>NC_138791.1:6461024-12198966 GCF_965178545.1 Coloeus monedula
GGCAGGAAGATAGGGCAGAGATAATGGTTAGATTTGCAGCCCAAGCAGTGTTCCCCCCGCCACCACCGTGACCTCTCGAGCGAGAAGTCTCCTGGAGATTGCCCTTTCCAGGAAGATTCCAGTGGGTGCCTCCAGTGCCCATCACACATAGGGGCCAGCACACAGAGGGGCTCCAAGACCCCCACTGCTGTCTTGACCCCATAACCATGAAGCGAGTGAGGCACAAAAGGAATGCTGATTGTAAAGAGCAGAGGGATGCCTGTGGCCAGCAGCATGGGCTGGGTGGACTCCAGAGTGACACCCGAGGCCATGTCCAGGGCTGGAGCCTTCCTCCCCCCTGCCCTCCCTCCACAGAAGCACCCCAGTGCTGGTGGCTTGTGCCTGGACATGGAGGTGGCGGGGAGCAGCTGGTGGCCCGCTCCCTCGCCCTTGACCGCAGCCTCCCTCGCGGCACATGCTGTCATGTGGCAGGGCACAACAACAACACGGGCTAATTGGTTAATGTGATTTCAAAACATGATTTGCAATTATAACTCACCAGAGAGCATTCAATGATCCCGCACATCGGAGAGTGGGTTTTTCTCCTTCGTTTGTTCCTGGAACCTCGAAACCAATTAACTTTACAGAAACCAGAAGCAAAGCGCTGCCCAGCAGACCTGAAGGGTGGGTTATCTCTGCCTCAATCACCTCTGTGCCAAGCCACAAGCTGGGAACCAAGGACTGGAGGACATCGGATAACCCTGATGCTTCTCCCTGCACCACTGAGGGGTTTGGAGGGACCTACACAGGCTCCCCCAGCTCCAACCCAGCAAGCACCATGGCTGCTTGGGAGCACTTGAGGGCAGGAGGATGCTCTGAGCCCTAAGATGTGGGAATAAACTGTTCCTGTTGGCATAGGGAGACTGTCCCTTCAGTCCTCTCCAGAGGTGCTGGCACCTCCTGGCAGCCTGCTCATCTCTGCCACCCAGGCAGGACAGCCATGTCCCCACTGTCCCCACTGGCAGCACCCACAGCCCCACCAGGGCCAGGGGCTTTGTTTCTGTGGGCTGACCATCCTGCAGCAAAGGCTTAAATGCCATTAAGGTAATTAAGCAAGGACTTAGCAAGGACTGTAATGCCTTTAAACGCAACTCAAATGACTTTCAAGCCAAACAAACCCAAGTAGCCATGATGCTCCTGAAACTTGCAGCACCCAGTGCCCAGCTCCCCTGAGTCTTGGCTTGTTTCCCCAGTGTCCCCAGTTGCTGGGCTCTGTTGCTCCCCACATCCCACTGGAAAGCCAGGCATGTAGCCAGCAGTATTTTTACTCTTGGGTGGGCAAAGAGATGTTGGGTGCCATCAGCTGCTGGAGGGATGATCTGGCAACTATCCCTCAGGATGGTGATGCAGCTCCACTCTGCCGGGGGACCTCTGCTCACAGGACCTGAGTCTCTCTGGGCTGGGAGCTGCCTTCCATCAGCTCCCCAAGCCTCGGGGTCCTCCATCCCACAGGGAGCTCGGCATTCCACACTGCAGCCACCCAGGCTTCCTGAGGACAGACAGGAAGCTCAGGCAGCTGCCAGAACCTCTGAGGAGGCACAAGGTGATGCTAGCAGTGCAGCATGGGGTAGTGGAAGGAAATGTGGGGCAGTGTTGGGGGGTCTCCAGTCCCTGGGGAGGGGGCTCTCCTGTACATCTCCAAGCTTTCTGCAAGCTGTCAGGGAGCGTGGAGTCAGCTGGGAGGCCCCCAGGGGATGCCAGGCATAATGCCCAGGGCCTGGGCAGCAGGGTGGCAGATGGCTGGGGAGCTGGGGACCAGGGAGCAGGGGAGGACCGGGGACACCTTTCAGCCCAGACAACTGTAGCATCCTTGTTTAGAGTTATTTATAACTGGGCCAAAAACGGAGACGTGGCCACAGCTGTGTCCCTCCTCTCCCCGGGGCACTGTGGTCAGTCCAGAGCTGACCAAGGAGCAGATATGGTCCCTGCAGTCCCTGTGAAAGGGCAGTCTGCTCCAGCCCCCTATGGAGGCACCCATAGGGCTGTCCTGAACCTCCACACTGGGGGGTGTGACTGTCACTCCCAGGGCCAGCCAGTCCACCACAGGCTCCTGTCGGGTGTGATCCAGCCATGAGGAGGAGAGAGGATAAAGGCCCTTTCATGGCCCATCAGGGAAAAGGACTCAGTAAGAGAAGCACAGAAGGACGTGCTGGTGCTCAGGACTGAGGCTGCCATGTCCCCCAGCCCTGTGGGGGGATGTGGGGTGCCCGCCCCAACCAGGGGGCAGCTGGGGAGTGCCGGGTGCTGAGTGTCAGCGGGCACCTCTGGGTCCCTGCTGGCATCACCCAGCCTTGTGTTTGGGTGGACTAAACCTGGTGCTGTTTCAGGCTGGGCAGGGCTGGCATGGTGGCCCTCTCCAGGGTTGGGAAAGCCCTGGGGCAGCTGCCCCTCTCCCTCCCCTCCGAGCTGGCCGACAATTGGCTGCCCAAAGGACGCCGGCCTTGATCCGCATCGCTGGCCGTCCCCAGGGCCGAGCAAACAGAGAGGAAAACAGCCCCAGCCGGCTCCTGCCATTGCCGGCGTGCAGCCAGCCCCTGGCACCCCCAGTGCTCCTGTCCCAGGGACCTCTGCACCGCTCTGCCTGGTGCTGCCAGGGGGATAATGGTACTGACCCACCTGCGCCGCAGCCAGGAGTGAGTCCAGGGGCTGCAGGGGCTGAGCCGGGAGGAGGAAACAGAAACCAGGATAAGCACCCACCGTGCTGGCAGAGGGACTGCCCACAATGGGGGAAGCGAGGCACGGCCAGCGTGGCACTGAGACCACTGGTCCTGGGTGTGGGGTCATCCCTCCTTGCCCAGTCCAAGGGTCAGCTCGCCCAATTCAGCGCTGTTTGCCATGGGGCTGGGCCAGTCCCTGGGTCTGTGGGCCGGCCAGGGCCGGCCAGTTGGTGGCAGGAGGCCAGCACAAGCCCGGGGCACGTGCCATGGCCTTGCGTAGCCGCCTCACATGTTTCCCTCACAGCCCAGTTCCCTGAAACCTTTCCCCACCAGTAGAGCATGGTGCTTCACAGAAATCCCCCTGGCACCCTTTCCAGAGCTCCCCTGTCGGAGAGGCACCCCAGTCCCACCAGATGCCAGGGGGATACCAGAGGCCAACTCCAGTCCCACCCCCTCTCGGCACATCCCACACCACTCAAAGTCCTACCACCTGCTCCATGGCACTCCTGGGATGCCCACCCATCCTGTGAGCAGCAGGACCCACCTGCCACCAGCACTGGGCTCAGTGGGTTGCAGCAAGCACAGATGAGGGCTCGGATGGGTATGGGGAATGCCATCACCAGCATCAGTGGCCACCGTGGCACAGTGGTGACACAATGGTGACGCAATGGTGACACAACGGTGACACAGTGGTGACACCATACCAGGGATGGGGATACAGGCCCCCAGCTGCCCTGCCGGCACTACAGCTGTCCCTGCGAAGGTCAGGCCGTGGGTGCCAGGCCACGGGCGGCTGCTCCAGCTCCGCCGGTTCTGCCCAGAGCGCTGCCCCCTCTCGCTGTGCCGCCGGCAAGGTCAGCGCGGCGCTACGGCAGCACCGGCCCCCGCCATCCCCCGCCGCCGGCCAGCCGCTCCCGGTTCCCACCGGCTGGAGGGACGGGCATGGTGTTGGTGACCCCACACCACCCACGCGGGACATGGCCGTCCCGTGACTCTGTGGGCTGGCGATGGCCCTGCCCGGGAGCACCGGGGAGCGCGGGGGCACCGGCAGCGAGCGCGGGGGGAGCGGCACGGCCGGACCGGTGCCCGACCGCCCTCTGCCGGCAGCCGGCGGCACAGCCGCGCCCTGCCCGCTGCCCGCTGCCCGCTGCCCGCTGCCCCCTGCCCGCTGCCCGCTGCCCGCTGCCCGCCCGCTGCCCGCTGCCCCCTGCCCGCTGCCCGCTGCCCGCTGCCCCCTGCCCGCCCCCTGCTCGCTGCCCCCTGCCCGCTGCCCCCTGCCCGCTGCCCGCTGCCCCCTGACCGCCCCCTGCCCGCTGCCCGCTGCCCGCCCGCTGCCCGCTGCCCGCTGCCCGCTGCCCGCTGCCCGCTGCCCCCTGCCCGCTGCCCGCTGCCCCCTGCCCGCTGCCCGCTGCCCGCTGCCCGCTGCCCGCCCCCTGCCCGCTGCCCGCTGCCCCCCCGCTGCCCGCTGCCCCCTGCCCGCTGCCCGCTGCCCGCCCCCTGCCCGCCCCCTGCCCGCTGCCCGCCCCCTGACCGCTGCCCGCTGCCCGCCCCCTGACTGCTCCCCGCTGCCCGCCCCCTGACTGCTCCCCGCTGCCCGCCCCCTGCCCCCTGCCCGCCCCCTGACCGCCCCCTGACCGCTGACCGCCCCCTGCCCGCCCCCTGCCCGCCCACTGCCCACACTCCCTCCCCCGTGCCTGCACCCAGCCTGGCTCCACTGGGGCTTCCCCAGCACTCACTGCCTTGTCACACCCATATCACTCCAGCCCACGTCCTCCCAGCCCTCTCCCCCAGCTTGCACCCCAGAACTCTGCCTGCCCCTGTGTGGGACAGCCCCAGTCTCCCTCATTCTATCCCATGGGAAGTGGTGGCCACGCTGCCTGGCACCTCTCCATTGGAGGTCACCTGTTTCCCGAAGCCTGTGGCCACCCCAGTGCTTTCCATGGAGCTCAACACTGTGAGGTGCCCTGGGGCTTCCCACGGCACCACATGGCACAGCACAGTGACCCACTGTCAGTTCTGGGACAACATGCTAAGAGCCCAGCTCTGTGGCAGCACTGACATCCCAGGATCATGCGTTCCAGCCCCTCTCCACCTGCACGGTCACAGCTGCCAGGATTGAGCCTGGGGCCTGGCACAGTACTGGCAGAGTCCCTGGCTGTCCTGAGCCCACCCCACGGCAGGAGTGGCTCAGCTGGTGCCGGCTGCCTGGGCACGGACCCTCATGGCTGGATGCTCTGCAGCCTCTGGCACAGCCATGTCAGCACCTGGCCACTGTCACAGAAGAAAAACACATTCCCTTGCCTCCAGATGGAATTTCCTGTTCTGTTATTTTTATTACAATGGTGCCCATTGCCTCCCATGCACTGCTGAACAGAGCCTGGCTCCCTTGGCTGTCTCACCTCATGCCCTCTTGGAGGGCAGACGGGCTGAGATCATCCTCTCTCCCTCCGGCAATGGGCTTGTGCCCAGCCCAGCCCAGCACGCTGCCCACTCTGTTCCGTCCAGCCAGCACTGTTCACCCCAGCGTGTCCGGCCACAAGATGGACTTTCCTTCTCCCTCCTGCCCCGGCTGAGTGGCTCTTATCGCGATAGAGCCGCTAAATCCCCATTACCCAGGATGCCGGGAAGGCAACAGGAGTCATGCGGCTCAAACCGCCCCAGCCCAGCCGAGAACTTGTTACACATTTACCCCACATTAATGAGGAGTCACCGGCTGCTCGGCCTTCGGACCGCGGCGATGCTCTGCAGGCAGCCACCCGGCCCCACGGCAGCTATGGGGGTACCATGGGGTGAGTCCCCCCAGAACGGGCACCACGGCAGCAGCCACATCCCCTTCCTCCCCCTCCAGCCCTGCTGGGCTGGGCTTTGCAGGAGCAGATGAGGCACTGAGACGGTGATAAGTGCCTTCACCCTGGCACTCCTCCAAGGCAGGAACAGGACCAAGCAGGCAGGAACGGGTGCTTGGGGACATCGGGATGTACCGCGGCTGTGATCAGGGATCCTAGGCTTGCTCGCACCTCTCGTCACTTTCCAGTGCAGGCAGAGGGGGTGGCAGCACCCCAGAAAGCCCTGGGGTCCCGAGGGGCTGTTCCCAAGCAGCCAACCAGGTCGTTGGGTGCAGAGGGAGGACACACGACACAGTTGCCTTTTGTTGGTGCCGGCCCCGGGAGCAGGGACCGGGGCTTTGCATCCCCTCCCTCCACCCCCGCCGCTGGCGGGACTGGCGCCCAGCACCGGGGATTTGGGGTTTAAAGAGCAGGCGGCAGCCAGAGCCCCAGCTTACCCGCCGGGCAAGGAGGCAGGCGAGCTCCGGCAGAGCCCACGCACCACAGCAGGTGAGATGGTGGATTTGGGGCACCGGGCTGGCCCACTGAGGGGGGCCATGGGGTTGGGGGACTGGGACTATGGAGCTCCGTGGGGAGCAGTGAGGTCCCTGCTTCCCCTCGGTGGGTACTGGGTGCCACCGGGCTCTGACATGGTCCTGAGAGGGAAGTGAAGGCGTCACTGGGCATGTAGCACCTCCTTGTTCCTGTCACCCCACAACTGAGCAGGAACCCCTAAGCCCTGTCCCAGCGGGGGTGGCAGGGGTGAGCACCACCATGCTGGGAAGTTTCCCAAGCAATGCTCCTTCCCTGGGCACGGGTTTATGAGAAGGGGGGGCTCACCTGGTGGCCTCCCACCTGCTGCTCCTTCATAGTACTCACTGGCTCGGTCAAGGCAGGGTTTGCCCTGGCCAGCACCTGGGCGAGCTCCAAGGCAATCGGGAAAGGGGGTATCCTGAGGCTGGGCACGGGGCTGGGCAGGAGCGGGAGCTGGGCCAGCAGACAAGGCCCCATTGTGCCGTGCCGGGGCCGCTGGCTCGGCCATCAATAGCCCCATTATGCTCGGCGGCGGCCCCCGCAGCCTTCCCAGCCGGCACAGCCCCCCGGGAGCACCGTGGGAGGCAATCTGAAGTGGCTGTTGTGTTGGGGGGCCGGGGTGAGAGGAGAAGGGTGAGAGAAGAGGGTGCCAGGACTCTTCCACCACAGCCTGGCTGGGTGCTGCTGGGTGCCATGGAATGCTGTGCTCCCTGGTGCCACCAGCTTTGGGGGCAAGATGCCCAAGATGGGGAGCAGGAGGGCTCGGGGGGGCAGCTGGACACTCCTGTCCTCACTTCCCCACCCTCACCATCCCACCAGACATTGCCTGTGCCCAAGGTGGCCATGGCTGTACTGCTTTGGCCCAGGGCAAGTGGGCAACGAGGGGCTGACATCAGCCCTGGGTGTGGATGCAGCCAGGCCAGCAGGAGAAGATGAATGGATCCGCGTTCTTCCCAAAGAGACACACCCTGGCTAAAATTACTGACCCCATGGCAGGGACACCAGCCTATTTTTAAAGCCTAAGGAGCTGGATGCCGCTGGTTGGTGTGGCACAGGGCAGGGCCGAAGGGACATGGGCAGGGCAGCAGGCAGGGGGGCTCAGCCAGCATCTCCCGCTGCCCTCCTGCTGGGGTGGGGAGAGGGCTTGGATGGTGGCAGAAAACTTGGGTGTCCTGCTCCTGCCCCACGTATGGTTTTGAGGAGCTTCAGTGGTTTTCAGTGCAAGGCACAGGGCCCCTCTGCCTGTCGCAGAGCCTGGCTGCTGGCAGACACGAAGCCAAGGGCAAGTGGTCACCTCGGGTCAGGAGGATAGGATCCTGTAAGACCAGGATCCCTCCCTTTCCCTTTCCAAAAAGCCATTGTCCTGCACCTGGGGGATGGACATCCCCCCCTTCATCATCACCCCAAAGGTTCACCATGTACCCCATGGCTCGGTCCCACAGAAGGGACACACGATGGCAGCACCCCAGATATGCTCAGGCACTAGGGTGCACACAACACCCCCACCCCCTGGGCAGCCCAGATCAGTCCAGCACAGGGTTGGGACAATTAAAAGGGGATTAGCTGGGCTACACCAGCATGGTGCTGCCAGGAGCCGGTACCTAATCCCGGCTGGAATGCTCTGGGGCCACAGGGGTCCCTGAGGCTGGGGTCTCGCACCAGAGTGCTGTGTTGGGGGGTGGACATAGGGTCGGGGGGCATGTATCCACAGACAGGGTGTGAGCCTAGAGCTGGTGTCCCCTGGGACTTCGCCACCATGCTGTGCTACAAGGATGCAGCTGTCTCAGGCACGTTTGCTTGCTTCCAGACAAGCCCTCACACTTGGGATGCCATGGGCTCTGTCGTCTGCCTGGCACATCCTTCCCCTGCACCAGGAATGTGGCAGCCTCACAAGGCCTGATGCCATCCTATGGCCCAACACTGTGCCACAGATGGACTCCCAAAGAAGTCCTAAAGCCACATCTTTAGTGCCATCACAAACCACCGACAGCTTTTTGGGGTTTCCAGACCCAGGGGATACTAGTTTGAGCAGCGTATCCCTGTGTCCAGGTCATGGGTGTAGGCTGGGGTGAGGATGCCTCACTCCTCCCCTGCTGACAAGCTGGCAGTGTCACTGGCAGTGCTAGCAAAGGCCACCCTGCTGCACAAGCCCGTCTCTTGGCTGGGGAGCAGTGCCGTGCCAAGCCCATGTGTCATAGAGATGCTTATGGCACCGGGTGTCATGACGCAGCTCACCTTGACCCTTGAGTTTTGCATGTCCTGAGCCATGATGGCTCCACCAGAGACATGGGGGACCACCCTGTAGCACCCTTGGGGGAGTCACCCCGCAGGTCCCCACAGAATCACCAGGGCAAGGTACCATTCCCCTTTGGGGTGCAGGATTTGTACCCATCCTGAGGGCTAGTGGATGCCCATCCCAGCCCTTCTCCCTCCATGCAGGGTATCCAACAGCCAGTGGTCCTGGTCCCCCATTTGATGGCATGGATACATCCCATGCCCTGCTGCCTCAGCCGGCACAGGAGGTGCAGGAGCGTTGGCCGCTGCCTGCTGCCGCGCCGCCCCCGGAGCCCTGCGGGCTGCAGAGGAGCCGTTTCCTACCGCAAACACTGCTGGGGGCTCGGGCGCTGCCGGCAGAGCTACACACGCTTGCCGGAGCCGGAACCGCCAGGGGAGATTTGGCCGAGGCAGCGATCCCTGGGTGCGGATCTGCCAGCGGCAGGGGCGGGATCAAAGAGCGAAAGCGCCAGCACCTGCTGGTGCCGTTGGCAGTGACACCCCCGCTCTGGCAGGGAGCCAGGCCACCGGCACCTGGCTGTGAAGCCTTCCGCGGGCTGGCAGAGAGTGCAGGGATGAGGACGGGATGCTAGTGGCGATGCCCATTCGAGATGGGGACTGTCATCATGCCAGTGCCCAGTGGCTCTGGTGCTTGCCCAGAGCACCCGGTGGGGCAGGAAGGGGTGGCCGGCGGCCGACGTGGCGCATCCCTCCCGCGCCGTTTTTTCCGGGATGGAAGCCCGGCCCTTCTGACGCTTGATGGTTTCTCCAGGCGGAGCCGCTGCCAGCAAGGTCCCCGCAGGGCTCCAGGGCTGGGGTGATGGTGACGTCACCTGGACACCTCGCCACGCTTGCTGGGAGTGGCAGCAGTTGGAAAAGTCCCAGCTGGGTGAAGGGAAACTGAGGCACTGTGCTGGAATAGCACAGGAAAGTGCCCACTGTGCAGGGCTGGGCACGACATCCCTGTCCCCACCATCTCAGCCTACCGTCCTGGGACGGTAAGCACAGGGACGCCATGCCCAGCCGTGTGGGGGCCACCCAGCCCAAAGTCCTGTTGGTGCCTGGACAAAGTCTTACAGCAGAGTAACCCCTGCCGTACCGGTGCCAGCTCCTCTGCTGCCCCACCCGTCTCTTTGCTGTCTCTGTCCCCTTTGCTGCCCACAAAGCTGGGTTGGGCTGGGCTGGCTGCCACTCAGCACTGTGGCACAGCCAGGAGAAGAACGAGTGGTGGTGCTGGAACAGAGCCTGCCAGCATGCCAAAGTACCAGGGCTGGCAGCACGAGGGTTACTGGCAGTGGGACAGAAGGGCATTGCCCGGGCACCCTGCCTGGCACAGCTTCTGCCTACTGCTGGCCTGCCTGCACGGCTCTGGCTTCCTGCTGAACTCACTGCCTGCCTGTGCCAGCTGCCTGCCTGCACCTGCCCTGCCTGCCCTGCTGCTGGCCTGCCTGCACTCGCTGCCAGCCCACCTGCACTCGCTGCCGGCTGGCACCCACTGCCTGCACCTGCCCGCACCCACTTCTGCCCGCACCCACTTCTGCCCGCACTCCTGCCTCCCCACTCACCCTGCACCTGCCTGCAGTCTGCTGCCTGCACCCCTGCCTGCCTGCAGCTCTGCCTCCCCACTGATTCTGGACCTGCCTTCCTGGACTCCTGCACCCGCAGGTATGGACAGTCAGGGGCACGGGGAGAACAAGGCAGGTGTGGCCCCCAAGGCAGCTCGTGTTCCCCCCGCCCCGAGCCCTGCCCGCCGAGGCACGCGTGGCCCCGCTGCCGGCACCACTCGGCACTTGCTATTCTTGGCAGCGGCAGCTGGAAAATGGGAGGCAGCGGAGGAATTTTGTTTGCTCGGGGCTGGGCTCGGGCCAGACATCTGGGCTGCAGCTGAGCGGGGCGCGGGACCGGACCCCCGTACCCCCGGTACGTCCCCGGCATCCCCCGGCACGGCCCCCACACCCGGGCAGGCAAGTGCCTGTCCCGGGGAGGAGGTAGCCCCGCCACCACTGGTGTGCTGAGCGTGGCATCCTCAGCTCTGCCCCGGGGGCAGCGGGTGTCACCGTGGGTATCCCCGTGAGTGTCACCCCGGTGGCAGCACGGCTGTGTGTGTGTTTGTGTGAGTGTCCGTGGGTGCTCGCCCGTGTGCCTGTGTATGTGTGAGGGTGCCCGCGTGTCTGCTGTGAGTGTGTGTCCGCACACACGTGTGCGTGTCCCTGTGCGCGCCCCCGGCCCCGCCCCGCCCCGCCCCGCGGGGCCGCCCCGCTCCCTCCCGGCGGACGCGGCGGGCGGGGCCGGGCCGGGCCGAGCCGAGCCGGGACACAGGTGGGTGCCGGGGGTCGGGGAGCCAGCAGGGTACGCGGGTGGCCGGAGAGTGTCCCAGGATGGGGTCTCTGCGCTGCCGTCTGGGGGGGCTGCCCGTGCTGGTACCGGGGGGCTCGCGGCGGGGTTCGTGTCCCCTCTGGCGCCGGAGGGCTGGCGTCGGGGTTGGCACGGGGAGTTTCGCGGGCTAGATCCTCCAGGGTTGGCACCGAGGGTCTGTGGTGCTGCCGCTGCTGCTCGCCCCCCATCCGGTCCCCCGTGCCAGCCGGGTCAGAGCCACGCGGGTCCGCGCCCGGGGGTCAGCCCTGGCCGCTCGGCGAGTGCGGGGAAACGGGAGGCCCCCGGTGCCCCGGCACGGCCCTGGCTGGCGGCAGCCGTCGGGGCTGCCAGAGCCCGGCGGGTCCCGCGCCTCATCCCGGCGCCTCTGTAAATGCCATTAGCGCTGACCGCCTTCGTGCCGGGACACCGGGCAGCCAGACCCGGCACTGCGCCCAGCCAGGCCCTGCCCGCTGCCTGCCCCGGGCTCATCTCCACCGGCCAGCCTGGAGGGTACTGCCCTGCCCGCAGGAGCCCCAGTCCATGCCATGTATATGTGACCCTCCAGGGCAGCATCCACCAACTCCCAGCTCATGCAGGGCAGCAGAGCCTCGGGGATTGCACCGATCCCCGGGGCTGTGGTGGGGCTTTGGTTGTCACTGGTGTCCTGGTGAGGCCCACAGGGGCTGATGACCGGCATAGCTCAGTTTGTGCTTTGCACAAGGCACTGCAGCATGGCCGGGGGGGCAAGGTGGGATCTCTGTTCTGGCACAGTGCCCTGATAACCATCACCTCCCGGTCCTCAGGGGAGAGCGTGCTGCTGCCAGAGCCGGAGGAGCACTTCCCCTCCTTGTGGTGGGCACCCGTCAGAGTGGTGGACACACCGGCATGGGCCCCTCTGAGTATTGTGGGCACTCACTTAGCCAGAGCCTCCCAAACCCTGCTCCCATGTGTATGGTGGTACAAGAAAGGCCAGGGGCTAATGGTGGGGCTGTAGCAGTGGGGGAAACTGAGGCATGGGACCCCATGACTACCATTAGGAACAGCTTGCCCAGTGCTCAGGAGCCCACTGACTGCCCAGGGTGCCCTATCTGGTTGTCACTACTTGTCCTTGTCCCCATTCCTATAGGACAGCTCTGTGCTTGCAGGCAGGAATGGGCAGAGCCCAGCACCCTCCTGCTGATGGGCTCGGACAGGCATGGGCAGGGCTGGATGCTGCTTGGCTGGGCTGCCTCAGTTTCCCCATGGGCAGGAGCAGGAGGGCTTTTCTCGAAGCCCATTAGGTTTTGGGGCTGGATTAATGGGGGCCTAAAGACAGGGAGGGATGTGGCTGGCTCATGTCCCCTCCTACTGCCAGGTCGAGCCCAATGGGAGATCCCCTCATGCCGTGCCTGGAGTTGCCCTATGCCGATGGTCAGGGCTCTCCAGACACCGTCGGCAGCATCGGGGAGGGATCGCGGTCTGGGGGCTGTGGGGAGGGCGCTGTAACCCGAGCTGAGGTCTTGTTTCTCTGCCCCAGCCGCGGCGCCACCAGCCAGACCCCGGCCATGAGCCGCACGCTGCTCCTGCTCCTGCTCCTGCTGCGCGGCCTCGCCGCCGGCCGCCCCCCACCCGCTGCCACCCCCCGCCTCAAGCTGTCCTTCCCCGGTGAGCATGGGACACGGGCAGGGTGGGGGGGCCTGGGGTCAGGTGTGGGTGCACTGGTTACGTGCCAGCAGCACCCAGCATCGTCCCGAGGGCCGGGAGTATCCTGGGGGGCAGCGTGGTGGGAAGGGTGCAAAACCCCAGCACCGGCACGTCCCCAGCACTGCTGCCGCCCTCCCCGCGGGCTGTCAGGTGTTGGTGCTGCCTGCCATGTTCCTTACCTGATGCCAGCCCCCCCAGGGCCACCTGCCTGCCCTTGGAGCCATGCCTGTGCTTGGGACCTCACTCCCAGCCCCCGGCATGTGCCGGCTCAGGTGCCCCTATCCCTGTGTGCAGCACGGTGGCACTCCCTAGCCACAGCTGTGCCATACCTGGTGGGAATGTCGTGCCAGCCAGAGAGCTGGTGCCATGTCCCGACTGGCCGCTCCTTGGGCTCCAGCACGGCTCAGGGGGCTTTGTCCAGCAGCAGGTCTCAGCAAGAGCTCTCCTCCCAGCCTGACAAAGGGCTGTTTGTTCCCGCCACGGTGGGATTAGCTCCGCGGGGCAGGGAATGGCCACTTCTCCCCTGCTGCCTGAGCCGGGGGAGCGGTGCAGAGATGGGTGCCGAGGGGCATGGGAATCGATGCTGGGTGGTTTGGGGATGAGTCTCAGGGGACACAAGGATGGGTGTGGGGCTGGATGGGGATGAGTGCTGGGCAGGCAAGGGCTTGGTGAACCTGGTCAAGCCAGTGGGACAGGTTTGGGGGAGGGGATGGCATGGCAGGGGGCCGTGGCCTGATCCAGGCTGCCTTGGAGCATGTGTCCAGGGCAGTGGAGATGGACAGGTAGTGGCGGGGCCGGGCTGAGCAGTGCCAGTTGATCCCGGCAGAGCTGCGGGCTCGCCATGGGCTGCGCCTCTTCTCGCTGGAGCGCTCCTGCTGCTACGAGGCCCTGCTGCTGGACGAGGAGCGTGGCCGTCTCTTCGTGGGTGCCAAGAACCACCTCCTCTCTTTGGCCCTGGATGACATCAGCCAGCGGGACAGGAAGGTAACAGGGCAGGGGCAGACATGCTGGCAGGGCAGTCCCGGGTGCACCAGGTGCTGTGAGCATCCCCTTTTCCACCCGCAGATCTACTGGCCGGCTCCTGTGGAGTGGAGGGAAGAATGCAACTGGGCCGGCAAGGACATCACTGTGAGTGATGGGGCGTGTTGTGGGATGCCAGGGCTGTACCAGGGGTCTGCCCCAGCACCACCTCACCCTTCATTCCCTGCATCCCCAGGCTGAATGCATGAACTTTGTGAAGATCCTGCACCCCTACAACCGGACCCACCTGTACGCCTGTGGCACCGGTGCCTTCCACCCAGTCTGTGCCTTCGTCGAGGCTGGCCAGCATGCAGAAGTGAGCCTCCCCTGGCACCACCACAGCCCCCCGCTGCTGCCACCTGCCCACCTCCCATCCTTACCCCTCTCCAGGAGCCTGTTTTCAAGCTGGACTCCCACCACACTGAGGATGGCAAGGGGAAGAGCCCATATGACCCCCGGCATACAGCTGCCTCTGTCCTTGTGGGTAAGGGAATGCTGAGCCTGGTACCAGGTGCAGTGTGGCACAAGGGTGCCGGGGGGTCCCCTATAACGCTTCCCTCGGTGCCTGCCAGGCGAGGAGCTCTACTCTGGGGTGGCCACCGATCTGATGGGCCGTGACTTTACCATCTTCCGCAGCCTGGGCCGGCGTCCCTCCATCCGCACGGAGCAGCATGACTCTCGCTGGCTCAATGGTCAGTGCTGGGGGCTGGGAGGGTTGGGGTGGGGGGGATGGTGCTGGCACCCTGGCACGGCAGTGCTGCTGCCTGGAAGCATGAGGGCAATGACTCCTTCAGGCTCAGATGTACCCTATCCTTCACTGTCTCCAGAGGGTGACTTCAGGGGGTCCTGTGTCCCCTCCAGACCCCTGATGTCTGGTGGAGTCCCATCCACACTCTGCCTCTGCCTTGCAGCTGGGCAGGGTTGGTTCTGCACCCTCCCCTGGGACCCCAACAGGTGCTCCAGGGTCCCTGGGGAGCAGAGCTAGTGGAGACATTGGAAGCATCACCCCTCTATCCCCAGAGCCCAAGTTCGTGGCTGTTTTTTGGGTGCCAGAGAGTGAGGACCCCGATGACGACAAGATCTACTTCTTCTTCCGTGAAACAGCGGTTGAACGGCAGCAGGGGCTGGGCAAGACCAGCTTCGCCCGCATCGGCCAAATCTGCCGGGTGAGAGCATCCACGGGCAGGTGGGCTGGGGACCAGGGTGCCCAGGTGCCACCTGCTGCTGCTGACATTGGTGTCTTCCTTTTCCTGGCAGAACGACATGGGTGGGCAGCGTAGCCTGGTGAACAAGTGGACGACATTCCTGAAGGCTCGGCTCATCTGCGCCGTGCCAGGACCCGACGGGGCAGACACCCACTTTGATGAGCTCCGTGAGTAAATGGGGATGTGACCCCCCAGTGTAGCTGTGGGCAAAACTGGCAGCACTGATTCCTTCCCTGCTTGCAGGGGACGTTTTCCTGCTGCAGACAAGAGACAAGCGAAACCCTCTGGTCTATGCCATCTTCTCCACCTCCAGGTCAAGCCCCCTCCCCAGTAACCTGCACATACCCAGTAGACCCCCCCCTTGCTCCCTCACATATTTCGCCTCTCTCTCCCACCAGCTCTGTTTTCCAAGGCTCAGCTGTCTGTGTCTACACCATGGCCGACATCCGCCGGGCTTTCCTGGGCCCCTTTGCACACAAGGAAGGGCCCAACTACCAGTGGGTGTCATACCAGGGGCGTGTGCCATACCCCCGCCCAGGCATGGTACGTGGTGTAGGGGCATCCCAGCTGGTGCCACCAGTGGGATGCCACTACCTGGAGTTGGGGACAGGGGGTGTGATACCCTGCTTAGCCAGTGCTGTCTCCCTGCAGTGCCCCAGCAAAACCTTCGGCACCTTTGGCTCCACCAAGGACTTCCCAGACGAGGTGATCCAGTTTGCCCGTCACCACCCGCTGATGTACAACCCTGTCTTGCCCCATGGCCAACGCCCCCTCTTCCTGCAAGCCGCCGTGCCCTACACTTTCACCCGCATCGCTGTGGATCGTGTCACCGCTGCTGATGGCCACTATGATGTCCTCTTCATTGGCACAGGCATGTGGTGATGCCAGGGATGGGGCAGTGAGGGAGAGCAGGGGGATGCTGGGGCTGGGACCTGTGGCCTCATCCCTCCCTGCCTGCAGATGTGGGCACAGTGCTGAAGGTGGTCTCAGTGCCCAAGGAGAGCTGGCACCGCATGGAGCCGCTGCTGCTGGAGGAGCTGCAGGTCTTCCAGGTGAGGGTCAGGGCTCCACATCCCACCAGTCAGACTTCCCTGCAGCACCCTGGCACTCCAGCTGCCAGGATGTGGGAGCCAGTAGGCTGCATGCCCAGGTTCCCCCATGCACCCTTAACTCCTGCCCATGCTCTGTCCACAGGATGCCTCCCCCATCACCAGCCTGCAGCTTTCCTCCAAGCGGGTAAGGGAGGACCCCTGGGCATTCCCGTGTCCACCATGGCTCTGCCTAGCCCCATGCCACAGCATGGAGGTACTCAGCTCTGCTCTTCCCGCAGCACCAGCTCTACGCTGGCTCTGCCACAGCGCTGGCCCAGCTGCCCCTGCACCGCTGCAGTGCCTACGGCAAAGCCTGTGCCGAGTGCTGCCTAGCCCGGGACCCGTATTGTGCCTGGGATGGCAACGCCTGCACCCGCTATGTGCCCAACACCAAGAGGTAGGTGACATGCCATGGTGCAGTGCTGGGGCAGCCAGCCAGCCCCGAGGCCAAGGTGAGGAGCACAGGTCACGCCGCTGCAGCCCCTGCTCCTCCGCCACCTTCCCACAGGCGTTTCCGCCGGCAGGATGTCCGCAACGGTGACCCCAACGTGCTTTGCTCGGAAGGTGAGCTGGGACCCAGCCAGAGTCTGGGGACCACCCCTGCCATGGTGGGGGGCTGACAGCCAGGCTGTGTCCCCGCAGATCCCGGGCGAGACAGCGTGCCCCAGAAGCAGCTCTATGGGGTGGAGGGAAGCACTGTCTTTCTGGAGTGCATCCCCAAATCCCTGCAAGCCCGCGTTCTCTGGACATACCAGCGCACCCTGAACGATCCCCAGCGAGAGGTAGGCTCCCCCTGGCCAGGTACCGCCGGTGGGACTGTGCCGTGCCGTGCCGAGCTGACCGCCCATCCCCACGGGTGCTGCAGGTGCAGATGGACGAGCGGGTTGTGCGGACGGAGCGGGGTGTCCTCCTGCGCAGCGTGCAGCGCGCCGACGCCGGCCTCTACCTCTGCCACGCCACCGAGCACGGCTTCACCCAGCCCCTGCTGCGGCTCTCTCTGGAGGTGATCGGCGCCTGGCAGGCCACGGGCGCGGCGCCTGCCGGAGACCCCCAGCTCGCCGCCGGGGTCCCCGGCCGCAAGGTCTGGTACCGGGACTTCCTCCAGCTGGTGGAGCGCCCACCGCTGGGAGCCACGGACAAGGTCTGCCAGAGGCTCTGGAGCCGGGGAAGACCCCCGCCACCGCCCCGCACTGCCGCCGGCCCCCCCGGCCGCGGGCAGGGCGAGGAGCCGCGCAGGGCCCGCCGCCGGCGCACCCACGAGGGGCCGCGGGCCGAGCGGGGCCCCCGCAGCGCATCCCCCTGGTGACCCGAGGGTCGGCCCCGGGCGCCGGGCTCTGCCTAGGAGCGGGGCCGCAGGTGGGGCACAGCCTCGGCCGCCCTGCCGGCAGCGCTGCGTGGGCAGTGGCGGGGGGCTGCAGCTCCGGGGCCGCAGGAGGGCAGCCGGGCTGAGCAGCCCCCCGAGGGGCTGCCGAGTGCCCTTGCCACCGGCTCCAACACCGGTGGGGACCCAGCCGGCTGCCGGCATCGCAGAGTCACCGAAATATTTATTAACGACTGTTACGATGAATGTAAACCTGCAGGGCCAGGCAGTGCCCCCTCAGCGTGGCACTGCGGGAGGACGGCGCAGCAGGGTCACTCTCGGGTCCCAAAAGGGCTACAGGCAGGAGTGGGAGCACGGACGGGCAGGACAGGCACTGGTGGGACACAGGGGCCCAGCAGGAGGAGGGGGGCGCAAAGGGGAGATGTGGGGGGGTGTAAAGGTGGCACCCACCGCCCTGGGTGTAGAACAGTGGCACAGGGGACCTTGTACTAATTGAGCACAATAAAGCAGATTCAGCCGCCCAGGGTCCCGCATCTGACCCAGAGCCCCAGGAAGCACTCGGGGGGCAGCCCAGTGCCCCACAACGTGGACCCCCTCTGGCACCGCAAGCCTAGAGGGGTGGGATGTTCGGCAGCCCTGGAGGGCTGAGGGGAGACAAGACCTGCAGGGACATTGCCAAGGTTGATAGGTTTCCCCCAGGCTTCCAGCTCCCCGTGCGTTCAGCTCCACTGACTTCTGGAAGATGAAAACCAAAACTTACCCAGTGCCAAGCGGCAGCAATTAAAGCAGTGACCGAAGGTGACCTCAGAATCTGCTGCCTCCTGCTGTCTGCGGTGGCATCAGGACTGGCCACATCCCAAAGCTCTGGTGACACCATGCCACCAGTACAAACCATGTCCCAGCACTGGCTGCACCCCAGCCCTGACACTTGAGCCCCCGGTGTGGGCACAGGCAGGTACTGGTGCAGGCAGGAGCAGGCAGAGAAAGGAGCTGATTTTTTCTCCTGAGGTCCAGCTGGCAGCAGGCTGGCATCCCTGATGCCACCAGGCACCCTGGGCACAGGGAGCACTGCTTTACTGCACCTGTGTCCCTGTGCCATCCCAGCATCTTGTGGTATTGAGGTCCCCCCTCATCCCAAAGGGTTGGTGACCCCAACCCCTTGACCATCCCATGTGACACCTGGCACTGTCCCCAACAGAGCAAGCAGCACAAGGATCTACCAAATATTTATTTCCAGCATCACAGGGGGGTATACAGGGGCATGGGCTCGTGCTGAGGGCAATGCTCAGGAGGGCAAGCAGGCAGGGAACTAGGGGTGCTGGGGGCCTGCACCCCCCCGGAGCCGCAGGAGCATGTAGATTATGGTCATGGGCTTGACATCATAGTGTGCCAGCGTGTGCCGGTCCTCCAGCTCCCTGGAGCCATAGGTCAGGCGTTGCTCATTCGCAGAAGGCCCCTGGCGGGCCTGGATCTGCTCCTTCAGCTGTCGGACAGTGTCAGTGGGCAGCACCGTGTAGGTGGTGGTCCGATTCTTATCATCCTTGACAAAGATCTCCATCGTCGGGGGCTCAGTCTGGAGCAGCACCAGCGTGGTGTTGTAGAAGATGCCATGCATGGCCAGGGTCTCGGAGTCCTGGAGGATGATGTTGCTCCTGCCTGACTCCTGCTGCGCCAGGCGCTGGCTGTATAATGGGATGCCCCAATTCTGCTGGATCATTTCCTTCAGCTGCCTGATGGTGGTGTAGGGGCTGACTAGCTTCTTCAGTTTGGTGCCCGACAGCTGTACCACCTCAACGGTCACGGACCGGGCTGGCTGCAGGGACAGGAGAGCGGGTGGGCAAAGACAGCAGGGGCAGGGGTGGGGGACCATGATGCTCACAGGCTCAGGCAGCCTTACCTGCACATCCCAGGGCTGGACGTTTTTAAGACAGGGCAGTGAGCGGCAGTAGAAGGCAGCTGCATGCGCCATCAAGTTCCAGTTCTTGTTTTGGCCCAGGATCCCCGTGGGGTCAGCAGGGTCCAGGATGACAGGGCTGCAAACACAGAGAGTGGGCATTGGTGTCAGCCCTGGGCAGTGCCATGGGGCCAGTGGGCGCAGTCCTACCGGGCACGGTCCTCACCGGGGACTGCACAGCAACCCCTTGACATGGTCACCAATCTCTCTGTGCTGGAGCGAGTAGTACTTCTCCCAGTAGATGCAGATCTCCTGGTGCCGGCACAGCAGTTCCAGCACTGTGCGGAAGCCCTGAGCCATGACAAAGGACTCGCAGGAGCCTGTGGCCTCCTCCCAGGCATAGATGGTCAGCAGCTCCAGGGCATACTTAGGGGGCAGGTGCGCATTGGGATACTGTGGATTCAGCAGCTGGGGAGAAGACAGAGATGGGGGTGAGAGCTGGCTGGGAGGGGTGTCTAGTGGGAACTGGGAAAGCTGGGCAGCCCCTCACCTCCTTGTACCAGTACTTGACCAGGCGCAGGAGGTTCTTCAGCTTGGCGGGGTGACGCTTCACAAACATCTTCTGCAGCTCAGTGAAGCAGGGGGAAAACTCCCCAGGCTGGCTGGAGGCACGCAGGAGCCTCACGTACACTTCTGCATTCGGTGGGGCATCCTCAGTCACCTGCCCTGTGGGGTGAGAAGGAGGGTGAGAGCCATCCCAGCACTGACACCACTGCCTGTCCCTGTGCCAGTCTGCAGCCCTTACCCAAAGCATCATAGGCAGGCAGGATGTCCATATCAATGGACTCTCCAGTCACCTTGGAGGTCAGAGTAAGGCCGAGGGAGCGCGGTGTGTTGTCAGGACCCTTGTACTTGGGTTCACTGATGTACACATTGAACTGCAAGCTCTCCCTGCAGGCCTTCAGCCTTTTCATGATCAAATCCAGGATAAACTTTCTGTTCTTCTTCTGCTCCTGGTAGCTGTGTAAGCAGCTGAGGAAGAGCACCACATCCGCATCAGAGTTTTTCTTCAGAGCTGTACCCTTTCCTGCTGAGCCACCCTGCAGAGAGAGACCCTGCTTGTTCAGCACCGCTGCTGGCACCAGGATCAGCTGCCACCACTCCTGGAGCTGGCAAGGGAAACTGAGGCAGGGCAGGAGCTGGAGCATGGGACAGTGGGAAGGATGGCAGCAGGGGTGTCAGCTGGCCCCCAAGCTGGGCAGCACTCACCTTGACGGTCTTTTGGACGTGGATTTCATCCCCAAAGCAGTTCCTCTTCAGGAATTCACAGATTTGCCCCACTGCCTCCTTCACCTGCATGGAGAAAGCTGTGCTGGGCTGCAGGGTCTCCGCGATCCAGCCATCCAGGTTCCTGGTGGTTACTGTTCGCAGTCCGTTCGTGGATGCCACCTCGTCCACATCCATGCTGACAGCTGTGCCACTCCCGTTGCCCTTTTCTGACTTGCTACCTCCTACCTCTACTCCTGCCTGCAACACTGCGCAGCCTGCTGCTCTCTGCAGCAGCATTTAAACCTTCCCGGGCCACCGCCCCTGTGCGTCACCGCTGGAAACTTAAGGTGGCCCCGAGTCGTTCCCGCGGACCCCTCGGGTGTCTCCAGTGCCACCACTGCGGGGGCTGGGAAGGGGACAGGAGTGGCTGCGCGGCACCCTGGCACCTAGCTCGGGTGGTGGTGGCAGGGAGACAGCTGCCTGCAGGCTGGCTCTGGGGTGCTGAAGACCTCATAGCCCAGGTGCCTGCGGTGACACAGGGTCTCCCCTGGGTGCCCTGCTGGACAAAGGCAGAGCCCCACCGCAGGGATCCGGCACCAGTTCCATGCTGGCGGCTCAAGTGTCCGGGCTGGGGCACAGCCAGTGCTGGGACATGGCTCATGCTGTGGCATGGGGTCAGCAGGGGCAATGGGATGTGGCCAGTGCCACCAGCTACCCTCGTGTCACCACGGGCAATAGAATGGGGCTGTCACCAGTGTCAGCAAATGCCCTGGCATTACTGTAGGCAATGAGATGCAGACATAGCCAGTGTCACCGGGGGTCCTGGTGTCAACCCCATCAGTGGGACACGGCTGATGCCAGCATCACCAGGGAGGCTGATGCCCTCCCTTGCAGTGGGATGCAGCCGGTGCCAGGATCAGCAGAGTCCCCGGTGCCCCTTGATCCATGGCGCAGGAAGCAGCAAGTAGTACGGGTAGGATGATGCTGCCCGTGCTACCTTAAACTGGGAGTTTCAGTTTCTCTTCCTGACGCAATTTCGGTTTCTGACTGCCAAGCTGGAAACGAAAGTGGAAAGGAACCCGCGACTGCCCTTCTGGCCCAAATAAACTGGGAAGAGCCAAATAACAGAAACTCACACCCGTGAACTCGGGGCAGGGTCAGGCACTGCCAGGAGGATGGGCAGGGGCTGTAGGCAGAGGGGGAGTGTGCTCCTGGGAGCAGGGACTGGCAAGAATGGGAAGAGGAACAAGATAGGGAATAGGGGCAGGAGCAAAAAGGGGCAGGGAGTCAGCGCATGGGCAGGAGACAGGCAGAGGCTGGGATGAGGAGGGAGGAAGGGAGGGGCAGGGACAGGGACAAGGACAAGGATGGGGCAGGGAAAGGTCAGCAGCAGGGGCAGGGATATGAGTAAGATGGAGATAGGGTCCAGCTGGGGTCAGGCACAATGATAGGGGTACAGATAGGGCAGAGGAGAGATGGGCAGGGACAGGGATATAATCAGGAGCAGGGACAAGGACAAAAGTAGAGATAGTGGCGGCAGCAGCAAATGGCCAGGTCAGGGATACGGGCAGGAGCGGGGATAGGTGTCCCCTTAGTGTTGGGTGACAACAAGGCAGGAATACAGGCAGGGATATTAGGGAGAGAGGCAGGGAGAGGACTAGCAATGGGGACAGGGTTACAGGCAGGGGCAGAGCTGTGGGCAGGGACAGGTGTCATGGGCATTTCACACCTGGCCCATGCAGCCTGAGGAGTAATACCAGGACACCAAGATGAGCATGACAGTAGATATCCTTTATTCACACCCAGGGGTTGTCCCAGCCAAATTGAAGCACCCCAAATGTGGTTCACATGTGGCTCTCGCCCCCTTCAAGTGCTGGGGTACAGCAGGGCTCCACCAATTCCCTACTGTCCCCATGGCTTCGCAAAGCCACTGCAATTCTATGGCTTTGGCATCCCTCTTTCCTGTGAGGCCAGATGATGGGAGGGTCTCAGGGAGGTCTCTTCTTCTCTTCTCTTCTCTTCTCTTCTCTTCTCTTCTCTTCTCTTCTCTTCTCTTCTCTTCTCTTCTCTTCTCTTCTCTTCTCTTCTCTTCTCTTCTCTTCTCTTCTCTTTTCTCTTCTCTTCCCTTCTCTTCTCCTTCTCTTCTCCTTCTCTTCTCCTTCTCTTCTCCTTCTCTTCTCCTTCTCTTCTCCTTCTCTTCTCCTTCTCTTCTCCTTCTCTTCTCCTTCTCTTCTCCTTCTCTTCTCCTTCTCTTCCTGCCAACCCAGCCATAGCTATGCAGTATACAATGTAACAGGGGTTGTATAGATCTTAATAAAGGTCATACCATACTAGGAAGAGTAATTGGTACATTACTTAAGGAAGGAGATTTTCCTAATGAGATGCAGGCAGAGGCAGGGACTGAAGAAGGGATACGGGCAGGGATAGTAAGGAGCCAGGGGTGAAGACAGAGCCAGGATAGGGAGAGGGGCAGGGATGTGCAGAAAACCACGTTAGGAAAAGCCAGTGTCCATAAAGGAGACAGAGGAGCCCTGCAACTTTATTCAAATAGACGGAGACAGTCCACTGGGCTATACCCCTACCGGGTTTCTCTCTCGGGGTTTCAGACGACGCAGACTCCTTTTATCCTAAACTCCCGCCTGCATGTTGCCGTCTTCCTTTCCCCATTGGCTGAGGCCCTAGGAAGGTACAGCCTTCTCGAACCGCCTACCGCACGTTCCGCTCTTGAACCTGTCATTTTCCCCTGAAGTTCCGAAGTTTAGCCTGAGTTCTGCATTAGACTTTGTGCGGACCCACTTGTCTACTACCCCAAAGTTCAGGAGTCCAGACTGTCTGGGTTCTGTACCAAACCTGTGTGGCTTGAGGTTGGTAGAAACACTAAGACCCATTTCAAAGACATTAACACCCATTTCTCCTAAAGACCCACACCCATCGAATTGTTTGTAAAGGTACCAGTACACATCTTTACCATCAGGAACCAGGCATGAAGATAGCGTGAGGACAGGGAGAGGGGCAGGGATACTGAGGGACCAGGGATGAAGACAGCGCCTGGACAGAGAGAGGGTCAGAGAGAGGGTCAGAGAGAGGGTCAGGGCACGGGCACGGGCACGGACACGGACACGGACACGGACACGGACACGGGCACGGACACGGACACGGGCACGGGCACGGGCACGGGCACGGACACGGACACGGACACGGGCACGGACACGGGCACGGACACGGACACGGACACGGACACAGGGCTCGCGCGCGTCCGGAGGCGCACGCGCGGATGGCGGGGGGCGCTCCCAGGGGGCCGCGCGGCGGGGGCGGGGCGGGGGCCGGGCCCTCCCGGCGGGGGCGGGGCGCGGGGTCCGCGCGTGCCGGCCATGCCGCGCTCCCGCCGCGCCGCGCGCCGTGAGTGGAAGGGGGGGGACCCGCGTGAGGGGACCGGGGGGGGGGACGACACACCGGGGCCGCGTGTGACATGGGCGGGGTGACAGCGCCGAGGTGACAGCGCCGGGCTCACACGGGTTTGCTCCGCACCCCCGCAGGCGGCACCGGCAGCGCCCGGGCGAGCTCGCCCGGTAGCGAGGAGGAGGCCGGCAGCGAGGTGCTGAGCCACTGCAGCAGTGCCAGTGAGAGCGTCAGCCCCGCCGACGAGGGACCAGGTGAGCCACGCGGACCCCATGGTGACCCCCAGGTGGGTCGCGGTGACCCCCACACGCGGGCTCCCCGGCTTCACGTGGTGCCGCCCGCGCAGGGAGCGAGGCGGCGAGTGAGCAAGGCCAGGAGGAGGAGGTAGAGGACAGGCTGAAAGAGCACATGGACAACCTCCTGGACAAGAGGTGAGGAGCGGCTGTCACCGCCGTGGGTGCTCCTGGCACGCTGCCCGCCCCTGCCAGCACTGCCAGCCAGGGGCAGGGACGTGCCCCGTCCCGGGACACCCCAACCCGTGACGTCCCGCGGTCTCCCGTAGCGCCAAGGCGCGGCAGGCGGCACTGCAGAGCCTGCGCCTGGCCCTGTCCTCCAAAACCCTGTCCGAGTTCCTGCTGGAGCGCCGCCTCACGCTCACCGACTCCCTGGAGAAGTGTCTCAAGAAAGGTCAGGGTACGGGCGGGCGGCGGCGGCGGCGGGGCCGGTGACCCGTGTCTGAGGGAGGTCTCTCGTGCTGCCCACAGGTAAAGGCGAGGAGCAGGCGCTGGCGGGCACCGTCCTCACCCTCCTGTGCCTCCAGATGGGCTCTGGCCCGGAGGGAGAAGAGGTGTTCCGTAGCCTGAAGCCCCTGCTCATCAGCGTCCTGACAGACAGCACAGCCAGCCCCAGCGCCCGGCAGAGCGTAAGGCCTGGCCCCTTTCCTCCTGGGGACATCTCCGGGGTGGGGAGAACCCAGGCAATACCTTTGGGGGCCCCCGCAGTCCCAGAAGGGCAACAGGATTGGGTGCTATGGAGTGTGGTGGCACAAAGCAGGGACACCCCAACCCGGCTGTCCCTTGGCTGGGTGCTGGATCAGACCCAGCATGATCCACCGGGGCCTGATCTGACTGCGTTTCCCTCACTTCTCTTGCCAGTGTGCCACAGCCCTGGGCATGTGCTGCTATATTGCTGCTGCTGACCTTGAGGTAACTGCGCCTGGGTGTCATCCGTACCCCTACAGGAGGGCACCCAGGGGTTGCTGTGCCACCTGCCCTCAGCCCACAGTGCCAGGGCAGCCTGGAGCTGAGCTGGGGTAGGGGTACAGGGACATCAGTGACAGCCCAGGCCCCTTCCCTGGGCGGTGTGGAGCTGAGCTGGGAGGAGGCCTGCGTTGCAGAGATGGGGTGTTGTGGGTGGAGTAGCCTCTCCTGCCCCAAGGGACTCCTGGCACCCCTTGGCATGGTGGGTTGCCTTTGGTCCCCAGTGCACAGCTCACCATGGCATCTTTATGGCAGCTGTGGTCTGACTGGCAGGTTTCTCGCCTCCAGGACCTGGTTTCATGCCTGTCCTGCTTGGAGGGCATCTTTAGCCCCCCCAGCACAGGTGAAGGGGGCTCAGCACCTGCTCAGCATGGGCCTCTGCACTGCAGCGCACTCCAGTCATGGTCCCTGCTCCTCACCATCTGCCCCCCCTCCCACCTCAGGAGCATTTTGGACAAGTGAGTGGGGTGTGGGGTGAGTGGAGGCTGGTGTGGGGCAGCCAGCTGTGGAGCAGGGAGCCCCTGGGGCAGTGCTTGGCCTCCCTGACTGCCCTCGTGCCTGCCTGTCCCAGTCGCTGGCTGCAGCTGCCCCCACTGCTGACCAGCAGCAGCGTTGCCCTGCGCATCCTGGCCGGGGAAACCATTGCGCTGCTCTTCGAGCTGGCCCAGGACCTGGAGGTAAGGGGGGGTGCTGTGGCACTGGAGCAGTGGGTGAGCAGTAACCAGGCAGCAGGGAGGGAGCTGCTTGACACCCTGCCCATGCCCTGGCTGAGCTGGCATTGACTGGTGTCACCAGCAGGCACCCAGGCAGAGGGGCTGGCCACAGTGATCCCCCAGCCCTGTCCTGGCTATGGCAGTGGGCAGTGCCATGGACTTCCCTCTAAATCCCCTGCTTTTTGGCAGGAGGACTTGTGCCACCAAGATACAGAGTTCCTGTGTGCCCAACTCAAGGTCCTGGCTACTGAGAGCAACAAGTACCGAGCCAAGACGGACCGACGGAAGCAGCGATCCATCTTCCGGGATATCCTGCGTTTCATTGAGGTCCTGGAGCCTGGTGCCGCCCTGCCCTGCCACTGTGTGGCTGCTTCCCAGCTGCCTGGCCATTCCTCTCTGTGGAGAGCCAGGGGCCACATAGGTCTAGTGCCCAGATTATTGCTGATGTCCCTCTCTCTGCTCAGACTGGGGAATACCAGGAGGAGACCATCCGATTTGGCCTGGAGTGCATGTACCTGGACAGCTGGGCCCGCCAGCGCACCTACCAAGCCTTTAAGGAGTTGCTGGGCTCCGGCATCCGCCACCACCTCCAGGTAGGGGCTGGGCAGATGCACCAGGGAGTGCTGAGCTGGTGCTGGTGGGTGTTGACAAACCCCTACTCCCACAGAACAATGAGCTGCTACGGGAGATCTTTGGCCTTGGGCCCCCCTTGGTGCTGGATGCGGCTGCTCTGAAAGCCAGCAAGGTCTCCCGCTTTGAGAAGGTGGGTGCCACCTCCCAGATATGTGCCCACAGTCCCCTCCTCTGCCACCATGGGCTCCAGCTGAGTGCCTGAGTGTGGTGGGCAATGGGGGGGTTGGCAGAGGGGCATCTCTAACCTATCTCTCCTTCCCTGTCCTTCTAGCACCTCTACAACTCGGCTGCCTTCAAAGCCCGCACGAAAGCCCGGAGCCGCGTGCGCGACAAGCGGGCGGATGTGCTGTGATGGGCAGAGGGGGGCAGAGCCCCCAGCCCACCTGGACTGCAGACCCAGCACTGTGAGGGGCAGGTGCCCCCAGCCCTCGGGCTTTTATTCATGTACAGCAGAGTATTTAATTCCTGGAGCTGCCCCTCTGAGGGCTGCCCCCTCTTTTATTTTTTTAACCAAAAATTAGGAAGGATGAAAGAAGAGCAGGGGGAGGTGCTGCCATGTGCCTGCTCTGTGGCTGGGGATCCATGTGGCACAGTGGGAGGGGGTCTCACCCAAGCTCCTGAAGCCCCTTTCAGAGGCAGGGCTTGTGTACCCCCTCCCCAGTCCTGCAGGGGCACCAGGGTGGCCTGGCACAGCCTGAAGGTTGGGTGGGAGGGCAGAGCCGTGCAGGGCTGCGGAGCAGCTGGTCATGGTGTCTGTGCTTGTGGCAGGCGTGTTCTCCCTGCCCTGCCATGCTGGGTACAGCCCCTGCCTCCCCAGCCAGCCTGGCACCAGCGATGGTGGCAGAGCGGTGTGGAGTGGCGAGCTCTGCCCAGCCCTGCCAGCTGCCCACTCTCAGCCCTTTTCCAGCCAAATGCTTTATATGAAATAGTAATCTTGTGGGAAATGAATCATGGGAGGGGGGCCACTGCCCAGGTGGGCATGGGCCATGCCAGTTGGCAGTGCCTGCCACCCTGGGAATGTTATCTATCATGGTGATTTTCTAAGACTTTGATTGTAAGAGGTAATTAAAAGGCTAATTCAAGTATGCCTTCTGCCTTGTTAAGAGGAAGGGCTGTCACTGGGGCGGATGCAGGTCCTTACAGCCCACTCTCTTTCTCTCATAGTCTGGGACAGGGGCCGGGATTGCCCCTGTGCCCCGATGGGCAATGCTGCCAGGTCTCAGTGGGTGAGGCTGCCTGCTCCCCCCTCCTGCCCTTCGGTGCCCCTTCCCGTGGTGGCCCGGAGCCCGTGGTGGGGCCAGGGGCAGCTCAGCGGTGCCCGCCAGGCTGGGCACTGGCGTTGAGGCGAGCCCAGAGCTGCCTGCTGGCTGTCCGCAGCTGGTGCACGGCGTCCTCCTGGCTCTCCAGCCACTGGGCCAGCGCCCGCACCGACTGGCTCTGCAGGACTGCGGGGAGAGGATGGGGACATGCTGGAGGTAGGCAGCCTGGCCCCCCACAGTTCCCCGTCTTCCCATCCTGCCCAGTGCCACGTACCACTCAGGTAGATGGCCAGTGTGGCCAGGACCAGGCTCGACAGTGCCAGGAGCGCCAGCAGGGCCAGCAGCAGGGGGTGGCCAGGGCCGAGGCAGGGGCAGGGGCTGGCGGGGGGCACGGGGCGCAGGGTGGGCAGGAGCTGCGGGGGCACGGGGGATACGGGCCGAGGCGGGGGCCGGCGCAGGCCGCTGGAGGGAGCCGGGCCGTTGCCTGCAGGCAGGGGAGAGAAGGGGTCAGAGCCTGGCCACGGGCACAGCCGGGGCTAGCACAGCCCCCCTGCAGTGCTCTCACCCTCTGTGCCCTTGTGGCCGCCCGAGGCCCAGTGCAGGTCGCTGATGGACTCCACGGGGCGCAGGCTGATGGCTCCGGACTCGCTGTTGTCAGGGTCCCCTGGCTCTGCCGGCATGGCACCCTCGGCCCTTCCCATGCTGTCTGCTGGAGCGGAGGCAAAGGGTCAGCCCGTGCCCTGCCCACAGCCCTACCTGCCGCGGGCACCCCTGTGGGACCAGAGCCCTGCAAGGGGGATCCAGCCTTGGCAGCCCGGTGCTGCACCAGGGCGGGCAGCCAAGGCTGGTGTTCCCTTGGCACAGCCCTGCAGCCACAGTGGGCAAGCACTGGCTGTGCCCCCCTGGCCCCACCGCTGTCATCGGAGCAGTCAGCGGGTGCCTGGTGGCCACGATCCCGGAGCCTTGTTAGTGGGACTGGAATCTGGCCCTGGCTTGGGGGCAGGAATGTGCCACCCCCCAGCCAGGATAGCCCAGGCACTGTGGGACCGGCTGGGCCTCCAAGGGCCAGCTGGAAGCTGGTGGGCAGGTGCAGGGCAGTGCCAGTGTGTGGTGTGGCCTGGCTCGCCCCGCAGGTACTCTGCTGCTTGGGGGTGCACAGATGGAGATGTGGGGTGAATGCTGTGCCATGGGGGCCTGGTGCCCATTGCCCTAGTGGGCACATCACACAGGACTGAGGGGGCTTTTTGGAAGTAGGCATTGCTCCAGCACTGTTTTGGGAAGCAACCATGCCTGCACTGGGGTAGAGGGAAAAGATTATTTCCTAGGTGTTTGTGTATTTTTGAGCAGTGGGCAGGGCCCACGGACTGTGCCCTTGGCAGAGCAGGGCAGGCTGGCACCGTGCCCACTCCCAATCCCTCCCAGGGTCAGTGGCGTGTCACAGGGCAGCGTGGCGCCGTGCTGCTGCTGTCCTGACTGTGTGTCACCCACGGGGCTGGCAGGCGTCAGGGCATGGGGGCCTCAGCTGGTACCCAGGGTCCCCTCAGACCCTCCCCATGGCCCTACCCTTGGCCGGGGGCTGCCCCATAGGTACGCACATCACCCCTGCACCCACTTCCCCCTGGTGGGGGGCACAGCTTGTCGCGTACAGTTGGTGCAGGGGGCTCTGCCAGCACGCTGCCTGCATCCTCCCCAAACCCTGCTGCCCTACACCTGCAGCCCTCCAGGACCCCCTTCTTCCCTGGGCAGGCATCTCTGCCCACAGCCCCCATGGCAGAGGGCACCATCTGTCCACTCCTTCCATCCCAGCCCCACAGTCTCATGCCGCCCGGTGTTCCCTGGGGTGCCAGGGCCCCCACCAGCCCCAGGCCCACTCCCCAGTGTACCTTCTGCAGCTTCCCTGGGCATGGCTCCCTGTGCCCGGGCAGTGTGAGCGGGCAGTGAGGTGGTGCAGGGCCCCCAGGAGCTGGGCACTGGGTTCCCGGTGCGCCAACTGCGCTGCTTAAAATAGGACAGTGAGAAACACAGTTGGGGGGCGATAAAAATAGCTGTGGGGAGGGGGGCCTGGTGGCATGGTCAGGGCTGCTGGCAGCACAGTGGCAGTGGCAAAGGGACAGCAGGTTGTGGCAATGCCCCATACCCCCTTTCCCAGGATAAAGGGGCTGTCAGCTGATGAGATCAGGACAGAGCCCATGCAGGAAAACTGAGGCACTGTTGGACTCATCCAGAGCCAAACTGGGGTCTGTGCTGCTTCTCTGCAACAATGGCAACTGTGCCCAGCCTGGGGGCACCACAGAGTCCCCCAGCTTTGCCCGCAAAGAGCACGCCAGCCGTGCCAGGAGAATTTATTTAATAAAGTTAATCAGACCATAGGAAGTGCCAGCAGCAGCACTGCTGATGTAGGGGACCGTGGCGGTCCCCGCCCTTGGTCACCAGCCCCACGTGCCCTGCGGCAGGCAGGTGTCAGAAGATGCAAGATCCTTGTGCCCATAGAGGCCGTGAGCATGGGTGGGCACCTGGCAGGAGGTGGCAGGGCTGAGCCGGACCCGCTGGGCACAGCCTTCACCTGCCCAGCCGCGGTAGCAGTGGCAGCGGAAAGCAGCCGGCAGGCCGGCAGCGGGGCCGAGGTGCAGGAGGCTGCCCAGGTCGTGGGGCTGCTGGCGCACGCAGCGCCCGTGTCCGTGGCACTGCCCATAGCTGCATTCCCGGGCTGCTGCCGTCACATTGGCCACGTAGGGACCCAGGGTGGACACGAGGTAGTGGCGCAGGCTGGCACAGCTTTCCTGGGGAGGAAGCACCAGTGAGAACCCACCCTGGCACTGGAGACCCTCTGGCGAGCCCTCCCTGGTGGGCACAGGGGATGTGGCCATCCCGAACATCCCATGCCACCTCCTGCTGCCCACTGCCTCCAGTGCAGCGGGGGGCCATACTCACAGCTGAGCGGGAGTAGGACATGTCTCCCCAGAGCACAAGTCCAGCCGCTCCCAGTGCCGCGCTCTCCCCGATGGTGTGCACCAGGTCAGCCTGCCGGGAACAGAGACGTGACCGGGCTGGGGGACACAGCCTCTGTCCCTGTGCCAACCAGAACCCTCCATCACACCCACAGCCAGCTCCGGCCCCGCAGTGCTTACCAGGTGCAGGAACCGGGACGAGCGGCGGTAGGAGAGGCGGGAGTAGGCGACCACAGGCAGCAGGCCGTCAGCCCCAAAGGCGGCCACGCGCAGGGCCTCGCGCAGCCGGTGGTGCACGTAGCGGTGGCGCAGGGCAGGTGGCAGCGCCGGCGGCAGGTAAATGCTGGGGTAGAGGGCGGAGGAGGCGGCCCAGAGCCAGCCCAGATGGTTGTTACGCTGCACCTCCGCCGGCTGGCACTGCCCGGTGTAGTTTGCCTCCTTGGCCCAGTTGCTGTTGAGGCAGTCGGGAAAGCGGTAGAAACCCCAGAGCCCTCCCGGGCGCAGGGCTCGGCCCACCAGAAGTGTCTCCTCCATTAGAGCCTGTGCCGCCTGCTCGAACTCCAACTGGGCCAGTCGGAGCTGCTGCCGTGCCGGCAGGATGCCGTGCTGCTGCCGCACCCACTGCTCCGAGGCTGTCCGGTACATTTTTTTGGCCCCCCAGTTTTGGGCCCAGAGGGGCCTCCACTCCTCCCAGTCCACCACGGCCAAGCCATGGAAATCAGGTCGCAGGAGGAGGTGGATGTCCTCGGCCACCCTGTCGAGGTGGGCACCAAGAGGGACACGCTGGGGGATGCCCCCATTGTGGGGGACACCCTGCTGCGACAGGTAGGGGTACAGCCCAAACTTGTTCTTGTAGAAGATGGTGATGTTCTGGCCGGCAAAGTGGCCACCCTGGTTCTCCACGATGCCGTAGTCGCTGAGGGGCAGCCCCACGCCAAAGCGGTGCTGGCAGCGGCCAGAGGGGATGTTCCACACCATGGCAAAGGGCTGGCCGCCTGCCAGGGGCTCGGGTGCTGGGCTCTCCTCACTGGCTGTGCCCAGTGCCAGGCAGGCCCACAGTGCCAGCACCAGCACCATCCCACCTCACCAGCTGCCTGTGGGGCCGGCACCCTGCGAGGAAAGGAGAGCTGTGGGGGTGAGGCTGTGAGATGCACTGGGCACCCCAGCAATGCAGGCACTGCCACCTGAGCACATGGTGGGCTAGGATGGGCCACAGGGGCTGGGCTGCCCTGCAGGGATGTGCTGCCCACCCCAAAACTGGACAGAACTTGGTTACGCTTGGGGGTTTCAGACCCCTCCTGCTTCAGCACTGCCAGCATTACCTCTGCCTGCTGCTCTCTGGTGCTGAGCTCCTCCTTGCACCACCACAGCCATGACACAGCTCTGGAGTGGCACTGCAAGCCACTGACCCTGGTGCCTGAGTTTCCCAGCTGGCTCCCAGTCCTGCCTGAAGTGGGGGCACCGTGACTCCCTGGTCCCCGTTTAAGCACAGTGCCTAGCCAGGCTGGGTGACCTATTAAAAGACTGAGTCCCCCAAGAGATATGGTGGGACCAAAGGGGCAGCTCTGTCCCTCACAGCCCAGGCAGGGCCAGAGGGGTCTGGTGCCCTAGCCCAGTGCTGGCCAGCTGCCCAGAATGAGGGGATTAGGCAGGGAATGGACCCAGGGGCCGCGTGATGCAGTAAGGGCAGTGCTAATCCCTCGCTGCGAGGCCGGACACTCTCTCTGACCTTCCCGTTCCCATGCCTCTGGCCCTCACTGATGCCAGCTGCCTTAGGGGGATTTGGCCCCCCTTGCCATGCAGTGCAGGGGACCCGACCCTGCAGCCCCACCACCATGCCCTACTCCCCCAGTGCCCCCCCAGCCAGCCTGTGCCTCAGTTTCGCCAGGCTGCTCAGTGAGGACAGCTGTGGCCATGCTGGAGACCACCACACCCCATCAGCCCCAGCTGCCCCACAGCACATCCCGAGTGAAGGAGACACTGGTGGGACTGGGAAGCACTCCTGGGGACTAGTGCCGACCCCACAGCCTGGGGTGGGCCTGGCTCCCCACTATGCTGGTTGGTTGCAGAGCCCCAGCCAGGCGAGCTGGGGGCAAGGTGGGAGCAGAGGCAGCATGCCCAGGTAGGGCAGAGTAAGGGAACCACTTCCCTGCCAGCACCATCCCCAGCAATGGGATGAGGGTGAACCAGGGAGGCTGGGGAGCTGGTGCCAGCCCTGAAGAATGGCAGGCAGTCAGGCAGTGCTGCGGCGGGCAGCTCCCACCCACACTGCTTTTAATCACTGGCTCAGTGGGGCCGCAGCCCCTCAGATGTCCTTCTTCATCCAGAAGATGGGGAGCCCTTTGGCATCACGGTGTGGGGTTTCCAGGAGGCTCTGCTTGCTGCTCTCAGCCAGGACACCCCTCGCCCAGATCACAGTCGGTGGGGGAGGTGGTGGAGGGACAGTGAGGGGTGGGAGGGGAGGCGGAGGAGCAGCGGGTACCCGTGGCCTGGTGGTGGTAGCAGTGGCAGCCCCAGAAGGGGTAGAGAAGAGCCGCAGCACCTCAGAGGATATAGCAGGGCTGAGAAAGGCCACACTCTGCACCGGCTCACCCAGGACAAAACCCAGGTGGGCATAGAAATGCTGCTTGTCATGGGTGGTGAGGTGCAGGCAGCGAAAGCCCCGGGCCCGGGCCCACTGCTCGGTGGCCTCCATCAGCCGCCGCCCATAGCCCTGGCCCCGCAGCGCCCGGGCCACCACCACGCTCTCCACAAAAAGGTCATGGGGACGGCTGACCACGCGGGAGAGTCGGGCATGGCCCACAAGCTCGCAGGGCCCCTCCCGGGCAGCAGGGGTCTCGCTGGGGCCCCGGCTCCGCAGCAGCAGCAGGCAGGCAGGAAAGGCGTCCGAGGAGCGCTGGAGCGTGTGGAGCCGCGACGCCCGGCTCTTCCCCCACTCCTCGCCCAGCAGCTTGGCACACGCTTCCAGGAGCTCCGGCCTCTGGTGCAAGGGAACCAAGCTGAGCTCCTCCGACACGGAGCCCATTCTTCTCACTGACAGGAAACCAAGCAGGTCACAGCTTAGAGGCAGTAGGGCACAGACCATGCGTGTGTTCCCCCCAGCCCGCCACTGGCCCCAGCACAGGCGCATTCCCCAGTAGCATAGCCAGATGAGTTCATGGAAGTTCGGCGGGTCCAAGGTCAAATGACAGATTCATGGCAGGGAAGTGGCACATGGTGCCAGCTCCGGGAATTCATGCCATGAGATCTGCAGGAAGGTCTGGCACTGCCAAACCAGCAGAGTGGCAGGAGGCACAGTGCTGGCCTTGTCTCCTTCACAGCCCCGGCCACTAGCTCCTGCCACCTCGGCACCTGTCAGACCAGCTAGCTCATCACACATGTGCTCAGTGTCGGGGTTCTGAGGAGCAGAGGGGTCAGAAAACCCCTATCCTACAGCGTGCTGTGGGGTCCCCTCTCTCAGCCTGGCAGTTCCCCTTGCGAAGGAGAAGCCGCAGGCAGAAGGCAGGAGGAACCACCATGCCAGTTTATTAACTACGATTGAGCAAACTGCCACACTTCCCCTCTGGGGGTTGGGGAGAGCCTGAGCCTGTCCTCCCACACCCTAGGGTGCCCCCCAAAGTCATCCCCCTAGCTCCAAAACTCCTGACTCACAGCCCAGCCTGCACTGTCCCCTTCAAAGGCCAGACCCCACCAGCACTCCTGAGTGGGTGATGGTTTCCTTCTATTTGCCCAGCAAAGCCATACCAGGACTCCAACAGCACCTGCCTGCCACCCACCCTGCCTGCACTCACCCTGCCTTCATTCACCCTGCCTGTGCTCACCCTGCTCGCACTCACCCTGCTCAGTCACCCTGCTCAGTCACTCTGCTCACACCCATCCTGCTCACACTCACCCTGCTCACACCCACCCTGCTCACACTCACCCTGCCGCTGCTGCCGGCTCCCTCGCCCTGGGTGCCAGTGCAGCAGGAAGCAGCCCAGGCTCATGACCAACCACAGCGCCTGGTTCTGCTTCCCCGGTGTGAATGACACGTCTGTCCAGGGCCCCACACGGCACCCGCCACTTCCCACGCTGCAACCCCACACTGAGCACTCACCCTGCCTGAACACCGATTGCTCCAAACCACACAGCACCCACACGCGGTGCAGAAACCGAAAGGGCATCACCCAGCTGATTGCTGCTCCCACCTCATGGCTGCACCTCCCGAACACAGTGCACCACCCCACCACTGACCATCACCGACCCAACACTCACCTCATTACTGACCTGTTGTTAACCTGCCATTGACCCCATCTCTGACCCCACCACTGACCCATCACTGATCAATCACTGACCCCATCAATGGCCCCCTCACCAACCCATCATTGACCCTATCACTGACCCATCTTTGACCCACCATTCACCCCAGCATTGACCCATCACTGGCCCATCATCGATCCCATCACTGACCCCATCATTGATCCCAGCACCGACCCCTCTCCCTGCCCTTCTCCCCTTCGCACTCCCCGGCCCCAGCGCGGTCCCGCCCGTACCGTTCCCGGCCCCGCCGCCGCCGTCACTTCCCCCGCCCCGCCCGGCCCCGCCCCGCGCCGCGCCCTCTGCCGGCCGGAGGACGCACCATCCGCGCCCCCGGAGCTGCCCGCCCCGCTCCGGGCTGCTCCCGAATTCCCACAAGGACTCACCGAGCCTTGGCCGTGGCAGGACGGCGGCACACCCTACCCTGGCCTGCCCAGCCCTCCGCAGGGTCTCCAGTCCCAGGGACACCAAGCCCTGCTGGGCAGACCTGCACTGCCGCAGCTCCGCTCCCTTCTGGAGCAGGGCTGTCCAAGGCTGTTTTGAGGATGTCCCACCTTCATGCCCTCCCCTCCTCTCCAAGCAGTGGGACACTGTGCGGGAGCTCTCCATCCGTCTCTTTCAAGTCGTGATGCCTTGACGGAGAGCACCACAAAGAAGGTGATGAAGAAGGAGGTGCCGGACAGCCTGCTGCCGCTGCTCTTTCACCTGCATGACCAGGACACGGGTGAGGCCAAGGTGGGATTCCCAACCTGGCCAGCCCTTTGGGCAGTGCAGTTTGGACCCTTCAGATGTGTCCCCATGAGCTCTATCTTGCTCAGTTCCTAGGCAGAGCTCCCCTCCCTGACCACAGCTGCCTTTCTGTTCCTGCTGCCCAGATGGATGGGGAGGTGGGTTCCTTGTTCACCCAGCTCCTTCCACACTGTCCCTGGCATGGGTTCCTGCAGCCTCAGAGACTGAGCGACAGCTCCACAGCAGCCTGGGGCCACCAAGACCAAAACTTCGTAGCCCTGACAGGCTTCCAGCCAGAGAAGGTGGCTCCTCTCGTCATGCTCTGGGGTGCTGAGCCTAGGGGCAGCTTCACTCCCCAGCTGGTACATCCACTTGCACTGGCTGGGACAGGCTCTCCCTAAGCCTTTTTCCTTACGGAGACCAGTGCAGGGCTTTCCCATTGTCCTTCCCTGACTCCCGCTGTGCCAAAGAGAAAAGAGATTGTTTGCGTATAATTCTGCACAAAAGCAGATTTTAGCTCTTTAGAGCATCACCTGTCCCAGACAGAGACATGACCCAGCATGGTCAAGGACAGGTCCCTGGGACTCCACAAAGGACATGGGACGGGACCAGAGGCCATGCCTGACAGTGGGGGCTGGTTAAGGGTTCCTGAGGAGCAGAACGAGTTGATCATAATTTCGGAAGCAGCGACCCATCCACTGTCCCCGTCACCACGGGGGGCTGCCCGCTGTGGGACTGGGCCCGAAGGGCCATGGAGGGCAGAGGAGGCAGCGCTGGGGGCCCTGCCCTCTGACAACCGGTCCCGGCATGCGGGTCCCCGGCACGAGTGGCCGGTCCCTGAGGCAGGGACGCCCCTGCTCGCCCCGGGGCACCGGGACCGGAGGTGCGGGGAGCGACCGACACCCGGTGCTGGGGCTACGGGCCGAGGGGCGGGGCGGAAGCGTGACGTCACACGAGTGACAGCGCGGCCGCCGGGCGGAGGCGGGGCAGGGCGCGCTTCCGGAACCGGGAGGCGGTGCCGCAGGGCCAATAGGAGGCGGGATCCTGCCGCCAACAGCCAATAGGCGCTGTCGGGGGCGTGGCCTGAGCCCGGAGGCCGGCGGGGGGGCGCACGTGCGGCGGCAGCATGGCGGCGGCGGCGGGCGGCCGGAGGGCCAAGGCCCCGCGCGGGGCGGCGGCACGGCGGCGTCCGCGGTCGGCGGTAAGAGCCGGGCCCGGCCGGGTTCGGAGGGAGGCGAGGAAGGGCTACCCTGGCGGGGTCGCCGCCGTGGCGCTTTCGCTGCGCCCGTCCCGTCTCGTCCCGTCTATCGCCTCATTTTGTTCCGCAGGCACCGGGCGCCGATGGGAGACGGCGGGCGACGGCCGGTCGGCCCGCCGACGAGGAAGTGTCTAGCGATTCTGAGACAGAGAGGTAAAGGCTGCGCTCGGGGAGTGCCGGTACCGTAGCGGGGTACAGATACCGGGAGATGCCTGTACCGGAGCGGGGTGCCGATACCGGGAGATGCCTGTATCGGAGCGGGGTGCCGATACCGGGAGATGCCTGTACCGGAGCGGGGTGCCGATACCGGGAGATGCCTGTATCGGAGCGAGGTGTCTGACCGGAGGGGGTGCCGGTACCTGCGGGATGCCGGTACCGATGTGTGGAAGGAGCGATGCTCACGCACACGTGTCCCTGCAGCCCGTTGTTGGGGCGGCGGCGGCGGCGAGAAGCAGCGGCGGCGGAGGAGGAGGTGGACGAGACGCCGCAGGAGAAGAAGCTGCGCTTGGCCAAGCAGTACCTGGAGGAGCTCCGCCAGCTCGGTGAGTCCCGCCCGGCGCCGGTGCCCCGGCGGGGCGGCCCCGGGCGCTGAGCCCGACCCTGATGCACTGTCCCGCCGCAGAGGAGGAGCGGGCGGAGGAGGAAGAGGAACTCGAGCCGGCGGATCTCATCGGCGACCGGCTGAAGGAGGACGTGGTGAGCGGGGGGGCGGGTGCGGCCCCTCGGTCCCGGTGACGGCAGCGGGCTCTGTCCCCTTCCCGCGGGACCGGGGCTGAGGCCACCTCTGCTGAGCCTCGCGCTTCTTCCCCAGTTGGAGCAGAAAGGCCGGCTGCAGCGCCTGGTCGCCAAAGATGTAAGTGCCCAGTGCTGGGGGTGCTGGACTGCAAGTGCCGGCTTTGGGGACGCTAAGGCATGGCCAGCACCCCGCGGCCCTTCTTCCTGCTGCCGGCACCCTGGAGGAGTCAGGGTGCTGTGCTGGGGTACTCCTGTGCCTGGGAAAGGGTCCTGGGCAGCCCAGCTCACATCCTGCTGTTGGTGCAGGTACGGCCTCCAGATCCAGCCAGGATCCGTGTGCTGCGGGGACACCAGCTGCCTGTTACCTGCCTGGTCATCTCTCCTGATGACAAATTCATTTTTTCTGCTTCCAAGGACGGCTCTCTAATCAAATGCAAGTGTTTACCTGGGGCTCTGACTGTCTGTTCCCCAGCCCAAACCCTGCAGGGACTCAGGTGTCCACTGAGGTGGCTTGGCCCTTGGCTGTTCTTGGATCGTGCATAATTCCAGGCTCTGTGGGAGGCTCATTGGCACTTTTGGGTGTGGTGGGAGGCTCCCAGAGGGTGACTGCAATGCTTTTCTTGCAGGGGAGGTGGACAGTGGGAAGAAGCTGTGCATGGTGCCAGGGGGGAAGAAAGGCACAGAGGAGCGGCACATGGGGCATGCATCCCATGTCCTTTGCATGGCCATTTCGTCGGATGGCAAGTACCTGGTACGAGGACAGGGGGTGGGGAGGTGGCCATGGGGAGTGTTCTCCGGGGGTCCTGGGGGTAGGGTCTCATGCCCAGATGTGCCTTACCAGGTTAAAGCAGCCCCTACCCCTTGCTGGGTCAAGAATGGGTGCCTAGGACACCCAAAACCCATGGAGTGGGAGTGGAGGCAGGGGTGGGCTATGGGTCTCCAAGGTGCAGGTCTCAGGCGTCCCCTGCTGTGTGCCAGGCTACGGGAGACAGGAACAAGCTGATCATGATCTGGGATGCAGCCACCTGCAAGCGCCTGCACATCTTCACAGGGCACCGTGACGCTGTCTCAGTGAGTTGGGGGCACTGGGCACGATGCCTGTGGGGCCAGGCAGCTGTGTCCTCCTTGGCATCCCTCACTGCTGTGCCGTGTCTGTCCATCTGTCCCCAGGGCCTGTCCTTCCGAAAGGGCACACACCAGCTGTACAGCGCTTCCCATGACCGCTGCGTCAAGGTGTGGGATGTGGCAGAGAACGCATACGTGGAGACCCTGTAAGACCTGGGGGAATCCCAATCACCCAAGGGGTGCGCCAGCAGCCGTGAGGAGGTGAGGGGGCAGAGGGTCATGCTTGCCACAGCTCTTTGTCATCTCCTTCTCCAGGTTCGGACACCAGGACGTCATCACAGGGCTGGACAGCCTGAGCCGGGAGTGCTGTGTGACAGCGGGGGGACGGGATGGCACCGTGCGGCTCTGGAAGATCCCTGAGGAATCACAGCTTGTGTTTTCTGGGCACCAGTATGTCTGGGGTGCAAGAGGGGACTGTGGGCAGGCATGTCCAGCTGGGGCAGCGGTGTGTGGCAGGAGCACCCTGGGGATGCTGATGCCCCTGTGAGCCCTTGTCCCCTAAGCAGGATCCCAAAGCACACTTGTAACTCTGGCAGTTGCTTCCCTTCACAGGGGCTCCATTGACTGTATCCAGCTCATCAACGAGGAGCACATGGTGTCTGGTGCTGATGATGGGTGAGCACAGCGCCGGGGTGGTGCCTGGGGCAGGCAGGGTGCCCCCTCAGCCCCCTCATCCCTCACGTTCTCCGCAGGTCTTTAGCCCTATGGGGGCTGACAAAGAAGAAGCCACTGGCGCTGGCTCGGCAGGCGCACGGGGAGCAGGATGCCCAGGGCCTGCAGCAGCCATACTGGATCTCGGCAGTGGCTGCCCTGCGCAACAGTGACCTCCTGGCAACAGGTGTGTGGCACCTACTTCTGGCAGCTTGTGGGGGAAGTGTGTCCTGCTCCCATCCCTGGGCTGGGCTGTGTGACAGTCTCCTCTCTGTGCTCCAGGGTCCCACAGCGGCAGCTTGAAGCTCTGGAAGTGTGGTGAGGGATTTCGGAAGCTGGAGCACCTCTTAGACATCCCCTTGGTATGGATGGATGGGCAGGTTGGGAATTCTGGGGCTGGGCTGGAGGGTCTCTCAGCAGGGGCTCCCCTTCTTGAGCAGCAGGAGAAGCCTGTGGGAGTTCCTCATCCTGCTCTGTCCCTTCACCCTGCCCTGTCCCCTCCAGGTGGGTTTTGTCAACAGCCTCAAGTTCTCAGCAGCTGGTGACTTCCTGGTGGCTGGCATTGGGCAGGAGCACCGGTACTGTCCCCCCTCCCTGGTGCTGCCTGGGGGTGCAGCTTCCCCCTCTTCTGGGTCTTGTTGGAGGGTGACCCCCCCATCTCATCCACAGGCTCGGGCGGTGGTGGAGAATCAAAGAAGCCAAAAACAGCATCTGCATCATCCCCCTGAAGCAGAACACAACAGCTTCTAGCCCTGAATCACCTGGCAGCTCCTAGCCCCCTGTCCCTGGAGCCACTGGAGCAGGTCATTGTGCCCTGGAGCTGTGCCCCACATCCTTGGTGCAGCCACCACCCTGCGGTCGGTAGGATGAGAGTGGGGATTGTCACATGGCCCCTGATCCTGCTGGCCCCTGTGTCTTGAAGTGGCTTTGCCCTCTGCGAGGGTCTGTCCCCTTCTCTCAGGTTTCCTGTACCTGAGCTCTGGAACAATCCATTTTGTAAAAAAAAACCAAACACCAAAACCACTTTATTTACATAAATTACAAAAAAAAAAAAAAAAAAAAAAAAAAAAAAATCACACTCTTGTTCACAGAAAAAGTCTACTCTTAAAAACTTGGTTGGGCTCAAATACCTTGGTCCTGTTACTTGCCCTGAGCCTCCAACAGCCCCCCCAGGCTCTGCAGGGGCTGGGGTCAGCGGGCATTTGTCCACCTCTGCTCCTGCCCTGTCTCCCACAAAGGGATGAGAAGCGCCACACACAGTGAGGGAAGCAATGGGGGGCTTGGGCCCAGCCCAGCCACGCTCGGTGGCTCTCCTGAGGCCGAAAACAGGAGGGAAACGTGAACCTGCAAAGCACTAGGGACAGGGTGACGTGGTCCAAGGCTTGGCACAGGAGATGATGGGAAAGTGGTGTGGGCGATGGGGTGAGGGCAGCTCCATGTGTGGCACCACAGCGAGGGAGCGGGAGGTGCAGCGTGGATTGGCGCAAGCAAAAAGCAGGAGGTGGAACGTGGCTCGGCGAGAGGGGGTCGAGTTGTGCGCCGGGGCTGGGGGTGACAGGCAGGGGTTGTGCCCCGGGGCTGGCTGCAGGTGGTGGTGGGTCTGCACCAGGGCTCAGTGCAAGGGACAAGGAGAGGGTGTTTGTGCCGCAGCTCAGTGCGAGGTCCGTGCGATGTGCACTATGGCTCAGTGCGAGGGATGGGGGCCATTCACCATGGCTCAGTGCAGGGGGTGTGGGTGCACAATGGCTCAGTGCAGGTGATGCAGAGGGACGTGTGCCATGGCTCAGTGCAGGGTGTGGAGGACAGGGTACATGTAACGTGGCTCAGTGCAAGGGAAGGGTGACACGTACCATGACCCGACATGTGGGATGTGTAGCTCGTGCTGGAGCAGGGACTGAGCCTCCCGGCTGCATCTGGCACCTCATTGGGCCATGCTGCGGGCACTGCTCTCCCTGGGGAAGTGGTGGGGGTGCCACGTGGCAGCACCACAGCCTGGCCCCCCATCCTTCACAAGGATGACGTCGTGGAGTCCACCACCTCGCGGCCATTGCACACCGTGGGCACGTACGGCGAGGCTGAGCCTGGACAGGAAGGCAGCAGTCAGGGCTGGGTTGGGGTCTGGCAGCAGCACCCCCCAGCATCCCATGGCAGCAGTGCTCAGAGAGCTGGGGTGGAGAGTGCCCAGGATGGCCGTGTCCCCATGGGTGCCCAGGATGGCCATATTCCCTGGGGCTGAAGTGGAGAGTTCCTGGGGTAGTGACAGGCACCTGGGGGCAGCTGAATCCCCTGGGCTGAGGTGGAGAGTGGCCCTGTCCCCTCAGAGCAATGACAGGCCCCCAGGAGCAGTGCCCCTCTGGCAGCTGTGCTGTCCTGGGAGATGAGGCGTTCGGACAGAGGACAGCAAAGAGCCTGAGGGACAGGGAAGAGGACTGGGGACACCACATCCTCCATACCCCCCATTTCCCACTGTGCCGTACCCCACACCCCACTCTTCTGCAGGAACCATGCCAGGTGTGCCCACACACACCCCCCACCAGGAAAGGGGTGCTGTCCCCCAGCCCATCTCCAGCCCCAGCATGCTCACCATGGGACTGGCTGGAGCTGGCTGCTGCCACACTGAACCGAGCGGTGCCCACGCGGTGACTGGCCACGTTCTTCTGCGGCTGGAAGAGTATGATGTGCAGCTTGGGGGTGAAGAGGCAGCCGAGGACCACGGTGCCGCTGAGGCTCACCGAGATGCACATGGTCGTGGTCTGGACCTGGAGACAGGGGTGGGCATCAGGTGCTCCACCCATCAGCCCTCTGCCCCGAGCAGGGCAGGATGAAGCCTGTACTGTGGCACTGGCCAGCCCCACTGGGCACAGGCTGCACCCTGCAGGGACATCCCACCCCACACCACATCCCTCTGTCAGGGTCATCCTCCAAGAGACCCATGGGCAGAGCATGGACACTGCCCTGATGGGGACAAGTTGTCCCCGCAAAGCAGGTGCACCCTGAGCAGCAACCCCAGCCCTGCCAGTGTGCTGCTTTGTGGCACTGCCCGGGGCCAGAGCCTGCACTCCCCCATCCCGGTGCCCACTCCCTCTGGGGGTGCAGGTCCTCTCTGGAAGCCCCTGACTGCCCCCACCAGCTCCTCAAGACCCATCAAGAATGTGTTTGGTTGTCTGTGCCAGGGGGCTTGAGGTGCTGCAGGTGCTGCAGAGCACCCTGTGCTCCCCAGTTCCTGGCACTGCTCAGCAGCCCGGGAACCAGGCTGGCCCTGAGGCTGGCATTCCTGCCCTGGGGTGTGGTGTCTGGATGAGGCAGGGGCTGTCTCATGCTTTCATGTCAGCAGGCTGAAGGATGGCTGTCATTCCTCCATGGTCTGGCTATGGGGGATCTCTGGAGTTCTCAAGGCCATTTCCCATCCTCACCCTAGCAAGGGAGGGAGTGGGGCAGCTCCTCTCTCCAGGACTCATTGCCACATCAGCCACAGCCCTTCAGGACCCTTCACTTGGTCCTGAATTACCCAGTGCAGAGGTGACTATCACCAGGTGTGTGGATGAAGACCCTTCCCCATGCCCACGCATCTCCTAATCATGAACCCTGCATGGCCCAAATCTCCAGGACCATTTAGATCAAGCCCTGTCAGAGCCCCCTCACAGCTCAGGCTCTTACACGGTAGTCGCTGGAGGTCACGTAGAAGATGGGCAGGAAGGCCAGCCAGATGATGCAGGTTGTGTACATGGTGAACCCAATGAACTTGGCCTCGTTGAAGTTTTCAGGACATTTCCGTGTCTTGAAGGCGTAAACCGTGCAGAGGACAATCAAGAGGACATTGTAGGTGAGAGAAATGAGCATGTTGGAGTCACGGTTGTTGCACTTGAGGGTGACAATGTACCTCTTGTCAGGCTCAGTCTCTTTGCCTGTGCCAGGGGTCTCCACCAGCAGCCAGATGATGACAATGATCAGCTGACAAGAGATGAGGGCCATGCAGATGACCACCTGTGACGTTGGGCTTATGAACCGGGGGCGCTGGACCCCCTCCTTCACTCCACTGAAGATCCTGGCGATGCGATTCGTCTTGGTCAAGAGGGCCGAGTAGCAGACAGCGAAGGACGTGCCCAGCCCCAGGCGCCGGAGCGTGCACACCCCGGTGGAGGGCTTCGCGATGAAGATGAAGGTCATGCTGTAGCACATGAGGACCCCGGTCAGGAGAATGTAGCACAGCTCTCGTCCAGAGGCCTTCACGATGGGAGTGTCATTGTTCTTCACGAAGACTCCAATAACGAAGAGAGTGGAGATAAAACCCAGGCAAGAGATGGTGACGGGACCAATGGCCCAGACATCTTTCCAGCGGATGTACTCTTGGGGCAGCTCATAGCAGCCATTCAGGGTCTCGTTGGGCCAGTAACCAAGACCACAGTCCATGCAGGTGAACTCATCCAGCAGGTACTCGTAGGGCTGGCAGGGGATGCAGATCCAGCAGCAAATGTCCCCAGGCTGCATGCTCTTGATCTCGTTCTTCTTGCAGGGGTCGCTGCACTGGGACACGGGAATGGAGGTCTCAGCCCAGGGGATGAGGCTGGTGTCGAGGATGAGCCCCTCTGCCCAGTAGCCCACTTTCTGGTACCGATACCGCCCGTCCACGTAGTGGTAGTTGAAGATGTTGTAGCGCCCGATCCCATCGCCGTAGCGGTCAAATCGAACGACGCTCTCAGTGTCCGCTGGCCTGAATGGAGCTGCAGGGAGGAGAAGGGCAGATGGTCACCGCCTCGGGGCAGGAGAACACTCACTCCAGGCCTGGAGGCAGGTCTCGTCCAAGGGTCACATCCCACCATGGCCACAGGTAGATGTCCAACCTGTTTCCTGCCTTCACTCCCATCCTTGCTGCCTATGTACATGTTAGGAGCAGGAAAGCAAAGGTGGAGAACTCCATCCTCACCTGCCTGAGAGCCCATCAGCCCCACCTAGCTCTGCAGGGGCAGAGGGGGATTGTGCAGCCTCCACGGCTCTCAGTGACACCTGGTAGCTGAGACACCCTCAGCCCAAGTGACATATGACATGCTTCTTCTTCACCCCAACCTACATGGGTACCTGATCATGGGTCCCTCCAGTTTAATCCCTGAAATGTGAGTAAATCGTGATGCTTGCAAGGACCCATGTTCTCAAGGGTCCCTTGTGGGACTGGTCCCACCCAGCTGTAGCAGGATGGAGTTGGAGACCAGCTTTTCCACACCTTTCCACCAGGTACAGAAGGCCTGGATTGCCTCCCAAGGATGATGGTGGGCTGTTGGCACCTCAGGACAACCACAGCCCTGGGCATGGGCAGGCTGGAGGAATTGGAGGGTCTTGGGTCAAATTTGGGCCTCCTTCTTTCCTATCCTCCACCCATCCCTTTCCAGTTTGTCAGCCAAACCCATCTCCATTTTGGACTCACCATCAAAATTAACATTGAGTATAAAGTCCTTGTAAAACCTCTTGCCATTGACAGGTTTCATGGCATCACAGAGCTTGGTGGAGTTGGGGCACAATGTCCGGTGCATGTTGTGAAGAGAGCGAGCCATGGCATAGACTGCATTGACCACGAACGTGATCTTGGACTCTGGCTCAAACTTGCCTGTCTTGAGGGAGTACCGGCTACAGTCCTGCGTGTGGAAGCTGCACCTAAACTTCTGCTCCCAAAACTCCCGAAACCAGGGATTTCGGCTGTTATTGTAGGGGTGCAGGTTACGGAAGTAGGAAGCAAACTCCTTAATGGGGTAGGCTGCCAGCTCGATGGTGATGGCTCCCTCTGCCACTGCTTCGCTCCCAGCCACCACGCTCTCCAGGGCTCCCCACCCATCACTGGCCACCCACATGAAGGACACATTGGCTCTCTGGGCAGCCGCCAGCAGCTCCCGGGCGTCTTCACTTCGGGTGAACAGCACGACCACTCTGGCATTGGGCTTCTGCAGCAGAGCCCGAACCACTCCATCATAGGTCTTCTTGTTCATGGAGCGCCCCACCTTCTCCGAGGTGGCGATGCAGATGTTGCGCATGCGGGCTTCTTGCTCAAAGGCCTCGATCCCCGTCTCCCCGTAGTCGCCCTCCGAGGCCACGGTGGAGACGTAGGTCCAGTTGAAGAAGCGAAGGATCTCCGCCATGGCTTTGGCTTGGTAGAAGTCTGGCGGGACAGTGCGGGCGAAGTAGTCGTAGCGGGACTTGTCACTGAGCTTGGCACTGGTGGAGGCATAGCTGATCTGTGGGATCTGGAAGAGCCGCAGCAGGTTGGCCACCTGCATGGAGGAGGAGAGGTCAGTGCCTGAAGAGGTGGCCAGCAAGGGACGTTCCTATGGGGGGACCCCCGCCCAACACCCAGTGTTGCACGATGCTCCCAAGCACAACCACTGGGCTGATGAGCAGCCCATCCCAACCTGGAGCATCCTGATCTGTGGAGGGACTGGAGAAGAAGAGTGGATGGCACATTCACAGAGTGCCTCAGCCCTCAGACATGCTCATTTATCTTTTTTTTTTTCGGTAGTATTTCAAGTGCTTCCCTCTGAATTTCAGGGCCAGGGAGCGGACAAAAGCAGAATGTCTGCCATAGGTGACCTGTGGGAGATGCTTGATGGCAAGAAGAAAGTCAGGATGCCTGACAGCCCCACAGCACAGGGGGAAAGGATTCTGGGGGTTGGGAGCAGGGGCAGTTACCCCACCAGGCTGGGGGATGCTGCAGAGCTGGGTCAGGGGATCGGTTCCTGCGCATCCCTCATCGGGAGCTCCAGAGGGACTGGCACCTTCCAGCCCCTCAGCAGAATCCCTCGTTAGCTTCAAAGGGGAAAAAAGCCCCACTAATGAGGCTGTTAAAACCCAGGCTCTGGGGGCAGCAAGGGGGCCTCGGGTGTGCTGGCAGGGCTGCCAAGCCTGCCCACATCACGCTGCTCCCCAGGCAGCAGACGTGGCTTAATTAACATGGACAAATGATCTTGTCAACAAAGTCCCCTAATGGCAGAAGAAGGCCCCTGAGCACAGTGATACTGCTGCCTGTCCTCACCACTCATGGGAGCTGCCAGCCTGCCATGTCCCCCCAGTGACCCTTGTGCTCCCCAGCCTGCCCACATTCTGCCCCTGCTGACACCTGCCCGCCCGGGGTTGGGACATAAGGACACCCTGGTTCCCGGCAGGAGAAGGGACAAGTGCCCAGGCTGGGCTGGGATGCTGCCTCCTTCACGCAGTCCCTGCCTCTTCCACCCCATGGCTGGGGGATGCAGGGGCTCCAGGGACCAGGAAATGCAGTCTGACACATGCTGGGGACTTATTAAATTTCAGCAAGCATGTGGCCCACCGGTCACCCCCGAGACTCAGCTGGTCCTACTGGCTGCCTGCATCCTAGGGGATGCTCTTCTCCCTGCTGGAAGCAGCCTCTGGGTCCACAGAGCTGTAGTTTTGGGGACTGAGATGCACCCCACGCAGGGTGACAGCCAGGTTCTGAAGTTTGCGGTGCCTGTTCCTGTGGGATCACTGGGGACACAGGGACACTTGTCCTCTGAGCCCACCCTGCTCCAGCCAGGCAGCCCTGTGGCTGAGCCCCTCAGAGGTGCATGTCCCTTGCAGCACCTCACGGACTGCAGTTTTGGGGGGGCAGGGGGGACAGTGCCCCCTCACACCGGTCAGCTCTGCTCCACCTGTCACAGTCCAGACATGAGCTGGGCTGAGGAGCTTCACTTCCCGCCTTGACCCCAGGAGAGGAACCAACACCTGTCCCCAAGTGAGGCTTGGCTCCTACGGCTTATGGAGTGTTGGGGGACTCTCTCAGCCCCCAAGGGGACCCTGGGCACATCCCCTACAATCACAGAGAGATGGCTCACTCAGGTGCCTGCCTGGCATTCCCTCCCCACTGGAGAAAGGGGCCAAGCATCACCGTGAGGGATGAGTGAGCTTTCCTGTGCCATGCTGGCAATGGTATCACTGCACGGCTGCCAAGGTTTTATCCCCTTCCCCCATTTCTGCCAAACCCCCAGCCCCACCCGAGCCCCTCTTGCCTGGGCGGTACCTGGATGGAAACGTCACTGTAGGAGCCTCCGATGACGCCGGTGATGGCAGTGGGAACATCATCATGGACAGCGTAGGAGCCATCAGGGCAGATGTGCTCAGAACCGTCCACCCTGGTAAGGGAGGCACGGACGAAGTCAAGGGACTGCTCTAGGGCGTAGGTGTCCTTGGAACAGGTGTCGAGGATGTGAGCACCCAGCTTCACCCCCGGCAGGATGCTCCCGTCCTTGTTGATCTCGTCCAGGGCGAAGAGCATGGCCTCCAGGCGCTGGATGCCCCGGTGCTCGTTGATCTTGCCGCAGTCTTCACTCCCCACTCCTTTCTCGTGGACAGGGAAGAGGCCCCCAATCACCAGGTCCCCATCCATGCTGATCTCCTTCTTGCCAGCCATGCCGTGCCCAGCAGCCAGACAGGTGGCCAGGTGCATCAGCCCCAGCCAGGCGGCCAAGGGGACCGCCATGGGGTGTGCTGGTGCTGGCCGGGGGACCCACACCACCCCGTGTCACCCGCTGCCACCCGTCAAGGCGAGGGCAGGCAGTCCCCAGGCATTGGGTGGTGGGGGGTGGCACGGCGTGGTGTGGGTGGGAGGGAGGTCGTGCCACCCCGGCAGAGCCCTCGGCACCTGGAAAAGCAAAGGGAAAAGCTGCTGGGGCTGCGGGATGCAAGGCACGTCAGGGACAGGGGCAGTCAGTGTTGCACGGGAGAGCAAGGGCATGAGCCTGTCTGTGCCCCCCACCCAGGGTGCCCCTAGGAAGAAGTCCCCTGCAGAAAGGCAAGGTGAGCAGATGCAATAGCTCCCACAGTGACCCAGAGCCCCCAGGACACACACAAGTGACACAGACCCCAGGGGACAAGGAGGGGCACAGAGACTGCCCACAGCATTTGCAGGGATGCACTGGCATAGGGGCGGGCACAGAGCTGGCCCCTCTGGCAGCCCCGGGCAGAACAGCCTGCAGGCGGACAGCTTGACAGCCCTAAAATATCATGGAGGGGGAAAGAGCCAGGGATGTCGCCTGGCATAGGGAGGCCGGGCTGGGCAGATAGAGCCAAGGCCGGCTCCAAGCCGAGCCCCTGACCCATGCAGCAGCATCAGGGGTGCTGACAGATCCCAACCTCCAGCCAAGAGCACTGCCAAAAGCAGCCAGCCACGAGCCCACCGTGCCCACAGCACCCAGTGCCCACAACATTTAAACCCCCATCCCGTAGCCATGGAGCCCACCCACCCTGCTGCTGCCCCCAGGGCTGTCCGTGGCACCGGGGCTGGAGCAGGGACTCGCCACTGGCTTCGCCCTCATGCAGCAACGCACAGGGCTCTGGCAGTCGCGGTGCTTCAGAGTCTGTTCTCTCACCACCGCCCCTTCCTTCCCTGTATACTAAATTCAGAGATTTCAGTAAAAGTAAGAGCCAGGTTTGCTGACTCCCTCTGCAGAAAGCAAGGAGGCGCGGGGGAATCAAAGGCTTTTGCAGCAGGCAGGCCTTGTTTTGGCAGAAGATGCAGTCCCCTCCGAGATTGGTTGTCTTTTCCCAAATCACGGGAGAGATTTGTTTCCCATTTGAAGCTGACTGCTGAAATCCCACGGGGCTGGCATTTCAGGGGCCATGGGAGAAGGAGACCCCTTAGCAGTTCAGAAGCCTCAGGCTGCTCTGGAGCAGGAAACTGCAGATGCTGTGGCAGGACCGTGGCTCTTCCACAGCCCAGCAGTGCTCGTGGGTGGGAGGGGGATGCCAGAGAGTGCTGGCCCCCCTGCAGTTCCCTGCAGCCAGTACTGAGGCTACTGTCCCTGAGCAGGAGAGGACACCTTGATGTCCCCATGCTGCTCCCAGACAGCTCCAGCTCCTGATGACTGTGCTGGAGGAGCCCTCCAGCAAGCAGCTGGAGCTGGCAGTGATGCCCAGGGGGATGCGGGCAGCAGTGTGGCACAGAGCACGATGGGGTGGGGTGGGTAGGGTGACACATGCTGATCTCCTCCTCTTCCTCCATGCCCCTAAGTGCCTGTCCTCAGGTGCTGTCTGCTGCTGCTGAGTCCCCACCTGTCTCAGGGCATCTCCTACCTGACCCCACAGTGTGAAGGAATTTGGAGATGAGAGAGGGAAGGGTCCCTGCCTTATTTCAGGAATCAATGCTTCTAAGAGACCCCGGGGTTTCCCCAAGCAGGAAAGAGGCCACAGGCACATGGATTATTGATGGAGCCCATCAGCAGCAGGCTGAGCCTGGCACGGGGGTCCGGTGGCACTGGGAACCCGAGTCCATGCGGTTCAGCTCTTTTAGGGCGGCTGACAGGACCCACAGATGAAAGGCACCTTCAGGCCAAGCTCCTCTGAAGGGCAAACCATCACCCACCCGGCCGCGAGCCGCGATGGACAGTGAGCAGGGCTGCCTCCATTCCCGCAGCTGCTCAGTTCGACTGGCGTAGTCGGGGGGATGACAGCCCGCGGAAACCCCTGGAGAACATTTGGGGAAGTGGAACACCGCGTAGGGCAGAGCCAAGTCCAGCCCGACGGCCACGGTACGGCAGGAAGCTCCCGCCAGCTGCGGGCAGCCTCTCCTCCCGGGCGCATCGTGAGTGGGGTGGGTGAGAAGGGGTCGTGTCTCCTCGGTGCCCTGAGCACTTCCCACGCCCTGCCAGGAGCCCTGACCCCTCCGGCACCAGCACCCCGGGGGTGTGTGACACCTGGGGCGTGTGCGAGAGCGGCAGTGCTGCGGGGGCGCAGGGGCAGTGTCACCTCCCGCGGAGGTCTCAGAGGTCCCACCGCCACCGAGCTCTGCCAGGAGCCCCCACCTCTCCCCTGCACAAGGGCTGCCAGCCCCGGTGCCTCGCGCTGCCGAGGAGCCTCCCCGGGGCGCTCCCCCGCCGCCGCGGCCGCCCCACATCCCGTCCCGAACGCGCCCCGAGATCCGGCTGCCCCGGCACACCCAGAGCCCCCGTCAAAGCCCCGGCTCTCCCCGGCCCGGGCAGCCTGACGGGAGACCCGGGGGAACAGCAGGGGCGGGGGTCTGTCCCTGCCGGGCCGGGCGGTGACCCCGCTTCCCTGCCCCGGTGCCGGCGGGCAGCCCCGGCTGGGGGCTGCGGAGGCGGGTCCCGCTGAGTGCCCACTGCGGGGCTCGGGGCTGCCGGGACACCGGGGGGACGAGGACCCCCCAAGCCGTTCTCCCGGAGCCCCGCGTCCTGAGCCGGGCAAGGGGGAGCGGCGAGAGCGGCCCCGGTGCCACCCTGACCGCCCGCATCCCCGGCGCCTCCGGTGCCCGTGCCGGTGCCGGTACCCGTGCGCGTACTCTGCTCTCGTCCCGCAGCTCCAGGAGCCCCGGCACGGGGCACTGGTCGCCGAGCCCCGCCGTGGCGCGGCCCCGACGGCTGCGGGGGATCGCCGGTCTCCGTGCCGCTCCACCGCCGGCGCCGGGGCTCGGGGGACAAGGGAAGCGCCGCCGGGGCACGGCGCGAACCGAGGTCACGGCGATGGGAGCGCCGGGGTGGGACCGCAGCCCTTACCTGGGCCCGGCGGACTGTGCCGGGAGCCGGTGCCGGTGCCGCGGCTGCCTCGGAGCTGCGGCTGCCACCGCCTCCCGCCGCCGCCTCTGACACTCCGCCAGCCCCAGCAGAGCGGAGCCGCTCCGCCCCCCGCCCGGCCCGGCCCCGGCCCCCGCCCCGGTCCGGCCCCGGTCCGGCACGGCCCGGTGGGCAGCGGCACCCCTGGGGCCGCCCCGACTGCCCCGCGCTGAGCCGGGCAGGGCGCCGCTGGGGCTGGGGCAAAGCCGGGGGCAGATGGCCAGGTGCAGGCAGGGAACGGGCAGGACATGGGCAGGAAAGGCAGGAACGGGCAGGACATGACAGAGAAGGCAGAAAACAGGCAAGACACAGCCAGACCCAGGGAAGGGATGGCCAGACTGAGCCCGAGCATTGGCAGGATGTAAGCAGGACGTGGCCAGGCAAGGCAGGACACAAGCAAGGCATGGTCAGATCCAGGCTGGGCAGGGGCAGGACGCAGCCAGAGCAGGCAGGACCTGCTCTGCACCGTGGCAGAACTGGCAGGGCACAGCTCAGCACCTGCTCCCCTGGCCCCAGCTCATTCCCAGCCCAGTGAGAGGGGTCCCAGCCCCAGCTCAAGCTCCACAGCCACAAACTGGTGCCCCAGGGTTTGTTCCCCCCTTGCCTGGCCTGCTCCCCACTCCCCAGGTCCTTGGGAGGAGTCCAGGAGCCCAGCATTACCCCACTGCCCATCTGCATTCCACGCAGCCCCCGGCACTCACCAGCAGCCCAAGCACCAAGCTGTGGAAGGCTTTGGACCATCCAAAAACGGAGGCACTGGTAGGGTTACGTTCCAGATCTCCACCACTTGCCCAAACTCTTTCTAGAGCCATTCGGCTGCCCAGGATCCCACGGCACTGCATCCCCAGAGCTCCGTCACTCAGAGACAGGAACGGGACAGGGGATAACACAGGGGACAGGGGTGCTTCTGGGGCACTGCCCTGAGTAACCACCTCACCACCGCGTGCCTCAGTTTCCCCCCTGCCAGCTGCTGCACTTGCAGGCTGAGGGTTAAGGGCACTGCAGTGAGTCAGACTCACTCTGCTGGGCTCCCTTCCTCCCCGGCAGTCCTGGCTTGGGGAGGGATAACTCGGAACGTCCGTGGCAAGGTCCCCCCAGGAGTCCTGAGCAGCAGGACCCCAGACCCCCCCTGCCCATCTCCTTTCAAGATTGTTGGCACAGACAGAGTGGGGCACTGGGGAGAGGAGGGTGCCTGGGCTGGGGGACCTTATCACCGCGGGCCGGGGTGGACACGGCTGAGGAGGACTGGAGATGTCTTGTGCCAAGGGATGCTGGCACAGCCGTGGTCCCGCTTCCCCCCAGCAGAGGGGTGCTGGCTCACACACAGCTCGGCACTGGCTGCATCGTCCCGGCTGCTGCTCCAGCGCTGTGGACGGCAGGAGAATGATGGCAAAGCCCCCTGGTCCCCAACTTCCATGGGGTTAGGGGACAAGCACCGTCAGGATCCGCTGCCTGGCTCCAAGCCCCCGGGAGCCTCAGCCAAGCATAAATATTTCAGGGGGCTTGGCAGTTTTGTAATAACCAGCAACAAAGATAAACACCGGGAAGAGCAATATTTTTCCATGTGGGCTGGAGGAGTTTAATATTTTATCACTCAGAGCACAAAATATTTATGAACAATCTCGTGTCAATCACTGGCTGAGGACTAATCATGACCTTTCCAAGCCAGGGAGGACACATTTCCACCACGAAAAGACACTCAGACCTCTCCTGCCCCTGGAACCCCCGCCCCAAGTCCCAGTTTTGGGCTGCCACATTTGACCACCAGGAAACAACCCCTGGGCTCCTGGAGGCACCAAGGACACTCAGCAGGTGCTTTGGCACCTGGCATTGCCCTGTGGCACCATGGCCATGATGTCCAGGCTGCTCCCTTGTCCCAAGCTGAGACACAGGGAACTGGGACCAGCATAGGCAGCCCTCCCTGCCTGCATTCCACAGCAGCAGGATGGACAGATGGGATGTCAGGAAGGCACAGTGCAAGCAGGCTGGTGTCCCCTGCTACAGGAGGAGGCCCAGCAGCAGCCCAAGGACCTGGCTTTATACTGGTTTTACTCTCCACAGGTTCCCAGGAGGAGCAGGGATGCCACCTCCCTCCAGCTCTGCCCAGCTCAGCACGGCAGCCGGGACCCTTCCTTCCCCACTTCCCCCGCAGCTTGCACAAGCTGGGGACAGACCCCGTGCCCTGCTGGGCTGCCCAGGCCAGGAGATAGCCTGAGCAGCAGGGATGTGGAGCCCCTGAGCTCAGTCGAGGGCTGTGGGGACAGCTCCCATCCACAGCCCACTCCCCACCCTGGGGCAGGACAGTGCAGCCGGCCAAAGGACAAGTCAGCAACGCACCAGCCACCACTGAGGAAAAGCATCCACTTTATTACAGACCCCAAAGCACCTGTGGCAGTGCCAGGAGGACCACATTTACAGAGGATGTTTCCATTGTTCAGCAAGGGGAAGAGAAGAGAGGAACAAACCCAACCGACCCAACTCACAGCTCTTTGGTGCTAGAAAACATGGTGGTGCAGCAGAGAGAAGCTGTGGGCGAGAGGGGCACCAGCAGAGACCAGAGGGGACATCTCTGACATCCACCACCATCCCGGGACACCTGAAAGGAATCTGTGACGTGCCTGGACACACACAAATGGCAAATGCATTTCACTGCCCCTCCAGCCTGCACCTACCCTGCGCCACCAAGCACCACAGAAATCCCCCCCACCTCCCAGCACCCCCAAAAACAGTCAAACACCCTTTCTGCAAAGAGGGAGAGCAGGTCCCGAGGGGAATCAGCGACCAAAATCTCTTGGCTGGAGAGGAAGGAGGTGGGAAAAGCAACTGGTTCCCAATAACTCAGACCCCGGTGGGAGGTGAGGCAGCCAGGTCTCTCTTCACTCCTCTCCTCTCTCAGCAGCAATGGGCTCCTTGGTCCACTTGTCTGTGACCTCCTGGTTGCCCGTGTAGCCCACATCAGGCAGCAGGCCCGGGGCTCCCTCCCCGTCCCCGGCGACCTCCAGGTCCAGCTCCTCGAAGGAGGAGCCGCTGGCTCCCGACTCGCTGTAGCTGTGCTCGCTGCGGTTGTCCGCCTCCTCCCGGCCACGGCTTGCTGGGAAGGGCAGCAGGATGGAGGTGGCCACCGAGGTGTCTCTGCTGTCAGTTGTGGCCTCCATGCTGATGGAGCTCGTCTCACTCATGGTGTCGACCCCTGGGAGGAGAGAAAAGGGGAAGGAGTGAATGCTGTGGGAAGAAGGAGGCAATGGGGATAGGGTGCCACAGCCTTCGAAGCCACCAGAAGTCTCAGAGCTATCAGGCCACAGTGGAGACCAGCTCCTACCTCTTGTCACTTCCTATGTCTTTGACACGTGACCAGGCCAACAATGAGCTGAGCTCAAACTGCTCCCTGAAATCAGGAACCCCCAAGTCAGCACAAACAACCACCAGCTTCCAGCCATGCTCTGACCTCCTGGCTGCACCCTGCCCCCACAGCTGCTCTCTGTGCACACACCAAGGACCTGGCAAGCCCCTCCTTAGGGAGAATGCATGCCTGTCTCTGGCATGGCACCAGGAATGAGACAAAGAGCAGGAAGGACACTGTGCTGTGAGGGTGATGTGGAGCTGCAGCATTGTTGAAGCACCCAAGGGGATGATGACACAAGGGCAAATCCTCACATGCGCTTCTGTCAGAGGCAGATGTGTATGCCCAGCCTCATGCCAGGGCATCCTGGTGCCTTCAGCACCTGACAGTCTGCTCCTGCTCCTTCTGTGGCTCCCCCATAGCCAGCAGCTCTGGCAGCAGTGTGAAGACAGGCAGGGCAGCAGCAGAGAGGTCTCGGGGTCCCAGAGGATAGGGGGAGCCTTCCCAGTTCACTCTGTGCTTCTCCACATGGCCTGGCTGCCAGCCACATCCCATTTCATGACCAAGCCCCCAGAGGCTGCCCATGGCTGCCCAAGTGGACCCCTTGGCCCACCTGCCCCTCCTCAGATCCCTGCCTCATTAGCTCAATCGACAACACAATTAACGAGTCGACAAGGAGAGGAACGTGTCAGACTGAGACCAGCAGCTCAGTGCTGTTGCCAGAGCAACCAGCCAGGAGACAAAACCCTCCTGTTATACATTAATCATTGTTAATTATGACATCACAGATCCACGTGGTTAATTATGACATCACAGCTCCACATTGTTAATTACAATACGTCAGCAAACAATGGGCAGGCTCTTCCATCCCAGCCCTCCCCGCTCCATCTTCTCCCAGCCTGCCTTGTATCAGTGGGAAGTGAGTGCCAGGCTCTGTCATTTCCCAGCAGCTCCACCCGTGCTGGGCTGGATGCCCCTGCTGAGGATCATTCCCCACACCAGGAGGGAAACCAGGAGGAGCCCCACTCAGCAGCAGCACTCCTGGACGACTGGGGCTTGCCACCAACAGGGCTGGAAAGTGACAGCCTTCGAGATGGGAGCCTCCCTGTGGTCATCACCATCCTGGATGGGAGAGGAGAGCCCTCTCCTCCACACCGTTTCCTGCTGGTGCAGCTCCATCCTCAGCTGCTGGCAAGGGACTGCCTTGGGCTTCCACAGGCATTTCCAGCCTCCTACAGCTCCTGCAGCCAGGGTGCCCAAGGCTGGGCTGCTTGCTCTCATCCAGCTGTGTGCCAGCCACTGATCTCCTGAAGGAGACTCACCAATGAGGGAACTTTCCTTCCAAACATCCTTAAATCCTTTTTCTCTGTGCTGTTTTTCTTCCCAGCCTGGGCAGCTGCCAGCAGAACTGCTTGTAAATGGCAGTCCTCTGCCTCCTGAGCAGCATCATCCCACGGTCCTGCCGGCTGAGTGACGGCTGTTCCGAGAGGACCGAGCAGTGGTAGCAGGATGAGGAGTAGCCAGAAAAGATCCACAGACACGCTGCACCCACTGCTTCATCCCACCTGGGTGGCATATTGGCTTCATCCTGGAAAGGAACCTGAGCCTCCACCCTCTCATCTTGGCAACCCTTTTAGCAGCTGGCACGAGCTGAGCCCTCGGCCGCTCCCCAGGCGATGCCAGGTGACCCCTCCCATGGAAAGGAGGAAAGAACCACTGCCCACTAACACGCAGTGCCTTTGCTGCAGCATCAAGGAGCACCTCGACATGGAAACTACATTTACTCTAAGTTAAAAAGGATGTTCTGCACGCTGCAGTGAGGCGCTCGCGGAAGGGGACAGCAGCCACTGAGTGGGCAGCAGAAAGGTGGGAGATGCTGTCCCACCTGACAGGAGCTCAGCAGGGCAGTGGGTCAGCAAGGAGCCTCTGGGAAGATGGAGAGCTGTGGGGGATGAAGGGGAGCGTGCAGACCCTGAGCCTTGAAGACAACTTAGGGTTTGCAAAGTCTTTAGTGGTGATCTCAAAACAAGAAATAATCTCATTTGGCCAAATTGGTGGCCTGAGGTGACATGGAGACGTTCCCACCATGGCTTTATGACAGCTCATATCACACATGGTCATCTTGCGTCCCTCTAAGACCTGAGGGGACAGGAATGACACCAAGCCCCCCAAGCAGTGCCCTGCCTGCTCAGGCACCCCTCCCCTGACATGCCAGGGAACGTTTCAGCTCCGAAGCTGTCATGTAACTCCATGACACAAAGCAAAGAAGCTCCTGAGGAGAGGACCAGCAGCTAAGGAAGAAGAAGACGGGGATGAAGCTGACCTACACGCTGCTCCAAGCCACCACTGCGGGAAAGCACTGCTGTCCTCACTCTCATAGCCACCTTCCTCTCCCTTGCTCCAAGGGCAACAATAAATTGAGTCCTGTTTCCCTTCAGCCTGGCACTTTGTCACTGCTCTGTCACCTCTGATCATGTTCGAGCAGCCTCAGCTGGCAAATTTGTCCATTTCAGCAGCCTCTCTCTCCTCTGCACAGCCAAAGGCTGGCTCTGGCATGGCCACTCAGCCTGGCCAGGATAAATGTCTGGGGTGGGCAGAGCTGCTGCTGCCAGGGACCCTGCATGCTCAGCTCTGACAGGGGAATGTGGCTGTCCTAACACAGCCCAAGGAGGCCAGGAAGGCAGTGCAAGGGGCTCCAAGAGGACGACCAAAGCCCCGTGGGAGGGCAAGCAGGGATTCAGTTCTCATCTCCCAGGCACAGCCTTCCAGCAGCTGTTACACTCACTTGTCCATCCTTCCCCACACACCCATGAACCACTGCCCATTCCTTGCATCCACCTTCCCAAGGCTGGTCCTTACACCAGGAACCAGTCTAACACCCTGATCCAGCGTGGCTTTTTCCTCTGGAACATACCGAGGTAGCAGCCATCCTGTTGAAACTCCCCCTTGACCTTGCTTCCCCAAGGACAGTACAGCCATCCCACTGCACCTTCACTCAGTAGGAACATGGAACCCAGAAGTTTTCATCCGGGAAACAGAGGCACAGTCGGGGGTGAAGCCATGCCAGGGTGCTGAGGAGTCCCCCAAAGGCCAGGGCCTCCTAGGAAGAAGGGATATCAAGCAGTCAGCTCCAAGAGACCAGCCAGGGATGGGTGCAATGGGAACCACTGACCCCACACTGCCAGTGGTGGGGAGCTGGCTCCCCCAGACAGTTCAGCCCTGTGCCATACCAGGTACTGGCATTCCCAAATCCAGAATTAGGGCGGGCTCTCCTCCTGCATCGCTCACACTGATGCCTCAGCAGAGCTCCACTCCTGGTGCTCCTGGGCCCTTTCCTTCCCCTTGTTCCATCAAATATTCATCACCTCTAAATACAGTGTGCTGCCAGGGGGCACAGCTCCTCTGTCATTGCTGAAGCTCACACACAAGCCACCAGGAGAGGGGCTGAGGCCCTTCCCAGGATGTAGAGGCAGGCAGGAACAGGCAGGGCTGTTTGGAGGATGGAAGCAAGCATAGATGAGGCAGAACACACCAGGAAGGCTGCCCCTCTGTGGCACTGGGGCTCAGCGCGTGGTGCCATCAGTTGTACCTGAATGCTGTGGGACAGACTCTGCTGCAGGAAAATGAGCACCTGAGATTCTGGGCAGAGCCACGTGCTCGGGAACCATCTGTGTTCAATCCAGCGAGGCTGCTTTTGTTTGCTTTCACCTTCCACGTGCAGCAGCGGGGTCACGCTGCAGAGCGCGCTGCCGGGAGGGGGCCGGGAGCGAGGGCCCGCTGAGCGCCGCGCCGATGCCAAAGCCCCAGAAAACAATTAAGTACAAAACAACTAATTGTGATTGACACTGGTCCCCTGGAGACCCATCAGTCGCCTTCCTAAAATGCTTCCTGTCTTTCCCATGACCCTGATGATGGCAAAGAAGGGATGGAATTGGTGCAGAGGCAGCCACAGCCCGCGGCCCCTTCCTTGTGTGTTGAGTGTGTCCATCCTCAGCAGAGCTGCAGCAGAAGGCAGAGACCCTGGAGCATGTCCCACAGCCTTTGTGGCCACTGGCTTCGCTCGCAGCCACAGGCACCCAGCACTTCACAGGGTGAGCTCAGGAGCAAGGACAGCAGATGACAGCCTAAATGGAGAGATGTGCTCCAAGGTCAGGAGGCTCGAGAAAACAAATCCAAGCTTTTCTTACACTTCCAAGTCGCTCGGTACTGTCTGGCACCAGCCCCAACGACAGGTGAGGAGAAATGGCAACACCTTCCACTTGGAACTTCTCAAGTCTTTAATTCAAGGAAAGCATAATCCAGCTGCTGGTGGGGAGTTTCATGAGCTGTGATCAACCAGTGCTGTGTTCACACAGAGCGTTAACTCAACACGATGCCCGCTCTGAAATCACACTCTATGCTCTTATTTCAGTATTTTGGGAGGGGGGAAGAGGGGGCTTCTTCTGCTGCCACATCAGGACTGACACCCCAAACCTTCTGTACACAGAGCATCCTCAGCTGCCTTTGGGAGAGGAAATGGGGCTCAGCACCTTCCCAGTCCACTCACCCATTGAGGCAACAGAGTATCAAAGCCCTACACCTGGATTTGTGCAGCTCAGGCACAGGTGGAGGAGCTGACAACCACCATCAGGGACCACCACCCTCCCCACTCTCCCAGGAGCACTGTCTGAACCTCCATCAGGGCAGGACCACTTGAAACATCCCCTCAAAGCTGAGAAGGATCAAGAAATAACCCAAATCCATGCAACTGGGGTTGAGGGGGGATCACGCTGACAGACAGATGGGGACATTGCTGTGCCCATCCTCCAGTCAGCAGAGGAAAGCTTGAAAACTGTCACAGACATCCTGGGATCTCCTGGGTCATCAAGATCTCATGTCCATCATGCCCATTGAAGGGGCTGTGACTAACTGGAGCTTGCTTCTTGAGGGACTGCCTAGGGAAGAAGAATAAAAAAGACGGGAAAAGAGGTTTCTCTTTCTCCAACTCAAAGATGATTGCACAGATCCCAGCACACAAAATCATTGGGAACGGAGGACCAGTCTCATTCCATAAGGTGGAATCTTCTTGGGACCACCAAAGCCCTCAGGCAGGAGCTGCACAAGCCACCCAGAGGCTTGCCACATCCTCAGCCCGCTCCAACAGCCAGAGCAAGGATGTGACACCCCATCAGATGTGGTTCTGCCACTGTGCCCAGCAGTGACAATCACAGTGCAACATCCAAGCCCAACTCTTTAGTCTCGCAGGCAGGGCCAACCTCACAGTTATTATTATTTTAAGTCGGGTTTATGCAGACTCAGCAGATGGCACTGCATCAGATTGTGCTGACAAAAGCTCATCTACGTGCCTGGAAGGGGAGGGGTGGTGGAGGAGCTGGCCCAGAGCTGTTGCAGGGGAGCCCGGCCCAGGGTGAGAAAGCCCAACGTCATTCGCTTTCTAAAACTGGGAAGACCTTCCTAGCCCTTCTTCCAGCAGGGCAGGGGAGTCCCCCACTGCAGGCATGCTGGCAGGGGCGTCCCAGGGAAAGCACCAAGACAGCTCGGGCACAGGGCAGTGGCTGCTCCAAGCATCCCTGGCTGTGCTGCGGGATCATGCACCCCCTGAGCAGGGCAGAAAGGAGCACACACTTGGAGCTACTGAAGACACCACCCCAAACTGCTTTTGCTTCCATGGATCCTGCCATCCCTCTCCAAAACCAAGGGGCGACCACAGGAAGATGTCAGAGCGAGGGGGCTTTGGGGCACCTCTGGCCAAGCCGGGCTGGTGCCCCCAGCAGCCACCCTGACACAAGGCAGACAGAGAGGAGAAGAGCTGAGTGAGCACCGTGCAAACACGGGACCTGGAAGTGCTGGGAAACAGCTCCAATTAGACTCTTCACTGCAGTGCTAAATGGACAGAGCTCCCAGAAAGCAATTCCCAGGCTTGCTTTTATGCGATTAAGAATTAAAGCGACCCAAACCTGAAGATGTGTTAAAGCAAATGACCCGACTGCCCAGGAGGCGAGCACAGCCCTCATGGTTTTTTCATGCCCATTACACAAGCGTGGGCAACCTGTGGGGCAGGGGGAGGCAGTTGCCCCTGCCAGCAGCTGGCTCGGATGTGCTGTCCAGTGCCCAGGAATGTTTGGATAGCCAGCTCCCACATCTCGCAGGCATGGGAGCATGTGGGCTGGTGAAGGCAACTAGCATTTTGGGTTACTATAGCACTGCTGTTCTGCGCCTACAGCCATTGTGGTCCCTTCCTGTATGAATACATTCAGGCTCCAACAAATCTTGCTGAGCAGATGCTCTCAGGCAACTCCACCACCAGCTACAGCAACCTGGTATTTAAGCTCTTTGCAATCCCAGTATGTAACAGATGAAGATGAGATCAAGGAAGATGTATATGACAAAGAGAAAAACAAACCCAGCTGCAACTAAAAGCTGTGAGATCCAGCTCTGCACTGACAACAGTGGGCCAGTGGCTCAGTGGCAGCTTGGCCCTTGTACCAAAACTGCAAGGGTTCCTGGGTGCTCCCTGAGGCATGGCATGGCATCTCAGGGACAAGACCCTTGGGGATCAGCCCAGGGCGAGAGGAAGAGGTGTGCTGAGACTCAGTGGCTGGGCACCAGGTGGGCACAGGCCAGTCTCTGTCTGCTCAGGCAGCAGGACTGGGGACACCAGGACCCCACTTCTGTGAGGGCTGATGCCAATCCAAGATGGAGCCTGTGCACAAGCCACGGATACCTGTGATGTCTGTCTGGGCATCCTCGGCCACAGCTGCAGCAGCCCTGCTCTTCCTCTCCAGTTCTTTCATTTCAGGCACGTAGAAGTCCCCTTGGCGGGCGAGGGGACACACGAAGTAGATGCGGTCCTGCTTGTAGATTTCGATCCGGGGGTGGGCACACAGCTTCCTCTCCTGCAAGACACAAAGTAGCCATGGGCAGGGATGTGCCCTCGCCCCCCGTCCCAGCAGCCCCCCACCACATTGACCTTCCCACCTGGCCAGGTCAGACTGGCCCTCTTTGCCCACAGGCATGGAGGCCTAGTGAAGAGCAGAGGGTCCCAAAAATCACTGTGCTGCTTTCCCTGCCGCACCAGCCCCACATTCCAGGGCAGGCAGGTTTGGCCCTGGGGGTAAGCAGCCAGTTGGCTCCAGGAGGAGATGCTGAATACCCCCCCAGCTCAGCCGTGGTTTTGATGTGCTCATTTCGGGCTGGAGTGAGGGGTTTTGGGGACCCAGGCAGCTGCTTCACACAGACCTGCCAGATCTCTGGTTCCTCCTGGCAGCACGGCCCCACGAGCAGGCGTAGCACTTCTCTGATAATTAATATAATCCAGAGCCGACAGCTCAAGCAGCTCCTTTCAGAACGTGAGGGCAAGGGGAGTGGGAGATGCATCCCTGGCATTTCAGACAAGTCCCACTCTCCTCCTTTTCCTCACCCCACCTCCCCCTGGCAGTGCTCTTCAAGACCTCAGACCCCCAGCCTGTCAGGGACCCAGGACAGGGGCATGTCCCCCGGGCCGTGCAGCCCACGCTGAGCCGGGGCTGTGGGGACTCTCACGGTGCCGAGGCCGGGCCGAGGAGCAGCTGGACCCCTCTTGCCACCCCCTCCTCACCCGCCCGCCTGCCAGCTGCTCGTTGGCAGAGGGGGCGGCTGATTACAAGCCGGGTGAGAAAGGAGAGTGTCTCTTCAGCGGGTTTTCTTTTTCTTTCTTTCCCCTTTGCAAATCACTGACAGCTTTTATTTAACCCTGCAACCACCTTGATTATCTTCCTCCTTCTCCTCCTCCTCCTTCTTCTCCTCCTCCTCCCTGCCCCAGCTATTCTCTTCCTCCTTCTTGCCCTGATTATCCTCTTCTTCTTCCCTAACCCAGTGATCTTCCTCCCTGCCTCAGCTATTCTCCTCTGTCATGGCCTGCTGTTGTGGCTTGTTTGCACATTCTCCAGCAGGGTCCCCATCCTTCTGGGGCTCTCTGTAGCCAGAGCTGGCCCCACACCAAGATTGAGCTCTAAGGACACATCAATCATGACCTTACAAAACCTGACCCCCTTCTGCCCTGGAGATGGACTAACGTGATTTAAGAATCATTTATTTCCCAGACAAATGCTTGCACCAGGCAGGATCCACAACAGACGTGAGCCAACAGTGACCCACTCCCCTGGCAGTTGGACCACCTGGAGAGCCACCTCCAAGCTGCCAGGATGCTGCACAAGAAATACAGGCAGAAATCCCACATGAGCAGTTTTTGGGTCCATTTTCCCGGGAAAACTTGCAGCATCTGGCAATGCAGAGGCCCAGTTTGCAGAGACATGACCCCAGCAGAAGCTTCACCTATCCCATCCCAATTCCTTCCAGCCTGGCTTTCAGCAGTCCCTCTTCCAGCCGAGGAGGAACCACATTCCCTATCCCAGTGCTGCAGGGACACGCAGGGACGCAGGCGGGCTTCCGAGGCGCTTGGAGTTTGGAGTTCCCACTCGCAGGCAGGTGAAACACTGAGGCCTGCAGATCAAAACTGTATTAAATAAAAACAAGCTGGGATGTTTTTAGCAGCAGAGCAGAGGCGGCTCATATCACTCCTGCTTTTTCAGCAACAACGCAGACAGGAGCCCGCCCCGCCACTCTGCCCCTTGCTCTACCAACCACCAGCCCATCCGCCAACCTCCAGCTCGGCTCGTTATTTTAGGTTACTGCAACACACAGCAGAGATGGGTATCTCCAGGATTTGCAGGGTTTTTTTGGATAAATCCAGCTGGCCCTCCACCACTTCATGCAGACAAGGACAACTCAAAGGATCTTAGAGCAAAGAGACCTTCATTAACTTCCTGTGAGGTCTCCGACCAGTCTAAATCCTCAGGGCTCCAGTCTGGTCTCCAAGACATCCCAAGCTGACTTTCCAAAGCCCATCCTGAGGTTCCAAAAGAGTGGATCTGGGACGTGCCCTCTCCCTACAATCTACTCTAGGCTGCTACAACTTCCAATTACACAGACATAGTAGTGACATCCCCAAAACACAAACAACACCCCCTTCACCCATACAAAATGTGGGAATCTTGTCTTTTTAAGGAATAAAAATGCACACCTGAGTGAAGAGCAGGACTGGCTCTTGAGCCAAATGCTGCTTCACAGTCAAGATTATCCTGTAAGAGAGACAAGGATGTTCCACCCTGCCAGGGTGGGAAGCAGCTCTGTGTCCCTGAAGCCAGAAGTGCCTAGGTGTCCAGCAGCCAAAGCCCATGGCTGGGCACCAGGTCAGTGGGACCACGCTGAAGTAGCTGGACACTCACTGTCAATACCCTCATTAGGGACAGCTACAGTACTTGATTTCTTCTCAATTCATCCAGGGCTTTTCCCAAGATGAAATGGAGGGAAACCAGAACCCGGGGGTGCTAATTTATGTCTATACAAATAAGCTGGAAGTCAGGCTTGTGAGCTGGCCTCTGCTTCTGCGCTTCTTCCCAGAGACACCCAGCCTCTGGCAGGGCTGCTGCAGAGCTCAGCACTGGCAGGTGAGCTCAGGACAGGACAATATCCCCAAGAAGGAGCAAGGAGGTTGCAACTGGGAATGCTGTCCCATCCAGCCTGGGACAAAGGGATGAGGCTGCATAAAGCTTGAGAAATGGGCAGAGGCAATGAGGTGGGGAGCCATGACAACAGAAATGGATAAGGGGATCATCCAAAGGAGGTGGGAGATCAGCACTGTGATCATACCAAAGCAGATTAGGAAGCAAGCAGAGGCCAGGCAAGAATAGTGCAGCAAAAAGCAACCAAGAGGCTGGTGACACAGTGAATTTGGGATTATCCCAGTGGAGAGGAACACTGCAATGAAAAGAAACAACCCAGAGAGACTGGAGAGCGGAGTCCAAAGGCAAAGGCGTGGGAAGAGAGCAAATAAGCAAAGGCTCAACAACATGGCAAAACAACAGAGAGACTCAACAGGCAGTGCTGCACTGCCACTGAGGAGGGAGCCCCTGGCTGGCTGTGCCGCCAAGCCAACAGATGGAGCAGCAAGGGGAACGTGGAGTGTGCAAGGCAGAGCCCTCCAGTCAAATCCAATGCAGTCTCACACAGGCGGAGGAGCTCAGCGAGAGGTGAACAGTGGGACACTGTCAGTGTCAGGCTGCTGGCTGTGACAACAGGACCAGTAAGTGGGGCAGGGAAGGGGACTCGTCCCTTTGCAAGGTCGTGCAGTGCCACCTCCCTCCTCAGCCTCCGCCAGGAGCTCTCCCTTCCTATGGCCAGCAAACATGGGGGCAGCAGCGCAGCGTGCAGGGCTGATTTCTATCCAGGAGCCTCCTCTGGGCACCTGAAACAGGGGATTCATTGCACATAATCCACACAGCCCATCGAGACACACAAATGCATCCAGAGTCCCCAAGTTCAGTCCCGACAGGAACAGCAGCTCCAGCATACTCCTGCTACATTAGACCCACTGCTTCCCATGAAGCCAACTCCTTCTCAGCCCATCTGAGGAACGTGGTGGGCTGCTTCTCACCACCTTCTCGGGAGCAAGGCATTATGTAAGGGAAGACTCTTGCACTCCTCTTTCCCAGATGGAACAGCACCTCGCCCAGTCTTTAACCTCGGGTTCCAAATCCCCTACCACCACGTAGTGACTGCAGGATTTCCTCCAGGTTGCTCTCATCCTAGAGAGGAATGGAGCATCCCCTAGCCTTGTGCATCAGAAAGGACAACAGGATTATGCAACAACCAGCATTTCGGGAGACCTTCCCCAGCAGCAGGAGATGCCACCTACTTGTCAGCACAAATTCCCCTCTCCCTACTTGTCCATAAGGTCACAATGTCTGTCCATGATATGGCTTGGGCACAGCCTCCCAGGAGGAAGATGCCCCCACTTTCCTGGGTGAGCACAAGAGCAGTCCCAGGGCTACAGAGGACATGACAAAGTGTCTGAGACATAACCTGCAGTCATTAAAATCCCAGCAGAATTGTGCAAAGGCAGAAGGAGGTGGCAGGGGGCTCATGTCCCTCACCATGGCCCTCAGCACCTGCTGGGAAGCAGAAGGTGAGCTGGGATGCTGCAGGGACTGGCTTTGCCACTCTGTCAGGTTCATCTACTCAGGAATTCAAATGTCACCAAGTGGATCTGCTTCATCTCCCACTGCTGCAAGAATTCACCTTGTTAGGAGACCACAAATGAGCCTTGTGGATGCTCTCTGGATCCTCACCATGCACGGTCATGCTGGCAATCAGGCTCCAGCTGAACCCAGAACACTTCTAGGGTCGCCAGGAAGGCAGTGCGGAGGCAGCTGCTGTCCTCACCCCACTTCACCCCACAAGCTCCCTGTCACCCTTGACTCCTTACTGGGACCTCCTGGCATGGCTCACAAGGTGATGGTTAAGCCACACCAGCCTGCTGAGTCCCTACTTCAGGACTGACACGGTAGGAGCAGCTGGGCAGAGGTTTTTCATGCCACTACCAAGCTTCCTGCTGGAGCAGAGCTGGAAGCTGAGCTGTTCATGCTGCCCAGCAGCTCCTGGCTCCACTGCAGAGATGTCCACTTTGTACTCCAGCCACCTGTGTGCCATAGGAACAGAGCCATTGCTTGTGCCTGTCACCCATCCCTACCAGCACACCATCTGCCTGCAACACGTAAAAAACGTGCCTGTAAATCCCATCCAGCCCTGGAAAAGTCACAGGGAGCAAGCAACTGGTCACCCAATAGATGCAAACCCTCTTCTCCCTTAGGGGAATCAGGCAGCCCTGAGTTGCCCTCCCCACCACCAGCCAGGGATGAACCCTCCAGGGATCTGCCACTGGGCACAGCCGAAAAGCTGGGACAGGCTGGAGCCATTGGGAAAGCCAACAGGGCAGGGTCCAGCCTAAGCATCGACTGCTCTCTGCACAGTGCCAATTGAGAGAACAACTTCCCAGAGGGGCCAATGGACATGTGGCCCAAGTCTGGCCAGCAGGGCCCAGACTCAAGGAGAAGCTGTGGGTTGTTAACAGGGATCGTCTCGACATCAGTTTGGCACAATGTGCCTGCAGCTGCCGCTCACCCCTGCTCTTACTGTGACAGGATGTGCTGCTGCCATCGCAGGGATGCCAAAGGGTGTCAGGCACATGGAGCTGGCTCCATCCACATCCTGCTGTGACGCTGGACCAACGCCAACCACATGAGGAGTTTTTCCATAGGCAGTTGGGGTCAATCCCTTCCATTTATTATGCTGCCACACCTGAAGAAGGAATAGATGGAGGGTGCGAACGCAGAGGGGACTTGTGACCATCACTGGGGATTGCTGCCTCTGGGGGGGCTCACCAGCATCCCCCCAGCCAGCCAGGGCATCACCACAGCCTCACTGCCAAGAGCCTGGGGCTGCTCTGGGTAGTGCCAGCAAGTCAGCTGGCACCTGGCACAGTGCGGGAAGACCTCCGGGCGACCCACCAGCCCTGTCCTCACATGCCAGCAACTCCTGCCTGCTCAGACAACACAACTCCCCCATATCTTCCTTCCAGCTGGAGGCATCCGTCCTCTCCATCTCTCAATGATGGGGTCGGACGCTTCAGTCCCAGGGATTTTAAAGGAACAACAAAACTGCGTGGAGCTGAACGGCCCTAAATCGGTTGCTAAAATTAAAAGCTGAAACTGAGCCACCAGCTAGGACTGGGGGGAGCATGCTGTGTGCTACATCCTCCTCACTTCCTCACACACTCCACGCTCGGTGTGTCATCCCCGCTTATCTTAGAACACGGGCGCTAGGTAGTCCTCAGAGGCTTTGCAATTCAGTTTGCACAGCACCCAGCGCCCTTCGGCATTCTCCCAGTTCAGCCACGAGACAGACTCCTTGCTGGGCCACCCCTCTGTCCCCGGCTCAGACTGGGAATGTCCTTGTTTCCATTCCTCTTTGCTCAGACAGCAGCTTGAGGTTAAACACCGCTTCAAATCACCCATCTGAGCTGATAAAAGCAAACAAAAAAAGGCAGCCCTTCCTCCCAGGGCCAAGCATCTCCTGGGCTGCACTAGAAGTGGCATGGACAGCAGCCTGAGGGCAATGCTGCCCCTCAGCTCTGCTCTTGTAAGACCCCACCTGAAATATTGCCTCCAGCTGTGGAGTCCCCAGCATGAGACAGTCATGGACATGTCAGAGTAGATCCAGAGACCACAGAAACAGTCCAAGGGCTGGAACAACTCTGCTACGGAGACAGGCTGAGAAAGTTAGGGTTATCCAGCCTGGAGAGGAGAAGGCTTTGAGGAGCCCTAAAGTGTGCTTATAAGAGATGGAGACTTTACCAGGGCTTGTAGTGACAGGGCAAGGGACAGTGGTTTTAAAGCAAAAGCCAGAAGGTTAGATTGGACATATGGAACAAATACCTTGTCCTGAAGGTCGTTAGGCACTGGAACACGCTGCCCAGAGAAGCTCTGGATGTCCCATCACTGGACATAGCCAGGTGTTCAAGGTCAGGCTGGATGGGGCTTTAAGCACCCTGCTCTAGTGAAAGATGTCCCTGCCCACAGCAGGGGGGCTGGACTGCATGGCCTTTAAAGGCCCCCTCCAAACTGAGCCCTGATTCTGGTCCTCCCTGCTAAGCCACAGCCTAACAATGGGAGACAGGGATGAAGCCAGGGTGCCCAGAGCTGCCCAATGAGGGGCAGAAGTCAGCCAGAGGCTGGGGAAGAGCCATCAGCCCAAGAGACAGCTGGGCAGAAGGGAAGACAAATTGCTGGAGGGAGAGGCAGGCAGACATGCTTTACACCAGTAATACCTCAAGCATCAAGGAAAGCCCAACATCTCAGCTTGCAGCTCCAGCAGGGTGCACATGAAGTCAGGCAGGCCCAGCCTTCCAGGGCGACGGCACCCGGAGCCAGCTCCAGCACACGGCACAGCCACCAGCACTGGGCTGCCAAGGGCTGTGGAACAGCTGCTGCTTCCCAGGCTGGAGAAACTCACATTTCAGAGGTGGTAAGACTGCTCCCACGCACGTGCACTTTACTTTCAAATCCTCTGGGGTGCGAGGTGTTTCAGAAACAGAAGGTGATATTATTGCAATCAAGAAAAGGCTGTTTCCGTCAGCCAGCGGGAAAAACGAGTGGCACCACCAGCACTATGGCAGCAGAAAGCAAAGTCTCGCCAAAGGATAACAAATCCTCCAGGTAGCAGAATACCGAGCCTGGCAATTAGCACCTCCAACGTCATCAGCATCCCTGCCTGCCCTCGGCTCACTTCCCCTTCCCACGGCAGGCCCCCGTGCTGCCTGCAACCAGGACACACCACCCTGCTGACGTGGCAGTGCCATGGCTTCAGGACAGACAGGAGAAAACCACCCCCGAGATCCTCTCCGCAGCAGTGAGAGGGAGTGGGAGTGCGTTTGGACCGTGGGAGCCGTGAAACACCGGGCTTGATAGGTGGGAGAGTTTTTCATTTTCACCTCAGTGAAGGCAGCCCGCCATGCAATTTACACCTTGCCCGCCCGCGCTTCCCGGGCCGCATCACCCAGCTGCTCCCGTGGCTCCTCCGGGGCAGGAGCTGCGGAGTGGCAGCTGCCAGGCACGGACAAACTGTGAGGTAAAGGAATGAGCCCGGGGGTGTTGGTGGGTTCAGGAGATCCCAGCGCCCTGAGAGAGCTGGCAGGGACCAGGCACAGGCTCCCAGGTCATGGCTGGCAGCTGCTGTCAGAGTCATGAACACTTTTCTCCTCCCTGGGATGGAGATTCCATCCTGTCCTCCAGCAAAAGGGAATAAGCTCCAGCCCTTCCTCGCTGCAGGCCCAGACACACTCTTGGACTTTCTCCTCTTTCAGCACCCACTTGAGCTGCAAGAGAAATCCTCCAGCACACAAAGGAGCATCCATCAGCTTCAGATACGAACCAGGTAGCAAGTCCCAGCGAGATAAAACCTTTCAGAAAGGAGCTGCGGGGGGCAGTCAGAGCCCCCAGCATGGGCGTAGGACAAGCCTGACAAAACTGCCAGCCTAGACATGCTCAGGTACATTAGTCCATGTGCTTCCAGGGATGTATCATACTGCCCCCAACTACGGGAATGTCACCTGCAGAATAAAGAGCAGATGGTGCAAACAAACACAATTCATGGGGCTTGGGTCCCCCCTGGTGTTACAGTTATTTGGCAGTAATTAGTCCTGGAACAGAGAGTTTCAGAAGTAAAGGAAACTTTTGCATTAAAAAAGATTAATTTTCCTAAAGAGTCAGTGCTTTCCACTCCCAAGTTCTGCCTTGCTCTTGTATCCACCATGGAAAAGCAAAGCCAGCTGGGGAGATGGTACTCACCAGCTTCCCAGAGCTCCACTATATGTTCTCATACTCTGCCTCCTACCCGACCCCACCACATCCCATTTTCTTCTCCTCCTTCCCCATCACAACCACACGAGTTCCCTGAAGGGGACTTTGGTTTTAACCATTCTGAAAGCTCAAACATCAGATTTGCATCATAAAACAAGAAATCTGTGTAAATCCACATAATCTCTCCTCTCCTGAGGAATCAGTCCTGGGTTCCTGTCCCAGTTCGTAGGAACTGCACACTATGGGAGCACACAGGTCAACAGCTGCACACGAAAGGAGGCAGATGAGACTGTGGGAGAGGAGGACCACAGCTGGAGAGGGCTGCCTCTGCTGCAGAGAGCAGATCTCCAGGGACCAACGCTCTCCTCCCAGCCCTCACAGGCTGCTTCTTCAGCATTAATCACAATGCTGAAGGGGTTGATGCAATGATCTCTGCCATCACGGATGACTGGAACAATGCTAAATCGCTTTGCCTGCTCTGTTGCCTTGGCAAGGCTGCCAGGAGCAGCAGCTGTGGCAATTTCTCTGTCTCCTGTCAAGGCAGGGCCTTTCAGGAAAGGGATCATCATCCAAGATCATCTCCTGTTGTCTTGCCTCAGCGAGTCAGCCCACTGCACTGCAGCCTCCCACCCTACATGGGACACCACACAGGTAAAAAGAGCCTCTTTGAAACTTGTGTCTTTGTCATGTTGCTCACAGGGAGAGTAAGTCCTAACCTAGAGTGACCTGCTCTGCCCTGCCACAAGACTTGTGGTGACAGATCTTCCATGGATAACTTGGAGATCTCCTCATCCAGGTGGACATTCCCAACCCACCTTGATGGCTTTTTCTCTTGGGCCACCATTCACTTGAGTACTTGCCCTTCTGCAACAGGAATGTCCAGACAAGCTGTAAGCTCGTGGTTCACAGCCTTCTCACACACGTCCTCACCCACAATGAGTCCTGTCATGAAATTCTCTTGCAGAGAAGTCAAAGCAACAGAAATGGAGCAGGAGCAGCAGTGCCTGGTGCCCACAGCACATGGGGGCTCTCAGTCTCCTGAGCCAAGGTCTGAACTGCCCCTTCCAAACCTCAACCTTTCCTTTTGCTCTATGGATTGCAGGCATCTCTAGTTGTTCTTCCACAGCCTGTCAGTCACCAGGACAAACTCAGGACATGTGTCACATTAATGGCCCCAGGAGGAAAATGGAGGAGGGGAATAAATACCCTCCCCGTCCCTTCCTACCTCCTTGAACAACCTTGTCTTTCTGCAACGCCCCCAGTTCCCAGGCTTCATGGAATATATTTCACGATGAGCTAAGCTCAGCCTCACACCATCCCTTCACAGCTGAGAAAGCCAAAAAGGGAAGCTGAAGAACCTAACCTTGCTGAACTTGCACAGATAAAGCCACCAGCAGCCCAGGGCAAAGCCGCGATGCAACCGCCTGATTCCCAGACAAAATAGTCCTTCCCTTCCCACCCACAGGGACTTACTGTCAGGCTTATTGGCCTCATTTGGAAGGCAAGGAAGATCCAAAGAGGAAGATCAAGTGGGTTTCAGCCTGGTTTGCTGAGGAGGAACAGGGAAGATGATCACGACATCCATAAGCACATCTCAAATAAAGCACGTTGGCAAATCTGATGTCAGAAAGCAAGTTTCCAGGACAGGAGGATCTTCCAAGCTATCAGCTAAGTGCAGCCAACAGTGGAGAAAGATTGTTTGAGCTCCTGCTCAGGGAAACCCTGAGCTCAGGCTTGACTTGCGTGACAGGGATCCCTACCAGGCTCTCTGCTGTAGGACAGACACCCCTGAGCCACTGGTCACCTTTGCTCACTGCTCCTCCTGCTCCTTCTTCCCTTGCCCCAGGGACAGATATCCCCATGTTTCAAAAGCAAGCCAGGGTCCGGGACAAGTTCATTCCTGAATGTTTATAAAAGAACAAGAGGCATTTCCCCACGGGCCTCCAGAAAGCCAGCTTCAAACCCCCACATCCAAGAGCTTGCATCTCTCTTCCCCAAAAAGCTGACAAAGGGCAAAGAGCCAACCTCACCCTGCGGGATGACAATTCCCCCCGGTGAGCTCGGCTAATGAAGCCCCTGGAGCCCGCAGCCACCGCAGCCGCCGGCGGTAAAGACTCGCCCGAGGAAATCCCAGCGCACACAAACAGCGCTGGCGGGCACACAGCAAAGGCACAGCCGGGCGGGCTGCCTGCAATGCGGGAGGAGCTGGGAACGCAGGGGAGGCGAGCAGGGGGTAAGGGAGGTGAAGGGAGGCACTGGGCAGATCCGTCAGGGCCAGCTCCAGCTGTCCCCGAGCCGCGACTCGCCACTTCAGCGGCCGCACGTGCCCGCACCTCTCCATCGGCCCTGCTGCGGGCGGGCACGGCGAGGCGAGGCGAGGCTGCCTTTCCTCTGCAGCTCCCACTTCTCCTCCTCCCCGGCCCACCAGGGGCCCGGCACAGGTCCCAGGTGGCTCATTACCTTGGTCTGGAGAGCAGAGCGCCTGCTGAGTGTGCCGGGCGTGCGGGGAGTCAGTGGCTGGCGCTGCCAGCAGGGACACAAGCCGAGCGCCTCCAAAGCCGGGCTCTTCTGCCGGCAACCGAGGCAGCAGGGGAGGGGAGCAGCTGCTTTCAGCGACCTTTGCAGTCTGGCAAATGCTCCTCTGCCAACAAAGGATCGTGAGTTTGACTGTGCAGATCAATCAAGAGAAGAAATCAAAGCAGTTAGGCAAGGACAGAGCCCAGCCTGACTCTGCCCTTCCACAAGGATCCCATATGTTCCCAGATGTGCTCCATGAGCCGGTAATGCTCCAGAGATGCATCACACCATTCAGCTTTCCAGATCTTTCCCTCCTGGGGAGCCAACTCCCCATCTGCGCCACTGCTCTGCTCTCCCAGGTACCCCAAACCATACACAGCTCTGTGCAACACCATTGACCTCAGCACATCAGCCAAAGCTGCAGCCACCAGAGCTGCCCCAGATCCTCATTAGTGCCCTGAGACCTGGAGGTCATCCCTCCTCCTCCCAGTGCTGATGTCCCCCTCAAACTCTGGGTACCCGGAGGATGGGGAGGGCTTTGGGGGAGCATATCTACACCTCTGCCCCCATCTGCCCTTCCCCAAGCTGCCACAGCTTGCCACAGGCAGGAAGTGTACTCTGCCTGCTGCAGCGCTGTCCCAGAAAGGCTGCTGGGTCTTGACTAGCAAGAGGGGAGGAATTTGGACACTGGTCCTCTGCCCCAGGACACAGCAGAAAGCCAGAGCTGTGCCAATGCTATGGGTCCCAAAGTAGGTCCCACCAGGAGACACGGCTTTGCACGGGAAGAAGTGGGAGATGAAGGCAGTGGCTTCTTGGGGTGGCAGGACCTGGGCAGAACAAATGAACTTTGAACTTGGCACCTAGAGGTGTGTGTGAGAGAGGAGGAGGAAGATGCAGGAGCAGAGAGGAGTCGATGGCTGTGCTCCTCCGCTGTGAGCCCACAACATCTGGCAGCCCCTGAAGCCACTTCTGCTTTGCTCATTCCTGAACTGCTCAGCAGAGAAGTTCCTGAGCAAGTCTTTCTCCACATTGACCTCTTGATAAGCTTTTGCCAATTCACGGTCTGGTTACTGAATCACTGGGAGGACCTTACCCCAAGCTGTGAATCCACACAGCGTGAAGAGCAGAGCAGCTGGCCCCAGCAGATGATAGATATCTACCTTCCTGCATGTCAAGGACCTGCCATCAGCTCCAGGCAGAAATAAACCCCAGAGTAAATGAGAGTAACCGGCCATCCAGTAGCAGAGAAAAAATGCAGGTGTCCACAATGGGAATGAGGCCATGGTTTCTGTCCCTGCAGCCTTTCCAGAGTGCCTTACAACCTTATGGAGTGGGAACAGAGCCCATCAGCAAACACATGAAGCCAACAGGCAGCTGCAGAGAGGGCCACTCTGTCATCAGCTATGGCACATTCTCTTCATCCCCCAGGGCCATGACACCCCTTCAGGTTCCCTTTGAAAGGCAATAGCCCCCAGTGCCGTGCTGGGACTGGGGCTCCCAGACCAACCATTCTCCCAGCTGCCTTAGAGTTCCATCTTTGACCTTCAAGCAGCACCTTTGCCTTAGAGTCCATCTCACAGAGCCGTGAAGAGAAAGAGACACTGTAGCAACTTTAAATGTACCAGGAGATTTTTCTGGTTGGTGGTGTGTGGAATGGGGGAACAGAAGCAGAAATTTCCAGGGGTCCTGTGATGCAAATGTGCCCATCCACAAGTTATCACTGTGATAAGCAGCCAGAGCCAGGAATGCAGAGCAGTTACTAACTTGCTCTCCCCACTGTACTCAGCTCTGCCACCCCTCTTCATCCCTTTGGGGTTGTTATAATTCCTCACATTAGCAGAAGATGCAGGTAAAACCATCTGTCTGTGAGTGAGCACCTGGTGGTCATTGTACAAGCCGCCAAAAAAAAAAAAAATCATACCAATTACTCCACAGTGACAGAAAGTCACAGGCATCCTTCTGCTCTGAGCCTTTGAAATGTAAAGCCTCACTGTTTGGTGCCATTTAATTTGGAGCTCAGCCTCAGATCAGCAGAGCCTCACTGAGCTTTAGGAGGAAGCAGCCATGCAAAACACACATGTGCAAAATTCAGATGTCAGTGGCCTGGAAGACAAGCATACCCCAAGCCTCACCAGTGACTCCATTTTGTGGCTCCAGCGTCTCTTTTGCCATCCCAGTGCCAGAGGAGGCCGATTCTGTCCCAAAAGCTGTATGGAGACTCAGCTCCAAATTAGTCCTAGTTTCTCTCTGGTACCCAGGAGAGGTGACCTCCCATCATCATCTCCCCTCTTAGGAAGATTTGCTCCTCTCCTCCATGCTGGAAGCACATCCTTTTAGGACTGCAGACCCAGCCTAGCAGACCTGGCAGGGCAGAGGCATCCTACCTAAAGGAGAGCTTATCTACAACAAATCCAGCAGAAATGCATCTGCTCAAGCCAGGCATGAGCCTCTGCCTCCTCACACTCACCACAGCATTGAGGAGCCCACGAAAGGTGAATGTTGGGTGGGCTGGGGTTGGACTAAAGGCACTGGTCCATCAGCTGCTGATCTACTCTTGAGGGTAATGGGTACCTTCCATCTCTTACCAACGCTGGGCATTGCACTAAATCCTGAGAGAAATCAGCTCAAGGGTGACAGAGGACAAGCACTGGCTCGTGCTCCCCAGGGAGCTTGGCCCCCTCTGCCCACTGTGGTCTGACAACAGGGGAACAAACACCTGTCCTTTCTGCCATGCAATTGGAGAGGTGCCAGATGACGCACCCAGCACACTGGACACGAAGGTGAAGAGAACTGCCATGACCTGTCGCTCACTTGGGATGGAGCAGGGGAAGCAGTACAGGAAGCCTGGACATCCCTGCCATGCTGCAGACCTCTATCAGCTGCCTCAGGGCAGTTCTAGTCTGGAGCAACCCCTTCCAGCTTCAGGCGTGAGTGGTGGAGTTACAAACTGCCAACATTTGTGTTACAGGCTCTGATTTTCCCTGGTATGGCTGAAGCACAGTCTGGAATAAGCTGCCACATGCTGGCAAAAAAAAGGCACAAAAGGACTCCTGGAGCTGAGGGTTCACAGGCACCCCCCCAAAAGACTGCAAGCCAATAATTAAGCATAGCTCAACCTTCCTCTTTCAAGGAGCTCATAGACCAGTCTGCAAGCTGCTCTGGAGCCCTGCAACAGCTGAGGCAGCTGGATACCATGAAGATTAACCCAGTCCTGGAAAATCCAGACGAGTTCAGAAGGCCAGGATTTGGCAGCCTGTTGGGACAACACAAGTCCTGACAATAAACAGGCAGTGGGTGTTTGCTCCTCAAAGCAGGATGGGATGTACTGGCTGTATGTAGGTCTGAACTGAACCACTGCACCTCTCCATACCCTGCACCCACTCCCCAAAGGCTGTGAGTCCCCCTACGGGTCCAGGCGGAGCAACAGCCACCAGGCAACAGCACAAAGAGAGAAAAAGCACATGCTGAGCTCATGAAAGCCTCCCCAAGATGTGAGCAGCTCCACAGACCTCCACACCTGTCATGGTCATGAGGCTCTGGACGCCTCCAGCCTGCTGCCTCTGCCCAGGGCCACTAGCACACAGCAGCATCAACTCCAACAGCATCCACAGGGCAGCAGCTGCTGCAGGCGGGCAGACATGACACAGGTTTGTGTGTGTGTATCTCCCTGTCAAACAAAGAGACCCCAAGAGACTTTCAGTGTGACCCTTTCCTTCAGAGCAAACAGCTGGGCTCAGCCACCTCCCTGGTGCCCCAGCCACCGGTGCAGCCCCAAAGCTGTGCCTTGCCTACGGCACACACGCTCTAGGCATGAGGAGGAGCAAGAACTGATGTTCTTTTGTCCCTGTGATCCGATCACCACCCAACCTCGTGATTCATCCATCCATATTTTGACTCGGTGCAGAAGAGAAATGTTTTCACTCTCTTGCCCTCCTCAAAGCAGGGCCTTTCCTACCATTTTATACATAACTAGAATCGAGAAAGTGCAAGATAGTCACAGCACAATGGTCCCTTTTCTGGAGGTAAAAATGCCGCTGCTTTCAAATGTATTATCTGCCTGCTCCACAGGTTTCAAAGTGGGAGCTTCACAGCCAGGGAAACTGGGCCAACAGCATTTGTTGGAAAAGAGCAATATTTCTGTGAAGCTGTTCCGCATTTGATCGGGTTAATTTTGCTGTTTCTTAAGCCTGGCACAGCTGGCAAGGTCTGGCTCAGAGGGCTATGGGGAAGAACCTGTCCAGACAAAACTCATTAAGACCCAGCTAAATAATTACAGAGAGGCAGATCAATCTCATCCTTGAATTAATTGACTAGCTGTCAAGAAGGGAAGACCCCAAGGTTCAGGACACTGTCGCTGCTGGAAAGAGCTGGACACGTCTCCAATGCCTGACAAAGAAAACCTTTTGAACTGACTGCATCCTCTGGGATTCTCTATAAATACATCTGGGGAGAGCATATGAATAGATCAAGTCGATAAAGAGATCTGACAGAAAAGTACTGTAGTATTTTACTCTCCCCCCTTGCCCAAGGCAAACCATTTCAGTTCTTTCTCTTCCTTGGACACCCATATGAAATATCCCCAGCTTCTCCCGTGATCATTAATCCTCGCTGCAAAGGAGAGGGGGAAGCAAATCTTTTGTCTGAGAAGATTCATCTCTGTGATAATTTTGCAAGGGTGAGCAAGTCATTACAAGGCTGCTCTCCCAGCCTTCCAAAGCAGCAGCTCGGGAGGGTGAGGTGGCTTCCTACTCCCTCCTGGGACGAAAATGACCCCAAGCAGGACCACTGATTGACAGCCAACACTGGTCCAGGCTTTTGGCTGTTGGGCCATCAGGGATGCCTGCACGGTTTGGCATGCATAGGAGGGCAGGCACTTGAAGTTCACTCTTCTTCCAGGAGCTGCCTTTGGAAACGCTCCTGAAAAAGGAGCTGGGATGGAAATAGGATCAAAATGCTGGATGTCACAGGAAAGCACCCATTGTGGCAGAGACCTGGGGCTGAGCTGCCAGATGGAGCAGCCTCGCCAGGGATGTGGTGGAAGCCCCATCACCACAGGCTTTCAAGATGTAATTGGGTGCTAGATAACCACGCTCCCTTTCCCATGAATGGTTGTACCAGACTCTCTTTCCAGGTCCCTTCCAACCTGGCCTGTTCCCATTCTGTAATCAGTTAGGACTGGAAGGCCAAGTGGCAGGAGCCTGCATCCCACAGCAGCTGCTTCCCTGGAACCAGGACTCTCCTGCCTGCTGCTAGGACAGACTCTTGCACAGAGTCAACAAGAAGTTGAGGAAAACCCAGGTAATTTCACACATGCTACAAGCTGCAGAGGCAGGGAAGGAGCCTTTTAACTACCAAAGCTCAAAGTTGGTCAGCAAACCTTTCCTGCTCAAAGCAGCAATGCTGTCAGAGCTGCAGTTTTACACTTGCCCCTGTGCAACAGCTGAATAGCAGAGCCAAAACAGAAGCTGCACAGTTTGCTTGCAAGAGGAAAGGTGTGTGCAGGCACAAGGCAGCAGAACTGCAGGAATGGCACCAGCACAGGCTGGGAAACCAGCACACACTGACTGGTGCACACTGGCGTGCCTGGCACAGGTCAGTCTTGTCAGCACTGAACACGAAGCACGGCCAGTGCGAATTCACCGCCCGCCTGCAAGGACCAGGGAGAAGTTGACAGCAGAGGAGTAGTGGCCTGGGGCTGCCACATTCCTGTGGGGAAACAGGGAAGTGGGGATGCCTGCTGCGAGTGGCAGGAGACGTGACGCAGAGCCTGGCTCCCCGTATGTTCCATCAGCTGCGCGGGAGGAGCGCATTCCCTGCAGACACAGGTTAAACGGACCCGTTCCGCTGACCGAGCCCACCCCGCTCCCAAGTCCCCACGGCGCTGAACGACATTGCCCACCACACTCCCTTCCACCTGGCTCAGCTCCCGGCCTGACGTCGTGGGCATCCTGCCCTCCCCACGCTGAAGGCGAGGTCGTTCTCGCTTGCAGGACTGAAACATCTTTGGATGGCTTTGTCGCTAAAAATATTTAATAACTAAAAGTCGCTGTGAATGCGCGAGCTGATGTGATGTGACATCCAGCTGGGGGGTGCCAACCAGCAGCGAGCGGGCGGCCTCGCTGCAGAGAGCCCACTGAAAACCAGCTGTCAGTGCAGGTCAGCGAGAGATGAATGTGCCCGCAAAGGCACGGACACCTCGGGGTCCCTCTCTGCTTCCTGCCGCTGCATGTCACCTTTTGGACAGGCTCGAGCTGGAGCACCACGGTGCCCACGCCTGCTCCTCCTGCCCAGCCCAAGATCCAGAGCTTCACTGGCTCCTGGCAGAGAGCACGCACCAGCCAAGGGTGTTCTCTGGTGCTTGTCCTCAGCATCAACCAGGCTGGTGGACAACCAGGAATGGTCCATGAACAGTGCACGAGCTACAAGTGACATGACCTACAGCCCAGCTTGGGACCATGCAAGGGCTCCCAAAACACTTTTCCTGGACTCTGTATCCTTACTCCAAACGCCTGACAGCCCAAGGCCCATCGGCCTGTCAACCTATCAGCTCTGGTCTCATCCTTGCCATCAACACAAGATGGACACATCAAATCCTCTATGACTCCCTAGGATTTTTTTCCCCCCTGTTATTATTTCATGTGTGAGGATCACTTACCAGCAGTGTCAGGTAACCTCCTGTCTTCCTGGGAACCCTACAGACCTACACCCAAGAGCACATGGGCTTAAACTGAAGGTCATCCCACCCACCCAGGCAGCTGAGCCACCACCCCTATCCCCAGCACCCTCTTTAAGCAAATTGATTCCCACAGTCACACTGGGGCATGGGAAAAAGGCATGAGAAGGACTGAGAGCTGCAGAAAGACACTGGCATATTCTGCAGGGTCACCCATTGATGCAAAGAGGAAGAACATAAACTGGATGAGTCTTGCCAGACCCACATGATGAGACACTGAGGGCAGCAAAGTCCCAGGTTAGTGGTGATACATTCTGGATAGAGGTATCCTGCTCCTCCTTCTCTCTAGAGATATGGACATATGGCTTTGAGTGGCCCTGGCTCAGCACAGGCTCCACCTCAGGCAGTAGTCTTCAGCCTCTGGTCCACAGAGCTTGCAGGAGAGCAAAGGAGTTCATAAGGAAAAATGAAGCTGTGACTCAGGAACACAGGACTAGACATCTGTTAGTAATTCCTAGACCTCTGGAGGAAAATTCAGGCAGGAGTTGATTGGCTGAAGCTGCCACTGTGATCAGCTCTCACGCACGTGCAGACTGAAGCCTGAGCTGCTCACACACAACAAGCTGGCATTTAAAAATGCTTCATGCACAGAGCCTGAAATAAATAAACTAAATCATCCAGGAGAAAGAATTTAAGTGGAAAAACATCCCAATAATTGAGCCATTCTTGCAAATGTTTTATCTGCTCCCAACCCCCAACCCCAGCCTCCCAACACGGCCAAGCAAAAGGATGGCCTTTAAAACACAAACCACCTGGGATGGGAACACAGCTCCACAGACCTTCATTTAAAACAGCTGGGAGAAAAGGATTTTCAACAGATCTGAGCAAAGGCAGCAGGCTCAGCAGCATAGTCAGGAGAGCCAGAGGGGAAAGATGAGTGCAGCCTCACAAGGGCACTGAGGCTCAGCTGCCATAAAGAACCACTTAGGCTCCCAGCTGCCCCCAGACAGAAAGGCATCCATGTTATAGAGCTGTTTGGGGCAGTAGGTAGGGGAGCAGAGTCTGAAGGATGGCACACATCCCGGATAGGTCAGCCAGGGAAAACCTCAGCAGCACCAGTGAGAAGGGAGGAGTGTTCACTGAGTATTTCTGTACTGAATTTGGGACAAAGTCAGACGACGTGGGCAGAGCATGCGGGTGAAATGTTTGCTCTTCCATGACAAGATAAAATACATGGCTCACAGGCCCATCTTAACATGCTGAAGTCCCTGCTGACAAGCTGTCCACATGTCAAAGGGTGATCTCTGGCCAGCAGGAGATACTAAAACATCCCAGGAGAGACAGCAGCCTGTACCTGCCAACATTCAGTGGGTAAATAGCTGACTTGAACAAGCACAGACTGCCCAGGCAAAGACAGCCAAGGCAAAGTATACGGATGGCTGCAACTGGGCCAGATCACCAGGAAGCAAAGGAGATCAGCATAATTAATGCCAACCAACACTCGTTTACAGCTGTCAGATCCTGTTGGCAAACATGATTTATTTTTGTGGGGAGGGCGGGCTTGACTGATAAAACAAACCAGCACTCGTGCCATTCAATCAAGCTCAGAGAAGACGTAGGACTTGGCATCATTTCCCATCTTTAATCGAGGAACTACAACTCCATCAAAGGGCAGAGGCACATGTTTTAAGTTGCTATTAGCTGGCTCAGAACAAAGCCAGGACTGGGGGTCTGTGGCAGGGGACAAGATCTCCACCAGAGATTCATGTGCCACAGCAGTATGACCATTGCTGAAATAAAGCATCTGTTTGAGCTACTGACAAGTCACAGAACTTTCTAAGTACAAAATAGGTCCAAACAAGAAACCAGAAATTAAGGCCAGAAAATATGGAAAGCACTAGAAAACACGGCAACTTTTCAAGCTTTGTATATTTAGCTTAGCAAAGAGAGAGGCCAGAGGCGACCTCATCCTAAACTGCCATAGCTGACAAGGGAGCAAAGCCTGCCCCAAGCTAATGGCCCAAGGAATAACACATTTCCCTGGCTGTAAACAGGAACAAGCCGTGTCTTTCTAGCACCTTGTGGAGCTCCTTTTATGGAGAGCTGAGGTGTGGAGGAACACGACAGCGTCTGTCAGGCAGGAGCCAACCTGATAGTCTCCCAAATCTTTCCTAGCATCACTCAGCCACTGCTGCCTGAGATCTGCACTGCAAAGGGATGATTCACAAGCCCGTGCAAGTGGGATACTTGTGATTACAGAGCCCAGGGGGAGGAAAAAAACTGGGAGTTTTGCTGAAGTTGAAGGACACCTTTACAAGACCATCTAAAGACATAAGACCCCAGTTTTCCAAGTTAGGCAGAGTCAGAGCTTGAGGTGAGTCAGCTGGTGCTCTGGAGGGTGCAAGGCAGCCAGGATGTTACTGGCATCCCTCCATTTCCACATCCTCCTTGGATGAAGAGAGCACAAAATTGACCCAAAAAACCCACAGAAAGAGGACAGGTTGAACGAGGCACTTCTAGGGCTGCAGTGGGAGACACCTGGCAGCTCTGCCTTGGATGCAATTAGCCACCTCTCCAGCTGCCAGAGGAGATCAACAGCCAGGAGGTCTAAGCCCACCCACCCAGCAGTGCCCACTAGATGCCAGAAAGGATGCAGAGAGATGCAGGGACACACAGCCCACCACAGAAAGCCCAGTATACCTAAACCAGAAGAAACACTCCTTGAAATGGCAGGAGGGGAATAATCCACTCCCAGAGCTGTCAGAAAGGGTCCCCACCAGAGAAGAGCTTTCTCCTTTGCTCCCAGGAGTTGGGAGTGCCAGGTCTGACAGGCAGCTGTGTTGTGGGCCAGGAATGCACATCCCAGGAAAGCAGGGCACACCTGCCTGGAGGCAGGGAGAAGCAACATCAGAGGTTATTAGGGAAGAAATGCTTTTAGGGGACACTAAATAACCCCAGCCTATGCCTTAAATAACCCATATTCAGAGTAATGAGCCAGCAGCCTCTCCTGGGCTCCTCAGAAGGTGATTCTAGACAGTAAGTCACTGCCAGCCTGCCATCCCTGGGGAAGGATGTCCTCTTACCTGCCAAGGATGGCTGCAGCCATTTCCCCACAGCTCCCAAAAGCCATGCCTGCACCCAGAGTCTCAGGGAAACGCCAGCTCCTGAGCTCACAAGAGCCAGGGGGGCAAAGATGTATGCTGCAAGGACAGCCTGGACATGAGACCTCCTGCTCCATGCCGGCCCACCTCCCTTCCACCCCTAATGGAAGGAGACTCATTATTATTAAAAGAATTCTCTTCGTAAATTATTGTTCTAAATTTGTTTTTAACTTTTCCTGTCCCTCCAAAGCAGCAGCAGACTGGGAAACACAAAGTCAAGACTGCTGAAAGCCAGCACCACTGCACCCTCACTGCTTGGGAAACATGAGCCACAAGCATTCCTGGTTAACTTCTGCACAGCACCAGCAAGCCCAGAGGGAGCCACACATCTCATCCACATCCACCAACCTTCAGGACTAGATGTCCCCAAGCTAACCTCATGGGAAGCCGTGGGAAGGCTTCTTTCAACTCTGCCCCAGACTTCCCCACCACCTCTCGCTGTCCTCTTTCCTCAGCTGGACCCCAAACCCTCAGCTCCTTTGCCCTACACAGCCCCTCCAGTCCCCTTCTCCTCCCATTCCTCTTCTCTATTTTTCAGCCTCTCCAAAGCTTTCTCTGCCCTCCCTCCCCACCTTGCAACCCTCTTCCGCCTCCTTCAGCTCCTTCTCCATCTCCTGCTCTCCCACAACTTCTTTCTAGGACTAGGCAGCCATGTCATCCTCCCCCCACTTCCGCTAATTCCCTCTCTCCATGGGAGCCAGCATTTCAACCCTGCCACTGAGTCCCCCTTTCATGCCTCATGGCTTTTGCCATCCCACCTGCTGGGATGGGAGACCTGTGGGGGACCTGTTCTTGGCAGGCCTGACCCCCAGCTCTCATTAACAGCACCCTTCCCAAAGCAGGCACACAGGAAATAAATAAATAAATAAATAAAGCAAATCTGTCTCGCTGCTCTCTCGGGTTGCTTAAGGGAGTTGGGCTCTGGGGGTGGGATGAAGGATGCTATTTGGAGAAGCTGTCTCCATGGCAACCCCCATTCCCACCACCGAGCGGGCACAGGTCACCTGTTTCCATGAAAGTTTCCCCCTTCCCTCCCAATCCCTCCACCCCAGGAAATGCCAGAACAGCCGCAGGGGTGCAGACAGTCCAGTCCGAGGGAGAAGCAGCAACGACATGAGAGAAGCAGCAGGGATGCTGCTGGCACGGCTGCAAACAGCCTCCCAAGTCCCCTGTGAAGAAAGAGACTCACACTGAGAAAGGCAGGGCATCCCCCACGGTGCAGTGTGCAGGGAGAAGCAGCACCCACTCCCCTCTGCCCCACCTGGCATGGCAAATCCACCCTCTCCCTGCCTGTGTCCCCATGGTCATTGCCAGACGGGCAGGGGGGCCCTGCTCTGCTGCAGGACATTTGGACAGACGCAGGCACCCTGACCCACGTGCTGCTGGGACTGGGGCAGAGATCAAAATGTGTCCCCTCCCTCTGCACGTGGCTGTGGGCGCTGCGCTTCCGTTTGATTTCAGTTATTTCAATTCGAAATCGGCCGCTCCCATTAAACACTCCCAGGTGCTCCCAGAATGACCCACGGTTCCCTTTTTAGCTCTAACAACTCCATGTCTCATGCGACAGATGCGCTGCCGGGACCTTTCCCCAACTCAGGCAACGTCAGCCCGGTGTCTCCGAGCGCTCCCGAGGCCAACCTGATGCTCCCGCCCGCGCCAGCCCCCTCCGTGCACGCCCGCGCGTCCGCCACAGGGCTGGCAGCAGCGCCCGATGCCCCCGCAGCAAAACAGCTGGCACAGCTCCAGGAGGAGACACAGAGGATGGAGTGAGAGGATGAGAACAGGGAACTGCTTCTGCTCTCCAGATCGGGGGGCAGCAGCAGTGGTGGTGTCACCTACTGCCAGTGTTAACGCATCTTCCACCAGTAGCAGTGGGCAGCTCCCTGCGGCTGGGGTGGACAAGAGGGTCGGCAAAGAGGCCCCAGCTGAAGTTCCAGGATTGGCACCCAGGCAGCCATCCTGCAGCACAGCGCAGGCTGGAGGGATTCACACGGTTCCTCCACAAGGCTGGGAGTTTCGCCAGGAAAAGCAAGTTTATAAATAGTGTGTTTCAACACGAACCAACGAAAGCGTCAGAACTCGACAGTCAGATAAGCTAAGGGCTGAGCACCGGCCCCTCCACAGCATCCGCCCCCACTGGGAAGGACAGTCCCTTCCCTCCATCATCCAGCTGGCTGGGACCTTCCTTGCTCTCTGGAAAGCCTGCATCTGGAGGTATCTGTGTCAGATATGCCGCTTAGGAACACCCTTGCCACGGCTGCTCTGGCTGCCAGAGCAAGGCAGCAGAGCTGGCTTCAGAAAGACCACAAGCAGCAGGGGTGGCCACTCAGGGGCAAGGGCAAACACAGCAAACAGCAGCCAGCTGCCAGCCAGGGCCAAGAGCAGCAAATTTCAATGTATTGCTTGAAAAGAAGTTTTCATAAGCCCACAGGCCAGAAAGTTTCTAACTTCTCCTCCTGTCCCTGAAGAAGACAGCTGCCCCACCGGTGAGGCTGGCACTCAAAACAGAAGTTCGATGGCACGAAGCATTACACTGAAGGGCCCATACCTGCCAGATCCTAACAACAAGAAAGAGACTCAAGGGGAAAATCAGCTTTTATCTCTGCTTTAAGGAGAAAAGCAGCAAGTTATTAGATGAGAACTTGCTTCTCGTAAACACAAAACAGCAGAAAAGACACCCCTGTGCCTACCAAGCGAATGGAAGGACATCCCTGCTGGGGAACTACCTGCCAGATTGCAAAAGGAAGAGATCTTGATGGTGGTGCCCAAGGGAAGGCATCAAGAGATGACATGTCAGAGCAGCCCCATCAGCTGTCAGGAAGAGAAGCCTCTGACAGCCCACTGAACACATGCAACGCTCCTCACACCACACTTGCTAACCTTGATGTAAGTGTCAAGGGCTGGGTGGACACGGTTGACTGCCAGATGGATGGACAGCGGCGTAGTGAACGGGAAGGTGGCCATGACCACGTGGCTGGGAGCAGGGAAGCTGAAGATCTTAAAGCCATACTTCTGGAACCGTTGGATCTGCTCTTCCGATGGCTTTGCGTCTCCCTCGCTCAGGATGCGGCCTATGGCGAAGCGGCACTTCTCTGGAGACACCTGATTGAAGGGGACAGACAGACAGGGTCAGAAGAAGAGAGAGGCTTGAAACTGGCCAAAACCTCAATCTGCTGAGCATGGAGGCAGGAGATGGCCATAAAACAGTAAAAGCAATGGCCCAGCATGATTGGGCATACCAAGGCAGGTGCCCAGTCCTAACCCAGGCTGATCCAGGCCTAAATCATCTACACTCCTCCCAGCCTAAATGCACAGCCCAGTGGAGAAGGTGCTGCTCCTCTCCTTGGAGGGTAGAGGGACTTGCAGCAGAGAAGCTAAACCCCACCAAGCAGCTCATTCAAACATGTCACAGGTGACAGTCACTGCAGGTAATGTCTCCTGATCCTGCATCAGAGACCCCACTGTCACCAAGTGGTCACTGCCATCCCCTTTTGCTGGACACCCCTGCAAATCATGGAGGGGGCTGAGAGATGGGATCACAGCTTGCCCGGTTTGCCTCCACCCCACCCCCGAGGAAGTCACCTGGCAGCCATGTGTACATGCCACCAAGCAGCATGGGCCACTGGCACTAAGCTGGAGAGAAATCCAGAGGCTGCTGGGTCCTTCCAAAGTAGGCACACTCAGTATGGTAGTTTTGGGGTGGGGAAACTGAGGCAGGTAAGACTTGCATGCAGTCACCCAGCTGTTTGTAGTAACACAAACAGAAAAACATTCACTTCTATCCTGAACCCCAACAACATACAAAACCTAAAAGATGCTCTCCTTACAAATTTGAGGATGCCTCCCATGGGTTGCAGGGCTCTCAGCCCAGCAAGTGGGGTGCTCAAACCCCTGCTACCAGCACAATGAAGGCCCACGGGACTCCAGCCATCTCCACACCAAAGCTGACACAGGCCAAAACTTTGATTTCTAGTTTTTAACAGAATCCCACCACTCGAGTTCAAGCTTACCCACAGCCCTGGGCAGGAATGTGGGAGGGGGCAGGAGAACCCAGCCACTTTCCCTGATACAACCTAAGGGCACAAAGGTGTCACAAAACTCTCACAGGGACGATGTGAAGCAGAGAGAGGATGCACCAAGGCCAGCATTTTACCGGTTCCCATGCCCAGGCAACGCCACAAGGGGATCTGTGCTCCCTTATCTCATCCCTAACTTTGCTGCACTAAAGCTCACCAAAGCTGCCTCCTGCAGTGTAACTTCTCTCTCCACACTCCTTGCCCTGCCTTTCCCTTAAACACTTTTTGATGTTCCACGGTGGGACCATTCCGGAAGGGGAACACAAGCAGCTGTAAACGGAAGGAAGAAAGCAGCCTGTGGAGCAGCATCCATCAGGCTGGGGACACGTCTCATGGCTCGCTCTTGCCCTCCTGTGCTGCAAGAGGGAGCTGCACACAGGCCTGTGCCCAGCATCCATCACCGCTCCGGGCAGGAAAGGAGAAGCAGATCCACCCCAAAGACAGCAAGAGGCAGCCGTAAATGGCATCCCTGGGAAAAGAGCCAGATGAAACAAGGAGATATGGAAATCTCGATTAAATTCCTTTAAACATTCAATCTCCATTTATGTCCTGAGCAAAGACAGTTCAACCCCAGCCCCAGAGCAACTGTTGGAAGGACTGGAGTGGGCAGCAATGCTAGGCCAGGAATGTTTGCTTCCTCCCTTCTCCTTTCCTTTTCACAGCAAGTAGCCCCACAAGGGCAAAGCCCATGTCAAGGGAGGGAGGAAGGGAGGGAAGGAAGGGCAGAAGGAGAGAAGGAAGGAATGATCCACTTAAACCTAATTTTTCCCTAACAGATTTGTCTTTTCCAGTAGGCAGGTGCTGATCAAAGCCTCTGTTCCCCCAAGCATCCTGACAGAGCAGTTCTGGAAATTATTACTTAACCTATCCGGCAGCTTTGCTGAGTGGAAGAAAAGACATTTCTGCATTCACAGAGCATTTTGGCCTTATCTATCCAACACTTGAGCACAGGCTGGTTGCTGAGCACACAGACTGCAGGCAAAAGGCCCTGGCATATGCCCACAGCTATACATGAGCAGGAGCTTGGCTGCAGCTGAGCACAAACCCACCCGCCACATCCAGTCCTTGCTGAGGAGTTATTTTTGTTCCTGCCAGAGGTGGGAAAAGGAGGGACAAGTCCTTTGGGCTGCTAAATATTAAAGAAAAAGGAAAAAGAAAAAAAAAAGTAGTTGAAATTAATATTAATCTTGTCCATTAAAACACATAAAATATTGCTGGCAGGGGTTTGGCAGAACTCGAGGAGCATCCTTGTGTGAATGTTGGAGAGCCAAGAGTCAGCAGGGAGCCCCAGGGACGCTGGTGGCAGCGGCTGCCCTGAGGCCTGGCATGACCCTGAGGCAGCCCACATGCTTCAGGCCATGGGGCTCCCCCCAGCCCCACTCCCAGCCGAGAGTAGCACATGGCTGCTGCTCTCCAGCTCAGCATTCCCATCCTCTCTCCTAGCCAGAGCTTCCTTTGACCGTGAGTCCACCAGCACAGTAATTGCCACATGGCACTGGCTGGTCACCAGCCCCTTCCTGCCCCAGTTTTGGGGGCACCAAGCCCCCCAGGAGCCATGGCTGGGGGTGGCTGGCTGGCCAGAGCCCTCCAGCACTCTGCCAGAGACACTGTGGGACGTAGCCAGCACGCTCTGCTGCCTGATGACAAAAGGTCTATTTTTGGAGACAAATCAACATCCGTGGCAAGTGGCCAGCTCTGGGAGGGGCAGCTCTGCCAGAAGGTGCTTCACCGAGGTCAGGAGAGCACTGAGAACGAGGAGGAAGAGGAGGAGGTCATCTCTTCCTCTCAGGGGAAAGGCAGCCTGGGTGACCGACCCCACCCCGCAGAACCTCCAGGAATGAGGAGCCAGCAGTGCACACCATCTCCCATGCCAGCATGGTTCAGTGGCTATGAGCACACAGGGTGCCCCACGGGATGCTGAGGTGCTCTGCACCTGAGCCAGCACGTCAGGTATGAGCGTTGCAGTCTCCAGCCAAGAAACCAAGCCACAGCTGGCCCTTTCTTCACCTGCCCAGAGGCAAGAGAACCATGTGCCCCAAACACATTTTCACTCCCAGCACCCTGCCTGGCCTGACCTGCCTGTTGATGACATGTGGATCTCTGTTGGAACCACTTCAGGAGCCACAGATCAGCCCGTGGAAGGTCCCACCAGCATCCCAGCTGCTCCAGCAGACCAGGTCTGACACTGTGCTTGTGGATGGCAGGCGAGGGGGGGCTCCTGTTACTATGCAGAGCTGCAGGCACTGCAGCTACATCCTGCACAGCCCCCCTGGCTCCCAGCCACCACAGTGACTACAGAGACAGGAGGCTCAGGCCAATGTCACCTGCTCAATGTCATGAGCAAAGGCAACCCTTCCAGAGAAGGGCAAGGTCTGTGGGGCTGCCTGACAAGCCTTGGAGGGCAGGTTAGGCTCTTGCCACAAGGAGGAACAGTTGGCTTCCAAAACCCTGGCTGGCCACCAGAGACAAAGCCTGCAGCCCCACTGCCTTCTCCAGCCCCAGGGTGAAGGCAGAGATGCAGCAGCTACAGGAAGAGGAGAAAAAGAGACAAGATCTGAAAAGGGAGGCAGTTTGTACTGACAGCCCAAATTTTCAGGTTCACGTGGAGTTACTCCTTCCTAGCCTCACCTGGTGCTACCAGGGAAAGCATTCCCTGTGCCAGCCAGGGCAGGAGTTACCACAAATATCCTTATCAGTATCTGTGGGCCTCAGCAGTACAGGCTTCTACTAGCCCAGGCTTCGGCAAACAAAGAGCCAAGGCACAACACCCTTGACACAATGGCAGCTGAAAGGCAGCAGGGCAACCGCAGGCACACGCACGTCACACCCTTGGAGCAGGACAGCACTGGGAATGGACACTGAGCCCTTCCCACAGCACTGACTGCCTGCTCTGCGTCCGGAGACCACGGCAGAACAAGCAGCAGCATCAGGACTCTCAGCTCCAGGTGAGGAGCTCAACTCAAGGACACAAGTTAGTGGCAGTGAAATGGCCGCTCTGACCACGTGAGTCCTGGCACCCCCAGGCGCTCTCCATGGCTCCTGCTCCAAACATGACACTTCCTCCAGACAAAAGTGTCCAAGCATGCCTAGTCAAACCCTGCCTCTGCCCAGCTCACCCTAAGGAGAGAAGTCATCTTTGTCATCATTCTTCCCAGGCCAAGAGGCACCATAGCGTCTTCTCTGCCTCCCATGATCCAGGTAAGTAGAGACAAGCCAGGGCATCACAGGATGTAAGGACACAAGGTGGCTGAGCACACCAGGCTGCACTGCGCACTGCCAAGCTCAGTGCTTTCTCACCTCCAGTATCTTCCTGTCACAGCTCACTCAGTACTATGTTTTTATGGACAAGTTCTTCCCTCAAAGCAGGTCCAATCCTTGGGAGTACCATCTTGCAATCAATGAAACAAGGTTTCTAAAACAGGACCAGCCACCCTCAGAGCAGAAGAACTGGGTAAGGGCTACCAGCCCACGCACTGTGCCCTGCACCAGCCCCCAGTACACATGCCCAAGCACACATGCACAGCTGCTGGCCATTCTGTTGTCCCTCCTCCCCACAGATTCCTCCACGGTCACACTAGCTACTGCAGAATTACTGGGGAGCCAGGCTGTCTGCCCCAGACAAATGCCCACATGCCATTATTTGGAAATCCCAGAGTCACCCGGCATCAGCAGCCAGGTTCCACCCCCCCAACAAGTTCTGATGCACTTTTGTTTGTTCCTTGCCTTTAACTGTTCCCATGGAGTACTGGGCTCTGGCTGGCAGCCATCAGGCAGTGTGCTTTCTGCTCACGTCTCAGCCTGAGGAGCATCATGGAGCAACTGTTCCATCAGACAGGAGCCCTCAGCACGCAGCACCTGAGGTTTCAGTAAGAACTCTCAGGGGATGGAAGAACTACAGGGAAGCTCAGAAACACATGAGAGCACTAGAAACGAGAGAAGGAGTATGGATGAGAACAGACCAAGCTGAAGAGACCACCTGCTTTCAACCACAGAGCTTCAAGTCCAGAAGGAGCCTTGGTTGCACTTCCAGGGAACATGCTAAGGAATGCCTCACCTTCAGGTCATGAACACTGGCTTCTGTTCCATAGCCAGATCTGTTATCCTGCTGATACCCTGTTCAGCAGAGGATATCAGAAGATACCAAGCTTTGCTCACCCAATGCCTTTCAATCAGGATTATGCAAAATCTCATCTGATTTAAGGTGCCTTTCCCACAGAGGGTCCTCTGTAGATCTGGGAGACCTTGTGAACCCCAGTGCTCACCTACAGAGGATGGGCTGCACGTGCCTGAAACACAATTAGGGAGCATCCCGAGCTGGGAACCCGGGTGCTGACCACAAGAGCGTGCTGGCCTCGCCGGGCACACCTTACCGTGTGAGGGTTGTCATAGTAGACGCCGATGGAGCAGAGCTTCGAGGAGATGCTGCAGCCATCCGTGAAGAGCTGCCCGGATTCTCCATATGGGCCCACCCTGAACTTGTAGGCCAGTGTCATGTTGCCGACAGGGGGGGAGCCAGCACTCACAACCACCTCGGTGAAGAGCCCCGAGTAGACGACGAAACCGAAGATGGTCAGCAGCAGCAGCACGACCAGCGCCGCGATCAGCCCCAGCAGCACCCAGTCGGTCATGATGGACTCCTGGTGCACCATGGCTCCTGAGGCACTGGCAGCAAGAGCAGAGAAGAAAAAGACAGGCAGTCAAGCTATCTCTCGGGCAAAGAACTGCTTTCTAAAGTGATTTATTTGCAGCTAAATGCACTCTCTTCTCTCTTCCAATTCTTCTTATGTGTGAAGCTTAATAGAGTGGAAACCCCCCAGAAGCCTCCTGCATATTAGTCCCATGTTGCATCAGCCTGTTCCAATTGGTCACCAGGTACAAATCATATTGCTTCAACGCCACTTGGGAATGAGGTGGTTTTGAAGGGAGGACAGAGAGGCATCACCTCCATCTCCTCAAAACTGTTCAAATCCAGTTCTGCAGCCAGGGGAGACCAAAAGCCACCCTGGGAGCCTGCATCATGCAACAGATAACAGATACACAGCAACTGGGCTAAGGATCAGGGAACCATAATAAAATAATTTATCATTTATAGATATCAGGCCCACTGTAACCAGGGCAGCCCCTTTGTCAATAAATCTAGAAGCCCAGACATTCCTGCAATGACCCAAATCAGGACCACACCAGTTCAGATCCAGATCCAAGCACACAGAGAGGCTCAGAAGAAGCTGAAGACCCAGCTAGAAAAAGCATTCCCAACACACTCAGGTACAATGAATTACTGGTATTCCTTTTAGATGTCTTTTTTTAAACTAAAAGAGTTTTTATAACTTCAACAAAGGCTTCCTGTTTTGTTTGGCATCTTTTCTCTTGCGCTCACTGTGGGACACAGCATCCTGGTGAATACCTCCCGCTTGTTTTCACCCACCAAGTGCAACCACTCTGGGGAGTTGCAACCCAAACCATTTCAGGAGAGTTGTTTGTGTTTTACACTCCCTTGAAACACAGCTCTGGTCACAGGGAGTGGTTGCGATGCCCCCCTGGGACTTTCACAGAAGGTAGGTTTGGAAGTGAGCGTCGAAGTAAACAGTCCACCTTTACCTCTGTGTGTTAGTAACACACTTTGTCCACAAAGAGTCGTTCACCGAGGCTGCTGCTTGTTCACTCAGCTTTACAAGAGAAAAGCCACATCCTGGTAGGAAGCGCAGGCGGCTCCGCTCTGCTCAAACCCAGCAGGCAGAGATACGGCATAACCAAGCCCTGCTGAGCCCAAACCGGGGGCCACGCTCCTGGGCTGGGCACCATCTCACACCATGACCCCACTCACCTGAAAAACCAGCTCAGCCCAGAAATGCTTCAAGACATCTGATCCACAGGGGTGCGGGATCTGTGGCGCTGCAGCAGGAAAAAATAAGTATCATTGCTTCCTCTCAAACTCACGGGGCCAAAAGCAGCAAAACAGCTGCGGCAGAGCAGCCGAAAGGCGCCCGGTCACCTCGGACCTGCTCCCCAGAGGAGCGGTATCCCGAGGAGGACCTCGGGACCACGCAGGCCAAGATTTCTTCCCAAAACTCTGTGGCTGAATGCACGGGCACCAAGAAACATGGAAATGGGAAAGGAACGGTGAAAGAGGACGAAGTCCTGCCTCTGCTGGTGTGTCCCAGCCCGGCCGTCCCCGGGGACACCTGAGCCGCCCCGGAGCCGCTCCCGGGTGCCCTGGAAGCCGAGAGCTCCCGGAGGGATACACCCGTCCCCGCAGCGCCTCGGCTCCTCCCTGTAACCAACACAGACCCGCACTTCCAATCACGGCTCCGGTGAATTTCCCCGAGCTGCCAGCCCCACGCCCAGCCCCAGGGCCCTGATGGCAGCCGCCCCAGAGAGCAGGGTATTTTTGGCTGTTCTTCACAGTTCCCGTGGCTCGTTACCCGCCGGCACTGGCAGGCACTGCCGGTTCCCCCCAGCCCTCCCCACGGGCCGGGGATGTCACCTCCCCTTTCCGGCCGGGATGTCGACCCTCCCGGTGCCCGTGCCCGGCGGAGGGTGGGAGTCTGCCCCGAACGGCCCCGCAGCCCCGGGTCCCGCCTGCCCGCAGGCAGCGCCCTTCGCACCGGCACCGGTGCAGCCCCCGCCACGGGCGTGCCCCCCGCCGGAGCGCTGCGGGACCCGGCCGGCGCCCTCCGGCTCCAAGCAGGCCGCGGCCTGGGGGGACCGGATTGGCGCGGCACTGCCTGCCGGGCCCCGCAAATCCCCGCAGAGCCGCCCCCGCCGCGGTGCCGGGCGGGGTCCCCGGGCACCCCCCGCGCTCTCACCGGGACTCCCGGTGCGGCCGGCCCGGAGCGATCCCGGCGCCGCCCCGCCCCGCCCCGCCGCCAGGGGGCGGCTGCGCGCCGGGCCTGGGGGCGGGGCGGGCGGGGTGGGCGGGGCGCGGGGCCGCGGTGGCGGCGGGGCTGGGGCGGGGCTGGGGCGGGGCTGGGGCGGGGCTGGGGCGGGGCTGGGGCGGGGCTCCCCAAGGGCCGCGTTTCTCTGCGGGGCCGCGGCAGCGCCCCGGGGGAGCGCGCCCCCTGGCGGACGGGCGTCGGCAGGGCCCGGCCTCCGGACATGCACGGGTTCGAGTCCCCCCGGAGGGTCCACGGGGCTCCGCGCAGCTGCCGGCTGCTTCCCGACCCTTCCTAGAGCCTCCCCGGTTGCCCAGCCCTGCCCCCAGCAGGAGGGCTGTGGATGCAGGGCTCCCAGACCCCTGCAGCAAGGCGGGGGACTCTCCTGTCCCCTCCCAGCCCGCGCACCCTCCAGGTCACTGCTGGTCCTGAAAGCTGAACAGCGCTGTGTCCTACAGCCTGCTGGGCTGCGGCATCCCGGCGCACATCCTGGCACGTATCCCTGGTGGCTGAGCCTCCGGTGAATGGGTTCCTTCCCTCAGGCGCTGGAGAAGCCGGTGCCACCCTGAGCGTCACGGCCCTGACCACTCGGCCTGGCCTGGCCGGTTGGGGCAAGTGGGCAGAGCTGCTCTGCAGCACCCGAGCCCTTCCCAACAAACCCAGAGAGTGTTTTGAGCAGCCGCTCGCAGGTTCCATCGCTGGGGCTGTTGCAACCTGGCAGAAACATCTTGGCTTCTGCCTGTGTTCGGCCTTTCCCACCGCCCAGCTGGAAGGAGAAAACCAGCAAGACATCTCAGACAGCACTGCCCAACAAGGGGAGCACCAGGTGAGCCAAGAAGCAGCCTTCACACTTTCCTGAACTTTCTTCAGCCTCTTCAACCCTCTTAGCAGGGAAAGTTTGCTCTACCTTGGTTCATGAGCCACCTCCAGATGTAGCAACAAGGAGCAGTGGAGTTTGCTGCTGTCCCTCCTGCTGTGGTTTCACACCCATTTCCCTACATACCAACCCCCTTCACCGGGGTTGGGTTTTTTTGTTTGCAGAGGGAGCCCAGCCACTGCTTTTCACCAATGTGATCATTTATGAACAGCAGTGTGAAATACTACAATACATCAGTACTTGCCTTTCTCCAGCAGCTTCCTAGTGAGGATCTTGAACTTTCCATAAACTGGAATTAGTTAAACCTCAGAGGCCCTCCTTATATTTGGCATTATAACTCTTTTGCAGCTGGAAGAAAATATTCCAGCTTGGTTACGTGTCTCGCCTGGAGCCATGCAGTAAATCACTGGCAAGAAGAGGAATAGAACTCAAAAGCCCTGCAGCTGCCAGCTCTGACCATCAGACACTTCTCCTTCCTTCGGCCCTAAAGTTCTTTAAATCTGCACACATTTAGTACGTAACACATTTATTTCTCCATTACAACAGCAAGCACTAAAATTTGGGTCTCATTTAACAGCTCCATGCCTTCACTCTGAACCAGCACATTGGGAAGAGGTGAGGCAGAAGGATGTAAAATGTGCTCTCCAGAAGGGCCCTGTGTGTCAAGGTATGGTAGGCACAGATTTGTGTGAGCCTGCCATACATTTCTAACAGGGGATGCAGATCAGCCCATTCTCATTTGAATTCTCCCAAAGTGGCAGTCAGAAGTGGAGGTGGGTTGTGAGCAGAAGCAGAAGGTGTGGGTGAGCTGCCCCACCTCTCAAGCTCCAGCCAACATTTCTTCATCAACTTTAGCCTCTCTATAGAGGGACTCCAGCTTCATCCCAGCATTAGCAGGCAGAAATGATGCTCAACAGGGAAGTCACCTCATCTCACTCCCCCAATACCCCACATTGTCTCAGCAGGGTACCTGTGCTGGGATATTCATCTCAGCCTTGGGCCAGTCCTTGGCTTCTCAGTTCTGCTCACGCCTGCTGGACCCTCCATCCTCTGCTCCAAGACAAGACACTTAGTTGTCCTTCCTCTCTCAGTTGCTTTTACCTGCTGGACAAGGTGAGCAGAGCTTTGCAAAGGTCACTTCAGGTGCCCAGTAAGCAAATAGATGTGATAAGGATACTGATCACCTTGGGAACATGGCAAAACACAAACAGCTCTGACTAACTCTGCATGGAAATACCCTCCCCTAGAGGGGCAGGCAAGAGGCCAGAACAGATCACATGGCCCTGGGGAATTTCCATCAGCACAGACACAGATGGGCTCCACTCCCAAGTCCTTCCTGGCTGCCCATAACAGGAACTCTGCATTACTGTTGATGAACCAAGACCAGCACTTGGTCACTTGAAACCCAGGGAGACAATCAGCTGTGGGAAAAACTGGAAGGAAGGCAGCACAGGCACATGGAAATGCTCACCTGGTAGGTCCTCTCCAGAGGAAAGACACTGTAGAGGGCAGGCACTGTGCTGGCAGAGGGCAGGACTGGGCTGTCTGTGTGGACAGAGTGAGGGCACAAAGGGCTATTTGGATGCTGCTTGGTCCGGTAAGCCGGGACCAGGCCGTGGCTCATTTAAGTCAGTAAGGTTTTGGCCACTGGCCTCCCTAAGCACAGGGTTAGTGGTGCTGGGAGCAGGAAGCTTTCTGGGAATCATTCACAAAGGCTACACATGACAGCACAGGTTTACCCCGCCGCACAACGGATTCCACTTCTCAGCACCCAGTGCTGACACATACACTTTTAATATTTGCCAATGTGGAGCCTCTTGTAGGATTGATACATTTTCTAAACCATTCTTCATTTGTTGCAATGCAGCTGCTGTTGATGGGAAAACCTCAAGATGAGACCAGGAAGGGCTCACATACAACCTGGCATCCCACAAGGGCCAGGCCTGTGAAAGCCTGCAAACAGCATGAGGAACTTGGCAGCACTTCAGCCCTCGACCTTTTGGTACCTCTGCTAACACGAAAGAGGAGATGCACTGAAGGATTAATTATTGATCCATTGGTTTGCCCTCAGATTTAAATTAATTTCCCGCTGCAGGACAGGAATGTTTCTTTCTCATGACAGGAATAAAAATTTCAGTGTTACAGAGTAAGAAAAGACATGTACACCTTTTCAGACAACCTTAAAAGTGTTAAGAAATTAAGCAAATTATTCTTATGGTTAACTGTCTATTTAGGTCACAAGTGCTAAACAGCAAACTACTTTCCCCCATGATCTATTAGCAAAAATGGTCTCATAATTAAATGCAGTTTTTAAGTTAAGAAAGAACTTTTCAGACAGACACAATCTTCCCTACCTTCTGCCTTTGGAAACCAGAAGGATCAAGTTTAGATTCTCACCTTGTGTTCAGATCCCAGTCCTGAACCACACAAACCTGGGAGTTGTAGGATCCAGTGGCTAAAACAAAACTAGCCAGCAAACCAAAGAGAATGGATGGCAGTGACAGGCAAAACACTCAGTTATGCCAAGACATGGAGTGGCAGGACAATTACTTCTGTCATAGGGAATTTCCATGGATACTACAAGCAAACTTCCATACAGTTACGGAAGAAAAACTTTTGTAGGTTGTAGCCTATGAGTTCCTCTTTTTGCTATCAAAGCCCTAAACATCAGATTGGAATTCTGCACCTCCGATTATCAGCTATTTAGCAAGATACTGAGGTGGTTTTTATTTAACAAATTGCAATGGAGCTTTCATCTCTTCCTTTCAAATGTCATATCACCTCTGGTAGCTACTGTGAATGACAAGCAGTCATTCAGACTCCCCTCCCCAAGGCCAGCAACTAAATTTGTACATTGCTTTGATTTTCTGTGAATAAAAGATCACTTACAAGCCTGAAGAGATGCATTATTCATCTTTGAACTCCCCTGAAAATCATTTAAAGCTGTTTATAGCTCCAGTCACTTGGAACTTGGGTGCGCAACCTTTGACTCATGACCAAACAGGTCTGGCCAAATTCCTCCCTTGGTGCCAGGCAGGGACCAGTGCTCCAGAAGGATGTTCTTACATTGCTAGCAATGCTTCTCACAGACACCTGTGTTTGATCCAGAGGACAGTATCTCCCTTTGCCCATGCTGGGAATATTTGTACCTCTTACTGCAGTGTATCACACACACACACAAAGCATGGAGCTATCCACTCCTTTTCCTGGTGAAAAATGTATTTTATAGGGACATTTGCATTGAAATATTCTCTTATTTCTCCTCCTGTGGCATGCCTTCAACTTGCATTGCCTTAGCAGCAACTGTGTACTTCCTTCTTTACCCTGAGGATTATCTTCCATTGTCTTCGAGCTACAGAAGAATACATACCAACAAACCAGGCCTTCCTGTCTTTTTTTTTTAACCTCTTTCTTGTACACGAAGTCTAGATTAAGTTTAGGTTGTTTTCTTGCTGAAAACACGAGATAGTTTACCCAGAGTGTTTTTCCATTTTCCATCTAGACAGAACCAAGACAGGAATCAGGAACACACCACGCTCCGTCTCCCTGGGTTTGCAAACTGTGCTTGCAAAAAGTGCTGGGTTTAATGTGGATTTGTCAACAAGCTCATTCTCTACAGCAACTGACAATTTAGACTGTCTTCCAGAATTTTAATGAGGGATCCCCTAACAGGCTTCAGGGATCTCAGCAGGATTTTAAGAGCCTTACACGATGTCATTCTAACCAGAGTCTGACGCTCCACAAAGCAAAGCAGCCCAGTGGTAATGACACCAACAGTTTTCATGTCAGTGGCTCTCCTTTAGTTTTACAAGAGTGACTGCAGAAGGAACAACAAGCAGGAACATTTGTTTCAACCTTAATTGCTAGCTCCAAAACCAGAAAATTAATTTCTTATAGCCATGTTGTACTCATGTTTTTAATGCACATGTATAAAGAGTGCTTTTAAAAACCTCTCTGGCAGCTCTCTAAAGAGTTACCATTGCAACAACAACTCCAAATTTAAAGTCAAAAGACATTTTTGGTTTAAGATTTTCATCTCCTTCCTGGCAAAAAACTGCCTTGCAAAAATACTTCATGAGACTCTTCTAACTACAGAACGTCTGTGGGGAGCTGCTGTAAATCTGAGGAGGGGGAGGGCTTCCAAAGGACTTTCAGAAACCCTGATTATTTATACTCTCATATTTCCCTTTCTTTTCATATTACTTCATGTTGTAGTGGACACACCCTTCATAATAAAAGCTATTAAACACAGGTGATTTCTGACATTATTCCACCTCTATGTGACTTCCTTTCTCTCCTCCAAGTGTCATGGCCATCAGCTCAACTTTGCATATTTTGGGTTGTTTTTTTTTGTTTTTGCAGGTAAATCAATTTCCCAAGATTTGAGAAGTTTATGAAGCAGTTCTGGTCCTCCTACAAGTCAAGGATCAGTCAGCCACATCCAGAGCAACCCTTACAGAATCACTTTGAGAGAGCAGGAGGGTCTCCAGCCTTGGGATACGGCCTTACTAAGTAAATTAAAAGGAGGTACTCAGCTGTAGCAGTTAACTCAGAGCCATCCACCACACGTCACACCCAGGTTGCTCCCCCTTGCCGGCACATTTCCCCTACATTTTCCTATGTTTACTCCAGTACCAGCAAAGGTCCTATTTTTGTAAAGAAATGCAACACTGTGCAGAGGCTGGGGAGGGCCAGTCACACACATCCCACAAGGGCTTGTGCCAAAACTCAGAAGCCCAAAAGCAAGCCTTTTTCCCATTTAATTATGAAACCTCTGCTCCTCGCATACACGAGAGGAAGTTTTATGCCTCTGCAGTGTTTGCTCCTGTACTTTTTGCCTCTTGTCCAAAAAAAAAAAAGGAAAAAAAATCCCAACATGAAAGGACAGCATCAAGTCTGTCACTGAGAAAAGCTGTATTTTCCAGATAGATACAGCCCTTTGCTGGGTTACTGAGGTTAACATATTGTTTTAAAAAACTCTGCATGAAATTGAGAGATTAAATCCCAAGTTTATGCCTTGGTTTTCCCTTGGGAGGTTTTTGTGCAACTCTAATTAGTCTGAGCTGAGCTACCTGGAACACTTGGTCCAAGTGATCAATTTTAAACTCTTCTCAAATTGAAGAGTCTGTCAAGGCTCTTTGTACAGTCCTCACATTTCAGTATGAACAATTTTAGAGGAAAATGTCCAGAAATTGTCATTCTGAATTGCAAAAGCTTTGAATCAACAAATATTTCAGTGTGTCAGGGACAGTTCTCTGGCAAATTTGAGTGTTATTTTTCCTGGAATAAGTGATCAAGTGAGCTGATGTGAGTCAGTCTCTGCTGTACACGACACACAAGGCTTGCCATTAGTCCAGACCAGATCGGAACATTAACACTTAGCTGGTGCTGGTGCATTGACTGAGGCAGAGGAAAGGCTGCTGGTTTCTAGCACCAGTTCCTGGGGGAAAGAAGAATTTGGGATTGGAGGACTGACTGGGGCTGGGAAGAGATTCCATTTCATACAGCATTTGGTATTACCTCCACATTTAGCCTTGTCTGAGTAACAATCCATCTTTCTTGGGCACAAAGCAACACACCAAACCCAGAACCACAACAAAGACAGTGCGTGCTCCTAAATCATCAGTTCAGGGTCTCACTACAATTTAAAATGAAGTCATCTGACAGGGATTATCTCTGTGGCTTGAGAAATAAATGACAATACCCTGGGTGGGAAGACATGCTTTTAATCTTTGTCACCTAACTGCTGCCAGAGGACAAGCATGGTGGAAACCAGTCCCCTAACATGTAACACAGACACCACATTTTCTCACTCCCCCTTTTCCAACAGCCAACGAATGAATGCATGTGACTCGCAGAAACTGGGGCTGAGCCACATTTCCGAAGGCAGAAAGACTGCATAAAGACAGCTCCAGCATGAAGGAGAAAAAGATCTTTGTGGCAAACTGAATTTAGCAACGTCACCGGGAGCTTCTGACTCAGCCCTGTTCTGCCCAGCTGCGCGCTCCAACCACCACCACTCCACATACCTGCCAAACCAGCCCCCTTCAGCCCACTTGGAGCTCTGCCACCAGCAGCTGGACAGAAGATGACTGGTGCAGTTGTAAAGCAACATCTAATGAAGAAATTCTTTTTATTTCAGGGTTGTAATTAAGCCATACGTCGGAACACTGCCACTGACTGAGGCAGGAAGGCTGCTGATGGGTTGTAGCAGGAGAAACAGCAGATAGAATCAGGTTGTTATTCCACTTCAGACCAGTCCACGTTGGCTTGAGTCAACCTCAGACCAGTTTAACGTAGCTGTTTCCTTGCCTGTTTCTGCTGCCTGGCAGGCCTCCCAGATAAAAGGGCTGCTTGCATTGCTGTGGCACAGAGGAGGGTGCTCTGGCTCTGGACACTGGCAGGAAGGTGTTGTCCAGTTTTCCAGGGACTCTGGTACAACAGAGGGGGACACTGCTACAGCAACAAAACCTGCAAGATCCCGCTGCCAAATGTTCCACCTCCAAACAGCTTCTCAGGCACACTGCTCCCACCATCCCTGCAGACTGGTGACTGTGGTTTTCACTGTACAGGGACACAAACACTCCATACATCCACTTAAAGCAGAAGATTTAAGCACTTACAAATTAGCTCCATCTCCTGTAAGTCAAGCTGAACATGTCCCTTCAGTGGGCTGCCCAGACAGCTTAGGCGGCTCCCAGGGGGGCACCTCTGCCTGCTGAGCAGCTCAACGCTGAGCTGACAGCTCCCTCCTCTGACAGAAAGGACTAAAAGCGGCCTAAAAAGTCTGTCCGAGTGTCCCTTGGAGCAGGGGACTTGAATAACCGAGGGATATCATGCATTTTCTCCCATTTTTTGCATGCAGGCAGGGAAAGTCTCCAGAACAGCTTCCCGGTGCTAGAGGACCCCGCAGCCAAACGCCAGCAGCGCTATTGAAACTTCAGCTCTCATCCTGCCTTGCTGCAGCTGATTGGGGCAGCCTTACACAGCAGCAGGGCCTGGCCAGGACTTCCTTCCCCTTCCAGCTCTGTCAGCACACGCCAGGTGTCCTGCTGTGGTCCTTCTGTGCTTTGGCTTCTCCAGGATGCAGCAGGAGACAGCAGGAAGGCAGCAGAGCACAGGCAGTGTCCTGCTCAGGCAAGACTGCAGGCTCCTGTAGGTCACTGGCAGCTCTGGGTCTGTCCGTCCTTCCCACTCAGTTTCACACTGAGGGGGAACCCACAGGTGCTTCCCTTCTGACTGTGAGGAAAATATTTGATTACTGAGCATTTAATGGCAGGATGAAATCCCATATGAAAACTTAGTCCCAGGGGGCAGTTATCCCTGATGTGCTCCCTCTGCTAACAAGGCAGCCTAGGATACTAGTAGAGTGTTGCATGTGCTGAATGTCTGTATCCCATGCTTAAGGCCAAGGGGTTTTTTGCTGGTTCTTGAAACAAAACTGGAAAAGTGCATGGGCACTTCACAGAAAAAAACAATTTTGACATTCGAGTAAAATGTTGGGGAATTTTAATTGTTTCAGGATCAAGTTACATCAATATGTTCTCTTCAGTTTACCCTTTAAAACTAAAAGGGAAGGGGGTATTATTTCACTTTTATTTCTAGCACAATTCACTAGAGCTCTTCCAAATATTTCTAAGTTCAGAGAAGAGGAAGAAAACAATCTCAAAGTGCCCCCAAAGAGTTTAATATTAAATGCCTTACTGTACAATTGAAATCTTCTATTCCCTTTCTATTCTATATTCTATTGTTCTAAAAAGCATTAATATTTGTCTAATAGAGTTATTTCTGGTTCCTACTAAACATCTCTGAATTTTCTCTGTTCTGCTCCATTTACAAACTCAAAGTTCTGGAATAATTTTGTTTTGAGCATAAACTGAACTTCACAGGTCTTGCTTGCTGCCTGTTAATCAAACTACATTTTTCCAATTGGGTTTTTAATTCAATTAAGTGTCTCTGAGCATACCACAAAGTACACTTACTGCCATTGCATTTTCTTGCCACAGCAGCTACTGCTCACTTAAAGCCAGCAAAATGCCATGTACAAGCTTAAAGCAAAGCTGCTGTGTTTGTGTGAAATAAACGAAATAATTCAGCTTTCAACTGAGACACAAGCTGAAAGAATTGTGTCAAAAAATAAATTACTTGCAACAATATAATAGTGAAATATAGGAAAGGTTTTCAGAACTGCAGGAGGAGCTGCTTGTGCCCTATTTGTGGAAGACAGGAAAGGTGGGTCACACTAGGATTAAGGGATGAGCTTGTGCAAGTCACTGCAGTCTGGAGCTGTCGTGCCCAAGAGCCAGCCAGGTCCTCTGAGAAGTACAGCCTCCTGGATACACACACCCAGGTAAGAATGCAAGATAAACTTTCAGGCAGTAAATTACATTCACCTCAGGAGACCAGGAGGAACCCACACTTGGACAGGGAACACAGACCACAGAGTTTTCTAAGGGCTTTGCTGTAGGATTTTAAGGAGTGCTTGCTGCAGCCATGGAGGCAGAGGATAAGCTTGGAGACCCAGAGTTCTTGGAAGATCGGTGTTCTGCTGAGCCTCAAGGCTTTCCAACCAGGGGTTTTCCCAGAAGGAATACAGAGCTGCTTTCTCCTCCTGCAGTCCTGCAACAGGGAAGCCTGACCAATGCCACCTTGGAGGTGCCTGTGCCCCACACAAACCCATGCCTATGTCAGACACTTCAGCTGCACTGATCTGGGGCTCATAGGCATCCTTTCTCCAACCACAGCTAAGAGCCTGCATTACACTGGAGGCCAGCAACTTTTTGGAGCTTCTGCTCCTCCTCTGCACATCACAGGCTTTGGATTTCCCTCCCTGTGTCAACAGGCAGTTCTCTCTTCTGTGAAAATCCTATCCAGAGCACAGGAATTCTCCCTTTCATCAGGGCTGTCATGACAGGAACCCGTCAAAGCACCCGTGAGCCCAGCTGCAAACTACCACCCATGGACAAACACAAGTGAGTTAATTGCTACAGCAACAGGGAAGGAGGAGGCTCAAGGACTGGCTTTCAAGGTGACCACTTCCTTTAGGACTTCAGACAGGTGACTTGCCCTTCAGGATTCTTTATCTGTGAGGCAGATCAAAAACTAACTTCATCAAGGCCTGCACTTGGCCTAAATGTGGTGTAGACTAGGCAGGGAGGAAGAGTGATGGCCTAAATGGAAGAAATAGATCTCCTTTTGGTTTGGACTCTGCTGGTTTTACTTTTTTTTTTTTTTTTATATTGGCACCAGTGGGAGAGTTCCCATTTGCTTAATTAGGCCACATAAGAGGAAACAGGAATGACACTTGGCATGTTTGGCTTGACCTGCTAATTTTCATCCTTTATGAATCTGAACTGCCTGGGTTCAGATAAAAGTTCTTGACACTAGGAGCTGGATCTCCAAATCAGCTGGGAGGGGTAAGTTGCTGGGGATTTTGGTGGTTTTTTTTGGTTTTTTTTTTTTTTTTTAACAGCAGATACAAACCCACATTTTTATTGTGGTAGACAGATGCTTAACACTGCTCAGCTTATAGCTCTAGAACAAAGACAACATTGACATCATGTCTGGTTGGCAAACATTTCTAGATATTACTCCCAGTTCCTGACAAGACTTTAAAAAGCAAATTATAATGCAATTAACTAATGGGTAAGTTATGGAAGGATTCTTACTAAATCATGTCAATGCTGTGGTGTTTGAAGGCAGCTCTCAGTTTCCTGGCACAGAAACTGCATTTACTCTTCAGTCAAGTGTACAGCTTGACCAAAAATATAACCCATGGTACATTCCCTAAGGGAAAAAAAAAAAAAAAAAAGCAGCTACTGTTTCCTATTGTTTCTTCTCTGTTCTTGGTTTTTTTTTCCTGATAGCTGTAAACACACTTGAAAGACTGTCTGACTTGAGTGGAATTGATTGCAAAAGGTATCTCTGCAATAAAAATGTCTGCAAAAGATATTCAGGGGTGTTTTAGCTGTTCATGGCACTCAGTTAATAAACCATTTTCCCCCTGTATGGGCCCTTATCTTGGCAAAAAATAAATTGATGGGAAGAGGAGGGAGGTACAGACTTATGTTTATGACCAAACCAATTGTTCCTGAATACATTGCTTTAATTCATAAATAAAGTCTCCACATGTCATGTGAGAAGAGCTGCACTTCTGCAGCACCTTCTCACCCTTGAAGCAGAAAACCTGCTGGGGTCCTGGCCATTGTGAAAATCAAGATGAAGACTGTTTTGAACAATAACACACACAAGACAAGAGAAGGTAGCAAGTTCACACTACAGACACTTTCAGAAGATGTGGTTTACAGAGAGAGACTGGGGATCCTCATTGCTGGCAGTAGGGCTTGTTGGCTACCCTGATTAAAATCAGTTTTGAATCCATTAAAGGCTACTTATCCACCAAATTGGGAAAAACCAGCTCCTGAAGTACTTTCATTAACATCATGCCCAAACAGTGCCCACCTGAGAGAGCAGGACCTGGGGCCACAGACCCATCCAAATTCAGTGAGTGCTCTCCCTTGGGCAAGGAGCTACTGCTAGGAAAAGGAAGCACACACACACTGTGATCAAAACACCTGACAGTGTTTTGTAAACAAAGGCCAAATTTCCCAATGGATCATGAAAAAAAAAAAAAAAGTAGTAGGCCACAAGGATCTCTATCAAACAGTAATAAAAAACAACTATGAAGAGAACCTATGGCCTAGAAATAACCGATTTCTGGTTCAAGCCCCACCAAGCTGGTGTCCAAACCACACGTAATTTCCCTATGGACTTCAGGCAAATGAACTTCTGTCTCAGCATCAGAGGTGGAGGTGTACTGGTCAGCCACAGAATAAACTATCATGGGCCTCTGACTGTGCACACTGTCAGTCATCCATCAAGAACTGGTACCAAGCTTTAAAAACAATTTACCAGCTAGAATCAAATGTCTGCTTGATTAAGTCACCTTCCTTGCAATGCAGAGCAAGCCAGTCCCAGGGACCTGCTTACTGAGAGGGGCTTAGCAGCACCTTCCCTCTACTGGCACCAGAGCAGTCCATGAAAAGGTCAGGCTAAAGTTAGCTGGCAACACAAGAGTTGTCAAATGAGGGAATGGGAATGGGGAGAAACACTGAAAATCACACACCAGAACAGCACCAGTTTCTCTTGGAGTGCCCAGGTTAAACAAGCCATCCCCAAATGCCAGCTAAAGGCTGCTGTGCCTGTTCCCAAGGGAACCCTGAGGGACAGCATGGGCTGCTTCTCATCAACCCTCTCCATACTACACTCCCTTTGCAGTGATGCCCCCCTGGGTCCCCTGAGGCCCCCCTGTTGAAACTTCTCAGGTGGGCAAGGACGGAAACAATGATAGAGGAGTACGCTTCCTCCAAGGTACACTGCATCAACCACAGCGCTCTGCAACCTGGGGTGAGGGCAATCCTTGCCATTAAGCTCATCACAGAAGTGCTCAGGAGATGCTGTCAGTGAGTCCAACCCTTCCAGCCCCTGCCCTGTGCTGCCTGTGAGCCCCCCAGACTCCTCCAGCTCCAATAGCTCTGCTCAGTGCCTGCTAGGAGCAGAGCTCACCTGCTCCACTGGAATAAACAGGCCCACAGACAAACAGGGGACTTTAACACCACTGTCCCCACCCACCAGCCACCTTTAACAGAATCAATTAGGTTGTAAAAGACCTGAGATCATCAAATCCAACCTATGACCAAACTCCTTAATGTCAAGCACACCACGGCACTGAGTGCCACAGCCAGCCTGTCCTTAAACACCTCCAGGGACAGTGACTCCACATCTCCCTGAGCAGCCCATTCCAACATCTAACCATTCTGTGAAGAAATTCTTGCTAATATCCAACATGGTGCAGTTTAAGACTACATCCTCTCACCCTGCTGCCAGTGACCAAGCAGAAGAGGCTGATTCCCACCTGGCTACAACTTTCTGTCAGTAGCTGTGCAGAGTGGCAAGGTCACCCCTGAGCCTCCTTTTCTCCAGGCTAAACACTCTCCAGCTGCTCCTCACAGGACTTGCACTCCAGACCCTTCATTAGCTTCACTGCCCCTCTCTGGACCCATTCCAACACCGCAATGCCCCCTCCTGAACTGAGGGGCCCAGAACCAGGCACAGGACCCGAGGCATAACTACCAGAAGAAAGGAGGAACTGAACGGCCTAGAGGCAAGTGGGACATCACGATCCAAGTTCCCACCACAGCCACATTTCCTCCAGTTAGTACAGAGGGGCCGTGCCCGGCATCGATAGCTCCCCACGGGGTAGGCACTGATGGGGCCGCAGGGAGCCCGGCAGCTCCCGGCCGAGCCAGCAGAAAGCGCCCCAAAGGAGGCGCGAGCACCAACCCCACAGCACAGCCGCACCGCTCCCAGCCCGCGCGGCGTAAATAGCACCGCCGCTTTTATAGCGGCCCTTCCCGGCAGCCCCCGCGCGCGGCCGCGCTGATTGGCCGCGGGGCGGGCGGCCGCGCGCGGCCGGGCGGGGCGGCTCAGGAGCGCGCCGCGCGCGGGGCTGGGAGCGCGCACGGCCCGCCCCGCCCCGCCCGTTTCCGCCGCCGCCGCCGCTCGCGCTCGGGCCTGTGGAGCAGGAGGCGGCGGGAGCCGGACCAGCGCAGGCCGCAGGTACCGGGGGGGCTCTCTACCGATCGGGGGGCGCGGGGGGGCGGATCGCCGGCTTCTCTTCTTCCCTTCCCCCTTCCCGCCGCCGTTGCCGGGTGGGGCCCGCCCGCCCCCGCCGGGAGTCCGCGGCCTGCGGGCGGGGGCGGCCGGGCCCGGCCGGGCCTCTCGCCGCCACCGCCGCGCACGATAGGGGAGGGCTGGTGGGGGGCGGCCCCTCTGCGAGTTCCCGGGGCCGGTAACGGAGCCTTTTCCGGGCCGCGGGAGCGGGGGAGGGGAGGAAGGGGCGCGGCCCCGGGGCTCCCCCGCGGGAGCCGCCCGCGCCCCGCCCGGGACCCGGTGCCGCCGCCCGGCCGTGGGCGGTGCGGAGGGAGGCGGAGGCGGCGCTGCCCCCAGGGCCCGCGCGGTGACACGGGCGGCACCGGGGGTGCCCCGGTGAGTGGCAGCCTGTTGTGTGACGTCACCCCCGCCGGGGCCGCGCCCCGCCCGCACCGGGGGTCGCAGCCGGGGGTCGTCCCGGGCTCTCCGCGGCACACGGGGCCGTGCCGGGGCGCGTCCGGAGGGGTTGCCAGGGGTTTGTGCGCCGCTGAACTTTTAGCTTGGGGAGGAATCGGCCTTTGGGGCGAAACTGGAAAGTTTGGGCGGTGTTTTTTTGGTGGGGCGGCTGCTGCAGGCCGGGGAAACGCCGGGGGTGGTTTGACACGACCGGAGTCCTGTGCCCCGACAGCCTTACCTGGGCTGAGAACTGCCCGGTGTTAAACTACCCCCTGCATAAACCTTTCCTGCCAGGAAACCCATTCCTTTGAGGGCGAGAGGAACCTCCAGACTACTTCAGTTGTGTTTGGGTTTTAAGAGTAAGACCCAAAAACTTCTCCTAGAGGTTTGCAGAGTTAGTTATTATGGACACTCAGGATGAAGTATTGTTCTCAGCCGAATGATACTACAACTACTTTGATATCCCTTTAAGAGGTGTCTGGAATGGGGGTTTGTTTGTTTTTAGTTGCTGCCTCATATCCAGCTTTTGTTTCTCTCCTGGTACAGTTCACCTGTTTGTTGCAGGGAAGCCTTCATGAGCAGGGGTTCCCACCCACCATTTCTCTGTGTGATACAGGATTTGGAGAAAATTAAACCCTAAGACCTTCCTGGGGAATGTTAAGTTTGTTGTTGCTTTTTTTTCCCCCCAGAGCTTAGCCTAAGTGTCAATTCTGCCATCTGTGTGACTTCGAAATGGTGAACTTCTCCTAGAAGCAAACTTCTGTCAATCTTTTTATCTCAGAAATCTCAAAAGTTAATTTTAAGTGCCCTAAATGTTGTTTGTGACCCAAAATATAGATTCTCTGATGGCTTTATTTGGCGATTTTTTCCCAGTATGGAAATATGAAGTCTTTCCCTCCCTGAAAAGATGGTTTGTGAGAATATTTGCTTTCTGTTGAAGGCTCTTCTGGTACATGTGTGCTTTCCTCCTGTCCTGTTCTGGCCTTACCCAGGTCTCCAGCCACACAGCACTGGCATTTCTCGTTCAAATATACAGAGTCTAATTCTGGCACTGATTTGGACCGAGGCTGCTTGTTTAAAAAAAGAAAAACATTAGCCTTATTTCACTTTAATTAGTTCACTGGAATGTTTAAAAGCATATTCACCATAAATCTTTGACATAAATTAATTTGAATGGGTGATGTATATCATTTAACACTAGACTACATGGGGTTTTTTCAAATAATTTTTCAAGACATGAATGCACCTTCACACAAGGGGCAAAATAAATTCTGTCACGGCAGAGCTCAGCTGAGCAGCTCTCATGTTATCCCTCCTCGTTCACCAAGCTCACGCTCTGGCCGAGTGCCACAGCAGCCGAGCGCCAGAGGCAGGGAGTTCTCTGAGCCAGGAATTGACAGTAAAAACATCCTAAATGATCTTAACCGCCACCAGGATGTAGGACTGGTGATGGCTCTTCAGATAAGCAAATTCCAAATGGAAACGTTTTGGAGGGGTCCTGGAAGTATCATCATCTTTCCTCATTTTTCTTACAGTAACTCTTGGTTTTTCTGGTTTTTACACTTAATCTTTTTCTCTCAATGTATTTACATTGCCCAGAATCCTGTGGGCTCTTCTTCACACCATGTCTGTGGTCTGCTCTGCCCTAGACATTTCTGACCTTGGCTGCCTTTTCATTAGCCAGTTGTACCTTCTCGGTTTCTCTCATATTTTATTCCTTGCTGCTGTGGTGTCCTCAGGTTCTTTCCAAGCCACCACTCGGACACCATCTTTTGCCTTTAATACTAAATCTCATCTCTCTCATGTTCTGCTGTGTTGCCTTACAATGTGTCTTTAAATGCAGTTTGAACTAACGTGGAGGAGAAGTGTAATGGGTGAGTTTGAGGAAGTTAGCATGTTGATAAAGCACAGCCAGTGTGCCCTTGAAATATTAAATTAATCCACGATGAGCTTGTCCTAGTAAAACACATAATAGGGGTGAAACTCTGTAATACAGAACAGTGCAGTGCAAAATAAATGCACCAAATGACAGCTGACCTTCATTCCCAGTGTACAGCTAAGCACCTGCACACACCTGAATGCATGGTGAAAATCCTCTGCTTCTCGTCTCTTGGTGTAATTCCTCTCCTGCTATAAATAGTGGGTAGCTAAATAGAAAGAGGTAGTTGCTTATTACTTTTCAGTTAATCTCAAAAATAAGCAAAAATATCCCAAAATACTGTCTGTGGTACACTGGTTAAGTTACTGCTGCTTTTACAGTAACTACTGTTTGGTGTCTGGGTGCCTTCTGGTCTTGATGGGATCTCTGTTACCACTCATTCTGAACTGTGAATATAGTACCAAAAGCTAATTGGAGTTGGTAGAGTGACACTGCCCTGTCCATCCTCTTTTCTGTCCTTTTCCTATCACCATATCTTCATTTGGGAAGGACATTTGAGACTATCAAAGTTGAACTAAGATATCTATAGACCACCTTTTAATTAAGATATTTGCCATCCACACAACTAACAGCCAGTCCATCCTAACTGAATCATCTAATTAAACTAATCAGAAAGTTTGCTGTCTTTCTCTGACCACCCTTCATGACCAAGGTCCCTTGTAAAAGGAACAGATGGAGAGTTACAAGTATACCCAGTAAAATTGGGCAGTACACCAAATATGAGGTTTTGCTTCCTCAGGCTCTGACAGTTGTGGGTTTTCTGCTTGCTTTTTTATTGTTGTTTTTTAATCAGAAACAGGGCTCAATTCAGTCTCTTGCTCAGTTAATTAGCAGTGCTTTGCAACCATAAATAGTTCTGTCTCACCTGGCCTGAACTGTCACATTTGGAGCAGGTCGCTGGTGTGGATGTGTACAAAGGGATTCCTCCTCCTCGCCTTCACAGTTGTAAGGAAGGTTGTCTTTATATGTGTCAGTGGTTTGAAAGAACTAGCAGCTGTCCAAGTACCAGTTCTCTCTGTTTGCATTCTTTGCTAGCATTTCATTTTTCTTATATTTTACACCTGGTAGCTCTTTGTTCTTCACCTCCTGTCTGCTCTGTTGAAATTGTGGGAAGTGAGAAGGCCGTCTCACAGTGGGATCTTGACTGGGTGCTGACCAAGTGAATTGGCTCATTTTTTGAACCTCAGTCCAAGAGCTGTTTGGAAAGGCTGGGTTCCATGTAAACCACAGCAGAACTAGGCTTCTGCACTTGAAATTGAAAATGTTGTTGGGAGGATTTTAAATTATACTGTGGAATGTTGACAGATGAGAATGAGCATGCAGTTTGGGATAAAGAAAGTATTAGAAATAAGAATACAGCCTTTCAGAAAGTTTAAGTCATGAAGCTGACCAGAAAAGTAAATAAGAATGTGAACTCTGGCAAGTTAAATGAAAAATACAAGGACCTGCCCGAGAGGCTCTGAGAAACATCATACTAATAGCAAGAAAAAAAAATTTCCAAGTTCATCAGAAACAAGAAAGGTGCTGGATTTTGGAGAGCCAATAGATGAAGAAGTGAAAGAAATATTTGGTGATGAAGCCATGAGTAGAAAGTTAGATGACTTATGTGCATTCCTGTTTCCCATGGAGGAGTCCAGGAGTCCAAAGAGGGTCCCTGTGCCAGATATTCTCTTTATTGAGAACAGGACTCATTGGAAGATTTGTCTCTGCTTGAATTGTCAGCAAAGTAATTTATAGAGCAAAGTGATAAATAGAGTTACGAGGTGCCAAGACCAGATGGTGCTTGCCCAGGGGTTCCAAAGGAAATTTGGGCCTGAAATGACCACATTACTAATTACGCTGTGTAACTTCTCGATATCTTGAAGCCAGAGAAATAGAAGAGGATTTACATGGTAGCAGTTCTTAAAGATAGTTCAGCAGGATATCACAGTTCAGTGCCTTTTTAAAAAATAAAAGACAAAAAAAAGCTAACCAGCTGGACTAACAACTTAGAGTGGCAGAAAGCCAGTGTGGCTTTTGCAGAGGAAATGGTGCAGCTCATATCTGCTGGAGGTTTTGAATGACTTGAGAAGCACAGAGAAGGGAAGTTTGGGACAAGAGAAGAAGAGGGATCTCTGTTATACCTCTACTGTTCAGCATATTCATAAATGATCTGGTGAGAAAGGTGTTAAGGAGGAAGGGAAGAAAAGACAAGAGCTGATTAGGAAGAATTGCAGCTTGTCCTTCTGACACTGAATTACAGGCAGCAAAATGCCAAATGAAATTTGTTCCAGATAAATACAAAGAAGGGGGTAATCTTTGTTTATGCACTGATGGTGTTAAAGTTAATTATTGCCACTTAAAAGGAAGCTTGCCATAATTCAGTGAAAATGGAAGTTTAGTGTTCAACAGTGATCATACGAGTTTGTATGAGGGGCTTTGGGAAAGGGATAAAAAAAGGAAAACAGAGGAATAGCATCATGGCTCTTTAGTCCTCAACACACTGTTTACAGTGGGTTGGCACAAAGAAAGATGTGCTTTGAGATACATTGCAACTGGAAAAGCAAAGATGAGGCTGAAAAGAGTGATCAGAGATAAGGAATGGATTCCATACAAGGGGTGCTTAAAAAGATTTGAACTCTTTCTCTTGGCAAAGACATGACCAAGCACAGTCTGGTCTAGATCAAAAGTGATGGTGCCTCTCCCTCAGTCTGCACTGAGACCGCAGAATGCAGCACCACAGAGTGCTTTGAATGACAACGATTTATGTGGCTTCATAACCAAACAGATGAAATCACAGGAGAGAACACTGTCAAGTGAGCTGTTGGGCACAAAGAATGAAAAAAAAATAATTACTCCCAAGCTGGCAACTGAGAAAATACACTTGCAGAGGTGTCAATGCATTTGCTCCTTCTTTTACTCCGAGACACCTGCATGTGTCAGGCAGTGTTGGGCTTGCTTGGTGTTTGATCTGAAGCAGTGCACTTTCTGGTGGGAGGAGAGGAGGAAGGAGCACAGGTGAGTGTCAGTTGTGGATACAAGAAGATGGTTGTCTGGAAAAGTTAGTGTTAGTTTTTCTTGTCCATATGTGCTTTACTGCCAGTGCCTGAAGACAGAGCCACCTCACCCAAGCAGAAGCCTGCCTTGCTCAGTGTGAGGTGCCCCACATCCCATCTGACATGCAGGAGGTATCTGGGAAGAGAGGACACCAAGAAAAATCTGGCCCAAATGCACAGTGGTTTGCAGATTACACACGCATGGAAATCCAAAGATCTACTATAATTACCTCAATATTAAGCCCTAATCTCATTTTGTGCAAAGTAATCTTGGGACTCGGTATTGCATAAGAGAAGTACTCTCGTAAGTCGTTGTGCCTACAGATAGCAAAGATGTAGTCAGTGGGAGCAAACAAACAAGAGTGTTCCGTGAGGGCCAAGGACAGCAATGGCAGCCACAGATCCTGAGGACAAAATCCTGCTTTCTGCCCCCAAAATCCAAACTTTGCCTTCAGCTTTGGAGAGGGACTTGTCATGGTAGAGGAAGACAAGGGAGAAATGCTCGAATTAGTCTTCTTCCCTGGGTTCTGAAATGGTGTTCATTTACTAATTATATAGCAATAGGGAGGTGAACAGTATAGGGGTGAACTTTGCAGGTAGTTGATCAGGAGCACCCTGCTAAGTTTGGTGTTAACAAAACAGGATGCATGATGACAGTGTTAAGACAGAGTTTTGCTCACACATATTGCTGGTTTAGTTTTTAAAAATTTTGACTTAAACATGCTTTAAAAAGATCTTTCAGGAACCTTCTTTTGCAGTATTTTTCTCCTACCAAGTGTTGAATGTGAATTAAGTAACCTGGCTTGGAAAGGAAATGAAAGCATCTGTTTTGTTCACTCTTAAAAAACTGTGCAGGAAAGCTTTACAGATGAAATAAGAGAAAAGCAGTAACTGAACATAGAAAATAGAAAACAGAGGCTCAAAATCATGTAAAGTAACTGGGAGGAAAAAGGAGCTCAAATGACTGTGAAATTATGGGTCTAAAAAGTTGAAATATGGTGAGGCCTTGCCATGTGTCCTGCTGAGAGGCCTGCCTGCCTTTGCTCTCAAGCTGGCTCATCCCCTGTACGCTTGTCCTTGTTTCAGGCCCCAGCTTTGCTCACCTCTCCTTAGGGTCTGAGAGAAGCATCCAGTTATTTTCTTCTGTGGTTGCGTCTCTTCCAGACAGTCCTTTTTCCAGTTCTCCTATAGTTGTTCCTCATGTGGTCACTGTTGTGTAGTTTAATCATCCATGTACCCTGCTCTGAGTCATTTCCAGTTCATTTATAGCCTTTTGACATGGGGAGGATCACAGCTGCACACATCAGAAGATGCAGTCATACGATGGATTCCGACATCGTCGTAATGGTTTCTGGTTTGTTCCTTTTCCCCTAGTTCTTAATATTGGAATCTTTAAAATTGTAGCACTTCGGAGTATTGTGCTGGTATTTTAAAGGAATTAACTATATAACCTTTAAATACTGTCCTTGAGTGGCAGTGATCAGCTCCCAGTCCATCATTTCATATAGGAAGTGGAATCTGGTTTTTACGTTGCATATCACTTCACATTTCTCTCTTTCAAATTTTATTGCCAAGGCACAGAGTCTGTTAAAGTTCTGAAATCCATCACAGTTAGCCCTTGCCTTTATTACCTCTACATCTTGACATCATCAGTAAATTTTGTTGTATAGCTATTTTTCTTCGCTTTTTCGGGTCATTTATGAACGTTGAGCTGTGCAGGTTCCACGGGTGTTTTTCTGAGAGCGCTGAGCATTTCCTTCTGCCTGGTTTCCTATCTTTTGGCAGTTATTTATCTATACATAGGGACCTTCTGTGTAATCAGGTATTTTGATTATCTCATTAAGTTAAAAAAAAAAAAGTTTAATGATATTGCACACCTAATCTGCCCAGACTTGGTAATTGACACCTCTGTTTTGATACATATCTTAGCTCTGAAGATCTCTGGCCTGAAAATGGAAAGGGTTTATGTAATTTTTTTTCCAGAAAGCTCTTTACGTAGTGCAGCAGTTTGAGTTTGAAAGACTGCTAATATGCAGTAATAATGAAGAGAAGTAGGACACTCTTAATGATTATAATCCCATCAGACTAAGACATCAATCCCAGGTACAATAATGGAATAAGTAACAAAGCGTTCAGGAAGGAATTAAGGCAGTGTCACTCAGCCTGGACTGAGGGATATAGAAACAAGTGGTGTTAATTGTTTTAGTTTGATTCTTAAGTGCAAGTGTTCATCTTAGCCTTCAGTTAGCACTTGACAGTAATTGCATGTCATTTTCAGTGAGAAACTAAGCCAGAACAAAATCAATATGGTTCATATTAAATTTAGTAGAAAGAGGGTAGCTGTAAAAGGCAAGTAGAGGCTCAAGTGAGTCTGTGTGTAGTGAGTTGAAGGAGTTGGACTCTTGGGCTGTTTCTTAGCAGTCACCTGGAAGAAATGCGAAATGCCAGCAATGGGAAGTTTTCAGAGGCTGAAGAAGTGAGGAAGTGACAAGAAAAACCTCATCATAATGCAGAAAATGTAACTGACTGCTGGAGTGAGGAGCATGGTATGGGATTCTCTGTTATTCCTATTTTAAAGTCAAGATGGTCTGCACTTGAGTTAATGCACGGGGTGAAAACTACTGGGGAATGACCAAGCTGTGGCTTGTTTGCACTTGAAACGCAGCTAAGGGTGTGGTTCTCTGATACTGTGTGGATGGATTTAAGGCTCCTGCTCGTAGAGCTGTGCTGCAGCAGCCCTGGGGCATTTGGAGCTGTGATGGACAATATGGGATGGAAAGGTACACAGTGCTGTGCTGCTGGGCTCTCAAGGGCCCTCCTGCCTGACGCACTTCGCTGTGACACCTCTACTACTTTGTTACTCCTTATGCCAGGAATAGACAGTCACTACTGTCAAAGGTGTAGAGGTAATTTAAAAAAAAACAACCAACCAGCTCTGTGTTAGGATGCTTCAGTCTGGAAAGGTTGTTAGTGAGGAGCAGGAAAAGGGTGAGTAGAAGCAAATTGTTCACTCCCTTTCCATTTCGGAGTTAGGAGGCAGTAAAAGAAACTAATAGGGACAATCTTGAATTTGAAGGAAGTGGCTTTACACAATGTGTAATTAAATTGTGGGAACTCCCTCCAACAGGATGTTGTGTGTGCTGGAAGTTTACATGGGTTCAAAGGGAGTCTGGACAAGCTCATGGAGGAGAAATCTATTTGAGGTTACCAAATTCATGGGAACCACATCTGACCTAGGGAGCTCCTGAGCTGAAGGCTGGCAAGCTTGCAGGGGGAAGCTTCTTGTTAATTTTTCCTCTTCTCCCTTAGCACAAGAATCCCCAGTCCTGAGCTTATCCAGAATGCCAGGCCCTAAGGTGGAGAGACCCAACTCCTAAGTCAATGTACCTATTTCCGTGTGTGTAGACCTGTAGTTACAGGTGGTCTGTGAGTCTCTAGGTGTAAGTTTAGGTGCAGGAACAAGTTGGTCCAGTGGTCAGTGTCTGTATTGGAGCTGCTTGTGGGACACAGTGCTGTGTGTAGAGGGTTGCACAGGTCATGGTTTGGGTGTTTTAACAAAAGATAGTTTATGTGTTCCTGGGAGCACTTGGCAGTGCTGAGGCATCATTCCTGTAAAGGCATGGGCAGGTGCTCTGTACAGGGAAGGAGAGCAGTGTTTTGTGTTTTGCTCTTTCCTGCGGTGGTTAAAAATCAAGCAAATTTATTAGAATCCAAAACAATTTTCTTCTCTGAGAGGAAGATGAATTGTGTGTTGTCATACCGGATTTTTCCTGAAGAGGAAAGCAAGGGCAAAGACTGTAATTTGATAGGATGAATCCTACTTTGAGACTTCACGTGATATCTCGGATTAGACATACTGTGTCCGCATGACACTCAACACAGATCTAGTGCTGACGGCTGATTCAGGTTTCCTCCAAAACATTGCACTGGCAGGCTTTACACTGCATGAGGAATCTTCTGCCCCATCACAGCCATTGCAGAGACAGCATAAACAACACACTGTGTCCTTAACGAAGATGCACTGTATGCCCATGCCTATTAAACACCTATTGTGTACTTTTGGATAACTCTTAATGACTGTAAAAAATTCATCAGTCATTAAGGGTTCACTGGGGCTGGCAACCAATGTTGCTAAGACCTGATGCAGTTAAGCTGACCCTGTTCCCAGTTCTGGTGATGTGGTACAAAGAGGCTTGAGCTGGTTATTTGTGGAGTTAGCTGAGACCTGGGGAGGTTTATTAGCTGGGGGTGAACACAGCTACGCTGCCCCTGATTTAAAGCTGGCTCTGGAAATGTACAGCTCTGTTTGCAAGGCACTTTTTCCAAACTAGTAAAACATGCCAGACTTGAGCCTGGTTGACACAGACTGAATGAACTGTTATCAGAAAGCTGAACACACAGCTTGCCCTGTCGAAAGACCTTCCCAAAGGACCTGTGTTCAGTGTTTAATCCCGTTGGATACTATGCTGACATTCTGTGTCAGTTTTTCAATTGTACTTCAGTCTTGCAACAGAAAATTTCCATTTTCTCTGTGGATTAAATTTAATGTGCAACATCAGTAGCCTGCCCTATGCTTTTCCAGCTTTGGAACTTTTTTCAAGTGTTAGATTTCATATGTAACCCTCCCAAAAAACCCCAGCAGATAGCTTTTTCTCACCAACTGCTCCCACATAGTGCTGAAGTTAGAAATAGGTCTATTTTGCAGTACTGTCAAACTGCTTTATGTATTGGCTGCAGTAAGGAATATAAATATAACTATTTCTCAAAGGCCTTGTTAGCAACACTTTAAATAATGTGGCTTTTTGGTGCATGAGTGCAAGTGTCCACAAGCAAACTTGCACAGAATTAAGAAGATCTCAATCATTACAATGAAATGTGTTGACTGTCCCCTTGATAGAGATGACCACATTCACGTTTTTAGTGTTTTTAGTTCGGTGGTTTGGAATTGAACTGAGCTTCCACCCCAATAATGCTTGATTTGAGGTCATTTATGGTGTCAAGAAGGCAGATGACTCTGAGCTCACAGTGTGTCTGGCTTTACTGTCAGTGTGGCTGTACAGATCAGTTCAGATAATAAGTAAGTGGTCACTTGCAGCATGTTTTGGGGTATGTACTTCTTCCAGGATCCTTTAGGAACTCTGTAGCAGAAACATGGGTTGTATCCGTCTCCTTTATGTGATTGAATCACGTTTTTCCTTAATTTTTTTCTTACTTTTCTTTCAGTTCCAAGGCTGTTGGCCTCCCAGTTTGTAGCTTCTCCAAGAGGTGAATTGGGGTCATAATTTCTCTTACTTCACAGCTATTGCTGTGTAAGAGCAGGGCCATCCTGTGTTGGTCATGTGGGGAAAAATGGCATGATAGCACACACTGGCTTACATGTGCTGAAGGAAGCTGATTTAAGGTAGCAGGATTAGCATTTCAGCAGCAAGCTGCAGTATTTCTGATATTGTTTATATATGCTTTCACTAATGAGAAGTGAGCAGCGAAAAAGGATTACAGAATGTATAGTTGCTGACATTTTCCATTGGGACTTTTGTGGAGGAGGAGGTTGAGATGCTTGCCTGCTGTTGGGAGATGTGGGAATCCTGGATTCTGTTCTAGAGGTTACATCCTTCTGCCATTCTCCTCCTGGCCTGTTTGCCTGACCCCTCCCCATTCTCTGGTCATAGTCTTTGGACCACTTCACCCACTCAGATGCTCTGTGTTCAGTCTCTTTCTTCACTGGCTGTATGCAGCTGCCCTAAAATCAGACCTGTTTGCTTCCAGGCTGATCAGACTCCAAATTGCTCTGCTAGTTCTCATTTTTGATGCCAGACCTTGCTAGATGGCCAGAAGGCAACTGTGGGAAAAGCCTGCTCATCCCCTCTGCATCCCTGGAGTCTTTGGGAAAACTCTTCTTCCTCCCCCTCAGACTTGAACAAAAGTCTGTTTTAAGGGTAAATGCAGGTACTGAGGCAGAGGCAGTTGAGGGACTGGGACAAAGTCAATTCTCCCCTGTGGTAGGTAGAGGGCAGGGCCTCACTGGTCAGGTTGGAGGACACTTGAGCAGGATTTCTTCTTCTGGTCCTTTAGCCTGGCTCTTGTTCCTTCTGCTGCCCAGGGCAGGGCTGACTGAATGAGGGGGAAATGAAGCAAGTGAGAAGAGTGCCAGGCTGTAATTCACTCAGCAGCAAACTGCTTCAGTGCTGTCTAGAGGAGTCAGCAGCAAGGCAGTCCTTCTAAGATTTCAAAACCTTTACCTTCCAACATTTTGGTTTTAAGGACTTCAGTAAGATGAGGTGGGAAAGTATTTAAAGGATGTTCCCCCCCACACCCCCAGCATCCTTACTGCATGCTGAACTGCTTCTGAACTGCTTCTGCTGAGTTCTTGCTGACATGCAATAATCCAGAATTTTTTTTTTTTTACAAAATTCTGCATTTTGCAAAGGAGCTGCCTGTATAGCATAGAAGGCAACTTAAAGTTACTAGTAGTTAATTGGTAATTGAAATTAAATATAGTTGTGATACCTTTGTGATGGTAAAGGGCTGTTTCTTCCATCAATTACCTTCTCCAGGATGAGATCCAGAGTGAGACAGACAAACCTGGCATGTTTGTTGCCAGCCTGTCCAACTCCAGAATGTCAACAGTGTGTCCACAATCCTCACTCATGCTGTGTGGCCTTGGGACCTGCAGGAGAGGAGGCACTGGAAAACTTGTTCCCTGGAAAAATAAATAGCATGCTGAAGAGGCAAATTCCCTTGCAGTAAACAGTAATACTTGGGGGGAGTATGTTTAAAACACGGGAAAAAATATTTTCCCCATTTCTAATTCTTCTGGAGTATTTGGTGGATTCCCTTAACAAGCAGGGCCTGGAGCCTTGGAGCGTCACCGCACTTAGAAACAGCAGCCTCCTGTAACAAGGGTATTAGGGTGGCAACTGCAAACAGGAGCTCCTTGTGTTGTAACCTCCTGTGATGTTAGTGGGATTGAGTAAATGATGTCTAAAGCCCCTGTAATACCTGTGAAAGACACTGGCCTAGGCTGAGGAAATGTCATAATTGAATCTCTTCCATTCGGATGAGTCACTCGAGTCGTGTTGTGAGAGTTTCCACTTTGAATCTAGCAGACTAGCTGGTTTTGAGAATCCTATAAATGCAAAGGTGGTTCGTTTAAGAGTGGGGAAAATTGCAGATCTGTTGCCTTGCTGCAGAAGACAGCACAGATTCTCCTAGAAGATCACTGCAGCCATTCTGCTACACTAATTGGGATAAAATGTTTCTTGCTCAGTGTTCTGCATGCATCATCAGTGATGCAGTTCCAGCAGCTTTCTGGATTTATTGGACTCTCCCTGCTCTATGCACTGTGTAAAAGGATGAATGTGTAGTGCTTGTGTTCAGTTACAGTGAGGTAGTAGTCCTTGGATTTGGTCTGCTTGTTATACCCTCTCAAGTAGTTCATAGAGGTTTTTTAGCTCTAAATGTAGACGTGTACTCACTGATGAAAAGCTGTTCTGCAGCAAATACTAAATTGTGTGTAATGTGCATCTTAAATGAAACTCTTTAGGCCAGAAAAGTGCTTTGATTCCCACATACTGCTGGTACAAATTTGATGTATTTCCATGTTTCAGAATACTTAGGAAAACCAGAGCATGTCAGAATGCAGCAGAAAGACCCGACTGCTGTGAATGCTGTTAGTGTTGTCCTTGTGACACACACCACTAAGATGTAGCTCCATTCTAACAAGCCATTTTTTCTCTATTGTGCTACCAAGATGTTGCTTTTCTGGGTCTTTGCCAGACCTGACAACCCCTTACAGCTGCCCACTGGAGAGGAATGTATTTATTTTAGCTAAAAATAACTAGGTGAAAGATGCTGATCTGTACACGGAATCCTCTAAATTAGGAAATTCAGGGAATTCCTAAATTAGGAAGTGTTCAAAGCTGGATGAGGCTTTGAGCAACCTGGTCTAGTGGAAGGTGTCCCTGCCCATGGCAGGGGGTTGGAAGGATGTGGTCTTGAAGGTCCCTTCCAATCCAAACCATTCTGTGGTTCCTTGATAATGATAAGTAGAAAGAAGTGGTTGTGATGTTTGGTAACTTTCTTCCGAGGTGGATGGAGGCGTCTTATCTAATGATCAGAGCTGACATCCTGAGGCGTCTATATCTACCCAGCGTTTATAATCTGGGCTGCTTCTGAAAATTGGAGATTTTAAGTGGTGATCTTTGCATCCTGAATTGAGTTTTGTACAACACGCTTGTTCTAGAAGGAATTGGTTCTGCGGTAATGCTGCAAAAGGTGAAACTAAAGTAAAAAATATGAGGATGCCATGGGTCCTCATATCCATCCAAAAAAATGATCATGTGGTTGATGCTTTTTGTGACAGTCCAGAAGGATCCTCTAGAAGCTGGTGATGAGGGAATTGTAATTACCTAGGTTTTCAGTGTACTAGATGGAAGGGACAGTTCAGCAGGTTTGATATGTCCTGGTGACTGTCCTGCACAGAACTCTGAGCAGGAGAGCCTCCTGGGGCAGGTCCTGAGCAGTGGGAAGGAAGTGGTTGAGCACACGCTGCTGAAGGGCATCTTGGGTCCAAATAATGTCAACACATCTCAGGAAGCATTCAGGCAGAGAGTTTCATGATGGGCTTTTCTCAGGAAAAAGATACTGAGGAGATTAAATAAAGCTCCAGAAATAATTTTTATACACATCCATAAAATTTTCAAGCTTTTTTAGGGAAGGATTTGTAGAAAGGTCTACATTAAATGATGTCTTTGGAGGTTTTTTTACACAATTGTTGTTTCTTTGTAGACCTTAGACATAGGTGTGCAGAGGGCCAAAGCATAAAGTTCAACTGTCAAGGAACACTTAAAAAATAATCTGAGAGATGGAAGTATTTAGAGGAAGATAAAGGAAGAGTTGATCTGATAATCCATTGAAAAATACAGTTATCCGTAGGTGATGCCCAAAGGTCACCTACCCTGGGTGCTGTTGCAGGTAACTCAAGGCTGGGCCAGTCCCAGCCACTAGCACAGAAGGGAGAAGGAGGGAGGATAGCAAGGAAGGACAGATTATCCCATTCCGTCAGCCCGCCCACTGTGTCTCCAGGGCAGTTTCATCAATGGCCTAGATAATTATCTGAGAATCATTACTATTAAACTTGCATCTGACAGACTGTGATTAAGCTGGAGGGCAGAGCTAGAACCTGAAGGTAGAATAAAACATCAGTCAGTGTAAGGATAAATAAAAGCCTGGCAATGGATGTTCAGCTGTGTGAAGAGAGAACTACTCACTGTACAGCCATCAGAATGAAAAAAAAGCTGTGAACTATCAGGAATTAAAAGCTGACTGTATCAACAGTGTTGTGTTCTGGGGAGGGGAAGAAGAAAGAAAAAGACACACAATTCCAGACTGGTGTTTAAGCAGCAGGGTATCCCAGAAGATCAATGAAATTAATCCTTCAGCTTTGGGCACTGTTCATAGAGCCCTAGGAGAAATACTGGATTCAGCTTTTGGGCTCCAGGTTTTCGTAAATTTGTGCCAATTGGACTCTGCCCAGAAGGGAGCAATGGGAAAATGTAGGAAATATGATTTACAGAGAAGGCTTGAATAAACTGGCATTGTTTTGCCTGAAAACTAAATGAAGGCATATATTCTCAACTGCGCTGGGGAAAGGGAATAATCCATTTCCTTATGGCCACAACAAACAGCATAAACAGTAAGGGGCTTATATTACATCAAAGAAGGGTGAGGGTAGACATTAAGGGAAGTTTTCTCATAGTAAGTATTGTGGAGCACAAGAGTAGATGACTTCAGAGGTTTTGTAGGACTTGAAGGGCAGATTAGCCAAAGCTGACATTAAATAGAAGTAACAAGTAGTTGATCTTGACTTGGTGCAGAGGACAGATCATTACCAGTTCTGTAAAATTCAAGTACTACCATTGCTAGAAAGTATTCAAAACCGTCTAAAACGATAGAAAGAAAACTTCTATACAGCTTGGATCACTAAAAACCTTCCACAAATGTAAAAATTACCCCAAGTCCCTATGATAAATAACTTTTAACTTGTGTACATACATATTTACAAGGTTAAAGAAACTCACTTTGGAGATGGACTTGGATCACTTGAGCAGAGGTGTCTGACAAGGCTGTCCTTGACCCTTGCTACTTGGTGGGTTGAAGTGGTTCTTCTCTGTACCTGGAGAAGTACAGATTCTCTGTAATATCCACTGCTTCTTCACCACCTCACAGTACCAAAGTCTGCTTTTAGATGGTAGTTTTACCTTTTTACTTAATTTCATGAGGCAAGAGAAGAGGTGAAAAGAATAAAATATTTTTGCTGTGTCCTTTAAATCTCTCCTGTGCTTCTTTGAGGCCTTCTCCCCTTGCCAGCAGCCCTGGTCACCCTCGTAGAACTTTGTTCTGGATTTGTCATGGCAAAAATTAACTCACAGGGTGCTCCCTCTGTGGTATTTTGGTCATGCAGTCATAGGTATTGTGGTGGTGTTGCTGTTTGCTCCATTTCCAGGAAGCTTCATGGGATGACTAAGCGGCTTCCCCTGGAGTGCCTTTATGTTATGGAGAAGAAAGTCGTTATGGTTCTGTCCTCATTGTACTCCCTCGTAGCCAGGTCACTCCCTAAATCTTTTGCTTGTTCCTGCATTGGTCACAAATAAATGCCTGGAGAAAAGAAAGAAGAGAGCAGGCACATATATAATGCTGGTTTTGTTTGCTTTGCCAGATCCAAAACAACCATCTCCTTCGGCCCCACCCTGACTCCAGGCTTTCCCTAAACCTTTTCAAGCTTTTGTACTGTCTTTTTGAGTCGAGAGATGCTTTTGAGCAGGTCACGGATTTGTGTGGTCCTGATACAGATCAATACATTGCTCAGCAGAGATCTGTGAGGAGCACCATGGGCGTCTCCACTTCTAAGTACCCCCTTTACTTACTGCAAACTGACAGCAGGCTCTATTAACCTGGTAGTGGTGATGCCCAGGAAAGTGGATTGAGGAGTGAGATGTGTCTTGCCAAAATCCTTTGCAGAATGGTGGTTGTAATCTGAGCAACTGGTTACCTTAAGGTCCTTCTGTTGGTGCTCCTCGGTCCAGCTGACTGGCATTTTGTTGTTAAGACAACTCAATGTGATAGGAAAATGTTACTGCCCTTAAATTGAAGCATCTTGTATACCATTACCTGGAATACACTTCTGAGAGGGTACCCTGGGACAGTGCTGCTAATTTACTCGTTATCTCGGGGTGCTCCTATCTCAGCCTTCAGAACAGATCAATAAATCTGGGCTAAACCAGGCCCATCTCCTCTCCTTTCTATTATTCTTGCACCTAGTGGGCTCACCAGTGTGTTGATTAGTGCTGGGGTGTGTTTTTTCTTAAAAGGATGGGAATCTGAACTCACCCAAGTCCAGATATGTCTGTCTCTCCAATGGATATGTAGAATCAGTTTAAAAGGTCAATTTAAAAGCGTTTATTAATTATTAGCATCTCGGTTAAAAGCTGTAGCAGTTGAATTAACAAGTTGTCGTTTTGTTTTTCAGCTATGGCAGCCATTCGAAAAAAGCTGGTTATAGTGGGAGATGGTGCCTGTGGAAAGACCTGTCTGCTGATTGTATTTAGCAAAGACCAGTTCCCTGAAGTGTATGTTCCCACTGTCTTTGAAAATTATGTAGCAGATATTGAAGTGGATGGAAAGCAGGTATGTGAACCCTTCTCTAAGAGCCAGAATGAGCTGGTGTTTGTTCAGAATAGCATGGAAATCTCTACACTTCTTCAGTATGTGGTTAGCACACGTGCTTAGTGCTTATGTTGTAAATATATTTTTAAATATTAGGTATGTTTATGTGGAAAAAAATACTGGCCTTGCTAGAGCGTGCTCATATCCAGTGTCTGTTTAAAAGGTGCTTCTAACCTTACACAAGCTGAGGTTCTAAAAGCCATGCAGTCAGTCCAAGTAGAATGTTGCAGCAGCTGGGAGCGGGTGGAGCAATGCAAATATGCTGAGGGCATGGGGCTACTGGCCTTTGGAACAGAGTTCCTGTTTTGATAGGGACCGGGTATTGTAATTAACAAAGACTAATTCCTGGAGAGGTTTTTTTTTTCATACCCATTCCTGGCAACATGCAGCATCCTTCTGAGAACAGATGACAGACAGGTTGATCAAGGGGGTTGATTTTTGTAGTGTACATCACCATCATCTGTCCTGCTTGTCTAAAGGAACACAGTTCTTAACAGCCAAGCGTAGCCACAGCTCACTGAGCTTCATCTTTAGTTTGTACTTCAGTAAATTAATCATTAAAATACTTCATTTTAATTTTAGTAAGTTTGAAAGTCAGTTTTTAATCAGTGGGACTCTTGAGTCCTTTTGTTTACCAGACGTGCCAGACACCTGCTCCAAGGGGCAGCTGTAGGTGCTGATCCCTGGGTAGGTTGCCTTCTGCACTTCTGTCAGAAGCATGCTGGGTGATGTGCAAAATTGTCACTTTCCAGGATACTGCAGAAGCACACAAATCAGGAACTTTGCACCCTGAAAGCTCAGCTATTTACAAACCCTGTCAGACAGCCACGGCCTGTGTCTGTTTGGGTACTGTAACCACACAGAGCTGACTCTGCCATGGGAATGCAGGTCAAGCATGTGGGAGGTTTTGGTGCTGAGGGTGCTCAACTTCCCTGTTTTGTCCCTGGCTATGACATTGCCTTTACTCTGGGCTCAGGTACAGCCAGGACATTTTTCAGTCCATTCTAGTTCAGGTGCAGTGACTGATAGATTGAAATCGCTCACTTTCAATCCTGACTGGAGAAAAAGAGGGTTTTGAGCTAGTTTTGGACTTGATGTTAAATTTGATTTCCTGCTGTTGCAGGGTTGGGTTATTTGTGGATTTGTAATGATAGTTCATGCTTTTTGAGTCTAAAAAGAGCTTTTCTCTCCCATAATGTGAATCATTAAAAAAAAATTTACTTTTAGGCTAATATTAGGACATGTTTTTTCCCCAAGTAACAGGTTCTACAGTTTCTAGATTGTATCTTAGACTCTCAGGACTATTGTTTGAAATATGCATGATATCCATTTCTCTCTCTTGTCACCAAGTCAAACTTCCTCGTTCCCTTCTGCCTGAATCTCTGCATCTCTGAATGAGTGAACAAGGAGTCATGCCCTATCAGCTATATGCAGCCAGTACCCAAAGAAAAATAGCATGAGCAGCTTGAGCAGTATCAGCTGATTTTATTTTTGTAACTACAGGATATATTTTACCCAAGCTCTTGGTCTTCAGAAAATTTGATTACAAAAGTTTGTAGGAGAGCCATACTTAAGCCTCTTCTGTTTGACAGCCACTTACCTCTGTCTTCCTAGAAAAGCATTACCAGAAATGTCCAGAAGTCATACAAAGACAAAGATGCGGTAGGAGATGTGTTTTCTAGGTGCTGGTTCCAGTGTCATGTGACAGAACCATCAACAGACATCTCTTCAAAAATATGAACATTTGCCACAGAATTCACATTTGCAACTGCAGAGGTGACTCTGAGAGGAGGAGTATTTCTGACTGAAATACAGAAGATTATTTTTGTATATGTGTGCAACTTACGGCTTTGTCTCTTCACAATTTAAACAGTTGCATTGCACACGCAGGCTCGTGTTTGGGTTCCAGTTCTGCCCATCTGTCTTTATCTGAGCTGCTGTGGACTTTTTTCCTGAGATTTTTGAATGTAAGAGTTTAAAGAAGAAGGAACCCACTCCATTGTGAAGGCAGACTCATCAGAGAATCTCAAGCAAGAGTATACCTAAAGAGCTTGATGACAGTTTTGAAAGTTCTTTGTTTTAAATGTTGGCTGTTCCTTCTACAGTTTTAAACAATCTTATTGGGGTGTTCTCCCCTATCTCCAGCAAAAGTAGAAATATCGAGAACATTAAGTACTTTACTTCCTTCTTAGTAACAAGAAGCTTTACACACAAATCAGTTTGGTTAAATTTGTGCACAAATAAGAACAATCTTGACCTTTCTTAGTCACTACAGGTTCCAGCTATAAACCCATTGAAAATGTGCATAATCCTAAAAAGCATATATCTAGTCCACTTTCAGTGAAAACTGGTGTTTCTGGGATGCTTGTCAGAGAGTTTCCCAGCCCTTTGGAGCTGATTCCCTTCAATTCTTCTGTCTTTCTTTTCTGCTGGTAGCTTTTATGTCCTTTTAGAGAATTGACAGTGGTCATAGGTATAAAGAAAATACTCATAAGCAGCAATAAGTTAATTTTTGGAGTTACAGAATGTAAAATTCCTAATAGTTCTCCTGTCACAGGAGAACATGTAGTCTCCTCCTTTTGAGTGGTATTGACTGAAATATTTTATTCACTCCTGTTGAGTTTCTGGCTGCTGAATCAGAACTTTCCTGGTGATCTGACTGACTCCTTATCTTCATTTTTCAGGTTGAGTTGGCTTTGTGGGATACAGCAGGACAGGAAGACTACGATCGACTTAGACCGCTTTCTTATCCAGATACTGATGTTATACTTATGTGTTTTTCAATTGATAGTCCTGATAGTTTAGGTAAGTAGATCTCTAACTGAGTCAGAACCACTTCTCTGTATCAATATATTCCCCTTGGAAGTTGCACTGTAGAATATATTTTCCCTTGGGAGCTTTCCTAGTTTCAGAATTGGTGCTGGTTTGAGTGTGTAGTTTTCAGACATTAAGGAATTCTCCAGCAACGCTGAGCATCACGAGAGCTGCAGCAGCACTCTGTGTTTGCCCAGATTGTAAAAATTCTCTTGCCTCTCTTCCCTTCCTGTTCAGCAGTATCTGAGTGCCAGGGCCCCTGGGAGCCGTGAACTGCTTTTCAGGTGTGCAGCATCTAGAGGCCAGCACACCTGAGCCCTCCAGGTGCAGCTGCAGAATTGATGGTTTGGCTGTAGTGCAAAAACTGGCTTCAAAATCCTTGTCTAAGTTGTTCTTTCAAGCAAGAAAATATGCCATAATACATAATAGCGAATGTCTCTTCAAAAGCTGAATGGAATTTCATGAAGATAAAAAGGGGATATGCAGCCTGCAGGTACATCCACTGGTGAATCTCAAATGTCTAAGAGCTTATGAAAGCACAGCCAGATGTTTTAGGCTGTTCAGCACTTCCTGCTGTATAGAATTTGTCAAGGTTTTGCTTTCAAAAGCCCTCAAGTCCTCCTTTCACTAAAAAAATAAAGTCATGTAGGGATGTGAGGAGGAGGTTTCTGGTGTATGAGAACAAATTCATTTGCTGCATGTAGGGAGAAATGGCAGATTGAAAATTACTTACCCCAAGCCTTTGTTTCTGTGTATCTGTAATTAATGTGTTGAATGTTTCTGCTACAGTAAGGGGAGAGCTGAGGAGGGTTGTTTTGTGTTGCTTTATAAGAACAAGTGAGGCTAAAACTTAGGCTTCAGTGTTGTGCCCATCTCTAGCTTCTGGAGATAAATAAAATGTTTCTCTTGAAGCAAAATATTCCATAAGTTTCTACTCCAGAATTCTGTATGCTGTTCTTCGAAGTCCCTTATGCTAACTCTTGTCAGGTAGCTGCTGAGAGAAGCCAAGATGTTATATGTCCTTCAGCCTTCAAATTACCACAGACAGGCTTTCCTTTTTTGGTAACACCAGAACAGGTCTATTTACTTCCTTCTGAAGAGTAGAGAAAAGGGCATCAGCATGGATTATCAAGCTGTGACGACTCAGGCAGCGTGTAAAAGCTTTAAAATAAAACTCTCCCCAGAAGTGGGTTTTTGTACAGTTATGCCTCTATTTATTTTTTTCAGAAAACATCCCAGAGAAGTGGACCCCAGAGGTGAAGCATTTCTGCCCCAACGTGCCTATCATCTTGGTAGGAAACAAGAAGGACCTGAGGAATGACGAGCACACAAGACGAGAGCTGGCCAAAATGAAGCAGGCAAGTTCAGTTCCCTTCAGAGTCTTACAATAAATGGCAGAAGTGTGTGGTGGTTGTAGCAGAGCATTAAATAGGCACCCACAGCTGGCTGCTGGTTTCTGTGGGCTGTGTGATCAACACTAACCAATGGCAGACACCAGGGAGTATCTATTGCCTTTAACTGAGTGGGGGTTCTCATATTTGGCGGTTTAGTTCTAGAAAAGGGCATCCTCAGCCATGCAGATGGCTGTATTGGGTTACTTACAGTCAGCTTCTCTCACTGCTGGAGAGATGGATCCCTGAGGTACAAAGGAATTGATGAGGAGACATGAGCACATCAGTGCACACACTCCGGAGCTGTTTTCTGTTTGGTGTGTTCAGGATGTGACAGCAAACACTTTCATTGGTGGGTGTTCTGGGGTAATAACCACAGGTCCTGTTGCTCATTCCTGAGCATATCACCAGGTTTCATTTTCTGCTTGAGCCTGAAACCCCCAGCTTGGCTATGGGACTGCAGATGCTCTGCTCTGTCCCGGAAGTTTTGCACCTGTAGCATAAACAGTGGGGGGTTTTGTACAAAGACTGAGGCATTGACTTGGGGATTTGTTCATAGGATTTTTGCAATGGTAGCAAAGAATTGCATAAATATTTCATCAGAAATAAGCAATCACTTGCTCAAGTTTCAAAAAGTCTTGCAGCTTTCAAGCTCAGAGATACCAAAAAACTGATCGTGTCCTCTGGCATTGCATTTTTAACTGGCCAATTCATTACATGCACTTAATCCAGAAATTCCTTTGCATTTGTTGGGAAGCTGGGTGGGAAGGGGAAGAGCGGTGTGGGTTTGGGCTGTTCTCACCTGTTGCTTTTGTGCTGTTCCAGGAGCCTGTCAAACCCGAGGAAGGCCGGGATATGGCAAACCGCATTGGTGCATTCGGGTACATGGAGTGTTCGGCAAAGACCAAAGACGGTGTGAGGGAGGTGTTTGAAATGGCCACTAGAGCTGCTTTGCAAGCCCGGCGTGGCAAGAAAAAGTCCGGGTGCCTTCTCTTATAAAGCGTGGCCAGAGGAAGATGGCCAAAGCAGCACCCTGCACTTGAGTAATTTTGAAGTGCTGTTTATTAATCTTAGTGTATGATTACTGGCCTTTTTCATTATCTATAATTTACTTAAGAGATTTAAAAATCGAGTCATCTTGCTACCAGTATTTAGAAGCCAACCATGATTTTTATAACAATCTGCATCAAATTCATCTGTGCACCCAAGGTTAACCTCAACATTCCTCTAACAAACCTTTTCTGCACTCACAGGATATGCCAGGCGCTAATTGAAGACAATTCTCTATCTTCTCTCTTCTCTCTAGAAAGAGAAAAAGCTGTCAACACAGAGGATTGGTCTGTAACTACTTTATAACTAACGTCCTATTCTAATTGAGTACAACCGTTACATGGCTGTATGGAATCGAGCGTAGCTTCAGTGCTATCACATTTAGGAAGATCTGATTTTCATGGCTTGGTGTAAAACATTAGTTCGAAAATGTGATCACTCTGAAATGACCAAGTCCCATTCAGCTAAGGAAAAGTGAGGGTTCTGTGGTTTCATGTTAGTTACCTTTTAGTTACTGTGTAATTAGTGCCAGTTTAAATGTATGTTACCAAAAATAAATCTATTTACCCCAGCTTAGATGTAGTATTTTTTGTATAATTGGATTTCCTAATACTGTTACTTGTAACCTCTGCGTTAAGGTGTTCTGGGTTTTTTAAGAAACTGTATTTGAAAATAAAGTCCGATGGAAAGCAGCTGATCCTCTTCCCCTGTTCATTTGTAAGAGTCTGACCCATTTGAATGATTTGAGTGGCCTGCACACCCAGGAGGAGTTTTTTCCATGACGTGCTGTAGGGATGAGTAAAGACAGCCTGCTCACACTCAAAGCTTCTGAACTGTTCAGTTGCCTTAAATTCATTGCTGGACCCAGTTTCAAAACTTTAAAAAAAAAAAGAAAGAAACTTTTTGTGTAAGTTTGGTTACCATGTAGTGATCAGACTCCTAACCTGTGAACTTCTTGCTGTTCTGCAGCCAACTAAACTCTTTCTGTATTTTCATTTTTCCAAGAACTAATAGAATAAAGGCAGTTTTCTAAGCTCCCTGTATCCTGGTGTCTGTATTCCTCACTCTGGGTTTTTGTCCCAGCGTCTGACAGCCTGAATCAGAAATACCATTTTTGATAAAGCTGAGAGAGAATTCACTGAGCAGTTGCAAGTGCTTTAATACTTACTTTAATTTCCCAGCAAGGGATACCTGTCTGCTGCTCGTGGTGATTTTCAAACACTGCAGCAGAGCAGAGGTGCAGTATCCCACCTGGCCCCTGCAGGGAGCGGCAAAGCTTCCCAGGAGCTTTTGATACTCAGACGAGATGAGGGTGCATGAGTTGAGTTGGGTTTGTCAGTCCTGAACATGGGACTAGAGAAGCAGGAGGAGGCTGTGTAGGAGGAAGGGAGGAGCAGATGCAGTGTTGCTGAGGGAGCACGTGACGGTTTGCAGCAGCCGGGCTGCGCTGGAGCAGCGGCAGAGGTTGCACGGGGCAGGGTGTTTGCCATGGCATTCCATGAGGGATGCCTTCAAGCCCTGCAGCGCGGGCTGGGCTCGAGGTGTGAGCCCTGTGCTGCACCCATGCTGGAGAGCAGATCGTGCTGCTCCTGGGGAGGAAAGGCCAGGAACAGCAGTGGGCATCGCCATGCTCATGCTGGTATTCACAGCAGCTGCTGCCGAGCTGAGGGCCTCTGGGCTGGGCTGGGCTGGGCTGGGCAGGAGGGAGTCCAGTTGCTGATGACAATCCATGTCTGAGCACCTGGCTGCATCCCATAATGGTCTACAAAACACCCCTGTCACTTTTTCTTTTTTTGGACAATTCCTGATTGCTTTTCCTGCAGCAAAGGAGAAACAGACCCAGTCATAGGAGTGCCCTGGTCTGGTCTTTGTCCTTCCTCTTCAGCCACAGACATCCAGAGTGAAATGTCTGACAAGCCCAGTGGTGTCACCCGCCCCACCCTTCCCTCCTTCCTCTCCTGGGTGCTTGTCCTCCCCCTGCAGGGTGACTGGGTTGAGCAGAGCAGGAAGTTCTGAGCTGCAGTTGTGGGGCTGCCTGGGAGCATTTCATTTGCTGGCCTGTTGACAAGTTTAGTTGCTCATTTGCGGTTCCCTTCTTTGGGGGGGCGTTGCAGTTGAGCAAATCTGGGGGTTTTCAGTCTTGCAGGGATGTGTAGTTGCAGTTTGCTATGGCCACAGTTACAGAACAGCTCTTGTACAGGGGTTTGGAGTAAGGTTGGCTGTTCCTCAAAGCCTGTGGCTGTGTATCTGCTGCTGTTCCTCAACCCAGCAGTGACTGTTATCCCATTTAGTGACTGAGCTTTTGCTGACCTACACCATCAACTCAGTTATCAGTCCTCAGCTTTCCTGCCTTCGAGGGCTGGCAGCCTGGCTCTCTCTGGGTTCCTGCCACATCTGTCACCTCTGGAAGCTACATTTGCTCTGGATGAAACTGAGTTGAGGACACAGATGGCCAGACCTGACCTGGAAAATGAAAGCTCAGCACTAATGGAGAGTGATCCAGGCAGGCAAGGAGCTGTGGAAGAGGCAGGGGAAAAGTTAGGAGCCAAGTGCCAGCCCCCAGGGCAGGGGAGGGAGTTCAGTACCAGGAGTGGGGACATGATGTAAGCAGGAGGCCAGAAGGTGTGGGTTTGTGGCCTTTGTGATTACTCTCCGCTGCTGCTGTTAAACAGCAATTTTTTGACCTTGTAGGGCAACTGTCACTTGTCACACACCTCAGAAGGGGTCCCCTGAACCCATCTAGTCCTTCTGGAGCTTCTGGCACTCCTCTGGATTCTGTGCAGGCTGCACAGGATGTGTCCAGGCACAGGCCATAGCTCTGAGTTAACAAGGAAGTTCATTCCGTGCCTTAAAACTCGCTCATCAAGGAAGGGAAAGCCCTAACCTGTGCTTCTCTAGAAAGAGCTGGGCCCCAGAAGTAAACTCCCCTACTCAGAGTAATTCCCTGGGACCAGACAGAGGACTGAAGGTGCCAGTCTGAGGTCGAAAGTGGCAGCAGAGATGTGGCCCTGCCCTAGAGGTCACCCTGAAGGGAAATTCCTCTTCTTCAGGATCTGTGGCTCGCGGTGCCCGGGGGTGGGTGAGGAGGAGTCTGTGTCGACTGTAACCGTTGATTAATTCAAGAGCAAACATGGATCATGTGCCTCATGACATCAGCCGCTTTCCAGCTCTGATCTCTCTCAGGACACTTGTCATGGCTCCTGCCATCACTGCTGCAACACACTGCAAGTCCCCAAAGATGTGAGATAATCAGGAAAGTCCCCAAAACTTGCCACGGCCACGGCCAGGAACTGGAACTGTTCCCGTTCCCGGTCATGGGGGCAGGTGCCAAGAGTGGCCCAAAGCAACCCCCCCAGAGATCCTGCAGTCACCTGAGCACCCAGAGCAGAGAGGCAGCATTATGTGGTGCCTCTTAGTGACAGCTGGCATTTCGTGACAAGTCCCTGCTCCCAAGCATGAAAGAGAGCAGACAGCAAGGGGGGGTCTGAGCGCATCCCCCCGCGCGGGGGCCCAGGCTGCCTTGGCTGGGGGCCAGGGCTGATAAGCAGCTGTCTGACCTTGGGCTGTTGTGAATGGAGCTCACTTGGCGCAGATGCTGGCAGGAGCCTCAGCAGGGGCTCCCTGCTTACCCTTGGGAGCTGCACTGGAACTGAGGCCCTGGCTCTTTGTTCCTGCCGGGCTGTGCTGCTGCACAGTCCCTCCTGGTCCAACCCATGGACATGGCCACAGCGCCTGACCCCGACCTGCCTCTTCACAGGGCGCTCTGGGGGAGGGTAGAGGTTCACAAAGACCGGTGGAGGGACAGCTGGGCCACTTGGTGTGAGTACAAGAAACAGCCCAGTTCACTTAGGGCTGCCTTGAATCTGTAGGGAAAAGAGCAGTCAATACTGCATGATGTAACACTCCTGAAAACAGACTGAAGCAGTTAGGGAAGAAATGGAAAAGTCAAGGATGGGGAAAAGCAACCCCTAAGTTGAAGAAGGAGCCTCATTCTCTTTATCTAGTGAGGATATACCAAGCTGTAACCCTGTGTGTAGACTTCACCAGCCTCAAAGAGGTGGGAAAATTAATTATTGGAGTCTGAAGAAGGGAATTTGTTGCCCCTCTTTCTTGTGCCATTCCCGTTCCTCTTCCTGATGCACAAACTGAAGGCGTTTCTCTCCCCAAAGCCATGCTCGGCGGCAGTGGTGTCCTCGGAGGATGCTGCAGCCTTGGTGCCACACTGTGCCACCCCTGGACGCGGGTGGCCGTGTCACTACGAAGGCTGGAACTCCTGGGACCACTCTGTGTTTTACTGCTTTTCCACAGTGTTTCTGAGAATCCGCGATACTTCCCTGTTAGCCAGGGATTTTAAAACCACCCCGCTCTGCGCATTTCACTGATCAAAGCCCCCCGAGCCCTTTTCAGAGCCGGCCCGGGCCGACTCTCCGCGCCCCGCCAAACGCGGGGCAGCGCTCGGCAGCGGGGCGGGGCGGGGCGGGGCGGGGGCGGCTCCCGGCGGGGCGGGGCGGGCGGAGCGCGGCGGCGGGAGTGGGGCCGCGCTCCCGGCAGTGCGCACCATGGCGGCGGCGGCGGGCGGGCGTGCGGCGGGGCTGGCGGGGCTGGCGGGGCTGGCGGGGCTGGCGGCGCGGCCGCTGGGCGCGGCGGAGCCGCTGTCGCTGGGCTCGCTGCGGGGCAAGGTGCTGCTGGTGGTCAATGTGGCGTCGCTCTGAGGCACGACCACGCGCGACTTCCTGCAGCTCAACGAGCTGCAGCAGCGCTACGGCCCCCGCGGGCTCCAGGTCCTCGGCTTCCCCTGCAACCAGTTCGGTCACCAGGTAGGGCGGGCGGCGGGCCCTGGGAGCGGGGCTGGGGAGCGGGGAGGAGCCGCCCACCCCGGCCGGTGTCTCACCGGCCGCGCTCGGGGCGGGTTTGCTTTTGTTTCCTTAGGAAAATGCCACCAACGATGAGATCCTTCCCATGCTCGAGTTTGTTCGTCCTGGCAACGGGTACAAGCCCAATTTCATCATGTTCGAGAAGTGTGAGGTGAACGGGAAGAACGCGCACCCCCTCTTCACCTTCCTGAAAGAGGCGCTGCCCTTCCCGCACGACGATCCCTCCTCGCTGATGACCAACCCGCAGTACATCATCTGGTCCCCGGTCTGCCGCAACGACATCTCCTGGAACTTCGAGAAGTTCCTCATTGGCCCCGACGGCGTGCCCTTCAAACGCTACAGCCGGAGTTTTGAAACCATCAAGATCCAGGACGACATTGAGTTGCTTCTGCAGAAGGTTCCCTAGAAAGTTCTCTGCCCTTTCCCCTTGCTGTGTACCTGCTTGTTTTTCTCGCAGGGAGCTGCTGCTCTGGCAGAAATCCCAATGTCTCATGCAGGTTTTGCTTATGATGGTGCATCTTCCAAATCCTTGAAGTGTGCTTGATGTTTTCAAAAGTTGCATGGGTATGTTTGGGAAGCTATGCTGGGGCAAGCAGCTGTGAGTCTCAGTAGTTTACTGTGATTCTCTGAATAAAAAAATGTGTACTTTCTTTAAGGCTGTGGCGTGGTAAATCTGGGTGAGTTGGGTAAAACATGGTGGGTGTGTTACCTGTTTGTCAGCCCATGTGGGTGCTCACAGGGGCAGACTTGGAGCACTTGAGCACGGCCGAGCAGTCAGGCTGAACTAAACCAGGGCCATGGGCTCTGCAGGCTGTGAATCAGTACCATGTCCTGCCCCATGTGTAACAAGCCTGGCAGAGCGGGAGGGCAGCAGGGAACAGACAGACCTTGCCCCACTGCTCACTGGACCTCCCTTAAGGCTTCCCTGCAGAGGGAACATGCTGGCACATGGCCAGGGGATGATTTTACACTGGCTGATGAATTCCCAGCGTGGCTACCAGCAACAGGCCACAACAGGCTGATAACTGCTGGGGCAGGGAGATGAGCGCTCCTGCAGCCTGGGGGGACCTAGACCAGGAGAAGCACCCACTGTCCCTCCCCTTGTCCCAGAGGCACTGCCCCCTCACTGGCTCTACCCCATTTTGCATCAGTTGTGGCCCAGCACAGATCCTCACATGCTTGCCCAGTCCTCCATGAGACCTGAAGCACCTTTGTGCATCCCCAGCACCTCACGATGCAGGGAATCATGTGACAAACCAGTTCATCCATGTTCCCAGTGCAATACCACCCCATGCAACCACTTGGCCCACAGAAGCTGTGCCTCAGAGTGTCCTTGTTGCCCTTTGGGCACAGGAATTTTATATGACACTCCCAAGTGCACGTGTGCTGGGAAATATTTCCTTTTTCTTTTCACTTCTTCCCTGACAGTTCTTTGACTCCTCCCAACCATGGAGCCGAGAATTTCTTCATGAGAGGTTGCTACAATTAGACCCGATGATCTTAGAGGTCTTTCCCAATCTTAATGATTCTATGATTCAATATTAATTCTGACATATTGTCCCTGCTCAGCAATCCTGGTTTTACAGACTACTGCTAAATGGCTAGAATTAGGATTGGTTTCCCGTGGGAAATCATGAGCCTGTGCCAAATTTCACCTGCAATCCTTCTGCCCAGTAGCTCAGCTCCTTCTACATGAAAATTTTCACTCCTTAAATGGGTCTGTGAGCACATTTTCATTACAAGCCACTCCTCACAAGATCTTGTAGCACTGAGTATAAACTTGGTGTGGACTAACCTATAAACGTGGTTAGGACTGAGGAGTCCTAACCCAGACTAGAAACTTGGGCTCTCCAAGGGAAGGCATAATGCTTTCAAGCATTAGTGCACTGTTTTCACAATAAAAACACTCAGGATTTGAGGGTTTGGTGCTTTTTTTTTTTCTTGCTTAGAGCTTTTCACTTCACAAATTCACAGTTGCCTTGTTACTGTACCTATGTCCAAGGATCCCTCAAGGTTGAGGAGAGACTGGGTAAATCCCCCAGCCAGCACCACCCCGCTTGCTGCTACCCCTGAGTCATTGAGCTTTGAACTCAGATTGCACAATCCTCACCGGGGTATTTCTTAAATCCCAGCACAGCTTCATAGAAAAAAACAGGATGTTTTCATCAGCTATTTAAGCTTTGCAGCAGACGATGCATGGTGTAAGGGATTATTTTTTCAGTTAGGTCTACTTCCCTCATTAATGCAGGATGTTGAAATAGGTGGAGAGTACAGGGGATCATGAGCAGCAGGAACTCAGGCACTGAAAAATCTTTCTCAATGTGAGCTGTGGCACTTCCTCATTCCTGACTCACCAAACTTGAGCCGTTTGAGACGGGCCTTCTTTGTTCCCAACCAGTCTCTGGCTCTGGCCAAGCCCCACAGCTACAGGGAGCAGACCCCAACACCTGCTGCTGTTCCATCCTGCCAAAAAGGGTCTCTGACCAAGCCTGCTGGTCAGAAATGCACCTTGCACTGTGCATATTCTGTGCCTATGGCCAAGGGATTTATTTACCTTCTGGCTGCTGGGGCTGTGCTAGCAGAAAAACAAAGCAACAGCTCCAGAACAGCTCCAACCGTGCCAGAAGCAGTACAGTGACATGATTCCAGGGCAAAAATGAGCCACGCCAGCAGGGAAACGAACAATCCCAGTGTAAGCACACCAGCAGGAACTTCTGCAGTGTGGCTGAAAGCTGCCCAGCCTTGTTATTCCCAATCTCATTTCAGCATACCCTGGAGTAGCTGGCTCTGGGGTCCAGGGGGCTGTGGCACAGAGGGCACAGTCTGGGGCTCTCTGGCAGTGACAGGGATGGTGGAGCACGGCCCCCACACAGGATCTCACACCTAAACCTTGGCTGGTGTCGTGGTGAGAGGAGGTGAACGTTTCACCACAGGCAGCAGCTCTGTGCTGAGGGGAGACATGAAGAATCCCAGGCGATTCCTCAGGGATTATAAACCAGCCCAGCTCTATTTCTGTAATTCCAGAGAGAAACAGACTGACTCAGAGGGAAACCTTAAAATAAATAGCACAACTGGTTGCTTCTGTGGCTTGAGGAAGTTGTCCTTTCATCATGTCCCGTCTGTCACATCTACACTCCTACACTATTTTTTCCTACCTCTACACTTTAATTGCAAACACTTAATCCCTCTGTTAGTGTTCCTGTTTTTCCACTCTTCTGCACATCAAAGTTTCATATATTCTCTCCTTCCTAGAAAGTGTTTGTCCCCTACTTCTCCCCCCTCCCAGTGATTTATTTCTTTCCCCCTTTAGCTGCTGATTGTTGATAGCTGCCAACTTCTTAAATCTTTAAACAAGTTCAAATATTTGAAGCTGACAGGAGTGTTAACTAGTTCCAAGGAAAATTATCCTTCCTGGCCCTATCTCCCTCTCCCAGATTCCCTAGAGTTCTGCCCACAAAACCCTGGGCTATCTGCTGAAATCCTGTCTGATGAGATGTGGTGTTCAGATGTGTCTACTCAACAGAAGTGCCATCATCCTGAGTCTGAGACCTTTCTTACTCAGCCCGTTCAAGATTCTTTCAGCCATTTAAATTCCCTTTCTCCTCGGCAGCTTTCAGTCACTGTGTTTGACCATTGCCATCATCAGGCGGGTGGGGAACACCTGCCTCCAGCCCTGTGGTACTTGAGGGTGTTTTGCTTCTGTCAGTGCCACTTTCACACTCATCAGGATGAGCTGGAGATCAGGGCAGGAAGTCAAGGGCTGAAAGGAAAGTGCTTAAGGAGACAGGAGAACACAGACACCTCTGTCTACAGTGAAACTGCAGCAATGTAATTTCCTTGTACTGAATCAGAAAGGCCTGAATTAAAGCATTTAATTGTTTACCACACTTTCTATGAGGAGTCAGTAATTCATTAGCTGAGTGAGGTCAGCCACACAAACACTATCTCAGAATAGCTGACTCATTTTAAAAACACACCCAGCCTTGCCATAATAGGGTGTGTTAGAGCCCGAAGGGGCCCTGCCCTCTGAGAAAAACTGAAGTAACAACACTCAACTCTTACTGGAAGGAGAAAATGGTCCTTTCAATGTTAACTGAATGGACTTGCCCTGCTGTCAGGAAGATAAAAGGCTTTTATCATGCTACCCTGGTTGCTGCGGCAGTGCCAGGCTGGCAGAGCCCACCTGCCCACGCTGCTGCCAGAACGCTCCTGGCACAGGCAGTCACAGCACCCCCACATCAGCCCTGCCTGTTTTTCACCTAAGGTGAAGGGATTTCTTTGGTGCATCCGTTTAAGGCAGGTTTTTAAAATTCTTCCCAAGTCCCCCCCCTTCTCAAGGATAGGGTGCCTGAACGGCACAGGACAGGCTATTCGAGGGATCAGTGCTTAAATCTCCTTGAGCAGTTCTCTCCTGAGACAATTCCCAAACTGCTGAGCACTCCCCAGTCGGTCACATAGACCCGTTTTCCTGTTTATTCCCGTAACAATTTGAAGTCCAACGCCCTGACTGGTTACTCCGTGTGAGAAAATGGAGCGTCTAAAACAGAAACCACAGTCCAGCCAAATGGTTCTGCCACATGTTTTGTCAGACACTGCCCCGGGAGAGAGAAAATCTTTATGAAGAACTAAATGTTTCAGCTTGGGCTCAATCTTCACTGAGCCATAACTCAGGGAGGAGAATCTAGGTGAGAAAGTGAAGTACACGATGTCTAGAGCCTAGAATAGTGGGCTGGCAGCAGCCACCCTGAGCAAGTTTGGGGAAAGCTGGGCTGGTGCTGCTACAGAGGTAGAAGGGAGCAGAGCGTTCGCAGAAGTGTTTGTATTTGAGGACTTAAAGAGGCCGGCCCGGGAGCCTCTCGACCACGAAGCCCCCTCGGTTACAAGGTCCATCCCCGCGGGGGTGAGTCCTGCTGCTCCCCGGGCTCTTCCCGCGGCCCCCGTGAGGACGCTCAGGGGGCAGCTCCTACATCCCCCAAGCGCCCTCACGCCGCCGCCGCAAGATGGCGGCCGCCGCCATGGCGCGCCCGGCCCCACCCGCCCCGTCACGGAGCGCGCGCGGGCGGGGCGGGTCCGGTCCCTCCCACTCGCCCAGCGCGTGCCCGCCCGCGCGCCCGCGCGCGCTCCGACCTCCGCCCGCGCCGGGTCTCGCGCAGGGACATGGCGGCGGCCGCGGCCGGCGGCGAACGGGCCCGGCCGGACCCGGCGGAGCAGCGAGCGGAGCTGGGACCGCTCCTGGCCACGGCCCTCCGGCCCGGCGAGTCCTGGTGAGCACACCCGCGCCTCCTCCCCTCCCTCCCCGTCCCCCTCCCCTGCGGGCGGCGGGGCCTGCGGGCCGGGCCGCGCCGCCGCTGAGGGGCCGCGCCGGGCGGTGCCGTGTGTTGCAGGTACCTGGTAGAGAGCCGGTGGTTCAAACAGTGGAAGAAGTATGTGGGCTTCGACAGCTGGGACATGTTCGGCGCGGGCGATCCCAACCTCTTCCCGGGCCCCGTCGACAACGCGGGCCTGTTCCCGGGGCCCATCGACAACTCGGGCCTGTTCGGCGGTGAGTGCTGCGGGCAGCGGGGCCGCCGCTCGGGCTCGGCTGCGGAACTTCCCCGCGCTGCTTTCGCTTTCGAAGCCGAGCGCTGCACAGGGCACGCGGCCGCCCCGCTGTGTGCGCGAGGGGACCGGCCGGGCTCTGCCTGCCCTGGGAGCGCCGGTGTTTCTTGGTGTCCTGGCAGTACATGTGTGGGTCTGGAAAAGAAGACGCGCTGTTTGATGCCCTGCTGTCTTCCGTCTGTCTCCGTTTTAGATCCAGAAAGTCAGAGTTTAAAAGAACACCTCATTGATGAGCTGGATTACGTGTTGGTGCCCACCGAAGCCTGGAACAAACTAGTAGCGTGGTACGGCTGCATAGACGGGCAGCAGCCTATTGTGAGGAAAGTAAGTATGGCTGAATCAACTTCTCCTCATCCTGGCTTCAGCTTTTGATCTCCATCAAACTTAGATGGTTGATTTTGCCAGATGCCAGTTAAGGCAAGGTTCTCAGCAGCTCTTTGGAGATAATAACTTGAGGACTTTTTGCCTTGTCTGAAAGAACAACTTGCCTGTATTTCAGCTGAAATGCCTGAATGTTGAGGTGTTCTGAGTTAATGGTTTATTTGGGGGAAGAACCCTGAACCTTGTTCTGGTTGTGATTCTTTGGACCAGTACAGTTCTTTTATATTGCATGGAATAGTTTGTACTTTGTTGACGTGTGTAAGTTGTTAGTCAAACTTGTAGATCTTCCAGGACAGAATGGGTCTTTTAGTAGAGATGGATTAGGGACTTCCTCTAGAGTCTAAGGTGATTCTTGTTTTCTCTTCCAAAACTGTGTGATTCTAAAATCTTTATTAAGAGGTGGGTATGTTGTTTTGTCCTGTAAGTCATATTTTTGGTTGACAAATGCAGTCGTATATGCATTCTGGGTATATGACCTGTTCTGGAAGGTGAAATTGGCAAGTTGCCTTTTTTTTTTTTTTTTTTTCTCCTGGAAATGTGCATAGGCAAAAGATTTTTTATTTTTATTTTAGTCTTAGGTTTTTGCACTGACTAAATAGAGCAGTGCCAGTCTGTGGGGCCCATTAAAAGACTGATCACTACACCAAGTGTTGATACAATGTTCAGAATTAACATCACTTATGTTTAAGTAGCACTATGTTGTAAGTAAGGGTTACTCCAAGGTGTGCAAGACCTAGGAAAGTGTGTCACCAGAAGGGACTAAGATCAGGAAGTGCTTATCAGTGGCACTGGAATGTTGTTGTTTGGTGTGGGCTAGAAATTGTATATAGTAAGAAATTCTGGTGTCTTCAGGACTGTTGAGTGAACCCAGGATCACCAGGTGACCTCAGGTTCACTCTGCTGAGTAGACAGAACTCCCATGGAAGCAAGAAGTAGAGAAGGAGAAAATAATTACAGCATGTAAAGGAGATGTGGTTTTAGAGAAACGTGTAACTTCTTGAGGAGTTGCAAGTCTGCACTGAGAGGGAGGATTGGTACTGTTATGATCAGTGCCTCTCCAAGTGAGGAAGCTTTCCTTCATGAACTGCCTAACTGCTTTCACAAAACCTGGCATGTTATTGCACACTCCCTTTTCTGAAAAATTGGAAAGTTGGCAAGAGATTTGGGAGCTGTTGGGGAAACGCTTGGGCTTAACTGCATGAGCCTTCTTTTCTTGGGATGTCTGGTGCTGCTTTCAGTGCTGTAATAACCAAGGGGGTAGAGCTTAGAGCTTGTGCTGGTTTACAGCCCTAACATGTCAAGTTATTCTGGGTCCAGTTAAGTGTCAATTTTTAAAGTTTTGAATTACTATGGAACTGTCAGTCTCTGTTGTTAACCTGGTAACTGAAGGGAGTTTTAATATTTAAGAAGATGCTAAAATATAGCAGAGTAGTAGGTTTGTGGGATGTAACAGCCTCTTACAAAAATCCAGAGTGGGTCAGTGAGACATAGAAGCTGCAGTACTGCACTTGAGTAGAATGTGGGCAGTATCTGGTTACAGTATTCCCCAGATAGCATTAAAAGTCAAGCACTTAAACTTGTGGTCCTTGAATGTTCTAAGCCTTTTCCTAAAGATGGTTCAACTGTAATTCTTACATTAAAATATCCATAAAAGTAGGATCTGGGAAGCAATTTTCAGGCATCTTTATAGCTTTAAAAGATACTTCTTCCATCTCTGTGTCAGATGATCAGAGCCAAGTACTGGAGGATTAGATGAGATTTATTTGTTGTTCAGGTTTCTTTTGATAGTCTCGAAACATGTTTTTGGGCAGTCATCTGTAGAGTCCCACTGGAAAGTGTATTCATGTGCTTCCTCAGCGGCTGAGTTATGCTGAAATTGCTGTCCAATGGCATGACTTGAGTTGTACTTGGGCAAAGAACAAGGAAGCTGGTCAGGTGCTGTTTAAAAGACATCTGCAGGTGATTAGAGACTCCATTCCTCCATCCTAATGGACACAATGATCTGATCAGGAACTACTTGGAAAGAGTTCTTTGATTTCTGAATATGGTTCTTATTTGTTTCTAACTACAGAATACTGGAGAACGGGAAGTCACGTTTAGTGACATTTATTCTGAAAAATAAATGGAAAACTTTTGATTTGGTTTCTTTGCTTTCTTAAAAAGAAGTCTGCTCTGCCTGTCAAGAAGCTGTTTAAACAGGGAACTTTACTTTCCGTTGTAACAGCAAAGTACTGAAGATCTTCCCGGACGTGTTTGTTAATTATTTACCTTTAAAGCACCTTGCATATCTAATACAACCTTCTAAAAGCAACAATCCTCAGAAGATGGAAGCGTAATTTAGTGGAATTGTCACTATAAGTCTAGGTCTTAATTCTTTGTTTCTAAAGCTGGGTAGTTTTTTCTGTAAAATGTAAGGTGTAGATCATACCAAGTCTGGTGTCACATGAATAAAATGGAATATTTCAGTTGGAACGGACTTAATCATCTGGTACAACTGCCTGACCAATTCGGGTCTGACTGAAAGTTAAAGCAAATTAAGGGCATTGTCCAAGTGCCTCTCAAACTCTGTTACTCGTAAAAATTATACCAGCTTTTTCAATGAAATGTGGTCTCAATTTCAGTGGCTTAGTAGCTGCCAAGAACTCTGGAGAGGATTGAGGTGTGGGTTTTCTTTTTTTTTCTTACTCCTTCTGTTACATTGCGGTTGTCTCATAACTGGCCTGTGAAATGTGCTTTTCTTTCTGGCATAATGTGTTTTAGGGGTCTGTAGGTGATGAGTGGTGTCTAGTCTTAGGGAAACCTTTTAATAAAAATACGGTGGAAGCTAATGGCATGGGTAAATATACCTACTGGAATATTCTCTCAAATGCAAAATTGGTTTGAAAAGTACTCTGAAATAAAGCAGTGTCATCAAAACAACTTGAGAGGTACTTTTCTGTTCTTGCTAGGAGAGAGTAATGAGACAGATTCTGTGTACCATGCAGAAAAATAATGCTTTGGTTTGCTCTCTTCTGATAGAAGAGATTTTGCTCCCGTGTTCCAGCCTGGTTTCCTTCTTTATATAAAACTTAGCCAAAGACTAGAGGCAAAAGGTAATTTTTTTCTAGAATGCTTTGTGTGATCAAATATTTTTCATGAGTAGTTAGCTGACACTGTCAGTTCAACTGTGATGATGGATCTTTGGAACTTTGCACTGTGGAAGGAAAGCACTGGGATTTCCTGTTTTAAAAACTAAAAACTCCCCAAACAAGCTGGTGACTGAATCTAGGAGTGAGTTCGTGTTCAGTTTGTGGCTTGCCTTGCAATACTGCAAAAGGCTCACAGTATTTAGAACTGTGTACTTTGGAGAACTGCTCAGTATTGCAGCTCTGTGTTGCTTTGTTCCCTGTGTGCAGGTGGTGGAGTATGGGCTGTTTGTGAAGCACTATAAGGTTGAGGTTTATCTCCTGGAGCTGAAGCTGTGTGAGAGCAGTGATCCCAACAATGTCATCAGCTGCCACTTCAGCAAGGCAGATACTGTTGGTAAGTAGTTCTCTGATAGATAAAGCTGTGCTTTGTGGGTGTCTCAAGAGGTAATCTGTGCCTTCCAGAACCTCCAGACTGGAGTAAACCTGACTTTTCTTTCTCTCTCATTGCTATATTTTTCACATGTAAAAATGCTGAATATCAGCTGTCCTGTATCTACATCACTAAACTGAAATGGGCAACTTGACAGTAATAACTGAAAACTTGAACCTGTGTTTTCAAATGAACAGAATTTGGCCTTTGGGCAGAAAGTTCTCAAAAGTGTATTGCATGTTATTGATTTAAGGGCTTGACAGCCTAATACATGACTGAAAACAGAAGTTTTTCATTCTTTCAGACTTCATATTAGACAAACTGTATGAACAGTTGCAACTTCCATAGTATGTTTTCTGCTTGAACGATCTTGAAGGATAAGTGATGTACCTCCTTGCTAAAGGAGTTTAGTGTTTTTTCAAAAGTACTCATGTTTTAGGAATTCTGGTGTTTTTATTTTTTCTTCAACAGCTACCATTGAGAAAGAAATGAGAAAACTATTTAATATCCCAGCTGAGAAGGAAACCAGGCTATGGAACAGGTATATGAGTAACACTTACGAGCAGCTCAGCAAGCTGGATAGCACAGTGCAAGATGCAGGGCTCTATCAGGGTCAGGTAAGGGACATAACTTTTTCTCTCTCTCTTTTTTTTTTTTGGTCTCGTGTAGTGCTTTTGCTGATGTGTATTTTTTTGCACTTGCCTTTATGTACTTCGAGCAACCATTGACAATGGGATTTGCTAATGCTTTTGCAAAATGTCTAACAGACCTGCAGTTACCTTTATTACCTGCGCTCTCTTTCAGGTTGTTTTAATAGAAGTGAAAAATGAAGATGGCACGTGGCCTGGACAGCACTGCCTGGCAAAGTAAGCAAGCATGTTCTAAAGGTTTCTGTTATTTTGTGCAGCTTGTTTGCTAGGCTTTAGTGACCACATGTTCTCTGTGGAAGCCTGGTTATCACTGGCCGTTGTGGCTTGCTTTGTTCTGGTTATTTTCAGGGGGAGAAAATCTCAAATATAAATATTCTTCAGTGGTTCTGCTGCTGGTTTCTTTTCTTAGCAAGAGTCTGTGTTTTAAAGCCTGTTTCAAACAGGTTGTATGAGGATTAAATAGCTTCAGGTTTCTGTAGTGCTTAGGAGACGAAAGTGCTATCTGCGTTGAACTAGTCTGCTTAAAAAGCTACCTCTGCACAGTGAAACAAATAACCTGTCTTTTGCTGCTGTAGAACAAAAGGGATCTCGGAGTGTGTTTCCAAACCTGCCAGTAGTGAATGCTCAGAGTTCTAGTAGTTCCCCCTTGAAAAGGGTGTAGAAATAGCTGACCAACCCCCTCCCCCCACCAAGAGACAATTATAGAAGCCTGTAAATATGACACAGATTCTCTCAGTGCTGTCTGATTTAGAGAAGAGATGGGTAATTGCAGGGCTTAGTGAAATACTGTGTGTATAGAGTGAATGGTGTAGAATGGTAGTTGCTTGCTCATATCAAGTCCTACTGTAGAAAATAGAATTTGATGACTTTACCTGTCTGATGGCCCACTCAGTTCCATCCCAGGGGCCATCAGACTTGATAAAGAAAATGCTTTTCTGTACAATACAGTTAACTTACAGAACTTGCTGCCAAGTGCTCTCATTTGAAATCAAGATGCACTAGTGTTAAACTTGAAGAATTGATCAGATAGATCAGTGGAACCTATTTCGAAGCAGTACTTTGAGAGATCACACTGTGTAAATGAATCAGGAAAATGCCCGTGGGATTACAGAGAACTTTCTGTAGGAGTATCATGTGAGAAGCAGCTAAACATTCACATCATGTACCTGGTTGACAGTATGGAAGAAGCAGCTGTGCAAGACCAGTCATAACCTTTTGTTTCCACATGAAGCAAAGCTGAAAAGGAGCTGTGTAGCATTCTCAGGCCTCAGGGTTGTCCTTTGTCAGCAGCTAGTCTTGGTATGTAAAGGCTTTGATTTAACCTGTAGTGATACATAAATGAAAGGGGTTATTGGTATGCAGATTAATATTTTCTAATGACATAAAAATATTTATTTACTATAACATGAAACTTGTGAAATTGTTTGACTTGGTGCTGATAATGGTGGCTGAAAGAATTGTGTTAAGTGATACATACAGGATTATCTGTTCTTTTGTACTTTGTATTGTGCTTTATCCTATCTTAGGCAAACTTCTGTTTCAGTGTTCTATTTCTCAGCTGCGGAAAATACATTGGGAACTTAAATATTTGGAGTTTTTTTTCTGGACTGCATCACTTTAAATACTGAAAGCTTATGAGAGAGTTTTACCTGAATTTTGAGTTTTGATGACATACACCAAACAGGATATAGAGCTCTCTGCTGTTGATAGAGAAATGGTGAGCACCTGCCTCACTGCCCAAGTGCCAGAAGAGGTTCTGGAAAGCTGGGAGTTCATATCCTTCCTACTTGCAGAGTGTGTGTGCAAATGGGGTGGGTGGGTTCTGTGTCATCAGGATTTTTCCCCTCCACTTGCTGCTTGTCAGAGGCACTGGCCCCCTACCAGAGGAAATAGCTTTTCCACTGGTTTGGCAGCCGTCCTTGTGTTTCCCCAGCCATCAATCTGGCTGACACTTTACAGGAAAAATGCTCTAAAACTCCACAGCAGTCCTTGGGTGGTATGTTCAACCAATGCTTGGCCACTGCTGTTTGTTAGTTTGCTGCTCCCTAAAGAACAAATTACTTTCTTCTTACTGTAGTTTGAAACTGCTTTTACTTCTAGACAAGGTTTCAGAAGAGAGGTTGGATTATATTCATTCTAGGATTTTCAAAATTAGAGGCATACTTTGTTTCTGAAGCAAGATTTTATCAATGACTGTGCAGAACTTAGTACTCTTAAATTGTTACTTACGAGACTCCCAAAATAAAGTCCTGAGATAGCAGAATTCCATTTCAGCCCTGGCACACTTCTTTTTTTTAATCTTGGATATAATTTTCTTAGCAAAAGCAAACAAGAAGTTATGTTAGATCTTTAAAAATGACACCTTTTCCATCAGGTATTGTATTTGAAAACTGGAGTGAAGTTGTATTTAGCATCTGCCTGGTAGCTATCTCTCTCCCATTGCGATATGCAGCACTAAAATACCTTTTGGTTCTTTGGTTGGAGCTAGAATTTTCCTGCTGTTTCCTCTTCCAGCTCCTCTGTTTACTCATGGCACTGTGTGCTGACACTGTGTGATTTCAGAGGACTCCTTCAGCAACTGGGCTAAATATTTTGTGTGCAGATGTCTTGGGGTGACTTTATGATGTGTATCCCATGTCGCTGCCCTATGCCCAGAAATTAATTTTTGTGCCTTTCTGTGCCTTTAACCTGAGCCTGAGAGGGGAAAGGAAAAACTGAGTAAAACTTTTTCAAAGCAGTTTGCAGCTTGTTCAAGGTCACACAGAGATAGAGACTTTTTTTTCAGCTGTGGCAGGAGAGCGAGAGGGAAGGGAAGCGCCCGGTTTGGTTTTCCTTTCCAGCCAGCTTTCAGCAGTTTTTTTTCCCCCAGCTCCTTTTCCTCTGGAGAGTTGAACTTTTGTTTTTCTGGGACTTCGTTTTTTCCCTTTTCTCCTGCTGGACTGTTTCAACATCAGAATACATTGGGAGGACTTTCCACCGAGGCCTTGGCCCTGGAGGTGGGCCCACCACCCTGTCCCAGCTCCAAGGAGGGGGAAAGAGAGATCTATGGAAGGACTCTGAAATTTTCCCAGGTTTCTCTCAGCAGATCAAGAGGTTTTATTATTTAGCATCATTATTCCTTTTCCTGTGTGTTTGTTAAATAAATAGTTTTTATCTCTTTCACTTTCCTGTGAGGAAAATTTATTTTTTCCTGAACCTGGTGTGGGAGGGCTGGTTATAGCCTGCCTTCTCTCAGAGGATGTATTTCTAGATTTGGCCAAACCGGCACAAATGTAGTGGCACCCAACTGCGTGGCTCAAAGGAAAGTGAAAAGCCTGTGCTAATTACATTTTGGTTTGAATTTACTTACTCTGTGCTGGGGTAAAATAGTCACCATGTTGGTTGAGTTCATAACGTTTCTCTGGCTTGATGTACTCATGTCTTTCTGGTCCGTAGGCTTGTTTAAGGTACTAGTGCCTTTCTGGTCCCTAGGCCTATTTGCCTGTCCACAAGCTGGTCCGATCTTATCCTTGATAAGGAATTTTTGCAGCGCAGAGGCACGAATTTGGATTTCTGTTTTGCTGTGCTCAGTGATAATGATTTATAAGAAGTTGACAGAGGTACAGGCAGCTGTTTGAAGTGTGTATGATATGTGGTTTCTCCGTCCTAACCCCAGTCCTAGCTTCAGTAGCCTGTTTTGGGAATTTATTAGTAATTGCACCCAGATTGTTAGAAGAGGAGGAGATGGGGTTTCCCTTCCCTTTAAATTTGATAGGTTATCTTTTGAGAATACCATCCAGGGGAAATTGAACAAAGACATCATCCTCCTGGTATTTAATCTGGTAATCTTCCTCTATATGATTCGCAGCTTCTCTAGAGTAAGAGCTCACATTTCCAGGGTGACTGCCAAGACACCTGACCCAGCGGTGGAAAATCCTGAGTGGTGTGGGGAATGGGAAGATATGGGCCAAATCCTGAAGAAATTCTCTGACCCAGTGGTTTGCAATTTCTCCCCTGAAGAAGTTCAGAAACCAGCTGAGGTGGCAAAATATCTGAAAGAGAAATACAATGACAATTCTAATGAGAAAAAGCTCATTGCAATATGTTGGGCTTTGGCATATGCCTATCGCACACTGCAGCAGGTAAAGGTAGAGGGGCAGGAAGATAAATCAGCAAAGCCTGCAAACACCCCAGTCACTCAGACTGCAGCCAAACCAGACAGCAAGCCCAAACCAGATGGAGAGTCTAAGCCATTGGCAGTGGCTCCTGTCACGAGAAAAAAGCACACTACCAAAACTGATTGCCCAGCGAAAGATGATGATGATGCAGGGGAAGGAACCTCAAAGCCATCAACTGACTCAGGCACAGAAACCATTACTGAGTCCATGTCCATAAAGCACAGCTTAAGAAAGGACTGCACCCGAAGGTCTGATGAATCCATAATAAGTTGGATGGTCCGTATTTGGGATGCTGCAGGTGATGATGTAATGCTGGACAGTGCTGAAATGAGGCATTTGGGATCCCTGTCACGTGACCCAGTTATCGACCAAACGATGATAAGGGGGGCTGACTCTGCCAGTCTCTGGAGACGGGTCTTGAATGGTGCAAGGGATAGATATCTATGTGAAGATGATCTCTATATGCAGCAAACCCAGTGGAAGACCATGGAACAAGGGATCCAGTGCCTGAGAGAACTAGGGGTGGTAGAGATTGTCTTCACAGATGACCCAGGATTGAGGAGTCCAGACCGGGTCAGAGTTAGTCCATTCATGTGGCGAAAACTCAAGCGACTTGGGCCACAAGAATACGCTTCTGCTGTAGCAATAATGAAACCGAACTACGCTGCAAGTGAGACCGTGCAGGATATGGCAGTGAAGCTCCGAGCATATGCAGATTCTGTGCATGGCCCAACACATGCAAGAGTCTCAGCTGTGGAAACACGTATGCAGAAGCTGGAAGATAAAATAGAGAACATGCACCAGGAACTCAAGGAGGAGATCAAAGAGGGCCTTCTCCAAATCTCGGCAGTACAGGTCAGAGATTCTGATACCAAACGCGGACGCTCCCAAAAGAGAAGGTACATCCCACGAAGTGAGCTGTGGGATTTCCTGTGTGACGGTGGGGAAAACATGAGGAAGTGGGGTGGGCAGTCTACTTCTGCTCTGGCAGCACGAGTGCGTGAACTGAAGGAGCGCAAGTTGAAAGGAAGTTCTACCAAAAAGGAAGTAGCTCCAGTTGCCTGTAGCCAAACTGCCGGAAATGATGGAAAAGACGATGACATGTCCAATTCCCATGAAGGAACCTCTAAGATGCAGGCTCAGGGAAAGAAGGATAACCAGGCATAGAGGGGCCCTGCCTCTAGCCAGGTAGAGGCCAGGAAAAACTGTTTTTTGGACTGTGTGGATTCGTTGGCCTGGTACATCAGAACCACAGAAATATGATGCCTTGGTTGACACTGGTGTGCAGTGTACAATAATCCCATTGCAGCATGTGGGGGTAGATTCTGTTTCTATTGCTGGTGCAACAGGTGGATCACAAGATTTGAACTTGGTGGAAGCTGAGGTGAGCCTGACCAGACATGAGTGGAAGAGACATCTCATTGTGACTGGCCCAGAGGCCCCGTGCATTTTGGGCATAGACTTCCTCTGGAGCGGGTATTTCAGAGACCCAAAGGGACTCAAGTGGGCTTTTGGAATAGCTGCTGTGGAGACAGAGGGCATTAAGCAATTGAACACTCTGCCTGGACTATCAGAGAACCCATCTGTTTGGAAGAACAAAGAGTACCAATTGCTACCTCAACAGTGCATCGCCGACAGTACCAGACAACTCGAGATGCTGTGATTCCTATCCACAAGATGATTCGTGAGCTGGAGAGCCAAGGGGTGGTCAGCAAGACCCACTCACCCTTCAGTAGTCCCATTAGGCCTGTGCGCAAGTCTGATGGGGAATGGAGATTGACTATGGACTATTGTGCCTTGAATGAAGTGACTCCACCGCTGAGTGCTGCTGTGCCGGACATGTTGGAGCTCCAGTATGAGCTGGAGTCCAAAGCAGCGAAGTGGTACGCCACTATTGACATTGCCAATGCATTCTTCTCTATTCCTCTGGCAGCAGAGTGCAGGCCCTAGTTTGCTTTCACCTGGAGGGGCGTGCAGTACACCTGGAACCGACTGCCCCAGGGGTGGAAGCACAGTCCCACCATTTGCCATGGACTGATCCAGACTGCACTAGAAAAGGGTGAGGCTCCAGAACATCTGCAGTACATCGATGACATCATTGTGTGGGGGAACACCGCAACAGAAGTGTTTGAGAAAGGAGAGAAAGTTATCCGGATTCTCCTGGAAGCTGGTTTTGCCATCAAGAAGAGCAAAGTCAAGGGACCTGCCCGAGAGATCCAGTTCCTGGGAGTGAAACGGCAAGACGGATGGTGTCAGATTACCACTGAGGTCATCAATAAGATTACAGCAATGTCTCCACCAACCAACAAGACGCAAGCTTTCCTAGGTGCCATAGGTTTTTGGAGGATGCATATTCCTGAGTATAGCCAGATTGTGAGCCCAGTCCCCCCAGGGAGTCCTCTTTACCTGGTTACCCGCAAGAGAAACGATTTCTTTTGGGGCCCTGAACAGTGACAAGATTTTGCCCAAATCAAGCAGGAAATTGCTCACACCGTAGCCCTTGGCCCAGTCAGGACAGGACCAGAAGTGAAGAATGTCCTCTACTCTGCAGCCGGGAGCCATGGCCTGTCCTGGAGCCTTTGGCAGAGGGTGTCTGGTGAGACTCGAGGTCGACCACTGGGATTCTGGAACCAAAGCTACAGAGGGTCTGAAGCCAACTACACCCCAACAGAGAAGGAAATCTTGGCAGCCCATGAAGGAATCCAAGCCGCCTCAGAGGTAATTGGAACTGAGGCACAACTCCTCCTGGCACTCCGAGTACTGGTGCTGGGGTGGATGTTGAAAGCAAAGGTTCCCTCTACCCACCATGCCACCAATACGACATGGAGCAAATGGATTGCTCTCATCACACAGCGCGCCCGTATCGGAAAACTGAATCGCCCTGGGATTTTGGAAATAATCACAAATTGGCCTGAAGGTGAAAACTTTGGTCTCAGTGATGAAGAAGAACAAGAACAAGTGACACGCGCTGAAGAAGCTCCACCATACAACCAACTGCCATCTGAAGACACAGGCTACACTCTTTTCACTGACGGTTCTTGTTGCATCGTAGGGATGAAACAAATGTAGAAAGCAGCCGTATGGAGTCCCGCACGACGGGTTGCAGAAGCTAATGAAGGAGAAGGTGGATCAAGCCAGCTTGCTGAACTCAAAGCTGTTCAACTAGCCCTGGACATTGCTGAAAGAGAGAAGTGGCCAAAGCTATACTTCTACACTGATTCAGGGATGGTAGCCAGTGCTCTATGGGGATGGCTGGAAAAGTGGGAAAAAGCTAATTGGCAGCATAGGGGAAAACCAGTCTGGACTGCTGAAGAGTGGAAAGGCATCGCTGCCCGAGTAAGAAAGCCAGCTGTGAAAGTCTGCCATGTAGATGCCCATGTCCCCAAGAGTAGGGTTAATGAGGAGCACCAAAACAACAATCAGGTAGATCAGGCTGCAAAGATAGAAGTGTCACAGATAGACTTAGATTGGGTACATAAAGGAGAGTTGTTCCTAGCTCGATGGGCCCATGATGCCTCAGGTCATCAGGGCAGAGATGCCACCTATAAGTGGGCACGAGATCAAGGGGTGGATCTAACCATGGACAGTATCTCCCAGGTTATCCATGATTGTGAGACATGCGCTGCGATCAAGCAGGCCAAGCGGGTGAAGCCTCTGTGGTATGGTGGGCGATGGTCCAAATACAAGTATGGGGAGGCCTGGCAGATTGATTACATCACACTGCCTCAAACCCGCCAAGGCAAGTGCTGTGTGCTCACAATGCTCACTCCTCACGGTACTGCCCGGAACACCATCCTGGGTCTTGAAAAACAAGTCCTTTGGAGGCATGGTAGCCCTGAGAGAATCAAGTCTGACAATGGGACTCATTTTAAGAATAGCCTTCATTAACACCTGGGCTAGAGAACATGGCATTGAGTGGGTGTACCGTATCCCTTACCATGCACCAGCTGCAGGCAAAGTGGAACGGTGCAATGGATTGCTGAAAACCACCCTGAAGGCACTAGGTGGGGGAACTTTCAAAAATTGGGAGCAGCATCTGGCAAAGGCCACCTGGTTAGTTAACACCTGAGGTTCCACCAGTAGAGCTGGTCCAGCCTCAATCTGAATCCCTGCATACAGTAGATGGAGATAAGGTCCCAGTGGTGCAGGTTAGAGGTCTGTTAGGAAAGACTGTGTGGGTTAATTCTGCTTCGAGTACAGACAAACCCATCCATGGGGTTGTTTTTGCTCAGGGACCTGGCTGCACATGGTGGGTAATGCAGAAAGATGGAACAACACGTTGTGTACCGCAGGGAGATCTGATTGTTGTGTGAAAACCACCTGTAATGTGGAATGCCTGTATACCACTGCTTGCTGAGTGTCACTGTCACTGTGCATAGCTGTGTATATATATATATATGTATGTATTAATGTGTGTGTGTAGAATTAGAATATATTAGGTTAGGCATTGAGCCAAAAATATGGGATAAGGGGTGGAATGTCTTGGGGTGACTTTATGATGTGTATCCCATATCGCTGCCCTATGCCCAGAAATTAATTTTTGTGCCTTTCTATGCCTTTAACCTGATCCTGAGAGGGGGAAGGAAAAACTGAGTAAAACTTTTTCAAAGCAGTTTGCAGCTTGTTCAAGGTCACACAGAGATAGAGACTTTTTTTTCAGCTGTGGCAGGAGAGCGAGAGGGAAGGGAAGCGCCCGGTTTGGTTTTCCTTTCCAGCCAGCTTTCAGCAGTTTTTTTCCCCCAGCTCCTTTTCCTCTGGAGAGTTGAACTTTTGTTTTCCTGGGACTTCGTTTTTTTCCTTTTCTCCTGCTGGACTGTTTCAACATCAGAATACATTGGGAGGACTTTCCACCGAGGCCTTGGCCCTGGAGGTGGGCCCACCACCCTGTCCCAGCTCCAAGGAGGGGGAAAGAGAGATCTATGGAAGGACTCTGAATTTTCCCCCAGGTTTCTCTCAGCAGATCAAGAGGTTTTATTATTTAGCATCATTATTCCTTTTCCTGTGTGTTTGTTAAATAAATAGTTTTTATCTCTTTCACTTTCCTGTGAGGAAAATTTATTTTTTCCTGAACCTGGTGTGGGAGGGCTGGTTATAGCCTGCCTTCTCTCAGAGAATATATTTCTAGATTTGGCCAAACCGGCACAGCAGATCTTTATTCCATGACTTTGAAATGCTTGAGTTTGCAGCAGATGCCAGGCTTGCAGAGGAGCCCTGAGGATGTAACATAAGTTACGGAGGCTTTTGCATGTAAGAACTTTCTAAATGAGCATCCATTAGGGCTTCTGCTTTGTCAGTTAAATGGAAATCCCAGCTTACCTGGCTCTGACAAAAACCTTTTGTCACAAAATTACTATGTTATTACTGGTTTTGTAAAGGAGGAGGACTGACTCTACTTTGTGCTCTGAGGGTGGCCTCAAATGAGTGGAAACACTTTTTCTATTTGTTTTTCAACCACTTGAAAGCCTTTAACAATATTTTTCCAAACTGTTTAGCTTAGAAGGTTTTTTGCTTAACAACTGTATGGATTCAGAGTGATCTGATTTTGTCCTCTTTGTCCAGATTTCTCCTCACTTGCCATTTGTGTGGGTTTTTGACAGGTTTTGTAGCAAGACATAAAGCAACTGTCTTTACATGCAGATGGAGACAATGTGCTTCAGTATTGTGAAGATGAAGTTGTGTTTCAGTGGTAACCCACCGCGTCGGCCAGAACATTTTGGAAGGTTCCAAGTCACAAATGTCAAAGAAGAAATAACTTTATTCTCTTACTTCAAAGGGAGGTCTTGGGGCCTCCATTTCTGAGGGAGCAGAAGTCACATACTGTGAGAAATGGCAGTGGAGGGGCAGGTGCCTTTGACCAGTTAAACTCTGCACCTTCCACAGAAACCCTTTTTGTGGCATTGGAGATAAATATTTGGTGTCCAGGTGTTTTGTTGTCACCTCTGTGTGAGAATGAGGCAGTCTTCTCGAGAGCCTGGAGTACTGTGGGGTCATTAACAATTGCTTTCCAGCCTTCAAGTGGGAAGCTTTCAGAGAAAAATGTTTTTCTTAGCTGCTCTCTGTGCCTTTCACCTGGAATCAATGGCTGCCTTTGTGAGTGTCTTGTGAAATGAGGGGAAGCAGCTGTCCTTAGTAAATCCTTTCTTCAGCTGTTACACATAGATGAGTAACTTCTAAAATGTAGCAATATGTAGAATTTTTTATCTTCCAAAATGTATTTGATTTCTGTTTTTTTAATCTCCTCACATGGAAAACTGTTAACCTCTCTTGTTGTTTTGCTACTTACATGAACCTTCCCAATTTTCTAGCAGGAATTCACTCAAGAACCTGGATGACTTTGTAGGTAGACTTTTCCCACTCTGTGACTTGTATCTCACCTTTGCTTTCTGATCTTTTATCTTCCTTTGTAATTCTTAGCTTTTTTTGTTTGTGTAGGATGCTGTTGAAGTACTTGGAACTCTTCAGTTGCCACATGACTCTTGCTGAAGCACTGTCTCTATGCTTCTATCTGAAATCTTGAAATCCATTAGGAGGTTGTCCTCCTTTTCCTTTTTCACCAATAGACTTTTTTCCGTTCTCTCTCTTGGAGATCAAACAGCTTTCAAGTCTAGCATTTTCTAGATTGCTCCGCTTTGCTTCTAGCTAATTCACTACTTCAAACTTCTAAAATGTGTTCTTAATGGATTTACATGCTGGTGTTAGCTAAATTCTTTTATTCTTGAACCTTGAAACCCACACTTAGGAGCATGAGTCTGGTAATTGTTTAGTCTAGACCTTCTGTTCTCCCATTGATCTTACTTTGGTGTCCGGGTAATCTTGAAGTTCCATCTCCAACATGTAATGACAGGAGGTTGTGTATTGTCCCAGAAATGGTTACCTCAGTTATTCTGGTAGATCTCATGCTTTCTAGGATATTTTCCAGTATACTTTTTGGTTGTGCTGGCAGGTGGCTTTTTTAGCATGCTGCGGATTTTGACTGTGTTCGGGGCTTTTTCCAATTTCATCTGGAAGCTCCTGTTGTAACTTGTTTACTTCTGTATTTATTTTACTGCTATTATATTTCCAAACTGGTAAGCCTGTCCAGCTGTTTTGCCTTGCCATGGCCATTATGGCTTGTTCATTGTTGTATAGTTTTGTCCCCACAGAGGTTTTCCAGCACATTTTTTTAGTACCATCTGAACGATGAATATGCATTTTTAGTTTGTATCATTTGAAAAGGAGGGCCACATTAAAATTAATAAATGGACAAGCTGAAGCTTGAGGGCTCTGTCCTCTGCTGGCTCTCTACTCTGTTTTGGGGGTAGTAGCCACTGTTGTGTGGCTATTGGTGACCTGCACCTTTTTGCTTCTGGATTTGTGTGTTTATTTGGGCTAAGATGGATAGACTAGACCAAATCCCAGTCAACTCTTACTATAGAGAAATAAATTAGTGTTAAAATAGTTTATTTAAACTTATTAATGTAGTACTATCTTGCAGTTTTGCTTTTTTTTTTTTTTTTTTTTGGAGCAGCTATGACGGACACTGTTGAATTTTAGTGCCTTGTTGGTTGTCTTCCTCATTAATGTGTTTAAATAGATGGTCTGAGTTTCAGGTAGGGAAGGACTGACCTGGTCACTTTTTAATGCATCTGGAGTGTTTTGAGGTCTTAAGATTTGGGGGGTTTTGCTTGCTTATTTCAAGGTGGTTTACTCATAAAATTAAAGCTTGCTTCCCTTTTACTCACACTGTCTGAATTGCTACTTATTTCTGTCTGGGACCCAGATTTGCCTTTAAGCAATAATTGTTGCTCCTACTTCTGATACTTTTTTCCTCATGTTTCTGTTCCAGACAATTGTTTGGAAGTGTGATCAAACAGATCAGTAAATTCTGTGTGGGGTAACAAACTGTAGCTCAGCAAGTCCTTGGAGTTTTGCGGGAGATGGGGCTGGGGATAAAAAAAGTAGTAGCACTGTTTCTACTTCTTTTTCCTTTCTCCCAGATCAAGCACTGCAACTAGCAGAAACTTTACTACCTCTTCAAAATCATCAGCAAGTTCTTATTCCTCAGTGTCTGCCACTTCTGTCATTACTAACGGTGATAGCAGTAACTCCTATGGACTGAACAGCTCCCACCTGGGCAGGGGGTAAGAGCAGGAATGTTCTTTTTGTTTCGTCACCCTTCATGTGAGTGATCCCATGCATCCTTGCCTGTATGGAAAAGGAGTGTGATGGTGCCCTAGAGGAGTTCTACTACTCTTGTGTACCTGTTTACCAAACTTTGCTTTTTGAAACCACTGCCTTCTGCTGTTCCTTGCTCACTTGCGAAAGTAGTGCATGTTCCAGAGCGTACTAACTGCCAGAGCATTGCCTGTTTTTTGAGGTGACTTGGAGCATGAGGGGAAGGGATTATATTCTTTTGTCTATGTGCCACTAAGGTAGAAGCCTTTCCAGGTACAGATCATAATTTTCTTATTATTTCTTAAAGTGTATTATATAGACCCTTGCTGCATTAGGATAGTGTGCTGTATGCTTACAGACAGAGGAAATGAACGTGTTATGAGCCGTAAATTAATAATAGACTTTGTAAGGATTAATGTTTCCAAAGTTAGCACATACACTTCATGTTCCTGGTATTCAGCATTAGCCCCTATGAAGCAGCAGAAACGGGTAGCCTGGTTAAAAAATTTCAGTACACAGTTTTCTGACTTGTATTTGATGTGACTTTTAAGTAGCATTGAGACTCAACAAACTCATCGTGGAGTTCACTGTATTGTCTTTTTTTCCAGAGGTTCTGGATTTGTCTGTAACTCTTACAACTGCAGGGACAGTGCTTCCCTGTCACAACCTGGACTCTGTGGACTCAGTAACCTTGGAAACACCTGCTTCATGAATTCTGCGTTACAGGTAAGAATTAGAAAGAGCCCTCATTAGAATTAAATAAAAGATCAGTCTCATAGATATTGTGGATTAAAATATGTGAAAAGAAAAGAATATATTTATGTGGTTCCATGAGGAGACTGCACCTCAAAAAAAAAAAAAACCAGACTGAAAAATCAGTTCATGTTTAGTTTGGCTTATGTTTAGCACATTAGTACTATAAAACTTACTACAGTATTAGGGACTGAATCTAAAATATGTGGCATCTGAAATGGCCTGGGGACGTTGTACAAAACAGATGCCTGACTGTAACATAAGGTCCCACTGCTGTCCCCTGCCAAAAATGGGCTGGCATGGAGGATGTTTTGACTTGTGTGGGCTGCACAAGTGACCTGAGCAGGTCACTGCATGCAGTTCTAGGCCTGTGTTAAAGATTCTTGAAAAATTAAGGGCATGAAAAGCCACAGGAAGGGTTCAGGTTCATTGTGCAAGGTGTTAAGGTTGAAACAGTGATGCAAAGCTAATAATTATTTCTTTACTTTTAAACTTAATTTTCTTAGGATTATTTATTTGATTTTAAAGAATGCAGAAACTTGGTAGGGTTAGTTTTTGGCTAAGAAGTTCAGACAGAATATGAGACAAATTGTATGAACTTTGATTTAAGGAATGGGCAAACTTCTGGTGTGGTACCAGTGGTGTGAAATTACTTCAGTCACTCTGTGATGGCTTTGAAATCTGGAACAGGTCTTAAAATAACTGTAATGCATTATGCATGTGGTATTCAGAACACCACAATAAACTTGGACTGCCTTGCTTTTTGTTCAACATGACTATTTTCAGTTGTGTCATTGTAACCTTAAGCCACTTTATGTTTTCTTGGACTTAGCTAAGAGACAACTTCAAAATTTTTTTTGTAAAGGTGATTTAATTCAAACATACTTCAGTGTTAAATTTTACTTTCTTGTATTTACAGTTGTGCTTTCATTTTCTAGATATCAGTCTTCCAAATGCAGATTTCTGCCTTAATTTTTTTGTTTGTTTGTTTTTGTTTTGTTTTGTTTTTTTTTGTTTTACTAAACATGTTCTTAAGTCTTGCCAGTTTTGTGAACTTGGTACATGTCCTGATGTGAAAGTTGGTTTTGTTGTTTTGTTGTCACACGTATCTTTTGTCCTGTGAAGTAAATTAATTTTCCTAATACTTTTTCAGTGCCTGAGCAATACTCCTCCTCTGACTGACTATTTCCTGGAAGATAAATATGAAGCTGAAATAAATCAGAACAACCCACTGGGGATGAGGGGAGAAATTGCAGAAGCCTATGCAGATCTCATTAAACAGATGTGGTCTGGGAGACAGTCTCATGTGGCCCCACGTATGTTTAAAGTAAGTGTGCCATGTTCCTGTAGCACAACTCTGGGACAGAAGAAACAGTGAAAGCGTAACATATTCTGATGTAATGAAGGCAGTAAGGACAGAATTGCTCCAGTGTTTCATGTTTTGCATAAATGCTTTTTAAGGTACAGGGAGGAACTTGCCAGTGAGTAGTGTCCTTCCTCAGAGTTGGCTACTGCTTTTTAATGTTACTTAGTAAATGACCTGCCAGCCTGAGAGCTGTTTACAGATGAATCAGAATGATCTTTGCTGCAAAACTAGGCATGGTCATATGAATTGCCAGTTGTGAACTTTGGTTAGTGAGAAAAGGTGTGCAAGTCACAAATCCAAAAAATTAAATTAAAAAGTGAAGAGCAAAATGCATCTCCTTGTCTATAACTCTGTTTATTGGTGTAATGTTCTCATTGCTTCAGTGTGAAGAGCTGCTTTCAGCTGAATTACTGAAAGTAGCTGGGGAAATTGTTCTGGCACGTTTCCCTGCATTAGCATCCAGTTCACCATGGCCTGCTGCCAACAGTAGGTAGTGGGGAGCTGATCTCTGCAAAAGCCATGACCTGAGTGTTTTATATCCCCTCACTTTTGCCTTCGTGTTTCAGACACAGGTTGGGCGATTCGCTCCTCAGTTTTCAGGATACCAGCAGCAGGATTCCCAGGAGCTCTTGGCTTTTCTACTAGATGGCTTGCATGAGGATTTGAACAGAGTGAAGAAGAAGCCCTACTTGGAGCTGAAGGATGCCAATGGCAGACCTGATTCGGTACAGTGCCCTTTACTTGAGGATAGGGCCCAGTGCTTCTTCCCAGGGCATTTAGTTGGGTTCTGGGATGCTTCCTGGCCTTCCCGCTCACAGGCTGCACCAACATCCTTCCTACAGAGCAGTGTCCCTGGCACAGGAGAACCTTGTCATGCCTTGGGGCACTCTACCTAAATAGAGAAAAGTAATTCTCTCATGAGGTTTACCTGATAGAGGCCCAGTAAGTTTCTTGTGTTCAGTTTTCTTCCTGAGACTAGATTTCTCATGCTAAGAGCATGCCCTTTGGTAAGGAGTTTATAAGTTGTCTTGTGAAAGTCTTCAGGGGATTGTAATTTGTCTCCTTTTAGACTTTCTTTGTGAAATATGGCCATCATTCTCCAAGAAGAAAAACCTCTTTACTTTTTTCTTGAAATCTGTAACTGCAGTTGCCTTTCCAAAGCAAGAGGCAGCACTCCATTCCTCCTGGGGAGTGGAGCATATCTGGTTGTCCTGAAGAGCAGCATGTGACCCTGTTACTGTCCTCTCAGCTCCATTCATGCTTCTGGCATTGTGTGCACCAAGGAATGCCTGTTCAAACTCAGCTAAAGTGGATAGATTAAATTTGACTTGATGCAAGGCCTTAATTTCAGTGAGAAGAAATCCCAGTTAGGTTGGACATACTGGTAGAGCCCCTTCCCTATGAAATTGACCTATCAGTATCGATTTTCCAAGTTTTCTTTGGAACCTGGTGCTCACCATGCTGTAGAAATCTTTGCAAGAAATAACTTCTAATATGTTTTTTAAAATTATTTTTATAGGAGGTGGCAAAAGAGGCATGGGAGAATCATAGGCTGAGGAATGATTCCATCATTGTGGATATTTTTCATGGTCTTTTCAAGTCTACCCTTGTTTGTCCCAAATGCTCCAAAGTTTCTGTCACCTTTGATCCCTTCTGTTACTTAACTCTCCCACTGCCCTTGAGGAGGGACCGTCACATGGAAGTTACCCTGGTATATGCAGACCCACAGCGCAGACCTGTCCAGGTGAGGCATGTTGAAGACACACATTTCTTTAAGTCATCTGAGTTCTTTTAGGTTTTGAAGTTGACACTCTCAAAGTGATCTAAAGGACATTGATGTCCACCTTTGAGGTAGTATGGGTTTTTTAATGAAAAATCTGGCATGTGAAATCAAGTGACTTTGTGAAAGCTTGGCTCATGAAACTAAGGTCATGGTCAGCTGGAAGTGGCTTCCTGTGGTGAATGTGCTGCTCCCTGAAAGCAGCAATGTGCTTGCACTGTCATGTTTACCTTGGAAAATGTAAAGATGTAACTTACATTGTGTGCTGGGGCATACAGCATCACCAGCCTGTCAAGGGAGGGGACTGTCCCACTCTGCTCTGCACTGTGGCAGCCTCACCTCAAGTGCTGGGAGCAGTTTAGGTCATCACAATATAAAAAAGACATGACTCTGTTAATAGAGACTGTCCAAAGAGAGCCCTGAGGATGGGGAAGGGTCTGGAGGGGAAGCCTTATGATATCACTGGGTTTGTTCAGCCTGGAGGAGACTGAGGGGAGAGACTTCACTGTGGTCTTCAACATCCTCACAGAGGGAAGCGGAGGGGCAGGTACTGACCTGGTCACTGTTGTGACCAGGGACAGGACCCGAGGGAATGGCCTGAAGCTGAGTCAGGAGAGGTTTAGGTTGGGTATCAGGAAAAGGTTTTTCACCCAGGGGGTAGTTGGGCACTGGAACAGACTCCCCAGGTTAGTGGTCACAGCACCAAGCCTATCAGTTCAAGGAATGTTTGGGCAAGGCTTTCAGGCACATGGTGGGATTCTTGGGGTGTCCTGTGCAGGGCCAGGAGTTGGGCTTGATCCTTATGGGTCCCTTCCAATTCAGCATATTCTATGGTTCTGTGATTCTAAATGGGTAAGGCCTTTGAATTTCAAACAGAATTGAAAAGTGATTCCTCTTGGGGAAAAAATAGAAAAATGACATGTTTGCTTTTTCAGCCTCCTCAATAGACTGGTTTTAAATGTTCCCCCCCACTTCATTTTCAAATGGACACACACATCCCTAAAGTAGCCTTGTGCTTGCCACACATCAGAGAAGCACAAGCTGGGGCGCTCAGGCAGAGTGACTGGATGTCCTGATGCAGTTTTGGTGGAACTGATTTGCAGTATTTCCATATCTGTCAAGTTTTGTGCCTTGACCTTTAGTAGTAATGAAGAGAATGGCTCTAAGATGTTTTTTATCACAGAAAGAAACAGCAGTTTTATGTTCTGAGTAAGCTGCTGTGTCTGGTGATTTTTTTTTTTCTGGGTGTTACTACTGCTGAGCCTGATCACAGCAGAAGGCCAGCTGTTCAAGGCTTTCATTCCCTCCAAATCCCTGCTTTGTAAGGTAAAGCTGAGATCCAGAAGGCATTGAAGTGTGTGGTTATGACCTTGACTTCAGCAGAACTCCTATGAATTAAAGGTTAAGGAGTTTTAAGATTTTATTTCCATTTTCTTGCTCTCTGCCTTGCATGGGTTTGTTTTGCCTGGTGTAAGCATAACATTATCTTTGTTTCTAGTACCGGGTTGTGGTGCCAGTGATGGGGGCCATCTTGGATCTGTGTGAATCACTTTCCAAACTCTCTGGTGTTCCTGCAGAAAATGTAAGGATAAATGAAGACAGTAATTTTGATAAATGTTTGTTTTTCTTGAAGCATTTTGGTGGCTTAGCTTTTATATGGGTGATAAGCTGAACTTAATGGGTTAGTGACAAAACTGTAACAAGTTAAAATGCTGTTCTTTGCTCCTAGAATTAAAAAGATGCATGAAACAGTCTGTTTATTCTGATAGTTCCATTGCAGTAGAGAGGTTTAAGAGAAGGGACAGAAAAGTAAAGTACAACTGATGTTGGTGTGCTGACAATTGCGATACAGAATTGGAATACACTGTTGCTTGAATTTAAAAGTAGTTTGCCTAAATTTATGTAAGCTTTTACTGTAATCACTTTGCAAATATCACTTGCTGTCCTAGATGGTGGTGACAGACGTGTATAATCACCGATTCCACAAAATCTTCCAAATGGATGAAGGTTTAAATCATATCATGCCAAAAGACGACATCTTTGTGTGAGTAACCTGGGAAAATACCACATGTGAAGAATACTGCAAAACATTTGCTTTGGTTTCAGGTTCTAAAACCCTATTCCTGTTCCCTCCCAAAACCTAAGGCTTCTTGTAGACCTTCTGCATGACTCAGCAGTAATGCAGCACTGCTCTTACCAGCAGATAAGCATGTGCAGTGTTCAGTAGGTATTTTTCTAACACAGGAAGTTATGGCCCTTCAGTCATAATGAACTTTTAGTTTGGTCTGTGTTATGCGGTTTAGAACTTCCTACAAGCCTCTTTCAGATATAATTATGTCTGGATTACAGTCATGCTCTCACTGACATTTTTAGTTTTGCTCAAGCTTGTTGTTCTTGTGTTTTCCAAATCAGCCAAAAGCCTTGGGTTGTTATTAGGATAGTATGAAGTCTAAGGTGTTGTACTCTGCCTTTCCAAAATCCATCATAGCTGTTAGAGCACCATGACTGGGGGTTCTTCATAGATACCTAAATTGTGGTTGTGAGGGCCTTGAGCAAAGCTGAGGATTTGGTTGCACTTGATGTTCTACCTGTGTGTGGCAGGTGAGGTATTTCCAGTCACCTCTGATATCTGCTGAGGTGAGGAGAGCAAAAGTTGTGTTCCTCTATTGCAGCTGAAATGTGAGAACATTCCAGTGCAAGAATATTGCTGCCATGAAATTGTTGGGTCTGTGTGCAGACCTGCACTGACATTCTGTGGTGCTGTGTGAACCTTTCACAGGGTGGTTTGCTGTGACATACTGGTGCCATTTGTCCTGCTGTCTGTTGTGACCTTATTGCTGAGACGTAATGAAGAAGTTTTGTAAAAGTTTTTGTCATGTTGTTGTTGTCTTCAATTGTGTGACCAGTTAGGATGCCTGGGAAGGACGTTTGTCTTCTGTGAAGTCTGTTTGGGAGGGTGTTGTAGAGTGTTAGTCTGTAAGTCTGTCTCTTCAGCAAGTAAAACATTTTAAAAACAAGAAGCATGATATTACAGTGGTAATTGCAAAAAAGCCCTGCTTTCATACAGGCATAGCATGTTGTAAATCCCTCTACAGAAAACAACTGTCTGAATCAGGTCTGCTCTGGGGTGTGGGGGAAGCATTGGCTGAACTGCAGCTCCCAAGTGTATTTTCCTTTGCAATTGCCACTTCCTTTCATGTGAAGGACAACTGTAAATGAGGTGCTGCTGTGATTCACAGTGAGTGAACTGAGCTGGGTTAAAAATAGCCTTCCAAGGAAGAGGAGAGGTAGCAGGAGGAAGTTTTGCAAATCCTCTTTTTCCATGTACACCCTCCAAGATCTTTTCAGTGCTGAGGGGCAAGAGCAAGCAGCCAGGCACCAGGGCAAGAATTAGGAAAAAGCTGCTCATAGGAAGTCCCTTTAATGGGTAATGCTGCCAGGAAAAAGATATATAAAGTAATATTCTAACTACAGCTAAAAATCAGCATCCTTTTATTGAAAGGAAGTCTTGTCTCAAAAAACCAGCAGAGAAACACTTGTTCATAAAGAGGAACATTTTTTAAAGGCAAATGCATAATTACTTATAGTGTGGACATTCTACCTGCCTTGTCTGGTTATAAAAAGTCTGCTGTTAGGCGTTCTAAGATTTAATTAAATCATTCAAGGAATGTAATAGTAGTGTGAAGGTTCTTTAATTCCATTTTGTTTCTATTATTTTTTTGTCCTGCCAGCTTCAAGACGTGTTTTCCATTAGGGGAATGTACTTGTAGTCAGGGATGTACATCTCTGCCTTCTGCTTCTTCCAGAAAGGATGATTTTACAGTTAAAGAGGAACTTGTCAAGTGCTGCTCAAGCTGTCGTGTTTCTGGCAGAAGTTTTGGACAGTGATGTGGCAGATCAGGTTTCTGCCCTCCTGCAGGTGCTGTGTGATGTGTGGCTGGGGAGTGTGGTATGTGGTGGTTGTTTGTTCAGACTGCTGCTGCCAATAACTTCAGGAGTTTCTGATATCTCAGCAACTTCTTAGATTACAGGCAAATATCGTCCTGTTTATTAAAGGGAGAAATAAAAAATATTTTAAAAAATGTAAGTCTTTCAGAACCTTCCACCTTTAAAGAATGAGCTTGTTTCCACTTGAAATGTTGAGAAACATTTCCCCAAAGTCAAAGAATAAGAGTTTCTCACTAAAAAGTATATTTTTCTTCTTAAATTAAGGCCAATTCTTTAGAGAAGTGACAGGAAATGACTTGCTGCTTATGACTTTAAGGATGCTCTGTATGCCTCCATAGTCCATGAAATGTCCAGCTTGGAAAAGGTGCTCCTGCAGTGGTAATGGAGCTGTGGGGTGTATCACTGGTTACACTGAGTGATGCATCTCTCTCCTGTTCCTGAAAAAAAACTGTATCAATTAATGAAGGGGAACAGATGCCTTTTATTAGAAAGTACAACAGTGGTAGGGTTTTACAGTCACAGTATTTTCACCCAGAATTCACAACTGAAATAAATAACCTAAAAAGGACTCAATAAACCACACTAACTAAATCAAACATCTGTTTGCACTACATTTATACTAGATATTGCCACAAAAGAAACTCTTAAGAACACTTTCTAGAGTGTTGGGCTGACAAGATAGCAATTGCTTTTTAAGAAAGGAAGAATTGTTCTGGAAGCTGCTGGCCTACCATGTTTTGAAAACCTAAATTTTTCCTAGGATTTGTTTGAATCACTTAATAGCCTTGTGTGGTAAGACTAAAACATACCAGCTTCTAGGAAAGTCTAGGGAAATAGAAGTTACAGAATGGATGGGTTTTTTAGCAGCATTACTTACATTATAAATCAAATAGGAAAGCTGCATCATTTCAGGGTATTGGGCTCTGTGCAGCAAAGCCAAGTGAGAGCTATGTCAGCTGTCAGGTGGGAAAAACAAACTCGAGAGGGATTATCTGGTAGTCCTGGCACCTTTTGCAGCGTATGTTCTTAGGTTCTAAATGTTAACCTAGATGTGTTTCAAGTTGACGTATGGTGCAACCTGGGATATGACTGTGTACCATTAGTTAATCCTTTTTATTCAAGGAAAAGATGTTTCCTAGAATCAAAGTGTCTCTTGTATTTAGATGATACTTCATGATACTTGCTGTCTCATGTACTTGAACTCTAATTCATGTTTTATTGATTCTGTCCCTTTTATATACTCACTGTGTGCTCTTATTTCCAAGCAATGTCCAGTGGCGAGACTTCCCTGTGGGAAACTGTAATGTGTACATCTCGCTCCTTGTTTTCAGTAGTTGCAGTTAGATGCTATGTTTCTTTCACTGGTTAGAAAACAAAGGGAAAACTACCCAAACCAGAGTTAAATCAGTACAGCATATTCAGAAATAGATATTTCTTATGTATATTTCCCCAGAACTTGTGTGCATTCCCCATTGCATTACATTTTGAAATTACAGATGGCTCCGTGTGTCCTATTGGTTTTTGAGGTCTTTTTCTGAAGGATTTTGTTGCCTAGTCTTTGAATTGGGGTGAGCTCACGGGCCTTCTCTTTTGTTCTTCCTGATAGCCACACCAGAGTGAATTCTGAGAGAAGCTGTGATAAACTGAAGACTGCATCCTTCCATTTAAATAATCTTTTTAAAAGGTGTAACAGTTTCCTCACCTGAAAAGCACTCCTCCCTTCCACTGGCAAAAGCAAACCAAGGTTGTTTTAGTAATCATCTGTGGTTGTTTTCTGGACTCTAGGAATCCAAAGAATGAGTGAGTAATGATAGGGCAGTACAAAGCCCCGGGGCTCTGAGTTCATGAGCAGCTGCCATCTGATTGTTCCTTTGTTCCTTGCTCTCATTTGTCCCCCTCTAAACACGACATTGCTCTGAGTCCAGCAGATCTTCCACCTGTGATCACCTTTGTGGCTGTCTCCTGTAACAGAAATCAGTTGTTTCAGTGGTTCTAAAGCTGTAGGATCTGGTTGTAACTTAAACTGGCAGTTCTTGCCTTCTGTACGTTTCTTAGCATCATCTTAAGTCTCAGGACTGAAAAAATTTAAATATAAATGTCAGTCTCTTACAGTGTTTCTGCAGGTTTGGTTTGCTGAGAGCAGTAGCCAGGCCTGCCTGTGACAACAACACCCCTGTGGTTTCACAGACTTCTGATTTTATTGTATTGTGCACTGGCCAGCTGGCAACACACAATTCAAAATTTGGAAACTCTTAACACTGCAGGAGATATGTGCTCCAGCAGGGCTGTGATTAAAAAAAAAAAAAAAATCAGTTCTTTTGTACTGGTGTCTTGCTTTTGACATCAGTGTCTGTTGAGTCTCAGCTTGTGATTTGAGTCTCTGTTGGTTTGTTATTGAGGAGATCATGGATTTCCCTGAAGTGCTTGGGTTGGAAATGTCACTGAGCAGGAGCTCTCACAACACATTGCAGCAGGAATAGAGCAGCTGGAATGGGCCTTGGCTTTTCTGAGCATTTGCTTGACCAAGGATATGGTCTGCAGACTCAGATATTGTAGTCCAGACTGTGCTGTTGGTGAAATTTGGGAAATGTGCAGTATGTGGGATGTATGGAATATTGGGCTTGCACCTTTTATGGGTTATTTCAGTGGTGGAAAAAACTGGGGGGTTTTCCTGTTTTCACATAGGGTTATGAGGGAAGACACATTCAGCCTTCTGGTTTTTGCAGGGCATCTTGGACATCTTGAGATGTGTATTTGTTTTAATGTGCCACTGAAGTGGTGGGAAATGCTGAATCTGGGGGAGTGAGGAAGGGGGCGAGAACTGTATTCCATTTGGAACTTAAGCTGAATGGATTGCAGTGTGGAGAACAAAGGTGTGCCCTGGATGTCTAAGATACATTTTTCCTCTGAACTGCTCAGTTTCTAGTTCATCAGTTCTGGTGTATTATCTCACCTGTTGTGCTCTGGGATAATAAAACCTCAAAAAGAATAAATGCAAATACCAGTGGGCTTCTTGATACTTAGGTGACTTTAAGTAACTTTGCAATGCATCCCAAAATGAACCTGGCACCTTTTACACAAGAGGACAAAACTTTACATTTTCTTTTCCAAGTCAGCTGAAAGGGAAGCAGAATTTGAAATTTTGAAAATTCTCCAAGCCTGTTCTTTCACAAGGCTTTGCACTTATCTCTTTCTCAACTTGACAGGCTTGGAACTGTCAGGTAGTCCTGGTGCAAGTTGTGTTAATATTTAGCATCAGAGAAGAGCTGAGCTGCAGAAGTGGAGGGGTTTGGTAGAAGCCTTGAAATGATATCAGTGACCTGGCATGCAGGAGCAGTGCAGCCAGAGAATGGTGGGAGTATCCCACTTCTCACAGTGTTGGAAATGATTCTCTCCAAGCATGTTGTTCTGTGGAAGGACAGGGAGGTCTGTGGCAAATGATCAGAAATCACTCCTGTAAAGGTGGTCTGCAAATCAATTTGATGACAGTAGTTCAGTGTTTGTGCTGAATGCTCTCATTGCCCAGGCTAAGCAGAGCACAGCATTCAGCACACAACCCAAACACTTGCTATTTCTTTTCCTCAGGTTCTGGGAAGCCCAGCCCCACTAGGATCTCTGGCTCCTGCTCCAATGTAACCCCCACACATGCACCATGCTGGTGATATCCCATCACCAGGGATCCTGCTGGAGCTTGGAGCCGGCCTACAAGGGCTCAGGTAAGTACCACATGAAAACAAACCCCACAGCCCATTTCAAGGGTATTGCTCTTAGTATTTCTTCTTAGTTCTTAGGAACTAAGAAGAAAAATATTCTGATGGATCAACTAGATACCCCTGTTCTCTTAGCCTGGCTAATGGGGCATATTACATAACATGTAATATGTAAACATGTGCATTTTATGTTGATAAAAGTTTCACAAATTGATTTGCAGGTCACCTTTAACCTATAAAAGCGTGCATATTTGAATAGGATCTATTCAGTTTGCCATACATGCCATGTTTTCTGCCTTCTCTTGCAACATGCTGTGTATTACATTTAGATGAGTTCATGGTCTTGAAAAAACATCACTGGCTGCAGAGATGTCAGGTTTGTTAATGTGACTGATGCTACAGCAATTATTGAACTGAGTTAATGAGGTCAGCAAACCAGCAGGTCCAGTAGTTTTTTACGAAACATTTGAGATGTGCAAGATCTTACAGCAGACTGATCTGTGAAGTTTGTTTACACTTGCTAAAATTGGGGTTTTCTTGTTTGAAATGAAGGTTTGCGTCCTTTCCAAAATGAACTTGTATTTATGTAAGCCTTGTATAAACTTCCTGTGTGAATTCCCTCATCATTTTTAATCTTGTTCCTCTGCAAGACTGGCAAAATCCTTTGACCAGGTTCTACAGGGCAAGCTATCCGTTATCTAAGAAAGTTGCATTTGCAGTCTCTTACCTCTTAGTTTACTTTTTTGTGTGTTTTCTGGAATTAAGAAAGAAAGGAAACAGCTTAGGAGCATCTCCGCTTCCTAGAAGAGATCAGAACGTGTGCAGATGTTTCTCCCAGGTTTCTTCCAAACCTGTGTTTATTCTCATTGTCTGCTTCTGACCCTGTTGTGGTATCTCAGCAGCATCTCTGGGTTGGTGTGCAGTAGTAACCCCTTTCAGGCAGATCTGTTAGGCAGCTTCTGCAGTGGCATTTTTTCCTGCCCTCCTCCATTCTCTTTCAAAATAGACTTCTCGGTTGTTGCTGGAGATTGAATTGTGATCCACATAGTGTTTTGCAGCAGGAGTTAATATCACAGATCCCCACTCCTGTGAGGGAATGTTTCAGTAACATACAACTGATATATTAGCCTGGTGTTAGCTCAGAGTATTTTTTGCTTTTAGTGTCCTTCAGTGTAGCTGTGGTCCTTCATAGCTTTTCATCCTTCTGTGGTTAACTTTATTGTGCAATGGAACAAAAGTTACCTCGTTGCTCACTGCCTCCTTTCTGAATTGAAACTACAGACCTGAACCTTCATAATGCTGATAAGGACTGGTCAACTCCTACCCTATTGCTTAGCAGTTTCCAGACACTTTCTTGAGTTGTCATGAGTTATAAAGGCAATCAGCCAGTATCTAGCAGTGTGGCAGCAGCTGAACTAATGTTTCTGACTTCTAAAACTGTGTTATGTAGTCTGGAGTAGCATCATCTTCATGTTCTATTACTTCAATTAAGTTGTAATATACAGAATTATGGGGTATCGTCCAGCAATTCCCAGTATCAGCTCTACAGCCTTCCTTACACTGTACATAAAATACTTTGGGTTTGCTTCTTTTTTTCAAGGGATAGCTGTTGCTATGATCATATGATCATAAAGGTGACAGATCTTGATCCTGATACATCTGCTTTTAGTACAAGTATGTAAAAGGTGTTCTGAGGTGGGGTGGGTAGAGGGGCACTTGAGTAACCAGATGTGTTGTGGTGAGAAGTGTGTGAGATGCTCTCTGCAGAGTGTTACAGGGTGCTGCATGCTGGTTGTTTGTGATGGATGACCCCTGCCTGTGGGAAGAGTCATGGGCTGGGCTTCATTCCGGTGCATGAGGGTGGAGTGTAAATGGGGCTTCATTAATTGCTGCTTGCAGAGCACAGTGTAGGTGGTGTGAGAGGAGTCACAGGAGTGTCATGCACTGATCTGTGTTATAGGAGTCCAATTTAAGATTCTCATAGGACCTGGAGTTAATCACAGATATATTCCGGGACTGAGTATGGCCTTTTGTGGTTCAAACAGTACGAGGTGAAATAATTCATCTCTTTGTTGTGTTGTTTCTCAGGAAACTTTAGGAGGTGTGAACTGTATGCAGTGCTGGTGTCCAGCTGAGTAGCATTGACAACTTAGAAAACTTCAACAGCTGCTGGTGTTGGACTCTCTTATGCTGACTCTGTGCTCTTGAGTTCTTGGTGGGCTGGGACTCTCTGGAAGGATTTTTTCCTTCATGTACTGTACTGACTCAGTGCAAGCCCCAAGCTGGGATCCTTTTTTGTTTTAGTAGGATGAAGTAGAATGACAGCTCTGAAATTTGTTCTCCTCCCTGCTCTGAACACAGGAATAAAAAATGTTTCTCAGCTCTTAAGACAAGGGAAGTGGCTTGTTTAATGTCAGAGAATTGTTAGGAGTTTGGTGCATTCAGATACGCGATTGTGGTCTTGGTCATTATGTGTAGTGACATCTTTGATGAGTCTTTCTTTCTCTTTCAGTTTTAAGATAAATGTGGGACAGGTGACTCACCAAATTAAAGACCAGTGTGACTTGGCATTCCTGAAAATTAATCTTTTGTAATGAGTAGGCCTGAAGCAAACAGTGTGATAGTGTTGGATCCTGTGGTTTCTTTTGCCTCTGACAGCTGCAAATACCTCATTTGCTGTTTCACCTAGGGCACAAGCTGTGTCACAGTCTCCTCACTGTTCTCTCAGGCTGTTTGTTGTCTTCCAGAATTTTTCTTGTTTGTTTACTGTCCTTGAACTTTTCTGTGAAGCAGATGTTTCCAGACTCTTGGTTTTATGAAACATTAGCTGCTCAGTGATGTGAGTTCAGGCCATAAAACTGTTTGAGAGGCTGGGAGAATGCAAGACCCAAGGTATCAAGAGGATTTCTTTCTCCAAGGAGAACAAACACTGTCAGAGGGATTTCAAAATACATTTAGTATTTTTCACTGGTTGAAGCACTGTGTAGTTGTCAGGGTAATGTCTTGGGAGGTGACTGGTAATAGGGGTTTGAATTAGGAGTAAAGACAGAGGGAAGGTGGCAGTCAAGCCGGTTGCAGGTGTGTGTCCTGTGCCACTGTGAGCCATGGGGAGTGTTCAGGAAACTGCTCTGTAGCATGAGGACAGTACAACCCTCTGGTACTGTTGGAGAGACTTGCTGGACTGACTTCACATTGGTCCTACCTGTGCTGTGCTTCTTGGCAGTGGAAATAACCCACTGAAATACCTGTCTTTCAAACAGGTATGAAGTTTGCAAGCCAAGTGAGGATGGCTCAGAGTATGTCACTCTCTCCATTTACTTTCGGGAAAAGACAATGAGGCAATCCAGCAATACTTCAGGGACTGTGCTCTTTGGGCAGCCACTGTTAATATCTGTGCCGAAACACAGGCTCACCGTGGATCACCTGTACACTGTGGTTTTGGAGCAGATCAGGTAAGTCATGGCTGTATCTTTGAATCCTATGCCAAGCTCTAGAGGTCGCTTATTCAATTACATTGTAATAGGATTACTGAATCCTTGTTAACAGGGAGAATTTTCCTTGATCTGTGTGGGATGTATAAACCAGGATTTGCATTGCATTAGTGTCTGGAGGCCCCAGGGACATTTCAAGGTCCTGGTTTTTTGGGTTTTGTAACAGATATTGCTGGCTCAGCCTTGCAAAAGGAGTCAGGAGCAGAACTCAGGACTTGTTTTCAGGGCTCACAGATGGGGCCACCATGACTTACTTTAGCCTTCTCAATATACAGCCAGTGAAACATGGAACAAGCAATGAGAGCAGAGACTCAGAGTTGTTTGACTCATTCTGAGGGCTCTTGGTGCTGTCATGTAAATGTAAGTGGTGCTGTACAGGGTGGGTTCTTGTTTGTTGGAGGGGACTGGGCAGCAAGAGCTGATGATAGAGGGGAGTGCTGCTGTTCTGATGCACAGCTGCAGTATGGTTGTGTGTTAAATGTGTCCCTTCTCTTCAGCCGCTATGTGAAACTCCCTCTGGCAGAAGAATACTCCTCACCCTGCCCAGACAGAGGAACCTGCAATGGCTCCAATGGTGTGGTTGAAGGTAAAGCCCTTCACTTTAAGCTTTCTAACAGCATTTGGTTTGTGCTGTGTGTATTTGGCTTTAGCTCTAGCAGGTTATTTCTCCCCCTTGATTTAACCACGCTGTTGTGCTGGGCATCTGCGTGGTACAGGGAGAATCTTGTAGACCATTTCCTTCCTAGGGAGATCAGATGTACATAAGCAGCAGCTGGAGAACAAAGTGTGGATGTGCATTCATCCTGACCAGTGTTAGGGAAGTCCTTGCTTACTCAAGGTGTTCAGAGGCAGCTCTTCCTGATATGCCCTTTGGTGATGAAAACTGGCCTGTTAGGTCACAAAGACAGATTGTGGAGAAATTTGTCTGTTGGAGGGCATAGAATCACAGTCTCATTCCTAGGCTAGATGCTCCTCCTAGCTTTTAATGCTGATGGCAAATGCATGTTTCCCTTTCCTGTTTGAAATTATTCACTTGTGTAGCCCTGAGGGTAATAGCTGGAATAAGTTAAATGGGGAAAAAAACCTGCCCATTTTCTCCTAAGAATGGAAATAACTTTTCTGGCAACTTACATATTCCTTTCTGTGAAGGCACCCAGCTGCAGCCTTGCTGATTCTCTCTTGGGGTTGCTTCTTAGGGTGTGCTGTCAGAAGGTGTCATTGTTAACCTACTGCAAACTGAGCGCTCTCCTAAACTGGCATCTGCTAAAGGGAAAAATACAGCTTCAGATGGAGTGGTTAGCAAGCAGAGGTTTCTTTTTCTGTGTGCCTTTTCATTGCTTTCCACGTAACTGGTGTGTGTTGTACAGGCTGATGCAAACAGCTGTCCTTGGGAGGTGTCAGGCCAAACTTTCACTGAAACCCTGTAATACTGTCCTTGTTGGAAATTTTTTTCCAGGTGACATTGAAGAGATGGAGCATCAGGATGGCGGAGAGGAAGGCAAGGAAAAGCTGACAGAAGTTGATCCCTGCCATTCTGAGGGTTGTATGCAAGTGGAGTCAGCAAGAGACCTGCAGCCTTGCAAGAAACAGCATTTCACTTTTAGCCTTGTGAATTCCTCTGGGACCTCGGAGATAAACTCCATTGTTGAAGGAAAAATCTTAAAACTGAATGGTAATTATTTTCTTGCTGGTTTTTTTTCTTCCTTCTTTTTACACCTGTGCAATAAATGTTTCTTCTTTCTTGTAGCTTTTGCTGCAGTTGCTATTGACTGGGATTCTGAGACACGGAGGTTGCTTTATGATGAACAGGAAGCACAGGTTGTAGTATGGTCTTTTCATAAGTAATCTATGTTTAAACTTGCATGATATTTAAAAGGTGACAGTAAACAGTGTTCTGCTGGGTCATCTTTTGTAACAGAATAAGCTGTTTTTACTCTCATGATAAATCTCTAAGCCCAAGTGAGGACGTATATTTTCTCTTATGGACTATTTAGCACAAGAAAGGAGTGGCTGGAAGCTGGAGAGGATTGTCTGGGTGGGGAAGGAGGTGCAGAAATAGGCAGTGTGGGGAAAGTGAGCATGGAATTTCTCGATGTCAGGGATTACAGAGTACATGGAATTGAATAAAGCATCTCTTTCACTAGGCATTTGAAAAACATGGAAGCATGCTACAGCCACAGAAGAAGAAGGCTGTAGTAGCCCTCAGAGATTGCATAGAGCTCTTCACTACTATGGAAACACTTGGTGAACATGACCCGTGGTAAGAACCTCTGCCTGCCTACCTTATCTACCATAAAATGCCTAAGTGTTTGAATTTCCATGATTTGTAATGGGATTCTTACACTTTCCCAGGTCTGTCCTTTTGTCCTCATCTTTGAGAAGTCTATCAGATCTGTATTAAGGCATTGACTCAATAGGCTGTGGACATGGGTTAATAAAAAGTATTTGCTTCCTGCCCGTATTTATGGAAGAAAATGTCAGTGGAAATGTAGCTTCCAACGATAAAGCTATTTTCAAAAGTTATTTTTTGTACAACGTGCAGTTAACATACTTGCCATAGGACATTTTGCCTATAAAGTGAAAGCAAATTGGAGTTTGGAATTCCCTGAGGCAGTGTGCTCACCTGCATATTCCACAGGCAGTGTGCCTTCTGTAAGGCAGGGACTGCACTTGTGCTAGTGAGGCATCTTTAATGGAAGGCCAGAAGCTTTTCTTCTAATGCAGTCATTAATTTCCTTGCTTGTTACTCCTTCCTCAGGTACTGCCCTAACTGTAAGAAGCATCAACAGGCCACGAAGAAGTTTGACTTGTGGTCTTTGCCCAGGATTTTGGTGGTACATTTAAAACGCTTCTCCTACAACAGATACTGGAGGGATAAACTTGACACTGTTGTGGAATTCCCCATCAGGTAGGATTCTTCCCTCAAGTTAGGAAGAATTTGAAGAACTTGGTCAGGAAAGAGGTACTTCTGATGTTTCTGTTGGCTGGGCTTGCTGTTAAAGTTGTCACTGGAACAGGTTTTTCTGGGTTTGAACTGGACAACTGGTGTGAGTTGGGAGGGTTAGTATTTTGGGGGGTGGTTTTTGTTAATACTGTTCAGTTTTATACATCTCAAAGAGCATTAGTTACTAGCAGGTGCTGTTTCTTCTAAAATTTGGTTAAGCCCATGTGATGCAACCAAGAGAACTTCTGTAGCAATTTGAGCAAATTTTTTGGGCAGAGCTGCACTTGTAGTGCTGAGTATTGCACCAGTACAAGACAAAAGCCTGCCTTGTCCCTCTGCTTCTGCTTGCCAGCATCCTCCTGTGGGATGAAGCATATCCCTTACTGTTCCTATCTCACTCTTCATGCCTACACAGGGACTCTCCAAACTGTGTTTTATTCAACACCTCCCTCTAAACCTTCTGGCAGTGCTTGGTGTGTTTGTCAGGACCTGCCCTGTGTGGGAGGGGTAACAAGTCTGGTCTTCCCACTAACCACACCTGGCCCCTGAGCAGCAGAGCAGCACTGGTGCCATGCTTCAGTTCCTAAAAAGTGATGGTTATGGGTGTACTGATAGGTTTGTGTTTCCTTCCAGGGGTTTGAACATGTCCGAGTTTGTCTGCGACCCAAGAGCAGGCTCATACGTGTATGACCTCATTGCAGTTTCCAATCACTATGGAGCCATGGGAGTGGGCCACTGTGAGTAACTGCTGCTGTTGTCCTTTGTGTGCAAGGAAACGTGGCAGAGGGGTCATGGGAGGGCTCTGCATTGGGACACCTGCAATAGCCCTCACCAAAGGTATCTAGTCCAAAGCTTACCTGTGTTCTGTGTGCAGGCGAGTATCATATTGGGATCCTGTTAGGATATGGAGGGCAGATAGGTAGCAGCACTTTGGCCTGAGGTCTGACTGATGCCTGTGGGACCCTGGTTTAGCTGTCATTAGTTTTTGTGATGGTGTTCTCCAGTTTATGAGTGGAGTCAAGATTTTTCAATGCTGAACTGAAAATTGAGACACTGGCTGACCATAGAATGTCTCCACCTTTGCATTGATAAGGACTGACATAGGGAAAATGTCATTTCACCAGGAGAAAAACTCATTTATATTCAAGTTTGATACATGATGAGTCTGTGTTTTCTGTCACTGGTTTTGCTGCAGCATAGATGAAAAGTGTCTGTAGGTGAGTTTGCTGTATCAGGTGTCCGTGCAGAGCCATGCTGTAGGTAACACTTGTAAAGCCACCCAGAAGCAATTTACCAGGAGAGGATGATGAACTCCTGAAGGGAGCTGAAGGGCACGTGTTCTGAGGTTGGAGATCAGAGTCACAGAACTCTTGGCTTGAACAGATGTTGAGGGACTTGTAACTTCCTTCTTGAGTGAGATCTCTTGCAAGTGCTAGATCAGATTCCCTCAGCAGCAGAAAACTTCTCTTTCAAGTGAAAATGCAGAGTCTTAAACTGTGTGTGTTTGGGAAAGCTCTGACTCAAGGGCAGTGAACAAAGCCTACTACTGTTTTTCCCTAAGTTTCTTTTCCATGTGTCTCAGCTGTTAGGGATAAGCCTGGTATATGGAACCTGGTCCTAGACTAGCTGGGCCAGCGGGCACGTTGTAGAAGATGTTCATGCTGGTTGACTAGGCTTGGGGTAGGTAATGCCAAAGCTGGCCCCTGGCCTCCCATGCACACGTGGTTGGAGTCCTGAGTGTCCCAGGTGTGCCTTCCCTGCCGGCCTTCCCCAGAATGCTGAGCTGCAGTTTCTCCCCCGACAGACACTGCCTACGCAAAGAACAAGGTGAACGACAAGTGGTACTACTTTGATGACAGCAGCGTCTCAGTGGCTTCAGAAGACCAAATAGTGGTGAGTATTTGGCTTGAGGCTGTTCCAGGTCTATGCTGAAAGTGTGGTTCCCTGCTTTGGGCATGACATTCCAGCCAAGCTGTGTGGATGGTTTCAGATGGGTTTTCTTTTTGTTCGGTAGACAAAGGCTGCATATGTGCTATTCTATCAGCGCCGAAACAGTGAGGAACATTCTGCCCCCTCTGCTCCCCAAGAAGAGTGTGATGGCATGGACACCAACTAAGCACCACCTCCAGCACTCGGCCACCATGGTAGTAGTTGCTCTTGTAAAGCAATGCCTGAGGCGCCTGAAAATTTTTCTTCCTTCTGTAGGGGTCAAGCAGAAAATCAAGCACTGAAAGATTCAGTGCTGGGGGTTGCAGAATAGCACTGAAGAGCCAGGACTAGGTGCTGACACTTGGGTATTTAGAGGCCAAAAATAATATATATTGGAGCTTCAATAAAGTTCTTTTTAAAATCTGGCTGAGCTGTGTGGCTAGAGGCAGGGGTTGGGACTGTGGTTCTTGGGCTGAGGGTTGTAGCTGTGGTTGGGAGAGGACAGCCTGAGCTGGAGGCCGGGCACAGCTGAGCCTTGCAGGGGCCCATGGAGGAGAATGGTGGGTACGATTCTGTGAATCGGCATTGGGGCTTCCTGCCAACTCTTCTGGTGTTGCTGTTGGGCCCTGCCTGTGTCAGGGAGGCCTCCTGCACCCTTTCTGGAGCTCGGTTCAAATCTTTGTACATCTGGTCTGTTGCAGTCTCTGCCGCTGTACCTTGGTCCCCCTGGCAAAGCAACAAAAGTTTCTCTTGCTTGCATCCTTCCACTGATAGGTTTGAGGCTCTCCTGGGCAGTTTTGACTCAGGATTTTTGATGTGAACACTGAATCCAGTGATGCAGGAATCTTGGCCAGAAGTGAATCATACCTACCTATGGTGTGGCATATGTGCAGGCTGATCCCCATGGAGATGCAGGATACAGCTGCTCTGGCTCCTGTTCTTCTGCAGAGAAAATAACATCCCTAACACCGATGATTTCTTGTCCTTTCCATCTCCTACACCCCTCACTTCCAGGCTGCTCTGTAAGCACTTTTCTGCTGCCAGCATTTCTCCTATGGTTTGTGCAGTGACAACATTTTTATCCTTTTTTTGCTCATTTATGTCTCTAGCCAAGCTCAGCACTGTGTCCCCAGAGCTGTCACCTGTAAGGGTGACAGCTCAATGCAATGGATTGTGTGAGCTTTCAGCCTTTTCTCTTGCAACTTTGGTTTTTTTGGACTGCTCTTTCAGCCCTCTTCCATCCTTGAGTGCTGCCTTCTATATTTTCACCTGATCACCTTCTGGGGGCTGCAGGTGTGATAGTCCTGTCCCAGGTCCTGTTTGCCTCTGCTGTTCAATGGTTCTGCTCCATCCTTTTGGCACAACTGGCTCTTCCCTCTGTCCTCCTTTACTGTCTGTGTTGCTTTTAGGACTCGAGTCCAGCTTTCTTCTTGAAAAGAGACTCCTGTGAGTCTCACTGGAGAGCTGGTCTTCCATGTGAAAAATGGGAAAAAATTCCAAACCCTTAGCCTGTATTTTTTAGGGGAAGATCTAGCTCAAGGTAGTGAACCAAACCGGGAGGGTTTTTGCTTCCTGGATCCAAGTGTGTTGGCAGAATAAAAGGTTGAGACTGGCTGTCATCTGCTTTTTGTTCCCCCTGGAATATGTGCTTGCAGCCACTGTGGCTTCAGTGCTGACCATCACCACCTCTTCTGGTGGTCAGCAGTGCTCATCCATTTAACTCCAAACTTGCCAGCTCAGCCGCACCTTTCTGCAGCTCCTGGCAACAGGCCCTGTAGGACATCACAGTGTGCCTGTCCCTGCATCCTGGGAGGGCAGCACCAGGAAACCCTTTGCCAGGGCACTGGGAAGTGATGGAGAGGAGGAGGGGGCATTGTCTCTAGCCAGCATGCTACTGATGTGATTCTCCTTTGTGGAATTTTGCTTTCAAAGCATTAAAATTTGAATTTTGAGATCACAATTGCTTAGTTGCTTCTGCTGTTTCATTTTTTATTTTTATTTTTGCAGCTCTTAATATTGCAATTTTTTTCCTTATTACTGAGGGGAGCATGCAAAAGGCAATTTTTTAAGCTGTAGCACTGCACTGAAATTACTCTAATCAGCATTTTTTTGTTTGTTTTACCCTGAAAGTAAGTCATGTGGGCATTCCAAAATGGGGAATAGAGGAAAGGGAGGACAGCAAAAGACCTTTCTAAAATGAAAATGAAATAGCCTTTGTTCTCCTCCTCGTCTCCCTACCTGTGCTGACACTGAGAAATGCATCCGTGGGGCTCAATCTCAGATGCTGAACAGACTCTGTTGTACTGCAGAACAAGTGGCCCAGCTCTGCTTCCTCTGCCTCTGAGCTGCTGGGCTTTGGCTGGTGTGTGTGTGCTGTAATACCAGACTGTTTTTTAGACTAGCACTTTGTAAGTGGCTGGCTCTGTTGTACAAAGAGGAAAATTAAAGAGTGGTTTGCACTGAAACTGGGTTCTGTTGTATTTTCAACTTTCCTTATGTGGCCTAAGACTGCTGGTTGTGGGGATGCCTGGTGCTCTGGGGGTATTTTGGGCTGGGGGAGGGCAAGTCCTGCAGAGCCAGTGCCGATCTGGGAGAAGATCAGCTGTTGAGGGCACAGCTCTGTACAGCTGAGGCTTCAGTTTGCTCCAGGGTTGCTTTTCCTCCCTGCACTCCTGGGGTTGCTGGTACCTGTGCTCTAGCAAAGCTGTCCTTGCTTTTTTGTGGCACTGGGCAGCCTCAGCTGTGGTTTCAATCCTTCCTCTGCAGATCCCTGAGAGGTCCTGGTCTTCCTTCTGTCCATTTTCTCCAGGGTATCAGGGCTGCCTGTACCACTGAGGTAGTTGTCCTGCAGTCTCTGTAATTTCCTCCTCAAGGCAACCTGAACACATTTGTGAGAGCAGGCTGGAAAAAGCTGAGGCAGTGCAATGGGCCTGTGTGTGGGATTGTCCCAGTCTTGCAGGCCAAGGTGGGCTGTGAAGCCCTTGTGAGAAGGTTTGAAGTCTTCATGCCAGTCTAAGAGCGGAGGAGCTTGATCTTAGCTGGAGCTCCTGAGGGTTAATGAGCTTTAATGTAGAACAGCAGCTGCTGAGCTTTGCTGTGAAGGGCTGACTCCAAAGCATGGTGTGAAACCCATCGTGGGAAGAAGGGAAAGCAGTGGGGCAGCTTCCCTGTTCACTGGGAAGATGATTTGGTGAGAACAGAAAATCAGTGTCACAGTCCTGGCTCAGCTCCTGCTTTGAAGAGGGATGTGCAGTTTTACCCTGAGAAAAATTGGTAAAGAATAAAGAATGGGGGAAAAAAATAACAGCCCCAGAGTACGGAAAGAGCTTCTTTTTACGAAGCGTTTTTCCATATTGGGACTGTTCTCCCTGGGGAAGAGGTCTGAGGAGCTTCTGCAGAAGGACAAGCCAGGAACAGTTGCTCCCTGTTCTCTGCAGTCCAAGGTGGGCAGCTTAAAGCATTCATTATCCCCACCTGGCCCAGTAAATAACAGCCAGGCACCCTTTGGCAACACCCTGCTGTGCATGTGGCAGGCAGGGAGGGGCTGTGTGGGCACTCAGGTGCTTACAAATGGACTTGGGAAGGAATAAATTACTGGGGAAATAGTGTGAGTGTATCCTTGAGGTCAAATCAAAGTGAGGGCACTGCAGGTCTGAACATGATGGTTTTCTTTTATTCTCAGCCTTGCTAAAATACATTATATAGTTTTAGATAACAGATTTCTTTCCAAATAACTTTTACAAGAAGAGACAAAAGCATACTCTCAAATTCAGAAGATGGAGGTCTGAAGTTCTTCCTTAAACATGCCTTCAAAATGGAGGTCTTTTGCCATGAGCTCTTCTTCTACATCTTCTAAGGCCCACTGATGATCTGTCAGTTCTAAGGCTTCCCATTCCGTCTGCATTTGCAGTGAACAGAAGTAGAGAAGGAAAAGCAACATGGGATTAGTTAGACAAGAACTACACAAAGCAGTGCTTTCGTTAACAACTGCTACAAACACCAATTTCTATGAAAAACCTGGCAATCCTGTCAACTCTCTGAAATCAGTGATTTATGCTTAATTAGATGTTAGTTGGTCAATACAAATTGCATCACAGAAATCAGAAAAACTACATTATCTACCTTCTGCCAACCCTTTACCCTTCTGGAACAGTCTACTCCTTCTGTAACAGCCAGCCCTGTTCTGGTGGGTCAAGTGCTTTGCAGTGAGTTAATTCTTTAGTTCAGAGTTACTTGATAACAACAGGTAAAAAGCCAAAAATTTTGCACCTGATCACAGACTTGTGCACAAAGCCTGCAAAAAAACCATGTCCCATGATGCCCAGCAGAGATTTGTATTTCTTGGCCAGAACATTTCTGCAATATGGGCTTTTCCCCTTTTGTTTCTGCTGGAGCATGCTGTGGGTTTAGGTCCCTGCAAGGCTGAATGGCAGAAGTGCTGCAGAGAGCCAATACTGGGGTGGGAGTCAGTACTGGCTGGAATTGCACCTCAGTGCTGACTGTGACAGAACACCCACTGCTCCAGCACTGCTGCCAACTGCAGCCATGCTCTTCTCTGGCTGAGCCTCTGCCTGGGTGGTGTGGGATTTTTTAACCAGGAAGGTTACTGAAAACAAACTGCAGGAGCAGACCATCCCACCTTCCCAGGCAGCAGGTTATGTGTGGCTAAACCTCTTCTGCAGTACGTAAAAACAGAAACCAGGTCTGTCCTTTGTGCATAAACCTGGGCTGTGAAAGGCAGAGGCAGGCTAACAAGCAAGTGCCTATGGAAAGTGCTTTAGGAGAATTTCAAGACAGTCAAATCCTGTGGATTTTCCACTGAACTGACTTGCTTACTTGATTCTCTTACCCAAGTTCCATCAGGTGCCTGCTGGACTCATGCTCAGCTGCACTATTAACAACTTTTGCAGAGCCAGTTTCTGCTTTGGAACTATATCTCAAGGTAAAAAAAAACCCTTCCTCAGCAAAAGCAGAGGATGGGACATAAATTCAGCTTTTGTACTGGGAATGACTGATCTGTCAGGTTTACTGCAGGGTATTCGGGCTCTGCCAGACCCAGAGCAACTCCCACAGCCTTCATAAGCTGTCAGCTCTAATTTTAGGAACAGGAATCCAGAGCAATTCTCTTACTTGACACAGGGAGAGGATGAGTTACATGCAGCCTACGACCCTGCAAGCTCACACAAACAGGAATGCAGGTGGGAATACTGTACCTTAAATGCTTTGTTGGTATCTGCTGGCATGGCCATTGCTGCCCCTGTCATTTGTTCTTGCATCACCCTGGACTGATCTGCAGCTAGAAATGAGAGGTTGATTTGTGTGTTACTAAACAGCATTCCCTGGAGCATGGTGCCACTGGGAAGGTTTTTATCTATAGATGAGAACATTGCAGCAACACCCAAAATGCAATACTGCTGTGCCAGAAGGAGTCCTGACAAGACATCTTGCTCCCACCTGCTACATCTTAGCCAGATTTACATAAAATATGCAGAAAAGTTGAGGAAAATAGTTTTCTACATTCCCAATGCACATCTGTCCGTCCCCACATCTAACACTGAGAAATCTTTACAGTTTTCCTTAAATAAATAATACAGAGAATAGAAATAAAACAAGCCTGAGCACAAAAGTTTTTCACGCTGATCTGATGGGAAAGAAAGCCTGGGCTAACAACCATGGAAGTTTATGAGCCAGTGTCTGGTGCAGGAGATTTGGGTACTTGTTGCAGGTGCTGTCAAACCTAGCCCAGGGAGAGTAAATAATCTCACCGAAAGGAGAAAGGCATTCAAGAGCTTTTTGGCTGGAAACTTAGGAATCTTTTCCCCAGCCTCCCTCAGATGACGTCCCTTGGAAGGAGAAGCCAGTTCCCAGAAATGACAAGCGCCTCACCATTATCTTGGCCCAGGATGAGAGTATAAATGCTTCTGAGTCCAAACACATTCAAGAAGTACCAGGAAGCAGAGCTCACCCTGACAAATCAGAACAAGCATGGCTGTTGTCAGTTCAAAGCTGGCACATGACCTCATTCCAGCAGCACACACAGACCATCCAAGGGTTATTAACACATTCAGCATTTTCCAAGTGGGAATTGGACCTTGCTTGTTGAGGACAGGGGCTTACCAGGACGCGTCTAAAGTGAGCAGCTCAATTCCCTGCTGCAACATTGGCTTAAAACGCAGCGTCAGAGGAAATGGGACCTTTGCTGCAGGATAGAGAAGAAAAAAAGCCCAGCTTCACAAAGTGACACTGCACAACTGCAAAGCACAGGGCAAAGTGAGCAGGTAGTTCTTTTATTACATCTAATGTAGTCTGAGTGCAACGTGCACAATAAAAAGTTAATTTGGATTTTTGAAAAAGCTGCAGTTCTGTATTCATTTTAATATGAAAAGGCTTTCTGAAACTTTATCAAATGACCAAACCCTCACACATAGTACTTCAGTGACTGTGAAAGGGAATGTCTCTTGTTAAAGAAACAGTTATCACATAAACAATAGGAAAAAAACCCCAGAACTACAAATTTAAGTAAGTATTTTTGATGTGTACACTCCACACACTAACCAACTCCCTAGACAGGTTCAGAGGAAAATCCACTGTATCAACCTGAAGTTTAGGCAGTTTTAATAAAACACTGGTTTTGTCACTACAGTTGTTCCTGAGCTATTTTCTTTGAGACCATGACCAATACTTTGAAAACAATTTCTCCTCCCCCTTTGCAATGAGACAACCAAATCTGTGCAGTTCATGGAGTGAAGAGCAGCAGTGCCACAAGCCTAATTTATGCTGCTTCTAACTGACTGCTCTCAGGTTGAGGAGAAAATCTCTGACGCAGCTCAGACCCTCAAGGTCATCTTCAGAAACACAGCCAAACCCATCTTATTCCAGACACTTACTTGTGACAAATCCTGAAAATGTCATGTTGATCCAACCACCAATGAGGATCATAGGCAGAACATTGGTTACATTCCCTTTCATCATATCTGTCAGCATGGTAGGATCTGCAAATCATAGATAGGATGTGAAGTGGCAGCATATCACAATAAAGAGAAACAAGTCATTACGTGTCAGCTAATTTAATTAAGAAACTGCATGAGACAACAGTCCTATCCCAGTATCTATAATTTTCTATTGTTGACCATACTTTGCAAAATGAGATGAGCAGCCAATGTGCTGGTGGCTGCTGCCACAGGGGTGTTGTGTTCTGTGCTGTGTCTGACCCCATCCCTTGCCCCAGATCTCTGAACTTGCTTGACCGCTCTGTGAGCTGACCTGGGTAGAAGAATGACAACAAACTCCTATTTTGCTGTATACATTACTTAAAAATTAAATTGCTTTGGAGAAGATCCTGCAGGAGCTGGAGCAAAACACTGGCAAAAGGAGTCGAGTGAGAGCAGGACTTCCCATGCCTGGATACCCTGAGGAGGTCAGGTCTCCTGAGATGCTGCAAGCAGCTCAAAGCTGAAGTTGAGCAACATGAAGTGGCCTAATGTGTTGTTACCCAAGAGAGGGATCTCACTCCCCCCCTGTCCCCAATACCCAGCTGAACAGTCCCACCCCTCCCTCACACTGCCTGAGCTCCCTGCAAAGCTGATTCACCTTCCACCCTCGGCAGACACTGACAGGTTTTTCTACCTGGCTGCAGTTAGGGTACCTTAACATACCTGTCATTGGTGAAGGAGGCACTACCTTTCTTTTTGTTTTCTTAAAAAATCCATCCTCGGGGTTATTAAAAAAATATTTCCGGGACAGAAAAGACTGAAAACAGAAAAAGACAATGCCAACACCATAAGAAGCAGAAGGACAGAAGCATTAGTTCTTGCTCAGACATTCAGACATCTTGTGAGTTCTTTCACAACACACCTTTCTTGGATAGCTGCCTCACTGCCCATGTGTTCTAAAGCTCCTCTTGTTTCTCTGCATCCAGAGTACCAGATCTCTGGCTTTTTGAAATTTTTAAACAAATTATAAGAGTTCTCTGAAGAAAAATCCATGTTAATTAAAGAGCTTCTAGTGTTTTGTGCAAATTCTTTGTGCAGGTTGAGCACCAATTCTGATACCTGGAACACTTTCACACTCCCAACTGACCTCTGAATTTCACAAAATACACACTTGGTACCAACACAGCCAACATGAGTGATGGACTTAGTTTAGCAAACATTTCAGCTGACATTGTATGCCCACCTCGTTATCCCAGGCTTGTATTCCATCCCTGTGTGCTTGCTAGCAGATATTAAACACGACAGTTTGGAGGCACATCTCATGTCAGCATGCAGTTATAACACCGAGCAGTGACAGCTAACATAAATGTCAGGGAAAAGACATATACAGCGGTCCTGTGCCCAAGATTCCTAAGAATCTGCACTCCTGGACACTGCCCTGGCCCAGGGGTGACCCGGCAGCGTCCGACCCCGCGGGCCCTTGTGGGCTCTGCTCGTCCCGCGGCACTGCCCGGACAGAGCCCCGCGCTTTGTGCTGCTTTCCCAGTCATCCTCTTTGTAAAGCCCCAACCGCGCAGCTCCGTACCTGCTTTGGAATGTATTTTCCATTTTCCCGAAGGACTCTGCTCCGGATCAGGACTTGGCTGGAAGAGAGACACGTGGCATTAGCGGGCCGGGCCGGGCCGGGGGCAGCGAGGGGCGGGCGGGGGTGAGGCGGGCCCTGACCTGTCGGACACCTGCTCCTGCGTGAGGCGCTTGTCGCTCTGGAGCAGGATGGACACGTAGTGCCGGATCATGCCCACGAAGAAGGTGATGAAGACGATGGGCAGCACCACCCATAGCCGGATGTTGGAGTCCAGCAGCAGCTCGGGCTCGCTCATCGCGGCGGTGCCGCCTCGGGCCCGGCTCCGGCCGACCCCGGGCCGCCGCCGCACGCCCCGTTTCCGCTTCCGCTGCCGGCACCGACCCTTCCGCCGCCGGCGGAACGGCGTCAGCGCGCGCCGCTGGCGGGAAACTCGAGCGCGAGTGGCGGGAGCGCCGTGAGGGGACCCGCGGGGCGAGAGACGGTGAGGGGACAGTGGGGTGTCCTGCCCTGCCCGGAGGGACGGGAGGTGGGCTCGGCTCAGCTCAGCTCAGGTGAGGTGCGCTGAGCTGAGGAGAGGTGAAACGGCCGCCTCAGGCGCTGGCCAGCTTTTGGCAGTGGGTGCGATGGAGAGGGGGCTCTCCGGTGGAGGCACAGCCCACCTGGCTGGGCTGTCAGGCTGCGCCTCGCACCCAGAGCAGAATCACAGCATTGTTAGGGTTGGAAGGGAGCTCTGGAGATCACCCAGTCCAACCCCTCTGTAAAAGCAGGGTCACCCAGAGCAGGTGACACAAGAACGCGTCCAGGTGGGTTTGGAATATCTGCAGAGACGGAGACTCCACGCCTTTCCTGGGCAGCAGTTCCAGTGCTCTGCCATCCACGGCCTAAAGTTTTTTCTCATGTTGAGGTGAAACTTCTCGTGTTTTAGTTTTGGCCACTGCTCCTTATCCTGTCACTGGACACCACTAAAGAGAGTCCGGCACCATCCTCTTTCAGAGGCACCTGCCTTTCAGATACTTATACACCTAAAACAGCTGGGAAAGGCTCATTGCACATTTGTTTTTTAACTGTTCCACTTCCATGCTGATATTTAAGTAACTCATTTTACTAGCCTCTGCCAAGCAGTTGACATTTAGTGTGAGATGCACACACATCTTTTTTTAATAACCTTTAAGTTTTAAAGGTGAGTCAAGATTTTTTTTTTTTCTTTTTAATCGTTGTCACCCCCCAAAAGAGGATGGGTTAGATGGAGGTTTGTGCTGACAGAGCTCATTGGCCTGGTTAGGGACACGAACAGGGGCAGTTAATGTGGTTGGGCTCATGAACACTCAACTGTGAGTCCTTTGTTGCTTTGTCCAGGCATGTGGAGAGGGTCTTGAGTTTAGTTTAGTGGATGCAATCTCATAGTTGCTCACTTTGCCCGGTGTTTGAATAAAAGGCCAAACCTTGTTTTATGAGGAATTGCATTTTAGAAAAAGTGATGTATTGTACTATTTAAATATGACAAGCTCTAAAATTTCAACCTGCACAGCAGAAAAATGTGGTGTGATACTGGTTACCCAGGCAATCTTTCTTTGAGCACTCTCAGTTTGTGTTGCATTCTCTTTTGCTATTCACTAATACATTCTAGATCTGCTTAAAAAGAGATTAATTAAACACTTGTCTTTTTCCTGCATTTTTTAGGCAACAACAAAGGTTTTGTTACCATGGTTTCAAAAAGGAAATTGTCGAAAGTTGATGCCTCTGAAGAGAGCTGCAAGACAGACTTGCCAAGTAGGTGCTTGGGTATCATCTTACTGGGGTGGAGACCCAGTAATAGAGGCAGCAGCTCCCAAGCAGGGACAAGGCCAAAATGGCAGTTTTGATAATGCTGATTGTTAATGACACTGTTGATTTTTTATATATTTGATGTAGCATGTTTTGTTTTCTCAGAAACTAAGAAGTCACGGATTTCTGATAAGGAAAATGCCTCTGCCTTCTGTGGATTGGAGAATGAGGGAGTCTTTGAAGAGCTCCTTAGGACATCAGGAATTGTGCTGAAAGCTGGGGAGGGACAGAATGAAATAGGTACGAGTTTAACGCTTGCTCTTTCTGCTTTTAGATCAAAACCTGCAAGGATGGCTGGTACAAAGTACCAGTGTGTTTTACTTGCAGGACAAAAGCGCTTGAGCTAGCTTGTTTCAAAGTTCAAGCAAACCTTCATCTGGCCTCTTATTTATTATATACCTCTTGCTCGTGCTGAATTCAGTGCATCACCTAAACTCATTATACCAGCTCTTTGGGTGTAGACATGCTAAGTCTAAGGGCTTCTGAAAGATTATTGGAGGTATATAGAAAAATATTAGACTGTATCTGTGATTACAGTATTGAATTGCAGAGGCAGGAGCTCTGAAATGGGAAAACAAACATGGCATTGTTGTCTTTCAGCTCAGACAAGGCCATCAGGAACTCCTGCATTCAATATCTTCAGTGCTACTCTCAGCCCTGACTAGAGAAAGCAGAAGGGCTGATTCCACTCAGGCTTTTGCCAACTGGGCTTCTCAGTAGAGCAAATGCAGAAATGTTGGTGGATGGGCTTGAGAGCTTGTACTTGGTGTAGCTGTTGTGATGCTGTATGGACAGACTGTGTCTTGTTCTTTATTTCCTTTCTAAACTTTCTCCTTAGCTGTTGATCAAATGGCTTTCCAGAAGAAGCTCTGCCTGGCCCTGGAGAAACACCCTACTTACCCAGCTGTAAGTAACTTTGTCAGGAGCCAGCTTTAAAGCTGTTTGCTGAGCAAAAGATGCAAATGCAGCTGCCTGTCCTTGCTAGTCTCATACAAAAGCATGCAACACATCACCTTATCTTGGATTTCTGTGGTCCACATTTTCCAGTTCTCTCAGTATTGCTGTTCCAGCCTTTTAATCTCTCTGTCCTTCTGACTGTGCCCTGTCAAAGTAATTTCCATTGGCAATATTATTCAGAAGACAAAGACTCTTACAGGAGACAAATCACTTGCATAGCTCTCTGGTGGAAGCTGGATTTGGTTTTGTGTCAGGTGGAGCTGGCACCATTAAAACTGCCATGATGTGGTGCTCCTCTCCTGTCAGCAAGTCCAGGGTGAAAGTCCTGAGGCCAGTGATTTGGCTGCAGGTGTTTTTTGGGTGCAGCTCTCGTCACACTAAAGGTTGCTATCTCAGCTGAACAGGAAGAAAGGCAAAGTCCTTTAAAATCAAAATAAAATGCGAGACTCTCGCTTTAGAGTTATTTTGCAGAACAATCAGTGTTTCCTTCTGGAAATGGTCCAGGCTAGCATTCACTTATTATCCAGCTTTCCTTCCATCACAGTTTCTGTTTGCAGTTACCTGGTTAGCTCTTCCTGGTTCTCATCACCTGCTTGCAAAATGCATCCTAAAGGACAGCAGTTGACTGGGGTGTCCCTTCAGGGTGGGTAACTTCTTTCTGCTTTGCAGGTTGTGAAGCAGTTCATCAGCGGCCTGGAATCTCACATCAAGGACAGGAACCAGTTCAAGAACTGCCTCTTGCCCTGCACTCCTGTACGGACTGAGGGGTCGAGGTAGAGAAAATGTATTTTGCCTTCCCCTTCAGTCAGAGCTTGTTATGTCCTGGGACATTGACCAGAGTGGAGGGAAAGGCTCCAGCTGATGCACACCAAGGCAGGGTGGCTGGTGTAGTACATTGCTTTTTAATAGCAGTGAGTTTAGAGTGTTAAGTCACAGAATTTACTGTCTGGCACACGTTGGACTCCGTGGTATTTTAGGGGAAGAACCAAATACTGTGAAAAAAATTTGATTGGGCTGGTGAAGGTCAATTCCTTTTTGAGATTTTTTTTTTCCAGGAGATACAGCTTAACCACAGACTTTCACATTTCTAGTCTTGTAGAGAGTGAGCTGGTTCAGAGCTAAAGTGCAGTTTTAAATATTTTTGTGTGTGTCTGTGATTACCATGTGTTACCTTAAGTCACTGTATATAGTTTTTTAAAAAAACAGTCACGAAAAGAGCTACAGCCTGTTCTCCCAACATATTTTTGACACAACCGTGGTGGAATCTTTCATCTTGCAGGAATCTGGTGCACTCGTATTGTGAAAGCCTCATTAAACTGCTTCTTGGGATTAAGATCTTACAGGTATGGGCACCTTAGCTTGCTCTTTACAGTACTTTTGATTGTAGGGAACGTTTTGCTTATGTAAGTGAAGGATTAATAGAACTGGTTTTGAGGGAGGTGAGGCTGCACCTGGAACAGTGTCCAGTTTGTTGTTTCTGTAGGGACACAAAGATGCTTAGGGCCTGAGACACATGGCAGACAAGCAGAGACAGAGGGAACCGGGTTTGTTCAGTCTTAAGAGAAGATTAAGGGAAATTTCGTGGTCTTCAAATACCTGGTTGCAATGTGTAGGGAACACAGAGCCAGACTCTTCTCAGAGGTGAACAGGGGCAGAATGAGAGCTGATGGCTCAGGTCAACCATGGGAAATTCTGATGGGATATAACCACTTCCACTGTGGAGAATATGTGTGGGTTTTTTAAGTGCTAGAACTGGGCGCTGTTTTCAAACTTATCTAAAAGTTGATGCTTTAGTTTCCTCTGTGGTGAAAAGCAACTCAGCTGGGTCTGAGAAAGAGAGGTTCACTGGCCCAGAAGAATTGTACATCCTGCTCATATGCTCTGATTCTGTTGGGTTATGTGGGTAGTTTATACCACCCTCTGAGAAGTGGTTTTCACTTCTTAGGCTGTGTGCCTCCTTTCTGGCATTAGGCAAGAGATTTCATACACAGGAAATACTTTTATTGAGCCTTTCAAGTATTTTATTCTTTCTGTATATTTCATCTTTTGTGAAAGGTCAGTTTTGGTGGCAATACCACAGCACAACCAGTAACTCACCCTAACACTGTCTTTTTGCCTTTCTTTCAGCCTGCTGTCATAACACTGTTGTTGGAAAAGATCCCTGAATTCTTTTTTGACATGTGAGTATAAACTGGCTTCTTTCTGCCTTGAAATGAAATTTCTTTTGGACAATCACCAGCTGTTTGACTTTAACTGTTACTTCAAATTTACCTGAATGGCAGTTCGCACTGATGTGGGTTTTTCCTTCATACTTGTGTAAAATAATCTGTGAGGTACCATGACCTTAAATCTGTGTGTGCATAAAGCAGAAGACAAATTTCTAGAAGCTGAAATGCAGACATTGTGCATTGATTGATTGTGCTTTTTGCAGCTACTGACACAAGCTTAGGAATTATTTCAGCAGAGGGACTGAGTGTCTCATCATTTAAAAAAAAGATGGTAGTGGCTGCTTGCAGAGTTTTAGGAGGCTGTGAGATGCAAACAGATCTCCTTTTAAAAGTACAGATTGTGTTCAAACAAGGGAAATTGAAAGAACATCTGTTGGTTTTTAAAAGTATAACATCATAGTTGGAGTGAGACATCTTGAGGTGTAAGGCGCACACACACACAGGCAAGACCTGACCACTTCATCTCTTCTTCCTGTGCCTTGGATGCTCACCACAGAGTTAGTGGGGCAAGCCAAGGGGCAGAATGAAGCTGAGGCTGTTCCTGCTGCAGTTTTTGTTCCCCTGCTGGAATACAGGATACAAGTGCTGCACAGGGGTGTAGTCTAAGAAATTGTCTCAGACTGAAATCTTGTTTGAGGAGGCTTTAACACAGACAGTCACAAGGTCTGAACCATTTTCACCCAAGAATTCTAAAGGATCTTGGATGTAAAAGTGATAAGCTGTTAATTGTGCTGTGAATCCTTTGGGAATTCTGAAAAATGGATGTTGTTACACTTGTCTCCTATCAAACTGTAAGAAGAGTGAAGTTCTTTCTGTGTATTAATGACCAGTTAAGAATGGAGTTAGTTGGTCTTGCTGACCAGCAGCAAAGCTTTTGAGTCCGTAGGTCTGACTAACCTGTGTGTCCTTTTCTGCTGTTTCAGTGTGGGCACCTTTGGAACAAATTTCCCTCGGCTCATTGTCAATCAGTTTAAGTGGCTTGACAGGCTCCTTGACAGCCAGGTGGGTACCAGAGGTGCAATCACATGGATGCTTTTCCCAAACAAGTTCTGGAATGCCTCTCAGGTGGGATTAGATGAACTATTGTGCTGATGAGAACTGATGTTATTTTTGTATTGGTGGGCTGAAGGAGAGATTTAATTTTTTTCTGTTTCGTTATGATTGTCTTGAGTGACTTCTGACCTTCTTTTACTATTTTTCTTCTTTCCTTGCTCTAAGTCATCTTTTACATAAATTTATATCTGTGCATGTGTATTCACACAGGTGACCCCATTTTAAAGCTGTTGCTGGCAGGAAGTTACAATCCCCTCTTATTTAATTCTAACAAGATACTGGATACTTGCAAGTGTGTGGGGATGAATTCTCTGTTCCTGCTCTGGTGATTCTTTTCCTTCTTTCCCTAAGTCAGTCAGTCTCTGTGGGTTACTCTCTACTGGAGTACTAAACACTGGGAAGCTTGTTGTGTTTCCCAGTTTCCTCTGCTCACCAAGATCGTGATATCCTACCTGTAAAATACCATTGTTCCACAAAAGTCTATGCTCTGCTTCATGACTTCAGCAGGACAGTGAGTTTGGGACAGTTGGCATAAATCCAGGAAGACGATGTACTGAGGGACCTTAGATGCATAATATTGTTGTTGTGCTGATGGTGAGATCTGTGCTTTTCACCAGTGCTCTTGTCTGCAGGATCTGGTCAAGAAGTTAATGCAGATGGTTAGTGTCTCTCCAGTACCAATCCAGCACGATATTATCACCAGTTTACCTGAGATCCTGGAGGATTCCCAGCAAAGTGAGGTTGCCAGAGAGCTCAGGTACAGATGATTTGGTTGGGAGGGTTTGTTTTGTTTTGTTTTTTCCCCCTTGCACTTAGTAGAAAAGGACAAGGTGCATTAATGAAGGTTGCTCTGGGACTGACTGAAGTATTAGGACAGCCGTGTGTTCCTGTTAACTGCAACATTTGGGGACACCTACCACTGGCTTAGGACATTCCATTTGTGCTGTTATGCTCTTAAAGAGAGCACAGGCAAAAGACATTGCATTTAGACAATGCTCCAAAACTGCTTTTATCTAAATAATTGTTAAACTCTTGACTACCTGCATACAGCACAGGTAGAATCCAGTTAAGTACTCACTACTTATTCTGGATCAGTCTATGATCGGTCACTGGGGTATTACATTTGTCTTGGATTCTGCTGTGGTAAGAATCAACATGGTTTTTATTAATAAAAAAAACCACACACAACACAGTAAATGTGTGCAAGAAACAGAACTTTCTGGCTATTTTATATACTTTTCTCAAGCATATTTACTGACCCAAACAACTGGGGGACCTAATGCCAAGAGTTATCCTCCCAGGGAGCACTGCCTTAGGCTAGTCCTTACATCTGTCTTCTTTAATAATATTTTCATTTTACTTAGTAATTTGAATAGTCTAAGTGGTCCTAATTCTTATTACTACACAGATCACTTGCATTTATGCTGGTGTTAATTATCTTTTCAAACCTGTGATCACTGTTGCAGATTATTACTGCAAGCAGTGCATCCCGTTCCTTGTACCCTCTCAAATTGTGACTTCGTTTTCATTCTCAGTTTACTGCCTCAGCTTCTAGATAAAAGAACTCCACACATTTTTCCTATGCTAATCAAACTCCTCAGACTTCTGTTTTCTCTCTTTGTGTATTTTGAAAGCTGAGATCCAAACAGTATCAGCAAGGCATACTTATTTCCATATTCTCAATAGCCTCTACCCATGTCTGATGTGGAAAACAACTCATTACTTGTAATGAATTAGGGAGCATAGACAGAGTTACCAGGATGCTGCAGGTGAGGTGTTTTTCAACTAACACAATTTAAGTACAACTTCTTGCTAGAGAAAGTTTGTAAGAAATCGAGATCTCAGCCAAGAATGATTACATGAGTTTTGGGAAAGTCCATGAGGCTGTTAAAAGACAGGTGCAGCTCTTACATGAGGAGCAATAATTTAGGGAACAAGTTTTCCATAATGCCAGTGGCATATGTTGTTGTCAGTTTCCGAGATTTTTTTTTTGCATATCCACAAAAACTACTGGAATCATACAATACACTAAAGATACATTCTTGGTTTTGTTAAGAGGACCATTTGTTTTCTTTTCCCTGTGTATCAGCTGCTTGCTAAAGCAGGGCAGACGGCTGACAGTGCCAATCCTGGATGCCCTTTCTCGTCTGGATCTCGATGCAGAACTTGTGGCTGAGGTGAGAGCTTTTACTGAGCACTTCGGCAGACCCCAGCCCCTGCTTAGCAACACGAGAGCTGGAACTGTTTCTTCATTCCAAGTATTTTGTTAAATCTGACTCCTATAGGCCTTCAAAAGTCCTGAGCTCCTGAAGTTGGAAAGAAGTCAGAAGCTAAAGCTGGTTTTTGAAACATGTGAGGGGTTCAGTGAAGAGCAGAGAGAAGTTTTCTGAATGCGTACTATAACAGCCAGAAATTTCAATCACAGCTGTTTTAGCTAATGCAGAAGCACTTTGTCCTGCTGCACTAAATTTTTATTGCCTGTCTTAAACCTGCTTATTGTCAATATTTCGTCTTTTTGATGTGACCAGACTAGATTGTTATATTCTAAGGAAAGGCAGAAGATTGGTGATCAAATAATTAAATAGGTTTTCTCTGCAGAATGCTGATAAAGGAGAAGAGATGATGATGTGCTTTGGCTGCATTGCTGTACTTTTTGGAGTTGGGCTTCTTAAAAATAAAATAAAATTGGTTCATTTGAGTGCACTAAATAGTGTTTTTACATAGTCCCAAAACGCTGGTGCTGCATAGCAGGATGCATGTTGTCCATGCTTTTCCCTTTTGAAAGCCAGTTAAAAAATGATGGAGCCAAGCTCTTCTTGATGAAGAGGGATAAGGGGCAGTGGCCACAATAGGAGGTTTTGGTTAGACATTTGGAAAAACAAGTTAGGGTCTGCAGCATTGACATAAATTATCTAAGAGGTGGCAGGGATTGGAGATTTCCTCCATCCTTGGATATCTTCAAGACTCAGCAAAGCCAAGGTGAATCTGATCTAGTACTGACAATATTCCTGCTCTGAGCAGAAGGCTGGACTATAAGGATTCCTTCCCACTAACATAATTGTGTTTCTGTGAAGTGTTGTCTTCCAGCTGATGGAGTGTTGCTTTCTCCTCAGGTGCGACAGTCCGCCATGACCATTGTGCCTTCTGTAAAACTGGAAGATTTGCCTGTAGTAGTAAAATTCATCCTCCAAAATGTCAAGGCAGCAGATGCAGTAGAGGTACAGTATCTTTTTCATAATGGGAGCGTGTGTTTTCCACACCAGTGTGTGTTTTAACAGAGGGAAGTTGCTTCACACACAGAGATGAATGTTTTTAATGTTTTCAAGTAAAATTTTAATGTTGCCAGGGATCAAAGCCAGCCTGGATGAAGTATCAAACGCACTTTTTTTTGTATGTTGAGGAAGCCTCAGTCTAAGCCAGATGAAGTTTGTGATCTGCCCAAACCTTTCAGGGAGACCCTTGTAAAAAAAAGTGTGCCTATCACATGGAAGCCACTCTGTGCTGGTACACTGCAATTCAGCAGCAGTCAGATTGATAAACTTGCATGTCCCAGAATTCCTGAGGCTGCCACATATCTTGCTCAGCTGCTAAGCAGAATAAAAACAGTTCACAGCAACGTAAAGCAGATACAGGTGGGAATTTTGCAGAGTAGCTTTAAAAAAATTCTGCTTTCTGTATGCATCTGCAACATCATGACACAATGTGAAAAGTTTTGCTGGTTCATTTTCTAAGTTAAAAAAAAAATTAGATTTGGACATGGTTAAGTACTTGTGAATCTTATAAATATATGAGGTTTTTGGTTTGTAATTTTAAGGTTGTTATGGGAAATTGTTTTATTTTCCTCAGCTTTTTCTGTTCTTCCCTCATTTGTCACAGTGATTTGTGCATGGATTTGTGCTTTACAGGTGATTTCTGATCTTCGTAAGAACTTGGATCTGTCATCGTGTGTTCTGCCCCTGCAGATGCACAGTTCCCAGAAGATTAAAAGCCAAGTCCAGGCCAGGTACTTAAATAGGTTTATCTGATTCTCCAAGGGTAGGACAAGACAAGAGAACTTAAACTCTTCCTCTTCTGGTCTCTCTGGCACTATTGGCTACATACATGAGTCCAATTTATCCTGTGGAAAGGCACAGACACCTTTATTCCTTCCTGCTTGGTACTAATACAATACATTTGTCAGTCCTTGCCCAGCCAGCTTCCCCTGTCGTGGATTTAATTCCTTTTGAGCCAGCTGCATCCATGTCTGCGTGGGAATAAGCAACTTCATCTATAATGATGTTGCTACCAGTTCATCTGTTTTAAGTTCCCTCCAGTATGTTTTCCATTGATTCTGCAACCTCTGTTTGCACCCTCTTGTGTCACTCCCTATCCTTGACAGAGCATTCCCTCTGGACAGTGGCTGCTTTAAGTAAGTGCTGTGACTGCTGGGCTGCCTTGTTCCTTCTGTGACAGTATTTGCAGGGACTGAGTCTCCTCCTTTCTGATAATTTACAGTTCTTCCCTGAGCCAAGTAACCACCAGCCAGAATTGTGTGAAGCTACTTTTTGATGTGATCAAGTTAGCTGTGAGATTTCAGAAAGATGTCTCTGAAGCATGGATTAAGGTAAGATACATGCTTCAGTCCTTGTTTCCTTATTTATTTGGGGTCCTTGATTGAGCCTGAGCCTTTCTTGTAATCAAATGTGATATCAAAAGACAAATGTTAGCCCTTCATTTTATTGATGCATTTCGTTCAGCGAGAGAGGAAAAATGTATACCCATGTATTGAGACTGAGCTGTGTGAAGCCTTAAGGTGCTTGAAAATGTCCTGCTGGAAATCAATATTGGCTGGTATTGTGCCAAATTTAATTTTAAATTACATTTCAGCGTAAACCATGAGACTGTTTCTTGTTCTCAGTCTTTCATTACTCAGTACCTCAGTTCCTTTCTCAATCCGGATGTTATTTGAGAGTGTCTTCAATCAAACTCAAAGTTTAGCTATTTTTTTGGAATGCTTTCTGGATTCTCTGTTGTTGGCAAGATCCAGTTTGCTGACTTGGATAGGTATCCTGTTGTAGAGGAGAGAAATCTGTGAGCAGGGTGTCACAGACTTTTGGTGTCTACCTTTTTTGATTTGGTTTTGGAATATAGTATTGTACTGTAGCTTAACAGCTTGCTTGTTTTTTTTTCTCTCAGGCTATTGAGAACAGCACATCTGTGTCTGACCATAAGGTAATACTTCTGCTCTGGGACTGTCCTCTTCTGCTGATGTTCTCAAGGCTTTCTTCATGGTTGTATATTAAGAGATTTTTGTAGTTGGTGCAGAAACTGCGAGTGATGTTTCATGGGTGGTTCTTTTGGTGTTGGACTTGTTCTGAGTATAGCAACCATCCATTTTCTTTGTAACCCTTGGTTCATCCTTCCTAATGTCAAGGGATAGAGTTATCTTGTTTTAATTCTGTCCTGTTGGACTCACAAGGTTTTTCTGCAGTTGTGACTGTTGGGACTTTTTGAGGTCTTTTTTTGTTCTCAGTTTAGACTTCAGGTTTTGACTTGGAGTTATCTGGACTGCTTAATATTTCAACATAATGAATAGTGGTTATTTCCTCTAAAAGGTTCTGGATCTGATAGTTTTGCTGCTAATCCATTCTACAAACACCAGGAGCAGGAAGCAAACTGAAAAGGTCTTGAGGAGCAAAATCCGATTGGGCTGCATGCCAGAGCAGCTGATGCAGAATGCCTTCCAAAACCATTCAACGGTCAGTGCTGATCCTGCTTTGGGGCTCTCTCTTTTCTCTCTCAAAGATCTTGGTCAGATGATGATTTAGCCCTGTGCTGCATTATTTATACCTTTCCAGTTATGTACATGTACTTCTCTTTACTAATTTTTGGTCCAGATCAGTGTCCCAAGGCACATGTCCTCTGTTTTAACTGTCATGTGGTTTTCTGAAGTTGAGCTTTCCTCAGCACTGGATGTGTTGAAAACAAGCAACAATAATCTCTTTCATGGTGTCTGTATTTCAGGTTATCAAAGACTTCTTCCCTTCCATCCTAGCCCTTGCTCAGGTGTTTCTGCACTCAGCACACCCAGCTGTGGTCTCCTTTGGCAGCTGCATGTACAAACAAGCTTTTGCAGCCTTTGACTCCTACTGCCAGCAGGTACAGTGTGATGGATGGCAGCTGTTTTATTTGGGCTTGCACTTTTTTCTAGGATGTATGTCATGATCCTTTAGGGGACAGGGTTTCAGGCAGTTGGAAGCCTTTGGAGAGAAGTCTGTGCCAAAGAGTAGGGCAAGAAGAAGATGGGGAACAATCACAGCAAGACTGGTAGCAAGGGACTCAAGCACAGAGACTGCTTTGATTATCTATACTTGATTGACTTAGTTCATACGAGCAGAGCAAGGCAGACATTTTCTGTTTTTCACTGTGGTTCCTTTGGTGGCTTTTTCCTTAGGAGGTTGTGACTGCTTTAGTGACTCACGTGTGCAGTGGAAGTGAGACAGAACTGGACATTTCTCTGGATGTGCTCACGGATTTGGTGGTGCTGCACACATCCCTGCTGATGCGCTATGCCACCTTTGTGAAGGTATGTTCTGGGTCTATACTAGATTTTGGGTCCTTTACACCACTTTGCCTCAGATCCAGAATACACCAGTGCTTCTCCAAAATAGAGGTATTGGAAAAGCTTGTACCTGTAAAGCTTTTCTGTCTGGAGAAATGCAGTGGTCAGAAGTGAAAGGTATCTGTTACCAAAGTGTGAGCTGTAAGATAGGACTGTATGATTTTTCGACAGGGGAAATTAAGATAGACAATTCCTTTTAGTTAGATAATGCTTAAATTGCAGGTGTGGAATGGTGCCTACAACGGAAGGAAAATGATGTCTATTTACATGAGCTGTTTCAGAAACTTGGCAAAAATCTGCCCCCTTTGTGGACTGCCCATTCTGTCTATTGAAAGACTGATAGTACTTTAGCCAGTATTTGAATCCTAAGACAAAATTGCTCACAGAGATGGAAGAAGACATGTCCTAAAATTTAAAAAAAGGAAGTACTTAGTGGGGAGAAAAAAAAATGGACTACTGAGTTCTAAGTCTGATAAGCAGCGTCAGACCTGCCCAGTTGCCTATTTCCAAAAGTATTAAAAGTGGAGATTGAGGGAAGAGCTAAACAGCAAGGCAAGCATGTCACAGTACTTTCATTGAACACTCCCCATCTGTGGTGGCTATGTAGCTTAAGGACAGCTTGTATTTAAGAGTCCTTGAACAGGGTGGGTATGGGTATTCCCACACCTCTCTGATACTTTGATGCTCCCTGTGATTTAATTGTACACTATGGGAAAACTGTTTACTTTTTGCTGTTTAGCTGGTTGATTGTTAAATGAAAATTGCTTAATTTCTTGCTTGTCAAATACTTTGAATCCTGTGACCAAACCTGTGATAGAAAATAGACAGCTGTCACTTGTCCTGAGCACTCCTAAAATGCTTATGGTATCCAAATTGTTCTTCCATTCAGCCTCTGATAAAATGACCTGCCATAATTAAGGCCAGAGCAACAGTTTGGCATTTATATTTGTTTAATTTGAGTGTAGCTTTTTCATGTGTGTACAAAAAAGGTAAAGTTAATTATCTTCCCTGAGGTTGGCCATTCATGTATTTTTGAGAATATGGAAAGGGATTCTTGATATGTCTGAGCTAGTTTGTGGCTTCTCTTATAGACCATTTTAGACTCTACACAGAAACTGAATCCATGCCAGATCCGGAAGCTTTTCTACATCCTCAGCACTTTAGCATTCAGCCAGAAGCAAGAAGGGAGCTACATTCAGGTAAGCAGAGACACAACAGAAAGTCATTCAGGCTGTGCCTTGGTGCTTTTGCTAGGTTAACTAAATACTGGCTTCATCTATGAACGGTGATTGATGTCAGGACGTCCTTCATCTTAAAATTCTCTTCTCCCCAAGTGGCTGCAAGTCAACTTATTCCCACCCTGATATCAAGGGCTTATCAAAGTGACTGTGTGCCTCTCATCTTTCCCAGAAAGGTCCCCTTCTCTTGTGCATCTGAGAAAGGTTAGAGTTGTTAGATGTGTTGTTGGAGGGGTACTGATGGTAGTCCCTAATCTAACCTCCCAGTGAAAGTGGGACTGTCACCAGCATGGTGTCATGTTGATTGTTGCTTTGTCCAGCTGAGCCTTGAAGGCTTGCAAAACTGTAAATTCAGCAGCCTCCTTGAGTGGCTCCGTTTCTCCATCACTTAGAAGCCTTCAGAAAGCACAGTTCAGTGTCTTCCCTGAGATGTTTGTATTGATTCAGGCACTTAAATTCTGTACACCAGAGACAACAGAGACTCTTGTCAGAAGAACTGAACTTCACAGTGCAGAGGACTCTGCTGGGAAGTAGTAGAATTCACACCTCTCATGCCTATGGTTTAAACATGAGAAGCTGTCAAACCTGGTCTGTCTAAATCCACCTTCTTCTTGCACAGGATACCTTGTGTGACTCAGTTGCAGCCTAACAGTGGTGGTACTGGATACCTTTGTCTGGATTTCTGAATCCTTGAGCATAGCAGATAAATATTCAAAGATATTTATTTCACAGCAGAGATGTCTGGGTTGAAAATCTTCCCATTCATACAGTTGAGCTCTTAGAAATTAGGACTATTTGCCTTTCTTTGAGTCCTTGTGTAGTTTGTAATTGTGGGTATGTTTGCACATGGTAACTTGAGACTGTAAAGGAAAACTGCTCTTCCTCTGATTGGTCTGTGGCATGTAAAACAGCATTTCTATAGTCATTTTGGGCCTTCCCACTCACCCTGTTAAATTTGAGCTCTTCACTGCCAAAATTCCCAGTTGTATGGCAGGTTTAGCTCCTTTCTGAACTACTTTCCTCAGTGATTTCCCCACCTCCCACCCCAATGTGTGATTTGTGAAAATTGCCTTGGCAACACACAGTGTGATTTTGCAGCCCAGGAGGACTTGCCATCAGGATGTTCTGCCTGTCACCCTCAGAAGTTGTGAAAAGAAGGGGAGGAGTGTCTAGAATTTATTTTGAGCTGACAGTTTGTAACTGTGGAGATCCTGGGTTGGCAATTTGACTCTAGCCTCAGTGATGGCAAAGACTTTAGGAGTAGGTCACCAAAGAAATCAGTATCCTGAGAGACAATTTCCTCTTTGCCTTCTCTAAGGGCACTTCTAAACTGATGCCTCTCAGACATGAGGATCTCTGCAGGTGGATTAGGCATTTGTCCTTGCAGTGCACAGTTTGTCTTTGGACCTTCACCACAAACTGCTCCATCCTTCAGCCTCCTGAAGCTGACAGTGTTTTGAAGTGCACCTCTGCAGCTGCTGTTAGGGTGTGACAGGCTCCAAGACCATCTGCTATTTTTTTAACATACTCTTCTATTAATTATAGGTGAAACCTGGACCGACTACATGTTCTGTGTAGTAGTTAGAGCAAAGTCAAACCAAATCACTTTTCATGCTGTTTACAGCCTTAGTTGGAGCTGTGACCAGTATTTTCATAATAAAGGAAATGTCAGAATCCACAGGGACTCAAATTCATTTCAGAATTTTCATACAGCAAAGCTGTAATCCCAGTAAACCATCCCCCTGTAGCCCTTGGAGATGACATTGAGTGAAGATGCCAACAGAACTGTGAGTGATGCACACAAGTACCTCTGTGGTGACACGGTCTGTGTCTCTTTCCAGGATGATATGCATATGGTGATCAGGAAATGGCTCTCCAGCACAGTTCCCAACCACAAACAAATGGGGATTATTGGTGCTGTTTCCATGATAGGCAGCGTGGCATTAAAAAGGTGAGAGAAAATGTAGCAAAGATGAATTTAACGTGGCTTTCAGTTCAGGCCTGGAGTGGAACAAAGACAGGAGGGCATTGCCTTTGAGTTCATGCACATCTTGGGCAAATCCAGGAACTTAAAACTCTCTTCTGCATACTGTGGTGTTTGGTATTTCAGCCTGTGCAGTGCTGCTCACCTGCTGCTGGTCTCAAAGGCATCCCAAATTCCTTGTTAATGCCTATTTGTGGATGCCTTGACCAGCACAAGCAGAACCTACTGCTTGGAAAAAAATTGCACACTGGTGGGCTGACTACAGATCAGCTTCTGACTCTAGGCTGAATAACCTGAGGTGCTCTGTGTATGAATCCAGGGAAATCTAAAAGAGAAGTCTCAAACACCACCAGGTCTTTTCTTAATGTGTTCCAAAGAAATCTTTTTCCTGCGTAATTCTCCAATTTCTGGAGAGAGAACCTTGTGTGTGTGATGGGTCACCTGCTGAGTCTTGTGCCACAACAGCAAGGTTATCAATTGCTTCCAGGAATGAAGGAGATGGTGCTTCACTGGAGAGACCAGAGCTGAACAGTGAGCGTGATGGGCAGGTGAGTACCAAGAATGGGGCAGTGTGGGAGACAGGGAGGATATGGTCAGCAAGGAGGGGTGACTGGAAATGCAGTCTTATCTGAAGTACTGTGTGGGTCTGGGAGTTAACTTTCCTGAGCATGGGATTTTTGTACATTGACTGCAGAGCCAAGAGTCTATTAAAAATGGTTTTGGAGAAACAAAGGCACCCACTGGTGTTGCCTCTGCTAGACCAGGACAAGCAGCACTTCAGCCATTTAGTGAAAGTCTTCTCTCCAGCTGTTATTTCAAATACAAAGAAAGAAGCAGGACAATCTGCTTCAGTGAGCCAAAGGGTGACCATGGCCATCCTCTCAGCTTTGGTAACTGTGCCTTTCAGGCCATCCAGAGAAAGTATTTCTGCTGTACAGGATTGGCATAGCAGCCTTTTTCCTTAGTTTCTGTTGAAGAACCTTCTTCTCTGCTGGCCCTCTATTTAAGGGTGATCCCGGGCAGACTCTTTTGTGTCATTTCATGGCAGAGGACTCTTAAAGGCCCATGTTCCTTCTCAGAGCTGTGTCTCTTCAAGAACATTCATCATGGGTTGTCACTCTAGAGATGAAGCTTTGAATATGCCTCACAATAAATTAATATAAAAAGGACTTAAGGTGAAAGCTTGAGTTGGATCACTTACCTTACCCATTTCTGCACTGTTTTCTCTCCTTTCAGCTGTCTACCCTGCTGGACCTTGTGGGCTTCTGCTGTGAGCAAACACCAGAGATCCGGGCTCTGTACTACGATGAATTTGCCAGTTTGATTGAGAAGCAGAAGGGCAATTTGGACTTGCAGCTCCTGGTACGTTGCAGAGCAGTTTGAACATAATCACTTACTAGAATTCTTCAGAAAAATGATGTTTTTTCAAACATTGGCAGGATAGAGTCAATTTGAGGATTTCACTCCAGTCTGGAAATTTGTTTTGTTCTGTGAGAGACTGGTCAGATACAAAATCCTCATCCAGCTCTCTTGGCTTTTTCTGATTATGGCAGATTCCTCATTGTGCTTTAACAGCTTCTTTTATGTGAAATTTTACATGACAGTAGGGAAGCCTTTTAAAGGAAATTATGTGACATTTCAGAGCATGCTGTTCCTATTCATAGACAAAAATAGAATCTGAAAGAACTTTAAACTTAGTATTGAAATTGGTTTCTGGGTCAGACTACTAAGACTGTCTGATCCCTAAGATCTTGGAAGAGCCACAGTCATTTATGGTAGTAAATAAATAAATGGTATTTATGGTGATAGGAAAAGGTTTGTGAAGGCCACTGGATAGCTCTTTCTTCCTGCTGGGAGCTCCTTTCACATGTGGGCTGCTTTCCTCTTGCAGCCAGCTGCTCTGCCTCTCTGCATCACTCTGGAACTTGTAGTCAAGCCCACATCCAGAGAGCGGGGAAGAAGTTGGTTGTGCACACTTAGCATTGTTTCCTGGCTCTGTCTCTAAAGGCAGCCCTTGGCTATCTTTGCAGGCCATGGGGCTTCATGGCTGTGACTGTTCCAGGATACTTTTGCTTGGCCTTATCTTCTGCATCTTCCACTGCTGCTGTTGGAGCTTTCTTCATTGATCCCCTTTGCTGAGCAAGTTTTTTTTCCTTTCTTCGTAGGACAAGTTTGGGAAGAGTTTGGTGGAGGACTTTCCCAGTGACTTCGTGGTAGATCTCAGCCCCACAGTGCACGGGTATGCTAATCACAGCTAAAGCATTGATAGTGTTTCTGCCACTGAGAACTGAGGTTGCCAATAAGACCTTGTCTGTCTTTCCTTGCAGTTCATTCTTGTTCCCAGTGAAGTCCTTGTACAATCTGGATGAAGATCAAAGTCAGGAAGCAATTGCCATCAACCTCTTGCCATTGGTGTCAGAGAGTGAGCTTGGCAGAGTCACTGCTGGAGCGAGTCACCAAAGCAAAAGGTACTTTGACACTTACGTGTGGGATGACTGCAAAGGTAAAGGAAATGTTTTCATTTGTGCACTTCAGGTGCCTGATAAGGAGCTAGGCAGAGAATTTACCAGTTTACAGTGTTGTTCTCCTTTTTTTGATGTTAAACATACTCAGATAGATTTAAAGGCATAATCTGGTTGGGAGCTGGCAGTCTGTTCTGGCTTAGGCTGTTTAGGTGATCTTGGGTGAGTCATGCTGGTAGACAGTGCTAAACTCACAAATATGCAGCCAAAAATGAAATTTGACTGAAAAATAAGGACATTGTCTTTGGCAAATGGAACAGGAAGCATGTAAGATATACAAAAGTCAAGTAAACAGTATGGCAATCAAAGTTAAAAGGACCATAGGACTCATAGAATTGTTAAGGTTATAAACGGCTCTCTTTTTTTTATTTGCACCTTCACATTGTAGTTTATTGTCGTAAGATTTTGTTGAGATTTTAGTTGTGCTTTAAAAAGACGTGATCATTGAAAATACAGCTAACTTCGCATGCATCTGTGGAAAAATGTTGATTTTCCTCACTCAGAATTGGAGCAGTGGCACACTGCAAAACACTGAAGGAGGTTTCTCCACTGCTTATAACTGTGTTGTGCACAATTTCTTACAGATCCTTCTGAATTAGTCAACTTTGGTTTCCACCAGAAATAAATCTGACCCCATTTTTTGTTCATTACAATAATTTTTCTTCCCTTATTTGCTTTTTCAGAAAACTCATAATCACCAGTTATTAGTTTGTGGGAGTTTTTTTCTAACCCACATGGTGCATTTCTGCTCTGTATTGCTGGGACTTGCAAGGAGCAAAATAGAAGGCATAGGCAAGGTGGCCTGGGGAGGACACAGGACATAATGGAAAAGTGATGGGCATTCTGGAGATACATAAAACATAATACCCACTCCATTTCTTTTTTCTCCCAGGGCAGTGTCACCCATGTGTCTGTCACCCTGTTTCCGGTTGCTGAGGCTCTACACCGCAGAGCAAAACAGTGGAAGTCTGGAAGAGATTGATGCCTTGCTAGGTATGGTAAATGGACTTTCTATAGAAGTCCTGTGTTGTTCCTGTGCCAGATCTGCACAGATTTCCTCTGGCCACAGGAAGGATTGTGCATTTTGTGAAGGAGGCTGAGATGCTCTGTGCCCACAAAGTGGAAGGGAGTCAGGGAGACAGTTGTGCTGTCTGAGGATAGAGTGGCTGATGGACCTTACTCCAAATAGCCACTGGAACTGCTACAGGCTTTGATAAGAGGCTTGGTCTATGCAAAGGCCAAAGCATGAGTAGCACACAGTCCAGCCTATACTTTTCTTGCTCTGTGCCAGGTTGTCCCCTGTACCTGACTGACCTGGAGGTTGAAGGGAAGCTGGAATCTCTGTCCAAGCAAGAACGTGAATTTCTGTGCTCACTCCTGTTCTATGCTCTCAACTGGTTTCGTGAAGTGAGTAGAGCCTTGTCTGCAGGTTCTGGAGTGGAGGGATGAGGGAAGCCTTGGAGAGTAGAGGTTGGTCGGCCAGGAGAGGGGAAGCCAGAGGGGAGAGAATATTCTGGTCTTCTAATGTGGTCTTTGTTACCTAACAGAAAGGTTGTGCTCCACTTCCAGAGAGGCTATAGAATTTCCTTTCTTGGGGATGCTCTATACTCTCTGTTCTATACCTCTGTGAGCTGACAGAAGGGTAAAATGCAGTGCCTTCATGCAGATTTAGACCATATATTTGCTACATCAATGGTCAGTGGGATTGTTCCCTGCTGGAGTTACTCTGATAACATGAGAAGGGCAGATTTGGTGCAGTTCCACATTCCCAGTCCTCCTGCTCTTCTCCCAGGACTGCCTCTTTCCTGGCAGACCGGGGGAGTGCCAAGGGGTCTTCAGAGCCACAGGTGTCACAGAACCTGATGTTGTCTGCTAATTCCTCTTTTTCAACTAATATTTTATGTATAGGTGTTGTCATGTTGGAGTGAAAGCTCCTCTGGACTCAGGCCTAGAGGGAAGCCAAAGCACAGGGGTTGAATTAAAACCTTTAGATAAGCTGAGATACATGAAGTCATACCAAAGTGAAATCGAAATACAGAGTTTTAACTTTTAGTAGAAATATATGCTAAGTGCCTTAAACATTAAAAAGCTGCAGCAGGGAACTTAAACACAGTTTTTATTGCAGCAGTGTTACCTTTTCACAGAATTTCTTTAGACAAAATATAGATAGAACTATACTGTTCACATTTTTTAGAATGTTCAGATAAACAATAAGAGCTGATAGAGACTATATAGGCAAATCTGTGTAATAACCTATGTAACACTTGTGTAAGACTTACGACTGTTGGAATTAGACCAGGATAGGTTAAAAAATGAAAGACTAGAAACGTGTGTTAATTTTATTAGTCAATTAACAAATATAATCCACACTTCTGTAAGAAAGAATTGGAGAAGGAACTAGAATTAGAAGAAGCTGTTCTGCCTGCTGTTTGCCTGCTGTTGCTGCTTGGCCTTATCATGTAACCCCTTCGAACTCTGCCTTCAAGAATCTATGAGACTACGAAATAAAGAACTCAGCAGAACAGCAGCCTCCTCTGCTCTCTCACCCTCTTCTGAAAAGGAAGGGTATCCCATCAAAAGCTCAACATTGTCCTACCTCTTTTTATAGATTGCACCAATTATATCCATGTTCTTATGGGCTTCTGAAGAGCTTTGTTCATGCCATCTGAACCTGGTCACACAGGCCACTTGTGCTGTGTTGTGTGTTCATTCAGGACTTGAGAATGTTATTCAGAAAAGAAAAAGTAGCAAAGTGGGTATAAATCTCCCTAATTCAGTGAGCTTGGTTTGTATCTCTAGGTTGTAAATGCCTTCTGCCAGCAACAGGATGCTGAGATGAAGGGGAAAGTTCTAACTCGATTACAGAACATCACAGAGCTGCAGAATGTGCTGGGAAAATGCTTGGCAGGTGAGTATGAAACATTTGTACATTTTGGGTCTGTACCAGCTGTGAAGTGAAAGGAATTGTTTTAGACATCAATGGAGGAAGCATATGGTAACACACACTGCAGTTTTACAGTGGCCTAAAAGTTCATGCATGGACAGCTATAATTTTCAGTTTGTCCAAATCCAAACTGCTCTTCTTAATCACTTCCTCAGTGAGGAGCACACAAATTACACACTCTAGAGTCACGAACTTTTACAGATCCCCAAGTATTGACACACCTTGTCCATCTCCCAATAGCCTGCCTAGATCCCAGGCACTCTAATCTGCTCCACTGCTCCCCTCCTCACTGCTATTCCAGCTCACTGCTCGATAGCAGACACACAAACTCTTACACTTATCTCACAGGCACAGACTTGACATTTTCACCAGGACAGTGAAATATATGGTACTTTCTTTAGATATGTATCTGGCCTGTATGTTGTCATTCAGGAGCTGAATTAACACAATTTCTACATTTTGGCTCTTTCAGTGACCCCTGGCTATGTCCCACCACCAGCTACCTTTGACTCTGAAGCCCTGGAGGCTGCACCATCCATTAATGCTGCTGGTCCAGCCAGGAAAAGGAGTGGTAAAGATAATCTAAAATGTTTAAGCAAACAGATGTGATGGGGGTTGACTGGCAGATTGCACTGCAGCCATTGCACTTGTGTGTGCCTAAAGCACTAAATTCTTGGCAACGTCAATCTAGCTTGAAATTTTACCTCATCAACTCCTGTTGCAGCTGAAGTGGAGATGGAAAAATATCCTACACCAAACAGGTGTTGGATGGTCTGTCTCCTTGGCTAAAGCTGATGCATAGCATTTAACAGTGAAAATCCAGGGCTTTCATTGATTGCTTTCACCTGCCAAAGTACTTTCTGCAGCATTAAGTTCTGTCTTTGATGGGTTTGTGGGATCATCTGGTACTGAATCTGTGGCTTGAGCTGCCTTGCAAACCCCTGAGCTTTAGGTTGTACCTAACCAATGTCTTGGGAACCTTGTCATGGCTCTGCTGCACAAGGAACTCTTTCCTTCATCCTTTCCCATTGCTAGCTCCCAGAGAGAAGACGCAGAACTTGCCTTTCAGTTTTCAAACTGAAGCAGATTTGCTTTGTTCTTCCTGTTTGTAGTTCTGTTTCTAGATAAGATTTATTTCTAGTTTAGATTAGCATTTCCTGGGAACATGTCTGCCTTAAGCCAAAGTGGACAAAAATTCACATTCCATTCAATGAGAACAACTGGAGGAGGCCACAGATCAGAATGCCTTTCCCTCCAGTGCCACACCTATTGTGCAGGGTCTGGGCCTGTCATGTAGGAGTGTGTTTGAGGCAGAAGGAAAGTTTTGACTGTCTTCTGCAGACAAGAGAAGGATCCATCACTTTAGATACTGCACTTTGAAGGAGCACTTCATCTATGGACCTGTGTTCCGTGCTTTCTTAGTCCTGGTTAAAATACAGCCTGTGCTGTCCAGTGCTGAGCACAGTGTAGCCTTTGATTCTGAAGTTGCCTCTCTGTTTAAGGAAGGAAAAAGAAAGCTGATGGCAGCAAAGCTGGCTCTGCAGATCGTTCTCAAGCAGATGACAGTTCTGAGGGAAACCAGCCTGATACTGAGCTCTCCGAGCTGGACAAGGTAGGTGTATAGCCCTGGGGACTTGCAAGGAAGACAGAACAGGGAAGATGCCATAGATACATAAACAAAAGCTTTGAGACAGGGGTTGTTCATTCCAAAGTTAATCACAGTCAGTGGCTGCATTCTGCTTTCTGGCACCTGCCTCCCATCAGAATTTTGAAAATTGCCCCTGCAGAGGCCACTCTCCTGCCATTTCCTTTTCAGACTGCTGCTGATAGAGAGGCAGGAAATCCTCTGGCACAGCTGCAGAGCTATCGCCCGTACTTCCGAGAGCTGGACCTCGAGGTGTTCACTGTGCTGCACTGTGGGCTGCTCACAAAGTCTGTCCTGGACACAGAGATGCACACAGAGGTGAGTGGAGCAGCCTGAAACCCACACTGGTGAGGCTTTGTGTAATGGCCTCTCTCAGAGGCCTTGGCCCTCTCTGTTCCACTGAAGTGCACAACAGGTTGGTGTTAAGATGTGTTGGTCCAGGGCTGTGAGCTGGGGACCAGGAGAGCATTTGGCCCCAAGTACTTCAAGGCACTGAGAAAAAAAGGACTTTCCTGAGAAGAACTGGTATGTTATGTAGCAATGTTAAAAACAAACTAATGTAAATATTGCATAAAAGGAGAAAGGTACTGTATAACATGTCTAGCTCTAATGGGAAGAAAGAGGCTTTAATATTGAGCACAGGTAAGCTATGGGGTGGTAAATACATGAAGTACTGCCTATCAAAAAGAACCTGTGGCATAAAGTAAAGCCTGTATTGCAAAAACTCAAGTGTCTCAAGGCATCAGGAGATCCTAAACAGCACAAATGTGGGACTGGAGTCATGGAGGTGCTCTCAGTGAACAGGTTCCCGTGTATCATCTGGGAGCTTGTATAAAACTGCATTGCTATGGCTGTGGAAAATATAAGTGCTTAATTTTGTTACCCTCTTTGTAGGAAGGCTGAGTCCATCTGGAGTCTCATTTTGTCAGGCTACAGTAAATGCATAAAATGCGAAAAGGCCATGGCAGGCTGGAGCACAGCCTGGTCTGCCCTTGCAGGACAGCTGTCTCTGTGCATGCAGGTCACAGGCCAACTGGAAGTCTCTTGGGCCATGTGGCATTATTTCAAATTAACTTCTTGGCTGTTACTTGGTGAATTTTGTGACTCTTTGGGCTTAAACCTCTTTTTATCCTCAGGAGCTTATTTTCAATGTCAATGTCTATAAATCTGTTCTTCCTCAGTTGTTAAGTTGTACTGACATTGCCTCAGCTGTTTAGACCATCAGGATGGCTTTGTCCTTTGAGTAAGTGGAACCAGTGCCCCATACCTGCCATGGGGGAGCCATAAAACCAGTCATCTACCAAATAAGTCCCTCCTGAGGTTAAGCAATCCAGGAGACATAACTGGAAACAGGGTGAACTTGAGCTTCAAGGCACTACCGTTACATCTGCGTCCTGGGATTGACTGTTCTTTTCATTGCAGGCTTGTGAAGTTGTGCAGCTGGGGCCTGCTGAGCTTTGCTTCCTTCTGGATGACCTGTGCTGGAAGCTGGAACATGTGCTGCCCTCGGGCTCCACAAGGAGGGTGCCCTTTCCAAAGGCAAGAACAGCAGCACATCAGGGGCCTCCAGGGCTTTCCCGAGAAATGTTTTTCAGAATTATTTTCATTTGGTAGTTGAATGGAAGTGTGACACCCAGCTCTGTGCTAGAGCAGCACTTGCTCTTTCAAAAGAGACTTGTGTACACTGCTTTTGCTGAAGTGTTTGCAGCATCTGGTTCTCTGCACATCTCAGGAAAGGGTTTTTAACTGAGGGAGTCTTGTATCCTCAAAACTCAAGTGACCCTTTTCCTAGCCCTCCCTGGGGAGACTGGCTGTGCTGTTCAAGAAGCAACCCAGGTTATCCAGGCCAGATGGCTGCAGCAGCCAGCAGAAGCTGCTGCATCCATGTTTCTGCTTTTTCTGCATTGGAAATCCCCCTGAGTGCAGGGACTCCTTGCTGATGTCTTCAGGAGAAAAGTAAATGCATGTCCCACTGCATTAAACTGGGAAATGCACTGCAACCTGATGGGCTCTGTCATATTCATTGTTCTTGTTTTTCTACCTATCTTAATTCCCATGTGCAGAGACTGCCTTCACTTAGTGTTTGAGTAAAGTGTTGAATTCTCTGATCTTAAAGGTGTTTTCCAACCTAAATGATCCTCTAACAGAGCTGTGTGTCACATCAGTTTTATCATTTTAGTCAAATGTTATGCACTTGTCTGAGTTGGTGGTGCTTGTTCAGCAGAAGCCATCTTTCCTACCCTGTGACCCTCCCTGACCCTATATGACATCAGGAATTGCACTGCTTGGCTGCAGTCTAAGATGTAGCAATTGAGGTTATTTTCAAGAAAGGCTGATGAAACAACTTTTAACTTTTGGGTTTGCTGCAGGAAAGAGGCAACAAGGATACTGGCTTTTCCCATCTGTGTCAGAGATCCCCCAAGGAAGTTGCTATGTGTGTGGTTAATCTACTAAAGCCATTGTGTAAGCACATGGAGAACATGCACAACTACTTCCAGGTCAGTGGGCAGCAATTTTGACCAAAAAACCCTCAAGTTTTGTCTCCTGTAAAGATATTTTCCATTTTGTTGGGGGAAAAAGAGTCACTTTGTTTTCTTGAGGTTTTTTAAACATGGAATTTATGGAAATGGATTCTTGTGCCATTATCTTTGTTTGGAATAGCATTTAATGAATTATTTGTTCTGTATTAAAGGCAGCTGTACAAAATCAGGGTGCAGAAGATGAACCAGGAGTGAACATCCAGGAGCACCAGCTGATGTCCTCTTGCTACCAACTGCTGTTACTGACTTTTCGCTCCTTATTTGCTTGGTGAGTTTAAAAGAAAAGTCCATAGTTGTACCCATTTATTGCTTCCTCTTCTTGTTTCTTTCCTTTAAAGTGTTTGCACCCTGTGAAAGGCCTGCCAGTTATGTAAAACAACCCACTGGAGTGGGTGGACACTTCTAAGCACTTCTTAGTTAAGCCAGGCTTCATTGCCTGATTGTGAGCTGTGCTAAAGCTGTAGGTGATGAAGCGCTGAGCTGGGTAGAATTCAGTCAATGGGCTTTTGGGTCAAGATCAGCATAAGAGGTATTCTGGCACACCTAGCTGTGAAACTTCCATTCTGTCTAGGGATCCTGGAATTTCTTACCCATCCTTTCCCATTTCCTTCCCCTCATCCTTTGCTAAATTGTCACTGCCAGAATCCTGAGTGATAGAAGAATTTCTTCTGCAAAGGAAAAGGATGAATGTGCATTGGCAACAAGCCAATGCTATTGATGCATTCAAGCTGGATTCACAAATGTCCAACTCGGAAATGCTTGTGCAGCCTGCAGACTTCTACATCTGTTAACATAATCCAGGATAGTATCATAAAAGTTTCTTTCCAAACCCCAATTTAGATTTGCATGTGGAAAGCATTTTACCTTTGTTGTACTTCATAAACAGTAGTAACTGCATAAAAAGTCAAGTCTGAGGTCTGCCTCTCCTGTTGGCCACTACTGGAACCTCGAGACCCCAGATCCACTCCTGACTATTCCCAGATTTGTCATTCTTTCTTTAGCCAGAGTGAATGTTGGTTGTTCATGAGCCCATCTATCTTGTAAATCAGAGAACCTGGTCTACTTTGTAACAGGCAGCTCAAGCTCAGTTTTGCTGTCCAGTATAAAATAATTCTGTTTTGCTGTAGGTCAGACAGCCATATACTGGGGTGAGCTGTCCATCCACTACATTCAACAACCAAATTACAGCTCCTTTTACATATGTTTAGTCAAGGCCTCTTATATTACCAGTTGTTAGTTAACTTGTGTGGTACAGGTGCACTTGAGCATTACCATTATCAAGCCCACCTGTTCAGTCTGTAGAATTGGAATGTGGATGTATTTGAGCTTTTCTAGCATACATACCCTCACAGACACTGTGCAAGAAATAATGAAGATCTTTAGAGTTTTCCTCCCTGTTAGGCTCCTACCTGTTGTTCAGGAGGTGACCACCACCCACAATCACTGCATTCGGACAGCAACTGTCATTATACATCCTCTTATTTTCAGGTCTCCATAGCTTTGGCTTAGTATATATGGACCTCCAATTATGGGAAATGGCCTCTCCTCACCAAGCTAGAGCTGTAGTCTAACTGAAAAGTTAGTATTGTTTGTGCTCAAGGCTTTCCATTCCCATTGAGTTTTCAATTTTTTGTGTCCCTTTATAACTTTCATACTGCAGGACTCTTCTTGAGTATCCAGCTCCTCTACTTTTCATCTTGCCAAATATGCTTAGATATGCATTTGCATCTGATAGCTCTTCTAATCTGATGTTGAACTGGATTATTTTCCCCCTCAGGAATGGTTTTTCTCAGCATGAAAATACTGACTTGCTGAGGTCAGCTCTCCAGGTGCTTGCAGACCGGCTAAAGCCAGGAGAGACAGAGTTTCTTCTTCTTGAAGAACTGATAAGGTAGAATCTATATCACAAGGCTTGAAATGAACAGATTTCAGGGATTTTTCCCCGTTTTGTGTGGGCATTATGGGTAAATGTGTGTTTGGGAGCTCTCATAGAGACTACACTCACTTCAAACAGAGCTTTGTACTTAATTGAATGGCAGTGTAGTCAAACCTCATGAAAAGGAGTAAAAAATATAAAATGTAAAATACACATGAATCTGTGGATCTCATTTGTTTATATGCTGTTTGAGACAAGGAGATTAGTAGGATTCACAGAAGGAATGACTGTGTTCTGGAGAGTTAAAATGCTTACAGGTACACTAGGCAAAAGCAGTATATAAAGCTGTTGCTAGACTTAGAGTGGCTGGAGCTTGAGGGAAGTTTCTCAGTGACTGAATTCCTATGTATTAGTGGCAGATAATGCTTTCTTCAGAAGGGCACTGCCAGGGACAAAACACTGGGATAGGGAGACTTGGATATGAGATGGTGTAGTGCTTCCTTTTTATTTCTGTGTGTCTGAGACATTACCCTGTCTACACTGTTTTTACCTTTTCCCTTTCCTGTTACCCTCAGTGAGAGTTTTCAGTACCTCCTGAATTTCCAGCAGAGTGTTCCCAGCTTCCACTGTGCCTACATCCTCACTCAGCTCCTGATTGCCATCGCTGAGAAACCCATGTCTGGCTGGAAGAAGGAGAAAATGGGTAACGTGTGAAGAGCCACTCATCTCAGATTAGTTTTTTTGTGGTCTTTGGCCTTTTAAGGGAGAGATTTCCCTTTTGCATCCTGGTAATCTCACTGGGTGAACAGTCCTAGCCATTAATGAAGGGAACAACTGTAAATATATCGGAACCTCTTTGGTACTTGTTCTGCTGTGCCTCAGTCACATGCAGACAGGCAGACTCCAGCTGGTGTTTTTAAAAATGAGAGCTTCACAGCTTTTAGGAGTTCTAAGCACGAGCCTGCTGTTCAGTGTTGGTACCAGTTTAATCACTGGTTATGGAGGTGACTTATCACAGACTTAATCTGATGTAACTTCCTACTGTAAGTACAGATGTTTGTGATAGCTCATTTCCAAAATTTATGGAAATGAGCTGCAAATACAGCTGTTACTCCAAGGCAGAAAAAGGAAAACCTGTAAGTTCTTAGCCCCATGCAACAAATGTTTTCAGTTAAGAAAGTTCCTCTCATGGATTGGGACCCATTATGTAAGATAAACAGCAGATAAGGGACAGACATGGTTGTAGGGAATATACAAGAAAACTACTTGGTCTCCACTTCAGCACACGCTGAAATTAAGACTCCAGACAGTTGCCTCTCTCAGCCATTCCTTGTCATACTAAGACACCTCTAGAATTTGTCCTTCTCCAATCCCCATAGCCACACAGAATTGTAAGTTCCCTCCTTAAAGACTGTTTTACTATTTTAAACAGTCCCACTTTGGGAGAGCTACTGACTGAGTGTGGTAGGGAATAAGATATTTTAACTAATCACTTCCTGATTTTAAACATTTCTGTAAGAGATAAGTGGGTTTGTTTGCAGTTTTGATTTCAGAAATCTGCAAACTTTAAACTTGTCTTTTCACATTTATTATTATAGTGCTGTGGCCAAAGGGCCAAGTCACTTGTTATTGGAATTCCATTTCTAGAAATGGATACCCTAAGGGTTGCATATGGCCTAATTAAAAGCAAACAGATGGCACACTGTAGGAACTGCCAAACAAATAAGGTTTAACTTAAGTTTGTCAGAAATGGCCAGAGGTGGATCATGGTTCTGATGTGAACAGGTATTCCAGACCAGGGACACACTGGATGTGCAAATATTTTGTTATCATGATATATATCCTTTTGGCCTTGCAGCTTTTTAGGGAAAATGCATTCTGACTTACAAAGTTCAGGCACATGAGGAGTAGTGATATTGTGATCTTTCAAAAAATCATTTGGACACGCTGCTTTTATATGGAAGAAGGAAATTTTTTGGATTCTTCTTTCACTAAGTTATCCCTTATATTCCACAGCTTCTCTAGCAAAGCAGTTCCTCTGCCAGTCCTGGGTGAAGCCCAGTGGAGACCGAGAGAAGGGCAGCCAGTTCAACAGTGCCCTGCACACCCTGCTCTGGTAAGGCTCAAGCCATTCCCTCAGGCATGCCAAGACACTCTTTATTTTAATGATTACTGTTGCTGCAGAGGAATGGCTCCTCTGAATCACAACCCTCATGCTTGCACAGCTTAGCCTAAAGCCCTTTTTTTACACTGTTTCTAAAGCACAGTTTCTTTCTTGGTTTGAAGTGTGAGGTCCAGCTGAGCACCTTTCCTCATCAGGTCCTCTGTCACTTGTGTCAGGAAATTCTCATCGATGCCCTCCAGGAGACTCATGGATTGCTTATGCCCTACTGGGCTGTCCTTCCAGCAGGTGTCACAGTGGTTGGTCTGCCATGAGGATCAGGGCCTGCAACATGGGGGTACTCCTGGCTGTCTGTAGAAGGCTTTGTTGGCTTGTTCCTGATACAGGTGGCCTACAGCAGGCAGCCATTGCAGTGTCACCCATACTTCTTGGATGTTCTCTCTCATAAAGGGCAATTCCACTTCATCCTCTTCCCAGCCTGTCCTTCCTAAACATAAGAATGAGGAAGTACTGAATCTAGGTACGTTTCAGATCATGGTAGCTTTTAATGACATCACTGTGAGAGTTCTAAGCAGTGCTTTGGGTTTCCTGCATGTGATTACCTTCGGCAGGGAAGAGCTCGACAGTTTTAGGCCACATGTTTCAGGTAGGGTGGTGTTCAAGGCCTTGTCGTGTCATTCTGCATAATATCTACTGATCAGCTATGCTGGTTTTGGATTTAGTGTCTACCTGGAGCACACAGATAACATCCTGAAAGCCATAGAGGAAATTTCCGGTGCTGGTGTTCCTGAACTGATGAACTCTGCCAAAGATGGATGTTCTTCTACTTATCCTACCCTAAGCAGGTAATTATAACAATAGAAACCTTGAATTCTATGATATGCATAATGGCAATTTCTGCTTTTAAATACTTAGTTTTCTTATTTTGGGGCCTGTTATGGTTTCATGTTGGTACTGTGGTGGCTGCTCTGGACACTTGTAAACATTGTTTTGGCACTATGCAACAGGGTAGCACATGGTAGCTTTATGCCAAAGTGGAATGTCCCGTGCTGAACATGATGTTGAGTTTATTGCTGTGAACCATTTTAACTGGAAAATGAGCTGCTGTCTGTCATCAGGTGTGTTGTCTCTGTGCTATTGTGGTGGTATAAAGCACTCCAAAAGTCACCCTCAGAGGCCGGGGGTGGCTGTAGGCAATCCTGGGCTGGTATGCAGTGTGCAAAAACGCACTCAGGGTGCTGCTGCCCCTGGCATAGGAATGTGGAAGCAGGGATGAAGAATGTTCCTGCACTCTGAAACTTCCAAAATCATCTTATGCTGAGAGCTGCAAGCCTTCTATTGTGCACCCCCAGAGCTACAAGGAAGCAGTGGTGTCTAGGTGTGGTTCATACCGGGGCAGTGGTAGTGACTTCCCAGGATTCTCCATCTGTTTGGGCAATTGGGCTGGGCTAGACATGGTTATGAGTCTTAATCCTGTGATTTCCTACTGAGAAGGATGCCCAGCTGGGCAACATTTGAGTTTTCTGCACCATTTTGGTGACAAGCAGCCTATCTAGATACTCAGAGCTGACTTGCAGTTTTTTCATTTTCTCCATAGGCAGACATTCCCAGTTTTCTTCAGAGTAATGATGGCTCAGCTGGAGAGTTCAGTGAAAAGCATCCCAGCTGGGAAACCATCAGACTCAAGTGAGGTAGGAAAATAAATGCACTGGACTCTTTGAGGGGAGCTCAAGTTAAACTGGACAGTACAATAAAGATGTATAACTTGGAAAGGAATTTACTTCTGAACTTTGTGTAGGAAATGCACTCAGACACCTTCATTCATCAATGTATATCAACACTGATATACAGGGGGACATATAAGGAGCATCTTTTTTTCCTGATTTGCACCATGTCAAAAATGTAGTAAATCCAGCAGAAGCTGTAACCAGAAAATAGGCATTAATGAGCAAATTACTAAACTGTGCAGTTGTTCTGCACATCTGTGTGGGAGCACAACATTATTTTGCAACCAAGAGCTGCTCTGAGAGCAAGGAACTGAGTTAACTCCCATCACTTAAAGCCACAGGCTGGAATTGCCGTGGAGTGTTTTTGCTGTGATACATATGCTTGTGGTGAAGCTTTGTTCCTCTCTTCAACAACAGCAGTGCTTTGGGTACAGCAACTGCTGAAAGCACATCCAGCAAGGTGAGAGGAAATGCACCATCTTGGGTTATTGTCCCCTTGCATCCCATAGGTGCAACTGGAGAAGCTGCTGCGCTGGAACATTGCTGTGCGGAATTTCCACATCCTCATTAACTTGGTCAAGGTGAGCTTCTGGTTGTCCTGCCTTTACCTTCAAATTCCTAGCAAGACCTGGTGTTCCCAGGCTCATGAACACTGGGGAAAAACATGAAGTGTGACTGACTAGTGGGAACAACCCGAGGGTGGTAATTAAAGCCAGTAATAATCTGTGCGCAGTCCCACTGGATGAAATATTTCCCTCCATCAGTTTTGGAGCTGGTTCTTTGAGTGTCTGAGAGTGTGATACTGTTTGGGGCAGAAGGTGATAGCACAGCTGCGCTGTTCTTCTTGGGAAGGTTGGTCGTTGATTATTTTTACGTATCTGAAGGGATAATTGGCAAGCCGAGGTTTTTCAAGTCCAGGTTTTTCTATACAGCAGCATTCACTGGAGCCCTACCTGTGCTCCAGATGCCTTTTCAGAGCATAAAGGGTAGAGCTGGACCACTTAGCCCAGTTTTGTCCATAGTTCAGTTTAGTCCATAGCAGCACCAGGGTACCTTCACATTATTTTGCCCATCTCAGTTTTGCTTTGTTCATTATGTGGTTATTTGCCCATCAGCTGGGCTTGGGTCTCTTGGGTCCCAAACTGTTAAGAACTTTAGACTCATTGAGATAATTTTGTGCCATCTGCAAAAGGTGCACCTTAGACCCCCAAACAGCCATCCTGTCAAGGGCTTCCACCTGAGAGCCACGACAGTTCATGTGCTTATGTGATGTTCCTGCTGAAAGTTGAGAATGGATGCTGCCTTAAAGCAGGGTTCACACATTCACAGGGGTGTGCCATAAAAGGCTGTTTTCAATTGGGTGCTGTGCTTACATGGTTTTTTTAGACTTGTGGACTGATCTGACTCTTACTTTCCTCTTGTCCATGTAGGTATTTGACAGCAGGCCTGTACTCAGCATCTGCCTGAAGGTAAGCAAGAGTTCAAAATAACTGAAGAGAGCAGTTTAAGTACCAGCTTTCTTGAATCATTGCCTCCAGTGCAGTAGAGTGGGTACTGGATTCTCTGGAAGAAGCAGATACTGTGTTCCTTATACTTTGCTATACGTATATATGCATAGTGATTCTAACATCTTGCATTTAGTTCAGTTTTATTCCCAGGTGCCTGGTGGATTAAACCAGGGATGTGTACAATGATGAGACCTTGTCCTTCTAGCCTCTCTTTGCAGTGATTAAAGTGGGATGCTTTACTGAGCCTATATATTCCAGTACAGCCTTCACATGAATATAATCTTCTTCTAAGCAAGAACAGTCTCTGGGGTAGCTTGGAAGAATGTATCATTATCTCATCTGACTTTGTGATGGTTCTTTGAAAAGGAGTTTAAATTTGCTGTCTGATATATTTATCACTCTTTTATAGTATGGCCGCCTCTTTGTAGAAGCATTTCTGAAGCTTGCCATGCCTCTTCTGGACCACAGCTTTAAAAAGCACACGGTAATCCTGGGGACAGAACTGGCTGCAACCAGTTGGGAATCATGACTGATATTTTCTGCATACACACATCTTACCTCTATATCATAGCTCTTTGAAAGGATTGCTAAGACTAATGCTGTTTCAATATTCTTGTTTCTCTCTGGAAAAGTCCTTTGAGAATGATTTGCTGTTCTACTTATTTATTGCAGGATGATGTGCAGAGTTTGCTGAAAACCTTGCAGCTGAGTACCAGGCAACTTCATCACATGTGTGGCCATTCGAAGGTAAGATAAGTTCCAATTGCAGCACAAACTCCTGTCCTAAGGATGGTATTATTTCCCTTCCACTGCTTTTCCAGGGCACAGGCAGGTTCTACTTGCACACTTCCAGCAGTGTCTGTGCAAACAAAACTCTGAGAGAAGGTGAAATAGCCTTGTTTAATGGCCCAAAAGTTGAAGCATTTATTCTGGAAGTGGCTGACTTGGATGTTAGATGAGGCTGGCATAATATTTTTTAGGCCAGAGGTTCTGGACATCTTTGGTTGTTGGCATCTGTACAGGGGGTGTTTCCAAGGACACAAGCTAAGACCTTAGAGACCTTGAACAAAGTACAGATGCCAGACTGATAATATAGGAGAGAAGCTTTGCCAGTCACAAGAATCAGCAACAGGAGGCGAATGGGGAAAAAGCCCTGCTCAAAGTCCTCTTGAGGTGGCTTTCCTCTTGTTACGTTGGCAAGGGCAAAGGGAGAAGGAGGAGGGTGGTAGCACACTGCCTGTCTCTGTAGGAGACTTGGGGCAGGAAGGAAGGAGAGGATTAGAACTTTGCTTACAGTGTGGAGAGACAGTGCTTGTTGCAAGAGAGAGTCACACAGAAGAAAGAACTTCACGTGTGCTGCTTTGTTCCCAACTCCTAAAAGGTTCATGAACACTTGTCCAAGAAGGGAGCTTTACCAAAGCAGTTGAAGGTGGAAAGCCAGCTACCAGCATGGCTCCCAAGCCAGATTTGCTACCCATTTAGGCCAGAACTGGCATCAGGAGCATGGAAATTTAGCTGAAGATCAGAACATGCTGTTGCAGCTCTCAGCACAGGGTGAGAATTGGAAGCTGGCACAAACCCTGACAATGCTAAAAAGTCCTTCTTGTGTTTGAAAATGAAATCCTCATGCCTGCTTTAAAGTCACAATTCACCTTGTAAGCAGGATAACAGCATTGCAGCTTTCCATGTCATGTTTGTCTTTGCACTTGATCAGCATTTTCAAGCACTGTGTCCCCTGGTCCCTGTTAGCACAGAGCTGCAATTAGTGAGCACCCAGTTCTGCTGCTGCTCTGGTACAGGTCTCTGTGCCAAATCATTTTGCAAGAATGAGAAGGCAGAAACTGAATCTGGGGCAAGTAAATGTATGCCATGAATGCTCCATACTTGTTTGAAGAGGAGCTGACACCAACATTTGTTAAACCAACCTTGATTTCACTTTCATACAAACCTCATGGATTCTCACTGACCCGTTGTGCTGTGTGACCTAAGATTTGTCACTCTCCCTCAATACGTGTGGCTTTAAAGAGCATTACACAGCAGGCAACAGCAATCAGCTTCCCCTGTCATTTCCTAAGTATTTGTCATTTCCCCTTTCACACCAAGCCTCTTTTCTATTCACATATCTAACCCTGGGCATGTGGACAGTTTCTGGAGACAGATTTTTGCCAATGCCGTGGCACTTTGTTGAGTCTCCAAACTGCCTGCACACAGCTGGGCAGGTTCCAGGGCCCAGGGAGCACTGTGAGTGTTGATTGTGTCATTAGCAAGGGTTTTGCTGTTTTGGTTCTGATTAGTGCTGATGATTGCTCGGTCCTGCCTGTTACACAGGCTAGAGAACAGCTTGCTGTTGGTAATCAGTTACCCATTCCCTGTTGGCAGAACTTGAAGCAAAGCAGTGTCCCTCTGCTCAGGCATGTTGAACTCTTCCAAGAATGCAGGTGACCTGAATTCAGAGTATATCTAATGAGAACATCTTAATCCCAGAATATTACAAAGTATTCCCATGAAAGAGGAAAATACTTACGTACAGAAGAATTGTGCAGGTTTTGGCAGGTTGACAGGCTTTCTGGTTTAGCAGTGACTGCAGAATCTGTACTGCAGATTGAAGCCTAGCAGGAGGAGATGCTCACCCAGAGCTAAATCTCTTACGATACCTGGCATAGCTGCCCTTCCTCTGGTGGTTTTTGCTTACAGCAACTCCATCTGTTCCTCCTGTCCTAGTTCTCCAAAAGCCAGTGCTTTTTTGGTCCAGAGAAGCTGAGTTTGGAGATTATAGTGCACACACATGCCGTGCAAAGGAATTGCATGAGGCATTGAGCAAGAAAAGATTGTGTTGGAAGTGGTGTATTTAACACCTTTTCTCATTTTTTCTTTTCTAAGCTTAGGAATTCAGCAGAGGAGTTACTAGCCTCTCTCTAGAATTCATGACAAAAACTGAGGCTTCTTTTTTAATCTGAGTGAATATAGATGTTTGGATTGTTACAAGGGATCATTTTAGACAAAATACTGATCTGAGCTTTATTTTTTAACAATAGCTATAATTTGGCCAAGAAGTGATGTAATCTGGGCAAGCTTTGCGGGGTTCATGTCCATCCCACCTGATAACCGATAGCTTTTAAACAGCCAGAACACTTAGGCAAGAATCAGTCCTCATCAGATTTTATTATTGTTTCATAGATTCACCAAGACATTGGACTGACCAACCATGTGCCTTTGTTGAAGAAGTCCCTGGAACAATTTGTGTACCGAGTGAAGGCAATGCTGGCATTCAACCACTGCCAGGAGGCTTTCTGGGTTGGCATCCTCAAAAATCGGGATCTTCAGGTGAGCATCACTGCCCTGCCTGGGGCAGTTAAAATCTGGGAGAGAACAATGCTCATTTTGTCCCGACAATTCTAAATCTCCCCTTGTTGCATGGGTATAGCCAAAAGGCCAAATTCAGTGTGACCGTAGTACAGTCATGTCTAGTGCAGGAGAAAGAAGCATTTTATTTTAAGATTAAGAATCTGCATCTCTAGGCTCTTGCACTGAAGGATCAGATTTGATTGTAATGAACAGGTATGGGGATTTTTTGGCTGTTCTTTGGCAAGAACTTCATTCACAAGAGGGAAGAGATAAAGGTCATTTGAACAGGTTCCCACACTTTCACGTGTGGCTTTAAAAGAAGCCAGTTCCGGCTCTTCATCTTCCACTGTAGAAGCAGGACAGTTAAACAAAACCTGATTTTTTTTTTACTCTAAGTCTTTTTATTTAAGAAGACAACAAAATGCCCTTTTCTTCCATCCCACCCTGGCATGCTTTGGCCGCTTTGCATACACTCAGTCCACATCTTTCGCGTTCATCTCAGGGAGAAGAAATTCTGACTCAGGCCTCTGAGGAGAGGGGCTCGGATGAGGACGAGGAGGGCTCGGCGGAGAGCCCCACTGAGGAGGTACAGCAGGGGCTGCCGGACTGCGCCTCTCGAAGGCGGCGGAGGGCGGGGGTGCAGCTCCGGCGCTGACGGCAGCGCGTTCCGCAGGAGCCGAGCGGCAGCGACACGGACGGCGGCGAGGAGCGCGGCGAGGAGCGCGGCGGGGCCGGGCCGGGCCCCTCGGCAGCGCGGCCCTGAGGCGCCGGACGGGCGGGCGGGGCCCGGCTCCCGCGCAGGCGCGGCGGCGGCGGCGGCCATGTCGGTGCAGGAGGACCCGGTGCAGCGGGAGATCCACCAGGACTGGGCCAACCGCGAATACATCGAGGTGATCACCAGCTCCATCAAGAAGATCGCGGACTTCCTCAACTCCTTCGGTGAGGGCGCGGGGCGGCGGCGGGGGCTGCGGGCGGGGCGGGCCGAGCCAGGCTGTGCCCGCGGTGTCTCACTGCCGCCTCCCCGCAGACATGTCGTGCCGGTCCCGGCTGGCCACCCTGAACGAGAAGCTGACTGCGCTGGAGCGGAGAATCGAGTACATCGAGGCCCGGGTGAGCAGCGGGGCGGTGGGCCGGGTGCGGGCTGGGCCCGGGGCCGGCCCTGGCTGAGGCTTTTCCTTTTCCCGTAGGTCACCAAGGGGGAGACGCTGACATAGGCCCGGGGCGGCCCCGGCCCCCGCCGCCGGAGCACCGCCGCCCCGCACCCTGCTCGGGGCCCGCCGCCACCGCCGCCGCCTCTGCTCGTGTTGCCAATAAACCGCTGTGCTCCTGCCCTGCCTGCTCTCTGCCTGCCTGCCTGGGGCCGGGCCGTGGGATGCCCGGCTCCCTGCCACCGTCCTGGATGTCCAGAGCCTGCCCTTCCATCTGCCTGACCCACGGGGTTTGGGCACGCATTCCTTCCCACGTGTGGTGGCCGTGCCACAGGGGCCGCGGGCCAGGCTGTTGTCAGCTCCTGGAGGCACCTGATCGGCCTTTGGGGTGCTTTGTGCTCCTGCTGGGATCACAGCAGAAAATCTGGTGATCCCTGTGGTCTGGAGGGTGTCTCAGCCTTCACATGTGCACGTGTCAGGGCAGTGTGGGGACAGCAGGCTCACCTGGCATGGTGCACATGCCACAGAAGAGGGCCCTTTGCCAGCACCAGGGAAGAGGTGCTTCTCCTCTCTGCGAGGCAAGTGGCAAGGAGAAGGAAGTCTCTCAGCCCTTCCCACCACTCCTCTGTTTATCTCAGTTCTTCAGTGGGCATCTAGATCTGCAGATTCACTGTTCGTATTTAGCATTTGTTGGGGAGTCCATGGAGTTGGTGTCAGCAAAGGTTTTATTGCTTCCCAGCAGGCTTTAAATACCTTGATATATTCTCCCAACTGTAATCATAGCTTTTTCATGATGGCAGTGTCATGCCTACAGTGTTTACTGTGCACCTGGGTTACTTAATGTTTGTTATGTTTTTGAGGCTGTCTGACATCAGCTGGTTCCTTGCTGATGTAGGTCCTCCTCCAAGCTCACGGTTTTGTTCTCCATAGGAATATCTGTGTTTTCCATTGTTTGAATAAGTGCTCCTCCAGCCTTTCCCTCAGCTCTCATGGTGGTTACTGTCAGGTTGGGCTGCACACCAGCGAGGCTGGGCTGCTTTTGGAGCATTGTACCTGTGGAAATGAGTGCTTTGTAGCAGCCCTGCAGTGGAGTGGAACAGCCGTGGGTCACTGCCCTTAGGTGTAGGGGCCATATCAAATTAGACTGTTGTCATATGAAAATTGATAGATGGAATGAAAGCAACTCTCTCTTGGCTCCAAGGTGGCTGCTCTGTAGCCCGAGTACGTCAAAAGTACTGCCATGGCCCATGCACTGCTTACTGTGGATGTGCTGGAGTGGAGTCCTGAGATCTCCATGGTTGGAGATAACTCAGTATTTATCTGGAGAAGGCCCTGAACTATCTGGTGTTGAAGTTGGCCCTGCTTTGAATGGGACAGGGGTGAGGCAGAGACCGCCAGAGGTCCTTGCCTAAATTACGCTAATATTCTTCAATTCAAGGAATGGTAGACAGGGTACCAGACATCCCTGGGACTGGGGCTGTAACTGGGCTGACCTCTTAACTCAAGATCCATTGCTTGTTTCTGTTCCCAGCTAGTAGTGTGGTGTGTCTCGGATCCCTTCCTGGTCTGCTGTCTGGCTGTTGTAATGGCTCTTTTTCCTCTGATACCAGGATTTCTCAAAGGAATAGGTTTTGCCATGCAGTTGGTGGGATCTGCTGGAAGGTGCCGCTCCTCCCAGGAGATGTGTTCTCGCAGAGCCTCAGCACTATGGGATCAGCCTGTCTGGTTCATGTCCCAGCAGGGATGCTGAGCAGCTCACTGCAGTACAGAGTCTGCCCCTTTCCTTTCAAGGAGTCTTACTAGTTCCCTAAGGAACCAAGTGTTCTGGTTGGGTGCTGCTTATTCCAGGCCATCTCTGGGAGGTGGGGAAGCCTTCTGGTCCTCAGGCTGAGACTGCTGCTTCCAGCAGCTGCTGTGAGGTGCAGCCTTGTAACAGATGGAGCTTTGCTACATTTCATTATTTTAAATACTGGGGAATTCTGTTTGCCTTTTTTTCTTTGTACTGTACTTTGGTTTTGGGGTTTTTTTTTTCAGAATATGATGCCCCAGGAACCTACATTAAACTTTTCTGGAGTGGATTTGTGTATTCTAATTTAGATGACTGATTTATGTGGCGTGTTAGCGGTGCTGTTCTTCCCACCACACATTTGATGTAGCAGATGGCAGTGTGCTCTCTGTCCTCACAGCATGCTGTCCTTGTCTCCTGAGAGGGCTGGGTGCTCTCCTTATGGTCAGCAGAGACCTGTTGGTGGTCTGAGACCTTTTCCCAGAGCCTGAACTGTAGAGAAGCTGGTTTGAAGCCTCTTACGAAGGTGCCAGAATTGACCTAGAGAGGCTGAGCCTCGCTTGAGAAAGGTTTGCACTCTCAGATGACAGACAGTGGGATTGTATTGCTGACTGGCTGCTGGACAGGCAGAGAGGCCTCATGGAGTGATTGGAGCAGTCCAGCAGTCCTCATTAGAGGCTCCAAGGTTTGGGAATGAGCAGTAGTGTTTTGATCCTGGGTGGGGGACAAGGTGTGTTGGCATCACGCTTTGTGTGGTGTCAGCAGAAGAGGGATCTAGAGCTTGATTCCAGCTTTGCGTAGCCCAAAAAGGTTGTAGTCTCTGATCCAGAGCTCATCTTTTAAGATGAATGGATTGGACCAGACTTCTCAAATAGTTCTAGCTTTTAGTAAATACCCTTTGGGCTCTCTCAGTGCCTACTGCGAGCAGAGCCTTGATTTTAGGAAACAGTTTTAAAGTCAAATGTACTTTCATCCCCTTTATGTTGCAGGTGATTGAACCTGGTGATTCAGTGAGCTGAGGGGATCTTGAGAGTGGAATGTTTTAGGACACAGCCAAGTTGTTGAGGGAGAGCTGCACTTTGATCCTAAGAGCTTTGCTGAATTTTAAAGATCCTAGAAGATGGTGTGTGCTTGCGTCCTGGTGCCAAGGCGCCGACAGCAGTGGATGTCACTGGAGTAGTTGTCTTACAAAGAGGAGATTGGCCCTGCCCGCCTGGGATTGCTGCTGCTCCCCAGGTCAGTGAGATGGGAAGGTCACAGGAGTATGGGAGGTCTTCATATTCCCTGAGATTTAGTGTCCAATATCCAAAAGCTGCCAGCACTACTGCTCTGAGCTCTGCTGGTCCTGGGACCTGGGACTTGGCTTTGGAGTACATAAAAGCTTTAGGGGGGGCTGTACCATGAGCTCACCTTTCCACTCACCTTCCCCATCCCTCTCTCCCTGTGCAGTCTGACACAGCCTGTGTGTTTTCGTACCACAGAAGTGTGAAGCCAGTAGTTGACAGAACTCTCTTTTTGGGGAGGAGGAGATTATTGTTGGGTACCAAGTATGAGAATAATACCCTATAGAAACGATGGATAGATAAACTCTTGAGTCCTGCTGACTTCAGAGTCAGGCCTGTGGGAGGTCTGATTTTCACCTTGGCTGGGGGATGCCTCAGCCAGTTTGGTCAGTGCTGCACAGCGCTGCTGGCCCAACCCCAGCTCTGCTCTGTGAGTCTGCCTGTGTTGCCCCTGTGCCAACAGGTAACCCCACCAGGTAGCCAACCTGTGCTGCTGTACGTTCGTAGACTTTCCTGCTTCCTGGCCTTGCCATCTCCTGGTAGGCACATTGCTGACAAAGCTGTGAGGGCAGGTCTCAGCCTGCCTTGCTGACAGGGTTGCAAAATGGATTCCAGGACCAAACCCATTCCACAAAACATCAGGATTAAATACCAAAATCCTTGGCATTGCCTGTGTGCTTAAAAGTGCTGAGGAAAGGGGCTTTATCAAGAGGGACGGTCAGCTGAAGCTGGGAATTATCCCTCGGGCTCCTTTCACTTCCCAGGGAGCACGTGTGCTCCTGTGCCTGTGGCTCTGCTTCCATGAGGTACTTCCAGCCCTGTTGCTAGACCAGAAGACTGGGGATAGGAAGGGAGCCCAGGGAACTGGGAGGACAAGGAAGAGGAAAGAAGCAGTTGTTGAGCAGGGTTTTTTGCATTTCCATCATTACCTGTAGCCATTAAGAGGAGGATCTTGTGCTTGTCTCAGTACTGGAATTACTCACTCTTCTGCCTCATGAGCTGTTGATAACAGCACATGAGGAGGTCAGTAATCCTCCAGGAAGTGAGTGATACATCCTGGCCTTTGATTTAGCCTGCTCAAACAGGCCTAGTTCTTAAACTTAGTGGGCTTTAGCAAAGATTTTACTGTGTTAATTTGAAATACTAATACAATGAATTATTTATTATGGCAAGTAATTCCACAGAAAAGTACAGAATGAGAAAAATTTTCCAAAAGATCTCAGATACAACATGATCTACTCTCATATGATTCCACAAAAGCTTTCATGGCTAAACCTCAGGCTTAGTCCCAGCCAAAAGCAAACATTTTTCACATGATTTCAGGATACCAGGGTGTTAATGGTTCAGTGATGGTCTGGAAGGTTAGGGAGTTGTCCTCACTGCTTGTTGCTTTTTTCTTCTCTCTTAAAAGTCTCATAGTTTAAAACCAGAAAGGTAGCTGTAAACTACCTGTAGCCTGCAAAGTGCCGCTGACAGTGAGGCATAATCCCCCTGCAGTTACCTGAGCTTCACAGGCTCACAACAATTGTTGAAGCAGACTTTAAAGGAAAATAAGCAGCAACTGAGTAAATGCAAGGAGGGAGTAATTTAACCAACCCATTGGATGAAAGGGTAGGGCAAGAGGAGTCATGGGAATGTTTTAATCTGTCAGAAATGTGATGACTCAATGAGCAATTACTACTCTATGTACCATCACTGGGCCCCTCCTACACTCACTTAAGAGTATTTCTGCATTTCTCATGCAACCTGCTTGTGTGACAAATCCACACAGACACTGCACCCAATTAGTGTCAGGCATAAGAGCTGCTCTGCCTGTGTCTCACCTCTTTAAACCCCTCCTGGAAGCAATTTTCCCAGCATACAAAGAATAAATCACTGTTCTCTTAAATCTCTCAGAGGACAGTTCCCAAATAAGGGCCAAGTAAACACATGTAATACATGATAAAGCATTCTAATTCATTAGATAATATTCTTCCCAACAGTAGATGCAGTGTATTAGCTGCTTTAAGTGTTCAATGTTACATGTAATTAAAAATGTCAGGGTAGGTGAGACAAGGCACTTGAATAGGCACTTGTAGAAAAATAGTGGAACACCTTGCTTAAAAAAACCTAAACCCCAATCCTTTTCCCCCTCTAAAAAAATATCAAAACCCACAGCAAACAGCCGAACAAACTGGATAAGAAAAATAAATGCACACCTACTTACAGGAAGTATAACTTACTTTACCTTGTGTCCCAGTCTTTCCAGGAGCAGCAGGAGATGAGGAGGCTAGGAGAGCAGAGGGAGGGAATACAATTCCTTCCTGGGGCACTGCCTGCACCAGGGTGTAACCGTTAGCTGAATTTGACAAGTGACTTACATGACCACACCTTGTGTAATCAATAGCCAGTATGCTACCAGGGTGTCCCAAGGAGTCTCCTTTGACACTGGCTGTCACCCTTCACACACATTTTCAGGTGACCAAACATCTGCTGCTTTCTTCTGCTCTGGTGCACCAGAGGGATCTGCCCCCTCCTTTCCTACTCTCATGTGATACAGGCTGGCTGGATCAGAAACCATCACCTGCCAGTGAAGGAGCAGCTGTCCTGAGCAGCCTGGGGTGGCTCCAGATAATTGTGCTGAAGAGATGTGTGTCAGAGGTGGCTGAGAAGGGCTGGAGGGGAGCACCAATGACCTTACAGTGGGTATAGGATGAGCAGAGCCAGAGGCTTTGTGTTGTCAGCACCCTCTGTGGCTGCTGGGGACAGGTGGGGTGGAGGGCACATTTCCCTTTCCTGTCATCAACGCAGCTACGCAGGCATTCCCCCTGTGCCTCCCTGGGATGCCCTGAGCAGGAGGGCAACGTGCCTGGGCTTCCAAACCCCTATCATGGTGTCCCTGCTTAGCTTTACGAGAGCCCAGGGCCTCTCCAGCAGAATGGGTTCTATGTCACCGGTGCCCCCCTGATGCCCCAGGGAGGCCAAACGAGTGGTCCTGGGTCTCCAGCCTGAGCAGGGGCTGTGCCGAAGCAGCCACGGGCAGGAGTGAGTGGTCCTGGCTGCTCCAGGCTACTGAGGGTCATCAGTGCCTGAGACAGGCTGGGAGCCGCCCAGCTCCTCTCCATAGCAGCGGGCTCTGCCCTTGGCCACCTTTCCCATAGCTCAGGGACATGGGGACACACGCCTGGAGTGTGACCTCCGTAGCCAGAGGACGACGCGGAGCCGCTGCTGCTCTCCCTGTGAGTCAGGGGAGGCCACGTGAGGCCCCAGCCCCGGTGCCTTCCCGCCCACCACCAGCACAAGCCAGGGCTGGCACTGGGATCCCTGACCCAGCATCCTGAACTGCCACACAGCCTTGAAGGTGAGTGCTGGGGATGGGGTGTTCAGGAACTTGGGGTCAAGCCTGAGGGTGCTTGGGGGCTGTGTGCTGGCTCTTGATACACAGCTGGCTTGTTGGTTGCTGTCTGAGGCATCAAGCCACTTTACAAAAAAAGGGTTCTGGTGCTGTGTGGGTTACAGGACTTCCCTATAACCTCTCTTCTTGACTCAATTTGAGTCTTTTTTGACTCGACTTCCCCATCTTTTAAATATTTCTTTCTCTAAAATCCTCACGGCAAGCCCTACACTTTGTGCATAGAGAAAGATTTGCCTTAATTTTATTCAGACTACAAGCATGGACTTTTCTGCGTTCTGGTGAATTCATTTTCTGCCCTTCAGAGCTTTGCAACGACCACAGAGAGGCACATGGCGTGAAAGGAGAAACACAAGCCAGGTAATTTCAAATGTTGCACATCAACGCTTATGGCAGAGCTGGAAAACGGGCAGCAAACCCCCTGAGCTTACAGGTGTGGGGCTGGCAGCTGTGCAGCCACCGTGTCTGGGCTTGCTGTGAAAGCCAGGAGAGGAAGGAAGTGCTGGAGCTGCGGCAAGGAGTGGATGGGCTGTGCCTGCTCCTTGCTCACCCCCATGGGGCCAGTCAGAGCGAGCCTGGGGAGCTGCCCTCCCTGCGGTGACATGCACTTGCTGTGCCTCTCTACCCGCCTGTGTTCAAGGAGAGTGAGAAGTCCGAGTTTTGCTACTTCTGTGTCACATTTCAGCTGTATTTGACAACAGGAAGGCAAGCAGAAGGGTAGCAGAATTATTACCACAGCCTGAGGAGACTGGAGCAGGAGCAGTTTCAACCTGAGCTGGTGTGGATCAGTTTTTGTTGTCTCACTGGAAGAAACTCAGCTTTCACCACAGCCACGGCCCTCCAGGACGTCTTCCCGTGGAACCAACTGCTAGGACCAGCCTAAGACTTGCAGGTGTGCTTTAAGAAGTTGGTTTGGTTTGAGAGAAGGGCATTGAGGGACTTTGTTTAAAATAAAATTTAGCAACGTTAGGTGTCAGCCTGTAACTTAAAATGAAAGCCAGAAGTAGTTTCAAAGGGAAAAGGTTTAGGTTTGTCTGATTTTTGTCTTGAAGTCAAAACAACCTTATTTTACCTTATTTGCTTTTTTTTTTTTGTTTTGTTTTGTTATCCTATTGAGCAATTTCCCTCAGATATATTTCATCAGCTAGGCAAAACGGTGTGTGTGGAAGTTGTTAGCCTCACTTTCTAAATCTGACTCTGCACACAAATTTTATTCTATCATTTTAAAAAGACCTCACTGCAATTAAATTCTGATTTACTGTGGGGAAAGGCAAGGTGAGGTCTCTTGTTCATGTTACTCCCCAGTGAGCTCATGGCCAGGCTGAAATGCCAGTATATCATCATCCTTCTCTCATTATGAGGTATAATCAACTAAGTCACTTTTAAAACATACAATAATTAAGCACCTATACTTATCCTTTGTTTAGATCTGATTTTCTTTCCGGGAGAGCCACAGGGGAATTAACTGTGCATAGTCTAAGAGAAATTAGGAACTCAACTTCCTTGGTTAATGTAAATCTTGGTGACTGACTGGGCAGAGCTGTGCTGGAGGCACAGAAAGGGAGATGGGAGCAGATGCCGGTTGCTCCTGGATCCTCTTGTGGCATCCAGGTCTTACCACAGCGGGATGCAAAAGCACATATTAGGCAGCTGTGTTTCTGTTGCTGGAACAGCTGAGCAAGTCTGGTCATTTGGGCCAGCAACTGAGCAGTTTTAAAGTAAATCAGTCTGATAGGAGATGAGAATGATGTTGATGGTGCCTGCCCTGCCTTCAGTGTTGAATCTGCACTTCCTGGGTGCGTGGCAGGACAGGTCGGGTAGTGCCCACCTGCTCACTTTATCTTGGGAATGATAAAAAGCTGGGATAGGGCAGTTGCTGTGACAGGTTCCTGTCAGGGCAAGAGCAACCTGCCTTAAAATGCCACTGAAAGTGGCCTTCACTAGGTATTTGGAACCCCAAAGACAAGCCTCCTGAGTTTCACTCTGCAGTAAAATATCTGGATATTTATAAATTACTTTTTGAAATGGAATTAGTTGGGGAAAAAAGTTTCTATTTAAAGTACTTTTGTTCCTTTAGGCCTGGTATTTTGACCCTGTGGTCCAGAGAGAGGCCTAAAGGATTTAGCTTAAACAAGCAACTGTTGCAAGGTCTAAGTTGAGCGAATAGGAAGGCAAGAAAGAGACTGAAAAAGGCAGAGATACATAATAGCTGGAGATAGGTAAATGCATAAACCTGACATTCTTTATTGAGTGGCCAAGAACGAGTCTGTCCAGGGTGTGGTGTTCGGGTTTCTGCATTTCCACGTCAGCCGGTGGTTACCCAGCAAAGGGGACAGATGCATTTCCTGCATTCCCTATCGGGTGCTCACAGGCTCACAGCTCCCACAGCTCCTCCAGCTACAGCTGGACATAACTCAGGGGAAGGGAAAGATCTGTAGATCTTTTGCATAGATTCATCACTGGAAATAATTTCAAAATGTTCTTAAAATATTGTTTTCTCACAGTACACTTTTGAGGCAGGTAAGCCAGGTTTTCTGAGCTGAGCCTTTGAAAGTGGTTGTGTAATTTTCCCAGAAGTCTTTTGAAGTCTGTTTGTGTCTAATTTCCTCTATCTGAGAACTGACACCCTAAAAACTTGTTCTGTTTGAGTGTTTGCTTGTGTGTTACAGTATCCTTCTGAAGATATTAACTGACCTGTTCTGGGGTTTTGTATTAGAATATTTTTTGGACTGATATGATGGTCTCTAGAGAACTGAAAGTGCCAGTAGGAAAAGAAACAGGTTTTCCTCTGGAAAATCTCAAGGTACACTTAGTTTTCAAACTGCTTGATTGGAAGTGTTTTGTTGAATGGATCCAAAAATCATATTGTAAGAAAAAGTGTGGAGGTATAAACTGTTTTCCTATTGTGCCCTGCGTAGTGAAAACTGTGCTTCAGGCTCCCCAAAAATCTTTATTTGCGTATCTCATTACAACTGTGGGTTAGTTGCAATGTTGCATGAGGGAGATGCATCAGTGCAGGATGCCTGGATCACACTAGGTAGAGGCAACAGTTCAGAACCACAGCCACCACAAAAAGTGTGCCATCAGAATATTTCAGCCTCAGCCCAAAACTTCTGTGGCAAGTTTACCAAAACAAAAGGAAATATTGTATTTTGGGGATGTCAGAATGTTTGTTTTTGTGGCAAATACTGGTAATTAAAATAGGATCAACACTTAAAAATTTGTAATTCATAAAGCTAAAGTTAATGGAAATTTCCTTTTCATGACAACTTGGAAAGAACAGATGTTGAAACATCAAAGTCTTCTGTGAGACAAGAATTCAAATTCTTGTGGGACTTTCCTAGGAAGTATTTCTGCTATTTTTCCCGGCTGATACATGTTAAGTATTAGGATGTCAGAGGTACAGGATAATTGTTCTATTTCGTGAGTGGAACAGGGCCTATTATGTTACTCACATCTGTGGTAAATAGTTAATTAGACACCTTGGTAGCTTTACAAAACAACAATGTGAATGATCAAGTCTAACTTCTTTTTGTTTTACCCATGATGATCAGACTTTTGTTCTTTCCTAATAACCAAAGGCCAGTAGGACTCACTCAGAGGAGTCAAGAATTGGGTCCCAGCGGGGTACATGAATCATGATGTGAAACAGAGAAGTGATTTCAAAACTGAAAGGCCCAGAGAGAGACGCTGTGTTTGCAGAAAATGGAAGACAGAAAACCAGGAAGCTTGGTGACCTGATTCTAAATGTGCTTTTTCTCCCCTTTCAAACAGGCACAGCAATGGAGAACTTGGATGTCCCGATCCCAGATCTCAGTGAAGAACAGCAAGGTGAGGGAAGCACACAAAGATCGAAGCTTTGGCTCATGCACACTGCACAGCAGTGTTTTCCAGGGTGGGCATGAGTCAATGACATTTATTTCCTCTGAAAACACACCCTATCCATCTCCTTGCTTGTAAAAGAGAGACCAGCAGTCAATTCCCAGCTCTTCCACAGGCTCCTGTTAGGCTTTGTGCACATGCAAGTGGGAATTTAGATACATGAAGGAGACTGCTGTGCATTAAATGCCTGATGAGCAATCTCAGTACCTTGATATCCAGCCCTTGGTGTCTTTGTGCCTGTCTGTAAAGCAGCATGGTCAGAATAAGCACCTGTTAAATAGATAGGAATGCTTTGGGAACACTTGCCATGCTTCTCTGAGACAACAGTATCCCAGAGAGATCAGTAATTTGTATGGACTGTTGACATTCTTGTACGGTTTTGTGGCAGACTGAAGTGCTTTACACAGTACAGCACCACTCTTTCCTGGGTACTGGTATTGGGCTGTGTGTTAGAGCCTGGTGTCTGCCACCACACCTGCACTGAGCACTGCAGGAACACTGCCAGGCAATTCCCTCTACTGCTGCACAGTCACAGGCTTGTTCTCCTCACAGACATTTTCCAGAGGGTTTTTGCTGCTGATGCCAAGTACTTGGAGAGCCATGAGAAAACGAACCAGTCCTTCTGGGAATCACTTATAAAATGCTTGGCCACCACTGACCCACCTATCCTGAATACTGAAGAGAAGAACAATGTAAGTTATCAAAGAAACACTTATCCTTGTTATGCAGACACTTTTATACTTTTCTGCTATACTCTGGGGAGAAAGAACATACAGTCCCATTATCTGATATGCTGAAATATATTAAAGGTATAGCAGGGAACTTTGATTAATGAGGTTTAGGCCACTGCTTTTTCTGCTTTTGCATTGTTCTCTATGTGCAAAAAAACCCAGCTCTCTATGAATTCCTCAGGATCAGTTCAGCTCACTGTGTTTCAGGCAGGGACATTTTGCTCTAAGATACTGCAGCAATTGTGTGGCCGTTTTCAGACCCTATAGCTGTATTTCTCCAGCTCTCTGAATAGTTAACTATTGCCCACCATTCTGTTTTTCCCAGTTGATGGCTCTGCTCTGAGTTGCTGAATGGAGTTTACATTCTCTTACCATCTTTGGCTTTACTCTTTGTTCCCAGTTTCCCCTTTGTATAGGAGGGGCAGGGGGTTACATTTGCCACAGGGTGAGATACACTCATTTGCCCATCAGGGAGTGCTTCTACAGGCTGTGTTTTATTTGCTATTTACTTACCTTCTTTTCAGCTCCTCAACAGCTGTGATGTTCTCCCTGGAGGCTGTGCTGCCTGCCTGAAAGCCATAGAGAAGAAAGGAGTCAGTGCAATGGCTCTTCTTTACCTTTTGCTGAAGACTTCCAACCCATCTGGGTACAGGCAGCTGCCCAGCTCCAAAGGAAAAGGTCAGTCCTACCTGTCTTCCTGTCAGCTGTTTTCTTAAAATTACTGCAGTGCCAGTGGAACTTGACAGCAGCTTGAAAACTCTGATATGTGCTTGGAAGTGATTATTAGTGAACAACGGAACTGTCTGAAAGTATTGCTGCAGGAAAGGCAGTTAGGTGGTAATGGGAGCCAAAGTTAGTATTTTACTGTAGTCTGACTTGGCTTCTTCTGGAGGAAAAAGACCCTATGTTTAGGGAGAGAGTGTGTCCTGGGATGATGCTGCCAAAGAAGTTTCTCTGACCTGAGAAAGTTTTCCCTGACTTTTTTGTACAGACTGTTATGCAGCCAGCCAGGACCCCTCTGAGCTCTCACAGTGGTAAGAAATCAGAGCTGAGCCACTGAAAATAATTTTGCAAATAATTCCCAGCAGCACATGTAAAAGAAATGGACAGGGGATGGCACACTGGGTGCTGAACCTGGCAACAAGATAAAAGAGACTTATTTGCCTGGTTGTGCAGTAAGAAAGTAAGGGCCATAGTCATTAATTGTCTTTAATAGATGACAGAGCAGCACTCACTTAAGATGACCCTGAATTTAACTGGAGACCCATAAGGACATCCTGTTCCTGCTTCTGCCTTGATTAAACATGCTCCTGAAGGGGAGAGACCTCCCAGCCTGAAACACAGCCCAGCTTTGCTCATCTGTCAGAGCAGGAATGTTGGTAACAACAAGACCCTTTTCCTGCCCTTGGGCTGTGAGCAGCCTCGAGGAGCTGGAGGGGAGGAATCCCATCTAGCTGCCTGTGCCCAAATCCTGCACCTCCTGATGCAGAGATGCTCAGAGCCCCAGCCCTGAGCACAGAGCTGGGTGTGAAGCTGTTCAGTCACCCCTCTGTTGGGATCCTGGTGTGGCCTGGCTGTGAGGGCTGTGCTCCTGTGCCACAAGAGGGAGCTGGAGCCGCGGCGTCGGCACAGGCAAGCCTGGCAGAAGTAGCCCAAGGCAGGGTGAGCCACTCCTCTCCAGCTGAAGCATCGCTCAGCTGCAGCTGCTGCTTCAGGGAGTGGGAATTTGCGCAGGGGTAACATTATGAATAATTAAACGCCAGAATATGAAACTTTAGGTGTCTACCACAACCATTTAAGAAGGTCTAAACTGTGGTGTGTATGATGCTTTCATTCAATGCTTTGTACTACCCTTTGTGTGCAAAAAACAGAGCTGAAATTAGACAAACGGTTTGATTTCCTGTCATGCAACCTTTAATAAAGCATTGTGAAATCTGTAATTGTAAAAGAGAGACAATGTAGTTGCTGATAATGGGGTTTTTTTTCTCTCTTTATAAAAAAAGATGAAAAATTGAAACTCCTGAAGAGATTGGAAAGGAATTTTATATATTCAGAAGAGGAAAAAAAGTCTGAAAACTCATCTCATGAGTCCATGGATGAAGATACACAAGGTAAAGAGGATTTATTTTATTTTCCCTGATACATAACTTAGTCTGACTGCATGTTTGTGAGGTTTGACGGAGGAGATGTGCAGCAATTCAGTGGCAATTCTGCACAGCTCTGAATAAAGTAAGAAATCGTGCAAAAGAGAGGACATAGAAAATCATCAGTACCTGATTCATGATCAGCAAAATAGTGGCTGCCTCCCACTCTTGTGGAAGTTGGTTTCAGAAACACAAAAATCTGCTGCAAGATTCCTTCCCCAAATAAAAGATCATAACTTCTCACTACAGCCCTTTATACAAGTTACTCCAGTTTCAGGTTTTGCTGAGTTTCACCTATTCAGCCAGCTTTGAAGAGAGCTGTGAGGTAAAAACAGCCAGTAGTGATCCTTGCATTTCAAAGCCTTGATTTTTACCTTTATATGATTATATTATGAGCAAACAACTACAATGCTGTTGTTTCTGATGCTGCTAGCACATTTTTCTTTACTCTGATGAACAAACACTTTCTCTTCTCCAGACAGTGATGAGGAAGATTTAAGACAGAAGACTGAAGGCCAGTTACTTGGAGGTAGGACAAAGTAACAACAGTATTGGCTTTAACTAGAGGCAACCAATATAAACCAAAAAAAGGATAATTTTTTGCATTCTTTAGTTTGGCTGTTGAGCAAAGGTATATTAACATGTGTAGATGTAGGAGAAAGACAAGTCAGAATTTGCCTATAGGAAAGACATTTCCTACAAGATGAAGCTCATCTAATGCTAACACTCAGCCATGCCCTGTGCTCAGAGTTGAACCAGGAAAGCAGCAAAATCTGATGTTGTGGGAGGAGTCCTGCTGCCTGGGTCTGCACAGCTGCCACTGAAATGCAGCAAAAGGGTTCTGTAAACATCTGTCACAGCCGCTGCTTACAGGGTCTGCAGTCAGCCCACAGCACTGACTGGAGATCATCAGCAAGCATCACCTTGTTCCTGAGGCTTTTCCTTTCCTCCCAAAGGAAAAATAGAAAATAAGTACAGTGCAGGTGAAGAAAATGTGCTGTGTCAATACACAGAAATAACTGTAGAACTATTGATGTAAAAAATGTAAAGTGTTAATATTTTAATTAATGTCTTAAACTGAGTTCAGCCCAGATGTAAGAGCAGCTCATTTAAATTAACCTTAGATCTAATGTGTCTCACAGGAGTCTGATTCTACCTGCCTCCAGATATTTGGAGAGATGGAATATGGGGGGGGTGGTGGGTAATAATTCAGTCATTTCCCACTTTTTGACTGCATAACCTCCAGCAGAGCCACCCTCTCTCAGGAGTTAGAGTTGGTCTCTTCCTTGTCTCTGTTACACACCTGCACTGATTTCGGGGAATTGTTGGGCTGGCACTGGCACCAGACACACACACTCACTGCAGGTCTTAACCTACCTCATCTGTGTGTCATGTTTTAGGAATACCAGCAGAGGTGGTTCCCTACAGAGATTCAGGTAAGCACTCCCAGCTCACCTCATCCTGCAGTGTCTTCTTTCTGACCTGCTGAGGCATTAAAAAATAACTCCCTGGCTGTAAATCCCTTGGTTTCCACTTAGCCTGGTGCTGTACCTGGGCATGGTGCAGACATTCTGTTGCAAGGCTGTGGTGGTGGCTGGCTGGCAGCAGGTGATTTGTACAAGGTGTACTAGCAGATTAACCCATTTTCGTGGGCCTGCCAGGTTCTCAGAAGATCAGCTACAGCAGTCATCATCCTTTTTAGGGGAAAACCCAGCAGTTCTGTTGGGCAACTGTTCAGTCTTAGCAAAAAAAGCTAGAGGCAGTTTTTAGCATTCCCTGAAGCCTGGGAGGGACCTGGAACCTGGTTTCTGCAAGCAGTGATGCTTGGCTCTGAATGCATTCCTGCCTTAGCTCACAGTACTCCCAGCTGGAGGTGCCAGGTGAAAGCCAGATGTCAGGCCACAGAGCAACAGTGCCAGCCAAGAGGCTTGCACAGACAGGCAGTCTGAAGCAGATTTCCTCCCACCAGACACTGCTGCACATCCCCAGAATGTTTGTAAAAAGCCCATAGCAGGAAATTGCCAATGGCTTAATTGCATTACTGAGCTCATCCTTCCTGTGCCCAGGCCAAGGCCACAGGATGAGTTAGGAGAGGCAAACAGCCCAGTGGAGCAGCCTTTTGAGAGGACATCTGGTCCACTTCTTTCTGTGCAGTGGAGAAGATATAAATTGCAGCATAATCCCTTGGGGGGGGGGGGGTTTGAGTTACCAGTCCCCAAGGAGCCACACAGAACACCAGGGCAGAGGGATCCATTGCAGTGCCATATTCTCCCCACACTGGCAGGTGCAGAAAGTGTCATGGTACTTTTTCAGTTGGTGTTTGGCCTCTGCCACTTTCCCCGGGTTTTGTTGTAGATAGTTGGTTGCTCACTGTGCTTCTTGGTGCAGAGTATGGTGGGAAGCTGTGTATTTGTATTTTTTCCATCAGAAATAACAAAAACGATACTGCTTTTCAGAGATTGCCAGAAGAGAAGATTCAGATGCAGATGGTGAGTACAAACATGCAAACAAAAGTTTATCTTGTGGATGCTCTTTCAGGACTGAGTTTTGCTTAGTGATGAGGGTGATACCAGCTCCTTGATGCCTAGGGATTATCTAATCAAAAAGTAGAAGGTTGAAAATGGTATTAACATGGAATGTTTTAATAAAAGAAATACTGTCCAAGTCATTCCATGATGCAAAGTTACAGTGGGACTGTTGCATTTAGGAAGTAGAGTAATACGGGACAGACACTTGCCAAGTGTGAATTGATGTTCTGCTAAATTCTTTATGGATCATTCATACAACTGCACAGAGTTATATCTGTGAATCAGAATAATGCAATGCTATGTTATTAATAAGAACATAACTGAGTTTGCCCCCAAACCAGAATGTGATCAATCCAGACTGCTCAAAGAGTCAAAAATGTGATGCCTGTATCAGGTGACCCAGAATAGAATTTCTTGGCAAGGTTTAGTTGCTCTGTGGTTCAAAAGCACCAGAGCAAAAGTCTACGGCTCATATAAAGGCCACTTTCAGTACTCACCTGTTACATCTTTGGAGAAAACTCACTGCCAGGCAGGGGTTGCCCGGATGCACAGCCCAGTGTAGGGGAAATCAGCATCTGAAACTTGTGCTGAATCATCCCCCAAGGGCTTGGGTGCAGCAGATGCCTCAGGGGCTGCTCACACCACCAACAAAGAGAAAAGGATAAAACTGCTGCTTTGAACCCATCCTTAGAGAGATGGTAAAATACTCAGCTCTTTCTGGCAATACAGCTGGAAAAAGAAGAGAATTTGGCAACTCTGCTCATGACAAAGAGCAAATTGCTCTGTTTAAAACTCTAAAATTCCTCTTTGTTCTTCCGTTGTTTTTTTTTTTTTTTTCTATGCCAGTGTAGCTGTAGGAGACTCATTTCAGCATCAGGTCTTATTTTGGGAGGTGCAGAAGTACTTGACATCAGGTGTAAGTAGAGGGACAGTTCTCACTCCCTCAGTAGTGAAGGGGATTTTATTATTGTAGCTGTGGTTGTGCAAAGCACCCAGGAATCGAACTGAAGCTCCCTTGTACTATGGCTTTACTCCCCCCTGTCATTCTGAGACTATGGATTGCCCCAGAAGAGGCAGAAAAGACCCAGAATGCTTTAAAACAATTCAGTATTGTTAATGCAGCCATCTGGTTATACTTTTTTTTAAACTCATTTTTAAAACCATGCACTTTGGAGTGATTTTAAAATTGCTAATTTGATCTTTCTGAAAGGCTCGAGGACCAACAAACAGTTTTACATATATTCTGCTCTGACAATCTATTTCAGATAAAAAAAGGGAAATAAACATTAAACTCCTTAATTTCACAGTTCCATGGCAATAAAAGACATCTCTTTTTTGTAGCATATGAGAAGGAGAGCACTCGCCCCCCTCAGTGGACAGTACGGTGGATGGGCATACGGAAGGATGGTAATTGATTTATTAAATCAAACTGATGTCAAACCTGTTGAACCTCAGTCCAAGAATAAGATCTCTGGTTAAAAAACCCCTTTATTTTTCCAACATGAGTACTTTGTTGAAGTGCATCAGGGCTTCTTGATGAAAATCATTGAGGCTTCTCACAAAGTTGAGCCTAGTGCCTGAGAAATCTCAAGGAGATTATTTCCTTCCGTGGGTGATACTCTGTACCTAAAGGTGGATTCAGAAGGGCCATGGCTGCAGTTGTGACCTAATCTTCCCTCTCAATTTCAGATGAATTCTTTCATTTTGTCATTCTTTGCTTTGCAATTGGAGCTTTACTAGTTTGCTACTACTACCACAAAGGTAAGGCAAGCTTCAGTAGAAGGATAAATTGTTGCACTCTAGAAAAAGGAACAAAACTAACATTTATTTTGTTGCCTTAGACTGGACTATTTCTCTTGGGATTGGTTTAATCACCTTTGCTTCCCTGGAAACCACTGGGATATACTTTGGTCTAGGTAAGTATCCCTGCAGCAGCAGCTGTGTCCCTTTGCTAAGGACAAGGTCACACAGTTGCCACAGGGCCATAAACCCGTAGGAGTTGAGATTCCGTAACTCACCAAGTAACTCTTTCCTCAACAGCTCCCAGTTACAGGGGGGCTGCAGCCAAGCAGCCTTAGTGCTCCTGAAGGGAGTGGTTGACTCATTTTTCCTTCTCAATGATCACAAGACCCTGAGTCACCTTTCTGCAGCAATGGCCGAATGCTGCATTGCCATGACAACGTATAATTTTAGCAGCAAGGCCCATCTTCCCAGATCCACTGGATTAAGATGTTGTGCATTCCGGCTGCCATGCGTTCTCCTGGGACTGAGGATGAGCTCGGGGCAGAACTTGGATGGCAGCAGCTACTGGAAATACTAAAACCCGGGCATTTTGGCAATCCCTAGGGATGGTGTAGGAGAGCTGCTACCAGCAGCAAGTTATAGCTCCCCAACCAAGAACTCGTCTCCTCTGTAATCTCGTGTTAACATGGTGGGAGGTTGTGGATGGTTCTCGTGCCTCAGTCTGATCTTTGTTATTAGCGATACTGCAGATGTGCTCTTTTAAACAAGTGCTAGTGTTTGGGTTTTGCCATTTTTCTATTTTTTAATGTTTTTTTTATGTTGCTTATCTTCTACATTTGTTTTCACAACCAGTGTACCGAATTCGGAGTGTCCTTGACAGCTTTGTTCCTCTGATTGACAGATTCAGGCCAAGAGGTAATAGTGCTCTTTTTACTGACAGCATCTGTCTTCCCTGGACCTTCCTGGGTACTTTGGTTTGGTCAAGAATTAAGACCAACTCATTTAACTGGCAATTTCCAATCTTACTGCCTTAAAAAAAAAGGAATATTTTACTAGTTCATTACAGCTGCTTGGGTTTGAAAATGAATTAATCTTGACTCTTTCCCTGTGGCAGAACATTTTCACATTTTTAATACTCCACCCTGTATGGGGTACTATTTCCTGGCAGTGTCTGCATAAGAATTCTATAGCTTAAATAAATAGTCAGGGAGTGCAGGGAGTCTTCACTTGTTGGGTCTTCAGACTGACTCCTGGCTCACATGCACGTTTATGGACACAAAACACAAAGAATATTGAAAAGCTGCATGGATACAGCACAATCTGAACACAGCAGTCCTGACAGCTGTCTTTTTCTTCATCCCACAGGTATGAGGAAAGCTGCCTAGGAGGAGTATTTCAGGAGGGTTCCCCAAACCTGACTGTCCAAATTTCCAGTGCTAAAGGAGCTGCTGTATGAGGTGAACCTAACAAACCAATGGCCAATGTGAAATACTGAAATGTGAAACCTCTGAAAAACATCACTCCTTTCCCTCAAAAATAAACCTGAAACTGGGATACAGGGCCCCACTCTGGATTCCAAAACCATTTGTGGCTCAGCAGAGCTTGGAAGACAATTGAGATGTAGCTTTGTGTTTAATTCCATTTAAATATAAACACATTCACCTTCCCTCCCCATGGCATCTGTGTGGTGGCGCATCTGTCATTCATAACAAACCATGCTAGTCTGCCTGTGCTGCACCAAAATCAACAGACCAGTGTTGTCCTGTGCTGCTTCTGGCTTAGGCTCTGGCTATTTCTGTAGGAATTCTGGCCACCTCCTCCTCCCCCCTGTGCTGCCCAGAGCAGCAGGGGCCGGCCCTGCTCTCCCAGCTGAGCCCTGGCGCTGATGAATTGATTGTGGCAGAACTCGGAGCAGTGGGCGGGCAGCGGTTTCACCCGAGGAGAGCTGGGGAGATGTTACAGGCACTGACAGAGTGCTGCAGTAAAGAAAGTATTAACACAGCAAATTTCATCTTTTCTCGGGGGAAAACAAAGTGCTTGATTTGACTCATCCTCCAACCTTTTTCTTTCTTTGAGTAAAATAAACATGGAACTTTGACTTTCATTTTATAGGGATGTGTTACACATTGCAAGGATGTAGGGCTAATGCAATCATAGGAAGACTGCAACAAAAGGAGGTATCTTTAAATTTTTAGTAAAAATGTAAGGTCTTCATACCCACAGAATGATGAAGGCAAGAAGTTGGACAGAAAGAGCCATAAACATGGACTTGTAAGGAAATGTAAATCTGAAAGCTGTAAACCCAAACAGCTCAGAGTTTTACAGGAACAATTTCAAGCCTTGCTCAGAAAATTAAAAAGGTCACTTTTTGTTGTATATAATTTGAAGCACCAGTGTCAATCACTCTTGCCTGCAGTTCCAGCTGCACTGCCAGAAACACCAACAGTTGCACCCAGGCCTGCACCAACACAGCACAGCTGCCACCCAACCCCTCAAGGGCTAAATTGTGCAAGAAGGATGAATACAAGTTATTTCATAGTACTTATATTCTCATTTACATGTACTAGTTATATGTCTTTGTAGAAATATTTCACCATCCCAAAATACTCTACATTTTTGTGTTAGTCTGCAAATACAGTCTTGCTCAGACCACTGTAGCCATGTTAGTGGCAAATAGCTTTTGGGTGAACTGAAAACTATGCAGAGTCACCCTGCTCTGAGGAAAAGGGCTTTTTTAGTGTCCTCTGCTGTCTAATGCCTTTCTGAAAGGCAGTGTATGGAACAGTCAGGATGAAAAACATGTTTCAATACTTAATGTTTCAAATTTGGTATTCTGCAGTCAGCACTGAATTTTTAATTTTAACAGAAACTGCTTAAGGGTAAAATACGCAGAACATTTAAAAACAGCAAAACATTTAAAAAGTCACCTAGTGCATCCCACCATGCACGATGAACAGCTCAGCACTTCAAGCAATTCACATGATAAGTCAATTCTCAAAAAAAAAAGGCAACTTACACGTTGACCTGCATCCTCTTGGGTACCTGGGAATTTCCTGCTCTTCTTCCAGATTCTTCTTTAATCCATCTCAGCACCAGCTGCAAGTTCCTATGAAGAGTTTCAACTTCTTTCACTGAGCTTGTGCTCTCTGCACTACCATTCAGCATGTCCTACCTGAGCCCAGGGCTCTGCTGGGCCCCACCTCCCCACTTGTTCCCCAGGACCTGGAACATCCCATCCCACTTCAGCATCATCCAGCACATTGGGTACTTCCTCCTTGCCTTTGGCTTTAAATGGCTGGGGGCAATGCAGAGAGGAGGGACTCAAAACATTCAGGTATTACCCCATTACACCAAACCCCACAGAGAAAAGAAGAGGTTAAGCCCCAGAAGGTTTTTTAAGCTGGTATTTTTATTAGAACTCTCTACATAAAGCACCTTTGCCTGCCTTAACCTCTCCCAACGCAGCTCTTCGTTACACAGCACGAGATGCTTCGAGCTACTCCGCGTTCCTGGATTTGGACACGGCCGCCCTCACCGCCTGCATGATGGCATCCTTGTCAATGCCAAACATCCTCAGCAGCTCCGCTGGCTTCCCGCTGCGGGGCACGTGGGACACAGCCAGGCGAGTGACGGTGACGCCGGGCTCGCCCACGACAGCGGCACACACGGCCTCGCCCATGCCACCTGCGGAGAGAGGGCAGACACGGCACTGATGGAGTGTCCGAGCAGGGAACAGCCACACTGGCTGTGTGTGTCTGAGCAAAGGGCCCTGCAAATTACAGCCTCCATTCCCAGGCTTAGGAAAACACCAATCACACGTGTCTGAGTGGGCCAACTGTGAAATGAAAATGTCCCTGTAGCAAAGGCACTCTGAGGACGAGCAGGCTCCTGTTTCTTAGGTACTCAGCCATCAGCAGCATGACGCACCTGCCTCTCAAGGGCACAGGACTGTCAGCAAGCTCTCATCACCTCAGCATCAGCCACCAGGAACCAGGTTTAAAAATACACTTAGACTGAAGAGCATTACAAGTGTACTTAACATGCTGAAATTCCAACCAATCTCAGCAGCACTTCAGAGCTCCATCTTTTCACAGTGCCTGTACGTGCCACTGGGCACCTCTCTGGGTTATGTAATGTATTCACAACCTTTGCTCAGAGCTCTGCTCTGACTCACTATCAGTCACAGGGACAAAGGATGCAATGGGAACTACATGGAGGCAGGAGAGACACTGGAAGCAGAAGTACTAGGGAAGAAAAAACCAGGACTTGTGTCAAAAGCATGTGCTGTGAGACCTGGTAAAAGGGGCACTTTAGGTGTTATCCTTCAGCCAGAGTGTATCCAGGATCACAGGGCTGCCCACAGCTCCAGGCACGGTGGGATTTAACCAAACTGAGCCTCCAGCCAGAGGCACCTCTGTGGATGCAGCTGGCGAGATGAGTGTGATGGGGCCTGCAATGCACTCAGGGTTGTGATGCTCAGACACCTGCCCTGCCTGCACCACAGAGCACTGTGCCAGCACAAAGCCTCTGTTCAGCACCTCACAGTTAAGACTGCCATCTTGCAAACCTGCAGTAAAATACTTGTCCAGAGCTGAACACTAAGCTGGAAAATGGTGAGGTTCAGTGATCTATCACCATCCATAGTCTGGGACAAAGGTATGGTGTATCCAGCACTCATGGTAGAACCAGCTCACTTCAGGTACTCTGGCGATTATATCCCCTGGCGATATCCCACCTTAATTTAGGATAATATTCTCATAACTGTAGTTACTAATTTCTGTTAGTAGGTATCTATGATGGTGGAGAGGAAAAAGGGAGGAATTTACCTCAGAGTAACTGTGGAAAACCTACAGAAACTGCCCAAACCATCTGATTTCAAGCACCCTGGAGCCAAGCTTTTGGATGCACAGCAATGGTCTCTCTTGCAATTTCACACCTGCAGAGCAGCTGCTGTACAGCCATTCAGAGAGCACTGTGCAGAACCCCTGCAGCACAGCAGGAATTTACAATTTCACTGGGCACAAATGAATCCAGACTTCACTTGGACCAAGTGCACAAAGGGCACACAAGGCCAAGTTAGTCAGAAAGGCAGCCCTGATTACCCCATACATCTCAGGAACCTCTTAACCCTCAGTGTCACTTTGTAATCCTAACAGCACCAAAAAAGGCTGAAATGTCTCTTTTGCTTTAATGGGATGACAGTATCAGGTCCCGTACTCCTCTGTCAGGTCAGAAACTGGGAGCTTCCAGCCTCTGAGGGCTGTGACTGCCCAGACCCCACTCACCTTCATGGTAGTGGTCCTCAACAGTGATAATCCTGCCCTTGGTTGCTCTTGCACTTTCAAGTATTGTCTTCTTATCCAGGGGCTTTATAGTGAAGGGATCAATCACACGGATGTAGATTTTTTCTGCATAAAGAAATGAAATTTGCAACAATGAATTGCAACATGCAAGACAATGCCAGTGGTATGGGCAATGGCTGTGATCTCCTAGACCATTATGAGAACTGCCCACATGAACTTCCAGGTTCATGCACCTATGGCTCATCTACCACAGAACCCAGCCAAGCCTAATTTTTCTATGTATTCTTTCTCCGTGCACCTTGTGGAACAGTGATATCCATTCATTCACAGACATGATGGAGGAGGCTTGGATGAGGGACTCAAGGTTACCAGGAGCACCCATCAGCAAAAGTCATGTAACTGGCTTTCCCCAGGTAAGAGCAGAATTCAGTCCCCAGAAAATCCTCCTTATTCAGACTGTCAATTGTAATTTTTTTCCCAGACCTTTATTTTACCTTTAACTTTACTGTCAAGCCAAGTACAATTTCCACCTGATTTTTCAGTCTGTAGGCATTCTGAATTCTTTCTTCACTGCAGGCTGCCACATCTCAGGTGTGCCCGTCTGAACTCCCCGGCCCCACTGGGGCACCCTTAAGGTTGGTTGGCATCACACCCAGAATCTGCCCTGCCCTCGTAAGGCAGGCCCAGATGGCTCATTAAAGCTACACACAAATGGCAATTGTTTATAAAGAATAGCGATTATGTGAGGTTGTCTCTGACCCTGGCTGGCTGAACACTGGGCTGACTCCTACACATGAAGAGGCCCTATTGTCACAGTTTTGTGACTGAAGGCTCTTTAGTGGCCAATATATTTTGGGTATTAGATGCTGCCTCTGCACTATGGGATTATCTCTCCAGAGGTGATTACTCAGACTTCAAGATCAGCTGAGCACTGTAAAGCACGGTAAATGTAGAAAAATAACAATGGTTCTGAAAATACAACTTTCAAAATGCCCTAAGCTTGGTGACTCAAGGTCATGACAAAGTATCAGTCCACCCAGATATGGCACACAAAGCTCCCCATAAGCCACAGGCACCATTACTGTATTACCTCCTGCTATTTGTAATCTCTTCCTCAGCAGAGGCCCCTGACTCACAGATGGGTTTTTGATGGTTCCTTTATTTCACTGAAGGATTAGCATTGCTGTGACATGTCAGTGACTTGAGTACTGCCACAGATTTTTGCCCCTTCCAGGCTAGTTCAGAGCTGCTACATTCAGAGGAACCCAGGTTATCAATGAGCCCAGCCCAGGGCCAGGTGCCCACGGGCACACAGGTGACGGGCTGCGGTTTGGGACCTGGCCCCAGCCTGTTTGCAGCCGATTGTGCTGTACCTGGCCCACCCAGATCAGCTGCCACTCCTGCTTCTCACACAGGGTCCCCAAGCATCTGCCCACAGGGCACTATCACAGATCAGCAATTCTAAGGAGACCTTGATCTGATCTGTTTGACAATTGTCATGGCCACTAATGCTGCTAAGCCAACTAAAACCTCCTCCTTTAGGCAAGACTGGCAGCTGCACGCTATGTTGTACTGTATCAGCTAACAGGTGACTGACTAGCTGTCTGAACAGTGTAATTAATGTTTACCAGTACAAAGGGTCAGCAGTTAGGCTGACTGGTATTGATTTTTTTTCTGTGTTAAATTACAAAAAGGAAAAAAGCCCCACCTTTTCTCAGCTGCTCTGCTGCAGCCAGTGCTTCATGCAGAGTGACTCCTGCTCCAATCACAGTCACTTGGTCATCCTTACTCTTCAAAACCACCTGCAAGAAAAAACCTCCATGTGTTTTTAACACTAAATCTTACTGGGTTTTTTTACATTTCTAGAGATTTTAATGAAAAGATCAAATCTTTGGCATTGGAATACTTTAGAGGGAAAAGGGCATTTCCAAAAGGAACACTGTGTTTTTTTTCTGATTCTATTTATTTACCTTTGCCTGTCCAATATGGAAGTCCTCATTGTTGTTGTAAATGACAGCATTTTCAGGACGACTAGTTCTGATGAAACAAATGCCCTGTTTCCAAAGTAAACATGTTAGAAGTTAGGAAAACAGAAAAGTGTTGACATTCTAGTTGATAAAACCTACGAAAAAAACCCCATCAAAATGACTTTTTCTATTTGTCTGATGTTCACCCTTCTAAGTTACCTCTGGTTCTTATAAGTAAGCTCTCTCTGTCCCACCAATTCCCATTAGCCCTTTGTGGCAGCTGGTTGCTTCAAACAGTACAAAACACTTCACCTCCTCTTAAAGCACACTGATAACTTCTAATTTCCTTTCTGATTCCAAGATATTTATTTCTCTTTTGTTCTCTTGGGGAAATGGAGAATCCTACTTGAGTTAATTAGACTCTTAGAACTGTACCATGTATATGCTACTTTACTCTGTCAATTTTAAATTAGAGAAGAAATGCTGGGCTGAAAGCAAGGAAAAATGCATCAGTTAGAGTTCAGATGCCCTTCCAGAAGAAGCAGAAAACTTGTACTTTAATCTCTTCTTCACACTCCTTTCTCCATCTCCCATCTTTTTTTCCACAAACCACTCACCCCATTTGTTATACACCAAATTTCCACACTCCCTTATGGAAAACCTATAGTGGCAAGATTGAAAGTTTTCAGATCATTTGCTCCTTTCTCAAAAAAAACTCCTATGGCAGCCAATGGAAGTATCAATCAAGGAGATGATCAAAATCCTCAATATAAATTTGTCTTTCCATATCCAGCTTCAAGTCTGACCCCAGAGACAATGTACTAGGAGAGCAATTTTAAATTTACTAAAGGCCTAAGGGAGTTACTCAATATAGATTCAAACTGCATTCGGTGTGTAATCATTTACATCTCCCCAAATCTGACCCACAGCATTCCAGACTCTTCATTCTGCACTAGCCTGGACAGAATGTCTGTAACCTTTCCTTGCAAAGAAAATATCCCACTGCCACGCTGGAGCCTCTGGAAGAATTTACGTGGGTAGAGACATGCAAGAAACATGCCAGAAGCAACAAGAGTAGTACAAAAGACAGAATTATTCTCCAGCTCAGAAATACTGTGATGCAAACCTTGGTGTTGGCAGCTATTTCCACTGCTTTTTCAGTGGCTACAGCATCACTGGGGTAAAACACAGTGGAATTGGGAATAGCCCGGAACATGCACAGATCCTCCAGTCCCATTTGAGATGGCCCATCCTCACCTGAAAGAATTAAAGCAGGGTTACAAAAGAGCAAGTACACATTTTTGACAATCACTCAATATAGAAGTGAGGTTCAATGTAAACCAGGCAAAAAAAAAAGGAGAAAAGGATAAAATCAGGCACACACACAACATGCAAGACTACCTGCTTGAGAAAAGAATCATCTTCTCCTTAAACTTGGAACCATCTAAACAGTAAATAAGGATAGAAAGAGACTAAAAAGAAAGAAAACTGGGATTAAAAAGAAAAAATAGGGAATAAAGTATAACAGTAAAACAACACAAAAGGAATACAACCAAATAGGAAGGGTACAGATACAGAAAGTGGGTCACAAGATTTTTGAGCATCTTCAGATTTACATGTGCTGAGGCAAAATTTATACTTGTCAATAAGCATTCCTACAGACATAAACTGCTGGAAATGTGAAAGGAGAATTGCATGTGTCCCATGAGAAATGGAGAGTGCAATTGGTGCAACTACTCTCAAATTCTTAGGCTGATTTCAAGATTAAATGAAGGGTATGTATGTATTTTTTAATACTGTAAAAAGGTCTTTTAAGGAGCAGTAGAACATCTGTGTTGTTAATTTAACAACTCAAGCGCCTCACGGCATAAACTGCAGATCTATGAGAAAGAATCGTTCGCCAGGACACGTGCTGGATGCCATGATTTTCCATGGTTAAAGAAACAACCACCACAACACCCCCCGCCCCCAGTGACCTTATGTAACGGAGCTTTGGGAATGGCACTGTTCCAAACCAACCATGCACAGAGCTCTGAATCCAGTCATGTCACAGCCTGCAGCAGCAGGGCAAAGAGCCTTCCCACATGCACCCGCTACCTGTTATTCAAGAAGGACGAGTTCGCGAGGAAGGAGGAGAATATTTTCCTAAGAGCAGCACAAAATTCTGAAGAACTTTAAACAGGTTAAAGAAATAAGTCATTGAACTCTGCCACTGCATATTACTAATAAAGTAAGCACCGACCAGGAAGAGGAAGTGTCTCAGCTCTCAGTGATGACATGGAAAAACCCTCTCAACATCACAGTTTCTAAATGGCTGCACTCTGAATGAGAGGGATCCCCAGTGGGAATTTTCCTTTCCTAAAATGCACCCACACAATGAAGACATAGAAGAAAAGTGAAATTATGAAGAATAAAATTATCAGGTGATAATTTTAAAAACCTGAATCTAAATCTTATCCAAGGTGGAGAGTTACTACTCATGCTTGTCCTGCTTTTGCTACAATGGTGCCAATACCACCAGCATTCAAAGCTCCTCAATTCAATTAAAAGTAACCTACAGACTAGCACCAAGTTGAGTCTGGCCCCAAGTCTTTATGAAAATCCCAATTTACATGGTTTTGGAGTACCACAGATCAAATCAGAGTATAATTCCCAATTACATCTGCAAAACCTACATTTAAAGCTTAATAAAAGAAGTGCTTAATATGAACAGTAGCAAATGTCCAGGATATAAAACAGTCTAAACAATTAATATTTATATTTTTGACACCTGTAAACTACAATTTCTTTTTCCTATATGTCCAGTTTGAAAAATACAGATTTTTCCATTATTCTCTTATGATGTTAAAACTTATTTAATGTTTTGGTCCATCAGCAGCTATTGGTCTAGGAGTGAACTTAGTACAAGTTCAGAAGGTCATTGTGAAAGCTATTTCTCATAAATTTAAAGGGTTCAAATTTCAGTGCAGCAGAAGCCCAGGTCTACCTAGAACTGCATACATAAAACTTCAATTTTCACCACAGATCCAGATTGGATTCTGAATTCCATGCAGATTTGGAATTCCATGCAGGCCCAAAATTCTAATAGGAAGTACACTTCATTCATACCCTTTCATTTAAAATTGAATTTTTTAACTGCGAAAGGATTTCTCTGAATACCTTTCTTTATAACTCTTTATGTAAGTTGCAAAACTTTGGGTTAAAATTCTTTTTTGAAAATCAAGTTGAGGCTTGAATGAGATTTGTACCTCAAACAACTTTATAAATCCAACTCTGCACTTCATAGTCACAGCTCCCAGCAGAACATTTCATGTGCTGAAATTTGAAACTTGGGAGTGTAGTTCTAGGAGACAATTCGGGTAACCCAAAGGAGTTTTATCTTCTTAAATGAGCAAAGACCAAACCTAATTGGCTTTTGCACCAACACACTGCTTGCTAAAAGTCTGAAGGTGGAAGGACTGATTTTAGTAAGAAAAGAGGCTTGTAACAATCCTTCCCTCAATTACATACAAAAGGCATAATCTGATACACACTATATACAGTCTCTGCTCCAGAAAACCATACTGCTTCAAGTTCACTTCGAGGTTTGGGATGATATCACACATGTGTATGAAGCATCTTTAAATCTTTACCAATATTACAGGTCAAATTAACTATTTTGTTTTAAATGAAAAAAAAAAATCCAACTCTACTCCAAGCCTTACTGCCAGCCAGAACTATTAAATCAACTGAAAAATTGATGTATGCAGAGAGCCTTAATTTACTACCCCTGTCAGCTCTCCTTCTCTTTCGCTTTCCCTAGAAATACCTACTAGTTTTTCAAGCATGAATGTCTACTTGCATTTTCCTTCTTGGTATGCAAGTCTGTTCCTGTTTTCATGGGTCATGTCTATGCATTTCAAATAAAAAATAAAATTCTCTTCCTCCTTCAAACCAAAGCCAACCCCAACATGATCTGACGTATTCCAAACAGTTATGGTGGGAAGCCAAGACCAGAGAAGGCTCTGCTGGTGAGGGCCCTCAGCCAGTCGGTTGAGATGTGCTGGCTCAGCTGCCTTTCTCTCCCCTGGCAAACCCTTTTCCCACACCTCTCAGGTGGATGGACTGCAGGACAGGGCCTGGGGGAGCAAAGCTCCTTCTGCAGTAAGATATCCCAGGTTTGGCTGGGATAGTTCATTTTTTAACTTAGCTGGTACAGTGGTGTGTTTCGGATTTAGGATGAGAATACTGTTGATAACACACCGATGTTTTGGTTGTTGCTGTGTGGTGTTATCCTAAGTCAAGGACTTTTCAGTGTTCTCATGCTCTGCCAGTGAGGAGATGGACAAAAGGCTGGGAGGGACCATGGCCCAGACAGCTGACCCAAGCTGGCCACAGGGACATTCCATACCACAGAATGCCATGCTCTGCATATGAACTGGGGGGAGTTGGCTGGAAGGGGCTGACCACAGCTCAGGGACAGGCTGGGCATTGGTCAGTGGGTGATGAGAAATTGTATTGTGCTTGTTTTTTGGGGTTTATTTTTATAATTACAATTATTATTAGTAGTAGTATGTTTTACTTTGTTTCATTTATTAAATCATTCTAAACTCACAGGCTTTTTTCTGATTCTCCTCCCAATCCCACTGCAGGGACAGGGAGTGTGTGAGTGGCTGGGACATACTTGGTTGCCAGCTGGAATTAAACCACAACAGATCAGGCTCATCAGCTCCTGAGCAATCTCAACACACAAGAGTCTATGGGAGCTGATGAGATGCATCCCAGAGTCCCAAGGGAATTGGCTGATGTAGCTGCCAGGACACTCTCCATGAAAAGTCACAGCAGTACCAGGTGGAGCCCTTGGTGACTGGAAAAAGGGAAACACTGCACCCAGTTTTAAAAAGGGGAAAAGAGAGGATACTGGGAACTACCAACTACCACCCTGTGCCTGGGAAGATCCTGGAACAGATTCTCCTAGAAGATGTACTAAGGCACATGGAGGACAGGGAGGTGATCCAAGACAACTATGGGTAAGTCCTGCCTGACTTTGAGCAACCTGGTCTAGTGGGAGATGTTGGAATGAGATGACCTTTAAGGTCCCCTTTCTATGATTCAATGTTCTGAATTATGTAATGGCTTCACAGTTCCTGTTTCATCAGTACTTGAGAGGTTTTGGATTTTTTTAATCACCATATCAACAATTTCAGTAGTGAAAAATACTGGGATAAGTTGAAGTAGTTATTTCAAATGTGTGATCTCTAAAATGTTTTTGAGATAGATAGACAAGAGCATCTGTGCAAGAACAGTATCATTAGTTTCTCACTTTAGAGACTGGGAAACAAAGGTACAGTAAGCACATGACTATTCTCTCCACAGAAGAACAGAAGACATCAGCTGCAAAGATGAAATGGAACCTAAACTCCTCAGTTTCAGTCCAATCCCTTTTATATCAGTCTTCACTTGTACAGTAGAAAAGCTTGTAGGGAAAAGTCCTATTTTCATCAGGCCAAAGAGGAAAAAAAAGCAGATGACAGCTTGAAATTTTTCTCATTCTTTCTAAATGTGACAATGTGTCCCACAAAAGTGGATTTGCAAATACAACTTCGTCCTATCGATGCTGCTACTGTTACACCACCCCAGCTGTAATAAACCTTTCCTCCACAGAGCAGAATCCATTTGACTGCTAGACACTTATCACTAAATGGATGGGGACTGCTGCTAGGAGGGTGTGGGTGCCCTTACCGATGGAAACCCCGCAGTGAGAGCCGCAGAGGTTGATGTTGCTCTCGGAGATGGCAGCCATGCGGATCTGGTCAAATGACCGCGAGAAGAAGGTGGCAAAGGTGCTGGCAAAAGGAATGGTCCTGTCACGAGTGGCACAACCAACTGCAATGCTCACCTGAAAGAGGGACATTGGACAAGAACAGTGAATTCCTCATTTATCAGTTGTTTCCAGGACACCATCTGTGGGACTTCTTGCCCTAAAAATTTAGCAAGAAGCTCTCAACGCAGATTAAAAATCTCTGTTTAGTCCTGCTTCTAATTGCTGGTGTTCCCAGAAAGGGAAGGAGGCAACTCAGCCTCCCAGTGTCTATCCTTCTGCATCTCCTCTGCTCCTTGCTTCAACTGCCAGCTGTTACTGTTATTCTTACTGGCAGCTTCTTTTCTTTATCTACTTCAAGCAGCCATTCACAGATTTTTAAGACTTATCCCCTCTTTCTTCTCCTGGATCAAAGGCTTACATTCTCAGTCCAACAGACATGCTCTTGCTGTCTCCAGCAAACAAAAATCATCATTACTAAGAGGGAATGGATTTACCTGTGTTATTTGGACTGGTATTTGCTAAAAGAGCCCTTCTTTAGCAAAATGGAAATTAAAACAAGGTTGCTAAATTGGTTATTGCTACAATTACCTCATACATTTATTTGAAAACAATTAGACCCTGCATTTTAAGGGGACTCACACTGAATGGTTATACTGATCTTTCAATAAACCAAGGGAGCAGTTACCATGTTCTGCTCAGCAATGTAGCACTCGATGTATCGACTGGGATGTTCCTTCTTGAAGAGCTCTGAGAAGGTGGAGTTCTTTGTGTCGCCATCCAGAGCAATCACTCGATCGTTAGCGTGGCCCAGTTTTGCAAGCGCAACCCCGTAAGCTTTGCGGGTGGCCCACTGCAAAAGGGAAACACACCAGGGCTGCTGTAACTTGCTGCTTCTAGAGGATTTTTTCTCTTCCTATTTTATTGTTTTCAAATGATAGCAGTATCAAAAGTACATACGAGAACGGTGACACACAGAACAGTAAACAAGCCCACAATGAAGCATTAGAAAATACATCTGTGCTGAAACTGGCAACTCCCCATCAATCCTGCTAGGAAATGTTTAAAACCTTGCTTTCCAATCATGGAAATTCACTGAACCTCAAGGAGTTTCTTCAATTTCAAATGCACATAAAGTAGTTTAGAAAATTGATAATGATCATGAAATGAAGAACGATTTGAATCTTCATATTTTAATGTATTTATATACCATTTCAATACCCAGCAAGTTGATTGTCTCTGTCACACCACAGAAACAGGTGTTTGCCTACTGAGAATAGGTGGGTAGTTGAAATTGTGGCAAGGGATAACACACCTGCCATCCAGTTAAACAGTCTCACACTTTGAAATATCTGACAAACAGTGGAAAAGAAGGGAATACCTTTTCTCCCACTTTATAAGTTGGTGGAGATGGCATCTTAATGTTTCTAATATTTACTATAGGTGCATCTTCTTCTGGAAGGGCTGGAGAAAGCTTTTTCTTGTTTTGGATCCTGTCATCTATTTCCTGAATGACTTGTTCAGCCATATTTTTCGGAAGGGGCTTTCCATGCCAGCTTTCCTTATCTTCAACACCTGTGTATTTCAAAAAAAACATTACAAGTAAGAAAAGTATAAAAACAATTTAGGTTTTTAGCTGCAGATTTTACCCAGATAAAAGTGCAACAGAGTATGACAGTCTAGTATTGTCTTCCAAGGAACAAATTACTTGAACAATTACAGTGGTATTCAACTGCATTACAACAAACACATTTAAACAAATAGGAGGAATTTTACATAATCAAATAACATATATTCCGAACTTGTGACAAAATCCCAGCATTTTCTACTGAAATTATTTGTAAATTGGCACCTAAAAGACCTGGTCCCTAAGTATGGCAGGAAGCAACCAGTAAATCAGCGTGAACACCTCCCATGAAATTTCAACAGTTAAGCCTATTTAAACAAACTCAGTTAAGTTTGAAACCACAGTTAACCAAGGTGTCCAATTCAAACAAGACCTGATGTTTTACAGCTTTATTTTAATAGCTTCTGATGACTCTTACCTGTGCACCTGGCACTAACAGCCAAATCACCTCTCTGGCTGACACACTGCTTTTCCCTAAGTCACTGCAAATAATGAACTTTGCTTGCTTATTCAGTGAAAAGGGATGAAGATATTCACTGCTGTTATTAATATTTATCTGGTCAGAAAGGCAAGCTCACAGAGTGCTGCTAAAAGCTGTAGCTAAAGGGAATCACAGCAACCCTTGACACGCTGAGTGTGCATTTATTCCATCCCACGGACACAACACTTCAGAGCTGGCACACATCTCACTCGATAGGACCAAACCAATTTTCTCAGCAATGACGTTGCTGAGAGGTAGAGAAGTTGAAAGACCTTCTGCATGCTATTCCTCAGATGTGCAGGTTCCTTTACTGCAGCACTAGGTACCTATCACACCCATATGCATATGCAAAGCAGTCGTTGTTTTATTACCTGATATGCCTTTGCCTTTAAAAGTCTTTGCAATGATGGCTGTTGGCTGATGTTTGGCCTGGCCAAAGGCTTTGCAAAGCTCCTCCACACTGTGTCCATCCACGATGATGGCATGCCAGCTAAGAACACAAACAGATCAACTGTTTCTAAAGGGTTTTAGCATGTGACACTCTCTGGTAGTCAGCAATAACAATAACAAATACTAACTTCATTCCAGAGCAGTGTCTTTTTAAGAGACCCAAAGTATGCCAGAAACACGAACTAGCATTTATTTGAGACCATAAAAAATAGCACAGCCGCTTTTTTATAATGCAAAATGAGTCACAGGGGGATCAACAGCTATGAGCAAAATTCACAGCCCACAGATAGCTACATTTCTTCAGACATAATGGCCATTTTTAATCACAAGAGCAAATCAAACATCTAGAAATAAGATGAAAACTGACAATAGATGTTGATTAAAAAAATCCCAAACACTCTGGCATAATTTAGTTTCTATTGTATCTGACAATTTTTTGGCATGGGCTTTGCATCTCCATAGAAATATGAAACTAAATGAAAGCCAATACACAAAGAATTCTCTTACAAGTAATGCTCTCCATGCTGTTTTTTTCTGATCTACTTGTTATGATAGGACATGTGGTCACAGTTATAAATCTGAATTTAATGTGATAAAAACAGTTTTAAGGCCCCTAACAGATTTATCTGAGCAAGCAGTCCTTATTTTTCCTCAAAACCAACAAATTCTGCCACTTTTAATATTCCTGCTGCAGCCATAAAGTCGACCAATATCAGGCATTATGATAGACCATCTTCCTTGATGATGGAATCCTTTAGAGCTGAAAGGTCTTTTGAACAATTCTGAGAAGCAAATAAACATACATTTTCAAATGAGAGATTATCCTGAACTCCTCCCACTCACATACCCAAAGGCCTCGCAGCGTTTCTGGTAGATTTCAACGTGATGCTGCAGAGGAGCAGGGTCACTTTGTCCAAGACGATTAATATCAAATATAGCAACAAGATTATCAAGCTTGTAAAAGCCAGCAAAGGCCATTGCCTCCCAAACAGAGCCTTCAGATAACTCTCCATCTCCAAGCAGACAGTACACTCGATAGCTAGAAGAAATTAAAAATGAAAATAAATTAGGTTTGATGTGTAAGCACTACTAAATCAAAACTCCTCCAATAATTCATAGTAAGAATTCACATCATTTTTCTATCCTAAACTCAATTCCCATTGTTCACTGCATTCACCTCAGCTAAAGTTATGTAACCCTGGACAAATCAAATTAAAATAGTTCTCAGCTGTTACATGTTAGAAAAATAAGATGAGAAATACTGCACTCCTTTCCAAACCTTTGTCTCTAAAAAATCAAGTCTTAAGCCTCTCATTGCAAGGCTTGATGGAACAAACCCATTGAACACTGTCACTGTGACTCAGCAAGATCCTGAACAATGCAGGGACAGTTACCTCTGCTACCTCCTTCCTCCCATACACCCTCTGGGAGGACAACCAACAGGAACTATTTCAGGAAACTCTAAATTGTGGATGAGCTCAGCAATGGGTTAAAGCATGCTGCATAACAAATTCAGAGTTCAGGAAAAAGATAACCAACATGCTATGACTTTGTAGACTATTTCTCCAACCACTAAAGCCTTTTATTTAGGTAAAACTCAGTGAGCAGGAGTACTGCCTCATCTCTACCAAATTCAGCCACAGCATTTGTCTTTTACTACCACTCTTTTTCTGGATAACAAAACTTTGTAAATGTTTATTACCCACTAAAATTAAAAAAAGAATACTAAACTAGCCTTCAAATACATACTTTTAAAACAAAATAATCGAGATGGCTGTCAGTGATTTTTTTTTACTCAACATGAAGCTAGAACAGACTTTTGATCTGATTCCCACCTGCCTTCAGCTAAATGTGAACTCCTCGCACTGAAGCTGCTCCCCAGTGCTGCACGCAAGACCACCTTTTCCTTTTGTCATGTAAGCACTGGTTAGATTTTTTCCACACGTAGCATCTGCTAAACTCAATTAAAATCAGCAAGTCATCTTTCACAGAAATGATTTCAAGCTAGTGAAGTGTAGGACACATTAACTGGGCAGCCTATGCTCAAATGTACTAGAACTGTCAAATAAAATATATCAACTGCATCAGGCTATTTTCCTCCTCATACAGATTTGCCTTTAGACATCTTCTTTTCTTGTGCACAAAACAAATGGCAGGAGCAGTCATTTTTGTCTCTGTGGAGTGCCTTTCTGATATCATTTTGGAGCCCTACTTTATGATTCAATTATGCTGTTATTGACCATAACAGTTCCATATCCAACGTTCTCCATTTGTCATCTGACTTTGAACAGATATCTCCAGCTTGCACTTTCCTTCTAAAGGGACACATCCAGTCTCAAAATGGCTATCAGTTACTCTCTGGAAGTTAGAGGCTCCTCCAACAACTCACTGTCTTCTCTGCTCAGGAACATCAGCTTGCAATGCTGTCAGGTTACAAAAGAAAGACACTAATTGTTGCTAATCTTTACACCCTTGGTAGTTTCACTGGTAACAGCTTTGTAATTATCATTTAAAACCTGAATCTGAAATTAGATTTGCGAATGGAGAACAGAATAAAGGAGAATCTGTCTTATCTATGTATGTATGATCTATCTATCTAATTCATTTTAACAAAATTTTCCCAGTGAATGCCTACAATCATGAAATACGAAGATGGAATTACCTGGCTCTGTCAAAGAATTTGCCAGTGTATGCCATTCCACAAGCAGCACCAAGACCCTGCCCAAGGGATCCAGTAGCCACATCAGTGAATGCTTGTCTCTGAGAATAAAAAGACAACAATTACTTTACAGTTAAGAAACAGAGGAAGTAATTTCCAGTGTTAGAAGAAGATGGTTCAACATATATCAAAATGCAGCTTCTCAGCCACAACAATGTGCAAGTCCCTCTAAATCTTGCCTTGAACCTCTGATTTCCCTGCAATGCAGGTATCTTCATGATGACTGTCACAAGCTAACTGGGCTCTCTGAGAGGGAAAGGAATTTCTCAGCTATGCTTCAGATGGCAGCAGTTAAGAATTAAGGATTTTGTGTAAAAAAGAATCAATTGAAATAACTGGCTGGGAATGGAAGGACCAATGAGGTGACCAAACTGCATATAAACTCTTGAAATACCTCAAAGCTGCTTAAAAGACAAGTGAAACCTGGATGGAACTTTATATAAACATTTATGAAATGGAAAACATTGCCATGCAGGACTGTAGGGGAACTTTACAACAACAACAAAGGTAATTTTTACATGCTAGTTCAAACACAGTTCAAATTCAATTTCAGCTGTGAAGCCATGAATGCCATCATCCTTCTTTAGACTTCATAAAGAAATCTCTATCTTTCCTGTACTGTACAGCTGGCAACCAAAATTGCTGTGAAATACATGCACTTATTGTTTCACACAAAACATAATTTTGTATCAAAGATTATGAGTACTCACTGGCACTGGGTGTCCTTCTAGAACAGAATCAATTTTCCTCAAGTTCAGTAATTCTGCTTCTTGTAGAAAGCCAGCCTCTGCCCAAACAGAATATAAAATTGGTGCTGCGTGACCCTAGAGAGAAACAGATATTTTAAACAAAGAGCAAGTTTCACAAATCCCAGGTATCAAGACAAAACTCTACAAAGCTGACAAACCCTGAAATCAGGTTCTTGTGTGCATTAGGAAGGCACAGAGTTATTAAACAGTTTTACAATGTACACATGCACACTAATGCTTGTTTCCAAGTTCTCCATGCCCCTGCTTAGAGCACCCCAGCAGGATGAGCGGTGTTACCCTGCTAGAACTTCCTTCGATACAAATGTACTCAAGATTGAATGCAATGAGTGACAACAGGCAAAGTTTTAAGCTTTGTACACTCAGACCTTTGTGGAGCAGTCATCTTTCACCCCTGGAGTCATCAGGAGTCAAGAGCATGCAGAGGTTTGAAGCCATTTAGCAACTCTGGACAGAAACCCTGATTAATTAGAGAGCTAAAGCAAACATGAGGAAGTGACTGTCTCAGTGCTTCACCACCTCAGCATCAACTGCTTGCTTCTCACTCAATTCCTTCTTTCAGAATGGCCACCAGAAATGGCAACAGTTACATCCAGCACAAAGACATTCACTATGGCTACACAGCACTACTGTGAGCCACCACTTGAGGAATTCTGCCTCAGAGATGGAATGTGCCTCACTGGAGCACTTCATCTGCCATGTTTTACATCGTTATGTGTTCTGAAGGCCCCTCACCTGCCTTTTGTCATATGAACAATACATCCCCATGATTTACAAAGGCACTATGTAAAAGGGGACAGAAGCACTGACAGCCAGCACAGACTGGGCCTTTAAGTGTTTTCTGACCCACAGTGGCTTCAGAAGTAGCACTGACTTTAATATCATACTGGCACAGTAGGAATGCGAACTACAAACTACTCACTAACCTGCCCTGTTTCATGTAATGCTCCCTGAGAAGCTGGCAGGAATTAGTGCCCACTGTGATGTGGCTGCAGGCAGAACAGCAGGGCTGCATTTAACAAGAGAGCACAAAAGCCAACTGCAACTGCCTCATTAGAAAATTGGTTATGCCAAAATAAAACAGACCTGATCGATTTTATAGACAATATAGTAACATTTATTATTTAACATAGTGAAGTTAAGACTTATCAGGACACATTATACAGACCCTTTTAAACTGTTTTTAAGTTATGCTACAACTTATTTCAGCCAGCTTTTGTCTTTCTGAAGCAGACAAATTCCAGACTCCCAAGTATTTCCAGCAGACTTCTATGCAGATGTAAGTAAGCACAAGTCAAGAAGACAATTTAATCTACAGACAGCTCTTTGCTACAGACTGCAACAGGACAGCAGAACAGTAATTATTTATTTACCTTTGAAAGAACAAACCGGTCGTTGCTGGCATTTCTGGGGTCTTGCACTTTGTACCTCATGGTATGGAAAAACAGCACAGACATAATCTCTGCTGCACTGCAACATGATGTAGGGTGGCTACAAGTCAAGAAGACCCAAGATTACCACTTGTGTTATAGTTTGCTCAGGACTGTATCTTTAAAATATCACTTTATCAGACCCCAACTCCTCAGCATTAAACCACACAAGTCTGAAGTGTCTGATACCCCACCCCTGTGCCGTTCCCCAGTGCCAATCAGTTGTACTTTGAGACAAGGGGAGCCTCTGATCGAGTTGAAGTGGATGTTCAATCTAGACCCTGCTGACACAGCTCAAGGACTTATCTTTCAGAGCTCTCCCTTCTCCATGCCAAGGATCACCACCTGAAGGGGTGACTGAAGCACAAGGACCTGTGTCAGTCTGGACCTGAAATCAGACTCCACTGATTTATCTGGCAGCAGAAATTCACACCAATGCAGAGGAAACAAGGACAGCTTTCCACAGTACTGGAGCCACTCGCTGAGTGGAGGAATGAAAAGCATCAGGACTTGTTCAGGCTCTGATGCACATGCAGGGATTGGTAATGCAAGATTAACTTTTGCAAAAGGTCTGGAACATTTATAATTGTATAATTTAGGAACCATTTCACTGTACCACATTAGAACTGACAGAATAATTCTGATTTCTAAAGAGGACATTAAATAATGCAATTCTTGTTTTCATCTTCTACTGAAACTGGATATGGAAATTTACTGTCTTCAGTAAACACCCAGATACACGTTGTAAAATACTAAATTGCTTAATCTTTGGCTAAGAGAGGAACCAACACTTTCTACATTTACATCTTTATGAGTTTGAAATATTGTATGAGTTGGTTTATCAAACATTTTGAAGTATCTGGGATAGCCTTTCCCATTGAACAATCTGGGATAACATTCTTCAACAGCAGCACGAATTCATACTTTAACTATAACTTGTGTTAGGAATACACAGGCCCATTTCAGAGGCAACTGTGCCATAAAGTACCAGTAAGTGAATATAGAGTTATGTGAAGAGGGTATTTGCAAGTGGCAAATATGGAGATATTCCACGTCAAGGTACATATTTCATCTGAAGTGCAATAGAAGAGCACAGAATTACTTTTATTTATCTACATTACTGTAATTTATGTAATGATCACTGTAATTCTTATGCACCTGGAAGGGGTGGCACTACTTGACCACTTGGGAGTACCAGCCTTGGCTTTTCACTTGCCATAAAGCTTAAAAGGGGTAAGGAGGCTCTTTAAAAACCTTTATTGAGTGTGGAAAATAGCATTTTTCAGATTCTACTGGCGTAAACAGCATCATTTGTGACATCAGCCGTTGCTACGGAAGTACAGGAAAGTAAATGATGAACAGTAAGAAGGTTGAAAATGCAGCTTCATCTCACTTTCTCTTCTACCAACATTTACTTTTCCTCTTTAGCAGGATATTCTTAAAATAGTTGATCCTACTTGTAGAACAGGACAAACTGACTATGAAAGTGTCACTTTTGTTTCCCACATGTACATTTACCATGCATGTTAGGATTAGACAACACTTTCACTAGAACTTTCATCAGAATATTTTCTTTTGATAGCAATAAACCTTCCCACCCAACATCCCCAACATAACTGTAATAAGAGAATAAAAACATGCAAAACACTAGCAAAATACAAATTATGGTTAGTGTCCATCCCTTAGTAAGTACTCACACACAGGGAACCAAGAGAATTAGCTTTAAACCATGGTTCAAACATATTAGTAAATATTTATGTATTTGAGTTAATCAATAAGCCTTACATGCTTGTTTAAAGCTTTCATTCCTTTAATTTTATTAACTTTATACTTAACCATACTTCTATGAACTCCTGGTCTTGATTAAAAAAGTTTTAAACCACCTAAAATGGTAGCGTGTGGAAATAAAAAAAAGTAGAAAAATTTAATAAATTACCTGAAAATTGGGGAGAAAACTTGTTAAAACTGCAGGTTAATTAAATGAATTTCTACTAACAGAAATAACAAAAAAGCCTTAACTTTGAAATACAGTCCTTCAGTAGGAAACCAAACCAAAGTACCCTAGAATACCAAAATCCTGGATCCACATAAAGCCAGGGTAAAATGATGACTCCAAATTAGCTTTGTGGGGTTTTTTTATTACTCTGCATCAATTAATATTTGTTCCATCTACATGTGTCCACTCATTTCAACTAGAAAGGATAGTGGCAGAAAGCTAAAATGGAACACTGAGTCAAAACTAAAATAAAAAGAAGAAAAAATAATCTGCAACAAGCGATCACACCACATATTATGAAACTTAACTGCCTCTTAAGAAACTCTTGCAACTTCCACTTTTAAGAATGTATCTATCCTGCTCTAGGAAGCCAAGGCACTGTTTCAAAACTGCAGAAATTTATCATCAGCTACAGGAGAGACTCTACTCATTTCAATGGAAATGTGTGCACTACTTATCTAAAAGAAAAAGCTCTTCCACACCCCAAAGCAAGTATGTTCAATCTTTACAACTAACTTAATAGAATTTTTTGCCCACGTAAGTAATTTTGAACACAAATTTTTTTTTTCCAGTTCACTGAATTTTTCCACTCCAGCTGGTGAAGTACTCAAAGTGATGTGTTTGAGCAACTTCAGGATTAGACTGACTTAGCTCTTGTCCAGGCAAAGGCTGTACTTCCTTTAACAAAAGGTAAAACAAGTAAAGACTGCAAGAACTGGTGTGTCATATTTACCACACCACCACTTGTGTTGCAATACATGTCACAGTTCACAGAAATTACTTCCTTGAAAGTAATAGGCAGGTTCTGTTTTCTCTGAAGTGCTTTTATTGCAAGTATTTCCCTCCAATTTTACAAACTACACCTTTAACAAACATGCATTTCCTTAACAAATCAAAGCCATCATGACAATTCACTTTTTAAATTAACTAAGCTTCTATTTAAACTTAACTTGCATTCAAACATCTTTTCCCATCCTCAGTGCACACCAACAATTTAAACAAAGTACATTGTCTCCGTTTTTGGAAAACATATTCATAATGCACAGCTGCTTTAGAAATGTCCATGCTTTGCTTAACTCCACAACAGACTGAATGTCTTTTGGGCACGTTACCACACCACCATCTTGACAAGCAAATCTTATTAAGAAAATATATTACTTGTCAACAGAATCTTCCCTCAAGAGCCCATCTTTCATAATCTGCTTGTTATCAGGTTGTGTAATAAATTCAGACTACACAACTCCAATGGCAGAATAAACCAGAGGGATTAATGAAATGCCTTTGTGCAAGAAGAACTCAGTGTTGTAGCAAACGTGAACCAGGGAATAAAAAGCTTGAGTAAAACTACTTTTGCTGTCTCTTCATCAATATGGTGAGAATGGTTTTACTGGTGAATTTCATGGATCGCGGAAGAGAAACAGAGGCTGTAGTGTGATCCTTACTCTTAAACAGCACATCAGACAAAACAGAGAAATAATTTTATCTGTTGATTAGACAACTGATACCATACATCCCTGTGGCCTGCTTAAAATACATACTGGAAGCTGAATACAGAAGCCCAAGCTCTACAAAGCACAATTTTTCACTTCCACACACACTTGAGTAATACTGTACACTGTAGCTCTGAAACAAATCAAGAACTAAAAGGACAATTGTTGGGTATCCCACACTTCTCTCTCCAGACTGGACCCAACAAGACACAGATTTGTAAAAAAGCACTGCTCTGACTCGCTGAGAGGTTTCCCGCGTCCAACACCCCATTTCACAGGAAGAACCACAGCAGCGCTTTCATTTGCTGTCTGCAAACGGAACGAGTAAAGTTCAGCTTCGAGAGCCATGTGAGGCAGCTCATGCCAGGCACAGGGTGGGGACTGTAAGGCAATTCAAAGAAGCTTTATAATATTTTACACACCACCCTCCTTCACACAAACCTCAGCATCCAAGCGATTCCTTCAGATTTTTTTTTAAACACTGCAGCTAGTTTCAAAGAGGTCCAAAGGAGGAAATTGCAACAAGATGGGATATATGTAAAAAAAAAAAGCCAGCACTTTATATGGAAGCATTCACATATTATTCAAGCAGAAAAAGTGGCTTTAATTTTACATGACTAAAAGCGGATTGTTTGCAGAGATTTTTTTCCATAGGTAAAGCACGATCAAAGAAAGGATAACCCTGGAATCTGCACACATCAGAGCCCACACTAAATCCTGTCCAGAGGCCTGAATAAACTGCCCATTGGAGACCGCGGGCATTGCACAGATAATCCCACTTGGGCTCACTTGAAATTCTGTGCAGAATTAGTTCCAACTGACGGGCACGCAATGAAAAAGAAGCCGCTTGCGCCTCGGGCACAAATTCTTTGGTTTCCAGTCCTGCACCAACTTAGCATTCCCGGCCTCTCTCCCAGTCACAACACCCGCCGGCACCGGCGGCCGACGCGGCCCAGCCCGGGCGGGCTCTGCCGGCGGAGCCCCCGGCCGCCATTTCCACACGTGCCACCTCCGCATCCATCAGCTCCGGCGGTGCCGGGGCTCCGGGCGGATCAGCCCTGCCCGCTCCCCATCCCCGCGCACGCCGCCCCAGCGCTCCCGCGGGCGGCACGGCCGGGCCCGCAGCATCCCCGCAGCGCGGGCGGGAAGCGGACCGCGGGACCGGGGGCTCTGCCCCCGGGGCACCGAAGCATCTTCGGGAAGCGGGAGCCCGGCACGGCCCCTCGCAGCACCATCCCGAGGCCGGATGCAGCCCCGGGATGCGGGAGCGCGGCTCCGGTGTGCGCCCCAGGGCGCTGCCCGCCCGCCTCCCTTACTCACCCGGAGCCGGCCGCGGTCGTGGCCTTGATGGAGTTGATGCGGAGCCGGTTGGCCGTGTCCTTCAGCGCCTGCAGCGTCTGCTGGTCGGGTTTGTGGTAATCCTCCATGTGGGCGACGCGGGAGGGCCGCGGCGGCTGCGGGGCTCGGGCGGCGACGGCTGAACCTGGGTTTGAGCTGGGCTCGGCAAGGGCTGCGGCAACGCGGCTCACCCGGGCCGAGCGCGGGGGCGCAGAGAGAAGGGCGGGGGCGGGGAGAGGAGCGAGGGGGCGGAGAGTGGAGCGGCCACCTCCCCCCTCCGTCTTCCCTCCCTCCCGCCCGCGGGCGGGGCAGGCCGGGCCGGGGCCGCTCTGGGCGCTGTGGGGGTCCCGCGGCGGCCCCGGCTCCTCCCGCGGGCGCCATTTCCGTCGCGCGCGGCCGTGCGCGGTGAGGCGGCGCTGAGGGCGAGGGAGCCGCGCTCCTCTCTTACCGCCGTTCAGGGAATCACAGAAGTGTTAGGGCTGGAAAGGAACTCTGGAGATCACCCAGTCCAACCCCCTTGCCAAGGCAGGGTCATCCAGAGCAGGTGACACAGGAACGAGTCCAGGTGGGTTTGGAATGTCTGCAGAGAGGGGGAGTCCGCGCCTTCCCTGGGCAGCTGTTCCAGTGCTTCCCCGTGAAGAAGTTCTCTCTCACGTTGAGGTGGAATTTCGTGTTTTAGCTTTAGCCATTGTTCCTGTCCTGTTGCTGGGCACCATTGAAAAGAATCTGGCACCATCCTCTTGGAACCTGTGTTTGAGATGTTTATATGCATTAATGAGATCCCCTCAGTCTTCTCCAGAATAAACAGGCCCAGCTCCTACAGTCTCTCCTCATAAGAGATGCTCCAGACCCCTCATCTTTGTGGCCTCCACTGGACCTCTCCAGCTGCTCCTTGTCTTGTACTGAGGAGCCCAGAGCTGGATTGAGAACTCCAGGTGTGCCTCACTAGGGCTGAGTAGAGGGGCAGGATCACCTCCCTCGACATTTTGATTCAATCCCTGCTCCATAAAGCTGTTGCTGAGGGTCTCCACCCCAGCCTGTTTCTGTCTAAAAGAATGTCACAGTACCCCACCGCTTAACAGGAACCTTGTTCTTCCACACAGTCAGGAGAAAGAGTAGCAGACTTGCCCCATGTGGCTTCCTGTCAGGAAATAATTCATATTTCCATAATATATGTTCAAAAATGTGATGAATACGGAGACTTTTGCATAAAATATTGACTTCACCAGCCATCAATCAGCCAATACATTTTCTCTAGCAATTCTGAACACCATGACATTAAAGCTACAGACTTAACTAGGCAAGTAAAATACTTCATATTTGTTCTAGAAAGCTCAAACAGCACTAAAAGTCACAATCTAGAAACAAAAAAATAGGTTAATCAGACAACAATGACAAAAAAAATAGTAGTGCTTGGTTGAAGGTTGGAATTTATGATCTTAATGGTATCTTCCAACCTTGATGATTCTGTGATTCTAAGATACTTCAGATCTCGCTCATGAAACCTGGTATTCCTGCACTGCACTCCTGTATTTCAGTGTTCTGTCCACTGGTAGTTTGTCCTAGAAACTGTATGGAACTGATTTTAAAATATCATAGTTACATGTAGTGAACTAATGCTATCATCATCTACTTCCAGAAGTCACTGAACCAGTCACATTAAAAAACCTACACCTTCATCTTCAAGGGTCTGCAGACTCTGGGTTTCGGGAACAAAAGAAATTGCCTCCATGTACAGAGCATTCAGCCGTGCTCACTTGGCAAACTGCCAGTAGGAAATAACATGTGAAACTCTTAGCAAAGTAAGAGAAAACTTTTTTCCATAAACTAACCAATTAATTAGAAATAAAAGCAGACACCACTCCCTTAGCCTAACAGCTTTCTTAAAGTGTTTCACCAGTTTTCTTCTTGAAAATCCTTTTAATAAAAATCTTCAGAAGAAAAAAATAGACTGGAAATAGGCCAGGAAGGATAAAACAGAGCCAAACAACCAGACTTGACAGTAGCAAAGTGCAGAGGTTGTTCTGGAGAGCACCATACAAAGGTTAACTGCTGCAACTGCCATTTGGTCTGCTCCAATCTATATTCGACCTCCAAATAATTGGGTAGGGTAGGCCAACTACCCTTTTTTCTGCAGAACCAGTTACCCAAATCTTTTAATTTCAGTAATACACTTTAAAGTGATATGGACAATAAAATTGGGATATGAAAGAGCCTGATGAGAATCACAGAAGCCTCGGTTTAAATTTAGGAACACTGAAGACATGGGCTATAATGCCAAGAGCTTTCACTGGCCGAGCAAAGGGCCAAGAAATGAGGGCATTAATGCATTTTTTAGGATCATTGTGCAGGTTTCCTCCCAGGGCACAGAAAGACACACTGTTCACCTTGTAACCCACCATGTCTAAACAGCAGCTTGGAAATTAAGTAACACATGATAGCTAGAAATTAGCTACTTGTGCAGGAAATCATACCAAAGAGAGCCTAGCTGAGGAAACAAAAACAGGACTGCCAGACATGGTGGAGACAACCAACAGCAATTCTCAACAGCAGTTTCCCCACAGTATTCCGGTTAAAATCCACTTTGGCTCAACTGGATATGGACTTCTTTTGTCCTCCTGGAGCTCTGATGCCAAAGGAATATTGTCAGCAGGGGAGTATGAAAGATCTCAAGAGTTACAAGTAGCATCTATGAGAAATACTGATTTTGTCTCTTCCTTTGCAGATTTTAAACTATAAAATCTACCCAAACTGTTGGTGAGGTAAGAGTAAATTCAAACCTAAGTTCCCCGTAAAAGATCCTTAACTGAACTTTGCATATGCTACACACCAGCAAATATCTTGCTTGAGATCTGGTTGTGCCATTGCCTCAAATAGGCCTAAAATCAGACTAATCTCATAAAGTGAGGGTTACCAACTTCTCTGAGCATGTTGCACAACTTTTCCTCTTCTCCTCTGTCCATCCTTTTCACAACCTGTCAGCCCTTCTCAAGGCAACAGCACACTTGATTCTTTCTGCAGCCATATGGTCAGAAGGTAAGACTAAAGCAGCTTGAGCCACCATTCTGGATCAAATTTCCCGATTGTTCCTTGCTCATTGTGCTCTGGCTTTCTCTGCTGAGCAGTCCCAGACCTCATGAACTGGATTTCTTTCAAATAAAGATGAAACAGGATTCAGTCTGAGAAAGCAGCTAATACATCCCAGCTGCTAATGAGCATTCAGTCCAACAGGACAGACAAGAGCTAGTCTGGAGCAGAATTCAAACTCCCTTGTAGTGCAGATGGGGAGTCCTCAGCACTTTCTCATGTGCTCTATAGACCTGCTCTACTGGAATCTCCAACCTGCTAATGTAGTTGAAGCCACAGAACCCTTTTAGCAGCACAGCAGCATTTGTTAACTTGAGCTCTGTACCATGCTCACTGATTTGAGAGCAGTTGTTAAAATACTTGCTGTGCTGGGGAAGGGAATGACAATTTTCTATCACTCCTGCTGTTTAAACACTGTTCTTTAGAAGACATTTGGCTCAACCATCATGTCACTGACATGGAGTTATCCATGTCAGTTAAGTGAGGTTAGGCAGGATAATTTGGTCTTCCCTAATCTGTGGTTTAGAAGAGGTGCATAAAATAAATTCTTCAAATGAGGCCAAGCGGAAGTGAAATCATGTTTATGATACCAAACTCCACAGTATTTTTTATTGACCAAAGATACATTAAGAAAACATGGTTGTGTACCCAATTTCAGCTGCAGAAAACATTTCAAAAAACTTCCTAAATACATTTGCATCAGAAAACAAAAAGCATATTTTAGAGATATGGCTATGTCATCTTTCTGGATGGCTGGTAGTATTTACAAACAGGAGAAAAATAACAAAATAGAAGCAGGTATCATGAAAACAACAAAGTAATTTCTACACTAATTTTTTGCTTCTAACAGATGAATTTACTCCCTGTTTTCTGTCTACAGTGTGATTAAGAGGACAGCATTGCCAGGCTCTTACTGTTCTTCTCTGCATAAATCATTGGTAGTGGCAAAGTGAGATGACAGTCAACTGAAATAGAGTTCAGTCACTCCCCTCTCCTTTGTCAATGTCCTTTGTTTCCTCTCACAGTTCTTTTAAACATAAACTGGCCAGATCACAGCTTTGCTTTTGCCTGTGTTGGCCCAGGCTGATTCCATTCTTTGGCTGAAGAATAAGGCCTGTGGTCAAGTCTCTGTGATTACAGTGAAGATGTGCTCTTGAATCTGCCTTGGAAGGATGGCTCCCTCAAAAACTGTCTCCCAAGTGTACTGGCAACAGCAATCTTAGCAAGTGCCTTCAACAGTGCTTTCTTGTTTCCCTCCTGTAAGAAAATAAGGGGGGTGATCTGGATCAGTCCAGTATTACTATAGCTCACAACTTCTTTTGTTTCCTCCATTGTTATCTGAATGGTAAAAAGACTTTAAGATAGACTTAGCTTAGACAATGTCATTGGGAGATCACTGTCCACAACTCCCCCTCCGTTCTCTGAATCCTTGTGCTGCATCACCGAGTGCTTATTGTGGTATTGTGTTGTTAAAACAGCAGCTCAGGCATTCACAGGATGAAATTCCACCTTGTGTCAGTGCCTCCACTTTGATCTACTGAAGAGGCGTGTTTTTTCTGCAACTCTGACCAAGTGTGATGGACTGTGAAGCAATAGCTGAAGCCATGGTATACATTGCATACAACAGTCAACATTTCTTCCACATTCCTGGGACTTGCCTCGGAAACCATGTACAATGTGATTAAAACAAGGATGCAAATGTATGGACAATCAGTCTTGCTTCAGAACATACAATCACATCTTGTTAGCTTCACTATTAACTACTAGACTAGACAGCTTATTAAATACATACACAGGATAACTGGATTTTTCCATCCCTGCCTCCATGTTTCAGCGTCAGGGCATTATGTGCAGCAGAAGCATGAAAGCTCAGCTATGACTGACATTTGCTGAGATACTGCAAAAATGCATTGCTGACATAAGTACATGCAACCCTGTTTACCAGAGCAGGAGCTGCATGCACTCAGCACTGCTGGAATTTAGGCCAGTTAGCTACCATGAGGCTACGTGCCCAATTTTGCCTTAAAAACTGTTCTCAAAAGATTGCCAAATCCAAGTCTAGTAAGAGCTCAGCACTACAAAATCCAAACAGTAGTGAGTAAAGAAAATGCGTGGAGGGGTGGGAGGAGACCAACAGGCTGTGCAATTGCAGTTTGAGCACTGTATGGATTCCAAACTGAACTGGAATTGCCAGTCACTGCTGTCCTGGATTGTAACCTTGCTAGTCCTGAACATCTCCATGTAGTGCACAGGGCTTCATTTAATTTGCAGAGTACCTTAACAAAGAGAAGTGGAATTCCACTCTCTGTGGAACTGTGGTGAAATTCCAATCATTGTAGCCTGATGGATGGGAATGCAGTACATTGTCAGACCAAATCTGGTGCTGCAAATTTTCCAGAGACTCAGTCCTTACTGTCACATCTTACTCAAAATAAATTCTATTCCTTCATCAGTGCTAGCAAGTGGTTTTAGACAAGCACAAGTGCACACTCAAGTAAACACCCTGTGAAAGAATATTCAGCTGTGAAATAATGATCAGCTCTGCAGTTCCCATTGGACCATGAAAAACACTCTCAACATCCTTTAGTTGCCATAGAACAGCAGTTTGTGGTACAAAGACTACAAACAGCTATAACCAGCAACCTGGAAAATACAAGGTTCTTGTGCAGCACCTGATCCAGAAACATCCAGATAGGAAATCCATCCACCTTTGAAATCTGTAAGAGCAAGATACAAGAAAATGATACATACAAACAGAATAGATTCATAGTTCAACTCAACTAAAACCTTCTCCTCAGCTGACAAAGTAGTCTGGAAAAGGAAAAATGTGTATGGAAAGCTTCATAACAGAACAGACCATTTTTGAGTTACAGGCAGGCAAGTGTTGGATAAAAATAATTTTAAACCATAGTAATTTTTATATTACCTCTAAATAAAAATATCATCTACTAAAAAAAAAACCCAACTCCAAAACAAGAGTTGCAAAGTTCCCAAAATATTATGAAAATTTTATAATACATGAAAAATGTTCACATTAAACCAAATAACTTGAGACAAGTCTTACACAATGAGACTTTTTTATGTCTATCGAACATGTAGCCTGCCAGAGAAAAACCAAAGCATTATATGTCTCACACAGTTAAAATGAACTCGCAGTGAGTAGGTTTGGGCTGTTTGATGATATTTAGGAAAGTATTTCTGCTAGCAGCGCAAGAAAATCACAGTATTTAAATCAACGTTTGTAATGCTAATATTGCAGTATTTTGGGGTATTTGCACTGGTTTAGTATAACTAGTTAACAATGTTATTTACAAAACTAAATTTATAATCTGACTTTTAACTTGTTGCAATTTCTTCATATTAAGATAAATATTAAATACTTATGCAATAGGAGTTTGAGGCATTTGCCTGCATCTATGCTTGAAAGCCTCCTGAATACACAGATGTTCCAGAGTTACTTCACCATGTTTGCTTTCTCTATTTGACTCTTGAGTCAAGTTCCATAACAGCCTTCAAACAAGCTCAGAAGTTACAAGTCTCTTTAGTCTTTGTTTAAATGAGTATCTGTATTCAAATAACGGAATTTGACAAAAGGATAAAGTTATTGATGATAACTTGTGTGAAGCGAAATCTCCCCAACAGCAACGCTTTCATAGGGTGTGCACGTTTAGAAAGAAGGTGTAAGAGAGCTATAATGACCAAATAAAGAAGGATTTATTTGTGCTGTAATGCATAGGAGAAAGTGAAAAAAATCATCTTCAGCCTGACCTCTGCAACACAGTGGGCTTTGACTAGAAGACCTTTAAAAGAAGAGCTGCATTAGAAGCCGTTCGAGAAGGAAATCATTCAAGAATGGATGAAATGGACTGATGCCAGAGCATTCTCTCATTATGCAGACCATTATGCACCACCAACACATCCTTCCACATGCAAAAACACAGTGACTTCAGTTAGACATGGAACAGATTGTTGAGATCATCTTCAGTAATAACATTATTTAGCTGCTAATGAATTTATGGGAAAGAAAAAAGAAAAAATCTCCTATGTCTCTGCAGCACATCACCAGTAATTGCAAGAAATTATATGTACTGCATGAGAACAGGTATAGGAGCAGCAATAAGATGAGGCTTTTTTATCTAAAATGAAGTATCAGATAAAGCTACATCACAGGCTCAGGCACTACATACTATGAATCTACATTATCTTCACATGTCTGTTATGTTAGCAGTTTCCCTCAGCTATCTTCATATCTGAAGAATATTAATTTATTTTCAAACCCTTATTAAAATTACTGCATGTGTTTCTAACCAAACCTTTGGGTTTTCTGTAAAAGCTTCTGTTGTGGCAGAATTTTCCTATTAAAAAGTAGAGATCTTTCTTTATAATGGGCACCCTGTGCCTTCCATCCTGAAGATCACACCAGGGCTTATCAAAAACCACAGCAGACTCTGTATACATCCAGATCCTGCAGGCTTTAACTGCACCCTTGTACCTCAATTCTTGTGGGGAATTTAAGATGACAGAAGCTTCCTTTGCAGCAGTTTTGTTACATGAGAGAACTGTGTCCCCAGAGGACAGAAGCCAATTTGTTTGATGCTTAAAATGTAAACCAGAGCAGGCACTTAGCATCACCCATAAATCTCAAGCCTACATGAGAAAGCTGGATAACCTGCTAGGCCTCTTCCATCCCTCTTCTGAACCACAAGAAGTTTGGGCAGGATGTACAAGTCATATGCTTCCTAAATTAAGACCAACATAGAGTTTTGTATACAGGAGCCAGGCTGGGTGATTTTTGCTCTGTAGATACTCTTGAAAGCTTCTTAACTTATTTATGAGGAAAAAAGAAGTAAAACTTGGGCAATTACATCACATCCCTGCATGTTTCCAAGAAAGGCCTAAGGGCAAGTGCTTTCATTTCAGCCAGTATATAAAGCTTATTCTTTTGTGGTTTTATTTCCCAAGGTTGATTTTGTAAAACGAACCTTCTTGAATTTTAAAGAATGGATTATGGCAGAAATATTTTTAAAGGTCTATTTAAAATAAAAGTCAAAAGGCAACTAGGTACAAGCAGCCTTATTCTATGTAGCAGATTTTAAACTGTAATGGGAGGCCATCAAATAAAGACAAAAATTAGGTACTGCTGTGAATCAGTCAACTCCACTGTGCTGCTTCATTACCAGAGGTTAAAAAACCCCATAGCAGACCTGAAGAATTAGAGCAAGGAAATCATGTCTGCCCAGTCATTTTCTGAACACGCCCTGAAATACTCGGAATTCTTACAGGCAAGCTGCATTTGAGCTTTGAGAACACCTGAAGACATGCAGCAGTACAGAAACAAAACTGTAACTTAAATTCTTCTGTGCTTCAGGAAATACCTTCACAGGCCATACTTTTTTCTCTACAATATCTCCTTTCATATTTACATAAACTATTTTGCTATTCCTTCCCTTGCTTTCTTCTCAGGAATCTTCTATTCAGTGGTCCTTTCCCTCTTGTTTTATTGCCAGTGCTCTTTCAAAAATGCAGCAACTGATAAAAATCTCCCTTCACTGCCCTCTTTTCTCAATGCTTTTTGAGCCTGATTAGGAGTGTCTTATGTAAAGGAAGTAAAAATTGTTGCATAACTGACAAGGATGAGCTTTACAGTTCATGGCTATATTTTAAGTTACAGGTCTATCACAGAAGTTTCATTCTCCTAAATTAGTATAAATCCCCCAATCAAAATCTAGAAGGTAGAAAAAAGCGGATTCACACCTGAAGTTGTGTGAAGATAGGTGAAAAAAATCCACTACTGGGCACTGGAAATATCTTTCAATAACATACATTATAATTTCTAATATTCTGATTAGAAAACTAAACTGAAGAGAAATTTACCTCAGCCATAATAAAGACTCTTTAGTAACTTGAAGGCAACCTGTTCAAAAATGAAAAAAAGCTGTATGAATGACAGGTGTTAAAGTTAACCCATCCCAGTATCTTCTGTAGTGAGAAGGAAGTGTAGCTGAACCCTTACCAAATCTGAGTCCACTAACTCCAATTAATTTGGCCCATGAACATGAGCTGCAACTTGATATTTCATTCTGCAAGCCTGCAAATAAAATCTGAATTTTAGAGGATGAGCTTTAAGAAGCCTAATGCCTATTGCCTGATCCTATTCAGCACATATCACCATCGTAGCATACATTCAATCCCTGTTCTCATGCACTTTCCAAAAACATGACTGTAGAGCACAAACAATCAAGAGAGAAAAGGCCAAAAAGACTTTGGTTTGCATAAACTTTTTGTACAGTGCCTGGTTTAGCTGGAGCTACACAGAGAAACTCAGAAGAATTACCTTATTCCCAAACCAAAGGGGAGCACTTCATGTGAATTAGTGACGAGGAATACCTGGATCCAGAGAAGACAAACAGATTAATGGCACTGAGAATGAAAAAAATATTCTTGATATTGACCAAACAGGCAACACACCTAACACAGAATTTAGATCTAGATTCCACAATTTAAAATTTGATTCTAAGCTGTTTTCACTTCTTTTTTTTTCAATTACCTTACGGTAAATCCATGACTTCTGTACCTGTTTTGTATGGCAGTCTTCTATTAGAAGAATCTGCTTCTGGACATAGTACAGGACTCAGTCCAACATGAACCATTACAGCAACAAACGCCATTCTCCAGGGGCCTCCCCGGACATTTCATCTGCCCTGCAAACACCAGCTCCTATGGGTAGTTAGAATGGGAATAAGCATCTTGCTAAGATTAAGGGATTTAGGCATAAGGTTTTGTTTAATTTCAAGATGAATTTCTATGTTTTTCATCCTCATCAGCTTCCCTATTTTACTGTGTGAAATTTGGATCAATCAGTTGCATGATATCAATCAGGTATGGTAGGAGGACAACTGCAATTTCCAATGTCTTGGATCAAAGACCAACACCAGACTGAGAATCAAATGCCATGTCGAGATGGATGAAAGGGGATACCATAAAAAAGTGATACAGAAAGGCACTAAACACAGTTAGAGCTGTACTTACAAGCCAGTGAAATTGCAGCTGCATTTCTTAATGTGAGAGGAAATGTATCTGTTTATCAAATTCAAAATACAAGGCTGCTGACAGCAGCAGACCTTGCAGAGGCTGTTCCCCACTGCCCTTCAAGCAGTCAGGTTGCATTTTCTTAGGGGACAAATGCAATTTTGGTTCTAGCCCCAGAATGGAGTAAGGAATTTGAGTTTCTTCTCTGGAAAATATTAACCCTAAATAAAACCTGAACCTTCCAGTAGGCTAATAGAACTCTAGGAATAAAAAGGAAACATCACAAGGTTTTAGGAGGTGCTGAAACATTTGTTTTGAAGTTTTATTACAAAAATATATTTGCAAACATACAAAATTTTGGATGAAAAAATGCTCATTCTTAAACATTTATGCAATAACTTAATAACTGCAAACATACATAGGTGCTATAAAACCCACACCATACCAAAAACGTTAATGATGCAGTATCTACATTTATTGACTTACAATTACTCCGGTTTCCAGAAATCTTTCCTGAAGCCCCCCCTTCCCCATGGTCTTCATATTGAAAGAACATGCAAATGGCTACAACTGGTGCATATGCAGAAGTGATAAAACTCAGAAATTACTAAAAGCACATAAGGTACATAAAAAACCCTAACTAACCATATGCCCATACACTGAATCGATAAAAATAAATACACCACCAAATCAGAGATACTGCAGTTTTTCCAACTTGAAGTGAAAGGAAGATATTGCATCTTAACATTTTCATAATATTGCCAGACAAAAATGAGGTGATACATATTGCACACATTCCTCTTGTTAAGATATGCTGTACAAAGCAACCCAAATACCTGGCAAAAAGGTGGCTGATTTGCTTAGAATACTTTTAAAAACCAAGAAGTCCCAAATAAATGTTTGCTTTCCAAAACATTTCAGAAATTCTATCAGTGACTACATGTGGCATAATGGGTTTCAGAAATAAACCAAAACGAAGCAATTAGAAATGCAAGCAAAAATGATACATCCATCAGCGAATGTTTAAATATTGAGTATTTATACACAGAATTACACATTTTATATTAAATCAGGATGAATCACTTGAATTTTTTTTATCACTCATTCTGCAAATCTTGTTTAATTTGGAAAGATATTCTGCTTCTAAAGTTAATAGCTATTAGGCACCTTTCATATAAACTTTGCATTGTTCAGTAACAACAGAGAAAGTCTAACTACAAAACTGAGAATTTTGATTTTCTTGAACAATTCAGCAGCTGTAGGTTTTAAAACTGTATTTGATTAGGGAAAAAGTAAAATTCCAAACTCAAACCTAAAGTAACTTTAGTGTGAGCCACAAAAAACAGGCTTAGGTAAGAATTAATTTGGGGAGTGTAGTCTGAAATAATCAGCTTTTGATTCCCAGAAAGAATATATAAAATCCCCATTAAGCCAGTAGTTTAAAACAAAAATCACTTGAAAATGGTCACAATCATTTCCTGTGATGCCTCAAAGTAACTTGCTACACACTGGTTATCCCTACATGCAGATAACACGAAATCAAGCACTTCAACAAGCTGGTAATTTCAAACTTATATAAAAAATTTTAAAAATTAGGGAAAAAAAGTTTTTAAATTCACAGACCACATTAAAAAAAAAAACCACACCAAATTTTACACTGTAATTGAGCTTGTGTTTTACAATGAGCTTTTAATTAAGGGAGTTGATTTATTAAAGCCACTCCCCTGGCACTTGTCACACCTCTGCAGTGGGGGGGTTCCCGAGTCTGCTGGCCACACACAGAGGTTGGAACAAACACATGCACTTGTTCAAGGTGTGAAGTTTGCTGTGGACACTACGATTTCAACTCTGGTTCTCTGTCAATTCATTCAGAAAGTTTGGGCAGGGAAGTAAACCAACAACCTGTTGCTACCAGGACACTACAAAACCAAAGTGAAGTAAGGGTCTGCCAACTGCTTGCTTCCAGCTGCCCAGGAACCCTCACAAGGATATTCAAAGTATTATGACTTTTGTATATGGCTGAAGAACTCAAAATACAACTCCTTCCTATCATTTCTACAGATCTTTGGATATGACTGTATTTAGCAAACAGTACCGACGTGCACTATCAACTTCCAACATTTCTATTCTTACAAACTTTTATCAAAACTTTCTTTGAAGAAACCAGAAGCTGTCCACAAGAAGTGAGAAGTTATGGACTCCATCTTTGCTAAATCCAGGTAAGAGCAACCCTCTATTTGGCTTAGACTGTCCATTCTTGTTCAGAGGAACTGCTCACTGGTTTGTCCCTTTCAGTGAAACTTTGCCTAAAAACCCCAACAGAAAATTAGTTTAGACCTTCAATCTAATTTGAGTCTCACTGTTTATGTGCATACACAGTATTGAACTCCAGAATTTATGGAAGAAGCTCCTATCTTCCTTACCAAGTTTGAGTTTGTATTGCTGAATTCAAATGCTACCATTCAATCCAATATATTTCTTGATGAATGCACACTAGCATCTTTCCCTGAATCTTGCACATTTTTCTAACAATATACTATACATTTTAACTGGAAACACTGAACTCAAAGGCTGGAAAGAGCTTTTCAGAAGGCAGTCAGTGCTAAACAAAATATATTTTCCACTAAAAAGCTAGGAAAAAAACTAAAATAGATCAAATACATAAAAATGGAAATATCTGTTGTATCTAAAACATCGTGATTTGTGAACAAGTCACAATTAAAGCTCAATTACTAGTTTCCAATGAAATGGCCATGCACCTTTGACTACGCCAACATTAAGTAATCCTTAGGATATCTATACTTACATATATGTTGTAAGGAGCCAAACAATATTTTTCTTCATATTTCAATAGTGCTTGAGGGAAAAGAATGAAGCAGTGCATCATAACTCACTACAGATTCTCTCTTTACTCAATAACCCAACAGTTTTCTACTGAAAAAGCATCCTTTAAAACTACTATTGCTGGAGAAGGCTGGGACCTGAAGTCAGATTAGTTACCTTTGCATGCCTTTAAGAAATAAATACAACCCATGGGTAAACCAACACAGCAGCATAAGAAAGTATAATTAAAAATTTTCTGATTTCAAATGGGAAGGTACCCAGTTAAATTCTTAGTGAATAGTGACTTACTAAATCACATATACAAAGCAGTAACATTTTAATTAGATAAACTTCAGACTATGAAGTGTGCACTAATAATTTGAGGAGAGGGCAACAGAAAAAAAGCATGCATTTGTTTCCCATCTGCATAAATTTCAACACTGCAGTTCCAACACAACTGAGGAATGAAAGCCAACTATGATGTGGTCCATCCTTAAGCTAAAAGGGAACAAAATGTTTACATTTTATCAAACACTGCTGAACAGGAAGAGAGTCTTCCAGTGGTGGTCTCCTAATTATAAATTTAAAATGAGAACTTCAACATGCAACTACTTTGTTGCTTAAAAAAAGAGATACAATCACTGAAGATTTTGCATATTTCAAATTTTGCCTTTTTAGAGAAAATGGCCTTACTCACTTGGGTGTTTTATGTCAGTAACGCAGAAACAAATAAGATTAATGAAGTATTGAAAAGATAAATTTACCCACATTACCTAAAGACTGCTAATGTACTGAGCAAATCACTTTTTTAGACTTTTGTTAAAGATTTAGCTCCAATGGCCTGGCTTCCAGACCCTTTCTTTTCCCACACCTGCCAGCTTTGTGCATTGTCTTCTCATTTTCCTTAGTCCTTTAAACTGGAACTAGGTTCCCACAACTGAATTTTGTTCAGGTATGCTGTAGTGTACTATACTGTGCATTTGCTGGTTGAAATAGTTTTGAGTCTGTAACCCTTGAACAGTGAATACAGCCAGGAATGAGAGCCAGAGCAAACATTTGCACATTCACTTAATGCTAATGAGAGCTCAGATGCAACTTAAGTCCCCTCCCCAATAAAAAAAAGGTTTGCTGGTGATGATCACAGTGAAAACCTAGATCATTCTGAGAACATTACTTTCATAAGTATTTAAGGAATAATCTTTCCTAACAGGTTCAAATTCAAGACATTGAAAACTAAATATTCTTTTACAAAAATATTAGTTTTATAGATGAGGCATAATTGCTTCTAAAATCAACATATTTTAAGTAGATTCAGCTTCAATTATAGCTTGATGTTGTCTGTACTCTTGGTTAGGATTTGCAAGTAGACTTCATGGATAGTGCTGAGAAAACGGGAATCATTCTGCAGGAAAACCAGAAACACGTTAGAAACATTAGTAAAAAGAGGCAAGAAGAGTTCAATTTAATGCCACTTAAGTTGTCATAAGGATTCCTTCCAGCTGATAAGGGAACGAGCTGTGTGCCTGCACAAAAGGTGCTTTTGGAACACACATGGGCTGTGACCCATGAAGCTGGTCAGGAGCTAAAGGGATCACCAGGCACTCTGGATACTCAAAGAAACAGACGGGGGTCACTGTGTCAGCCTGGCCACATTTTGCTTCCCTCCAGAGTCCAAACCATAGTCTTAGGCACAAAGAATCCCATCCTATGTACAGTTTCCCAAATCAAGTCTGCCTGAGTGTCAGATGTGATGTTTGTCAGGCAGACCAGCCTGAATGGGATTGCAGTGTGCTCTACAAGAATTCTAATGTCAAAGCATGACTGGGAAGTGGATTGGTTTAATCTATGGACAATATTTACAGATATTTCTCGAGTCTAATTCCTTCAAATGACAAGTTTACAAAACTGGTATCTAATCAGTTAGCTTGAGGGTGTCATACTCTCTTTACAAGATCTGAAAGCAGTTGGTATCCTCCTTAGAGTGCTGTTTGAGTACTCCCATGCTGCAGAATATGCCTATTTTTGTCTTCATTCACCTCTCTCTCTGTAAAGACTGGAGACAAATATCCTTGTCAGCTCTCTAAAATCACCACTCAAGAATATTGGCAGGTGAGCTCAATTCCAAGATTAGTTTAAATCTTTAATTAGAAAACCCATACACACCAATAGAAGAAAAGGTTATGTAAAATGGAACAGATAAATCAGGCAACCTAATAATGGGATCTGGTAATGCCTTTTTTGGTCACTGGGAAGATACTGTTATTTTTAGACTTGCATTTTGGGTATAAGCTCTACTAACACCAGCACAGAGCGAGCAAGAGAATCCTGAGCTAAGGAAGAACTGTTCGTCATTCATGGCAACTTCACCATGACATTAGAGGTCAAAATCATCTCAATGCACAGCTTGTCCCAACATCACAGATTTAATTCAACAGAACTTTTTAGTTCCTGAAAATAGCAGAGCTAAAACTTTGCAATTTCCATCTCAAAGAAATATACTGAAAGTAAAGATGATGAAAGGTTCTAGGGAACGGAAAACAGGAAAGCTTTCCTTGGGGAAGTGGAACACCTAACAAGACAGCAAAATCAACTCCCCCCTCATAGCAGCTTCTACTAAGTGCAAGTTACTTCTCACTTGTCTACAAATTCATATGGATGTGAAAGGACACATCCCTGGTACTCTGTTCTTCTAAGTCCTCCACATCTCAACCAAAAGGAGCAAGCTGTGCCATACTCTGTGTACAGTGTAGAGTAATCTGCCCCTTCCAACAGAACAGAACATCTTTTGTAATCTTTCAGGGCAAAAGGAGTTATAGGGGTACAGAATTTGTCACTTCTGCCTTTATGAAGGAACCCCATCCCTCAGAAACTGAGCTCTGTATAGACACTACCTTTATTAGATGTATCAGTGCTTCTTGAAGCTGGGACCTGCTGAGAACAGTAGGAGGTGTAGTCTGAATTTCTGTTGTTCCAAGTGTTAAAGGCGAAGAAGAACTGGCTTTATTCTCCACTTCAGTAGCTTTTGTAGCTGATTGCTGAAACACACTCGGAGACAAGAGCACTGAAGGCGTTACTGTCGTTGTGGCTGTAACAAACTGTGGAGGTGCAACCTGTAGAAGAACAGAAAATTAATAAGCACTGTGTTCAGTAAGAATGAATGATGCTGTAAAGGCTGGAGAGATGAGCATAAAGAAAATGAAATAAATTGTAGCCAAAATTATTCAGTCAGATGTTGAAGAATAGTTGCTCTTAATGAAGAAATATCTACCCATGAAGATTAGTATCAACAGTACTCATTTTCAAAGCTGAAGAAGGTAGCAGCCTTGAACATTCTTGTATGCAGACTCCTTCCTACTCATGTGGTTGCTACCTTCCAGAATTTCTGGAACATAACACATACAACGGAAGTTGAGAATTTCACTTAAGTAATCAAAGGAGCCTATGGCTGTTTTGCAAATTATTATTTTTTTAGGAATTTTCAGAAAGACCAGTCCTGCTTCCTGCAGCCCCACTTCTATGGTCTCCCACAAACACTTTACTTCAAATTTTAAGTGCATCTCCAACATACTTAAAGAGACTGCTGAATAACAATTAAAACATTGGAGTACACTGAAATATTCTGTTTTCCCTTGGGGGGATGTGGGATGGAAATATTTTGAGGACCATCTTCCCACCTCATCATTCCAATCAGTTCTGTCTCCATTTCATTACAAAAATCCACATACAGCCTTAACCACTTTTCCTTTTAAACATAAATTGCACATTTATAAGGCTACTACATTTGCATCAACTGGACACAAATAAGCATCCGCTTTGAGTTAACTCTGGCATGTCCTGATAACTGCAATCGTTACTCAGGATGATAATCTATGTCTTGCTCAGGCTCCCAGGATGACCAACATGGTGAAAAAAAAAAAGAAACAAGCCAATCTCACTCCAAAGAAAAGCAACACTAAATGTGATATGTAAAGATGTTTGATATGTCAGCAGAAAGAGTTCCCCTTGGATAACCAAGGATCTTCAGAGGAAAAAGCCCTCCGAAGCCATTTGAAGTTAATGTGTGTATAATAACATCAACAACAGCAGAACTAACAAATTGATTTTCTTGTAGTCAAAACTGTGAAGACTCACAGCGTGGGATTTCAGCTGAAGACAATGTGTTTAAACTGACAGTTTACTATACAACATGCACATGTTTCTTGAAATTCCCAAATCCATATAAAATGCTTTTAATTAGGTAATTGTTTACTAACTGGGTCATGAACAGACTGTAGAGCTTATCTTATAGCAGGCCAGTAGCTAAAACAGCATTTTACTTCAAGTAGGGTCATTTTTTTGCCTTCACAATCAGATCTGGGCATGCTACTAAAACTGCTTTCATGGAGAGCAAGTTTGACAAGAATGAGGCAAGAGATCTGAAAAAGGAGTGGGTGCATAAGGGAAAAGTAGAATTAAAATACAGATGGTGTCCTAAAATGAATACATAACAAAAGATAATTAAAACATTCTTGAACATTTTACTGTTACCAGTTATTTTGTAACTGCAACTTGAAACTTAAAATTGACATTATTTTAAACTGTTACCCAAGGCAGTTCTAATAACTTAAAATTGTTTTTAGATTGCTAAAACTTGCTATTACAAGTTTTGCAATAACAAATGTTATTCTTTTTTTCTTTAATCTTCAATTTTTTCTGCTTTGTATCTTTTAATACAATACAAGGTATCTCAGGAGAACAGAGACAGTAAGGCAAGGATTGCATTTTAAGCCTCTGGGGTGCTTAAGGTTGGGCCAAGGCTAATAGCCCTACTGCAGTATTATGGCATTAATACTCCCTGCTTGCAACATTAAAAAAACTCCAACAGTTCAAATGGTGCAAACTCAGTGCAAGGCTGAATCCAAAAATGTGTTTTCATTTCTGCATTAGAACCAACAAAAAGAGGGACTATAAAAGAGCACCACATTGACAGGAGCTCCCCCTTCCTCCAGTACAGTTCTGTTTCACAAGAACTCTTTACGTATGGTCAGTGGGCAGTGACTGTTTGAGATATCAACTGTGTACTGCAGCTGGTTTTTTTTCCCCTTTCTAAGAAAACCAACGAACAATTAGCAGAGGTACTTATCCACTTACTTGACTTGCTTTAGGCAAAGTTTTTGGCTGTGGAAATACTTCTGATTCCTTGTTTTGTTGTACAGTCTGAGTTAAAGAAAAAAAAAAAAAAAGCAAAATTTACAAGTTACCATCCACAGCTCAATTTCCAGAGGTGGTTCTCTGTTTTTAAGAGAGCCACAAAAATGCAAATTTCAGCAGATTTTAGACACAATTAAATCAATTTTGTAAAACTAATATAATTAATGGGAAGCTGGAAAAAGAGGAAAAATCTGAATTTAAGTTTTATGCTTTCAATATTATGGCAAACCTATAAAGCCACATCTCTATGCAGCCCACAGGTACCCCCAGAATTGGGTCAAAATTGAAGGAGTAAAAAACACTCAAAACAAAATAATCAGAAAAAGGAAATTGTTAACTGTACACTGTCAAATAAGGAACAGGCTAGACTTCCACCACATCAACTCTCATCACACTGCTCAGCCTGTAACCTTCTGTCCCTTCTCAGATCCCCAGCTCTGAGCAGTGCTTTTCTGACACGAGTACAGATGAAATCTTTAGTATGTTTTCACCCATTAACAGCACCAGTTTGAAAAACCTCCTGCTCTACAGACAGGTCTGTCACTGACAGCTGATGCTAATGACACAAAACTAATGGAATTGGATTTCTAACCTAGCCATTCAATCAATATCACACAGTGGAAGTCCTTCATTATCTTCAAACAGCTAATATATAACAGCACATTTTTCAAGGGAAAAATACATGTACTCTAAAGCTTCACGGATATCAAAGCCCACAGAATACCTGAAGGGGAGAGATTATCTTGCTGTTCAAGGCTGGTGGCTTACTGTGAGATTCTTTGAAGCTTTCTGGTGTTGCAAGTTGCCCAACTGAGGCAGAGATGTTTGGTGTTAAGGGAGTCTTAGCGAGAGACTGCTGTTGTGTTTGGTCATGCTGTGGGGTCAACCTGAGTTTCTGGAGAAGATCAACACTTGTATGAGATGCATTTGAGACAGTCCCTGTGTTGGCTGTTGTCAAGGGTGCTATGAGCTGGCTTTGGCCAGCCATTAGATTCTGTGGAGCGTGGTTCACTTCAGATGGCGGCTGATTCACCAGTGGGGATATGGGCTTGGCAGCTTGCTGCATAACTTGCATTATACTGTTGCTTTGTTTGAGGCCAGGAAGCATCTGAGCAGGGGCAGCTTCCATTGTCGAGGCTGAATTAAGAACAGGGCTTAAACGGACTGAATAGCTTGAAACATTTTTCATATCAGGCTGGGAAACTGAAGCTGGAGGTATTCTCATAGGTGTTAAACAGTCCTGCTGGTTGGCACTGGTTTTAACGCTCGGACTTTCAGATTTCCCCAGGGATTGTGGCATTACTGGTGACTGGTCAAAGGAAAAAGGCAAAAGCAAACTGTGCTGCTCTCTGGCAGGTGTGTCTGTCTGCAGCTTCTCCATTCTCTCTGGATTGGGATATGGAGCTGCAGGCTGTTCCTTTTGTACAGAGGTTCCAAACAGTTCCTCCAAAGTCAGGTGCTTCTGCCTTGACTGAAATGGCTAAAAAGAAGGGAGAAGGAAGTTCTCAGTTTAGAACTAGACATAGCACTGTGCAGATCACACAGTCTATTACAAATTCAAGGAAACTATGAGACACAACTAGGTCAAATACATATAAAATACAGTTTGTATATTAAGGGTGCCCTATTCACAGGAATTTTGAAATTTATTTAATGAAGAGGAACATCCTGGCTATGTGGTTTTTCTTTACATCCATCTCAGGATAGTCTGTGCACTAGCAGTCAGGACGGGGGAAGGCTATGGACTGAGTCAGGAACATGGCACCTGCCATCATCCATCAGCCCTAACTGCACAAGGCACTTTAGGGAAGTGGGGGAAAAAACTTACACATGAAACAGTATTTACAGAGTTGGAAATAATTAAATAGCCTGAAAGATGGGAAAGGAACACAGAAACCAGAAGCTGCACAACCGAGCTAGCAATACAGGCATAGACAGTTTTCCTTGCCCTTTTCATTAACAGTGCAGATATTACATATAAACCTAAACACATGTATATTTATATCCTTGAAAAGTGTGTATATATACACAGTTACATCTACCAGTCCTTTAGTCTCTCCCAAAAATACACATCTAGCCTACATCACTGACATTGTATGAAAAATATGGTTTTGAGGATATAATCTTTTAATATTTGCTGAAAATATTTAAAAATGTTTTTCACCGAAGAGAAAAGAAACAGCTATTAACACCAGTAATCGCAAAATTTTCCTTTTTTTTTTTTTTTGACGTTGCACAGGACCAGAAGTTATGTAAAACAGCTGGACTGAATTACAACATTCTGTTCAGAAGACTGAATGGCCTGCAGCACAATTCCAGTGTATTCTAATGGTATGTCTAAACAAAGATGCTACTTCACAATGACAGCTACTGTACCATGACATTGCTCTGCTGGCTCTGATTTCCCTAGCACAGAGAACAGCAGCCAAGACACAGCAGCACAGGTGCCACACAAATAGCCCAACAAAAAACCTTGAGCTTGAAGTCACACTGTCTTTTGCCCAGGTCACTCATCTCTACTGTTATTCATTCTCTAATGTTATTCAATTTTAGCTAGTTAAAGTCTGGCACCCTTTCATTTTGGGGCTTGGACATTCTGTGGTTTATAAACCTTATTAATTATCTTAGGAATATTTTCCTAGAAAGTTGTTCTTTTTTCCACTGATCTTCCTGTTCTAGAGACCTGTCCTTCAACCATAAAGATTCCATTAAGAGGAAAAATCACTTTTCCAGATCATTTCTAACTCAGCTGTTCACTTCAGTATTACTAATTGAGCAGCTTTCCTTTATTAATACATTACAATAGTAAAGTAATAAAGTGAAATCTCTACCATGCTTTGATCCAAATCAGACTGGACAGTCTCAAACATCAAGTTAAGTTTCCAGCTGGAAGTATAAAACACCTCTTTTACTTTGTCTATCTCTGGTTAAGGTGTACTTTGAGCATATCATCAACTGTGTGTGTTTATGAAGACCTTTAGCAGCAGGGGCTGCTTTAAGGCCACAAGATCCCTTTATTTGATAGGAATAGAGTGCTACTGCTGCTGCTCAGAGGGTTTGTCCAAAAGTGATTTCAGGTAAGCTTTACAGGCCCAGCTCTGCTAATTCATGCTTCAGTATCAGTGTTCTGCTTCAGTTTTTCTGATTTCTGGCACAAAAGCATCTCATGATACAACTGATTTTAATTTTGAATTGCCAAGATGTGACACTTAACTACACAATATCATGGAGAAGACATTTATTTTTATTCCCAAATGTGTGGTATCTTTAGCATGAGATGAAGTTCATCAACATGCAAGTGTGACATTTTGGAGGGAATTTAGCAATCTCACTGTACTTAGCATATGCACACTATTTTTTGATTTCACTGGTCATCTGTTTTAATTAGATGAAAAATGTGTTTTTATAGTTGAAATTGAATGTTTTTCCAGTAGTCTCTCAGTTGTCCACGTTACTAAAAATGTGGCTCAGAAACAACACATTTGAGATATATTTGAACCCAGTTAACTGGCTTCACAGAACTATCACTTATGTTACCCAATTAATTTTTTCCAGTATCTCTGCAGCTATTATTTTAAATAGCTCAACAGAATTAAAAATATGACATTTTACATGTTCTATAAATCAACTTTCCCTGTAATTACTTCAGAGCAATTTGTTAGAATCTTATCTTTCCAGTTTTTCCTTTATTGATTCCTGTTCTGCAATTCCATGCACTGTGAGGAGGAGCATTTCAGCTGATTTTGTAGAGTCTACATGGAACGACCCAAAGAAAATATGTGTTTTGAAAGCACAGCCTCAGGTAACCCTGGTGCCAGGTCTCCAGATGTGGCATGCAGCAAGCACAGCTGGCTGCCAGGGGTCAGTCCACCACTGACCCAAAACCAGAGGTGCTGCTGAGGGGCTGGAAGGGCTGTGACAGAAAATAATCCCAGCAACTCCCCACTCCTCATTTTAATTCATTAATTGTTATTACCCCACCCCTAAACCAGATTCCTGCTGCCCAGACCCAGCCCTAACCCAAACTAGAAACTCCTACTACTCCTCCAAACTACCTATTTTGTTTGCAAGTCCTAAGTGCAAGGCCGCCCACATTTTCCTAGGGGATTTCATTTCTCAGGCACAGTGGTTTATTGCATCAGTGGACCATGGCAGGGAGAGGAGTTTTCCATGGGGCATTTCCGAGGAGCACCAGCACTGCCCGTCCTGTGCCCACTGGGTGGCACTGCAAGCAGGCCCACTACACTTCCGAGTTACAGGGAATTCAGTTACTGCACAATTTACTTACTTTTTTTCTAAATCTATCTCTAGAAAGTCTTGTATGAAGGCACAGCTCCCTCGTGCAGGACCACGGCTGTGGCTTTGAAGGCAGCACAGACCAACCTTCAGTAAATGTCTGAGGCACAAGACGAGGGCTTGAGTTCCTGAGTGATCACAGGGGCATGGTCATCTTTTCTTGCAAGTCATGCCACACATTACCATGGACTGACTTCTTCCAGAAGCCAAGCTGGCCCATTTAAGCATGGACATTCACAGTAGTGTGGACATAGCCTCTTATTTTCAAAATGCTAAGTCAAAAGACAGAATTTAGGATACTAGAAGTCTTCCCACTCGTTAGTTTGTTTAAAGTGATAATAGATGGAGCAAACACTGAAGGCATCTCAAGAAAAAAAATCTATTTTGATACCAAAACAAAGTACTAAATGGAAAAACTCCTTTATTTAGGGTTGGATGGAACATACCTGCTCTTGCACTTGTAATGAAGGCTTCTGTTCTGAAGGCTCTGTGCTTTCTGGCTTTGGAGGATTTGAATTTTGTTGCATTCCAGAACTCGATATAATACTTAGGTCACTAATCTGATTCTGAGGGGGGAAAAAAAGAAAAAAAATTAATATAAATATATGGGTTTTAGTCCACATTTACCCACTATACAGTCCTGTTTACATGGCACTTGGACTGAAATACAGATGATGTACAAAGCACTGATTTTTGTAAGACACTCTGGAATTCAGAAATCTTAGGAATTAAAAATCATACCAAGATATCCAGAATCTGGTATGCACTCATAAAGCTTTTACTCTTTATTATTACAAGAAAAACAAAAAGAAAATACAACTAGCTTTATACTTTTTCACCAAGAAAGAAAATTATAATGTTGAAAGAAAATGAAATGAAGAAATGAAAGAAAAGGTGGGCTTTTCACATCCTATATCTGCACTGGCCACTAACAGAGAAATTTGCTACACTTCATTAAATCAGGAACCCAAACTACAACTGCTTAGGAAAAAGAAATCCAGACAGAAATCACTCTAAGTCGTTGGAAAGAGAGCTTGTCACCGACTTATTTCCACCAGATTTAACCAACCATCTACATCTATTTTCAGGTGTTAATTTGGTTTACTATGAACAAGACAAAACCAGGCAAGGGAGTTGCATTATAATACAGTATATTCACAGATGGTGTTGACTTTCATCTTTAATAAACATAAAAATACACAAATATAGATATTATATTACCATTAAAATCACCAGTGAAAAAACCCAGACTGTAGAATAACCCAGCTTTCAATGCATAAACTACATGTTATGCATATGATAGAGCTCAACCATTGACACAACACATGATGATTGCTCTGGTATCTTACCCAAAGCAGTAAAATATGGGTTAAACTTTTTAGCAGCAGATTAAAAAGCAATCTGAGCTTTATTCTTTTGTTTTCAATTTCTAATTGAAAGCAATAAATACAAAATCAAGCCTTTACATTGTGATTTAAGGACAGAGGAGAGAAGCAGACTCTCCCATCTTTCTGACTTTTAGCCACTAACTTGAAGGTCAAAACTCTTTGTGCCTGAAATGCTGGAGGCCTTTTAGTTATAAAATCAGGAAAGGCAGAGTTTTCCTTTCACTAGAGGATAAGCTGCAGTATGTTTCCCTGCTCATACTGAAATACACACACAAAACCACACTATAAAAAGCATCCATTCACTTCATTAAAAAAAAAAACCTCAGAGTTCATTCATTTTCACATATGGGCTTGATGTAGTGTGTACTTGAAGGATTAAGCTGATTTGGAATCCTAGATTAAATCACTCAGACCTTCATAAATCTCTTTTTCACTCCCTCTGCCCCCTTCTCATGCTGACACTCTGCCAATCTCATGTGGGCTGCACACAAGGATTACTGTATGATCCATCTGGAATGTACCAGGCAGATAAGTACTTTCTGCTCCTAAATACAAATTCAGGCATAATTACCAAGTACCATAAAATTATTCAAAAAGAATTAAGACAGGAAAGGTCTCTCAAGAAGCCATCTTCCAAACAAGTTGGTTACTTTATCAAGTTAACATTGGCACACATTGGCTACAAGGAGTTCCAAAATTTATGTGCCAGGGTTTTGTTGTTAAAGCTGAGGTGGTCAACAGAACCTTCTCCAAAGAAGTTTGCTTGAAACGTGACCAACATTGTTCATTTCTGCTTTTCTGACAACTGTACACAACCACAATCACAGCTGGCTCTGATGGGATCACCATGAACAGGTTCATTTATGGTTCATGTGTCGTAAAAATATCAAGAAACAAACACACGCACACACAACAAGAAGAAATGAAGATACAACTCCCCCCAGTTTTTAAGTAGCTTTGCTGTATCCCATGCCTGCCTATGTCACTGTTGTATTATTGGCAGCACAGATGTTGACTGTCCGCTAAAATATCTGCACACCAGTTCCTGTTCATCAGAATTTTACTTGTCTACAGAGCTTCAGCTATGATGTTTAGGAACACTGTTTCTAGCAAAAGCTTTTCAGTACTCTCACATGAAAAAGATCTGAAAATTAGAAGAGAAGCTGGAATATCCCAAGCCATCCAACAGCCATCTGTTGGAAATGTGTATTATCCAGTACTGCAAGGACAAAGAGGGAAAAAGGCTTCATCACACCCAGGAGGGCACTACCACAGCAGTGGATTCTTGTGGGATGGGTTTTTTCCCTTCTTTGCAAAAAGACTTCAGTTTTTTCAAATCTGTCTAAATTGATGCCCCACTGAAAGATGAATCATGCAAGTTGTGATGTTTCCCTCTGTAATCTTACAAAAGCTGCTACTTGCACAATGCTGGCCTTCATACAGAGACACCTCTCCCCAAACAGCACTGATACACACACAATTCAGAAGTAACTTTTTTTAATCATCTGTATTTTAAAGCACTGAAAAAACATGAGTGATTTCCAGAAATTAGTTTCTAGCCTGGGTCAAAGATACTGTACTGTTTGTCACATTGAGCTGACCTCAATGTACTTCAGACAGTGACAAGGTTTAATCCACATGCTTACTCTTTTCTCATCATCCCACATTGTACTGTAACCATCTAGAATCCCACAAAGACTCAGATCCCAAGTACTCAAAGGAACTCTGCTGCACAACAAGCAACTCCTGGAAGGAATCAAGCACTGTACAATGTGCTCACTCTTCTCCCACCAGCACAGCCACAGAAGCCACACCATGGTTCTGCAATGCAATACTCACACATTGCTTTACTATGGCACATTCCTGTATTATTATACTGGGGAAGAGGCGTGTTTAGAAATCTCTGTTTCCATTTTTGGATCTCCCACACATTACCTTTATATTCATCCTGCACGTATGAATTTGGTCCTCACGACTATATAAAGTAATTCTTTCCTAAGAGAACTAACATTCCTCATTATGTAACCTTGTGAATTTAGCACTGGCAAAGGATAACAGACTTTTTCTTCTGAGATGAATTAATTTATTAAAAAGACAAACAGTAGACAGGACAGAAGAAATAAACTGGGGAACAGAAAGACAAGGAACAGTATTGTTACATTTAGTCTACAGCTAATAAGAAATATGCTTCATAGAGTCTACAAATGTACTGAATGACTCAGTCTCTAATACCACAAGACATCTTTTGAGACTAAGAAGAAACAGATGCTGTTGGGCATAATTTTTATTTGCTATTCCCAGAGACAAAATTTTCTCACAGCAGGAGAAATCACTGTAAAATGGGTCTACCCTGCTACACTTCAAGTTGGACCACATGATCAGGATTCAATCCATCTTGCCTGAAATCAGAGAATGTTTCCTAGTACAGTGTTCCTGAGGGAGGGAACAACACATCAGTCTGAAAACAAGGCTGCTGAAACTATTGCAGAGACTGCCCACTCTTTAAACAAAGCACAGCTGATGTGCTAAAAACTCATTTCCAGAAAAGAGACATTTACTTACTCGTTCATATTCATCCTTGGCTTTACTAAGCATTTCCAGGATGTCAATGGGCCTGTTTTCACTGCAGCCATTGGTCCTGCTGGGACTTTTTCTGTCCTGGGAAACTTGCTGCGACCTCTGAGCTTCTTGTTCAACCACTCTGTAACAGGAAAGGAGAAACAGGATTTAAAAATTTAACTAGAGTTAACATCTTGCAAAAAGCAGTGAAGAAAAATGTACTCCCAGCACATTAACCCATTTTTTCTGCCTGAATAAGAGCCTAACACACAGTTGACCAAAGTTACACACGTTTTCATCTGCTACAAGGTTTATGCAAGTCAAATTGTCAAATGGTCTGGACGATTTATCTCCCATTCACAGAGCACTGGTCTGTCTCTCACAAAGTTTGCCTACAGTAAACACTACTTCTATAAAACTCTCATGTTTAGACATTTTTACAGTGAAATATGTGGACATCCAAGCATGTGATACACAAAAAGCACATGTATTATACCATAGACTAAGACACAATTTTTTCTCTTTACTTCCTAACATTCATTTTTCCAGATTTAGCCAAGTCAAGCCATGTCATTCAACAAAATCTATTACCAAACAGTTCTAGTTTAGGATGAGGCCTACCATTATGTAACAAACAGAGACAGTGGGAAAGAAGAGAGCTGGCTCATACCAGATATCTCTGGAATCAGTCTGCAAGAGGACTTAGAGCAAGTTACCCTCACACCCCCACCTACGGCTCTGGAAAAAAACATTAAACCATTTCCTTCTCAAGCTGCCCTGTAGTCATTCCAATTACCTGCATTTCCTTTGGCCTCTGGTGTCTATGGTTTATTTACCACTTCTACTCCACCCCTGTCTGCCTCAAGTATCCAAAACCTTCAATTTGAAGGACAGGTAAGAGATGCAAGAAGATTATGTGTACCTGGTCATTTCAGTAATAAAATAAAAGCAGCATATACTCCTAATCCATATGCAGTTCACAAGATATACATGGCTGTGCAATGCGCTAAAGCTTATCCTCTTGAAATAAACACACACCAGCCTGTAATCCCTTCTTTTTTAAGCCTGCATTAATCAAATATGTTAAGAAAAAACAAGCACTGTAAACAGGGCAGAGCTCTGGAGCTGGCATGCCACTTGAGAACTCTCATGCTGTGGAACTGATGGCTGAGGGGGGAGCCAAGAGGTGCCATCACAACAATCACAGAAAGTGTCAATCATTCCAGCCTCCAGTTTCTTTGGGTCAGTTAGGATTCAGGACAAACTCTAGATTTTATAAACTGTAATTATTTATATGCACCTCTATGTTTACATTTCTGAGGAAAAAAATAGTTCAAGTTTTGGAACTTTCTTCCCAGTGTTCTAGCAACCAAGCTTCTTTACTTCACTAGGGTTTAGTTGTGTTTAGTTGAAAAAGGGTTAGATTTGGCTTTTAACAATTCGATGTGGCTTTCAGAATTTGTAATCATACAAGCTGATTATTTAACCAGCTTCTGATTATTTCCAGCCATCTCTGTAAGCAGCAGTCACCTGCAAAGGTAACTCACAATAGGGAGGCAAAGGTAACCCTGACAATTTTCAAGAACTGCAGCATGTGCTTGTTTGGATGAAGCAGCTCAATACTCCACAAGTGTTTCTATGGTGACACCCTGAGAGAACATTTTGTTCCAGCACCTCACGCAGTCACCCAGTCCTGGCTTAGGACCTCTCTAAACTCAGCTCCAAAACTAAGGATGAGAAAGAGCAAGGCAAGATAATCCAAATGCTTTACTGAGATTACAAGTGCCAGCATAATTGTATAATAAAAAAGAAACACTTCAGTTAAAGGGAAGATTCTGGGCAACTGAAGTCACACATGTGCTGCCTGGCAGGCAAAGCAAAGGCTTCACTCTTGAGACCCTCCTTCTGCCTTAATTAGTTGGCCCAGAAGGTTTCAATAAAACATCCTCCCATGAAAACAGTACTCATTGATCCCACAGCAAAACATCTTCAAGGAGTGCATCCATTTCACAGAAATGTTTCACAAAAATTTCTGAAAAACAGTTCATAATATTTTTCTCTTGTTCATGATGAAGTGTTTGTTACCTTTTTAAAGTTTACTTTCTTTTTGAAGAATAACAAATTCTCTTCTCATCTAGGTAATTGTCTAATAGCTCAAACTCCATATTCTGTCTTGTGCAGGTTACATTTCAGTGGTGGTGATGAAATAAAATTTGAAACTTTATCCCCAAAATTCTGAGATACTGTCCCAATTCTAGTCTGCTGCCTGTATCTCAGAAGACACTTTGGGTCTGACTGTTGAAACAGGATAAAACAAGCTTATAAACTAAGCTTAAAATAACCCTCCCGACAAACTCATAGGTCAGAATGCAATAGTTTTCTGAAATATTTGAAGCCCTCCAGTTTCTGTCCTACTTCTTCTAGAAAGGTCAACATTCAATCAATCAATCGTCTTAACTTGACACAAATTAATTGTTCCTGAAATCAGGAGTTTGATGACTCCCATGAAATGTTTTTATTTCAGAAAATCCTAGAATTCTTAAAGAAAAGAGAAAAAAAGATTTCTGTAAATCAAATACCTAAATACCTTTCCTGGGGGAAAAAAGTCAACTAATGCAAATCTGTACACTGTGCATGCTCTGTGTGCAATCCAGGATTAAATCTTTTTTAAGCAAGGCCTGCTGTTTCTTTCCATTGTATCAGATAGTGGAAGAGGCACACATTCCTTCAGGGATGCAGTAGCTGCTGTGATAGTTTGTTTAAGAATATCTGCAGTTATAGCATTGAAAATATACCTGGCACAACCTCACAGAAGGGCAGGGGGAGGGAGAGAATGTAAGAAGTGAAATCTGTGATTACAAAACCTAATTTACTTTTATTTTCAATGATAAGCTACCAAAATATAAATGGATGGCCTGCAATCTTAACTCAGTCTGGCACAATAAGGTCAAGTCAAATGCAGGGAAGAGAATGCAAATCTCCTTGAAACCTTTTATGGTTATGTTTTTAAAGTGCTGAGGTACTACAAAGGCAGCACTCTTTCCTATCAGTGATTAAGGGTGCAAATCCAAATTTCCACCCCAAAGACAAAAATTAAGGAACAAAATTAATACTCTTGGAAGAAAATGTAAATATTGCAATCCAGCAAAAAGGGCAAACGTGCTTTAGGGACTGCTGTGCCATGGCTAGACTGATCTGTTACCCGAGGGCACCTTTTAAGATTCCTGAAGTATCTGTAGCCCATCACTTGTGCTACTGTGACCAGACCAGTTTAACACCAAATGGACACAAGGTGTCTGAAAGTTTGCTGTCTGAAACTTAGATCTGCACTGTAGAATAAGAATATGGTAGAGTTTGAAGGGTTCAGCTCTCCCTCACACTTCAAACATTTATCTAATGGTGTTAGATCAAAAGGTGCATTAAAAAGAGGAAGCCATGTCCTTCTCATGCTTCGTTTATACAGAGGAGAGGCAATAGATGTTTTGTTATTTGTTTTGGTAACAACATCCAAGTGTCAGTTTCACACAATTGTTTTCCATTATTCCTTATAGTTAATCCTTAGATATGGACAAACCAAATAACAGCAAGAAGTCCAACATAACTGGGAAGAAAAAAATAGAAGTGGGAAATGGGGTGATCAGGATGAGAAAAAAGAAAAAGAATTTAGAAAGATCTTGATATCAATATCTGCCATTTGTGTTCTCTCTCACTCCTTCTGTGAGAAAATAATAATAATAAAAAGCAAAAACAACCCACACCAAAACCCCTATACTAAGAAATTAGAATTCAGCTTAAAATGTCTATGTTGTGACTAGTTTTCATATAATATGATATATTTCCATGTATTTAAATTGTGCAAGTCTTCAAGATGGCCTGATTGGCAAGCCATGACATGCTGCTGAAGGCATGCAAGAGATAAGAGGGCTCAGGAAAGCAATGTGATAGTGAAGAGGAGCAAAACTGAGCATGAGGGATGAGAAGATACCCTGGGCAGTACATCTACATTTTGCATTTTAGCAAGAGTAACTACCAAAAAATCCAGAAATTAGCACCACCAAGCTCTTATTATTTCACAGTTTTGTTTATTCTCCTAAACCCACTATAATTCTAGAAGATTCTACCTAGTTTTCCTACTATTCTCCAACCTCTTCACTTTAGTCAGGAATAACAACTGAGTCTTAAAAAACCCAAACAAAAAAATAGCTCACCACAAAACCAACCAAAAAAACCCAACCATTATTTATTTCATTACACTTTCTGCATTAGAAAATCTTTTGCCAGCATCCCCACACAAAATAGAATGTAAAATAATAAACAGTGCTCATACTTCCTTTATTTGAAGAATGCCAACTAATACTTCAACTCCTTTTTTTATCACTTAACTGAAAATATAACGCTGCAGTTTTTTTAAAAACAAAACTATAATTTTCACTAGTAAAAAAACTTGTATGAGCAAGAATGCTGTATTCCTCCATTTCAGGAGAGTGAGGAAAGAATCAGACACATTTAGTAAGTTCTAAAAGACTTACAGAATAATAAGGCTCCAGTACTTACTTAGCCATGAGTTTTGCTATTCGATGACAGTCGTTCTTGTCATAAAACCAAATACTGTAAATTGACACTAGAAAACAAGAAAAAAAAGCAAGTGTAACACACACAAAAAAGAAAAAAGTAATTAAATCAGTAGCAAAAAAACCCAGTAGTCCATTAGATCTGCAATATATTTCCATCAATTTCCACTGAAATATTCTGTGTCACCACCTACTATTTATAAAGTAATCAGAAATAGCACATCTACAAACATAAATACAACTTCAGGCAGGTTAAATGGAAGAACTACAGAATCTTGATACTGTTTGTAAATACGAGTGGAAGGAAAATGAAGTTTTAACCAGCAGGTGCCTTCTCACTACAGTTGCAACCTCCTTTTTTGAATTACTGACTTTATAATTTAAACTAGGCCAAGGAATATCCATTTAAAAAAAACCACTGATTTTTAAATTTGTCAAATTCGAAGACTAACATTAACATTTGAATTACAGTACAACAGTTCAGTCAGAGTCTCTCTGGAAGGTTCCCTCTCCAGAAGAAGGCAGTACCAAAGCTCCCACCACACTGTCACATTCATGGAACAGCTTAAAACTAAATTCATAGTGACCCCTGCTCTTTGAAGGTATCAAGGACAAAGCAATGAGAACAAAAGGGCTGCAGCTCAGCAAGACACTCAGCCTCATTCTAGCTTTTAGAATAAGTAAAATTCCATTGAAAGTTTGCAGAGCTGGAGCTCAACCACTGAGCCTTCATCAGAGGGAGAAACTTCATCAGTAGTGCCATGAGCTGCTCCTTCCCCAGCAACCCTTCCAAGGGGCCTTTACCCACACACCAGCTCATCTCCTCACTGCCCCCACAGCTGGACCAACACCACAAAGCTCCACAACTTTTTTCAGAATTGTATTGAATCCAGCCCACAAAGCAGATTATTTTAAATCTTAGTTCACCTATGAAGTTTGTCAAGGCATAAAGTGCAAGAATGTCAAAGGCAACTGGATACTTTACGTATGTTACCATTAAAATATTTTAATTTCTGAAAAAGACACTTTCAGCCTTTTAAAACTCATCTTTATACTGCAGTTCATGTCAATGATTTTATGTAGCTGAAATGACTGATTATAAATACACTTGAAGGAAAGGAATGTTAAAAAAAAATTACTCAGCCATTTCCAGATAGAGGTAATTTTTATTTCACCGTGAAATCCTTTTTTTTCTTTACTCTCTTTTTTCCTTCTCAAAATAATCAAAAACCTCAATCAGAAGAACCCAGTCAAAATGATGTCAAACCATGACACAGAGGGCAATTATTTACCAAACTTTCTCTGGCCCTTCGAATTACCCCAGGTGTACTTTGTTGGGCCAAAATCCTCAACAAGTCGCTCATTTCTAGAACAATATCCTACAACAAACTGAAGTTCTTGGCTTATCTTTCTTTTATTAAATAACAGCTGTATTAGTTTTGGTGTTTGTTTCTTTAGAGGTTCCAGCTTAAGTAATAGATAACAAAGCTTTCCAAGCCATAAACAAAGAAACAAATGCACAAAAGATATAAGCCAATAAAAAAGCATTTCATACATGTAGCCAATGCTTATGAAATGCTTTTATCAAACTTTGCAATTTAATACAACTGGATTTTTTTGCTGCATAGAAGCCTACAAAGTTTCCAGTCTGCTACATGACTAAAGAAGTAGCTCATGTCTTAGCACTGAAGAAAAGCTGTTTCCCTTCCCTGACTTCATTATCAGACAAACTGCCAAGAGGAGAAAGTTGCTTCAAAAATATACTTGCTGAAGAAATGAAGATAGGGAACTTATAATAATGGGACAAATGATAAAAGTGACACTCAATTCTGCCAGAAACAGGCCTAGACAAGACCACAAGTAGATCCAAATTTCAATTTGGTGTAGAGTATCAGGCTTTTTTCCACTTTGTACTACTGGCAAGCAATCACAGGGAGTCCCTACAAAACATTAACAATATTATAAAGATGCAAAGCAGATTACAAACTAACTCGGGCATTAATGCAGGTACAGTCCAACAGGCTGGAATGTTTACCTTCCTCTTTGCAAGAGGCCTCATGTACTGCCAGTTCAGCTCCCTTCCCCAGAAGTGTGTATCCCCCAACACCATTACTACTAATATTTGATATGTATTTCCTTATATATACACTGCACTTTCTTACATGTGTGCAGCTTCAATTGTGAACATCCTTATAGCACAGAGTTGGTTCTTACCAACTCTTTTTAAATATGTGATTTTTTTTTTCCTACACCCAGCCTAAACATTAGCTGAACATTCCTATGTCTGATGGCACCTTTCTACTGTAGTTCATGCGAGAGTTTCATCCAACAGAAGCCACTGAATTAAGTGACTCATTTTTGCATCCAGCTTTTGTACACTGAATGCTGGGCAGCATCTTTAGCAATCAAGTAACAGCAGTTTGTAATCAGCAGCAGCAAATCTTTCAGTAGGATTCACACTACATTTTGACACCCCTGAAGTTATGAGTAACCCATACCACAGACAAATCAGGTTTCATAAAACTAAAAGAAGTCATCCATTATCTTTATCTCTGTTCTTCTCTGACATATGTAATTTTTGCTAGAAACACTGACCCATAAATATTTATCTAAACACCTAACACTCAACTTCTCTCCAAACTTGTCTGGATCAATCCTTAAAACCTGATTAAAATTGAAATGGAAAACCAAAGAGCTTTTGAGAGAACAGAAGGATTATGGAAGACTTCCTGCTCAAGCCTAACAGCTGAATAATACCAAAAGGAAGGTCTTGGACTCTTCTATAATCTGGATTAAGAGTGGGAATAGCCACTGTGAGACAGAAGCCTCATCTTTGGCAACATAAAACGAAGCTGCACACTCAAACTGTAGTAGCAAGAGGCAGCATCCCCACCCTCACATTCCCATAACTTTGTTAACCCATTGTACCCCAAGTGGCTCCTCTCCCTTATGTCAACTGGGTACATTTTAGTCCACACCAGCTCTTTGATCCTGTTTCTGCATCAGCTTCACAAAAGCCACCTGAGCATAAGAGAGAGCACAAACAAGAAGCTCAGGACACACAGGAGGGTAAAACTGTTAAAGTGGAACTGTGTGCCAGAGGCAGTGCACATGGACTCATCAGCACTGCCAGTTTTGGAGATTCCAGACACTGTCACTCCCTTCCCTAAAGCAGTTTAGCCATTTGTGCAAATGCATCTTTAACTCATTCAAAGAGACGATTTGTTTAAAACTTCCCTCAACTATCTGGAAGAGCTGGTAGAAGGGAGAAGAAATTTTTATTTTACAGGTCCAATTTAGATGTTGCCATACAATGAAGCAGAACTACTGGAAGTGGAGTCTTTCAAACTCTCGAAAGAAAAGGACTTGTGTTTTGAAAAGCCTCCTAAAATGTAACCATGGAAAACAACCCGATCTCACTCCCATAAAGAAAAGCACATGTATGCATCATTTTACACTTCAAATAGAGTTTAAGGCAAAATGACATAAAGCTCTCTCTTAAAGCTTGTATTTCTTCTAGTAGCAATGTCAGCTGAAATGCCACCTCTCCTCAGTCAGTCAGCTCTAGTATCATCTTCACTGACACTCCTCATATTTCCTCAATGTAGGTATTAGCCTGCCACATAGATTTATAAACCATTAGAATGAATGGAAAAAGTTCCTCCTTTCCCATTGTTTTAAATACCCAAGGCCATTTCACAAGTATAGCTCACAGCACAATCCCAAAGCAGGAGCATGGAGTAATTCAGCAGGTGCCAAATAGTATCCAAGCTCAGGAAAACTTTAACAAACTGCCATCTGACAGCATTATATGGAAGGAGAGGGATTGCTGCTTTGCAACCCAAACCACAGAAGAAAACCTCTTGCAGTTACAGTGCCATCCTTCAGGTCAAACAACATATTTTTAGAACTTCTTTACAGTTTTCAATCGTTCTTCCCTTCCCCCAGCTTGCACTGCTTCTTCTGCTATGAAGATATGAAGAACAGGCTCCTTTCTTATCTCAGACTAAAGCACCGGGTTAATGTGCTTGCTGGAGAGCCAGGCAGCCTCAGCAATCACAGAGATATGTTACACTTAATGGAACATGTGTGATAACAAGAGACTTTCCTTACCAGTTTTGAAACCAGGCAGGAGCTCCTTGAAACACTTCTAATGCAACTCATTTCACTTTCGCTGTTCCGGATACAAGCTGTTTTTATCAATAATACAACAAGCCCAGAAGACAGCACTTTGTAACTGAGTTTTCCACTTAAATGTATAAACCTCTCAAAAATCCATTATTTTTGTATTACTAACTCTTACCTTGGACAGGAATAAGAAGCAAGGAGAAAACCACACCACCACAAACACAAACCCCACACCGAACAAGGACCATTTATTTTAATACCCAACTTTTATGCTAAACATCTGTCTTTTCAGCACCATGGAAATCAGCCTGCCTGACCTCCCAAGTGAACTGGCTTGGATTAAAAACCCTTTTAATCAAGACCAACACAACCGATACAAAGGAAAAGTTGTAAATGAGAAAGGCTCAGGAGAATCTTCCCTGCAGACTTTAAGAGGTAAGCTGACCATTGCTTAAAACTTTGACAGATTTTCCTCAATAATTAAGCAAACTATTAACTAACAGCTCCAGTTTCTCACATTACAGATTGAAGGGAAGTACTGAACTTCAGACTGGACTATTTTTACTGTTACTGGCTGAACTGTATGCATTTTTTAAAACAGAGTTTTTAACATGCTTTCCACAAAACACAGACAAGAGAAAACAAGCTTAGGTTCATTTAAAAAAAAAAATAGGTCAACAGGATTCAGTGTTTCATGAACAAATACTCTGAATACTCTAAAGAATGTGCATGTGTCCAGAGGGGAAGTTCAACAAGGATCAAATATACCTGGCAATACCTATTCCAGACTAAGAAATAATAAATGGCACATTAAGTATGAAATATAATCTCAAAAATTTTACCTTTTGAGAGTAATTCTAAATTTAAAATGTTACCGTAAGTCAAACAATCTCTTTTCAATTTGGCACTTTTAAAATCTGTTCATGTTTGGAGATATTTGCTTTCTTTAATTCTTTATAACAATAAAAACAAGAATACATTTTTTTCTATTTACCACTGCAAGTAGTATAATTTCTCACAGCTTCTTAGTCACACCCTCTTATCTTTCCTTTAGCATCTTATTCCCACAAATAAATGCTGTAAGTTTTGGGGCAGCATTATATCCAACTTTTCAGGTTTGATATTCTTTTGGGGCTGGAACCATAAGAAGCCAGAATAATTTTGAGAACAAAAATTCTGGTCTGAGGAAAGATTGCCCATTAAAAGCTGAAATATGAAAAGACAGGATTGGGATTGGGGGGTGGAGGGGAACCTCACAGAATAATGAATAACAAATTGACCTAAGTGTCTTCCATTTCACTCAGAGAACAGCAAAATGTAGATATAAGAAAGGTACTGTATCACTTGGTCTGTTCTCCTTCCAGAATGCCCATGGAAGTTTCCTTCATGCCCCACCCTGCAAAAATGGGAGGACTCCCTCCAAGAGCTGTGAAAATCAGTAATTTCCCGTAAGAATAAAACAGCAATTACCTAGGCTTGGTCTAAGAGTATGGAAGTGCCTCTGTGCAAATGGATAAAGTATCTCATGCCCACAGCTTAACAAAGTAAGTTCTGATATGCAGCAAACCAACAATTCCATTGTATAGGAAGAGTATTTGAAGAAATCAAACTACAAAAGAACAGTAAAACTCCACCAAAATATTATGATTTAGTATGACAGGCAAATCATTCTTACAGCCTCCAGCCAAGCAAAAATAATGTTTGTAGACTGCTTGTAAAGTTCCTCACTAAGTCGTTAGCAGCTCTGCATAGACTGGAGTAGGTTACTCGCTGTCCTCAGAACAGCTCTTGTGCTGCTGAAGACAGAAATGCCAGAGGTCTGATCTGCTGCGTGGAACAGATTTGGCCTTATTATCTACTTAAGTCAAGACAGAATTCCAGAACAAAGTGAAAACATGAAGTTTGTAAAACAGTAGTATCACACTCAGTTATAAATAATGTTGACATGGAACCTTCCCCAAATATGTGGTGACATAATTTTGCTTTGATCATCTTCTACTGTTTCTAGCATGGCCCGGTGAAGCACCAATGTCTATTTGTTACTGATCCTGTTACAACAAGACTAAAGAGGCACAAGGTATTTTTGTCTCTACCAAACAGCACTATTAACATGATTTTAGGCTTCTACTGGATAGTCCGAGCCATCGCCCATCTGTAAGCTAAAGAAACAGAATCAGCAGTTCAATCACTCAGCAACCTTAACAGGGCAACTTACTCATAAAGGGTTTCTAATGATGGCAGTAGGTTTCTTCAAGGACACAATAAAAGCCACTCTACAAGACACAGAGTTGTGTAAGAGGCAGCTTTCCCTTACACAAACTAGCAGTCCATCCTCTTTCAGTCATTAAGGGATCTCAGAAGAACTTCACCTTAAGTCATTAGAGACACATGACATTAAGTCCTTGGAGATACACATTATATTAACCACTGTCTTAAAGCTCTGACTTGAATTAGTTCCAAAAATGCAAAGGTTTTTCACGCCAGCAGGCAACTGAGCGGAAGTGGAGATCCTTCCACATGAAGAGAACTTGGACGAGAATCCCCTGATCTGCCCATACAAATAAAACATACACATGTTGAAATTTGTCCGCAAATCCAAATTTGCCCGCAAATTCACAAATACCATGCAAATAGAGGCAAACAGCTTTTGCACAATTCAACCATATAATTTGTTTTCTAACTCTTTCAGAGGACACAAAATTTGGAAAACCTCGTGTAAGGAAAATAATCCAAAACAAAACAACTTAATGCAAAATGTAAGGGACTTAGTGGTGTGGAAATTATAAGGAATAAAAAGCTTAGATGCCATTTTCAATGCTTTTAAACTTGTATTTGAACAAACTGAGCACTATCAGAGGGCACAAAAACTCATTTGCAGTTTATTTATGGCACCTGAGAAAATAACTAATGACATACTAACTAACTGGACATTTTCCATCTGCAATCACTGGAGACAGGATGGGGTAATGAAAGAAAGGATAGTTTCTGACCCAAGTCTTTTAAAATGACAACGGGAAAAAAATGAGAGGAAAAAAAAAAAAATACTCTTGATTACTTCAGAAGGCAATTCCCACATCTAGTCTGTAATTTTTCCCTTGCTCACCTTGGTATGAATTCCTCCCTTCCTTGTACTATTCTATGTCATCTCTATCCTAAATCCCATGAGCCTCCCACAGATCTTATACACTAGTGTCCCACAGGAAAAGGAGAGCTTTCATCAATGAGAGGAAAACAATTGGCTTTAGGGGTTTCTAATGAACTCACACACAGCCTGTACCTTCTCTGATTACAACTACCTGAAAGGAGGTTGTAGCAAGGTGGTGCTTGGTCTCTTCCTCCAAGTAACAAGTAATAGGACAAGTAAATGGCCTCAAGTTGTGCTGTGGGAGGTTTAGATTGGGTATTAGGAAAAATTTCTCAATGCAAAGGGCTGTCAAGCCCTGGAACAGACTGCCCAGGGCACTGGTGGAGCCACCATCCCTGGAGGTATTTAAAAGCTGTGTAGATGTGGCACTGAGGGACATGGGTTAGTGGGGGATTGCGCAGTGCTGGGTTAACAGTTGGGTGTGATGATCTTAAAGGTATTTTCAAACCTAAATGATTCTATGATTCCTCCTTGAAGTGATCCTCTAGTCACTGGCATACACTGTGGTAATTCCGTAGCAGCTCCTGCTTCCTTATACCATCAGCAGTTCCAACAAATGAATCAACTTCTTACTTCACTTATGTCACCAATCTCACAGCTGCAATTCCTTCCTCCCACCTTAAGGTCCATCCTATCCCTACCACCTCCATCTACAGCTCCTCTTCCTTCCAAACCAAGCAATCTGCTTAAACACCCAACTCAATACACTACTTTTCCCAATTTCTTGCCAGTCACTTCCCTAATCTCTTAGACTTTTCAGTTTACTGACCAGTTTTGACTTTTTCCTCTTCATGACACTTATGGAAAGAAGATTGCTAAGATTATGAAACAGAGGAGACCATCTGCCTTAGTCAGTTCTTTGTCACCATGATGGATCTATCCTACTTCTTACAGATCCCAGAGGCCTTCCAAAGGGAAAAGAGGAAAGGACTAACATTTGGCTGGTCTATTAGGTACACCAAAGCATAGCCAAAGCAGTGTTCCCATCCCTTAACTCAAGGGGACATTCTGACAGGAGGGAGACATGTTTAGATTAAACCCATCAGATCAATAATTAAAAAGATCAGAGCAATATTGCTCTGAATTTGGTAGTATATTCTCTTTTTATTGAAAGCAGGCAGTAATCATAATATAATAGCACAGCTACCTGAAGTAAATTTAGCATTGTAGACAGAAAACATCATCAGATATTTCACTGGAACCTGCCCCATTACATTATATTTGAAACAGACATCACAGCAATCAGAAGTGATCTAGATTATAAAACTAAACCTGAAGTTTATTTGGATTAGAGAAAGTTATACTCACAGCTAGCATTTCTGTAGAGAAGAAAAGGTTCGTGGAGCTGAAACTCCAAGTCTTTATTTACTGGTTCAACCAGGTTGTGCATATTCAGTCGATTCACTATCGTAAAACCATGATAAGGAGAAGCTGACCTGTTGTTTCAATTAAAACAAAACCAAGGATGAATACCTGCATCAACGTAAGTAATTTTCTGAAACCAAGTTATGAATTCATCTTCAAATTTCTGCTGCTTTGTTATGTGAAGCTTTAGAAGTCCTGAAGCTCTCACAGTTGTTTTTCTATGCCATTTCTTGGCATGCCACCTAATTTCAATTTCAAATTACACTTACCTCAAAGCAGGATTAGGATTAACATTACAGTTCTACACTGCTAAACTGCTGAATCAAAGATATGCCTCTGAAAAATCTATTCAAAAAAACTAGGGCAGGCCCACCATTAAAATGCAAATGTCTTCAATACTTGACATAAGATAGTTTTGAGGCAATTTAGAATTTTTTGATTAGAGGAGAAGAATCAAACCACTTACACAGCATCGCTACCTTACTGTAAATAGACATGACAATAAAAAAGAGCTGCTCTCTTAAATAGCATGAAATACATTTACAGGGGGAAGCATAAACAGTAATTTCTTCCTAAAAGGAGACTCTGGAAACAAGGACTTAACTCAGTGTCCTGAAAGTACATATTAAATTATTCAGAATTGTATTGCTTAGTGAAGCAATTTTTATTATCTAGATTTTTGCTGGACACCAGGTGGAAAAAGAAAACACTGAACAAGCACTGAATGTTCAAGATAGCTTTAGATCTGTTTTCTCTTGCTCCATGAATGTCCTGTCAGCACTCAACTGTGCCTGTAAGCTGGTGTATAATCAACAAAAGCAGCACAATGAAGGCAGGCTAAAATCAGACACAATTAGCTGGTAAATATGAAGATTTCTGTAACAATTTGGCCACCTTTACCTAATGATCATCAACAAAAATCTATCAAGAGCTTCTGAGCACACGGTAAACAACTCTTACCATCACAAATTAGTCTCTTAATGCACCTCACAGAACTTGTTTGAAATCATCAGCTAGTGACACTGAAAGCTTTTGCTTTAGTTTTTGTTTTGGTTCAGTTTTTTTTAAGTTTGGTTCACTTTCTTACACTAAGTATTTCCAAGCTGGGAACTAAAGTACCAGGAACTGGTTACTCAAATCCCTACATAGTGCCAGGATAAAATGTTGTAACACCCAAACTATGACAGTCTGCTTCAGGATGGCTTAAGTCAGCATTATTTCTATTTCTTACCTTCAACAAAGTGTTATTTCACTTTTTTTATTTGCCTGTAATTTAAAACTTGAACTCATGACTGATTTTATGTGCTGGTTTTCCTCCTCACTCCTTTTACCCATCCTGGAGAACTGGAAATTTCTTTCACAGCTTTGATGAGGAAATCAAATAGCCCCCAAAACCAGACACTATGAGATCTCCAGCTTTTGGGCAACTTCATCCATTTACAAAAATTTATGCCATTTTCCAGGAGTAAATTAAAACAGATTATTTAATTTCTCATCTCTATTGTTTTCATAATCAGCTTCACGGATTTTAGGAGACAAAGGGAGACTTGACATTTAACAAACTCAAAACACTAACAAATGTTCTTGGATTAGTAAAATAAGCCAAATAAACTAGTTTTTGATGTGGGTACATATGTAGCATTTAAATTTTATGCTTTCTCAGCAGTACTTTTAGGGACTTTTGACAGAGTTATTCACCCATGTGCAGAGTTTATTCTTTTTGAATGAGTATGCAGCAGTTAACAGCTGGACAAGTAAGTAATGCCGAGTATGAAAGCTCTGCAGGAAGCCATCTGGAGTTTGTCTTCTTAAGGAAGCAAAATAAAAATCACCACCACTATATCCCCCCTCTCCCAAATAACCAACCCAAAACAACAAACCAACCCTTACCTTTTATACACAAATAAGGTCCCTTCTATGTCGGTTTTCTCCTACAAAAGACAACAAATGCACTTCAGGGATCTGCTTGTTCACACAGTTATGTAGGTTTTGTATAGTGTTTTAATTACAGAGACTTACAATAGCCTTATCTTTCCATAAGGTTTGACATCACAAGTCTAAAAAATATCATCTCCTATTTTCAGAAACTACCTAATTTTTTTATTAGAAAGTTTAGGAAGTTGAACCCCTTCCAAAAGATTTTGCTCATGCTCTCAATCTTCCGACGTGATAACACAGTTTTCCACAACCTTCCCATGCTGAGCCTCACGGGGCAATCTCTAAATATCGGACATGTTCTGTTCCTCAGTTTTACTCCAAGGACAGCAACAGCAGCACAGCCAGCACAGCACGATATGGACCATGGCTCTGTTTCACACTCCAGCTTCCAGAGCGACCCTCACCACGGGCTGGTGACCCACGAGCGCAGAAAGTTCGTGCAGCTCCAGGGCTGCACGTGACAACGGGAACTTCCCCGTACTCCCATTTTTACAGCTCTGTGATGAACCCGGTGGTCAAGCCAAAATCGTGTTTTAATGCAATGACGAACACTAACATCTCTTAAATCTCCCTCTTCCTGAACAAGGGCTCTGTGCAACAGGCACGAGCAACTACAACAAAGTACGATTTAAAACCAGAAAAAGTCAATGGCCACCAGGAGCCAAAGCGCCCTCCAGCCCCAGCGCTGCCCCGGTCAGAGGGGAGACGGCGCCGCCTCCTAGAGCGCACACACGGCCTCCCCTCTTCCTCCACCTCTCCTCTCTCTTCCTCCTCCTCTCCTCTCCCCTCCCTCCCCCTTCTCCTCCACCTCCTCCTCTTCCTCTCCTCTCCCTATCGCCTCCTCTCTTCGTCTCCTTCTCTCCCCCAACACAAGCGGGGGGAACGCGCCCAAACCCCAAACTTCCCCCTGGGCGAGCGCAGCCCCTCGCGGGCCCCGTGCGGACGCTCCGGGCCAGGCAGCTGCCGGGGCGCGGACACGGCCGGGCCCGCTCCGCCGGACTCACCCACTCGTTGTCCTTGGGGCTGAAGCTGTAGAGCGCAACCTGACCGGTCACATCGGCGATGCCGGTGATGAAGGGATCGTGCCGCCGCAGGGCCGCCAGGCTCATCTCCTGCTCCGCTCTGCCCGCCGCCTCCATCTTGGATCCGGGCAGCCCCGCCCGCGGAACGGCGACAGCCGCGCTGGTGCACCGGCCCCGCCGCCGACCGAAACGCCCAGCCCGCGCCTGCCGTTCCGCCCGCCGCTCAGGGCCCCCGCCCCGCCCCGCGGGCCCTTCCCGGGTCCCTTTTGTCAGCTCGGGGCCCGCAGCCCCTTCCAGGGGCCCCGCTCCCCCCTCGCAGCTCCGGTGGCCGAGGGCTTGCAGGGCCGTGGGTCCTTCGCGGGGCCGTGGGCTTTGGGCAGGGACCGCGCCCCCGCCGACACGCGTGGGCAGGGCTGAGGACTGGCCTTCGCACCTTGTTATTATTTATTTCCTTCATTAGTAACACAAAGGCTTCGGAGTGCACTGCAGGCTGGCTTGTGAAGTGCGGTGAGCTGGGTCCCAGGCTCAGGAATGATCTTCCAGCACTTTGAGGGTGATGCTGTTTGCTCCCATGTCTGTCATTTTCTGATGTATCAGTACATCACGGTCTGCAGTGGGATATGGAATTTTCAATCTTTTAGAAGAATTTGGGGATTAAATATTTCTCTCAGGTACAGTAAACACAGGTACATTTCTCAGGTAAAGTAAAGGTGCATAGGACAGTAAACTGTCATATGTAAAGTAGAGTGCTATGTAGTACATTATCTATGTTTGCTGAAACAGGAGCAAAGTAACATGCAGTGCACTGAGCTTTTTCCTGCAGTTTTTTTTCAATTTTTGGTGATTTTAGGAACGGGAAAGTATAGAATATTCATCAGGACCAAGGCATAAATTACTTCCAAGATAAGATCAGTCAGGTTCAAGTATCTTTGTAGCATTTTGCACAATCTGACAGGAAAAAAACAGGCTTGTAAATTTCTAAACAAAACCATGTTTGTAGCAAGTTCCTGACCCTCCTGAGAATTTAAAGCATGTCTGCTATGCTCTGTATTACCACAGGTCATGTTGTTCTCTGTTGCAGGTGGACAAACTCTTGGTTTTAATACAGCTTCACAGTATAGTCCTCTCCCACAACAGCTGACATTTAACGCACAAACTATGAACAAAGATCCAGAAGTTGTGTGGTTCCACAAAAAGTCTTTCTGACAAGAAGTGGAAATGCCAAGTTCCAGTATAATATAATTTTTTATACTGTAAAGCTTTTGGGGCAGAACAATAGTTTACCTGCTTTGGTGCCAAAGAGTTCCAGCATAAAGTAAAAATGCATTTCTTAGGAAAAACGTAATCTAGACACAAAACTTCATCTTGGTAACTCATCCTTGAACCCCAGGACATAAGCATCAGTAAAAAACCCCAACAAAAGTCATATGGAATGTCTTAGAGCTCCATAAATTGTCCATGTCCTTCTGATGGTTTTGCCACAGGAGAGCCTAACCCATAAAATTTGGGTATTCATTGGTTCCATAGTGTTTGCCCTTAAAGGCAATAGTTTGATGTAAAATGTCTCATTATTCCCTAACAGTCAATATTAGAGAAAGACAATAAGAGGAAATTAAAGTTTGCAAACTATTTTATAGTGCAATAACATTCTAAGAACTCAACTGAAAGAGAAAGAAAATGACAAAAACTTTTTTTAAAAACTGGTTTTAAATGGCATCTTAAACATCTGCACCAAACAGCTCCTTTCTGCAAGATTACTGTAAAGCAAAGGTATCTTTCAAATTTAAAAACTTATTGGCAAAGGAAGCTTTCTGCTGTGTGAGATCTCAGTTGTGAAAACAACTTGGTTTCATCTTGCATTAAAAGTGAAACCCAAGGAGCAGCAAGAAAGAGAGGGAAACAGTGGTTCCTGGTTATGGATTGTTTTCCTCCTTCATCTGCTAATTCCAGTTCTGCATTTCAGTGAATTTATTCTCCCTGCCCATCTTCACTGCTGTTGCATTGGAATAAAATATTTTGTCATCTTCCTCCTCAGCCTTGAAGCACAGCACAGTGTGTGTCCAGGCAGAGTCTCGGGGTTCACTGGGAAGTTGTAGCTACTCAGGCATGTGCTGTGAGTGTTGTGTGGTGCAAATCTCCCTGGCCCTCCTTGCTGCTGTGCTGGGGAAATGTTCCTCTCTCACTCCCTGTTCCTGATTCTTGCACAGAACCCAGCACAAGTGGGATGATGCACACGATGCCCTTTTCATGTTATCTCTGTGACTGGGACAGATTCCATTTGTGTTTCAACAAGTGAAGAGAACATCCTGTTTTATAGTTCAGTTATTCTGCCGAGGTTTTGTAGGACAGGATATGATAACTTATTACCCTAAGTACTTAATATATGTTAATATTAAGGTAGATGGAGTAATAGAGACCCTCTTTTACTCTTCCATTAGTTTGTGACACCATGGCTGGGTCTCTGTTGCTCTGCTGTTGGCAGTTCTGTTATACAAACTCTTTTTCTGGCCTCTCTTTTTACACAGTAGATTACCTAGGTATCCTCAAAGCTTATTTGGGTTGCAGTCACTCCTTTAAGCGTCCTACAGAAAAAGCCTTCATTCTTCAGTCCCTTTGTTTTCCCCTTGTTAGCTGAAAGCCCTCAGCAAAAGATCTATTGCTGCTGTTCAGATGAGGGAGAAGTGCAGACAGTGCATTTTCTGTTATTACTCCAGGCTGAACTAGGGTCCAGTGAGTCCTGCAAATCTGAGTGACTCATAGAGCTCATATTTTATCTTTGCACTTTTCCACTTGAAACAATTGCCAGAAAGTCCTGGTTTCATGAGCTTTTTTGCAAATGACACACTATTGTTGGTTTGTTTGCAGATATTTTCCTGGAATTGTAATAGCAGGCAATTTCTGGGCTATTGGTTAGTAATTGCATTGTTATCTACACCCTAAATTTCAGGATAATGGCTGTAATTCTACAGACTGTTTATTTGGGCTTAGTCCTAGATAGGACAGATGATAACCTCCTTAATAACTTAATGAACTTTTATTTTGCATTTTAATTGTTTAAAAAAAACAAGGGGCAGGGGATGCCAGAATTTTTGAAATGCTGCCATTTTATTTGAAAAATCCTTTTATTTCACAGGTGGTATTACCTGAGCATTTTGCTCATTTATACAAATATGGTATAAACTGCTCAAGTTGTGTAGTTACCTTCCCTGGCAGTTGTTCTGCTCTTTGGAGGGCCAAGTGGATCAGAAGCCTTTCCAAGGAGATCCAACTTGCACTGTGCTCTCTCTGCACCAGTGCTGCAGCCACAGGTACCTTATTGCATATTCATGGTGACAGATGTTTATTTTTAGCTGTGCAAAATCTTTTTCTGCCTTCAGAGGAAAGTTTTCCAAACTGCTACATGTTAACAGTGCTACAGGGCAGCAGTGTTAATCTAAACAATGAAAATGGATGGGATAGGATGGTGTGTAAAGGGACTCCCAGTTTAGCGGGATCATCACATGGAAGTGACAAGGTTTAGGAAGGTTGTTCTAGGACTACTGACTTACCCAGCTGTAGGTGTGGGATTTTTTCCTCTTTCCATGCTCTGTATAAAACAGAGATAGCACAGAACGACTTTTCATAGCATCTGAGTTTCTCAGCCATTGCAATACTGAAATGTGAATTTAACTAGAAATTTCTTTGTTGTGAAATAATTGCAGTAATGATTCTGTAAAGGAATGGATGACTTTCATTTTTCTTTTTCTTTTTTTTTTCTCCTTATACAATTGGAAAAATCTTCTAGAAAATGTGAAGCACAGAACATTAAAAACAACAGCACTTTCTGAAATAATGTAACTTAATAAAGTACAAGGAAAATGACATAGTTAGCCATCTATGTGTCCACTGACATTTTGGATATGAGTGTTACCAGCAGTTATGGTCCTTCCAAGAGATGCTAAAATAATATTAAAAGAAACAGAGAAAAATCATAAAATTACAGTTACAATTCAATAAAAACAAAAGAATGAAATTACTCAATTTGATTTATACAGTAAAGCTACTCCCACAATAACAGTGTAAGAGGGTGAAATAGGTCACAGGCAGCCCTCCTTACATTGCTCAATAACATTAGAAGGATTAATCATTTATGGATTATCTCCTAGAAACAATGATCTGGTGCAGACAGGTAATCCAATCTCCTCTATCTTTCTAACCTGGTTTGCCATTTCACAGGAGATTGTGGAAGGGTGGCAGGTTTTTCTGGGAAGACATTGCCTGCCAGCTTGAAACATGTAAAATTGCTGGAATTTGCATCAAAATATGACAGCTCTTCTCTGACGAAGGTAGGTAGTGAAATTAGACAGGTAAAAGGATTTTTTTTTAACTAGGGCACAGAGGTTCAGCTCAAAAAATTATATCACATTCACCCTTGGTTATAATCTGTCACTGACAAAGTAAAGAGAGAAGTTTATCATTGACATAAATCAGAACTAGAGAGAAAATGTTATTCCTGGGAATCTGCACTTTGCATAATATCCAGCAATATATTTTTCCTAAGTAAATTTGTAGAAAAATTAAAATACAACTTCTTTTTGAATACAAGCCTTTCAGTGATGGCAGCCTCTGTAAGTTCATTAGATGCAGGTGTGCAGCTGAACTTTTATTGATTGATGTGCTTAATGTGTTACATTGGGCTTTGAACATACATCTTTAGCCACTTCTGGGATATTTTATCTGGCTGTAGCCTCAAGGCCTGCTGTTGAATATATTAGATTGTGCTAATCTCATTGCTGAAAATGAACTCCATTGCAAATATTCATTGGACAAAATATTGCAGTAGCAAAAGTGCACCATCAGTGATTTTCAAATGCTTATTTCATTTTGCATGTAGTTGCTGTTTTATTGCTATAATAACATTATGAAAAAAATACTCAATTACTATTACAAGCAGAGTAGCCTGTTCCCCTAGGTCTCCTTATACAGTTAAAAAAATAGAGATAATTAGATTAGCAAGGTCCTGCTCTGTACAGAATTGAGAAATACATCAGGTGTAATTGTGCATCGTAGTAGTAACCCTGCGCCTTGAGGAAGCTACTTTAGTAGAACCATATTAGTTTTTGACTCAGCCAATTTTTAGTTACTGAGTGATCTACCTTAAATACACTGTGTCAGCTTTGTGGCATTATTGTGTACTTATATTTTTGTCTTCTTGAAGCATCCTTTTTTTCCTGAGCCACTTTTGATGCCTTCAGGTATCTGGCCCTTTAAATACTGGGGCCATCACATAAATTTTAAAATGTAGGTTTCTATGCTGCTTTATCTCTGAAGCCTGGCTGTAAAATAGCAAGTCAGAATTCCTTTTAAATGTTTTAATATTTTTGTTAATATTATTTCTATTTTTCAGTATTTTATTTTTAATTTAATATTTTATTTTAATGTTTTATTTTAAAATATTTTGTCTTCTTGCAAAATATGCACATATCAGAGCAATCATCTCTAAAATAGGTTAGATTAATTTTTTATGAGCAAATGTGTATTTTTCAATAGGCTTTACTTGATGTGGTGCAGTACTAATAAGGAAGATGCAACACGATTCTGAGAGTAAATAGCTTCTAGAGCTTTTCAGACATGACTGGAAACAAATAGAAAGTAAAACAGCCTGGTGGTTTGGGCTGCTTCTGATGCTTCTTGAGTTTTCCAGTGTCAGAGGAATGGGAATCAGCAAACCTGCATTCATTTCTAAGGTTATTAAACCACTGCAGCTCTCTGTACCTTCATTTTCCCATCCATAAATGAGTGCAATGTATTCACTCATAATCATAAATTCCATTGAAATACTTTCTTAGGAGCAATATAAGCAGCAGGCATTCTGGTGATATTTCATTCATCCGGGGAAGGGCTGGTGGGATGCTGAAGGATCACAGAACCTTGTTGGAAGGTGAGGGCAGCAGCTGCATTGGGTGCTGTCACCAGGACAAAGAAGCAGGCTTGGAGCTCTGCTCTGGCTGGGTGGATGTCCTGAAGCCTCTCAGTGTCAGCCAACACCTTCTGTGGGTCTCATCTTCCTGCTGGAAACAGGAACAAACACAGGTGTAGTGAGAGCCTGGAGCACAGCATCCCTTAATTCCTGCTGTGGGCACACACATCCCTTGCTCTTTGCTTTGGCAGCTTTCTCCAGGATGTATCTTGTCCAAGAGTATTCAGTGACATAAACTACGTGGATTGAATGTGTGTCATGTGCTAAATTCTGCCTCTGTCAGTTGCAGTCAAGAATCCATAATGTGTTTATGCTTTGAAATCAAGTTCTGAGGTAGAGCCACTCATTTTGGATGGCCTTCCTGCAAGGGGTGAGGAAGGCAGGCTGGGAGAGGTGGGAAGAGTCACCGTACTTGGTGAAAAGTGAAGCTCTTTTACATCATGACTAAGGAAATAAACTGGATGAGATCCTAACCTCTTATTTGGCCTCTTTCCTTCAATTAAGTTCTGGCTGATGGAGAATTCCTTTGCTGCAGTCACTCAGAAAAGAGCCATAAAGTTGTGTGATGAAGATCCTCAGGGGAGCCCTGTGGATAAAATGTGTGAGGAGTGGCATAGGAAGGGCATTTCAAGGGGAAAGCAGCATTCACACACAGTATTGTGGTGATTTGCAACCAAAGTGGAACAGAGTTTAGCTAAGACAGGGCTGGAGCTCAGTCCTTAAGGGCTGTGGTAGAAGTGCAATTGCAGCCTTTTGCTTTTGGGACCTCATGTCCCTTGACCTTGGTGTTAGAAAATAAATGATCTGATAGTAATGAGTTATTAAAGAACAAAAGCAGCAGCATCTTATTTAATTAATTTCGAACGTGTAGTGTGCAGTTATGTGTGTAAAGAGAAATGGCAGTCAACTATTTCCTTCAGAATTTTCTATAGAATTCTGTGCACAGATTAATTGAATTTTCATCTGGAAAATAAGTATAACTTGGGATGTCAGTCTGCAAATTAGGTTGCTTGCTTTGGCGTGTTTTCAAGGGAAAAGAGAAATAACTAATAAGTTGTGTGTTGAAACCATCCATTGCATTCATACAACAATTTTTTCCCCGTAGTGCATCACAATAAAATTACTTTTCCATGTGGAATTAGTGCATGGAAATGCTGAATATAAAGAACTTGTGTAGGGGTGCTATATTTTGTCAGGTAGGGATTGGCAAGCTGATGAACAGCTCTCCAATAGATTGTAATAATCTCAAATAATTATTTCAAGACCGCTTGAGTACCAGTTCTCATGACAGGCTCTAGTAGGTTCTTTCAAGACTCTCATGGTCAGTACAACTAGTTCTCATTTTCAGAATTACTACCTCGTCTAAAGTCTGTACAAACCATGTGATTTTCAAAACAATTAAATGTAACAGACTTTGAGAGCTGCAGTGTAAACAATGCACATATGCACAAACAGCTGAAGGACCACATCTCCTCTTGCTTTTTCCTTCTGGTGTGATGCCTTCCAGAGCTGGCAGGTTGAGCTGGGCTCTGCAGTCCCAGAGTGACACAGTGCCTGCCTGCCTGCCCAGCTCCTCCTCTGCCCCTGAGTGCAATCTGTGGCTGCTGACAGCTGGCACAGAAATCAGGAATGGGGAGGTGAAGCTTGCCATGCTGGCCTTTCCCTGTTCCTGTGTGCACCTGACATTGCTCAGACAGAGACAGGGCATTGTTAGGAAGCTTGACACTTCCATGATAAAAAAGACCTGTCACCCAGGGGAATTGAGTTGCAGAAGTGCTGAGCTGTCCTACAGGGCAGCAGTGGCCAGAATCCACCATTTACCAGAACAGAAAAATGCTCAAAACCAGCTACCAAAAGATAGAGCAAAGCATTGCCTCTGTAAATGTTTTCACTCTGAGATAAAACTGGCATCTTTTACTAGATTAAGAAAAATTCTGATCAGCTCTGTTTTCATGAAGGATTTGTTGTGTGAATAATCAGGGGGTGGTTATTAGGAGGAGGTAAGCTGGGTACAGAGGGAGAGCCTGGAAAGGCAGCTGAGGGAAAGGCTCTTCCTCCTGCCCTTGGTAGCACGAGTGTCCACACAGGAGTAACAGGGGAGCTCAGGCTAAAGGAAGGCCTAGGAGACAAAACCAGGCATGTCTTTATACTGTATTTGTGTGGGAAGGGGACTGTTTGACTGTAATAACCATGGGCATATGTTTTGGTAAGATGCTCCCATTATAGTCTGTTTTGGTGTTTGGTTTTTTTTTGGACTTGGTCTTAAATTCCAGCTGTAGTGGGGAGCCAGCCAAGTGGGCTGTGTAAACGAAGATTTAGCACTTCAGGGCCATTATGTGATTCATCAGCTTCTGTGACACGAGAGCCAGGCAATGCTTTTGGCTTACAAACAGCTGTGGGGAATGCTTAAGTTAAAAGGGTTATTCTTGTTCCTTTAGAAAATCCCCCTAGTATTGTCTAATATCAGGATTTTTACATTTATCCAGCCTCAGATATTCCTTTTATAGGCTCTTGCCTACTTCGTGGTGCTTCTTTAGTGGTCACACTTCTGCAAAGTGCTGTCTGTGGCTTGGTGGCACCAAGCCAACTGCTGAGAGGTTTGAAGGGTAGTAACTATTTGTTTGAGTTTAAACAATTAAAGACTCACTAAGTGAAATCCACTGCAAGTGAAAGCTAGTAACTGAAATGCTGACTCTACCAGGAAAGCATGACTGCCAGAATAGAGGCACTTTGTCAAAGACTCAGAGAAAGAAAAAAATATATATCAATGAAGGTAATTGTACAAGTGTATTTTATTACTATCATGTCAGCAGGACAGAGAGACTTATTAAACTTGCTTCAATCCCCATCAGTTCTTTATAACCTTGAAAAAAATCAGAGGAAGATAAAGAAATTGTCTATTTTCTCTCTCTTTAAGTTGATTTTTCATTTGCATCTCTAGTCAGAATTTAATTACTAATGTTTGCAAAAACATATTCTGGTATATGGGATATTTGCAAACTCTTCACTGAGATTATTTAAGATTTCTCTTAATTGCAGTTTTAAGCTGCATTGTACCGGTTTTTGAAATGCTCCCAAAACCATCAAGTGTTCTCCAGAGGATGTGCTAATGAGGCATATAATGGGACATTAGTATGAATTGATTATTTTAATTTATACGTTAGGTTGTTTTTGATACATTTTTTTACCCGTTTCTCATTATAAATAAGCTAACACTAGAAAATGTTTACCTTGTAAAATTATCAGAGGCGAATGTCTTGCTTGTCTGTGTGTAGGCAAAGGGATACAGTAGCAGCAGGACTTCTGTTATAATCAGCAAAAAGGTAATAGAGAAAGGCAACTGAAGTGTAGATCTGTAACGAGATCTTCTGTTAGTTCAGGGATTTTTGAGGCTTCTACAGTCTCTCTGGGGCCCATTTTTTTTCTTGTCTTTCATCTGGATCTGTCTTTGTTTGCATTTCCACTGAGCTTATGCAAGAGAGGGAACTTTGCAAATGTGCATATCTTAATTTTTCCAATGGGAAACTTTGCAGCTGCATGTGTGGCTGTCACGGGCTTCACTCCTCTGTGTAATCCAGGGGAGCTGTTCCCAGCTTTAGTCTGGATCTGGCTGACTCAGACTGACCTCGGTGGTGGCTGGTAAGGACTGGTGGCTGGGCTGACCCTTTCAGCAAGTCCACAGCCGTGGTGGCTGTGGTCAGCTTGGGAATACTCCCAGTGCTAACACCAGTGCTGTGTAAGGGAGCATCTAAATCTGTTCACTGACTATTCGATAGTTGAGGTGTGTGGCTATTAGAAAATGCTCATTTGGTGACCTTTGGCTTGCATCCAGGGCCTATTTCAGTCCTAACCTTTGGCTTGTATCTTGGCTTCTGGCTTGGGCTCTTGACCTTTGGTATTTAGCCTGACTGCTTTGGGTGCCAGATCAAAGTTCTGTGCTTGGATTCCAGTTTTGGATATTAGCTCTAACTGCTTCTTGCAGCTTGGCACTTAAATCTTGTATGTGCTTTTGAAATTTTCCCCTTAGGGCACCAATTATACTTCTTACGTTTCTTTTTCAGCCTTTATGTAAAACTCTTGTTATCAGAACAGCTCGATTCTAAACGCATCCCTTCCCACGTGGGTCATTAAACTGAGGATGCAGAGCTGTTTGGACACTCTTCCAGGAATCCCTGCTTCCTACTCACCACGGGGAGTCTCTTGGTTGCCTTTGTGCCCACACTTGTGTGATGTGCAGGTGGATGGGTGCCCACCAGCAGAGCCTCAGCCCAGGTGGCCATGGCAAGTCTGCCTTATGGCTGGACATCCAAAAAGCCAGAATGAGTGCAAGCCTGATAAATCCCAGCATCCTGTTTGCTACAAATCTGTTGCTGAGACACCAGCCTGGAAATTTGACCAAATGTGTAAGAATGAAAAGCTCCCCATAAGTTAATATTAAATCAGCTAATTTCCTCCTAAAACATAATATATGAAATGACAGCAAAATCGTGTCTAAGGAAAATAAACACAACCCCAAGGTATAATACCCTATGGTATTTTCAGTAAAAGCCTCACAAGGTTCTGTTGCTTTTGGAGGTCAGATGGCAAGCTGCATGTTCACAGTTGTGACTACATGCTCATGTGGGTTTTTTTCCCTGGCTTTGCAGGGAACTGTTCGCGTGAATAACTGCTCCTGCAGAGTGAATAAAGGCATTTGCAATCTGGTCCCAGCTGGAAACTTATTTCTGAAGTCAGTTCACTCCCTTCATAAAGCACAGAATCTTTATTTTATCTTGTTTTGTGTTTAGTTCACATCATTTGAAATCTTTAGGTTGATTGCTATGCCATTCCAAATCGCTTCCTACTGGAAGAGACGTGTATTTTATAGCTCTTAATTCTTTCCCAACACATATTTGGAATAGAGAGATTCTTCTTGTCTGGGAGGAGAAGGGTAATTGCTGCCTGCCTGGATATCAGTTAATTAGCAGTCTCCTCACCAGTGGATGCCTGGCCAAATTCACTCTTTTGCTGAGTAATTTATTAAATAACTATGAGACTATTCAGGCAGCCTCACCAGTATTTTGTAATAAAGCACTAATTACTTGGTATATTTAATGGCAAAAGAGATGTAAGGAAATACAGGGCATATATTCTCAGTTGCTTACCAACCTTTCTCTCACACCTTTCTCTTGGATCACAGAGCTCAGTGAATTAGATCCAGTCATTCCTCAAGTGAAGATAAGGCATAATTTCAGAGGAGTTATTGACTACCCTTTTCTTCCTCAGTTAATGCAATCTTGGCCTGGTTTGGAATGCAGAATAACATTTTGAACAGGAATCCCTGTCACAGCCTTAGCAAGGCTGCTTAGATAGGGAGAATCAGCTCCTCTAAGTGCTGACACTTGTGCAGTGGCTCAGGAAGTGTGTGGAAGAAATGCAAGATAAACCCCGTGCTCGGCTGCCCTGTCACATCTTGTGTGGTGCTGCTGTCCATTAACGTGCCACTGGCTCAGGGACAGCGCTGGGCTCGGCCCAGATCACTCGGCAGCTGTCAAGTGGGTAAGACAAGCTTGCTGGGGAATGTACTGAGATAATCGCAGGAAGGTGAAGTTGGATCTCATACATGTGCTGCACTGAATGCTCTGAGCAAAGGAGGCTTTATTCTGCAGCACGGAGACCAGATGGACTCTGTGACTGTTCTTTCGGTTTCTGGGGGAGAATTCAATACATATGGTCTGGAATCAACACCTCATTTGTCAGTTCAAGTCACACCATTACACCCTCCCCCTGTCCCCCCCCTAATTTTTGCTGTTATTTTGCAAAGACAAGATCTCCTGGTAGCAGGTATGTGTTATGGCAGCGTTCTGAAATTTGCCAGCTCTTTATCCCTTTTGCTGAACCCCTGCTGGAATCCAAAAGCCCAGCTTTTCTTCTCTTTCCTGCAGGGTACAAGCAGCTGTTATTTTGAAAAGAGAGGCTTTGTACCATAGTCATTCTCAGCAATTTGAAAAAAAAAAAGCACAGGCTTTTTGTTACTCTAATGTCTTATCAGATGATTTCTGTTTTGGTACATAAAGCATACTACTGTATAAATTGTGAAACTGGAAGGTCGGCAGATTTGATGGCTGGGTCTAACTCTGTTTTGTTAGGACCAGTTCTGGCAGCACATCTAAGACATCTTAGTACACAAAAGGTATGCACAGGTATTTCCTGGGTATTACTGATAGTCAGTTTTAATGCCAGGATTTGCTGAGTAGGGAGGAGGCACACTCCTGGTTTTGGGTACTCCTTTCCACTGAATGCTTCCTTCAGAACTCAGCACTTTAACAAGTGTTAAAACATTATTCTACACAGCATTGTAGTTCTGTTGCAGCTTTTGTGGTTTTTGTTTGATTTTTTTTTGTTTTGTTTTCAAGGAAACCTAGTTTTAGCTCCATGTTTTAGTGTCCTGAATAGTTTAATATGATGAAGATTAATTTGAAGTGACCCTCATTACAAGCAACTGTAATAAAACTGGGGTCCTGGCTTGGTAACTCTAGTTTTAATGTATATGACTGTATTTCATGGTATGGTCATAGAAAAGAATTAAAAATCCTCCTTTTTTTAGTTTGAAAAATAATTTATATTTTAGTTTCATATGGAACTTTTCTGCTACATTTTGAATTTTTTTAAAATCATGAAGCTTTGTTTTCTATGAAATGTGTATGGAACAAAGAAAGAAACTATCATTTTAGATATTCATATATAATAGGCAGAGACCTAAATGATAAATTTTGATGTCTGTTAGTTCTTCCTTGACTAAACACCTGCCCCTTCTTTTGAGGTGTTTGTGGTAGGGAAGTTTTGCTGTTGTTCCATCCAACAATTTTAGAATATTAAAGCAGTAAACAGCACAGAAAAGGAATTTTTCACAATGAAGACAACTGACTCACGCCAGGACCAAAATGTGTTAAAGAACAGGGCTAAAACTGTCATGTCAACTGACATGGCATTGTCCTCTTGTTACAGACCAGAAATCTGGGTCTGTAAAAGGGTGTGGGCAACACAGACCAGATCCTCTTTGGGCTTTAGCAGGTTTGACCTTCAGTCAGTTTAGAACATTTTCCATATGAATAGCAAAACTGAACTGTTCTTAAAGGTAAAGGAGAAGCAGGACCCAGTGGTCCCATAAACACATTTAAAAAATTTATTTAAAGGAGTATTCAGTGTTTGAGACAGAAGGGGTTAGTAATGATACTTTAAAAATGATGATGATTCCTTTCTTATTTTATAAAAACCTCTTTACTAAAATGTTATTAAATGTTGTTTAGAATGCTTTTATTAAAATTAAATGGTTGAGTGGAATTAGATAAAGAATTACACTGAATTCAGCAACCTTTCAGATGGTGGGGCCAGTTTTCTCTTTGGGAAGGTCTGGAGTACTGTTCATCACAGTGGTCACTGTTGCAGCTCCTGTACCTCACTAACCACTGGAGTTGCTGTATTTTGTTTCTGAAAAAGAAGCTGAAGTTTTATTTCATCCTGGGTTGTTCACACTGACTGGATGCACATTTTCAGGTGTTTCAGCAGCATATATAAAGATCCTTAGTTCCAGAGAAGCAAGTTTTATGGATTCCTTATATTTGATGTTGCACAGGACTTGTACCATGCACAGTAGACTTTGTAACTCAGTTTTAATTCTGATATTTTGGAAAGCGCACCTATAGCTTGAGAGATAGAAGTCATCGAAGTTGTCATTGTCCTTTGCTCCCAGGGTTTGACTCCTCCCTTGTATTTCTCATTTTTTATTAATACTGACATGTTGACTGATACGTTTTATGATGCACAGCCACTCCATATGTATGACAAGGACCTGTCAAAGCCTAGGAGGCTCTATTTTTCCACTGAATTTATTATCTTCCAAGTCCTGACCTGCATCTATTTTTTTTTTTTTTCCAACAAAATCTTTTTGTCAGGGGATCAAAGATGCCTTTAAACCAGCCCTTTTCTACAGCTGAGGGATCAGCCTTAAGATGGGTGTTGGTTTAGGATGTGCTACAGGGTTGGATGTGAGAAGTTTTACAACTGCACATCCACACTGATGGCAGAGGTTAAATTGCCTTCAATCTCCAAGTATATACTAGCAAAGGGTTATTCTGGCTCCTGATTTTTTCACTTTAATTCCTATCTACTTCACAGATGTTAGACTTAGAACTAATCTAATGACCTTCAGGAAGAAATTAATATAACTTTTGAACTGGGCAAACAATTGCAAAGCTATTGTGAACAATTTCATTTTACCTCATGCATTTGTGGACAAGTATCTGTATTTCAGCCTGACTCACAGGCACTTGCTCTGCTCTGTCACTCTCTTGTGCACAAGTGGGTGGAATGGCTCTATCCCTGCATTCTGCAGGAAACTGGCTCCTTTTCCTCTTGCCACAGGTAGGCTTGGGCAGGAATGAAACAGTGGATGCAGGATCCACCATCAGGTCATTTTGGTGCTGTTACATATCCCTGGATGTACCAGGCTTTCCCTGCTATGAGTTTGGATGCATTGCAGGAGAAGCTGATAATGCCTTTCACTGTGAGGATTCCCACCTTGCAGAGCTAAGGACGAGTGTTCCCCATGACCTTGCTTCCCTCAAATCCCTTTTGCACTGTTTTGAAACTGCACTGAGACCAACCAAGTGGAAGTTCCCACATCATTTCCAGCCCAGGCAGAGAGCATGCTGACCTTGCCCAGACTTCATGCTTGAATGTCTTCTATTTGCTCAGAATTCCAATAAAAAATCTGGGGTTGGGAGAACAGTACAGCAATAGGTACTGCATAATTTGACACGTTTCTGACTGGCTGGAGGTCATTTAAGGCTTTGAAACTATGTAAAAAAAAAAAAGGTGATGTGGAAGCTGTCTTTGGAATTAAAGCAACTTCTAGGTGTTTTTAGCAGTCCACAAGGATGAATCTTGTAGAAAAATGTATTTGTTTATATCTTGTCAAGAGTGTTACTGTAATGACTTTTCCTGTTAATATAAAATATTGAGTTTTGAAAATGCCACTGTATTAGCTTTCAAACACCTTTAAACTTCATATTCTATGAATTTGATATAGACATTAAAATAGTAGCAGCTGTTTCTATTCTCTTTTTTTTCTCTCTCTCCCTGGATATGGATCACAGACACAGGTTGTGCAATTTATAAAATATGTGCAAGTCCAGACACATTCCTGAAAGTCAGGGCAGCTTCAGTGGTTCTATCTTATTTTAATGCTTCTTTGAAAGGTGATAAAATTTAAAGTTTCCAGTAGGCTATAGAGAAAAGATATTTTTACTGTTGAAAAATATGTAATTCAAAATCTGTCAAGAAGAACTTGATATGGAAACCATTCAGAATGTTTTAAAAAGGAAATTGAACACCGTAGTTCTATTTTTCATTTGGATATTTTTTCTTGTGCAAACTTTCAGCTGTATGGGCTATAATATTTCAATATTACTGTAAAAATATTTCAACAGGACCTGGCTGCTATTCCCAAATTAAAAGAGAATGCAATCTACATTTCACTGAACATTTTGGGGTTTCGATATTTTTTATCCACTATGGGTGGAAATAAACTTGGAAATGCCTGGATTTCCCAAAGGATAGGCAATTTATTTCTCTAACTAAGCGTGTTTTGCCACACTGCTGCCTGAAGTAGGATCTGTGTCCTTATTACACAGCATGCTTCCTCTTGCAGTCTTGATGATCAAAGCAGGAGAGCTGTTAGATGAGAAGAAATGTGTAACACCTAAAAACTGTTTTTCAGTAACACATTGGTTAAAATCAAAGGAAATTAAGACCAAAAAAACCATGTTTCTTTTCACCTTAAAACTAAATCAAGCCAGTGGTAATTAACCTTCGGAGACAGCAGTAGCTTCAGAAAATAATGGCTTTTCTGGGATTTTTATCAGCAGAAAACCCTTGGTCTCCAAACACATAGCACAGAACTGTTTTTACAGTTGCAAGGGATTATTAAAGAAAAAAGGAAGTTGCATAGAGATTTTTAGTCTCACTGAAGTCCATGAGCATTGGATTAGGTCCTTAGATCCGGTTATGTAAACATTTCTGTAACATTTTTAGACTGTACTGTTTGGCGTGTTACTGTAGAGTGCTGCAGTGCTTTTCATAACTTGATGCTTTAATACTTACACTTGAAGAGCTTATGATTTATTTTCTACCTGATACATCCACTTCCCATGTTAACATACACACAGGTATTTAAGAGTATCACTCTTTCCTTTCTGTACTCACTGAAATATGTGAAACAGCTGCCCAAGGTCTGACAAAATGTTGCTGGATATCAATGATTTCTGACTTGCAGGACAGCAGAGGTTATCCTTTGCATTTCATATTGCAGTATTTCCTATTTACCTGTGGGTAAGAACAGGTTTTATTAATCCACCGTCTTTGCTCCTTGTGCCTAGTGAGGAGATAAATATGGCCACTCATGAGAATGCTGCTTTGAAGGCTTTCAACCTTTTCTCTCCTTTTCTTACTTTTTATAAATTTTTCCTTGTGTTGCTTTATCTTTGTATAAATCACAAAGTCTACGTTAAGCCCAAAAATGCTCAACCCCCTGTAAAACCTGGCTTCAGGTGTTGGCTGGGGCTTCAGTGGCACAGGAGGGTTGTGCTTTGCAGAGGAGTTGTGGGAGCAGAGGAGTAGGAAATGCTTGGATTGGATTCAGGGAGCTGTGTGGTCAGATACACAATGAAGACAGTACTCAGTGTTCTGGAATCCTGTTAGAAGGGAATAAGGACCTCAGGTTTAAAAACTCCTGACTTTTCTCCCATTAATTAGTGCTGCACTCACGTTTTACCTAATTCTTCAAAAGTTGTATCTCACTATTAACTGGGTAGTGTTAACCAAAGGGAGCAGATTGATTTAAAGAGTGAATAATAGATGCCTTGTATCAGGAGTGCTGAAAGATGGCACACTGAACAAAGTGGAACATGGTGCCTCAGTCATTGTTCATTCATTCTACTCTCCTGTGCCATCTGTTACGCCAGTGCAGTGACATGCTAAATCATTGAATCTCAAAAGCATCAGCATTTTGCACAAAGGCAAATACTGAGTGCCAGGAAAATGCTTTTGAATGTGTGACCTGTGTCTTACGCAAGCAGCGTGCCCTTCCCTGACAGCACAGACAAGCAGGAGAGTGGAGCTCCACCTCTGCTCTGTGATAAATGACAATAAATTTTGTATTATAACAGGCATACATGACCTGATAAACTTATGACAGAGCTGTGGTTCTTAGGCAGCAGCATTGTTAATTACTACAGTGCCTTTGCTACCAAATTAAACTGATGTTGTGTGGGCAGGTGTTTGTTTTAACATTGCTTTTAATACTCTGTTTCTTAGAGCCATCAGAGCTCCTCTAAGATGAGCACAATGTAGTTTTTACTGTTCAGCAGTAGCCCTGCTCTAGGAATGATGCACTAGACTTTCTCAAACACTTGAACGTGTGTTATGAAGGATGCACAGCTGGCCTCCCTCAAAAGCTGCTGGGAGAATATCACAGTCCAAACCTTCACTCATTTAGGAAGTCAAGGAAGATGTGACCCTAACAAAGTCAGTGGGATTAGGTGACCTATATAGTTGTTATTTTACAGTCTTTGTTATAACTAATTCTGAACAGGGAAAATAAGCACGCTCTTTTTTCACTTACTGGAGTTCTTCAAATCCTCATAAAAATTTACTGAGATAATAATAGCAATCATATGTTGTATAGATAGTGCAGTTCATCTCTAACTGTGTTTTAAAGATAAGCATCTTCATTGATGCTGAAACAAAATTAAAAAGTCTTTTGCTAAGTCCCACAGCACCAACTGACAAAGATGGGGAACGATTAAACCATCCAATGCACTAAATCTGTGCAACAGTAACTTTATCTTTGTTGTTCTTACAATCTTCTACTAACCAACCCTGTTAAAAACTTAATAAAACCATGAAAAGTAGTAATTAATACTGTAATCTGTTTACACTTAGCATTAGCTGTCTCTGTTACTGCAAGAAGTGATCCCAAGCCTCTCTGACCTCTGTCATAGCTCAGTTCTGGTCTCAGTCCTTTACTCTGGGTTATTCTGTATCCACATGGATGCCAGATGGACAAAGGAGCTGAGGGGATGGAATTGAGGGGCAAGTAATTCATGCCAACAGTGTAAGGGTTACTACTGGAGTATGAGAGGTATTTTCATCCTATGCTTAGTCCTTTTTTCTTCTTGTATTTTGGACATTTGGACTGTTAGAGTAACAATCTCAATGCTGAAAGGAGGCAGGGAGAAAGGTACTCTACAGTGCTTGAGAGCAATCCCTCATGTCAGTGGCACTTACCAGTCCAAGCAGACACATTTTCCTACATCCCAAAATGAAGTCTGATCTCTTCTGTTCAGATGTAATATTTGTGTGTGGTCTGCCTTTTCTTTCTAACTTATTGACTTCCCTTGCACTGAAACATAAATTTAACTGAAATTACCATACTAATACTTACCCTTCTGGATTCATAGTATTTCATAACAATCTGTGTCACTGAGCCTTCAGTTCAAGCCCCTCTCTATGACACCATCCTAATGAGAGAAGAGATAGTTTTCCTAGCTTAACTTCTTGCATCATGCTTTGTAAGATACTCTTTGTTCCTGACACGTAAAGGTATCTTAGGATGCTGTCCTTGAAACCTTTGCTTTCCTTTTTGCTCTGTTCTTATTGTGTCTGTCTGGGCTTTAAGTTTTATGCTCTGCCAAATTTTAGCCTGGAGTGACAGCAGAGGAATGAGCATTATAATGAAAGTGCTGACAAACCCTTAGCTGTAATGACGTGAATGGTGCAGCTATCATTTGAGTTTGCTGTGTTCTTTACTTTAAATCTTTAATGCTATTTTCTCCTTTTATCCTGTGTTGAGCAGTGGGATTACTCAAGTGGTTTATGGCTTAGAAGTTGTACAGTTAAGTGAGTTGTTCAGTGGGGTGGAAGGACTCCTCTCTGGGGGCTACCTTCTTCTTTTTGGAGGTGTGGAAAAGTTGAAGGTTTGAGAAGGAAAAACACTGTCAGCAAGACGGTCGATACGGCAGTGCCATTCCAGCACTGCCATCAACTTTGACCCCTGTGATCACTCTAACAACACCTTATTTTATATACACTGGCTGAGGGAAGGCCACTGTCCTCTGAGGGGGAAGAAACAGTGCATTTTGTATTGTAAGTGGGAAAAGAATGTAGCCTCAAAGAGTGAGAAAATTTAGCTCGTAGTAAAGCAGTGTTAGTTGATATTGTAGGCATTAATATTTTAGCCTGTAAGTCATTTGATGCTGGATGTCTGCATTCCTGTGTGAACAGATGCTGTCCAAAATGTTTCTGACATTACCACAGAACAAATAATGTATGGACTAGATATGAATCTGAACTGAAGTGCCCATTCCCTGACTGCATGTACCTGATGTTGCAGTGATGGAAGTAACAATCCTGTGGAGTTTTCCTTTGATTTCAGTGAAAGCAGAAACAAATTTTTAAGATGCCTTTTGGATTATATCTCTAGCTTTTCTAAAATGGCAGGAGTTGTTTCATCTTGAATAGGCCTTGCTATTTTACACTAGACAAGGATTTGGCTCCAGAAATTGCCTCTGCCTGATTCCAGTCAGATGCAATTAGCATGTGGGTGGATGTGTGGCTCTCTTCTGCCGTGTGACCAGGTAATGCTAAAGAGGAGGGAACTGTAATCCCTTTAGCTCCACCATACATCTTCCCATGCCTGAGATTAGCTGAGTGTTAATTTGAACTAAGTAAAAACGGTATGCATATATTTAAAAAGATAAAACAAGATGTATGTGCAGAGGGATGTTAACAGCCTACAGACATCCACTGATATGAGCCTCATGAAGTTGAGCCCCATTTCCCCATCGAGAAAATGAAATCTGCATCTTTGCAGAAGGAGAAGACTTGACTGTGCAAGGCCATGAGCAACCTGTTCCAAAAGGGTTCTGCTCTGAGCAGGGAGTCGGACCAGGTGACTTCAGAGATCCTTTTCTGCTGATATTGTTTGACCAATCTGGTCTATTGAAAGAAAGATCAGTGGTGAAATCATTGTCCTTTCTTTTGTGACTCTGAGTCAGCTACTGAACCAGTGTTTGTTTAGACCTGCCTACAGGGAGTTAATAGCTCTGGCAGAATCATTGAAGCCAGACCCTTCAAACCTGTTATACCGGCAACAAATTAACTCACTGCTGTCAGCAAAGTTGGGGTACAGGCCTTCATTTGATCTCCTGTGCTTCCCTGTCACTGTGAGAGCTGTATTTCTCTCATCCTTATGATCTTTGAATCAAAATGCTTATGCCTCAAAAGTTCACCTGCTTTGTCTGAAATCCTCCCACTTTTCCTTTGCTTTACTGTGTGGAAATGATGTTGATTCACAGAGATTATTGTGCATCATACCTACCTTTGCTGTCATTTTGTTTTCTGTTTTTCACACGCAACAGCATTATATCAGGGGCCTTGCACCTACTTCTCAGGCTCCCTGGAGTATGTATGATTTGTGGGGTTCCTGGAATGGTGTTGATAGAAGTGCAGCCCTGGGGAACACTGCTGCAAGCTGCTTTCCATAAGAAACAGCACAAACTCCTCAGATCATTCTCTAACTCCAATTGGTCTTTCAGGATTTCATCACCTAAAGAAGGCACACAGACACATTGTCTCTACAACTGTGTGTAACACTTGATTTCTTGAGCTGACAGCTACCACCAGTTATTCATTAATAGTCTTTTGAGGGACAATGCTAATAAGAGTGAGAACAGCAGCAGTGGGGGTTGATGTCATTATTCTCTGAGTCAGGTTTGATTAAAGAAGGTAAAAAATCGTCAGGAGAAGCTTATGAGAATCAGAATTGCAAACTAGGTGATAACAGCGTTCTCTGGATTATGCCTCACTCTTCAGTTAAAACAGGTTTCTGCATTTCTGGGCTCTTTGTTGACAACATTCTGCTGGTCATAAAGCATAAGGGCAAAAGAAAATTTATGGGAAAGCCCTCGAGTAACCTGCTTGCTTTATTATGCTTTACCATCATTGTACTCTGGGGCAGATCACAGCAGATGTAGGAAAGTCAGAAATTTGGGAAGTTCATTCTTACCCCAGACCTGTGATAGCAACAAAACTTGTTTTGTCTCTCAGTGCCATCTCTTATCTTCATGTAAAATCCAGTGATTTTGATTAATATTACAAAGGAGGATTAGAAGCTTAATCCATTCATCTTTGTACATAATTTTGAAATATTTAGAAGAAGCCATGGGAGTCCAAATGTTTGCTGGTTGGAGCCTGCTGTGCTGGGTGGCAATGGTAATAAAATAGAGGTGTGGGTTTTTCTGAATGCTTTTCTGGACTTTTGTTTTGCAGTGTGACATGAAGAATCCATAAAGAGCCCTTGGCAGAAGTGTATGACTGCAGTTAAACAGCACCTCCAGAACAGATATATGATTGCAGTGACTCCTGAGTTGAGAATACATACAGGAGACAGATACACATATTTTCTTAACTCTACAACCAAAGTTAGGCAATGAATAGTATGACTTAAGCATTATTATGATTTCATTCTGATTGCTCTTTTAGACACAGATAGGAGCTGAGGTATAAAAAATACTGATTTATTGAATGTCTAGTAAACTTTAAGAAAACTTACAAAAATATCAGCACAATTGTAAGTGTGATAAATTCTAGACTTTTTGGCCCTTGTACCACTTTTCCAAATAGTGTATGGGAAGTCCAAAGTGTTCAGTCAAGTGGAAAGCTTTAGAAAACCAAGTATTCTCAAGAAGTAATGCAATTTTTCATCCCTGCATACAGAGGCAACATTTGACAGTAGGAAAATCTGGTATTTATGGCAATGTGTAAATCTGTGTTGGTTATACAGACACCAAATATGTGGCTTAGCCAGACAGTCATGGAAAGAATTGCTCTGCAAAGAGACAGCCAGGTATGTGGCTGTGTTCTGAGCCACCTCTGCCCAGTGACCTTTTCCTGGCAGCCTCCTTTTCACTGGATACTAAGGGAAAACTACAAATTCATTTTCAGAGGGACTATGGCAAAGACCTATGGGAGACAACAGTCCTTTCATCTGCCTCCCTGTCTCAGGGCTCACTTACCAGCTTTGATTAACTGCTGCTGAAATTTGTCCTAACTAACTCATTTCCCTTTCCCCCCACTTAAATGTATGTGTTAAATCATCAGCAAGTCTGCATTCTATTCTAAGAATTACTTTCCTGCAGATTTCCCTATGGAGAACTCACATGTATCTTGCAGGGAGAAGTGTGTTGATGTCTGACACATTACATTTTCTTCTATATTTGCCCTTAGTTCGTGTACAGCAAGAGGCTAAAAATTGTTGAGGATATTTGTTGCTTGTCACTCTTATTTGTGCATGAACATACACATAAAGCCCTATGCAGAGACATGGAAAGTATGAATTTTAAAACAGGGAGAAAATGTTTTATATCCTTGTTTATCCTGTAGGCACTGTGCTCTCACTTCTCTTTTGATACTGATGGGAAAGAGCTTATTAATGGGCTGGTTCAATAGACTTGTTAAAAGATTTTCTTTATAATAAAAGAAAAATACCCAACTTTTTGAAATTCCATCATTGAATGAAATTACATCACTGATTTAGTCTTTATTTTCCATATGACTAAGCATCTCATTTTTATACAGAATAAAAATTCTTGTCAAGAAAAATTGGTCACAGTTCAGATGTTTTCTAACAAGACATCAGCTGCATCATTAGTATGGTTTTCCTCTAAGCTGAATATCAGCTTATATGAGAAAGAAGGGATTTGCTGAGCTCCACATTCTTCCTCCCTCTCCTATCTGCATATCGTGCCCCATTGCTGTGGTACATTAATTCTCTTGTGACCCAGCCATTCATAAATTAGCTCTCTCATCATCACTGCAGAGAGCACAGAATTGCAAACTTCAGTGAGGGAAAGCTCTTGTAAGTCAGCCCATGCCATTTCCTCACCAATCTGAGATTGACATGTGCTTGTGAAGCAATGGGGGGTACCAGTGGCACTCAGGTTCCAGATTATTCTGGTGGCATAGGAAGAAACTGGGACAACCACCACTGAGATACTTATTTTCCTGAAGAGTCTGGACTCTTCTGTCTTCCCAGTGAAGACCTGGTAACCATCTGTTCAGAGGTCTTTCAGTGCAGAACGACAGAAGAAGGTTCCTTATTGTTCAGAACATTTAATTCTGACAAGTATATATTTGACATGTGAGAAACAAGTTATATATTTGTTCTGTGTAGTTTGAAATTAAATACATGAGTATTACCTCAAATGTTCTGAAGTTAAATACAGTTTTGTGGCAAATTTTGTCTTTGGGATCTTTTTCTGGTTTATAAGAATCAGTCTCACACAAATTCTATTTGTTTCATTTTCAAACCCAACCTTTTCCATTTTTTCCTTGCTTAAAGCCTTGTGACATGGTGACAGCTCATGTATTTACAGACACACACCCTTCTCAGATGATTCAGGCAGATGAAGGTAATTCTGTAATCTTTTAGAGGTAAATCTTCACACAACTATTTGTCTTCTGAAATACAATCTCTCTAGTTTTTATGTTTAGAAGTTCATTTAATGAATTATTTGTGTATCTTGTCTACTCTTACAACTATTAGATCCACTGTTGTACTGGGTACTGTATGCAGTGTGCAAAAGAGTTGGGAATGCTATGTTGTATTCACACATGCAGTGTGGAATTTTTAGCCCAGCTTTAAGGGAATAAACCCACATAATTGTCCTAATGCTGCCATGCTCTAATATAAAATGCTTTGTGCTTTATGTTTGAGAAAATGGAAAAGCTTCAGCTCTGGTTATATCTTTTACACCCATTTGATAGTATTCTGACTGAAAACCCCACAGAATGTGATGGTTCAGCTTTCAAGTCACTCTTGTGCTCATGGGCCATAAAAGCGAAAATGTATTTTGACAATGCCATTTAAGCAATACCCTGACTTGCAAATTCCAGTTGACAATCATCTGTTTCATTTCTCTGTGGAACTGTGCTTTACTGTTGTGTGTTAATGGGTGGCCATACAAATATATTCTGTGAGCAGCCAAAACCAAAAAAAAGATTATTTCATACTTTTATTTCTTACATGCAGTGAACCTCTCAATGCCACTGTTCATAGTGATGGGTTGCGGTCACTCTGCTACTGAAGTGAGACTACATCTCCTGGAAAATACAATTCTTTAATAGTTTTGAATTTCCTTGATTGTAAACAGCAGCTTTATTCAGGTCAGGCTTTATTTCATCAGCTGAGTGCAAAAAAACATCTCAGGGAACATTTTGAGACATTTCTCTAAGGCAGTTAAGAAAAGTTTAATTTATATGACTGTTGCACACAGCTCTGCACATTCTATTTCCATTCCAGGCTAATGTGCAGGGTGAGCTCCAAGTCAAATGTCCATTGGAATTTTAAGCCTAGTTCTCAGCCCAGTTCAGGAAGAGGAAAAAAGGAAATGGCCAATTCTGAAACTGGCTTCACTGGTGTCAGAGCTAATCCTAAATTTCTGCATGAGCTGTTAGTCCAGATAAAACCCAGTGGGAACTATACTAAGCAAGAACATTTAATTTCTTCAGTAAAGGCTTCTCTTTATAGGCATGAAGCAAAGTCCAGAGAACCAAATGGAAGAAATAATTTTCTCATGGTAACTAAACACCAAAATCACACACACACACACCAAGCTGCCAGCGGTAGCTGCTGGTCTGGATGCAGTTTGAGGAGTGACCCAACAAAGAGCAACCATGACTGGAGAGGAGTTGAGGGGCAGGAAAAATGAATAGTTATTTAACTTCTCTGAAACCATTTAATAGCTAACAAAATTTCATTCATCTATGTGCCTTTATCTGAGAGACATTTTTCTGTAGAGATCTGGCTATGTGATAATGTGGATTATTACCTCCCTCACACTCAGTATTGTCAAATACACATGAACTGAATGAGAATCTTGTTTAGAGTGAGAGAGAATAGAGAAAGTGGATGGAAAACACATAGACAACATCTACTTTAAAAATACTCTAAAATTATTAGATACTCACATAGATACTAATTAACAGCTGATGGAGAATTTAAACCCTGCAATTTTGTGTTAAGTCCCAGATTTACATAAGCGCTCTCAATGGGAAACAACTGATGATGTATCCAGATGACAGAGATTGCTTGGTGGGATATTCCTGTGTTTGAAAACGTGAAAAATACAGCCACAACAATTCTGAAATTAAAGGCATAGTAGACTGATCAGCACTACTTTGGCTTCCTTCACACTGATTGACTCCTTGTCATGTATGAAACTATTTTTTGAAGAGAGGAGCATTTATGGTGTGAAAAATTACCAGAAAGAGGCAGAAACTTAAGGAATAGTTTAGTCAAATTTTATTATTCCTGCACATATTTAACTGCTTTCTGTCTAGGCCTGTTTCTGAAGTTCTATTACTTCCATTTTTCAGTACTGAGTAACATTAATGGAGAAATGAAGTCCAATAGTTGCTTCTTTTTTCACAGATTTTTATTGAATTTGTGCAGCAAAAAGCTTTTTGTAAAAGATGCCTTCAGGAAAATTTCTTTTACATCCTCTGCAAAAGTATATTGCTGTGACCACTAAAATATGAGTTTGGAAATGAGAGTAGGTAGTAGCAGATGAAGTAGCATTACTGCTGTTTTGGGAACAGGAAAAAAGTGTGATCACAAAGCAACCATTTGCTACTTCTTGGAAATCAAATCACTATATTCTCTGGCTGTTTCAGGAGTAAAGGGAATTCAACATGTTATGTATGAAGAAGATATTTCTTGTCAGTTTTGCAGACAATATGTGGTCATAATTTTGGTGAAAATTGTATTTGAATATTATTTTAAGAAAAGTATAATATGTATAATAAATACATAGTGTGTGATCTTTTACAAATCAGTTTAACTTAGCTCAGCATTCATGTGCACAGATGTATCAGTTTGTGTCTTCAGCACTGTAAGTGAAGTGGCCAATTTAAGCACCATAGGAGAACATCCCAGGGCATTGTCCTATGACACCTTTCTCTCTCTTTCAGCACCTTTTAAAATAGTAAATCCCAAATCACAGATGCAGGCAGCCTCCAGCAAAGCCATGAGCCATACCTTTAGCTGTGGGCACCTGCAAAAATCCAGTTTATACTCTGACTTCCAGAGCTGGGAACAAATTACTTCTGAGACATCTGGCCCAAATGAATTAGGCAAACACAGTAAATTTAGAAGAATCTTAAAGAGAGTAATTTTTTTAAAAAGGGGACAGAGTAAATAAAGTATAATGCAGAATAGATACTCTATAAATAAATCATGCCTGAATAAAGTACAAAACCTGCAAACCTACCAAAGTCAAAAGGATTTTGTAGCAGGCTGCTATTAGGAAGGAAAACTCTCCCAGCTGAGCACTCTGGAGGTCTGTGCCTTCTAGATGGAAACCTTTTCAACAAAGGCAATTCAGCAAGAGAAATACCTTCTCCTAGCAAAGCTCTTATTATCTTCTCACAAATGTAAATGTGCTTTAACCTAGCAGAGCACACAGACACACTTTGTCGTTTGCAGCTGGGTTTACTTGTGCTAATGCTCATAATTCTTTTGCTTCTTGCCTCTGGTGCCTTGTAGCTCTTCTCCTTCCTCCTGGCTTAGCTGAGTGAAATGCTGCCTGTCCGAGCCCTGTCCTTCCTGGGGGCACACTGGGAGCTTCAACACACGTGTGGAAATTACTTCAGATAGTTTCTTATGTGGCCTCATGTGCTTGGCTTTTGCAGTGGATATCAGTTATTATACCAGAGTTCCACAGGCTGAGACAATATTTGATTGCTTAGCTGAAATGGTTTAATGTAGACATTAAAGAGGAACAGAGAAGGTCTCTTCAAGAACTGACCTCCTTTTTTTCCCAAGATGTTTTTGAATACTTTCCATAAAATCTTACAAGATCTAGGAATTGTGCTTTCTAGAAGATAAATATATCTACTTAAAATGAAACATAAGGTTTCTGTTGAGATACTGATGCATTAATATAATGCAAATGAAGGCCTATACATTTGTCAGACTTACTGCATTATCTACAATGATTTTTTTTCTCATATTTCCTTCTTTATTCATACTCAGAGTACAAACCAATACAGGTTCACCTTAAAGAAGAAACTTCAGGTTTTTTTAGAAAACAGCACAATCCTACCTGTTTTTTAGAGAACAGCACAACCCACAGATAGTCTTTTCTGCCTTCAGTAATGGCATTTGAATGTGTGATACTTGATACATGAACCATTAATTTGTGCCTTGGAAAGATGTTGAAAGAATGATCTTCACTTAACAGTGATTCTACATGAGATTATATGAAGTAGAGATTTTAAACTTGTGAGACACTATTGTGACTGTCTATTTTGAACTCTGTAATTTTATGAATGAGTCATTGTAGTATGTCCGATGGCTATGAGTGAGAGAACTGAGCTTTTATGAAAATAGTCAGTGATGCAAAGTCCTTTGCAGGCCCACAGTTTTCACTTTCTTCATGAGGGACATCAGACAATGTTTAATCCATTGTATGCCACACTGATATCATCCTGCTTTAGTTACCAAAAGGAGGTGTCAAATACCAGAGAGAAATCTAAATATAATACATTAATGAAGTTATTTTACCAAGACACCTCTTAGTCTCAAAGGGAAAATGCTGGCAAGGTGGTCTGAAAGATTTATTTTCCATTGCTCTATGCCAACTTGTATAAATCATGTTGCCTTCTTTAGTGTTACTTAAAAACTCCAGTGTTGCCTTTTTTATTATTTTGCCCAGGATTGCTGTCAGGCTGACAGACATAAAATTACCTTGGTCCTTCCATTTACACTCTTTGGCACAATCTAGCTTTTTTTTTTCTCTCTAAAGGTGAATTTTAATGTTGAATTCTCCTTCTGAGCTGGGAGTATTTAAAAATAATATCTGATACTGTATTGTTCACATCGTGAAACCACAAGCATGTGTAATTGAGATATAAAATGTTTTTCTATATAATTAAGCTTTACATCTAAAAAGAGAAACCTGTAACAATAGAGAACCACTTAAAATATGATTTGTTTTTGAGTAAGACTTAAGTTGTGTGCAGTTAGAATTTGATTACTTATTTTCTTGAACTGCTTAATCCAGCAGTCAGTGAGCCCAGGATGATTTTGCAGCACTGGAATTCCTGCACACAGGAGTGCAAGTTGGGGTGATACGTTGTATTATTGCATAAAGATTTATATTGGTTTATTTGGAGGTCAAATGACAACAAGTTAAAACATCTTGCTAGTTATTAAGTAATTTGCAAAAGCAAATTAGTGCTCATGAGAACTCAAAACCATCATGGATTAATTATGAATTCAGAAGGTCCTTCAAGAGAGCATTCTGATTTATCAAAGTACTGCATTGCATTTTTAAATATAAAAGAAGTAAAACACTATTGAGGACTTTTGTGAAGTTGCCACATTCATTCTTTGTTGCAGATGCAAAAAAAAAAAAAAAAAAAAAATCAGATGTTAATTTTAGTAGTGCTTTGATTAAATATATCAGCAGGGTGAGATAGTCTTTATAGTGAGTAAAGTCTTTATGCTATTAAAAAAGAAAAGGGAAAAACATTACTTAGGAGACTTTATAAAATGAATATGCTATGTCTCTTAGATTTCTCTGTGGACTTCCAGAGAGTTACTACTTTAATACTTTACATCCCATGCTAGATAGTAAGTGATGATTAAAACTAAGCTCTAATGTTTCTCATGGCTGCAACTTCGTTGCAAAAGTACCATGATTAGAACACTGTTTCTCCAATAAAAAGTATTACTTTATTCAACACAGTGTGCTTTCCTGAAGATTTCGTGGTTTATCTTTACAAATTTGATTCTACTTGCATGCCCATTTTAATGTCTTTAAATTACTGTAAGTTACTTCAGTAGCATCACATAATTTTTCACTTTTAATCTATCATAGAGGTATTTAACTTTTTCCTTCTCATTTTCCATGAAAAACTATTCAATATTAAAATCTGCCATTTAAATCTCATTAGATAATAAATTTTGACATGGTTTATTGTATTTACAATTACTTGTAGTAGTAGTTCTATTGAAAACCATAGGATCAAGCTGTATTTTATAGTGTGTAGAATCTGTCATGAAAAATCTTGTGGAATGAGTTCTTTGGTATAAATAAGACTATTAAAAATATGAATCTGAATTCCACCTGCATGTTCACTGCACTGTCACTGAGTTGCTACCTAACATCCATCAGTTGTCTTTCATTTAATCTTCATTGCACTGCTGGAATAGTTCCTGCAGCAGAAAGTCCAAACACTATTGAAATTAGCAGCAGAGCTCCCTCTGGTTTCAGTAATTCCATGATTTTATCCTAAATACATAACCTTTCCTGATGCTGATAAAATCAACACAAAGTGATGAAAGCTACTGTTTAGGGGTGCCCACAAATCATCAGACTGATTGTAATTAAACCAGACAATTACTGCTGTGCTTATGTGGGATGCAAACCGACAGAAACCTTATTCCTTGGTTTCATAAGCACGTACAGAAACCTCTGTGCTGGCTGTCATTGCTGGGGGGAATTTTGGCCCAGGGAATAGGTGCCTTCAATGGCATTTTGCCTGCTTGCCCCAGCAAAACACTTGGCTCCAAGCTCTGCACTGCCCATGATTGCTCTGTAAAGCAATTAGCTAACTAGCCCTGTTCTTCCAGCTATGCTGACCTCAGCAGTGATGCTGGTGGCCAAGGAGTTTTGGCATGGATCTCTTTGATGTAATGTCATCAAATCGAGCATCCGTAGTAGCTTCAGCACAGCCTGAAACATGGGCGAGGGGAGGCTCTTAGGGGAAGGTCAAGAAGGAGGTAAGAAGCATGTCCAGACATTTATATCAGGCAGCATTCAATGACATAAGGGAGCAAAACTACAAGGTTGTTTGAATGTGCACTCAGAAAATGGGGTATGTGTAGAGAAAAAGAAATGGAGGTTGCATAGTGGTGAGTTTATTTAGTGTGAAAAATCTGGGCAGAAGTATTCTGAATCTGATGAAGAGAATGGTTGGATAAAATGTATTTTGCAGCCTTTTCTTGGCAGTTCTTAGGCTTCAGACATTACTTCAACAACCTCTTCACAGCAGATAATGTGTCAATTAATAAAAGAAGCTACACAGTGTTATTTCATGCTCAGGTGTGGAGAAGCCAGGGAGGCACTAGCTCCTCTTTTTCTCTGGTTGACTAAGTTACTTACCTGATACAAAGGGTTTAATTAAACTAACTTGAAGTTACAAAAAAACCTTTACATTCTTCAATTTTGTCTGATATCTTGTGAATCTAAGAGGGTCAGTGAATTCCTTCCTTCATGCTGCTAAATCTAAGGCCAGTGATCTGATGCAGGATGGGCCTGCTGACCTTTCATACAAAAAGCTAGTAGAGTATAAGATAACTACCCTGTTGTGAAGAACTGTCAGCTTTGGGGTTATTTTATGGTGCTGAAATAGGGCTTGTGACAGATCCTGAAGTACCCATTCTTTCAGATCTGCTGTCAGATTTTAGTAAGATTCCCACTGAAGCTATGGGTAATGCTGCTCTGGTTTGGTTCTGCCTAAGTAGTGAGCCACTACTGTAGTGAGCCACTACATCTGTGGAAAAAAGACTGAAATCAGGGGAAGATTGCAAACTGTTGTCTCAGATTGACTTCACTTCAAAGTAAAGTTGGGAAATGAAATTTGAAACGTCCCGTATTTGCAAAGGTTGTCCCATTGTGGATTGCTATGGAATGCTTTTTATTTCTCCTGATGCCATACCTGGTTATGGATCTCCTGCTTTAATATCAGTAGGATCACTGGCCACTCAGGTTATAATGAGTCATCTCTGCTTTCCCAGCTCTTTCAAATTCTGTTTCTGAAGGCTGGAGTAACATTCACTTACTTTTTGTGTTCACCCTGAGTTCTTTCTGCAAAATCACCGTTAAAGGGTCACTATTTGACATTTTAAGCATATAATCTATCCTCACAGCTTCCTTGTATTCCTGGTTATTCTAGATGGCACGAAGGTTATTTAATTCTTCTACAAATCTTATTTATACAGTGTCCTCCTCTGCAAGCTGCATTCTCTTTCGTGGCATTGAACTTCTCTATTGAATAGAAGTGGGCATTTACATTTCTTGCTTTATGTTATTGTTTTGTTAACTCCTGCCGTGCACAGGTTCTGTTAACAGCTCACGAGCTGTTTCCCTGCTGATCCTCACATCACTTAAGTCTTTTGAGATCACTTTGTCAATTCTGGGAGCCTTACACAGTGCTGTTGTTGGGTTTGGGGTTTTTTTGCATCCCTTCAGTTCCAGTTCATAATTCTCTTAATCCTCTTCAGATTTCATGTTCTTATATATGTCATATACCCTCTATTTTTCCTCAAGAAATCTTTTGACATTCTTAGTCATCCACATCAGTCTTATCCTTCTTTTATGCCTAGAATAGCTGATCTTTCTCATGCTCTTGCAATCCCTTGCCCTCCCTTCCTTGCCCCAGCTCCTGGTTTGTCCATTATTTAGCACTGGATATGGCCGGATTGAAAGAAATACCAGATCTCATGGAAGTCAATGATATTGAAGTGTCTGCCTATTTCGGGGAAGCATTGATGTTTGGCTTCAGTGGTTCTGAGTCAGCCTTTGCCCCCAGGCCACTGCTGCATTGCTGGCTCATTTGCACAGCAGAGAAGGTGGTGCTTGGTGATGCAACAGGCACAGACTGAAAAGATACAGATTCTGCTTGCCAAAAGGTAAATCTGTGGAGGTAAAAAATAAACTGCAGCGTTTTTCAGATTATGTGCTGCATTTCTAGGAAGCCAAAGCCCCTCCTTCTGCAGAGTGTGTCAGCTAATGCACTATGAAATGTGGCATCTGGTTTTATAGTGGGCACCTCTCCATCAGAGGCGAGATCAAATCCATTTTCTATGCACACACTCCAACCCCAACTTTTGTATTTGCATATAATTTAACTCGTGTTTCTGATGAAGTTATAACATTGCCATATTGTATCTGAAAACAAAATTATATTTGAAGGGTGGAGAAAAAGAATGTTTCACTTGGGTTTACAGGGCAGACTTTTGACAAAAATTCAACCTAATGAAGAAGCTTTCCTGTCTGATTTTGTACAGCTCTGTTCCCCATGTTTTCTAAGTAGTTGAACAGTTTATTATTCTAAAAAGTATGTTCACAACCAGCCTTTTTTGAAGTCCTTGTTCCATTTGCTCTCTCCAGAGTTCTGAAGCTCTCCCTCCCAGGCATAGCAGCACCATGCCTCACAGCCACAGTTTAATGCCTCATTTTAATCAGCTACTCCCTAACTGGAGTGAGTGTCCATGTGTGGGTGGATGTGAGCTGTGTGTTCCTCAATCCCTCCCGCTGAGTGTTCCCAGGTGAGATCCCCAGTTCAGGAATATGGGCAGGGGCAAGGCAGCATTAGCCACCTTTTCTTGTGCTAGGGACTGAAAGCAGTATAAGGTCTGCAGTCCTCTTTTTTGCTTTTTTCCCTTGTTGTTGTCAAAACTGCCTGAAATATTTTTGAGCTCTTTTTTCTCCTTTCCACTCTGAAAGAAAACTTTCAACTACAGTTTGTTTTTCAATTAGAGCTGCTCTGTGGAGACATGGCACAGATGGAAAGAGGTACTTTGCAGGGGTCTTCACATTCTGGCAATCCAGGACTACATCTAGGGGCTGGTAATATCTGACATGCTTTTATTTACCTTGGAGTGTGTGCCTGACTGCAAGATGCTAAGAAACTGTATTGTTAGCCAGGGATCTCCTTGGCAAAGGTCACAATCATTTGTATTTCCACTGAGAACACAGTGTACTGAGGGCTAAAGCAGTTCTGAAGTTCCTCTGAGACAGAAAAATTTCAAAAATAGTGATGCTTGAGACAAAGTCTTTCCTAGATTTTTTAAAATAAATGTATTTTTCTCTTTCAACTTTGTTTATACCTTGAATTTTTAAATATATTTGTGCTGGAATTTAAGAAAGACTCTGTAAGATACAAAGTACAGCTGTAACCTGCCCACACTGTGTGACTCCAGAATGGGGTTCTGTATGCGTGGGGCACACACGTGTGGCTTATATTGCTAGGTACTATATTAGCCATATTAGCTCTCAGGGGGCTAAAAATGCTAAAATTATTTAACTGTCATCAAGTGTTGTTTGACCCACTGTTTTGTACACAAAGTAGGTCAAAATGTGCTACAGCTTTGCAGAGCCCTTAAACCTAAATCAACTTATCTAAATTGAACCTTTAAGTGAAATTCACCTTTTGGTTTGTTTACAATTTTCTAAATTCAGTATGAGACAAGAGGAAGCAGTCTGTATCTTTAAAAAATTAAAATATGCCTATAAATAAGCTTAGTGACTTGCCTTTGTAGAGAACAAAACAAAAACCCCTCATCTCCTAAATGGGCTAGAAGCTGAAAATAAATTTTGTGATTTTACTCTATGTTGGTTTATTTGTGTTTGTGTTGGTTTTTGGTTTTTTTTTTTTTTTTTTTAACTGTGTATTTATATGGAACAGCAAACACAGATTATGCCTTAGTAATTTTTATGGATTCGGCATCTGTCCTTTTGCTTTTATTCACATATTTTCATAGCCATAATCTCTAGTTTCTTATTTGATGATGCAAACCTTTCAGACGTAGAAGTGGATAAAAATCTTACTGAATCTAGTGAGAGTCATTTTCAGGAATAATCCCTTTATTTGACAGGAAATAAAGACCACAGGGGGGAAAAAAAAAAAAAAGCAACATGCATATTAAATGACTGAAGATATTAGTGTCCAGTGTTTTCCCAGCTAGGTTCCTGCACAGAGAAATGCTTGGAGAATTCTCTACAATAACAAACTGGAAAAGCCCCAAGACATAATCCACATGATCCTAAGTTTTATTTTGCATGCATAAGAGAGCTCTGTTGTGTTTGAAATTGCAGAGCGTGTTGACAGGTCTGTCAGCTGTCTCAAGCCGATATCCACAGTGGGATACACCCCCCTCCCTGGGAAGTGGCACCCTACTTTGAGACACCAGTTCCACAGTCATTGAAAGGAGCTTTACACATAAGTTCAAAGCTGTAAGTGAACTGCATCAACAAGCCAACTGTGTGAGGCAGGTGATTATAAAATATTGAGATTTGGCTGCACTCACTGATTTTCAATTAGCTTCAAGGGCATGCAGAAGAAAGCAAAAGTGTGACAGAATTTGTTGGTTGTTTTAGAAATATTAATACGATGCAAACCTGGAATACTTCCATTGAATTAAACACATCACAGCACATCCTCATTTGATGTGCTTGGGCAGTGATGTCTCTGATGACAGAAAAATCCCCAAAACCTCTAAGTAACAAAGCGTATTTCAGAAGCCCCTTTTGGTAATTGCACCTGCTAACTGAAACACATAAAGAGAGAGTCTGTAGTGTGCTGAAGGAATTTTGTTATTTGCATCTACTCTATTACTGATTGAAAGCTCCTCTGTTGCCTTGTCTACTACTAACGTGATCCCTCAGTGCTTTTCTATAGGGATTTGTTTCCCTAGTCTATTAAGATGGTCTTTGTGTTGTCAAGATCTACACAGTAAAGTCTTATGGTAGGAAAGGATATTTACTTTGCTTCCTTATTTATGCTTTTGTCCTTTCAAGCTTTTTGAACTCCAGTGAAAGCATCGTTGTCAGAGGTTTGACCTAACATGGTCCTGTGTTTTGTTGAATGTCACCATAAAGCCAGGAGGAAAACTTGGTAGGATAGAAATCTGGACATCCTACAGCATTTGGAGAGACAGGGAAAGGAATTTTTGAATAATATGTAACTCATACATGTATTTAGATACTCATAAAAACAAAGACTGATTATTTATTCAAGATGTTAATGTTAAAGCCAAAGATGGGACTTCTACATTACAGTCTCTGTTCTACCTGGTGAGGCACTTGAAAAATTACTGTCAAATCATTTAGTATTGAGATTATACCACACTTCCTAAATTATTGAACTGCAGTCTTTTACTCCTGTGAGTAATGCAGCGCATTGGATCTATTTGTAAGAATGCCAGATTTTAAAGAAAAATGATCTTAAACACTTGCTCCAGATCTAAAATCCGGACTTGTGTTCCTCTTCAGTAGCATCGTATATTTGTTTCCCCTATTCTCTAATGCAGTTATTGTGTCTCTCCTCTCATTCTATAGGCCTGTGATCTCATTATCTGTGGTTCCTATTTCAGTGTGGGGTGCCAATGCCGACAAAGAGACGTGACTGAGTTCTCCCCAGTAGGTACCACTTTGCACAGGGAGGAAGCTTTCTTCTTACAGTTGTTGTTAATTCCTACTTTAAAACTAGTTTGTGCCTATTTCTAGGCCTGCTCATTGTGAAACAGGTATGGGCAAATCCCGTGTGCTTTTGCTGCAGTAGAAAATTGCCTTCAACAAAGTAAGTTTGGAATACATTTTGTGCCATATTCCATTGCTGAATACATGAATTAATTAATGGTTTGAAAAGATAAATATGAATATTTGCCTTCCATTTCTGGCTGTAAGTGCCGGCTGTCTCGCACACGGCGTAGTGCGTATTCCTGCAAAAGGCAGAATGGATCATGTGAAACTGTGTCATGATACAGCCCCAGAATGAAGTAGGACATTTCTTGACCTCAGTGTGCTCAACCGTGCAGCTGTACTCTTCTTATGATAAGGAATGTCCCTCAAAGTAGTGTTTAAAATCTGTTTGGGAAAGGTTCTGCAGAGAATTGAGCTAAATTCAAGTTTTCTCTATCTGCCAAGAGAGAAACATTTTTTGAAGCCCAAGTAATGTGCCATGTTTAGTAACTGAACAATTTGATTAGTAACCTGAGAATTTGATTTCACTGTGTTCTGCTAAATGTTAAAACACACGAATTTTTACATATTCCCTAATATCTCTGTCAGTTTGTTAATATTTCATGCAGAGCTAATAAATTTTACTTGTTCTGGCAAAAAGACTTCCAGATAGCGCAGCAGATAGAATTGGTTTAAAAGCGCAAAGCAAGTTTACATTTGAAAGGGATCATTTGGGCTTTCATAGGAGAAATCAGAGGGCTTCTGTAGGAAGAGCAGCACTCTGCCCTAAAGCGTGTTTTCCTTTGGGCTGGGCTCCACTCGGCAGCAGCGCTTGGGAAGCGCTTGGGCAGCTCCCACGGGGAGCGGTGGGAGAAGCTCCCGGGGCTGGAATTCCCACTTGGGGCTGTCGGACCGGCCGCCCCCGCTGCCGGAGCCTCCCACGGCCCCGCCGAGGGCTGCAGCTGCCCGGCTGTTGTCTCCTGCAGGCGCCGGGGGAGAGCCCCCACACGAATGTGTTTGCTTGTCTAAAGTCTGTGCAGTTTTTAGTAGTCTTCCAGCCTCCGGTGCGGGGTTTTGAAACTCCATCACAAGCCAGCAGCAGAACATTCTGAAAAAATATCTGGAGTGTGGCTTGTATTTATAAAAGTTATTTGTTTGCATGAGGCACATGTGCTGATACTGTGAGTCATGCATCCATTTTGCTGTGACATTTTCAAGCACAATTATGTGTAGTGGAATTTTTTTGGTAGCTGGCTATGTTGCCCATCTGTGAAATCATCATTCTACCAAGCACTAAAAATAGAGATGAAACTCTTGAGAGAAAATTTTGAATCTACTTAAATGACAGTTTGAAATGTGTTCCTGCAGTCAACAGTTTAAATATTTTCTATCCTAAATATGGATACTCTAAATTTAAGGTGATGTAGTCCTGCTGTCACCGCTTCAATTCACCTTGCTAGCACAGTAATAGAGCTGGAAATAATTTCTGGCTGGAAACCCAGTCTGGTGCCCACCAAAGCCAAATCACTTGGGCCCCAGAGGAGCAGGACTGGCGCAGGCATGCGGGAGCTCTGGAAGGTGGATAACACATGGAGTGGAAAGTATTTATTAATAACAGGGGATCCCTGGAGAAAAATGTGAAGACAATCCATGACTGTAGATCAGAGGGGAACAAGGAGAAGATGATTTCTTGATTTTTGACTACTAGCAAATGAAGCTTTGAGATAAAGAACAACAGAATATCCAGCAACTTTTGATTAGCTGTATTTTCAGTCAAAGCAAGTTAGTGAAAAGATATGGTAAACACTGAAAAGAGTGAAGAACTGCAGCTAGAAGAGGGAACTGCTGGAAGAATATAAACTGTGTTGCTGAGTAATAGCATCCTAATTGAAGCCACACAAAGCCAAAAAATCTAATTAGTCAGGAAAACACATTTCATTATATTCTTAGTAATTTGTTTTGAAAAAGTCCAACTGGTTTTTAAATTCGACAGATTTTTATGGTGTTCAGAGCAGATTACACTGTTTATACCTGCATATAGAGAATGAAAAATATAGTTGCAGACATATAAAAGAAAATATTTAATTCAAAATCATGTTTGCAGTTGTTCCTTGCTACCTGAGTACCATTCTATAAAGTTCTGCAGAGAGGATGGAAAAACTAAATTGGACTTTTGTTGAGTTGGTAAGCAATACTGGAGAGCATCACCCATTTCTTTAATCCACAGGAATCTGAGAAACACTTGAAGCTTCAGATCAACCAATCAAATGAAAAGTCTGTGCACCCTGCTGCCTTCCCTCCTTCTTTCCCTCCTTCTCCCTCACTCCCTCTCACTTTCCCTGTCTTTGTACAGGTTTTCACAATGATATTTTTTCCACAAAATATAGAGCTAAATCTCCAGATAGACTAGGTAGTGTTACTACATTTACATTCAGCTTTCAAAAATTTGTGTTTTTGGTGAGCTTATATGCAAATGATTACATGGCAAGACCTCAGTCTGGTAGGTTTCTTGTATCTGGAATTTTTTTTTCAAGCACTAAACAGGAGAGAAGAAAATCAAAATTATGCTTAGTATCAGAATACTTTGCTCATGCAAATTAGAAACCAATGATGCAAAAACATAAAAGACTATTCTTGCAGAGGACATCTGAAAATTCAGTGTTATATCTTCTTGAAAGTTCTTTTACCTATTAAATCTCAACTGTGGATAAGGTCAGTAACATGGACAATTAAGCCTCCCTCTCACAATTTTTATCCTCAGTGGATTAATGTATTTTAAAATCCATTTATGCACATTTTTATCTACTTTTGAGATCCAAGTTAATGGGTTTTCAGAAGTATGCACTTTTTATATTTGTCTGTATAAACTATATCCACAATAACAATGTGCTATTTTCAGTTCTTTAAAGAGTCACCCTTACTCATAGTGACATCAGAAATGTGATATTCACTGATCTGACATAAACAATATATGGACAGATTTAAATTTCATCATGGTCTTCTTTAGATAAAAATTTGAATTAGTTCTTCAAACTCTGTAGCTCAATCATACTTTAGATGAGAAGAATGAAAATATAAGTCTTCAGGCAAAAAGAGAGAATGCACCTGAAAATATATACAAAATGAAAAGGAAATGCATAGCATGGACAAGAATTAATCCTTCAAGTCCTTGTTTGCAACATAGCCATGTTTCCTTAAAATATTCCTCCCATGAATAAGGATAGTAATAGTTTAGTATATATTAGCATAGTAATAACTTCATCTGGACTATGAGAATTAATAATGGATTAACTCGCATGAGTGAGAGTCCCTGCCTTGTTAAAGATGAGGCTACTTCTGGAGCTTCCCCTTTTTCATAAAATTACGTATTTGTTACGTAAGTTCCTCCCACATGCATTGCAACTGGATTTGTTTTTGTGTCCTGCAGTGATCTGCTGCACAGTGTTGCTGTGCTCCACTCCACGAGTTCTTAGTGGCTGAGGTTTTGGTTAAGCAGGTTTATCCTTCTGCACAGCACTCCGAAATTCTTAACGGGCTCTGCTTCTATGATGTCCACAAGAGGCAGTTTCTTCATCTGCCTCTTTCCCTTACAGAGAATAAATCCCTGAGAAGCAGTAAATGTTATCAAGAGGGGAATGATGGTAATTTAGTTGGAAATCTACAATAAATGTATTATAATATTGAATGTATCTACTCCCTGCTCTACCATTCTGTAACCTATAAATGAAGTACAATGAATATGGTGTGGCACAGAGGTACGACAGATGGGAACATCCGTATTTCTTTCTTCTCTGAACAATGGTTGTTTCCATTCAAAATGTCATCACTTGTTACAGTAGCTGGGACATATTCTAAAACACCCACAGAATGCTGGTCATTTCATTCAGGAATGAGTAACCAATATGAAAAAAAGTGACAGAAAAGTGAAGCAATCTTAGGGAAACCACTGGACAGCAGTTTCTAGAAGAAGGGTAAATAGCTGTTCAGAGAGGAATTGATGGCTTCAATCATTAGCACTTTGGTAACTGAAGACTATCAGTGTTCCTTAAAACTTTCTCAAAGCTTTCTAAACGGACTTGCATTTCCTTTTAAACTCTAATTTTGATTTTGAAAATAAAGTAGGTAATTTGATCTAGCAATAAAAGAACAGTTAGCTTTTGAAATATGCACAATCGTATGCTTACAAGTTTGAACCAACTGTGAATTTTTTTCTCTCTGTTTCATGATTTTATTGGTTTTGAGAAGTATTTGGTAGCTTCCAGTACATATTGCTGTGGTCATTATAAGGACTGGGGGTTAGAAAATAGACATTGCTGAAGCCAAAATCAGGAAATTTATGAAAACATTTGCAAGGGAAGCAGCTGTTTTTTGGGGGATGTTTTTGTTTGTGTTAGATCCAGGCCTTATTAGATACGAATTTCTCAGTAGTGCCTCAGTGTTTAAATTCATAAGTCTCATTTAAAAATAATTATTTGAATGCTGGAGTCCAGCTTTGCCAAGATACTTCTTACGTACTTAGGTTAGGCTCTAACTCCTGCTAAGCGCATGAGGTACCTTCTTCAGTGCCTGCAAGGGTTGTTAGGCAACTAATCTTGATTTAGATACTTTTGAAAATCTACCAAACATTTTTGACACCTAAATATCTGATTGTGGAGAGCAGAAGTCCTAGTTAATTTCTGGACATATAAGGCAGGTACTTAAGTACGCTAAGACTGTTTAAACTGGAAACACCTGTGCTGTAATGACACCTGTGAAGAGGGTGTGGTGCCTTCCCAAATCAACCAAACCTGCAACAGCTGAGCCACTCAGGTCAGAAAATCAGAAAAGAGCATGCGCTGAACCTGAGGTCAAGAAGTATCCGTGGAAGGCTATTCTCTAAATCAGCCTTGCTGCTAGGTTGGTTTTTTTTTTTTTTTTTAATTAACAAAGGTAAAACCAAAAAGGATAGGCTCTACCTAACAGTGAGCTTCTTACAAAGCTGGAGGCTGGCCATTCTTCACTGGATCTCTGGAGAATATCAGCAGTATTAAGGTTTTATTGCTTTTCTCCTAATTAATGTCTGTAGATGTTATTTATTATTAATTAGATGGAGATAGTTGTGGATGAAGAATGGATGAAAGAGTGGATAGGGACATAAATGGGGAAGTGGCAGAGGAAAGGTGTAGTAGAAATAGTTTCATGGAAACGTTTTCTTAACAAAATACCACTTTTGGTCAAAGATACGGGTTCAAACCCACTGGGTTTGACTGTGGCTTGTTCAAAGGAAATAATTAAATACTCCTTAAAAATGCGGGAAAATGTTAATTGCAGGGAAAACAAACTAATTTTGAAGAATCAGTTCTGTTTCGAATTAGAATTGATGTCTATAATTCTTATTGGACTTCATTAATCACTTTTTGTAGTGATTGAAACACTGCCTTGCCGTAAGGAAAGGTGGCTGTCCCGAGTTTTCTCCTTTGTGGTAACAGCTCACGGTCCCTCCAGCCACGTGTATCAGTACACGGTATTTCAGGGGTAGCTTCACCACCAGTGAGACAATGCCTAAATGAATGTTTGAGGGTTCTGCAGTGGAAGGTAATGCCAAAATGAATTTTTTTCAAAGTCAATTTATTTATTTGGATAAACTTTGAAGATCCCAGTGTTAGCTTGAAGTCAGAATGACAGCATTTCAACAGGCCAGCGGAGAGCTCGGGGTTGGGATAACTCGGGGGTTTTCCTGGCGGTGAGGGCAGAGGGTGCGGGCAGGGATGGAGTGACCGGAGAGCCTTGAGCTACCGGGAGCGGGGACACTGTGCCCGGAACGCGGGGAGAGGGAGATGCTAAAGCCGCTGCGGTCAGTGCCCCGGGCGTTGCCGCTGTCCCTGCCCTGGGCAGGGGGCTGGGAAAGGACGGGGGCTCGGGCGGGACCGGGTGAGGCGGGCGCGGGGCGGCGGTGACGGGGTTAAGGCGGCGGCGGGCGCGGGTCTATTTGCGGTGCCGGAGCTCCGGGCGATCGGAGCAGCCCCGCGCCCCCGCCCGGCCGCAGCAGCAGCAGGTGGCGGCGGTGGCAGCAGCGAGGGAGTTAAAGCCCGCGGCGGCGGGAGGAGGGGGACTGCGAGCGGGCGGCGGCGGGAGGAGGGGGACCGAGGCGGAGCAGGCGGCGGCAGGAGGAGGGGGGACCGGGGAGCGAGGCAGCAGCGGCAGGAGGGGGACCGAGGAGCCGGCGGCGGCGGCAGCAGCAGCAGCCGGGTTGCTAGGGATGGAGAGATCCCGTGTCACCCGGATGTGAGTGTCATGTTGGCCCAAACTCTGAGGGATTTGGCAGCGGCGAAGCAGCAGCGGCAGGAGGAGGAGGAGCAGCAGCAGCAGCCCCTCGCACGTCTCTAGTCACTACCATGGGGGTCGGGTAGCGGGTAGCGCAGGGGCAGCGCGCACCTGGCTCGGGGTGGGGTTGGGGGGCGTCTCTGCCCTTTTTTGTTTTTTCATTTTCCTCTCACACGCTGGAGAAAGTGAGAAAAATGCACCAGCAGCAGCAGCCCGAGCAGCACCCTGAAGGTAAGAGCCGGGGCGCCCACCAAGGGCAGCGGCATGCTTGGGGCTGAGAGGAGGGAGGGGGCGGGGGAGGATTTATGAGGGATTTGGGAGTCGGGGATTGGGGGGGATTAGGGAAGGGGTTGAGGATGGATGGGGTCGGTTTGGGATGGGGTCGGAATGAGCGGCTATGTTCGAGGAGGGACCGGGAAGGGCAGGGGATGAGAGGAAGGTGGGACAAGGTGATGCCCTCGGCGTGTGACCAACGTGCGAGTGGATTTATGCGCGTCTGTCTCTTGTCCTGGGGCCATTAATACCAGCTGCGGGAGGACACGGCTGGGGCTGCGTTTGCCTCATCCATGTGTAACTGGGGACGAACCTGCCCGGTGCTGCGGCTCCCGGGGGCTGCCCCGCGCCGGGCGGGAGGGCGGCGGGGGCCGAGGGCAGGGCGATGGGTGCGATGCGCTCGGCCCCTGCCCGGCGGGGCGCACGGGGGCGAGACGCGGGGCTCCGCGGCGCTAATCCGCTCCGCCGACGGGCTCCGGCGCTGCCACAGCCCCCGCTGTTGTTTATAAATGATTCCTCCCTCCTCAATCAGCAGCAAGTTTGTGTTGCCCCCGAGGAACGCAGTCACCCGGGCTTTGTTTCTCTTTCAAGCATCCATTTAAAAGGACGATGGATATATAGATAGATGGGTAGGTGGGTGGTTTATTTGCGCCGAGCCACGTTTCATGGCATCCCGAAGGGCAGGCGGAAGGCGGGGGAGATGGCTGTGCCATTGCTTTTATATCTGGGGGGGGGGGGGGGAATAGGGGGTGGGAGGGGAAGCAGGGATGCTTTGGGAAAATGTTGGGGGTAGATGTGCCACCTTTGCCCCCGCGGCGGCTCTGCCCCCCGGCTCACCCAGCTGTTGATGCGCCGCCGCTGGCCAGCGCTCGCCGCGCCGGTGCCGCTCCCCGCGGCAGCTCCGTGGGGGCCCCGCCGTGACCCCCCCACTCCCCGCCGCCATCCCGGGGAGCCATCTTAGGGCTCCCGCGCCCCCGGAGCGGGGGCCGGCGCCGGCCTCGTCCGCGTCCACGCGCGTTCCCGGCGCTCCCGTGGTCTGTGCCCCCCGTCTGGAGCCTGCCACTCCGCTGCTTCACGGGGAGCGATTTTTCCTCCCCTGCCTGGGTAGATCCGTTTCACAGTCATCTCTCTTGCCAGCCCGAATTCCCAGCACGTATATTGTGCCGTTCCTCCATTTTTTTTTCCCCACCCAGGCATCAAGTTTTGAATCGCACTCAGGAGCCTCTCCTTCCTACAGGTGCATGTAGGAGTAGACTGTTGCGCTAGTCAAAGAGCTCGCGAGGAAGGATCCTTGCGAGGAGGTGGTGTTTTGCCTCTTTGCTGTCATCTGCATAAAGAGGACTCGATTATTATTTGGAAGGTGCAGTTTATTTTTTAAATTCTCTTGAAGAAGCAAAACCGAACACCATCCTTTTACAGAACCAAAGCTTATCCTTTCACAATGGGTTCATGATTGTGATTCCTAGTGCGAAAGACAGCAGAGCTTCATGAAAGTGTTTATCACAGACAATATTGGATCTTTGCTTGTGGGAGGCATCCACGCATTTTTCTTTGAGAATGCAAAGCAGGGCAAGATTTAACTTGCTTACAGGACTTCCCCCTCTACCTTGCTGCTTATTCTTAATTGAACAATGCGTAAGAATTTTAAACAACTACTCTTTCGACAAAATAAATTGAGAGAGTAGTAAATGCTAAGGTGCTTCAGCAAACTTGATCTTAAGGGGTAGGTATGTTTTACTGCGTAAACACAAGGACAGGAAGGCTTCCAACCAGTTGGGAAGAGACATTGCAAGTGGAAGAATCAAAAAGAGAAGCATTTGTGTCTCAACACTTATATCAATCTTGAAGTTATAAAACTGATTCCTGAGCATTTTTTTGCTACTGTTCAATTGCATGTACCACAGCACAAGTGTATGCATATATATCTGGATATGTAATGGAAGCATCACATTACCCTGAGGTCTTAAAACAATAATTTTGGATTAGGACCCATTTTAGCATAAAAATATTATAACCAAGTACTTTTTTTCTTTTGTCCCACAGAGGTGAACTATGCAAGTAGCACCAGGATTCCTCTCCCTGGTGACGGACCAGCTATTCAGTCAAACAGTTCAGCACCATCCAAGCAAACTGTTCTATCTTGGCAAGCTGCAATCGATGCTGCTAGACAAGCAAAGGCTGCCCAAAACATGAGTACCACCACAGCCCAGCCTGTAGGATCTCTGTCCCAAAGAAAACGCCAGCAATATGCCAAGAGCAAAAAACAGGGTAATACGTCCAATAGTCGGCCACCCCGTGCCCTTTTCTGTTTATCCCTCAACAATCCAATACGAAGAGCCTGCATTAGTCTAGTAGAATGGAAGTATCCTTTGTTGCAGTTTGCTTTTTAAATTATTTTCTTGCATTTTGTAATTGTATCAAGGGGACTGTTTTACAGGATCTCTTAGAGCATCACAACTTACGTGTTACTTCACTTGTACGTGTGGGTAACTGGCATTAATGTCAGTGCTAGTCAATTTGGGTTCAGTTGCTGTGAAAGGTGGTCTTTTGTGTCATATTGACACAGAATATCATTTACTGAAGTCAGTAGCTCAAAGTCAGGGAAGAGCTCATAGCTGTTCCTTTTTTCTGGGAGAAGTTGGGGGAACATTTTCAAGCTTGCATTATATTCCAGCAAATCTCTGCATTGCATTTTTTGCCTTTCCAAATAAGGAAGAATGGATAGGAATGCATTCAGCCATCCAGTGTTAGGGAGATGACCAAAGATGTCAAACCTGTATCTTCCACATTGCAATTTGGTGTATTGCCATTAGGGCAAATGAGTCAGATGTAGAAATCTTTTAAAAAAGATTGGTTTTTTCCTGGTACTAAAAGTGGGGAAGATTTTTACTTAAGCCAAGGAAATGTTCTAAGTACACACATGTCTGAAATATATTAATCTTCTAAGTTTGTGAACTTATGTCTACCATCAGATATATTTGGAAGCATGTACATCTAGATGGGAGATCAGAGATGCTGGCTTGTGTTCTTGATGACCTGTGTGATGGGAAGGATGGCTTTTTCTTTAGTTCACTGGTTGTGATGTGGAAATACCTGTATTTCTCTGGCAGAACTGATAGCATGTTGGTTTGCTATATTATTTAATTACCAAGAAAAGGTTTGAAACAGAAAATAGTTTTGCTGAGGTATAAGGAGAAAAATGTTAGCCTATTAGCCATGGCAACATCCCTGTAATGGGAAACAGCTGTTCAAGACAGTAGATTACTGAAGTAAAACTCAATTTGTTACTATAAACAGAACAGCCAACCTGGCAATAAGAGCTGTTACTCATTTATAGGGTTGGTGTTTCTCAGTTCTTTGTACAAAATTCAATTGCACATTAAAGATAGTGAAATGGCTTCTTCTTTCATTTAAACTGGTAGAAGTCCAACTAATTTCAGTAAATTGGCCTCTCCTTGGCTAAGGTCAGGTAAATGAAATTACTGTGGATCTAGAGTGGAATAACTCAGCGAGAATTTGTCCCAGTAGCACCACATCATAAAACAAGGTTGTCAGTCTTGTGATGATATCAATTGCTCACTCCAGCCTGGAAAATGCTGTTGTAACTTTATTTTGTACACAATATAACAGCTGTTGATGTTGATCTGCTTTGTAGGCATAAAGGTGGCCCTCAAGGTGACAAACTTTTAATAGGCCAACAAACAAAATTTACGCATCTTATAGGACATCTGGGCTTTGCAGGATTTTTTTTTTTTTTTTCTTTTTTTCTCCTCTTTTTTTCCCCCCTCTTCTATTCCCCAAGGAACTTTTTAAGCTGGCAAAAAAATGCTTTTGAATATATTTAGTGCTCTTACCCCAGTCTTTTATGGGACTCTTATGGAAACATATCCAGACGTTGTGCATCAAATACAGGAAAGGATGCCAAAAATCATAGCTGAGGTCCAAAGTACTTATGTTCCAAATTTCCACAGATAGGCTGATCTCGGTACTTCCATGTTTCTAGTCATTAAGAATAGTAAAATACCTTGGGAGAAAGGAAAATCGATGATGAGCTGAGGGATGAGCTTCATATGCATGAATTTTAAGAGAAGTAAGAAATTTTTTTCTGGAAGACAGAAGGTATCTCCAGGTTTCCACTGCCATCATCCAGCTCTAGTATAGAAGGCAGAGCTGCAGTCCATGCTGTTGTCAGTGTGAAAGTCTGTAGCCTCTCTTTGTGTGGCTGCCAAGCCAGCCATGATAGTCTGTTTTCTACTCAACTCACCTGAACTTTCATGTGTCCTGGCCAAAGCCAGGATTCAGGAATGAAACTGTCAGAGACATGGAGGAGCTCACAATTTTCCTATGACAATTGTACAGCTTTCTAGCTCTCCTACAAGAGAATAGTTGTGGTATTCTGGGAATCTTTCTCATATCCTACTATGAACTATATTTCAGATGATTTTCCTCCTTTGGACAAATATATTTTAATGAGAACTACAGAAGTACATGAGGAAAGAACAGCTCCATGATTATTCCTTGCCCATTATGATGACCCACATGTTGATTTTAGAGTGGATAATTATATTCATCTTTGGAATTTAATATAAAGTGCTCTGTGACAGCATGAGTAATAGTTTTCAGTCTTCTCAAAAGGAAGAGGACGTTGAAGGATCATTGTGATGGAAAATAATATGGTATATATAGTGCTATAACTAAAGGTGATGGAGTGTTTGTCAGAGTTATCAGTCAAAAGATTGTCTTACTTTAAGACTTGTTTTACCATTGTTGATGCTGAAAGGAGAACTAGACTTAAAAGTTTGTAGATTCTCATAAGACATGAGTTCCTTAACAAGATTTTCCAGACCATTTGACATATTTATACTACTGTCTATTTTTGCCAATTGTGTGGCCTTAGCTGTTTACATCCCATTCCCAGAAGATGATTCTAATTCAACTAATCATAATTTGGTAAGTACTCTGGAATTTTTATTTTATATTTGTTTGCTATGCTTTTAACATGATTAACTGCTAGTATTTGAGCCTGCACTAAATACAGGTAATTTCAGTAAAAGAAATTGATATACAGTGATACTACAAAATGCATATGGAATTGCTTTGTGCATTTTTTTTTCCAGTAGTAAGTGTTACTTTGTCATGTGTTCAAGGTGAGGGTTTTTATCAGTAAAATTCTTTGGAGAGAAATGTGCATTAATATTATGCTGCGTGTGTCCATATATTCGTGTGGCAAAAAACTTTAATTTGTGTTTCTATTGCTTATATTGATTACACTTATTTACTAGCTGTTACTGTTTCTGACACTTGTTTCAGCCTTGAAGGTTTACTGCCTTTCCAAGTGTACTTGTCTACTCTGTTTGCAGTTTTTAATGGTGTTATTTGGCTGTTTATTTTGCTGGATATTTTAATTTTTAATGAGAGGATGGTGGGAAATTTTGCATTAATACATTTTAAAGTGATAGGAACATCAATATGAATTTTCAAAGTGGTCACTACTGGTATAAATGACCTTTCAAAAAAGGGATGGTACTGCAGTAAGTGGTGTGTAGAAATGTTTTTCTTTGACTGAAAATACTATACTAGGGTTGTGCTTGAAAAGATAAAATGGAGGCTAACTTTCTTTTTAATTCTCTTAAACTTACAAAGGCTATCACTCAAGAGTAATATTGAATTACATTGCAATGATTTTGTTGTTGATATTAAACTCCATCTTGAAATAGTGGAGTTGAGTGGCCCTGTGCACTCAAAATCTGCACATGACCCTTGGGATGGGAGAGGAAGTTCATGAAATAAAGAATTGGATACCAATAAGTAGGTAATTTTGGATTCATTTACCTGGAAAATTAGGGTTGATATGAGGTCTTCTATTTTATGAATGTGTTTGCATAATTTGTGATGTGTATATGCTCATTTTCCTAAAAGTAATTACTTTGTGCAGATGACCCAATTTTTAATTTTTTTAAATTGAGATTAAGCAAATATGGACAATAAAAATTGTTGATGAAAGAGTAATTCAGGTCAATGTAAAGAGCGAGTTATGCAGCTGTGTATCCAGCCAACCAACAGACTTCCTTTTTTTTTTTCCCTGAGAAATTCAGGGCACAAATCTCCATAGCTGTCAATCCACCCTGAGATCTGCTAATAACTAATTTCAGAAAGCATTACATGAAAAGGGTAAAGTAGTTACTTGTGTCAGAGGCTAATCATTTTGAAAAATGTTTCTAGCATTAGTTTTGTTAGGTTACTGTCTGGTGTTTCTGACCCAGTTTCAATTCTACAGTGTGCTAGTATTTAGAAAGACAATGGTCATTTTCATCCCTGATGATTTTTCTGTTTTTTATCTAATGTGGCCAGGTTAGTCTAAGGAATAATAATTTATGTGGGGTTTTTTCCTTTTAGTAAGAGATTATTAATCCTTACGCATTTCAAGTAGAAGGGTTCTTGAACCCCCCCAATTTCATGTATATAAAGTTTACTTGACCATTTAAATAACCTCATATTCTCATTAAATTTTCATCCTGTTTATCCTGAAGTTGAGTCATTCCACTAAGTTTGCTCAAAGAACAGAATTTATACTGACAGTGTACTTTCAGCTGCTGGGACAGATTTAAGTGCAGTGAGGGAGCAGACAGACACATCCTGTGTATTCAATCTAATAAAAGAAATAGTTCTGGAACGGGCAACATTGGCTTTTCTCATGACTGAGGTTCTCCATCATGAAATACGCCAACCAGTCATCTGGGTTTGTGGCTCTCCTCTGGTATTTCAATGACTATTTTCCTCTGTTAGTGTGGATTCAAGTGTACTGTGAGGGAGTGCAGTAGAAGAGCTGAGTTAGAAATCTTCAGGCTTGCTGGGGAACCTGCTGGATCCCGTGTTTCCTGCTGCTTGAGGTGTATGTGTCAATAAGTGTTTGAGAAAGGGCTGTGTCTTACAGTGGGAGAGGGGATTATTCTCTTAATAAGGTTCAGATCTTTTGTCTGGTTTGTCAATAGACCAAATCTGAAGTCATCATTGAACCTTATAGGTTTGGCAGGATTTTAGCTCCCTACATGTAGACATTGATGCCTGACCTGAGCCCTACACTCTGATCTTGCTAGGAGACTATCCCACTCTGGCTTTAATTCAAGCTCAGCTTCATAAATTTTAGTTTGCATATGGATGTAATATCTACCTTGGTTCTCTCAATATTGCTTCATTGAATTGAATAGAGGAATTGCTTTCCATCAGCTAGCTGAACTGGCTCTTTTTTTTTATTTTTTATTTGTAAACAGAAAAATGAAGTATTTATACATGTGGGGTTTTTCTGTGAATACAAAATAGACATAATTTGGAATCAGCCTCAGAACGAGGAAGTGATGATATGAGAGCAAAATCCAGTGGAACACTGGTACGTGGGAACTAGAAATGTAAACTTTTCTATTTTGGTTGGGCTCATGAGGAGGTACATGTGAGAATTTGAGCAGTCCACCTGTTCATCCTTTATGACTTGGAAAGTTTGCAGTGGCAACCTCAATGCAAGGACGTGTGTGCAGAGCAGGTATTCGCTCCTCTCTGTGGTGGGATGTTAGAAGGCAGGGTCTGTATGATGGAGTTTCCAAGACTTGTAAGAGAAACCTGAGAGAGTTTCTGAGTCTGTCTTGGCCCATGACTGAACCAGTGAAACACTGACTGTGTGTCAACCACCCAGCCTCTGGTTGTGAGGGAGCCCTGTTCTTCCTTCCTCTTTAATGTTTCCACGTGGTACCTAGCCAACACAAAGTCAGTTATATGTTGCAGTAGTAATGGCAAAATAAATTTTATAACAAAATAACCAAAAATATAACAAACATTTTAAGAAACAGGCATACATGTCTTAAGAGAAATAGCAAACCAAATGCATGCATACTATTTATTTTTTAAAAATAGGCCGTATCTTGGGTATCATTATTCTTGGAAATGAGTCTATCTTTAATCCTAAATATCTTAAGAGAAAGGTCTGTGAGAGGGTTCCACAACCTTCCTTTTGGAATTGTAGACTATTTATACAAAACTGATAGTGCAAGTGGAGTGTAAGGATGGTTCAACTGTGTGTTTCTGCGTTGGTCACTTGTCTTTGATTTGCAAGTTGTGATTACTGATGTTTTTGTGATAGAGCCAGCAGCATGCTATGTGATATTTATGATACTTTAGGGGGAAGCAAGAAAATGTTTTTTCATTAGATTAGTGACTGAATTACGCAGATGGTAATAATAAGCAGTGATGTCATAGGATAGGAGCCCCTTTCATTAGTATTTTTTTTTTTGTCTTCTGAATGCACAAGCTCTGGTTTATGTTTTGGCTTTTTGCTGGTCTCTGGGATCAAGGGTGCTTTACAGTTACCTTCTTGCTCAGTGAATCCATGGTCATACTTATCCTCTGTCAGGAAAGAGGTGTTAGCAGTGAGTGATACAAAACAAAGCAGAAGTGCAGAATCAAATTCAGACTGGACCATGCTTGACCACTTGCCAAGTGTTACAGTCCTGTGTTCAATGGGGAATTTTGTCTAGTCCTTTGTCGAAAACACCTTGATGTGTCTTTGAGGTGTGCCAGAAGAGGCAGGAAAAAGGGATCTTCTTTTCTGTATTTTGACTGGAGTAGTTCTGTCATGGCTGTGTGTATTGCACAGACTGCAGTACAAAGTGATGAACTTTAAAAACAGTTACTGAACTTAATCCTGAATTCTACTTCATTAATAATTAGTCCCTAATCATTGAATGTACTGATACAAGTGGGCCCTGTTCTTCTCCAAGTAGATGGGTGAAACTACTATTGAACTGAGAAGTTTTCTGTTAGAGGAGAGGCAAGGTACTTTGGGATGAAATCCTGATTAGCTCAGTGCTTAATATTTTAAGGTAGTTTCTTTCATCTGCCTTCAGAAGTTTCAGGTGATCTAAACTTTCCATGCTTGTTTGGGCTCTCCTTTTTGGAAGTGTTTCTTGTCTGAGCTTGATAAGAAGCAGTTTCTAGCAGAAAGCGCTTCCTGTATATATCTATCTTCTGTTTCTGTCTTTTACTTTTTCCCCCTCATCTGTGGTATGTTATTTCCTTTCATGTCGTTTGTCTTTAACTTCCCACTCATTTCTTTCTTGTTATCTTTTGCCTCTACCCTCTGGCTTCCCTCTGGGTTTTCTCTTCTGTCTGTCCTCTTGTGCAGCCTGCTTTTCTCTATCTCGTTCTCCCACCTCAATTTGTCTTCCTGGTGTCATCCTGCTGTCCCATGTTCTGTTCTGTGCTTTCCCTCCCGCTGCCTTTCTCATTGCCCTGAGTTGCACTGGGCTTCTTTCTTTATCATGTGCAGGCAGACCAGCACAATACAAGTCTGGATTTTGGCTGAGATTAAGACATTCTTGGTTATTCTTTTCCTTTCCTTCTTTTTAATAAATAAATATGAGCAATAAGAAGGCATCCGTCCATCCAGAGTTGATGAAAACAACGCCCCTGAAGTTTGAGTTGAGTCTTTGGTTGCAATGCATCTCTTGTGACTAGACCCCCACGGTTTGCAGCAGGTAACACTGTTCTACTTGAGACTGACAGCAGAGTCAGGGGGTGGGAGACACAGCTGTATAAATTACAGCAAATTGGCAAATTCCCGTGAGTAAAGAGCTTGTGTCTAGTGCACAAAGGGCTCCTAATGTTAATTAACGTCTCTGTGCCCCTGGTAACAGGATTCTTCAGCCTTGAGCACCACTGTCAGTGGGGAACCCTCTCAGAGGGAGGCTCTGTGCTAGAGATTGTCTCTCCAGCCTGTGCTTGCAGAGCAGGTCAGGTGCTGATGGTCCTGGATGCCTCCTCTTTATCCCAGGTGGTTGGGACTGGGAGAGCTGTAGTGGGGGACACTGCTACAGAAAGGTAATGTTTGTGTCCTACTTTCAGGCTAAGATTTCCTCTGTAAGTAGCTTTACGTGGCTCTTTGAGTGCCTTCAGCAGGAGGAAAGCCAATGTTGTGCCTTCAATCTAGGGCACAGCAGGAGAGTACTCTGAGGAGAACTGGTTGAACTCTTGACTTAGAGGTGTCAGGCTTCCTGCCCTTATCTCATTAGCAACTCGATGACTCATTCAGTTCTAAGGCCACATGACTAATTAATCCATCCATTGAAAAAAGGTTGTTGGTTTTTACCTTGTGCCCAGTTATCCTCTATACATAGATTATCTGAAAATACAGCTGCAGAATTCTATAAATTTTAACCACATTTAGTAAATAATTCTAAAGATTTTTGTTTAATTGCTAATTGTTCAATGTTGTATCTTAGAAGGATTTCTATGTTTATCTACTGTCTTTGCTTTGTTTACTTTTTCAGCTCAAGGGTCTTTAAAGCTTGGCTCTCTTTCCACTCACTTAGAAAGTCTTCCAATCTAAATAACTTTTTGATACTGTGTTTCTGATATTTTTCTATCTTTGGATTCTTAGCTAATGCTCTCTCTTAATGTCTCTGCTAGCTGGCATAAAAGTCACCCAAGTAAACTTTTCAGGAAAGATGCAAGATAATTTGGACTCTACTGAACATACTTCACTTTGCTTGGGAAAACATGGTGGAGACCTTATAATGACTTGTGTGTACTTAGCCAAGCTACCCATACTAAAGATACCAAACTCATTTGTTGTAAGAGAAAATATCATTAAGTTTAATCTGAAAAAGATTTAAAAATATAGGATCTAATTGTAACTGATATACCACGGGAGTTTTACATTGTGCATTGGCTCAAGTCAGTGACATGTATTTGCACGTGTGCGTATGAATAGTCAGGAGGGGCCTTGAGAAAGTCAGTAGTTCAACTTTGGGAAAAAAACCATCCCCACACAGGCCTAAAATGAGGAGACTTGGCTCAGTTTTTTTGTGTATATGCAAGTGCACTGAGGGGTAGGTTTTTGGTAATTTTTTTTTGCTATTTTTCATGTACATTGATATCCTGACCTGTATTTTCTCATTCAAAAACTCATGAAATAACTAACTACAAGAACAACATGCCTTATCTTTCTGAAAATTAATAATAAAGCTATTTGATGGTTATTAGGTGAGACAGAATGCATCAGTCCATAACCTTTGCACATTTGCAAGAATTTCTTGATAGATGACATTTCTGCAAGGGGATTATTAAGAAATATTGTAATGTAGTACTCAGCCTTATCTTCCTATTTCAGTTTCAATTTTTTGTTTAGTACTATTTTCAGCCCAAAACTTCAGTAATATGCATTAGCTAATTATTATGTATTTCTTTGATTTTTTTTTCAGTGCAGGTTTTGGATTTAGAATTTTTTTTTCCCCTTTGTGTTGTAATGCACACCTCTGCAAAACAGATGAAAATTTGGAGGTGTTTGTGTTTTAGTCCCACTTTATCTGCAGTATCCTGGGCCTGTCTGTGCTGCACTACCCCAGTGATATGAAACAGCTCTTGAATTTTTCTGGTGAATGTGATTGCATGTGTCAAGTCCATCTCTAGCTGTGAATGAAACAGAAATTTTATTTCACACTCTGATTTAGGAAGAGGGTCATTCCCAAAGGAAAGATATGACCAGGATGACTGGCAATTTCCAACTGGTAGAAAGGTCATTTGGGTTTGTAGAAGTCAAGTCTTTGTTCCTCTTTAGTTTATTCTGTGTGTCCCAGTACAACTTAACCTATGCTGAAGTATCTGGATCCTAAAATGTCTGTTTGGAGTACAAGGGTGTGTGAGGATCTGCAGTTTGGTGTTACAGATTTCAGTTAATGACACTACAGAACTTTTTTTTTTTTTTTTTTAAATGCAAGAGAGCTTCTCTGTTGTCCAGACCAGAAGGCCTTACCAAAAGATGTACTTAATCATTCCCATTTGAAAGGAAATGCTTTTTCCATGTTCAAAGTTGCAAGCTTGTTCCTGTGGGGAATTCCTACTAAGGGCTTGTCTCTCCTTAAAGAGATTTGCTGGTAGTGCACTACTGGCAAACTGCCTGGGGAGAGAGAGCATACACCAGAAAGAGTTCTTTTTCTATTATAGCCTAAAGTCAGTCTCCAAACAGAACAGTGCTGCACTGGTAGAGAAGGCCTTTCTTTTTTTGGGTTTCTTTGTGCTGTGAAGAGCAGTGATTTCCCACTTTTCCCTTACTCCCTCCCTGATGAAGAGATGCCTGTGAAATGTTTAAGTATAGACTGGTTATAATAAAAGTAAATCTGTTCATTTAAAAACACAGAAAAATCATATTAGTTACTGTATCAGTTGAGTGGTCAGTGGGGAAAATATTTAGATTTGGTATTCAAGCAGCTGTAATTGAAATACAAATTGAGCATTTAAGATGAGTGGGAGAAGTTTTTACTTTTTATGCAAACTCTTGGAACAGAGTAAAAGTTGACTTTGAAATACTCTGAAAAAACCCATGAAAAATCCTGATGATAAAACTAGTTTACTGACTTTATGTAAAGCATGTGAATTACTTGTTTACTCCAATACTGAGTATGGAAATCTAACAAAATACTAGTTATGGTTTTATTCCTTGACAATAGCTGCCATGCTACAGAAAACCCTGAAAATAATTTCTGAAGGTTTTACTCAAAAAATGAACACATAGAATTGAGAAGCTTTATGTTGCCATGTATCAATGTCACACCAAACACAGATTGCCATAAGTATTACTTGGATTTTCTCTATAAAACCTGTTTGAAAACTCTAGGTTATGCAGGGTATGGGTGTTTCTTTTAAAACGATGTTCACATCAGGTGTATGTTAGGCTTTGAGAACTGTATTTGTTTTTAATATGGTTTGTGTGTGAGTGCTGTGTGTTGAAATACCACAGAGTTGGGATTCATGGCTTTTGAAAGTGCTGGTCAAGGCTGGCTTGCTGAATTTGAGCAGAACTGGAGTAGTTCTATGTGCTTTTAGAAAGCTGGTCCCTGAATACTTCAAAAGACGCATGTAGCTGTTAAATCAACTGAAATGCAGTTTCTAATCTGGTGAGCTTTAATGACAAACTGTTTTCAGTCATGGTTAATTGAATGTGTGATTTGGTTTACCATTCATTTTTCAAGAACTCAGATTTGTTTACTCTTCTGTCATGCACCAAAACCTTTCTTTTGCAGGGCCATCTGGAAGAATAGGGCCATGAAGAAAGGTTAAATGAATACATAGAGATAGTGGAAGAATATTAATTAGGATGGAAGTGATGTCCTTTTTTTGGTCATTGTGCAATCATTTGTGATAACATTTTCATTTAATGAATTGCAAATTGAATATCATTGTATTTCCCCCCCACTGCCTGCCTCAGAAGAGATTGAGACCATGAGTGTCATATCTGCTTGTATAAAATTCACTTGGTAAAACCAAGTAGCTGCTTATAATTGTTTGTGATTTTTTTCATGGTTATTTATATGAAAAAAAGGGGTTTTAGAGTTCCTTTTTTTTTTTGAAGAATGCCTTGATTAAACAGTGTTGGTATTTCTCAGAAATGTAGGTGCTTGACTTCAGCATTTGAAACAAACTTTATATAAATATTTGAGATGTATGCTCATAATTCAGTGATTTTCAGTGAAGTCAGCATAGCTGACCATGATAAATAATTTGACCTTTCAGTGTTTGTAGGGATTGATTAAACTTTGAAATGATTGGCAGATTGATTTTCATGGATTTATTTAGTTATGAATCAAGATTTCCCCCCCCTCCTTCTTTAATATTAAAAGGTATTATTCCAGTACATTTTTGGTTTAGACCAGTACATTTTTGTTTTAGATGCATGGCTAGAAGTTTGGGCAGCGTCTAACTCTGTTGCTGATTTTTTTTCACAGCGATCATTATTCAAGGGGGTAGAGAGCTGTGACCAGTTTGCAATCTTGTAGAATTATATCTTTGGGTGATGCTGTTATTAAGGATCTGAATCTTGTTATTTGTTAGTGTGGTAAATCACGTAATCATGGTCTGTGTTGGGTGGTAAAGGTGAAGGGATCACAGTAGACGGAGAACCTGCAGAAGCTCAGAATTTAGTCTTCAGGTTTATTTTTGTTGCAAATTTTCAAATAATACATCAAATATTGGTTGAAGGGAAATAGCTCAGCCCAAAGATTCATTTGCCCAGTTTTTTTTAGTTGTCCTCGTCTCATGTGATACAAACCAGGTGATATGTTGAATTTAATCCCACCTGACAGCTTATGTATGTCGTGCTGAACTACCAGGCAGCCTTTCAGTAAAATGATGTGGGAGATCCAGTGGCACAAAGGAGCCTACAGAGCTGCTTACATTTGTTCAGCACAAAGGAAATCTCTTTACAGTGTAAGAATATGAGCCTGAGAAGTGTTTATTAACGAGGTTCAGTAGTTTGATAATTATACTTTTCTGGGTTGCTGACGGTGGCTGCAGAGTGCAGCAGCCTCCAGCAAGACGGCATCTTCTGCGGCTCAGCTAATCAGACAAATGCAGTCCTTCCAAGGAACTGAGTAGCAAATACCCCAAAGCTGTATTATGTTTATCAGACATTTTGTTAGTGCAGTTTTCACTCTGTTGGATTTATTATGATGCCATTACTTATTTTTTTTCATGTATTCATCCAGAATCCTTTAAAACACATACCAATGATGTGTGGCACAAACCGGTTATTCATCATGACATGATATCCTCATCACAAGAAGCTTTAGTAGTTCTGAGTTCAAGTAACTTGTTATTCCATAATTTATTTCTTCCTATAGCAAAGGAAAAATCTGAAAGAAAGCAACCTGCCAAATTATGTACCTCTTGTATGTTTATTAAAATAAGGTCTCAGGATCTCTTAAGATGACTGACTTCAGAAAAACTAAATTAAAAATTCAGTGATAAAAAGAAACAATGTTCAACTGAACTGTACCTCCAAGTCTCATGGTATTAAGTGATGCTTTCTAGTTCGTGCTTTGAAAGTTAGAGATGAATAGTTCCAGGTACGAAGTCTGGGACTGGCTCTGCCTCCTGTTGAGGTGCCTCAGCTGCTCTAATTCTTGAGGTGTGGTGTAGACCCGAAAGCTTTTCTCCATTCTGGTACCAAATTGAATGGTACTTAAAATGTTTTTCACTTTTTCTTAAATATAATGAAACCATCTCATTTAAGTGAAAGTCACTAAAATGTATTTTTGTCCAAGGCCATGTCATTTTGCTGGCCAGTGCTACAGTTCTGTGTTTGTGTGGTCACGGGGTTGTTGATGCAAGCCCACCTTAAGCCAGGCACGTGTGCCATCTGCATTCCTAATGCCACAAGAAGACCTTATCCTGAACTTGGAAACTTGCTGGAGGCTTTGCAATCTCGACACCCAGAGTTAATGCAGATTGAGCCCAGGTAGACTGAGCATGCACAGACCTGGCCTGTCAGCATGGGTTAGACTTGTGACTTTTGTAAAGGACTTTGTCTCCTGTAGTAAAAGTCTATTGACTGCTTCCCATGTCTCTGTTTTCCCTAAGCACTGCATGGCTGAGAGCGCGTACCAGTGTGGATGAAAAATGCATGGGCTGCTGATTTAGCTTCAGCTTCTGAGAGCATCTAATTTCAGCCAAATAAAGCAGAAACAAACATTTGCAAGTTACTTTTACATGATTTTTTGAGAACAGGAGGAGAGGAGCTTTGTGTTCCCTCTTTCCCCCACATACAGGCCACTTGTCATCCCAAAACTCAAGCAATAGCAGGCTGAAGGGATGAGGCTTTATTAATTTTTATGCTTACAGAACTGGATGTTTTCTTTAAAAGGAGCACTGAACTATGTGGGCTAACAAAGTCAAATAGTTTGGTGCCATAGGGGAAAAGGTAAGAGAGCATAGGTAACATTTTAGCCAAGGACTTCAGGGATGAGCATTGAATGTTTTAGTTTACCCCAAAATTCTTGGTATTCTTGGACAGGATATTTGTCTTTTTAGAATTTTTGTTTCCTGCCTATAAAATAACTTTCTGCTTTAAAAGGCTGTCGAAAGGAAAACTAAGTTTGAGGCTGTGAAGCATCCAGATATGGTGACTAGGATTTGTATAGACAGTGGAATGATATCTAGGGAGTTCTCTTAAAACAGTTACTTTGTCTTTATCTGGAAATGGTTTGGCTGACGTTCTGGTGAATGCTTTCTGGTGCATTTTGTTGTTAGAGGCTATATTTTAAATTGGAGTACGTAGAGTGTTTTGGCAGCAAATTTTGGCGAAGAAAAAGTGATTGGTAGTGGTAATATAGGAACAGAAGGAACAGCCACTGTTCCCATAGTGATACAGCAAAAGCAGTGACATTTAGGTAAACAGCAGTAGGACAGGAAATTTGGGGGAGTTAATGTTAGATGTCTCAGAAGATACAGTAAGCATCCATACAGTGTTTCATGTGTATCTGTAAATGCTAATGTTAAGCTTCTATTTGTTATATTAGTGGCAAAAGCACCCCTCAATATTTGCTTGGGAAGTTCAGGGATTCCTTGAACAGGTGATCTGTGAATGAAACCAAGGCAGGCAACGTCCCATTCAGCAGGAATTGCACATGGCAAAAGAAAGGGTGGTATTTTGAGTGTTCACAAATAAGGGGAGCTGTCCAACTGGTGGGAATGGTACCGTTGAAGGTGTTTTTGATTTCCAATATTCTGTCTTCAGAAATGTTAGTTTAAATTCCACATTCCATTACTTAGCAATAAAAAGATAGAATCACAGTCTTGGCTTAGGTTGGAAGGGACCTTCAAGATGGTCTAGTCCCAATGCCCCTTGCAGTAGATGGGGTTGCTTAAAGCTCCATCCAACCTGTTCTTGAACACTTCCATGGATGGAGAAAAAATAATAATGCTATATTCTTCGGCATATGACTTTGTAAGATGCTACTAAAACCACGAAATACTTCACTGTTGTATTTCACAACCATGAATTACTGAAATGGCTCTGAATTTGCTTTTATGGAAGTACAAAACTTCCAACCTTCTTAGTCAAAAATTTCACCTCTAATAGAGGCCAAAGTTTACATGTTGGTAATTCCGTCTTTGGATTTGGGATCTTTGGAGTTCAGAATTCTTTTTGTGAGATGGATATTTGTCATGTGAAGAGGATTTAGTCTCTAGAAGAGATGATGAAATTTTTCAACCAGCTGTGTGAACCACATTTTTGCAGAATGTGGAAGAAAAATGTAAACCCACAGAAATCTTACTTAAATCTTCAAACTATTAAAATGCAAGTGAGTGTGTTCTTTTTATCCCCCAAAACACAAAAGTATTTTGTATCAGACTCTTGTTTCCATATGGAATTTTGAAGAGTTTGTGTTTGAGATATATGGCCTGTCCTGTTATTAGCCAGTAATCTCAGAGTAAGTTCCTGGCAAGTGTGAAGGACAAATTAAGGTGTCAGAGGCCCAGGTACTCAGGCTGTTCTCCACTTAGTTGTTTATTCATTTCCTTCTTCCATATTTTCTCATTTTTCACAGGAAGAAAGCTGGTAGTGGAGGCTGTTGATGTTTTCACATAATAATGTCCTTTTTAACCTTGATAAATAGTGGGAAGCTTATCTGTTCTTCTGAGAACTAGATCTTGAGTGATGTGAACTGAAAGGTAACCTCATCAGCTATCAATGAACTTAAAGGATTTGTGTGTCTCGCCACAGTCATTGTGTGCACACTTAGTGTCTGTGTAATTACAGAGTAGAATGCTGACGCCTGCTCCTTGCTAAACTATTAGAGGTCACTAATAATAGAGATACTTTGGTTTCTTGGGCAAGGGCAGATATGTGGGCTCACATTTGTCTGAAGGAGGTATTTCCTCAGCTGACAGGCAGTGTTCAGAGTGCCAGACACTGCAGCACGGGGTCAGCTCTGAGCAGGGGGACCCTGGAACAGTGGCTGTTCCTGCACTGCACAATTTGGAACTCCCTTGCAGAGTGTGAAGAGAAGAGAGGGAAATCTTAGGGTATAAGAGCACAAGGTTTCCTATCTTTTGTTCTCGAAAACTTTGGAGGAATAACCATGAGTACAAAGGTCTGTGAGTTACATGGGTTTACTGTTTGCAGAGACAGTTCAAGATGTTCCCTACCGAGCTCTGACCACGTATTTTAGAAAAGACTTTGCAAAACTGCAAATGCTGTCTCACTTTTACTTGCTGTGACTCCAGTCATGAGTAGTGCATATTAAAGTCCTACTGGAATGAAAGCAAATCCTTGAAAGTTGAATCCTTGGATTTGAATGTTACTATAAAAATTTACATTTGTGGTGGAATACTTATTTCTCTAAAAATTAAAAAGGGGTAACTGTAGGCCTTCATCTTGACTTAGAAAGGGAAGGTAAAAGGGCTTATGGTTATCATTCTCTCTAGAAGACAAAAATGAATTTATCTTAAAATTGTGTGTCCTTACACAAAGACTGACTTATATTTATTTCTCTTCATGTATTGACTTGATTAGAAATGACTAGGTGGTGCTCTGAGACAACCCCAATTGCAGGGTGAATCATCTTAATGCCACTTTTTCATGGCTGCTCATATTTTAAATGAATGCATTTTACTTGCAGATAAGAGGTGTTAACCACGAGCACTAAAAATATAATGACTTGGCTAATGAGTGATAAATGGCTGGGGTCTTATGATCACATGAAAATACTTGACTCCTGTGGAGCAGAGAAGTTTTCAGCTTTCAGATTGCAATTAATTAAATGTTAGAATTGTTATAACTCTGAGTAGGATGTAGAGTCTCAAGGGATTGTAGATTTTTTTTAAAGCCAAACGTAGAGTGTGGATATCATATATAGAACCTGCCTTCCTGAGTACCTATCTTAGTAATTCAACTACTGCCCCTCTTTTCAAATCAGAAGCAGTTTATCTAAGTTAATATGTTGCCATATGTAGTATTAACTCTATTCTGGATACTTTTTCTTGTATTTAGTTAACCCTTTTCTAAGGCTAAAGGCTGAATACAAAAGGCTGTGGTTCCCAGAAAGTGATTGGTTGAAGGATTCACTCATCTTTAAAGCCTATAAATAAGTACATGTTACTGGAAATTTGTCAAAAAAAATCAGAGGCAAAAATCAGAGCGGATTAATTTTTTTTATAAGTGTCGTGGCTTCATCGTGGAATTTACTCTGTCAGTAGCTGTTAGGTTGATAAACACTCATGAGAATCGATTCCCTCATTTGTAAGTTAGCCATGTGTTGCGTGTATCTTCACTCTACGAAAACAGTTGGATTCTGGCACATTTTATTCTAAAGCTTTTCCCAATACAGTTTTTCTTCCCGTGGTGAAAGATTTTTATAAGCAGTGATATTTCAATGACGAAAATAATAACACTTTGAAAGATGTTAAAATTGGTGAATGATTTCCCACAACTTCAGTAACAGTTGGATGCTGCTCTATTTTCCACTAACACAGGCGATGATTACTTGATAATTTGGTGCTATATCTATAAAAGCATGCTCTGTGTGAGTTAAGAAAAATAGCACTTTTTAGCCTAGAGTTTCTAGCTATGGTTTTGTATAAGCTGTAACAAGCAGTAAAATGTGTGCTCTGTGGTTTGCAGTGACCTTCGTTGTTGGATAGATCGCAAGAAAAAGATAAAAATCGAAGACATGCTTAGAAATTCTTTGTTTGGAGGGCTAAATCTGGCCTGTATTCTGCTGTCCTAATTGTGCATAGTGGTTGGAGACCTTTTCAGCTTGGGCAGACACAGATCTTCCAAAGGGGACAAGCAAAGCTTTCAGGTTTTTTTTCTTTTTTACAATACTCGGTGTGTGTGTATGTACCTAAAATAGAGCAATGTGTTCGTTCTGAGCTGTAGATTTCTAGTTGGCATATATGGTTTTATGTAAATTTGAAAAGCATTCACACTTCTGAAAAGATCCAGAAGGTTATTTTTATCAATAACTTAAGCACTGTAATTATTTGGAAGCTAAATGTCAAGAATTATCTGTGCCCCAAAATTAACTTGGGCATGCCAGAAGCAACTCTTGTTTTATCAAGATTTTCTTTAGTGTAGGAGCAGCAAATTATGGCAGCTGTAGTGATCCTGTAGGATCAACCCCTCAATCCTGGCTCTAACACTAGCCAGGAGAAGGTGTCTAGGGAACAAAATAAAGGCCCAGTACTGGATCCAGTAATCCTCAGCTCAAGAAGTTTGAGCCAGAGAGAGACCTTGGTGTTCAGTGGTTCTAGATGAGACAGTTCACATCACACTTAATATTTCACACCATACTTTGTTTAATGTTTTGAGAGAGCATAATCTGGTCATTGTACTTAATTGTTATCATTTTAATTCTAAAGCTGCTTCAGCAGAGACAAATATTCTAACATCTTGCCCATAAAGAAACCTTCCTGTGTGGAGCAGTCTCCAACTCACCAGCCATTTTTTTGCTACTCTTTCCATTTCTCCTTTAACAAGCTATTTTATTCTTTTATGTCACTGTAGTAGATATTTTTTCTTTTCTGTCAGGAAGTAAAACTTAAGAATGCAGTGATTGCTATGAAGGTATTGTTCAGAAATAATGTTTTGAATCAGAATGCATCATGACACGATGACATTTTGACTCCTTGTAAAGAGGATCTGAGGTGCTGTGATGTACACTGTGTCACTCTGGAGTATGATATCAGACTGAGTCTGACCCAGTATTTACCAAGTAGTGATCTGGGTTACCAGAGTGTTGTTGGGCTTTTTTCCTGCCTGTGAAGAATTTCTTGTCTCATTTAGTGTATGCTGGATAGATACTATTTATTCAGTAACAGGTACTATTTTTGATGGAATACTATTTTTGATTTCTGTCAGCAGATGCCTTTTAAAAACTGTACTCAATAGTGTTTTGTGTGTTTATTTTAATGCTTATTTTAGCAAATGAAACTTTGAAACTCAAAATCATCAAAGTTTTCTTTGTTAGATGTTAAACAGAATCTGACGATAAAGTTGATCCCTATATGAATCTCATTTTCCCCCCCTCAGCTACCCCTCTAATTTAAGAGTTACTTTTTGGCTACTAAAACTACTCCCCAACATTTCACGTTCTGTGTTGCTGAGATTCTGAATTGTAGTGGTATTTCTTGTGTAATGGAAGGGTTGGTAAGAAAGGTGCATTTTGAGAAAGCATAGCAGCTGTGATAATAATGTTTCTGCTTTTGTACCACAAGTAAACAGAACATGCAGGTGGAACTTAAAACATCATTTAAGGCTGTGTCAGCTGTGCCTTCTAGATGTCACACTGCCACAAGTTTCTCATTTTAATTGAAATGTTTCACTGTAGCATTTCTGAGTCATGTCTTTGGTAGAAGTTAAAGCCAGTAGGGCTTGGACAGATTCTAGTAATGATTTTAGGTAAATCGGCTTATCTCCAGATATTTAAATATACTTTCTGTACATTCTTGGTAATAACCAATTACATATTGCTTACATATAATGCTGGCTCAGAACACTGTTCCTAAGAGTACTCTTGCATGCAGTATTTCTCATTAAAGTGTATCACAGTTTTATAAATATCTTTCTAGTTTATGTGTTAGTAAATAGAAACACATTCTGGATCACCATAAACTTATTCACATTCTCTGGTGTTTTTTGTGAAGAAGGCAGCCAGTAATGATGAATTAAGCTACAGAATATCCAAACAATTTTCTGAAATCGAAATGTGTGGTGGACACAGCAAGTATCTCTTGCTTTATTTTCTTGTCCCAATATTTTAATCTAATTTTGTATCTTAATTTGCTGATTCACATTTTTCTTGAAAACAATTTTCTATTACCAGATTACTAAGTTAACATGTGTATACAAAAAATCAATAACATATCCTAAGTGTTGAAAGAAGCTGCTGATTCCAGCTGAAGTAGGAGGAAAACACAGTTGGCCTGAAATTGGTCAACAATAGGCAGCAGCAACAAAATCAACTGTCACAGTCTTCATTACCTGATGAATGGTGAATTAGTCAATCAAATATGCATGGAAGTATCTAGGAGAGAATAAGACATTGTACTTAAACAGCAGAAAACAATTTCAGTTGGGATTACATAGTGCCAAAACGTGTTTGCTTGTTTTGTTTGGAAATCTATGCTTGCTCTTCATTTCCTAAAAATAAAAATCTTTGTAGAAGTCTTGAAGGCAGGAAAGAGACAGTACCTCAACCCTGATTCATGAAGCTGTTTTTTCCCCAGTCCTGTAGGAGATGATGATAACAATAACACCACTTTTCTGTTTTCCAGTGGGCTTGAGTAAAGCCTCTTTATGAGATGTGCATTGATGGAATCTTTATAATTATTCATCAGAAGGGGTTTGGGATCATGTTCAGACATATTTTTATTATTATGATGCTATATTTGCTACTAGAGGCACTTTGGTAAGGAGGAATGGAAATTCTTCTCAGGAGCAACCTTCATTACCAGGGCCTTCTTTTGGCCTTTGGGCTGAATGTTGTCTGTCTTCAGTGATGCACTGGTTTTAATAAATGAATATCCAGCCAAGATATGAAAAGAGGCATTGGCCTCTTAGTGAATACAGATGATTCCACTCAAACTCTTCTTCTCCTGGCTTGTCCAGCAGTTATGTTAGCCTTCAGCTCTCCTAGATGCTAAGAAGGGGTGGACTGCATTTATTTCTTCTGTGATTTCTCTGTTATGCAGAACCTTTCAGTTAACTGATTGAGAAAGGCAGCCACAATAAAGCAGGGAAGCTGGATAACAAGCAAGAGATACAGCCATCTGAGAGCATGCCTCTGTAAAATTGTTAACTTCAAAGTCTTTCAAACTCTAGGAGCTAAAACTGTGGGATTTTTTTTGGCAGCTGGTGCACACCTCCATGCTTTCTTTCCCTTGCCTTAATTGTTTAATGTAACTCAAATTTTAAGTGGGAGATTATTCTACTTCCTTGAGAAGAGCTCTCTTTAGCTGCTGCTGCTGAACTGAAGCATGTAGCAATCAGTACAGTAAAGATGAAACTATGTTACAGGAATTTCTTTTTCCATTAGATGCTTTTGGATCACTGATAAGAACTTCTACGAGTTCCCAAAGGAGACTCTGTCTCCAAGTGATGCAGATTCCTAAGTAAGGAGCCATCTCATGAGCAGCTACATTGCTTGTCTAAGGTCAGCAGGCTCAGTGAGGAGTATCTGTCATAGATTATCTCAGCTGAGCTTTGTGGCTTTGTCTATAATTTACTTGTTTCTAAATGGCCATCTCTTAGGAGACCACACAGGACTCAGCGAGCTCACTGGGTCTGTTTGCTGTGCCCACATTGTGACGGTGCAGGACTTCAGTAAAATAACATTGGCATGACACAGTTTAAAAGAAATCTTTCATGCAGGATGCCTACACGTCTCAGTTGTTTTGTTGGGGGTCTCTCTAGGAAAGTCCCCACGATAACCTCCCCATGGGGCAGGTTAGGAGCAGCTGGTCATGGTTTTCCTGTCCTGCACGAGTCCCAGGCTTCCCCCTGGACATGGGTGAGGAAGCTGGGAACCTGACAGTGTGGGGTTCTCCTTCAGCACCATCTCATGTCCTCCTGTTGTGGGGATAAGATTGGCTCAGCTGTTAAATGGGGCCTAAGGGAACTCTGGACACTTGCTGCATTTGTGCTGGCAGCCTACAATGATGATGGTACTTGCTGAGATAAACGTTTTGCAAAATAGCCTTCAATAACCTTTACAGCAGGATGAACTCTTAATGATGGGATCTCTTCTTGACCAGAAACAGTGAAACTATGACAGGCAGGTTGGAACTAGATGGTCTTAAAGGCTCCTTCTAACCCAAACCATTTTATGTTTCTGGAAAATGAGGAAATACATTCTGAAAGTCATACGCTATTTTTCCGTTTTATGAATTAGTGTGTTTGATAGCACTTTTATATTTCTATTCTGTGCTTTTATGTTTTCTGTCAGCCTCCAAAATGCAGGTTAGTGCAACTTTTGAATGTGATACCATAATTTTTATATAGTACAACTTGCCCTCTTTTTGTAAAGTAGAAAGTTATTTTTGTGCTGAAGGCTGATGTCTGTAATAGTTTGTGTACTTGTGAGAAGAGCATTTTCATTTAGCTCATCAGTCAGCTGTACCTCTCTTTTTTATCTTCAAATGGAAACAACAGCTGGGAGAGGCACGCTCTGGGTTGCTTTCACTGCTGATAAATACTTCAGAAATCATTAAAGAGAGGGCTCTTTCATGCTGAGGAAAAGTCCTGCTTTGTTGCCTGTCCTTCTGTAAAAGTGTAGAAGGTTTAGTGTGTCTCATTAGCATCAGCTATCTGTTGCAAGTCTGCTGCCTACCTCAAGGTAGTAAGGCAGCAGCATTTGAGCATTATTCTCAGCTACCATAATGTCAATTTATCCTTCATTCTGCACGATGGGCTTGGACTAAAACTCTGTCCTTGAATCGAGTTTTGTCTGAGGTGGAAGGAAACAGCCAAGTCCTTACTGGATGCTTTGTGTGGAATTACTATTAAGGTCATATGCACTAAACCCCATGGTGAATATAGAATTAATTTATCGGAAATTATAGTCGAGAAGTTTTTTTCTTTTGACCAGAACACTTTCAAAATTGTAGTTTGGGTCAGAGCTTTGGCCCGTATGAAGATTTTCTGGATGGCTTGTAAAGAAATGTCAGGTTCCTATAACCAGATGTCTGTTTTGTGGTGTCAAAATCCATTAAAGGACAGGTTATACAAAGTCAAGATACTTATGGGTATTCTGTGTTTCTCTCTTCGGGTCTTTTTCTAAGATTAGATTCTTAATACCACATTTAATCTTTAGTGTCACAGAGCCTGCTTGCTACTTCAGTTGCTTTATGGAACATTTTTAGGCAAAAATGTGTTGATATATTTATTTTTCATATTTTCAACAATGACTGCATACAGCAAATTAGGGCAATAATATGTTTAATTCAACATGAGGTTTAGCAATTTGCAAAGAGGAGCTCAAGGCTGAAAGTTCATAGAGCAAGTGCTTGTATGTTGTCTATTCTAGAATTAATTAGATGATTGAAGATTAAAAAAGTCACTAGTAAATGCATATTTGAAAGATTCATTTCTGTCTTAATGGTTTAGTCTTCAATTTGCAAGCTGATTTCAGATATCCAGGCGTGATAAGGATGTGGTTCATCAACTTTCAACAGTTGGACTGTCAATGGCATGCAAGTTTTCAGTGGGTTTCAATACCTCAACCTGTGGTTAGGGTAAGGGGAGGGATAGATATTGAAGTGTGGATGCTTGACTGACAGTGGAGTCAGTGCACAGGAGTGGTGGTGTGTCATTTTATTTGTCTTTTATTAAGAATGTTTCCAGACTCGAGGTGTAGGTGCTTTCTGATTATACTGTTGGATTTGCTTTTGGACTCTTAGGATTTTAGGATCATGTAATTGTAGATTTCAGGTGTTGAGCTGTGCCACGTAAGGTAGATTTGTGTGCATGTGAGTTGGGGGTCCCGGTTTTTGTTTTATTCACTGGCTTTTCCTAACTATTGTCTGATATTTGATTTCTTCCTGGCTGGTGATATTTATATAAATCATGGTACTCCTCTCCTAGAATTTGAAAGTAGTAATGAGTGTTTGGCTGAAAAAGCAGTTCTCTTGCTAATGCAAAAAAGATGTAAGAATGGGAGCCCTTTTGTGTCTTTGGAGAGTGACACTTCTGACAAAGTGGAGATTGGGATGAAGAAGGACTAGCAGGAGAACTCTACTGCCCATACAGCCAGGGAATCTGATGTGCAGTGTCTCAAGGACGTTAAAAATGATTAAAAAATGATCCACATGAGATTTCTTTGCAGAACAGAGGTGAGAGCCTATAAATGGATGATGAGGAATTTAGGGGTGAGAGAGGTGAGGCTGACATAGTTATTTGTGAATGAATTCAGAGCAAACTGAATGTATTCCTTCCAACCTAACATTTTTACTGAAGCTAAATTTCTGCCTGGATACTTGATGAGAATTGTGTTTAATATTCTTGGGTTTGAAATTCAAGTATTTAATAAACTTGGATATTTTGTTCAGTTCCTGGGCAATGTCCCAGTTCATGATGCTGTTGAAATGAAAATGTTTTTAATGAGTAGTGCTGAAAGGCACAGCAGAGATCTTAATGTTGATGGTATTTAAGTATTAATCAGGAACATGGCATGTAGTGGGAAGTAACTATGTTCTTATATAGGCTTTGTTACTTTGAGATGATGAGAGGTTGTTTCTTTTGAAGTCAAGGCTGGATTGATTCCATTTGTAGTCATATGAACTAGGAATTTATTCCTGAGGTGTCCACATACAAAAAATATTTTCCTCTTGTCTGAACTATAACTTGGTGTTGGCTTTATTAACCATTGTAATTGAATTTAAAAGGTCCAGATGTACCAGCATAGAGTTGGGTTACTTTGTATAAATATTTGAGCTATTAATCATTTATGGTGACAGTGCAGGGAGTCTTCTGACTTCATTGGTTGATGTGAAGTTACTTTAACAGCAAGGAGGGGGGTTACCCATCAGGAGAGTAAATGGGTATTATATACCAATAATGTTTCCATACATGGATGATTCAGAAATGCAATCTGAGGAATTTTGTAGCTGAGAAACCAGGGAAGTGGAATAGGATTTTGATTAGCAGTGTGGACTAGTTATTCCAGTTTTGATTTTGGCAAGCTAAATGACTATATCTTGGTTCAATTGTTTTTCTGGGGCTGAGGAGGAAAACACAGAAAGAAAAAAAAAAAAAACCCAACCTATTAAATTTTGGAAAACTCTAAGCATTTCCAAAACATTCAGAATTGTCGAAAAGGTTAGGAGTTATTTGCATCATGAATATTATACATACAGCTGTTACATAAAGCATTTATGATTGCATATTTAGAAGACCTGTCTTATGGAAGGCCTTATTTTTTTTTTTTCTTAAATCCACCCACTTCTAAAATTTAACGTGACCTTTAGCCTGAAAAGTAGAATACATCAGCAAAGGTGGGATAAATGTCTTTTGCGTAAACTTGTGGAGAGGTTTTTGAAACCAGTTAAGACTGATGTTCAAATTTGAAGTCAAGTTCAATTTCAATTGTATGAAATGTTATAAGTAGTTCTAAAAATGTACTGAAATGCATTAAAAACCAAATTCACCAAATTCATCATTAGCTCCTGTCCCTCCTTTGCTGCCAGAGGGAACTTGTTCTCATATCTGCCAGGCAAACTGATACTGTGGTTCTTCCCTACCCTAATGTTTCAAAGTGAGTTCACTGAAATAGTTTTAATAATGAGCCTCACTTTTTTTTTTCTAAAGAAAGCAGTGACGAGGAGCTAAGAATAGACTGAATGGGGTTCTCCTTTCTGCTCTACAGCTGGATCCAGATGTTTGCCCACAGTTTCATTTCCAAGTTTGACACACTATCTTGATAACTGTTGCTCTCTGTGAGGGATTCTGCAACCAGAATAATCCTCCTTTTGTTGGAAGCACAGGAGGGGAGCGAGGTTGAGAGCTTTATTACCACACAGTAGCAGGGGTGGGACCAAAGCAGGCAGAAGTACTTGAGCAAGGGACTTGCATGAAATTTCCCATTATGGATTGCAATCTATAGTTTTCCAATAAATTTGAATTGGCATTTGAATGCGGGTCCTTCAATTGTGGAGTGATACAATTTCAGAATGAGTGAAGAAAAAGAACTAAAATTCTGGGGATGGAAAGCCAGGTTTTCTTGTTTGTTTTTGTTTTGCCCTCTGTGGACCGTTTGTTTTGTGGATAAATGGTACTTACATGGCCAAAATGTTAATTGTACTAGTTCAGGTAATTCAGAATTAGTGTCTCTTTTTATGCTTCAATGCATTTGCAGAGTAGAAGCCTTAATACATACATGAGCATGCAACATTTGGTAACGAGACATTATTATCAATTTGTTAAGCGCACAGATGGTACCTTTAATGCCATACAAGGCATGAAGAGACATGTTGCCAAGTTCTTATTTTAGTTATACTGATTGTGACTATAATTCTGCAGTTCTAGAATTATATCTGAATTTAGTCCTGGCTTTGGGAGGAAAAAAACAAACATAGCAGCTGAAAAATAGTGCCTTTTATTTTTTTTTTCCCCCTCCCAAGACCCACTGTGAACAGATGATTTAATTATTGAATTTAACTTATCCTGTAGTGAAAAATTCTTGATGCATACATGCAAGGAAGTGAGCTCAAGTCTACTCTCTAGAGTTTATTTTTATTTTATTTCTGCATTATTAAACATGTAGTTTTCAGTTAGGAGCAGCTTCTCTATTTTGGTATTTTTAAAGGTAAGCTGACATGCCTGTAACAATCTACATACTTCCATGTGACGAGTGTGGGTGTCATTTAAAGCATGTTGTGTCAAGCTGCTGTTACCTCAGAGGGCAGCGTGCTCTGCCAGTAATGGAGCATCTGCTCTCTGTTGACATTGTCAGAGGTTGAGGTCAGTAATGGTATTATGATCTCCTGTATACTTAGCAAAGAGCAGGGGAAAGCTTTTCTGTCTCTAACGTGTTTTGCGAGCTGTGTTTGCCACCACTATCATGGACGTGTCTGATTGTAAAAAACTGCTGTTTGTAGTTTCCTTAGGTGAATTTGCACATGGGTTTTACTACACTCTGAGTTCTGAGAGCTCCTTGTATTCCAGTCTGATCATAAAATGTAAAAGGTGTTGTCAGGCACACTCCTTGTGAGTTGGATGTCTTTGATCATCAGGATAACTTTCTCATCTTTGCAGCATGTCTTCTGAAGCTTGGGTCTTGTGAACAGAGATCTGTGCTCACAAAGATTATATCACAAAGGTGACAGTGTTGGGTATTGCAGAGGAGCAGCTGGGAGGGCTTAGCTGGCATCAGAGAGCTACTAAGGTTGACAGGAAGCTGAGGTATAACGTGGGCAGTCTGAGTACAGCCTCGTGTGCAGCAGAAAGGGGATGTGATCAACAGTTGCTGCTCTTGTATTGTTTTAGTGACATTTTGCTGATGCAGCAAAGCTGGGGCCAAAGCAAGTCACACAGCAAAAATGTGCTTTGCTGGTCTTGGTTTGCTGATGCTTCTGGAGGAAAGGAAGTCTAAAACATCTTCCTGTACCAGTGAAAGCATTGCTAGTAATACTGTACCAGAAATGAACGTGCTTTTTATCTTTTATGAAAAGCATAAGAAACTAAATTCTCCTTCCCAATGTGAAATTGTCACTAGTCTCTGCTTTGGTCAAACAAAATTCTAAGTGATTTAATAGTAAACCAGAAGAGCTTGTTCATTGTCATGGTGTATTTAATTAAACAGGTTTAGGAAAAAATAGGACACGAGTTTTGTGTTTAATTAAAATGCTAATTTGTAATTACAGGAGACACATACGACCTTAAGTTATTGTGTTGTAAATCTGTTTCTTGTCAGATCTTGCTTCTACATGGTGTAGTAGCAGTAACATTTCTTGTTAGGGTGGTTTTGGTAATCAAAAGCAGCTCCAGTTTGGTACTCTCTGATCAGTAATGCATCTTAAGTACAATTTCTTTTTAAACTTCATTTGAGTGCTCTTCATTAGGCAGCAAAGCACAGCCTCTCTGAAATGCTATCAAAGTTTTATTTGTGGTCCTGCAAGCTGATGTGGCCACAGTAACCCCTTCCCCCACACAGAGAGCTGTAGGTTTTGCTGGTGTGCTGCAGCAGTGTCTGCAGAATGGAAGTGGGTGCCCACACAACATGGGCTCAGTCTTAGACGTGTAAGCAAGGTGTGCAGGGCTGGAATGTGTTACCAGGGATCTTCTAAATAGGTTGTATAATTGGATCTTATTGATTGCTCTTCGTGTCCCTGTGTGCTAGGTAAATATTTTATTACATTTGAAAAGTGGATACTGAGGTACTGGGGACGTCAGGCTTTGGGCACTTGCCTGTGTGTTTATGCTGCTGAAACTTTTGCTGACTGGCAAGGCAGGGGCAGTTCTCCCCTGGGACTGCAGATCTCAGGCTTACATGGTGTTGCATGTGTGACCCAGGGGCTGTTTGATGGCTTCTTTGTCATTCTAGGATCTGCTTGGGGATCCTTTTTACAAGTTTGCTTGTACTTTTAGATCTTGCTCGCTCTTCAGTGGTGAGCAAGTTGTGTAAAGCACACCACATATACTCTGTATTTTGACGTGTTATGTTCTTTGCTCTCCATTACTTTCAAATTGATTTGTCCCACTCCAAACCAGGCATGGCTACCTGCTGTTAGAAAGAATTGTTACAACTAAACCAAGTGAAAGGAAAGTATCAGGTGATAAGAGGCAAGCTTTGGTCCAGACCTATCACATTGAGTACAGAGCCTGTGCCCCGTCATTGGCAATACTGTGTTTAAAGGGCTATAATTACCTTTGTGATGTGACACAGAAGTCAAAGTAATCCTAAAAAGTTGGTATATGAGAATGGATTGCAATCATAAGAGTAATTTAAAATCTTTTTGTGGTTGCAAACCTGTACAGCTTCCAAGATGTTCCTCCAAAGAGGTGGTTGTGAGGAACTGTGTAAGTTATTTTGGCAGCAGATGCTTTCCCAAAACTCTCATTTGGGACTAGTGAGGGGTGTGCATGCTTTGAGGACCACATGCTTACAAGCACTTGCAGTAATTATTTGGTTTACAAATGCACAATATTCTACCATGTTTGTTACATAAATTCTTTTTCTACCAAGAGTTTTACATTAGAAATGCAGTGCTGTATGTGAGCTGCAAAGAAAAGTTTAGAACCAATTCAGTAAGGTCATAACTGTTGCTCCCAGGTGTGCTTTGGGACTTGGCAGGTGAAAACACTGGACGTGTTTTTGGGTCAGTGCCTTTGGGGACAGTTAATTACAGGGAGGAAAAAGGAGCAGTGCTTTATACTGACACACAGATGCTGTGGTAATACAGGAGTGTCTACATGTGGAGGTTGATTAGAGGATGATCCTGAGCAAGTGTAGTTTGCAGAAGATCATCCTGTTCCTTGCTCTTTATCTTTGTCCTGTTTCCTCAGATTTGCAGGCATATCTTCATGGCCTAGTTCTTGCTGTTAGGGATCTCTGAGGGAAATATTTTCTACACAGCAGTGAAAATGCAATGATTAAAACTTCCTAGTTAAGTGTTTAAATATTAACTGGGAACAAACTGCTAATACTGTGAAATCTGACATGTTCAGCCTACCTGTTCTCACTTTCAGTATAGGTTTTAGAGTACCCAGGAGATCCTTGCCTAGTTGATGGCTAACACGTGGTGCAGGTATCTGTCCTGATAGTTTTAAAGCAATAACCTTGATTTTCTTCAGAGAAATTCAGAGATTAATAGAACAATTGAATCTTAGATGTTCTGAGGTTCCTTACTTGAATGTAGAGTTAATTTCAAAGCAGCAGTGTTATTCTCGAATAACTCAATAGCTTCCCAGTGTTGCTGCAATAGTTTTCTAAATTAAAATTGCAAACAGTCGTAGTTTTTTAATGTGATAATCAGATTGTTCATCTTGTAAAGAAACTAACATGCACATAAAATGACAGAAAACAGCAATTTTGGTGTTTGCCGCTCACATGGGATTAATTTTCAGTTCTCTAACAAAAGTCAGAGTACAAGAAATTAAGATGAGAAATAAAACAGGGTTCTTATGTGCAGTTGTGTTTCATTTATCAGGTTCTGTCCACTTCTTTCTTAATGTGGTCGGAGGCTTGGATGTACACATGAAGCAGAAGAACTACACCCAAAGACAAAAGAAGTGTTGTCCTCTCATCTGTTGACTGCCCTCATGATTATTTGCAGGATCAAATACTGTGGTTTTGTCCCTATGAAATGTGTTGTACGCACGCAGTGTAAGGGCTGCACTGTATGAAAATCCTCACAAAAGGAATGAGGTGACAGGATTTCCTTCTTCAAGCAAGTAGATTATTTAGCCCTGTTCCTTATCCAGCTACTCCTTGGCTTGGAGTGGCTCTTGTTTGAACTCAGTCTTGTTTCAGTGTTACAGAGAGTCAAAGAAGAATATAAGCTTGGGAAGAGACTGCTTCCTAAGTCCATTCTCAAAAGTAGCATCTTTTCTCTAGCAAGAATAATGGCAAAATTGATCACTAATAAAAGCCCTTCTTACTGCACCAGATTAATCAAGAGCACAAAAATGTGGAAACTCTGAAAATTTTCAGGAAGAAAGAGGAAATCTGTGTGTATATGCATGTGTGTATGGTGTGCATGACTGCAGACTGAATGAGTACTAAAAAAACCTGGAAAAATTTCAGTTTGAACAAAAATCTATAGTACATAATGTTTATAAATACAGTTCCCTAATTTGTCTTCTATGACCTTACCTGGGGTATAATTCCCCTCCATGGAAGATTTCCATGCTATTGCAGTAATTGGGGGTAAAAATACAGAAATGTTTTAAGACTGGTGGAAAGTTTGTTAGTACACTCATTGGACCTGCTTTATATTGCTGAAGAATTGTGAGATACCTTTTTTTTTTTTTTTTAGCATAACCAAATAGATTAGTATTTCATATTTTTCAAGAATACCATTAATCATCAGAATTATCCTTTAGGGGTTTTTAAAATACCTATTTACATTTTTAATGAAAAACAAACCAAGTAATTGTTTTGTTCAACTGGAATAAAGGTACAGATCAATAAACATGGATTATAACTAATACTGTGATTATTGCCAAATAAATATACTAGGCCTGTTGATGCCAGTAGCTGTACTTCAATTTTAAGTGTATTCCAAAATGACTTGGAAACTACTGGATACCTATATTTAGAAGTCTGCTATTGGAATTTCTGTATCAGAAGAAGGAATGAATCATCTTGAATAACTTGTGTTCAAGTAATGTGATCCATACAATTTTTACTGACTGCATACAAAGACATTAATGTTAAAATGGTTATGATTTATCCATTCTCACATGCTGTATCTTCTCAGGAGCTGGGAAGTGGCTTTCAGTTCTTGGTACAGACTCCACCTATAAAGTTCTGTACAATTACAGAAATCCCATTTAGAGTAAAGTTGATTAGAATGGAAGGAGCGTCATAGCAGCCTGGCGTGGTGACTCACTGGCAGAACACTTTTTTTCTAGAATTTTAATTTTTTCTTCTCTAGCCTTTTGGTCAGGCTAACTTTTTAAGGAGGTGAATTGCACCTCATGTAAGATCACAAACCCACGCAAAACTGGAGTTCCCTTCTGTAAGACACTAAACTTGTATATGAAAGTGTTACAACTTTACATTTTCCCAAATCTTCTGACATTCTTTTCTTACATAAAGCTATGAATTTAAAAAACCTAAATGACTCATCACTGTGACTGAAAAACAAGTGATCCCTTTCCGTTTTCTATTTTGGCCAGGTGTATCCACTCAGTTAATGCTGTGTCTGATACAGAGGTCCAAAGAAGGAATTAGGAAGAACTTAAAAGGAAAAAGGAGCCTGTGATTAAAAAAAAAAATAGTAGTAAGGAAATGATTGCATTTCTACACAGCAGATAAGCATTTCTTAGGGAAGTTTGAGCAGTTCAAAGACAGCAGCTGTTGCAGCAGTTTAAATGGCTCTCAGTGGACTGTACTGCTTTAACTCGGTTTTTTGTTTGTGGTGGTGGTGTTTTTGGGTTTCTGTTTGTTTATGGTTTTGCAAGCCAGTCACCAGGAATACAATTATATTATCCTGGTTTAATCATAGGCTATTGTAAAATTGAAAGAATATTTTGCACATGAATCCAAACTGATCTGGCTTATTGGCAAAGACCTGATTTTCCAGGAAGAATTTCAGGTTTTGGTCAATGGAAATATGTAGTAGCACGGGTCACAAAAATGTATAAAACTGTAATTCCTTCTGCAATAACTTTTAATTATGTAATACTTTGGAATGGAATCTTTTAATACATACTGGGAGAATAAGAAACATGAGTCTCTTGGTTGTGTTCGTGCCTGAAAATAAGAATCTCCAAATTCTGGTCCCAACACCTGGTTACGGGAGAAAACACTTTTATACCTTAAAGAGAAACAATAATTCCATGTAGGACCTTATAGGCTTTAAGGCATTACTAAGCTTCTGATAAGGAAATTGTGATACAAGTGCCAACTATTAATAATAGTTAATCTAAGAGAAAGAGGGTATGTTGCTAACCTAGAAAAAAAGATTATGCATGACACATGCACGTTTTTTGTTAGGGGACAGAATGCATTTCTGGTTTCTAAATGCACTTGAAAAGCCACATTTTGGGACACTGTGAGCTTAGTGTTTCTCTGTTTTAAAATGAATAGCTAAGAAATTGCAGGAGCATCATCTAGGTATTTTTTAAAGAGTCTCAGGGATTTATGATTACAATTGCTTTATCTAGTGATATAGTAAATCAAAGATAGTTTAAATATATTCTGGTCTGAATTACTTTGCATTTCTCCTTCAGTAGTTACTCTGTAGAAGTTTGCCTTGTGGAGGATTAGAAGACGAAGACAATGAATGCCAAAGTCACATGCCCTGAGAACTCGTTAGCTTTTCTGCAATCTTGTAATCAGAGCTCCATATAAAGAAAACTTCCCTTGTGGATGTACTAATCTAGGAAGCAGGCCCATATTAATTATGTAAGGAGAGTTGCTTTAGATGCAGTTTCCAAATGTTAGTTTGTTACAGATGACTCTTTGCTCTTGAAGTGTTATTACGTTTACTAATTGCTTTAAGAACTCTAAATTATCCTTATCAAAAATAGGTCACCTATTTTGTTTTCTAGCAGCAGTATCACTTTTGTATTTTAAAATCTCATTGTTCATTTTTGGGTCTAGCCCAGATTAGGAGAAATCTTTGAATTGATCTGCTTACTATACCTTAGATTTTCTAAGCTATTTTTGTGCTTCCACTTGTACAAAATGTTTGGATTGTAGTCAAATGAGTAGAAAATACGAACAAATTTGATGGAAAAGGTACATTTATGTCAAATTGTGAGGTAGACATGTATTTTGATAGATACATTACTAATTTAGGAATAATATAATCCATATTCAATTGCAAGTTTATTTTTTATTCACCATTTATTGGTTCAGAACACTTTGTTAATTCACTCTTAAGGATGCCTGCTTTTATTTACTATACTGTATTAATTTAAATTCAGAGGAAAGATGGTCAGCAAAAGGTACTACCCCATCTAAGAATTCTCTTAAGCATTGTGTTAACCAATTTTGCAAGGAAGCCCCCAAATTTGTAATGTTAGTGCTCAAGTATGCACATTTAACTTCGCTTAACTGCTCTGCTTAACTTTATTTTGTAGGCACCAATACAGGTATTGTTTCAAGAGTTGAACCAAGGAAATTCTGTGCCTGGGTTGGCCATTTTTAGTACCTCACCTTTGGCTTTTTTCTGTGCATGAAAACAGCTAAAGCAGGAGTATGGTTATTCCTGCTGGAGAAGGAGTTTAAATATTAACTCAAATGTATGATATCTATCAAGTTGAACTGCTAGAGGAACATTATCCTGGCTTTTATCATGATTTGTTTTATGACCCCTACTGTAAATTACCTCTCTGTAGAATAACAAATCCTCTTAATTAGAATTGCTCGAACGGCTTTTATTTAATAAGACAGTTTCTATAGGACGTTGCTTAGTCATCAGAACAGGTATTCAAATGTAAACGGATACAAAAGCACAGTCAATGAGCACGCATTGGTGTGAAAATGAATTTCAGCCAGTTTTGTTCTAAATACTCAGTTATCATGGTGCAGGACTTTATTGTAACAAATCTCAGCTGCTTTGAAGCTAATGAGCACACAGCCCACAGCCTTAGTGGCTGGCCAGCTGTATAAACATCATCTTCTTCTCTTTATTCTGAATCTTCGTTTAAATTGAGGTGTCTGAAAAGTTTTCTGACATGAATAATGACAGAATATTGATCTAGAGAAACAGCAAGAACAGTTTGTGTTGAGTTCACAACAGTGTAATTGGATCTTGACAGTTTACTTCTACACTGATGATTTAAAAAGTCTTTTATAGCAGGGATAGTGTAGAGAAAAAGTCCTTAAACTTGTTTACAATTTATAAAACATAAAGTGCAATACAGTCAAAAATCTTGACTATTGTTTTTCCCCAGATGGTTTTATTGCTATTTTTTGTTCGAAGCATTGTGAATGTCAGAATATGTCAAAGAAAACATTTATATATCTGTTGAACCCCATGTAAATATTCCATGTCCCTTCCAAGTAAGGAAAAGTGGATCAATTTGAAGAAACTAATTAAAAAAAGAGTTTTAGTACATATATTGTGGAATGTTCTTGGAAGTTCGGGAAAGACTTTCATGATGAATTTTTTTTTACTCATCTTGGCAGTTGTGATAGAGGAGCTCATTTAAAGCATGCTGGTCTGTTGGACCCTCATTTATGCCTAGGCTCATTAAGAGGTCTTAATGCAGAATTCTTAAATTAGATTTTTGTGTAGGAATGTTGTATTCCTAACGTATCAGTAACTTGTTCATTAAATATTGTGAGCAGTATTCCTGCAAAGAAAAAAAAAAAAAATTTACGGTGGTTGCTGGCTTCAAGTATCTGAAATTGAGGTGCTACAAATTCCACGTAGTCTTTGGAAATTCACTTGCAAATCAAAATGTTACTCATTAAATACCAGATTTGTTGCACTGAGTTATTAAAAAGAGAGAGTGAAAAACATTTGCATTCTGGGCTTGGGCAGAAGTAAAAGGCAGAGCCACTGCTTAACATTATTCTGTAGCTGCCCTCATGGTTCCCAGAAAATACTGTTTGGTCTTACTAAGGTTAATCTGAGGGTTGAAGTTGGTCTTTTAAGGGAAGAATCCAGTTTCTGTCACTCTGTGCCTCCGTTAAGTTCTAACCATTCTTTGGGGATATTTGGTATTAACTGGAGAGGTTTATGGTTTGGAAGAGTTCTGCTGGTGTTTTTATTCACTAGCCTTACACACGAGATACCAGGCTCACAGACCTATAGGCCTGTGTAAGCCAAGGTCAAAAATATTTCTCCCCAAAACTGGTCTTTGCTTGGTCTCCTTTCCAAAGGGAGCAGTACCTACTCCTGCCACTTTTTCCCATTCATGATATGCAGCAAATGAGTGGGGATAAGTGGGTTCTTTAGCAAAATTTCATTAAGTTCATGTCCCACACATGTTCTAACTTCTTTCCAAAAATGAGAACCAGTATTTCAAGCCTTGTTGTCATGTGTAACCCATTGTAAGTAATGAAATTCTTTCTGCACACAATGGAGCCTTTTAAAACTTCGGGTATGATTCAGCTGTTCTTGCATTAAATACTGCTTACCCAAGGTGTAATTCTATTTGTTTTGATTATTAGATGGTTATTGTAACACTTGATCAGAATGACTCCACTTTTAATTGGTCTCCAAGGACATGATGATGTGACTCATCTTCATGCTGAACTATTTTTAGTAAATATTTGTATTCTTACGTAGTAGTGAAAGGAAATGAACCCCATTATGTTGATAGAGGAGAGTCCTTACTCTGGAGGTATTAGAAACTGTAGATTAAACAGCATCATTTCTTCCATGTGACTATCATGAGATTAGAATTTTCTAGACCCCATTATTACTGAATGTGACCAGGGATGTGAGGGTTGGACATAAATGTAATCAAAGAAATTTCAGATCACTGTTTGGTTTCAGGTACACACTCATTTTTTTTAGTTAATATGGCCACTGCCAATGTCCTTGAGCTTGTTGGTAGTATTCAGGGATATTTTATATCTGTATGTCTGTGGAAATATGAGAGATGAATTGTTCAACATCTTATATACAACCAAATGAGAGGGTGAAAAACATAATGCTGAGAAAGAGCTACTTTGTTGAGTATGCAGTTTTGGGGTTTTTGTGACTATTGATGTCATTCAGTGAATATTGGCCTAGCACAGGTGTTGGCAGGAGTCTATTTCTCTGCACTGCCATTATGCTGGTAAAGCACAGGTTTTTGAAGGCTTTTTCCCACTTTAGTGTTGCAGTAAATTGTACTGATGTTCTTCAGCCCATCGAAGCTTTCACTTCTGTCATCATGCTGTAAATTAAAATTCATATAACAGTAATGAAAGAATATTCAGCATTTACCTACATTCCATTCTGTACAGTTTAGGAGCTTTTCTCCTGTGTAAGGTTTTGATCTCAGTATTCCCAAATAAGGTAGTAATATTTCAAAATTGGAAGGAAGTCATGCTGTAAAACATACTCACAGAAATAGTAAAGTTGTCAGCAGCAGCTTCTAAAATACATCCTTGTTAAATATTTTAGGATTCCATCATGTTCTCAATCATTTCCTTAGAAGGGGCTGTGATCACAGTGGAGAATGTGTTACTTTTCTTTGAGCAACATGTCTGTAGTCAACAAGAAATAGTTTGAGGCTCATGACCTTCTGAAGTCCTGCCAGAATTCTCGTTAGAGACTTACTCCATGGCTGTAAGGAGGGAGTTAAGAATCCTGCTGTATGAGAAGAGAAGCCTCTGGAAGCAGAAGGTGATTTACATGTACCGTGTTTTTCCTGAAAGGGCTTTATTACCCTGCTGTATTTTAAGCAACAAGCTTTAAAAAATGCTACAAATAATTTCTGGGGACAGGTGATTTCCATATTTTTTACAGACTTCACTGTTGGGCAAAGCCTCCAGAGACTCTTTTATATCCATTGCACCAAGCTGTCAGGAAGGTGTTTCGATCCCATTTGTGAGCAGATCTTTCTGGTTATTTGTACTGCGGTGCTCATTATAGTAAGAAGAAACAGTATTAGAAATCTAATATTTTAATGGTGCTGATATGTGAGAGAAATTAGTTCTGATAAATTTTGAATTTTATATTTGTGTTTCCAGGGCAGTTGTTTTACTGAAAATATCTGCATTAAAATAATTTTTTTTTAAAATGATATAGCTAGAAGAACTTCATTAAACTGCAGTAAAGATGAATAAATTTAATCTAGTAAACAAAGCATCTCTGTTTAAATAATATAAACTATTGAACAAAATATATTGAATAGCTTTCTTTAGGCCAGTTGACATAAATATTGATGTATTAGTATAAGCTGTTAAAACTAAAATGGCTTTGCATTCTTGAACTCTCCCTTTCCAGTGTTCTTAGTGAATTTTTAACAGTTTTTGCTAGTTTAAAAAAAATAAAATCAGTACTGTATAACCAAGCTGCAAATGATTTCTCAGTGTTCTATAAACATGATTATTTCATCATGAATTTGAAGAAACTTGTTACAGTAAAATACTCTATTGCAAAATTCATTTGTAAAGAGAACATGCAGCATATGCCACTAGTTGGCTTTTTTGGTTTTCTGTCATGCAATTTTAGGTGTAGTGAATATGAAGCAAAGAGCTCTATGATTGAGTAAAGTGGAACTTTTGCTGAGCTCTTTGTTACGAGATTAGAAGGTTGGACAAGGTTATGTCCAGGTATAGCTGTAGGAGCAAAGAGAACCTGAAGGACTTCTGGGAGAAAAAGAGAAATACAATTCAAAGAAGAAATAATTTGGTCAAAGTCTTGTCTTTTTAAACTTTTGATTTCCAACTGGGCTGTAAAAATCTTTCTTGTCGTGTTTTCTTAAAAATACATTTAGAATCTTCCTAAAAATGTTCACTTTCCTCTGATAAAGCCAGGTTCTTTTAAACAAGACTTCCCCTTCAGTTACTGAAACAAGCTGGGTTAATCTCTGTAGTCCCCAAGAAAATCATAATCTATGAAAGCAATTTGCATGTCTCTTTCCTCTTTGAGTACTCCTGCATTTCATTTCCTTGTAATTGGTGCTAATCCGATTTGTTCCCATTATACTTTAGATCTCGTGATGTTGTCTAGAGCAAATTACTGCCTGCAAAATTATGGTAGACTCACTCAGTTCTTCCAAACTTACTTCTGTGTAGGCTGACTTAGTTGTGACTACTGTTAACTGTGTTCATTCACTAAGTTTTGTTTTGCTAATCACATTTTTCTTTCTTCCTAGTTTAGTTAGAGATATATTTGTATCCTCTTCAATCTTAATTGCATTACTTCTCATTTTATCATGCAGCTCTTTGCTAATCTTGTAATTCTTTCCACTTTTGTTTTGAGGTAGGCTATTGTGTATTCTATTTTAGAGTACTGAAGGTCATTTTAGAATCTGTCAATGCCTACATATAAGAGAACTGAAAGAGTCCTGGATAGACCATGAAACACTTGGGCTATATTATTACATTGTTGTCCAAATCCTGAACCTTTTGGATATAGTGATCCTAAATATCTTAATGCAGGATGGTGAAGCTGTACAAAGTTTGAGATGTAAGGTGAAAACTTTGAGTATTAGCACCACAAGAATATGAGAGTGGTTATAGGAGATGCCCCATCTGACCGTTCTGCAGGTGTGGATGGGATGGTCTTTGCTGCTCAAAGAGGACAGAAGTGAATTCTACATTTCTGGAATTGAAGACAAGGTTTGTTTAGGGGCTGCTGGGAACTTTTGACCCAGCTCTTTAGTGAATGACATGAGGCTTTGGTGTTCACTCTTCATACTTAAGCACAGTTTCATGTGTTGTGCTTTTCCTCTGACAAGTTTACATAGGATCTCAGCCAAGAAAGAGCAGATTCAGTCAGGGGTATGTTTGGAGGGAAAAATGGAATTACTAAACTTATCAAGGGATACTTCTTTGTTCACAGATTAATTTCTTTCCTCTAGGTTGCTTGAAGTGCACTGCTTCTTGGCCCTGAGGAAGAGAGAAGCTTTTGTTAATTGAATTGTTCTTGTTTTTATAGCTATGAAGTTAAGTCTGATTATAAAACATTTCCCTGGTTTTTTTTGGCTTTGGCAGTTATTATTTCAGACCAGCAAAACCAATCTAGGCTTTTGTTGTGTGAGATCAGATAATGATGATTTCTGCTTGAGCTTTTAGCTCTGTTGCTGTTATTGGTAACTTCAATGGTCCCTTCTTCAAATTCCTGGAAGATGAAATCTGGCATCAAGCTGACTTTGCTTTCTTCTTTTCTCCTTCTGCTGAAGTTACTTAGAGGATCCAGATCTTTATACTTCTTCAGCAATTTCCCTGATAAATGTCTTCAGTTATGCTTTCCTGTGTAATTTTACTTTTTATATGCACTGTTACTCTTCTGATCTCCCCCTTTTGTTTTTCTTTTGTTCCCCTGAAGATTGATTATGTAAGATTTTAGTTTGATGAAGAGTTTTCAGTCTCACTGATTACTTGAGCTTTACCTTCATCCTCCAGTGCATGGTTTTCTGCCTGGACTGTGCAGATGTAACTGTAGTGTGAGGGGAGACAGATCAATGAACAAATCTGTGTAAAAATGGCCCCTCCCCACAGTTTTTAATAAACCTTTTTACTTAACCTAATCAACATGTGCCCAATAGTTCTCATGTAGTTGAAATGGTGTCTTCTTTGTGAGAAAGAGTGAAAAGATGGAAATAGGGGAAAATACTCTGTTTAATCCAGTACTTCTGCTGGAAAGAAAGGGTTGTCAGTGTCCTTCCCCACATTTTTTATCCTGTCACAGACTGAATGTACAACCGTAAGTATTTAATTGTATGGAGAACTAGTGTAAAATGAGGACCTATGGAAAACTTAGCCTCCAAGTCAAAGTCCAGTAAACACAATTTGGTTTAGGGCTGAAAGTGCTAAACCAGAAATGCCTTATGCGTGTGGTGTAGCACTCTCAACTCATGCAGATTCATGCAGCTGTTTCAAGTTTGGTAAATGTTTTTTTTTCAGTTGATAAACTTTTCAGTGACACTTGATGCATTGCAGGTAGCGCCTCTTTGGCCTACTAGGTTTAGGGATCTGACATGCTCTAGAAGTCTAACTTTTTTATAAGTTCTGTGTTGGGTAATTGAAGATACACATGATCACTGTCCATGTCTGATGTGAATCAAATTTTTACTACTGTCTGAACTGACATGGATATACAGTAAATGTACAGCCTCAGCCCCCAGATTTTTCTTGGGTTTGGATTCTCAGAGATGAATTTTAAGAGAAGAATATGGGGCCTTCTGGGTTCAGATCTCCCAGCTGTGGGTTTCTGGCGCTTGAATTGAATGCATGTGAAAAAGTTACAAAAATATTCCCCAAAACTACAGTAAAAATAATGCTTTTGAGGCATAACATTTTAAAGAATATTTTTGAATCCTGTTTTCCCCTCTCCTCTGTCTTCAAGTTTTGTAGGCTAATGACTTTTAATTTGGAACCTGATTTTTGGTGTTGGCAGTTTGATCACAAGTACATTACTGTGGTTGCTTCTGTCACTGGAAATACAAATATTATGTGCAGTTGTTAAGTGACTCAAAGTATTGTAATGACTACACAAGTGCTGCAGAGCATTCAGTGTTTAGGCATTGTAATGCTTTCTTGTAGGGTAGTTATGAAAATATTGAGGGAAGAGGATCCCAGCGTAACACTTTGGGTTTTTCTTTGCTGTGTGATTTTAGAATTAATGCAAGGACATCAATTATACCAAAAGTTAAGGATGTAGTCTCAGTATATGTAGTACTATTAAGGGATGGAAAGTCTTAAACTACATTTTAAAATGTTGTCATGGCTTTATGCATATTTCTAAATGCACTTTTTTGGTAAGTTGAGTTAGTTAAGGTAGCACACAAACTAGCACAGTAAAATATGTTGTATTTAGGTGTGATGCCATAATAATAAAAATTCTGTTGCAAATTAAATGCTAAAACAACTGAATTTCTTTCATAGCTGATGAATAGAGTAACTTGCTTAAGTCTTTCATGTAAGGCTAATGCAGCATTCATCCTGTTGGTATCTGACCATCTGCATTCTTTATGGAAAGTGAATTTATTGCTTGAAGCAGACTGAGCTTCCTTATCTGCAAAATGAAACTATCCAGACAGTCTTCATGCAAGTTGTCAGATGCTTCATTGTGAGCCTCAAGTATTGTAGTTACTGTTATCTACTAGGACCTTGGTCTGGTTGGGCAAGTGATTGAAGACAGATATAAGGATGGATTCTGAAGAACTCGACCTAAATTTATCAAGTTGACATTTTCCCAGTAGGCACAGTGTAAGCATTACATGGTTCCTGCCATGTAATCCAGAATTTAGGGCAGATCTCACTCAGCCTACTGAAAGGATTCAACTCTTTCCTTGAATTCCTCTGTTATCATGCTTCATAGAACAGAAAATAGACAGTTATGATCTACAAAGTTATTTCCTTTTCTATATATAATTATAGGTATGATCCTTTGTTTCCAGTATGGTACAGGTTTCTGATTTAGTCTTTTACCTTCACTGAATCTGGATCTTGGCACAGCTAAATGCAGTATGTAAACTTCAGTGTATATATTAATATTTTAATTTTAGCTAATTCTAGTTAATTTTAATAATTGCTAACTAGAAAATAACCTCACCCACAGTTCAGTCACAGTAGATTTAGAGGTTGTTGGCTTTTTTACAGTTTCTGCCAAACAGGTTTTCCAGCTGTTTGTTTCCCAGGCACTCACAGTAGGATTTGCTGTGAGTGTGGTGTTTGGTTATACTGTAGCTGCAGAAGAACATCCAAAGAATCCAATTTCAACCCTTATGCACCTAAACTGAGTTTAAACAAACGATTGAAAGGTGATAGGATCTATATCCTGTTCTAACCTTCTCTTCACCTTTGAAACCTGTGTTTCAAAGTTTTAATCCCCTATTAATCTTTTCTTACGTGAACTTTCTGTATTTGTGTTCATCCTAAACTGAACATACACAGGATTTTCAGACTTTTTGCCCGTTTTTGTGCTGAAAATCAGACTTCATGCAAATCTCTATGAAAAGAGTGTTAGTGATGTAATTTTAATATTAATAGCATCTGGGGTGGTGAGTTTTATTTTTGCACTTTGCTTTTAAAGAGCAAAGATAATATAGTAGCAAAAATTAAGGAAATAGATTTTTTTTAAAAGAAATATTCATCAGCATTATATTAGTCTGGCAAGGATATATTCTCTAGATTAATATCAGGACAGTTTAGATATTAAAAAAAGACCTCTATATTTACAATTTCAGTTTCTCACCTCTGCTTGCTTCCTCTGGCTCTATATGCGAGTGTACAGCAAATATATGGAAAAGTTTCTGATGGATGTATATTTGGAATGTCTTCCTTGCAGTCTGCAAAAGTTGGCCAGAATAAACATGTCAGGAAATACAGCCAGGTCATATTGACCTACTTCATTTTTGAACCGCAGGAGAATACTCTTCTATCTTTGTGCGGTGCTTTAGATGGAATGGGAACAAGCCCAGCTGAGGGGCTTGGCTTGAAATCTCCCTTTCTCCCCACTTTTCAGTACAAGCTGCTATGAGGAGTCACTGCTGTTTCCATCAGCTGGAAAGTGTTGCACTTTGCATTCTCCACTGCACCGATAGTTTGTGCATTACCTGTGTACAGACTGTATTACATATAAGCCCACTGTAGTCTGTGTGTATATATAGTCCATAATATACACAGGTTGTGTATTATGTATTTTTTCTGAGCTGTCATTAAAATATTAAAGCAAACAAGATGCATGTAGAGTTTGCAGAGAGCAGCTTTTTAGCTGGCCCAGCTCCAGAGAGTGGTGCTGGGCTGGATCCCTGCTCTCAGTTTGCAGTGTCTGCTTTCATCTCTGCCATATATGCAGTGCTGGAGTTTGTATTTCTACATGTGATTCTTGGATGCTGGAATAGAGACCCTGGACAGCCAGAATCAGACTGCTTGATTTGCCAGCCAATACCAGGTTTTATGGTGCTGTGAAACTGCTGGGTCCAGCTGGTGTTCACTGCAGCCAGAGGTTTAATTACAGAATACGTAGGGTGGATTTAAAGCTCGCTGGCTTGGGCATGAAGATCAGTGCAGCTGCAGAGCCAGTGACTTCCCTCTCAGACTGCAGGTTATGAACCTTTGCTGGTGTCTTGCTGCTGCAGATTTAAGGCTATTTCTCAGCTAGATCCTGTTGACACTAATCTGCCTATTTATCTTATGGTCACTTTGCTATTCATAAGATAAATATATCTGCATGCATCTGTCCTTGGTGCATTTTTTATTATACATGTGTATTAATTACTTTTGACTCCATTAAACTGTAATTAACAAACATGATCAAAGTTTAATGGGAATTAAGAAATAAAATACCTGTTGTGACAGACAACCTAAAGTAATGTCACACCAAGTGAGCACAAAGTATTTTTCTCTAGCTTAGAGCAAGCACACTGAGGAATGTTCATAAATATGAGCAACCATGGTGTATTTTTTCTTTCCTTTTTGCAAACATGCTTTGTTTTGTGGATGTTTTGTGGAGTTTGGTGAAACTCGGAGGTGAAGGGAAACTAGGGAGACAAAAGCTTATTATCAGTTTGTCTTCAGTTTTCTGTCCTGAGCATAACAAGTGAACTTCCTTGTGCCAATTCTGTAGTAATATTTTGCTGCCTGACTTCAGACTTTCACTTGGCTTGTGGTGTCTCAGGTCGTCCAAGGAAGCAGAGCTCTGCTTGGCTGGGGGTTGGGGGTGCTGGTCTGGAAAATACCCTGGATCACTCAGAAGATAAACTAAGCTCTCTTGGCCTTTTCTTGAGACTTCTGTGCTTTTCCAGAGTGGAAGAATAAATGGTGTCTGAACACATAATTCTTCAGAATTAAAATGTGCCTTGTAATTTAATTTTATTTGATAACACATCTCTGCTGCCCTTTCTTATGTAAGGAATCAAAACCTAATCAAGGCATAAAATGTTGTTAGTACTCCAGTATTCCTGATTGGCAGATAGGATAATAGTTGCAATAATTGATGGTCTAACTTCCAAAATATGTACTTTCACTTGGGCTAAGTGTTATCAGAATGATTCTGTCTGAAGTAGGTTTATTATTTTGGGGAAAAGCAAGTCATGGTGAAAGGGTACACATTCAAGAGACGGGGAAAGAACAAATGACAGCATTTTAAATGACCTGTGCCAGTACATGCAGTAGAAACCACAAAAATAAACAGCTACAGAGCATAGCCCCTGATTAATCATACTTTTGGAAGACTGCAAGTAAAGGTTGAAAAAATTGATTCCTTTCAATGTAAAGTATTTTTTACAGAATTGTCAAGTTTTTAATGATCACAGGAGCTGATATTCTGGCTAACTTCTCTCTTCTCCTCTCGTGGCTTGTTGCTGTCATGGAATCTAAATGACAAAGTCTGTAGCCTGGAAACCTAATCTAACCATATTTTGTACCAGTAGTAAAAAGGCTTTACATTTGTCCAACATATTTCATCCAAAGAAAACATGACTACAACTGGATGCTTTCCAGTCTCTGGGCTCAGGCCTACTCTTTTGACTTAAAAGACAGTACTGTTTAACTCTGGACATGATAAATACTTGACAGCACAGACATCAAGGCTTATGTAACAAGGGAAAGATAACTTTATGCAAACCTACCGGAACAATCCTTTTCTCTTCCAAGAAAAGTGTTGTCTTTTAAGGATCCCCATGGCAAGGGCTCCCCACATGTGAAATGTTAAGAAGCTCTATGTGCTTAGATAGAAATGATAAATGCTTAAGGTGCCCTACTGAAATGGAAGTCTGAGTAGCTTCAAAAAATAATGTAACGAATTTCAGTCTGATGAGATTGGAGAAACTAGTGTTGATTCTTTGGTGCAGTTCAAGTAGTAGACAATTTTCACCCTAATAAAGTAAGGATTTGAAGGTATGGAGTTTAAAGAGATTCATAGAAACAGACATATAAGAAATTCATATTTTAAAATTACATAACAGATTTATGTGCATACTTCGTCACAGTGTGGAAATGCTTTCTGACAGAGGGCAAATTAATCATCCTCTTGTGGATCAATTCAAATAAATAGGTGCAGAGGAAGGATAATAGGATGACTGTGTAAAGAGAACTTATTTCATAAGAGGGAACTAACAGCATGGCATTTTTCAGCTTGGAAAATTGAAGAATGAGAGAGAATTTCAGTGGGGGAACATGAGGGGGAGAGGAAAGCTGCTCTAGCTAAAGGGTAGTGTTGGCACAAGAACAACTGGGTATCAACTAGCTGTGGGTAAAGTTACATTAGTGATTAGAAGAGCTTTCTAAATGCCAGAGGGGTGAGATATGGGAACAGACTTCCAGTAGGAGTGAACAGGGCATTCATTTTGGCAGGATTTGGCCCCACAACTTCACATCTCAATGCTGTCAAATCTTCTGGAAAAGAGTGCAACAAAGAATGTAGAAATAAAGCAGGAAAAAGGGGAAAATTTGAATTCACTGGCATATTGTCTTGATTTACCCCTAATCCTAATAAAGTATTAGACTGTATAGTCTTTGTGAAATTATTGTACAAAAATAAGCTTTAGAATATCTCCAGAACTATGAAATACTCAGTTTAGGTAGAATGTTTAATTAGTGCTGCTGCTTCTTTTCACCAAAAACATTGAAATTAGTGATTGAAGGTTTATTGAAGTACGTAAACAGTCCTAAGCAAGTAATAGACCTGCCTTGAGTAGCTGTAGGACTCAATAGGAGTGCATGTTTTGTTATCTAAATGTATTTTTCCTTTCTGACTGATTCTTTATAGAATAGGAGAGTATTTCTAAAGCAAAAGGCACTTCCCTAGTTAAAAAAGCCCATAGTTATTTAATTAGGTATACTTTTTGTGGTGCTGAGGCATTATCGATGGCAATGGTGATTTGCTGGAATACAGTTTCACTATGATTTTGAGCTATTTTCCTAAGTGATAACAAATTGGAAATGTATGGATTAATGATAACCTTCAAAATTAGGAATCAATGAGGTACTTAGGCAGAAGTGCTAAAGTGCCTTTATATAGAGTAAGAAACTGATGGAATTACAATGCAGTTAAGACTGAGATGGAGAACTACTTTAAATGTAAATCATGTTTTTATCCTTGTTGATAATATGTTTGGTACAACAAGCACCATCAAGGCTGTTGTAGATACTGGTGCAGAACAAATATTATGCAATAGTGTGGTAATAATGAAACATGAAGGCTTACTTGTTTGGAAGCAAAAACTAGATTTATTTCAGAGAAATGCTGAGTGATGTTGCTAAAAATAGAACAGTTAAGGTTAATCATAAGTAAGAAGAGTAATCATAATACGACTTTTTTATTGCAGTGAGGTTGTGCATTTTTTGTTCTGGTGTTTCTTTACTGTTGAAGAGTAGGAGTAGGTCTTTCAGCAAACTTTTACTGCAGGACTCACAGCAATGTTTTGTGTATCTCTACACCAAATGCTACTGTAGAAAATTGCACAATTGTTGGATGCCTCACCAAAATTAAATGACATTGTCAGACAACAGAAAAATTGGTCTCTTAAAGAATCAACTTTATTTATACTTAAAGAGTTGTGTTCTGTGATAGATAGCAAGTCTGGAGTCTTTCAACATTGATTCTTCAAAAATTCATATACTCGTCTAATTTATTTGATTTCAGTAGCATTATTACTGACTTATGCCAGAGGAAATCAAGCAACTGATTTTCTTGTGAAGTTATGATCCATTTCAAATAATTGTACCTTTAAGGCTAATGTGCTTACCAAAAAATAACATTATTCCAACCTATTGTAGAAATGAATCTGTGTTCCTATTTTTGTGTTCTTCAGTTCTTTAATACATAATTCAGTAAAACTTTTTATCATTTATATTATCTGTTGTTGTTGTAAGTGAAAATTTATATTTTGTGTTCCCATAAGGATCTGCTATAAAACCCCCAAACCCTAAACTTTTAATTCTGAGTTAAGATGCCGTGTAACTTTTCAAGGAGAAAATGCAGATTCTTGATCAACCCAACCAAAATAAAACTAAGAAACTTAGATTATTCTTTGGCCAACAAGCACATCGTAATCTTGCCAGTGTGTTTTTACATTGCACTTTTCCTTCGTCAGCTTCTCTCATCTTTTAACTATAATTCAGGATAAACTAAGCATGCAGATAAAAGCTTTCCACTTTCCGTACACTCTGTTAGTTATGGAGTGCACATACATTCAGTGCTTTGAAGAGCCTTCTTCAGGTGTGTAGCTTTGTTAAACAGGGATCAAAAGATTTAGACTTAGATAATATAACCCCCCAAATAACTGGTTAATGTTTAAAAAGGAAATGGTGTCATAGTTGAGTTACCACGTTTGAAATACATGGTCATATTGAGAATAGAGGTTCATGCCCTGGCATGTCAGTATGGACTTTAAATGTTCCAAAATAAGTACATGGATTACTGTGGGGCTTTATGATTCCTAAATCTTAATATATGTAAATATTAATAAGAAATTGATGCATATAGTTCAGGAGGTCATTACAGTGTGTGTTGTATTTTACTTGTTCTTTTGGAATATGGCCTATATGTATTTATAATTTAAGGACTGCTTTTGTTTCCAGAATACCCAGATTTTAGGTCATAATTTTTAGTAATCTGTAGGATTTTTGGAGATTGGGGTTATTATAATTATTGTTACATACTTTTCTGAGAGATGACTTTATCACCATGCACAAGGCAGAATTTGTTGCTGGTATTTTTGCCTGTTTTTAGCTTAAAAAACCAATAAACCCAAAACAAACCACAAAACCAGCCAAACATAAAAAAGTTCATATGCTTAAAAATGATGTGAACTAAGCCATGTAATATGGCTGAATTTCCCTGAAGGAGGAGGAAGGTGTCAGTTACGATTAATGTGAACAACGTTTATGGCCCTGGAGATGTGACCTCTCGTTACAGTAAATGTGACAGCATGAATTACTTTCAATTACAGTGAACTACATTCAGCTACATTAGTTCTGACACACCTCACTAGGAGAATGCTGCTGTGATAGCTTTAACCAAAGGAAAAAAAAAGGCAAAACTTCTGAGTGCAAATGTGTGTGTCACTTGAGCAGAGCCACTGGGTTCTGACTGTGAAGTATTATTGCCTCAGGTTTTACACACTTCTATTACATCATTTGTTATTTCCACTGGCACTTTCAGGTTTATGCCTTGGGTGCTGGAGAATATGAAAACCACCTTTTTAATATGCTGTGTATAATAATTCTGCATTTACATTTATTTAAAAAAGGAGATTAGATGAATTATCCTTTTTGTTTTCATATAGTAACTGCACCTTTACTTGGAATGATAGGTGGGGTCTACTAACTGTCAGCATGTCCAACATGTCCCATTTTGCATGGCATAACTACCTTCTAATCTTTATTAACATTATGAATTTATTCATACAAATTAAATATATTGTAGCACAGGATATTTATCACTTGACAGAAGTAGTTCTTATAATGTCACTACTTTTTCCTTCAAGGTTCAATTATCATGCTTCAGTTTCTACCTCTAAGCTTTCACAAAAAATAAAAGATGCCCAGGGCAGAAGTCAACCTTTCACTTTTGCTACAGAGGAGATGCCATCTATTTCACGCTGTGCTAAGTATTCTGTCGAAACACGAGTAAAACAGTGCCTTTGGCAAATCATAAATTAGAAATAGCACTAAGCAAAGGAAATAGCTTTAATTAAAGCATTTTGTTGCACTTTGAGGAGCTGATTTGCAGAGTATTGGGCATTTTTTCTGCAGAGAATGAAGACCCTCTTTTCAGATTCGAGGCACTGGTGTTGGAATCGGAGTAGAAAACTTGTGACATCGAATAGTCAGTTTGCAAAAGGAAACAAAAAATGGTGGTTGCTGAGTCCAAAGTGATTCTGAATTAAGGCTGTGGAGTGTAAATTCCTGTTAGTCTTCCTCCCATGTTAAGGACTAATTTTCAGACCTCCATTTTGCCAATATTTTTACTGGCCATTCCATGTGTAATAGTGGATTGTGAAAATATTTGTAAATGTATCGATGGGCATTTTAAAAACCAATATGCAATATAAACTGGCTTCCATATGTCAGCAACTCCCAGGCCATTAAGGTACAAAGATGTGTATTTTAGTTACACTCACTGAAGTAGAATCAAATAATTTTTAGAGCTGTCTTCAAATCACTGAAACAGTGGGAGACTAATAGACTTTTCAGTTTGGCTCTTGTGGCTGTGAAATATCTTTACTTAGGCAACCAGATTACCTTGAATCCTGTGTTCAGTTTTGGGCCCCTCATTTCAAAAGGAGATTGAGGTGTTGAAGTGTGTCCAGAGAAGGGCAGTGAAGCTGGGGAAGAGTCTGGAAAATCCTACAAGGAGCAGCTGAGGTTTAGTCTGGAGAAAAGGAGGCTCAGGGGCCCTTATCACTCTCTACAACTCCCTTAGAAGAGATTGTTGTCCTCTACCATATCTCAAGAGAGAGGACAAGAGGAAATGGCCATTTAATTGTGTCAGGGAAGGTTCAGATTAGATACTGGAAAAAAAATTCCCTGAAATAGTGGTTAGGCTTTGGAACAGGCTGCTCATGGAGGTGGCGGAGCCACCATCTCTGGAAGGTTTCAAGAGGCATCTGGATGTGGCACGTGGGGATATGGCTCAGGGGTGATTAAGGTGGTGGTGGGTTGATATTTGAACCAGATGATCTTGAAGGTCTCTTCCAACCCTGATGACTCTGTGACCTTCAGTAAATGCATGGTTTTTAAATTCTGTACGTATAGCTGAGAGAAAAAAAAATTGTTTGTGGCTCTTGGTCTCTGGGATTTTTATCTGATCAAAATAATATTTTTTTTTTCTTGCCTACCTGAGAGTAGTAGAGACTGTGGTTCTTTAGGGGAAAAAGCCTAATTTTTCCAAAAGGGAGGTAGGTAATAATTCTTGTTTCATGTAATTACTTTGAAGAACACTGTTTGTAAATAAGCTTTGGGGGCTATTCCACTGAATAGATGGAAGAAAAGTAACAGGGACTATGACATTCTATATCAGCTGGAAAGCAGTTTTATGGGTGGAGAAAAAGCAGGTGTTGGTGTACTCAAACTGTCTTACAGTGATAATTGAACTGAACTTGAAACAGTGACAGAGCACTTAGGAATATAATGTTGTGGACAGTGAGTTCTCTGGACATCAAAACTGATATTCTAGATATGGAAATAAATTAAAACAGGCTTAGATGCAGTTCAGATGGGAATAATAACAAAATAATCTTCTCGATCAAGTGTTCTGTGTGGAGAAGTGGAAAATGAAATAAGACATTCAAAACCTAAATACATCTCCTGGGATTCCAAATGGTAAGGGAACGAAAGGAAGAAAATGATTTTGCATTGTAACTTAGTGATTACAAGGATGCACTTAGAAGCATTTGCAGAATCTAGAATTGTAATTGTAGCAGGCACTGGAGGGACCTTAAATAATGTTAGCAACATTCCACAAGATAGAGGGAAAACTGATTCATCCATAAGAAGCAAGAAATCTGGCTTTAGGCAGACAGACTCATATTTTCCTTTGTATCAGAAGTTGAAGATTTTTATCACTAGGTTTGATCTGAAGATCAGAGGAAATGAACAAAAATATTTTCAACTTTATTCAAGTATTTCAGTTGTTTCTACTGTGGTAAGTTTTCCTGATACCTTAGCAGTGTATGTTAGTAGTATTCCATGGGTTCCTTTATTTCTATATTGGTACATTTAGTGTTGGTTTGAACACTTTCCTACCATGGTTAGAGTGAAGAAAACAGGAAAGCTTCATGGTGGTGCTGTTACTAAAAACCAGCTAAATGTGTTTGAATTTTTGATGAATTTTCATAAGAGTGGATCAGTGTTGTACCTGAGCACTGCTGAAATTAAAGCAGATATATAATGGGTCTTGTTTGTAGACTGGATGCAAATTATTGGTTTAGCTGTGCTATTTTTGGAATATTTCTTGCAGCTCCTCTGTATTTGTAGAGAGCTATTCTGCCTGGTCCATGAGCTCTATGTTTGCAGTGGAGCAAAGGGCTCCAATTGTACACTGTCATGGCAAAAGAGCATGTTTTCCCTTGTATTCCCTTGTATTTTCTCTACACATCTGCATTTTCTTTGTTATGGAACAGCCAGAGCATTCTAGCCCTCAGACACGTGATGAGAATGTTTCTATGTTCATTTAGCCTCGTGTTCGAGTCGAAAGAACTATAGAGGTCTTCCCTTTCATAATTATCCAAATACTTAGTGGATACACAAAATGGGAATCTTCCTGCATTTTACTGCTGCAGGGAAATACTGATTTCTACAGACACATTATATTTCACGTATCTGGAATTTTCTATGAGATTCTTTCAAAAAAAGTCTTTTATTAGTGCATTATTTGATTTTTGACTGTTCAATAAAATTTTTATTAAATAGACACCTCAGCCATTTGGCTCAAAAACTACCACAGGAGAAAAAAACCATGAGGGAGAAGTTGTTCAGCAAACTGAAACAGTCAAAGATTAACTTGTGCTTTAACATTTTCATGGGTACTGTAGACCACTCTTCTGTCAGTTTGGATAAATGCATTTTTTTGGTTCCTTACATTGTTGTTCTGAGCAGTGTATACCAGGAGTATTCTATCTTGCCTTCTCCTTTAGCTGGAAATGTATTTCATCAGCAACATTGCTGTTGACATCTCTGTAGTTTATGATTTCTAGTCCTCTGGCAGGTTGTGTGTTCATAAATAATGCAGTCTTTCTAGATTTGTTTGAGTGGTTTTTAGTGCAATACTTTGTTTTACCTGTTAACAGATATATAAAGTGAATGAAACTGTATCCAAGGAGTTAAGAAATTCTTTGTAAAAGAAAAGAATTGTGAAGAGGTAATAGAGTATGTAGCACATAGTTCTCAGAAAGGCATTAGATATTTCGCACTGGAACTTTTTTACCAATCATGCCTTCCTCTCAGTATAGAATCATCATATCCACGTCATGTACTGCATTCAGTGTCTTATGTATGAAATTCCAGTGCTGATCTGATGTTAGGATGTATTTAAAAAAAGAACTAAACGTAGTTTTTTCTGATGAAATGTCTTAACATTGTTATACGAATGTAAGGGATTCACATTCTCTGGTACATTTTAAAGCCCTTGAGTTTCTTTTTAATATTATTTTGATTCTGTAGCCAGTCCTGATACAGATACCCAATCCTGGTCATGAAAGTTGGCTGCTCTCTAAAAGCAGAGGGTTGAAGAAGATATTCTTGATCCTGCTGGTTGGCAAGGGGCAATGGCAGACCATAAGTGTAGGACATAGCTTCCAGTTTGAGCACTGGTCTGGGGCTCTTCCATTTGAAAATTGAGAAGGATGATTAGAAAAATTCCAATGAAGTAATAGGCCTAACCATGTCCTCCCTTTGTATTCATCTCAAGGTCAGACCAGGACATGGGGTAGTATGTTTGAGTTTTTGAAAGCCTTATTCATGGGCATTTCTTAAACCTTTTCCACTGCAATAAAAACCAACCAACAAAGAAAACCCCAAACTAAACAAATAAAACCAACCCAACCCAAACTCCACCAAACTAAACTATTAATCCTTATATAATGCAAGTTTCGACCCTACTAAAGATATTTAGAAAAACAAGCTGTCCCATTGGGTATATTCTTAACAAATCATTCTGTAGTTCTTAAACTGACAAAAGCAAAGAGCTGATCGAGTCATATATCTGACAGATTAAGGAGTAAAGCATCGTGATGAAATTATTCTATCAGTTTTGTCCAGTTCTTTTGTAGTGAAAGTGGAAATTAGATTTTTCAACCAGATGAATAAATCTAGGGAAAAAACCACCTACTCAAGGAATGTCATTGTTCCGTTCCCTGGCTGACACTATCAGTGCAGAACAGAACTACAGACCCAATCTGTTCTCCATATTGATTTAATGTTTTGTTGTTTTTTTGTTTTGTTTTGTTTTTTTTTTGTACAAAAAGCCCTCGACATTCTTAAAACACAGCACTGGATTGTTATAGAGCTGTGAATGAATAGTTAACCTACAAAAACCTTACCTGTGTTTGGTCTTCTCCCTTTTCGTTTGGGATGCCATATTCCTTCAGAGCGACTCGGAGCATTGTCGATCTGTTGGGACAGACTTTTGCTTTGGCGAGCCCACCTACAGAAAAGCTGAGCACAGAGTGACCATAGCTGGTGGCAGAGCCACTCCTGTACATTTCAGAATTGTGTCAAACAAGGAAGTACTCTGGTTGGAAAACCAGGGGAAAAATGGACATGGGGAGTGGGTAGGCTTAAATCCAGGCTATCACAGCATCATCAGAGTAGATAAGTTTTTATGAGAGCATTTTAAGAAACATATAAGTGGTCTCAATATATGTTTTTGAAATACGATTAGCAAAGAAACAGGAAGAGCTCACACACGAGTATTATTAGAGAAGATTATTTTTTTCATCTGTTTCATAGTGAAATGCTGAAATAATTAATGCAGGTTGATTTGATTGGTGAGATTTTGGTCTGTAGTTTTTCTCTTTTAAGGAAAAATAATTAATTTTGGCTTTTGGAGCTGTGTTTTTTTTTTTTTTTTTTTGTTTTGTTTTGTTTTTTCTTTGTTGTTTATCTTTCAATGTTCTGGGAAGTCTCTATCTACAAAACACTTCCCACACAAAAAGTGGACTTGTTGCCAGTCTTGTAACATTGGAAAGTTGTCCTAGCTGCAAAATATAGGTAAAAGAAAAATAAATTCAATAGAGGATTTAATGCTGTCAGTGTTCCTGGCTGTTTTTTACTCGTGGGTTTCTGCATGGTCAGAGTGAATTCATAAAGGATTACAAAATTATCTTGATTTTTAAATTCTCAGAATTTGAATATGTTCACTAAGGTATCTGAGACCTACTAATATTCTCATACCCTGGTTTCTGGCCAAAGCCTGCTGTCTTATAAATAAATAAAATTGATATCAAGTATCCAAATATATTTAACATTAATACTGTTTTATTACTAGATGCAGGTTTAATTCATTACTTGACACTGCTTCTATTCAACTATGTGAGGAAAACAATGAGACCATGTGCCAGTATACACAAATATTTTCTTCTACTTATTGTGCTGGTCTTGTTTTCCTGAATATCATCAGTTAGATGGGGACAGAAAGACGCCCAAGTGAATTAGTTTTGTTCCAGTTACATTCTTTGTTGCTTAGTTGGCCTGCTTTCACTTGTGTAATTCTTTGCAGTACTGTGCTCAGTCTTCGACAAGATTTAGGACTGAGGCTCACGTGTCACTGCCCGCTTGCATTTCTACAACCTGCCTTTCACACCTTGCAAGAATGCAGTCATTGCCAAGTGATTGGTTCATTGTCCCTTTCTCAATAATTTTTTAGTAGATGGTCAATTTGTAGGAGTTCAGTTATCCTTTTATTTATTTATGATCAAATTTTCAAAATCACACCATTTGCCTCATTTCTTCAGAACAATGTGAAGCCAGGAGGGTTGTCTGTGCCAGTAGAGGATTTAATAATGTACACTCAGAGTGGATGTCTGTTTTCCCCAGCTGTTGCTCAGCAAAGTCTGCATTACCTGTCCCAGAGCAGAGCTCTGCCTAAATATAACACAGGAAAAAACCAGACAAAAAGTTGGATTCTTTTCTATTTAATATTATGAACAGAAAATACTTACTTAGTGTATATTAATAGAACTTTTACGTGAATAAAACCAGTGTGGATCCACACAGATGCCTGTAATCTGTATGAAAAATTGTAATTTGAACACAACATTTTTCTCTCTGTACAAATGCTTATTTACAGAACAGAGGTGTTTATATCTCCATTGTTGTGTTACAATGTAAGTGCAAAATACATGATTAAGAATATGAGAAGCAATCACACTCAGAGATGAAATGCAGGCCTGCAGTGCATCTAGAGGAAGTGATTGCAGGAAATAATGAAGAAAGTAATCAGTGTTAAATATGCCCTGCTTATTCATCTACCTCTAGCTGCCAGAACCTGTCAGATGAAAGTAAAACTAAAACTGTCTTTGAAGATTGAGATACTATTTCAGTAATGTAAGTTATTCAAATGCTCCTTCAGACTACATTGATAAAAAGAAACTTAATTGCAGTTAATTTTAATTACACCTCAGTGTATAGCTTGCACATCCATTTTGTTCCTTTGCTGTGCTCAGTATTTGAAGTGTTCTTATTGCACGTTCTGTTCCTGCAAACACAAATGCCTGCTTGAGATCTGGAGGGTGGAACTGTTGTTAATTGTGACAGGATTGTGAATCCTCAGTTCAAAGAAGATGAAAGGATTTTGTGTCCTCTTTGAAAACAGCAAAAGTATTGTGAGTGAGATCTGTTGCTTGGCAGTGGTACTAGCAACGTGAAATCCCGTTCATTTCATATAGAACTGGTGTAAGAATGTTCATGCTGTGGAACACCTACTTATTTCTACTCCAAAGTATGGAGTTTGCATTTGGTGTTGACTTTTAAGTATCAACCTTGCCATCAGATGCACCAGCCTTAAATGTCAGAGCATCTGGATCTGCAGTAATGTGATGGTGTCCCATAAAGCCCCTCAAAAGACTGGAGATATTTCTGGGCCTAATGCCAAATTCCTGCCCAGTCTTGCCCTGGATTTTACGTGTATTCAACGCATTCAAGCATAAAAGGGTCTCATTTCATGTTCATGAAATGTGCACTTATGTGAAGTATGGAAACAGTGTCTGTTGCCCAGGTCTGTGTTAAAGGAGTATCATTTTGTGTACATAATTGTATTTTCTCAAGTTGCTGCAGAGCACTGTCAAAAGCAAAGCTGTGCTTACAAGGACAGGAATGCAGACATCTGCCATAGTAGAGAGCAATGGTTGTATTCCCTCCAGTGGGTCAGGACTGATGAGGATGCTGAAACATGATTTAATTGGATTGATCAGAATACAATTCCTTAAAATACGCTTTTCAAACTTGCCCTTCTTGTTTATGTATCTAAAGGCACAGTTAATCCAATAGTGATCACTAAATTGTTGAGTCATAAAAAATTCTAATTCTCCTAATAAATAGAGAGTAATTTCCATGTCTGATCTTGGAAGTACATCACTTTGTTTCTGCTTTTGAAGTTGATGGAATGAAGGCAAGTATATAGATTTCTTTTTGGCAGGTGTATGGATTCCATTTGTGTTTCACTTTTTGTTTTGGGAAACTGCTATAACATTTTTTCATGTGGGAATAAATAGGTTTATTTTCCTATTTTTGAAGTGGTTACTGTGGTGCAGGTTACAGATGATTTTCAGGGGAATATAGGTATACAAAGTGAAAAATTAAATCATCATATTTTGAAATTTAAAAGTCAAGTTACTTTTCTGTCCTATAGATACAGTCTTTTCCCAGTGCCAGAACTTGAAAGAATAGCTGATTGTCAAAGAGATAAATGGCTTTATATATGTTATCAAAACATCGGTCACACAAATTATTTAACAGCATGTGATTTTTTTGTTTTTGGTCCCTAAATCAATAATGTCAAAGGATCTTGTGTTATGTCTAAACTTCAGAAAGTTCATCAGTCCAGTTAATTGGCTTGAATTGAGTCACTTTATCAGCTAAGCAGTTTTTGCTCTGATGCATGTTTGTTAGTCTGGATGCAAAAATGTATCTCCTCAGTTAAGAAATAATTCCCATTTCTGATGCCCAGGCAATAGAAATTTTAATATAGTAAGACTTAATTACCTAGCATAATAGATTAAGGTTTTGCAAATTAATGACTTACTATTTTGAAATGGGTATCTTGTAGAACATCTTAAGGTAAATGCAGAATTTTGGTGTGTCACCTTATGACATGTAACAGTAGCTTTGCATATTTCTTTCAAAGATTTTGAAAATATGAAGATAATAAATGATGACTAATGTACACCATCTGGCCAGGGTGGGGGAAAAAAAATTTCCTGAGCAACAGAGTTTCTGCTAAGCTGATTTACTTAAAATAAGAAAGCAAATGCTTTCTTTTTTTGAGAAAACGAAGTTCTAATGATTCCACCTAAACTCATAGGGTAAGGGTAGCCTTTGTTTTGTTCCCCATGATCAATATCAAAGGGGGGAACTCTGTGGATTCCGTCAGAAAGACAGTTTATCTTATCAGTCCTGTTGCATCATATATTCAGAAAAGATTGCTGAGACTTGGAGATTTCAAGCAGCATTAACAAAAGTGTGAGACAGCCTTGCTGGAATCAGCTGCCTGTGAGGAGAGATGACCTAGCTTTATTAAATCAGTGAACAAACAACTATTAATCTATACAGCCTCAGGATTAGATCCTTCAGAACACAGACATATTGTTGTGCTTCATATCTTTAAGTTTACAGCTGTCAGTTTTTTCTGCTAATTTTATGATGCAGTGTAGAACTAAATGCAATAATAGACATTAGAAATTATGTGCAAATTCTATTTTAATCTGTGCAATTCCTTAGAACCAAACCTGCCTTCTCAGTTTCTTTTAATAGAGATTTTCTTTTGCAAGCACTCAATGCATTCATTTAAAGATATCAACTAACTTGAACAAAAATATAATTTCTCCACCGTAGAGACAAGAGAGCAGATAAATATGTGCATCATATCCTGCTAGAACTGCAGTCTTCAGTCTGTATTTTGAATTGATCCCTTACTTTTTTAGTTTTATTTTCACAAACCAACCCTGCCTGTACAGTTCTTTCATTAATATGAAAATTAAATGTTATTTAACATTTATCATACAAGGTGATGTGTGGCCTATAGATGTATCAGGGTTGCAGAGGCAAAAATATGGGACCAAGTCATTCATCTGGCCTCTGTGGAAGACACAGGTTGTGCTTTAAAAACAAATAAATAGGGTGTGTGAGAGCATGGAAGGGAGGAAAGCAGGGAGGAAGGAAAAATGAAACAGTGAAGATATGGAATTTGTCTGATTTACAATGAGCACATATTTAACTTAGTGCCCACTGCCACTTCCAGGTCCTTTCTCAGTCCATAGTGGTGTGGGGTTATTTAACCCAAGGTGCAACACTTTCCATTTTTCCTTGCTGAGATTCATGTGGCTTCTGTTGGTGCAGCTGTCAAGGTTTCTTATGGTCCATCTGCGAAGTGACACGCACTGGCTTTAAGCCCACCAGTGGGTTTAAAAATGAGATTGTCCTATATTCCACATGGCTCTCATGGAATGTTTGCAATACTGTTTCGGAAATAGGAAACATTCCTGCTTCCATAAAAGAAATGAAATGAGCAGGAATGAGACCAATATTATTTTTCAAAGATGGATAGTAAGTGATAGGGCAGAGTTGTTCAGATATGAGCTGTCACATTAAAATGAACTCCAGGGCTGTGTGACCATTAACAAAGATGTGTAACTTAGGCACTGGGGCTGGTGTTTAGCCCAGAGAGCAGTAGACCATTGGAATATTTTTTTGAAGGGGAGCCGTGAAGAGCAAAGATGGTTTTTACCAGGATGGAACTGGTATGTTCATGGATGGAGTTAAGTTACATGCTTGCCTAGAAAACACTATGCTGGACATAGGGACCCAGGAGGTCATTTTGGCTCAGAAGGTCCCATCCAGTCCTGGATCCTGTGTTCCTTTTAGTAAAGAAGCTATTGAAATTTGCCATATATGAACCTTAAATGTTTTGTCTCACTTTTTCTTTTATTACTATGATTTTGATATATATTTTGCCCATGGCGAATGACAACCATAATATTTTTGTCTTCCTTATGTTTTCCTACATTATTTATCTTTCTGTAACCAAGCTGAAAATTTATTTGTATGCAGGGATACAGAAATAGCTGTTATTGTGGAATATGTGTGTGGTAGGATTTCCTGTATTTAAGCATTTCTGAGTGTGTTTCTCAGGAATGCTGATAATTCATATTATTGTAATCTCTGTGGTGCTCTCTAGTCAAAGAGATCTGATGGATTTTGGTGCACAAGCCATTCAAATTTCTTCTGTGAGGCCACTTCACTCTTGTTATCCAGCAATTGTCCTCACTGACTGGTGATAAACTGATGGATAAGTGGAAGGGACAATTTTGAAAGATGGATTGGGAAGTTTGAGAAGGAGGATGTTCATCTGTTACACTGGGCTGGAAGATCTCACCCAAAATGTAAGGTAGCTGAGAAGCCTTGGATGAAGCTCTATGGTGTTTATGAAGTGTACTCAAAGGAGGGGAAAAGGCAGGGGTATAGGACTGAGCCGAGCAGGAGATGAGATCCAGGAATCCTTGCTTTGCAATAAGAGAGAATTGCTTTGCAATCACCTGCCATAGTGATCCCGGGGTGCTGCTTGTGGCAGGTAAAGACCTGGAGAGGAGTTTATTGATAAGGCTGTGCCTCTGTTAACTCACCACTGTCAGAGTTATAAATGGATATATCACATCCTGTACATAACCTTTCTAAATGGCCTTTTTGGCAGAAAAAGAAATCTAGCTGCCCAAATTAAAGATTCACACGTAAGAATACCAAGATCTTTGTTTAAGTTGCAAATGATTAAGGTTTGGTTTTTCTTTTGGTTGTGTATGAAAGTGCCAAGCTGTGTGACAACTAAGGAATGTGTATTTTTGTGTATAACAAATAAGGATAATGTATTTCTGTGTGTGTCGTTGGTGTTCTATTTGAGTAACGATAGTAGAAGGTTGTAATCCTGACTGAGCAGTTCTAGTCATGTAATTAACCTTGTATGTGATAAATGAGCAACATCATGTGTTCCTGAACAAGTTTAAAAAATGAATCATACTTTGTGCCTTTTATTCTTGGCTGTAATATTTGAGTAGCAACAGATAACTAAACAAAATGTACAAAATGATGAAACAATCATGTCTGAAGGTTAAAAGAGTAGAGATGTTAACTGCTCTGTTTTGATAGCAGTGACTTCTCAAATTTACCAAATCAAGTATGCTAATAATATTTTTTGGGGGGTTTCTTTCTAAAATATCTAGTTAGCTAGGAAAAGAGATTGATTGTATAGCTCTGAAATAGGAATTTTGGTAAAATGCAGAAACTAATATAATTTAAAAAAACATTGAAACAAATCTGATGTTGGAACTTCAATGATATGAGGTGGTGGTACAGTACCTTAAAATTTCTTCAAACATAATAGGGTATTTTAAAGAAATTCTGGTGATGTGGAAGGGAGAATAAGTCAATGTAAGCTTCCATATCAAGATTAAAAAGTTGCAAGACAGTATAAAATTAAACATTAAATAATTAAAACTTTTTGAGTAGTGCAAGTATGTACACCACTGCTTACCTTCCAAGGATATTTCCAGGGCTCTGTTCTACAGCGTTTTCTGGTTATAATGAATGCAGAGTCCTATTGACCTGGATGGGACTGTTTGCTTAAGCAAAGGTACAGTATATACATGTTTGCAGAAACAGCTTTCTTTTTCCTCTCACAGAATGTAAAAACAAGAAAATCTCATGCAATTATATAATTATAACCTTGTCAGTACAGTTGTCATTAAGTGTTATACAATTAAATCCTGTGTACCATGTACTATTTTCTTAGTCCTGATCAGTACCCACTTGTTGCAAATTGTAAACAGTAAAAAAGAGCTGTTACATTCATAGTCTTTCATTGTACTTTTTTTGTCTTCTACAGGAAAAAGTAGAATATGCCTTCCTGATAATTTTTACAGTTGAAACATTTTTGAAGATTATAGCATATGGATTATTATTACACCCCAATGCATATGTTAGAAATGGATGGAATTTACTGGATTTTGTAATAGTAATAGTAGGGTAAGTAACTTATCTTTCATTATACAAATAAAAGTTTTCTTTACAGGGAGGTGTAGATATAGGTCTGTTTGCCTGTGCTGGATTTCTGTTTCTTTGGAGTAAAAGAATGAACTGAGTGAAAAAAAATTTTAAAAGTCCTAAAAGTTTTCAGTGCTATCTGTGGCTATAGACTGCATTGAATTTACAGTAGAAATTCCCAGGGAATTCTGAGCCCTGCTGGAGATTTCTGCAGTTCAAGGTAAACTCCTGGTGTAGTTCCGTATGTTGATCTGTTAAGTGCTGTGCATTGTTATTTTGTTTATTTGTTTAACCCTTCACTGCCATTGTGTGGAGTTCATCTATTCCACAGAGACCTCTGGAGGACCCACATGTTCCAAAGTGGAGAAGAGTGGCTGGGGAGACAGAATTAACTGAGTGATTGCTTGATATTCCCAAAATCTGGGTAAAATTGGGTGCTGCACATCAGGCCCCAGATACAGATATTATTTTGACTTGCCTGGGGTAGAATGTATGATAAAAATGCCTTTTTTTCCTTTACCCCTGTGTACCTTGTTCTAGCAGGAAACCTTGGAGAGTTTGTTTTTTGCCCAGAGAAGGGACTGCTTGGGCCTTATGCAGGTTCTGAGCAGAGTCTCACACTTATGTTATGCATCTACTTATGATAAATAATTATTTTGTCAGCAACTCCATGTCAGTGGTTGTGCTACTTCATTAGATCCTAGCTTCAGCTATCTAGAGAATTAATCTTGAGATATATATTCACCAGTTTCCTAAATATTGTGGAGATTATGTTAAAAAACTGTTTAACCAGTACCGTAAATTTTGTTTGCTAAAAATATGAATTATCTAGAACATGGAGAACATTATCCATGTATAACTTTGTATGTTGTAGCAAACACAACCTTGGCTTGCAGTGTGCAATTCTAATTTAGTTTTCAAATTGAAACCAATCAAGGGTTGCCTGTAATTGAAAAGGCCCAGAAATTAGAGTGTGTGCTGCTTTTAGGTTGTCACTGCGTTAAGGAAAGTAAAGAGATGCTAAGTAAAGGAATAGGAATTTGTGGTAAAAGGCGTTGTTAAATTTGGTGGAGTACTATGAATATAAGAATGCCTGATTTGTAACTATTTGATTATGAGATACTAAATGTTACTGAGAAGGTTGTATTTGGGCCAGTCCCTTGGCATGCAGGCAGTTTTGGTCCAGGACTGAAATTTGTGTATAAATAGATCCTTCATCAGGTCGGGTCATTCTCAACAGATTGGCCCCTGTGCCTGAAGGGGAAGCTTGGTGAGCAGGTTGGAGACTGTCACACACGAGCTCTGTTCCCTTGCCAAGCAGGCACTTGAATAGACCTCTTCCCTTTTGTCAAGTGACCACAGAGTTACAGTAACCCTGGAGCAGTCTAATTAACATGACCTCTATCTTTGGCTGTGTCCTAAATACATGATAACTAAAAAATTTTCCACTAATTCCTAAAACACTCATTATTGGAGGCTAAATGTAGTTAGGTCAAATGCTCACTCTGGATTTGTTGAAATTATGAATAAAAAAGGACTATATCTTATCAAATGCCTAAAATATCACACTAAGATTAAGTCTGATTCAAACCCACAAGTTTGGAATATAAACTATTTTGCAGGTTGTCACCAGCCTTTAAGACAAGGTAGACCTTTTAGAACATGACATACTGACAAAACTGTGAACAATGTTTTTGTTCTTTCAGTAAGAACACAACCTACATGATTAAGCAAGCATGAGTCCCATTTATTTAATTAATACTTAAAATCCCAGTGAAAAATTGATTTTCATATATAACCCAAGGTGGATATGGAATCACTTCTGGACCTGATTCTATTTGACTAGCTTCAATGTAAAATTTCAATAGGTATTCCAATAGCTTTGGAAGAGCTGCCACAATGTCCTGTATTGAATGTCTTGAAATTTGCATTCTCAGCAGAAACTGTAGCAGTCCAAATGCATTAATCTTAATTATACCTAAAGAAATCTCTACAAGCAAAAGGGAAACACATATAGAAACATTTTTAAAATCAAAGCTTAATTAAACCTTTAAACTTTGGTAAACTCTAGAGGAATATGAGCGTAAATTTCAATAAAGATCAATAGTTTTATACCTTAATGGCTTTTTAGGAATGACATATGTCCTGGTTTCAGCTGGACAACATAAAATAACAGAGCTGTAGATACAGCTGTGAATGTGATGCTTTCTGCTCTTTGTCATTTCTCTCTGTAACCCGTCAGAGTATGAATTACTTTGAGTAGTCCACTTACCTGCATGGCCTCCCACCTAATTTCCATTGATTTCTGTGAAAAAATAAGGTCCCAGTAGAGAAAGCTTTCATAGCAGCTTCCTATGCCGTTTAATTTTCTGAATGTTGTATGAACTGTGACAGGCTGAAAGGTTCTCTGAATTCAGGACTTGATTTAGAAGCCTTTTTAATAATGTCTGTTTTCAGAGCATAAATAGTCACTCTTGAAATCATTGAGGTGGTTTGTTTTCCTGCAATTATGCTTCTGTTAAATTCTAGGCCTGGATCAGACCTGATATTCAGTGTCTGGATTTGGTATAACAGTATGTGGGCTGCTGATGTTCCTTGTAACATCTTTAGAGTCTTTGTGGCTGAGTTTTTCCCTGGAGCAGAACGAAGCAGTCCTAGGGATGGGTATTGACTGATATGGGTCAGCTGCTTACTGGGGGCAGGGTAAAGCCTTCAATAATCTAGTTTAGGCACCCCATTAAATAATATATGATTTCAAGCAACTATCCAGCGTGACAGAGTTCTTAACCAAAGTTGTGAAAACTTTTCATGACCAAACTAAAACCCTGCACATTTCCGGCATTCTTTACAAGTGTGGAACATTTCTCATGATTGCAAAACTCTATTAACTTGATAATCCTTCTGGGAGAAGTGTAGCTCTGCAACCATTGAACTACAGACTCTGTGCAAAGGATAACACAGTTTGTGTGGTCTAGTGAGAGTCTAGAAAACCATGTGTCTGAAATGGAGCTCCAAACTAAAATAAACCTAAGATTAATTTGTATTTCAAGAACATGCATCACTTTAAATTGCTGCTAAGAGTGGGAAAGCAAAATAAAAGTCTATAATAGTGAGAATTATTCTAATGAATGACTAATTCATTTCTGCAGGGAAAAAATACAATATAATAAATGAGCCATCTGGGAATATATTTTTCCTCAGAGGTATTATGTGTAAGAAACAAATCTTTTTGGTGTTATTAAATGGTGAACGTTAATTGTTTTTAAAATATTCAGTTTCTGCTGACTGTATATAGAATATTATACTGCTGTGCCACTTGGAGTTCATGTATTCCACCAAAATTAAACCAGATGGTTTTAGTTATTATCTATTTCTTCTTCTAAAGGGAAGATTAATTCTCCAAATGTTAAAGTTAAAATGTTTGAACAAAAGTGGCAAAGTAGCTTCATTTATTTAAAAATAGCAAACTGTGTATATAAGCTGAATGCTGAATTTTTTGCTACTGTGTGATCCTCATTCTCTAGAGGGATTATAAAGTCTTGCACTTCATAGCTCTTTCTGTCATGATTTAATGTGTAAATATACCTCTCAATTTGACATCTGAACAGCTTTTCAGAATGATCTGCAGTTCAACTAATTTCCAAAGCAACATGTTTGACTGCGTGGTAAATGGATAGTGATGACCTTTCCTTTCATCTCCTTTTCCAGATTATTTAGTGTAATATTGGAACAATTAACCAAAGAAACAGACGGTGGCAGCCACTCGGGTGGCAAACCTGGTGGCTTTGATGTCAAAGCCCTAAGAGCCTTTCGTGTATTGCGACCTCTCCGGCTTGTATCAGGAGTGCCCAGTAAGCTCTGCTCTCTTTATTTCCATTGCAATGAGGAAAGTAACTGCTCTGATTATTTAACTGTCTTCTTCCAGACACTACAGAAGTGAAATGGGATAAAGCTGAGATTTTTATCTGGCTACATATATAAAGTGAATTTCAAGATGAATGATATCCTATTTCAAGCTGAACAAGGGATTGTGAATTCAGTCAACGTATGATCATCTTATACAGTTCAATAAGCAGACAGGGGAATACACTTCCTTTTTAGGAGCTTTATGTAAAAGTAAATTACATGTTAAAATGCAAATAAACCAGAAAATAAAATTCAACTTTTTTTTTTTTTTTTTTATTCTAAAGGTCTGCATTTGAAAGTGTAGGTGGTCCTAAAATAGTTTATATGTTGGTCAGTTGTATGCCAGAGCACGTTCCACATTTCATGTTTCCTGCTCCCTCCAATGCACATGAATGCCTTCTGTTTATCACAGCAGAGCTAACAGATAAATTGGGAAACTTAAAAAGTAGAACAATATTGTTTGAGGAAAGCAATTGTATTTTATGATATTTCCTGTTTTCTTTTAATGCTTTATTAATTATTGAAGGTTTTTGGGCTATATGAGGTTCACAGCTTACAGTTCAGCTCCTTCCAGGGCATTCAAAGGAAGAAAGCTAATTCTGTGTTTATTGTATTGTGGACTATTACATGGAAATGATTGATTTTTGGCAAAAGGACTTCAGTGAGTACAGAACAGTCCTATGAAATGTCAGAGAGAAGGTCTATCAAGTTATAAAAGAGGCATGTTTTATTCTCATTGGTACTGTGGATTCACTCATTCAAGCTGGATAAATATTTAATTGAAAAAAAGAAAATAGAGCAGTTTTGAAAGGGATAAATGATGGAAGAATAAGTGTATTCAGAATACAAATGTGTTTTCCCAGTTAACTATACTTTTCTCCCAGAGCAAAAAGACAGTTCTACAATTGGCTGAGTATAGATTTTCTCAGAACTTGCCACAAAGTTTTTGTTTTAGCACAGAACTTCTTAAAGGTTATATAAAATGACCTACAGGCACACTCTGACTACATGCTCTTTCTTTATAAAAGGACCCACAGACTCTTGTGACACGTTTCAAGCAATGACTTGTATGATATAACCTTTATTAACAGAGGAACTAATTAATACTACATGAACATTTTGTTGTTCTGGGCAGTAGATGCTTTAAAAAAACCTGGTTATCTCTGCATGTCTGTATCATTAAGTTCTAATAATATGTAATTATATAAAATCTGATAGAGCAAGACATAGAAATATGGTTCATATCTTATATCCTGCTTTTTTTTTTTTTTTTTTTTTTTTAGGTTTACAAGTTGTCCTGAACTCCATTATAAAAGCCATGGTCCCCCTCCTCCATATTGCCCTTTTGGTATTGTTTGTAATCATAATCTATGCTATTATAGGATTGGAACTTTTTATTGGAAAAATGCACAAATCTTGTTTTCTTATTGATTCAGGTAAGTCATTAAACTGTTGATTAAAATAAGGGTTTGATGATGTTTTCTTTCAAATCTGTGGGATTTCAGTTTGAAATAGAAGTAGGAGCCAAAGCATTGAAGCTGTTGGAAGCCCAGTTTATGCTGGTTCATAATTTTAGGTACAGTGCATTAAGTGGAAAAAAAAAATCCAATACCAAAGTCACAAAAAAATCAAACTAGTTAGAGACTAGGCCATGCTCTGAATAGGTTTTCATTTCTGATATGTGTAGTTGAAGTATCAGTCGTGAAGAAAATAAGGGTGACTACCTACATGGAACAAATCCAGATTGTGGTAAGGAGTTCTGTTCTGAAATGAGTGAAGAAGGAAAACAATGTTCTTCCATCCAGGTGAAATAGTGAAATGGAAGTGTGTGTTGTGGGAGAACTTTGAAGTAGTGAAACCTGGTGGCTAAAGATGCTTTTCTATTAGCTAAGTAATGAAGATGACTCTGTGTAGGATTTAGATCCATTTCCCTGAGGGGTCCATGTGTTGGTGTGAAGTGCCATGAATTGAAGTAGCAGCAGCGAAGAGGAAAGAAAAAATCAGCATGAGGAGCTTCTAAGAAATGATGTGTTATTACATTATGCTTCTTTCCACTGCTTAATTACTCAAGCTCTTCTATACATTATTTTGATTAACCTATTTTGAGGTTGTAAGGCCCAGGTCTTGAGAGGCTAAAAGCTCTGAAGCTCTCATGTATTGCCTTTCTCAGCTTGTAATCTGGATTTATTTCACAAAAGCGTTGATATTTCTTCATGTAAAGGGTTAACTCATGAAAGCCTGAGAACTCAGAGTTCGGATTTTTTGGTCATTTTCCAGATATACTAGTTGAAGAAGATCCAGCACCTTGTGCATTCTCAGGGAATGGCCGTCAGTGTGTCATGAATGGCACTGAATGTAAGGGTGGATGGGTTGGACCAAACGGAGGCATAACCAACTTTGATAACTTTGCATTTGCAATGCTGACTGTGTTCCAGTGTATAACCATGGAAGGATGGACTGATGTGTTGTACTGGGTAAGTTCATAAATCACCAAGCTTTCTTTGCTTTTAAACAAGCTTCTCTGTTCAAGTGGGGATTGAGCTGTTTCATTATATCATCAGCAGGAAATCTTGGTGAGTTTTGCAGGAGATGAGCTCAGCTGTGTACTTGTTTCAGTCACAGCCTGTTACTGGACTCCTCAGGCTAAAAGGACATTTTAGAAACAAATTTATTCATTGCTTATTTGAGGGTTTTTTTGCCTATTCCATTTGGATAAATGTAAAGCTACATTTATGTCCTTTGGACTAGCATTTTTTTGTGTGAGCCTACAGATATTAAGTCTGTCTTCATTGATTAGGTTTAAGAGCTCTCTTTTTGCAGTATTTGTGCAGATTTTTCCACAATTTTAACATAAATTAGAACAAAGCAAGCTCTCAACTGACATTGCTTGCCATGGGGACTGAAAATCATGTTAACCATTCAGAAACTGCAAATTACAGGAGCTGTGGTCCTGACACCGTCTCCATGGAAGCAGCAAAAGGTGTTCAAAAACCTGTGTAAATCCTCACCTTTAAATGCTCCTTTGGTTCAAGGTATGGTACTTCCAGAGTCTTGCAACATCAACAGTCAGCTGGACACAGACTGGGAAACTGAAAGTGGAGGAAAATGAACACACAGATTTTTAAAAGAAACACTTTAAAGGAGTCACCTAAAAACACAGATAGACATTTCTCTGCTTAACCTTATTCCACTCTAAGGGACATGACACTGTTTTGTGAATCTTGGAGTATCTCAATATCTGATGTGAGTGATTTGTCCAAGGCCATTCAAGAAGTCTGTGACAGAACCTCCCATAGGTGCTGAACATCAATGACAATATTCTGTACTACTTGCTACTCGGCAGTAAGTCTTTGCAGCTATTAAGACCTTACAAAAAACATAATTCTAACAGTTCAAATGTTAGAAAATATGTATGGAAGAAGAAAAGTGATTACTAGTAAAGATCACTGTTAAAAAGGGATGAGTTATCTCAAGGAGTATCTTAGTGGAACTTTAGGTTTTGTTGCTCACATCGTGAGTTTGTTCAAGTTTGTTTGGCTAAGTGGGATTATTTACTAACAGTGCATCTGTTGTGGAGTACTGGATGCATTTCAGAATGTAGTGCTACCCAGTGAATGACCACATGATTTTATGTGGTCATTTGTTGCAAATCAAGGTGAAATGAACTGTTGCTAAAACATATAACACCAGAGTGTAGTCTCAGATAAAATCTGCAATACTGAAGTATAGACTATGGAGACATTTTTAAGAGAATATTACTGTTAAAGATAATTAAGATGGTAAAATGGCATTCTTTTAGGATTGAAAGACCAAAAATAGGGTACTGTGAATATCTGCTTTCACTGTCTGTTATCAGTCACAAAACTGGCTAGAAACATACAAACCTTCAACACTAATGAGTAACAATTATGTACAGCTACTTATAGGCTATTGCATGATTTCCCATTGTAAAGGTTTGTCAGTTCCTTGGGATTTGCACTAAAACTCTCCCTAATTTTCTAGGAGACTGTAAATGTAGAATTAGTATGTGCTTTATGGTTTGTGTTCATGGTGATGGCAATTATTTAAATTCTTCCTGAAAGGGAAGGTGTGCCATAGTTATCTAGAAAAAACAAAACATTTAACATCTTTTGGGGTTAAAGTATACCCACATTTGAGGAGCTGATAATTCCTCCAACTTTTTTCAAAGAAATTTAATATAAAAGCTTTGGAGAGCTGCTATGTTTAGAATACAATTGTTACAAAACATACAGGAACAACTTGAGTGGCTCAGAATTAAACATTTTTTCCCCTGGGATTTGATGACCTAATTAATCTGCTGCCCTTTAGAAACCTTTGCAGTTGCCACTGACAGCAGAAAAAATTAAAATAATTAAAATAGGATGTTGAATCTTTTCATGATCAGACAAAATGAAAAGTGTAAGAAAATTATAAACAATTGAAAGCTATGTGAGTTGTTTGTACTTATTTGTCTATAAGGAGTTTCCAATGTAGAATGTATTTACAGGAACACAGGTATCATTTTTCGTTTTGTTACAAATGATACTGGAATTATTAACAGTGAAACAAATACTTATTGATCTAGTGAAATATCAAAATCAGATATTCAGGTGGGTTTGGAATCTATCTTAACTGATGCTTATATAATTAAATTATAGATTCAGATTCTTTCTATGTATAGACCAAAAAGTTGCCCATTGTCAGGCTGAAATTACTTGCTGAGGACAAGAGGAATGACAACTTATATGTTTAATTTTATCACTGGATCAAGCTGAGGTAGATTTAGCTAAAAATTGGAAAAGATTTCATTTCATTTGAAAATTGTAAAATCTTTAGGGAGATACCAAATTGTAATAAAAGAATGTTCAAAGAATCTGAGGAAGCCTTTTTAGCTCGATGTGCATGGGGTTTGTGGGTTGCTTTTTACTTAGAACTCTGTTAATAATACACAGACTGAATGAGTTTTATACAAAACAAATGAAACCAAACCCACAAATATTAGAAACTGCACAGAATTCTCATTTTTCATTTGGTCACTGTGTGAACAATGAAATAAACTTATGTAGGCTTCTCTTGCTAGCAGGTGTAATGTGAGTGGGTGAAATCTGTGCAATATTTTTCATCGTGTTAAATGACATTCTGTCAGCAAGGATGACTGCTGAAAATGACAGCTTCCAAAAGCACTCACTGGCACAGCTCCTTATTACCTGGTTAACGACAGTAAACTTGCTTTAAAAGTTCTCTAAGTACCAAAAATGAATTTTCTCTTATGCATATCTATTGTAAGTTGAGGCCTCGATTCTGCTGCTGCTGGGCACCCTTCAGATCGTGGTGACTTACGTGGGCATCCTGCTGCTCACCAGTTTGCATCCCAATCCCATATGTCCTACTGTGTTTTAGTGTCTTCCCCTGGCCTCTTTTCTCTAACTTACTCTTAACTCACTGGATAGCAGGCATGATGTGGTTTATCCACAAAAGATATGGCTCCTTAGTGCCAAAGGTTCAAATTTAGAGGTTAAGGGGTGTTCTCCTTGTTTTCAGCAGCCAGTGCACCAGGTGTGCTCCCAAGTTGTATGTTTGTGTCTGCACTTCTGTATGTTTTCCATCTATGTTGGGACTGTGTTTATTCCCAGTCATGGTCCTTTCTGTTTGCTCTGGAGCCCTAACTGGAGGCTCATCCTTTTCATTTTGGATCCTGGTGCAGTCCCTGTTATCAGCCAAGTGGCAGCCCTCTGTGTGCCCAAGTTTTTAGTGCTCTGGCTCACATTCTAAAGCTGAGAGCATAGTACTCTCTACCTCATTTCCAATTTATGCTAGCAAGCTCTCAGGAATTGCAGAACTTCAATCTGCATTTGCATATCTGGCTCCAGATTTTTCCCATGTCTTTGAAACATCTCGATGTATAATCTATTAATGGCAAACACGTATTTTGTAAATTGCTTTTTATTTTTAGCTGCTTTGCTTGATACATGGGAACACAGATAATGAGCAGTGATACTTGCCAGAAAAACCCCCAATTTTCCCATGAGCACCAAAATTATCACATTTAGTTCTTGTTTTCACCATAGTGAAGTTATCTTGAGTTACTACACTTGAATAATCCAACTGTAGCTGGAATGAGAGATGGTCAGGGCCTCTGAGAAACAAAGTTCCTAATGGGATGGGTTGCCAGCACAGTTGCTTCAAAGATGGGACAAATGTATTAGTGGCTACTGGTTTTTACTAGGTCAATTTTAGGGACAGATGCTGCATTACTAACTCAAATTTTAAAGCTCCCAGTTCTCTAATACCTGTCTAGCACTGTTCAGATTGATCTGGAGACTGCTCAGATTGAAGCACTCGAGCTAAAATTGCTGAATAATGATACACTGATGTCTTACATGGTTTTGCCTATTAATACACCTACTGATATGTTAACAAGATATTCTCTAAAGGATTCTTGCTTAAAATACTCAGTTCATTACTTGAAAAGTCTAGGCAATCTAAAATATACCTAAAACTCATATAAGGTTTAAGGCAAGGGATGTCAGTTTTTTTCAAAATATACCCTTTACTGATATGTCAGCTTTTACAAAATGGTACTACTTTTTGCTAATAACATATATTATCATGAAAGAAATACTTCATTCATTGTTCCTCTGCTTTTATAACTAAAAAGGCTGCATTTAGGAACCTGTTTCCTGTTTTAGAAATTGAGCTTTATATCCCCCAATATACTCCTTGAAGCATCTAAATCATCTCCAAATAATCCATCATTTCTGTAATACAGACTGTTTAGGCTGCACTGCACTCCTGTGTATGTCTACATGCACTTTTGCATAAGTGTCTGCACAGCCAGTGCATTAATGTCAGTCAGATCAGGTCAGGAGCTCAGTCTCTACTCCTGACACTTTTTAGAATTCTCCTATTCAAGCATCTTAAGGACAGACTCAGACACAGTGTACTTCAAACCAGCTGATGTGCAACCAAAGATATTTCATAAACAGAAGCAAATGTTTTACAAATACATATTACACAAGAAAACCCCTTGGCTCATGCACAAAATGTATTATTAGGCTATAAACAAAAAACTGCAAAACATGTTTGAAGTATTATCAAAACCATCATCAGAGTGCTGACAAGGAGTTTCCTGAAAATACCTTTCCAAAAATGTGACCAAGAGTCAAATGAGCAATAATACTCTAGAACTTTGAATGATTTAATAAGCTAGTGGGAATCAACTGCTTAGGGTGATTTAACCATGTTAGTCCTGTTCCCCCTGCAAAAAGGGAAGGCATGTTCCTGCATCCAAACAATACTTGTCAGCAATGAATTTCAGCTTATTGTCTGCGAGCAGTCAAAGAATGCTTCACAGCTTTTTTCCATTTGTAAATCAGTTGCAAATACTTAGCAATGTTAAAAACTGTGAGGAAACATGCCTGAAAAATCTTAGAAAATACTTATTTCTGCTTTTTTCTCTTATGTACCTAAGGAAAGCTTAATGCTGTTCTGCTAGCATTGCTCAGCACCACTCACAGGTCATCTGAGGGAGGCTCTTGAGTGAAACAAGTCAGCTCATCCCCAAAGGCATTGTTGTGCTGCATGCACAGAGCTCCCAGCCTTCCATGACTACATAGGCAGAAAGTTAACACATGATGTACAGCTGGAGAAAGAGTGATAGAAATATTGGATGACAGCATTAATATACTGCATAAATCTCCCTAAAGAGCCAGGGACTGCAGGCAGAATTTTTTCCATCTGAATGTTAACTACTTGAATCTGGTTTCATGTTAAAATCAAGATTAAGCCCCCCACCTTTTAGGTAATGATTTGGACTAATTACCTTTTTATGTTCTCTAGTTGTTAAAAGCCCTGAGTCATCCAGTTTTGTAATGCAAAGAGACAGGACTTAATTTCAGAAAGAGAAAAAAGGGACTGATCAAATTCAGACAGAGGCAAACAGCTACCCAGCCAAGGAATATACAGATCAAAAGTTTGAATTATGATCAAAAAGGATGTGATTTATATATATAAATATACATAATTTAACAATATATGATATAGTAGAATTTTTTTCCAATTAGCCTCTTAACACAAAGAGCCCACCTGAGGAGGAATTTAAAGTAACTCAGAGGGAAATATCTTTCCCATGAGGTGAATTTGATTGACTTTGACAAGATATCTGGTATCTCAGCCTCAGCTGACTGCTGACCTGTACTGCAGTCAAAGTGTGGAACTAATTTCTTGTCACAGATTATTTCAAACTTATTATTTCTCCCCAGAAATTTTAAATAAAACTGGGTAGAAGCTGGATTGGAAATAGAGGCTAAACTTGGGGTTGTGCTAAGAACTCCACTAGTCTATCAGCTAAACTTTCTTCCAAAAACTTTGCCATAAGAAGCAAACAATTATTTTATAACATTCCTAGTTCCCAATCTGTCCCAGGATAACAATTTAGTAGATAAATTTAGATCTTCCTTACTACTGGGGCTTTGCTTGTTGTTGCTACGTAAACTAAGGTAGCAATTTTACATCATCTCTCTGAATAGTAAATGCATTGTACTTGTATTTTTTTGTATCCAGTATGTGGGAAATATTAAATACATCCAATTGTTGTATAATGTACATATATAGATGGAATAGCAGATTCAAAAAGAAAAAAAGTGTTTAGTACAGAACATCTGTGTGGATACTATAACTTTTCATTTTCATACATGGTAGCTAACTATTTAAAAAATAAACACATTTTTCATCACATTACTTACTTAATAGTTTTTTGAGCCCTTAGATTTAACAAACCAAATCTATGTGTAGGTTTTATAAATTTTTGTGAAATTAGTTTGGGCAATATAGATAAATAGTTACAAGCACTAACCAATCGTAAATCTGAAATTAACATGGTCCTATCTTGGATTTTGTTATATCTGGAGTACAGATTTTATTAAAACTGGTAGTGCTCAATAGCAAACCTTCTCTGGGTTACTGTTTTGCAGAGGTAGTACTCTTCATTTTGTCATGGTTCTGTCCATCTGCTCTGCAGATTCAAGCAGTGATGGACAGCTATCTGAAAAAGATAACACAATTTCTTCGCAGTCACGTTTGACATCTTGGCTTTCCTTGGAACCATTACTTGATTTCTGCCCAGCCCCTCCTCCCAGTAAGACAGTAAGCTGATTAATGGAATGCCACTAACAGGAATTAGCTAAAATAGTATTAGATACAACACAGTGTCTGAATGCAAAAGAAAGACCTGCATCTAAACTCATTTCCAAGCAATCATAGTAAAAATTTATAAACAATCATGTTTTGAAGATTAAATGCTTTATGAGAGTACCAAAATTTTATGCCTCATTTGTGAAGTGTGGCTAAAACCAACAGAAGGGAGAAAATCTGTTCACATTGATCGAAGCAAATTCATTAAGCTGAAGCAGCGTCTTCCAAGCAGAGGTTTAACGTGAGAGGATCACTTTTATGTGATCCTGTACGTGTGTCCTGTATGCAATTGTACAGTCCAGCTTACATAACAGAAGACAGAGACCAAATTTAAGAGATGATTAAGCAATTTTGAGGCTCTCTAGGTACTGTGACAATTTTACGCTTCTCGATGGAATCTCTTTCTCTTTAGGCCTACCTTGATGCGTGAGCCGTGGAATTCTCATTTTTCCAGTTGTTGCTGAGCTGAAATGCTTAACAAAGAGTGATCTTGGGGCACACCCCACCAGTGCATCTCCATTCTGTGTCAGAAGCACAGTAAATCTGCATCTATCCAACCAGGAGAGCATCAGGGAAATCTGTGCTTTGACTCCAGAACATCGAATATAAAATTCTATGCTTTTATAAACCAACCTAGAGGCTGCTGTGCTTCAAGCATAGCCTCTTTTAAGTCAGCTTTAAGTTAACTCCACTTCAGCCAATAATATTTCAGGACAAAACCTTTGAAGCCAGGCAGCTTTGAAAAGCTCTCTGGTGTGCTCTGCACTGAGTAGAATAAATAGCCTGGTCTGGGGTTTTGTGAAACTCCCTTGCATGCTTCCAAGAATGCAGGGTTAGTCCCACTTCACAAAATACTAATGTATGAAGGATTTTTACACCCATCAAGAGACTGAGTTTGTCAGTCTGCACAATTTTTAAGATGATGAGGCAGATTATAGGTAGAACTAAGTAAACCCACCAGTTGTGTGTCTGTTGGAATGTTATGAAAAGAAGAAGGTAAAATTAAACCTAAGGAAGCTAAGAAACTTAAGAGGGTTTTAAACGTTGTGGAAAATCAAAATAGGTTAATGCATCAGCCCATTGTATCTGTAATGGTACAAATGCAGAATTAGAGGTTTTGTTTTATCATTAACCCCGGGTAGAGCTTATGTTAATTACAAATTGAGTTTGCAACAGTTTTCAGTAAATGAATACCAGTACAGAAAAGTAAGACCTTCATTTGTGTGCAATTGCATGTGAGGATTTTACTCACAATTACCACAGATAGGGATAAATGAGATTTTAATGATTTCTAATGGATGTTTTAGATTGAAGTTTGCCATCTGCTGCTGTGTAATACTAAGGGTTATATCTGCAGTAAACCTGACTTCTTCCCTGTTTCACTTCAGTCTTGGTCTCTGATCATTTATGCTGTGTTGTAATGATAGTTGACTCCTACTAAAGCACAGCTCACAAGATAATTCATCCACTTGAGGTGCCACTTGAGGCATTTCAGACTGTACCATGTTTGTCTGATCAGCTCAAGATAATTCTTCAAGACTGCAAACTCAACATATATGTGTAAACATAAAGACCCAGATAATTAATGTGTGGTACACGTCTACTACTAAGGGATTAGAAAAATACTTTGTCCTTCATATTGTTCCTTATCTCCTCTGCCCTCTGGTTGATGTGATGGACAAACTGCTGAGAACTGACATTCAGAAAGCGAGACTACATCTTTAAAAAGACAAAGGGCAGGAAGGATGGTGCTTGGCAGTGTCCTTGCCATAGGTGTTATGAAGGCTGAAAGCCTCATGGCCTCAAAAAGACAGAACAAGTCCATTGAGAGCCATTAAATATGACACCTCCTTTGGTACAGTGCACCCGAGACACAGGGCAGGGGATTCTTGCAAGACATTTTGCTGAGGATTTCAGATGTGAAATCTCCTTGAATTCCTGGTGTTGCTTCAGTGCATCTGGAATTTGTGACTTTAACTCCTTGTTCTGCACTTTGGGTGAGAAGTCAACATTAATCCCTTCAAGTGAATATATCTTGGTTTTGAGGATGGAGATTTTCTTGTTCTCATATTATTAGCCAAGCTCTGTCTCCATTTTTAATCAGAAAGCAAATCAATTCCTTTAATCTTTCTTTAATTGGAAGTTATGGAAAATGCCATTTGACATGCATGAAATGAGCAGCAAACTTTTCCAGAAGGAAAAGACTTCTTTTTATACTTTCATCTCTGGTATTAATGCAGTCTTAAATATTACTTCATGAATAGAAATGACAATGCATTACTTGATTAGAGTTTAATTGTATCTAGAATTAAATTATAAAGTTGTTGAGTAGTTTTTAGGAATTCAATCTTAGATTATTGCCAAGGTGTTCTACTAGGTTCAGGTGTTCCAGAGTTACGGAATTCTTTTGAAGTAGTTCAGCATCTGCCCAAACTGAAACGTTTCTTCTAGTATTGGTTAGCTGCAGTTGCCAATTTTTGCTTCATAAAGCATTAGTGAAGCAAATCTATAATATATAATTAGATAGATTAGCCTGAAACATTGGGCTTAAAATCCAACTCCGTAAGTGAGAATGAATTTTTTTATATGTTGCTAATTATAAAGTGAATGGAAATCACAGCTGCTCATACTAACAGAGCCTTTGTGACAGAGCATGAGAATTTCAGCTTTGCTCCTGGGTTAGAGTTAGCAGAATGCCTGGCTGCTTGAAAATGTTCTCTTTACGATCAAAAGCAGAGTGTGGAGTTGTATTGCAGTGACTCCCAGAGCTCTGTTTTTTGAGCTCTGCTCAAAGTAAAATTGTAAATATTAGTCTCTCAGGTTTTTCAAAATGATACATAGCAGAAAATGTTGGCACCAATACCGGAGGAATGTATGTCTTCACTCTGAACTCTGGTGACTTGCAACAACTGCCTGCTAACGGTATAGTTGCTAGATGCAAAATGCATTCAGATGTATTTGAAATTTAATTAAAATGTTTGCTCTGATCAGTTATTGCTAGAAAAAACACTTGGCCTTATGGTATGAGTCAGGTCTATGAAGCAAACTCAATTCTAAAGTAGTAAAATAATTATGAATAGACATTTAAACAAAAATTGAATAAATATTATTCTTAAAACATAAGGCCAGATGCCTACACTTGAAAGAAGATGCAAGGGGCAATCCACTGGGATGAGGGAGAAATTCAGTCTGGGCACTGGGATGTTCTACTCAGTGACTTTGATGCTTCATTGCTAAAACTTCTCAGACGTAGGGGACTTGCTTTGGCAGAATGGGTATGGATGATAAAATCTGAAACACCACAGCCACTGTCCTTAACAGAGCCCCCTGATGCACCAAGGATTGCTGAAAGCGTTGCCCTGGAGACTAAGTAGGTATAATGGCAGCACTGTGAAAGACTTGCCCATATGAATATTGCAGGACTGAACAATGAAAGCTTGGGATCTCTTGAAATTGAAGGAAATGATCCCAGTCTCACTGAATGGCTATAACCCTTTTCTATTTTAACTTCTCCAAAATACAGTTTTATTGGAAGAGGAAAAAAATCCAAATCAAAGATATATTTTCATGTTTTTCTTTTTTGAAGCAAGTGTAATTTTAAGTTACTTTTCAGTACCTCAGTTCAATTAAAAAAAACATTTTAAAAGATGATGCATAGATTCTTTTAAAAGGTGCATGAAGAAGCTGTGTAAACTAATCTGGTTTGTTTACTTTGCTAAGTATAAACTGATGTTATTACAGATTACCATTGAAGAGAAGTGCCTTTGGGCCTTAATCTGCAAAGACTTAATGCTTCTGTCTAACCCTCCAACAACCCCTCTTGCAGAAACTGAGGTTGATATTAATTAAGACAGAGGAAAAAACAAAAGAAGTAATTTTGAAAAATGTTTGTTCCCATGTTTAGTAGGTTTATTCCAACAGAGATGTCAGGGAGAGGTGTCAAACTTGACTGTCAATAGAGCTCAAAGCCTAATCAAAACTTTCAGATACAACAAACACAATGGCACTAACAGGAGAGAAAACAGATTTGCAACTAGATTGTTCTACAACACCATAAGTATTTTTATCATCTGCTGAATTTCCATGACTATAAAAAATTTTAAGAAGAATCTAATGCAAAAGCTGGAATAATTCCTCTTCAAGAAGAACCGTTTCCAAGAAGCTTCATGTCAGAACAATTTTTGTGACTTACCAAAATATCTTTTTGCACCTGTATCCTATACACAAACATTTCCCTGTTTAAAAATATCTGTTTTTCTGAATAGGCCTTTTTAGATCTCCATGGGTATGTTTCACAAGTCCATCCTTTGATAGGTATAATGAGCTAGCTGAGAATAGCAAGTGGAAGAGATCTTTATAGAAAATGTTTGAGTCTATAAAGAGTGTATTGAAAGCTCTGTTACTTCAACGTCGCTTTAAAAAAAAAAACCCACCAGCAACAACTTTTTAAATTTCATTTGGCTTTGATCTGGATATAATTTACGTTCAGAAGTTTTCCTGGGATGTTTCCATGTTTCCATTGTGTTTCTAAAATTGTGTTCATGCTTTTTACACAGATTCATTCTCATTTATTTCTTTTTGAATTGATTTAAGACGTCTGAGTGCATTTGACTGCTGTATTTCAGGAAAAATGGTGGGAATTCCATGTTACAAAAGCTCATACTGCTTGTACAGTTGAGATTCACATTGCTGTTTATTTTCTCAAATGATCATCCTAATATTTCAGTGTAGTTTGTGATCATCATCTTAACTGGAGATCTGAAATATAGCTCATGTTCTCAGCATTTAAAGAACAGAACTGTTGCAGTACTCCATTTATGTTCGATAATATTTCTGATCCAAATGTTAGCTTCACTCAGCATTTTGTTTTAGGGTATGTGTTAGGAAAGCAAAGGGAATATGGCCAGTGCTTTCTTGCTCTTATTGTTCTTCTTGGATTTCTGAAGGAATGCATAGAATGTTATCTAACCTGAATGATCAAATTTTCCTTTCTCTGACTCTTCATTGCTGTTAATACAGTGATCTACTCTATAAGATCATCTTATTTCTTGCAGATGAATGATGCAATGGGATTTGAATTGCCATGGGTGTATTTTGTCAGTCTCGTCATCTTTGGGTCATTTTTCGTACTAAATCTTGTTCTTGGTGTATTGAGCGGGTAAGCATACACCTTTTTCATCATGAAGGCAGAGTCCTGAATTCAGTTGCCAAGAACACACAGGTTATCTCATACAGGTGAGATTTCAGTTGGGATGGCATCTTTTAATAAACCTCTATTGCTTCCTCCTTTAATTAGAACACAAAAAGTTTTCTGTAGCTATCATATAAATAACATACAAATACCAAAATCAGAATTTAGACCTATCAGTATGTATTCTTCATGTCCTTTTGGCAAAGTCATAAAAAGCACTAACAATTCTCATGCACTCATTTAGAAGTTATTTCAATTAATTCTCTATTGCCTCGCATCTACAACAAAATTTTGGGTAAGTAAATTTAAACAGTTGTTCATTCATTTTTTCCAAGATCTGGATAAGCCATAAGCTTTATGTTGAACCTACGTGATCTGGCAGCTGCAAAAAGGACTCTGCTGTTTAATGAATGACTGAATCATAACTTATTTCCTTGCGTTTTACAGGTAAATGATGCAATAGGATGTGAGTGGCCATGGATCTATTTTGTTAGTCTTATCATCCTTGGCTCATTTTTCGTACTTAACCTGGTTCTTGGTGTACTTAGTGGGTAAGCAGTTGAGTTAACATTGTGTATGCTACTGCTATTTGTAAGATGGCCTCTGCATTTACTCCAGCTTCTCAGCAATGGCTTTTTTGCATGCACTTGAGATTCTTATGTCATCCTACCAGTGTTTGCTCTTTGGACTGAACTGTGTGATTCGAGCGCCTGTATCTGTCTTGACATCACGTTCACCATGCTTGCCAAAAATATTCATTAAATGAGGCACTAATCTCCTTATTCTATAATATTCCTGCAGGGAAAAAGGTTTTGTGCACAGAGATGGGCGGTGCACCTGCACAAATATTCTCCCCTGTTGTTATATACAAGCGTCTTTTTCTGAAAGACCAACTTTTGCTTTTCTTCAAATAGTCATAAAGCAATTAGAGTGTTATTTATGTTTACCAGGCACATATTTTGCTCAAAATATTGCAAAATATTTTTAATGAGTGCTTCAGGATTTGTCTTGCAGAGAGTGTGGCTGCACTACCCCAACACAGTGTTCAATGGTTCCTGGGTTGTAGAGCTGGGAACTGCCGTGACAGCCTGCACCAGGAACTGATATATTTATCAATAATAAAGTATCAATTTAATATAGCTGTCAGTTGGAGGTCGTCACAGCTTTTTGTTGGTTTTTACACTCCAGGGTCCAGCCAAGAAATAAAGTCATGTCAGTTCTAGCTGTATAATGTGCTTTGAAACTGTAGTTTATGGCAAGAGTTTGCCAGGTTTTCTTTTTACAAAGCCCCCTTACTTGAAGTTACAGCCCTCTTTCGTCTGCCATTTCTGGTTTCTAACACACTTGAGCTTGGGAAACTCCAGTTTATGGTAAAGATACTTTTTGACAAATATATAAAAGATCCAGCTAGCAATTGAATGCTGAAAAGAAAATTAGTATGGTTGTATGCATTAGTTTTTAGTTATACAGCAAAAAGTATTTTCCTGGCAATCTCAGGCAAATTGTGCCATCTTTGTTAGCCAACAGAAAAATTTCTCTTGCATAGAACGCAGCCTGACACTGCAGTTGATGGTGTCATCAGGATGCTGACAGTGTGTGCAGCCCTATTCATGGTTTTGCCACATTGTATCCATTGTATCTGAAAGAAATTATAATGCATTATTATATATTATTCCTAGAAATCAGATAAGCCAACAAAATTTCCAGGTGTTGATGTAACTTTGTTACAAGAGCACTTTTATCTGATGAGCGGTTTTACAATGTGCTTTTTAAAATCTTTCATCATTTATCTGTGATAGATTGCTACTGCACACAGGAAACCAGGGAAAGCATAGTTTTACCTTACTGTCACACTTGCTTTGCAAAGCAGATGTTTAAAAGCAAAATGGTAGTGCTAAACCCACACTACTGAGTTTTAGGTTTAATCTCTTCCTTCCAAGACCTGTCCTGTAAAGTCTGATTTATACAGTCATATCAGCTTTCTTTTATCCAAGGACACGTGTGTAAATTATTGCAAAACTAAGGGCCTAGCTTTAGCCATGCTGGAAAATGAAATTAGGAGGAGAAGGACACATAAATGAGGGTAGTTACAGGGTAATTTATTTCTTCTTTTGATGCTGTTACCTAACATTGCTGTGTGACTTGACTTTGCACTGAAGTCATTAGAGGATTAGGCTCTCACAGTTCCTTCTCGGCCCTTAAGAACATCACAAGCACCAATTAGTTTTCTTCCTGTCCTGTGAAGGTGTCTGGTAACAGATAATAAATATTCTTATTTTTCCTCCCATGCCTCAAATTGTTATTGGTTTCAGATTTTTCTGTTTTTTTAAAAGAAATTTACGGGGAAAGTGGCGCCAAATTTGGTGTTTTGTTACGTGTGTTAATTTTTCTTCCCGAAGTAATGGAAATTCAGAGATACTCTCATGAATCAGCTTAACATTTGTTTTAATAAATTTAAAATATTGTGTGTAGTTTGCAGCATAATGATGCATATATTTGCTGGAATATGGAGTAGCTTTTTAGCTGCCATTCCAATACCGGGAAGAGGTGTCCCCTCGTCCTTGGGTTCCCTCCCTCAGACAAGAAATCACCACTGATTTCTAGGTTTTGTGTGATCCACAGAGCTCTGATGCTCCTCAGAACCCTTGCTGGCTTCCCTTGGATTTTCAGTGCACAGCAATGGCAGTGACAAGTGAACTCTCCTTAAATTCATCAAGCCATTAATTGCTAAATTTATTTTTCTGCCATAGTGTCAGCCAGGGTCAATTGAGTGCTCAGCGTGCTTGATGAATTGTCTGAATCCATGTTTGCCCTAAATACATGAAAGAGCCTTCCTAAAACTCCCATTTTTTGTTTTCTTTCTGAAGAAAATGACAGTAGAGAGCTGAGACACGTGATATGTAAATATCACCAAGGACTGACATTGAAAGTGCAAGGAGAAAGTCAAAGGGAATACTCCTGAAAGATACCTAGCATAGCAAACTGATGTTTGGTCCAGAAGTGAAGAGAATATCCTGGCATACTTGTTTGAGACTCTGACAAACAAGGGCAAGTGTGGAATACTGTTACTCTGATTTATTTCGATCAGTATATGACAGTTGTATATAAATAATTTTCCCCATACTTTCTGTTTAGACCTACTAGCCTGGTCTAAATTTTATGGATAAAATTGATGTACTAGTAAAATCCAATGATGTTTTTGTGTTTCTTAGTAGAAAGATAATATTTTTCATTCTGAGCCAAGCATTGAATATGCAACACATATTTTTTTGTTTTTATTTAAAAATAAAATTAGCTTGTATGTTTAATACTCTTCAAACCATAACATGAAACTTGGTTTATGATAAATCTACAGGAAAATTAAATTTTACTAAACCAATCAAATGTTAAGAATGCAAAAATTATGCCAACTTACTTGAAAGCATGGCTTTGCATACAGATTTTGAAAGTGGAATCTGAATGCCTAATACCTTTCCTGTATTAAAGTGTTACTTCCTTTATATCAGGTTATGCTGTGTACATTTAAATCTGTCTGCTGTTTTTGATCTGTTTGTGGTTTTAAAATATTCAGTTATTCTCTTTGCACTCCTTTGTTATTCTGTGACCATCTGCCCCTTTGTATTTCTGTAATGCCTCTTGTGCACTGCATGTTTGATGTATTAAGATACTGTAAAATGGATGAGAATGATGGTTTGGCAGATCTTTTGTTTTACATCTAGCTCTTTCTGAAGGTGAGTATTTCCTGGTGATCCATGTCAGTCTTGCCTGCAGAAGGTGACGTTCTTAAAAATAGAGTTCATATTTTTAATACCAGTAGTGTAAATGAATAGAAACAATGTGTGTATGGAATCTGCATGTGGTAAATATTGTAATTTCTGCATGGGAGCTGACTGTGGAGACTTTTTCTTAAGTATTCCCTTGAATAACAAGGATGGAGAGAATTCATAGGCTTGAGTTAATTCAGCTTTTTCAAAAAACTATAATTTTTACTCTGTATTAGATGCTAGAAATATTCACATTAGTCTAAAAGTGAATTCTCTGAAGGCATGAAATACTAGGCACAGAAACTGGGAGCTCAGGTCAGGCCTTCTCCAAATATTCCAGTGTACAAGACCAGAGAATATAATAACTATTGGTGCAAAAGAGTGAGCTGAAATTGAAAGTTAGAAATTATAAGGTTAAGGTTGTTGGAAAGTTATCAAATAAAGATCAGAATGGAGATTTTAATCTGTCCTGAAAGTGTTAAAAGTTAAAAAAAAAAAAAAAAGTTAAAATAGACACGTCAGTAATTCAGCATGTATTAAACTGGTTTGCTGTGAACAGAGGAAATAAATTATAAAACTTCATAACTTATTTATCAAGAGGCATGGCTTTTAATGATGCATGATAATCTATTCCTGAAGATAGACCCTATCATTAGGGGATGGGTTTTGCTGGTGCCATTTTACGCTCAAGGCATTAGTATTTCTTTGGGTATCCATGGGAACAACTAAAACCTTTCAAACACACTTTAATAAATCTATAAGTTGAATTTATTGCCTTGCAAAAGGACACCAAGTCATAAGACTTGACATGTCCTTACATCCTCCTACATGTGATCTTGCAGATTACTAAGTGAATGTTAATTTTTTCAATTTCTTTCCCCCAGTAATATTTGCAATGTATGTAAATAATGATTCTAAAAGCTAAGGGTATGTACTCATCCACCCTAATCTCACAGCAATATCTGTCAATTAATGTCATATCTGTTGGTGCAGATAAGCTTATACACCTAAGAACTGTTGTCTACAGTATATATGGAAAAAAATAATAGAAAAGGCATTTGAATAATGGTGCACCAAATAGAAAACGGCAGTAAACTGTCATCCACACCCTTTCAGCAAAAGGAAAATGAACTGGTTTTGACAGAGTTCCTTTTCAGAGCAGCAGGAAGGCCTAATGAAAAATATGAAATAAAAATTATTGCTGAAAATTTAACTCCTTCCCATCGATAAACCGAATATACATTGAAAACAAGGAGAGGGACTCTAGCTGTAGATCTCAGGAAGTTATGAGCTGAAAACAAAGGAAATGTTATATTTGATTGATCAATTGAATAAACTAACAATAATCAGCAAACATTTTCAGCTGTATACAGAGAAGCTGTATAATTCCTGCTTTAGACAGAAACCAATAAAATCAGTGGGGATAGTTCTGCACTCTTGAATAAGAACTTGGAGGGGACTGATTTTATTTCAGTCCTGTCTGAACTTACCCCACCAAGGTTTCTTAGGGGTTACTCCTGTGAGGTTCTTGCTGGTGGAGCCCCTGGCAGGGAAACAAACCATGGCAGTTTCAGAAACTCTGTTGAGAGGCCACATCCCGATGTCAGGTGATGGCAGCATTTGGTCCTGTGCTCAGGACTTCCCCTTCTTCTTCCAAGAAATCCAGTGTCCTGAGTGTCCTGAGCCAAATGGGTCTTGACCTAGGAGAGAAGGGGCACATCTTATTATGCAGATTTAATTAATAATGGTCTGAAACATCAGATCTCAGTTTTGTTACTCTATCAGATGGTTCCCTATCTTGCTGTTCCCACTGATGATCCTGTAGCATTCACGGGCTCTCTGGCACAGTAAGGCTGTACAGGCCCTTTGCTCCACAGAGCTGCTGCTGGAGCTGTTGAATGCACATTTTGTTAATTGCTAATGAATTGCATAGAAATAGCCATGGGTAGGTAATACCAGTTTGCATTTCCCCATCAAGAGCCCAATGCTCCTTGCTCAAGGAAAATTCCTGCTAGGATTTATATTTTGTTCTACAGATATAGTTCTAGACTTCAGCCTGTGACTTTTTTTTCCCCTAGAAGAAGGGATGACAATGATGTATACAAATCTCCTGTAATTAAAGATGTGATGTCACTTAACCTTTTTTATGTCTCTCCACATCTGCTACACTTTATACCCAGCTGTGAGCTATTGTCCATGCTTAGCTGTACTCTTGAAGTAGTTTTAATTCTCTGACTTGATTCTGCTAATTTGTTGGTTGGTATGGTTACCACTGTGTGAAACCACTCCTGCAGGTCTGGTGGCCAACACTGTACTCCTATGAGTACATTTTTGGTATTATGGGATTGTTCTCTGTGAATAAATGAGAGTCTGGGATGTCTGAGTGGCAGTTCTACATATAGAATTAGCTTAACACTTTCCACATACCAGCCCCTATGTGCGGTGAGCTCCGTACAGCAGGAGCTTCGTTCTCCCTCCCACTGCATTTGCAGTGACACAGAAGGGCAGGAATATGGCTAACGAAGGATTTGTGTCCTGGTTTATACTCAGACATTAAAACCACCTGTTTGTTTTATGTCATCAGTGCCTAGAGATGCACAGGAGTTTCAGCAACACTCATGGTGCTGCACAGGCCCCCTGATGAAATATCTCTGGCCTTTAGCATGGGAAAGCTTTGAGCTGGTAGGAGGCTGGTATAGGTGACTCTAGCTACTATATCTGTGAATATACAGAGAGAAGGGAGAGTATAGCAAAAGCATTTCAACAGATTGTCTTAGGATTTTTGGTTAATATGACCCTGCCTGTTATTTAAGGTGTGAGAACCAGGGAGATGTAATTGAGTCCCAGCAAGCATTCCCTGCTGCCACTTCCACCTTGTTGCATCAAGCCATTCCCAACTGATGCATACCAGCAGGGGTTATTTCACTCTGCTGAAGGAAGACAAATCTGGCATGATTACCCCAGACTACTGAAGCATGAATTCAAGCCCTGCATTTTATATGCTTCTGCCTCAACAACCATTGATGATGATGGTGTTGTGCCTGAACAGAGAAATGAGATCATCTTTCTGCAAGGAGACAAGGAATTTTTGGGCAACAGAAATAAACCTGTGTTTTATATAGTAGGTTAATTATCACTAAAAGTAAATGAGATTATGTAAATTAGTCTCCATCAAATGCTTTATTTTGCAAGTGATGTTTCTACTGTGCTGCAGATGCAGTACCCCCTGCCCAAAATACTTTCAAATGTCAGATCCAGGTCATTTTATCAAACCAGAATCAAATATGTATTTCAAAGTTAGCTCTTAGCACAGGCATTTGTGAAACCAAGTATTTACAGAGCCTAAGTCCACTTACTGCAATTAATGTGCAGTTTCCTGAGCCTGTCAGCTTCAGAGGCTGCTGGCCTGAGTGCTGGGTTGGTGACAGGGAGGCCAGTTCAGGCCACCAGTCTGACCACTTCAGTCCCTATGTTGCCTACACAGCCAAAAGCTTTTCCTTTCTGCCCTGGACCCACCCTACCCACTCCACAGCCATGAAATGCTGCACAAGCAGCTGTCTTAGTCCTCCTTCCAGGACATCAGCCAATGTTTATGTATCTTTATCTATGTATTTGGCTATCTTTTTGTCTGAAAGTCTTTGTCAGAAGCTTTAAAGAGCCAACATCTCTCCCTCTTCTCACCCCCATCATCTTTTTCAAATTACTTATTTCTTGGCCAAAAAAAAGAGATGCTTTTGTTTTGCCAACAGGAAACTCATTGCTTTCCAATTCTATCAAATTTTCCTTTCTTATTCATGGCATTTCACTGAAAGGACTATGTCCACATGTGTCTGAGGGGTGTCACTTCATTGTGGCTGTGATAGAAAAATAACACCATAGAGCCAGATTCTTCCCTCCCTGAAGAAAGTTGTCTTCTTGTGTCTTATAGTTCCTTACAAACAGGCAAGATGTTTAAAATAAAAACTAAAATTTTAAAATATTGTGGAAATAAGCACCCTTGCATCTCCCCCTTCTGATAAACTGGAGCAACCTATAACAAGGCAGAATCTGACTTCTGTGCAGTATTAAAGGGAAAGGTCAGAATTAGCTGTGTATATAAAAAACTAGGTTCAATTCTCTGTGTGCAGCCCTTTTAATGTGAAGTCAAAGAGTGGTTCAGCCATGGGTGAAGTACTCTTCAAAGTATCAGCCTTGCCAGCTGATTAATTAAAAAATTATTTCTTTTACTTCACTCTATATGATAATAACAACTTTTGTTTTACTTCAGCCTCGCGCATCACATCTCCTTTGAATTAATGAGAAATACCTGAAGGACTTTAAATGAAAAAGGCATGAATACTTAGTAAAAGCTAGCAAGGCTTGTTACTTCTCATTTCCTACTATGCTGTGATAGCTCTTTTTCCAAAGATACTGCCTGTGGGAAGTGAGTCATGAGTGTGTTGCCTCAATCAGGTGTAAAGGACAGTCTCTAATCCTCTCTCTGAGAGAAGTTTAAACCCAGCATTCCATAACCCAAACAGTTTCTTATTGACTTGTGAAATTATTTTTTTTTTTTTTTTTTTTTGAGCAATTATCTTTCAGAGAGATCTTTAGAGCTCTCTCTTTCTCTGGCATTTTTGTGAGGAGAGGGCTTCTTGCAGGACCTCGTCCTTGGATGGGAGGCGAAGGGTGGCGAATGCAAAGCAAGCACTGGCATTCTTCAGCTTCATTACAGTGCTATCAGATGGAACAGGATGATCCCCATGTGCCAGACTGAAATGCTCTGTTGAATTAAGTCCTCAGCTGTAAAACACGTAGTGCCTGCCTCTTAGCTTTTACAGCAGAAAGCTGTGTAGCTTCTGCAACATAACATTAAAATGACCTGCAGCATTTCTATAGTTGTATGTAAACAGCTTAACACTTAAATTTACTGATGTCCTCTAAACACTGAATTATTTCTCTGATGTGTTTAAAGACTAAAAAGCCAATAAAAATAAATAAAAAACCCCCTGGAGAGATTATGCTTTGCAGTTCTAAATAAATAATGTATGTCACCAAACAGAAATATTATATTGAAAAATGGAGACTTTCTGTTATTCTGTTCTGTTTTCATAGGACAACATTTTAAGTGATAATTGTTCCACCTTCTCAAAATATTTTTCTGTCTTATGCTAATTTTCTAATTTTTTCCACTTGAGAAAGGGTATTATTGACTGCTTTAATAAATTTCCCCTTAAAAGTGTATTAATTAGGGAGTGTTTTCAGGTGAAATTTTTCAATAAAGACTTGCAAATTCATAGTACACGAAATTGCTCTAGCCATTTTTAAAGCTTAATTTAAACCCTAGTGTAAGATTAACAGAGCAAGCAATAGGACAAGGGGTAAACAGCTTAAAACTTAATGAAGGCAGTTTAGATCAGATATTGGGAAGAAATTTTTCCCTGTGAGGGTGGTGAGGCCCTGGCACAGGTTGCCCAAAGGATCTGTGGCTGCCCCATCTCTGGAAGTGTCCAAGGCCAGGTTGGACAGGGCTTGGAGCCACCTGGGCTAGTGCAAGGTGTCCCTGCCCACTGCAGGAAGGTGGAATGAGATGAGGTCCCTCCCTGCCCAAACCATTCAATGATTAATATGTTAGAACAAGCTTAACTTTGAATACTGAATTGTATGTACTTGGAATACAGTCCAAAAGATACTTGCCTGCCCCTAATTCTACATATTGATACTCAGGTAAATTCGAATGTGTTTGATCCTTCTAGCAAAAGGGGGTTACTTATTTTTAACTGTGGATCCCATTAAAAGTTGGAATAATGTTGGCACGTGAGAGAGATGTGGTGAGAGAATATACTTGGTAATTGTCTTGTGTTGTGTGTCATTCAGGGAGTCATAGATTTATGGGGTAATTCAGGTTGAAAAAGACCATAGGAGGCCATTTTATCCAATCTCCTTGTCAAAGAACATGATTTCCTTATTTTTATTATCATTGCAAGATAATTCAAGGATTGATCCTAATAATGAACTAAGCTGGGCAGACAGTCCAATACATTGTCTTGAGATTGGGGCAGTGAGATAGAGGATTAAGTTTATATAACTGTTTCTGATCTGTGAGAACAGGACTTCTAGGTTGTGTTGCAGGGAGCAAAAGGGCAAAACCCCCAGATTTCCAACAGCTCAGGAGTCTGTGTGTGATATAGTTGAGGGGGAGCCCAGTAGTGGAATTCTGGAATGCAGCATGTTTGGATATGGCCAATGAACTGGATTTTAGAACCAGCTACCAGAATGTTTTTTTCACTGAAACTTAACTGTGAAATTACTTCGTTATTGCAAGTTAGTTTCTATTTGTAGATAAAAGCAATTTAAAAATCTGTATTGAAGAGCAGGTAACTAAATGGGAGGAATGGACTCTCCCCTTATGAGAAGTGTCAAAAATACTGCTTTATTTTTGATTAAATTATAAAAGCTCTGAAAGTTGAGATGTAATGAGGTAGGGATTTGCCATGACTTCTTTACACCTCTACCTTGTTTTCAAAGCAGCACTCAAATCTTCAGTGTATTTTCTATGTCACTGTGTTAATCTGCAATGTCAAGACTTGGACCAAAATGCTGGGGAGTTTGTCAAACAATGGTTTTTTTTTGCTTTATCTGCATTTGATAGAGAATTTTCCAAAGAAAGGGAAAAAGCCAAGGCCCGAGGGGACTTTCAGAAGCTACGTGAAAAGCAGCAGCTTGAAGAAGATCTGAAGGGATATTTAGACTGGATTACTCAGGCAGAAGACATTGACCCCGAGAATGATGAAGAGGCTGATGAAGAAGGCAAGAGGAACAGTATGTATCTTTCCTCTCTACTTCTATGGGGACAGTTTGACTCCTGGGGGTGTTACCCTGCACTGAACCCAGCCTGTCCAGTGCTTTCCCTTCCCCAGTTTGCAGAGGTGTTGGTTGGCAGAGCAGTTGTCTGTTAACGTGGCGATGCTGAGTCACAGAAGATAATTTGGAGTCTTACAACAGGATTCTGCTTGGGGTGTCCATGCATAAATCACTGTCTGCATTCAGTCACTACTGAGACATAAACTTTGCTTTATTTGTGTTCTGGAAAAAGTTAGTGCAGAGAAGCCATGTGCCACTGTCATTGTAAATCCTTAGAATGTGTTTTCCTGTGGGTGCATGCAAGGGAAATAACAATGCTATAAAGAGCTTAAAAATATGGCCAAAGCTACAGTCAAGAAAAAACCTTGTGCTAATACTGAGGAATTTTTTTGTTGTTTTTAAAGCAGGAAAAATGCATTCTGCGCCTTTCTTTTTTGAAATTCAGAAAGCAATATAATATATTTTTTGTTGTCTTAACTGGGTGTGCAATAAATGAAATCTTGTGGGATTTTCACTTGACACTAAGAAATATCATGTATGATGTATTTATTTGACAGTAGGGTATTATGGACAGGTAATTTATGCTGTAGTGACCCTCTTGTGCTTCTAACCCGAGTCCTAAGATAAAAGAATAAGTTAATTTCGTGATACTATAGCAACTTTAAAAGTTATAATTGTTTTCTATATATCAGAAAATTCTAGTAACAGCAGTATTGTAATGTCATAATTTAGCAGAGGTTATTTTAGCCTCTTTGTCATGTTTGCATAGTAGTAGTTAAAATTCTCATGAGAAGTTTTAGAGCTGTACATAAATAAGAACACAACTTTAGGATCTGGTTACTGATTTAATACTAAGTCTAAGATTAAAATCCAAATTTCAGCATATATTCTAATGTTATATAGCATCTTATTATTAATGTTATACTCTGGATAGCCATGGTATTTTTTCACTTAAATACCATAGAATATTTATGAGGACAAATGGTTTGTCAAAGACAGCCCAGAGTATTATTTTCTGTGTTGAAATAATACATTGTTACCCTTGCTTTTCTTCTAGTTTTGCTAATTTGTTGTGAACTGTTCCTTTAAGTCATAGTACTTTTAAGGTGCAGTAAGTGACAAAAATTACATGGTTTGATATTGAGCTATCTACTTTTAAACTTATCTCTGTATTGCAGAGATAGTTTTTAAAAATATTTGGTTTTCAGTTTCAGAATTTTATTAGTCCTTTGTTCACAATAAAAGCAGAGTGTGGGAGTAGACCTGTGCTACTGACTGGAAGGACAGTGATTTTCTGAGAGGCTGGAAGGCAACCTGTGTGTTGGTGTTGATTCCAGCGTCACTGAAAAGGAATAATTTATGTCTATAGGAAGATGTGTTACACGAATAAAATTTTTATCTAGAACAGAGCAAAAAAGCCAGAGTTCATTGTACTTAGTTATTACTACTAATGTGTGGAAAGAGTACATAAACTGTGGGCTTGAGTACCAGTAGAAAATCCTGAGCCTGAGATGTAGAAGATGGCACACTTTATGGAGTAAATACACTTTGTAGAAGGCTGCTGGGCAGAATTGTAGGTGATGCTGAATTTGCAGGGTGTTGGATGACTGTGTTGTCAGCTGTGGTGCCAACAGACTTGGTTTACAGGTGAAATCCCAACAACCTTTTTTGTCCTGTTCAAATTGGATGTTTATTAACAGGCTGCAAAAATCCCCATTTGCTCTGACATTCCTTAAACAGATTTGGGGTCATACAGATTAAAAAAAATACTTTGCATAGTTGTTGCATTTGAAAGAACTTTTAGGTCTAAACTGTTAACTGAGGCATAATTTTAGGCTAAGTTAAAGGTTGTAGAAGACTTGCAGAGTGAAAATAGAAGGAAAATAATTAAAATAGCTTTAAGAGAAATGCCAAGAATTTAATTTCAGGCAGACATCTATGTTTTCAGTGGAAATTTCCAGTGAATAGGCAATCTCCTAGCACCCTTGGATTTATGCACATGTCATTAAATATGTGGCTTGGTATTTCATTTTTAATATTAGTTGCAACAACCTGTAAAGGAGGAAGGGTTACTGAATTGCTCCACCTCCTGGCATTCGAGATATTATTAGGAAATAAATTTCGTTGAAATATACTGGTGATGTTTTTCTTGAGCCATCTTGGCAGCATGAGTTAGAGCTGGGTCCCAAGACAGTCAGAATAATAATACTTTTCAGGCTTCTAGGCAACTATGTCCCTTCCTGGAGTATCTAAACCTCTGGGTGATCAAGATTACTGCTGATTTATGGTGATGGGAGATCACCATGGTGCTCTCCAATGATGTAGAAGAGCTCTGGGTTTAGGATACAGAAGATCTCAGTGGCAGGCAAAAGTAGAGATGTAAAAGATGCTTAAGTCAGTGATTAATAGTTTCTCACATAATCCTTTGAAATTGTAGTTGAGGTTCCTGCAATGCCCCGCCCCCTGCATTTTAAAATTTCTGACTAGAGAAGTCATTAAGTCATTTATTTATGGGTTCTATGTATTTGTACATCGCTGTTGCTGATAATGGGCAGGTATTCAATGCTGCTGAATAAAAGAATACCTTTAAATTACTAGAATTATAAACATGCCTTACTGAAAGTTGGAAGTCTTTATTATGAACTAATAGCTGATTATCCTGAAGTCAATGAAAAAACTCCCATTGCCTTCAAAGCACTGCGAATTTAGCTCAAAATGTGAGGATCCGTGAGAGGTGAGGGGTTTAGCTGTGATCAGTTGTGCTGCCGGTGATTTCAGTTTGTTTTGCCTAACCTTGCCTGTGTTGTGTGTACGGACACGTTTTTGTTTTTTGCGTTGCGACTGCTGCCACCTCCCGCGTCACTGCTGGGATTACATGTGCTTCCCCAGGGCTTACACTGGCTGACTTAATGGAAGACAAGAAGAAAAGCAGACTTAGCTGCTTTGGCCGTTCTTCCAATAAACATGGTAAAACGTGTTTGGATTTGCAGTTGAACTTTCTTTTGTGCCAATACTGCATTGGATGTGGTAGCTTTCGGGAGCACAGATTGTTTGCATTTCTATAACCAAGGCATAAACCTCTGTGGCATGGAACCCCTTTGCATGCAGACCTTCCTGCTGGTTGAAGTGCATGTTTGAAATAGAGGTGCTGCTCTACCTCCCTAAAGCAGAGTGTTCAAACCATTCAGATTTCCACTGAAGTGTCTTTGTCTGTGGCTGTTCTTGTTGAAGAATGGGTTTTCTTTTTCAGAAGTCAGGTAAATCAGATCAAAAATGTATTTTGAATTTGGGTGTGAAGAAATTAATAGAAGTGTTTCACAAGTTTTGTAATGCATCATAGTGTAAGCTTAGAACAGCATGATGATAATATTTACTATTTATTTTTAATACTTAGGATGTGGAATCTAACAAAACACAACAAGCTTTTGCTGTATCTCCTCTTATTATTGATGATTTTGTTTCTGTAATTTGTTTTATTCGATTTTCCCCACCAACATTGGAGATGGACAGGAGGCTTAGAGTATGATGGTTATTTTCAAATCTGCCTGTTTTAATACTGGCAAATGTCCTGTTTTGACATGAGCACAGTTGCAGTAGTTAGGAGATCTAGTTTTAATCCTACCTGCAACTAAGTTGTATGACCAACTGGATTTCTTGCTGTTCCTAACAATCACTATTGCGGCCCAGACTTGGGGGGGGGAATCTCTCATCCAGTTACTTTAGAGAGTACAGAATTCTAAGTCAGAAATTGCTAGGACCTGGTGGACTCATTTTGTACAAGCACTGAGCCTGCTTGCAATTATTTGTGCAACTGTTACATATATTGTCTGATAGCTCACGCATCTCCACGTGCCAAACCAGCTTTTCTATCAAAATTGCAAGAAGACAGTTGCAATTTTACTTTGAACTGTGTATTTCAATGTAGTCCTTAAATGAGGAGGTTCAGGTTCTGATGTCTGTCAGGAAGCAGCCTGGCACTGGCTGAAAACCTCCTGTCACCTGCTGGCAGTGGCTGCTGTCTCACTACTTGTACCTGACCTTGCAAGTCAAAGGCACCCCAGACTCATGGGCACTGACTTGGTTTCTTCTTCCTTGCAGGGCCAGGCTCACCTTTTGGGAGTAGGGCTTTTCCAAAGTACAAATTAATGCCCTAAGTTTATTTCTTCCTGAGTTCATGAGATGATTATGCTGATTTGAGGAGTTCAAACTTAGACTGTCTCTGGATTAGAAATACCACCCCAAATATTTTTCTTTGTATTCCCTCTACCTGTGTTTCCATTAAAAACAACATGTCTGTAGAATATGCAACATTCCCAAGGTTCACAGTGCCATTCTTCAGGGTACAAGTGGTTGTTTCAGTGATGCTACAGTAACAAAACCCTGTTATTTTGCTCTCCTTCCACTGCTATGCAGCCAACCTTATATTGCTTTAACGTGGACTGTCTATAAAAAGAGAAAGCCCATAAGAATGATCTACAACAACATTAAACCTTCACTATGGAAAAAGATATCTTGCTACACTATCACACAGAACATCTTCCAAGCAGACTCTCCTTAAAGTGAATTTACCCCGAGGAGCTTCACAGTTAGAAGAGATAGTGCCACTTTTTTCTGAAGTGTTTTCTGGGCATTTAGCAGACTTAGGAAAATTTGAGATGAATTTGCAATGATAATGTTGCCACTTTGGGGGTTTGTGGTTTTTTTCACTCTGTTTTCCTTTTTGACTATCTCAAAGATTTGGTATAAAGGATTCAGAAAATTCATGTACTAATTTGAGAAAGAATTAGGAAAATTTTGGAGTTTGAGGAATTTGTTGGCTGTTACTAGAAAACAGAAGATGACATTTTTTGAATGACTGATCTAAAATTTTGCCAATTTAAAATAATGCCAAGATTCTCTGCAGTAGCCAATAATGATGAGCTGTGCAGATCACTCCACTTCTGCAGCACTTTTCCTTCAGCACATGTAGCCAGAAGGCTGCCCAACATGCACCAGTGTGACAATGATGTCAGCCTATGGATCAAAAATGCACAGTTGAAGTTGAAACAGGTTAAAATTTTGATCATATACATTCTAGAGGAAAACATTCTAACAAGAATACTTGACACCACAATTCAGTAATTCAGGTAGTAATTTAGCCTGCTTCTGGATTCTACAGTGACACTGAATTGTTGTATTTCAGGATTATGGAATTTATTTCTTCTAACTCCAACTGGCGAGGACACATCACTGCTGACAGACAGTGGCTTGCTCTTCACTGTGCATTAGTTATGTTACATCCTGGAGTGGAGTTTGAAATCTCTGCTCCAAAGTCTGAAAACTCCATAGAGTACCTAGTGAATAGAATGGATTGTTTTTCTCGTGTTATATTCTTATCCACAGAAGCAAAATGTGGTAGTTGATGTATTTGACCTGTTTTCTATACACTCAGGAAAGTATTAAGCTGCATGCTGTATGGGTTGCTTATATTGTCTAATGCAAGCATTCTTTTGTTTGAAACCAGTTACCTTAATTGAAGAGATTATTAGATCTAGAAATCTAGATAATCTTTCCAGAAGAATGCCAGTGAAATAAGGGCAAAAGGTGAATAAAGAAAAGAGAAAAAGATTCTCTGCAGTAGCCAATAATGATGAGCTGTGCAGATCACTCCACTTCTGCAGCACTTTTCCTTCAGCATGTGTAACCAGAAGGCTGCCCAACATGCACCAGTGTGACAATGACATCAGCCTATGAATATTCCTTTGAATACTGGGGTGCCAGTTTATAGATCTCAGTGCTGACTGTGCTGAGATAAATCTCTCAAAAGTTCATTGTGTGCTGTGTTTGCCTCATGGACACCACCTGCCCTTATGGAGCTGTGGCCGTGGAATTGAGTCTCTTTGAGACCTGTCAGGTTGCTTGCATTAGCAGAGTGGATGTGGACATGCAGTGCTGCTGTTTTCTTCTGGCTAAAGACCTGATGACTTGCTGGCATTGCTGGAGCTGGTCTTCCACACGGTGCCTTTCTCAGTGCTTCTGTCAAGTTTTAATTTTGACATATAAGTTGCAGGATAATGACAGCTGAGTTTCTAACGTGAATTGGTTCTTTTTTTCCTTTTCTGTTTGTAATACAGCACCTGCAAGTCACTAATAGAGATGGAGCAACAGCCCTGTGGTGCCTGAAACACAGTAACATTCTGATGTATTCAGTAATTAGCAGAACTGGCAATCGCTTCAATAGGGACAAAGATATTTTTCTTTGTTCTTTGTTTTTCTTCACACAATCCTGTTCAAAAGGGGCTGGTATTTCTTACTGTGGGCTAACACATCAAGTCTGGGTAGACTTGAGTTAAAATTACAGTACTTTACATTTACATGCATTTGCATTGCCTACATTAAATGTAGTTTTTCTGACACTGAGTGACACTTTATGAAGAATTGCATTCTAGGCACTGGTTTTCAGGGGAAGGCAGGGTTGATAAATTTGAAATAAAAGTGTGAGACACACTCCACATATGCAATAATTGTGGAAGTAGGCCTAGCTGTGTTTTCCTGGAAGCTCTTAATAGCATGTGAAACAAGACTTCTGCACTCATATTTTGCAGTTGTTCATTGCAAGTGCTGAAATGTTCATCCTTAGGTGACTGTACTGCTGTGTTTTCTAACACCATTCAAGTCACCTGGCACAAGGCAACCAGTTCAGTTCTTTACCACACAGGGAAACGCGTTGCATTTATTGCAAAAGACCCTGGCATTTTAAAATCAAAATTCTTACTTCTGAAGCCCTGAAACTATGTTTGAAATAATTTTGTGGGTTTTTTTTTTCTTTAACCCTTTGAAATTTTAGTAGTTGAATTTGAACATCAAAGTTTTTTTCTTCACTTTTCAGTGAAATTCCTTTTGAAGTCTGACTGTAAGCTGTGAAGTTCTTACAGGACGAGCAAAAATCATTATTTTAAAACTGGTCTATGAAGGGAAGCATGATATTAGAATTAAGGCACTTGCAGGTGCTAACCAGAGACTTTTAATATATAAAGCAATTACAGTAATATTTTAAAAGGATCATCAGAACAGAAGAACCTTGTGAAAGAAGGTTTTGCTGTGCTTACTGCCTGAAGTGCTTTGTTTATTCAAACACCTGCATGGACATTTTGGATCTTTCTTTGTTATGCCACTTTGTTTAACATTTCATGTAACAGTGACTTGCTTATGGGGACAGATTCTCAGCTGTTGCAAATGGTAGCTGAGCACCTGGCCTGCAAAAACCTGTCAATCTCCAACTTGGATGGGATTGATGGGCACAGAAACCAAACCAGCACTTCCCACTTCCCTGTATCTTCATGTTGGTGTTGAGGCAATACAGAGGCTGTGCAGAGAGACTGTTTCTAGCACTTCTCACTTTGCACCTGATTTGTAGACAAATCAGAAAATTCAGGGCCCGATTCTTAAGTCTCATTTATATCATCCTTTAGGCTACCAAAATAGTGAGATTTTCCTATTGGAATTTGGCAGTGTGGCCCTTCTGCCCTCAGTACTCTCAGTGCACAGACATTGACTTAAACTCTTCTCAACAAACCAAACCAAACCAACCAAACAAGCAAACCATCAAAACAGTGGAAGGTACACACCAGAATACCTTTAGAATGCTCTGTTTTTCTTTTGTTCTTGCTGTTTTACAGTAATTTCAGTGCATCTTCCACCTCTCTTATGTTTCGTACTATATGGTATTTCTATTGTATAGACCAGCAACATTAATTTACTCTTTTCTTGTTCCTGAGGTTTTCCTTTCATGCTTGCTTTGCAGACATGGAAGCAGTGCTCTCCCCTAGGAATTACTGCGAACTTTGGCTGTTCATCATTTCCTAACACTTTTTGACATAAGGTGTCTTCCCTCTGTATTTCAGTTGATTTGAAGATAAATGGTGATGACCCAGCTGAAAATGAGTTTTGTCTAAAAACCGTTAGCTACAATTGCTAACTACTCAGTGATCATTCACTGTATTTATAGTAATTCACTGTGTGGCAAATGTAATTGTCCCCTTTTTATTAGTAGTAATTTTCATCATGCTTTGAAGTACCATTTTCCCATTCCCAGTACTCCTGCCTGCTGCTCACACAGTATTTGCAGGCACATTTACTTTCTGGCATCCTGCCTTGATAATTCATAATGTCAGTAAAAGCAAAGAGTGGTCAGTGTGACCAGGATGTGATAGTTCCTACTTTCAGGAGAAGTTTGATGATACTTCTTGGAATCAGTGAGCTTGTTTACAGCACTTCAATTGAAAAGCACCTCCAAAGTGTTAGCAGAATATGTCTCAAAATGAAAAGTCACAGAATCTATCTCAGCTTAATTTTTTTACTGGGGTAGCATATTCTTTGTACAAACCTCCTCTACTTTGTATTCTGTAGTAAACTGTAAGCAATTACCTAGAATCATTGAAAACAAACAAACAAACAAAAGCCACCATTCACTCCGGAATTCTGTTTGCTTCCTTTTGGTGGGAGAGGAGGACTGGTGAAGTGTCTGACTTCATCTAAGACTCCTCAGATCTTCCAAGCTCTCAGCAGACCTGGAGGCATTCTTGCTGTAGGCCAGGAGATGCTGTGCTGGGCAATGCCTTGCTTGGTGCTGAGTCTAAGGCAGTTGTGTTTCCCCACAGCGAGCATGCCCACCAGCGAGACCGAGTCCGTGAACACGGAGAACGTCAGTGGGGAAGGGGAGAGCCCGGCGTGCTGTGGGAGTTTGTGGTGAGTGCACAGATGGTTGTCAAGTACCCATCTCAGCATTTCAAAGGGTCGTTCTTTCCCCACTCTTTATTTAGCCAAAAGAGCTTTGAAATAGTCAAGCGTTGTACGGCACTTGCAGGAGTTTGATATTAGACCAATTATTAGAGTATTAAAGCTCTAATTCTCAGATTAAAAAGATATTAAACAATTCAACTCAACTTGCTTTTCCTAAAAGCTTTTATAAAATATAATTATAAGAAAATAATGGAAATTTCTAATAACATGTAAAAACAAATATTTTCTGTTAGATTGTGTGTGACCTGGAGAATATGTATGTTTTAGACAATAACTGAATGTATGGGAGTATTTCTATAACCCGAGGTGTTCACTATTTATTTGCTCAGATTTTCGTGACTTCCAGGCAGCTTCTGCATGTTTATTCAAGGTTTATTTACTGAGTTTTAAAGGAGATTTCCTTTCTTTCACTAAGAAAATTTGTAAGGCTTTAGAAATGGTATTTCAGAGAATAAATAACAGACGAAAGAATTTCGGCATTCATTATGCATTTTGATAGAAGTTTGTTTTGTGTATATGTAATGCCAATGGTAAATTCTAAAGAAAATGAATTTGTTAATTACTTTTCCCCCATTCTTAAAAATGTATTTTCCTTTTCTTCTAGTCAAACCATCTCAAAATCCAAGTTCAGGTCAGTATTTTCCCCTTATAATCACATTCTAAGGTAAATGCAAAAGCTCGGTCCAGTTCTCACTCTTCTGGGCTGATCCTCGCTCCAGCTTCTGGAATGTTGCTCTGCAATGTCAGTACTGTGTGTTTGAGCACAAAGTAAGTCAGCCCATAACTTATCAAGGATATTGTTTTGACTTTAATGTCAAAATGCCTTTGGATCAAAATAGAAAATGCTTTTCTTTGCAAGCTCGCCTACCTGCTGCACTACAAGTCAAAATACAAGTTAATCTTTGGGAGCATGCCTTTACTTGTATCAATCTAATGGAGAAATTTACTGCTATTCTCCTTTTAATTTTTTTGTTTTATTTCTGTGGTCTGTTTACATATGCCTATGTTATTCATACACATTCATATGTGTACCAGTTAGCTGTACTTTATTGTCACTGGTTCTACACATCCTTTTTGGGAAAACAAAAAAATGGCCCCATTGGCTTCAGAAAGCTTGGAGTTATACAGTTTGAGCCTGCTTGTGAATCTTATAAGTAGAAATAACCCAACATTATTATTCTTGTCTCATGGAATTCAATGATAGGATGTTCTGTAAGTGTAAAAAAAATGTCAGTTTAACCTACCCAGGGAGTGAGCCATCCTGCTGATGGCCATGGGCACAGCCCTTGTAGCAGGGGATTGGCAAGATAAGAATGTTCTTGAATACCACGTTGATTTAGGTCAACACAGGATATTTTTCCTTTATATGGCTGGAATACTGCAAAGGTTTGAAACATCTTTGTACTGATACCTAAACCAGTATTAATTTCCATTATTGCAAGGACAAATTTAAGGTGCATAACGAAAACTCAGTTAATGCTTGAACACAGTTCCCAGAAGTGAAGCAGAGAAATCTAGTTTTATGAGTCCAAAGATATATCCTCACTTGTGAATCCAACACATAACTAGGCAGAGCCTCGACTTGTCACTCTTATTTATTTCACAGACATTTGCCCACTGACACAATTTCAGGGTACATCAGTAGAAATCTCTAGGAGTTACTGAGGAAGATTTCTGATGGCATAGGGTAGGTTTCTAAAAGATGACCTCAGCATTCCTATTCTGTTTAATCCTGCCAGAATTCTCTTTGTGGTTTAACTCAAAGCTTACATTTTCACACTGAATTTAATTTGAATTCTGAGTTGATTCATTGACTTTTCTTTATTGCTATTAAGTGTATGGGGCCTTGGAAAGATAGATATATTTTGCAACTCAATGAAATGTTAAATGCAGCTTAATCTAATTATGTCACAGGCAATTTGAGTCTCCAAATGTTGTGGTTTACATTTAGAAATCTATAAGGAAATATGAAAAAAAGGAATAACACGTTAGCAGTCCCTAATCTGCAACTGGTAATGATTTACACAGCTATTAAGTATTATACACATATTTATGAAAATACACCTGCTCACACATACACACTTACACTGTTTTCTACACAGAAGAAACTCCTTAAGTTCATGTGTTTTCCATATAATAATAAATATATTTTTATTTGAACTTTCAGTCGACGCTGGCGTCGCTGGAACCGATTTAACAGAAGAAAATGTAGGGCTGCAGTAAAATCTGTCACATTTTATTGGCTTGTTATTGTCTTGGTCTTTTTGAACACATTAACTATCTCATCAGAGCATTACAATCAACCTGACTGGCTGACCCAGATCCAAGGTACAGTCAAAAATTATTTGTCCTGGTCTTGACTATGGATAGTTGCGCTCTATCAGTGGCTACTTTTGTACTTTGCCATTTTGTTGTTTGCTGTCTGAAGGATATTCAGCCCAGCCAAAGGGAGATACAAGAAACAACTGAATGTGGTCTTTGATTTCCACAGCTGTAACACAGCTTGGTAATACAGACCTGACAATGCTAAATTGTAAATACCTGTACTTTTATCATGAAACCGTGCTTGAAAGATGAGGAGGAAGTGGGAACTGGCACAGCAGAGCTTGCTGTGGGCTGGTTGCTTAAGTTACAGTGTGGACTCAAGCTGTGAGCTGAGGAACCGTGAACTGCACAACAGATTGGAAAGATGAATAGTTTATAGCTGGCAGGAAGCTTTACCTCCTTGCATAACTTTTGCCACTTAAGCATCAACTACAGTCCAACATAAAAAAAGCAGTACTTCCTTTTTAAGCAAAAAGCTGCAAACTCATATAGAAAGTATAGTGCTAATATGTTAAAATAAAAATGGAATCTATGAGGCAATTCAGAATCTTTTTTCTTTAATATTTTGTTCCAGATATCGCAAATAAAGTTCTTCTGGCTTTATTCACCTGTGAAATGTTAGTAAAGATGTACAGCTTGGGCCTACAGGCTTATTTTGTTTCTCTCTTTAACCGCTTTGATTGCTTCGTTGTTTGTGGTGGCATTGTTGAAACCATTTTGGTGGAGTTGGAAATTATGTCACCCCTTGGAATTTCAGTGTTTCGCTGTGTTCGTCTCCTGCGTATTTTTAAAGTAACCAGGTAAGATTATCTGATACTGCTAATTCTAAGGATAGCTGAAGAGTGATCAGCAATTGTTTTGTAATACTTCATCATGCACTGCTCTTTTACTGTTTTGTTTGGGTTTTTTTTTGGTGTGTGTTAACACACGCATTTTAATTTATAGGCACTGGGCATCCCTGAGCAACTTGGTAGCATCCTTGTTAAACTCAATGAAGTCCATTGCTTCACTGTTGCTTCTGCTTTTCCTCTTCATCATAATCTTCTCGTTGCTTGGAATGCAGCTGTTTGGAGGCAAATTTAATTTTGATGAAACTCAAACAAAACGGAGCACCTTCGATAATTTTCCACAAGCCCTTTTAACTGTATTCCAGGTAACTTTCTTTCATCCCGTATGAGACATTTTACCTTTGATCAAAAAAACTGTTTAAGTGATCGTGTTGCCTGAAAATAAAATCATGAATACTATTTATTCAGTTTACTTTAAGTAGCATCCTGCTCATTAAATTCAGTACTCTGGTAATTTGCCCCATTTGGACCATTTGTTTCATATCTGATTTGATCTATCTATGCAACATAGCTGTCATGTTACTTCACAGAGTTAAATCTCCTTTGTCCATCAAACACATGGCTAGAAAAAGAGGTGGAGTGTTATTTTGATTGAATTATTTTCTTTATCTTCATTAGCTGTGTAAAAGTTCAGCTGCTCTCAAGCAAGAAAAAATAATAAGCCTTTAAAGAGTGCATATTTACATATGGGTCATATCACTCTAATATAAAAATAAGCATTGATTTCTTTAGAGACCAGGTTTTATTAAAATCTTCAGGCAAACTTGTCTGCTACTTGTGAAATGGCAGAGCCATACTTAGATTTTACTTTTCACTAATTTGTGATGTTTTCTTAGAATTTATTTTTCCCAATTTGGATACTGTAATTAGGCTATTTGGTTTCATCTTTCTCACCATTTTTATATTTGTCTTTGTACATTACCATAATATTTGTTTTCAGACATTGTAGGTGAGAGTTAAAAGTTGCAGAATTCACCTTGGTGTCAGCTTCCTGTCTCTTTGGTGGAAGTCTCATCTGGTGGCTTCCCAGAGCAAGCAGAAAATCTTTCCATTTAATTTTAAGATAAGGAGATATTAATGAGAAATTTCCTTATGGGGAAAAGTGTTCACATTTGACCTGATATTGCCCCTATAAAAAGTTAAGGCTCTACTTTCCAATTCAGCTGAGTTAGATTTTATTCAGATTTTAGGCTGTCTCATTTTCAAAGGAAAGGAGCTTCCTTCAGTTTTAGAAGACACTCAGGACCAACCAACCTGTTGGTGCTCACTAACAATGAAAATCAGCTGGATAAGTTCAGCTCTCCAAAAATGAATTTCAGAAAATGGCATGCATTTAATTTTCTTAAACAACCATTTAATTGCTTGGAAGGAGAGTCAGTATTACATGTTTTCACAGGTTGTAACTGATAATTTTTAAGAAATTAGAAATATAGGAAATGCCCCTATAGCCTGCATTGTAATACTCAGAATTTTTATTATAGTACAGATCTGTGGCCAGTATTAAAACAAAACAAAACAAAACAAAAAAAAAAAAAAAAGAAAAAGAAAAGAAAAAGGAACCTTAAAATATATACTGACTTGATTTTTAAGTGATGGACATAATGTGGCATTACTGAAACCAGGGCTCTTCACTTTGGCATGCCGAGATCAATAAAATTTCAATAAAATGTAATTTTTATTATTTTTGCCTTTGAAGTTCAGTGATATAAGTGCATAGCACAAAATGAAAACTATTAGAGTTAAACCCAAGCTTTCAGGAGATGTTTATTTAAATGGGAATTTTAAAACAATGCATGAAAAGAATATGGTATTGCTTTATGTATACAGAAGGTTAGCTATATTGTGTGGTCAGAGAAAATGTGTTTCTCTATTCACTTTTGATGCTGAGTTACTACTAATCTCCTAATATCTACTTCTTAGATCCTAACAGGTGAAGACTGGAATGCTGTCATGTATGATGGCATCATGGCTTACGGTGGTCCATCATCCTCAGGCATGATCGTCTGTATATATTTCATTATCCTCTTCATCTGTGGCAACTGTATCCTTTACACTCGCTGCAAACATCCCTGAGTGAGGCTGTGGTCCAGGGACACAAACAAGATCCCTCTGGGAGAGGGTGAATGGCCATGGGCAAGTGCTCTCTGCATGTGCTGAGTCCTTTAAAGAGACTTTTCCTTGTGCCCCGTTCCCTGAGGAGTGCAAGTCAGTGATCTCCAGGCTGTCTCCAGCCACCACCATGGCAGAAACCAGAGAATATTTTCTTTCTTCCTTCAGTGGGAGCATGGCCTTACTGTGCCTGCTGTTTGTCATCCCTGACAATGCAGGGCTGGAGCCTGGTCTGTGGGGCAGTGATGCCCCGTTCATCCCCCTGACGCTCGGGGCAGCCCTGTGAGTTCTGACACGGGCTGAGAGTGCAGCCAGGGATCCTCTGCACAGCAGGGACCAGGGCACAGACTGATGCAGCTGGGATAAAGTCTGCCTGAACCTTCCCCTTCCCTGCTTTCAGTGATCTGGAAATACTTCCTTGGCCCCATGCAGAAACAAACTACTGCCATTCTCAGAAGTCCTTTAAAGGTCAGAAGGTGATGAAAGGGCAAAACTTTTGTGTTTTCTGTACTCTATGGTATTTGTATCAGTATTTATGATTAACTGGTAGAGACTGAAGAACTGAATTTGATGTAGATTGTTGTAGACATGGAAGACAGTGCATTATAAAAATGAATTTTTCAAAATGCCCACACAGTCTCCACGTATAATAGACAGTTTCATATTTGAATTTGCTCAGGCTAGCATGAAGTTGAATTTCATTTATTTAAAAAAATACCTCAAGCATTCTGCTATTTTAAAGCCCGTGACCCTAATGGATCTCTGCTCACTTTACAGCCAGTATCAGTCTAGTCCATTAAATGGGTGTTATTTGCACTACACTCCAGCATCACAAACCTCCACGCTGTAGGTTGGGAACATGTGTTTTATATCTCTCACATTGTCAGTGTTTATGCTGATAATAAACCACACGAGTATGGTAAGGCGTAATGTCCTTAAAATGATTTGAAATAGATATCTTGCTAAATGTCTTCTTGGCCATTGCTGTGGATAACTTGGCAGATGCTGAAAGTCTAAATACAGCTCAGAAAGAAGAAGCTGAAGAAAAAGAAAGGAAAAAGAATGCGAGGTAAAATAGAAGGGCATGTTGAATAAGCAGGAGAGGGAAGGAGGAGAGTAATGAATTCTTCCATAAGGATTTTTTTTATATGAATGTCTTTACCATCTTCAAAATGTGCTGGACTGAGGAAAAAAATAAGAGGGTTTGTCTAGACACTACAATAGCAGACAAACAGTGTGATTTTAGATAAAAGTTAGGTAGTTATTGTGGTGAATTAAGAATATAATGATAAACCAACTGATATTTAAACATTGCAACTGTAGGATTTATTGTGCAATTAGCACAAGAATTTATCTGTTGTTGCCAGTGCACAGCTCCCTGTGGAATCAGTTCTCTAAGCCTTATATAGACAAGTAGAAAACCTTCTTTTGAAATCAGTGCAAGCCTGTTGAAGTCAATGAAAATTGTTTGTATGAGTCCAAGGGCACAGTTTATCCCTCTAGAAAGGAGTAATTATCATGTGTTGAATGTTTTAGGGATTAGTCTCTGGAATTATATTCAAAATCATAATCTTTTAAATGGATCATTGCATTCAAATGCAGTAGATTTTACTGCTCTGACACCTGCAGCTGTACAAAATATTTTAAATATTTTATTATAAGGCTTTCAAATTTTCATAGAATTGGTATCATTCACTTAAAATTGTCTGTCTTTACATGGCATGCTTTGTAACTGTTATTGTATTGTTTTGTAGAAAAGAGAGTCTGGAAAATAAAAAAAGTGAGAAGTCAGAAGGTGACCAAAAGAAGCCCAAGGATAGTAAGGTGTTTATCCTAAAACTTGTCTCTTTTCTAAGAAGCAATTTTACTAATTTTGCTAGGGAGTACTTTTCAAGACTACTGTGCATTGTACAATTCCTTTTTGAGCCCATCATCCCTACATTTTTTTTCCAGGAAAAGAAAACTTAGTCCTGATGCTTTGCATCCTCACAGCATCTCTTAATCCAGAAAAATCCTTTTGGTTCCAGGATATCCTGAGAAGGGAAGCTCTTAGAGAACAAAATAGTTAATGTCAGAAAAATGTGATTTTTTTTTTAGGATCCCTGTAGGTATTTTGCTTGATAAATGCAATGAGATTAGTAAATGATCAACTCTTAGTAGAATGTTCCAACATTCTTGGTAGCTTTTATCAAAGTGTGTTGGTTATATTCTCATTGTGATTTACACAGCCAGAAAAATGTGGATACTATTGAAAAATTATCATTGAAAAATAAGTAATAAACTGTCAGCTCTCCTCTGTTCTCAGAGTTACTCTGCTTCAGAAAACTCACTTCTCTGACTTCAGAGGCTTATTTGGTTTGCTTTCTATTGGACTTTGTACTGTGTGTTAAAATTTATTTTTCTTCCTGTGCATCCCTTTCACTGCTATAGGTGACAATTGGCGAATATGGAGAAGGAGAGGATGAGGATAAAGATCCCTATCCACCCTGTGATGTACCAGGTATGTGAATACTAGCTAGAAGACGAACACATTTGTTTGCTAAAATATCCTAAACTTGCTCCTGCTGAACATTGAATCCATTCCTTTGAAGTCAGTGAAGTCGTGCTCTGTTATCAGTGGATAAATGGGCCTGGAAGCTGCTAAGTATTATCTTTTCCTGCAGCTTCCTAGACAGTACAAGCAGCATTTGAGAGTTAATACTGTGAGCCTCAGCACTGTTGTGGTAACACTATCTGGATGGGAGAGCAAATTCTAAATTTCTCTAAAACGTTTGGCAAAAAAGGACATTCCAGGGCTGATGATGTTTGGTCAATTTTTTCTTGGCCCAGTGAATATACTTATGTAAAAATCAGTTCTGCTGGATTATCTGGATACATGTCACAGAAATCTGCCCTAAATTTTGAGCACACAGTGCTCACCCAGAGCTCAGCACTCAGCACAGGCATGGATGGACTGTTGGGGGCTGAGCTGAACTGGGGCTCCAGAGCTCCTCAGGGAGCTTGGGGAGTCCTCAGGTGCAGCTGCTCAGGACCAGCAAAGCCTGTTAATGCTCTCAGGGCACTTATGCACACACCCTGTATGTGGGTCACAAACAGTGACAACTGTTTGGATGTTCACATATTGGTTTATAGATTCTTAGAGTCATTCTATGAATATATATTTCCTATAAGCCAATGTGAAATCTAATACAAGCTATGCTTTTGTATCATTATGAAAAAAACCTCAATATCTTTTAGTTTATAGTAAAAAGAATGTTTAATTTTAAAGTAGGTGAAGATGAAGAAGATGAGGAGGATGAACCAGAGGTACCAGCAGGCCCACGTCCCCGTAGAATATCAGAACTCAACATGAAGGAGAAGATAACACCGATCCCTGAAGGGAGTGCCTTCTTCATTTTCAGCAGCACCAATCCGTAAATATAATTTTGAAAAATACTGGTTTCGGCATCAAGCAGTGAAGTAACAGACCTCCTTCCAGGGAGATCAGGAGTAGGAATCTAGTATCTTCAACAGAAAAGGGATTGGCTTTCCTCCTAAAATGTTCTGATTGACTTGGTAAATGAGAATAATATGAAAAAGATATTATTTTTCTTCCCACTGTTGAAGATAACAGCATTTTGTACATACAGTCTGAGTTCTCACATGCCTGGAAAATACCCTTTAAGGTGTATTATCTGTGTACTATATTAGTCATTGGATGTAAAAGATCTGAGAATCTTCTGCATGAGATAGGTTACTAGGGTTACTAGAAATTCTTCGTGGAGGAGAAACCAGAAAAAGAGAAAAGTAGGAGAAAGGTTGTATATATTCTGCTTAGGGTAACAGCATTTCCCAGATTCAAATAAACATCAAAGATAAAGACAAATTATTTCAAAAAATCAAGAACAGTAATAGTTGGATTTTGGGGAGCAATTGGAATCTTTCAACACTTAGCCTAACTCCAGAGCATTTGGAGTTCTACTCTGGTGAAGACACCAAGCTTGAGTAGTCAGTAAAAGTCCTTACTTAAGATTTATTTGGCATGGGAGAATGCTGCCTTTCAGTGGTAGAGGCCACCACAAGTTTAAAAGATGATCAAGATAAAATTTTTTTGGGTGTGTATCTCATTCATTGCATGGATTATCTGAAGCTCTTCAGAGTTTGCAAACTGGAAAAAGAGCTCCTTGAACTAGTAATTTTCATATGCTGAATGCAAAATCATTAGGTTTGTTGAACACTTCAAATTGCTTTCAGCTTCAACTAACACTATGTATTCTTGGTCTAAAATGGCCTACTTGCATAAATAAGATATGCCACACTCCAATCATGTACTTAATTTCAGGAGAAAAAATTTTAGCCAAGAACCTTCTGGGTCTTCAGCAGAATTTAGACAACTTCAGTGTTAGTCAGTTATGAACCTGATCCTGCCTTTTTGTCAGTTTAATCCCAGATCTGCTCTGTATTTGTGATTACCTTGGGCTCAGTGACTCTAAGCATATGCACAGTTACACTTCATGTCATGTGGCTGAAGCCTGACAGCTCTGGAGCCTTCAACACCCACTTGTCCTGTAATTCTGTAAGGAAATCTTCATGGAGATTCTGATTTGAGTCCTAAGTAGCACAATGAGATCTGCAGCCTAAGTTGCATCTCACAAGATAAGTAATTTTGGCAACTTTAGTAAGGATGAAATCAAACAGGGGATCTGGAATGACTTATTGTCTAGCCTTGGTCCCTCTGACATTGTCTGTATGTGCACAGTGGTACAAACCCTGGAACTTGTGGTGTTCATAACCCACTGGAAACCAACCCCTCCCAGATTGCTTTAAGTGCATCTTCACTATGGGTGATTTGGATTTCGAATTTATTTACATTCTTAGGAATCAGACCGATGGCTTCAGCATTTTCATTGCTTCTGACTGCTGATTGTTGCTCTGTTCCATCAGTGTTGGCAGAGTAACAGAAAACATGTTGTATATTAACCATCTGCTGAATTCCGTGTGCAAAGATGGTGTATTTTTGTATCTTCTCTTTAGAATTCGAGTGGGATGCCACAGACTTATCAATCACCACATCTTCACCAATCTCATCCTTGTCTTCATCATGCTGAGCAGTGTTTCCTTAGCAGCAGAAGATCCAATTCGCAGCCACTCTTTTCGAAATAATGTAAGCCTTTCATTTTTATGTCTGAAGATAAATACACCCTCACAGGATACAATCCTTTGGGCCTAGTGCCTGGTTTTTAATTTTCATGTTAAGAAACATTCCTTTTCCAAGCTATACATTTATATTCCTTTTGCTCTAAGAAGCATAAATCTTTAAAGACAATTAATTTTATTGATGGAACATCATCAGTATTAGAATTGTTTATTATTTACATGATGCTTTTTCTGTGACTATAAATATATCAGGATAAAATATTCTCAAGCTGAATATAAGTAATATCTATAATTTTCATATTTTTTCCTACTTTGCAGCTCGAGTACCTGATGTGCAATTCCTGAATCACTCTTACTGCCTCACAGTGTTTGATGCTGATTTAAAAATGCTAGTTAAAATTATCACTGTTTATCATGCTTGGAATAGACTCTGATCTGTCCTCCCTGCATTGACTGTATTATATGGTTTTGGGGCACTTGGAATATCCCTCTGTTAGTGAGTGTTGGGACTCATAAGGGTGTTACCTCTTCTCTCAGAGAGTCTCATGTGGCCAGTCTGGGGTGTTTGAGTTATCCCTACGTTGGACCCAAAGATATTTGGATTCCTGACTGGCCACATCAGAAACTAAACAAGTCTCACTTTTTTCTAAACTCACATGTAAGAGGAAGATCAGAACATGCCCAGCTCTTCCCTTGATTCAGAGAAAAATGCCATTTCAGCCTCAAAAAACCATTAATTTAAATAATGTCTCTATTAATAAAATTGTAGTTTATGTGGGGACTAAACACCTGTGTTCTCCCAGAACAAATTCGTGAATCCCCCATTTTAAATTCTTAGTCCAGTGGATTACCTGTTACTCAAATGCACAATTATTAGACAGAGAAACAAAAAGAAATCTCCTCTTGTGACCACGGATTTTGTTAGTCTTGTTGCACTTGTATCAGTTGTGTAGCAAGACTCATGTTATTGTGAGTTGTGTTTGCTTTAGATTAGGTAGGAAATAGCTGAGATGGTGCAACTTGGTAGTAGTCCATGGGGACTTTGGGGATGCTTTGACAGAACTTTCAGGCCTCTCCTGTTCTAGCTACAAAATGATCTGTAGAGATTGTCATGGAGTTAGAGAAACTCTGTTACATCTTGCAGGAAAGGTGGGCCTGAGGAGGCTGTAGAGGTTGTACCTCTCTAGTTCTTGCTGGTGTTGGTGCAAGCTCTGAAAGTCTTGTTTTGGCTGTTGGCACTCTCTGAACATTTTTCCAGAAACTTTAGTAAAAACCAGAAAGCAAAAACTTTCTCCAGAGGTAAAAAGAGGCCAAAGCACAAAGACACTCTTCATGCACTATTCAGCAGAGCAGTGTGCTTCCCATAGCTGTAAAGCTGGACCAATGTAATCCTATAAATAAATCACACTAATGGGTAGGAAAAAGAGAGCTGGTGGAGAATACTGAAATTGTTATTATAGAAACAGCTTCAAGGGCTGATAATTGTATTTGTAACTAGAGGAGCATTAGGAAAATGTAAGTGGAGAGTGGTGGTAACTGAAAAGATTATTTCTGTTTGGGACACAGACAAAATGTGTGAGGGATTTCAGGAGGGCATTGCCCTCTTGCTGTAAGTATTCTCATGTGCCCCAGGCCTGCATCGTTTTCCTTTTACTGCCTTGAGTGTTCATGTTCCTTCCTTCAGATCGGCAACAGAATGAAAGTTTACAAACTGGAATGCCTTTAAATATTTTATTTTAGGTCTAGAGTGAATTGGTGGCTGATCAATCTTTGTTGAATGGCTTTAATATTTGCCTGTTTTTTCAGCCACACCAAGGGACAGAAGGACGTGATGATCAGTGGAATATGGGGGAAAAATGATTTCCTTTTATTTGATCTAGCATGACTATTTTCTTTGTGTGTTGTCTCATTGTTTTATTTCTCCTTCCCACTTGGTTAGTTGCTGAACCTCAGGCAAGATGTTTCTGTGCACAGCTGTTGGCTAGGTGGATTGCTGCATCCTTGAGGCTAAACTCTTACCCTCCTGCAGTTCACTGAATTAGGTGTTAGTGATGTGGCCACAACTCTGGGTGGTACTGAGATACCTGCTCGTGTGCCTGTCGAGAGCAATCAATCCCACAGCCACAATCCTCTTAGAAATTTTGTATCACTGTGCAACTCTTGTGGGTTCTTTTAAATTTCCTATAAATAAATACCTGCTGTATCTTCCCACTTCAAGGAAAAAGTGTTGTGGTGTTGATTTTAAGTGATTAGTTATTAATTAATTTGTTTTGTGACACTCTAGAGAAGCCTATACAGGAACAGTACAATGTAGCAGAATGTGGAATGATCTGCAGTCTAGAAGCATCCACTGATATTTTATTTTGTGATGCAATACTTTGGCAAAAACCTCAGACATTAGTAAAAAGTATTTATTCTTTGTTTAAGATTCTGGGTCTCTGATAAAGACTGACGAAAGTACCTGTGAAAGCTGGTAGAGGGAATTGAAAGAAATTGTTGCCTATTGGGTCCTGTCAATTGTTGAGGGGTGAAATCTAATACCTGAGCACAGTGGCATCCTTTAAATTTTTAAGCAAATAAAAATGGTTGCACAATAGCTGGAATTTTAAACTACTTTGTGTAAATTCTCCATCTATCTACTAAGATTAATTCAGGTGTTGTTGTGTATGTGGTCTAAGTTGTAAAAATTATTAAGAGATGGATTTCTTACTGTGGCACGTATTATACCTTGCAGATACTTGGTTACTTTGACTATGCTTTCACAGCCATCTTTACTGTTGAAATCCTGTTAAAGGTAATGCATTGTTAATTGATCCTTGTTAGCTCAAAAGCAGCTTTAGCAATAATGTTTGTAACTTTTTGTTTACCTTCCAGATCCTAGGGTATGCAGATTATGTCTTCACTAGTATGTTTACATTTGAGATCATTTTGAAGGTAACAGGTTTTTAAAGGAAGCTTGTTTAAAAGGATTTTCCTTGTGTGTCACCTGCCAAGAAAAGGCACTTGAAGTGTTCTTCGCCTTTTCTCAGCGATCAAAGCTAAACTTTTTTAAACTAGAGGATTTTTTTATTTGACAGTTCCTCATAGTTTTGATTGGTTATTTTTTTACCATTGGGTGCATGAAGAAGCTGGTTTTTTATCATTACATCAGTTTAATAATTCATTTTTTACCCTTTTTAAACTTACAGTTGTCAGAAAAGGGAAAAATAAATCACTGCGCATGAGCTTTTCCTTCTCCTTGCTCTGGCATTTCCAAAAGAGATAATCAGTCTTATAAGGAGGGAGCATGTAATTTCTCATTTATTTTGCTGAACTATATCCACGGAGCTAAAATAGTAGATAACTATTTTCTTGCAATAGGACTTGCAAGATCTCTTGCATTTATCTATCTATACACTAAGATACTTTGCATTTATCTTGGGCATACATTTAAATTCACAGACAGGCATAATTATGCTTGCTTAAATGTATTACCCATGCATGAGCCAAGAATTGGCATTTTAATGTATAGTTTGTGTACTGATTATTAAGAATATCTATTGGGGTTACTCAGATTTTCAATGTACAAGACTTACTCTGGTAAAGAAGCCAAATAACTGAAAATTGCATTCACATGAAACAAAATGCTGAACAAGGAAATTAAAATTTTCATTGGAAATTGGCAAAATATTTTTTCAGAGATTTATACATGATTCATAAGTGTTTCATGCTGTGCTTATTCTCACCACAAGTTTTTGGTTGAGTAATCCTGATTTATACAGTTAAAAATTGCTGGCACACTAAGAATCTGTACATAAACTATGCATTTCCAGTTGAGGATTAAGCTTAACAAAATCTCTTCTCCCAGCTTTTGCTCATATTGCTGTGCATAGTCTTCACAATGCAATTTGATTAATACTAATTGGTGCAATATTTGGGCTGTTTACAAGATAAGCTGTACTGTAAGTAATAGACTATTTTTATGCTTGAATTTTCTCCCAGGCTTAATGTTTATCCCCTTATTTCACATTTTCAGCAGTGAGAAGCTTGCTATGGAATTGATTATTCTTGTTTGTAGCATGCTAAAATAAATATCCAGGGTTTTTGTTGCTAGAGAAAGGCCAGACTAAAGGAGAGAACAAAGCATTGAAAAGAGCTGTAGCATTAGATCAGCCTAGTTCCCAACTCTGAATTTGAGAAGCCATAAACATATGTTACCATTATACCTGTGGCAGAAGAGAGTCAGTAGACTTCCACATGCTCTGAGCAGCAGGTTCTCCAGTTCCTGCAGTTCCATTTGTGTTTTTCTAGGAGACAGAGGAATTATGAAGAGTGGCATAAAGAGGCATAACTGGGTGTGTTAAGAAAAGCAGCATTCCTGAAAACTGCGAAAGGTTTTGGCGCTGAGCAATTTAAGAAGGGAAGCAGGAAACTCTAGAGCTTGGGCTGCTGAAATCTGGCATTGTAAAATATTACAAGGAAACAAGAAGCCACATCACAGCCAAAAATTTGGATGCTTCTGACTCTGGTTTCTCCAGGAAGCTCTTCAGAGCATTCACATGTAAAGGAAAATAAGCTGCACCATAGAAATGTAGTGAACAGTCAGGGTGTGACATAGACACAGTGCCTGCTTTACTAACATGTCTCAGACTCTGGCTTTGCTTGCTTATGGCTGGGGCCCTCCATGTCCTCTGCTGTCCTTCCCACAGTATCTGAGTTGTACAGGAAGAGTGTGTTCTGCAAGGAGAAAATTCAAAACTAGACCTGCAGTAACAATAGAATTCCTTAATTTCCAGGCAAAAAATGTATGAAACTGAAATTAGGATAACCAGAGGCAATATTATCACCTGTAGCAAAGGAAATTGTACAAAAACCAAGCATTAAACCAGAATAACTCTCAGCACGTAGGGAGTCTCCTTGTGCTCTGTCTTACTGCTCTCAAACAAGGATTCCCACATCACACAGTGCTGAATGTATGGATGAGGATATGAATAACAGAAGAGCTGCAACATCAGCTTAAAGCATTTAAGAATTCTCTTATGTAATCCCTACATGACACTGAAATCCTGTTTGGATAACTTGGGAAAGGTAAAAACATAAGAGCAAAGGTCAGGGTAGAGATTTGTGCTTTCAACTTCCCCCCACTGTGCTAATCCCACACCATTTAAACTTGCTTGAGAGAGTTCTAGCAAATGCTTCCACTAGGATTTTGTGGTGATTGAAGTATGAGTGAAGATGGGGAAATATGTACCTCACCTGTGCTTTTAGGTCAGTTATTGACCTAATTTTTGTGGGAGTCTTACATGAAACTTTATGTGCTGCTCATAACATACTACAGTGTAAATGGGTAGATGTAGGTAGATGCTAGCTTGATATTCAGGTTTATTTTAGTGTTCAACTTCCACTGATTCTAATGAGTTTAGATGTACTCTGTCCAGCTGTAAGTGAAAGAGCTAGGAATTTAATGGAAATTTTGTAATATAACTATGTTATATCTCTTACGCTGTGGCATAAGTTAAAGCTTTAGCATTTTTACTCTTCTAGCTTTGAGGAATATTTAGTATTTTGATCACCACAAAAGAGGGCTTAACCATGAGAATAAGGAGAGGAGAACTTCCAAAAAAATGCATCTTTCCTTTGCATATGTACATCCTTTACTGGTGGTGATGGTTTGTCATGCAGAAGGCCTGGAAATGTCTGCACACTGGATAGGGATGCAGTGCACTGAGATGCCAATTGCCTGTGGCTCTGTCCTACACTGGGGAACTGTCTTGAAAGCTGTAGTAATCTGCTGTGAGGGGAAATGAAATAAAATCTCTTCACTACACCTTGAGGAACAGAATAGAAAGTAAAGGGATTATAATGCACAGTCAGTATCAGATATTTTCTAGATGGCGTCGATTTTTCTTACCTGTGGAAAACAAGGAATAGCTCAGTATTCAGGCTCTTTAGGAGGATCTTGAGGCTGAAGAAATTAGAATTCATGTGACTGAGCTGACCACAAGGTATTTTTCAGAGGTATCCTTATTTTTGTTATGAGTTTTTAGTTTCAGTATTTCAGACTTAATTCATAACTATGGAAAGATTTATGCAATATTCTCTTCAGCTGGTGAGTCTGCATCTAAGGGTTTAAGTGGACTCCTCTGTGCATTTTTAGACTGGTACTTACTTACAGTTATGGTAGGGGGTCTAATTAATGGATTTAGGAGTCAAATTCAGCTTTGTGATACCCAAAACCATCTGCCCAGGTGCTGGCTGCAGCCATAATTAATATAGCCTCTATCACCGGCTCCTAATGAAAGTGATGCACACAAGATCCACTTTGTAAGATTTTTTCATCTAAATATAGGGACAGAAACCAAAAAATTTAGAGGAAGTCCAAAAGGAAGAGCAATGTTTGGTATTCCCCACAGAACAGCAAGATTTAGTGACCTTTGATTACACATAATACGAAACATGTATCAGTTGTTCCAGGTTATTCCAAGATACCCATTCATGTCTCCCATAAGCCAAAGCTGAATAGCCTTGTGGTGCTGCCTTGGGACAGCCTTGTCCTGCTTCTGTACCAGCTTTGACCCTCAGGTGTTTGCAGTACATTCTCAGCTCCTTCAATTCTTAAGATAGTATGAATTATTAGGAGTCAGAATCTGGACCCTACAGTTTAGCAAACATGGAAATCTTAAGTGTTGTTTTTGTAGCAAATTTTTTAACAAAAGCCAAATTAATTCGGTGTAATCATCTCAGCCTCATCTGTTCTTACACAAAAGAAAACATTTGTTGACATCAGAAACAGTTAGCATATTTGTTGATGTTGTTGAGTCGATTTTTTCTGATTTAAATGAGAGATTTAATGTACATTGAGGGATTGTTTTATATATCAAAGGATTTTAGAAAGCGAGATAGTATTGTATGCATTCACACTCTAGGCAAGTGTCTTGTAAACAGCCTAAATGTGATTTTGAATAAATTGAAATATAGACTAAGTGTGTAACAATTCTATTTTTAGATGACAGCTTTTGGAGCATTCCTTCATAAAGGGTCCTTCTGCAGGAATTATTTTAATTTGCTGGATTTGCTGGTTGTGGGCGTTTCTCTGGTATCTTTTGGGATTCAGTAAGTACTATACTTATAATGTGAATGATTTATTTTTGCTCTGGGGTTTTCTACCGAAATCAGTGTTTCAGCTCCTTTTGTTCCCCCACGGTGTGTGGGTGTGCAGTGTCAGTGCTCAGGGATGGGGCTGGCAAGAGGCAGTGATTTGCATGGAGAGTGTTGTAATTCAGTACTAATATGGGCTGGAAACAAATTACTACTTCCCACTATTACCAAGAGAATGAGGAGGAGCACCGTGACACTGTATGGTATAACAGGTATTTCCTGGAGCTTCAGGAGGTTTATATCCCTTCTCTCGAGCTGTTATCACATCTACAATCTAATTTTATGACCTTGGTCTTTCAGTATTGACCTGTGGGGATATAGAACTAGACAGTGTTCGAAGGGGGAGAAGTTGTACCTTAAGCAGGACTGCAAGTGGTAATGGTGAGGTTTGTTTTGCTTTTTTGGGGTTGGACTAAACACAATAAAAGAGTCTAAAGGTGGTTATTGATTCACTGTGTGGTTTTCCCCTATTAAATATCATCTGTGACAGCCTTGATGACTTAAAGAGAACAGGGGAGGGTTTCAGGCAGCTGCTCCCCACTGAACTCTGCTGGTACCAGAATACCTATTGCACAAGCTTTCAGTTTCACAGGGTGTTCTTTGAAATACTGTGCACTAGTTCCTCAAAATGCAGTCCTAGCTACTTAAACAGAGGGAATGGAAGTCATTTGAGATCTTTTGATCTTGGGTTAGCTGGAAATTGAAGGATTCATTGATTTACAGGACTTACACAGTGTCTTCAAAAGAGCTTGTCAACACCGAAAAATTCTTTGGGGACTATTTTGCTACATTATAGTCTTAGATGAGCTTCTAAACTGTTAATTCCAAATTTGCTCCAGAAATCAAATGACTTTTATGGCGTTCATGAGATCGATACTATTTTCTAATATTAATAAAGAATCAATAAAGAGTAAAAGTATTGTATATATATATCTTGAGAGTTCTGGTTGGAGGTTTTTTTAAAAAATTTCATGATTAAGGAATTCTCAAGGATATTGTTATTCTGTAATGCAATCTGTTACCTTAACAGTAACGGTATAATTTTTTTTTTTCTCCTAGATCAAGTGCTATTTCAGTCGTGAAGATTCTCAGAGTTTTAAGAGTCTTGAGGCCTCTAAGGGCAATAAACAGAGCAAAAGGACTTAAGGTGTTTATTTTTATTTTTAAAATTATATTTCTGTTGGCTTGATGCTTCAGTCCTGCCTCAGGTTAAAAATTCTTGCTCAAGAAAAATTGTCTACAGAAGTCCACAGAGCAAAGACAGAAATCAGTTCCTGATTCTTAAACATATCTGTTCTTAACCAGCCCAGGCTCTGCCCACAGTTACAGCACTTTGTGTGTGGAGGAACTGCCACTGAGAGCAGATTTGGACTGTGATGAACCAACATGTCAGTGCATTTAAGTTGTTTATGCATAGTGCTTGTGTAGTTTTTAGCCAGTTGATGTTGATGGGTCTATGTCAACAGACTTACAGACAAATTTAGAAAACAAGTCCAATTACAGTATTAGATATAATACTGGCAACACAAAAATCGTAATTTTAAAAAAGAATATGGAAATAGATTTTTGTGGTGTGTAGTCCATGACAAATTGCATTGAAACATATTTTTTTCTTTCATTCCAGCACGTTGTTCAATGTGTCTTTGTGGCTATTAGAACTATTGGTAATATCATGATTGTTACAACTCTGCTGCAATTCATGTTTGCTTGTATTGGGGTGCAGCTGTTCAAGGTAAGACACTCTCAGAACTTACAGTGCATCAAGAAAAGCAAAGCTGAATTGAATTCTTGGTGGCTTGCTGCTGGAACTGGGCTGGTCCCATCCTGAGCCAATTGAAGTATAAAAGCATGTATTTTGCATATTCTGCATTTTATCATTGCTTTTTGTTTTTATATGTAGGGAAAATTCTACAAGTGCACTGATGAGGCAAAACAGAACCCCGAGGAATGCCGGTGAGGAGACCTTTGGTCTAAGAATGTGACACATTTTGTTCTGAATAACTTGAACTGTGTATGGGCAGGCACATGTCAGGCCATTTAGGGTTGTGCAAATCAGAATTGTTATCTTAAATCCACCAGAAAACACAGGTTAGCAAGGAAATAAAACAGACATGAGGGGGAATAAAAGAAAGAGCTTTGAATAGTGCATTGAGTAACTCTTGAGGTTAGCTCAGTATTTCACTAATGACAGTCTCTTTCCCACAGAGGAATATACATCGTTTATAAGGATGGAGATGTCGATAGTCCCATGGTCAAAGAGAGGGTCTGGCAAAACAGTGATTTCAACTTTGATAATGTTCTGTCTGCTATGATGGCCCTTTTTACAGTCTCCACCTTTGAAGGCTGGCCAGCGTGAGTGGGTTCTCCATGTTTTCACAGCGTTGTTACGAGAGTTGCTTTTTCCAGAACAATTCACTATCATTTACCAGACATTTTTGGGCAGTAAAGCAGTTTTAAGTGGTGGTGTAAAGAGGGAGGAAGTAAAAAACACATTATCCTGAATCTGTGCACTTATCCCATGTTTCAGGAAAAGTAAGAGAAGGTGAGCTTTTAATATTGTTTGATTCCCAGTCTTGCTACTTTTACTATAAGGACCTAGTCCTCAGCTCTAATGGAAGCTCTAATTTTAGATGCTTATCCATTAACGGTCCTTAAACAATGTTAATTTGAAAGTTTTAGGCCTTCAAGTAAACCTTTTACTGAAAAATCAGGCAGTAGTACACTCATAGAGAAACCTAGAAAGAGCTAACTGCCACTCACTAATTCCCTAAATGAGAAAATTTTATTTGGATAAATAATAAATAAATGAAAATGACAACCATTGGGTCATTATCTTAATTCTTTCAGAAAAAAAGAATATAGCAATGTGTGCTGTGGTTCTTCTGGTTTCTATATTCTTGAAAGCACTATCAATAAGTAAAGGAGGATAAAAGTGAACATCAGACCATTTCTGAAACCTGTCCTCTGAGTCTGCATATTTTAATATTTTCTTATTTTAATGGTAATAAAGATAAAATTTTGTTGGTTTTTTTTTTTTTTTCAGGCTGCTATACAAAGCCATTGATTCAAATGGCGAGAATGTAGGACCTGTATACAACTATAGAGTGGAGATCTCCATTTTTTTCATCATTTATATCATCATTATTGCTTTCTTTATGATGAACATATTTGTTGGTTTTGTGATTGTCACATTCCAAGAACAGGGAGAACAAGAGTACAAGAACTGTGAACTGGACAAAAATCAGGTTAAAAGAATAATGAATTCTTAAGTTTTAGAAGTAGCCTTTTTTGTTTATGCATGAAGAACTTCCTTTCTACTTTGGGGCAGAAGAGGGCACCAGACACATAGCTTAGTATTTATTTATTTGAGTTTTTTACTGTCTGGGTATTTATTTAACTGGGTATTGAGGTTGTTGTACATTCCTCTTTCTGTGAGCTCAATCCATCAGTCTTTCTGTTGTGAAAGGTGGTCCACTAAGCTTGTTGGCTTCTTAGCATATTGCTTTTTGGTGTCACATTAATAAGAATACAGCACTTGCCAGGTTATCCTGAGGCAGAGATAGGTTTTACACTAAGAACTGGAAAACAGTTTTTGTGTTCTGAATAGAGTGAAAGTGTTCAAAGTTCAGGTGTTCAAAATGTTTCACTTCTCACCCCCATTAATTTAGAAATTAATGGGGGATATTCAGATTAAAATTACAAAAATCTGTCGCTATTTACTGTTTAATCCTTTGGCTGAGAAACTCATAACTCACAATTTTCCAGGTATTCTTAGCTGACTGTAACACACTTCATGAGCATGAGACTGTAGCCAGGATTCTTTCTGCACCATGTATCCTGTCAGTCAGGGCCTGTAAGAATTCCTCCAGAGACAAGTGGGAGGCCCAGCCCTGAAGATTTGGGGTGCTAATAGATTATGAGATTAATCCATGATGTTCCTACATATGTGATTTTGCTGGGCAATTTAAGTGAGCTGTTAGAAGTAAGACCACCTCAGTATTTATTTTGCTGACTCTATGGTTTTATGCTAAGCAGGCCCATTGGTAGTTGAAAAGGGAGTAAAGACATGGTTTATAGATGACTATATGTACTATACCTGTATGTTCTATAATATATTTGTGTAAAAAGGCAAAACCCTCCAGAATTTCCATGAGCATTATTTGATTTTTGCATGTGACTGAGCAGTGTATATGGTTAGACATGGTTAGATACAGTTGTAAATAATCAAGTGAGGATTGGTGAGCTGCTCGTGCACTTTATTAACACTTAATAATAAAAAGGCCCTACATCAAGTAGCTAGACTGGTATTGAGAGTTATATTTAATAATTTGCACTTTGGTTAACTGCTGAGTTACAGTCTAACAATTTTTGCTGTATTTGCTTTTCAGCGTCAGTGTGTAGAGTATGCCTTGAAGGCACGTCCTCTCCGTAGATATATTCCAAAAAATCCTTATCAGTACAAGTTCTGGTATGTGGTGAATTCTACTGGATTTGAGTACATCATGTTTGTCCTCATCATGCTGAACACCCTTTGCTTGGCTATGCAGGTAGGAAAACCAGAAACTCTCTTGAAGCTGTTGGCATAAATTGCAGGGAAGGATATGATGCCTTTAATTTATGGCAACCTGTATTTTTCATGGAGTGGAATTTTAAAGAAAGCACTTCTGATCACAGTACTTTTCTGTGACAATTGCTAATTGACTCTTTCTTTCCCTAGTATTTCAGATTTTGATAAGAAAAAGAATGGTTTGGATTCAGTTTATAAAACCATTCTGCTTTTTTCATTAAACTTGCATGCACTGTGTCCTCTGAAAAATACACCTCCTACACACTGTGTTATTTTGTGACTACCATACTTCAGGCTTTCTAAGCAGGTGTGACACAAGCCTGGGTAATTTTAAAACCTTGCATATAAAACTTGGGAAAATGTTGTCGTCTAATTCTCCTCTTTTGAGGGAACCATTTTCCTCTCACAACCATCTCTCTGGAGATTCCCTTAGGATGTCGAAGAATGACAATTCCGTTCTGCTCAGTGCCTAAACAGAATAGACTTAAACAGTTCCATGCTTGACCAGGGATATTCAGCTAATCTTCCACATATATAGATGTGCTTCATAAATTTTACTAGAAAATGTTTTCCTATGCTGTGTTTTTGTCTTAAGCTGCCTTGCTTTCACTTAATATTTTGAAGCCTTTACTTTTGTAAGTATTTTTTTTTTTCATTCACAGCACTATGGACAGTCTAAACTATTTAATGATGCTATGGACATTATGAATATGGTTTTCACGGGAGTGTTCACTGTTGAAATGGTTTTGAAACTGATTGCATTCAAACCCAAGGTAAGTTGAAGATATGCTTTAATTAGGTCATCACCACAGGAATTAAGTATAATGAGTTTCACACTTGCTGTATATTATTCAATGAACAAAAAGAACCAACATTTCCCACCTTTATCTATCAGAGAAATTATAATAAAGTGTAACTCCGGGAAATGAAGTGCAGGTATCAAAAAAAAAAAAAATCTTACAAAGTGGTTGAAGAGATCTAGAATACTTTGAGGTAATGAAAATGTCCCTTTCTAAATCAGATATATCATTTCCTGTTACAAGCATTACCATGTCTCCTGTTCTGGGTACTACGTTCATTATTTCACACTAATTTAATCTCCAGTAAAGACCTGTATCCTGTATCATTTCCTATTCTAAAATGCAAAATAATTTCTTTACTTTATAAAATATAGCCAAGTATTACAAACATACATATAAATAATTTACATATTCAATAGCCTTTTTAGATTTTTATGTTTTCAGTTATATATACATAATATTTGTTCGAAGGCCTCACACTGAGTGGTTGATTCCTTGTCTTAAAGGGACACTGTCAATATGAATGATGCAGACACATTTTCAAAAGTAGATTTGCAAGAGAAAGTGATAACTACAATTGAAAAAAAGATAAAATTATCCTGTTTTTTGTTCAGTTCTCATACTGTATTTATGAAGTGCAGAAGTTAATGATGGAAAAATAGACTAAATTTGTTTCCAGTACAACAAGATTAACGTTTATTGTGGGCTATGTAAATAAGTAAATGTGTTCACTTGCTATACATGGAATTTGAAAAAAGCCAGATGAGCCACTTGAAGTTTACTGATCTCACCATCCAGGACTGGTACTTTTCATTTGCCATTGCCCTTCTTTTAAAGCAACCAGGATATCTGCCTGTGGAGCTGGCTGTGAGCTGTGCCCTTTGCTGGTGTGAAGCAGCCCTGGCTGACTGCAGCTCTGCAGGCAGCCCTGTTCCTGCTCTGACCCAGGGAGTTCTGTGCTCACAGCACAGCTGCCCAGGGCTCAGGCTGCAGCAGCAGTACAGCAGCTTTCCAGATTTTCAGAACTATTTATTCAGCTTGCATTTAGTGCTGAGCTTGGCTGTACAGCTTCAGCTACTTGGTTTAAAGCCAGCTCATATTTGTCTGCCGAAGTGAACAAATTATCCATCACTTGAGATCTGGTGTTGAGATGTGAACTGTGGAGTTCTGGGTGAATGTTTACCCACTCTCCCCTAGTCTCGCTCTGCACTGTCCAGTCCATTGTACATTTCTAATGAATTTATTTGTATTTTTGTGTCAGCTATCTTATTTAAATGCTAAGGGTTTCACATGAAAAATAGCACAATATGAGGCCCCAGAGGAGATAGCTCAGCTGTGTGGACCACAGTGTCATGAGTATGCTGGTTGTGTTTCCTGATCTGTATTTCCTGTTCTATATCCTTGTTTTGCACAGAGGACTTTGCTGCATTTTTTCATCTGCTTTTTGAAAGAAGGTTGTGAATCCTTGTATGGTTCTCCATGCACTTGTGACTGTAGTCAGAAATAGCAGCTAATGCAAAACACAGTGGTCTGATCATGAGTGTACAAATCACAGTGCTCCATTTGTACTGTGGGCTTCCTACTCGTTAGCAAATGCAATGTCTTAACACTGGTCTCTAAGACTCTGTACAATTTGAGCTTTAATTCTGTTGCAACATGCTTTCTATCTGACTGGATGCTTTCACTGTGAGAGATCCCTGGATCTGAACCCTGAGAGTTTGAAGGGCAGACACTGCCAGTGGAAGGTTCTCATTTCCTGAATTGCGGTCCCCCATAGATGCAGAACACCTTAAACTTGCTAATTAGCAGGACAAGGTTTAAAGACTATGATAATAATCAGACTTTTGGAAGAGTCTAATTAGCAGGAAGGGAATAAAGTACAATTAAGGTTGTTCCTGTTATTCTTTGGAGATCATAACCTTTTAAATTATCAGATACTCTTTAACAGAACCTATTTGCAACATGTATTACATAGTTCATTAATAATCACAAATCAGCTAGCAGCCTTAAGCAGAATTTTAATGTCTTTAGTCTAAATTTCAAAATAGATGTATGTTTAAAACAACAATTAATTGCTTTAACTCATATTAAGGTTTAATAATAGTAGGAACAATCTGAAACCAAACTTAATGTTTTTCTTTAGGGTCCATGAGACTGATTAATTTCTTCTACATCTGTGTCACTGGTGGGTGGGTCTCTTAGGCTAGTCTGACAGAATAAAGTTTTATTTATTAATTTTGTGCATTTAAAAAGTTGTTTCAGAGATGTTCAAAGCATCAAATAAAAACTCCTCTACTCCCTCTGTAAAAGAAAACAATAGATAAAAACCTGTTAGTTTTTATCTCATCTGCTTGACAGTGTCCCCTTAATATGTTGACAAAAGTCCTGTGAAAATGGTGATCTTTTGGTTTTGCTGGTCTTATAAACTTAAGGCTACTATAAATTATTGATACTCTTACTATGATATTGTGTTGTGTAAAACCAAGGCACTGCAGACTGACTTCCAGCTCTGAAATACATAAAACCTGGAGAAGTGCTAGATAGTAAAGGTGGTGCTGAGTGTCTGCCACACTTGACTGGGAGATTGGATCACACAAGACTTTGCAGAATGAGGCCCTAAATTTTCCAAGAGAGTACTAGAAGAACTAAAATATTTATGTGGTAGATGTATGGAAACATACTTTGTTGCTAATTCTCCATGCCTACATATTCCCCAGGATTTGTGATTTTGTCCTTCAACATTTCTCAGTGAGCAAATTTTCCATAATATAAGCTAAAAGAACAGGCCTTTTTCTTCACATTTGCTAAACTCTGTTGCTCAGCATGGTTCAGTGCCATTCAAAACAAAATACAGCTCTGGAATCAAAAATAATACACCCACACATACTGTATGTACAGCTTCCTGGTAGCCAGTTGTTGCTTAAACTTGTAATGATTTTCCATGTCGTTTTACATCAGATTTTTGTAAGAAAAAAGGAAAGATGGCTAGTAAGTGAATTGATCTTGGGTCCTTGCAGTGGTGAAAACAACTTATTTGCATGATGTTTATTTGCTGTGACTTGTCCATTCCTCCCTTTTCCAAAACCATCTTTATTTTCTCTTAGTTTTTTGTTTATTTGTATGCTTTTGCTTTACATATTAGTTTGAACAATATTTGTCTATACTGATGGAAAAGGTTTCGTAAAATAAATAAATAAATGTGTAGATTATTTTAGCTGTAAAGTGTTTTAGCTGTATTGAATCAAAATGTGATTTTTTTTTATTTCAGTGCTTTATCTTGTAGCATGTCTAGTAAAGTAACTTTTTCTATAGCTGAAATTATCCTTTATTTGGAGGACCTTTTTTGGTTCCCATTGTAGAGGAAGATGGATAGCACAGCTCAGGATTGTGCTGATTATGTGTTTGCTGTTTGCCAATAGTCTCTTATTTTGTCTATATATATATATATAAATATTGCTATTCTAAAATCAAGGGAGATTCTTAGAATTAAAGAATGTGAGTGATCAGGAAGAAATGATGAGAGAAGCTGCCTTTCTTTGGTTGGCAGCTGCTAATCTCATTAGGATTATAAATTTCAGTATTGTTGAGGTGGCTCAGCATGATGCTCACTTAATAAAACTTTGGGAATGGCTTGTTCCCATGCAGGAGGATGAGTAGGGAGGGAGTGATAGGGAATTGTGCAAGAGCTCTTAGGAATGGAGGCATTTCTTCAGGAGGCCAAATCCACGAGCACTGGCTTCTGCCCCAAGACTGGAATTGATGGTTGCTCCCAAAGAACCAGAGTAGTGCAAAGGGTTGTAGAGATAACAATACTCTGATCTATTTTCCTCTTACTGCACCTTCCTTAGACAAAGGAATGATTGTAGCAATTTGTGTTTTAAAAGAGAGTAGCATCAGAAACATAATGAGCCTTTCCTGATGCTGCTTCCTTTCCAAGAATAAAATATAGAGCTGTTGTCTACTGTAGCAGCTCTCTCATAGTCTCCAAGAGCAAATTTCCACACAAAATAAGCCTTTTTTTCAAATAGTAATGCACTCAGGTGCATTACTTTAAACTGTGAAATTACTAGAAAATCTAACAGTTTAAAATCTTGAGAAAAATATCAGTCCAATTGTAAAATATTTTGGACCTGATTTTGCTTTTCTCTGTTAACAACTCATGTAGTTTAAACTACTCAGCTAAAACATTATCTTAGAGCAAACAGTGTAATAAAAAGTGTAACTAGACATAAGGTTAGATTAGCAGATTTTTAATTTTAAACTTCTTGCTAAATGTATTATTTTAGACCTTCAATAGTGGCTGAAAAGTTAGTATTTTAAAATTAATTACCAAGAAATGTACATGTACAAAATGCACATTTTAGCCTTTGTCACGTAATTCACATTCCTTAGTCATGGTCAACTGATACATTAATATATCTGAATGAGGTAAAGGGCAAGTTCAGTAATTTTTGCAGTTCTGCATTTCTATAATAACTAGGAAAAATCCACATATTTCAGAAAAATCTGGTCTCCCTAGTTAACAATTGTAATATATCTTGATTTGTTCCACACTGGAACCTACCTGGAGGATTCTTCTGAATTATCTCTGCTCAAACATGCAGTTTTATGCCCATAGTCAGCTAATTGCATGATAGCCCTTTACAACCCTTTGCAGCCATGTCCCAGTAACACACACGTGGGGAATATATTTAAAACCATAAAATGTCAGAAGGGTGATGAAGCAATTTATGAAAATGAGTTTTCAGACATTGGATTGGCTGCACCAACCAAAAGCATTAAGAAATTGTTCCGGTTGCTGTGGTTCTTAGCACTGACTTCACTGGCTACAGAGTCAGCCTCTGACTGCAAATAAATGTAGGGTAAGTTCCTATATTAGACCTAGTTTATGAATAGAAGATTAAGGCAGTTCTCCAACCTTTATACACAGTCTCACATTAATAACTGTGCATGTTTAGCCAGTGGTGAGACCTGACCCTTTGAATATTTTACCAATCACTTAGATAAGACTGTCACAAACTCCTTGATGCAAGGGAGGTTTCAATTGGCTTCGTCTTGCAGAAATATAATGAAAGGGGTCTTGTTGTCCTCATTAGGGTATATATGTTAGAATTTTTCAGCCTTGCTAGAAGCCCAAAACCAATTTTGGATGATGGCTTGCTTGCCAACACCGTGCTTATCTGATGGTGTGTTCTGCATGTGTAGAGTGTGTGTGTGTCTGTGTGTGTGTCTGTACATGTATATATATAATTATATATATACACACACATGCACATATATGTTGCTTTTCCTTCAGTAGGCAATATTGTTTGGTTTTGTTTTGTTTTCTCATTAGACCACAGGTTTTGTTTAACTAATTTCTGTTTATGCAAAACTAAACAGAAGTATGCAAATATTTGACATTTCATGTGTAATCACAAACGTTTGCACCCTGCCTGCTCTGTTCAGGGCTATTTTAGTGATGCCTGGAATACGTTTGACTCCCTCATCGTTATTGGCAGCATAGTAGACGTCGTTCTCAGTGAAGCTGATGTGAGTATATCCCAGCTTACTTTTCCCAGTCCCTACTTCTCTTTCTCTGTCTCCCCACTATTTCCATCATCTGGACAAGTCACAGATTTTGATCTGATGTTTCTAAAGTTTTGAGTACAGACCAGTCATAGGTCAATTATGTTGATATGGGAAATAAATAGCCTTTTTTTTCTGCCAATTTCTTTTAGCTATGAAAGGGAAAGTTTAGATTGTATAGTGGTACATCAGAGAAGCCTAGAGTGTTTCTGTGTTATAACACTGTCCTTTTCTTCTCTTTTTCTGTTTGTGTTTTTCTCTTGCTCTCTTTCTGCTGAATGCTTGTCCTAACAGCACTATTTCACTGATGCATGGAACACTTTTGATGCCTTAATTGTTGTTGGTAGCGTCGTTGATATTGCTATAACAGAAGTTAATGTAAGTAGCAACTGTTCATGCACTAAAAAGTAATTGCTGTCATCAAGAAATACAGAAAATGTAAACTTAATCCCCAAAAAAGTCCTTTTTTAGAAAAGTATGTTTAATCCTGGAATCAAAGAACAAAACACTGATACAGATGTTTGTACAAGCTGCTATTACCTATTTATAAACTTGTATAGCTGCACATGCACACAGCACAGTGAGACAATAAGAGTTGTTCTCTATATGCACAGAAAATATATAAAAAAAAGAATTAAGCTTATGTTACTATTTTACTTGAAGCCCATTGGTTTTTGTAGGTAACTTGACCAAGATAATTCAAGATTCTGTAAGTTTTTAGTGGCTTGGTTTAATAAATGATGATTTATTTTTCTGTGGGAAGTTTGGGTTTTAATGCTAGCATTCATATCTCATGAGGTAGCAGAAAAAGGGCACATAGAAAGTAAGGCTTTCCATGCTGTGGATTTTTTCCCAATCCTTTTGCTTTTCATATCCTGCAGTAAGTGATTGGAAATTTGAATTCCTCTTAAAGTACTTGGAAAACTCCATATTTCACCAGAATTTTGACTGATGGCCGTTGCACATATAGGTGTTTGGACAACTGATTGACCTTGAAATTGTTTCCTGGTCTTGTGTTAAACTGTGAGAATCTCATGACTGTCTGAATTTCTGGAAAGAAAAAGGAGGAGTGATGTAAGAACATGGGAGCAGAAGAACTTTATCCTGACCTTTTGATTTCAGACTGATTTTTCTCAGTTCTGTGGGGATGGATCTTTCTGTGAACTGAAGGATCTTGAGCTGACAGGGAGGGTCAATCAGCCCAGAACTGCAGTGTCCCCTTCAGACATTTCTTAAAGTATAATTATTCTTCATGGAGCATGTTTTTAAAAGCCGCCTCTGATTTATTTTTGATTGGGTTTTTTTGTCCGTTTTGTTTAGTTTAGGTTTTTTTTTTCCCCAGAAAAGTTTTGGATTTAGACTTACAGCTCAAATATTTGCAATTTACCCATGATTTCCATTCACAGTAGTACTGGTGTAGGTGAACAGTGTATTTGAGGAGTGTAAAAAGACCAATCACTCAGAACAGCTTTCCCTCATAACTGCAAAATGTATTTGATTGCGAAGAGATTGAAAGATCTCAGAGGTACTTCCATGGCCAAAGCAGGATTTAGCAGTGTATGGGCAGTGCTAATTGGACAGCTCTACTTCTATCTGGTCACTGCTGAGCTGCCAGCTGTGAAGAACACTGTCATTTAGCAATTCTCACAGTTGTCTTGAAAATATTCTGGAGACCAATTAATGATCTCCAAGATGAGTACACACCACAGTCAACAACCAGCACTGCCATTTCTTAGTTTTCATGTTATACTCACAAGGGGAAAAATGCTCATCTTTGACTTCTAGTTTTGCACAGCAGGCTCTTTGTGTTCTAAGTATTGTCTGTTTCTGGTCTTGCCACTTTTCTGTGCTTTGTTTGTGCAAGTCAAGAATGTATTATGGTTTCAATATATTTCTGGGCTTGATTTCCCATTTTCAACATGAAACAGTTAATGCTGCAGAGTGTCCAGGGAAATTTCTTAGGTTTTTATTACTTTTACTTTTTTGATTCTACTGAACTATTCCTACTTGATTAGTTTAGTGTAAATTTCTGTAATCCAAATCCCATATTTTAGAATCTTTGGATCAGTGTTTTTTCAGCATTCTGAATTGTGCCATTCCACCTGTACTCGTTATTTGACACTGACAGTGATCCTGGGAAATCTACAGCTCTGCTGAGATGCTAATGAGACTCTGTTTCCAATGGGATTTCAAGCCTGGTTGCAATAGCAGCTGTGAGAATTCCCACTATAGAAACTTCTTAAGCTGAGGAAGCTCAGCCTTGTTTGAGGGCTGATTTGGAGGAGGGTAAAAAATCACCAGCACTGACAGAAAATCAGGTCCTGTTGCAGTTCTAATTGCAACCATCTTAATTGAGCAGTGTAAAGGAAACATGAGTGTGAGTACTTCATGTCCTCAGTGTGAACCAAACACTCCTGTTGGATCACATATGTGATTGCCTCGTGCTGTGGAAACAGCTCAGCAGCATCCTGGGTATGCTTAGATCCATTGCAAAGGCCAGTGAGTTCTTCTAGCAAACAACAAGTTTGCATCTCACCCATTTTTCACAAGAGAATGGATTGGACTGTCTAGGTACACATCACCTTGATTTCAGTATTAAGTACTGGAAATTAAATGGCATCTCTTTTATTTTGTTGATAATTTTTTTTCACATTTTATAATAATATATATGCTTCCCTGAGGCTGGTTCTTCTGATCCAGTAACCTCCCACTCTCACATAATCCAGGAAATTACTGTGGTTGGAATATTTTTGGTGCCTCTGGAAGTCAGTCTTTAATGTATTAAGCAATTTACAGGATTGGTCAGCATTCTCAAGGACTGTATCAGTGACCAACTCCAGAAATGAACCACCTCAGAGCAACATATATTTTGGCAATTAAAAATGTTCTGTGATTGTCTTTTTAATTTACTCTTTCATTTAATATCCCTTCCTTCAACCTTCTTCTTTTATGAACCTAATTGGTTTTCATGTTCATTTTATTTTTAGAAATTATTAGAGGCAAGTATATATAAGTAAAAATACCTATGGTGTACCAATAAAAAAAATTAAAACCACTACTAAAACCTATATAAATACTTTTGGGTTCTGTGCCCTTTTGTTTTCAGAAACTTTCACATGACATGCAAGATCTTGTGTGGTCATAGAAATGGTTGCTCTTCAATTAAAAAAGCAGAGTAACGACTGGCAGGCACAAAGTGTGCTCAGTCCAATCTGGGAGAGGGATATCTATAACTTATGAGAATGAGAGAGAAATAAATTGGAAATAAAGTATGTTGTTGAAAGGAAATAACATACAAGTTTCAATCTGGCCTGACTGTCTAGAAAGGATCTTATTTGTCAGCTCAGAAGCCATTTGGATGACCAACACTGAATGACTTAGAAGCATGATCACATTGTTTCAGTAGTGGTTGTGAAGGTTTTAAGTCACATTTTTAAAGTTTCCTTTACCATTCATGTTCTGCCAAAATGTTGAGAAAATAATGGAGAGTTCACTTTCCTCGTCTTTTATGTATATGGTCAATGCCATCTCTGTGGGACTGATTTTATTCTTGATGTTAAATGAACTTCAGATTTTCTGCTGAAATAGGGCTTAAAGGAACAGCATTTATATCTTCCTCCTGAGCCCCTCAGGAAAACCTGTCTGTCTTGAATCTTGACCTTATGCCGCTGTGGAGGAGTGGAATAAAAACCTCATGTCTGCCTCCTGTAAGAGATTCTGGACTCAACTTTGAACAAGTCCAGTTCAGTTTGAGTACCACTTTATGCACCCCTATCATATGTTAGGTATTGGTGCCAGTAATTTGTACTTTTGGATACAGTTGATATATTTTGTAGACTTTTTCAAACATTTCTCTTTAGGCTTAAGGGTAAATCTGAAAACTACATTCTCATCCAGCTTTGCTTTCATTAGTGTGAAGTCTTAGTGCAATAAATCTCTACAGTGTTGCAATATTTAATTTGGAGCCAAAAATAAATTTCTGAGCTGCTTCCATGGTGTTAATGGTAATAATTTATTTACTTTATTGTACAACAGAATATTGATTAGTTATCATATATTACCCTATGCCACCAACATATTAATTGTGAACTTAGATCTTTTACAAGGGAAAAGACACTTTTAAAAAATCTTTTCTGATGTTTCTCATGTTGACTTAAAATTTTTATTAATTGATGTTTATGGGCATTTGGTTCATGTTGAACAGGGAATAGCAGAGCACTGATAAGACAATTTCTTGCTCACATTTGAATTGCAGTAGCTATTCTCTGAACAAATCGTGTGTGTTTATGCACATGGACTCATAGCACACGTTTCTGGAGATATTTTGGCAACCTGAATGTTTTGCTATGCTATTGTCATCATATGTGTTTGTCATTCAGATGCTTCCTTCTTTAATTGTGGTGGTGAGGACATTGTCACCATATGTCATTTGTTCTGACATAGTCTTGGACCCTTTGGGACGATATGCAAAAAAGAAGCATTTGACCAACACCATTTACTAACATCACTGTTTTTCACCATGTTTATTTTTTGTTTAAGCACAGAGTTTGCTTCCAGTGCATGATCCAATCTGTTTCACACTATTCACAGTTTTGACACTGAAGTTCTTTTTAGTCAGGATGTTTATTTTGAACATTTGTTGCAATATGAAGAGTGCAACAAGGAGTTCCTGTTTATGAAATGTGCTAAATTTTTCATAAGCAGCATTAGTACTTGGCCAAAATTGGTAGCAAATATTTTGATCAGGGAGTCAGAAATCTAGGTTGATCATTGGTTATATATTTTGAGGGTTGGGATTGTTTGAGGAAGAAAACTGTTCTGTCACACTTTGGTTAACTAAAAGAAAAATCATATATTACTGCCTATTTGAAGTATTTAATGATTGGCTCAAAATTACATGGTTATGAAGTGCTTTGCTGACCCAGGCTCCGGGTGTAGCTGTCCCATGGCTGACAGAACAAGCAAAACAATGAGGGAGGTCTCTGTGCTCATTCCCCTCGTTGCAGTGTGTCTGCCAGCCAAGCAGGGAAAGCAGAAGCTGTCCATTTATTCCAGCTGTGCCCATTACCAGACTTCTAGCAGACAGAGGTACACCTGCCATCGTAAGAATCACAGAGTCCCAGTTTTTGAGGGACAAAATAATCCTACCAATGACCAGCCAGTCCCAAAACATTTAGGACCAAGTAGCATTGGAATGATTGATGGAAGGTGAAGGGAAGGAGGAGGCTGGATGTAGATTGTCTGACCACAGGTAATATTTTTATTTGCATTCTTGTCAGCAGATATCATCCTCAGAGGCAGTCTCTGCTCAGCCTGTACCCCTCAGTCTCAGGTCTATTCTAATAATTCCCTACATGTACAAATTCAAAATGTGCCACCTTCTTATGTGTGTATGTGCACATAATGTCACTGATGCTGCAAATAAGGTTGTGTGCTTGGGGAGTGTCTGGTTTTTCCTTATCTGTAGGAAGCAGACACTCTGTTCCTGTCAGTCTGTCTGTTTTTGTTGCTGAAGACTGTCTTATCTTTATCTCAGTTTCCCAAATCTGAGCATTGCTTCATGCTGGAAGGACACACATAACCATTAACTAACTTTGTCTCCCAGATGAGCATTTCCTTTATAAATAAGAATGAATAATGTTTTCTTTTGTGGTACATCACTATATTAGCTTCATTTTAATTGGTATTAGTAAAATCAATGAAGCTGCTGTATTATCGGAGGGAAATGCCAAAGAGGGTAAAAAATTAGGTACACTCTAAAATGTCAAACCCAAAACACTTGCCCAGTGATGAATATTTTCATCTTCAGTAGGAAAAACTCCTCTCATATCAGGAGCTCATGTTCACATTTTGTTTCTAGCATTTATCTCCACCTTGGTATTATTGTACAATTTGCTTTTTGTGAACAGAGTGTTTTTATTTTTCATTACTGGCCTGCGCTTTCCAGTGTCCATAATTTGTAATCTGTTGCATATGACATCCTAACACTCCCCAGCAGCATCAGATCAGCCATCAGAAGCAGGCAATTAGGACTTCTTAGTCTGAGGAAGATGAGAAAGAGGGATTCATGAGGGGAGTGTGCCTTGGGCAGTCCTGGGCATACACCACTGTGCAAACACAAATACCTTCAGTGACCTCCTGACAGAAAAAGTGAGGGATCATCATTCCTGAGCAGCTTCAGTAGAACTGATCACATAGTTTGGGTAATCTGACTTCTGCATTTTTAAAAGTGAGAATTAAATAATTACTAAGAGAATTATGTGTACAAAACCTTTTTTTTACTGACTTTTCCTTTTGAGAGTTTTTTTTTCATAACCAAGTCATAATGCAAACTCATTATTTTTTCATTTGGAAAAGTGATTAAATAAAAATGTGGAGGAGCAAAGTATCTTTTTTTTGGTATTATCTATCCCATTATATATTGCCATCCTAATACTGATGCTAACTTATTTGGGGCCCTGTTCTTCTCCTATAAAACGTAGTGGGAAAAATTCCCAAATGCCAAGCCCAACATTTTATTTAATTTTTTTTAGTGTCAATTTGTGATGATACTGTACTTTAATCTGACCTCTGTCAAACAACTGTGTTCAATTTTTGATGATACAAAATACTGAAGCAAATTACGTAATTCGCTCACTATTTAAGAGAATATGAAGCTCAACCTGACTCAGTCACCAGAGATTAATATGACATTTCAGGCTTCATCTGCAGAAGGTGTAATGAAACATTTTTTCTTTAAAGCTTAAGATGAAAAGGATTTTTTTTCTGTGCTAAAAAGTCAGTAGCGGTGCAGGTCTGTGTGCACTGGTGCAGGTTTGGGGTTGATTTAGGTAGGCAGCTTTGCAAGATTGTTTCCACGATCTGTGATATTTTGACATTTATGATATTTGTGATAATGATTTTTACCTTAATTATATTTTGATGATTTTATTTAAAATTGTTGAAATTCACAGGGAATTTCTAATGAAACTGTTGTCTTTGCTTAGCAGCTGATTTTCTATCTGTTTTATATAAGTTCCTAGAAAGTTTAGATGTTACAGCCAGTTTTACAAATATTCTTGTTGAAGTTTAATAAGGAGATCTGGGTTTTGGTTAATTTAATGCCCAAATTCAGTAAAAATCCCTTATACAGTTAAAAACTCTTTGTTTCAGAATACATTGATATGCTGGCAGGGCAGTAATGTATCCATATGTAGATTGCACGTTGTTGAGCAAACAGTTATTTTTACCTTATTTTCCCCCTGTGATCTCTTGATATTATATACATTTTGAAAGAAAAAGTAATAGAGAAAACAATTAAAATTTTAATAATGATCTGATTTTGAAGTACTACCCCTTGCTGCTTTTCTTTACCATAGTATCTTTGTATAACATATTTTCAACAGAATCAGCTCCTCTCTTTTCCCTTCCTTCTCCTCAAGTTTTATCTTGACTAACAGCAGTGTGTGAGATTTGAGTAGGTGAAGTGTGGCACTGAGTGTGGCTGGTGCATCCACAGCATGCTGGAAGCAGCTCTGCGGAGGCATCGTGTTCACTGCTGCTCTATGTGACAGGAATTGTTGAAAGGGGCCCCTTTAAAAGGAGGATATTTTAGGCAAGAGAGTAAGAGCCATCACTGGGATCTAACATCCAGAATCCCATTTTTCCTAGTGCTATAAATGTTTTTAAAGACACTCCAATTTTGGAAGAAGCTGCTGCAATTCTGTGCACAAGCAAGCACAAGACGTTGGTCCTTTAAGCTTTCCTGCCTGCTCTGCAAAGTGCATGACCATTTAGGCTCTGAGGAAGGCTTCTCCAAAATCTGACAGAGAGAATAAATGGAGAAAAGTGAGATGTTCTTCACAGGACACAGAGTTTGGCTCTGTGAACAAGAAATCGCATGTGCCCCTCTGCTGCTCCCTGGAGCTCCTGAGGGCTGCACAGATCTGTTCCAGAAGGATCAATCAAATCCTGATCCCTTTCTCCATGCCTGGTCCTGTTACAGAGGCTCAGGTATGGTGAGAGAGTTCAAGTATTGCCTCTTCATGGGTCCTTCTTTGGAAGGGTCAGCCTTCAGGGCATGGGGCTAAAAACGTTTGTCCCTTTGGCAACATGTGCTTGTTAAGCACTGCAACACCCAGTGTTCATCACTGAGTTACCTCAAGTGAATTAACTTTGCTGTAAGGGAGCTCCTGATGTGATATAAAACACAATTACTTGACTGGGGTTAGATTCCCGTGATAGAATAATTAATCTTCAAATGGGGCATAGCAGAAAAGGACCTTGAAAGGCTAGTTTGGTCCCAGAGCTTTGTTCTGGAGTTTTAGTTGGGCTTCCTGCTGTAATTTCATGCAACCTGTGAAAATTGATGGCTAATTTTGTTTGGCCTACAAGGGAGCAGATATTTTATTTTGTATTTACTTTCCATTGAATCTTTTAAACATGTTTTATACCAGATGATTTTATTATGAGCCAGCCAAAAATGTTTTAGCATGAGTCAGCCAAATGATGAGAGGATGGTTTTAATAAGGGTATTAATGTTTTGTTCAGGACATATATTGAGTTGAAAGATGTTTATTTACATTTAGAAATTAAAAATGTTCTTCATTTTGTTTATGGTTAAGCTAACTTTTTAAAATCTTTTATTTGATTTTAATATTTAATGTTCTTAATTTCTTAAAGCCAAAGCCAACTGAAACAGTCACAACTGATGAGTCTGGGGTAAGATCAGTAAAGTGACCCCAGTGGTTTTACCTATACTTGAGTTTATTCTTTTTACCATGTCTTTTTTCCACCAAGTTTTTCTGTATTTTTCATACCTGTCTTACTGCAAAGGTGTTATGCAGTGGTTTGCATTCATTGTCAGTGTTCTATTGGAGTCTACTACAAACAAACCCAATATGATCCTATTAACAAACCAGAAAACTTGGAAATGCATGTGGTGTGTGAAGCATTTCTACAGGTCCTGTGTTTTCAGCATGTAATTTTTCCTTTCATATCATGGCTATCAAGGTGAACAGGCCCTCAAGATACATTTTCAAATCTTACCTCTTCCACCTTGGCATTTGATGTTGTTTTTCTGGAAGTGTTGCATGTTTGAGTTTGTATTTGGTTTGACTTCTCCATGATGCTCTTCAGAACTCTGAAGACAGCGCTCGGATCTCCATCACCTTTTTCCGTCTCTTCCGTGTGATGAGGTTGGTGAAGCTGCTGAGCAGAGGAGAAGGAATCAGAACATTACTGTGGACATTTATCAAATCATTTCAGGTTAGCACAATTTATTTAAATTGGCTTTATAATTACAACCATTTATACACCAAATTTTATGGAGCAATACCCTCTAGAATGTAAAAAAATTTTTTTTTAGTTAATGTTAACAATAGTAGCATATTTAAATACATTTCCATCCTAGTGCCAAAATAAATTTCACCAATTACTTCAGTGAGTCTGAGGGTCATTCTTTGTCATTTAATATTAGCTGTTACTGTGAGATTTCTATGGTACTTCCTGGAAAAATATTTGGTATATTTAAAAGAAGTAGGATAGGTTTGTTATACATAGATCTCATGCTTCCACACATTTTATTAGATGACTTATTAGAAGAAGAATTTAACACATATTTTACATAAAACCAATTTCATAAGTGTAATAGATACTTGCGTCATTGCTCCTGAAAACTGACAAATGTGAAGTTAATGAAACTCTGTAACTGTATAGAACAAAGTATCTTTGTGTTGTCAGAATCAGTAATGAAAATAAAATTAAAACACTAAAGATTCTTCCCTCTGGATTGCTGGCAGAAGTAGCTTAAAATACAATGAAGCTGGTATTCATTGCATGCAGCAAAATACTAAGAGTGACAGGCAATAACATTTTAAGCACTTGCATAGGAAGAAAAACCTTGGAAAATCTGTGTTGAACAGAGACTTACTTTTGAAAATGGAAATAGAATGATGGTGTGAAATTATTAAAAGACAATGCACCTGTCCCTTTCTAGGCTCTGCCTTACGTTGCCCTTCTGATAGCCATGCTGTTCTTCATCTATGCTGTCATTGGAATGCAGGTAATGAGAGAATTTTTTTAGCATTTCAAAACAGGTTGGTCTGAGGCTTGTTTCCTAAGTTGCTTATTGAAACATTCCTTTGGTAGTGGTGCTGTGTATAAGGCAGAGCTATCAGAGTAATGAAAAATCTTTATTTGGCTCTAATTTTCTTGATCAGGAAATTCAAAAAGACACCAGAGAACTTTGTGTGCTGCTTTTTTTTTTTCCTTTCCTTGTATAAGTGATAAATTTACTGCCCTTATATGACTATCATGAAAAATCTAAAGTGTAATGAAAGTGTGTTTGTGAAATTTCATGCATCCTGAAGGAAGCTTAGATTGCAAGGCCTACAGCCTCTGATAGCACAGGTCACTGGAATGAAAATCAAAATTCTGGTTTATTGTAGGTATTTGGAAAAGTGGCCATGAGGGACAACAATCAAATAAACAGAAACAACAATTTTCAGACTTTCCCCCAAGCTGTGCTTCTTCTCTTCAGGTGAGTAAACCTTAACTCTCACTCAGTGCATCCCATTTCACTGATGTATGAAAAATGTGCAAAACATGTTTGCAAGTGAGAACCAATTCAGCTCAACAAGCACATCCTGTTTGTGGCTGTGTGCTGAGTGTCCTTTGGCACAACAGGGTTCTGTAGTGAGGTGATACAGGTCTAAACTCATTACAGCTCTTGTGAAATTCCTTGTTGGGGCAGTAACTGTCTTCAGGCAGAGCCCAAACGTAGTCAGCCCAGATATCAATCCATGTGAGTATTGGGAAAACTGCAAAAGACTCTGTCCCTACTGAAAACTTTAGAAGTACAACTTCTGTGATAGTTCAAAGAAATGAAAAGTTATTGCAAATGTAAAGAAATGAACTGTTCTTTACGTTTGCTGAAGAGTTGACAAAAGGTAAAGGCTGTAACTTGCAGAAGGGAAATATCAGATAAACCATAGGAAAAACTTCCTGAAGGTGAGGGTAGCTACATCTTAATGTGGGGTGGGGGATTATGGGATCTCCGTCACTGGAGAGCTTAAGAACAAGGCAAACACATTCCAGGAGTGCTTCAAAACGTCCTGGAACAAGGAGAGAATGACATGGGACAGGGATGCCTCTAAGGGTGACCACCTTGAGCAGTCTCTTGCCTGAGATTCTGTAATTCAACTCCTGTGCATTGTTACTCACCTGGCTGGCAAAACTGGGAGGATATTCCTTATCTGGAACTAAAGGCATCACCCACTGAGATCTAAACCACTTTATGCCTTTGACACCAGGTAATGAACAGAGCCAAAGATGTCATAATTATATAATTGTCTTTTAAAAATTTGAAATCATGGGGCTATACACAGGCTTTATGCAACTGTACAAAAAATGCAATAGCAGAAATTAGAGACAGGCATTTCTTCAACCACAGAGGACAGTTCATCTTTTGCAAACATGTACTTTGAAATTTTATGACAGGTTTTCATACACAACACTGCTTTTGTACACAATACCTCTGCTGCAATAAGCATTTAACTTGTAAATCACAGTTTGGGCTTCCAATTTTTACATGCAAGCGTCTATGGTGCATTAATCTACCTTATAAAATGTGTCTGCATTGTCAGATTGTGCTTGTCAGTTCTAAAACTTGGTCTGTACTTTTCTTTAATTAGTTTCTACTCTGAAATGTTCATAGTCTGTCTTCACATTTGTGCTTATACAGCTTCCAGTATTTTCTCAGAATGTAACAAGTTAATGCATTTTTAATCCAACTTGATCAAATAATGCTGAATTTATCTTTGTGACATTATAAAGGTGTGCAACTGGAGAAGCCTGGCAGGAAATCATGCTGGCATGTTTGCCTGGAAAGCGCTGTGATCCAGAATCTGATTATAATCCTGGGGAAGAATACACATGTGGAAGCAATTTTGCCATCATTTATTTTATCAGTTTTTACATGCTCTGTGCATTTTTGGTGAGTTTAGCTTGTGCTTATCAACAGCAATGAGCTTTGGCATTTTTGCTTTCTTCCGAATGAAGCGTAGTGAGTTGAGAGAATGACTGAAGATCCTATATCCAAAATATTTGGCAAGGTTATATTTTTCCATACAGAGTCTTAAATCCTGTATTTTATGCCAATTTTTACAGTGAGAGTGGTGAAACACTGGCACAGGTTGCCCAAAGGGGTGGCAGATGACCCTCATGCCTGGGAACATCCAAGGTTAGGTTGGGCAGAGCCCTGAGCAGCCTGATCTGGCTGAAGATGTCTTTGCTTATTGCAGGGAATTGGTGTAGATGACCTTTAGAGGTCCTTACCAACCCAAACTATTCTATGATTCTAAATTCTCACGTGTGAGATTTTCTCCTGACTGCACATGTGTGCAGGGTGGTTGGCTGCACATTTCAAAGCTGAATTAGTATTTTGATAGCTGTTATTTTGTGCATTTCTCAATGGTGCCATTAAATATTCATTAATAATAGAGCTGCAATTCCCTTGACTTATTAGTAATGCTGTTTGTTTTGTTTAAACTTAGAATTTGGATTTGTGTCTCTACAAGTGTCTTCATGTGAGGCACATGAGAAGTGAACAATAACCTTTCACCCTAACCTGTGTCAGAATGGATTATTTGCTCGAAAATAATTGTTGAAATATGTTTTTCCTCATTGCAGGTGTCTGGTATAAGCTGATTGATTTGTTTTATTCACAGTAATCGTTTCCTTGCAAAAGGAGAGTGGTCCACCAAAATTCTGTGAAGTGATGTAAACATATATGTTCTGCTGCTCTGTATCACCTTCTGTGCTAACAAAATGTATTGTCATGAAATTGAATCCTATTGCTACAGAAACAGTTTCCTGAGATACACACTGGGCCATAATATGTATATTGCACCCATTCTTCAGTTTCATATAGTGGAATCTGGCAAACCGAGGAAGAGAAACAAAACCCTGTTGCAGCCAATGTCAGAACATTGAGTACTCTAAAATAGAACTGTGTCATAATTCGATAGACTTCCAGTTAGGCAGTTAAATGCAAGTATTTTCTGTGCTATTTGATGATATTTCCCAAAAATCATTGATCTACTTGTTTGAGTTCTTAACCTACTACCTATTGAATTTAAAAAAATCAAAATAATCGAGGTGGATTCTTCCTAATTACTTGTTTGGGTTTTTTTTAGATTATAAACTTATTTGTGGCTGTCATTATGGATAATTTTGATTATTTGACACGTGACTGGTCCATTCTGGGCCCCCATCATTTGGATGAATTCAAAAGAATATGGTCAGAATATGACCCTGAAGCAAAGTAAGTTAGATCATTTCTCTGGTATAATTTATTTAGTGAGAACAATACAAGCAGAACAGGGTGTATTTTTTGGGAGTGGATGTTTGGTAACTGATGTGTGTTGGTTCTAGGGGAAGGATAAAACACCTTGATGTGGTGACGTTGCTGAGACGGATTCAGCCACCTCTTGGTTTTGGCAAGTTATGCCCTCACCGAGTGGCCTGCAAGGTGGGTTTCACCTGATTTTCTCTCCAACTGCAAGATGATAAAGCTGGAGTGAATAATAGTGTGTAATACAATATGAAGCAGTGAGTAAGAAAACAGAAAATAAGTGGGAATTTAAAATTATATAGAATCTGTCAGGCAAAATGTTTAATTTTGACAAGGATTAATGGCATTTTAATGTAAAAGTTGAAAAACAACACAAAGGAGATGAATGCTGGTGGATTTCAGAATTGAGGATATTGTGATTTTAGCAATTTCATTGGGAATAAGATCAGACCTGTTAATTAAAGGATTGTTACAACAGTACTGTACTTTAGATTTCTTGTATATCTGTTTTATAAATAGGTAAAGTTGATGTGTGAACCATTGGGTTAGAATGGAATGTCTCAAGGCATACTTAAAGCAAACCTCTGTCTATATGCTAGCATCAATTATTCATTGAGTAATGCTTTTAAACTAGAATAGAAGAAAATCCAAGTCAGACATTAGGAAAAGATTTTGATAGGTGAAATTGTATTCTTTTGGCAGACAGGGTCACAGCAATGCTGCTCTAAAAGGAGAACACTGATGCAGGGATGGACTGACCCAAAGAGAGAAGCCCCTTTCACAGGAGTTCAGTGTAGCTGGCATAAGAGACTCACAACATCACTGAAGAGTTTCCTGAGGAGTAAATGGGCTCAGACAATTAAGACCTGGTGCTCTTTATGGAGCATGAGGAACCCCTGGGAAAGCTGGAACATGACTACAGCTGGAGGCCATGCCCTGAAAGAGATGCTTTTGTCCTTAGTACTGGCACAGCGTGACTCACAGTCAAGAACTTCAGTGTTTGAAAGTTAGCTCAATAAATAGCTCAAGAAAACTACTGTACATTTTAACTTTTGAATAAGCATGCATGTGATTAATATCAAAAATATTGGCTGCATATTATACACAGCTAGGATGGAAGACTCAACTTAGTTTTGAAGAGCTTACATAATTTATGTTCCTCTCACTAATACTATTTGGATACGTCCACTTTTCAAAATTAACATTACAAATCTTTTTCAAAGAAAGGTTTTTTCAAAGCAAGCAGCATCAAAATTTGTTCCTTTTCTCATTTTCAGAGGTTAGTAGCCATGAATATGCCACTAAACAGTGATGGAACCGTCATGTTCAATGCTACTTTATTTGCTTTGGTTAGGACTGCTCTAAAGATAAAAACAGAAGGTAAGGTTCTTCACTGTAAAGCCTTTACTGCACTTGTCACAAAGCACAATAAGGAAAAGTTACAATTTATTTCTTTTGTTGGACATGAGTAGGGCTGCCTTGGTCTTGCTGGATCTGGTTTGCTTTTGGATCATGGATTGTATTCACTGTTGCTAGGAATGATTTGCTAGAAAATGAAAGGAAAGGGAAAGTGAGGCCAGAGGCAAAGATACGTCAGAAATTATTCTGTGTTTTCATCTGGTCAGATAAAAATGTGCAGCAGTGGCATAGCAGGAGTTCTACTTCAAGAAATGAATGAACTCCCCTTCCCGCCCAATCAAGGCACTCCTTCCTCACTACCTTTTAGCTCAGTGGTGCAACTGCAGCTTTTGCACACTTGAAAGCAACATTCCCAATCTGGTCAAGGCCAGTTCTGACTGGGTTGAATGGATTTCTGTCATTTGTATTAAAGAGAGAAAGGTTTTTAAAGATAGTGGAATGTTTCAAAGGATTTTCTTTCTATTTTTACACATTTTTCAAATTTTTTTGCCATCTTTTACTGCTTTTGGTTCCATTTCTTCTGCTGTTCTCAGGAGAATTTGGGTTCCACTGGCAATAACAAACTTAGATTAAGGCCGCTCAGGCATTATTGTGGTTTAGGTGAGCACTGCAAGAGATGAAAAATTGCTCAGTACTTAGTTGTTTGAACTTTCAAGCCTGTACAGCTGAGAAATTACAGTGATTAAGTAAATAAAGGCTCAGCTTTGGATCAAGGAAGAAGTGGCTTGTAAAGAGCAAGTTGTCACTTTCTGGACAGTTTAAGCAGAAGGAGCGGCAGAGTGAGACCAAGGTCTAGAAGTCACATTTGATGTCTGCAGTGCTCCAGAGCTGGATTTGAAAGCACCAGGAATTTGATGTCTTATTCCCCTTTTTTCTCTTTAGTTGTGCCATTGTCTGCTACATCACATAGCCTGGGCTCACCCCAAAGGATCTCTATCACAGTCTGTAATTGTATACAGCTAATTAATATTCAAAGGATTGTTCATTGCACCTGGTTGAACCATCCTCTGTTTCCTATTTCCTTGCCACAGGTAACCTAGAGCAAGCCAATGAAGAACTCAGAGCAGTCATAAAGAAAATATGGAAGAAAACAAGCATGAAATTACTTGACCAAGTTGTCCCTCCCGCTGGTGGTCAGTCCGATAAATTCTGCTGTGTGCTGTTCTCCGTGCATGTTGGTCTTTCTAGATTGTTAGGAACCAAAAGAATAAAACTGCTAAATTTTGCAATTATAATGTCATTTAAGGACAACAAACAATAGCAAAATAAATATTGAGACAATTATATCCTATTGCAGTAGATAATACATATGGGACTGATACGTGAGACTTAGTTCAGAAAGAGAGGAAAATGCTATGACTATTTTCTTGCTTGAAAAAGATACCTTATTAGACCTAAATGTAGTCTTGGTTTCAAATCATTCAGCAAAATAAACTAGCTTGATTTCAATGCATTGAGCAAAACAACATGTTTTGTACTATGCTACATTATAGCTTATTTGCTTGTATATGTTGAACACTTTGGGGAGAAAAAAAAATTAATTGCCAGCTTAAATTTTTTTTTTTTGCTAAATTAATAAAGCAAGAAGCTAAATGATCTCAGCTATGCTAGTTTAAAACAGAGCCATTCCACAGATGATGGAAATGGTTCGGATTTATGCCTATAAGACTGAGATATGAATGTGGCCCATCTAAGGAGATATCTGAATTCTAATGACACCAAACATTTGTGAGAACTACAAGGCACGTTTATTAACTGCTCCTACGTGCCATAAAATGACATGTCAATATCTCTCTTTGTAAATATATATATTCTGATAGATATATATATTTAGCCTTTTTCAATATATACATTTTTATTATTACGCTGTAGTGTAGGTTTAGGTGACTGTTTTATACTTGCTTTTTCAAGTTTTAAAGGTGCAGGATCTGTCTCACTGTCACCCACACCCAGGGTATATTTACCCAGACATCCAATCCTCAGCTCCATTGTAATCCCCTGGTGTTCCTTGTAGTTTATTGCACTTCACAGTGCTATGGCAGCTCCCAAGACTGCTCAGACTCCAGCCCCTGCCCCGTGGAGGGGGATGCTGGGCCCGGAAGGGATTGCCCTGGAAGGGGATGCTCAGTGCCCGGAGGAGGAACACTGCCTGCACTCCGTGGAGCAGCATCTCCATGGCTGGAGGAGCCACTTGCTGTTGGTGTAGTGGCTGCTGGATAATAGTGGGGATGAAGCCAAAAATCTGGCTAAATTGACTCTCCAAAGGGGAGCTGATACTGCACATTTAAAACAACTTTTGTGTTCTACTCTGTTGTTTTTAGCCTTACACCTAAGTGCTTGCATGGCATAGATGAATCGCTTTGTTATTGTTGTAACTACTATGTGCTTGAGCTTTTTCTGCAGCCTCTGTTCCTTTCAACTATGAGTCTTTCCGAATATTCTGAAGCAATTCTGTTTTAGGGTGGTGGCATGGAATTAGTGTTGCCTCTTGCCAACTTTATTCCCCTACATTTTTATTGAAATCAAGAAGCATGCTTCAGAATAGCGAGCTCTGCCTGCCTAAATCAATCTGACAATGAACCTGTACAGATTACATTCCTAGAACTAATCTCACATAGTAATTCACTCTTAACTTCAGCTTCATTTCATTGCTGAGTATAAGCTGTGTATTTATTTTCAGCTATACTGAAATTCATTGCTAATGTTTATTCTGCAAATGTAGCTCTTCAGTGTAGCTAGAAGCCTGAAAACCTGGATGTGCTCAATTGATAGGAGACAGAATGGCTTCTGCAACCCAGTATAAATAGGAATGTGCTGGGAAGTCCTTCAGATTTGTGAATTTTCAATTCCAGTTTACTTTGTTCCTCTGTGGACTTTGTTACGATTTATCTGAAAATTGAAAATATTGCAAACCACCTAAAAAAAAAAGGCCAATACAGCTATTTTACATTCATATGCCATAGGAGTGTAAAAATAGCTTAGTGTACAGTAGAAATTAGTTTTGATGTTTAATATTCAATGGAAAATTGTCTATGGATTAACACCAGTTAATAATAACTGCTGATAATAACAATTTCCTAGGAGATGGAAAATTCTCTTCAATATAAATCAACAAAGCATTCAAATTCAATATGTTAAAATCACTTGCACTTAAAATTATTGAGAGGTCCAGTTTATAGTAGTTTGCACAGTATTACTTGTGCTGATATTACTGAATGTTAGGTCCTTTGTGAGTCATGTTCTCCAGAACACTTATTTGCAGAGCAGAATGAAAATAATCAGTATAGCAGGTTTTTTTTTCCCCCCTTGAATTATAAATAAATGCACTAGAAATAAACAGTTAATTCTTGGTACTGATTAAATAACTTTTTCCTATAACTCAGTGAGACTTTTCATAGTTAGAAACACATTTTCAGTACAGAAGGGTGAAACTGCTTTGCAAAAACATAGAATGTCAGTCAAATGCCTGATCTGTTGATAAGACTAAAGAGTAAGAGTACATAAAACTCACTAAGAACTCACCTGTATTCTCTAAACTTCCCAGTCTCCACCTGTAAATCCATTTAATCCTGCCTAGTACTTTCTGCCCTCTTCCAACAGCTTCCTTTTGAAATGATTCCTTTTGCCATCACTAATTGTAATTAGCAATTTGTCTGTTCTGTGGTCAGTTATGCTTAGCTGCCTTCCTACACCTGTCTATATCTGGCTATATGTGTGTAACTCAGAAAGCAGAGTCAAGGATGGCTCCCCTTGGCCAGGCATCAGTTCCTGTGTGCTCGTCTGCCATAGGACTGACTGTGCCTGTGACTGACACAAGCACCGTGCCGACACAGCCAGACTTCGGCGTGCACAGTTCAGTGAACTGGCACTGCATTTGTCTGATATGTTTATAAACAATTGGTGCATGTTCAAAGTGATCAATAAGGGCCCTTCATTTCTGCATCCTGGTATTTCACAGGTGGTGTCATCTCGGGCACAGTCAGTGGTGGTGCAGTGTCATAGCCTGACGTGAGACATGCTCTGAGTGCAACCCATAGCGGTGTTTGTTATATCAAGTCTGTCACTTCTATGTGCTTGTTCTTTCTGGGAGCCCTTTATTAACCCACTTCCTTAAAAGTTCTGTTCAAATACTTGAAATGAAATAGTGTATGAAGGATGGGGAAAGGCTTATCTGGGGAGTGAAACCAGAGCTATGTTGCAGATCAGTGGATTTATGTAAACTAGAGAAGGCAAGTTTACATCACATGTTGTATAAGAGATCTCATCCTAATACAATGCACCATTAGTCTCCTGAAGAGCTGCAAAGGAAGATTACAGGTGACCATCAAAGCAAATGTTCACAAAAGGTTTATTAATGAAATTTGTGGAGTCAACTAAAAAGCCTTTTATTGCTGAGATGGAATCCATAGACTGGTGAGCTTTTCTTGTGAGCTGTTCCTGATATTTTCTGCTACTTCTGTCTTTCCTAGCAGGAACTGAGGGGACTCTGACCTTTGAGGAATTGTCAGTTTGGCAGAGCAGGCTCTTTAATATGCTAAGTTATTTCCTGCAACAGACTGGTCTCCCAACCAGTATCTTTTGAAGCAATTATTATAATTATTTTTGTTTTGTTATCTTTAAAGACAAACTGCTGGGAGAAGATTCTGGGTGCATTTTGACTGTAGTTAAAGCCTGTCATACTTTCTCACATGCATACAGCCCATTTCAGACATTATAATGAGAGGAGCTGATTTGGTGTGGTAGGGATTTCATTTTGAGATAAATTCTATCAGAGAGGCAAAAATGGATTTTAAAAAGTATTGCCCATGGATTGGATTCCCTACCCTTTTTGATGAGAGCAAGTCACTAAAAGAAGAAAGTCAATTTAAATTAGAAAAACCAGTAATTACAGGTAAAAACACTACTACAAATACTATACATTGGCATATATTATTGATAAAATGAAGATGCATGGACAGTTTGTTTTAATCAAATGTTTAAAAAAGCCCATAATTTCTATCTGAGGAGTGTTAAAATGTGTCTGGGCATGTTAGATTTTCATGTTCAGTCAAGTCACGACTGTAAAGACTAACAGTTGATGCCTGAACCACACCAGTCCCTCTTTATGGACAGCAGGAGCCAGAAATCCTGTTGCAAATATCTACCTCTGGATGCTGAAAACCACGGGGAGATTGGACAGTACAGCAGGAAGGGAAATGGAACTTCGTGTCAGATAAATAGGGAAAAAAATGTGTGACAACAAAAGCAATGTTTTTGGATAGAAAACTATTCCTAGTTTTCTGGCAAGCATTAATCACCAAGAGATCAAACTTAGCTGAATGATTCAATGGACTCATAAACAGGCACATTAATTCTTAACCTGCTGTGAACCAGGCGATTTTGGTGTCCTTGCAAGGCACCTGCCTTTGGAAACTTTCAAAGCTGGATTTTGTTCTCAACAGTGACTCTGTAAAAATGGTACATTTCACTGCCCTGGCTGTTTGCCTACTGTTTGAATTGTACTGAATTCCCTGATGGAGGTTATTTTCAGCATTACAGAACTGACATAATACACTGGCAAGCAAATTTGGTTCAGCAGTGACAAAAAAAGAGATGTAGGCAGAGTCACTCTTGTGAACATCACTGTATGTGAGTCATAGTAGATTTTATTTAATCTATTTACTCCAAGTAACTAAAGCCATTACTTCAGCTTCTATGTATATACAAACATGTTTATGGTTTTGGTAGAAACTTATTTAGAAGTACATGAGTCTTGGTAAAGTACTGTATTTTATTAGGATGAGTTCACTTAACTGACTGAACCAAACCTGCTTGCTGAAACATTGCTTTTGAGCCTGTTGCAGGCCCCACTGTTGTAAGCTGGAAGCATAGTACTTGTTGCACCCATCACATTTTCCCCCCAAATCAGATGTGAGTGTACAGGCTCTTGATAAATGTGCTGACTTGGGAGAGATCTGTCTGGTCTGTTCATTTAGATGATGAGGTAACCGTGGGGAAGTTCTATGCCACCTTCCTGATACAGGACTACTTTAGGAAATTCAAGAAACGCAAAGAACAAGGACTGGTGGGGAAATATCCTGCGAAGAACACCACGATTGCTCTGCAGGTGATTTTTTTAATGTTTTTAACTAACCATTTTGTGAGCTTACTTGAAATAGCAGGTAGATGAATATTGATGATTGTGCAATGCTGCCAGGATTTTGTTTAGCTGGGACACTTTTGGCCCATATTCATCAGCAAAATAAAACCTAATCCTGCTATTCTGTCTCTAACAAGGTAAGTGCAAAAACTTATTCTCTATGGATTACCCAAACAGTAGCAATGGTTATAAAATTTCTTAGCAGGTCTAGCTGATAAATCAGTCTAAAGCTGCTGATTGGGTGTTGGATAAATAAAGCTCTGAGCTATCATTTATGTTCTTTGTTTTGCTTTAACTGTTCAATTTCTTTTGTTCCTACAATGCTACAAGCCAGTTCTCAGGGATCTTCCTACTGTGCATTGCCTCATAGTAAAGAGGTTTTTATACAGTATCATTTTTCTTAATTCTCATTGTTCTTTTTCTTTTCCACTTATGATATAATGAAATATCTTCCTATTGTTTTGATATTTGCAAATTCCGAATTCCGCATCCATCAATTTCTTTCACAGGAAGTAATATTAACATATGGCATTAATGTCACACACTTCTGTCTGTCTCTTAAAACAAGCTATCACATGGAAACCAGGACAATATATTTGGCCTTCTGTCTCTCAACAGGCCTGCAGCCACCAGTCCATAGAGTATACATGATCTAAAGAGCAAATTCTGACAACTTCTTTCCACTGGTACTCTTTGTAGAATGAACTTTGAAACAGGCAAATGGAAAGCTGTTCTCAAATAATTCCAGCCATCCTACACTGCACCATTTTTATTGGATTGGGACTTTGTGGATTTCAGTTAATGATTAGCAGTTTGCTACAAACTATATCTGTTTCTGATAGTTTTTTTATTCTGGTGCCAAAATTTAGGAATATGTTGTGAAAATCCCTTTCTAAAAGAGGAGAATTGTGTTAACTTGATTGAGATACTGTGTGTTAAAATCCTGTTGGTTTGTACTTCAGTTTAACAGAATGATCTTTGCCGTGTAAAGTGGGTAATTTGTTTCATTCCCATTCCCTAAGAATGTCTCTGCTGGCAGCTCTGACTCTCATTGTGTTCTGAATCACCACAAACATAAGAGATGCAACAAGCAGGGAAAGATTCACCACAATTCTTGCTATTTATTTGTGCCCCCATGGCTTGCCAGGGTCGTGTGAATTGTATTTGCATACACAAAAGAAGAGAAAATTATTGGTAATGAAACTGATAAAAAGGCTGCAAACAGTTGAGAGGGAAGTGAAAGATGTTGGATTTTTAGGAAGGACTTTTCAGACTTCTTTATTGCAGAATCATTTGAGCATAAGGAGGGCTAAGCTAGTTTTGAGCCTCAGTATTGCAGGTTTCCTCTTGTGTTTTTGAAGCTGCACACATAACAATGTAGAGAAAACCACTGAGTTGTCAAATGTGAGCTTTCTCTGTTGTTTATTATCCGACTCTGCTTCCTGTTCAGTGACAAAGACGGAGGGCAACATGGAACTGGAAAGACTCAGCTCTTCCTCTCTCCTTAGGCAAATATTTTTCAATTCAAAACAGCTTAAAAAATGACCATGAATCTCTGCTAGAAATCTGCAAAGGCCTATGGGATTTGAGACATGGAACTTTTTGTCAGATTGCAACAGTGCTCCCCTGGTATTAATATGAGCCAGGCCAGTAGATGGGAAGATTTTTGCTTTCTTTTTCCCCATTTTCCTCTTTTCTGCTTTTGTCTTCCTAGCAGATCAGTAGAAACCCAACTTGATTTTTCAAATAAAATGGAAATACTGTTTCAAAGAGACGTAAAACCTGTGGTTGAAAAAAAGTCCCAGTCCAGTATATAAGTGAATAATATAATTTTAAACTGGAAGCGACAGCACATCAAATTCAAAGTCACAGTGCTTTGTTTGTTAGAATAATTAATTATATGAGGAGACAGCTTTAAAACAGAGCTGGATATCTTTCTAAAAGAGATGTTCTGCTTCAACAAGGAACTGATTTCTTCTGGTCAATGACCCTGAGAATAGTCCTGTGGGATATTTTATATGGAATTTAGTATAAATGATCACAGAGAATCTTTCTGGCCTTATAAAGTATGAAAATCAGGTGTCTCCATTTTCAGCCTGCTATTCCATGCTTTGTCCAAAGCTTAAATGCTTGTAAAATTTCAATGTTTTCAAAAGCCTTTGTTCTTATCAACCATTTCTGGTAGCATAAATTATGGGTATATGATCCAGCCTGTGTCTCAACTATAGAAATTTTGTTGGATGGTCTGTAAAAAGCTTGTAACTATGAAAATACTATTTCTTGGAGAGTCAGTAGCTGTTTTTCTGTTTATTCCCTCAAACACTCTAGGTGAACTAATGTTTGCATATCTCTCTGGTAAACAATATACTAAGAAAAGCAAAAATGTGCAGTATCAGTCATCCAGTTTTTCAGGGAAGCTGTGGTGACTGTTATGTCAGTATAGCAGAGCTGCCCCAGCATTAATTAATCAAACATGCAGCACATTCAATATTGCAGCACCTGACTTTGTTATGAAGACATGAGTGGAAGAGATGATACACAACAGAAAAAGAATTTTTCAGCCTTCTCTCTGGAGGGGAAAATTATCCTCAGCTACACCTGAATTCCTGACACTGAAATCTGACAGTAAATACAGGACCTTTATTTTTGGCTGTGTTTATCTTTTCTATTGTTTTGAGAATTTTCTTTTTGAGATTAGAAGCTTCCTATAATCAGAGTGGGCATGTTACTTCAGCAGCAGTTTTTATTAAGTTTCTCTAACTAGATAAGATTTTACAGCATCTGGTAGTCAAGGTAACACCACTGCAAACAGCCCCTGCTTTCTGAACTGCTGGACATGAGAGCAGCAGAAACTGAACTACATCTGGCTGTGATTTTTTGAGCTCTGTCATTCACAACCTTTCTATACTAGGAATTGCTTGCTTAGAGCTTTAGATAAGATGAGGAAAGTACTTTTACCAGGCTCATAAGATCTTTCCAGCTATCTGATTCTTCTATTTGTAAAGAACGAGAGCAACAGTATTTTCATATTCTAGTTTGCATCTCACCCATTGCAGAACAGTTGTCATGCTGCAAAGTCCTTAGGCAAACCAGCAGATAAAAGCAAGGTCACCTGTTCCAATTTGTGTCAAAAGCCATATGAGCCATAAATGCTCCTGTACTTCTGCTGATATCTGTGGCTTTCTCCTGGGGTGAATGAACTAGTTAATTAGTGAAGAACATGGTTCCTAAGGATCTAATAAACCCTGCAGTTCCTGCATTATTTAGCCTGGCTTTCCTTATCTCCTTTTTTTTTTTGTGAGAGAGGAAGAAAACAACCTGCTATCAAGATTTAAAGTCCCTTCCTAACCTTTGAGTGAAACATAAGGTGAGTTACAGTTTTATAATCCTGCTGATTCTTACAGCTGGCCATGTCACACTTTCCTGCCTTCAGAGAGTAAACAGCCCCTGTGAGACAGAAGGCTCCTTGTCACAGAATGTGTTTTTATTCACTGTGTTTTAATTCTAAGGACAACTATTGAGAAAAAATTAATGGATGTTGCAATTTTCCTTGTTTTATGAGACTGCAACAGCCTTTTTTTAGCATAGATCACTTCTTTGCCCTCTTATTCCTCACACTTACATGGTATTTTGTTGGGGTTTTGAAGGCTGGGGTTTTTTACAATAATTTCATTCAGTATTTTGAAGATATTGAAGGGAGACCCTGTAGCTGTCAAATGGCCTAAGGCCCAGTTTTTCCAAGGGAATTACACTTACCTTTTTTTTTTAAACTAGTCCTTTAGTTATAATCTAGGATATTAAGTTGAATGCCTTGCTTTTACCTAAACTTTTAAAAACATGTACTTCTTATGCTGTTGTCTCATTGATGGAATGACTTATGTTAACATAGGCAGAAAAGTGATGTGGAATAATTTAAGAACTTTTACATACAAGATAAAAAAGTTTTTAGAAACTGCAAAGGAAAATCTCCACAATACCACAACTAGAATTCAAGGTCATATAAAGTAATGTTTTCAGCAAGAAAAGCACTTCCAGAAAAAGTGTAGTATGAAAGACAGGGAACCATCCACACTGTCTTTAGTTAGCTGAAGAGAATTCCATTACAGAGAGTAAAATTCTGTGAGCTCAGGAAAGTCCAGTGAGGCTTTCTGGTGGCCTACAGTAGTTGTGTTAATAAGTTCTGTTTCACCAAGTGTGGGAATAAATCTTCCCTTGGAAACCCCATTGCTTAGGTAAAGATTCAGTCTGTGGACTCAGGAAGGCAGACTGACCAAGGAGCATGTGTAAAAATACTGTTCTTAGAAGATGTTATCTTCAGAGAGATACACAGAAAGCATTTGTTTTCAGGGTGAATGAACACTAGAATATACAGAATAGGCTTTTTTGTCATTAAGACTTAGGCATTTTAACACATTGAACTGAAACTTGCATCCTTTGCCTGAGTTTTGTTTGGTAATATGAAAACAAAACTTGTGAACTGTGTCACATGAATGTCCCTGGCAGCCCCCTCATGTTTAGGGGCCAGAACCTCCACCCAACTGCAATAAAGGAAGCAGCTTCTTCTGACACTGGATTTGAAATGTGTTTGGTACAGAAGAAGAAACAATGGAAGTTTGGGTTGAGTTAGAAAACTAGAGCAGAGCTCCCTGCTAAACTAGATTTGCTTCGTGTGTGCCAGAGCATGCAGCAGGCAGGATTTCCTCTTCTTACTCCACAGTAACTTCATTCAGGGTTTTTTTTCATTCTGTAGAGCTCAGGTTTTCCTCAAGGGTGTAGCATTTGCTGTTAGCCTAACCCAGGCTGCTGTTTGGGTACATGTCAGAGAGGAGGAAGCAGCTTAGAAAGTGAAGAGCATCTCGGGGGCTGATTTTCTGCTCAGGCTGTTAAGCCAAGGAAGGCTTTCTGCCATGAAATTCCAAATTCCCCCTCACTCAGAAAAGGACACTTCAAATGATAACTAACAGCAGTTTGTCTAAACTTCCATACTGCCACCAAAAGCATCTTTAGAGCTGTAATAACAACATCACTTGGAACCCCACAATTTGTTTTCTGCAGCCCCGGGGGAATTCACCCCCTTATGAAGGTAAGAGAACAAGAGGCAATGAAATAATGAAATGAAATGAAATGAAATGAAATGAAATGAAATGGGTGACCAGTTTGAGTCAGATGTTTAGGTCATTTTTGTGGTGTTATACATGCCCTGAGGCCACCAGAAAAGAGGGCTTCCACTGCCTTTCTTGTGCTATTGACTGATACTTGCAGTGACAACCAATACATTTTCTGGGTCAGAAGGAGTTGTCTTTGTGTAATGATGGAAACTTGTATTGAGCCAAACAGTGGTCACTTTGCTAGTAAAACAGATGTTAAGTGAAGCATGAACAATTTTAATTACTTTCATCTAGCACAAAGAGGGAATGAACTAATTACACACAATTTTTCCTATGGAAAATACTTACTGTAAACTATGGAATGCATCTGTATTTCATACTTATTTATGTGTAGCCCTCTTTGTTAGTACACACAAACAAAAATTAAAGGATATTTTCTTTCACATGCCAGGTACACAAAAGCACTGATTTATAGAGCTGAACCTGATTTTGGAAACATGTTTCAGATTAAACCAATTATGCTTTTTTCTCTCTGCAAATGTTACAAGTCTTATTAACCCTGCAGTAAACAGTAATAGAAAAGGGAAAAAGCCAAACTCTCTGGTAGGCATCATCTGAGGGGTTAATTTGTTGCTCGAGTTCCATTTAATTGTGCTCCCATGTTCATGTGGTATTCACAGAAGGGCTCAGCTCGAAGGCAGCCTGGGCTGGCTGAGAGCTCAGAGCTTTTGTGCAGCTGCAGCGCAGCGCATTCAGCGCTGGGAGCTGGGCTCTGCCAGGATGGATAACTCTGGACAATCAAGGCTTGACTACTATGTCTCTTATGTCCACTGCTATAGTGTAGGTTATTCAGCTATTTTTCTGCATGCTTGTTTCCTTTTGTAAGTAGTTCTGTGATTGTGTTCTGTTCCTACTAACCTCAGTTTATTTTTATGTTAAAGTGACAGTGTATCTCTGAGGTTTTTTACTCTTTGTAGTTTTCTTTCCTCTAAAATAAGCAGACAGTAAAAACATGCTCTTTACCTATAAATCTAATGGTTGACATGAATGTTTTTAGAGTCATAGGCTTCCAGGATTGTGAAGCTCTGAAAACCTAAGTATTTAGAATTAACGTTTGTGCTTTTTTCCAGTTCTAGTGGGTTTATATAGCAATATACATAAATATACATCATTGTTCTAAAGTCTGTGAAGCAAAGCTTGCCAGTGTCTTCCAATTCCTGGTATCACTCTAAGATGCCTCAAAAGAGGGACCGCTGGGTATTTTACTGACTGGAAATAGTGTAGGTGACAATGATATTTTTTAAATAAGGGTATTGTGCTTGCACTTCTTAAACTAAGCTTAAACTGCAGCTATATGTAGGTTGGACCATACCTTAAAATGATTTTGGACTGAGTTTAGGTACAGGGAAAATGATCTTTTTGTAGTTCCAGTATTTATAAGCATTTGAATGTTTTTCTGAAAGTCATGACTGGAGTCTTGAATTATACACGGATTTCTTAATATAAGACATATATCTAAAATAGTGTTACTCTTTTATGCATGCTGTAGATGTGGAAAGTTGATTTAAAATCTATTTGGCATTTGTTAAAAGCAGTCTTTTCAAAATATTACATGTTTAACTTTCAAATGTTTTGGTGTGAGGTGCCTTTCAAGTCTCTTAAAGCATATATCTAAACAACCTGTCTAGGTGTCTTTTCTCACTGAGGGTGAGGGACTCCTACAGTTCTGTTATTTCTGCTTTTGAAAACACATCTGTATCACCTCAATGGTGTGTCAGAGACAGGGGCATCAGTCATTGTCCTTGAGATGCTATTTAGGACCCATCGCTGGTGTATCAGTGATCAGCCTTGTTCCATCCTGAAAACATTGCAGGTGCTGTTGTCCCTCCAGAGCACAGCTGCACAGAATTACCATGTTCATCTGAAGTCATTCTGTGCATTTATGGGAAAGCCTAATTAAAGACATGCTTGAGGTTCTCATGTAATTATGTTGCTCAACACTGTGTCACTGCTTTGCTAAGTAACCATTGGACTCATACTTCTCATCTTTCTCATACCTACATGGAAAGAAGATGAACCAAGGAAGGAATCAAAAAATAAATTTTGGATAAACAGTGTGTCTGAACAAGAAATAACTTCTTTTGCAAACTTATAGTGAAATTTGTAGAACAGAGTTAAAGCCATGCTCAAGGCCCGTGAGGAAGTAATTCCTGTATAACACTGAAATTTTACCATTTTTTAAAAGTCATTATAACCTGATGCTTCAAGAATGTGGCACATCTTGAATCACTGTATGTAATAACAAAAAGTCTTACAAAGTTATATGGAGGGTAATAACCACCTTCTAAGAACTTCAGCAGTCCTAGTGAAAAAGAAACAAGCACACCTCTGGCAAGGGTAGACAAATCACTATCCAGACTCTCTTTTTTCAAACAGTCCCACCCGCTCTGCTTTTGCTTTTATCTCTGATTTAAATGTACAAGTTTTTAGAACCTCACAAATGGAGGACGTGGAGTGCTTCCACTGCCCTCTTGTGTGCTATAATGACTCCAGGGTTCTTGCTGGGTAGACTGAAATGTAGGGAATGTGTGTCTGAAGGACTCTTCTTCCCTGTAAATTAAAGAAGAGATGTGGGGAAGGTTGGTTTGATATTTTGTGTGGTCTTTTGTTTAAGAGGTCTTTGATTTGGTTTTGAAGTGCTTGAAGTTAAAGTCAAATGTTTGATCAGTCCATGCTGCCTCTTCAGTCTTCACAGAAGACATTGTGTGGTTCAAAGAAGGGATTTTCCTATTGACATAAAAGTACCAATTCCTGTGTTTTTACATCAGTCCCACTTTAGTGGTGGCTGACTGATCTCATGAAGAATTGTCTTATCAGTAAGAGCTCAGCATGAGCATTTGTCTTGTTTTGTTGTGCTCCCGTGATAAAAATGTTTCTTAGATGACTTAGAATGCTGTTGGCTTGCACCAGGTAAAACGAGACAGTAAATGGGAGTCATTTTAAGGATAGAGTTCACAAAATTGCTGTAAGTTGTTCCAGTAGAGCAAATAAACTGAGGAATATTTCAATTCTGCAGACTAGTGGTGTTTGAGAGCTTCAGTGCTGGCTGAGTGAATAAAGCTGCTGGGTTTAGTGTAGCTAACATATACCTTTGCATATGGTTATCCAGGTTTTTGTCTTCCACTGTTGACTGTGTAACTGCAAGAGGTCTGTTACTTGGAAATGAGTATTACTGGAGAGAGATGAGATGAGATGATAAAGGCTGCCTGTTTTCTCTTGAGTAAAGGAGGGGTAATTCACCAAGAAGTAAGCCAGAAGGCAGTTGGAAATGTAATCAAAATTAAATTACTATTCAGTGTGTTGCTGTCAAACACATGGCTTTTCTCAGCTTCCAGGCATATATTTGTGGGACTTTGTCACAATTTGGCAGACAGGGATATGAGCAAGTAGTTTTTGTCAGGGTTAAATTTTGTCTGATGCTGCTCTCTGACAGTGCTGTGTTCACAGAAGGGCTCAGCTGAAGGCAGCCTGGGCTGGCTGAGAGCTCAGAGCTTTTGTGCAGTGGTAGAGCAGTGCACTCAGCCAGCGTTGGAGATGGGTCTCCTGCCCCCAGCCCCAGGAGATGGGCTCCTCGAGCGTGGCTAACTCTGCACAATCAAGACTTTGCTGTGTCTCTCATGTTCAGTGCTGTAGTGTAGGTCTATTCAGGTATTTTTCTGGATGCTAATTTCCTTATTTTAGTAGTTTTCAAATTGTACTCTGTTCATACTAACCTCAGTTTTTTTTAATGTTAAAGTGCCAGTTGAGGTTTTTTGTTCTTTTTAGTTCTCTTTGCTCTAAATTAAGCAGGTGGAGAGTGTGAAATGCAAGTGGCTCTTCTTGCTAATGGTCAAATAACTGAAATATGTTAGCAGTCTTCTACTACATCAGTACTGCCTTTGTTTCTGCTAAATAAATAGAAGCCTCTGGTCTTCCACTTGAATACCTGTACCTTAAAGTGTTAATTTTGCTTCCCTTTAGCACCTTGAAAAATGATGACATTAGCAACCTTGCTGAGGTTTTGACTAAGCAATTAGCATAAGAAGTGGGAGAAAGCACTCCCACCATTCCCAATGTATTCATGAAACGACTATTGTATATTAACTCACTAGTAAATGATTTTTAGAGCCTTGTTCAATTATAGCATAGCTCTCAAAGTTCATTCCTCAGGAAGAAAGTTGGATTGCCAGATAGATGTAGATAATATGATTAGTCAGGCGCCTTTTTCAGGAAGTGAAATACTGGAGTGACTGAAACCTGAAGTGGAGCCTTTTGGTTCATCCCTTTCCAGTTCTGATTGCCCACACTGCATAAATGCCATTTTTCTCCCCAGCAAAGCAGCTATTTCTGTTTTGAGTGTCCTCCTGGGAATGTGTAACGAAACAGTGTGAATGAGACCAAGCCATGTTTGGAGTCCTCTGAGGTCCCTCAGTTCCTTCTGGAAACACACAAAATTCTCTACACATCCTCATGCTACCACAGGACTATGCAATGTCAGTGTTGAGCCGGTACAGCCCTGATATCTCCTTCAAAAATGCTAAAAAAGAATAAATCAGGTTTTTAGATCGTAATCAAAAATGGAGCCAAATGCTGTGCATGATTTTTAGTAGTGTAAGTGCAGTGGTAGCAGAGGGTTAAACAAAAACATCTTGGATTTTTTCTGAACCTGAGGAGATAAAAGAAGTTGCTGGGAAGAACGAGGCTGTGTTTCTTGCTTCAGACTGTAACAGCCAGGGTTAAATCAGGAAAAATATCTCCTTTTTGAAGTAAGGCAGGCCTTTACAAAAGCACTGAGTTCTTGGCATGGGTATGACATCTCTTTCCTCCCTGATGTGCAGGTCTGTCCTGGACAGTTTCAGCATTATCCCTTTTCCTAAATTCTGCTTGTGGTAGCAAACCTGAGAGGAATATGAACTGATGTATACTGAATCTCTGGTGCTGTAACTCAATGGTTTTCTGTCCTAAACTAAAGCTTTAAACCAAATCTCTGCATACCACAGTGCAGTGCAGATGAGCTGGAATTATTTCACTGCTTTCTTTTCCATCTGAGCTCTGCTAAAATTGCTGTTGCTATAGCAAAGATCTCCTTGTGTTTTCTTTGTTGACACAGGCTGCAAACATGTTTTGAACATTAAATATACATCTCATTGAAATGCATTTTATTATAGTTCTTGCTGATTAGTTATACCTTTTAATAGGATTAATTTTTCTTCTATAGGGGTCCATAAACATCAGTGGTGTTTTAGTCAGTGTCTACACTGTGATAATAAAGACATGATCACCTCAACAGGGTTGTACTGGAATATTAATTATTATTAACCTTTTATTAATAACAGTAAAGGAACTTACAGCAGGATGCATCCTCTGTGGATGTCAGGATACAAAACCTGTTAATTGTCCTTTAAAATAAATTTAACACCTGTAATTAAAGAGCGAAAAAGAGTTTGCATTCCTAATGTATTATGGTATTGTCCTTGATTTAGGCAGGACTAAGGACACTTCATGATATTGGCCCAGAAATACGCCGAGCTATATCCTGTGACTTGCAAGATGATGAACCAGAGGAAAACAATCCAGAGGAGGAGGAAGATGTTTATAAAGTAATGTCAGAACACAACCATGTGAATTGTTTTTTGTATAATATGAGAGTAAAGATTGACCTTATCCTTGAATATGAAATAATAGAATAATAATAATACTTTTAAACCCCTCAAATCAGGAAATATAAATATTTTATAAATAAGTATATTCTATGTATAAATCGATAAAAATGGTAGTATCAGGGCACTTGCATTTCTTCATAAATTTAGGAGGCAGTTCCTGCAGGGTGGTTCTCCTGCCCCTAATTCTTTCTCATTAATTCTCACTTTTTCTTAAGCAAATCCTAATAGAAGGCATGAACCTTACTGTCTCAAATTTTGATAGTGGCAAGGTTTAAACTGGTTTTAACCTCTGCAGTGGTAGATAGGAAGAAGAGAATGAAAGTCTATGCAAGCAAACCACAAGAGACACGGAGCTGCGTATTTTAAAATGAATGTGTTCAGTTACAGAGTTCAACTAAATATAAATGCCATTTCCAATCCCATGAGGGATATATAAGAATCAATCAGAAAAAAAGATTAGTTTTCCTCTTTATGCTATTTAGACCAAAATGGTGAACATGTAAATTTGGTGTTATAATCAGAGGTAGTCTGCAAACCATTTGTCAGCCAGCAAGAAAACTTATTTTTTCCCAAGCATTTCAGAATGTAAAATCGTGCTTCTGTAGGAATTACAGCAGAAGACCCATAGCTTGCTACTGTCCTTTGCAAAAAGGAGGACGTGGCACTGGAGACAGTGCCCCAGCTGCCATCAGTAGATGCATTTCTCTGCCAACCATCATTACCTCCTGTCTTCTCTAGATTGAGCTGCAACTCAGACTGCTGTCATCCAGGACCCACACCTGGCTAGACAGGGAGGCTCCCTAACCTGGGTCAGGTGTCAAAGAGAGCTGCATGTCATAGTCATAACTTAGCACCTCATCCCCTCTTTCACCATCCATTACACTCCCAGGGCTGATAAACAGAAACTACTCTTTCTTGTACCTCTGTGAGAAGAAAGAATGGAAGCACTGGAGCTGAATGTTCCCTACGTGGGATTTGCTTGCAAGCTGTTGCATGGCACTCCATCCTGTCTGAGTGACGCCTGTTGCAAACTAGTGCTCCGGGAGAGCAGGAGAGAACTCCACCACAGTGTTCCCAAAGATTAAGCAAACACGTCTCTTCCTGAGGAAGCTGGTGCATGTTCATGTATGGGAATCTAGGTTTCTCCTGTGTAATAAAATGTGGAGAAAGCTGGATATGTCACTTTTAGTTGTGTGGAAAAGAATAATGATCACAGCATACTGTAGATTTGACTCTGAAATACAATATTGTCATCACCACAATCACATCTTTGTCACTTCAGGAGATCCCATCTGAAGCATCATAAAATTAGAAAGAAAAATCACAGGTTACTTGAATTGCTACTTTTCTATGCATGTAGGAGAGAAAAGTTAGTTGTCACTGTCAAGAGTATGTTCTGGTAAGGTATCTGATATAATTTTTTCTTTCTCTTCCCCTAAAACAGAGGAATGGTGCCCTCTTTGGCAACCACATAAACCACATTAGCAGTGACAGACGAGATTCATTTCAGCAAATCAACACCACACACCGTCCCTTACATGTCCAGCGGCCTTCAATTCCCTCTGCAAGTGATACTGAGAAAAGCATGTATCATCAGGCAGGAAACTCTGTGTACCACAACCATCACAATCACAACTCGGTAGGAAAGCATGTTCCGAACTCAACAAATGCCAATCTCAATAATGCCAACGTGTCCAAAGTCCATGGAAAACACACAAGTTTTGGAAATCGTGAGCGTCGATCTGAAAACGGTTACCGTTCACACTCCAGGACTGACCACGAGAAGCGTAGAAGGCCAAGCAGTAGGAGGTAAACTCACAAATATATCTTTGCTTTTAAATGAATTTATAAATACACTATAGGAAAATTAAGCTAAGTGAAATTAATTTGAATCTTCATTTCTGTTGCCTACTGGTGTATGAACTGTATTTAAAATCTAGCTCTAGTGAACGGGAGACGCATAAAACTTCACTGGGGTTTGAAAGTAGCAGTTTTCCTTAAAGTGAAATCATTAGTTACAGCACAGACATTGTAATCACCAAAGAATTTCTCTAAATGACTTGTTTTAAAAATATTTTTCTCATTTTCATGGCCTACCTGGATAGAACACGGTACTATGAAACATATATTAGGTGAGTTGATACTGTTCTGGCATAATTGAAGAGGGCAGAGGAATTTTTCTCCTTTCTTTTTTTCTTCTTTCCTTTTCTTTTCTGAATTACCTGTACCACAATGCATATGCTTGGTAGCTTAAGTGACTGTTTTTAGATATAATTTTTCACTGCCTGTTCTAAAAGGACAAACTTCTGGTAAAGCTCAAAATTATTCAAGCCCTTTTGAAAGTCCAGGCAGGTTTCTGCAGTTTTCAACAGGCTAAAGATCACACCTGATTGTAGACCTTGTTAAAAATTTACTTGTCAAGACTGCAAAAACCACTGGTGTTAGCTTTGATAAATGTTAATGTGTACAGTTCCTTTTACAGGGGACCCAAAATCTTTTCTGGTCTTATGTCTGAATATTTTCTAAGACAACTTTTAAAAAATAGGATCTGTTGTTTTAATTGAAGTGCATTGGTAAATGGACGTTCAGTGGTGGTTTTAATGTCTAGATTTGAATATCCATTTCAGATTTATTTTTTTAATACCTCAGTGAGAACTTCCTAGTATTTGAGCCATTTGGCAAACTTCAGGCATTGGAGAGAGGCTGTGTTTTTCCAAATGGCTGAATGTAATCATGTGAAAACATCTTGAATGTATTTGACTTCACTGGGCATCCTTTTTATTGTTTTCCTATTGTACCACAAGGAGATAAAGGAAGGCCATCTTTAAGAAACAGATACATCATTCACGTTCTGACCTGCAGTGCTTGGCACTACTGTAACGCCACTTTCTGAACTAGAGAGTTGTTAATGCTTGTCTTTTTGTTTCCTCCTTTGAAGCACATTAAAATAACTGTGTATAAAACAAAAACTACAGAATTGATATAAATAGAAAAAACCCAACCCTATTTGTTTGCTACTTACAGATCTGACACTGGTGATGTGCGCCGACCTACTATTTGCCGGGAAGAACATGAAGTCCAAGACTATTGCAATGATGATCATTATCTGGGAGAGCAGGAGTATTATAGTGGAGAAGAATATTATGAAGATGACAGTATGTTGTCAGGAAACAGGTGAGGAAATTTGTGAAATAAAATGTTGTTAAATAAAAATATTTGTTAGATGAAATAACATGCAAAAATATTTAAGTATTTTAGGTACATAGATGTAAAGGCTTCACTAGGCACGCTCACACTGCAAATTCTCTAATGAAATTAATACTCTGCAACTGCTGAAATGTGAAATGATGAGTAGGAATGGAGAGTGTTCCAAAGATGGAATGTTTCCCTTCTATGGAATAAATTCAGTAACAACTTAAAATAATCTTCACTTTTTTTCACTTCATATTTTTTTGTGTACAAGTCCAGACCAGAAGTAGAGGAATTTATTGCCGTTCTATCTTAGATCTGTAAGTGCATATGCTCAAGTGCCAGACATGCTTAATTCTCCTCCTCCATCTCCTGCTATATGGACTACATTCACCAGCTGAATTCTGGCAAGATTGGCACCCTAATCTGCATCTTGTTGGTTTGCATATAAGCTGAGATTTGCATGAAAGCTAAATTTTACAGAATTCTCAGGTCATTAACTTTTTTGTATGATAGTTAGCATCAAGTAACACCCTTCCAAGATCTGATTTTAAACACGAGAATATCCAAAATGTAAGAGGCTTAAATCCATTCTGAGCTTCTGTGCTCCTGCACCTCACCCAGGGTTCTCAAGAGAGCATGGCAGAAGTAGAGTAGAGTATTTATTTTTTTAAGCAGTGTGCAACTGAGATGTTCCATTTTTCCTGCACTGGTAAGAATAAATTAATTGAAAATACAATTTGATTAAAAATTTTACCTGGGAATTGACTCTGTAACTGTACTAGCACAAAAGTATATGCCCACTATCTCAAAATCCTACAGAAACTGGATTTTAAATTTGAGTTGTGCAATTATAGAATGCAGAGTTTAATTATCTTGCTGGAGAAAGAGTAGACTTGAAAATCTTTTAGAAGGAAACCAATACACCCATTTACAAAAACTCCCTGAAATAATATTTTCTTTATTGTTTTTTAATGCAGACATAGATACGATTACCACTGTAGATATCACTGCCATGAGTCAGATTTTGAGAGACCAAAAGGTTACCATCACCCACATGGTTTTTTTGAGGAAGATGATTCACAGCTCTGTTACGATACAAAAAGATCTCCTAGGAGACGGCTGCTACCTCCAACACCACCACGTAAGTACATTAAGGACAATTTGTTTGCAACTCTGAAATAATTTAAATGCATTCAGACAGATTTCAGCTTAAAAATGCTTCTTTTTGACTTGGATTTTAAGCATCTTATTTCAGATTCACGTTGGTACTTTGTTCTGCTATCTCAGGAACAGTGCTTAAAATTCCATGTTTCTTCTGAGGGAAAAAATGTTTCGATTTATAGATAGCATTGTCAACAAATGTTTCTTCCTATTTCTTTAATTTTCATTTCTTCTCTTTCTTAGATCTTTCCCTTGGTTTTTCCTTATCTCAAGAACAATATTGCTTCATCTGCATTTCTAGAAGCTGTCATGGTTCTTATCTTGTAATTCTGTCTTTGTATGTTCCAGGCCATACTGCAGAGATTAGCAGTGCTAATCCTCTGGTGAAACTAGGCACAGACTCAAAATTCTTGGATTTTGGTCTTTGACCTCTGACACTTCACAGAGAGGAAGTACTTGGGGTGGCACTAGAAGTGCAAAAGCAACCTCTTTTTAAGGCTTTTTCTTGACTCAGACATTCTCAAGTGTATTGAGAGAATTTTATATCTGATGTACAGTTTCAGACTGTTTAAAGGTACAGAAAGCTGTGGTAAAGGGCAGTAGCAAAATATATTATTATATAATAAAGGTAGCATTCTCCAGCAATACAGCCAATATTGGATCCACACTGTAGGCACTCAACTCCTTACGACAAGACCAGCAATGCTCTCTGCTGTTTGGCTTTCTGACCTTCAGGAGCACAGGGGAAAAAGCAGAATGAGTCTTGCACCACAGAAAGTAAATAACTCAGATAAACAATAGTGAAGGGTACAGAAAGCTGCTGGCTGTCTTTCAGTGGCAGAAGGAAAAGACATCAGATATAGGAGAGACTATGAAAGAAGACCCCTGTGCAGCTTTCTACAAGCTTTTCTGATAGCAGAGGAATTTTAAGCCAAAGAAATAGATAGATGCTTTGTACATCCATTCTATAGATTGCAGGAGAAAAATTTTCATATAAAAATTGTCTCAGGTCTGCCCATGAAAGTGCTTCAAGTGGAGGGTTGAAGGTTTCCTCTAACTGCAGTCTTGGAGATGAAGTTTTAGTGAGTGTTTGGCAGTCATTCATTTAGAGGAAGTTACGCTTTTTATCTCACCTAAAGGAGACTAGATAAAGGTACTAGATAAGAGAGTATCTGATATCCTAGGATAAGAGGAACTAGTTCTGATCTAATTTGCATAAGGGCAATTTAGGAAGCCCTTGACTTTCACCACTGTAATGTCACAAGAGCAATCAGTGTCATACCCCCTGTCATAACCATTTATTTAATATTCAGGAAAAGAGTTGAGAGATTTCAGCAGCTCAGCATCTCAGCAGATTTTAAAAGAATCTCAAACCTATTATTTGTAACTAGTGTATGGGCTATTTGGCCTGGGGAAGAAGCCTTGATCTTCTCACATAAATAGAGAGAAAAAAGAAAAAAAGGACGTATAGCAATGCACTGAACAGTTCCTGCTAGCATCTGATTCAGTCCAAGTGAACATAACATCCAGTGCCTTGGCTGAGTTTTGCAGTCAGTAAATTGAGTTCCATGTCATTGAGTTCCATGTCAAGCTTTCTGGATGTTTTTATACCAAACTCATCACCACAGTATTTGAGCTGCTTCCAGAAGTATACTGAGGAATGACTGAGATTTTCTTTCAGCCTCTTCTCTGCAGAGAAGCATGTGCAAAGAAACATCTTGTTTTGGATGAAGGGACTCTTTGGGTAGCTTTTTGTTCACTTTGGTATTGGGACACTTGGCATACCAGGATCAGGAGCTAAGGCTTACATTCCTGTGTTTGGATTTACCATAGAGACAAGGGAGAGAGACAAAGTTTGCTTTAGTTGGACCAAATCACCTTGTGGAGGTGCCTATTTTAGTTCAGTGGCCCTTGATTGTTAGTATCCAACGTGAAGTGTCTGTGATGATAACTGTGGGGTGCCATAAGTCTATGGCACTTAACACTCAGATACAGTCAGGTTCTCTCCAGTGTCCCACTCCGATGCTTGCAGCTGTGAGGGTGAATCTGGATTCCAGCTGCAGTTCAGCATCCAGGCTCTCTGTGCATGCTTCCCATCATTCTGCAGGCTTTCAACAAGATCAGCTGAAACATCTCCACATCAGCCAAACATCTTGATTCAGTTCAGATTTCTACTTTTTTCTTTCTGTCATGAATAAGACATAACAGCAGAACAGACACCATGGCTGATCGCTGTCCTGAGCAACAGAATAAACATCAGGGATTGACAACTTGAGTTGACTTGGATGTGATTTTACATATTGCACATTGCTTCCAAGGAACTGGGAAGTTCATATTTCCTTTGGGAAATCTGGTTCATTAGAATCAAGAATTTGAAACCGTGGGGAAGAAGAAACAGTTTATGGCAAAACTCTGCAGCTGAGTGTTTGAACAAGTCAGCTGCATCACACAGGCTTGTTTTCTGAAACAGCTGCTTTAAATTCTGTCATTTTAGTTGCTTCTATGATTTCTACCTAGGCCTGCTTTTGCTTATGTGATTAAGCTATCCTTTATCTTATAACCAGCTGCTTGCTTCTGTTAGCACAACTTGTTTCTTACGGGAGGATCTGTTTTTATTTGTATCATAGTTGACACACACTGGAATACTGGAAATAATAGAATTTGAGGAAAAATATTTTGTTTTTCTAATGAATTTATGGTTTCCCTTTAGCACACAGACGATCTTCCTTTAATTTCGAATGCCTCCGCCGACAAAGTAGCCAAGACGACATCCCACTCTCTCCTAATTTTCACCATCGCACGGCTTTGCCACTTCACTTAATGCAACAGCAGGTAAACACCAACTCTTCCTTAACTACAAGTGAGTTACACCTTTCCAGCCTCTATACTGCACTCCTGACTTTCACTGTTGTTTGAAGCAGTACCGGTGTGTTTGTTGCTAGAGAGCAACCTTCTCAAACATCGACCTTGTACAAAACACAGAACGAGCCTGTGACTCTCTGAGTGTTCACGAAAAGTCACCATGCCCTAAGGAATTTTGACCAGGACTGCATAATACAGCAGCTGCTATTAATCTTTGCCTATCTCAACTCCAGTTGTGACAATTTGCAAGTACAACATACACACCTTCTGAGGCTCAGTGCCCACCTTGGAAAATGCTGACAGCTTCCTATCCTGTTCTGGACAGAAGAAATATTTCTATACTTTGTTTTCTTTATTATATTGTATAAGCAAAATGAGTAAAATGGAAAAAATACCATTTTGTCCTGTCAATTTGCCAATTTCAGTCCTGTTCCTTTTTTACATGGCTACTACACATCACAAAATGTTAACTTTGCACAGCTGCTGCTTGAAAAATTGGTGTGAGCTAACTGCTGAAGGGAGAAATGAGTATAACTGAGCATTTGAAATCACTAACTTCTAAAATCCTTCCCTTTACCAGGTCATGGCTGTCGCAGGTCTGGATTCCAGCAAAGCTCATAAACATTCACCGAGTCGTTCGACGCGTTCCTGGGCCACCCCACCTGCCACCCCTCCCAACAGGGACCGTTCCCCCTATTACACCCCTCTGATCCAGGTGGACAGGGCTGACTCCACAGAGCACATGAATGGCAGCCTGCCTTCCTTGCACAGGAGCTCCTGGTACACGGATGACCCCGACATTTCCTACCGGACATTCACACCAGCCAACCTGACCGTCCCCAATGACTTTAGGCATAAACACAGCGACAAGCAGAGGAGTGCAGACAGCCTGGTGGAAGCGGTGAGTGCTGCAGGAACCTCTGAAGGAACCAGGAGTGTCTGTCTCTGCTGTTTTGGGGTTAGCTTGTAAATACATGTAATTCAATTCACATCAGCTCTCTGAAAATGCATTTTTAGTTTTATAGCCACAAAGTTGTTTTAGGTAAAGAGGGGAATTTATTCATAGCTGTCATGTAGTAAAGGATTTCTACTGAATCCAGATCTTCACATTAGTGAGAGATTGATCAGACAACTAAAGATACTTCAGAATTTTGAAATTTAAGTTTTTCTAGATGAGGATCAGTTCTGAAGTATCTTTCCACAATGCCAATAAGGAAGAGATGATGTATATGCCTTTTCTCTCTGTTGTTTCTATAGATATAAATCCCCATTTTTGCAGTAATCAGAATAAAAGATCAAAAACTCTGTGAATCAGGGTACTAAATGCAGAGAGGAGAATAACAACTGCAAGGATTGATTTGTAGGTGTACTAAAAGAATGTTAAGAATTCCCTTTTATATTACAAAAGGTTTGAAGATAAAGCGTGTGCAGCATTTCTGAATCATAGTTACTGCTGTAGCTTCTATCTATCACTTACTTTCCATTGCTCTGAGCTAAACAACAGATTTTGTTATGTTTTTGCAGGTGGGAATTCAACACCTCTTTTCCATGTACTCTAAAGTACTGAGAACATATAAAATTCTGTATTCCAGGCAATTGTTCTAACTGCACCATCTGAGATGTATTAACTGTTGTCTTTAGTGTATCAGCCCGATGATTAATGTTCAGCAAAGACTACTGCCAAATTTCCAAGGAGAAGTGTCAGATGCACTGCAGCACCACTTACATTTCACACATCATGGTGTACTTTGGAGATTTTTCTTTGTTGATTTAATTGTTCTTTACCTGTACAGTTTAGCTGTGGGTTGCTCCAGTGATTCAGCATGGGGTTTCTAGTGTTTTCCATGAATAAGCAATGTTGTAATCTGTCTGTTCTGTAATTCCACTGAAATTCTCACTCTCTCCCCTCCATGTGCCAGGTACTTATATCTGAAGGCCTGGGAAGGTATGCAAAGGACCCTAAATTTGTTTCGGCTACAAAACACGAGATTGCTGATGCATGTGACATGACTATTGATGAGATGGAGAGTGCAGCAAGTAATCTTCTCAATGGAAATATCAGCAATGGGACCAATGGGGATATGTTTCCTATTTTAAGCAGACAAGATTACGAACTTCAAGATTTTGGTCCTGGCTACAGTGACGAAGAACCAGAAACGGGACGATACGAAGAAGATTTAGCTGATGAAATGATATGCATCACAAGCTTATAGTATTTAGCAAGGAAAATGTTCTAATAACAGAAAAAGTGCCTCATAGTTTCAAGATGCTAGGCACTAGCTGGAGTGAATAACCAATCCAAGTTTTGTACGAGTGATGTCGCACCTCAAGGAAGCCATAACTAATAAATTTATTATCTCCAGGTTGCCGAAATGTGATCAGAGCTGCAGTAGGTCAAGTCTCCTCCCACAGAATCTTCAGTTCCTCTGTAGGAATAAGGTTATTTTGAAACTAAGCAGATTGTGACAATCAGTTTTTTGAGGGCTAGAGCAGGATTCTGAGGTGTACTATCTTGCCTGTCTTTCAACCTTGTGCTGCTGTCCTTCCTAGTGGAGCAGGATTTTGTCAGTGACAATGTCTGTATAGGTCTGGCACAGTATTGTGTGGGAAACAGCAACATGAGATGAGTGATGACAACCAATAATGTCATTACCTCAGTGCTCAAAGCATATCAGCTACCCATTGCATATCCATTCTAACATTGTTTTCAAACTTGCCTCCTGATTTCCTTTCTTAATGCTCTTCTAAAATACAGTTTGTCATGCTCTACCTGTTAGAGATCGTTGGAAGAAGTTGTTATATAAAGAATAATCTGTCATATGTAACATCAGTTTACATAGGAAAATATCATTCAGATGGTCTGTTTTATGACTATCACGTTAAGGGCAAAATATACTGGAATAATTGCATTCTTACTAATGCACTTGCAACCAGGTTATAGTAGAATTAGATAAGATAGTTTGCTAAAAATTATATAGTAGAAAATATTGTAAATTAATTGTAATATACAATGATTTGTATTTGTAAAGAGATGTTCTATATTTTGTAATTATTGTACCGTAATTGAACTGCAGCAATATTTATGGACCCTAATTATTGTAACTCTCCACAGAATTCTAGATAGAAGTATTTTTACTTGGAATATATAGATCTATAGCGTAAATATTTAAATAGAGCCACCTCTTAATGTAAATCTCTTTTTGGGATAAAGTGTCAAGTTTGAACTTGGCAACAGAACAGATTTTTTTTTTTTAATAATTGAGACAAAATAATCTCTCTGCATAAGGGATGCACCATTGACTACTCACAGTCTTATATTTGGAAAGGTAAAAAATTTAAACAAATTTCCACTTTATTTTTTTTTTTTTTGACTGAAAAGTAAGGTCTAATTTTATTTTTTTAATAATCCCATGCAAAAAACCCCAAACCCCAGAAACTTTGGCAAGTTCATGCCTGTATCAAGTATTCCTGGTCACGAGACAATTAGTTTTGACAAAGTGTAATACCTACATACCCTAATTTGACACAGGAAGCACCTTGGGCAGAAAATACTTCACAGGTGAATGAAAATGCTTTTCTTCAGTACTACTTTCTCTGCTTGGAAAGAGAAGAAATGTGATCATATGATTCTACACAGAACCAAAAACCTTGGTATAAAAAATGTATTATTTTATTGCCTCTACCTTTCTGTTGTTCTATGTGTACTATTTCAAAGATTTATTTTTATGCAATCAAGAGAGGGCTTCGATATTGTTCACAATGCAGTAAAACCCTGAAATGTCTTTGAGGCTGAAATGACCTTGGAGGATAATTAAAACACACTGAAAGCTACTGTCTACTTTGTTAGCACTGGATAACAATGACTTGTTCTAACAAGTTATCTTATCAGGTTTTACCTGTAGTTCATATGCTAGATAGCAATCCAGTTCACATTTTTACAAATGTGATGTTTAAAACATGTCAATAAACATTTTGTACATAATGACAGTTTCCTATGAATAGCTTACAGACTTCCTCTGAAATAATTCTTATTTCAAATGCCAGGATAAGATCTTAAAGGTTTGTAAATTATTTCTTGACCTACATCATTTTGTATTAAAACAAATGCAAAATGTTCTTCAAAATAAAACTGTGTAATAATTTTACTATACTTGGGAGTCCTTTTACTAATAATTTTTCACCAAGAAGTTCCAAAGGTTAAATTCATATTGCAATGTTTTAAGAATGGGAGGGAATGCATGGAATAGGGTATCATTCTACAGCATCACATCATGCAATTCTTTTATGAATGGTTGCTGTTAACCACAAAAATATAAAGCATTTAGAATATTCATGTGCAAAAGGGATTACTACTTCCCTGGACACAGATCTCTGGAAATGATTAGGAAAATTTGACTAAAATACCCTGAAACATCTAAATAAATTTTCCATACAGTCTTGGGAAGCTCTTGGGCAGGTTACCCAGCAATACTTACTTTGTTACACTTCGCCAGCTTACAGAAACAAAATCTGGGAGGCCAGAATGGAGCTAAGGTCTACCTACTGTGGTAAATCCACATCTGAAAACCACCTTTAAGGAAACTGAAGTTAAAACTTTAAAAAAAAAAAAAAAAAAAAAAAAAAAAAATATATATATATATATATAAGGAAGAGAATCTCAGACTTGTATTTTGTCCAGCATGGATGTTTGATAGCACATCAGGTTTGGCAGACTGAGCAGAGTGACAGGGTTTTTTACTTAATGATTTCTCCAAGGAGACAGAAAACAATGCAGACCCCACTGTATTTTCACACTCTGTCCTCAGCTTTTAATACTCTGATGAGAGACTCTTTAAGGTAGATAAGCAATTTTATGAGAGAACTGTTTGCAAAAATAAACAATGAAGAAAATTTAGTTACAGACCATGTTCTATGATTTAGGGGAGAATATCTGTATAGATTCAAAGAATACCTGTGTGGTTTTCCTACAGAAATGTGTGGTAATAAGTTATCAATATATGCATAATTACATGATAATTTTCACCCTTAAAATACGACCAATCATAGTAATTACTCAGTACAAAAAACCTAGAAGTTCTCTCAACAATTAAATCATCATTTATGAGACTCCAAATTTGTTTATATCTGTATTTAATGAGAGAAAATACTAGTAAAGAGTTAAGCACTGGTAAGTATTCTACAGTGAAATAAATCCACTGAAAAAAAGGAAATCTGTAAAATATATACATATTTGAAGAGTATCTTTTTTTTGAGCTTGGATGACAGAAGAATTGAGACTAAAAATTTAATAGTGTAATAAGATGTGCTTCTGTTCTCCCTCTTCATTTGAACTATAATCTAAAAAGTAATTACTTTTATTATTATTTAATGATATATTCTATATCTCTATTCTATATTAAGTATTTAATATATTTATGCTTTTATTATTCCTCAAAATCTGTTTTTATACTTATTTTATAGAAAATGCATATTGCAAGCCCACTTTTCCAGTGTTCATATAGCTGCCTAATTTGATTCCAGGCCAACTGAATGCAGACACACTTGGAAAGATTTTAAGGTTGTGGTGTACAAAATCTTACATAAATTAAATACAATGCAATTGTATTTATTCAATGCACTGCTGTTTTCTGCTGCTTTTAAAAGCACTTCTCATACTAAAGCAGCTTGAACTGAAATGTGTGTACAAAAAGAAATGGTTTTGGTCACTTTTCATTCTTAATCCCATTGTGCCCAGCCAGAGACCTCCACTGCCTGGAGCAGCTGTAGCAAGCCATTTCCATGGAAATGCTGGTGTTCTCTCTTGCAGTACCATTGCTGGTCCAAGCCATGCTGGCAGGTCTAGTAATTCTTGCATTAAACAGCTTTTACAGTTAACTGGTTTTGAGCACATAATATATTATCTGTATATTTCTAGAATTTATATCTGGGTAGAATTGGGAATAATCACACTGAATTATTTTGTTAAATAGGTCAAACTCTGTGTTCTGCAGTCCAATAAGGTGTAAAAGATGGTTAATTTTAGCTGAGACTGCCAGTGCTCCACAGGGCAGGTTAGAATATCCTGGACCTGTTCTAAGTACCCTTTAGCACACTTGACTCTGCTGGAAGTCAGAACAATTTTTAACAGAAATTCAATATCAGCAACAGATACAACACAGGAGAAACTAATGGGAAATTGATGTTACTTAAAAATTTCCCCAGGGCAACAAACCCTTCAGCACTGCATCAAAAGAATCTCATGACGGAGCCTCAACATTCTTCAGCAGTGAGGCTGGAATTGATAAAGCAACTGCAGTTCACAGCAATGAAAATGTCTAAGTGTTTAAAAGGGGAGGAATCTGTGAGGTGTCTGTGGATGCTTAGAACTGCAAGAAAAGATGATGTTTCAGAAGAAATGCCCGATTATCTGATTGCTCAGTGCAGCAATGTCTCCGTGAACATAAGACGCATGGATACCTAACCTTGCTATTTACTCCTCTTTTTAGAGCTTGACATAACAGCAGAGGAGAGGTCTGTGCTTGTTCAGTGGTAAGTTATGTAAGCCAGTGGCTAGTTAATCCTCTGCAGTTGCATAATAACAATTCCCACCTTGCATGCCTAGAGTGGAAACCCACGTTGTAAATCTGCAAATGCAGGAACTTCCGTATCTCATCTTGCCAAATTGCAGCCCTTCTCAACTCACAGGACTGTGGTAAGTATATATTACTTAGAGTATCTTTATTGTATTCCAAATGACACTAGAATTTACTGAATACCTTTTAAAAAAAAAATCTGACAGGAGTAAGTGCTGAAAAAGAATGATTTGCCATTAGGAGGTCCAGAATGTACAGTCCATGCTCTTCCCAAACAGTTGCACCAGATGAATTGTCTCCTTAACTGATCAATCACCTCTGACTTGAAATATTCTTGTTCTTCCCCTCATTTCAAAAGACTGCATCACATACATAGAAAGGGTTTACCTGTCTCCTTTTGGAGCAGAGTTCACTGCTATCATCCTCCATCTTCGGTGGTTTTGGTTTTCTTTATGCAGATGCTCTAATGAATGAAGTCCTTTCCCTCAGCAGGGCTTCCAATCAGTGACTTACTGAGAGCAGCACCAGGTACAAGTATCTGCCTTAAACATCTGCAGTTGTCCCTCCAGCCAACATCTGAGTCAGCAAGGTTTTCTACAGTCTGTTAAAATGGTGTAAAATTCCTTTCTTTTTCTTCTGAAAAAAGGTTTATTCTGTTTGCCACAAGTCCTGAGCAATCCTAGGCTACTGAAGCTTTTACTTTATGATTTGACATCTGCTTAGTCAGAAACTACTTTAGAATACTTAAAAAATACAAAATAATCCAAGGATTCAATTTTTCAGTGAGTTCAGTTTCTTTAGGTTTTTTTTAAAAAATCAGTACCTGAAAGTTATTTTGACACCAAAACCAGCCATGAGAGTTCAAGTATCTTACACATCTGAATATTAAAAACCCAAAGATTTAAGTCCTAACTTAAATATAACACTGGTTCAGTGAATAATATTTATCTTCTAATTGTAAAAGACCTCTTCCCATATTATCAAATCTGACATTACATAGCAATTTTGAGTAGCACTTCATTTAAATATAGTTTGGCTGCAATTTTTCTAAATAAAATTTGAGCAATAGCAAGGCACCATTCAGAATATTTGCTGAGAAATATCTTTAGCAAATCATCATCTGAGCAAAGACCAGTCACTTTCTGGGTGTTCTAGGAAGTGCAAATCTCTTCCTGCTAGAGTAGTACAAGTAAATCAGCTTAAATTGTGAGCAGAATTCTACTAAGCTCCCTGTGAAAAAAGGCAAAACAAAACAAAGAGAAATTCCAATTTTCCAGTAGATTTTTATAAGTATCAACTCCAGCTCTTCATGTTTTAGATAAATAAGTTTCCAATAAATACAATGTATGTCTTCTCCCTGAATGTTAGAGACTGCTGAGTTTAGCAAAATCTAACTTTGAGTGAGGATTTGTAAACTGTGCATTCCTTTCATAAAAACCACATTTGACAAACTCTGAGCATATGCAGGTTCCTCCCTTTCCTGTGAGTTCTGATACAAAATAATTCAGCTCATGACTATGAAATTGCACAAGTGCTTACATTTGCTTGACCATCCTTTGCAGGATGTGGTAATTACTGACTTGCTGTTACCCTGGGTACCATTCTCATAGCAGTTAAAATTCTTAAAATAGCAAGGGATACCATAACCATTTTCAAAATAGCACACATTAATCTCTTCCATTCCTCATGCAATGGCATGGTATTTCTGGCTTATGTCTTCTCGTTTAGAAACAGCTTCTCTTCAAGAGAAAATTGGAATTTACCACAAAAGGTCATATTTAACTAAATTTGTAATTCTTCAAGTGTCCTGCCTAGGGCCAGGAGTTGGGCTCAGTGATCCTTATTGGTCCCTTCAAACTCAACATATTCTATGATTCTAAAATATGCAACTTAAACCAGATGATTAAAAAACAGTAGGTAGTCTAATAAAATAAAAATTATTCAAATTAATAGTTTTTAGTAGGATATGTTGTTTTGCATGATATTTATCATGTTGGCATGTTCAGTATGAGATACCAACATGCTGATGAAAGCCTAAATAGCAAATGATATGAAAGGATGAGAATATTTATTTATCTCTGTGTTTCCAGGGTCTTGGGCTTATATACAGGAACATTTTTCTCCTGAAGTGATGGGAGGCCCTTAATTATGTCTGCAGCTTTCTCTGCTATCATGATAGTTGGGGCATTTAAATTTCCAGTGACAACACTGGGCATTATTGAAGCATCAACTACTCTCAAGTTTTCAACGCCAATTACTTTTGTTTGGGGATCGACTACAGCAGTGCTGTCTGAAGGCTCACCCATTTTACAGGTGCAGGAAGGATGATAAGCACTATCAGCCTTCTGCCTTATGAAAGCATCTATTTCTTTATCAGACTGAACATGATTTCCTGGTTGAATTTCAGGCCCACGAAATTTTTCAAAGGCTTTCTGAGCAAAGATCTCTCTGGTCAACTTGACACATTGGCGGAATTCCCAAATATCTCTTTCTGTGTAGAGAGAAAATAAGAAAATTTTAAGTACACATTTAATTTACCAGTACATACAGAATGCAAAACAGAAAAAAGCAGCACTGAAGAGAAAAGGCTGGAAGGAAAGTGTTTCACTTCTTGCTGAAAGCCATAATAAAGCAGAATATTTTTCAAAGTCACAGATATTTACATTCACTGTGAACAAAACTGTCACTTATATTGCACAACCCCAAAAGGGAAGAGGTGAACTGTGAGGAACTGCACTTTATCTTGTTGTACCCACTGTCTAGGAGAAGGAAAATAGTCTCAGCACAAAGAAGCAAAAGTGATTCATTCCTTCACAAGCAGAGGAGGGGATGACATAAACAGCAAGACACAGCAGATACTGAGAATTCTGACTTCATCCCCAACAGGGAATTCTTTCTGGTTTACACAGTGCTTTGCACAATCTCCTCCTTTGATATTAGTTGAATATTATAAATGAGAAATAAGTAACTATGTACCAACCACAACTTCTGAACTGGTGTTGAGTAGGTACAAAAATCTGCTACTGAAACAGGTGGGAAATAATCTGACATCAGAGCAAGGAGAGGGTGCATTTACCTGTGGACAGGTAGTTGGGCTCGATGATGGGGTGGTCATTTGGGTCTAAACTCTTCAGCTTCAGCCAGCCCACACTTGTGCTCCTCATAGGTCCCACGTGGACCTGCAACACCCACACTGCACTCAAGACACAATCCCATCAGATCTACTTCCAAATTCAGCATGGTTTGCTTTTTTTTTTTTTGCAGTTTAGGCAGACTTTACAAATTCAGCAAATGTAAACATGGAACAGAGATAGTGGAAAGTACTGTTGCACATTTTTCCATTTTATATAATTTCTTTTGTAAATATGAAATTCCATAGCAGGGAGGAAAAATGTCTGTCACATCAACTCACAGCTGCTCTTTTCATTTAAAATACAACCATTCCAATTTAATAGTATCAGAGCATTCTAATACAATCAGCAACTGGACCAAATTATTATCATCTCTGAAGAAAATAGATTAAAAAGGAGAAACGTGTATATTCAGTGATAGTTCCCTAGAATTAGCCCAGGCTTTTGAATCAAGATGATAGTCTAAAATGGGGCTTGGATTTGTGCCAGTGCATAAATGAGTAGTTTTATACATTTTCACTTAAAACTTTGTCTAAACTGCAGTGGAACAGGGAACACCTTGTTTTAGTTTTGAACTGCCCCTGGCAATATTGTCCTAACCCACAGCACCAGGGCACTTCAGTAGAGTGCTTAATACTTAATCCAATATTTGCATATTTTTCCAGAGATAAAACCTAAGTTTGGTGGCAATATCAAATAACAAGCTTGTTTTTTCTCACCAATGAAGGAGGTTAAGTGGTCTCTTTTGTATTATTCTGAACAAAGTATTTTTCAGTATATAGCCAAATTATCAACAATTATAGTGGAGCATAAACCTCCTTGCTAATGGCTACAAAACCTTACTGGAGCATCCTCTCCAACTCACCTGGTAAGCTTCCATTGTGGAAGCAACCCGACCATGGTCAATCACCTGAGAAGGAAGAAAGTGGAACTGAATGTCGGGGTGAGGAACCCCTGGTTCACTTCGGATAAAACCACCGGATTCTAAGTGGGCAGTGGCTCCCTCACCTACATGGTGTAAAGGAGAGAGAAGATGCCATTAAAAGACCTCAGAAGAGCAACAAATCCACTTCTTTTTAACCCTTTGTTGTGCAACTATGAATAATTTATATGTACAGGGTCGATTGCAAGGAATGCAAATGCATTATGAACGGCTTGTAGTTAAGCAGTGTGCATCACCTTCATGTGCTTTTAAATTCCTAGACAAATGTAAATACGCATGACTTTGGGAATCCCACTGATCTGAGAATGGATGTTGCAGTTATCTCACTGTAACTGGGAGGTCAAGGGTATCACTCCAGAAGCAGATTTGGATCCTAACAGGTGTGGAGGGAACTGGCTGCACACCCTGATATTACTGCACTGCTCGCTCCGTGACCTGCACCCCAGGTATCCCATCAGTCACATGGAATAGGCAGAGCCATCCACTGAGCCTGCCCTGAAGGGTAGGATGGAAAGCCTGCAATGTGTCTCCAATTATATTTGTTCCATTTCTGTTTAAACTTTAAGTTAGCCCTCAATATTTACTTCCATGGTAAAAAGCCACATATACCCAGAATAAACTGCCAAATAATAATAACATAATTCAGCAAGTGATGTAGAGCTCCACCTTGCCCAAGCTATTTAACTGACATCAAGGGTTATATTTACAGATTCTTTTTAAGGTACAACTTATGACTGAGGTACTATAAATGCATGTGTCATTTTAAAGAAAGTCAGTTCAGATTTACTTGCAGGCCTAAAGGATTCTGACCAGAGCAAAAAAAAATTCTTTTGAGACAATTATACAGAAAACTTAATTCAGTTCAACAATATGTTTTTATTGATATCCCATTGATTTAAAATGGGGTATTTTGTCCAATTTTTTTTTTGCAATAGCTTTTCTCAGTAGCACTGATTTTTAAATGTAGAATTTTTCTTTTCATGAGATATAATAACGTTAAAAGTGGTGTGTAATAACCTCCCTTATTACCTAAGATGTAAAACCTTTAATTTTGAAGAAAAAAAAAATAGTTCAAATCCATTTGCAAGTTCCAGTTATTTCCCAGAGCATGAAAAAGATTATATGTCAAGGCTGCCAGACTATAAAAGTCACGGATAAAAGGCTGTCATAATTCTAAATCAATCAGTGGTAGAATGATTGCATACTTTGCTTCATACCTGTAAATTTCCAAAGCCATTCGAGACCAATCCTCACCATGTTAATTGGTTTTTGTGCACTATATAGAGTAATAGGTTTGGTGCACTTTTGCTGGACATAAACTTCTAAATGATCTTGAAGGTTCTGGCCTACTCCTGCAGGGGGTAGAAAGGAAGGGAGGGAGGGAGAAGAAAGGGAGAGGAAAAAAAAAAAAGTTATTTCACACAGAACAACTACCCACCATGTTTCAAGCAGAGAACAGCTTAAGTGGGAACTAAACCAACCTCTTACAAGGGCAGTGATGACTAAGACCAAGGCCATGAGTCATATCAGCCTTTTGCTCATGTCAGAATAAGGTTTTACATAAACATAACTAGAATGAAAATAGTTAAATGGCAGATATATCACTTGTTCTAAAATTGCCCGATATGACTTCCAAATACTGCGCTAACTATTTTAGCTTTAAGGAAAAGTTCATGTTATTTCCTCTATATTTGAATATTTATGAGTGGGAGTTTATACAATCTGTTGTGGATCAAAACTAATTCAAAACTCTTAATGACAAGTATGCTGCTTAACTATAAAAAATATGCCTTCAGAAAGGCATTTTTCACTGTCAGATGTAGTGAAGAAAGTGTAGGAGTTTGTTGCTCAGTTCTAAAATCAATGCATGTTTCCACTGATTTGTATAAAATCAAAGCATCTTTCCACCGATTTGTTACAAATGTGTTTCAATATGTGTTTCAGTCTACACAACATGACATACAGAAAACTCAATTTCATGATTCATTTAATTAAATGGTTGTTCAGTTGCATCCACAGGAAGATGAAAGGTTAGAAGAAAGAAAAAAAATTACCAGGAAGATGGCAAACAACAGGGATCCCCAATTTTTTTAGATCATCTGCATTTCCAATTCCAGACAACATAAGCAGCTGGGGAGAATTTATGGCACCTCCACTTAAAATAACATCCTTATTGGCAAAAACCTAAAAGGAAATGAGCATAAAAGCCCTAAGATTATTAAGCCTGAGCTGAATACAAGCAACATCAAGGGCTTCTGTTGGGATATGCTGCTCTGATCCAGATTAGACGCCCGTCCCTCACATTTTCCTCATTTAAATGTATTCCTGTCTTGTCAGAATTTTCCACAGAGAGAAATAATCAAGCTTTTACTTTGATCATTCCTGCATCTTTACAATCCATTCAAACTATGGAAACATTCAGCCCAGCCAGTACCATGGCCACAAATAAACTCCTGTCCTACTTGCCAGGAGAATAGTACCTGTGACACTCAGATCAGGCAGCTAAGCCTCCCTGCCATTTTCCATAACCCTTCATAAATTAAAACTGGAACTCCTAAGGAAGATTTTGAATTCACAGACATGGTAGCTCAAAAATTCTCAAGAGCTTATTTTTTTAAATTCAACTAAGACTAAAGTTTGGTTTCTTAGCTCATGGTAGTCCTCAAAGACCCCCCACTCACTGAAGCACTACTGCTAAAACTGGCTGCAGGCATACATTGAATTCTGTTTTGCTGACAGTCTTTTCATCAAATGGTTTGGTCTGAGCCCGGAGCTGGTTCTTGATAAAGGCTGCCAAATTATTCCTCTGCCTTTGACTCAGAGTTTTAACAGATTAGCATGGAATGAATATTAAATTGTAATCCTGTCCTTTTTGAATGACACCTCAGCTATACAGAATGATGGTAAATGAGATTGTAGCTACATTAACATCAAAGTGTAATAATAATAAGAAGCATTTTCAAGCTATTTGTCTGATATGGCCAACAGATGGCCAGTGTTATATTTTTTTGTTTGTTATTGCTTTGCTCTGGGCAATCATTAGTATGTTAAGACTAATAAAGACCATATCAGTGCCTGTTGAATCAATACTTAGAGCTGTATTTTGCATGTTATACAAACATTACCCATTTACATTTTCTATGGTACACACAGAGCTGGTACCAGTTTGTTCAGAGAAGCATTCAAATGATGCTTTCTCAGTCCAAACTCACTGCAAAGTCAGCACTGTAGTTATTCCTAGCCCACACAGTGTCTTTCATAAAGTTACAGCTAACAGGCTAAGAGGAAAAAGTGACTTTGATACATTTTTTTATGGGTTAGTCTGTAACACAGTAAAACATTTTCATCCTTTAAAATATACTTTTTGGCTTGATTCTGAACTTAAAAACTTCAGGAATGCTCAGTCTACCTTCCCTACTTTTGTCAGAGGGCTCACTGGAGTCCTGGGAGATCTCTAGGACTTCAGTGTTACAAAAATAACAAATCACTGGCCGGTGAATAGGTTTTGGATCATTTCTGAATCAGGTTTTGGTGATCTTTTCACTTTGCTGACGACGTAAAAGACGTAAAAGAGATTCTATCTAAAATAGACTGTAAAGAGATTCTATCTAAAATAGACTGTAAAAACAAAAACACTTTAATGTAGTCAAGTGCTTCATCTTGATGTTCATAATGCAATAAAATTATTAGCTCTTCCATCCTGACAGATATAAAATTTTCCAGAAAGTAAAAGCAGACTAATCCTGCAGTTTTGATGCTGGCAGGGGGGAAAAAAGGAAGGGACATACTTCGAAGGTGTACTTTGCAGAATATACGATATAAATATATATCACTCACTATGTAGAATTCATACTTATATTAATATGTAGGAAAATTCATCGCAATTGAAGAATTTTGCAATTAAATTGTCCAGTATTCAGAAAGTCTTTGATAATGTATAATTAGGTTTCCAAGACTCTCTTCAACAAAATTGCTCTTGATAATGGTACAAGTACAGCAATTAGAGGTACTGTTTTCACAGAAATTTAATAGCTTATGAAATCAATTAAATGTTCTGCAACTTTTGTTTTATATTGTTAAAATTATTATCATTTGCAATCCACTTAGAAAGCAGCACATTTGTTCTGTGCTTTAGAAAATCAAAGAACAGATTGTTTATACTGCATTTTAACTTTTAGCAGGTGCTCAATCACAGAACACTTGTCTTCTGAGTCTTGTAAGACCTACTGAGCTCAAACCACGGAAATTTTTACTCTACTCTCTCTAGGATATTATTACAGTTTTTAATTGTTTTATAATCATTTGTGTCTAAATATCTTAGGTTATTAGCAGACAAACCCCTTTTAGGCAACATCTTAGCTACATATTCCATAATCAGCTCTTAAGGAAAGTGAGGATGATTTGGATCTTACAGAAGTCAACAAATTGAAAGAGGCATAAAATGAGCTGATTATCCACAGTATTGAGTTGTAAGGACAATTCAAGCTTCCTTCCACACAGTGACATTTTCAGTGGAAGCTGGACTGAAACTGAAAAATATTAATTCCACAGCCAACCATAAGGCAAGATTCATCATTTATCCCCTGAGCCACTCAGATTTCCTAATCTGGTTTTTACAGATTTTCTTTTGCCAGACCAGCATTCTCAGAACTGTTTTTCAGAACCGTCACCATTGCAGCACACTGGTTAATGTGCTGGGACAGGCATGGTTGCACCACAGGCACAGTCAGACATCTTACACAACACTGAGTAACACCAAGTTATGACTTGTGCCCTCAGCACTGGGAGATGGATAGATGATGATGAAGTTAATCTCTAAATCAATACAACTGGAATAGCATCTACTGTAAAATAACTGACAAAGAATCATATAATGGAAGAAACAACAAAACCTCTAAAAAAAAGGACATTTTGCATAGTAAAGTGTAATTTTTAATAGATTAAAAAAAAAAAAAATTAGCTTTGATGCATACTTTTCATACTGGAAATTGAAAATCTCTTACCTTTTTCCTTTGCCCATTTTTCACATACTCAACACCAATGCATTTTGTTCCTTGAAACAAGATTTTTGTTACAAGTGTCTTCTCTGCAACTGAGAAATTTGGGCGTGATATGGCTGGGCGAAGATAAGCACTAGCTGTGCTCCATCTTTGACCTACAATGTATATTTACATCAAACATCAAAATAGTCATGCTCAGTATTCTTCAGATTTTGGTCAATAATCACCAGGATACTTACAGACAGAGAGTCTTCATAGAATTTGTAGAGTTCAAAGCAAATGTGATTTGATATAATAATTCAAGATTTTATTTTAACATAGCAAATTTCACAATTTTTCAATCGTGAAAAGTTTATATTTTTATATTAATATATACATTATATTATATATAATTATATTATATATATATATATTATATATATATATAGTTTCTATAAATAAAAGTTAATTAAAAGTTTAACTGTGAATCAGGACTTGCCTGCCAATTCAATGTGCAATGAAATACACAGTACACTGACAGCAAGCTGCTGAAATGAATAGGCTGTAAATACAGAGTGCCATAGCTGTGTAGTAACCTAAACATTCAAATGGCATTCTGTGCAGATTATAAATCCATATTCCAAAATTATTTCTGGCTCCGAAATAGAAATTACTTAAGGACCTCCTTATGATTTACCTTGGTGAATAGTCATGTCCATCCAGCCAAAGCCTTCTTGCTGATAGCCATTCATATCATCTGTGAAGGGATACCCAGCTTGCTGGGCTGCCTCCAGGAATGCTTGGTGAAGAGGATGGTTTGTTTTCCCTCTTGACACATGCAGGGGGCCATTCCCACCTCTGTACTGATCCGGCCCCAGTTCATGTGTCTGTGCCTTCTTAAAATAGGGCAGGCAGTGCTCATAGTCCCAGCCTAGAGCCCCCTCCCTGCTCCAGCGGTTGTAATCCTCGGCGTGCCCACGGATGTAGACCATGGCATTGAGAGAGGAGGAGCCCCCCCACACTCTGCCCCGGGGCCAGTACATGACTCGGTTATCCATGTGCCTCTGGGGTGTGGTGTGGTAGTACCAGTTGTATTTCTCATCACAGAGGTTGTATGTTAAGGCAGCAGGCATGTGAATCTTCCACAGCAGTCTTTTACTGCCTAGCAGGGTATCTTTAGGGCCCGCTTCCAAAAGTAGCACAGTACTCTGAGAGTCTTCTGTCAGCCTGTTGGCCAATACACAGCCTGCTGATCCAGCTCCTACAATGATGTAATTATAAGAGTTTGCTTTTTCAGAGCTCAGTTGAGATGATGCATGGGAAATTTTGAATTGTTGTTCATTGACCCCTAACATGTTCTTTAATGTGTGTGCTTTAAACAGGCTTCCTGCTACTTTGCACATCACAGGACTGTGACATTTAAATCCTTTCATTATATATGACATTTTTACTGATAGTTAGTCACTCTTGCAGAATTTCTGACAAAAATCCAGTGGTTTACCCTAGAAAAAAACCCAAAAATAAAGATGTAAGCATTACTAACTCTAAAATGTCAGTCATTTTCAGGTGACACAGGTATATTTTACCCATTTTCATGACCCAAAAAGTTAACAACAACGCCAATAAAACAGCAAACATTTTCTGTCTTATTATTCTTTTAATGCAGTCTATGCAGCAGTCAAATGTACTATCCTATATTATATGTAGTCTGATTTTAACTTGCTTCTGGTTCCCGAGACAGATGAACATTTCAAGTATTTGCCAAACCCATAAGGGGTGGAAACTTTTACATTCCTTGTAGTCTCTCTTTATCCACCTCTAATAGGCAAGAATTTAAGAGAAACAACAACTTCAAAAACTCTTCCGTAAGTTTGTGACAGTGATATCACACAAGGCAATTCACAATGGAAACGTGAATTGCTCACTGGACATTCTGCCAGACAGGGTCTCCACAAAACAAATGTGTAGCAAACTCATTTCCAGCTATCCATCCCTAAGGTGAAAACTGCTGGGTTTGGAGGTGTGTCTCCTAACACAGAGAAAGGCAAAATCTGTTCATCCCTTGCTACTAAACCCAGATCCTGCAAGAATGCTCCGAGTACAGTTACATTCTAACACCACCACATCCTTAGGCTGAGTAGGAATGGCAAGTTTTTTACCTCCAGGGAAGCCTGTGAGCCTTGGAAGTACCACAGGTTTAGCTCTGTGTTGCACTAGGTTGGGCACAAGGACTCAGTGCCAGATTTTCACAGCCTGTGTGTCACAGGCACTGATCCTGCTGGCCAGTCTGAAGGATTTCTCCTGCTCTCTGCCCTTAAAACTGCTCCTTTTGGTCTAAACAATTAGTGAAATGGGGTGTCCTTGGACTGTAAATAGTATTTCTCCCTGGCCCATGGCTTCTGTCAAAGCTCTTGCATTGGACTCTAAAGACAGCAACTTATCCTGAGTCCATGACGCTTATCTCTTTCAGCACTGCCCAGCTGAAAGAGATAAGCAAGTGTTCTCCTGAAATACACTGAATACTCTGTAACAAAATTAGGTGTAAATTGCTACTAAATGTTAAAAATCTTCCATGCACAATTATAATTTTATACAGTTTTATGTACAATCTCATTTGCAAAAGTATGTTCCTTTACTCTCGGGGAACAGATGGGAAGAAGCATAACTCTCTGTCTTTTCTTAGGAAAACTTTAATAATCTTGTCTGGGGCTGTACAAACTCCAAAACTTCTGAATGAACAACCAGCCAATGGAAAACAATTTGTTCTGTAAAGAAAAAAAAAAAGATTGTGGGAATATGCCTGAGCCTAAAGTTCACACAGCTGATACTCCTCACATGGCTTATTCAAAATTGTTCCCAGCTGAGGATGGGGAGGGTGTCAGCTTTTTTTTTTTGCAGGTGGAGACTGTTAAAGGATTCTTTCTTGAAGAAGGTTTATCAGCTTTTTGTGATGCAGTAGAGGAGGATGCAAAGGTAGGAAGGTTTTTCCTTGTTTTGGTTTTGATGAAGAGGGGTACAGTTCTGCAGTATCTGTGTTTAACCTGCAGACCTGGTGGGCCATAGGATTTTATTCATCCAGGAGCAGCAGATTGGTGATGGGGTTGGTAAGATATGGGCCTGGGCCTAATAATCTGGGAAAGATACTCTGTCCCAGTAGGGACCTACAGTTTTATGGCCAACTCTCTCAAGTGTTGCAGTGGCTGTGTCAAAAGGAAATAGGTAGAAATAGGGAGGTTTATACAATGTGGTTCTATTAGGATGCTCTGTACTCATTACCAACAAAAAATACCTTTTGGGCCTTACTGGATGTTACTGCAATGTCTTTATCTGGCTTCTCCTATATCATGACTTTGTTATGAACATGTAGCAAAATGTTCTTCAGGAATCAGTGAGCAGACTTTCAGAAATGCATATGGCAGCAACGTAAAATCCATTCCCTGTATTGGAGTTGATCTTCAAAATCTGGAGCTTGTTTTAAAAAACGTTTTATTTACCAAAGTTGCTATTCAGCAGGGCCTATGGCTGGAGGTTGTACAAGACTGAGGAGAGTAGGAGCATTTCAGCAGGAAAACTCTCTTGCTAGGATATAATTATACAGCTTATCATACATTGGTTAGCTATAGGTGGGCAATGGAATTCAGAAATGAGGTGTTTGGGGCTCCTTGCACCATTGTAACACATTTCTGAATACAGTATCAGGCTGAGGCAATCTGTGGGTGCCTACGATTGCAACTGTACTGGTGTTGATCTGGGGTCCTATGTGAAAACAGACCCAAGACAGGGCACCCACTGTCTGGGCTAGAAGGCTGAACTGCCAACCAAGAAACCTAAACCTAATATTCCTTTTAAGTAACTTAAGTAGTGTATTTTAAATCTTCTCCACCATATGTGTTTCAAACTTACAGTTATTTCATGGCTTTCTTCACTTATTGCTGTTGTTTTACTTCAAATAGAACAGGACTGGCAGAGTAACATTTGAGAGAATTTTTATCTTACAGAGAGAGTTGGGAGTGAAGTCAGTAAGCAATCTCCTGGCCATAACAGTCAAGTGACTTTGATAGTCACTGTGTAGATGATTCACAAGCCTTAGTACTTTTGAGTTCTGAAGTGCAGAGGTCAAAAAATCAAGCCATTCTGCTTCAATACAACTCCAGCACACACCTTTAATTGAATGGATTAAAACACTACTTTCAATGGACTAACATGCTAGTTTCAATGCACAATTCTTTTCGCTATATTGATTCACATCCACTCTCCTCTTTGTGTGGTCCCTCTGCACGAGCACTATCCTACTCCAGATTTTCTAAATTGATCCTGGAATGAAAAGGAGAGGGCCACTGTGCCTGAAACTTTACTCCCTGTTTTGTTGACAGAGGCGAAACAAGAACGTCCTCTCTGGCAGATGTAAAACAAGACCCTCTCCCAGAGATGTCCACAGCAGGGACAACACATAAAGTAGCACAGCAATGGGGCTTTGTCAGGACATTAACCCCTCATGTCGCTACCAAATCCTGTTAGGCCTGACTGTAAAGTGCAGGAGAAAAAACTCCTCAGTGTCACATTGACCGCTACTGTCCACTGCCCAGGCTAGCTCCAGCGGTGTGTGGCAGGAGTGGGGAGCAGCCGGAGGCATGGAAGCTTTAAAGCGGCTCCTCTGAAGCCTCTGCTCTACCCTGAGGAGCACAGGCTCCAGACAATGTAGCAGTCAGCAGCCCTGGATGAAGGGAGAGCTAAAAAGTAGCGAGGAGGCTTGCCACGGGAGGTAATCCAACTTCATTGAAGGGTCTCCTCTGAGGACAAGCCCCGCCTGCAACGCGTCCATGCCTTACAAAGGGGGGATGAACAAGGGGAGTACGCCAACTAGGGACCAATAAACGGATTAGGGGGGAGGGACGCTGAAGGGATGGACTCACATCCAATGGTCTTGGTGGGTGGAGGGAGAGGGGTCACATGCCCCAATGGGGCGTCGAGGTTTAAGGGAGTTCCAAGAGAGAAGGTATCCGAGGGGGCAGGATCTCGGGGGACTGACGGGGGCCACATAAGGGTAATTAGGGCGGGCTCAGGTGATGGACACCGAACCTTCGGGAACTACAGGAGGGGTTTGGGTGACTGATAGGGAGAGAGCCAGAACAAGGGGAAGGAGAACAACCACATAGGGAGCACCGGGGAGCGGCTTGGGTCTGGGGCAAACCAACTGGGAGTAGGAGTGGGGAAGGTAGGGATGAACCACTGGATTACAGAAAACATATGAAAATACAATAAAAACCTCGCATCACCACACCTCAGGTTACAGCAGATCTTGCTTTTTGTTTGTTTGTTTTTCCCTGCTGCAGGCTGTGTAACAGGGTTTAAATGTATCTGCTGCGGGAATGTTTTGGACTAACTTTCCCTTCAGTCCTGCAAGGAGGAAAGTTCATTCACTTTGAAAAACTTTGTGGTGAGTTTCATTTCCAGGGCTGAAAATGTTCAAGCCGACTTACCTCGCCGCTTCCTCCTCTGTGCACAAGCGTGTCTGTGAGCTCCGTCGGGTCCGGGGCTGCCCGCGACCCCGCTCTGAGGGCTCCTGCGCCGGCTACCGAACCGGGAGCGGGGCCACTCCCGCCCGGCCCCTCGAGCAGGAGGGAGATGGGTCTGTCCCGGTCCCCTCCGCAGGTCGGGGCACCCACAGGCCGCTCTCTCCCAGCCTGGGCCGGGGAGGCCGCTCGTGTGCGGGGGCTGCCGCCGACCCTCGGTAGCCACCGCCCAGCAAGTCGGGCGGAGCGCGGGGTGGTCCGTGGGAGAGCTGGGGCCGCAGGCGGGAGGGCGCGGAGGCGAGTGCGGGCTGCGGGGGGAGAGCTCCGCGGGGAGGCAGGGCAGGAGCGCGGCTGGGACTTCCCCCCGGAATGCACCCTTTGTCCGCTGTCCGGGATGTGCCAGAGCGGCTTCGTGCCGTTTCGGAACCGCCCAGAGGGGCAGCGGGCGAAGTCCTCAGCCTCGCCCATGCCGCCGGAGTCCCCGGGAGGATGCGCTGCCCCGCCGCTCCCGCACCCCGCCGGGACAGGGCTGCCGGCTCCGCCGCGGAACTCCGGGGCGCAGGGCAAACCCAGCCCCGTGATGAGGCGATGCCCCCCCTCTCCTTCCCGGGAGCCCTCCAACTTTTTTACCTCGCTCTTAGTGGGGCGGAAAAAACGTCTCCCCCACCCTCGGCTGAGGAAACGTTTCGCTTTCCAGTGGGAGCGCTGGGAGCTGCAACGCGGCTGGAGAAGAAACCCCAGGTGTCCCCGCTCCGTGCCCCGTTCCGTGCCCCGTTCCGCCCTTCGCTCTGTGCCCGCCGTGCCCGTGCCTCGTTCCGTCCCCGGCACTGACGGGAGGTACAGGTGTCTGAGCGCTGGGCGCAGTGCTCGAAGGCAGCCTGTGTCAGCAGTTCAAGGCTTTGATTGCCATCCTTACCTGTGCGAGGCGTGCTTCCAGGAGAACCCCTTGGTTTGGAAGTGAGAGTAGCAAACTGGTTGTATCACTGATAAGTGTGTGCTCAATCATAATTCTCAACACTATCCCTCTGGGTAGCCAGAAGAACTGATAATTCCACAGTATAACTCAGATAACTTACTTCTCTGTCGGCTTTGTCCTCTGAATATCTTCTGTCTATGCTAGTGTAGTGCTAGTTCATTGTAGACCAAACTGCATTAAAACTTGGTGGTCGTGAGAGTATCTCATAAAATTCCTTGAGAAATGGCCAGGGATTGGTATTGCGTGAAGAGTCAGTGCCACTCCTGGAGGATGAACCCAGGAGTCTTGTTTTCCCTTTCAGAATGCTCATGGTAGAACACAGCTGATACAATGAAGACAAACCTAGATAATTGTGGGATCTTGTACTCTTTCCTGACATCACCTAAGGATGATGGGCTCTGCTGCAATATCTTTAATACTTTTTGTAGATGCTGGGTTTCTTTCCAAGTCTTTATCACACTTCTCAGAATGTATTGAATGATTAATAATTTTCTAGCTTAGTTACTTGTTAATGTTTTTGTTCTTAATCAGATAAGAAGATAATGGACAGTCTCTGGGTGGTTGGTTATTCACACTCAAGCACCACACTCCAAACTTCTGAATAACTATTCATTAATGGAAAAGAGTAATAGTTCCCTGTGGAACTATGAGTATATGTGTACTTGGTATAAGTGGTCTTTAATCTTTCCAATGATTAAGAACGCTTGAAACCAAAGTGATGTGTGTTGTGCAGTGTTGAAATAATTTTGTACACTTTCAATGCTGTTATTTTATTTGCTGTAAGCAAATAAAAAGTCTATAAAAATATGCATTAAATATGTATAAGAGTATAGAAGTTTCATGAAGTAACAGAGTAATTTCAGCAGTTAAGTGGGGTAGATGTAGAGGACAAAACTCTTAATTGTGTTCATTGTTTTGAATGTGAAGAAATAGTTTTTCACTTCAGTGTAAGGGCTCCTGCAGGTGTTCAGTATTTCATGGGTTTGCTGACTAGAAATTGGTGATGATATCTTATCCCTCTGTTACCGAATAAATCATACATATGGCCTTTAAATAGAAATTTTGAGAATTCTGTGCAGGTGAATTTGCTATTTTTTAATGCATGGATACTTGAATATTTATCATTCTTGAGTCAGAATTCACTGCAAACTAGACTGAAACTACTCATGGTTTTCTGTTGCATTATTTATCATGCATTTTCTGCAGATTTTCTCCTGTATGTTTGCAAAAAATCCAGGAAAAATAAATGTTTTGGTTATACAGATATTTGAATGTTAAAATTCTGTTAAGATACAGATGATTTTGGTCTTAGGTGACTTTATGTATACTGGCCTTGGCAAATTTTAAAACTTCTCTTAAGTTTTATGCTTATTAGAGTAATGCTGCACTTCAGGAATTAGTTATTTTGTAGCTCTTGCTCAGGGTAAAACTCTAAACAAAAAGGAAGAGAGGAGATATGATGACTGATGAGACACCACATTGCAGGGGGAGGTACATTCCAGTAATACAGGAGGAGTTGGAAGGGAGCAGATTCAGACAGCTTCTTTCAAAGTAGGGAAGAACATTAAGTAAACCAGTCAACAACTCCAGTGGCGATGATTAACCATTTTGAACTGCTCTTTAGCACACTTTCTATGTATGGACATTGGAAACGATAATTTCAATAATTCTGTGTGCATTTTCTCTAAAGTCTAATAAAATACACATAAATGAATCCAAAAATACCATATATTGATAAGTATTATTATAATAACTGAAGATAAGTCTGTCAAAGCTGTTTCAAAGAGGTTTTTTTTCTCTTTTAGAGCTCCTCACTATCAATTCAGTTGGAAGATTTGAGTGTTTTCCCCTTGCTGCTCTACTCGTGACTGTGTCTTAATACTGTCCCTGTCCTGGCTCCGTGGGGTCCCGTGTGCCCCACGGAAGCACGGGTGGGCTCACTATTACAGTCGGTCGAGAAGGGTGCTTGCGTGCGTTCCGGCAGGAGCATTTATTGCTGCTACACTGTCGAAGGTTGCAGAGGCAAATACGAACATAATCCCGAAAGTCAGAGTTTTGTCCGGGGACGGGGAAAAGGCAGGACCAGGGAACGGGGACCAATGGGGAAGCTCTGGGGGAGTGACGAGAGGCAGAGGCCGACAGGCAACCGGGGAATCCAAACTGGGATAGATTAACACCACAGAAAGTACGTCCTGGGAGAAGCTGTTCTGGTCACCCTAACATGAGGTGGTTCTTGTGGTACTAGGGACTTGTCTTACTGAAAACTCTGTCCCATGTAATGTATGTTCACTGGCCACCGGTGTCTCATTGCCGCAGCAGCTCGTGCCATCTCAGACTGAGGGAGAGTTCTCACCTTCTTGAGCTTTTATATCCTGTTGAGTTTTGCTGCAAACATCATCTTATATAAGATCATGTAGAAGAGAATGCCTTTTAGGTATTCTTGCATTAGGAATGCTTTCAAGTATGTTCAGAAAGCTCCAGTTCAGTATTCCAGTTCAAACCAGTCCTGTGCTTTTGAAGGCACCTGCCCAACCAAACCAGGTTTGGTTGGTGTTGCAGGGTGGTTGAGGAGTGCGGCCGTGCTGCCTGCAGATGGAATGAAACTGGAAAATGTGCTGGCTGTATAAAATTGCAGCTAGGTCTTTTGGGTGTAGTGTAGTGATTTTTGCATAACAGACAAAAAAGTGGACTCTACAATGGATAATGAAAAGCTAACAAGAGGTTTTGATGATAAGTATAGGGCAAGAAAGAAATACTCAACTTCCAAATTCTTGTGTTTCCACTGAGCAAAATAATTTATTACATAAGTAAAATACTAACAGTGACTGTAGTTTTAGTTCTTCATTTCACTTTTACCCTAATGCTCACTTATATAACAACTTCATCTCCTGGTAACATTAGAGTAAGAATCAGAATATTACGTTAAACCCACAGCTGCACTCTTCAGCTGTTACTCCTGTGTACATGTTTCTGGAATGAATCTTGGCTTAACATCTGTCACATCATATTTTATACCTTAAGTTCCTACATTGTGCAATTTTAATATACAAAACCTGTATAATATAAAGTTATTCTGGAGATGACAGTGATACTCTGTATGCAGAATTCAATGCATACAATTCAAAAGATGAAGGGTAGCTTAAGTCAAGTGCATTCAGGAAGATTTTTGTTTATTTACAACACTTCCAGAAAAATCTCAGTTGAAGTTAATATTAATAAAATACAAAAAATATATATCAGCAGAAGATCAATTCACGTGCACTGGAAAAAAAAGGGCATTTAGGGAAAGGAATCTTCAGTGGAGTTCCTACAGGTTCCTCTGTAGCCACCTCCATTACCACACAAAGGCAGCTCGCTCCCGTAACATCCTGACCCCAAAACGCTGCCATTCCCTCTGGTATATCCACAGCTCCTGAGTTGTGTCCAGACAGGCCAAAACTGCACCTCCTTTCCAGGCAATTAAACGTGGATCCATATCCTAAATTCAAAACACAGATTGCACAAAATCATTGGTCTCATTTTGCATAGTACTCTAGTTGTATCCTACTTTTTCCCACAGTATTCACCAGTTAGGATCTGGCAGGGCAGGGGAGGAGAAAAGTTTTTCAGTATTATCCAGGAAAAAATAGTGAGATAAAAATATTTAACTGATATTCAAGATGCTTTGAGAAGTCACTTTTTTTTTTTAAGATGCCTTCTAGGCATGTCATGAAAATCTTGCCTTCAGTAATGGAGGCTCTGAAATAGATGCAAATATATTTACAAGTTTTGCCTGATGAATACCAAATGAAAATTGCTCTCAATGCCTGTTTTTCTATTATCTTGATAGTACTAAAAACCAAAAAATCACAATTTCTTGCTGAGGAGACAGGTTACCTTCATGGGCCAGTACTAACTGCTTCTTTAAGAACATGGCCTTTAGCTAACAAACACTTCAGTGATCTGTACCAGTAACACTCTTGCTATGCCTCTAACTGGCCACTGCTATAAGCTGAAAGCTCCCTTAAATCTCAGATATGCAACTACTCTGGGATTTTGAAATAATTTTTTTCTTTTAATCTTTCAAAGATTTCAACCAATCATAGTTTACTAACCACTTAGCTCTCAGTTAAGTTACCTTAGGCCTTGTGATGACTTCAACATTTTCAACGACTCTTCTGAAAGACGGGGGCATTTTGTTGAGAATTCGGTGCTGAAGAAACTCTTGAGCTTTATGAAACATAAGGCCTCCTCCCACTACTAAGATGGAGCTGTACATCTTCTTTTTTGTATCATCAGATGCTGGAATTAATGGATATACAGAAATACCTCTGTTTTTTAAGCTTAATATGGCCTATATTTGTAATACAATTAATTTAGTGCAAGTCAAAGCGGATAGAAACTGATGTTTCTCTTCCTTGGAGATACAAAATGTGTATCTTGAGAAACATATCAAAGATGCAAGCATAAGAAACAGTGTAGCTCCTCTCCAGGTGATAAAACCTACTGACACATTTTTCTTTGGTGAAGCATAGGAGTTAAATAAAACCACCCTGAAGTGTATTTTACAGATTTGTACAAATGTAATTCTTACCACAGCAGTCGATACTATGAAGGATGGCTTTGTCCAGACCCAAGGCTTTGCCTTCAAACTGAGAAACAGCAGTTTTCCTGGACATGTGTGCAGTTAAAGGTTCCTCTGAATCATTGCCAGGTATCATACAGTCAGCCTGGGAAGACCCCAGTTCCACTTCTTGTGGGTAGATCCTCTCTGAAATGTCTGAGGATTGGCCTCTCAATTCTCCCTCAAATGCCCCAGGCTTTGACATAGATTTTCTGTCAGCTGTTGCTTTTGAAGACTTAAAAGTGAGAAAACAAGTTGAAATATGAAAAATGTAAAAAGATCTTCAGCAGGTTACAGCACAGTACAAAGACTTAACTAAGCACCATTGTACTTCCCTTCACCTTTTTGCACAGCAAGGTTAAGCCTTGCATTATTATCTCATCTAATCTTCATTTCAATCCTCACGTTCTAAGTAAGGGCTTATTTTGAACTCCATCAGATTAATCAATCCCATAATATGAAGCCTTCTTAGACTTTAAAAATGCACACTTCTAATTACAGAATTGTTTAGGCACCTGTAACTACTTACTTTAAATTCATTCTTTGATACTTTTGACCTAGGTAACAAACTTTAGTTTCTGAGATGAGCTAATGAGTCCTCATTTTATTCCCCAATTAAATGACAGTTAATGAAAAATAAAACCAGCAATCACACACCTGCTCCTGCTTACTTTGTGTGGCCAGCAGATAATGTTCATCATGAGGATCCTCAGGGTCACCTTGTGACCTGTGCTGCAAAATTGTCATTTTTTGTCCAACAATTCCAAAAGTTGCTGGATAAAACAGAGCCATTGGTGCCTGAAGAGAGATTTGGCATGGGTTTACTAAAGTTTTCCTTCTTTCGGCATTTACTACAGGAAAAAGATGAGTCTTGTTCTATTTTTCTCACAATTCAAAATTAAACAGAGGTGGTTTTTTTCCAGGTAGTTTTTAAAATACAAAAGTGTCTTCTGTTTTTTATAATTAAAAAAAATCCTACCAAACACACAAGTTTCTTTAGAGATTTTAGCATTGTATGATAAGTAAGTATTCAAATGCAGTTTGTTACAAAATTAGAAAATTCAATGGTGAGCTGAAAACTTGCAAAATTAACATTAATGCTTTGCACTTGAAGGATAATTATCATACTTAGATGAAGCAACAACCATTCTGGCTAAAGCTACTTAGAAAGTCTTGTGCATCCCCGGGTGCTGCATTAGGCCCACTCATACATACAGAAATTAATTTTATCTACCAGCATAATTTAAGAACAATGTATAAATCACATGGGCTTAGTAGCACTGGACTGATACAAAGTGAGGCTCTGAGTCTGAATGTTTAATATACTTGTAATTTAAATTTAAAATCACCTGTAATTTTTCATCACCTAACCTGAACTGGTACAACAAAGCTGGAGAATCCGGATGCCGAATTTGGAACTCATGATCTTGTAATCCAGAAATATCCTAAGGTCAGAAACAATGGAAACAAAAAAATTGTATATTTTATATTTATCAAGCTGCATAATCTATTTAAACTGCAGAAAACAACAGAAAGTAACAAAACTCTCTTCTAACCATGGATTTTATTTACCTATTCTTGAGTATTTTAAAGTCTTTTCCATGTAGTATGATCTGCCAGACAACTTTCTACATGCCTAAGCCTCTACAATGAGGGTTTTGCAGGAAGAAGAGACCTGCTGGCAGATCTTACAGAACTGAAGTTGAAAACCAGCAAATTCGTAATTATTATTAGCTTCTTTCAGCAATAAGAACAAAGAAATTATCTTTCTAAGGGCTGGGATTCCTTTCAGCTAGAGGAAAAATAAACCCAATTACAAACATTTCAAGTCTGAAGTTTCTACAGCTTTTGCCAGTATTCTACTGAGTAAAATATTTACAATCAACTTGGATTCACAAAAAGGCTCCCCAGAGTAACATTGGGTAAAAGGAAAAAAAAAATTACTTGGAGAACGCACTATTTTCCCCTTCTCACCTGATCTAGATGACAAAATGTCTCCTTTAGGTGCTGAAGTAGTAGGCAATCCAACTTATTAGTTAGCTGGCAGTCTCTATATGGGAATCCTGCTCGTTGCATAAGCCAATAAAAACACCTTGACACATCAGATCCTCCATATGCAAGGCACAGCCTAAAGCACAGAGAAGAAAAAGATCTTTTTATGTAGTTGCTGAAATACTGGCTGATTGCAGTGATAGACAGAGGAACGCTAGGAAGATTTTAGACATACTGGGATTATGACTTTCACAGAGTTTGCAGAACACAGTATTAGCTCTGATCAGTTCTGCATGTTCTCTTCTTTTAAAGATATAAGAATTCTTTAAGGTTCATATTGCAACAGTTAACCCTGTTAAATACTTCAGAGTAGAAAAAACCTCCTGTGTTTATAAAAATTTTGTCTCCTTTTAAAAGTCAAATCTTTGGTAAGGAAATAAGTCCATGATTCTAATAATTCTGCACACTCTAAGGTACCTGGTGTTGCGGTGGGAAACACCATCTTCAACACAGCAAACACTTGTCTTCTGATCTCCCACATCTACAATACATGCACTGCTTAAACCGCTTCCAAAGGTGGCACAGACAGACTCCTGGTGTACAATAATTCCTAGCAGTATGAGAAAAAATTGTATTAAACTCATGCCAAACTTTACAGTAATGCTGCTGACATTTAAAGGACATTTTAATGTCTTTTAAAGATCTACAAATAGCCTGACTCTGCAGTGAAAGCCTGTATATTTAGTGAAGATGGGGTGGGGGTACTTAGAGATTTTTTTGTTGGCTAAGGCTTTAAAAGTCCTGAAAAAAGATAAGAGCAGGGTCAAATGATCCTGTTTCTGTAAGATTAAAGGTACTGTCTTCAAATTTTAACTATTTTTTTAATCTGGTAGTGCAGGGTCTTGGCTATCAGATGTACATGAAGTGTTTTCTAATTTTCTTCTAGTTTTAATCAAATGGCACTACTACTAGCATTTCAGATATGGTCTTTAAGTAGTTATAAAGTAAGGTGCAATTTCATCCTCTGTTCTCCTTTCAATCCAACTTTACAGAGTACGTTTCTATCACAAGCCCATATTTAACCCTGGGAAGTACCACAGGTTCCAGTCTGTTCTTCCAGACAATCACACATTTTAGAAATATGTAAGAAATCAGACTGTTGCTACTTTTACCTCAGCTGAATGAGAAACCCACAGTGGGAATGCACAACAGCAAACAAAAAAACTTGGTTTAGTATTAGCCAACCATTTTGCCCCTTTAATAGAGACAGTAAATATGTGACTGGCAAAAGATGAGGGTGCTAGTCCCAGCCAACCTGGGATAGATGAGCAAAAATGTGCCTTAAAAGAAAAAAAAAAAAAAGAAATCTTTATGCAATTAATCATTAAGTACTTGCTTCATTATGGTTTTTACCTGAGAAGCCCATCTTCATTAGGATCATATTTACCAGTTCTTTCACGTGCTGTTTATTATAGATGTCTGGAATTAGTAAAATGCATCTGTAGTACTGAAGACAAGAACAGTAAATTAAAGCCAGCTCTTAAATAAAGTTTGATATACAACTTACTAAAAAAAAAAAAAAAAAAAAAAAAAAAAATCAAGATTTTAGGAAAGGGGAAGGTTTTTAATACTTCAAGAAGTGTGTTCACCGTAAGTGCCAAGAGTCTATAGCCATTAAAATGTTTAAAAGTACATCAGACATGAGACAAACACCTACTTGGCAAGGATAAATAATTATACAAATATTAGGCAACCCTTCCCCAGGTGCCTCCTTTACAGTCAACAAAAAAAACCCAAACAGACTAAGATTGTGAAATGTCTATAATGGGATTTTTAAACATTGTTGTTAGAAGTTCTAAAACCAATTTTTATCTGGACAAAATTCCAGATGAAGTCTTGGGAACCATGTTTACCAGCAGAAAGAATGTATGTGTTAAGAAAAGGACCAGTAAGAGGCTACCAATAACAGCAGCCGCTTCTCTTTTACAGTAACACTTACAGAAGTGGATACAGCCCACACCACACAAATGTGCTGTTCACAGCTCACCTTTAGATCTTTCAGTGGTATTTCCAGGTATTTTTGTATTGCATGTGACCATATAACTTCAAGGTCTGCCAATACTGCAGTAAGGGAGCCACCAGGTCCTGCGTGGAGATTCAACTGCCCTCTTCTAATGGGCCAATGTATATTATAAGAATCTAATGGATTAACATACAGTGCCTGAAAATAAGAGATTACATTCTGTGCATTGCTTTTCCCAAAAAAATAGTAACAAAATGAGTAACAAATACTGGGAAGAAAAGTATTTCAGAAACAGATATAAGAAGACACTGCAGAACTCAGACTGATGTAACAGCAATACAGTGGATTTCTTTGTGACAGGGATTGATTATAAACCATTAGAATAAAAAGACAGCAAATACATTGTTTAAATTGTTTGAGTGTTCTTACCCACAGACATCTACCAAACATAAAGGTATATTTTCCCATTATCTTGTATTAGAAGCTAAAACAATTTGAACACTTTGAAGCCCACAAATATCAAGTTACTCAGCAGCAATTCCATGTAGTGATACTTTTATCAGTTTATAGCCTTTTCTCTGAATTATGGCATATGGGGAAAGTTCTTATCTACTCCCTGCAGAAACCCTGATTTATAGGAGCAAGGGATCCAAGATGCCTGTTAAGCAAATGGGGGAAACCCTCTCATCCTGCTGAATGATAGCAAATACTCAATTACTCCCCAGTAAAGTTTCTCAGCTTTGCTGGGTTAGCCTTACACGTGCTTCAGTACATACTAACTTACAGCAAACTGCTACTGATGACATGGAGGCATTAAAACACATGAAGACTCATTCAACAGGAAAATCAATCTTACCTCTTCTCCTACCAAAAATTCAGGATGATTTGATGTGTTTGTCCACTTGGCCCCAGAGCTGTGATCCAAAATGGCAGGCCTCATCTGTCTGTTATATGACCTGGCCTGAAATGTAACCAAACCGAATCCTGTTGATAAATATTTTACTGGTCGCTTTTTACGCATGGAAGAAAAAGGAAACACCCCTTTGAACCCAGCCCTTAAGGAAACATTTAAAATCTTAATTTTCTCACATTTTCAGAGTTAGGCAACACAATAGCACTATCCACATTTGGTCTATAAAGGGTATCTATTCTTGTCCACTGAAGCATAGGATCACACCCAAGGACTGTATGAATGAACAATTTAGTAAGATCTTAAGAATGAGTTACCTGATCAGGTGACACCGGTATGCGCCTGGCTCCATTTGACATCTTTTTGGACCATATTGCTTGGTCCACCATTTTAAGGCCATTTTGTCTCTGTTCAGTACTTTCAGGTTTCTAAGGAAAACCCCAAATAGTCAATGTAAATACTTTCCAACCATATGTCTGTATACTGGTAATACTGAAACTCTTATGAAACAATGAAATCTTTACTGTGGTTGATTGTAGAAAGATGTTTGTACAATGCAAAATGGACTTATTTTTAAGGAAACTCTTCTTTTAACTGCTTTTAGTGGCTACTGGACTTCACCTCTAGTGAGGTGCTCAGGCCATTATCTGAAAAAAATATTCCCATATAGAGACTGCCAGCTAAAGAAATACGAAATAAGAGCAAAAATGTTTAAATAGATCTCTGTTATTTAAAGGTGAGTTGATGATTTAATATTAGAGACATTAATTTCATTTTTACAGATTCAGATTACATGTAAAATTATTATATATATTTTTTGTCCAGGCTGGACTAAAATTACTTGCTGTTTTACCCAACTCACAAACTAATTAGTGAACAACAAATTCACAAACAGTGATCTGATTCTAATCCTGCAGTTGGCATTCCATCAGAAGAAATACTGAGTGTGGTACCAGAGCATAGCACAGGGAAATCAACATGTACAAACCCTTTTAGATTTAGTTCATTGCAAACAAATCAAACACAAACATAGACTGGTGCAAGCCTACTGACTTCAGCAGGTGGCATCTACAGTCCTGAAAAGGGTGAAAAAAGTTTGACTGGAGATGTATTCTCCTCTGGGAAGACATGAAGGATGAGGGGGACATATGCACCACACAACAAACCAAACCGCCTCAGGAACAGGCGACGAACAGGCGGATTTTGGCGAGGCGGGGCCGTGCCCGGAGGCGCGCTTACATTGAGGCCGTCCCTGAGGAGCCAGCTGTCCCTGTAGGCCGCCTGGCCCTGCTGCTTGTGCCGCCGCGCGATCACATGCGGGATGCCCGCGGGCAGCGTGTCCGTGGCCCGCCCGAGCCGCAGGGTGGTCGAGCCGGGGTGGATCACCACGATGAAGTTGCTCTGTATTTGCTGAAAGCAGCACAAAGCGCACGGAGTCAGACCGAGTCCTCACCACCACCTGGAGCCCTCCCGGCGCTTCCACAGCCCCCTCCGCAGGCCTTTAAAAGGCCGAGCCCGGGCCGGGCCCGCCCCAGCGGGGAGGGAGCAGCGCCCGAGCAGCTGCCGCCGCTCGCCGCCGCCGGGCCTCACCTCCTGCAGGGACTCGGGCACGGCGGCGGGGACGATGGGCCGCTTCACGCCGCGCTGTTCGCGCTCCCGGTCGCGCTCCTTGTCCTTGCCGTTCTCCGCCTCGCCTTTCTCCGCCTGGGTCATGCTCCGGCCGGACGGAAGCCGCGTCCGCTGGGGCCGAGCGGCGCCGCGCCCAGCGCGGGGCGGAAGCGGGCGGGCCCTGGCCCGGCACCGCCCCTCGAGCCGGTACCGTGTGGGGCTCGGCGGCTCCGGGGCGCTGCCCAGGCCGGTCCGGCTCGCAGCGGAGGATGGGGTCGTGCCCCGGCGCTGAGGGGCAGCACGGAGAGCCTGGGGAGCAGCCCTGCCGCTGCTGCGGGTCTGATGGAGCACCAGCCAAACGTTGTCAGCTGGGCTGGTCCTGCTGGTGCGGCTGCAGGAGGGAGGATACAGCCCTCCGACAGCTTGAAATACTCCTCTATAAAAAGGCCGTAGTATAGCTGGAGTACGTGGTACAGCTGTAAAGAGCTAACGATGGCCAACCTCCCTGTTTGTCGGCAGCGAGTTCCTTTATGAACTGTGGGTTCATAAAATGGGATGTTTGACTGGAGCTGGGCGCGATGTGGTTTTTAAAGGCTAAAAGTTGCTGTTACATAGCCAAGTCTAAAAGACGTAAACTTTGTGTTAGGTATGTATGGCAGGAGTGAGAGCTGCTGGAGTGGCTTGCTAATTGGGCGGCATTGTTGATAAATTCCGGCTAACGAGTGTTAAGGAATACATTCAGTGCAGGGAGCCCGGGGTGCAGCTGCACTTTGAGCGGCTCGTTGAGCGCTGCGGGACCGGAGCCTCAGGTGAGAGGCCGTGAGCTGCCAACCCTTTGCATAGCAGAGGGCCCGTGGACCTGCGGCACAGCCAGGTGAGCGGACCCACACACATGACAGCAGCCCTGAGCCCCAGGCTTTCCCATGCTTACACCGAGGGCATAAAAGCCCAGGGGTTTCTTTGTTCGAGGTCCCTCCTTGGAGGCACCAGCTGTTGTTATTTACTTATTGCACTAAGATTAAATTATTTTAAGGATTTGGACGTCAGATACTCTGCTTTGAGAAACCTGGGGTTGAGCTGGTAAGGAAACCTGGTCTGACTGTGAGCATGGCACCTGGATGGTCAGACAGGAAAATTTCCTTAGGAAGACATTATAAGGAGGCTTAAGTAAAAAATTTGCAGTGGCACTGTGTAGAAAGTAATTTAATCTCGATTCTTGTCAGCTAATTTTTTGTCAAATAGATGCAGCACTCTTTAAGCAAAAAAATCCTGAAACCCACAAACCCCAAATGAACTCCAAGAACAGTAAGAAACTCCCATCCTGAAAAGGGGTATATTAGATAAACGATAGTTACTATTTGAAAAAAAATAACTATTCTGAGATAGCTGTCAGTATTTGAGTTGACTATTTTTTTCTTGTAATAAAAACAAGACCTAATTTTATTTTAAGAAACCCCCAGAATTTGTACAGTAAATAGGTTTATACATTTCAGTAAGTTTATAGTGGAGAATGAAGCTGTTCCAAGAGGTGTTTCTGTTATAAAACCCATTATGGGCCTTAACGAAGCCAGGGTTGTATAATGAAGCAATTTGTTAACTGCATTTTTAGAGTGCTTTTAGAGTATCATTAATACAATGAAAATATAACAAAGTACAGAGTGTTTGTCCTGAGAAAGTGAATACAAAACCTCTTGGGAAGTGCCACTTTGACTCTTGAGGGACCATCTGTATCAACTATAAATATGTATTTGTTCTCATCTGAATAGCAAAAGGCTTATTGTACTTCAGATTTTTTCAGTTTATAAAAATGATGAGAAAATCAGCCTTGTGACAAGCCAAATATAATTTACTTATTACTTTGCAACTACAGTAAAATGTTCAGAAACTATACAAAGACTTTAGACAGTAAACATGTATTTAATAAAACTGTGGTTCAGTTACACTGGATCCTTGACGAAGGAGTTCCCAGTACAACTTCATTAATCTGCTTCTATCACAGAACAGTTTCCAGTCAGGCACACACATCCCCATTTGGTCCACCACTAAACTCTTCTTCTTTTCCTCTGGCAGATGTGTATGCTTGTGCCTGCCTCTTCAGCAGGCGTTTACCTAGGAGATAAAGTAATTACAGTACATTTAAAGACAAGGCATTTATTTGTGAGATAAAATTAAGTAAAAAATTTAAAATAATATTGTTTTTAATTTAGCTAAATGAGACATGCTAAAGACTTGCTAACTTTATTCTTGAGCAGGTTACACATTGCTGTGATTATGAAAAAGCCATCTCCAAAGCCTTTGCTGGCCTTGTGTCTACTCAACAAGAAAAAAAGGCCACAACACTTTTCTCCCATTTGGAAGAAGCTTATCCTTGTTCTAGTGAACTGAAATACTGGTGTATGTGTTTTCTGGAATATGAACTTTTTCCTACCAGATTTACAGGTATTAACCACCTGCATGGGTTTTTTTTTCCTTGTAACTTTTATTATAGTAACAGTGGGAGTGACTGATGATAAACAAGGATTGTTTACTTAAGTCTTAAAGTAAATTAAACTGTTCTATAAATACACCAAGTGTCAGATGTAACTCCCACCAGCCAAGCTAATTAATAAAACAGAATTAAAGTTCAGGCAGCTGTAAGAAATTTAAAAACCAGGACTTCTACCTATATTTTTAAGTAATTCTGATTTTTACACTTTACTGGAATTCAAGGTTTGCATGGCTTTATAATTGTAACAGGGGAAAAAACCCCATTTTTACTAAGCTGTTTAACAACCTTATTTTTTTCCTTCTTTTCTGTTGAGAAGTATTGATTTTAAACAAAAAACCTTGCATGTCATATGACAACTATTAGAAATGCAAACAAAGTTTCAGTTTCTACCGATCTGGACAGGACTTTAAATAAGCGGCCAAAGAAAATTAAAAGCTATAAATTACTTATCAGCTGTGCTCAAAAATTTTTGCCACCCTTTGTCTATCAACTTCTGTGCAATTAAAAGTGAAAGCCCACCATTCCTAAGCCAAAATCCTTTTTAACATCCCTTCCCCCTGCTTTTTCTCCCTTCTCTCCTTTACTGGAAGTATCTTTGATTCTTTGACTACTGAATAACTTTGATTATTTTCCTGTTTTGGTAACTTCTACAACAGGAGGACAAAGCACTCCGTTCTACCTTAACCCTGAATTATCACTGCTATTAAAAAAACCTCCAAACCCTTCAAAGCAGGACACAGCAGATTTGGAATTACCTTCCTCATCCACCTCCAGCCATTGGTGGTGGACTGGGGCCCCCACCCCAGTGATTTATTCGGCCCATCCTACGGCGAGGATGTGCTGGAGGCCTGAAAAGAAAGGAATTCTATTGTCATTAAACTTTTCAACTAGAAATAGAATAAAACTGTATCTAAATGTCAGTAGTGAGAAAGTCTGAACCTCTGAAAAAGTTGAGTTTCACGTGACAAATTGTAAGAAAACCCCACTTTCATGAAAATTCTCTTCTGCGCTGTTCTCATTACTGCTGTGTGATGTGAGAAGGCTACAGATGACTGATGCTTTTACACAGTCCTACAAAACACTTAGGCTGTAGTGTTTATAGAAATTATACCCCCATAACAAAGTGTTTTGCTTTATCTGTAGGTAATGTAATACAAGAAATGACTGAACTAATGCAAGTCAAATGCTGAGTATAAGCATGCCTAAGAAAAGAAGAATTTTAACAAAGATATCTCTTGTCTACTAGGCAGGCTTCAAAAATAAGTTTCAGAGAGTGTTAGTCTGTACTGCTATTGCAACTATCCAAAGCTGTGTATTATCAACAGTATTGCAAATAAACATTTTAGCCTTCCTGCACAACCCAATTCAATGCAAATCCCAACTGTAATCTACTCAGATTCATGTCACTTTTCTGAGATAGGGGAAAAAAACTGGTGTGAATATGAAAAAAATACCCTCTTCCGTCATTGTATCCTGAATAGGAGGAAGATGTGTAGCCTCTTCTTCTCAAATCTGGTTGAATAATGCTCTGGAAACTGAAAAATCAAAACGAGGATTAGGTGAATTGATAGCTAGATACAGTTTTTGACTTTTTTGATTGGAAGATAAGAAATGGCCTGAAAAACAGTAAGTAGTGTTCAGGAATGAACAGTGTATCTTCTCAATATCAATCTTGGTAATTTGTCTTCTCCATATGAAACTAAAATCTGAAATAATTCCAAATTATAGTGAGGGCTAAACTATAAAATCTAGTTTTCTTGTTAATATGCAAGAGATACATAAAGTATAAACATGTAACTGAAATAATTAAGAACTGCTGAATACATTACAAGAACTTTTCTGTTTATTAATGGTCTTTGATCTGGGGCCATAAATTTTTGTTTACTTCTATGTGATTACTTTTACATAGCCAGAATCTATTGTCACCAGTAGAAATTCTCCAAACAGCTTAATTATTTGACCAGCTAGTAGATGCTGTTTAACAAAAGTGTATGCTTTTCCTTTTGCAGTATCAAAACAGATGAAATGTAAAAAAACTCATTTGAACTGCCAGTAAATTAGTGTCACTTTTCATGCACTTTTTGCTAGGTATACCGTGCTTAATAAACAAAACCATATGGTCGTAGTAAAGCATTTATATATACGGAATGTTAAAGAGTAAATATAACATTTTTATTGTTGTATTACTGATGGCATTGAGTAACTTCCACGTATAGCAAATCTAAAATGAAGCTCACCAAAAGAATTAACTTCTACTTACAACAGGACCACAAAATCTGCTATCGACCAGAAGAAATCTGTTATAGATGACAAACTCCAGGGAGCCCGACTCTGGTTATCCAAAACTTGTCCTGTAACATATCCAGATACAAAACATCCAGTGACGTTCAATGTGTGACATTGTACAGTAAGTTACATAAAAACATATCTGCCGAGTCCAGAATTTACAGCTGGGACGGAGAAACTGCACTTCGTGGCGGCGAGTTTCATTTTCTGCAGGTTATTGCTCAAGTACTTGAACTAAAGGGGTCACCACCGGCACACGGGCTCTGTGTCCAGGAAACCTACAGAAAGCACCAGCGCAGCGTCTGATTCCCCGTTAGCGGTAAAGTGCTGCTCTGTGACTCTCCCGGTGTCTGCAGCCCGCACTTGGACTCCCCCAAGTCCCTCAATACGGTTTAGAAGCAGACGAGGCTCGGCCGCAGGCCGCAGGGCAGCGCGGGGTGACGCGACACCGGCAGCGGGCGGACCCTACCGGGCTGTCCCGGCAGCGGCGGCGCTGGGGGGCCGCGCTCTGCGCAGCGCGGGCCCGCTGCCCCCTCGGTCGGTGCCCAGCCCCCGGCCCGGCCCCTCAGCGTTGGAGATGCGCACCACGGCCGCCCCAGCCCCCCGGGCCCCCCGGCCCCTCACCGTTGGAGATGTACACCATGGCTGCCCGCCGGCCCGGCCCGGCCCCGTCCCTGCGCCTGCGCGGCCGCCGCGCGCATGGGCAGCGGGGCCGGTGACGGAGGCCCTGGCGGAGGAGTGGACGCTGTGCCCGGGCCGGAGCGGCAGCGCCGGCGGGGCTGGGTGGCGCTTGGAGCCCTCTGCCCTCGGTTCCATGTTCTCTCGCCACAGGGCAAGGGCGTGCAGCCCCTGAGGTTAACGAGGTCCCCCTCAGCACCGCCTGTTATCGAGGGGTCCCTGTCAGCAGCCCTGTTAATAAAGTTTTCTCTCGGCACCCCGGTTAACGGGGGATCCCCCACAGCACCCGCTGGTATTAACGCGGTTCCTCTCAGTACCCGTTAACGAGGGATCCCCCCAAGCGCCCTCGGCAGCCGCGGCGGGGCCGGCCTGAGGCGGGCGGGGCTCAGGTGGGACGGCTCCTCCCTCATAGCGGGCGGTTCTGGCTCACTCTGAAATGCATTTCTTTTAGTGGTTCCAGCGCTGTCGGAGCTTCTCTGCCGCGTTGAGCAAGAGTAACAGGAGTTGGAATAGTCTGTCAGGGTTGCATAAAAACTAAGTGTTCGTAGTCGCCTTCTGCAGTAATGATAGAAATATGACCAAGTGCAGAGATGATTTAACACTTCTCTCCAAAGGGAACTTTTGTTCCCTGTATTTAATGACAAGTATGTGGCTATGTATTTTCACATTCTGTTCGTGGGAATGTTCAAACCAAAGTCGGGCATTTGTTTTCATTTATTTTATTTTTATAAAAACCTTGCCCTGCAAACAGTGGCTAACATTCCTTCTCTGGGAGAATACATGCTTGTAAAATTGGGAGTAACTATATAGCTTTATAGGCAAATTGAATATAATACCTTCTCTCTGTTAGTTTTTAAGCTAAGCTAATAGAGAAAGGATGTTTAATTCTTATATGAAACAGTGGTAAAAATTAATGTAAAAACAGTTTAAAACTTCCTTTGCAACAGCTGTGTTTTCCTAATAATGATGAGGTAAAGTCCTTTGCTAAGAGGGGCATACCAGAAGAGCTTTTTCTGAAGTTGAAATTGTAATACAGTGTCTCTGACAGTGTAGTTGTCCCCCAGTAAAGAAATTGTTTGCAACTGACAGGTGTTTATAAATGTTCAATGTTTGTAAATAAACTCTTGCAAACAACTGAAAGCAGTTGTGAAAGAAAAGTATCTATAACAACGTGTCTAAAACAAATGTGTATCATTATTGTAAGAGCCGGATAATCTGCAACTCAATAAATGGTGCAATACAAAAGTGTTAAGAAGATAGTGGTGAATAGTGCGAAATGGGCATAAACACAGACAGTGTGTTAAAATAATCCAGGGACACCACTTATATACTTCTTGCTTTCCAAATGACAGAAAAACCCCAAACCCAAGCAACAAAGAAGATGATTAGTGAGTTCTTCAGGTGCTTTTTTTTGTGTTTGTTTGGGGCTTTAAAAAGTAAAATAAAGTGTGAGCTACTCTTGGTTTGTTTAGTAACAGTGATAAATATTTTTTCAGTGCTCTGAGATTATACAATTAAAATGCAAATTTTCTCTGTGAACTGTACTTTAAGTGAATGAAACTAAAGAAATATCCTTTTTAAACTAAGAGTACTGGTGTGTGTGTGTGTGTATTCCTAACCATTTTATTTTTCCAAGAAGGGATGTCCAGGTACATAACAATGGCAAAATAACCAACCATTGTATAAAATGATACATGAAAATGTCAGTGTTTGTAACTGTCCTTAAAGCACTAACATATGCATTGTTAATTAATTTATTTCCGCATTTAGCTTTTAGATAATGTGACATTTGTAAGGGAGGGTTAAAAATCAATGGTAGCATTGCATTATCAACCTGATTATCGGCCTGTCCTTGGGTCAGGAACTGAGTAGAGAGGAGGAATGGGAAAAGAGTTCTCCCTGTGCAGCTGCAGTTTGTGGTGGAGTTGGGACAGCAGGTGTGGCATAAGATGTGGTAGAGCCTCATTCCTGGGAATGCCTTGGCTCTGGTGTCCTACTCAGCCCCACCTTTGCCTCCAGCCTGGGGCTGGGAAGTTCAGAGAATCAAGGGGCTCTGCACCTCTGCTTAATGAACAGTAGGAGAGGCTGTTTTGAGAGTCAGCAGCAGAAACACGAAGCAGCTGGGTGCCCTTGTCAAGGTGGGTGCTGTGAGCAGAGGTGTGTAAGAGCTAAGTTACCACAAGTGCTGTTTGGAAGCTGGGGAGCTGTGATTATTTGACAATAGGCCAAGGAAATATTTGTGCAATGCCATGAAGAGTAGCGTGGACCATACATTAAGATAAGTAATTGAAAAAGACCAGTGTTTTGTTACATTTACATTTTTTAGTGCCTTCTGAACTATCAATGAGATACCTTCTTATTTTAGGTGGTGTATTTTTTTTTATGCTCTGTTCCAGGTATAGATTGATATATTTTGATTCCTTGTGAACTGTGTTTGCATACCAATAGCTAACTACCCCTGTCTGAGCAACATGGTACTGTGCTTTAGCAATACTTTCTATTTTTTCATGAAAAGTAAAAAAAACATGGGTCAGCTATTTTGATAGCATTTTCTATACTGAGGGATGACCTTTTAGTTGAGGTGCAAGAGAACTGAAAAATGGTGTGCATAGAGAAATGGTGATACAGCATGAAGAGTGCTTGTCCTCTCTAAAATTTATGCTATGTGTGACTGTAGACTTTTTAAGAGAAAATAATTCTAAATTGGAAGCTGAGTAGTTCTGAATTGGCCCTGCCCTGAAGAGGATTTGAATTATACTGATCACATTCAATAGCAGAAATAGAAAGGACACTTTTTCTTTGTGACTGCTCTATAGTTATTTCACATAGTGATTATCATGTTGCACCAGCACACAATTAAAATGGAAACATTCAAAATTTAATTTGGACTCAAATTATTCATAAAAGAGCTGATTGTTATGTAGTATTTGTTTTATGCACACAAAATTAATACTGTATGTCTTAGAATGAGAAGGTCTTCTAAACATATTACAAATGTAGAATGTTTATTGCAACATAAACATAAAACCCAGAGGATATTTCACAGGATTCTATTTTTTAACTGCTTCTATAAGAAAAACTTAAATAACTTGCTGTTGGTGGAAGAGCTGATTCTTGGAACTAAATTGTGTTGATTTAATAGCAGAATTTTCAATAGAATTTACCTGTTCAAGTAGCTTCAGTTTTGACTAATTGATTGAAAACCTAAATTTTTTGTGGTCTCGTGCTCTAGATAGAGATATCTTTAACTCAAAGCCCACAGTACATGAATATATCTTGTGCAGATTTCAACTGGAAGATACGTTTTGCAAAATCAGCAGCTCTGATCCTGGCATAAAATCAGGTCAAGTACATAAGCACATAATGCTGTGAACTATTTTTTCCCCTGGCTGGGACAGAGACTAGATGTTCTACTAGCAGAATTTGTCTGCAAATTGTTTGTTTATACAATTTCTTGAGATCTGAATAACAAACATGAAGAGGCTTTAGTTCACATTTATTACAGTTAAGAGTTTGAAAGCAAATATATGCTGGAGGAATGCCAAAGGATTGCCTTGTGCTTTTATAATTCTTTAGATAACAACATATCCTTATATACAAAAAGCCATAACTGTCTGTTTGTGTTACATATTCTTAACAGCAAAGTCTTTGTCTCTCAGTAGAATGAATTGGTGGTCCTCAATTTAAAGTCGTATGAGAGTCTAGAAAGAAACTTCCCCACTCTACGCAGGGTGAATTGTGCTGCATTTAATGTTCGGGCAGAGAAAGAGCAGGTTCGGTACGTGGTGAAAATATCTGAGCTGGGTGAGGAAACACCCGGGATTCGGGGATGGGGATACTTGGAATGTCCATGGGGTGGCAGCGCACGTGTGAAAGAACGCGACCTGCTTTGTTTAACGGCGCTGTAAATGTTCTACCGCCTTCGGCAGAGCATATCTGGATCCTCTTTTATAGAAAAATCCTTACTCCACTGCCACTTGACACTTCGTAATGCAGAAACAGCAAATTCTTTCCGGGGCCAGTGTCAGCTACACAGATTTAGGAATCTGTTAGAAGTTTCATGTTAGCAGAGTTTTGGGTAAAGTGGGAGAAAAGCTTGTATGTTTGCATATCATTATTTTATTGATGGGAATGATTGGGGTGTTCGTTGATTGGGGCTTCTTTTTCTTCCTTTTTTCCTCCACCTCTGCATACTTCCCCCAGTTAGTGGAGTACCAGACTTCCTATTTTGTTAGTGGAACCATTGTTTTTTTCTTTGTGGTTTTTTTTTCCCTATTTTTGTATAAATGAAAAAAAGGTGAACATAAATGAGTGTAATGATGACCTTTTCAACTGTAGCAGGTAGGAAAAATAATGATCGTGACATGGGTTAACTGAAAATAAAAATCAAGTCCTCAAACCCATGCAATAAGTTAATGATGAAGCCTGAAATAGAACTGCCCTGCTTACTCTCCTACTTATATAATTTCTTGAGGATATACTTGCATCTGTCAGGAAGAGAAAGCAAAAGCAGGCTCAGACTCTGTCAGTGTTTTGGTTTAAGGCAAATATCCTTTGCCTTGTTGTGCTTTCTGCTAATGCGTGAGAATTTGATTTGTCATGTACCTGATGAGTCTGGATTATGAATGTGTGCACACACAGACTGCCTACTTTTGCGTGTTTTCCTTCTTTTTTTTTTTCTGAATTATTGAAAAATATTTGGTTTTCTGTCTAAGGAAAACTAAAATTTAATACAACAAAATCTGAAGAATTTATGTTCACATTAGGGATTATCCTTTTTCACTACTGTTCCTGTATTTTGAAATCCTCTTTGTGAAGCACACCTACCGATTTCACATGGCTATTTCCACCTTCCAGATTTTATTTTGATACCAGCAATGATGTCATTATGCTGTTGTGGTATCTTTAGAAATGAAAAGGAATGATTAACCAGGGAAATGGATTCGTTAAGACAGGTGGTGTGATGTGAATGTTGCCTTTTTTGCCAGACTGTTAAGCCCACAGACCAGGGCAGTACCTCAGCTGCAGGTGACCATGTGGTGAAACTGGTGTCACAGTCTTCTACTGTGATTTTGGTCCTATCTGCATGCAAAAATTTCCTAGTACTGATTTGTTTAGCATGGTGGTACTAGAAAATCAGGGAGAGATGCTCTAAAGACTGGGAAAAGATAAACATTTGGAGGGGAAAATGTCATCTCAGAATGTTGAAGAATGGTTTGAAGGCCAGACATTATCATATCTAAGTAAACCTGGTCTCCTTCAAAAGGTTTTTACATTGAATGTGTTCTCTGGAGCCTGTTAGGGCATACGGTGTGTTTCTGTTATCTGTAAAAGCCGTCTTAATTGTTTGGCATAGGTTAGACTGTCTGTTTTTGGTGATAGCTTGGTTGTGAATACACTCAAAAGAGGGGAAAAAAGCTTTAGCTCACTGATGCTGTGGAGCTGCTTGTAGATAGCTGTAACATTCTTATCAGCCAGCTGGTGGGAGAGGTATGGGCTGTTTGACTGAGGAAACTCCTATGTGAAAAGTGGGAAAGGAAGCAGGGAGCACTTGCATTCCAACAAGGTGCTACTGTTTGTCATTTATCTTTGTGTCTGAGGTGACTACAACACAAAATGTGTAATGAATCCTCTGGTCTCACTGATGGGATATACCCTGAAAATATGTGCAGCTGGGATATCCCAGTGCTGTTTCCTGCTGGATATGCATGGATTGCATCTACACTGATGACTGAGTGAGTAGAAGTGTTTCTTCTTGATTCATATTTGCTTTTCTGTGTGTTTGGAGCTTTGTGTCTGCATTTGGAGCCTTTTAATGTGCACTTGAACATGCCATTGCCGTGCCAGGAGTGGATTCCCCCTGATGAAGCAAGGTTGAGATTGCACAGCAGCTGGAACTCTCCTGCAGCTTGGGCACGGCATGATCAGCTCTGTTCCTGTGCTGTGCACACTGAGGACTGGCAGCTGGCAAAGATATCACGTGGATGAACACTTCTGGAATCAGCAGATTTCAGCAAATGAAACCTTGTTTTTTCCCCTCTTTGCAGCAGTAATGGCCAGCAGTTTCCTTGTCAGTAGAAACTGTATAAAACTGTATATGACAAGATTAACATAAATTTTAAGAATTTCACTTACTGCATTGGAAAGGGCAATGCAAATAAGGTGACAAATTGAACAAGGCCCTAGATGTTGCTGGAGGCATCTCTGATACTCGATACACCCTTTTAGCCGTTAAACTTTCTTTATCTGCTTCAAACTTAACAGCCAAGGTAAAAATAGCACCTAGGATACTTCATAGAAGTAGGTGGATGAAGCCAATTCCATAATCTATTTGGTGAATAAAATGGTGATGTGATACCTGGAACATTGTTCTGAAGAGCTTTTATGGTTCTGTTGGGTTATTAATATCAACTTTTTTGGCTTCTGAAGATTTGCTACTTTAATGAAATGTGTTTGTGCAATCAAAACACCTTTGAATGGCTGAAAAGAGAGTAAGTATTTAAAAAGCACGTGGTTGTTGAAGGTGGGATGGACTCACACTGGAAAAGCTCATGCAGGACTGTATCCCATACGAGGGACCCCAGGCTGGAGGAGGGAAAAGGCTCTTCTCCCTTGGTAGCGGCAGGAACGACCTGTGATGAACTGACCGTAAGCCCCATTCCCTGGCTCCCTGTGCTGCTGGTGGGAGGAGGTAGAGCTTGGGAAGGAGGGAGGAGTGGGAGAAAGGTAGTTTTAAGATTTGCTTCTCATTATCCTACTCTGATTTTGTAAGCAATAAATTCAATTAATATCCCCAGTTTGAGTCTGTTTTGCCTCTGATGGTATTGGATGAGTGATCTCTCTCCTGGACCTTATCTCAAACCATGAACCTTTCATTATATTTTCTCTCCCCAGTTGTGAAGGGGAGTGATAAAGTGGCTTTGCTGGGTGCCTGGTGTCCAACCCATCATCCAGAGTTAATTAGAGAAGTGTTATGTAATATCTGGTTGGGGAACACATATTTGCTTCCAGGTTTAGCTTTTGTGTGAAAATCACATTTGCTTCTCTTGTTATCACATGATAGAGGACTCTAAAGATTCTGATTTTAAAATACAGTTGACACTCTTTGTTATCCTATTTACTGCATTTTTTTCTCATTTAATGCCATCCATTGCATTATACCTCATAATCTAGAACATAATGTACATGGGTTCTGTGTTACCAGAGGCAGAACTAACTCCCAGTAAGAAATTGAATATAAACTTGAATATTTTTGTTCATTTTCATCAGACCAGATGACAAAACCATGGTTTCAGTTCTTTACAGTCATATTGTCATGACTTTAAATGTTCTTTCTTTTATGCCTGACTTAAATGGGTTTTTAATTCAGAAGGAACAAATTCAGAGGAATTCCCAGTAACTTCTTATGTTGAAAATTAATTGCAATTGAATTATCACGTGTTTCATGCTTAGGGAAGCAGAAAAGCCTACCTGTAAAGAATTCTGAAGTGCTAATTTTATTCATCAGTAACTGTGGTAAAAATTAAAGTTCTCCAGCAATCCACTCAGCGTGAAGCTGAGCTTTAATGGTAGAGAAAAAGAATGCAAGTCAGACTGAGTAATGACATGATAAAATTTCTTGTTGAGTTCTTCCATAAGGTAATGTGTTGAATTCTAATTACTGCATCCCCAAAAAAAAAAAAAAAAACAAAACAACCAAACCAAACAAAACAAAACAACCCAACAAAAACCAAGACGACATTATAGCATTATTGAGGAAGGTTGTAAAAGTTGATTTCTTTAGAAGCAAAGTCAGTAATAGATAGGTAGTATCTGGAAGAAAAAAGAGAGAGTTGAGATATATAAACATGTAAATGGATTAAGCAGCGGAAAGTTTTTCCTTTTTTTTGGTAACAAAAACATGTGATGACAGTGAAAATTAGCGAGTGATAACAGGTATGTTTATGGTGTCTTGACAGAACAGCACTTCCATGTGGAAGGAGGTCATTCTTTCCACAACAAAAACCCACCAAACCCCACAAAACCAGCACAGTAAAACTGTTTTTCTTGAAAAAGGCTTTGGAATCAAGCATTTTAGATTTTGTGCCTTCATACTGGGATTCTCAAATTCTACGCTACTGTCAAAATTAAATTTCTTTTTGGAAGAAGTGGAGGTGAGTTTAAGGAATGACATCTTTTCCTTAGGCTTTGTATTCCTTCAATCTTCTTGCCCTTGGACAAAAAAAATTAATATGTGAGAATCAAAAGGAGTTGGATGCTTTTGACTAAGAAAAGTGTTTAAATTTATGCTTTCAAACCAGTCAGGGATATAAGCAATCACCTTTGAGTCTCCAAGCAGTAGGAATTAAGCCGAGCTGTTTGACTAAGTAGCTTATTCTCATATTTATCTCAACTGGTATCTCTCGTGATTTTCTTTGAACTGTTTGACAGCAGGTACTGGAAAGAGCTGTAGCAAAGCATTTGATGCCTGGAACTCCTTTCAGAGACTTTCCAGCCATCATTGCTGCCTCCTGCTTACCCTACTGCTGTGGATCTGCAGATTTTCTATGGATATTAGAAACAGTCACTGGGCTGCAAGATTTGCTTCTCTCCCTCTGTGTTACAGCTTCATGTCTCATAATTTACAGAAGTTTCTACACATTGTCCTGGCAGTGTTTGTCTGACCCATTTCTAAGGCAAGATAATCCTGTCCTGCACTGTCCCATTGTGTGACATGGTCTTGCAGAGAACCAGTGAGCACCAGTTCATTGTGAGGATGAAGTCAGGCACTAGCATGAAAACACAAGGATTTTAACAAGCAGGTCTCATGGCTGGTTTCTTTATGAACGATATACCCCAATCCATCTTCCTGCAGCCCGGTTGCTTTGGCAGCATTTATCTCCTAAAGCTCTCTAAGTGATGTTGGATATCATTTGTGTAATGCTTCAGGTGGGTGTGACTTGTGGAGAAGGTGCTTCTGAGCATTTCCCACCTGCACCATGAACCTGTAGGCCAGGGTTTGCTGCTGACCCAGCACAGCACACACGCCTTTCCTGACACGTAGCAGGGGACAAGGGCTCGGTGTCCGGCTGTTCAGGTGGCTCCCAGAGGAAAGGACAAGGATGCCAGGCTTGAGGCAACTGTTTTTGTTAGTCATGCAGAAAACCTGCAGGTGTGTGGCAGCAAGGTAAGCAGGAGATGGTTGGTGATGAAGTTCTGTATTTTGTTGGCTCTTTTCTTCTCTTGAAGACCCATTCTGCACCCTTTAAAACTTTCATAATTTTAAGTCATTAAGGAGAAAGAAAGTATCAAGATTGTTTTTTCTGGGCTGATACTTTCACCCTGTAACCTAATCCTTTATGTTACAAGACTTTCTTCCTGGCTGTTAGCCAGGTACACATATCACTGTAGCCTTAATCAAAGAAATGACAACTAAAATGGTGTGAGAGAAGCTTCCAAAGAATTGAACTCACAGTAGATTACAATGCTTTATTAGGCTAATAGATTTTAGAAAGTGCTTGTTTCCAGATTTCGCTCTTGAAGCTGTTCAAAACATGCTCCTGAGAGCAAGCTGGAAAACAAAATCAATAGAGAGTAGTTTTGGCTCTCACTTGCTTTTCTGCTGCAATGTGACTGATCCCATCAGAGTTCACTCGTTTAATGCTGAGCGGCAGAATCCAGGTTCTGGAACCATGAGCTATATTTTGTCAGGTTGCTTTCTTTTGTCAATTACAGCTGTTTTGAAGACACAGAAACTTCACTAATAGACCAAAGTTCCTTCTGTTTCTTTTTCCATGCATGGAAAACTGACACTGTTGCCTTCAGATTTCAGCTCTGTTTCATTGCTTGACAGCATCACGTGTTGATTTTGAGATTTTTTTTTTTTTTTTCCTCTCCAGGCCTATTTTCTAAATCTCTTTTTCAGATGACACCTGACTACACAAATAAACTTTTTTTTAAAATAAAAAATTAATAGTAGCTTATGCAATCTATGCTTTTGCATGGAAATGGCATAATTGGACAGTAAGTTACCTAATTTGCATAGAAGTCACAGATTCCTGATAAACTACTGGAAGCATATGTCCTTTGGGAATAAAAATGTAGAGAAAATTTCTGGGTGTTTTCTTACCAGCAATATAAAATGTGGGCATCTCTTCCGATGGGTAAATTGCTTCTGTGGTTCTGTATCTTCTTTGAACCTTTGCTTCAGCAGTTTCTTGTCCGTTTACAAATGCTGCTGTGATAACATATCCAGTGTGTGAATATTTCCAGTGTTTGGGTACCCAGAAATTAATGTGGCTGCAAAGTGATTAAGCACAGAGGAGTAATTTATTACTAAACTTATACAAGAGAAAAACTGGAAGACAACTTGTTCCTTTTAGTCTTTGAAGCCATTATTTGAATCTCTTAATGTTAATATATCTGTTTTTTTCTAGTCATTCTTTCTTTTGGATGGACTTGAGGCAGCTCTTAACACTTTTACAGACAGAAGCGGGGACAGCGTATGAACTTGAAGATGTGAGTGCCTTTCAAGATCTGAATTTTTGATCACAGCATTCTTCACTCCCTTTCCATTAACTTTCTAATTAGGTTTACATTGCAATTTTCATTATTGCTATCACTGAAATACCTATAGTCAGCTCAAGCTGTGTATAAAATAAAGAGAATATTTAATTACACAGCATATTTCATTTTAAGCATGAAACTGAATAAACTTGATATTTCTGGCAAAATCAGTTTCCTTAATAAGAATAATCAATTACATTTTCCTTTCTGCCACATGGCCAGACATGCAGAGCGATTCTTTCCACCTGGCTTCCTCATGTCGTTTGAAAAGCCAGAATTAAAAAGGACAGAACAGGGATTGCAGCCCTCTCCATTCCATTACATAAATTTTCCCTCTGTGCAGCTGGTACACTGAAAACAAAACTGCTTCAGAATAGACTCAGTAGATCTTAACTGTGAGAACTGTTCTCTCTTAACTGTGAGAACAAAAGGACTTTAATTCTATAGTGTGATTTTTGTCCTAGAGAATTAGTATTAATGGTATTGTGGGGATTCATAATCACCTCTGTACATCAATGTAAAACACACCTTTGTCTTTCTGTAAGTTTGGTTGTTGTTTTTCCCCTCCCTCTTGCTGCCCTCCCTGAAACTGCCATCTCCTTTGCAATATTCAATCTGAAGTAAGAGAGACCCTGAAAATTATGCACTTGCCCTCATCTCAGCAATTAATTCCTTCAGTATTTTATGGCATCTATACAGCCCCTGGTAAGTTCAAAATAGTTGGGATAAGCAGAAATTAGAGGAAGTATATAAATAAGCAATTAAATATAGAAACAAGGGGGAAAGTGTTTTCTCTGCAAGTGGGTTTTTATGTGTGTGCTGCAGCTACTTGTCTCCTCACTGGTGAGAAAACTCAGGTCATCTTCAGAAGTCTGAAGACCTCCCTAGGAGGGAAATGTCTTTGTGGCTTTTTCGGTAACACTGTGTTGTGGCTTCTACCAACTAGAACAAGGCAAAAGTATCTCTCTCTAGGCTCAAGAGGTTACTACATGTGTTCTATAGAAAGAGTTTTCACAACCTGTATTCTGAAGCCAGTTCAATTTTACTAATTCTTAATTCTTCATGCATGGTCTTTTCAGAGCCTCTTAAGCTTGATTGGTCCTTTATCAGAATTTATTTTATTTGAAATCGTCGGGGTCTTGGAGGTCCTAGGCCTGCTGTGACTCTGCAAAATTCCTACAGATTGTTGCTAATTTTTTTTGCAGGAGCTTTCCTATTCCTTGCATATTGATACACTGTGCTCATCTCTCATATAACTAGTGCAGCATTTTGTTGTAAAATGTTGTTGTAAATCACTTTTATGTTTTAAAATGTCTTTGCAAGGTGGTAGAATGACTTAGCAGAAAGTATTGCAGTTGCTGACAGCAGATTCTTTCCCTTAAGAGATAATGCTTGCAAAAAAAAAAAAAAAAAAAAAAAAAGAGATACTGTAAGCAGAAAAAAAAGTCGGGAAGTCTCATTGTCCACTTTGGTTCCATGACCTTGGATGTAATTAGAAGACTTTCTAGCTTTGTTGCTCAAGCAGTGTGTAGATAGTCCTATACACAAACTTGACTGGTTTTATGAAAGAGGAAAAATTATCCAGTCTAGGAGCTTGAAATGAAAGGTAATTAAACTGATTTTCTTTTCCTAAGAAATTTTTATTAAAAATTTACCTCTCTGAGATCTGAACAAATACAGACTCTTACTTTTTTATGTCAGTTCCATCTACTAAGGAAAAAAGAAAATCAGGTTTTTGGTTGGTTTTTTTTTTTTCCCTGAAAACCTTTATCTAATTAAAAAGGTATGAGTATTGCCCTTATTCTACAAGGTTATTTGATTAATTATATTATCTATTTCACTAGTGAGTATAGTCCTTAGACAGATTTCAATGAAAATAGGACTTTTTAATCTCACTGTATTTATTGTATCATGGGAAATCCTATTCCAATTATTTCTCTTTCTCTTTTGTCAATGATCCTGTTTTAAATATCTGATGTCTGTGATAGCAGTTATGTGAATTCTGATTTTTGTAACACATATCCTGTTTTACATATCTTTATTTTATTATTGTTAACCAAATCAGACCCAAGTGCCATCAGCCATGGTATGTTTTGTAGCATTCTGACTTAGCTCATGTCGTTCTTGCCATGCTTGTCTTTTCTATTGATTGCACAGAAGTGAAGAACACAGTGTGACAGTGCTGTTTATTTATTTATTTATTTTTTCTTTAATCTACTCATTATTTGTTTCTGGACCTCTGGAGGAATTATGGGAACTCTAGCCAGTTGTGAGGGAGGAATGTCCGAGGGTTGATGAATTCATTGATATATTGAGATTGATGCTGTAGGAAGAGGAGCCCCCCCAGACCAGCACAGACTGTTCAGGTGGCTGTGAGCAGCATGAGGCTGCAGTGGCACTTGGACTGCTCCAGGACCACAGTGCAGCTACTCTTAATCACCTTGAAACTTCACATAAAAAAGGCTCTGCAACTTCCCAGACTCCTGACCATGGCAGACCTGAGGTTACTTTTGGAGGAATGGCTGCAGGTGTTTTCTGACAAATCCAGTTCCTTCCTGGCAAATTTTTTTAAGAAAGGGAAGAGTACACATACTTAAAGCTGAGTGCCAATCATCTTAGGGCAGTAGCAGCAGATGACATTCTCTCTCCTCTTCTCACCATTTTATCCTCAAACTGGTAATAGACTTTGACAAGCACTGCTGTGGTTAAGTAAAGAGACAGATTGCCTTGTTAGAGGTACTTCACAGAGTAGGAAAAAAATACTTTGAGGACTGCTTAGATTAATAATTCATAGTTAGCTGATGTAGCAGGACAAACAAAGTACACTCAAAGTTCCAGTTACCTGGAGATCATGAATGTCACTGCATCCTTAACATAATGGACAAGATGCTGCTTCAGGAGTTCCAGGGACAATGTATTCATTGCTCTCCACTTTGTCTAATGTAACAATTAATGTGATTAAGCTAGCGCCAAATCTGTTTTAAATACTATTGCGCTGGGTCATTAACTTTGACACTGTCATCATGTTCTCCCTAGTGCCTTTGCCTTATTTAGGGAAGGTACTAATGCTTAGCATTCACTTGAATCAAGAACATATTCATGCTTCTCTAGTTCTCAAGATATTACTCATTGTTCGTGTATTGGGAATTACATTGGACTAATAGGGCAAAAAAATTCAGCCCTATATCCCTTAGCCACTTGAAACTCCCACTGGCATAATAACTAGTATCTTTATACCCATACTTTGCAAAACTATTGGTGTTTAGCCAGTTGTATGTGTTGTTTTTATCTTTATGGATGCTCTGTTAGGAAACCTGCCTAGAATAAAAGAAAACTGGAGCTGTTCATAGGTCCTATAAAGGACATGATGCAGTCTAGTTCAGAAGAATTACCAGGTAATTCTCAAGCAGTTCCTTTTATTCAAAAGATCTATCAAGCCATGCTGGATTTTCTAGTGAGCACTATTGGGATTGGCTGGACCCTGCTACAAGGGGTGCCTGAAGATGTGGGTAGTAGGTCTAGACACCAGTGAAATGGTTTTTAGAAATAACTTAGATAGTGGCACAAACTACATATGAAATTTGTTGAGTTTGGAAAATTGACTTGTGTTTAAAAGAGTCCCAATGATCAGAATGAAGAAATTCGTCCTGCAGAGACTTGGGAGAAGGTTCTGGTGTCAGTTACACAGCCACGAACCCACAGAAACACTCAGGTAGCAGTTGGTGCAGGTGGCTTCTAGTTTTTGTCTGAAATCCCGCATATACTTGAAACAATGAAGTGATTTTATGTCACATATAACAGTATTTCTGTGCTAGAAACTTACTGTAACAAAAGGAGAAAAAAGAATGCATTGACTTTTTTTATTACAGGTATCAGTCTGTCACTGCTCTCATTGTTCACATGTGGGAACAAGGGTAAGAAAAACGTCTAAAATAAATTCTTACTTTATAATTTGCATGGATTTGATTTTAGGAGAATGAGTCCTTGGCCTTGAGCTTAAAGTGAAGAGGAAATGCACTTATGTGGGACTATGTCTGAAAAAATTCCTAGGGAAGCATTAAGTAAGCACATTTATTTGCTAGTGGTTTGCAGACATGCTTTTCAAATGTTTGTGTTGCTTTAGTTGGGAGAGTTTTAAAAGTAGTCAGATATTAAATTGAAAACATGTTGGGTTCACCCACCATGATATGTGAAAGTCTGTTAGGAACCAGTGTGGAAATTGATCTGTGAACTCAGTTCCAGTAAGATTAGAATGCATTCACAACATAGGATGCACTGTTCCACATGTAGAAAAGCATGTAGTTGTCCAAGGGCTTGTATATCTAGGAACAACCACTGAATCAAGGTAACCTTATTCAGTAAAGTTAAGACCTCCATAAGTGAGATTTGTACCATGTTAAATACAAGAGGGGCTCCCATCAAAGTATAAATGTGAAAATATTTATTTTTACATTTGTGGCTACTTTTTAAAGATGTGTAACCTTCTCTGAAGTTCAGAAAGCACTCAGAGATGTCTTTCTGGAGCAGGCAAAGCTGTATTTTAATGTACCAATCCACATGAACATCTACATGTCCATAATTATGCTTGCTTTTAACCTCCTCCTTGCTGATTTTTTTCTTCTGAGTTCTTGTAGTTTTCAAAATAACTCTATGCTTTGCAGTTTGACCTGAAAGGTCAGAATTAAGTGTATACAACCCTGTTCCTATAGAGCTGGTGCAGAATGTAGTGGATTTCTTCTCCTTTGTATACAGCAGGAGCCATGTTGTGTTAATTAACTCTTTTCATAGCTGCATCATTTCCTAAAAAAATTTTGGAGAACTGGTTGTGGCTGTGGATAGAAGCTAACTTCTTCACTTTCAGCCCCGGTACATACCATAAACTGAATTACCTCTAATAGCTGTTCTGCTGCAAAATTTTTTTTTTTTTGTCTCGGCAGCCTTTGAAAGCATATGTCTGCAGCACTTTGTGTCTTGAAATAAACTGAGGGAACTTTCACACTACTGTAGAATCATCTGACTTGATAAGTACAAGGAAGATGGAGTTTTTCTTGTGCGCTAGCCAGATGGATTCCACAGATTCCATACTGCACACTCTGATCCATAGCCTTTGCAATAGTTAGTTTCTAATGTACATTTGAGCTTCAGTGTTTAATTTGTGATGACCTTCACTTCATTAGTTAATGATTTTAAAGTGTGTAATCCACTACCTGTTGTTTTTTTTTCATTCAGTAGCCATGTACTTCTAGAAATTGCTTCCCAATAGATTCTCTTAGTGTTTTATGTTTTTACAGGGAGGGTGGATGGGAGGACAATTTCTTCCTTCTTGGATATTTTCAAACTTCTTTAAAAAATTGGCATTGAGAGTATATAATGCCTAAGAAAATTTCCTTTTAATGACCTAGTCCACTTCCTTGTGAGAAAATTGGACCTTCTCTGTGCAAAATCCTACAGAGAATATATTTTTGGGTAGAGTAGGTATATCTGCACTTCTATCCTTTGCATCTTCTTCAAATACTGATTGTTTTTTCTATTTTTGAAATGATAAAACATAGTGAATGTTTTTGATAAGGTAGTTGTTTTTTTCCAGGTACTTGGGAAAATATGTGCCTATTTATCAGACGCTCTAGGTGTGTATTGCTCCTGCACAGTTCCCACAGGATTTGCTTTTTCTGTGGGAACTAACTCAACCTCAAACTCTTATTATGGCATGTGCCTGTCAGGAGTAACTTAGGGGGCAGGTGGGAGGTGAGAAGATACTTCTGTAAATAAAGGACCCTGTGAAATCCTCACCTGAGAGAAAAGAAAGTCTCGTGTGAAGGTAGCATGGGATTTGTTTATGGATGAAAAGATGGGAATTGTTTCATAATGTACCCAAGATAAAGTGGTAGCACCCTGTTTTGACTGCATCCCAAAGGACTTGTGGCACATTAAATCAGTTCAGGGAAGTAAGAGGGAACCCAAGAGCTTTAGGTGTTATTTCATGTAGGCTCATGTAAAAAAAATTCCAAATTTTGTGTGTGTATTTTTTCCATATATGATGAGCTCATTAGCTCCTCAGAGAACACAGAGCTATCTGAGGATAAGAAATGTTAGGCCCCAGACTAGTGAAAAATAATTCCCAGGATGAATTTTTCAAACCTTTCAGATGAAAGTCATGCAAAATTAAAAATAAAAAAGTCCATTTCAAGGTTTAGAGATTATTGCAATGAGATGAGTATACAAAAACATGCATAAATTACGCCTGCTAGATGAAGCCTTTTAAGCTATTATTCTTACTAGTGTTGCATTCAGTATTTGTAATATAGAATTTAAGGAATTCTGCCTGATGCCTGTATTTAAGGTGGCATCATTTTTAAGCAGAATAAAATGCTCAGTGTTTCATATTAACAACAAGTAAAATAAAAGATCTGCCATAAAAGGGGATGAAAGAGATATAATGTCTAAATTCTAGTCATTGGCCCTTCATTGGGAAGACCATCTCTCCTTAGGGAATTTGCTTAGTTCATAGCAATTGCCAGCACTTTGAACTGCATTTTGACTTTGGTACAAAATATACTGGGCTCTTTGGAGCTTAGTGACCATGTCATGTAAAACCTGCACTCAGTAAATGGCATGCAAGAACAGTATAAATATCAGTGTATATGTACAGATAGCTAACACATAATTACCAGTAAGCTGTCATCATGAATAGAAAATTATGGTGATTACGAGAACAGAAAATAACTACCTTTCTGCCTCTCTTTTTAATACTGGTACATATTCTCATGTGAAAACCACAAGTTCTTTTCCGGGTCACTTTTTGCATGTGCTGTTCCTTTTTGTGAAAATCTTGAGATAAAGCATTCTGTAAAATGGAGATTTTTTAAGCCCTCATGGACAATCCATATTTGACATTTTCCAGCAAGTTAATCTCCTTTGCAAAGCAAATTCTTTATTGATCAGATAGTTTTAGGCATAACATGCTGTAAAGCCAGTGCAGAATCTACAATAGATTTCCAGCAAATTAGCAAGAGTGGGGTAGCATGAAACAAATCAAGTACACCTTGTGATAGTTTGTTGCTTTTCCAAAGAAGAAATAGATTTTTTTCATGCAGTAATGGAAAATTGTCCCATAGCATGGCTTGTTTAGCATGTGTTTCCAGAGGGTATCATTGCAGATAATGGACTTTTGTTTGCCCCTCCTTGGGACTTCAGAATTTTGCAGAGCAACAAAATTTGATTGCCATGTTCTCAGTGCATCCTTGAAAAGTCCATGATAGAAGCAATATTAAAACTGTCAAAAGACCCAAGTAAACAAAACCCACAAGTGTTAAAAGGCAAAGTATGTGTTTGTGTAAGTGATACTGAACTTCAAGATTACATCTGCAGAAGATCCTGCTGCTTGTGGGCTATAATGCAGAATAACAATTACAGAAAAAATTGCAGAGTGGTCAGTAAGGCAAAATCGTCAGCCCTCGGTGTTATTTGAACAGGGCTGTTGTATTGATGCTGTTTCATGGGGGCATTTAGATGTAATGTGAGGCACTTATGGATGTTGGATGTACATTACAAACATGAATATCCTTTTTCTTACCTTCTCTGAAATGACCTTTCACACTACCCTATGCTCATGTCTTTCTGCTAAAAGGATTTGCAGCTTGCACAGCTCTGTATTTCAGACTGTGGTTAATGCATATGCATTTGCTGCTTGTGCAGGTGCAGTTCCTAATCTCAAGGACAGTGATCCAGTTACGTGCTAAATGTGCAGGTCGGCCGTGGCCTCACTTATCCAACTGAGGCCTGGCAGATTCTGTACAACAGGTTTTCATTGCAGGGATCATCTCCACATTACTGATAGAAAATTTGTGTGTGGTACATGCTGTAATAGTTCCATTATAACATGCACTGCAGAAGGAACTCCAATCAGTTTCAGGTTTTTGGCACAGAAGAGCTGCAGAGCTGTATGTGGTTCTCACCATGGAATTAGTCTGTGGAACCCTTCTACTGTATTGTAGAGTCTATGTGAATTCAAAAGGTGGCTATGCAATTTTGTGAAAGTAAAATTCTTGAAGGATGGGGAAGCACAAATATATCAGCTCTGGGTCAAGAAGTCTGAGCTGCAAGCTGGTGGAGGTTGTGAGAATATACTTTAGTGTTATCATTCCAAGTTATTTTTCTTTTTTTTTTCCCTTTACATTCACTCTTGGGTGTCTGTTGGAGCTGGAGTACTGAATTGGCTGGCTGGCTTAATGCAGAAATACTTATAAGTTCTTAAAATCTTTTAAGGATTTTTTCACTAGAAAAATGACAATTATTTAGCAACAATGTCTTTTTGTAAGTCTTAAGGGTGCTTCAGCCCTTCTCAGTTGGGGGGAGTTGGTGATAGCCTCCAAACTGAGGTTAAATATGTTTGTATCTTCTTGAACCTAAATCTCTTTGTTGCTGTTTCCCTGAGGGCTGTGCCTTCCAGGCTTCTACCAGCAAGCTTAGGCTACCTGATTTAAACTGATGTTCCTGTTTTTAAAGTGGTCAGTGGTGTCTGAGTTACTACCCTGGTGTGGAGTGGGAAGTAATGTGAATAATTCACTTTATTATGTAGAAAAGCCAAGTAGTTGTAATACAGATGGAATTCAGTATCATTCCATCTCCTTCCCTATAGGTGCTTGGACTTGTCTCAGCACATTGCCTGGTTTCATCAGAGTAACAAATCCAAAAAACTGTCAAGTCTCCATTATCACCATGTCTTTGGCACATGAGGTAGATTTTAAGTAGATGATTCATGAGAATACGTTGTTGGAAAGGGCTGTGCTGAAATGTGTGTGACAGATGTCAAAGAAATATTGCTGATATATTTTAAGTGCTGCTCCCAATTGAGGCATTCCTGAAAGAGTAAATATCCTATAGCAACAAGGAAAAAATCCTTTTGTACTCATCAGGAAGTGCTTTGTATATGGTTTTCTGGAGCCAGGCTGAACATTTATGATGCTGACAATAGACAGATATAGAATAACAATATTAAAGTCCTCCTTTAGGCCAGAATTCTGGGACACACAGCTGTGCTCCCATGCTACTTTCCAGCTTTTGTGTAAAGGTGATTTCCTTTTCACTGCCTTTTGTCATTTCTCAGTGCTATAAATGGAACACTGATTTTTCAGCTTGCAAAGAAGTTTGTGTAAAATGCACAAAAATTCACAAGTGCCTTGTAAATGCCAGTTATAATAGCAAATATCTGAGTATATCAACCAAATTTCCTTGTGTATATGTGTGTGAGTAGGACCAGCTTGGGAAAGTTATTCAGATGGAAAAGTTGCCACACATGCAAGACTGTTTAAACCATATAAATAACTAGTCATGCGCGTTGAAGTATCACTGATGGAGAGACTTAAAAATTAAGACAAAATTAAAAAATAAAGGCCACACTCTCCAAATAGTTTAGAAACTCCAGACAGGACAAGAGGATAACTAGGGGTAAAATCAGTCCACCTAGATGAGAGTGAAGGGGAGTGCATGCCAAGCTTAGGGCAAGGACCTTCTTGCACTTGTGGCTGCTCTCTAAGGACCACGAGAGGAAAAAGCTGAAATTAATCGGTTTTACCAGAAAGATGAGAATGGCTGTGAGACCACAACTGTTGGCAAGGGTGTTCCCAGGAAATCTAACAGCACCTAAGGAAAGAGGCAATAAAAGGGAAAGAGCCACCAAAACTTTTCCAAGATTTTGTGACTCCATGAACTGAGCCTGTTCAGCTTCTGTTTTTATTGGAAGATATCCTCGCAAGGTAACAGATCTGAAATTCCCTTATAATTAACAATATTTACCAATCATTTTGGCTGTAAATGACACTGAAATTAAACTTTGTTTTGGTTTTCTGAGTCCAATAAAATTGCTGTTTTTTTTTTTTTTTTTTTTTTTTTTTTTTGCACTGCAAAGTATCAAGGGAGTTTAGTGGACTGAAATAGAAAACAGTACTTACAACTGCAGTGATACCAAGGAGCAAATATGAATAAAGATATGTTAAAGTGAAAATAAACATAATAACCAGATACTAAAAAAAAATTACTAAATATACAGTTAAATCACAATTTGAATTTTAAAAAGTATTTTTCCTGATCATAATTTATGTTAACTTGATATCCTTGATATCTTTATTCTGTGCTACAGAATCAAGTTTGTTTCAGGACAACAAGCAAATGAAAAGTCTCTGTGGATCAGGTGTGTTAGTCCCCTTCCTAAAGCACAGGGAAATCAGAAAGGTGGCTTTTTCATCTGAAATTTTCCTCTTCTGCACAAAATTATAAATGATATAAAGAAATGTATGCCTTAAGGAATATATGCATAAGGAACTTAAGCATATAACAACATCAGAATCAATGATTTCTGCCTAGAGAAGTGACCTTTCCTACAGCAGCCAATGTTCTGTTTTATAAATATTTGATGAAACGCTTTAGATAGGGCTTGTTGTTAACAAAGGAGATAAGTGGGTGTAAGTGTGCTGTGCTTGCCGCGGGCTCGCTGGGCGCTGCTGTCCTTACCAGCTGCTGGACCTTCTAGGAGGCTGTGTGAGGCTGTGAATTTGGCTTACACACCTTGCTGTTGCAGTAAAATAACAATTAAAAAATGTATGTGTGCCTATGTGTGTGTCTATTTCTATTCAAAAGAATAATTCCTGCTTTGTGTCTGATTCCATAATGACGGAGTTAAAAATCCATTTCTGTGTTTTCATCCAGTATAGGCCATGCTCCAAGACATGGCCACAGAAATTGTCTTTCCTCTTGGTTTCTGTCTGCAAGTTCAAATGAATTCCATGATGTGATACTGTCAGCTAGTTTTGTGCTTTCATGTGTTTGCTCAAAAAGAAGAGCACTTTTGATGTTGTTCTACTTATGTCTCATCAAAGGTTTTGTAGCAGCTGCATTTCATGGTTCTCTGCAAAACCACCTGGAAAACATCCATCGTCTGAAAGTGATATTCTTAAGAGTGCCTTGCAGACTCAGAATTGCAGGTTGCTGAATGCTGCTAAATTGAAAACGACCCTATTTGAAAGGAAATGGATGCCGTCAATCCTTTAAGAATATCAAAAGCCACAGTACAAACAGCTCACAAAATGTAATGGGTGTCTAGAGATCCAGCTGTAAAGCTGCAGTGTAGTGGAATCTGTTGAATTTTAGTCATACAGAGTAAGGTTTTGCATATCTCTCTTAAAATGATTTTATATTGAATGGCTATTTTAAAGATTTACTGAATATGTGATTACCTGTGCTTATTGAAAGAGACAAGACCTGTATTTAAAGGAATTGTAGTTAAATACTCCTGTTACCTTCATGTCTTCCCCTATCAAGTTGTCAAAGAGAAAAACATGTGCATTAAGCTTTATGTCTGCTTATCCAAAAGCAAATGCATTTAAAATATCATTGGAAAAGGGTCATTGCTGCAGTTCAGAAATGGTTAGGAGAGTACTTGAAATACCATTTTTTAAAAGAGAGATGAAGAATAAATTATGCATGTTCACGATCAAGTTACTCATGAGGTCCTCAAGGAACTGTTTGTGTACTTATGCTGATTTATATATTCTATATATGCATAAAATATTAACAAAAAAGGTAAATAGTACTATCAACAACAAATTTGTTTCCTCAATGATCTTAAACAGCGAAAACTTAATTTGACTGCAGAGAGTTTGAGAAGAATCTTTTAGAACTGTATTAAAAAGTGCCAGGTAATAAACAGAGGAAATCCTGATATAATTACAGTTATCCCTAAATTGGCTGATGTTATTCAGAGGAAAAAAAGATGTCAGAGATATTCTTGATGGTTCTCTAAGAATGTCAGCTGACGGTTTACGCTGGAGTATTCCAAGTGGCTTTAGAAACATTCATTTTGGTGAAAATTTTATGCTATTTTTAGCAAATCCATTTTGAAAAAAAAAAATCTTTATTAAAAGTGTTCTCATGTCCACTTTGTACCATTAAAGTAAATCAGTCAAGTGAAATTAAGATCCTTAAAGATCCAAAATTAACAGAAAATACTAAGTGAAATGAGAAGCTCTGTTGTCCCTTTTTGTTTGTTTTATTCTACTGCAATCTGCTCTTCCTTTCCATTTCATTTCTAGTGGCACTTAATGCTGTGATTCATACCATTAATTTATTCCAAGAATTACATAGATAGTATATAATAATTAACCACTACATGCTGTAGTATGGGTTTCACTAACTGCTACATGAAAGGGCAGATATCTCCATACTGATCTGACAGTTTTTGCTGTTCAGGTGACAGAAAGGATGCAGATGCTGGCTGTAATTAATAAGTAGAGATTTGTTCTGTTGATGGAAAGCTCTCAGCTGGAATAAAGCATACAGAGCTGGCTTCTGCACCAAACACTTCTGCCTCTCTGACATCAGAAGAGGGACAGCATTTTGATCCATTAATCCACCTGATATGTAATGTTTTATGAAAAACATGTGTTGCTAGGACATTAGATTGGTGTTGGCTTGCCTGCAGAAAAGTGGAGCTGTAATTATTTCATTGTTTTTCATCTGCTGCACTGGTCAGATGAAAAATTTCAGGAGATAGCATAATAGAAGAAGAATTTGGACTCTACCTTTTTTTGAGTAATGGTTATCTTAAAAATAATCTTAAAAGTATTAGAATGATATGAAACTAAGTCCTTTAAACTATTTCCCCTGCTACATTGACAAAGATTTGTGAGGATCTCATTAGTCACAAGAAGTCCAACAAAGGAGTACTCACTTTAAGAAAAATGTTTCTTTGAAAAGGGAAATGTATTGTTTTGGATTTACACAAGGAGCAGATAGAAAGGTGCCCTTCTCGCGGGGTCACCCAAGTAAGTAGCACGCATATGTTTTCTGTTAAACTGCTGTCCCTGCTTCTGCACTTACAGTACATTTTAAGGAAAGGAAGATAAATTCATACCAGGAAATAGAATACAGAATGAAATCTTTATTCAAAGTACAAAACAAAACCATTTTGTGGAGATTTTTTTAGGATTGCTAAAAAAGAAAACGATGGGGTTTAACTCTGCTGTGGTTTTAGATCATCTATTCCTTCCGAGTCAAAGGAAAGAAGAAATCTCCAGGGGGGAGATTAGAAGGAGTCGTTTATGGCGGGTATGGGCTGTGAGGACGTTTGTGGGTCGGGAAGGAAGGCTCCGCTCGGCTCCGCTCGGCTCCGCAGCTCCCGGGGCGCCCCGAGCTCCCGCCCCGCGCTGCGCCCGGCGCGCCACCGGGGGGCGCCACAGTACGCGGGAAGCGCCGGGAAGGGCGGAACGCGGGCCCGGGAAGGGCGGAACGCGGCCCGGGAAGGGCGGAACGCGGGCCCGGGAAGGGCGGAACGCGGCCCGGGAAGGGCGGAACGCGGGCCCGGGAAGGGCGGAACGCGGGCCCGGGAAGGGCGGAACGCGGCCCGGGAAGGGCGGAACGCGGGCCCGGGAAGGGCGGAACGCGGGCCGGGAAGGGCGGAGCGCGGGCCGGGAAGGGCGGAACGCGGCCCGGGAAGGGCGGAACGCGGGCCCGGGAAGGGCGGAACGCGGGCCCGGGAAGGGCGGAGAGCGGGCCCGGGAAGGGCGTTCCACGGCAAATCCCGGGAACGGGGCGTCTCCAAAGGGACCCTCGCTTCTAGAGCTGAAGCTCGGAGCGGCAGCTGACCTTTCTGCCGCTCACCCCAGAGTTTAGAAATGCCTGGTGGTAATTTTTCTTTCTGTGCTGATCTGACACTGGGGAATTCCTGTCCCAGTGGAGTATCAAAGTGAAGAGGGATGGTGGAAAGAGAAATTCCCAAATCCTGCTGTCATCCCTGCATGTTTGTGTTCCCCCCCCCCCCCCCCCCCCCAATTTTTTTTTAATTTTTTTTTTTTTTTTAAATTTAAAATTTATTTTAGCCCCCTGTACATTAGTCACAGAATTCTGGTCCAGATCCTTCTTTTGAATTTGCTTGTGTTTTCTGAACTTTTTTCACCTTTGGCTACAGACAGTCATTCCTACTTCACGGTGCAATGACAATGACTGATAGCTTTGAAATGAAGTAACCATCTGGAGCCCATTTCTCCCAGGTGTGGGTGCTGAGCCACATTTAACTGCAGTCCTCATGGCCATACAGGCATTTCTCCTCGGTATTCTCTAGAGATCCATGGCAGAGAGACTCTGCTGATTTTTTTTTCTATTGGCATCAACACCATCAGGACTCACAGCATCCTTATGCTGGCTACAGGGAGGTGCAAAACCACCTACCAGGTTATTCATCCACTTCAGCTGTTTGTTTGGGATCACAAAAAGTTGGCATTGCCACTTCCAGGATGTGATGAAACCAAAGTGCATGGGTGAGGTAGACAGGATGCTGTTGTAATCCAGCATCTCTTTGGAGGAATCGATAATTCTGACCATTAGAAGAGGTATCATTTCATCATAGTTGCCAGAGTGAGAGTGGAGTTCTTACAGACCTTCCCGGTGGGTTTGACTCTGGCATCATCTGGGTTACTGTTGGTATCATGCATTTCACAGTCAGTGAAACACTTTGCACCTGGGAGTCCCTCCAGCCCTGTGATGAAAGGGGGCAGCTGTGTCCTGGAAGGCCTCTTAAGGCAGTGTTAAGCCTCAGGGCACCTTGAGGACCTTTCTGGGCAAAAGAGCCCATGCAGAACACCAGTGTGGATAATGAGCTTATGATAAACATGTCTGAGGCAAGTAAGTCTTTCCATGTCTCAATGTCTTCATATGAATACTGGATGCTTTTAAAAAGTGTTTTAAATAATTAATTTTTTTTTAGCTATGCTTAGAGCTCATTAAAGAGCTAAGTGGATCAAAACCTATGGGTTATGATACAGTTATAGACCATGTGTGTGGTAGTCTAAGAATCTATATTCAGTTCTTGACAACACAGACTCGACAGTTTCTGTGCTTTCACTCCCACGTGCTATAAATATACAATGGAAAAATCTAAGTGTTAAAAATTTCGAAGTGTTTCCCAGGCTGTTCCTGTGATGAAAAGAATGTGCCAAAGTGGGTCATAGGTGAGAGTGGAGAATGGGATCTGCTGTTCTATGATGTTATTTCCTCATAGTAATGTTAAAGGTAAACAGCTGTAACAGTGGTACTGTACATCCTGACAGGTCAAACAAGTGAGAGAAATGCCAAGAAAACCACAACTCATTTAATCATTGAGATTAAAAAAGTGTTAAAATTAGGGTTTTATTTCTTGAGGTGGAACGTTTTTGAACTGCCTTTGTAGTTATTTCAATTTTGTTTTATACATTTACCTACCTGCCAAGCAGCTCACAGATGTAGGGGCACAGCTGGGTAGCACTTTTGGTTTTGTTTCTGAGGAAAGTTTTTCTTAGAGCCTGTAAACCAGTAAACCTTTGAGTGGCTATTGAAGATTTTAAACTTCTAATATTGAGCAAAGGAATTCTTCAGTTCTGCAGGACTTAATTAATATTTTTTTGCATGGAATTTCTTGTTTTAAAGAAATCTATGAGATGATGAATGTTGTATCTAAATTCTAACATGAATCCCCATAAGAAGAACACAAAATTTCCAATATAGGTGTTTTCCTCATCCCTTGTTGACCAGTTTTTATCAGTGTTTTCTCTAATAGAAAGGCTGTGTTATTACTGTGTAATAACTTCCCTTCCGGGTCTGCCATCTTTTTTCCCCCTCTAATGCAGGTACAAACCTAATGTGTGGAGGTGTTCCTGCAGTCCAATGGAAGTTGCAACAGAGTTAGTGTTAAGAAATATTCCATTCTCTCTCATTGTGTGTTTTTCATTAAATATTTTCTCAAGGATGGTAAAATACAGCTTAAAAATTGCCTGCTCAGCTCAAAATCACTTCCCTATTGATTTGGTTATCTGCTTGCTGCTTTTGCCATGCAGACCAGCAAGCAGTTTTGTTTCTTTGGTGAACTTAATCAATGAGGAGAGAGAGAACATGGAAAAAAATATGCTTGGTCATATCAAAACATTTTCCATGCATTTTAGCAATGTTCATACCAAAGCAATTACTCTTATTTTTCATGAATATTCCTGTAAGAAAAAAGCAATTTCCATCTAAGCATGGTTATTAGTTTTCCTCATGAGATCTTGGAATGCATTATTAGAAATATTCAGAGAGATATGCAATTGGTGGTACTGTTGTGTACCATTGGGAAGCCTTTAATGATTGGTTCCTGAGACCTTCCTTCCTCTCTGTGCTGTGAATTGGCGTGGGTGAGAATAATTATTGGTTTCAGTGCAATCTGTACCAGTGCCCTTTTGAACAGAGGGTTCAGGCTGCAATGTCTAATTGTGGGATAGATGGATTTATAGAGAGTTGTGGTCTGCAGGGCACAATGCTTTCTGGGTACACCATGCCTGCTTCTGCACAGCTCTGCAGCTGCGTGCTCCCAACTTCATTTTTGCAGACGATGGATGCTGTCATTCCTGATCTCTGTGAATGAATCAGAAAGGAAAAAATCTTGCTATTAGTTCCACCATTTGCTTATAGTTTCTGACTTTCTTATATGACTACACTGGAATTATTTGAAACTTTTTTTTTTTTTTTCCAGGTACTTTCCTGCCCATATTCAGCTGAGTGTCCCACAAGACAAATGCAAAAACTTATATTAGTTGTACTTAAGAGCTTTAATAGGGCTGTGTTTATTAGTGTATCATTTTGTTATCTCACCAAGAACATGTTATGATGTTTTACATGCCTGGTATTTTCTAAAAATGTGGAAATCCATCTGAAGAATAATTTTTGATTTCCCATTTTTCAGATAGGAAAGCTGAAGCATAAAACCAGAAAGACTCACTCAGGGTTCCCAAAAAGGCTGCTGTTGAGCTAGGAATAGCCTGAAGCTTGGGTTCTTAGAATCCTACTTTAGTATTCATTACTGATCCATATCATGTCCTATTTGAAATATAAGGGAATCAAGATTTATTTTCTGCTATGTTTTTTAAAATAGAAAATATTTCTCCTAATAGAGGACCCTGTGCTAAATACAAAGGATTGTAAGTTACTGAATCCACAATGACTGAGTTCTTTCCTTGTTTGGTTTGGAATTAATTTTTTTTTTCCATGAAGTTACAAATGTATTATTTCTACTCAATGCTGATTTTGATCTTGACATCATGCAAAACCTTGAATTCTCATTCCCTCTGCTGAGAATCTTAGAGCACAGGGGAGACAGACACTGTGAGTAAGAAATTTTTGATTAGTTGGTGGTTCATCATAGTAGGACTATGTTCAAAAGAATGTTCAATGTTCAGAATGTTCAAAAGAATGAAATGAGTGTGCTGAAGGAATCCATGGTGCTTGTGTTGGAGGGCAGCCTCTTGGGAGCTGCAATCTGCAATTGAGGCACGGTGTTTTTAAAGGAATCCACGCTGCTTTACAGGGCATCTTGGCTCTTTAGCATTTATTTCTAGGACTGCCCTGTGGCAATCATAAATCATCCTGTCAATAGGTCCTTGCCTGGACTATTTAGACTTGAGACATTGATTCCCTAGGAGTCCACTTTTAAAAAGAAATACCGTCCATTTCCATTCAAGAAAGGACACTATTGAGAGGAAACATGGGTGCAGGAAGACTTGTCTGCCTTCTGGTGTTTTCTTCTGGTGCTTTCTTCTCCAGGCAAATAGATGATCTGGGTTTGAATTCCACATCCTGATGCTGTTAAGCTTCTTGAAATAGACCACTTTTGATATTCTCTGCATACGACTTTGCCTCAATAAGTACATGCCAAAAAAATGAATGTGCAATCAAAAAATGTTACCAGTATGTAGTGTGCTAAAGAAATTAATTTCAGTGTTAATAAATACACCAAGTAATTTTTAATATAAGCCAGGCAGTGATTTGATGCAAAAAAGTAGAAAATAAGAGGCAAGGAAAAATCCCTCAGTTGTGAAATTGGCGTTAATAAGTTCTAACATTAATGGCATAGCTCTAACATTTCAAAAAAGCAGTGGTCCACAGGAATGTGTTGGTGTTAAGATGTGTACCACAACACGAAACATTGCTGTGCAACATGTGTTAAAAATATACTTTAAAGAGAATTACTACAATTTGATTTAATTATATTCATAATAGACATTCACACGGCTTCCTGGTTATAACTAATTAATCAACACAGAGCACACACTTATTAAAGCCAAGGACAGCTGTGGCATATATATGCACAAATATAGGAAATATGGAATACAGCCATCCATACTCTGTGGTGCAAATAGCTTTGCTTCAGTTAAAAAAGGGACCTTACCAAAAAAGCTTAGTGTACAATTATATTTATATATTTGCATACATATACATGGCTATATGTATATATTCATAAAAAGGTATTAAATAATTCTTGTTTGTATTTCACAATTAATGTGAAATGATTGTTACTATTTAAACAGCTGCTTCCTCAAGTCTTTTTAGTTTACCTCCACATTTTTACGATGTTCTTATAAAGTTTTTGGGGTTACAGATAACTGTCATATTAGATGTTGAATCTTCAGTTTCTGAAAGCACTCTGCAGTCAGCTGCCAGTTTTTATTAATTATTTCTATTTATTCTTTCCTTAATATTTCAGCTTTCTCAGCATGTAGCTCAAACTTCTGAGAAAGGTTGGTTTGCAACTCCAGCAAGTTCTTCAACAGCTGCTGCTGGTTAGTCAGCATTTTATAGGTGATTGTCATTGTATAGTATGGCAGTAAAAATGCTGTACAGAATAATGCCATATATATTTAATAAACTTACAATTTTTGCAAGCAACATAAACCTTAAACTGATTCCTAAAATAATGATGTTTCTAAATATCTTTTCATCTGTCATACCTAGAAAATACAACGTGTAATATTTTCTGAGGCTTCTTTTAGAAATTTCCGTGGTCAACAGCCATAACGGCATTTTGCATTTCTGCTTTGCTGGGTACGAAGCTGCTCTGTCTGGAGGTGAGAATGCCTTCAATTCCAGCTTTTATCATGGGGAAGGGTTTTATTTCATGAGGAGGTTATTTGTGTGGTGCTTCCGCAATGAGCTGTGAAAGTAACTCTGAAATTTCTCTCCGAAAGCGTTCCCCAATCTTAGGATCTGATCTGACAACACCTTGGCCCTGGTCCTGACTGCACTGCAGGCTCTTTGCACCATCCAGAGCACAAGGTGACTCTGGGGCCAGTTTAATTGGCCATGGAGGGATGTGCACAACAGAAGGAGCCTCCCTGGAGACTCCAAAGTGTGGGGTTGGGCCACGCTCAGGGAGCTGCCAAGCTGATGGTGCAGAAGCCTTTGGGAACGTTGGCAGCCAGAGAAAATCCGATTAGACTTTGGACAGCTATGATTTATGTGAAAAGACTACACCAATAAATGTGCAGCCAGTCCACTTCCCAGCCAGGGTGTGGGGAGAAGTGTTCACAGTGAACTCATGTGTTCACAGACTGGTTTGCAGTTTTAGTGTCTCTCCAATCTGTGTTGTGTTAAAGACATGATAGTTTCAGTTAAAGCTCTAGGACAAATAATTTAACCAATGTATTTCTGTGTTTTTTTTTTTTTTTTTTTGTGTTTTTTTTTTCCTGCATAATTATCACTGTGCTAGAAATGTCCCAGTCTGTGGATTTAACTTCATGCCTAGGCTCATATGCGACCCAGTGTAAAGAGCTCCTCATTCCAGTGGAAAGGGTTAACAGGAGATGAACAAGGGATGTGCAGTTAAGATATCTGCATGAAATTTTTAGGGGAGTTATGGGAAGCATTTTAATCTTATAATTTTTCACAAATTATTCCTTTTTTAAAGTAACACACATTTGAACACAGCTAAAATGTCCCAGGCTTTACCACACATCCCAAATTTTGCAATAACAGGAGAAAATGTGCCCTTTCAGATTCTTATGTTTTCTTCATCCATCTCTTCACTTAGAAAGAGAGTAAAGGGAAATTATATTTAATCTTTTCTTTCTCATCCTCCTACCTAGAAAATTATGGCACTGAGTCAGGTGGGTAATTCAGAATAAAAAGAATAGCTCTTGTTTACATTCCTGTATCTAGTTTTCAGAGCTCTTTTTATATTTCAAAATTATTTTTTCTAATAGTTCTGGGTGTAAATTTGGCAGACCATTCACACTGCATTTATTGATGATTCAATACCAATTGTCCTTCTCTGAGAAGGTAGTAATGATTTTTTTCATGCTTTTTTCTTTCTTTTGCCTTTTTTTTTTTGATATTCAAATCCTGAAAACAATTGCATCATTCCTCCACTAAGTTTTGAAAAATATTCATTACCATATGGGAATTATAGTTAAGAATCCCTTTGTGACTTTTTATAATAGAAGTGTGCAAAAAAGTAGGGCTATTACATGTGTGAAAGGCTTTGTACATCCTTTATGTGTCTTAGAATTTGAATAGATGAAGTATCAGGACTCAATGAATTGTTATCTTCCCCACTACTGGGTCAAAATGGCAACAATGGGATTTTTGGGATGGCCATAAGGTACCCAGGATGCCACTGTTTGAACTGCTTTTACTTTGGCCTGAGTTGGGCACTGGCTCACTGGAGTGCCAAACAATAACTGAATTGGTGGTATTGATCCACACTGTGGCAAAAAGAGCAAATCCTTTGGATTACCAAACCCTCTTTGGAATAGGCAAACTACATATTTATTTTAGGAGAAAGAGTGAGGAATTAAATAGGCTCAGAGACAGAGTTATCCTGGGTCAGGTGCATCCAGACTGTGACTGAGGACTGTTGGCCAGTCAGTGTTAAAGCCTCTCAAATGTAACTTTAGTTCTTTATTGCTACTCAAAGTACCTCTACTAGCATTGATGTTTGTATTTTTTAAAGCATATTTATTACTAAGAAAAAGAAAATTGTTAGATACTGCATATTTACAAAAAATAAGGGCTTAACCTTGCTGGAATGTTTGCTAATCATCAAATGGGTCAGTATTTTACATTCCTGCTTGAGTGAAGTTGTGAAATACTCTTTTCTGCAAGAGATACAAAGGCAGACATGAGGTGGGGAGCAGGTGATATTTAAAGAAACAAGTTCATAAAGAAGGGGCTGAGAATAGCCTGTATTATTTATATACCATGGTATGTAAAGCTTCAAAGTCGAGTGATTTAGATCTTTGTATTTTTATGAAGTGTCCTATCAAAAACTTGGTTTCAGAGCTTTGTGTTCAACTGTATGTTTGTGACTGTATTTTGAAATTTTGAAACTTGAGTGTCCCAACATGAAAGATTATTTCTGTGATTGTGGTCATGGCACTGTGTCCCTTTGGTATTTCTGCCACTGTTGTAAGTTTCTTAAGCAGTCTTCTATCTGTTTTGTCATTTCTGTAGGAAAACTTAACATGTTACGGGAAATTTTGATTATGTGTTAATATGTATCTTCTGATTTCAGTATAAAGGACATATAGCACATTTTGCCATTTTATTCTGGTTTTGACTTCTGCAAAAAATAGTTATGTAGAGGTTTCTCTCATGTATTCATGCATCTTATTTGATAGTCCAATTCTGAAAAACCATTTATCTGCTGGACATAGAATAAATGATGGTAGCAATGGTGCTGAACATTATGAGAGGAGTAAAAACTGTCTCCAGCAAGAGAGTCCCGTTCAAACAGCTTGGCTAACATTCTCTTCTCTCATCTCAAATGCTAATTGGACTTCAAACTGGAGCAAATAGTCCAGCAAAACAACCTAACATCACCTGAAAAATATGCCCCTGCAACATTTCACAGTGGGGGATGCAGCCATGCATGGCATGTGAAATTAAAGGTATGTCACATCCTGGCATATCAGCTGTGTCATTTCACCCACGCTGTAGCGTTGCAGACTCGAGGTGACGTGCTACAGCTGAAAAGCCAGCATATGACAAGCTCTTCATTTAAACGAGCGTGCCAGATGCCAGGAAATTCTGCAGTCTTCACTGATGTTCTGTATAATCAGTCTCTGAGCTGCTGTGCTCTCTCCAGTGTGGTATTTTGAAACACCACTTAGGCAGAACAATGATTATCTGTACTTTAGGTGTGCATCTGGAATAAAATAATGACAGTAACCCTCTCCCCCACTATCCTGCCCCTACATCTGTAAATCATTTAAATATAGCACTTTGTTTCAGAACTCCACATTTGCCAAGGAATATCAGAAATCCACATAAAGTCCCCAGTGCCAGATTTTGTATCTGGTCCTCTGATTTAGATGAATAATGTGTAAAAGTTCATGAGGTGTGAAACTGCATATAGATAGCTCCTACTGCTTTATGCACATGAGGACATTAAGGTTTCTTCCAAGGTCAGTTCAATTCATGCTCACCAAATCCTATCAGAAATGTCACTTGCCTTTAGATACAGCACACGACTAAAAATTTTGTTAATATTATCTTACTGTCCCACCATACTCAGTTTTGAAACCCTCATGTTATAATAGGAATGATGTCAAGACCATACTTTCTTAAAGATGTCATGATATACTGTTGCTGTAATTTAAAAGTAAGGACTGTTAGCTACTGTCCCAACTTTCATCTTCCATATGCTAAAGAGCCATGAGCTAGATTTAATATGAAATTTGGTTCTTAGACTTCTTTAAAAAATAATCACAATGGCTGCAGACATACCTATGCATTTTTCTTTTTACACTTGTTTCCAATATGCTTATCTATTCTTTATTTGGACTCATCCATCCCATTACTGGAAATCATGTTTATAACAAAATGTATTTTTTTTCCCTGTTCAGAACAATTAGTTGATCACATAAACTGCCCAGTGAAATTTTTCACTAAAAGCTGTATTGCAATTAATAGCACTGTCAGTCCTTGTAACTGTGGATGGTTGATAACTGCAGGCTATTGTTAATGCCACAACAAAGAGTTGTTTTTAAAGCATGCAGCTACATACTAAAGAACTTACTGACTGGATTTGATGAAACTGTTTTGGATAAAAGAGTCGGCTTACACAAAGCCAGCCAAAAGGTGTGATCACTGAATAACATGAGATAAAACTGCCTGTTAGAGTAGTCCAAGGAGAAGAATGAATACCATTTATTTAATGTTAATTTTATTATTTACTGTATTTCGTTGGTTCAAATGTACTCCAGAAACAGAAAGTTTTTTTGAAAGTTTTTTGAAAATGTTGAGCTATTCTGTGCGAAGTGATGTCTCTGCTCATGTGCTTTGTGTCATCATAACTTCCACATTTAAGTTTTAGATCCCTTGCTAGTAGCTCATCAAAAAGTGTAAGGATTAGTATGAGTAATACAGATTTATGTCCATCTTGATCCAGGAATGTTCCTTGTGGAAAAGGATAAGACATGTCATGTCTTACTTTCCAGCAAATCTTTTCTCTGTAACTGATCGGGTCTGTGTGTTACTGAACCTGAATACTACTGGAATTCTAAAATGATACTCTTAATCCTTGGTCACTGTTCTTCTCTGTGACTGCTAATAACCTGCAAAATTAAGTGTTAGTCTTTGCTACTCACGTTGACTAAAAGATAAGCTGCTACATGCTGTATTATTTCTGCCCTGGAATTTCTATGGCACTTACTTTCAAACCCACACTAAAATGAGTAGCCATAGTCAGATACAGAATGTTTAAAGTCCAACACTAGCCATGACTTGACAATAAGTACCATTGAAGTGCTTGAACGTTAGGGTAAGACAAAAAATTATAATCATGGTGGGGAGACAAATTTACCTCATTTTAAGTGCTATTTAGATAGTCAGGGAGCTCTAAGCTGCATAAGTTTCTAAAAGTTGTAAGGCAAAACTGACTTGAGAGAACTTCCCTGCAGATTTCACATTTTAGAGTTCTGGTCATTGCAGTGGCCCATCCCTTATGTGCAGTAGTTTTGGGTAAGGTACATCAGGCACACTTAAAGACAGGAAGTTTTTCACACATCAATGATCCTGATTTTTCAGATTTACCTATTGATTCTTTCTGGGCTTTTTTTTCCTTCCCGAAAGTGTATTTGTATTTCTTAAGCACAAGTATATGATATTTCTAGTCAGGAGATTAAAAATGTAAATATGTTGTTCCCTGAGATGTTCACATCTTTTTGTGGATTTACTGGGGGGGGAGAAAAGCTGGCTGGAGTTTTAAGAAATATTTACATATGTGAGCTGAAGTGTTGCTAACTGCACTAAGAAAGGCTCTACTTTCAGTTTTAAAGAGGCATTTTTAATGCCAACTTTAATTAAATTTTGCAAATGCTATAATACTAAGGAACATGAGGTTCTGATAAGAGGGAAATTTTTTTAAGGCTGGAATGATTCTTTAAAGTCTTCGATATTTGACTAATGAGTAAAACATATGTTGTTACAAAATAAGTACCAGTGTTGTCCCTTTGAAAATCACAATAATAAATGTCTTCAAATTTTTGCAGAAGTAAAGCATACTCCTTTGGATCAGAAGATATGTTTGTGTTGACTTTGTTTAAGAAATAATACCTGTGCTAATAACAGTGAATTTAAAACTGTCAGAATTTCTAAAGAAACCTAAAACTTTTGCTCCACTTGCTTGATCATCTGAATGGAATTTCAGGTACATATTTCCTCTTATAGTTGTATAGGATATAAAGTTTTTCTGTTTTACCTTTTAACTCAGTAAATTACACAAGAATGAGCTTTGCATATCTAATGAACATCTCAGAAGATCAGGAACAAAGCATTTTTGTAGAACTAACACAAACTTCAGATAGGTGAGTGCAGAAACTGTTGCTCAGCCACAAATGGTTTCTGTCAGATTCAGCTTTTATCTTGGATATTCCTGAAGGAATCAGGATTAACATAATGAGAATTTTCATGAACCATCTCATCCTAATTTTAGACATTTTGGTGCTGAATAGTACACTAGGCTTTATTATCAAGCTTCATGACTAAGCCTTTTTGTTTGATAAAATACTTTTGCCCTGTATAGTTTTATTTGCATTCATTTTCCTGTTTGTCAGCTATTTTTTTATTGTCTAGAGTTTGAAAAAAGGAGACAAAGCATCAATAAAATTCTGATCATCAATGTTGATGTTGCTATCATCCAAAATAACAACTGCAGGTTCTGCATGTTTCCTAGTGCCCTTTGTTCTGGACATGTCTAAAGGGATGTTCGTTATATATTGTTGTGAATTAAAAGTAATTACAATTAATTCTAAGAATTAATGGAATTGAAAATATCCTTTATCTGGATTTTATGGTAGGATGAGAAGCTGTGCATCACTTCTAAATTTGGCAATCAAAAGAAATCAATCATAAAGGAGTAAGCATATGTAATAGGCACTAGCCTTTGATGAAACTATCTGGACGGAAATGTTTGCAAAATATGACATATTTGCAGTGATACAAAAAATCTGCTAAGATTTTTCATCGGGTTTTTTCCTTTCCCACATCAAAACCACAGCAAATGTGATATAGTTGAAGAACTGATGATAAAGGGGCTTTTCTGTTTCATTCAAGTTACTGACAGCTTCTATTGCAGCTTTATATCTCTACATGAGTGTGCAGGATTTTTCTCTTTCTTCTTGCTCCTTTTACAGCTTTTAAGCTATTTCCCTTCATGTACTCTATGATTCCACTTCTATATACTCTTCTGTTAAAGGTGGAGAATGATGCTTCACAAGGAAAGCAGGGTTGTCATCAGAGATGACACCACAATTTCTTTAAATTCTTCTGTTAGTAATATAAAAAATATTTTGTATAAAAGAGTTTATTTTGGAGAAGAACTGTCTTGGAAGTTCATCTGTCCTCCAGTTCAAATATATTTTTATCTCCTTTTCTTATTTATAAAGGAATTGTAACCTGCCTTTCTCTAGACCCAGTGTGGACAAAAGTAGCATTACACCTGATAGTGTGGGTTTAAAGAAAACAAACTCTCTCTGAAATGTTTGAGAGTTTATAGAGCATGGAGGATTTTTAGTTCTTACTTTGACTTGTGTATCTCAGAAAAAATGGTATATTTAATGAAGATGTCAGCATGATTTGCACAGATGGCAGTGGAGTAGATTTTTCCCATTGTGAAACTGATGGTAAATCCTTCCTCCTTGCTGTCCTCTGCAAATTACTTTCCATTCCCAAAATCTTGTTTCAGGAAGTCCTTCCTGATGTGAGCAATGTATTAGGTTAGTTACCTAATACTTGTTCAGTGACATGGATAAAAGCACACATGGAATTTGGCAGGTGTAGGTGAGCTCTGTCACAGACACAGCAGGAGGAGACAGGAGCCTCTCAGAAGGCAGAGTGTGCTGGAACACAAGTGTATGAATATTGAAAGTCTATGGTGATTGAAATTTTGATTTTCTTTAGTAATTTTATTAGTTGGCAAGAAACTGAGTGGACTTCTGTAAATATTGAAGTAAATTTAAGTTTGGAAGTCTGAAATCAGGTTCCATGTCCATAGGTTGGTGCCTAAATATAACTGGCCTGATTTTTAAAAGGTTGAATATCAGGTCAGTCATACTGAAGCAATGAAGAGTATTCCCAAGGGATGGATACCAGAGACTGGTTTTAGACATCAGTTTGGAAAACTTGGACTTTGGGATTTAAATTCTCAAATATATGCAATGTCTCTTTTTCGTCACGTCTTAATTTTACTCTTGATCTTCGTTAAATGTTGTGAATGAGAAATTGTTAATGAACTTTTTATGCACTTTTCAATTGTATAACTGAAATTCGTGTTCTCAGACAACCAGGTGTTTAAATCCAGGTGCTCTGTAAGTGCAGCTTTACTGAATATTTATGAACTTCTCAAGATGTAAACCAAGCTAAATGGAATAAATGCCAGTTTTGGTTAGCACACAAGTATACCTGGACAGCAATTGTCTCATATACCCCTTTTCTGTTGGAAAACACATAGTAATGAAATGATACACCATAATTTAGTGATTTAATAATGTTATTGTTACTGTGCAAGCACTTAAAATGTTAGTTACTGTTGTGGTTCCATATTTTATTACAAAACATAAAACATGCAATGCTGCACCAGTTTGTATGCATCTAGCTGCATCTAGACTCTTTTCTAGGGTTTTTCTTAGCAAGACTTGGGAGCAAAGAAAAGATCATACATAGAAAATCCTTTCTGAATTTTAACTTAGTTTGATGGCTCTTGAAGGAAAGCTTTGAGAGGTTAATGAGGGTTCTGTGAGTATTCACAGAGTGATAGCCATTAAAAAGATGACAACTGATGTGGTAATTATAGCTTTTTATGGAATATTCTCTCTGCTTATCTGATCATTACAGAATTCATAGTGAGTTTCTGAACCCCAGCTCAAGAAGGTTTTAGAAGCTGAGGACCCATGACTTCGGACCAGTCTGTGAATGCCTTGTTCCTGTTGCATTGTCTCCAATGCTTGCATTTTTCAACGAGTAACTGCACAGCAATGGAAAAAGATATGATTGTTTTATCCTTTAATAGTTGCTTCTCCAGAAATTCAAGCTGGAAATATGCTAATTTGATGTATCTTTTGGGCATATGTAGGCAACTCTGTAAGTTTGGGAGGCTGTGGAAAAACAGAAACTTTGAAAAAATAGAGAGGTTTAAAATATTGTGAGCACAACACATGGAGATTTCACCCCTCCTCCCTCCTTCCCCCCCCCCCCCCCCCCAAAAAAAAAAAGTTTTCCTGTACAAGTTTTAAAATACTTGAATGCATATATTATTAATGATCTCTTCAGTATTTGGCTGCATTTTTCTCCTTGCAATTGTGAAACAGTCACATATAAAGAAACCTTGCCAAACAGCATAGGGAGGTTGTTACACAATGGAGGTTCTTTACATAAGTAACATATGTAGATGAATATATAATTAATTAAAAGTGCATGGGAGGCTACATCCTCTGTAAATCTGCAATATATTATTCATTTTTCTTACCTTTTCATTAGTTAACCTGTTACTGTAATTATCACTCATCTTTTGTGGCAAGCTTTTTAGATTAGAATTAATCACTCTAAAAATAATGCAGTCACCTAAAATATTCACATCATCTAAGATGAATTCTTTTGTGGTGCTGCAACCTGATCCACCTTAGTGAAAATTTGTAGATGTGGCATTTTATATACGTTAGGGAAAAACAGGCTGACTGCATGAGAAAAGGAGTGGTGAGTCAGAGGGAGATAGGAGTGACCTTTTTGTTTTTTGTTCTCTGCCTTCATCTTGAACTTGTGTTACGTTGTCATCATATTCAGAGCAGAAAAAATGCCAGGCTAATTAATTCAGTTTAATATGTAAATGCTTTCTGAAGTTAATCAACAATATTATGTTATTTTAAAAAGTAATTGGGATGTAAGATCTTTAACTGTATTCACATTATCAACAAATAATATTCACAAGTCACATAAAAATTCCTCGTAGGGTCTGTCATCCAACAATTTTTTGGCCAAAAGGTTGTCTGATAATCTTTGACATGAGACTTTCTGTAGTATCCAAATGTCAAAAAAAACCCCTAAGTGGTGCAAAACGTGGTCTGCAATTCCCTTTCTTTTCTTTTTTTTTTTTTTGTAGTGGTATAATTTTGTGCTCAAGAAGTAATTATGACATCTGAGAATGGATTTAGAGGTGTAAAAGTGCTAAATTAAAACTCTTATAAAAAGAGACTGAAGACTGTAGGTAATTTTCTTCTGTGGTAAAGGTTTCAGAAGCTGGGTGAGTGAATCAGCCCTCTCCAGTTGGAGAGGTCAGCCTTGCAATATTTCCACCATCACTTGCACTTGGAGTACTTGTGACAACAGAAATGGTTTACATGGAAAAATATTGGAAGAAAATTATTTCGGATCATACAGCATGATATCTTTATGCATGGTGGATAACCCTGGTGAATGGGCTGTCAGCCAGGAATTCTTTTCCACTGCTGAAGCTTCAGACAAAAGAAAGACTCTGGTAGGACTCATAGTAGGTGCAGCCTACAGAAATGGTATTTAACATTGGATTTTCAGCTGTTTGCCCTGTGGAAGGGGATGCTATTCAAGTCCCTCATTTGCTAGTGAAATCTTGTATGAGAGTGTGTGGCAATCTCAGATGAATTAAGATCTTTCACTTTTACAACTCTCTCATATCCAGCAGATCACAGTTTCCCCAGGGGAGGAAGAAACATGGCCAGTCTCTCATCTTCTTTTATCAAAGGTGCCATTAACGAGCTAATTGTTTAATTCTGAGATTAATACTTTTATCATGTCTGTTTGTGCCACCTTTTATGTCCAGCCAGGAAATAAGACACTTGGCCTTTTTCCAGTTTCTTTGAAAAGATCAGCAGAAGACAAGTTCCAATTGCAGCTCCTGTTCATCTGGTCTTATTTTTAAGAACAGAGCAGGACTTCCCTTACATCTTGTCATAGAAGCTCCCAGTCTGTTGGCCTGCAGACACAAATGCTATATAAAGTGTAAGTAATTAATGCAAGTGGTGAAAATGGCTCTCTGATTTGCCTTTATATCAATCGTTCCAATTTCAAACACTTCAGTGAAAATTGCAAAGTGACAGATTTTTTAAAATTCCTCTGTGTGATGACTGAAATGGTAGAACAATTTTGGATTCCATGGTAGATTTAGTAGTACTTGTCTTTCTAAGTCTTATGTATTCAACTTTAGGAATAACTTAGAGAAGGTATTTGGTATGAGTAAGTCAATCTGTAGAAAAAAAAGATGCAAGAGGTGAGTTATCAGACAGCTCAAGGTAAATTTATGAAGCCTTTCACTTGCCTGCCTTTCAGCAGGAATCCTGAGGGGTGGATTTTCCGTAGCACGGATTAAATGAGTTTTTTGGCCTTAGAGCAATCAAAGACTGTTATTCAAATCATTGTTAATAAACTGTCAGTCCCTGTGTAACTGTAAATGTTTTTGGTCATGAAGTCTTTTGCAAAAACATCTGGCTGCATCATTTGATGATAATGACAGAACTCCATCTTCACTCATGGCTCTGATCTCTGTGGCAGTAGTCTGTATCCAAATCCATCATCAGAATATCTGCCCTGTGTCTCTTATTGACCTAATCAATCCAACCATGGGAAGCCAGTTATTTCTTCTTAGTATCTGTGAATATTCTGTTTTCTAGAAGAGAAATGTAGCTGCTTGGTACTAGCTTTGCTCCAGGTGGATGTATGAGTGGTATAGTTCAGACATACGGCCCTGGAGGTCTTGACTTATTTTAAACTCAGGCAGATTTCCAAAACTGAATTTCTTTTCATTCAGACACAACTTTCAGCATAAAAGATGAAATAACAAGGTGAGAAAGAATAAATGTTGGTAGGTGAATTGATGTACTTTTCCCTTGCTTAGGGACAAAAAGGAAAAGTAAGGAAATAAAAGTTACCATTTGCCATGTCTCAGGAAAATGAAGCATTTCATGTTCACCCGTTCACAGACTCATCTACAACACCATTTTCAGTGTGTGAAAGGTGCTTGGAGGCCTATTGCTATGAAATGCACTTGCTTTTACTACTCCTAGTGAAGAGGCAGGTAATGAGGAGAAAGTTTGGAACAATTAAATGAACAGCAGCCCCTTGTTCCCTTATGCATTAGGGAAAGAACATTACAGGAAGCAGCTATGGTGAATAATAACTCTGGAAAACTAAGAAGGGAGCTGACATTAGTGATAATGCACTTTCTGCCTCTGGAAGGTAATATGTCTGCAAAGCAAACAATTTGAAATACACTCAAAAGCAAAGAATAAATACTGAGAGTGGAAATGCTGGATAGCAGATTGAAGCAAAACATGGGTTTGAAATGCAGTCATTGGCGATAGGAAAAGACATCAATTGGTATATAAATGCTACTGGGATTTACATAGAACATTACAAATTTGGGAAAAGCAAAAAAAAGTGTGGCTCATATGTCAAAAACATTGGAAACAATTTACAGAAGAAAACCATGTAGCTGTTGGTTCCCCAAAATGCCTCATCAAACTTTGAGGGTATTGGGAATTGAATGAGAACGTGTGTTTCAGTGGGCTGGATTCTGGCCTGCACTCAGTTACTTGGGGTTTATGGTCACCCCTAAGATTCCAAACAGGTCAGACCAAATCTTGCTACACCTGCTTCTGTAAAATTAGAGTTGCAAGGGAGGAGTAACACAATGGCTGCATGCAAATGACCAAAATAACACACATGAGTGGTCTACTGAAAGAAAGCAGGCTCTGCTGAATACATTTATGTTCTGATTGTGGAGATTAGATGATATTTCCCTTAACAGTGGATTTTTGATTTTACAGTTATTCAATAGACCAGAAATAAAAAGATGACTAAACCCTTAAAACTTAAGTACTCCAAAAATTTTTGCTGGATGATTGCATCCTCTAATTAGTTGTAAATCTAACTAAACAGCAATTCGTGTCTGTGTTCTATGTGTGTTAATTTATCTATTTTAGTTTCTCAGTTTTTCAAAATACTCCAAACACAGAAAGTGAATTGCTATCACAATGCTGCCTCTGTTCTGTTAGTTATTTATCCAGCTACCATAAGGCTGTGTTGTTTCAATAACTCATGTGAAATTCTACATTGCTTGGGATGTAGTTGATGTGAATAGGGCTGCATGTGATCATGTCCACCTCTGCACCTGCGCACAGCACACACACTAAGACATCCAGGATAGCATCTGAAATATGTGTGAATAACTTATTAGATCTTTTGAACAGTATAGCTGCTTTATTCTGACTAGATTAAATGTTTAATTTAGAATGAACTGATGAATTTTTCATATTGATAAAGTAATTTTCCTTTTAAGTGTGTGTTTTGTATCCATAGGGAAATACATGAAGTTGCCAGGGTAACCATGACTTTTCTTGAAGTCCTGGGATGGTTGAATACCTACACTTCATGGATATGTGGCTCTGTATGGGGTGAAAAGGATTCTGTCTGGGGCCATTTTGACAAAGTTGGGATGAATGGCATCCAGTATCCCAGGGAAGTCTGTAACTAGAGCTACACTGACCTTGGGATTCCTTTTGCCAGCTTGTGCTACACACACACACACAAAGTGCTTGGACAGGCAGCAGCATTGTGTTGCTTGCAGGGAAAAAGTAGAGACAGCACTCAAGGTGCCTTGGTGGTGAAGACTCAAAAGCCAGAAATTGTGAGCCCTATACGTGTCTTGCCATAGGAGCAGTAAGTCAGACTCACAACTCCCCCTGATTGGGAGGATGCATATGTGGTTGTGAATTCAGGGACAGGCTGCTACCAATAAATATAAGATCAACTGCTGCAGTAGATCTTCCTGGTACTTAATTCCACAGAGATGAAGAGACTTTCCAGATTTCATAATATTTGGTTTCCCCAAACCATGTAAAGATTGGGCTTGTAACATTTACATATGGATGTATGAAGGTCTATAGCAGGTATAACTACATTTGCAAATTCAGTCTAAAAACCATAGACATAGTTATTTAAAAGTCAAATGTTATGACAGATCACCACAAAAAAAGCTCCATAGAAGTCAAAATCAAGGCTAAGAAGTATTTAATATTTTATATAAATAATATTTATTTAATGTATTATAAACATTTGCTTTAATTTAATATATTATAAGCATTTGCAAGAATTTTTTTGTGGCTTTAACAAAAATATTCTCGCAGGGCCATTCCCTAAATATCCATCACGAATCTTTATACTAATGAGAGTACATATGAGTAACTCTGTTCTCATTATCTTTGGTTATCATGCACTAATATTGCAAGTTGGAGGTGTAGACCCAAGCTCAGTTTTTAAGAGTATAATGACTACTATTTATATACAGTTGTACATACAATATCAGTTGCATTTAGACTCAAGCAAGATATGATTCTATGATCGAGACAAAGGCAATTATTTTATTTTAGTGAAAAATTTAGAAGGCTGCCTTGAGCTGACTGGAATTCTTCTGTTTAAAATGCCAAAGAATTTTATCTAATTCTCTTCAAACAGCTTAGTTCTGCCCAGGTTAGAAACTAATTTACTGCTTTGTTCAAACCTTAAAACTACAGTGGTGCTGTTTTGCATGTTCTTTTCCTTGCTTTTTTTCCTCTTTCCTTTGAGGCATGGAAGTCTTTTCGTCTGCTACTAAGCAATGAATGACACTGATAAAACTTGGCTATTTTCAATAAAGTAGAACAAGGACAATTTGAGTAAAGGATATCTTATGCTAGTCAAAATGCTCAAGGACAGCAGAGAAGGGGAAAGAAACTGGGTAATAGAAGGAATTCAGATACACTGTTTTTAGGGGAAGTCCAATTCCTCTGCAAGTCTGAAATTAGAAATGTGTGCTGTACTGAGAAATTAGCAGTAAGAAAGGTGGACAATCTAACAAAACTGTAATAAAATGGTTTGACAAGGTCAAATATCTTGATTTAATGCTGCTTGAAATATCTCTAAAGTACTTAAGTGAAGCTGTGTGCAAATCTGAAATCATTTCAGTCCCACAGAGAAGGTTTTACAGTGAAATAAAGATCAGCCAGTGGGAGAAAGCACATCATGGAGAGCATGTATAGATCTCAGTTATGGATTTTTATGGCTGGAACATGTAGTAAGTGCTAAGAGGACTTGATAAAAAGGAACCCTGTCAATAGATGTTCTCAGTTCCCAAGCTGGTTTTGCAGGACTGGCTCCAATGGCTATTACATTCAAACACTTCCAGGTGTTTGGGCTGAACCTGAAATCCACTGATGCAGCACTTAACTGAATTCTGTCACAGGTGTTCATGCATTTAAATGCAGACCTTCACCCAACAGCTTCCACCTGTGTTCACTCCTGGGTCAGTCACTCTCTTTTTGTGCTTGTACAAAAGCTTAATGCTGTTACTGCATGTGTTTTTCATTCCAACATAAACATGAAATAATAAGTATTTTGCACTGTCATAGGATTGTGCTCCCAAGAAATTTCAAAAAATGTATTGAAATGGTTAATGTGTGTCTACCCTGAGCAGTAGAATATAATGCTGTGAATGCCAGGCTGATAACTCTTTATTGAGCAGGACATAGCCAAGTTTTAGTTTCCACAATCTGAACTCCTTGTCAAGACCAACTACCTCACAGCATGTCAGTAGAGCTGCATAAAAGACCTGGGGGACATCTCAGCTGGTACTTTAGACTGGGAGTTGTTTCTCTGCCTGCCTGGTGCTCAGAATGCTTTGGATACTTGGGTTTCTCTTGGACAGTCCTGGGATTAAATCACAATATTGACGTGAATAAGTAGACACAAATCCTTGTTTTGCCTAATTTGATGACAAGAAATTGTAAGAAATGTCAGATTGCGGTGTCTGTGTTTTTTTTCAGGATTTCCTTGCAAACGGAGGTAAACTGTGTAACCAAAAGAGAGGCTTTGGGGCTTGGTATCTTGGAAAGAGGAAAGTGTTTGTCTTTGGACACCTTAGTGCATAAAACTCAGAGGCATTTCTTCAGTTAAGGGTTTCCTCAAATACAAAAAACTTCTTTCTCCAAGCTGGCCCCTCTTACCAATACTGTGTTTGCAAAGCAGCTGAAGGCATCTGTGCTAAATGCACCCCAGTTCTCAGCTCCTTCCAGGCCACCAAAGCAATTTGATTTTGATTCATTACTTCAGTGAAGACAATGCCCAATGACTTTGCCAATGTAATCCTGGTTTGCAACAGCAGTGGACATGAGTAGTAAAATATACCAGTTAGAAAAAGAAGGGAAATGGGTATAAAATAAACTTGACTATATATTTAACAAACATTGCCTGTTGATTTGTGCCACTCATCTGGAGCACCTCTGGAATATCTTCCAAGTCTAGAGTTTGTAGAAATTATCAAATAATAGCTGAAATGACTCTTAAGATCTGTTTGAATTAAGTCCCATTTATGTTATTGTTTATCCTTCAAGGAGTTAGATTTTGGATACAAATGGAAATACCCTTGCTGCTATGCCTGACTAGATGCAGAAGGCAAACTAAAAATAAAACACATTAAAAAGAAGGAAGGATTTCCAAGATCTTCCCTCTCAGATGATTTACTGGACAAAAGGAAGAGAAATAATATGGGAGATTTAATTCCTCAGTATCTTCTGTCTCTGCCTTCTCTCCTGTGACACGTGGTAGGTGTAGGCTTCTAACACTCTGGTCTGCAGTATCTCCTGAGGAACCAAAGACTACACAGCCTTCTGTCAGAAATTGAGGGGGGACTAGTGTAGCATGTGCACCCCTTTCATCTGCCTCAGATCAATCCCTCACTCATCCCTGAGTGTCTCTCTCTTTTCTTTGGTCAAATATTTTATCAGTGTTTGCATCAAAGTACCTGAATATCATACTTTTACAAATATTTTCCAAGGATGGGTTTAAAATTATGGTCACTGATATTATAGGTCTCTTGTGTTTCATGAAGTGGGTAAGACTAACAGCGATTTAATCAGATCTTTCTTTCCTTATGCATCAGTTTGCACAGAGATAGTTCCCATCTGTGCATCTTTTCTTTTTGCCTTAGGGAATTTAGCAGGAAACCTAGTGCACATTCAAACAGTGCAGCATAGTTTAGTGATTTGTATTCTGGTCACATCATAAATAATCCTCCCAATGCTTGTTCCAATATATAGTAAACACATTTGGGAAAAATACACACAACTGTGTTGAGTGGAGTTGATTTGGGATCACTAAAGTAGTATTAAACCAGCATGGTTTTAGTTCCTTCTTCTTAAAAATTTAACCATGTGAGAGAGTGAGATTTCTAAAACTCTCTGATATAAATAATGAAAACTAATATTTCTTTTACTTGAATAGTCAATCATTGTTTTGGATAATGTAAATTAATTTAATGTCTTGTCTTTGTGCTTTTCAAGCACACACAGAAGCTGTACAATGAAACAGCAAAGCAGAATCAAATGCTTGAACACATTTAGAAAAGACAAATACCTTGTTCAGAACAACAGCCAGAGCTGAACAGTGAAATTCTCAGTACTTTTGAAAAGCAAGGCTGTTAACAAAGAATTTTAAATTTTTTTCCAGGAGCTTTAATTACAGGTAGGTGTTTTTGATGTCAAACATATTAGTTGAGCAAAGAGTAAAGTAAGTCAGAGGTGGTTAAATGAAGATTCCTTACGCTATCATGGGCCCAGCCAGCTAAACAGCTAAAATATCTGTACCTGAATATCTTGAGAGAAACATGAAAGCTGCTGTAGCCTCAAATTCCTTCCTTTCACATCCTGCTCCGGATGAAGGACTCAATCATGTTTCCAATACCATGTACTTGTTACCAGCACAATGTGGCTTCCTATCTACTCACTTGCCCTGAACACTGTTTTACCCTTGTTCCTCTGAATATCTTGATTTATGAGGAATTTGCAAGGGTATAAAATCCCTGAAGTGCTGAAGATGTTTTTCAGTTGCTGAAGGCTGCTTAGGCTCTTAGAAATCAACTTCTTACTTTAAAAAAAGCTGGGAAAATGTCTGTTACCTCCAAGGTGTGTTGCAATTATGTGTGCTGTACATGGTAATTATTTTAATGCCTAATAAAAAATAGAAATGTAAATTAATATATGACGAAGACAAGGCAGCATGGGGCAGACAGCAAGGCTGCTGCAAGACTGAGTAGTCCTGAATTCAAACCAAGGGTGGATTGAACCTCTTTGCTTTATAGACAAAAAAAATTTTTTTTTGAGTCAGAACCTTACAAAAACATCTCATCTATGGTTCTGTTCAATGGATGAACAGTATTTTTGCACAGTCATTTTTAATATTTAAACTCCATTGGAAGTCCTTCTGTGCAGGGCAGGTCTCTTCTAAAATCCATGGCAAAATTTTGGAAAAAAAACCCCCAAAGAATCTTTAGAGCAAATATATGTTGTTCTAAAACCAGATGTCCATAGATATGTGTGGATACAAAAATGATGCTAGCAAGGATTTTCTTGCTATTTTCTAAGCCTGTGAGAGACTTTTCTCTCTCACAGAAGAGGTAGCACAGTTATGGAAACAACTAAGCCACCTGCAGCCTTGAAAAGTCTTGTTTATGGTACAGTAGAAAAGTATTTTGACAATGGATGTTTTAGGATTTTAGCCAATCACCCCAAGGGGTGGCTGATCCTTTGTCCAATTAGACTATGAAGAAAAAAGTCCATAAAAGAGTTTGTAAAATAATTAAATAAATCAATCTTGCTGCACAGTTCCTGCCTGCTGGATCTTCTCTCCTCCTCCCTACGGCTGCGGGCCATGGTGAAATACCCTAGGGTTGCAGTAATAGATGTGTTCCATTTTTGGTTAACTGACTGTTCATTAATAAAAGTTCCTCTAGCCTTTTTTAGTTTTTTTTAGTTTTTTTACGTTTATTTGTTCACAGAATTATTTAATTTCTTAATTGTGCTACTTATTTGGGGTAGATTTCAAGGATGAGATTTCAGACTACACATCCAGGTGATTTCACTAACCCACCTTATCTGCTTAGTTTTCTCCATGGAATTATTTTTCTGGATGTATTTTAAGTGATGTGGAATTAAAAAGGGACTAAATAGCTCTTTGTTCTGGCATTGTATTGATCAAGTATACTTCTTTTTCCTCTGGGTCTTACCAAGGACTAAGCTGTAAATAATAATATATACTCATTTTAAGATGGCCATTACTGCCATGGAAGTTGACATAATTTTGAATTTTATTTAGTTGGTTGAGGAATGAAAGGAGAACAAAGAAGAAGTAAAGAGGCTCAGGCTTGAATAACTCCCAATGCCTCTTGGCAGGTGAAATATTCAAGTGTGTAACAGAATCATAGAACAGTTCATAATGGAATGGACCTTTAAAGATCATCTAGTCCAAAGCCCCTGCCATGGGCAGAGCCATCTTTTAGTAGAGTAGATTGATAGATGTAAACACTTTTTGATGTTTAAGGTCTTGCTTTAGTGGTTCTGGCAGTTGCATTTGGAAGACTGAGCCTTATTATGGGTCATAGCCGTGGCTTTGGGCAGGTGATTGTTCTCTGACCTTTTCCTCACAGACATGCATCTCTCCAGATCTAAATAAACTAGTTAACTCCTGCATTTCCTTTACAATAAGCCTCAGAAAAAAAATGAAACATTTATTCTGTAAGGTGGCCAGCATTCACTAACACAATAAGAGAAGCTTGTTTTAATTAGGAGAGAATTGTGCAAGATTTAGGGTAAGACATCCATGTAAACTTGTGCTTAGGCAACTGGTAAAGTTGCTTAACGTGCACATGTTGCACAGCAAGGCTGCTTATTCAACACAGGAGACTTGAATGCTGCTGAAATATTGGACCTGTGTATTGTGTGTTTATACGGGGAGTTCAGTGCTGGCAGCAATAATCAGATATTTTAATTAGAACACCTGCAACAGAAAAAAAAATTTAGAATTTACTTAGTTTATTTGGACTCGATTTGTATCTATTATCCATTTTTAGCACTTCCTATTATCACCATTTCTTGTTGTGATAGTCCACGTTCTTGAGCTCAGAGTACTCATGTCTGTGACAGTAGTGCCTAGGGACCAACACAACTCAAGGTTAATGGTAGAGATAATGTATTTTGATATTTTATCATACATAACAGTTGTCTGTCTCTGCTGCCAAAGCACCTCATCTGTCTCTTCTGTTAGATGTAAATATTTTTTTTTTAATAAAGAAATAGGAGTGATCTAATTCTGTGGGACAGTCAAATTACACTTCTCCAGAGTCATAAAATAAAGAACCATTAAAACAAAATCATCACCTAAAGAAAAAATAATATTAAAAAGGTTTTTTTAAACAATAACAATTTTGCATTGTTGTAGATAATGGAAACAGTAATTCCTGAACGTTAATGGGTTATTTCTTGGGTACTTACAGTAGCACATTGACTTAATAAGGAGATATTTACATTAAGTTCAAGTGCACCTTACAGCAAAAATTGCAGACATGAAATCTGTAGTAAATAACTCTAGATAAGTATGAACTAGTAAACCTTTTAACAAATTTTATGCAGTTTAAAAAACACCACCACTCACACCTGGTCCTCATTGAGTTCATTGTTATTGTCCCCAGCTGGGACCAATCATGAGATTCAGGTGCTTTGGGAACACCAGCCCACTTTATAAGAGATGAGGTTGGCTGTGAAGAAAGAGGTGGAAGCTGGAGAGGAGAGAATGTGGAGTGCACTATTAAGGAGTTGTTGGAGTTCATCCTGTTAAGTCTTCTTACTATAAGACAGGTGTGGGGCCTGTGAGTTGGGTAAGTAAAAGTTCTTATCCTCATCTGCAGTCCACCTGACTTTTGTTCTTCTTGCTTTTGTGTTGGTTTTTTTTCTAGTAAAACAGCTTTTCTTAAATTTTATTTGTCTTTCTCCCACGTGCCTTTATGTTCATTGCTATCTCTAATATGCTTTGGAAAGCCATAGATAGGTATTATACCCATCACTTCCCCACAAAAGGGTACAAAAAATTTCTTGCTCATAATGTTATCGTGTAAAACAGAAATGTCTTAGGCCCATTTGGCTTGTAAATCTTGTCTGAGTTCTCTTGCAGCTCTCAGTAGCTTCTACTCATCAGGGTGCTCATGGTGGTATCACTGGCTAGTATTGCTCTGAATTTTAAGGGTCTGATTAACACTGCCTGGTAATTAAGGAATTGAGCAGTAAGATTTTAATATGTGCTGCTTCAAGCCCATAAGTAGGATACTTTGGAAAGCAAATATGCTTTCAATGGTATTTTTGTGTTCCTATAAAGTTGAAGCTTTGCAGTGTTTAAAAAAAATCCAAAAGACTTACTGAAAAAAACCCCTCAAAACATAAGCCCCATGTGATCTTGTGGCAGAAGATGGTTCAACTGCAGTATAAGCAAGTTAGGATAGGCTAACAATCTTTGTTCCCTAATATTTCCATTCTGGTGCAGAAATTCTTATTTCTAAATTGAACAGACTCTGTGTGGTTGTGTGCTATGGGAAACCTCCAGTAATGCATCTCTGCTGCATATAATGTCAAGGCTTTGCAATTTGCAGAACAGAACTGTAGGCTAGTGACAAGGGCAGGCATGGGAAGATATTCTGAGTTTTCATAAATGCACAGAAATGCAGTCTTCTCACTTTAGCTGCAAATCAGGTGTTACCCCCTAGGCTTCTCCTCTAGAATTACAGATAGACTGAGAATCTGTGGGCTGCTTTTAAAGGGTACAAAAAGTAACTCCTGTCAGTAAACTTGTATTTGCCATATGGGGACTCTAGTTGAAAACAGCTGAAAATGACTGATCTAAACAATAATGCACTTGTGTGAGCTTCCTCTGTAACTTCATAACCTCTTGTGCACTGTCTGGCTTGGATCAGAATCCCAGCGGGGATTTTGTCCTTCTCCTTCTGTGTAACATTCCTGCTGAATCATGTAAGTGTTTATTTTCTGACTTAGCAGTCAATGCCCTTCTGGTCTCCAAAATCAGTTGTGAGACCTTTTTGTTCCTCCTTTACAAGCTTTTGTATGGTAGGTGTGCTCTGGAGGTCTAGGTGCCTATCCACGTGGTTATGTGGTTACTTCCTTGGAGTTCCGATATGGAAAGCTTGCCTTGCAATTAGTGGTAATGACTTTTGCACAGTGGCATCTTGCTTGAATACGTCACTCAAGATTTAAGAACTGAAGTTAAGCTTTGGTTGTTTACAGGAATCTCTCTTGTGCTGGTATGGAGATGAGCATTTTTCACTCCCTTTTGTGATGTTTAGTAAGTTTGCAGTTGGATATGCAAATATCTGAATTCCAAGTGTTAGATAACTTCAGTGGTGTAACAACTTCAAGTTCATCACAAGCCATCCAATTTAGCTGGTGCAGAAGCTCTTTTCTCCCCTCATCCCCATGCTAATTATGTCTCCTTCTAGAAAGATCTATTCTAGTTTGGGTCCTACTGATGTGGCAATTCAGCCTGGATTGCTGCATTATTGTTATGTTCAGTTAATATCTTCTAACTTTGTACTGCTGAATCACCCTAGCTCATCTTGGAGTGTCTTTGCTTGTGATCAGGTGGTTTAGTGACCTTGGTACCTACAAGACTTTACTTCGTGTAGCTGTAAGAAATACGATGTTAAATAGATGTTAAAGGTTCTTCAGAACAAAGCTGTAAAGCTGTGACTCACTGAGCAATACAGACTGGACAAAGAAAAGGTTTTGAAAACAAAGAAGATTTAATAATACCTTCTTTATGCCTGGCATTTCACTCCAGTCCTCAGATAAATACGACTTACCTTTGGCATCCCTTGCCCAGTCCTCTTGGGGCCCAAATTACAATCTGCTTGCTGCAGCCTCTGTGAGATTGCTGCAGCTGACAGCTGCAGAACTCAGCACTGGCCAGTGAGCCAACAGCAGTGAGTTTGCAGACGTGCTTGTGCTCTGCCTGTCTTATGCAAACTTAAAATAAAATTCTGTGGGCAGATGATACTGGTGGTGACTGAGTTTACACATATCTGCTTTTAGTATGTCAGGTAAATGCATCCATATACAGATTTAATAATCTATTAAAAAAAAAAAAAAGTGATGCTGCTTGCGTCTTGTTTTCCCTTGCCCTTTTATTGTCATCTCTTTTATTTTCTGTTATATGAAAGAACAACTTGGGGGGATGATGTGGGGGAGAGAAACAGGAAAAGTGTGAATTTTTTTTTAAGTTATGGCAATATCTTTAGGAGTACATGTTAACATATTTCACTGTCTTAATGTCAACAAAGAAAATGCCATGTACTGCTAGGACTGTAATGTAGGGCATGGAGACTCTGCTGTGTTTAATTTTAAGAATAGAAATAAAAGTAAAAATATTTTTTATTTGCTAGTGAAACCATCCAGTTCTGTTCAACAGTTAGGAAGTAACTGGTGAAAAGACATCTTCAAGACCTCTTAAGTACATGAAATTCTTGTCCACTATGTACAAGTGCTTATACACATCTGTGTTTGTGAAAACAGAATTTCATAATATAACATGGTTTTTCTTTATAAATCTCATAATTTCATACCACAGGAAGTTTGGGGGAAGAAAAGCTTAAGGATATGGTAAGGTGGAAGTACTGATGGGACTCTAGTATGTATTCATTATAGTCATAGAAGGGTGTTTTGGGTTTTTTGGTGAAACATCACTTTTTTTTTTTTCTCCCTAAATTATCTTAATTATTTTTGCTTTCTCTCCATATTTTAGAGAAAAAATGATTGAATATAGTTAGATATGTATAGATGACTAATTTTTTAGAAATGAAATATTTCTTTACAAAGAGGGGTGGTTTAAAGAAGCCTTTTGATGGTGCAGAAATATGCATTAATGATAGTGAAAGTCAAGGTTTATTTTTAATCTTTATTTCTACCCTTCCTCATCACTGTAGTACTTTCACCTAAAATGAGAAATTGATATGTTTCTCAATTTGGTATCTTTGTAGATGTTACATAAAAAGTATATCTGTCCAAATACTTAATCTTTGGTGTATCTGGCTGTATATTCTTCAAAGCTTTGTTAGCTGCTCTTTGAAATTATTCAATAGTGTGTTATTCCTTTGTGTAGCAAAGATTGTAGTAAAATGTCTGTTAATTTCAATCTAGAGCCTGTTTTGGATTCTTTAATTGGAGCCTAATTGGAACACTTTGGAAGCTGTATGTATTTTGAATGACACCCTTTCCTCGGTGCACTGACTCCTGTCCTATGTGGAGCTTTGTCTTCTCCCTGCTGGTTAGACAATCTATACTGATGAATGGTTTCAGTCTTCATTTAAAAATAAGTAATTCCTGTCTGTTGCCTGTGTTTGGGTTTTCTGGGTTCTCTAAGTAATTTTTGGATGTATTTCTATTATACTGGAATTCTGTACTCAATTTCAAGTGAGTCCAGAAGAACAAAGCATAAAACAATTGAGTTTAATAAAAGAAAAACCCTCCTCATGGTGATCAGTAAAGCACAAAGGTGATGTTCATCTGTAGGAGCACCAGATGCATGGGCACTACTGATCAACTTTAAGGGTGGCTCATGCTTTTTTTGAAATATCATCTCCTTTTTTTATTGACCCTCTACTACTCAGAAACCAGTGAAACTGGACGTGTCTAAATTGTGGATAAAAGCCCACCTGGAGCATAACCAGCAATTCTAAGAATTAGATTGAATAATATGCTTCAAACCTATGGATTTTCTTGCATGACTGTATTGGGAAATTTATCAAGTCCTCTTTTTTAAGGTTGATCTTCAGTGCTTGTGATTCTGGAAATGTATAAACCACAGGCATCCCCGACTTTTCAATTACAAAGCAGTAAAATACTTTTGTTCCACTTCAGGGCTTGAATATTGTGTGTGTGCTGAAAGCATGGCGAGCTGTTTTGTTGAAGGAACTTTTGGATTGCTTGAAAAGAAAACAGGAAATTTTGATAAATGCGGTGCAACTTTGCAGACTGAATCTTTATATTTAAAAATAATGCAGCAAGCCCTGTAGTGGTGGAACCATTAGCTGGCCTTTTCATGAATCATCAGATTTTGTGGAGCAGGGTAATACTTTCCCAGGTGCAGAAATGACTAGCTAGTTTTATTTCATTGTTTCTAATTTTTTGCCATACAGAAAATACTCCTTAATTTTAAACTTTTTTTTATAAGTGGTGGTCTATGGACCAATATTAACCAGAGCTAGAAAATAATTTTAATGTTTTTCTTGAAATGGAAGAGGGAAAGTGTTATAAGCTGTAATTTTCTTTGAAAAGGAAGTAGGTTAAAAAGGTTACAATATGCCCTTTTATTGTCACTCATGAAAGCTAAGCTGTTACTGGTAGTTATGTGAAAAATCATGTTTTAGTTTGGCAAACACTATTATCAATTTGTTTAGGCTTTGCAGAATTTTTTTCTGGGTCATAATTAACATCTTGGCAACCTTGCACATATATAGCTTCATTTTTATTTTTGTGCATATTTTTAAAATAAAAGTATCATCTGCAGTGCTGGTATCCTGCTTAGCTTTAATATAGACCTGGGAGGTGCACACAGACATCTCACACTTTGCTGGTGGGTAAATATCTTTACTCTACAGTACTCATGAGAAATTTCTCCTTGTTAGAATTCTATGACTAAAAGTTGGGGTTTACTTCCTTAACAAGGAATTGTAAAAAAAAAAAGAATGAAGACAAAAAAGGCTGGGGAAAAGAATTAAGGCATTTCTTCAAATGTCTTTGGGGGATTTCTCAAGACTAATATGTGAAAATCACTTATAATAAACAGTGCCTTTTGTAAAGCTCTGTGCTCTTGGACCTGCAAGTATCAGCCCAGGTGTGCTTCCCATTCAGTTAAACAATGTGTGCTTGAAATGGCTCCTAATGCAGGGAGGAGAGCAACAGCCAAAAACTGTAATGCATTATTTCAGAGGTCCCATGGCTGCTGTTACTGATATAACTTTTACAAATTCTGCTATATGTACAGCTTTATACTATTAACACCACCTACTCAATATTCCTGTTTATAATAAGTCTGTATACTGTGATAGGAGATAACAGACCTGTGTTCCTTCACAGAAAGCAATTGTGAGGTGGTTTTGTCTGGGGAGATGCACATCATTTATGTAATTGGTTAATATATGGAAACTACAGTCTTACACCAAGAACTGGATTGGTATAAGTTGAATTATGCAAGGCCCCACGTCAATTAAATTAAGGTAGTTAGATCTAAACTATAAATGGCCAGTACAAAACAAAAAAAAATCCCAAACAAATATTATAGTAATATTTTATGCTAATTCCTTGGAACTAATGATTGAAAACAGAGTTTGCAGATGGCACTGAAACAGAAAGAACAAATATTGAGCAATGCAACTAGACATGAGGAGGTTTTTGTTCATAAGCACCATGTGTGAAGTGGACTGTTCATTTGATACAACTGCAAGAGCAGATGCTGAAAATGTCTCTCTATTATGGCATTATCACAATGAAACCATATTTTTAGTCTTGGTGTGTGCAAATGACTTGCATATTAATAATTATAATTTGTATCATGGTGAATTATTACAATACACAATCCTCATGTTCCTGCAGTACCCACAAATTTTTAGTTCTATTGGTAGTAATGTATTAGCCCTGCTTGAAATTTTACAAGGCAAAAAGCCCCTTGTCATTTGGAGAGATGATTCTAATTTGCATGAATTCTGTTCTTTAGTTCCATGTGTTATTTGTTCACATGTTGAAGTTTTATTTCTTAAATCCACAAAGACAAAGAAATTAAGGACTTTCAACCAATCAAAAAAATTTTAATATATTTTGTTTTGAGTGCAATTAAACTGTATAATTTAAGTGCCTGAGGATAAAAAAATCCTTGATCCACTCTGGGTATTTTCACTTGCTATAACTCAGTGGCATCGTGCAGATCTTCTGCTGGGTGGCTTTTTTGTTTAACTGCTTGATATAAGATAATAATTTATAAACTAACAGCTTCTGGAGCTATCACTTGCTCGTGTCTGACTTCTTGAAGCTTGCCTATGTTTTCAAATTCTCGTATTGCTGTCACTCACAAAAACAACAGAACTGATGTTGTCTATTAATTTTCTCTTTTGCATATACTACTATGTTCTATATAAAAATGCTATATATAAATTGTCTTACTTATAGAACACTTGTTCTGTAAATAGCCATTTGTTCTTTGACTGGAATAGGTGCTGTTCCAAACTTTGCCAGTTCATTTGAGGTCTAGAGTAAGGCTTTAAGGTAAGCTGACTGACATCCTGAAATGCATCAGTGATTTCTATGTTAAATGTGCAAGGCAATATTAAAACAAGAGCTGGCACCTTCTGACCTCCCTTATGCAGCTGAATTAACAGTTTAAATGAAATAGATTTACCATTAGTGTCAGTCTTGGAGCTGGAGGCAATGGGTCACAACACTCTGTATCTGCCTTGCAGAAAGAGAGAGGAAAAACATTGATATTGAAAAACTGCATTTAAATTCCTGCGTGTGGATGGTGGCAGTCTGAAAAGAACTAAACAAACCCAAACACAGTGTAAGAGCTGTGGGGCATAGGTTACCAAAGTGACATTTTTTTGTCCATTACTTACACAGAAAATGAAGCCAAGGGAATTGGTTACTTACGTTGTTTTTCTTCCAGCAGCAGTTTTGAGTTTCTCTTATGCCTGCCTTTGTTTTGTACTCTGTAGAGATTCTTCCCAAGTAAAATGGTTCTGAGTTTTCAATAGGGCTTGCCTCTGCTTCTGAGACTACTGCTGTTCAAAAATGAATGCACCTAGTAATTTTTGTCACTACTGTCTTTAATCTGAACTCAAAGTTAACTGCTCTTAAATTAGTAATTCCACTGCAGACTTGAAGAGTCTTTTTGGAGTTATGAATAAGTGAAAGTGGCAGGAAATGAAGTGTGGGTTTGTGTTTGGAGATAACAGCAGTAACTTTATTTCTTGCACTCCCAGGTTTTGGGTCCTTGCTCCTAAATTCTGTTTCCCATTTTGCACAAATTGTAGACCTCTGTTCTGAGGTCTTTAAGTTGGTGATAAAAATTTCTGCCTGAATAAGGTATCTGTGATATTTTTCCCCCACTGAGTGTTATGGGAATGTAATTAGGGCTATTAAAATAAATTAGATTGCATTTTCAATTAAAGTTTCTATTTTGAAAGCTCAATAACTCCAGTGTCCTTTTGAATGATTACAGAAGCTACTTGTTTGATGTTTCTTTAGTGGTATCAGCCGTAGGGAACAGTACAGGATAAATCTCAACCACCTCCCTTGCCCAAGAAGGGGACACTAAGCCACCATTTGATGAAAAATGAAGGATGTTGTGTTATGCAGTTGCTCTGTAACAACAGGAAGCACGTGCTGCTTCAGATACCATTGAGGTGTGAAGCGATGTGACTTGTGCTGCCTGGTTTTGCCTTTCCCTGCTCTCTTTTTTAAATTTTGCCCTTGATTTTTAGTGGTGTGTCACCTGTCCAGCAGGCACTAGTTCTCAGTTCAGTGACCTCTAATAGCTTCTTGTTTAGTAGCCCTATCTAAAATTAAGAAAAAGGTTTCAAAATATGGTGACAGTGCAAATGGAAAGTACTGATTTTTGTTTATATTTCTTAATGCTCTTTGTGATGAGGGTGCTGAAATATGTTAAAGAAACCCCAGTGACAAGCACATGTTAACAATACAGTGGATCACTAAGCTTTTTCTAGTGGTACAGATTGTCAGTGATTACTGAATTTTCTGGCTCCTGCTGCTTTCAATGATTCCTGCTTTGTGTTATCAAGGGTCAGGAGAAAATGGTGGTGTTTCTTTTGTGTTGCTGAACAAAGTGCCATGTTGCTTGACTTCTGAAATTAAATAATTTTGAATTTGGTTATTTTTTTCTTCATCTCTTCTTATTCAACTTCTTTTGCACAGTAGTTTGAATTCCCATTAGAGAAAAGAACGTTCATAACAGGCTTTCAACTTCCCAGTGCTTGCAAGGCAATCATTAATGGAGGTATTCTGATATACTTCTTTCCATGACAGCCTTAAGCTGCAGCCACAAATGGCTTTTCAGATTTATTTGAACTCTTGTCTTTAGATTTCATGTTTTTGATGAATGGATGCAGCCTTTAGAGTTTCTAAATGTGTTGGGCATATGAAAACATATTCAAGGTCTCTTCTTAAGTGAAAAGAGAGTAAAGCCCATAAATAAACCATCAGAGCATTGCTTTCAGAGACATGTCACACCTGTTGTAGAATTAACATTCTGAAACTTCATAATGTCAGACTGTTTTTGGAAAGATTCTTCCTAATGAAGAGAAAAAAATAAAAGAAAAATAGGGAAGCAAAAAATATCACTTCAAAGGGCTCCTTGCCTGATTGAGTTGGGGTGAAAAAATGACTTGATGGCTTTGATCCTTCCATCAAATGAAACAACATGAGAAAGGAGGGGGGAGGGAAATGTGTGGCTTTGCAGAGTAATGTCATGCTATCAGCAAGGACCACTAAAGATGTTTATTGGCTTCAGCAGACGGTATCATAATACAAAAGAACTTTCAGTAACTGTAGGGCTACTGATTTCCTCTGCATTAAATTTTGGTGGCAGAGCATTAATAAATCAACTGTAGTTATCTAACCAACAGTAGGTGAGTGGAGATAGATTCAGCATTACTCTCCAAGGAATAAGGGCTGTCTACTATGCAAGGCTTATTTCCAGTATAAACAAACATTGTATTAAATAAATATAAACATATTTGTCTAAATATGCTGTGAATATTTTATGCATAACTCCTACTGGGTAAGGAAAAAAAAATATCAGACCTAAAGTCTGAATTTCATTCAAGAAAAATGCTACAATTTCCATATCTGCCACCAAATTTGAGCTAAGTTTTACTGAGAGCACATGTGGGGGGAAAAGGGATTGAACTTGAACATCTGGCTGATCTTTTAGATCCTGTATTTACCATTTAGGATATGCATGAAACAACTGAGGGCTTTGAGGACGGATGGGTTGTAGGAAGGATAACAACATGAATTGGTTGGGAGAGGAACCCCTTGGTGCTGAGTGGTGTCAGGAGCTGGCAGCTGTCACAGGAGGGGTGTCAGCACAGGGTGTGAATGCTCAGAGCTCTGGCAAGAGAGCCACGGGCAGTGAGCAGGGAAAATGCTTCCTGTTGCTTAGTTCTTGCTGTCTTCAGGGAAATGGGACTTTCTACTGTCTCACTAAAGATGGGCAGGGTTGCATCAGGACATATTTGGCTCTGTCATCAGTTTTGCCTGGAAACAATCATCTCCAGGATTCTGTACTTGTTCCTGGCCCAGGAAGAGTTATTTCTGTTCTCTGATGTTGTGATTGTGAGTTGCTTTTGAAGCCAAGCTTTGCAGCTGACCTTTCAAATTTGAAGTGCTATCTCCTGTAGCAGAATACAACACTCCATTTTCCAAGTAATACTAGAGCATTCAAGGTCTGCTTTTTCTATTTTGAGACTGTTTTTCTAACCTTCTTTTTAGTCTTCCATAAAGATGATAGAAAATGGGGGGAAAGAGAATAGTAGCAAAAGCTTTTAAAAAATTCAAAGAAATAGCAATGCAGAATTCTTTTTTAATGCATAGTCAGATCTAGGCACAATTGCTTTCTTGTCATCTTTATTGTGAGGCTGTAATAAATAATAAAGTTGTATGCACTAATTCTGTACAGGTTGATGTAAGGTATAAACAGCTGCTGTTGGGTACTTCAATCTCATTTTACTTACTCCCTTTAGTGAAAATGCTGGCCTAGAACTTGTTCTCTCTGACTGGAGCAGTGCTGCTTCTACTCCACTACCTACATCTGATAGTGATCAGTGGCAGCTGTTTTGGAAAAAAAAGTAGGATAAAAAAAGTCTATAGTGGGAATTTAGAGAATAGCTTTTGCATTTGGAGAACATTTCTATATATGATGGTGTGGTAAGAAACAAAAGAAGACCCTTAGGGGGTCAAGTAGCAAAAATGTGGTCCCATGCCAAACAAAAAAACATTGATTGGAAAACTAAAATAATTTGTGAAAGACCTGTTTCTCGGATTATGGTAAACTTTTTTTTTTTACAATCCAGTTAATATTTAGCTAAAACTAATGCATAATTGGTACATCCTACAATCAAAATTGGGGTATAATATCAAGAATCAAATCTTTAGCACTTTCAGAGGTTGATCCTGGTAACATACCAATTTGACTCATTGTAAGTAAGGTAATAGTTATGTTGTTACCTGCTCTGGGAACATTTCACATGCTGACTCAGTTACTTGTCTGAAAGACATAAGAGTGAATAACTGTGTTTTCCTGCATTATGTGGGTACAGGATGTACAGGACATGCAGGCCTGCAAGCGTAGGCTGGTACAGTTTGTGGTTAGGGCTGTGAGTTGTGTTTTGAACATACAAAACACTTTCATTGATGTCAGGGTGTTGTTTTGGAAATGGGTATTGACTTTATAGCCTGTTACTGTAACACTTAAGATGAATTGAATGCGAATTATTACTCTATTGGGTTGGAAATGGTGGCTGCTGGTTTGGAGTGGAAAGCAATTGTAGTCAGTTCTCACCAAGTCAGGCATCTGAAGTGCTAGATGCTTTTGAAAACTCTAACAGATGTCTAGCTCTATTTTTAGGTTCTTGAACAACATTCTGGAATCTGGTCTGAAAAAGCTAAAAACCTCCTGTAGATAGCACTAGGTTTTTCATGGTAGGTTCAGGTACAAAGATTATCTGTTTTATTAACATATTTTCTGTGAGTGCTTTGTAAGAGTTGCAGGATGTTTTACTTGTGAGATCACCAGATACTTACTGTTCACTGAAAAAGGTCTTTTTTCATGGCATTGATGGGATATAAACACTCATTAAAGTGATTTCTGATTTTACATTCATTTTTACCTTTGGTGCCATCATCAACAGCTCTGGGTCCTCCTGCATGTTACCTGTCCAGGCTATGTGTACCTTCTTTGAGTAAAAAGTAGGTCTTTATTTTCATCATGATGGAAGTGTGAACCTTAGAGCCTCAGACAATTTTCTTCCCTTGTCAGCTCTTTCCATGAGCATCCTGTGAGGCTTTTTGCATTCTTTTTTCTACAAGAAAAAATAACTAGGGTATATTCAGAAATGTTTATCTGAACTTGTTTTTAAAATTTAATCAAAATACACTTCAATCTAGGTTTTCTTAATATGCTAGAAACTTCAGATAGAATGTCTTATCATCTTTGTCCAGGACCAGAATATCTTGTTACAGAATCACAGAATATGCTGAGTTGGATGGGACCCACAAGGATCATTGAGTCCAACTCCTGGCCCTGCACAGAACCATTCCCAAGAGTCACACCCTGTGCCTGAGAGTATTTTTCAAATGCTGCTTGAGCTTTGTCAGGCTTGGTGCTGCGACCACTGCTCTGGGGAGTCTGTTTCAGTGCCCAGCCACCTCTGGGTTAAGAAACTTTCTCAAATATCCAACCTAAACTCCCCTGATAGAACTTCAGACCATTCCCCTGGATTCTGTCACTGGCCGCTAGAAAAGAGTTGTGAGTCTGTTCACTTTCTGTATATTTTGGTCAGCAGAGATTTGAAGAGAAATTCTGGAATGAGGGTAAAAGTGCCAAGCATCCGTAGTGTAAATGTAGGGGAGTGAGTATTTCAAACTGTGGTTGTAACTCCCAAGCCTTTTTACTTAACTCTATTATCTGCTCTCCTATTGAGAGTTTCTCAAAATAATTTCTGTACTTGATCTTCCCATAGATGCTCTTGGTTATGTTTGGGGACTAAGAGTCATTAGGTGACTGCTGTGAGACTTCTGTTGTTCTGGTGCAGGGGTGTTTTTCATTTTTCTCTTAATTCACGCAGAACGTGGTAAGGAATAACTGAGGAAGTACTTACAGAATAATTTGGGAAGTGGTTTTTGCAGATACATTATTTGCTTATTTTATTGAAACTCCTTTTTGGGATGTGAAAGAAAGCTTATCAGAGAAATGGAAAATTTCTGGGCCTTGGCATGTGGTGACTCTGACCTTTATGATGACATTGATTGATGTTCTGGATGACACCCTCCAGAACACTCTGCCAAGAAACCTTGGCCATTGTTCCCCAGGAGAAAAAGCCAGAAGAAAACATGGGGGTTGGGTTGAAGCAGTGAGCTTGATTAGCCAAGAGAAAGCCCTGAAGCTGCTGCACACCTCTGTGTTGGGGGCTCAAAGGTTTGGGCCCTCAGTGATGTCTGTACTACAGTAATTATTTGTTTTAAGCTCTTTTGCTGAGAGAATAACAAAATAATTATCTGTTTATCCAGACAGATCACTTGAGCATCTGTGGGGGGGATGAGGCCTTCAAGTGAGCCGCTCTTCAGCATCTGTTTCTATCTTATTGGCCCTACACGTTTACTTGTTAACTTGTTTAAATTCTATCCCACCACTACTGTTGGCCATTCAGATGTGCTGCTACCTGGGCTTCTTGTTCTGAGTAGAATAAGTGGTTTACCCATGGGGAATAAAGCCTGGATTAGTGCAACTTGTCTTGAGCGTGCAGGAATGGCCTGAGCTCTGGTTGCAACTGTGGTGTTCTTACCAGGTTACCATCAAAGCACACTTCTAGGGATACCCCTGGCTGTTAATTCCCCATGATCTCTTGTAAAGCTGGTGCACAGTTGCATGGCCAGAAATTTGATGCCTTATTCAAAAAGAGCAGAGGTATTGTGTGATGTGCAAAAGACATAGACAAATCTAAGGCAAATTGCCTGGCTGATGTGTTATCTGATGTTAGCAGGTTGTTCCTGAGCAGCAATCAAGAGTTAATGACTGTGCTACACACAGGTTTGTGGTATCAAGGTTTAAAGAGCTCTAGAACTCTTTTTTTTTAAGAAGACATTTCCTTAACTGCAAATGATTCTTTAATAAAAGTAGCAGAGATTCTTCTTGTGTTTTGTTTTCAGTTTCTACTGAGTTTCTCTGTAGTGTTTGAAGCACTGTGTTGCTTGAGTGCTTTACTGTGGAGACAGTCTAATGGTTCAACTGCATTTTGGTTCTGTGAAAACGTGGGAGTCTGGGAAAAGGAAAAATCATTTAGTCCTGTTAAAAGTGTTTTCCGTAAATATTTACTGCATTGTACAAAAGCTGTCCTCCTCTAGTAAGAGACCAGGGCTTTTCTCTACCTTTACTTCTAATAATGCCAGGGGAATGTTAAGGCAGTCTTCATAAATAAAAATGGGTTATGGTTACGGTAGATGGAGGTCCTTTTGAGTGTCCTTTTTTCAGCAGCTTTCAATAACGTGAAGCCACAGTTTATGGTCCTAGCTTTTTTTTTTTTTAATAGAAATTCTGTCATTATACAGTTTAATAAAGCTAAATCAGAGTCCACAAAATGGCATGTGAACCATTAGAATGAATATTATATATGGAAAAGTATGTATATAACCCAGTAAAACCCAAACTGGCTATATATCCTTAAAACCACAACAAGCTGGTGTCAAATAATCTGTACTCCTCCCCTTTGGCTTGCTCATTATATAGGAAGAATCTGATTTACAAGCTGTACTTTTAACCAGCTGATTTCTAAATGTCTTGCAGAGTAATATTTTATGCTTGTGACTGTTTGCAAGACTTACAGTGAATGAGATAATCTTTACAGGTTGTTAAAAGTATATAATGGATTTTGTGTTTCATATTTTAGAAGGAATTTTCCCAATATAGCATGTGAAACTAACAGCTTGGTAGTTAAATAATCTGTAAGGAGCTCAGTGTGTTGGGTGGTGATTTGTGGGCTGGGTTTTTTTGTAGCTGTAGTAAACAAAGATGATCTGAAACAGACTGAAATGGGGAGGAGCATGTGGATGATAATAGATCAAAGCTTTTGCAAAATAGTGTTTATTTTCCAAATATGTTCTCTGAACACATCATCTCAGCAGAAAAGGGAAAAATGTACAATGTACAGCAGGAAAAAGTGACCAAAAGTGTGGGTAAAGGGCAGATTATTTGATAAGTTAAGTAGCACATAAGAAAAGCAGAGAAGAATCTTGCACCAAAAGAGGAGTGATGGATCCAGGGGTTAATAAAACAATCTGAGATCTGACATGTAGGAAATGTGGTAGGAATGATGTAGTTGGTTTAGTGAAAACCAGAACTTTGAGCATGTCTTGTGCAGTGTGCTGAGCCAGGTGACGATATAGACTCACCCTGGCAGGAAGCATTTAAGTGAAGTTCAGCTGCTACTGGCTCTTGAGAGCTGCTGTTACTCTGTGTTGACTCCTTTCCCTCAATCCTGACAGGTTGTTCCTCTTTGCACGAGGAATTTGCAGAGAAGGGTGGAACTGTGTTTCACTTCAATGCCCGGTGGTGGGATTTTGTTGGGCAACTGGTCTAGTAAATATTTCTTAATCTACCCAGTATACACCATCAGTAAAGAGAGATTTTTGTGCACAAAAGCCAGACACAGCCCTCCAAACCAGCCTGTAGCACAGATGGGCACTTGGCATGGAGGCAGTGATGTTTAACGGGTGAATTCGTATCCTGGAGACTTGAATGCCCTTTCCCAAAAGGTTCATATGGTTTAATTTTTTTGCCTTTTTTTTTCCCCCCCATGCTGGGAGGGGGGGATGGTCAGGGAACAGGCTGTGGTGCCTCCCTGAGGGCCTGTGTGCTACTGTTCTCTTGGTGCATTACTAGATCTGCTGTGCAGGGATGGGTGCTGGCTGGAACATGGGCGAGCACTGCACTGTTTCTGTGTTTAACAGGATTGTCCTACACTGCACAGCATTTCCTTTCTCATTCACTCACAGAATAGGTGTGAAAACATCTACAAAGCATGCATTCTCTGAGTCTTCAGTCCCAAAAGTTTGAAATAAATCACAGGTAGTGTGAGGAAAGAATAACTTGTCTTTCTAGGCAAGTCCTGGGAGACTACTAATATCTCAGTTACAGAACAAGTATAATGACAGGGCACAGAATAAAAGCTGAAATCCACTAAAAAGAATGAAATAGCGCTTTTTTTTTTTGTGTGCTGTTTTGCTTGGATTTTTACCTTGTAATGGCAAGTTTTCCAGCAGTAAAGGTCTTTTCAGTTGGTGGCTTCAAAGCCTTGCAAGTTTTAAATAATATTTCCTTTTTATTGGTATGTGAACTCCTGCTTGCACAATAATATGTTTACCACAAGTAGCTGTGTATTGCTCTCCCACTCCTGGTTCATGTATTTAATGTGAACTGAGAGGTTATTCTATATCTTCTGTAGTCTCATTCCAGAATAATTCCATTCTGAAGCTGTTGAAACTAGAACGTACAGCATATTTCTGACTAGGAAGTAATAGGCTTCTCTTGATTTGAAGGTTTACCAGCCTGCTCCTTAGAGACTGACACATTTGATTCATCTCCTGTGGGCATATAACTCTTCCTAGTACTACTGTTTGCCACTTTGAAATTTAATTAACTCATAGTTGCCAAGTTTTTTTTAAAGTAGCCTACGGCTTCGGCTAAGAAGCACGTAAAATATGCTCTGCTAATGCCACCTGCTGATGCTGAGAGTACATATCTGCCTGCAGTTTCAGTTTATGCAAAGTTTTTATATGCCATTCTGTATACATGTAATGAATAACTTCTCATGTGCTTTGTCAGAGTGTTATTTTAGATCCATAATAATGAATTATTTCTGGCTCTTACTCCTTTGTGTAGTAATTTCACTTTAGCTCTAGTCCGACTCATAAAGTGTAGTTCTGGTTGCTAAAGCAAAGAAAAGGACCCAACTTAGTCCTGGTTCTCACTGTTCTGTACTAGTTCCATGCATAGTTAAACTGCAGACCTAAAATAAGCCATTCCCTGCATTTTTATAAAATGTGTCTTACTGTCTCAAAAATTTCATGTCTGGGAAGGTACAAACTCTTGGGCTTGTGTGTGACACAGTGCAGCTGAGCTTCATTTTTCTGCCCCAACTTCTTTCCGTCTTTCTCTGTTGCAGAGAACTCGTGTACAACGTGACTCTGGTGATCAGGATCACAGGGGTGGTAAAAAAGCCCCCTTGTGCTGGAAATAGTCTTTACTTTTCTGACTGAGGGCAGGCAGGCCAGCCAACAGCACCAAGAGACAGGCTGCACTTACACTCCCCACTTTTTGAATGTGTTTAGCAGCAGATTATTTTTGTTTTAAGCCTTTTTGAGTTTGGTTTTCCCTCCTTGCACAGTTCAGTGGGATGCAAACAACTGAAATAATGGAGTGGTGGAATTACATTGTGTCAACCTGTACATAAACAGTAATTGAGTGGTTTTGAACGGGACTGTGTAAAAGCAGGGGAACACTTTGGAAGTTTAAGTTACTGAAAACCTGCTTTTCACATTGCCTTCCACTAAGGACATGGCTTGGGAGTTGGAGAGGGAGAATTGTGATAGACTAGAACATGTCAGGCATGAGCTTAAACTGCTGAAACAGAGCTAATACCACTTCAGGGGAAAAAAAAAAAAAAAAAGCAGAGCTATTAGCACCATTAATTTATTTCTACAGTAGCATCTCCTCAGGTCTGACAGAAAGCTCTGCCTGTTTTGCATCTGCTTGTTTCAGCCACAATCATTTCCTTCACCTTTATAATTATGGAGATAGCTGAAACAAGGTCTACTTCTTGGGTTTGGTGGGATTTAAAAATATTTGTTATTTATGGTTATTTTTTCTCTGGTCAGTCTTGTGTGTTCTGTTGTTCCTCTCATAGGACTAATTTCTTTAGCTCATCTGATTCAAATAGCTGTCATCAAAATAATAAAAAATTTTATGTTTATATCTTTTTTCCACTGTTTGTTTTTACTCTGAGCTGCAAATGTCCCAAATTTCTCTTTACTCATAAGAGAAGAACTGATCTCGCTCTCTTTCTCTCTGTGTGGATGTTGGGGCAGATATCTTTGCCTGCCCTCAGGCACTGTGCTCCAGCCCTGTGGGGCAGTCCATTTATTGTTTTGACATCCTGGCTCTTATTTCCCATGGCTGCAACAAAATTCTGTTCCTGTAGAATGTAATTTCTTTTGATTGTTCTTCATTGTTCTTGCTCTATGTTAGTTTTTTCACAATTTACAGTGAGAAAAATATTTGGACTCCTGACTCTTCGTATACATTATCTCAGAAATACTTGTCTTGCGGTTTAAAGTACAAAACTGAGTCAGGGCCTCTGCCTGGCATGGTACAAACCTCTTCATCAAATGCAATAGTCTCTCACATAGATGGCCTTCCTATGTAGAAAGGTGAGTTTATTTAAAAGGGATGTTGAAGCTGCTTGTATTATTCTTTGTATACTTATGAAAGTGAAAAATATCACTGACCAAAAATGCATCTTGAGCTTAATTTGTCTTTTCTGTAAAATTGTAATTTACTTTGTTGGCTATTTTTTGAGAAAAATGGATTTTTTTTTTTTAACTGAAGATGTTAAGAACAAAAATGAACTTTTATGTTAGTAGACAAGTGCTTATCTGTAAGTTAAATTCTAAAGATCTCTTAATCCCTGAAAAAGGAGCAGCAAAGGAAAGGAAGACTGATAAATTGAAGCTGTTTACCTTGTGTTTGCAGGGGATTTGAGAAGGTGATTCTGATGTATTTTAATTTTTTGAGATCGTTGCTGCAGTAATGTTTTTCTATTTTAGTTTTGGATGATGCATGCGTGCATAGAACCAAGAGCATAAGTTTCTGAGTTTAAAAGTCCCTGGTTGCAGCTGCTTGATCTCCGCTTTGCTTTGGACTCTAGAACAGGTGCTTAACTTGTTTACCTGCCTCTTATCCTCTTGTCCATCCCACATTCCTCTGAAGAGGACTCTGAAATGGTGTAGCAGCAGTTGAATATTGTTGTTAAAGGCAATGTAAAGAGAGAGACTCTTGCTTTAGCACAGCAGGAGTCTTTGTATGTTGTGCAGAGCTGCTGCACTCACATAACTACCATGCAAAGATCATGTCATTTTAAAACACCATCATAAAGGAAAACAGTCCTAAATGACGGGCCTTGCTAATACTGAAATTAGTAGTAGAATTAAGTAGAATTAAGAAATGTTACAAAAGGTCTGAACCTACCAGGGTTTTGCTTTTCAGTCTAACAGGGGTTGATTACTGTTGTATTGGAGCACTTAAGAACAGTTTCATTCTGATGGGTCAAATGAAGGGGTTATGTAGTTTCCCAATATTTAATTTTGAGGAGCAAAGCTCAAAAGTGTGGTACAGAGGAAACTATATCTGATCTGCAAGTACTCCCTAATGAATGATACTTTATGTATGAATGTGCTATTAGCTGTCCAAGATATAGTAAAAATATGCATATCCCAATATGACAATGTTCAGATGTGTGGAAAAATCAATCCAATTCCTTCTAGTCCAGAAACCAGAGTCCAGTTTGCTGGCTGATTTTGCAGGCATTTTTGAATGCTGCATGCTTACCAACAGAAGGCTCACCCAGCCTTACTTAGCCTGTGAACTCTGAACTCAGTAAGTAGAGCAGACTTTTTGTCTGTCAAGTTCTCATTAAATTTTAAAATACATATGCAGATTTGTGGTGTCAGCGAAGAAAAGGATTTCTCCTGGCAGGATTCAACTTCAGGACTTTGTGCTCTAGGATAACCCTGCTTGAGCAGGGAGGTTGGACCACTGTGGTCCTTTCTAGCCTGACTCATTTTGTGGCTCCAGGACTTCAGTACCTGTGCTGGTAGATTGCTACTCCAACTCTGACTGTGGTGTTATATAAATAACACAATATCTATTAGCCAGGAGCTGAGGGCTCTGCTCCAGTGAAGGTGGATTTAAGTGTGTGCTTAATCTGTAAAGCTTATGATGATCATTGTCACAGCACTTTCCCTGCCCTCAACAAAAAACTCTCAAGCTCATTGCACATCTCTTCCTAACCTCTTGCTGAGCCTTGACAGTCTGGCACAATGGCAGATTCTGCAGCTGGTTTCCTTTAATGAGCTGGAAATGGCATTACACGGGTGCAGGCTCAGTGTTAACCCGTGATTGATGTGTTATTTCACCAGGTAACTTCCTCTGTGCGTGTGTTAGTGCAGAACAGACACATTCCACTGCACACAATGGGTTCATTCTTCACTAGATAAATATAATGTGAGTAATTGCAGTTCATTATGTAAATACCTCTGTATGAGACTTTTATGGAGTAATAATGGATTTTGCAGAATATTTTTCTCCTACATAGAATGCTGTTTTTTAAAACAATGTAACAGTGACCGTCAGGAAGGAGGCTCTAAACCTTCAACTTTAGACCATTTTGTTATAACTTAGTCTAACTTGGATTGAAGAGAACAATCCTGAATATACAAACATCTTACTATGTACTACTGAAATATAAAAGGCTATTTGATGTGATAACTGTATTGTTATTTTTCTATTTATTAAGCATGTGCAACTCCGAAGGTTAACGAGGGTGGAATTTAAAAGGAAAATAAATAAAAGGAAAGAGAAAGGAGGTTTAAGATGGAGAAGAGCGGAAATTGAGGTCTAAAGGCACGATTGCTTGTGGTAGTATTGGAAAAATGTCTAACACATAGGAAGCCTCTTCATAAATCCTAAATTTATAGGGTTTATTTTAAATATTTATCTCCCTGCACGTGTGTATGTTAGTATTGGTACAGAGATAACAAATATTTCAATATAATAATAGAAGAGCATTCCAGTGTGAAAAATAGGAACAGGTCTTCTGTTGGTGAAGGATCATTAAGAATGATTTCATTCATATTAAAGAACTAAAAGATATCCCTGTTAACCTGATATTATGTTTTTTGACAGTATCCCATCTTATACTTAACTGTAGATTTCTGCCTAAATTTTGCATTCTGGCATGTCAAAAAAAGCCCCAGTCAAATGAAAAGAAGAACTGGCCACTCTTATGCCTCAGATTGCAGTGGGGTTTTTTTAATGAAGCTTTTCTACTTGGAATAATAGAGAATGTCCCTTGTTTCAGGGCAATAAAAATGGAATGTGTGAAAATCTTATCTTTTATTTCTGTTGGATTACTCTGTTTTGTAAATGGAGGAGAGAGTCTTTGGTCCTTACATTGATGGATAACACCAAGATGCAGTCATGTCAGTCAGCTCTGTGAGAAAAAGGTTGCCCAAGTTTGTGAAGACAGATCTTTCTGTCATGTCCTGGTGGATTCCAGCCAATACTGTAACATATCTGGAGGGCCCTGACAGGCTTCCAATCTAACAATGTCCCTAAAATATCGATGCATACAGAACGGAAGCCTTTGTGTGTTTCTGCTGTAGCTGAGTTCCCTGCATACTGAACAAAAACTGTTAATGAGGAAAATAGTTTCAACAGACTTAGAAAACCAGCTCAAGTCTATAAATGAGTGAAAGGAAAAGCCAGATAACGCAGCTGCTCTATGTAATGGCTAGCCTGTTTTCAAACAACTCGACTGTGAAATGATGCAAACCTTGAGATTATTACTTTTCCCCGTTGGCAATTTGTATTCTTGAACAGCGTGTGCTCTACTGTATTTCAGTCTCAGGATGGGGGTAGCAGGATGCTGGGGGGGTGCATACTGTGCTGGTTGTGGTAAATAAGGGTAATTAGGGCACTCGATTTTTGAAAATAAATCCCTAGTCCCTTCATCTACAATCCTTCAAAATGCATAACACCAGCTCTCTGGGTAGTACAGCTAAGGCAAGATGCCCAGAAAGATGACATGTGTTGTCTTCAACTACTGCAGTTCCCTGGTCTAACTGCTTCAAGAAATATGTAACTGCTGCTCTAAAAAGTGCTCCTTGAAGTGTCGGCTGTTGTCAGATCTGGCTCTCGCTGCCAGCAGCCTGTGGGATCAGGTGGTACCTGGGGTGCAGTGAAAGAGCTCAGCTTGGCTAAAGGGCTGTAGTTGACTCTGTGCATCAGTAGGTTAAAGACTGGGCATGTACTGACTGTATCCAGAATAACGAAATGTTGTCTTGGGAAACTGAAGCTTTTTATTTACTCGATTTGGGAGAGCTTATTTCTTCAGAGCTCTGCAGTTTCTCAGCTGTGTGTTATGACTGTCTTGCTTTGCCTGGGAGTAATTAGTTTGGTTCAGCAAACCTACCAGACTATTGACTACTAGGACAAAACTGTTAGAAAGAAGTGCCACTGAACTGTTGCAGTTTTCCTTGGTAACAAAAACATCATAGTATTGCTTTCCCTTGATAACTATAAAAGGCCTGACTTTAGATTTTGAAGCTTGAAGCAAAGTAAGAAGCTTCCTAGAGCAGCTGCTTCGGAGGAGGATTTTAAGCAGTGTGAGTAGAGACACCTCAGGTGCAGATTCCCTGGTGGGAAGTAACACCCCAGGGGATCAGCAGTGCACTGGTGAGTGGGTCAGGGGGCTCAGGGGGTCATGGATGGCAGTGGTGCCCTCAGGGCTCGTGGCTGTGCCACTTGATTACGAGGCAAGTGTGACAGGAGCATGGGGCATCCCTTCAGGAAGGCCTTTCATGGAGTTCCTGCTCTGGAGAGCGAGCAGCTTTTGCAGTTCAGGTTTATGGTAATTTGAGAGAGAACTGAGCATAGGCTGTGATTTAGGGGACTTTCTCTTCTCCAGCAACATGTAGGAATCAGAATGGGTATCTAGGATGAAACAGCCTTCACTACATTGGTTTAGGATGAAATTTATTTATTCAGGATGAAGGCATGGAATTTCAGGGTCCAAGTAGCTGGAAAGCTGTTTAGGAAATTTGTGTTTTTCGTGAGAAAATGGGTGGTACCTTTCTGTGGTTTGGAAAAGTGGGGCTTGCAATAGATAAAGGTGAGAACTGAAAATAGAAACACACAGCAGTGGAAAACAAAATGGTGGGGAAATAAATGTATTGGAGGAAAAATAAGGAGCCTTAGTTTACAAGTACCAAATTATATATCAGGTTGTATAATGCTCAGGGGAAACTCTTGGGGTCCAATGTCTTTCCTATGTTCTTCTTGTCTATCTTTTTTGTAAGCATTGACAAGATGTCCTGTTCCTTGTTTTTTCCTCAGCAGTCCTCAGCTAATTCTGAAAAATACCAGTTTGAGAAAAGTTAAGTACTCTTCCGCTATTGAAATGGAGACAATTATTTCTAGTAATGGCTGAGAGATAGAAGCTGAGAACTGCACAAACTTTTATTCTTCTTGAGGTCATTGGTAAATGGACAAGTACAACAAAAACCCCTTTGGATTAAGGGGTGGTGTCACTGGCCTTTGCTCAAACGTTGTATTGAATCTATTATCTAAATCTAGTTTACTGGTCCCAACTGAAGATTAAGAAAAAGTGTTTTCATGGCATAAAACAACCCTGAACCAAACCAACCTCCCAAAAAACCCCAGCCCTCAAACACACAAAATCTTGGAGTAGGAAAACATGTGGTAATAAGTTTGACTCAGAACTTTTCTTCTTTTTTCTGTATTTTTTAAATAAAATTCATCTAGCATTGTGTGCTTACAAGTAAAATTGTAGTATAAACTGGCATTTGGGTGGTGATTTTTTCCTGTTCTTTTTATGGATAGGAAGGATGACTATATTATGGCCTGAACCTGTTAGTATTAATGTTTGAAATGGAGTGATGCATTAAAAAGTAATAAGCACAGCAGTCTGAGTGTGTCTGTTGCAATGTTAGTGACACTATGATGGATTAACAGCCTGTAAAATAGAAATGCATGCTCTGGCAAATATTTTACCTAACACTTATTAGTATATTTATAGGTATCAATTTTGCTTTTACTTTGCATCTTTTAAGCATAATCATGCTTTAATATATTTTAAAAACCCAGCATCCTATAAATTTGCTATTCTTCTGCAGGTGAAACTGAACTTTCCATGATATGTAATGTCAAGTTCTATTATTAAAGTAGAAGTAGAGTTTGAGCATTATACACAAGACAGAATTTGAAACGCCAGAATAAGAGACTGTCTTGTAGTTTTGGTGTTTTTTCTGGTGGTAGGGTATTTTGTGTGATATTGGAATCATTCATTGTGCCCAAGTCCACATTTCCACTTTAGAGTATTACAGAAGTGCCCTAGTAATAGATTGTTTCATCTGTCTGCAGCAGCCAGGTTTCAATTAAAGCTCACCAGAACAAGCAGGCACTTGCACTGGTGGAAAAAAAATGCAATCTTAAATTTGGTTCTTACCCGAGGTGACAGTAACCACTTAAGAAGTGAAACTTGATTTGCATAAATCAGCAACTCTTGAATAGGTTTTATCAGGTTGCTATTGTGACCTTAAGACAAATAATGACTTAAACTCTTCTTGAAGTTAAATCAATTTCAAACTCTGAAAAGTTAAGGAATTATTTAGTACTTCCTCGTATTATTTTAGAATTTTTTGACACCTGTTTGCCTTTTGGTAGTTCCTGGTGGCTTTTCTCTGCAATTGTGATCAGATATGTAAATCTAATAACCTCACAGGACACTTTATTCTGTTGATGTGTAGTATTTTTCCTTATGCAACAATTTAATGGAATTCAGTACCACAGTGTGTTACTTTTTAATACATACATAATTTCTAATCTGAGGTAACTTTCCTTTTGAGATAACTTTGATTTTCAGGATCAGTCAATGTTCACAATAAATGAAAAAGGCTCAACAAAGTGATAGAGCAGAGGTGGATCACAGGTTAGCAACTGCTGCCATGGAATTATACAAAATTCATTTTCTGTAACATCAAGAAGCAGCACTGTGGTGAATATCAGATCAAGAAACTGGCAGTTTAGTCAAGACTTCATAAAAGTCACATTCCCACCACTAAATTCATACTTGTGATGCAGGAATTAATTGGAGAGTGACAGAGTTATGGGCCTCTGAAGTACCTTATGGCTTTATGTTATCACTTGACATGGCACTGTTTCTTGGATCAAAAGTCATGCTATATTTTCCACTTGGCAATAAGGATGTTATTTTGAAAAGAATTGAACGCTAGTCTAAAGTTTGCAGGTTCCTTTCAGCTGAGTGGTTGGAAACTTGACCTTCCTGATGACAGGGAGTCCACAGATGTCACTTCATCTCTTGCTGCAAAAGGTGCTCCTTTGACAGTGGTTGCTCAGCGCCATTGCTCCTCCCTCCCCCCTAAAATACATAATTTTTGGCACTTAGTGTTTGTGTCGCCAACCCTGCCAAGATCTGAAGTAAAGGCAATGCCTTTTCTGGCCCTTGAAGTCTGCACTTAGGGTTGTAACAAGGGTCCCCTCACATTACAGATGTGACTGGGGGGCTCATTCAAGAGTGTAGACAGTAATAGATTCATGCTGAAATACGTTGTGACCTCTAGTCTTCCTTTTTTTTTTTTTTATTTTTTTATTGTCAGAGAAAGAATGCTAAATAGGTTAGTTTCTATGGCATTCTGTCCATTATATCAGAGCTCTTAATTACAGTTTCTCATTTTTAAGTCCTATCTTCGGTTTGCAGGTATTTTGAATGTATTGAAAGCATTAGCATTTACAACCTAGCACCAGCTTTGGGAGTAAAAAAATGGTTTATTTGCTTAGAGAAGAGTTCATTTCCCAGCATGAAACACTTGAAAGAAACCAAAGGCAGACTTTGTGTTAATAGTTGAAAATTCAAAATAAATGAAGCTTATGTAAAATGGCAGTAACAGACTAGAGCTACAGTGGACTGCTGAAATTGGATTTGGGTAGCTATAAACATAATTAGCTTAAAGCATTCTAGCTTGCCATGCAGTGTGAGCTCTCATAGGCTGGGATGTGATAATGCTCTGCTCTTTTGCATTTTAGCTCCTTGTGGAGATTCAAAAGCCAGCTGATCTTGGGCTTTGTGGAAGCTAAATTAACCACGCGTTCCTTGGGGGGTTATGGCAAACTGTGAGGTTTATTGGGTGTTGAAGTGTGCTAAAGATAACGTGACAGTAACCTAAAATGCTGTACTCCCAACATACTAATTAGGATTGTATATTAGTATTTTTAAAAATCTTTAGAGATTTGTATTTCTAGTCGTGTAAATGATTGATTATATGTAACCACTGGCTGTGTATGCCCTTAATGCTCTCATGGATGAAATACTAGTGCTTGATTTGACCTGAACAGTATATAAAACAGAGATGATAATATTGCATATAAATACTGATGTGGTTCAGAATTTCTGTAGCATTTCTCTTTCTCCAAAACACTAGCTCATGCCCATTATGTGGCGCTGAGTTCATTTAAGACAATGAGTAATGCTACTTGACCTCAATCTTTATTGGAAGCGGGTTGGAATCAGTCGATAACTTGGCATTCCCACACCAGTGGAACACTTAGATTTATACACACGAGACCTCCATAGAATTATAGGAATAAGTGTACACATGTTTAGCCTCTCCCAGACAGGCCTCATGTGCAGTCTCCTGCTCTTCCTCAGATGTACAGATCGCTTAAAACAAGCGAGCCTGTGTTCTCACAGCAGGCAAACACTACTTGACGAGTGCTTCCACTGTTGGGTTGTTTCCAAATAATAAATTCAGAACCTTCAGATTTTGCCTTTCATCTGACAATCTCAAGCTTGGCAAAGCTGAGATAGCTTTTGTTATGCCTCTACTTCTCCTGTTTCCATTTTCCGTGTGTAAGTGTATGTGAAACATTGCACAGAAGTAAGAAAAAGTTGCATGCAGTTGTTAAAGGTTGGAAGGATTTTCACCATGGGACATTTTATTAAATTGTTTATTGTGTAAAGTGGCTCTACAACCTTTCTCTTCCCTCTTTATCTTCCCACAGCCTTTATTTAAGGGAAAATTTTTTAAATGAAGTGTTTCAAACAAGGGGAGGAATGGACAATTTGGTCTGTTAAATAAAAAAAAAATCACTGTGTAGAAAACATCTGAGGATTATAATCTTAGCATTTAGAATTGCAGAGGAGTACAGTACAAAGTAGGTATTAACACCACATCATGCAGAGTGGTTAAGACTTCTGTTTTTGCAGTATCTGAATCTTCTAATATATGTGGAATATAGATAAACTGACATATTTTCTTTCTTGTATTCTTTTTAAAATATTAATTTCCAGTGGAGGTGGCTTACATCTTCAGCAAGGCTTTTAGCACTTCAGCCTTCTGCATTTATTACTTCAGTTTAGAACTCATTGTAGATAAGCCCCTGAAAAAAGAAATGCAATAAACATTTGTGTTAATTATATAATTTCCTCCTACCCTTCTCCCCTGCACTATATGTTCTCTTCTCTGTATGCCTCTCAATTGACTTTTATTAGGGTTTGGTACGTGTCTAATCAGAGACCTCAAAGTACACTCTGGTGCAAATGTGGCCTTGTGTCTGTGCCCTTTCTTAAGTGTAAATATATCTGGAGGTAGAAGAAAGGAACAATGGGATGAATTCATCAGGTAGTTATCATGTGTATTTATATATGGGACTTTCCCCTAGACTGTAGTCTCTGCTTTGGCCTTTGTGTCAAATCTCATATTACCCTTTGCCCTTGGCCTGGAATTTTTGTTTGTTTATTTGTGGGTTGGTTTGAGTGTTTTTTGGTTTTTCTCCAATCCTTTGGTTATTTTCTTCAATGTGGTCCTCCAAAAAACCTTTGGGGATTCGTCAAGTTCCTCTGCCCTGTCTGTGACTTTCTATTACAACATTTGATTCACATATCCAAGTTTTATTTCTGCTTTCATGGGGAAAACAGCTTCTTTCACTTTCTGTAAGATACTGAAATGCACCATTGTGCTTGATCATCAAGGGCACAGCAGAAAATTAGTTGCCATTTTTATCCCTTAAAAATGGGAGGCCAGGAGCAGGGAGATGCAACTTAATACACTTGTATGGGGAGCTTTACTTCAGAGACCAGTGGCATGTGAGAAACTTACCTGTGCTTTCTGCTGAGATGCACTTTGGTTTCAGAATGTACATTTGCTATGTGCATAAATGCTTTCCTTCTCTGGTCAGTTATCTGTGCATACACTTTTCTAGTGGGACCAGAAATTATTCCAGATTCAGCAGTTGTCTATAACAGCATAAGGACATGATAGAAATGCCACATTACTTCCAAAAGATAAATTCATCACTATGCTTCTCTAAAGCTTGGCTTTCTTCTGCCTTTTCTCCAGGACATCACAAGGTTGTAGCAAATAATGAAACACATTTCTCTATCCCCAGTAAAAAGAACTGAAACCTTCAGCAGAACCTACCACTTTTTTTCTCTGTATTTTCCTCGGTCCTTCCTTATGCAAACCCACTTAGGGAAAGTTTCTGCATCCTAATGGGAACAACATGAGACAAATGCTAACATGAATTTTGAATCTGGTGTCAGGACTGCAGTGATCTGCATACCAAGAATAGTCAGTAGTGGTCAGGCCAGGACACAGCTGCAGATAGATGGTGGTGTCACCTGTAGTGGTTTGTGTGTGTTATGGTTCAGGCTTGCTGTCCATTCACTGAATGGTCATGACGAGCTGATTTCCTTCATGGACATACCCACGGTGCATTAATGAAAGGTGCTGAAAGCACTCTGTGATGTAGTACAGACTTTTGTGTTATAAGTATTTGTTAACACAAAAGGACCTTGTTCTTTCAAGCAAAAATTTTTTTTCCAAGTGAATTTAGTTTCTTAGACTAGCAATAGTACAAATACAATTTTTGTATTAGACAAATGGGAGTGCCCAGTTTTGCACACACCAGATGCATAAACTGTAGGTCTGATATAGTATTGAATGCATGATAAATGTAAACAAAGTCAGGGTTTGTTGAGTGACTTTATCATTATTGGTGGGCTGAATACACGTTAAATTTTGCTGGCCTCTCGAACACAGACATATTGTGTGTGCTTTCAAAAAGTTATTAGGGCTTTCACTAATGCTTTGAAAAATGAAGGCGTTACCTGTTATCAGTGCACTGCGTTGGCTTGAAGCAGATAAGGATCTTTGTTAATGTAAGAACTGTTTGAATCTCACAAAATGAGCTTATGAATTTACTGCCTGACAGTGTTTAGCATGTAAAAAGAAGTAAACAGCACAAGTATTGAGACAATCAACCACTTGTTTCATTCCTGGCTTTGGGAAGATGCCATTATTTATGTAATATGCTCAAAGGAGCACATAATTGATGATATAATGAACACCTGGTGACATGGAAGCATGTTTAAAACACTGTTTAGAAAATCCACAGTAACAGCACAGATAACAGGACTTTCAAAACAATTGAGTAATACACAAAATAGGTGTTCCTTTTAAGAAATTTTTCTTTATTGCCTTTTATGAATGTAATAGTACAGAGAGAAATATGATCTATTTACTGTTCCCGGTGGGGATGGCTGGTGGGTGGTGAAAGTTGCAGGGTGCTGTGCCACTGTTCTGCACAGTTCCCCTGTTAGTCTTTCTATCTTTAAACTTCTTGTTTCTTCTGAGAAAGCAGGAAGCTTTTGTCATCCAGGTATTGAATAGAGGTTTTGATATTTAAAGCAAATTGTTCAGTGCTCTTAGCCATGTTAATGGGGAAAGAAACATAGGTACTACATCTCAAGCTTTAAGACAGAAAATGTTAAGAACAGTGTACAAAGGCAGAGTGAATATTTTGAGGTGTTAGTTCTAACTACAGAGGGAAGAAACCAGAATTCTGGAGCGGACACCGGAGCTATATTGTAGGATGCAAGGATGACTCAGCCCATGCTCAGATCATGGTCTTGCCATACTTATTTACATTAAAGTTCAGTTGCTATTTTAAGTCTGTGCATTTAGTGGAGAAGAAGGTGAGAAAAAAGCAGAGGGAGAAGAATAAAAGCAAAAGGAGGGAGGGTAGATTTTAAAATGCAACAACAACAAAAATACCTGGACCAATCCCTCCTGCTCCTCATGCTGCTCTCTCAGTGGAGGAGCTTGTAATCCTATATTTGCTATATCAAGAGGATTCTTCTATGAGCACAAATTAATAATTTATTCATCGGCTGGAGTCAGCCCGCACTGATTTACTTATGCTGCATAGGTAAATCTTTTCATTCATAAGCCTTTGCTGGTCCTGAGCTCTCGGAGAGTGACTCGCTGCAGTGCTCCGGCGTGGGAGGAAGCAGCAAACGTGCCTTTATGCACAAGGACGTGCTCCCTATGACTCAATTAAATGTGTGCGAGCCTGACCTAAAGCCGGGGCTCGCTCCGGGAAGCCGCCGCTGCCGCTCCTGGGCGATGCTCCCTGGGCAGGGACCGCCGCTCTCCTCCCTCCGCCCGCCCGCGCCCGCCCCGGTGCGGCGCCGCGGCCGGGATGCTCCCGGCACCGCACAGCGCTGAGCTCCGAGCAGCCTTCGCCTCTCCGGGCTGTGTGACAGACAGATGCTTGTCATGCAGCGCTGCCGCGCCTGAATCGTTCTCCGGTGGGTGTGCACGGCCCCACGCCCCCGCCCCTGACAGCCCTGCCGAGCCCTCCCAAGCTCAGCCCCCGGCAATGTGCAGCGCTCTCTTCTCGCCTTCCTGGAAGGGCTCAACTCCACTTTCAGCTCCTCCAGACTTTCTCTGCTTTTGCCGTACCCTCCCTCTGGTCCAGCTCCTCCTGTGCCTGCCTCTCTGTCTCGGCGCTATCCCGTTAAAAGGCTGCTGCTCCTGCTCCGCTGAACCAATGCACTGGCTGGCTTGATCTGGGATGAAGGCTGGAGGTTATCGGCGAGGGAAAGGACAACTCTAGGCAGCTTTCCATTTGCAAAGTGAGCAGTAATTGCAAGAAGACAGCCTCCCCAGTTGGAATCAATAGTCTGCTTTCTTGCTGCTAAGGGCACTTTGGAGCAGCAGTAGGTCACTGAAGTAACTTCAGCACACTGCTGACTGCGGAGTTGTAAAGAACTACATGCAAGTGGCTGCAGTAGTGCTGGAAAACGCTTCGCTGTTACCAGGGACACAATAGTTTTCAAGTCATTAGAGCTTCGCTTCTGGTCCGCTCCTTCCGTTACACAGAGAGGGTCATTCTTTGAAGGAATGAGGATGGAGCTGTGAATTGTTCTTTTCCAGTGTTGTTCTAGTGGAAGGGAGTAAGAGTGGGGGAAAAGAGGCTTTTAGAAGCAAAACCCCGCTGCTGCTGAACTCAGCTTCACTTGAATTTCCCCAAATCTTTCCAGGCACAGGGAGGCACAATGCCAGAGAACCTGAATCTTCTTCGGGCTTTTGGGGGTTTTTTCTTTATCTTCTGGACAGCTTTTAACACAGCCTTAGTGGATGTGGTTGGATCGGAGCAGCAGATCCCCTTGTCTGTGTAAGTGCTTTCATGCTATTCCTCTCAGGACCATGTTCAAGGATGAGAACTTGGCTGCTCAAGTTCTCCTGTTTTTGTATTGCCGATATTTGACTGTTCCAGGGCACCTTTGCTCCTCTGTCAGCTGTGTTTAAAGTGGTTGCCTCCAAGGCACCTGGCACTACTTTGATTTTATTGTGGGAGCATGTGTTGGTGGAGTGTGTAGCCACTGAGTTTTAAGTGCTTGTATTTACTGAAATTGATGCTGTTAACTCTTTCTCATGTGGGAATTTACCATTCAGAAATGTTTTGCCATTTTATCTGCTGTTTTCCTTTCAATGCATATTTTATGTTGTGCCAAAGCATGTTTCCGTACAAGTTAATTCCTTAAATTTTAATGGTGCAGGTTGGTACTTTCATATCAGAGGCCTCACCTTAGCACAGGGTCTAGTTTGTGCTTATACTTGTACAGCTTCACTGATCTTTTGCTGTGCTCAGGTTCCTTAGTGAGCTCTCTAATGCAAAATTGCTCGGATCCTCCCGAGCAGCTGAAGCTGTTACAGTCTCTGTTGCTTGCTATGACATGTGTATTACATTTCTTCCTGTCTCTTTTTTTTTTTCATCACAGTGTAAAGCTCTGGGCCTCAGCATTTGGTGGAGAGATCAAATCTATTGCAGCCAAATACTCAGGTTCCCAGCTCCTTCAGAAGGTAAGGATTTCTTCAGTTGTAGTAAGGAAGGTATTAACAGAGAAAATGGAGGCAGGTTTAATTTTTTAAATGAACAGGAAAGCAGTGCTGTATGTGCTTTTGTACAAGTTCTATTTTTGTATTGCATACTAGTCCCTGATGACTCTTTGCATTGCACTGCACTGTCTGTAGAGTCCTTGCTTAACCTGATATTTTTCTGTTTGGATGACTTTCTTTTTTCATTGGAAAGTAAACTCCAACGCTTATTTCTTGTAGCCTAGGCTTCAGCCCAGGTTGCGGGTGTTTAGTCTGGTTGCTGCATTGTGATGATGATGATGTTTCTGTGCAGAAACAGCTGTTTCTTGTGAAAAATGTTAACTTCATTCGAGGAGCAGAATTAGTGCATATTGTATTATTTTCACCCTGGGCTGTATGTACACAATTCACTGTATCAGGAGAAGGTTGCTGCACTGTTGTTTGTCATCTCTGCAGTTTTTACAATCCCATTATTCCCCCAATCATCTCAACCCAGTGCTGAGATGTATTACATCATTACAGATAAAAGGAATGAATGTGGTTATCTTCTTGCTCAGCTGCACAGCTGTGTAATAAGGTAGTGAAGTATAGCAAAAACTTGAGAAATTGGTATAAGTCTACATAATTGGGGGAGAGGGTAATGAAAAAGCAGATTTGACTGTTAGGTATATATCAAAGACTCTGTTTAATTTAAATATACAACTTCTGTATTGTAGACAATTTATTTTTACAACAGTTGCAGAAAAAAGAGACTAAGAGGAATATCTTAGATTGAGACTGTTATTTTCGGGCATTTAGCATGTGATTCTCAAAATGCAATATGTAAATGGAAAAACATTGAGACATTTACTGATTAAAAGCACTCATTCAACCCATATATTAAATTTCTGCTGATTTTTGTAGACATGGTTTTTAGTTCTGAGTAACACTAATTTTATTTTGTCTGTTTGTGAAGGAAATTATTCCTTGAGCTTGTAGCATTTATTTCAAAAGGCTTATATATGTGTGAAATTATATAACAGTACACGGAGCAGCTGAAATAAAAAGCTTGTGCTATCCTTTAAAATGATAGCAACTGGATTTAGTAGTTACTAAAGACATATGAGTTCTTTAGCAGTTTCTGTCTCTTCAGATTTGTATACCCAGGACTGTAAAACACAGATTTCAATAAGTGAAAATACAGAGCTATTAAGAACAAAAATATTTGCAGTCTCTTACTGCCTCTCAAGGCCTTTAAATGGCTCCACTTCAATATGTTGGGCAAACTTGCGTTTTATTCTGAAAATCTGAGCACTCAATATTTACTATATTTCCAGCTCTCATTCTTTAGTCTGTGTAGTCTTACATTCAGTGTTTTTTATGAACACCTTAAATTCATAAAGCAGATGGAGCTTTCAGTTTTGATTAGTTGGTAATCAAGTATTATTAAAAAGCTTTATTTTTTTTTTATTAGGCCCTAGCAAACAAGTATCTTTATTTAACTTTGGAGCTGTTCCATGCGCAGCCATTTTTGCGCAAAAATGGCTTTAGAAATGAATCCTATCCAGTACTGAGCCCAACACTTGCTGGAAGAATATGGAATGTACCCTGTTTGGAATCATGCTAAAATCCACAAAGAATCACTATGGAATCCTTAATCCTCCTTCTCTTCCTCATAGTAGATGCTGCTGTCATCCCTTCTGTAATGTATTTTTTCCCCTCTGAAGTAGCAAGATTGCTTCCTATTGGTTGTTATAATTGTAGGTAATTGGAAGCTATTCATTTTACCTTTTCATCAGCATCCTTTCTGTTTCACTAACCAGTCTGTGCTCCTGTTTTTGAAGGTGGACAGTGTATGTTCTTTCCAAGCTATTTTGTTTTTCTTTCTTGCTTACATTATGATATTATTGAATGAGAGAGAAAAGACAAAACGCAGGTTTGCCAGGTATTTAGAGCATTTTCATTCCTCTGTCACGTAGTCTATTGTTTTCTTTCTTTTTTTCTTCCTTCTGGTTACAGTAGTTTTTATAATACGTCTGTTGCTTTTTCTTTTATTTGGAATTCCAAATGTGTCTGTCCATTTAAGCTTGCTATATCCTGGTGTTGATTGTGGCAAATAAGCCTGGATGACAGGACTTTAGCATGTATTTTTTTGTATTGTTATAAAGTATATTTTTTTTGTAAGCTTTTGTGAATAGAAACATACTAAACTTCAAGATCTGCAAGTATTTTCAACACGCAAAGTCAGTGACAGAGGCTGTCACAGCAGTTAAGGAGGTGATAGCACAGGAGGGCTCTAACTACAAATGCCTTTTTTTCCCCACCCCCTCCCTCCCCACTAGCCAGGCATCAAGAATATATTTGGTATTTACTGTGAGCTCTGGGTGATCAGAATCCATGTCATTTTAAAGTCAAGATTCCGCTTTTAGAAACAGTGAGACTTCTGATATTACCGGAGGAGCCCACGTTTCCTGATTATGAATTAAGCATCCTTAAACGAGTGAAGATATAAAATATGTGTATGATTATGGACCTGGACAGTATAGGTTCCTCAACTGTCAACTGCTTTGGAGTGCCATTTAGCTTGATACAGGCTTGCTACATGAAAAATTAATGTAAATGTTACTTGATTCATTTTGTCAGCACACACAGTGAGTGCAGCGTTCAAAGGGATGTGCTCACAGTCTAGGCATGACTGACAGTCTCTACTGCCCAAGTGTTTTGCACATTAAGAGTCATTTGACCCACACTAAAATTTCATTGAGGAAGTTATTCATGTGAGATACTCAGTAAAGAAATTTTTTGCCAGGTTACAGTTGTGAATATTGATGGAGTTATTGTGATTTTTAAGGTCTTGCAGTACTGTGAACATCAAAAGGGTGACCAGCACTGGTGTCCTCTTGAATTTGTAAAAGCCGTTTAAGAATATTTCTGTTGCTTTTTTGAAAGTATTTAAAAAAAAAAAAAAAAAACCCTCTGCTTCCCATATCTTAATTGAATGTTTCATTATTTTATTTTATTATGATAATCTTATCTAATTATTTTGTCTTGCCTCCTAGACATATCTGGGATATATGGCTTTTCCCAAAACTGACTTTAGATGAAATACAGATGCTGCAAATTGCTTGGAAAATAATAGTTCAGTAAATAATTTCAGAAATTGTGATAAGATTTTAAGTAAAATTGGCACTTAAAAAATGTTCTACTCCTTGCTTTTAGAGAGGTGGAAGATCATTGAGTGTACAAGAAAACATCCAGAAGCAAATAGGACAACATTATTCCTAATCTGTCTGATTTCTGGCAGTTTTACAGTTGTCACACAGATTTGGAGAGGCTTCTTGATGCTGTAGAGATATTCATACTCTTCACCTACTTAGCAAATACTGTTGGGGCCTAAGAGTTGACTCAGATTTTAATTCTCTTAGGTGTTGTTTTTTTTCCTTAGGCTGTCAAAAGACATCTGCCTTATTTGAATGTTGACATTTTAGCTATTTTTCTTTAGTAATCACTCTGCGTTTAGTGGGTCCTGTACTGAATGTGAGTGTAGCCCACTGGCAAAGCCAGGCTTCAAATATAGCTTGCAAAGCAAGGGTTAGGTGCCAGGAACATATTCACTTCAGCTGCTGCAATTAGAATTTTGGAGAACAGGCTTTGGGGAATGCTGTTGTTATACAGTAAAGCTCTTCTTAAATCAATGCAGCGTGGTCTATGCTTCCTCAGGGTCCTTTTGATGAGACTACTCTTTTTTTTTTAAATATTCTGAGCTTTGATAATTCTTCATTTGCTCCTGAATGCAAATGTAGGAACGGTTTCCAGGTGAAAATATCCCTAATTTCTTGGTCCTTCCACAAAGGTTTCTTCCTGACAAGAAGCTTGTTTAAGGCTCCCTCAGAGTCTCCTTATGTAAGTTGTCTGCTGGAGCCCTCGGTGTTATGTAAGGCACTGCCTGCTTTGGTCTGAAGCAGTTTGGAGTCCGCATCTGCCTGCTCCTTTCAACAAATCCTTCATCGTGTTGGGAGTTCTCAAATCCTTTTTTTTCTCAGAGCAGGGTTTTCAGTCAGGAAAGCATTCCTGTTTTTAAAGATGCAGAATTGCATTTTATCTCCCTGAAGAGGAGGGGGTGCTGTATCTTGGTAGTTTCTTGCAATTGTGGAAATGTCAGTGCAAAACTAATATAACGGGGTGATTTAGATCAATTAGCATTCAGCTGGTGGATCTGATTCATACAGTACATCTATCTTTAGTTTAAATTGTATAATAGTGACTTTAATCTCAGGCAAGTTTAGTCCAATCATCTTGACATTAATTGCCTTTCTTTTATTCAGCCTTATGTTGGTTTTGGTTTTTGTAGGCTGCTTCTTTGCTCAAGACACTGCAACCACTGCTTTGAAGGAAGGGTCAAGTAGGATTGAGACATGCAGGTTAAAGGATAGGCATGGACTGACTTTTTGGATATCAATTTAAACATTTTTCAGCTGAGCAATTCTAGAACTGCAAAAATAATACTGGTTATTTTTTCCCATCAAAAATTGGGAAAAATTGTCAATAAAATCTGTACACATGAGACTGTAAATCAAAAAAGACAAAAACCCAATCAAAAGAAATACTGCTGCCCCCTGCAAAAAAATCTAAACCAGCAGCAACAACCCCCTTCTTCCCACCAACCAAACCTGACACCTACCCCAAAGGCCAAATTTGAAACCCCACCAGCCAGGTAATGGTGTAGAGCTTACCAAAAACTGTATTCAGAGTTAATTCATTATAATTTGAACTCCTAAAGTCTGGTATTTGTAAAATGTGTCTCCTAGCACTGACTTGAAATCAAACCTTAGAAAAGAAATATACACCTGAGAATCTTAAACCAGTGTAATTCTGATGATTAAGGCAAACGATGTTTTGGAACTTGCAGAGCTTGAGTCTCCATCCTCTTTAATTCCTACAATCCTAGATATTTGGGATACATGAATGACGAGATTATTATCCATGCCAGACTAGGTACAGAGCATTTCAGTGTGTTTTGAAGTATTTAATGTTATCTGCAGACATAAAGATGTAAATTCTTCTGGATAGATACTTTAACTTTGTTCAAGAATAAAAAAATCAAACACATTGATATGCTACGAATGTATTCGGTGGGAAAACCTGCTGGGTTCCATACTAATTTTCAGATAGCATGTTGATCTGTAGAGGAAAAGATCAGTCTTATCAAACTTTGAATACTTTCTTCTCTCTTTGTCCATAAAAAAAAATAGCTTGGCTTACTTTTTTTGTAATAAAGTTCTGCCTTTTCTGGAGGTATTGGAAAAGTTTCTTTCTCTTCAGTGAAGTTAGAACTGCACTTTGAATGATCTGTGATTTGTGCTCTCCTGTTTGAATGTTATGGCAGGAGTAATAATTTTTCTTGGTGTTGGTAATGGTTTTAAAATGTAGTCAAATCAGCTTGTATATCAAACATCATGTTTTAGATGTCACTTGGTCTAAAAGGCGAAAGCCATGCTGAATTCATGTTTTGCTTCCATCAGCACTCTCTATTTTGCAGTATTTTTGGTGTCTTTCTGGGTTTTGCAAGCAGAGTGTGGTCCTCCCACTTGTATTATTGAAAGTAAAAAAGTTCTGTTGTTAGCATGTAAGAGGAATATGAGATGGCTTTAGTAAGTTCGTGATGTGTGCATTACACTTCCAGTAATGTCTTTTAAGATGGAAATTTTTGTGCAGACAATTCACCTGGAAAACATCAGATCTTGAAAGGAAGAGAATGCAAATTCCCTTGCTTAATGCATTTATGGTTGTTTGTTTTCACATCCTGTATTGGAAAATGCTTACGTTTCAATGTTAAAGAAGCTGCTCTCCATGCAAATTATCTTGACAGTGAAGGTATGTAGAGCATGAATAGATGCTGTATTGTAGTGGTGATTCACTCTTAAGCAACTGCTAATCAATACTCCACACTTTCAAATGTCATTACTGTTCTGTAGGGGACAGTTTTTCGTTGCTGATAATAAATGCTAACACATTTTACAACACAAATTATGTATTGATAGGGTAGATGGTATTGTAGTTTCTGTAGAAGCTTCACTGACACATTTTAATGAAATACAATGATTAATGTGTTGTTCTTGTGAAGTTCCATTTTGCTTTTTTAACATATAATATTTTTGCAAAATTACATGGATGCTTTTTATGAGCCTGTTTAGCATCCACCAAGTTAATTTGTGTAAAGCTGAAGTACTTTTTTGGAGTGTATGATAAAATTATTGTAAGATTTGTATTTAAAAAGAAGTCTTGGCAAAAAAACCTTCTTTTAAAACCATAGTTGTAAAGCAGTTGATAAGAGCCTTGGTAGCCTTTCCAGAAGTGATTAATTCCAGAGACAGATAATTTCTGAAAATATCCTGCTCTCAGGTCTCCCAGGACTTTCCAGGTGAAGTTTCACATGCAGTAAATGATAACCAGTGCACTGGCTTTAAACACAGTGATATAAGACATGAGGGGATTGCTGTTGCTCAAGACACTCGTTCATATACAAGCGTGTGGGTGCTGCATCCAGCGTTATCAAAAAACGGGGCAATATAAATTCTTTCTTTATATCCATGGTAGATGAACAAGAACCAGGTTTTAAACACAAGCATGAACTTTTTTCCTAAAATCAATTAATTTTTAAAATTTTTTATTTTACTGAGACAAAGCCCTGGCATAGTGTGGAACTCCTGCAGGTTGACTGTTCAGAACAGGTTCCTGGCCATTTGGTAGACTTTGTTGAACTGCCTTATGTTAGGAAGATGGGCTACATCCTTTATTTTGGACTATCATCAGTAACAGTAATTGTACTTCTCTGATGTCTGTATCTATGCACTATTAATCTTTGTGTCTACATCTCCTTAAGGCATAGCTGGGGTGTCCTTCAATTTTCACAGCAGAAACAGGTTATAAAACACAGTTGTCATTGCTGTACAGGGTCACCAGGCTGGATGAAGACTTGCTGGTTTTCTTTTCTCCTTATAAGCACACAGGCAAATGATCTTATTAAAATATCATTATAGAGGAATAAATATATCAACTATAATAGACTAAACTTTTTGGAAAAAGATGTTGACTGCTCACATCATCTTTTGTTGGGCTTCAGGTCTGATAACCACATGATAAGAAATCAGCAGGGTGAGGTTTTCAAGGTGTTCCAATGTGTTCTTATGTTAAGTGTAACTGTGAAGTACATACTGGAACCTCAGTGGGCCTTGTAACATACTGGGATGTCCCGGTGAGAAAGAAGTAAAAGATCAGATGTAAACTCCTGGTTTATTCCTTGTGTACCTGCCACAGGTTCTAGTGCTTTGTTATCAAAAATTGTTGATACTTGTTGAAGTTTATTCTTTGCTGTTATTCTTGAGTACAATTTTCCTGAAGCATTACTTGCACAGAAGTTTTGCTTCTTTAGGTAGAGCCTGGTTGGTTGGTTGGATGAAGTCTTCAAAGCATATAGGTTCTTGCAGTAATTCTTCATGAAAAGAGAGTTTGACAGGTGATTTCTTCTAACCATGCTTTCTGTCATTTCCTGAAAGACCTGTAAAGAGTTAAACTAATACATTTCACTGAGGTGATAAAAAAAATTTTTAAAGTCTTAGAAGGTGTTTTCTTTGTCAAAGTACCTGCTCCTACTCATGTGTTGCTTTTATTTTTCTTAACTTGACATATTTTATTGTTGTCTGTTTTTCTCCCTGTCTCTTTTTGAACCACCTTATTTATCTTTCATTTTAATCTTTGTTTTTAAATGGGCATATTTTCTAGAGAGAAATGTTTTCTTTTGTGCCTGATGCCAAATGTTTTGCATAAATAATTTTATAGTACAGGAGGCACTTAGAGATAGTTATTGCTATTTATCCTTCAAACTAGGTTGAGATCTTAGAGTACCAAGGTTAAGGAAGTAAAAGATGAAGGAAAAAGTTGTTCTCAGGTCCATTAACAAACCAAACTATAAGATGGCCTAATCTACATCACAAGATTGGGGACATAAAGTGAGAAGTGTATGTGTATAATTGATTCAGAATATCAGGGTTTAATGTGTGGATCCTGTTGACTGTTGATCAGTGAAGTTTCTCATATGTTTGACTGACAGTAATTACCTCGAAGCATTCCTATTAGTTTTTAGGAAAGGGTAGAAGAGCTTCTAATAGTCTCATAAAATATTTCTCCTTCCTGCACTCAAAATGTGGATTTGACAGGCTTCCCTGAATTTTGCATGGGTGATGGGTTATATGTCCTGTTGACACCATTCCTCTACAATGTGCAAGTTGAGTGGATTTCCTTTGCTTAGTGGCGTTCTGAATACGGTGATACTGAATTAAAAATTCTAATTATACTCTAAGGATTGAGACTTTTGTGTTTGACACTAATGACTCCACAAAACTGGTTCTGGAAAACAACACTCATCATCCCCTCTATAGAAAGTCTTCCTGTCTTCCACTGTGGAACTCTGTTTTTCATTATTTCTGGAATCAGGTAATGATTAATTCTGGAACAGGATTTAGAAGGTCTTTTAATTTGGATTCCTGTTCAAAGTGGGATCAAAGCTAAAAATCAGTGCAGATTTCTTGGGTCTTTGATCTTCAAAATCTTCAAGGACAGCAGTACCTTTTTGGTTCCAATGTTGTCTCTAGTCTGGACAAGAAATTACTTGAGCTGGAACTTCCCATTTCAATTTGACTGCTGAGTGTCGCTTCTACCTCCATAAACATCATTGGTTCATCATCTTCATGATCTCCTGGAAGGCAAGGAAAGGCACAGCACTTTGTCATGACAGGCATCTCTGAGGCCCTGGTCATAGTCAATATTGTGGAATTTTTTAGTTGCTTCATCAGGTCTCAACACTTTTTCTGACCTATTATTTTAAAATAGTTCTCAGCAGCTTTATAGACTCTTAAACTGAGCTCTCTGCTGTTTGATATTCAGGTGGGCTTTTTACCACTCACAATAGGAATATGTAACTGTTCCCATAATTATGAAGTCTCAAGAGTAATTTCCTCTTAGCTGATTGCATGAATAGGAGAAGACTTTTTAATTTGTCATGGTAACACAGGAATTTATTTTCTAATCTAGGGCTAAGACAAGCCATTTAGCTCCCAGTTGCTCTATTAGCCATTTCTTTTACTATCTTTATCACCCCCAGTATCTTAAGTGAACTTAGTGTTATACAGAAATAGTCTGTCAGCTGGCAGAAGGTTTTATGTCTTATTGTCTATTTTTACTTTATTCTACAGTAGCTGTCAGGGGATTTCTTTGTGCTTTTATACACAAACAAGGATTTGACTTGCTTTCCTAAAAAGCTGGAATCAAAATTATGCAGTCATAATATCTGCAGCCTGTTAGGTAAAAGCACTGTGAAAATGCTATTTGGAATGCATTATGAAAACCCTGGTCAGGCCCCTAGTGTTCCCATTGTTCCTCCAGGTCCCATTTTAATGTTTGGCTATTCAATATACTTTGAAGATTTTGTGTCAAGCCATCTGAAATTGCTAACTTTCAAAACACACACAAAAAAATTCTACATGCTATGGGTATTAAAATTTGATGTGTTGGGAACACATCATTGGTCACAAAATTAGATAATTATCTTCTAAAGTAACAAAGCTTCAAAGATAAAAAGCAGGAACATTCAAACTTTGGCTTTACCTTGGAGCTAAATGTCTATCATCTTCTGACAGCTGTATGAAATGTATGAGTGCCGAGCTGTTTGGACATGATGCTATCATATTACATTAATAGCAATTTTCACTGATAATGAAAACTCGTAGGAGGCTAAAAGCAAAGCCTTAGATTATGACTTGCAGCCATTGACTATCTGCATCCAGCAGATTTATTACCCCCTACACACACTGTGCCTTTTATAACGTTTTCTGCCGTTTCTTCATCAAAGTACAACAAGAAAGCTATTATAGATGGCATGAAACAAAAAAATATGGGTACTCACTTCACATTTCAGACTTCTACTCTCATTACAAACTGCAATGCAGTTTTGCAGTAAAAGTGGGGATGAATCCTGGCATTCCCCTGAAATTTCCCATGAAAACCTTTGGGAGTGGGAGAGGAGTGTGAATGAAAGAAAACTGGGGAATTTCTGTTGGTCAAATCTAATTTTCGATGTATAGATATATCTGGCTTTTATCCTGGGGCTGTGATAATCGTTTCTTGATGGTCTGCTTAAGTCCTGTAATCGTGGTGGCCAAAACTCAGTGCAGTCCTTAAGCACAATGCTAATTTAACCTGTACTGTCTCACAGACAAATCTGGTGCAGGCAGTGGTGGTAGGATTTCACACAGACTGCCAGAAACCTTAAACTGAAAATTAAAACTGCAAGCAGAATTCCCCCCTCTCCCCAGCTGAGGCATCTTTTCCTAATTTTCTGTGTAAAATGGGCCTAGTAATACTTTTTCCCTCAAATTTTAAAACTTTGAGATTAGTTAGAATTAGGAGCAATGGTTCATTCTAGAGTGTTTAGCATATAGAGAGCATTGGCTGGTGAAGAACACCGTTAGCATAAGGATATGGAAATAGTGGGGAATGGAATGGATCAGCTCTGAGAGCTACAAAGCATTAATTTTAACACACTGTTTAAATATAACTTGCACTACTGAAAAGATAAGTGGTTGCCTGTAACAGTCCTGAATAACTACAAAATTGATAGAAACTCACTTATTCTTGTTGTTGATATTTGGTGTCTGTAGCTGGCAATAAGTCTCCATATGGTATTGCACTGGCAAGTGAAATTGAACCCTTTTTTTGTCAGAGGATGAATCCCTCCTGTGCTTTGAATACAAGGTGATATGCTCTGCTGATATCAGAAAGTAATTTGCAAATTTGCAAACCTTTTCTTCTTTCCCTTATAACTTTTTCCATGCTGGTACTTCTTCCTTATTATCCACTTTCCGCATAACTACAGTTCTGCACTACTTTTTCCTGTCTAGATCCTTCAGACTTTTTCTGACCTATTCTGGCTTTCTTCCAAGTAAGATCCAACCAATAAGATTCTCATTAGAGTCTAACTCACAATTATTAAATGCAGCTAAATTGGGAATTGAGCAATTTTATTTATCATTTTATGAGTATCTGATTATTTCTGTCTATATTTCAATTACCATAGAAATTTATTTTCATGTGTTCTTTGTCACTCTCTCCTTCTCTTTACTCCCACTTGTTTATAGCCATTGCTCTTTTCCTTTGGAAATTTTTGCCATTAATGTCATTTTTCTGTTCCTTTAGCAGCTGTAATCATAATGCTGAAGTAAGGATCTGGTCACCTGAGAAAATGGAGCAGAAATGAAATGAGTAATAGCTTAGTAATAGTTTTACACCTGAGAAGAGGGGAAGGTTATGTAAATACAGAGGTTGTTAAAATATTTTCATTAAATTATGAACCCTTAAAAGGAAGAATAAATAGGTTAAGATCTGTTGGTGCACTTTATTCATTGTGAATGTCTCTGGAAAGAGAGGGTGGTTATATCCCCAGTAAGAGCCAATGTACTTGGCTGTGCCTTGGCTGGCGTGTGTGGGAAATGGGGAGAGGTGGGACAGAATTCTCTCCAAAACCAAAGGGAGGTTCTGTCATGGAGGGGGGAGGCAAGTTTTGCAGAAAGGAGTCAGCATCAGGAAGCTACTGCAGGCTCAAAAACCAGCTAAAGGTGAGAACAGGGACACATAAAAGTGGTAGAATGAAGAGGAATAGAACACATTGGGAGCAAAGGAGCAGAATGACTGAAGAATGTTATTTTTTTTCTCTATATTTTAATACAGTTGGAGAATAAAGACATTTTGTATGAAATGCAGGCAATATCTGTATTCTGGTGGTTATTTTTGACAAATCTATTAAATAGCATTCATATTAAAAATATGTAAGTCGCAGAAGGTCAAGCTTACTATTTTTGAAATGCATGAGTACCCCATGATTTAAAACTTGGCTAAGATCCTAATCTTGGCTAAGAACTAAAAATAAAAAGAAATTATGTGCTAAGAAATGTAAGTTTTAATTCAAGAAAGGCATCTGAAATTAAACTGAGTTTAATAATGACATAATTCTGACTTTTCTATTTTGCTTTTCAGATGCTTAAAATTGGAATGCTTAAACATTTGAAAAAAAATTGCAGTTTGTTTTGCTGAAGTCCTTTATTCTGTACAACCCAAGTGTAATAGGAATATAGTTCAGCCACCTTCATAAATTGTCACTGCTTTTGTCCAGTCCAGCTTAAGCATGTTATTAATATAGATATATAGTTGTTTGGTAGAACTTCCTCAGCATTGCAAGATGTCTAGGGAATTTTGTCTGAAAAAGGACGGCAGAACACAGCATTATATGAGGGATTGGGACCTATTCTTGTGTGTTGGAATAATTCAAACGTTAGTGTATAGAATTACTCATGTAGACCATATTAATCTGATAAGCATACTGCTTATTTATCTTGTTTTTTAAATATACAGGAGTTGAATTACTGAGAGCTCTAATTATTCTGAACATTATTTGTCAGACAAAACCAGCTGCTAACTCAGCTCTTCTCAGGAATCTTTAGTAAAATGCACGACCTAAATAATAGTCTCTTGAAAAGTACAGAATTCCCATTCTTCACAAAAATCCTCTCTGCCTGTTGGGTATCTTCCTCTCCAGAGTATAGTAAAAGCCTAGGATTTTCTGATGTGACTGAAAGGACAACAAATCCAGGCAGACTCTGCTGTGGCTTGCATTACTTGAACTTCACTCATTCACAGGAAATTTCTCAACCTCACAGAACAACTCTAAGTTGGCAGAGATGATTCTTTCCTGTCTTGGCTGAAATGTTATGTTCATTGTCTAGTGCATTGAGCTGAATTAAATAATACTCCTGCTTTCAAAGCGTTCAAAAAACCTACAGTTCTAGTTTTCCCCTGACCTGGTGATTAACCTTATGCAATTCAGTTCTGATTTATCTTCTTCCATGGGTATAAAGATGTGAAAAGTTTTGCTTTCTGTCTGCAGTCTAAAAAGGTTTTGATGGCAACTTGCATGCAAAATTTGCTTCTGCAGGGTGTGTTTTGATAGGTGTGGTGCTCTTTGTTTTGTAAGTTTGGTTTTGTTTTAATAAAATGGGGTCAAATATCACAAGTAGGTATGGATGAATGATTGATCTGGTTGACTGAACAGGTCAATTATCTGTAACTTTGCATATATAGCAATGATGTCAAGAAAAAGGACGGTCTATATGGCATTTATAGCATCTGTTTCCAAAGGCTTTAGGAGCTTGAATGAAAACAAAGTGTGTGCAGGATTAATGTTATTATTTCAATCTCATTTGAAAGTAAACTAATTACCATAACATTTGAATGCACAACAGTTCAGGGTCGATTGAGGCAAATGCAGATGGGAGTCACTTCTCTTGCTGATGTGAGTGGCACCTCTGCAGCAGACTTGTGCCTGAAGTAAGGTCATTTTTTCGTAGCTTTTAATGAAAAGTTCTTGCCTAAAGTGTTATGTAGCTCAATTATTGTCAAAGAATAGCAGATCCTCTGTTGAGGATCTAGAGCTAAAATGATCACTGCTGATGAGAAATGTTGTAAAGAAGAAAAGTGAACAAAAGAATTGCTGTTAACTGGCAGGTAGTTAAGGCAGAAAAAAATTTCCACATATATCTAGAATATATGAGCAGGTCTGCATCTACTGTGACTGTAGGCTGCCTTGCAAGCCTTTAAACCAGTTCTTGCAATGTTGACTATTGTATAAACTGCAAAAGGATTGGATGTGCAATCTGGTAGGTTTCTTTTATATTCACAATAGTCATACACAGTAATGAGACTGTTATCTGTAATGAAACCATATTCTCTTGGAAAAGAAGTGGAGAAGGTTTGAGGGAGTAATGTTCTTTAGACTGGAAAAATGTTATGGTTTAAATATGAAGAATAATTATAAATCTTCTTGATGGCTTCACATTAAGTCAAGCTGTAATTTATTTTGCTGCAAAAGTGTATGTACTTTGCCAATTTCTACTTTTTCTCCTTGGTGTGGGTAGGAGGTTAGAATGGAAAGATGGCTTTTGTTTCTTTGTTTAATTGTCTAAAAGTGACTGGAATAGAATCCCATTTCTTGTAGGGGAACAATAGAATAAGGTTCTCTCACCTACTGATTTCAGAATATGCACTTAGTTCTTCTGTTCATTGCCTCCCACAGGAGCTGGCAATCCTTCTTTGAGACCTTCTCTGTCCTTGTGTCATGTATAAGGAATTGCTTTTTTCTCTTTTTAATGAGTGGCTTGATATACAACATAAATATCTTTGCCTAAAGCATTTATTTTTATTCTCCTTTCTACATGTAATTTCCTTCCCCTCACAAATCCTCTGTCCTTGCTTCTGACTTGTGATATTTGATAATTGGTTTTTTCATAGTACAGTTTGTTTAATCCTATTTTCAGATTTACTCCTGTGTATTAACTTAAAATTTTTAATGTACATATACATCTAGTAAAGCTGTTAGTACCTTCTCAGCTGTTGGAAATATCCCAATACCTCTCTCTGAAGAAGTATAAAAGCTCACCTTGATGTACATAAAATTATAGAATCATTTAGATGGGAAAAGACCTTTAAGATCATGGAGTCCAACTTTAATCCAGCACTGCCCAGTCCACCACTGACCCATGTCCCCAAGTGCCACATCCACACGGTTTTCAAATCCCTACAGGGGTGATGACTCCACCACTTCCCTGGGCAGTCTGTTCCAGGGCTTGACCATCCTTTTGGTGAAGAAATTTTTTCCTAATATCCAATCTAAATCTCCCGTGGTGCAACTTGAGCTGTTTCCTTTTGCCCTGTCACTTATTAACGCAGACCTCCCTGTCTCTGCCAGTGTCATTCAGCCTCCTAAATACCCCGTGGTTTTGACTGCATTTAGTCTAGAACTTCTCCTTGGCTGTAGGATGTGATTTTGTTTGGAAAGTGTAAATTATTCTCTGCTTGTTCATTGTGCATGGAACAGCTCAAGGTCATGATTTGCTATAGTTGCAGAAAGAAACTGATCCAGTTGGCTGTTTTTTAAATGGCAACCACCTTCATTTAAAGAGAGACACTGTTTATAGGATTTTACAATTGCAGGCTAACTACTGTGCTAGAAAGGGATAACAATAGTATTTGTGTAGTTTTATGCCTCTTTTTTTGATTGCATGTTTAAAGTTCCATTTTTAGGACTATTTACCTGTTCCACCTTTTCCTTCATTGCTCTTGATAGATTTTACAAGATATGTTATATATATTTATATACACATAACCATATGCCATCTTCAAAAAACAAAACTCCCCAAAATCTCAGAAAACCTTGTATTACCTTTGACTGTATTATGTAGCTGTATGAAGCATTATGAGGTTAGGTAAAAAAAGATATAGAGCCATTTTAATACTCCTTATTGTCTGAGATGGGGAAATTTATCACTAAGGAGTTACCTACTGTGTTGTCTGTTCTTTGTTTACTCTGTCTAAACAGTCCTTAAAAATCATATAGTAGAATTGTGATATAATTCCAAGTCTGGATAAGGTTTACAGGGTAAAGTTTTTTATTTTTTATAACATGGTTATCCAGGAGAATAACAAAAAGGCTGATAAGGAAAAAAGCACCTGTACAAATTCCCTCCCTCCCCTGTATTTATTATACATTCAAAGGTTGCTCTACCTGTGCAGAGATAAAAATACCCAAGCATTGCAACAAGATGTTGTATTGCAGGTGGTGTTTGTCCAGGCATGAAAAAACCCTCCCTTACTCCGGTTTTCTGAAATGTGGAGAAGTTGCAAACAGAGATTTACTTTGTTGTGTTACATAAGTATTAGCAGTCGTCAATTATAAAATAGAGAGGTAAAGGAGGAAGACAGTAGGTGAAGTTGGGTACCATTGTTCATTGTCCTAAACAAACCAAGTCTCTTGTCTGATGATCTAAGAGCAAGATTTAATTGGATTTTTTTTGTTAAGATATCCTATGGATTCTTTCTTGACCTTTAAAAGAAAAAAATCCTTGACATATAAAAGTGTCTTTTGCAACTTCCTTACCATAAAGTTGTTGCATACTTGTAAATGAAAAACAAAAAGAATAAAAGTTAAAAAGATAAGCAACACCCCCAAGGACATCTGATTTCCCCAGAGCATTCTGTGAATGAGATCTTAGCTTTACCTGGTTATTTTTTGGTGTGTGTTTATTTTGCTTGAGGTTTACTTTTGTTTTTACCCAAAGTTTTATAAGCTATTGGAGGAAGTAGCAATTTGGTACTTAAACCAATGTAGAAGTGGTATTTTAGTAGTGCTTGGCTATTGTCTGGGAAACTGCATAGCCCAGAGCTGCTGCTACGTCAGGTGTCCAGGAGTAAAGAGCACTAATAAATATAAATCCTAAAAACAATCCCTAGTGTATTTTGCGTGTCAGGGGGGTATAGGTATAAAAAGCTCTCACTTTTTTTGGTGCAGTTAAACAAATTCAAAGTAAACCAGAAAACTGTTAAGTAAACTTGACTTGTGGAATCATCTTATTGCTACGGTTGGGTGTATAGCTGACCTCAGAGGAAAAGTAGTGGAAAGGAAAAGAGCTGGAAATGAAGGAGTTTGCACATTGGCCTGGGAACCTGGTGTATCATGGGTTACCATGTCTTGTCCTGAATCTGCTGAGCTGCCTTCTGAGGACTCTCTGCTGCAAATGCTTTTGAAAAAGAATAGAAAGCAACTGCTCAAGGGGAAGTAATTATTGATTAAAACCTTAATAAAATTAAGATTAAAGTTTTAATCAAAGGGGGATTTTTTTATGACATATTCCCATATCCCATATTTTTTGATATGTGCTGCCTATTGTGTGCCAGGCATGTAGACAGACGTGTTTCTGAAGATCAGTGTGGCTTGGGTGCTCATTCCCTCAGCTTTCCTTTTCTGGAACTGAGAATGGCAGCACAGTAAGAAAACATGAGGTGTTTATCCCTTTGTCTAGGCATAATTCAATCCTTTTTTTTTTTTTTTTTTTCCTTCTACTCTCCAAAGGAAAATGTCTTCCTCTTGTAAACAGTTGGCTTTTAGTTAGTTGGCTGATACTAAAAGATAAACAGCAAAAGAGCCAGGGGGTATTGAGTCACACTGGGAATCCTGGTTGTACTGGCTAATAGTCCCAGCAAAGAATCTTTGGGGTACATCTCTGAATCCAGGCCACACTTTTTCTATGAGCATATCCTTGCCTGGACTTCATTGAGTTTAAGACTTCACACCTGGAATTGAATTAATGACAATCTCCTCTTTCCCCCACCCACTTCAGCCCTGCTTCTTTGTGGGTGAGCAGCCTGAAAAATTCCTGTATTCAGATTCCACTCTCTTATGTGTTTTCCTACTGAACTTTTCTCATCTGGGTGGGATAATAAGCAATAAAGGGTTATTAACAAGCAAATTAGAACAGTTGCAAATAGGCAGAATATTGCTTTGTACAGACTGGTCAATATTTCATTTTTCTACTATCTTATTAATCTATTTGGGCTGTTCAGGACAATTTGCCCCCCTCCTCCTAGTATGAGAGGATGCAAATGATTCCACCCTTCAGAAGGTTCTGTTTAACCAGTGGCATGTGAAATTTTTAGCTGATCTATCTTGATCTTTTAAGAATACACCCTTCAGCGTTCCTGCAGTTGCCTAAACATGTTGCATCTATGATACATGGGGTTTTTTTTTCACACAGTAAACGTGGTCAACACAAAAAACCAACCCAAATCTCATGAAATTCTCTTATCTGTCTGGGATTTATTACCATCAGGAATAATTAAAACACCTTGAGAACATTCAGGTAAGCTTTGACTTGCAGTAACTCTTTGTATGCTTCTGTCTTCAGGAGTGCTCAGCCTAAAGTGGGGATTTTCCAGTTCCATCTAATTTCATGTGTTATGGGTACTTTATTTCATCAAGTCAGGAGAAGCATTTTAATCTCCTGACACTCTGCCACAAGGGAAGTTACCTGTTACACTGTTACAGTAGACAAAGAAAAAATCATACTGGATCCATAATAAGCTTTTATTAGCTTGACCTATTTAGTACTTTTTCTTCCTTTTTGTGACTATTTCTGTAATACAGATTAGGAGAAGTGTCAGTTTTTCACTGTGAAAATGGTAAAGCAATTACACAGACCTTTAAGGCATTGTATTTTGAAGTTTTATGTTTAATGCAAGACTTTCTTGTAAGCTTAAAAAATGGGAAGGAATTTCAGAAGCGTTTTGGGAATGGTCTGGGATTTTTCTGAGGAGCTTTTTTCTTGCGTTTACTGTTTTTTGTCACAGGATGGCAGCATGAGTAAGACCCTAAGAAGGTATAGCAGGGAGTCCTTTTTAATATATTTTAATATATTTTAAAGATTTGTACAGGGTTAGATTTGGTGTCCTTCAAAGGGAGACATCAGCTATAGTTTTGCATCCTAAAGACTGATTAACTAAGTTTGCAATGCCAGTGCATCATCTTATGACCTGGAGAGCAAACTACGAAGGGATGAAGTGGAAAAGCTTCTCATTTGAAAGATAAAGTTTCCATTCAGATCAGGATTTATTATTTTATTTATTTTCTTTTATACATTGGCCTTTTATTTTCCGGATTAGAATCCAGGATTCATTTTTAGCAGGCTTGTATATGACTTGGAAATTTTTCCTTTTTGTTACTGGACTAACAACTTTTGGCTTGTCAGAGTATTTCATAAAACATATACCTGAGGCTAAACCAAATGCCTGGATCCCTAAACCCTGATGAATTTTAGCTATCAGAACTTTGTAGGCCAAACCCACTTTTAAAATGAGTTATTTGATCATTGGTTTAACCAGGTCCTGGGGAAGATCTGACAAAATGACTGGTTTTGCAAGACAGCTACTACTACTAGGCATGCCCCTGTCAAGTGCAGTGCTTGTGTCTCAAAAATCTCATCTGGGAAAGCACCTGCTTTTCAGATTAAGTGGTTCTTGAACATGCACATGTGCTCTGATTTGTGCAAAATTATGGCTCAATTTTTCTTGTCACCCATTGCCTTTTTTCTCAAAACTGTTTGCTTAAAAAGGTAGAATACAACAGGAGGAAACCCGACTTCTATTTGTGACCTAATGCTTTTACATTTTACTTCTGATGCTCAGATCTAAACTCTCCAAATTTTACAGCCTTAGTTTCCCCTGAATTATATTCTCTGATAGTTTTGTGTCCTGCTCCACTGTTGTATTTAGGAGTTTTATAACTGAAGATTCAGACTTTCAATACTTGTTCTAACATTGAGAGAGATGAAGAAAAATCTTTTTTGCCTAAAAACTGTCTGCATGGTAGACTGAATTCTTCACCCTCTTTCCATAGATTAATTCAGTATAAAGACCATAGGATGTATTTTCATGACCAAGGGCTAAGCCTTGGAGGTTTATGGCTCGGGTACAGAGAGCAGTCTGGGTTCAGATAAGAAGCAAGAAATTTCAGTCTGAAATAAACCCAGTATGAGCCATCATATTATTACAATTTATAGCTATTAGTAGTAAAGGTAGAATGGTGAGAGGCAATAGAGGGACATCCGCTTATTTAAGTTTTTTTCTGTAGGAACAAGTATTGTTATTATAGGGCATGGTCAGTAGAGGGGGGGATGTTAGACCTCCTGTGAGGTTTGGGTGGTCCATGTGCTGTTGTGTCACTTGGTGTGATTCTGACTATGTAGTCTCTCTTTCCCTGTAGACTTCTTTCATATTGGATCTTAATTTGCCTCTGCAGATAATTCTGCTATAAACCACTTAGGGTTGTCATATCCTTTCACATAAAGCTACATCAACCACAAAGCCAACAATGTCTTTGATCGCTTCTGTGGTGTTTATTAGTCACTTTCCTTTCAGGAATTTCTGGGCCCTTTTGAAAGCTTCAAAGAATTCTACTCCAATCCTGCATCAAACCAAGACACCCTTCAGCTGAAGAGGGCTCTGTATTATCCCTCCAGATGCCGTTGGTGCTGGTTCTGAGTCTACAGAGGAGCTCATGAACAGCAGTGTAGTGCTTTTCTGCTGCTGCTGGGGAGCTAAGCAAACTTATGCTGTAGTGCTCCCAGCTGCCAGTAATTTTAGAGGCTTTACGTATAATGCTCACTATGCAGATTTACATTTACAAATTCTATTACTTTGTCCATTTTATTCTGTGAGTGGTTCGTGTCCTTCCTATTCATTTTTCTGTGTATCGAGTGTTATTTCAGCTCTAATTTGTTTGACATTCTTGCTAGTAGTATATTTGTATTCACAGAAAAGCATGTGAACAATTTCATCTATTGATGCTGTACAATGTGCCTATTAGATATACAAGTAGCAGTTGAATATATCCCCCGACCATTGTTAGGCCTCTTCAAATGATAATGTGCCCACGTTCCTCTGTGAGGCTGATGCAGCATAAGAATGAGTCTGCAATCTTCAAGAACCTGTATGTTGTGCTAGCAGTGACCAGAAATTGAAAGTAATTACTTCCATTACTTATGCAGTGAATAGCAGGGAATATGTGTAGTTTCATTATGTTCATTAGTTTTACTTGTAGATCACAGCCATTAGCAAATCACAGCGTTGCAGTTCACCCAGCTCAGTTGAGGAGCTCATCCCTTTCCTGTGGGCATCATGAGCAGAAATAGAGTGAAGAGTTTTTGGTCATTCCCCACATCTTTCTACATGAAGTGTGGAATCAGCCAGAGAGTGACTTTTAATCTCTAGTTATTCTACACCAGCTCCTTCACTAAATATGCCTTTGCAGAGTGATACTTATTATGCAATGATAAAAATACATATACAAATCTTCTTATTGGCCTCTTTTTACAGAGCTATTTCTGCATATTTGGAAGAAGTATCAGCATAAGGAGATTTGCTTTCAAAGCCCAGGAAAGAGAAATTATGCTTATTTTGTCCTTTTTGGTTAAAGGTTCTAATAGTAATAAGTGATATTACATAAAGGGATCTCAGTGTAGCATAACCAGAGAGCTGTCAAGTCCACGTTCTAAGATCCCCTTGAAGGCAAGAATTAAGAAAGACAACTTGTTAACATTTATTTCCTGAGCTGAATTTTAGGCAAGTCTGTCTTTTACAGAAGTAACTGTACAGAGCAGTGAGCATGTGGGTGTTCTCAGCAGGATCACAGCAATCTCACCAAAAAATAGTAATGAAACAAGAAGGAAAAGAAGTATCTGCTAGTAATGCATACCCTTGTGAATGAGCTGCTTGATATAAATAGCTCAAATGCATCACAGTTGCAAAATGGAGCAAGATCATCCTAAGTGGAATGTTAATTGGGCAGCTTCTTTAGGCTTGTGTAGCTTCTCACTCTTCAGAGAGAACTGGGGAAATTCATGATGCAGAGTTCTTGAAATGTCTGCTTTGACGTGGTTCTGGCTTAATACATTCAATAGATAAGATAAACTTAATAGAGAAGGCAAGCTCATGGGTGGCTGAATATGACACTTTGTCGTGCTATTTTGGTGTGACAGCATTTTTGAAGCGTTTGCGGACTTCAAGAAATAAAGTGAGTAGAAATCATGTGACTTCTTTGCATCAGGCTTTTAAATTTTCTGTCAAACTCAGAATTTGCTTGAGCAAAATGTTATTTGGTTTGAATTACTGAAACAGCATGCTCAGCTAGTCATAAAAAGAAAAAGGTGCAGTAGGTCCTTGCTGTGTTGTTGAGAGTAGTAGCACATCCCTGTTAACTACGGGATAAATGATCTGAAGTGTAGAGGTGAATGCAAGTTCTGTGCATGAATAGAGTCTGTACTGAACATCTTTTATTCCAAAGGGCAAGCCCAAGGCTGGAAAAGTTGCTTCTTGGTACCATGTGTCTGTGTGTCCCAAGGACCCCTGGCAGGATTCTTTTATCATGTTTCTTCACCCATATATTCTATGAGGGATTGCAGCACTAAATTGTTATACTTTGCACTCAGTGCTATTAATCTTAAGTGTGCTATCTAACTTATTCTGGGTTATTAGCTGTTAACCTTGAAAACCAGTGAATAAAAAAATGAAAAGTATCCTGATGCCAAGCATTCTTTCTTGAAAATGCAGTGCCTGGATTCAGTAAATGTCATTAACAACAGAAAGGAGACAATACCAGTTAAAGCATTGGTTTAGATCACCTGTTATGTAGTAAACAATGTAAATGGTAATATCATACAATTTGGGAGCTTGAAGGATTATCTTCCCCGCTTTTTTTTGTCTCCTCATCCTCACTCACACACACCAAGATACTCTGGGGTTTAGTCAGCAGGTGGACCTCCCCCCACACGCTCACCATTCTCTTTGTTTATCATAGCATTGTAGCTGGGATTCTGGAAATTAAATGTCCACTGAATTCATCAGGCTGTTAGGAAAAGGATTATTGACTCTTATGTGCGTTGCTTAGTTGTGGGTACAGAAAGAATTTAGCATTGTCATTATCAACCTTCACAATTTTCTTAGGAAAGAATGAATAAAGGTTATGTGCACCTGACTTGCCTACTGATTCAAAGCATGATGGGGTATTCTGATAAGATAATTGATTTCTTAATATGGCTGATAATTGAAAAGGGGAACTCTTCAAACAAGATGGGCTTTGCACTAAAAGAAGTGCTTTACTCTGTATAATTTTAATTATTTTACACTTCTATCTTTTCAAAGTAACTTTTACTGAGGTTTTTATTTAAACCTAGAGGCTGCTTTTTTAAAACAAAGTTTAAATTTGGTGTTATGATTATTTTTGTTTTAAATTAAAACCTTGAATTTAAGAGGTCTTGTGTTTTCTCTATTTGTTTTTAATTTCTGTCAAACTGTGTAATATCTTTCACATAATTTAAGTTCTGAAACTGATGATCGTGTGAGTCTTTCAGTTACAGGATGTGTAACTGTACTGGAATAACTGCATAATGGAATAGTAACTCTGAGCTTACAGGCTTTCAATATGTGAGAAAAAAGGAATGTTTGAAGGGCAGGGGGGTTTTGTTTCTCTACTTTGGAGGAGTAGGAAATGTGATAGAAGAGGTTCAAGTACGGTGCTACATCCCACACCCCCATCCATTATTTCTGTCCCCTCATGAGAATGCACTTTCTTGGCTACTTCTTGTCATTCTGTATTCTGTCTTGCGACAGAAAAATAGCAAATCTCTTGGCTGGTGTTATGGCAGTGATTGCAGTTGGTGGACACCAGCTTCAGCTGGAAGGATTTTGTGAAAATTATTTATTTAGGGTTATTAAATTTTTTCCTTATCTGTTTTGTGGATATGGGCACACTAATGTTTATAAAGTACTTTCTGAAAATTGAGGGAAGGTGTTTGAAAAGCATAAAGCAGGGCCTTTCTCCTGTTCTCTGCCATAGTCTTCAAAAGGGATTAAATTTAAAAGCAGCCTGGTAGGATCAGTTCTGGGAAAGTAGCACGAGGTTTCAGCTCATTTCACATGGCTCAAAACTGGGGAAAGGCTTTTCAAATCAGTTGAATTTGCAGAGCCAGGCTTAGCCATATTTGTTTGCTGTCTTTTGTACCAGGCCATAAAGTTTTCTTTCACTACAGAGAGTTGATGTTCTATTTCATATTTAGGAGTATACAGAAGGGTCTGTTACCACTAATAACTAAACTCCAACTTTTCGCACAATGTCATTCTCCTGGAAAGTTGTCTTTAATGGATACCATTCCATTTCTGTAAAGCAATTTTTTTGTTGTTTCTGAATACATTATATCCCCACAGAACAGCCTGATGGTGTGGGGGGCTGAGAAGCCCCCCAAGATGACCTGGGAGTTATTACTGTTTTGCCCTCTTTGGAAAGAAGCTTTTGGTGTGCTCTAGGCCTAGTATTGTGTACATTATAGAGGAAGTTAGTGGTTTAAGGGTTTTCAAGCAACAGCAGGACTAAATTTAGAGAATATTTTATGTAGAATATTATGGGAAGAAAATGGATTTTGAAGTACAGGGTTGGGATTTCTATAAATTGTGCCCCTCCTCCCCCACCCCAGTTCTGGTGAGAGCTATGGGTCTGCTATAAAATGGTTTCTTTTGTAAGAAGGAAACTACTATTGCTCAGAAAGATTTTTACCTTTCAGGATTCCTATTTGCCATGAAGTCAGAGCCCTTCCAGGATAGGCACTACAGGAGGAAAAGAGGTTTTCACTTAATAGTCATTGGTGAACCCAAGGAAAAGTGACTGCAGGGCAGAGTACAGGCTGTTCATTTGGCTTATCCTGTTTGTGGGTGTTCTTCACTTGCCAATGGAATCTAATCTTTCTGACAATATTTATATATTTTAATATAGGTAAAATATGTAATGATGTTATATATAAATAAAGATGTTTGGACATCTGAGGAAGACATTGTAAGAATTACAGATAGTGCTGGACAAAATTTAATGCAAGCAACCTTTTGTATGGTACAGATAACTCTGCCAGGGATAAGTTTTCAAAGTATTTCTGTGGTTTCTCTTCAAGATGGAAAGAGCTTCAAAGGCATTTCTTTAGCAGGACTTCCTAAAATTTATCTTGCATCAATTGGGAACTTCCCCCCAAATATTCTTCTTCTCCAAAATGTAGTTACACCACTTTATCCTATTTTTGTTCTTTGTGTTGTGTATTGGAAATGGATAAAGCTTGCAGTGTTTGATTAAAATGAGCAAATATTTGCTGGGGCAAAAGTTTTTTAAACATTTAATGGTATGTGTGCAAGGAATGCTGCAGCTGAAACATCTGAGGCTCTTACCAGGCCATCAGGTTGAGACTTTGAGAAGCCCTGCACCATTTTAGTAGTTCTTAGGACAATCACTTGTTACTTTGTTTTTGCCTTTCTTAAATGAAACTGTTTTCGTTTAAGAAAGAAAATGTGTTGATTTCCCTTTTTCCTAGTCACTTGAGGTAATGTTTTCATTTTTTTCTTAAATTTTAACATGTAATCTCTGTCAAAGAGCAGGGAAGTGTCCATGCTGCTGAGACACCAGCACAGCTTAAAGCAGCAGTTACCCAGAGCTGCTGTCTGTTTTCAAACTTACATCTTCAGCTGTATCAGCCATTGAATTTGAGTGGTACCATGGAAATACAGGACTGCTTGCACAAATCAGACATTCTGTATTCAGTCACAATCATAGTGCTTTTGTCCTGTTCTGGTCCCAGCTTCATATTATCAGTTGTTCTTAGTTCTTTATTGTCTGCTCTAGAAGTGAGATCCATTCAGATGTTGACCATGTGCAGAAAAGAATCAGGCTTGTTTTATGTAATATTTTAAATCCTTTGCTATTTTTTCTGGATTCAAGAGATGCCTCTATAGAAATGGAAATAAGGCCTAGCAACTGAGTGGTATTGTGGAGTGAGTTCCATCAGCTGCATGAGCAAGTAAATGAGAAGATGAAAGAATTTGAAATGAGCTTAAAAATATCTCTTCCTATTACTTTGTCCCTTCTAATTTTTGAGATCTTTCATATTTTATATTTAAAAATTGAATTGAAACAGTACTTTTCCTTAAGATGGTATATTTTAGTGGATTGTTAAATTTGAAAGACTTAAAAGGCAGATGTTTTTCTTTTGTGAGCTTAAGATTACTCTTGAAAGCAATAACTCCTTCAAGGAATATTGTTAAATGGATAATAGTCATGTGACCAGGAGCAATTTTAAATGTGCTGTTGGTTATATGCCTTACAATTGAAAAGGAGAATAATACAGAAATTTTGCAATCTGCCAATATATCCTAATGCATTCAGTATGACCTATTCATATAGCTACAGTTTCTTAGACTTAGAGTCCAGGAGTTTGATGAGAAATCAGAATTGCAGTTGTTTGGCTAAATCTCAGTGTTTGCTTTCTAACACCGAGTTGAATCTTGCAGGCTTTGTAATACAAACACTGCTGAGTTCAGCAAATGACACTGTCAGTCTTGATCTCTGCATTCTTATAAAAAAGCATATCTATTTTGCAGCAAAACAGTGAGTTTGGTGGTGCAACTGGGTCCTGTAGAATTGTGCTTTGTGCAGAGTGGAAGTCAAAATTGAAAAAGAGGACAGTAGGAATTGCTAGGAATGGAAGAGAAAGAAACCACTTATTATGTTAGGCTATTAATGCGTGTTGTACCAAAATCTTGATTAAAATATGCAGGGCTGATCTTCCATCCCAAAAAGGTTTCAGTAGGATGAGGAAAAGTAGCCACAAATCTTTAATATGCTGAAATGTACAAGACACCTTTGCAGGGTGAAATTAAGACCAGCATACAAAAGAAGGGAAAGGAGAGAAAGGAGAGTTTGAAAGCTGCGTAAAATCACTGATGACAGGAAAGAAGTGATCAAGAAATTGTTCAGTTTCTTTCAACAAAGGAGTTGTTGAGCATCATATGAAATTCAGTTAAAAGTCTTGATATAAAGGAGGTGCTGTTTTCATTAGACATAGTTAATCTATGCAATTAATTGTCATGGGATATTATAAATGACAAAGTATAAATAAATTCAAAGAGCAATTGAGCAAGTGCACAGAGGAAAGGTTTACCAAAGAGCATTAAAAATTAAATGGATGCAGATGTTACTTTTATCTTGAAGTTCTTACATCACAGATTTTTAATGCCTGGGAGAATATATCTGGAGCATATTAACACCTACTCCTTTCCTCTTTTATAGCATTTAAGCACCTGCTGCTGGACAATGTAGCAGTGAATATTGTGTTCATCCAGTGTGTCTATTCTTGTGTCTAAAATGATTATTGTAGGCTACATAAAGCATACCTTGTTCATTTATGCTAATTATGGGTGACAGCATAAATCGTGGTGGCTTCAGGGAGATGAAGTTTAGGCATAACTTCCTGTGCTGAACAGAAACAATTTCAGATGTGTCATTGGAGCTCTTGAGGATCACCTGGCTGTTTTGCTTTCCATTATAGTCGTGTTTTGTGTGTTATTTCCTTGTTGAATACAGTGTGTGGCTCCAGCTTGGTATTGTGAGTTTTGGTACCACTCTAGGAGAAGTAATCTTTGATCTCTGCACACTAGGCTAAAAGAATGATTTATTTACAGTGTTTATTTCTTGAACTGGATGTGGCATCTTTGGTACACATAAAAGACAGACAATAAAACAGTTGACAACAATATCAACTACACCAAACTGTTTCTTACTGCTGGTTCCTCACGTAATTTGCTGTGTCATTGTAGATTATATTTGCGAGTTCAATTACTTTTAAATTCCTTGATAAAATAATTTGTTAGTGTGACTATTTAGAAAGGTCAATTAAAATTACTTAGCCCAGAGAAATCAATTTACATCAGAAAAATTGTTTGAAGACACCATTAATTGCCTGATTCACTGACAAAACTGGATATGCAGTTAGATTTGAACTCCAGATGCAGGAGCCTCCATCTACAATGAACTTGTACTTTTAAGTTATGAGTGCTGAAGCATATGAAAGACTTAATGAGTTAGGAGTTCCATGGCTGAATGTTTGCTCTTGTGCCATTTCACTTCAGTTCCTTCTTATTTATTCCTTTCAGTTATTTTCTTTTGTTGTAAAACAGCTAAAAAGAAAATTAGAAACATAACATGTCATAATAAATAAATCTTTACTACATAGTCAGCATAACTTGCAGTCTGTTGCTCTAAATAAACTGTTCAGCTGATTAGGTATCAGTGGCTTTGTGTTTTGTCTTTGCAGCTAAAATAGCAGAAATGGGCACAGCTAAAATTAATTTTAAAAGAACACTTTACAGTATGTGCACCTCTTTCTCACCTCTTTTAGCCCTTGTTAATGGTGGAGAGCAGTAAATCAACTTGAAATTGGGCCGAACTGACACCTACAATACTTATGCTGTGCTTATTGTGTGAGAAACTAACTGTAGTATCATTAATCAAGCTGTCAGGTACAATGTGAAAGTCCTATGTTCATTACATAAAGAGGAACTCCACGAAGAAATGGAACTCCTGTGATGAATAGACACTGGACACCAATTATTGTGGTGCTATTAATCATTACGACCAAAGTTAACACAGACTGGGGACTGTGAACTTAAACCTCTGTGGGGAAGAAATGCGCATATGCTCACATTCATATATATGATTTTGTGAGCTTTATAATCTTAAACATTCATTTGATGAGATGACAACTAGAAGTGAATGTTGCCAAGTTAACTTAGAAACACTTCCAAAGGCAAGTATGATGGATGAGGAATGTTCTTGCCACGCATGCTCTGGGAGCACATGAGTTACACTGACGGTCGCTTCCTCTCACTGTCTTCCTTGTGAGCTTGGATGTTATTTCTCAGAGAGATTTCTCCTACTCAACCTGAACAAGATTGTCTTGTTTCTGGAGTTGAAAAATTTCTCATTGTATAAGAATATGAAAATGATACACTTGTGAAGGACAGGAACGGAGTGTAATACGTAAAGAACGTGTTCCCACTGATAGGAGAAGTCCTTGCACATCTATGTAGTGAATATCTGTGATTGAAGTATCTAAGAAATTTTTTCCTTGGAATGCAGACATCCTCCTTATTTACAGTTTTTCCCATGAGTTTCTGTAAGTAGTTCTGTGGCAGGTATTTTCTGGGGGTCTTATTCCTACTTCCTGTAATTCCTGAAGCTTTCTGTCTGAAATCAAAGTGGCTTAATGAATTTGGTGCAAGTGGGGAAAAAAGCAAACCCCAACACTGTCTGCAGTGGATCTCAAAGTAATTCACTGTAGCACCACTGCAAAGCAGCATCTATTGTTGAAATGATGTGTAACATGGAAAGTGTATGCTCTACTTGAGGCTGCAAAAAATAATTCACAGTCAAGTTGAAGATTTTTCAGAACATGCTGTGAAATCATTAGTTTTTGTGGAAAATAGAGACTTTCCTATGGAGTAAAAACTGTACAAAATGGTTTTGATCCTATATGTATTTGAAAGCTCTTAATGACATAACTGACTTTCCAAAATAGTATTTCTTTTAGTCTTATGTCTTTTACTCCAGCATTAACTTTTGAAAGCCATTCTTTTGTGTTGATTCTCATCTCTGGAATAATTTTCATTAATTTCAGGTGTTTTGAACACTAAATAGATGTAGTTATTTGGGTGATCAGTGGCACAAACTAAATAGTGAGATTTAAACTCTTCAGTTAATCTGCTTCATCCTTCTCTTCCATTTTCATAGGTAACTCTCTGAGCTGTGGCAGAAATCTGAAGTTCATTTTTACCCTGATGTGTAAGAGAACTGTACTCTGCTACTCTCTTTTTTCAACAGGATTTGACTGGAAACCCTGTCTTCTGCTTTGCTTGGGCTTTTCAAATTATCACTTGAATGGTAAAGAGTTTTCAGGATTTCTTGTCCTTTTTCCAGGCTGCTGAGAGGAAATGATGCCATCTCAGTGTTTCACTGCAGAGAGGAAATGAACTGCATGAGGCCACTTTCTGTACAATCATCACAGAACATTCAATCAGAATTAATTGCTAAAATTATATAATTATAGCTGCACTGAATGAGACTAGACCACAGCATCTGTTCCAGTCCCAACTGCATTTACTCTTGCTTTTGGGGGAAAAGTGCAAACTAGGAATATAGCCTTTTCTGTGCCATTTTATGAATAGCTAAATAAAACAGTGGTTTGTTTAACGGGAGACTTTGAAGTGAAATAGATATTTTAAAACCACTGTATGGTAATAACATTACCAAAAGAGGAGAAAAATTATCACCTAAATAATTAAATCCTGAAGGGCTTTTAGGTTTGGTTTTCTTACCTAATGGTAAACGATCTGAAGAATTGTCACAAAAGAAAACAGTAACTTACATGGAAATTCTCTGCATTGTGAGTCCAAATAAATTAATATTGTGTTTATGATGGTATGAGAAACAGTAAGTTTATCTCTAAATATCAACCAATTGTTAGAAGGGAGAGATTTACTGCTTTTGACAAAGCAGGAAGAGGAACTGAAGCTTCAAAATACACAGTGAGAAAGGCAAAAGCCACATCTGAGTTCCTTGCTTGTGTGACTGATCTTGGCGTCCTGTCCATTGCATTTACTTCTAGGCTACTGGTAAGCAATCAGGAAATATTTCCTTTTTGCCAGTCCTAAGCCATCAAAACCAACAGTCCCGTTAAAACAAGAGATGGGCTTGAATAGAGAGAGAACCAGTACATTCCATCTCCTTGCTCCACTAGTTTTTAATCTTGAAGGTGACCAACTTTCAGAATTTACTCTAAAATCATGAAGTTGGTATAGATACTTTTTCATCAGAACTCAGTTTATATGTAATAACTTTTCCCCCAGAAAATAAGTCTTTAAAAAGGCATCAAACAGCGTGAGATTTGCAATTGTGAATAAGGAAATTTAGCAGATACTGTTCTGCTATGGAAATTCTAGGAGTTCAGGGTTATAACAGTGCATTTATTAAAGTTAATTTACTGTCAAACACTTCAGAAAACTTAGATACATCAAACTGACAAAGAAAATAAGAGTTATATTCCAAACTAAAAATTATCTGTGTGTGTATTTCACAAACACACAATTCATAAATTTTGTTCCTTGGTATCTCACAGTTTTTGAGAAATCTAGTAGCATGTCACTGAATGCTTGCTGTTCTGTTGAAGTCACTAGTTTTGAGCATGTTTTTTGCACATATTAGATTTGTTAATACAGTCTGATTTAAATGCTGTCTTCCCTAAAACAACCAGGCAGCATGTGTGGGGCTGTCATTTAGCACAAAATATCAACTAAAAACTGCTGCATCAGTTCTGTAAGTTCATTTACTGCTCTGTCTTTACTAAGAAGGCACGGTTGGGGTTTTTTTTATATTTCACACATATAATAAATGTTGACAATATTTATCAAAAACTTTTTATTAAATGAGACAGAGATAAAATTGGATTTCGTGATAAGAGGAGCACTCAAACAATCTCATTTAGAATGTATAGCCTTTTTTGCAGTGCCAGTCTGCAGAGCTGTTTGGTGATGAGTTCTGGTTATATGAACAAAATATTTTACTGACTGAATTGTTAATGTGCTTAATTTCCAGCAGCCTTTGCAGATGCATGGACGCATATTGTGATAATTGCTAAAATGACATTTTAACATACTTCCTTGTTTCAAAATTCATTTTATGTTCAGGTGCTAACTTCTCTCTCCACTCTGAGTAAGACCACATTTATTTATGACCAGCTGTTGTTTTACAACAACACAACTTAAACTGAAGTCAGAAATTAATACCAAGGTGATGAATAAACCAGAGGTTTAATATAGTAATAATATTTCTATGTATTTCTTTCCTAGTTCTAACAAGTATACCTGGATATGTGTGTTTGGTTTCCATATAAGGGATGAAGTCATATGAAATTGGATTTTATCTGGACTGGACAAACTGCCAGTAGGCATTTCTACTGGGAAAGTGATTCTTCAGGAAGCTGAAGATAGATGTAGGCCTTTGACTTTATAAAATGCCATGATGGAAAAATGCAATTTGTATTGTTTTACGTGTAGTAACTTAGGTGTTGGCAGTTTTATTTGGGTCATACGTAGGAGCTTCAGATGAAATATACAGATTACAGGAAGTATTTTCTGCATTGTGGATATTTAGTAGTTGAACTTCAGATGTAGCTTCTTAATTGACATTGACAATTAAAAGGAATACAAGCAAGGAAGTGTTAAGGAACTGCTTACAACTAACTGGGATTTTTGTGCTGGTTGAGATTCGTGGCTGAAAGATATTCTGATGAAAGCCCTGCCATGGCATTACGTGTGGTTAAATTACACAGTGTCAGCCAAGCAGTACTGCCTTCAACAGTATCCCTATAAATTACCTTTATGCTCTTTGCTCTGAGTGTCTTTGGAGCATCTGTATTTATATGCTGCTCTCTGTTCTCAAGGGCCCTTGTTTCATAATGAGGGTGCAGCTCTCTTCACGTGGTATTTGATGTAGGCATGATTACAGACAGGATACAGAAGGTTCATATAATTTGCTTTATTTATTCTGCTGCTGAAGATACCTATTTCCATTTTAAAGATATCCTTCTGTGGTTTCTTTATGGAGACTTAAAGACTTCAGTAAGAAAGTGTAATTAGAATTTCTTTCCAATTCAAACAGTGGTTTTCCAGTTGGTGGGGGGGCTTTTTTCAACATTTGTGTCTGGTGGTTGTTACATGCCAACATTCCTATGTTTATATTTAACTGGGTTGAATTCAGGTCTCCTTGACCTGGGGTCTTAACCCACTGGAGATGGTGGCTTTGGCCTTAAAGAACTTTTTTGGTTGACTTCAAAGGAAAAATTTACGGTGTTGAGTAGCAGGAAAAGTAGGGACAGGGAATGTCAGTATAATTAGCAGGCCATTTTTGTTCATGCATCCTTTTTGTAACCAGAACAGGCTGTGCAAGGAAGGTCTTCTCCATCCTGCTGAGCTGGTGCTGAGGCCTTGCCTTTTGTTGAGTTGCTGATCTGTCATTGGGGGGTTTGCTCAGCAATGTTCTGGTGCCCTGTTCTTTGCAGTCTGAGTTGTGTTAAAGTGACCTGTTTGCACTTAAGCTTGGAAGAAACTGAGATGAGAGTTGGGAAGCACTGGTATTTCACTTTTTCATGGTCTCTCAACATACAGGTAAATAGAAAAGAAAAATCTATTCTGACAATTTGCACTGGCTTTTTTTTTTAAAGCTAGTTTAGGTGGTTGGGCTAGTGATGTAAGGTGAAAGAAGCAGCAGTTCTTGAAATAGTTCTTGTAGGCTGTTCATTTCATAGAAGATATGTAAAGTGCTACTATTTGGAACACGAGTCTTAACAAAAGGATCACACAAGAAGATATGCTGTAATTAAAGTGAAACATTCTAACTACTTTTCACAACTAAAAACCTTTCTTTTGAAGGGTGAAAGGATGAAATAAGACTAAGAGGTGAGTGAACAAATATGTGGCTGTGGTGTGTATTGGTGTTTATTATGCCTGCATAGGGAATAAAAGTAACCTAAACAAATTAACATAAATGTGCTTGAAAATGACAGAAAATCCTACTGAATGTGCTCCATGGTGTGCTCAATGTAAGCTTCTTGGAGATCTCAAAGATCATCACTTGTTAAGATGTGTGAAATTAGATCACTTAATTTAGCTGCCTAGTGCCCTCGATTTCTGTGAGAAAGTATTGTCTTGATTTCAACTGAATCATTAATATAAAACTTTATATTTGAGTACATACATTCCACGATGTGGGAATTGTGTTAAAAAGTCCTGGGCATGTACAGCTCTACAAATCATATAAAGAGGTAAAGTGCCCAGTGTTTTGAAAGATTCTGCTTCTGTTATTTTGAGTATGTGTTAAACACATTGCAAAAGTTAAAAAAACCTCCCAAACAAACAGGGAAGCGAACTGCAAAACAGTAATCCTTGTTTTATGCACAGATTGTATAATGTATTCTGTATTCTTAGTGACAGGGAAGGCACAAGCTACAGGTGTGGCTGATGGGTTTGGTGTAATTGTATTACAGTGTTCCTTACTTCTGGGGAGATGTATTTGTGATGAATTCAAGTTTTCTGTTATTAGAAAATGCACAAGTTTCAGAAGAGTTTAAGTAATTTCAGATTTAACAAAATAGAAATAGAAAAAATCGAAAATAATTGAAAGATTAGAGGAAAACCATATTACCTGTCTTTGGCTGTGTGTATGCTGCCATTTATTGGGAATTGGGAGCTGTCAGTGTGGAAGGAAGGAGCTGGGACAGTGGTGATTCAAGTAAAGTGGCAAACAAAAGCACACTAAGCCTGGACAACACCAGAACTCACATTTCTGCTGTGCCAGGGTAACTGTAGTGGTTTCACTGTAATGGTGGGTGATTTCTTGAAAATGTTAGCAAAGAGAACGCTTTTGAGATGTTAATTTGCTCTTATGCAAATTAACCTGTCAGTGGCACAGTGAATGTGGAAGACCCAACTTCTTTTCCTAGAGTGGTTCCTATGGTTTCAGAGGTATGCTTGCTCAGTTGGGAAGATATGAATATTTATGGTATACAAAAACCTCTCATCTGTGTTGCAGTTTCTATGATTTTTATTTAATTTTACATTAAAAGATGTCATTTCGATCCATTGCATAGGTAAATGACTTCATCAGCAGTCATTTTATGCGTGCAAGAGCTGGCCTGATTTACAGAATGCTAAACCCAGATGGGTTTGTTCCTAATGCTCTCTAGTAGCTACTGTAGGAAAGAGTGCACAGTATATGCCTAATACATTATTTACTGAAGATAAATGCCAGACATGATTATGGTAAATTAGACCTTTTGAATTATTTATGAGACTCAGTGCTAAATGTTTTTCTCCTCCTTGTGTTACTATAAAAGCTGTTATATAATTGTTGGTAAACACTTTTTTTGTTAATTATTCAAGATACAGGAAATAAAATGTTTGGTTAAGTGAATCTGTTACTCACTTAAAGCCATCTGTTGTTTTTTTGTTTTTTTTCCAAATTTATTTCAACATTTATCTCTGCTTTCTGAGGTAAAAGATTAGTGTGTTATCAGATAACATTCCTTGTAGTCCTGTTGTCACCTAGATGGAGAAACTGAAAAGCAGAGTGCTTTTTAAATTATTATTACTTTTTTTAACCATCACACTTCACTTACTAGTACTTCCTAATACCTGAGTGGAAATATGTTCCATGATGAGTGGCTATTCTCAATTGAATGGATTTGTTCCTAAACTTGGGAATTATAGTTTGTGCCCTGACTTGTACAATGATTGCCCTCTTTTCCACTGAAATATTTGAGTTTCTGAGGAAAGCAGGTCTGTGCACTACTGGCATAACATTTGTATGTTCCAATCTCTAATTGCTTCATTGCAAACACCAAATTAAAAAAAAAAAAATCTGAACCTGAATTAAGTATTCTATACAAGGAATTCCTCCTCCAGCCATTTTAATGTTTGCGGAGTTCTTTTTTCTTTTTCTAATTATATTTTGAAATTGAAATTCTAAGATGCTGCTGTTCCCAAAGGCCAAATGAACATAATCTATTTGACAGCAGACTGGCTTTTGGCAGCAAGGAACACACTGACAATGTGGCCATATACATATTTTTTCAGTTTTTATTTAGCATGCAAAATATATTTCCCGTGCTGTGAGAGTACTTCTGCACCAGTTTAAAGCTATGCTGGCAATTATGTGTTAAAGTCTCATTCTGCATTTTTCACAGAGAAAATGCCCACTTATTCCAACTGGAGCATCTTTGGAGGAATTCATATTTATTTTGATTTATTTTCTCTATTATTTTTTCACTCAGTTGGGATAGCAAAGCTCACTGTCTTGTAATTTGGGCATCACATTAGAATCTGCTGTGAAACAGCAGTTCTTAGATGTGGACATGTCATGTGGTTATGGGAGAATTAATTCCAGGAAGATTTTCTCCATGCTTTGTGTGTGCCTCATGAAATACCTCGTTGAACTGAGAGGTATGAATGGAGAAATGCTGAAAACATATTCAAGACTGTTCTGTAATATGTGCCCAGTTCCCACTCACCATATTTCTGAGTCTGGAAGAGAAAACAGTGAATTAGTGGAAGGTGGAGAAAGTTTGGTTAGGAAATTTTAGGGAAAATACACTTCTGCCATCGTGCATTTCTTACCAGTCTTTCTTATCACATTAAGAACCAGACAACTTTCTTATCAACTGGGGTATTTTAGAAAGCTGTTACCACTTCTTCTTTCTTCCAGTGGATTAACTTTCTCCCCCCCCATACTTCTCTCCTGGATTCAGTAAGAAAAATGAAATACTATTTTATGTAACATTTTACTGACAAGTATGTTTTGAATTGTTTAATTTCCCTCTATTTTTAAAGCATTACGAGAATAGTTGTTTGTGTTTGTTTTTTTTTTCTGGAAAGGTTATTCTTCTGTAAAAGGAGAATGGATAATTCAGACCCACATCTAAGCTATACATTTGTTTCAGGAAAGCTTTTGTAAGTAATGTTAATACACTTAATGCATTTTCTTCCATTAAAGGGGTAAAGTGCCAAAAGCTTAGCACTTAAATCTGGGAGGAAAAATGGAAATCAGCAGCTTTAATTTAAATTAATTTGGCTTTAAGATAAATTTCTACATGGGTCCAAATTCTGTTTGGTCTTTCCCCCTATAAACTGACAAGTGAAAGGAAGCAGCTCCAGTGTGGTTTGGCCTAATCCTGTGTGCACATTTCTTCAGAGAGTGCTGTTCCATGAGTGAGTCAAGAGGAGCTGGTTGAATACAAGCTGAGCAATGATTTATGTTTCTCCTCTACCCATTAACCAAAGGAATAGGAGAAGAACAGATAACGATTTGTCCATGCATATTCACATCACTTGACCTATTCAAATTTTTTCATTCCCTGTGATCTTTTCATAAATGCAGGAACTTGAATTTCAGATATGATTAAAAAGAATAGTTATAAACCCTGAGTTAATATACAATAGAGAACAAAATACCTGCAAGGCTATAGAAAATATTTCATATCAATCCTGAAAAGCAAATTCAGCCAGTCAGGGTTAAAAGCTGGTGCTAGTGAGGTACTAATTAGCGTTAGTAAAAAAAAATGAATGCACTGTAATGGATAGAGCAGTGAATTTCAGTTTCAAATGGTGCAATGGCCTGTTTATTATCTCTAACACTGGTTAGGTATCAAAGTCTAAAGATTCTGTGCCAGCTTTTACATGCAATTTCTTAATTTCTATTTTCAAGCTAGATGTAACTGTGGGGCTGGTGTGGGTGCAAGTAGTGAAATAGGTGTCAGAAATTTCTGGTGATGACCTTTGAAGGAGATATATTAAAATGTTACTAAGATATAAAAAATGCAGCTGAATGCTATTGCCCCAAGTTTCTCTGAATTTCATGCCAGATGTGCTTAATTTACTGGAAAAAAATAAAAATGGGGTTTGCAGCTATTTGCTTTCCTCAGTTTGTGGCCTTTCTTTCTTAAACAAGAGTTTTGTGCAAAATCACTGTATCTATAGTTTCACTGGTAGGTTCATAAAAAGTATGAATTCGAATGATTTCTAGATTTTCACTCTGCAGTTAGCTGTAGGAAAAAGCTGAAAAAAAATCCTGTTATAAATGGAATATTCTGAGCATAAATCAATTTAGAAATCCATACTGTATTTTAAGAGAATTAGTTACATTTCACTATTTGCTTATTAGAATTCATATTTTGTTATAAAAATTATTTTGGAAAATGTTCCCATTTGTTCTGTTTATATTTTGATCCTATGAAGAAAAGTTAAGTGTAACTTTTCATAACATTTTTTTCCCCTTTGAGTTCTATCAAATGCAATTAAATATGGCCCCTCTGTTTTCTCCTAATTCACTGGCAGCCTGCAGTTTTCTGTTAAATCATTACAATTAGTGTAATGATTTATCTAGAGGGAAAACTCAAATGTTTAGAAGGTACATTATCTGGAAAATTATTTTAAAACTAAATGGTGAAGCAATGCATCCAGAGGGCATGAGGATTCAAAACACCACCAAGGAATATTTACAGTGAGGTTTGTAAACTAAACAGCCATTAATATTTACAGGTTCAGACAAATGGTGATTTATTGTACATGGTTAACTTGTGCTTTAGCAGAAGCCCAGTTGCCAAGACCAAAAGTAACTCCATGTGCCATTTGTTTGAAATAAGACAAATTTTTGTGGCTGAAAATAACAGAAATGTCTTCAAGGAGTTGGATTGCCTGTCTCTAGCTTGAAAAAAACCACCCAACCAAACCCACCACATGCTAAAAAAACCTCCTAAAATGAAACAAACTCAAACTAACCAATCAACAACCCCAAAAGACCAAAACCCAGGAACTGTGTGTAGTGTGATACCGAGGATCACTCATGAGATGCTGATGATTCTCAACTTTCTTATATTTAACAAGATGCTGCAGGTACACCCAGCATGCTGTGTATTTGGAAACACAGGTATTAATGGATAGCAACAGAATAACAAGTGTTTTAAGTAGAAAAAATCATCACAGTGTAGTGGAATACTATTTACTGGTAGTGGCAATCCTGCCTACCCCAAGGGGTTAACATCTTTACACCCCCAGCCCCCCTAGGAGTACATCAATAACGCATTTAAAATTCATTACTGGTAATTTTATCATTGGTAGCCATTTACTGTGCTTTAATGGGAGCATTGATAAGAGCCTGCTTGCAGATGATAACAGACTTTCCCCTTTCCCGTTCCCGTGGCCATAATCACGGCTGTGTTTGTTTACTTGCAGCTCGAGGAGTCTCAGCCGAATTAAGGAGCTGGCTGTGCCGTGCTCCTGGAGCTGAGCAGCAGCTCCCACCCACAGCCCCAATCCAGCTGTTATTCTACAGGCTGACTGCAGGAATTAAGAGTTAGCTCTCAGTGTTCCCCAAATCCTAGGGAAAAAATGGCTTTAGAAGCATCCTGTTAGCACAGAAATGATTTGGCAATGAATGGAGCTGGGTACTGTAAAAAAAAAAACCCGCTTTGCCAAGGGTGTTTTGCCTGTAGAGCAGCATAAAACTAATTTTATGAAAAAACCAAATTGTTTTGCTAGATATCTAATTTTTTTCCTAATGTGGTGATTTCCACCTGCTCAAGGAGACTGGCTCAGGCAGATGATAGCCTACAGAGTCACCAAAATCCCGAGTATCCCTTTGCTGACTGCAGGTGTGGTGCCCACTGGCTGCTGTGTAGGGAGGATGATGAGGGCTGCTGGAAGCACAGGTAGCAGCAGCTCTTTGTGTCCCTGGTGCTCCATCCATCTTTTCCTAAGGAAGGAATGAACTTCCTGCTTCCCTTGCAGTCCATGTAGCAAAACCTGTTCCTTGTCATATGGGGCCCTTCCTTGGCAGACAAATGACTGGCTTCTGCATTTTTGTGGTAGGCAGAAAAGGTGTTTAAGAAAGATGAGTTAGACACAGAGTTCTGCTTCAATAGTGGCTTCTGCTGGCTGTTGCAGGAAAAATTGTTCTGGGTCTTTTATTGCTCTGAGTCCTTAATGCCTCAAAGTTTTAAGCAAGTGCTACTGGATGGTGGACTCTGTTTAGCTCTGGAAAATACTGAGTTTTTCCTTATCTGATATTCAAGCACAAGTTTGGAACTGGCATCAAGAAGGGTGGTTCCCATGCAGAGCCTGAGAACCCAGTAGAACTGAGGGCAGCCTGGCTGTGACTCTACTAACTCGCTGTTTCAGGACTTTTGTCTTTATCTGCTCCCAGTGTATTTTTGTACGGTGGCAAAGCCTGCCTTTGGCTATTTTTGAGGGTTCATTTGTGTTTTGGCTATATCAGAGTATAAAGTATATGTCAATATACTGTCAAAATTACTGCATGTATCATATATTATATGATCTCGATTAATTTAATTTAGTGTGTCAAAGTTCCAGTGTAAACAAATCTCTAGATGTATTTGGAATGCTTCCTCTCCTCAATGAGAGGAAAATTGGGACTGCTGTGTATTAAATTCTGTTTCATAAGCAGTCATGGAAATGCACAATTTTCTGAACATAAACAGTCTCATTGGCCCCAGCAGAAATGTTTAAAGTGACTAAACTGATTAAGAGCTGACTGATGTAACTGGAAGGTTACAGTCACTACCAAGCTCTGTGCTTGGTCCCCAAAAACCTAGTGGCAAGCATGGTCAGCTCTGTGAGATCATCTCTGTTTTGGGCATCTGAACCCATTACAGTATTAAGCAAATTGTAGATTAACCTAAATTCAAAAAATCTAAGATATTTGAAAAAAAATATTTGTACTATAGAAACAGGGATCTCTCTGACAAGACTCATCAAGTGCCCTGGAGTTGAATACTGATGAGAATATATGTGGAAAACACACACAGCCTATCATGAGGGACAGGGACATGAGAAAGAAGAGACAAGATCTTTCCTACTATGTCTTGAACTGATTCCAAAAAAATGAGCCTATTATAGAATTGCCTTTGGGGTTTATCAATTGTGTGTTTTAATGTCCATATAACTGTGGAAATGCAAAAGGAAAAAAATATAAAACCTGAATCTTTTTAGGAAGATCCATCTCAGGCTTCTCAGATTTCTTCAGTGTGCTCAGCTTTTCACAACTGATCAGTGGCCTGAGTGAAATTGGCTGTACATGCAGTGCCAGAGCAATGCCAGACAGAACTGGGTCTCTGTACCAGTGGGCACTGCTGGACCTTTAACATCAGACAACTCTTGGAAGTGTTGTTATGGAGCAGGTTGAAACCTGCAGAAAGAAGCTGCTGGTGATAAAACACTATCTGCAAGGAGACTTGTAGGGACAGTAGGATGAATAAAACATACTATCATGTTCATGTAAAATGTGTTCAAATAGAAACACCACTGCCTTTTTTTTTTTTAAACTTAGATTTTCACTAAAATATTATCAGTGATGCAGTGGTAGCATTTGAAGATCCTCTAAAATGATGCTTGATATTTTTAGCAATGTGCAATGTTTTCCTTAATCCATTTTAATAGGATTTACAATCCTTTTTTTTGATAAGAAGCTTCAAGCCTTTCTGAATCTTCACTAAAGCAATAATTGTGGTTGTATGAATCTGGCTTACAGTCCCTTGATGCAATTTATATACATTCCTACCAAGGCAAATATCCCTACGCAATATTTCTAGTATAGACCACATCTGTTGTAAATAAGTGGTCTTTTGTAGGGGTTTATAGTTAGCTCATTTTCTATATATTTGTCTTATTTCCTTAGAGAGTTGATTTAAGAACATTTTGAGATTCATCAGTATATAAAATTCATTTCCAGGGCTAAAACACCAGAACCAGATCCTGTTCAGACCTCTTTGTTGTGTCACACATAATGAAGTGTTAGCCAAATATTTTCTTTAACCATTACCTTCTTTTTAATCCGCTTAATCTGGTGTGAGCACACAGTCTCCTTTCAACCCAGGTGACTGGACCACATCCAGACTCATCCCAGCAGTGAAATCAGATGAAATTGGACCAATTTAGAAATAAGGCACGGAATCAACAGTCCTGATGATCAGATTTGCACAGTACATAAACTGACAATTGTTATATAGATGTATTAGCACAAATATGCTCTCAGTATGATGTAAAACTATCCTAACCACCTGGTTATGTAAGTTGATCTCAGCACATTCCTTTTTACAGTTTGCTTGGTGTAGAAAATAGGGTTTTTTTAAGGAAGGATTAGTAGTAGTTATTATTTAAAGAAAAGATTTTGCACCTTTTTGCTCACAAAGAGGATTATATTTAAGATATCTGACTTGACCTGATTTTCCCACATGGGAAAAGCAAGCATTCTTTTCCTGAAATGCTGTGAAGGTGTCATTGGCCCTTCATCCACATAGGACAACCTTGGTCTAAATGATAAGTCCTGTAGAGTTTTGCATAGAGCCTGCTGGAATTATGTTTAGAATCTTGAATAGTATTCTCTTTATATGCTTATTTCTCCTTATCCCCTTAAATATTTTTACCCTGTTCTATCTGAGGAAAACACAAAGTGCACCACAACTGAGCTTTCCTTATTAGCTGATTAAAATCTTAGGTTTTTGTTATTGTCTCTGTCAAAGTTGATCATTGATAGCATCAGAAGAGTAAAAGCAGAGAATTTATTACAACTATCTGCTTCCTCTGAAATGCACTAAGTAGCAGAGACAGAGGCTTTGGAACAGCAGTAGTGCAAGAAAAAGATATGATAATTACAGTGGTGATGTTTTATAAAACTACTTTCTGCTATTATTTTCTGCATATCCTTGGGCTCAAATAGCACTGAGATGAATGTCATTAAAGACAGTGTTATTCCCAGCTGTGCCAAGTACAGTGTTCAAGAAATTCCTCCTGTGCTTTTTGAAAAGTGTTTCAACTTGTAAAAAATCTATTTACAGAAAGGATGAACCAGAAGAGAGAGTGGGGAAAATACTTTGGGGAAAAAAAGATTGTAAACAGAAATGAATACGTGTTTTCCAAAGAATTTTGTAATATCTTTAAGGTAAATACAATAGTTCAGATAGAAAAGATTTTAGTGTCTACTCTGAAACCAGGGCTCTACTCTGTCCCCCTCACCCTATTTATCCATTTTATGGGAAAAGTTAAGTAGGTGATCACTGGGAGAGGTTTTTTTGATTCTGGAATCTGTAAAGTGCATTCTTGTATTGTAGGTCACTGAAAAAAAATAGAAATTTCCTGTGTACCCTTTGTCATATTCACTGTTGAGCTCTACTCAAATGAATGTTGGGTACCTGAGATATAATTTTTTTTTTTAGTTTATGCCATGTTTAGGTTCTGGGATTGCCAGATGTCTGATACAAATGAATTTTATTGCACGTTTAGGTAAATCCAGTCTCAGTATATTGTGAGGGTGCTTTAAAATATTTTTCTTACTGACTGTAGAAGAGAGTACAGATGTTTGGCCTCATTAAATGTGTGTTAGTTGAGAATGGCCTTTGTGAATGAATAACCTGGCATTGTATTGTCTCAATAGAATTCCCTTTTTGCAAAGGAAGGAGTTCTAGATTGTCACTGCGCACATGTTTCTAGTTTTCACAGTTATAATATTGTATATCAATTACTTTTTAATGTGCTATTTATCCGCTTTGTAGAATTCTATAGTCAAATGATTTAATTCGCCATCCTGTTTAAAATTCACAAATTGAATAATTGCAGAATATAAACCAGTGTTGAATTGGATAAGCTTGGTTTAAAAGGTCTATCTCTATTTTGTACTCCCCACGATTACTGAAAAGTGTTTTAGAAAAGGTAAATGCAGAGAAATCCCAAATTTTGAAACAATAGAATTGCAGTCAATTCAGTGTCCATCCCCACCCCCATCCCAGAGCCAGAATAAACCTGAATAAATGGGATTGCAGGATTCTATTGGGAAGGCAATTAATCCCCTGAGAGAGGGAGATCTATTAATATGCAAATGAAGATCATGACACGGTCAGCATATTTTAAAGGGTTTTGTGTCACTGGCAGGCGTTTCCACTGGAACAAAGCAATTTTCAAGAATTTACAGGAAAATGAAGTTCTGAAAAAAGGGGTTTATAGAGGATGATACTTTCAGAAGTGGCTCTTTGTCACTTGTTTCTGACTGAAGATGCAGCAGTACAAGCACCAAAGCAGGCAGTGCTGGCAGCTGGAGACACCTTCGCCCCTGGACACTACAATACCCTGGCACTGGAGCTTAAATGTTTTCTCCAGGTGTCGTTTCTTTGTCCCTCACAAACAGACTGTCAAGGCAGGGCACAGATCATGCACTGTTCCTAGGGTCAGTGCATTTCTAGCCAGCTGTGGGAAGGAGGAGCCATCGGTGCAGAGATGCTCAAGACATTTGCAGTCCATGTAAGAGGCAGTGCAGCAGACAGGGCAGGCACCTGCTGAGGGTTTTGGCTGGCACTGGCATTGCCTTATTCCTCTGCTCTCTTCCATCCTCTCTGTGCTCTCTTCTGCCCTGGACTTTAGCTTCTCCTCCTGGATGATTCCTGCCCCATACCCTCTTTTTCTGTCTTTGCAGAGTGCCTTTCCTCTGTATTGCATGTCTTGCCCCTTATTTTCATCCAGACATTTTTAGGCAAACATCCTTCTTCCCCCAAATATGTGAGCCAGAACATGGGCATCAACTGCCTTTAGAGAGTGTTTGACCCCCAGCTCTTGAGAACATCAGTGTTACTGTGAGTCAGTCTTCCAAAATCACCAAAATATTCTTAGTCTAGGCTGTTATGAAGGGGCTCTGATGTATTCTGACAGTTCAACCTTCTCTTTACAAATTCCACTGAAGGGAAGTGGTCTCTCTGTGTTATTTTTGGTTAAGCTGGAGACCACCAGCTCTTTGCTGAAACCATCTCATGTCTCCCCTCTCTGTCTCCTATGCAGTGAGGGTAGCAGAGGTGCTTTTAGCCCATGGCTTTCCTAAAAGGAGCCATCTCCTTTCTCCAGGATCTGGCTCCAGCTGTTGGGAGGCTCAGTTGTGTTGGTCAAGGACCCACCCTGCTGGCACAACGCTGGAATGTGGTGCTGGGGAGCTAGCACTGGCTGGAGAACCTGGGATTTAGAGGCAAATTTGGAATGTGCATTGGGAGTGCTGAACTAAAAATCATTGAGGAAGCATTCAAAATTATTTTAACGTGCTGGATCTAATGCTTACAGACCAAGAGTCAGACCAGGCCCTTTGATAGCTAAGCAACCCTTATACCCTTATAGATAAGTGATAGATACATAAGAGACCCTGTAAGGGTGGGAGAAAATTGAGTTACTAGTGGTCATTTAAAAGGCTTTAACCTACTTAAAATCTTTGTGAAAGCAAACACATAGTTGTGGGATGTTATTTTTTTTTTTGTTTGTAAATTTATTTTATATTTATGGTTCCAAGCCACTTTCTGAAAAGCAAGGGAAAAACTTACTGTGTGCAGCTGAAGAGGTATGAAAGACATTATTTTTGTACAGAAAATCCCAGAGCTTCCAGGAAGCATGGTAAAGCAGGAAGTAATAGCATATGAAGGATTTTGAGCTGAGAGATTAAAGAAAATAGCCATTCTGTGCTGTGATACACAAGTAGTAATAGTTTTGCTCATAATAAAACACTTTTTGCTACAGTAGCACTGGAAGAAACTCATTACTTTTTAAATTCTTCAGAGAAAATGTCATGAGACAGTGAAATGTTGAGGTTGTGCAAATTAGCAGTGGAAAATAGTTTGTCAACCCGATTTTATGATTATAGTAGTTAAAAAAGATATTTTCATGATAGCCTGCAGCCTACATTGGGACTAGGGTCTCAAGAGAAAAGACACCAATATTTAAAATATCTCTGACTTTTTATCTTGAAAATAAGGGAGGTGCTGAGAAACTATTGGGTATCCAAAAGTGCTTGATCCAATATAATGGTCTGTGAATTTGTGTAAAATGCATTGGGCTAATTATTAGGGGCTTACAAAAATCTTGGGTGTGACATAACATACTTAGTGTGCTTGTTTTGTAGGTAAGACATAACATTTATTTTCAAATCCTCAAAAGTTGGAGAGCATCTTTGAAATGCTATTCATAAAAATCAGTTTTTAGTGGGAGAAAATTCTTCCCTGTGAGACTGGTGAGGCCCTGGAGCTGTGGCTGCCCCATCCCTGGAAGTGTCCAAGGCCAGGCTGGATGGGGCTTGGAGCCAACTGGGATAGTGGAAGGTGTCCCTGCCCATGGAATGGGGGTTGGAACAAGATTATCTTTAAGGTCCCTTTCAACCCAAACCATTCTATGATTTTTAAAACAATGCATGACAAATACAAAAGATTTGATTTTACTTCCCCTTAACACTTGTCTTTCGATTTTTTTTCTTTGCCTTGCTGTTTAACTCATATTTTGATATGAAATGACAATTTTGTGACATAACATAGTTCAATAATATTCAGCCATATCTAGTTGAGGAATATCACTTATTTAATATGCTATTTGATGAACATTTGCCACTATTCCTATGTTTTATAAAAGGAGCAGAGGTATTTTAGTTTATCAAACAATGAAAATGTAAGAAGGAAGAAGAAGTAATTTGAATTATAATGAAGTGGTATAAAATTCACAGTACATTAGTTTTCATCTGTGGGATCTTATAATGAGTATTATTCTGCCAGGCTAGAAATTAATGTTGTGAGGAACTCCCTTCAAGTGCTTTGTGATATTTCATATCTTTTCACTGTGTTAACCATTGTAGGGTTTGACCCTGAGTTCCCAAATGTATCTCATTAACAGAGAGATTTCTGCTTTCGTTTAAATAATAAAATCATTGTAGCTGATTTTCTCTATCAGTTTGTCAGTGGGATGGAAATCTCTAAACCTCTACTTTCTACAAAAGTACCTCGAGAGCACCAATACTTGCCAAAGAACCTTTTGTTGACATTTCATGTGGTATTGTACAAGTATAACAATTTCAAGTTGCATTTTCTGGAGTCCTATCAGCACAAAACTATTTCAAAGAACTGGGACACAGTACCCAGAAAACAAATCACTGTCAGGTTGCACATTAAGTGTTGGATTTGAAGAGCACAGAGCCTTTTTTTGGCCACTTTTACATTCTCGGATTAGTTGTGCATGTTGTCTTTTGAAACTGAAGATACAACCCATTTACCTCTGTGCAGGTTGTTGAAGGCTCTTTTTGTGAAAGTCACAATTAATTGTGGGAGATGATCTCAGTGAGTAGAATCAAAACACTAAGCATTTCTTTTTCAAACCAAAGATGCAAAGGCAAGTCTTTTTAGGGGTGTATTTTCTTAAGAGGTTTATAGGAATGCATAGGATGCAGCTTTTGCTTTTATTCACACTAAGTTTCAGCTGTTGGAATTAGTGTCTGGTGTTCTGAGGTTGAGCTAATGATTCAGATCTACATCTGGAGTTATAAAATGTTGCTGCATCCATAGAAATGTTTCCTTGATGTAAAACATTAGAACTGAATAGAAATAAAATAGCAATTAAATATAATAATTTTGCATAAAAAGCATCATCACAATTGCAAAATTGCACATTTGAAACCTTAATTTGTGAGATTGAGAGACCATCCTGTGCACTGGAAGTCACTGATCTCATGAAGAAAGTTAAGTTTACATCATCAAGTGTTTGTATATGCAAGCTAAAATGCTTTTGCTTTCGAAACTGTAAATTGAGTTTCTCTTAGTTTACAAGTGCTTGAGTTTGTCAGATAAATTGTTTTTCCTAGCATAACTTGTCCATTTGTTATTTCCCTGAGGGTTTTTTTTCCCCTCATTTTTAAAGACAAAACCTCAAACAGATTCTTGTGTTTCCAGTTGTAAACATCCTTGGGGGGGTGGGTGGATCTGAACAGTTGCTGCAGTTGTGAGCACTTTGTCTTTGGGGCTGATGGCACTGGTCCATGGCTTGAGAGTGTGCTGAGACTAGAAAAACAGATAAATGGGATGTTGCCTGGGCATTAAAGCTACTGTGCTGCTTCTGCTGGGAGACTCTGGTCTCTGTCTGCCCTTCTTCAGCTGCCCTGGTCCCTCCCAAATCTTTCCATCCCCTTTCTGGCAGTGCTGATGCTGTTGGTAATGATCTCAGTAGCCACTACTTAAGAGCTCTGCAGTTTTCATCTTCCAGTGCAAACTTTGGTAAAGTAACAAAGTAAAATGCTTCTCATAATCCAAGAAAGTGAAAGGAGAAGCTCTTCCCATATTACTAACATGAAGTATCTCTGTGAAAACAAGCACACTAAAGACTGTTTTCTTGTCCTTCAAGAATATCAACAGCTTTGACCGCAAACAATGGTTCTAATAGAAAAGATCAAGCTAAACATGGGGGTTGCTGTCTTTTCCTCCTACTCAGACTTGGATTTTGTTTCCTCTTTGTACCCAGGAGATTATTAATCCAGTAATGGTATAATGTCCTAAAAATGCAAAGTATTAAATTCTTGCATTTTCAGAATTTTTTTAAAGTTGAAATTCAAACTCTGAGCTGTCTCTGGACTCCACTTCTGTTTCCCAATTGGCATCTGTATTTCCTTTCCAAAATGAAAGGACAAGAAGAGCATAACTCCTCTTGACCCAAGCTATAGTAATTTATTTATCCACTGGACTGAGAAGTCTACTCTTTTTATAACTTCTGTAATATAAATAACAATACTGGCAACAAATCTGAGGGAGAATGAAAATCAAACTTTTCACACTGTGTGTGCTTTATTGAGCAATTTTTACTTCTTTGTTTTAGAACATCTCAGAGTTCAATTGTGTATAGTTACATGAGGGCAATGAAAAGACAATTGCAGCCCCAGAAGTCTGCAGTCTAAATATAGCATGAGAGAGAACAGCTGGACACTGCAGCAGCACAGGCGCTCTAGGAATGAGGGAAATAATTGTGATTGCTGTAATAAGGGGTGGTCACAGCACACCAGCTGTCTCAGCAACATGAAGCAAAGCTTCAACTGGATCAGGTATTCATGAGTTTAGCTTCTCTGGTTTACTGTCCTGAGGCTTGCAAGTGAATTTCTTACTTGTCAGAGGGGTAAATTTTTAGTGGCTGAAATAACTAGAGAATGTATCTTGGCGATGTGGCTGAGAAGAGACTGAAGATAAGAGGATGACAACAAATAAAACTCTTTATGTGTCTTTAGAAGAGCTGTGACATTCTTTGAACTAGTTGAGTTAATCTGCATTTATGCTTCATGGTAACACGTGGTAAAAACTGGAATTGGAAAGATTTATAGTAAAATGTAAGGGAACAGCTTATTTGACATAATGCTCTGGGTATGGGAGGATTAAAAATGCTTTGCAGACAAAGCTTTCTTGCCATTCATGGTTCAGTTTGCAGTGCAGTGCTTACAGGTTCCTTGATTGATCATGTTCTATACAATTGATGCTGGAATAAAGTATATTTGTCTATGTCAGATGAAGGCTAAATTTAGTACTGAATTAGTCTGATTTTCTGTCTCCCCTGTGTGCTCTGCAAACATCCATATGTAATCAGAGTTAAATACATTGCAGAGCCATGTCTTTTGTGTTATGCTGAGCAATTATTAATTTTCTCTTTCACAATTTTTGAGGCAATTTTTGTATAGCAGATGAACAAGACTTGTACATCCAGAGTATAGCACCAGGTACACCTGCCAACTACTCCTGCTAGAGTTTACTTTTAAGCAGGTTGTTTATTTACTATTAGTTTAGTAGTTTAATGACATCAATGAGTAAAATGCCTTAAATAGTATGATTGCATGTCTAATTAGGCTTTTGGATGAAGAAATCTAGTAGCCTTTTGAAAGCACAGACACTTCAATCTCATGTCTGCAAATAGTGTTGCATACCCAGTCTTACAGAAGTATTATTTTCTTTCCTTTCAAATAACTCTGATTCAACATACAAGAAAAAAATATTTTGTGGCAAGTGCACAGTAGAAGACAAATGGAATGTGAGGTGTTTATACATATATATATTTTGTGTATATTTTTATATATAAGAACAAGATATTTCAGCCTCAAATCCTTGAATTCCTTCTGATAAGTCTCATGCCTTTAAAAATGAACATTTGAAAATGATTTTATAAGTGTTAGTAAATTATTTGTTTATTCTAATATTGTACAGGGAAAAGTGTAAGACATTAACATGAGTATTCACAATATATATCCTGAATTACAATGCTTGCTTCTCTCAAACTAGAAACTGCAAAGACTTCATGTGACTGTAGGGATAAAAAGCAGAGCAGTTAACTGCTACAAGCTATTTCCACTGAAGACTGTTATTTTCCTCTTGTAAGTCAAAGCAAGCAGGACTGCAGATCCCAGTGAAGTGTGAATTCCAGGGTTCTACAGCTTCCTAATGCACCTCTCCTTTAACCAAAAGGAGGAAAGTAGGAACATTGTGGTAAAGGACAAGATCTTGATGGACAGAGATTTCTCATGATGTGGCTGACTTTGGAGGGTAACCTGTTTCATTCCTAATACTTTTGACAAGTTTCATGAAAAAAACCATTGTTGTTAATATGGAATATCAGGCTATGACTGCTTGAGCATTTACTGCTATCCTGAATTCTTAACTTTTTGTACTGATTGCAGTAAGAAAATGAATAAAGATAAGGCTTCTACTGTAACCTTTCAGGTGTTTTCAATTTTAATTTCACTGGGTTTGCTACTGAGTATTTTTCAATGAATTTCAAAGTGCTCTGGCATTTGAGAACAACTGGAGGAAAAAAGTATGTTGCCCTTTATTGCACAACAGTAATTCTGCACTTTTGCTTAGGTTTATATTTGCATTGGAAGAAATGTTAATGCTTGCATTAAAAGCTGGACCATTCTGAAACTGCAAATGCACTGTAAATAGGAGAGAAGGATTTTATAACTTAGACAGAAAAGGTAGAAATGGCTTTGAAATTGCAGATACACTGAAGAGGTGAAGCTTCCAAACTGAAATTGTATTGACATTTAGCAGTGGAGCAATGGGCTTGCATCATGATTTGTTTTTATATAAGCAAATTTTAAAATGATTTCTTGGAATCTTTCTTCTTAAGTTGGATTTTATGACTGCCTTATTCATAAAGTTTCTTAATAAGTGAAAAGTAATTAATGGAATGAGCAGATCTGCCCAAACCTTATACAAAACTTCAGCAGGTCCAATGAAAATGTATGAACTGAGGCTATCATCTTTATTAGATGCTTGATTTATGAGGAAACTAACATCATCTTAGCAGGCAGTTTAAGAAGATAAAAATGTGTATTTTATGGTAATTCTTTTATTGAATACCTAAAAGTAATATTTTGCCCCTCTCTATTGGTTAGGAAAAAAAGTGTTTCCCCCTAGTTTAATGTGCTGTCCCTAAAAATGTAGAGGTGTTTGTTAGGATCGAGAGAAATGGAAAACTAGAAGATGGTGTTTATCATATTTCAGGGCAGAATAAAATATTGCACATCTTCATCATTTTTCTGCATAAAACTTTTAATAGGTTTCAGTCTCTTGTGACTGCGATCAATATCTGACAGCTGTATTTACTGCATGCACTTCTAATTCATTTTCATAGGGGTAGACTATAAAATCTGCATATCTCCTCCATTCAGCAGGTTTTTCTAACAAGGCTTGCTCCATGCATATGAAGCAAGAATCCTTGAAAAAAACCACGAAAACATAACGTTCTTTGCACTTGTTAGTATAAATATACTTTAAAAAAAATGAGTGTCAAATTCTATTTTAAGTCTGCCAAAAGTGCATTAACCAGACTGACAGGAGCAGAGATGCTACAGAACTTAATGCTGGTTCCAATATTTGGCTAATTACGTGTGCAGCCTCAGCGCTGGTAAATAGTTAAGAGAGTGGTTTGTATTTCCAATGCAATTATAGGTAGGTTTCTGTGCATGTGCTATGTGTTACTTACACACAGAGTAGCTGCTCTGCCTTTCATCTCCGTGTTTCTGATAGAAACCTGGTTGCAATAGTAAATGTTTATGTAAAAACACACACTTGTTTGAATGCAGTTCATTTTGCTGACTTTAATTGTGATTGTAGTGTAAAATGCTGGTGGCATAGCATTTTAGTATTGGTGTGTGTATGTTTAAATAATAAATTAGTTTTTTAATATTCAGGCTTTATATCTTACCTTGGTTCTTGGAATATTGGTCATCCATTCAAAATCTCTCTTGCCCTTTTGTCCCTCTCTGGTATACCTGGACATATATAACAAGATCACAAAATATATTTTTACTATGATGTAGCAGGGACACATTTGCTGAGCCAAGCATTTAAGCTTTTACCACAACTTGGTTCTCATATAAGTGACATTTTATGTCCATTTTACAAGAGATTAATTTTGCTCTGCTTTCTGTCAGAGAACTGTTGGGTCTCACAGTGCTTGCGGTCGTAGTGCCAGCAAATTTCTCAGTTTTGAAAGTTGCTTATGCCATGGCTGAGCAGAGATGTGTCACACATCCTGCCTAGCTGTAACAACATGATGTGTTTATTACAACACAGAGTTGTGTTGTGTCTCCAGCCTCAAGGAAGCAGTTTTCACCAACTCCATTCTTGCAGTGATGTGGATTTTCTTCTGTATGTAATAGGCTGCTGTTTAGTCAGCATGAAATCCAAATCAGCAGTTGGTGTAAGTGTGCATGTCTCCAGAGGGACTGTCATTAAACAAAGGTTAAATCAAAATGTTGTGGGAAGAGAAGACTGCAATGATTAAACATTGTCTGTTTTGTCCAAAGCAATAATACAAAGCTGAATCTATATAACATGAAATTCATAGAACCAAGGCACTCAATTGGAATAATATTTCATCCAAAATGTCTAAGAATTCTTAAATAGTTTTCTGGCTATTTGTCACAAATTCTGCCTGTCTGTGCATAGACCATAGGTGAGAGTTTCTCAGAGCATATGCTTTGATATGTTACAGGAGACTTGAGAAAGCTCAGGAGCTTCTGTTGGTTTGGATTGCTCCATGTTGGTAAAATTTTCAGGTAGGAAAACATAAATAAGTTGTCTGTAACCTACTTAAAAGCCTTGTTCTAAGCTGAACTGCAGTCCAGCAGGAGGTTTTACCACTAGCAAATTGTCTCTAAGCATTAACTATCTATAGAGATTTCTGGCCCTTTGAAATGAGCCCAAACTGGAATCATCATGGCAGAAAGAGTTGCTTCAAATCCAGAGAAACAAACTGAATTCCTTTGCCAGTTTTTAGTGAAGGTGGCTTATGATCCTAGTAAAATGTTATGATAATTGCAAATTACTAAAACTGTCTCTCCTTGCTTAATGACATTTTCTGTCTTTATCAATAATAAATTCCACTGTCAACAATCTAATGATTGTTAATATGTAGTTTTAAATGATAGTGATATAAACAATGCAGAGAAGTTAGATGTGAGTTTTTTCCCTTCCGTTTATCAAGCAACTATCTCACTGGCATTTTAAAATTCTTTTTTAAAGATATGATTTGTTGAAATAGAATGGACTAGTTCAGTGTTAATAGTGGCACACAGGCATCATTAGCTATTTCACAGTCAGCTATTTTCAGAGGGCAAGGGTTTCATGACACTTCATTCACCAGCTGTGCATAGCGTTTGCACAAGGAAGGTTTCTAAAACAGATAACATTATGATGAATTAAAATTATAAATTATGAAGACATAAGGATTTATGCCCTGAGCACAGAACATGCATTTGGTTTAGAGGAGATCTGCATCCATGGGAGTTTTCCTGTCGGTTCTAAGTGACTTATAATTTATAGTTATCTCACAAACACTCTTTACTTTATTTTTTTAAAACATACTGTCATAAAAACTTACTTGCACTTTCAGAATACACAATTCTGTTTAGGCTGCTTTTATTCCTGGGCTTATAGTAGCTGGTACTGCTATACTCTGTACCCTTAGCACAGAATAAATATGTTTGTATAGAGAGCATGGAAGAAAACCACCTGTTCTCTAAAGATGTGCAATCTGCTTTGTCTGATTTTGTTTTCTGGGTTCCTGATGGTAGTTTTTTATCTTGATTTTTTTTAAAATTTTAGGCATACTACTTGGAGAAGATTTTTCCCAAGCTTTTCTGTTTTGAAGGCAGCAAGATGTACAGTAACAGTACAAACTGCTGGTCATTCATCCTTGTGATGGAAGGGTTAAAGTATGCCAGTGCACATTAGGAAGTTATTATTTATCAGAAGTGGTTTGGTAGTATCTGGCTGTTAAAATTCTTTTGTGATTAAATTTACAGAACTGTGACAGTTGTAGTGTCAGGTGGCTCATGCACTAAGATTTCTTGAGCTTTAAGATACTGCATTTGACAGACTTTGCCAGCTGTTAATCCAGGAAATGATTAAAGCATCTTGGATGAGTGTAGATAAACTTTCTGATGATATCATTAGTGTGGAAATGTAATCCCCTTGAGGAAAAGAACCATGGCAGCATTAGTGACATGGAATGATGTAGTACACAGTTTAGAGGGTATAAATAGACAATATAGAGAAAAATGTTTAGCTATCTAAAGACTTAAAATATTTGATGTTCTCACTCTGTTGGTATTCATGGAGAGCCCTGGATTATAGAGCCTGATCCTAAACATAGGGTGGTAAAAAGGAAATTTTTTCTTGTCTTCAGTGGGGTGTGAAACAGGTCATATATAAACTCCTGGAGTTTCCTCATTGCTGTCAATGACAGACTAAATATGGGCTCTTATTTAATATAATAATTGTTCCTTGTTGTTCTTACTCTGCAAAATTTCATTTCTTTTGCCCTAAGCATCCTTGCTTCAAAATGTTCCATATTATTAAGTCTGGTTCTGAGGCCTTCAAGGATTTGTAAAAGATACTCTTAGCAATTAAAACTAAATTGAAGCAATTTCACCCTGAAGTCAGAATTCAGCCATGATGTTTTCAAGTTTTAGTTTACCTGTTCATCTGAGATACTCAAATATTTATGCTAACCTTATCAGGAAAATAATTTTAAAAAATTCTTCCAGATGACTGTTATTTCCTATGCTGCTGCTTTCCCCGTGAGGATACTGTGGCGTTGAACTCAGCCTCTGTGTTTAGCCAGAGCAAAAGTGGAATGTTTAAGGTCGACTGCTGTATCAGGTTCTGGGAAATCTATTATCAGGCAGAACATTTCACACTTCACTAAACTCCATATTAATTACGTTGATGGTACATGAATACCAAAAGAAAGTGAGCGTAATTAATGCTACTTCAGCAAACATCAGAGGAAATATTAGTGATTTCCAATTGATGATAATGTGTTATATAAAAGTATTTTATTAGAAATGGTGTAATGCTGTCTCTTGCAATGCCTGTGTAATGTGCCAGTATATTAATTTAAGCATGTTTTTATTGGCAATTTAAGATTATGTCAGCATGCAAATGTATTTTAATATAGTCTTAATTACTTGCAGCTCCCTTGCAGGACAGTTTAGGTGTGAGGACAGACAAATCTGAAATGAAACAGGAACATGTGTGAAGATATTGGAAGACAGCAAATCTGCTATCTTAGACTTGTGGAGGGCAGACTTTGGCTTCTTTAGGGGACTGGCTGATACAGTTCCTTGGAAGGCATTCCTGAAGGGCAAGGAAGTCCAGGAAGGCTAGACATTCTTCAAGAAGGAAATCTTAAAGGCACAGGAGCTGGCTGAGCCCATGTGCCAAAAGATGAGCAGGTGGGGAAGACTGTCCTGGTTGAACAGCGAGCTTTGGCTGGAATGTAGGAAAATAAATAGAGGGTTTATGACCTTTGGAAAATGGGGTAGGGAACTCAGGAAATCTGCAGGGATATCATGAGGTTATGCAGGGAGAAAATTGATGGGTCAAATCTTAATCTGACTGCTGCCATAAAGATAATTAAAGAATGTTTCTGTAAGGATGTTGATGACAAAAAGGGGAGCCTAAGGAGAATCTCCAACCTTTACTGGATGTGGGGAAAACCACGGTGACCAAGTATGAGGAAAAGGCTGAAGCACTGAATGCCTTCTCTGCCTGTCTTTAACAGTAAGACCAGTTGTTCTCCAGGTACCCAGACCCCTGAGCTGGAATGGAAGACTGGGGAACAGAGTGAAGCCCCCATAATCCAAGGGAAAATGGTCAGCAACCTCCCTCACCACTGAAACAGGGTCCAGGTGAGACCTCCCCAAGGGTATTGGGGAGCTTGTGGAAGCACTCACTGGGCCACTTTACATTACTTATCAGTGACTGGAGAGGGCCCAGTTGGCAAATGTGATGCCCATCTACAAGATGGGTAGGAGTGAGGATCCCAGGAAGGTCAGGCTTGTCAGTGTGACCTTGTAGCCAGGGTAGGTCATGGAGCAGATAATCTTAAGTGCCCCCACATGGCAGGTACAGGACAACCAGGGATCAGGCCCAATCAGCGTGGGTCAGTTTATGCAACACAACCTGATCTCCTTCTGTGACAAGGCAGCCCCTTAGTGGATGAGGTGGTGGTTGTTGTCTGTCTGGACTTCAGGAAAGCCTTTGACACCATTTCCTGCAGAATTCTGGAGAAGCTGGCTGCTCTTGGCTAGGGGGGGTGTACTCTTTGCTGTGTGAAATACTGGCTGGGTTGCTGGGCCCAGAGAATATTGGGGAATGGAGTTACATCCAGCTGGGGCTGGTCACCAGTGGTGTTCCCCTGGGATCTGTAGTGGGGCCAGTCATTTATCAATGATCTAATGAGGGGGCTGATGGTAGCTCAGTCAGTTGCAGATGACTCCAGGATGTGTAGGAATGTTGTTTTTCTGGAGGACAGGAAGGCTCTGCAGAGGGGTCTGGTGAAAGGTCTGGAGCACAAATCTCATGAGGAGCAGCTGAGGGAGCTGGGGGTGTTTAGCCTGAAGAAAAGGAAACTCAGGGGGGACCTTATGGCTCTCTACAGCTACCTGACAGGAGGGTATAGCCCAGGGGGGGTTGTTATTTTATCTTCTCTCACGTAACTAGTGACAGGATGAGAGGAAATGCCTTTGAGTTGTGCCGTGGGAGGTTTAGAAGGGATATCAGGAAAAACTTCTTCACTAAAAGGGCTCCAAAGTTCCCTGGGAGCAGGCTGCCCAGGGAAAAGGTGGAGTCCACATCCCTGGAGGTATTTATAAGATGGGTAGATGTGGTACTGAGGGATGTGAGTTTGTGGTGGATTGGACAGTGCTGGGTTAATGGTTGGACTTGTTGACATTAAAGGTGTTTTCCAACCTAAACTATTTTATGATTCTCTATCTTCTAGGGTTTATAGTGCAGCATTAAGAGCTGATGCTATTTCAAAACACCATCTGTAATTCAGTGACATTTACACAAAAATATGCCATTAATGGTATTATGCCTTCTATTGTTTACAATAGAAGCCATAATGAATTCCACCCTGCCTATTGTAGAGTACTGTAAGAGCAGCCACTGTAAAACAAGCTGTCGGCATCCAAAATGCAGTTTCTCACCCAGAAACAATGTAATAAGAAAAATAATTAGATTCTGTGATTAGCAGAACACAGTGAAATTATATAAGGTGGTTTTGAATCTTTTTGCAGATGTTAGCACTTTATAAATTTGCATTGGAATCTTATTTCAGCCAGTAAGACTGACTTTCAAGCAACAGTAAGCAGGGTATAGTTAACCACTGAAGCAGAAATCTAGAGTCAATGAGTAATTATTAAGAGCTTTCCAGAATATTAGCTGTTTCAGTAGCTGCAGTGATGGAATAGTCTATTAGATATTTCTGTTTCTGGCAACTCCTGAGAATTGATTCTGATACGAAACAATGAGCCATTTTGATCAATACTGTAATTACTCTTATTGATGGATTGTTTTACAATGATAGTCATCATTGCAATGTGTCTGCTCAGGAGGCATCAGGGCTGTCCGCTGCATGCAGTAATGCACCACAAATATCGGATTCAAATCAACACACTATTGAGACTGGGCTGACAAGCGTGAAATTAATTGTTCCACTTCATGTAAGGCCTGCATTCTTCTTTTGAGAGAGTAATTTGTTGCTGTGTGTAGCCTGGGAACAGTACAGCTTCGGTGCCATGTTAGGTGTGGCTTTCTTGGTCTTTGTCTTTTCCCTGCAAGATCAGTTCTTTTACCCTTTTTAAGCATAATCAAAGGAATTTGTGACTCAAGGGCTCTGGCAAAGTTCATATTCTTTCAAGTTTTTGAGGATGGAGTTGCACACGTTGGTAAGAGAAAAATAGGCTTTATCATCCAAGCTATGAGGCAAGGAAATTCAAAGTCATTGCATATGAAAGTATAGCAGAACAAGATAATGTTTAAAAACATTATCAAACTGGTTGGTTTTTTGGTGTTTATTTTCTTTTCATCTGAAATGTTGCATCATTACTACTGTGGTTTATTTAATGGATATTCATACTAAAAATGTTATCTTCAAAGTGCCTTAGTGGAAAAAGGGACTACGTTCAGGAGCGAAAATATTTAGAAACATAAATATAGATGTACTGTGCCACACCACTATGGTTTATTGATGGTTGGTTGGACAAATGGCTTATTAATTAATGGAGAGTAAGTAATTAATTTATTGCGATAATGAAGTGACAGTTATTAGTACAGTTCCCAAAATCGTGTTGCCCTTACACTTGTGTGTTTCTACTTTGAGGATGTTAACTTTCAGCTTTAGGTTTCTTAAAAGAGTATCCATGCTGTTAAAATACTTAAAGGTTTTTAACTTTATCCTATTCTGCTTTGTCATTTTCTACTCTTTTGTGTAAGCTTTTCTCTCTCAAAGGAAAAGCCAGGGTTGTTTATTGTCAACTGGCATGGTGTGTGTGCACCCATGCATGTTTAATTTTACTGCATCTGTGTAAATTCTAACAAAATAAATTCATAGCTGGCATGAGTATACTGGTTTGAATATGGAAAATATAGAAATAGCTGTGGAAGTCAATGGAAATTTCTCAATCTACTATTCTGTCTAATAGAGTCAGACTTAAATGTTTGAGGATGATGCTAATTATTTTTGTTTTGAACAGCTGAGAACAAACTTCTTGCAGGAGTGAAGAGCCCAGCACAGAGTCCCTGATTAATTTTCATAAATATAAAGGCTCCTGTCAGTTATTGAAAAATCCTGTGCCTAAAGCTGCTGTTCTCTCAGCAGCACAGGAGACTGTCAGTCTTTTAAAACTCTGCTTATCTGGTTGACCGTGGTGGGTTTTTCATGATGGCAATTTCAGGGCTTTAGAGATAGTTTGTGTAAAGTGATGGTGCTGAGAGGGTTTTACTTCTGAAGGGACTTGTTCATTCTGTTTGTGTTACAACTGCTTTCTTACACTCTTCCCAGGGAATCTTTCAGTGATGGAACACTACCAACAGGTTTTTAGCATACCCTAAGCAGACGCACAGAAGATTTATTTTTCAAGAATATTGCTTAGCAGACAAACATTTGCTTCTTGCCCAAAAAAAGCTGTTGAAGGGCTCAAGTTATACTCTGACAGCTTTTATCACACTGATATCAGGCCTCAACCATGCCCCATGTTTCACATTTGTGTCACATCTTAGAGAATCACAGAATGGTTTGGGTTGAAAGGAACCTTAAAAATCATTCAGTTCCAATGGCCTTGCCATGGGCAGGGACACCTCCCACTGGCCCAGGTTGCCCCAAGCACTGTCCAGCCTGGGCTGGCCTTGTGCTTTAGTGCTGAGCAGTAGCACAGTAACACACAGGGCTTATCTCATCTATTGCCTACCAAAATTCTCAGGCACTGATAATCTCAGTATCATCTGTCCATTATCAGTATCAGCAAATGTCCCACATCCTGTGTCTTGCTGAACCACTCTGACCTCACCTTGTACCATTTAGGTGTTAGTAGTGCGTATCAGCAAGGCCAAAGAATTAAGTACTATTTAGAAGTGGAAAAAGTGGTTTGTTTAAATCTACTTTCCTACATGGAAAGAAATATTTTGAGTTGTATAAAACAGCAGAAAAAAAAATTTCAAATCTTTAATGAAATATTTGGCTCAAGATTTGTCCTGTGCTAATTGAGAGGATTTTTTTTTTTAAAACTTGTTTGGATGTTTGGTTCTTTTCTGCCTGAACCAGTTGAAGTTTATGCCATCATCTGAGTTTCAAATCGTATTTCCAGGATGCAGGCATGAATCAAACACAAATGAAGGAAGCCCAGGGCCACTTGTGGCCCAACTCGAGCAAATACAAAAAGCCTGTCAGGGAGAGTTAGCCTTGTGCTCTCTTTTTCTCATGTATCTGTGCTGCAGTAGTCAGCAGGCAACTTATGCTTTTAAATATATCTTGAGACAAAACTTTTGAATTTCAATTGATTTTTAAATTTTATTATAAAATTCGCATTTATGTCTCTATCAAAAATAATGCACAGAAGTTTGCACACAAAATTAATCAATGATAGTGGTTCTTCCATGAATTAAAAAGAAGGAAAACACCTTCCCCCTAAACACCAAACTTTTCTTTTTTTGAAACTCATTATTTTTTTGTTGAGCTTTGACTTGTTCTTTGAAATTGTTTTTTGCAATGAACTCACTGAAATCTAGCATTTATTTTTAATTCATCCCTAATCTAAACACACAACAAAGCTCTTTGCTGAAGATAGGTCATGCCAGAAAAACTGAAATGTATCAGACAGTTGTCTAGGTCAGAAACTCAACTGCTACTTGCTTTCCAAAATATGACAGATATTTTATTGATCTGTGTCCTTCTTAATTACCATAATCCTGTCTGCTTTATTGCTATTAAGGTGTGTGATCTGTGATCACTCAAGTTTAATTTTATCTAGGGTATCAAATATAATTCCCCCTCAGCCACTTGCAGTTTTAAGATTGTTTCTACGTGTATCAATTTTTGAGGTTGTTTTATTAAATTGCAAGGAGAAGAAATTCAAAAGCTTGCTTTCTTGATAGATGTTTAGTTTGATAGAAGTTTAGTTTCTTGTAGGATAGAAAGCAATGCAAAGAAGTAAAAGACAATCAAAGTGGATTGTTTGCTTTTAGAGACAAAGGAGGGAGCACGGCAGGGCAGAATTGCAGGTAGGTTGGACCAGGCACCCTGAAGTGTGTTGCTGTTGCCCCACACATGTAGGTAACAGCTGCTCATCCTCACACTGGACAGCTTCACCTGAGCCAGAGATTTTCTGGGCAGAGAACATAATCCCCCTGCTTGAATGTCAAGTAATGCTTTCCGTTTCTGAATGGCAGAAATGTATTTCTTTGTTGAAATTCTCTGAGATGCTCACTTTTGGTGAGTCTTGTACTTGAACAGTGTTCCACAGCTGGTTTGCTACTTCAGGTTTCTCTTTTGTGTAAGGTTTTGTGCTGGTGTGTGTGTGGAGCAGTTGAAACACCTAGGTGTTTTTTCAGTATTGTTTTAAAAATGAAAGATTGTATTAGCTTATGACTAAACATCCATATGTGCAATTTTAACAAAAACTAGTTATTTCTTTTCCAAAAATTAAAATCAAACCAAATTTAGATGAAAAAAAACAGAACTTATTTTTTGAGCCCTAGTAGGCAAATGTATTTACCTTCATGCTGATTTTTAAAAGGAAAAAAGTATTAAAATGTATTAAAGTATTAAAATTTCCATTTATTTAATGATATTTGCTACGTAAAAATTCTGTTATAATTTGTAGCTAGGGTTAATGTAACAACTGTCAGGAAAATATTCACGCAAACTTTCATGTGATAAATCTCCCAACATTTTGTAGGCTTAACTAGTCATTGATCCTTTTTATTTGCTAACTTTTCATATCTATTCTATAGTGAAGTCTATGTATTTTTCTGCTTAACATTATAAGAATGAAAATATTACATGAAGCTGGAATTGTGAGAGGTTGTTTCATTTGTGTGATGTCCAAATCTTATCAATAATTCGAAGAAAAAAAGGAAGGAAGAAGAGTCCAAGAGCTTTGCCAGGTGTACCTTGGCTTCTTTTCCCCCTGAATTGTTATACTGCAGCTGAAATCTATTTTGCACTTTGTTGCACAGTGGAAATTCATCCTTCTTGCATAAAAAATCTGCCTACTTGGAGCAGGTTGCCTTAAAAAAATAAAGGAAGGAAGCAGCTATGAAGAAAAACACACAGCTGAATACTTCTGAGTGAGAAATACTTGGACCAGAGGGAGGTTTGTGGCTATTGACACCTTGGATCTGGTACAGTTATGAACCCGAGTGTGTTATTGAAACTGAACCAAATGCTGCCTTTAAAACCAGAAATTTGTCTCCATTCCCAACAGGCACATTTGAAGTAGCCAGTGCTCAGTATAGAAATGCTTTGATCTGATTAGCAGATTTGAGGATTAAGTTTGTTTCAGAACTGGAAATCACTTTTGCTAAAAAACACATATGCCTGCATATGTATGCTAGTTTTCAGAAATTCTCATTTCTTTCCTTATTTAGACTTTAATCCTGGATAATATAAGTGTAGGTACATATAATGCATTGTATGATTAAATCCTGTGAGAAAAATGGATAAAAATTCTGCTTTCATTCACTTGAGTCAGTGGTCCTAAATCTGCCTCTCACAGGTACTAGTTATTCATCTGCCATGGTCAAAAAATACCCCATGTCAGCTGACAATTGTCTGCCTAAAGCTTAGTCTATAAGTAGGAATTACTTCCCCTGCCCCCCCAGCCTCTTTCTCTATGCATTTGGGGAATAAAGCTGAAGTGACTTAATTTCAAAAATCAGAAAATCTGAAGTGCTTGCTGAAAGCAATTGGGCATGTTAGCACTGTAAAATCTAATGGACACTGGAGTGTTCTGCTGGCATTTGGTCTGTCCAGAGTAGGAATTAGTTTTTCCCCATGTTTTGTTCCAGGGCTTTGTCCTTGGGCTCTCTCTGAGATGGACTGTGGGCACTGGCATGCTGCAGATCCCAGCTGGGAGTACTTTTATCCTGTGTGCACCGTGTTGAGACCAAAGCCCTCAAAGGCATCAGTGCAGGTGGTGTGTGCCCAAAGCACTCAAGACAGACCCTCAGCTTTATGCTAGAAAGCTCCTGGATGGATTTTCTGAGTCAGAGCTAATAGACTGTATAACCTGTCAGGAGCAAAGGAGGTGGAGCACAACTGCAGGAGGGAGCTGCTGGGCAGCCGGGTCAGGTGTGAGCAGCCGGGGTGTGCTCGGATCTCTGCGGACTGACCCAGGGGTGAGGGCTCCTTGCCTTGCTCTGACCCAGCAAGACAGCAGGGACAAAACTGTCTTAGCTGTCTTGCCACCATGAGAGCCCCCCAGCAGACCTGCCTGGAGTGCTCTCAGGGCTGCTTTTGGATGTGGGATGAACTCCTGCAGGTGGAACAGCTACAGGTGCAGTTATGGTGAAGTGGAGCCCATTCAGCAGCTGTGAGAGCCTGGATAGAATGATAATTCTCTGTGCCCCAGAAGTATTTTGAGATTTTATATGTCTTTATTTTTATCCTCCTGCTTCAGTTTACCATTGAACATTCCTGAATCAGATTGATTTATATGTGGGTAACTGAAGGAAAGGCATAAAATCTAGTGTTCTGCTCTATATCAGTTGAAAATCTTTAATTCCTTCATGGACTTAGTGTCAGACCTGAAAATAATAATGCAACAGGTTCTAGTGTGTGTGTATAAATATATATACTGCATTATGTATCTGTAGTTTCAAAAATAGCTCAACACTGAGACTTCACCATTTCTCCTTTTTTGTGGGAGAGCATAAAGATTTAGTGCATGAAATGGACAATTTACACTGGAAGTTTGAGAAAAGAGATAAAAACTGTATGTGGAAATGACTCTGGTTGTTGTGGTTTGAAAAGCAGCCATTGTGCCTGTGCATGAATTTGTTTCCAACAAAAAAGTTTCAGTGGTAGATTTATGGAGCAGCAGGCATGGTAACCAAATTGTCGTGGTAAAGTGTAGTCACTCTGGATCTGGATCAGTACTCCACAGAGTAAACAGAGATGAATTTCTGTATACAGATGACTGAAATCTCAAGCTAGAATTTAAAGATTCTCTATTTTCAGTGGTTTTTCGAAGAGAAGATGGGTTTGGTGCACTTTCAGACTTGTAGCCCTCAAACAAAATTGAGAGGGCTGGAACCACTGTAGGAACTGGAGGCACAGTACCAGCTCCTAAAAAGGAACATGTTATTCAGTAGGGGTTTGTAATTGTTGGGTGAATTCTTAAAATAGTACTAAAACTGATTTTTATGTTTTGATTAAATAGAATACACATCTGAAATACATAGTTCAATGAAGGATTCTCACAGTATTGTATTTTTAGATTAATAGAAATTAATGACAGCATTTAAGTCAAATTACTGTTCTCTGGCTATAAGATTTTATAGGAAAACTGTGTTTTGAAACCTCTCACCTTTTTCATAAACTGCAGTAAGTAAAAGCTTCAGATGGGGTCAATTAAATTCTAAAGGTTTAGCAAATAAAACTAATATTAAATAGTCCTGTTATCCCTTAGTGAAGTGCTATGAAATACTGTTTGCTGCAGTACTTCTGCAGGTTTGGGGCTTCATGTAGATCACTCACAGCATATATTTGGTTGCAGTAGCATTTTTCTCTTTGTATTATATTGCATTTGGATTGCATATAAGTCTGATTCTCGCTGCTGCTTGAATTACAGATTATTATATTTCATACTACTTTAACTGTTGTGGATTTTTTTTTTATTTCCTGCTGTCTACATAGGTTTTAAAGTGTAAGATCTTTCTCTGGCAACTGCTTCTCCTGTGATTACTGTTTGCACAAGTAGGAGCTGCACTGATGGCAGTTTGATCAAGTAGGTGAAGGAGGGTTTGCAGGAATGTATCATGCACTGTATGCAAATTTCTTTTAGTTTAAAATTATTTAGAACACTTGCATACAATACATTAAGCAATTCCCCTCAGATTTATGGGGGAAAAAAAAAAACCCTAAAAAAAGATTCATCCACTCCTACCTGAGGGTTTTTTTGGGCTAATTAAATGCCTTTTTTTCAGGTCCCTTCCCCTCTCCCCCCACATTAGCATTATGAAACAGGTTAGTAAGTCACGGTTTCTTTCAAGCTATTTTAATAACATTAACTTTACTTTGGTACCTCATTTTCACAGAGGATTTTTGTTGTGGTTAATAAAAAAGTTTGATCTGTTGGTATTGTGGCTTGATTTGGTAGATGATGTGAATATTTTGTCCCCTTTTTGTTTGTTTATTGTAACTTCCAAGAAACTGAATATAGACACTTTGTGTTTCTGAATGGGAAATTGAAGTAGAAGCAAATAGTTTGTGTGGAACTCTCTGTATTATTTTTGGACAAGAGAAATCTGACATACAAGAAAATTGCTTATGCAGTTAGATTTTGTTGTTTCTCCATTGGGATGGATTACACACTCAGCTTCAGAACAAAAGAAATGATGATTTATGCAGTACATAATGGTCCAGGGGTAATGAGTGTGTCAGTGCATGCTTTGTGAAAACGAAATTTAGGGAACCATAATGTATAGAATAAATAGTGACAACTGTGAATTAGAGACCCGTAATTCCACCGAGGAGTTCCGAGCATGACATAAACTTCCAATGTGAAGCTTGTCTGGTTTCTGGTGCTCCATCACTGGAGCTCAGAAGAAGAATTAATTCCCGTTCAAGTTCCTTAATTTCAAATTCATGTGATTTTCTTTTCTTGTTCAACACGTGAACCTCACCTTCTTTACCATTTTAAGCAGAGTGTCCCCACATCTTTCTATCATGACATCTGTCGTGCTCCTGGCATGTTCCTTCTTTCTTGCAAGCTTATGGATAGGAGCAGTAACACCTTTCATTTTCTACTACTGCCTACTGACATCTCAGCTGTACATGGAATGGTTTTATTGTTGTCTTTTGTTTAAATGTCCAAGGTTGCTTATCAGTCAGGTTTAAAATCTATGACCTTGGGTTTGATAAAAGCTCTTAGCTTGATGCATATATACTTTTATGGAGTTTAAGGAGAGAATAAGTGTGTTGTGGTTCTAACTGCAATTAATTTCTTGGGGAGTTGTGCAGCTTTTAAATAAATAGTTGGAAAATATTTTTTTATGCAATTCATTTCTTAAGAGCTCCTTGGGGAAAATAAAAGGGGATGTATAAGGAAAACTGTTGTTTTTATTTTTAAGTGATATAAAGTACTTGTGATGCTTTATGATACACATTTATCATAGCCTGAAAAGTGGATAACTTTTGACAAATTGAATAAGAGATTCTGTGCATAAGCATTTCATGGAAGATAAAGATTTTGTTACATTTGTTTCAATGTATCAGTTCTTCAGAATCACAGGTACTGTGTGCTTCTGCTACATAAAGAGTGGGGATTCTTAGGCTGTGTATGTCTCTCTTGCATGTGAATTATGAAAAGTACATTTTATTTCATCAGATTCAAGTCTTAATCAAAATTCCGTATTCTTTCAATTTTTTTAAACGTTTTATATACACAGAGTGTATGTGCTGAAACTATAGTAATGTATTAAAAAAAACCAAATACTTGTGCTTTTATATTAGGTTTGAAGATTGCTAGCTGTTTTTTAGCAATAAATGTAGTAAGCCTTTGTCTTTTATGCAGATACAGTACAGATGACACAAATATTATTGCTGGAATGGCATTAGTATTGATTTTTTTATTACTGTAGTTCCTAGAATTTTTGGTGTTTGGGATCCCACAATGCAAACTGATGCCAAGGCTTCAGAACAGAAACTTAGTCCTGAAACAAATTGTTCTTGGGGCTGAACTACTGGGGCCTTTCACAGATTTTTGTTTTCTTCCTGATTTGCAAGACTAAGCCAGTGAGCAAGGTGAAGCTGACCATGGAAATGTTGTTATCGGTGTTTAATACCTTGAGAAGAGAAGCACCAAGTAATTAAGTGACTAATTCAAGGTTATGCAAAACTCTGTGGCAAAGCTGGGATTTGAGCCCAGTTCTTTCAAGCCCAAGGTTAATATCTCAACCACCAGACCGTTCTTCCTCTAAGAGCGTAGCTTTCATTTTAACCCAAAATTTCACTTATGCTAATTTTACTGCAAAACCAAAATCCCTTTGACTTAAATTTTCCGTAGTTACTCTCAAGTAATGAGGGACTTAAAAACTGCTTCTGCAAAGCCTATTATTAAGGTGTATTTATTGGTAAAATGACTGATATTTGAAAACATGTTAAGCTTAAATAGTAAGACTTTTTATGCTTTCTGTGAGTTTTTCTTTCCTTTGCCGTCTAATATTATGGATCATTTTATTATTTACTGTAACTGTTGCTGGAAACTAGAGAGATTGTGTCTATCTCAGCAAGATTTGAACTACAAAGCAGAGTTTTGTTATATTTCTTCTCTCTCAATATATATTTATGAAATGGAAGCTGAATTCTGAAGGAATTATTAATAATGTGACAGTTCAATGTTCTAAAATTTCAAGCCACTCTAGAGGGACAATTGACATCAGACTTGATTTATATTGTAGCTCCCACTTTAAAGAATTAAAAGTATAGTATTCAAGACAAAAAAATGAAGTATGAGTGCATGCTGCCTGTCTTGAAGATGTTTTATCATGGAACAAAATGATGATTTCTTCTAATGCAGCTTGTGGGACTCCATCTGGAATAATATGGGAATTGTTTTACAGTTCAGCCCTGAAAAAAGGGTGACAAGCCAGGACCAGTAACTGGAAGAACAGCAAATAATTAGGAGTGTAATCATGGATGCTATAAATAATTGGGAAAGAAATGGAATATTAAAGAAGTCTGAAGTAGATCTAATATGTGCTGCTTTAGGAGAAAAGTGAGCCTTTTATTTGCCAAAATATTTTCAAGGGAACTCAATTTTCAGATACAGCTTCAATGATCTGGTTTGTTAAGATACCAACAGGGCTAGAGATAAATGTAATGGTGCTTTTGGACATTTATTCATTCTTACTCAGTTTGCTCTGTGCTATATGCTAATACCTGGTCCTCTTAAACTAATTCAGAAGATCTTGTAAATATTTTAGTGAACAGACAAATAATGTATTTAAAATGTTTATACATCTTATCTATACAAAGATACTGAAGAACGATAACAATTTTGGTATCAAACTATTCCTGAAACACAAATTTAATTTATTTAATGAATGAAGAAATGAAGACATAGACAAGTTAAAACAATTCCATCAGAAGGCTGCTGCAGTGCAGGGAAGACAGCTGCAGTGCTCAGGAGGTTTGTGTTGTCTTCCCAATTGTCATTTAGCAAGTGCTTTGTTCTGACTCAGTGTACTGTGCAAAAAGAGGACCTATTTATCCTTTCTCCTGGTCCAGATATATAACCTTTAAACCCACCTCTGCCTTCTTACACCAGAAGGGAATCATTGCATTTTTATGGAAAATATGCAAAACTAGGCTCTAATAGTCATGGAATTGTATATATTTTCTAAATTTATTGATCCTCTCATATGCTGTTAACTGATGTTATTTAGAAATTGGATAACTGAAGAATTCCAAGGAAAGTCAGAGATGACCAGCTGATTATGACCTTTGCTTATTTGTTGTTATAAAATTTGTAAAATGTTTCTACTTGTTAGTGAAATTATTATCTGGAAACAAAGACTTTTTCTGGGCAGGATTATAGCCACTGCGTGCTAATTAATGGAACAAAGGGGTGAAGATTACAGAAGCAATAACAGTAACATATCCAGGAACAGTTGCACTGGGACATTGTCTTCCTGTCAGCTGTGCTGCTGTGTGCTTTGGCACGTCTCCTCTTGTCATCCCACAGTAACCAGAGACTTTTACAAGGGCCGCACAGAAACACACCTCGTTCTGTCCATGTGGCTTTTCTCTTCCAGAAGAAATCCTACCCACTGGGTCAGCAGAACCAGATGAGGAGAAGAAAATAATCTAGTGCTGGTATTAGTGTGATGCCAATGGTTCACCAAGAGGGATAGAGGATGGGTGATTTCTTTAACCACTAATTGTGAGAGAAACATTTTAGGGTGAAGTGATTCACTCAAAAATATGTGGAGGCAATTTGAGTATGCTCAATCTGTTCTGGCAGGAGATCCTAATGTATAGAGGAGGTATTTTATCAGCTATCAGGGTCATCAAAGAGTTCTAAATCTGGTAACTGATAGTCACTTTTTACTGGAAAGTATGGCAGTATGATAAATGTTTAGTTTGCTGAAGAATGTTTTAATTTCTAGTACTGAGTACCAGAGATCAGACATTCTTAGCATATTCTCTAGATATTCTGCATTTTCTTCAATTTCTACTCCACTGTTTTATTTAGCAATATTGTCTTGTCAGGGCTTCTGGTAGCTCTTTTTTAGTTTATCCTATCTCACACCTTGAGGCACCTAAAGCCTGGTTTTTAGATAGCAACTTAAGCAAATTGGGTTCATGTGATTTTGCTACTTGTTGTTTTGGGAATAAATTTCTGCCACCCACAAATCTCTTCTAAAGTGATCACCAAACACTCCTCATTTGAACCAAGAATATAAACAGGCTGGGGTTTGATTGGAATATTCACATGCTTATTTCTTGCCTTTTTTTCAAATGCAGTATTGACAGAAAATCTGTAAAACTGACAGGAATCAGTGGTAAGAGGAAGAGTCTTCTTCAGCTGGGGACTAGGAACCTCCTGAAACAGCAGCAAGACTTAAATCTGAGGGCATTCTAACCAGCTCAGAGTTTTAGACAGCCTGTGGGTGCAGCTGCTCATCTGTAAAGTTTTGGACCTTGTTCCTGAAATAAAAATTCATAAGGTATCATGGTTTTGAAAGCAGGGCTGTGTTACTAAAATCAGACGGTTAAAAGGGAACTTTATATTGAACGAATTAAAGGCAACCTTTTTTTATTAATTCTTTAAAGGCACTGAAGAACAATCCTGATTTTGTCACTGAAACAAAACTGTTGATTTGCGTGATGATGGACACTAAAAGAGTGGGTGAATATAAAGTTGGTTTTATTATGCCATTGAGTTTTCAATTATCAGAACCCTTCCCTGTGATACTGTCATAGGAATACAAGCTTTTTCAGGGTCAGGAATTTCTATGCAGACATTGAAAGTAAATATAAAATAAATGAATTGCTCTATATAACAGGTTATGTGATGATGGTACAAGTTAAAATTCTAGAGCAAGAAAAAATGCGTGTAGTGCAACCCATGATTAAAATGGTCCTCGTGAATTGTTTTCAGTCTGTGTTTAAAAAAGAATTGTAGGTGGTGTTCTATTAAAGTCTTTAAAGATATCTTGCATCTTTTGCCAGTGGCTATTATGCATCCAGGCACTTCAGGAACAAAGAAATGACAGAGAAATGGATGGCCTGGGTTTAACTAAGTAGGTGATGGTACAGATGAGGCCTGATAAGCTTAACACTCCATCTCTGTGCTGCCACCATGGTTTGCCAGGAGATTAGAACTGTCTGACTGTGAGGAGGGCAAGCTCCACAAATTCACTCATACATGGCAGTTCTGTAATGAGGTGATACTTCATTCCTTAAACTACTGAACTAGAACTGCGCAAACAGATGTGTGCCTCTGGCAGTGCTGTGCATGCGGCACAGGCTCCGTCGTGCCTCCAAATGCAAACACAATGATGTCCACTTGCCACAATTATATTTTATTGCTCTATACTGTTCTTTGTTTGTAATAATAAGGGACAAATTATGTTGTGAAAAAGGGAAAGTAAATTTAAGGGAGTTTGTAATGCAGGGTAGAGTTTGAAGAGGATCTAAATAATGATTATAATTTTCAGTAGGTTAACATGACAAAATTTGGTGTTGGAAATTTAGAACACCCTTCCCTTTGTTATTTGTATTATGTTGTTTCACAACAAAACTTCCAGAAAGCTCACAAGATGGAGATGTGGCCCCACTTTGAGTGTTTTACACAGGGAAGAGCTCAAGGTTAGCTCAGGCTCAGAACTCAGCTTTTCTGTGTTTGAGAGCAGCAATTTTGCAGAACTGCGGAGGGATGTGGAATGACCGCAGAGACCCTAATTCACACAGAGTTATCTCTGTGTGCTAACTTGTTCTGCCTGCTTCAATAGCACCACTTGTGATTTTAACTTCAGTATACGTTAATTACTCTGCTGCTTAGAGGCCTGAATGCAGTTCACCAAGGTCATTGCTTTGTGGTGTGCACAGAGGAATTTATCAGTAAGTTGCCTCTCAGTGACCTGTGATTGTGGTGCCTTTGTTTGATGGTCTAAGGTTTAGTGAAATCGTGTATTTTTATTAAGCAATGAAATAGTAGCAATCTGCTGAAGGCATTTTGCTGAACATTGTCATGAAGAGTATATTTTAAAAATGAAAACTTTAATTTCCATGTCTGTGAAAATGCACCATTAATTATAGCAGCCTAAGATTTACTTTGTACCAAAATGTTACTTAGAAGAACTTTAAAATAATGAGTATTAAAAATTTGTTCTTTAGAAAACAACAGCACTCTCTTTAAAACCAGAGAACCAGGAACTTTATCACCTAGAAGCTTGCTGGTTCAGAGACAGTCCATCAGATTAACAGGGCCTCCAAATATTTTTTATTTCCTGAGAAGTGGATGCCTCTATTAGATGTCGATCACTTAAACCTTGTCTTTTTTTAATTGCAAAGAAAGGGCATTATTTAATTAACTAGTGGAGCTGAATCAAAAAAACTATGCTGCAGCATAAGCAAAAGTAGTTTTCAGTGATAAGGCTTTCCATTATGGCATATTGAACCACACAAGGCTTAGAACATTTCTACAGGTACATTCACTAGGAGAGTATTTGTGCTGCAGAAATGTAATTTCAGGCATTGGTCATTTATACTAACAAACAACCCAACCAGAACAAGATCTTTTATTGAAGAAGCAAACTTTCAAATTGCAGTACTTGAAAATATCAGCTGGTATGTGAATATGCTCCCAAAAACACAAGCTGTTTTCTCTGAATATGTGCAAACAAAGTAATATTTCTTTTTAGTGCTCTAAACATATGAACAGAAAAGATACAGTAAGGAGATAACAATATGTGTTCATTTTCTAATTAACAATTTCTATGTGATTACCGTGTTCTTCTACTTGTTTCCTCTCATGTGTAAAGGGAGCAAAAGTAAATTAATTACCATTAGCCTGAAGGAGAGCACACTGTATTCTTTACAACTTCATAGTATTGATTTGGCTGTTATTCATGGCTTCTATTCTCTCCTATGCAAATTGATGCATCTTTAATTCATAGATACATTATCATTAATAGTGGTTTATTGACCAAGCAAAACAAAGCTGTTATTGGGTCCTTTCTAGTGCCAAAGCTCTGGACTTTTCCTGATAAATGTATTAGTTTGTGCAGTCTATTACAGACTCTGGAGTTAGATGGTTTATTCCTATACACTGTGGTGATGATCTGTTGTGGTGCTATAAGTAATATGCTTTTTTTTTTTTTTGTGACATGAACTCTGTTGGTAACGTAGTGAATTCCTAAATTACAGAAAACCCTTTCTGGTCCTTTTGAGAATCAGAAAAAAGCTGAATAAGCACCTCCATGTTTGTGTATGTATTTTCCAGCTAACTGAACATAAACTCTCTAAGTAATAGAAAAAAGAATGTCCCCTGCACTTTAACTTGAAATAGGTTTGGTTCAGATTTAATTTGGGCAAATTTCTTTTAAGTTTTCAAAAACAGCACTAAACTGATGGTTTGTTGAAATGCTTCCAATCTGATCAGATACTGACATGTAGGTACACAAAAATCTACTTCAGCTTGGTAGCCAAATTATTTTATTTAGTTTTGTAGGATTTTTGAGAGAGGAATAAAAGGTTTGTAACATGAGCATGAGACTATACAAATTTCTGAGTAGAGGGTCTGAATTGGGTTTGTTTTTGATGATAGGTTTTGATGAAGGTGATATCATTAGACAGCTAGGTACACTTAATAAAAATGTCTTGTGTTTTCAGTTTCAGGGGGAAATAAGGACAGAGATTGGGGCTGCTGCAGTTCAGTCCTCTCTGCAACATTTTAAATTGTTCGGGGTTTATTTACTCTTTGCAATGATGTTTGGGAATACCTACGTGTGGGTACATTATGGTACAAAGGCTACTATTCTCTAAATTATTCATCCAATTTTCATAAAAAAAACCCAAACCAACCAAATGAAACAAAACAAAACCCCCCCAAACAAACTAACAAAACGCCCTCTCCAAAAAGCCAAACTAAACTTAAAAAAAAACCCAAAAAAAAGAAAGAGAAAACAAACTCAAGCAAGAGCTGCAAACAAAACTCTGGCGGGGATTTTGATGCACAGGACTTTTCCTTAATGAGATTTCAAGCATCATTTTTAAAAGTGTGAGAGATAAAAAACAGAGAGGGGAAAAACATATTTAGAGCCAGCATGCCAGAGGCCAATCCAAGACTATGTGCATCATAGCTAAATGGTCCAAAGAGAAAAGAATCTGTGCAAGTTCTGCTGTACAGAGCATTAGTTTCTATCACATTCCAGTCTTTTGAAGGCAGTTATTAAATATTGGGTTAAGGGTGCTTTGGCAGTTGAACTTTAACCCTGCACTTTTCCTTGCCTGTTCACCAGTTTGTTTTATGAAGCTTTGAAGGAAATCACGATGAAGATACCGCTCTCCATAAGTGTAGGAAAGGCCCTCCTATGCTCTTGTGAAGTTTTATAAGTGACTGGAAATCACATATGGAAGTGAAAAGCATTAGCTTGTGTGGCAAAACCACAAATATGTTTTCACACTACCAGGCAGTGCCAAATGCTATAGTTTGGTTTCCAAATCTTTTTTTTTTTTCTTTTTATGGGTAACTTGCTGAATTCTTCTCGAGACATCTGCACTCAGACCACATGCAGGTGGTCTGATTTTCAGAGAAGCTGAGAATAGACTGATGTTGCTGGCTTTGATGTGACTGAAGGGAGTTTAGATTTTTGAAGACATAATAATTTTTAGTATTCAGTGGTGAGATGAAGAATTGGGAGGCTAAATTTAGGTGCCCAAGTTCAGATACGCAGATGTTATGCTTTTTCTTGTTATTACAAGTCCCCTTTGATCAGGGTGTTCTGACACCTGTCTGAAACCCTAAATCAATATAAATACTTTTATCAGGTGTGTACAGAAAAGTGCAATGATGACACAGAGCAGGAGGGATCAATGCCATGTCCTTCAGAGTGACAAACAATGAAATATGAAGCTCATTTAAGAGATAATGTTGATGGTACCACACAATGCAAAGGGTAAAGGTTTAGAGGAAGTATCCAAGCAGACAAATGTTCATGATAGAGAACATTGCAAAACATAATTTGCGTCCTGAGAAGATTGTGGGTTTTTTTCCTGAGGAAAAAACTCATTAACTATTCTTAAAAGCAGTGCTTTTGGACCTTCTCAAAAGGCATGGATATTGCTAAGCAAAGGTTTGTCTTGGAACACATTTCTTTTCTTCCTACATTCCACTTTGTTTCAAGTTTTCTTGGCTGCTCATTTTATTTTATTGCTCATTTAGGGGAAACCATGAAGAATGGGAAGACAATTGTGAAATTTTTCTTTGATGGAAAATAAGTGATATCTAATAAAAATCTATAGAAATAATAAAACCCAGAGTAAGAGCTGGGTGTAAGGCAGGCATAGGTCGAGGGGGAACAATAAGGAGGGAAAAAGACATGCAGTGATAAGAGGAGTGTAAAGAAATAAAAAAACATTACCAGAATGTCTGATTGAAAAAATTAGGTTGTGATTGTATCCTGTGATCTTACAGCACAAAACAAGCTGTCTCTTTTGGTTGCTTTTGTTTCCAGTAACCATACAGGCTTTTGAAGATGACTAATGTAGTTTTGTGTACAAAAGAAAATGTTGTAGCATCTCATCCCTGCTGAGAATTGGTGATGGTAGTGAGTTGTCAGGTTCCCTAATTCTGAATCTTCAGTGGCTTATTCTAAGTGTCCAGGGCGAAAGGATTGCATTGTCAGATTCCTTCAGTGCTTTTTGAGGAGCAGATTAGTTGTATGTGCTTTTAATATACTTGCTTTCACCTGAAAATATAGCGATGGCTTTGCCTTGGATGAACGTGCTCTCTGGGTCATGATTAATTCTGCAGATTTATGTTGATAGATGTTTTGTTCCTCATGTAAAGCAGTTCATGTGAAATACTGTAGTGAGTTTTCAAGAGTATCAAGAACAACCTTATGGAAAAAGGAGACTCCAGGGCAGTTCCAGAACGTTCTTTTTCAGTTTGAATGTGGGCTTTATGTTCCTTTCTAAAATAGAAGCAAAGGTATGCGTAATTGTATAGACAGCTTCTGTGAAATATATTTCCAAAGCAGCTTTTAATAGCCTTTGTTAACTGGCTCTTAAAACATCCTTGCTGGCCTGTGGGAGATGTTTCAGATGTCTAAGAGAATTTGCAAGACAATAGTTTGCTTTTTCAGCTATTTTGAATTATGATTAAGCTCATATTTGGGAAAGCTGGTGAGGTGACCCTCCTGTAAAAGGAGCCCCAAGTGCCCTCGGTCTCTGGAGGCAGCAGCCAGGCAAACCTTCCCAAACATTTGTTACTCTGGTTAGCCCTGAACAAAACAACTCTGGTAAAGATGGGAATGTATTCCCAACTTCTGTTTGCTTGGAATTAGGTTGCCTAACTAGTTATTTGGATCACCCACTTGTGGTGATTTTTTTTTTTTCAACTAGCTACTTCGAGTAAAAATTACAATACTGAATTAATCTTAGAGAGCAAGCATTTAAACTTCCTGGCGTGTGTTTCCTTACATTTTATTTACTAGATGTTATAGCTTATGCATCATCAATGACACTGCTTTTTAAAAATTTTATTTGTGATGAAAAGTACTCTGTGGTAGAGTAGCTTTTATCTTTCCCCACTAGATCAGCTGTTTTAACCATGCTTGTATTAAAGACTCTTGTCATTAATGCTGTTTATGTGGTATCTCTGGTTATATAGATGTTACATATGTATATGTATAGATGTATACATATCTAGTTGTGAAAGGTTCAAGGAGACACCCTATGTGGCCTTTCACAGATGGGGCAGAGGAATATTGCTAAATCAGGAGTTGGGTTGTTTGGTTTTGGATATCATTCAGCTTAATGCTTTAATGGATTTGGTTTTGTAGCATTTACATATAGCCATGAGGTAAAAATAGGTCAGAAGTAAATATCTTTGTAAAGATTAAATATGCTGGGGGTATAGTGCCCTTGCACTGATTTCAATGTGTAAATTATTTTGCAAGGAAAGCAGTAACTATCCTTGTCAAGTCTGCTGATGATAACAAATTTCCCAGGATAGCTGACATTTGGCTATAATTTACCAGGTACAACACTGAGTAGCTAATCACAGAAAAGCAATATGCAAAAAATATTCGAATATTTTGTATTTTAAAGTGTATTTTGTGAACTAACCAAACTGGACTTTGAGGCAACAGAAGTTCCTCAGACACCAGTGTGTGCAGGAGTCAAATGTGACAGGTTAATCCAGAGCTCCTTGGAGTCATTTGATGAAGTGAATGAGAATTTCTCTGCAGAAAATGAGTGTGCCATCACACTGGGCATTGCTGATGGCTTTCATCAACACAGAGAGGTTCAGGAAAGGTTAATAGGAGTGTGTAATGTGGTGTAACACAAACTCTCAATTACTAAGGAGTTCTCTAATGTCAAGGTGAGGAGAGGTGTGCTGTTGTGACTCATCTTGCCATGCAGATCAAGAGGAAGTTAACAAAGTTGGCTGTGGTTTATTGAGCAGGGCATTGGAAGAATAACCAAGAGAGTTTATTCTCTTTGTACTTCTGAACTGTTGTGTGACATTGGGCACATCACTGAATTTAGGCATAGCCCAATATCCTCTTCTACATGGAGATTTTGATAGATACATGCTTTATAAAGTCTTTGAAGCTTTGTGGATGAAAAAATTTTATACCAGGTCTGAACTAAAATAATTTTGTTCAACAACAACAACAAAATCATAGTTGTTTATTTTGTTAAGGCCTTTAAAGTAGCTCCACTAAATGAATGCATTTTAGTGCCAGGAGGACCAGATAACAGCATAACAGTGTCACTCTAATAAAACCACCCCACCACAGGGTCAGTGCGATAATGGGAAAATACAAAATCTTTTAGGGATAAGAGATTCACAGATGAGTCTGTTGAAGGAGTACACCATCTGTATTTGATATCTCTGCTGCAGTAGTGCCATCTGAGTACCCTTCTGCTCAATGGAAAAGCTCTGACTCCCACTCACACGCACATGTGATGCTGGAGAAGGCTTTTTATTTTGGCTTCCAGTCAGGTTTATTCCGGCAGTGCACACATAGTTAGTGACCCCTCAGCTCTAATGAAGCATTCAGAGGCTGTGCTGTATAATTTTAAATCTTCTGCTGGGAATTGCTCTGCCATCTCCCACACGCACACGGGATGTGTGCTGGTAGAGTACAGCACTGCAAGAGCTCCTGCCACATAAGGTTCTAGCTGTCACTGGTTTTGTCCCATCAGTTTGAATGTGAATATTGTCTTATAAAATGCTGTGATAAATTTTCCAGATGAATAGTAATTAATATTCTTTATTTTGATTTAAAAGCCCAAAGCCATATTTTGCTGTACTCCCTGCTCAGTGCATGGGTGCTTTAATTTCAACACATCTGTTAATGGGGTAAGGCAGCAACTATGAGCAACAAATGAGACATTTTCAGTTTGCTCCATGTATATTGCAGGTTTTGGGTTCTATAATTTAACAAGCCCACAAAACATAAACCTATACAAAGTGCAAAGAGAAAGAGGTGTTTTAAAAACACCCTGAATAAATTACATTTAAAAAAAAAAATTTTGCGGTTGTACAAAAAAAATACATGTAAAAAATAATTATCCATTAAGAGGAGCAAAGAGAAATGGAGAGCCTTAATGTTAGATTGCAATGAAGAACAGATTATTGAAAGAAAAAAGAATTTCTTTATGCATAGAAAAGTAGTTTATTATCAACCCTCTGATCCCTACAATTTAAAAGAACTTGATGTAAAAATTCAAGGCAACTTAAATTAGGAAACTCAACTTGAGTGACAAATTCATGCATTTAGGGGTAAAGAATTAAGTCAGAACTGTGGCATAACTTTTAACTGTAACTAAAGAAACTGCTTTAAGAGCTGCAAACTGTATCAGCTGCGAGCTTTTTGTAGCCTTGCAGTCTCATTCATTGATTACATCTGATTGCTGGGGCATCTCAAATAGAGAATCAAAATGATTCTAATAAGTTTATTAACTCCTATGGCCCTTCAGTCTAGCACTTCCTCTCTGAAGGGAGTCACTGTTAGGACTTGTGTGGCTGAGGGAGTGAAGCAAGTCTGAACCGTTCAACCACTGCACAGCACAGCCTTTCTACTGGGCCAGAGATATTAATTGAAATCAAAAGTTTGTGATTTAATCAAAAGTGTATGTTTCTGCAATCTCATTTTACATGTGTAATGTTGAGGCTTGAACATCTGAAAGTGGTTTTTTGAAAATGGCGTAGAGTAAACATACTTTTTTTTTCATGGAAACAATGGATAGATTGGATATTTGATCTGTCATTTGCATGCTGGTTCTACTTTTTCATTATAAAACATAAAATGTATATACGCATATATAGTTTTAACAGGACAAAACCTTTCAAGCAGCAACTTTTGTGAAGTGTGTGCACTACAGCTACAAAAGCACCTCAGAGGCAAGTAACAGGTCCAAATATACAACACTGAGAGATCACTTTTAAAGTATTTTAATATATAAATTCCTGTTGAATTCCTTTCTTTAATCAGGATGGTAGTGGTATTTACTGGCTCTGAAAATCCCAGGGAGTGGGAAGAAATTTCATCATAAATGGGTGTAGTGTTCTGCAGATGTGCAAAGCAACCAGAGCCTTGTCGAAAGACTGAGACTAAGGACTCTGTGCACACTTGTAAGTAACTTGAAATGTTTTTTTACACAGCATAAATGTGAATATCTTGATTTTGATAAGACTTGATAGAAGTACATATAAGTAGGAACACAAAGACCATATTTCTCTTTAGCTTAAAAACAAGGAGAAAAAATTCAAGCTGTAGCTGACAGTCTTGTTTCAAGAGTGGACTTCTCCTGCCTGGGTCACTCAAACTCTGTGGGTTTTGGTGTGGTTTAACTTTGCTTTGGTTTTGTTTGTTTGAGGGGGTTCTTTGGTATTTTTCTCTTAGCACTTTTTGGTTTGTGTGTGTTTGTGTTGCTCTTTCAGTGCCAAATATTTGGACTGCATTAAACACTTCTGACCTGAGCTTTTTACAGATTGCTTTTTGGTTTGTTATTTCTAGATGATCATTTACTAAGGAAAAACCCCCACACCTAAACCAGTGAAAAGCATTAAGAGTTCTGACAGTGAAATACTGTCTGTCTTTGCCCGGTGCTTATGTGAAATGATCTGGCAAAACAGATACTGAAGAAATAATGTATTTTTTTGTGGGCTTTCTCAAATGATAAATGGTCTTGTGTCTCTAGAGAATTTCTTACCAAATGCTGATTTTTGCAAGCAGACAGAATCAGCATTTCAAGTATTTTTTTTTATAATGCAGCAAATCGGAAGTTGTATCTGCTTCATCTTCTAGACAAGTGGAAATTCAATTATCAAAAGAAATTTCCAACTATGACTCTAATATTTCATACTCTTTTTAATGAGTCAATTGTTTATAGCAAAGTTAGAGCTGTTTTCTCTCCTTTTAACAACTATACATATGTATGACTGCCTGTGTAAAAAATGATGAGAATTATCAGTATCTCTTAATGAAGTAAAATTATGGAATATTGAAAAAAACCTGAGGGTTGAATTTTTTTAATAAAACAAAACAACAACTTTATCATCAGCTTCATCATTTTTACAGGAAAGGGAAATGTCAATTTTAGGCATTGCTTGTATGACCACCTTCATAGTAGCAGTACAACAAGGTAGTTTGCAAGTCTGGAGTATAAAGGTGAGCCTGGCCCAAAAGCTTGTTTTTTTCACCACTCTCTGATACCATTTTGTTTAACTGGAACAATAGTGCCATGCTGCTTTCTCAAGATTACATCAAAATAAAATAATTTCATTTAAAATCAAATTTATTTCAAATGGACTATGTCTTTGCTGTTTAATTTATTTAAACTAAACCCAAATTTAACATGTAAAAAAGTAGTGGTGGGGAAATGATGAGGGCCTGGAGGTCAGACAGCTTCTGCAGTGGAAGGAAGAGAATGCAGTATTAATGATGGCCTTTGTTGTGGTTTTATTGTGGTTTTGTCTTTTTTCACTATCTCGTGTGATTCATGATACGTATCTAGCATTGATAGTTATTATAAAATCAGCTGCTTTCTAGATGGAATCTAAATCTCAAGCATCCCGCAGAGTGAGCACTGAGAGCAAGGGCACAGACACACCCAGGTTAGGCTGGCACCTCTCCCCTCCAGGCACAAGGAGAGCAAAAACAGCGGGAAGTTTTTTCCAACCACATAATTTTCCTGTTTTGGAGCATTCCAAAGATGGCTGAAAAAATGATAGAAGTGCTTTTTTTATGGCAATGAAATTCTGAGTATAAAATACATATTACATAAACCTCTTGGTTGTCAGGGTCTTGCAGACCAAGTAAGCTCTCCTAGGTCTGTCACAAATGTTCTTGAAGGTTTCCAGCAACTGAGTTGCACCATGCAAGATGTGAGGTTCTTTTTAGATAGATCTTAAATAATATCCTCTGTTTCCTCCAATTTATTCTTTTGAGTTGGAACTTCGGCATTTGAATTATGAAAAAATGAGTTTATTTACTATGAACAGGCATAATTATAAGATCATAAATTACAAGTTAAGAAATCATTCACATCTATTTTGAGTGCAAGTTATTTTTAATTTTCAAAAGCACCAGTTACTCAAAATTGAGAAGTGTGGCTTTTTAATATGCTTTCACAAGAGCCTAACAGACCATGTGGTAGGATTCTGCGTGCCTAGAAAATGATGTGGATTTCTACAGTGCCGTTCAGTTTTCCGGCAAACACAGTGAATAATTGCCTGGTTTTCTTCACTTGATGGCAAAGCTTAAATCAATAAATCTGATGACCTGAAAGCTGTCTCTTCAAGTGATGCATTTTAGAATACTTTCTAAGAACTCAAAGGTCAAGTCCAAAGGAAACATTTTTATCAGAGGGTGATATGTTGAACATGATCTGTGCAGCTGGAAAGAAGTAATTCCAATTTGTACTTGATTTGTTTTAAATTCTCCAAAGCTTCAAATCCCGTGGGATATGGACAGACTTTGATATCATTAATTTAGTGGCAGTGTTTTCAATTTAATGATCATTAACTGCATTTTATCACGATATTTGTTGCAATAGCATTTACCTCTCTTTTCTGTGTTCCTTGCTGTGTTCTTATATTTCTGTTGTTCTTATATTTACCGCTCTCCAGTGAATAAAAAATAAAAATGTATTTTTCTATTTTAGAAAAATCACTTTTATCTCTAGTAATGACATAAATGGACTTCAAGAGTTGAAATCAGAACTCTTTTGATGGTATCTAAGTGCAGATCAAAGAGGTGAAAAAACCCAAATCTCCTCTCCTGCCTCGAGGGAGCAAAATGAAAGGGGTCTGTTTGAGGTTTCTTAGGTTGCTAGACTGTTATAAAGACTCAGACTAGAGACTTGTAACAGGAAATAGTGTGGAAAAATGAAATTAATTCTGAAGTTACATAATATTAAAAAATTGCCCTAAATATTTACTGACAACTTTGTATTTGTAACTTTGTTTTGAAACTGCCTGGAAATTATGTTTTATTAAATATTGTTTAATTATCAAAACATTCACACAAGTTTTTGCAGGCAAGTGTGAAGTTTAAAGGAAGTCCAAAGAGTCATTCTGCCTTGAAAATTAGTATTGTTGGGGGAAATGGGTACAACATGTGCAGGCATTCTCTTAACAAAAGAGTGTTTTCTTGCATCACATGACAGGTCCTGACTTACTCACTGTTTTGAACATTTTAGTGTTCATCCAGGTGCTTCGAAACACTGTTTTTGATCATCTTATTCTTCATTGTCTCTCTGGAGTTATATAAGAATCATCATTCTGCAGGCAAATTTTCACGATTAATCTTTTTAATAATACCATTTCTCTGTATCGACTCAAATACTGTGGGTTGTCCCCAGAGTCTGCTGTAGAGGCTTGGAAGATATTTTTGGCACACGGGGCTAAAACTGGCAGGAGACAGGTGTGCCTTTCTCCTCCCTCACAGTGTCGTGGAGGTGCAGGTCTGTGATTAAGTGAAGGGTTTGGTGATGGGCAGTGATTAGTTCAACTCACCCGTGCATGTTTTAGAGAGGGAGAAGCAATCACTGCAGTGAAAACCAACAGTTCTTAGAGTTCAGTGTGCAGTAGAATAACGTGGGAAAGAAGGATGTTCTCAGCATTAAATTTTTTCTAATAATTAATTCTTAAAAAGCTTCCTTGTAAACACTGATAAGGAAAAAGGTAGTGATACGCAGAAAATAGAGGATAAAAATTGTTTTGAATATATTTTTAGTGCTTAGGAATTCTGGGAGCTATTCACATTGTGAAACGAGGCAGTGCTCGTCCATATTGGATAAAGGTGCTTTTATGTTTGTGTTTGGAGGAAGGCTCGTGTTCGTGTGGTTTGTTTAGGCTTTTCTTTGCGTAAAAAGTTCAGCATGTCTAGATAAGCTTGTAGAGTAAGTATTTAAAATGTAAGCATTGTAAAAAGCTTGTGAAATAGGCATCTACAGGAAGATCAGCTGAGGAGGAGATTTCTAGGTTGCTAAGGTACAGGGATTGCCAATCATAGTAGTGTTTTTACATGATTTTTGGAGGAGATACAAGGGTTTTTGGCTACTTTTCTTTGGCTCTTGTTTAGTTGTGGGGAGGAGTAATTTAAACCTTGTGAAAGGGAGTTATCGTTTTCCTACAGTGCATGAGATAAATATTTTTATTAGTTTTTAAATGGAGTTCTGGTTCTAATCCAGTTGTTCTCTCCCCATGACAGCATGTTGGCACAAAGCAGCCTGCTGTCACACAAATAAGCATCAAATAAACGAAGAAAGTCAGCAAAAGTGTAATATGAAACGAATAATTAGTTGTCAAAATTTCAGTTGGTTCCCTGCAAGTAACTTTTCCCTATTTTTCTTTCCTTCCAGAAATACAAAGAATATGAGAAGGATGTTGCAATAGAAGAAATTGATGGCCTTCAGCTTGTGAAAAAGTTAGCAAAGAATATGGAAGAAATGTTTCATAAGAAGTCTGAAGCTGTACGGGTAAGCAGCAGATCAATCTGCTATTTCCTCCTATGATGTAAAACTATGTAATTTAGGCTCTGCTCTGAAGGCTGTACTAGCAATTGAAGGTGCTGAAGTGGAAATGCTAAAGCATTCAGAAGTATTTTAGGATCACTGTTCAAGAGAATAGATTTAAATTATTTATACCCTCAATAGATAAATGTAAGAGTGTGCAACAAGATTTGGACTACCAATTTCCAATATGAGTTTGTAAAGTATCACTTGTGTGCAGTAAAACCTAACTGCATATGGTTAAAATGTTAGATTTTAAAATATCCAACCAAAGCAGACTTAATTTCAGTGCTCACTATTATAAAAATAGTATTGCAGGGAAATGTCTGAGTTCATTAACTGTCCTCTAGTTCAGAAAAAGATGCAAACTCTTCAAATGGGACTAAATCCATAATTCCTTCAATTGTGGTAAGTGCTACATCACTCTTCAGGTGGGCAGCTTATTAAGTAACTAGATCTGTACATCTGTAAGTTTTTGTGCTTTTTCTTTTTTTTTTTTTGTTTGTTTTTTCAATCTCCATTCTGATCCTCCTTTTGTAGTAGCTTTGGTGTCTATCAGGCATACCATAAAACCAAGAAAAATTCAGACTTTCATGTTTCATTTTATCAAACACGAGTTTGTTGCAACATGTGTGTTCTGAAGAATAACAAATCTGCCTGTTGTAGTTTTCCTTTTGCATTATTCTTTTCTAGAAAATGAGGTGACTGCCTGAAACAATATTTCCTTTTGCATCCCCTCTATCAGCAAACTCACAGGACATTATGGTGATGCTGTTTACCATCAGCTGCTCTATTTCAGCCAGATTTATCTGCTCAATTGAGTTGAAGATCTTCATGTCTTCACTGTAGAGCTGGAGGTATCACCTGAGGACAGGGATTCCTTTTGTGTAATTGAGGATACAATTCCTCCTTCAGCCTTGTGCTATTTGTTATGGTGCAAAAGGAAGGAAAGAATTTGGCTACATTTTAGAGGTTGAATTTTCAGGGCTGGCAGTGAAGTAAAACATATTTCAGCTTGTAAAACTGAGCACACTTGGCAAGGAAGCAGAGAAAGACAATAAACATGGAACCCTGCAATGCTATTTTTACAGTGTGTTTTTCAGAGGAAAAACTACACTTTAATATGTGTGCAACAGCTTCCAGAAGCCTGAAGAATATTGACTTGGGGAAGGGGGAGGACTCTTTTCCTTGTTTCTTAGCAGAGGAAACTGCTCCCCTGGGATCATAATGTGAACAAAGCATTCTTGGAGCAGCACTTGTTTAGAGCGAGAAGTGACCAGCGAGCTGCACACTTGGCTGGTGAGGGAATAGAATTCCATCAGTGAGGAGTGCTGGTGGGGAAGAGCAGTTTGTGTCTCAATTAGAGCTTCATAACAAATGTTTAGAACAGGTTTGGCCTCTTCATGCAGACAGTGTTTTTATCTAAGGAAGGAAAAATACAGGATCGATATAGACCACCATGCTCTGAGTAAAAACAAGCCCAAATTCTGTGAAGTTAAACCATGCATGTAATCTTGAGTGAATGGATTTTAGTGCTGGAAAAAGTGACTGAAGTCCAGAGCCTTCTTTGGAAGGTTTCCATCTTTGGAAAGGAAGCTAAAAACATGGTTTGGACAGGGTTACTTCTCTTAAAAATTTATCTGTTTAGTGTACTTTCCAATGAAATCATTAATTTTTGCATAATTATATAAATTGGTCCATGCTAGAGATGTAATGAGTGACTTGTTCTGCTCTGGTAAAAAGTAGTGCTTAGTAATTTGCATCCTGAGAAGTACAAAATCCTTTGGTACAGCGCAGGTTTTGCATAAGTTTCATCCTTGATATATCACAACTTATTTCCCCCTTATATCTGGAGAGGTGAGATGGGAATTAGAAAACTCCTGTGGACTTAAGACCTCTGTTCCATCCTGATATTGGATCATCTTGTCTCTAAAATAATAGAATTTTGACATACGTTTTTGATGGAAACTTGTGCAAGATCACTGAAGCGTAGAATTCAGAGTAATATGTCAGATATATTGGTGGTAATGGTGGAGGAAGTACTAAATGAAGAATACCTTACAAAATAGCCTTAGAAATAATGAGGACATGATCATGAGGGCTCAAATCCAAGGACTCAGAAAATGTGTTCCAATGTTATCTCAAATTGTTACTCTACACCAGTCCTTGAATTAGCCTTGAGTAGACATCAAAATCCATGGTTGATTAGAGTGTTTTATCCAAAAGCATTTTTAGTTAAACATGCTTCTTCAGGTTATAGCAGATGTAGCACTCTGTGACAAATGTTCAGAAATTCATAGTACAGAAAATGTTTGATTTGTAGAAAAGGCCAAGAAGAAGACCCGGAAATATAAAAATAGGATGGCTTGGAAAGGCCTCGGGTTTTGCCTTTTTTTTTTTTTCTTTTGTTGTTGTGGTTTTGCTTGATGCTTTCAAACATATGAACTTGTTTGAAGCTACTAATCACATTTGAACTGTCTTTTCCCTCCTCTCCCTTAATATTCTGGATGAATTTTTATCTTTCTCTCTCATCGCTTCTCATAGTGATTAGTTGGCTCAGTGTGATTTTTATCATATTCATCCCCTGTTTGAATTACCATTCAGTATGCAATTATTCTATCACAGAATGTCCTATTTTTGTTCTGTCAGATACATAAGATAAATGGAAAACTGAAAGTACTAAACCAATTATATAACCTTTTGTCAACTACTCACTGATGGAAACCCTTGCAAGCAACATTTTTTTCCCCCCTCCTTCTCCCCAGTGTTCACTATTTACCTTGGGTTTATATCAGTTCAGGGTATTCCTGTTAACTGTTTCCTTCCCAATGCTGCCCTTCTTGACTGAATTTCAGGCAGGCAACTTCATATTTTATTTTTAAGTATTTGTGACATGAATCAAGTTAAAATCCCTGAGCAGTGGTTTTGATTCAATGCTGGTGATGTTTTGTTTCTATCTGTGACAAAGGTAAATGTAACCATTTACTTTTAAGATTATGATGCTTGAGATGGAAAAAATCTTACTGCCCGTAAGGTGACAGACATGGAAGTGTTTCCTGAGCTGTTCAGCAGTTGTTTTAATTTTTACAACCAAACACAAATAATCCCTTTGAGACCCTTGTGTGGTCTGCTGTCACTTGTGGTATTATTGTAGTTGTTTTTCCTGGACTTTTAGTGATTTCACTCATAGGAAGTTTGCTTGATCAGTCTTAATGTTACCCATGATTTTTTTTAAATACAATTTTTAGAAGGTTTTCTGATATTTTAGTGACTCTACTAACTTGAAGCTGAACAGGCACAAAGCACTGTGACAAAAGGACTGTGGCAACAAACTTGATACTGAAAAAGAGGTGGAGTTAAAATTGTTCATTTGATTCTTTTACTTTTCCTAGTTACTGGCAAAATGGGAAAAAATTCGAAGAAGCCTAGAGAGAAGTGAAAAAGAAAGCAAAATGAAAGATAAGCAAATTATTAGGGAATATTCAAAAAGCTATTATTATAACTTTAGCTGTGCACTAAAATTTCGATTTTTGTTAATATTTCTTTGCAAATGAAGAGATCCTATAAAAATGGTGGTTGATTCACTGGTAAGATGGCAAATCAAGTGTTAAGGATGGTTTTTCTTTAAGGCAACTACCCTTGCTGCAGTGGAAAATGCAAATAAGAGGCTTCTCTTTATTAACTTTTCCTACTATAGATACCTGGAGTTCATTGTGAAGCTGATTCTCATTATAACTGTACTGTGAAAAGTAATTGCTGTTATACAGTAATTCAATTTCAGTGCATTCATGCATCAGTAAACCAGTGGGGTTTATCTAGAGAAACCTGGGCCTCTAAAGCTTTTTATCATGAAATTCCACATGCAGACAAATGTTCTTCCAAGGAGTAGAATATCAGCATTTACATTTAACAAACATCTGCTGTGAAGAGAAATGGATTTTTTTCCACTGATGATTTTTACGCCAGTCTTTAAGCTTTTTTTCAGATACTATTAGGATGATACTGTTTATGCCCAGTTAAAGTAACGTATGTGTTTGAAATGTTAGTGCTTGGTCATGTGCATACATGGTGGCACATTTTAGTATGCACGTGTATATTTGTGTGGGTACAGATTTTAGGTGTGTGTTTTGGGGTTTATATGTGCAATATCAACGGATGCAATTTCCTATTGTTTTTCTGCATGTATATGTACATATATACATAGGCAAAATGTTAAACAGCATGTACTGCATTTAGATGTTTCCAAGCAAATACAGGTAAATTGGTGTCCTGATCAATACATTAATTTTTATTTAAAATGCTGTGTTAGTGAGTGCAAAATGAACTTGATTTGATGAACACAAAGATCGTGGCAAGTATTTCAAAGCTGAGAGTGAAAGTTCCCAAAGAGAGGAATTTTTTTTTTTATTTAGAGCACTACAGAATATTTCCATAGAGTGTATGAAATCTCAATAAAAAAATCATACTGAATGTTGTAGTCAATAATTGTAGCTTTAATTTACACATCACCTCCAAATACTTTACTTTTTCCTTTAGTGTACTTGGAATTCAACTCATTTTTAGTGTCTAACTTAGTTCATCCCCATTCAAGGCAATAGTGAAGAATATTCCAGGTGAATCTTACACTGATTTCTTTTTTTTTTTTTTTGAGACTGCTTTAAATATGCACTGGCTTGAATACCCACTGTGTATTTTATTGCACTGTATTTTCATTCTGATTTTCTATGACTTTGGTCAAGGCTAGATTGGGACTGGCATTCTTGAGAAGAGAAGCAAACAATCATTCATATTTTATATTCATATAATCTAACAGAAATAGATCTTAAATGTCAAAACTCATTACTTTTCTAGGCTCAGTATTTCAAAGATAGCATAAACTAAGTTCCCTCATTGAGCTATTTGCATCTGCAGAATTAGAAGGAAAATGAATATCACTGTGCACTCTTTACAACTGCAGCTCAATGGGGACTGTACTGACCCCTGATTTTTTTTATTATAAATATAGTAATAAAGGGTTTTTTTAAATCAGCAGATGGAAATGAAAAAAAAGAACCTCAGCATTAAGTTTATAAAATTACTGAGGGAAAAAATTATAAATGGTTGTGGGTGGAAGGAAATTATGGTGAATCAACCCAGTATCACTATAAATAGTTTTAAATGACAGAATAAAGACATAACGAATAAAGGAGAGATGGCTACAGTTGTGTTAATTACTGCTAGCAAATTAAAGGTTTTCAGCAATATTTTTGTGTTCACATTTAGTATTTTAACTGTAATTGTTGCTAGTTAATTTTGCTGTCATTTAAACTTGCTCATAGTTTTACTCGTCTGCTTCTTGTGTCAGTAAAAATTTGTGTTCTTGAAAGCATTAAGAGCTTTATTTTTACTGTTTTGCAAATTAGAATACATTGGAAAATGAAAAGATGGTTAGCAATCCACTGACAGTGGAGTATTTAATAGCATAATGCATGACCTTGATAGTCATAATTTGGAGAATATTTAAAGGCACAGTAAATATTTTTCTTCTTTATTGCTCTTGGGCTTGAGGATTGTTCTTGGTAAATGTGTAGAATTTAGGATATTCAACAAACGAAGAATTGGCAAACCTATTGTAGTGTGGATCAACTAGATACCGCATTGCTGCTTTGATTTTTAGTTCTTTGAGTTTGCCAAGAAATTTGTGCCTTTATAAAGAGAGACTGCTATGAATTCTGAAAGAGGGGAAAAAAGTCTAATTTTATTAGAGTGTGGGTGAGCTTTTCTCCTTAACCTTCATTCCCATCCCATAGCTGTGGTGAGAGAGCTCAGAGTGTCCTCAGGTGCATTTGCTGGTAAACAAGAGGAATGAATGAAAAAGGTACAAGCAGTTTACCTCATACCCACCCTGTGTGTGCAATGGAATAAATATGGAATAGATGGGTTTAATGGAAGTTAGTTTTTCTGTCTGTAGACCTCTCTGAATCATAGCATGGAGCCCAAGTGCATTGATGAAATATTTAACTCTCATATGTCCTAAAACCCAGGTTAGCTGAATTGTCAGGAAGCTGTTCTTTGAAACAGGTACTGGTAGGGGGGAAGAGGTGAAAGATGAAAAAAGTCAGTGGGAGAGAATGAAAAGAAAACCAGTGAAAACTTCAGGGAGATGTTTCAGGGGATATGTGTTAGTCAAGATTTCCAGGGAGTCATGTGCAGCATCCAGGAGCTCTTGCCCCTCGATGCATCACTGCTGCAGCACACTCTGCTATGGCCTTGCAAACGTGGAGCTTTCGTTGTCTTGGTACATTTTGAAATAGATATTTACAAAAACGTAAAGCAACTTGAACCATCCTTGTATTTATTCTGTCTTTAAAACTCTGGCATGTTTGTATGCTAAAAGAAAAAAAAGAGTCCATGGTCTAGTCAGTCTTAGGAAATTTAGTGAATTTCTTTAAGTTCAAATTTAGAAAAAAGGAAAAGTACCCATAAGACAAAAAGGAGGAACATTAAGACTTGTAGAGAAAGCTTCAAAGCATTTGCTGCTGGAGACAATTATGATGGTCTCATCTCCAGTGCCAAGAAAAGAAGTAAAAAGTATTTAAAGATAGTGCATTCAACTATAGAGAATTTATCTGAAAATACAGTGAGGAAATCCAGCCACTTCACAGATTAGTTCCTGTATGAGGCTTCACTGCAAAAGTACGTAACGTTCAGTCTTTGCAATCAACATAAAATAGTTTTTCAGACAGCAGGAAGAAAACAGTAAAGTAGTGTTAGAAGAATGAAGTAGGATAAATTAGCCTAATTTATCCTTCTGTCTTATCAGTGTTTTAGGGTATTAACATATTTTAGTACTTTACATTAACATTAATTATTTTAACAAAATTAGTCATGTTGTCCAAATTTCTGCTCAATGTGGGATTTAAACTAGTCACTTCAAATAGTAATGTTTTAATTAAAACTTAATTTCAGTTGCACAACTATCATCTTCTCAATTTTCAATTATAATTCTGATCTCATGTTGTAAACACGTATCATCGAATCTATTTTTTTGAATTATAAAAATGAATACTTGTACTTTTATATCATACAGAAATGATAGATGTTCAGTGTCATATCAGTTTTAGAGGGTTTATTGATATCTATTTTTAAATGATTATAAATATTCTAATGAGAAAATGCACTATAACTTGCCACTCATGTAACATTAGCCTGTTTTCCGAAACCTTGTGTTCATTTGATTTAATGCTTAGATAATAAAAAAAGGTCTCTTCCTTTAGAGAATGCTCAGCTTGCAGCCATGCAGAGCAGGTTTCCAAGCTGCTGCCTCCTTTTTCCATTCCATGAATGATGCTAGCCTCCGCTCTCTGTCTGTGGAGCGTGAGGGAGCACCAGGAGCAGCAGTGAGGAGGAGCCTGTTAATAGCTTTCTTGGAGGGATTTAATGAATGGTCATTTATCAATATTTTGAGGAGGAGAGAGACTCATCTCTGTGTGATTCTTCATTTTGAAGTGCTCAGAAGCATTTCAATGAAAAGAGGTGTAAAGAGAATTCATTACTGTTTTTTACGAGCATTAACTCTTCCCTCTACTCTGTGGTGAAGTTTCCAGGGGGGCTGTGTCAGGTGTGTTGGCTCAGCCTGACCTACCACTGGAGCACTGTTGCAAGAGAAAAGCCTCCTACACAGGTAACTGAGGGCAAATACCCCATTTATCCTCTTCACTCCCACCTTCCTTGAGTTTGACTTTAGTGTAATTAGGTAGGAAGAGGCCTGCTTGATCTAAACCACTTCCAGCTTAGTTAATTTTTTGTCTCTAACAGCTGATTGTGTATTCCAACATGCCCAGCACTGATCAGCACGTTTCCTTTCTCTCTCACCTTTTGGATTTTTAACACCTACTGGTTCAAAAGTTGTTCTGCCTCATTTTCTCTGGACACTACAGTTTCTTTTATCTTCTAATTTGAATAGAATTATACTTTATCTGTTTATACAATAAACCCGCCATGCTCCTTCTCCCAGATGAACAGTTTCTTTAATGCTGGAGAACTGCACAGACTCTAGCACTGTGCTTTTTAAGCTCACAGGGCACTCTGATCTGAGCTGCTGATGAGGGTGGGGGTAAAGAAACTCTTCAGCAGCACTGAATTTCAGGCGGTCACAATTTCTGCTGCAGTTAAATCAGAACATCAAGATTATCACTACTTGGTGATATGTGAAACAGTTTTGGGAGACAAAAGCAGACCAAGAGTGAGATAAGATGCTTCCATTTTCTTTTTCTTGGGAAAGCAAGGGCTTGTTTTGAGAGTGAGTTAATCAAAAAATTAGTTAATATGTTCTTGTTTTGAACAGTATTTTAACAACTGTCTGAAATACAACTTCAATAAAACATCAGATTTGATGGTGTAACTAGAATTTCAAATGTTTAAAACTAATCTTCCTCTTGATGAAAACCAAGAAAATGGCTCAAGTTTCATTTGCTAAAGTTAGACTTCTGGATTGTCCTAGCCTGTACTTTTATGTGCTTGTAAGTTGGCCACGGCTCTTGGAGAGCTCTCCCTTCTGGCTTCCACAGGTGCTTGCTCCCCTCTCCTTTCTTTTTTACTTTTGCTTCACTGAGCTAAGGCAAAGCTGTGCAGAATGGTCTGAGAATTTTAAGACCAAAGAATTATCTGGTGCAGAAACCCCAAAACAAAAAGCTAAGAGGCTTCCTTTCCCTTAGATTAATTAGGATCTTGCTCATTGCACGAAATGAAAAATACTTGCAATAGGGCCCAGGAAGGAGATGGGAGACAGGAATGAGTTAGACAATATGATGGACCCTGCTGTTTCTTATTTCCTCATGGGAGTGGAGGCGGTGACTTAGAACTATATCGAACCATCTTTGCATTTGGATGATTTTTAAACTCTGGTGACTGCAGCTGTTTAGGGAAATTGTCTAATTACTTACAGATCACTTTGGGTCTGATATTTTGTGTGGGCTAAATGTGCTCTGCTGTTGTGTGCTGTGCAAGAGGGTGAGAATCTCCTCCCGTGTTTGTAGGTGATCAGTGCCTTATGTATGGTGACTGCAGAAAGCTGAGCTCCTGGTTCAAACCGTGGGTGTCTGAGCAAAAAGGTTTCAAATTAATGACCTGAATCTCTAGAGCTTCAGTAAAATATAAACAAGACTTTCATTTTCCTAGGGAATAAGGTGAGGTAGCTCACACATAGCACATATTGATGGGTAAGATTTGGGGCTTTTGCTGGGCAAAAGGACATCATCCCTTCCCAGGAACAACATAAACCCACTGCAACCTGAGTCTCATAGTACTCAAATTCTGTAGTGCTTCAGTCGGCAACACTGGTGATCAAGCAGCTTTAGGGCTGACAGGAGGGGTGGAAAGACTCTTACTAAAAGAGCACCCTTTGATCAATTTAACTGACTGATCAAATTATGTTTAAAATTAAAATTTTAATGGATTTCAAATTACGTCCAAAGATGAACTCTGAATGTGAGGTATCACAAAAATGTCTAGGCAATGCTTTCCATGTACACAGCCAAAAGCATCTTAATGCACTTATGTTGCAGATTTAGGATTTGTGACAGGAACAGCTGAGGCCCACAACTCTGGCAAAAACTGCAGCGTACTTGGGTGAGAGCAGGTGCAGAGCCTGACACCTGGGCTGGAGTTTGCTTTTCAGTTTTGTGGAGACACAAAGTTCAAAACCACAGGGGAGGGGAGCAGAAGTGTGAACTTTGATTTAGTGGTATTTTATGTGTGGAAGGAAGAATATTGTGTAGCTCATGTTGTCCTAATCACTGTGTCATTTGGTGCTGGGGCCAAGGTAGGAAAGAGTGCAGTCATTTATTTGCAGAGCATCTTGGTTTTAGTGCCACGTAATTATGCCTTTGGTATGTTTTAAAATTAGTTGCAGTGAAGGGAAAAAACAATAAATTATAGAGTACACTTTTTAATTTCTTTTACCTCCATATAAATAGATACACAGCCATGTATTCTTGGTCCAATTGCATTTCTCTGTCATTTAAGCTAGCGCAGCATATCTTGGATGATTGCTTCTATCCGTGCTGTGCAAGTACTCCAGGAGGACAAATTGTTTGAGTAAATCATAACAAAAAAGGTGTTTCATGTAAGAAATAACCAGTTCCAAACTAATACTATAAATTGAAATTTTATTGATTGGTCTGGGGACTTTTTATTATAAAGTTTAAATTACAGCAATCATTGTGGCACAAAGCACTACAGAAATGCTACATTATAGAAAAATCTTGTGCCCTGTATTTTCAATGGGTCATTTAAGAGCAATGGAAATATTATATGTAAGCAAAAAGGAAAGAACTGCTCTGTACCTGTGAGTCTTTGTTTTAAAAAGAAGCTGGAACTGGAGAAGCAGGGTATGCTGCAGCAAAAGGCACAAGCTGTGTGCACAAAGAGAGTTAGGGAGCATTTAGAGATTTCATGTTAGCCTCACATCACCCTTGCCAGGTGTATCAGAACATGGACTATACACTACAGTGTATATCCCCAGAAGGATTACAGGGCAACTTTCTATACATCAGAAAAAAATTGGGGACATTTGAAGTTAATTCTTAATTGTAAGGATAAAACATTGTTTAAAACCACTGTAACTGGTAAACCTTTGGCACAGGTAGGGAGCATGTTAAGGGAGAACCCTGGTAAACATCTTTATTTGCTGGTTTATACCTCAGTTTCTTTCATCAGTGGAGTTTCTGGTTTTGATACTCTTGGGGCTAGCACAATGCAGGGATTTTCTCCTTTTTAACACACTGAGCAGCTAGAATAACATCTGCAATTAAAAAAGATTGGCTTATATTACAATTTTCCATTATATTGAAAAAAAAAGAGTTTTGTCAGTAAAATCATACTTTTATCAGTCATTTCCCATAACTTGTAGTGAGACAGTAATTTAGCACTTTGTAAATGTGCCAGAAAATTAGTAATTCTTGAGTCATTAATTTTGCATTTATCTTAATTGTGTTACATCTATGGATATTTATGGAGTTTCACTTTTTTCCACAAAAAAAATATTACTATGGTGTTATTTTTGAGATGGGTTTAAGAAAACTAAATTCTTTTATTTTAATGCAAATATTTTTGCCATATAAAAATGGAAATTTTACCTTGATTTTTGAATTAAGCAACTTTCAATTAAATGTCATTATGAATTGTTTTAGAAATGGGGATACTTATTTTCCTTTTGCTTTTAGATAACTCCATGCTCATGTTCTAGAAATTAAATCCCTAATCTCTTGATCTTTGTTGTTGATTGAAGTTCAATAAGGAATTGGGTAAATTCATAAAAGATGAGTCCAACTGCTGGCCACTGCTGGAGAGAGGTTGGGAGCTCTCTTTTGTCTCTCTGCTGGTACTCATTGCTGAGATTCTGTTAAGAACTCAAAGAGCTGAACTTAAAAAGTTATTACATGCATGCCAGGTTTTTGAAAGACCAGGTAGTTTGAGCTTATGACACAGTTCCTTGGGTGTTGCTGTATTCTTATTTAAAAAATGATAAGTTATTTGAAAAAATGCTGCATGCTTATGGTTTTTTCTTCTCCTCATCTCTCCCCTTGTTTTCTGAGCTCGAAGAGTGAATCATGCAGGTGGCACTGGCCAGGCTGCTCTGCGCAAACCCAAAGCAACGTTCAGGAGAAACTCAGACCTTTGCATGGCAAAAGTGAAACAGAAATCCTTCAGAACTAAATCAACACAACCCCAAAATATATAAAAAAATAATTAACAAAACCTCAGAGAGATGCCTTGGGTTTTATTTTCTGTCTTCTCTTTGGATGTTGAAACAGCTCTGTTACACGTGAATTTTGATGGATGTGAGCAGATAGAAAAGAGGAATATTTTACTGCAGTAATAATCAAATATTGTTCACTTCTTTCAGCCTCTACATCTCTGTGGGAACAGAGGCAGTATCCTACATTCTGTTCCCAGCTGCATGTGGCAGTTTTGAACTTTTCCCCAGTACCTCGTCCTCCACTGGAGGACACGATTAATTGGGAGAAATACATTTTATTACCTCATTTTTCTCCTGATGGTTATAATGCAATATATCAAATAAACACTCCAATGAATGGCTTGCCATTTTTCATGGCTAAGGAGAAGGTCTGTGTGGTTGGGAAGCTGCAGCAATGGAGATTAGTTAATTATTATAGGCAATTCCAAGTGACAGTGTGCACCAAAGGGATTATCAGTGCCTTGATAGACTTTTTGAAGTCAGAAGCTATTGTAACTCTTGCTTTTGGAGTTTCATTGAAATTATTTAATTACCTTGGTTCTTTCCTTTTTCTTTGTTTTTTTTTTTTAAGCATATGTTCTCATTAAAAAATCCTATAACATTCCTGATCACTGTTTTGTATCTTTTGTACTGAAATCTGAGGCAATTAATTTACTTGTTCCATGCTATATCAATACTGTCTGACACTTTCTTCCCATATCCCGTGTGGTCTGGCTGTCTCCCTGCCAACATTTGATACTTTTAAAAGAATTTCTCCTGCTTTTCTGATATTTTATTAGATGTTTTAATTTTACTTCTTGGTTTTCTTCCCTCTTTATATTCAGTCCTTTGTAAATTATGTTTCCTTGATGATGGTTAAGTCTGCTTTGCGCTGCTGGGTTACTCATCATGTGGTGCTTCATCTTGCATTCTGCTCTGTTTATCCACTGCCTTGCCCTGGAGATATTTTTAAACTATGATGGTGCTTTTTTTTCCTTTCACCCATAATTAAACAAATTATTTATCTTTGCCATTGTGAAATGAATGAAATCAACATTGACCTGGTTGCACCTTTCTACTGTACATTTATCAATGTAACCCATCTTATTAGACTTCATTGCAAGCATATAAGGAAAACACAAAGGGCTTATTTTGTGATTGACCTGAGGTGAAATTCCAGAAAAATTTTTCATTTCTCTCATCTGAGTGTGCTAAAGAACTGATGGCTGTAAGCCTTTATGGTGCTCACTGCTTTCAGTGAATGAGTTTGCAGGACAGGTACTTTTCCTTGGAAGAGACAAAGACAAGGGGAACTTTACAGCTGTCAAGAACAATGAAAGAGATAAAAGGTCACAAGATACATTGTGGGTATAAATGAAGGATTTATTTTGAAGGTAAGGGTTTGAAACAAGACTTCTAATCTTTCAGAACACTAGAAATGATGACTGAAATGAAACCAGTTAATTTAATCAATAATAGCTAAAGCTACTTGGATTTTCTTCTCCAAAATACTCAAGACAAAGGCATAGTAGTTTGGTTTAGTCTAATTTGGTAGAATTAGTTTTTAGAATTTAGTTAAATTTGGTAGGATTAGCTTTTATATTTTTTGATCCCCTAAAAGAGCCACCAAGAAATTTGCAATGATTCCAGCCTCTCCTCCTATCTAGAACCAGGTTACTTTATTTTTGCATTCTATCAATACAAATTTTAAACATTAATAACTTAACAGCTGTGCTACCACATCTGAAAAGCTTTGGTGCAACAAGTCACTTATTATGAAGAAATATTAAGAATCATTGTGTTGTAGGAACTGAAGGAAGAGTAGAGGAGTTTATTAGAATATCTTAAAAGATTAATTTGCTAGTGACTGGATTTCAAGTCAGTTTTTTCATGCAGTTATAACCCAGATTGGGTTTTACAAGACTTCTTTATGTGTATATATATGCAATAAGAGTGGAAAAAGTGAGAGAATGTAGTTGTGTCATCATAATCTCTGATGATACAATCAGGTGTTGGCACAGAAAAGGATGTGGTTTTATTACAGTACCAGCAGAGATATACAGCATACTTTAAAAATGATTAAAAAGTAAAGTACAAAACAATGGCTTTTATATTATATATTCTTAAAACATTTTTATGGCACATATTATTGTGACAATCTGTAGGCATACATGTTTTTACTGCTAGTAGCTCATTAGAGTGTGGCAGGTAAAGGAGAAACATTATCTTCTGTAATTGCAAAATCATGAAAGTCCAGCTGCCTCTGTTGAGGATTCCCCTAGTTAAAGGGATATAGGATATAGTCAATACAAACTCTAGGTTTCCTAAATGGCATAACTAAAATGCTTCATCTAACATGGCAGAGCGAAGACAAACATAGAAGCCTTTCATATATTATGCATGAATGAATGAATGAAGTCTTAAATGGCTTCGTTCTGCAGCGGAGAAGATGAGAATTGTGGTGTAACGTGTTGCTTCCTGTCATAGACACAAATTGATCTTGCATTATTCTGATTATGCTGTACAGCAGGACTCAGGAGGATGCTCAACATTTCAGGTGTAAATATATTGTTGTTCCAGAATTCAGAGATTTGGCATTTAGAAGTAGGCACAAACACTGTGCATTTCTTCCAGGTGCAGGAAGTGCAGGTCCTGGGGCGGATGCTTCATTGGCATACTCCTAAATTTACTGTGCTCCCATACAAGATAAATCCATGCTGTTCATGCAAATCTTACAAGACTGGGACTCTTGTGGGTGCTGATGTGGATGCTATACTTGATTTCTGGTTAATTTTAATTTGTTGACGTAAAAGTCTTCCAAGGCGGTTACAGGGCAAGATAAATTGTAGAGATTCACTCATTGCAATCCTATAAAAGTTTAAAGCTCTGATGTAGAAAAACTTGTGATGCCATATATAAAATTTAGTCAAATTAAAAAAAAAAAGAAATTAAGTGTCTTTTCTTTATATCACATAAAATGCTTTTTTGTGACATCATTGCTGCTGGTATAAAGGAAAACACCTTGGAGAGTAAATTTGGCTGCTTCTCCTTTCAGTCTGTGTGTGGTGACAAAAATAATTTAGTGTAAAAACCTGTTTAATTCCCTGCATTCAGTCTGTCGGAGTTAACATTGGCTGAGCCACTGCAGTATGGACCTTTGTCCAAACAGAAATTATTAGCACCAGCAACTGATTTCACAGAGGGCTTGGACCAGCCTGCAGCAGCACATGTGAATTACTGCTAATGGGACTGAATTTAAGAAAGCGTTTTTCAGGAGAAATGTCGTCTTTGTCTGTTATAAATGTCTGTTATTTGTTTCCCCTTATTTGTGTTACAAAGCACTAATGCTTTAAAAAGTGAAATGAGTAAGTGCTATGGTGGTTTTTACTCCAGAAATTAATTGCACTGCAATCCACAGTGGCTGAACATTTAATTTCACACCAAAGTAAAAGAACATAAAATTAAACCCTGGATGAAATTTTATTCAGTCTGATTTCAGTATTAGTTTCTTATAATGGTTTTTGGGATACAAACAAGTATAACCTACTGGCATGAAATGTGCCTATAAAAGTTAACAAAAACACAAAGTAGTTAATAGAGTTTTTGTTGGTGTAAGATTTCATTTTGTTGGTTTTATTTTATTTCAATTTTTCCTTCAAAAAGGGCATTTTAAACTTGATGTTTTCTCCTGTGCACTTCTGCTTCTTTTGAAAATACAACCTTCCTTTACTAGTAGCTAACTTTCTTATGCTGTTTATTTATGAAGAATTGAGAAGAGAAAAAATAAGCATCACTTTTATTCCTACGTGCTGTAGTATTAGTCAGCTGGTTTAGGCTTCATCATATATGAATTAGATGATGAAAATATTTTTAACATGGGTTTTTTTTGTGCAGTAATCGTAATGAAATTAAAATAGCTAGAAAAATGAACAATTGTTTGAACTAGAATAAAAAGAAAAATGTGAGTGAACACTTTTAATTTGCAATGTTGCATTTCACTTGCCTGCTCTCACTTTTACACAGCTGCCAATATCTTTCCAAATGTTTTACATATTATCACATTTATGGTTAAAAGCTGTGAAATTGTTCCCTTTTCCCTTTCTCTCACTGGGGAATTCGAGTACTCTGAACCAAAATTAGCATTCGGGTCATTACAAAGACATTGCTGATATTGTATTTCATACTTAATGAATCTTTATTGGCATCTGGGTCTAACCTTGACTCTGCTTAGTGAATCATAACTTGGCAGTCTCTGAGTAGCTGCTCCACTGTCCTATCAAATTCCAGGAGAGATAATTTGGTCTTTCCCACAATTTCATGATAACAAGCAGTATTGTGATTTTTAAAAAGAATAATCATAAAATAATACTGAGCACAAAATAAAACTTCAATGTCAAATTTATGTTAGATTTAAACTTTGTAAACTTAATATGATCATATTGTTAGTAAAGGTGATCTCATCGCTTGTAATGTTCTGCTAAAACCAAGCTTCTGTCTCATAATCCCTAAAGATGTTAATGCTTGGTATGAACCTCAGAATTTTCAATCCATGCAATTTTATTTTTTAGGAGAAGAGAATAGAGAAATTCAAATGTCCCCTATGTGCAACAACTGAAAAGGAGCTCGTTTCCATGTCTTAACCTTTCATATCTTAATGCAGATCTGGAGAGCTCCCCAGCCCCTTTATGGGGCATGGGAAGCCCTTTCAGTGCTTCAGGTGTCTTAACCAGAGCTCTCTCCTGTAGTTGCTTCTCCTCCTTGCCCAGTAATGCTAGATGGAACTTTCAGTATTTCTGTTCAAATTCCTTTTCATCTCAAATAGAAAAAAAAATTTGAAAAATGCTGGGATTCTGAATTAGTAGATAGAAGAGTTAGATATGTTCTTAAAAGGTGAAAAACACTGAGAAAAATCACATTTTTATGTAAGTAGAAACTCAGAGAAGACGTTTGCAACCCTAGAACACAGATTACTACATTTTATCAGAAACCATGTATGTTTCTAGCAGCTGAGGTCAAATGACATTGTGATGTGTAGTGACTGGGATCAGGAATTGTCATAAGCTTTCACTTGGTGGTGACCGAGGTCTCATGGTCCAGGCAAGAGGTGCAGCAGGAGCAGCCACCTGGCTCAGGCTTTTACCCTTCAGGCTCCATCACATCCCATTTGAGACCCCAAAGCCTCACCCACAGTTTGGTAGCTGCATTCATGTTTATACTGAGGCTTTTCACCTTGTGCTTTTGGGTGTGATAAAGACCCCTGAGAACTCTCTTGCTTCTGTGTGAGCTGTTTGCCAATACCATAATTCACAGCACAGCTGCAACTTCAGCAGTGCACGGTTCAGGTCCTAGGAAAGCAATAGGGGACTTTAAAAGCTCAGAGGAGAGAAGCAAAGGCAATTGCAGGTTTGAATGTCTTTGTTGCAAGAGGATTCCATACATGTGAATTTTTCATTCTTGAGAAAAAGCGAGCTGAGGGTGAGAGTCAGTAACACCACAAATGGTGGGGAGGATTGGACAGCGAGCAGCTGCTCTGTTTTCCAGTGCGGTGCCTAAGGGAGGCTGCTCAGCTCTTGTGAAGTCCCAGAGCTGCAGACTGGAAACTTGGCAGGGTTTCCTGGAGCTCCTGGAGCATTATCATATATACTGGGGGGTGACTTTGTACTTTACTTCCTTGGATTTTTTTCTTTTGGCCACTTCTGAGACTGAATTCTGGTCTAGATGGGCTCTGTGATCTGAATGCACACATCCGCTCCCAGGTGTAGGAAGGGAATTCCAGCCCAGCTCTGGAGTGGTTAGAGCATGGAAAGGACAGACTCAGCTTTCTGTGCAGAAGGGTAATTAAACTAAACTGAAGAACATTTCAGTGCTCAACAACTTCTCTTGCAGGGAGGGTGTTTCTTAAGGTCAGCTCAAATCCAGAATTCATCTATCCAAATAAGAGTTTATGAATGCAGTTACCCAGATCTTAGTCTGTCGTGTATTCAGAGGTCTCTCTCACTTGTACCAGACATGGCTGCCTCTCCTTGCACACACACACAACAGCCTGACAAGCTTTAAATCTAGCTTTGAAATTTTTGAAAAACAGCTTTGTGCTTTTTGTTTCTATTTGAAATCAAGCTCTATTTCTAAACCTGAGGGCCATTTAATTTTCTTTAGTTTTGATGTATGTGCAGCTCTTGTACTGATAGTTTTGAGGGTTCATAAAGATCCATTTTTTCTTCCTCAGAAACTTGCCTTTGGCAAGAGACACTGTTGCAAAGTGGTCCCCAAGCAGTGTTTTGGATCTCTTTCTCATTTTAGCAGTTAATCTGAATTTTGCCATAGGGCATACCTAGTATTTCTGCTCTGTGGATGTTCTTCACAATTCAGAATATGTCATGATAGGTACAGTGTGATATAGGAAAAGGTTGAGAGCAAGAGATTTTGTGGGATGTAGGTGAAGTGTGGAACACTGCAATCGAGAGAGAATATTTAAATGTCTCACTTAAACTGTCAGGCAAAGTAGATATGCAGTGAATGCATATGTTCTGAGAATATCAAATCTGCTCATGTGCTACCTTCAAAGAGATACTTTGAAATAGGAATTGCAGCTGAAATTAATTCTGTATGGCACTTTCCCCATCTTCTGGAATTGGCATTAAATTTGCCTAAGAACAAGACAAAAACTAAGCAGACATATAGAGAGCTTCTGGAAACGGAAAAATTCTCACTGGAATTGTGAAACAGTAAAATTAGTAATAAGATTTGGTGTATCCTTTAATTTTAATACTTCTGTCTACTTTATCTGGAAGTCACTTAATTAAAAAAGAAGGAAAGGAACACCATGAAGGCATGTATTAATTTTGGGGTAAGCTATGTGAAATCTGTCAATCTGAGTTCACCATATCTCTGAGATTCATTTTCTTCGGATTTGAAAATAAACCTTAAACCTCAAGGATGAAGTGCCACTATGGCTCATTTCATTACTTCCAGCAGACAATAAACCAGCTCAGAATTGGCATTGCCCCCACGGCCGTGCCCCTTTCCCCAGTGGCCTTCTGTGGAGGGAGGCTTGTGAGCAGAGGTCTCTCTCATTCCTGTAGCCCTCTTATGCCCAGGAAGGATCTACGGATCTTTGCACTCGCTCTCTGGCTGGTCCCTGATAATTCCATGAATGCAAATTCAGAGATGTACCTGGGATATTATTCTTCCTGCGTTTTAATAAGCAAAGCATGCTATTCCTAAACCTCCCTCCTCCCCAGTGCACTTTCTCTGACACCTGAAGGAGCAGCTTGTTTGATTTCGTTTTCCTCTCTCTGCAGTCAGGCTGTAGACACAGCAAGCTTTGTGGTTTTTCTCTTGGACTGAAGGACAGAATTAATTGGCTTTGAAGTTTCCAAATCTGTGTTTCTGAAGAAGAGATTTACAATGAGCGACTGTGAAAGGAAGCCTCTGTGGAAGCCAAATCGCTCTGAAACCAGAGCAGAGCTGGCTGGGTCAGATGCCTGCTCTAAAATCCTCTGTTAGCACTTGATGTGAAATTGGAATTGGAATGATTTCCGTGTCTCTGATGGAGCTGGCTTCTCTCACTGCTGCTCAAGCATCTGTGCAGATGATGATTTTGTCCTGGTATCTCTTAGAAAGTACTCTGAAATCTAAGAGTATTTATTTACTTATTACCTTCTTAGGGAGCCAAAATGAACGAAGCAACACCAACACCACTGAATTCTCCAAAAAGGCTTATCAGCAGTGGCTGTGCTCAGACCTGATCCCCTCGTGCCAGGAGCTGCCCAGCCCTGGTGATACAGAACTCTGCTGCACATCAGGAAAATTCCTTCCCTGTAACCCTACATAAGTTGGGAACTTGTAAAAACCAAAAATTTGAATAATTTTTGAGAAAGTGGTATTAAGTTTGGCTTTCTTGAGTGATGTTTAATCAGTAGGCAATATGAATAATGGCAAGGGACTTATTCTCTTGATCCCAGAGCAACAGGGTTCTTGGTGGTTTTGTCTAGTGGCCCCAAATTTCTAAATCTTGATTTACCAGAGGATGAATTTGAACTTCTTGAATGAATGTGTGTTGTTGTTGACCACTTTCTACTTGCCCTCTAAACTCTTGGAATGGCAAAATCTGGGTTCTACTGGATACCATTCCCAAGATCCCTGGCTGAATTCCTTACTTGGGGACCCTGGAAAAAATATCTTTCAAATTGCTGTGGGAGACTTGCAAATGGATGTGGATGAATATGTGATTCCATTGTAAAGAGCATCGTTAACGGCCTCATTTCTGTGGCGCAGTGGAACGTTCCCCGGTAAAAGCCTGTGGAAGGTAGGGTTATCTTTCACAGGAGTAGAATGAATTCTAACAGGAATGCACAGCAAATAATCTCAAAAAAATTTCCTTTTGGTCACTCCAAATGCAAAGCACGTTCCTTCTTTCTTGCTCTCTCCACTGTATGCAATATCGGATAAAAAGTGTATGAATGACTGAAAAGTCACAATTAAAGATCAACACCTTCTCAGGTAACATTACTAAAATTAAAAAGCAATAGTGCATGTTTATCATCTTTTTGGACAAGGAAAAGCGTTTATTTGTGACAAGTTGGAGATTGGTGCACTGCTGACACTCCCATGTGGTGTCAGGTGTGGTAAAACACCCTGAGTCAGGTTTGAGGTGTTCAATTCAAGCCTATCCGTAATGGAAAGCAAGCTAGCTTGCTAGTAATTAACACCTCTTGTAGTTTTGGGGTTTTTTTAAGACAAATTAGTCAGTAGATGTAAAATTCTCATTCTTACAGTTGTTCAAAAATCTATGCTGTAATAATATTAATATATGGCTTGAAAATGCAAAATTCCTCAGCATTTGAATTTTTAGAGTAAAGCTTTTTAAAAAAATTGCCTTAAAATCATGTGCAAAGACAAAGTAGACTGAAAAAAGTAGACTTTCTGATTTCAAAATGGGAAGTGTGGTGAAGAATCTGTGGTGTTTCATAATGTAAATGTGATAATTGCTAGATGCACGTTAGTTGGAAATGTTTCTAATATTTGATTTGGTTTTAACATGAAAGAATTTCAAAATTTATAATGTTTTAGACAATATTAATTGAAGTGGAAGCAAATCTTTGTAAAATCTGTTAAATGAGCTGAGAACTAAATGACTCCAAGCTATTTTGGGGATGTAAATAGTTAGACATCTCAACAGAGAAAACCACATATTTTTTCAAGGTTTGATCTTTATACGTAAACAATGCTTGAACATAGCTGTTGCCACACAGAACTCAAGAATTTAATACTGCAATGTAAGGTGGCTGAACAGCTCATTTTGTGCAGTATAACCAGAATACCTGCAATAAACAATGAGCTGTCTTACAGTGCTAAGATCTCTTTTTTAGCTTTTTAACTGTTGAACCTGAAACAAAACACTATCCATTTCAAAGAAGTGATACTTCCAAATAAATTTTAGCTCTAGATGTATTAAACCCAAAAGACAAAAAAAAAAAAGCCCCCAAACCTGAGGCTTATTTCTTAATTTCTGAGGCGAAGTAATGTAATGCAAAAAGAGAGGCTTTGCACTGTTTTAGGGAAGGTGACTATCCTACCAAGGTTATTAGAGAATTATGCATTTCACCTTTCAAGTGTTATCTGGCACTGCCACTATGGCTTATCATTAGCATATCCTTTGATACTTCCATGGTATCAGGAAAGACATAAACGTAAACCAAAATAGAGAAGGGACTCATAAACAAAACAATATTGTTACTATGTTGGCTCACTTAGAGTGGTAAATTTTTCTTTACTTTTTCTGCAGTCTTCTAAAATGGAGATAAAATTGTTTTAAGAACAGTCCAAACTTGTATCACAATGTAAATGATTTGGGAAATGAGCCCAAGCCAGTGTAGTCTGCATAAATGAAAGTGTGATCTGTGAAACTGCTTATGAGGGTGGGACAGAAAATGGTTAGAAATAATAATATTGGGGTTTCTATTAGCTTCTAACCTAGCTGTCTTCAAAACCATTATTTAAAGTAGGTTTGTTCCACTGATTCAGAAGTAGCTTTAAAGACAAAATAACTGCCTGGTGAAATCCTGTGGGACAGTAACTTTCCTCTTTTGGAGGTTGCCCTCTCTGTATGGGGCTGGAATAAACAGGGTAGGGCTGGAGTTGCAGTTTTCCCTGCGTGTTTCTTTGCAGATGTTAAAAGTGAATGTATACAACGCATGTATAAAAATATAAAATCAAGACATTGTGCTATTCTTCCATTTACCTTGCCTCAGCAGACAGCTAAGAGTGATGGTGGTCAGCATAACTTTTGTTCCAAAATGGGATCTGAATTAATCAATACCCATATTTATACATGGGAGTGTTCCGTTGTGGTACTTACAGCTACTGTACTATTTTATTACTCTACAAGGGTTTATCCTTTGTTGCTTTGCTGTTTCTGTTAATGAGGAACTGAAATATTTTCCTAGATATATCAGTGGAGATCCCTGGGGTTCAATGCCTGCTTTTGGAAATCCCTACTGAATGTCTGAAGAAGAAAGCCATATCCCAACTTTTAAAAATTGAGGATTTAATTGCCATTTGCACGGTCTGCTACACATTTGTGTAATAAAATTGACCTTGCAAGTTTTATTGGTGTATGACTTAGCCATCATTCATACTTAAAGATTCACGGGAAACATCTTACACGTTTTTATTTTAATATTGTTTGGCAAAGAGTTCAAACACCTATTGGAAAAAGACTTAACTTGAGCAGAGTAAGCAGCGTATGCAAAACAACTCCTCAAAATCCCCAAACAACCATAATTTCCCCCTCCCTCCACCCCGAAAAATGTCTCCCAAAATTCAACACCAAAAGGAATTTAGAGTTGAGGCTGCCAAGACAATACTGCTTTACACCCCTAAGCCCAGCCTTTAAACCTAAGAGTTCTAAAAAAATGTTTTTCTTTACTTCCTCAGTCAGTTGAAAACTATCAAGGCCGAGGGTATTGCAGACATTAACCCTGACCACCAGGACATGATTTTGAAAAGACTGGAAATGGCACATTCTTCAGCAAGCCGTGTAATACGTGCAGTGGGAGCATGGCAGTCCCCATATGGAAGTCCTGCTGACAGCAGCAAAATAGTTTTTTAAGCAGCATGTACTGTTATCCTGCTCCAAAGAGCTGTGAATTGTGTGGTGTGGAAGCCTGGGAGCCTGTACCATATCCCTCCTCCATCTGTGCAGGATGGCTATGGTGCCAGACAGGTAGTAGACTCTGCTGTGCTCTGCTACCCTTCATCTGCTTTCATGACTCCCACTAGTAAAAGCAGAATTATACTGCTGAAATTCAGTTAAATCAATGAAATTCCATATGGCACAGGGTTAGTCACTTGTTTTCAATGCAGTCTTTAAAGGGGGTGAGCTTTTAATTTTGATGATATTTAGGTTCTTAAAATCAGGAGTACAGTGCAGTTGAAGTCCCTGGTTTTAATAGATTATATGTGTTTAATACAATTAAAAATCTAGCAGCAGCACAAAAAACAACAACAAAAAAACCCCCTCTGACATTTGTAGAAGAAAGATGTGTTTTTGACATGCCGGAAATGTAACTGATTTTGAAAACAGCATTTTAAGGTAAAGTTTCAAAATTCTATTCTCCAGTGCAAGACTAGTTTTCTGTGAAACAAGATTACTTTTTAAAATTTTTTAATAGAGCATATACATTTTTTAATGTTTGAAAATTTTCTCCCAACTCAAACCAATCAAATGCCCCTATAAAGCGTTTGACTTCCTTTCCTCGTCTTGTTCTTGGTAATTCAGTGCCAAGATTACTCACACCTGGTGCTTTTGTTTCTCCTTAGTATTCTGATTGCCTCTTGAAGCTCTTCACAGTTTCATTCTTCTACAAATGGCTCAGCTGTCTGGAAAAAGGCCGATTGCTTTTGTGAATTTCAGCATTGAGAAGCTCAGTAAAATACTCTTTTGATCTTTCTATAATTGTTTTAACAAAAATATATCTGCATTTCTGTGTTCATTCTTTAACTTAGATTTCTTCACGTATTGAAGTTGCAAATTAATCTTGCTCTATCAGTGTTATCTACGTTCGTCTTCTCAGCTGTTCTGCATGAGTTCTGGCTTTTACATTTTCTGGTGAAAATAAAAACTTGGATAATTTTTTTCCCCATGCTGCTGATGTACAAGCTTTTCTCAGGTCCTCTGTTGTCCTGTTTTGGCCCTTCCTTTGTCCTCTGTATTACTGATTACCTTTTGATCTCTCAGTATATTTCATACTCGTGGCATGTTTTATTTGCCATGAGTATGTTCTGGAACCTCTAAGGAGTCTTCTAAAGCCTCAAACCATTCTTGAATTATTCCCCAAGAGTTTCTGTCCATGTTATAGGAGAATTCTACCTGTATGCTTTTGCATTTCTCAGATGGAATCCAAGCATTCCATACTTTCTGTTAATTTATTTATTTCAGTAATTCTCTTGCCTTGCTCTATCAAGATGGTAGCTGTGACACACTGCTGGTTGGTGATTCCACCATCCCCGATTTTTTTTGCATCAGGTACACAGCCCAATATAAAAATCTTTCTGCTGAATCCCTGAGAGTATATCCTTTGTGCTGTATGATGGAATCCAGTTTTACTCCTTTTTATTTCAACTACTAAAGAAGCCCCAGCACTCAAAATATAATGAAAAATCCTTGTTTCCAAAGTTAACCATTGAAAAAGTAGGATACTGGTTAAGGTTGGCAGTAGATTATTTATATTCTGATACAGTTTTAAATTATTTAATAATTTTTCTTTAGAACTTCTGACCTAATGAATAGAGCAGACTTGCTCAAAGGTTTAATCAGTGCTGCATGGGGAAATAAATTGTGCATTAAAAAAATCATATTTTTATATTTTAAGCAAACAAGTTTTCCTATGTAATATTCAACTTTATGTGCCAGGGCTATCTACTCAGAATGTCCTCCAGAAAAAAACCCCCTAGGTCTGATTTCTCCGATTCTATGCTAAGAAACCTTGTATGCAGCAATCTTAAAAGTTGGAATTTTTTCATGCTGGCTGAAATTAAACCCAGTGTTTTGTTCTTCACTTTGCTGGATATAAGATGCTAAAATAATGTAATAAAGATGTTCACTAGAATAGTATAATTTACATAAGAAAAAGTTTTTTTTTTTCTTTTGTTACAGACTATTGCCAAAAGGTGGCAGTCTTTGTCCCCAAAATCCTGCGCTCTCTAGGAAATGTTACGTATGGCAAACATAATTTATTCCTAGGTACACCAGATAATAAAAATTACTTTTTGACACAGAGGGTAATACCTCCTACATTTTGAAGTTTAAGTGGGACATAGCTATAGTTATATTTTATTTTGATAGTGGAATGTTAAATAACAAAGCTTGGAAGGGAGCAGTGATGGGGAAAGAGCACTTCACAAGTAGTCTGCTGAAGAGCAAGAGCTGCTTAGGTCTCAGATTTGGTTAGTGCCTGAAGTGCTTCATCTTTTGGAGATGCTGTTAGGAGCTGATGCTTTAGATCAGTAGCTTGCTGTGCTCATCAATCAACCCGATGAAATTAATTGAAACAATCCACTTCCGTTTAAATTCATGTTCAAGTTGTTGATTTTTCTTTACAAGTGATTCAGTTAGATCCAAGCAAAGCACAGATTGGTTTCTTACAAATTAGCCTAAAAAAGGCAATTGATGATAAATGATAACCTTGCTAAATATATGCAAAAATGTGGCTATATGCTTTTTGTTTTAAATTGTAGTTCTTTTGTTGTTGTGGTTTTGTTTTTTTTATAGTGAGAGTTGCTCAGGCTGTGGGGGGAGGATGGACTTTTTGGCAGGGCTCTGTTAGACCTGTAGTAAAGCAAGGGCTTCCTCTACTTAGCTGAGGAAATACCTGAGTAGTCCAGAAAGTGTTCAAAAGTTAATAACACGCCAAGATCTATTATTGAGTTAAAAGTGAGGAAAATTAAGTCATTTTAGGAGAACTTACCAGTGTTATACTTTGAATTCAGAAGTGTGGCAGGCAAATTTCTTGTCACCAATTGAAGAGCATGGAAGGAGTGCAAACTGAGCTGCACCTTGAGTTTATTATATATGCAAAATCTCTCTATACTCTCTGCCTAATTTTCTGAATCTCTCTCATGAGGTTTTTCAGTCAATGGTTATCTCAGATCTTCTGCCAGTAGTTACAATAGACTGAGACATTTTCAGATGAAAGAAGTCATTGCTCTGTCTTTTAAAAAAATTTATGGCTATTTATTGGTAGTTACATTATTGAGGTCTTATATAATTTATATGGATTATGTGAGATATCAGAAATAGAAAAAATCCAGTTGGTGAGAACTCATTCTGAGCCATTTAAGTGTTACACAGAAGTGTTCTCCATTTCAATTTGCTCTTTATTTCTTCAAGGGCCTATGATGAAAGCCTAATTACTGAGCAGGTTTGACTCATCTCTGTGTCCTGGTGTAGTGAAAACATTAATTGTAAAGGTTTGGTCATAGAAAATACCTTTCATTTCATCTTCTTTTCACTAGAAATATAGAATGGTTTGGGTTGGAAGGAACATGAAAGATCATCTTGTTCTACCCCCTTCCATGGGCAGGGATACCTTCCACTATCCCAGGTTGCTCCCAGTCCCGTCCAACCTGGCCTTGGACTCTTCCAGGGATGCAGCAGCCCCAGCTTCTCTGGGCACCCTGTGCCAGGGCCTCACCATCCTCACAGAGAAATATTTCTTCTTGATATCTAATCTAAACTTGCTGCCTTTCAGTTTGAGGCCATTACCCCTTGTCCCATTACTACATGCCTTTGCACAAAATCTTTTTCCAGCTCTCCTGTAGCCCCTCTAGGTACTTTAGCATTACACGTTTTTCATGACAGAAATTGCAAATCACTTTATTCAATTTATTACTTTGGAATGGGTTGTAACTGTTAAAAGGGCACAAAAGACCCTTTTAAAAAGCTAAATCTAATATATAGGTCTTTGAGAGGTTGCCCAACAGATTTAATAACCAATAGATGATGGATTTTAGAATCTAACACTGCACAAACACACCAGGTCTATCATAAGCCCCTTTCAGTGGTACCAGTGGGGTTTCATGAAGGTCCGATCCAAGACTGGCCCTGAGTGTTTGTTTAAGGTATGTCCTGCTATCACCCCACAAACCTCTGGCTGGAGCAACAATCCCCCATTCTCATCCCTGCCTTTGGCCATGCTGTTGCCATGCCAAGGACAGATTTACTGAGGTGTGCAAAGTCAAGGTGTTCACAGAGGCTCCAGCCTGCAAAGTGAAGGCAGCTTCACAGAATAAGGATTTAATTAAAGGGAAGCCTAGTTCCATATGGATCCACAGAGTTAGCTTAGATCTTTCCATTCTCCTATTATTTCTGTGATTCTCCATTAGTGTGTGAGTTTTAGATTGAACAACCACAGAAGGCAAGGAGCATCAATGGCTATAGATCTTTATGGCCTCATGGTTTGTTCATGGAAAATTAGTGTTTTGCACGTGTTTCTCAGGGCCGAGTCGACTGAGACTTAAAACTGCTTGTAGCAACCGTAATGATCTCAGCGTTTTGGTTTTTTCCCCTTTGTTAGCACTTTGCAGATTGGAACACATTTGCTGGTTGTAGATTAATGGATGGTGGGAGAACCTGTGGTGGTGGGTGAGGGATTTCAGCCAGTAGAGGAAGCCAGCAGGTGGGGGTGGTTCACAATTCTCCTACAGTCCAAGATACTGGGAAACTATTGTTATAATTTACTCACTGTCTCTGCAAACTTAAGTGAATAGCTTTTTTTAAGTTTGGTTGTAATCTTGGTTGTTACTTTTTGAACCTGCAGGCGTTGGCTAGCTCTGTGAAGACTCTTATTCTTCCCAGGTGCATTTTAGAAGCACTTTGAGAGTCAAGAGAAAAAAATTAATAAAAAAATGAGAGTATTCTATGAAATAACTTCCCTAGGTCATACCAAAATCTAGAGGTGTGTCAAACTTAATGGAAAGTATGTGCTGCACTGCATATTTTACTTAGTTTTCCAAATAAATCTGCATACAATAATTAAATGGTGAATGTTTCAATTGATAAAAACTAATTAAGAGGTGAAAGTATAGCAATCTTTTAGTCACTAGGAGAATACAAGTTACAAGACTCTTAATAAGGAACAAAACACCCCCTGGATTTGAACTCATTACCTTTACAAAGCAAAGCAGATAAGGTTTTGATTATGCAATGCAGCTTTTCCTTTGGGTTTGGGAATTTGCAATTTTCCATTAATTATAAGGACAGTTTAATATTGTTCTTAAATAGTTTGAAAAATAATATTATTACCAAAAAAAAAAAAATTTATAAAAATAATTAATGAATAGATGGGATGGAGTCTATATATGAATACAGACTTGCCAATCTGTATATATCATCTGGGACTTCAGCATTAATCCATAGGGTACCAGCAAAACCTTTTAGGTACATGGAAGTGATGTCCAGTTACTAAGTCTGGACAAGTGTCCACACCAGAAAGTTTTTCCAAAATGTCCAAAACATTTCAACATAGCCCATATTTCTTTTTTGTACTAGACCAGCCAGAATATACAAAACTATGAAAAGACTGAATTATCACTTAATCTGAAAGTTGATTTTATAATTATTTCCAACATTCTCAGAAACCAAGTCTCCAGAACTATAAAGTATGGTTCGGGAGACCAAAGAAGCTTGGAATTTTATCTTTGAACTTCATCTTTTTACAAGAGAGAAACCAGGGGAAATGCATTGGTTTACTCTTTTAAACATAATACTGATGTTCTTTTCATTAAGACTCTGTAGCACTTCTGTTCTTGGGAACCAGCTCTTGAAATTGGCAGGGCTGGGGCCTTGACACAAGGTTTTCTTTGAAATTCTGTTCCAGCTGGATCAAGTTTTTAGCATTTGGAAACTCCACACATGGAGGCATATGGCCATTAGAAATGTATCACAGCAAGACTGTCTGCAAGTGAGATCCTTTAAAGTTCTTTACACTGTGCATTTTCAGTACTGGGTTGAACAAGACTTTCCCCCACCTGGATCATTACTTTCTTATTGCTTGAGCCAGCAGCAGGCAGGGGAAACTGTGTCTTTCTCTCCTGAGGCACTGTCAGTGCATCCATGTGCCTTCTGGACTCAGGAGAGAGTTTTCATCTCTCTGTGCTCACATTAGGGCACTGGAAAATGGGAGGGTCAGCAGCCAAGTGGATCTGTTGATGGGTTTAGGAGAGGCTGAGGAAGGTACTGCCCCAAAGAGCAGAGACTGGAGAAGAATGAGATGGTCTAAAGAGACAAAGGAAACAGAATTGGACTGTGCTATGCAAGATATTCTAGACGTGCTTAATGAGAGTGCAAAAGGAATACGGAAAATTGGAAATGGAAGTTGGCAGAGCGAGGAATTGGTAGGGGCCTAGAAAAGACTGGTCATGAACATGCTTGACAGTGTGAACACCAAAGCTGTTATGAAGAAAGAATAATTGGTAGGCACTACAGAAGAAGTGGAGAATAGTATGAAAAATTTAAAAGTGGAGTTTGGGACACCTAATGTGACATTAATAAGCTCAGAATATGGAGACAGGAGTAGGAAAGAAATAGGAGTGTAGGTCTAGGGCTGTGCTTAGTAAGGAAAGGAGCAGAACTAAGCCATGGCTATGTTTGAAGGCAGAATTTGGTACATGCTAGTATTGAATCCATGCCTGTTTAACCTGAAAGGTAACACTGGATTTCTAAGTCTTGGGCGAATGCTTGCAAAATCCACTACTGATCCATTTAGAAATGGATATCAGGAGCTTGCTACACATCTTCACAATAATGCTCTATTTGCCTCAATATCTATCCTAGAGAGTTCTACTTGCAAGAAGAAGTTGGGAAGGTTTTAGTTGAAAACTCAGTTTCATTTTCCTTTCAGTTTTTTAAAATTTTCCCTTTCAGTTAATCTATTGGCAACTGACATCCTGACCCTGTGAGAATTAAAAACTAGTTCAATGGAAATTGCATTTCTTGGTGTGAAAGAGAAGACAAGGCTTTGTGCCTTGTGATCAAGTGCTGGGCTAGACAATGGAAGTAAGTCCCTGCGAACTCTGGAACTGACCTTTGTTTTGAGTAATAATTCTTCAGGGTTTTTTCTGCTGTTATGTGACAGTAATCTGGTTGAAAACTGAAAGGAGGACAGTATATCATGACTGGTTTGGTTGAACAAGGCCACAAATTGCAAGATGAATTTGAATTAACTTGGGGGATTGAGCCTTAGTGCAGAGGTGAGCAAAAAGCTGAGTGAGGGAACAAAGCAAAGACAATTTATTGCACTTGGTCCGCCTAAATGTAAACAGAACAGAAACACCTCGACTTGTCCCAGGACTGCTGTCAGGAAAAAGCATTGCTTCAGGTGTCCTTTCCCTTATTGAGTGAACATGGGAATGTTTCCATTTCTCTTGAGCTCATTTGTTTTGTGCATACGGTGTGGGATTCGTGTCCCTTAACTTCAACTGCATAAATTTAAACATCTAGTGAAGAAATGAGTGAAGGAAAAGTTCCAAAGGTCTTGCTGTATTTTATGAGCTATTTTAGAATGGGACATGCAGCACTTTTGGAGTTTTCTGTCTCTGTATATGAAGGGTGTTTAGGTAACTTCAGTGGAGAGGTGATTAACTTTGAAATAGAAGAGGTTAGGTGAGAGAAATCCAACCAACAGAGAATTTTACATTAAAAGAATTTACATGAAAACAGTTATCCCAAATCTTTCTCAAGTAAGATCTGCCGAGCATCCAGCAGTGGTGCTGAGAGCTGTCAGAGCTGAGGGAAGGCTATTTTTGCTCAACCATGTATGTCCTCACTGGCCTCAAATGCAGAAGAGACAGTCTGTCATTATCCAAGCAGGAGAGCGACTGTGACAGTCAGGTAAAGAGTATGACCTGTGGCACCTTAAATGTGTGAAAAAGATTAATAAATCAGATGTTTTAATCTAGTGGTTTCCACATACCGGAGGGGAAAAAGGGTCATAATGACACATACAAGTTAGTGTTGACAATATATTTAAAGGTGTGTGTAAACAGGTGGGTGCTTGGACTCACTTCCCTTGCTTTTGAAAGGTGTTTTACAAAGTAACATTTTGATTAGATTTTAAAATTTATGTGGAAGAGAACAATGCACTGGTTGTGAATTATTCATTGAAAGCAGAACTTGACAAATTGTATTGCCATGTTGCAAGCGAAATTAAAAGGATGCATAAGGGTATTTCCAGAGAATTACACAACCTTGGGTGGATGCGTGGTTGGTGCAAAATGCAGAAGAATCTTCCTCTTGGCCCTGAGGCAGGAGAGGTGGTGGCTGAAGGAGCTGGTTGTTACTGTATCCCAGCCAGACAAATCACATTTTAAATATCCCTGGAACAGCTCTAAGTTGCCTCTGCAGCTGAACTGACTCCTTGATGTCTGGGACTTACAGAATTAAAAGTATGGAATAAAACCCTATTTAACACCTCATTCTGCTCTGTGCTAGACATAATAACATGGTAGGAGCAGATTTGATAATCTGCATATTTTATATCTGATATATTGGCTTTGTGCAGCCTTTTGAGCACTAAAGAACTTGGTACAAGACAAATGTGTTATCTTCTTCATATGGAGCCTTCCTTCCATGCCCTAGCAGTCTCCAGATGCCATAATTAAATATAGTGTTGGCCTAGTTAAGTAGAAATGCATCTAATTACTCCAGGATTGTCTCAGCCACTGTTAGGCAATGTGTGAATTTCATGTACTTTAATTCATTTACAGTTTCATTTCTGTTTGTCCAGCACTGTGCCAAGCTGAACTCTTGTTGCTTCAAAGAAACCAGCTAGCACTCTAACAACAATCAACCTGAATATCTGCCAGTTTTGAATGAATATAAGTGGATAATTGAAGTTATTTGCGATAATTGCATATGCTAAGCTTTTAATTTATTTTTATCCTTTATTTGTAATTTCTGCTTTGACTGTGCTTTGCTGCACTTAGTGTGGCTGAGCATTGTCTGGCTGGGTTGCAGTGGAATTTGATAGTAGTCATAGAGCAGTCAGTTTTTGTATGGCATTAGTTGCAAGATTGATTTCTATCTTAAGCCACAAGCACTAGGAAATCGAATATCAAGATAACAGGCACTAAATAATTTTTGATGCACCTTAGTCACAGCAACAACAATTTTAGTGATAAAATTTCCTAGAAAATACCTCACAGCTGAGGAGAACAACCCAAGGAATAAAATATGCTGCTGGGCTTTCTGAAAAGAGGGAACTTCTGTGTGTTTGTGTGTCCCTGTGCTCAGGGATTAAACCAACCAAACTGCCAGTCTGGTGTCACTGCCCCGTCAAAAACCTCGTGTGTTTCTGACAGGAGCAAATGTTCCTCCAAGGTCAGCATCTGTGTCTGATGCTTCTCCATGCGTTATGGCAAACACTTATGCAAAGCTTTTTGTGATAAAACACCAAGATTTGGAAGCCTGTTTGCATATTGGGCATTCATTGCTATCTGATGGGTATGGGCTTGGGAAATAATACTGAGACAGAGGAACAACATCAAATATTCTCTCTTGGCTTCTTTGCCTTCTCCACTAAATGAGATGTGAAAGGAGCAAACCCCAGAACTCCGAGGGAAGTAAGGAGGACCTGCAGCAGAATTAGCACCATGCCAGAATATTACCTAAGCTCACTTAATGCTAATAAATCTTGTTCTTTCTCAAAACAGCCCGAACTTGTCAGAAGTTTTCAAGCACCTGCAGCTTTACAGATTTTCTGGAGAGGAAAACCCCTTTTTCACGTCAGAAGTGAACCCCAAAATGGGGAAGTCATAGGAAGGTACCTGGGTAATGTTTCTAAAGTTTAGTGCCCTATTGCTGAGTGCTCCCACATGCACGGCGTAGGCTTCTCACAGAGAGGCCAGTGAAGAAAATTGCTCTGATAATGGAAACACAATCTCGTTTCTCTCCCAGGAATACTTTCAACTGCTGAACTATGTTTAAATAGTTATCTGGCAGCACTTTAGGGAATATTTTTGGCATGTTCACAGCTCAATTAGTGTAAATTTTGATTGGAAATTAGGCATGCAAATCAATAGTAGGGTTATTAAAATTGCACTGAATATTTCACCTGAAGAAGGGTAACTATTGGTAGTTATAAGTATTTTCTGTATACAGAAAACTGATGTTTCAGTGTACAGAAGGCTGCTAGTTTTTGGTTAGTAATGTACTAGAAATCTTGCTACAAAATATGAAAGGAATAAGGTTTTAAAAACAGGCATAGGTTTTCCTTTCTTGTTATCTGCTGTTTTTCTTAACAAAATTCATTATATTTGATTAAGATAGAAATCTTGGTTACAATTCCATACATAGGAGTCAGAGGGACAAACCTGTTAAAGTTACACAAATTACTGTTACTATTTTTTCTTCCAAAACACATCTCAAATCAACCTCAAAGTCATATTCAAATATTTTAGGAACCTCAAACAGATCTGATGCCAAGGCAAATAATGAGAAAGTTCTTTAGGGTTCAGGGCTATTTTTTGCAGTTAGTTGAATGCATTTGATGCTGGAATATAAGAGCAGCCTACAGGTTTATCTACATTTCTTTAATAACTGTGATATCCCAGTGCCTTTTTTGAAATGAAAAGTTATTATATTGATATTATGGGACATACACTATTTATGTTTTGGACTGAGATGGTAGCAGTACCTAGCTGACACTAGTTATAATTAAATTAGAGCCATCTTCTATTCTTTTTTTTGTGATTTGTAGCAGTCTGGTTTGCAGAAGAGCAATTTTGAGAAGCATTTCTGGTTTTATGTGTTGCAGTTGGTTCATCTTAGAAAAATAGAGAGGAAACAATGCAATATAAATTTTTCTTTAAGATTTCATAGCTGAAAAGAGAGAAGAGCATAACTTCACTCAGCATTTATGGATAAAGATTAGTAACCCTCCACAGTTTAGGAGTTCAGAAACGGTTTCAAATTTGGTTATGCTTATGAATTTATTTAATTTAACTTCAGAATGGGATTCTAATGAAAGAGAATCATTAAGAAGTAATCTAAAACCTTTAAAAAGTGCATGAAAAGAGAAAATATCTCAGAAGCTAAAATAACTACCCTATCCTCTGGATGTTTGTGTGATGTGTTTTTCTTAAAAATGTTATTTGCATCTTTTATTTTCACCTTTCTTTCCATTTCTGTTCCTTTTCCCTCTTTATGTTGGATTCTTTTTCCCCCTCACTCATTCTGTTTCACCTTTCCTTTGCTATCCCTGTAACAACCTAACTTCAAAGAGAATTTATCTGGGAATATCAGTTCACTGAAATTATAATATAATTTGTCAAGAAAATTACCCAATTCAGAGATAGCTCAGTGATTTATTAAAAAAAATACTGTGAGGTAACAAACAAATTTTCATCTCTCAGCTTTTTCTATGTTGTTTGTGATATCAGTACCACTGAATATACCAAATATAGACCTTCTGGTTTGGTGAACATTTGAGGTTTTTTGTGGATATGTTATTTGTTCATCTTCTGCTTCATGCCCTGTTTTTATCCAGGTTCCATTGTGATATTCTGGGTCAGGCAGTTCACCTTTCTCATGTTTATGTGTATTGGGAAAGTTCTAAGGATTCGTTCCTTAACTGGGGGAACCTCAAGAGAGCTGTGTGTTAGAGCCTTATAATTGCTTTATCTAAAGATTATGTGCTGCCCTTGGCCTGCCTGCCCATGTGCACATAGACAGTTTTCCACATTTAGGGCTAAATTCTTCTAAAACCAATCTAGAATGGTGTAGCTGTACCAATTCTCACTCTGTGTTCATAATTCATTGCATGTAAGTGCATGCAGATAACTCACAATTCCCTTCAGGATAACCACAGCTTGGGAAGCATTTACTTGCTACAGCAAGGATTTGAGAGTGTGGTTACTCAAATGAAAATATATTGGCAATTGTATTAAGAGTGTCATTATGAACTGTTAAGCTAAAATTGCTAATCATGCTAATGTTGAGAATTATTGCTAGATAACTGCTCAGTCATTAAAATATTTTAAAAGGGGTTTTTTGCCTCCATATAAAAATGTTGCAGTATTACATGTGGTTTTTATATTTTTGCCTGCAGAGTGCTAAGGAATTTTTTCCATCATGCTTCATCCCTTTGGGGACTTCTTTGAAAAAAAATCCAATCAAAAGCTCCCCCCAAAACACAACAAAAACCCATGAAACATTTGCATTCAATTTCTTCATTCCGATATAATTTGTGTATATCCACTAATATGTCATTTTGTGGAGTTGGGCTTATTATTGGCTTCCCTTTTCTGTAACTGTCCCAGATTTCTCATGGTCTCCTTCATAATGGTGTTGAGATACTTAAAGCAAATTGTGGTTAAAGACTGATACATAGAAAATGCAGCATATGCTTGTATTGTTTTCATTTCATGTACCAAACGTTTAGTTTTTTATTTAGCTTTGTGAGGGCAATGCATAAAATATGCTTACATATTTGCTTCTACAGCTTCAAGGAAAAATTCCTATCAGTAGACAGTTCACTTCTTTGTCATTGAGTTTCTTGTAGAGAATGTTGCTGAAATGTACATTAAAAAAAGTAACAAGTGAAATCTTAATGAATAATTCAATAAAATACCAAGCGTTTTCATTTCTGAGCTGCCCTTGTTACCAGATGTTTCTACTATTACCCGTCTTATGCTTCTCTAGTTATTTCTTACATGTGGAGATAAATCTTAGTTTAAATTTATTTCACTGAGGCAAAAATGTAATTGAAACACATTGGGATCAATACAAACTATATAAGAAGCCATGAATTATTTTTCAGCCCGCCAGGTACTAATATCTAATATCACTGGTATCTCATGAAATACAATAATAATTTTTCTTTTGATGAGTAAGTAAATATTTCAGCACAGAAAGAAAAACCATGGTTTTCTTTTCCTTATGAAAAATTCTTTTCTGTATGAAGAATCTTTTTGATCTTTTACTTTTTTTCTCTCAAACTCATCAGTCATGAACTTTTGTATCAGGTGAGCACACAGCAGTAATACACCTATGGCTTTATTATAAAGGACAACACATCTGCAGTAATGCATTGAATTAGAGTAGTTGTTCTACATAAAAGGCCTTTTCTATACTTGAAAAACAAGGGCTAAATTTGTAAAATCCTTTCAGCAGGCCACTAGCATGCTAAATAAAGATGGGCTTCTGAGAATGTTCAAATGTATATGAATTTGTTTCAGTTTCTGTAAGGTTTCCCCCTCAGAGGAGTAAATTTGTGTTACTTCCCTTTCTAGGCTCTAAAGACAAAAATTTAGTGGCTCAAATGAACGTTCATTAATGTTTCACATTGCAAGGTCTGTTCTTAGTACTGTTCAAATAGTACAGGAGTAGTGGGAACAGCTGCACAGAAGTTCACTGTTTCCTTTGAAATGTTTTTCCACGGATTCCCCTCCTGCAGCAGATTGGGATGCATTGTTATTGATGGGTTCTTTTGCCCCTGTACGTGGGAAGGTGAACTTGGACATTTTGCCAGTTCAGTTCTGGTTTGATTTGCCCAGCATTGGAACCATCTCAGTTCAGTTCCAGTTTGGGTCAAAAGGGTTTGCTGTGTCCAGCTGGGTTTTCATGGGACAAGATGTTTAAAGCTGGAACCAGTCAAATGTCAGGGATGTACTCCCAGCACAGGGCTCAGGGAAGGTGGCCCTTTGCTGGGCTTTATCAGCCAAGGTATCAAGAGTGTTTCTAGTTTGCAATCTCATGTTTGAGATTGTAATTCTGCACCAAAGAAGAGGTCTGGAGAGCCTCCCCACAGGGTGTGCAGGGAGGGGCTGAAGCCCAGCAGAGGCCCCAGGGTTTTGGGGCTTGTGCTTGCTGTGGGTAGTGGAAGGTGGGATGGAGCAGTGAAGGAAGGCTGGGAATTGCCACTGCTCCTCAGACCCTGCTGAGCACAAACCCTCCCTGCAGCCCCTGTGGCTCTGCTTAAACTGTCAGTGTTCTGCTCAACCATTTTTCTGCATTGGCAACCAGAAATATTTTTCTTGGTTCAGTTTCCATTATAGTTCAAGCTGTATAGCAATCAATATGAATTCTGATTTCATTTTGATTTATATCCAAAGAGTTGATAAATGTGCAAACTGTTATGAAAAGGGGGAAAAAAAATGTGTGCACGGCTGCCCACTCTGCGTATCGTTAATGAGAGTCTGGACCTCGCTTTGTGATGTAAAATATTTGAAAAATATCTATGTGCACCAGTGCACATTCAGCAAAGAAAATAAAAGTCATGTACAGAGTATTCTTTGTTTGATTTTGGGATGTACATATATGAATGTTCAGGTAGATTAAATAAAAAGTAGGAGTTCCTCCCATGGCTAAAATACTCTGAAGTATAAAGAACCCTGAGTAAAACCTTAGAAAGGGTATAATGTCATTTCCCAACAGAATATCTGCAGCAAACCCCTCTATGAATTAAATGATTTGGGTAGCTGTGTTTTGGTGCAACCCTGTTTTTTTCCTGTCAGATGATAATGGTGAAGAACAATAACTACTACAGGGAGCTCTGGGTATTGCTAAGAGGGTAAAACCACTAGAGAATTGCTGCCATTCAGTAAATGTTACTTCTGTAATTGCAGAAAAATCTTGTGGTAATGTACCATGTTAAGGTAGTATTTCATATGCTCAGTAAAAAAACCTGGTCTCTATTTTTCTTATCATTTATAGCTGATGTGTAATTTAGAAACTCATTTTTATGTCAGTTTCTTGAAATCAAGTGTGTTTGAAATACCTAGTTTAATGTTAAGGAAGATTTGAAAAGGGCTGCTATGTGCAAAATAAAGTCCAGCGTGAAATAAACTTTATTTTTTTCTCTCAAAAATAATTTCAGAATGGGAGCTGCAGGAAGCTGAGCACTGATGGGAAAAGTGACCTTTTTATTTCTTTATTTATTAATAGTTGAGCAGTTGTAACAGTTTTGTACCACCAGCTGTGGATACTGAGGCTTTAAGAAACTTTAAAAAAAAAATCTGTATCCTTTATTTGTATTCAATGAAGTATGAGAGCAGATGGATTGCACAATGCTCAAAAAATCTCTGCTTTTGTACCAGGTTATAAAATTGTTATCCATTATTTCAAAAACACACCTTTTTTTTTTTTTTTCAGCGTCTTGTTGAAGCTGCAGAAGATGCTTACCTGAAACATGAATTTGATGCTGACTTACAGGTAGTAAATAATTACTTTCGTGACTGTTTTTCATCAGAGTATATATAACGGTTTATACAATAGCTTGCTTGAAGAGCTGCTGTAGAAAGCCAAGCATGTGAGTAATAGAAGGATGCTGATTACAGAAAATGGAATTAATGAAGGCTGTCTCAGTATTTTGACAGGTTATGTACTTAGTGCTTGTGTGTTGGGACACCAAGCAGGTGGATTTTACTCTTTCAGAGATTTCATTTAAACTCCCTTGCGTATCTGAGCAGGTCACAATTTTAAGCACAGCAGTTAGCCTCGTGTTGTGTCGCTGCAGTGTGCTGGTAAGGAATTGCTCTGCAGAGAGGCGAGTTTGCACATGGGGTGGGACCCACAAGGATGGGATTAAGTATGACCTTGATTTGTGTAAGTGCTCTGTGTTTGGATCTGTGTCTAGAGCAGACAATGGTTTTCCTCCTTCCTAGGAGCCCTTAGAGCTGCACCACTGTTGTGTGTTGCTTTTAGGAATAACACGGGAGGGAGCAGCACCGTGGCAGCTCACAGCTAAAAATGTTTAAAAGAAAAGCCTTTGCCTGAATAAGACGCATAATTTAAAAAAAAAAGGCTGATTTTAGAAACCGAGTAATTTAACCCAGCATTGAAAATTTAACAGAAAGTCTTACTCGGTGCTTAGATGAGTAAATACCTCCTTACCTTTAATTGAATTCCTATATCCATGGTTCCTTGAATGCCATGTTAGGTGGAGTTTTGTCTACTTTGCCTCTACCTAGTTTTAATTTTAAAACTTTCTGTGAATGTTTGCCATAAGTCTATTTAAATTTTAAGCTTAAAGAATTAAAGGAAACAGAAGCTTTTTCATAGATATTTTCCCATACGTGTATCTAAGAAATAAACAGATCTGTTAAGTTCTGTTTTCAGATTTTGCCATGGTTACTTCCTCTAATCAAAACCACTTTATTTTAATGAAAATACGATGCAAATTACTGATTTCTTTGCAGAAAGAAAAAAATAGAGTAAACTTATCAGAGCAAAGTAAAAAAAAAATTGAGTTTAGAAGGCTGTAATACTGAGATCTGTCAGCCCAGGTTGGAGTAAGGATAAAATGAGCACAGTGAAAATGATAATTCACATTATTGTTGTATATTCGAGGAGTGCTGGGTTCTGTATTCAAGTGCTTTAGAGTTCTATTACTCTCCAGCCTTGCAGAGGTGTGCTGTGTTTCATTTTGTTGAACTTGAAGCGTTGGAGAAATAGGAACTATTGTCTGAATAAATCAGAAACGCACTTTATAGAAGATGTTTTAGAGGGCTACAGTAAATGCTTCTTCACTGCAGGACAGTTCTCACTTTGACAAAGTCCTTTTTTTTTTGCCGGGGCTCTGCGATATTAACACTTTCAGGAAGCCAGTTAAAAGCCATTTGTGTCAGCAGCATTAACAGGACAATCAAATCTTTGTGTGGAGCTCTGTTGTTTATTACTGTCACGGTCCATTAAAGCTAATCAATTGTTAATCTTGGTTTCAGCGACCCCTTTGCAACCCTTGCTGGGTGATTGTTGTTCTTTATCAAAAATCTCGTAATACCATCTGCTCAGTATAAAGTAATGGCCGGGATGATTTGATAGTGTACATTCAAGTGGAGGGGGACAGAAGGCTTATATAATGTACAGTGTATACAATTCTGCTATCAAAGAGGAATTTTTTGGCATTTGTATTGCTTTGGCTGACGTGTGGAAGATGGGATTAAATGCTTTGAATTAGTGATATGTGATATAGCACCAGCCTGTGGTCTTTGTGCTCAGATATTCTGGAAATTCAGAAAGCCCATAAAGGAAGTAGTTTTGCTTTTTATTTGTCCAACATCACCTTCTGTGTCTTGAGGACAGCATAGATAGTATTGTTTTAGTACATAAAAATGATAAAGGGGGGAAATAAAATTGTATTAATATTTTTATTGACTGTAGAAAAACACCAACTTAAAGAAAATAATAACTGTGAGGGTTCACCTTTCAGACTGCTGGTATTCTCTTCAGCAATGCTGAAACTGTATTACTTGGTTAGACTAGACTTGATCCCTTCTGGGGCATTTTTCTTAGTAACATTATTAGCTTTGTCCTTAGTTATCCAATAGGTATTCTAATCAATATACTGTAATTCTGTGTAATGGTCTAAGCACTCAACTTTCTATCCCTGGACTGAATCTATTGGCACCACCAACCTTGTAGTTAAAAAATAAAATTCCAAGAGAATTGAAAGGAATAAATCAAAATGTTTGATGTGATGTTTAACTCATCAGCATCATACATTGCATATTTGAGTAATGGCCCAACTATGAATCAATGAAAACAGTCTTTAAAGATTTAACCTGCAATATTTGGGGTTTGGGTGATTCTTTTTTTTTGTTTAGGGATATGAGGTTATAAGTAATAACCATCTAAATGCTACTTACATTTGAGTCTCAGTCCAAGGTTTTCTTACCTCATGGATATGGGTGTAAGTCATTCTGTGTTATTAAATACTATTTTCAAGTTTATAAGTGGAATTTCTTTAGTCATGCCTAATGTATTTGGGGATGTAAACTAAGTTACCATTTGTATTACTGCAGCAAGTTGCCCTGTCACAATATATTCACAGGTGTAAAGAATTGCTCCTCTCCCTTCTTCCTTTATATGGGAATGTCTGTGCTCACCTTTGTTTAAAATGAAGCCATCTCCCTGATTTTGAGACTTTAACATGATGGAAAAACCCTCAGCAAAGAGGTCAACTGCCAAACTCATATACCCAGCAGGAATATTGGCTGTTGCATGTTTTGAAGTGATCCTAAAATTATCCTTTAGTTTTCTTGGCATAGCTATTTGCTAGAGAAAAGTTTTTAGAGAAAGATAATAAAGAGAGTGACATCTTCTGATAGGAGACGATCTTTAAAAAAAAAAAAAAAAATCAAGTAATTTATAATTATTGTGAACTGAAATTTGACCTCCTAATCTTTTACTACCTCTGTGCTTGGGTGTGTGTTTCCTAAGATGTGAACTGCCTTGTTATGGCTCACAGAAACACTGTGGGGGATTTGGTGTTCAGACCCATGAAGAGGGTCTGAAGTGGAAAACTCTTCCCTGGATCTGTCATGTACCTAAAAATTTGTCGCATATGCAGCTGATACAATCACAGAGGTGTTTAGAGGCTCTCTCCTCCCACCACTTTTCCTCAAACCACTGGAAACTGGACAGATTTTGAAGGGTAAAAATGCACCAATGTGGTAGGCAGCTGCTGCTCTCCTGCAGCGGGTGGCAAAGCACGCTCAGCCTGCAGCCACGGGGCTGGGGTGGCTCCTGAGCCCTGGGCACACTGTGCCATCCATGTGACTGTAACTGAGCTCTGTGCTCACAAACCTGTGCTGTCACCAACTGGACAGAGGGAGGGAAGGATCCCTCTCACAGGGCTGGAGCATTTCTGGGTTTCCATAATCTCAGGAGGTGGGTGCTCAGCGGTGGAGCTGGTGCTGGAGTTCTCAATGCGGCAGTAAAAATAACTTGTGCTTTGTTTCTTATAAACAAAAAACCCCCATCAGTCTTAGAACAAAGATTTATAATACTTAGTTCCTATCCAGTTTTCGTACTTCTGACCCCAATGACAGGAGGAAGTCATATAAAATTTTGTCATGACTACTTGTTCATTTGCTGACTGATTTCACTACAAATACACATCCGCAGGGTTGTTCTTTTATTTTCTCTGTGTTAATTAAGTTCATTATTTCATTTTCTTTATATTCCTGCTGAGTTTTCTCTGCATGTGTGTGATGTGATGATAAAAAACAAGGTTATTTCTTTCTACTAGAATCAAAGCTGGTGCACAGTTGATGCACTGGAATTACCAGGTTTTTCTGATTGTTGTAGTTTTACTTCCTGCATAAGATAGGAGAGATTCAAGTGCCAATATGTTAAGATGTTTGACCTAATTTCAGTTTTATGTCCAAAGACTAGAAGAGGATTAATCAAATGGTTTTTAGGAAAAGATTACTTTCTTTTAAGAATACTCTTAAAGTTAATTTAGTGGGATAAAAAAGGAATACTGGTATGAGGCTGTTTTTCATTATTCATTTTTCTAAGATCTATACCATATGGCTGACTTGCAAGGAAAAGGTTTGCAAAACTATACCAGAATTAGGTACCTGTCTGCCAGATTTTGCTGTCTGTTAACTCCAAATTGCATTTCGTGTCCTTGAAAAAATCATATCCTTACTCTCAGACTATGTGTGTTGGCTACATAAAAAAATCTTGTGAAATCAGCAGATGGAGAGTTAAGGGGTTTCCAGTGGTTTACACATGTGAACAATGTACTTTTTAATGCATATTTTAAAAATCTACAAAAAGTAAGACTTCAGATGTTTAGGAGAAAGCACAAATAGTAAAAGAGGGCTGAGGAACACAATTAGTCCAGTTCATGGGGTTTACAGCTTCTGGGTCTAATCCTCCAACTGTTATTATTACTCAATAGTTTATTGTTCAAGGGGAGCTACCTGACTTTTAATAATTGTGAAATTTAGCTGTTAGCTATAGAGCTTAAATATAGATATAAAATTATAAATTCAACTGCTGCTACTTTTAAAAAAATCTGACCTAACTATTTATTTAGTATAATACCAGGCAAAAAATTATAATGATGGATTGTTAAATGCTTAGTGATTGAATCAAAATTTAAACAAATAGATGATAATTACATTGACATCAGGTACTGGAAAATACAAGGAACAGCTATTCCACATAATCTTATTAAACTCCTATTATAACACACGCATTACTTTTATGTTAGTATTTCAGACAAGTCTGTTTGCGTATTTATTATCTCGCTAATATCGTATGAGACACATGATAAATAGATTTACAGTCTGTTAATATTTTTCTGGTTGTTAGAATAATGCCTTCTATTCTGAAGTCAGCTCTTGAAGGGTCCTGAACACCCACAATGGGAAGGGAAGCCTGTTGGACTTCAAGCACTTGTAACAAATAATTGAAATTACTTTTTTTTAAAGTATATTTAAAATAACACTGCAGTGTCTGAAGGTTGATGTTCTTCATGGATTATTTATCCAAGCTGCTTATTTTCTAAATCAGAAATCAGTCTGTCTAAACTCTGAGCCTGGAAACAGCCTGAATTTCTTTTTAGTCTTTTGCAGGTCCAAGTGCTCTCAGCTCTTTTTGGGTGGAATGTGGACACTGCAGCTGGAGCTTGAGATAAGGCAAGAGGAGAAAGAGGGCCTTAAGTTCACATCAATCTAAACTGTAAACTTGAGGCCCTGCACAACTCCTGCAGAAGTAGCTGCAGAGCACTACCATTCATTTATTTGTAAGATCTGCCTCTGGAGCTCTTTCCTGAGGTGCCTCACACAGGATCTGCTCTCAAGGGGTTTGTCCCCATCTCACTTTGACACTCGGGGTCTCTGTGGTTTTGTTCATGCAGCTGGAGGCACAGTTTGGATGTAGCTAGGATGCAGAAATGCTGCCAGCACCTGTAGAGGTGTGGCTCTTATTCTGAATAGTTTGAGTTTTTCCATACTGGTCAAAAGGTAAGGGAGATCAAGGAAAGGCAGTAAGCATAGAATTCAGAATGTCCTTAAAAACCAACTGCATCACCAAAGGCCCAAACTCTTAAGAATTACAGGGCAGTTTGATGGCTAAAAGGAAAGAAAAAATGTACAGAAACCTGTGTCTAGTGAGCTAATGAACTACAAGGCACAGCAGGCCACATTTAAATCATAAAAGCATCTGTTAGAGTTTTTATTTGGTGTTAGCTTTGCCTTTGGTATTTTTTTCTTTCATAAAATACTTCAATTTTTTTTTCTGAAAGAGATAAAAGCTTTGTCTTTGCGTTCTTAATTTTCTATTATTCTTGTTGATTTCTGTGATCTCAAATTAAGGACTTCTCAACTGCTCTAATATTGCAACAAATTGATTTTCAGATTTTTAGTCCTTTCAGTTCAGAGCATTTTAGCTTGTCTACTCTTTCTTATTTATTTGCTGAGATTGGCAGGAGGAAAACTGAAATGACTATGAAACTATCAAGACATCAGTGAATTCAGATGTAACTGCTTAAAAAATGCAGTAGAAATCATGCACAAAGTAATCTTCAGAGGAAGACTTCCACTTGGCCTTCACTCTGCATGCATGGCAGGGATTAAGTATCAGAATGAGAGTACAGAGAAAGAGGGGCCATGAACCTTTTTGGTTATTTTAATTTCAAAGCTTTTATGTCTTCTGCCTCTGTTGCAAGTGGAAAGAAAAGGAGAAACAAGGTTCTGTGAAGCCAGGCTAGCAATATTTTAGCTCATCTTCTAATGATGAATGACTTCATTATTTTTTTGCACTTTGGAGTTTTGTAATTTGGGGTTTTTTGAGCACTGAGGGAATATTTTTTATGTTTTAAGACAATTATGATCAGTGGATAATTTCTATTACTTTTCCTTCCACACATTTATCTTGCTAAGAACTATGTTCTCTTACTACAAACAAATCAAATGTCAATAACTAGAGTGATTTTATATTTGTTTGTTTGTAATTTCTGTTGACAAGGAGTGACTTTGAGCACAGAAGAGCAGAGTTTAACTTGCTATCTCAGAAGCAGAGCTGCAGGAGAGATGATTCTTCAGCAATTTTGTAATTTTGGTGCTGCTTTGCCTTATATGAGGGACCCATCCAAAAAGAACAGTAATTCTCTGCCTGTCTGGTTCAATAGCTGCCCTGTCTACCCAGGGCTTGACAGCAGAGGAACCAGCAGCTCTGCTCTGAATTTGTTGCTGCAAATAACGTGCTCTGCTTCTGAGGAACTTTGGCACAGATTTGTGGAGATTGCTTCTCCCTGCAGTTACAGGACTTGTCCTGTTGGTACCCTTAAGCCAGAAGTAGTTTCCAGACGTTTCTGGATTTATTCTTGCCAGCCTCTGCCGTAACAGCAGTCTCTAACTGAAGTGTGTGAGGTGTGTGCTGAAGAACACTCTATAAATTCAGCTCTACCCATCAAATATGGACACAGTGCTTTTTGCCTGGTGATACCTGCTGTAAATAATTACAGAAATCTGAAACCTCGAGTTGTCAAAGAACTGTATGACTGGGCTGATAATGCTGTTTTCCTGAGGTTTTGGTATTTATGCATTTATTTGGCCCTTTATTATGTTTGCTTGCTACCAGAAATGAGAAGGAAATAGCTTTCTCATCCCATGAGTGTTTTCAAAATGTCAAGTTCTCTGATTAAACATTGAGATACCCCAAAGGTTTTCTTGAGCAAGAGAAACCTCAGCTTCGGAACAACTCATGATCGCATAGGTGGGGCTCTCAGGATATGAGCAACCTGTTCAAGTTGCTTCTCTAGTGAATATTAAATTATTTGTACTATGCAAAATAATTTAGCAGAAGAGTTAGTGAGACACTCAGCTCAGAAAAGCCTGATGGATGGGGCAGTCATTTTGGATCTCAGAGGCTCTAGTCTGAGTGTCTCTCCTACTTGATTCAGAGGATAGCTCTGAACTGCAGTATAAATCTTTTCCTCTCTGGCAGAATTCTGCAAAAAAGAAATGCGTTTTCCAAAACTAAGAAGATTAACAGGTCACATCTAACAGCACCAATGAGATGGAACAGAAAGTATTTACATACAGATAGTACCTCTGCAGTTTTTCCTTTCCCGTTCTCAGGTCATTAGGTATCTCCTGGTTGCTTTTTTAAAGCTCTTTTTATGCATCTTATAAGTATTAGATACATGTTTAAAAGAGCTAAAACTTATATTCTTGCATATTCACACAACTCATGGGTTTTATAAATAAAACAAATTCTGTTTAGAATAGTGATAAAACAATTTGTTTGCAACATGGAATTCTTTCATTTATTGTCTTTGCAAGGCAATTCTTTAGCTTATGCTGATAGAACAGACAGAGGAATAAACAGGTATTGTTCAAATAAGGGGATAATGATGTACCAGAAGGACCAGTCACATGAATACAGATATGTTCATTTTCAAGCAGGTAATAGGGAGGAAAAGAAAAAGGAGAGACCGTATGAAATGAACGTTTAGCAGAAAATCAATAACAGCCTTAAAACTAGAGTGAAATTTGTCATATCAAACTGGGAGTGAGTGTAAGCTTGCAAGAATTTTTATCTGAGATTCCAAAACAATTTACTCTGTCAAAATGCCCACCATTCCTTCCAAGATTGCCCAAACCAGAATAGCTCCTGCCGATGCTTTTGCCTTTCTACGCAGTCAGAATAGCCTGTGTACCATGCATGCCACAGTTTACAACTGAGCAGTTGGAGGCTCTCCTGCATTTCAAAGCAGACTGTCCTTTGGGAAGAGGTGATCCCACCCCACCCCAGGCCCTGCTCCAGTAGGTGGAACAGGTTAAACGGCACAAACTTTATTTTTTGAAAGAAAGGATGTGGAGGATACAGAAGAAAGCAGAAACACTTCAGAAAAAGGTTAGGTGTCAGAAGACTGTAAAGTGCAGGGAAGAAGGCTGGAGAAGCAGAAATACCTAAATAATGTGTAAGGCAAAGCTGTTAAGTGTTAATATCTTAGTGTTTCAAGAGTCCTGACAGTAATCTTTTTGCAAGTCTCTCTAAGAGCCATTACCTTTGCTTATAGTGAGGCTAAAATGGAGAAACCATTTTCAACTGCTTAAAAAAAACCCTTTGGAGAGAGCAGAAGAGTAGGTAACATTCAAATAAAATTTTAAAACAAGTTTCAGAGAAGTCAAGCAAAACAAGTATGCACAGAGTGAGGGAGAAATGCTGCATAGATGAGGAAAAAAGATCACAAGGTTATTGAAAAACATACACTCCTTGAGATTGCTGTAAACCTTAGAGAACTTGGCTTATCGTTCTCAGAGCAGACAGAGATGATGTGTTTAATAACGTGTCTCTCGTAGATGTTTATAGGCCTATCAATTTCCAATTCTAACCAACCAAGAGAGCAGCTAAAGAGCCAGAGAAATGACACACAAGGTGAAGTTAAAGTTGCCAGTGCTTAATGTTTGGCATATTGGTGGTAGCAGACAGGAATTTGGCATTGAAATTCATTTCATAGTAGGCAGTTTTTTGACTTCTTTTGTTCAGACTTGTGGCCTTGAAAGTAGTGGACATTCCCCTCTCACAGAAAAAATATAAAAACAGCTTGTCACCTTCTGAAAATGCTTTTTAATTAGCTTTTAGCTTTGTGCTGCAGACAAGGTCAGCAGAACTCAGCCCTGTGCCTTTGCCCTGCCCTCAGCACTGAGCAGGGTTCACACTGGGAGTCAGATTTACTCCTTCATTCCCAGTCCTGTCGAGATCTCGGAGAAGGTTTTAAGAAAATGACTCTCCTTGGTTTAAGTGATGCCAAAGGCAAGTGACAGATCTGAGGAGTTTGATTCTATCAAAATTCATTTTGAAAAATGCTGCTCTGGCTTAGCTTTCCTTTCTCCATGGGTATTCAGTACATATCAGGCAGCACAAGGAGGAGGTGTGCACAGTGTCTGTTTTCTGGTTTGTTAAGTCTTCTACAAAGGCACACAGAGGCTGTCATCAAAGCTGTGTCTGAGATGTGTGCTCTGCCAGGATCATGTGTGTTCTGAGTTCTCTGGAAAGTATATATAAAAAACAAGGTCTATTAGAAGCCTCTATTTAATTCAGTATGTACTTGTAATTATATCAGAAATTAACGCAGGTACCGAATCTTGAAAGTGCAAGATGTTGAGGTGCTATGGGGAACAGGCAGTGCTGGAGTTAATGCTTTTATTTATAAGGCTCATTGGTCAGTGATACTGAGCTCTCCTCCAGGAAAAAAAGATCCTTAATTCACTCTTACAAAATTCAATGCCCTATTGTTCTCACTTTTCTGAAGTCACTGTTTATAACATCGCTCTCCTCTCCCCTCTGAGGAATAATATAATTTATTGGAGCAGTTCATTCATAGTCTATGTGATATTTATCTTTTGGGACAGAGATACCTTTTGCATGATGTACACACTGTTAACTTCAAACTCTTCCTGTTTGCTTTATGTGCAAGGGTTCGTAATCAGGAATATTTATGCATCCTGGTACCCAGTTGTGCTGTGCTTGCTGTTTTCTGCTCTTCATAGAAAATTAAACTTTTTTTCTTTTTGGCTCACACCTACCTGAAAAGCAAAAGATTTGAGAATATTACCCAATGGATTTATGATTACTAGGCAGATAGCCAGTAATAAGCAGTGATATCTGATACTACAGCCCAGACATTCTCTGCTTTTTTCCACCTTTTTCCTATTATCTCTAGGTTTAATAAACTATAAATGGGAGACATAAATGGCAGACCATCTTTTCTCTTTTTGTGCCTTTTTTTTTTTCTTTGGAGGTGCTTGGTGATGAGATTAAGTTAAGGGTCATATATTCTTCCAGCCTAGTATTTAGGAATAGGCAAATTATTGAAAAGGGTGGAAGTGATCTAGGCTTATTCATTTTTGTGGGAGAGCAGCTTTTTTTGCTGCACAACAATCATTTTAAATGGAAATAACAGTGTTATAGATAAAGATTTAATGAATATATATGAGAAAGGCACGATAGGAGTCACTAAGCAGTTCAGGGCTTCAGATGAGGTCACGTTTCTGACTCATGTAGTATGAAAGTGAGTAAATCTTAGATGATCATAGTAGAAATATTTCCAGGGTATTGTGCATACTGCTTGTTGTAGGAAAAAAATTATTTTCTTGCCTCTGGCTTATAAGAAAGGTATTGAGTGAAAACCAGCTGCATTTGTACCTTAACGTTTCTATTGCATGTATTGTTTCTTTGTTTCTGGATCTCACATAATTGCTGACTATGAAATTAAAATACCAAGCTCATTATTTCAATCCTGAAATATAACTTGCTTTAGACTTATGCTTTTGTCTCTAATTGTAGTGTCCATGTGTTGAGCTTCATTAACTTGGAACAGAAGGAGCCCCCAATTTTGTGTTAAAGTTAATTAAACCTGGAAATGGTTATTGTTTGAAAATTTTCTGGGTTCAAGTAGGTTATTTTGCCTCTGTCTCTATTTTCATGCATCATTTAATCAGTTGTGGTTTGTCAATTCATAATATACAGGATTTTTCTGGTTTCAGTGAACTGTGGGGTATTTTAATCATAAAAATGCGCTTGCATGTTTAATTAATGGGTAGTTGGAAGCTTCTCCTTGTGAAATAGTCACTGGTGACTTAAACTCAGATTTTTAAAAAATTATTTGGAAAAACAAAAGTAATTCTTCTTCCATGAATAATAGGTGGCAGCACAACACACAATAGACACATTGATGTCAAGGGCCACAGTTAATGGCTTTCAGGTCTTTTTAATATAAAAATTGAAGATTTCAAAATTTGACAAATCTGTGATGTCTAAAACCTTCAGACTTAGAAACACAGCCTTCTGAGCTGTACTCCAGATAACTTGTGACCATGACTGAGAGTATAAATTAAATATGGATATTTAAATGCATGTATAGTTCAGTACTTATGCTTCAATCATTTTGTTCAAAGTTCTGTAATTCAGCCTTAAGTATATTGCATAATGTGCACATATTTATCACTGCTTTTGTGGGTTATGCTGTGGGAGATGTCCTCCTTAAAAAATACCCCAAAAAAGCCTCTTAGTGAGAGACCATGTCTAAGATCGGACCATGGGCTTTGCTCAACAAAGGTCAATGGCTAAGTACATAAACAGATGAAATAAAAAATTGAAGATGTACTTTGGGAAAAGCTTGGAAAAAAGCCTTGAAAAATCCTTTCTCTTCCTTGAAAAGTCGTATGGCCAAGTTTAAATGAGTTTTGTTTGTGATTCATTAAAAAAGAAAAAAACCCCAAAACTTAAATAACAGTAGTTTTATTTAATGCTACTTTTCATTCCTTTTATACTTCAGATTTAAACTATTAGCTGTTTAGCTAAAGCTTTTGGACTATTCAGTTGAGATGTAAAAAGCCCCAAGGATTTGAGATCTTATTCTGTGTCCAGTTAGCTTTTTGGAATGAGGAGCATGTGTTTGGAGAAATATTGCTGTGCCTCCAAAAGGTGCCAATCAGAGATACTAGTGAAAGGTTTAATGGGCATTCTGTGCTGTGTGAAGCTCCTGCTGACAAAGTCAGCTCAAGAGCTTTCAGCATCATATGCAAACCAGAATTTTGCAGCAACGAAGAGGTGAGCAGAGGAGGATGTACAGTGTTGGAAGGGAACCGTGGAGGTTTTGGGTGTAGGGCTGGCAAAGGCCCAGCTGGTTGACAGCAAGGTGAGAAGATTTGGCACAATTTTTATGGCTTGTGGAAGCTTGTGCTGGATTTGTGGTGGTTTTTTTTTTTTTTTTGGATAGAATTGTGATGAGGTTAAATGGTCTCGACAGAGGCCATCTGAGGTTATGAAAAGCTGTGGGAGGTTTTGGAGGCTGCAAGGTCTTTCCAAGCCTTTCTGCCCAGCCCAGTGGCCTTGCTGTCATTGCACAGTTCTGAACTGTTCTCCATGGTCTTCTCTGCTTTCAGTCACACTCCCTTCCTCACCAGGGGGTCTGGCTCAACTCCCCCCTCTCCTACTGCAAATTCTGCCCCATGGCAGAAGCAGCAGAGGGCTGGGCGAGGCAGGCTGGGGAGCTGCTGTGGGAAGGTGCTGCCCTAACTCATCCTCACTGCCTTGCCACTGGAGCACAGTCGGCTGCCCTGGACTGTCTGGCCTGGATTCCACACAGCCCTGGCTGCTGATTGATCACATCTTACTCAGGACCTGTCACAGAAGGCCAGGCAACACTTCAGGTCCCTGTGTCTTTCCCCATCACAAGTGTCACATCATCTAATGTAGTCATTTAGGAGCTGGGGATCCAGTTGTTTCCTGCAAACACTTGGGGAATGAATAGTCCCACGAGTATCATGGTGTTGGTGCCACAGATTAATGCTGGGGTAGAGGTGTTCAAAGTTAAGTGCAAATCTCTCAGTAAAAGGGCAAATCCTACGTTGTGTTCTGAAAATTCCTCTCATTTTTACTGAAATTCCCCTACTGGTAAATATCTATTGAGTTAGCCCTCTAAAACTCAAATGATTATTTTACTCCTAGAAAGACCTAAATTTCCAGGCTTTAACTACATGTAAAATGTCAATAATATGAAAAGGCACAGTAAGGAGGTGAAATACAAGATGTTATTGTTGTGAGAAATTACTCAATTTCTATATCCGCTGCCATTCCCTACTCTGTTTCAGCTCTTAGAATTGCAATTTTCTGCAGATTTTATGGGACCAGTATTCATTGGGATCTATTACAGGTTACAGAATGAGAAATCTCTTAAAGATTAATTGAAATTCAGAAAATAAGGATGTGTAGTATGTACTATAAAACTGCTTGAATCCCCAAATATTTTTTCATTTTTGATCTAAGTTCTGCACTGAAGTCCTTACAATAGCAGCCCTAAAAGTACCCACACTTAACTCCATAGAAAAATGAAATTCCTTTTTTAAAAATTTACTTCCTTGGTAAATACCTTGCTGTGTATTTCCTCCAAATCATTCCCAGTCCTTGACCTTTCGACATTCTGGCAGCACCAGTGTTCCTCTTGAGCAGGGGTTGCTGGGCTTGTGGAGAAATAGAACAACACAGATTTTCACCTCATCTTCCTGTTTACCCTCTGTGTCTGAGAAGATAAAACTGAGAGGTGAGATTGTTGTCAAGGCTAAAGCATTAGGGAGATTCCTTGGAAGGAGAGCAATGACTGACACAAGGAGGAGACAGAGGGGTTCTAATCAAGGACCCTTTGCACTCCTGGCAGTGCAGGTTTTGCTTGCTTTCACTTTAACGAAAAGGCAGTACAGCAGCACTGGGGACTGGTTGGAGTGAAAGCTGTTCAGCCTTGGTGGCTTTTTCTCCATTCATGGGTGAGCTTTCTTTCCTCCCACCCCTAATGTTTCAGCATTGTTCCATTCATGCTCTCCCAAGATTTTCAGCTCATCTTCCCGTTTTGCCTCTGTGTGTGAGAAGACAAAACCAAGAGGTGGGATTGTTGTCCAGGCCAAAAGAGTTTGCTTGGATTCAGTTTTATCTTAGCTGGGTGACTCTCCTGTGTCACTCGTGTAAACCAGGAGAGCCCCTGGTGTGCCAGGATAAATCAAGGGAGAGAGAGGAGGAGATACAAAGGATGTGGGATACAAAACTACTTCATTTCCTGCCTTGCCCTTACTCTTCAGACTGCAGCTCAGCTCTTCTTTGACTGATAAAGCATTTCTGCAGTGACAAATCCCCTGTGCACAGAGGATGTTCCTGATGGTTTCATCAGCTCTTGCCTTGGTTTCCTGGCTCCCCAGGAGCACTCAGCCGTGTGCAGGCACCTCTGCTTCGGTCTCCAGATAAGCCCTGACATTAACTGGTGAATTTGGGGAGCATTGCTTCAGGTGGTGTGTGAGGGAACTCCAGAAGGACAATATAAAAACTGTGTTTTCTGATCTGGACTTTACTGTGCCATAAACAGTGACATCACTGTATATACACACAAATATATAATGATGAATCCAGCAAATGCAGTCTTGCTCGTTGGCTGGAAAATACATGCTCCAGGCCCAGATTTAATAGGAACTTTCATATTCCATTCTTGGAATATAAAGCCAGCATTTTTGTCTATTTTGACTTTTGCATTAATAAAATGAGGTCAGGAAATCTGTTAAAGTTTATCTTTAAAAATGTTTCCAACCCAGTCACCTTGTTTTAAAAATCATTTCCGTTTGTTATCTGCACATTTAAGTAGATTGTGTTTCCCCGTGATTGAGTCTCTGAAGGAAAGCACTAACAGATTCCTGTAATTGATTATACTTTAATGATACATAATGGCAAGTTCTGTTTTCCATTATTGTTACCCTACACGCTGAACTGTAACTGCTGCGATACCAGAATGTATATTGATATACAATTGATTTAGTAACATTTTACCAGTTGAAATGTCCTGCATTAACTAAAACCATGTCTCCACTTCTTCAACGAAAGTGGCCATTCACACATCCAGGGCAGGTATTGTACAAATCTCTGCGGATGGTCAGTTCCTCCTCACTGCAGCTGGCAAAGGACAGCGCTGCTGGGGAGCGCTGCAATCACTGGCTCTGGCTTTCATGGGTGATTGCAGATGGGAGTTGGCTGATCTTACATTTCCAGTGTTTCACTAATTACATTCTTTTTGATTGTCCTTTTCCAACAAGTGATCCACCGCTTCTCCCTCCTGCTCCCACCCCCGCAAACTCTTGATGGCGAATAAGGCGATCGATGCTCCGAAAGTGTTGCTTATCTCCCTGATTGGGATTACCTAATTATTTATAGGCATCCCCTGACTGTATAAATCTCCTCCCTTGTGTTTAGATGGAAAACTCCAGAGCAGGCATTACTTTGCACACCTGCATGTGATGGTGTGTGCTGCACCCGAGCCCTGTTCCGTGACTCTCGCTCCTGCCGGCTCTTTGCTCACACAAATAAATGGTGCAATTCTGTTGCCGCTTAGCTGGACTGTAACCCTCGGGCATACTGCCTGTCCTAACAGAAAGGTCACAGGGAAGTTCTGCTGGGTGATCCAGCACACAGGGCTGGCTTACGTGGGAAAAATAAATTTTGAAAAGCTAGTTTAAATGTGGTGTTTTGCAGATGCTGCAAAAAGCCATAGAGCTTTTGGCTTCTCAATAATCACAGAATATGGAAACTTAATAGCTAGAACATTATAATGATGTAAAATTGGTGATGTTCAAAACACTGGATAGAAATACACAGGCAAGGTACTGACTGAGGCTTTGCTTTTGCCTTCATCTTTAATTTTCTTTACTGAGAAGAGGATGGTACTTAAAGCTTGCAATGCTGGCAAGTTGTGCCAACAAATCTCATTTATTTTATTGTTAGTCAACAGCTATATCATCAAAATACTTTATTTTCTAGGAATTTGAATCTTAGCTTTCCCATTTCACCATATTAAGCCAGTATGACCTTTCATAACCAAAATTCAAGGAAAAAAAAAGCCAAAAAACTGCTGTTTGGACTTGGTGAATGTCAATGTCTGGCAGAATCAAAGTACTTTCTAAAAATCTGCAATAATTTTTTATTTCAGTTTTACAAATGAAAATCTAGCTTTGAATTTTGCTTTAAATTTCACTTTTAATTCTGAAAACTAAAAAAAGAAAGTCACTCCTGAAATAAATAGACACTTTGGTAAATTGAGCTCAAACATAATGACTTGTCACCACACAGATTTTTTTGTTTATTCTCTGCTACGTACATTTTGTAATGTTTTAAATTACATCACTATATATATATATATTAACATTCAACGCTTGGACTCTGTTAAATATATGTTAAATATTAATTTAATGGCATTGTGTCTGACACTGATTACAATTCAAATCCTCCTTGCATGCTGTTCTGCTGATAGTAATAGCAGCATTTGTAATGTTCAGTCATTGCCATTTGAGTCATAAACAATAATATCAATTAATATATTCTTATGCTCGTGTCATTACTCTGTGCAGGGATTAATAGAGAAATTATTTTTACTATCAGAAAACCATTTCAAAGAGATAAAAACTGCAAATGCAAAGCAGATTAGGTTACTTAAATGGCCTTTTCAGCGGTGGTATTTGAATGTTTGTAGTCTCTCACAGCAGTTTTGGAATATAATACACAATTTAATTTCCTGTATATTTATATTGTAAAGGAACAGTTTTTGGACTGTGAAGGATAATTTATGCTCTACTGCAATGTATTCCTAGCTCAACCCCACATTGCAAAAGAAACCTCTACACATTTCATTAATTTAAGAAGCATGAGCTCCTAATTAGTTATACGTAGACAATGGTGGATTTTTCTAACTGCAAAATGATTAATAATACATAATTAAAATGGAACCTGGATCAAAAACTCATCAAGTCTCCCTAATGCCATAACACTGTACCCTTTCCCTAGGCAAGTGATCTTCCCTCAGGGGATCTGAATGACTCTCTGGAAATATGTTCCTGCAAATACACTGTCTACTCTCATAAAGAGTTTTCAAAATTTTCAGTTGGGGAACTTCTTTTTGATGTTTTTGTATTAAAAATATGTAATTCATTAGAGTATGAAGTAAATTTTGGAAAATATGGCCAAACATGTATACAAGGTATGAATGGTCTCTGTTAATGTGCTTTGTAACTGGAAATCAGGGGTAAGTAAACAAGTACACATGAAGAACAAACCAGTGTTAGTTCTATAGCTTTACTAAACATTTTCTTATAGAGCCTACAATTTATTCCTGCCAGATTAAAACAAAAAATCCCACCTACTTGCCTCTAAGTAAAGTTGCTAACAAAGTGCCAATAAACCCAGAATAAAATCTCTTTATTCCTTTACGTGTTAACCTCCTCACCCCCCCCATTCCCCAATTTTGCTATCAAGGACTCACCAGATACTCAATTACAGCCCAGAGGGTTGGAATGAACACCTCAGAAAAGCAGGTCTGGGCTGTGTCCCAGCCGTTCAATGGGAACAAGCACCGTAACGTTGGGAGCCACTAGATGCCACTCTTGTCTCATCCCAGTACAAGTCTGAGAGTATTTATGGTTGTTTAAAAAAACCCAACTGTGTGCCCTCTCACCCCCAAAGTCCCTTTAAAGATGTTCCTTTGGTATTTCAGATATTTTGCCTTTTTTCTCCTTAATTAAAGTTACAATACGACCCTATTGTTTATAGTTTTCCTTCCCCCTGCTGTAATGCTACATTTGTTTATAAATATTTCAAAGCTATCCCTAGACAATATTTTTGTTGCTGGACTCTTGCATAGCTGTGTTGTGCTATGTCTCATTTTTCTCTTTGGGTGGAATTCACAAACTTCTGACATAAGTATTCATCTATGTTTGATTGATTTCACAGCCACTTATGGTATAAGCTCTAAGTTTTTTTTTTAATTCTCCAAACAACTTCACCTTTGAGTTTTTTTTTTTTTCTATACCAGATACAGTAGGAATCTCTTGAACTTGTTGTATATTCAGATTTTGTCACTGATGACCTCTTTACTACATTTGTCATGGCATTTCCATGGGAGTTGCTTTTCAGGATGCTCTCAGCCAGGTAATTGATGAAGAATAGCTGTAAAAAAGTTCAGGTTATGTAAGACAGTAGAGGAAAACAAAACAAAAAAAAAAAAAATAAAGTAATCCCTACAACCTTCAACATAACAAAATTGTAATGCTCTATCTGCACAGTAGTAAACTTAAATTTCTTCTGCTGGTAAGACTGAAACTGTTCTCTTGTTTGTGCAAATTTGGTATAGACTTTGTGATTTTAATAATGTTTTCCATGCAGAATCAAATACTCTTATTCAGTTTTAAATGTACATATGAGATGACTTCTATGTACTGTAAACTACCTGTATGGCAGCCAGAGCTGATGAAGTCACTTGCTTGTAAGACAGTATATATTTGGTAAGTAACCTGCAAAATCTTGTGAATAGCATGGCTGAATAATGATGAAAGACTATAGGCATATAAAGGCCTCCTGCACATTCAATTAAGTTAGATTCAGATTTAGATCTGAGTATTTCCTTGCACACATGGAATGCTGTGTATTAATAGAAAAAGGCAGATGGATAGATCCATGGAGAAAGTCTTTTGTACTCTGCTTAGTTTCTTAGAGGTGAGGATTGTTGGTGAGGCTCTGCGGACAGAAATGTGATTTTGGAACATCAAAATGTGAGAATAGAGGGAAAATATGTTTGTGCGTAAAAATGTGTCATAAGAAGGAGATTGGATTATTTAAATAAAGTAGAGCTACGCTTTTTGAGAGTTGATAGACTATATGCAGATAAAAACTATTATTCTGCTCTTTTTAAGAAAAACCCAAAACTATCAGTGGTTTATGGAATTAACAAGCACACTACATGCAGACCAAAGTCCAGAGCTGAGGTTGCCTGTGGAACCTTAACTTTATTGCTTCCATATCTCTGAATAATAACTGCGCAACTTGAAAGTTCCCTTTTTGTCATTTGCAATGGAATGATTTAATTTATTTAAGTTTCTGTGATGAACGCTTAATGCCTTACACATGTAGGGAAGGGTATAGTCCGTGACTCAGCGCCTGAGTCTGTAACTACAGCCTGTCTGCACTGCTGCAGACTGCTTTTTGTGGTCATTAGCAAAGGCTGACCCCTCTGTTTGTATACAATGCCTTGACCATGCAATTGTTGAAGGGCAAGTTTAGGGATGTGGTTAAATTAGTCTGTAATTTTATTAACTCGCTTGGGACCATAGCAGTTATTTATTAAAGGTCCCTCTGTAGTTCTGTTCTCCTCTACTATCAGATCTTTCCTTTGTAATCTCTTCCCAATAAGCTTCCTATTACTTCCCTTTTCCTATGAATATTTAAGTGCTGGTGGTTAAAAGAGAGTCTTTGTACCAGCTTTTCTGAAGCACATCCTCATGTGGTGTATCTGGAGAATATAAACCCCTTACAGAGCTATATTGGCTCACAGAAATGGGAGGAAGCATTGAGTTTCCTTCTCCCCAGGGGACAATGGCTGGCAGTTCCCTTTGTCAAGAGTAATCCCATGCCCTTGCTTGGAGAGCTCCCTGTCAAGGGTTTGCAGATGCCAGTTTTGCTCAAGACCCACCACCTGAAGGAGCAGCAGCTCCTGGGATGTACACACACCCTCTCACCCCACAGCAGCTCCCTCACGCCTCATCCATCTCACCCCTTGAGCTTCCTGAGGTGTCCAGCTCCCATGGGAGCCCTGCACCCCACAGTGTCCATCGTCACCTCTCCCAGCAGCCGGAGCCCAAGGACAGCACACCTCTTGTGTCTGCTGTTGTCACTAAAATAAAGAAGTGTGAAGTGTGACTATCCAGTACAGTTTTCCTCTCTGTGGTGATCTTCAAGTGATGTCTCCTCACCATGATGTGGGCAAGTTGCCAACGTCAGGAAATGTCTTGTCACAGAAATGACCTTGCTCGTTCCACCTTTGGAGTAGCTACAAAGGAGAAGGGGCAGACTCTGCTATAGGTCTTCCAATCCTGTAATTGCATCACAACTCCTGCAATAGTTCTTGCAGTCTGGAGAAGTGCAGGCACAGGCTGAGCCTGGAAGCAGAACGAGTTGCCTGCAGGGCGGGGCTGGCTTGGTGGTGTTGCACCTGGATCTGCAGCAGGGGCCTCGCCAGCACTGGGGTGCTCCTCATGGGAAACCTCGGGCACAACTTGTAGGGAGCCCCAGGGTGGGAGAAGACTGTGCCATACAGGGATGAAAGGATGTCTGTTGTCATAGTGGGGGCGCTGTGCATATTTTTCCCCCTGATTAACTAGGGCTTTTTCCCTCTCTTCCAATATTAAGTCAGGATGTTTTCCTCAGATGTAGAAGGGCAGACATTTTGAAGGAAATTAGTTTTAATCTAATAAAGTCTGTTCCAAGACAGACTTTGCAGTAAGCATAACCTTTTATAAATAAAGCTGAATATAGTACAAAACACTGACTTGAAGAGAAGAAGGGAGAGTACATGAACGAATGGGTTTTTTTGAGTAAATACTGGGACAAGGAGGTTTAGTCCCCCATTAGTGGAGATATATAACTCAGAGGCCAGTAAGTGCCAGATAAATATGGACTAAAAATAAAAACAAATTTGGTTAAGAGACAGATTTTATTTTCAAAGTTTTTACACCCCTTCGTATGTTGAACCTCGTTAAAAATAGTTACTACAGAATGATAACAATAAAATAATTGATGAGCTTATGGATATAATCAGTGAGCTATATGTTTTTTAGCTGACACAAATAACCTAGCTAGAAAATGATTAGGGAGAATTTATATTAAATTCAACACAATTATACTTACTATCAGAGTAGGAAGTTGTGATCAGAATTAGGAATGTGTTATGAGAACTTTTAGTGTTATGATATGTCATTTATAATATAATTTGTTTATTCATGGGGTTTTATTTCAGTTTTCAAGAAGAATGCTTCTTTTTATGGAATCACAGAGCAGCAAACTGCAGACGAAATGGGTAGCTCAGGACAGTTTAATGGGAGCCTTGTAACTTACTATTGGGTAAAATGATCAGAAAAACCTGAGTCCAGTTTTTCTGGGACATCCTTTGTGGTGCTGTAAGGTGCTGTCTCCGAGGTCAGCCCCGGGGCCATGAGGAAGTTTTGGCTGGGGGTTTGATAGCAGGTGATCTGTGTAGGATAAGGCTGCCTCCAAAGTCATAGGCTCTCATCATAATAATTCTGATTAATTCAGGCACAGTCCTGTGTAGGCAAGGTAACACAACTTCCAGCTCACTTTTTCAGTCTCTGAATTAAGAGTTGCTACCCTGGGTTGTGCTGTACAGCATAGTTATCCTTAATCACAGCAGATGTCACACTAAATGTAAAGATAAATGTAAGGTTTGAGAATGAGTCTTAAATATGTAAGTCACCCAGGCATTTATTTTTTCCATTTCACTTATCTTTTCAGGAGGTATGTGGAATTTTGGGCACAGTAGGACTAAAGTGATAATTAATTTTCCCATGTTTTATTCCCTATATCACTTTTTTCCTCTGTCGTCTAGCTTTCACTTAATTTTAATTTTAGCATGGTGAAATATGCACCAAATTCAGAAACTGAACGTACACTAGGAGTGTATTATTCTTGCTTATTGCAGGTAAGTAAGCACCAGTGAAGGCACGTGCTTGCCAGCCCTTTGCAAACCTTATGCTAGAACTTGTGGAACCATGCCAAGCATTGATGGACTTCAGCTATCGTTAAAAGCTAAATTTCCATGGGATTTTTGCTAAGGTTCACAGAACTCTTCAAGCAAATTTGAGCCTTATGGCAGTAGTCTAAGGATTGATTTATTGTTGTGTATCAAACTCTAAAATGGTTTGGGTTTCATGTTTTCAGCATTACAAGTAAACTTGGGAGCTCTGATCCTGATGCAGAGCTCGGTGCAAAGTCCAGAGTGAGCCAGAGTAGAAATCAAAACTGATTCTTCTCAAACCATGCAGATGAAACCTGCAGATTTTTTCCTAGAAGTCTGTACTATGTGCCTTTCAAAGGACTGATAATAGCTTGTTCTTATTTTACAAATATAGGCAGATAAGAGTTGGCAAACATTCTTGTGAGAATGAAATGGGAAAGAGAATGAAGGGAAATAGGTACGAAGAAGCTGTGAGCCAACCAGCCCCAGAACCCTACTGTGAAATGATATGACTAAAATATGTGCATGGTAAATAGTGTGACATTGAAAAATGAAACATTCAATACTGCAGCCAGAGGAGGAAAATGCCAGCTCCCAAAATTGAGTTCTGGCAGTATGTTCAGAGAGCTGAATAGGCATATGCTTGATTGCAGTTTGGGTGGAGAGAAAGGAGATTCACAGAGCTCTATTTCAGTTCTTTCTTTATTTTCCCACACTATGAATTAATCACATCTAATACTAATTATATACTTGCAACATTCTGAATTCCTGCATAAACTGTGGAAAAATGTGGGGATGTTTCCAAGACTGGAGCAGCCCTAACAATGAATCCCTCCATGTGCTTTTGCAACTGTTTGCTGTGCGTCATTTTCAAACCCAGTTATGTTCTGCAGATTTACTCTTCTGTACTTTCATGGTGATTTACGCTCCAAGGGAAGCAGTTGGGTGAAACCATGTCTCAGAAATATAGAAGCTTAATATAAATAAATTAAACACAGGCTCTTGATTTCAGTGAATCACAGCCTTTTGACGTTTATAATTTCAACACATGATTGTCCCCAGCTACTCACCCTCTGTGACTCATGGTGATGCTTCAGCTATTGGCTTGATAGAAAATGTGAAATGTAAGGTTGGGGTTTTTTAGCTATTCTAGGATGCTAAAAGATCTGGATCCACACAAGTGGGATGAATGCAAACATAGTAACAGCATGTTAGTAAACTGTCTAATCACTCTGAATTAGTGATGCCCTGATTATCTTCCCTGCAACCTTTAGGTCAAACAAAGAGTTTTCTCCAGGCTTTGAGATACAGGCAGGTGGTTATATTGTCACTGCTAAAAATAGAAGCACGGCCTGACTACAGAGGTGAAGTTATTTCAGGAGGTAAATCTGAGAGAGAGAAACTTTTCATGTTGCTAGTGTTGCTCTTGCCTGGAGTTAAAAGTGTTATGCAAGATACTGTGGGAAGGTTTCATCCAAAGGGAGCCTGTCAGGGAGCTGAAGAGGTGTGATCAGGAGGTGCAGGTGCTGCACCCAGGAATGGCAAGTTTGAACAGCTCAGTGTCACTGTGGCTGCTCAGGCAGGGACTCTGGAGTGCTGCTCTGTGCTGTTCAGGTGGGAAATGTCAGAGAGGGGATCTGAGGGCACAGAAGAACCAGTGATGCTTTGAGGGGCAGGTAACTCTGTGGGGAGTTTTTCATCAGGCAGTTTCTGTTCTGCAGGTATGACAAATATGATAATTCCCATCTTGCAGCTCAGGAATCAAGACTCATCTCTCTCTCATGAGAGATACACAATGATGATTTTTGGTTTTTTTTCCCGCATTTTTAACAAAGTGATAAAGAACTGTATCTAATGAAAAATTGAATAAGTTTCAGCAATATTTTGTTGCAGAAATATGTAGATAAGCTTGAATTTCTGATTTGAAGTAAAAGAATTTGCTTTTGAGGGGAGGAAAAATTGAAGTGGGAGGAAAGATTTTGAGTTTCAGAAACAAGATTAAAATTTCCCAACTTCATTAACCTACTAAATTGCAGTTAATAGCAGAGACTCAATTAGTAAGACTCCAGTGAGGGTGGTGTAAGAATTAAGAGTAAGAATTTTATCATTTTTATCCAATTTTCTGAATTTCTTACTTCTAGTGGCCTAGAGATAGATATGTTTACTGCTTCAGTTTCATCTGCATTTTTTATAAGCCAGATTTAAGAAAAGCAGAAAAAGACAAAGAATGAATAGAATAAGAAAAAATGAAGGGTGAAGCTCCTCACCTGCCATCTTACAGCACTTCAGCAGATCTGCCCAGTGCGGTGAGGTGTACAAAGGCTGTCTTTGGAAGTACTCTAGAGGTTTGAGAAATAAGAATATCAGGGCTAATCAGGAAAAAACATCAGTGAAATAATCTTGCTGCTTTCCATGGAGAACTGTAAAGCTGACTGCATTTTCAGGGCTGTTTTCTCTTTTGCTATTTGTTAATATTTGCTTGACAGAGTCCTGCCCTACAGAATTTACTATGAGGCTCAGGTAGGAGAAACCCCAACTTCACACCTGAACTTTGTCTGGACAATGCCAGTGTTGTGCATTGATACTTTGAGCTGGGAGCACAAGAAAATGTGTTGGTTTTATGGGGCATGAACTCTCAGCACTCTGATCTCTTTCTGAATGTCCTTAGTACAGACCTGGCAGGTGATTTGCTCTTTGGCCACTGCTCTCAAGAATGCCTGGGTGCTGAACTCTGCCAGAGCAACTGCTGTGGAGAAGCACTAAAAACCAGACTTATTTCACCTTCTCTGGCACAGTCATACACAGGATTTGGGGGTGGGTATTAAAATGTGCAGATGCAAACCCTCCTAATTCTTCTGTGCATAAAAGTGGTATTGTATAAGATTTACTTCTTAGTTATGTATATGCTCTAAGATAAAGGGACAGCTATTATTTTCAGCTGCAGCACCCACCATTCACATCAAAGTCTCTGCAGAGCTGTAACAGAGATGAGAAGCTTTTTTTAATTGAATATGTTCCTTCAAATATTTATGGCTTGTCACTGTCTAACTGAACCCAAGATGCTGACAAATATGCAAGTCATTTGTAAAGCAGTTAAAGCACAGGATATATATAAGTAGAGACATTCTTCTGATTAGAAAATAGTCTTGTATTAATAATAAGTCTTCCTGTTGTAAAATTCTTTCTAAATACAGTAATATTCCAAATGGGAATTAGAGATATTTTAGGGATGACATTTCATTATTTCCAATCAGCTTTACTATAAACAAACCCTGCAAATTTTCAGTGTCAGCATATAGCTCAGGTAAAACTAAGCTCATATTTATGCTCTGAGTACCTGAATGTTTGCTGAGGATTTATCCATGGCATATTTCTGTTTCAGGATGATGTGTGTTACATTAGGTGTTTGAAATGGCATCCATTAGCATAAGCCCTTCTGTGAAAATATTTTTGTCGCTAGAGTTTATAAGTCTGGTTTAGGTCTCTATGTTTGTTTAAACTACAGATCAGTAAAAGGCTGAGATGTGCTTTATGTTTCAGGGTTTCTCCAGGATATGTTGTATGTATTGTTGTTCAGATCCTTGTGTGGTCCAGCTATGCCATATATTATTTCAAGAAAATAGCTAATGACAAGCTATTGCTTAATGAAGTGCTTTCATGGCACCTTATTTAGGAGGGAGGATCTTTTTTCTGGCAGTTGGACGCTTTTGTAACAATATCTACTGCAATTTTTCCCTTGGAATCCACACAGAGTAAGTCATCTGTGCAGCAAACTTATGTTGGAGAAGCCTGAATTAATAACCTCTGGGTCAGCTTCACGAATTTCTCATTATTCCAAATACCTTTTCCTGTTGGCTAAGCCTTTTGTTCAAGATGACACAGAATTGCAGTGGTTACAGATGGCTTATGACCTGGAAAAGGCTGTTGGCAATACAGGTACATTTTGTCACACATTTAAAATGAAGCAAGCACGGAAGTAAAAGTCATTAAATGTAGTAATTATCCATGAAAATAACAATTAAAAACAGTAAATATGTTTATATTTTTATGAATATTGCTTTAGCTGTGGCAATAAGCTCGGAGCCAACATATTCAAAACTGATAAATCTCTTTTATAAGGGAGTATGTTCTAGTAGCACTAATCTTTATTTCTACAATAAGCATTTAAAGGCAATGTAGGATTTTCCTGCCAATCATGATTAACAAATTTATATAATATTTTTGCATTCAACTCTTCTCCTTCAATGTGGACAAATGCAGTGGAATTTATATATCTCTATGTCATGTTTTCCATTGAGAAGATAGTAAAAATTAAGAAAAAGTGTTATTTGTCCTTAAAGATGCCATTCTTCAGATGATGCTCTGATAACAAAAGTTGCAGGCTCTTAGATAAACATCTGGTAGGATTGAGGGATTCTTCATGTTTTTTGTTATATGAGCATTTCAGATTCATTCGTGTCTGAATGATACTGTGTTCTCTCTCATTATTTTCAATTTATCCTTTACCAGAGAGACAGGAAGGGAGCAGTGAAATAGGAAATTAGGTTGTTTAGAGAAAGTAAGAGAGCTACAAAATGTTTTTTAAACTGTTTAGATGGCTAAGAGGCCCCTATGTGTGTGATCTTTCCTGCTGAGCTGAGGGGAATGCATAAATACAAGATGTACCCAGTCTGGACTGCTGCTGTCTGCTGGGGACTTCCTCAGCTCTCAGCAGATGCTTCACGCAAAGCCCATCCTAGGAATGTTTCTTGGATTCTTCGGAGTCTTTGGGAGATGTTATCTCTCACCCTTCTTGAACCTGAACTTCCAGTGCTTGTAAACAAGACAGAGCAGCAAGCTGGATTGTTGGGTAGATGATTATAAAACTACCAGTTATGCTGTCTCCCAGATGGGTTTCAAACTGGAAATTTGCTTCTGGTTGCCTTAATTTGCCTGATCTGCTTTTCTAAAAGTGTTTATCTGTTTTAATTTAGAATAGATAAAATTGTCACATGAACTAGAGCTGGAACATGGAAATGGTGGTAGTGTTTCTGAAAATCTGTCATTTCTTCAGCTGCGTTCACAGAGTCTCACACTATGCTCTGGTTTGACCATAACTCTGAAGCTGTGTGTAGGATTCCAATAGCAACACAGTGCACAGCTCAGTGAGTGTCCCAGTAAATTGTTCTGTGAGTATCTGAGAATTTAATATAGTGAAGAAATAGTTGTCCAGACTCCAGATAGTTTCATGATGTTGTTCTGACAAGTTCAGTTTATGTAATGTGTTCTTCTATTGCTGCTGTTATATTTTTCATTGTTGGTCTGTCTTTGCTTGGTGTGAAAAATAGGTAGAAGTTGAAAACATAAAAGAGACCGTTTTCATATTTCATGACCTTAACTGTTGGGCTCTACCACTCATTTATTCGCACAAATTCAGGATGGGAATAGTGTACAGATGTTCATTTTACCCACACGGGTATTTTGCAATATCCAAGATCTTAACTTGCCCCTCTTTCCACCCTCCCTTGTCTCCCAGCTCTCTCCCAGGGCAAATAAAAACTAGTATTTGATGTAAACCTGCCTCAGCTGGTTTATGTGGATTCTGAGTTTCTGTATCTAGGACTCATGCTTGCTGAATAGAGTCAAGAAAAAACTTAGTGTGTGACATGAAAAAGCATTTTCTTTGTGTCTTTTTTTAAAACTTTATTTATGCAATTAATACAAAGCAAAATGGTAAAGAATAAGAGAAGTGTACATGCATACTCTCTTTGTGATACTCTGCGAGATGTTTTTAAACACTTCTGACTTATTTTATGAATAAAATAGATGCCATTGTCCTTCCCCCCTTACTCTAGAGACACATGTTTCTTTTATTAAATTAACTCATCATCATGGTTTTGTTATTTCAACTGTGGGCTTAGTTGACCAAATTTCTGTATTGCTTGAGAGAGTCATTAATCATTTGAAGAGGATTTGTATATGTTCGGTTGCTCAACATCTCATCTCTCACTTTACTCCCAAATAAATTCAATAACGTTGCACGTGTTCTTTTGCTTTCCTTTTTGTAGTCAATAATATTAATTTAACCTCCTGTGTGTTAGTGGGTGGTTGGGAGTAACAAAACAAAGATGGGATTGTAGTGAGCACTATGAAATTCTGTTCTGTTCTAATTCTTCACCATTTAATTATTTTGATTATCCCCAGTTGGTCTGAAAAGAATAAATCTGGTAAAGTACATGTTTAATACATCATTCAGAGCCACAGTTAGTGTTCAGATGTTGCCTGCTGGATTCGAACTGCTTGTTGCTTTCTGTATTTTTGGGATCAGTTATTAACCCCCAGGCCAGCACAAGGTTATCCAGGCTGTCCTGTCCCTGAGCATGTCATGTCGGGGAGGCTGCACGGCCCTTGCTGAGCACAGAGCAGCAATATATGCGTGGTTTAGACTGAAGAGCCTGGGTTAAAGTTGCTTCTCATGGGAGACAGAGAAGATGCAGGGCTTGGGAAATATTTTTTTTCTTCCTGCTTGGAAGTAGGAATGAGGCACTTAGGGCATATGATTGTAGAAAGGCACAGAGAAGTCACATAACGTCTCCACCGATAATTAGAAGCAGCCTTGAGGTTGTCATCAACCTGAATGTGTCAGATGAGCTGAACATGCAAAGAACAGCACTGATTTCACTTTAAAAGTTTTCGTCTTATCTGTGGAATAGTTTGCCTTTCTATCTCTATAACACGTTTTAAAATGTATGGATGGTGGTTTTTTAATGTTCTGCATAGAACACCATTCACTGGTTACCTTGTGGCAAAGTGAAAAACATCAGAATATATTAGTGCATTGATTTTGAAGCAAGTCCGCCATTTTGCTCTTCTTTTTTACAGTGTTATTTTGCAGAAGTTGTTGATCCTTCTTGTTCATTAGCTTGGTATTAGCCGTAGGGCTTTCAAGAGAAATGGAGAAATCCTGTGGTTCTAGCTAGTAATAAAAATGGTATTAAAATGAATTAAAATCTTGCAGATTTTTTGCATCTGTAATGATACCCATATGGTATAATTTGTTTAAGAAGGCCAGCCCCATAACACTGGTTTGGGGAATATTTGAGTTAGTGGAATTTAGAAGAAAGACATCCTGACAACCTGTTGGCGTGTGTTTTGCTCAAAGTATTCTGCGTCTCTGATTTTGCCACACTTATATCAGTGGGATACTGCTTCAAATCTAAAAATAAAATCAGACATAGTGAAGGTTTTAATGCTCTGAAAATATTATGATTCTAATCATGGCTTACTGTGTAATGTTTTTTCTTGGTTTTCCTAGTTTGAAAAGGGAGGCTCAGCCCTGCCGCAGGATGGAAGGAATTGCAAACTTGATACAAATGTGTTCAAAAATGTTTTAACATCCCCAAGCCTTCAGAATTACCCATTAGTCTTCCCTTGTTTTCTTTGATCTTGCACAGTTTGTCCTTTTGGAGTGAAAAATTTTAGGCTAATTGCTGCTTCTTCCAAAGTAATTTTTACATAAAGCCCAACAAACCTCTCATGTTTATTAGTAAGAAAATGGAGCCTTTTAGGTATTTCTGAAATGGAAGCGTAAGTGTAGAGCTCTCTTCCAAGGCCATCATGGCCAAGGGAGCTCTGCCTGTGCTGAGGCCAAAGTGGAAGAGCAAGGGGAGCTGAGAAGGGGCTGCCCCAGCCCCAGAAGTGTTCCTGTCATGCTCACACAGCAGTATGTGTAAGACATGATAAGCCTTATCAGAGTCACACTACCATACTGATAGATTTTCCAGGCTGGGGATTTTTGCCTTTTCACCCTTTCCCAGTGTTTGACTATAACTAGGGCACAGACTTTCTGGAATTGGGGGTAACTTTGTGGGTTTGAAATGCTCAACCTTCAAAAATGCACAGACTCTACAATTATTGTGTGCTGGTTGCAAGATGATTCACTTAAACCGTGAAAGTCTTGTTTGAAGTTGCTCTAGAAATTTTCAGTAAGTTGCTTCCGTGCTTTTCTGCATCTCTAGGAGCACAATCCATAGCTCTGAACCCGCTCATCCATGCAACTGGAATCTTTTTAACCTACACCCACTGGGAGATGGGAAAAATTATGATATCACCAGAGTAGGGATTTGTTGTGTTCTTTAGCAGGAAGTATTCCTTGGAGGTTTCTTATGGGTGTGAAAATGAACACACTGAGCATCTGCTCTTCTAAACCCAATAAAAGTGTTAGATATCCAGTAAGGCTTGTCAAGGTGTCCAAAATATCAAACTGAAAGCCTGTAACATATAAGTGCTTTCTCCTTCCTTGTTTTATTTACTAAATTTGAGTGACCAAAGAGTTTTCATTCAGTCTTGTGACAAAGAGGAGACTCTTGAGAGCTTTTGCATGTAAAAGTAAATATTTATGAAGTTATTTATCTGTAAAATAAAAAGAGGCTTCATCTGAAACTTGTAACCTAAAGTGATGGTTTTTAACTTTAATGGATGATTTAAAATAGCCATCATAATTACTTTATACATTCAGTGAATCAGTTAATCCTTACAAGTCTGAGACCTTGATGTGTTATCAATTTACCGCTGTAATAGATTTTATACTATAATGAAGTATTATTTATTTATCCTCTTTTACAGCAATTTTAATAAGGTAATCATATTGGGAAGGAATGTATAGCCTGAGGAAAGGTCATCTTAATTTGATTGTGTAGATCAGTTGTTTTTTCAAGGATGCAAGTAATGTTTCTGTACTACTTCCATAATTAAAGGGGGACTGATGACAACTTTTCAAATCCCAGGCGGTTTTTGAGTCTTGCTTCTGAATAAAGACATAAAAAAGAGGGGAAAAAGGTGCTGGATGTTCCTACAGAGGAACAAGGAGGAACATTCAGAAAATAACTGGAAATTATGAAGATTGTGTCTTACAACAAGAGATGCTCTTTTCTCAAACTTAAAAGCTTTTCAAAATTCAGAAGTTTTTATTGAATGAGCCACTTTGCTTTTATGGCCTTTTACATTTACTTGCTAAACAGACCAAGTGATCAAATACAAGAGCTTTCATCATATGCTTCAAAACATAGATTCTCCTTACTGGACAACAGTCAGATATTTTTGAGCCTTGGAAACAGACATGCACTCAGATGTTTGCCTCTTTCACACGAGTGCCAGAAGGGGGACCAGTCTCCTCAGTGTGTCCGTAGTAGGACAGCCTCCCTCAGAGTGGATAACTTTTCTCATTTTACTTTTCACATATCATGAACCTTTCTGTTTTCCTAAGGGATCTGTCCTATTTTTCAGTCTTGAGAAAATAAACTTCTTTTCTTTTTTGTTTAAACTCTGATGATAATAGCTATTTTGCTGCAACTATTGTAGATGTTTCAAATATTGTGCATTTCTAGCTGGCTGTGCTATTTCATGCTAGATTTTGCTTTCCCCTTAATTTTCCATGTTATTTGCTGCTACTTCATTTTCTCTCTGATGCTCTAGCATTTTTAGGCTCAAGTAAATGCCATAAACTTCTCTTAATTTAATATCTTTCAGATACATTTAACTTTCTCTTTAGATGAGCTGCAAAGCTACAGAAACACCGTGAAAATCGTTCTTGAGTAGTTAGGAATTATCAGTGTAATCCCAATATTGTTCTAATGCTGGCTCATTAGTGCAAATCATCTCCATTTGCACCTTCCTGGTCCTCATTTCTCTGTGAATGAGACTTTTTTTTGCTGTCTTGGTAAAAATAATTTCTATAGATTAGAAAAAAAAGAATCAAACTAAAATTGTGGCTTGCATTCTTTCATGCTGTTAAAAACCAAAAGACTTCACCTTAAAATGCAATGAAAAAAACTGATACATGTTTACTCTTATATGCCAAGTACTCTCTAAGTTGCAAAGTCAGTTTGCATTAGGATGCATCTTTTAAGTTGAATAGTAAACATTTATATTTAAATAAATATGCTGTTTACGTTCTTAACAAATATTTGATAAAATACTTAGGCATCACTAGATATCTATTTACAGAATGATAAATATAAAAGGCAATATAGAACATCAGTCTTGTACCACACTTCATACAATATTACAATTATGCAAGATGTGTGCAATACTTTTCAATATTACACCTAAGGTACTGAAATTTTGTTTTAGACAAGTATCCATTGTAATCAATGTCCTTGTTTAGCTGAGACATTATGCCAAAGTAAGTTGCTAAGCTGGAATAGAGAACTTTGAAGTTTCCTTCTTTGCAGATCAGTTCTCGCCTCCAAACTAGCCCTGTGGTTCTCATTGCAGGCCACAAAATTTGCACTTCTCCAGTTTTCCTACTATATATTTTGAACAAATTAATTTTTGTTGTAATTAACATACATCTTTGGCAGCTATCCTAAGCGATCACATAGCAGACACTTTTTTATTGTGGCTGAAGGTATCTTTTGTTTTAAAACAAACTTGCCTTTGCCTGTCAGCATGAATGAGGCTGTAAAGCAATTTTGTGATCAATTCTGTAACAGCCCCATAAGTCTCTGTCTCCTGTGATTACAGGGTATGGCAGAGCAGCCCAGGGTTCTGTGGACTGTCAACAATAGGATTCTTTGGGGCGTCTCAAATACGGTCAGCTCCTTGTTGGGGCAGAATGGTCCAGTTCTTGTTCTCTGGGCACTGATCCCTTTACATTGGCTTTCACTAGGAAAACCTTCTTTACAGGGATAAAACCAAAACCTGAGATTCCTATTTGCCTTATTGTCTTATTATTGTGCTACAGTGTAGGCTTTCAAAAGGTCAGATCACACATACAGAATGATGCAGGTACTGCAAAGGGATGTACAAACAAAAAACCCCAGTGTGTTTACATGAGCAAATCTAAATGCACAAAAGTATAAAAGTTGATTTTTAGTTCTAACAATTCATATAACAGCTGACATGAAGATTTCCATGCTCACCTGCAGGTCTCTATGTATGGCTGGAGTAAACTCATCTGTTGGACAAATCACAGTAGAGATGAGTCTACTCCTAATCTCGATAATTATCTTGTTTATTAGACTAATAACTTTCTGGCATGTTATACTGTGTGCACTCAGAACTCACCTAGTTATATCAAAGACTGACCTCCACTGACAAGATTAAATTGAAGTCATTTTCTCTAAGAGCTTAGGTAGAGTATTTGCGTTGTCAGCAAACAGGACTTTATCCTCTTTCCCTTGGGCTTTATCTCAAATGCAGTGTTAGAATGCCAGATGGATTTACTTTAATATTTTTTCTCCAATTTTTAATATTCTTTCTATCACCTTTCAGCTGTCACACTCAATAATTTCCTTGGAAAGGAAGAGCCCAAAGGAAGCCATTGTATAACAGCTCGGCTTCAATGACGATCTTTTTTAGTTGTACTTTTGAGCTGCATAAATTACCTGATGTTTAATCCTTAGAACTTGCAGGACTGTCTTAAAAATACTATTTTTGTGGGCTTTTCGCTTGCAAAAAAGCCTTTAACAAACCCAAGCCAACTCCCCCTCCCCCCTGATCAAACAGAAAAAACCCCAAAACTAAACAGGAAAATATTAATAATCTGCAATAGCATAAGGACTACTTTATGCTACAATTGGCTTCAAACCCCCCCCCCCCCAACATAAACCATATTATTGCGTATACATACACTGGTAGAAGTGAGAAGAGAAAATACAGACTCAGGCCAATAAATCAATGAATACTAAATCAACTGAAGAAACAATCAGTCCTAAATACCCTTAATTGCAAAATAAGTGGTTTCTTTTTTTCCTTTCTTTTTTTTTTTTTTTCAGTATAGCAGATTTTAGTACTTGGCTAGCTTCGCCACTTGCAGAACTTGATGAAAGAGGTTGCCTACTAATTAACTTTTTTGGAAAAGGAAAAAACCCAATGAATGAAATGAAATAATGTTTTTTCAGAGTTGATTTCAAGTATATTCTGATACCCTTATTTGAAATTTGTCCATTTCTCCTTCCATTTACAAAGTATTATAAAAAACCATGGAAAAGTAAAATTTACATCCTTGAATTCACTAAGTCTGGATGTGAATTACCATAGAAATTATTGCATGATACGTACCTTCAGTTCAAGAACAGTATCTTGATGCATATTCTAGTACTGAATACTTTATCCTGAAATGTAATCTTTTACCTAAAGCATAATACTTGAATAAAACTTTTTTTTATCAAGTCAGATTAGTTTCTGTTAAGCTGCCTTTCAAATACTGACCTACCTCAGTCTTTGTTATATGATTTATGGTATGTGGAACCCTGAGGTTGTCCGGATATTTTGGTTATACATGGAAGTTCCTCAAAACCTAACATGAGCTCTTTTTTATTCTACTTTCATTTAAAATCCAAACTATGGGTTGGTCATTTTGAGAAACCAAAAGCTAAAAGTGCAGGACAAAGAAAGCTGCTCTCCATGTAAGCTTCCATTGAAGGTACTGTTTGAATAATTAATCCTTTTAGTGGAAATGTATAGGTTGTAAGATTATAACGGGCTCTTGATTAGTAGAATGAGTTGCAGGTCACACTAAGAAAGAGTGCTTGCGAAAAGCCTTGGAAGTTTTTGTACTTGCTGGTCTGTTTTAGTTTTGCAAATAGTATAATATATTTATTCTTGTACAAGTTGTGTAAATGTATACCACCTGTGAAAGCACAGATTTATGTTTAAATATTATGTGCATTTATTCTCAAATGGATATTAGGACAGGGGCTCACATTTAAATTAATGTGATTCTTCAAAGACACTAAACTTTGGCCTCTTCCAATTAGGAAACACATCACACACTGTTGTCAAGGGTTAAGGTGTTTAAGAGGTTAAAAAGTAGGCTGTACTGTTTGTTGTTTTCAAAGCTTAGTAAAATTTCTGGTTAAACTAGGTCATAAAGAAATCAGTATTTTTATCTAAATTGCCTTTGCTTATCTGGTTATAGTTCTGTACAAAACAGGCCAATAGTCTTCAGGAATCTGTAACAGGCAGTCGATAATTTCTTGTTCAAAATAAGTCCCTGCTAAGTTTATATGTCCATATTAAAGTATGCATAATTTACAAGGCCAACTATGATGTACATTTCTAAAATTCAGTATAAAGCAAATAATTTTAGGAAATGTCAGTCAGTACATATCAAGTACACATCTACAGCTGTAGTTAATACTTCTGTGAAGAAAAACACTTAGTTTTTCAGGGATTAAGTTCAGCACTAATAGCAGTTCTTGATCTGGTGGAAATAAGCTAAACAGAGAGATCATAATTAGGTAATCATCCAGAAAAATATTTAAATCTAGAAAGCTGTGTATTAAAAATAGTACATATATTGTTTATGATTAGAGCTTTTCTTGGAGTTCCCTTAATATTTTCAGGGCAGCCAGAAACAAGAGGGGTTTTTCTTGAGATGTATTGATAAATCTGTTTTCATAAATGTATCTGTATGAAGAGTATAGAGGGAATTTGAGGGTAAAAATTTCTTGTTCTGCTCTTCTAGCTGGAGATGTTAATCAGTGGATTCATAGATGTGTTAAACCATTCAAACCCCATTTTTATGCTGAATGTGCATTCTGAATAGAGATTGTGGGTTTCTGTTGCAGTATGAATACTTCAACGCTGTGCTTATAAACGAACGAGATGAAGAAGGAAACTATCTGGAGCTGGGGAAGGAATTCATTCTGGTGCCAAACGACCACTTCAATAACTTGCCTGTGAACATCAGTCTGAGTGATGTCCAAGTACCCACCAATATGTACAATAAGGGTAAGAAAAGAGCTGCTTTATTTTGTCATTCCACTGGTGAAACAAAAGCACACCCTTGCTTAAAAATGAAGCTGTTGATTAACTGTGTAGTATCTGTGTTTTCCAGTTGGCCACAACACTGAAATTTCTGTGGAAGAATGTTTTAAGTATGACAGTTCTGTAATATCTTTTGTTCTGTGGCAATTTAGCAGTTTAATGAGGTTAATGATTTGCATATGAGGCTTGCATGAGTTCTGCTGTGGAGTATGGCAGAATATGCTTATTTTAGTGGATTATTTTCCAGAATTTTCGAATCATTTGAGCAGAGCTTACATTGTCACTTACTGGTTGTATTCCATCTTTGCTGAGATCTAGAATTGTCTTTGAAAGATATAGGAGAGGTGGAGGGGAATACTTTGTTAGATTTATGCTTTCAAACTCCTTTCTAGCAGTATATGTTCTATTCTAGCTCTATATGCACAAACTCTGCTGGGAGCTTTCAGATAATATTAAGAAGGAATATTTTCTACTCCCCTGTTTGTCATAAGTGCTGCATAGATCATAGCACTAGCAACCAGCAACATTAGGTATTAGAAGTGATAGACTTCAGTCTAAAAATTTGGAATGTAAACTAAACTCAGATATACGTTTACTCATTTTCCTTTTGCCATTTCCCTTTAATTAGACAGCAGAAATTTGTATTTTTCCAGTGCTTATGAAGCACCTATCCATTTATTTTTCTTAAGCCAGTAATAAAAGAAAAATTAAGAAGGAAAGCGCCAAAGTTTCCTAACAATGTCTACAGTATATTTGTCATTGGTCTGTAGAAAGCTGCCTAATCTCATTATCTGGTTCCTCTTCTGTGTTTTAACTATACTAAAAGACATCTAAAAGGACATTAAGTGCTTTCCTCTTAATACATTCCAGGCTAGCAATTGTGGTAATCATGCAAGGATATTGTGTAATCACAAATGCAAGGCAAATTAATTCAGATAAATTGGTCTGGTAAGAGAAGTAGTGAATATGAGAGCTTCTTTTCGAATTAGGATTCTGACTTGAGAATCCTGAGAAGCTGAGACTCCTACAATAAAGTCTTAAACTAGGGATGAAAAAATAAATCTTCCTAGAGAGTATTTGAAAGGCTGTGAAATTCTTAATGCAGGATGTTTTGAAATACTTGGAAAATGCTTAAAACTTCTAAAGATACCAAAATGCTTTTTTTGTGCAAGTGCTAATATTTATTGAATCCAGCTTGTCTATAAATTAATTCATTTCAGAATTGCTAAGGAGGAAAAAGAAAAGGTTTGTGAAGGAATATAGAGGTCAGGCAACCTTGCTTTTCTGGAGAAGGAAATTATCCTGAGTAGTTAGTGACAGCAGTAGAACTAAAGAGCCTTCAGGTATGTCATACATGCTACTACTGTGCATTGATTGCATTTTATATGCTGATTACTTATTGTTAGAGGCCAAAGTCAAAGGGCTTGTTGCATCTTGCTTTAGCTTCTCATACAGGGATTTTATATAGAGATGGGGAAGATGGAGCTCTGTGATGATTCCTGGTTTTACTTTCTCTAATTCAGGCCATACAAAATTGTTGCTTTATGCAGCTGCAGGAAAAAAACACATTTTTTAATCATGTAAATGTATTCCAACTGCAGAAATCTGGTTTGTTACTGGCATTTTCCTTGCACATGGACATAATAATCTTTGTTTGGAGTCTGTCAATGTCTGGAAGTGATCCTCTTGCCAAGAAGAGAAGTATACTTAAATTTTTTGTTGCCCAGTTCTGTAATGCAGAGGGGTGATAATAAGTTAATTAAATCCTAACCTGAGGGTACAGGCAGTAGATATTGATAGGTTTACAACCAAGTGTTTGCACAATACCATTTCTCTATAAAGGGCCTGTTGTTCATTTCCAGGTTATGTTTTATTTTATTGAATTACTAGGGAAATCCACAGCCCAAACTCACAGCTGAAAACAGACAAGTGTGATCACTGAATCGTTCAACACAGGACTCTTGAGTTGACATAGAAAAAAAGAACTCTATTTGTAAGCTAATTCTAAACTTTTTCCTTATTTTTGTTTTTTTTTTTTTACTTGTACAGATATTGATAATTGGTAATGGGTTCAGAGAAGAGTCACAGGACTCATCAAAGAATCAACAAATGTGCCATGGACTGAGACCACAGGAGCCCAGTTCATTTAGCTTATTCAAGAGATGATTAAAGGCTTAATTAGTTGTTCTGTAGTTAATTACTAATACCAGGCTCTATAATCTGGTTGCCAAAGATTGCAGAAATCCAGTGGCTGAGATCAGGTTCCATTATTTTGCAAATTGCACAACTGCCGGCTCAGTTAAGCTTTGGGAAAAGTTTTGGCCTGGAAAAGTTTTGGCCCAGCTGCAGAATCACTGATGTTCACAGTCCCTAACTGGGCACCAAATGAGATTGGCTTAAAAATTTTGGCACATAACCATATTGCTATTCTTTATATACCTTCTGGCTCTTTCAGCCTCTCCATAGAAAAGCTTTAAAGTATTGATGGCAACAACAGGATTAAATAATTCTTGTTCTAAGGAAACCTTCAAGTTTGGAATCCGAAAATAAAGAGCAAAACCAAATTTCATTACAATTATGATGAAATCAAGAAAACTAAAATACAATAAATATCCAATCTATGATATTAAAATTTAGCATGGAAAATTTTGAAAAGGAGAATGAGAGCCAGTAAAAAAAATCTGCCGATCTAATTTGTAAGCATACGCTAGTGCTATCTTGGAGTACAGAGTGCCTGCACCTACTATAATATAGGGAGAAAGGTAAACTAATGAATTTAATAAAGAATCAAGCTTTGTAATTACAATACTCTTGATCATCACTGTAAAATATAAAAAGCTGATCTGGTTATTGATGTGCTTTTATACTTTTCATTCCCCTCTCCTGCACACCCTCGTTCCCTGCATTCTCGATATCTTACAGTGGACAGCCATTAATGTTAAAAATATAAATATTACTGATCTTTGGAATATAAAGCCTATGCAATTCAGAAAAATAATATTTCAGTATTCCTATAATGTTCACACACTGAAGGAATTCAGAACAAAGAAAAATGGGATGATTCTGCTTTACAGTTAAATGTACTTACCTGTGTGTCCATAGAGCCCTCTCAGGTTTAGGACATTTTGTAGAAAAACTGGTGGTCCATTTAAACTGCAGAACATTCTTCTGGAACTGGCCTCCTTCATTCTTCCTGAAAATGCCTGCAGGTTATAATGTTTTACTTTTGAAATGTTTGAGCACACATTGGGAATCTAAATCTGTCACTGCATTCTATTTCTTCTCTTTGAACACAAAGTGTGCTCATTACCTACAGCTTCATTGCCCACAGCCACAGGATTTGCAAGGCAGTATCTTTTTAAACAATGAAGAATTAATCAATTAATTAATTGTTTTGTGATAACTGTCTTAGCAAGCAGTAGCTCTTCCATCCACAAACTTGGCAATTATCAACTGTGTATAGATTTCTGACAGAAAGAAGGGAAAATGTTCTTAGTGAGTTAGTCATATACAAATATTCACAGAGGGAAAAAGAAGGGGAGAATTAAGGTATGTCTTTCATGTTAGAAGGAAAGCTTAATTTTTGAATGTACAGAATCAATCTGAATCCAGTTTGGGCAATGCAAAGGCAGAAGTCCAGGTGTATATAAGGTACAGTCTCATTCAGCTGCTGGGGTCTTTTATTAAAAAAAATTTACATGGGTTATAAACAAAATGAGTTCTCACAGGTCTTGTTTTTATGTCTTCCTATTAATTTATATTGTAAATTATTTGGGATGTGCTCCTGTCTTGGACATGTCTTGCATATATACTTCCACAGCTACACATTCCTAAAAAACTCAGGTATAACTTCCTACATATCAATCAGATTATTTTAAACAACTATTGTGGAAGAGATTAGTAGTAATAAAAACAAGATTAATAATTTAAAGTTTGTATAGTTTCAGCATTTGATTTCTGAGATGTCAGTAGTATATTTAGAAGAATCTAGGAACGTGACATATAATTAAAAAGTAGAACTTGGAATGTGGTCTAGGCTTTCTGGCAGCCATCCATGGGGAGCATGGCAGTAAGATTGCCACCAAGACTCTATAACAGATTTATGTACACAAGGAGATGATAAAAGAAGACTCAAAACTGATCTTGCAGATGCTGACAGTATATAAAAGTAAAAGAAAACTAGAGTAGCATTTTACCTTTTGTTAGTATGAGAATATAGGTAGCCAAGATCCCACATTCTTTGTCCAAAGTATGTGCTCTATCTGGCATGAAGAACCTACTCCAGTTGTTTTTGGTTTTTTTTTTTTTCCTAAATCTGTCACCTCATATTTATCCCTACTTGTGGACGGCAATGACATATTTTCTGCTATTGAGTTTTCACTCAGCAGTTTTTCTATGGAAGAGGCTTATGAATACCTGGATAAATGTGGTTTTCAGAGGAATGTAGATGAAAACCAAAGGCGAGGTGCAGGTCAACGTGTCTTGGTGAGCTGTGCTTAGACAGTTCTACGTTATGGCACCTGTTGAAAAGCAAAGCCTAGCATGGTACAGTACCAGAGGTGACACACAGCAGGATCTCATCCACTCATGATAGCTTTGCATAAAATCTAGGAAACACATGAGGAAATATATTGTCTTAATATTAAATGAAAATAGCCCCAGGTTTTGAGAATTTGCAGTTGGTCTTTGTTTATATGACAAGTTAAGATTTACATTTGTAGAAAGGGGAGGAGCCCAGATTATCTTCTTTACAATGATTCAAAAATATCAGGATGCAAGCCCTTCTTTCCTTTTAACCTATCTTTCTCAGTGTTATAGTTTCTTCACAGTAAGAAATTTAGAACTGAAGAGAGACTTCTGTGCCTGAGAGGTTTTTCATGTATGAAATTATTATTTGTTTCTAAACCCCTTGTATTTCATAAAATCTTATGGTAGCTCTGCCTCCATATTTGGTCTAAGATTGAGATTTTGGACTAAAATCTTACACACCCAAAGACAACCTTTCTCAGTGTTCTTAAACATAAAAACACCTTTTAGAATGAGCCAAGTTCGACTTTCCTCACTGGGTATTTTGATAGAAGTAGGGTAAGAGTGACCATATGTAAATCTGTCTAGCAGCCCTGGGCAGTATCTCTGAGGTGTGATGGAGGAGGTAGAAAAATGCCAGTAGAGGTGGATTGGAGAAAGGATAATTTCTTTGTGTGGATCAGATCAGATGCAGCTTGAGAAGCATGTTTGATTTTGCCTTTAAAAAAAAAACAACTGAGAGAACAAAGTGAAACAATTTATCTTGGCCATAGAAGGGAAGTAGGCTTATATAAGTTGATTTAAAGTAATGGGAGGTTTTTCCTTTGTTGTCATTTCTAGTTTACTGAATATATAATCTTGTTTTATTTGCTCAGTTTTATAATGGAGAAATACTTCCTAGAGGATAAACCTTCATCCCATTAACACAGCTGACAGTGCAATTAAGTGCATCCTACAGCTTTGCAAGACTTATTTATCCACTGAACTTTTTGTATTTATTTAAACTCATTGAGCAGAGAGTCCAAACTTTACTGGATAGAAACCCCTGGATTTTCCAATTTTAAATACTCTTAATTTTCTTAAGTGTATTTTTCTTTCATCATTAGTGAATGTCTGAGGAAAAGACATATGTATATAGACATATATGAAAGTATATATCTTTATATCTAGATGTATATATATATGTATCTCCTATGTGGTGGAGAGTGGTGCAGTCTGTTCTCACACCAAAGGATGTTGACATATATGTGTGATTCACTGAAGTATTGCAGAAAATATTATGGACATAAGATAGTTTTGTGACCATGGTTCTGCAACTAAGTTGTGAAGTCCTGCATCAGAAGAATTTTAATTTAAGCTGCAGCACAAGGTTAATGTCTCTTTTTTCCTCCCCATGCAGAGATAGATGACAGCTCTGCACTGCTGTCCATTTGTACAGCACACAGCAGTTCACTTCTGAGGGCCAGGATAATACTGTCACCAGTATTTTAGTGCTTGCCCGTTTTCCCAGTTTGTTTCTGCTGAGATTCCATTGTACAGCCTGAGGCACAGCTTCTCACTTTAAGCTCTGTGACTATTGAAGCGTTTCAGAGCTGGCTCAGCAGTCTGGTCTCTTCAGCACAGCCCCAAGTGCCACTGTCACACACAGAGTTACATTTTCATGGTCCTGAAATTCAACACGTGCTCAGCTACTGTGCTCTGTGTGGGGGGATTGAAGCCTGAGCTTCAGGATTCTGTGGAACTGACATCTGTATCTTTCAGCTTGGGCTTTTTTACTCCTAGTAAAGCCCTGGGATGAATATCACAGAAGCTCTTAAATGCCAGTCAGAGGTGAACACACAGCAGTGCCACACTGGTACAAATGAATAGACCTGTTCTGAACAGACTCAGTTTTGGAAATTTTTCTTCCTGGGTTGATTTACAGTGATGTCAGTTCAAATTAGTTTGAACACTGAAACGTCCACTCCTGCCATGGAACTCTGTGAAAAGTATTGAACTCACTGTCTTTGAAGTGCCCAAGATGAAATGTTGATTGGTGTGTGGAAAAGTGGGATGCAGTGGGCAATGCACAAAAGGACCATATTAACTTGTCCATGTGCAGTGAGGTCTACAATAATAACTCTCTTTCATACATGGCTTTCTGAGTACCTTCCTGCTTTCTGTTGTTGTTCAAGCTGAATTGAAATAGCAGTGTCTGGGCATGTGCAGAGGGTTATTCATGTGCATTTCCTCTTTTTAGAAACCTGATATTGATAACTGCCTCACCTAAAAGACATTAGACTTCTTCAGGGTGGATGTTTGCTCTCTGCAGGGAGAAGAAAATATGTTAGAATCAATTAGTGAATCTAATAATGATATGTCAAAATAAAGCATAAAATTTCCTCAAAAATGTTGGGTCTGGAAAGTTACTCTCCAGCTTTCATTATACTGGAGAATGGGGCTTATAATAATGAACAATGTTTCATTTTTTCCTTATATGAATGCATTTTAAACTCAGGAAGTTACATGAACTTTTAGCACAGTGCTTATACTGATTTCTTTTTAATGTTGACATGATTTATACTGAATACATTTCTCAGCATTTACCTACAACTTTTTCCAACATTTCATCATGTCTACTACTATAAATGAGTGAATCTTCACATCCTTTCTTACATCTAGCAAATTATATTTCATAGTACAGCCATGTGATTTGGAATTATATTATGTTATGGACTTCATAGTCATGTTTTTGTGAATTTTGTAATTGAGTCTTCATTCCCTACTATAATGTATTTCAGAGGGGAGCAACTGAACAATATGGCTTAAATATAATCATAACTGACTGCTAAAAACCTCTCCTTAATGACAGTTCCCTCTTTCCTACCCCTGGCATTAGAACGTGATCTGTGCATTCTGCCTGTTGCTGTTTTGGCACTAGGGAGGATTTTTCTTATCAGATTGGCTGTCTTTGGCAAAAACCTATCAGCAGCCCACTGGTTGGTTAGTTTATAAAATCTCTGCTATCATAAACTGCCAGGTGCCTCAGTAAATTGCTTTTACATTTTTACATCATTGGGCCTGGTTCTCTGTTAAGTTAGGAAATGCATGTATATTACAGGAAAGACTTTTTTTAAGGCATCTGGAGAACAGTTTGTGCATTGTAAGGTGAAAAACTATTTGCTCCAAATCCTTTTTTTGATTGAGATTGAAAAAAGAAAAAAAAAATCAAACCAAAAAACCACTGGATTACAGATTGTGAGGTATCTATCTACCCAGGTATATTTAGATAATGAAGTAGAAGCCTTTGTGCAAGATGTTGCTTTGTCTTTACTGACAGAGCAGACAGAATCAAGATAGAAAATAAAATTTGATGATCAATTATACAGTCTGAAGTTAATCTGCTGCTTTGAAAAATAAAAGCAATAATATAAATTTTAACTTAGAGAAGTCTGTCTTAACTGTCTTCCGTCTGTTCTTCTCATCCTGATACTGTGATAGAGCTGCTGTTCTGGAGTTTTTGAAGTACAGGAAGCAATTTTATCAGTGCTTTCCATAACTGCAGAGTTTTTCAGTGATGGATGCTGAAGTCTCTGAATATTTTCAAGCGTTTCTGTCAACAGGAGATATGGTTTATGTCAACTCAACTAACAAACATAAGGCACACAATATGTTGCTGAGAGTCTCAAACTGTGTAAATCAAGCTGTAAAAATCTCTGTTTGTAAAAACTGGTTCGGGACTGTAAAATACACTTTAAAGTTCAATAATAAGTAAAAAGATAAATAAGTCTTCATTAATAATATTCTAAATGAATTTTTCCTTAATACCACACTTGTACTAATTCCATGTCAAATATTAACAAACATTTTGACTCTGTAACCGTGATCACTCTGCGTAAATATGGGCTTATAAAAAAAGTGATTAAAAAGTATCTTAGCTCTTAAGGTATATTTGGACTTGACTTATTTTGAAGACAAGATGACTATAAGTATTTTCCTATAGATTTAAATTCAATTCTTATCATTGCTCTAGTTTCTACAATTCAGTTCCTTTCCACAGGTTTTTTTAAAGGGTTGCAATACTGTGTTGCAGAAAGAGGCTTTATCTTTTTGTCTTACAGCTTTGCTCATGACATGATTCTTTGCAGCACATGTGCACTGCTTTTTGTGCCTCTCTTTGTCTCTATCATTTCACTGGCTGTTGAAAGTATAGATTTTTTCATGTGACTTAAACCTTTGTTTAAAAGCTCTCTGTTAGGATTATTGTTATTACTGCTTTGGGAAGTTGGCAATCAATTACTTTGTGCTCTTTTATTGTTTTGTGGATTGTAGATTGTGGCATAGTTTGGGTTGGAAGAGACCTTTAAAGGTCATCTACTCCAATTCCTATGCAATGAGCAGGGACAGTTTCACCCAGATCATGGTGCTCAGAGCCTGACCTGGAATGTTTCCAGTGACAGGACATCAACAAACTCTGAGTAACCTGTTCCAGTGCCTCACCAACTTTGTAAAAAATTTCTTCCTTGTATCTAGTCTGAACCCACTATCTTAAAACTTTTATCTCTTGTTCTATAGCAAGATATTTGATATTTTCTTGCAATTACTTCCATCTTTCATCTCTTTCCACCTTTATAATCACCATGACTTTAAAAATTATTTACCAACAACATGAATGGAGTACAACTTTGAATAATTCTGAACTCAATGTCTTTAGTACAAAAGACATCAGGCATAGCCTATGCTTTTCTGCTTACCTTATTGACTTGAATGCTGAAAACATTGCAAAAGGAGACCTTGGACTTAAGACTTCACAAATATTCTTTAACTTTTGCTTGAACAGTTTAGAGACTGGTAAAGAATATTACCTGTGTCAAATGGCATTTCCATTGCATGATGCTCACTGCATGTTAAAAATGAGTTTATGCACTACAAGTCAATAAATGCAGACTCTAATCAAAAGTTTTGCTTGCACAGGAAAAAAATTCTGCTGCATGTAATAGAGCCTTCTCTAAGAGATATTGAAATGTGATGAACCACAACCATTTTTTGATTAAGTGAGGTTTTTTCAATTTGATACTTAAAAAGAGCTATGAATATCATTCAGTCATACTTTCCTATCAATGCCTTCCAACTGGCTGCCAAAATCGAGATTACCTATTTTCTAGAATATTAGAACCAAAAAAAAATCATTTCTCAAGTGATGCAGAACGATTATAATCTGCAGCTAGCACATGTGCAAAATCATTTTCCTGTAAGGTGTGAAATTAAGAAATAAAATATTGTCTGTCACTGTCGTATATGATTTTATGGACTTTGCTTCTGAAAATTCAACATCCTGGAGTTATTATTTAAATAATCATGGTCACATACTGTCCTGGACCACATATTTATATTTTGAAATCATTCCCCTGGATTGTTTGTCTTCACACTTTAAGATCTTTAGGACAGGGTTTGCACTCTCTTCCTAACACTGGACAGTGTTTAATTTAAAAGGAGCTTTCTTAGTCCAACTGATTTAATCAAGGTTTCAGAGAATATCCTATCTTCCCATATTTCTTTGTTTTAATTCTTGTTGCCTGTTGGACAGAGATGTACAGACTTCTCTGCTTCTTCCATCTGGTTTTGCTTAAATTCTGCCTCAAATCTGATTGCCAGAGTTTACTCAGGCTGCTGCTTTGTTCTTGAAAAGGGCTTTAGCTTCACAGATTTTTTTTTTTTTTTTTTTTTTTAAATTTTATTTTCCCTCTCAAGCCTCTGTCTTTAATAGCAAGCCTTTTGGAAATGTTGGCATCGCCACACAAGATGTGCACTGTGCTTTATTTCTGCTGTGTTCTAGTCTGTCTCTGGCTGGGGATCTAATCTGTGTGTTTCTGATACATCCTCATCACCATGGCAACTCGATGTCAGATCCAGGCTACATGGAAACGTGCAGTATTTCCTTTAGAAAGCCCTACTCTCTCCCACTCTGGATCCAGCAGCTGTTGCTTAGTTACTCAGAGTTGGGCTTTGCCTTTTGACAAATGTAGGCCAATGAATGTTTGTCACTGAACATTCTCTCAGGTACAACATTAAGAGGCTTTTTGACCTGGCACACCTCTGTCAATCATGATGCCATCCCTACTTCCTTGTTGCTTTTAAGGACAAGAAAGTGACACTAATCCTGGGTTTCTGAAAACATTTAGGAGTGAAAATGCATTAATTAAATGGGTGTCTGGCAAAATAAAAACTGTAAGTTTACTATGTAGTGGAGAAGATTGACATTTGACAAAGAAAAATAGTAGTTTATCTAAAGATACATATTATTCATTTTGTCTACTGTTTTCAAATACTGTAATAATTTGTTTTTTCATACTGCTTCATAACACTGACCCTTTGATTTTTCTTGGGCATGTGTTGTGTGAAGAGGAGAAAAGGCAGCTTGCTTTTCTGGTTGAGCATTAGTGTGCTTGGCTAGGATATAAATTGTTTCAAAATACTGTTTGGCTAAAAACTTACAAAGACATTTTCACACTATACTTTGTTTATTTAGGTGTCTTGCAGCTTTTATTTGCACATTCCTGAAGGAGCAAATAGTGTTTAAGAGTACATAATGGATTTTGTAATGTACTCATCCCAAGTACATTTGTACATCTGCTCAATGTTTTTAATACTATCTTAAGAGGCTTTCGAACCAGCTGAACATTTTCATATCTTGTATGAGTAAAAATTCCATTTTACTCAAATTTTGCAAACAGTCTTTTATGCAAGGAAGTGCTACACAAGGACTATAAAATCACAAGAGAAGTAAGGGTCTTGATTTGAGAGGATAAGAGCTGGTGACCTGCCACAGTAGTAGATAGCTGTCCCATTATATCCAATACTTGTACGTTCATACTGTGTTGGGGCTCCCAGGAATGGAGCAGTAGAGGTTTCATTTATTATAGCCCAGTACAACTGTGATGCATTTTACCTGCTAAAACATTTTCTCTAAGTGTTCTCATGCCTCCATTTGCTGTATGCAAGAGGCATGATGTGTTGCTAAACACAGGATGACTTTAGAACCTCCTGCAAGGCATTATTTGTTGGTCCCAACTGCACTGTGCAATTAAGTCAGCCTGCTTCTGAAACTCTGTGGCTCTGAATATCTGTGCAATAAGAATCAGATATTTATTGTGAAATGCCAGTTAACAGGTTTTGTCTTGTGTTTCAAACAGCTTTTGTAAATACTGGTGCACAGATCTGTCCCTGAGAAATTTCTGTAAGGATGACTGTTATTTCCAAGACTGTGCCTTGCCTGTGTCATACATCACTTTGGCAATAGCACTGATAAAATTGTCCCTTTTGGTATGTTGTACATTAAATATTTTACAGCAAAGTTGGCTGGGTTTAGCAGCAGTCACATTTGCTTTCTTTTCCCCTAATTTGCAGTGTGTTCCACTGGCTTCTTCTATTGCTAGCTGTGACATTTTTCCTGCTCTGTCACTTGCCAGAGGTTTGAATTTCCTCACTGCTGGTAGTTACTCTTCCATCAAACTGTGCAGAAATTTCTCCTTGCAATGTGTCAGAACTGGCTCCTTTTTTTTTTTTTTTTTGCAGTGCTCATGGCTAATTTTGCTGCTGTGATGAAAATGCAGTAGATGTAAGACCTCTGTTCAATTTGCTTAATTCCTACATTCTCAGAATTTGTTTTCTCTTTTCCACTTGGAAAGGCATTTCTATCAATGGTTTTTCATTTTGTTCACCCTTTCTCCCAGTCACACCCTGGCATTTTAGAGTTCTGTGGTGTGGTATTTTCTTACAATCCTTTCACATTTCACAGTCCTCAATTTGTATCATGCAAAAGTGTGGAAATGAGTATCTCTCATTGAAAATACAGAAATATCCTGCTATCTGCAGTAATGTGAATTAATTTGGGATTACTGGGTTTTGACTTCAGCTCTCAGCTCAAGGCAGTTGCTGGGTGGGCAATCCCATTTGTTTAAAGCATGCTAGAGACAGGTCTGACTGCCCCATATACCTGCTCCTGGGACAACAGCTCTCCTAAAGCAGCATCTTTCTAGCTCATCCTGGGATGCCCTTGACTTCTGCTCTGAGTTACTCCTTTAATTTAAAACAGAAGGTAATATTCTCTTTTCATAGATGGTGCCTATTTGCTGTTTCCAGAGCTTTGCTCTAACCTGCCCACTGGTCAGCCCACTCACTGGCTGTTCTAGCTGTTACGTCTAAGAAGTTAAGGAAAGTTCAGCCAGACCAGTACCAAATGGGTGAAGTGGGCTCAAGTCTTCACTGATTTGCTCTGGGACATTTTCTATAGCTAGCGAGATGGCAAGCCTTTAGGAGAGAGAAATTAATCTCTATCCCAGAATGCTGCTAGTGAGGAGGTTGCAGATGTAATTCTGGCTTTCAAAGGAACTAAAATTGAATCTCAGTCCATCTTGTTCATCCAAAAAAAAAAAAAAAAAAAAAATTACAAAAAAACCCCAAAAAACAACAACAAAAAAAAAAACAAAAAAAAACAAAAAAACCCCCACAAAAAGAACACTATTCCCCCCCACCATAAAACAATGCAAAACATCACCCAAATGGACTCATGAAACTCAGCATAAAAATAAACACATCTGGCCATACTCCAGTTCTTCTGCTGCCACTTCAAAGGAGAAGGGTAAAGTTATTAGGGAAATGTAAGATGAAGGCACTAAATGCCTACTGCTATACCTTTATACAGTCACGTTCTTGAAGTCTTTACCATCCCATATTCTTGCAAGGAGGGAATGGGATTTCTCACATTGGTGAACAGTTCCAGGCACATGAAGCAAAATGGACAAACACCTTCTTTTATGTCTGCAGATGGCCAGATGCTTTGATCTGTGAGCTGATGCATCCACATTACCCTGGAGTCAGAGAGAGGGGAAGAAATAGAAAAAAGTGAAGGCAGTTGCCAAAACTGGCAACCAGCCCCAGCTCTTGAATACACTGGACCACCCTGAAAAGCATTCATATTAGTGTTGAGTAGTGTAATTATTAGATTGTTGGTATATGTCCCAGCAAAGTATGTGATTTTGTTATTCTTTAAAATATGACCAGACTAAATATGTTGTCAATGTCATAAAAACTAAGCTAATATTGTTGCTATCTCTGAGCCAGAAGAGTGCTGGATTTTGCATTCCTCTTCTGGTGCTTGGACCTGTAGGCTGTGCTTGCATTGCTTCATGGTATGACAGAACTGCTCTGCAATTTAGGGCTGCCCTCAAGGCTCTCAGATATTACAGGAGGGAAGATCATTTTCAATGCCAGCATCTTTGACAGCATTCAGGGGGAAAGTAATGATTATATCATAAAAGTAATAGAATGGGGAAAAAGACTAAGGATCATTAATAACTTTTATTTTCTTGTTGATAAAGCAGAATATGGCAAGAAAGAGAAGTATTCCACACTTTCTTCATAGTTACTGAGTTCTCCGGTGCTTGCACTTATTTTATGTAAAAATTGCTGCAATAATTAGAATGCAAAATGGTTTGTGTAGGTATTAGTTTCATTCCACAGATTTAGCATACTCTAGATACTTTGATGGATTCTGTGAAAAGTAATAAAAAAAAATAGTTACCTTTGGCTGTTGCACATCTTTTCGTCTGTGCACCTTCCTTGCCTTTGTTGAGACTTCAGTCCTTTTCGGGCCAGCAGGATCTGTGACAGCCACTTAACTGCTACATGCATTTCTGCTGGTCTTTGGCAATCCTGTTTCAGTTTCCTGTCACTGTACCTATTTTCCTGGAGGCTGGTTTTATGTTAAATGTCAGCAAAAACAGGTAACAGCTACACAAACAATGGCGGAGCAAAATCCCATATAATTGCAAGCCAGGTCATCTAAAAAACAAGGGAAAGGGAATATTTTAATTATATTTCATCTACCAGGAAGCAAAAGAAGAAATTATATTTCAAGAACTGTGGTGAAAGCTATTTACATTTATTATCTTTGAGCCCCATAGCATCACATGAATGATTTTGCGTTTACCTTTTATTTTTTTTTCCTCCCTCACCAAATTTCTTAATATTCACAAGGATTAATTTACCACTCATGACATTTAACTATCTGGGGGATGCAGTTGACGTTCACCAGTAATTGAAAAACTTAACAATACTGTTTCTAAATGAAGTACTGGGGGAATTTAAACAATTTAGTGTAATTACTAAAATTGGAAATTGCCCAGAACAACAAGTTTAACATACAGGTTATTAGATGATGAGAGTGTAAAATTTTAATGAGGACATGGGGTCAGAAACTCAGTTGCATTTGGGATAGTGCATGTGGACAGAGATGCACCCACATAGCAGAATTATAAAGTTCAGGAAAAAGATCTCCAGTTTGAAATCCTTCTGCCTGAAGTACAGCAGCCAGTACAGACTCACCATTTCCAGGTCTGCTGCTTTATACTGTGGCTATATTTTTCCCTTACACCACTTTTCCTGGTACTCCGAGGACCAAAATGACCAAACTGTAGCCCTGTTTGCTTTTTTTATTAAGGTGCTTGATGCATAAATCATAACTTGATATACTGTGAAGAGAACAGCCAGCAATACAGACATGCAGGGTGTGGGAAGGCAGTGAATGGTCACCACCTTTTGTTTTGAAGGAACACAGTGAGCATAGGTCACATTTTAATTGTGCCCTCTTATTAAAAATGCCTGCTTTATGCTCCTTTCAGCAAAAAAAAAAAATCTCTTAGTTTCAGAGTCACTGGATTAATATTTAGAGTGATCAGCAGTTGGATGATTAGTGTTGTCAGCCTCATGCAGAGTATAGACTCTGCCAGTTTCATTCAGGGAAAATTTCCTGATTTTATTTCCATGGAGCTCTCTAGTCTGTAATACAGATATATAAACATGTAAAGTGGCTCTTCACAGATGGTCTAAAAAAAGCAATCCAAAATATCCATGGATATTTCAATATGATTTTTAAAAAGTGATTTATATCTGTATTTTTTGAATATACAAATATATTTTTATATGCTACTGGAAGGACTTCAATTCAGAACTTAAGAGGTGAAAGACTAAAGTTTTTCCATGACCTTATGGAACTGGAATGTATATAGAATTCAAAGAAAATAGTCATTGGGTTGGGAGGTAGAGGGCTCTGCTCACATGAGTGGTATTAAGAGCACAGATTCATTAGGAAAGGACATTAAAAATTAGGCTCTGAGGAATCAAGGATAGGAGACATCCAGTGAATCGATAAAACTGTAAAATATGAAGGTACAATGTGCAGCCTGGGAATGAGATCCAAATATAAGTTGCTAAGAAGCACTGCAGTTTATTTTAAATATAAATTAATATAGAATTATTCAGTTTGATTTGTTTGGCTTTTCACTAATCCTGATGACTGAAGGACATATAAGGAGCTTATAGCCCTCTAGAGGCTTGAGACATGGTTCCTTCTCTTTTCTTCTAAACCGACTTTTCTAGCAACACCAGGTAAAGTAAAAGAACAAAACCCAAACCCAACCCTCTGAACTTGGTTGCTCTTTTCAAAGATGAATTAAACTTATCACCTTATCTCAGGATGGTGATGCTGAGTCAACAGTGCCACTGCAATTTTTAGTGATTTGGATATTCCATTAGAAATGAAGCATAGGAGCAGAATGTCTAAATGCTGAACAGTGGGCTGATATTTCAGAGTGCTGAATTAGGAGCATATTTTTACAAACCGAGGATAGATCTCAGTCTTGAGAGTTGATTTGTGATGTTTTGGTCACAGCTCATTACTGGGGTAACTACAGACTGGGAAACAGTGGATTTTACCAGTTGGACAATGGATTTTGCCAGATAGGAAGAGCTGCAGTAGTGCTCTTGGACCAGTGACATCAGTTTGTTTGATATGTGTCTGGTTGGGCAGATTTTAAGTGTATATTTCATCCTCTAGAGAAATAACTAACTTCACATGTTTTAAAAACAGCATCTGTTTTGTTTACCTTGCTTTTTCAGCATTTCAACTATATAAAACTAAACATTTAGGTGAAAGCAACATGCAAAGTTGTGTAGCTGAGACATTTCCCTTTTGCTGCTGTTTTTCTTGATGAATGCAAGGGAAGATAACAATTTGCCTTTTTTCCACTCCATTAAAATCACATTTGAAGCAGTCTTCTGAAATCAGTAGAGCAACATTATTTTTCAAGCTAATGGCTGCTTTATTTCAAATGCTTGAGCAAATGTTACTGTGTATTCATGTATGCACACTTTTGCAAATTAAATAATACATCTGTGATTTCAGTTCTGTTTTGTCCTTTCTATTCTGCTGACTTCACATAAGACTGAACTGGGAGTATCCTGTATCTTAATTGTTTCTCATCTTTCAAAATTCACAGTTTGAAATCCAGTAACTTTCTAAGACGTGCTCATTGATTTCTCATTTCCCTCTATTGAACCTATTCTGTAGCTTAAAAACATACTTGGGCAGCCTGGGGTTTTAGGGATTGATAGATGGGGATGTCTTAAACAGAACAGTTTTAACATCAAGGATTTGCTTCATAGTTCTCTTTCTATTGGAGTAAAAATGGATTGGGTAATTGTTGTGGAATGTGGGTTCAATGTTTTCCAAGTAACAAGTAGTGGTATTTGTCATGAGATGTTGTGTTTTTATGCATATCATAATTCAAGTGTGAAATAAAAGGTATTTCACTTTTGTTCCAACATGAAAACTTCCAAACTTTACCAAGCTGAATGTTTAAAAAAAAAAATAAACTGCTGCTATGAGACAGTCCATGCATTTACAAAAGGTACATTGAGTAAATAATCTAAATTAGGTTGACTTATTTATGTTCTCCTGAATGAGCAATGTGGTGGTTCAAGATAGATGCTCTAAAGAGCAGTTTTATCTAAAAAGCTGTACCTGGTGTCTCTGCTCTAATTTAACCATACACCTGATATTTATGTGAACCATTTATTTTGGATCACTTATTTGACAAAGGAAACTAAAAACATTCTATGACAGTTTTCAGTCAATAGATTTTTGCGTATTAAATAAGATGAACATGACTGAGTTCATGGGATTCTCCTTAGATAAATCACTTAATTGTGTGTGTGTTCTTTTTTTTTTTTTTTTTTTTTTTTTTTTTCCAGATCCAGCTATTGTAAATGGAGTTTACTGGTCAGAATCTTTAAATAAGGTTTTTGTGGATAACTTTGATCGTGACCCTTCTCTCATCTGGCAGTACTTTGGAAGTGCAAAAGGATTTTTCAGGCAATATCCAGGTAGGAAGAACAGAAGTTCTTAAAATACAATGAAGACTGCATTGAATATTGTCACAAATCCTGGCTGTTACAGATACTTGCAGGTTTGGTTTCTCTTCATCTAGCTCTCAGAGAGATTTCCAATGAATATTTTGAAAATTTTGAGGTTCTTCTACCAATTGCCATTTTGAGGTGAAGCTCTCATGACAACTCACGTACTCATAAAAATTTCTATTCAGATAGACGTATACACACATGTGAAAAACAACTTTTAAACAGACTGTGAGGAAAGAGGGCAAAAGGATTAGGCCCTTCATATAGTACCAAGTTTAAATTATGTGCTCTATTTATGCACACAGTAAAACTTCATTATAATTTGTTGTTCTCTCCTTAAACTTCCACTTAACCTGGTATATTTACATTAAAAGATCTTAAAAACTTGTTTTAAAGTTTATTTTTACACCAGTTGTAATTAAATGCAAACACATCACTTGTATTATTTCTATGGAAATAGGTTAAAACATCTATTGCTGCCTATTAAGTTTTATGTTTAGTCCTATACCAAATTTACCACATTATAATAAACTGTGAAGTTAAATAAACTGATTCTCAGGTTCTGTAACTTTGAATCAGGCTCATAGTGGGTATTGTTCCTTTGGCTGATGTATTAACAACCCATGTTTTTCTAAGTCTTAAGTTTAAGCAAGTTTACTATAAGCCTGTATGTCTGAAAGTGGCTGAGAGTAATGGCTGCTACATCTGTGTTAGTTTTAGATTATATTTCAGTTCCCAAGCTCCACGATATTTCAAATATTAGTCCTTATTTTCAAGGCTGTGTCTTGTTTTGTGGTAGAAAATGAGTGTAAAAAGCAGGAAGAATTTTTTTTCTTGGAGATATTTTTGTCATATTTTTTCTGACCCACAACCAGGAGATGTTATCTCTTCATAGTGATGTGAGCGAAAATTCAGAGTACAACCTGTGGGTGAAGCAGGTAGTGTAACAGGAGCTGCTGGAGGCAGCCGTGGGTAGGAAGTGCTCAGGGTTTGGAAGGGACTTTGCAAGATATGATAAAGCTTGCCAGCACCAGACCAAGTATGAGAAGAGTTTTGTGAAAATAGTAAAATGGACATAGTAGGCCTGAAGAGGTTTTCACCTTCAGTGAAAGGAGTGAGGGGAAAAAATTATTTCAGTTTTTCTATTTAATTAAAATTTTTCCCCCCAGTATTTCCTATGTTATAATGGCAGTGCCTGTTAGATTAAAGACTTAAACCCCATTAACTGCTACATAGCCCCAATATCATAGATACATTTCAAACAGCTTTTGTGAAAATGTAATTTAATATTTTATTATCTTTTTTTTTAAACAGGAATTAAATGGGAACCTGATGAGAATGGAGTCATTGCATTTGACTGCAGAAACAGAAAGTGGTAGGCAACAGATGACTACCAGTGTTTAAGAAATTTGAAAGGATAAAAAATTCTGTATTTCAAAGAAGTTTTCTCTTTTGTCTCAGGTACATCCAGGCAGCAACTTCTCCAAAAGATGTGGTAATTTTAGTGGATGTCAGTGGCAGTATGAAAGGGCTTCGCTTGACTATTGCAAAACAGACAGTTTCATCTATTTTGGATACCCTTGGAGATGATGACTTCTTCAATATAATTGCCGTGAGTGACTCAAGATTTACTTTTTCTTACTACTATTTTTCTTCCATCATTTCTTGCTATCTGTCATGTTTTCCTTCACACAAGTAACTTGAAAAATGTTGCAGACAGGTGATGGATAAGATGACATCTGGTCCCATTGGACAGACACTGTGTTTTTTTGGTGCAAGGTTCTCCAAGTGTCAGAGATGTCAGACTGTTTGTCTATGACTTGCAATTTGAAACCCCTTAAACAAGTAGTCTTCGTTCTGGGGTTGCAAAAAGTAGTAATATGGTTTTGGTTTTTTTTAGTTTGCTTGAACTTTCTAAATTATCTTAACTTTTAACTTTGGGATGTGTCTGCCTTCCCCCTGCCTTTCCCCCTCAGCTTCTGCAATACAGTGCAAATTGCAAAATGGGGAAAATAGAAGAATTAATAGATTCAGGTTTTAGCTTTTGCTGAGACTTGCATGGCATGCAAGACATAACTCCTCACAGTGCTGACATAACTGCTCAATGTTCATATTTCCCTTAGTGGGGATCTGAAATCTACGTATGTGTAAGTTGTGTAGAGGGGTTGCTGGTGTTTACTAACAGTGAGAAATCAGATCATCAGGACTCCTCTTGTGCATGGTAGTGAGTTTTCCATGGTACAGGTACAAATTTTAAAGCTATTATGAGAAGCTGGTTTTACTATACTTGAAAGTAATGGGATTATTCTTGTGGCTAAGGAAGACTTCAGCAAGTCCAAAACTGACATCAGAGCTATGATTTGCAGGGGAAGAAAGGGAGGAGGAATTGCTTGTTCTATAAATTTTCTTTTGCTGGTATTCTCTTGCTAATACTTTATAAATTAATGGCTTCCTCCAGTGTTTAAATGTCTTTAACTTCTTAAATATAAGGAAGATTTTGGCCCTTTTTTTTACTACAAGGGAAGTGTCCTTTGTGTATTAAATGACCCCAGAGACACGAGTGCAAATCATTGAGATGGTGTAGAATATGAAGGTTTTGTGCATGAAATATATGTACATATACTGTATTTTTAACGTATGGAAAGCAGTTTGGACTATCTTTCATATTAATCTCCTTGCATGATAATTGCATAATTAGCAGAAACTCATGTTGTATATAGATATAATTACATACTGTATCAAAAAAAGATTTACTGTCCTTAAAAAAAAAGTGATTAACTGTAATCTAAATAACTTCTGGAGGTTGAAAGAATGTTTCAACTAGAGTAATTACTAAGATGCCTGACCAGCCAATTTTTGGTGTATAATCTCTCTTTGTCAGTAGTTGCAACAGTAACTGTGAATTACGTAGGAAATAAAAAGAAAAGTTGGCTTTTTAAGTGAAAATTTTACTTTGGGAAAATCAAAAGGCTCATCTAAAACAAAAAATGTAAAAACATACATAGCTTGAATCCAAACTAATGATTTTGCCTAAGTAATACAGTGGAAATACTCTGCAAATACTTTTTAAAAAAGCAAGTATGAAAAAACTAATTGTCAATTGAAAGTTCATTTGAAAATGAACTGAGCTGTGAGTAAAACAGCATCGAGTCACAGAATTTTGATCATAAGTTTTTGCCAAATTACACAAGCTTCTGATCACTGATTTAGTGTTGAGAAAAGGAAAGACTCACCCACCTGAGCCATTCCTCCCTGTTTCCCAGGAGGAACTTGTTCCCAGCACCTCCCTGGGGCCAGCCCCAGCACCTTTGCTGCCCTTCCAGTCGCTCCTCTCTCAGGCTGAGGAGCAGGAGCACCTGAGGTGGCCGAGCCAAGGGTTGGTTTCCAGCAGCAGCTCTGTCTTGGCAGCTTCTCACTGTCCCTCCTCACTGGTCCTCCTTGCTGTCCCTTCAGCCCGGGTCGCCCATGGCCACAGTCCCTCAGGGGTGTCCCCACCTCAGCCTGGCTCCCTCAGCGGTGTCCTCACCCCAGTGTGGGTCACCTGCAGCCCCTGGTGGCCAGCAGCACACTCCTTTCACCATGACATTTTCCCAGCTGTGTTTCCAGATGTTTCCAGCTGCTGATGGCTCCTTCCAGGTGCTGTGTGGGGGCATTGCAGCTTTCCTGCAGCCCTTGGCTAGTATCACAAATTCTGAATTTTTAGAAACAAACTGAATCACTGTTGTAATTACACCATTTGTCTGAGGTAATTTTTTGCTCTGTAGGTTCTCTCCTCTCTAGAATCTCTTTTAGGGTGGATATATGTGTGTTTGTTTAAATAACTAGAACTAGCAATGGAGAATGTGTTTTTATGCTTACTAGCACAGCTGTTTGCTTTCATTAGGACATTGATGTGCAAATGTGAACCTGAAGGTATTCCCATTGAAAGAGGTACCACAGAAATGCAGGGGGAACAAGGAGAGCATGACAGGAGTGGCAGTGAGGGGGTAAAGCACTGTCCTGTTGCCTTGGAGTTCTCCTGCAGGAAGAGTTTGTGGGGAGTTGTTTTGTGCTAAGACATAGAATCATAGAATGTGATGAGTTAGAAGGGATCCATTGGCATCATCAAGTCCAACTCCTGGTCCTGCACAGGACACCACAAGAATCCCACCATGTGCCTGAGAATGTTGTCCAAATATTGCTTGAACTCTGTCAGGCTTGGTGTTGTGACCACTGCCCTAGGGAGCCTGTTCCGCTCTTCAACCACCCTCTGGGTGAAAAACCTTTTCCTGGTATATAATCTAAACCTCCCGTGAACCAGCTTTGTCTTGCTGTCCCACAAGGCAAAAAAAATAACAACGTAAAGGAACAACAAAATAGTTTTCTTGAAAATGTAACAAACTAGTAAGAGAGACCTGTGCTGTGAAGAAGGGAGTGGGCCTTTCATTGAAGAATGGCACAGGTAGGCTGGGGCAGAACCATGAACTGCTTTCAAAATGTGGTGTGTGAAAGACACAGAGAGGGGACACGGTGAAGCCAGTCACTGTGATCTGCGTTGTCTGCAGAAATTGCTTCCAAAGCATTGCTTTGACCAAGTGCCAGCAGGGCAAATGAAATTTGTCAAGAGCAGAGAAGATGTTTCAGTGATCAAAACATGAGACAACAAAGCCCACACAAGAGGCTGCTTGGTGTGAAAGCACTGAAAATCCCATACAGCTTTTATCTATAGACAAATGTTTGAATGAGATTATATCTTCCTCTTTGTAATTCAGACACAGCCAGCCGATGTGACAGCAGTTTCATTTGAAGGTACATACACATGTGTCAGTCCAAGAAATCCCCTTTGTAACACAGATCTGTGCTCGTACAGCAAACCTCTGTCTCCAGAGCTGTCCAGCTGTGCAGTTCATGCAAAAATAGACCTGCTGTGCTCACATGGTGGAGGCTGAACCTTCTCACAGCACACGGCTGATCCTGGCTCAGACCGACTTCTCTGAATGGCAACTCCAAATTGTTTCTCTGTGAGGACTCCTGGGCATCTGGAAGTCTCAGACAAATGGCCAAGTACTTCCCTGTCTTCCCAGGCCAAAATTTGAGGTGGAGTAGGAGCTTTATTTCTGTGGGAAGTCTGGACAAACTACGTGTACTTAGCATACTTAGATGAAGCAAAATTTTGAGCCTGAATGACTGTGACTGTCAGGAGGGCTTTATTATGCACAGTGATTAACAGAACGAATACACACATGTATTTCTGTATACCTTTATGTCTCTATATATTTATATATCAGAAAGCAGAATTCAGTGCAGGTTTTTCCAGAGAATAAACATAAAAGGATAGTGTTAAAGATCGTTTTAGCTTTCATGGTTAGCTTGTTGCAATATCCATCTGAAATTGATGGACAAGATGATTGAATTGCAAAAAAAATTATGGAAATATAAGAGCAATTATTATGTGCTGCCTGTGTTAAAATTTAAGGTCAGTTCACTGGTGCATGAACAGAGATATCTGCAATAATAAGAGAAAAGGCATATTTTTCCAATTCACTTTGAAGTACAATTCCAAGTCAAGCATTAAATTAACAATATTATCATAAAATGAGTACTAATTTTTTCAAATGCTGAAATTCTTTAAATGCTTTTATACAAACTCTACATGGAATTAGCAAAATATTAACAGAGCCAAGAATGTTAAATTAATTTTACTGCTTTAGACACACCCTTTTAGCAAAATGGATTAGAATAAAAATATTTTTTTTATTCAAAAAAGCACAGTAGTATAGCTCTCTGTATTCATATGTAGAATTTTCCAATACGGTCTCCTTTTTTTTTTTTTTTTTTTTTAAATTCCTCCAGAATAGAGGATGGATAAATTTACTTTTCAGCCTGCCTGAATAATCAGATTCTGTAGAGCTGATGTGTGAGCAGGCTGACAAAGAGAGGCAGCCAAAATGAACCTCCATGTGAAGTCTTGGAGCAGTGGGCTGTGCTTGTGTGCCACTTGTTGGGCGCAGTAAACTATGGGAACATCAATTCCTTTGGTTCCTCTTCTGGATTGACTTCCTAGGCTGGGCTGAATTGGATATCTGAGTATGCTTTAATACAATGTGAAATATTTTATCTGTGTATTGTTGCACAATAGATTAAATTCACAAAATGTGAATTTAATCTATTTCTGTGGCCCTTGCTCCAGGCAGCTTAAATATGACAAAGAGGAAATATGGTAAATGCTAAGGAAAATGTATACTACTTGTGTAGGTGTGCTAAAACCATATATATCTCATTTTCAGAATATGAATAATATCTTATTATAGAATGTAGGCCAGCAGCTCTCTAAATAACTATATGGTTTCTCTAAGTCCACATTTTAGCCCACTTACATTTTTATGCCTGTTGTGCAAAGAAATAAGTAGAGGGACAAAATAATGTGAACTAATAAAACAGATAACTATAACTATGCAAATAAAATAATAAATATCAATGTAATTACATATTTAAATTACAACAGTAGACCAAGGTTTTCAAGGAGCTCAGAAAGGAAGGCAATTAATTTTTACCTCCCTTCCCTCAGCAAAACACAGGCTATTCCCAGCTGTTGTGCAGGTATCAGCTCTCCCAGCTGTCACAACTATCACATGCAAAGATGTCACATGCCAGGGTATGGAGGAATGGGACTGTGTAACACTAGGAAATGCGAGAAAACAGTGTAATGCAAGAACTCTTGAAAAGCCAAAAGCAGGCTTTCACTGAGATAAATTAACAGTATATCTATACTGGGCATTTCTGGTGAAGTCAGCAGTTGTTAATCAGATCAGGAAGTTATTTCACTAACTACAAAATTTTGAATGTCTGAAAAACTGCAGGACTAAGTCCAAATTACTGATGAGGTGGTGGAGACATGGAGGAGGGGAGAATTTCTCCACTTTTTTGCACTTTCTTTTAACTGTGCCAGATCTTTAAAGGCATCACCAATATCACTGTAAAACACCCTAGGACAAGGGCAAAGAAATCAAATAAATGCTATGAAGCACAAGTTAGGTGTTTTACTAGAAGGTGGCAGTTGTACTAAAGATCTTATCAAGTGGATCTGCAAATTTAATGCTCGAATTTATGCTTGAATGCTTTCACATGTTACATCAGAATTCCAGTTTTCATGGGTTTAGGCAGATGCTCTTTTAGGAATTTCATTAGGAACTGAAAGAATTCTATTCAGTAAGTTTCTCCATCTCTTTATATTTGAGATTTTAAAAAATGATTAGAAAGTGTATCCAATTAGGAAAGAGATAAAAACTAAAATAGATCTTTAAAATGCAGCCTTGGAAGAATTCAAACCATGAGAAACTTCTATACCTTGTCATATAAAGATTTTTCTTACTGTGCTTTCATTGTATCTGCACAGTAGATGCACAACACAGAGAACACTTCTAAGTTATGCCCCTTATCTTAGAATATCATTACATAAAATACTCCTTTAAGTGTGTTGGCACCATCCAGCTGCTTCTGCCATACATACCACATTGCTTAACATATTTTCTGATAGTAATAATCAGATTATTATCAGGGTGATTTATACGCCACAGTTGGAAATAGTGTCACAATGGGTCTGGGTTTCAGAAGGATCAATAGCTACTTTTGTTATGCAATTGTCCTGTCTATGAGAGAATGAAAACTTTTAATTACACTGTTTTGAAGCAGGTTGCTTTAAAAGGTGAAGGGACTTGAAGCATGACCTCTGTGAAAGTGTGAGCATCCTTTATCCTTCACAGCTGTGTAACACTAAAGGCTTAGTGGGAAACTACTGGGAATCTCTCTGGCTTGTGATGCAGCTGCAGTGTCTGTGAAGAGCCTGATGGCATGAGTTACTCAAAATAGCAGTTAAACCTTACAGAAATCTAGTGGACAGAAATTACAGCTATTTAGATGCAAGGTCTGATAGAGTAGGAAGTTGTTTCATCTCTTTGCCGGTGTTGGTAGACCTTTAAAAAAATGTGGTGGTACTGAAACATTAGGAAACCTTGAGTTTACTTTCACACAGGTGTTTGGGACATTGTCTGAGACAGGTAGGCTTTAGCATTTTACTGCATGTTGGCCAGTTGCAGGCACTGTGCCTGCTATCATATAAAGGTAGGGATGCATGCTCTTGTGGTTTCCAGTGACAGCTATAGAAACCAAGCTAAGAACAGGCTTAACTGGAAAGTATCTTGACTAAAAAACATATCGAGAAAAACCTGTGTATGAACAGGAAAAACCTTGGGAGTAGGGGCTGGTCTACCAGAGTCTGGTACAGATTTTCAGTATTTTATTTTTTAAAATAGAATGGAGTAGGGTCTTGACTTTGGACTATAATAAGAGATGCTGTGTAGATTTGGCATTATTATTTTGCAATGACTCTCAGGAGATAGATTGGAAAGCATTCTGAAGAGAGAAACTACAGGGGAAAGTGCAACATTTGTCAGATCAATAAACTGTTATGAGACTGAGATGCACATGAGACTCTCAGTGACTCTGAACTGTTCTAGAAGCCTTTGCCTTGTATTTTGTGTAATCTTTGGAACAGTACTAAAGTCCACTTGCTCTCATATATTGAAATAACATTGATAGCAATAAAATAATTAGGCAAGCTTGCAAATCTGCTGCAGAAATTGTGTAAATATCTTTCAAGCATTTTTGCTTGTTTCTATATAAACAGTTCCTATGTTGATGCTGATATAAATCATCTGTATATCCAGCAATAGTAAGTTACTCTGGATTTTTATTCCCTTATAGCTGAGGACTGAGTCTGGCAGTGTGCCTCAAGAATAACTTCATGCAGTTCAAATTAAATACTCTTCCCTATGCAAGAGTAATTATGTGGTGATGAATGTGTTGAGTGGTGCACTGCTGGAATGAATGGTGACGACAGGTGTCCAAAGTGGATCAGGTTGCAGGGGTCTGTGGTGTAGAGAGAGGCGTGGTGTTAAATTGAGGAGAGTAGAGCAAATTTGGAGCTACAGGCAGAGAGAGACAGTGAGAATTCACAGTGACAGAGACCCCTGTCTAAGCTTTTTGTTATGAGTCATTCGTTGTAGGGCTTTCCTTATTCCCACTGAGGTGGAGGAAGAAAGGAGTAAATGCTTACATTAATCTAATGAAATGTTTACCCTGGTTGTTTTTGTGTTGTTTACTGTGGGTGTTCTGATTCACTTAATCCTTTATGGAAGGGTGAAACCACCTAAAGCCTAGATGCAAAGACCTCACAATTTGATCTGTGATAACTTGTAAAATTATCTACTTCTAAAGTGGAATAAATTAGCAGGAGAAAGAATCAAGTTAAGGCTCTATCTAGACAACGATTTGTTGAAGGTACTGCTTTATTAATATGACCTGTATTGAAAGGTTTAAGAGATTTAAGCAAGTCCAAATTTCAATCAGTCATCCATTAGTGTTCAAGTTCTACTGGCTGCAGGTTAGACCTCATTGTTTTAATGCTTAGGATGCTTCTGAATGTAGGACTGGGCAGTCTAACTTACCTACACCTTGTGAACAAAACAGATAATTCCTTCAAGATCTGTCACATATTCATGACTGTGTATAATAGCCACTCTGCTTGACTGAAATTTTGAAAATTGTCAGTCATTTACAGGATTGATTCAACTTACAGGTTTTTTTTGGTATAGGTGTTCCAGTAGTAACCTTTTAAAATGTTACACAGTGCCACAAATATTTGTCAGGAATATTTTTATACCTAGCAAAGAATTGGGAGCTCTGTTTGTGATGTATAAGACATGATCTCTTAATACTATCCAGATTTCAATTTGAGAGATATTTTTGCCAGCTAGTTGTATATAGTACCCTTAAATCCACCTGAGTTTTGGCATCCATTCAGTGCTCCTTTAGGAGTTTAAAACTCTGACAAATTAAGAATCATGTAAAAGGAAAAGAAATACCAGCGCTAGTTCTTAAAAATGAACAAAATCCTTTTGTTCTTGCTTTCTGTGCATGTTTCATTCACTGTAGTTCTAAGTCATTAAATTGACTTGTATCTTCCAAGCTTTTAATTAAATTTTTCATCATACTTTGTATTTCTCTCTGTAGTATAATGAAGAACTCCACTACGTAGAGCCGTGCCTGAATGGAACATTAGTTCAAGCAGACAGAGCCAACAAAGAGGTAAGGAATGAAAGTTACAAAACAGTGGAGAGCTGGGATGCAGTGGGTAACAATGTGCTATAATGATCTTTTCCTAGTACAATGCATTCCATTATTAAAATTTATTAATTATTCTACTCATGCCGGTTCAAAGGAATTTTATGTGACTCAGTAGAAAGAAAGAAAGAATCTCCTAGTCAATTTGGTTGAATAAACTTAATGGAAAATTGCAAGAGTCATTGAAAATATATTAATTAGTTATTAACTGTTAATAAAGTTTGGTCATTATTTTAAGTAAAATATTTCAACCACTTTAAATTGAACCATGATTCTGTTAACAAAAATTACTGAGGAAGAGATTGCATTCTTAACTCAAAGTAACACTGGAGTTGAAACAAAATCTCCAAGCTAATGTAATACTACAAGAAAGAAGAATTTAACGTTCCAGACAGGTCTGTCAATGTAATAATGCACTCATTTGAGAACATTTTGTGAAAATGTTCAGATTAGTTACATCCTGCTGGAATTTTTTAGGGAATAACACTCATTACAGTGACTACAGTGCAAATTTTATTTGAAGAGAAATTGTGGTATGAATCTGCAGTGTGAAGTTTAGTTTTTTGCCTGACAGTTTTCTGCAGTGGTTCTGTGCAGGCATTGCTCTAACACTCTTTAGGAGCTGAGGTAAGATTGTTTATGCTGTTATGAAATAAGGTGGTTGAACAGCCCCATGATTCTTGTAGAGGGAAAGACCTGTAGAGGGATTCTTGTAGAGGGAAAGCCACCTCTGTTATTGTAGGGCTTCCTCCTTGCTAAGGCTTCCTCTCTTCTTAAAGTGGTTTCTCCATCTGCCCTGAGTCTTGCCTGTGGCTGGAGAGGGCAGCAGTCATGTGTCTTTCCTTAAGTAGTTCTCTGTTTTTACTGAAGGCAATCAGAGGAGTTTCAGCTCAGCTCTGAATTCTGCTTAACACCCAGTGTGATTGTTCATTTGTGCTCAAGTGGTCAACGATCTCTTACAGGAAGTGGAAAATCCAGCTCTGAAAACACACTTTGAAGTGTGTCAGTGCTCGGTCTCTGTATGTTTACCAAGACAAAATTATTTCTGATCTTGTTATGCTGACCTTTACTCCACTGTATTACTCCCAAGAGTTCTTTACATTTTATCTATGTCCTACAGAAATTATTCTTCATGGGCTGCTTCTTTTATATACTTGATATTTACCACTGTAGATATCTAAATATCATTTGGTTGATATGTGGGCATGAATTGTTTTTAATAATTTGCTGTTGAAGTCCCTTATTTGTGAATTGTGATTTTCTAAAGGAGCACTTTATTGTGGGTGCATCAAATGAGCCACATGAAATCTGTGCAAGTTCTAGATGCAGATCTGAAGATTCAAATGTATTGTCCAGATGTCCTGTCTGGAATTAATCCCACAGTTAACCTTTCCATCATTCTGCAACTGATCAAAATGCAGATTACCCCACATCCATATGTTACTTAATGTCAGATTTGTTTTAATTTAATTGATCAGAAAGTTTTTATGCCACCCAGATGATGCTCAGATTTTATGAACAGTGCTCAATTTTTCAAAATAGTTAAGTAGAAGTTCATATTCTGTTTTTCAGAATAAACATTGATACAATTTCTGGTTAGCTAAATGGTTTTATTTATTTATTTACAGAGTAATTTTGTACTTTGTCTATAAATTGAATAATATATGCAAAATTTGGGGAAATAACTAAATATTACCTTTTTTCTAGTTATTCATATAAGTGAGCTAGTTAATGTTCTTTCCTTGAAAGGCCAGAACTGGAGAAAAAACTTGAGATAAATAGCATGTAATGGTTTGGTGCATTTGTATATACCATGACTTTGCCAGTCTTCATTTCTTTCTTATATGTGAGCTTTTATGTTCTTATATCATTTTTCTAGATACTGTAATGAGGTTAAAAATTTATCTGCCTAAACACTAGAAGGCACAAAAGTTCCATTGTCCTGAATATAGCTCAGAGTACAAAGTAAAGATTGTCCAAGGAGGTGGGCAGCCACTTAATCCTACATGAGTAATTCAGTTATCATGGTCCTGAACTCAGTTAAAAGCAGCCTTCTGAAATATCTGATACTGTTCTAAGATGTGATACTGTGTGATTTGACTATACTGACACAGCAAATTTACCTGGGAGCCTCATCAAAAACTCACTGAATCAATTGGAAAAGTTTCTTTTGAATTCATAGTTTTTTGGCCAGGCCCACAGAAAAAAAGATGTCTTAAAATGCTGTTTGTGTGCACATTCCAAAAGTAGTCAAGAGAATTTAGCGGTTTTTGGAACTCATCGTAAGTATTCTACCATTTGGGTTATAACTTTTATTTCTGTGAGTCTCACAGATACACCAGACTTCTCCTGTAGTTAATTTAATTTCTGTAATTGCCATGGGTCCATTGTAATATCAGAAAAAAAGTAGACAAAATTACACTTTCTCAACCATTCTTACAAGGGAAATACTCCTTTGCATGTTCACTGGTAATAATAACTTTTTCTTTTTTTTTTTAAATGATAAAAAACCCAAGAAAAATATCAAGACAAACACTGTGCTCTGTAGCTTCTCCAAGCAGTCATTATCAGCATGTGACCATGTTTCTGTACTGGTAAAGTAGAGCAGGAGATTGACAGGCAAAGTTTTGATATAATCTATTGTTTCAGTTTACATATGTCTACACATGCCTGATTTTTTGGAATTCCAACATAGGTCTGAAAATGTAGCTATATACTTGGTTCAGAGCTTTCTATCCTTCATTTTCATGTCAAGTGCTCTCCTCAGTTAAATGGGAGCAAGGATGACCACATCTGTTACTACCAGTATAAGCTTTATTAGCAATAAAACAAACACAAGCATTCAAAAAAAGTTAGAATGCTTTTTTTCTTTGGCTGGGAAACATCTATTCCCAAATTATAACTTTGAATAGAAACAATTAAAATTTACTCTAATGGTATTCCATATTGCTATCGTTTTCTTTTATGTGGAAAGAGGAGATGTATGATGCTGATGATTGCAGGGCCTGAGTTTTAAACTGTTCACTCTACCACTCTTATGTTTCTATTCATAATCCTGACCTTTCTTAAGACACCTATCACTTAATGTAGTGTTGTGGCTGGAAACATGCATGGAACCAGCTTTACCAAACTATCAGTTTATACTGAATAAACTTGAATCTCTACCATTTTGCCATTTTGGGAGTATATTTCTCTCTCTTTTTTTTTTGTTTTAACCATAATACATGAGTGTCAATATAAAAAATCCCATTAAATGACCATTAAGGAAAAAACATACATGATGTACATGGATGCACACCCCAGTTCTTTCTAACTGCATCTTGCTAGGTTCATCTGACATCACTTGTACCAAATAAAGACAGTTCTTAGAAGCAGAGATAAGAAATTACTTTGAGATATTTGGAGCTTTTAATCTCATGAGGAAAGCAGCTGTCTCCATAACTCTCCATAACAATTGCTCTCACAGGGTCAGTACCCCAGTCCATATTTTTCTTGAAAGTATTTGTTGGAGAGCCACTTTGTTGTCTTTCTGCAGGGCTCAGATGTTTTCAAATGGAATCTTTCCACTCTGAGGGTGTCACTTAAACATGCTGAATGTCATTCTTTGGATTGCGTTTAATCTCTAGACTTTAACAAAACAAAGAAACAGAGAATCCAGAAGATTAGCTGTCCTTATCACTTGCACTTCTTTTGTAGTGAGCTAAAGGGCAAACCAGGCTTCTAAGCAGAATAAATAGGGTTAAATTATACTAACTGGGGCGGCTGGGTGTGGGGAGAGACCAGGTCCTCTGTTTTAGGGAGACATGAGTGTGATGTTTGCTCCTGCTGAAAGGGTTCTGTGGTGCCAGCACAAGAGGCTGCCCTGCTCATCCCGAGCCCCTGCCCAGCCACAGCCTTGGCTTTCCAAGTGGATCCTGAGTTTGCCACCCGCAGTAGCCTCCTGCCTCGGGCAGCTGGGCTATAGCCAGAGCTGCTCTGTTCCCGTGCACAGCCTATCTAGGTAAGGTGAAACCTGGGAGCATCTTCAGGGAATGGAGAATAAGGATCTTTTTTGTAGGCTACAGGAAACAGCTTTAGCCTGAGGGCTTAGAGCAGCCTGGGAAATGAGTGTTTCTTAGTGGTGCTGGTGCTGAATATTCAGTGGGATTACGGGTAGCAAATGAACATGCTCTTTCTTTCACATTCAGCGATGTGTTGCAGGAACTCTTACCCATAATGTTCAGGGAATGTAAGGGGCTTCCACAGCGCCAGACTTTCAGAAAATTCAATTAGTCTTACAAAACAAGGAAAAAAGAAAAGCTGTCTGGTTTATACATTTTCTCATTGAAACACTTACTCTTGATCCCCTCCCCACCTCTTCTCTTTTTGGGACGGAAACAATATTGTAAACACAGTGTTAATTCCACACATTGGCTCTAGAGCACTCACCATCGTTTTCTGGACCACAATGTGGGAGCTACTCACCTAAAAAAAAAAAAAAAAAACACTCTCATTAAAGTATGAAAAAGCATTTAAAGCATTGTAGCTCTCTTATATCCTCTCCTTGGTGACACTCTCCTTTCAGTAATGTATCTTAGTTTCCTGTTGCAAGCACCAGGAAAGATATTATGAAGCCAATTTCTGTTTCATCCCCCTCCTTTCATTTTTCTCTGTCTTTCAGGTAAGAACATGTACCTGACATTAGAGTAAATCTTACAAAATACACACAGAGGAAGGAAGCCGCCTTTCTCTTTGAATAACATCTCAGTTGTTACTGATGAAACTGCATGCTTTTCCTCTAGAATGTGCAGTCTTTATTCCATTTGCATTTTTACTTAAATTAAGAGTTAAGATTCAACTGGAATCTCTGAACTGAACTCTCTTATCGCAGCTATATTTAAGTAAGCAGTGAAAAGTCAGGCTTAATTTATATGATAATGGAGCTCAAGTTATCCAAAGATTCTTGATCCTGCATGGTTTTGTTAAGTAAAGAGAGCAGTCAGACAGAAAAGAAAATATAGCATGAGTACTTTTACCTTTGTAGTGTTCAACCTTGCTAAATGAAGGTTTTGAAGACTGGTACAAGTTTCATAGTGATTGGTGTAGTGAAAGCAGAAATTTTTTTGGAACATGCCTCATCATACCTGTTAGGGGTTTCTTGATCAAGACCGCTCCCTTGTTAAAGCACTAATAAATGTCTGGAGTATTACAGTAGCTTTTTGAGGGACATCAAACACATTTAGGATAATTAAGCATTTTAAAGTTTAACACATCCATGTGTTTTTGTGATGGCAAAGGAGAGAAGGTTGGAGGAAGTAGGTTTTCAGCCCTGAATCTCCAGCATGTAACATGCTTTTCTTTAAGAAAGTGTGGAGATGCTTTGAAAGAAGTAATGGTTCTAAGCATCTAGACCTCTTCCCTGCCAGCTTAAAGAACAGCCAAGTAATGCAGTCTTGAGTTGGAAATTCTCATTTATTTTTTTTTGCTGCTAGCAACAACCTACAAGGAGGAGATGCTAGTATAATTTGTATAATATGTTTAGACATTTCCACATGTTTTGAGCAAGTTGTTCTATTACTTTTTTGCAAAACTGCTCATTCTTTAAGTGCTTGTTTTTTGTAGCTTTCAGAGCAATGAAGATCTAATTGAACCATGAATTTCTGTCAGGTACGACTTCAGAAAACATTCTTCTTTTCAGAAACCTTATTCAATGGAGTTTGCTTGATGTATTTATAAAAGACAAAGTTACAGCTTCAAATATGACAGTGATGTGAGTGGTGTTAATATATGTGCCGCCAGTTTTACTAAGATACACAGTAAGCATCACAGTACTAGATTTCTTCCAAGACACAGTGTTTCAGCTTTCACTTTACAATGGAAGAATACAGTAATTTGTTTTAGGAATAATTATATTGTCAGGTGATATGGCAGGTGTCACAGTGTCTCCACTTATTTCTAAAAGTTTTTACAGCCTAGCAATTGTCGTAAATTTTTGTGTTGGCACATACCTGCAGGGAAGTTCAGTTTAGATGTGTGGATATTTTAAGCTATCCCTAATTTGCAGAACTAGCTTTAAGTTTCGTTTATCACAAAATTTAAATCTGTAATTACATTGGGTAGCATAACTGAGGTTGAAATTAATCTGTGATCCTAAATGAGGTTTAATAATATAGCATATGCAAGGTATATTTGAATTTTACCAGACTATTTTATAATTTGGCATTAGAGTTAAACAGCTGCTACCTTGAAGTGTATCAATTTGCTATACACAAATTTAAAAAAGAGTGGGAAATAGTTCAGACACTATTCTGTCACCGTCTGCACTTTCTCCACAAATTACAAACATGTGGAACTGCCTATTTTAATACCAGTTTTCTTGGGCCAAGAGGTTTTCATCTTTGAGAAACTCCATGTTACAATTTACCTACCCCAAAGGAATCGGATGACAATCTGATTTAATGTAACTCCAGATCTGAAGTAACAATATTACAATATACATTCCTCTTTTATATGTTTTTTTAATGTGCTATATATGGGTTGAGGACATTTCTCTGTAAATGCTTCCAGATGAAATATATCATCTTCTAGATGCACAGATAGGCACAGTAACTCCAAACTAAATCAAGAACTTACCCCAGTGTAAATTCGAATGACAGAAATAGACAGATGTAGAGTATAACTTCCAAAAAGCTTTTGTTTTTTATGTAATTACCAGAAATTAAATAACCAGAAGACTGATTCAGCAAAGAAGCTGAGTGAAATTGCCAGTTAGAGGTTGGTAAATACAAATTTTGCATATTGAATTTTATTTAAGCAAATTACTTTTGCATATTTATCTATCCATCTCTGTCAGATCTCAAAAAAAAATTTCAATTGCATTGCTTAGCTGTTAAAAACCCCAAAATAGTAAAGTCTTACTGAAGTCTACTCTTTTTTTAAAACTGTCAAGCTGTTATAGACCCTCAAAATTTTCAGTAAGCCCCTGACCGCTGAAATTTGGTCTGACGTTTTCTATTGCAGTAACTAATTTACTTAAGAAGAAATTGGTTTTAATCTGAGTATATTGAATCGTGGGCTCTTTGTTCAGCATTGTTTTTATGATGATTTTTTCCCAGAAAAACCCCTTTTACAACACGACATGTTGGGGTTGGATAATCATCACCAGCAAGCTAACCTCTAAATGCCCTGACAAAGAGTTTGGAACGGGGTGATGCCTAAATGCATTTTACGTTTACATTTATCTGTCAGTACGTGTGGGTAAACTTTCCCATGACACACAAGTGAACATCACTCTCCCACCTCACACAGGCCTTCTGATTGCTGCTTTTTGTTTCCTGGTTTGTGTGCTGATGTAGTCCATCTTCACAAATCTGATAAATCTTTGCCAAGTACATCCCAGGACCATTTGGAGTTACAGCAAGTGTGGATAGGCATGGGAAGTGATTCTAGAAGCAGCCAAGACTTGCAGTAAAGCTGACAAGGAAACCTAGAGGAATGCTGAACCCATTAATGATGCTTTTCTGTAGGAAGCTTAACCTTGTCAGACAACTAATAGTGAATATCATGCTTTTCCAGTGTAACTGTATAACCTCTGCTGCATGTATTTGTTGTGAACTCTTCCTTTTTGGAACCAGTGGAAAATGCTTTATTCATTGGCTTGAATCCATGGTCCTGTGCCCCATCTAATTTGCATATTCCTACTCATCATAAGTGATACCTTATTTTCAGTAAACATAAGTAGGCTCTAATAAAATGTTTGTGCAGGGTACTGGGACTCCTGTGTAGCATATTGGCTTAACAAGAACGAAATAAAACATTGTTGTTTGTGAAAAAATTAAATTCAATTAACTAATTCTGAAGCCCTAAAGCAAAAACCAGTAATTTTTAAAATGGATTCTTTTTTTCTAGCTAAGTGGGAAGAGTGGAGATGGGGACTTGATTTGGTCACTTTTCAACAGTAAACTTGCTATTGGTTTCCTTCCATTTTGTCAGTGCCAGAGAGATATAATATAAAGGGAAACAGGTTTCCAGGACATCCAGGAGAGGGGTCTTCTATAAACCATAGCAAGCTCAACTTATTGAGTGATATATCTCTATTTGTGTGGATTTAGGTGGTGTTCTCATGTTAAAATGCATTAAAACACCCTGTGAGGTCTTGTAGACTGTGTGCCAATTAAAAGGTGAGCCAAGCTCACTGTTGTGACAAGCTTTGTCATGGTGCTGGGGGAAAAACCATTGGTATAATTCTGCAGATGTTTGCTACAGTAAACATGAGTGCCAGGCATTTGGGATTGCCTTAGCTGGCATCTTCTGTGATTTTTTTTGTGTTTGTCTGAGATGGGCTGATTGTTACAGCTCTTACCTGGCATTGGAGAATTGAAACTTGGTTCTCTGTGTTAATGTATCATTACCTGCTTTCAGATGTGTTAGTTTCCTCAGATGTCAAATGAAGATGGGTGCACTTTGGTTTTTTCCTTTTTTTTTTTTTTTTTTTTTTTTTTTTTTTTTTTTTCTTGTTTAGAAAGGATAAAACTTTGAGGGTTATGGGGTATTCCTATATTACTGTAAAGGAGGCCAAAGAATTTCCCTGATGGTTGTTCAGACACTGAACTCTGTTGTTTGCTTGGAGGGTGACCACTTTCCATTTGCTTCCAGAATATAAAAATTTGTCACCCTGTGATCATTTTCTAATCTCAATAAACCTTGTGAGGCCATTAGAACAGCCTCTAAGATAAGAGATCAGTAAAAGGAGTTGCCTTGAAATTTCCTGAGAATTGCCACCAAATTAATAAATTATTCTTCAGGTTTTCTGTGGGCTACATAAATCAGTGTCTCATTTTGGCTACAAGTTTGATAGCTTCTGCCATGAAGGAAAAATTCAGTTTCACAATTTTCTGGCCTTCATCTTGGAAGAGTTTTTAAATTGCCTGCAATGACCTGAAATCAGGAAAGGAAAATCAAAATCAAATTCTTGCCTGTATTCAGACTGCCCCCTCTACCTCCCTAACTTCTCCTGTGTTCTGAATGATGAAAGGTGCTTTGAATATGTGTCAACTCTCAAGCACAGATTTGCTGAAATAAATTGCTTAACTTGAATTATTTAAATTCAGTAACTTTTAAATCCCAGTAAATCAAAAGTAGGAAACAGAGAAAAGAGCAAAACGTGAGTTGCTACCATATTTTGAGACAAAATTTTACCTAATCCCCAAAGTATGACAACTGTAATCATCTAACCAAGTATGATCCCAAATCCTTACAATTGTTCCTTAAACTGTGAGACTAGAAAAGGAAAATACACCAGGTTGTACCAAAAATGCTTTCAACAACCTCATTATAAGAGAAATTCCAAGTTCAATCAGGATAATTGTTTATGGATTTATCCTCTTGTTCAGTTATGCCAAAGCCATATGCAACAGTGGTGTGATTTTAATGTGCTGTTACTTGAAGAGTAACTGTCCCATGACACGCAGAATATGAAGGACATAAAAACCATCCTGGGTTTCTTCTCATTAAAGTTCTGGAAGACTTCATCCTGATTTACCTGCACATGTGGATTTGTATCCTCATTCTCTTCAGCTCATGTCTTTCAGATTCTTCTGGATGATCACAGACACCTCCCCAGCTGCCACACTTCCGTGCTTCCTCACACAACTTCAGTGGGGATCTGACCCTGTAATTTTGTAATCAGACATCAATGTCTGATTGTCATAATTGTGTGCCTAATTTGCATTCAGAATTACCAGGATTATGCATGTCAATTAGGTATATGAGTCTACAAATAGATATTGCATATTCTGGTATTTGCACACGGAAATTAAACATACAGTTCCCCGGGAATGTTTGTGCACACAGTTGGACAGATACCCAAGTCAAACTCTGGGAAATTCAGATATTAGTCTACAAGGGCTCCAAAATGATAGCAGAAAGAGACTGAGATAAACCAGTTTATTACTAAAAAGAGCTTTTAAAGTTGTAAAGGTGAACTATACTTTTTGAGTCATTAAGAGCAGGAGGCTCCTGCTTCTTGAGATGTTTGGTTTCTGAAAGTTATTGAAAGTGGAATTCAGGTGGTTTTTATCTCATTCTGAAATCACATATTCTTTTTTTTTAAACTGATATTTCAGTGGTATATTTCTTGCCCTGACATTTTTTCTCCACTTGCTGGGTTGAAATACCCTTTTCTGTTTTGTAGTGCTTTTGTGCTTCTTAGCCACTTGTGAAGACTGAAATAGCACTTCACAAAAACACTGCCTCCCCTGCTATTTCCCACCACACAGATCTTCATTTTCTTCTTACAAATTAATAGCCCTGCATTCCTGTGTAGAATAGTTTTTTATAAATCTAATATTAATATTGACACTTATAAACTGCATTTATACTGCAATGACCTAATGATTACAGTCTATCATCTTCTAGAGCTATGTACTCTCAAGGCTAAATTTCTGAAAGAACTATTTTTTTAAAGTATCAGACTTTAAAAACCTAAAGGGAAAATAGTTACAAATTATATAAAATTACTATATGAAGTGAAAAGAAAACATGAAGATCTCTAAATAGAAACACAAAAAACCAAAGCAAAATTATTTCGAATAAGTAGCCAAAAAGGTATCTTGTGATGCCTTTGCCTTATTATTGTACTGACACAATCTTAGTTTAGTGTTACTTAGAGTGAAAAAGGATTAAATGGGAATTGCTTTTTTAATTAGTGTATGTGGTCATTTAAGTCTAAGAAATAAGTCTAAATTATTCAGAAAACCTTAACCATTGACCTTGACATGTCTGTCGTAACAACATTCTGACAAATGAAACTTTCTTGTTCATATTTCAGCATTTCAGGGAACACCTTGACAAACTTTTTGCAAAAGGAATTGGAATGCTGGACATTGCTTTAAATGAAGCTTTCAACATGCTCAATGAAGTAAGTTCACGCTTTCCAGCTTTTTTTTCTTTTTCACCTCCTTCTTGTTTTCCCTTTTTTCAACTGAGTTTATATTTGTGAAAATGTTTTAAAATGTTTCCTTAAGTATAATCATTTATTTTGAGGAAAAAATATTAAAGTGTGTTAGTCTGCTGGAACATGAAAAAATCTCAACTAAATATCAAAGTGTCTTTTGATTGAAGGATGTACCTTGGAAATAAGAGCTCAAACCCAAATATTCTCCAAAAGTGTGTGACTTGACAAGTGTGCCTGCCTTTATGCTGTGTGATCATAGATTAATTAATGGTTCTAATTCCTGTGTATTCATCTTGAAGGGCAATATTGATTGATTCTTTTCCAGGCATAAAATCCTAAAATGAAAAAAGAAGTATCTTTTTCCACCCACTGCTCATGTGTTCAGTTAGACAGTGTGGAGCTAATGCCTTCATGTGGTGCATGCCAAAAATGACAGTGGGAAAAGGTGCATGAAGCAAAGGACACTCTAGGTTGTTTGTAGAGGTTTTATTAAAAATTGTGAGCACCAAATAGAGTCTTGGGAACCAGAAGCACAGTATGAATGCCTCAGTGCAAGAGATGTTCTATGCTAGCCCTCCAAATCTATGTAAACTGAAAAAAACCCCACACTGCAGGAAGTGAATGAGATCTGAAATGAGATCTGTTGCTTTGGTTTAAAATCTGTGAGGTAACTGAAGTTATAATGATGAACGTGGTATAAAAATCTCATTAGGTAAACTGATAGTTTTGAGAATAAACGGGTCTGACATCCCATGTGCTGTATTGTACCCACAATGAGAGATCTGTAAGATCATGATGGACTATGCTACATGTATGTTCAGCTCTCTTTAAGGTGCTGCATTGATTGCTCTTATTTATACTTAAAAAGGAAGTGTAATAGGTTCAATCTTTCTTTCATATAAACTTCCAGAAATGCCAGCATAAAAATATTTTCCATTTTATATAGGCATATCTGCAAAGTCTCTGGGAGCTTCAATTAAGCAGCCTAGGCCAGAGAAAAAGCTGCTAAATCTCCCCTTAGGAGACTACAGCAAACCATTTTCCACTTTGCCTACAGGATGTGACCTTTATGTGCCAGAAGCCTATTCTTTGAATTATAGGTTAACTAAGGATGTCTTTTATACATTTAAAAAAAAAAAAAAAAAAGAAAAAAAAAAGAAAAAGAAAAAGAAAAAAAAAGTGGGTGAATGGGGAGGGGGAAGGAGTGAGTGGTGTAGGAAAGGAAAAAAAAAATAGAGAAAGCTTTGTATTACACAAATAGTCTGTTAAGATTCTGGTTGGATTTTAGAACGGTTCAGGGGTTGCACTAATTAAACTCAGTCAATTTTGCCTTGCAATTACTTTTCAGTATTTGCTATGGTTGTCAAGACTTGAAGATGGTTGATACTGATATCTTTGAAAAGCACGTTTAAAAATCCACTTCCAAATTCTTTCCAATCATCAATTTAGGCAGTGTACATTATACAGGGTAAGAATACAGAAGTGCTTGGTACAGTAGTTAGGCACCTACTGTGTCATGTGACAACTGCAATTAAATCTTTTGGTGACAAACGTGCTCTTTGCAGTGATTACCTTTAAAAAAATCATAGCCAATTAAATAAAATTCTGTGACATTTCAAAGACTGTTAATCACAACCAAATGTTGTAAATGTCAGGATGCATTGAAATTTTTGCTGCTAACTGATGAATCACTGAGTTAATTGTAGTTCATCATAAACCCCTTGTCATTGTTATTATTATGGAAAACACTTTCATCACTCTTGCTATTCAATAAAATCAAAAATTTTAGACAAATATGAGAAGATATTGCTCATCAAAGTATTTGAATTTAATCTCATTCTTCAAAATATTCAGATAACTACGTAGAATAATGCAGATGCATACAGAGAGGTATTTTAAAATAAATATACAAAGGAATTTCCCCTTCATTAATTTCTCTTTTAAGATACCTTGCCACTTTCAATATATGTTGTCCATGTGAGGAAGATATCCCTAGACAAAGCAACTTCACCTTTATGAGAAAATACTGGCTCTAAGACCATGAATGAATCCAACTTTGATAGTTCTGGTTAAGACTGGAAAACCTGTCATGACTGGAGAATTTTAAGGACTGACTGCCTTGAAATTACACAGGGAAGAGTTTTCACCCAGGCAGTGATCACAATACAGTTAACTCTGTAAATCCACATTAGCTGCCCTTTAAACAGAGTGCTTCTGTTAATGTTTGCTGAGTTTCCTCTTTGATGAAAAAGAAGCTGATCTTGAGGAGAGATGCAGGTGATAGAAATGGTTGTTGAAAGTGGGTGTGATTACTCAGATACAAAAATGTGAAGGCAGAAGAAACAGAGGACTTCTGGAACCCACTATCTACCCTTTTGTACTGCTGGCATTTCTATAAGGATGAAATTTTTAGGAGAACTTTTTTAGAAAAAGTGGGTTTTAGGGTTTTGGAAAAACAGCGAATAAGTAAGGGTGAATAGACTGTGGAAAGCATAAAAGATAGAGCTATTGCTAGTCCAAATCAAACCAGAATACTGCGAATAATTTTTCATGAATGCAGGACCTGTCAGCCTCCCTGCAAAGTAATTCACCTGTGAACATAGGTACTGCTTTTTAAAAGGGACCACCCTATTCTGGGACACAGCAAGGCTGGTGAGGTGGGACAAGGTAATTCTTGCTTGGCTTTTTCAGCATCAAGAGAGGGGTGATAGGATGGGCCTCGCCTGACCTTGAATTTGATAATGTAGATGAAAACTACAAGAAAATATTTGTAATATCCCATTTATTGACCTTTTCATAGTTTTCTTTAAAGTGTTAGTACAGAGGAATTAAAAATCAAACAATTTTACAACTTTGCTTTTTTTTTGCTAAAAGATGGATGTTTCACCAAAGTTCCTTGAATGTATAAGGTAATACACAGACAAGAACCTATTCTGCAACCAAAACAAATGGAGACACATGGACTTAAAGTCAGAGCACCAACTCCAGAATAAAGAGATCAAGCTCATATTATGACTCAGCCCAACGTGTTTGCTCTTTGACAGGAGAAAATTCCATTTGTGTAACAAAGCTTTCTTTGCATACACCAAAGGATTGCTGATTGCTGTCTGAGAACCTGTGCTCAAGTACTGCTCCTCAGCAGCTTGAATTGCTTATATGTATTCATTTTGGGTAATAGGAGAATCTCCGAATATATAAATACAAACTGGGTTCTCCCAGATAAATATTTTAAGGAAAACAGCATATAGAATGTAATCCTGAGTGAATATCAATGAATGCCCTATGCATAGTCATTTGTCTCTCTATGAGTTGTGTATCTCCTGTATTTTGCAGAAAAATCATCATTCATTACTTCTTTTTGTGTAACTTGTTCTTTTAAAATCATATTTAAATCAAAGCAAACCCCATAGATGCATCAATACTTATCATCTATCAAAACCAGGGGAATACCATTTCAATTTTAGTAGAACTATATTTATATATGTTTCTTATTTTTCAATTCACCAAGATCATAATATCTTTGATAAAATGCTTTCAGCCTGAATATTTTCGACTTCCTCTAAGGATGCTAGAGATTTGACAAAATCCATGCTTATCCAGCGTGATCCTATCTCTCTTCATTTAACAGGAATGTGCTGTTTCTAATGATTGTTTCCTTTTGCAGTTCAATCACACAGGACAAGGAAGCATTTGCAGCCAAGCCATAATGTTGATCACTGATGGAGCTGTGGACACATATGACACAATATTTGCAAAATACAATTGGCCAGACAGAAAAGTAAGTATGCTATCACCTTTCCTGAATGGAAACCCCAAAGCTCCATAAGGAGTCTAAAGTGTATGTCTACTGAAAAGTCAGTAACGATCTTGCTAATGATCTAAAGATGATTTTGGATCACTAATAGAAAAATGATGCTTATATGGTATTGTTTGAGGATAGGAGATGATCTTTGACTGTGGTAATGAACTTAGGCTAATAAGACATAAAGGCATTATTTCCGTCCAGGTTACATTTTTGAGCATTATATAATCATTCCCCTGAGACACATCATTAAACATGAAAAAAGTTTTTCTTCTTTCTCCCAAAATACACAATAATAATTCAATCCTTTTCAAGCTAAAGATGGGTGTTTGCTGCAGACGGTGAATAGCACACTATGACAGGAGAAAGAGCAGATGTAGTACTCAGTATTTTTAATTTCTTCATTTGGAAGAGTGAGGGATAGAGCTGGCAGTTGGTAAGATTTTATTAAAAATGTATTTGGCTCTATTGATCTGTATAAAGAAATTTGCCCAGAGTTAAATTACCTTGTTTCATAACATGTGGAAGTTTCACAGTAGGGCAGAAATGCCTGGAATTTTCCTGACCTGTAAGCTCTACTGGGCCTTGTGTCTGTATGCAAAATAACTTTCTTCTACATTTTTTTCTTTTGCTAAAGCAAGTTTTGGGACTATTTTAGGAAGTTTTTGTAGTTCTTTGCCATGTTATATATGCCTGTGGAAGCAACAGCCACACTTTTTGAAGTGCAATTTGAGCAAGTAATAGATTAACATGACTGTGTTGCATAGGGTTCTGTATTCTGTGGAAAAAAATAGTTGTTTTAATTTGCAGCTTTTAGTCATATTTCTCTATTATAAAATTCTGTTTGTTTTCTTAGTGACTTTGTTAGCTCTGTTTTATGCAAACATAGTATTGTTCCACTGGACAGAAGACCTAAAAGCCAAAAGTTTTGTGGCCGGTCCTTCCTCTCTTACTCAATGGGATACTATCTAATTAAAGCTGTTGAGTCCTCAAATACTCCATGAGAACATTTTACTTCATCTAGCAAAAACTGGTGTCTAAGGAGATTCACAGAATCCCTGAGGAGGATGTGCCTCTGATGTGCTGTATTTTCCTATACTTTGGAGTGAGTTCCTCTCTTAAGGAGAAGAGACCGTGGGGAAACTCTTATTGTAAGAAATCAGCAAGGAAAGAATTCTCTGAAAGAGTCAGCTAAGTATTTTCACAAAAACATGTGTTGTATATCTTTCATGTGCTAATCCACAGCTCTATCTGAGATAACAATGCTCAGCACAGCTGTTGCAATAAGCAGAAGGTTTCCATTGAGAATAATTCTGCAAAGGCCTACATGAAGAGTCCTGCCTTGTTTAACAAGGACGTGGTGTCTGGGGAGTAGCTTTTAGTTAATATGCAATATCCTACTCAGTTCCTCTAAAAATATTTAGTGTAGCCTTGTAAATGTTATATTAAGAAACATGTATGGAAAAAAAAAATCCAATTGGTTTTTCCTCTTTTCAGCCTGAAATGTGTACGAAAAATGTAAAAGATTTCCATATGTATGCTTTAATACATTAGAGCTTTGAATGACTTTGTTGGATTTGTTATTCTAGAAAGGAACACGTATTGTAAGTGCAGTATCTTACATATTTGCAGTGTCAGTGTGCCTAGAAATTATGCATGCCACACACTTGAAATTCACTGCCTTTGCATTACACCATCTTTATTCTCTCCAAAGCTGTTTTTTACGTTTATAAATAGCATCTTTGAACTGCTTGATAGGTTTTTTTTATGTGAATTTTTTGTTCCCCATTATCTATGTATTGCCCTGCCATTTTATAATTTATGTTTTTCCTGCATTTTCATACTGGGGTGGACAGTGATGGAAAAGGTAATTGCTCTAATTGAGGTAAATTCTGAAGTTTCTGTTTATTTCAATTACCTGATCAGCAAAGTACCAATTTCAGTTTTAGTTGATCTAATGTTAGATAATATCAAATGGTTTGTAATTAGTTGCAGCAGAAACATCTTGTTCTCTTATAGAAAGGAAAAAAATTCTTCATACGACTGTGAAGACTTTAAAGGTTTGTCAATGAGAATCTGTAAAAATAGAGAGCAAAGTACAAACTGCCAGGATGTAAACAATTCATATTTTCTTCCTTTTTCCAAACCATTTATATCTTTGCAAAAGGTAGTCTTAAAAATATATATATATATACTATATAAACAGGGAAAAGAGCACTTTATTATATATTATTGGAGATATATTCTGTCTAACAGCTGATTAAAAACTCATCTTCCTTCTGATAATGCATTAAAATCAAATTGTGTTGCAATTATTAGGAAAGGGAATAAAATGGCTCCAATTAAATCCCCAAAGTAGCTTAAATTAAGCAATTGAATTTTTGGGGGGAAATCAGCCTGATTTTTTGTATGAACTAGGAAATTATGACCATCAAAAGACTATTAAAATTATCTCTTGGACTGTTTCCTTGAAAGAAGTAATGCTTTCATTTTACTGGGATTTTTTATGAGTCTCTATCTCCCTCAGAAAAAAAAAAAACAAAAAAACAACAGAAACAAACCCCAAAACATTTCCAACATTTCCTCATGTTTACTTAATATCTTCTGCTGCTTAAAATGTAAATCTAGTAGATGCTATTTTTATCACGCACTATATTTTATTATATGGCTAGTTGTTAACATCTATTTCCTTTTTTTTATGAGGCCATACATGCAAGCTTGCACCTTAAGGAGCTGATTCTCACTCATTAGAAAAGAGTTTGTGCTATAGATGTAATTTTTCTTGTTCATGAAACTTACATTCAGTACTTTCAATTTTCTGTAATTCATTCAAGGCAACTCTGCCACGTGAAGTACCAAAGAGGGAACAATTAATCCCCAAGGGTAAATAAATCTACACATCTCATATAAAAGCCCAGATTTTCATCATGTAGCAGAAATAAGTGTTTGCAAGGAATAGTACTAAGGAAGTGTTTGTTTACAGTGACAGATATAATTTAGTTGCAATAATTTTATTTTTTTTTAAGATGCCCTATTTCAGGAGAAAGCCTTTTAAGTCTCAAAATATCTTTTTGATGTCCCTTGTACCAGAGTCATGCTTTTATTCTATGTTATTGCTCCTACTATGAGATCCAAATGCATTACTGGAAACCAAGCAAAATACTGCACTTAGGTACCTATTTCTCTAGGTTCTTATTCTAATTCTACCCATGAAAAGCCATGGGTAGGGGAGGCAGGAAGACAGAGAGGTGTGACTACATGAAAAGATAACGCTTCAGGTCTGCTCCCAGAAGATAGTACCACTAATGACCTTTTCTTAAATAAAACTGTCCTACTTCCTTTCTACTGGAAAATTCCAACAATAACTAACAGAAAATTCCAGGAAGATTAATCTTGTAAATGTTGCTGAAATGTTTTAGCCCACCAAAAAATGAAATTATGATGAGATTAGAGATATTAACAGCGCTTCAAACTTTGTCAGGTTCTCATCTGGAAGCCATTTTAGTCACTAATTGAAAACTAGTAATCTTGGAACAGAAAGTATCTACTTAAATATTATTGAACATATTTTGTCATTTAAAAATTACTATTCTCAGTATGTTGTGATATTGCAAAGGAAAATAAAGCAGTAAACTGTTTTGTATGAATGTGTGAAGAAAAAATTTTAAACCCTATTAACTCACTGGCAACTCCATGAAATCTCATGATGTTTTGTCCTCCACTGGCTAAAATGACCCAGTGCCTGCATATTTGAGGGTCTTTTTCTCTCCTCCACTTCCCTATTGTTTTTATGTGCCTGTCAAGTTCTATATTTCTACAAAACCTGTCTACTCATTGTTTTGGAGAAGTCCAAAAGCATTTCTTCCACAACCATGATTGAGAGCAGAGTCTAAAATCGCATTGAGATCAAAGGGAAATCTGCATTTCAGTTTGGATACAGAATTTTAGAATTTTTTTTCTCATAGGGATTAATGCAGCACTCAGGAGGTCAAGGAAGATGTCAACTTTGTGACCTTTCATGACTTATGACAGCCAGAAAGAGATATTCTGCTCCCTTGGCCTGAGAGGTCTTTGCTTCATGATATTGTAAATGAAAATGTAAAATCTGGAAAAGAAAGCAAAAGAATCATTGAATCATTTGAACTTTATCCTTCCCTTTGGGTGGGTCTTTGAGTCTGAAAATCATTTGCTTCCATAATTATCTGAAATACCTATATGCTATGGTAGATATATGCAAAACCAGAAGCACTAATTCCTAAGTCAAGTCAAAAGGAAACCAAAATCCCACCTAAAGTTTCCTCATTTTCTAAAATCAAATCCAGCTAGAGATTCTGGGATAAAAATACCTCTGTATCCAGTTACCTTGTTAGTTATTCTGCAGCCTTTCTTTTTCTGGGCAAGTAACAGGGCATAGAACTTCATCTGTCTGTCTCCTGTTATTCTGAGGGCTCTGGGTAGAATTGTGTGGCACAGAAAATTTTTCATTATGCTTATGAACAATTACAACAAGGCAGAGATTTAAGATGGTTTCTATGACTGCTAAGACTTCAAGTGGGGTGAATATAAAGCATAACTGCGATAACATCTTTATTCCAATTGCTAAATGATTATGATGTAGAAATACCTAACAGCCAGTGCTACCCGTGTCTTAATGGAACTGTTGAAATTACAATATAAATAGTTCCATGACTTTTAAGTGTTTATACCTGCTCTTACATCTGCTTTATAGGAAAAAATTCACAGTCTGGCAGATCTGGACCTATATACAGTACTTAAAATTATAATTGAATCCAGAGAGCAGCACCTTAAATTTTGCTAGATTTAGATTATATTTCATAATAGAATACTAGATTTGCAGACAGTAATAATCAGTCAACAGCTCCTTAGTTATGTGGCACTTTTATGCATACCTTTACAGGATCAATATTTATAGTAAATTTAATAATATACAGGTTTCTTAAATATTTAAGAAAACACCTGGTCATTCCTGGTGAGAACTGGTCACTTGGTCACTAAAGATCTTAATTTCAATCTGCTCATTTATATTAGAGATCTGTGAAATAAATATTTACTTTTAACGGTTCTGCTTTTTTTGTTTTTTTGGGTTTTTTTTAACTATCAATCTATTTAGTGAGTTTGTTTAGTGATCCAAAATCTATTGGCTTCAACTGCATATATGAAATAAATGTCTGAGCTTTGAGTATGTGTAAAATTCCCCAAACATTTAGATTCTGCCACAGGACAGGAAAGGAGGCTTGCCTTACCTTCCTTTAGAAAAGGAAGATGAAAACGTGGCATGTTTTCATTTTCTTTGTCTGAAAACTATCCTAAAGAAATCAATGGGTGCTGTGAAAGGCTACAAGAGAACGGGCGGCGGCATCGTGGCATCACAGTGGTGGCAAATCATCTTTCTGTCCATGTCTGCCATCCACAAGGTTACAAACCTTTCTGCAAATCTTTAATCAAGTCTGTAGGAACGTGGCAGTGTTGGCAACACAGAACATCAGTACAGCAAATTGAATGTCTCGTGTGCAGTCCTGTCTGGATGTTATTAAATAGAATTTTTTTTCTGAAAAGTCTGACGTACTTTGGAGGTGGATGTCACGACTGCTACACAAACCTGGTGCTTTATTACTGGTTATCTCAAGAACAAAAAACACTTTATAGGCCTTTCAAGTTATGACATAACTTACGTGAATTACTTATCGTTTTAGGCACTCCTGTAGTATGATGAAAGATGGGGTATGAGATCAAACAGAAGTTTTTGATTTCGGGATAAAGAGAAACAACTCCTCACAGCCAGATTCCTGCCCCAAGTGTGATTTTATTTGGGGAAAAAAAAAAGTTTAAAGAAGGTTTTATTGCGCCTTATTACTTCTCCTCTTAGAGAGAAAAATAGGACCTGTTTCAGTGAATATTTCTTTTGGTCAAAACATAATTTCTACAAGTTTGTCACTAGTATTTTTACTTGAATTTTTAATATGACACTCAAAGCAGTTAAGATCTCTTTTTCAGTCTATTGTCAATTTAATTTGCCATGAAGAAACTTATCCTGCAGTGTTTAAACTGAAAAAATGGAGAGATGTTTTTTGTGAAGATAAGGGTAATTAAATATTATCCTCAGGATATATGGGGACTGCCAGAGGAGGGATTACTACCTCTTGTGTACAGTCACTTGGCTAGAATCATGGAAGGGGTAATGCTTTCTTAATGTTTGAAGAATTTTAAATGGAATGATAATTTATACACAATGTACATGCATGTTCAAAGTGCCCTTGCCATGCTAATATTTGTCATATAATCAGAAATAGATACAAAAGTAAATTAGCCATGAGTCATACAGAGCACCTTGTAAGCAAGGGCCCGTCTAAATGGAGAATAATCCACAATCTGAAACAAGTTGTCCAAAGCACTCTTTGGGAACTCATGGGTATCAATAACAAAAATCATTCCTTTTCCTTGTAAAAAAAGAAGTTAACTTTTATGTAGTATGTAGACAGAGAGAGATCCAAAATTTGAGATAAAATAAGTGTCCATAAAAAGTGTTTAGATGACTACAAGTAATCACTATTTGCATCTGGCACAAAACTCCTTGACACTGAAATATATGGCTGGTGGCCATAGAGAGTAAAATATAATAATTAAATACCATAATAAGAAGCTGATATATTATGGATTCTGTTTACTAAAAAAAAAAAAACCCAAACAACCAAATCTTCTCCTGATATTTTATGTGCTGTGAGCTCTTAGTTGTTAAAAACTAAGTTATTATGCCAGAAGCAAGACAGTTAAATAGGCATGGTAATTGCACGAACATGCCTATTTTGTTCTGTGGACTATGTCTATTTTGAGGTAATGTTTTTTTGTGAAGAATTGTGTCATCTGCTTAAGGAAATGGTGAGATCATTTATTTCTTGAACTTCTTTAACAGCATAATAAAAACTGTATTTCAGTTTGTGTGGTTTAAACTGAGCAATGCTGCAGTTATCCTAAAAGCCAGGATCCAGTTTATAGACTGTTTTTAATTCTTTTTAATGTATGCATCTTCTTAAACACTACAGACAGAAAAGAGATGTTTAAAGTTGTCAGAGCTGTTCTATTTTAGGTGAATATCAACAGTCTCTGTAAACTATCAGGAATGCATATTGTACTTGTGAGTGATCCAGCACCTAAAAGGTGACCATAGATGTATATATAAAGCCCATTTGGTTGCATTTCACCATAAAGGGATAATACAGTGCTCCAAACAATTATTTTGGATTAATACAATTTAAAAAATAAGTATAGATAGTAAAAGAAAGTTAAGGTTATGTTGGATTGAATGCCTTCTTAAATTACCTGTTTAAAGAGTGCCTTTTAGAAAGAGTTGAAATAATGTTATTTTGTATTAAATGTAACATTACAGACAAGAGTCATGGTGAAAACTAAGTTGGTGCAAGAGATAAAATGCAGGTTATGTTCACTCATCTCTGGTTCCTCCATCAATAGCCTGAAATAGGATATAACAGACCTACAAACTTGCTTAATAGGTACTTTCTGATCTGTAGAGCACAAGTTACTAAGTGAAAACTTTTCACTGACTTTACAAACAGGGAAGAATGAAAATTTCATGTGTATTTTGGAGTAAGTTTTAAAAACTGTACTTACGATGTTTTAGGCCTCTTATAACCCTATTTTTTTTTTAAATAAAGGATTAAGTTTGAATCAAAACCAGTATGGTGTAGTGAACAAGAACTTTAATAGGATTAAAGACTTTTTTATGGTTAAGAGGAATGGCCTCAGTCTGGTGCAGAAGTACAAGTAGAGGAGACAGTGCAATTGTGAGGCTTAAACAGGAAAATGGGTTACTGCATCTTTTCCTAACCCATAGGTCAGATTCACTGCTAGTGTGGGTGAGGTATGGCAATTCCAACAGCCTGTATGCAATTGGCAAGTACTCTGGAAAACTATGAACCACACAAAAAACCCCCCTGTTTTCAGATATTTTCATCTGAGTTCTGAACTATACTTCTACCTAGTTTTTATGATCCATTCTTAGTTCATTCCTGTATCACTTTTCCCTTAATGAAATCTTCATAAACTCCTATTTTCTATAACTCTCACTGTATTAAAATAAGCCATAGTGTGTTGTTTCACTACACAGGGAAACTTTAACTTCTGTTGGATATTTACATTAAGTTGAGAAGGTTGGTAAATTGCATGTTTAAATATCAAATCTCAGGAGATGTTTGGAAAGGGAATGTTACAAAGAGAGGAAGTTAAATGTTTGGTATAGTATTCTCTTGCTGGCATCCCATTACATACAGCAAATGGTATTTCTTGCTCATTTCACTCTGAGAGGCCAAATTCTGCTGGTTTGGAAGTACAACAGACGTTGTTTATATGAAATTATTATTCATATATACTATTTTCCCAGAGTACCTCTGTTATCCTTCGTGGTGTCTGGCTGTGGAACAATCCCTCAATGCATGCACATATATCAAGGCAGTACGAAAGATTCCTTCCATGCAGGGGCTCATATATGTCTAGTTTAGTATTCATTTCAGTGAAACACTTACATATGTGAGTTATTACATCCCTGCTAACCAAAGCAATGGATTCAGGCATACATTAAAGCGCTTTACTGAATTAAGAACTAAACAAGTTATCCAAACAATCCCATCTTTAGAACTCTGTTGTGGGTCTGCTGATTCTTTCTGAGTGGTTGAATCTTTAACTTTGTTAGTGGTTATGAGTTTTATAGAGTATCCATTTAGAGAGCACTGTTTGTTTATCTCACTGTATTTATACCTACTTTTTCTAAACTGGCATAACAGCATTAATTGCATTTTGAGACTTCTGCGAAACATGGCAGCCTCCATAGACTTAACTTTTGTGTTCTGTTCCCATGTGCAGACATCTGCTACAAAACTGATAAAAAGCTATTCTTTTCCATGAGGTTCTAAATTCCATCATCCCATAATCCTCTCTACTACCCTTACCATAATTGTCTCTGTGCAGAACTGACAGAATGGGATTTGCACATCTGAATAAATATGTTCTCTTTCTGTGGGATATCATTTCTGCACTGATTTCAGTTCAGTCACAGAGGTTTCCCCTTATGAGTTCTTGAAAGCTTTTTGCTGGATTTTAACACTGAAGCTGATTTTAGTGCATTGTTAGAAGACAGAAATCTTTATTCTTCCATCTTACATCATTAGACATATCTTGAAAAAAACATGAAGGATTTTGAATCATCTGGGACTTGATATTGAAGAAGGCTTTAAAATCCATTGTAGTAGTAAAGTGTATATGCCAATGACTGCTGTTCAGCATGTTATTATGAAAATAGGAGCAGGTATAAATATTTATAAAACATTTTGAAATACATGTTATATGGAGGTTCATAAAATAGAACACCTACAGAGCCTGGACAATTCAAGGCAGGAGCCACTTAAGGGTTTGTTTTCATGGAAAATTGTTTCTCAAGTTTTACTGTCAAGTTCCTTAGCTCTTATGTTTCAATGGGATCTGGAAATATTCAGCAACTTCTGGAAACATTTTTATGTTCCTATCTCCTGTTTTAAAAATAAGCAGAAACAAGTATGAGGAAAAGCATTGCCACAAACCCCCTTAGAAGGACAACTACTCTCTGTTGTCACCATGCCTAAAGGAAAATTTGGAAGTTTGCATCAATGGAGACAATAAACTAATCTGCTAGGAAAGCTGGGCAATCCTCTTGGCAAGAATAAAATATGATGGGGTTATAAAATAAAGTAATTTTTCTAAGAGTTTTCAATCAAATCATTCAGTATTTCAGCTTCTGATGAAGGAGAATTCTTTGGGTTTTTAATAATGTCTAAAGTAGTATCGGATATTGTCAGTTTCTGTGTTTTAGCTGATTTAATAATACAAGATAGTAGTACAACCATGAAGAAGATTTCCTAAGTATAAAAAGCAAAAGATAGAACAATACTGGCCATTCTATAATCATATCTTGGTCTAAATCTTTAAATATTGCTAAAATAAATAAAATAAAAGTTTTTCTATTGTATTAATTTAACCTCCAAGAGTGAAATTGAGTGTACGTTTATTGAGTTTGCTCTTACTGTGAAAAATAAATGGCTGAATTTTTCATAAAATTAGAGTTTTGTCTAAATAGTGAAACATCTGTGGTAGGGATGGGTGAAAACTGTAAACATTTCCTTAGGCCAAGTTTACATCATGTTTAGGGAGTGAGTTTTCATAAAATATTCATGCCATCAGGTTTTATAGGCACAAAAATTCATGGAAGATGAAATTCAACCGGTGTGCAAAAGTGACACTGGTTAGCTATCTTTCTGCCCATCCACTTCTTGCCACTTGGCAATTGAAAAATACTCCCTCGTGAGTCCCCAGTTTGTGGGAGCACCGCTCGTGCAGCCTTTTTGTGGTTGTACCGCTGGAAATTTTGAGTGGGAACCACAGAATATGTCTAGAGAATATGGTTAGTCTGAGATTCCCATTGGTTCCTAGTGTAGAATTTGAGTCTGATCTTATCGTTTGTATTGTCCTGAAAAGGTGTAAACAACCCACCTTTCAGAAGTTATTCTGGACTTTTACTGAGACTTAAGTTCTGTTCCTGTGCTGTGGGGTCAGCACTGCTTGTATTTGTTCTGTGCCATGTTGGGAACACAGGCAGCAGCAGGGCCATGCCTGGTGATTCGGGCAGGGAATTACAAGGGCATAAACGTGTCTCCTCATAGATTTGGTGGGTTCTACTCATCAGAGGTGTTCAGAGTGCTTTAAGTACAGTGTTTCTGTGTCTGCTGGGCCCATATTTGGGACATCCAGTATCTGAGCTGGCTGTGCCTTGCCTTAGCAGCTGATCTGTGCTCTTGGCTGTGCTGTCTCGGGCACCACACACTGCCTGAGATTTGATCAATACATCAATACTGTGTGTTCAGCTCTCCTGGAAGAACTTCTTTAGAAAATAGCTCTAAGTAGAGATCAATAGTAATTGTCTTTTCTCTTTGTCTCCTACACAGGGGGCAATATTTGCCAAGACAAAAGATCCTGTTAGCTGCCTTGTGAAATAAGTTTTCCTTTTCTTTGCTGGAGGTGGTTTATAGTACTGTCTTGTGCTATATTATTCAAAATAATGTCAAAATGGGAGTTATGTTCTATTCTGGGGCTATGTCCCTGACTTATCACTGATTCCATGATGAGAAGTACCTACAGTATTTGTATGCAAATGGAACTGTTTAGAATTTTTTTGAAAAGGGTGACAGAACTTAGCCCATAATAGAAACTTACCAGTATTACTTACAAACGATTTTAACAAAAAATTACATCAGTATATTTCTAATAACTATGACAGTAATTTTCAAAAAAATATTTTGATACACTGAAGCAACCAAACCCAAATATGTAGAAAATATTCAAATGTGTATACAAACAGCATGAGAAAAGTGTGAGTACAGTTTTTTGGAACCATATCTGATAATACTGAATTTTTGGCTAAAAATTTTACTGGCTAAGTACATTTTGACATATGGCACCCCATTTTGAAACAAACTGTTTTATTTAGGCTGACCTAAATTCTCCTTAAAAGGCCACGTATGGAAACCAGAGATGAGCCAGACATCTGAGGATGCCTTTGTGGTATGTCATGTTTGTGCCATTTCAGACAGAAAAATGCACTTGGCTCTGAATTTGTGTTCAGCAAGCAATAATTAATAAGCCATTGGACCATCAGTATAATTGGTGGGTGCTTCCCTATGGTTTTTACATATGTTATATACAATATTCAGTTGTATGCAAAGGTGAATATCAAAATGAGGTCTTTGTGCTCTGCTTGCATTAGCAATAGGAAATGATAAATAAAATTTTCAAAATCATTGTTTGGTTCATAATCAAATCCTCACATGCCTTCCCTAAGTTAGTAGACATGTAGACTGAGGTCAGGCCATTTTTGATCACATAGCAGCAAGGATGTACAGAATGTCTTTTCATCCTGCTGCCCCTTCACAGCCTTCACAAAAGTAGCTGAAAATGGTGTCTCTTCTCCCAGGCCAGCAGATGACAGTCATTAATCATTGGCAACCACTCTGAACATCCTTCTCAGTTGACAGATACTGAACCTTTAAGGGCATTAGTAAACTCCTTTTCTGAATCCCTCCATCAAGCTCCTGAATCCATAGAGAGTACTCTGGTAAGTATCATGCCACTCTGCACCAGAACAACTTTTAGATGTGCTCTTCCAGAGACTCCCTTCCATAGCTACTCAGAATTACCTTTGATGATAACTGGTTAGCAGGGATGGACAGGATCTGTGCACAATGTGAACCACCAGGGGCTCTCAGGAAAAGGAGAGGAATTCAGCAGAAAAGTGCTCATGTTGTGTAAATAACCACAGCTGAGGAGGGGGGGGAAAAAGCTGAACTTGAGTTCGGCTCTAAGGTTGTGATGTCGCCATCTCCCATGGATTTTCATAGCTCATTTTTCATTAGATACCTTTCCATCATTTAGTAAGAAATAGATGAGTACACCCCTGGTTTAGTTATGGTTTAGTTTGCTGCTTTTTAAATGTTGGAACATTTAATAGCCATAAGGGAATATTAATGTAAACCAAGCCACATAGGTATGTTACAAATACTACTAATGAACTTTATTTTTTCTACTGATGTACAGATTTAACCTTTCCAAAAGAAAGTGTCCTTTCCTCCTTTCTCCAAAGTGACTTATTAAAGGGTTGTTGAGTAGCAAACGAACCTGGAGTTGACTCCCACATTAATATTTAATCAAGTGTTAACAGCACTACAGTGTCTACATGATCCAGAGCTACTCACAGGAGTTGTGCCAGTACGAAGTGTACTTGCCCTCTGAGTGAGGCTGGGTTATGAAATTAGAAGCATAGGAAAGATTACCATGCCATCATAACCAGGTATCTTTGTACTTTTATTTTTCTCAATTAATTTTGCTGATTTAATAGTAAAAAGTTCTATGTGGGTTCAGTTGTCTGAGTAGGACTGCTCAGATTGTGATATATTTCCCACTGGGGAAATTTCTTTTGTGTCATAGCTCCTTGCAAAAAGTTTTCGGAAACAGCATTCTGAAAGGAGATTTTTAAAAATTAGTCTATACTGTGCATGTATGTCTCTAAGTTTCGGAAGAGGTACATGAAAAATTAATAAGATTTTAGAAGGAACTTTTGTACAACAGTGTAATTTTATAGCTAGATGTTTTCATTTGTTCCTCAATGTGTTGATTGAATGTAAACATAATGTGCTACATTCTTTCTGAACATGCAGAAGAGTCTTTACTACGGGTGCAGATCTGGACCCAGTTTTAAGTTGCGCCATGTTTTAGTTATTTTTTGTTTGTGTAATTTTGGGTTTTGTTATTGTTGTTAGGGGTTTTTGTTTTGGTTGTTGTTTGCTTCATTCATTTAAATATCTAACGAATCTGTAACTGACAGAAACACAGAATCCTAGGGGCTGGACTGTGGAAGCCTCTCCAGCTCCTCGTGCCCACGTTTTAAGCCCTTTGTCAGTGGAATATTAAACTATTCCTGTGCTGCTCAAGTGCTCTTTACACGCTCTCAGTGTGGATTAAGTAGCTGGTGCATTCTGTTCAAATAATGCCTGTACTTCATGGCAGACACAAACAAGCAGTTCTAGTGCTTCTTTGACACTTTTTTGTTGTCATAAACAGTTGTAATATTTTAGGAGTGTTGTACTGCCCTAATTACAAAAGCAGGCGAGATCCGTGATAAAAATGGAAGAGAATCTGGACTGCCTAACAAAATGCAGGGCTTAAAAAAATCTAGAACATTCTGCTGTTGGACAGGGAATTGTCTCCCTTCAAGGTAACTGGAATCTTAATTTCTTTATCCTTTAAGTATCTTTACCCTTTATTTGTAAGTCTGGATCATAATGTCAACATTAAATAGTATCTGAGAGATGCTAATATTTTATCATATTTATCAATTCCACTGCATTTCACCTGTCAGCACTGTACAAATTTCAGGAAAAAACGGAAGAGATTCTTTTATGTCAACATGTCATTGGCAAATCTCTTACTTTTTTTTCCTATAACTGCCACACTCAGTGCTGCTTGTATGACAGAAGCTGTTAATAAATTAGGCCCCGAGCCTCTTGATGGCAGTGTATTTCCTTCTCGAGTTCATAGGCTTTACAGAACATTTATGTCTCATTACAGCCAGTACAGCAGTTTATGCCCTAATAAATCAAGGGAGCTTTGCAGAGATGATCTTGACAGTAATGAATCTTTCTGTTGGCATTTCCACTTCACAGACACAAATAATGAAGCAAAACTGCCCCATCTGGCCACTCAGTAAGAGTCAAATCACAGTGGGAAGCTGTTTTCTCAAGCATGACAAAGGTCATTGTGTGCAGCAGGAGTGAGTGATAGCAGGTTGTGCTGTGAGTGACAGTGTAGAATGAAGCCATTTGTGAGCTTTTATCATTATAATTACATTTATTAGCCGTGCTGCCAAGACTCAACCCGCCCTTCTACCAAGTCTGTGTGCTCTTGCATCAAAAGCTGCCTTAACTGATTCCTACAGCTTATTTGGAGAGCTGTGGGTTGGTTATTGCTCAGGAATTGATTTCATCAGCTCAATCAGCCAGTGAAGTGGTATTGTTAAAGTCTCTCACAGTAATATTCTTTTTATACATTTCTGAAAATGTATTGCCTTGAAAGAGGAAAATCTGTCAAAATATGCTGTATACTAGTTGTAAATGAATAGACATACCAGGTTCACTCTGCTTTAGGAACATATGGTAGAAATGCAGGACATGTCATCTCAGATTGGCCAGCAGGCTCACTGAGCCTTCTGTGTAGCCTCTGGCAGTATGTGAGCAGGTGATCTTTCCACCTGTTCTAAAATCCTCAGTTCTTGGATCTGATGTTGTTGTTATACTATTCATTTGTTAATAAAGTCATTGCAGCACAGAACTTGGATACACACCAAGAAACCTTGAAGGGTTTTTTCTGGGGCCCTTCACAGAGCATCGTCCCCATTCTGTTTTCCACAGCTCAACATTAAACAGTATCCCCCAGCATCTCTATTTTAAAGCATATTTCTCTCATTTTGATCTTTTCTTGCTTGATATCACTGTTAGGTCTGATTTCTTCCTTTGGTAAGATAAAGTACTTTATCCTGAGTTAGTCTGGGTTTTTAACACTGCATCAAACAGAATTGAAAATAGGGTCTTCTGTCAGAGAGGATTTTGGGGCTGCTTTAACTAATTTTTTCTTTTTATTTATTTATTTCCCCCTTCTATTTCATGCCCTCTTCCTTCCTTTTCAGAGTGTGTTAGTCCTGCACACTTGGTGTGTGGTTGTGGCTTGCTGACATTCCCAGCAGAGCCGCCACGCGTCACTGAGGAGATGTTACCCAGTTCCCTGCACGGCTCGGTGCTCCTCGTGTTCCGGGTTTGCACAAGGAATAATTCAAGGGTCTGTAGGTGCATACAGTCACTTCTCTGCCTTGAATTTTTTTGAGTTCTGAAACGCTGTTGTTTCTGTAGATGTAAGTCAGCAGGAAATTTGATTTCAATATACATGTGGCAATTCTCCACCTTCTTTGTACTGTGAGCTACAGGTGTACTTACAGGCCACATATTTAGGGATTTCTCATCCTTTTCAGGAATGCAGGTATCCATTCTGTATTAACAACATGTCACAACAAGGATTTTTTATTTGGAAAGTCTAAAAGCTATTTTTTCCAGCTGATATTTTACAAGGGTTATGTTGCATGGTGAGAATGCAATACCCTGAGTACAAACCTTCCCAGAATATAGACACAGTCACATGCTTGTGGGAAGTACCAAGTGTTTTGTAATAACTACATGCACTAACTTTTATTTTAAAGAATGTTAATAAGTAAATTGAAGGAATAATTACTTTTCAATGATGTTGAGGTGCCAGGTGGATGACATTTGTCAGCAATGACATCTAAGAATGAGGAGGTAAGGTTTATATTTACAATTCAGACAGGAAATGCTAAATTCCCTTACAGAAGAAACTGAAAGTTTAAAAGAAATATTTTTTTTTCAGTTGAGAGAAAAGGTAGATGGGAATGAACATACAACAGCAAGTGCTGTAATCCTTCTCTAACTTGTGTTAATGCTCCTGGTGCAGTAATCAGTAATCTCTTTTGTGAAAGAGGAGCTGGTGTTCCAAGAAAATACTGGAGGTGGCATACTTGGTGTTATAGACTGAATAAGGTGCTGCACCAGTAATAATGTTGGAGATCTCTCTCCTTTCCACCTTTGGTTGCAAAGTTTGCTGTGCCTTCATCGCCTCTGTCCTCAACTCTTTCATCCTGTTCCGCCCCTGAGCTCCCCAATGCCTGGGATTCTTCTCTTCCTGCTGCTGTCTGTTGGAATCTTGTTTCTACCTGGCACAATTGCACATTGGTGTTTCTCCCTGTCTCTCCTCATATTGTGTCTGTTTGAGAAGTCTTTTCTGATTCAGGCCGTCATTCTTCTTTTTTTTTTTTTTTTTTTTTTTTTTTTTTTTTTTTTTGGCTAAAAATCTGTTGGTTTCTTGTTTGTTTTTCTTTTTCCCAAAGACCTCCAACAATCATATCTCTATTCAGATTTATTCAAATTCATTCCAAAACAAAGTCATTATTTTGCTGTGTAGAGGAAGATTAAGTGCTGAAGTTCCTCTTTATCAGCAGCATACAAATTTTCCCAATGGATACAAGCATTGAAAAGCTTCAGGCAACTTTCTTGCTCTTTAAGAACAAGAATCAAATGTACAAACCCTAGGCTATTTGTATGCTTTTCCTGTTCTATCCTTTCTTTTTTTTTTTTTTTCCCTTTTCTTTCCATACATGAAGATTGACAAGTTAAAAGATTATAGCTTTCAACTGTAGTCTTGACAGATATTTATCTGTGGCTTTTATTTTATCTGTCTTGTGATGGGAGTCACTACAAAATTTCAATACCTTGCCAACATCTGTGAAATGCAGGGAAGGAAAAATACTTTTGCAGTTTTTGTGTCATAACAACAATTTTGATTGCTGTTATCCGAGCTACCTTTTGTACTACAGCACCACTTCAATCTACTTTTTCTTACATTCATGTATTTTTATCCACTGAGTGCTAATGTGCTGGCCTGTGCGAAATGTATGGAATTGGTGCTGCTTCTTCCATCAGCTGTGATGGTTATGAAGTTTCTTTGTAAATTCAGTTATTCTTTTTCTTAGTTCTTCCACTTTCAAAGTTGAAAGGAAGCCTCAAAGAAAGAACATAAAATCAATGTTTCATCAATTCCTTTGGTTTATATCTTTTCTGGCTTTCACCAAAGTATTGCCATTTGTTGACTCGATTTCTGAGTGAGAAATGCATTTCCTTTAAAAAATGATGGGCTGGTACCTTAGAGAAAGGCATATTTCTAACTACAGCTTTTAAATTTTACTGTCTCTAAGAGTATTTCAAATCAAAGCACTTCTCCTTTTTATCTTTCATCATATTGTATCTTACAGTCAGCACAGATCTAGTTCAGCTGATCTGTCTCCAAGAATCACTGGTCTAGAATCAGAGATGAACATATTTTGCTTTCTCTGGTGTGATGTGGCAAGAATAAATTTGATCTCTGAAGATTTTACATTTTTAAATCTACACTTTTTATGTTTAGAGGATTTTGCCACATGCCTGTGACTCTCAGCTATGATGGAGATCTCTTTAGCTACCATTCCATTTGCAGCTTAGACCAATCTAAGGCTATGGAGCCATTATTATGTGTACCACACAAGAATGTACAAATAATGCACAGTACTTTGGGAGTCTAAAGTATAATGGATGCTCTTTATTATGTTGTTACTCATGGTGGTCTATGGTTTTGAAAAGAAAAATTGTCTACTGGTAGAGTTAATAATGTTCATGTTTGACTTAAGAAAATGTTATGTGTGGCTGTCGCATTAGGCTGGTTTCTGCTGTAAGACCGGAAAGTAAAAATAAATTTTTTTTGTTACTGGGAGATATATTTTCAGCTGCATTAAAGGAACTGTTTGGGAATTGCCTAGTGAAGTAACTAAGAAATGGTAGAGTAAAATTAGCCAAAGCTGCAAGTGTTTTCAGGAATACGTGAAAGTGATTGTGGGAGAGAGACTCACTAAATTTAGATTATTTGCTGTTCTGACCAGTTTCTGTCTTGGGTGTTTTTAATTGACAGTGTCTAATTCCAGACCAGGTATAGTCCCCTTTATTCCTCACAAGAGATACATGAGATATATCCCTAGAAACACCCAGGTGCATTCAAGATCAGCTGTGAGGGTGCAAGTACGGTGCTCTCAGATGTTGGGATAATGACACACTCACACCTCATTTTTCTGGGCATGTTTGGTAACATGCCTCAAACTATGCTGAACATTAGTAGTAAATGCTAGACTAAATTTACATACTAACTGGAGTGCATACTGGTTTCACAAGCCAAACTGTTTTTCAGTTCAAAGATAATATTTCCATTTAAATTAGTAGGATTTGTACAATATGACCTTCTGAAAGAGGTTTATACCATACTAATCTCTGTTATGAAATGTTAGTCTTAATATTTTAGTTGTTTTAAATATGCATTGGTTTAAGTGGGTCTTTATTAGCAGTATTTATTCCAAGTTAGAAAAGTGGATGTCTAACAAAACTCTCACTGTGAGAATGTTTGGAAATGTATGCAAAGATTTTCACAACAGCAGTGTATTTTTGTATATTCTATTTAAAGTGCCTGCTGGCAGGAAAACCTTTCTGGGAGATCAGGATGTCAGTTTTCCTTCCCTCAGCAACAAATACCCCATCAAAAAGTGCAACTAAAACATGCATTGGTATAACACAAGTTCTGAACATGGTTTGGGGATATTAGGTTAATCACACTGGATCGTGGAGAAATTTCCATGTTCAGAGGTCTTTTTAGTATATATTTGTGATGTTCTTTACATTATGGTGTACTTAAGACATCTAAAAAACCACAGTAGCTTCAATCAATTTTACTTTCCAGCTGGCAAGAAAATTAGTATTAGGAAAGCAGTAATTGCAATTAAGCTAAGATCAAATTATGACTAATTTGAAATATTGGCAACCTAAAAATATTTCTCCCTTTCCATGTTTAAATCTCATGATATCTACATTATATGCTCTTCTTACAGTTCAATAATTTGTATTTCCTTGAGAAAAACTAAATTTATTTGCTTCTACTTCTTCTAGGATAGAGAAAATACAAATACAGAATCCTTGAGATGAGCGTAGATTTGGCAGTCTTGAAATGCAGAAATGTTCCATTAAATTTGTAAATTGAGTTTGGGCTGTGGAATCAAGTATCCAAATCATCAAGTATTAGTATATAATGCTGCTATTATAATTTCTCTGAAGTGGGATTTAGATTATTTGGGATATTTTTTCTCTTTTTACTGCATTTTTTAAAACATTTCTTTTATATATTTTGTCAAGTCAAAGAGATTTCTTATGAATTTTAAAAATCCTTTTAGCCCAAGAGAAATTATTAAAAAATCCTGAAAACCTCTCAAAATTCACGGAACATTAAATAAATCCCTCAGTATTATCAACAATTGAGTAAACTGTTACAGGTAGGAGGCTTGTGCTTCCTTTATGCCAGGTCCCATCTATCTGTGGGTGTTTTAGGTGTTCTGCCTGATAGTTGGAGCAGATGGGGTACTCTGCTGGTTTGGTTTTTCATCCTACCACCCTACTTTAGCAAGTTTCTGCAAGCATCCAAGTCCTTTGCTTCCCATTTCTGACTGGCCCTGTATTCTTTGAGCTGTCACTTGAATATGCCCTCAGAGAGGTGAAGGGTTTTTGGAAAAATTGCCTGATCTGTAGAGCAATTCTACGAAGATACCTGGAATAAAAAGGAAGAGGATGCATGTCTTGTACTGTGGTATTCAGCTGAAAAAGCTTCCTTGGTGATTACCACTAGAATATTTCTGAAAGCAAACTTTATGCAGAACTGATGCTCATAATCTCTGGTTCAAAGCATATATTAAAATAACATTAATAGAAGTTAATCCACTAAGGCAAATGCATGCTTGCATATCAGAGGGATTACTGCTGCATCTAATTAGAACAGCTTTTTAAAATTTTAATCTATTAATAAATTACTTTGCATGCACATTAAGATGTTAATATTCATATTTGATTTGATTTTCAGTTGTTAATACACATGAAGCTTTTTTTTTTTTTCAATTGATTGCAGGAGATGACTACGTCTGAATCTCACCATTAATTAATTAAAGCATTAGTTTAATTAATAGAAGTAAAATTGCTCTTGTTACCTATACAGGAAAACTTTCAGAGTGCTTTTTCACATCTGTTCTCTTGCGTGTTTTTTCAGACCAAACACTTTTGTTCCAGACTTCTTATTTTTAGGTGAGTTTTTTTTTTTGCTTTTCATTTATAGACCTCCATGATCACCAGGAGTGATGCATGCTAAAGGGAAAAATTAAACTGAGCAATAAATAAGGCAGTATGTACATTAGAAGATCACACTAGTGTATAAAATCCATCAGCCTTTCTTTTATGTGACCTGCAAATGGGTAATTCTCCCCTTGGGACCCAAGTGAAAATACTCAGGATGCAACCCAGGCAAGTCCTCTCAATAATGTAAAAGTATCTGCCATAACAGATGTGCAGGTTCTGCCATTTGTCCTCCTACGTCAGAGTAAGCTGGAAATGTGATTGGATTAGCTCATATTAAAGGAAGGTGGATACTTGCCATCTCCTTTACCTGTTAGTGCAGGTGAGCATTTGTGAAGTCATTGCACTTTGTAGAGAGCAAGACTCTTAAGGCATTCTGTTGACACTTCTCTTTTTAAGTGGTATCTTCTCATCTTATACAAGTTTAGGGAAAATTTTATGCACAAAAAGTTTTGCACCTTAGTCCGCTTTTGTTGCAAACGGGTGTGGCTCCAATTTCTCTTGGATTACATCCCCTGCAAGAGACAGACATTTAATTTAACACTGGAATTATGACTGCAGTCATAAAACAAAATAAAGGAGGAACCCGTCCCAGGCCCTTGAAACACGGTACATTGGCTGTGAAATAACACATGGATACAGCATCCTTCTTGTATTAGATCTTTTCACACAAGAGCATTATCTTTTATCTTCCATCTGTAAGGTTTATGAAGAAATGCCTAAATAGGGAAGTCCTCAAACCCTTTCCATTTTCCTCAAGTTTTGGACCTGAGGGTGCACACAGGAGTGGTAACACCCACAGATGTCAGCAGGCTGAAGGGTCACTGTGCAGTGTGAGAATCTTGAATATGGCTTTGAGCACTGTTATGCAGTAAAAGTCAAGTCTGGAAAGCTGCTGGTTCTTAGTGTGTAGCCTTACCTTACATTTCAAACTGATTTCTGCGGTGCTTGGCTGGCTTTGGAATACAAAGCACAGGCTTAACCATAAAGTGTGTTCCCAATGTGCAAGGAAGGTCTTGAAAGAAAGTAAATAGAATTTTTTGATGTTTTTTTGTTGAGTATGCAAAGCTTCACTCCATGTAATGTAATTTATCAACAGCTGCACCTTACTGCTTCAAGTTTTGATCAGCTTTTTAAAACAGTTCAGATATCTCTGCATCTGTTTAGGAATCAGAAGCCAAAAGTACACCAGATAAGGCTGTGACACAGTGTTGACTTACCCTTATTCCTTTTTCCTAAAAAATTCACTTCCCTCTGCTGCATCAGAAAGGAGTGAGAGGAGTTTTCCCCACCAGCCTGTTGGAACCCTGGGCTAACATTACCCACGGACAGTCTTTCCCAGCTGTCCTGTGCAGAACAGTTAAGATGGTGTTTGGGAATTATGAATGCTTAACATGTCCACAGATCTGCACAGTGGCTAATTAGTCCTTTCATGTGCATTTAGTAGCATTTTTAAAAACTCTCAGGAATTCTACACAGTGGATACTGTTTTTGAGAGTCACAACGTCATTTATGTGTACCTTTAGGTACCTTTGGAAAGCAGTTCTTAATTCAGAGTTGGAAATCTTATTCTTCCATCTTTCTCTTGAAAATCAAATGAAAAAAACCCTTTCTTTTCATAACATATAATTATGATACTGATGCATTTTTACTACAAATATTTTGAGTTTCTGCAGCTTCACAGTTTCTGCATACTTTAGAATGTTTTAGAACATAATGTATTAATTGACAGCAGTGCATTTTCTATTCTTTTTGCAAAATCATCAAACTACAGAGAAAAATCCTGTACCTTATGTCATGCTGTTTTAATAATATACATGTATTTGAATATTGAAAGTTTCTTTGACTTGTGGTCTGGTTTGATGTTTATCTCAATCTACTGTGTAGGAAGCTACATATTAAAATTAATAGTAAATATATGTGTGCCATTAGATGTGCTAGAAATTGACTGGAGTGGCAGTACAAAAGTTGAAAAGGAAGTGTTGAAATGTGAAAAGAGGGAGAGAAGAATCCAAAAAGGGGAATAAGAGAGTCATCATGACTATTAGGAAAGGATTGAACATAGAGTCACTTTGTTGACAATGAGAGATCCAGGAAGGAATTCCACTCAAGCTGTCCCATCTGTGCAGCATTAACAAGAGAAAAGGCAAGAAACATAAAGGAAGGTGCATTAAAAAAAAAAGGACTTTTATTTTTACATAAATGTGTGTGTTTCTAGGAAAATCAGTGCACTGCATGCCCTCTGTCCTCTGCCACTACAGATTTCAGAGAGCAAAAGCAGTGCTTGAAAATGACTTTTTGTCCCTTTCCATGTGAAACTGAGTATGAGCAAAAAGAAATGAGAGATCTCATGAAGTTTAAATAGTTTGGTGAGAGGGATGTGGTGTAGGGTACAGCTCCTTTTTATGTGTTTCTCAATAAGCATGAGGTTTGCAACAATAATATTATCAGTGCCAACAGCTTCAAAGAGCTCCCTTCTGCCTATTCTCCATTTTACTGTGGCCAGACTTCCCTGCATCCTGATGGAGAGCAAGCCATCAGTGTCTATTTTTTTCATCTATAAACTAGAGAATTATTTAAAGAAAATGGTACTAAGTGGCCATTACTAAGCTACTATTTGTAGGCATTTATTAGAAATTGCTTGTTAGTAATTGTATTTGTTAATAATTAGCTGATATTTTTAAAGAAATTTCAGCAGTTAAAGGATTGATAACATGTAAAGGACTTATTCTGTGGGGCAGTACAAATTTGTAGTTCTTCAAGGAAAACCTACTTGAATATTTACCTTTGTCTCACAGTTAGCTGGACTGTGTGGCATAGAATGGAAAGAGTTTTTTTACAGCTCAGTTCCTCCCTTTGGCAACAGAGAAGGTTAGAGTCACATTTTTTATTTGTAGATTCACGTATTTTCCTATTCTTAATGGCAATTTTTCTTATTAGGAGCAAAATGGAGCTTAAGTGAATAGCAGAAAAATGTTTTCCTGCATTGGCAAATATTATTTCTTCATTGATAAAGTAAAAAAATATTTATTTAACGCTATAGATTTAATAGCTTAGTTTTCCATGTAATGCTGTACTGTGACAAAGAAACAGAAATTGGTAACTTACAGTATTGCATTTACTTTGACATTGTCACGTTTCATTGAGTAATTTCTACAGAAACTGTTACATCCATAATGTATTAACTGTAGCTTTGCCATCGACTGAAAATGAGAATTTATTACTCTGTTCATTCTAGTCTTGCTGGAGCCTGGGGTGGGTATAAGCAAATAAAAAATGAGGTATCAGGAACTCAACAAATGGAACACCAGAGGAATACGTAAATTATTTTCAATGGTTTCTTGTATTACAAATTCAAGAAGGGAGAAGTTAAATTTTGACACACACAGGTTTTGGGGACATGGGATAGACTCAAGGATGAGTCAGAACTTATCTTGCCTTTGGGAATACTGAAGGGAATGGCTGTCTTATCTAAAAAGAAGAGAATGCAACAGTATTTATCTGTTTTCATAATCTTTCTACTCACTTTATTGCTATATTTGCTGGTGAAATTTTGTCAAGGATCCCCAATCCTTCTAGTAATTTTTTGAGGATTTTACTTGTAATTTTTAATATACATAAAAAATTGAATATATAAAAAAATATTCAAATATATAGATATGAAAAATATTTTTTATTTAGGAAATGCAAACCTTTTCTAGTTCTCCACAGCAGACAAATTTACTTGTTTCTCTAATACTTTTGTGTTGTTCCTAAGTTAAAATAATGCATTCAATTCTTGTGGTAGATATTGTTTTATTGTCATATACAGAAAAAGGATATCAGGTTTACAACCATCCAAAAGCAGCATATTCTTGTCAGTAGCCTGATTTGAAGTGTCACACTGCAGCTGTTCCTGTATTAGCCTAAATTTGCTTAGTTTCATGAGTGAGGTGCTCAGAGTTGAAAGAACAGGCTGCTTGCTGCCTGTGGATGCAAAGTTCCTCCTTTCTGTACAACACTTGGAACACTGCTCACTGTCAAAGAATTTCTCAATTTGTATTTGTTCTTCATTAGTTTATAGTGTTACAATTATATTCAGGGCAAACATATGTTGTATTTGGCCTACCATCATTCTTTGTCATGTTTCTGATTTTGTCTGATATATATGCAGTTATAAAAAGAGAAACATATTTATACTGATGGTAAAAATCAAATGCTTCAAATTTTAATAGGGATGTCAAAATTAAAACTAGAATGAAATGCTCTGGTTCTGAATGTCACATAGAAAATTGACTTCTTTAAAAGAGCACTGGAATTCATCAATTAAAACTTATATTCTCTGTACAACTGAAGTTTTGTGCATGTTACACATTTTTATTAGAAGCATTTTTCTCTTTAGGCTTTTATGATAAACTTAACAAAATCATCTTCTAAATGTTCTAAAATATCTTCTAAACGTTTTGATTGCCATTGAAATTGTCACAGTTGTCCAGATGATAGTGATAATAATGAATGCCTGTTCACATTTATGGACTGTTTGTATCTGAAGCCCTCAAAAAGCCTTTTTTTTTTTTTCTTTTTTTTTTAATTTCTGGCTTATGGATAGAGAAAATACATTGCAGAGAGTTAGAAATTCGTGGTGTTTAAAATTCATGAAGGGGCACTATAGCCAGGATCCCATTCCACTTGTAATGACTAGGCAATAATAGTAGAGGTAGAGGTACAACCCAGCTGCAGCTTTGGTTACAGAGCAAAGAAAACTCTCCAGGAGACAGTGTAGATGTTTAAGTGCATTACTCAGAAGTAGCTTCCTGGAACTCTTTGTACTTAAGTGGTTTTGATTATAAAGTTTGCTGAACCCTGCAGCCTAATGGACCCCCATTAACACTGGCAATTTCCAGTCCCAAGGGATCAGGCACATGCACAAAAGTGATTCTCTGGTGGCCACAACAACAGTAGAGAGCAGAGAGAACACTCAGGAGGGATGGCATTCCCTCCTGAATGGGATAGCTTGGGATAGCTGTGGTTATGGAGGAACTCTGCTTGATAGCTGTGCTACCCAAGCAAGCCAGGTGCTCCTCTGACCCCTGAGAGAATGTGGCACTGCCTGCTGCAGCTACAGGTCACACATTTATCTTTATCTGCTGCTTCCCTGTCATGGCAACGATGCCACTCCAAATCCTTGTGGCATGCCATGACATTTTTGAAGTTCAGGAGAGAACCTGGGGTTCTGAGGGTACAAGCAATGGCAACACTGCAGGCAGGCAGTGCAGGGCAGCTTGAAAGCCTCCTGCCCTGGCAGAGCTGGGAGTGTTGCATCAGGTGTTGAAGAGCTGGTGCAGATCCCGTGGGGAGCCGGGGGCTGACTCTCCCAGCTGCTCTGCATTTGTGCTTCTACAGTGTCTTTGCTATTACTGTGCTTTGACCCTGCTAGATTAAAAAGTACTGGAGTATTTCTGTATTTTCTGTTAGCTCCTTCTACTCTGCCTGAAGCATAAATCTGCCCTGGTCCTTTCTTGACTGTTAGATTGACTTTTGACTGGAAAAGAAGGCAGCTGCAGTGGGTAGATGACAAAGGGATAGGTGACTTTCTGTTGACTTCTCAAAACCCAGTAACAGGTTCTGATTGAGCCCAAAGACTTTGATAGGGTATTTCTGTCAGTTTTCAGTATTTTAAATTTTCTGCAAAGCTTGATTTATTTTTATTTAATTGTTTAGGTTTTGAGGGTTCATATATTTTATTAATTTATAGCAGTAATGGGTTGGGGGCCAGAGCAGGCACAGGTCTCACTCCTTTGGCATGGAGTGTGGCACTGGGGTTCTCCCTGCCACAGCTGCATGCTGCTGCTCTCTCTAGCTGATTTATCTTCCATTCCTCTGCATTGCTTCAGCCCAGTCTGAGCCCATGTCAGTGAACAGGGTAAACTCGAGCAAGCCAGGCTTGTGAGGAGACTGTCAGGCATTTGATGATCAGCTCAGAATACCTTGTAATGCTCTCTGGTCAGCACCTTGTGTTCTTTCAGCAGCATTGAGCATGTTCAGCTGCCAGGGTATTGATTGGGCAGTTTCCACTGGCTACTGTAAGTGCTGTGATATTGCAATTTCCAGCTTCTGTTTTTCTGCTGTCATTTAGAAAACTGCACATAGTCCAGATTGAGATTTTTATGGTCTGCTGCCCCCTTGGACAGTTTATTTCTATTTTGATGGAGAAAACCTTTGAAAATGCCTGTAATCTAGAAAGTATATAGTTGGTGCATGGCAATGATGCTATCACAGTAAGTGAAAAATTGTTAGGGGTCACTGCTCTCTTGATAATGGATAAAAATAATGCAAACTTGCACAGGGCAGAGGAAAAGCAAATATCCTGAACTGCATATTATAGATCAGAACGTTTCACTGGTATGTTAATGAAGAGCTCAAGTTTTACATCACATGCTTGACATTTTGAAGGAGTAAGAGGGCAGAAGGAAGTGCCTGTGTTAGTACTTATCAGTTGTTGATGGGGAGCCTTACCCTGCAAGAACTTTGCTCATAAAGGGTAGAGGGAGAACAGCCATTCTAGTGGCTCTCTGAAATACATGGACAGGAGACTGATTAAAAGGTTTATGTGATAATAAAATTATAGTAGGAGATTTTTCAAACCTAATGTTCTTGTGATTGGATGAAAAGTAGTTTTGGCTAATTCTTTAATCTGCAAATTGGTCAGCAGGTAAATATTGTCACTGAAACAAGCAGTGTTTTGTCACATTGGGAAGGTGGGATTAAGATGTGAAGGGGTTTACAGAGTGGTAAGAAGTGTTGTAAAGGCAGGTAATTTTCAACATTTGTGGGTTTGCTCATGCTGTTATGTACTGAGCTTTTACTCAGCCTTCAAATTATGTTTCTGTTTTGTTTTGGTTTGGGTTTTTTTTGCATACTTCAAACTCTTTCTTATATAAAGTTACAAAAAAAGAGAAAAAATAGTGGCTCTTTATCTTTCATGTGACTTTTACATACTTGGTTTTTAAATTTTTTTATTCATACTAGTTGTACTTAAGTAGTTATTAAATATTTACATATGTTTTTTGCTTAAAAGACATAATTCAGAAATTAAGAACCCTTTATACTAGATGTTATTCAAAAATCATGGCTCATTAATCCAAAATGAGCTGAAGATATATCTTAAAAGATACTGCTGCAGTCAATGGAAGATCACCCAATGTTCACATATTAATGTCCACTGTAAATTTAATTAATTAGCAAGTAATTTGCAGAGAAATACAATTACTGTTCATTAATTACTCATGATTATGAACAACCATTATGCAGCATATATTAAATACAAACCCAGGTGCAGTTGCTGCAGTTTTAACTTTCTTTTTATTTATCTTTTGACATTGTTTCTGTTTTATGTCAGGATGCAGCTGTGATCCTGAAAAGGCTTCAGTATGGGCTCGGCTTTGTGCACTGGGAGTATTCTGAGAGTCTTCTGTGAAAAGCATTTTAATTTGTGACCTTGTCTGTTTACGTGTATTTGAGTTTACCACTTCCATAAGTAATTTCACTGAGTCCTGACACCTTTTATCCTTACTGCCCCCACGAACTGCCTAAATTTTATTTGAGCTCAGGGTGCCTAGAAATCAAGTCTGGCACCACATACTCATGATGGAAGGACAGTAATAGGGGAAATAATTTGAATCTTCCACATTAAATAATTTTTAAAAGTAATATTATGGCATTTACGAACCTTTTGGACAAAACTTTGTGTCAGGAGACTGTGAATTTCTCATTAGCTCATGTATCACTAGCAGTTTGACCTCATGATGGGATGAAAGCCCTGGGAGATGTATCCCTCAGGATGCAGGGATTGCATCAGAAAGTGGTGCAGGATCTGGGATCTTTTTCTGCTTCACCAGCTGCCTAGCATATGGAGTATCTGAGGCCATCTTAAGGCCTTTCTCTGCTTGTTCTTTGCAGGGAAAAACAAAATCAGAATAGGTATGTGTTGTTTCTGCCTAATTTTTGAAAGAGGGTGAAAAACCAGGCACGTAGCAGGCATATATAGCTCAGTGGCCTTAAACTATGCCTGAAAAGTCTTCCTGGATGAAGAGACAGGAAGGACTAGGAGGTGAATTTGGGTTTGTACAATGTATTTGTGACAAAATTCCAGGAGATTAAATGAAGTATTTGTCTATATCTGTGCAAAATCTCAGGACCCGTGTTTATGAATTCTGATATAAAGAACTGTTCCCACTGTGTCTAAAGAAAGCAGCACTGTTAGTCAATATTTGGAATTAATTATTTGCTATAATAGATTTATTTGCCAACTAGAAAAGGAGTTTCTACTTTGCAGAAAGTTTCCTAGCCTTTTTTGTCTTTTAGTGATCCGTTTCCTGCAAAAGATTCCGTGGAGATCTATCTATATATTTACCTAAACTTATCTGGGAACCTGCAACCACAACCTACAGATTTTTAGGGAAATATCTCGTTCAGGTTCCCCTGTGATACACTGTGACTGTGATCTACCTTGTAAGGTCAAATAAAAAATTTATCAGGAGAGTTTGTGGTGAGGAGCATGGTTCATGGAAAGCTTCACACCATTCACTTTATGTGTTCTGCTCCCTGGCTTCACCCAGAAGAGTTTTGTAAGTTTTGTGGATTGCAAACACTCTATATATTACATCTGTTCCATGCTTAAAACACAGAATATTTGAACAAATAAAAGGTATTGAATATCCTGGCTTAGAAAGGAGATCTTCTGAATTCTCTTCCTGCCCTGTTTTCAGGGCAACAGACTGCTTAGAGACTTTGAGCTTTTGCATATCTTGGCTTTTTTTTTAAATGGAGGGATGAATAAACCCACCAAACTTGCACTTTTTTGCAGTTCTGTCTGCATAAATTCATCTTATTTAACTTCTTTGTACCCCAGTCGAATGGGCAGCATCTGCAGTGTCTGACCTGCTGCACATGAAATGGCACATGCAGGCTGTGCCAGTGCAGCCAAAGTTTTGCATGCAAGTTTTAATATACTGTGGAAATGCATAAATAGTTGGCTGTAGAGTTTAGATTAGTGGCCCATTTGATTCTGAGATCTCTACAGCTACCAGAGACAAAAACCACCACAAAAAATAACAAAAATAAACCTGACACTGAATGGATAAACCTGAACAAAATGTCTTTGATTGGAGCATTTGGGATAGCTGCCAGGCTGGACTTTGAGATGTTTATAATGGGTTAGGTGTTGATTGAGGAGAGGAGCATGAAAGGTACGGTTTTAGCACCCCCAACCTATGCCAAAATATGCAAGAAGGTGGGGACTGCTGTTTGGACAGGGGACAGATCAATTAAATCTTTTAGGTCAGGATGCTTTAAAATGCAAGTTTGTAAGTTAAGATATAACCTAAACATTTTAATCACAGGAGATTCTGAAGTTTTATCCAGCTGGTGAGTTCTTGGTGGGGAGTCAACATTGAAACAGACTCTCCCAGATCTTCAGCAATTCATTTCTTTTCACCCTTGTAGCTTTTGAACAGGTTGAGTATTTAAAATTCTTTCTCCCCTGCTAATTAGAGACCATAAGGAGATGTGGTGATGAAGCTTTTCTTTCCATTTCAGATCAGACACAGTTTGATTTATTCAAAGACATTTTGAATCCTTTTAATAAAATAAATAAATCCTGACAAAATGTCACTGTTGAATTGTAATCTTAACTAAGAATACAATTTTACCATTCTGGTTTTCAAACTCCCAAACAAAATTAAAGGTTAAAAATGGCTTTTTATAGAAAGAAAGATATAGACACTGACAAAGGAAAAACCAAGAGTAGATGCATTATTACTTGTAGCCCTTGGAGATGAACAAATTCCCTGTTTCAGTAGTTTTATCAAACAGTAAAACCTGGACTAAAAATCAGCTGTTACCCATTTTGTTTGCAGGTGGCTCTGCTGTCAGTAAATTAAAGCAAGTTCTTAAATTAAACTTTTGACCAGTGGATATTTTTATATGCAAATATTGCATGGTTTGCTAGATAGGAAAAGTGGCATGAAACAGGAGTGATGATTTTAATCCTGAAGAAATAAAGTAAAATTTGACATGAAAATGTACACTTGAAAAATTATTGCTTGCTTTGCTTTATCCTATCAGCATACTTTAAATTTTGATCATTTTGCTTTGGAAAGCCTTTTGGAAACTAAATTTCTTTTTTTGAGAATTGTAATTTTGGCTGCAAGTCTTATTCCTAAAAGACCTTAGGACCTTTGAGTAGTTTTCTAATGTGAGACATATTGTACTGTTGTTATTTTCCTATTTAGAGGTTTGGTTTTTTCTGAAGTTTTGTGCTGTGCCATCCAGGTCAGCACAGCAAGCAATTAAGCAGATAAATAATTCTACTAAGTAGTCAAGAGCAGAAATATCATGAATGCCAACAGAGAGTTACCTCAGTGGAAAAAACAGGCTTCAGCAAGGTGAGACAATAGAGCTCGTGTAAAAACAGAGATGAAGAAAGTGACTGTTCTGATAAACATAAATCAGAGTACAGCAATTGCTATTCTTTGTTGGTAAAAATAGTGGTAATAATTTTAGTAGAATGGGCTGGACAGAAACAAAGTTGTAAAGCAGTGAGCAGGATGAGATTGAACAGTTTCCTTTGAGATCCTGGAAATAAACAAAAGACTGAAGAATGGGTGAAAAGTCAGTAGAATTAAGGATTTCTTTTTAAGAGTTTGGAATAAAAATGCCACATATTCATACAAGCAGGTGGTAAGCTCAATTCTGCTTTATTAGACACCTTAAAGGCTAAAATAGCCCTATAAAATTCAACGGAAATAAAATTTGCCAGGTAAATTATCAATGCTGAAAACAAATTTCAGTGAGAAAGTAACATGTATCCATGACTGTTTGCTTAAAATACCTGGCAAAACCATAGAACACACAATAATTTTAATTTTTATATAGCAAATTCACATATAGGTTCACTGGTCAGTACTGAGTACCAGCATCTAGGCGCAGGTCAGACAAAAATTCAAGCACTGAAGTACTTTTCTCTTTTGGTATTTTCATTTGCTTAAATCCTTTCAAGTGAAACTGTTTTTTAATTGTTCTGTGAAGAATGTTGGTATCTTAATTAAAAAAAAAAAAAAGGTTATTTAAAAAACCCATTATTTATTATTTTGGTTTTATTTAGCATGCGTGAAAGTGGATCAATGTTAGCATGGAGTGAGCCAGAAATAGTACCAGCTACTTAACATGTATTTCTCTCTTGTAGTGTCATATACAGTAGTGTTCATACCACATGCTGCTCTGATAGTCACAAACATTCCTGGTAGACACAAATTCTGTTTTTTCATATCATTCTTTGTTTCTGTGGCGTTTAGTAAGAATGTGTATTCATATAAAAAGACATCCCCAAATGGGAAAATTAGCTCTTCACTTACTGAGTCACTGTGAATAGGATATTTGGCAGACCTGTGCAGACACTTTCTGTACATTACCAGCAGAAAAAGGAACAGATTTCAGGCCTTTGAATCCCATATCCCTGCATTATTCTTTATTGTCTGGGTGTCAGTTTTCTGAGTGGTGTAAATTCAACCAGTATCTCCTGAGGCAAAATGTCAATGAATTCATCTATCCAATTATTGGGCCTTCTGTAAATTTGTTATTACATTTTTATTATATAGGTAATAGTAAAATGCCTTGGGCATCCTTGCACAAAATAGCTAAACCAATATTAAGCTGCCAGCAGAACAGCAAGCTCTTTTCCTGTGTGGGTGTATTTGAGGAACTCGCTTTGCTCGAAGTCTCCATAATAAGATGGCTCTTCTATTATGTTTTTATGAAGGTCATTGGTTCTGGACAATTTCCAAGAGATGGTGGAATAAGAGTTTCTAATGGAAAATGCTTTATTGCAAACCTCTTTTGAATTAAGGTCGGGCAGCTTCAACACTCGTACAAGTGGAGTAACCCTAATGAGACTCTCAAGTAGACATTGTTCAAATTATTGGGATTGAAAGATTCAACCTTCATTTTGAAGTTAATGTAGAAACTATATTCTGTGTTACCCTGTACTGTTGAACTGAGTCAAGATACTTTTCTGTGTGGAATATGTTGCCGTAACCTGATTTTGAGAAAATGAGCGATGGTAGGAAGGGTAACATCTGAGACAAATGCTTGCAATTCCCTGGCTAGTTGCCCAAGCAGAAAGCTTCTTGGGATCAGCTGCTGGTTCCAGGGCAGCTGGGGGTGTTGGTACAGCCCCCGTGTCAGTAATGTGTAAAACAAGCATAGGAATACACGCTGCATGAGAAAGGAAGAGATCCTTTTCAGTACATAAGCTGAATTCTTCCTTGAAGTGTACTGGCATCATGTGAGTTTTCTCCTGATTCAACATCAGCCAGCAAACTGTCAGCCTTGTCCTAATCTCCCTCTGACAGTGGCCCAGATAATCAATAGCACTGGCTGGCTGAGGAGAGACTTGAGACGGCTGACTGAGATTAATGGCTCCATATGCACAATCACAACAAATAAAGGGAAGTATTTTAGAAGTCCATGTGCAGCTCCCCTGCAGTACTAACATTTTCGGGATGTTTAGAGACCTCTTGTACATCTCTTGTCTTAGGAATGCATTGAATTTTGTTTTACACTTATATGCTTATCTATTTCTAGTGATGCTTTCGGAAAAACGTTACTTGAGGAAATTTACTATTATGGGAAATTACAGAATTCTAGGAACATACCTCATCTTAGAAAATGTCTGACAGTGAATAACAGATACATCACACAACACTGAAAGATGAAGTTAAGAGTTAGGAACAGGAACACTGTAGGAGAAGGCACTTGGCAGTAAAAGCTCTTTAATAGTTTTCCAGGAAAAAAAAAAAGGTTTTGGAAAGGGCTTGCAGATTAGTGTGTGGCTTGTATTTGCAGTAAGTGTTACCTGAATATGGTGGGTGCTTCATGTCCACTCTAAACCGCATCCATAGGGCCGTTGGGTTGATCTGAAAATGAAATCTAAAGTGTCAAAGTTGGCAGCTATAAACTGAGGGATGACAGTGTGTGTGCTATCTGTCTCAAATGAATGCACTGTTATTTGAAAGTTGTATTTATTCTTCTGTGAGATTCCTGTACCTGAGTGAGCTTTATACGTGTTCTGGTTCAGAAAAATACCGTGCCTCTATCTCATTTATTGGATTTCAGCATGGTGGAGCTCTTGTAGGTAGCTTAAAAAGATATGAAGTTTTATTAAAGTGGATAATCTTCAAGTAAACTTTTTTTTTTTTACTTTGAATAAATAAATAAAAATTAGTTGTCTAGAAAAATCTGAGAAAACAAATTCTGATTTCAGTGACTGTAATGGTACCATAATTATGTGCTTCACTTCAGCAGTATGGCTGACATCAGAGGAAATGTTACAAGGACTAAATAATAAAGGTGCTTTTCTGTCCAGGGCCTCCCTTCCTCTTTTTTCCAGGGAACATGTGGGGGGATTTGCAAGTATATCTCATACCTTTGTAGCACAGAGAGCACCACAGCCTGAGTGAGGCAGTATTGAGAAGTGTCTTTTAATAAGAATTTGAATGAGTTTTTTGGAATTTCACTTGCAGGTATTCTTATCCTCATACCTTGCAAGGAGATTAAACTGATAAGATCAGCATTTGTACTCGGAATTAAGTTTCTATGTATGGGTTTATGCAAGAATAGCTGTTGTTTTCAGTTCAGATATCTTTATTTCAGATCAGTGTTTAAATATAGCAGTCATCAAATGCTGTGCATGATGGTGACAGGGAACAGTACTCACACCAAATGTTTTTCCTGTTGTGGGAAAGGCAGTGGCCAACCCAAAGGAATTGTGGAGTTGGACACAAGAACAAGAAGGGGATGATGGACAGATTGGCAAGCAATTTTAATGGAGCTACATTTGTTTTCTTGCTCTGGCATCAGCCTGGATTCCTGGAGTTTCATTGCCCCCAGCTGGCCATTCCTTTTCCTCTGGTACCCACCCGCATTTCTTGTCTCCCCGGGCTCAAGAAGGGTGCAGGATCCATCTTGGGGAATCCACCCTCCCTCTGTGCCAGCTGTCCCTACTGCAGGGCCCCTGGCACTGCTGGACCCTCAGGTTCAGCTGGGCAGATTTAATTCCATGTGTTCAATGTTGTCTGGCTTAATTAACCTAATTCTACCTTTGATTGAACAACCCTTTTTCTCTTTTGACTGTCTCATTAAAAGGTTGAATAAAATCTGTCTTAATTTATTGCACACTAGTTTTCCCTTCCCAGAGGCACACTTTTTAGAGAAAGCTTGCGTGCCCACATGTTCTGTTCTCTCTTATGTGTTTTTGCGTTTGCCTGTTGCTCTCATTTTATATGAAGTCATGTGTAAGTATGATGTAAATATGTATAACATAGATAATAAAATATGATTTTAGGCTCATATCTTGACTTCCTAAGCTTTACTATTATTGCATTTCGTTTGTGTTTCAGTTGGACACTGTGTCCCTGTGTTGCCTGACATTGCATTAATTATGTTTATTCTTCTCTTCACACTAAAAGCTCTGAATGTCTCATTTTCAATCCAGTTTTCAGTTTTTGCAACTGTGTCCTTTACAGTTCTCAGAAGTGCTCTCTTCCTTCTGCTGTAAGATACTGTATTCTTTAATCTTGTCTTTGTCTTTTCTTCCAGCTTTGATTCTTTGTCTTGGCTTCTTGGCACTGAGGGCATTACTTTGTTCTTTTTGTCTTTACATTCCTACTCCAAGAGTCTCTTACTTTTTTTTCAGCATTAAGCACCTGCATATTAATGTTAATGTTAATATCAATATTAATATTAAAAAGTTACAGATTGATAAGGGGGTTTTTAGATATTTTAAATGACTCCATGTGTTAAAAATGTTCTGGAGTTTGGAATTGCTGATTTGATTTTAGATTTTGTAATGGGCATTGTGATGGAGGCAGTAAAATGTCAGAATAGGGGGCTTTTTGAATAGATTCAGTTATTCTCCAGAAAGGATTACTGTAAGGAAAAATGAATACGTGTAGCATGTCAGGAAGATTTTTAAGAAATCACTCGGTGTCAAAAATCCTTCTGCAAAACAAATTCTTTTTATCCTTTAAATTTTGAGTTCCCCATTTTTCACCACTAACTTAACTTTCCTGTGTTTCCTAATGTCAAATGCAAGTTCAATAGGAGTGTGCTGATGCTCAGTGTCCTCATTTTGGTTCTCAGTTCTCCTTCTTCCCATGTTTCTCTAAAAGAAGGAGGAGGAAGCCCTTTGTTTAGGCTACATGTTTTAAGAACGAAGAGTGTTTATAGAGTATTCATCTGTTTTTTCTTCTCCATGATACATATGGTGACATCACTGCATACTTTTATATGGTGTGGACAATGCAAAACCAGCAGTGAAAATGGAGAGAGCAAACAGATCATGTTTTTATAATTAACTACAGGACTTAGAGCATAGCTTGTGAGTCACGTTAGAGAAAAAAGCTTACTTAGCTCTGAACCCAGAGGAAGGACCTCGCTAGGCTGTTTTTCATATTTAGTGTCCACAGTAGTTCAAGTCTTCATCCTTTATTCTCTCTAGTATCAGGTTTAAAAGAGTCAAAGTATTTCTTTGCAAACACCTCAACTGCTGTTGTTGATGTTTAACAAATATCAGAACAATGATGAATTCAAATTGACAGGTGAAACCCCTCGATGTTTTGTTAACCACAGTACCTGGAGTCACCCCTAGGTAAAATCCTTAAATGAGTTGTTCAGGATGCAGTCAGAGAAGAACGATGAAGCAAACCTGCTTTTTGTATTCAACTAAGATACCCATTATGTTACAATGTCTGTAGCCTTATGTAAAATGTGTTTTATTGTTGGATGACATTCTCAGTGAAAGTGCTTTTAAATTTACCTAGGATAGCTAATGGTAAGTAGTAAAACCCCATTTCTTGTGTACATGCAGGGTTCCTGCTTTATCACAGACCTTTCTAACTGTCTCAGGCCCTGCACTACACACCAAGTCCAGCCATAGCTTTTTTCCATGTCTGCTTTTCACAGGTAGAGCTGAATAACCACCTCCCCTGCATTCACATCAAGTGTGTATTGCCATTTCCTTCAGCCACATCCAGCAAGTGTTTGATATTTGCTGTTATTGCTCTATTTTGGCATTTTTGACCCACAGTGAATTTGTGATTCTTTCAGAAATCTAAATCTTTTTCTGGTGCTCCACTAAGTTCTTCCTCATCTTTCATCCCTGCATTAGAACTTTCCCTCCTAATGATAGACTTATTTGACACAAATTTAATCCTGTTAATTTCAGACTGTTTCCCTTGCTCCCAAATACTATTTTGAATCTAGTTCTATATTCCAGGGGAAGAATGACTTCAAGTTTCATGTCATTTGACAAACTTTTGAGGGTTCTCTTTAGTCAGTCATTTAAATCCTGAATCAAATTATTAAATTGCACTTTCTACTGGCCAGATCTTTTCCCCCTCTACCAAATTCTCTTCCTAACATGACAATAATAAATCCACTTTGAGAGCACAGCTGTCTGAGAAGTGCATTCACCTTATGTTCATTTCATTAGGCTTGGAGTCCTTAGAGGGAAACAACTGAGCACATAATATGCTGTGGCATTTTTTTTATCAGGCCCAATTGGAAGCTCTTAGGGATGGTATGCTGCCTATGAGTCCAAGATTGGGGAGGATCACTATACTTCTCCTAAAAAATACTTAGAGAATTTAATCAGGATATTTTCCTCCTCCTCTTTTCACCCACCTGAGTAGTACAAAAGGCACTTGTTTTTAAAGGAAATAAGATTGGTTAAACAGAATTTCTCTTAAATTGATGTTGGCTGTTTCTTCCCACATTATTGTGTTGTATTTGATTGAATTAATTGTTTAATCACTTTTTCTAGTGTCTTTTTGGGTAGTAAAATCTGGGAAGTAATATTCAGATTTTTTCCTTGTTTTTGAAAATACTTAAAAATAAATTTTGCTTTTCTTGTCCGTGGTGTTTCCCTTGTTACCCACAGATCTTAAAAAATATTCACTGATATTTTAAAGATTAATTTGATTAGTTTCTCCAACACTTCAAGGAAAATTTTATCAGGTTTCATTGATTTAAACATGTATTACTTATCTACCATTTTTTTCCAAATATGACCTCAGCTCCTAATCCCACAGTTACAAATGCTTGTGTCATAGTAACTACTCAAATTAAACTGTCTGGTGAAGGCTGAAATAAATAAACCTTTGACTAATTTAACCTTCTCTACAGTTGGTTCTGTAGAATTCTTGTTAGGATTTGCTTGCATGCACATTTTGTTATGGCTTGGGCTTCACGTGTACTTCCTGACCAAAGCAAATGTTTTTGACTGTAAAAATTTGAATTTAGATTATGGTCCTAGATCCAAGGTGTCCTCTGGCCAAGTAGTCCTGATTAGTAAAGAGAAACTTTGCATTGGCCCCTATTATTCCAACGTATATATTCTACTGGCACGGTGCTTTTCAAGTCAGCTGGGTTACAGTCATGGTTTATAAACCATTTAAAAGTGTGGCCTATGAACCACAGCATCCTAGAGTATTTTAGAATACAGTTAACTCTTACAGAACACAGTTCTTATATGATTTAGTGTTTTAAAGATAACACCTAGTATCCTCAGTTTCTTGTGGAAGTGAGTTGGCAGCCTATGTGGGTTAAGGCAAAAAATGTGATGGTCTCTTTTTGACTCTGCAAGTCTGTGTGAATTCTCTGCAAGCATAATTTTCAGTTCTGTTGCCTCAAATAGTGTGCTTAATGTCACACTGCACACGTTTGGAGAGCAGGAAATGCAGTTAAACTTTCTGCATTAAACTCAAGTAGAGTTGTTTCGAAAAATCCGCTGTCCCTTGTGTCGTGTGAATTCTCCTCTTTCATGTGATTCCTCTGAATTTACCTGCTTTGCAGAAGAAAATCAGAATTTTTCCAAGGCTAGACAAATTGGAAGAAATAAATCATAAGGTCAAAAGACCATGCACTTACCTTTAGCCTATAAATGATGCTGCAAACTTTTGTGACCTGGTTAAATTCAAGGGTTAAACGAAGTGCTGTACACTGTTTCGGTACACTGTCTTTACACATTTGTTCTGTATCCATGGACTTATTTTAATGTAAATAGTCACCTCGACAGCTGTGTCCCCTTAAGCACATTTTATTTAGCAGCTGGGTTTACACGTCACTTGGCAGCCACGGATTTTCAATTTTTCCCTGTGCCAAGGGGGCAGCTGGAATAATTTGAGTGCTCATTAATTTGAGAGAAATATGAGCTGCAAGTCAGACAACATGAGTCTTCTGTATGGTGTTGTACAAGGATAAGCGGATCAGGGTAGAAGCAATTTGCCCTGTCCCAAGGGGGTCTTCGTTTTTTAATAAGCTGGTTATGAAAATTCTATTTCTTTGCAGTTTAAAGAGTCTAATTAGAGCCTGTAATTTCTCTCGTATAACTGGAGTGGATGAAGGTTAACATTAGGCCTCCAGAGTCTTTTCACATTCATTTACAGACTTAAATCAGGTAATAGTTTGTAGCTAATTAGAATGGTGTATTAAATATTTAGTTTGACTTCATTTAACTGTGAGAACACATGGATGCTGTAAGGCTACAAAAAATATAAATTAGAGGTACATTTAATTTTTAATCAAAGATGAACTTAAAGGCATAGTGATTTTCATACTGACTGGTATACTGTGACAGTCTGAGCAGCAATTGCTTTCAGTTAGTTAAAATGTCAAGATAAAGGAATTTCACATCTATTTTATGTTCTTGCTGTAGCACTTTGAAGGTTCAAACAATTCATGGTGTATATACATAGTGTCTGAAGGATTAAATATTTTTCGGCATAGAAGACATTTTTTATGTAAAATCTCATTTATTTCTCTATCCACTAACTCAGATTTCAGGAAGATTTTCTTAAAGAAGTTGTAGTGTTTCTACTCACAGGAAGCCCAGCAATAAACACACATTCCTACCAGAGTTTGCCAAACAGTGGGTCTGCTGTTCTATCAGAGCAGCATCTGCATTTACAGCTTCTTCTGCTTTGGCTGATTTTGTATTTTAAGGAACAAGTAAAGTAATCTTATATTCTATCCACAACCTTTTTCCTGTTCTTTATTTTCAGGCACATGGTGTAAATCTTGGGGCTGTCCTGGGCAAGCCCAGGGGTTGGGCTTTGATAATCCTTGTGGACCCCTTCCAACTCATATTCTATGATTCGATTCTATCCACAATTTGCAAAACTCTTTGCATTCTCTGAGTAGACCTCATACAGTTTTCTGTGCTACATTATGACAATCTTCCTGTTGCAAGTTGGATTCTTAGGACCTGAACCTTTTGCCACTGAACTTAGTATAACACCTATCATAAAATTCAGCTGTACAGAACCAAATGTAGGCTTACAAAGTGGAGCTCAGCACCACACTGACTTCTACCTAAAACAGTTGGTTCACAGCACAGGCCAGGGGGATTTATGTCTCCTTGTAGTGAAGGAAAACTTGCTCAATTCAAGCCTGCATGAAAAAAGACAGATATCCTGAGTCATGAAATACAGAAGCTCACTTCAATACAATTATGTGAAGCTTCTACAAAAAGGATCAAATTTTATTAAACTGGACATTTTAGTAATGCCTCTTGGTCAGAGCAGGAGTGGCCATGGTTTGAATTTCTCTGGCTTTATTTTAATGATTTTTTTATTTGTGTGAAATGTATTCTACAAAGAAATTTTGTTGATTAAATATAGAGCATCCAACTACTGCTACACACCTGCATGATGCAAAATGACATTGCACAGATGTAGTTGTGATGTACTAGAGAGCCCAGAAGGAACTTACACCTTTTAAAATGATCCTTCTACACTCTGATGTCTACCAAACAGCACTTACATTCTGTTAACTTTTATCTGGTGAGATTTTTGATGCCTTTTTACCACTTTGCAGAACATATTTCCAGTGGGAACTGTGTGTGCTAGTTCCCTTGACTATGAGTACCTTGGTGCTACTGCCTGTTTGCTTGTGTGTTAATCCCTTTGTAGTTTAGACTGGATCCTCAACTGCTCATCTTCCCAACCTTTCCCACAGTTCCAGTGAGCTGATTTCTTGTCCCATAAACTGAGTGCAGCTCCCTTTTTCTTTCCTGAAGGGTCACTTATATCCTCAGCAATTGGTCTGGAGAGCAGAGGAGTCCCTTGTTCATTTAGAACAAGCTGTACACAGCTGTAGGTCTAAAACTGGAATAACAAAAGTGGTGAAATACTTCAAATTGAAAAGGGAAGAATCCTGATAAAGTGAAAAGGTGAAAAAATAAGTGAAACAAAATAAAGAAGAAATATATTGTATATTTGTCAGAGAAAAAAAGAGAAAGACAAAAGGTGTCTGTAACCTCAAAATAGTCAAACCTTTCTGACTATCAGCTTGTTCAGGCCTCAGATTCTTGGCCCATGATCTGTAGCTTTAATCTCGAGTTTCCTCTCCAGCATTTTTTGAATGCTAGAAACTCCATTACAGATTGGTAGAAAATCAGTGATAAAACTTCTAAATATCACCTTATTTTCTTACACTGCTTTCCCAGTTGCCAATTTTTATAAAATGGTTTATGACTGCAATAATCCCCTCAAAATCAGCTGTTATGGGAGATAATAGCTGGTTGTCAGAGCATTAACCACCCTTGACTTCACTTTGGGCCTTTATGTAACAAAAGAATGAACTGATGGTAAAGTTGCCAGGTGTATTAAATTATGTGATGAATTATAGAGACTCTGTAGTGGGGATTAGTGTCCAAAAGAGACTAGTGGAGATTGCCAAACCCATTATCTGATAGGACTGCAGGCTGGACAAAATCCCAAGGGTGAAAGGCCAGTGCTTTATCCATTATGTCATCCTATAATCTGTGTCTGCACCATGCACAGTGAAGTACACTGTAAATGAGTTACCATTGTTCTATGTTACATCCTGGAACTGTGCAATAGCAGAAGTGGAGACGTTGGCAGTATTTGGTTACTTAGAATTTAGTCTGATTTTGATCTTTTCTCATGGATTCTTGCAAAAAAAATTAGTTGATATGCAGGAAAGTTGAGTAGAGTAGTAGCAGAAATTGTATGAGCCTGCTTTTTTCACAGGAGCTTCAGTTAGATCCAAGAAAGTTGGTTATGTCATGGCTTCTGCTCTAATCCCTTCCCCTTCTCCTCATTCAGACAAATTAATTTGTTTAGGCTGCTATTTTGCATTTAAGGAAGAAAATGTATGTTCTACATTTCAGCAAATCCTCCAGGATTTTGAAGAACGTCAATATTAGATATAGTTGAATTATGCTTGAGGAGTTCGTGTAGGCTTGGCTTGTTACACTTTTGTAATGACTGACTTGGAATCTCGCATATCAGGAATGGAATCAAAGATTTCCTTTGCTTTTCAGATGATAGCATAGAATTTGTTCCCAGCGCCAATAAATCTCTTTCATTTTACTTTGAAAGATTAATATTGTTATGACAGAAAACTAATGTCAGGTAATTCTTGAAAAAAAGGGTGAGTTAAAATTTTCCTCTCCCTCTATACCCCATGTAGTTGAAGACATTGTACCATGGCTGGAGATACCAGTGGAATGACATAAAAAGTAAAACTCAGGGAAATACTTCTAAAATAGTTCTTCAGTAATAATGTGTAGTATTTACACAATATTCGGTGGTGCTGTATAAAGATTTTATTCACACTCTCTCTGTATATCTGAAATATTTATAGTACAACCCATCGGGCTCAAAGTAGTCTGTTATAGCTTGTACTGAAAGTAAAAGTTACATTGAAGGCAGCAAGTTGGTTTGGGATAATCTCAGATTTTTGGGAGTTTTTTGCAGTGTAGTCTTTGGGATATTTAATATTCACAAAATCTGTGAAAATTGTCTTTGCTGAATTAACTTGTTAAACTGCTGGTAAGAATGTAGTACGTTCAAGCTGCATGCTGTTGTACCACACTTAGTACATCATTGGTTGCCTATTTGACATCATTTACAAGTGCTGCACACCAAACAGGAAAGAGAACTAGAAAGTACTGGATGCTTATTAGACATATTTTGTGGTTTTTTTTGTTTTGCTTTTAAATACCATCTCTGAAGTGGTTATTTCATACAACCTATTTTCTCTGCCACAACTTTATATATTGTTTATTGTTAAGCTGCTGCTGTGCTGTTTGTGCCACCTGTGAAGGAACTGATCTTATTCAGTGCTGTGTGACCAATAATCCAGGATGTGTAAAACAGCTAAAACTTGTGCCCCATGTAAAAAACCTGTCTTGTTTTTTCACAGCCATGTCAACCATCAGACCCTTGTAGGGAAACCATAAGCCCTGTGCTAATAAGCCTTGAGTTGGACACTTTCTCATCACCTGCTCTGTCCTTGCACGGTGTAAAACAGCATAATCCCATCTCTCCCTGCTAGCAATATTTCTTATGTATTGGGTGAATTTTCACAGTGGGAAATGATTCTTTGTAAATCCTGAGTTGCATTATAATTTTCTGTAAATCGGCAAAGTATGTCAGCACATTTTCAGGGCTAGAAGAAATATCCTCACTTGATGTGTCACGTAAAACCTGTGGCTTGTTTGAATTTTCCAAATGCTCCTCACAGGTGAGTGTGACACAGTGCTGCTGTTCCCTGACCACAAGGGATTAACTGCAGCATCCATTTCCTTTTCTTCTCCATGAATTTTCTGAAGTAGATCTATGCTAAGAGCTGTTGGGGATGTGGGTGTTTGGGGAAGCAGGGCTCAGCTTTTCCTTTGTTGCAGTTTTTGCTTACAACATCTTGTTTTCTAATGAAGTAGATGTTTTAATTATTTGGGGTTGGTTTTTGCTAACTGTCCCATCAGTTTTTAGGGTACAACACACGGAGTTTCAATATCACTATAATACAAAATATTGTTATAAAATTGTCTGGGTACAGTGTGCAATTGCAGGAAGGAAAAAACATGAGGAAATGTATAAATGTAAACTTTCCCAAAAGAGGTATTTTGAATACTACAGGAGAAAAATTAACAATGAAGAACCTTTTACTGAGTAACTTAACATGTAAGGATTCAGTTTCATGAGGTAATGTCTTCAATTTCATGGCTTCCTTGCTCTGAGTGCACTGTAAGTTGAGGCTTTCAGCACCTCACAGGGCAAAGGTCTCTAACAGGACAGAAGATATTGAGGTAGTGCTGTCTTACATTACATCACAAGGCTTTGCACCCCTTCATTTAGAGCATCGTCTTCATGGAAATTCCAGACAACTATCAATGCAAATAGATCCTCAAGTTGTTTGTTTAGGGGTTTTCTTTAATTACTTTATAATAAAAATTGCACTAAAGTAGAAAAAGCTATGAAGACATTTAGAGATGAAATTTCCAGAGTGACTTCATATTTCTCTTTTCCCATGCCTGTTCATTGCCCTGTATGTTATGCCCTTTGCAACAACCAGATGCACTAAATACACTTGGAATTCGGGTTTATTTTTGGATTGATCTGTGTATGTATTGGTTAAAGTTAGAACCTATAATACATCTCACATTGATACGTTTCACAAGTTCAACATTTTTCCCTTTTCAGATTTGGCAAGGTTTCTTGTGCAAAGGCCTGGGGCCTGTTCAGATTTTTTTTATTGTGAATCTTACTGATTGTGATGAGTGAATCTGGTATGACTCTGAGAATCCTTTATGGCTGCATCCAGACTGCTCCTCACAGGCAAATATGGGGTTGGGCCATGTGCTTAACACAGGGACCAACTGCAGCATCAATTCCTCCTTTTCCCACTGGTGTCTTCTGAGGTGGGGTGTGCAAAAGGATTCTGGAGAGACGGGACTAGGAGGATGAGATTATGTGAAGAGTGATATTGAAGACTAATCTGGAAGTGGTGACCAGCATGGTGTAATGTTGGGCAGGAAGCATGAGATGCCTAGGAAAAGCTATCTTGAGGGCTCTCACCTTGAGAGCCCTTGTAAGAGATCAATTATTTTTCGTGAGGCTGCTTAGGAGTTCAGACAATCACTCAGTCTCACGTTGATCCATTGTTCCCAGTTAGACCATTTGCTCCTCTATGCAGAGAATAGCTGAGGTGTTCCTGGACCACCACAGCTTATAACTATGGGAACTTGAATTTTGTCTCTATATCCCAGTTAAATCCCGTAGCTCTTGCCACAGGACTATTTTTATTTCTTGCTGAGCCAGAAAGGAAAGACTATTTTGCTGAAGGTGTCCATGAAATAGTTTGCAGCTGCAAGCAGAAGTCCCATTTCCCCTCCCACACAGTATTTTAAGTTTCTGGAAATACTATTTTACCAGCTGTTTGGCATGAAGATATGAATTCACAGTTCCAATGTGTAGAATCTTGCAGATTGACTTGTCTTGCTTAACAGAGATGGAAGAAGGTCCCTATTCTCTTCCTATGCTGCCAGTTTAATGAAGTTTCAGAGGTGAGGACAGTTCAGGGACTGCAGATTAGCCCACACATAATGGATGAAACTGTTAAGTGGATATTTCAGATGAAGTGGTTAGCACTGAAATAGCTGTCATTTTAGTCATCATTGTTAGGTTTCCTCACTAATGGTTGAATGTACGCATCTCTGAGATTTTATATAAACCTTCTGTCTGGAGTTTAAAGGTTCAAACTTCAGAATATTCCCTGGCTGTAAAAGCAAGAAACTTACTAACAATACTCTTATTTTTCAAAATTTGAGGAGCTGCAACAAAGAGTAGATAGCAATCCCTTATGTAGTCCAAACCATGATTTGTGCCTAGGTAAGGCAACAAGAATTTGAAAAACCAGAGACTGGAAAACCAGAGAGAAAGCAAGATAAAAATACTGATAATGCCTGCAGTTATATGTCTGCTTTTGATTTAGGTGTTTTACTCGGTGTAAGATTTGTGTCCAGTTTTGTCTGCACTACTGAGCTTGGAGGTTTGATGCCTTAATGTTGGTTAACTCTGCTGTGTAGATGGGAGTAGTTGCCAACAAAGCTTGTGACACCTGCTTGTGACCTGACTGCACAGTCGTGCACACAGAAGCTGGCCATCATAAAATGCACCATTGAAATTAGTTGGTTGCATATTATCAATTTGATTCCACAGTTCAGAACCATTGGAGCTTATGCAATAATCTTTTAGTAAGAAGAGGAACTAAATGACATCCTTTCCAGGAAGTGACCCTTCCAGGTCAGGAATGGGATATAACATAATGGTAACATATGGGAGGTTTCCACAGCTGCTGTTTTAAAGATAATTAAAATACATCAATCTCAAATGGTATTCTTTGCCATTCAACATTTGCTTCAGAAAAATATGAAGTGAGAAAGTCACAAGTTCTATTAAGTTTCTAGTTCCATTGTCCTTTCAGTTTCTTTGATATTGCTATGGAGCTCTCACTCCATATTCTGTGAACATTGGCTTAAAAATAGCAGTCTGTGGCACCTACTGTGCAGAAACAGCAAGTATAATTGAAAAGATTAAAGTTTTTGCTCTTGGAGTAAGCTTTCCTTTGTGTTCAGTGAGTCTGACATCTACAATTTTCAGTTTTGTAGATAGGATATAAAAATTCAAGACTAGTACGTCTGCCTGAGAATATTTTCTTTCTCCACACCTAACAGTTCATGATAAGCCTTAATATAGTTGATATAACACTTTGCAGGTTCAGGTACAGAAAATATTTTTATTTAGGCGTCTCTTTCAAGTATCTTGTAGAGCTTTAAAAATTACCCATCTCTTTCTGCCACATATTTTTTGTCAGAGGTACTTACACCCTCTGATGCAGATTCCTTCTCTGATGGAAGTGGTCTCTTGATTCAATCACAGCACTCGGATATTCAAAGGTGTTTTTTTCATTTGGCTTATACTCAGTTAGCCAGAGCATATGTAGACTATGTAAATGTTGTTACTGGATCTTCTGGGATTGGCCCATAACAACTTTGAATTTATTCAGTCTGCCTTGACTGAAACATTCTCTCCATATGGATTCAAAGGAATTTTTAGTCCTAACATTATGCTGTACCATAAGATACCAACATAGGTGTATCAATGTGTGTCTATATAGTGTAAATACCTATTAAAGCTCATAATTTCTATTTTTTTATTTTCTTCAAGGTCAAATACAAACAGAATGAGACAGACACACCTTATACTTCCTCATCAATTATTAATTCTAGAGATTTCAATCATATGCCTCAATACTATACATATTTATCAGCAGACTGCACAATATTAGTGTTATATGTGGGTTGTTTGAGTAAAATAAACATTTCATGCAATCATTTTGCAGAGCAGGACTGATTTGACACACTTTCCATTCAGTTACCTCACATAAAACAAGTAGAAAATTTGGTGGTCACTATTAACAGCTTTACCTACCAACATATATCTTGCCTGGGATCTGAGAATATGGGTGGTTATTAAATCTGGTCCCCAATGTCTAATCAATGTACAATGACAATTTCAGTGGTTGTTATGATGCTGTGTGTCCTGTTTTGCACCATACATAGCCCAGTCTCGTCCATGGACAGCAGTTGAAGTAGTCTGAATTTATCTTCCCAAATTAATGTAATAGTTCTATAATACTGAGTTTGTTATATTTTTATGTATCTGGAGTAAACATATGGCCACAGTAACTTTTTCATGTTTATTGGTGTTAAACATCCTGAATTATCACATAGAATAGCTATGCAGAAGAACAAAAGTAGTATAAAAGGTGTGTAGAACCAAGCCTGTTCTGAAAAATGGGATTTAGAATTTAGACTTATTCATGCAAGTTTCAGTCCTAATAATTTATTACCTAAGTCACTGCTGTGGTCTCTGAAAGCAGAAAATAATATGCCTAGCCTTTGTTTTATAAGAATGGGCTGCCCAGGGAGATGTGGAGTCACTGTCCCTGAGTGTTTAAGAAAAGACTGAATGTGGCACTCAGTGCCATGGTCTGACTGACAAGGTGGTGTCAGGTCATAGGTTGGACTCAATGATCTCAAAGGTCTTTTCCAACCTAGTTAATTCTGTGATTCTGCCATACTTGTGCAGTGTATGGTTAATGTTTTCACTACAAGCTCACAGTGAATTAAGTTTATGCTGATGGGTTCAATGAACTGAGCAAATGAAACTTTTGGAAGTAGAGAAATAATCAGAATTTTTTTCCATCAGAACTGATCTTGAGGATTTTTCTCACAATTTTCAATGAAGTATTAAACAATATTTGAAACACCTATTAATGTGTCTACAGGATCAGCGTAGAAGGAAAAATTTAAAGTGTCAGTGGCTTTAATTTTAACTGAAATACCTTCCTGTGACCCTGTCATGCCTACTTTCTTACAATAGTACTATAAATAATAAGTCACTCTATTGATTCATGAGAAATATAGAAAGGGTATTTTAAAATTATAATGTAACTTATATTTCACTGTATAAAAGACTTTTTACTTTATGCTGACAGTAGTAAACATAATTTGTATAACATGTACCATGGAAAGTGTGTAGAGAAAAATATGCAATGCCTTGGGACAGGGAAGGAAACAGCAGTTAATAAATTTGGATCACTCATCTTCTAGCTCTCTGTTTGATAGATTCCTTTATTTTTTCAAGTAATTACAGTTATCTGTATTTTTATCGTGATTAAAATATTTTCTAGCAAAACTGCTAGATAATAAGTAAACTAGATGTAGAAAATATATTCAGTGTAAAATCATTAAAATCCTTACAATGGATATCACAGAGACAGCTCATTCCTCATGATGATCCATGTTACCAGTTTGCTGAAATTTTATTTTTTGTAGGCTATTTTGCTGCCTGTGCCTGTTATCATGCTTACTGCTCATCTGTTTAGATAAGGCTGGTCTCCTTTTATTAGGAACACAGTCTAGTTTGATTCTTTATAGATTAAAGCAGATCATTAAATATGCATCTCTCAGAATATTTAGTCTCATCATAGGCTATTTTCAAGCATCATTTGCAGGAAGATAAAATGTGACATTGATTTATGCTGTATTTTGAGAGTATAAATCTCACTGTGCACTTTTATGTGTCTTTGCAGAATAAAGAATTTCTTTATTAATGCTTTTCATAGCAATCAACAAAATATAAAAGCACCATTCTTTTGTTTAATGTTGTGTTCTTTAGAGCCTTAGAGTGGGACTATGCAGACTGTTGGACTCAAACTTGCAACACTACACCATCACTGTGTAGACTTTTTAAATCATATAAATCATGATTCAGTTCTGTGTGTATTTTATGTTTGAGAGACTGGGAAAAGTTTTGTCACTGGAATCTGGTCTCTAGGCATGATGATAACACAAAACACTATATATGCCTAAAAACAGGATGTGGCCATTAAGAAAATGAGTAAAAGGGCAGTGAGAGAATATAGTGTCACAACTGGCAGTAAAGAGGGAGAGTTTCAGAGTGTTTTAAAACTACTTCCGTAGGGAACAAAAAACCTTATGGGAGTTTAGTATAAAGTTGATTTATTCCACAAATAATATCATTTGTGAAGGAGGAAAAATGCTAATGGGAAAAATGATAAGGGTTTTTTTTTTTTTAAATTTGAAAATTAATTAAATGATATTAAAATGCTGCCTCTGGGTACCTGTGTCTGTGTTGACAATGACATTGCATCATATGAACCTTAAAAGCTGAGGGGAATTCGCTTGCCTGGTGTTGCAGATTCTTTATCTACAGGAGTATTTGCTAATTGAGTACCTCTTCCCCAACATCATAGCAATTTTCTGAATTCATAAGTCCAGAATAGATTTGTCTGAAATATACCATTTTGTACTCCAATGGTTTTAGTTTATTCTTAATTACACATTAACCATAACTGTAGTTAAAGGTCAGATATTAAACACATTCAAAAAGATCAACCATCCTATTACACAGAAAAAAAGCAACCTTTTTTCAGGAAGACTTTACTGGCAGAAATATTTTTTTTAACTTACTGCGCTGCTTAACCAGTAATACTTTCTTAGAAGGGTTGTATCCTGTGAATTATGTACCTGTATCTGAAGTTCCACTGGATATGTTTTAAATGCAGTATTAATTGATTTATCTTTTGCATTTTACTTTCAGGTCCGCATTTTTACCTATCTGATTGGAAGAGAAGCTGCATTTGCTGATAACCTGAAGTGGATGGCCTGTGCTAACAAAGGTTCGTTAACCTTCCTCTGTGGAAGCCTTGTTTCCAAAACCCCACTGCTGAGCCTTCCTGCACATCTGACCCTTCTACAGATATGGTGTTGCTGACAGCTACTCACCGAGGATGGGTTGTTTTCTTTTCCCCAGAAAATGAAAAGACTTAATTGTCTTGTAACATACAATTTAAAGAGCAAAAAACCCCAATTTGAAATTTTATTCTTTAAAATATTTACGAAGCTTTTAAACTATGTGATCTTAAATTTTTGTTCAGAGAACAAACTAATTTCAAAGCATTTGTTCTCTTCTATCTGTTATTACTCAGAGTGAGTTTGGTTTCTAAGAACATTGGGTACAGGTTCTGTTGAGTTAGGCATGGTATGTAAAACACCAGACATCCTGTCCCTCGAGGAACTGACAGTGTAATTGAAAAAAACTGGTTTATATCCTTTAAGGAAAAGAGCATTAAAACATTTAAGATGCTGACTTGCTGCAGTAAAAGGATTGAGTAGTATAAGTAAGAATGATTCAGGAAAAAAACAGCCCCAAACTCTAATTAATCTTCAGGGTTTCCTTTTTCTTTCCTCTTGGAAAAAAAATAAAAGTTCTTTTTTTCCATTGTGCCACATTACATTATGATGAATTGCATCAGGTGCTATCCATTTAGTCATTATTTCTTTAACTACTGTTATGTCCAGCTGATGGAAATTACTCAGTTTGAAGTCTTGTCTTAATCAGCTAATATTACACCATAATTTAGTTTAAATAATAGTATAAGAATCCTTTGAAGCATCTTTTTTGAAGACAATTTAATCAACAAAATCTTTTAACTTTTTAGCCCAGCTCCACAAATTCATAAAGATCTAAGTACAGCAACTCAGAAATTAGGACCAGGCAATGGAAGCTGCCTTAGCAGATCATCTGGTCCACGTCTTCCTTATTCCCAGAGGGGAAAAGTGGTCACCTTTGTCATTCTTCAGGACTACTTTGTTCTTTTCAGAGCCATGTTTCTTTGAGTCAGAGTCTTACTCATATGAATCAATGAAACAGCTTAATGACTGTTGCTTCTAAAAATTTATTTCCCTCTCAGTTTAATAGTTACAATACCTGCTCTCTGATAGCTTATAATGTAAAAATATTCTACCCCTAATCAGGAATTAAATATTTTTTTTTTAGCTTTGAAAAATCACAATAGGAAACCGCATGTCATGGCCAGACAGTACAGATTTAGATTTTTCCTTCGAGTTTTCAGTTACAGCTTGTCCATTTTATTTCAGTGAAATGAGGGATTACAGCACAACAGATGAGGAGTGTAGTCAAGCTGGTCTAAAGATTGGCTGAATAGCAGGACTGTAGTTTACTCCTTGCATGGGTGGGCCGAAATATGTTGTTGTCACTGAGGGTGAATGACCCTAAAATCAATTTTCCTTGCAGTGATTTTCCTCTTGGAAGCGCAACATAGATTAAGGCTTTTTGCAGGGTTTCCAGCTGACTGGGCTGTGGACAGCAGCCCTTTCCTTCAAAATGGGTCACAGGGGAAATTCGCACCACCTTGCAAAACTTCTTTAGCTTCTAGGTTCTGATTGTGAAACCTTGAAAAACCCCAAGTATGTTTTTCTGTTACATTTTTCCATATAAGTAGGACATATCTAGAGGGAGTTTGCTTAATGAAGCAAAACAAACCATTTTAAATACATTAAAACATTCAAAATCCCTCCAGAGTGGTTTGTGAAGTTTGCAGTGATTTACTCTTCTGCATCATAAGCAAGTGCACATTAAGGAAAGCAAGATATACTAAGATTGTGAAGTGAACAAAGGTGAAAATTTCCTGGTGACTAGTGTGCATGTGCCAGATGTCAGCAGTAACATCCTGAACTTAGAAGTGACAGGCACTACCTTTCCCTCAGCATCACTTCCAGCAGAAAGCTGTAGAGATAAAGATGGGAGTTAATGCATTACTGGCTAACAAAACAGCTGGGATTAATTTTTTTTTTCCCACTAAAATTCACTGTTACATTAGTAATTTGACAGCTTCTGTTTTTCTTGCTTGGTTTTTTAAAACATTTTGTTATGGGTCATCACTGTGGTTGGCATATTATAAAATGAACAAAGGACTGGATTCATCAGTACAAAGGAGCAGAGGCTGAGAAAGCAGCGCAGATAAAAATGCTTCGTGTATCAGAGAGCTGATAGTGGCTCCAGCTCAGGCAGAGGACAGATCAGCCCCGAGGCAGGTTGTGCCCCAGCTGGAGCAGTTGATAGACTATTGTATTAGCAGAGGAGAGCTCTGTGCAGGAAGCTCCCATCACATCCATTCCCATTATTAGCATGACCCCAGCCCCTCCTGCACTGGGGGCTCTGGGGTGGCAGGCAGCCAGTTACCGAGCCTGTTCACCTGCTCCAGAGGCCTCTGTGGGGAAAGGGGGAAACCTCCATGGGAGTTTTACAGCTGCACTGAAACAATGAATTCACTCCTTAGACCCTACCCAGAGGATTTTTTCATTCTGATATTTCATTAGTTGCAAGAGTATTGCATCTCTTTTGCACAGCGCCCAGGAAACGAAAGTACTGCACTCCATGCAAAAATCAGTTTGGAGGCATTTTGAAAAGTTATCAGTCTAATGGTGGACATTTTAGAGAAAAACAAGCCATCCAGAAAGCATTGCACGGACTGTGCAATGGGGAAAGGCAGCCCGCATGCAGAGCATAAGTGTCTGTCTTTTACCACGTTATTATATATCTCTCATGCTTGTCATTACCAAATCATACCCATTTCCTTCACAAGTTTTTTCCTGCTGGGTAGGGGAAAAAGGTAGTGCTGACTGTGAGGGGGCTCTGAGGTGGCATAATTCACACACCAGGGAGCTGAGAAGCAGGTGTTGGAATGCAAAAATTTAAGCTTGGTTTATTGCTGCTATTGCTGACATGGCCCCAGCAGCTGCGCTCAAGGACTTCAGAGCAAGTCTTTATCTAGTGGTTAAACCTGGGTATAGGAACAGTAAGGGTTTTAATTCCATGGGGTATCTCTGCCCTCTAGATAAGAGATGTAAACTTAGCAGTGTAGGAAGGTAATTCTTGTGAGTTACATATAGCTAGAAATATGTGAATAGTCAAACCCCCTAAATTTAAAGTAAAAAATAACTAAAAGCATGTTACCTAATGTTGTTCCTAGCTATAATATAGTAAATTTGGCAGGGTTTTCCCATTAGGAGAAGATTGAAAAATATTTTCACTTGTCTTTGAAACCTTTATTTCTTTACGAAGTTTACACAAAATTAATTCAGACTTACTGTCTCTTTTAGTCTTAGGAAATTAGGCTAAAAACTGGTTTTTTCTATTGTGCAGCTTAGAAATATGATTTGCAATACTACAACAAGGAATGAACCTTTTGTCTGTAACATGCTGCCTGGAGGCTTCTTTTTAAATTGTGATATGGCAACATTCTCAGAATTGTTGCAAAGAGAAATACCTAAAGTAACACCTATCCATATGAAGAACAGTTACAAATGACTGCTCAGATGGGTGTCTCTGCTCATGTTGACTGTACCTGGTCCACAGGGGTCTCTCCTGAAGGAATGAAAAGAAGAAAATTTGGCAGTACCAGTGTCTTGTAACGTGTGTAAACTTGTATGGCACAACACTGAAGTGTTTCAGATTGGATCCTGTTTTCTTTTTTTTGTCTTTTTTTTTCTTTTTTTTTCTTTTTTTTTTTTTTTTTTTTGAGTAATTTAGCTAAATTTTTTCACTTGAAATTGTGACATAAAAACATTTGTGGAGACAGTCAGAAAGAATGCTCATTTTACAGCAATGCATTCATTATCTCAGAGGTAATTTATAGGCTGTGATTACAGAATTTTCCAGGCATAGACATCCAGAAGCTTCTTAAATGAGTCTTTAAGGTTTTGCTTTTAATGAAGTAGGAAAATAAAAAGAGTTAACTGATTGTGGTTCTGAAGTGCATGGGTAACAAAGTACTGCTTGGTTAAAAAAGTTTTTTCTATCACCTTAGATATGATACAAAGTTTTTCAAGTAGTTAATCTCCTCTGACTTTGCAGACATTATATTATCACTTTATATATATATATAAATTATATATATGACATAATATGCTCATATATATTAAGTATATGAGTGCAGGTGTGATCCTATTGTTCACTGGATGCTATTCAGTGCCAACAGATCTCTGCTTCAAATGTAATTCTGAAAAGAGCCATATCAAAATTCAGTCACTCGGAACTGCTTTGGAAAATGTTGGTCATACCTGTAAAATGGGTGATCCACACAGTTTTGCAGTATTTTGAATCCCTGATTAAAAGCCTTATAAACCACAGTGTGTACATATACATGTATATATATAATTTAGGAGGTTTTCTATGTGTATAGCTTATGTTGGCCAATAAACATATTTTGACTATGTATTGACATTTTCACTAAATTAAAAGGACCAAAGACTGAAGTGCTGCTCTTTAGTCATATGACAGAGAAACCCATACTTTGGGGTCCCAAAATTGGAGCAAGCAGCATTTCAGAAAGAGTAATATATACATTGCTTTTCTCATGAGTATCCTACTGATTCAAGAAAGTAGACTATAGTTTGGAGGTTTTTTAACCATAAACATAGAATTCTGCTTCCTCAAGTACAGGTTTCCTAATTAAACTTACGTCAGTCCTTTTACTCTGTGGCTGAAAAAGCTTTCAGAACCACAAGACAAATAATAGCACTTTTCTGAAGCAGGAGGTAAACCTTAATAGTATGTGTAGTAGTCAATTAAAAGCCTCACAAAATACTGGACTTAATTAAAAAAAAAATCAAATAAATAAAATTCCTTAAGCAGAATATTGAATATATTAAGAGCATAATAATACTATACTATGAGTAAGAATGCTGTACTAAGAATATTTGAGAACATCTACATTCAGATTAGGTTAAAAAGCACAACCAACCCAGCACTTCTGCTTTTTATTTTTAAGTTGAAGATATGCATTAGGCTACTACTGTGACTTGTTTCATTTTATAGATCTCTGCTATAAAGTCTCTTCTTTCACTGTGCCTTAATTTACACACAGATGAAACATGTGCAGAAACATCCATTTTGTAGTGTATGAATTATGAGCCAATGTATTGATTCAGAAAGTTCTAGATTCGGACAGACCACCCTTACAGTCTTGCCAAAATTGGCCCCATCTACAAAAATACAGCTCAAAAGTTCTTTGCAGCTGCCATGTTTTCTGCTGAAGCTTAATAAAGCTTAATATTCCAGCTCCACAGAAGTTGTGATCTTGTCAAATGATTAAAATTGTAGTGAGGCCTCTTTCATGTTGGTCTTTTCTCATTAATGCAAAGTAAATGAAGGCAAGTGATGCATTTAAATAAGGCCTGATGAAATTTTAGCCTTGAAATTTGTCAGTCCTTCATGACTCTTGCATGATGTTGGCTCCAGATGCCAAGTTTGTGATGTATAAAGATACTTGACATCTAAGCACTCCAAAGGGAGTGGTGACAGCTCAAATAGCTGAGGCCTCTGCTGCTCTCAATGCTGTCAGGTTGGAGGAGATGCTTTAAAGGATTAAAAAGGCTGTGATCACCTAACCAAACAATTCTAGTTGTAGTCTATATTTTCTGTGACCTGTCATATTTGTAAATTACATAATGCCTTTTTTTTTAGTCACATTCTGTAGGGGTGAGTGTTTCAGAGCACATGCAACTACTGTTCTGTTACTGTGGTTCTACTCCATCACCTTTCTTGAAACTGGACAAAGTGGGTGAGATATAGGTGGACAAATACCAGTTCTAAATTTTAAAGCAGGCAGCATTAAAAGTAAAAAGCCCAAACCATTAAACAAAAAAAGTGGTCTGGAAATAAAAGCTTAGTACAAACTGCAGTGGTTCATAGTGATGTTGGAAACCCAGTCCTTGAGGACTGGCCAAAGGCTTCACAGATGTCTGTTTTCACCAGTTATTGCTGTTTGAGGCTGCTTCTGATGAAACATTCCTCTTTTACATTTTTTCTTTGGAAATAAGCAGAAAACATGAACAGACATAAACCACACCATACTCTTTCTTGAAAACTTCCTTAATTTGTTCTCTCTGGTTTATAACTTGGAACTGTGTGTTTTCACAGGGTTTTTTACTCAGATCTCTACTTTGGCTGATGTGCAAGAGAATGTTATGGAATATCTCCATGTTCTCAGCCGACCAAAGGTCATTGACCAGGAGCATGACGTAGTGTGGACTGAAGCATACATTGACAGCACTGTAAGTCTGCATGATAAAGCAAAAATACTGTGGTAGCAACACTCATTGTGAATCTTCTTTCTGTCACTGCAATGTGCTAACTCAGTGTAAGAATTGGGATTTTATATCTTTATGCTACAAGCAAATAATTCAACATTACTGAACTTTAGCAGATATTTATATATTGTGATTACATAGAAAATACTGAAACAAACTTAAGTTACAGAATAATTTTAAATTTTATGACTTCCAAACCTACATTTCTTTTATAAATAGAAAATGGGCATCGAAGATATATTGATTATATCGAGTAACCATTTTTTCTATATGTTTTAAAACATGTAAATGAATATATGGGTATAAACAAATAGACTGACAATATTTTTAGTGTAGAAAGGTGGGTCAATTTCCAGGGGTCAAATGTGATATCTTGGGGAAGAATATTGAGAAGATTCTGCCTTTTAAAGTATATTGAATGGGTGATATGTTAAAATAATTGTCATAAATATCCAATTTAACTTGACATCCTTGTGAAGTATTTTGAGTTAAAGCTCAATTTTCTATTATGCAGTGACTGAGCTCTTGTGATACTTCTGTAGCATGTGTGGTAAATCATCAGATTTGCAGGTAAAGGTTGTTCATTTTCATGGATTGGTCTAAACTACAGTTTTATCTATTCTCTTTTTCTTGTTATATTTCCTTTGTTCTCATTAAAATATTTTGTTTAGCATATTATCCCTAGAACAAGAGTTTGCACAAATGTCTGCCATTTAGTGCAGGAGATGCCAAATATTCAATATAATGGATAGAAGATCACAAATTACTCATGACACAGATATTTCTTTCTGTTTTAAAATTTTTCTTGATGGGCAGGGTGGGAGAATCTCACCAATTTCACTCTGATATTTGGTGGGTTTTGTTTGTTTTGAGTCTCTGTTGATTCTGGATGGTTCAGTCTTAAATCTGTACAAAACCACCCTGGGAATAGAGCTTTTATTTAATTTTCACAATTGTTTAGGCCTTTTCTAGTCTTCAGTTGTGGCCATTGGTAATGTAAAATAAATACTTAAACTGCAGTTATAATGGAGAAACAAAAAATTAATTGCTTTAGAAGGAATTAACTTATCTCTGTTTCATTTTTAAAAATAATGTATTAATCCAGTCTCCTCTTTGTTGTCTTTTTTTTATTGAAACATAAGATGAGATGAACAGAAAATGTGTTATTACTGTGCTTTCTGGGCATCCCACTAAATTGGGAGGTGACCAGGAGAATCTTGTTCTCATTCACTTTTTTTTTTTAAAACATTTGAGACAATCAGTGTTTGCATATTGAAGGGAGTTTGTGTAGTTGCTAGAGGAAGCTACTCAGGTAAGTGGTGTCTTAATGCAACTCTCTGCCTATGAATTGTTCACTAAAAGTGTTTCAAACAAAATCTTCCTCCTTTCCCAACACCAAGTCATCCCCTTTACCCACCAACAAAGTACAAATTACTGTCTCAGATTTGATATGACACTTCACTCTTTCTTTCGCCTGTTAATCTGTATTTATTTCCTCGACCTTTGCAGGGAGAGAAACACTCATAAAAGTTGGTCTAACTTTCAGTGGTTCTCCTGTAGGTTATGGAAAGGCTAAGGAAAATTAACAGCTTAATGTTGTGTGAAATAGTAAGTGAACCCAGCAGGGGCGACTAAATGCAAGGGAACTTAAGAACACTAGAGGGAGTGTGGAGAGGGAATCTTGAGAAAACCGGAAAATCAAAGACAATGGAAATGTTACAATCTTGAATAATGGAACTGCTTAAATCCAAACAAAAGGTCTTTTCATGCAGTCAAAATACTTCCAGGTTCTTCTCTTTATCTTCTCTTGTTTTCCTACTCTCTTGACTAAACTAATCAATGTCACTGTGCACACACAAATATACATATATATATATATATACACACACATGTTGCACTCATGTACATAGATGCACACGTCTATTTTAAGTGTATGAAAGCTTCATTCAGGACCCTAATGGGTGGGATTCTATAAGAAAAGATTGAAAAATAAAATACCATGATCTGCTTAATTGCAAACTACCTTTTTCCTCCCTCCTTCATCATTCTGCCCACAAAAAATAAAACAAACCACCAAACCCAAACATGCAAAGGAACAAGATAAATTAGAGTAGTCACATACAAAACTTGAAAATATGAATGAAGGGAACATTTTACCAAACCAGCCTTGCTTCTGCCTCAGCTAAAGCTGCCTGAGTGTTATTTTCAGAGACAGATGCCCTGGCCATCTCTAGTGCTTTCAGACTGGAAGTGCTGTTAAAATAATCCTCTCCATCCCATAACTTGCTGATTTTCACAGTTGGTGCGGCTGCTGCTTGGATCTTTCCTGGCTAGAAACATCAGTGCATTTCCAGATAGTTTAAATGTTCTTATCACCAATGGTGTCTGAACAGCCAGGGTTAGATTCCCAGGGCTATATTTACAAAGTTGCACTCAGTGTCACTGTGCCCTAAAGGCATGGAATATATCCAAATATCAGAGCTAATTGGCCAGCTGTGCTGTTTCTGAGCAAGCAACATTAGGCTGGACATACTAAGATCCAGACAGAAAGAAGCTGGACGATAATAATCTTAGGACACAAAACATTTCCCCTGTTACCCCAGACTGTTCTCATCCAGTATTTGTCCAGGACAAAGTCATCTGTGAAAGCCAGAAGTTAGTTCATTAAGTGTTTGATACCATTTAGGAATATTCCTGGAAGAATTTTGCTGTTCAAACAAGTCATCTAATTCCTGTGTCTGTTCACCTTTCCTGTAAGAGGATGTCTGCAAAATGTTCATACAGCTGCCTCTTCAGCATGGCTTTGGCACTCCTGAGGAGCTTCACATACCATTAGGAAAAACACTACCTTTATAGAAGTGGAAATCTCTGGCAAGATGTTATATGCAGAAAACATGACATGGAACAACCTGAATGTGTGTCAGGGCTGTGTGTCCTTTGGCACTGTCAGGATTGAGAGCTGATGCAAAGCAAGTGAGATGAGGCCTCTCTGGTGACTCCTTGGTTCCCTTTTGCCTGTCCCTAGACTTTTTTCTCTCCCCAGTGTTTCCTGTCTGTCTGAAATGGTAACTAGTCAGCTCCATTTCTTTTACCCTTCATCAGAAAATCTGTCACATTTCCTTAAACCCAGGATTTCATGTTGGAAAGGTTATTATCATTGTGTAAAGCCTCCTTTCTTTCAAAACCAGGACTTTTGACATAGGAGTGATATAATCTTAAGTGTCACTGGCTGTCGGAGAAACAACAGATTTCTGAAATAATTTGAATTCAGATCTGTGGGGGACTGGAATGATTGTACTTGGTTCAGGCATTCACTTGGGAAACAGTCTTTAGAGGCTTATTATTATCTTGGGCTAATTCTAAAGTCAGCTTCACAATAGCTGGGAATGCTACTCCTGTAATAGTCCAGTAGCTTAAGTGCTGCCAATACCTTCAGCTTAAAATGTTGGAATTGAAGTATATGATATATACCAGCCAGCCTCTGAAACCTCTGGTTCAGAGTCCTCTGATTCCAAATTCCCCACCTTTCTTTAGACTTGTTCTCTTTTCCATTTGTACTTCTCTACTCAGCAGTCTGATACACACTATGAGTGGGCGAGCTTTGTTGAATCTGTGGAACTCTGTGAGAAAGGGTGTTGGGGCTGTCAAGAGTGAGGGGCCAGGTATAATATTTTTAATTGTGGAGTTTAATAGGAGAAGAAACTGTCTTGCTGCCTGCTCCTGTTCAGCCCAGAGGTGCTGTAGGGAATAGCTCCAAAGGTTGCAGATGGGATACGTGGGCCCTAGATGGTGAGGTCTGGACATCACTGCAACAGAACATCCTCAGTATAACTTTTCTGCTCAAATATGGGTCACATTTGGATCTGATATCACTCCTTCAACATTGCTAAGGCCCACAAGCATGTAATGATTCAGAAAATAAATTAACCTAATGGATGCTTAAAAAAAAAAAAAGAGATTTCTAAGTGACAGCTTTCAAATGTGAGCAGAAAAGAATTCTAGAACTATCATAGTATTTCAGGGAGGAAACAGTTTTAAAGTAGTCAACGACTTCTTTTAGCCATGTATGCATCTATAGGGAGTCAATCAAAGTGAGTATTTTGGAAGGAAAAGGAATACAGGCTGGGCATCAGAATATTAAAGTGCAGCAATGGATAGAGGTCATCTCTTGGTATTGCAGATTATCATCTGTAGACCACAGAAGCCTTTATCTCATTCTTATGGTCACATTTGGAATGTGACAAAACATTGCTTTTTTTTCCCTGCAGGAAATAAAAAAGACTGGTCTGGCCCCTGAGTTCCCACTGTTTAAAAGCTTGTGATTGAGAGTTTGTTTATTGGTGTGTCCTATTTGGCCTACTTGGACCTTTGTTGAATCTTCCTGGTGGAATTTGTTCTTCATAAGTGTACCTGAACATATCCTCTGGATCTAATGTACCATTGAGTTCATCTCCCCCAGGCTGTTGGTCTCAAGCTGTGAGCGGGTTCAGACAAACACCACGTTGGCTCTGTTCAGTTTCCAATCAGAGGAGTTCTTTGCTTAAAAAGAGCAAATTACTGTTTCACTGAATATTTTGAGATGACTGTCTGGTGCTCCAGAATTTAAGAGTTCTTTCAAAACAGCAGTGTTCTGAGTCATTACAGGTCATGATTTGTCATAATATGAATGGTGAGTGCTTTTGCTCTTTGTAATTTTCTTCTGTGTTAAGAGGACCATATGTTGATTCTTCATTTGCATTATCCCCACATTATCACAGACATACATTCCATTATGGATTTTAGTTCAATTCTAGTTCAGTTCTACAGCTGCTGCTGTGTATATGTGTATTTATATATATATATATATATATATATATATATACACACACTTAGGTTTTCGTCATTTCTTTCTTTTTTGAAGGAGGTATTTTTTGGAAGTATTTCCTGATCAAGAGACTGATGCTGTCCTAGGAAGGCAACCTGTCCAAGAACCTTATTTCTCCTTATGCAGCAGCAAATTGAGATAGCTCCACTGAAGTAAAGCCTTTAATAACTCTTTCTGAAAAGCTTATGATGGGTGTTACAACTACATTATTATATATATAATAAAAAAATTAAATTTATTCATCTTCATCCTTTAAAAAAAAATCAAGTACTATGTAGGCATACTTTTTACTCTGATCCAGATTCTTTGCAGAAATGCAGCAGGAACTATAGGAAGCTCATGCCTCTCCGTCGTCACAAGAGAATCCAAGTATTTTGTGTATGGAAATTTAAATTCTAGGATACATTTCTTCTGACAGAGGAGAATTATGAACCAGTTCCACAGAGATAATATATATTTTATATATATATACACACACACACACACACACACACACACATATATATATATATATATATATACATAATGGACAGAATTATAACAGAAGGTCCTCCAGACTGAAAGCTGTTATGCTGGCATATTTCTCTATTCAGGACTTTCTGGTGAGGCATTAAAATGCTGTTTAGTGCTTCTTCCACTCACACAGTTTTCTTCGTGTTCAATGCACAGAAGAGCATTTATGAAGTAACAAAAATAAAATAGTACCCCATTTCCACTAGTTTCTATTCCCAGAGATATCTTCAAATACTTTTGGTGGCACAGGTTAATTGTGCTATTATTATAAGTGGATATATTTCGCATTTTTATCATGGTAAATTGTTCCCTGGGCCTCTATTTCAAAAAAGAAACTTCTAGGTTGTATTACTGGTAGGCATTAAACTGCATCAGTGTGTTCAGAGTGTTCACGTACATCTAAAGTAAGTAAATATTGGTAATCACTGCAGAGCTGAAAGTCAGCAAGTGTTACTAATCAGCAAAGAAAATTTACACACAGTAATTTTAATTCTGTTTTTTTAATAAACCAAAAATAGAAATCTGTGTTCTTTTTTTCTCCAATCCCACTTTGGATTTGGTTACATGCTCTAACCTTCCCTTTGTGGCCAGCATCTCTTAATCTCTAAGAATTTACAACTCTTTATCAGAGAATGTCATCACCTCCAACTGCTTCTGAGGTTCCCATGGGAACTTCCTTTTCTTGCTTTGACATTTGAAAGAATTGGGTTAGGGAAGAAAAAATCCCATGCATGAATATCAGGCCTTCCATCAGGTAGGCTTGTTCATAAAACAAGGATCTTCAAGCTCTGCTTTGTCTCCTACAGATCTCAGTGGTCTTTTGAAGGTTCTGATACGGGAGATAAGTAGAAAGTAGCCCAGGGAATGCCTTCCTATCAGCACTTCAGTTTGGATTCATTTCCCTGGAAGAGTAGAGCAGTTCTGACCATTTCACCTTGAAGCTTCCATGGGAGCCCGACTGCAGTTCAGAGCTGCAGGAGTGACAGTGTCTGCACTGGGACCTCGTAGGTCTGGGACAGTGCCTGAGCCACTGACAGTGCTGATCACTGCAGCCACTTGTGCACACAGTAAAAGCAGGTTATGCACACATTTATAGGTAGGTGCAACATCTCTTTATGCTGATTATGATGATGATTAGTGCACTGTCTGTGAAAATCTTCACTGACAGTCTCGTAAAAAAGAAAGCATTTGAGCTAAGGCTTTTATGAGTTCCGTGGCCCAAAATTTTCAGTTGCCATAATAAGCACTCTCATTTTCTGCCAAACAATTCTAATGTGTTTGTTTTACTGCTGGATCTTGAATAAATGAATTATCATGAAACACATGAGCTGTTTCAAATTCAGTAAGATCTCTGTCTACTGTCAAAACACAGTGAGTGCTGGAGATAGTCAGCGAATGAACCTCTAAACTGAATAGAATTCATGCACTCCAATTGTCTTTCAGATGCAGCTCAAAACAACAATGGATGTTGCTCTTTAGTGTTAGAAAATGCACATCTGATTCACTCCTGCTCAGCAGCAGGGTGCTCATCAATGCAGGGAATGTTGTGCCATTTATATTTGTGCTTAGATCCAACATTCACAGACCAAGACAAGAGTCTGGGTGTAGTGTGTCCCAATAAAGCACACAAATCGAGACCCAGAAATCAAAATTGAGGCATGAACAGGAAAATAAAGCCCATAAGGACCTAGTGGGTTTATGGATACTTAAAATAAGAATGATTAGTGCATTGTTCCATGCAAACACAGTACATGTAAATAAGGCTTCATCCCAGGGAGCACCTATGCATGTGCATGTATGGAAGAATGTGTATCTTTCTGCTTTTTGAAGGAAACTGCTTTTGATAAATCACGTTTGTTTTCCTCCACTGCTAATGCTGGAACTTACAGTATTAGGGCAATTATCAATGATTGCATTAGGCAAAGACTATTACTACAGAGAGCTAATTGCTAGTTGTCAAAGTCACAGAAAAACAGTTGTAAGGAAATAGCAATATTTAATGAATTAACACTTTTCATGTGCATTGCTCTATGTGGTATTTACACTGTAAAATGGTATATATGATACATCAAAAAGATGTTTAAAACATCAAAACCAAAAACAAAAGTCCTACACTTAAAGAGGAACATAAAATTTCCTGCTGGGGATGTGGAACATGGAATGCCATCTGTATTATATGGCACTGAGAAAACTGATTATGTTTGGACCTCTATTTCATAGCAGATGGGTTCATTAAATTTAATAGCCTCCAGAGCCTTTAGAAACAGTGTTAAAAACATGTGGAACATGCTGAGACACTTCACTTCTCGCCCCACAGCCATTATAACTCTGGCACAGACTATAAATATTGCACTACTTTATTTCCATTGAATCGGATTACTATTATAATTATTTTTCATAGTGTACATTTCTCATGTACATTTACATGAGAAATGCAGAATGCAAATTGTTCTTCTTCAAACTTTGAGATATGCAGTTGATGTCTTTAAATGCATTTTACAGTTCTTTGCACTTGCAGGCTTTTATACAGAACTTATTTTTATCTTCTTCCTGCGACATCAGCAAGCAGCTGTAATGCCACAGCAAAGCTGGGTCTTAAGCAGCTCTGCTCCCAGTGTGGTGCAAATGAGACAAGCATTAGGTTAAACCATTGAAGGGAAATCAGAGGAGTGTTACATCTTGGGTTTTAGCTATATATTGCTAAAATATTCTCTTTTCTAGTATTTTATTATTTTGTATGATAAGGTAACTACAGTTTGACCTTGGTCTCTGTTCATCTTTTATTACTGGATGAAAGAGAGATTAAATATCTATTTTTGAATCAGATTAGTTTCTACAAAAATATTGCTTTAAACAAAGTAAAACCTCATCTCTTTTTGAAATAGTCTCAGTATTTGATAGATAAAGGATTATTTTACTATTTAGTTTTTTATTTTAAATAATACTTCCAGTGAGAACAAGGAAGTTTTACCATGTTTAAGTGCTTGGACACCTGTTGAACCTTATTCCACATCTTCATTTACTACACGTTCTGATGTTTAAACTAAATTACAGTTGAAGAAATTGTCATCCTTGATCAGGATTTTTTCAAAAAATAACTCAGTTTCCCAATAACCATATCAGCTTGTTCCTGTTCAATGTAATTATCTTCGCTTTCCACTTCCTTTCCTGCAGAATGCTGTGACTGCCCACGCTGTCTTTTACTGTTTTTCTAAGGTCACTCTTGTTTTTATGTTGTACTGACTGTTTTAATGTGGATTTTCTCCTTCCTCATATCACTGACTTCAGCTCCAATTTTGCCACCGACCATTGCTGATATTATTATCATGACCTGGCAGTTTTAATAAATCACTAAAGTTCTACTGCAGTAGATGATGGATGATTACAGGATTAAATAATGATTGCTTCCTCATATCATTTATGTTTAAAGTAATAGGTAAGGATCACCAGTTGCTTAGAAAGGGCAGAGAGTGAAAGGACATAGGAAGACAGGGTAGGTCAATGCAATAATTTATTACTGGTCTTTCAAACTGCAGTGTGCACTTCTATGGATTTCCCACACAACTGCCTAGGTCTCAAGAATCATGGAGTTCTTGCTTGTGTTTGATTAAACCTGATTTTATGGAATTCTATTAGGAAGAAATTTTCCTGCGTATCCAATCTAAACCTTCCCAGGTCCAACATAAGGCTGTTTCCTCTTGTCCTGTTACTTGTTACCTGGGAGAAGAGCCCAACCCTCACCTGGCTACAATCTCCTTTCAGGTGTTGTAGAGCCATAAGGTCCCCCCTGACCCTCTTCTTCTCCAGGCTAAACAGCCCCAGCTACTCCCAAGGAGACTTGTGCTCCAGCCCCTTCGCCAGCTCTGTTGCCCTTCTCTGGACACACTCCACCACCTCAGTGTCTTTTGTGTAGTGAGGGGCCCAAAACTGAACCCAGATTTGAGCTGTGGCATCATCAGTGCCCAGTACGGGGGAACAGTCACTGCCCTGATGCTACTGGCCACACTATTGCTGATACATCCAGGATGCCACTGGGCTTCTTGGCCACCTGGGCACATGCTGGCTCATGTTCAGCTTTTGACCAACACCGTGATATCCTTTGCCACTGGGCAGCTTTCTAGCCCTTCTGCCCCAAGCCTAGAGTGCTGTGTGGGGTTTTTGTGGCCCAAGTGCAGGAATCAGCACTTGACCTTGTTGAACTTCACACAATTGGCCTCAGCCCATCAATCCATCCTGCCCAGATCCCTCTGCAGAGTCCTGCTACCCTCCAGCAGATCAATGCTCACACCCAACCTGGTTTCACCTGCAAACCGACTGAGGGTGCCCTCAATCCCCTCACCCAGAGCATGGATAAAGACATTAAACAAGACTGGCCCTAGTACTGATCCCAGGGGAACACCACTGGTGACCAGCTGCCAGCTGGATGTAACTCCATGCCCCATCACTCCCTGGGCCCAGTCATCCAGCCAGCTTTTTACCCTGCAAACAGCACACCTGGAGCAGCCAGCTTCTCCTGGAGCATGCTGCAGGAAACAGTGTCAAAGGCTTTCCCTCAGTGACCCTTGCTCCAGAGAGGTGTCATATTTTGTAACTTCCAGTCAACTGGGTCCTCCCTGGTTAGCCAGGACTGCTGATAAACAATTGAAACTCGCTTCTGATATGAAAACTGATTGGATGTACTTGGAAAAGAATCCTCAGGATTACAAAAGTCAGTAGGTTTCACCTGCTGGATGTTCTCCCACCAGTAACTATGTACAAATTACAAAGAATTGCTCTGCTGTTGAATTTGATTAACAGGCATATTCATGCCAAAAGGGCATTGGTCCCATTTGCAGACACCTGCACACTAGAGATAGAGCAGCTTGGGACCATTTCCAGCTGGGATCTGCCAAGGACTTACAGTGCCTTTGACTTAGAGGGCAGAAAATGCTTTTCATTTTCACCTTGTTTCACAGGGAATTTTCTGGTTTTCTTGTGACATGGAAATAAGATCAAAAGGTGACAAGTTACTAACTAGAGAAAAATTTGTTTCTACATCCCTACATGCTAGGGTGAACCCAGCATTTAGGAGGACATGTCTATCCTGAGTGGAAATATGTATTTAAAGACATTCACAACTGATAACTGTCCATTTTTGATCTTACTGCCTCTACTCTGAATGAAATTGAGTTAATTATAAGGAAACTGTAGGTATTTTTGTTAGATATATTACATTTTTCCAGTATGTTTTTGTTTTTAGTTTTCACATAACAGATTTTTTAGGGTAAATGATAATGTAGGAAAGCAACGAATTTAGTACTAAGTTCCATCCTTTGATCTCATATTTTTCATTCCTTGACTTTCTGGAAGAAAGAGGGCAGTGAAGATGAAATGTAATTTATCTGCACTGCTGGAGTAAAAAACCTGCAATAATAAGAAAGGCTTATTAAATTATTGGTGCTATTAGCTTTGCTGCAGTGGCAGAATTCAGTGCAGAAAAGGAGAAGAAGAACAGAGAATAAAAGGAAATAATCTCTTTGTTCTGTTGTACTGCAGATATGGAAGTCTTTAGTTATTTATAGCTCTTTGTATAATTGGGAGTTTTCACATACAACTCAGTCATGTGCACAGTAAGTATAAACGTTAAAGTTCATGTTTATCACAGTCATTATGACTAATATTTTCTTTGAAGTTAGTAATTTGCACAGAAACTATTTAGAAATATACTCTATTCTACAAGGAACAACAGGATGTTTCTTACTGATGTTCTTACAGCTCGACAAGAAGTTATTCGGCCTTGGTCCACACCACTGTATTTTGTCAGATCAGATCTTTCCAAGCAGGCATTTCCATGAAAGATTAATTTTAAGATGATCTATCTGGTTGGTAAATGATCTTCAGCAACATCAGTACCATCAGGAGGAAGTTTAGAACTCATAAGTATTTTTTCTGGAATATTTTCTCTGGAATTCATAACATCCATTTCACCTGCCCTGATGTCAGTTTTTGAGGGAGGAAAATGTATTCACCCTAAATATTAGTTTACTTTTGCTAGTTCTAGGAAAATCATTTAAATGTGCAAGGACTCTCTAGTAAGAGTTGCCACGAGGACTCTGCATTGCATTTAAGGATTTTTACAGAATAGGATTTTTGGGTTTTTTTACGCTACCTTTTATTTAGTGGCACATCAATGCTACGACATCCCACACATCAGAAAGTGTATACTAATACCAAAACCAGCACAACTTACAGAGCTTTCTAATGTCTTTTTGTTCTGTTGCAGCCAATGAACTCTGAATAACAATAAAGGCCTCAGATTTCTATGTTGACAGGTTTATTCCAGAAAACTGTCCAAAAAAAGTAAAAGTTAACTACCTAAGTCAGATATATGATTCTATTCCATATGGGTTACATTTATTGATTATTATTCTTCCTTATTTTACTCTCTAGTAAATCAGTAGTATCTCTACTTATTTATCTGGCATTACACCAATGTAAACCAGAACACATATTCATTGTGTCAGTTAAAAAAATTTAAAAGATCTTAGTTTAAGGTGCTTGGATTATACTTCTGTTGACTGAGGGAACATTCTAACATTTTGTATTAAAGCCTTAAAACCTCAGAAACTTGAGTTACAGTGAACAACAAATTGTGTTTATAGGAGAAACAAGTTAAACCTTCCTTGCCTCTTTCATCTTGTCCTTTCTGTGTTACAGATTTAGTTTAAGAAAATGAAGATCGAGTGAAATCTGCTTTTTGCAATAATAAGGGGGTTTATGCTCATGAAGTTTTTGTTGTGTACTACAAGATGAGGATATTTATCCTATTTTAGGTTCTAGTATGTCTAAAAACTACCTAGTGTCTGCAAACAGCTCTAGCACTGAGACAGGTGAAAGAATTTTGAGACCTTTTCTAGAGAGTTCTTGTAGTGAAGTAGGAGTAAGGTTTTCTTGACCTGCTGGATAATGCAGTAAGGGAGAAGAGTGGCAAAGGTGATGGGTAACTTTGTCTTGTGCCAAAACTCTTTCCTTGAACTAGATTTCACGTGTATTAAAAAATGAAAAACTGCATATTTGAATGTAACTTAGATCATCAAGAAACACTCTCAAATTTTTGATCTTCCAACAAATCAGAGCCTTACTATTGGCCATCAGGCCACATGGGCCTTTGGGAAGCTTAGAACTTTCAAGATGTGCTGAGTAACAACAAAAAGCTTCTCCCAAAACAAAACATCAAGAGAATTGCATCTCTTTCTACAGAGTGAGTGAATCTTTATAGAACCTGATGAATTCATCCTGCAGTATGAAGAGTTCATAAAATGCTCTGTGTCTGTTTCAATAAAGTGTAGCTATAAAAGCTCAGTGTGAAACTAGAATGGTGAGATGCATTAGCTATGTGCTTGTTAGAAGGGTATGAAGACAGAATCTAGTCCTCAAAACACAACGAGGGAACAAGATGCAGCCATTTTGTCATTTATCATGGTAGCACCAGCCACATCTGTGGCACCAACCTCCCCAGAAGAGGATAGAAAAATTTTATGGAAAAAAGAATCTACTTTTAGATTAGGAGCTTATCCAACTAAGAGATTTCACAATGTTAAATGATAGAGTATTTTCTAAGAATTTTTTTTCTTAATTCTTTTAGCATATGGTTTAAAAATAATGCTTTTAACAGTTAGAGACTTAAAACTGCCTCCTGATCTTGTACATCTCTTTAGATAATAAAATCAGTTGCTTTGCTTAGGTATGTGAACTTGAAACCGCACGTTTCTAATTTGGTGACCACATCATGGTTACCTTGCTACTAGAGCATAGTGTTTTAGCATAATGTTAATTTATTTCCAAACATATATTGCACATTTGATTTTCAAATTTTTATGCAAAACCTGGGCAAAAAGTTTTATGGAGACTTGTTCCTGGATTCGGGGAGTATCCCTCTTCCCTGACAGAGCAGAACAGCACTTTTAAACATCTACCTGAGCTCAGTGCCTGGGATTCATGTAGTACTTTTATGCAGTAGTATTGCATATAATTTGTTCCTTCTTTTTCTTTATGCTTCATCTGAACTGTTGCAGATGTGTCTTGAGATGAACTCATCAGTAGTCACCCCTTCCAGAGGCAAATTGATAAACAAGAGAAAAGGCGATTGTCTTTGAAAGGGAATGAAACTTTTTGAAAGGTTTGAAACTTTTTATTTAATTGTTGTGCATAAGCTGCCTTTCCTGCTGGTTTCTGGTGCCCTTGATCTATTATCATATCTGTGGATTTCTTCTTCTCAGTAAATGAAATGATCCTAACATTTTTGTGCAGCTTTTCTTCCTTTGAAATCATCTCCTGTTGTTTATCAGCTGAAATGATCTTATGAGCGTATGGTGTCTATCTTGTTCTGCCCTCCAGCCTCCTGCTCCATACAGAGCAGTTCTGGGCCATTGCTTACTGACATTGCCTTCAAGGTGTTTCGTGATAGCTAAATACAAAATCCATACAAAAGTTCTGCTCATTCAGAAGCGATTAATGGGCGAGAAATAAACCCCAATAAAATCCAATAATTATTCTGAATGTATTTGTTAGGCAACTAAGAGGATTGTTCCCTCTAAAAATGTCCAATATTTTAGTTCTAAAAGATAATTGGTTCCAGTACTTAGAGCTCTGTACTGGTTCCAGCCTTTGCATCAAACATCAAGAAACAACTAGTTAATTTCAAAATATTTTTGGAAGGACTTGTTTTGAAGCAAGTAAGAGAAAAGAGTAAGTCCTGTTAATTACAACCTCCCCTCCTCCAAACCCAGCTCCATTTTCCTTTGCTTTGATATTCCTAGAATCTTTTGCAGCACAGATTCATTTCTTACAAGACCAATTTAGTAGTCCTCTAGTTATCAAAAGCAGATAGATTACTTTAATTGCAGACACAGTCTTATTGATGAGATTCTCTGTGATTATTTTTTCCTCATGCCTTCTTCTGGTCATGTTCTTGTATGCTGAATTTCAGACACATGAAATCAATCATTTTTCTATTTTTCCTCATCTGTTGTGTGCTAGACATTTCATGGTGGTTTTGCAGGTGCCTTGTTTTGTCCTGGTATTAGCTAAAGCTTTCCTTTTTCAATTAATAAATCACTGATTTCATCATAAACTAAAAAAAAAAAAAAAAATCAATAACTTCCACAATAAGAAGCTTAAATGAAGATAATGGAAAGCAAAATCATATTGAATTCAATTTTGCATATAAGTTTTGTCAGTCCACTGATGTCAGGGCAACTTTTTGCAGAATACAAATATTTTTCTTATTAACCTTGAATCCTTGACACAAAATTATGTGTGAACTTTAAAATGGGTCAGTTTTGTCTTGATATTTGTAAATAGTGTCCCCTGCAAACAAGAAAATATTTGCTTCTACAGGAGCTTGACATAAGTAGCTTCCTGTCTGTTTTGTCACTGCACATTTTGTGGTCATAGTCCAAAATGCTGTGAACTTGAAATGGTGCTGTATGCATGTGAATGTCAGCAAAAGATGCCTCTTTATTAAATGCAACACCCATGAGGTAAAACTGAATTTCTGGTATGAACTGTACTTGATTCAAAGTTTCAGTCATAAAAACCTTTTGTCACAGTAGAAACCTTCACTCCTGTGAGGTTGTGAACACCCACTACAGCAAAGGAGAAATGATCTTGGGTTTTTAAGAGCCCTAAAAGACACAGATTGTTTGTGACAGCAGGGGAGAGGGACAGAGAGCAATGGAATGGAAAACAAGCCTTGATACACCTTCCACTGCCTCTGGCTGAGCAGTTACAGAAGAAATGGTATTATTTTGTGAAAAAAAGATGGAGAAAAACCAGTGGTTTGGGATAATTTAACTATATATGTTCCTATAGCCATTCCCTTCTTAGACTGTGTTGGACTATTGCAAAACAGAGTACAGAACAACACATCTCTTTAGACATTTAATACAATCAGAGTAACATGCTAGAAATCACAAACACAATTAGTAAATCTGATTTTTAGAAGATATTCTGGCTTGCTTAACATGTTCATTAGATCAAATACACTTTCAATTATCTTCAGAAAGGGGTTATCTTTAGATTTTGGTCTTACATTGATATGTAGAGCAAGTAAGATTCAATATAGTGCAAGATCAAAACCCCACTAAACTCATTGCAGGGTCCTCATTGACTCTAACAGTTATTATGTGATGCTCTTGTTTGGGTTGGTTTTGAGGCCAGTGTAATTTTACTGTGAGAGAAAGAGGATGTGTGACTGAGTCCTGAGATGATTTATGATCAAGAAATGATTTTTTGTTTCTAGGACTGCCAAAGAATCTGCCCTTTTTCCAAATGTGGAAGGGATTCTATGTGAGAATAGAAAAATAAATGAATGAGTGTGTGTATATGCACTTATCTTCTGAGGTTGATTCTTTTTTTTTTTCCTTCCTTCTCTTCCTCCCTTTCCTTTTTTTGTGAGAGTTAAAAAGACTAGATATACAAATTTTAGTATAAATTGTATCCCTTTGTATCAGTGATGTGTATTTTACAACCATTATTTTGTTTGGAGTTGTCAATATTTAGAAAAATATTCTGATTCCATGCATGGATGTTTGCACAGTTTTTTATTAGGAAGGAAATATCTAATATGTAGCAGATAAGAGAACAGTTGTATCAATAATTTATATAGGGAAATATAGATGTAATAATGTTTATACAGAATGTATGTTTGCATATATAAGCAGAATTAACTATGGACAAATATTTTGTGTTTAGAAGTATTAAGTTAATGGTGTAATAATGAAAATAGGACTCTCTCCCTTTGCACACACAAGTATGAGACCAAAATTTTGATCATGGTGTGTGGAATGCTCATGAAGCATCTGATTCATTAATTGATTCTGCTACTTTGATTTGTAGCCATGTGGTTTATCCATACAATTAGCATAATTCTTAAAAAAAAAAAAAAATTAATAAAGTTCCCAACCAAACTTTGCATTTAAAGTCATTTGGGTTAATTTAAGTATAGCCTTCCCTGTAAATATTTTGTATTCATTAGAAAGGCAGAATGGCTTGTTTGTACAAATAAAAGAATCACAGGTACAGACTCACAGAATATATGAGTATGGATTTCTTTTCTGTTAATTTCCACAAAAAGTTCAGAGTGCAGATGCAGGCAGATATGACTTAAATAACTGTTTTAAAAGTTGAGAATATTTGGATCCTTTTTTGTGCTGATTCTCATTTTAAAAACATGATTACTAGGCTACTTTAGGAATTTTTCAGTCATTAGCATTAATAAGCATTTAATGTATTTTAGAAAATGTGTTGAATCTTCAATGAGTGGAGCCATTTCATCACAAAGTTCTTAAGTGTCTGTAAATTTTTTTTTGCTATTTCTTAATTCCAATCTGATGCCTTTACAGCTGCTGTGTGTTCTCTTTTTCATATTTCACAGGAGCTAACTTCTTTCCTTTCTGTCAACTATAGGAATTCTTTTTAAAGAGAGAACTAGAATTGTAATTTTCATCTATGTTTTATGACTCTCTTCTCCATAGCAACATTTAAATTTCCTCTGATGAGTGTACTTTGCATGCAGAGCACAATCTATCTTTGACTAAAATGATGTAGTTACTGAAAAATATGTGGTAGCACAGTAAAACAATTATGTGAACAATGAAGGATTTGGTGTTAAATCCCTTGAAAAATCAAGTGCATTTCCTTAGAGATGTCATCCTAGTAAGCTGCAGGTTAATGTCACTCTTTTAATATTTATACTGAAATCTTAACGACAGGAATATCCTGGTAGGAGGCTGAATTTTATTTCTTCCTCCATGTGTGCATATAATTTTTTATGATGCCTGTAGTACTTAGTTGGGGGGGAACAAGTGCACAGATTGCAAAAGAAAAATCATCAAAATCATAAGATTTAAGTGCTGTATCTTATAGCAACTAAGTAGATTTTAAAGCAGAAAGTTTACCTTTTCTGCTCAAAACCAAGAATTGGAATATTCTTTCTATTCTTTCCCAAGTTTTTACTATTTGTGGGAAGAGTTGAGGAAACCTGCTAGCAATGTATGAAATGCTTTGCATTTTCTACATGTTTGCCACAGCACTTGATATGTTTCCTGAAAAAGTACCTTTAAAAAGTGCAAGTTCTAATCCATACACCCAATGTCAAATAAAGAGCCAGTATGTGACACGGATGGGATGACTCTGAACATTAAAAACACCATAACTTTAGGAATACATTAAGGTTAAACTTAGTGCAGCTCAGAAAGTATTTATAGAAATATCTGTACCATCAAAACCATATCCAGACTTGCTGATTATTTACTGGCATGTTTGCAGTTATTTCCTATTGATTTGTATTGCATCTGATTTTGGAACAATCAAGTCAGTAGGGCTGTTTTCCTGTGACTGGTGACTTTTAAAAGCTTGGCAGGAGAAGAGGACTGTGGAAATGAGGTCAGTGAATGTAAAATAAGAGGGGTTTTTTACTTTTTAATGTTTTAACATACGTAAATTGCAATAGTATACTTTTTATAACAATAACTCCACTAAATCATTAGAAAAATAGAAATGGAAAGTTAATATAATAAATGTTATTTTTGTTTCTTTAGTAAGAGAAGCCATGGTTTTTGATATAGTAAGAAACGAAACTACTGAATATAATTTACTCTTGCAGAAGACTTTTTTTGCTATTCTTCAAACAAACATAAGACTGAATTCGGATCCAACAGAACAAGAAGTTTATAATTCTACTGAGTTTTCCTTTAAAACTTCTAAACTTGGTTTCTTGGAAATCTAGGACATGCAGCTACATAATGTTTTGAATCAGTTTGAAACAGCTCTAAAATATTTTAACAATGCATGACCTTTTTCTTTTCAATTATCATGACATCATTTACAAAATCAGTCTTTATGAACTTATTTTGATAAGGGTGAAAGGAGATAGACTTTTAGGAGGTACATATCAGAACTACTGGTCTTACAACTTTTTCCTTCTTCTTCTAAAGACAGTATTCCAGATCCCTGGGGTTTTGTTTGGTTCAGTCATATTGGTCACACAGGTATCTGATCCAAAAAGCAGTGCACAATCCTTGATGTTGGATCCCTTTTCCTGTCTTGGGGTTTTTTACCACGTCAGTAGTGTCTAATTTTTCTTTTTCTGGTAATACCAAACACATTTCCATGAAGGGCTCAAAACAATGTTAGATTATTTTCAAATGTGGAAAGCATGACACTGTGTGCAACAACACTATTGAAAAATCTCCTGCAGTTATTTATTCCATGTTACATTGTGTGATGGGACCCCAAGTTGACCTGCATTTAGAAGTGGAATTCTCAACATGTCTCACTGGCATCAAGCATATTGTGAACCTCAGGGGGCCTGCAGTTTCTGAGAGTAATTTTTTACAATACAAAATAGAATAAGAAAATGTGTTTAGTAAAGAATTTTTTTGTTTGTTTTTCTGGTTAAAAGGAGGTTGAAAAAAAAGTAAAGCTACGTTTTTTACCTGTGTTCTTGCAAGGCCCCATGCTTTAATCTTGCTCTTCAATCTAAGAATTTTTTTAGGTTGCAACGAGATCTGCATGGTTCCATCAACATCCCTAAGACTGGTTTTGTACTTCAGAAAATCCTCTTAGGTTTCCCCTGATGCTTGCAGGCTCCTGTCCCTGTTGTAGCTGGCTGTACAGCAAAGGTCTCTTCCCAAGCAGTTTTGTGGAACAAGGTCCAATTTCCTTCAGAGGGCTCCTCCTGACCCACAACTGGATCAACCAGGAGCCAGCAAATGGCCAGGTGTCCTCCCTGCACTTCAGCCACAATAATTGTAACAAAAACTGCTTTACCCAGATGGCAAACCTGGAGCAAGTAAACCAGATCTATGCACTGTATCACACTAATCATGTGTATTGTTTAGGTATGAGCACATGAGGGAGGAAGAGACGCTAATGGAAAACAAATAGGAACAGGAGGCACTTTGGTGTGGCTGAAGCTGAATGAAAGCACCAAAAGGGCACAGTTCACCAGGGGTGTGGGTAGAATAGGAATACCTGCAGTGCTGGAGGGCCAGGGAAAGATCACACAGTTTGCTGCAAAGCTGCCTCTTGGCAGGGTATGAAGCAAACCACAGGAATCAGAGGTACCTGTTGGCTTTTACACACAGGCAGGCAGCTCTTACACTGTTCAATAAAGGGTCAGACCAGAGGGCTATCACTGCTACTGTTAGGAAAATTATTTCTTTCCTATGGCCTCCCAGAAGGGGTAATGTCAGACAAAACTCCACAGTTTGTTTCAAAGGAATTTGTAGCAAATATTAAACGGAATTGCTGACATATGGGACCTTGTAACAGGCAAGTGTCAAATCAGCAACAGGATGAAAATTTATCTGATGGGAAAAAGACAGATTTTTTAATTTTTTTTTTTTTTTAATTGAGTAAAGACCTTGAACCTGGATTTTTAATCTTAGGTGAAATGTGTCAAGAATTCCAGCCCAGGAAAAAGCATTATGGTCTTGTCTGCTGACTTTATTATTCCTAATCAGGGTTGTGACTGCTAATATTTAAGAGAATGGAAATATTCTTGATTTTATAAAAGGCTGTAAATTGGATTGACTAATTGAATTCAGCAGCAGATAATACAGAACTCTAGTTGGTAAATGCTTAGTAATGTACTCTTGACAATAATCTGAATAAAAGCAAAAAAGATCACTTTGTATATAAAAGTGCAAAGCATCTAGTTTGTGTGGCAGTTATTAATAAGTAATCCTCACTTCAATCCATCTGACTATAACTCCTTCACTTGGAAAAACTTGACCAAACTTCTGTTTGGCAAATTTTTAAAAAAATCATATTACAACTTTCTCCTCTTGTTTGAATGTAAAAAAGAAAATGTTTCCCCTTCTCAGAGTCAAAATAATTAACTAGTCAAAGACTAACAAGTAGTTAAACTTTCAGAAAGGCTTTAAACTGCTCTAACCTGTTATACACGATTTAGGTCATGTATTTACAATTCACAGGTATATGCAATTTCTGCAGCAACCCTTTTATACTGTTCAATACAGTAATTTATTAAAAAAAACCCAGGCTTTTTTAGAAACACATACTTTAATATGATCTTGGTTTGTATTTTGGTATTGGATCAGTGCCATTTTAGGATGAAGGACTTTTACTTCCAGCAATTCTTTGTGCCATGAATTTTGTTATATTTTATGTTGTGGAAGTGGAGAAACTGTGGCTGCTTGCTCCCAATATTTGTGAATTAGAGATCATGTGACAGTTCTGTTCCATGACATATACCACGTGGATATTAGCTTTTAGCAGAGAATTGTGTGCAAGTTGTTGTTTTTCTTTTTCTATTTGTTTTCATTCAGAGGAAGGGCAAAAGGTCAGTCAGAAGCTCACTAGAAATCTTGAAGGTCTTTTTGCATTTGGCATCGATTCACCTGCCTGTTTCTGTGTTCTGCTGATGTCTTTAAAGAAAAAATTTGTGTTGGAGAAACAAATTTTCGGAGGCAGACTTAGCACAAGGCTAAACTGCTGCGTCAGTGAATTTCTCCACAAGTGTGGAGTAAGAGGAGAAGAATTCAGAAAAAGGGAAAACTGTATTGTGCCTGTAACAGTTTGGTTTTCTGACTTCCTCCACTACAATGGGTTTTCTTTTCTCTGAAGTGAAAACAGAACCCATCTTTCAACTCTTGATAAATAAGGTCTTTTATATGTGATGGAGTCTGCTGCCTGCTCTCAATGCCTTTATACGTGAGTTGTTGCTTACAGTAAATACTGTGCACACAACCAGGTATGGCTACTCTTGTCTAATAACATCTGTGTGGTACAAATATGCATATATGCATAAACACTTGCATTTGATTTGCATATATGCACATATAATCATACTCGTGTTTACAGCACAGAAATGTATTGTTCTATGCATATATTATTGTATATTATGCATGTATTGTAATCTGTTTGCATAAGCAGTTACTAACTTTCTATTCCCATTTTGTTTTTCTTTCCTCTCTCATGGAGGATACAACCTTCTACTTTAGTATGATAATCTTCTCTTAATGTCAGTTTCATTTAAAACTAAAACTGTCTTTATGTTGAATTATATTTGTGTACAGGAAGATGGAACTACTTCACAGTTCAGTTGTGATACCATATCTGATGAGAAAACAATCCCTTTCTTGGTGTGGTAGTATTTAACAAATTGCACGGTGCTTTTGTGATAGCTAGTAGAGAAGATGTCAAATCATAAAGTCACTTAATAAGTCCTCAATAAGTTGAATCAATTGGCAATGTAAACCTAGTTCCTCTAGTTTCTTTCCTTTACACTTTGTTTTTTTATTATGTCTGTGCTTTTATTAATACGGCACCTAAAGTAGCAGTTCAAATTAATTTAATGTATAATTGCTTGTTCTGTTTTGTTGTTTTCCAGCTCCCTCAGGCACAAAAGGTAAAATATTTTAATCAAATCCTAGTCATTCCAAGTAGTCACCAGTGCTTCACGTTTCCATGGTGGTGTGAGTGCGGTACAGTTGGTGATCAGTGAAACTCTTCACTGTCACGGGGTCTCTGAGGCGGGCACAGGAAGGTACCTGGCTTTGAGCCCAGCTGAGGTACTGCTGAGAGCAGCCCTTCAAACATATGAGCTATTTTAACATGCCAGGCATCTAGTAGCCTACAACTTGGAAACGACAGGGAGGCTATTTTGTCAACAATTTGAAATAATAGTAGGGATTAAAAAAAAACCCCACTCCATGACTCCATGTGAAACATTTTGGGATCTGTTGTAGAGACTGCAGAATCCATGGTATAGCTGGTACCCTTTCACTGCTCCCCACTGTATCTACCAACACACCCCTGAACACATTCAACATTTGACTTCTCTAACAGGTTGCATACTTTTCATATAATGTGCTCTTGCCTTTAAACCACTTCTGCATCGATATGGTGTTACCAGAGTCAGCACTGCACATCAGGACAGCACAGTCAGTGTGGCAAAGTTAAGAACTGCTTGATGCCTGTTGCATCATCCTTATATATTTCACAAATATAATCGAGGCTTCTAGAAACTAGAAAGTCTAGGTGGTGTTTTGTGCTTTTGGTAAAAAACTATTAAAATGATAAAAAGGAATAGAATGTGCTGGAAAATGGCAACACTCACTTGTCCAAGTCGTTCTTATTGTTCTTGGTAAAGCACCTTCAATAAGAAATGTCACAGCAACTAGTCAGTTTGACGTCACTGTTATTCATGGATGATGATAAAAGTTCACTTTTTAATGAAAGCCATAAGTGAGGTGATCTTTCACTTAATAGCTTTTGAAGAATAGTGAGGGCATCCACAGAACTTAGAACTTCACTAATGTGTCTCAGCCACTTTTTAGTTTAAAAGCAAGAAATATGAGGATGAGAGGTTTTATTGTTATGATACTATGTGTATTTGAAATTTCCTTGCTCGTGGAGCTCAGAAAATTCTATTTCAAACCTGCAGGTAATATAACACTGCACTATGTCCACAGTTTGTTCTTGCTTTGAGAGTTGCAGAACATGGTACCAAAAGACATTGGCTTTGTTTGGGTTTGTTTTTTTTTTTTTCTTCTTGAAATAGATGGTTTCAAGAAATATTTTGTGTACAGCTTTCTGGAAAAGTAGAAGGACCAAAAGGCTAGACGAGCTAATTTTAGCTTTTTCATTTTCACCTGCTTGTCTAAACATTTGTGCCAAATGCTTCTCTTAACAGTTTGCAGAAAGAAGAGAGAGTTAAACCCAAATGTGCTGGTGCAGAAGGTACAACCAGTCAGGCTGTTTGTCAGGTTGTGCCATGTGGTACTGTATTACCTGTTCCGATGGCCACAATTCTGAGCTATTAAATAATATTCTGGTACAAATTACTCAAGTTTGAGGTTAGCAAAAAACAGCACAATTTTCATAAATGGTCAAAATTGCCAATTTTCAGTGTGTTAGCCCCTACATCAAGCAAATGCAGTACTAAAGCCACATATTTTTATATGCATTCATAACTAACCACAGTCTAGTTGACTGTGTATTACTTTTGTGCAGAGAAAGAAGAGAGGGGTGGGAAGGAAGGAATGAGATGGGGAGGGAGGACAGGTACAAATAATCCTCCAGGGATTTTGATAACTTCAGGCAAGAAATATGCCTTCTAATAAGCATGGCCTGACAGCTTATGAACAAACCAAGAGAATCTCTCTTGCTCTCTGCAAGGTGAAGGGAAGCAGCACAGGGCTGGTGCATGCCTTTATGAATGACTTAGTCACTGTTTTGCCATATGGTGTCTGAACTTGTACTGTATTTTTGTTGGAATCTGTGTATCATCTTGCAAATGTTTTCTCTATAAACATTTCAAACAGTCATGTCTCTCTAAACTTGTTCACTTTAATCTTTGAGTGATCTGAAAGAAAAATGTGGCATTTCAAGTTTACCTTTATTATTTCATATCTATTATAAATAGTTCACCATCTTGATGAAATGTGTTTTCTCTTATATGTGGGACACTTTGACTTCAGACTTTTCAGTGTTTAGTCAGTGTTCCGTGGTGATTAGCTATTGATTTTGAAGACCTGTAGCTTTTCAACTGTCTACAGCAGTTAAATAGCAATTAAACCTGTTGCTCTTATGCTGTCTGCTCTTAGTCAAACTGGTGCAAATTCAGAATTGGAGAGCAGGTGAAATGAAGAACGATGAGTTTAAGGTGGATGTATCTGTTTCACCATGATATTTGTCTTGAAAAGATCCTTGTGATATACTCTATACTTAAATAGAAAATACCACAAAACCAAATCAAGCCAACCGCCCACCCAACCAGCCAAAAAAAAACACCACCAAAAAAACTCACCTGAATTTCAGGCAACAGAGACACTGATTTAATATGGTTATGTTACTTTCAGAACCAAATATGTCTAGGAAGAGTTAATATGTCTAAAAGGAAGAACTACTGCCAGGCAAATGAAACAAATTCTTATGAATTTTACTTGTCCTCTATGTTTCTTTTATGCATGTTTTTAGGTAGCAATCCCACAGGGCTGTGAAAATAGCACTAAGATAAAAAAATAACTCAAATTTACCACTTTTCAAATTTGTTCATTTTGATTTCCAAAATGACCTTTGTCTTTGATACAGTTACATAAAATAGCTTTTTGTATGCATTGAAGAGCAAAAGCCATTTTTCCTTAATAGTTCAAAAAGGTGTTTTGTTTCCTAGTATGAAAGCTTTACTTGCTTTTTTGAGCAAACACAGCAGGATTCAAAAGCTTTTGCCTTACTCCTGCTGTGATGTTTTCTTCTACTTAGTTTGAGTGAAGAGGTAGAAGTGAATAAATTAGGCACACAAATCAGAAGCAGAGAGTTGTGTTTAGGAACACTTAAGAATTTTTTTTTTAATGATTCTCTCATGAGTGGAACCATATTTCCTGCATACAGAAATTTTTTGATGATATTTGTTGCCCAAAAGTTCCCGATGGCTTTCTTCTCTTTCTCTGTTATCCTTAACTTCTGTAAGTAGTGCTGTGCCCTCCTTATATCTTGATGCTATTGTCTTTCAGCCTTTTGGGAGCATCATTTATCATTCCCTGCATCGTTTACCTTACACTTTGAAGGGTTGAATTAACTGTCACTGGGAATAGAAAATAGAAAATTTGCAAAGCTGCTGTTTCATTGAAGCGTATGACTAGTGATTTTAGAACTTTTATGGAATTATGGTAGTTAAGTTGAATCTAATGGAGTACAAAATAGTCATAAACAGTTTGATTTAGCATTCCTTTGGATCTATTTCCTCCTCATGAGACGCTATTGTCTTTCATTTTTGTAATGAATATTTGATTTCCATTCAGAAAACCATGTTAAAATTTTCACTTACATGTTAATTGCAATCTTTAGTTTCCAAATTTCTCTCTCACATTCCTCAACATGCAAACTGACTTTTAATGACATTTTTGAATCAGCAGTTTACAAACTCCAAGTAACTATTTTACAATAGAGGGTTTTTTTTTCATTTACTTTGTGTGCTAAACACAGAAATGTCTCTTTAACTTTAGACACGCAGGTTCCTATATTGTCCCAGACCATAACTTGAGTCTATGCCAAGATAACAGCTATTCGTTATTATTTTAGTCCATATAAAACATAAATTGCAATTCTCTGATGCTTCCAACCTGCCTCATTACTCTGATCAGCACATAAAAGTGCAGTGGTCCCAGAAGACAACACGTCGTGAAGCAAATCTATACAGAGTGGGCAAAGGAAGAAGGTGGGTGGGTTGGGCAGGTGTGTCAGAAATTCTGGACTTCCTACTGTAACTCTTCTTGACTATACACTCCCAAGGAAGATATTCCGGGGATGTTTCTCAGATTCGTCTTTCCACAATGGAAGCACCTAAGAAAATGTTTTTATTCTTTCCTGTGTATGTGTGTCTGGTTTAATTCTGGAGCCTGCCTTGCTCTTTGCCCTGAGAGATGGATGCTAGTGCTGGATGCGAGGCTAAACTCAAAGTGGCTTGACTCTTAAGAGGATGGGGCTTTTTTTGTTGTTTGGGAAGATCTGCTTGGGTTTGTTCTAAGCGGGGTAACTGTGTACAGTGAGGAATTAAAAGGCAAACTGTTGTAGTTAATTTATTTCTTTAAAGGAGTTTCTCTCTAATTATAAATCTGTTATTGCTAGGCACTAGAGATCTGTACCTTTTTCAGAGAGCAAGTTCTCTTTCTTTATTCTAAACAGCCAAGAGACATTTAACCTGGAAATGCATTTTGTCCTCAGTCTTAAGGCTTATTTTCTTTTAAAGGTTTGTTATTTTTTGCTAAGCATTTTCTCAAACTGAGTGTCCACAGCCCTTGGGTAGTTTCCCACCTAACACCGTTACCACCACGTCTTTTCAATAGAAAAACATTCTGGGGCAAATCACTGATGCTGTCTCTTTCATTCGTCATTCTACACTAGATAGTAACTACAGTCTGATGAGCAGTGACTCAGTAAAATGTTGCAAATATGAGTCCCTGCTCATCCAGTTATTTGCTGACTCCACTTTTGGAAGTGGCCAACAACCTCTCCATCTGCCAAACAAATAAAAAAATCAAACAGGCTGGATTATACAGTTGCAATTCTATAGAAATTATTGCAGCAGCCAACTCTAGTTGGTACTTGTAGATAACAAAATTACAGGGCAATCACTCTTGTCTACTTCCATAGTCAGTTTTGAGAGTTAATGAGCAGTTCTTTCAATATTTCCCAGGAATCCCAGACCGTGGAGGGTTTTTTTCTCCATGTATAGAATTTCAAACACCCTAAAACTTTACTGAGAGTGCCTTGGCTTTATCCTATCTATTAAATTATTTTTAGTAATATCTTGAGAGTGAGAAGACTCGTAAATTAATACTGTCCTGGTACCTGACAAAAACATGATGTCAGAGAACAGCTACCCTGGGCAATCATATAAAATCTCTAAGTGCTCCAAAATGTCACCTCGTAATCAGCAGAATTCTTTTCCGCTTCCTGGGCTCCTCTCCACACAAATCATGTCAGTGTGCTTGACTCTACTACTCTGGCCAAGGAGCAGAAATTCCTACATTAGTTTGTCTGCATTTGAGTTTCAAGTGCAACCTTTGAACCCACAATGTTATGTCAAGTTTTTGGGTTTTTTTCTTGTTTGTTTAATAGCTTACTATTCCTTGATAGATCAAGGGTTATATTAGGGTTAGAATTATCTCTTCTTGCTAACAAGGAAAACAAACAAAAAAAAAGGAAATATGATCATGAGTTCGTTCCACCTCATATCCCCAGTGATTCCTTATCAGATGTAAACCTTCTTGACTCTAAATCCCATTTGTGTTCCTGTTTAATGTCTACAAACATTCCTTCTCACCATGAGATAGTGCCATGCCTCAGGAAATATACTTGTTTGGGAAACTGAAAATCCTCCTGAAGAAGATTGGGAGCTGCAAGACATGTAATTATCTAGATTTTGTTTGTCTGATTTGTTAATGTGATATAGGCTTCATAAGTTATCTTTACTTTTCATAAAGTATCTTTTATAATGTAGGACTTGTTTTCTGAAAATGTGGCGAGCCAATTGCTATTGCTTCATTATAAGAAAACCGTTGTAAACACAAACAAAACAAAAAAATAATTGCAAAAATTCTAAAAGGAGAAAAAAAAGGATTAGAAGTTCTACCTGAGTGCAGAAAACATGATACAGATGCCAGAGTGGTAGGAGAATGTCACAGTCACAACTGGGCACGACTGGCACCTACGGTATCGCTCAGCAAGATCATCCCTACTGCTGCATCCATTTGGCTGAACACAGAAAAGCAGAATTTGTGCTCTACAGCATCTCCACTTGAGGTCATAACTGTCTGTGTAACACTTCCAAATGTTGGATAAACTTCTTCAGCTTTAAACATCTGCCCCTGGGGACAGAAAAGGTTGAGCAGTAACTCTCCACCTCCTGCTTGAGTTGCCTTTCACACGTGGTGGGTGAAGATCTACAGGCACAGAGCAGTGCTGGTCTGGAGCACCCCAGTCAGTGTCTGCTCAGGGCAGAGGTTCAGTCTGGCCAGAGGGTGTGAACAGGGAGGAGACACAATCTGATCACTCTCACTGTCCTGTGGCCAGTGATAAACATCCTACATGTTTCTCTTCAATGGAACCAAGGTCAGGAGAGCTGTTTTCTCCCTAAACTGAAAAAAATACATTGAAATCTGATGTGCAGAATCAAATAATGCTTCATGGCACCTCTTTGCCCAGCAAACTGGAACTGGCTGGAGCAAAGGTGCTCCTGGGATCCTTGCTGGCTGCCATCCTTCGTGCCACTGTGTGAGCTGAGGAGATCTCAGTCTGGACCACAACAAAGTTCATACAGCTCGTGACCTCTTGCTCTTTTCTGGGAGAAAACAGCCCGAGGCAACTTCGGCAGAGCTGACACTGGGAGGCATGTAGAGCAGAGCTCCAGCTGCTTTGCTGCTGCCCTTGCTGCTTCCACAGCCCTCATCCCAGCCCCTTCTCTCTCCCGTGGCACACTGCAGTAGGAGTGAGGATGAGGAATCCTTCCTGGCACTGGAGGGGCTGGGATGGGCAGAGCTGGTTCAGTTGACATGGGGCTGGGGCTGGGCTGAGCTGCACTGACTGCAGGTCCAACTACATCAGTGTCATTTGGATAAACTGCCTTATCTCATTTAAAATGGAAATAATGTAATTGTATGTCTGTAATGGTTCCTTAGTTCTCAGAGACAGTATTTCTTTTTCAAATGTAGCTTGCTGATGATCAGGGATTGGTGTTGATGACAACTGTTGCCATGCCAGTATTTAGTAAGCAAAATGAGACTGTAAGTACTCAGATTATTTCTGTCATGTGATAATGGTGTGACTGACGAGAAGTTGCTTTCAGGGATCTAAGAACATTTTAGCCAACCCCCAAATTTTTTCTTCTCTTCCTCTTATGTTGTCTGCAGTCACTATCCCTTTATTAGCACAAAAATGTGGACAAATAGTCCCAAATATCTATACTCTAGAAACTGTGGTAAAATGAGGAAACCCTATATCTAAGAGAAAATCTCAGATGGCACTAGGCCTTAGGGCTTTCTTACTTCTGTATTACTTTTTTATAGCAAATAATCTACATAATTTTCCCCTTTGCACTGGTATAACTCAGAATTTAATTACTTTTATGTATATTATCTATATATGTGTTTATCTTTAATAATTTAACAGATTATTAAGGAAAGTTAAGTGTACTTTCCCCTTAATGCTTCATCTTTCTCTTTTGTTTATCAGGAGAAATTGGGAAAGAAGGGAGGAACATATTTTTAACAGTAGTTTTTAATTTAAAACATTTGCATGTGAAAGATTTCAGTAGAGGGACTCACCCTTTTCTAGGTGAACTGTAAATAAGGCAGAAAATAGCAATGTTATTGATTTAATTACTGTTGATCAGCTGAGTTGTACCAGTGTCTGCCTTCCCCACTTTTAAAATAATTGGTCTGTTATCTATTCACTTCTGCAGTGTAGCTGCAAGGTGAAATAAGTGGTGAGAATGTTTATTATTATTGTGGTTCTGAATGCATCTTTTATTGTTCTTTTCAGAGGTCTAAAGGGATTCTCCTGGGAGTAGTCGGCACAGATGTTCCAGTTAAAGAGCTTTTAAAAACTATTCCAAAATACAAGGTAATATACAGATGGTGTATATATATAATGTCTATTCAGTATAATGCCTAAAATATAACATAATTAATTTAATATGTTGTTATTGTTTGTACTTACATGGCTCCATTATTTCACCCATTTTCCTCAAGAATTTTAGCTCTGTAGTATCTGAGATCAAGTGCCATTTTTAAAACCTAAGTTAAACTGTGGCCTGATTTTCACATTTTTGTTGATCAGTGTGGTCTAGAGGGTAATGTTAAATATTGTCCATATTAAAATGAATGAAGTTATGAAATCAATGAAGTTATCAGACCATGAAATACAGCCAGAACATGAGGCAAAATAACAACAAAAAAATCGTGCTTAAAAATGGCGTTGCTTTGCATGAAAACACTTTAGGCTTCCTGTTTGTGTATAATGCTTCCTGTTGCAGGTGACTCCACAGTGATATCAGAACACAGTGACAGAGGCACTGCTGCTCAGGATAAGTAACAGGGAACACCCTTCGTGCACAAATCACCAAAGTTTACCAATAATAACTTATATTATACTTTTGTGTATGCAGATATAATGAATCTGTAGAAGAAAAAGGAGAAAGGAGCAAAATTAGCTCCTTTGCAAAATTTGGAGCAATGGAAAAAAATCTTTGGAGCTGCCTGTAAGGAGCTGTGAGGAGAGCTGATGCCTTAAGAGGCCTCCCAGAAACAGAGACTAGACAGGACTAAAAGAATAAAAGTAGGTATTTATTTGAAAGGCCTTCAAAGATACACCCTGGGGACTCTGAAGCTATTCTGAAAATGGACCCCAAGATGGACCCCAGGTCACAGGTTCTTCACCCTTTTATAGGTTTGGTTCATTTGCATATCAGGGTTAATTCTCCAATTAAAGCCTCAGTTTTCCCCTCAGCTTATCCCCCCACCCCCTTAGCGGCTCTTTGGTTTATGCTTTTGGCCTAGGACACTCTTGGTGTCCTTGGAAAGCAGGGCCAGAGAGGCTTTGTTATGTCTACCTAGCATGAGAGAGCAGAAATTAACAGGCTACAAGAAACTTCAGAGTCACACACCAAGCAGTACAGAATTTGAAAAATATAAAGGTTAAAACCTAAGGCACCAGAGCAAGGTTCATTTGTAGTGAGAAGGAAGAACAATGTTGTGGTATCTGCAGAAATAAAAGCTTGCCTGTGCTTGGCTGGATAGGAAAAGCCAAATAACAGTGATGTTACTCCTAAATAATCTGTAAGATTTGGACATAGTCTGAATATAAGAACCTGGAGAGAGTGGGAGGCCTGAATAACAGGTATTGCAACAGAGTAAACTGATTCAGAAAAGGAGAAGTTTTTTAAAGAATTAGTTTGCTGTGGAAGTAATATATGATCCTCCTGCTGAATATTAGACTTTTTATTTGAAGGTATGTTTTATATTGCAGGATGTACTGCAAGAGAGGATTATTACAGGAGGCACCAATATCATGCAATGCAGTTGGGTTAGTGAGATCACTTGAGTTATAACTTCCAGTCCCACATGCCATAAACAAAGCCTGTACAATTGCAAGACCATAATCACCCCTGGGACCCATTCCTGCAGAGGCAACACGTGACAAAAAATTCACACAGAGATATAAAATGATTGGTTGGAAATAGAAGTCTGCTGGCCTGGAATTCTTTCAGCTTGGTTGAGGTGAATTTTATGCTGAGGAAGATGAATAATAGCAATAAGCTATTATCAGCAGTTGTTATCTTGGCTAAACTTCCCCAGATGTCAGTGGCAGTTTCTCCTGTATAAGGTGGGGTTGGATTTGGTAATACTTGACTTCCATGTGACGTTTTACAACAGCTAGAAAAAGGTGGGTTTTTTTCTGACTCTGTGATTTAGAGACAGAATTCAATGTTTAAAATGGCAATGCTGCTGTGTCTCAGACACTGCAGAGACCATGCAATTTCCCACATTGCACAGAACATGATAAAATACTACCCTCGGATCTGTGTAGGCCTCAAACAGGCAAATGCTTTTTTCCTGTGAGTTATACCACCCACATTTGTTTCCTTACCTGACTTCCATTGCCTGGATGTCATTCTGCAGTTATCAACACAGACAATTGTACTTGAGATCTGATATTTAGCCAACAGCTTGATTCCCTTGTCACGCTATAATAGTTAAAATGTGTCCACTGTTATTATTTTGGTTATCCCTCCTTTATGAAGAGATGCCAAGAATATATCACCTTCTATTGCTCTCACTGAAGTTTATTGCTATAGGAAGACCACTAATTTATGAAACCATCTCCTGTGTGGCAGCTATAGTTGACCATATACAATCATTGACACAGAGACACTATAAATTAGCCTGGAATGTTTTACCTGTGGCCTTTCTGTAATATTGTTCTCTGGTTTATATTTACAGAAAATTAAGCCAAAAGACTTACTCTCCTTTTTGCCTCTTAGAAAGGATTCTGACTTTTCAGCTGTTCTCAAGTTACTTAGTGTCAGACAAATTCCTAAAGACCCACTTCAGCAAAGCATTTAAGAATGCACTCAAGTAAAATAAAAAGATTTATTAGTAAGAACTGTAAAGTAAATATCAAAGCAAGATAGTGTGAGAAAGTTCCATTTTTTTTTTGTTTGGTATTTAATACCTCAGTGTATTGAGATGCTTAATAAAAATACACAGGATATTATATTGTCTGAAGAACTGAAAATAATGGGTAAGGAAGGATAGGAAGATTTGCTCTGCATGGCAAAAGATACATAGTAAACCTGTAGAAAAATCTACATTAGTAGCAAGTTTATGGTAAGAAGGGATGTTTGAATGACCACATCAAGGGTTTAGAGGTACATTTATTACATTCAGTGGATGCAATCAACTGTGTAATAAGCATATTGTTAAACAGACCAGTATTTCTATTTAAATAAGTACAATGCTAAATTTGGACACTCTTAGGCCTCATCAAGCATTTCATTGCTCTCATGGAATCTCCCACAGTTCCACTCGGTACAAAGATGTAAACTAAGAGGAAATTCCTTAGCAGAAATAGCTGTCTTCAGTGTCTCCAGCTGAACTGGAATTAACAGAGAGCCTTTAAGGTAGGAAGATGTAAATATCACATGTGACAGGTCGCCGTTGCTTGCTGTAGCTGCCCTTTCCTTATCTTTAAGTGCTACTTTAACAACAAGTGAAGAAAGCTGTGCACTCCTGGGAATAGGGGAATTTATAAAATCCCAGTATCTCTTCGCCCTGACACTTGTTCCGTGTATGCCACATGCTGTGGCATCTCATATATAGGTATATTACATATGTATATATATATGTATATATATATATATATATTAACTGTAGCACACAAAGGAACAAATGCCCTGGATAGCAGAGTTGTGGGACAGTTTAAAACCATGCTGTATGCTGAATTCATCACAATGACAGCTTCTCATTTGCTCCAAATGTCAAGGATCTTTGCCTCTGTTATAGCAAAACACTGTGTGGATAAGGGCTGTGATTGCCAGCTGCCCTGGATAGCCAAATTATTGCCTGAGTTCTGTTTACAGATTTACTGGAGACCATGCTGATTAGTATTTCTTTCTCATTTACTTTTACAGTTAGGTATTCATGGATATGCTTTTGCAATTACAAACAATGGATATATTTTGACTCACCCAGAACTCAGGCCTTTGGTAAGAATGCTATTTATTGATCTATTTTATTTAGCTCTATGTGTTGCATTTGTTTTTTTCTAAGTGTGAATAAACTTCATTGAAAATTAAGTACAATAGACAAGATACTTTATATTGTTTCATAACCCATCCTAGTTCTTAGTAAATTTACCTCTAGAAGGAACACTTAGCATGAAAAAACCCCAAGGAATATAAATATACATGTTGCTTCTACAAAAGATGCAGACCTCCATTACTGCAAAATAGCAAAGCCAAAAATTGCTATAATTATGTTCACTTTACATTGAAATGGAATTTTGGAATGCTCTAGTGCTGTGTAATAACCCCTATTTTTCATGCTGAAGTGTTAAGGTTAATTTAATATATGTGCAGAAATTTCAATAAAGCATATTTTTAAGCAAAATAGGAACACTAGGGATTTTCTGTACTAAAAGAGAAATAGCAGCAAATTTTACCTTTAGTTTCCCTTATCATCTTGTTTGCATTAATCACAGCAAGAAAAATAAAGTTACTGTTATGCAATTGTTTATCAAGTTAACACCCCAGAGGCCTGGTGCATTCCTGGTTGCATCATTGTTTAGGAACAGCACTTCCAAGTGTTCCATCACCACTGACTCCCAGCAAAGCACGGGTATTAATAGTTCCACTGCTGTATCCACATGGCTGCCACGTGTGCTTCTCATGCAGGCACTCCAAGCAACGTCCAATTTCAACAATATTTCAGCAGAAATCAGAAATATTAACTGGGTGGATAATTTAATTTGAAAATAAAATTATTGACAAGCATGATTCATTAAGCCATTAGCATATCTGAAGCCTTTGTCCAGCAAAAGAATTTGTCTTTCCAAGGTTTGGGCTAGCAATTATGCACTAAATCAACATTTGTATTTGCACTTAGTTCAGTTTTTAACTGGAGTAGAGCTTATGGTAAGTGCAACAAGGAAGCTTCAGTGGGTAAATCTGGCATCCCAGGTTTGCAAGCCATAGGAATATATTTGAAAGTTCTCTCTCTACATCACAAGGATTTGATAACTCATGTCTTTTTGCTGTAGTGTCCCTTTCTCTTCTGGCAAATTACTTATTTCAAAATTATTAGTATTTATCCACTGTAAAATAGATATTTTATAAAACAGAAAGTGATGAAGTCCAGGAACTGTGGATAGCTCTAAGTTAGGCTGACAGAGGGTGTTACCCTCTTCCTAATTTCTGATGTTTTGCTCTGGTGAGGCAAAAGTGGTTTCCTCTTACTATCCCTCACCAAATGTACATCCTGAAGGCACTTACTTCATTACCTTATACAATAGACTCTCTTTTTTAAATCAAAATATTGGGCAGTAGCCCATAAGCTGTCAGCTAGGGGAACTCATTGTGATGTACTCATGGTCTGTTCATTTCAGGTTTTTAGCAGAGTCATTTTTACCTCTGGGTTCTGTCAGTGGTGGGTAATGAGAGTCTCCTGTTGACTTCAGTGGAGTTTTTGAGAGTGAAGTGATTGCTGGCCTGGGCCCTTGGTTTAATATTACAGGCCAAATCCTGATACCACTGCAAGATTCCATGAAATTTGTGACAATAACTATGTGAAAATAGGCCTGTAGATCTGGAATTAGCCAACTCACTAAAGATACTAGCTAAAATTATTGGGTCTTAGAGTTACAGTCAAGCCTCATTGTTTACTGACTTGATCCACACTGGATTGTCCTGTTATTATATTTTCCAGCAGTGATGTAAAACTAGAATATTACTGAACTCCTGAGATCCTAACCCCATATCTATTAGTTCTGAAGCTGATGTACTGCTTTTTAAGGAATTGTCTTCTGGGACACAGAGCAGAGAGGCAGGATAGCAAACAGCACAGAATGCTTCCTGTTGCACCAGATTTCTATCTACCACCGAGCAGTGTATGTAATCATTAAGCTGGCTACATTTTTGTAGCCATTTTTGTGCTGATTATTCTATTGGGTTTACATTTAAAAATGTTTTTCTTGGAGATTTCATCTCTTGTTTCTTCTGCTGGGTTTTTGAGTAAACTTGGCTTTCGGTGAGGATGACAGGTTGGGTGGTCGTGGGACGGACTGCCGGAAGGAGAGGAAGGTGCACCCCGAATCCTCGGCGGGTGCTGGCAGAGGCTGCGGCTGCGGCTGGAGCAGCCCCCGGAGCGCAGCGCTGGCTGCGAGCTGGCCCCAGCCACCGTCCCACAGAGAGACCAGAAAGAACTTTTTGGTTCCGTTCTTTACAAGGCGTTGGTAGGGTGATGAGTGCTGACAAAGGAGTCCATAAAGCACGGCAGTGCGGAGCGAGGGATCCCTCGGGAGCGGCTCCGGGAGGACACGAGGCCGCTCCTTGCGGGGCGCTCCCCGCGGGGTCCGAGCGCCCGCGGCTGCAGTGCGGGGCCGGGGCCGGGAGGTGGCGGCGCAGCCCCGGCCCCGCAGCGCATTCCCGGGAAAGCCGCGCTGCTCACCCGCCTCATGGGCTTCACAGCCTTTTTTTTTTCCTTTCTAATTTTCTTAATTTATTTTAATTTTTTTTCCTTTTTTTCCTTTTTCCCCCCTCCCCCCCCCCTTTTTTTTTTTTTTTTGTCACATAGCCGAGGAGTATCCATTACACACTTTTCTGTATTATGCCTTTTTTAAGTCTCCTTTCCTACCAAGAATACACCAGTGGGAACTCCAGAGATTATAGGTGATGGGAAAAATACTTTTTTTTTTTTTTTTTTTAATATTGTCGTATCACAATGCTCCTGTGGGCTGAGTTTGACTAAAAGTCTGTATTTTTACAGAGCGGTATTTTATGTTCCAAGAGAAAACATTTTCAGCTGTATCATGTTATTTGGAATATTATATTCCGTTGAAAACCACTACCTACTTCCAATTAAAAAAAGAATCAATTGCTTGGGAGATCAAAAGTGGATTTTTAGATTTTTCCTAACTTGGTGTCTGAGGCTCCTTACCCATGTTGAAACATGGACATGAGGACACAGTTTCCCTCTGTTGTGATTATGGCAGATTTAATCTGCTTTTCAGGAGCCTCTTAACACTTGTGGTGTATGCCAGGTGTTACACCATTAGGTTTTAAAATGAAAATATGTCATGGTGATGATGTTACAGTTTGCCAAAGAAAAGAGTTTACTGAATGTAAAGGAAGAATGAGAAACAAGGGGTAAATACTTTTTTCCTGCCCTTAAAAACAACCACCACATTAATTGTGGCTGACTGCTTATTACTGTAACTGTCACTCTGCAGCCTGTTAAAGGTTGGTGCCAGAGGAAAATTGCTTTCTTAGGGAAGTGTAGTGGGATTGCAAAGAAATTAAGGAATGTCCCTGGAAGATGAGTGTCTGCCACAGTCACAGATCACCACCCTTGCAAACCTTGTCTGGTGTTAGGCGTTTGTGCTGCTGCCTCTCAGCCCTAATGTTTGTCTGGTTTTCAACAAATAATAGCAAGGTTGCTACCAGTTTTTGTGAAGTCTGTGGCTTTTTTGATTCATGGTTAGCAACAGGATTTGTATTTTTGTTCAGGGAGTGGAACAGGGGTGGTTTTTTTCAGTAATTACTAGGTTCATTTAGGGTAGAATACTCAGAGCTCCTGAGCAAGGAGGCTGAGTTTCTTAAAGAAAATACGCCTTTAAAGATAAATGCATATGTTCTGGAATAAAATTGCATCTTTTGTTTGCATTCTACCATTTTTTAAATAAATCAGGGTTAAAAATGCGTTCTGATTTATGAATTAATCTAATAACATCCCTGCTTACTATAGATTTTGTAGTGTTTCTGGGTTTAAATCAAAACCCACTATCTCTGAGAAGATTGAGACATTTATTCTTACTCTCAATATAAGCTCTGGAAGACTTGTAATGTGGGGTTTATGAATGGCTGTTTGTGAATGCACTTATCATTGTAAATGAATTCAATGAATGCCTTGTTTTCTATACAGGGATGTATGTCTTTAATTTGATCAGGCTTGACTGGGAAAGTGACATCTAGAAATCAAAGTTTCTCATATTGCAATGCCTTCCCCAAAATATATTGGTGGTTCAGGTGCCTGAGTAAGTTACCATTTCACCCTTAGAATGTGGACAGTCACCGTGCATTATATTAATCTAAACGACCTGAAGTGTTTGAAGATTCTAGATCAGTATTAAGTCTTTTGTAGCTGTAAATTTTGGGAAAATTTGTTTCTCTTTATATAGAAAAACACAGAAACTCAAGTGTCAGGGGAAACATTAATGCCCCACTTAAGCAGTGTTAGCCTTTCAGAAGCAGCAAATCTCATTTCTCTCTGGGGAGTCCTGCCTGGAACGTAAGATAACCTACACTTACCCTTGCTTTATTCATTGACTCCATAAAACTCTACAGCTGTAGCTGACAGCAGAATATTTAAATGATTTGAAGAGCGTAAATGCCTCACGTTCATTTAAATAACTGAAGAATTCAATCACTTGAATGCCAATGATTATTCCTATTGGAGTTTACATTTCAAAAAAGACAGCCCATCTGAATCCCTGTGAGAGCATTAAATTGCTATCTAATTAGAAGTGCAAAATTACATATATTTAAAAGATAATTAAAGGTTTGAAGGCTGTTGAATAACTGGTTGTACATATAAATGAATCACTGAAAATTTGTTAGCAATATGTGAAGCTTTCTTTCATTGTTTGCTTTTAGCTTTGAAGTTAGGTATAACTGAGCTCAAGGGTTTAAGTCTGGTAGTATTAAGATAAAGGCAGATGTTTTTAATTATTTCTACTCAAACCCCAAATAATTATAAGCAGCTGCCAGTTTTACATAATCCCAAATGATAAATCCTGAGAATGCAAATAAAATCCCAAATAGAGGGGTTGTTTTCTTCAGTGGAGTAAATCACATCCATGTTTCTGTGATAATTGACTGCAACCCACCTGAGAACGTGAGCTCAGCCCATGAACTCCTTGGCCAGGCTCAAGGTGTGGGAGTTAAAGCTGGTATTTTGTATGGACTTTTACTTCATCCTGTATATTTCCATATTGCTTTATCATTTTAAACATTACTGGACCATTTGAAAAGCAAACACATGTTAGGAGGGTAAGTAGTCAGAGTTAGTTAAATACATGTGGCAGAAGAACTATATTCTATTGTTTTGCTAGAGGGTTCTCCTGTGTACATGGTACATCTAATAGCTCCTACTTTTTCTCTGCCTGGAAACTTAGAATTAAATTATTCTCTTTTCCCTAGCAAATGACATGGCTCCTGTTTTCAGCTTTTCTCTGCAGTATTTCTGCAAATTTTATGGTGCAGCAATTTTTCACTGCCACCTGGCATGGAGAATCAATCCAAAATAACTGGTTTCTACTACCAACCATGACCTAGGAACTTCTGGATTAACATCTTAAATATTAGGCTGGTCATGAAAATCTGTTTTCAGACAGGGAAGTTGTTTTTCCTAAGAGAATCAAGGTGTTACCTTTTTTAATATTAAACTAAGGAGGTGTGTATAGAGAGAAACCTTGTTTTTGACTGAGCACCTATTAGTGTTCTACAGATTCAAGGCTAAGTGTAGATCAATAAGAGATCATTTGAGGTTGCAAACTGGATGGAAACTGTGAAATTAAAGTATCACAAATGACAAACCAGGATCATGTGAGCGGAGAAAAAAGTATTCCAAATGAAATAAAGAGCTTAAAAGCCAAGCAGTAGTGATTTAGATTAAGATGCTGCTTCTCACATATCCCCAGGCAGAATGTTTTGGGGCTAAGCAGCACGTGGTGAATGAAAGCTCAGTCACTGGGGGTGATGTCATGTTATCAGGTTATTAGCAGGCAAAGCAGGGAAGGGGATTTTTCGCTACTATTGTTGATTTGTTTGTTTGGGGGGTTTTTGTTGGTTTTGTATGTTTGTATTGGGTTTTTTATGTTTTGGGGTTTTTTTTGTTGCTGTTTTCTTTTCTTGTTGTTTTATTTTGTTGGGGTTGTTTGTTTGTTTGTGTTTGGGGTTTTTTTTTACATCAAGCTTTCCCCTTGCACAGTCCCCGCAGTGGGAGCAGTGGGACAGAGCAGCAGCTTGTGCTGGGAGGGCTGGTGAAGGTCTTGGAGGTTGCATTGACCATGGGAAGTCAGGTCCAAAGCGGTTTCCACCCCAAGAGCTGCAGGCTTTGCTTGACAGTCAAAGTCACCCCAGACAACAAAATAAGTGGTAACTTTACTGTGCAGAGTCTGAGAGAAGGGAGGGAGCTGAATAACTGCCCAGACCAGGGAATTGCAATAAACACAGTGCACACAATCTCTGTCTATTTAAAACTGTGTGGAAAAATGTGTAATTTTAGTTAATTATGCTTTTCCTCTGATATTTGTTCATTCAAGCTTTCCTATCAGACTTTGTAGATAAGAATACCTTTGCAGGATGGCTTAGTGCAAGCTACAGTTATAGAAACAATTATATTGTGTATTTTATTATGTAGAATTCAAGCTCAGCAAAATATATTTGCATATGTTCATTTGTCTCCTCTAAACAAAAGAAAAAGGGGTCATTCTCAAAGCCTGATGAGATTAATACCTTCTCCAAATTTTGAAGTGCTAATTCAAAAAGATGAAACTTCGTTGAATGATGCTATGTTTTAAATTAGGATGAGTTTTTTCAGTACCTAATTCCTTACTTTTGCACATATTAGTAGTTTGGCAATGGAGAGCTATTCCTTGAAATGGTTTTACCTCTCTAGGTTTTGGTTGCTCTTTAGTAGGTACTTTCTTACTACAGTATTTTCTCACAGATGATTCCACATTGTGGCCTGGAAAGTTCACTAAAATCTAGTGATGCTTCCAAGGCTGCTATCACAGCAACTTCCTCTCTCCTACCTCCCCGTTATCCAGACAGAGCACGTCTGAGAAATTCCAATCACCTTAGACCCAAGATTGCAGCTGTTAGGATGCAGCTTGCTCTGTCCTTGATCGGATTACTACACTCTGACTCTATAAACATGTGTCTGGTCATATTCAATGCAGATGGTTTGGGACTGCTTGTGTTAAAAAAAAAAAAAAAAAAAAATTAAAGCAAAGAGTTTAATAATGGCACATGTAAATGGTTGTGTACAGGGGGGTGAAAAAACGTGGTTCAGTCTTTAAGCAAGACGCGTCACACGTTGTTTGAATCATCCAGTGCTGTAAGAGTCAGTCTCAAACAAAAGATACTGAGTGAGATAAAGCTCATTCTAATGGAAAAAACAAATCATGTGTTTTTCTCACAAACAATAAGTTAGAACCATCCTGCTGTTTTGCGCGAACCAAAAGTTGCTTCTTTTGCAGTCCAGATATTTAACACTTTTCAGTATCATTTTTTTTCCCTCCCAGGGGTTAACTGCTATATAATATGACCTCACATTTTATACTAGCCAAAGATTAACAGCACACATTTTAAATCTAGCTCTTTTTCTCCTGTACTTAAATCAGAGTAATTTGGAAGAATTCCTAGTTTCTATCTTTCCCAATGGGTCCTTAATGATTTTTTTTCAATGCTTTATAGTAATCTCGCAGATGGGTTTGGCTTCAGGCTTCAATCAGTATTTTGCACTTTACCCAGGAGCCTCAGAGATAAAAGGTTAGATTAGGTTTGCTACCAGGGAAGAAGATATAGATGAATGCTATTTCTAAAACCTGGGGCATTGCTTCAATGTCCAGGAATAACTTTTACTATGAAACTAATTAAGCAATAAAACTAGAAAGAAGCTAGAGAAGAATGGCCATTTCAAGATTACATTTATGAAGTATTTTATATCTGATCTGCTTGCATTGACGTTTGATGCCCTGGTTACATAAGCATAATGTAAATTTACTGCTTGGAATAAGGTGATATCTTCATGAAGATTATGTACAAATAAGTTTTGTATCCCATCCTTCCTGCAAGTTGGTTTTGTTTTGTCTGCTGTCCTTTTCTGAACTATATCAATCTGTTCTTATTGAATTACTGTGCAGGCAGTTAAACAGTAGCCCCTAAAGTGTAATTGCTGGATAAGGGGTCAGACATCTCAATACCTTGTTAGTTCCTGTCCTAAATGCATTTTAGTGCATTTGCAGCTCATTTGAATCCTTATAGAGCCTAACTCTTGCTTAACCATTATGAATTTTTATGACATAAATGCTTCTGATTCTTTTCTGCAGAACTTTGGATTTTTATCCAGCCCTTCATTTGTTTGCTTTTGGTTTTTGCTCCCTGAGTGCAAGGTGTGGAATCCATATGATTAAAGTAAACCCTATAATCAGTATGATGCAAATGGTTTGCCTTGGGTTTGAAGCCTACTTCTGTCAGACACACAAGATCAACTTTTCTTGGCCTAAGCAAGGATTTGCACGTCTGAGAATGCAGTATAGCCCAGAAGCTCTTCAACATCTGTGAGGGAGGATGTAATTAAACATTGGAATCAGTACAGGAGCTGTTTGCTCTACTCAAATGATGCCAGCTAATGTCTTTGCAACACTGTTCAGCTCTCAGTATTTCAGAGCTTGACTGTAACCATTTCGGTACTAGAATGACTGCATCAGATCAAAGATTTATTTCGTTAATTGGTGCAGCCACAGAGAATAGATGTAGTTATTCCCTGTAAAGATTAAAGATAATATTGATATAGCTGCAGCCATAATGAAAGGCTTGCAAAACACAGCTACAGAAATCAAGCCCTGGTAATGAATGGGATGTTATCCTCTCATATGTTCTTGTGAGATTTAATTATATTGGCTGCAATTTTTGTGCTTCAGTATCTGGGTATAGTTATGTCTCTGGCTGTCAGGGCTGACAGGTAGCAAGAATTAATTGTAGAACTGAGCTGCCAGAATTCAAAGTCCGGTGTATAGGCATGTACTGAAAGCAGAAGTTCTTTACATCTCCCTACCCATCTGTTGAATAGTAGTAGGTGAGAAGTAGACAACCTTCTTAAAAGAATAGTGGATTTTAGCAGAGGGCAAGAAAAGCACATGAAACACTTTTCAGTAGCATCTGCATCACTTCTCAAAACTTACACCAACAGAGTTTCTGGGATTTTTTTATTCAAAAGAATGAGAATTGACTTGGGATTTTATCCCACAGAATTTCCTAAAGGAACTGTCTGCAAGAAAAATTGGAGTATCCAATTTTTTCTGAGCAAAAATTAAAGAAGCTCAGTGAAGCCCATGCTAGGAAAAATTTTACAGTGCTACCAGTATCTCAGAATCTCTTTGTGTTTATGATGCTATACTCAATATTTTTAAAGGTTTTCTGTTCAGGAAGATTTATGTTGTTCCTATTTTTAAGTATTGTGGTTTACAAAAGCAACTGTGGGATTTATACGAGAATTTTTAATTTAGGGAGGGAAAAGTCAGGATGGGAACAACCCTCTTAATGCTCAGACAGCAAGGTTTTCCCTTGGTCTTTCTGTACTCTGCAGAACATGACTGAAAGTGCCCACGCCACTGGTTGTGGTCATGAATTGCTTGTCTCAAACACTGACAGGTTTGGTTTATGGTGTAGGTGGTCCTGGCCTGAGGAACGAGAATCAACCATATCTATATTGCTTTGCAGGTACAGTTTGTCTCCTTCTCTGATGCTGCTGAGGAGTCACAAAAGCAATCTGGGGATATTTCACAGCATCCCAATATCTCCTGTCATACTTCATAAAAAGACTTGTGGTTTCTCTTGATAAAAGACCAGATTTCACCTTATGCCAATCCTCTCCCAATTTTAATGTTTTTTCAAATGTAGTTTCCTAATTTTACTTAACTGGTCAGGTTCTTTCTTCACAGGTCTTCCTAAATACTTTTTTCTTCCCCAGAGCCAGGTTTGTGTGGTTACACTAATAGGCTGATTTTGAATGTTCAGCAGAGGGCAGAATTTCCCACGTTATAAACACCTCGGTGTCAAATTAATTTGTCACAAGTATGTTTACTTTAAATGTGCGATTTACAGCGAACAGTGAGTAGTGATAAAATCCCCTACATTATCATTAGTAGTATGTTACTTTCCCCCTTGTAGATAAAATGAGGTATCAGCAAATGTTAACACCATACTTCCCAAAGACTTGCATCTTATCTTGTTTGAAGTGAAATGGGTAAACATTTTGTTGATAAGATTACAGTAAATATAACTTCCTGTACAGCTGAAAGAGCCAGTTGGAGCTATTTAACATAAACTGCAAGATCCAAGGTCTCATGTATTTTCCATATGAGAAGAAGAAGTTACAACAGCTGAGTTTGACCTCCCTGTGTGTCCATCAAGAAAAGCTCTGCATCATGGCAAGAGGTCATGCAAATAATCATGTGATGTAGGTTTTTAGTTCACAGGGAACATTGATGCAGCAGTATGGTGCGCTTTGTATGAATTAAGCTACTTACAGCTGAGTGTATTGTTTACTGTCAGCATGCATTCAGAAACTTTTTAAATATTCTGATGCAAAAATTGTTGTGCAAATAAAACAGGATGTGCTAAATATTTCACCTTTTTTATACCAGTATGAAGAGGGGAAGAAACGAAGAAAGCCCAACTACAGTAGTGTGGATCTTTCTGAGGTTGAGTGGGAAGACAGAGATGATGTGGTAAGTGATGTGTTGCTTTAAAACCCTGTCAGAAGACATTGTTGCATCCCACTACTGTACCTGGAAACTGTTTAAGTAGTCATTAGAGAGGCCACCTGACTGCTCTCAGGAAGGGAAGGACAATAGTCCCTTTTATTTCGTTCAGAATTTTATAACTGTTTTGTATTGCTTCTTCCGTACATGTGCCTATACCACAAACACAGACTCTTTGTATTTTTGGTAAAACTCATCACCTTTGCAGTCTCCATACATCCCATTGTGTATTTGTGCTGGATAGCAAATATAGCCCTAGAAACAGGAATAGAATGTCTCCTTAGAGCTGGCCCAGACAACCGCTGAAACTCAGAAATGAGTTGATCTTCTTTCCATGACATCCTTCTTTCCTTAATGGAAGTAATGGGGGGTGTTTTACTTAATGTACAAAGTCAAAAAATGAATAAACAAAATTGGATTCTTTGACCTGTGTGCAGAGCAGAGTTTCACTCCAAACTCTAATTTCAGACACATGGGTAGCTGCAGGAGCATAAATTCTGTGTCTATCATACAATGCTTTCCATTAACCTCATTTTTCAGTGCTCCATCTACCCTGTAGTTCACTCTTTATCTTACTCTTTCTTACCTTTCAGGCTTAGCCTTTTTGCAGTACTGTTTCAAAAGCTTTCCTTATGTCCATGGCTTAACCTTTGCCTGTTCTTTCTGTCACTTCCTCAATAAATCTGATTTGTTAGGCATGATTCGTTTTGTGTGAATCTGTGCTGACTGTCCCTAATTAAATCGTAACTTTCCAGGTGTTCGTCTTTCTGTCCCATAATTTAGTTTTTCCCATAAGGTCCTGCCTGCCAAAGTCACGACTAGCATGTCTGTATTTTTCATAGATGTCTCCTCGATCCCTTCTCAAATATCAGTCCTGTGTTAGCTTCTCTCAAGTCCCTCTACCTCTGCTTTTCCAGAGAGGTTTGAATACATCCACTGAAGGTTCCCATATTTACTTTGTCATGTCCTTCCGAAATCTGGGATGGATCACGTACAGCAGCCCCTGGAGTCTTGTCAGTCTTCAGATGTCCTAATTTCTTGATCCCTGTTCTGACATAAGTCTGTATTTTCTTTCTCCCTTACAAAATATATATCTTGCATTCCTCTCTCTCTCCACCCCCTTTGTGAATAGTGAAACAGTTCATCTACGTTTTAAGCAACGTCTGTTTCACCAGGTGATAGATTGTCCTCAGCCTCTCCTCAGAGGCCATTTCACTTCCTAGGTTGAAGTTTTCTGTTGGAGTGCACACACAAACTTTTTCAACGTTTTTATAGCTTTGTGTCATTTTCCATGCACACACTATTTAAGGTTTCCTCATAAGATTTTCATATATTGTAGCAGCCTTCTACAGTCTTGGCAATCTCATTGGCTTCATGTTTTATACCCTGCTTTTCCTCTTATCTTTGATCAGTATTACTCAACCAGTTTCTCTGCTAATGACCTTTTAAAATTTCCTCTTTCCTTTCAAATGTTATTGCTGTGCTTACACACAGATTTTAAACATTCATGATTTTTCTTCTTGTTATTTCTCTTTGGTTTGTCTTCTTTTTTTCTTTATATTTCTTCCATTATTTCTTCTGTTTGGTTTTCACATTTTTAATCCCTCGTTTTTAATCTTATATCTTAGTAGAAGTTAATCTTATAACTTGGTAGAAGTTCAGTGGTTTAGATAATGGAATATTGAGCTATTTTGGTGACTTTGAAAATCAAGTTTTATTTGTAGTTGAGATCCTATCTGAGTACACATGAAAGTCCAGATTCAGCTTTCTCTAAGTACTGCCTTTGACTGACACCCCTAAGCTGTGTCTCTTTTTCTGAAAATTTCTAACAAAAATTGAGTTTTGTCTGTCTTAAGGGTGCAAAATTTTTATTTCACATTTTGATAAAAATATATGCATACATTACATCTGAATCTTTGCCTTTCACCTATAAAACACATTTCTTAAAAATGAATTTTTAATTGTAAAACAGAAACAAGCTACATGTGGCTCTGCTTCACCCAAGGCCTTGGATTTGATGTTCTTGATTTTTTCCAAGCTTGGGTAGTAAAGCATTGTTTATTCAACTGCAGAGCAAAAGAATTAATGTATTCATATAGCTGCTTTTAATAACATAGACTACTACTGGTATATTTTTCTCCCATGAAACACTTATGTAGAAGCTGATTAAGACATTTTCTTACTTTTTGCCACATTAATTTAATGGTTACATAGTTTTCCAAGAATATAGGATGATCTCATACTACAGCAGTGAAACTGAGTTGCTAGGAATTGATTGAAAGATATTTTGTTGAAAGAGCAGTAATGCTTATTACTCTGAGAAGTGAAGACATAGGTTTTCTCCAGTGATCCAATAAGGAAAAAGTGGCCACACTAAGGTTAGAATTTTTTTCACCACAAAATATTGTTGTCATAAATATATCAGCTCATTTTCCAGGTTAACAATACCTGCTACCTTGCTGTTAAGACACTTTATTAGAAACAGAACTTTCAGCATGAACTTGTTAAGTTAGCAGTGTCTTCCAGCAAAGTTTGCAAATACACAGTACCAAAGAGGAGAAGTTTCAATTTGGACAGAAACCTTTTTCTCATTAACTTACTTAAAATGGTTCTATTATAATTTCTAGCTGAATGAAATATTTTTTTCCCAAATAAAGAAAGACCATGAATGAAGGTTATGGGGCTTCAAGCCAACTGAGGCAGTACCTATTTTATGCATTTAAGGAGGGAGATGAAACTACAGAAGAGCTGAGAAACTGGATTACAAAGCCAAGAAATGCAATCACAGAAAGCAGAAAAAAAAAAAAAAAAGACTAAAACTCTAAATCCTACATGCAGACTTGATCTTAAACACTACTGAGAATTTGGAGATCCTTTTAGTAAATCTATGACTTGCCTGAGGCTTGTGGGAGGAATGGGTCTTAGACAACTGCAGGCACCAATAGGAGAAAAATGAAAACCATGTTAAAGATAAATGGAGCTGTTCTGTAAATGTTAGAAAGAAGATGGTTAATTAAGACCAGCTCTCCAAGTCCAAAACCACAAAACTTAAAATAGGAAACTATTTCCAGAATTGCCTATTATGTATTGTTAAAAAAAAAAAAAACTACAGTAAAATATATGGTTTATTTTATATATACCTCCAGCTAAAAATTATTCTTTTACACTCACTGACAGAAGAGCAAGACTGTTAATTCAAATCTAGATGCCCTAGAATTAAATTTAAAGAGCTGCAAAGTTTGCAGTTTTTGATAGGTCAACCATGATCAACTTGTTTGTGAGATATTTCACTGACAAGTTTGGTCATTCTCTTTTCCCTCCATACTAACTCAGGAAGCCTGCAGAGTGCACTGATATGTCTTGTCTTCACAAATTCTCATTAAACCTCGACTGAATTGCTCAATCTGGCATGAGGCACTGTAGAACAGGAGATGCTTATTCAGCAAGAACATGATGTTCAAAATTGTGTTCAGATAGATAAGCAATAGAAGAGGCATAAAAATCTCATTTTGTCAATATTTTCCAGCATTTTAAATGCTGCATTGATTAGTAATAGTGGAATTTTCAAATTGTAATAAGGATTACAGCTTCAAAAGATCTATAGGTGCTTTTTCCTGTAACAAGTAAAATAACTCACCTCTTCCATTAGTAATTCTAAGAGTGTTCAAATGAAATATTTCCATTTATGGATGGTGTAACTGTTAAACAGCAACCTTTTTATTTCTTCCCTGAAGTCCTGAACTGATAGGTAGACAAATTCAAAATCCTAAGGCTGAGGATTTCTCAAAAAACATGTCTTGTCTTTCTTCAGTTTCAGCCCAGAGACCCTGCCCTCAGACCAGTTGTGCTGGGGTGGCCTGTCCTCATCCCTGGGGACACTGCTGGTCATTTTGGCTTACAGACCCGGGAGATGGTTGTGGGGTTTATTACTCCTTTTTGTCATCATGGCACGTTCACCTAAGAGAGAGGCTGTGTGTCCTTTGGGAGGAAGACTCTTCTTTCCTAGGGAGCAATGAGATGTGCTAAGGGAAGAGTTTTTAAGGATGATGGGCCAGGGATTTGGCAGCTCCCAGGTTTGGGAGTGTGTACCTCATGCACAGAAAAAAGTGTTTGTGGTGATCTAAAAAGTAACAGATTTAACTTGCAGAGAAGCAGGTAAATCATTATGTATAAACCCTTTTCCATTTGTTTTCTGTTTTCCCTAGCTTCTCTGAATTTTTTGCTTATAAAGCAATGAAATATGTTTTTGAAGGGGATTTAAAATGTCTTTTGGAAGACTCTGAGAGGGAGAGGTCCAGGCCAATTGTTAAAGTTGTGACTGACCTAGGGCTTGCACTTCAGCGCTAAAGTTTATTACCTTGCAAGGGGTGCCTGAACACCAATGGGCAACCAGAGGGAATTGCAGAGCACTCTAGCTGTGTGTTTCCACTGAATTATGTTACTGATCAAATATCATTTGGGCTGTCATTCTGGTTTTTGTGGGCTAATGTTAATTTTTGATGCAGTTAGGATGAAGTTTCTGGTGCTTGTTAAGGATGCAGTCCAATGTAGATTCTTAAACAGAATATATAGTGTAAGATACGTGGGGTTTTCTCCTTTTTTTTTTTTTCTTTCTTATTATCTGTGTCATAGTTGATGTATTTAAACACTGGGCCCTGGTCTAACCAGCTAAATCCATCTGGGAGGCTAGTTCTTGCCTTCCCATGCAGGAACTGCAGAATAGTAGTCAGTTACACTGTTCATCCCAAATAAAATCCAGATTACTACACATACAACTATTTTACCATGAAGGATGCTGAGAGCTCCTATCTTATGTACCTTAGCTTAAAATTGTATGGCAGGAGCCTTGGCCTATACAGAAACTAATAAAATCTGTGAGTTCTTCAGTTTGCAGTACAACTATGGAAAACAAAGAAATTAAGAAAATTGAGTACTACTTAGGCTAAATGAGTGTACTGGAGAGCTCAGAGATAAAAGGATTACAGAAAATGCAAATAAAGGAATTGACACACATTTCCTTCATTTCAGCTCCGAAATGCAATGGTGAACCGGAAAACAGGAAAATTCTCCATGGAAGTGAAGAAGACAGTGGACAAAGGGGTACAATGTCTAAAATATTATTCCAACTAAATTTAAAGCAAACAGATAATTTTTAAAATTATTTTTAAGGTTGCTATAAATATGGTTCCCTGCAGTATATATTTTTTCGCTCACTGCATGTAAACATTGCTTCTAATTTTGTCAGTGACTGACCACTTGATTTTTTTATACATTTCTTATAGCAAACTAACTTCTTCCCCTCTCCCTTTCTGACTTGTTCTGAATCTAGAAGCGGGTACTGGTGATGACAAATGACTACTATTATACAGACATCAAGGGTACTCCATTCAGGTAGAGCCGGCCATAATAAATGGATGTTTCATCTGACTCATTGGATTTGTGCTTATACAGAGCTTGTGAACTCATTAAAAGCTCATCAGCAAAAGCTGACAGTGAAATATCCCTGGACAATGCTGGAAACTGCAAGGAATAGGAGCCTACCAGCATTCCTTTCAGCTTTTCCAGGGATGGAAAGTTTGTGCAAGCTCACACAGGCAAACTCACAGTGTTTGTCATGGCTTACGTTTCATTGAAAAAATATTCAGTTGAGGTTTACATTGAACGAAAGGCTTTCGCAGGTACTTGGAGAGCTATAAATACTATAATCCATTTAAGTAACTGCATCTTGAGCCCCATTTTATTTTTTTTTTTCCCACAACAAGAATGTAATGTAAAATGAGATAGTATTTCACTTCCAATTTGAGGTTTGGATGTTTTCTTTCTCTGAACTACCTTCAGTGTATTTGTATAACTAAAACCGAGTAAGTTGGCAATTTTGGCATGCATATGAGGAGTAAAAAAAAGAAAGGAAAAGAAAAACGAGTAGTCACTTTAAAAATGCTCATATTTGAACTAGAAATAACCCACTAACTGTACCTTGCACTTAAGGTAGGAGTTTGGCAGTTGTGATACTCAACTGAAATTTTCTTCAATGGAACAGTTTCACATAACCTGAGCTACATTACCCCACAGAGAAATTATAAGCACATTTCTCTGACCTCTAATGCATGTTAAAATTTACTCATGGGTGGTATTACTCAGTGGGTTTTTTGCTCGGTTTATATTTTGTGGAGTTTTTTGTGGTTGCTGTTTGTTTTTCTTGTTTGTTTGTTTATTTGTTTTTCTTTGGCACTGACACTTTTGCACTATTAAGAAAACAGAAATGGGGCTACATACATGCCTGTAGTGCCAGTTATGGTGCTAAGGACAGAAATATAGTTAGGAAAACAGTTCTGGTTTTTCCAACATGTTATGTATCTAGTTTTGGGTTGTTGTACAGGTTTAGGACAACTGCAGGGGCACCACTTATTAAAATATACAATGTAGTGTCAAAGATGTTTAGTGTTCAGCCCTTTCCCAGACTGAGCTGTTCATTGCAGCTTGTGTGCTCTTGGAGTTGTTGCCTCTACGTGTCCTTCAAGTATCAGCCCATGCATTTGCAGTCTTCCTGATTGCCAGCAGATTCCTAGCCCAGGAAAATCCCCTTCAATGAATGAGTGAATGCCACAAGGTATTCCACGTTTTTGTTCAATAGCAAGAGGCACGGGATCCCCCAGCCTCTTCATTAAACTTGGATGTTTTAAATGGTAGACTGAAAACCAGACCCAAACACAGCATATAACTGTTGTGAATTTATGAAACTGAAGTCAATACAAAAGAGCTATACTAACTAAATATATGAAACACAGAAAAAATTTGTCCAGGAGGAGACACATTTGAAATTCTTTTCTTCTCAGTAGCTCCATCAATTCCCACATTTCTGTAGTTTCTCAGCAGCTTAGTCTGATTTACAAAAAATACCTCCTTCATTGTAAGGCCATGAACATGTTCAAGGCTCAGCTGAAGAAATCTCATGCTGGGTGAACAGCAGTGAGCTAAGAGGGGCTCATTTATTAGTTTGCCAGGGAATAATGGTTTACTGCACCTCTAAGCACACATAAATACAGCCAATTGTTGCAGGCACATCAGAACTGAGACATCATTGAAGCAACTAATTGAACAATAAATATAATTGGTGAGGGTTTGGAAACAAACAGTTTTAAGTTAATCATAGTACACGAGCTGGAAACGTTCAAAATGAAAATAGCTCTGAATGTCTGCTGTTTGTCTCACAGATTTCAAGGTCTGCTTTATTTCTCTGCACAGTTTAGGTGTGGCTCTCTCTAGAGGACATGGAAAATACTTCTTCAGAGGGAACGTAACTGTAGAAGAAGGTAAGGTACCTACCTTCTCATGTGGCTTACACAGTAGTTTTATTGTTGATTTCGTAGTTCCTAAAGCTCGTACATTAGTCTGCAGATTCCATAAGGGAATTAGATTTTTCTTTTTTTCTTTTTTCTTTAAAGATCTTTTGCTTCACAGGATTTTAAGCATACTCAGACTGTTTGTGAATCTTCTTTAAATGGAATCATCTTCCATCCTCCTCTCTCAATGTTCCAGAGAAAAACTCATGGCTAATGTTAATAATTTGTGGTGTTTTCTGAATGAAGTTACAACTAACACAGTAATGGCTATTGGTTTTGTTCACAGACATTGTGAAATCTTTCACAGCTACAACTGTTTTGTACATTATCTATAAGGATTTACATGTTTATAATAGCAGTAGAGGTACCCAGGGAATGACCTGTTCTTTGGTTTTGCTTAAATCCCCAACTAAATGAATGGAGGAGTCAACTGTGTGTGGTGATAAAATTGTTCAGCAAGAAAGTTTCTGAAGATGAAGGAAGTGTGGAGGCATTTCAGCAGGTTGAAGGGAGGGTTGAAAATTTTAGAAGCTGCTGAACAAAAGCTGTTTCAGTAGAGGAGAGCTTTCAGATTTTATGCTGAAGTCTCTATTTCTGGTTCTTCTTCTTGTTTTGTCAGTGATGTTAAGACAGTTAATTTGTTCAGGGCTTTGTTCCTTGGCTGTATTTTGGGGCATGAATATGTTCTTGTACTCAGGAGAGGTATAAAAAGAAGTTCATTAAGGTTCAAGTACCTGCACAGCAAGTACAAAAAAGGCACAGCATGAGGCTTGGAGCTACTCATTCCCCAGACTGTTCCAAACATACCTCTCACTGATGTTCTTTAATCCAGCCACACATCTCAGCCAGTCTGAGTCCCAGATGCAGCCCCAGAAATGTTAACAAAACCATAACTAACTGTTCCTTCTCTCCCACTCTTACCTTCACTGATTCTCTCTCACTTCACCTCACTGTCCTCCCCAGGGACCACAGTTCTAATTCCTGTTTTGGCTTCCCTGCCTGCCTTAGTCACTGTTGCTCTGTCCTTGTTCGTTGTGTACTCTGGGGGGTTAAACCCAGATGCCTGCTGAACCCTATTTGCTTATTGTCTATTGATAAATGTTTTAAGAGTTTTTAAAATTGCCAAAGTACATTTTTATTGTGCTATATAGCTAATGACATAGTTCTTATTTACAGGCATTTGTGTGACCTGTTAGTACAAAAAACCTTTTCTGAATGATCCCATAAATTGCTGTTTGTGTTCATGGGCTGTGTGCTTAGGTTTTGAGGGAATTGTTCTTCATGATTTTTTTCTTTATTAGAGAAGGAGAACAACTCCCATGAAATGAAAAGTGTGTATTTTAGCATACAGAACTTTACTGGCCAAAGAGAATGAGGGAATATGAACAGGAGTCTGTTCCCATTTTGCATTTGTCTTTGCTCAAATTTTCTTCTAAACTTTAAATATATTATGTGAATAACTCATGTAAGTTAAACATATCAGCACAAAAATTTTTTTCTTACCTTTTCAGTTTTAGATCTGATTAAACTAGTTTTGCTAGTCTGTTAGACCCTAAAGTGTATTTAAACATAGCTTACTGTGATTTATTTCGTTATGGTAATAATGCACTTTCCAAGAAGGGTTTATGTTATGGAGTGTATGCAAATAACCATCTGTTACCCAGACTTCTCCCTAAATAACCCATTATTATTCCTGTTACAGGTTTACATGATTTAGAACACCCTGATGTATCTTTAGCAGATGAATGGTAAGCCTTAAATAAAGCATGAAATTAGTGTCTATTACCCTTCTCGGTTTCATATTGTTTGTGCTTGCAGAGCCCAATCCTTTATGTTCAAAGACAAAGAGAGATCATGCTTGTACAGATGACTTTTTATTGTTTTGACAACGTGTTCACAGGTCCTATTGCAACACTGACTTACACCCTGAGCACCGGCAGATGACTCAGCTAGAAGCAATTAAACGCTACCTCACAGGAAAAGAGCCCCTGCTCCAATGCAAGTATTTTGTTAAACACGGATCTGCAGGCTGCAGCCCAGCTAAAAACCGTCATACTTAACCTTCTACAAAATGCAAAGCTACTCAATTTAACCAGCGAGGATTTGAGATAGGATTGCTTAGCTGATGTTGCTTTGCAATTTCAATTGGTTTTGAGCTTTTTCCAGGGTATCAATAAAGATATTATTATTTATTAGTATTAATTATGCACTATTAGTAGTAGCAGTATTAATTATGATGCAAATTTCCGACTTTTACAGTAAACTATGTGCCTGTACCAAACATTCAAGTTTCTGTTCAGATAATGTAGCTGTACTATGCAAAATTATCACTCCATGAGGTTTTATAAAGTGAACAGGACTGATCTGAATCAATCCTCGGATCACACCTCTAAAGAATTTACCAGATATTTCATGGGTATTTTAGGGAGGATGTGTAGGCAATTAGCATTTCTGAACTGCAAAGCAGAATAAAAAATTCAGATAGGTGCATATTCTGTATGTTTGCAGAAATGCAGAACTTTTTGTGAGTGTTACTAGATGTACTTGTAACCTTATGGCACATGCAGACATGAGCATTACATAGTATATTCATGAATGAGTTACATGAAGTGCAGGATCATTGTTTGGTTTTTAATCTAGAATTGTTGCCAATGCAATGAAATTGTGGGGGGAAAACTGCATTGTGGTAAAATTCCATGTAATATAACATAGTAAACACTTCATAGTGCAAAATGTTTGAAAGCACATCACAGATAAAATATAGCAAAATGTAAGAAAACCCTGCTGTTTGATCTTTATACGCCCATACATTTACTGCTTTTATTGTATTGTAATAGGTGATAAAGAATTGATCCAGGAAGTTTTGTTTGATGCAGTTGTGAGTGCACCAATTGAAGCCTATTGGACCAGTCTAGCATTGAATAAATCTGAGTAAGTGATCTTTGTGTCCATCATTATGTATCAGTCATGGGTGTATTTTTAATAGTTACATTAAGGAATTGGTGGAATGTCTAACAAATCCTGATATACATGAAAATATTGAACTATCTCTTTGATGCTAAATACCACCAAGTTTGAGTTCAATCTGAAGTGTTTATCTTGCATTGTATGTCGTGAGGATTAGCTGAAAGGTTACCCAATTTCCACAGTAAAACCAGTGACATTGTACATTAACTGCAACTTATAGTTCTGTGTATTTTTAACAAAGGGTACTTGAAAAATTTAATGCAAAATTTACCAAAATTATTGATGCAATTGGTACTTTACCTCAGAATAAGTTACATATAGAAAAACTTGCACTGATAAATAATTTCTTTAATCCTCGATTTGTTTATTTTCCAGAACTACCTGGGATCTAAGTTTCTGTTAGGGAGAATCAGGACATTAGCCAGTCCTTTTCAGAGTTTATATCTTTTACTTTACTAATTTATGCTTTGATGTACTAACGTGTTAAATAACAAGTTTTTATCCATGTTACACAGGTGTTAATCTTTGCAGTTTGCATGAAATACTGTGGTTGAAAGGCAATTCTGGAGATTATCCTGTTTAGATTTTGCTAAATTTCAACCATTTTATAAAAGATGAATGAAAAAATGCGTTGCTGTACTGCATGTACTCATATTGAATGAATAAAAGCAACATGATAAGATCTGGTTCATCAAACAAAGAGTTATCCAGCCTTCTCTGAGAAGATAAAGATAAGAATTTGTTGCATGCTAACATACTGTGGACATCGAGAGGTGTAAGGTGTCTTGAATCCTCCTACACAATGAAATAACAGATCCAGTAAACACAAGGACAGCTGTGGAATGATGCCAGTGGGAGACTTTTGATGCCCTTTCAGATTCTGACTTTGCTTCATTCTGTCTCATTAATGTGAAACAATAAAATGGCTCTTGTCCCTGGCTTTGTGGTAATGGGACTGAAGTTCTTGCAATCACACAAGAATTTTAAAATAGTTTGGTACTGATAACAGTGCAGCAGCAGAGCTCTGTCTGAGATATCTGGCACGTTTTTTTCTCAAGTTCTAAAGGCTAAAGCCTGTCCTAAGTTTGACTCTCAGCTACCTGTTTTAAATATGTTTGCTTACCTGAGCAATAGTCACACCTATGACTTGAAGCAAAAAAATACCACAGAAATATTGCACGGACTGGGAGCAAGATCTGGAATTCCTGCCCATCTCAGAATCACTGTGTGTCAGTGGTTATTAAATAGTTTGTATATAGCTATGCCATACCTCTTTATTCTATGGCTTCTATGTAAACTCTCCCTAAAAATCCTGCAAAATTTATTGTGTTTGGCTTTTTAGGGATTCTCATTCTAAACAGCATTTTTACATTGCATACTATTCAAAACCCAGATGACGGTAACTTAAAAAACAACGTTTAAGAGTAAATCAATAAGTAAGGAAACTATGCTCTCAATAATCTCTCAAAAACCTCTACCCTTGTGCTTTCTGTGACAGCAATGCAGCTTTATCTGTTTACTGTCTGAAGCATTATCTTTGCTTGTGTTCTGCACTGTTTCAGAAACTCTGACAAGGGAGTGGAAGTTGCCTTCCTTGGGACACGGACTGGACTCTCTCGTATCAACCTGTTTGTGGGCCCAGAGCAGCTGACAAACCAGTAAGTAACAAACTGTGCCTGGCAGCCAGATAAGAAAAGAGGGAAAGAATTGTTTGTTTTTATGCAGTCCACCTACTGTTTCTTCACACAGAACCAGTCAGAAAGATTTCCTAGGATCCCTTAAATTCTTTCTTTGACTGGAACTTTTGGAACAATGAACTATTTTACACCTGTAGCCCATAAATTTGCTTTCCCTGCACAGACACTCCCAGCCTCACATCTCTCTTCTTATGGATATGCTACACCTTTTACTACACCACCTGAAAACAAATACCTGTAGGATTTTTCAGGGATTTTGTATCATTGTTGTGGAAAATATTTTTGGTGTTTAAAGAAAGCCAAGTGACAGAATTGGACTGGGTGAAAGAGTGATCAGGAGACCCCATCATATAAGAGTTTCCCATTTTCCTTGGAGAACATGTAGTCTAGTGGAGGTATTATGCATGTAGAAGAGCATCCATGTTTGATTTTTTTATGATAAACTAAGTCTATTGCATGAAAACCTCTATGGTGCTTATCTGAGGACAAATATTTTTGCACAAGTAGGTGACATCAACAGCACTACAGTTTGTTATCCAGACAGAAAACCAGAACAATAGTGTGGACACTGTATTTGCTCTTGGCATAAATTTTCCTCTGTCAACATTCCCTGAAATTACTAAGGAATAAAGTATTTAGTTGTCCACTACTACCCCCTACACAGTATTTTGAACTTAGGCTGTAAAATTACCCTTTTTTTCACTACTCAAGAGTGAATGCCAGTGGCAACAGACTACCAAATCTCCAGTGCCTTTTTCACCTTGTGCAGCTCACAGTTCTTATATTGTGCTGAAAGAAAAAGGCTTTTTAGACTAAGCATTTTTATTTGTACACATCAATAAAAACAATTTTAGTGGTACTTAGAGGTACTGGTTTTTAGTACTTTTAATGTCTTTCACAACAAAAGTTATTGTGTGTCACAAACAATTATTAGTGACTCGATTTAACTCTTTTGTTGAACAAACGGTGTTAGAAAAATTGTCCCAAACCATTTTCTTCGTAAAAGGCTGCATTTTGTTTTGTCTTGTCTTTCAAAGCTAGAAACTATAGTGTGCCATGCAACAAAAAACAATTGTTTTCTTTCTCTCTCTTTTCTCAAGAGATTTCCTGACAGCTGAAGATAAGGAGAACATTTTTAATGCTGACCATTTTCCACTCTGGTACAGAAGAGCTGCTGAACAAATACCTGGGAGCTTTGTCTATTCAATCCCATTCAGCACAGGTCTATAATTTTGTCATTCCCTAAATTCTGAGCCATGCATGGTGCTGAAAGGATTCTAAGTGTGCCAGTATGGAGTGGGCTTTGTAGCTAATCTCAAATATTGATCTGAAATAGGCATTGAAATTTGCAGCTACTTCACTGGTCCTTTGACCAGGTGTGTCTTTTATGGGGCTGCAAGTAAAACCCCAAGATGTGGTGTAACACTTTTCATTTAATATTTGCACAGGTACAACTACATTTTAACAGATATTTTAAGCAGGGAAAGTCCAACAGAGTAAATGTCCACATTATTGAGAAGCCCTACCAGCTGTCACCTTTGCTGCCTTTTAGCAGAGGAGACAAGACCTGATGACTCATTTCAGTGTTTTAAGCTTGTTTTTGGGATGCTGGGGAATTTAAAATGGCAGTGCCAGTGTGTTCTGTGCATACATAGAGATCATGATGTTCCCTCTTTTGTTTTCTGAACACTGTATCCACATAGGCTGTTATCTAAAACCAGGGAAAAACCCTTCAATTTCCTCATTTTGCAATATATTGTTTCAAATTTTTTTCCCCTTACTACACCCCACAGAAACTGCCAACAAGAGCAATGTGGTGACAGCCAGTACTGCTATTCAGCTTCTGGATGACAGGAAATCTCCAGTGGTTGCAGGTACAATTGTTGTTGTTTATTTGTTTTGTTAATTTTTTAAAATCAGTTTTTTAAAATCTTCACTTTCTCTTTTGGGTTAGTAGGTATTTAATGTAAATATCCAATCTTTTAAGAAGAGAGAGGGAAGGATGCAGTTGCACCTATAAGATATAACTGGATGATTAAGTGTGGAGAGCATTTAATGCTTCCTCCCCCAAGAATTTGATCCTTTATTAATTGACTCTCAAACCTCTCTGTGAGCTACTGAGTTTGACTTTATGGAAATAACCATTTCCGTATGGCAATTTTGGTAGACACAATTCTATACTATCGTAAATCAGATTGTATTATGACAAGGAAAAAGAAGTATAAGAAAGGACTATCTGATTTGTAAATGTTCCACCCAGGCTTCAACTTTGAAAATTCTGTGCTATAACAGGATTGTTTTATAACAGGATACAATATGGTGATTTTTGTCTAGATTATCACAGATGTGATTTGTTCAGAGCATAGAAATTGAACAACAAAGCTCTGCTGTCTGTCAGCCAAGAGTATAACAGTACCTGAAAACTAAAAGGTGAAGTGTGACAACTACAGAATAGAGATAAAACCCAGAGATTTAAAAGCGGGAGTAATTAATTTTGAAATTATTGGATGTTCCTCACTCAAGTTCAGATGCTTATCTGACCAGTTTTTCTCTGGTTCCCAGTGGTTACTGACTCTGAAGAAGGAAAGCATTTATTATGCCAGAAACCAAGCTCTCTTATCTCAGGAAAAATTAAATATCTGCCACACAAAGCAGGAACCACCTTATTTTTCTCATATTAAAATACTATTAAAAATGCAGTGAATATAGTACTGAAAGAGCAAGAATGTGCCAGAGAAATGGGAAATCTCAAATCTGTTTCCTCAAACACAGAATAGGCACTGATAAAAAAAGATTTTAGGTCAATAGGAAAGCAGCTTTCTGACTCCAATCCACAAGATACATTCATCACAAATTATTGAACTCTTCTATATAACACGCCAGGAAATCCTAATTTTGACTTCATACTCCTGTTAAAGCATAAAATAACATTTATAAACTAATGTAAATGCAGACACCTGCAAATTGCTGAAGATGTAATTTAATTTTCACTACGATGAAGAAGTGAAGAAGTGTCATGTTATTTCTAGAATGCTCTGTTGTTTGGAGTTAGCAAAAGGTTCATCACACAGTTTTCCATCATCTCTAAAATGCATAGGGTTAATAGACATCCTTATATTTATTCTTTTCTCACCAGTATTTGCAATTTTGTTTTTACTTTGAGAAGGTATGACACATAATTACTTCCAATACACTTTCAAAAATCTTTGGGTTTTTTTGGTTTTTAGTAATTGTAAAAGAGAAAAGCAGGTGTTGCTTCCCTTCCCCCAATAATTCTGTTTAGTACTGAACACTTGAAATTGCTTGGATCCCATACTTTCTATCTAAAATAAACACAGGCTCTTGAAAGTTTTTAATGCCAAAGCACATAGAAGATTTCCATGGTATCTGTAAAAGCACTATGCCATGAAATATAAGAGCAGTGTAACTATTTCTGAAGCACATCGGTGGTTTTTTATTTCTATTTCTGTAAACTTTAAAAATGTTGTGATAGATATTTTGTTTACTGTATGAAACACTTTAAAGTGTTTTTTTCTTTTAAAGTATCACTCACCCAGCTACAGCCACTCAGAGACAAACAAGTGTATGCACTGTTCTTGTTCTCCTTAAGTTTAAGATCATGAATGTGACTTATCAGTCCTATTTTCTCTCAGAACACTTTCAAGAAAGCACCCAGCATCTAGTTCAATTTTTAGGTTTTGTTATAACGCTGACAATATTCTGTGTTAAGCAAAATGGATTTGGAGGCAGAAACTGGAGCAGTGATAAATGGGAGAAGTTTGAAGTTTTTATTAGCCAGACTTGGGAGACTAAAGTAAGATTATGGGTAACGTTTTCAAATACCTCCACTGGAGTTCAAATTTGGCCAAAACATCTCATTTTAATTTGTGTGAAGTAAGTATTCCTTATCCCCATTTGGTCTGAGTAGATTACAGAAAGCAGCAGGACGGGATACACATTTCATGTTAAATCACTCTTTTCCCTAGAGGGATTTGACTGAAAACTAAGCTGTGCCAGAATGTTGTTTATTTCAGATCACTACAAGAGTTTAAATCTGGCAGAAAGAAACTAGAACATTGTTATAAAATGTTATTCCTGCCCACAAGAGGGGAAAAAAGGAACAAAACCAACTCTTACTGCAAAATCCATAGACTGGGTTTGATTTTATTTTGGGGTTGGTTTTTTGTTGTTGTTTTTTTGTATGTAGTCAGATTTTTTTGTTTGTTGTTGGGGTTTTTGGGTTTCTTGTTTAGAAACCCATCACTTATAACAGATGTCATATAAAAGTCTAAGGCTTATTGAAAATAGCAAAGACTCAACTGTATAAAATAGGCAAAAAATCCTGAAGTCAGTAATTCTGCAGAGTCTTACTACAGAATAATTCAGTGTGGCTGCTGTTTCGCCATCTGTACCTACTAATACCAGTTCCCTGTGCGAATTCTTGGCAAAAAGCCCCTGTAATTTGTTTCTAAGACCTCTCCTGCTTCTTGCAATTGAGATTGTGATTTTTTGTTTGGTGGGTTTTTTTTTTTACTTGAATAAATGCAAATTTCTATAGAAGGTGTGTAGATAAATCTTTAATACAAGTGTAGTATTATCGTATTTATTATTGTTTATACAGCATTCAGTTTAGTTGCAGGAGGGAAGTGACAGTAGTACTGCATCAGGATTTCCAGGATTGTCCCGGGATTATAGTAAGCACGAGATGTCACTGAGATGATTTGTTACTGAATCAGTCTCATGTTTATCGAAGGGTGAGACAGAAGAGTCATTACAAACAGCGTCTCTGATATCAAAGGCAGTAGTTACAGTAACAGTAGCAGAAGCAGTAGGCCGGTGTACTAGTTTGAAAACAAACCAGTGGGAGGCACCAAGTCAGAATAACAATTTAATGGGGAAATTAAAGAAAAGGAAAAAAAAACTAAAAGAAAACACTGGTTCAAACTGACAGTCAAGATACAACCTGAGTCCCTGTTAGGCAGGGTGGTGGCTGCAGTCCTCTGAAGTGGTGATCCTGTAGAAAGGGTCTGCTCTTCCTCAGAAGGTCCAGTGGTGGCTGTGTAGTTCCTGTCCTCTGGAAATCCAGTAAAAGGGTTGTCTCTGATGTTCAGAGTCTCAGATTATATCCCCGATGGAATGCTTGGTTCCTCCCTCTGGGTGGAGCATCTCACAATGGGGTAATGAGTCATGAGGCCAAGTGTTGATTGGGCTCATTAACAGAAGATAGTCCGGAGGGAGTTATCTGGGAGTCATGCGGCAGGACAATGATGGGCCATTAACAGCAAGATAGTCTGGGGGGAGGAGGCAAGGAAACACTGCCCCACCTGATTTCAACAGCTCCTGAGGATGGTAATAGAATACACTGCAACCCAGGAGAGCTGGGCAGCTGCAGCAGGTACAGATGCCAGGTAGCAGCAACTCAGAGAGGTAGCAACAGCTTGCTGGAGAAGCAGCAGCCTGCCTCACTCTGTGTCTACAAGGCTTTTTATAACTTTTTGAGCCAATAAGCAAATGCCACAAAGCTTGCTACACATTTGTACCAATCACCACTGTATAATTTTGCCGCAGTGTGTGCTTTCTTATCCAGTAAACGCATTGCTATTATAGCCAATTGCACAAGCTTATACTAATCCATCTTAACTTTCTAGGAAACTTTACTATAAAACCCAGTATTAAAACTCTTTACTCTTTTATTTATCACTATTATTTCTTGTATAAAGTATATTTTTACTATGTTTCTACTTTTATAAGGCCTATTTATTTCAAAACTACAAAACTGCGTTCACCAAGGCCGCAAATCGAAATATGTATCCATTTCTATCTACTCAAGCACAATGTCCTTTATGTATTCTGTCAGCACCTGTGGGCACTCTGTGAGAGAGCTCCCTGCAGCTTCATTTCCCACAGTACTGCAGGCAGGGCTTTCTTTAGATCTGAACACATTTATGTTCAAAATTACCTTAGCTGAGTGTTTTCTGTGACCATGTCTTCTAAATCAAGTTTACATTGAAATGATGAGCATCTTCAAACTGCCCCTGTTACAAAGTGGAGTAAAAGATGGAGTTTTTTTCTTCTCAACAAGATCTAAAAATAGGAGAATGATCCCCCACCCCAGTCTTGAAATTTAGTGAGATTCCTGGAATATGAGTATTCCTCTGGGTGACAAAGATGAAGCTAATATAGGATATCCAAATTTAGATAGTGATCTAGCTACTAAAATTGAGGCAAGTTAAGATGGAACAGTCTCTTACAACGCTCATGTGAAGGGCAGTACATTTCTGCTAAATGTTGGTAGAATTCAGCATTCCAGTCTTGTATTCTTTGAGTTAAATTATTTCAGGTCCTTTATTTGGATGTCGATTTTCAAGTAGCAAACCTATGGGCATCTGGATAAGGGCAGGATAGGATTTCAATGTGCTATGTACATGTTTATTTCCATTTTTTGGCAAGAGATGATGGTTTCATCATTATGATTTTGTCAAAAAAATTATTAAAGGTACCGCTCACCTAGACAGTTCTGAACAAGATATGGGGATGGAAGGAAGCAAGCAAGAGCCATCATGGAGCAAAGCAGGGTCTAAAAACTGAAAAATTGCTCTCTCTTGAGATTTTGAGAGTGTTGACAAAATATGTGAACACTCATAAAGGCAATTCCGTTTAGGGGCATTTTAGTTCAAAAGCCGCAGTACAATATAGGACCTTAAAAACCCCTCTTGTTGAAAGAGACCGTTGCAGTTCACAGAAAACATGAAAATTAGCCCCTTGTTATGCTTAATTAAAGATAACAGAACCGACATAATCTTCTTAGGGAAAAAAAATAGTAAAGAATGCTGAAGAAAATGTCTGATGAAAATTGCCCTGTCTTCTTAAGTTTTCTTCGTTGAACAAGCAGAACCTGGGCTTCAGGCCTCATTGGAAAAGTCCATAGCAGGGGTTAGTAAAAAGCTCTGGACACTGAGTCGGAGGAATGAAGGATTAAATCATACACAGGCAAAGTCTTTAGTCTCACAGTCATTGGAAATTTAGAATTTGAAGGAGATGAGGAGAAATGGTCCATTTTTTTTCAATACAAGGCTGCTTAAAAAAGCTGAAATTATGTACAATTTTCCTTAATCCTTCTTTGCCTCTTTTTTGTGCAGACCAGTCAAGTACATGAATTGTAGAGGCTGGAATTGATCTCTTAAGATCATCTAGTCCAATCCTACTGGAGTAGATCTTGAGAGAATCTGCACTAGAGCTGACTACCCAGAACTGTGTCCAGTCAGATCTTAAATGCTTCCCAAGTGGAGAGGCCATGCCCTCTCTGGGTATGTTATATTAGATGTAAATAGATATAAAAATCAGGTGGGGTTTTTTACTGTTTCCACTAATTGTTGAAAATGTAGAATTGCAAAAAAGTTTTGTTTCTGTGGTACTTTAGTACAAGGAAGGAATATCTAAGAAGTATTCTCTGCCATTTTTTTTTAATATGGTCAGTTTTGTGTTGGACTTCCTATTTATCAAAGTTGAAATTAGAAAATAGAAAACACTAAATGAGCCCTCCTTGCACATGCTCTTCTGTGGCCTGTCAAATCAAATCAAGTAATAGCTTAATTTGTTTGTTTTAAAAAGATAAAAATCTTTACCAGTACATCAGACCTGTAGTTTCTGAAAACAAGCATGTCCTCAATGCTTTATGTCAGCATAGCTGGAACAGTAGAGTAAGAGAAGCTCACTGTAGCTAAATTATTGAGAAATGAAAGTACTCCTGTTCTGTGAAGATGAATGACTGCATGTTTACAGTCATTTTCTATCAAAGAAGGATGATTGTCTGGCATGTGCATTCAAGTGTTGCCATAGCTCTATGAATCTACCCTGACTCAGTCTTTCTGCTTAAGCTGCACTAATTTATATATATATATATTTAACTCTACATATAGTTAAACATATATATAGCTAAATATAAACTGAAATGTATTTAAAATATAATAAGCAATCTTTTATATCCAGGTGTAGGAGGTGTTACTGAAACTGAAGCAAAGGCAGTCCTCTTCTGTTCACTGACAGTGGGATTTTAAATGTTCTTACCAAAAATGCTCATTATGCAAACAAGAACACTATGTTTTATTCTCCCAAAGAAATTTTTCCAAGTAGTGCCATGATCCAGTATTTAACTTGTCCAGTATTTAACTTTTCAAACTTGATCCTTTATTTTTATAACCAGCCCATATACAAATTCAAGGATTTTTTCTCCAAACCCTGGTTAAAGAGATCTTTTTTACAAGTTACCTCATCCATCATTTTCTTTGTTCTCCCTTTTATATAACTTTTAAACCCAACTTTAGTATAACAGTACTCTCACTTATTTCATGTTAAATATTCCTAGCCAGGATGCTAAAAGGCCTCAGATAATTTGAATGACACAGCTTTAAGGTTTAGCATCTCCTTTTAGTTTTGTATCCATAAGCTAAGCTAAGGAATAGTAAGGACTCAATCATTGATTTGTTAAAAATGGCACACAATTTTGAATGCCTCTATTCTGGCCAGAGGAAAGTGGCCCTGATGATCCTGCTGTTTGATATTCAAACTGTGCCTTGAAATTAGGAAAGATCCAAAATCTCATATCACTTTTGAAATACAAATCAGTCATATTGAGGTTGGTCACACTTAAGGTTTTCATTCTTCCTGTTTAGATCAAACTCTACAGAACAACAATTTAAAAGGAAAATTTGTGAATATATCAGTTTTCAAGTAAGTGAGACTTCTGCTGAGCTAGGCTCTAAGGAAGATGCTTTTAAAATTTCATGGAGGGAAATGTGCACCTTGTAGCTGAAAATATGTACCTTTATGACACAAAAATTATGGTTTTCACCCATTTTCCCTTTTTTTTTGGTGTGTTAATGTTTGTATAAATGTGACCTCAACATTTCATCCAGGGTTTTCTTTAGATGAATTTAAATGGGGTTTGCATGCACATCTCTTTTTTAACAAAGAGACTCTCAATTACTTAATCAAAAGTAATTTGAACTATTGGTATTTCTAGAAGTGGCACATACTGTAAAAGTTTTACAAATACTGAAATCTGCTGATGTTGCAGTCATGCATAGAGCAAATACATCTGCTCTATACTTCTTGGACTTTTTTTTTTCCCATTTTTTCTCACAGGTATTGCTTTCATATTATTATTTTTGTTAAGAACATTCAGGCAAATGTCAATGCCATATACTGTCCTTAAAATTTATGGTGCCATCTGTAAAATTGCAATTTAATATGAAGGCCTAAGGGAAAATGAATATGTCCTCATGATGACACACCAACCAAATTTTTGAGGGATTCTAAAACAGATGTTTTCCTTGTCAGGCAAGAGAGTGATTTACCTAATCTTTACTCCCCATTATAAGCCACAGAATATTATATTCAACAGTAGCATTTAGCAAATCCCTCAAAATGTTTTTCATGCTTTGGTAGAAAATCACAACTTTATGTTTTTCCAGAGTTTCTTGTTTACTTTGAATATTGGTTTTGTGTTCATAAATCTAATATTGGTATACAGACTAATGTTTTCATCTTTAGAAAAACTGAGATGTGTATTTGTAGAGTCTAACACTAAGCAGCTCACATGGAGCCATTGCTTGGGAAAGATGGTTTGCAGGGAAGGTGTGCAGAGAGGTAAACTCCTCCCCAGAATACTTTGGAGCATATGGTGTAAGTCCTGTCCCTTTCTTTTGGCTGAACAGGGAAGCTGAAATTAGTGACATATTCACAATGCAGACATTTGCATTCATTTCCATTTGCTCTCAGTTCATTTCACCATACACAATCAGTGTGTGGAACAATTGAATAGTGGTTTTGGTTTTTTTGAGGTAGTTTTCTGCTAGTGTTGAGAATTTAACCTCTATTTATCTAATTCTTGGCTGTCCTCACCACTTGTTCTTAGAGAATCCAGGACTTTGACAGATGTATTACAAGAGTAACCCAACATGTTTAGTATCAATATGTGTAGTAAATGGCACAGAGCGTCTGCTCTTTGCCTCTGCACTTCTGCCTTGCTGTAGGGATTTGTTGGTTGGTTGGTCGGGTTTAATACTATGTAATTTGTGGAGGAGGAAGATCCTTGTGATCTAATACCAACCAGATTCCAGGGGCATTTTGCTAAATAATTCTGCTGCCAGCAAAACAAATCCCTGATTGCAGAACAAGGCAGCAGATGAGCTGTTGGGTCCTTTGGATAACTTTAAATAATGTTGTGCAAGGATGAAGCTGCAATCGTATATATGATTAAATTGCTATCATTTTAAGTACTGAGGATTGACTAATTTATTTTCCCTCCAGTAGACTACATTTCCAAATATGAACAGTGTTTCTCATGTGTTGTAGCCTGAAATGAGGATGACAGCCTTTGCAAAACAGTTGAGCACATAGAGTACATAGCCCTAAAACATTGAGGGATCCCTCTTCAATCAGTACGAGAGAGCAACCACAGCTTCCACTGGAGAGAGATGTGAAGTTTGTAGTTGTTGGTTTCTTTATTATGGCATTCTAATTCCTACACTTTCTCCCCTGCTGTGCTTTACTGTGACTGGTGTTGCTGCCTGTTTCCCCCCTGATCTGGGGAACATTCAGCCACATTTCAGGTAATATAAACTCAGGACATACCAAGACTCTGAAGATTGTTGTTACTGTGCCACTTTTGGCCAAATTAAAAGATCCAGGTTGTAAAAGTAGGCATCCTTTCTGGATGCTTGACTAAAGCCTGTGTGTCCCTGTCTCCTGGACAGCAAAGGTAGATTGTTGTAGTGGTCATTATTTTCCTGTTAATTGTTAATGATAGAAAGCTATGTGTAGTGTCATTAATTGTGCTACTTTGATATTCAAGAAGAGGGATCCATATTTTGTTTGGACATTGTATTACTAGAGAATAATGAAGCTGACTTTTGACTTTTTGCAAGCTCTGAATGGAAAGACAAATATGGCAAGCAATTATCTTTCAGTTTAAACTTCATGTCTTTTAATATAAATGCTATTGGTCATTTTCTGTAAAGAACGTGGGTGTACGGTAGTATTCAATTTTTGTTCTAAAATGAAATTTTAGAAAGTTTTTCTGGAACAAAACAATATAGCAAGCCTATATATGAAAGACAGGAATACAGCAATATATGTGCTTTCCCTGTCTTTACAAATGCCTTGCAGAATAGCACGTCCTCATATTTTGTTGACTTTGAGGGGGAAGAGTGTTTTTCACAGAGATTAGAAAAAAAATACTCTGCTTACTTTAATACTCTCATGAGATTGATGGAAGGACAACAAAGCTTTCTCAGGAACATTTATCTGATAAATAAATCTGTGCAGACAAATAATTTCAGTGGCAGATGTCCATTGCTAAGCTTTATAAATTAAGGGCAGTTCTGTGGGGATTCCCTATATTCAGTCTTCCACTTGTTGTCAATAATTTTTATAGAAAACAAATTGTAGCTTTTATCTCTGTTTTTCAGTAATTGAGAATTCTGTTTCCTCTGCTGAAAAATAAACATTTTACCTTTATTAAGTAATTGAATCAATACTTTTCTCTGTTCCTTTTCTGCTATTACCTTATCATCAGAAATGACTGGAATTTGTTAATTGCAAACACTTTTACCATGGTAACCGTGATACACAGTCTTATAAACCTTAAATGAAAAATTTCCCTGGGATTTTTGGGGTGGGTTTTTTTTTTTCCTTTGGCAAACAGTAAGTTAGAAAGTACAGAATTAGATTTTGTATGGATTGGCTCGCTCTGTTCCCACAGCAGAGGGAACTAATGGAAATATTTAATACTTTGCTTTCTGGCAGAACTCCATATCAATTTACAGCCTTGTGTGTGCATGAAAATCCCTAAAGCATCTTCAATGTGACTCAGAATGAGTTTCTTTAAATGTTGTTGTGCCCTTCATTGGCTCTTCCTCACCTTTTTCTTTTTTCCTTCTTCTTCTTTTATTTTTTTTTTAAATTTATATATGAATAATGATACAATGAGGAAAGCCTGGAAGGTTCTTGGTGCTACGACTGTTTTTTAAGGACTAGGAAGATGTTCTGGGTTATTCCTGACTAGGAAATATCAAGCCAATTCTTGTTTTTCTTTTGCTTGAAAATATCAGAAGTGTGAAGTGACTTGTGATGGGAGCTGCGCTGCTGTGTCTGAGCCTGTTAGAAACACTGTGGGTGAAATCTCTCTCGAGGCTGAAGGTTTATTAACTTCCCTCTCACAATCTACACTTTGAGTACAACTGCGCTCAGTTTAGGTTGTCACTGTGGAAAGACAGTGATTTGGCATGGCCCCAAACTCATTTTTGGGCCCATGGGCAACAAGATCCAATCCTGTTTTACTTCAGCCTTCTGTATCTGAAAAGCTGTGTTTTGCTTTGCAAAATATTATGGCAATAAATGGATAAAAGAGTAAAAAATGTAGATTGACATGTTTAAATGACTTAGTTCTGAAAGTAGATTAGATTATTCATTAAGCTTCACCAAATATTTACAAGGAAAAAAAAGTAAACATCAAGAGATCAAAGAGCCTGAATACAAATATTCTACATATTAGGATATTGTAAAAAATATAAATATTCTAAAAATGTTGTGCTGATGATGTCTCAGCTGAAGCAATGTGCCTAGTCTAGGGTACAGCATTTTAAACAAAATGTAAAGAACTGAAAATGTTCCAGGGAATGCAGAGGGAAAAAAAAGTTTGGAGAATGTGGTCTTGCAGGAAGAATTTGAAACAGCTTGGTTTATTTAGTTCAGGACAGAGAAGAATGAACAGAGCCTAATAATGATATGAAGTACTTAGCAGTTGAAAAAAAAAAAGAAAAAAAAAGAACAGACAGTAATTGATTGTTTTCAATGTCTGCTAGATTTAGATTAAGACTGAGATGCTTAATTTTCTCTGGACATGAAAGCAACTGCAGATGCAGGAATGAGCTTTAATATTTGGGTTGCAATTATTACTAAGTAGATAAGAGCAGGGGTTAGGTGACTCCTGCCATAGAGCCCATTACTCAGTTGAGGCTGTTATTGGAACAGCTACAGAGCTTGATCTTGGAATCCATCTGTTGGAAGGAGAGTGCAGGTCTCCAAATGCCACAACACAGCTTCCCCTTTCCCTTACTGCAGATTGTTCCATGGACTTTTTCCTCAAGACTATAAAAATTGGTGTTTTCTGCGTTGGCTACCTGGACAAGTCTTTATCTCCGTCACTGGAGAGAGTGAGGGGACACATGAAACATCTGTTCAAAATAGCCAAAAATTTATTTTATCTAGTCTTGGGAAAGGTGAATGGAGTTCCTGATCTCTGTTGGTTGCCTTAAAATAATTTCTAAGAACCATTAAAAGACCTACCTCTGCACACTCAAAATATTCTTTGAATTCTAAACTTATGATATTCAAATGGTTCTGGCCCTGATTTCCTCTGACGGCAAAACAGCTCTGCAGAGAGTAAGGATGGACCCTTGAGTGAATCCAGCTGAATGTTCCCTCTGTGAGGGAGGATGTGTAAACATGCAACTACATTATCCTCCTACTGAAGGGCAGCACTGTGATGGGAGCTGCATCTGCAGTCATGGCATTTGCAAAATGGGGCACTTGTGTGAGGATTTGGGAATAAGTGGCTACAGAAAAGTGTGTAGCAAGCCGGTAAGCCAGCAGGACATCAGGTAGTGTCTTCAGATATGCTCTGTGTAATCCTTTCAGGGCCTCTATCCAAAGCAGTGTAGCATTTCTTCCTTCAGCATTTTCTCAGCTCTCTTCTTTCTTCCCTACTAAGTAATTAAAAAATTATATACAGTAGTTAACAAGGTGCTTCCTACTTTCTAAATTAGGAAATGAATGGAATGTTTAATTGCCACTTCCTGGGGTATATTGGAAGATTGAAAATACATTTTTGGAAATGCTTTTAACACATTTATGTTATCAGGGGCAGTGCATAGACTGGCTGGTCTGAAAACTGCTTGTGAATTGTGTACATCTTAGTAATTTGTACTCTCTAATTTAAGAGAGTACAAATTTAGATAAACTAATTTAGATGACTCTTTTCTATTTTTCTTTGCAGAACATCACTCCTGTCAGCCACTGACTGTAGGTGCACCATAGGTCATATCTTGGTCTAATACTGCATCAAGAATTAGTAAAGGCTGGTAATACACTGTAAAGTGGCTACATCATGATTTCATGATCTCAGACGCTCAGCCTTAGATAGTGGCTTTGGAATACACATGCATAAAATATAAATAAACTTATGTTCTATATAAAGTCTTAGTAGATATTCCAAGCAATATATATATATTTACATTTTTAAAAGTATGAAAAAGGAAAAAAAAAAAAAAAGAGAGACAGAAGAACCCCAGTAAGTTCTATTAAAACAATGCTATTTAGATTCCAGGCTTTTCAACTGCGGTGAGGGCTTTATTTTCAAGAAGCCAAAGACAGAAGCAACTCAAGCCAAGGAAGTCTCAAAAGGCTCTTTTTCCTCGGGAATCCCAGGCTGCCTGACCGGGGCCAAATGTTCTTTGTGGCATTTGGCCGTAATTGCAGCATAAGCACAGCCATAAACAGCAGCTGCCAGCATCATCAGACACACGATTCCACACACGACCCCGGTGATGACGACGGTGGCGATGGCGTGGCGCAAGCTGACGGGCCTTGGCTTGGGCTTGGGCTCGCAGCTGGCCCGGCCACTGTCCCCAAACTCAGCGTGGTGGCCGTGCTTCAGTGAGCTCCGGTGCTCAAAGCCATGGTGGTGGCTGCTGGCCAGGGGCACGTAAGCTGTCCTCAGAGGACAGGCCCCAAAGAGCTCGTAGGGAACTTTGAGGAGGTCCTTCCCCTTCCGAATCCCTGGCGCTGAGCAGATGATGCCATCGCTTATTCCTCCTGGAAGAAAAGAAATTGTCTCAATATTTGACAGTTTCAGAATTACTTTAATGTAAAATTAACATTAACCTGAAGTAAATTTATCATCAGTTTCAACTTCATACTTTTAAAGATTTGTAACTATATTTTAAATGCTTTTGTTCAGTTAGGTGAGTGGTGAGATTATTACACTTCAAAACTCACATTAGAGCATTTTCAAGAAGCAGATCATCAGGAATTAGGTTATCTATGTTTTTATGGGTGTGAGAGTGAAAAACAATGGTGGTAGAAAAAGAAGAACTGTCATAGATAAACAGAGAGGTATTGTTGACAGCAAATTCAGTTCGTTCAAATTCCTACCACTGCTAACTTTTATAGAGAGAAATAGAAACCATGTATTTAGAAAACATTTTGAACTTGATTGAAATATCCCATGAAATCATCATTGTTCTGACATCATACGTTAATTGTAGCAGGGCAAAGAGAAAGCTCAGTAAGTTGTACGTACCCATGAGTGGTTTTTTGAAGCAAGGCTTGCAGGAAGAAAATATACAGAGGTATAAAGGAGTTGAGATTAATCAATCTATTACTCTGCTGGATTTCAAGATTGCTTAGAGCCAGCTTCCCAAAGGAGGTTTTTAGTACAATGGGAAGAGAAGCAGGAATCCACAGGCCTGGTAAATCACATGGTTGTTCCTCAGTGTGTAGGGGAAAATACACCAAACATAGCCTTCAGGTACCTGACTAGTCAGAGCACAGGACTTTAGGGGTGTGGTGTGTCAAGGAGTCCACAAGGCCAAAATCAATGTTTACATACTTTAAAATATTAACTAATCAAATCAACTGAATTTTCTTTCTCTTCTCTATCCAAAATAATTCACCTTTCAGCTAAATCCAGGCACAGAAATTTTCATCCTGAAAAGACTTTGAGGGAGTAATGGATACAGACAGAGCCAAGCTGAAATCTGGAGACTACTCCACAAATAATGTTGACATTCCAAGACAGATTTGAGCATAGCAGGTCTCTTGGTCTTTAACAGTGAAACCCAAAGCATGGTTCCAGACATCTTCAATGTGTTGTTTTGAATATGGATATAGATAAAACCTCCAAATCCTTCAACTCTTATTGTTTCATGGGTTTAAGTAACTAAATGTGTGTGCTTGGAATAGAACCCTGGTGTTCCTCCTGAACTGAAGCGTTCTCTGTAATTTTCTGTGAGTATGCATGAAATGTCAGTCATCTGAGATGGATTCAGCTAACAATACTCAAATATTTTGGACTTATATTGCTTTGTTATGACATGCAAGAAATACCTGCAGCCACTCAAAAGTTTCATCATATGTGTGTCATATGAGTAGTGGGAACCATCAATGTACAATTTAACCAATTTTTCTTCATGTGATTCAGGCAAGTAATTTTAGGGAAATACAAACACAGAACAGAACATAGTACTTGGGCTTTCTTTAAAGCTTGTTGCTAAAATGAATTTGTAAGTTCCATGTCACTTCATTTAATTAATCTGTACAATGTTCAGTAAGATGGAAGGGCATCACTGAACAACATTGTTTTTTGAAATAAATGAAATTATTTATGCTGCTGGCAGAGTAAATAAGACAATCTGATATGTTTATCTTGGATCATTACATTCTTCTGCACAGAGAAGTCAACCCCTGCTGAATTTCCAGCATAATAGAACTAAAACTCTGTGGTAAAACGATATTTTACCTGCTCAAGTTAAGATTTTATTGTTAACCTTTTGTCTTTTCTAAAAGGTGGCTTATAGTAGTGAATTTACCTCACCCAAAGATTACTCCAGGACTAATTGTGTCCCTGCATGGCCAGTATGGTTTTTCCAGCTGGCCTGCAAAGTTCTGATCCCTGCAAAAGGCAGTCCATCACTCGTAGGCCACATGGATCATCTCCTCATCTCCTCTGCTGCAACAAGCTCCACACCACTTTGGTACAGAGACAGGTAATCAGTAGTTTGGTCACATGCAAGCATCAAAGCCTGATTTAGAAAAAAGAAAATTGCCCTGCTGTTTCGAATTCTCAGTCTGAATATACCTCCTGGGAGAAATAAATTAATTTCTTTTTATACTTAATTCCTTTAGAATTAAGTCATGTTATCTTTCTCACAGCATAACTCATGAATATATTTAAAACCAGCTGTGACCAAAATACTGAGACTACTAATTATAAATTTCACTTTTGCATATGTGATGCCATTAGACATTTCTGTCAGGAAATTGCCAATGAATTGAGTACCTCCTCTGGTTAACAACAAATTAGGAAGTGATACTAGTTATTCTGAAAATATTAAAGTGATAATTGATAGAAAAACGAGAATCCTGAGTTCTCTAAAGTTTAATCAGTGCGGATATCTGTCTTGTTGTTTGCCATCATGCAACAGGTAAGAAGCTTTTAAACAGCAGGTTGGTTTCCAGAAAAATCATATTGGTAGAATTAAAACAAGAGTATGTGCAAAAGTGCACTTGTTTTATATATAGAAGTGGGTATATATGAATTCACACACTACAGAACACACCTGTACCTGCTGTATGGTTGTGTGTGTGTCCTTGCTCTTTCTCTGGGCACTAATATGAAGCCCCTCTCTGATTCCAGTTTGTCACCTGTGTTTATAGAAGCACTTACATTCTGACCTATGCGTAAGAATATAGTTTACTGTGTTTGTTTGAGGAAGTGACCTATGGTGCGGGGTAAATTTTTAAGCCATAGAAGTGAAGATCAGTTAGATGCTGGGTAAATGTTCTCATGTACACTAGATGTAATGAGAAAAATTCCTTACCTCTGTATAGAAAACTCTCCAGCCACAGTTTCAGGCCAAAGATATTACAATTGCATTGCCAGGGATTATCTTTGAAGAGAACCACTTTCAGGTTTGGAAGTGACTCCAGCAGAATTCTTTCCATTTTCTGAAGTTTGTTATGCTTCACAGAGAGCAATGTTATATTCCCTGTGCTGTTTCCAAACGTCTCAGGCAAACGAATAATGCTGTTGGATGACAAGTCCAGTTCTTTTAGGTGAGGGAGGAAACTGAAAGTCTTGTTTTCTATATAATGCATCAAATTTCTGGTTAGATTTAAAACCTGCAGATACCGTAGTTTTTGGAAAGCACCAGGTGCCACACTTGAGAGAGAATTATTGGACAAGTCTAAGATTTTGAGCAGTGGTGTTGCAGTGAATGCATTTTGGTTGATTCTCCAGATATGGTTATTCTGCAACTGTAGTATCTGAATTTCAGGAGGTAAATGGGCAGGAATTTCAGTAAATCCTCTATTCTTGCAGTCTGCAGTCTTTGAAGCTGTGTGGCAGAGGCATTTGTTGGGGCAGCCATGAGCTGTGTGTGCCAAGGAGATGACACTCCAAACCAGAAGCCAGTTACCTGTGTCACAAGTGAAAGAAGATTTAAAATTAGTTTAAAATGTTTGGGTTTTGGCAATATACAGGCCATAAACACAGCCAGAAGGTATACAGCTCTTTATAATGACAAACATTAATGTAGATACCACAGAATGAATTTCTTTTATAATAAATTAGTAAATTACAGATACTGTTGAGGTACTTCTGTAATGCAGAATGAAGATAATGCTACCATGGTCTTAAAATGAAGTACTTCCCATAGCTTTATCTTAAGTACAAATGGTTTTCAGGAGGATTTGCCATCAGCAGAGCAGTGATGTTTGAAGGGAATGTGACAGTTTCTAAAATTATTAAACTGAAATGTCTCTCTTTCTGTGGTAGTAACAGCTTTAAGACATCCTTTGTCAGAAGAATTACAAGCAGAACTTCTATTTTACTAATATTACTGCCTAGAAGAACTGAGTCAATGTACTATCAAAAGAATTACAAGCTTCACAGGCATAGCTATAAAAGCTATTAGCAGTACTTTCTTAGCAATCCAGATTCTGTAAGTTTCTCCTTTAAAATACCTGTTTATTCTTTTTGCTTTAATTCCCTTCTCTGCATGCCAGCTGTACTTCCCATAGATACAGGTTTCTACACAATCAACAGACATTTATCAACAAGATTCTGAAAATATAAATTAGTTGACAGGAGTCTAATTAGTTACTTAGTAATATTTAGTATTTATAATTATCTGCTACTCCCTGATGTTCAGGTGGTTTTAACTGAAAAAAAAATAATATTTTTTACCTTTTATGTCTTGCTAATCTTTTATCTTTTATGTCTTGAAAACAAGGTACTACGTAAAAGCTACACTTATATAAGCTGTGCTTCTATGCATATAATGATTTTTTTTTTAAGTTGGATGGTGTTGAATAATTAGATTTTCTTTGACTAAAGAGAGTCAGAATGATGAATCCTCTTATAACATTGTTTTTGAGATGCCTGAAATAATTTTTGCTATTTACTTTTTCAAAATGCAAAACATTTTAGTTAGTTGCTACTTGAAACCTTTGGAAAATAAAGTACTTGCTGTTTATTGACTTACAGAGATTGAATGTGAATTACTAACAGTGAATACCATATTGATGGAATAATGTATGATTATAGTATGAAATATGATAAATGCATAAATGAAAGTTGTATTTTGAGACTACAATCTAAGGCACAGGCTGTTCATTAATTTTCACTCAGAAATGAAATATTTATATTAAAATTACACATAACCTTCTGCAGTACTGAATTTTGCATCATAGAATTCACTTGAAAGAATCCAGCATTCCTGCAAGCAAGGTAAGCAATACTTTCAGTTCATTACACTGTTCTGCAACAGTTGGCTTCAGAAACTGAGGCACAGCTTCCAATGTAGAGGTAAAATAAACACTTGCTTGGCAAGGAAATGCTTCTCAAACAGAAAAATGGCATTATTAATCTGAATGGTTCAGTATCTCACCTTTCATTCTGCTTTGTTTGTTCTTCCCCTGGCAGAAGATTCAGTTCAGATTTCTGATGTAGAACAGTAACAGACACTGTTCTGATTCCCACTTCAAATCTGTAATGTGCTCATCCAGCTTCCTTTTTTTGAGTTTTTTTTAGGTGGTATCTGTGACTTATGTAGAAGTTTCTACTCAGTTACTCTATCAGCCTTTGATATTTTTCTTAATCACAATCTTCTCCCCTCTCCCTCCTTTATGACTCTCAGAGACTAACTCTGCCTCTTAATCACTCAACAAGGCTTGCAAGCAGTGTCTGTCCAGCTCTGACTGGACAGCTGTAACGTACAAATAATGACCTGAGAGCGTCGCCTCTTCAATATATTTAATCTCCAACAAAAGCAAAGCACAAAAATAAAGCTGCCTTTTTTATATCCAGCATGGTTTCTGAATTCTGCTGGATTATTAGCCGGGCTGTGTCAATTTTTGCAAGATCTGAACATGGATTTTGATTATCCTGGGCTGTGACTGGAGGCAGTGGAGTGTATAATATCACCACAAATAGTCCTGTGGGTTGATGACATGGTTTTGACAGTGCCCTTGTTTGCTCTTCTAAGCTTATTCATCTGATATCCATTAGTTGTGCTGACAGGATTTTATTGCATGGGAATACAGGACTAGTGGCTCCTTCCATGAAAATGGCACTCATCCTGGTATAGTCACCATGAGTATTAAACGAATTAATTTATTTTCAAAGATATCGGAAAGATGTAGCAGATGATACTGAAATCGTACTTTGTGTGTGTGGTGCCTTGACTTGTTTCTTTGTTATTTCTTCAGTAGAACTCATACTGTGCTATCTACACTAATAAAAGGATTAATGACTTGTGACTGTGAAGGAACTCAAAGGTGTTGAAAGGAATGAGAGATCTGGTATATAATTGAGTCTTTCCAGGCTATAGGATCACTCCATCTGTGAGCTGTCCTATGGAGAGGGAAGTTGTGCATTCAAAACCTTTCAGACCTAAAATACAGCTTTCTTGTGTACAAATTCTGCTTTTAGGAGCTTTTGAAAAGATCACATAAAGTTCACTTTCTAGCTCAAAATTTGTATGCTATAGGCAATGCTATAAAAGGAGTAGTAGAAAAATCAGATCATAAGGTCTAAACTGCTGTTGAAAGCAGGGTCTTTACCAGAGGGTATCCAGTGTCAAGTTGAGACTTTGATATTTCCAGTAACAGAGATTCCATCACTTCTCTGGGCAACCTTCTCCAACGTGTTACTGTCCTCAGAATCAATATTTTTTTCTTGCATCCAGTTAGTGTTTTCCTTGGAGCAGCTGGTGTCCTTCACCTCTTGTCCTGTCACTGTGAGTCCTTGTGAAAAGAGTAACCCCATCTTCTCCATAGGTACCTTTTGGTTTCCAAAAGTCTGTGCTGAGCTCTCTGCCCCCTTGGCTCACAGGGGAGAGCTGTGCCTGTCAGTATCATGTGCTTCTCTCAGTTGTTTCTGACACCAGTCAGGATACCCAAAGGAACAGTGGATACTTGTGAACAGCGAAGGAGAACGTAGGAAAACTGTCATTCTGTAAAGTAAACATGATTGTTCATCTTGAGGATCCCAGGATTACTGCTGTGAGTGGCAGACCTTACTACCCTTGACATTGTCCTGATAAGGGATAAGGCCTGGGATTTAGTGTAGAGGAACACTACAGATGAAGATAACCTGGTTCCACAGTCATCCTGGTTAACCCCAACTTTACAAAAAAGGGGAGAGAAGCTTAAAGATCATCTGTCCTGTACTTTAAGTTAATGTCAGGTTAAGGCAAAAAGCTTTTTTAGCTTTTGTAGCTTGATATATTTATTTGCTATTTCAATGACACATCTTAAATAATACCTGTGAATCATTTTAGTGAAGACACAACTAAATATAAAAAAGGGCTGGTATAAAATAGCATCTTCCTTAGAAGTTGTAGCCACCTTAGCTATGGATACTCTTGCAAAGAATAAAGTTAGGTCAGGTACTGGTTGCTTGAGATGACATCCCTCTCCCCTTGCAGTATCTCATCCCTTTATCAGTGGCAGCTTTTTTCATGACTCTTGATTATGTTGCAGGAGGTAATAGCTATTAGATCATTGTTTTGTTGTAAGATGTTTTTAAATTCTGTTTGGTATCTATAATTTTATTTTGACTTATGAATTCAAAATGTTTCTTTTTAAAGTTATTTTTCCATTTTAACTAATATTTGCTGACCAGATGGGTATGCAAGATCCCACTGCAGTTTATTTCATGTAACAGTGGGCTTAAAGAATGTGTTTTATGTGACTCTCCTGTTTTAGGTAAGTCTTTGCAACTATAATTGTATTATTTTTAGTATGCACCCTGTTTCAGAGATGTTCATAGGAGAAGGCCGCTGAAAGTTAAGCACTGTGGGAGGTTCAGTTCCAGCAATAATGCAGAGGTTGTTTTATTTATTCAGAATCATGAATAAGAAGTTACTACTTTTTAAAAAAATCTTCATGCTGGGTTCAGATTTGGAAACATATGATTAAATCTATCAATTTGCTTTTCATGTAGATGTGGCTATTTTTTCCCTATATTGAGAACTCTGAATGAACATGTTTTGTAAACAGAAGTTTCCCCAACCTATAATCCATGTCCCATTCCCATTTATTCAGAATAATACTTTGGTTGTGACAGAGAAGTCTGATGTGGTGAAAATTATAGTCATGTCACAGGTAGAGATTTGCCAGAAACAGGATAACCATGAAACCTACCCTACTTCTGGCCTTTTGAACCACCAGCAGGATTCTTTTCAGTTGTCTGATGTGGTGCAGCAACTGTTATTGCAGCCTCTTAAATTAGCCTGTGCCTTGTTGTAGCAAGGTATGTTTCCCATTGCAAATAGCAGGAGAGCCCCATGAACTAATATCTGATCCCTGTTGGCTGAGGGGGGGCAGGTCTGTCTTTGCTTTGCCAGCAAGCTCTTTGTTGCAGCAATTACTGCCATCTGCTTTAAAGGAGTTGTATGTGTAAGAATCATCTCTTTTACAAAAGAGCATTATGTTAATTAAACTCTAGCAGAATGGAAACAATTTAAATATTTCAAATATTTAAAAGCTACAGGATTTGGATTCCACTGCGTTGTATATCGAGTCCAGGCAGACATGATTATATTAAAAAATGTTCCCAAGACCACAGCAGACAAATCCTATACATACCCTTTATTAGATTTATTTTCCTTATGCTTTTAAATGGGAAGGAATTAAAACTGAGATACTTTCAGGGAAATGGCATGTGCTTTCTCTTTGCTAATGTGTGTCTTCAGATTGGTAAAACACCTAAGCTCTTGCTCAAGACCCTAGATGGAACTTCGGGCAATGCAAACTCCTCTTCATTTGGTTCAGGACAAAGAAAAAATTCATATTTGTTGGTGAAACAGCTCATACCTCTATTTGTTACAATTCTTCCCCTTCAACTGGCACTAAAAAAGTACAGTAGTGCATGGTGGAGAAAGGCTGTGCTCTTTCCCATGAGTCAGAATGTAGTGCAAACAAAGGTGACAGCGCCAAAGAGACCCTGGAGTTCCCCATGCTTTTCTGTTTACAAGGGCATTCCTTGTTCTCTGAGAGCTCAGGGCTCCCTCAACTTTTTCCTGGCAGGGCACTAGGTTTTCAAAAGTTGACAAATCTTAGAGGAAGGCCCTGGATCCTACTTCTGCCTGCTTTTCACAATAGAAGTATAAACCAATGGAGCAAACTAAGTTTGACTCGAGGAAGATTTATACCTTAAAAAGCTGGCCGTATTTTCCAGAGAAGTGGGCTTACAGGTTTCTTCAGACATCCTTTGCTTAGATAGGATGAGAGGAGAGTAATATCAGCTAGAAATTAATAATATCAAATGCTGGTTATGACACAGCATAAGGAGACACCATTATTTCCATAATTTTCTTTGTGTCTGAGTTACTATGAGTTAGTTGATGGTGTCCCTTTCAGGAGGGAGGTAACATTGTGCAGCTCTAGAAACAAAAAACCAGTCAGAGAGTTGTGATTTTGTACAGGGGAAGAGCCCAGTTTTCTTTTTTCCAGTGGCTTGTTTTGCCTTACTTGGATACATCTGGTACTTGTTTGTGCAGTCCGTAATTAATCTATGAAATGCATTGTTGGAAGTTATCCTTGGGCCAGAAGATTAGTAGGATTCATATATAATCTGGAGCCATAGTTACCTCATGGGGCAAAAAAAATAATTTAGGAGGGATATAAACTTTCACTCTTAAGGGCTTTAATCAACCACTAATGACACAACTTAATGGAGAAAAACCTTTCCCTGTGGGCAGTTTTTTTCCATAATTGTTATTTATGGGAATTTTTACACCTTCCTCTGACACCTCTAGGAGAGGCCAGTGTATGAGATGTAAAAGTAGATGAGATGAACTGGAACATGCTGCATTCCAGGTGGAGATTTACAGTGGGGGAAGGGATGGCTGGACGGCCTGGCAGTGGCAGGAAGCTGCTGGCTGGGGAGGTGTGAGCTGCTGTGTCCCAAGCCCCATGGGAGAGCCAGGCTGAGCACCTTCTCTGTCTAGGTGAGAAATCAGTTCTTCCCCACACTACCATTCTGATCTGGACTGGAAAATTCTTTCAATATTCATATCCAGGTCTGAATCCAGGTGTGTTCATAATCTATAAACAACTATTTGTGTCAGTCCTTTGTCCGCAGTTTGTTTCTTATTTTTTTCCTTTTCAAAGAAGTGATGCAAGATTTTCAATCCACCGGGTTGTGCAGTCAGCAATTTATTGTGGTATTACAACTCTAATATAATGCTGTTAGAAGTTAGTATGGCATGTACTCTTTTCACCATAACTAAATGACAAGGAATATATGAAGGTGAGAAGGCTTAGTTGGAAAATGCTGGAACATCAGCCTTACAGAGTGCTTTGGTAGAAAAATTACCAGGATGGATGCAAAGCCTTCAGAGTGAGGAGAAGCACAGGGAGTAAAGATGCTGGACCTCTTTACCTTGATTGCAAGTTAGATGAAGTTGTAGCAAGGGTAAGATTAAGTGTCAGCAGAGTATTTGTTCCATTACAAATAGCAGTGGGGGGTGCAGATTCAATTTTCAATCATTTCCTAACTAATGTCAACCACCTGTTATACATGCTGAGCATCTATAGATAGAATGTATCTCTAGTAAGAGTAAATTAATGAACTCATTGCGCCATTACTGCAAATAGAAAAAAGAAATCTCTTGACATCAAGTTAAGAGAAATGAAAGAAATAAAACAGGCGAGAAAACACATGTAAAAATAAGGACAGGTGTACTCTGCTTTATCTTGACACTTTAGATGCTTTTTGTCCTCTCTGAAGCATGTTAAAATACTATCTATTATTGCTATTTTTCTAGATAGCTTATTCTTCAACAAAGTTTTTTCTAAGCTTTTACTTAGTGATTTTGTTTCCTTTTTATATTTAATGAGAATTTCTGTTCATGGTCACAGCTCACCCTGGACTCAAACGTAAGACCAGAATATAAATCTCCTGTGCATTCTGAGTGGTTGATTTACTAGGGCAGCTCTTGTTAGAATTGGAAGGATTTTTTTGAACAACATCTGTAAAGGGGTTTTGAAATGTTCACAGTGTATGAAGAAATATTTTAAAGTGCAGTAAATGTTTCTTAAACTGCTGCTCACCAATTGTGCTACAACATAGGACTCCTACTTCATTGATTCCTTTTGTGCTTTTAAGGCAAATTGTAGTAGTTCAGTAAAACTCAGTGTTAAATGTTGGGAACTCCTGTGTTTATGGGCTCAAAAGGACTCTTTCTCTTTGCCCTAGTAGTTGCTTGAACACAGAAACTTGCAGAAGCAATGATGACATTTGCTGCAGTAAAAAATCAAATAGTTAAACCTCTGTAATTCTTGCAACACTTTGGAAATATCCACAGGAGGCTTTTTTGGCTATTTTTTTTTCATTAATTTAGCAAGGTACTAAATAACCTGACATTAAAATTATGCAGCTGATAAACATTAAATACATAATTTTGGTGGATTTAAACAATCAGTAGAAATAGAAGTATTCTGTTGGATTGGGACCAACGTGCTCAGCAGGTTTGGATTCAGGCTGTGATGGACCATTTCCCTTGGGTGATGTTTTGCTGCAAGAGAAAAGAGCTGTAACTCCTGAAAGGATCACAATTGTCATGCAGCAGGTGGAGTGTGAAGGACCAGCTCCACTAAAATGTGCACATTCCCATACTGTGCTCTCCCCAGTACTGGTGTAGCAGCTGTAACCAGCAGAGCTCTGAGCAGGAGCGATGAATGTCCCTGTGGCTTACATTTCACAGGTGGAGTAGGGATATTGCAAACTTTTCCCATATGGCTCCAGTGAGCAAGAGCGACCCAAATACCTTTACCTGCTTTCACTGTTCTTCCTTTCAGTAGCAGATAGGTTTTACAAAGCAGTGCATCTTTTGCTGCTTTTCCAGTCTTTTGTTCTCTCTGGATTTCTGTGTCATCTCTACTGCTTGAACTGCTGCAGCTGCAGGCACCAACAGTCCTCTGACAGCATCCTAGAGATTCCATAGCATGCTGTTATCCTTTTCTCCCCCTCCACTTTTTAATCTGTCAGCAGGTTTTAAACACCAAGGATGTTTTTAAAATACCTTTTTTTCTCGACAGAGTGTTTTAAATGAAGTAACAGGGTAAGTCAGGTATATAGATAGACTTCTCATCCCTCAGGTTTAGTTAGTTCTGCTGCTTTCAGACATGGTAAATCCCTGGGAAACTTAGCTGCTATACAGGATGATGCTTCTGTTTAGAATTTGTAAAATAGGCCACTGAGAGGACTTTTGTTTAAAAAAAAAAAGAAGAAAATACTCTTTCAGAGGGAATTTTATTAATGAGAATTACAATACTGGAAAATCTGCTATAGATTAGTGAAGATCAGTAACAGTGTATCCAAATGGAACTGGTTGGATAATTAGATTCATTTAATAGGTACTGAAATTTAAACCTCTTGATCCCTCTGACGTAAACATAACTCTTAAAAGTTGTGGAACTTGATTCTAAAAGTTTAATGTGGGAGCGAAACACTGGGACAATGACTACAGATTTCAGATACGCTGGGAGGAAACGTATTCAGGAGTTAAACAGCAGGCATTCAAATAAAGAAAAAAAATAAGAAAAAGAACAAGCACCAAAAGTGTAGCTATGACCTATAAAAAGAAGCTTTAATAAAACCCTGTTTATGTAGGTGGCAGCTTATGTGAGCAGTATTGAAGCAACATGACTGGGATAACCAAGTGACAAGTAAGGGATAGTAAAGACTGAAATCATTAAGGAACATCATGTTTTCACTATTCTTACACTCTTTTTACCTGTTCTGTATCATGTCTGTTTTGGCTATCTGTTCTTCTGTATGCCTGTTTTGGTTTCTTATTTTCATGCTGAGAATCCCCAAAGATCCTCATTTTATGATTTCTCCTCTCATTAATAGAATTTTTTTTTCAATACTGATTACAATTTATAAGGTATATGCAGTGTATGATTGTCTTTTCTTGATTTGGTGAAAAGGAAAATTATTTACTGAGTTTTAACACATCTTTTAGGAGGAACATACCAAATGGCTGACAGGCTGTCTGCTAAGTAAGAAGGAAAATTTTTAGCAAGTTTGGTATAAATTATGAGGTCCTGACAGTCTTAACACTGAGCTATGCCTCGTTTTTGTTTGTACTACCTAAAGTTATTGCTAAACTTTTAACTGTGCCTTCTGTTTTACTGTCCCCTAAAGTGCTGAAGGATGAACTTTTTCTCAAGCATGTTCATTAGTTGAGAGGATAAAAATTTTAAAACATTTGGAGTGCTTGTGAGAAAATAAATTTTAAAAATGTACAGCATAAAAGTAGATTATTATCTCTAAGTTTCAGACAACATTTAAATGTTGATCTCATCTTTTTGTCTTTCATGTTTATATCTGACTTCTGTATCAACACTGGGTGATGCTGAAGTATAGAGATAATGCTTATTATCATTTGATACAATGCCTTTTAATCCAAAAACACTTCTATTTTACTATTTAATTTATGGTGGGATCTCAAAAGTACTCAACTTAGATGAGCTTTCTATGTCCATAAAGCTATAGCTGTCTTAAGCAAAAAGGGCGTGTTTTCATCTTTATTTGCTTTTATTTCCTTCTGCAGTCTTTTTTTTCAGAGCATAATGGCAGGCCTGAGCTTGGTTACTCATATATTGGCAGAGATTTTTTATCCTTTTCCCTTTTCAAAATGACAGAGTCCATTTTCTCTCCTCTCTGTGTTTCAGCAGAGTTAGAATAGATGAATTCAAAGAACAGCACTTTGGAGTTCTCTCTTCTTAAAGTGCTCTTTGGGAGACATGGGCTAGCTGCTTTTAGGAGGTGAAGTTATGCATCATGTGCCTACTTCAGTAAAATAATAATTTCCATACCTTGAGTTCTTTTGGTGTCATTAAGATCTTAAATGGTTTTCACTAGTTACTGCTACAAGCTTCTGTTCTAAAGTGGTTAGAAAGAAGGAAGAGCAGAACACTCTGTAATTTGTAGTTTGTGATGATTTGGAGATGTTATGTTCAAACATGGGCACTTAAGTGAACATTTGTATTTCAAGCAATTGTAGTACAGGCTTTTCCTTGGAATCTAAACACTCTCTCTACTTTTCTACATGCCATCAGCTGGTCATACTTTTATGTAGCCCCTTTCTTAGCTTTGGAGTTAAGGGATACCTGTTTTAGAACTTCTGCAGACTTTCTTAAGTTGAAAATGTGAAAAAGTTTTGAGAAAGAATTAAGTTACCTAATGCTTGATTTTCTGTAATACTTTGTCCAAATGGAACTTGGGCTGAAATAAGTCATGTAGAACCACATTTCGGTTGTGTCATAGTATAGTGCAGATTTAAATTTAAAAAGTAAAAAGCCCTGTTTATCTCCAGTCCTCTTCACTGTATCGTCACAGCACTTTTGCTAAGGTGTCTCTTGCAGCTTTAAGTATTCCTAATTAGGATTTTGGGCATGGTTCTTCTCCTAAAATCTTAGGGAAATGTATGATTAAACTCAGCAGAGATAAGATCAAGTATAATTTCCCCCTTTCCATCAACAAAGGATTTGAACTGCAAGTGTGAGCACAGCAAATCCTTTCTGATGTTCTGAATAAGAATATTATAAAATGGTGAACAAAATAGATGACTCAAAGTTTCAAAATTTTTACACCTTTTTGGACAGATAATGGCACCTTGTCAGACTTGGGTTTCTAGTGCTCTTATTAGGTTAAACTTGTGGGGAAAAAAAAAATCACTCTGAAGAAGAGTTTAGCTCCTATTTATAGGGTATCTTTAGACCAGGAACAGCCCTAAGCCTTCAGTGCTTCAGACCCTGGACCCACCTTGTCTTCATAGGCAGATGTTCTCTGATGGAAGTGTCACAGAAGTTCAGATTCCATGGGATAATTTCCTTATATATTAATATTATAAAACATGAGCAATGTTGTCATTTTATAAAGGAGATTATTTTATACATAGAAGACCAGTTAACACATTTTAAGCAATGGCAGTGCTGATATTTCCTGTCTTTCAGAGATGGGCTGAACAATGGAGGGTTTCCCATGGTAGAAGCATTGCTGTAAACATTTCTTCTGGTAATGTAATTAGGAAGTATTGGCTCCAGTTAATGTAACTTAAACAAAACCTGTTGTCCTCAGCAAACCTGTTAAACAGGCATAGCCTTGTCTTAAAAGAAAAGAGGGACATATAATGTTTCCGTGGAAACTCAGTTAAAATTCTGATTTGTGGATATGAGCATAATCAGCACTACAATCTAAACTCATTGAATTAAATGAAAAAGAGTCTTAGTTGTGAAGTCAACACAGTATAAAATATCTCTACACATGCAAGAGCCAGAGCCTCCCACCCCTATTGATGCTTTCTATTTGCACTTTAAAACAAAATAAAGCAGGGAAATTTGTGCAAGGCCCTTCTCTTTTTGCCTTCCATGGCCATTTGTGCAATTTTTAACACAAAAATCTATATAAGAATATAAAATAAATCTGTTTAAATATACTTTATTGGAGTTTGTTATAATTTGCTGTATCTCTAATGTGTGGTTTTGATTTCCTTTTCTTTTAAATGAAAGTAAGAAGAGTTGTTCCTTTAGTGTAGGACATATCAGCCTTGTACTGTGAGAGAATAGAGAAGATACTGTTTGCTTCCATTATAGATGTGCTGAGAAGATTTATAAATTCTGGAAAAAACCTCTAGCATCTCTTTGTAAAACAGCAGAAAAACATGGAATTGATTGAATTGGTGCTAATTAGAAAATTAAATACGTTTTATAAATGTGTTATAGCAGAACTTCCAGGAGAACCTTTGCCATTTAGAAATGTCTACATTTTGGAAAGTGGTATTTCAAAGTTATTTTGATTCCTAGGAAGGTGATAGAGACTTCAGAATAACATTTACTGGTGGCAGTGTGAAAAAAGTGCTTCTGGAAAGCCCATCAGGGTCAGCCTGAACAGCTATAAAAACTTTCCTTGTAAGTCAATAATAGGCTTGACTCTACAACAGCACAATCTCTGGAAAGTCCTGCCAAAAGTCCTCTCCTTGAGCAGAGTTTTGAGAGGTTTTTTGTGTTCTCCAGAGCTCCATTCTGGAAGGGGCTTCATGTTCTTTTCCTGTGCTGGGCATCCCTTAACTCTCACAGACTCCAGTGAGCACTCAGCAGTGCTCAACACCTTCCAGGGAAAAGCCCCAGCTGAATTTGCACCTACAAGGCAATGTATTAGAAAAAGAAGTTATTTTGCATGATAAATCCTTAGTTTAATGTGTAATCAGACAGCTCACTTTGGGAAACCTTCCCAATTCATTTCAAAGTTATTACATTAAAGAGGATTACATTTGGTGCCCATTATATTGATTTCACCTCAAAACTTACCAATTCATACTTCTAAAATATGCCTTAAGGCTGTACTGACAGCTAAATCCTACTAATCATTAGTATATAAATTGTAATAGACTACTTGTTGCAGCATCTGGATAGCAGTTTATATGAAGTAAGTATGGTCCATTTGTACTTTTATTGTGAAAATCACATCAGCACTTACACTATTTCCAGAAGTTAATAACTCACCCAGAGAAGTTCACTTATGGCCATAAATTGGCACACTGATCTCAGGCAATGCAGACATTTTATTAAAAAGTTTAAAAGTCTGACAATGCCTTTTAATTTTATCAGTCTCAACACTTTTTAAAAGCCTTATTTCTTAGGGTTTTTTTTTTCTTGATGTATCAATTAAAAACATTTATTAAGTTTGTATTTGGTCATAAGTTAGTCAATATCTTGTTCTTTGTATTTTGTGGCTTTAAGGAGGTGATTTCATCTCTGTCTAATGAAGCAAATAAGCTTTTGGCTAATTTTCAGCAACATGAAAACACCTCTTAATACGTGAATAGTCACCAGATCAGACCTTAGCAACCATTCCTGCTGACACCTCTGCAGGCTTATGTAGCAATTCTGAAGATGTTGACTTCTTATTATTCCTGAAATCTGGTAAGTAGACAAGTAAAATAGAAAGCTGTCACCCCAGCTCTGATTGCTTGGCCTCTTGGATGACATTAGCTGTTTTTCAGTTCATGGGCATGAACTTCTGCACATTAGATGAAGCAAAAGATAAATTATTTTCCCCAATACAGGTCATTGGTAAGAGGTATAATTAACATTTCTTGGCAATCTTTCAAAATCGTGGCAATAAAATGTTCTTATGAAATAAAGTTAAATAAACGTGAAAATGTTCAGATTACAGCCACTGTTAACCCATAGTTTCAGAAACTGACTTTCAAGTGAGATGTATGTAATACGCTAAGCACATCTTGAAAGATGGTGTTTCTTTTTACTTAAGACATAAAAATTAGGAGAGTATGAAAAAGAAGAAAATTGATATTTCAGTACACTGAAAAATCTCAGTGTTATTAATTTAAGATTGCTCTCTATTCCTGACATGGTTTAAACTTCCATTTCAGGAGATTCCAAGAATGCTAGTTTATAGCTCAAATGCTAGCTCCTACTTTTGTAGAACAAATAGGCAACTGTGTTCTTTTCTACACAGAAAAGAATTAAATTTTATTAAATTTTATTTAAGAAAAATACATTTTTGATCCAAAAATGGAAAAAAGCAGACAAATCTGGTTTTGCAGATAATACTCTTCATGAAAAAGTTTAACATCTGTATCTTTTGCTCTTACTGTTTTTTTAAATTGTTCAGTAAAAGACACAAAAATAAATCACTTTGCAAGTCCACCAGTGCTATTTTCCTTGTACTTGCAACTGCAGAATACCATGGTACTACTCAATATCAAACACATAAAAATATGGGCACTGAGTGTTTTGGACACGTAACTCTTTTGTACTTTTCTAAAACTATAGATTACCACCATGTGGTTAAACAGCAAAACCATGGTTAAATAAAGTATCTTAGAAAAATAAAAACATGAGAACTATTTTGGAGCATTACACCAAACATTTGACTTATGAATCATCCAGCAGATATGGTGTTGAAAGGCTGGAGACTTTTATTCATTATGAGGCCCTTCTGATGTATTATTTGACTTCAAGTACATGACTCGAATTTTCAGTAATTCAAAGTAATTTGCTAATCACAGTATAGCACAAAGAGTTTGTAGAGATTGTGACTATTATTATGATTATTACTCAGTAAATAAGAGATCCAAGACTTATTTCCAGTTGATGTGGTTTGATAAAATGTCAGGGTTTCCTCATTCGATGTCCCAAGCCCGGTTTGACTGATGGGATTTCATATATCCATAGACCTTGTATGGACACAGGTCCCCCATGACAGCAGCAGAGAGGGAGTGGCTGGTGGTCAGTGTGTTCTGTAGGCAGGAAGTGTTGGATTCAGTCAGTTCCCTCTCCCTGCAAGGATTGGTACCAGCAGAATCTGCATGTCTTGGGCCCCAGGTCTGTGGTAGGGGGGCATTGAACTGTCGGGAGACAAACTGGACAGAGAAATCCCTCATCAGTTCATTTTGCAGTAGATGCCATAATATTTATCTTTAATGTCTTGTCCAAAATATTCTGTGTCTGGAAATAGGAACACTTATACCCATTCTGCTATGACAGGATTTCAGTTTGGGAGGTGCAAGCCACTTTGGGAATAGCAATAGGAGCTTTGCCCATGTCTGAGATCAGCCTTCTCACAATACTGAGAAATACAGAAACAGATTTTTTTTTTTTTGCTAGCATGCTTAGGTAGTAGCCAGAATCAAGTCTGCAAATAAAATATGATCAAGGCTTGAATGTGTTGTGTTTTAGTTACAAGTGGAAGCAGAAAGTCTTATATATCCTAAGAGAATCTGGTCACAGTTTCTAAGAGTTCAGACAAATATCCTAATTTCTGGCTGTTTGTCTGGACTTTGAGCCTCTTAGGGTTCCTTAATTGCCAACTTGAAACCACAGCCTCTTGGCTGAGATGGAAAGGTGCTCTGGCTATGCTGCTCTAAACTAGGACCTCAGCTGTGAGAAGTAAGGCTTTTTCTGAGAACTTGACAAATCCTGGATCTTCCCTAAAGATTTATAAAAGTGTTTACAAATACATACTGTTCCTACTTTTCGTTTCAGTCATGGGTTGTACTTGAATAGCAAGAAAACCCTATGAAACTAAAAAATGGTTAGGGAGTTATAAAAATACTCTCACTGCTTCATTATTTCAGCATTACTGTGGTCAGGTTTCAATCTTCACATGCTTCCTATACCATTGGAATTCAGCATTATTTGTCATTGCAGTGGCCACGCTAGGAGGTGCTGGGAGAAAGCTGAAGGCTAATAGGAATTCATAAAAGTTCTGCCACCAGCACAGTTTCCTCTGTGATGGTTCTTGCCTTCTTTCTGCAGGCTGCTGAAGCTTCCTGAGGCTAAAAGTAGTACTACTCAGCTTCTTTTTTTTTTCTTTTTTATTTTTTTTAGATTCCTTTCTTTTTGTTTTTGGTAATGGAATGAGCCAGGTGTCAGGCATTTTCTAAGAGTCACAGGGAGGATCCTCCAGACACCAGACAGGGCTGAGCTGTGCCCTGCCTCACCCTCTTCAAACTGGGCCATCTAAGCCACTCCTTTATGCTATCAATGTACTCCTTGTACTCCTCAGGAACAAGGCACCTATCTTTCCAGCAAAGTGCACTTATTGTAATTTGGCATGCCAAGGGGTTACCTTCCTCCAGGCTTATGGGAGGTTTGTTTTAGGGTTTTTGGGTTTTTTTTTTTAAAGTTACAGACGGATTTTCAAGTACCTCCCTCGAGCTGTTCTCCTGGTACACAAAGTTTATCACAGGGTAAATGAGCAGAATTCTGTGGAGCCCTTTGTCGCAGTGTTGGCAGCACATCAGCTGCTGTCCTGCAAAGTTTGGAACACAGGATGATGATCTGAACAATAATTTACAGATAACCTGTTTCCCTCCAAGATCCCCTCTGAAGACTCCTGAAAAGGCAATGGACTTCCAGTCACCGGTGTCTATATTTTTTTATGTTTTCACTCAATTTATATCCTTTTTGCGTTTCCTCCTGCTCCTGCTGCTACTTCATTAGTCCTCCAGAAGGAGGATGTGTGTCAGGGAGTCAGAGGGAGTCTGGTTTATGATGATGTTCACAGACTGCCCTCCACAGTTCAGTTTGTCAGGGCTTGGCTGCAAACCAAGCCCTTCAGCTTTCCCTGGTGGTTTGAGTTTGGATGAACTTCGGCCTCCCAGCAATCATCATCCTGCTCCCCTTTCAGCTTGGCCTCACATCAAGTTCCCAGCATCTCCTCCCTTTCTGCTTGAGCTTGGCCTCCAGGAAACACCATTTGCCACTGCCTTCCCTCTGTCTTGGGAGTTTCCATGCACACAACAGCTTTCCCCACTAATTCTAAAAATCTTCTGGAAGACAGTAGCAGGTTTGAGGTTCAGGAGTAAAGAGGCAGAATTTCAGCTTTCCACCACCCATTTAAGAAGAATTCACTCTTTCACATTCTGCATCACAATAGCTCTGATGAAGGAAGCAGTCTTTGTCTTCCTAAATCTTATGACATATTCAAACTCCCATAAAAACCCAATCATTAAATAGGACTAAAAAATATCTGTGTATGGGCAGTCATTCCACTTATTCGATGACAAAAAGAGAAAGGTAAGATACCATAAATAATTCAAGATGTTTTTTCCTGGTTATTGTCCAGAATCCAAAACTAGATGATATTTTCCACTTTGAGATATTATTTTACATTATATCGGGCTCTGCAGCTCAAACTGAGGTAGAAAAGGTAAGTGCACATTTACATGGATTTCAAAGGATTTAATAATAAAATATTTATAAAGTATTAAAATCATTGAAGAGTACTTAAATATGCAATAGACATACCGTGGAGTTAAGCAAGAATGTTCCACGTCAGGAAAACAAAAAAGAAAGTTGTCAGAACATTAGAAATTGTCCCTGAGTTAAATAATAAGCTGTAAGGAAACCACAACATGGGACAACACATTGCAGAGGACAGTTCCTGAAAAATAATAACATCTTATCAAAATGCATAACAGATACCTTATTTTTGCTGGAGTAGGAATTAGGCTTTATCATAAGAAAACCAGAAGAAAGTGCATAACTGCTCAATAGTTTGTCCCATCTTTTTGTCAATTTTGCTCTTTTACCGCAGGCTGCCAATAACAGTTCATTATGAGGATGGCTGGTATCACCACCCAGGATTGAGATTGCCTGATGCTTTCAAGCATAAGCTTGTATTTTCAGTACATAAGAAAAATAGCCACACTTAAACAGTTAGGATAATTGGGGTTTTTTGGGATGTTTCCATCAGGGTCAGTCATTCCAGGTGATAAAATCAATAATTTTTTCATGTTATAATGTAATTCTGAAGATATTGTCTTTGAAGAGAGGAACTGAAAACAACAACCAGGGGTGAGAAGAGGAAGGTATAGATAAAAGGGGAAAGATCACTGAGAAGGAAACTGAATGAAGTGTGAAGTTTGGAAAGGTGAGACTGCATTTTACTGTGTGAGTGAACTGAACCAGGGATCAGAAGCAGTTTGGGAAGTGCCCAATTCACAAGTCCTTGTTCACATTTTTATACATCCTGCATGTGATTTGAGAATGACTGTCACTGAGAGTCCAGCTATGTTGGGGGATACCAGAGCATAACTTTGTTACTTATTACCTAAAGATATTATTGGCAGAAAGTTCCTGTTGGAATACCTCTAATTTGTTAGCTAAGAGTTCTTGGAATTGAGGCAAGAAAAATACCTAGATTTTATTCTTAATCATTCTACATAAAACACCTATTTTTATAAGATTTTTATCATCTTTAGTGGTGGGAGTCTTGTATTAATCTGTACTGGCTGTTCTTTACAGTTATGGTGTTTACATCTCAGGGTTGTGCACTGGGGTGTAGCAGAGTCAGTGTCTCCTTCTTTGCCTGAGCTAAACACTGAAGACAGATTTTGAACTGAAACAGATTTAGAACATAAATATAAGTGCAAACAACTTTTTTAAAAGTATTAAAGTGTGTTCTGGATAGCATGTAGTTATATTTTAAAAGATGATAAATCAGAGTTAATATTAGTAGGAAAAAAGAAGAGCATCCTAAAGAGCCTGAGCTCAATACACAGAGGTGATACAGATTGAAAAATAATCCTGCTACAAGTCTCTATCCAAGATTTCTTATTTTGAAGCCAAGTTAAACCTCATTTAAGATAATTCCATCGGAAACAGGAGGCCAAAATGTCCTTAAGATTTTAGGCATCTTTTATGTGTGTGAAAGAGCCTTAACCTCTACTGTATTCTGTGGGAAAAGGAATGGAGACCTTAAGTTATTTTTGTAACCTTGTTGATCTAGTGTTTATTATATATAGTGTCATAGTGTATAGGTATTTCAGAGAATGGAAATCCCTTTAGCTTTTGCTGCTTTTTCCTATAATTGTGTATTGGGAATCCATTTGTCAGGTTTATAGGGAGACTCAGCTCCTCTCTTGCCTGAAATAAATCAGTCTAATCTATTTTCCTCTCTCAAATTTTAAGTAGGAAATTATTCTTTTTACTTAGAACCTAAGAAGGATTCTAATTCTTTGCACAGAAGTAATTTGTCGAGGAAGGATTTCCTTATCTTTCTGTCTATTTACTTAACCATGGAGATTGAAATGAACATGAGCAATCCTGATCTATTCCGAGTAGTGATTTGTTTTCCTTCATGTTTGCCTCAATACTAAGCAGCCCTGAGCCACGTAGCATTTGAGAACTGCCCAATACTTCCATCCTGAAAGCAACCCACTGAGAGAGTAAAATATTACCTTCAGCCATGGAATCGATGCATAAGGAAATTACTTATTTAACAATAATTATCACTGAGCCAAGAGTTTAACTTTGTCGTTCTCAACCATCTGTTATTTCATAGGGTCTGCACTACAAAAATAGCAGCCACTTTATTAAACAGAGGGAAGAAATCTCAGGGAGTTAATAACTGTTTTCCATAGGCAGAATTAAAGGTATTTATTTGAATCACCTAAGTAAATTTGCTGATGTGATTAAAACAAAAAATTGGATTTGCAACATTTGTTTGAAGTGACACATTTTGTGTTACATAACACAAAATACCCCTCCATCAGTTCCCATCAATTCTTCTCCTGCTTGCCCTCCTGCAGCTCCAGCCCATTCTCCTCTGTGACATTAGAGAAAAGGCAGCAGTGAACACAAAACTCATTTTTTCCTGGCTGAAGACAAACAATTTTTATCCTTTGGCCATTTTGGTTGAACCAAGCCTGGAAATGTGGAAGAATACCTTATACTTTGAAATGTATGTTCCACACAAAGCTCAGTTAGAGTTTTTGTTATTTGTGGCAGTTACCTGGGTACTTTCCTGACCAATATGTAGAAAAATTTCAGTGCAATTACAGCTTTTTAATCTAAAACTCTGTGGTAGCTGTTACACCCAGAAGGCTAAACTATGAATTAGTGACATGGGAGACATAATTTTGAAATTCTCCTGTTTCCTTTTCCCCCCACATGTAGCCAGTTTGTAAAACATAGATTTAAATATTGGGTGGCTTGGAGCACAGATATTTTATTCTGAAGTTCTCAAGTGCTGAAGGATTAGGGATTGCTCAGGAGAATATATAGGCTCAAAAACCTTTTGAAGTATATTTGAATAGCTCTTATGGCATTAAATGACCAGACAAAAAAAAAGTCATCTTCTAGTCTCAAAGTTCTTGAAAAGCTCAGGAGGGAAAAGCCTGCAAAAGTGCTTTAGAATCACATGAGGGGTCGAAAAGAAAATTATTTTCCTATACATTAACAGTTAATTCTTTCAAATCTAGAGGTGTTCAAACAATTTTTAGCAGAATTTTAGGAACTATTAGTAATTTTCATTTAGGAATATATTTTGTAGAATACAGAATATTTAGAAGCTACTCATTCTGTGACAGGGAAGAATTCTGCAGGGAACAATGTGTAAATAAGACAAAACTGTGAGATTAATATCTCATATTAAGATAGAAGTCTCAAAAAAATTGCCTCATTCTAAAACTGCCTTCATGATGCCGTGTTTATGAGATGTATTCTCTTCTCCTATCCTGCAAGCACAGGTACAGATCATAGAATCATTTAGATGGGAAAAGACCCTTTAGATCATCAAGCCCAACTGTAAATCAAGTCCAGCCATCATGTAGTTGACATCATGTAGTAGTTCATTATTTAATCCTAAGTAAAAGGATTTCAGAACTCTAATTGAGGAATTACTTCACAATGGGAATACATTAAAATGTTGCTGTTGTAACACTGTATTGCCTTTTACCCTCTTCAATGGCATTGTACCTCAGAGATTAAAGATACAGCTCTTTACAAAGTTAGAGAAATAAACTGGTTTGGTTTTGTTTTGTTTTTTAAAGGTAGGTAATAACTAAATTGATAATGCCTGGACCTTCACTTTCTGCACAAATTACTGCTGAAACTGTGGAATCTGCTCAAGTGGGAGCAAGCCCAATATTCCTCTCTGTCTTTTACTTTCCCTCACAGTCTGTCCAAGAAAGCATCAAAATTTTAGAGCTGGTACTCTGAAACCAAGCCTGCAGCTGCCTCTTCTCATCCTCATGAAGAGGGATGCTCTGCATTTCATAGAAAGTAATCTCAGCATTTCATCTCTTGTTATGCTGCAGCATTCCATTGTGACTCAGTGAACATGGAATCTTTTGCAGATCAACTTTGCTGTAATTATCTTGTTACTGATTCAGATTGTGATGTGTGGTAGGTTTTGTACAGGACACAGAAAATTTTCAATGCATATTGACTTTCTTTGTCTTTAAGGAGGGTTCTGAGCTGTAAAGTTACTGCTTTTCTACAAAACATTTATGCTTAAATCAGAATCATAAGACAATTTAGAGTGGGAGGGACCTCCTGAGCTCATCTAGTCCAAAATCCTGCTCAAATTTATACATACATAGTATTTTGTTGGAGGATAACAAGAGTTTTAACTTTTTAATTAATGTTTATGATACTTTCATTAATTATCATTAACAGTTTTCAAGAACAATAGTTTTCTGGGTGCTGCTGTCTCTAACAGTGTGAACTCCAAAGGGCTGACCTTACCAGGACCTTAAATGAACAATATCTAAGTACAATCCACACATCTCTGCCTGTTACAAGCACACGAGATTGGCCTTTCCCATGCTGACACAGCATCCAGAAGTGGTGTGGTTTCCTTGTGGAAAGTTCCTGAAAGCTTGTGTGTGTTTTGCCTGCATTTCTGAAAAAGCAGGCAGGATGTGCTAGGAATGAACCCAAAGGCAAGCAATAGATGAAGCAAACCTGTGCTGCATGGCTGTCAGAGAGCATTTTCTTATGGATGCTCGTATTAATTCCTAGATAATAAAATGTATCTGGAGACAGTCTCCTCTGGTGTTCATTCAGAAGGAAAGCTGGATTTCTCTACTTTCATAAGCACACAATCCATAAGTTAGAGATAGCAGAAAAATATTTATAACCTGCTCTATTTAGAAAATTCTTTATGTAATTTCGCATCCCTCTGTATCAGTTCATTACACATTTCATTTCACATACTTTTCTCTACCTGCTAACACAAAATAAAATATGTGCATGACATCAGTGTGTGTGCATTTGCAAAAGCAAGTACCAATAATGTAAATGTAAGTATGTTTTTAAACCATTCCTGCTGTAGACCCTAGAGGAGGAATGAAGAAATGAAATTTTATTCAGTTTTCCAAAACAACTTTTTTTTTTTTTTTTTTTTGAGGCTTTGTTTTTTAAAGAAACATGATTTTGCTAGGCATTAGATCTTCAGACTTTTAAAGCTTTTTGAATTCTCTCTGTTTAGGAAGATGAAGCCAGAAGAATCAACTGCTTTTGGATCTTCTGCAAACCTCAGTGCATTATGTTGCTCTTCAATAGAAACAGTGATAGGAACATCAGACTAGGCTGGAAGAAAGGTTCACTGATATTTGGAAAAACATAATCCCACCTGAGATTATGATAAATATATAATTTAAACCAGTAGTATCTTGAATAATTATTTCATAAAATTGCAATCCATTATCATTAATATAATTTTTTAAAAAAAAATTATACCCAGTAATATTTGCCAGATATTTTCCTTTAACAGAATTATACGTAATACTCTTACCTTCAATTTTTTCAAATACATTTTTGATGCTTCTTGTGTTCCACTGATAATTTATGGATTAAATGACCTCAAAATAGTCATCACTTGAAATGTTAGCCAACATTTTCATGTTGTTTCCACAAATCTTCATGGGTTTCAGCAGAAAACACATTGTGAGGGTTCCCTACAGCTGTTATACTGGTACTAGGAAAACATAAATGAGATTGGTGTGAACATAAATATGTTCAGCTTGTGGTTCTTTGATATTAATTATGGAGACATGCAATTTGGATGATTTTTTCTTTTTTTGCCATGTGTATTCTTCACATTATACAAGCAGCATCTTTCTGTTTAAATGGTTTAAAATATGACTGTGGTTTCATCAGTTTAGTTAGTTGTGGTTTTTTATTTTAGGGCTTAACTTTTCGGTATGAAACCTTTTCTTTCTGACTAATTTTAAAGAATTATTTTGAAGGAATTAAGCATGTTGAGTTTATTTATTTATATTTTCCTTTCCCAGCTGTAGGTATCCAGATGAAACTTGAATTTTTCCAGCGGAAATTTTGGACTGCAAGCAGACAGGTATATTTTAAATTGAATTTTTCTTTGTCATTGAATCCACAACAGATTTTTAACTGTGGAAGTGATGATCTTGTCACAAGCAAACTATCGTAAAGAAATAATGTATTGGAAGACATGTTCTTCTGGTTTTACATTCGGGTTCACCATTACAGAAAAGGAGAATTCAGTGGTGAACAAGAGTTGCTTGATTTTTGGAAATGTGCTGGTTTGGCCAAATTTAGAAATATATCCTGTGAGAGAAGGCAGGGTACAAACCATCCCTCCCCCACCAGGTTCAGGAAAAAATCTTCTTCCTCAAAGGAAAGAGATAAAAACTATTTCTTTAACAAACACAAAGGAAAAGGAGAATGCTAAATAATAAAATCTCTCACTGTGGAAAAAAACCTGGGAAAATGTTAGAGTTGTCCCTTTGGTCTCCCTCCTCCTTGGAGCTGGGGCTTGGCCCAGGGCCAGGCCCTCTGTGCTCGGTGGAGAGTCCTCCTGATGTGTTCTGATGTTGAAACAGTCCAGCAGAGAAGAAGGGGAAAAAAATCGGAGTCCCAGGAAAACCAAGTTCAACTCTCCTGAGGAAAAGGAGCTGAAAAACCTGGCCCAAAGCTGCCTGGAAAGCAGCAAGCCGGGTGCTTCCCTCCGCTCTCCCTCTCCTGCCCCAGCTGGATGCCGAGAGCCGTCTCTGTCTCTGTGTCCTCGAAAAACACGAAAACAAACTGCAAAACTGCTTTGAAAGTTTTGTTGGGTTTTTTCTCTCCCCCCTCTCAGCCTCAGTTTAAAGGGATAGAAAGGCATAAAACTAATTTCTGGGCATAGGGCAGCAATAGGGAATACAACAGCAAGTCACCCCAAAACAGGAAAAAATTTAAAAGTTTATTAATTTTAGGCCCCAATACATAAAGAGTTAATTTGCTGGCACGTGGTTTTTCTCTCTTATAAAAAGTGTAATCAGTAAAAAAAAGTGTGGTACTTGTTTCCAGTGATAGCAGAATCATGACTTTTCACTCAGGTTTTCTCTCTAACACTCAGTAACTGTGGGATCACATAGATTAATTAACAAAATCACATTACTGAATCATGGTTGGCACTCACAGTCTTCAATAAACTTAACCTAAACCATTCAGGGATAGAATTTTTACTCACTGAAGAGGATAATAAGGTACTTTCTAAAGATTAGGAGATACCATCCCTAGTCTGAGAATCGATTGGAACTGTGCTATTACAGAGAATAAACCCTGACCCCACCCCTATTGGAGAATCATCTCTCATCCATGAATGGTGTCAAAGATTCTAGAGTATGGAGGAGATTGTGCTGCTTAAAGCAGTGGAAATTGTCACAGTGTGAATGAACCCTTTCTCTGCCAAGAGGAACAGAACATGTTTGGTGAACAATTCAAAAGTTTGCTAGTCATTTTTAGAATTAATTTAGATAAAGATGTAATCAATATCAACTCCTTTAAAATTTTGCTCATATGAATTTATAAAATGTTTTATTTTGTAATCATCAAATGAGGACTGAAAACTTTCTATTGATTTTTTTTTGTGTATCATCTTTAGTGTGCATCTCTCGATGGCAGATGTGCTATAAGCTGTGATGATGAAGTAAGTAATTAACAGGGTTTTTTCCCATGTATACCTCTACTGCAGTAGAAGATAAAGTTGTTGAATTTAATTTGTACATTATGATCTTTTGATGTAATTTGGAATCACCTTGTAAATATTACACTATTTAGATAGTGAGACTTTTGTTATGCCTGTCACAGATACCCACTGAATTACAAGGCTGACTCCAGTACCTCAAACACGTGTTGCAATAATTTCTGCTTTGTGAGTCCAGTTTGGGAAATAATTTGAAGATGTGCTAAGGCATTTGTTTACCACTTTATTGTTAATGACAAAAAAAAAAAAAACACACTAGCAGTTTAAAGTCTTCAGCTGGACACCAGCAGGAGCCATATAACCATATGTAGAAATTTAGTAAGAGCATGAACACTGCTGATTTAGAGATTCCAGACTTTCTCTTAATGACAAAACACATTGTTGGTAGGATTCAAACAAATATCACAGCTCCTCTGGTGAGTCTGTTAACTCACAGCTTCTCTCAATGGCAAGGAAATATCTGCTGAACGTTTATGGTATAAATTAAAAGTAAACACGAAGACATTAATGTCAATTGAATGGCACAATAGTCAATAAATATTAATGACTACTAATAGTAATATATTAATTGTAAGTATAATTAATTAAAAATAAAGGGAATTAATTAATGAGTGTGTGATATCTTTGATCCTATAATAGAGACAACCTATTAATTGAAAATACTTTCTTTTCTTGAGAGCTTTGAATTTGCTCATTTTTTCTTGTTTTCCTGATGCCTCACATTTTATTTTAATGTTCTGTTTTCTTTCTTTTTCATTTTTGGTTTCTTAACCCAAGTTACATTCCATTACTGTTATTGAATACTGGAGCTGTGAAAAATACATAAAGGACTTGAACTGGATCAAAGTTACTGTAATTCAGATGTGTTCTCAGACCTCAGTTAACATTCTTGCTGTGTTTATTCTGGACTTCATGCCTACGGTTTTACAAGCTCAGGGACTCTCCACCTATGGAACGTTCCCCTTGAAATCTGAAATTCACTGAACTTGAACCTTTGGCCAAACGTGAGCATAGTTCACTTCCAATACCTGTGAAACATTGTGAATTAGACCTCTTTTATACAGCTCTAGTATATGCAAATGCTATTATCCCACGCATTAATCTTGTATCAGAAATCTGTTTGAGATTTGCTAATAGCAAGTGAATGCACCCTGCTGCCCTTTGTCAGTGCTAGAGATAAATTACAAGCTATTTCTTTAGCACAGTGATGAATACTGAAGGTTATTTATCTTGCTGGCAAGTGGTGAATGAATAGTCCTGAATGAATATTTTTTTTTCCTAGTTAATATTTCTGAAATGGATTGAAATAGAAACCCTCTTATCTTCACATTCCACAAAAAGTATATAGATTCCATTTATTGCATTATGCCTGTTTCCAATAGCATTGCTAAAAAATTAGTAACTTTTAAAGTTCTGAACCGTGCTAGGGAATGACTAAATCTTAGAGATTTGAGACGTGGCCACTAATTCTTGAATCGAGCCAGTATTTTCCCAACAGTTTATAAGCCATAAACTATGAAATTAAGCCTACACTTTTTCTTGTCCAGCATGACTTCTTCTATTTATTTTCTATTCTATGGAGAAATATTGTTTCTAAAGGAGTATCTTTAGATTAATCTTTCATGCATGAGGACTGCAAATATGTATCCTCGAAAGATCTCTGTGTTGACTTAGTTCCTCTCCTCATCCAGTCAGTGGGAGGTTTCTGGTTGGCTTTGGGGAGAGCAGCGTTGTGCTGTTAGAGCCTCCTTCTGAAATTCCATCCTTCACACACCATTGAGGTTAAGGAGCTGCCTCTTTTGAGTGCATCAGCTCTGCTCAGTTCTTTGCCAGCATCATCAGCTTTTCACATTGCATTTGCCAACTTTGGGCTTTCTAGCAGATCAAAGGTTGAAAATGAGTTGTTTCAGCTTCCTTTTTGACAGGTTTTCTGTCACTGAGGGTGCTTGTAGCTTGGGTTCTCCTATTAGAATGAATATCCTGCATTTGCATTAGGGAATGATGATCATTCTGAACTTTTGCCTGATTTCAGCTTTTGTTTTTTTAAAAAAATCTACTTCAAGCCAGCATTTGTGCAAATCTCTCCTCTTCTTTGGCCCCACAGAACTGTACTAATATGTGGTCAGAATGAGAATCAGGCACATCTAAGCATCTTGGGAAATATCAGACTGCATTTTTGCCTCTTGCACAGCTACTACTGCATGGGGCTGATTTCCTCCCTAAAACAGCACAGAGATTTTGTTGGATGTGTAGTGTAGCAGAAAGCATCTTTTGTCATATTTCTGTACAACCCATTTGCAGCAGGAAGGGTTTCAAATTAAAAACAAAGCCTGGAGGATTCCTATATTGGAAGCCATTCCACTTATTTTTTCCTTTTTCACAAATGTCATCGAAAATTCAATAAGCAAGAGTAAAAATGTTTGCTGATTTAGACCAAAAATAGAAACACAATAAAGATTTAACACTGAGATAGGTATTTGGCAATACTGAGGAGAAACTGAGTTATATCAGGGTTTCAGGGTTTGAGTTGAACCTTATGTTTAAACTCTGAAGTGCAGTAATTAAAACTTTGCCTGTAGCAAGTAATTCCGTGAGGTTAAAACGGTGCATGTGTGTGTGGAGGGAAGCACTGATTTGGCTTTACCTTGTTTTATACAGTTCAGACGTCTGACCTATGAAAAGCTAACAGTCCTACCTCTAAATCCAGTTCCCAATTAAAAATACCATTTGAAAAGCTTTAGGAGACCTGTGGGGCCTCTTTTACAGAAGTTTCTGGTCCCATCCCCCAATGAACAAATTAAAAAATATTACCTGGTCCCCTGTTGGTTCTGCAGGCTGACACTGTGTTTTCATTAATACATCGTTAGGGTAATGACATTGTGCTGATGTTTTTCTCCAAACACAGGAGAAGTCATCAGGAACACCAAAGTTCTGTGCCTTTGCAAACTTTGTTACAAGGAAAACCTTTAAGAACAGATTATAAAAACACAGGCTCTTGTTTTTTATGTTTGTTTGTAATTGTCTTGTTAGTAATTATCCTCCTATTCTGTACACATCTTTGTTTTGTTTTGCATGAAAAAAATGCATACAAATTAAATTGGATAGCATCCCATAAGTCAAGTCTGCACTCACTTAGAATTTATGTAAAACCCTATAACAACCTGAAGTTTTTACCCATTTAGAATTGTCTTAGAAGTAAAGTATATAATTAACTTAATGCTGTATCCCAACATCAAAAATTAAAATAGCGTCTTATTATTTTTCAGACAATCAACTGTTACCTAATAGATAACAATGGATTTATTTTAGTATCTGAAGACTATCAACAGGTAAGATTTTTCTTGAGTCTTCTCATGTAATATCTTAATCTAAAATTACTTTTTTTTTAAATAGGCCACCATCTGAAAATGGTAAGGAATTAGTAACACAAAATTTAAAAAAAAATTCCTTCTACAAAGAATATAAGTTTTTTTCTCACAAGAGCTCAGTTTCTGTCTCCCATTGGAGCAGTGTCTATTCTTAAACTCATAAACTTTCTCTTAAAGACCTTTCTCACTACTGAAGTGTCTGTCTTCTGTAAGAGGTTTTTACTCCAAGAAAAAAAAATTTCTCTGTGCCATTTTTATCACATGGAAAGTTTGGGAAGGGAGGAGGGGAGGACCCAGAGCTTTTACATTCAATCTTGAGATAATGGGATTTTACAGAGATGTTGGCTGAGAAGTTTGTTTTCTGAAGGGGATTACAGTCATTGCAGGATTAAAACTAAGCACTCAGCATCACAATGGAGAGGACAAGAAATAAGATTATCACAGAATCACATTATGTTTTTCTTAGTCCTGCAAACCTTATGAAGGAGCCATCACCATTCTCACTAACTGTTGCCTGAAAGCTGCTGGGATGGTGCCCCAGTCATGCCAGAATTGTCTGAAGTTGAATTGTTTTTATGTGTTGGGATTGTGAAGCCACACTCCTACTTAGCCCTATCTGAATTAGATAGGATTGGCATGACCAAAGAAATACACTCATTATGGAATGATCTTGATGCACTTAAAACATGTTTGTCTTATTGTTTCCTCTTTTGTTGTTGTTACTATTTACAGGTGCAGAGCTGTGATTTGTGTCAGTGATTTGCTGGTTCATATCTGGCTATGGCCAATAAATATTAGGAAGAGATGTTTCTTTTTGTAGTTACCTGATAGAAGCCATTACGTATACCTGTGAATAGTTTGGACAACTGTTGCACCAGAACTAGGCTAGAAATGTGTTCTGACCTGTTTTGTTAGTTAAGTGAATCTAAGGGACAGCAGAGAAGTCTCTATGGTTATATAAATCAATAATAAGTTTACAATAGTATATGTCTATTTTATATATGTAGTGTGCATACAGTCTATTGTGGATAGAGAAGGGGTAGGGAAGTGGGATGATGCCTTATCAATTCCTGACCTATCTGGGGTTGATTCTGCACTGTTTTTATATCAGCTTTCCAAACATGACCTGAGCTGCTCCAAGAATCAGGCTTTTGGGGCAAAGTAATTCTTCTGAATTGCAACTAAATCCTTATGTACTAAAAAGCCAACGATAACCTGGGTGTGACTGCTTTGGGGGAGAACTAGCATTTACAAAGGGAGCTTTTGTGGAGAGAACTGTCACTGAAATGTCTTCATAAGACTGGTGCACAACTTGATAAATCAGATTTATTACTATCTAAGGTTATATGAGGCATTTATGGTTTGGAATTTCTTGACGTTGCCTGCCTCTCCAATCATTAGGGTAATCTTTCTTCATCAGTCAGCCATGGCTATTGAAGCTGGTATTTTTATTCATGTTCCTTGTGTTTCTAGGAGACTCAACATACCCATATGTTTTGGAAAATGTTCCAAGATTCCCCTGAGGAAAGAAAAAAAAAAAAAGGCAATACTTGCCTTTTAGGTGGAGGAATGCCTTTTTTTAGCTAGGGCTGTAACTTTTCTGCCTGCAAACTCCCAGGTGCATACTTGAGGTCAGCTAAGTTCCTTGTAATGGAATTGGGGTTTAGTTCTTACAAAACCTATGGAATCCATGCAATTTGAGAGTGTAGTGCCCTTTCCCCCTCATAAATTGTGGGATTTCTCCCTTTAAACAATGAAGAGAAATATTCAATCCTTCTGGGAGCTGAGGATCTAAAATAAAACAGGTCTTCCCAAGGTAGAAAAGTGCTGCACTTGCAAGATTTTCCACTGTCACATGAATGGCTGCAGATGACACAGCCACTTCCATCCTGTGGACCAAATTCATAACAGCAATGTTTGTTTCCTCAACAGAGATTTATTTTTATTAGTCCACAAGTACTGAATAGGGACAAAATGAGTAATTCATCAGGCTGAGTGGTTTTAAGCATGAAATGACTCTGAATGGAGTTAAAATTTATAGGATTGTTGAAATGTACTGTTCCAGCTCCTTAAACAGGTCATGCAGGAATTATAAACAACGCTTTTTAATGACTGTTTATGAAATCCTCTCACAACCTGTTTATATATTTTTTGAGAAACATTTTAATCACAAGAGTTTGTGATCAGATTAGTGTGTTTTCTTTACAAGCTTTAGTTTTGAATGGCTTTTGTTTTTCTGATATTAGATGTTATATAAGGTACCTCAATATATTGGTTAAGGTCTCACATCTGCTCAGGGGTAATAATATAATCCCAACAACTTGCCCTTACTGGGAAGTCCTCTTCAGATTTTATGTAGTAGCAGTCCTGAAAACCTGTCTATGTAACTGTCAAAGCCACTCATCAGATCCTAGAATATGCCAGTTTAAATTGCATCCAGTGTTTTTTTTTTGCATTTATCTACGCTTTTGGTAATTCCTTGCATTTTCCCCTTACAGACTGGTTACTTTTTTGGGGAGGTTGAAGGGGCTGTAATGAACAAGTTACTAACAATGGGCTCTTTTAAGAGGTAAGAATTAACATTTTATCTCTTAAAAATGTTTTAACAAAAAAATTAAAGTCATGTAGAAGAAAGCCAAGAGTGGTGGTGTGGCTGGATTGTCATCTGTGCCTCTTTTCTGTACACTCTGACTGTAACTTGGTTCCACACACAGCAAATACTGACAGTATTGGAGTCAGCCTACCGTGAGTTTCTTATTAAAAGAATGGTTTATTTGATTACAATGTTAAAATTGAGTCCCTTTCCTCTTCCCACTGGGCTCAGGTGGAGAAGGGATTGGGCCATATCCACTACTGAGCAGTTTTAAACAGCTCTAAAGCAAAACATCGATGCCATGTTATCATTTTGACCTGTAAAAAGTTGGAGATTGCTCGACCTAGACAGTGCAAAATGCCCTGCTGTTGAAGGGAAAGTGTGTTCTCCCAGTAATCCATCTCCATTCACATGCTAACTTTGAACATTATCTTTGTGACTATTGACCTGGTCTTAGTTATCACAATGACATTAAAAACTAACCGTGATTTTATGTGTTATCCTTTGAAATAAATTATGCCATCTGGGGAATTAAGAAAAATCTTTTCCCTTTAATCTGTAACTCACCACTGGAGTCTTCATGGCTTTCATGTGGTCTAAGAACTGTTCTGTACCTCTTTGTCCACCTACAGAACAAGAAAAGTGCTGATAATATATTTTATGCTTTTGCTTTTTATTTTTCTGTGCATTTCTAGTATGAATAAAAAGACATATTACTGATTCCATCAATCAAGGTTTATTTATTACCTGTGAGGGTGTGTACAGAGGCTCCCTGAACAGGTGGTTCATGGGCTTACTTGGTAAATCAGCTCCCTTAAAGGCAGAAAGCTTTCTGTGCTGCTTCTGTGCATGATAGCTGAGTACTGCTCCCAGTAAATGACTGACCTGAAATGTAAGGATCTACCACTCATGCAATCATCCCCAATCCTAGTTTTCCAAAGGTGGCAACTTTTTTGCATTTAGCACCACATTTTTAACATATGCTGTAGAAGGAATTGAAGCAATACCTGTTTATGGACTGGGTTTGGTAATGACAGGATCTGCTTATACAAGAGATGAAGCATTTTATTTAATCCAAAGGACAACACACAGTCACAACGAAGACATAATGTTTTAACTTGTCCCAATTTGTTCTGTTCTGCCCAGAAAAGCATTTCAAACAGAACTTCTACTCAGTGATTGACAGTGGTGGGCACCACCAGTGAGAAAACAGGCATAGCTTGAGAGTTCCATCTAAAATGCAGTGGGTGGCTCTTTGGAGTGGGCCATTGGTAAGGATTTTGCTTGTCTTGGACTTCATTATTAGAGATAATGAAGCCACAAGCTCAGTACAACTGAGCTGCATACTAAGGGAAGTGTAAACACGAGTCAATTATTCAACCATGATAAACTGACCATTGCAAATCAGTTAAAGACGGGAGAGGATCAAAGTGGAGTAATTGCAAGTGAGCAACTTCCTGTACAGCAGATAGCAGCAGCAAAAACCCCTATCTTTGAGCTGTGTTAGATGAGGCCTTTAAATAAATTATTCCAACAATATGAAGAAGAAATCTTTGCTGGTTCTCATGAAAAATAGTCAGGCACTTTTATAATATTTTTAAGATTATTTCTTTGTCTGGGTGGCGGTTGTGTTTTGTTTTTCCAAAATTTATTTATATGAAATAAGAAGAAAATAAAAAGAGTGCTGGCTGCAGTGGTGGGGTCTGTCACCAGGACCATTTCCCTGAGAGCACAGTGTGGGCATTGCATACACTGCACTTGTCATTGCTGCTCTTACCACGGAGACAAAGCAGAGAGCGAGCTCTGTTTGTTGCATTTCACTCTGATAATACCCAGAGCCAGCCTTTCTTGCAATTTGCTTCTTACATGGCATGCACTGTCCAACAGGTGAATTTTATAACCCTGCCCTGTTTGAGCTGCTCATGCTCCCTTTTGGGTGAGTTTAGAAGGTTCTGTGGTGCCTGATCTTCCCTGCAGAAGAGTTTGCTGGCAACTCCAGTGGAGATGGGAGTCTGCTCTTCCAGTGATCTGAGTGGCAGTGGCAGCATGTGCTCTCACCTCATGATTCCTGCCAGCTTCCAGTCTCTGCATCCACAAAAGGAATGAAATAACTCTTTGACTGTTCTCCCAACTACCACAAATTTGAAGTGATATAGAAGTGCTTTGTAGGATTGAGATGGAAGTGCTAAACAAAAGGGGGCTGTTTGCTGCTGACTATATTTCTTTTCAACCTGCAGCAGGATGAAATTCAATTTTTGTGTTCGGTGTTTATTTTTTAAAGGGAACTTAAATACCTCCTTCCCTCCTCAATTTCTTTAAACTCAGTACTTCTTTTGAATAATGTGTGCATATGTATGTATGTATATTTTCTTAGTTTATGGGGTTTATAATTAGGGAGAAAAATTATATCAGTGCCTGCACAGCAACGTGACATGCTCTATGATTTCATTTAGCAAAATTATGTTTATCTTATACCTTAAGTATTGCACACAGTTAAATAATTTAAATATGATTTAAATGTATTATTAAATAAATTAGGATGTGCTTACGGAAAAGTATCTGCTTCACATAACTTAGAAAAGTTTCTTTATGGTTTTCTCGGCACTTTGTTTATATAAAAACAGTGAAAAAAAATCAACAGCTCAAACCATGAAAATCTAAAAAGCCAACACTAACATCAGGAAAATTAAGGGCTACCAAAGCAATGAGATCCCTAAAGAAATAAACATAATAAATCTGTAAGAGAAAATGAAACATCTCTTGCCTTCAAAACAGTTTCACCCTTTCCAGTAGGAGGAAAACTAAGCAATCTATATGACAAATACGGAAGCAGCATCATTTCCATTTCCTCTTACAGTTCTCTTTCCACCAGGCATCCTCTTGCATAGAAGAGTCTAGGCATTGGTATTTAGTATTTAGTAATTTTGTAATTATGGTATTTGGCAATATTGGTATCTGATCATGCTGTCAGGATGTATGACTGAACTGGCACAGCCCTGAAATGCAGCTCTCCCAGGTGCTAAGGTTCACCCTGTCGAGTTCTTGTTGCTCTGAGAGTTTCTCTTGTTTCTCATTTTCTTGTGGTGCAGATCCTTCACCTGTGCTCTCCACATGGACACAGAGGCAGACTTCCATCTCTCTGTCTTGATTTGGTTCATAAGCAAAACCTAGCAAGTGTTTTGCCCCCACGTTATGTGTATAAAAGAAATTCAGAATTTTGTTCTTCTCCTAGCAAGTAGTTTAGTAAATTCCTAAAGCCAAATGATGAGAACAGTAACTAGTTGCTCAACAACGGGACACAATTTTCACTGAGGCAGAGCAACCCCCAAATGAAGGATATTTTTCTATTTGGCCAGTCTTTCTTATTTAAACATTTTATTAAGATATTCCTAAAATTTGTTTGTGCTAAATGGACACTTAGATTTAAAATTTCTGTTTCTTTTCATGTGGATTTTTACACTCTTGGACTTGGCTGCCTATTAATTGGGCATACTGTACGTGTATGCTTTGGAGAAGATCAGTGATAGCCTCAAAGAACATTTGAAATTGCAGTTATTGGACTTGGTTTTGGACAAATTGTCATTACCAACAAGTTTTTGGGCTTCTTTTTGGCATTTACTAAATGTGCATCTGGTACCTGCACACTAAAACTCCCACATTGCTGTGGGGTATGTTTGCTGCTCCTATTTTGTTTGTGTGATATCTAAAATTAATGTCTTAAATCTGAGTTTTAGGCATTGCTTGACTTTATGACTCTGTAAATATTACTTTTAATGCAGTGTATTCATATATAGAATCAGTTTATACACTTAAGGAGAAACACAGGCATATGTGCTACATAAATGAGTTCTCATTCCATAGTCTGTAAATACAGGCTGAGTTGTAGTTTTTATATGTGTTATTCCTTGAGAACCTTGGCAACTGGGAGTAGCTGAGCAATAAAAGCAAAGATATGTGATGACAAGTTTGTTTTGTCAAAATGTTGTAATTTATTTTTATTCTTTCCATTGATTTTGGTGAAAGGTATTATCCTGGCAGCTTCTGGACACTAATAGTCTATCTGTCAGTGCAGGTGTGAGAGCCAGAGCAGCAACAGTCTGGGGTTTCTCACAGTGTCCTGCTACCTCCCCACAGGAACCTCTCTAGACTTAGAAACTGGTTTGCTCTTCACACCATTCAACACTGTCCCTCTTTCCCCTCCTTGTGAGAATGCCAGATAGGCTGCACATCTTCTGTCTGAGTTAATGAACATCTTTCCACCACAAGTGAGCTGTACTCACCACTAACTTTTCCACAGACTACTGAATAAGCATAGTGTCAGTAATAAGGACTTCTGTATCACTGGCTTCCTTTGCTCAGCTCTTTAGAGCATTTCTTTTCCTATAGACTTAACATTTACTTCCGTGGTAAAAAGCTTATTATTCCCACACATTATTTGAAAACCACCAGACCTTGAACTGGTGACAAAGCTTTTGAAATTTTATGCATTGAAGACCTCTCAGCTGCTACAGTTATCAGTGGTGGTATTTTATACTACCAAGTAGAAATCCATGGGTGTGATGAAAACCTGGCTGAAAGCAGTAGAGTATATCTGCCAATATATCCTGTGCTTCTGGTAGGTCTTGGAAGTTTAATTTTCTTGAACCAGATTCGTACTCAATTGTAAGTACATTGCAAAGTAGGAGTGGAATTTACTGTATCAGGAAATTGACAATAGAAGGGTTTTCACTAAGATGTGTTTGGCCCCTGAAGTTACATAAACTGACAATGCACATTTTGGTTGTGCTAAGTTATTTTCCATCAGTTTAAGGTGGTTGCTCATAGCGTTTGTCCTACAGCTGATGCTGAACACAATTGCTCTGTGGACTTCAGGAGTGGAAGTTGACAGCGTGGTGGTGTCAGAAAGCCTCGGGAATGTCATCTGTAGCAAGAGCAAAGCTCCCCTGGGAGGTGCTGTGATACAGAGCACGGATTTGGGCACCTAGATGGGTGTAGGAAGTTGTGTTCCCTGACTATGATCAGCTGGTCAGGATATGGTCAGCTGCAAACAGTTACTTAAAGCTGAAATAAAATCACTTCAGAACTGGTGATATGGAAGCCTTTCTTCTGCAACACTGGATTGAGTTTTTCTGAGTGAGAAAAAAGCCTATTTTCTAAAATCTCAGGAAGACTTTAGCAATAAAACAACACTGGGGAAATGACACCTGAGCACAGAAACACTACAGTGTCTTAGGCAACTGCTTTGGCTACAAACGCTCTAGTACATTTTATAGGGAATAGGGCTGGACGGCTTTTGCTTTCCTATTACATTCATAAGAATGAAACCAAAACGACTGGATTTGAAATTGTGAATGCCTTGGAACCCATATAGTAGCATTCACAGTAACAGAGAATCAAGAATTGGTTCACTATGTTGCAGTGTTCAGATTTCAACGTGGTTATCAGCTTCACCCACTGATTTTTTAAGCGGGTTACAAAATTCCCATTTGTTTCTAGCACAAAATAATCAGGTCTTTTAACATCGTTTTGCAGTAAGGCTTTTACTGATATATTTTGCACATCCTGTGCTATAGTTGTTTGAATCATCTTTAGAAACTTTGAGCTAGGTGTTGAACTGCCCCTTTGAAAGTTACTGAAATGGCAACACATTGTTCTAAACCCAAAACTCATTCCAGACTTTTGTTCAGAAATCTGTCTGTGTACCTTTCTAAGGATTTGCTGCTTATGTTTTTTCTTTTTCTTTTTTTTTTTTTTTTTTTACCTGGTACACTAGCTGATTTGTCATTTTGTTCTGAGCCAGAATCTTCACACTGGAAGATTCAATTATATTTACTCAAACTAAACACATCTACCTAAAACCAATAGCATCTGCAGATGATATCAAGCCTTTCCAAATAACAGTTCTGTAGTGTTCTATATGATTTTGAGGTTGCTTATTAAAACTCTTCTCTTCTGCCATCACTCTAAAATTTAGTAAATTTTTTCCCTGTTAAATGAAGGGGGTTTAAACTACATTTATTTATTGGTTTTCTTTCTCTTAAACCATAATTCAACCTTAGGTTGCTGTATACTCCCTACAAAAAATATAACCTAGCATGTTGGGGTGCAATATGAATTGTATTTCTGAATATTTGTGTGAGTGCATACTTCAGTATTGTAATACATTTTTATCTTTGGGCATTTAAAGAAACCACTGAATCTATCATAATGCAATAATTACATAAGAAATGCAATTCAAGTACAGATTCTGAAGGGGGAAAGGCTTTGATCAATATTAAAAATTGAGTTCCAATTATAATAGATCTTTCACATGACATCATAATAGTATACATTTTCTATATATAGAATAGTATACAGTATGCATATATACATGCTAGTGTACATATATAATAGTATTATAATTGTATTTGATTACCACTGCTTAGCAGAATAATGAAATCCTCTGATTGACCAGGAAGTTCTGCTGTATGAAAGTGAAAGTTGAGACATCGATTACACTTTCAAACATGAACCAGTCACTAAAGTTAATTAATATATTGAAAAAAAATCACATTTAAGACATACAATGTATTCTACTTCTAAGACTAGATATTAAATGAAGCAGGATGGGACTCTTTCATCCATATAGAATTTCTTGATAGTCTGCAGAGAGCACCACAACATCTGTAAGCTGCCCTTGTCCATGCATTTATCTCTTGCCTCCATCACTGGGTGGTCCAAGTGCACACACAGCAACGCTGTGCTTGGATCCCGAGGAATAAAATACTTGAGCCAACCAAGGCTGGACAGGCTGAGCTCTAGAAATTCCTGTCCAGAGGCTGGATTCTGACCATGGTTAAAGGATAAAAAAGAAAAGGAAGGGAAAAGCTAGGGGAAGTGGTGTATTACTGCATGCCACAGAGGCAGCACAGCTTACACCATGTACTGCTCTGTTTGTCTTGGCAGATCTGGGTGCGCGGATCTGGCTGTGGGCGGGATTCTGCCAAGGATGGTCAGTGTTCAACTCACACCATGTTTAGGTCTCTAGTTATGCGTTTGTCTCCCATGTGCCTCTCTCTGCCAGTCCACAAAACAATGGCTTCCTAGGCATTTCTATTCTCAACATAAGAGAAAAATAATAATGTAAGCAGTACGACCATGTGCTAAATGTTTAGTTGAAGCTACAACATCCAATATATTAGAGATTTTGCCTGTAAGCCAGAAAGAAAATATAGACATAATAAAGAAGCTTTTAGTGATGATTGCTGTCACAAAATTAGATCAGAAAAAAAAAAAAGTAGTTTCTGCCACAATGGAATACAACATTTTATTGGTACAGGTTGCAAGGTTTCATGGCATGCAGTGCAGAATGCCTCATGGTGATGCTGAATGCATTTCATGACCTGGTTTTGGCAGCTTCTGGGACGTTCTTTCCATAGCTGAATTTGTGTGCTCTCCTTTCCTCTTCTCTTGGAAGCAAGGCACACATTGCAAAACATTGAAGTCCCATCTCCTATCTCTATTAACCATCTCTGTTCAGTTGTGTTCCTTTGTCTCTCTGATGATGCAACAGTCAAATGGAAATGTTCAAATAATAGTGAGTTTTATATATTTACACTTGTTGCAAATTATCAGCTAAAGATTCTTTACATCTGCTATAGATTTTAAATGTTTTGTTTATGTGGATGGATAAAGTTAATTGATTGTTCTATGGACAGACAGATTTAGAGAAATAATCACAGTAATTCCATGTACTAGCTCTGAGTTCTGGAATTTACATTTAGATCTCTGAAGTGTTTCAATGATGAATAAGATTGCAAGCATAAGTAAATTTCCCTGTTTGCTATGCATCTGAGGAGGCTTCTAGCATAAGTTGATTACAGCAGGTACCTGGAATATTTTGCCTTTATAAAAAGAAGCAAAGACAAACGCATCCTGCTTCAAATATCCATACTGTCAATGCACTGAAATTCCACCTCTCTCTCCTTCAGAAGCAATGCCACGTTACAAATCAGTTGTGCACTGAGATGCTGGGACTGTAGAAGTGTGTTTCTGCTTTTATTGAAGTTCGAGTGGTCTGTTGTGAGAAGCCTCTCAAATGCATAGGCTCTTTCACTTTCTGGGGCTAAATGTGCTGATCTCAGTCCAGAACCAATTGTTTAAGCATTGTGTTGGATGTGTATTCTCCTCCTCCTCCTCCTCCTCACATTGTTTATGCCATTGTGTGTTACACTCTCTGTGTATCTTCCCTGGCTCCTCCCAGTTACGCTTTTGCTTTGTTCTGTAGTTTGCCAAAATCCTTACAAATTTTTCACAGTATTTCTTATGCTCTTTTGTGTAACCTGTATTTTAATGATCTCATTCCCTCTTTCCTCCCCACCCCGATGTTACAGTTTTTATTTTCCTGTCCACTTTGTGAGCAGACTGTTCCGTATCATCACTTTTATCCCACTGTGTTTTCTTCTTTTAGTCAAGCAGTTTTCTGTTCTTCCCTGTAGAGTTACACTTTATGACTACCAGGCCATGTGTAGGACAAACAAAGAGAGTAGCGACAGTGCCCATAGCTTACTGGACGTAAGTACTGCACATTTTATGAGCATCTTTCCATGCAATCATCAAAGAAAATTGTTGCAAATACCTCATGGCCTTTGTAAGCCCATTATTTTGATTTGGAATGCCTACAGCTCCTCGAAGGGTGGTTCATTATAAACTAATGCAAAGTGTTTGGTTTTCAATCATTTTAATGCTGGGCCACCATTTCTGAGGTTCTGTCAGAACGTTCTTTGCACTGTATGAATCTGCCTTCTTAGGAATTTGTAAATTTGGCAATAGATTGTGTTTTGTCTGGGGGACTAGAATCACATATGCCTTTTCTATATGTAAACATGTAATTCAAATTAAAAGTTGAGGGGTTTTTACATGAAAGGAATGGTTCATTGACAAGGCATGCGAGTCAGTGATTTTAATATTTTCTTTTTCTTAACATTTAAACGCGTCTCTTAAAGTAGGATTTCAATGCATTTAAACCCTTGTGTTGCAATTTGAATACAAACCCTGTCCCTCTGCAAGGCTTGAGTAGAGACAATCTGGGTTTTGCCAGGGCAACACTTCCTTGTTGCTAAATCCTATATCAGGGTAATAACCCCAAGGACACTTTATAACCATGCATCTGTTTTACTGATTGCTATAATAATCTATCGGAACTGATCAGGTTCTGACAGAGGTTTTGCATGTTAAAAAGCTACTGTTTTCACAAATAGATGACAGTAATAGCATGAAAAATTCCTATGTTAAGGGAACAGCAGCAAAACACTAGCAGTTTTGCCAGCCTGGAAAAATTACCTGATAGTATTTTTAAATGCACATCTAACTAGAAAAATGCAGATCTAACTAGAAAAAAACCTCCACCCTTTAATAATTTTGTACATTTGGGGATGTTTTCATTTACATATTTACATGACTCTGTTTTTCAAATATCTGGACTTCTAGCATTTATCAGTTTGTTATCCACTAAAGTCTAAACCTAAAAAAAAATACTGTCTTGACATCATAAATACTAGACTGCAATGAGACCTAAATTGTTAGTGAAATAGAACAGGATGCTGTGAAGCATATTTGCAGGAAAAGTCTTAAAATATTTTACAACTCTTAACAAACATCTTTTATCCAAAGGCTTGGGGCTTCAGTTCAGTTTGCCTAAGCACTCAGCATGTAGAACTGAAGCATTATCCCTTAAAAAGTGGGCTCTAATCCAAAATTTTTTTTTTTAATTCCAAATTTTGTCCAAGAGAGAAAAACCCACATCTGCTGTGGGATCAACTAAGACATGTCAAGGATTTTTTTATTTAAAGCTAGTCATTGTCTTTAAACCTCAAGTGAGTTTTGGTGATCCTCAGTATGAAAAACTAATGGAGTTTTAGGTTATTTTATTATTTTCTTGTTGATTCAATCACTTCTATCAGCCATGACTATTAATAAAGACAACTTGAATTAAAGACAGGTGGTGCTAATTCCTCGTTTTTCTTGTTTTTTGTGCCCAGTTTTTTACATATCAGGTTACTAAGCAGTATTCAGTGTAACTTCTGCTGAAGCAAAAGGTTTGCTCACAAATGTTTATACTTCCTTTTAATAAATATGGTTTTATAAATACAAGAATAGAGACAGGGACAAGATGGAAACTCCCTAAAAAGTTCCTATTCTAAGCAGCATAGAAGTGGAGAAGAGGCATCAGAAACTCTATCCCAACCTTTCATACTGTGAGAGTAAGACAATAAATTAGGGATGGACTAGACTTATAGATCACCTTGTCCATTTCTTTATCAGAATAGTATTGCTGCTTAAAAGCTATCCAGAGACTTTGTTATTTAGCACTTTTTTGTTTTAATTGGTTCAAGATCTACATGATTCTTCAGAGAACCATTTTGTTGCAAATGTAGCAGTGCCATGGGAGTCACAGAACCAAATTCTTCTGGCTCTCAGTTGTGGTTTAAATATGTGGAGAGAATAAAACTCCTGCAGTTTTTGCTGCAGTTTTTGAAGAAGGAACCGTCTGTGAGTGGAAAAGGCTCTCAAGTAAAATCACATTTCATGAGAATTAATTTATATCAATGTAATGACAAGTTTTTTCCACCAGAATTACAAAACAAAATATTTTTTTTTTCATTTTCTGTACACATTAATGATTTTTTTTCTGGTAGATTGGGTTTTTAAATTTTAGTTTAGTTCTAGTATTAAAATAGTTATGTAAACAAATGGTCTATTTTACACTAAATAGGTATTCTTCATAAGTAAAAAAAAATACATTGTTTTACACTAAATTTGCCATTATGCAAACAAAAGTATACAGCAAATTAGTTACTTGGGCATGAAATTTCAGGATTTCTGATTTGAAATGAAAATAAATGAGATGTCCCACAGGGTTGACATTTTATTTTCTTTCCCCTCTGGGAAAGTCTTGTAGCTCTTTCTCTTTTCCTATAAGACAGGGCTCCACAGGTGAAAATCGTTCCTGCCTCAGATGTTGTGCATTCTGCTGGGTTGTGATTTCAGCCCTCCGTGGCACTGACTGAGTTCTTTGAGTCTGTGAGTCCTCAGCTCTGCACAGAAACTTTCACTGTGGCCCCTGAAAATTTTAAATGCCCTGTTATTGTTCAGCCAAACAGCACTGCTTCAGTGAGTGCTGATTCGGGGTGGTTAAGCATGATTTTAGATATCTGAGGAGTCCTGTCATTATGATTTCTCTATGGGTTAAAATACTTTGTTTGTATCTAAGAGAGTCTGCAGAATTTTGTGCAACTAGGACACCCTAACAAAGACAAGGGAGACAAGGAGAAATTCCAAATTTCTGGAAACTGACTTTTCTGCCTGTCTTTCTTTCATAAAAGATTAATCCTATTAATAGTCTTTTCAAAAATGAAATATTCAGAATGTATTAGAAGCACTGTAAACAGAGGATTTTCAAAGGATTTGCTATATTTGTTATAATCCAGAAAAACAGAGAGAGGAGGGAAATAACTACTTAAAGTGCTTAGACCTGGACTGTCAAATGACACAGATAAACATTTAGGTAAATTCAGACTTCAGAAGCTTTTCTGAGCCTAATGAGACTGAGGTAATGAATAGAGATTTGCATTATAGAGAGGCAAGCCTGTGAATTGCAGCCCAAGAAAACCTCATATTATCTACCCGAGCTGCTCCTCCAGCAATAGCCTGGGAAATAGGAACCCCTAGAGGTTAAAGATTTAAGAATCATTTGCAAAAACTTTCCTTTTCCCACTGATAATCTGTGTATGTGACCAAGTATGATAAAAAGGAAATTTCATTACTATACACTTTAATAATCAGTATTAAATCAGTATAACAATATCAGTATATAATCAGTATAACAATATTTCTTGTTCATAAAAAAAAGGGTTTCTTCTGCTCCCCATGCATTTGAATATCCATAGCATTTTTTATACATGAAGAATTCAGTGAGGATGTAAATGCTGCATGTTTTACCTTTTCATTAAATGAGTTGCTTCTCTTCAGCCTTATAATGCCTTCTTTGCTGCAGTAAAGTGGATTATGACTGAACTTGTCTTGTAAGTAGATTTTATCAAGAACTTAATGAATATTTCTATTTTCAAATTCAAATTCAATTCAAAAATTTGTACTTTTGAATATTAATATTTGTACCTTTTGCATTTTGCCTGCATTGTGCTACTTTTATTACATGATTTCAAATATAGTAATATTTGTCAATTTTTTTTCCAATTTTGCATTTTAAAATCTGACAAAATTTTGGCTTTTTAAATGCAGTTCCACTTACATTGTATTATTCATGGTCTTCACTTATATCTGCAGGTCTCTGTTTAGCAGATCACAATATACAGCCCAAATTTCTTTTTTGTGGTTACTGTTAAATTTTAGATACATGATTGGCTGTTTGTGATGCTGCTTGGGTGGGCTGCTGACAGAAGAGAAATCTGTTACCCTGATTCACTGTATTGTTTATCACTTCATAAAATTCTGTAAGATGGACCCTTTACAGTGCCAGATAAGGTGTACTTGGATGTTGCTGAATTTTTCTATCTCCATTAATTCTTCTAAAATTCTCCATTAATTCATAATGATCATTATCTTTAAGAGAAGGTGCCTAAGAAATAACAATATCATATGGAGAAGAGGAAGCCTTAAAATGTGTCGTGTTATTAAGCTTTATGATTTATTATTGTTATCTGAAAGCAGAGATGCAGATTTGAGTGAATTTTATCTTTACTGACACAGAACTGATTTTTTTCTTGCAGTCATTTTGTTTAATTGTAAATTGTATGAGCTTTTTTCAAAGTTCAGAATAAGAGTTAAGGAGAACTAACTGAATGGCTACTGCCAGAGGGCAGAGACTGGTCTGAAATGCAGCTTTCAAAGTGAATATAAGGGAGAAAAATTGTGTTAAAATGAGATTGATGCTACATGTAACAGCTTTGAAAATGTCAAAAAGCCTTCTGTGTTTAAAAGTGTTGTAGATTCATGGGCATGTGATGAACTGGATGTTGGTTTCACGTTCTTTACTCTTACAACAGTTAATTGGCTGACACCTTTCAGTTCATTCTTCCAAGTAAATCATGATATATTTTAATGGGAAAATATGTTCTTTACAATTTAGTTAGAGTTGGTTAGACAGTGGTTAATCTTTTCTGCTCTTAGAAATAAAACAGCTTTATTATTTCAGTTTGAGAATTAATAAAAGAATTTTATGTGTACTTCTGTATTGTGGCCAGGACAGTTATAATTCCATGGCATTTTACAAGAGTCATGCTTTGACTCTTGTAAATCATGTTTTGATTTTAATGGAAATTTCAAATACAATCAATACTTTAAATTAAAAATGGGCAGATCTATGATTTCTTGGTGGGGTTAATTTAAGAATAAGTTTTCAGAAGTAAAAGAAAAAAAAACAGTTAAAATAGGAAAATAGCAGTAGTTGCTAATCCCAGAGTTATGCCAGTAACTTGAATTTCAGTTCTGTGTTAGCTTTTATTTAAAATAGGATTAATGTTATCAAGCTAATGCCAGCTTAGTGTTTTGAAAACATTCTGTGGGGTAATATGAAAACTAATAATTTCTCTAGGTTCCTTGTGGAATTTAATCTATGCAGTTGGTGGCACTCTGATCTAACAGCTAAAGGTAAGCGTAATTTTTTTCCTGGCATAATGGCAGAAATGTCTAGAGTAAATTGGACTTTGGGAATTCAGATGTGTGTACACTGTTTTAGATTAAATAATAAACATCTGATAATAGTTTTTTTCCCATGCCAGTATCCTCTTATTTGCTAATGTTTCCTAAAACACAAGACAATTAGGATCTTCTATGAATAACCACAAAGTGCTTGTGTGCACTCTAGGAACACAGTACACTACTATAACAGAAAAGTTAAAATAGTAGATAACGATTAAATATGTTTTTAAAAACTTTTCCCTTCATTCCAAAACAGCCATTGTGAATAAAGCAATTGCACTGACCTTTTTCTGTTATACAACCTTTTTTTTCCTAGAGCTGCTATAAAATGTAGTGGGATTATTGTGCTGGAAAATGCCAATTCAAGAAAATTGTACAGAAATAGGACCATCTCGATATTATTTCATACAAAAATAATTTTTAAAGCTTAAGAGAGTACATTTTATGCTAAGCAAGGCTGATTAAATCTGCATTGTTTTATAATTCCATTCAAAATAGGCATTTAAATGAATTAAAATTCAATTTACTCAAAATAATTTTTTAAAATGCAGAAGATTATTTGAAATAATGGAAATTTTTAATAGTTCCACTAAGAATGGGAAGTTTTCAGTGTAAGTTGTCTGTTTATATTTTAGCAGACTTTTTATGGCATTTTCAGAAGTGTTGCTCAAAAGTAAAGGGCCACTTTACAAGAGCACTGCTCTTCAAGTGACAATTTAATAGGCAAATTGTGCTGTGTGTCATTGACTGGTGTAAGGATTTACACTGAATTCTTCATATTTGCATATTTCTTAGCAAAGCAGGGGATAAAATTGCTGCTTTAGGCTTCATTTGATATTTGCACTGCCTGGGTACTAGGCTGTCTTTATGCCAAAATAATGTCCTGTCTGAAGCTAAGGTATCAGTCAGGCCCCTAAAAACCAAGACCCACTGTCCAGTGATTTCCTTAAGCATGAAGAGAACCATCTCCAACACTGAGACTGTGAAGGACAGTGAGGTTTGCCCAGAAAATGCAAAACTGTTCCTCGAGGAATGGCAGCTGTGCCAGTCCCACTCCTTGGTTTCTGCAGAGCAGCCAAGGCAGCCAGAGTAGGAAATAAATAATTGTTTTTCAAGTGTACTGCACAGCTATGCCTTAATATATCCTGGCATGAAACATCCCGTGGCACTTACATTGTATGTTAGATAAAATATCTTCCAGAGCATCCCTCTTCATCTCATGGAAATGAATGTCTGATTTGTATTTTAAGAGTGCACTAACTACAGAAGAGGCAATAATAACTTACAAGCTTCCTTTTCTTAAAAATAGAACATTAGTGCAGCACTTTGATGAACCAGTATTATTGAGGAATTTCCATTCATGTTTTAGTTGACAGTGAAGTTTTAATTGCACAAGTCACTTGCTCCATTTCTTTGATGAGTTAAGGGTGTTGGAAATACCCCCTCATCACACTCATTGAAATGTCATAATTTTATGGTAGTGCTTGCGCAGCTCATATCTGGTTAGGTAGCAAGGGATCGTAGTTTGGAGCCAGCATATTTTAGGAAGCAAAAGCAGAAGATATTTCACAAGACAGCAGGAGAGAAAACCACATGCTTAAGTATGTTCTTCTGGAGATGCTATGTTACCACTAAGAGCTGTAATATTTATGACTGCACTTAATGAAATTAAAATTAATAAACTTGCACATTTATTTTTTACTTAAAAATAATTAAGAAAGCTCAGAAGAAAAAAAAAAAACTCAGTTCCCCGAGTAGAGAAATTGCTTCCCACTCAAATTGTGACATTAATAGAATATAACATACTATGAAGATGCTGGAGGGTCCACACACACCTGCCCATTTGTCAAAACCTACTGTGGAAAATACTTCTGCCCAAGATCTTGTAATCTCAATCACATTTAGTAAATGAGTGAAAAGAAATCCTAAACCTTGGGCAATCCCCTCATCTTCTGGACTCTAGTGAGGTGCAGGGAGTCTGAGACCAGTGAACCTTTGTCAGTCCCTGTTACACAAGCTGTATGTTGATACAAGTGAGGGTAGACTCAAAACTCAGGTGATAAATTCCAGTCATTCTTGACAACAGATAAGGAGAACAGAAGAGAAAGGGAAGAGGTGCAGTAGAGCTAGTCAGGCAATCTTCTAAAAAATACTGAATGATTAAAGATGTCGCAACCATAGTGAAAACATCAGAAATAACAAAACTTTTCTGACCAGCTTTAGTGCCTCCTTTGAGATCTGTGAATTTGGTGGAATATTGGAGTTTTTTATTATATACAAAAACTGTGAACAGTTCAGCAATGCATGCCCTGGTGTGTGATTGGAAATGCAGATGTGCTCGCTCCCCGGCACTGCTCAGTGGATGCACCACTCACTCTGAAACAGATCATCTCCAGGGGAAGGTCTGTCGAGACCAAGAGCCTGTTCAGTGTAATCTATTTTTGTCATACCTCATCTTGTTTTCTCACTTAGCAATTAGTTTAAGATAGGGTTAACATTTGTGCTGATGTGCAAAGTATATCTCTGTGTGAAGGAAAAATGAAGGGGTGGGGAGGTAAAAGAAAGGGAATGAGGGAGAGGCATTGTGTGACAGATACTTCAGTGTGAGAGTCAGAAGAGCTGCTGTCCTGTAGTTTGACCTTGAACCAGCCCCACTGCTTCCTGGTACCTCAGTTTCCCAATCTTTAAGATGGTAATAGTGACTCTTTTTCCTTGCATTGCAAGGACTTCAGATTAAAGGTGCTATGGAGCTGTAATTATTGCTATTTTGGGAAGCAGATAACAAGCATTGTTGTTGGATAAAGCAACTCTTCTGCCTCTCCCACCCGCGGAGTTATTTTAACTGATGAAACCCTCCAAAGATTCCCAAGCTAATAATATAAAATAGATGTTTAGGCTTCAGTAAAATATAGCACAATTTACATATCAAATAAATGTAAACTCCCATGAATAAAAGTTAGGGATGCACAGCACCACTGAGATAAAAATGACAGTAAATCCAGCTTGAATCTGCACACAAAGAAAAAACTCATGCATAAATGTAAATTAGGTTGGCAATGGCTAAACCATTAATAACTACTTTAACAGTGATGTCTTGTAAAATTACATTCCATGGATAAACTTTTTTTTTTTTTATTTAATTGAAAAAATAGCGTTATGCACTGCCTAGGAAATCTCACAGGGTGGCAGAAGCTGAGTAACATTTCCGTTCTCTGCGAGCTCTGTAGTACAGCATCTCATGTTGTTCACAATTTTGTGTGCTGTTCTTCTCATGTTAACATCAAGATGTTTTTTCCTGTGCCTATAGCGCAGAGGTTGAAACAAACCCTAGAGCCCTGTGATACTGAATATCCAGCCTTTGTTTCCGAGCGCACTATAAAGGAGACCATGGGGAATATTGCTTGCGATGACTGTTTCAAGTAAGCCCTTTCAATTTTTTTTTTATACAACTGTTTGTGACAAAGCAATAAAACTGAATTATTCAAGGCAGTGTTGAAGAACGTGCAAGTCTGTTGTGTTTTATCCTATGTACTGACCTCTGTCAGGGTGTCATTTCTCCTGTTACAGGGGTCACTTAAAAGTTTGATGCTCTTAAAGCTGTGCCAATTATTTTCTACCAAAAAATGTAAAGCAGTAGAGGCTTATGTTAATTTCAAATAGTGAATGCTCTAATACTTTTCTTAAATGCAGGCAGCGTTCTAAGGGCATAGTCTGTAAGATTTAGATTCAAAAAGGTAAGGGCTGTTCAGTCTCCTGTCCAGGAGTGAAACCCTGCTGGATAGGTTAGGAATTCCCTTGGGGTACAGTGAGATCTGGTTGTTTTACTGGAATGCCAAACAGAGTTTCCTTCTTAGAACTGTTAGTCTGAAAGAGTGGGAGAGGATTAAATCTATTCTCCAAACTTTCAGTGCTGGGAAGCTGAGTTAATAATAACAAATCTCACATGACAGTGCTGTAATGTCAGTTCTACCAGTGCTGCTGTAAACTTGTCCATTATAGAGCTTAAAGAAGAGGAAGACTTCAGTCTAGCTTTCCTCTTTCACAATGAAAATGTGTTTTCTCTGCATCTGGTGCCCATGTGCTGTGACATTTTGACTGTAGTTCTGGTACCTTTTAATTGTGGAATTGCACAGGTATTGTTTATGCAAATTTCTGTACTTTGATAAGTCTCTTAATTGGATTTCCTTTATGCTGAGAGGTTGTCATCACCAGCGAGATTAGTATTTACAGCAATAATTTGTCTATCAATATAAATTTCAGGAAGAATTTATAAGTTAAAAATTGTTACAACTCTTCCTTTCCAGGCTAAATTATTTGCAATTAGCAAATAAAGGTGAAAACTTCACTTTGAAGTCAATAGGTGTGCTTCTAGACTTACTCCTAAATTTTCTCCTTGATATTTTCATTCATTACTTTAAAACAGGAAATAGGAGTAAGTACACTGGAGATAAATTTTAAGTGCTAATATTCACTTTTCATTTGTTACTGACCAGCTTTCAAGTAGAAAGAAATTGTTAATGTCTAGTATGAATAATTGGTTTTATATGGCTTTGTGGAATAGAAGTACGAGAGTGCTTTGTAAATTGATGCTCTGGAACCCTTTAAGTGCAACAATAGGTCCCACTGCCTAAAAAGTACAAACTCAGCAAAATCAAGCCGTGATTTTTCCACTTGACATATCAAATACAATGAAGGTTACACTGCTGTGAGTGCTTTGTGCCAGCATTGTAGAATTTAAGCAGCCTTATTTTGTGATAATTTAACAGAAGGTTACTGAGAAGTTGTGCAACAAATTATCATGCAGCCCTGGAGGTGTTCAAGGCCAGGTTGGATGGGGTTTTTCAGCACCCTGGTCTAGTGGAAGGTGTCCCAGCCACGGCAGGGGAGCTGGAACCAGATGGTCTTTAAGGTCCCTCCAAACCCTAACCATTGTATGATTCTGTTTAAATATTGCAAACAGACATGATTCCATGCAAAGAAGATTAATTTAACAGGACTAGGTTTTCTCAAAGGAATGCAGATTTTAGTCTGTGTTCCTAGGTAACTTCAGGTCAAAGGAAATAAGTTTCAAAAATAATAAAATTCTGCAATACTTGGAAAGCACCAAGTTGGAAACTGAGTTTAGCGAAAATTATAGTATTTCAAAAATAATGCACTAAGATCTTTTTCATAGAAAAACATTTTGTGTTCCACAGTGGAAAAAAAAATAAAAGAAAGCCCTGCAAGTTGCAAACTGATCTCAAGGCACCCATTATTTTTCTCCACAAGCAATGGCAAAACCTAAAGAAATAATCCAGAAGAACTATTAGATTCTCATGGGAAAGTTGTTCGTTACACCATTTACCCACTGTCATTAACAATCTACAAATTGCATCTAAGATTGCAGACTGCATTGGATTCCAAATATTTTTGTTATAACCCAGGACACTTTCCCGCAGAGCAGCTAAGGAATTTGACCCAAAGTCCTTTGTAGACCTACATCTTCTGACCCAGTTTTCTGTTTCATGGCCTCAGTACCAATAAATATTTTTACAAGCAAGTGTATTGCTTAATATTTGTAATTTAAGAATGATGGGCTCAATCAGAATTTTGATTCAATCTTTTATAAAGTAAGTCTGGAACTGGCACTGTGTCCAGTGCTTAACCTGTGCAGCATCACTTTGAGCCTGTGGGATTATTTTCTGGGTCGTCCTTGAATCTTGTTATAGGTTAATCTGTGACATATAATTACAAACATTTATTGCAAATAGAAAAAGATGCTTGTAAATATTTACCTGATTATGCACCCCATGGAATATTGAAAAACTTTGAAAGACTCTAGAAAAGTCGGTATATTGTGAAGGGGTTTGCAAACAAAAGTTGTGCAAATGCTCTGCTTTAAGCAAGTTTGTGTCGAAAGTTACTCCAGTCCCTGACTTTTGTTCCTGCGGTGTCAGGCACTACTATAGAGCCCTTGTCTGCAAAAGGAGACTAAAAACAGTCTCTTAGTAGAAGTAAAAATGATGACTGATGTTAATTGAAACCATATAATATTACTTAGATAAGACATTTTGGGCACAAATACTGTGTTTTTGCTAACAAAGTCACAGTCATAGCCAGCAAGGTCACAGGGTGAGGGACAGAGGCTCAGTTTTATTCTGTCCTGGGTGTGCTGTTTCTGATCTTACAGAAATACTCTGCCCATGCTAAGGGGGACAGTTAGCAACTACAGTAATGAAAATTCATAAACATTTCCAATCATAAATTTAATCATGGGTGCTTGGATTTAAAATGAAGTATCCTAAAGTAAATCACACAGTAGAAAGGATTACCTGCTAATTACTTTGTTAATGGCTGGCTCACGTTTTCAGCAATCTCTGGGAACTCATTTAATGGAAGGACACCTATACACTTAAGCAGGCTTTGAATCAGGCACTAAATATATACAGACATATAAAATGCACTCCCTATACGTAAACTTATCTCATACAAGCAAAAAATAAATGCTACTTTGGGATAAATTGCAATGTTTAAAAACGATTTTCAAAAATATAGTTTTTTTTAAGAAAGCAGGAGCCCAAAAGAAAATAAGAATTAACATAAGAATGTCATTAGGGTCAGGGTTTGGCTGTCCCACCCCATAATTTGTTGTTATTCAATATCCCAATGATTATTAAATTAATCTGTTATTTAAACAGCAATCGAAACCAAGTCAACCCACATTTTCTAAGCACTGTCAACAAGACAGACAGACTGGGATTTTTTGAAAAATCTGAAATGGTTTCATATTTTCCAGTAAGCTATTCCCTTTTATAGCAAAAAATCTAAAAAACTAAACCCCATTACTTCTGAAAACTCATATGATAGACTGTTCTATCACAGCCTCAATGTTTAAAGTAATTAATTGCTAAAGAGAAATATTTTTTCTTTATCAGTCTCAACTGGCACTCTTTCTGTGGAGTCAGAACTATACTAGTGACAGATGTACTTGGTATGGGCTTTAAAGGTGTTGTGCTGCTCAGAAATGAGTTTTTGATTAGATATCAAGTTTGAAATTTTAGGCTACATAAGCATCTCAGTGCTGCTTGTAGTTGTATGAAGTATTGCCCCAATATTTTAGCCAATTTTAAATATAAGTGTGCCAACCAATGTTCTTCAGCAGTGTTCACTGGGTACCTCACCAGTTTTTGCCTTCTGGGGTAACAAAATTTAGTTGCACTAAAAGTGTCTCAGGAAAGCATCCTTAAAATGTCAAAGTTATTATGAATTAGAAAGGATAATGGCTGTTATGATATTTGATCAGAAACTGTTTGCCAATCTATTTAGTATATCCTCTCATCTCTTTGGGGAACAAACAAAAAAGGTTTTGTCTAATTGCTAATCTCATTTATGAATGAAAATTCAGATGTTTTCATTAAGAATCATTTAGGAAAATACCATTAATTTCAGTTATAACTCGGGCTACTCCAAGTGTGGGTATAGCAATTTAGTCAAATGACTATTTATACTTGAAGCATGTGTGTTAAAATTTCAAAGTTGTAAGGAGCCAGTTGAGTGCATAGTTGCCAAATTTGTGTGTTTGCTGTAGAAACTGTGGGTATACAGATTAGGCAGCAGTTGCACAGCCAAATGCTTAAAAATCTGCCCCTTTAACCTCTTCTGTTCATGTGTGATGACATATTGGACTTGGATGAAGATCAAAAATCCGGCCTTACTTCCAAAAAATCCCCCTTCTCTTTTAATTGCAGCACTCATGGGTCCACAAGGTCAATACCAAAACTCCAAAGAAACTGTTTTGTTTCCAGTTGGTTCTTTGTTCACAATCTTAAGACACAAAACAAAGAGAAAAGGAAATATAAGAAAGCCATATTCCCACTAGGGAAGAAAGGAAGTATGTAGGTACAATCACCCTAACCCTGGGAAAGATTTATGTGTATTTTAATTATGCAAGATATGAAAGACGAATGTGTTTACTTTACCTTGTTGGGCATCACATGTAAATTGCCTGTTAAAATGTACAGGAACTACATATTTGAATAAACACTGTCCTGTGTATCATCTATTTGTCCCAATAGAGTGTTAGAAAGCAGACATTAGTTAACAAGGAAAGTCATCAATAAAACAAATTGCTTCTCTTGCATTCTCATAGACTGGGAATTGAATACTGTTTATTGTCAACAAAAGAGGTAAATGGCAATGGAAGTGTAGTTCAGGATGACAGTGAACGCTTCATGTGGATTTATAATGGCTAATTTCAGACTTGTCCACTAAATGCACAGATTTGGCAGTAACACATAAATAACAACACAGATGCAGAGTGCTCAGGGCATGAGTGCATCAGTGTCAGGAATAGTGCAATCTGCAGACATTAAAATGGTAATGGTTTTGAAAACCCACTTAATTCCGAGACATACCGCCATTTGCTAAAATACTTCCGCATTTCTTTCTCGGTAGAAGCTTGCCAAACTGCTGTACTTGATCATGTTTAAAATGTGTAAATAAATACACAGTTCCATTTCCCATGAAATAAATAATCATTTGCCTTTTCAGATGTAGTTATTTTGCTTCTAAACAAACCAGCTTGCCACATAAAACAGCCAAAGCATCAAGGACCAATTTCTTCTCTTTCGGAGCTCTATCGATGTGTATCAGAAAGTCCTTGCATATGTCCTGGAGCTGTTAGGGCAGTAAATTATAGGCAGTCTTCTAAAAGATGTTTTGGGTTGTATTCTTTTTATTGTGTCCATCTTTTATGATCCTGAGGAAAATGCTCTCTCTATTTGCCCACCCTTTGTTTAGCCCGTACCTTTTTGCATCATTGCTTTTGCAGCAGCTGTGCCAAGTACCCACGTGAAAATGTGCACATGAATGGTTTTGACCCGTGCCCATGTTGGGTCACAGGTGTGCTGCAGTCAAACTGCTCAGGACTGGTCTTTAAAATGTTGAACAAGCCTTAATTTATGAGAACTTGCTAAGATATGCATGGAAGTAAAGGAATATCTTCAAGGGAAACTGTATTTTGCATGCCTCAGTGGTTCAGTGTTGAAGTCTCAAGGATCAAAATCTAAGTATATGGAATTATCTGGTACCTCTGTTTTGAAAAGCAGATATTCCGGACTTTCAGAATACTTACAGCTGTTAAAAAGTCTTTAAATTTGAGGCAACAGCAGTATTTCTAGAAACTTATTTTAGCCAAAACCCCAAAACTCCAGAAGATCCAAAAATATTTTTTTCCCTGTTCTTTCCTTGTAAAAAGTATCAAATTATGCAATTTAAACTGCTAGAATTGTTTATTAAAGGTCTTTATACTTAGCTTAAAATGTTATATTGTGTGTTACCCACACTTCTCCACTTGCAGGCTGAGTAACTTTCTCTTCACTTCAAAGGCACCAGTGATTATAATGTTTGTCATGCAGGTGTAATTTAAAGTCACTGTATGGGCAATTTAACTCTACCCTTTGATAATGTATATTTTGAATGACCAGTTCAGGAAACACTGTAAATTACTATTTTCGCTTAAGAAAAAAGGTATATAAAATAATAGGGCAAGACATATCTAAGTTACCAGGCAGGTCTGTGCCTGCCAGTCATTAGTTTAACAATCCCTTGGACAGTTTTCAAGGCTGGGGAACTTCTGTTTGCTTGGGGTTTTTGTTTTTAAACAGACATCTTCAATACTGCTTTTCTTTTTCTTCTTTTTTTGTTTCAGAACTTTTTTAGTATACTTGTTGAATTCTGGGGCATTTTAGTTGTTTATGCACAGAATGTCACCCTGTGTCTCCCTCTGCAAGCACTGTAAAATCTTGTAGATACCTGGGCCTGTTTCCTACCAACTGAGTGTGTTAATGTCTGAAGTTTTGCTATAGGTTTTCTTCTCACCAGTAGGATGAGATGTGCACTCTTTCTCTTACCTCACCACTTCTGATAAAACCTCTGCAGGGGAAGATGATGATGATCTGCACCCGTTCACTGTTCATAATAAAATCAGTACTCCATTAAAATACAAATAATAATCTACTTAAAAGTTAGCTTAATTTTATATTTTGAACAAGCATTAATAAATATTAACAAAATGATATATAGTAGCCGATGCAATGAAATGATGTTTTGTAATGACAGGGGATTAAAAAAGTTGTATGAATGCCATAATATATAGAGCTGAGTAGTAATATATATTATTTTTGTTAACAATGGCTTGGGATAGAAAAAATTAATTGAAATTGAGAAATGATGCGACGAATTTTTAAAGCCAGGCACACTTGTGAATAATTGCTCACGCTAGAACATTAGTTTGTAATATATTCATGTTATTGGCAGATGAAAAACAAAGCAAACATGGCTTAGACATCTTCACATGGAGCACTTTCCTTTTTAAAGGGTTTGGGAGAGCTTAAAGGATATTTAAAAGCCTTTAAGTTAGAAGAATGACATGAATATTAAGATTTGAGAGCCATGCAAGGAACATTTTTATATTACATAAGATAATATAGAATTTTAGCTGGCTATGGAAAAGATGGCATATAGTGTGCTTATGTCTTTCAAATGTGGCCTTCTCATTTATTGCTAAAGTTTATGTTAACAGAAAGAAATTAACAACACCCTTGAAAAACACACTGTGGACACATCCAATGAGCAGTTCTATTCTAGGATTTATTATACTTTTAATGTGAATCTCCTTGTTGTTTCTGCTTTTTATACTTCTGTTTCTGTTGTGTAGCACCTCGCTAGAGTCATATTGTAGATGAGACTTGACCTAAATCTGTGGAAAAGAGTAATTACCAATTCAAAAGTTACTTTCACAATGTCATATGATATCTGTGAGCCTTTGTAAACCAGAATATATCAACTGGCTTTTTAATCTTAAAGTTATATTTAGAACCTTCCTTAGAAATCATATAGTATTTTAAAAAACACAATCTGAGATGTCTCTCAATACAAACCACAACTACTTGAGTAGAGCTGAAGAACTCTGCTGAAAAACACGTATTTGCTAACATGCTGTAGTGGAACAGCATTTTTCAGCCTGGATATCTTCTCTGACCTCTCTGTTGTGGTCTTGTTAACCAGGTGTCACTGTCAAAAGAAAAAATCTTTAAGACACCTCTGATGTGATTTGCTTTGTGCCAATTACTGTGTCTCCTCTGTTGGTCACTGTGAGCACAGAACCAGGTACCCACGCTGCTTGTGGAGACCCACTTACGTCCACAGAGCTCGGGTTTATTCAGGGGTATGACTGTTGACTAATATTTAAAGTTTGTGGGATTCCTGGGCTCAATTTCTTTGAAAAAAAATTGCCAGTACATTTTAACCCTGGAGGTTGGAAACTCTCCATTATCCTGCATCCTCAAATGGAAGGGTGGCTGCACTTATGAACAGCCCAATGCCTCCTTACACTAAGGATCTTCTGTCATCCTAAAGGCTGCACACTCTAAGTTTTTGGATGTTTGCAGCATTCCTAACATGCAGTTGGTCAAGTACTCTGAGCATCAGTTATTTGAGAAGCATCCCCTGGTGGGCAGTGAGCGAGAATGGGCACTTCTGGGGGATCCTGTCTGAAGCCAAGGGGTTTCCAGCCATGGCACAGCTCTGTGGGGCTCTGAGCACTCAGCAGGCACAGGAATGGTGAGGGTGATGCTGCTCACCTAAATCCTCAGTTCTAAACTTTGCTATAAGTATGTTTGCACTGATACCAAATTGTACTACAGGCAGTCAGGCTCTATGTGGTGGCAATATTTTGCTAGCATGAGGTCAGGATCTGATTACAAGCCTGAGGCTGCGAGTTTATCTGTCTCTTTTCATGTGAGAGAGCCACTAGCTGATTTCTTGTATACTGCTTCAGCTCTCAGAAATGTTGTTATTGGCATATATGTTCTTTTTATAAATTGCATTTAAGATATTTCATTCTCTATCATCATTTATTTGGAAAAAAAAACCCGAGAAAACAAAAAACAAGTAGCCCAACTTGACTGCGATATAAACATTTCATTCATTCACTGCAAAAAATGTGATAAGTGAGAGAAATGTGGGTTGGAAATGTGGCCAGCAGCCTGGAAAGCACATGATAGGAGTTGGGAAACAGCAAAGTGGATATCTGCACTTCAGTTGAATGCTTAAAGTTTGTTCCAGGCCATAAGGGTTGAACGTTTGCAACCAACAGTTATGTGAGTAACACATATTTGAGTGCAGCGTGCACAATATTTTCCATTTACTCTACCCTGGTGCTGGCATTTTTTCTTTCTCTAAAAAATAGGAAAGATCACATTTGACAGATATGAAATGTAATCCCAAAGTTACAACTCATCTCAATCCAAAATACTCCAAGTTCATTAATGGAGGTTTGCATGCAAGAAACACACTGAAAGGCCCAGAGGGAAATGGCTGAGTTTACAGTGATGCTCAGGAGCCAGAGTGGCCAGTGAGGGCTATCTAACTTGAGTACATGGAAACTGAGACACTTCCTCACATCTATGTGCATGTGCTTAGGTTGCCAATTTGAAAGTATTGCCCTACATTTATTTCCGTTCAAACTACTCACAGTGAAATTCTACCACCCTTTGTAGGATTGGCATGCCTGAGCAAAACAAGTGGTATTTAAAAGATCTTTTCTATTGTCACCTAAAAATGATTGATTTGATGATGTATGTGCAGGAGTGACATTTGCTAACACAATACTCTGATATTCTACTCATAATTTGATTTTAAGTCCTACAGTCATCACTGTGACATTAAACGACAGTAAGAGTGTTCCAATGGTCATTAAGGAAACAAATGGAAAATACATGCAAGGATTTTTTCGCCCTTAACTCAGGCTGCTAAGCCTGAGCATGGAATTAAAAGTGAATCCAAACAGTCAATTAAATATTTATATTACTAAAATCCTGCCTAAGACATATGTTTGTTGTGACCACATATTCTACTGCAGAATGTTCTTATAAGCACAGATATAATGGCAGGGTATTTTTGTAAAATTAAAAGAGAATACTGTTTGTAAAATACAGTTTATGGATCAGCAATTATTACTTATGAACAAGGGTTTTTAAAGCAAAGTGCAATAGTGAAGTATTTCTGTGAGAAAACAAGAAATAATTTTTAACAAGAAACACACAGCATTGTTTTTGGACAAGTTGAATTGCTTATAATGTTGTTGTTGTGTTCAAATCCTCCCCAAATTACAAAGAAATATCTTCCATTCTTCAGGATAATGGGAAGATATTTTGTCTAAATGTTCTGGTCCCACAAGCATAGTTTTATCCTGTAAGTGTCTTCCGAGTTCCATGCTGTTTGACATTAGTTCTGTTCTCTCTAATAATTTTCAGCCTTTGCAGCTGTTTGAAGAAAATAGGGAGCCACGGATCTGAAAATCAGAGATTTCTGAATGCTCTCAGGAGATTCCCTGCCATTCTTTTTTGCTGAAACAATCCTGTAGCAGTGTCAGTAGCCACCAGCTAATGGCAGCAGGGCTGCAGGGCGGGAAAAGGAAAATAGTTCAGTACAAATGACCAAGAAATGATGGTGTTTGGGATGCTCAGTCTGAACAACCCAGTATCACTGTGTCCGCTCTTACAGCTGCCTGGCCCACTCTCAGGCCATACAAAATATGCTGTGTTGAACAAGTTTCCTTAAGTTTCACTGTGTCTCGGGCTATGGAAATAGCTGCTTATTAGTATGGAAACCTCACCCCTGTGCTCAGTTTATATCCTATCCGAAGTTTAACACCAGTGGACAAGGAAATGGATTACCTCTCCTGCATGGAAACACAGAGACTAAGCTGCTCAACTGTAATATCGATCTCCTTTAATAGCAGATGTTGTAGTCAAATAGTGGAGAGTAAACAACTTAAAGGTTAGGTTTGCTTAGCTGGACGGGACACATCTCTGGCATGTCTGAAGTAGAATTACCTTAGCTTTGCCTGCTATTGATCTAGGAAAGGAAAGGTGAAGCCAACAGCATTTCAGAGACAAGATGTTAAGCCTACCACATATAGATTTTGTACCATATGATTGAGGTATTTGTAGTGAAGCAATGACCTGCATTAAGAAGGGAAATCAGTGACTCACAGAAGTGTGTGATCTTCAAGTTGGCCAGTAAGCTGGACGTGGTCTGCCAGAAGAAACAGCAGCCAGGAAGTAAGAAGGGCACAGCTCTGCTGTGGTCCTGCTGAGCCTTTTTCCATCAATATGAGAAATGCTCCAAAATCTCTAAGGAGACAGACTGCAGAGGCCTCATGGCAAAGCCTCCTCCTGCAGCAGTTGTTAACCAGCTTCCCTATATCCTTTCCCACAAGGCACTGTCACTGCTTATCCTGTCGTCCCTGTCCTTTCCTCCACCTTGGAACATCTTCCTCCTTTTCCAGAGAGGTTTGTCCCTCTCCCAGTTGCCTCACTAAAACTTTACCTCCCCAGAAGTCCAGAGGTGGAAAGATGAAAGAAAGAGAACGAAGCACAGTGTGGAGAGAAGGCAGTGCTGCAAGGGTGGTGTCAGCTCAGTCCCTGCTCCTGCACTGTATATATTCTAATTATTTCTACTTACAGAAGAAAGCAATTCTTATGAAAAATAAGTGATATTTTGGGAATTAGGTTGGGGGTTTTGGTTTGTTTGGTTGTTTTGGTTTATTTTTAACATAGTCTGGGTATAAATTATTATAACAATAGAATATATATTATGATTCTTTAAAGACTTTTACATATACAAATTAAAGGGAGAGTTTCCATTTAAATTTAAATAAAACAACACAACAACAACAACAAAACGAAACAAAAAAACCCCAACCAACCAGGTTTGAGTGTAATGTGCTGTCTCTCTCAGAACAGGTGTTGTAGCCCACACTTAGCTTTAGGTATTATGCTTCACCCTGTTTAGGATGCATTCCTCTGCAGGATTACTGTTCATCCATTAAAGAGAAGGACCCTCCTCCAGAGGATGACTCAGATCCCCAAAGCCAAGCCCCTGCCCCAAATTATTCTCGAATGGTCTGTCCAGACAGTCTGAATGGCATGTCCAGAGCTGGAGGTGATCACTCTTCTAATGTAGGAACCTGAGTTATGTTCTTAAAGGCAGCAGGTGTGATTGCACTCCAGCATTTGCACTACAGTGCTGTTGTGAAGCTTTCTGAGTTGTAGGCTGTCTAAAGGAGTTAGAAGGAACTGATCTTCTATGGGAAGAGTCATTCAGATACCAGACACACATTAAAAGTGTGCTTTCTTATCATGCCTTCAGAAGCATGACTACCAAATATAATTATGAATGCAGCAGTACTTGAATTCCAAGTCTCTTCCTATTTAATTCCACAATGAATAATTAATTTCAAGGAGCAGATCAATAGGTATTGCATTTTGAGCAAATATTTACTGTTTCCAATTAAAACATGAAGATTTTTTTTCTCAAATTAATTTGCACTTTATTTGTACACGTCTCTATATGGACCAATACCAAAACAGGTTAAAAAGAAACAGATATTCTGTGTGCAATGTGAAAAAATTGACATGTAATGCTGTGACTCAAAATACAAAGTTTCCTGCAGATTTACTCTCTGTTGTTATTTTTTCTTCATTAACAAAATAGTTTGGCATAACTAGATTTTCTTCCTCCCTCTCTGTCTACCCCTTTCAAGTAGTAAATTCCTTCCTTCCTCACCTTCCCCACAAAGTCAAGAAGCAGTTTGTTTTCAGGTCTGTTTAAACCCTCTGAACTTGCACGTCAAATAAACCAAGCTAGTTCCTCAGTGGATGAAAGATAGAGGAGAAAATATTAATAGGCTTCTTATTGACTCAGTGTGGCTTCAACAGGAACCCCAACAGTTTATTCTGTTTTATATTTGGGGATATATGCAAGCCTACTCCTGTGCTGCCCCTATCAAATGATGGTGATGCTACTGCATTAAAGGAAAATGATTCAAATCAAAAGATTTACACTATTTAAAACAAAAAGAGCTTTACCCTTTAAATGTGAAACATTCTTTATAATACTAAGGCACTTAAACATAGACTTTCTTTTGGTTGTTAAAACAGCAATGAAGTTCAGCCAAACTCCTTACTCAGTCCTTGAGAGTTGGTTTCCCTATTACCAGGGACACAAATGCCAGCTTTAGCCAGCAGGTGTTCAGAAATGGTTATTGTAAGAGAGACTTTAGAGACTCACAGCGGATCTTACAAAGAGATAATACCATTTTCCCTACTTTGTCAGCTACTTTATTTCTCACTGCAGCCATGGAAGCTGTTTGCTGGAGGTTTTTCTCCCTTGCAACAGAACCTTGGCATATACAGTGAAGTATTTTGGTGGAATGTCTCAGTCTCTGAAAGGCTTTGGCCTGACTGTGTTCATACACCTTTTGTTTTCTCTGAATGTTTGGTTTCTGAGACTTACTGGCATGAATGTTCAAAATGAATTTCAAAGATGCATATGCATGTCACCATGGGAACTGAAGGCTGATCACAAACAGCAGAGCTGCTGCTGGGATGATTGTGTGCTTTATCCAGTTTGGGCATGGAAGCAGTGCCATGTGAATTATCTGAATAGTCACACAGCAACTGTGGTGGTTACGATTGGCACAAACTGCTTTGCCACTGATCTGCTGAGGGTAAGAATATCTCATGACTGTGAAATGATCTTAAATTACAGCAGCTGAAAGAAGTATAATTTGTTTGTGCAAACTATTATTAGAAAAGAAGGCTAAAATGGACATTTTTTGCCCTTATTTATTTGCTCAGCTCAGTCTCGGTCTTGAATTGAATCCTCTGTCTTCACTTGTTGATATGTTGGCTTTACAACTTCATTTCCAGATTATGCTTGAGAATTGTGTAAGAGAAAACATCCATATACTGCTTGATGGAAGAAAACATGTTCTTCTTAATTTACTTTTAGTGAGAGGATGAGAAGCCAGTTGTTTCACTTTTCAAGATATTAGTTGTTATTGTGCACTATGGGAAAAAAATGCCAGGATGAGCCAAAAATTTCATTGTTTTATGGTTCTTTATAGCAGTCCCATGCTCTGTGGCAGCCACCACAAGCTCAGACACTTCACAAACTTCTGTACTAGTTAAACAGACTGTAGATTTGTAAGAATAGTCACTGTTTCTTAAACAGAGTCAGTGTAATTAGTTGATACCTATGATATAATTCCTAAGGTAGCAAAGAGGATTTTTTACTTAACTAATATATTGTTCTTTGAGCTTCCTTTAATTCATATTTTCCATCAATCAGTGCATGTACATTGCATACATTCCCCAAATTGATGAAGTCAAAAATTATGAAGGCTTGGAGTAATAAAGCAATACAGAACATTTTGCTAGACTCCGTAGTGTAGTTGTGTAGTAATTTTTTCAGCATCATAGTTCTGTAATTGAAACATTTTTCTGGATTAAGTGCTTTCTTCCCAGCTAGGTGAAGTGATAGGAACTTTTCTCCCCCCTCTCTAGTTTGGGGAAGGAATAGCGTTAAACTACACAGCCTTTATGGCACCTCAAAGAATTGGGTGAAAAAAGAAACAGAATGGGAAATTGTCCGGCTTTCATGAACAGGCACCTTTACGCCTGCATGTGTGGTACCTGCTTTCCGTAGGCTTCAGTGTTCACAAAAAGATGTATCACAAAAGGACCTGAAGTTAGGCACACCATAGGAAAACAGAAGAGTAATTACTCCCTTCTCAGCAAAAAGAGAGCTCACTCATTTAGTATCCAATTAATTGTTAAAGCACTTTATGCCCGCCAGGTTCTCTTCTGAGCTAGTTTCAAAGATACAATAAATATAAGTTTCAGACTGCACAAAATGCAAATCATGCCAATTTCTGGAAATAAAAATAATGTTTTTTCTATCCTTTACTGTTTGATTTATTCCTAGCTGTTTTGAGAAGTTCATGCAGTTTTGGTGCTATTGCCTGCTAAAGATTTTCCCTCCTTTCCTTTATTGGCCCCATTTCTCCCACACACAAATCCACAAAGCCACAGATGCTCCATTACAATGATGTCAGTCTTGCTACATGCTCCAGCTGTTTGATAGGTACATTTATAAAGTTCAGCCTTTTACATTATGCCATAAATGTATATTTCATGTATAAACATAAAGTTAACATATTGCAGATCACTCTAAGTGTAATTTTAATGGAGGTCCAGTAAGTTTAAAAAATACTGAAAAGCATTTAATCTTTCCGTTGGCAACATTTTTATAGTAAGTTTTCCAAACTTTTTTTTCTTAGGCTAGGTTTAAATATTCCCTGCCCTCTCTGCTATTTCATCTTCTGTGATCTTTGGAAAAAGCAGGGAGTTATTATAGTAAGACAATATGTATTTAAAGAAAGATGTCTGAGGAAAAATATGTTTCTCTCCACAACTTCTTGGTGCTCAAACCCTCACTCAATGTTCTGTACATTTACCAGCAAACCACGCTGCAAAACACCTAATTCTTGGATTTGCCAGATTTCAGTGATATTCGAAATGGCCGATACGCTGCTGATAGGATGTATAAATTCTAATAGATTGTTTTAAAATTTCATTAAGAATTGGGTCTGAGCCTTAAAGCCATTCTTTGTGTTGTGTCCTGAATTTCAAAGGAACAGCTAAATAGTGCCTATTTGTCTCTGCCCTCTACCCCTTTTCTCTTTGGTATGTGTTTAAGGGTTCAGCTCATTGAAACTCTGTGCACCATTGACTGGTACCCACAGGATCCTTCCCTTGTCTCCCCTGGGTGCTTTCCTTCTTACAAAAAATGTCTTTATTTTTCACTCTCTCTTTGAGTTGCCTACTTTGTCTTCATTTGGATATGGTGCTGAGTTATCACCATATTTGTACCAGATAGTCATTATTATTCTAAAATAAATCTCTTCGCTTAGAAAGATTTTGAGGCCTAATCTCTGTTTTGTTGGCTCGGTAATGAAATGACTCTCAAGAGGACAGATGAAAGCTGAGATCAGCAGCTGGGGTTGCTTCAAGCAACATCCAGAACACACAAAGTCCCTAACACAACTGTAGAGACTCAAGTTTGGGACTGTGAGCTGTGTGGCTGCAGAAGAACCTTCATCAGTGCTGTGGATCTGTTTCATTCCAGACCGTAAATAAGTAGCTGGGTAGTCAGAATGGAGTGGAATTCAGTACTGAAATCTGAAAAAGAAAAATATGATAAATTCCTAGCAAGAACCAGTGACTCAGAAATGCTGATAATGTCACCATTATTTGTTTTCTTTTTAATTTTCAGGTCTTTTGTTATCCAGCAGATCCCAAGTAGCAACCTCTTCATGGTGGTAGTAGATAATGAATGCTTCTGTGATTCTGTCCCACCAATTACCATGGCACCTATAGAAATAAGGTATATCCTTTTATTTACAAGCTGGTCAGAAAGAGGTTCAAGATGCAAACATTGAAAATTTTCTTATCATGGGAAACTTGCATTGCATGACATCGTCACCCATTATATTTGCTGTTTGAAATGTGTTCTCACTATTTTTTCAGTGAGAATTCACTCTTTTTTTTTTTTTTTTAACAGCCAATATGAATTAAGCAAGCACATGTGGATCTTTAAGTAGCATAAGGTCATGGTCATCTTTAGATGGACATCTTTTGAATTATGCACTATGCAATTTTCTCATGAGGATGGAACTCATGATATTGAAACTTATAGAACTTCTTATAATATAGGTATCTCTTTCTTTTTAAGGTGTGACTGGAGCATTGAAAATGTTTCAGAATCCTGCTTTCCAAAAATACAAAAATGTAGCAAAGTAAATATATCACTTGATTTTTAATTTCCCCACTTCCTAGTTTTTGCTGGTCTGTAGTTCAGGTAGTTCAGGATTAGTCTTTTCCCATAAGTTGGAATTTGTCAAAAGCAGCCTGCAGTGTGCTTTTATTGCCAACTTATGGAAAAACAGGTCAGCAGTGTAAGTGCAGATGTGCTGTTGAAAACACAGATCAGGGAGAGGAAAGCACTCGAATCACTTTCTTTCTCTTGTGGTGACCACACATATCACCTGGGGGTTTTGAGGGAGAGGAAGAAAGGAGCTGAAAGATTTTCTCTGTATTCATTTCAAAACACTCCCATGAGAATACAATCTCTCCTTAACTGCCTCATACATAATGAATCCCTTAAATGTGAACGGTTAAAATCTCAGAAGATAAGAAGACGCCCAGAATCTTGTCATGGATTTCACCCTGAAGTAAGTTTCTATCTACCTTTCCTTTCTTTCAGACTCTGGTAAATTTTTTATTTCTTTAAAAATAGTAAATAGGAAAACTATCTTCCAAGATGAAATGTTGGGAAATATTCAGAAAACTGTAGTAAGGGAAGTGTGCTACAAGTCTTTTTTGTGCTCATGTAGACAATGTCCTGAGTTGCTGCTTTTGCAGACTGGCTTGTATCATGTAAGAGAACTTGGTAGGATGTGAGCACTGGCAGCCAGGAATATCTGAGAACTCTGGCTCAAGCACTGACCACAGGATTCTTTGTTAGAGATGGCCGAGAACTTTGTGCTGCTAATGTTTGCTTCAGTAATTAGCTCCAGTATCATACCTGTCATGCCACAGTCATTGTGCTTACACATAATATTGCTCAGGAGGGGTAGTGACCCCTCCACTATATGTATTTACTGCTCTGTGCTCTGCATAATACTCTTGTACAGTGCCAAGGAGAGCTGATAGAGACCAGGATGTGGTTACAGTGGCTCGTACAGGATAGGTTCATATACATCCTTTTTACTCTGGAGTAGCTTTATTTCTGCCTCTGATGGGGTAATGCAATGTAGAACAAGACCTAAAGTATAAGGTGGAGGGGATCACTTGTTCATGCTCACTTTCAGTCTACAACATAAACATGTCCAACTCAAAACATGTTCTTGTATTACTTCCTGAGTCTATTTAGTTTATGGGCTTTGTTGTTTGCACCAGTGCTCTTATGCCTATGTTCGCTAAATAATCATGTGTCATAATTGAATGTAGTGGCTTCTATTTATTTTCCTTTGTTGTTGTTTTATTTTCTTTAGGAAAATGCAAGAGAATGTGGTGGTGTCTCAGGCCTTAGTGCTAAACCTTCTCTTGTTCTCCTTCCTCTGCTATTGACGATTTTCTCCAGGTGACATCGACTGATGTGTTCAACTGGCATGCTAAAATATGGATAAACTGTGAACTGGGAAATGGTGCAACATAGAGGACATGAAATATAGTCAGAGCATCAGCATTTCATGATTTTAAACTGTTGGTGATATAAATTCTTAAAGACATGTTGAAAAAAGATTTATCTTTTTACTTTGCAAGTCATGCAGATGTGAATTTGGCATATGGTAGTCGTGATTCATCAAAAAAGGACTTGGTAGATAGAGGTGACCATTGCTTTGTCCCATTGAAAACAATTTAAACTGTGTACTTTTTTCAATAAAGTATATTAAAATCACAGTTTCAGAGTGTATTTTAAGTATGCTAATATATTTGTTCAAATAATGAATGATGGGAAGAAAATAAAATAAATGGATGATATTTTATTATGCATTTAGCCTCTTTCTGAAAAGATTCAGAGAAGAAAATGGGGAGTTGGCTTTTACAATAAGGCAGAATAGCTTTTATTAACAACTTTAGGAAACACCTGTGTGTGTATGAAGCTGAGCAGGTAATATATGGTGCTGAATTATAGTGAAAGCTTGGTTCCTGGAAACAGCTATAAAATATCTGCATTTAGAAAGTGAGTCAAAGCCTTATTAAAGCCTTGGTTCTAACTTGGGCAAGCTTTGGATCAAACTGTTTGATTTGGCTGCAGATGGCAAAATTGAACTTTTCATCTAAAGGAGTAGGAAGACATGTAGAATAGCCCATATCAAAGGGTGATACTGTTCTGTTGGTGTTCTGCCCTCGAGATCTCATGGCAGACAGGAGCAGCTCATTATGACGAAAGTCATAAGCAGAGAAAGTCTGACTTGCAACACATCTGTGTCAGCAGAACCCATTATTGGTTTTCATTGAGTGTGCCTGTTGGTAGGCAAAGATCTAGACCACTGTTTTCATTCCAGGCCGTTGTAAGGGAAATGAGGTAATAGAGATGAGCATATTCCTTTTGCAATTGGCAGCGAAGTCCCTGCTGTGGCTATATTTGCTGAAGATCTTGATCTTTGAACTGTGTTAGTCTCAATTAATCTTTGGAGTTTTATGCAAAGTAGAACTCTATCAAAGGAGAACATGTCCTACCAACAATATAATATATCAAATACAAAATAATGAAATAAAAAAATACACAGTTCTGAATCTGGTACTTGGAGATTGCAGTTTCCTGGTTGGGTGTGTTTGCTTTCAGCCTTGGATAAAGGCTAAGCAGATTTTCTCTGTATCTTGGTTGGGAATAGGGAGCATGGCCACTGAGAGGGGCTTTGTTTTAAAGAATACTATCCAGTTTGTAAGAGGAAGAACTAGTAAAGTAAAATTTCCTCTCCAGTGCTTTCATGGGTTCAGATGCACTGGTATGTCCTCTGATTCTGAAGCCATACAAGTCTTTGGACTCATAATTTTCTTTTCCTCGCCTCTTTTTTTTTTTTCTTTTATTGGAGTTTTTTTTCCTACAGACTTCTCTGTCCTTGCTTGTTGGTCTCAAAATTACTCACTATGGAATAATTTTCCAGCTGACATTTAGTCAAACTGTTGTCCTAGTGACATGCTCTGTTTACTGAGCAAATTGGGAACTCAAGGCATTTTCTCCACTTGGGCTGACATGGATATCCTGCTGTTCTTTTCTTGGTTTTTCACTGAGCACCATTCCCCCTTACCCTCTATCATTCTCGCAAAAACTAATGTCAAGACTTTATAAATAAAGTATTTTAGTTTCTGATTCTCCTTCTGAGTTTTCAGAATTCACAACATTGCAGTCTCATAATGCTTTTGTATGTCTGATGCTTGTTCTTCTGTAATGCTATTTAATGTTTATAGCCAATATAATACAGGTGATTTTCCTTGCTAGTAGAAAGTTGGTTGAAAGAGATTTCCAGAAAAGCTGCTCTCCTGCTAATGGAGAGGAATGTTCCTGACTGTGTTTGAGTTTGCTGGTCAGACACTATACCATGAAGTGGATCTGTGCTGTCATTCCATAACCTGTGGCAGGTCACAGAAGGTTATGGAATTCAATTCGATTACCTCACTAATCTGAGATGCTATTCCTCTTAAATCCTAAAATAAGTATGCAAGTTCTCATGCAAAGTCAATTGCAGTAAATAGCAAAACAAGTATGTGTGCATATGTATACATACAGCTGCATATGTGTAAGCTACATACATTTTTAATAAACAGGAAGTTCAGACATCTTCTGTATCTTTTATCTCCCTGAATCTGAAGGCAAATCCAAGGAGAACTGGGACAACTGTACAATCAGTTTCAGCACAGCAAGAGGCAGAGCTAAAAGCTTTAGCTTTTGCAGGGCTTGGATCTTTTTCTTCTTTACTCTCTGCTAATGGCATTGATTTGCAACTATTAGCCCCAGCTGCCTCATCTTCCTTTAATCTTGATAAAGTAAAAGCTGTCTGGGGGCTCAGGCTGGCCATGGACACACCATTTTTTAATGGGTTTGTGTGGGAAAACTGTCCATAACTGTCAGTGCTGCAAACTCTCCTTTAAAATCCTGTAAGCCACAAAGCCTCAGGCAGGTTTCCACAGCTGTGCTATCTCCTCTCATTGTTTTTGTGACACTGAGACTGCCTGACCCACTGTGTTTTGCTGCCAGGGCCAACTCTGCAATATGTGTGTTCGGCGACACAGGTGGTTGCCCGGGGCAAGACGATATTAAAAGCAGCAGTAATTGTTTCATTGCCTAAATGGCTTCAAGAGACTGTTACAGTTTTCTTCTGATAGCAGGAACCCCAGAACAAGGCACTGGCCTGTTTAGCCCTTTGGGTTCACTAAGCAAAATAGAAGTTTGGCTCAGAAGGTTTGTGGCTGGAAGATTCCAGTTATTTCCATGTGTTTCCTGAGCCCTTTATGGCCCCCAAGGACTTTTATATCTTGGGACTTTCTGTGCCTCAGAAATTCCAGCTCGTTCAGATTTAACGTAAATAGGCACTCAAAATTGGAAACTTTTCTGCAGAAGAGTGCATCAAAACCTTTCACCCATGGAAAATATTTTTATTTAGTTTTCCTATTTGATTATTCTTTTCCCTGAACAGCCCCAGATACTCCCAATAATATGCAGCCTTTTTTTCTACTCGTTCAAGTCCTTCCCCATGTGTTTGATTTGCAACTTATCTGGTGTACAGCAACATATTCCCTGTGACAGGACCAGCTGTCAGGTATCTATTGAGAGAAATGGTTCCCATGTCCAGAGTCCAGAAGGTCTCACTGGAGTTTATCACAATCCAGTCTCAAGACAATTTTCTTCTCTTGTCCTTAGCCTTTGGCCCTTAAGCTCAGATCATATTTCTTCCAATATAATAATATTCTTACCACAGTTCCTTAGGAGGATTTACGTCCTCTTCAAGATTCCGTCCTATGTTTCTTCCCAAGAACAGTTTTTGGAACTGGATGTTTGGATATACCAAGTCAGGGTCTATCCTTGTGATGCTCTGAGTGGAAGGATATGTCTCCAACTCTTCCAGACTTTTTTCCCTTCTTCCCATGGTAACTGTAGGTCACTAAGCAAATGCCATTTTATTGTTTGTACTTCAGTACAAATTATTTTTGAAGTCCACCGTTCTGCCAAGCAGATGCTTTGAAGAATTTCAAAGCACAGTGTTAATTTAGGAAGGACTCATTGATTTTCCTTGCATTAGACATTTTTGATTTTTTTCTCCTAAGTCTGACTGTTTTAATTAAGAGTAGTCAGGCACTGATTGATCCAGCCATCCATGTGATGAGAGGCTGAAACCTCAAGACAATTTCCTTTTCAACAGTTTTAGCAGATTTGATTGCTCATCATTGTGGCAGGAATAACCAGGTAATTGTGTTTGTGTCACACTACCCTCTAACGCCTCACCAGGTGTCAAAAGCTCATGTTTGTGCTCTGCTCTGCTGCTAACAGTTTCTGGAAGCAAATGGGGTGTGTTGACTATGTAGAAATTTGTAGGTAATTCACACAAAATCAACAAAATAGTATTGAGAAATATCAATGCAGTATCAACAATAAGTGGTGTGAAAGCAACTGTGTTCCCTATTTCCATTATTAATTGCAAGTCCTTTGTTATCTTTAAATGGAATTGAGGTTGAATTTCCAGTTAGTCATGTCAAAATGCTGTAAAATCCAAGATGCTTTTGAAGAGTTGAGCTCTAGTTCATTCAAGTAGTGCAGAGTTTGGTTATCTTTTACTTGAATTCTTTTATCAAGAGGTTATAAGGAGTTGACAGCTAGTAGAGCCTCTGTAAGATCAAGATGGAAAGCTGTTTTTTTCATTCCAGATGTGGTCTTGAACTGCACTTACATGTGTTTAAAGCAGCCTTGTAAGAAAAGGTTACACTTGACAATTCTGAGTCAAATTTGAACCTTAGCACCAGAAGTTCAAGTGGTTAATGCTGGGTTTGTTTGACTATTTTAGGATTTAGTTTGCAACTTTAACATGCTGGGTATTTCACTTCCAGGAGAAAGGGAAGATCAGATTTCAGTTCGTGGTGAGAAGTGCTTTGAGTCAGCTATTTAAATGTTTTAGGCAGAGTGCTAAATGTTTAATAGAGGAAGCTAGTCGGGACTAGCTGGGATAGCTGAACTAACTGAGAATGCTTGGGGCACACATGCAAATGTGCAGATGAATCCTGAAAGAGGAAATAAAGAATTGTTTGGGGTTTTTTCTTTGTTATTCATTTGGCATTGGTCAGTTGGGTTTAACTGGAAAAATGAAATACTATTTTTCATTTGCCCATGTTGTTTGGGGTGGGGGGGAGAATTAATTTAGAAGCAGTCAGATGCATTCCTGGATTCTTCTAATGCTTCCTCTGAGATATTACTGTGATAAGTGCAATAGTTAAGGGAGAATCCTGAGTTTCTGACAATATTTTTTTATCTGTTATAGTTAATGAAGCTGTTTAGGTACATCTGTTTCATGTCTACAGATGTGAGTGAAATAATTAGGGGAAAAAAGTAATCTATTTACATTGCTAGTTACTAAGCATCAAAAACAAACCAGAGCAACAATTAATTTGCAATTCCATTATCTCTAACATATTAAAAAGCAGGACATGAAACCTGCTCATAAAGACTCTAATGGAGACTTGTGATTTCCCATCATCAGATCTTTGTGGGTTTCAGAAAGGCACTGTCCTTTAAAGCAGACATTCTTCCTGCTCTTTCTTCTTTGGTCTTTCAAAGTCTAAACCCTGAAAATTTCAAGGACTCCCAGGAAATCTGTCCTCTGGAGAAACAGTAAACAGAGTATTTTGAATTCTGCTTAAAACCTGAAGTTATTGTGATACACATGAATTCATACAAGTATGGACTCAATAAAGAATATCTAGTTAATATCCTTTAGGTCCACTAGTAATGATATAAACAGAGATCTCTGTAGGAAGATGAATATTTTGTAAGATATAGGAAGGTCAAGAATTTTTATTTTCCACTGATAAAAGTTTTCTTGGCAGAAAATCTCCAGATTTTATTTAAAAGAAAAAACACTTTAAAAACTTGGGTTTATGAGAACTCAGAGGGGCATTGTTTAAGTCCAGTTTTTAACCATGAAATCCTTTTGACATATGGCAGTCATTATGTATTTGCATCTGTCTATCTTGGAGGATTTTTTCTAATAGAAGGTACTTAAAAGTTCCACAGTTAACATAGTTTTCAATAAACACTTGAGAACTTCTTAACAGTAAACAATGATCTTAAACTGCCTTGCCAAGTATGTAAATGATCTACAGCTTCTAATACACCAAGATTGTTGCATATTTTCAGCCCTGCATTTGGGACCTCTAGGCAATGCTGTTTCAGATTAGGACAAACCATGAATCTCTTAACTGTTTCACTTGAGAGAAGAAGGCTTTATCGTTGTGATACTCATGGCAGAAAACCTGGAAATTTGTCCTGCCCATTCCTTTCCAAATACTGCAACCCTAACTTCATTAGCATCTGACAGATTTAAGATTGGTGGAGGATACCCTAATTCAAAAAAATTAAATACTCTGAGTGAAATAAACAGGAAAACCCCCTCTGTGTTTTATACTGCTTTCCCATCTGTCCAGCTCTTGCCTCAGTCTTACAGAAGAAGAAAACTCCCTTGTAGTGTGGCAAGCATAGAGAGGAAAGATTATGGCCTCTTGAAAGGGCAGACTGACACATTTTTCCCCCTGTCCTGTTGTAGCTATCAATAGAAATATTCATGCCACATTCTTGGAAATATTCTTCCTTTCATGTAGTCTTACTGGTAAAGCTGGCTATGAACAGGGAGGGCATACAAGATTCAGCTTTCTTATGTTTTAGAGAGTGAAATTAATTTTTTTTTTTTTGGACAACATTTTCATGGCTTCAGTGTACAGCTGTTCTTATGAAAAAAAAGATACAACCATACACTATTGCAGGCAGGATCTCAGAAATAACTTGCAGAAAAGGCAACTTGGTGCATATTTGTGTCTGTGACAAGGCAGCTGATCAGGAGCCACGTTTGCTGTTTAAGAGTGGGCACAAGCAAGGACAGCACAGCCTGAAAGCTGAGGCAGTTGAAGACAAGGGAACAGGGAGGGAAGCTGATTCCAAGTAAATTCAGAAAAATGGGGGAAAAAAAAGACAAGTTACCCACTGAGCTTGGTTTGCTCTTGATTCAACAGAGATTTCCTCTGGAATTCTTCTACCATATTGTCCTCTTTTTACAGTTTGGGGGATGAAAATGCAGAGAGCTCAGGATGTGAATCCTTTGAGATTTTGCATTTGTGTTTCAATCAGGAAGTAAGAGTAGTCTGGTGCTTGACCTGACTGGGCTGTAAATACTTTGCCCCAGAACTGCTATATTGATCAAATCAGGAAATAAAACTGAGGAGCTCAGGTTTCAGTCAGTTGTGTGTAAGCAATGTGAAGATATGGCTCCAAAGAATTTCACCTATCAGCTGCATGTTCAGCCTATTAAACTGCAGTGTCTTGAGAGAAGATCATTTAAATCAATACAGAATAAAAAATCAAGTGTAAAATCTCCTATATGTCACAAATGCTGGTAGAGTCTCATCCATTTTTAATGGAAATAACAGCATTATAGGTGCAGGTATCTTTTCCATATCTTCAGTGAATTTTGGCTGGAGTATATAAAGTCCTTCATCTAAAGTATCTGTTGTTTTAAAGTCGGTGCTATAAGTAAAGAAGCTGATTTGAAAAATAGTTCTTAAAGTATGTACATTTATCATGCTTATCAGAAGTCTCATTTTCTCTCAAAGAGAGAAATCTTGAATGGTGCCTGTAAGCCCTGAAGTGTAATATCCTAAAAAGTCTGCTTTCTGGAAGAAGAGAGTATTAAACTAATCTTAAAGCCTTAACATAAGTAAGTAACTGTGAAACATTGCAAAATACTCCCAAAAAGCCTCTTGGCCCATTTGTTACTGAACTTCTAGAGACATAAATTTCTATTACCAGCACTGTCTTCTGGAAGACATTTGCAGCTCATATAAATGAAAAAACAGGCGCTTATCAAACAGACAACGCTTTAACATATCAGTAGATCAGGTTTTGGTTTTTTTTAGTGGCTGAATAATCACTGAAGAAGCACAATCACAGTATTCATGAAGAAGAAAAGAGAAAGCAAATGGATATAAAATTGATCTATCATTCTTTGTTCCAGTCTTTAGAGACTGCTGGACTCCACATCTGTTTCTTCTCCATAGTTTTATCATGATGGATCATTTCTGCTTATAGAGGTCTAGGTCCTTTTAAATCCTTCCATTTTGTGTTTCTATTCCTACTTATTTTTTTCCATGAGTTTTGAAAAACAATCCTAAAACACCCAACAAACCACCAAACTCTATTATCAAATGGAAGAAGAAAAAGATCTAAGTGCATCTTTTCTGAGTTTTCATATAATCTGCTGCCATTAGAACCAGAAGGTTCAATTTAATACTACTACAGGGGGTGTGTGTATATATGTATTTGTATGCATTATAGTTCTGGGAAATGGTTGTGCTGTAAGGAGCATTATTTTCCTCATGCAGGTATTGATAAGCAACATGTCATCCAAGCACATCCTTACCTTCTGGTTCTGATTACACCCTCTTAACCCAGCCTATACCTATGCACCAGAGTGCCATAACTCACGGGATATTATGGGCCATGTATATTTCATGCTGGCTTCTCAAGTGACAGAATAACTCTTTTGAATCTCCTGGTCCAGTCTTCAACAGAGAATGTAAATCCTTGTCTCCTGATGAGTTTGAAGACTGTGGCAGCATTCCCTCTGTCCATGCACTGCACAATAACACTCCCTACACTTCATTCCATCTCTGCTCCCTGCTGCCTCTGAAGTGTCTAACGTATGGGCTGGGGGCTAGAACTAGGAAAGAAAATCTGTTGAGAAGCTTCAAATGACAGCATTTTTTTCCAGCTCTCTTTGCTTTCACTTGATGTTTTTCAAAGATTTGTTGGGGAGAGTTAGCTTCAGTTCCTGTTTATACATTACATAATGTGTCTTTTAGCACTTGTGCCCTACTTTAAGTGGATTGGCAGGACCATTGAAAAGTAATTGAATTCCATGGTGCACTTTAAAATTATCTTCTTGAATGCAACATAGAGTGCAGTACTTTATCTCTCAATTAATCTTTCCTTTCGTTTCAGGGAAAGAAAAGACATGGGTTTTATTTTGAGGCTTGACTTGAACAAAATGCTATTTTTCCTTCTGTTTCTCCTGAGTTTCCTGGAAGCTGGATTGGAAAGGACCAATGGCACCTACTTAGAGCAATCTGAGCAGGGAATAAAAGTACATATGGGTCTGATTCTGTGATCCACTGCAAGCATTGCGTGATTGAAGTGGCCACTGGTGACTGGAACATCGTTTCTGGGTTTCTGCAACTTAGAGTTTGGGGGTTTTTAGCAGGGTTTTAAATCATGCCTTATTCTCTTGGCTGTTCTTAAGATCTGCAATCCTGTGCAGACTTCTTCAGCTGCAGCGAATTTAACCTCTTGGTTAGCACAATTGCAAGAGAAATGCTGTGTATATCTGTGCTGCTGCTGTGTTTTCACCCTTTTTCACCTATACTGTTCTCAAAGCTGACAGTTCTTAAAAGAATTGGAGAACATCATTATTCTTTTTTTTTATTCAGTTGTCTCAGGTTAATAAATGACCTTTTACCTTTACTGAGGAATTTCCCCATCTGTCTGCTCAAAGAATTTCCTTGGATGATTCTCTGTGGATTTCATTCCATGTTTTGTAGAAGTGAATTATGATTGGATTAGAAAGGCGTAAATCTTCCTGAGTTTTCAGGAGATTATTTCCTGGATTTCCAAAGTTAGCAGTATGTCATTCTATCTTCACCCATGCCATGGGCCCTGTATCCCTGTTCCAGGTGGAATTGGTTTCTGTCTGGCTGAAATTAATTTGCTCTAAGTCGGAGTTCTTAAATTTTCGCAATCAAGAGCAACTGAGATCAAGCAAATATAAGCAAATGGCTTTTGAACACAACTGTTAAAGCTATTCAGAAAACTCAGTGCTGAGAAAACATAGCCTGGCTAATTTTCTGTCTGTAGAGAGCAGCTCTCTGTCAGGTGAGATCCATTTGATCCAGTGGAATACAGTGAAACATCCAGAGCTTAAGCAAAATATTTGACTGCAAATCATATATATATATATATATATATTTTAACCTTTAATGTGAAAGGCTTATAAGGGATTTCATGTTGCTTTTTTTATCAATTCCTTATAAAGAAATATGTATATTTTTCAAAATTCTCTTGAAAGTATAGCAATTATTTCTGGTTATTTTTCTATTAAGAAAAATAATAGATATTGCCCAGTGAAATGTTAGGTTAAAAATGTTTCTCGAAAAGTTGAAATGAATAGTCTCATAAGTTTTTCAGTATTCAGCGGATTCAAAAAGATTCCAGTTTCTGTGCACCTCTGCCAAAGTGAAGAGCAACATTAATTGCACCTGGAGGGTCCTGTCAGTACATAAGATCTGAGACATCAGGAACGTATTAGTGAAAGAAACGAATATTAAAGATGCCAGGTTCACACTGCAGATGCTTCCTAATTTGAGGAAGTCAAATATTAGAGCTGCTTCCTAAGTAAACCCTATTTTTACACGAGTGTCCCCAAGGAGCACTGGGCAGCTGGCACATTTCCCTGCCCTGAGCCAATGCTGGGCAGCTGTTCCAAGTGCTGCTATTTCACTAGGAGTGAGTAGAGCTCTTGATCAATTCTGATTGAAAGCTGGCATTTTGCACAAGTAAATTTTTTTCAACTTAAAATATTTGTAGCTGGTGCTACCTGTATCACCCACTGTCATTTTAAATAACACCTCCATTCTCAGTCATCATCCCCTGCTGCACAATCTCAGTTAGTCTGAAGGGCATTTCCTCATGGAGATGTCTGTCCAGTGGAAGTCTAAGAGCTTCCTTCTGCTTTCTTATGCTGTTAACCTGTACCTTCCTGCTGGGAAGGGCTGTGTGGAGGGGAACACTCGTTGGCTGGGTTATACTGGTACACTTATATCAGTTGTAACTACACCAGCCCGGCCAGTAAAACTCCCCTTGTGGATATATTTAGTATAAAGCAAAGACCTCTTTTTCTCCTCAAGCAGCTTTCATAGTGACATAAACTAAACCAGACATAAGCACTCAGAGTCCTTATATGAATGTAGAAATAGAGATTTATATTTATATCTCAATTATAACAGTTATAATTAAGCCACTATAGCTATGCTGGTAAATTTCCCAGTGTAGTGAAGCCCTTAATTAGGAAGTAGAATCTGAAAGGTTTGCAGTTGGCTGATGCCACCCAGCTCTAAAACAACACCGTGTCCAATTCAGCCAGCAGCCTAGTTCAGTGTGGGGTAAGTCTGAGGTCAGAGGGGGACCTTTATGGGCTGCAATGTTTTCCTAACATAAATGAAAATAGAGCTGTAGATTGAAGCAGGGGCGAGTGGAGGATTGGAGGGGAAAGAGATGATTTTGCCAACCTGGTGTTTCCCCACCTTTTAAAGAAATGCTTAGTCAGGAATTTTTTGGTCAGATTTGTGCCCAGCAAGGAGCTTAATTATTTCTGATGTGGACCAGGAGCTTTTGCCTCTTCCAGATAAGGTGTCTGCAGTTCAGCTTTGATTAGGCCAGAGCTCCAGCAGAACAGACTGATAAAGAAGGATGTCTCCTGGTTAATAGATGCTGGTGCAATAGCACAAGGCCTTGCTGCTTTGTAATCTACAGCTATTAACTCCAGACTGAATTTAAAAGGACAATAGTTTTGATTTAGAAAGCTCCAAACAGCTTTGGACTATCCTGTATGCTAGAATGACTTCCCAAGTGTCACACTTTTGTAGTTAAAATGAGCACAAGCATCCCCTTTCACTTTAAAGAGAGGAGACAGGTCTCTATAAACCCTTTGTTAATGTCATGCCTAACTAGAAAAGCCTCAGGGTGCTGACTGATCTTCAGGACATTTTGCAAAATACATCCTTTTCTATTAATTTTAGAGGTCATGTGTTATGATGGTAACTGGAGCTCTCTGAAGGTGGAGGAGTTTACCACAAGCCTAATCCCTGGTTGTTAAGGAAGGATGTGAATATTTAAATCTTGTCTGGGTAGTTTAGAAGGTACAGAAAGATTTTGGGTAAGTGCTCATTCTTTGTGACAATTTCTATAAATATTTAAACACATACTGTCAGATACACTGATAACCTTTGCCCTCAGAATTGTTTATATTTTAATTGTACGTAGAATAGTTTAATAAACTGTATATATAAATTATATACACTTAGAGAGCTAGTTGTTATGGGAAACACCCTCTGATTTTTTCATAGTAACCTATCAATCTCTGTTCAGGAACAAACATTGTATTAAGCATGGAAAAGTTGCTGGAGGGCTTGGATAGTTTTGGAACTCTAATCCTGATTTTCTAACATTAGATTTTGGCAACTGAAAGTACTGCAATATATCCTCTATAGAGAATCCAAAAAAAGGTGAATAAAACTTCTAAATTACTGGACATATTCAGAAGAGAAGGACTTCTAAATACATTTCAGCTACTGCTGCAGACAACAAGTACTCAGAAATCAGAAATCAGATAGAAACTGTAGCAACACTTGTAGATAAAATCTGGAGCTGATGAACAGGCACACGCACACCTTGTGCTGATTCAGAGAGAAGCATGCCATTGATGAGCTACTGGGATTGATGCAAAAGCTTTCATTGAACTCTCTCTTGCATTCTCAGCTCCTGAGGTGAGCAGTGTCAGGCAGTGGGTGAGCAGTGTCTGCCCTGAGCATTTCTGCAGGGGACACTCCGGCAGTGCTGTGCCTGCCCTGTGCTGCTCTGCAGAGACAACGTGCTCGGTTCCATTCTCCAGCCACAGGTTCAGAGCTGCTTTCTCATCCTTCCATCTTTCCTCACTAAAAGCAGGGCCCAATTCTGACTGCCTTTGCAAAGGGAAGGAAAGCTAAAGGTAGGAGAAATTTGGCTGCTGTGAGACAGTATAGAGTTAGTCTGATAGCTTTTTAAAGTGCTTCAGAATCCCTTGGGATGAGATGGGCTATATAACTTTCAATTATTATGTTTTAAACTGTTCATTTAAAAATGCCTGCTTAAGGTTTTGGCACAGTGAGGCAGGACCTGTTGAACCTGAGTTGCAGACCTGTGGAAAAGCAAAAGCAAGAGGTTGTAATGAAGTTCTCCCAAGGCTCAACAGCTTGAAGAGGTTCTTAGAGAAGTGTGCACTGCCAGGCTGGTTTTTTTCCCAAGCCCTTACAGCTCTAGTAATATGGTTTGAAATGAAAATAAAATACAGAAGCTTAGTTAATGTATGCCACTTCCTTTGCTGTGTTTAACACACAGGCTGAGTCCTGAACTTACTTGGTCATTTTGATGATTGGCCAATTATGTATAATACACGGTACACTTTGGCTTTTTATTTCCTGTTTAATTCTGGAAAAACAATTACAGTACCTCTCTAAGAAGCAATTGTAGTCTTTTTAAATGTCACGGCATATTAAACATGCTTTTATTTTGGCAATTGCCACAATGCAGTACTGCTTAAAAAATAATTTATGCACATTACAGATAAAAGACACAATAGATTTTGAGGAAAGACTTCATGCCACAGAAATAAGTGATGGCAGTTGTGCAACAATATGGGTAGCTGTTAAATTGTATTAAGATGTGGTTAACATTTTTGGACAAAAAAATTTAGTATGGTTTTGTTGTAACCTTTTGCTTTCCATGGAAAATATTTTTTCCTTGAGGGGAATAAACCAACATCCTTTTCTAAAAAAAGAAAAATAATTTAAAATCTAAACATGCTTGCTTTGAACTGACATTATGAAACAAAATGAGCAGTTGCTGTTCTGTTTAAAGTGTGTAGTTCTGAATTCAATGTAAAATGTTTATTAGGATGGAAAATGCTGTCTTTTTGTTGACTACCTGTTCTCCTATTTTTTCTTACTTGAGAACTGTAAAGCTACATAAAGTTTTAAGTGTATACAAATAGCATCATGTTTCAATAGGGAAATATAATTCAGATCTGCCTTATTGTTAACATTGGGAAAAGCAGATGAGGAATGAGACATTTTCCTGAAAGAAAATGCTGTCTCTGCTCAATAAGTTTTCCCCTTCATATTGCAGTGTAGCAGTCAGTGGCCCTGATCCAACAGGCACTAAACTAGATTTGCCCAGATTCTTATACAGCTCCATCAGCTTTGGTAGAAAAGCTTTTTTGCTAAAAATTAAGCACATGCATAAATGTCTCCTGGAGCAGAGCCGAACTTAGCAAGGGGCTTTACCCCCTGGCAGGGCAGTGCTGCACAAGCCCAGCTCTGAAGCTGTTTGCACAATGTATTCCAGAGACTCTCATGTATCCTTTGACTTCAATATGGGCTCGTTTGGGATTCTTTGTTCCAAAATGTGGATTTGAATACAAATGAGCCTGAACAAAAGCCAACGGAGGAACCTCTGTCTGTCTCAAACTATTAAATGTCTAAACATCTTCAATTAAAAAAAAAACTAAACAAGGGACCTGACACACACTGACTGGAGCTGTAAAAGTCATGTGCTTCTGTGGTTTTATTTATTTTTCACATGTGTGTAATTGAGCACTATCAAAGCAAGCCCAAAACAAAATACAGTGGGACGTCAGCATTAACATCTGTCTGCCCCATGCTGCTCAGCAGAGGCAGACAAAGCCCCTTTTCCCCCACTCTCTCTTACACTCTCCTCTCCTCCTAAGGGAAGAAAGTGGGTATGGGCTGGGCTTTGGCCATCATGCTCCTGGTTCAAGTAAGGTACAGAGTCCTCATGCAGGGTGTGCTTTCAGCTAATCTGCTCAGACAGACACCCGTGTGATTTGTGTGTCCTGCCTGATCCAGAATCCCAGATCAAAGGGAAAGGCAGGCTGGTAATGTCAAAGCACACAGCTCCCAGACTGTGGAAGTGAAGAACAGCACCTTGAGCTGCAGCTGTAAAGGGAATCTGCCATAAATCCTGCTGTGGCGTTAGAGCAGGGTAGGTGAAAGCCACCCACTGTGTTTGGCTTGTAGCTGCCACTTGGCTTTTAAGAAGCCTGTTCACCTTTTTTTTGAGATACTTTGGAGGTCTCTGTTATAGTACCTTGTGGTTCTGTACTCTTATAAAACCAGTGACTTGCATGCTTTTTGCTGGAAGCTGAGAATTTTTGATGACATGCACATTTATGTCAGGGGAGTGACAAGCATTAGTGGCAGTAGCCAGGACTTTCAGTCAAGAAAGGGACAAGCTCATTTCCATTCCAAAGCCTGGTGCATTATTTAGGCCTTGTGGCTGGACCAAAATCCTGGCAAACCATAGGTAAGTGGAAAAACACTCAATAATCAGGTTTAGGTAATAAAATTGAAATAATTTAGGGGATATTGGTGGGTCCTGGGTGTGGAGACAAATTTCCCTCCCAATTTCCATTGTATTAAAGCATCTCAGAAAAGAGGCCGGGTGCCTGAATGAAGATAGAATTATGGAGAAAGCAGTAAATGTTGGCCTGAGGGAAGCTGGTCAGCGAGCCTGTACTGTCAGAGCAATGCTCAGCAGAAAATGCCTGTCCTCAGATATTGGAAATTTTGGCAACAAGGATATAACTCTGTAGGAAGGAGGTGTAAGCTTACCATGCTACAGCCTGCATCCCTTTGGTAGGAAAATCTTTGCTCATACTGCAAGAGATCTCCTCAGTGTGGAGCTGAGGCAGCCTGAGTTATCTCCTCTGGAAATTTCTGCATCCTCTCCCCTGCCTAAAATCCCACATGAATTTTGCTTGGGAGAGAGGAGGTAGACAAGAAGAAGACAAGAATGTTTCTACTGGAAAAAGTTATGCTGGAAGTAGGCTGAAACAAGCCAACATCCTTGAAGTCCTTTCAGCTTTGCGTTAGCCACAAGGAGGAGTGGTTATTTAGCTCTACAGTCGAGTGAATGAAGCGGCACCTGTTGCTCTGGGGAGTCCATTTGGTGTCTTAGTGACTTTCCTTGTGGGATCATCACAGACATTTTCTGGAATCCCAAAGATGTAGCTGGACCATCAGTCAGTCAGGTGGCAGAAAGGAACCCTAATGCTGGAAGGTGAGGTGGACTCCAAACAGTTTCAATGGTGCCTTGGACAAGAAGCTCTTAAGCTTGGGATAGTTGGGTCCTTTCAGAAATGAAATGAGTGGAGACAGTTCCTGCAGGAATTGCCACGCTGCAGTGACTTGGTTAAACAATGGAAACAGACAGGCTTTTGTTGTGGGTGCTTTGTAACAGATAATATTCAAATGATTAATGAGTTACTTGAGCACCAGTAAGGACCTAACTATCAATCTGAGTGGCATTCATGAACTGCATGGACATGGCTCTTTGGCTGGAGAAAAACTCAAAAGTCAGAGCTTTGGAAAGCCAAAGCACATAAAAATATGACACTGTTTTGTGTCTCCAGGAAGCACATAGTGATGTGAAACATCCACCACATGTTTAAGTTGTGTAGGCTCATTTATATATGTGGGTGTGTGTGTATTTATAGGGGGAGAGAAAGAGAAATAGAACTATGTGATTCTACTGTTTTAAAGCTGTTTGCAGCTATTCTATAGCATTTTTGTAAAAGGAATGTCTATAATGAAAGAAATGAACCCCCAAAGATATAAAAAAATTAAGTAAATCAGATTGTCAGATATCACGCTGGTCTAAAAACTCAATCTACAAGAATTAATTGAGGAACTGGACCATGAAAGCCAAGAAATTGGGCCTGAAAATAAACTTGATTAAGAAGATAGTGCGCAAGACACACAAAGGAAGACTGATTAGCATAGACGAGAACATCAGTGAACAAGCAGAGGAATAAATCTCACATAGACAGCTGCTCAGATCAGATCAGAACATATTTAAAAGATGAAAGACAATATAAGGAGCAATTTCTCATTTAGACCAGAGAGGAAGGCCTCCAACTGATCTATTCCTTCTATAAATGGCTTTTGGCCAAGACACAAAGCTCCGTCCACAAGAAAATATGGTAGTTGGTTTCCTTTTATCCTGAAAATCTGTAGACAGACCATGACAGGAATTCCATTATGAGAGAGGAACACAAATGATGAATAAAACAAACTTAATCAAAAAATACATTTAAAAACAGCATAGGTAATAGATTTGGGGCATGAGGGTGGGAATGAAGTTATGACTGATAGCTTATGCACATGTGAAGTAAATGCCCCCTAAATCTCATAGTAAAGCTCTACTGGTATTTATTTTTTTTGTAGTGAAAAGGCCTTCAACAAGCTGTGGAAGAATCACTGAAGTGCAGGCTGCTGCTGTTTATTAATTTATTAACTCTTGTGATGAGAGTGTAAAAGTGAGAGGAAGTCTCTATACAATGGGTCATTCTGCCAAAAAACTGAAATACACCTTCTCTGCTCTGAAAGACAAGAACAAGACCAGAAGAAGGGTGTCAGATACATAAACTACAAGTACATAAGATATGGAGAGAGGTAGCTGCAAGAGCATTTTATTTTATTTTATTTTATTTTATTTTATTTTATTTTATTTTATTTTATTTCATTTCATTTCATTTCATTTCATTTCATTTTTTAATGGACAATAGAGGCTTAGAGGAAGAGAAAGAAGAGTGACCTGAATCTGCATTTTTCCCAGGGTAAGTAAACACATATATTTTTGTCCCGAGAGGAAGGAACAAGGAGATATGGAAGATCTAATTTGTCTAATGCCCTGTTTTCATTGTTATACAGCATTTTGGTGAGTCTAAGTCCAGAGGGACACTGCCATAGCGTGGCCTCACAAGCCTGATGTGCCTGGAGACGTGCACGGCTGGGTATTTTCGGTCAGGCACAGGCAGTCACAGCTGTTGCTATTTTTGCCCCAACTCCTCTCTAATCACTCAACACATTTTAAAGCAAGATATAATGATAGACTATGTTGCCAGGACAGAAAATCAACAGAGTATCTAAGGGAATATGAAAAGAAATGAAAATTCAAAATGTATCTGGAAGAGAAATATAACGGACAAAAAAACTTTTGATAAAGGTTGTTCTACAAACTTGGCAATGTCTCTGCTATAAGTAAATATGACTGCCTGCCTGCCTTGCTTTATGTTCAATATGTCCAAAATTGGGGGTGTGTGGAGGAAATACAAGGAAGTCTGTTCTCTTGGTGTAGCCAGCTGAGTTTCCAGGCCTAATCCATTCTGAAATTTAAATTAGCTCAAATGGTTGGATTCTATCAGGAAGCTTAAAATGGAGAATTTCCTTCATAAATATGGATAAGAAGAAGACAACTTTTTGGATGTTCTACACAGTGACTTCCATTAGAAAAATAAAAATATCTCTCTCTTCTCCCATCAGTTTCTCACAGAATTTCAGATATTATTTTATACATTATTTAAGCTAGAATTCCCTGCTGCTACTGATGAAGTACCTGTGGATTTATAGTGGTATTTTTAGAGGTAACCATTGAATCTGCTCATATGGCAGCCAAGGACAAAATTGCATTTTCTTAAGCACTGCTGAATCAAACGTGAGAAGTAGTGGAACCCCTTTGGTCTAAACAAGTTAGGAAACACCTTAATTTAGCACTCCCCTTCTGAGGAATAAAATCCCCAGTCCAAACTGACATAGGTAGAAAAACTTGTATTTCTGATATCAGTGATTATGTTGTGACTGCAAATCATGGTGAGTTAGGAATAATCAAGCTATGCTTCTCTGTCTGTCATTGTAAATACTGTCTGTCCATCTCCACTGGGGGGTGGAATTTGTATTTTTATTATTATTTTTGATAAATAGTAGTATTTAGAATACTTAAGAATGTTTTCTGTCAAAGAAATTGCATTGGGATGGCAAAAAATAAATCTCCTACTGAATCCAGTGCTCCATCTACCAAGAATTCTGGAAGATAAAATAAGTGACTTTCTGGAAACAAACTACTGGTAATTAGTAAAACTTCATCATTTTTGTTTGGAAAACATATACTGCATCTACATTAGGAAGCCATTTGCTCAGCAGGACAAAGTCTGTACCTGCAGAGCTCCCCACATCCCAAGGATCACGTGCCAGCAGCTCCAGTGCTTTACTGGGGCTTCCCAGTCCCTTTGAGGGTCACACAGAGCCTGGGTTCCTCCACAGCCTCAGGTGGAGCCCAGCCAAGCAAGTGGGGGGGGTCACATCAACAGGTGCATATTTGATCCTCAACAAGTGCCAAAGTGAGGGCACACAAAACAGCTCTCTTTGCTGCCAGTGTTGCTGCTAGACTTTAAAATAGTTTCTGAAGACAAAACTGTAGTGTAAAATATATCTGTGGATGTTACTTGCCAGAGTTCCTCATGAATAAACTGCACTTCCTCTGTTTGAATTACAAATTGCTATAACATAATAGAGGAGATTGATGGATTACACTGAAACTATGTGAAAAAGGAGAAAAGGCTGTGGTTTACAAACTGTGTAGGAGGTCCATACTAAGTCAACATGGAAGCTCTTAAATTTTATATGTAGGATTTCATAACCAATATATCAGATTGTTTCAAGTGATGCAATCAGAATTGTTTTGCTTCAAACCCACCTGATTTACTAATAGTGACTGAACTAGTGACACAGCTGCATTTCAAACTGGATTTTTCAGATGACGTTGATTTTGGATGTTATTCTGGGAACTTCAAAATTTTACCATTAGCCAAAGTACCTTTTTTAGATCCGCCTGAATATATCATGTGAATTATGCTTGCCATGGCTTGGCTGATGCAGGGGTAAAATGTGGGGGTGTTTCCCAGTAAATGCAATTAACAGCCTCCTTTTTGGCACAAGTGGTGATGGCAAAACCCAGGCAATTTGTACAGCTTTGCGTATTCAGTGTATTCATTTCCTTAAAAAACTTCTCTGGTTCATCATAGTACCAGCTAAGCTTTAATCTCAGGACTGTCTTTTTGATTTCTTTGTTTAACAAAAATGTATGTATAAAGAAATAATAATAGCAGTAACTCTTATCACACCTCTAATATTGAAAAAGAGCTTTTAAAGAGGAGACTCAGTTGCCAAAGATACTTTTAATACTGGGAAGTATATCCTGAAATCTGTTTCTTTAAAAACAAATACATAACAAACCTCTCTTTTACCTGTGAACCCAGTAATAACCACTATCAGCAAATCAATATAATTAAATCTAAGTAATATAATTAAATCTAATGTTATTGAGACTAAACATAGGTAAATAGTTCACACTCTGAACTGTGACATCTCTACTCTCCCCTAGGTCCCACCATTAAGCAGCTGCAGGACAGAACAGGGACAATCTCCTGATCCTGTTTCACTGTTGGGATTTCTTAGCTGTGTTTTAGCTCGGGCATCGAGGGTCTTCCATTGACTGGGAAGAATAACTCTTAAGTGGGCACACATATGAAGAGTTTTATGGGGTGAAAAATGTTTAACTGATTTATCCTAAAAACTGGGTAAAGACCCACAAGGCCACTGGGATGCAAATTCCAAGTTAACAACCTTCTGAAGATCTTAGAGGTAAGGGGGACAAAAGTGCTGATGTAAAGTCAAATATCTCTACATAAAAGTGAAGTTTATAGGGGTATTCACTGTGGTCATTTTTTCAGTCTTATTCTAGATCTTGTGCTTTATTTTCCTATATAGATTGCTTTTTAAAGTGCCATGTTGAAATATTTCTGCTAAGTGTAAGGGGATTAGATTAGTTTCTTTAACTGCATCATGTATTTGTTTCCACTTGAAACAAGAACACTAAATGACTAAAATTCCAGTACCTAGAATGCACCTACATCTTGTTGTGCAAAATCATCCTCAGGTAACACCTGTGCTCATATAAAAAAATAGAAGTTAAGGCAAAAAGGAAAAAAGTATGTAAAACAGCAACAGCATGTGATACCAATTATGTTACAGCCAAAAATAATACTTTTTGGCATGTTATGCTTAAGCTATGTTCTGTTAATGTTCCTTGGATATAGGCAGAGTTCGATTTACACTTAGAAATATTGGAAATATTTCTATTCGAGAACTATTAGGAAAATATTTTGAAATTACAATTTGAAAGCATGTGGAATGGGTTACCTCCCACAATTATGTGAACTACTGTATAGCAGAGCTGCATTAGCTTCCCTGCAACTAATGAACCATGTCATTAATTACAGACATTCAAAATAAAAATTACTCCAAAGCAAGACTAATATTTACTATAAATAAAAGGGTCAAGAATTACAAAGTAGCCATTTTATTCTAAACCAATTGTATTTAATTTTTATGCTCTTTCTCCTCAAATTTAATTTGAAGCACATTAACTTGATTTCAATATGTCAAATCTGACAGCTGTAGGTGTACCCACAATGAGAGTTCCATCAGGGAGATTTTTAGTGAAAGTGTTAACTATATTTAAAGATGTGTTTATTAAACTCACATGACTTGTTCTCAGGATAGGTTTCTCTTAGAAATATCTAGGAGGATTATTTCCAAAGGTTTCCCTTTGGTTGTCTCACTGGCAAAACCACCTTCAACTTCCAACATTGGGCTGATCAGTCACTGCAGCCCCTCAGATGCCAGAGAAGTGGGAGAAGGAGCCGCTGACTCTTTCTCCTCACCCACTGCAGTAAATGGGTCCCAGCAGCTGTCTGACATCTGTAAAAAGCTGCTTCCCACCACTGCCCTGGTGTCAAAGTCCAGCAAAACACAGCACAAATCTTAGAAATTCAGCTAGGGCCAGAAGCTGAGTGCTGCTGTTGGGTTTGGTTGAAGGTGCTGGGGTGGAACATTCACAGAGCTCCCTTTGGTGCATCAGACAGAGCCTGGCTGTGGCTCAGCGCTGGTTGCTGCAGCTATAAAAGCCACAATTCTCATCCTGCCTTCAGGAAACAGGTACCAAAGACATTTCTTTTCTTCCTCATTTCGTGTTGCTGCTTGGCTGCTGTGTCTGGCTCAGTGGCAGAGTGGGGCAAATCAGTAACACTTTCATATAAATCTTGCTGTGGAGGAGAGTTTTCCTTGCCAGGCCCTAAAGGGAAGCTCTCCCAAGACCCCATCCTGCAGGGAGAGCAGTGGCTGTTGAAGACGAGGGCACTCTAACTTGGAGCTTCTACCCAGGGCTAAGCTCTCTTCACTGCCACCCTACTAATATTCTGCTTGTATGTCTACTATTTTGAATAAGGTGATTTTTCCTTGGTTTGGGTGATATACTTAATTTTTTAGCAGATAATATACAGTCCTAAACAACACAACAGTATTTTCTTTTGTGAACTTGTTATAATGGTTTGTGTCAGTCACATGATGTTACATTATTGCTAGTTACATCATTGAATATTTTTATTAAGCATAATAAAAAATATTTGCCCTCTACTTTCTTTTCTTTTTCCTCTTTGAATCACGTCGTTACCTCTCCAAAAGTCAGGCATGAGGGTAGACAGATGCACTGACCATATAGATAGCAAGCAAGAAGATTCCTCAATTAAACAGCCACATAAAAGTTCCCCTAACATCCACCCCCATGTTTGTAACCAGAGTGTTTGGCATAATAAAGATAAGAGCACTAGATAAGAAGTTTATCTACATATATTGCCAAGAACAAAAGAGGATGATAAAGCATTGCTGCTATCAGGAATCCAGAAAGTGCCACAGTTCAACCAGGTTCTGTATAATTTTGAGTCAGCCTCAGTTATGTTCACAGGGATTTTTAACAAAAATGTGAAGAACAAGAAGAGGAATTGAGTGGAAGAAAATAGCTCAAGTAGGTTTTTCTGGAATGTGGGAAAGTTGCTAGAAGTCATATTAACAAAAGTATTCAATACATGTCTTGGAGAAAAAGGTTATGTTTAACAGAAAGGGTCAGCTGTTAAAAAAAATATTTGAGCCATATGAAAAATTACAAATCTTTTCATCAATAATTAGGGGCTGAATGCATGAGAGTGTACAGACCTAACAGTGACAACTTTTACAGCTGAACAATGCTTTTGCAATGGAATCCTGGCTCCATTCAAATCAATGGCAAAAGTCCCATCCGCTTCAACGGAGCCAGAATTTCATGTGTATCTGTCTTTTTTCATTCTTTCTTGATATTTGTATCCCAACTCTCTGGAAGACTATTGTCTGTACAGGTCAAAATTAAAGCTTTCTATTCATGTGTCAGAGTTACTGTCTGTTTTCTCACCAAAAGAAAAAAAGGATGAAAAAGTGTGGCACATACTTGCAGTGCTGTATCACTCACTTCATTGCTCACAGTACAGAGAATTGTTTTGCTGCATCTGCTAGGAGGACAAAATTTCAGTGAAAAAGCTAAATGCTGCCTGTGTGTAATTCCTAACTCCAAGGGTTTTAAAGAACTCTTATTTTCAGCTCTACATGTATTAAATTTCGGATATGGGTGTCACGGGATTTAAGCAGAGGCAGAATTACCTCAATGCTGTCTCCTCTTAAAAATGCTTCCTGAATATGGAAAAGTATTGCATGGGCAGGAAGGAAGGTGACTTTCATCAAACAAATCTGTCATGCAGTGAGACTATTTAACTCATCAAGCAAACCCTGGTATTTGTGCCTCTGAATATAAGCATTAACCCAGAAAAATGAGAGAGATTAATGAAAATTCAAATTGAGAGAATGAAAATAGGAGATAAACTGCTGCTTTGCAGATGAATTATTTTTTAAAATTGCTTAAATCCACAGAGCTTGTCAAAATGCACCAAGAAGTGCCCTGGTAAGTGAGAAATGACACAGAGATGGTAATAAATGTGAATGGGGAGTTTTGTGTTCCCCCAGTGCAATATTTGTACACCACAAAAGCTTTAAAAGAATTGTAATTCTACACTCACTGTTGCTTAACTTGGGGAAAATACATACAGCCTGCAAAGTGGCTGTGTCTATTCTGCTTTAAAGCCCATCTGAGGGCACATGGACATTGCGAACAAGGACATTTAACAAATATAATGGGGAGCCTTGGAAAAGCGAGGATATATTCAGACAAGTGACATTCCTTTAAACATAGTCAAAGCAAGTTAGGAAAGAGACAATAAATCAGCTGACTTTAGTTTGTGGATGGTGTGATGGTAGATGAAACCAATACCCGTGGTAGATAAAATATACATGGTAATACATGTGTACCTATAAAAGACAAAGGAATATGTCAATAGTGAGTGAATCCCACATCAGAAAATGATGATTACATAGTAGTGATCTCCAGAAAGAATTCAGCTCCAGGCTAGATACAGAGTGAATCCAAGAACAGACCAGTTTTGTACAGTCAGTGAATAAGGACATGTTCATAGTTGCGACATCCTCCAGTCTCTTAACTCTTCTTGTTGCTGTTATCCCAGACAGAGCAGATGAAGTTACATCAGAAATATTGCTGTGCCATTAACTGACTGGACAGCTGATCTGATAAAATATAATTAAAATAAATATGCACACAAATTCTCAGTTTGGTCATAGTTAAATCTTGCACATCCATGATACAGAGGTTACACAGTCCATCCTTCTTGGAGGGCTGCACAAGCATGGCATTTCCTCTGCAAGTGCTGTTGGAAATACTTGTGAGCACGTCGTCAATCTTCAACGGCCAGTGGTCATTTCTGAAGCTGCATCAGCAAATACTTCTGCTAGCAGTGTCTTTCTGCAGCATATTAGTATAAATTTAACCCGCTTGGGAAGTGCAAACAGCAGGGTTGATGAGCCTGGGATCAGTGCCAGGTTAATGCAGCTACACAGCTTTTGCACCAGCTCATATCCTATGAGCTTCGTAAGGAGTGAAGGAGAATGCATCCCTCCATGCAAGAGATACTTGAACATAGCCAGAACACTGAAGCAAACATCATAATTGTTGATGGTAAAGGATGCCAAATGTAGCATCTATACTCTCTTCTCAGACAGCCAGTGGAAGAGAAATACAAATCCTTCCACAGCTGAAAAATTCATCCTGCATTTCTCTCTTCAGTTCTTCAAGCTCTCTTTCTCTGGATTCTCTCGTCTTTCTCAGAGGGATGCTGAATTGTGCTTTGCTTACTGCAAATATGGATCAGGGAACTGTCCTTTCTCCTTTGGTACATTTGTTAATTTTCTTAGATTTATATCTCTTGGTAATGATTAGAATCGTTTTAAACCTAGAACCTTAAACTCACAAAGTGCAACAAACTTTGGAAGCTTGCTGTGAATCTCCTTGACTGCACAAATTTAATCTGGAAGCCACAGAGAGGCAATAAACACAGTAACTCCTGTTGCCAATTAATTCGTTGCTTTTAGAACTACAATACAATCATAGCTTAATTTGGTTTACCTCAAGAATCTCTTTGTGATATTTCCATGAAATTCAAGACAGTGAGAGTTAGTAATTCTGGTTTAGGAGCACAAGTTACTGGTTGTTGCCAAAAAATTGTGTGCTGCTTAATTGAGTTTTGATGTTCTTGCTGCTATCTACAAACCCAAGTTTTCCACATGACTTTGTGATGAGATCTAAATCTCTGTATCAAATGTTAAAACCCTTGGCACCTGCAAAACAGAAAGATTTATGTAATTAGCAGTGGCTGAGGAAAATAAGGTTATTCTCACTAGGGAAAGGAGATATTTTTGTTATCAAATTGATGCTTTTCCTCATGCAGAAGACTGATAAAATTTACCTAGAAAAAATTTTCCCACCATCAAAAACACAAAACTGAGATGACATAATGCATATCCTAGGAAATTAGGAGTGGAAACTTAAGAGGAAACTATTGTATTTCATCCAAAGGTAAATAAACATACTGAACAGATTATAAGAAATGTCCTTTAAGAGTGGCAAAACCAATTCTTTTAAGTGATAGTTAAAGAAACTGTAGAAAGAAATGATTGAAGAACATTGGAAAAGGAAGTATCTTTAAATGGAGGAAGACGCAAAAGAATTTGTTCCTTTGGTTTCCATGTACCTTGAATTTCTGGTTTTAAAAAGATACTACTTCAGAAAAACAAAAGCAGGGAATTATGTACTGAGATATTTCAAGTCTAACATCCCAACTCTGAAATGCACCATTTTGCTCCAATTATACACAAATACATTCAATAGGTATGGGACCTATATGGTCCTTTCATGTAGGGAAAGTCAGCCTCTAACTGGAACAGAACAGGAGTTCTAACCACTTTCAGATGATAGAGTCCTTCTTGGAACTCAGAGCTACAGAGGTACAGAGAGCCCATTTAAAGGTGGTGAAAGTGTGACCATGGAAATAAAATTCCTGCTGTTCCTCAATTCTGACTTTTAATCAGGTTGGAATCTATTGAAGGTAATCTGGATATTTTGACTAGTTTAATCAGGTCAAAAGGAAGTTCATTTGACTTAAATGTTTTTATGACCATGAATCTTTCTTCCAGCTCTAAAAATACATATTTGTAACCACTGCTAACAGGTAAATTAGATTAGAAGGACTGTGTACATAATGAATAACAATTTAGCAGTTTATCATCTCTATTCCCTGACAAAATACTGCACCAAGTCTTTCTGAAATCAAGGTTGATAAGTGTGCTTTAATTGTGTCCTTCTCCAAAGGCATTGCTTCAGTATTGCAAGGAATTTATATGCATCCATGCAATTATACCCTTCCTCTTGGAAATGGAACTTTGCTAGAGATGCCTGGTGAGAAGGCACTGTGCAGCAAGGGAAAGGGAAGAAATCTCTAGCTTGAAGAAGAACTTGAAAATAGCCGAGAATCTGGAAGGATAAATTGTGTATCTATTTTCTGTTGCTGAGTTGAGCCTTTGTGCTACTTTTTGAAGTTGGTTATCTTCATTTCCCTCCACTGTCCAATGCCTCTGAGAAGGAGAACTGTAGAATTTGTCTTTTGAAGCAGCACCACTGGGCATCCATTGGGCCCAGGACAGGGAGAAGGCCAGCCACCAAGAATGCCATGTCCCCTTTCCCAAATTACCTGTGTGCTATGCACTGGAGTATCTGTGCAAAACACATCTCAAGAGGCAAGAATGAGGTAAAAGAGCATCACTGCTGCCTGTTCAGATCAAAGGGAGTAGATTAGAGACCATCCAGTGGTTCCTTCCCATTCTAACAATTGGGAGTTTACTGGACATGGAGGACTAAATTTACAAAGAGAAGCATGTGCTTCCTTGCTTCTCTGGCTGAATCAGAGCCTAAGTACCTGAAGCAATAGGATATGCTGCAAAAACTGACTCTTTCTTGCCTTTTCTGTATCTACTTGTGGATACAGTGTGGTAATACCTGCAATTAACTACAGGAAATTAAAAAGAAGATCACACCCCTAAGAAAATATTTCACCTTCTTACTCTGTGTTAAGTCTTCCCTGGCAAGGAATTCTGTTTTTCTGCTGTTCTGGCAGATTATTTGACACTGAGCAACTGCATTAGCACTTCTGGAACAAGGAATAAGAGCTGAGAGTGTGAAAAAGTGTTGTGGAAGCCTTCCTGCTTAAGACATTTAAAAATGAAATGATGGAAGCTTTTAGAAATTTAGTGTAATAGACTGATGCCTAACTAACAGGGAAATAAAGCAGATTGCCTGAGAGCAATTTTTAAGTTTCAGTTTTGTCATGCCCTACTGCTGGCTTGGGCATTTGGCTGAGCTGTTCCCAGGTAAATGACTCTGTTCCTGCTTCTAAGCAGGCTCCAGGCAGGAACTGGCAGGAAGAGGAGGCAAGAAAAGGACTTAGAGGGCACAGTGGCTTAGAGGACAGAGTTCTCTGAAGGAATGAGTTCAGCTGGTTTCTGGGGGACAGTGAAGGAATGAGCTCAGCTGGTTCCTGGGGGATGGGGATCAGCAGAGAGCAGCACTCCAGCCACCAAATGGTGCAATCGAGCTTTGAGCCACAAGAGACTGGGTTTATAAAGGCTGGCAGAAATTGAACCTTCTCCCTTCCCCCAATCTTCTTAGCACAGAAAGGAAGGTAAAATAGAAAAAGTATCTGCTTAATATGCCACAGTGCAGGAGGAATCAGTCCCCTGAGAGCCTCTGGGGAGAGGTCCAGCACAGCTCTGTGACACAGCCAAGGGCCAGGCTGCAGATGGTCAGGAGCAGGAGAGGTCAAGTGTCTTCTGGAGGCACTGGAGACCTTCAGCTCTATTAACATTTTCAATTAACATAAATCTCCATATTTCAAAATCAATTTCTTAAGGATTCCAATATAACCGCGTACTCAGGCCTTGGACACTGCTCATGACAGTCATGTTTTGAGGAGTGACAAGTAAACCTTCAACCTGCTTTTAGCCTCATCTGCTGTGTCTTGCCTTGTCTTGTCTGTGCATCTGAGCCAACAATGAGGGAACTTTCTTTCCTGCTTAAGCAGATGTTTACCTTTCAGCACCTAAGACAACCTTTTGACTTGGGCCTGAAATTCTGGCCCTGCTGAGATGGGTGGAAGTTTTGGCACTGATTTTGACAGAGCCAGTATTTCATTCCAGGTGCTTTGCTCAATAAAGCATATAAAATTACAAAACATGGGCCTTCCCTGTTGCTCAACTTCTCAGTCATCCCAGGTATCACTGAGTGATAAACACAGAAACCTGGAGGAAACAAAATGGCATCTAAGAAAAAGGCTCCTACATGAATAATTAAAATACCTTTCAATATATATAATAGGTACACCTATACACACAAGCACACACATATAGAAGATGTCAATGGGATCAAAGCTTTTCTCCAGCACTTTAATAGGTGGCATGCACCCTCACTTATCTGCTAAAATCAAAACCTGTACATGCACGTGCAGGTGCTGGGAATTGCTTTTTCATATTGTTGGCACAGGGCCACATAGTAGAGCCATGCTCCTTCATTTTTTAACCAGCCTGTGTTTTCTCAGGTGTTCATTTATCTCTGTGAAGAAGTTTCTCAGACCTGTAACCTCAAGTTTAGCATGCTAATAGGGAGAGGTGCTCTTGTTGCCAATAAACAGGCCTTACTCTTGGATCCAAGGATATAACAAGAGATTTTTTTATTATTACTTATAAATAGTCTTTGCAAATATAGCGATCATGAGCATGGAACTGTAACAACTGGCATTTGAAACAGACTGACAAGGGATGTGATAGGTTTTCTACCACTGTGAGTTCAAATTTGGATGAATTTCTAAAAGATAAGTTTAGGTTGAATCTGCAAAATGCAGTTCCAGAGGCATGAACCACTATATGAAAAATACGGTCTGTGTTGTAATGGCTCTTTTTAGCTTTAAAAATCCAGGAGTCCATGCTGGTTTTGGTAACAGAGATACCATGAACAAAGGCAGAAAGCAATTAAGGATTATTTTCTTGGGAAAAAAATATTGCTTTGAACAATGAGCTAAGGAAGGTGCAAATAACTATCCATGTGATTGACATAAACTCTCTGCTCCACAGTGTAACAGCCTTTTAATTCACTGTTAAGTTTTAAAATTGCAGCATGGATTGACTGAACTATTGTGTGAGTGATTGAATTGTTTATATTGAATATCTTTTTGGCAGTTTAGGAAGTGACTCTGTTCTTACTACTTAAGCCCCATTAGAACACTTGTGATTTTTCTGCAGGCAATATTGTCACTTCCCATTTCTCTCAATTCTCTGCAGTTTGACAGCAATGAGTCAAATTATGGATTTTTTTCATTGTCTGAAAGGCTTTTGCTTTTCTGCAGTTGTCTACTTCAAGGCGTTCATTTCTTCTCCTTTGCAGTCTGCAGAGTTTTATTGTTGCTTCTCACAGGCTAGAAACAGGGCTCTGGTTTTTCTTTTGTGCATTTATTTGATCCAAAGAGCTGACTATTATTATCTAAACCAAAAGTCACTTTCTCATCCATTAGTAATTTTATGTTAAAGATCAAAAGTTTCAGGGATTTGTTATTGATCCTAATCTCCCAACATTTTTCTTTATTTACTGTTCTTGTAGATTCTGTGTTTGAGAATTTGCAAAACTTGCTTTCTATGTCAACATTCGAGTACTTCCCATAAATAAAAAAGCTGGAGTCACTTAAAATAGTTCCAAAGACTTCCCCACACAATCTCAGATGGAACAGCCCATAGTTTCCTGCAATTAATCCATGTTCTTATATTACATTGTAGTATTATGTTGCCACTTGTTTTTTCTAGTTCTTTTGGGTCACTGCTGAAATGTGTAAGGTTATGAAAAGAATTTCAAAGAATTTAAATCTTTAAAGAATTCCAAAAACTTTCTAATGCCTGCTTACTTTTATGGGTACTCTGGAAGATGTGCTGCTTTCAGATTTTATTAGAACCAAAAATGCTCAACTCCTACCCACTTCAGAGTTTCCTGACTGAGCCTGAAAAAAACCAAAGAAAAAACAAACAAGATTACTTAAAACTTTATCTTATTCTAAGTTCTAAAATGAGAATAGCTCAAAGAGGGGGAGGACATATGACAGAAAGAGGCTTTGGGGAAGGAAACAGGAGCATTCAGGTAGCCAGGCATAGCCCAGCATGCTGGGGACGAGTTAACATCACTCGTGTGCCCTGCAGGGAGCAGCAGGAGCCATGGAAATCACCTGGGCAGTGGCTCCCCCAGGGCCAGCTAAGCCAGCACTGCTGGAGCTGCCTCAGGCAGGGCCTGGAATGGTGCTCTTGGCTCCCTGGCTGCCGTTGTCCTACTGCTGCTCCTGGGGATGCTGCTGCATCACGGCAGCAAGGGGTACCCACAGGCACAGGGAGGGACTAGGGACACTTCTCCAAAGGTTTCCTGCAACTGGCACTGCAGGTCACCCATGGCCCCTACTCCTGTTTCTCCCAGGCCATCTCTCCTGCAGGGATTATTCTCCAGTCTCCAGTAAGGATTACTTTGTCCGAAGTCCACTTTTCTCCCAGAATACTCTTTGAGTAAAGCAAGGTGTATATTCCATGAGAAAGGATTTGAGTAATTCTGCTGGTTTATTTTGGTGTTTGCAACCAGGTACATTCTTGAAATTTTCACAAAAGAGATTTAGAAATTATTAATATTAATTAATAATATTGGGCATAGGGATAAAAAGAAAAAAGACTGTAAATATGTTCTAGGCAAAATATTTGCACTGCAATTCCACAGCTGGTTATTTTGGATACAGTATCTGAATTAGGTGCTCTCTAGTCTGGGAAGGGATTGATAACATGGGGGTCAAGTGGACAGTAATTATCACACACAAGTGTGTGAAATATTGCCCATTGCCAGTAGCTTTTCAACAGTCCCTGAGGTGGGTTATACTTTCATTGAGCTAAGAGGGGATTTTTAAGTAAATGCTTTTGTAAAAAGTGCTGAAGTTAAATTGAAAAGAGTTTGTTAACCAGGGGGGCTGTGACTGTCATTTGAAACATCAGTCAGGAATAACTAGCCAAGGTCTAGTTTTTATGGTTTTTAAGTCCTGACATAGGCAAGCTTCATTTCTACAGAGGAATTTTCATGTAATCCTCTTTAAACTTCCCATTAATTTTGTTTATGTGCTGGTTTGGGCTGGGGTAATTTTCTTCACAGAAGCTGGTATGGGGCTGTGTTTTGAACCATCTATTTGTATTTTTCAGGTAGTGCCTTTACAACATGCTTTATTCTTTCACTGATGTGTGTCCCTCCACAGTAAAAACCACAAAGCAAACTAGATTTCAAAATGCATGTCCTCTGCAACACTTTCCTAGGAATTTTGCTGAGCTTAAATGTCTTCACTGTGCGTGAAAAAGTAAATATACATGTAAAAAAGAATTCTTCCTTCCCTGGGCAAGAGAGTGTTCTAGCAGGGAAAAAACATTATTCTTGGCATGATAATTAAAAAGAAATAACACATTTGAATAATACCAGCCCAAAAAATCCAGGGCTTACAGCTGGCAAGGCAAATAACAGCATTCTAGGATGACATTTCTTTTCCACTATTGTAGCAGTTACATGAGTGTTGTGTCTGGAGCCTTTGGCTTTGGTTAGTTTCTGTAGTAACATTAATACAAGTGAAACCATAAAATTTTATTTTACATATTAATTCTGAAGAAGTAATTTTCTTCTATTTAACTGGACAGTAACAAGTGAAGTACACAAATACCTAATCCAGAATAATTTAATGTAATAATTTAGTAATATTGTATATGTGTATATACATATAAAATAATAATTGAATAAGTCTATTTTTTTCTATATTTTTATATGAGATTTCTTATAACGACCCCAGCAAATTAGAGATGATATGTTTATGCATTTTCTTTCTTTGTCCTTCTTTCTCACTTTGTACCACAGCAAGGCTTGTCCAGGTTCTTCCTCTCCTCCCAGGCAGAATGGCCCTGGCTGCAGATACCATTCTGAGCACTGAAGTATCTGCCACTTTCAGGGGTAATTTGCACTTTTATTAAAGATCCATAAAAAACCGGAGAATTTAGAATCCTTCAAGTTAAACACGGAGCTTTGGGGAATCTGTGAAGCTCTGAAACCAAATGTTTGGGGTTTTTTCTTCCTTTTTTTTCTGAGCAGTGGATTTGCACAACGGCCTCAGTACTGGGACATGGGTAAATACCAGAATCTTGCTTTAAGAAGCTCTATCCCCAGAGTGCACAGTCACTACCAAGGGCCTTATGCAGGGAACCTGTTGAGGGAATGGAGCAGTACCACTGCCAGAAACAGCCAAGGGTGCCCCAGCCTCTGTACTTTTCTGCTTTTTCTGCACTACATTCTCATGTTCCCTGAATACAAGTGTGATCAAAATATCCCCCTAATGGAAAAATCTATTACAGAAAGGAAGAGGAAAATATTGCAACTCAAATTCATTAATTTCAGAGTGCCTTCTCTTCTCCCGGCAGTGGCCAGGAGCTGGGATGTCTCAATGGGCACACCTGGGGGGGGGAGATTGGCAAGGGCATTCCCCAGGTGCTCTGGAATGAGTATCTGGAAGGAGGGACCTGGCCACACCTGCCAGCAGCCTTAGGAGAGGCTCAGTTCTCCCTGCTGGCAAGGTGAGGGCTCTTCCTGCACTACACTGACATTGTGTCTCCCACAACTCTTTATTGCAAGTAGTCCATAAAACAAGAAAGACCAACATGAAGCCCTTCTGGTGAGGTAAAAAGTGTAAAAATATTCTTCCCTGCTCCATTATATAACAGTTTAATGTGTTGCTAAGCATGCCAGGAGTACTGGGAGCAGGAGGAGAGGAAGCTCATGTCACCGCCCCGTGCAATCTTTCTCCTCCACCACAGGCAGGATGAGCTGGGCTCACAGCAGCTGCACGAGGGCTCAGGACTTTCAAGAAGAGGAAACCTGCAGAGGGATAATATGTGATGGAAACCTGAGGGAGCCTCTGCATCTGCAGATCGTGTAAGGGCTGCTGTTTCCCCGTGTGCACCAGGTATGCACGAGGCTGGTGGGTTCCTTGGGGACCAAGTGCCTTTTGCAGGTCACAGTGTATTTTAGAAGGTTTGCTTTTGACATCATGTGGCCAGAGTCATTTGGAGCCCAATCATGCACTAAAAGAACATGTCAGGAAACCACAAGGCATAATTTCTCTGTGTGGCAATAATCTGCAGGGAGCCTGGATAGCTGTAATGGTACATTGCTGCTTGCTTTAAGTCTGCCTTTGCATTAACTCTTCAATTTGCTTGCTTTGGCTTCCCTGACTCTTAAATACATACACACAGGATCACTTTGACATAGTAAAAATTCAGTTTCTGGGCTTGGCTCCTTAGTTTCCAAAGCATGGAACTCCTCGTGCCAGTCCTGCTCCCACAAGCTGCATGGGGTAAGTCTCCATCTCACCTTCCCTTCCTAATTTGCTGTGACATTGACTAATTCCAAAGGTACTGGTAACGAGCTAGGGATTTTCATCTGAATGAAATTTACTATAAAATTTACAGGGACTATTTTTAACTGATATCAAATGAAAAACAGTTTTTAAAAGATCTCTCTCTACCACTCCTGGCTTTTCTGTGCCAAACTCCAGTAAGCAGGGGACAGCTGGCTTTTAAACCCTTTTTATAGTTTTCTACTTTTACAATCCACTTCTACTAATGCAGAAGTTTTGGCCTTCCTGCCAGGCCTGGAGTGTTCCCCTCCACATTTCCCTAGTTCTCTCTTTTGATCATTTAGATTTAAAGAGACTGGACAAAATCAGGTGGATGAAACACCCAAAATCTGTCTTCAGGTTTGTTGTCCTCCTCTCCACACAAATCAGGATGATGCTTGCAAGGCTGCAGAAGCACCGTTTCTTGTCTCATCCCCAGCAATTTTAGATAATAGGGTCTCTCAGGCCCAAGAGAAGCAAAGTGTACTGACCTGGGAAATAAGATCCCCATGAGCTTATGGTACTGAAGAAGACAGTGAGTAGCTGTTGCTCAATCTAGTGTTTGTTAGAATTTACTGCTGCTTTTATTTAAGAAAATGTACGTTGTGTACTTTACATTCCTTTCATCTAGTAAAAACAACCAAAATTGTATTTGATAAAAACAGCCTGTTATTTGAAATACATTTTTCTTGAATGACTATCATCAAAAATGAACTTCAAAAAAATTAATTCTGTACTTTTCCATACTGAAACCATCCAACCTCAGACTTATGCTCTCTGTGACTTTAAAATTAGATTGAAGAGAAGCAGGCAAAGATGAACCAAATATTAACAGCAGCAGGAAAAGAAACCAAGTGTCTGGCAGAGACCACAACAGATAAACACCTTCCTACCTAACCTGCTGTTTCACCTCCACTCATAAAACAGGGACTGGCCTGAGAGCTGGGGGACCTGCAGATACAGAAAGACATAGCATGGAACAAAAAAAAAAAGAATCAGGGCAGTAATGTAGCTACGTATGGCTGAAAATATTTGGCTTGGCTGGAGTGTCAGCTTAAAGCTTAAGCAGTTCTTGATTTTTGTTCAGGTTGGTTTCCGCACCATTAACAAGGACTGTACTCTAGTTAGCTCAGTCACACAGAAGCTGCTCCCAGGATCTCAATATTTTGAACTATGCTGAAGGTACAAGTCAGAATAAATAGATGATGTTTATAATTTATACTTGAAGTGAATAACGCTGCATTGTCAAATCTCAATTAGCCGTGGTTGCTTATTTGGTCTAAGGATTATCTTTGCCATGGACCCAGAGATCTTGGATTTGGCAGATTTCTTAACTGAGATAAAGTGTTGTGCAAACAGGGCTCCCCTGCCCTCCGGGCCAGCCCAGCTCTGGGAACAGCTCATCCTGCTGGGTCTGGCCTGAGGGTCCTGCTCTGGGCAGGCATCCCACCCTCACCCTCACCCCCACTCCCACCCTGCTGCCACACAGCTCCCCCGAGCCTCCTGCCCTGGGGGAAGGCTGGGAGTTCACCAGTCCTTATTTTGTCTTCCACCAGGACAATGTTCTTTGAAAATCTTTACAATTTTGGGTCTGATTCTTCATAATTCTACTCCTTAGAGATTTTTCTCCCAGTTCCTTATGAAAACATGAATGAGGATGAAATAATGATTGGCAATTATTGTTTTATTATTGGGGAATGAGGCAATATATCTCATGAGTGATAAATTACGCTCCTTGTCATGATCTGTCAGGGTTAGAGGATACACAGGGAGCTGCAGAGCACCCTGGCAGGCATCATCCCAGATTTATGTATGGCACAAAGTGTTGTTACTCACACAACAAGGGTCTCTGTACAATATGAAGGTTTGCAACTAAATACAAAAGATGTGCAACACACATTAGAAATCCACATCACCTTAGCATATGAGAGAAAAGGTTTTCCCTTGTAAACAGGCACCTGAATTAGAAGTTTAAAATGCCTTTTGTAAAATACTGTCAAAACATAAATGCTTTCCTTCAGATAGTGCAGATGCTTTAAGACTGATTAAAAACAAAACAAATGCAAACAAAAACTCCAGATGAAAGCAATCCAACAACATTTTAAAAAGCCCTTTCTTGAATTCTTTGGACAGGTATAATAATAAATAATGTTTCTACAGTGAGGGCAGGTTAAGCAAGCTCAGCTCTGATGGCTCTATTTACAGCTCCAATAAAATATTCCAGTGTGTCTTGCAAAAGATCCTGTAAATGTGAATACAGAAAAATTGAACATTCTTTTACACAGGCAGGTCTTTTCCTCAAACATAAATATTCTTAGTCTGTTTTTTGGAGATAAAGACTGTATCATTACCAGACCAATGGCTGGAATTTCTTTGAAAAGGAATCTTTGTAAATGCAGCGTCTCTGAAGCCAAATGCTCTTAACTTCCAGTGAAAATTTCACTGAATATTCCATACAAAGAGCAGATCACACTAACTAGGACCTTTCAAAGTTTATACAAAGTTAATATTATATAATGTTGAAAAAAGGGAAGTTATAAAGCTATTTTCTGGGTAAATAATTTTGACTATTCATGAATACATAAATGCAAGTCCCTTCGAGATTTTTGAAATTATTTATGCACCTAAATCCCATTGAAGTTAGGATCAGAAATATAAATATTTATTTTTATTCCATATTTTAAATTTCAATCTAAACATTTTTAGAATTTTTTTAATTTATTCAACTTTTTTAATTTAAAAGGAGAAAAGTGGCTATGCAAGCAATCATAGGCATAAAAGCAAATCCACCAGCTAAAATTTCATTAAAAGAAAGTCAGCACTATAGCATATTACTATCACGTAAAACATACAAGAATATCTTACAGTTGCTTTAGAAGATTATTTTCAACCAGCACTGGGCTTTAAACTACATAGGAAAATAAATAAAAATTCCATTTGATCTGAATTTTTTTAAGTTGTTTGTTTGAAGATGTTTGTCTTGAGTTAAAGGGCTTTAAGATATGCTCTCCCTTTTCTTATGACAAGTAACATAAAAAAATAAAAGATTTCCCCATATAACAGTAGCCGCTGGTGTCCTGTGTCAGGGTATTAACCTTTTTAACCCTGTCAGTTGGCTGGGGCCAGGAAATATGGACTAGTCTTTTACTACCCTTCTGTGTGTCACAACTTTATTATGCATCACATTTTTCCTCTTCTGAAGTGTCTATAGCACTAAAAAAAAAATAGTCTTGTAAAGAGAATGCAGTGTTCCAAGGCTGGAAAGGTATATAGAACTGAATATCATATATTTTATCAAAGAGATGTCCCTCTTCATCCAGAGCACGTTATTGTTGCTCTGTAAAACCTTAACATCAAAGAAAGACTCAGGGTTCTGTTTCATGTTTTGTAAAGGTGATCTCAGAGCATTTCTAGTTGAGTTATCCAATAGTTTGCTGTATATCATTTTGCTGATGACAAGAAAGCTGTCTCCTACCCTTACTTGTGTCTGTGCAGAGCTGGCTTGTCTTTCAAGTTACTCTAAAGCCAAATAGAGCTGATTTGCAATAAATATTTCAACTGCTTATAAAGAAATATTAGTTCCTACAGGCACTATTATTGTTATTGTTATTCCTTATACAGACTATAATCTTTTCAGGGAGCTTGTACACATCCTCCATTAAGAATAATACTGAAAATTATACAAGCACTTAAAAATCTCATCAAGGCAAGATGGCATCATATTGTGAGGAGAATCAAAGACACTCTTTAATTCATAGACATCCATAAACTTTGCTTTATCTCTTAATTGTAAATCTTCAGAGATTTGCACATTATTTTCAGCCATCCAGATGCTGGTAGAAGAATGTTATCTTCCACTAAATATCACTTTGTTAAATACATAAGAGCTTTGGTCATTAATGGCAAGCTGCATCCAATTCTCTCCTCATTGCTGGGGTTACAGCTGATGTAATAACTTGGCTCCCTGCTCCCTCCTCACATCTCCATTTTTTTCCCACCCATAATTTACTATTCACTCCTATGCACAAGGTTCACCTCCAAGCACTATTTCCTCTGACAGCCATGCCAGCAGCTGGTTGCAGTGACTTGGAGAGAATGTACTCGAACCATAGCAGTATCTGCCTGCAGGGGCACAGCATTCCAGGGAAAGGAGTCCTTTCTCCTGCTTGGACACTGAGCCTGTGGGGCAGGCAGGTGTCCCCAGCGTCACCCTTGACTAGGGAGAGCTGCCCTCCTGCCTGAACTTCCCTTGTATCCCTGCCTTTGATTGCACCTCTGTCACTGCTCTCCTCCCTTGGAGCTGGAAATGAGCAAGGATCCAATCCATCTCTGGCACAAAGTTCGTGCTCTTTGATGGAATAACCTGACCAACCCACAGGTGAGCTTCCACTTCCTAGGTCAGACTTCTTTTTCCCCGGTGTCTGTGGGTGTGTTTCTGCCTCAGCAGCCTCCTTTGACTTCATTCCAGTGTCACACAGATAACCTGAGGGAGCTGTGACATTTATTCCCTGTAACTCTGTCATCCTCCACAGCAGGATATTGCTGATGGGAAACTTAAATAGGATCCAGGAAGCATTCAAGTGAGATTTCACCACAATTAAATGGAATTTTGTTCCCAAAATCACTCTGTTTCTCCTTAGCAACTTTAGTCCTTTAGAAAACAGAGGCAAGGACTGTGGCGACCCTCCCTGCAAGGCAGTTTTGTGTGCTATGGTGGGATTTTGGCTTCATTCCAAACCCTCTGTGCACCTCTGGCAGCTTTTGGTAGACAGCTTTTTGGGCCAGGGAAGCTTTGGGGATGAATTCCATCAGGAGAGCTGTGAAGAATAAAATGAAGTCCTCCTATTTGGTGAGATGATGCAGCACTGCAATAATCTGGAAATAGATGGACTGAATAGCCTTTTACTTGCCTGATTTATAAGTGAAGTAGACAAAATAAAGGAGACTATACTTTCAAGAATAATTCTACCTCAGACTTTTCATCTGAAACCAGTTTAAGTTGGTCACTATTCACATTTTCCATTTCTTAAGCTAATCAGTATTCACAGTTTCCTTTTTCTTTATGCTTAGAATTCAAAATGCCAGATTTGTAACAAATACTAACTCATTCTGATCTGCAATAAGCCACAGCATTTTTCAAATTTTATGCAAAATCAAAATTCTGTGGACAAAAATATGTTTCCCCAGCATTTTTATTCTAGGTTTGTACAAGGTGTTCTCAATCTTTAACTGATAATTTAACAATGTTTTTGCTGTTATGAGCCAGTTTGGCTCCTCACTGGTTTGTGTTGTCAGTAACAGCAAACTGATCATACAGTAAGTATGGTCTGTTCATTTTTAACTAATAAGAAGAAGGACTCAGCTGATTAAAAACATTTTATTTCCCTTCATTCAGAGTGGGTGTGTCTTAAACCACACCTTACATACACACTTTACATCACCAGAAGAAACCCCACAGTGATGGGTGTGTCTGTATGGTCCAGAGCAGAGCAATGACAAGAGGTTCAGGAGGGTCCTGAACTCAACGGAGTTTGGCCAGAGAAGTTGGTGGGTCACAACCACTCTGAAATCTTTGGTCTTCTTTTCAGTCCAAAGCCTTCTCCACTTCATTATCTTTTGTGGATGTCTTAAAAGTGGTGCAAAGGCTTCTGAGGAGACTTGTGGAATGCAGGTTCATGTCTTTCTTTTCCCTTTGATGCTCGGGCAGCACATTTCCTTCCATGCCAAGGCCAGCGAGTGACCACGGTTGCTTTGTGTTGTGCCAGGCATCAGTAGTTTTGTACACCAGGGACGTCTACTGACCTGCCAGAAACCAAAAATTAAGAAAAAGGCAGCGAGAGAGAAGGATCAGGCACATCTGGTCTAAATAGATTGGAAATAGAGATATAATTTAATTATATTTAATTATAATTTTCTGATCTAAGGAGTATTCCTTATCCACTTATTTTGTGGGGAGGAAAATTTGTTAGTCTTAACTTTTTTTCTGTATCACAGAGCTTGTTTACTTGGGAAATATGCTTTGAACCTTCATGTTACTTTTTAAGCACAAAAGCTTTTTAGGTTTTATTGAATACAACACATGCTGTATAAAAAAATGCTGCCTTATTTTACTATGATAATCAATTTTACCCATGCCAAAAATGGAATTTCCCTGATCACCATTTGTAGCTGAATTTTTTTTTTTTTTAATTTTAAGATTTTGCTTTCATTTTTTAACCAAGTTTTATGTTGAGAGTAGTTAAAATTGGAACACATTTGGTTCCAGCAGCCCCTTGGATGCATTTCAGGCATTACACTCCCTTGCTTTGCCTGGCCTTACCTTTCCCTCCTTTCCTTTCCCTATTATCTTTTTTTAATGCAGCAAATATAATAGTTTTCTACCAAATACCACACATGATTTTTTTTACAAATGCATATTTTTCTAATTTATTTTATATATATATATATATATATATATATATATATATATATAATATATTTGTCTATCATTACTGCTGGCATAACTGAGAGTTTGGAACTTGGTTTTAGATTTTTTTTGTCTATATGCAATTAAAAGCAATCAACTTTCAGTAGTAAAGTTTTGGTCACTTAGTTCTAAATGCTGAAACAACATATCCTGTTTTAAGGTTTTGGGTTTTCTTCAAGACACTAGTATGGTGTTCATTATCAAAGGACAAAGGGCACTCTGAATTGTAATAAGGACTTTCTGGTTTTAAATTCCATTACTTGCATTAAAACCACTTACTGCCACTAAGAAAAATGAGTATAACTTTGTGCAGTTTGTGGCAAATAGGCAGTCTTTTGATATCTTATAGTAGAATGTTTCAGTTAATAGGCCTGTACTTGAAAGTCCCCTTTCACACCAATGCTTGCAAGTGTGTCCTGTGTTTTTGTTTAAGTTTGACATCCATGAAAAGACAACCAAGATCTGTTTCTTATTGTGTGTTAAAGAGGATTCTTTGGAAATTGCTGAATAACTTAGCAATATGCTCTGTATCATTTTTACTGATGACAAGACAGATGTCATCTCTGGTTCATCTGTCTAGAGTATCCTCTTGGATAACTTCTACGTATTCCAATCTGCTTCTTTTCTTCAAGTAGGAAGCACTTCCAAAAACCCTGTTAATTGGCAAATGCCTAAATATTTCACTTATTTGCGAGAAACAAAAATGGAGCATGCTGACTCTTGGGAAGCAATTCCCAGTAAGTATTCCATTTACCAAAAAAAAGAAAAGAAAAAACACACAACACTTCTACACTTAATTCAAGGGCAAGACTGCTTTTTCAACAGAAATGTGTTGAATCATTTTAAGGTTTCAGGTCTTTACCTTGTTGTGTTTAATGACTGTAGGTCAGGACAGCTGGTCAGACCTGGAGACTGACTTTTATTGTGTTTTCATGTTTAGATTCATTTTATGCTGTTTATCACTTATGTACTTGAAACAAAAATGGGGTCCTTTCCAACTAAAACCCTTTCAAATCAAGATGTACGTTCCCTCTCCCACTTGTAAGGCCACCATCTCATCAGGCTCCATCAGATCCAGCCCGTTGTGCAGTCCTTCCCCCTGGGCTGTGCAGGATGGGTGCAGGTGGGTGCTGAGCACAGGCAGCACATGCCTGTGCTGGGAGGCAGCTGGGGTTTAGCCACTGGTGTCTCTTATGGAGAAAACTGCCAGTCTGCATAAAAGCTTGGTGTAATGTGTGTTTGAGGGGCAGCATAAAATAAGCAAGTGCTCCAGCTGCCTGCTGGTACACTCAGCATAGAGACCTAGGTGAAAAGAGGGGAAGTTTTCCCACTGTTGAATGAGGTTGAATAGTTCTGGAACAATATGAATTCCCTGTAAATATTCCCCTTCCTTAGAAACAAAACAGCAAGAAGAGCAGGGAAAGAGGGGAGGAAGAGAGACAGTGGGAAGGAAAGCAAAGAGGGAGCACCTCCCTATGTGGGCTGTGCATCACCCCCAACATCTCTGAGACAGGTTCAGCTACCGGGGGCTTTCAAATACAGAAGGGACAGATGGGTGGAGGCCATTGGCCAAAAGAAATCTGCCCTGACTGGGAAATGGACTTTACCAAAAGTGAAGTAATTTCCAACATGTTTAAGTCAATGGTGCTACTCATGATGCTCACTTAACACATTTGTGTTGGATTTAGCCTGCAAGTATTTGGACTGGCCATTTGATGGTATCTCAGGGAAGAGTGGCTCTTTCTTAATCAAAAGGTCTCAGTTTTAGGGTATCCCTGTTACATCTGGGGTGGGGTTGCAAGAGGCTGCTTCTCTTATACACATTTACTTTGTTTTCTTTTTTAACAGCCAGTTGAGGCAACACCTCTGTCATTCTGACTTACACTGTGATTTTGAGATGTCATCAGAAACACTTCTTTTAGTGACTGCCAATCGTTAATTGCTTCCCCTGTATGTCTCCACAAACATTACATGTACATATATTGGTATATAGTATTCACGTGTTTATGTTTGTATAAACATACTGTTAATACTGTGTTTCTCCAATAGAGAGCTCTATAAATCTAGACCTCCAGAGATACCTTATAATGACTTAAACATTACACCAAACAAGAGATTCCAAGGGGACATGATCAGGATGTAATAATGGGCCAATGTCAAAAAGGATTTATGATTATTATTCATATGACTCAACCATATGCTCCAGCTACTGCTGTAATCTTGCTAGTCTTGGTCTGACATCTGTAGTGATAATGAGTAAAATTGCATTACGCCACAGAAAAAAAATCAAGACACTTAAAAAATAACTAGTGGGCTGCCAGGAGAAACATTGACCTCCTCTGTAGGGTCAAGAGATGGTTTTAAAATATGCTGGATGCTCCTGACAAAGCTGAAGCACTCTGAGGATCTGGCAACCAGCTGTTCTAGCTTTATTAGAGAAGAACTTAAATATAATTGAATTCCTAAACCATCTGTATTTATCACTGCACTTAAACACCATGCATGATCCAATTGTTTCCTGTTCCCTTTTATGTAGGAGGACAAATGGAGATTGGGGGAGATACTTAAATTATGTGTATTTCCAGGACCACCTGAACAGTCATGGTACCTGTTTGCCTGTCCTGGTTAAGCATCAAGTGTTTGAGTGTCTACAGTGAAAAGACACATATTTCTGGTTTGTTTCCCTCCAACAGTCTTGCTCTGACTTGGTCTTTTATGGAGCAGCCCTCATCTCTGGCTGTATCTGAACCTGGTGCTGGCTGGGAAACAGTAGCTTATTTGTGTCACTTCCAGGCTTCCCTGTCCAGTAGGAATTTAGCAAACATGCAAATACCTTCTGGAGAGATGTACAGACACTGAAAACTCCCTCCTGCTTCTAGACTACTATATAGTGCTGTGCAAGGTAAATATGAGTGCAGACTTCCTTAGTTTCTGTCAAAGTCCATTAATGTTCTGTTACTGGCTGCAGCACTTAGGTGGGAGGTGAAAAGTCATTTGTTTCTCACTGAGAAAGAGAAAACTCAGGTGAAATGGCCTGATGTCAACCCTGTAATCCTGCAGTGGTGGTTAGCGGATGGGCAGCAAGCAAAACTCAAAGCAGCTCATACATAAAGTGGGCTAAATCACAAACCACCAAAGTTGCTGTAAAATCACGGCCAAACATAGCAGTAAAGGACAAATATTTAGGCAGTGTCAGTCAGTCAGCTAATGTATGTATCAGCATATTAGTGAGGAAATCCCCAGAAGCTCAGTGGGAGTTTTTCTTTTTGATCTGCCACCACCTGCCCGGCTGCTGGCACCGGCACCGCAGCCACCAGGCAGGCGGGAGCAGCTCCCCTGGGAACCCAACAAGTTGCTCCTTAAGGCAAATAACCACTTCATTAATGCACAGGCAGACTGAGCAATCAGCAGCAGGTGAGGAGCAAAAGGGAACCAGACTAGAGACAAGCTTGTCTGCCTGCCCCAGAAAGGCGTCAGCAAAGCTCCTTCTCTGCTTGTTAACAGCAGCAAATGCTCTTCACTGCTGTCAGACCTGCACAAGCTCCATTCTGCTCACACCAAACTCTGGTGCCTCCACTCATCCTGCTGAGACCCTCAGCCAGGAGACACATTTGACATCTGTGAAGCCTGCAGTCTTGGCTCACATGAACACTAGCATGGGTAGGCTCGAGATGCTGGTTTAAGCACCTGACATCCTCCATCTGTCTTCTTTATTTTTAATTATTTCTTGTCTATAGAGTGACCTAATCAAACAAGCTCCCATGTGATGTCAAGGTTCTTTCTTTGCTTTAATCTCTTCACATTTCTATATAATTTCTTTTTCCTCTGGAACTATCAAAGAATTTTCTTTAACAAGCCCATCAATGAAAAACAAAGTCTGCATTCTTGAATTCTAAGTCACACATAAACCGTAAAGATGCTGTTTGCTCAGTGTTGACAGAAGCAGTCGTCTGCCCTAATTTACCTTCATCGTATGTTTTTATTAGAGCTGTGGGAGCATGCATAAACTCACCAGGGGGACATGCACATTACAGGGCTCTTTTCTTAAACTCTCAGCTCTAATAAAAACACACAGGCTACAGCTCTGACCTATATTGGACAGCAATATCTCTCTGTTCTCTGTTCTTTTCATATCAGAACAATTGTCTTTGAGAATATTTGCTTACTGGAAGTCATCACAACATGAGGGAGGAATGGTCTTGGAGGAATGATCCCAGGGGGTTGTCTCTTCCTTGATGTTCTTCTGCTCAGTCCTACAGAAGACCTTAGTGATGCTTTACCTCTAACTCAGGTGTCAAGGCTGATATCCCTATTTTAACGCAATTATTTTTCAGGTGCTTAGGGGGAGAGTGGTTCCACTCCACTACCACTACTGAGCCTCCAACAGTAACTAAAATGACCATATTGCTACAGGTTCACATTATTCTAAACAGGATTTCCATGTAAAATTTTTGAGGCCCTACTGATAAGGGCTTTTTTCGAGGCCCAGCTGATAAGTATTAGATATGGATGTATACATCCACATGCATACACATCAAATGGAGACAATCTGAGCTCAGCAATAGAGTGGGTATCACTGGCTGATTGGGATGCTTTGTATTCAACTTGCAGAGATCACCTAGATTAGAGAAAGGTATCATTTGATCTTCCATTTTTCCACAGATGCTGCCAAATAGTTTTCTAAATCAGTCCCAAATGTGGCCTGGTCTCTGTGTTGGGCCAGTGTGAATATAGTAGTGGTTTTGTTCCTCCTTGCTACCTTTTCTTCTCCCCCCACGCTTCCTCCCAGACTTTGGGGCGAGAGTACTGAGCCCCAGAATATCGCTCGAGTTAGACAAAACAAAGCTCCAATGTGCACTAGATATAATAACCTGCAATGTCTCCCCTGTCATCCCAAATTACTGGAACACACGGTGCTCCAGCCCTGCCTGACTACATTCCTGCCTGCTGGAGAGCCGTGCTCCCTCCTCCTCAGCTGGGCTGGTGCAGGGTCACTGTTGGCTCCTTCTTGCCGCAATGTGCTGGCACCGCGCTCCTCTTCCCTCGGGGATCACGGGCAGGTGCTGCTTACCCTGAGCACCTGCAGGGACCTTCAGGAATCACACAGCTTCTCAGAAATATTTGGGGCTTGCTGAAAATTTGTCACTGCCAGCAAGTCAGGCAGACCAGGCTTCCCAATACCTGCCTTAGGCAGTGGCACGAACCCACCTCCTCAGTGGGAGTTAGGGGGAAACTTTTCCCTCCATGCCAGCTGGAAAGGCTGCACATTTGGGAACTTTGTTTCAAAAATATCTCTTCTGTGACATGTTATGCAAGCCATTCCTGTAAAGATCCTGACTACACATTCAGAAAGCTCTCTGCTGTCATGAGGAGAGAGGTCTTGGCAAGAAGTGTCATCAATTGATTGCTTTCTTACTGAAGTTCATTGTAATGTTGGGCTTTCACCTTGTGTTTTCTGGTGGTTGTTGAGGAACAGCTGCAGTCCAAATAAATATGCTCCTGGCTCTCCTGTGCAAGACACATATTGCTGCAGTCTGAGGTGCCTATAAGGGCTGATGTACAGTTTCAGCCTTAGAGTTCTTATGGTCCTAAAATAAATCAGGCCCATTGAAACAGTCTTTGTAGCAGGTCTTCGAAGAATCATCTCAGCCATGAAGGAACAGCTTAGAAAGCCCTTGACAAAACGTGCAGCAAGTGCCAACAGCCAAGTCACCACAAGTACTTGAAGGTAGTAGACTCTTCCATTCAATTTGGTGGATCAGAATAAAATGTTTTCCAGAAGCACATGGTGAGGGAATCCACACCTACCACTTTATGGCAGTGTGCCTGAGAGAAGGTTGAGGGTACACAGTGATACATTGCTAATCTCTCCTGGTGTACTCACTGGCACAGCTGAAAGATAAAGGTGTAAAAACTAAGATTTCAGGTAAATCAATGAAAATACGGCAAAAAGTGGTAAAACATGTTCTCCCATAAATCAGTGAATCGCAATATCACTTGTATTTTTTCTCCACATATCCCCTCATAGACTGCATACTGCATCCATCAAAGGGCTGAAGCCTCAAATAGCTCTGAGATTGTGTATGTGGTGTTTTTAATCAGTGATGTTTTGTGCTCTATTCCCTTACTGCTGCCTTGCTCTTACATCTACTTGTCTTTTTTAAGAAAGTTAATGATGGAAAGGATTTTATTTTGTAGGATGGCCTTTGCTCTCATCTTCCATCATTTTTCTTCTCTTTAGCTGATTGAAAAAACCAGCAAACATGGCAAAATCCCAAAGGTGTGATCTGACACAGAGCCAGAGAAGACCCACCCACCCAGCAAACCAGATTTTTTACAGTTCTTTCTTGAAGTGTGAGTATATGAATTTGGAACTCTAAGGGATCAAAAGGGCTTGTTTTGGTTTTATTTGGTTTGCACAATATAATATTTTACTTCCAGCAACATTATTTAATGGTGATCATGGCTATGCCGAGAAGACTGATGCCAGACACTAGGAAAAACAGACTTAATGTTTCTTTTCTTTGTGTATAGGAATGATTAAGTATTGTCAACAGTGGTGGAAGAACAATATCACTTAAAAGTGCATTTGCACAGGGTTAAGAAAGGTCTTTTGGTACACTTCAACCTGTATTGTTGCCACTCTACCTAAGATTTCCATCCAGGAGCAGTAGCCAAAACCATCCTGAGGAAATTACCTCCCAGTGGTGACAGTGTGAGAATAGTCACTACCACACTCATATCACAGGGATCTCATATCTTTCAAAGAACTTTCTCTCATCCTTGCAGTAGTGGTTTGTGAAACAAATGAGGTCCTGTAAGTGAAAACATCAGTAGAGAAGTGGCCTTCATACACAGAAGTATAAAATAACAAATCCAGCATCGCAAGGAGCCAACGCTGCAGTGCACACGGATGGAAGCAGACAAAATAAATTAGAACAGTGCTGATATCTGCTGTATGCCCCAGTATCTTGGTGGATATGTAAAGTCCCCATACATTTTTATTTTTCTAGTTACCTATACTCAGATTTTTACAAGCCCAGAACCTGCTTTATAGATGTTTTCCCTGTCATTAGTAACAAATTAAGGGAAGGACTACTGTAACTTCAGTAACTAATTGAGTAGTAATTTGATCATAAGTTAGATGGCAAAAGGGTTTTTTTGTTTGCAGTAATAATTTTTACTCTGTTTTGTGCCCTTTAATTTAAGATTAAAACCACTTTTTTAAACAACCACCTTAAAATTCAGAACAAAAAAAAAAACTCAGAAAAGGAAGTAGATGAATACTAGTTTCAGGATGTTTTTATTAGAATACTTTTAGAAGAAATTGTTGGTGAAATATTGTTCTTGTAACTCAGTTTTCCTTACTACTGAGGAAAATCAGAAGCAGAAAAGGAGGTGGTTTCTGGTCACACCACAAGCCTCCAGAATTAGGGCTCAGTCTTACTGTTTAAACTCGTAAAACGTGTAGGCTCATCGTGTAATTCAGGGGACTCACTCCAATGGGCTGGAAATTGCCCCAGCCTGTTCACCTGGGCTCCCTCTGACCAGATGTGCCGGCCTGTGTCCCAGATTCCCATCCCCATGTCCCAGCTTTCAGTACCTGTGTCCCCAGTGCCAACAGGAAGGAGCCAACACAACTCAGCCACAACAGAGTGTCGCGCCAGAAGAGATTCCTTTATTCCAGAGATTGATGTGTTTTATAGCTGTAACAGAAATATCTTACGTGTAAATTCTAGCAATGACCCACTGAGCTCAACAGATTTAACCCAGGAAAGAATTTGAACAGCACATCTGAAGTAGAAAAAGCAGAAACAGAAAAACAGAGTGGTTTTGGTTACTTTTGGATTCTTTTTATTTTCATTTTACTGTTTTATATGCTGAGTTCTGGAAGTTTAAAGCCTCTTCCATGGGAAGAAGACCCAGCAGAGGCCGAAACTAGGCACTTTTGTATACCTGGTCCTATGTTTTCACCTAATGCATGTGTGACACTTGGCATATAGAGCTACACAGCCAGCCAGCTGTGCAAGCAGCATGGCAATGACATTTTTGTTTTCTGTGTTTATTACACACCCTTCCATCACCTGCGAGCGGGCTTAAACCAAAGTTGTAAAACTACTACTGCTACACAAACAAGATAAAACTCTAAACCAGGGAAAAGTTAGGGTGCTGCATTAACAATTCAACCAGCTGAAATATTTTCTCTCTGTAGTGATATGGGGCTCTCCCATTATCACACTTAACAAACAGCAGGTTATTAGGTGGCTCAGTGCAAGAGTGCCCAACTCACTGTAAGAAATTCCTGATTTGTATTCAGCTTCATGGGGAGCAAAACATAGATTATGCCTGGAAGTTGCTTACGAAATTTCTCTCAGTCTGACCTGAAGATCAGGTTGTTTCCAGCTTTAGCAGCCTCTTGGAATCACCCATTCCCATCCCTGTGCTGCCCAGAGCTCCACCTTGCCCGAGCAGTGAGCGTCCTCGGGTGGCTGCTGTACCACGGGAACCCCTGGGACTGCCCTGAGGGATGGGGAGGGAGGAGCTGCAGGGACTGGAGCTGCTGAGCCAAATAAACCTATTTTTATTTTGTCAGGTACTCTCTTTTTGCCATGCAGTTTCCTGTTTTCCTTGGAGGTATCCTTGTTATTAAAAATGTCCTGTGATTAATGAAGCTGCTGGAGCAGACCCCACAGAACCTCTCCAGTCCTGGTGAGTCCACATAGGGTTTCTCCAGTACAGCTGTGGCACTTGTCCCGCTGCGAGGGGCCAGGACTGGAGGGGTTAAATGGCTTCTGCTGTGGATTCTCCTAACGAGGGGTTGTGTCTGTGGGAGCTTGTAACTCAGCTGGTGTGCACCCACATCACTCGGGGCTGTGGGAGCCGCCTTTGCCGCCAGGGCTGAGATTACAGAGCAGTTTCCTCCCTGGCCTTGTGACCACGCACACACACGTGCACGTTTCCAAAATAACCCACTCTGGGGCATGAGGGGTTTTTTGGTGGATTTGCTACAGGACAGAATGTGCAGCAAAATCTTTTGAGCTTTTTGGGGTTATGAGAGGATAGCAAGGATGTGCTTCCCATCAGTCAAAAAATTCCAGCCTCCCTCTATTCCAGTGACAAAAAATCCAACTACAGTGAGTCACTTGGTGTGCCTCTTCCGAAGCCTCCTCTCCTCCAGCCATCCACCTCTTTGCAGAAAGCATTGCTTTCACTTCCCTCACTACAAAGGCAAAAACTATTGCCCTCTGCTCTCTCTCCCTCTTCTAATCAAACCTGTTCTTCGTTTTTCTAGAAAATCCTTGTTTCTCATTCCCCCCTCAATCCTTTTAATACTGTCTGCTCCCCTGCTTAGACCAAACAAATGAGTGGAATTTGGCCCCATATTGACCACCTAGACAGGACCCCAGACTCAGGGTTCACAGGAAGTCCCCTCGAGCGTTTCAGTGCAAAAGGCACTGTTCTATTCTCTCCCACACCACTGTAAGCAAAGGGCTGCATTACTCAGTCGCAACAGTATTTCAGCCCCAGTGGTCCCACAGTTTCCATGAAGCATTGGCTGGAGTATCCCTGAGAACCCTCCTTTGCTAAGGCCCCTGCACTGATTTTTGTTTTCTTCCATTGCTGTGATATTTTCATTCAGAGAAGTCAAACCCTCTGTCTTCACTCTGCCTCACTCACATGAGCAGAGTTGGCTCATCTGGTTGTCAAGGAAAGATCTGGTCCTGTTACTCTTTTGGTATCTTTTTCTGTTAATTTTGTCTTCTGCACTTAAGGCTACGTGAAGACATCTGACATTTTAAAGCAACCTCTGTAACATCTCTAAATTAAACACTCTGTCTTGTTTATTAGTTTGGTTTATCTTTGCTATCATGTACCATGAAGCTGCAAGCTCTACATCTTTTCAGAAAACAAACATGACTGACAGCAATCCTTATACAGAAAAGCTGAAGCAAACCATGCTTTGAAGGATTTTCTGTTGGGGTTCATAATAGCATGGAGTTAAAAGAGAGAAAATAGGTTCCTTGGAGCATAAGATCGTAAAATGCTAATTTCAGTGACACAGTGGTGGACTGAGTAAATATAGAAAGGATTTATTATGAAGTTCTTTAGTGTTGTTGGCACTAACAGCAAATTGCTGGGCAACATTATATTGCCAAAATCCAGGAAATAGCACAAACATTGAACCACTGTATTTTCAATGACAATAATGACTGAAGCTTTGGTATTGGTTGGCATCCCCACAAAAGGCACATGTTGGCATGTTCAGGAATGTAAATGATAGATCTGCTGCTTGAAGTTTATAATTATTTAATCAAACCCAGACTGCAGAACCTGGAGGGACATCATGTATCCTTAAAGGAGAAGAAAGAGGGAGAAAGAGAGAGAGAAAGAAAGAAAGTCATACTTTGCAAATGACGGAATGTATTGGTCCTCTGGGTGTGCCCACCAGGCATCTGGGACTGCTGCAGAGTTCGTGGGTGATCCTTCCTGCTCGCCACATCACCATGTATTTAAGTAGCCCTTCAGAAAACAAATTGCCGACAATCTCTTTTATGTGCTGATGGAAGTCAGATCAATTATCTCTGTTTCCTTTCATGGAAGAAAGAAAATCTACAGATCAGGACAGGAAACCACTCATTTGATGAACTATTTCTACACTACTGTACACAGACACACAACCTCCCTCCTTCCCTCCTGCAGACAGACATGCACAGAGCTACAAGGCCTCCCTCTCTTCTAGACACACACAGAGAGGCACATTATTTTCAGCTCACATTTCACATTTAGATTACTATTATGGAATTTCAAGAAGACTTATTTTGTTTCCATTTCTTGGTTTAGAAAAAAAAAAAAAAAAGAGATAATGAACATTCCGTTTTGAGAAATAAATCTCCCTGCACTCTGTGTTCTGGCTGTAAGAGCCTGAGTAGCAGAGCTCTTCTGCATTCCCAGCCTGGGCTTTGCTGCCGACTCAGCTTTCAATTTAGTCCTAGAGTGATGGAAAAAGAAAAAAGTCTTTCAAAAGCAGTAATTGTGTGTTTCTGGGGAGAGAGAACAAATTACTAAATCAAATTAGCATTACATTTCATTCCTAGACCCTAGGAGATTCAAGGATTTACATAATATACTTTCTTAAATTACGTTGTTAGTGTAAACGTTAAGATTCTGCACAAAGTCCCTGAGAAGTGATGCACTGTTAGCTGATGTCATCATGCAATGTTTAAAAAAAGGAAAAAAAGGGAAGAAATGCCTTAGCTCCACATATAAACACATGATTGCACTATTTTTAAAAATAAAAGTGCAGGATTTAAATATATTCTGAATAATGTAATGTCATTAATCCATTCACTCTCTATGCTAGGAATACTTAAATTGTTTTTTCCTTTTCTGTCTTCACAGATGAAAATATTTGCTGTAGGGTATTTCTGGATGTTGAAGATGAAATCCAGGCCCCACGTAAGGCTGGAAGAGTTACTACGGGTTTCAGTGGGGTCATCATTTGACTCCAAAAGGCTGTTTTTTAGAACATAATTGACTTATATCAATAAGGGTTCTCAATATTACTCCATTTCCCACCCCAAATTTTCATATCTAGTGACCTTTTCCTTATTCATATCACCAAATTCTCTGTAATTCTCTCACACTTTATTGATTTCTTTCTTACAGCACCAATTTAGGGCCGTGTTTCCATGCAGGGCCCCACAGCCCATTATTTCCCTGTGGGCAGCTCTCACACACTGCCACACCAGCCAGTGGCACCAGGCTGCTGCCAGCTCAAGTTTTAAAATTCACTCTGACAAAAAAATGCTGCAGTGATCAAAATGAAATGAAAAAAGTCTTCCAAGTCTGGAGCATGTGCATTTGATAATTAATCAGAGTATAATGGAGAGAATGTTATTGTTAATTTTATAAGTTTCAGGTTCACCAAAGAGCTGCAAACGGTACCAGGAGAGATGAACTAAAATTGCATTTGTCTCCTAAGACCATATAAAGGATAGTCAGTGCTGCTGTAGTTGTGGCATTAAAACTACCCATTTGAGGAGTTAAGCCACAACAGCATAAAGAAATGCACAACTGATGTTTAATTCTTTATAATTTAATGACTTGAAAAGCAATACAAAACAAAGACAGCATTGAAACCTACATAAGTCAAAAAGCTTCATAACCCTAAAAAAATTACTGTAGTGTTGGGTTTTTTACATTGGTTTCTGTAGTTCTGTCAATCCTAGAATGCTCTGTATGTGTTTTCTGTGTTTCATACAACAAATGCTCCCCACAAATTTGTGCAATGATATGCAATATATTCAGGAAAACTAATTACTGAAGCAGAGTAGAAAGGAAAGTTATCTCTAAAGCCAGAGGGATAGAACCATTTTGTATAATGAGAGCTCACAGTCCACACAAAATTTCTTTTATTTAATCTACCTGTGCATAGAAGCCTATTTTTTAAAAAGAAATAATAATTGGAAGAATAAATTCTGCAGCTGAAAGACATACTAAAGACATGTAAATTGTGAAACATAAAGTTGCAGACATTTTAAAACTTTTTACTAACAATAATTATGGAGGGTGCATTTAGAGTTGTAGTATATTATGCTACCTTCTACTACCTGGCAAATGGGCATTTATATTAAAAGAGCATTAGGAAAAAATGGACAATGACCCTTTCTTCTTATCTTTTCTTTTAGCTTTCTTTTCTTGACAAGGAATGTCGAATTTGCATTTAAATTTCCTGGGGTTTGTCTGCTTGTCAGCACCAAGGCCATCTCTGTGATTCACAGGTTTTGCATTTAATGATTTTCTCAAACAAAATGAAAAACTTTCTTTTTTAGTTCTCCTTTTGAAATCTCCAGTACTAACATCAGATTTTAAATTAATGCCTGACCAATGAAAGATGTATGTTGATTTCTCAATTCAGAGTTCTTTTGGAAAATAAATTAATTATTTATAAAAACCAAAATAAACCAAAACAGGATCACTCGGGAAAGCCTTCACTCAGCAAGTAATTTATAAGGATCAGCTGGAAAGGTGAAGGAATATCTACAATGTCTGATTATACTCATATGAAAGTCATAACCAATGCACTTTTTTTTCACTGTGTTGCAAAATATTTCATTTCCTGCTAAATTTTCTAGGGGTGCTGGATATCTGCTGTTCTTTCTCAAAGCCTGAATTTTTAAATGAGGCAGATCCATTACCCAAAGCCTCATCCTCTCTGCAGCTGATCCCAAACCCAGTGAAATCAGGGGAGACCATGTGTGAAGGTCAGACATGCCACCTGTTCCATGCAGGCACTGCTTCCCTGAAACCAAAGAGCCACTCCACACCAGCAGGATAACTCCACACAGAGGTTGGTTTCAACTGGCATTTCAAAACTGGCTCAATTTCTCAACACACATAACTCTCCGTATTTGAATCATGTAGAACATGTATTTTGCATATCAATAGGTTCATTACTAATAATGTATCAAACTGTATCCCCAGTGCTGAAGACAGTCCCTGGGTAGCCCTAGTTAAGTATTAATACAAACCGAGAGAACTGGGCTTAGTTCTTAGCTCACTTATGTTCCAAAAATGTATTTCCATTTCAACACTTTCTATTTTCTTTCTTACATTTCCAAAATGACCTTGTTCTTTCCCAGATGCTGCTGCAGTCTCTGCCATAGGACAGACAAGATCAGGATCATGGGCAGCTTTTAATCAAAAAAGGTACAGACATGCCTTTGGTGGAAAAGGTGTGAGCACTGGCAGCACAAAAGTACTCCTTTACTTCAGCCAAACCATGCAGATGCCCCTGGCATGGCCTTTGGAGATGTCTCAAATACAGAGTGTAACTAAAAGTGCAGTACACTGGTCTGATTGCTTATTGGAAAAACTTTTCTACCTGCTTAGAATGAGCCCTGTTGATAAATTGAGTGCTGCTGAATGAACCAGTTTGCTCAGCCAACCCTTGGAGATTGTGGCTATGCTCTTGCTCTGGAAGGTAGCATTGCATGGAACTGAGCAGACACAGCGCTGTAGTGCCAAGAGTATCTGGGAATATCCAGAACCCTGGGAGGATAGATTTTGTCCCTGGGAGGACAGGAGTACAAAGCATTTAAAAATCTTATGAGGTTGCTGTTAAAACTAGAAAAATACCAAAACTGTGGTTGAAGTCCTATTTAAATTCTATTCTGCACTGTTTTCCATGATGTTTGAAAACCTGGTAATAGTTCAGCAGCCTATCTAAGAAAAAAACCTTACTTTTCTGAAAGTGGGAGTACTGACAAGATTACAGCAGCTGGGTGTCTATTACCCTAAGCTACATTGTACAGAGATAAAATGGATCTTCCTACAGAAAGCTAATCAAAGTGGAAGAGAAAAATTGGGTTCATTAACAATCCCTGTCACTGAAAAGTCAAATCATTTTTCACTCTTTAGTTGAGTCCAATTACAGAGATATTGCTAGAAACTCTTTTTTTGTGACAGAGAGCTTTGACAGTGGTTTTTCTTTTTTGGCACTTTGCTTATTGCTCACTCACATTGCACCCATTGCTGAGTGGAGATTAACACCTGTTCCTGTTTTAACAGAAAATGATGGATGGTGCCATTACTGGCACAGCTCTCTGTGAACAAAATTAACGTTGTGTGCATTAACTTTGTAGTTACAGCAATTACCACAATTACTTTCGAATCACAGCTTGCACAGACCCTGCACCAAAGCTGAAAAACTGAGAACAGCCATCCTCCCGTTTTCTTGGAGAGGGTTGGAGGCAAAATGCAAGCTTGCTCCATGCCTCCCTTGAGCCAAGGGAAAGCTATAAAGCACCCCTCTCACTTTGCCCTCTCAGCTTGGGATTTTCATAACACTCCTCTCCAATATATATAAGGTTCTCGCATTTCAGTTTATAGCTACATTTGACTCAAATATGAAATGGATATTTATAAAGCCTGAGTCAAATCTCCAGTGCTTATCTGGATTTTTGAAACCTGACCCATGTGGCTAAGTTAATGGGCACAGTTGTATTTTGGCTTTAAATATATGTGTCAGTGGTACCACTCGACATAATTCACCTCACCTGGTGTTGGCTGTTGGAGGTTTGAGTTCCAGGCTAAGCTGCTCATCAAGGTTCCCTCTAGAGCCATTGGGGATCAAGACGTGTCACTCCAGCAAAGACAGAGTGCTGGTATTCGTGGCATCGGTTGCCATTCAGAAGAACCTATTTCTTTCCTGGACTATAGAGGGAGCCAAGACAACTGGCTTGGACCAGGAGCCCAGCTGTTATTTAGGATTTAATTCACAGCCATCTGATGAGGAGAAGGAAAATTGCCATCCCCAGACAGTGACTTGCTGCCTTTGAGCTGGAGCAGCCAGGTAAGCAGCTGTCTGTCCCACAGCAGCATGTTCTACTGGATACACTTCTCTAGCAAGGTAGAGGAGTCCCTGAAAGTAACTTTTCTTCTTCTCTTGTTAGCAAGCTGAGCTCCTTAAAGTGAGATGTATAAAACTCTTAATTCATACTTTCTGAAATGTGATGCTTAAAAAGTTAGTTGTAAAAAGATCTAATAGTCTTTAGATTGTTAAATTTACAGCTAATAAAAACATTAGTGACAATTTTCTTCTCTGCAGCTAACTGTGAAACTCAACATCCTTTCTTTGTTTTGTGGTGAGACCAGAAAAAGTAACTTTGGGATTTAATCTGATATAAAATGTTCTCTATCACACTTTGCATAAAAATTGTTCTCACAAATATATATATTTTCCAGAAAGAAAAAACCAAAGCAATTCCCATATCACATTTCAACTAATTATCCCCGTTCATACAAACCAACCCTTATATCTCCCTGTTGACAGCACTGAGTTTTCATCTCTTTTCTTCTCTTCTCTTTTTTTTCCTAGTACATTTGTAGCATGTGGATCAAAGGTTTATGGATTCTCGTCTCTTCTTGAACCCACAAGCAAAGTAGCAACACAGCCAAGTTTTAAAAGTTTGCAAATCATTAAGAAACAAAACAGACAAAACACATGGTGTTCCCAAGAAACTTGAGACATGAAAGCATCTGTGCTGTGATGAACGTACACAGAATCTGTTGGGACTAGACTTGGTTGTTTAGTAGGGCCTGGAATGCACCATGATTCAGTTCTCCTGTTGCAACTTTCAGGGATCAGTCTATATATTTTGCCACAAATCCCCCAAATGCTCTCTCTGCAATGGAATTAAACTTGTCCATTACTCTGGACTGAACTTCAAATTTTTGGACTGTCTGATCTCCATCCAGATTTTAAGTACGTGCCTCATAATACATGTACTACTTAAAGCTCTGCAGAATTTCCTAGGTTTTGGGTTGTTTACAAGCTTTATATGAAAAACTCTGTTTATTGAAGCTGGGGGGGGGCTTTGCCACTGCATTCAGGATTTCCTGTTGCTGTTTCCTTGCCGTGGCCTCTCATGACAGACTGCTCCTTGTCTCCTTTCCTGTGTCTCTACCTGACACTGGTTAGCCTGGCTGCACACGGGAGCAGTGTCAGGCAGGAAGCTGAACGTGCTATTTCATGCTGGTATTGCCCTCTTTTGCCAGTCTGCCCATAACCTGCTTTTCTCAGTGCCAGTCCTTTAATCAGGCTACACTGAGGGACTAAACTGACTGTCTTATGAAAGTCTTACACCTATGTAGTTGCTTCCATCAAAATGTTTGGCAGGACTTATTTTTCCATATAGCCATCTTGACTGGCAGCAATTATACTGTCATCCTTTAATTTTATACTAATTGAAGCTCTTATCAGCTTTTCCATTATATTGCTTAGGACTGATGCCAGAATAACTGCCCTGTAATTACTGTGATCCTTCTGCTTCCTCACTTTGGCTTCTGGCAGCATTGCATATTTCTACTGTTCCCTAACAACCTTTGGATTTATAGTGCATGGACTCTTCGATATAAAAATATTCATCTCAAATAGAAGGATTTTAACAGTGACTTCTCAGACAATGTGATGCAAGGGAGCTTATTATCTTTGGGCCATTTATTGTATCATCTTATTTGTCTTCAAGTACTAAACAGTAGAGTGTGTGTGTGTATCTGCATGTGTCTATTACAATATATATTATTTCTCTCTTATCTATAGTGTTAATAACACTGTTGTTTTGAACAATTCTTGCAATCTGTTCATACCACTTTAAAGATTTGCAAGGGAGACAATATAGTCCTGAAAAACACTTCCTATTTTTCTTAGCAACATATATTTCCCTAGATTTGTCATATTTCTACATTTCTTTAATTGCTAATTTATGGTACCACTGTTTAATTTGATATACATATATGTACATCCATACAAGCAAAAGAACCTTTTCCATGTTATGCAGCAATGTCATGGCATGTTTTGGTGTTTTCTGCCAAAAAAGGGAGACATAATCACAAACATTGCTCATATGTAATCAAAGCATCAGAAAAGATGTTCTGACTGAATTTAATCCATTCTGTGCTGAATGGTGTTATTTTACAGCCCAGAGCATTTATTCTGGTGTGTTCCAGTGAAGACATAATAGGAATAATAAAACAAGATACCCTCCACTGGAACTCCTCATTTTTTCCCTTTTCCATTGTCCTTTTTTCTCCCTGTGTTTAAACATGAGTTGTTTAGCAATTCTACTTGTTCTTCTAAACTCATTCACTTTTCCTTCAAATGGTCAGTATACATCTGTCACTGCAGCAATGCACATCAACAGAGCAGCTTGAAGCTTCCCAATGACATCCTAGCAGTGAAGCCTGCATTCTCAATTAACTGGGGTTTGGATCTCTCCTGTTTACTGCAGTTTCACAAGAGAATGGTATTTTATAAACACCTGGTAATTTAATTAAAATAAGGAGCTGGACTTTTAACAAGAGATTGTTGGTTTTTTTTTAAGGTTTGGCATTCAGAAATAAAACAGATGTATATTGTGCTTTTTAAGGTTCCAGGAGATCTTGTCAAAAGTGTCTGGCTTATACAGTTATTTTTATGTTATATCTAAGTGCATATTATTCTTTGTTTTCATGTATTAATACATGTATATTATTTCATAAATGAGTTTTGTTTTCTTATTATGGAGGAGTACTTTTGGTAATTGCCCACAGCTCTGCATATAAATGTGCTCTACAAAGGTGTTTTGATTAAAGATGTCTGGCTGCAGCTTCATTAAACAAACTGTTAATTAATCTCAAATATTATCTAGGATGCCAAAGGCTTTTCCTTTGTAGACAAGTAGGTTTATCTGTGGAATCTCCAGCCATTGGGGCTTTCTCTCCTCCTGTATATGCCAAGCCCATGAAGTTTTTTCCCCATACAGAGCACTGGCTGTTGTGGTGCAAGTGCAGCCAAGAACTAAAGCTTTCCCCTGCAGCTTTGAGCTGCCAGACCATGTTCCCCACCCGGACTGGACTCCTGTCCTCACACTGTGGAATGTAGATCTCACCTGTAAAGTTGCATCAAGGAAAAACACAAGATCAGCTTGTCTCGTAGGACATCAGGCTTTTTCAAGCATTATTCTTAAAAGAGAACATTTGCTAAGAAAGGAAATAGTAGCCATTCCCACAAAAATGTTCCCATTAGATCCTGCAGATTTCACCAGTTCCTGATCTCTTGGCTCAGCTCTTACTACTTAATAATGGTGGACAAAACCAAGAGGGATCAGTCCTTAAAACATCTCAGAAGACAAAGTTTTGGGCTAGACACACCATCTAGTGTGCCAGGCTCGCTCTCAGTCAGATCCTGCCCCTCGTTGTGCTAATTTAAATCTACTGCAAGACTGTTGACTTCAATAATGCTCTAACCAAGGAAGTGACATCCTGAATTTTGACCTATTTTTCTTTATTACATCATCTCTGCTCGCTTTAATCTGCTCTGTCTCAGAGTATGTTCTTGTCTTTTGCATCAGCTACTGAGTTCTGTCTGAATCTTAATTTCAGCTTCTGTTTGCCTCTGATCTTTTTCTCATTCTTCTAACGAAAATACCAAAAGATGGTAAAAAAGGGTTTTTTTTTTTTCTGGAATAAGCATGAATATCGTAAGAAGGAATATAATAGTTCTTTCAGTCTCCTCTGATTACAAAACCAAACAAACAGAAAATGTTATGGAGCAGCTAGTGGAGGAAAAAGGACAACTACAAGTGAACTTAAATTTAGAATTATGAGTTTGAGCCAAAGCCCTCTGAGGACCATGAGAGTCTTTCCACCCACTTCAGAACGATGTGGAGTACACCTTGTCCTACCTACCCCACTACTTGGCACAGATTTGGGTAAGAGCTGTGTTAACAACCCAGGGAAACATTCTTGAAGGTTAAACCCACCTTATTTTCAAAGGGAAACTTTGACAAATTTTGCCAGACTCTGGACCTCAATTAAAACACTGGAACATTTCAAAGTGACATCTATGTTAATATATTTTTCTTCCATATTCCTTCTCGGGTGGATCAAGTAAACTAAAGTAAAAAAGAGCATCTCTGCTGGAAGTTTTTCTTTCATTCAGATGCCTACCCACACCCCAGTCACAGAGAGGAAAAAGGATTTGACCTCCTCAATATCTTATGCAGAACTAAAGTTATTTATACAAGTTGCCCTGTTATTACACAAACACATCTGCTTCTTTAAAAATATATTATTGCCAGTCATACTGTTCCTGTGATGATCTTGTGTATCAGAACTATATTTAGAAGCACCTTCTGCTCCAAGTAAATGCAAAATGAATCTGTAATTACAGTTTAAATCTAACTTAGTGAGAAATTGGTTACTACTATTCACTAAAAAGATTTGAGGGTTGTTGTGTTCCAAAGCAATGTTTTCCAATGTTTCTGAGGAAATGGATGTTGTGGAAGAGTGCTGGCTGGAAAGCAATGCCCCATGGTGCTGCCAAAGCCCAATGTGCACACGAGGGTCCAGAGAGCATTGAGGGAGCTGCCCCGGATCATACTGGCTGTGCTTCTTTCTGCCATAACCAGATTTCCTTTCCAAAGTCCTAAGCCTCTGTGTGTGGGGTTTGTGTGCCCAGAATGCAGGTCTGATGGGCTGCCTGGGGAACCCTGGGCAGTTTCACCCTTCAGCTTTTTCCTACTTCAGCACGGGATGCTGTTCCCCGTGTTCTTCAACTTTGTTGTGAGACATGTACTTGAATCTTGCACATAGCAATGTATGTAAATGTAGGTTTTTATACATTAAAAAAAATACAGGCTTGTATATAGACATGTATTTAATTATATTTATATTTAGAACTATTTTCTAACATTGAGCTAAATTTTCAAGCATTTCTCTCTGTTTAGATTCCCTTTATCCCATGTGGAGATTCACTATTTTCTTGAATCAGGAAACCAAAATAAAAATCAAGAGTAAATTCTTTTCTCATCTCACTTTATAGCATCATCTGATAAAATGGAAATTTCTGCTCTAGATAAACTGTACAAAAGCGGAGCCCTTTGCCAGAACTCCTAGAGTGCCTGTAAAATACTTAACAGGTGGCTTGTTTGACAAAACGTTATCACCCCTAATTGTCAAATCCATTCCAAACAAAGGTGGGAGAAGATGGGTAGGTAATAGTTTCTGTCAGCAGTCAGGACTTTGGGAACTTCATTGTGAACCATCAGAACTAATTTTGAACTTTTTTTATCAGTCACTGTTTCATGGATTTCATTATTTGCATGGGTTGCTTTTTTTCCAACATTTTAAACATAATGTTTGCCTCGTGGTGAACCTGGATGTGAGAGGACAGTGCTTGGGAAGAGAACAGTTGAGCTGATCCCATGAGGTGTGTGCAGGCTTGGACCAGCCCACGCTGGACAGGGGCAGGGCTGGGCAGCAGTGACATTCCTGACAGAAAGGTCCAGACAAAACAGCCCAGGTACAACAAGGGTTCTTGCAGTTTCTGGAGTAACATCTCTTGGGAATGATGTTTCTTCACCCTCTCACACTGCCCACAAGGGTAGCATCTTCTGCTCTCTTTGTCTCAACTCCTTTACACGTTGTTTGGAATTCCTTTGAGACTTGCTCCCCACAGTCTTTTTTTTCTTCAGTACACTGTTGCTTAGAAGTATTGTCTTCCTTTCTCTAAGGTTATTGCACTTTTAACTGGAATTAATGGCATTTGGGTCAGACAGCCAAGAGAAAACTGGAACCTTCCAGTTTAGGGACCAACTTTGTTGGTGTTGTAGAACAACGAGCCATGGGGATTGTTGAAATACAGGGAGGCCACACACTCATCTCTGCCTGGATATTTTAAAGGCTTTATTTTCAAACGACTCTGGTTTTGGAGAAAAGAAAAAACCACAGGATACACTTATGAGGGAAATAATTTCTAAAGCTGTGCCAGATCCCCAGCTCTTTCCTCTGACCCAGCACTGAGAAGCAATCTTTAGGCTGCCTGCAGAGGACATCTGGTGATCCTGTGGTGTAGGGGAGTCATCGTGCTGCTTTAGCCACTTCAGGACATCTGCTCTTTTGAGCTTTTGGAGAGTGATGGGACACAGCCAGAATTTGCAGTATTTTGAAATAGATCTGTCAGCAGAATTGTCCCTGGAGAATTTTATTCCTGTGGTGTAATTTCAGGTTGGTCCTCTCTTTGCTGTTTTCAAATCAGCCAGAAACAACCCAGTTATCTCCAGCTGAGAACTCAGAGAGGAGTTTTCAAGCATCTTTTACCACCTCTGTGGACTCTGTCCAAAAAGTAAGTTTTCAGGCAGGACAGATCTCTTCTGAACACTGAATATAATTTTTTTTCTGAGAAATGTCTTAGCCAGTAATAAGGACAAGAATTGTGTAGCTTTAGAGCCAGCAGAAATCCAGAGCTAGAGATCATACTGAGCCATTGAGAGGACAAGGCAGTTGGTACAGCTCTGACCTCCCCTGGCCATGAACTCCATGTGAGAAGATTGCAAGTGTCTGATGTGCTCCAACCATCAGCACTGCCCCCCAGACCCTTGTGCCACCTTCTGCTCCACTATTCTTGGATTCAAAGCACCGAGGACTTGGTTGCATGGAGTTGTGTTTTATGTACTACAAAGCATGTACATAGATTTGGTCTTATTCTTCCTACTTGAACAAAAAAACAGAGTAAATCATTAACAAATCCATTGCAATGGAATGAGAAAGAGGTAAATCTGTCTGAAAAGTGGGTGGATCATGAATTAGTTGCCTTCTCCCATTCTCTACTGCCCTCTCTTTTGGTAAATATGGCCCAACCTTTATCAAGAAAATAAGATAATAAAAAGATAACATAAGATAAACTTGTTTGGTATGATTTCTAGTGGGATGATATAGAATTTTTCATCCTCTCCCATGCTATACATAGCAGATGCAGAGTTAGACAATTTATTTTGTCACATTTCTAACAAATTATTCCATTTCATAAGTCTCATAAATGCTGAAAATATAATGTGTTAATCAGGATTGATCCCCAAAAAATCTGATGGTTTTGACTTCAAGGCAAGTTAGCACTCATAGAGAAAACACTGTAACTTCTGTATGGATGAGATGGACTGGGACCTATGGAATGGCATCATCTCTCTTTGCCCCAAACTGAGTTGTTATGTACCAGAAAATTTAATTTATTTTTATATTTATAATCTAGAATGAAGGGGCAACAAGGGAGTCCTAGCAAAATTGTTAGGAGGATTGTGTCTGACATGTATTATATTCATTTAAGCCTGTCCTAAACAGATAAAAATTCCTTGATTTCTTTTTTTTAATGTATTTTGGTTATTATGCAAAAGAGTAGGTTAGTCCAAATAGGTATTAAGATGTTTCTTATTGTCCATTAAACTACAGTATTGAAATTAAAAGGACAACAGTTTGTGTAAATGTGAATTCCTCTTCAAGCATCTTAAGCACTGAGAAGTAAACTGAACTGTGGAATAAGCCTGTGTAATAACCACTGCCTTTGGAAAAGATTTGTGTTGTTTATGCAGTCACTGAATTTGGTGCAGAATCATTTAATCCAGTAGATCTGATCTCCTGAAATCTTCTTTAGATTTAAGCCTCTTCTGGAGGTCTTCTGGGGACAGATATATTTCCAGAGACATAAACTTCAGAATTTTAATCACTTTTTAAGACTGCTGGCACCAGTGATATGCATAATTCACGAGTTTCACATTGCAGACATGTTGAGGCAAATGAGCTGTTGCAAACATGGAACTGGTTACTGTGCACATACAAATCCAGAAGTAAATAATGTTCATACTTCATGCCCAGTGCAAATGCCTTTTTGCTACTGAAGTAAAGAGGCAGCATTTTATGATTTCCATGGCCACTAAGAGATACAAGGGTAATGGGTGGATTTCAGTATTTTTGTCATGATGGAGAAGGCCACACATTTTCCTTTCCACAATACATAAATATTAGAAGTGATTAGAATTTTAAATAGAAATGCATATTTTAATGACGTTTCTCCTCTGTTTTTGTTCCTCAGAATCCAATATCCTTTTCCTGAATTGACTCACAAACGCAGCAGAAGTTTTTGAAGCACTTCTTGTGCAAATCTCAACCACGAAAGAGAAGCACTCACCTCTCAGGGTCCTGAACCGCCTCAAGGAAAACGGCAACGTCAACGTTTACAGGTGAGGTGACACAAAATTTTTATATAGGGAATTCCTACCATTATTAAAGACTCCTGTGTGTCTCCAGTGCCTGTGAAGGGAGACAAGATTCTGGTTGTTATTCTTTGTCTATGGCTTGTTAGCTCATTACCATTTATCTATTAACCACTACATGGAGCGACACTCCATGTGTGCATCACACACCACAAAAAGCCACCCACACTTCTGAGAGATGCTCCTGGCTTTTGTGGCAGTGCAGGGCAGCAAGTGGGACAAAAGGCCTCAAAGCAGGTCAGTTAAGAATGATCTCTAGGATAAACATGCATTAGTCAGTAACATTATTTAAATTCCAGGAAGTCTGAAGTCCATACCTCTTGCTTGTGTCCCCCAGAGCCTGACTTTTATCTGCTGACAGGTTTTCAGTGTACGACTGGGGGTGACTGACTTTTCCATTCATTTCCAGGCATAACTATTTTCTCACTGTTCAGTCAAGCTTTGTGGCATTGGCATGAATTCCACCAGGTCTGAGGAAGAGAAAGATGTTGCACATTTCCAGAGAGACAACTCAAATCATCATTCTACTATTTCTGCCACACTCCTCTGTCCCTGTCCAAAGTAATCAAAAAACTTCACCTTTTGCACCTTTACGTAGCCTCAGCGATACCTGCTGTATCTATTGATTCACTATTTCTGCATTTTTCTTTATTTTTGTATTTTCTATGTACTCTCTTCCTGTTGAACAAAGGAGATGGAAGAAGGAAAAAATAACTGCCTTCAGTTATTCTGCTGGGACTGAAGATGAGTAAGCTTGGAATTTTACATAGCAGTGACATGAGAAGGGTGCAGGAAGCATGAAGATTTCATTTATTGAATACGAAAATATGAATGATTGTTATAAATCATAAGTTTACTGCAGTTATCACTTGAGTGGAGCTCACTTTTGACAAGGTTCAGTGAGAGGAGCAGGGGAACAATTGTTTGCCTTTTGGGTTTTTTCCCATTCATAGGAGAAAAATATGCAAATTAGAGCCCTGTCAAACGTAGGAGATTCATCTCTTGCAAGGTCTTGTAATATGGCTTTGTCCCAAACTAGAACAAAACTCCAACATTTCCAAATGTTCAATGAAGAAAATTGTCAGAGAAAAACAATCTAACCTATGTTCACAGAATTATTTCACTTTGTCACAACTGGTGCTCTGTTTTCACTTTGAATACTTCATATTTTTTTATATAACGCATCTAACCTGATGCTAAATAAAATACCTCATGCAAAACTTTCAAGTCTAACAACACTGGAAAATGGCAGCATCCAGGAATAGCCCTTTGAAAGAACAGTTACCAAAATCTTCACAGATGTCTACTGAGATTTTTGAGAAGTGAATTTCAGTCATTTATTGGTTTGTAATTGCTCGTTCAAATGAGTAATGTTGAGCAAGTCATCCACTGTGAAACACCAAGAAGCAGGGAGGCCACCTGATGTACACCCACCCCTGCCCAGTAATTCCATCTCAGTATGATCCCAGCAGTGCCTAAGGAAACCCAAGAAGATGTGAGGAAGGGTCATCACAGTGTGAGCTGTGTGCCTCTAACCAAATGCCATCAGCCACTGCTCCAGGTCCCAAACATTTTCGGATGAAGGATGAACAGTCCTGGCAGACAATGTTAATGAGTTTCCTTCATGATTTGAGTCAGGATGGACTGCAGGCTGGGTTTCCATAATCTTGGAAGATGCTCCTGTGAATTAGCTTTGATTTGGAACCAGCAAGACCAAGGTCAGCAGATGTGCCCAGCCCACACCAGGTGGGGTTCTACATGTCCTAGAATGGCCATTGGCTATAATGGAATATTTAAGGCTGCATTATCCTTTTTGCAATTATTTCCAGTACCTACCTAGCATGTAACCTGGGTGTGGAAATGGGAATACATGTTTTGAAACAACTGAAGCCAACCCTGGGAAAAGGGCTGTGCAGCTCTTTCTCAGCTGCCACAATGTTGATCCTGTGGGGCTTGTTTGGTTTTGTTTGTTTAGTAATCAAGCAGGGACCTTTTTAGTCACCGTGTAATCACTGGGGCATAACTTGGTTTGCATGTGGTCATGACACAGCTCCCTCACAATCCCTCCCTACTGAGTACCTGAAGTGTGACCACAGCACAGCCTTGGGGGGCATTGTTCATCCCTTGTTCCATGCTGCACTTACAGCTTGATCAGTGCAGTTTAATCACTGATATATAACTGTGTCAGAGCTCAAACCACCACATTTCTCACAGTAACCTGGTGGTACAGAGTAGACCTCTGAAATGCAAAGCATTGGGTTGGAGAGTTGGTTGACTCCTGCCGTTCATTTCTTTTCTCACAGAGCATTGATGCACTGAAATTCCCATCACAAGGAGCTATCATTAACTAGTGCACATTTATTTGCTTAAGGAGTCTAATAATCACTCATCAAATTTCTGCACTTGTTTTCTGGCATTGTATTTCATCACTTGGTAGAGTATGAAACATTATCATTCTTTACACAAGCTTGTTAACGGAATATTTATTTGAAGAGGTTTCAATATCAATAAAGATTTTCTACATTTATTCCTTTACACAGATTTATTTTCATTTCAACTATTTGCTTTCCTATGAAAAATTTATGTGAAAAAATAATCCAGAAATGTAAATGGCATGAAAACGGAATTATCCATCAGATGGAAGGGGTGATCACTCCAAGCCAGGTATGTGGGTTTGGGTGGGGTATAGCAAATGGCTTCATTGGTTTATATGTTTGGGGGATTTCTCTGCAAGCCCCTCTATCCCCACTACTGTAGTTCATTTATTCTTTGGGAAAGAAAAGGAAGGCTGGTACAAATTAGGAATGGTAATGTAAAAGCTTATACCCACTGCATAAAAGTTTTTCAAATTAATACAAGCACTAAATTGCCAAACTTTTTTCTGTATACTGCCAGTATTAAACATGACACGCCTGCTAGGGTTGGTATAAAGTTTTGTCAACATTTTTGGCGTACAAGGTCTCAGCCTGGGGTCAATATTTTCTCAACCAAATTTTGTTGTTTCAGTTGCCTTTTTACACTCATATATTGTAACTCAAACATTTTCCAAAAAATGAAATTTGGCAGGCTAAGAGTCCATAATGTGGTCTGATGCCTTTGGGTATTTTTTTTAAATGTAAATCATTGAGATATTTAAGGTCTGAGGTTTAAGAACTGTGCACACACTTTAACAACTTCTTTTAAAAATATTTAGTATGCATATTTACTACATATGAATCTTATAGAGACTAGAGATTAAACTGGAGATTACTTGCTAAAATATGCAAACTGCTGTCCATGAATAAACATCCTCATGGACTCCTATTGAAAGTTTCTTATTTAAAAAAAAAAATGTTTAAAGCTACAATAAAAGCAAAGGGAAGTAAGATGAGGGGAGGAAAAAGCAACGTTTAAATAATTTTAATGGTTTAACTTGGCCACAGAAAATAAAGAAGTTCATTTTTTTTTCTCCTGGGATCGAATCCAAAGCCCACTGAGGCCAAAAGAAGGCTTTCCACCTATTCCCATGTGTGCTGGATCTATCCTCTGCTCTGCTGCTCCCTCACTGTGTTGTGTTGATGGACTGAAGCAGCAGCTCCCACAAGTTTCCCATTCATCTGCCTTATGCAGTACATGAGTTTGGGGTCAGCTACTGGTGGCAGAGGAACTCTGCTCTGGAGTGTCGTTCTCTGCAAATTTGAATCAGATTTCCACTTTTGCTTTAACATATTAGTGTTTCCCAGTTATTTGTTGCAGTCCTCACACAGTAAAGTCTGGGAGAAAAGATTTTAGAATCCTGCAAAGGCCCAAATGTCCCTGTGCCCGCAACAGTGCTGTGTGCCACACAGCATCCCCAGCCCGAGAGCCCTAGGTATTAACCTTATTTCAAAGTAATTTTTAGCATCAGCCTGGGAGTACATTCCATGATCTTTGTTAGTTACAAATGACAGGATTTGTGTAATCAACGAGCCCTGGCGCCATTGCATGCAATGCTCGTTAGAGTGCAATTCCTGCAGTTCCTGGACAATCTGTTCCTTATGGTAATTTCTGGGAGCTTGCAAACTCTCCCTAAGACCCTGGCAACATCAACCAAACATCTCAGACACATTGTCTTTCTGAACCTGAACTTTTTTAGTGGTGGTTAAACATGTTGTCTGCTTTAGTTTCCTGTCTATCTTCATCATAAGCCAGCACCTGTTTCCAATAAATTATACACAGAGCTGTATCAGCAACACCTTGGCAGCAGCTGCCACCCTGAAAAGCAGAATGCCCTGGAGGACAATACACCTGTGAACACATACAGTGTTTATTTAGCTGAAAGGCAAAACTTTAAGTTACATAAAGCAATTATCTAAAGCCTAATGCATGCCCATTATTAACACAAAATAACCTTGTTCTTTAAAACCAATAAAAATCTATTTAAAGGCTTTTTCCAAATCCCAGGGAAACATGTACTAGCACCATGGATCTGCTATTAGCCTAGGACTTCAATGTCTGATGGTGGGAACACGTGTGGGGGAGGCTGCATGTGCAGCTAGAAAGAAATAAAGCACAGATTTGGAGTTCATTATGCACAAAGATGAGAGAAGAAGCCAAATCATTTTCAGAGAGACTGTTGAACAACAGACTTTTTTTTTCTTTTTGGTTGCACATTATAAAGAAGCATTTTGTTGCTGAAGTATAGAACTACTGTGTTTAAAATAGTGTTTGATCTTTCCATCATTATGAGACAGTAGAAAAAAGTAGTTCTAAGAAAAAGGTTTTCTTATTACTGGAACAAACCTTTCATTTCCAGTTCACTACCAGCACTGGCCTTTCATGTAAGAGCAGCCTATTTTAGCAACAGTAAGTAGAGTTGGTTGTTTGCAGCAGATCACAGGATAATGGAAATGAAAAAAACTTATGATTAAAATAGAACACAAATCTGAGAAATGTTCCCAAGTTTTGCTAAAGCAAGAAGTAACACTAGGAACTCTGTGGTTCAAGTAAAGTGTAACATACATTTTCAGTTTAACATGCATACTTTAAACATTATTTGGTACATGAACCTTATAAATCATTTTAAAGGGAAGATATTTTCTACCTGGTGTTTCTAAAACTAGCATTAAATATGAAAAGTTTATATATGTGCATGCAGCTATGTATCTATTGTATTAAATGCCCATAAAACACTTACTTTTAAAGGCATACTTTAGAATAATTTCATTTCCTGTCTTATGCCTCCTGATGCCATTAAGTGATCAATAGGAATACTCTTAGGTGAAAATGTGTTTTAACACTTCTGTTTGGCCAGACCTGAAAGCTGTGAAAGGACTTGCTAATGGGTATTACAGCCTTCTTAAGTGTCATTTTCCTAAACCCTTACAGTGCTGAATACAAATACAGGTAGAGGTGGTGGTGCCAGCATGTAGATCTTCTCCCACCAATGATACTGCAGAATTAGATCCCAAGGGTTATGTCATATTTTATGAAATGTAAAATAAAATTCCAAGAGAATAGCATTAGCTTAACCTCACAATAAATACCTTGTCTTTCAAATGTTGGTAGTAGACCTATTATGTTTCATATTTTATTATCAGACAGTTCAAAGTTTAACATATCTATATTTTTTTACAGTTGACTTTCTCAAAACTGCTCTATTTTCATCTCAGAAGAAGCATGATATGTTTCAGAGATCTGAGCTAAAACATATGGATTAAGTCAATGATTCAATTTCCAAACCTCCAAATGACTGTTCTGATTACTCATGCAAATCTATATTTTTGCCAGGTTTCCTAAAGACTTTAATATGAGTAAAATTAATATGAATATATTTTCTTCTCCTGATGCATGTGAGAATATGGTGGAATGATGATCTCCATGCACAGATACAAACCTGTGTCTTGATTCCAATTTTCTTGGCTGTGTTTGATTCTAATTGAATATAAATGCTACGAGCACCCAGCTAAGATTCCAACCAAAAGGAAATCCAGCTATGGCTACAGAACAAAAACTATTTATTTTCCCCTGGAGTGTCTAGCTTTTATTAAATGTCAACAAATCCAAAACCAGGCTTTACTAATCTATGGTGTGCATGGGAAATAAGTCACAAGCACAAGTCACTGAAGATAATGTTTGCTTTGGTTTAGATAAACAGGTTCCAGGGAACTGAAATCTCACAAGAGCATTTAAAACCTACCCCTTATTTTCCCTTAACGTTTGTGAGATCTCCCACTGCTGCTGAAGAATGCCAAGACGGATGCAGCGTGGGGGCTGGAAGTAGACCTGCATTTGGGATTGTTTACTGCCCTCTGTGATGAGTTTATCCATTAGTTTCTTTCCTGTTGACTTTTGTGTATGCTATTAACCCAGGATGTTACATGTTCTTAAACAGAAAATGGAATTACAAGTGGAAGATGCTGCCACCTGCGAGGTCTGCCTTTGTTCTGCCCATTGGAACTGCCTTGGGAGTGAGGACTGCAAATGCAGCTTTGTGCTGGGACCTGCAGGGACCCCCCACCTTTCCACAGTGTACCCTGGTTCCTTGTGACCTCACATCTGTGTTCACACACGTTTGCCTGAGATTGGGACATCAGCGTGGAGATAAGCCCTGTAATGTAGGAGAAAATGCTACAAAATAGAGCACATAGCCACTGTGCTGCCCCTGGCATGGCTTTTCAGAGATTCAAGGGTGGTAGGAGGAGTGCAGGGCCGTGTGGGTCAGTCTAGTCCCACCCTAGGGATACCAAGTGTGCCTTGATTTGGTGAAGAGAAGGGTAAGGTTTTATAAAGCTCAGTTGCCATGTGGAGGGATGGGACAGGGAAAATCATGACCAATACATGGCATTGCAGCTGATATGGCCAGGAGAGACATTCTGAGACAAAAAAAGGGAGGGTGGAGCTGTGGAAACCTGTCACCCTCTCAACAACATCCTTGCTGCTGTGTCGCCTCTTCTTTGCATTAGCTGTCATCACTGGGTTTCTCATGGTGTGGTGCTTGAGCCAGGTATATGCAGGGCTTGGCTTTGGTCTCCAGTCAGATGACATCCAAAAACAGGTACCAAAAGACTCACACCTCTTTATAAAAAGCCAAACAGAAGTACAAATGACAAGACGGTTTGGGTGTGGTAGGCAAACAACCACCAATAATGTTGAGTATGTACAAAATCATCCTGGAGAACCTTTTATCTCAGGCACAGTAAGGTGGCAAAAGAGCCATTGGAATGAGTTTCCTTCATTGCAATGCTTCTTTATGATTTTAATTAAGTTTCTTTCCACTCAAGAAGATACAAAGAACAACAAAAGAAAGCAATATGAAAGTTCACAGTATGCAAGATTCATCTTGTATTCACAGGTTTTTTGTAACACATTTTAAACTGATGTTTGCTTGTTTAAGAATGCACACCTGCACATTACCACATGTGGTAAATAAGTTTATTAGCCAAGGAATGTCTGAATTCTTACTGGAAAACCCATATAAATGCAATTATGTTTTCTTTCAAGATCCCACTTTGGTAAAACATGCTATCCCACTTCCATACTCCAGGGAAAAGAAGGCAGTAAATGACGTACAGACATGCAGGAAAGATGCAGGTGAAAAGATTCACAGGGCTTAAAACTGTCACATGCCTTATAATTCAGTGTGTCTTTCCGTGTATAATTTAAGCAGTTGGTTTCATATTATATTCATGTCAGATCAAATGTTCCTCTCAGAGACTAGGACTTTATTAGTGTCTCATTTGTATTTGTTTTTACTTTGAATTAAAACCTAAAGGTGGTGACAGAAGAAATTCTGATGCTTGGCACAGGATTAATACTTGAGAGCCATTCAACTTTGTTAATCATCCATTTGAAGAGAATTTCCTTATGCAAAGAGTTTGCTCCACTTTGGACAAAACAATTTTTTTCATCTCTGAACTCTGAAAGAACAGAAGGGTGGAAAGAAGTGAGGGGAGGCAAAGGAGCAAAGGGACATGGAGCAAAGTGTGAAGCTTTGATCCTTTCACAGAGAGGTGGAGGCAGTTCAAAATGAAAGAATCTCTCACCATTTAAAAAAAAAAAAAGAAAAAGGAAGAGAAACAGAGAGAGCAGTATGACAGGAGACAAAAAGTGGAGCAGGAAGAAAAGCCTCAAAGCAAAGGAGTGATGCCAGACTCTGAAGGGGAAGCTTAGCAAGGAACAGAAGAGGAAGCACCTTGGCTTTCTAAATGCAAAGGGTTTCCAAGAGAAATAAGGGAATAACAGCAATTAAAGACGTTCAAGTAACTTCTGATTTTGCATTTCTCATTACATTTCTTACACTGCCTAAATTGTCAAATAACTGTGCCATAACTGACTGAACAGGCTGGAGCTATAGACAAAAAACACATCAAAGCAATTGGGCCAGTGCAAGAGGAGCACTGGCCCCAAAGCCTTCAGCAGGAGGGCTGAGAACCCCCATTCCTAAAGCAGAGAGGTGCCTGGGTGTGTGACAGGGTTTGGGGAACGTGCAGTGCTGGTTAGGGTGAACTCAAGAGAGAAGGGATCTAGCAGCATGTCAATATCTACTGTATGTAAGTAATTATAAACAGCATATGAATTCAGTGCCTGAAGAGCTGCCATCTTTTTTTTCCTACCAACAGCAGTCACTGTTCATGCATTTAAGCACTAGAAATAGAATGCACACCTATCCACTGTAATTTATTTCATCAACTTTCAACAAGGTGTCCTCTTTGCAAAAAAAAACACCTTGAAAAATTCACGTCAATCCTTCATCTCTCCTCTGAGGAATGTGTATTTATGTTATTCTTGAGCCAAGAATGGATCATCATTCACAATCAAAAGAAACATTAGATTACTTACAGAATTTGCCCAGTCTCATTTTATTCTTTTTACTTCATTTTTGTGGAGAGTTATACATTAAACAAGCGCCTCTGCTGAGTGTAACAGGAGTACCTAGAACCTTTCACAGAAAGCAGTGCTAAGAGACTGGGTGCAAAATTCTACTACTTTTATAAAGGAATAATATAGGGAGAGCCTTGGGCAAGTTATAGCAAGGTACTGGTCTTCTGGAAATAGTATTTACAGACAATAGAGACCTTTTCTTTGTCTCATTCAATGTCCATGCTCAAATAGAACAGGATTTCACATTAATTTAGCTGTAAATGTTTGTTATTTCAAGTAAACTCTCAAATCATCAAAAGGTCTCTATACATGAGGTATTTCAAGAAAGCAGACACAGGCACACCAGATCAAAGGTATAGAATACAGTCTGATTAATTCTTTTAAAGTGCATCTGAAGAAATTTTCTTTGATTCGGGGAACGTGAAAACCAAACTACCTTTGAACAAAAATTTCCGATGAAATCCAATATTTTTTTATAATTTAAGAAATTTAGGGGTTTTAATGTTTCTTTGCTTCTGCCTTCTTGTATGTCAATTAGAGTGGGACAGAACTGTTGCATGAAATATATATGGGGTCAAAGCCTAAAGTAGAGTCATCAATAATAATGTCTGCAGAACGTCTGAGTTTTCTTTGAACTTCATGCTACTTTAGAACAAAGATGCTTGCAAAAGTCCCAGCAAGTAGTGACATTTTAGATTATTTATTAAAAAATAAACAGACAGCAAACCTTTAAAAGGTGCATTTTATATACTTTTACAACTACCCCTTTTAATTAATTTTTTCTGTTCAGCATTTATCCTGAATTATTATTATTATTATTATTATTATTATTATTATGTTCAGCTATCACATTGCTGGTCTCACTTGATTCTATCCTGCCAGTCTCACAAGATGGAAAGCACCCCCAATATCAGGACATGACAAACAAAATGGAAAATTCACATACAGATTGTGACTTATGAGAGCAGTTAGACATTAGTCTTTCTATATCTTATTTTAGATAGAATTGTAATATCTGCTCACTCTGTGCTCAGCTTTAAAAATTAGCTCCATCCCTACATATTCCCATGCTGCTATAGTTTCTTATTCTTTTTTACTGAGAAAAATGAAGAAACATCTCCCTGAAGATCTGAAGATCTGGGGTTTTTGTCTTTTCCATTGAAAAAAGGCAGCTAAAGGCTGAAAGTACCCAGCCCTCACAAGCTTTATTCCTGAGCCATGCCAACAGCAACACACTTCATTGTCACACTTTTATTAGCTACTTCTAGGTGGTAGAACCTCCAAAGTCTAGTTTACAGTCAGTCTGGAAAATAAATACTGTCCTCCTAATTTATAATTTTTCTTTCTCTACAAGAAATTGCTCGTAAATTTTTTGTCTCTCCATCATCTTTGATTTCCTGCTTAGCTGGGTTTCCTCAATCCTCTTTATACTGCTCAGTTCTCTTGTCTCTCACTTCCACAGCCTCTCAGCTTTCATCTTCAAACTGTCCTTCCAAAGCTCCTGAATTCCCTGAACAGATAAGCCTTTCCCATGGCACTTGTACATTCCTGAACCCAACTCTTCCTTACCAGTGAAGGCATCTTCTGCGCAGATTCTGCTTCTCTGGAATTAACAGTATGGTGTCTGTTGGAAGTACTCCATACAAAGACACCTAAATCCATCTATTTTTCTACTTTCTATGGGTGCCCAAATCTTGTTTTGAAAGCTGTTATGTAAAAGCCAAGATTATGAAAAGCTTTCCCAGGAGCAAGTAAGCTTTATTAGTTATGCTTACAAAGATGTGATAACTCTAACCATCATAAAGGCTACGAGCTTTCAGCACTGGCAAGCACAATAAATGCAGGTGAGTAGGTATCAGTGGCTGTTAATGGATTGCTCAGCATAATGACAGAAATAAAATGTCTGATTAACAGTCTATTTTACCTGTTTGATATGTGTCTAATGGCAGTCACCTTGACCACCTGGCTCTTGCTCATTTCCAGGATATTGATGCAAACACAGGCTTTGGACTGCGATTGCAATAATCAAAAACCTAAAGGCTCACCAAGTGGTTGAGAGCAAAGGGGCTGAAGAAGCTGTCAGACATTCCCACGTGTTGTCTGTGCTGTAATTGTTTCCAGTGGTCAGCAAAACCCGAAACAGAACCATAAGGTTTTAAAGATTAGGCTTAATGTCTCAGGCATAGTCTCATACATGATATGGCCCTTTCCTGGAACTCTGCAGCACTGAAAGAGAGTGATGAAGCAGAAGAATGGGCACAATGCCATTGCATCAGATGAAAGGGACACTGGTGGATATTTGCCATGGGAATACTTGACTGGAAAGCACTTGATCTACTGTCTGCTAGCTCATGGGAATGGAACTAGTAAACTTGGGAAACCTCAAATAAATTCCCATTGTATATATAACATAATCCAAAACAGAATCTTCTCGGGAACAATTGCTAATGATACTGGAAGTCATCCTTGTTTAGTGGAAGAAGAGACAATTTTCTATTATATATTTCAGTACGGAGTTTCATACTGAAAATTTTTACCCAATATTTACAAGATGGGAAGTCTGTCATTAGTGAAATCTTTTCAAGCACCAGCTTACCAGGGGATTACAAAAAACATCTTTTAAATGCCTGTTTCTGCCACCCTTGAAATGACATGAAGAACCTTTAAAATTACCTAGATGATAAATTACTCTTTCAGAAGAATTCTTGAATGAGCTCATCTTTGTACCCTATCCACCATAGTCATGGTTTCTGTTACAAACCAGATGAGCTGAACATTTACCTCAGATCTTTTTTCTAATTTATGAAACAAATGTGTAATAAAGACTAAGTTAGTTTAATATACAAGCTTTTTCACTGACATCTGAAACAATCCAATGATTTTGTCACTGTACGTTCAGAGATGAAATTATTTTAAAATTCTTCCTTAGTCCAAAGTTCTCCTTAGCTGTAAAGTTTTTTTAATCAATCATCTGCAGATACCTCACACTGAATAAGTCATGCATTTCTAAATAGCTTCCCTAGAGGGTTTTTATTCAGTGTTTAATAGAAACCATTAAGTCACTGGAATCAGAATACACAGCTAACATATTAAGAAGTCCAGAATAAAATAACTGAAGTCAATCTGTAAAGAATTTCTCTTTTACTTACTAGACCCCAAACAATGAATCAACATAGACTAGTGAATGATATATCAAATACAGCTCATTTATAAGATACATATAAATACTTAAATAATGTGGTGTTGCAGCTGGGGACATGGAATATAATGAAAATTTTACATATGGTCATTTAGAAATTAAATCAATTGGTTTAAGTTTAATAACTTTTCTGTTATAATAACAGTTTAATAACAATATAATAATAATTTTTTTTCTGCCTTGGACATTTGTTCATTTTAGATTTTCTTCTCTAACCCTTGAAAGCAAGTTTCTGTACTCACTGTCTGAAACCCAGTATCTCCATTCAGATTTTATCTCAAAACATCTTTTTTGCTCACTTCTTTTACCTTCACAAGACATAGTCAGAGAATAATGTGTCTCAGCTGCCACAGAGTGCATTCCACCAAAAGAATGCACCCAAATTTGACCCAGGGAACAAGATACATGCCACAGTATATAAAAACCTTAATACTGAGTTGCCGGAAGGGTATCTGGCAAGCTCCAAATTAAATGTCTTTTCAGACAACTCTAGCTACTCTGTTACTCCATAACCTTCCCATGGCCCATTACTTCTATATACTTGGAAAAAAAAAGTCAGTTTTTTGGAAAGACAAGTCTTTTCACAATAAATCCAAGGTGCAGAGGAAACTCAGTTTTCCTATTTAAATTATGCTCAATTTTCATTCCCCTCTTTGTCTACATTCTTCTCCCTTTCCCTTTCTTTTTCTGTTCTTGTTTCCGAATGGATTAAAATTAAATTAAATCCTTTAGAAAAGAAGGGAGAAAAAAGACACACATACATGTCTTCTCAGCTGTTTTTTTAAACTCTCTCAGCCCTAATAAAAATACTCTATACCTCTGCATTGCAAAAAAACATTATTTTTGCTGTAGAAACACCACGTGCATGTTCTTAGACATGAGTCCTCTGTGCAAGATCTTCTCACACGTGGAAAAACAGCTGACATTTCATCACTTTCATGAAGGAATAAATAGAGGAATCATGGAAGAGAAATCCACTGCTGTTCTTGCCTGTTTTTATGGTCACAGTTGCTGCTTCTTCAGCATCAGGGTTGTGCATGTTGATATTAATCATGAAAGTCATTTTCTTATAAAGTTTTTACTCCAGTGTCTGCTGTATCAAATGTTTAAATTATTTCAGTGTGCTCTGCAGCTGTCACAAAGTTCCTACAAAATGAGGAGAAAAACTCTTTTCCTAAACCTATCTCCTGCTGAACCTTACACAAGAACTGACCACTATCCTGTTTCAAGAATCACGGAATGGTTGAGGTTGGAAGGGAGCTTGGAGGCCATTCCAATCCCCCTGTTTGAGCTGGACAACTGGGGGCCAGTTACCTCAAACCATGTACCTCCAGATGGCTTTGGAACTCCTCAAAGGATGGAGACTCTACAACCTCTGTCCAGCCTGTGCTAGTGCTTGGTAAAACCCACAGAAAAAATGTTTCCTGGTGTTCTGCCAGACCCTCCTGTGTTCAGTTTGTGTTCACTGCCTGTCCAGTCACTGGGCACCACTGAAAAGAGCCTGGCTCTGTCTTCTTTACAGCGACCCTTCAGAGGTTTATTGATGATACATCAGTGATGATTTATTATTGATGATATCACTCAGTCTTTCCTCATATGAGAGGTGCTCCAGCCCCTTACCCATCTTTATGGTGCTTCACTGGTCTCTCTCCAGTATGTCCAGTATCTGCAAGTAAGGATGGGTTCAAATCAAAGCAGAGCCTGCGTTAAACACAATGGAACAAGGCAGAAAAACAGGCAGTGAAACAGAAGGCAAAAAAGCTGTGCAAATATAAAATATCAAAGATAATCTGTTACACCTTGGATTTTGTACATAAAGCCTTAGCACACAGGAATACAACTTGCCTGGGGCATGTTCTGTTTTGTTTCTGATGGGGAACAAAGAGGGAAAATCAGGCATTACAGAGAAGCAGGAGGTGGGAGAGAGCAGAGGTGTTCAGAGGAACTGTGAATCTCTGGGTGCACATGTCCCTGTGTCTGTCTGGGGGTGCCTACAGACAGTGTCTGCTACTGCTGAGGCTCTGTAATCTGATGCAAACTGTTTCATATATTAAAAAGCTGTATTAGTAAGAAGATCTTTTCAGAAACAGACAGATGTGGAATCTATGCCAAAAAATGACATTGCAAAGGGATTAACTGTTTAAGTGGTCAAATTAAACACGACAGAAATAGTTAGCTTCCCTTGGCCTGTAGCTCCTCTGCATGAGGCAGCTTGTCTCAAGTTGCCAATAGCTCATTGCTGCTAAGGCTAGGAGACAGTAATGTCAGGAACTGGGACATTTCCCAGTCTCTCACTGTCTGAACTTATGCCTCGTACCCTTATCTGTGCTGGGGCAGGATCTCCCAATCTCCCTGTGCCTAAACCTGCACCATAGCAAAGTGCAGCTCCCATGCAGCTCTTTCGAGAGCACTGTCCCAGCACTTGGCATGGACATGTTTATTCTGGCAAAACTGAACTTCTGCTGCGTAATATGGGTGAGATAAACTACCCTGGTGAATTCAGAGTTTTGTCATAACTAAGTCCACAGCAGGGACTTCTGCTGACACAACACGGGATAACACTCATCAACTGATATTGTAGTTTGCAGTGGAAGTCTGGCCTAAACCCAGGACTGGGACTTAGAACAGGCTTAGTAGTAGTAGTAGTAGTAGTAGTAGTATTAAAGCCCTGGCTTGATACTTGATTCAGGATATCAGGAATAGAAATGGGAGAAAGCACAGGAGCAAGCAGAGGTGCTGCAGCCAGATCCATGGCTATCCCAACACTATTGTGGTGTTTCCTGTACATGGTTTTACTCTTTCAAAGCTCAGCTATTTTTGGACAGTTCTCCACAAGATTAATAAAAGATTATTAGCAGGTGTCAGAGAGCATTAGCTGGTTGGGGTTTTTTTCTTCTTTTCAGGAGGAAAAATCTGCTTTATAAACACGTACTTAGTTGCTTCAGTCTCAAGTTCCATAGCAAAGTATGTGAGATGTGTTTTAGTCCTAGATTAGCAATATCAATTTATAGTATAAAACAAATGAAGCTGCTCTCAAAGTCAGCCCAGTCCTTCCAAAGACTATACCTGGCCCCTTCTCCTTCCCTGTTGTCCAACTATTACAATTTTCCCAACCTCTGCATTCATGCATCCTGCCACTTCACCGCTTGCTGCACCAGGGCATGGCCTCTCCCTGGGATTAACAAATGCCCACACTGCCATCATTTTTCTCCTTCCAGCTGGGATAACACCTCCCCAGCAAACCTGACCCGAGCTGCACATTGCCTGGGCTGCTCCTGCCACAACCCAATGCCAGGAGTTTTGAACAAGTGTGTCTGTAACTTATCAGAGGTATGTCCTGGCACAGCTCTTGGAGCACCATGAGTTACATTATTCAGACTGAGTCACTTACAATGGCTTCATAACCACAGGAAAGAGTTCTCCTTTCCACCCCCATTCCACCTCTCGGTTGCAGTGATACAGAGCAGTGTTTTAGGATAGATATGGGCATTTCCCTGTTTGTCACATAAGGTATCCTAAATGGTTCACTGACCCTACTCTGCACCATATAGAATCACTGTGCCAGAGAGATCAACTTTAGTCTGCCAGACTTTTTACTGCTAAAACCTCCTGCAGTTCCCAAGCAAAATGCCAGAGATTGTTAAAGGCCCTAACTAATGAAAATTGGCTTTGCAACCACCATAAATTGGAAAAGGGACAACGAATGAGCTGGCAACACTTGCTGCTGATACCAGGTTCTGAAAAATAAAAGTGTTTGCAGAAGAATTGTAAGAAAATGAACACACATTCTCACACAGAGCTAAAGGGAGACACTGAGGTACTCACCAGCACTCCCAAGGAATGAGATCTGGGGCTGTAAAAGACCTATTTAGGAGAACACCAGCTCACAGTGAGCTAGTCCATAAGGAATTATTAGGAAAGAAAAAACTGAGAACTATCCTGTGCCTATATTTTAACACCATGTACAATCCTGGTGTCCTACATTGCAAAACTAATAGAACTAGAAAAGATGCATAAAAGGGTACCAAAAACTGGCCAGTGCTGTGCAGTGGCAGGGGCAGAAAGGTGAGCTGTGTATGGCATGACCCCCTTGCTATCAGTGGCATCAGAGGCACAGCTGTAGCTCCTGCTGGACCCCTGATCAGCCTCTGCCTTTTGGGGTTTTTAACATGTAAATCTTTCAGGGAGTAAATCCGCATGGCCTTGAGACAAAATGTCAAGAATCTCTGAAAGAGCCAGTCAACACAGCTGGAAAAAATGTTCTGGGTAAGGAATTGCAGGCAGTAGGAGTGCTGAAGTGTAGTTAGATTAAACTAGAGCTGTTCTGAGCAGACTGACAAAAACATGCCTGCGCAAGCAGTATCTTCAGTATCATTCACAAAGCTGCTAGTGTCAGTCAGGTTGACTTTAGCCAAAATAATCATGTATTTTTTCTACTTTTATCTAGATTTACAAAAATAGCAGCAGCTCTAATCTGCTACAGTGTCTATCTGGAAGTCAGCTGGACAAACAGGCAGGGATTCACACATGTAGTCCCTGGAGCTGCATCCAAAGACTGGTGAGCTACAGCAAAGAGAGCAGCTGCAGAGCCTGTCATGATCCAGGGGCTGCCCAGGTGTCAGATGGCCAAAGTACTAATACAGCAAAATGCTGGAAAAATGCTAAGTACAATGCACCACTGATTCTGTGTTATTTGTGCCACATTTCTCATTCATGGTGTCATGTCTGACTATTGCTATAGCTTTGATCATAGAGGGACCTGGCAAAGGACCATTCTAACTACAGTTTGGATTGTTCTTTCTGAGAGCAGCCTCAGCATGGTTGTATCTCCCTGGGCAGGTTGCCTGTTTGCCACGTGTTACCCTTATATATAGACATATGTACATACCAATTAATAAGTTAATTTAACACAAGAATTTGATGGTGAGACAGAGCACCCCAAGAGGAAAGCTCTTTCCTGTTGAGATAAAGCAGTTACTCTGTTAGCTTAAGCCAGCAGAGACTTTTTTTACGTTACCCAGAATTGCTTAGACTGAGATTTTCTGAACATCTATGCATTTGAAAAAGACTAAACTATTTGAAAGGAGCTATTAGCATGCATGCTTTAACTTCACTGCTTTTTCATGTTAGTTCTTACGGAAAAATACCAGATTTTGATATGAACATCTGTTTCATGTTTTTCTAAATGTGAGCTTAGTATGAAAATTAACCCCTGAATTTTTGGTTTCAGCATCTTTCTAGCTCTGCAGAGTGCATTCAGCAGCCTTGTCTTTCTAGTACTGCTAGGAACTCAGCTCAGCCTATGGCTATGTTGTCTTCTGAAAATAATTTGGCCAACACTGGATGTGTTCAGATGTTTAATGACCTTATTTTTCAATTAGTCTCCATTAGCACTTGTCAGTTGTTTTTGCTGAGGCACTCCAAGAGAAGTAACTCAGCTCTCAGTCTCGGGCAGCCTAATTTAACTTTTATCCCAGGAAAATGCAAGGAAATAACAACCATATTTTCTCTTTCCAGAAATGTGTTTTAGTTACCAATAGGCCCAGAAGGTGTTTAGCAATTGTGAAACCACTGTAGAGAGCACAAGTCTGAGCTTGATTTAGTGGGCAGTTTCTTCTCCCCACCCCAGAGGATGAAGGCACCATCATATTTTCATCTACCAAAACAAAGACAATTTTCTTTCCTGGAAATTTAGGGTACATTATGTAAAGGTAGTGACAACTGGCACATGTCCTCAAATGCAGGAGTTCCTTTCAGTGTGGGTGAGCACGCAAAAGCCAGAGGATTTTCTGAGTTACCCAAACTCCCACACCAACAAAACCAGACCTTTGGTACTTCCTGCTTCAGGCTGGCTCAGGAATAGCTCAAATGTGTTTTCTTTTTGACAGACCAGCAGCTCCCATTTAGGGTTAAAGGGGATATACAAGGGGGTAGAAGAGCACTAAATAAGAAGAAAATATTTTCTTCACATTAAACTCTTCAGAATGCTTGACCTTGACCTGGGTGAGTTTCAGATACAATTCATCTCTCACGGGTTTGGCTATCTGTGATCATAACAAGGTTCTGCTTCAGCTTATGAAAACTGTGGGTATTTTATTCTGTTACCACAAGAAGAAACATTGTCACCAGTGTGAGACAGTTTTGCACACTTGTGCACTGAGAACCTAAAAATTCCAGTATTGACATCTTTCGAAGCTGCTATGACACTTTTAATTTCCCCTTCAAACATATCGATGATGTACAGGGCTTGCTTTTAATACCTGTTCATGCATTTTTTTTTAACATGCTACCATTGTATTTCTGAGGCCATCAGTGACATCCAGTGGCCAACTAGATTAAGCCTAGACATGTTTTATAGACATCTGCCTGCCGTTTTTCTTAGGAAAAAAATCAATATAAAAGTTAAACCTGCAGTTGACTTCTTTAGCTTAATTCTTTCACAGGTGTGATGGGAATCTTCCTAGAGAAGACTCTCAGGACTGGATGCTCACTCTGTTCCCTCCCTTTGAGATGGTGAACCCCATGGGAGGCACAAGGACATGATTCCAGCTCTGTGTTCTGTGCCAGTATCAGTCAAAACTGAAGCTGCAGTCTCTCTGGATTTCAATTGGTGCACAACTATAGAGAGTTTTTGGTTCTGATGAAGGCAGACATGAATCTAAATATATGTGTGTCCTGTCCTCTCCATTACAGTAACAAGATTTCATTTTTACCAGTTTATTTTAAATGAGCTACTCTAAAAGCAGTTGATAATAAAGGCAAGGGAAATACAAATGTTTATTCAGCCAAAGTCATCCATCTGAATAAAAAAATGGCTGTGAAGCACTACAGAAGTAAAAAATGTTAATCATGCTGTATCCAACAGAAATGTACAAATAAAATTAGATGTGATAGCAAATCTTCAATACTGAATTTTCAGCTTCCTTGCAGTGAGTGACTGTGCCATTAACTCAGTTATACAGCCTTTATTGGGTTACAGAGGGGCGTTCTGGAGAAGCTGGTGAATGATGATCAGCCCCTTCACTGGACACAGCACAGGGGGGTTGTATCTGGCCCTGGCCACCATTGTGGGTGGTGGAAGTGCATGTCCAGCCCCGGACACCCCCTCCTCCTGTCCCTCCCTGGGGGCTGGGGGCACTGAGCTCAGAGAGGAGGAGTTGTCTCATCCCCTGTGAGTGGTGTCACACGTGGTGAAAGCGGATGGGGGGATATTTGCTCTGCCTAGCCCATGCAAAGTACAAAACTATTATCTTTTCATTGGTAAAAGATCTCTTTAAATAGAGGAGAGTATGAAAAGAATAGAAGTTGAGGACCAAAACTTTTGGTTTGCAGCTCCTGGAGCACAGGGAAGTCAGTTGCTGGTTTAGCAAAGTACAGACAATAGTGCCATGTTTGCTCCCATCGTGTTCCAGCACCAGTAGTAGTCATTGTGCTACTCACACATCTGTTTTGTGGTGCCTCCCATCTTTTAGTAGACAGGCAATTTTCCTGTGACCTGCTTCAATAAACTATTATGTCTGCACTTTGCAAAAAAATTAAAGAGCTAAATGCAGTGCTCTGGAAAAGGACATTCATGCCAGCTATTACCATTGTCATATTTGTGATTTATTTTCCCCCCATTATCCTTTTTCCACAGCTGGCACAAACTAAAGAAATGAGGCTGCTTATGAAAAATAGTTGCAGTCATCAGAAACAAGGAGAAAAAATAATAAATTCCAGAATGCTAGTTTAGAATAGAGTGGCTCAATTCTGGGAAACATAGTATAAGTATGAAGTAGCAGTGAACAAAAACTAAATGTCTGTTGTTCATTAGTCCACCAGATAATGAATTAACAGTACTTCATGGATTAGGGCATGCAAGGATGGACTCTGTGCTCATCTGTACAATTGACAAGGGGGAAGAGCATCAGTGAAGCTAAAATTTACTCCCTATTTATGTTGACATTGTCAGAGAAGGAACCACCTTTTCATTTACAGCACTTTAAATTACTTTAAATACATAAATAATATGCATTTAATTGGTCAAGAAAAGCCAAACCCAAACCCATGGTTTCAAAAGTTTACACATTTAAAATGCACTAAATAGACTTTAATTTCAAAGATAACAGATGTTTACTAAGCTTCCTTGATTCTTGCCAAGGACAGGCTGACTTACAGGACAGGCACTCAGAGTAAATATTCAACATTTCTTTGTAGGCGGAAATTTTTCATCATCTCAACAATCATAGGTACCCTTCTGCCTCCACTCTTTCCACAGTAACCAGCAGCCACTGAAATGGCAGCCTTGTGCCCCTGGCTGTCAGTGAGCAATAGTGAGGGATTGCAACTTAAATGCTACACTTAAATACTTGCAGAGAATTTATATAAATATTTATATATATATATTATATACTATATATTATATAGTGCCCAAATATACTTTTTTTCATGCCAAGCACTGGTTGAGAAACAGCACTTCAATGAGTCTGTTGAAGGTGTCATTACAGATATCAGTGTTCAATTCCAGGGTGTGAGTGCCTTCATTTTTTTCAGTGGGAGACCCACAGCTTCCTCCAATTTCACAGCAAAGGGCAAAGCTTGCAAAGCTGCTGCAAATGAAATACAGAAAAATGTTGCAGATCATTTCTGTAGTAATTCCCTCAGAAAGCCAGTAATGCATTTAGAAACTTGCAATTATACATGCAAGGCATCGTTACTGGTGAGTAGCACCGCAATGAAAGGCTGTACAGTTGGTATTGCGGTCGCTGACAGCTTGCTCTGTTCTGCTATATGGTTTCCTTTTTATGTATCATGTAAAGATACTTTGATGGTGTTTCACCACTGTAATACACAAACAGCATTTTCCATGAAGCAGAAAATTAAAATCAAAGGTGGATACCCAAAGGCATTGAGAAAGTATGTTAGTGTCTTTATTTATGCAGTTATTTAAAGAATCTCTCATAAGAAAACTGGCATAGCTAAGTCAAGAGTACTCGTTTGGATAGTTGAGCTCAAGGCCTTCCACTCACTATCAGCTACATCTTCAGCTCTTTGCAAGAAGCTTTTGCTCTATATTTGCTTTGAACAGTGCTGATAACCCACATTTAAAAATGCCACTTCTTCAGTCAGTGTGGAGCATTTGCTAATTTCTTCAGGGAAAATAATCATACCTGCATTTAGGAAATCTAACTTTCAAAAGGCTCCTTTGCACTTCTAATGATGGGTTTCAGGTCTGCTAAGCTCCTTCTCCTTGTTGAACCTATTTTCATTAACATTTCCTGGCTCCACACAGAGCTGATCACAGCCCTGCCAGCACTGTGTTTTCATCTAAGGTTTGAATCAGTTTTGGTCTAGATTAGAGCAATTATGGAATTAATTATTGGCTGTACAGCTGTTCTCCCATAGCCTGCCAAAAGGCAGCCTAGCATACAGTCTTCCCAGCATAAAATGCTGGTGACAAAGCAAATCTGGTGTGCTTAGTCTGATACAGACACAGCAACTCCCATCACAGAGCCAAACCAGAGTTACAGAAAATGCTTGCCAGGAATGCTGCCATGCCCCCGGCATGCCTGACCCTCTGCAGGACCCCACTTTGGGCAGGAGTTGTGAACACACCTCTGGGATCTGCAACATGTAATAGCTGAGGATCAGAGATGCAGAGAAGTCTGTACATAAAAAGCTTTTGTCCCCTGTTTAGGCCACCAAATCCTCTATCCAGTTATCCCAACACTGAACCTGCTTCATCAGTTGTAGGAGAATTATTTCTCAAGTGTATTGTTTGTACTTGTGATCCCGTGCATTTCAATATACCAATATAAACTCCTCTTTGGTCCACTGCCCTTATTGACATGGACACATTTTCTCTAAGGACTACAGGTAAAATTAGCAATACTTCAGCCTAACTGATGGCACTTTCCCCTTTCCATCTGCTTCCCTACATCCTGCCCGACCACCAGCCCACACCATCTCTCATATGCTTCAGCAGAGGGTCGATTATATAACAAATATCTTTTAAATATAAAATATATATAAAATATCTTTTAAAAGCCTGAACAATAATGAGTGTCCTTGGAAATTCTTGCTCCAGCATGGTCCAGCATGATTTAATTTTACTTGCAAGATTTGCTGCTGGGCAGCTGCTGCTCTCAAAGCCACGTCTTGCCTGCTTCCCTGCTTGGCACAGGTACTATGAACTAACCAAGTGAATTTAAATGTTGGTTTAATCTTTGAGGATTTAGTTGATTTCCAGCTATGTCACCTCTGCTTACAAACTGATGAGCCATGCTGTGCTTCAGGTTGCATGGAAACTGAAGTGAGGTGCCAGGAGGAGAAGTGAGGGCGGTCTGGGATGAGTGTGTGCTGTCTCGGGGCGGGCAGTGGGGCTGCACCATCCTCTAAGCTGGCTGCCAAGCTGGCACCAATGAGGTGTTCCCCCAGCCCCACAAGCTGCCCATAGCCAGGGAGGGACACAGCTGCCTCTGCCCCAGAGCTGGTGCTCCTGGGGTGCCAGGGCTGCTGTGGGCACAGGCTGCCTGGCCCTGCCCCAGGACAGGAGCACACAGGAGCTCACAGCTCCTCTGCAGGTGTGAGATGTGGGCACAGACCTCACGTGTGGCTCTTGATTGCACTTCCCTGGTTCCTTTGCTTTAATCAAAACAGCAAACATGCACCTCTTCCTGCTAAAACCTGGTAGAAGTGGCAAGCAACTTTGATGCTCTAAAATTCAAGAGCCTGTGGGACAAAACATGGCTGCCATGCAGAAGCAAACTGGGCTGAATTTGAAGCTGCATCTTGAACAAAAGTCATCTGCAATGGCTACAGTTCAGCAGAGCTCTCCCTACAGCTCTCACCAAAGACATCATCTCAACCCATAATCCCCAAGGCAGCTCAGTTTAAAAGCATCCAGTGTGCTGCATGCTATTGTCGCCACCGGAGACTTGGAGAACTTGAGGCCTAGGAGGATGAGTCAGAATTTCAAAGATAGCACTAATTCTCCATTGTTGTGCTTGCAATTTGCAATTCATTGGATTACATAAATCACCCATTAGCAACCCGAAACATTCCCACATTGCTTCAGAAGCCAACCACACCAAGGCTTCTGACATTTGAATAGTGAATCACTTGTGTGCTATTCAAAAAGCAAAACAATATTTTGAAGAAATGGCAAGTAATTTTGGGCAAATAGACTGGATAATTTTTAAAAATCAGTAAGCCAAAAAAAGAACTCGTTGTAGTTAATACTTTCAGCCTGAACATCTTCAAAACCAAATCCCATAGCCAGGTGTTTGCACTCTGACTATCCTCCTCTCAACAGCTTTACTCAACAGGTAGCACAATGGTTGGGATTTTTTTATTTTTATTATTTTGAGGATTGTTTTCAACTGGAATAATTATATTAGGTATAAAAGCAGTAATAAGATCTTTTTGGAACCATATATTTATTTTCTAATGAGGTATGTTTCTACTGTTATCATGCTCCTCTGTAAGTGAAATCTGAATTGGCCCTGTAATGTCTGTGAAACTGCTTCCATGTGGAACCCTCACTTTGCTTTCAGCTTTCAGTGACTTTGAGTAAGTTGCCCAGTGGCTCCCTGCCAATCTGAAAGTCTCTGAGGATCATTTTGGAAGCACAAGTGCTTTTGGTTTCAGTAATAGACAAGGCAGAATCTAACTAACATTTTTGGATATTTATTTATATAGCATAAATGGGTATAACACTGTGTATGATGCTGTTGCTGTTTTATTCCCAAAATGCATCTTAGAAATTCAGAGCTTTCCCCCTCCTACAATGAAGCCTGCATGTTGCAGAAGCAGAGAGAAAGAAATGAGATTTTTGGAACCAGATGATCTTTCCAGTCCCTTCCAACCCAAACCATTCTATGATTATCAATAACTCAGCTACCAAATTTCACTCCTCTGGTACATATAAATCTGAAGTGATCGAATGGCTTCAGCTGAGTCACTCCCAGCCATATCTGACACTGGAATTTTGCTTCTCAGTGATGTTCATCAGCTGCTTTTCTACCAGTGCTCTTCATTCCAGGCACAGAGACAGGACCACACACCTCCACCCAGGGCATGGGACCTGCAATCTGAGCACAGCTGCTGCTGTCCAGGAAAACACAACAAGCTTTTGAAGAGGTGTGTGCTCAGGACTGGATGTGCAGCCCAGCACTCTTGGCCCAAGCAGCCAAGGTCACAGGCGAGGTCTGTAGGTGGTAACACCTCCTTTCAGTGGATGTTTGTGATGGAGGACTGGACAACCAGGCAATTAACCCTGGGGTTTGCTATTGTTGGTTAGCTGAGTGGTTGGGGTTTTTTTTTATATCTCTGAAGAATGTTAAAAATTTGCAAAGCAGAACTGGGCAAAGAGTTTGCTGGAAAAAGAAGAAAATTATGGGAATGACCAGATGTTAGGACCGAATTTTCATCTACCCCAAAACAAGCAAGAATTAAGTTGGATAGAATTCCTTCTTTGGGGCCAGACAAGTTTCATTCCAACTGAAGTACTTAGGGTTTATTTTCTATTTTGAGTGGAATTACTTCTGGCTAGATTTTGTCAACCTGATTTTTTTTTTTTTTTTTTTTCTAAAACAAACTACCTGAAAACTTCATCCACCTCAGCTGTAGAGGTCACTTTTACACAGAACAGCTCATTGCAGAGCAGTGGAAGTTCATCTATCATTTCTCCCCACCAACACAAGAGAAATGGTGGATCCCACCATGCCTGGGATGTGTGAGTCTGAGGAAGTGTGAGCACAGACTCTTGTAGGGTGATCAGCAGGGCTGGGCATCCGCTCCTGCCCCCTCACTTGTTTTTTCAGTCATAAAATACTGCACCATTTTCACTGATCTCAGATAGAATAATCTCTCTCTAACACACAGACATTCTGGGACTGAAAAGCAAAGGTAGGGATTTTTTCCCTAACAACCACTCACAACCAGTCCGTTCTCATTAGCATGCTTAAATAATCACACTCTCTCTTCTGAGGTTTACTAATTTAGTAAACACATAAGATTGCATCATTAGCTTGAGTAAAGGGACACCTGACCCAATATTTTTTTCCTAAAAAATTACTGTGAGCATGTATGTACAGAAAATAGGCAAACACAAAAAAAACACTGAATACACAACATTTTCTTCTTCACCAGATAATACACTGCCCTAGTTGTCATTGTTGTACAAAAATATACAAAATCAGCAGACATGCAGAAAGAGTTCATTCTCCTGCAATAAAGTTGCTTCCTACTAAACCTATTACTAAAGAGAGGAATCAATCCTGACTGATGATGGCAGGAGACACAAGAGTGAGTTGTACTCAAAGCCCACCAGGGAGAATGATCACCTCAGTGGTGATTCTTTGTGCTTTGCACTCCAGAATGCCTCCACAGGCACTGATTACAATAAACCAAATATTGGTTGTGCTTGCCACACCACGTCAGATAGCAGGTGCATCTTAAAAGACAAGTAATTATAGCCTTCCAAGATTATTAGATTAGCAAAAATACAGCTGCAAAACAACATAGAAGCAAATTTAATTACCATGCTAATTTTCTCTTGGTATGAGAAATGCTGACTATACTCTGTGGTTGTTTACTTTATACAACAAGTCTTGCCACTACTACTGTTTAAGTTACTAAAGCACTTAAAAACATGGAACTGCATTTCAGATGTGAAGTTTTATGCTGGAACAGCCTGTGTGTATTATGCAGTCCTAGGATCTTAAAAAACTAACTTTCATCCTCTTTAGGGCAAATAAAAGCTGGAGGTGTTAAGCACTAGGTAGAATACAAAAATATTTGTTCAAAATATGTCCCCTCTTCTGTTAAGAACTTCTGAAGTTTTTAATAATTGATACAAAATGAAATAGTTATGTGAAAATTTTTTCCTTTGCCAATTAGCATTTTAGCATTGCTTATAAAAGAGTCTTTCTAATGAAAGGATAGAAGGAATCAGCAGGATAATCACTAAGAAAATGCTCAGACTGGGCCCAGACCCCGGAATTTACTGACACTTCTACTAAGGAAAAGTGAAACTTGCCACTGAGACCCGCAGGATTTCAGTCATTTACTCTTCAACATCAAAACTCCACAGTTCCCCATATCTTCAGTGTCATGGGATCAAAGTTTAAAAAGAAAAAAAATCAAGAAAAGAGCATCTGTGCTTACTTTGCTGCCCCATAGATGTAGACAAAACTGCTGATGGGAGACTGGAAAACACCATTCCTCAGGTACCAAAGGAGACATTGGATCAGGTCCCCTAAAAGACACCTCCTTTGAAACATCAGAATTATCTACCATTCTTTTAGAAGAACATACATTTTTTTAGGCTTTTTTTTTTCCTGTTCTGTTTTAGAGATTAATATTAGTACGTCTTGTTCATTTTCTATTTGCTTTAGATAGCTACAACTACCTTTAATTTTCATTTGAGAATATCTGCTGCAGCTGGGACTGGTATTCAGTTGCAATGTACTGTGCAACATAAAGCCTTCTCGAAACAATCTGCCCTCAGATGTTCATGAACAAGTCCCATTGAACCTGGCACATAACTTCACCTTATAAATTGGTTTTATCAGCAGAATAATGTTTCTCTATAAACTGTTCTGGATTTCTAGAGCAAATGTAAAGTGCTATTTCTGAACAGTAATGCTATTTCCTCCACAAAAGTAGAATATACTTCAATTTTTGGCAAGAAACTCCCTCTCTACCCTGGGATACATTGCATGAGTAAAAGGAAAAAGCCACAATGAACTGAATACTCTAAAACGAAAAAAAGAAAGAAAGAAAGAAAACTCTCCTCCTGCTTGCAAACAGAAGATTGGTTCATTTGCGCATGCTGAGCAAAACTTGCCACAAAGTCCTTTGTGCCATCAGCATGAAAGGAATCCTTTGCCCAGGCGGGAGATTAGGGTGGCCAGCAGGAATCCCTGCACCCGAAATTCAGATCAGAATGGGTAAGTTCATGGGAAGTTGGGATTTTAAAGGGATTGTTCTGATGATGCCAAAAGAGCAGCAGGAACAGCCAACTCTACAGGTCCATCCAAATCTCAGTTTTCTCTCTCAGTAAAGGTACACGGAGGGAACAGAGCGGGAGGGGCTGGTTTTGCTGCCCTTCAGGAGCTGTTATTTCAGAGTGAACCACAAAGGTGCCAGCAGGTACATCAGGCACCCCAGCTGCGAGCCCCAGCTGCAGCACCTCCCTCCCCTTCGCACCAGCAAACCCTGCGGGGTTGGCGCTGGCGGCAGCTGAAGGCTGCGGTCTTTCACAGCACAATCCATGCATCAATCTTCCTTACAGCGGGGTCTTATCTTGGCTCCCAGAGCCGCAGTCAACTCCAGCACTGCGAAGGGCACCGGGGAGCGGGTGCGAGGCGCGGGGGCCGCAGCTGCCACTCCCCTCCTGTGCCGGCAATTGTGCCGCCACCTCGGGAGCGCTCCCGGCCGCCCGGCCCGGTCAAAAGACCTTTGAATTAACCTTTTCACTGGAAAAGAGATTGTGGCCCTATAGAAAAGTATGAATTCAGAGCAAAGCCTTTTTGCAGGATTAGTCCGTTAGAAGCAAAAGAGAAAGGTTTTTTTGTTGTTCTGCAAAATATAAGTGATTACGGGATTTAAAGGGGAGGAAAAAATGGTCTTTTTATAGTGGGGAATATCAGTGTTGGAACAATGAATGCTCTTATCCTCTGCCTAAGTCCTTGTACTGCCCTTATCTCCATCCCATCAGCCTGGCTGCCAGGAGAGTGAGCTAAGAGAGATAGAGTAACCACTGTCCTGTGTGGTCCTTCCCTCCTTCCTGCCTCCAGAGAAAAAGGTGTGGGAGAGATGGGGATCTGCTTTGCCGTAGCTTTTTTACAGAAGGGGGAGGGCTGTGCTCCCATTTTATATCAGAGGAAAAAAAGTCACCTGATTCCCAGAGTTTCTTCTTGTTTTCTTTTTGACACTTTTTGGTGGTGTTTTTCTTCTCCCATCCCCTTTTTTTCCAGGTTTTTCCAAGTCAGTTATTTGCCCCATTAATAACCAAAGCACCACCAGCTGTTCATTTCACCTTTGGGAGAACAGTAAAAGACTTATTTTGTGGATTTATCATCACCTTAAAAACAAAAGATTATTATGTATTGTGATTTTAAGAGATTCATACACATGAGATTAGGTACAAAGGATTTTTTTTTTTTTTTATCAGTTAATTGGGGGACATTTTCAATCTGGTGAAAAATTTGAACAATCTTAAAAGAGCAAGAATTTTTTTCTTCCCAAGGGCTGGAGAACCACACTTAATAAATAGGAAAACTTCACAGTATCTGGTAGAAAGAGAAAAGTGAACACCTCTCTTTTAATTCATCATACAACCTTAAAAAAAGGTGGGGTTCCTATAGGCCCCATAGTAACTAAAGGCAAAAGGATTTCAAACTTCAGACCTTTCAGTCCTTACGTCAAAACTCTTTAGTCCAGACCTTATGATCAGACTTTAAAATAGATTCTGAATTTTGTTTAGACGCCATCTGGCCAAAGAAAAATAGCCAACTGTTTCAGCTCTTTTTCATTTTTTTTTTTCCTTTTTTCACCCCATCCCAAAAATATATTTTGCGAGCAGCATTCCACTTTTCATCCCTAAGTGTCAAATGTGATATAGGACTTTTAAATATCCAGTGCATGTTCTTTACACATTACAAAGTTTGTGTAATCATATGCTCGCAGCAGTAAAATTCCATATTCCTTCTCTTTACAGATGGTGCAGTAATTATCATTTAGCTCTCAGAATATAACTCAGGGTGTGGAAAAGACACACAAAGTTTACATGCATGCTAACCCACCCTTTTACAGAATTTCAAATGTAACCAGTTTTTTGGTTGTATGGTCACATTAAAATTCCCCTTTTGCAACACTTTATACAAAAAACAAACACCTGGATTCAGAGTTTCCTAAAGGAGTCATCTGAAAATAGGTACTTTCTGCCAAAATGTCACAAAGATTTATGTGCTTACATTCATGGATTAAATTGAGGACAGGTGGGAGAACATTCATGTATGAGAAGGAATGATAGCAAATTTATGTGTAAAATAAGGGGGGGAGGAGGGTAGTTATTATGATTTCTGGTGGTTTAGATAAAACAGACATAGGTTTTGTAAAAGGGAAGGTACCATGCCTGGAAAGCCATCCTTCAGCAGTGAAATAATTACCTATGGGATTGTATTTCCTTAAAGTGAAGAGTGAGGCATTCTGGAATTCCAAACACTCTGTCTCAGCCACCAGCATGGCACTGAATGGTGCTGGGATGCTGCACGGGGCAAGGGAACAGATGTTTGTGGGGCGGATTCATGGTGCACCCGCACGGGGCAAGCAGGCACTGAAACACGCAGCTGCTTCCCTTCCCTGGCCAGGGGAATTGTGCCTCTCCCAAAGACACCCCCTCCCACGTTAGAGGAGAACTGAAGGGTCACTGCTCTTCCCTAGAACCCCTCAGATGTGGTGGGCTCTGAGGATTCTGCAGAAAGCCCCAGAACAGGGGAGCACCAGTGCAACACCTGACACCAGGGCAGAGGAGACTCACACCAAGTAAGCTGCAGTGAAAGCCACAAGATCACCAGGCTGTTTGTGGAAATTTGGTTTAAAAGCTGATTCTTATTTCAGACACTTTTCTAATCCCTAAGTAGTCTTGAAGCAGGACCACATCATCCCTGGTGTGCTAGGAAGGGATGCTGGATTCTGACCAATTTCTTATCTGGACTTTAGTGGAGGCGGCGGTGGTGGCATCCATTAAAAGTCTGTATTGGGTCTGGCTACCAAAGCTGGGCCATGCAAACCCAAAACAAAGTCCTGCTGTGTTCAGGTCCTATATTAGACACTTTCAAACTAAATTTTACACTGAAGAAAACTGTAACATATCTCAATAATCAGCCAAGCCAGCTGTAGTTCAAGCCTCTCTAAAACACCATCCCAACTATTATTAGGATCCATAGCTAAGATACATTGTAAATCAAGCTATTCAGTGCTCACTAAATTCCTTTTAGAATAAAATTAACTTGATTCCAATCCGTGCACCCAAAGCTGGCTGTGTATTCATTATCATTCCTTTAAAACAGTGATGTAATGAAGATCAACATATTCCCACCTTTTAAATCATAGAGGATGATTACATTAAAGCAAATGAAAACTGAAGCATATTGACAAGATTGGGGGGGGGGTTTATCCCCCTCTGCAGGAAATGATTGTAGAGGTAGGCAGTCTAGTGTTTCACAGAAGTACTGTGTTTTATGTAAATAAATACATAGCTAGGAACAGTCACAGAGGTTAAGGGGCATCTGTAAAGAGAAAACTATGATTCCTAGACTCCGCTAAATTTATTTAGTAGAGGGACTAAAGAACGTTTCAGACTGGGCTGTAAGGTGCTAATAGCACAACCAGATAAATGTTAGCTTCCCAAGTCTGGATGCCAGAAGAAACTGTAAATGGCTAAGAGCTGACACAAAATTCTTCTATCCAAAAATAACATGTTATTCTGCACAAAAAAAATAGGGTATAGAGTATTATATCTCAGTATAACGTTGATGTATTATTCTTTCTCAATCGCTGGCCTTCAGGAGGGTGCAGTGTTATTGTTCTATATTAATCCTCCCATGCATAAATTTAGCTTTAAAATTGTTAAGTGGAAGCCATCAAGCTATGCTTCAAAATTTAATATTTACTTTTATTCACTGTTGCCTACAATTACTTCTTAGAAATTTAAAGCTGAATTAGATTTCCTCTCTGAATTTATTTTTCCTGTATCACACATGCATAAAGATTTATCAACATGGAGCACTTGCATGTTGAACCACCAGAATTGCTTTTCTGTCCAGAACTGAATTAAATTATTTATACAGAGACAGTGACCTTTGGATTAGGCCTTAATTACAGCAACACTTCTGCAAGCAAAACAGGTTGAATTTAGCAAGCTTATGATTGATAATCACTAATAACAACCTGTTCAGTGAGTATTTCACTATTAGTTTAACAGCATGCTTCAGGAGATGCTCCAGACACAGGGGCATTTCTGACTCTTCAGCTACCCTGTAACTACAGAGTTTGATGCCTGACCATAATAAGGGTAACACTGACTCATCTGGATCTGTCTCTGAAATTTGAAAGAAAGGTTATTTTAAAAACTGTGTCTAGTCATTCATCCTGTGAGGTACAACTGAAGCTTCTAGAAATTCATTATTCGGCAGATAACATGGAGTTTCCTGGCTACAGTTCACTGGTTTAGCAGAGCCTCTGGATGTACCTAAGTTAGACTAACATGTTATAGCCATGTTGTTTGCAAATCCTTTGAAAAGTGGCTGATTCAATGTATGCTCTTTTCCCAGCAGGACGTTAAATTTTGGTACCTATTTACATGGTTGGATCGAATTCTGTCCCCATTTTCACCAGTACCACCACACTGAAACCAGTGGAAATAGGCAAGTGGAAAAGAAAGCAAATGTAAAGTGAGGTCACTGCTCCCTTTTATTCAAAGATAAGAAGTGTTCACATAGCAGCAGCCTTGGGAAACAATCCATTTTAGACCAAATTAGTCCCAGTGGTAATGTTGATTTTTAGCAACTGTGTTACACCGGGGATACATTTAATTCCACTGTTCTTTGTTGTTCTCATTAAGAAGTCACATTATGTCACTCAGTCTGCATGCAAAAGTATCATTACTGTTATTTAATTACTTTGTTTTTGTAAGAAAAACTACCCGATTGGGTTGAGTATAACCAGCAATGTGGCCAAATTAAAGCTGTGCACTCCAACCCAAATATTTTTTGCTTTGTTTCTGCACATATAATTGCATGTAATTTTTAGTTGTGTACAGAATTCTTACGATAAAACTCCATTAATCACAAATTCATCAATGCAGCAAAAATACATCCCAAGAAACGCAGTATAATGTTACAAACATAAGACATGTTTTAGAATGGAAAGAGGCCAGGATTCCCATCTTCATCTATCCCCTAATGTTACATAAATGACTAAGTCATCATATCCGCGGTTTTCACATGGAAATATAAACACCACTGAAATTCCATACACTATAAATGGCTATGACTCTTGAGCTTAAAATTACCAAGAGAACCATAAGAACAGCGTGCACAACATCCACTGAAGGAAGAGAGCAGCCAGGGCAGTGCTGGCGGTGGGTGCTGTTCCTATGGGGCACTAATTGCCCTCCAGGCTCCCACTCCTGGCTGTGCTGCCACCTTCCCTGCACCCTCACAACACAGGTCGCTTCAGATCTCAGGCCATTCGGTGCTCCCCAGCTCCTGAAGTGGTTTTTGTTATGCTTCTGTCACTCAGATTAGCCCTGAAGGCCTGGCATGCATGCTGTGGCTCCTGAGAGAATAGGGGCTCAAAGTTTATTTAGCTCCTGAAGGCCTGTTCTAGCACTAATTAAAAGTAACCTTTCATGTAGGGTACCGTGGGCCCAGCTTCTGCACAACCAAGGAGCTGAAGTCAGGGAACTTGCTGCAAATGAGCAGCAAGGTGAGAAAAATTTCTATCTCTCTGTGCTTTTGCAATTAAACCAAAGGCAGACTATATTCTAATCTAATTACAGTCCTTAAATCAGCAGTGTGTTACCAGCTCAGGGTCTTTTCATCTTCAGAGCCTCAAGAAGACAATTCATAAACAAACAGTGGTTGTGAAATCCAGTCAGGCAAGAGATGCCTCTGATTTCAGAGCAGAAATCCATGCTATGTTGATGGCACTACTGGCTCAAATATCATATTTACATTCTAGTTTTTAATGGCTTGCAGTTAGGAATCAGACAAGCTGTTCTGTAGGTGGTCTAAATTATATCCTGTGTGCACACTGCATGCTGAGAGGAGTTTGCTGATGTAACAAATGATAAAAGACTAAGCAATCACCCACTGTAAGTCCAAATCTTTACCCTGGCAAACCTTATGCTGATTTTTCGTAGGGGTTTTGCCTGAGTAATGGCTGTAGAATCTGGCCCATTTTGACCACACCAGTGATTAACAGTCCACTACCAGGACCCCTGTCCCTCTGGTTCATTTTAGGTATTTAAAGCTGATTCACATTATTACAATAACAAAAAAATCTTACTGTCTTCTAGCCTTTTTTGACCTCAAATTTCTCTGTGATGAAGATATTTTCTCCATTTAATGTTAATACATTTTTTTAGACATATCTGTTTACCTAAACACACACATGTAAGACTTGTGGGAGTTTCAGGAATACCTGAGTGCATGTCTCTCACTAAAATCAAAGAGAATTAACAGCTACATGTCTTTAATGAGTGATACCAAACTGACTGATGAAAAAAAAATCATATTAGAAAGCTTTAACAAAGCAGGATATTTATTCTGCCACCCATATGCCAAACCACTACTCAGGTCCCTGCACCTTTCTGCTAAGACCGTCAGTCTCTCTTTAACTCACTTCACTTCATGTTCTTTAAAAAAGGGAGTCTCTAAGATATGACCTGGTCTTTCAATCTGTACATAGCTCAGCATCAAAGATCTTAAACTTGACTGAGACTGGAAATTACAGAATTACAAAATATTCTGAGTTGGACAGGACCCACAAGGGTCATTTGGTCCAGCTACTTGAGCAAATGAACTGAGCTGGCACCAGTGAACTGAATTAATTTAACTCCAATAAGTGGTGAAATCTAGAAATTGTAGTGGAACCAGCAGAGAGCTGACACTTTGCATTTTTGGGCTTTAATGTAGTTTTTGAAACAAAAAGACTAGCAAAGGCATTTTCTTGTTAGGGAGAATGAGTGAGTAGAACTCAAACAACAATTCTATGACAGGCCCCTAAATGATATCAAAATTCAGCAGCTTTGTTTTATAAAAGGCCAGAAAGATGCTTGGATGGCCTCTGATGTTCTGCTGCTTCCACTGCTCCAAGGCTTGAGCACATCTGAGTCCTTTCCCCTGCAGCTGCTGAGGGCAGGCTCAGCAAGACTGAAGCCCCCACCCCTTATGCACATTCACGGCCCCGTCTGGGGCAGCAACTCACAGTGCAGGCACAGTGGGCTCCATCCTGTGGGCCCCAGAGGAACACTGCCTGCTTTTCTGGGGGAAAAGGGATTTATCTCCAGGACAACCCTGTGGCCTGGGCTCACAGTGATGGCAGCAGCCCAGGAGGTGTCTTGGAGCACACCTCCCAGGAATTTGTACTCTGGAAACACACTGGCTAGTGGGAACAATTGGGAGATTTACCTCCAAATCCCAAGTAACATGAGACATCATGTAAGAATAAGATTAAAATGATTAATTTGAGGCAATTGCAGGAGAAACAGCTCTTCTTTATGTCACTTTTTCATAATCCTGAAATAACCCCTGGAAGTAGGCGAATTTGAGTTTCCTTCAACACCTGCTAATATGGTTGAGAAACAAGTCGTAACCCTTATTCCTCCTTCCTGTATCTTGTTGAACTTTGGTTTTTGGGGAGAGATTTCTGTCTCTGCTCTTGAATGGAGCTCTGCTTACGGCAATGAGTAAAGTCTCTACTCCCAGCACTCCCCCAGATTTAGGAAGAGTTTAACAAATAAGATGCTTGCTTCCCCTCTTTATCCTGTTGCCTTCCTCCAGACCCAGTAAAAAGCAGGGAACAGAATACCAGGGCTACCTCTTCTTTCTCAATTAAACACTGCTATGCTTGTGCATAACCATGGAAGCACAGGAGGGAATGCTCCAGCAAGTCTAAACCCACTGTCAGGCCTGATGGTCAGGCAGAGGAGGGAGCTGGTGGGACTCCATGGGGTTGGGGCAAGGGGAGCAGGCAGCAACCCCTGAGCAGGTCTCATCTGTGGGAGCTGCTGCCCCAGTTCATGAACAGGCCATGGAGTGCAGCTCTCACTCCTTCTTGTAGTAGTTATTAGCAGTATGAGTTAATATTTTCATATACATGCAAAAAATTACTCTTTTTTTCCTGTTCTGCTGGAAAAGCACTACTGAAAGCTCATTGGTAGTGTATTGATCTGAATGGTATTTTCCACCTGAGTGCAACTGCCTTGGAGAAGGTGGGACACCTGCACCATGTCAGGTGGGTGCTATCCCACAAGAGGGTCAGAGCCTGTGGAGAGAAGGAAGGGCTTCTTCTCCAGAAGCAATGCTCTCATGTTCATGCCTTCAGCAGCAAAAATTCTAATTCTCCATGGCCACACTTCCCCCCTTTCCCCTCCCTGGTGGCTGCCCACAGGTCTGCCTAAGGGCTGCAGGATACTCCCTACTCCCAATGCCCTGGATTGAACCATGAGCTGCTGAACTCTCCAATGTGCTTTTTGGTGGGTGCACAGTGATGTTTTGTCTGCTGCCCTTTATCTTGAGTCATTTGTATTGGTGTTTCCCACAGATGGTTACAATAAGACTGAAAATGGTTTCCCTGCTTTATAAAAAAAAAAAAAAAGGAAACAAACCCCAAACTCTCTCCTTTCCATTTTCTTAAATGAAACTTAAATGTCTTAGTCTGGATATTAACTTAAACTATATCGTGAAGTCATTTTAGTTTGGGTCACCTGGATTTTTAAGCAGTCAAATCTCTTCAGGCTGGAAATGTTCTCTCTCTACTACCCAGGAAAGAAGAAACTGTTCTGCAGTGGTTTAGGTGGTAAAGGCTATACATAATAAATAACATGGTTGTATTTTCGACACTATCCTTGGTCATGGCATTAAACATTCCTATGCATAAAGGTAGGCTTTGTGATCTGCATATATATTGTTCTGCATATTTGTTCCTCATTTGTAGGGGTTTTTTTCTCATCTAGCTTGCTAGATTGTGATGGAATAACTTCTGGAAGTGTACAGCCAGATTCCCTCCTGCTTGCAGACTCTGCTCTGCACAGCAGGACATGCCCTCCAAACTAATATAAGAAAAATAAGAACAAGTTTTCACTGTGAGGGGTTCCTCTCCTAATTCATTCAGACTTTCTGGGAGAAGGGATGAAAATGGCTTTTGAAATATAAAAGGCTGCTCTAGCTGACTCTTCACTAGGGTTTGTCACATCCCATTAGCATCGAGGTAGAAATATCAGTCATAACCTGTTGGCAATCACTCGCCTTTCCCAGTATCATGTGAATGCCCATCCTTGGTAACATTCAACCTGTTGCTCAAACAGCTCCAAAGACAGATTGTGTAACAGGAGAGGTTAATGCAGGTAGGCTTTCCTGGGACGAGTAAGACTAAAAGAATAACCTGCTTTATCCTGTAGAGACTGGTACCTCTGTCGGTGTACACTAGACAAAAAACATCCCCAGCACAGGGGCTTTCACCGCTTCTGAAGATTTTATGTTTTAGATACTCTTTTATCTCCATTAAATCCCCTGTTATGCCTATATTTCATGTCCATGGTGTTTGTTGAGGTTTAGATCTAAAATATAGTCCCCTTGCTTAATAACACTGTATTTTTTGCGTTTGTGTTCAATTAGGTCCATTTTATCACATAAACCTATATGTTAAGTCATTGTAAGGGATTACTATTACATATATTCTAATAAATAATTGTTTGCTTTAAAGAAAAGGTGAGTAGAAATTTTCTTCCAAAGCATTTTCATCAAATACTGTCAGCTTAAGGCTGATACCTTTTAATTACATGGTACTTTTTTCTGGAGATTTATCCTTAAATCTCTCAATAGCCCCAGCTACTCCCCTTAGAGTACAACAGCAAAGAAAAAGAAAGGCAAGGCAACAAGGCAAAGGAAAAGATTGAAATGATCCCTTTCCCTTTTCCTCAATTTAATATTGTTAAATGGGAACTGAATGTAGGAAATGACAGTCCACAAACAAGAAAACTCCCAGTAAAAGAGACTGGGTTACACATCTTCCTGTGAACAGGAAAATTTCAGCTGCAAGTCTGTGGCATGCAATTTCATCTTTCAGGAATTTTCTTCATACTCACAAATGAATACACATTATTGAGCTTTTGTCTGCAAATGATAAAACAAAGCCAGCGCGAGTCCAGAACAGGAAACAGAGCCAGGCAGAATAGCCTTGAACGCGGAATAAAATGTAGATGCGAGGTGGCCGAGCTGTTTGAAGTATAATTGCAGTCACAGATATTCCAGGCTTGCTGGGCGGAATTGGGTAAATAAATAAAGAATTGGGTGTGAACAGGCCGTTGATGTGGGCACTGGGCGAGGTGCCGCCTCTCGCAGACCTGCGGAGGCTCCTTGCGCCTTTCGGCGAGCGAGCGCGGCTGTCGCGGCCGGCAGAGCGCGGCGCGGGCTGCCAGCAATCATTCATCAGCCCCTCCAGAAAGGGCTGTCAGCCCCGGCTGCAGGCCCAGCGCCAGCCTGTCAAGTGGTGGGCTCGCAGCCAGTCTGTCATGGTTTGAGGCTGGTAGCCAAGCAGTAACTTTGATGTTTAAGGGGTTAGCCAACTGGTATGTGAGGGTGGCCTATCAGCTCAGAAATAATATACCGCACTCAAAGGTCATGAGTTCTGAAACTAATCTGGCTGTTATAATATTTCTAATAAAAACTGAGGTAGACCTTTTATATTGTAAAAAGTGTTCAAATTATTTCAGTATTTGTTTTGATTAAAATTTCCATTACACGTGCTTTTCATTATGCAACTCAATTAGTATATAAAAGATTTTCTGTTTAAAATGTTCAAATGAGCATAATTGTTCAATTTGGAAAGATTACAATGCTTTTATTTAATTAACACTGCAATAAATACTTCATTTTGTAATGAACCCCATACTTTTGGGCCATTAACCATTCAATAAATTTACAGTATGGAAGGTTCTTTATGGGGAAGAAGATAAATAAAGCACTTTAAATGAATGTGCAACAGCTCTGATGCTAAGCAGCAAATTATAGCTTTTTGCTTGCCATCCAATAGAGACATACCTCGATTGCAAACATATGGGAACATAATAAACACTATACATTTCAATTACTATTTTGAACATGAGTTACACAACACTTTCAAATTTGCTACGTAGAAATGCATGTGTGGACATTTGTAGCATCTTCCCAGAAAAAGAAATAAATTTACATCTTCCTTTCACCTTCCCCTTCTCCCGCCTCATCCGCTGCTTCCTGGGTTCTGAAAATCTATTTGGGAATTTCCTGGTTTAGATCTGATCATTTGTTTCTTCATGAGAGTAAAATGAATCAAAAAACATCCCAGCTATTCAGTTGTTTGTTATTTGCAATATGAGGCAGAAAAGTCCCCTGGTCATAGGGTGGCATGGTGTGCTCAAACACTGCAGTGAAATCACAGAGAGAAGAGTTGAGACAGAATAAAAGGACCAGAGTGTGAACCCCAGCCCTCCAGCTGGATCATGTCCACCCACCCCTCCATTCTGAGACCTACAAGGCTGTCCAAATTCATAAATCAGAAAGAGGCTCAAGAGGTCAAAGTGGCTGTGTCAGGTAGTGGAAGTACTGCTCCGAGTTGGATGGGAAGCAAGAGCCTGGAGTCACAAAATCATTTAGGTTGGAAAAGAGTTCCAAGATCATTGATTTCAGCCATGAACCTACTGGTCCCCAGAGGCCGGGTGATTCAGACCCCCAGGCCTGACATCACCTCGAGGTGTTAAATGCCTTCAAATCCCAACAAAATCTGTGGAGCTGGGAGATGGGGGCACGTGCAGGAGCTGTGCAGAATCCTGTTTCATCCAGGCTGCCGGGGACCTGCCACCAGGGCTGCCGTGCCACCCACCTGCCGGCGAGCTCTCATGGAAAAGGGGCTCACTTCTGTCAATATTTTGTGTCATTTCATGGTTGTAGGCATGGAGGGCAAAGCTATTTCAGATTTACAGGGCTTCTCAGCCAAAAATGCTCATAAAAACTCCAGTTTGCCAAAAATGGTAACATTACCAGCAACAAAATCTAATTTGTGAACTTCACTAGGAAAAAGGGCTCTTTGTAAAACTATGATTTCATCTAGGAATATGGATTCAAAAGATTTTATTATTTAAATAACCAAACCTCTCTTTTGCTATTCCAAAGGTTACAATCCAGAATCTTTAGTGAAAACCATAAAAACCCACACAAAAAAAACCCAAACCAAACCAACAAGACAACAACCCAAGAAAACACTTTTGAAATGTATTAGACTTATAACTTTCACACTTTTAAAATAGAATGGACAACATTTTTCTACAATGTCCACTGGAGTCCTTTCAGATGCTGTGCTGTGCTTACAGTATCAATTGTTTACAATAATTATGCAATTAAATTAAGCCACATAACCATGTATTTAGGCATTCCCTGTGAACTGTAACCACTGAGAAAACTACTTGAAAAATATTTATCGCACATTGTATTTCTCAACTGTTATTTGGATTTTTTTTTCCTAATCTGAAAATAATGCATAAGCAGCTCAGACATAAGATACATAAAATCTAGATTTTGAGCATGTTTAAAACTTCAGGTGAAAAGAAAAAGTACTACTAAAACTTGACTTAATAAAAAGTTTTTCTTGAGATCATTTAAAATTCCTAAGTATACCTTAAAGTATACCTTAAAACAAGTTTTGAATAGATTTCTCTCAGGAAGTATAGCCACCTGCTTTTGTATATTTTCTGAAGAGGGAAAAGAGATAGACTCCTGTTGTGCAAAAATAAACTGTGCATTTTGTGATAACTTTATTAAAGATGAGCAATTTTTAAAGCTAGCAGTGAGACATAGATATTTAACACAAGAGTCTCTTTCTTACAGAAGCTTTGAATGAGGACATGGCTGTTTTAAACTATAGATTTATAGGCAAAGAAGGAGTAAAATATTTTGAAATATTAATTGTATAGTCTGGTCAATGAAAGTGTTAAAAGCAGATTAAAAACTCAACAAGCCACAAGCTGTCCTGTAGTAGTTTCTTAGTCCCTGGCACTTGCAAACCTGGTGAATCAGGATATGATCTCACTAGGAGGTTGTTCTCACTGTAATAACAGAATTTCCATTGCTAGAAGAAGAAAGGATATATCCCTTCAAATCTGTTTTGTGGGCCTATTTCAAGGACCTGATTAATAATCAAGACACTTAAGCATGTGCTACATTTCATGGTACTTAAACACAAGTTTATGAAGTAATTCAGTTTAACTCTGATAGTTAACTCTATCTGATTACTAGGTTTTTTTCCAAATGTCAGACTATTTGAACTGCTGTTTTATTGCCTAACTGCATGTTTTAAGGTCATCTAGATTGAGAAATGATAAAAGATTCCTTCATAATTAACTGATTTTATCAAATTCCAGAAATAAAATTCAAATATTCTGAAAAATTAGGTCCTCCAGTGCAGTTCTGCAGTACTGTCTCTGAACCCTCCACCTAGGAAGGGAGACACCTCTGGTTTAGAACTCTTGTACCAAGGAAATATGATATTCCTACCTTTTAACAAAATGGCAAATAAGAATTAAAAGAAACAGCCATAATCGTCTAAAGGATAAATTATTAATTTCCTGCTTTTGACTGTTCTGGTAAAATGACTTCTGTTTACACAAAAGTAGTTGATTTTGTTTAGAACCACCTTCTTGTTTACTGTTCTTATCCCAGTCCTGCAAACTCCTCACCCTTCTCCTTTTGCGACAATATAAACATTGATTCTTTCGCCAATGCTGTCTTCGCTCATACCTGAACTCCTTAATCTATCTATTTATAGCATCTTAAGAAAATAATTTAAATCACCAGAATGATGTTTCTTCCACTCATTCAATACATGAATATGAACCAAATATCTTTTGTGAAACATGGGTTGATAGGACCCTGGCACAGTCCTGAAAGTTAAGTTGGGAATAGTGTTGAGAATTTTCATGTTTTGACCAAGCTATCTCATAGAAGCAGTAGAAAGGGCTGGGGCCTTATAGGCCTTTTTTTTTTTTTTTTTCTTTTTAGCCTTGCAGAAGTCTGAAACTATGCCATTAAGACACTTCTGACTTACATGACCAACAGACGGTCTTGTCTGGTGCTTTAAATGAAAGTCTTCTTTATTATACGGATCAGAAGTTGAAGCATTGCACATCTCATATGCTCAGCACTCAGCACTCAGCGTGAGCTCTTCTGAGATCCTTATCTCTAAACCAGTTTTTCTTCAAAGTCATAAACATCTGGAAATTGTGCACTATTCTTGCTATAGAAATCAAACACTCGAGTCCTTATTTGATCTCCCAGAGAACATTCCCATTGCTTTCTTCTGTTGTGTAGGTGCCACAGGATTTGGCTTTCTATTTGACAGCTTCTTTTCTTAGGTGACTGGGAATCAGACAAGGATAAATTAGGTCTTTTTTTGCCAGCTGCCTTATTTAACTGACTAAATACTGCAAAGTTCGAGAGACAGTCGAAGGTTTTATATTGAGATAAAGTTGTTACAAGAGAAAATTTAAAGTCTCTCTTGCCCTTACCAGAAACAGAGTGCCCAGTGCCATTCAGGATTTACCTAGAAAGCTGTGGCCCATTATGAAATCCAAACTCTTAAACATGCTCCTGCTTGTGGGTGAGACATAAGCATAGCAGTGTTTTGCCTGGCTAAGGAAAAGAAATAACCAGGGTAGGTATACAGAGATTTCTTCCTCCAGAAAACTTCACAACTTCTGATAGTGTCTGACTTAGGGACTTCCTAAGCTGTTTTCTGAGAGATAGCACTCAACACTCTCACATAATTGAGACATTAATAGTTTTTCCAAAAGAGACAGATCTTGCCTCGTCTGAATCCAGTGAGAGCTGGGATTGGTCTGATGTTTCAGAATGGAAATTTCCATAGCAGCTTCTAAAACCAGGTTTGAATAGAAGGCTCTCGTGTATGGCCACGGCTCAGCTTTAAAGGGAAAAGCTTTAAAGGATTGTTGGAAAGTTTTTACTATCTCATCCTGATTTTCCCATTTTCTCTGGTTCTACCATCAGGTGATCTCAGTATCTTCATATGGAATTGAGGATGTTTTTTAAGTTTGTGGAAATAAAAATCAGTGGTATATGTTACAGCCCTGACTCATCTTTAGAACTAGAGATTACCATGCCCTATATCATAGTGATCCTGTGGGCCTTACAGTTAAAGTCCTGCTCCCATCAAAGCAGAGCAATCAATATAACATTTTATTTGAAGCTCTTCATTTAGAGACACTCAGAATGTCTCATATATTTCAGGAAAAAACAAGCATGAGTTAAGTTTTACATAGAAAATACAGTCTGAATAAAACAACATGAAAACAGAAGTATGAACTGCACATTGGAGAAACAAATCTTCCATTTTTCATGTAAAACACATACAATTCCTCTTTAAAACAGGTTTACTACCTGTGTTTTCTCGCCCAAAGAGTATGTGAATTCCCTTCTCCTCTTGTTTTTATTTTATTTTCCTTTAATGTTTCCTTCAGGAAAGAAACAATTCTGACCAGGTCTACTTTTCTGAATGCTCAAATAGAAAATTTCCTTGGCAGCTTTGTGCCTGCGGGATATGGCCCCTTGCATGGAGTGGGAGTTGCTGAAGGAGCTGGGCCATCAGAGCACTTCCTACATGGGAGAGACCAGCAGAAGGTGAGCAAATGTGCCACATTTGTGCCCTAAAAGCCTATAACAGTTTTATATAAATGCCTTAATAGTAAGGCTGTAAATAAGGTGCACAAGATTCTGGAAGGGAAGTTATGAAAATACATTTTCTTTACACATTACCCCTACATCATTAAAACCTCTGAAGGACTGTCTGTATTCTTTAAACCTTTATTTTTGCAGAACCCCTTACAAAACTTTTCAGTATTAAAATTCATGCAGGGAGTATTTATAGTTATGATGAAGGATAACAAGTTTCATGTGGGCATCTGAATATTTAGGAAAAAAAGCATGAAGTGTGACTGACTGTACACTGGTGAAGCATCAAATATGTATTTATTTTCATGAGTTCAGGATGCCAAGCAAATTTATGAGCAGCTGAATGAAATAGAGACACAAGCGAGTTCAAGTTAGTGGTCAGTCCAGATCAGTAAAAAATCCTCCTCTACTACTCTGGGATGTAACCACTGGAGGTGTTCCCTGTTGGCCCATGTATATTATCTGTGCAATAAGGTTCTTCGAGGGGTCTAAAATGTACAGTTAGTGGTATTAGCAAGCAATTGTGCTGCAGGAATCTTTGTGGCTGTCTGTCTTGTTCTGGTCTGGGAATTGTCAATCTCTCTACAGCACGTGAGAATAACATGTTGGGATGCCACAAGAATGTGGGTAACATTTGTGTAACCTTCAGCCTTTGTGGGAAAATAAAATCCTTTGTTACTTGGAGTTGACTCTGTACCAGATGGTATGAATAAATGTTTGCAATGCCAGTGCTGCTCAGCTTGGCTGATCAATTCTGTCATACTCCCAAGGAGGTAGAGAGGCCTTAAATAACTGATTCAGGATGTAGAAAATATTTTCCTTTTCCTGTTGCAGTAGTATTATGCAGAAGGGATGCTATTCTGACTGCCAGCTTCTCATTAAGCAGGATGAATGAATTATGTAAATATTGATCAACCTTTTAGCAAAGTTGACACAGCACATTGCTAATGCTTTTATGTATTTTAATTGACTCCAAAGATGTTTAAAGCACAATAGTCACTATCTTTCTTTTTTTATTTTTTATTTTCTGTTCTGGTATTGTTGCCTGAAGAAACCAAAGCTGATGCAAAACCTCTGTTGGGTTTTTTATGAAATTCTCTCATTTCCAGTCTGGCCAACAAGTGCATTCTTATGGCAGAACAATTTGGCAAACCTCTCACAGCCAGTATGAGCCTGATGACAGCAATGTCCTTATTTCTTATGTGTGGAATATAGTGCCTAGTACTGGCCTGAAGCTGACTCAGGGCTTCTAGGTGCACGCTATGAACAAAAACAACAAAGCGATTCATTTGTAGAGTTTGCTTAACATCTCTTCCCTTCTTTAAGTTTTCATCTTTCTTTTCATGACCCAAGGTGGTGGATCTCAAAAACACAGGCAGCAGAGCTTTATTTTGGAGGGCTCAATCCCCTATGCCCCCCATCCTCTAAAGGCTTCTGCCCCTAAAGTTTGATCCTGTGCCAAGCTTTCTGTGGACCCTGCTAAACTGGGCCACAGAGCTGAAACTGCTTTTTTATTTTTTGTTCTGAAAAACTGCAACCAAAAAAACTCACTGATTTTTCATAAGTACCTAAAGCATATGCTACTTTCAACTTCTGTGCTACAAACAAAAAATTTGCTGAACACCTACTGTGGTATCAGGTGGGAAAAATTACTTTCTGCATATTTCTGATGCAAAACCATTTTTATTTTGTCAATGTCAGATAAACAGCCTTATGTTGGTTTTGTTCTTCAAACTCCATGTCTATTTTAATTCATCTCTTCTATTTATGCTGCACTGTGTCAATTAGAAAGCTGTGAAATCTCCAAGGGCTTTGTAGCCCTTTTATATCCTTACCACAGCATGTATCAGACTTGCTCCTGCAGAGAATTCCCTCTGCTCTTATCAGACCACAGAAAATATAATCTTTCTCTATGTCTAAAAGTGGGACAGATACATATCTATTTACATATTGGTGACTACAAAACTATTATTACAAGGAAAAGAGAAACCTCTAGGACAAATTCACATATGACTAGGGTTTTTTATACCCATAGAGCAAAGCTGCATTTACAATATTGTAACTTAGAAAGAAATTCCCCTATACCTGTCCTACCTGAATTTATAGCAGACACACAAGTATACTTTTGGATATATACATTATGAGCACAGAACTGTCATCACAGCACTTGGGACCAGATTTTAACCTGTACATGTGGTGTACACCTGTGGCTTATATGACAATGCGCTTGATTTGCAGTGTGGGAGACTCCCAGGTTCAAAGTTAATCTGGTGTCTTTTTTCTTCTTTCTCTTACGAGATCATTTTAAGCTTTCCTCTGTAATTCTCACACAGCTTTCGGGGTAACTGCTTCTTTAGTTCCACCTCCTTTAAGGGTATGGAATTTATTTTCCCGAGTGCAGAATTAACTACTATGAAAAGAACACCAAGGATCATGATATGTCACAGCAATGTTGCTGCTCAAAAACCCTACTCTATATTTTCTCTTAAAGCAAATAATGTTCAAGAAGAAATCTATTTCATCAAATTAAAAAAAAAAAAACAAAAAAGACAGAAAGCCAAACCCACAGGTAAATGTAGAGTTTCTTCACTGCTTCACTTCAAAACCATAATCACAATCTCTGCTATATTCACCCGGCAAACAACCCTTGCATTTTTCTGGGATGAGCACTGTGGAGACATTACACAACTACTTTTCTTTCTATTTCACTCATTCAAAGAAAGATCACCAACCACTTCTCTTTCTCCCAGGCCAGACTTCTCATGGACCCAATTGGGACCATCCACCTCCCTTTCCTTTCCCTTCCTCCCCCTCCCTTACTCAACTCAAGGCAGCTGCTGCATCCTAAACTGAACAATAACAGAGGCTGACTATCTGGACTTTTCCAGGCAAAATGGCTATATCCTATATATGGAGTATACTAGCCTCTTTGTAATTTAATGCTGGCATCCTTGACAAGGTAGCTGCATTCTGTCTCACAGCATGTTGTATATTTTAAATGCTGTTGTACAACTGCTGGCCAGACCGCACAGTATAAAGTAACGGCTGAACAAAAAAGAAATTCAGTACTAACAGGCAAACCACAGAAGTTTTGGCTGAGCATCCAAAACTGCTAATGCTTATCAGGACCTCCTGAGAGCCCCCATCCTTCTGCAGCCCAGAAACCTCCACCGCCAACTGTCCTGATCCTCATTAACTTCACATCACTGTCATTTGCTAGTTTTTTTCAGCAGCAGCCTCCACAAGCTGCTTGGCACTTCCCAAACACAGTACGAGACATGCTTTGCTATTGTTTTCTTTTTTTTAATTTTATTTTTGGGGACAGCAGGAGACATGAGCTGTGCTGGAGAAATTACAGAATCAGTGCAAGCCCTGCCCTGTGTCTGTGCAGCAATGAGGTGCCATCTGATGAGAGCTGGAATCTGGCCTCCCCAGCCCTTCAGGGGTCCTTTGCTATTTGTCACACCATCAGGCCTCCAATCCTGCCAGCTCAGTCTGAAGCATGGAAGCAGCTCCATTAAGTTCAAAAAGACATCCATTTTAAAAGTTATGTCAGAGAGTTTGCATCTTAGCAGAGACAAGGGCTCTTCCACACGATATGAGAGTGCATCAGAATGTAGTAAAGGAAAGGTTGAGCACAGCTCTTTACATAAATGCCTACAACACACATCTACCTGTCAGACAGCAAGCCTTCCCTTCTCCTCTCCATTCTTGCTCAGCCTGTGTCTGCAGCAGGATGACAGCTGCCATCCTCAGCATAGCTGTCAAACGCAGTGCTCAGACTCCATGCATTTCTCCTGACAGAAATACCACCACTGATCCCTTCCTCTGCCAATAAGCACTACTGTGAGACTGTTCGGGGTTTATGCAATTTCTTAGAAATGTCCTTGGACCACAGTTGAGTGTCAGGATGCACTGTGTCACCACAAGTCTCTCTGAAAACTGCAATTACCCTTCCAAAGGACAGAAAGTAGAGAAAGACAACACAGACTCCATCACAGGATCAACGAGATTCACTAATTCTTTTTTTGTTCTTTTTCTTTCCTTTCTCTTCCTTCTTATCTAGATGCTCTTCTATTCAAAAATAGCTAGTGCTATTTTACCCATTTGGCTTCTCATGACAGGCTTCCCTGCTTCCTGCCCTTCTCTTTGCTTCTCCTATGGTTTGCAATGCCTTATTCCTCATCACAATTAATGAGTTCTATCCGCACTCACAGGACCCAGTGTCTGAATGGCCCATCAGCAGAAAGATTAGCAAAACCAATTTTTCTACAGGTGGTTAAGAATCACTGTTTTTCAGGAAAGCAACTACTCTAATGAATCTGTGACCTGCCAGTGCCCTGGGGAATATCTGTTAGGTGTCACCTACACTGAGATAAAAACACTTGCTAACATGATTTCACTCACTCAGTGTGATAATATGATGTTATCCTTTGGATCTGATCCACAGCACCAAAAAGGGTGAGTATGTATTGGGAGGTTTTGTTTGCTTTTTTTTTTAACAACAAACATGGCTTCTGGCTTCCTTGTGGGTGGTATATTAAATGTGAATTTTTCCCCCTAAAGTTGTTCAGCTATGAATTTATTTTCTCCCCGCCTTGCTTGAACCATAATATTGTGGTAATATTAGTTACATATTTGGATTGCTACAAATCAGATATGCTGATTTTAAGATTTTCTTCTTGTTTTGTGCCAAGTGTGAGAAATAATTAATTAGCATATAATGTAGCACCAAAAAGATCCTGATTCCCAGGAGTTTTATGACATGCAATATCTTCTCATAGACATAAACTTGCTGTAGATAATAAAATAGTATATGTTCAGTACTTGTGGGGGTATTCCTTAGCAAAGGGCAGCAGTGTAGATAAAAACAGCAAATTCTCAGAGTTATGATTAGAAAATCCTCATGGTCTCTCAGACAAGTCTCCCTGGAACATGAAGTGGTACAAGTACCCATGAAATGGCTCTAATCAACAACGTAGTGCCTTGTTGGCAGTCAAACAATAAATAAGTCTTTAACTTAGGAAAGAAGTTGAATCCAAATAATAATTGTCTGAGGAAAAAAAAGCCCACCATCCAGTACATCCTTCATTGCTGTTTCATTTCTTACATTTATAAGGAGATGGGCTTTTCTTTCCTCATCTGGTGAAGAAGAAAATAATGCACACCTCCCAAGGCAGATCTGGTTTTTTAACTGTATATTAGAATTATCCTAGTCATCTAACATGTTGCAGAATTAACAAGAAATTGAACTTACGGATATAGCTGAGTAGGAGCATTACAAAAGAAGAAAAAAACCTACCTGAAAACATTCTGCTAAAGGCTGGCTATTGCTTCTGTGAAGTTATGATTTTACACTAACTGCTATCAGTGGACACTGTAGTTTGGCCTGGGATTACACACCAACTGTATATGTATCTCATAATTACATATGGCTGCATAGATCCTTCACATCAGCTCCACTGCTTCCCTCACGCTGCTGGATAACCCCCACAGTGGGGGGAACAAGGCCTTTACTCCGTGTTTCACTGAAATTCGGTTTTACTTGAGCTAAAAATATGTGTTCAAAATGGCTCAAGAAGTTTCACAAGCAAGAAACTAGACACCATGCCTCCTAACCCATCTCTCAGAACCATCAGATATAGTGGTTTCCCACTAAGAAGTCCCTTCCAAGCACTTTGGCTCACAGGCTGGGCAGTGTAAGAGACATTTATGTATACATTGGATTATATGCAATCTTTGTCTGGCTAAGTCTTTTGCTTTTAAGTTTGTTAATCCTGGTATCTTTGGGTTCTGACTCACAAGTCAGATAGTTATCTTTGGATGTCTGCAGTGATTCCTGCTCTTTGGTGCCTGGACCACCCGTCTCTCAGAGCTCTCCCCCAAGCCCACCTTCCACCCGCTGCAGAGGGACTCTGGCTGTGACTGACCCACCATCCCCATGGACCAGCTATCCCTGTCACATCTGCAAGGAGGGAGCAGCAGAAACCTACACCACCCCCAGCACAGTTCTCATCTGGAATGTGGGCAATGCACACTGTGTTCTCTACAGTGTAAAGAACTTACACACAGTTTAGCTGAATTAATCTGACATCTGGGCAAATGGTAGAAGGACATCTCCTTACCTCCTTTCCCAGAGGCTTCCTCAGCACTGCTTTGCCCCATTCAAGTCCCTTTTCTATTAGATCAGGTCTTGCCCTGTTCAGAAACAGATATTCAGAGAATAACAGAAAGTTGTGTGTTGTTACACAAGTCTTCCCACTATTTTCGCTATTTTGGTAATGGAATGAATGTTAATACACAGTCTTCCATGTTCCCACTTGGAACAAGTTATCTCTAGTGCTGACATTCAACCTGGGAAAAATGTATTACCACCCTGACTAGTACCTAGGCAAGGCACCTAGTACTAGTCTACTCTTGAATTTTTGACTGCAAGCTTTGTTTCAGCTCTTCATGTCATGGTTGTCTGTCACCTGTCGAAACAATATTATTTAACAGGGCTTTTTTATCCTCAGACAGTTCTTCACAGAATTTTACCATCTGGCTATCATGGCCCATTTTTCTGCATGTCATCTGTTTTCAATTTAACAATTCTGGTTTGTGGTTTAGAAACTCTGTCTGTGACCTCTGTATCTTGAATATTCTCTGCAAGTCACCTTCTTCATTACTGTCTTCTAATTCCTCTCATTTCTTCTGATCTCTTCTTATTATACCTGACTAAATAGATTTGTTTATTTTGGCCCTAGTCTAGCCTCTGATCTTGTGCTTATTTAATCCTTAATCCTCTTAACACCTCAATTGAGAGAGATACATTTTTCTTTTCAGGGCATCTGTTCTTTCTAAATTAATTCTTAACTACAATCGTCTCTCAAGCAGTCACTTAATATTGATATACTCCTCATTCTTCGACATTAATAGCATTCAAAATTTTTTATTACTGCCCAGTAATGCAGTGCTCAAGCAGTAGGTGGAAGACAGAGCTCAATTAAACCAGGGCTCCTCTAACATTTTCATTGCTCACATAAATGAAGCCACACACATGAGCTTAGGCTGAGACAGAATTTCCTCCAATATACATTTTGCAGCTGGCAAAAGGAGATACAAGGCTTTCTTTGGTTTGGCATTTTGTCCATCAGTAAGCTGATGTCCAGGTCTCCCTCTATTGCTTGAGAAGAGGTAACAATGAAGTCGACACTACTAAATCTTTTCAGGGCAGGACTCTGAAGGTCATCGGCCGCCCCTTTGATACACCTTCATGTTGCAAAAGGAATGAGCCACTCTTCATGTTTCTTCATTAGCCCTGTATGAAGGATCAATTTCATAAAAATTGCATGTACCTCTGCCACAGTGCAACAAAGACTGAAAGAACTCATCCATTGATTCACAGATTTATTGTACTTCACTTCTTCCACAAGACTCGTGATCAGGACAAAACATGGATCACCAATATAGTGACTGGAGACAATCATCTAGCTTTTTTTTTTTTTTTTTTAATGTAGCTTCTCTGGAAAGATGACCTTGCCTGTTTGGCTAATTGCCTTACTTTGAGACTGTCTGAGGTAGCTGTCAGCCTGTGTGGTGGGAGCATCACCCAGCACATCAAACATCTGTGTCATCTTTTCGGTTTTGTTTTGCACTACTTTTGCCTGTCATGAATTCACAGAGCGAGCAGATGCTGGGCATATTGATTGCTGTGCTGTGATGTTCCTGCAGATCTCCCGCACTGCTGACCTGGCTGGCTAAGCAAGCCCTCAGCCAGACCTTGGCACTTTGGACTCTCCCACAGAGAGCTGCTCTTAGCACCTTCTGCATTAACCAGTGCAACTCTCCAAGGGTGGCACTCTGAGTATCTCCCACACCATCTGCTCCTGGCAGTGGAAAACATTTCTTCTTAAAAACTGTGTTGTGATGGCTGAAACATGGCTGTGCTATGGGCACAGGAAAGAACTGTATTTGTGTATCAGCCATACATCTTCTTTAGCCTATGATAAACCCGTTTCAACAACATGTCTTGAAAAAGAGATACGAGTAAAACCAGAGTCCTCCAGATGTACCAGTTTGGATGTACTTCACTGCCACACAACTCTTGTAGCAATACTAGAGAGAACACCAGAGTATTTCTTGTTCAATATCATGTACAATACACAAAACCCTTGCTGAAACACAACCTTGACAAAACTATGAGGCTGTCCAATTTACCTGTACTTGTCTTAGAAGTGCTCTTCAGGAAAGATGCTTAAGGGAAAATTTAAACAATTTAGCTTCAAACAGTAGGTAAAAACTCACTAAAACTTCAGTCTTTGACTACACTGACCTTAGTGACTTTTCTTAGCTTTGGAATTTTTATCAGTCTTCCTACCAAACCCCCCTAATTTGTGAGCCTTTGCTGATAACAATGTCTGATGTATGAGAGGTCTTGTTTAAGGAGAAAAGGCACACTTAAAAAATTTGCTTTGGTTAATATGTATGCTGGGAAAATTATTTAATTACTAGAGAAGTAAATATAACTGAAATATGTAATGCAGATAGTTCCTGAAAATTCAAGAACATAATCTGACAGTCAATTGCTTTGTCAGAGAAATATTTTTTTTTAACATTCCTTTCCTTTTTTGAGCTTTTTTGTTCTTATTGTGAAAGGGCTTCATATAAGCATTTTGTACATGGCAGAACATGTAAAGAACAATGACCGAGCTCAAAAAATAGAAATTCTGTGCAATACATGAAGTAGGAACAGTGTCACTTATTAATTTCTGTCTTCATGATGGACATTGTAGAATTTTACTTAGTTTGCAAGCACTTTCCATGCTTAGCTAAAATATTAGTGATTAATAAGAGCTTGTGTTTCAAGCAGACAGAGATCTCTTTTTTACCTTGAATAAAAGCTGACTTCTGGAACACGACTAATTTACATTTGCTAATGTGGTGGTAAAAAAACATGCTCATCCACAGCTCAGTGAATGTGAGCAAACATGCCTTGCCATGCCTGGCCACCATCAGGACTGTATTTGCAGTCAAGTTGAACTACACAGCCCCAGACCTTGGCTACAACCTGGCAGAGGGACAATATATAGACATGTGTGGATAATTTTATTATTCCATCATCTGTGGCCTTGGTAATGGTGATGTAAAAGCAACGATAAATCACATCTCTGTGTGAAATTGTCACTGTGCTGTCTCTTGACTGCTGTGGTTTTGGAGTAGGGCAACATAAATCCATTGCTTCTGTACAGACCTAATATCTTTAGAAAGGAAAGGACAAAACTTGTCCTGAAAAGCTCCTGTTTCACACTTCAGTTGGCACTTGAGTTCTTTGAAAGAACACATTACTCAAATAGGTGTGTACAGTTTGATACTGCTTGGCTCTGTCATATAATATGAAACATATATCGGAAATATAAATCCTGCTGGTCTCTGCTAGCTCTGTTAATTCACAGTGAACTGGTGGCAAAATTCAGGTCTTCTGCTTTGACTTAGGCTTTCCCTCTCCCCAAGTAAGAACAATGATGCAGAGATATTTGTCTCTGGACCTTTGGAAATTGGCTGGAAACAAACACAGAAATATGTAACTACTCTGCCCTAAGGAAAGTAGAGCCTCATATTTGTATAGCTTTTCTAGAAGAAAAAAACTTGCTGAAAAACTTGTCTTCTCTGCTCTGACAACTGCTTCATAAGTTCAAAAATATTATCTCTGTTCTCATCACCTTATTAGGTAATTTTAACCACTTTGAAGACCTGGCAAATTCACCATATTAGTGAGGAAAAAAACCCCGTGCATAGTTTTCACAGTTCAAATGTTTCAACATAAAAGCAAATATTTCCTTCAGAAAGATAATTTGCTATCCAAACAAACATAATTAGAAGCAATCTGGTGAAATAACACTCACAGTCCAATTAGCGTACAAGAAACTAAGAGAAAATACAAAACTAAACAGTACCTAAAATCTTTTCTGAGTGTTCTTGTATGATTTATTCTAATTCATCCATTATCCAAATTTTAGAAGTGAACAAAGCAATCTTGAAGTAATCTTGCCATCCAAAGTACAGACCAAGTCTGGACTGTAATTACTTCTCTTCCTTGAGAAATACAGTAAACAATTTCACAGTGCATATGACTAAGTTTATCATTGGCCATGATAATTGGTATACACTTTACCCTTGCCAGCTCAAAGGAAAAGCATTACAGAAGTGAAAGATGCAGAAATAGCCCTCGTTTGTATAAGTTATATACATGAATAAATGTACCAGCTTGCAGCAATAACAGATCCAACCCTCCAGAGAGCATTGAGTGTTTGCGAACTGTTCAAGCACTCATTAGCTGTTGACATTCTTTAGAAATGAATAATTTATTTGAGTTTGGGAGAGTAGCACATGATCTAATAAAATAAACAAGTCATTGTCATCTGCAGGTACTGTGCCAGATATATGACTTAAACCTTGGTGGAAGCACTAGTGCTATTTGCATAGAATACTCATTTGGTGCTAATGCTCAGAAAGCTCTGCTGACAGCTCTGGCCTCTGCAGGGAGATATGAATCTTCACCTGCTGTCTGCTCCCACCTGCTGCTGAGGTCCCTTGTAAACTTAAGGACAGTCCTTGACTCCCCTAAAAAAAATGAATCATTCCATATATAAGTATCAACACCAGTTATTTAAAGCATAACTTGCAGCCTCAACCTTTTTATCAGTACTTTTCCGAGCAAGCTAGGCTGTGTCTTTTGTGAAAATAAATACAAGGGGAGTGATTTGTGATTGGTGCCTTCTGCTCTGCTCAGACTGAGGACAAGGGTTGCACACAACATCCTACTCCCAGGCAGCCCTCCTGGCTGAGCAGGACTGGCACACTGTGCTTCGTGGTGAAAGGGTGTCCCACCCGAGAGGCAGCCACTCCTGTCTTTCAGTCCTTACCTCCAGAGACAGCTGGCTGGTCCTATGGAACTGACTAGGACTTGGCAGAGTTATCTTTAAAACCATCACAGAAAACTGCATCAGCTCCCTCAAGCACATTACATTTACTCAAATGCTTGTTATTTACCACACTCAAGGGTTTTGTTTTGCCCAAAGGACATGAACAGAGCGCCAACTAGAAGGAACACTTTTAAAGTTCATGGATTTATAATAAAATTGCAGATTACACCGTTACACCATAGGAACTGACAAAATGCATGATATCAAATTTAAGTGACTTGTTAGTTGTCATACCAAAAAAAAGCACAAATTTTTAAATGTGCACAGCATCAGCTCACAGAGCAGGAACTAATTAAGCATGCACTTATGAGCTATGATCTTATGAAACAAGAATTAATGAAACTTCAAAGTGTTACCTTTTGAAGTACAAAGCTGGCAAAAACAGCTCCAGATAATTACCTAAATACTCAGAGACAGGACCCAGTCCAGGCTCCAAGACTGGTTTAAAAATCCATCACCACCCTCTCTCATAGCCACAAGGAAGTGGACAATCAATCTGGACTAACTTCTGATGGTGGTGTTTAAGGACTTGCTCCCCAGCATATACATTTATATAATATAGACAACCTCCAGCAGGAAGCAAGGAATACCATCACCTCGCCAAGAGGAAACAGCTGGGGGCTAAACTACACAAAGCTGTTCAGTCCTGTGTCTGAAAGAGAGTGTTTTGAAGTTGAGAAGACAAATTCCTGATTTTGGCTGCTGGAGACTTACAGCTTTGCTGTCTGGAACTTCATAAACCAGTGTTTAGGAGTTTCTCTAGATAATGTACCAAGGGATTGACAAAACTGAGGGTTGGAGTGTCCAACTCCTGTTGCTTCCCTCCCTGCCTAGTGAAGACTTAGCTAATACAAAGCAGGACAGCTACAATATGAAAATCAGGGACACATCCAGAAATAACAAATAGTCTGGTAGCTAAGGATGCGTGCCAGACATGCAGAAGACTGCCTTGTAGGTCCTGGCTCTGAACCAAGGCCAAGCAAGGACTTGGTTTTGGTATCCAGCACTCGTATCTGCAGGTTACAGAGGTCATACAAGGAGCGCTTGTATCCTCCATCAGCAAAAATATTTTACTAAGCTAGAGAAACACTGTGAAAAATTATTTGGTTTGGAATTTTTCACAATTTATCAGTATAAGATGTGCCACTTCAAAAAACACTTCAAGAGGGGTTGAGGCTACCTGGGACAGAGAATGAATTTTGAGGTACTTTTTCAGTTCAGCTTTGTCATCTCACCTGAACTTCCAAGGCTCCAGTGACAAACGAGAAACTGTCATTTGCTACTGTTTAGACTCTCAAAATGTGCTTAATCCAAAAGATGCTGTTGCTGATTTTTTACTTTGACCACAAATTGCACTTCACAAGAATCAATTGCTATCTGGCCTGCAGGGCCATGGGCAGAATGCATGTAACAAAAAAAAAAAAAAAGGCTTATGCCCTGGTAAGAAAAATACAGCCATTCTCACATTCTAACTTCCAATTGCTTCAGAGTCACTTACATGAAATATAACTCTATAACATTCAATACGTTCCCTCCACCCAAAATTCAGATTACTGACTTTCACCAAAAGGGCTTTAAGCTCTATGGGAGCTGTGCAGACAAAGACTTTGTAGGAACTATGGATTCTAGCTGCTCTCACAAATGTCTCTACAAATATGAATACAGTTTGCATACTACCAGTATTTAATATGTGCCTTGAGGAAGAACTTCTCAGTCTAACGTATTAAATGCACTTTCTTCCTCCAGGTACTGTAGGAGAGCAATAAGTGACATTCCTAGCCTCTGAGGTGAGGTTTATTATTTTAATAGATCTCAGGTGACTGTGTGTGAAGCATGAACAACTTTGAGACTTCAGCCTGGGTTCATTTCACACAACGCTAGAAAATTATACTGTGAAACAATATAGCTCAAACTTCCCAAAGAAAGTCTGCACACTGATTGTAAATGTAAAGAGAGAATTTTCAACATTTAATAGCTTGCTCATGCACCCCAAGTTAGGATTTAGAATATTTCACTGTTGACCTACGCTACTGTATCTTGTCATCCACTTTACCTCTTTCTGTGTGAACTGCTGCCTCCCCACATTTCACACTATGTATCACAAGGACTTTGAATCGCATCTGAGATGTCTGGAGTTTTAGTCTCTCACAAACCACTGTGACTTTAGCTTCTTCAACAGCTGTGGTTTTGATCTGATTTATGGGTACTTTTCCTTCCTATTTTTACTATGCTATCAAGGAAGAAAATGAAAACTGTCATACAAATTATTGTTCTCATACATATACTGGAAATCCAGATAAGGACACTTGGGGATGTAGAGGATGTAGATTTAAAGCTTCTTCCTTTTATTGAAAACTAGTCGGATTTTTTCCATTAGAACACCTATTAAACTTTGCTCAACTTTTTGTAGATATGCCCTTGTGCTTTTTTCTTCAGATGGAAAAATATTTTCCAAGAACATTTGGATATATTTCAAACATATCCATAACCATTGCACAGTCACAAAATATGCAGGATCATATCCTCAGCTGGTGTAAGCTGATGACAATCCATTTCTTTCAAAGCTAGCTTTGTGCAACCACCCTGGGTTTTGCCAGTTGTGGCTCAAAAACTATCTGAAAAACAACTGCTTTGGAAATGTTTATATGTCTGGCTGATCTTATTCTATCCTCTTTTGTTTACATCTTGACTATTTTGGACCAGATATATGATTAATTCAGTGGAAATTTTACCCTGGTTACTCACGAGTTTCTTTACAGCAGTTTGATTTCACTTCAGGGACTGGAGAGATTGTGTTTACTGATGGAGGAGAACAAAACAGCAGCGATAAACTCCACTCTTTGACACTGCCGATGTGCAGGAATGCTGCATTCTGCCCTGTCAGCATTGCACCATGCTTTCATACTTCTCCTCTCACAGCTTACCAGGGATATTCAAGATTCCTGCAACTCCCAAAGTACTCAAATCTTCAAGACTGAGGCCAAAATCAAGTTATCACAGTAAACTTCAATGAATTGTTGCAGCTATTCAAACTGTATTTATAGGTCAAGAGGAGGATTTGGTTTGTTTTTTCCTCTTTGAAGCCTCAGAACATATACTTTTTAACAAGATATTATCTTCTAATTAGAAAAAAAGAAAATGCTTTCTGGCCCTAAAATCTATGGCGTGCAAAATAAACATACAAGCTTTCTTCTTTCATGTTTTCCAGACCAGACATCTTTACACTCCTGGGAAGATGTACCTCCTGTTCCTATCAAAGGGAGACAATGAGGAGGGGGATAGCGGAAGCTGGGGCTTTCAAAATTGGTTTATTGGGGGTTCAATTGTAGTCTCTGCAATGCTGCTTTTGTTTTACACAGACAGCAGGACTCGCAGCTTCCTTCCTTCCACAGACTCCAAACCTCCCCTGTCCTCCCCAGCACTTGTGTGGCTATCAGAGCTTCCAGCTACACAGAAGCTGTAATGTGCCGATCCCATCTCCGATAGAGCCCAGCTAGGTGGGGAAATAACTTTCACAAAAAGATAATTCGAACACAAGCTATTCTCCCAGCTTTCCCAGCAGTTCTCTCTGCCACTGCCTACTCTTGAAAGACTGGGCAAAAGTCACTTCCTTTTGCATTTTAAAGAAAAGTTTTAATATCATGATACTGGCATTGGAAATTATTTTTACATGGATACCTTAAGAATACTTCACTGTATGAAACAGAGGTTGAGAGAATATCCTGTAGTCAACTGAATGGGTAGGAAGAAGATGAGCATGTGAATTTGACTCCCACAATGCTGCTCAAGGCACTGTCGTTGCTCATAAGCAACACTAATTCAGTGAAAGCACATCAAGTGTTTTCAGCTGTCTTTTAATGAGAAATAGCTGGTAGAAATAGGCAGAGGGGAGAAGTAGCAGCTCACTACAGACCACCAGAGCACCACAGAGACCTTTTGTCAGGAAGGTTTAATTCTGTAAAGCTGAATTAACTTCCTGGTCTAACCAGATCTACACACCCAGAAGTTATGAATGAGACCCCCAAAATCAGGAGAATGGTTTTAATGTGAGATTTAAGAAAAATATGGCTGTTTTATTTGCTTTCTCAGTGTTCAGCCTCCAGGGTTAACATTTCCAAGCTTCTGTTTGTGATCACAAGGTCTAGGAACCCACTATTTAACTGAGATTTGTACATGCTTCAAGGGCTGAGGTGTGAAGAAAAACCCTGAGACTTGTAAGAGATGTGATGAAGTCGTCATAGTTGGCAGTGCTGGGGATATTATATAGTTTGGCCCTGTCCAGGATTAAAAAATTCTCTCCAGCTGCTGTTCTTACATATTCTCCTGGTCTCTACTGGAGATATCGCTTAGTCTCAGGCAGTTCCTACACCTCTGCACAACTGTTCTGAACTCTGAAATGTCTAGAGTTTATTCCACAGCAAACTGAGCTCAACCATGAAGGGGCTGACCAGCCAAGAAGCCAACATCAACAGCTTTTCACAGTTTGGTTGGCCCCAGGGGTGCCAAATATACCACAGCAGATATAAATCTGAGACATATAATATTATTGCAAAAAGAGAGCTAATTTTCTCAACATCTAATTGAATTCTCTAGTAGTTTCACTGAGGAGTGTTGTGCTGGTTTCATCTCAACGTTTAATGAAAACTGATTTTTTAAAGAAACTGTTTATTTGCATTAAAAATTTACTTCCCCACACTCCCCAAAGTATCAAAAGAAATTGAATGTTGGATTTATAATTAATGTGGTTTGGATTTTAAAAGAAATTTTTTGCAGCAAAGAACATTTCCATAAATCATGTCCATGATTGAAAAAACATGGTCATAACTGAAGACAAAACTGCTTCATTTTGCATCTGTTTCACATATATAAATATGTCAGGTTTACTTAGAACACACTGATAAAGATGAGGAAGAAGGGAAGAAAATGATAAAAATAGCCTAGGCTGTATTGGTACCTCCTTTATTATAATTCTCTCTGGTACTATTGTGACCACTCATTAATTTTCTTGCATGGTTTAGTCAATTAAGCTATTATAAAGTTAAAAGAAAAATAACTTTTATGGAATTAAGCTCTTAGTTCAACCCTAGTAAAAAGCTGGCACGTGCAAAGTGTCATTGCCTTATTTTTTTCTGACCATTTCAGAGATAACAGCCCTAAATTAGTTCATCACAGAACTGATTTCTTTCTGCTCACACCAAATGTGGTCCTGTTGGTAGCTGTGACTTCAGGATCAGTGTTGGTAGGGCAGTGCCAGTTTGCACCATGAGAGAATCTGCCCAGTGCTCCCATAATGCAGCAGAATTGAAGAAGTTTGCCAACAGAACCACTTATCAAACGCAATGTCCTACTTGTAGTGTTATTCCATAACATAACATATGTCTTCCAAATAAATAACTTTGCTGCCTAGTCAGCCAACAATCTGCTGTTAATAAAAAAAGGAACACTAATATGTTTCTTCTAATATTTTTAATTAAAATATACATCTTTAATATATTTGACTTCTTTTTACCACAGCAGTTTGGCATGAAGCATCAGAGAGAACAAGAGTATACAGCAAAAATAAATTAAGTGTTTAACCTACCACCATCTTGATGGGAAAACATATGAAGCAAATTATTCAAACAGAGGTAACCAATGTGCTACATAACTCTTTTCTCCTAACAAGTGTGTAGTTGGTGTGGCTAATGTGAAGTCTACGTCTTTCACACATAAAGTGCCTTCAAAGTTATTTCTAGGTTCTTTCATTTATAGTGAAATCTCTTTCAGTTTACTTAGGACTTAAGGATTTAACTGTGTGCTTAAAAAATAAGTATTTCTTATTTTCTACAGCTTGTTTTAGCAAAAATACATTGTCTAGGAACAGTACAATGTATACGAAAAAACCCATCTGCTTGTGAGACATTTCTGCCCATAGATATCCTGTCCTTCAGTGGTAAGGTATATTTCTTTTTGTGATACATCCATTTACAAATTAATGGGGAATCTTTAAACATTTTCAAGAAATGGTAGGAAAAGTAGCTAAGAAGTAAAATTATCACTAAGTTTTCAAGTGTTTAGGTAAATTTGCAATCAGTTTGAAAGCTTGAAGGGATCTATGTGAGACTCCAGCCCTTACACTGCTCCTCCATCCAGCCTCCAGAGGCTCCGACAGCCGGCGCATGGCAGCCTCATTATTGCTTTGTGCTTCCTTTTATTTTAGTTGGCCTTTATTTACTTGCTGAGGGCAAGGTATCTTCCAAACTAAGGCAAACCGCATTTTTAGAGGCACAGGGAGCAAGAAGTGATACAATTTGTGCTGACGAAATGGAAAGCGGATTGTGTTTCCCCACAGCCCCATCAGCCGCTCCACTCCCCGGCCACAGGGCCCTGACATGGCTGCCCGGACGGGGCCAGGCCTGTGCTGCAGCCCACAGGCTTGGCTGCCAGGCCACGTGGCATCACCAAGCACAAACATGTGGGAATATCGTGTCCATTTGGGATCAGCTGCCCCCACCCATCCCAATGTCCTGACTGATATTTGAAAGGGCTTTAAAGGTCCTGCACTCTCCCCACAGGTCAAAGCTGGGCTGTGAGCAGCACACAGCCATGGCTGTGCTCCAAGGGGCTTCTTGGCCAAAAAAGCCTCACAGCAGGGAAGGACCAGGCCCCACTCCCTTCCTGGGGCCAGGAAGCATCGAGCCAAGAGCCAAAATGGAGCTGTCCTCGCTGGTGTTACAGGGGTCCCTGAGACTCTGCCACCTCCAGCCCAGCACCACGGCTGGCACCGCGCAGCCACGCCAGCACTGCCCCGTCCCAGCGTGAGACTGAGGGAACACAAAGCCAGACAAAATAAAGGGCCTAGGGGAGGAGGAGAAGGCAGCACAAAGGGAAGTGGCAGAGTTAGAAATAAATATAAATAAAACAATGGAACTGCAGAAATGGGAGGTGACTCTGACAAAAGCCTGTGCTGCTGGCAGCCAGCCTGGCACAGGACACAGCCCAGAGCAGAGGGTTGTCCCTGCACCAGGGCTGGGAGGACTTCAGGAGAGCCATGCCTGTGCTTCCCCTGTGGCCCTGAGCAAACCCGAGCCCTCTGCACCTCCGTGCTGACCAATCTGTTGTGACTTCAATGGGCAGAAACAGCTCAGTGAGGAAGGACGTGCCAGGGCCCTGAACAGCTGGAGAAATGTTCATAACCCTGACAAGCAAATGAGCCAATCATAAGATTTTCCCCCTAATATGAATAAGAAGTTGGTTTTGCATGAGCAAGGCTTCAGGACTGAGCCTAGGGACCACCTTATGAAGATGAAATATTTCTTCTGATTTGGTTTTTATATTCCAAGTCCTTGCATTAGCCAATCTTCTAAATAGCAGCAATGCCAAACTTCCTTCCAGGCTCAGTCAGATGGCTTTAGGTGCCCAGCCAAAACCAAAAAAAGAATTTATTGTGTGCTGCTATCTCCAGTTCCTAACAATATATTACTCAAAACCTGAAAATTTTAACTGTGCCAAACATTCTTTATCAAGGAGGTACCTGGCTAGGAACCTTAATTTTTGAGTGTTTCTGCAAAGAATAAACTACTGCTTAATGGTAGAAACATTACAAGGTGGATATATTCTGGCTCTAGAAATTTGAATTCTGCGCTGATTTAACCCCATATGCACAGGAACATAAGAACAGCCATACTGGAGTGTATCTAACCACCTCCAGCCTGCAGCAGTCTCCAAGCTGGCACACAGGGAAATAAAAAATTAGAAACAAAACCAAAACAAAACAGAAAAAAAAAAAAAAGGGGGGGGAAGGTGTTGAATAGTCCCAGTCATGAGAGCATTCTCCCAGTCTCCATTTGCAGCTCCACTGATTCTCAGTCCCAGTCTGGTTTGCTCCCTAACCCTCAGAGGGTCTCTCTCATGAGTCTCCAGTAGTGGCTAGAGCCCATGCGAAAGCCTGACACCTAAAATATTCTCAGCCCAGAGGATCGTCTGCTCATCTCATGGAGAATTTGGGGTTTTGGGCCTTGGACCCTACAGCCCTTACCTGTGAACCCTTGTTCTCCTGTTAGAGACAGGCAAGAATCAATCCTAGTCCACCCTTCTAAACTTAAAAGTAAGTAGTAAGGCATTGTGCTTTTAAGAGGTGGGGGGCAAACGAAGAAAAAAGCAATTAGGAGGTAATAGCTCTGCTGGGAGAGCTATTGAAAACACTTTGATTTCCACATTAAACCAGTGAAACTCTGATGTTTCCAAGTTCACTGGGATGTGTGTCCAAATTGACCTTTTATTGCATATGGTCAAGTGCTGTGAAAAATCCCACCACTTAGCATCTCTCTGTTATCTCAGCAACAGGCAGGGAAATTCTCTCCTTCAAAGAGAACCATAAAAAGAGATAACAGAGACAAGGGCTTCTGTGCCATCAGCATTTCAAACTCCACATCCCCTCAGGAAAAGAGGGGGGTTTTTGTAAGGGAAAAGAGGTTATTTGTAAGAGTAAACTGATCAATGCCTGTAGTTTCTCACCCTCCAATCTTGTGCAACCCAGAGAAGAAATGCCTCCAGGCTCTCCACCTGGAAAGTGTAGGAGCAAACCAGTGCAGGTACAATTCTTGGAGTACTAATCTTACACCAGTGGCATTGGTAAATCATTTTACAATTACAATTCTCCCATATATCTATACTGCAAAGACAGATTTCTACCCAACTCTTCCACACTTTCAGCCCCCTTTTTACCAAGGACTGTGATTTTTCTTAAACTAATAGGTCTATAGTCAAAACTGCTGCTGTGTACTGAATGCCAAAGTAGATGCTGCTGTGTGTGGGTGGGAGGGGAAGGAGTCTGCCAGTATAGCACATTTCATTCAGGGAACTGGTATAAACTACATACAGACAAAACACGAGCTTGCCAGTATAAGCTGTGGCTACACGAGGAAAGTTTGCCAGAATAGCAAACTGCCAAATCTTTTCTAGCACAGACAATCCATGCTATCCCACAGATAAATGTTGCTTCAGACATTAACTCTCTCTAGTCTCACCATACTGCACATAGAAGCAGACACCACTGAGATATGCTACTGCTTTTCTCCATAACCTGTCACAGGTCAGCAATTTCAGGAGGCCCAAACTCTTTAGAAGAAGATGGGAAGGGAAGAAGCATTTGGAGGCTGGGTTATGCCCTTCTACATTTGCTGTGATGGGACAGCTGCACTAGGGCAAGGCCCCTGCCACATAAAGAGACAGAAGACCTGGTTTAGCTGCAGTAGAAATGGGACTGCCATTTCATTCTGCTTAGCTGGAAGAATCACTAGGATCCTCAAGTGATTTCATCAAGCTGTCTTCTATTGTAAAACATGAAGGAAATTAATTTTACTTGCGAGTGAGAGAATTGGACAACAGCTTGATGACGAGTTGGAATAAGAGGAAAAAGGAAAAAAAAATCTCCTGGTATAGCAACAGTAATCCATTTCACAGTTTCCCACATGTTTGTGCAGGGCTTTTTCAAGTACCACCTATGGACATCTTTCCTATACTTTTACCCAGAGTAAAACTTCATAAAGAGTAGGCACAGAAAGGCCAGAACATCTGGCAGAGTAAACACCATAGACACAGAAGTGGGATTATCAATTTTACACAGTGCATTTCCTTTTTTTTTCTTAAAAGGCACTTTAAATTAAAGTCAAGAGCTTTGCTGGGAAAACATATAAAATACAATATCATATAATCACATCTGAAAACACAACAAAAATTATTAGAAAGGCCATTCTGTATTTAAAGCATTTTCACATCCTGAGAAAATCCTTTTTATTGTTCAAAGTAATGGTTGAGCTCAGCATCTGAAAGCAGATATAGGAAGGCAAAGAAGCCAATCAATCATTCACCAAAGCAGTGTGTTGCATATATGGCTTTTTCTATGCAGGTTGCTTTTTCCCTCACATTCACAAAATCTTGATAATTAACATGCTAAGAAGATTTAAGCACAGTTGATCTGGAGTACAGGAAATTATACTATTGAAACCACCAGGAATAACCTGACTTTACAAAATTTTGAACATGGTGCTCCAAGAACTTTAAACAGTGGCTCATGCTTTGGCCACAGCAAAATTTCTGATATAGGTTTATATTCCAATCTCCCTCTCTGTTTTTCTAATTTTTGAGAACTTGTTTTCCATTTTGCAGGTAGATTGTCTGCTTACTTATTTCATGTATGCATTTCTGTTCATTCACTCTCATATCATCCCGTATTTTATTAATCTAAATTCTGATAAAAATGAAGTCTTCAGATTTCCCCTGCATCCCCAGGCTGTCTGGCAATTGGTCTTACACTGTTAAAGGAGAGATGACAGTTTATTAAGCATTAAGATACAGACTAATGAGTTCTTGCCAAAGCCTGTCAAAATTAATTCATTTTCCAATGCAGTGAAATGAGTGGCTGAATGGATCAATACAGTTGCTTGCAATCAGTACTCCTCCACAGTAAATGCAGGAAAGCACTGCCTCTGGTATTCTGCTGTATTTGCCATTAGTGACTGACGTCTCAAATTACCCAGATTCTCTTCTGACGCAAAAAACTTTTGCCAGGGAGGGTGAGGAAAATCAGGCAAAGTAAATAACAGTGTTATTAACTAATTTCTTATTCTCATTCAACATTTTTCCCAATATTGCCCACATTTGTCAGCACTCAGATTTCATGTCTCCTTTGACTTTCAGGAAGAAATATTTCAGTTTCTCGTAAGGACCAGATCTTGGCTATCTGACCATTGTATGGGATCTGGCTTCAGAGATAGTCCCACAGATTTCTGGGAGGGGACCAAAAAAGAAAAAAACAGAAAAGCAGAGCAAAGGGCTTCATGTCAGTGGAAACACACATTCCTGGGTTAGGCACTCGACAGTGTGAGCCAAGGTGTTAGCGTGGTGCCACCATGTTATCTAGACTAATTAATTTTAAACAGCACTCTATTATTAGATTTTATTTCACAGCTTTGTCTGTAATTCCCGAGTTCCAGAGCTGGTCACTGTGACTCATTCCCCTGAATGCTGCTGTTCTGTCCCCTTGCAATTAAAAAAATTAAGGAATCCCCCTTCCCCACTGCCCCAGCCATCTTTCCTGAGGATACTGTGACCTAATTCATAGCAGTTCTGGAAACACAGAAGGCTCTGGGACCCTCTGGCTGATTTAAGAGGCGATTCTTATTTATTACACATTATGGTAATTCATTTTTCATTGTTTGGGAGGTTCAGGGGGCTTTGTGTTACCTTTAAAGAAAGTGCTGACAAGCTACCACAAGTGTAAGGAGAGAGGCCACACAAGAGGAGGAAAAGAAACCCAGTGCTAATGGCTGTTTGCTCGGATATGGTTGGTATCCTTCAGTCAGTCCATATTTATTTAGGAACTCAAGGAATATTACAATTGTGGCAACTACTCAGGGACTACACCATTTTATAAATTGCTTCACTTATTCATATCAAGTGCTCAAATCCAATGAATGTCCCAGTTTGGGATGTGACACCGAAATGCAGAGTCCCCAAGGAGGGCAGGGAGCTCTCCACAGCCCGGCGCTCAGCACGCAGCGATGTCTGGCTGCTGCATCTGTGCAGTGCTGGGGTGTAACCCGTGCTAGGCACTGCCTTGTGCTCCAGCCCAGCCCCAGCAGCACTGCCTTGGCTCTGCACACAAACAACAGAGCTCCTCTCTTCGGACTTGAACATAGGAAACAGAGCCCAGTTTTCCTTTTCGGTGTTTACCTATTTCTCCTGTCTTCTGCTTTTAGACTGATGAAATTTATTGGCTTTCTAGAACCAAGAATTTAAAATATTGAGAATGATCCCATCTCAAGGCATCTTCATAAGCAACCTCCCTGAGAGATAGCAGTTGTTCTGTCAACGACAGAGCCAGCAAAGCCTGCTTTCCTGAGAATTTGTGCCTGACACTGAACTGCTGCATGGATGCACTGTTATCTGTAATAAGAGATTAGCATTCACTACAACCTGTTCTTTGGTAGTGACCCAAGTTAAGCACCTTTTCTCTGCTGGGTTATTTTTACAAAACAAATAATGATGGAAGCTATTTTAGAATTCTCCCCTTCTGCAGACTTTGATTTAAGCGTCACTGGATGAGGAAGGAGGCAAACTGACAGCCACAAACCCACTTCAAGAGCAAGCACTAAGTCCTATGTAGAGCAAAGATGGGGAAATCTAATCAAATCTGCTGGTAAGAAACAAACAGAATAATTTTTCAGTCACTAGCATTTATCCAATTAATAAACTGTGAAGTATTTATAAGACTCAGAAAAGGAAGAAAAATAAGCAATGTAAAAAATACCACATTAATTACAGAATTATATCTCATGCACTCTAAAGTCAATATAAATATAGTAAGAGAATAGTGATATTTTCTCACTTCTTTTATACTATTTCTACATTTCATCACTAGCTAATTCTAAGATACATTTTTATTTCCTTTCAACTCTGCATTCTGTAGAGATAACATTACAGAATAAATTTTCCAATCCCAGGCCCCACATTTTCCTATGATCAGTTACTATACACATACATCTGGATTATGCACAAAAAGATAAAAGGGGACAAACAGCACACGTTTGAAAGACTAAAGAATAATTACTTTCAAGCCAATATGTCAGTACTTTTAGGAAGATGGAGGAAGGGGAGAAAGAGGAAAATGAAAAGGACTGAGTCAGTTTTAGAGCTTTTACAGATACTATTATATGGAGCAGCCTGACACCAATGTGCTCTTTCAGCAGGAAAGATACCCACATTCACAGCGCTCTTTTGATGGCCGTGCTTAGAGCTGAAGTTATTTTATTTTTTAGTCAAATCTGCAGCTTGATTAGCAGTCTGTCAGATTGAAACTATTGGCCTAAGTAACAGAGCTCCCTCTAATGGTGTTTCTATGGTTATACTGACTTACACTACATTGTATTTATGTTCTTTCTGCTTGCTGCTAGTAAACTTTACATCAAGCTCAGGACTGCCTTTGTTGGATATATTTGTGTTTCTTCACTCCCATCTGGTGCGACAGCTTTTCCTTCTGAGACAGGAGCAGTTTATTGCAATGGAGTATGAATATCAAAGGAAGCTTGTGCAGAAGAGGATCATTATTATGTATTAAGCAACCCAAAAAGGGAGCAAAAGCATTGGCATCTGGGTAGTATCTTGTAAGGCTTTTTCCCCTGTTGCAAATACTGGTTCCTTGCTTGCAGAAAGCATACATTAAGAAGGACAGTAATACTTTCTTTGCATGTTTGGGGTTTTTTTATTAATTTCTCATCCTGGCACCCCACCATGGGAGAGGCTGATGCTGTCTTTGGGATACTGCCAGGCATATAATTGTTGAGGTGGATTGAAGGTAATTCAGGATTCGAAGAGTAAATTTGAGGAAAAAATTGTAAGCACTTAACAAACCTAAAAGATAATATGACAACTAAAATGAAACATTAGTTCATTCACTTGCTTTTCATCTAGAAATTGGCCAAAGACAGGTTTATTTCAGATAATTCTCCCTGACCCATGCCACTTGTTGCAAGTGTTACAAGACACAAAGGAAAACTACTCCTAATTTTGATCCAAATAAAAAAAGTGCAACAAAAATTCTGCTTGCTTTACTCCCAAAGCACTCCAATTTTGCCCAGGAGAGTTCTGAATATTCCAGTTAGACCAAAATTAGAAAGTACTTTGCAGTATCTCATCTTTCCCTTCATTTGTGCACATCACCAAGCTTGGTAAATCAGTAAAATTACTGCTCCTCAGTGAAGGAGTAAGTGTAATGTGGAAGGGATATTGCCAATATGAAATAAGAGGTATTTATGGTCCTGTAAAGAAGTCAGCACCGTTAATTCACTCTTTAGTACCAGTATGAAATTCACGCACACATCTTAAACAAGAAAGAACTGGACAGAAACTTCACTGTGCAATGTTGGAAGAAGAACAAAGGTAGGACCATCTGCCCAAGAAAAAATTAAAAAATAAGAGCAGGAGGGAAGGGAACAGAAACTATTGGAAAGGAACCTGGCTTTGCAGAACTGCAACTATGCACAGCTATGTTCATACTTATTTTGTGCTTTATAAAAAATTATGAGTATACACCACTTTGGTTTAAGAAAAAAGAGCAGCAGAAGTACTGAGAGAAATAAAACACACCCTTGGCTAAGTATCTCGGTCTGTCTCCCCAGGGAGAAAAAGCATTTTTAGTGGTCAGGCAAAAAGGAAAGCAGGGATTCATTATTATTACTTTTGTACAACTACGTTCTACATGCAAAAGGCAAGAACACACAGAGGTTACTTATTTTTACTTTCCCATGTACTTAATTGGTAGCACAACTGTAAATAACTCATTGTCTTTCTGACTGGTACCTGCCTATAAAAGCCTTGGCCAGTAATCAGTTCCTTTTTTAAGTTTTGGGAGTTTTTAAGCTGGTATTGTTGAATATCCATGTCTTTGAAAAATCATTTCACAAGTTCAAAACCCTGGCAAACAAGAGCCAACAGAGGCATCATTCTGCAGCTGGGGCACTGCAGGTGGACAGGCTTCAGGTCCCACTTAGGTCACAGTAATGGGTGGCAGTGGGTGGCACTGGAGGTGGCTTATTTGATCCTAAGCTACCATCTTATTTGAGTTGGAAAAAATGCCTATTTGTGGTTTTCAAATTATGGAATGAACTTAATTAAACTGTAAAACATTAAACAACAGCAGGAAAGATGATATCCTTGTGGGGAAAAAAAAAAGAATAAATCAAGTTCTTTAGAGACTTGGAGAAAATAAACGAAGTGGTTATAAAAATAAATGAAAAATTTCCAGTCCCATCTACCACCTGTTTAGTGCAGACAGCAAGGTGAGTTTGCCATTTTAGAGAAAAGTTTCTTCAAGAGAAAAAAAAAGAAAAGCTGATATATAGATGCAGGTCCTTGAGAAAGAATATTAGCTCCTTTCTCTTCTTTTTCTCCTCTTCTTCCCCTCTCCCCTGATGTCACTCTGTCATGCTAAAAGCTGCACACTCCAAAGAGTTCAAATGTTTTTCTAATGCTGAAGAAACATGGTAAAATGTGGAGCATTACAACATTACCACTCTAATTTATCAAAAGTTTGGAATGTTTCTCAATATGTGTGAGTGGGAAGGCAGAAAAAGGCATTTTTGACATGTAAAATCATGACTGGAGAACTTTAGAGAAAGTGCAGGCAAAAAAGGAGAGCAAAGAAAAAAAAGCAGTAAACAATAAAAGAAAAAATGTGGTGGAGAAACAAATTCAAAAGCATATTTGACATTAATTTTTTACAAAATAAAAACCTGTCATAAATTGTAAAGATTTCCTGCATAATAATTGAAAGAAAAAAACAGATGAAGTCTGACATGGGACAAAAAAATGTGTTTCTACCATCTGTCATGAAAATATTGCACAATGACTGGCACAGAAAACTAACCCTCAGCGGTTTTGGGTCTTTTTCTGGTGGTTTTGGGTTGGGTTTTTTTTTTTTTTTTTAAAGTATAATCAACGCATCAGAAAAGCTAAACTGGAAAAAGAAGTTACCACTTTGTATTTAACTTTCAAACAAGCAAAAGCCTGATTCTTCCCTTACTCTGTGCAGTGCAAAACAACTGCAGACAATGTCACACAGAGATGAATTCAACAAGGCACTTCGCAGAGTGCCCAGCTCCAGCTCAGAGACACTGCTTCAGTGGGTCAGGGAAATTCTCCACCAGGACTGCAGCCAAAAACAGGGACAATCTTAACTTCTGGAGAAACTGTCAGTAAGAAATTAAAGTCCTTGGTCTTCAGAGGACTCTTGGAACTGAGTAAATCACAGAGATTGACCAGGAATGTGAGGACAAAGACTGTCAAAGAGATAGGCTGGGACTGTGTAGCACCTTACAAACAAGGAAAGCAATTTCAAAACCAGTATGGTATTTGACTGGCAGCCAATACATTTTCAAAATAAATCGAATGTGCTCCTGTCATCTCCTTTTCATAAGAAACCTGGCAGCCACATTCTATGCTAGCTAGAGTTTATGTAAAGTCCCCGGTTCCCTTAACATAGTGAAAACCCAGCCTGCACTACAAGTATTTGCACTGTTTATCTAAACCATACTTGCATCCTCAAACACCACTCTGTTTTCCCATGATTTTTCGTCATATTGCATTCATGAAGAGCCTTTGAAAAGTGAGATTGTACAGATAAAAAAAAATCTTTAAAAAGATTCACTTGCAGTGGGTGTTCTCAGGAACATCATAAATAGAAGATTGGTTCTGTATCTATAATTGAATACTAAATCAAATCTGATAATTTTCAGAAACTAATTCAACTGATCTCATTAAATTTGGAATGAATTATTCCTTTCTGAGATTCATTTCACTTTAGTACATTAATGGGTTCTTAATGTGGTATTGTTCTTTTTCCAAGCATGATGTATTAATATTGAGAATTGATATTTACTAAACAGAAAAAAAATATTTCAGTATCAGTTGAATTATGAGTAACAACTGAGTAATTTCCAAAGATTAAGCAGAGGGGGAATTGGCAAAGAGTTGTGGGAGGAGCAGGAAAGCAAAGGTATGGTTAATCATTGAAAGGGAGGGAAAGATGCATGCAAGAACGGTGCAATAAATCTACCTTTAGAAAGCAATGAAGCAATCAGCCAAAATAGATAATGAAGGGCCTTGCCATGACACACAGTAATGAGCAGCAACCAAAGCTGCAAGTGGAGGAATAGTTACACTGCTTTACACAAGCTGACAAATCCAAATGACGTGAGTTCAATTAGATTTTTCAAAATTCAATTATATACAAAAGTCCAGATTCTTAATATCAGACTCTTGATTAAAATTTGGGGAAGATTCCATTAGAAACAGCCAAGACCAATATAGCAGCAGAATATTAAGTGAGAGAAAAAATGCAATGGATAGACTGTGTTGTCATAAATGCCTTTATAAGGGCAAAGAGCAAGTGATTGCTAGATCAATGCTAGAACCAATTTTATTTAACATCTTTATGAATATCTCTAAGAGGGGGCACACAGCACACTAACTAAATGTGCATGACACATTAATTAGGAAGTGCTGGAAATATCAGGAAGGACTCAGAAATGTTTAAAACCCCAGAAAGAAAAAAACAAATCAAGTACCACCCAACAAATAAATTCTAATATCCTGGAAAAAGAGACAGTTAAATTCTGCACCAAAAGTGGAGGTCTAGTGGCTTTTACAATATATGCTGAAAGCAAATTAACTGTGCAACACTTGCTTCACATAATGTGACACAGGGAGAAACCACCTTGAATATTTTGCGCGTCTCCTTTGAGACAGGGAAAGATATTCAAGCTTCACTGTGGCAAGGTTAGTTCTTCACAACGACGCAGCAAGGCAAGAATGCTACATTTGGCTTGGATTTACCTAGATAACCAGGTGAATTATTATGCTTTTTCCTCTCTGATTCCTATAGCTCACATCTTTCCCCACTTTTAAACCAGAAAAATCCTCCCACCAATCCCAAATATGAATTCTAATTTAAAAAGAGATCGCAATGCAGGTTGATTGCTGTGTTTTACAAGTTATTTGTCTAAATTATGTGGCCTATGTATGAATAATTACTCCCTATCATTCAGTTTGCTCTCTATAAAGATAGCTGAAAGCTAATTAGAAGCTGTTCAGTGGTTAGCCAGTGCTGTCTTTGATCACTCCTTGCTTTTAAAGTTTGTGCCTGTGCCCATATTGCATTCCCAAGATGTTTTCATTTACCATCGGGAAAGCAGATAGAATTAGATCACATCACAGGAAAGGAGTGTTGAGAGGATGAGTAAAATCAATGCAAAAAAAGGGTAGTTATATATTTCACAAGTTTGTAAAAAAACCCAAAACACAAATTAGGTATTTTAGGACTTTTACTAAAGAAAGGAAATTTGTACAGTCCTTCCAACGTGCCTATGATCAAAACCACATAGTGGCAGCCAAATATCCAGTGCTCATTGCTCATTGCCTCAATAGCTCCTTGTTAATTCACTTAAATATTAGAAGTTATGTTTGGGAAGCCCCACTCAAAATTTACATGGCCAGCTGACTCAGAAACATCCCCCTGCTTCCATTAACTCTTTTTATATCTTCCTTTCAAAGCCTGATCACTCAGGGAAAATGAGTCACTTGTGGCAGTTTCTGACTTTGACAGGAATGCCACAGGAAAGGCAATGCCCTCATAGGCAGGGTGGGCAGAGCGCTGTTCCTGTAGCACTCTCCAAAGCTCTCATGGATGCTCCTGTGTTCAATATCACAGCAAACAAGGAAGTTATCAGGATGGACTCCACACCACTGGCCATTTGATACCTGATTATGCAGCAAGCTTGCCAGTAACCTTGCTGAATAGGCTTTAAAATATCTTATATGGCTCAGTGGTCTCATAATCCCCATTATACGAGACCTGGAACATCTCTTTTGGAACTCACCTCTGCTTTACTCAGAGTAAGCCTAACTGTCTTCAATCTGGGCAGAACATATTGATCCCATTTGATTCTACAATACATCTGCTGCAATTACAGCTTTTATTGGGAGGAAGCTTCACTAAAAAGGGCAGCCTGCTGCCTGCCCAGAATTTATCAATACCTATCTTCAGGGAAAAGGAGCTCATTAGCAATGTGCTGTGTGAAAGGTCTGGAAGCAGACAAAAAAATGACAACCCATAAATTAGAAAATAAAACATGCTGGAGCAGTGGTGGACAAATTTGACATCACAACAATGTCCCTGTCTATGCCTGGGAGTAAAGGCTGTGCTACATTTGAAGTTTATTTGAGAGAGTAAACAGTAAGTGCTTCTCTTGCATTTGTCTTGCAGAATTAGCAGTGTGGTTAGAAATTGCTCTTCTGGGAAAAGCTTTACATTTTATGTTCCACATCTTCTTGGGAATTGTTGGCACCTCTGTCTAAATCTTATCAGTAGGTTTTACCAGCTATCTCCTTCCTCACTCCAATTAGCATAGAGGGAAAAGCGCCTTTGTCTTTTTCTTCAGGGCCTGAACAAAGTGAGAGGAGCAGTAGATAATACTGATGCATTACTGGAATTTTTAGACCCATAATTGCATGCACTATACCCTACAGCACAGATTTCGAGTTCCTGGTGCTCTCCAGTCTCAGAAGTCTTCTACAACACATAACAAGGAGGATGGCAAGCAGGAATGTGTATTTCAAATAGTAAGAGTGGCCTAAGTTTGTAACAGAAACTTGCTCATTTCCTTAAGACAAGGCCCAAGCTTTTCATATAAGGCTGTCAGTACTGCATCAGATCAAAGGTTCACCCAGCTCTGTTGTGCCTCTGACAGCAGCCCTGGAGCAGCCAAGGAGAGGGCTCATCTGAATCTGAAGATACACCTAACGACAAGTGGGCAGAGGCACCCCCTCCAACACTGGCCCTCTGAACTTCCAGTCATAAGGTGGCATAAGGACATCCAGACGTGGGGGCTTCACCTGCACAATAGGTGCAGTCCCCAAAGGACTAATTCTCCATAAGTGATCTAGTTCCTTTTTACCTGTTACACTTTCAAAAACACAGCCCCAAGGGTCATTTCTTCCTCCCCATCAGCTCACAGGGAAGAGAGAGCCAGTCAGACTATGCAGTCACTTCTCTCTGGCTGCTTGGCTGCACCGCTTTCGGAAATTTCTTATGATTGCTGAGGTGACACTGGAGAAAGGGGTAAGTAGGACTTCTGTTTCCATCATGTTTAAAAACAAGCTTCCAGCACCACCCAAGCAGTCAGGCAGTACATAGAATTGTATCCATTCGTGCAAATCCTGTGTGGCAGATGGGTATGTTAGATGTGAAACCAGTGATGCTTCAGAACAGGGTTTGATCCATGAAAGACCAGACTCCTCACAGACTGGCTCTGCTACAGAAAATAAAGCGGAATCTTTCTCTAAGAGATTAAGAGGTGCTGAAAACAAGTTTGCTGGTCTGCAAATTAGCTGTGCTGGATATGTTGGCATGTTTAAGATGTTGTTCAAGGAAAATAAAAGTGCTACAATGCAAGATAGACAAAGTAGATAATGACGCCAGAAACAGGATTTCTAAGAATAGTTCTGTGTGTGTGTCTGAGAAAACCAAAACAGGGAAAAGGGATGTTTGCTCTGCACAGTGGGCTGAAGACCCGTAGTACTAGGGGAGGACTGGGTGCAGGTTTCTTTGATCTCTGCCAGAGAAGCACCATGCAAAAAGCTTTATATTCTGCAGGAGTTGGTTGCCCAGCATAGGGGGCACTTCCTCACCAATGGGAAGCTCCCAGAAATTGGACTATCTCAAAGGTGGCTGAAGGCCAGGAACTAACCCCCCCCATCTGCTCACCACTCTGCTCCCAGGGTGAAATATGGCTTTTTGACCTTGTCTTCTCTAACAATTGCTCATAAATTGCCAAAAAGCTTCCATGATGTAGCCCCTTACCTTTGGGATGGGGTGAGACTCTCCAGAGGCTGCTGTGATTCATGCATGGGTGGAAAGCTCCACAAAGAGACAAGGGATCCTCATATCCTCATTATGTACTCCGATGTTTTGTTAAACTGACTCTCCTTCTTGCTGAGCACAGCACCTAGCTGTTCATTTCATATATTAATTTCTCATTTCAGTCGAGTCAACTACTCACCTAGAACTAGCTCTGAAGTCCTTTTCTGCAAACATTTCTCTCAGACAAATAATATAGCAACCAGATTATAATAACCAAAGTGAGAAGAAATTCTCAAAACCTGTTTTCTTTTGCACTCATGTTCCTCTGATATCAGCCTGCCCATTTTTCCCAAGTGCAATACCTATTGAGTATTTTTAAATTTAAGGTTATTATTCTGACACCTCTTGAGTTGCAGTAAGAGTAGATATGCACACATTTCTATTCTGAAATATTTTTTTTCCCTTCCAGTTTACTGTTTATTCCCCTTTCTTTCTTCTGACCACATGATTGGGACCTAGTTCAGAAAGCATCTTCAGCATCTCTGCCTCACGGACCTGAGTGAAGCAGCTGTTTCAATTGCCTGCATGGTTCCTGAATAGAGGCCAGATAAAACTCATGTTTAAGCCTTTCTCAGTCCGGGTGTTACAATTAACAGAGGCACCGTGCAAAGCCTTAGCAAGGCAGCTTGTGGGAATAGGGACCACTCACCTCCCTTACAGTGCTAAAAGCATTGGGTTTCTAATCCTGATGTTCTTTAATGTTGCAAAAACAGAGACCTATCAGTGCCTGGTGAACAAGAGCAGTTTTGGTGCATACAGAACTGCTCTGCATTTACAGCCCCAATTGGGCTTGTTTAGATACCCACAAGTTGCATGCAAATAGGTTTGTTCCCATTCCCCTGCCGCATTCTTGTCCCCTCTGTCATTGAATGCTGTTGCAGTGGATGACAAACAGCTCCCCACATTAAAGGCAAGCTAAAGGTCATACTGCTGCTTCATTCTGAAAGCACAGCTCCTCCATTTCGTCTGCTGCATGAGAAGACAGTCCCCTTCTCAAGGATTCTGAGCTGAATCTGAATTATGTAGATACAGAGGGTAAGATGTGGGGGCATCATCTTGCAAACAGCCAGAGTACCAGATCCATCCCCTGACCCTGGAGCCCAGCTGCCCTGGTGCCTGCACAGTGGTCCACAGGCACCGGTGCCAGGCCTAGGGATGGCAGAGATGTTTTGTAAATTTTAGAAATTACTTCAGGAAAAGGATATGGAGGGAGTGTTCAAAATTCAGAAACATCTACTTTGATGTTGCATGCTTTTCCCCTGTCATTCAAACACATGTTTTTTTGTTTAAGGATGATTAATATATTTTTAATGTTTTTCCTAACTGAAGGGAAACCTGTGCTATATATTAACTAAGTCTAGAAAAACACCCCAAAAGCTGAGCTGGCATAAGTGGGTAGCCTGTATGTGATGTTTATTATGATTTTTCCTTAAGATCCTTGTCTCCTCATTTTTCAGTGTTTCTTTTTGCATTTGTCACTGCCCTGTTTAAGGCATCTTGTCTTCACTCCCATATTACTCCGAGTCCCAAGAAAAAGTCAACCCAAAACACCCTCTGAGAAAAAGTACAAAAATGAGCCAAGCTCCAGGCAGAGCTTTGCAGAATTTACAAAGCAGTAACTTACTGCCACTGCAGCTTGACTGACCAAACAATCTGGGTTTGCTAGTGCAGGTTTCAGGGTGTTTGTCTGGATTAGGGAACAACCTGGACCGTTCATGCCTGGCTATGGCAGACCCAAAGCTGCTGCTCTGGCAGGGGAAGAAGAGGTTTCCCCCAGCAATCCTGGGCCAGGGCTCATCTCCCCCACCCCTTCAGAGCCCCTGCCCCAGGTGAGCCTCCCCTCCACTTCCTGTGCATGGAAAGGCCATGTGAGGGTCTAACCCAGAGTAGAGGCCGATAAAAGAAGTCCCACTGAAGGCAGGGGGGTTATTCAGTCTCTCATGATGACATTTTGCATTTTCAGAGAGGGTAATCACAGATTAAGGTGGTGCTTGGCACAAGAAAAAAAAAACAACAGAATTTTGTCAGTAAACATGCAAAGTAAATAATTCTGGAGCTGGATTCACACTTGTTAAGCACTGGAAGTGGGAGAGGTACCAGGTTTAGCAGCAATAGCTAAATCTGAGCTCAGGCTTACAGGTCAGATGAAACAGCTGCTTAAATGTCCAGAAAAAAATGACTGCTCCACTGGCATGTGTCACAAACTGTAACATTTATCAAAGAAATAAACAGTACTCCATGAGCTCCTCAACTCCATTCATTTCTATTCCTATCCTTTTCACCTTGCAGATAAGACAAAAAACCTCATTATATTTTAGTTTCCTAAGTTTTATGGCTCTGACATATACTCAGAATGATTGCCTTTGCTGCTGTTAACTACCTGCCAGCACTCTTATTAAGGTTCATTTAGGAATAATCTATTACCAAAAAGGAAAGGTCCAAGTTTCAAGGATGGATTATTTAAATCACAGCATGCCGTTCTGCAGCAACAGGAAGACGGCCAATTCCCCCCACCAACACCTTTCAGAGCTGCTCAGTGGGGGAAGAGGCAGCCCTTGGGAAGGTGGATTGAATTTCCAGATGGAAAACTAATGGCAGAAAACTCAGGTCACCACAGCTCTGGACAAGTGCAAAAGAGCAATATTTCACTCTAGTATGAAGAACTGCATAAAAAGAATATATATCCTGCACTCTCCCTTTAAAACTATCCAGATAAATGGAATATTTAGGGAAACATAAGCCATGCAATATTATTTGCATATGGAGCATTCTTACTTGCATTTATAAAATAAAAATACAAGTCAAGACACAAACAGGCAGAATACAAAGTACAAGGCTACTCTACTATGGTAATAAGTGCATATACACATTTTTCTTTTCTTTGATTTAAAAAAATGATCTAGAAACTTAAATGTATGCTTGAATGAAAATTTAACAAATATTATAGTTTATATTACTATCCAAGTACCTCTGATGGTTCACTTAAAATATTTCTCATCTAGGTTACTTTTAAAAATGCTTTTAAGTGTAAATATTTTTAGGAGAAAAAATAACAACCAAAAAAAATCTAATGGAATAAGAGGGGCAAAAAAGTCATGTTGACTGACACACAAAAAGTAGGCTTTGTTAATGTTATATTCATTACCTTAGAAAATGTTTTACAGGAAGTGTAGTAAATCCACCACAGATGTGATAAAGATTAAAACCTCTTTTAAAGCAAATCTGTCCATTTAAAATAACCCAACAGACATGTGCAACATTTCTCAGCAATTTTCCAAGTAAATAGCTGATGAAACAAACTCAATATTAAAGAGAAGCATTTCATAAATTCTATGTAAATCCAGTCCTGTAAATCAGGGTGAAAATCACAAAATCCCTATTTTTCCCTTCATATCATAGAGATATTAAAAAGCACTTACAAGGTGATTTGGAATGGCAGCCCGTTTGCTCCAGCACTGGGCTACCACAACAACACACAAACCCACTCTCAGTGCAACACACTGCAAGGAAAATATAAGCATTTCATTTCCCTTAGAGCACTAGTTAAATTTAGAAAAATTATTTTGAAATACAAGTATCTAAATTAAGAGTACATTATTTGATACATTTGAGGGAGGAAATGTTATGGGTTTTATCCATATTTCGTTTTGGGTTTGTAATAGACCATCTTTAGACAAACCAGGATTAAATACTTGCATTCAGCACACCTGTAAATGCTCCAGCTGGGTCCTGTCAACCCGAACACCACAAATGGCTTGCAAAATTCTGATTACTAAATGCATATTAAATCAACATTACCATTTTCCCTAAAGAATTATATAACAGTGCAGTGGAGTTAAATAAGAGTTTGAAAATAAAGAATTAAACCAGCCACTTCCTCATGGTAATGCTGTATTTCATCCTCTTATGAACATCCCCACCCTGCAATTTTTGATTAAGGTTTCTACTTTTCTCCTGTACATTTAACCAATGTTTTAAAGCAATTAGTAAAGGAGTATTTAGACCAACAACAGACAACCAGAAGAAAAAATACACATATATTTTGCTATTGCTTCGTAAGATATGGTATAACCTGATCAGTACATACCACTCCCACACATGAGAGCTATAAGAGAATACCAAAATGTTGAAATGGTTCAGCTGAAGAAGAAAAACAGCCTTGGGACTCAAACCTGCAAACATTTGCTCCCATGATTAACTATTCTGCCATGAGGAATTTCATTTGAATCATTAAGAGTACTCAAAGTACCAAAGTTAAATACATACATAAGTATTTACAGGCTTGGACTTTGATGTGACCTAAGGAAACAGCAAAGAAACTCAGTCCCTATTTTTTTTTGTCCTTAACTGAGCTGATTCCCATCACTAACAGAAAGGAATTGCTCAGGAAAAAGACCAGGCATTGGGTGGAATCTTTCCCTGGGTACACAAAATTTTAAATCAGATTTTTAATTTGAAGAAAAAGTTATCTCTCTCCCAACAAAGCAGTATAAAGAGAACATGTGTGCAGATTGGAGCCCATAAAACAACCATACATAACATTAAATATTTGCTTATCTTCTTATGTTAGCTTGGCAAGAATTAAATTTGCTACTCATGACTACTGCTGACATTCCAGGTTCATGCCAAAAAATGTATTTACTACCACACACTGCCATCTTTTATATAACATAACATATGTGTGTTTATATGCATATACATATATGTATACACAGCCAAAAAAGAGCTGTGCCATTAATAATAAATCAAGTGAAAGTAATATTTAACCCACACCCCCTGAACTTGCTAATAACCATGTGCAATGTATAGACAAAACCTATGCTAGACTTTCATCATGATGTAATTGCTCTTTCAGATCAAACTGAGAAAATTACCATGCCAGCCAAACTAACATGAAGTAGGCTAATTTGGCCAAAACATTCAATTTCTCACTTTCTTTCTGCAATAAAAATATTACTGAAAAATCCAAATTATGTAAATAAGGTAGGAATAAATACAGTGTTAAAAACATAAATCAGTTTCAATGGAAGAGGAACACACAGGGGTATGAACTCTGCTTCTCAATCAGGCTAATTCTCTGCTGAGAACAAGAGTGCACAGATCGGGGGATGCCAAAACAGCACAGTGCTCCAAATACAGCATGGTGGGTTACAAGGGAGAAGTATCCTTTCTCTGCTTGAAATAAGACAGTGCAGGAAGTATATAGACTTAAATATTTAAGAAATTTTCTCCATGGATGGCATACATAATTTGATACATTATTTTTCAAATTTCCTTCAAATTCCACTATTTGAATTAAGTCAGTTGTAATTTGCTATTTCTCCCCAGGAGCTTGAACAGACACCAGATCTTTCACTTATCTGTGACTGTGCTATTTTCTAAAAGCAATAACCAGAAACCAAACATGCTTCCAAAAAATTCCCTGATGTCCCATATCTCCAAAAGAACATGGCACGGGCATAAATGGAGCCCAGGAAAAGATAGCCATGGCACAGACTTGGACAGAGCCCAGGCCCGGGGAGATATTTGCATTCTCTGCTGCTCAGGAAATGGGATGTGGTCAGTGCTGAGCTCAAGAGCCAAGATTTACCTTTCACTTCTGCATCAGGGCTTGAGAGGACTCTGTATCCAGATGCTCAGGGGCATGCTGTGTTGGTACCAGATGTCCTCTCACAGCACTTTTGGACCCCTGTATTTGTTTTGTCCCACAAAAAGGGCATCAGCTTGTGTAAAGGGGTTCTCACCTGCTGAAACACTCCCTGGAATCACTGGGGGGGGGCACACTTGGTGTAGTTTAGAGAAGCCAAACCAAGCCCCAAAGCAGTTATGAGCAGAGACTGCCATTTCTACACCAACTGTTCACCCATGCACTGACTTGATTCTTTCAGATCTGGTGCAGCTCACCTGTAACTGAGCCTGGAGCCCAGCAAGAGCTGCAATGATGTGTAGGTCTCTCATCATGGCAATCAGCAGAAAGGCCAGTGTGCTCCTCATGTCACAAATGTCTCTGGTCAATATCAAATGTTTTTGTAGTCCAAGACCACATCAATTATACAAATTAAAGTTGACCATAAAAGAGAAAATCAAAACACTTGGGTCAATATACAAAATTCTGCAGAGTGCACCCTCAGGATTTCCTCTAATGAGATAGAGCAAAATGCCCATAAAATGTGGACAGCTGGTAATAACATCATGGCAAGGAAGCCTCTACGGATTGCTTAGAAGCTCAAGTACATTTCAATTTAAAAATGCTTAAGCAAACTACATAAACTCAGTGCAAATCATGTTTCCTTCTAACTAAGAAAAACTACTTACAGGGAGACTGGGATATACAGTTTTAGAATTTGTTTGCATAAGAAAGATACATCCTAAATTTTGTAATATACAGTGTTAATAGTATATATTTAAAAGAGTCTTTATAATATCTCATCCAGCTCCTTTAAGTGTTTCTTAAATCAGCAGAAAGAGAGGCCTTGGTGTCAGCAGTTCTGAGGAAGTACAGCTCCCCGTTCCTCCTGTGAGAGCTGTGCAAAGCTCAGGGCTCCCCAGGAGGGACCCATGGAGCAGGGATGCTCCCTGGCCCGCTGGGAGCTGGTGGCTCTCGTTCTGGCACAGCTGCTCCTGCTGCACACACTGTTTTCTTCTTCATGTGAAGGTCTCAGAATCTGACCTAATTTAAATTTAAGTCAAAAATCACAACTGCCATTTTAATAATACACCAAAGCCAGAATTAAACAAGCAAACTATTGGTTCCTGTCTGTCTTTCCAGATACAAGCCAGCTACAATTTCAGAAACAAAGTAGACACAAAGCTCTCGTGCTGTCACCAAACATAAGAGCTGTAAGTGGATAAACCAGTAACTTCTGTAGTAGGAATTTCAAAAATCATCATTTCAACACAGAGCTCATACAAAGCATCCATCTATCTAATAAGAAAAATCCATTGCAGATTTTTTCAAATTTAAAGTAATTTATCAGCTCCTGAGGGGTCTTGGGAGTGCATTTGTGATGTTCCTCTGGAATAAAGTCGTCCAGGAGGCATCTTAATCAATCATTGGAGAAGCTTTAACCAATGGGGTTTTGGGCTCCTTGGGTTCTCTGGAGACATCAAAACATCTCTCCAGCTCCACTGATCTTTGCAGCAGGATAAATAGCAGAGGGAAAGGGATGTATCCCATCCCTGAAATCCTGAGTGCCACTTAAGCAAACCCAGACAGGGCTGATTGCACATGGGCAGAGGGACACAGCAGAGGCAGCAGGAGTCACCTCCCTCCCCTGCTCTGGCTCAGTGACCTGAAAGGAGTTTGTAGCAAGCTGGGGGTCAGTCTCTTCCCTGCCGTGACAAGAAATAGGACAAGAGGAAATGCCTTCAAGTTTGGTACTTCTAATTGGAAAATTTCTTCCCCAAAAGACTTGTCAAGCACTGGAACAGTCTGCCCAGGCTCCATCAGCAGTGGTGGAGTTGCCATCCCTGGAGAGATTTAAAAGATGTGTAGATGTGGCACTTAGGGACATTGTCTTGTGGTGGCCTGGGCAGTGCTGGGTTAATGATTGCACTTGATGATATCAAAGTCTTTTCCCACTTAAGTGATTCTGTGAGACACTGAGCATGGTGCCATATGGCCTGGAATATCCCTTTGGCCAGTTGGGACCAGCTGTCCCTGCTGTGTCCCCTCCCAACTTCTCTTCCCCGCCCAGTCTATGCATTGTTACAGCAGGAGAAACTGAACAGTCCTTGACTGGTACAAACCCTGCTCAGAAACAACTGAAAACATCGCTGTGGCATCAGCATTATTCTTATCCTAAATCCAAAACACAGCACTGTACCAGTAGTACTGGGAACAAAATGGGCTCAGTCCCAGCTGAAACCAGGACAACAGGAATCCCTGCCCATCCAGGGCCAGTTTCTTCCCTGCACTGTGTCTGCCAGTAATGGGTACCAGAGCAGCAGGAGGAGATGTGTTGGAGCTATAGCAAGCAGCTATGGAGCAATCTTCTTGTAAGAACAAACTCTTCTGAACCCTTAGCCTAGCATGTGTCCTGAGCTTTCAAGAACAATTGGCTATATTTTAATATATGTAACGATTTGATTGTAATAGCTGTCCATGAGGTATGCTTTTTTGTATAAAGAAGTCTCAGACAAGGTCTGGTTATTTGCAGGATTTAATTAACAACTCCCTGGAAATTCTTACTTGAAAACTGACCAAGTTACTGAGTGCACAGGTGAATGTCACCAGCAGGGTTGTGAAAGAGTCACCAACATCATTTATGAAACTTAAAGAAAAGGAGAAGAGACTGCCTCTCCTCAGTTTCAAGCTGATGAATGACATATGTGAGTGTGCCCTTAAACAAATAAACAAAACAAAAACAAAATTAAAAAAGGTTTCCTGATTAAATAATGAGCTATTGCCTGGAACAGCAAAAACACATAAACAAATACGAGGAGAGAAAACTCTTTCAGTAGAGAGCAGGATCCTCTCCAGAGCACGAGCTGTGAGCAGTAAGCCGAGCCCACGTCATCAGTATGGTTGGCACCAGCTACTGCTGAGGCCATTAGTTACTAAAATGTGCTGCTTTTTTTTAGCACTGACCCAAGTTCCTTCCATCTCCTGGACTGCATTCCTCCTTTTTTTCTTTTTTTTTTTTTTTTTAATTATTGTGGGTTTGTTTGGGGATTTTTTTTAAGTAGCAACACAAAGAGCTGGAACAGGTTGATACGGTGATGGCATCACGTTTTGATCTCCTGCTTCAAACAAAAGATGCACACCCAGCTATCAAAATAAAGTGAACTTTGTTTAACTCTACTTGCCCGACTTTCCCTCGCCTTTTACCCTGCATAGTCATACAGAACTGAGCCAACAGGATATAAAATGTTACCCAACCAGAACTGTCCACAATGCAGACATTTGATACCCATATTGCCTCTGCTTGTTTCTGAAGTCCTTTTAGAAATGTCCTTTCTACCTTAGCCTTCTTTGTAAGAGTTAAGTCATTTTAAAAAGAATAACAGACTCCCGTCTAACTCACACTGTCAGACCACCAAAGTCATTTTTCTAGGACAGCTTCCCTTCCTCTCTGTCAAAGGACAACAGACTATGGCAGGTCCCAAAGCAGGTGACTGACTTGCAGAAATGTTACGTGTGATGAGGAAACCCTTCTCTGTTAAGCAAGAACAGCTGCAGCTGCTACAGAGGTATCATCATTATACGCAGTATTCTTTTAAAAGGCATACTTACAATATCCATGTGCAACTAGGAGCTTCCACACCATCTGTATTTTAACATTGTCCAACCAGAAGTATGTCAATGTATATATTATTCATAGGGATTCCAAACTTTTAGATGTCTCAATCTGGGAAAACAAACAACATTCTCCCTGCTCCCTCCAAGCTTCCCATTTCCTATTTCTGCAAGGCAATAAAAATACTTGCAAATGTTTTTGGACACTGTCCTATCTTTTCTCCTGTTGGAGGAGAAAAATAAATGTTCCTCAGATTCCTTATAACAGAGAGAGGTTTAAAATAGTTTCTAAGAGATTTTATAGCATCTTAAAATATTCTCTTTTATCTTTTATATTTTTCTTACAGTGTCTGTAGATTATGGGCTGAGTTTAAAAAACCCTTGGGTGCTACTTTTGGAGTTGAGAGTATGCATATGGTGCACACATTTCCAACTAAGTGATGACTTCCATGAGACGTAGTACTACATGTGGGTGGGATGCTGGCAAGTAACAGATTTTAATGTACAATTCAAATAAGGGCATGAAAATCCAAGTTCTGCAATAAAAGAAACATGTTGAAATTCAATGGGAGAAATTTATTTATTCTGAGCCTTCAAAAGAGCTGGGAATTTTGGTTCTGTCCTGAGGCTGCACAAAATGGCTACATGGAAAATCTGTCTCCAACCAAATCTGCCCAGGACTGCAGGCATCAGGCTGGTTTTGTGATGTCATCTAGAGTATTGTTTCACAGAAAATATGGAATTGATTGCATTTTGCTAAGTGAAGTGGAAACAAAGCGATTTCTCATGCTCAGATGTAATCACTTCAAAATTAGGGCTAATACATCTTTCTACCCTCAACAGGAACTTCTCTACCTGTCAGTGCCTTCAGCAGCCTCAAACGAGGTGTGCTGATATCACCATGCTGGGCAGTAGTCCTGGCTGCAGTAGGATGGGGACAGTGTGGTCTTTTGAGCTGGAGTAGCAACACTACCCAAATTCTTTGCCCAAGGCACTAACATAATTAGGGATGGCTCTGATCATTAGTGCTGGAGAAGCAGTTATATTGTTTAGCAATTTATCCAGTACAAGCAACATGCTCAGCTCTGTACAGCACATAGCTCACATTTATTTTCTTCCCCAAGGAAAGTATAGATTGACCACACCACGAAATGTACTGTGACTGGGACATTGTGTCCCAGAAACCTTGTAACATGCTCTGGTCTTTGTTGGGTAGACACTGTTACTGAATTGTGTTATAACTCTACATTAATAAAATATTTTTAGGTCTTTAAGAGTGCTGACAGCATAGTACATAACAGATAACCACTAGATTCTTGAAAGCTTAGCATCAAGTTTGTACAGATCCAAGACAAAAGTCTTAAAGGAAGTATTTGTTATAAAGACAGTTCCTGAAGAAAGAAAAGTAGGGGTCTGTTTACTACAAAAATGGGAAGATGTTCTCGCAAACGGAGGGGGTGGGCGGTGACAGCACAAGGCATAGGAACGTAAGTTGGAGAAGGATAAAGAATTTGGGGGATGTGGTATCACGAAAGAGCAAGAGGTTATGTAAAACTAATGAGACATGCAGAGCCCTAAAACCACATGCTATTACCCAGGGATCAAATCCCACAAACATTTCATGCAATTTAAGAAAATCATTTTTTCTCATCACATCTAAGACGTACAGTGTAGTAGGAAAATAGTGTCTCCTTTTTTTTTAAGCTTGGCACACCATCAAAGTCTCCCATGAAGTCAAAGAAAACCACCTCCACCCTAAACTGAGGCTTCTGCATGGGGAAAGAAAATATGTTCCCTTCACTGGCTGTTTCTACCAAAGAAAGCAGAAACCAGGTGGGAGACACACAGAGCCATCAGCTCGTCCCATTCCACCTTAATTAAGCTGGAATTCCACCAGGACACTACTCTTGCAACAATGTTATCAAAACCTGAGGTGATCCAGTCCAACCCCTACACAAAGATGACACTTTTGGAAGCCCACCTCAAGCTCTCATTTGCCCCTCACTCAGAAGGGCTGTGCCTCCAAGTAGCCCACTGGGCTGGGGCTTTGGTGGCTTCCCAGCCAACGGTGGAGGCCTGGCCTCGCCCTCGCCTGGGAGCTGGCGGCTCCCAGGCCAACAGGGAATGGCTGCAGACTTGAAAGACACGCTGCTTAAAAGGCTCTCTCATGTTTCAGCTGACCATGTGTTTTCTCTTAGTACCCTGTGAGTTCAAATACCTCTGTATAACAGAAGTCAGACTGAAAAGGCATTGTGCATAAAATAATTCTTATCCGCGTTGGTACGAGCCTTTGTGCTCTTTAAAAGCATATACAAGTAGGCAGGGTCCTATTCACACTGCTAGGTCCATAGATTGCATCTTTATCAAATTCAGCGATAAAAAAAAAGGGTTGTAAAGGTTTTCCTTTAAACCTGATCTGTAGCAGCACAGAAATATTTAACAACATCCACATCATTCATAGGTAACTATCTTTTGAGAAAGACCAGATTTCTCTCTCTTCCCGTGAAACACTGCCAACCCAAGTGCATTTGCCAGCAGCAGAATCAGGCTCAAGGGAATGACAGAGTTTGCAACAGCATCCTACCAGGTCCTAGAGCCAATCCCAATCCACAGCTGTTTACAAAAAAAAAAAAAAAAAGGCAGTGGTAGTTCTGAACTATTTCAGTTGTATTGAAGGATGCAAGTGTACCAGTGGCAAGAAATCAGAAATATGCCAACAAAGTGTTTGGTGAACACACCCCAACTCAGAAAAAGTATTTTTTATTTTATAGTACTTATCTAGTGGTACTGGTTTTACAGTTTATTCAATGTGCTCAGAATTCCAATAAATGAATAATCACTGAAATAAAACTTCCACACAGAGTGTGTCGGCACTGTAGCAAAATAAGCTGGTATTGATTCAACTCAGAAACTGGGACTTCTTGTGGACAATAGCTTAAGAAAGAATTTTGATTAAATTGAGAGGCTCATATGTTACTACGCTTTCTACAGAGTTAGTCATTGTCCACAAGAAAAAACTTCTGCAGCACTCCTCAAATGCATTTATACTGCAACCTCTGTCATTTTCTCACAGACATCACTTAGGACAATGTGGTGGACTCTGCATATTTGATCTCATCATTTACTTACCAAGCTAAACCAGTTGCTCACTCATTGGCATGGGAACTCAGGGAGCAGCTGAGAGGTGTCTTCACTGATGCTTTTAGGTACTAACACATGGAAAATTGTAATCTTCTAGTGGAGGCTTTCCAGCCTTTCAGATACATAGTCTAAAATGAACTGCAGACACACAGATGTACACTTTCCCCCAGGCGCCCTCACACCAGGGTGGTGCAGCAGGTTTGCTTTCAAGACTCAGGAGCCTTTTGGAGTAGAGCCCCACTGTGCAGCACTGTCCTTGCTCCACAGCCACCACATTCTCTCCCTTGCAGCCCTGGCATGCCTTTGCCACTGCCATGTACTCTTCTTTTCTTCTAATAAGAACATACCATAATACAAATGGGATTGCTGACAGTGCCCACTGACTCCAGACTCCTCGACACCCATGCTTAGATTAATGTCAGCCTTTAAGGATTTAGCCAGTCTTCCATACAGGTCTGAAAAAACTTCTCTCCTGCTTAGTAGCCAGTGTCCAAGAGCCACAGAGGACAAGGATGTGTTTTGAGGCAGCAAAAATAATAATATCTTGGGCTACCAGGAGTCCTTTCCCCAGACCTGGTCAGCAGGGCTGGGGGAGCTTCGCTGCCTTCTGCACTTTGGGGCATTTGGCTGCTGAGCCACCTGAGCAAATCACACACAGCAGCTCACAGCTGCCAAAGCCTTGGGGAGGGCAGCACAGGGAGGGGCCTAATCTCTACCTGCAGTTTAATTTCCCAATTTCTCCTAATCAGACTGAGTAAAGCACCTCACTGCTACAATCATGTTATTATGAGTACTGAGCCCTTTCCCTGGGTTGTGCTGTGGACTTCCCTTAACAGTCTGAGGAACTCAATCTGCATGACCTGATGCTCTCCTATGGAGTTTTGGAAACTCTGAATTCTTATAAAACTCACATTAACATCCCATTGTCATGAACATTTTTATCATTAAAGAAAATTCCAGTGTCATTAAAACATTTACAATAATTATTTCTATGTCAGAACCGTGTTTTACAGAGGTACTTTTCATTTGATAAAAATCAGCCTACCTACTTTGTTAAGTAAAATATTTCCAAGCAAAGGCAAGCCTAACTCAAGAACAGCAAAGATGACTAGAGCTTGTATTGCTTGTATTTGAGCCAGAAACAATTAGTTATAAGACAGTTATTAATGTGTACCTTTAATACTCTGACTCAGCCTTCTGTGTGTTTCTTTCCCTTATGCTCCACTTTATACCATCCATCCTCTCTACTCACACACAAACCCAAGCCTGGCGGCCTTTAAGAAGCATATTAGCTGGAAGAGTTAGAGGTATATTCCAGATCTCATGTATTAAATTCCCTCAGCCTGCTGACCTCTTCTATTCCCAGGGAAAATGGAGGCTGCATCACCAGGAAGGACTTCAAAACGATTAGGGACAAGGATCAGACACCACTGCACCAGTGTCTAATTTCTTTCCTTAAAGAAAGAAAACCTACAAGACATGCTTCAGTTCTCATTTACAGCTTTTCTGGAGCACAACATGTTCTGTGTTGCTATGGGTTATGAACACGAGTTAGGGAAATTAAATAAGTACCTAATCCAAGCACCACTCAGTTAATTAATGCTGTGCTGTTAACAGGGCTATAACTGCATGTGTTTCATGAGAATTAACAAGATTTGTTTGCATTAGCATGGTCTTACATCTCCCAGGTGACAGCAGGAACCATGAAACAGGGATTTATGCTCTGTTCTGGCCACTGTCAGCAGTGCCCAGAGGGGCTGGGCACTGACACTGGCACTGGTGCCTGGGGGCTCTGGTTGTCACCCATCACCCGCTCAGGAAGGGCACAGCTTGCACCCACTGCACCTCACAGGGGGGAACTGCTGATGGCTTGGCACACACAGAGGGGAGATGACCCTCTGGCCTCATAATTAAATGGACTAGAACTGAACTTGCAACAAAAATAAACACAGCAAGTACACAAATCAGCAACACTTGCGTGACTTTACGAAGACAAAAATCAAATTACTTCAAGATGATCTTTACAATTACGTTAGCAAGTTCAATAGAGCATCGGAGTTGACAGCTGTAGCTTTGTGTGGTGAGGAGCCGCAGAAGGCGGTGACAGAGCTTCTCTGGGCTTCAGCAGGGCCAGGCTGAGCCCCTCTTCCCTCCCATTCTTCAGCCATTACTCACACAAGTGCCATGAAGATTTTCATTACACAGTATTGGGAGGAAAGATAGAAGTGGAGTTCTGCTTTGTATCTGGCACTGGTTAGGCGAGACTTCTACTATTTTAGTGCATGATTCCCTCCATTTGTCCCTCTTCAGTTGTTCCTCTCCCCAACTTTGCAAACTCCTCCAAATACAAGTTTTATAGCCTTGACTGTTCATTTGATGTGGACTACACAAGGATTAGCCAAATGACACAGGCCACGTTACAGGGCAGATTTCTGTAGATCTAAGATGAGGTCCACATATTCCTCTAGTTTGCTCATTTGCAAACATCTGTAGCAGAACACAGTGATCTTCCACGAAAAAGAAAAAAAACCCACACAAATGGAGCCAGTTCCATTTGTTTTCCATGTATGGGAAGAACTCTCTCTAAACAAATTTAATTCTTGACTCCAAGTAGAATTGATGATGCTTTTCAGATAAGAAGTGGTAAAATAAAATCGCAAAAGATCACAGAAGATTATGTTGTTATTCCCTTCCTGCAGCATTCATCTAATTTTATGTTTTGCATTGGGGCAGTTTGGCCTTCTCTAAGACCAGAAAGACAGCAGACAAACAGCAGTTGAGTGGTGGTTAGACTGCACTCATGTAACCCAGCAATCATAACTCAAGGGAGAAAATGATTTCCTGTCAGAAATATAGACTGAAACTGCCAAGAAAATCTCTCCAAAGCTACAAACTTATCACCATTCACCCATTAGACTTGTGATGAAGAGAAAAATCAAAATTGCACCACTTAGTAAACCATGGATGGAATACCAAGCAGAAAGAAAGAAAAGAAGACGCAGCCATGAAGTCAGCTTGAGTTCTAGTGAGTACTTTGTTCTGAAATTACATTTCTAAAAAAATCAGAGAAGTAGGTAAAAATACAGTTGCATTTACAGCCTACCCACTGTGACATTTTTTCCAGACAACTGGCAAGATTTCACTTTAGCTACAAAGCCATGTCTTAACAATCTTGTGGATTCACTCATGTCTGTGCCCTTGGTGCCAGAATGCTCATGTGTGATGAGGGCTTGGGTTGGCTTTAGGACACGATGCACACAGTGAGCAACCCAGGAAACACCAACCTGGGAGCGAGTGCCCACCTAAGGGTTCAAACCCTGCCAGCTGCACTCCAGGTTTATAGCACAACTAAAGTTTTTACAAAATGAAATAACCAAGAAAATAAAGTTTGAGAGGTGACGTCCCCCGGCCTTTTTCAGAAGTATTTGCCCAATGACAGCAAATTTCTCTCCCTGGGAGAGGGTGTTCTGCTCCTTTGGTACCAGCAGTGGAAAAAGGGAAAAAAGCCTGCACAGTGTGACTTCCTGATTAAGCTACTCATAACCTGCAACCTTCTTGGTCTATTCTAATCGATTTTGTTCTACTGTGTTTTTCTTTTGGCAGTTTCATCTGCTGAGCCCAAAGGAGATCCAATTTATAACTGGATGGCTGGTTCACATCCACATTATCAAAGATTTTCAGATGTGAAACCCTTGTCCATTGTTTCACACTGCTATCCATGGCAGATAAAGCATCATTATTAATGCTTTATCTAATGTATTAATCCAACATCCCAGAGAAAAACAGACTGGAAATTCAATTATCTGTTGCCACAAGTCACTTTGTTACACCATGAAAACAAAACACAGAGCAGATTGATTTTTTTTCATAGAGCTCCAGAACACAAAACTTATCAAGAAATGAGAAACACAGTAAGAGCTGAATCTAACTATAAATTCTGACATATATCCACTTATAATGATTAATGACTAAGAAAAAGAAAAGAGAGGCTGCATGCACAAATGCCAGCCTGGACTGACATTAAGACATATAGCTATTTTAAATATTTTCCCTTCTAATTACCCGTGTATATTGTAAAATATTCACCATACAAAACCCAATTGGCTCTACTGCCTCTCTCAAAAGCAGCAGGCAGTCAAATAAGCTCTAAAAAGCCAATTCAAATGCCACAAAGTAAAACAGCACTGCTGTTTCTCCCATAGAAAATCCAAATAAAGCTCATTTACTTCTCTTGGGAGTATAAGACAAAGGTATTAACAGCACAGCAGAGTTCTATAGCAATATATGAACAAAGAGACTGAATGCTCCAACCTGCACTCACTACTACAGCCTCCATTATATTTGCTTATATTTCAGTGGGAGCACAACTCATTTGACTCGAGGAAAGGGCTGTGGCAACACTAACTCAGCTTGTTCACCATTTCAAGAGTGATCTCCAAAAGACACAAAGAAGACAGAGCTCAAGAGTTCACTAGTAAACAGCAATCAGAATATGTCACTTTGTTCACTACTTTCCAAGGACCAAAATTATTTTCCTGGGCAGAATGGCTGATTTTAAGACAGCTTTACAGCTAAGGCATAGTGTTTCACACCCTACATGACCAAGACAGCTGCTTACACAGACCAAAGCCACCATGCACACAGTTTCAGGGGCTATGTAGGGCTTTTTCGAGGTGTGTGAGGCAGAGTATGAGTCACACCATGGGTCCCAGCAAGGCCACATCTGGCATAAAGCAGGTGCCTAGTGAGAGAAAACAAACCCCAAATGCCGCTGAGACAAAACGTTTAACAGTATGTTTTGGGATATCAAGGTGTCCTCTTTGCTGTCCATGACCATACAAGACAGAAATAGTATCATTTGTCACTGGTTCCATGCCACGTAGCACATCTGGAATCAGGGTGTTGGCGCTGTTTGTGTTATGCTCTCAGCAGGAGACAATTTGCTGGTAGAGATCATGTCAGCACTGCTGGAGATGAAAACATCCAAAATAGTGTCCATGACTGGCAACTTTTATTTTGCAACATATGTCAAACTCCTGCCTGTGACGTGGCACAGCTAGCTATCGTATGATGTAAGGGCTACAGCACATATTTTAACATACAATGCAATTGTCTGGGAGAAGTTAATGTGACTCCCCACTGCGAGACACATTTCATGACAACCAAGTCCTGAAAAGTGCTCTTGTTCACTTAAAACTGAGCTGAAAGGGCTTCTCACAAGGTGGGACACACTGGGCAGAAATTTCCAGAAGAGAACTGTGAGTGGAAAACCTTTAAGCAAACACCAGTATTAACCAAACTGGAAGCAGAATTACTAGCTTGGGTTGGGCCTCCTCAGAGTAATGAAGCAATTCCCTTAGAAATGCCTCTATATGTTCAGAGCCTGCTCTTAAAACAGATTAGCCATGTTGTCATCTTATGTGAAAACCAGTCTTTGCTTGGGAAAATGAATTAAGACCACACCAAAATGACTCCAGTGAAGGGCTCTCAACAGCACTCATAACCTCAGGGATGCTTTAGAACAGCAAAAGGAACCAGCAAAATGCAGACTGGTTTCCCAAGGTTGTTTTACTGCAGAGCAAAAACAGAGTTTATGAAAGCGAAATACATCAAGGAAATGCTTCCATCAGGCCCCAGCGTGGTGATGCAGTTCCTCAAGGAAAGAAAGTTCTCCTTCATCCCTTCCAACATGGAGCTTAGGAAAAAAATCACATGTGATGTGAGTCATCTTCTCATTCAGACATGAATTCAGTTTATCCTTGCTGGAAGGATGATCTAACCCTTACCTTCTCCAGACTTTCTCAACAGGGGATCAAGGCACAGGATAGAGAGGAGCTCAGTGACAGAGGTGAAAAGAGGAAGGAAAAACATACACAAACACACAGCAAAGTGATAATTCTGGAGCTTTCCGCCAGGAAGCCCTGTGCCACTGCACAGCAACAAAAATAACCCAGGGGTTCCCTCTCTGCTCCGGCTCCCTGTGAGGAGCCACTTTAAAGCTTTTAGAACATTTGCAGAGTTTGAGAGAAATGTTTTTTGTTTAACTTCAGCTACTTCAGAAATGCCTGGGGCCTGAAGAAACATATTTTTGGATTGTTCCTAAAGAACAGGCTGAACTTTGAAGTTTGGGGAATTTTTTTCAGATCAAATGTTAAATTAATAAACACCAACATGACAAATCGGTCTGAGAACTGGGGGAAAAAATTAACAATCACTAAAAAATCTTCTTGGATTAATTAATTGTGGCATATTGTTACTTGCTCTACTATGTTGATGACTCTGGCACTCCCAGTCCTGTAAGCCACACTTCATATGAGTTTTTGTGTCCTAACTAAGCACTTTTTGATACTATTGCCTATTTTTCCCTACAATATAAAAGGCATATCATCACCAGCATCAGCCTGGGTAAGAATGAGATCACAGCTAGTTTACTTATGGATGGTTTAAGAAATGCACACAGAAATTCAAAGCAGCTGGAATCTAAAAGACTTTGTACACAGCTTATTTATAACAGAAATTTCATCAATGCCACTGAATTTACCTTGCATTTTCTTGTTGATTGATATGTCCCACATGACTAATTTTCCCTTCACTGTATTGCAAGAAATGGCTGGAAAAGGAACTCTTGGGTCCCTGGGAAGCCATGGGTCAGTCAGCTGCAAGCCACACACAAACTATTAATTACAGCTACGTGGTCAGAGCCCTCTGCTAACACTGCAAACAGGAACAGGATCGTGCCAGTATTGCCACATCCACATTTTTATATTCTTGCCTCAATTTTCCTCACCCAATTTTGAGAAGGAAAACCATGATTCATTCCTAATAGGTGCCTTATAATTTAATTAAAAAGTGATAATGTAAAACAACCTTACCCTATAAATACTGGTAAACAACAGTTTGCTCACTGCTGTAGTTCCTTACCACCCCAGGGAACTATAGAGGGAGAACTATTCAATATACTTTCCTGTAGAATTTAGGGATAATTTTTTCAGGAATCTGAGGACTGATCCTTCAGCAGTCCAGAAGTGTACCCACAGGGACCACTGGAGCAAGTTTGCTTCTCCCAAGATCACTTACTTATTTTTAAAAATTAATAAAACTCCCCCTTTCGGATCCTAGCCTATTCTCATTTACACAAACCAGGTTAATTACACCAGGATATTCCTACCATGGGATGGAGCTGAGAGATGAGAGCTCCTGCTGATTTTCTCCTTGGGGACTCCTACAGCAGAATCACCTCCCTGGCAAACGTGGTCCTGGTGGAGGGCCAGGTCCTGAGCTGGCACTGATGGACAGGGTGCTTTGATTAACACCACAAGCTCCTGACCCAGAACATCAGCGCCCTGAGGAGGATTCCAGCAAACATCTGTTACCATTAAAGATTGCTGGTTGAGATCTACACCCCAAGAGGGCCAGGGCTGAGGCATTGCATAGTTCCTCTCTGAGGCTGAAACAGCACACAGATTTGAATGTTAGTGGAGCAACATTTAAGGAAATCAGCATCAGAATAAGGAATGAGGAATGTGAAGCTATTCATTTAGTGGTTTCTCTAATACTTCTCCATTTAATATTTGCAAATTTAATATTTACACATGCAAGCCTTACAAAAATTATGTTACAAGGAACAGCTTCTGTACTTCTTATAATAAACAACCAACCAAAAATACATGGTATGTATAGCAGGGGCTTACAGCTGGGATCCTATATTACTTCTTAGAGTCACTTATCTAAGATCTAGTATCTATAAAAAGCCTCTCTGTTTGCTATTTACACAGGTGTCCTGGAGCATTATATAATCATGTAGCAGATCAACATAGCCTTAGGATCTCAAAGTATAATAAAAGTACATTAGGATCATGACGTAGAGGGAAAGAGTTGGCTACCATTTGACACTGGTCTTTTATTCCTTCCAGAAGTTCACCTGGGCATGGAGGATGGATGTCCTTAATTCTTCATCAGAATAAGACAAAGAAAACATATCTTTTTCTAATCTTGCTTGCCTAGATTTTTAAAAAGTACAGTTAAGCTGGCTCCCCACATAAATGTTTAAATTTTGCCACTCTTATTTATGCTATGTGGTTCCACTAAACTTGGCAACAGATCTCCTACAGTAAGGTCCACAAGCCAGGGGTCTGGCAAGATCTGTACTTTCAAGAGTCAGACTTTAGACAAGTAAAGCCATGGTAACTTAAAGTATTCAAAATATACACCACCAAGGAGGACAACACGAGAGATGACACAAGGCATAGATGTTTCCACATATTCTATAACCACAGGGAGGATCAGAAAATATATTACAAATGAAATCAGATCCTATGACAAAAATGCCCTCCAGGAAAGGCATCTATTATCCCTTACACAAAAAAAAAAAAAAAAAGAAAAAAAAAAAAAAAGAAAAAAAAAAGAAAAAAAGAAAAAAAAGATCGTGATGTATTATCCATAAAATCCTCCACAATAACTAATCTATCATTTCAGTCAGGCAAATCCCGAAGACAAGGTCTGAATCCTAACAAGGTAGCAACAAAATCCACTAGAATGTAAGAACAAGGGACATAGTCACTTCCTATTACATCTGGCTTCATTAGAGCTTATTCTGCTTTTAATCTGCTGTAATAAAGTCCTTACGTTTGAGCAAAGATCTTAGACTTTGACATGCTCATATAGAAATATATATTGCATGCAAATGACATGGCAAAGGCAGCACAAGTACAACAGACCTTGTACTTACTATGAATGAATTATGTCCCCCATTCATGAAGTCCTACTGTCATTCTTTTCCAAAGCATCTGCTATGCAGGATCAGAACTGGCTCTTGACAGGAGACAACATCAGGAGGAATAAACTTCCACCTCCCATTCCCTAGGCTGTGTACAGCTGCTGCTTATGCCAAGACATTGCACCCTCACCCATTATTTTTATCAGCTATTCAGATTCCCACATAAAATAGAAGACTGTAGAAAAAAAAGTCCATACATAAATATAATTCAGTGTAAATCATAATACTTTTACAAACTTTTTAGAAAATCTTATCACCTAATTGCAAGTTCAAGCATGTCATCATGCTTACTGAGGATTGCCAGAGGTCACAAGGAACAAGCATTCCATATAACTACCAAGGAATTGCTCCCAGACTCCTGTCATTGGATTTTGCCTACTTGTACATACATAAATCAACTGGCACTGCAGCTTAAAATGGACATCCTGTCCTTGACACTAGCAGCCATTTGCCTGCTTGACAACACTAAGTCTTAAAAAAAAGTATTTGCTACATCTTGCACTGCTCATTTTCTCCATAGTGTTTTTTTGGACCTGTTTCTTAGGTTATGGTTTTACTTCTAGTTCTTTAAATCCTCAAATTCGATTTACTTACAGGCCCTTTACCCACAAATGTACTATGCAAGATGAAAATATCAAGGGATTACTTTCATCCAGAAAGCATAAATGCAGAAACACACATATTCTCAATTTTATATGAATGGCAATCAACACCAGTGGGGACTGCTAACAAAGTCATTGAATTTGCACAGCATAACTTGGTCTTTTTCCCCGCTCTCTTCAAGTATTACTAGTTCATGTCTCACTGAGTAACAACTTTTCTTTCATGCTGTGAATCCTTTTGCCCAAAGAAAAGCACAAAAATACATCTGAACAGTATTTTATAGCATTAATGACCTCAGCCTCCTTACCCCAGGTAATGGCCAGTTCAAGTTTGCTCAGGGATTACCCTTTACTCCTCCAAGGCTGCTGATTTACAAAGCAAAGAGATACTTGAGAAGCCCTGGCTCTATTTACCTACTAAGCATTAGCTCTTCTGAGATCAATAGTCATGGAAAGTTAATCCCAGCCCATACTTGAGAAAAGCCATGTAAAGTTGCAGTTTTCTGTATGAAAAACAACAGAAAATTCTTCCAGGAGATGGGCTTGCTTCCCTGGGCAAAAGAAGAGGCAGAAAGCAGCAGCAGAAAGCAGCAGCCAATGCTCTTAAGACTGACAAGCTGCAGCTGCTGCACTCTGCTAACAACTGCCTGGGAGAAACAGGAGGAAAGCCTGAGGGATGGGTGGCTTCTGGAAGTGGTTCTTGCCATGGAACCTGTCACTGAGGTCTGGGAGTCATTGGAGGAATGGCACAGAAATTATCACCTTTCATTGTGGGGACCGTATCCTTTGCTCAGGGTGCTCAAGCAAACTACTTCAAAAAAAAAAAATTTAAAAAAAGATGGATGGTTGGTATGGACTGCTTTATGAAAACAGAACAAAACCAAAAAGAACTGTGAGCCACGCTATGAACTCTACACTAGGGTTTGCATTTTTTAAATTCCTCACAATGGATCTGGAATAAATCAGCAATGGGTCAAACCGGTTCAGAAAGTGTTTGAATAACTGCCCATGGAGTGGCCAGAGGTTCTCCGTCAGCACAGTATTTTGACTGCTGCTGTTCAATTACCATTTGAGAAAGCAGGACTGCTGGGAAAGACAACACAAGGTAAACCAACACTGCCTACAAAAGCAATCAGAGCACCAATATCCACACTGCACAGCCTGGCCCTCAGAGACGTTCCCAAAAGCAGCTTCACCTCATGCTGCTCCGAGCCAGCAGTGCTCCACACGGCCAAAGGTAAGGGGCTGTCAACAAATCAGGAGAGCCCGAAATATCTCATTTTATCTCTATAATAGAAACAGTAATTGACAAATCATTATTTTACATTTATAAAATACATGATGAGGAACATACCACATGCATTCTAGACTTTCTGTCTGCACTGGAAATCAACTGGGAAATTAGGAGGTATGGCGTAGAAACATCACTAGGAATATACCGTATTACTGCTTTTGCAGCTGCAGTCCCAGAATTTGTTTCACAATAATTCAGTTACCCATGTTTAAACAACCAGCCAGCAGAAGAAAGGCTGATATATTTCATATGCATTCTCTTTGAGCAGGGGGGCCTTCACGTCTGGTCGAAAAATGTCAGGCTCATATGACACCACCAGAGTCAGGAGAGATGCCTAACCATAACTAAAAGCAGAATTTGGCCAACACAATTGGAAAATACCAGCAGAGTATATACAAATGCACACACGCAATCTCATATAAGAGCAAAGCATGAGACAGATTGGATTTTTTAATCACACCTTTAAAGAAAACAACATTTCATGTACAAACCTCTCACTGTGCTCCTACGCGGATCCTTTATTCCACTGCAACGTAAACAGACATACCAGAGTCTGGAGTAGGGAAAAATGATTTTTCTTCCCCCCCCCCCCCCCAGTGAGGATTTTAAACACAATTTGAAAAGCAAAAGAACAGATCTGGCCTGCCTTCTAAACTGACTTCAATAATAGATAAACAGTTTTAAGGCTACCACAGTCAGCAAGTACATACATAAGCTTTACATTAATATACTTACCTATACTTTTCCGAGAGCTTCATTTTTCCTCATTGTTCTCAGTTTCCTCTAGCATATAATCCAGAAGAAAAAACTAGACATTTTTCCTGATCACCAATACCAGGTTTTTACAATTAATATTTTAATGGTTTAGATATTGTTCCTCAAAAACCCCTTCCCCAAAGGAAAGCAGCCTTTCTGTCCGCTTCAGGACCAATTTCTACAGGTTTTGTATCATCTTTCTAAGATCACCCTATCAAAGAAATCCTTCAGAAAGGAAAGATTTTAGCTTGCATCCTGCATGCAGCGCCTGACTTGAAGCTGCCATTCTCTTCTTCAAATCTCTTATCTCTGGTGCACTTCCTGGTAACACCTGAGGGCTTTGGTACTTTGCAAAAACAGAGTGAATCTCAGTATTGGCAAAGCCATAACCAAACACAAACATTTGGAGATATTACTAAAAAGCCAAGATTCTGAAACAGCATTTTTAACAAAATTAAACAGATAAACTTTGGTGCAAATTAAAAACAACTCTCTTGTATCTGAGCCCATAATGACTATTTTGAATACAGATTATTTACTGCTGGCAATAAAGAAGTTTTTTGGTAACTTTTCTGTTATTGGGAAGAGCTTGAATACAATCCAGTCCAAAAAAATGCTGACTTTCCTAAATAGGGGCTGTGTTTTTGCAATAAAGAATACTGGTCAATATACAAGTGGAGGAAAACTGAACCAGATGTCAGTAATAGGACCACAGAACGTTGCATTTGCCCAGAATCGCTATTTTAAACACACGATGTTGGCCTACTGGTTTGTGGGATAATACATTCTTGGCAGCCAGAAGGAGTTTCGATATGTTAGAAGGTTATCCTTGAGCAAAAGAAAAAAAGAAAAAAAGAGGAGGAGAAGAGGTAAAGAAAGGCCATTAATTCATCAAGTTACCTATAGCAAAAAAAAAATCATGACTTAAGAAATCAGTTCAAAGACAAGCCAGTCTCAAAACAGAAAGCTTGGGGTGCATATTAATTTTTGCTTCCTGCTTTACCTCCTTAATATGAATACTTTATTCATCCTTCATTGCACTTTGCCTTCCTGGTTTTTTTTAAGGATTCTTCCATTCATTTGTGCTCAGTTTCTGGTGAGCTTCTACCTCGCAGCTCCATCCAGCACAGTCAGAGCGATATGGGGGAACCACCCCCCCACACCCAGAGCAAACAAACCCAGTGCTGAGGGCTTTTCCTGCTGGAAACCTTTGCTGACACCAGGATCCTGCTGCCCCAGCTGGCATTACTGAAGGGAGCTGCCCCAAAATCCCTGCAGGCATCCCTGAAAGCCATAAGCACAGAAGTAATGACTGAGGTCCCTGTCAACTGACAATTTAGTACTTACCCATCCCTAAACTGCTTCCTAGCTCAGAGTCACAGGGGTTTGTGAGAGATTTTTTGGTGTGTTTTTTGGTTTTGGGTTTTTTCCCCTTCTGCTTAAGAAGTAGTTACATCAGTAAGTCTTCTTAATATTGAAATAAAACTTCAAAATGTACTTTGTATGTTTGGCCAACAAACACTTCTCTGCTTTACCATGCAATAAATTTAAAAATCAACTCTGCTCATTGTCTTAACAAACCCTCCTCTGAAAGATAATTAAAACCACTTCCCAATATACAACCAAAGTTTTATTTTTATAGTCTATCTTCAATTATGGCATAATCCTTTCTTTTTTTTTTTTTTTTTAACCAGTGAAATATACAAATCACACAAGACAGAAATATGTACATTAAATGTACAGAACAGAGGAAAGGACATAGAAGATTTACATATCTGAATGACAAGTAAAATATTTTACATTAAATAGGGTTTTAATAGCTAGGATCATGAGATTCAGTTCTGCTCAGACAGAAGTCACTAAAAAGGAACATGAGGTGATTCAGCAAACGAAAAAAAAAGATCATGGTTTTTGTACAATAAAAACCAAAGTGACATATTCAATGAATTAGTGCTTTATTTATTTCTCTTACTTTAAAGATATCCTTTGCAAACATCTGAAGATGAGGGGTAAATATGTCCTTGTACAATAAATTAAGAGCAACAAAGCGCCATTAAGAAGCTGATAAATGATCAAGATGAATTTAATAATACAGCTTAAAGGCTTGTGAGAAGTCAAGGCTTTAGTACAACTAGGCTAAAGTGAAAGGTTTTCCTCACTTGGTATCTGCAAAACCATTTTCTTTAACTTGTAGGATGGGACTGAGTTCGGAAGTGGCATCTGAACCAAAGATGAAATCCTGTGTAACTACACAGCATGGGGGGAACTCGTATTGTTTGACAAATAACAATTTTCTGCTCAAAAACTGCAAAGCAAGGGCCGAATGCAGCATATTTTGGAGTTGGAAGGTGTCTCCTTTCAGCAATAATCAATAATGCCCTTAATGTGAGAGTGGAATAGAAGCGATCTCCAGACTGGTATCGATTCAAGTGCAGGGTGCTGCCTCTACCAACCACCCAAGGAAGTCCTGAAATTGGGAAGAGGCTTACTTCTTTGTGATTATCCTTAAAACTTTTGAATATTAAAAGTTCTTAAAAAAATAATTTAAAAAAAAATTAAAACCACCAAAAGCTTAGAATCAATCTAAACACCTGAAGAGATCTGAAAAAGAAAATAAGGGATGAACTGCCCCTTTAATTTAGATGTTTTATTATTTTCTAAATCATTAAAATATATATGTACAAAAAGCTTTGAAGTATCAGACACCAGAGACCACAGTTCTCCCATATAAATGTAACTGCTCGAGTATAGTCTGAACAGTTGTAGTGTATATCTGCAATATATTATCTAAAGCATGTGTATTAAAGACATAGGATGATAAATTTGGTATTGCTGCAACGTTTCATTGAACTATAACAGTCAGTTAATGTTATTAAAATATGAAACTATTGTCTCCTTGAGTGAAAGCATTCCCAAAATCTGCGAAAAAAAATAAAAATCAATCATTCCACGAGCGGGTATCTAATGATTTATTTTCTCACATAAAATTAGAGGAGTTATTTGTCAAGCTGTGTTTTGAAAGACAGCCAGCTATTACACCATTTTAAGGCATTTTCAAATTTGGGGAACTCTATTTTCCATGGGCTTTCCAGGCTGGGAAACCAAAGCTGTTTGTAAGCATTGCCCAGCTCCAGTGCTCCGGGCAGCCTGCCCCGGGCTGCTCCACACCCGGCAGCAGGGAAGTGCTGCTCCGGCAGATGAGACACTCAAACGTCACAATTAGCTAATGAGGCCAAACTCTGCCTTGAAGAATATCTTTATTATTCACCAAGGCAGATTCTTTTTCTGGGATTTTTTCCTGTCTTTCTCGGTTCTGGAACCAGCCCCGGTGACTCAGGGATAGCTCAGTTGAAGCCTTTCTGATCCTTTGCTCTTTGCCCTCTGGTGACACTTGGCGGGCAACCGACACCGCACCTGGTGATGAACATACCCCTTATTTACAGAGCCCTACATGCACTGAACAGCTTTATACACCCTATTCTAGGAACTTCTAGTGTCTGAACCTAAAAGTCATGGACAGGTCTGTGTGTTCCTCACATCCATAAGGATTGTTCTAACATCCCAAGCACATTACATGGTTGCTCTGCCTACTGCACATGTATTACGTTCCATGGATCTAAATTAGGATATGTCGAATTTTCCCCTCAAACTACTCTATTGTTTGTAAGAAAAGTCGATTTTTTTTTTTTTCACCTTTGTAAAATAAATATTCTCAGATTCTCCCCCATTATTACCAAAAATATAAGCCTCACACAGTTCTGGGATGGACGCAGAGACGGTTTCCAGGCACTTCTCTTTGCAACCTTTATATTTTTCTTTTTTCTTTCTTTTTTTTCCTTCCCCCGCCCTTTTTTTTTTCCTTTTCTTTTTTTTTTCTTAAAAGAAGACGACAACTCGTTGGACTCTATAAATAAAGTGGAGATAGTCCTGTGGAAAGGGAGAGGGGCCTGCACCCCTTGCTGGCAGGCGGCTGCAGTTCCTCCCACCTCGTCCGTGCCCTATTTGCACACAAACTGGTCCACGATCTCTGTGCACAGCTTGCATTTCACGTAGCAGCACCAGTGGAACTTGCAGTGGCAGCGCTCTCGCTGCACCGTCTTGAACTGGTCGTAGCCCCGGCCGCAGCACATGAGTTCACAGCCGTCCATGCCCTCTGAGGTCTTATTGCACAGGCGGCCCTGGGTGCCCAGGGAGCCGGTGCTCTCGTTGCGCACGCAGTAGTCGGGGCTGGGGTCGATGTACACCAGGTCGTGGATGGTGGGGGCGTTGAAGCGGCTGTTCACCTGCACCAGCTTCCCCCGGCTGTTGAGCTTCATGGCGGCGGCGCTGTCGTATTTCTCCTTCAGGGCGTCGCCCACCTTGCGGAAATCGGCGAGCTGCAGCCAGCAGGTCTTCAGGCTGCAGGAGCCAGAGACGCCGTGGCACTTGCAGGCCACGTCAGCCAGGTTGTACACTGTCTGCAGGAGTCGGGGAGAGAAGGAAAAACCATGATGAAAGACTAGCATGGCTGTGAGAGCATTTATACCCCTCACCTCCTGCCCTCTGTGATGTTCCCACTGGCCCCCCCACAGTATTCACCTTAGCATCCTCTCCCCTCCTCCAATACAGTGGGAAGGACAAGTCAGCCGACACACACATGCACCCCCAGCACCCCAAAGAGCCAGGAGGAGGAGGAGGAGTCTCACCAGCCTCTCCCCTCAACAGGGACAGCCACAACAGCACACACAGCCCAGACAGCAGCATCACTCAGGCTGCGCTCAAATTTTAGGAATTTGCTCTCACGCCAGCAAAGGATTTTGCTGTTTCATTGAGAAATGTAAAACATCCCCTTATTTTCTATCTGAGTTACTCTCCCTATTGATCTCTGCTTGAGGCTGCAATTAGGGAAAGAGTTAAGATTCCTCTTGCTCCTGGCTCAGCTGCAGCTGATTGTCTACTCTTGGCTCAGCATCCTCCTCCTATCCCAAATACTGCTCTGGAAGAGAGACTTCATCCAAGAAGAAACCCCCAAACACCTATGGGTGGGAGTCAGAGCTACATAGCAATATCCTCTTTACAAAGCTTTGGCAGGGAAACCTCAGTCATTTGCCCTGTACAAATAAAATAAGAGTCAGTGTTGACACTGCCCCAAAAATCCTGGGGTCTGACACATTAGATGATACTGTAGACAACTTCCACCCAGCAGTTACAGAGTCTTAACGCTGCCAAATGGCACTGCAAAGATGAGGCTGAGGAGGGAAAGAACTCCTGAGTCTCTGTAAGCAACTGTGAAAGTGTCATTTTTCTTCTTGCTAATAGTAATTGGCCTGTCCATTGCTGATTTCAGACACCCTCCTCTTACATTTAAATACTATTAATTTTCAATTATCTTTCATCCTTCTTCACCTTAGAACACAAGTGTACAGTCTCCAGCTGAGTATTGCTGGCACTTCAAGCTCTAGGAAAATAATGATTTTGGCTCTTCATATTCAGACTATTAAAAAAAATAAAAGTTTACACCCATTCATTTAAAGCATTTTTGAGATTAAAGAACCCATGAAGACGTGTTCAACCACAGAAGACCATGTTTTCTAATAGCACAGAGAAGCTTTTCACATCCTCTTAAACCAGGGAAAGAAAAAAAGTCAGAACAATCCTGTGGCACGATTCCAGCCTGGGAAGCCCAGCACATCCCTCTTCCTTCCAACACACACTGTCCTGGTTGGAAATACCAACTAATAAAATTCTGTTCTACTGAGAATCCACAGCGAGCAGGGCACTTTTCACAAAACAATACAGAGGGAAACACAACACGCTTTGGTCCCAGCCTCCCCCATGAGGAAAGCAACAGGACTGTCAGACAACCAGAAGCAACACCAACTCATCCCCACCCACCCACCCACACGCTGTATTTGCCGTTTTCTTGTTTGGTGCATCAAAACAAAGACAAGCCATGGTGGCTGCTCTGTGCCCCGCTGAGCCACGTTCTGCCCAAAAAGAAGGGAAGAGGAGGAGCGTGGAGGGACACTCACTCTTCTGCCGGCCTCGTTGTTGTGCAGGTTCATCATGATGCGGGCGCTCTCGTAGGAGCCTCGCTGGTAAACTCGCTCGCGCTCCCGGGCATCCACAAACTCCTTGGCGAAGCGATAGCCGTACTCGATGTTGTCCCCGCAGCCGCCCCACAGCCAGTCCCGGGGCAAGTCCTTGGGCCGCGCGGCACGGCTGCAGCCGCAGGAGGACAGCTCGCCCTCCCGGCAGGCACGGCTCATGGCGTTGACCACGCCGGCCGCGCTCACCGCGTAGGTGAACGCCGTCTCCCGGCTGCCTGCACAGAGACACAAGCGGGGTTAGGGGACAGCCAGCATGCCCGGCCCGCTGAGGGGCCAGGAGGACAAAGGCTCTCCAGAGCCACCAAGTTCACTTGCATGCTAAAAGGTGGAGTAATCCTGACCCACGCTGCCCAAAACGTCCTCACTATGAAAGAAGTGAGCAAAACCAAGCCATGTGAGCACACACAGAGTTTGTCACGAGCAGAAATCACTTCTCATTCATGGTGGTGAACGCTTGGATGAAAGAGCAGAATGGCAGGACCACGAGGCCAGAGAGGCCAAAGCAGCCATGCCTGCATGTGAGGGGAAGGAAGGGCCACAGGCTCCCTGTCCTTTAGAAGAAAGGGATGTTAAATACAACTTTTAAAAGTCTGGTTCTTAAATTACTACTTCTCAAATATGATTGATGCACTTCACCCACTTCTTCCAATTTATTTAAAGTTCAAGCATTTTACAAAGGTATCCTGGTATCAAAAGAAATGTGCAGCAGAATAACACACAACTTTCCACCCTACACATTAGCCAGACACTTCTGGAGGAGAGTATTTAAAACTAACAACAACCTGTGCTGGTTATTATCCACCACTCCAACTCCTGCAAACATGGCAAGGGAGCTCATGGACAATCATCTTTACAAATTACAGGGAAGAAAAAACCCTTGGCACAAGGTGGCCTTGAAGGTTTTCTCCTGCATCTGGTGCCCTTAAATGGAAATGGAAAACCTCAAGTTTCCAACTTTCGTTAAGAAAAACTTACAATACCCATAATGTAAGACATGGGCACCTCCCATCCTATGGACAGTGTCTGATCCCACCTCATTTAGATTCTGACTTCCCCAATCACTTTTCCAAAGTTGCCACAAGTTCTGAGTACAACTAGCAAAGCTTTCAGACAAACAAACACAAAACTTGCACCAGAGAACAACACTTGAAGTTTGTTTTTCTCCTTAAGAGACAGCATCCCAATGGGTCTTTTCCAAGAAGGATTCTCAGACTGACTAAGAATAGACTAAATATTTTTTTCTGTTTATATGAGTTAAGTTTTATTCCTTATCTTTAGTCTAATCAATAGATTAAGCTAGCTTTTAATCTTGATTTTACATGATTTTTCTTAGGGAACAGCATGGGCCTTTGTAAAATTAGGACTTTCAGAGGCCATGTTTTGGGCAAGTCATGTATATTTAGACAGCAACATTTTTAGGCAAAATCTCTTTGTACAAGACGTATCATGACAGGTCAAATCTAATAGGAGCTTTCAAGCACTTCTGAAACATAAATAATTTGAAGACTGGTTCATATTTAACATCAAGATGACACCATGATCCGAGCAGCTTTGTTAACATAACAGCTGTCATCCACTGGAATAATTTTAGTAATAGATGCTGGGTTTAAATGGGAAAAATCAGAAATCTTACGTTAGGAAAGATGAGACTTAAGGAAGATGAGAAGCACTTTGCTACCTAACTTACTATTGTCTGTACTCACAGACACCTGCTCTTGGAAGTATTTACATGAACTGTGGGTATAAAGGGTTACAGGAGTAGCCTTTTCAGTTAAAAAAAACATTGGCTTTATGTGGTGACTTAGGCCTCGCACGTACTGCAAACTATAGCAGAGGGAACCTCATACAGATTTTAATGTTCCCATTTGCTCTGCAACACACATTTTTGGATTAATTCCTTAAGCAAAATTTCCACTATATTGAGAGGAAAGAAACATGGTCTGCTTTGGACCACAGGACTCCCCTCTTCGTTCCATTTTTGTTCTTTTCCATGTTTAGTTAGCTCATGTTTTCACATGGTTAACTCTGCTGCTTATTGCGGGATTTAAACTTATAAAGCTGACTATTTTTGACTAGTTTTCATTATTACCCTGGAATAAATTTTAAAGACCTTACTCTTAGTGGGAAGGAGAAGGAAAGGCTTGGGTACAGGAAAGAGAGTTGCCCTGCAAGTTCCCTCCTTGTACATTTAAGCAAATTATAAAATAGCATCAGCTGCTGAAGCACACTTCAAGCCAACACTGCCTCAAGTCATTGACCCCAGGAACACATTAAGAGTGATGGTTCCACACGGATGAGTTACTCTGAGTTTTAGGGGTTTTTTTCTTTTTTTTTTTTTACAGCCTTTAGGCACAACTGTGCTTTCCTTCACTGTCAAACATATCTGTCTTTTCCCACAGTCCAGGATTTCTCTCTATTGTAGCCATGGCAAGCAAACACACATTCCAAACACGTTCAAGTCCCCTCTCTCCCATATATATAAAACATAGAAATGGAACTGTTCAATATACACACACTGTAGGAAGCCACCCACAGAGCAAGGCGCTGAGCTTTACACTTGATCTGAATAAGTCTGCAAGAACAGAACCTTTTTTTTTTTTTTTTATACCTGAACATAAGATACAAAATGTTCTTTGTCTTGCATTCTAAAAGCATTCAACATCAAGCTGAAGGCAGAATAAACTGGACCCCAACCACACGGAGCTGTTGGGGGAGGATCCAGTGATTTTGTTTCCTGTTAGCACTTAGCTGTGTGTGCAAAGCCCATGTGCAGCCTGCACAGGGCTGGCCACAAAGCCAGGAGAGGGGGCAAAGTGGGGAAGGCAGCAAGCACCGTGGCCTGACTTGGGAACCAGCACCCAAGGGGAGCAGTGCAGAACACAGGCCCTAAAATTTTACAGTTCAATAAGCCACAGAGCAAGTTTCCAAACCCAACGGCAGGTTTATTTGTACAGCTTTAGCTAACTGCAGGGTAAATCCTGGAAGAAAGACTGTCCATTGACACACGGGGCCGTGGCTGTGCCGGCGGGCAGTGCCCTGCCCGGGAACTCTCTGGGGCACAACCAAGGGCACATGGCAAAATCTCCCAAACAATGTGCACTCAGAGCCTGCACCTCCTGCACTGCAGGGAGCAAGGGGCATCTGACAGCCCCTCACACAGGCCATGGCAGGCTGAACTCAATGGAATCAGGCTCTGAAAGTGTCCACTTTTCCTTCCATGCAGAGGAACACCAACTGGTCCTAACAGCATTTCAGCGTGAAATACTACAACTGTTACACCACCTTCCTTGCTCTCAGTGAATACACTCTTCATGCTCTAACTCCTGAATATGGCTATTAACCTTGCTTCCATCTGCAATTAGAGTAAGTGGCTTAATTACATGATGAATTGCTGTGCAGACATCAGCTAATACCGTCATATCCAGCAAAAGGGTGCGGCAAAGTTATTTAACTTGAAAGGAACCACCTTTAAATAGATCTGTCATACTTGGGGAGGGCAGAAACATCGAATCCAGAGACAGACACCACAAACCACGGGCCCCATCCTGTACACTACTTCACACCAGCAGTCCCCCTGAGCTAATTTTCACTTGCTTGGATAATAAATAGGGGCTGAAGGATGAAGGCCTAAATTTTAAACAGATTAATTTTCTGACATTTGTTAGATTACTAGAACAGAGAGGTGTACAGAAAAAGCTTGCTTTCATGTTACATGTGTTTTAAGACTCTTGCTTGAGTAAGCTTAAAAAAACCCCCTTGATGGGGGATTAATACTGTGCTTCAAAAAGCCTAGGGAAGGTTGTTTATCTAAAATCAAATGTTCCAATTCAGTACTTTTATGCAATAGAATTTTTTTCTATTTGTCTAACAATCTCCAAATAAAAGCTTCTTTTAACAAGAACTGAGACCAAATGTGAATTGATGTATTCCTTCAACTTTAACTGGAGTCAGCCCATTTACAGACAAACCTAGACTGAGACCGATTTTAAAACTTTTCTTTTGTCAAAGCAGGACAGAAAAACACTGACATAAAAGCTTTACTTTACAACTCCAACTAAAAAGCAGTGCTGCATTTGCCAGTGTACTGCTCACTACTTAAAAGATCACAACTGCCACCCAGAAAAATAAACGTTTTTCAGTTGATTTCACAAAATCAGCAGTCTGATTTGGGAAAGTCACAGGAAGGTTTCACCAAGGACCCAGTTCAACAGCACTGGTTAAAATTTTGCCAAGGACTTTAAAATACTATAAGGTCCCTAAGTGCCAGGGAAGGCAGGCAGCACGTGAGCACTGGAGAAGGCCATTTCAAAGAGGATCTGATAGGGAAAGGGTAGGGTGTCCACCAAATTGTGATAAGATGTTAAACAAGAATCTGTCTCTTACCAGCAACGTGATTCCATTAAATGGGAGCTATAAGGACAATCACACATTTTGCCATGATAGAACTGATTTCATGAAAACTACCCCGCTACAGTACTATAAAAATAAATCTGTTTTCCTTAAAAAGAGGGAAAAAAAATTACCAGATCTGGAAATAAGCAAGGAGGAATTGCCTATAAACACTAATCGACAGAGCAGCAATTTTCAGTTAACCTCTGGACCAAGAGCGATTTATTATCCAGCTGCTAACTTTGGAACTAGACATGGACATCTTTAATTTTACAGAACGCTGCTGGTTTTAATTCTTGTAGGTTAACTTCGTTTTGTCTCAGGTTTTCTAAAAAAGAGATTTCAGGGCCTCATTTTCCTTTCTCCCCTATTCCCATATGCAAATATATATTTCTACTTTGATTTCCAAGACACATGGCTGGACAGTGGTGGGAAATCACCTCCGGCTAAAAATAATCCAACTCCTTTGCCAACTTTTAGAAACACTTGATTGTATACAGTACTCAGTAAGAACCTGGCAAGAGATTCAAGTGCAGAACAGTGTGTGCCATACATATCCTTAGACAAGAGTTTAATCATAAAGATGTTGCTTCCTACCTATCTGCATGACTCTGCCAAAAACAGAGTTGTTGTCCACAGTGCTGCAATTCCATCTTCTGTGTCTGAATTGATACTGGCACTCCTTAATGCCCGTCTTTGCACCCTCTCCAATGAACTGCATGTGGTCCTGATACAATTGGCAGAGTTTCTTCTGTCCTTGGGAAAGCCCTGCTAGCTGGCTACATAGTGGCTGGGCTCCTATAATATACACCTCTGACATCTGAACAGGGTTCATGGGGTTCATGGGGTTCATCCCTAAAGACCTGCATAAAGAAAGATTTGCATTAATAAATGGAAGACTTCAAAATAAAAAAAAATATTTTTAAAAAAAAAATCTATAAATCACAGACAGAACTGTATCATACATGAGTATACAACTCCTGCTTGTGCTAAAAAGTGAGGAAAAACCCCAAAGACTTAAATATGAAACTTTTGTTTTAAGGACAGGACAGAAGTCATTAGTTTCCATCCATGTGGTTATCACCATACATTGTGTTGACTGAAGTACTACACAGACTTGGAAGACTTGCATCTAGGCAGTCTTTTAGCAGCTTAAATTGACATAGTAAAAATAACAGAAACTCCAAACAATTGCATGGCCAGGAAAATAAATAAGGCAAAAATGAAAAAAGCTCTCCAAAGCCCAATTTCTCTCAACACATATTTTATATTTAAGTCTGGGTTTTTCAATCTGATCTATAAACAAGTAGGGAAATCTTTAGCAAGCCAGAAGTTAGAAACTTGCTACAGACTACTTCTAGCTTCTTCCGAATGACAACACAAAAACATACAGGCAAGTATATTCATGCTAAACAAAATCAACTTTGTTTCCTTAATTCTTAAAGTGCTCTTCACATGGTACATTTCAATTAAAAAGTGGCCATTAATCCAAAAGGCATCACTGGAAACAGCAGAGAAACACCTATTTCAAGAACTCTCAACATGGTACATACACAGATAATTTGCCAAAGCAGGAATTTAAATGTACTTCTTTGTAATGAAATATATTTGTAAACATTTCAGTTGCAGAAAACTTCAAACCGAAACTTTAAGTTTTTCCTTGCAAATCAGCATTTTCTCTTATACATGCAAAACTTCTAACCTAAGGGAGTTGAAATGTCTCTTTTAAAGGAGAAACAATTATAGTTATTTAAAGATGATAAAATTCATAGAGAATCTATCATACAGCATTTCTAAAAACTGTATTTGATAAGACGAGACGTTGCACATTTACCCTTATTTGACAGACCCGTTCCTTTTCGTACACAACATATCCCAACCAGCGCACTTCTCCCCTGCTGCCTTGCTCCTGCCGCACTCCCGCAGAAACAAAGTACAGAAGAAGCACAGAGACATTGAAGCGAGCAAATCGTGACACCCCCTTTCAAAACCAAGCCGATACTAGATGCTTACCACCAAGAGCTGGCTTCTATTACAACCTGGGTAAAAGAGGAGAAAACGGCCAGAGCCACTACGAGGTACTGAGAAGCCATTGTACTGCCAACTGTCCCCACAGCACCTCCGTGGATTAATACTGCACTGGATTTCTAGAGGGGGGAGAAAAAGGATCAGATTGTTTATTGCTTCTCAGACCATTTTCGAGCATTCAAGTTTAAACAACGGAAGTCTCCGGGCCCCTTTTAACTTGACTCTGACTCGCCGGCCCTTCTCCCCGCCGAGGCTCTGGTGCCAGACACAGGCACGTCGCGGCTCCCGCTCCACCGGGCAGAACCCACCCCCGCACCCCCCACCCCCCCGCGGACACCGCCTTCCCGGGCGCCCGCCCGTCCCTCTGCCCCGGCCCCGCCGCTCCCGCACCCCGCCCGCCACGGGACGGGACGGGACCAGGCGGAACAGCTGCTCCGCACACGGGACCCCATCCCCGCTGCCCCGGGGCTACAGCGACCCGCGGGCCCCGGGCCGGGCATTACCCCATCGCTGCCCGCGCCGGGGACACGAAGGGCTCACGGCTGGCTAAAGGCGGCTTCAGGTTTGCAAAGCGAGCCCGAGAGGGAAGGGGGGCCGGTGCCTCGAGGGGTCGGTTCCGCGGGGTGCCCGAGGGCTCCCGCCCGGGGACGATGCGGCCGATCCTTGCCCTTCCCCGCCGTCCCCTAAAACATCTCGGCGCAGCCTCGGGGCTCCCGCCCTCCGTGATCGCCGAGGCAGCCCTGAGCTGCGCGCTGGCACCGCGGTGACTGCCCCGACGGCAGCCCCAGGATCGGTACTGTCCCGGGGAGGTACCAGGAGCGACAAGGAGCGGCTCCGCGTCCCGACCCGGACGCTGCAACAACCGGGCTGCCGTCTTGGAAGTCAAACGCTTCCCCCGACAGGTCCCGCGATCACCGTCTGGTCCTCACACGGGACTCTCTCACTCGCTCCCCAGAGCCATTCCCGGGGTTTATTTCCCCTCCCCTCGGAAGGAAAAAAAAAAAAAAAAGAAAAGAAAAAGAAAAAAAAAAAGGATATTTCGACACTTGGGGGCTCCCTATTCCCTATTCATTCTCCAAAGGCCCTTAGCGCTGAATTGAAGGTGTTCTTAATTCTAATTTATTTCTGTTTGCGAAGGGCCGGGAGGAACGGAGCGCTGGCAGCGGGGCCGGACACGGAACCTGCCCGGGCACACGCGGGGATGTTGCCGCAGCGTGGAGACCCCCATGCGCCGCTCCCCGACACTGCGCCGGGGACGCAGCCCGGGGGCGAACCCTCGCCGCGCCGTGCGGGTTAAACATCCCCTGCCCGGGGGAGCTGAGCCCCCCCAACTCCCCACTGCTGGGGGTGCGTAAACGGGGGCCGGTCTCCTGCAGCAGGAAGAGCCCGCCCGCCTCAGAGGGGCTCAGTCCCGGCAAAGGTGCGAACACCGAGGGCGTAGTAAGCGAGGGACGAGGCGAAGCGAGGTGTGCGCGGGGCAAGCCGCGACACCCAGCAGCGCACAACGTGCCGGGCTTTTTTCATCTGTTACTTCTTAAAATAATGACAGTAACAAAGAAGCGCCGTGAAACTGCCCGAACCCTGAGGAGGTCGGAGACGCCGGTGCCCATGCGGGACACCAACAGCTGTGCAGCCGCCCGGGCCAGCAGTCCGGCGGGGCGGGCGGCCGCGGACGGAGGCGGTGACCGGGACAGCGCCGGGAGCGGAGCGCTGCCCCGCTGCAAGACCCGGTCGGCGGGGCCAAAGGCCACGGCCCCGTTCAAGAGCCCCGGTGCCCCCCGAGCTTGGCCGTCGCTGCGCCGGAGCCCCCAGCCCGGCCGCGGCGCCCCGGGGAGCGGTGGCGGCCCGCTCCCAACAGGGGGCAGCCGCGCTCGCCGCAGCCGCGGGAGGCGGCGGGGCCGGGCGGCTCTGCCCTTCCGACGGCACCTCCCGCGCCCCATCCCCGCTGCCATCGCCCTCCTCGGCTGCGGACGCTGCGCCGAGCAGCGAGGCGGAGGAGGCACCTGCGCCCGGAGCCGCGGACGGGCCCGGCCCCTGCAGCCCGGCTCTTCCGCACGCAGCAGCTGACAAGGTGCCACCAGAAACAACACCAAAAAAAAAAAAAAAAATCCAACAGTAAAAAAAAAGGAGAAAAAAAAAAAGGCAGACTGCCCAGCAGCATGGAGCGCTGGAGATCGGGAGTGTGAGGCACCGTGTTCAACTTTGTAGGGCCGCGGAGACTGGGTTTTGGTATTTAACGCACCCCATGCGGAGCCCGCGCTCCTTGCCGAGATGAAAAGAGAGGCTTTTACAGATCCTGCACCGCGGGATCGCCTCTGATCCTGTTTTACACGGGGTGTCTGGAAAGCCTGCGAAGGCATCTGGTTTTCTAGGAGCACTACCAGCGGGCAGGCGGCATCCAGAGCCCGGCTCCGGGGGGCTGTAAACCGCGGGAAGAGCAGCGGCTCCGCGGGGACCCCCCGGCCGCCCCCTGCTCCCCGCTGCGCCTTCACAGCCATTTGGAGGAGCGAGACCACGGCTCACGTTTGCAGGGAAAGGCACTGCTCGGGTCCCGGCCCAGCTCTCCCCGCCGGAGGCGCAGAGGGGGTGTTTTCCCGGGGGTGAAGGCACATCGTGTCCTTCCCTCGGCGCCCGGGGACAGCCTCGCTCCTCGGCCCCGCTGAACTCCCCGTGACCCTCCGAGCGCAGCCCATTTACCATACAATTGACAATTAAAAACAAACAAACAACAAAAAGCCAACAGCCTTTCCAACATGGAGTCCTCGCAGCGCCAAGGGGACCCCGGGGAGCCGCGCTCCTCCGCGCTGACCCAGGCGGGACCCGCTGCAGATGCAGAGTGATAATCTCCAGAAACTGAGAATAAAATTAAATGGGGGGGGGGCGGGGGGAGGGGGGGGCTGAGTCCGGGTCCTCCGCTGGCCCCCAGCCAGCTCTCCTTAAAGGTACAGGCCACCATTAGCGCCGACGTTGGGCTCCTCCATAGCGATCCTCCTCGGGAAAGTTTGGGAAGTTTGGAAAGATGTCTTTAAACTCGCGTTAGGAGCCGCTGCCAGAAAGATGCACCGGGATGCGGCGGGCAGAGCGAGCCCAGCAAGTGTCCCTGCGGCGGGCAGCCTTTCTTCGGGGGGAAATTTAAAAGGAGAAGGAAAACCAGAGAATACAAGAGCTTTTCCCAAGTGGGGAGCAGCGCTCTCCGCGGTGGGTGAGAGCAGAGAGGTGGGAGCGCCCGGCGGTAGCCGAGGAGGGGAGGAGAGGCCGCCCCGCGCCGGGATCCCGTACCCCGCCGAGCGCAGCCCACCCTGCGCGCCCGCGGCCCCTGCGGCGCGGAGCCCCCGCGCCCCGCGCGGACTCACCTCCATCGCGCGGGATCACCGAGCGGGAGCAGGCAAGTAATCCAAGCGGAGCAGGACGAGAAACGGCGAGACGAAAGTAAAATCCTGGCTCGCGGGAGCCGGGCGGTATCGTCCCGAGCCGCGGCCGGGGGAGCGCGGGGGCCCGCGGAGCTGGCGGGGGGCGGCGGGCGAGCGGCCGCCCTGTCCGGCGCAAACCGAGCGTGTCCGACTGCGGAGCGGGGCACCAATGCAGCCTTCTTTCCAAGGTCCATCAGCAATCGCAGTAATTAGGGCTTTCCACCAGCAGAAGAAGAAGGAGGTAAAAAAAAAAAAAAAAAAGCCAAAAAAAAAAAGCCAAAAAAAAAAAAAAGCCAACCCAACACACGCACACAGCGCCCGTGGGCGTGATTGTGCGGAAGCAAATAAAAATCTTCACAAGCGGCAGCGAAAGCGCCGCGGGCGACGATCCGTCCCACCAGCCCAGGTGGTGCCGCCGCGGGGCTCCCCGCGCTCCCACCCGGCTCCGCCGGCGCTCGGGCCGCCGACCGCCCCCTCCGCAGCTCGGCGCGGACCGGCCCGCGCGAGGGGGACGATGGAGCCGAGCGGGTGCAGGGCTTCCCCCCTGCCCGCCCCCCTTCACTTGCTTAAAGGCTGGGCGGTGCGGAGCCGGGGGTCCGCCGCTGCAGAGCCATCCCGGGGCCGGCTCCCTCCATTTTACACTGAGAAGAAAAAGCCCAAACAGAAAAAGAAGTTTCTGCACAAGCGGGAAGGGGGAGGGGGGCTGTGCACGCGTGTGTCTGTCTTACGGGGCGACTGATCCTGCAAGGCGAGCAGGGGCAGGGGGAGGGGAGCAGTCCGGGCTTCAGGAGCTGCGGCTCCCCCAATCCATCGGTGCCAGAGGCGCCCAGCGCCGGGGAGCGGGATACGCGGGAGAAGAGCCGGGAGAGCAAGCCGGGGCAGGCGGCGTCGCGGCAGCCGACCCTTCCTACGCGGGGCTCTGCCCCCGCCCGCTGCAGCCAGCCCCGCTCCCCCCGCGTCTCTCCCTCGCTCCTCTTCACCCCGCTGCTTAAAACTGCGAAAGAAAAAAAAAAAAGGAAAAGAAAAAAAAAGTTAGAGAGCCAACGGCAGCTGGAAAACTTTCTCGGCAGCGCATGCGCCCAGGGCCGGCCTATTGCAGACGGGGCTGGATTTTAAAGCTGTACGGCAGCGAGCGGGACCCCGCGCAGCCCCGGGGCGGGCGGCGAGCCCCGGGATCCGTGCGATCCGCGTTCCCGTCCCGTCCGCCACGCTGAGCCCCGCATCACCGGGACGTCCTCGCTGGTCAGGCTCGGCGTGAGGCCCCGTGAACGCAAACTCTTCCTGCAAAGCAGTGCCCCATGCGCCCATCCCGGCCGGCGGGGTGCGTCCGGGGATGCATGGCCCCTCCCGCACCGCCGGCTGCCTGTCCTGGGCCGGGAGGGGCGCGCATATACAGCCATATACAGCCATGTACACATATATACACACATGTACACACAGATATACCCATTTACGCACGCGGGTTCTGCCGGGCCGGCCCCGCGGGGCTCCCTCTCGCACACATGTGCACACAATGTGCGGCGCACATGGCCGCGCCGAGGGGCTGCCCCAGCATCCCTGCCGGGCGGCTCGGTGACAAGTCCTGCTTGTCGCATGCTCCGAGGCGCGGAGACGGCCGCGTGTGCCGCCTGCCAAAGGGGTGACCGAGCGAGCTCGACGGCTCGTGTTCCTCCTCCTGCAGCGGTTTTTTGCCGCTGTAAATTTGGCGAGTTTTTTGACAAAACTGTTCGGGTAAAATCAAGTAAGACCCAATGAGAGCTACGGGGGAGTGGGGCTTTGCGGACCCTTTGCGCCTCCGAGCTCTTTCCCCGGTCTGCAACCCTCGGGTTTTTATTGCCCCTCTCCCGTCCCCTGTGCACCCAAGCACAGGAAATGGGAGCGTTCCCCCAGCCGTGCCATAACTCCGCAGTATTTCCCCTGTATCCGTCTGCATCTATGGGTCCACGGGGGGATGCGGGGGAGGGGGCACATTATCAAAGCAGCCCTGGGAAGTCCAACCAGGCTGCGAGAGCAGCTCCGCTATCAATAAATGCATTCACTCCTTCAAAGCCATTCCAGTGCAAATAAAATCCCTTCAGGAGGCCGATGGGGGAAAAGGCACATCCCGGCCGGCCCGAGCTGCTGCCGCTGCCCACCTGCTCCCGAGCCAAGAGCTCGTCCGCCCCGACGGGGCGCTGCCCGCCAGGTAAGCGCAGCCTCCGGCGGCACCAGCGGCGGCCGAACGGGCCGGCTGCCCCCGCCAGGCCCCGATGGCCACGGCCCCCCCTCCGCCCGGCTCCCCCCGAGCCCGCCCGGGAGGAGTCGCGCTGCAGGGGCCGCCGAGAGGGGCGCGGCGCTGGGGGCCGAGCGGCGGCAGCGCGGGGCGGTGCGGAACGGGAGCGCATCGGGGCGGCGCGGAGCTCCCTCGGCCCACGGTGGGCAGGGGATCAGCCCAGGACTCCGCGACACCTGAGCGTCCCGGCGGGGTCCGAGGCCGCAGCATCGCTGCCGGCAGGTTTCTTTACTCTCTAGTATCCGAAGAGCCTTTCCATTAGGCATCCTCATTGCCCGGGCTGCTGTTCATTCCTCGGGACGCCTGGTGAGGAATTTATAAATTAGGTGTAGCACCAGGTCCGGGGAGGGGGAAGGAATAAGGGGGCTGTTCGTTCCTTTAAGAAGACCAACCTTAGTTTTATGCCTAGTAAATAATATTTTATTGCCTTTGGTTTACTGTGGCATTTCAATTATCCCCTTTAGGAGTCTGCAAACTGCGTAGGTTAAAGGTCATTTCTCAAATCACTAGAATTAGTAAAGAATAGCAGAAAACTGTAAAAGGGGGAGGAGCCGCGCAGTAAAACAAGAAAGATCGCCTGGAATAAACTAATAAAGAGCCCCGAGCTCTTTACCTCTCGCATTTGTATTCCCGAATGATGTTTAGCATCGTGTAATTGCATAATGTCATCGGGCACAAGAAAACACCAAACCCGGGACGATCCACACGGGCAGGGCTGTGAGCGGCAGTTCGGCAAGGGGCGAAGCCAACACCAGATCATTTTCTTTGCCGGGATTCTTAGTCGCTGCTTTTAAAAAGAGAACTGAACAGGGAATTTATAAATCACGGGCAAATTTTCAAGCTATGGCGCATATAAGTGGAAATAAAGGGCAGAAATCCAAACATCCTGCAAGGCTTTAAGAATTTTAATTTCTCCTCACTATTTAAAACAGCTGGGTGTAGCTAGAGGGGGCAGGAGGGAGAAGACAATGCATTCGTGCTGCCCAAGGTTTTGTTTTCCAGGTTTGTCAGTGATGGAGCTCTAAAGGTAACCAGACAGTTGATCTGTCTGGCTTTACTGCCAATGTCAAAGGGTTTTCTGGAGAAAAAAATTAATTCTCAGAGTAATGTCATGAGAAGTGTGACGACATCTTTGAATGCCCAAACAGCGGAACCTCCAAAATCAGCACTGCAGGATTTTAGAGATTTAGGTCTGTTACAGCTCTGCAATTCTCTGTAGGACAGAAGTAAATTACTTCTGGTCTTTTCGATGTGTTTCTGCTGTTTTTCTGCAGGGTAATGCATTTTAACAAAGGAGTGGTCACATCAAAATCTTGCACGCCTGTGTTCATTGGAACGTGTGGTGCTGTCTGATTTACATCTTTCCACCGTGGCCAGTGGCAGGGTTTTCATCATGAAGAACCTGTTTGGGAAACAGAACTTGCAAAGAAAGGAGGTGTTTTCCTACGTGTCTTTTTAGCTCATTATGGAATTTGAGTAGGAATGTAGGAATTATGACACATATCACACTGAACCATTGTGAAGGCACAGCCCACGTGCAGCTGGTTTGGAATTATTACAGTGTATCTGCTTTTTTAGGTGAGGGTCGTACCACAATGCCCATTTGACAGAACAAAGATGTTGTGTCACTTTGAACATGTAACCTACACTCTGCCCACCAGACCATCTACACCAGGGATGACTTTATTTTAAGCTCCTAGGGATTTAGATGTAACTGCCTTGAAATCCCATATGTACTTTCCTAAGGCTGTTTTCTTTCCCAAAACACGCTGTTGCTTTTTTTCTGCAGACCACCCTGTCATCCAAAACATGGCTAAACTACAAAAGAAATGCCAAAGATGATAATTTTATGCCAAATCTTGCACTAAGTGTTATTTTCCTAATCCTCATCCAGTAGAGGCAAGAAATAGCATGGAAAACTCTCTTTTTAGACAATAATTTTGTATTTCTAGCTTGCCTAAATTCTGAACAGACTTTGACAAGTAAGAGACTAGAAGACAAAGAAAGAATGTGTGTCCATGTATGGATGTACCCCCACCCTGTTCCTTTCTCATCTCTCAAATCCCAAATTCATGATGTTGAAAGAAGCCAGGATATTTGGGAGCAGCCATAAACCACTAGAGAGGAAGAAATGAGAGTCTAGATTAGCATTCATCTTTACCAGATGAAGACATATTTTAGATGCAGTGAGATGCAAATAGGAGGCAGCAGGCAAGAGGGAGAAGTTTATATGGCAATGAAGTGTAACAAATTCAGGTGAATACACCAATCTACAAACCTGCAAAGCCTGTAGAAAAAATATACACCACTTTATATTTAAATTGATTATAAGTATACCAATTTGTTATTACTAGTAATGAACTGCATATCAAATAGTCCCCATTTGTCTGCATTATCAGCTGGAGAAAGACAGCTGTGGACTCATTTTTTGTTTTTCATGTGCAAAACACAGGTGGGTTCTTTCCATTCCCTTCTTTTGAGGTCTAATAAACCCCAGTGCCACTGCAGAAACCACAGCCCAGGTATAACACACGTGTTCTGGGTCATGGAGGAAAATTGAAGAGATGAAAAAATAATTTACCAAAAAAAAAAAAAAAAAAAAAAAAAAAAAGAGTAACTAAAAGCTGCACATCTATTGCAGCATGGGGCTCCACTGCCATGAGCTCAGCCAGGTGGAAGATGGTCAAAAAATGCCCTCTCACAAGAGCAGGAAAGGCTGTGTTTTGGTGCCCCACAGCAATGATTGCTGTTCTAGGAGACTGGTGCCACGGGCAGCAGCTTGTGCCCTGCCCTGGCTCTGGCACACTGAGCTCACTGAGCTCAGGTGCAGGTGCTGATGCCAGTGAAGGTGTCTGAAGGTGTTCAAGGAGGACATGACTCCCCTACAGCCAACAGGACATGGGAAAGCTCTCTGGACCTCTGAAGTTAGACTGTGGTAGGGTTCTGACATTTTTTAGTTTGATCTCTGGAATAGTAAGGTTGTTGAAGGTAACTATCAAAGGGATAAATTTACACCGCTAGAAGAATGTGCTGGTTTGTCTCCTGTCCTCCTGCTCTCTGGGGCATGTGTCCCTCTCCTCACACCTTGCACCTCTGTCTCTGTGTGTGGGTCTTTATCTCAGTGATACCTCACCCATCCACATCTCGGCCATCCCCCTGCTGCCACCATATGTCATTGGAATGTTTCAAGTAGTGAGTCTGGTTTACTTAAAGAACAGTGCTTTTAGAGGAATAATACTTTGCTTTGTTTCCATTAGGACCTTAAAAAAAACGTTTATGGGAGGAAAAATAAACAATCCCACCACCACTCCTTAACAACAGAGTACTTACCCTCTCCTAATGCTACCAGTTCCTTCTTTCACTGCGGCCAAAGGCACCTCCCATAAACTCTGGAGGGCTCTTACATGTTTCTCCTGAGTGCCCTGAACATAACTCTCCCCAATACACACACACAAAGGCACACAGAGACTTCATTTTCCAGAGATGACCAGGCTGGGAGTTTTGTCACACTCACTACAGCCCAGTGCAGTGTCCTGGCTCCTCCCCAGAGAGCTGCAGAATAGGTGGCACATAGGGGGTCAGCATGGGAGACAGTGGGGAAAGGACAGCACAAGGCTCTTTTCCACAGCCCATCTGCATCCCTCCTGTGGAACAGCCAGTCCTGCTCTGGCATGCAGGTCTCTGCCTCAGGGCTATGCTTCAGTTCAGTTCAGTGCAGCTGCAAAGGGCGGGAGGAGCAGCCCAGCAGGAGCTGTAGAGGTGAGGGATCACACTGGGGTCTCTGCTCTTTGAACACACCCCCCTGGACCTTAGGAGGTAGGACCTTAGGAAGTTTCTAAATGCCATTTTCTGCTGGCATATTTTCATGGTGTTGGTGTGATCTGTGCCATACTCATGACCTGCAGGTAACGAGGATTCTCAGGAGATTTTACTGACTGAAAATGAGCAGACCATGAACTGGGAAGAAGGAGAAGAGAGGAAAGGGCTCCACAGACTTTCTATAAGCATGGACCAGTCTGACACCCACTCCTGACATGGTCACAACCATGTGTGGTTGCCTGGGGCCACACCCACTCCTGAATAGCACTCCTTACCTCCGAGAAGATTAGAAGATTAGGCTGGAGTTTATAATTGTAGCAATATTAGATCCTCAGATTCCGCACAGCTCAAGGAGGAATGTGGGTGGATGCTGTTTGAAGCTCTCACCTGAAATATCTCTAAGGATTTCTTTAGTATATGTACACACACATGTCATCAGCAAAGTGTGTTTAAGAGTGAGAGAAGGGATCTTGGTTAGCCCCTATATGACACTTATCTTACAGACTACTTAGATAATTCATCATTTCCTTAGGACTAAAGATATGTCATAACAGCTAAGCCAATGTATATTTGTCCATGACTGCTTAAAGCCAATATCATTCTGAAGATAGCTATTAATCTAGGCACCATGAGTAAAACATCTGATAAATTTAACCCTATCTTTCAAGCTCCATAGTAGTCTGTTAATTGACCTTGATTCTTCCAGTTTATTTAGAATATGGCATTATTTTAAAACTTGTTTTAAAAGATATTTAAGGTTGAGATGAGTTTTGAACTCTTCATTTTAAGTACTTGATTAGGCAAACGTTGTGATTTGTTGCCCTAGTGATATTATTGTCTTTATTTTTTCATGATCAAGGTACTATTTTAGCTCTACATTATTTTCCTCAATTTAAATTAAAAACGTGAAGACTTCTGAAAGTAGCACTGACAGTGTGAATGTTTGCCCACAGTGAAGAACACAAGGATACAACGACAGCACAGACATGGGACCAGCCTGAGGAATATGTACTAAGATTCTGTACAGAATAGGTGAAAAGGGCACGTGGCACTTGGTTCTCCTGCTAAAATCATTAACTTGAAGACTTGGAAATCAGTTTATCGTGAACCACCTCTCATTCTCTTCTGCTCTTTAGAGCCTGTAGGGCATCCCTTTTTGAGGAGTGACCTGACAAAATATGTTTATAGTAACATCTTGGAAGAAACAAGGACCACAGCAGTGAAAAGTGCATTGTCCTTCCAGGCAGGACCTGGCAACACAGTGGATGAGGGCTCCAGCAGTAAGGTCTTCACTGCCCTCCAACCTCTCTGAGTCCTGGTGTCAAAGTCCATAGTCTGTGTGTGTGTGTGACTCCTGTTCTGTTTCTTCATCCAAAGGTAGAGAAACACCCTCAGAGCAGCTCCTGGAGCTGACAGTCCCACAGGGATGGAAGATGATTTTCTGTCCTTTATAATGGTACAGAACACTGCAAGCATTTTTGTCAAGTAGCTGTATTTTTGCTTCTGGGAGAGCGTGACAGGTACTTATTACTGCCCAGTGTGATGGTAATTGCCCAGCCCTGCCTTGCTGGCACCTGTCCTGGTGGAAGCATTTCTTCCACCCAGCCAGTAATAACCTATAATTCAAAGCAGAGTGGTGACTCCGTGATATCACTTTCAACAAAGCAGCCAAGTGAAGGAACAGCTACAGGAGTAGCCACTTAATTGCTTGATAATAGTCATTGACTTCAGTTTATCTAACAGTCTTTATTACAGGTTGCCAATTTTGCATTTTTTCCTTATTTAGTCAGTTGTTTTGTCAATATTTTCATAAAACACTTCCTTCCAGATTATCTGAGGCTTATAGTGGAACTTACCCAGAACAGAGGTGGATATACTGATTGATCCACTCCTGATTGTAGTGAACTCCAGAGGAAAGCCAAACCTCATTCCTTTCTGTAAGGTTTTATACAGATCATTTATTGCATTTTCATGATCAGTTAGGTGTGTTTCTACAACCGTTTGTTTTTTTGGGGGGGCGGGTTTTGACAATATGGTATGAAGTTATTGTGGGGGCTGCATTATCATGGGTAAGATATTCTGAGGGTATTTCCATAGAATCTGATAGCATTTCTTCACTATCCCACAACATCAGCTTGCATTCCCTAGATTTTCAGTATTTTCTTTGTACTTCTCCTCTGTGTCAAAAAGGTGCGTTAGTTGTAAGTCCCAGCTTGACTCTGTAAAAAGAGCATAGAATATACATTGTAAAAGTCACTGAAATAGTTAAATGTGTGTCACAGCAGGGCTTTTTGCCACTAAGTGGGCAGGGCACTCCCCTTCCAAATGCTGGACTTTATACTTGCCATTTGCACTGCAATGCATATTGACAGTCCTGTCCCTGAGACCAGAGCACTTTTGGGGAAAGCATTCCTTGTCTGAAACACAATTTGAGCAGTATTTTATTATACTGTGACCCTGTGAGCATACATTCAGGAGGGACTTCTGGGGTTTATTTCAGCTGATTATGGAACACAGAGCAGAATACAGCCAGTGACCTCTGTAAATGATCACATATTTGACTTTTGGATAAGAGGCCATCTAGTCATAAATGATTTATCTAAAAGATTCTATCTGATCTGAGACTAAGCTTCACCCAGATGCATTAGGAAAGCATGTAACAATTTATAAATTTCACATACTGTAGTACTTTAGAAAATATATTTACGTTCTATATTCTTTACATATATCTGGACTAGATTTTGAAGGCTAGCTCAAAGTAAAATCAGATTTTTGAAATGTTTGTTACAAAGCTCTTCCTAAAAGTCTGGTATTCATTTCAAGATGATATCCTGTATTTAATAAGAATTGTTAATATTGTCTGTGTAGCATAATTACAAAACTGTACTAAGATGTGGCACTCAAAAGAAGTGTCCTTTTCATCTTCATTCCTGTGGTGCAAGTAGGATGTGCATCACATCAAAACTATCTCTTCAACTGCCATTTTGTTTATAACATAGTCTAGGGCAGCGACTTTGAAATGAATATGCAAATAGGAAGAAATTTAGAAAAATAAAAACATCTGATTTTTTAAATTTGTCCCATTCCTCTGGTGCTTGACCTTCCTGGAAGTACTGAGCTATCACACATCAAGGCACCATTCCTTTCATGCGAATTATTCAATTCAAATACACTTACTTTATTTTCAGACTGCAGTTCAGTATCTGTGTTGGTAGGTAATCTAAATTCCTCTCCAAACTTGTTCTGGTGGCAAGGTCGAACAAACCAGTTACAGAAAATGCTCCTCCAATGCAATTTCTCACTAATCCCTCAGAGTTTAATGAATGTGCATGCATCACAATTTGTATTTGGAATTTCAGAATTGAGAGGGAAAAACAATTGAGCCAAACTAGGCAGGCAAATTCTGAAAAAACATTTCTAAACAACCTCTTTTGATGTTTCCTGGTTTGCCTGATTCCTTGGGACACTGATGATGGCAATGTAATATATATCAAGAAAGTTTTATAAGGTTTTTTTGTATTTCAGTCTCCATTGTGCAAGATGCTGATTATATTCCAATCCCCCAGCAATCAAAGGAAGGAGGGCATTTCCTACTGCACAGGACACATGGGTAATCCAAGTCTGAAGTACATGTTTAATTTCAGTCAGTCTTACCTTAGGTGCCTCCTACCTCATGCCAAGTTCTCTGCGCACCCCCAGAGAAGATGGCAAAGCAGCTGAAGAATCACAGGGTTCCTTCATGAAGAAGTTTTCAAAGACTGCATATGGAACTTCTGTGTGAGGGAATTTAGAGCTAAAAAATGTGCAAAGCAGTGCAGGAAGTAGGAAAAGCAGTCCTGTACACCCCTATGGCTGCAGTGGAGAAGAGCAAACAGAACAGCAGCAATGCATAAACATTGTAAGCCCAATCTTTCCCTGTGGTCTATGTAGAGAACAGATGTGGACAAGGATTGCTGTGAAAAGGTACCAGTATGACCACGAGCATTCACATTAACCCAAATGCATTTATAATTGATTTCAGGCTCTAAGTCCTGTAAAAATTTGCTCACATGAGTAGCTGTATTCTTCTATAAGCTATCTGGCCAATTATAGCCCCAAATGCCAAGCACTGATATCCCTCACTCGCTGGAGAAGGACTGAGAGTAATTCCTTCTGACTTCAGTAGCGTGGGAACAAGGTCCTTCCCCTGCTTCCTGATTTTAAACTTGTAACCTGTTTCACAGACACTACTGAATATAATAACATTTATAGTCAGATTAGTAAATGGTTCTCTATGTTTTAGCAGAATAACTATATCCAGTCTGCTATGCTTCACAGAGAAGGAAGATTGTAAGACATTTCAGTTAATTTAGCTGTGAATTGCATTAACTGATGGTAACCTTGAAGAAAAATTAAGAATATCTGTAAAATAATCAGGTCTGAGGAAGAGGCTTCCTCTGAAATATTAATTTTCTTTTAACCAAGAAAAAAATTCTTATCATATAAGCTGGACAGGTCTTTTCCTGTAGTTTTCAGACTCTGATGTTTTATTGACCAAACTCCTTGCTTTAGACTTGAGCTCATGTTCTCTGAGGAAGTACAAGTGGTAATTATGCAAGTCTTTCCTTCCCTGTCATGGGCAACATTCACAAGGGTGATTTACAACCTTCAGCTTTCAGATACGGAGACTGGTTGTTTAACTTCAGAGAGAACAACTCTGACATGGTGAATGGCATCAGAATTGGAACAAATCCTCTAGAAACTGGCTACATGGACAGTCCTGGGAGTTAATAATTATGGTGGGGGGTTTTGCCTCTTCTTTCTCCTGTAATAACCCCAGCTGCAAGATTGCTCAGAATTTAATTTGTTTTAGAAAACAGAGTCCTAAATAAAACGCGTCTTACTCCTCTAGGCCATAGCAAATCTACCTTTAGCAATAGCAAACTAACCAATGGACTGAATGATATTTATTAAATCGTAACAAATTCAACGAGACAAGTGATCATAATGTAAAGACACTATAATGAAAGATTGTGTTAAGAGCTGGTAGGAGTTGAGTGCTGGCCTAGATACACAGTAAGGACAACTACAGACAAAATACATCGTAAATGAACTTCAGTAACGATACCTGAGATGTATTTTCTTATCACAAAGCATTCAAAAACTCAGGCAGTCTGTTCATCTGACTTACATTTAGCTGAAATTTTGATATATAGAGGAAACAGTTTGGCCCCGTGCTCCTGTAAATGTACACATTTGCTTCAGAAAGAAGAAAGTGGGTTGCAATCAGAAATTTACTTTTAATCAATGGTCTTTCATTTCACTCCAGTAAAGTTTGGATTAGCCCCTTAATGCACATGCTTATCATGACTGACAACAGTCCTGCCTTCACATGTTTGGTTGATCTAAGCCTGGAGAAGGTGCAGAGGGCAGGAGAGCTGCGCAAGGAATACGGCTGGTCTGTAATGGCTGCATTTTTGTGACCCTTTGTGGATTGTAATAAGGATCTTTTTATTAAAACAAAACAAAACTGCAAGAGCTCAGGGGCAGATCTGTGTTCTCTTTTGGCCTGTGTTAACCTCTAACCAAAATCTGGCCATTAAAAAAAAAAAAAGTACTTCAGCTGTTTTTCTTTATTTTTGGAAGTTTAAAATGAAATATAAAGCCCATAATAAAATGCATATGAGGACACAAATCGATAGACATGAGAACTATGTTAAGAACTATGCAACCATAGAGGTCTTCGTTAACAAGGGTGTTCTCCTCGTGAAATTCAGAAGATGCTCTTATTCACTTGTATGCATGTTGCTGTTTGTGTCATTATTTATTTCTATGGTAACTGAAACAGTAAAGACAGCAATATCAGACAACAGTAATCAAGAAAAAAAAACAACCTCATTGCAAAAGGAGACAACTAAGAGCCAAAACAGAGGTGTTTAGATGATGGTGTAATTTGCTATAATAACTGTTTAACCACATATTTGGCAAGCCCTGGATAACTCACTCATGAGTAATGCATTTGTCCAAATTACATTCAAATAAAAAGTAGTTACCGTGCTCCATTATCATGTGTTCTGCACAGACATTTCCTCCCTATCACTTTTCCCACGGCAAGAAGGCTTCTCACCGAACCCAGGTTAGCTGTGGATTGGTGCTGATTTCTCCTGTGCAGCCTCTGCGAAGCTGGTTAGGTGCTCTGGAGCCACATATCATCAGTCCACTGCTATCTGGAGCTATCTCACTTCCTTGTGCAGCCTCCCACTCGCCTCTTCCCTGTCTGCTCCATCTGGAGGGAGCTTGGCTGCTCTCCTCCAGCCCCAGCTCCCCGAGTGCACGGCAGCTGCAGCTGCCAGAACATCTGCTGTCTCCTGGCCTCGCTGGGGTGAGGACCAAAAGCACGGCCTTTTTAAAGTTGGACACTCGCCTCCATTTGAAACTGGAGGAGTTCAAAGTTCTTCTGTTTGTCCTGAGACTTGCAGCTTCATGGGAATAGACAACTGTCTGTAACACAAATTCGAGTGCACGTTTCAAAGGGATACAGTGCATTGTCTTTAGGATGCACTGGCCTTGTGCCTGCTCTTCCCCTGCATCTGTGGAGATTTGGGGTTAGAACAGTCTCATTCTGAAGGAAGAGTAATTTTCAAGAGTAAGGAGTGGAAGGAATGCAAACCCAAACAAAATTAGTCCTTGATTCTGCAACTGACATGGGCATCAGACATGGGCTTCTACTGCACCAGTGCCTCCAGCCTCATACAAAAGCTGAAACTATGTGCCCTGGGCTATTCCCAATGAAGGCAGAGGTCACCTCTTGTCTGAAAAGGTGCATTTGAAAAAGAGATATCTTATTTGGAAAGTTACAAGCATGAAATAACATCACTGTAATCTCACTGGAGGAAAATCTGCACAGCAGCCCCCATGAGCTATACTTTTGATGTGTGGGTCAAATCATGCCCTGGCGACGTGCAGAGCTCCCACTGACTTCATAATGGGAAATGTATGACTTATTTAGAGCTGACTTGGCTTTATTTAGAATGATTTAATACTTTGGTTATTAAAACTTTTGTGGTTTGGAGAAGCAATATCAACAGGTGACCCACGCTCTTCTTTGCCACTCTGTTCTGTACTTTCTGACAGGTTTCTGCACGGGGCAGGACCCAGGGTGTGTTGGTTAGAGAGGCTCTTCCAGGACCAAATCCTGAACCTCGAGCACAGTGTGAACAACCTGGGATGCAGCTGGAGTTCAGCTTTATCCAACTTGTGCTGGCATGGAGCTGTTCGGGACTCTCAAAATGTGTCTAAACTGACACGTTGGCTTGAAATGCAAGCTGACACAGCTTCATCCCCTGAGCATCCCCCACTGCTTGTACTTCTGCTTGCTCAAACCTTGAGCTACTCTGGCTCAAGTCTGGAGTGAACAAACAGGCTCTCTGAGGAGGAAACCTCAAGCTCAGAAGAGCTTGATCCTTAATCAGGCCCTCTCAGAGCTCGAGGAGCCCTTGACTGTATGAGCCCAAACTTCAACATTAGGCAAGATGTTCCTGCACCCAGAGTTGCCCTCTGGGGAGCTCCTCACCCCTGTGGCACCCACAGACACAAACATGCTGGTCCTGCCCCTCCCCTGGGGCCCCCACAGCTCTTTTTACAGAGAAAAGATCATTGCTAAAAACCATCTTACAGAAAATGGGGCTTAAGGGCCTCCCACAGTTCCCCCAAATCCATTATGGTCCCTTCTAGGCCCTTGGTAGACACATTGGCACGTACTGTCCCTGTCACCACGTGGGGAAGCAGGAGCTGCTTTTAAAGCAGGAAGTGGTCAATACTGAAAAGAGAATCAAAAATGTGTCTCCAGTGGGATGAGCGGCCCCCTAATACAAACACCAACTGAACACAGAACAAGCTGCTCCGAATAATTGTGCAGGTTTGGAAAGAAGGTAGAAGCTACTGCTACTCAATTTATACCATTGCAGCTCAAAGCTAAGTAGGCATAAGTAGAATACACAATAAATGTATATTTAGCTGTAGTTAAAAGTGAAACTTAATATCCTATGTTAGTGCATAGTACTCTCTTACGAAGAAAACTAATTTATAGGTAAAGAAACAGAGCTTAAAACTAAGAGACTGTGTGTTTTTAAATAAGCTGAGTAAAATGCATACTTACTTGCCTTTTATTCTCCTGCTGTGTGTGCCCTGAGCTGGTCCAGGGAGTTCTATGAGGTAAGAAATTCCTGGTCAACAAAAGTTCCTTTTCTAAAAAAAGTGAACATAATGGAAACGGGGAACCACTTACCAGGCAGCTGAAAAAGGAGCTGACTGTGCAGAGAATTTCACACCTTATGGCTTTTGGTCAGTAAAGTACATAAACAAAATGTAATTTTCTATGCAATTACACAGGGTCACACAAGAATATTATGTTTTAGAAACCCACTCAAAAGCATATTGCTCTCTAAGAGCCCAATCCAGAAAATGGTTCCTCACTTTAGTAAAGCTACTTGTAAGCTTTTCTGGGAGTGGGGCCTACGAGACATTTTCCTTTTTATGCTTTCTTAAACAGTTTATGTGATAGTAACAACAGGAAGATAAATTACTTTGAATGGTAGCAATTAGAGAAATAAGGAGTGTGATAGATTTACCATGTGGAAAACATCTCTCACACATTTTCCTACAGTCATTAAACCTGCTTTTAATGACACAACACTGATTTCAGAAAGAAACAAAGTTTATTTGATGAAAATAAACAAGCTGATCAACACTAAATACTTCCCATACACATGATAACAATGTTATGAACTCTAAATACCTTGGTACTTTACACTTCTACAAGACATTAAATTACAATGACTGTCTAATACATGCCCACTGGTAATTTCTAGGAATTCCTTAGTTTCATATCAATGTCCTTAACCATATATCAATATCACAATCCAGAACATGCCACTCACTTGAAAAAATTATTACAAGAAGCACTATCAAATGAGGATCTAAGGTAAATAGGGGATACTGACCCATTGCTGCAGAACATCACATTCAAACGTCACCCTACACACACAAAAGAAACATTGCGGATATAGTTGGTGTCAACACATCTGAGGTCTTTTCATAAACACTGTTTAAAAAGTAAATTGAAACCCACTTTCAAATGAAAGTCAATGCTCAGGTACGTGCATACTGGATACACAAAATTCATTAAATACAAAATTCATACTGTACATTTAAATGAAAGAAAGAATGTGCAGTACAAGACTGATCTCACATTAAAATAATAACCATTATCTTAAATGTTAAGCAAAAGTTGGTTTACTTCATTACACTTAAAGGGGGGGGGAAAGAAAATCTACCAAACATTGCTCAAATAAAATATTTCCCAACATCACAGTGTTTATTGTAAACCCCGAGATTCTATTTTAGTATATGAAAAGATTTTCTCCAAACATCATGGAATATCACATGACATGAAAAGGAGGGAAAAAAAAACCAAAACCAAACCAAAACAAAACCCAAAGCAAGAAAGAAAAAATCAATGTTAGACAAAATTTTCCTCTTTAGGGGCTAACTTTTAGGCCCTGATAAAAGTTTAGATCAATACTCATACCAACATGAGTGGAGCAAAAATGCCCCTAAAATAATACCTGTGACAAAATTGGCACATACATATAAATATCTAACTATACAGCTTTGTATCTGTGACCCTATTTTCCCCCTAGTTTATATCCTACTTCAAGTATTCGGTTGCAGAGTTAAGGTAAAGACCTGATTGTAAGAGACACAGACGATTGTCCCCTACTGCGACAACAAATTTGTCGTGAGAAACCAGTTTTGTTGTCTGAGTTTCCAAGTGCAACATTTGTCATATGTGCTAAATATACTCCCAAAAGCTTTGCTGTTTCAAAAACAAAGATCTAAAATGCCATTGATAGTTAAAGGACAAACTTTTTAAACATGAATGAAATTGGGATTATCTACGCTATGCTAAGCCTATACATTTTACTCTGTTTACTGAAGACAGTAACATCCAGCAGGACTCCTGCTCAAATAAATTGTTCTTTGATTGCACCGAGAATTATGGTACAGATAAATAAAATATCATCTCTAGACAATAATTTTAAGGGGATTGCTATGTATGGCTCATGTAGGATGTTTAGGGTTAATCGCACCACAGGTTCAAAAAATAATTTTTCTAAATTCAGTGCAAGACTTTAGGAGTATCCATTTAGATTTCTTTTTTTTTTTTCTTTTTTTTTTTCTTTTTTTTTTTTACAGCAGCAAAGAAAAACTACTAAGGATTAAGGCCACCCATGCTTAAATTTATTGTTTGTCCTTTAAAAATGCAGATATTCTATTTCCACTGCCATCAGCATGGAAGCATTTCTTCCATGGACAAAAAGATGCCTCAACAAAACAGCCAAACATTTGCACATGTTTGCCAGACTGACTGAAAATGTTTTTGGAGTCAGAAGGAACCCCTCCTTGAGAAGTGGTAGAGATCTGACTGTCAGTTAAGAGTCTCTCACCAAATGTAACGACTTCACATTTTTATTTTTCCTTGCATGTGCTTTAAATTTATTTTACTAGACACATTTTGTTGACACAAACAGCCTTCGAGTGCTGTTTGTTCATTGGTATTTTCTTTAACAGCTAAGATTCATTGGGGTCCATGTTGGAGACTGTTTTTCAGTGTAGAGAACAATAACAAACAGTTCCACATTTACAGGAGACCTAGTGCATATACTGTATTCACAGCAATCTCATCTTTATTTTTGTTTTTGTTTGTTTTCTTAAGAGTCCCAGCTTTTATTGTTGAAAACATGTATGCATTTGGATGGTAAAAGGTTGATACATCCTTGTGTACATGTCCATATATATACATACATATGTATTTATATACACCTCAAGCTTTTACCATCCAGGAATAGATACATCTTGTATATAATCATATATTTATGTTCAAATTAGATGTCCTATGCATTGTCAGAGACACACACCATATTTTCATAAAACTAATCTTTGTCATCATTTATTAGTACCAAAAATTGATTTCATTTCCAACCTGGCCCAGAGCTTAATACCGGTTATAGTATCAATATTTGGTTTTGGTTTGTTTTAAATTTATATTATTTTATCAATAGATAAAAGAAAACAGAGGAGGGTAAAGGCTTGGTTTTAATTTTTGGAAAAGCCCATATCTAACTGGGGGTAAAGTTAATGCCAACATCCTTATATAGCATTTTACTAATACCTCTTTGATAATCTAGTGCAATAGAAGTGATACTTTAGAATAGACTAGGTAAAATCAGCAAATGCAGATACCACATCTAAGGGAATCTGAATTACTTATTAAAATCAATATTAATTTACCAAAAATTAGCTAAATAACCTGTTTAACTGAACTTCACCGAACAATCATATTCTGAACAGGTGGTTTCTTTGTAAAAACAGATAACTCACAAGACCCATTAAAGACAGAAATGAAGCTCTTATAATTTCTGCTTGAGTCTCCTTCATTATTTTCCAAAGTATCTAATTTCACAAAAGACTACAAGAAATAATGGAGAAAATGCCAATTGATGCAGCATTTCTTTAGATGTCAACCTTAGCATTCATTTTCTGCATCTGTGATCTTCTCCAGGATATCATGGTCATGTTTGGAGATCCAATGCAATAGATTATCATTGTTACCTTCCAGTGCTACAGTTTTTTCTTCCTTTTTCACTAGTTCCTCTGACAACTGTAACAAGGGAACAAAATATTCCAATTAACAACATGACTGAAGCATCCAGAACATCTTAGCTCTCATCTAATCAAGGTTCTCATACATATGAGTGGAGATAATGCTTTTCTAGGGGCTAAGGATGAAGTAAGGCATTTAAATTTAATTTGAACCCACTTATTTTCATGGGGGGGGGGGAGGGCAATTAGTTTTATTGGTGATTTGTATGACACAATTCCCCCTAAATGGGAAATATTTTAAATTTCTAAGATGTCAGATTCTGTTGTGCTTGTGATTCTGTAAACGGTGAGTTTTCTGATCTTGTCTATGAGCACAGTAACTTTGAAAGGGAAATGCTATTAATAAAACTAGATACTTTTTCAGAGGGAACCAAGGGGATCATCAATTTATTTCTACTAAGTTCAGTGGCAGGTGGGAATGTATAGTACCTCCACCAGCCTTCCAAAACTGAAGCACCATTTCCCTGCCATATTTTAAGCACCTAGTTCACTTTAATTTGAAGAACAGTGGAGAAAGGTTTTATGGATACGAGAAGCTCAGATTTGCAGAAGTTAAAACACACAGCAATGTGTTAGGAGGTTTTCAGCCACACACCCACTAATCACAGGTGGTTGGTTGCTCTGCCTGGCTTGGCTGGCACTGCTGAAACCCAGGGGACTTCGAGAGGGAGCCAGTGTCAGCACAACTCAGCCAGTGGGAAGAATCTTCCTGCCTTCCACTGACTTTGGGTGAGACTTTGTGTCTGATTGTGACTACAGAGGCCTCAATGACTTTTATTGTTACTTTAGTTGTGCTGCAAGCAAACAGCACAGTATTCTTGAACAGAGAGCAGTGAATTGGTCTTATTCACATTATCTGTGTATCAGATGAGTGGGAGGAATTAAATTATTCCTTTAGAGGGCAGTTGTTCATTTATCCACTGACTTTGTTTCTAGAAAATTTGAAATGCATTATGGATGGGATTCTCCATTATTGCCCTTCCATTTATGTAGCCTTAAAAGTTTCCAAAACATCCCATTTTATGAAAAAGAATTTGCCATACAATGCTTAGGGTTTTGTATACAGCTGAAAACTTGTTATGTTTTTTAAATAGACTACTTGATGAAAATCCCCCTTTCAAAATTTTAGAATCTAGTATTTATCAGATAAATTATTCTGTGAGCAAAGTGAAACACTGTTTACAGAATATTCTCTCAAATTATTTTAAATCCCTATTTTCAAGTTCACATCTTGCTGGAAAGCACACATAACAGTTTATATCATACAAACTTAGATGAATAGTTCTACTTTTGCAGTGAGAGGTTGGTACAATTCTTCTGGTTAAAACACTTAGGGACTAATTCAAAGCCCACTGAAATGTGGAAAGGTTCCCACCAATTTTAACAAGTTTTGGATCTGGCCCTTGAACAGTCTAAAAATGACTTCTGCAGAGCTGGAAAGCCAGGGAGTTCCTAAAGTAGATCATGTTACTAGTTCTGGCACATAAAATCGTTGCAAACTTTTTATGAAATCTGTAAGTCAGCGCATGCATTACGTTTGGTGAACTGTGCATAGCTGCCATTCTTTTGTGTGCCGAGAATTTCTTAATCGTCATTCAAAGAGATACTTGGGCAGAGGAAGCACACCTAGAAATTAACGAGGAGAGCATATTCCACAAACTGCAGCACAACAATGCCTGGGTTTTTTGGACTAAAACGTAATCACAGCAAATCTTCAATGCAGTTGCTATTTTACAAGCTGAAGTTCCTTTGCAATTAACACTCTTTTATGCTTGGAAAAAGTAAGAACCCAGAGTAAAGTGTCCAGTCTGAGGAACAGCAGCAAAGCGCAAAATGCACTCCCTCTCCAGCCTGCTCCTCAAATTTTCATTGGGGTTTTACTACAGAATGAAAGCCCCCAAATAAACCTCACCCATTTAATCAACCCACCCATTCATCAGGAAACCATATATGTATTGGAAGTGTAACAAAAACTTGTTCACCACAGGTAGGAAATGCAAAGTATTTCTCAAGTCAGTCAAATAAATATATAAAAGGATATTGCTGTCAAATACCAACTGAGGTTGAGTAAATTAAATTTATATTTGTTTCTTCAATGCTGTACTTGGTACAAGTCACTGAACCTCTAAAACAGAAATAAAGTTTGGTAACATGCATTGGGCCTGAATTTAGCAGTGCTCCAGTTGAAAGTAATGTCTTACGAGTTTGGCACCTCTGTCAGTCCATTAGATACCAGTCAATGAAAACAGCAGAAGGATGTGAAGATATAAAAGTGTAGTAGCCCACAAATATTTGTTCAGATTGTTTTTTCTTTGGATAAAGACACCTGCCTGATTAGTACTTTTTACCTCCAATCCTTTCCTCTCAGCAGTGATTTGCAGAAACAAGCTGGAGAGGGTGGGTAAACACAAAGGGGTTAAAGGGGAAACTGTTTAATAACAGTAGTAAAATACAGGCTATTTTTGACATCTGAGTTAATGTCCATTATGCTCCATATGCTTTCCAAATGTTTGCAACAAGCACCCAGATACAAAAACAGATACCCATTCACATAGGCTTAAATTGCCTTCTCCTAACCTGTTACACATGGTACCTACATAAAAGGCCAACAACTGATATGGTAATTAGTGAGTCAGAAAGAGAGGGAACAGACACTTTATTGCAGGGAATTGGTATCTGACCAAATGTTAGTAGAGAAGGATATCATTAATGAAAACCTGTGAGGGCTATTTCTGCTCCCTAATCTACGACAAGGCCTCTGTACTATAACGTGACATCCTTTAAAAAGCTGTCAGGATGAATTCTGCAGTTTCCTTCTCCAGACTCATTCATCATTACTGCAATCAGAGTACCAACAAATGATGGGAAATTATTTCATTTTCTGGAAACAAGTAACTGGACTGGAATAAGGCTGTAACTCATAAAGTCTTTCTCAAGTGATGTTGTGGGATTTGCCTATGCCTCTTGTAACAACATAATGTAAATTATAGGAAGGAGAAAAAAAAGCATTCTCAATCTTTACCTTTGTGCAAAACTATGAAAAGAATGACTTGATTAACTAAGACAAAGCCCTGACACGGACCACTCTAAATTCTGTCCCTGCCACCAGTTTATTGTGGGACTAAGGAAAAAGTCTATCATTTTTCTGTGCCTAACATGCTCTTCGCTACAGCAGGCATAACATCAGGCTCCTCACAGGAATTTGCAAGGCTTAATATTTGTAATGTGCCTTAAGAGTCTTGGATGAGTGCTAAGTATTATTATTTTTCAGTTCCTGCATTTGATTAAAACTGAAATAACACAGTAAAAATTAAATTAATATATTAAGTTACAAGTAAAGAGCAAGCATGTGGTTTGTGGAGCTACTTGTAACACTTTTAATACAAGCATGTATTACAGAGTAGGTGATTCCCAAGGTCTGTACTGACATGTACCATGTGGGCATAACTTAACAACTGAAAAACCCCCCAGAAGTTTGATTCAGCCAAAAATCTGTTCATGGCTTCTGTGTGAGCTCAGAGCTCAGGCCAGCGGGAGCACTGTGGGCTGCTTTCCCCTGCCCCTGAAGTGCAGTTGCAACCACGATCATAGCCCAGACATTTGCAACTCAGCACAAGCAACAAAACAGCACAGATCTGCTGGAGGGCTCACCACTGTATAGGTCCCTTAGCACAGGATGTGACAATGGCATGATACTGTGCTGTTTGAACCTCCCTGTCATTACAGCCCCAACAATAAATACTGGTTTTGCTACTTCCTCCTGGCCTAACTCTTGAGGGAAGAAAGAAAACCCACCTCTCACTTTCTGAAGAATACAGTAACCTGTTAAAGCTTGTTATATCGATGTGAAAATCTCTAGTGAGGAGGGCCAAGAAGAAAAATAATTAAGGCATAAATTTATATCCAAACTACGTAGAAAATTTTCAATGCCGAGATGCCAAAGACACCTAAGACACTTGTTGAGCAGAGCGAAAAGGTAAAATCTAGTTTAAATTTATAGCATTCCTTCAGTGTCCCTCTAGGAGTTTGGCTTTTTGCCAGTGTTCCTTGTTAAAAATTTGTTAAACGTGTTTGGCATTAATGCAAACACAAAGTGCTCATTTGTTACAAATTCTATTGGAATGCATTCATTTAAGGCAATGAAGTAGTTACCAGAAAAGAAAAAATGTTCATTAAGTACATTTTAAAAATACAATGATGTATGCGGTGCATAACTATGGCGCCCCAGTGGCTATATAAATATCTGACAGAATAACCACAAGTTGTGTTTGGTTTGAAATTGGAATCTCTTAAACATAACCGATAGAACAAAAACTGGTTTTGTTTGTTGTCAAAACTGATGTTAGTCTTTCTTGTTTAGATCTAGTTGGAATAACCAAAGTTTTGCCATACAATTTTTTTACATCTCAAGTCAATAAAGCCCACAGGTTAAAGTAATGCTCAAGGAAGTTTCTTGATTCAAAAGGTAAGTGCAGCACTGCACATTATCTGGAGAACACTGGACACAGAAAGTAAACACCCTGCTTGGAGGAGAACAAATTTTAGTCATTCTTAAAAATTCCACTTAAGGAAATGTTACCTGGGAGATCTGCAGCTGTCTGACAACACTCAGGTTCACCTCAGCAAAAGGTGTCCTGCCCTACTCCTTACGGAAAATAAAGATCTCAGAGCTAGTTTACAATATCCCAATAACAAATCTGTCATTTATAATAATGTGAACTATCCCTGGTAAAGATAACTCTTGATTTTGAATAAGCAACTCTGAGGTCTATTTCTTAGATGTTAGAAAATATCTTCTTAGCAACATTCTAAAACTAAAACCATTTTTCTTTTTATTTTTTCAATGATTTATAGCAACTTACAAAAAAGTTTAAAAATGATAAATACGAGTGAAACATATTCAAAAGAAAGATCCAGAAACTGTGTGATTTAATTAAATATTGAAAGGTTCACAAAAAACCACCAGCATAAAAAGTTATTTATAAAGATAGAATTAACTTTGCTCCAATTCTGGCAAAGAAATTATTTATCCCATTTGTTGCTATTTATGTTTTAAATTCATTACACAGTAAACTTCAGAAGAATCTGCAGCTGGTGGTAGAATCACTGCACGAATGTGATGAACTTTCCATATTGCTATAATGCCAGAATTGTTAATCTTAGTTAGGGATAAAAGCAGATACCATTGGGATGAATAAAATCAAATGGATTCAAGCCCTCTAGAGAGTAAGAGTCCTTGAAAACTACTGTACAATTATATCATAAAATTAGATGAAGTTTATGAACCTTGAGAGTATTTGGACAAGGATGCCTTCTCTACTGGGAATGTTTATAAATCAAAATTAGACAAGTGCTATATGAGTTAAAAGACAGCTATTTTTTTCTTAGAACCTTTTTCTTTTCATAAAACAAGTCTAGTCCAAATCAAAGCCCTTCAGAAATATGAGAAAACTCAGTACATATCCTTCAATCTGTCACTTGGACACTGAATTAAAAAGAGGGCTATAGAGAACGTTAAGGATGGCTTCAGAGCAGGACTCTTCCATGGGCTGAGCTGGAGTGGACTGAAGATGATGGAAGAGTTTCCATCGACCCCACGAGAGCCCGGAGCCGCACAGGGAGGCGGCCGTGATTCAGCAGCGCAGGGCACGGGGCTCTTTGTCAAGACATTTATGACTTCCTAAAGATGGAGCACATTGAGACCATTGTTACTCCTTTTTCTTTAGTTGTTATTTAAATCGAACTGAAGTGACAAGAAAAGAAGAATTCTCGGGTTTAAGTGCCTCAAACAACGACGCTCCCAACGTGAATCCTGAAAGCTGTCGATAGCAGGGATCACTTGACGAAATTGGAAGGTGCCTTTTCCATCCTGGCTGACGTGGAATGCCATTTATTCTCATGCGCGGGACTAATTAGGGGCTCTTTTTTTTTTTTTTTTGTTTTGTTTTTGAAGATCAAGGTTTCGCGCTCGGTGCTGCCTAATAACACGGTGTGCCTGCCCGCCACCTGGCCCGGCGCGGCTCGCCCGGCTCCGGCGGCGGCACCGCCTCGGGCCTCGGCAAGTGCGGGCAGGAAACGCCGGCACGGCCGCGCTTAACCCGCGCCCTGCCGGCCCGGAGCCGGCCCTGCGACCGAGCAGCGACCCTGCGGCTGCAAATGTGCGGCCGAGCGCGAAGTTATCGCACCGGCGTGGGGATAAAGCTGCCCCAGACCCCACGCCCTGCTCGGGGCCGCGGCCGGAGCGCGCTCGGCAGCGAACCCGCGCAGCGCTGGCGGGGCCCCGAGCGCGCACACAGCGCCCGTGCCTGGCGCCTGGGAAAAGAAGTGGTTAAATAAACGCTGTGTCAAGCCCCCAATCTAATAAGTCATCTTATTAGGAAGTTGTGATGCCCTGTTTGCCCTCGCCTGTGGCTTGTCTGCTCCACTGAAAGGTCTCCTGCTGGGACCTTTGTGGCATTATACGAGGTAGAGAGGGCTGCTGCAATATATGAGCCTTGGTTTGGAGCAGCCAAAACAGCAGGAGAACTAAGCTGCAAAGAATTAAACATGTAACAACTTTGTAAAAGCACAGACAGTGATTGAGGTTGGCCCTTTTGCTGTTGACACATTCTGGCCCCTGTAGGTTGTGGTCACTAAGCCCATTAGAGCTGCAGTGTGGCAACATCTAGTTCAGCAAGTTCAATGTGTTTCTGTTTTATTTCTAAATACTGGACACAAGCTGGCAGCGATAGGAGAGTGGAATATGGCACCAGAAATATGTCATAAACACAGTCGTCATTGTCAGGGATGTGAAATTACTTTTCAAACTATTTATTTTTGGCAGATGGAGGGTGGGTGTATTTTTGCACTTTGTTAACTGAAATTTAATTGAGACTTGCTCCATGTTTTGTTTAATTAAAAAAAAAAAAGGAGAGAGAAAGGAAACCTCAAGATGCTGTTTTCTTTTAAAAGAGAAAATCTTCACTGGAGAGAGAAATCTTTGTCGCTGGAAATTCACTGCAAAATGAAACCAGAAAAAACAGAACCCAATAAAATCTCAGCTGGCAAAGTTTCACTTATGAGCATCCACTTATTTAAATCAACATTCCCCACTGTACTTTTTTTTTTTTACATTTCTTTTAGATAAAATATACATTTAATTCAGATTTTAAAAACGGGGTTGTGAAATGGACAAGAAAGATTGATTAAATTAATGAAAGGAGGTATTACAGACATAATGAGGAGAAGATTTGAGTTCTAAACCCTAACATGCAGAAGAAAACACCTTCCTATTTTCCTGTGGACCACACTTTTTCAGGGAACAGTGCAAGGTTTATATTGCACATTGATGAGGATGCTCGTGGTCCCTCTCGGGCTCTGTTTGCCTTTCAAAACTGTGTTGTGGTCCCAGGTTTTATCAGTCCCGGCAGATTCATCACTGCCAAGAGCTCCCAGTCTGTAGATACAGAGCAAAGGATGAGTTGGCTGAACACTTGTGCACCTCAAACATTTGTCTCTCCCCCGAGCCTGTTACGTGCTGCCTCTGCCCTCCTCCCAAAGAAGAGCCAAAGCTTATGTAAGAGGTGAAATGCGCAGAGAGGGATAAAGACAGGTCACAGCTGAAGGAGGGGCGATCTTGTGTTCTCTCTGTCCACAGCACAGGCATTTCCCTGGTGCCCTCCCCTGTTTTTTCCAGGGGTTTTTGGTCGCCCTTTGGGTGCCCCCAGCTCCCTGCTCTGGCAGCACAGCTGAGGGCTCCCCAGGCTCCAGCTTGCTGACCCACAGAAATGACTGGCCACTCCTTTTGGAGGGACAAAAATGATGTTGAGGCAAAGCACATTCTTTCTTAGGCCACCAGAAATGAAGGAGCATTTCTTTTCTGCTCTTAAGAGTGTGCCTGAGCCAAGCAAGGTCAGAGCTGTGGCTTTTCTCTGGAGGAGAGAAATTTCTAGAATTTGTAGTTGTTGGGTTTTTTTTTTTCTGCCATCTTTTGAGATTTGCTGATAGTTTGGGACTAGAAGGAAATTCTTAAAATCTCATACATATTTGTCTGGTTGTAGGGAGTATGATTTGGGTTTTACCTCATGCATCCTACCAGAGTCAGTCAATATTTAATAGCTAAAATTGGCTGGCTGTTGTGCTTGGATAACTCTAGTTACTGTGGCTGCTACCACACTGTTGTTAGAAGCATATTGGTTACTAGATGTTGTACCAGAGTAAATACTAATAAATTTGGTGGTTATGGAGAGGAAGTTTAATCCAAAAGCATTCCAGCCAGTGAGGAGGCACACAAGGGCTGTACTCCTTCTTTTGATGTACCCAAAGGCTGGATGGAGTCGGACAGAAGAGAGGTGGTGAGGGTTGAGTGCAGGTTTGAGGTGCTTTATGTGTGTGCCTATTTCTGCCCTTAGGAAAAGGGTGGATCCTTGGCCAGGGAGGACACAAGCCAGGGAGGACACAAGCATGGTGTCCTCAAGGCCCATGACTCCAGTAGGTTACTGAAAGTTTGCTGGGGTTATTTTTACCTTAACCAAGCAATAATGAGAAATTTAATAAAGATGCATCTCATGGCTTGTGCCTGCTTTCCCAATCACCTCAGATTTCTCACCTTCTAAAGTTGAGAAAAAAAACTAAAGAGCTTCAGGGTATTGCTCTGTGCATCTGAATATTTGTACCAGCAGCTGTATGTTCCCACCTGTACTTCATAATTTAGATAAACCATTAACATGCCATTTCATTAGTTTGCTCTGCTAGTTAATGACCCAGTACTCACTGAAGTTATCCTATCAGGATATACTGATTGTGCTGTGGAAGGCCTTGTGAGGTATGCTTATTGTATTAATAATAAAATATAAAAGAAATCAATATGTCAAAATATAGTCAGAGTTCTATTGTATACAAAAAGCCTGGTTTAGAGTACATGAGATATACTCTCACCTTCTTCCCCTCCAAATGATCCTAAATATATTTTTTAATTTTACATGGCTCATGATATGAAACTGCTTATAAAAATGGTGTCTGATGTTTACAGTTGCATCTTTTAACGTTAAGAAGAAAGGGATACAACTAAGGCAGGTGTTAATAGGTTTGGCCTATTTGAAGACCAATGCTGGATCCATTTAGAACCCTTCAAACTGCTAAAGCATTACAATGACTGTGTGTGGCACTGGGAACAGGACCATACATGCTCGACAGCTACTTATTTTTTAAATACCCATCCAAGTAACACGCAGCATTTTGAAATCTAACTTGTGTGGTCTAATTATGCAATAATTTTTATAATTTAGGCCCCAATATTATGAGCTTCTCCACAATTATGGCTCTGCCCACGCATTTCTCAGTGCATGATAGGGAAGACTTAAGGGCCAGCTCTGTTAAACATACAAGCATATGTTTTAATTTTTTAACTTTTACTCTGAGACTTAAAAATGCACTTAATATTAAGAGAAGGCTTAAGAGTCTTTCCTGAAGGGGACCTTAGAGGCTTTCATTTAACTAAGGGCACGCATATAATATTCCATGCAGACTGAAGATCTACAGTTATCAGCATTCCAATGATAATGAGTATTACACAAAGGGAAATAATAAAACAGCAATAAGCAAAATTTTGCTCCCTCCCAATCTTCAAACACCACCTTTATAATCACTGTACACTCAAAAACATGCATGCAAGAGTTGGAGAGATCACAGGCTTAGATTGCAAGAATTCCAAAGATACTCAGACCGACCATGCAAATGTCAAATGTCAGGTAAACGTATATGAATGATGAAAATATGAACTTCATAATGAAATCACACAAAACTACAATGGTGACTTTTTCTACTTGATGCTTTTATAAAAAATTTGATGCACTGCAATTAAACTGTTTAGCAAAACAAGACAAGGAAATTAATGAGCAAGAATAATCACCACAATTCATTATTAACTACAATTTACACTGAGTAGCACTTTTTTCCCTAGAGAACACCTATTTCTCTATGCCCATTTTCTTTCTCCTCTCAATCTCAATTCCAGCAGTGCACAGACCTTGTTTGATTTCTCTCTCTTCTTCTACTTGCTTAAACTTTATTTCTCCCCACTTTCTTTCATTCCAATCTCTGTGAGCAGCAGAGCTCTTTCCACTCTGTCAGGCTTTGTTGCCAACCTCTGACCAACTCACTGCTGAGTGGTGACATTGGACAACAGCTGGAAATGGCATGAAACCATCACCCTCTTTCACCAACTTTCCCTGCATCTTACAGTTGTGGAACAAGATAAAACATGAGAAGAGTAATTCACGAAAAGCATTTTTGAGGACAGCAATTTGCTAATTAGAAACAGCAAAACAAACCCAGAAGATACTCTTGATGTGCGTGCACAAATGTATCAACCCCACTGAGGAAAAGGTAAAGCCCAGAGTGGAACTTAATTAATGGAAACAACTTGGAAAATAAGAATAATGATGGCAGTACAAACTTTGTTTGTTCCCCCATTAATTTTAGAGAGAGCAACAACTAAACAGGTACTTGTAAAAAAATCTTTCCCACTGAAACAACTACAAGAAAGACAAGATAGTTTTAGGGCTACTTTCCAGATACTTTGTTTTTACCAATTCTCTAATTCAAGAAGCTAAACCAACACATCCTAACTTCTCATTAAATGCTCTAAATGCAAACAAAAGTGTCTAGCCCATTTAATTCTGATTTTCTGGATGTATTTTTTTTCTCACACTTGCACATCTTGCCTCATTTTCTATTGGAACTTAAAGATATAATATATAGGCCACCACTGCTAGGTACACCTCTATATTCATATTTTTACAGTCTGGAAATGAGACACAGCGGCCTGTGCTGTATAAAGAACATTGGATCTGGACAAAAAGATGTGGGAAATTCAGCAAAAAAAGCACAGCTGGATCATTATTTCATATCTGAATGCAGCATGTTGTATTATGAAAATGTGAGGATTAAGTCAAAGAATGCAGTTTCACTGCATTTTTTTATGAAGAAACCTGGTTTTTACAAACATTTCCAGAGATCAAATCAAGTTAACTTTTTATTAATTTATCTAAGCTACTTGTTCTTTTGGACAAGCCATTTTTTTTTATTTTTTCAAATATACTCCTACTGTAATTTATCAATTCTTTTATCATCAAAAGTTATTTTTTAAGCCAGGAATAGCTTTTTAGCAGAGCTCAATGTTTAATCATGCAAAAACAAAAAAAAACCATAAAATACCAAAAAACAGTAATTTTCTCATTCAAGTCAGAAGTTCACAAACAGGGAATGTAAAAAAGGAACAGGAGGAGGAAGAGGGTCACCTGTGTCCTTTGCAGATTTTTTTTCCAATAGAATGTTTTGAGATCTTTCACTTCATTAAAAAAAACCCTTATTTTTAATTCCCCAAGGTATGTACCTTCCCCTATCAGGCATTACCACAATATTGATCAGAAAATATTTTGTAGGCTCATAGAAAATGCAGATTGTTCCAACAATAATTTCTAATTTATCTGTCTTCAAAATTTCCAAGTGAGGATCAGGAACACCTCACACCTTCCACTGTCCCTCTGTAGAAGGAAAGAGGGAATGAACTCTCCAGGCTCCCTGCAATGCACGTGGCCCTGAGAGCTCAGGGCTCCTGCTAAACCCAGAACATGGCATTTAATGATGCTCAGGAGGCCAATACCATCCACAAACCACTTAGCACTGCTCCAGTTTCATTTATCCTCGTGGTCTCTGCAGTTGGCATGGAGAGCCTGGCCAACATGATATTCCATGATATTTGAGTCACTATTGCTTGTGTTCTGTCCAGAACCAATCCCAGCCCATTTCACTGAGTGTCCACATTGCAGGAAAATTTCCCACTCAATTCATCTTCACCCCCTTCAGATTATTAATGATTTTAGAGATTTATCGTATTTTTATTTCTTTCCCAAACTGAAGATTTATATTGCAATAGTTTCTCTTTACATAGAAACAATTCAAAATCTCCTTATTTTTAGCCTTTGTTGTGCTCTCTGTTCCTTCTCAGTGGCTTATCAGAAACAGGCAGAATAGCAAAGATGTGGACACATCTTGAACAGGTATGAGAGTTAAAAGTGGCTTTGTGTTTAAATAACTTTTTCTTTTGCAAGTATTCATTGTATTGTTTCCCCTTTTTTACTGCTGCAAATAAAGCTAAGGTTTTTGGAGGACTCATTTAATCTTCCCAGTCCCTCAAGTCACTGCATCCTAGATTTTGAATTTTCAGAACTCCTTCAGTCCTGCTGAAGAACAAAATAGATTTCAAAACCATTTTGTAGGAAATTCCAATTAAATATATCTGGTTTCTCAAAATAATGAGCTGAAACCTGCAGGGCAGCTGGGATGGAGGGAAGGCAACAGACACAGCTCCATTCTGTGCATAATTCAACAAAGTGCCAATCCATCCTTGTGGAATCCTTTGCTGTGCTGGTGCTGCTGGCTGACACAGTGTCAGCATTTTTCAGCATTACACCACTATCAGCCTGTACTGGGACCCTTTAAAACAGCTGAAATAAAAGAGCTCTTTCTACATATTTATGCCATCCTGCTCTGAGCACTTCCTGTTGGCCCCAGTAAATCTCTGCTAAATTTCAATTGACTCTCGTGGTGTTCCAGCTGTTAGATAAACTTCCAAGGATATTTTTGTGACAGGTACAAACCTAGACAGGAAATCTCAAGAAGAAATCCTAAATTAATTATATGTCAACATTCAAGCCACAAGAAGGAGCAATTGTCATAAATTTTTGAAAGTTAGAATCCAATTTTAGTTGTAAGTGCAAAAAAGTTCACTGACTCAGTTGTGAGTCAGTGCCAATAAAATAATATATTTCATATTCTTCAGCAGTTCACTTTGGCTAAACATAGAAGGGAAGCTAAGAACAGTGAGCTGTATATTTAAATCACATAAAGAATTCAGAAACTAATAACAAATGGTATTTAAAATTTATAATTCAGAATTGCTTAATCTTATTCCACCTTTTTGAAAACAGATACAACATATAAACTAATTCTCTGTTAAATGATGAAAACATCTTCACTACCTAAAAATCTGGTAATGGTGCCAAGAACATCTTTCTGCATTTCCCAACAGCACAGACTCCATCTCTCTTCACTCGCCCAAACACGGTGCCCTTCGTGTGTTTTCTGAATGCTGGTAAGGACAAGTATGGAAGGGGTTGAGAGGGCAGAGGGTGTTGTAGCAGTACTAACCCACAGAGGACTGTCCTGTTTCCCTGGCTTTAGCATCACTGTGGAACTCTTGACAGCTTTTCCCATCCCTCTGCAACGTGTCCTTGGAGCAACTGCGGTCGGTGTCCAGGACAACGGGCAGTCTGAGTGCTCTGCAGCAGCTGTGCACGTGGCAGAGGTTCCATGTCCTGTTCCCCCAATATTCCTAACATTTTCCTGCAATGCTGTTGAGTTCCACAACCCTTGCTGTGCTCCCCAGTCGTGCTGCCCCAGCAGCAGCGTGAGTTTCTCTCCAGGTCCATCCCCACGGCAGCCAGGGCAGAGCTCCCAACCCCGAGCGGCCCCGAGCAGCTGAAAAAGCCAACAACTGTGCGTCGAGTCAGGTGCTCAAAAGCGACCTTGTGCTCAAACCTGGCAGGGGGCCCTTCCCAAACCCCTCTGCCTAAAGACAAAAGGGAGAGTTTTGAGACACCTGTTGTCTCAGTACAGAGAAAAATGTGTCGTGGCAGGGGGAGAGAGGGAGTGGGAGAAAAACCCATGAAGCTTTGCAGGCTGCGCTGCTGGATGCAGCTTTGTGGCACATGTGGGAGATGCTTGTGGTCCTCATCCTGGCACCAGGTCTGTCCCAAGCTCTGGCAAACAGCCGAGCACAGGGCACTGTTCCAAACCCTGCAGCCACTGCTCTGGCCATTGGCAGAGCTCTGCACCACCGGACACGGAGTCCAGGGAAGAACTCATTGCTCCAGAAGGGAAAGCCCAATCAAGGAGATGCAGCTGCCTTCCTTACACAGAGGCAGAAGGAAGGAAGCAGGAAGGCTTTGCAGTAGGAAGAGCTGCAGTTGAGAGGAACAGCAGGATAGTTCAGGCTATTGACAGGAGAGGCAAGGAAAGTGATTGCACACCATGGGCATGAGGCCACAGCTGAGTGTTCTCCTTATAAGCAGTGTTCTTTTACATAAAGCAGGTAACATTCCCTGTGCTTTACTGAGTTCTTTCTCTTCCCAGACACTTCCCAGATCCATCCAGAGTCTTCCAAATTACTTCAGTGGAGATATGTCAACACTCAGAGCCCTATCTGCAGCCAAAAACTGGGCCCACAGCACAAACACAAATACATCAGAAATCCAGCAAGGAACTAGCAGAAACATGCCACACTTAGCTGACCACCTTGATTCTGTGTCTCTGAAATGCTGTGGATAAATAACTACTTATGTCACCCTGGGAGAAAAGGAATGTATGATATGGCTATGAAACCACCTGGATTTTTTATATATAAAAAGTGTTTTCACTACTTATGGAAAGCCAGACATGTAAATTACACTGCCCTTAGCAGGAAAAAATATGTGCCAAAGACCATGCCTAGAAGCAGAACTCAGGAAGAATGGGGGTATGGTCATGCCAGCTTTGCAGTGTTTTCTTTTACAAGCCTGTTTTACTGCTGAGGTGGGGGAGACTAGTGTTATTGCTTCCTCAGAAAGCTGTTCTCACAGGATTTGACTATTGGTCATGAAAATCTTATAAGGTCAGACAATCCTGCAAGATTTTAATGAATTGAAGGTTTAAATATGTTCCCAAGATTTTGGTTATGTCCGTTTCTAAGATGGAAAGTAATCCCCTTAACAATGTGCATCGCCTGGGAAACAAGAATTAATAAAAGTAAATCTGGAGATCTGAATTCAGGTCCCTTGAAAGTTTACACAAATCTGTTATCAAATGATTTATCTACTTTCAGCCTTTCCACATGGACAGGTACAGGTGGCACTACCAGCAAAACTATACCTGCATATTCAGTATGGAACTAAATAGGCTTGGCCTGCTCCCTTGGTGCTGATTCAGTGAAGGTCATTCTGCAAGAGCAAGAAGACACAGCCACAGCATCCTATGCCATTAGAGGTCCCTTCAAAGCTGATTGTTAACATTAGAACATTAGCACTCTGGATATTTATCAAAATGTGGACACTAGAGTGGCTTGGAGCAGTTTCACTTCCTCTTAAATGATAATAAATTGGCAGTGTGAGTGTTGACTGCCTGAAATGCAACTTCATTACTTCAGAGGTTAATGGAGCAACCTCTCTCTGTTGATCTTCCTGTCACCATTGGCTACAAAAAGTCTCTGACACAGTGCAGTTTTCAGGAGAGGCACAAGTACAACAGAGATTAACCACATCAAAAAGAATACTGTACCACTCCATTATGTTCTGCAAAGCTGGTGTGCAGCAAATCGCAGTGACCAGCAGTGTCATCTGCTGTGTCTGAAAATGATATCAGCATAAAAAGAGGTGATGATGCTGTATTACTGAGACAAACACCTTTCCATCTTAAAAAAAAAAAAAAAATAAAGTAGAGAGAAAAAAAAAAGATGAAATGAAGGAAAAAGAAGGAAAAATATAAAGGAAAGAAGAAATGCAAAGAAATGAGGAGACGAAAAAGAAAATTTAAAAAAGAAAATGAAAAAGAAGAAGAGAATACTTTAATTATGATGTAAATATTGAAGTCACTGACCTTGACCTATTTTGCATTAATTCTATAGAATTCCTCTTATATTTCTTACAGAAAACTACACAGTGAATTAACCAAACTACTATTCTTTTGAAGGCTGCATTCATGATTTTGCAGATGAAAACTGATGGGAATAGAGTAAGAGGTGGCCATAAGATTCAAAGAGGATTACATTTAATGCTGGCTAAGTGAATGACCCTCTGAATGAAAATGTACTCATTTAGAGAAATGTGCCTCTTCTTGTTACAGGTTACTGCCCTGAAATGCCTGGCAGGCGTGTTAACTTTCAATAATTCATAACTCCTCTTGATCACTAACACAATGAACACAATTCTGAGCAGAGAACACTGCCCAAGGAAGCTGAACATTCTGTACATCCTATACACAAATACTTGGAAGTCACTTCCCAAAGGGAAGTTACTCCTGTCCTACCAGCAGCATCTACTTTGTCAGGAACACAAACTGAAATTCACAGTACACCCAGGTTAGTTTTCTTTTTGTGAGCACAGGAATACGACAGCTCGTTGGAAATGTTTCATTTTGTTCAGTATTTCTGTTCTCTTCAGCAGATTAACAGATGAACAGGTAACTAAAAGTGCATCAGACATGCAATTACAGCACTGTAAATGCATGCACATATCCAGCAATTACCTGTGTAGTTGTGCAAACCATTCAGGGGTGTTTCAGGTCACTTGTCTCCACTCTCCAGCCCCAACAGTGCTTGGGATGGGACTTAGCCAGTCTGACAACACCTCTACAGCAAATACATCAAATTCTTGTCGAACTCTTATCTTTTGGAGGTCTCAATTAAAAGTGAATACTTTTGAGCATGAAACCCATCAGCCTGAATGAAAGCCTCAACTTCCTACACACACACAGTGGCAGGTACTTGGACTTCTTATTAAAAGAAACACTGATAATAAGGAGTGTCTGCTGATAACATAAGGGAGGAGGACCCTACTGGAAATTATAGGAGATAAGGAAGATTGGGATTTCTTGCTGGAGAAGCAAACAGGGGGTGAGATTCCAGGACGAAACTCCTCCAAAGGCCAGAGCACGTGTACCTTCCCTGCCTGTGATCTAAATGTTGTGAACAAGACAGGAGTTCAGTGTTCAGCTCTGATTGTGTCAGTGGCTCCTTTTGAGACCTTGGGCAAGTTGTTTAATCTCTCTCTATCAAGATTTTCTCAACTGTAAAAACCAAGAAAGCTGCTACTAAACCTGGAAAAGTCCCTTTCAACCTATGAATCAAAGCAGAATGTAAATTCTACACTTTCTTCTGCACTATTACACCATTTCCAGTTTCTTTAGGTTGATAAACATACGCAGTGTTGCTTGAATTCAGGCTGATTAGGAACCACGGCTTACCTTTTAAAAGTATAAATAAAGGATCTCGATGGCAAATTTGAAAAAAAAGTTAAATGTTTTACTCTCAGAAAGTATTCAGTCTAACTTAAGATCCAAAAATGAAGTCCACCACTTTGAAGTCAGCTTTGTAATAGCTGTTATGCAGCTGTAGGAAGATAACCCTTTACTGAAGGATTCATGTAAGAATTAGAAACACCATATCCTTGGAAGTGTCCAAGGCCAGGTTGGATGGCTTTGAGCAACTGCTCTAGTGGAAGGTGTCCTTGCCCATGGCAGGGGGTGGAACTGGGTGAAATTTTAGGTCCCTTCTGACCCAAACCATTCTATGATTCTATGAATTGAAGAGAGAAATTTGGTCGTTCAGAGCCACGTTGGCTCCATGAATGTTAGAGTTGAGAGCATCTCTCCCATAAATATACCAAAATCAAACCAGCCATTTAAGATGACAGTGCTGCAGGTTCTAAAAGTTCCCATTTCCAATATCTCAAAAAGACACTGACCTACTGAAAAGAGTTTGAGAAATTACACAATGACATACCAACATTAATTAAATATGAGAGTGTAAGACAACTGTTAAACATGGGAAAACTCCATCTCTGCATGCACAGAATACCAGATGCAGCAGTATACACTTCAAAGCTACATTGCTGCAGACAGAATCAGCCACAGCTTTCTTTGTAGACATTCCTTTGAAGAAGGAACTTTATGGGTAAGTGGGTGCATAACCACTCACAGCTACACAAAGTTGTTCATCCTTACACCAGAACACTTCATTTTTGCTCCAGTCAAAAATAGCATCTAAAGAGTGGCTGGTCTATAGGTTAAGAAAATATTTTTGGATATCAGTTAGAATTTAATTCCAGTTTTTCTTCAATGGACATGGATTTGTTTTGTACTTATTTTTTATATCTCTAAATCATGTTCACCTCTACTGAAATGTTGCTGCTGCAATGCCAATATATAATATTATGCCCTACTAACATAAAGTTCAAAATTGCATAATTCCATCCTGCACCACAATGAACACTGCTGTGGATACATTTACATAAAAGCACTTCACTTGAACAACCCAGAGGAAGAAAAAGCCTATTAAGTATTTCAAAATCTATTCAGTACCACCACCTAACAAAATACATGTGACCTTGGACAAAGGTAAGTTTTAAGAAATAAGAAACTTGTATCAAAAATCCCAATACAGCAGCAAGTTCTATATTTTCTGAAACAGTAATATCTCATTACTGGTATCAGGTGTCTGTTTTTATTGACCTTGCGTGTGGTTACAGATTCCTCATCCCCCAGCACTGGACCACACCAGGGCACTTTTATCTGAGAGGGAGAAGATTCTCAGCACATCACTGGAGTTAAAGCAACATCCTAAATTGCAGAAGTAACTGAGTATAGGCAGTTTATAAAACAAGTACTGTTAACTACACTTTAATGACATGTATGGTTTAAAAAAAGTCTATGGTAGGTAAAATAATCCTAAGCATTTTAAATATTTCACAGTAAGGAAATACTCTGGATCTCTAGAATAGATTCTGACTTTGCATTCTCAACTTTTTTCTCTAAAAACTCTTCAGATTTTTCTTATTTAGAATTTTTAACAACCAAAGGCAGAAAACTTAGAGGGAAATCTGTACCAATGTATTTTTCAATGAGAAGCAGACTTTAGAAGGATTTTCTTTGTAAAAAAGCAACACTTTTTTGATCTTTATCTCCATTTGCATGGTAGAACTATTCAAAGGAGTGAAGTATTACAGTCATTAGTAAGTAAAAGAGATATCAAGTGTACTAAACTCCAAGATTATCCATCAGAAATGAAACAAAACAAAGACCCTACAAGTATAAGATAGGCTCTTTTTCTGCTGGCTGAAATCTTTCATATGGTATATAATGCTGGCAAAACAGAATTTTTCTATTCACCTTTTCCCTATTGAAAAGCAGTGCTCTCTTTATCTAACCTTTTCTAAACCACCATTGAAAATTGTATTTTCTGACTCAAACAAAACATTGTTTTTCTTTCTGCCTCATATGGCTAATAATAAAGACTTGAGGTAAATCTCCCTACAGCTGCTTTCAGTTCATTTTAAGTCAATGAAACCTATATAATCCTGTAATACAGTCAATTGTTTCTTTTCCACTAGGCCTGAAGGGCTGCAAGCTTAGAAAGGGAAGAATTACTGTTTTGCTTTTAAGCACCTATTAATATTTTGCCCCTCCAGCAGTTCTTTTTTTCCCCTTTGAAGCCTTTTTCCCACTAAATTAATGTTTAACAATTAAATCAAGCTGAAGGAGATCTTAAAAGATCTACACAATTACTGATTGGGTAGAAGAACAGGCCTTTAATTTAAATGGGAAACATCTCTGAAACGATGGTATGAGACTCCACAACTAATTACATTATTTTCTGCATCTGAGAAAACATGAGCTGAGAGAATGGAAATAGAGAGACACACGGAATACCAGGAAGAAAAGCTGGAACTCTAACATCTACCTATCATCTTTGAGAACAGAGCAACTTGTAGAAAAACAAGCTTTGAGCTACTAGATAAAAATATAACTTCAAAAAAGAAAAATACTAGAGAAGAATATCCAAGGCATGGCATCTTTTTTTTCAGGCAAATATTGCCAATACACCTAGAATGGCAATCCTAAGTCTCTATGTAAACATCACAAGCAGGCCTAAGAGCCCTTTCAAAAGTGTGTATTCTTTGTATATATAATATACTTTTGTGTACTTGTGAGATAGAAGTGTTCTGTGTTTCCTGCTTTCTTCTGTAGCAATGTGTACGTTACCTTAAAAATATATCCACAGTAAGGTATGATAATGGAGTTTTTCTATTTGGCCTGGATAAATAGAATTTGTTCTGAATGAAAATCCTTAACCTGAACTCAAGAGCTGGCTAGTGGCCAACTCCTTTGTCAGACTCTCCGAGCACCCTCAGAGACCTGTCCTGCCCCCTTGATCCAGACAGTTCTGCGGGCACTGACATCTGCTCAGACCTCACAAATAAATCAGTGCGTGCCAAGACCACAAACACTGTTCTTTTTCCCTCCTAGCCCAAGGAAATTTCATGTACTCCAAGCAGAATATCGTGATTAGCCTTGCTTCTTAAATGGGGCCAGACTGAACTACGGCCAGGGAGTGTTTGGACCAAATGTGCATTGCTGAGACCTAATTAATGTCAGTGGCATTATCCTACATCCAACAGAGGCACAGAAGCACCTAAGGGAACCTACTAGGACATCCAAGAAAATGATGGATCATGCCAGCATGAACTGGATTTGTCCATGGTGTCAAACTTCCACACTGGACACGCGCCTTTTAAGTTTGTTCATCTCACCAGCATTAGGGACAGACGTTCAGTGAACTGGACACCCCATTTCCCAATAGACCCTCTGAAGTATTTCCAAAGGAATCTGGCTCCCACTGATTCCAAATATACAAGAAAACAGCAGTTTTAAAGAGAGATATTTTATGTTGGTTCCAGTTAAAACAGAACAGTTGAACTCTCAAAGAACTTGCAGGTTTTGTTTGCAGTTTCAATGTTGACTAAACTATAGCTATTCTTTAAGCATTTCAGAAATTGCACATTTTTCTCTGGTGACCTCAAGTACTTCTTACTACAAGACAAGCCACAGGCAAACGAATTAATAAAAATCCCAACAGATTTTCATGATTCAAATACTTGCTTAATATTTCAGATGGAGTTTTCTCTAATTTAACAGTTTTACTCATCCCTAGATAGAATCAAAACAAGATCTGAGGGAAAAAGTGTTATTCAGTTTTATGAGTCATCAAACAATTTTGAAGCACCGAACACATTTTAGCTCACCATCTGTTACATAACCTCGATACAAAGTAAAAATATTATGTTTTTGGCTACAAACCTGAATTCCTTTTTCAGAAAAAGGTTGAGATGACAAACAGACTACTATGAAGGACACATTCAGCCAACAAAAAAACTCTAGCACTTCCAGGAATCCTATAATAACAAAAGCCATCACTAACGTAGAGAAGGTCATGTCCTTTCCTGCTTTTAATTTTTTTTTTTTTATATAAATTCTTTAGTATCTTTCTATTATTCATTGTAAATGTTTCATTTCACCAAGCCAATTATATTCACAATATATTTCCCAATACAGACTGTAACTGATTCATGAATGTGTGTTTAGCAGAGGCATGTGCACTGAAAAGCAATCCCCAGTCAAATGCCTTATTTTCATCCACAGAAAGAACAAATAGGTAACCTCACATGTGTAATATACACAGCACAATGTTAAAAATCAACAAAACTGAGAATCACATATATTATGCAAAACCACCAAAACCACACACCCACACACACACTCAGGACGTTCCACAGTAACATTTCATTTATGTTCCTGAAAGGGATTGACTCTCTCAAGGAAATATAAACACTGAGGGCCACCATGAGCACCAGCCCCTCACAGACAGCTCAGCACAGGCTCTGCTCACAGCTTTGTCCTACTTGTCCCTGTTTGAAAATCTCTGTGTGTGAGGGGCTGGGATGGGTAACACCTCTGGGGCTATGACCAGGCCAGCAGCAAGAGGAGAAGACAGAGCCAGGGAAATCAGGCTGGAGCTCAGGGCTCCCACCACTGCTGGCATCGGCTGGGTGCAGAATGTGTTGGCAGTAGCTCTGAAATGACAAATCTGGGGTGTGGCTGCAAGGCTCTTACTGAGCAACCAGCACTGATTTACCTGCTGCCACCTTTCTCCCTTCTGAGTCACTCTGTGTGCTGCCAGCAGCAGCTGTCCCACACATCCAGTATGATGCTGGAGTTTAGCCCAGCCGCAGGGTCTCCAGTGCCCTACACTGCCAGACAGCTCGAATGCTGCTTCCCTGCCCGGGCAGGACCCAGTCCCTGGGGTGCCAAGCCAGCCCTCCCAGCAGCAGCGCTGTGGGGAGCAGCCAGTGACTCGGGAACACACGGGACAGATGCTACCAGGAAAAACACCGACACCAGCTCCTGGTGAGCCTCAGACAGGCAGCAGCAAACTTGTGCTGTGCCCTCACGTCCTCACTCTTTCCCCTCCATTCCACACCCCAAGTAAATCTGATGAGGACACTGTCCTCTGACACCTCTGTTCCAGAGAAACTACAGAACAAGCAAAGATGTTGCTAACACTCCAAGAATGTGCTGAGCTGGGCAGTGAGTTTGCTAAGGATTGCCTGAGAAGGCAGAACCACCCTCCTGGGGCAATCTGAAGGGAGCACAGTATTAAACACTGTTTTTAAATCTATGAAGATAGGGTGGGTCAAGAAGACACATGATGCAAAAAGCAGGAGAGGGATGAACAAAGGCACAGGCTTTGGGCCAGAGAATAAACCCTCCTTAGTATGTAATGGCAAAGGTGAAGGGGAGTTGGCTGGCAGCAAGAAACACTGCAAAGAGGGACCATGCTCCCCTCTAAAAGCTCTGTTCCTAACGCAGGAAGAAAGTGACGCAAGGACATAGAGATGTTTCTGTATTTTGGATTCAGCGTATTCTGTGCAATGTCAAAAGTTCAGAGCGAAAATTTCCATCTCAGCCTGAAGAAGAACAGTGCAAATATTTGAGTTTTGTGGGAGCACGAGGTTCTTCCTGGAGATGTGGCACGAGCGCAGGCCCCGGCAGCGGAGAGCAGGTCTGAGCAGCCAGGGGAGCGAGCTGGGGAAGGCCCCGAGCCAAAGGCAGCGCTGGGCTCTGCTCAGAGTCAGGAAGATTGAGAGAACACAGCCCTATAGGGCTCACAGTCAGGAAGATTGAGAGAGCACAGCCCTATAGGGCTCACAGTCAGAAGATTGAGAGAGCACAGCCCTAGCGTGGTGGGACCTACAGACAGAGCTTGGGGAGAATCCAGCCCGGGGAGCATATCCAGAGCCATGACACCTAGTAACAAATAAATAGCAAACAAAGATGTGCCGGGGACAACAATCAGCTTTAGAAGTTAACAGGAGAAACCTGGAAAGTGTAAAACGTATTTGTGTTGCTAGGCAAAGGCACTGAAACTAATTCTAGAGTAATGCTGTGTCAAGTAGAGTTTTGCACAGACGAATTCAAAGACCAGAAAACAAGATTAATTGTTATTTAAATTTCCAGACTTGGATCATTCCCATAAGCCTGACAATGAAAAATTAATAATATGGATTCATGAAGTTTGCAGTAAAAAGAAAGAAGCCAATGTCATGTTCTTAACAGGCATTAGCTAAGGGGCATGGAAAGGTTTAAACTGTTACCATTCAGAGCAGTGATGATGAGTGAAAAGTGACACAGGAAACTCAGGGGCTGTTTTTAATCACCCTTGCATAGCTGTTAAAGGCACAATAAAATGGCAACACGACATTATAAATAGAGCATGTAAAAGAGCCTTCTGCGACAGGGAGAACTGTGACAGACACCCTTATTAGACAGGTTGGCTTAAGCATTCACTCTGTCACCCTCCCCAGTTGGTCAAATGCTCTGCCCCTTCTCAAAGCTAACTCAGCTTGTTCAGCTTTGCTTGGCCCATCCTTAGGTTCATATTAAAAGGGTGATTTATCAGAGAGTTTAAAAAGCAAACCATGCACCAGAACAAGCGTGTTAAAACTTTTTCAATTTCACAGAAAGGATGTCGGCTTTGTTGTAAAAGCCTCACATGATGTGAAATACAATTTGAACAATCTGGGATGCTTGGAAATAGATTTGTAGAAAAGAGCCCATCTTCCCACAAAGATGCTGGGAGAGAATGGAGTTTCCTGGAGATTTCTGGTTATGTCAGAACTGAATTTTGCACATCTGTCTGCAAACCAGCCCACAAAGGGCATTTCACAACATTGTGTTTGCCCTGGTTTTCAAAGAATCATAGTACCAGTAATTCCAACTAAAGGCAGTGGGAACATGCAACCAGTGAAAGGAATCTGAACGTTTATGTAATTTATGAAGAATAAATTATCATCAATCCATTTAGTCTTGAAATGTGGCCCGCAACCATATTAAATTCTAGATGATATTCATAATTTACAGCAACAGTTTCAGCAGAGAGCCTGAAAGCTTAAGAAAAAATCAAGACAAATATTTCTGGTTTTTTAATAATTCACTTTGGATTCCTATTTCCCTGCCAGATATGAACTGTAATATTGAACATAAAAATCAACTATCATCCAGAGTGAGCACTGAAGAATTACAAATTTGTTTCCAGCTGTTATTTCCTTTTGCTATTACATCACAGATGTGCACACATTTATTTTACTAAAAACTTTATGCATTTTAGGCCACAGTTAAAGAAAATGGAGTCTCCTTTGAATGACTTGTTAGCAATACCTGCTCTTCATAATCACACAACATACAGCATGAAGCCCATAAAAAGGAATATTGGTGGTCACATCATTTAAATTTCTCATTCTTCCTTCCTTTATCCAAATGTGTACTGTGTTCACCTAATCTCACTTGTCATTCTCAGAAATGTTTAAAATAATGAAAAGAAACTCCTTAAAGAGAAAGATGATTTCCCTCATGGCTAGGCATAAATGAAGTATTCCAAGGAAATAATATCTATAGTGCTCAAAGATGAAGGACTTTTCACAAGACCTACAGTTTTGGACATTTTTATTTACATTCTTCTCCCAAAGTGAGGCAGAATATCAATGATTAAGAACAATGAATTTTTTGGTGGATCACTCAACAGAATTTAAAAAATAAAACCCAACAAATAATAAAAAGCTCACTAGAATCTTAAAAAGGAAATTAAACAACAATTAAATAAATATTATTATATTTAAGTGTGTTCTTAATAAATGTAGTAAATCCTCCCATTTCTTGTAAGCAAATGAGAGTGCAAAGAAGAAGTTCACATATAAATCAACCACCCTGCACTTCTGCAAACAGACATGCCCCACCTCACCAGGAGGCAGCTGTGTGCACAGTAGACCAAACCTTTCATATGTCATCTCCTAAGATTAAAAAGGAACACAGAGCAGTGTATCTTACTGTTATTATCTTTGCTTTTTCAAGTTGTACATTTTTGTTCTGTTGCAAACTACTCCATTCTCATGGCTTAGAGGAGCTGCAGACAAGCCATAAAATTATGCCACTGCTTCTCTGCCTTTTCCATTTTGCTGTATTCAACTGCTTTTAAAGGAAATACATTTTTGAAAGTCTTCTTCCTCAACAAATACCTCCTTATATAAAGATTGTCTGTGAAATAATTAAGATTGCTCAATGCTAACCTAGAAAAGGATTGCACAACACTGACAAATAACCCCCTAGACATAAGGACATGGCAAATGACAGGATGTCAAAAGCAAAAGGAGGGAGACACCTTCAAATTAATTCTGTCATCTGCTCCCTGCTCACCCACTCACATCACGTGGGGCTGAAGAATGAGGGACCTCACCTCAGCAGGGTGGTGAAAGGATCAGAGGGAAGAACAAAGCAGCAGCTGATCATAACAATTACAACTGAAAATTGGAAGGGAAAAGCACAGGGAAGATTGAAAAACTGAATTTAAATACAGAAATAGAGAGAGGCCAAGAGAGAAGAGATAAAACACCCCAGGCAAGTAAAGAGGGAAGACTGCATTAGAAGAAAAGCAGGGGTTAGCCCAGCATGTCAAACAAAGGCAGCAGCAGACTTACACCTGAGGGCCCCTCTGTGCCAGGGCACACTGAGGGGACTGAGGGGTGGCATTGCTGCTTCTGAACCTGCAGAGCAATTCCCCAGTTCTGGAAGAGGAAGAAGGCAGGTACAGGCACGAGTGATATCCACCATCCCTGCTGAACTCCACTGGAAGGCTGCCAAAAACTGAACGCAGTTAAGGATTAATTAAACTATGAGCAAACTACCATTGCTGAGCAAATCCCTCCCTCCTCCCTGGGCCTGAGAAATGGGAAGAGGGAAGACTGAAGTACAGAGGTTGTGCAGGAGCACCCATCACCCCGAGGAGGGCTTTGTGGCTCTGGAGGATCCCCTGGGATATTTGCTGCTCCCTTCACAGGGGCAAACCACGCTGCTCCTGCTGCACTACAGGCTAAAACATCAAAAAATGGAGCAACCAGCAGGGAAAATTTCTGTATTTCATGTAGGCTTTTTTCCATTAGTGCTGGAGCAGTCCTAATATCAGGATACAGATGCCTGGCTGAAAATCTGCAAAGTTTACCTGAAAGGATGCCTTTAAGGAAATATTTGTGTGGAGAAGGGCTACGTTTGTGGGAATCTACCTTAGGGTATCCTTATCAATGCGCATTTGCCTTCCCTCCTCGGGAGCAGGTACCACTATCAGTGTAAAATGATAGCTTGATTGTTGGAGCATTTACATGATTTTAATGAATAGTTGCTTAAATGGTCCAGCAATTCCACACACAAATATTTGACCCCAGGGCTACAGTAATTTATGGACCTTCCAATTATAGAAAGTACTCTTTTTTCTTTTGCTTTGCACTTGGACTGTTCCTTTTATTGCTTACTCCATATCCTTTCCCACTGTTCCCCTATGTAGCTTCAGGTGATTGTGGGAATTGACACAGGGAGCTGTACATTACCCACACACGTGAGGGAAAAGGGTCCATTTATTTACAATCCTGGCGAACAAAATACAGGAATTGTGGAGAAGTTTATGTGGAAAAGTTCCAGGTAACTTTTTTCTTTTTTCTAGAACAGTGCAAAAAGGGATATGAGCTAAAAAATGGGGTACACAGCTAGAGGTTCAATATAATACATGTATTTTCCCCTAGTTAAATGTTGAAATCCTGACTTTTCAGGTATGTGCCAATAACTGCTGCAAATGTTTATGAGAGGGGAAAATGGAAATTCTCATCTAATTCAAGTCATGCCAGAAACATATTTGCATTGTCTACAGCGATATAGAAACTGTATCAAGCACAGCCTGATCATAGTAAAATTTTTAATTACAAAATCCTATGCAACTATGAACAAAGTCTTTGGGTGTTTCTTCATGAAGTCCAACTTAAGACACACATTCCAGTACTCAAAAACTCTTGCTGTTTATGGTAAGGTATTCATTAAAGTACTTCCAAAATATAAATTCTGTATCCTTCATATAATAGGTACAAACTCTGCTTTAAGTGTGTGTTTCTCAGTGCTGATTCAGTTCTACAACAGAACTGGAAAAGAAGAAAGCCAAAAGTAATCTCTCTGTCTAATGAATAACAACATTTTCAACTATTTGGGCAAGCTAAAAATACATTGCTTGGATGAGGAAGGATAGCTTTGAGCTAAAAATAGCAGAAACAAAGAATATTTAAGACAAAACAAAACGAAACAAACCCCCTTCAAATAATTCTTAAGAATTTGTGCAGAGCTTTAATATTTATAATGTGTTTTCCCAAGCAGAGCTTCAAAACACAAAGAGGACGTGAAATTGATAACAAAGGAAAGATGCCAAGAATGTACAAAATAGAAAGAATTTCTGCATTCCTTCTGTGAACATGGAAGTCCTCCCTCTGAAGCAATTTATCTTGGCTGATGAGGGATTGGTGGGTGTGCCCAAGACAAAACTCATCAGACAAAGACATGTTTGTTTGCTTTTCATTTATCTTGAAGTCAAAAGCACAATGTGTGTCAGTGCCAGTGTGGGCCTTTCCAGATCTTCATTCTGCAGTGGGATATGGGATGAAGAGAAGTATTTCTTCCAAAGGGAGGATAGGTCTGTAACTAACTCCATAGTTATCATAAATTTGTATAATAAGTAGCCTTTGGAATGGCTGTACAAGCACAGTGAAAAGCATTCTAAACAGATAAGACAAATAAAGCCCGAAAGCAGCATCAGAGGTGACACAGTCTGTTCCACCTCCTACAGTAGAATAATGGCCCACTCATTGCTGCAACTGTTGGACTATAGGGCCTTGCTCCCTGCAGTGATGTTCTACCCCAAAGAAATGTAGATCCTTAAATTAGCATAAATTAGTCACTCAGAGCCCACTCCAGCTAAAAACTCAGGCCGAACTGAAAGACAAACTTCCATATTTTATGTTTTTGATTCCAGTCCTGCACACACTGAAAATCTGTCTGAAGGTGAGATATTACCCAAAATTAAAAGCTTTGGGAACATGACAGCAGAAGTTGTTGCATAGGGAGTAGGAAGATGGAATGGGTGAACAGACACATATATTTTTTAATTTCAATTGTCCATGGTTCCATGTGGACAAAAATTGACCCTGAAAGCTGCATTCCCAGTAAGATTAAGCAAAGTACAATTAACTTTCTGTTTAGAACAAGATTAAAGATCTCTGGAAAACAGAGACTCAATGCTTTACTTCAAATATAGGTATGCAAATTTATTCTGACAAAAACAAAACAATATAAAGTGAAAAGTCAGAAAAAATTGTCTTGGATCTCTACTAATCAACATTGCTTTTTTCAAAATAGAAGTCCAAGAAATCCATCATCACAAATTCTTTGTAGATGAACTACATGTTACGTGACCAGTTCAAATCAATTTATCAATGCCACATATCTGGATTTTTCATGCATTATATCTTATAATTATTTTATATTTTTAACTGCACCTTGTTTTAAGATGCAAAGAGAATAGAATTAATGCACTGGACATAGATCTTCATTCTGTTTTGTACAGTCACAATTGCAAAGCAGAATGTATCTGGAAATATCTGGAAACTGGGAAGTTTTGAAATCCTGAATTGTTGCTACATCACTCAGGGTTAAGTTCTGCCTTGTATATGCTTTTGATAGACTGACAACAAGAATGAAAATAGTACCATGATAATCCCTTCTCTTCATGAAATTTGACTAATTCTAGTTACTTTTATACCCTTATTAATCTCTTGGGATTACTAGTTTTAAGCTATGCAAACTAAAATGTTTTATCTGATGCAATCACTTGATGAAATTAATGGGCTGAGTTATTACTACAGAAAATGAGCGTTCAGTACCCCAGGGAATGAGGGCCTAACAAGGGGATAGCAAGGCATTGCTTTTTTGTCCAAAATTTAATAGTTACATAATATTTACTGCTACCCACCCATATATTAAAACACATAATGCAGATGGTATTTAACTCGAATTTGTCTCATTCTCAGAATAGCCCATGGGGATTTTATTTACTTACAAAGACATTGAAGAATGAAGATATCCACTGCACTTGCACAATTCCTGGTCAAGACCTAGGGCTGGCTTTAAGCTGTATGAGCTTTAGAGGACTCACAGCCTCCCTGTTGGAGTGTGCCAAATCCTACCAAAGCCTGAATTTTAGCCCTGCTATCCTCAATCCTGGAGAGAATTCTACTGGGTTTTTTTAGTAAGAAAACTAGAAGGAAAATGTGAATCCCTCAAACTCTGTGGCAATAAATGGCATTTGATAGTTTGTCCACGGCCTATTTACCACAGGAAGAACCAATGAAGAGGAGTGAGGTCTGTGCCTTCCAGAAGCAAGGTGGGGAGAGAAGCTTCTGCCTAAAAAAGATGCTACAAGGAATTTATCATGAGTTTCAGAAGAAACAACTACAAAATAGTTACTTTTGTTACAACCCCTTTTTTCCTGCATTTAACCAGTTCTATCTCACATACCTGCTACTCAAATATTCAAAGACCAATACAATACCCTAGACCACTACAAGAAGCATTTCTGTTTTCAGAGGTAGGTCTGCAACAGAACATTGTATGTGAAATGTGGACTCTCTCATGCAACATCTGACATTTATCTTTTAAGCAGACAGTGACTGGATGGCACAAAATAAATGCAATTAACTGGCAAAGCCCAGCAACAAAGGGGTCAGAAGGAAATATTGAACAGTCTGCAGTGCAGCACGTTGTCCTTTTCTATTGGTTTTACTCCTAAAATAGAGAAACCTTGGAAAAATTATATCTTTTCATAGATTCATATAAAATGCAAAACATTCATAAATATGGTTTTAAGCTACTTCAAATATAATGCTGTAAATCTTATTACAGACTTCAGATGTAATTGTTCTGCTGTTTGTCTCATAACGCTGTGCCTCTTAACTTTATATGGTTACAAAGGGGATTAATTTTGCTTTAGTCCTTTGTTTTCTTTTGCTAATAAAGACCAGACTTGTTTGTTCATTTTCTTTCAAGTACTTCTGTTTCTTATAGCATGAGCTCATACAGATGTAATATAGAAAATCAGTATAAAAATCTGGATGGTTCAGGTAAAATACAAAAATTTCAACAGCTTAAGAATCATCAGAAGCTTTGGGGATCATCTATTCTTCTTTTATTCCCTCTTATATTTCTCCTATTCCCTCTTATATTTATCTCTATATTTTCCTTTTATTTCAAACTAATAGAAACTTTTTTCCCTCCTCGTTACTTCATATGCTTTCCTCTCAGAATCCAATTTTCTCTTTCCAAAATACCCCCTACAACTGAGAATACCTTGCTACTAAGGACTTATGAGTTCATCTCCTTTAAAGGTCATCTTGACAACAAGGATGTAAATTTCCAGAAAAGCCCATCTGATCCTCCTGCCAGCCTTGTGGATGTATAGAGCTTTGCTGGTATGAATGTGTAGGTGTATGGCACATTTCCCATACTGCATATCTAGATCAGGTCCAATAGTAATAACTTTATATATTTAGAAAAAAATAAAAAAGAAAAAGACATTTTGTAAAGTAATAGAGTAGAAATTACTTCGAATTTTAAAAATAACATAAATATTAATTGAAATTATTTTGTATTGCGGGCCCCTAGCCTGTGCTGTGAACCTGAATAAAACAGAATTATGAACAAAAAGACCAGCTCAGGTAATTGCCAAAATGAACTGAAAATGTGCAATTGAACTAAGTGTTAAAGTCAATACAGATTTTGGTACTCTTTTCTGTTGCAGAATCCCAAAATACTAGTTAGAAATAGGAGCTACATAGTTTACCTTGACAACATTCCTTTACATTCTCTAGTTATAATTCTATTTAAAGGAAGAAATACTGTTTTAAATAAAAGAGTCATGAAAACAGGTCTTTTCATTGTATTCTTCAGACAACAGAGGCACCTCTGACCTGTAATTTCCTGGATTACAGCTGATGTGCATATTAATGAAGCTCTCACTTGTTATTGGCAAAAAATTTCCTCAACTTAATGAGAGATAAGCTCTTAGAATGCAAATACCAGAAATACCAGAAAGTTTACTTATGAATTTTGGTGGGGTTTTTTTTTACCCATCTCATGCAATTCTCTAAGGCAGGACAAAACTCAAACATTACTATGCTGCTGGTATAGACCTTCACACAGACTTTGTGACTTCATCTCCCCTTCCCCTCTAAATGCACCATGTCCTAAGCACCAGACAGCTCTGCTTGTACATGAGCTTGGTACTAATAAGTTTAAAGTAGGAAATGATGGTGATGTGATAGCAAATGAATGTTGGCAAAATGTCAAATGTCCGGTGTAAAATTTTATGAGCATGCACATTCCAAAGTAATGTGGACACAAGCCATCCACTGTAGCTCATTTTGGCAGAAATATTGCAAAAATATATAATTTTAGCATATATTACAATTCACTTGCAGATACTTAAAAACACAACCATCAACCTCCCCAGAAAGGTCAAAGGAACACATGGGCAGAGCAGATACAAGAGGAACTGGTGCATCCGAAGACACTGGTTGAAAACTGACCCACAGACAGATGAATCAAAGCTTTTGCACAGGTTCCTCAGTGCTGACCAGAGGTAAAAACATGTCAGGGAAATGTGAGTGAGCAGGACTTTGCTGATGCTACTGATGTTAGTGCCAGCAGGCTGCATGCAGTCAGGCACTTCTGAACCAAATCTCTGTAAACCAAATCTCTGTGTACCAGTGACTGCATTACAGACACTCAAATACAGCTCTGAAACATCTTTATAAATATACTCAAGTCTACTACGTGTAATACAGGCAATATATAGTGGACACTCATAACAGCAGGGGAAAAAGCACAGTAGAGTTGAAAATTTTGTTAAATCATTTGAGCTGGTAGGTTTTGAAATGAAGAAATCATTATATTACTCAATTTTATACCTCTAAACATGTAGTCATTGGCAATTAGCAGTTTTCAGAATGGATATACATCCAAAGAGTTATTATATTAACTCTTATTTATATAATAATTCCAGTTCACAAAAGGAAATGTGACATTTACCACACTTAGAGACCTGTGCTGTGCAGTGTTTCTTCACATCCCAAAAATCACATTCTTTAGTTGGCAGAAAACACCTGACATCTGGAAGAATTGACCTCTTGGAATATTCATCTCGAGACATTATTTAATCACAAAGCATTATAATATCTATGAAAAAAGGGGAACCTGGCCAAGGCTTTGAGATCCTCTTCCAAACTCACTAACTGTCAGACAAAACTTTTCTTTTAAAAAACCATATGACATCCCTCAAAGCTATGTCTGTCCAAGGCTCATTAGCAGTAAGTGATAAAAGACATTAGCAAGGGAGATATTTTTAATGAGCTTGCACACTGTGTGTCTGCAGGCAGCCTGGCCCCTTCTAGTGGCCCTTGGGCTTCTGTCTTACCAAAATAGATCTCCTCCAGTGCAACTCTGCTCCTTTGGCTTTTGCCAGCACTTTACAAGTGTAATGAAACAAGTAAACTAAAACCCAAATAAAATCCTGCTAAATACCAGCCAAAGCATTCACTACAGCTGCACAAGAGTGTCCAAACACATCAAATTCAGGTCACCTGGATAACAACAGGTAAAGTTGCTTTCACAGCAGAGGTCATACAGCATGTGCAAAGAGCAGCTAATATGTGCTACTAGTGACTAATCAATAGCAAGCAAAACCAGCCAGTGCCCTTTGCCAGGCTTTGTGAGGCCAGGATTATCCCCCAGGAGTGGGAACCTTCAGCTTAAAAAAAAAATAAAAAAGGCAAAGATCCTTAAGAATTGTTGTGACCATAGAGGCCATGAGAAGTTAAGGAAACGTCCTACTGGATCACACACCCACAAAATCCCTCTCACAGCTGTTGGCTGGTCCATAGGACCAGCTTCAGGCAGAAGCTAATGGAGAAGACCTCTAACTGTGGAGTGGAAATGGGAAAGTAACACTGATTGTCAAAGGTGCCCTGGGAACAATGCCCAAGACACTTAAGAACCACCTCGATGACTTTTTCATTTGTCTCCAGAGTTTCCAGAAGTCTAGACTTGCTATCTTGGAAATGTCAGTATCAGACAAATTTATGGTGAGAAGCAAAGTTCATAAGATAATGTGGGCGGGGAAAAGAGGATGTTGAGGGGAAGGAGAGAGGGTGGGAAGAGAGAGAGATAGTAAGTCTAGACTTTATTTTTAATATATCTTCCATTTTGTGACATCATCTTGACTTCTAAGGACCTGGTTGATCTTGAGCTCATGAGGAAATAAATCCAGTTCATGTACAATGGCATCAGTTCATTTGCCTATGATACAAATTGATAAAAACAACAAGCCTTGATTTTATCCAGTTAGAGCATCTCACCACCAGGGATTCACTGTGATGATGTATACCCAACATGTAACTCAAAAAAAGTATTGATTCAAAGTTGCAGAGAAAGACTGCAAGCCATATTTATGCACAGAAATGCATAAATATGATGCTAAACTACCAGGATTTCCTTAAATGAGTCCTTCAGTCAAAGCTGGGACTAAAAGCAGTGTAGATGACAGTACTGCCCAAGGTTCATTCCATTCTTAGCATTCATCCTTAATTCATGGTTGTGTTGAACTCTAGTTGCACTGTACATATTGTACATATTCCTATTCAGCCTGAAAGCAATTAAAGCTTAAAAATGTGCCCATTTCACCTGATGAACAGCCTGACCAAAATGAGCTTCCAACCTGTCTGGTTAAACAAAGGAGAAAGGCAAACCTGAAAACATTAAAGGGCTTAAACATTCCCTTTGATTGTCATTAACTGATTTACATCTGGAAAAGGCATCAGAGAACATAATGTGACAAAACTAATAGGTTAAGATGTTTGCAGAACAAGAATAATCCTTATGCTATAGACAGGAAATATTCAACTCAGAATAGAGTTTAATGAGGGCAAAATAAAGCCTAGGCATGTGGAAATGCTCCTCTTTGAGGATATTCTTTATACCAATTACTCTTCAAAGGTAATGCATTAATGTTTTTGGCAAAAGATTACAATTAAATCAGATGAATAGTTTCCAATGTTTTTGCATCTAATGTGCTCAAAAAATGTTCCTTTGCTCATATTATGAACCTGTCATTCTTGTATTTTATTTTGGCAATACATACATATATTGATTTCAAGTTTGTCAAGAATTTAAAAATATCTCAGCCTATGAATCTAGTTTATAACATGAAAAGTAATTAATTCATTTTCATTATTGTTTTTTGTTTTCCAATAATATAAGAATATCACATGGGGAGAAAAAATGCCAGTTAATTCCTACTTGTTTCCTATTTCTTCCAGAGAGACTTATTTTCTTATTTTTACTATTAAGATTTTGTCCTTAAAGACTGACCATTGTCTTGAACTTTACAGTCTCTTCTAATTTCTTTCTAAAAAATTCTTTTGCTTTGATGTGCTTCTGATATTAGCACAGTAACAAAATAACACAACGCAGTAATTCCCTGATAAAGCTCAATTTTGGGACAAAAAAGAGAACACTGAGTGCAAAGTGGAGAGGCACATCTGAGTTGGGATATTTGTCAGTGTTTAACATCTCCCATGTGACCCCAAAAATTTAACCCTGTGTTTCACAAACAATGCTCTAAATTTTTTTTTCCTCCCACAAACTTCAGTAATAGCAGTAAGACATTTTTTTTTTCTGTATACAGAGACTCCTTTTCCCCGAAAAAAAATGTACTTAATAAGGTGATAAAGATCACCTTGAAAAGATTCAGGAGATGAAATGCACAGCAAAGTAATGAATGCACTTAGGTAACAAGAGCAGGGGTTGAAATCTCCCATCTCAGGCATTCATAGAAACCTTAAACTCTGGATTCCTCTTTCTCTCGCACCTTTTCCTACTCTGCTGTCATCATTTCAAGTTGTCCCATGTTTGCTATACCCAGCTGTGCACAGGAAACCCCACCTTTGCAGGGCTCAGCAATTCAGCCTTTTTTCTGACCTGTATTCTTGGACTTCTGAGTTCTTCCCCAAAATAAGGCCATGCCCAGTGGAGCTATACTCTACCAAGGTCTCTTGCAAGCACTTTTGGGCCAGAGAAAGCCATCTGTAGAAAAAAGTGGCAGTTGGGAGATAATGGGTATTTATTCAAAAAACAGAAGAAAATTGTGACATAGGAGAGAGTCATGGGAAAGAACCTCAGAAAGGAGGAAGATTAGCCATCCTCTGTTTTCAGACTGAAGTAGTTTTTTAAAAATCAAAAGAGTTGGAGGAAGACATTTTTTATGTAAGGATGCCAAGCAAAGGACAGCCTGGGCTGGGACAAAGCAGCCTCAGGCAACAGGTGTTGATAGAAGGATCCCTGACAGGTTAGCTCAGAAGACACTTGCCCCTTTCATGTTATCAAGACTTTGAATGAAATAACAGCCAAAAATAAGTGTGTTGAACAGAGGTTTTTTGGGGTTAAATAAAAAAAAAAAAAAAAAACACATTTATGTTAAGAATAGGTCACCCTTGTGTTTAAACTTCTGCTTTCAAAACACACTAGTAAGCAGATAGGGCCTTCTTATTCATTTAAGATTTTTTGGTTTCTAGAGAATAAAATTAATTACCTAACCAATATAATTAGAAAATACCAATATGAAAGGTATGGTACTCCCAGATCTCCAAATCCTAGCTGGATTTGACCTTCACTTCCCAGATCTCAGTTACTTTGAATTGCAGTTCTCAGCTCTTTGTGTGATTCCTCTTGTATTACTTAATGTACTCCTTTAACCTCTTTAGTTAGTCCATATCTATTTCCACTGCCATGCTGTCCAACAACAAATCCTCATGTCATTTTTTATATATTATAATTGTTTATAGCTTTAGTTTTGCAGGATGACAGGATCACATTAATGACAACAGAATATACCCTCCCTTGTTGCCCTAGTGTATTAAAAAGAATCTACAGGTAAATTCATGTATACAACTAGCATTTCATTCCTTTCATATAGTGGGGTTTGTGCCAATCTCCCTGCAATTGCAACGAAAATAAAATAGATATACTGTGTCAGCTACCAAAAGAAAAGGAAGAAATCTGTACCTCTTGTTAGTATAACAGCCTATTAAATTAGGAAAACAAGATGGATTTGAGTGGAAACAATGTACTTCTTCTACTTAAATAGTGCCATAAATCTGACTCAACATAAGTGCTTTGTTCAGAATCAGTGTCAGGAGCCAATGTCCTAATGCTCCTACTCCCTCTTCCCATCACAGTCTTTAGCACCGAGGAACCCCCACTCATCCCTGTGCATCCTCAGCCAGAAATCCACATTCTATCACACACCCTTGAGTAATTTGATGTTCATTTACCTTCTCAACTACTATACTCCTGTGTAAGAGTATAATTGGACAACAGGTATTCTAATTATAAATAGCTGTAGACAAACACTCAGGTCTTCCAGTAAAACTGCTGTAAATTTAGAAGAGGTTATTGGATGAAATGGTCTTAAACATGCCTTCAGTGCCTGTTGCTACTCTTCATCCTTTTTGCTACAAAGTCTTTTGGACGTTGCTGTAGCTCTTTGGTTTTACCTAAGGCAGAGGAGCCTGCATTCCTGTTTAATCACTGTGGCCTGATGTGCCTAACATTGTTTCCTGGGATCTGGAGTGACCAGAAGCCTATGGGTCACAGGTTAAACTTTCTGGGATACGTGCATACATTTCCAGCATTAATCCTGATTTTGATTTTCAGGATATTCAAGAACTTCGAGGCTCAGCTGAAAGAAGTGTATTGTCCTATTATAGAAAAGGGGGGATGGGAGGGGGAAGTGTATAGAAAACAGTTTTCTGAAAGGCAGCCTCTTTTCTGCCAGAAAAATTTCAAAATACCAGTTGAATTGCAAGTACAATTTCTGTTCCTTGCACCTCTAAGTGGACTTGACTGTGGATTAAAAAAAATGTACCTGTTTATTCTCTAAGGGAAGACTATTTAGAATAAGTGTATGCTTACAATTATGGTAATGCTTAGAAACCTCAGTTATGAAAGGATTTGGTTTGGGTTTGTTTTTTGGTTTTTTTTGTATATAAGTTGCAGTGAAATCTAATGAATTGTATTGAAAATGCATGATTTTTGCATTCACATCACATTGCTCCTTCTCTGTTCACAAAGTCTCATAAATGTTACCAAGACAGATCAAGTTTCACTGAGAAAATTAGCCTAAGAAAAAGAGCAGAATTCCCTTTCCCTCATACGCTCACAAGAGAAAAACTGAGGTAATATCAGCTGCACAGAGTAGGAAGAAATTAGGTCCAAACTTGACATTTTATGCTACATGTAGACGATGTATTTATAAAGAGAGCTTTACATGTGCTCATATTTGTCAATAAAAATATGGCTCTATTTAAATACACAGAAACTGTGAAACACACCGAATATTGCTTTTACTTTTTACTTATCCTCTAAATTTTGTCTCCATATGCAGAAGAATGAAGATTACCTGCCAAAATAAAATGCTCTAAGAATGAAATATACAGCATGTACTGTGGGAAAGTACTTGATTTCCTTACAGATGCAGCAGCTGGTGTGCACTGCTCACAAGTGCTTATTTTATACAGCCAGAAAAATAAAGGAGTTTATGGCATATTTCAAGTGAAGACATCTTGAATTTTTCACATGCTTAGTATTCACTATTTTTTATTTTAATATTCAAAGGCTACACTGAAAATTAGCACTTTTTTTGCTAGAAAAGGTTATTTTTTAACTCTCTTTCCCATTCAGTGTAATATACTATTACACAGCAAGGAAATCAAGATGTCTTTTAAATCCAGCTTCAAGCATCTACACACTTCATGTTAAGCTGCAATGCTTAATTTAATAACTGTACAGGACTGGTAAACATTTTACACAATGGATTATGTAGCCTAAGGGACAAAGCCACAGCATTCAGAAGGTGGTATAATAGGTTGGAAAGATGACTGTACACTTGAGAGGAGGCAGAAAAACCCAAAGCAAGGAAATCTTTACCACAATTGCCAGAAAATAATGTAGTCACTATGTGAGCACACCCTCTGGCACTCTGTCAGGACAGGAGAGAAGTCTACAGTACTGTCATGGTCCACAGGCTACAAATGTTCCCAATGTAGCTTTGTATTCAAAGCTTTTGACAAAAAAGGTCAACAGCTGTGGTTCACTGAAAGTCTGGGGGCAATAATTCTGTGTTTTAATGGCATAAATGACAATAGTTTTTCAGCAAGAGAAAGAACACAGAGAGAGGAGAGACAGCAAAAACGGAAAATAAAATTAGTCTTATTTCATTTCCTTTCTACATTACTAGTTGGATTAAAACATAAAATATTGTTCCAAATTCCCTCAAGTGCTTGAACTCATTCTTCAAAATGAAAAGCGTTAATTACCTGCAGCAGTTACGTTCATCCAACGCAACAAGGTTTCATTTACCCTGCCCAACCTCCTCAGAACTGCTATTGGACTTTTGTTTGGACAGTGAAGGGAAGGCATGCATGTTATTATGAAAAGACTCAATCCCAAATATGCAAACAAAAATTCCTCAAGGATCAAAGGAAATCAGATCATTAATATCATATTTGCACATAAATTTAAAATTTTATTGCTAAATACTGGCACAGATAACAAAAGATTTTATAACTACTGCACATGACTCTGAAAACTACATACAGCACTTCCAGAAGTGATGTAAAAAATCAGTGTCTAGGGAAGATAAAATGTTTCCTACATGATATTAACATCACCATTTAGCATGAGCCAAAAAACATCCTTCTGCAGGTTCAACTAAACTGCTTGGGAAACTCTGCGATCAAAATATTTACTGGATTCAGATGTGATGAACTTACAAACCAAAAAAAAACCCCCTTCTAATCCTTCCTTCTACACTTCTTCTACTGTTTTCCTACCATTCCTGCCATTTCGTGATGTGCTTGTGATTTTTCACAGGAGCTCAAAAGGTTCAGCTCAGACAGGGAACCAATGGAGGAACTTTCCACTCTCTTGTTCCCCATAATCTCTTTTATCCCCCAGAACACGCCTCCCACCACTGGCCATGCATGTCCTCTGCATGATCCTTTTCTCCTTCACTGACACCAGCAGCCTGAGTGCCACAGTTTTGTCTCCAGTGTGATCCCTCGGAGCTAAATTCTGTGGTCCTAATGCAGATTTTTGGTTTTTTTTTTTCATTCCTGCTCTCGGATTCATAACAAAGCCAGTAAAAATGGAGGGTCTGCTCATGGAATCAGTTCCACACATACTTGTCTTATGGAGGTGAATAATCCTGCTGATTTCAAAAGAATGACAAATGTGCATGAAGTTCAACATAAGTGTAACTGATTGCAGGCTCGTGGCCTGGATGCTGATCCCAGGATTTGGCTCCAGCAGCACAACCTTATGCAGCTTGTGCTGATAAGTCCTATTTTAATATTAGTAAAGGGGGTATGGCACAGAACGTGTCTGTTAAAAGGTTTAAAATACATGTGTATTTTATTTAAGTAACGTTGAATTTCTGGGCAACCTCCCTAAATTCCTTTAGTTTGCTGAACAATTAGAATCAGCTTTGGCATTCTTGTGTAATGACGCAGAGGAGAATTAAATGACAGACCATATGTATATGAAATGTATGTAAATTCATACAAACATGCAGCAAAGTTCAACATACTATAAAAGCAAAAAAATGCAAAAGTATATGCTGGTTTGTGCACACAAGGTTCAACGCTGTGGTAAAAAACCTGCTGTGCCTGTCTATGAATTCATCCTCACTTGTCTCATCTATAGAACAAACAAATGTTTAAAACTTTCAAAAAAACCCTCTTTTTCAAAGAAAGTGCACATCTGTTCACCAAGTCTGACCTGAATTTGCACACTGTATTGCATCCCTCAAAACAATTTTTTGGAAACAAATTTCAGTTTTTCAACAAAATGTTCCCAATTATCCCCATGTAAAGATAATTTTTACACACTAGAAGACATTGAGGCCCAAACTAGCAACAAATACCAAATCCAAGGAAAAGGAAGCAGATCTCTCTCTTATCTGTGTGCCCAGGCACTTTTCTGGAAGCGTTTGAAAGCCACAGACACACACACAGAGGCACTTGTGCAGGCAGTCGGGGCAGTGCTGAGGTACGTTTCAGTCATGGTGTCACCTGCACAGAACCCTTCACCTACAGAATGTCACAGGTATTCTAACACCCACAGCAAGATGCCACACTGCTTCCAAAGCAATCTCTCAGAAGTACAGGCAAACCAGGTGCTTTGTTTTCCATCACTTCACTGGTGGTGTTCTCCTGACATTCCCGTGGGACACACGACCCAGGGCTGCTGTGATCCCGATGGGAGCCGCTGCCACGCAGACCGGCCTCGCACCCAGGGGTCCTGGCAGGGAAAGTGGAACTTGCCTTTTCCTGCTGCTGCTGCTGCTCCATGGGCAAAAGGCAGCTCTAGCAACTGTCCAGCTTTTCCTGAGCACAGCAGCCTGAAAGAATCCTGCACTTCAGCAGTGCTGATAATGCTGGGAAACAGAGAAGGAGAGGGGCCATCACCTGCACAGCTGAGCCAGAGCACAGGGAGCAGCAGCTCCTGCTGCTCAGGGGACAGCAGAGAGTGCCCAAGAGTGACCATCTAGAGCAGGATCTCCGTGGCTCACAGACTCCATGGCCAGAAGAGCTGGAGCCCTGCAGTCCTCCTCCCCTGGACTCTGCAGTTTGCACCTCACATTAGAGTCTCTGAAACTGGCACCATACCACCTTTTGTATGGGGGACTGTTTTTGGAAACAAGAATGACACTATGGTATTTGTAATCTCATGGCTTAGTTGTTGGTTATCTTTTTATACAAATAATTAATAAAAACTTTGCTTTCATGCACAGTGAATTTGGAAGTACATCACTAGTTTACCACAGAACTGGGGAAAAAAATTAGAAAGTTAACCTGCTCTCTGAGAGAAACCACTAATCTGGAAGAAGAAAAGAGCACAACAGATTTTGGAAACATTTCCCAAAATACTTCAGGCCAGAATTTCCGCAGGCTTTCTGAACCACAATCATAGCATTTATGATGTATGTATGATGACTTATTACAGATTTCCATCTAGCCTAAGGCATTTATTTTCTTAATTTGTTACATATCATAACAAGAAAGTGAAAATAGTTTATAATGACCACCAATGAAGAAAGATTTGTAAAATGTAGACCACATTAATCCATGACAATAAGGAACACGGGTTGAAAGCAATTCTCCCTCAAAATACTTTAAAAACCCTCTCCAAAAGCAGCACTGACTTATTATTAAAGAAGAGGGAAATTTTAAAATAAAACCCCATCTCTATTCATCTTTCTGCTTTATACATCAATTAGGAAAAGACCAAAATCTGTACGGTCCATAATCTAAACGCCTGCTAAAATAAAGTTTTGTTAACATTTCTATAGTAATTTACTACAGTTGTTACTACAATATACTTAATTGCTAATTATCATTGCAACAGAAGAAACTCCTAACCAAAAAACACCTCAAACAACCCAAACCAGATATTAACATTGGTTGAACCCATTAGCAAAAGCAGTCATCCTTATTGTGGAAATTTCCTCATCACCATGGTCAATCCTCACTAAGTAAGGAACGTTTCCAATGGGTTTTGTTTAACTAAAGTAATCTCAAATTAATGTGTTTGTTCTCTGTATATCTTATTTCCCCATGGTCCAGTCCAAGCTCTCATCTGCTACTGCAGTTTCCAACTGGTCTCATGATTAGAACAGACTTCTTGAATTTATGAATGTCTGTTTGGAAGCTGGACAACTTCCAGGACACAAGATCTGAACGTGACCCTCTGATCTGCAGTCAGCAGTTCAATACTGCTCAAGGAAAGAGCTTTTGGAGTGTTCAGTAGGAACAGAACCTTGCACACACTGAACACAGCCTTCTGTGTCCCCAGAATTCTACCCAGAACGGTATCGTTTGTATCCATACATTTGCATTGTATAGAGACTGGGAATTATAGCTGACATCTGAAAATTATCTGGTAATAGTGCAAAGAATTTATAATAATGGACATGGTTCTTACTTCAGAGAATTTTATATCCATTAAAATGAAAGTTGAGTTGTGGAGCTAAAAGAACTCACACTCCTGTCCAAGCCATAACACTAAGAATTCAGTGATTTTTCCAGCATTTATGTCATATACAGAGCAGTAATTTTTCTTCAAAAGAAACTTGTTCTATGTTTGTACATTTGCTGCATGGATTGGTGATGACAAAACTAACACTGGCCATGATTTTTGCTATTCAGTTTACCAAAAAGGTAGGGAAAATGACCAATTTTGCTGTTTGAAAGTATTTCCTAACAAAATACTAAACCAAAATATAGCTCTTTTTCACTTTCATAAAAAATGCCAAGTGGATTTTAAGCATGGAGCTTTATTCTTCAGCCAGATGCTATAGATGTACAGAAGATCACTAAAGAAAAAAATCCACCAATGGCAGATCCCTCGATCACAGATATCTGTCACTGCAGATTTATCAGTTTAATTATGGCCCCCAAGAATGCCTGTGCAGCTGTTTTTGTTATTAACTACGTATCCTGTGGTAGTGCTAAGTTAAAAGCTTTTGAAGGAATGTCCTTTAGCTCACTGCTGACTGTTCAGCAGCTCCATCCCCACAGCACAGCAGAGCTGCTCATGCATTTGACAAAGTGCTTACTGGGAGTCATACATGACTGAGCTCTGATAGTTATGCTAGGCCCTTCTACCCAGAAAGAAAGAATGCTACTCATGTACCACTTAATTTCCTGTATTTTATAATTTAGATATTCTCTTAATGCTTAGTTTCATGCTGTAATATTGATAATTACTAATTGATTTATGAGGAATTAAAAAATTAATCTGTGAGCTTCAAGAAACTTCAGATTTGCCACTGGATATTTCCAGATCTCCTGTATCCAAACTGAGGGTATAGAGCAGGAATGCAGACTAGAAATTGAAAACAGATAATAAGTGCTCTCCTTGTGAATGACACAAAATCAGGGAAGGATTTAGATGGCTCTGTGATTAGCATTGTTTCAGCGCTTCCATAAATCATTCCTGGTCTCATACAAATTTAAAGCTGTCAAACACTATTTTTTATTTTTTAACTATTATATTCTTAAGTCATGTTTTGAATGGATTTAATAAATAAGTGTAACTGAGGAATTTGACAACCTCAGCCAACTTTAATTTATATTTTTTTTCTGGTTGAAAGAAAAAACAATTACTATACTGTGTATTACTCCCAAATCTTAAAATACATGTAAACTAAATGTAGACTCAATATTAAATACATATAAATGCATTTCATGCATAGGCATTTTGTATCAAATACATTTATAAATAGTAAGTAACACTTACACATCAAGTTCTTCATTGCTGATAAATTCTAATTACTTGATGAACCAGTTACTCTAGAGAGCCCTTTAAAATTCCATTCATATTTCTTTATTAGAAGATGTGCAATCCCTGGAACCTTGTAACAAGTTTGTATCAAACCTTATGCACAGTGGAGGAGAAGGTCATATAAAATGGACCTTCTTTGGGGAATCATCAAGGTTCACTTTTTATTAACTGTTTCATTTAAGATATGCAAATTGAAAGGCTTAGGTCTGACTGATAAAACATTCCTGCACATTCTGTACTGAATAAATAGTAATTACTGAAAATGCTGCTTAAAATTACACACATTGATTTTATATGTCAGGTCGTGAGGAGTATAATATTGTCTGGAAGAATCAAGGCTTCAGTGATCAGAGAAATTCCTGTATGGGTATATGTGTATAAAAGGGATTCTCAGTTCTCTATAGGAATAGTAAATCTCTCAATATGAGAATAAGGGGAGATGCTGAAGTTCTGACTTGCATAAATAACAGAAAGAAAAACTGGGGGGGAAAAAAAAAAATATACATATATACATATATATATATATATATAAATAAATACAGTCAAAATGAACTAGGAAAGAAAGATATTTAATACTAGGAAATCTGAATATCTGACAAAAATCACTATAGGGCAGGCTTTGGATTTGGCTTTTAGAAAGCCCAATTAAACCCAACAACAGCTGCCAAACTGGAAGCTGACACGTCAGCCATGTCCTGGCCACTGCTGTCCATCATGGAAATAAATTTACCATTTTATAAAGCAGTGTAAAAAATGCCCTAAATAAGGAACCACAGTGGAGATCTTTGCCCCCCCCCCCATTTGTTATTTACATTAAAATAATGCCCAGAGGCTGTAAACAGTGTTGGAACCTGGAAACGAGTTTCAACATCTCTTTGCATGGTGTTGTCTATGCTTGTTTAATTGGCATGTGTACACAAATGAACATGTTTGTGTACACACACACACACACACACACAAACCATCCCTGCTTACTGCACATACAAACACACAGGCCCTGTTTGCATACTCCAACCCACCATTTTACACTCTCAGGATCACAGATAAATACATCTTTTCATATCCTACACAATGTAATGACCTCTTGGTCCATAGGTGGGCTGGGTAGACACTTGCTTCATTTGAAAAGCAACCTAGCACAAAACCATCTGAGACCTGCTAGTTTTGTAAGTGAAGTCCACAGTACTTACAGGAATAGACATAATTTACATTTTAGCATTAATTATTTTCCTCGTTCTTCTCCATTTTGTAAATTCATAATGTATAAAGAAAATATCAGGTTACACCTATTTGTTCCTTATCTGACCGGTATTTTGAACATGGAATAACGTAGACATATTTTTCTGCTACTTTCCCATTTCTGAGCCCCTGTAGCAAATAATTGATCAAGACTTAAACAGGATTTTTTCCTTATACCTCAAGTTCAAAGACATGAAGACAAGGATTCACAACAGCTCTGTTGACTAAGCATGTAAGAACACCCTTCAACTCTGCCCAGAATTATGGAGTATTATGTTCTGCTGTGTCGATCAAATCCGTGGATACTCTTAGCCTGGACACACAACTCCCTCTGTAAATCACTTTGCACCTTGTGACAATTTAAGTTTTATATCTGTGTCTGCAATCTGAAGGGGAGGGAAGGCAGAAAGATAAATCTACAGTGTATCTTAGTTCCATGATGAGACCTCTGTTAATTAGGTCTTCCTCAATCATCACCTCTTTAATTGGCATTTTTCTAATATCAGGAAGAGACGCCTAAGAATTAGATGTCTGATGCTGCATCAAAAGGCCACCAATAATGCACAGCCCAGTGCCAGCAGGGCAGAATCTATTGACAACAGAATTCTTGTTTTAAAAACGAAGTATAAGCAATGAAGTACTTATAGTGTCAGAAGTGGAAAAAAATTGGGGGAAGAAAAGAAGCAGAGAAAGTGTTACCGGTAGTTCCTAAAAACAGAAATGTTCCCCAGCCAAATGGACACACCACCACCAGATTGGGAAGACAGGAAAATAAGAGGTCTGTACCTATGGGAAAACTTGGAGCCCAGATGACCAACTCTTGTTATTCCGTAGGTTTCTAGGCAGAATATTCCAAGATATTTTCTGTTTTAAGATGTACAGATTAAGATTTCAGAGTTACAGTACACCTCAGGCTCCCATGAGCTTTCTGTAGTGTTTTCATTTTGGGGTGTCTTGGCTGTACAAGGACTAGGCAAATAAATGTAAAACACTTTAAGATTTCTTTCCTCCTTTCTGTCTCTGGTTCTCTGCAAATTTTTTTTTTCTAATAACTGTAATATTTCCTTCATGCTCCTTTTTCATCCTAAGGAGCCACATCTACTGGAAGATCTTACCTGCTAATATTTTCAATCATTATTTAAAAAAAAATCCTACAGAATTCAAAACAGTATTGTTCAGCTAGGTACTAATACATTTATTTATGCATTCCTTAATTCCTTTTGAGCAAAATCTGATTTGGCCCTACATCTTATGTTTCTTAAAGATAAACAGGGCATTATTAAAAAAAAGAAGTTCTTGTTTAGGCAGAAGCCAAATGCACCTTAGTGAATATGACAACAGTTCCTATTTATGCACAAGTAAATCAAGGCTGTATTTGCACTATGCAGTCTTAAGGGTTTTCTGACATTATGAGTTAAATTGATTCTGTTAATTGCTTAGGTAATAAGAGAAACATTCCGCTCCTTGATAATATTTTATGCTGAATGACATTAACTTACTGACTTTGATGGTTATACCTCTTGTTCAAGATAAATGTTTCTAAATATTTATAGTGAGAATGTGTTCTAAATAAACTTATCTAGCACTACATTTTATTCATCAACAAAGTGATTAGAAGCTCATGATGTAGCCAATAGAACTGTTTGTCTGAAAATCTATACATCTTGAAGAGAGAAAGAATGAGGGCAGGATGGAACATTTTTTTGCTTATCTAGAACTGGATATATTTAAACCAAAGGGTTGTTTAATAGCTTCTCAGGCTTTGATTAATTTCATATTGAAAGGATTCTGTTACACATCAAAGATGTCTGTTAGGAAAAAAAAAGATTATTTTCTTAAAAAAAAATTCCTCCAACCTCTGGCTGAACATATAATTTTCAATTTAGGAGCAGGTGACAGTAAGATATCTCCCAAGTGAGAGTATTTAGATTTTTACAGAACTAAACAACCCTGTTGTGATGAAAGCTGGACTTTCCTCAGTGCTGGGATCCAATGAAAACATCAGTGTTTCACTAAACTTTGAGGCTGATAGTGTAAGAGTTTTACAAGAACCATTTAACATTTATCATCACATCCAGCAAGTTACATTTAGACGAGGGAAATAGTTACATAAAGCAAACAATCTTGCATAGAGTAAAGAAAATGCAGAAACTTCTTAAAAATGGATGCATATTTAAGAATGATGCCTCTTTGCAATAACCTGTCAGCAATAATGGGTTCCCATAAACAGGAAATGGTATTTTAAAAATAGGAACAGATTATTATCATCTCTGATGACAGAAACTACATACTTTCTTTTTTCTGATTATGTTCAGTGCAAAGTCCATCAAGCTGAGCACTTGCACAGACCAAATAACAGGAAATTGCAAGGTCAGAAGAGAACAGTGGAAATTTCTGTAACACAACTGTGACAGAAGTTGTGGCCACTGGAAATCAGTAGGAAAAGGCTGAAGAGGCAGGAGAAATTATGTAACCTGGGAAAGTGAGGTTTTAAGTTTGGGAAAAGAGGGTTTGAAGAGCCTGCAGGTTACTAACGAGGGAAGAAGGGAAAAGAGGCTGGAGATAGGCTTGAAAATAAATCAAATGAACCTGAAACCCCAGAAGGAATCTTGCAGGAGAAAAAGGCTGTAGAGGGAAAGGACATAAGAGCATGAAGAGTCACTAGAGGCTCTAAGAAAGGAGACATTGAAATCCCAAATGCAAAATTTTAAAAGAACAAATCTGGGAAAATAAGGATAAGATGCTTCCTTGAATTAGGAAGAAAAAGTTGAATATGAGGCATATCCATGCAAGTGTTGAAATATTAGTAAATAGAATATTGAAACATTTTTCATTTAGAAAGTTCCTCTTAGTTACATAAGGCAGATTGTCTTTGACAGGAGTGGCTGGCAGAAGAAAAGATCGCGGTACTCAAGAAGAAAACCGGAAGACAAATTTAGGGAGATAGCACAGTTCAGGATTTCTTGGATATCAAGTGTAGAAATTATGAAAAAGACAACAGAAGCTGATATTCTTATTTGTCCTATAAAGTGTAACACAGGAAGTTTCTATACTTTAGAACTATGTCTTACAAATCTTACAGGTACTAAATGACATGAAAATTAGTTAAAACAGATCAGTTTTAGGAACATATGCCACCTTTAAAATATGCCTTTAACTGCCTATACAAACCATTGCTATAAGAGAAATTGCCCTCATCTGTTTTGCAAAACACCATTTCCAGAAGCCTGGTCTCATTGAAACATAGATAAATATTTGTGCTCAGATGATGAATTCACTTGCTTGTTCTAAAGATTCATTATTTGATTCTGCATCTATAAGAAAAATAAATTTGCACAAAGTTTTATCACTACACTATTTCAATAGCGCACAGAAAACTGAAACTGTTGGAAATGCACAATGTGCTTTATGCAACAAAAGCCTATTTATAAATTATGACTCCATACACAATATGCCTTGGGGATTGTTCCTGTTCTAATCAAATAGTTCTGCAAATTTGTTGCCAAGAACTGAAAAAGTATTTACCTGTAATAGTTAGGTGAAAAAAATGATACTATCAGGTCAAATATGTTTTCACATACACTGTGGATGTCTTATTCACTCACTAGCCAGCTTCTAAAGGTTCCACAAAAAATTAAATCACATAGCTTAAATATTTGTCTGCAAATAACACTGGTTAAATAACTCTGCAACATCTGGTTTCCTTTTCTGTTTGCTATTTGAGAGCTTTTTCTGTGTATAATTAATCCTTATAAAATGGGAATAAAGCAAGTTATTGTCTTTTGGAAACTGATGAAGTATATTACAAGTACAGAGAAAGGGACTGTACTTCATTCTGCACAGCAGAGTTAAGATGACCACAAAGAGAAAAAAAAAGTTTATGTTCATGTGAAAATGGTACTTGGAGCTCAGAGGTCTAGATTCACTTAACAAATTCAGTAAAATGAAGTACTTGGAGTAACCACAAAGCTGAAGTGGAGAATTTCAGCAGAAGGACAGTTCGAAGAGTTGGAAAATAAAAGCACAGAGAGACATGACAGGACAGTTTCTGCCTGCTTGGATTTTCCAGGGCTCTGTGCCAACACAGACTGAATTTGTGGGCCATTACAGATAATCAAAGTGAGGGAAAAAACCCAACATGTGAATGGTGCTTCTATGGGAGCTGTGGTAACATACACAAGTATTTGCATGTTCATGACAGTATTGATCTAAGACCAAAGAAAAAGGTTTTGTCCTCCCTGTATCTGTCAGTCTGCACAGGAGAACAAAGCCACACGCCTAAGAAATCATCTTTGAACTGAGGATTCATTACTGTAACGCTTCAACCAGCAGACCTTGACAGGGCAGCTCCAAACCAAGCTGTGGAAAAAAAACTCTACATCAAAAAAAGTCTTTATTATGCTAATTATAGTAGGCAAAACTAATATATCCCAATCTTTTTTTCAGAAATCAATAAAACTTTTGCCTTTGTGTTCCATAAACATAGGTTTAACATATAAAGGTCAGCAAGAGGCACTGAATCTTGTTGAAAATATTCTTCTATTCCCTGTTTCTGTTTCACATGGAAAAAAAAAAGAAAGAAAAATTAGAAGCAGTAGTAAAACAGTCCTTCCTGCTGGTCCAGTTCAGGTACTTGGTCCACACATAAAAATAAATTAAAATAAAGGGTGGATTTTTTTTCTCCCCTTTAAAACCAATTCTGTCACCTCATCAAAATCACCAAAGGAGATTCATGTTGATCAGCTAATTCTGTATCTATAATGCATAATAAAACACTATATACTTTACATTTCTGTTTTGAGGTTTGATCTGATTTTGCCTTGTAAACACGAAGTCCTACCTTTGTAGCTTTCTTTGTCACCTTTTACAATCAAAGCTTACTTTACATTTCAACAAGATATTACCCACAAAAGGATTCAGACTTTATGGAAGAGGCTGGTCCAACCCCTTTGCCACCTACACAAGAAACAGCTTGAACCTCAGACTCCAAAACATAACAAAGAGCTTGACTATTTTCAAGAAAGCCTCAGCAGGAGTCAGGATGCAACCTTCAGTTATCCCTCAGCACTTCAGACTGTACAATATATATGAAAGAAGAGTGGGTAATGCACACAGGAGTCACACAGCCATAACACTGTAAAGCACAAATATTCACTGTTCATTGTATTCAGTTTAATAAAACTAATTTTGCAACTCTCTTCATTGCATCTTAAGAATAGGATCAAGGCCTGCTGCATATCTAGATGTGTATTGGACTTTGCTTGCATGGATCAAATTAAAACCATGAATTGGCATTACCAGTTTGGCCAAAATTAATTAACTACTCTAAGTATGCCACATTACATTTACAAAAATCAGTTTGCTAAAGGATGTCTTCCCAGTGAAAATATTTTTTTTTCCAATATGCTTCAAATTTCTGCATTTTACTACATCAACTTGTTATGGAACTATCTTTCATATTATCCCTGCTTTTATTTTGTTTGGTGTTTGTTTTTAAGTAGAGTCCTAAATGTATTTCCATTTCATGCTATTCCCAGTTAGAATAGAATGACGGTACTTCCAAGAAAGAAAATCACCCGGGAATCTGTTCTGCATTTGTAGACAGGAGAGAGGCACTTTGAATGGAGAAGAAGATTTAAATTAGCCCCAGATATAGGGGCTGAATACTAGCCATGTGTTTTTGAAGTGAGAATCTGCAAACCCTTTCCTATAGATTCTTTATAGTCTGAACTTTATAGCAATAAAGGTATAATCTGGTAAAAAGTTTGCTGCCCTACAGCAAGCACAAAACACTTTTTTTTTCTTCATCCGAAGGGACCACTGGTCTTTGAATAAAATATTTTTACCTTCCCCCACAGCCACCAGTTTAGAATGAAAGCATATTCCATGTTTAAGATTCTATATTTACTCAGTTTAAATATTTATGGGTGAGATGTATATACAGTATTGAATAAAACAGAAACCAGATTCATTCCTTAATGAGTGAGAAAGAATAAACTTCATATGGGGCAAAAAGGAGTGCTAGAAATTGTCACTGCTTTCAAGTCAGCAGCCACAAGAAATGTTGTCTTCTCAACTACTGTACAAAATAACAAAACCAAAAGCAGTGTTATTATTTTTTCTTCTATATTATCAGATTTTTATGACAAAGGTTAGAATTTTCAAAAATGTGTTTAAATTTATTCAGCTGTTCTCATAGTTTCATATTTCACTGGGCTGCTACACTGCATTATGTTCCCATATGACTGGATTAAAGCTATCTAACAGGCTGGTGAAGTTATTAGTCCAGCATCTGAATACTTGTTCACAACCTTCTTCAGCAAGTATTAACAAGCTGAAAAAGTCATATTGATTTGTTTTGGGTTTTTTTTTTAACAGGACATCCATGGTATTTGCCAGATAAGCACTCCTAAAGACTACTCGTCCTCCAAAGCCACTGATAAACTAAAAGTGGTGTTAAACTCAGTTGTAGGGAGAATGGACAGCCCAAGGGAGAGGTAATGGGATACAGAGACTTTAACCTTTAGGTCATCAATTTAAATTCAGCTCAAGTTGATCATGACCAACATTCCCACATGATGAATGTTTGTTAGCCTGTGTAAAGAAATAGACACAATAAATATTGGTGGACACATTACCGAGGTAACTGATCCCTTTTGGTAATCTCAAAAGAATACCTGCACTCTGACAGGCCACCAAACAATCCCAATTCCTCCAATTTCATGGAATCCATCATGACTGCATACTCCAAAACAATATCCTAACCCCCATCAAATTACTTTCAACATATTTTGGAATTTTTTTGTTCATTAAGTGGATATTTCAACCAGAAGCAACTTCAACAGTGATCAGAGAATTCAGTTTATCATAATAAAGTAGAGTGTGCAAAGAATACAGAAGACTATATTGAAAAGTGGCATTAAATTCATTGTTATAACCCAAGTACTACTTTTAGGCAGATTTGGTTGAACTGTTAAAAGAATGGATATAAGAAAAACAGAAAAACCTGAGACAGCTGACAGGAATAACCAGAGGCATGGAAAGACAGTTCTATATGGAGTCTGAGATTGAGATTTAGTTTGGAGTCCAGATTAACAAATGTTGCCTGGTATGAATATAAAAAATAATGATTATTACAGGCATTTCTTCAGAGCCTGGGGGTCATGAATAAAGCTAAGCACAAAGGTTTCTTTCCCAGCGTATAAGAATTCTGAAGATTTCAGAAAGGTCTTGTTAGTATTAGGACAAATCCTTTCACAATTTTCACAAAAGCAGAGATACCCAACCTATTACAGACAATAGTCCAGTGGTAAAGACAGTTGCCTTGGATGCATTAGATATTCAGCTGGATTTAAGTCTCTATTCAGCTGGATTCAGAAAAGGAAATTGAACCAAAGTCGCATGTCTTAAAGGATAATGCCCTAACTATTAGGCTCTGGGTATTGTAATGCAGATTTCTCTCAAGGTTTCTTTTTGAGCAGTTCCATTTCCAATAAATTATTTATTTGCTATTTAAAATTAAAGCTTTCTAAAGGAAATTTCCTTAAGCTACCCTTGACATGAGAGAGGTTTCAGGTTTGATAAAGCAACAATTTCTATCAAAAACTCTGTTAACTTGGAAAAATCCCTATTAGCTTTAGTATTTCCAAGAGCAGATGCAAAACAATTTCAAACATTTGTAAACAATAATTTTCCTTTGTGGCAACACTAAAATGAGGAGAGCAAGACCATGCCATGCTATCTTTTCCTGCTGAAGATATCAAGCGATGTGAGGCTGAAGAAACATTGCTACTAATCATACATCAATCAAGCTCTCCTATAAAATAAAAATAACAAAATATGTAGTAAAATTAAAAAGGTTTTTTTGCAAAATTGAGCAAGAGAAAACACAACAGCATTCACACTACTTATTTTTTCCCTAACTGACAATGGAGTTGACTATTTTTAGAGCTGGGAGGATAAGGTCTTTAATGTGAGCTTTCACTAACATATGAGTCATATTTACAGTGATTTACTTTTACCCTTCCAATCTATAATCTTGGAAGTATGCTGTTCCCAAATGAAATAGCAATTTTCATGTGATTTGAACTACAAGTCTGTTTTTCTTAGCTTGTTCTTCTATAGCTGATCTTACATTTGACTACTGCCTCCATCACACAACTTTGAGTTGTTGTAACCGCCTTATGCAGGGCTTCCCAAACTACACTGACTGAAATCAAGTGAAGTCATGTAATATAGTTTATCCATAGGTTTACAAAATTTATTCACTTTTTAAGCCCTCTACTCACCTCCCAAGTTTACCACTCCATCAACTCATACCTTTCTGTAGCAATGCTTTTTCCTCCCCCCTCCCACTCAATTTTCCCATTCTGGCTTTCATTCAGACCTCTCTACCTTTCTCTATCATTATGTGGGTTACTATAGTGGGGCTTTTAGCTATTTATCCCAAATTCATAACACTGGTATCTAAAGACCCCCTTTAACACACCAACACACACCCACTTTAAAGCAATTAAGCCAACACCGTGCTAAGCAGTTTCCTACAGCAGTGCACACAGAATCATTAATATGATTACAATCTTTATCAGTTTAACTTCTGTTCACTGGGAAAGGAGAGATATTAATGTTACACAGAGCAAATGGCAGCCCTGCTAAAGCCAGATTATGGCACAGTGAAAGTCCTGTGTCTGGAACCATCAGTGCTGCCAAAGGAACTGCAGCTAAACCATGAGCAACTGGGTACAGACTGCATCCTTCCTACTTCAGAGTCCTCTCCTACTACATAAAAATTTCTCTTGCAATGAAAATAGACATCAGCAAGGCAGAAAAGGTCTTGTCTTTAAAACCAACCACGTGTTATGAATATAAGTTTCTATTCCCACCTCCACAACCCCCAATTTAACGTATCACAAAGCAGCAATAGTTCACATTTGGATACCAAACTAGGTGATACATCTACTGCCAGAAAAGTAATGTGTAATGAATCACATTATTCCTCCAGTGTTTTAAACAGGTAGAAATAATCATAGAAAAACTGCCAAGGAAATCTACCATTCCAATTTTACACTGTCTGTAGCCCTTCAGACTAAAAATAATGCACAGATGTCATTTTCAAAATTAGCGTTTCTATTAAAAAGAAAACCAGACTCATCCTAGTTGATCTTAGACATTGACATATTCACCAGAATAATTCCACTGAGGCAGATAAATGCATTTGCATGAATGAGGGCCTGCACTGCAGGACTTCATAAAAACATACATACGGGGGAAAAAAGAGAGCCTAGGAATGATGTCAGCAATTTTGACAAACTTTTGTTTTATAACTGTGATGCAATCAATTTAGCTGGATATTCCTGAGTTCAGATCTAATACACACTGCTCTACAGAAGTGCCTGAACAGCATTAACATGTTTAAAGTAATTTCACTTTTTAAGCTTCAAAACACATGATGTTTACCTCTGGTTCATAACTGGTGATGCACTTTTGAACCACAAATTCTTCCTGTCATCTTGCTTAATTATAACACATTCTCTAAAACTTAACTTTTGTTTGAAAAACAGGTTCATAAAATCTCTCAGTTCTACATTCAAACTGTTAAATTAAACTATTAAAAGCCTAAAAAAGTGGGAATTCAAAACAGGTTGTGAGGAGAATTTCGGCATGTGTAGCCAAAATGGTGATCCTGGAGGCCCCTACCCCACCCTGGAGATGTTTCTGATGGCAATAAAGGTTCTGATGGCAACACAGGCCAGACCCAGAAGCTGCATCTCCGTGCATGGCCAGAGTTTACCTGCTCATGCAGGGTGCTTCATCTGATGGCTCAGCTTATGCCCAATCCTGCGGGGAGCTGCACAGCTGACCTGAGGAGTTTGACCCACCAGGTGCTTTCAAAGCCAGCCTAATAAACACCAACCAGGAAGGTTTCCAACAAAATTCTTCAAGTTCTATTTCCTTCTCAAATGGCACATGAACAACAGTCATTCCCAGCCTGGCACTGCTCATCCCAAATCCCCTGGTCCCATTCCTTCTTCACCCTAGGACCCAGCAAGGCCTTTTAGCAGAACGTTCCAATCAGTCGGCCACAGGCTGCAATAATTGCTGGGGCAAGGAGAGGGAGATATCAAAGTTCTACCACTGAAGCTCTTTCATTGTACAGAAAATAATTCAAGATTCTTTGGGCCAGAGAAAGAACACAAGAGGGAGCAAGAGTCTGTAGCCTAGTGATTTGGGCACTCAGCTGGGAAAGGGAGTCCTGGGCTCCTGGCCTGTGCTCCATAGAAGGTTCATGCAATTTATCTAACAGCCTTTCAACAATCTAAGTCTTAGCTTGAATCTGGCAATGTTTTCCTTCCTGATCCAAGTCTATAAATAACACTTTGTTTGCAAACATCAACATATCACTTGTATGCTGTTAATGCTAAACTTTAAATAGAAAACATCAATAAAACTGAAACGTGCCAAAACCTGAAAGCTTATTTCATACTCATTTTCCTTTATAAGCACTTAAAATACAAGAACTTCCTTGTGATCAGGTTAAAAATACTATTAAAATGCAAATACATCGTTTTACCTGTGTCAATAGTGCTGCTTTGAATCACTAAATTGGAATTTATTTTTTCATCTCATCTTTATAAGGAAGAGGTAAGATTTTTAAGAAGTTATAACAATAGTAATAGCCTTCTAACATCTTTATTCTGCTCAGTTTCTGATTCTCACTTAACAGTATTTTCATTTGCTGGTTCTCATTCACTAGCACAACAGTGCAATGTCATGCAGGCGACTTTAAATCCAAGCAAGGTTACCCTGAAATTCCCACTCCAACAATTTCATGGACATATTTCTGGTTTTGCTAAACATTCTTTTCATAATAGCTTCATTTTGGGCCTAAGCCTACATAACAGGGTCCCTTTAAATAATATTCCATGCCTTGAAACATATTACAAAAACTGTTATATCAAGGCGAGTTATGCAACGGCTCTCTATGGTTTTAGCATATTTACTCTGTCACGCCATGTGTGAGACTGCAGCCTCCACAACAAAACCTTTACACACTGAAGTCATTATCTCTGTGAAGTCTGCAACTGGCATTTAAAACTTATTGATGGCCTGGGTATTGGTGGCTCAGTAGGCAGCACTCTTGCCGGAGGCCCAGGAGGTCAGGGGTTCACACTCTGCTCAAAGAACAAGTTGGACATATTCCAGGTTTGTGTGTGGGCTGTGCTACACTCCTAAAGGGGCAGTCCTTAGGACAGCGCACAAAACCTTGGCTTTTTGGGGATATCAAAGTCCTCTTGGAAAGGGAAACGGAAGAGTAAGAAGCAAGTTTAACAAGTGAATGAAAACGATCGCCCTGGCTGGGGACCTGGATTTGGTTGTGTGCTAGATACAGAAGGGTCCAGCTACAGCACATTGAACAGTTTTAAACAAGCTGCCACATTTAGTTGCTGTGGTCAGCACATGTTCAAGGGAGAGGTACAGACTCCAGGCATGCTCAGTATTAGCCAACTTCCTCAATCGCAGAGTGACTTTGGGTTCGATTTCACACCATGGAACTGTGAAAAATGCATGTGCAGTTTCAGCAAGTGAGCAGTCTACAAAAAATGCTTTAACACTGGAACAACTTCCACCCATACTATACAATCAATGAAAAAATCTCCAGCCAAATATCCAAGTCAAAACTAGCAACACATATAGAAAATAATAGAAATCAAGATTCGACCTGCTCTGGTGTTAAACTTTGATACTTGAATATCCCAGGTGTCTCCCTCCTCCTCTTCTTCTTTATAGACAGGTAAAGATGGATCTCTTGAAGGAACTGGGGATCACACTCTAGGCAAAGGTTGGACAGGTGATCAATGTACAGCATGAGATTTTGCCGTGGCTATGTGCCTCCAACAGTGACTGGATCATCTGGTTTAGAAAAACAATTCAAAATTGTAATATTTTCTAAAGCACTTGTAAGGGAAAAATTAGCAAAAGGGAGAACATATCATTTTTGTAACATGGAATATATCACAGAAATTCTTTCCATAATTATAGATTTAATTTCAAAAATTCATTTATTTCTTATTTAATGTTTAGTTCATTAACTTTTCAATTCCTTGAGAGGATTGCATCCCATTTCCACCGGCAGAATGTGTTCAAAAGTTACTGGTGTGATATAAAATTATTCTTGTAAGTGTCAATGTATTTTTTTGGCATCTAGATTTAGACACAACCCTACAAAGTGCCAGGGCCAGGCCTGGCCCATTCCTTAATCAGATTTTGGAGCAAGCCAGTATTTATCAGCCAAATGGGATTCTACTCTGCAGAGCTCTTCAGGAGGTAAGCACAGAGGTTAATGTTTGTTAATGAAGATACATCTCCCAACACTCCCTTCTATGTCAATAGAATGAAAGAGCATTTTCTAAAGGACCATTCAGAGAACCTAAATGATACCTTTTCTTCCAGCATTTAGGAACACCATCTTTTATCCACCTTTTACATAGTCCCCTTTTTTTTTACCATCATGGAAAAACAAATACTGCCCTCCTTCCCAGAAATATCCATTAGTATAATGAACCTTTGGGTTTAAGTTTGGTGAAATCAAGCTGTATTTAAGCAACAGTGTTTACACACAGTAAAAGAGATAATTAATTACAAGAATCATGACATCTTTAGGCTGTCACACAATTGATGTATAAGCAATGAGCTGCTTAAATGAAACAAGATATTGATGGCATTATTTCAAGTTCAGAAACAGAGGAACTCCTAACATAATCCCAGAGCAAATTTGCAAAGAATTATGAGTTCATTTTGTCACTAAAATATGAAAAGAAGCTATTTCAAGGAACGAAGGATGTCCTCTTAACCTGCAACAACAAATTTGTTTGTTTTTTTCTCTTCTCAGTAAGAAAGCAATTAGGATTTTTTCCAATAAAAATATCCTTGTCCATATATAAACACTCCTGGTAATCATGTAATTACCTTACCCAATCAGATGAAATTGCTGTCAGTTGAGTTCCCACTGTTGATTAACTTTTGTGTACTCTAAACCTAAATGAAGTCTTTGGTAAAGTCACTTAGTCATTTACAAAGGTGTCTCTATGATTCCAAAAAGGGTAACAGCAATATATTCTTTGCTATAATCATCAAATATCCAAGGTCAAGGATAGATCACAGTGGACCCCTTTTTTAAAACCCAAAGAAACACAGAATTAAACTATGTTGCTTATTTTGGTGTTTCTTGCCATGACTTCTAAATGTAATAGTAACCTTTGACCCTCCCACATTAAACACCATAATTATGTAATTAAAACTAATTATGCAATTTAACATACATATTTTTGTCCTACAACAGGCAGGTCAATTACCTCACTCATTGACCTTGGAAGCTTTCACAGTTTAAACAAAACAATGAGGCTTTCAATTAATTTTAAAGTACAAACAGAGAAGGAGCACCAGAACCGCAAGTCTTCGCACTGATACTGCATAGAGGGATCACTTACAAACCTCTTCATTTTGGATTCCATAGATTAAATCCCTTGATAAAAGCTGTTAAACATCCTTTTTCTATGTTGCTATCATTAGGAATGTTAACACATTTGTGAACAAATCATATATACACATGTTAAATGCAAGGAAGGAGGCCAAATAATACATTTTCTTTGTCCCACTTCTTTTCTTCAGGATTGTTTCCTCTGCTTCCTCCCATACTTCACTGCCTCTATCCCTGTTTCACCTCCTCTTTCTGAAGTCTTTTTCTTTCCCCTGTTTTCTCCATTATCTCCTCCATTCCATTTCTAGCTGTAAAGTTTATCATTATATCAAACTGCTGTAGCTGTTGTCTTTTCCAGTTTCCAGCTGCATCCCCAACCCCATTCACGGAGTTTCTCAGCAGATCTTGGCACCGGGTGGCTCCAGATGATGATGATCCAGCAAGACTGAGGGAACTTTGGACTGCAGAAAGCTACAGCTGAAGCAAACATGGTACATGCTCTAAAATGAATTTTCCAGCGAGGGAAGTTTGGTACAAGTGAGAGACACTTTATGAAATTGTTGAAATATGTTTCACCTCAATAATATCTTTTTTCTCTTTAAACACTTAGGTAAGCTCTATACACTGCACTGAAGGTTTTCTAAATTGTACAAGAGAGACTCATGCAATATTGCATTGTGTCCAAAGAACTTCTTCAAAGAATAAAATTAGCATCATAATTCAACCCCATTTTTATTTTTCAGTAAACTAAATCCCATTCTCTAAAGAACAATTCTTAACACAGTATAAGCCCAGGAGCTCTGCATTAAAAAGGATCATGTTCTAATCAAGCTTTAAGTTGTTTTCTCTAAACCTCGTTTCATGTGGGGATCAGAAAATAGCTACTGGAAAAACATACACAAAAATCTTTCCTGACTTCTTAAAAGTATAGCAAAAATATCTACAGTGCATTTTGTGCTTTGGTGCTGTTTCTAACACCATTTTTGGAGTCCTTTCAGTTTTCTGCTTTAATTAGGCCTGACTTGCACAAGGAGCATGAAAAGATTTCAGTAAACCCTTGACATAATGGAAACAAGGAGCACTGAACTCTGAATGAGGAGTTACAACAGGAAAGAAACAATTTAAGATGGTAGCAGGCCTTATTGCAACATTAAACCTCAAATTGGATCTGATTTACACAAAGTAAACCAATATATTGAAATAGTGCCCCAAACTTCTGGACAAAAGTTTGAAGGAAAATAATACAGTGCATGTGTAGAAATTCTGTCCAAGGAGGGGAGGAGATTATTCCTTATATTCTCATTTAACAAAAAGGTTCCTTCTGTTTTGAACAGAACATTAAAATTCTAATTCAGCTCATAGAGCATCCCAAACAGGGCAGCAAAAGAATCTGTGAAGGAGCCCAAATATGGTGCTATTGAAACAGAGTGGATTAGAGGAATTGGGATAGAATCCTACAAGTGGCTAAGTAGCAGCAGGAGGTCAGCTTCACAAACAGCAGGATGCTGTTCTTGCCAGACGTGAGTGACATAATACAGGCAAAACAATCAAGATTTTAGCTGATAAATGTATGCCTTAGGAAAAGGCCTTGCTGTAGAACTTTCAGAAGCAACAAATATTTAAGCAAATTCTGTAGACCTCATTTACACAGGAGAGCATTTTTTTCTTATACAAACATGACACGTTAACCATGTAGAACAGAATTCTTTGTAACATAAAGACAATAATTTTAAGAGCCTAAGTGTAGAAAACACAGGAGTCTTTACTGAATTATTCAGTAAATGGATTAAACAAAAAGCTTTCATAGTTTGATGCAGCTTTAATTCTGTCCCAAGCAATTCTACGTACATTAGAACAATACATGTGAAAATAGCTCCAAATACTAGGATATCCAGAATGAATATCAGAACCCATGCAGCCCCATTGGTTATTCATAAATTGCATATATCAGTAATATTAGACAAGTTTCAAGGCTCTGAAGGGGACAGTTGCATTTTTAAGGAGACACTGAGATATTAAAGTAAGATGATCAACAAATCATTTTGGTTTCTAAATTTTATGGTGTTATAGTAAATCAGACTTTAATGCTAAACATCCATTTTTCACTTATACTACTTTAAAAATATCTTTTAAAAGGCTGAGATTCCACTTATTTTCCATTTTATGCTATGAGCAATTAAAAGAAAATTTATTCAATTGCTTTTTAGCTAGGGAATTGCCAAACATCATGTGTAAAACATTCATCTGTCTACACCAAATTCTTCCCTGTCCTGCACAAAACATCCTTTTGGGCTAAATACTTTAGCAAGTCTGAAATAAATTGTGATTATGAGGTCAGATTCCAGCCTGGAGTAGAGACCACAGTTCACCATGACTCTCAGAACATTGTGAAATAAGAACTTCTACATGGTGCAGTTGACTGTTTTCATTCAGAAATCAGATTAAGAGGCAGTTGGGCCTTTGAGAGCACGAGCTACAGTGATTAAGGAAGCAGGACAGAGAGAAGGCCAACCAGAAGCACAGGGGCACAGAATTCCCCCGCCATGGCTTGGGCAACCGCATATGGACACCACGGCATTGACAGAAGACACCTGAGGGCACTGTACTCCCTGACCTTTCTCCACCATGGCCAGGAGCTCTCCCATGATCTGATCACAAAGGGGGCATTTCACATCATGGGACCATGAGAGAGGATGTCTGTACTTTGATAAGTTGATGGACGTGGGTAATCTACAGTCACTCCTGCTGGAGAAAAACCAGATTACAGAGCAGACCAAGCTTTTGCTATCTGGCTCCAGTCTATGGATCTTGTAACAAGTTGGCCATCTGTGATCTCAATGTGTATGATTTCTGGAGAACTTTCATAAAACCATGTGATCAGGAATTTGAAATGATGTAGAGACAGCCATGGCACTCAGCAGCTCCTGCTCCGGGCCCCTGCTCCTCCCTGCTGCTTCTCCCTTACCTGCAGTGTTGTGCTGTTACCAAAACCCAGAGTCATCTTGCTCTCATCACTACAGGCAGTGGGACTTATTTACATGCACGGATGTGCTGCACATTTATAGCTTGTTTGGTACAGAGCAGAGCAGCTCAGTAAAAGCTGATTAAGACATTGTGCTGAGCGAAAAACTGGATGCCTTGTGAATATCTGTGTTTTGGCCTTTCCCCAAATGTCTTCCCCCAACAAGTGAGAGAGGACAGCTGGAGCAGATGAACTTTCTGTACCCAAGAGACTGTTTTTCTTTCCTTTGAAGGTATTACTTGCCTGTTATTACATTTACATAAAGGATCTTTGTTCTTTCCCATATATAGTAAATTGCACTCCCGTATGTGAACATTGTGTAGCCGTTTCCCCCCAAATACAAAACAGAATTATCTTCAGTGTCATTCAAGCCTGTCTCTTACCCCCATTACAAAGAATTGATGCAAATCTATTTTTGTTTGGTCTGGTTTATGCTGACAGCAATTAATTTTAAAGCCTCAGCATAAAGACATACAAGAAACACATATGTTTTTAATCTACAAGCAAGTTATCCAATTATTTTAGGTAAACTTTATGATCACAACCATCCTTACCAACTCTGATATGATAGGTTATTTTCTTCTTAATGGCTTAAGACTAATATACACTGCTACAGGGAGTATACTCTTCAACATTCCTCATGTTTTACCTCCTGATCTTGAAATAATAATATAGTCAATGAGCACATTTTGTTTATACTTGTTAGCAAAAAGCCACCAAAAGCATGCTGGGAAATAATATTCCATGCCTTAGGACTCAAACAAGTTCTCTTTATAAATAGAGCTTGTGTAAATCACAGACAAAGTTGACAAATTTCATGGATTAGTCATGGTGAAAATATCAGATTTCATGGTATAAAACAGATTAATAGGAAAATCATTTTACAATTCTGATTACCCAAATTCTGCATCTTGTTTAAGAATGAAACGAAAATAGTGATAATTCTGGAGTCTGTTCACTTAATTACACTTGCACTGATTTGCGTACAGAGGGTAAAGGTTCCTCATTAACCTTGTAAAACCTCTGAAATCTATATTTAGCTCCACTGGAATAAGAACATCACAAGTTATAGAGATTATACACTGAACTATTTCTAGAGATTGTACACTGAAGCTATTTCAGTGAATTTTTCCATCAAATTATCTTAGTATGAAATTATTTTGTCACCTTGTAGAAAAAAAAATTAAGGAAGAAACGGATTTGAAATTAAGGTTGTTATTTTCACAATTATTTGTATTTGGAGCACCTACTTAAAAATTAGGGAAATAATACCCAAAAGAAGTTCCACTTTAACAGAATATCTCATTATTCCTGTAAAAATATAAAATTCATAACTGTGAAGAACAACATTTGGAGTCAAGCTAAACTATCAATTTTCACATAAAACTTCATGGCTTTTAAGTCTTTCGTGATGATGTAATTTAAAGTGAGGCCTTATTTAAAAGAGAGGTTACACATAACCATGTGATTCAAAGAGACTTGTTGACTACATAACGATTTGGCTTGATGCCTCCGTGTCCTCCACTGAGCTGCACAGACCACTTGTCATCCTTGCATCTGAAGACAGCCAATTTGTCAGACATTTGCTTTAATTCTTTTTCTTTGTCTTCTTTACAATATCCTTCATATGCATCCTGGTCATCAATATCATATATCTGACTGGAGGATGGAAATTCATTTGTGTTTCCGTCTTATTTTCTTTGCATGCAATCCTCCTGGGTCTTATAGGATGTGCTTAATAAGAACCACATTATTCTGCTAAAGGAAGTCCTTGAGCAGACTTTGAGAAGCAGTATGGCAAATTAGTTTCAGAACGTGGAAGGTCACGTTGGAAATAAAAAGCTGCAGTTATCCACAGCGTTTTCTGCAGTTCAGAAAGTAAGAAAAAGAGGTCTAACCTTCAAGAAAGGATTTGTTTGATGTTTTTCCTTTAGAAAGCTGCACTAATTTATGCACAAACAGTAAAGTGTTGGACATAAGCTGAAACTAAGAAAAATTAGCTTTTAGTTAAATTCACGTTTGTAACAAATGAACAATCACACTCCTCTTCCAACTGCATTTAAAAGTTTTTGTTTCCATAAACAGGATGTTATTTGCAACAAATTCTATACCATTCAAATATTTAAATTTAAAAGTGTGCTTGAGTTTGAACATAAATAGCCCTCTGCTTGGGAATGCCAGGTTTATAGGTGTCCTTGCAACCTTAATTCTGCCCCCTGGTGTCTATAAATTATGGCTATTTCTAACTAATGATCACACGTTATTTTTCACTCCAGGGTCTGTGTCACTCTGCTCACAGCACAAATGTTCTTTACAGAGTGCAGTTGCTCCCAGCACTACCAAAGTTTTAAAAATGCTGCTATTGCTAAGCATGTCCCTGAAACTATAGTGCTGTTTGCTTCCTGGGCTTCCTGTGCTGCTCACCACTATATCTGGATCTCTCTAGAGCACTAACAATCCACTTTCTTCTTTGTGATAGGAGAAGAGCATTATTATCTGTGTGGGAAAAGATGGTGCACAGACACTGGGCACAGTTTCAAAAGTATTTGTTGCAGATGTCTTGGTCATTTGCTCTGATGTATTTGGCTTACTTGTGTAAAGTTCTTCAGATTTTATAGTCCTTTTCATTTTTAAAACAGTTGCATAGACTTCGAGTTGTTATATTTGACACGTCTCTATAAAACAAAATTTTATTTTTCATTTTCCTCACCTTTTAGATGTGAAAAATTACTGTTTTCTGGCAGCCCAGAAAACTGCCAGAGATGGCCTAAAGCTCAGAACCACTCCTGGTGCTTCAGCACTGGTTTTGCTCCTGATGGCCAGACACTCTTCCTGTCATCATGGCAGAGTTTTTATCTCTCTTAGGTTGCTGAGGGTGCTCTCTGCATCTCAGACAGGCCCTGACTGAATTAAGTAGAAGTTCATGCAATACCTGTATTTTGGCCTACACAATTTTTTAGCACATAATAAATCTGAAGCAAGAGATGGGGCTACGTTGCCCAATAACATAATTGCTTGTCTCTCCCACAGTTACTGTCCCATTTAAAATGCAGCTCAAGAACGGAGTCAGTACAACAGGGAGCAAGCATGGAACAGCAGCAAGGTGCTACAGAAAAGGCAGGAAATGGGTGTGTAACTGAAAAGCCCTGTAAAATGTACCCAAAAGGACACCTTAAAAAAAAAATTCTATGAGCCACTTGAAATCTGGCACTTTCCAACTTCCAGACTTTCTATTTATATGTCAATAAGGAAATTATGTTTATGTTACAGGTTTAAGGAAACCATTGTGTTGTCTTGCAATATGTATTTGCTGTATTAGAAGACAAAAGTTACAGACAACTTTAATGACCACTTGTGAGTATCAGAAGCAAAGTCTGAGTTTTTAACACAGTCCAAATATAGGTACACACCATTTAAAATAAACCTGCTGCTATTGGGGATCACTTCAAATCAGTGTTTTGCGCTGAAAGAAATTCTGTTAACTTACATACCTGAGCAAATGAAGGCATTTTGATTTGCTTTGTTTATTGTTACTGCACACTGGAGCATAAATCCATCACTTGCTCTCTGAACAAAATCTGGGTGCCCTCTGGAGTTGTCATGCAAACTGAAACATAGTGAAAATAGGGCTTCTGACCCTTTAAACCTACCAGCTTTTCTTCCCTACTTTGAAAGAGATCTGATCCAAAAATCAGCTGGACTTCTAAGGAGCCTTTTTGCTGATTTCCCAGTGCAGCTTGGAGCAGTGTAAGCAATGCATATGGTCAGCTTAAAAATATCAGATCTGCTCTTTGTTTTTACCCTCTGGCTCTCAATCATACTCACAGACCTCAATGGATTTCTTGAGATCTAACATCAGTAAATTAAAATCAGCTACAAAATTTAATTAAATTTATTCACAGAAGCAATGAATGCATCATTAAGACACAATAATAGTCTCAGTCAAGCCTATCAAAAACTTTTCATTTTCTTTGGCAAGACCAGATTAAAACTGAAATACTATGAAAAATCCAATTTACTCTCCAGTAGTGATCTTATATGTCTTGTGTTGTACTTCATTCTCCTCAGTCATGAAAAATATTACAGTCAGGTTTTGGTTGTTAGTACTTTGGGGTGCAAGAATTGCAAAAGACATGTTTGATTTTCTATTGACCCTGAAATGAGAAAAAAACCCACAAGGTTTCCTAACAATTCTAAACTCACCCCCCCCCCCAAATAACAACAAAAATCCCAAACAGAAAAAAAAACAAACCAAACCAAACCAAATTTGGTCTACATTTGGTCAAAACTTTGACATAATAATCTGTTCCCCATCTTCTCATGTACTGAAAGAAATAAGTAATCCATATTTGTAAAGTGTTTTAATGACCTTGGACGAAAATTACAGAAATGCAAAGCAAGTATGATTGTTGTTCTGATGACGAAAATGCCTTGTTCCACTCACCATGTTCACTGCCTAAAGTCACACAGTGGGTAGCCTGTTATTACTAAAGGAATAAACTTTTTCATCAAACACTCTTTATAAAAATATTTCCCTGGAAATGTAACACAGCATGCAGCAAGACTACTACAATTTTCCATCAACTATGAGTACATGCAGCATAGGTACTGTTCTGAGATAATTTCACTCGAGCTTTTTGGCAATAGTTCCTCTCAAGGAAACCTACATTAACCAGAAATTTAGAGTCTGTTATCCCCAGGCCAGCTTCATTGGAATTTTTAATATGGCACTGTCTATTCAACAGTTGTGTGTAAAATGCCAATAAACTGGCCAGAAAAGAGCTGAAGGGCTAATTGCCTTTTAACTCCACTGTGATGATAAAGTCACGTAGAAAGAAAGGAAAAACTCCCACTGCTTTAACAAGTTTATCTGACTGCCACTTTAACATTCTCTGTCTGCATGCACTTTAGTGCATTCACCAATAAAAGGATAAAAGCATTCAAAATCCTGTACCCTCAATAACTAAGAAGTCCAGATTCAAAACGTCTGCTCTGCTGGAATCAGCCCATTAGGTCAGCCAGCTTTTTGCCTGGTACTTGAATTTCAACTATACAGTATGTACCAGGAAAAAATTTCCTTTTGATGCAAAAGATTATAAATCCTTAGGAAACTGGAGTGAGAGAAGAAAAGGAAGGATGCCATTTTGAAATAGTAATAAAAAGCAGAAACTGCTTCTCACAGATGCAGGGTGAAATAGTGCCAATCAAGTCAGTGGCGGAATTCCACCTTAAAAGATCAAGGAATTAAAATACAATACAGGAAAATATAGCATAATTTATAAGCTGCATAATCATGTAATTTTCACTTCTCTATTCCTTCAACTACATTTTATTTCTTTCAATACTTTCCTTTTCAAAAATCCAGTTTTATAAACATGATTTCTTTCATCTGAACAAGATTTTCTACCTAACTCTGCCTTTCTCCACTTTCTTCATAGTGTAAATGCTTATTAATCCATACTTAAGAGAAGACTTTGAATAACATCACTTACAGAAGTCAGTACTGTACCCAAAAGGTGCATTTTCCTCTGCCAGCTGAGTGATAACCATCCTTGTTCTCCTTGACCCCAGAAAATGAGACGGTTATTAAAAGACATTTCATAGAATGATTGAAATGAAGAAACTAGTGGTCATTTAATTTTCTTGGTAGACCTGTATTTTTACTTTCACCAGAGAAGGAACACAGTCAGCTCTGATACTGAACTGACCTGTTCCACTTAATAAAATAAAAGCAGAAGTAGAGGTATTGTGATTGCCAGCTGCAAACCACGGAGTGTTGTTTTTTTCTATTAAAAATCTCTCCCATGTTTTTCTTATTGTAACCTGGAAAGAGTACAAAATCCGAAATCCAATGGAATTTCTATCGAAAAGAATATTGTTAACACTGCAAGTTCCTCAAGTACTCACCCAAGCAAATGTTATATCATATTACAGTAAAATTTAAAAGCAGAAGTTCAAACTAAAAATGAAGTGTCCTTCAAAACAGATTCATGTGCATCAGAGCCTATGCATTAATGCACTTATTTCCATAGAGCTCTGCATTTCCCTTCTCCATCACTTTGTAATTTGTTCCAGATTTTGTTATTTCTTTCACATTTGAAGGTACATTGTTCCACATTTGAGTGATGAAAGACTGAACCGGACGGAAGTACAGTGAAATGTTAGAGGGAGAATGAAAACAAGAATGAAGTTAAATTTTCAATTTATAAGGTAGTAACAAATGAAAGAAATAAACAAATAAACATCTCGTAACAAATAAAGAAAATGTAGTGCCCAGGGAGACCCAGAGTGGTCATGCTCACAGTACAAAATAAACAATTTTGCTATCCTTCCAAATTTAAAATGCCAATACCAAAGAGAAGCAATGAACTTCTCCCTAACAATACACTACTTTTAGGTTGTCACTGCAGTTCAGGGGTATTCTTAAAGCTTAGATCTTTCTTACTAGATTAGAAGGCAGAGTAAACTAAAAGATCAAGCTAATCTAGGATAAACTTCTTTTCCACAGTTCAAAGGCATTGGCCTTTCCACAGGTTCAATTGCAGGTTTCTTTGAAGATGTGCCCTAAAGTTCATTAAAGAAATTTCACTGGCTTGAACTGATTTCAACATTAAAAAGATAATGTGAGAGCTTCATTGCCATAAAGAACCTGACAGATTGACTTTGAAGCTTTTTAGGTAGTATTAGATTAATTTTTTTATTCTTGCACTAAAAGCCTTCTTTATTTAAAGATATCTTTATGTTTCAATCCTTAAAAATACTTTAAAAAGTAATGAAAAAAACCCTTGGAAACACAGATTTTTAAAAATCCAGTTAAAAAAATCATTACTTGATTATTTCTACATAAAACATCACTGATGTTTTTCCTCTCATGGACTGTACTTAACAGTATTTCCAGGTGGTACTGCACATAGTGCTTAAGCAGCATCTAATCTGTGCTTAGAGTTTTGAAAAGAATCATATGGCAAGAAAACTGCAGGCTTTAACAGTGTAAGATTTAGACAGATGTACATAGCCTTTGTCTTAATAACAGGTGCTCCAGAGCCTGTGACAATAATAATGTGAAGAGGAAAACATTGCTTAAGATTTTCTCAACCTCTGCTGAAATCCAGAGAGACATATTTTCTGATTTTACTCCAGAATTATAGTTGATGGTTAAGATAAACCTTTGGTTTCTTACATAAGGATAAATGCTCATCTCCTTATTCAGAAAAAAACCAAACCTACAAACCTAACTTGCACACTTATGGAATAGCTCACAGTGTATTACACTTTTATACCTCTTTTAGTTGCAGAGGTGACATGAAAACAATGAATGCACAGATTTCCCAAATCAAGGGCAAGCACCTTGGCATCAGTTTTCCAAATAACCAGATACTCTAACTTTCTAGAAGAGAAGCTGTGGTTCCTGGTTACTTCAGACTTCTGCACCAGACTCACAAAAAAGGGTTCTTGAATTCCCTTCCATTCCATCATGTTTACTCTATGTACTACCTTACTGACCAGATTCTGTCAAATAAAACCCCATCATGGAGTATGACATCCATTGTTTCGTAAACACTGCCCATGCATGGATTGTGTCTTCCTGGACAATAAATTCTACATATTTAGATAAACTAAATACTTCCATTGCCTCAAAAAGTTGCTGACAAGAAAAGTCAGATATTCTGACAGTACACTATTCTATGTTTAAGTTTTTATACCTTGAACCTTTATGAGAAAATCCTAAACAGAGAACTGTCATAGGTACTAAGGTTTATTTGCAACATGTCATCCTCAGCTTTATGATTTATCCTCTGTTACTGTTTCTCTTCACAAAAGCACACAGCTTGTCTCTTTTAGCCTATTTCTTTTATTTAAGTCACTTTTCTGAGTTCAAGATTTTATCTTGTAGATTAAAAAAAAAAAAACAGTGACAGAACTCTTTGCCAATGTTGACACATTTAGGTTCTGTAGTAAAAACTGTCAGGCCATGCAGCTCACTCAAGGAAACAGTGTCTTAGTAGAACAGTGCAATTGATTACAAAATAATTATTGTATATATTACAAGCTGACTGATACAGGTGTACATACTGAAGATCACACACATTACAGCTTTTGCTAATTAGCAAATCCCTACCTGTATACTTAACCTCTTGCAGGCATGAAGTAAATATTTTACTGCTTAAAAAGATATTGAGGAAGATATTGATCTTTCTTTCTTCCTGCCACCTACCTTAATGTTACCTGCATAACACAATTAAAGCCTAGACACTCATCACATTTTTCATCTTGCATATAATCAACTTTGTATATTCTCCACACACAGAAAAAGCTGCTATGGTATAACAACATTATCAGCTTACAAGTTGAAACAAGTAAAATGCAAAAAGTCCCAGAACTAAGATCATCTCTTCATCTTGAATTTTGAACCTTATTAGTTATTAGCTATGATACAGCCCTTAATTCTGCATATTTTGTTTTTTCCCCAGGACTCCTGCCTCAATCAGTACACAGAAGGAGTATCAGGCCCATGACCAACTAGCCAAGATATTTGATCCATCTTATCTTCAGATTGGTCAAATGAATGTTGCTCAGAACCAAATGTCAAACAAACCCATTCATTCAGTCAGGCTTTTCCAGGGCATCCTTTATTGTGACATTATTACATCCATTTACCTGACCCAGTGTTCGCAGCTTGGTCCACTCACACTTACCCTCATCTCTCCAGACTCTCTTCAGTTTCTACCATTAGGGATTTTGCTCTGCCAGTTCCAATATTCCCTCCATCTTCAATCCTTTTTTTTCTCCAATCCCCATCTCCCCACCCTCTCCTGCAGAGTTTAGCAGTTCCCATTTTCCTCCTTGTCTCCTGAACCCCCAACCATCATACCCACCTGTTTGCACAGGTACCTCAGCTCTATCTTACCCCATAGCTGACTTACCCTTTCTTTCCTGTGCAGATATATTCCCTAAGAATCTCATGGAAAGCAGAATTCTACTACAGTAAACAAATTTAACAAACATTTTCTTGGACAAAAAAAAGTACAACCAATTAATACTACCCAAACTGCTAACACTCAGGACACTGTCTTGAAGCAAATGGATCAGTAAATCTTTTAAAACAAGTATTATTTACAAGTCTGTTGGGTGTTTTTTTCCCCTTTATTCTCTGTGTTAGAAATATCTGAGGCTTTCCAGCTAAGCACCTGGAACCATTTGTGCAGAGTATAAACTCTTCAGACAGATACCTCACTTGGCAAGTGTCCCAAGTAATTTTATAAAATTATCAGCTAAAAGAAAGGATTTCTTTATGGGAAAGGTCAGACAACCTTTAAAAGAAGAAAGGATAACTAGGCAGGACTGTAAACTGGGAATATATAATGCAGATAAATAAACCCCATAGTACTGCTTTACTGTAATGACTTATTCAATGTCTTTCTTTTTGCTGTCAGAAAGGAAATTCTGAAGTGCTGCAATTATAAAATAAAAAGATGTGGAAAATCCTGTTTAATAGTTATGTTAAAGTAGCTGAAAAACTCTTAAAAACTCAGCAGAACAACAATATAATTAAAATTCTTCTTATTAAGAAATTGTATTGACAAATAGTTTTTTATGTATTTATATATTTTTCACATCTTGATTTAAATTATGTATTTATACAATTTTGATATTCTTCTTCCTAAGAATGATAGAAATAAAACATTATTGCATCCATATATTCAATAGAAGAAAACCAAATATATAACACTTTCAAGCTACTGTACTGCCAGCTCATTAAATACATTTAAATCTATCATAATAATGTTTTTTCTTTTAAAATTTTGTACAACATTAGTGCCCATGGTGAAATCAGGGACTCAATTTGTCACAAACCAGGTCAATACAAATAGATAAATACCAAGTAACTTATGTACAGGTGTTCATAACTCAACTTCAAAATGGAAATATAATTGCTCCTCCTTACAATTTACTTTGTGAAGCTTAAATTTATTAAAAAGAGAAAAAATTAGTAGCAGCAATTAACACCAGACACTGATTATGCTTGAAGGTGCAATCAAAGTCCTCTCAGAGGAACATAGTGCATAAACTAAATACATAACACCTAAAAAGAATGAGCTGCTGGAACAACACCCTCACGCTTCAGCAGCGAAGGTAAAACTTGCTTTTATGGTTTGATGTAAAAGGTAATGGTTGACTCTCAGCTGACATTGATGGATTGGAGATCACACCTTCAAACCCAGCTGGAGGAATTCCAGTTTTCATAGGCGTGATACCACTATCAGTACTGCTACCACAGTCAAATAATTGACCAGTGACATCACAATCCAAATGGTAAGATTTTATTTGGAGGCTATGGGCTGCCATGTGTTTAATACTACAGTGCACCATGAGGGCCCTTAAAGCATTTCCTTTTAATTTTTTTTCCTCTGTTAGGTGGGTTATTAACTGTATTAGCAGTATTTCCTACTCTGCATATAGGAAATACCTGCTCGTACCAGTAATACCTTGTCAAACTGTAAAAAAAACTAGAAGGAAACTCTCCACTATCCTACACTCCATAAATACATCAAGCTCTTAGGCACATAAAAGTGAGACCCTGCAATCCCTGGTTAATACCAGACAGATCTCTGTTACAGTATTTTGGCTCCTTCTACACACACACACCACCATTAAATTTGATTCAAATTAATCCTGCCTAAAATTAAAGTACTGCTATTATTTAGTATATTGAACATGAATTCTTACTATGAGAGAAAGAAAAACTAAGTAGAAAAAGTGACAGGAATTAGAGACATTTGAAATATAAATATTTGTCTCTTTTCAACATATAAGATTAAAATATAAGATATTTTAAAATCAGATTTATTTGATGACCAAAAGAACAGTTGTGTACAATCTCTGTTGAACTCAACAAGTGTATCATCTTATTTTTTAGAAGAAAGACAATTCATAAAAATACAAATATATTTTATCTTCCTTAGGCTCCATTTTTTGTAAAGTGCTTAGACACAAGAGTTTTTTTTAACTGTATGAATGAAGTAAAAACATTAAAGCCTTGGGGTTTTCTCATTTCAAAGGTAAGAAGTCCAAACCACATTTTAATCCATTCAGTTACACCTCGAGATCAACTCAGTCTAAAAGCCCAGCTAAGTCCATCATTCCACTGATGTTTTATATTTATTAAGTATTTGAAAGATACATCCTTATTTCTACAAAGATTATTTTTAAATAATAACAACTTCAAGAATCCCTTCACTGTAAATATTGAGTTATATTTAGAATTGTAAAGAACTTTCCCTTTTCCCTTTAGAGGACCATATACATCTGAAAACATTTTTATTTATTAAAATTTAGTCATGTCATTTCTGGTTTTTTTGTACCACAAACAGATGCAGAAATGTATAATACTCAGTGTAGACATGTCTAAAAATGAAAGGAACTAGAGTATAAGCCAAATTCTTTCCCAGCATTAATTTCACCCTTTTTTCCTCCACCATGCATTCTTGCCCCTTCTACAACAAGCCTTGAAGTTTAGCAGCTTGAAATCATATGTCTGTCCGTTAAGCTGCTGGTATGTGGAAACAAAGTTTTTAGGAGACCCATAAAATCAAACAAGATCAGACTAAATTATCTGCTGCTGATCTGCACTGATACATTACTGCTAGTCACTAAACCAGTCACTTTGGGTCCTCAAAAAAATTCAAGGGCGGTGAACCATGATGTGCAACCTCACTGAAAGCTAGTTAAGCACATTGTCAGACAGAAAAAGCATTTTCCACCCCCTCTGTTGTCACCCTGGAAAACAGTAACAGTGATAATTACCTCCTTAGCACTGGTAGAGACCAGCTGAAATATTACACCATGAAAGCCCTTCCATTCCACAAACTGATCTCCTACTGACTAGGAATGCATTCAACTATTTTTTAATTCTGGGATAGAAATTATGCTCCCAAACTTGTGCAGAGGTCTACCTGGAGAAAAGAAGGCTGCACTTCAATCACTTTCTCCACGGTCGTGCCTGTGCAGGTCTCTTATCCTACAGGCCAAGTATCTGAGATCAGATCAAAAAGGGGTTGCTTGGCTTCCACCAGTGCTCCTTTTCCTTTGGAAAGACACTGTGTCAGACACTGCCTTGTTTACCTCCCACTGCAAAGCTGTAACTGGGCAATGGAGTTTTCTCCTCACTCCCCTGCTCTTGCTGCTGTACCACACACACAGAGTCTGTTTTCCTCTAAGGTTTATAATTTTTAAGACAAAGAAGGAACTGCACCACTCATCTACAAATGGTGTTATGAACATTTTCAGATCACCTGCTAATTCAAATTGAAATTACAACTATCTACAAGTGTAGAATTGATCACAACTCCCTTATACTGGGTATTAAAAGCTATGAAGAGGCATGTAAAAACAAAGTGTTGTGTATGTATTTGTGCATGAGCTTCCAGAGAAAAGTCTTGATCCTGGAGTTCAGCAGTGTGTGGGTGGCGAGCAAGTTCAGTCGACCGTACTTTATAATGAAATCCTTAACACTTCTGCAGGTCCTTTGCCCTGTGTAATTACCCTCATGGCTAAAGCCATGAGAAAACAACTGATAAAGCCAAAGAACCTCCATGACATCATACATAACATATCTTCAAGTGATTCCTTCAACAGATACAGAATTTTTTGTTTAGCTCAAATAGTGTATTTTTAATGAAAGTTTGACAGAATCCACCATAAATTTTTGATGTTAGTTCTCTTTCCAGTTACAAATTTCTCTCTTATCTGCCCTGTTAATTTTGTATGTGTGTGTATGTGTGTGTGTGTGTGTGTCTACCACATGCTGCAATTAGTTCCATCACAGTTTTCCAGCCATCCTAAGTGGATATTTACACTTTCCAGTCCCTGAAAATTCTGAGCAGCTTCTGAGCACTTCAGCCCTATTTTCTTCTACAGACATGACTGATGGTTTTGTCTGATTTATATTCTTCCTTCACTCATCAGACTCCTTTAAATTCTGCTTCCTGCAAGAGTGCATTTCTGATTTCCACATTCTCTGTTCCTGCTCTCACTTTGAAAAATATCACTGGAAAAAACCTCCTACCCCTGTGGTTTCCTCTGTTATACTTATTATACGGTGAAGTACAAAAAGGCCACTGGCATGTCCTGGTTCTGTAGGGCTTATGATTTAAAATATGACAGTTTGTAGGTTAAAGGTATAACAACAGCTTTGAATCACATTCCTAATCATGAATCTTGCAATCTGCCATCTCTCCCTAATATTGAAAAATCCACCCTTGTTATTAATATCCCAGCCTTTTTATGGACTCAATTTAATTACCAACATTCGAAAAATATTTTGGCTCTAATGAAATTAAATTTCTTTATTGTTGTTCCAAGAGATATATCCTCAAAGACTCCAAAACCTTTGGCTATGAAAATAAGCATCTAAGTCTTTGATTCTTTGGATACTTATCTTCTCTGAGTACATCAAGGAAAATAAGCAAATAAAAAAATAACCCAACTTTGAACTGGTATGCCTGAGACCTTTAGGTAGAAAACAACAATACTTGACTGAGGTATGTTACAGCAAATACCCAAACATCACAGATACAACACCACAGAGATGCTTAGAACAGGGGAAATGAAAGCCACTATACACAACAATACCATGTTAATTCTCTCTAAACACACGAAGCATCTTAGAAGTCAATATTAGATATATGTCCTTTTTTCCTATTCTGCCTTTGATCATTGGAATACCTTTTATTTTTTCTTTCTAAATATAGGGTTGAAAGTAAAAGCGACAATCACAGATTGGTATACAAAAAAAATTATCAGCCAAGATCTGTGGAAACCTTAGAAAAATTAATTTTCTCAATGCCTTGTACTAGCATGGTGAGCCCCCTACACTTTCAGCACCATTGTCAGCAGTTATGAGGCAGGGACAGTAACAAATTGGGAAAAAAACCCCGAACTAATTCCACTCCTAAATTCTGGAAGTTTTTCCCACATCGATTTTTTGTGGGAGACATCACTTAGAGGAGGCACAAAATGATCCAGGACTAAACAACATGCTCAATAATCCAAACTACATATTAATAGCTCTGCCAGGACTGCACAGTGAATACCTTCAGTGCACACAACAAAGCCAAGGGACCTTGTTAAGCTGGGAATCTCAACTGACCAAGCTCAGCCTCGTGTTTCAATAGTCCTTTCCTGTGTCCACGTTTTTCACTGTGAGGAATTTTTCAACCATCTGTAAAAATGACATCTATGATTATAGTATTCTTCTGACATTGCAAAAATTAGCAGTCCTTCCATGGTTTATTAGATAAGGACTGACTTATCTTCTGTTGTGAGCAAACATTTAGTGTGCTTACAACATACAAACTGCAGACTACTATGAACAAGTAAAAAAACTACCCCTCAGATACAAAAAGCCTAAACAGCAAAACTAAGTGACTCCTGGCAATTTACACTTTTAGAAATAATACTATTTTTACACATGCATACCAAAAAAACGGTGAAGTATAGTGGGTAATGACAGCTTCTGGAAGAGATATTCAAAGTATCTATTTGCCCCATGCAGCCAAAAGTAATAATAATTGAAACTTTATAAGAAACGTGGGAAATCACCTGTTCCAGAGCAAGAGAATGCAATGGCTCTAAGGGTGAGGATGCAGCTTTACTAGCTCTCCAAAGGCTGTCACAATCCTAAGAAATTGTGGGGTAAAACTTCCCCTACTCTCTCTCTCCCCCAAAAAAGGATCTGCACAAGAATGGCCAAGAACTGCTATTTTATAGAATTGCTTTCAATAAACTTCCCTGAGTGCACATCTCCTGATTTGTGATGCCCTGTGACTTACTGAAAGTGAAAATTCAAAATCACACAGATCATAACATTCAGAATTAGTGATTTCCATTACAGTTGTACTTATAATCCATTCAAGGACTTCAGTGCCTTTTGTCCAAATTTTTACAACTTCAGATAAAATTATAAAGGAACAAATAAAGGAGAGATGAATAGGAAGATACAGCCCTGATCTGAATGAGTAATCAGCTTTGTTCTTCACTTGACCCTCTTTTGTCAGACAGAAGTTAAAAGCCTTTAAGGATAATTATTAGGGATTTAAAGGGAGATATGGTGGGGAGTTTACAGATTTGTACAGAGCTTCCCCTCACCTTGAGGAGATATGAGAGAAACTGATGGTGTGATCTGCTAAGCCATGGGAACTGAATGCTGACAAAACCTGGAGAGGACACCAAGTTGCTACAGCACTTCTACTTTATTTCTTCTGTGCTCAGGAGAAAGCCAAGTTGTTTATATTAGAATTCAGATATATAGGTCTGTAACAGAGGCAGCTCACTATAAACTGTCTCAGTTCCTAGAATAAGTGCACCAGGCCCCAAACATGAACAAGTTAAAAGAGGTAAGTTTGTCATTGCATTAAACAGCTTGGATATTCATAGCATCTCACCCTGGGGGAGATGGAAGAGCCATTGATACTGGAAGAGATCACCCAGTAACAGGATACCTTTGAAGAACAAAAGCAGCTGTTTGTACTGCTGTGAAACCTGACATGCACATCTGGGCCTTCATACAAAAAGACATTTTATTTGTATTTCATACAAAATATATTTTATTCCAAATTATTTACCTTATTTAGTAGGGATATGTATTCAATTATTATTTTGATTAAAGAAGTAATGCAGTGCCTTAGAACTGAAAAGCATTCATTTAAAATCACGCAGTTTGATTTTGGTAACGTTTTTAAATACACTGCTTGGACAAATGCAAATGTAAGCTGCCATCAAGCACATCCCAGCAACCTTATCTGCCAAGTCTCATGTGCTAAACATGAAATTCATTCTTTTGGCCTCATCTCTCCTGCTGCAAGAGCTCATGCATTTACTGCATGGTGCTGCTTCCTCTCCCCAAATCCATAACCTGATATGCTGCACACCACTGACAGGATGACCAGCCAAGTTCATCCAGCAGGATTTAGATGGCAGTGGGGAAGTGACCAAAGCAGTTCATGCAGCTGAAAAAGCATGGGGCCTGCATGGGCTGGGCTGTCTCTGTCATGGGAGGAATACCCATCTCCCTCCCTCACACAGCTCACATGTTGGGATTCCAATAAACTGAGAGGACTGGAGCATGTAGGAGGGATTGACATGTGGAAAATCAAATATGGGGGGGAAACACTTCTTTTATGATGCACAAAACCCATTGGTGTGGTCAACAGATGGAATGTAGCCAGATGCTCATTACAGCAATGCTATTGACATTGCTACAATTAAGGTAAGAGTCACTGTTTCCACTGTAAACTCCTGTTTGCAAGACCTTATAAATTGGCCGTAAAACTTCACTTCAGGCAGAACCTTAACACACGAGGTCTCAGCATTAAAGTATGTTTCACATATATTAAAAAAATGGTGTGCCTTTCACATTACATGGTAGCTCAAAACAGGTTTCCCATTCTTGTTCTAGTATTCTCTGCGCTCCTTGCACTCAGAAAAACCTTTGTGTCTACTGAGTAGAATGATGGAATTTTCCATTCTAATTACAATTTTCCACAGTTGGGAGCAGCTCCATTTCTTATTTTACTATCGCATTAATAAGCTCAGTCGTTAGCTTTGGAAAACTGGTTATCATCTTTTGAAACAGTATTTGTAATTCACAACACCTCCTATATATTCATTTAACATAATCAAAAGGATGCATTATAGTTTTTTAGTCTATTTTCCTCACATAAACACTCTCCCCCAATGTAAAAAAAAAAAAAAAAAACCAGCTAGTTAATACAGTATGTTATCCTTTGTCCCTGAAGTAAGAGGGGAAAAATTTCCTTGGATTTCAACAGGAGCAGATCCAAGCTTTCAAAATACATGGGTGCATAACACTATAATTACTTCTTATTTATGGAGTGCTGACAGTAGGCTCAGTGCTGTGCAAACAAAAGAAGACATGGTCCCTGCCCCTTGGGGCTTGCAATCTGAAAACACAACAATTGAGGCACATAAAACATCAAGTGGTGATACAGTCCACAGTTGAACACTGGCATGCTTGTTTTCCCATAAATAAATCGCTTTTTAAGGGTGGAGAGAAAAGCGGCAGATAGTCTTCTTCAATCTGCTCTTTGAGAGAGGATTTGAAAGAATTCATATTCCTAGCACCCTGTCTTCCAAATCTCCCACCAAATACGACTGTGAGAAAAACAGTATATATAATATGTACTTACTAGACATTACTACAGAAAAAAATGAAGTTTGTATTCCCTTTAGAATGCTACTGCGTATCTGCATTGAAGAGCACACATCATGCTGCTCCTGCACAGAATGCAACTGCCTTTACACACACATACAAGTGCACAGCTCACCACAGCTGGGACTCTGACCAGAGAAGGGACCTCCAGCAGGGCAGGATACTGCACTTCTCAGCAGAGATTTTGTGCTTGGGAAACTCGGACTGAGATACACAAACCCAGTGAGTTTTCTCTTTAAAGAACAACTGCAGGCAGGTTTTCTAAAGCTCAGGAGTGACACTGGTCTCACTGCTCCAAGACAGGGCCCATTTCAGCAGCCCTCCAGGAGACAGAGAACATCTCATTCCATTCCCTCCCATGCACATTCCAGTGACGTTCCCAGCAGACACAGAGCCAGACTCACCCTATACTAGAGAGCAGGTTCTGGGTTCAGAACAGTAGTTTTAAACTTAATCATACAAGCTATAATTCAAACATTAGGGGAAGGCCAACCACTTCTTTCTCCTGGTTTTGTCTCCTCTGGCCAGAAACAGCTATACCATGGGCCCTGTATGTCTTCCCACGACCAAATTAAGAGAGGAGAAATGTTGAAAACAGGAAGACATTTTGGCACATGCAACAAAATCCCAACTAAAGTGTTGATGTTAATGCTTCTGAAGCACTCCCCAATTGTGTATATGAGAAAATCCAGTCAAAACTTTGTAAGAGCAAGATCCTGCAGCTCGTAAACTCCACAGTGCAAGTGCCTGAGACTATGGCTTTGCATTCCTCACATAAACTTCTTATGACCTGTGGCTTATGGCTGGATACAGTTTTTAAATTAATCCAGCCTTGGTTATTTATCACACTGGGTCAGTGACAAGTTTTTAAAAAACTATTCATTAAATAAACGTTTACACTGTTACCTTAATGGACTGTAATGTCTTCACAGAATTACAGGGTGGTGGTTTTGTTGTGGGTTTGTTTTTTTTCTTTTTAAGATCAAGGCCTAAAATTTGACCTATCCTAGAAGTGATCCTCCTTTCCATTTATTTATTTTTTCTACCCTGCTTGTCATTGATGAAATCAAATTAATGAAAGGCAAGTGATATGAGTAACAAAAGAACCGAATTAATGTCTAGGGAGTACTATAAAAAACTATACATGAGAAATAACAACAATAAAACATTACCAAATAATGTGCAAGGTTATTTATTTACTGAAATGACGCCCCAAGGGGAATCCTGGGGCTTGGAAAATGAGCACTTTGTGACTGAAGGGAAGGATGTTGGAGGGGAGACAACATCCCTGCCCATGGCAGAGGGACAATGACAAGACCTTTGAAGGTCCCTTCCAACCCAAACCATTCTATGATTCTGTGATAAAGAACCTATGGCAGAATAACTCAAATTTGCAGGTTTTCTCATCCAAATAATGAAATAGTGTACTAAATAAACTTCGGTATAATTACAGTCAGGTTGAATATTTCAGAAAACACAGTGGAAAATCAAGGGGGAGAAAAGATGAAGCAGCATTTAATTTTTGACTGCCCAACCACAGTGAAGTTGAATTTGTGCTGACTGCACTTTGCAAATAGAAACGTGAAAGAAAATGTAAGTGAGCGCCCTCCCTACATCCACACTATAAAACAAGACTCTGAGAGTTCTTCCTCTGCTATCCCCCAATATTATGATTAAACCCACTTATGCTACTTAAGACATCTCTGCACTGTTACTACATTCAGAGGCAATGAAGAGTGTTATTTACACACTGAGTGGACGTGGATGTAGATGGTGTCTAGAAATATAAACTGTCATGAGGGACATCTTAACGATAAAAAATGAGATTTAAGTCAACACAGATAAGACTCTATCCAGACTTAACTACAACCCATTCACAAAGAGGTATTTGCAAGCTAAGTATAGATTGATTTTTACCCTGAAACTATTACAGAATCCTTAAACAGCTTGAATAGCAAAGAAAGAATGGGAAAACATGTGGGGGGATTGAAGACACAGAAGGTGCTTTGTGCCCTGTGCGTGCATTTGCTGTGGCTGTGCACACACTGCAATCCACAGCCAGGTACAAGAGCTACACGTGAATCCTCCCCTGCTCCTGCTGGCCACTGTCCCCTGCTGAACAGAACCTGCCTCCTCCTGCTCCTGGCAATGGTGTGCTGGGGATGAAGGTCACTACATTCTGCTGACCTTCTATATTGTGGGGGTTTTTTCCCCTAAAAAATTCTGTCTCTGTTGCATTCCTTACAGACACTCCCCGTTAGAAACAGTTGTTCATTCATGCAATATGCATAAATGACTAAGATAAGCATTGGGGAAAGATTCATTAATAGGCAAACAATGACTACATCAAACCACTTTAAAAGAAAACCACAACAACCATTTGGTCATTCTTTTGTAAGAACACATGAAATAAGCTCATGCAAAATTCATGCCTACAGACTTGCCAAATACCATAAGTTGAGTGTGGGTTTCACACATCTAAGCAAAGCAATTTAACTGTAATTTTCAAGACTATTTTTAAACCTCTAACATCAGACTAAATTCTGTCATATTAAGATAAAAGAATCAGTAAATAAAGAAATCTGTGTAAACTGTATTTTTTCCTAAAATATTTTTTGTTATTTGGAAGACCTACAAAATTCAGTGTTGTAATGAGGCACTTCTCAGTTTGCATCATCTCAGATGTCTTTTTCTCTTCCATGCTAGAGGATTGTCATGGCAAGCCAGGGAGTTTGCTGTGACTTCTATTGTTTTTATTGAGTTCTGCAGGACCAAGGCTTTAAAGTATAGGTCACCTTTTGAAATGTAAATTACAGCAGATCAATGCCTGTCACTTATTTATATATTTTTGGCTTGTTTAAGTTTCAAATCCTCTTTTCTACAATTGGAATGGCCCATTATGTAGAACTAATTCTATTTCCCTCTACTTTGACTTCACTCATTGTGTTGCTCACTTTCCCCTGAAAAGTCTGTACGTATTTATGATTGTGACAAACTGAAAAGTTTCTCTGTGTTTAAAATAATGGATATTTAAATCCAATCCTAGTTCAAGTATAAGCATCTTTAATACATTTAAACTTAAAAATATTTAATGCATTTCTACGTAAAGACATCTGTTGCCAGGGATTAATCTACCAGTGAAAGAAATGTTTTATTAATGCCAACTGAAAAGCAATTGACTTAACTACCTGGAACAGGAGACAAAACTCTCTTACAGAACCCCCTTTTTTGCTCCTTGCTGGGGTTGGCTCAGTCACAGGGAAAGGAGGAATCTTATCTTTTCTTTGATAAAAGGCTATTGCAGATACCCTTCTGATATCCAGGAAATATCATGTCTTATGAATAGGCACTTTGTTACTGAAGTTCAACTTCTGGTTAGAAATAACTTTTTAAGTGCTATGTATAAGAAATGACAACTGAAATCTATTCAAAGAAAGACAAGTCTGAATGATTTACAGCTGGCAATGATGGGAAAAATCCATTTTTGTTATGCTGAATCAGTAAAGACATGACAGGGTGAATTTGTATTTGACCTTTAAAGGATGGGTTATGTAGGTAAAATGCAAAGACCTCATGTTAGTGAATTGTTTAGAGGAAGCAAAAGCCTCTGATTGGTTGAACACATCAGTAGTCCACACTCCTTGGACTATTCTTTGTTTTAGCAGCATCTTCCTAAACCAGCACAAACATGCAGTAACTCTGAACATTTCACTGGATGCCAGTGGACAGAATTTTATAATTGCCTTCAGTTTGTTGGCTCTTCTGCTAAAAGTGGACATCCTGCCTTCCTGTGTCCCCTCTCCCTGAGCCTCCCAGGCACAGACTGCAGTTCTCATCATTGATCTTTTTTGGCTTCAATATATGTTTGGCAGCTGGTGAGCTGGATAAACTCACTGATTCAACAAAGCAATCTTTTTATTTTTTTGGTAAGGGTTAGTGTTCAGCCAGATCTGTAGGCTGAGCATGAGTACTAATAATGGCAAAAAGGTCCCAAGAGTCAGGGAAAGGGCAGGAGCATCCTTCACAGAAGCACCAGTACACTTAGACCAGCTTTCACATTTTGTATTTCCCATATACACTGTTCTATCTCTCCTTTTTCATGCATAATTGCTGCCTTCTGAGAGGAATTTTTTGGTTGTTCATATCACATGGCTATAAAATACCAAATTAAGATTAATTAGAATGTTTTTCTCTCCTATAAATATTAAAGAAGTTTTCAAGTTCCTTTGATTTCTATGTTATGAAGGTAGGAAAATGGACAAGGCAGGCTATTGATAAAGGAATGTAAAGCTCCTCTTTAGGTAACAGATTCCAGTTAACAATAACTGCAAAATTACTGTAGCCTAAGAGCTGGATAACACTGAATTAGTTACTATCATCTATGATCTGAGGTCCTAACAGACACTCAGTAGTACTATATAGCTGGCCAGTACAGTATTATTAGAAATCTAAAGAGACAAATCGAAGCAGAGAAGACAAAATTCAGGGTTTGCTAAAGAGAGCAAAGAGGTTCATTCACAGGGTTCTTCTGACTTCTCTAATAAATTCACATCCCAAAGTGTATTGGCACTTGTGGCGTCACCAGGAAGTTATGTGCAAAATTCCCTTCACAGCAGCTCAATCTCACATAGAAAAAGGATATTTAATGATCTGTAGATATGCAAGATATACAGGTAAGAGTGATTCTTAAATTCCCTGTTCCTGACTGACTGCTGATGAACTAAAGTCTCTTTGATACAAGCTCCAAGTTCTCCTGCTGAGAAGGCTCATTTAAATTTAACTTGTGATGCCAGCAAAGACTTTTCAGTTACATCTGGTACTTTATTATGATCTCTGAATCTTTGCTTCACCTTTGCTTGCATGAAAGGCAGATAGACAAATGCAAAAAGTATTCTTATTTCTGTACTAGCTGTCTGTATGTGTCTACAAATTTCACTGACCATATACTCTGAGGTCTTGGTAAAATATCTCAGTCCAAACAAGCCTGATCTAACTCAGAAGTCAGCACTGCTTCAAGCAGGAATGTCACCTTAAGTAAAAATCTATTTATGCTACCATATAGTAGAAAATTTATAGAAAATATTAATTGCTAAGTTTTATGTAAAATTTTGATTTATCCATGAAATCTGTCTGAATAGGACGAAGTGCCACAGCACTCCAGAGCATTAATCAAGTTTGGCTCAGGAAACATTTATTCCCCTTTTTCCATCAATGAACATGCCTTTAAAAGTGATTTGAGCTGCCACTTGGTTGTGAAGCGCCGTGACATGAGGATGGTTTATGTACAACTGCCTGTTCTCTGAGAACATAAATCAGCAGTAATTTTTTGGATATTACTCTCTACGTACACGTGCACTATTCAAGAACTTTATCTGAGGAATTCCCTGGAGCTGCTTCCTACATGTGTGCATGTCAGCTTTTCCCCTTAAGCTGTGCTACTCCTTTCCTGCAGCACCACCTGAACCTTGCCTGTCAAAAACTGTCACTCCCATGTAACACAATCCCAGCTAAAATTCACATGCAAGATGTAATCTCAGCAAGCCACTTGGAATCATCTCTGAAACACGTAAAAGCCTGCATTCTTCCAAGGGAAGGAATCAATACGATAACAGTGTCTCAGATGGATGTCTAATCTGTCCACATGAGAACCTGCCAGGAGAACACTCACCCACAGTGTAAGATTAAACCACCTTTATAATCTGTCATTAGAAGGAAGAGGCATTCATTCATTTTCCAAAGCTTCTCTTAGACTCTCAGTTAAACCTATCACTTTTGCATGTCTGTGTAGAAACTCAGAAACAAAATGAATTGCAAAAAGTAAAAAAAAAAAAAAAAAAATCCAATTTTGTTCACAAATTCCTGTTTAGTTTTGTCTCTAAAAATCTACTTCCATTCATATCCTTCCTCCAGAACAAGTATGTAAGGTTTAACCATTAAAACAATATATCAAGAGCTCAATTTTCTTTAAATTGTGCCAATTTTTCTTTCAAATTAACAAATACGTATCTGAAAATATAAGTCACCTTTCTGCATTAACACAGATCATATGTCCAAGTAATTATTGACAGTAATACAGAAAACATGATATTTCCAAGACAAACTTCAAATCAGGAATCCAGTTATCAGCTTTTTTTTAGTTCAGGCTAGTTAAAGTTCCACATGCAATAGCACAAACCAACCAAATAGCCAGCCATATCTTTAATCATTAAAAAGCAAGTATTTCCAAGAAAATATATCTACAGCTCAATGTAACCAAAAATATAATTTCATGTCTTCTGTAATGAATTATTTCTAATTTTACTTTAGAAAATCCTTTGCACTGACATTTTTCTCATTACTGTTCTTTAAAGGTAAAAAAATATGCCTCAAAAACTACACTCAAAAACTACCTCCTGGGAAGCAGAGCTCTCTACATTGTCTCCCCACAAGAACAGGAGAGGGTTAAATTAATTAAGAAAGAACTAAAGAAAGACAAGTCAGTGGCTAAAAAAAGGCTTTCTAGAGGAACTAAATATAAGCTAATTCTGACAGCTCTGCTAATCACTTGATAAATCATCTTCAGGAACAATATTAGGGCATATGACAGTAGTTTATCTTCGTAACATCTGTCATCCAGACGGGTATCCACCCATCCTTTAAACAACGTATACATGAACCAAGACACTTCAAGCCACACTTCATTTTGGGTAAAATCAACAAAAGTTAAATAAAACTAGCAATGTGATTCAATAGTTTAGGAAGAAAGCTAAAACATACTGACTCCAGCAAAAAATACAATGGAGACTTTTAAGTGAAGCAGAATATCAAGAAAATGACTGCCTAAATTAGATTTGACCCTAAAGAGCAATACTTCCCTGAAAAATGTGGTAATTTGAAGATAAGCTGAAAATGGTGACACACCTCCTATGACAGCAAACAACCTAACATATTCTTTTTTCAGAAGCAGTGTTATCATCATGATTTCACAATGAGTAAAGCAATATACTGGCATAAAAAGGAGCTGGCTTGAATTCTGCCTGGTCAGACCAGATGTCTCTCTCATCCCGTGCATCCTTCACAGCACTGTATAACCCTGGTGCTGTTTTACCATCACTTAAACTATATAGGCAGCATTTTTTTACTCACTAGGAAGCATCAAACTTTTATCTTTATCCGTGACTCTCGCAGTCAGCACAGTACAGACGTAGTGTCCCCTAGAATGCAGTTTGGAGATTTCCAGTCAGGGCTCATGCTGCTGTAGGTCTATAAGCACGGAGCTCTAATTCCCCAGAAACAATCTTCCCCCCCAAACTATCTATGCCTGCTTCTAGCACAAAATACCAACCCCAGCTTCCACTCTGAGCCAAAGGCTATGTAACATAATGTAATACCTTGCTTTTATTAAGGTGTTAACCTACACCTGAATGTTCGACCATCACCACCAGAAGCAGCACAGCTTTGCAACGGGATGTACATCCTGGGACAACTCGCTTCTCTACTGTCACCAAATTTTGTCTCCATAAGGCATGAAATCCTTGAAATCCTGCATTAAATTCTGAATTCATTATGGAATCACAGTTTGTGAGCATTAACCTTGAGAATTACCTAAATTCCCGTTCCAATTAGAAGACAGAAATTAGTAACTTGCTGGAAGAACAAACTTGTCCTTCACTCCACCTAGGGGGAATTTTTCTGCGGTCTTTATTTCAGGCAGTACAAAAAAGCACACAGTAAGCATCTTTCCTTGCTCCAAGAAACACACTGAAATATCAGTTCCATTTCATTAAGATTGATCCTATGGGAATAGTGCAGTTACCCATGGCAGAGGCTACCTGGGAAAGTGGGCTCCAGGTAATACTTACAGATGTCTTGCTTATTCCAACAGAATAGGGAGTTCACAGACTGTGCAGCTGTATCAATTCCTAATGATAAAATCCAGCAGGATGCTTTTCCTAAACCCTAAAATCAACAGTGTATCACTTTCCTCTAAGGATCCCTGTTATAACTTATCCATGATGCATAAGGTTTCTTGTATTCTGACGCACATCTGCTTCTAAGTTCGTTCTCAGTCACTCCTCCATACTGTGCTCTTTGTTAAATCATCAAAAATCCCTGATTTGTGTTTCAAAGGAAGCACCATACTGCTTGAAAATTATGCTGAAAGATGAAGATCATAGATGATCCTACTAGCATGAAAATATCACTTTGATTCCATGGACTTCTATTTTCAGAGTTTAAGACACAAATATTTTCGACCAGGGAAAAAGCAAATAGAGGGAAAGCAAATGAATGTGGTATCAATGCTACTGAGAATAATTTTTTTTTTAAAAGCACCACTATTATTTATAGCTCGGAAAATAAAAACCAGAGACCAACTGAGGTGTCAGCTTTTTAATTCATAGTATGACAAAATGATTACCAGGTGTCAATCCAAGTATGCAGTTGATGGGCTGGATTCAGAAGTCAGGTGGGAAGTTTTGCAAACTGTTTTCAGAAATTGAGATGGATTACTTTATCCCCATGAAGTGAAGTCCCACCAGAAAATGCTACCCAGCCATATATGCAACAAAGACTTGAAAACAGAGCCTTTCAAGACTGGTATCACACCTAGGAGCAAAGCAGGGGCATGGTCCTACACTGGGTGGCAAAGTTACATAGACAAAATTTCAAAATGGAATTTCAACCTTAAATTCTAAGGCTGACTCAACTTTGGAAACAGCAAAAAAACCCAGATATTTCTTAAAACAAGGTGGGAGTTCTATCAATAATAGTGTGAATTGCTTTTTACACTAAAATATGCAAACAAAATAATGGGATTTTTTACTCACTTGGATAGAAATATAATGTAATTTAAAAAATTGAGACCTGCTTTCCACAATACAGTGGATTTAGGTACTCCACCTAGCAATCTCCTTTCAACACCTTTAATTATTGCTATTATATAGTTAAATTACAAATTTGGAAGAGATTTGTTTATTACTGAAGAAGATTCAAACTAATTCAAATTTCATTTTTGTTTAAGAAAACAAAAAGAGGCACTTGCTCCATCTTAGCCCCCCACCTAGTAAATAAATAAATAGTATTTTTATGTTTATGGCAAGTTGCCAATGCTTAAATTGGCCTCCTTGAGAGGCTGATAGAGCTGTTTAGTCACTACCACTTTGTTTGAAAAACTGAATGAAAACCAGGGAGGCTAAAAATGTCTTGGTTTACATTCACTAATACATAAGAGAAAAGAAATAGTGATAATGGATACAGTGAGTGTAGCTATACCTAAATAGTTTAGAGTCTGTCTCCTTAAAAACAATGTAGAAGGGAAAAAAGTCTGAAAATCTCTTTGCAAACAGGGATGTTCTAATTGCTTCTCATGAGGCTAATTGGTTGGAAGTGACACTGAAGTGCCTCAAAAATGAACTAAAGTCTGATTAAAATTTTAAAGGATTTAAAATAGAGCACAATTTCTTTATGTCCTCTAAATTCATTGTAAATTCTTTGCTTTCCTTTTTTTGTCTCACGGTTTTTCACCAAACACCTCAGGATTTTCCCACTATGGGGGCTCTAGTTCACTCCATCTTTTCATTCCCCTTAAAGCCTCTTCGTTTTTTAAAGTTTAAAGATAACAGGCTCTGGGAGCCCCAGAAAGGAGCAGAAGGAAGAGCCTAGAGTAGGATGCTTGCTTGAGATTTGTTGTTCACTCTGTGCAGCTACTCACATTCTTGAGTGTACTGCAAATTTAAAACACCAAAAAGTTATATATTTCTTATTTCAATTGCAATAAAAAAATTAGAAACAGATCATCATGGAGAGAAACAAAACCCTAATGCAAACAAGTTGGTTTTTTGTTTGGTTGGTTTTTTTGACTGCAACTGAATATAAAGTTTTGTTATTTTGAAAATGTTTTTACGTGTTGAATTAAAGCTGAAACACAATTTCAAATGCAGCAAAACCTGGTCTAGAGATGAACTGAAAAATTTACTGGTTCAATGTCATGGCAAGAAAATTTGGCAATGATACATATTTTTTAAAGTCATTAAAAAGCTGGGAGATTAGTTTCTCACCTGATGCATTGTTTGGAAATACACCTTACCAGACCCATTTATTCTTAATGCAATTTAAATGACATCCAGTGGATTTAAGCAGACACTAGAAGCATTTTTAAAAGAATGCCATTCATCATTGTGCATAACCAAAAATCAAATGAGATCAGAAGAAACCAGATCTGACCATTTCCTTAGCCCTACTTATATCCTAAAAATCTTCAGTATCTGCCAGAGCACTTGGGGTCATATCACCTAGAGATTATTTGTCCACTCTACTTCAAAGCATTTAAAATTAAGAGACAGAAAGTTTCCAGTAAATTTTCGTGTTCCTTATCTTCATCAGTATTTTACATCAGTAAGGCTTACTTCCCATTGTGGAGAACACAGAAGCAAACTTGCTATAAGTAATTGTTAATTACAAGTACCACAAATTACAAAATGGCCTGTGAAAGAAGCTGCCTTGGCAGCAATTCTGAAAACTGAACCACAGTTAAGAGAATTAATCTGCTGCTGAATGTGGTCTTACAAGTGCAGCTTTGGAATGAAGATAAAAGAAACTACTGCTGGCCAACCACAAATCACTTCAAATACCCAAAAAAAAAAACCAAAAAAACCAAAAAAAGAAAAAAAAAAAAAAAAACAAAAAAACAAAAAAACACAAACAAACAAAAAAAAATCAAAAAGGCAAATCATAATCATAAGGAATGACTAGAAAAAATTCTACAGAACTACTAACTACTAGCAAGGGTCAGATGATGTCCCCTTATTCTGTGCCTTTTATTTTACAATGACATGGGTGTATTTTGTCTCAAGAAGCAGAGCTACGTGAAGAAAAATTTCTTTAGATTTACATGACTTGTAAGATTTTAATTTAAATCAAGTACAAAGCTCAATTTCAGCATCCCTTATTAGCAGCCATGTTACAAAGACCAGCAAATTGGGAGGTAAAGCTGCTTTAGCAGTGATGCTTATCTGACTTCAGCACATCTTTCTTCATGTTTCAATCAAAGAACAGCTGCTGTCATCCTCCTGAGAAAACAGTGATAGCAGAGCACGGAGCCAGCCTTAAAACCTGCTAACACAGGAGCCTTGTTGTGGAAATAACTCATCTGCCCTTAAACTTCACACACAGCAAAGCTTGTGACTGAAGTGAAAGGCTGGAGGTAGCTGGAACATTCTTTCAAAGCCTTGTGCTCCCTTCTCCAGAAGGATGGCTGGGAGCCAAGACAAGACCTTGTTCTCCAGCTGATGCACCTTGATCTCCAGATAACCACAGGGATGGTCTGTCAGCAGCCAGCCTGTCAGAGTGATCACAAACTACTAAATCCATCAGTGCCCCATCAAAAACCTTTAAGACAAAGCATGGTGTGTCTTAACATTGACAATAATATTAACAAAAAAATATTTTTTAAATAAACTATTGTTTCCTACCTTTAAACTGCTATTTGGTGTTTCTTTGTTTTGACTGACAACAGTTTTGTGTGGTTTGGGGTTTTTCAATAGGTTCAGTATTGTTCAGTGAATTATTTGGAGAAACATGTCCCTTTAGGAAAAAGATTTAAAACATAGCAGTTTCAGTAAAAATAATGTTCTAGATCAAATGCAGTAGTGAAAACAAATCGCTTTAATGGTAGGATAGTGCATTGAGATGTCATGTCCATGAGAGAAAGGAGGGAATTTCTTGGACTTGCTACCTTAAACAAGGATCATCTGTAGTTTTTTATTTGGTGCAGACAAGAATAAAGTGAAAGTTTCGTAACATAACACTTCAATTGATCTAATTTTATTCAGTTTTTATATGAATGAGATCTGTGTACTCTTTAAAGCATAGTCACACATTTTCTTTAATACATGCAAAATATTAAAGTCCTCAAAAGTTATATAAAATTTACAACTAAGGAATGAATTAATTTTAGGAGGCCAAGTACCATTCTCCTCTCAAAGGAAGATAGGGAAAATGAAAAGTGAAAATCCTTCTAGGATTTCACATCATTCCTACAGCTTCCAGGAAATAACTGCTAATACATAAAATCTCTGAAGATTTAAACAACAAACCACAAAGACCAACAAATCAACCTTCAACCTAACACAACTTTTACTGTATATTGACCTTCCTCATACAGTTGTTTCTTTGCCTTGATAAATAAAACAGAATATTAAGCACACTGCATACTGTACCTTTGTTAACATGAGAAATTCCCATGAAGAAATGTGTGTGAGGAACACCTCAGACCTGGATGTGCTCACTTTGCCAGTTGCTAACCACTTTGGTAAGTAAAACTTCCTGCCAATATGAACAACTCGATCCTTTGGGGGGAACACTGGCACGCTCTGCCTCATCACCCTGGCCCTCGCACCACACAGGCAGCTAAAGGGACATTCAGGAGCACCTATTCCAGCACACACATGTTCTGCCTAACCCCTGGAGGAACAGCAGTTGGGGTATTGCTGCTGAGTGTGTCCTTTATAAGCCCTTCCTTCTTTCCCTGCCTCACAGAGGATGCTGCTGGTCAAGCTGGTCTCACAAAATAATAAACACTATTTCACTACGCCTGCAAGAAACATGCAACCCATACAGCTCAAAATGCAAATTAAACGGGATGGGTAAATGCCAGATGGATTTGCATTCATGTGGGTTCAGCTCAGGTATGAGTGATTGGAATGATTGACTCTGAAAGCTTCCAGTCACTCTGTGTAAATAAGAATGGATAAAAAAAATTGGCACCACTGCTCCGTGGAAGGAGAGTCAAGCCAACCGGCCAAAGGAATTCAGATCTGGACTTCCTTGAATATGTCAGGATAATAAAATAGTCCATTAAAAATATATCTTAATCACTAAAGAAAGAGCCATGACATGCATTCTTTCAACCTCAAATGTTAATATATTTATTTTTCAATGTATGTCAAATTTTCAAGCTTTCAGAAAACAAAATAACGAGGAAATTGCTAATCTAATTAGTACAATATATTTACAACTTGGGCTTAGAGTATGCTTGCAAATATTAAAATAACCCAACAAAACATAGCATATATGTGCAGGCAATTAATGAGTTTTCTTTGAAGTTGTTGTAAGTAAGGAGCAAATGCAAAAATGCCCTTATAGAACCAGGAAGTCGTGATACAAGGCATCTCATAATTTTTGAATTATTGTTTTAAATGAGCAGATTGACCAGTTGATTAATTCCTAGTGATGACACTGCAGGTATCTTGGGGGGTTTTTAGCTCAATGGCCATATTGTAATTTATTGAGTGCTAGATAACCTACCAGATTCTTACCTGGAAACTCAATAAACAGCACTGTCCTAACCACAAAACCAAAATAGCTGAGTTTATACTCTTAAGACTTCTGCACAACAAGCTGCCTTTTTACTAAGTGGCAAACCCTTGGGAAAACACTACAGACCTGATCTGGAATCTGGGAGAGCTGATTTCTGCCTGGACACAAAGACAGTTTAAACCTGGTGAATCAAACCCTCTCACAGTTTTTTAGCATTGGAATTCTTTGATGGTGTATGGGCATTTTGGTCATGTTCTTTACCATGATACAGCTCTTACACCACAGTAATGCAAATTGTGCACAATTCTAAGAAAATCAGAAGGGAAATTTAGTAGATGTCAAGTGGCAAGAAAGCAGCTAACAAAAGAGTATATAAGTACTTATATAAGCATGAGATCCCTTCATCTGCTGTCAATGACAGTTTGTAAAAACAACATTATAATAAATGTACATGTCACAGTAATTTAAGGAAATCAATATATTTCAAATAGAGATGTGAAATCACCTGCACCAAACATACTGATGCTTAACTTACATTTGATTCATTTTTTCAATCTGCATGTGTGCACTGGCCTTTGTGTTCAGAAAAGGGGACAAAAAAGGATTTGGACATGTAAGCCTTGGTGCACTACATCATACTGCATTCCAGGTTCATGTTGAGATTTTTTTTTGACATGTTAATTTTGTTTTAAAATGGAATTCTTTCTGCTAAATCTGTAAAGCTTTTGATTATTGACTCTAAGCACAGAGATTTCACATCGTAAAGTTATCTAAACTATGTGCACACCCTACAGATTAATAAGTGCCAAATTCTTCTATGGCTTCCAAATTATTGTCCTGTTTTGGATATCATACAAGCTGTCCTATACAATATAACACTGTCTCTGCCAGAAATTGCTAAAGTGAGTACAAGTGTTCATGACTGACTTCAGCAGTTGCCTTGGAAACTGGCAATAAGGATCCAAAATTCTTTCTCTACCACACACCCAAAATCTTGAGTCATTCCTGATTTCTTTAGAGTAAATCTGTGCACTCTCCATTTTCAGATTCTTTCTAAAATCTCTTCTTCATGTTCTACAGGAAAATAGACAAACAGAAATTAGGATGCATCTGCTTGTTTGGAGAGAGAACAGCAGGATGGATTCCTAGGACTAAACTGCATTTGGAGTGGACTTGAAAGTCGGCCAAGCAGCAGCCCTTGACTGTCTTTGTAGAGTGGAGAGACCAGCAGAGAAGGCAGCTGGCAGACAAGGCCCTGGCTCTTAGAAATGAAAACCATAGTGTCAATGATGCTCCATCCACACTGAGGGAAAAAGCAATTGACTTTATCTTCCATACAACTTCCTACACCTGTCCTGATCACTCCTTAGTGCCTGAAAATTATCTAGAATTAGTTAAATTCTGTGAAGACTTTTCAAACTCTTTATTCTACCTCTCACCAAGTGGAAAACAGAAGACAGGGTATTATTAACTTTGAAAAGTTGGGGGGGGGTCAATTCAAAAACTCATTAAGTAATAAAAGCAAATCTCTAATCTTATTATCTGTTGTATTTTATGTTCTATATCTAACTGCATTGTACATGTGTATTTCTAAATTCATTATATATTTCAGAATTCTCCATCCATTAATGGACAATTCTTAAGAAAATAAACAAATTCAAAACCCAATGCAGCCTGCCTAACTCACTGAATTTAGATATCTGACAAGAAGAAAAATCAGATAAGATGTTTTTTCAAGTATAGTTTCAGTTAGATGTGGAGAACAAAAGAACTTTCTGTCTTTTCTGAGGGAGTAGAGCTTTTGTGAGAACAGACAAAAAGCCACAAAGAAAGAAGAAAAGTTCTCACTGTCCATGTGATATTGGTAGCTCACGAAAGCAAATAAAAGTATCTGAAACAAACAATATCAGTTACAATACTACTGGTTCAATAGTTAGCTGTGGGGTTTTTTACATAAAATTTGACCTGTTCTTCAGCTACTTTTTTCTTTACGCTCTGTTCTGTATGTGATTGAAGATCATTTGAGTCACTGTGCCAATTATGAGTATTTCCTACTGCCTACATAGTTTTTGTTGTGCTTTATTGTAGTAACATAATCAATATAAATTGTCTAACTCTATTGGAAGACCCTTTCAGAAGATCCTTCTTTGGGCTGGCAAGATGACGTGTATGCTACATCTCCATCCATACTAAATCCCAGGCAGTTTATTTTTATTACAACTTTTGCATAGTGACTCACCTAGAGTAGCAGACCGTTTATATATGTCAGTTATTACCTTTAGTGATGAATAAAACAGCTGTTTTCTATTCTGAAAGTCAGTTTTCTACAGGGGCTTTCACATTCATAGCCTGAAGTAATCATCAAAACAAAAGCTTCTTTAGCACTACACAGACCAAACAAAGGCAGGAGGAAAACCTCCTCCTCCTTTGTGTTCTAGACCTCACCTCCCTCTCCTTTCCTGCTTTGAGGTTTCAGCTCTGTGTCGTTCATTTTACAGACCTGAAAAAGTAAATTACAAATTATGGTAATTTGACTATTTGGGGAATCTAACCAAATTAATTAAAACAAACTATTAGAAAAGTTATGAAATAAGGAAATAGAAGCAAAAGGTAGATTATCTATTTTACATATATTTCCTCAAATTAATAACTGAATACCTGAGGTTGCAATAGTCATGCTTTTAACTGGGAGAAAATAAGTTTGATATGGGGTAGGAATGCAGATTATGAAGTATAGCAAAGACACAATAAATAAATTGTATTTTCAAGTGAGATGATCCAAAGATAAGGGGGAAAGAACATGAGAAAAGGAAGATAAGAGAAAATGGAAACAAAAGGAATTCAAAAGAATGATGGGGGAAATCCACCAAAGAATGACTTGAAGAGTTGATAGAAATTATGACTATTTTTCTATTTCTCAGTCCTTTGCTGTTCTCCCTGTATCCTAATTCTACCCCTAATGCTCTTAGCACACAGTTTACCTACCCCTTTCATTGGACATAACCCAAATAACCTGTTTTGCCATTCACCTTTTCACTCCATCTCAGAACTTCAATCCTGCCAAAACAAACTACGCCCTGCCCTTGTGCTAAAACTAACCCAGTTCTCCAGCTCCTTCCCACTTCCCCCTGCTGAAAACACACTCAGGACTGCAGGTGTGTCTCTTAATCACATACAAAAATCACAGGTTTGGAGAAGGCTCTTATTCTCAACCTGCAGTCCCAGAAAGCCAATTCCCAACTTCACAACCAATCTCTTCCTTCTCACTCCCATCTCACCAGGCCAAACCCTTGCTCCCCACTACAAGCAGTGGGAACGAAAAAGCAGAACAAAAAAGCCAGCACATTGTTTAGCCAAAATTGCTAAATCTTGATCCAAGCACAACTGTATAGCTCTTTGATGAAGCTGCAGTTCCTGTATAAGAATGGCAAAACCAAAAAGAAATTATTATTCTCTAAGGCAGTAAGAATATTTTCTGCTACCTCATCATGCTTCACTTCAGTTCCTGGGGATAGCAGTGTCTTCCTGCAGTAATTTTGATTCAAGGACCACTACCTTATACAAGCTGTAGTGTTGTCACTGGCATTGAAACATTTAGTAATTTCACAGAATCCACAAAATTCTTCAGGATATTAACTAAGTTTTAAAAGATCATCTAGTACCAGAAATGCCTACTATGTTACTCATGTGGTGGCTCTAGGAACTAAATTAGCAAAAGAAACCTAAAAGACAAAGACCAAAACCAAGTAAAAAAACCCCAAACCATAACAGGGGACAAAATTTTTAAAAGTTAAAATGCAGATTTAATACCATACTGTAATATAAATTTGAACACATCCCATATAAAACCAGCATTGGTTGTAACAAGACACTGGGATACTTTTGCATGACCCCACTTCCTGTTAGTGGTTTAAAACTTCCCCCTCACCCCCCGAATTTTCATTCGGTATTTCAAAGCAGCATCTGGGTGAAATATGCTTTAAATACAGTGATTTATTTATTGCCTGCAACAATACTTGGCAATAGGAATATGCATGCAACAACCCCAGACAACACTTGCAAAGACACTGAGAAAAGCAAGCCCTCCTAAAAGACAATTCGTCTGCTGAGCGAGCGGGCAGGCAGCAACACGCATTTTGAATGACATGTCTAAGTTTCAACAGCAGCTTGCAGGAAACATTTACATTTGAAAAATCCCTACTTTGACCTCTTTTTCCCCAGTTTGCTTGCTGGCAGATAGGAGTACATGACAAATGAACCTAATTGAAGTAGGCTGGATGCCAGATTGCCTGTTAAAAAAGAGCACCTGATCGTGCTTTAGGTGAGAGGTCAGTGACACTGAACACCAGCAGGTGTAATAACAACCGCAGGCTTTCTGTAAAGGAAATGCAAACAAGAATTCAGCCCCGGGATATTCAGGACAGAGCTGACCTGCTCAGGGCCCGTGTGACTGGCAGCCAGGGCTGCACTCACCAGTGGTGATGCTTTGTCAAAGCTGTATCGTGACATGGCTTTGAGCAGTGTGTCACAAAAGATGGAGTCTCGAGCTAAAATCATAATGCAACATAAAACTGGGCACTGAAGAAGAAAGCAGTTTTTCTACTATTAAAAAAGCCCCCAAAGACACAGAATAAATCATTCTGATTCTCAGCACTTGTTTTCACCTTGCCACAAAGCCTTTATCTGTCATCATTTAAAAACTACACTGTTGGAACTACCTGACCATCAGTCTCGGAAACATTTGACAAGAGACTAATTTGTTCTTGCAAACTCTGCATGCTCTACCCACCACTTCTGGGAAGAACGTAGAAAAACAATATGTAAATAACATTTTAAACCAGTGTTAGTCCATCTTATTAAATTACATTAATTTGTCAAACACCTATCCTGCTGATTTGGAGGTTTTATATTCCAACTATTGCTTTTAATCAAAGGAAAAGTGATTGGCTGATAAACAATATTTTTCTTATACTGAAGCTTGCTAAAATTGCATTATAAGACCAATGTCAAGGCACACAATTTGGACCAACCACAGTGTAGTCTTGAAACAAAGCCAATAACCAGTGCAGCTTTCATAGATTTGGGAGCTTTATTTTCTAGAAGACCACCCCCACACTTGATTTCTGGAATATTTGCATCCTTTTTGATTTTAGATTTATTTATTCCATGTTGGTTTAGAATCTGGCAATGGATCCCTCTCTGTTTCAAAAATTCCATCATGATATTAAAAAAATGTAGAGTTCTTAGGCAACGGGATAAATACTTTAATTGGTGCTTGCAGGATCCTAGTAAAAGCCATCTGTGTCATATGTATACCTACATTTGATCTCACACAATAAAATTAAGAAAAAAAAAAGAAACAACTGGGATTAGCAATTAGCTAACTGGTCTCTGAATGATGGTCTGTGCTAGATCCTGTTTGGTGAGACTGATGGTTTGATTATCCTTCACGTAAAAATATTTGTGCTAAAATTCATTCTTAATAAATTTTTTCTTCAGATTATGTTCCATCAGGCAACTCAGGTGAGGCTACTTATTAAAAAGACACATTGATAAGACTTTTCTATCATACTCAGAGTAGAATACAGCAAATGTGTGTGATATTTAGATTTTGGTCATTGCATTCTGATTGATACTGCAAAGAGAGTCAAAATCATGAAAATTAGAACAGCATAGCTGACATTCTCTCCAAAAGTTCTGGTGTGAAATCTTGTCCTCAAAAAGTCAGCAGGACAATGACAGAGTTTACTGACATCAATGTGTTGCTGCGTTGTAAATTCTCCAGGATGGTGGAAGCTTCATGTGCTACATTCTTCTTCTTCAACAAACATGTATTTGGCACTTAATAAATAAAATATGATGAAACCATGAGAAAACAAAGATTTCTAAACCCAGTATAATAGTTTCAGAAAAACAAAAAAATTGGAACACCCAGTGTCATTACTTCTGAAGTAAAAACAGTCTGTGGCTTTCAGATCTTCCAGCTGGTCAAGTCTGTTTCTGAGCAGCTTTTATGTAAAAAATCATGTACCACCACACCCTGCAGGGCTGTTGCACCATACTCCAAACTCATGGTGCAGTTGATTATTAATGAATTTTTCAAAATATAGAAGGCATACACAAATGAAAAATATGTAACCACTTACATGTGGAAAGAGCTTTTTTTCTGAAAATAAAAATGCAGTTTCATAAGGTACTTAGCAATTCTTCCTTTAGAGAAGTTCATATTCTAAGACAATTTAGTAGCCCTTACATGCATCAGATCACATAAAACCATTAATCTGAATGCACAAAGACAGCATTTGAAATATTTCTAACATCAGTTATTTTTTGAAGTTTCTGAAGTTTGCCTTATGGGTGCTAAGCAGATACTCAGCTTTGTCCCTCCACCCATTTAGGGGAGAATGTACTGATGTGTTAATCACCTGCTGGGTGGTGGTGGGGAATCTATCCTTTGATCAAAGGGAGACATACTGGTTTTACTTTACATCCTGTCTCTCTCACTCTCAACTGGCCCATAGCTGGAGGGATTCATTTCAGGATTTTTCTTTATTCCAAGTATTCTGTTCCTTGCTGCATACCACCACTCAAGACATCAGGGCTAAAACCAAACACTCTTTGTGGTACACCCATATGACAGACTTCAAAATGGAAACAATATTTAAGTTAAACCTGTAAGATCAAGTTTGCTGAAACCCTGCAATGCATGAAGCTTTTGAACACTTCAGCATCAGATCAAAGTTTGACGGACAGACTCGAGGAGAGAATCAGTACATTTAAACCTATCAATCCTCAAGGAAAAACAGAGCACATTGGTAAAAGTACAGTTGACAGTATTCATTTTGTCTTGGTGCTAACAGCAGTCAAATAAAGCCAGAGCTCATGTTTTTTTCTCTGTACTGTATCTTTTTTCTGTAACTAAGGCAGGGGTTTCTCACTCAGCTTGTTTAAAGTACATTTTTGGAGCTACACTGCTTTCAAGAGGGAAAGAAAAGGTTCTGAGTTTCTTCTGATTTTTATAGTGAAGGATCATTTCCAGATAAAACTTTTCAAACTTCCTTCAAGCAGTAAGACTGTATCTGTGGAGGATTCACACACAACTTCAGTAGTTTTCATAGTAAGCCCTCTCTTTCCCACAAAACCAAAAGAAAAGGTATCCGAAGACAATTTTTGAACAAGTTGTATTCACTTCTTCTAATTAAAAATTAGAAAACTTATTAAGTAAAAGAGATAACTGGAAAAAAAGGGAATTAGCTCTCTGAGAATGGGCTCTTTTCTCACTTGCAATCAGTTGCCAGCATTTTTGGTTGACAGGTTCAATTCTAAGAGCAGATACTACTAGCAGATATTTTTGAGGATTATTCATTTTCCTTAAAATGAAGGGTCATTCTAGTTCTAAATATGCTTCCATTGATTAATTACACAGTGGAAATAGATTATAAGCCTGAAGGTAAAGAGATTTGCAACACTGCAACTGTGAAATAGCTTGTGTCAATTGTAAAACAACAATACAACAGTTTCTTATTAAATTTTCTGCCACTAACTTTGGAAATAAGGCAAATTTACAAATGAAGAGTAAGATCTCTTAGAAGATTAATTGTATAATAGATGGATTAAAAGCTGAATGTGGTTTGGTACAGAAATCTGGTGAAGAAAAGCACCTAAAATTCAAGCAGTTTAAAAAGTTTTTTTAAAAAATGTCCCACCATGCATAATTATTTTACAAATAAGTGCTGCAGGATCTACGTAAATTTCTCAACAATTTTGTCAGTCCCAGACATAGTGTGAGTGTGGGTAAGTTAAATAGGGTGGATAAGGAGTTATGTTTTCATTAAATCTAATCACAGATTTATATCACAGCTGCAACATAGAGTAAGGCACACAAGAGAATTTAGAAACTTGGTAAAAAAAAAACTTCTTTCAGCAGCATAGCATTGAAGAAAAGAAACCTTTATCAGTTTTTTGCCCTGCAATTAATGCAGGTAAGGATATAATACTGAATTACTTTGAAAAAACATAAAGGCAATCTTGCAGCACTTTCAGTGCAGAAGGCTTGAACACAACTCAGTTCAATCAGAATGTTGGAATCTGTTATTACTTACCCAGGTATAAATTCCTGTAGGCCTACAGAACCAACCTGAGTCAGACCTAAAGCCTCTAACTGCCATAATCAAAATCACGTTAGATAACAGAATTCCTAAATCATTAAAAACCTACCTCAGTGTTTACATTCGACCCTCTCCATATTCTTAGGGCTAAAATGAATCCTCATGAAAAGCTCACAAGCAGGCCAGGTCAGCAGATGTAAGACACGACACAAAGAATGTGCCTGTGCTGCTTTGATGGCTCCAGCAAACTCAGATTTTGGCCTCAGCCACATTAGGAACAGTAGCCATTTGTAAGCTTCCAGCTTTGTTTGAGATTTATCACCTAATTTCAAGGCCCCAGAACCATGTGTAAGAAAATTAATCATATTATTACTATAACTGGCTCAGAAAAAGCTTGTTGCAAGATCTATCAAAAAATCCCAACCAAAAAAGAAGCAAGAAGAACTAGTTTTCCTAAAATGTAACAGAGATTTACTCTCCAAAATTATAGCTCCACGGAAAATATCATTTATTACTGATCTCCATGCTTGCATCTGGTAGAAATATGTCTATCTGCAAAATGAACAAAGAGTTTCTGATTCTGATTAGTTCAACAAGAAAACAGCACTGGATAAATTGAAATTATTTTAATAACCTGATTACCTAAATTGGTGCTAGAGCCTTTGAAGATAAAGTGATTTCAGGAAGGGTCCTTTTGTTTTTAACTTATGGATATAATTCTCTTCCAGATGAAGCTTTTCCACTTGAAGATGTTAGTGCCACTGGCTGCTCTGCCCCTGCCTCAGCTGGAGCTTATCACTGCTCCACGTGCTCTCTCATCCACACCAGGCAACGACAGCCAGGCTGCCCTGATGAGTGGCTACTCATCACTGCTTATGCTAACCTGGAGTGCAGCTGATAAGGGATTGATTTCTTCTGCTGATGGATCTGGGGGGTTACAGCAGAAGAGTAGCAGTAAGTGGGTAATGGTGGGTGGCAATACCATCCTCAGCTGGCACAGCTGCATGGCTTAGGCTGGGGACAGATTTCCTCACCCACATTCAGGTGTGCTGTGGAAGGATTTCAGTTTCTCATCCCTTTCCCCTGTAAGACCATGACCTCTTCTAATCCTCCAGTAATGCTGATCAAACAAGTAGCATGCTCCTTTTAGTCAAAAAGATCTGGTTTAAAATAAAACTAGTACATAAACTGTTTAGCTAGCTTGGCTGACTTTGGTAGAACTCAGAGCCAAGCTGAAGAAGAGCTCATGGTCTGGCCAGCCAGATGTGCTGAAAGGCTCCAGGAGGGGACCAGTGAAATCATCATGGCCCTTCTGGAAAACAGACCTATACACATTTTCACTGGTTAACTGTCTATAAAGCAAAGATCAAAACAGAAATAAAATGAAACAGCAAGGCTCTGCCATTTTTGATATGCAGGGACACTCCATCACAATTTAAAATGAGCAATTAGCACACGAGATTTTTTTTTAACAAATGAGAATATTGTTGCCAAAACAGATGATTAATTAGAGTGGGACAGTATAGATAAATCAGAAATATTAACAGGCATTTCTTAGCTATTTCTAATCCACTACATTAATATTTACTATTAGAGCACAAGTATACAAATAGCTACATATTGTCAAAACAATGTTCCTAAGATGCTGATTACTGAACTTAATTAAATCACATGAACAAATATTTTTCTTAGATTTCTGCATTTTTACTCTGTTGTAGAATTATTCATAAATTATCTTGTTTCAGCCACTGATTTAAGGCTCATACTCAAGACAATCACATCATTCCCAATGCCTTTACTCTGTCAGAAAAAGGAAAGGAGTATGCAAGGACACCTGCTGGAACAGCCAAATGGTTCTGTTTATTTGTTTCTTTGCACCCACACCTCCCTCAGTTCAGTTCTAGACACCACTTCCTGAAGATGTGTTTCCATTACTGAAGGTGCATGATCTGAAAATTTGCTTCAGAAACCAGAGCCAGAAGAGCAGAAAGCATAAGAGACAGTGTGGATGTGACTCCAAACTGGCTCCAGGCTTGTGGCTGGTAGGACTGGCTATCTCCGACAGCAGTCATCACCTATCAGAGGTTTTCCTTGAGGAAACCATGAGACAAATGCAATGACAACTGGTATTTCATTGATGTTACATAGGTCAGCACAGGGAGGTTGTCTTACTTTTTTTCTTTCTTTCAAAGTGGCATTATGGCATTGTAACTAATAGAATACTAAAAATAGATACTAGGAGACTTTAATTAGGTATATATTTTTGGTACTTTGATGAACATTTTCTCTTGTATTTTTCCATAAGCTTCCCAGAGCAATTTACATAAATCTCATTTATTTAAAACTGGGGGGTTTAATCTTTTAGTATTAAATTATAAAATCTTACATTTAAAAGTTTATGTCATATAACCTTTGATTAGGTCAGGAGGTAATTCTGATTCCAAACAAACCAGGGCCTTCCAATCAGAATGCTCTGCAGGCAGTACCACATTCACACACCCTAATATTCACCAACAACTCTTCAAAACTGTTTTCAAGACAAATAAAATAATAGCAATTTCACATATTCACATGATAATTTGTAGAAGTGAAATCCAACACAATGCAATTCATCATTGAATTCACATCTTTAGAGCAGATTTTTGCTACTTCTTTTCAAGATGTCAGCTTAGCTTCAGATTTTAAACAGCGAGATTATTTGATTACTTTTGCGAAATCAGCAATTAACTACTCCAGTTTACAGCAACCATAGTATTTCAAAACAAAGATGAAAGCTGTGAAAACACACACAGCCTTTTCTGACTTTTTACAGTGTTTAAAATTGCTCTGGTATGTTATTTATTTTTACTATGGAAGAGTATAAAAGAGCACGACTGATGATGATGGTAGGCCCTGTGATTGTTGTCTTCAGACTGACTACATCAAAAGCTTTCAAGTTCAGTTCATCTGCTACATTTTCTTTTTTTTGTACACCTTCTGCACCTGCAATGAAAAAGCTGAGGCCAAAGTTCAGGCAGAATGGCCTGACTCACACAGCTGAAATAGAAGTGACAGACAAAAAACTATTGAATTTAGATAATATGTTTCTACAGCTAGACATGAGGATGATTTGGTGTCTCATAAATACAATGTTTAAGATGAGATAAATGCCTGTCAAAGAACATCTAGTTCATACAAATAATTTGAGAATACATTTGTGTATATGCACAGGTGCTTTTCTACTATGAAAAGAAAAATCAAAAGGAAGAAACTTCTCTGAGTGAAAACTGAACAGTACTGAAATAAATAACAGGGCTTTCATTAACTCTAACAGGCCCAGGGCTTCAACTTCCAGCCTTAACTCTCATGTCAAGTCATTGACACATTTCCAGTATATAATCAATAAAATGTAACCAAATACATACAGCTAAACAAATTCCTGCTTTTAATGAAAACCCTCTGACTTCAGCAGCGAGCAATTAAAACCCAAAAATATTAGCAGTAGTAATGAAATCTTCAAGAAGAAAAGAAAGGTAACTTTTCTTTAACTAATATAAAATGTCCCAATAAAAGCTATACATGTCTTCCATTAAGAATTAAAGTATTTTAACAAGAATAAAGACTAGTCACAAATCTGTCCATTTGCAAAACAAACATTGCTTGGGAGGTTCCTCCTTTTGTTTAGTAAAAACTAAGTTACAGTAAAACAACAACCATGCCTAAAAATTCACAAATCCAAGATGCCCTTGGGCTCCAGTCTATGTAGCAACACCCATTTTTCTAATTAAGCATAGAGCTGGTATTCACACACTCAATGAGAAAGTTAAAATGAACACTGCAAACAGTCATGCTCCTTATTTTTCCCTTGCCTTGCATGATACTGATGCTCATTTCAAGGTTAACATGTTTTTTCCTAAACAGGCTAAACAGAATATCCAAACAAAATGAAAAATAATTTACAAAAGTCATAACTTGAATTAATGAAAACAAAAAGCAGAACAATAGCTAATAGTTAATGTCTTTAAACATATCCTTATATAGCAACATGACAAAATTTTGTTGTGCTTTGCACTGCTGTTAGCAAGAACATCTTGAGAGAGAACTGTTCACCACATCTCAGCAAAGACAAATCTAGGCACCACATTTGTTTTGTAACAGCCTTCTCCTCCCTGCAGCATATGAAACACATCCAATAGTTAGAAGTGAACAGCAAATATTTGCCTGAGCAATAGTCTTTCATCCATGTTGCAGACAATTTCTGCTTTGAAGGAGTTTTCTGCTGAATGGCACTGATGCCTCCTGAAGAATGCCTACACAGTATCTATTAAGGCCAAATTTTAAATTTACAGACTTGATGGGCTGCTCCTAAATCCAAATTTAGCAGACTAGCTTTATGATCCTATTTTCAAAAAGCACTAGACCTCAGCTGCTGCCAGGCACAGGCTTCAGTTGCTCTTTGTTTCACATGTGAAGGTAACCCTGTTCTGAGGATGTAACAGACAATAAATTTGTCCAAACACTCCTCAGCATCTTTTAAAACATTTAAAACTTCACATCTGACACAGAATGAAGTCTACAGCACTGTACAAACAAAATACTGTACAAATAGGTTTTGTGTTGAGCTCTCTTACACACACATGGACACCTTGTGGCAAAGTCAAAACTGTTTTTCCAGTGTCTGCTGCACTTCAGTGGTTGGAACTGGAAAGGGAAAACAAGCACTTGTGTTCTACCTGCACTCCTCAGCTGTGCCACAAAACATATTTTCTGAGGGTCACATGGCTTCAGTTACCCATGACAGATTGCTATATAGGCTTAATTCTTAAAACTTATCATCACCTCATGATTTTCTTTCTTTTTTTTTTTCCTCTGTAAGGGTGAGGAGAGGGGAAAAGATCCTGTTTCTAACAAGACTTGAGCACTGCAGCTACATTTGCTACCAAATGGGCTGGCCCGTGAGATTTCCCTGAACACCTTGTCTGTTCCTTAATGAGTAACCAGCTCTTTATAACCTTACACCACTTTCTCATCCTGCCACTCTGCATCTCCACCAGCATTTCCTGTCACTCCTGTGTAGTAGTTGAGCACCAAAGTGGTAAAGTTTAAAGGGAGTTCACTTAATAATTAGAGGACCAGCCTGCACTATCTTTACTGAGGCAGAGTCCCACCTCATGGCCTCTGGAAAAGCACTGATTGCATAAATCAATCATAACAATTAGTCTTGGAACAAAGCAAATTCAGAAGCTACATGTTTTGGTATACCAGGCACTTTCTGTTTTGCAGGAAAAAAATCCTCTTAAAGAAAAATCAACTCCAATTCAAAAGCATATAATCTATTTTACACTGCTCTAATAAACGCTAAATAAATATTCCCTAAGTCTCTTGCCAACCAGCTTTCAAAATCATTGTACTCTTTGTGCACAAATTTTCTTAAACCAAATCAAATGTGGTTTTGAGACTCTAAAAGGGAAAAAATATGCTTTGGTTCATAAACATGTTCCATGTTGCAATGGAAATGCATTATAGTTTAAATAATTTAAACTGTAAAACTACAAGTTATGGCAAATATAAAAAGTATAAAACAGTAAGGTGAAGTTTTTTAATAGAAACCCACATTCTTTCAGTTGAAATACTTTAAAAATTAAATTGTTTCTATTCTATTTTCCTCTCCAACATAAAATATATTCCTCATGTTCATTCTCATTGGGTGTCTTGTTTTCTTCACATTCACAATGAGTTTTTGATAGATGTCTGCAGTAACAAAACAAATACATAGAAGCTTTTCAAAATAAGATAGATATACACCAAATTTAATTACATTAATGTTGTGTTTTAATATACACTCAGTTGACTGAGAGATTTGATTTCTCTCAACCATACTACTTGTTATGAAAAGAGGAGAGAGTGTGAGAGGAAGAATGGTAAAATGCCAAAAGCAATATAATGTGTGGAAGCTTTAATAAGACATTAATCTTTACTTATGTGAGTAGATTTTTCTCCTCTGAACAGGCCCATTGTGGTAAATGAAATTGTTCCTGTAAGAAGTAGCGAGCAACATTTTCTACCAGCAACCCACCAAAGCCTGGTGTCCTCAGCAGTGTTGAGACCATGGTGATCTTGAGCTACAAATTACCCACAGCTTCAAAGGCCAGCCCCAAACAAGTGGATATGCACAAATCTGACACATGATGACAATACAGTAGTTACTCATAATTTAAGAGACAAACAATATAAGCTGCACTTTGTACTCTTGAATATCACAAGGAAATTATTGTATGGATGTCACTCCACCATAATATTTCAGGCAAAGAGCCTGTATTGCACAGAGAGATTACACTTTCCTTATTAAACATCTGCTGCTTATTTTAAAATTTCACTAAAACATTTCAACTTAAGAGGTAGTCTCATGTATTTCCATGCATATCATAAATTCTGTTTGAGTGAAACTGCATGCTCAATCTGTGGCAAAATTTCTTAAGTATCAAACTTTCATACACATTCTGCAAAGATATTACAGTGCTCATACAGGGATTTTAGAGATGATAATGCAAATTAATACTAGTTTAAAGAACTTACCTACTGAAGAAAAGAAAATTGTTTAAACAGATACAAAAATGTCTTTCAAAGTTTTGCACCCACCTACACCTTTAGCCACAATAAGTTATGAAAAAACTAAACCACTACACCATTAAACCTCTAGACAAAGTTTCTCATTTTTCACTGCATATAAGAAAACATCCTTACAGCATTCACAAACACACTTGTCAAGAAACACACAGCTCCATGCAGTGTATAAAAAGAACCACACCAAATAGACTGAAACTTGAAAAAGAGAGAAAAGAGAGTTTCTCACCCCTCAAAACAAAACTGGAACTTTGGTTTATAGGAACGGCTATGCCCATATACCCTCCTCATCATCCTGGGTGCCAGGCATTAGGAGATGCACAGAGAAGGTGTTGGCATTGGAATGAAAGAAAGAGAGGTTAGTTACATTGGTGCATATAAAATACAATTTTCTTGGCTGTTAAAAACATGACTTTTTTTTTTAATATAAGCCAGTGAAAACAACTGAACAAGCTTGTGTTACATATACAAGAATCTGCATCTATAGCAATCAAAAAAACAACAACAGTGACGTAGAAGTTTTTCCCTCCCAGTTCAAACAGTGCGTAGGAAGATGATTAAAAGATTAAATATTAAAAGACTATCTATTTTTTAATAGCACGCAATTCATACCAACATTAACAGCAAAGAAAAGATCAAAGCTTTTAAGTAAGCAAAAAAATTAATCAAACTGTCTTACATTCTGTTACAAGATACAAAACTGCTGAATAACCAAAAAATCTATCATTAGCAAAGTACACTTTTCCAGCATGCTACCAATTAAATTTATCTTTTCAACAAATGTTAAACATTGCACATTTTTGAATAGTACTAAGTAGTTATTCCCCTTTTTTCCAGTTTTGAAATTAGGTTTATTAATTTATTTAGAGTTTTAGTGATAAATAACATTCACGACAAATACAAAAATTCATAACAATTTCTTGAATTTGTTTAAAAAAGGGATTAATTTATGGCAGATAAGCTGAAAGTGGAAAGTGTTCACATGTATTATAAACTTGAAGTTAATAATAAAAATAAACTTTAATTTTAGTAAAATAAAAACAAAAGAAGAAACATGAACTAAACCAGGAGATTGAAATGTTGTTCCCCAGATGCATTAACTAAAACTGAAATTTTACAATGACTCTTTATCTATACATACAGAGATGTGCATGTGCACAGCTGTCTCTATACATAGTTCTACTGTGCCCAGTGATGTGACACTCAGCTTCTAGAACACAGAGGTGCACAGCACAGTGTTTGTCATTTAACTCAGCATTTCAAAATCAAATAAAATCATATCATTTTAGATACCTTTAAATTCACCCATTAATATTTTGGAAACGTAAAAAAAATACATTCTGTAATTTCAAAACCTTGAAAGTTAGCTGGTGTAACATGTTGCTGGCACTTAATTAAATCTAAAAACTAAATAAAATGAATGGTAATTAATTATGATTGAAATGGACAGGAATTTTAGCCTGAAAATATACACTGCCAGTATCACTACTGTTCCTAACCCATTCTTGGAATAAAAAAGAGCTCCCAGATGTCAACTGTTATTAAAAACCAGATGTTAAGATAGATGCCTTGCATGTTGCTGAATTAAGTAAAGAAATCTGACAGTCCACTATAAACTTAGCTATCACTTAACACAGGAGAAATGTGGGTAAATTTTTTAAAGTTGACTTGGAACACATCTGAGTTATAAGATCTGCACAAATACACCACAAAGCAAAGACACAGTAAGGCCTGAATATCCTTATTTATTTTTGAAACAAAGGGACAGGTTCTATAAAACTTCCAATAAGCTGGGTTTCCCTCTGTGAAAACACAAGCTATTCCCTCTGAATTCTGCAGGAGCCACTCTTGGTCAGGCCCACTAGCCCTAACTGAACTGACTTTCAAGTTGACAAGACTTTTACCAGAGTAAAGGCTGAAGAAAGGATGAAGGATTTCTTTTCCGCTGAGTAGCTTGATCCTATTTCACTAACAGAATGCATTAGGTTAATCTTTGGTGATATCCTTAAAAACAGCAAGAAATCAACAAAATGGACAACTCAATAGGTTTCCAGGTGACTCCTCCCCTAACTACACACAGCTGCTTTGCTGTTTAAAGCATTGCAATCCTTCAAACAGGCAGACGGTCATTTTTACTTCAATTATTTGTGCAATCTCCTTTTGGCAGAATTCTAGAAGAGTTGAAAAATCAAATATTGTCAAATATTTGTAAAAAGTTTTATGGGAAATTAAAGACTATACAGTTTGACACTGATCCTGATATACAATAAGCAAAAAATTAAAAGCTGGAGCTCAGTTAATGTCAATCAACATGGCTTTATTGAGTACCAGTCCTGTCAAAATAACTTTCTATCTTTTCCAATTACATAGAGACTCTTTTTGATAAGGTAAGTGCTTTGAAATAATATGCTGAGATTTCTGTAAGGCATTTGATTATGTGCCACATGACACAGTGTCAGAAAAATTATCTCTACACAGAATGAATGTTTGCTGGAGAAGGAAGGGGATCCACAGATCTCTTTCTCATCCCAAACTTGTTCCATACTCCCATGATCTGAAAGAAAAGCCTGGCAAAGTCTTCTTGGAAAAGTGAACAGATTTGGAATTATCTGAATAAATGTTATCAGACACACACATATGCCTGAAATCATGAATCCACTTTCATAATAGGAAAACATTTAGGGCAGGCTCAGAAGAAAGGGAACTGCTTCTGAAATCAAGGACATCAAAAAGGTCTTTACAGGTCATGGTGGAAACGAACACGTGGTACAATGTTGGATTTACCAAGACAAATACAGACAGAGAAAGAAAACTCAGAACATTTGCTGTATCTCTATATGGCAGCATTGGACCATTAAGAGAATTACACATCTGGTGCTCATGTCACACTCTTGTGAATACTTGAAAGACTGTAACCAGATCAGGAAACAGCTAGAAAATTACTGAAAAATAAACTTGGCAGTGAGAAACAAGAGACTCAACCTAACTGATCCCTCAGAAAACACTAAAAGATTTTCTGATCATTATTAACTAACATAGAGAAAAGGAGACAGCTCTTTTCTCTAGCAAAGAAAAAATCTAGATAGAGATTTAGAGGATGTAGTTACACTCCAAATACAGGACACATTTTTCAGTAACTCATCGTTTCTGGATGATTTGAAGACTTCATATCAAGTCTTAGACACTCTCTAAAAGATACAGTTAATTATATTCAAACTAATTTTTAAAAATTATAGATTTGATGAAGAAATTATTCAGAGGTCCAGATTGTGATCACAGTCCACTTAACCTTCAACAGCTGCAATTAATAAAAATCCTCTTCCATCATTTTTTCCTCACACCTGTTTCAATGAGAATGTGTGTGCCATGATCTACCTTACCCAGTACACAAAAAATTTATTACATATTTTCCAATTTTTTTGATTAGAATGTTCATAAAATTAAGCACAGTGATCTGTTTTGACATAAAATTGAATAAAAAATAATAAAAAAACCCAACAAACAATACCATCACTGGATTTCAAACTGTTAGTACTAAGAGCAATCTCAAAACCAGTCTCAACTGGTGTAAATCCTAACATATAGTTACAAATTTTTCTGTATGGATAGCAACAAGTATCCAAAAGCACTGGATAAACAGCACATAAGAACCAGGACTGTGATTTTGATAGGTTTCACGAATGAAGTATTGTATCAAGAAGCTAAGATTTAGTGCCTCAGTGCAAACAGATAATAGAGAGAATACAGAATTCTTCACTGAAGTTTTGAGACAAATGATGTTCACTACTTATTTTTGCATTCTTGACACACAGTGAAGCAAAATTAAAGCTCCAGTTATGCCTTATCATTTATTAATATTGGAACAGAGGATGCCAGAAGTATGGTTAGTTTTTCATATCAGTGTGTATCCTACAGAATCATTAATCTATGGCTCTTTCAAACAATAAACTACAATCAAGCAATTTTTCATTAATGTTTATGTACATTAACTGCTTTTTAAACTTGGATCTATCATTGCTTTATAGGGTCAAGAACAGCAATTCAATGACAAAAACCGCAAAGCAAAATCTCAGTTACTGACAAGCGAAACAGGAAAAAAACCAAAATTCAAGAGGTGCCATTTGAATTGAGAAATTAGTACACACACTTGTTATAAAATTGTTATCAATTCAGGGTGTTTAGAACATTGAATGCCTTGAATATTTAAGACTGACATCCAAGTATCTAATTTGGGCCTGTATGTATAGTACAGTGGAATAATCTCAAATACTCCCAAGGCCTTTTTTACAAAGGCTATTAATAGATTATAAATTCATTGATTTTATTTCATCCTTTTGCTAGTCCTTTTTTTTTATTTCTGGGGGGTTTTTTTTCTGTTTTTCTGTTTTATTTTTTTTTTTATTTCTGTTTTCTATTTCTGTTTACTTATTACTGCTATTTACCATATTTGCTTACTACCTTAAAAAGAAGTATCTGCTGTCACTAAATACGATTTACTGCTCTGATCCAATCACCACAAAACCTCAAATACAGCTTCAAAGTATACTGCAAAATGAGGAGCTTAAAGATCAGCGCTTGCAAAACACTACACACAGATATAGAAGGCTTGTATAGAGACATTTTCAATTTTGTTATTGGCATGTATCTCAATGCAAGCTTTGCAGGAACACTTCTCAGCCATCAATTCTCTAAGGTTCACCAGTGTCAGCAGCAAATTTGACAGCAGCGGCCTTCAGATAACAGGGGCTACCTTACACAGAAGGTAAGAAACAGAGGAGCACTCTAATCAGGGTCTACACAATTAGGTCTATCTACAAAATTTTAATAATCAGACGCCAGAAATTATCAGCCTATTCAGAACCACTCTGCATGTAGCATATTCTTGATTACTGGTGAACACGGAGTAGCTGTAGGAGGTCCTATTTAGCAGTGTGTTCCAACAGCAACAGATCTACAGCCATTACAATGGTTCTGAGAGTCTCCTCTGTACAATACACCTGTCTTGGGGGGTATTCTGAATTAATTTCACCCAAAACTGAATTCCCTTTAGCAATTTCACAGTGCTGGTGGACCTCCTGGAATGCATCTTTCATTTAAGTTGAATCAAAGAGGAACTTGGGGTGCCCAATCCAGCACCACGTCTGGATATAAACCACAGTGCAAGAAGTGGGAATGAGCAGGAGGATTTGATTCAACTCTGCCTTCTTGATCAGAACTAAAATCCCAGTGTAGGTGCACTCAAAGACTACAAAACTCTGGATTACTCTGTGGCCACCTCATAAAAATATATGTACAAAATCTGGTTACAGCACAATCCCCCACACTTTTGTGGCATGCAAGTACCTTTATAAAACCTACTCTTAAAAAACAAAAAAGGTCCTGATCTCCTTTTAACCAAAAGCTTTTGCAACACAGGCAACATGAAAAACTTGATGAGTTAAGCTTTTCTGGTACCCTTCCCACAATAGGAGACCCTTCCTGACAAGGCTCATCACATTTCCCTTCATGTGCTGCATGCTAAGAAATGATGTTTTAACTTGGGTTAAATAAATCTAGCGATAACCTGCTCATCTCTGCAGCTAACTTTCTGATGACTGATTTATGCTGCTCTCATTATCCATGGCTACTAATGGGTCATTAAATGTCTAACTGCTGGCTCTGAACTCTGAAACTTTCCTACTTACAGCAAATGCTTACATTTACAAGTATTCATTTCCCCTTTATACAACGAAATCTACCTGCTAAGAAATTATATTTCTTTGAAATCAAGAACTTAGTCTAAAAATCAGAATCTTTCAGAGCTTAGAGAGACTTTTACCTGCTGCTCAGTTTCTAGGAGCAAACATAGCTGAGGACTAACCACACGACCTCTCCATGCACAGAACAATTGACTACAGAATAGTTTTGTGCATGAATGATTTGAAGAACTGAGCCTGTAGCTAAAACGTGGAAAGACTAGCAGTGGATTCATTTAAGTGTTTGGTGCATAGAGCTTTAAAAGGCCTTTATTTTATGTTTCATTTGTATATTCAAAAAGCTGAATAAATCTTAAAAATTGCTTCAGCAATATATATTTATGTCAGAGGTCTATTTTCAAAGTTATCCATAACAGAAGGGGTCACAAGTACCATGCATCACCCAACTATGAAAATGGCCTTAAAGCCCATCTCACCATTTGTTCTATTTGTGTATAGTTGGTTTAAAATCAATCACAAATACTGCCCAAGTGGGAAAGTGAAAGGTTGTTTCTGACCACTGACTTTACAGCACCCAGACTAGCATTAACATGAATAAGATGTTTCACCAGATACTCATGCATTCTGAAGTTTTATCACTAGATGAAGCGGAAACTCAATGCTTCTTACAAGAAGTGGTCCGTGAAATCAGATTTGCAATGCAAAAATTTATGGTGCCCTTTGTAGTGAAAGCCTGTGACATGTTATCTCACTTAAGTAACCAGTGCCAGATATGCAACTTTTGTTATCAAGTTACTGTCTCCCAGAAATGCATTTTTGGCTCTCTCAGTTGGTCTAAAGACCTATTTTAGACTATGATGGTGGCAGATAATTTTTCTACTAAGAAATACAAGATAAATGTAAACCTCTATATAAGTGTTGTATATTATAACACACACATTCAGGGGAAGTGAGGGGGAGAGATTTCTATAGCTAAACATGATCTCAAAAAATTCTTCCATATGTGGAAAAGACTGGAAAGCTAACATATAAATATAGATATATATAAATATACACAGTGCTCAGTGTGTATACATTTATATCACATTCATTAAACCTCAAAATATAAAATAAATTCATTTCTGTAAGCAAAGGAGAGGTATAACTTTTCAATGTACAAAATCCATCTCCTGGAGTATCAAAGAAAGCTAAACCTGTTTCCTACTTCTTGTTTTTATTACAGCTCCAGTTCAGCTGGCCTTTTAGTAAATTAAAAATTTAATATCATTAAAAGATGTTTGAAAAGTAACCTGGCTACAATATAATTGCAATTAAGAGGCAGGAATAACAAAAGCATTAACATATATTCCAAATTTCTATTGGTTTTACTTTCAAGAGAGAAATGTTGAGTAGCTCAAAATGTTTCTAACTGCAAAACGGCAGCAAACCAAAATCAAGAACTAGAGTATTCCTGAAAGATAAATTCAGATTCAGAGAGACTCTCCCAAATTTCAAGGTTCTTTCTTTTCTTCCATCACAAGTACTATGTAACTCGCAGTGACCCTTAGGTTTGAAGCCAAACCTCAGAATGTGGGCAAGCCTCTGTAGAAGACTATTTCAGGTTTCTTTTTAGGTTAAAGTAGACAGGAATACCTAGATAGATGTCAGAGGCAAGCAAAATTCTCTGTATCTACTGAAATAAGCACATGATAGCACTCACTGAGTTTTGGGAAATGCTTAAGGCAGGAATTACACCCTCATTAGAAGAGAAGTATTTGCCATTCAGTAGCTGTTTATACTAAACAATATAGCTGTGATAACTGCATACAATTTAATTGGAAAACTGGTATTTTAAAGGTGACCATGATCCAAATAGGATTTTACAGCATTCAGTTCAACAAGTCTGAACAACGTGTGATATGAATCACAAGTTCTTTGTTCCAGAAGAATCATATGTGTAGCAAAGATGCAGAATTAGAGGAAAGATTAAAAATTTGAAAGCATTTATATGACTAATTTGCACTGCACTTCTGAGTTCCCAAAACACTAATTCAGCACAATACTAGTTATTTACAGTGGATATGTCTGGGATTGTTTATACTGAATGTACTGACAGGCAAACCTTGCCCTGCCCAAATTCCTAAATTAAATAAATCCATGTGACTCCAATGAGCTTAGTGCAGGCTCAGCTCGGTGCTAATGCAATTGCGTGCTGCCCTGAAGCTTGAGGCACCAGCAGAACAAGTTCACATCCATTTGGGGAACAGACAAGAGCAAGCTCACACCTGCCCAAAAACAATGCCCAAAAATATAGAGGGTAAAGAAATATGCAGAATATTAAACAAAATCTGGGTCAGGGAGGAAGGCAATAATTCCAATTTACTACTTTAGGCAGCTATATCATATCACTTTTTTATATACGACAATGTCACTGGTTTTCCCCTTGGTTTTTTATTTTTCTTTCTTCCTGAACAACTGAAAAACAAAGTTTCAATGATGCAGAAAACTCCCACACAAGGTATTTCAGTTTTCCAGGTACTAAACTTCTGCTCTGACTGAACTATCTACTCACAGCCTAAAGAAATTTGAATAATTTTATGCTTTTCAAATAACCATGGTTATTATTTGCATTAGCTAAAATAATCTGGTTTGGTTTATGTTTGTTTGGCTTTAAAGTTGTGTTGTTTGGTTTTGTGTTGGTTTGGTTTTTTGGTTTTTTTTGTTTTTTTTTTTTTTTAATCTCAGTTTCAATATTCCTGAGGCCTGTTCAGGAGTTTGAGGTTGGCAATTTTCCAGCGTGGCCACAGAATAGAAGGCATTATGCTAACAGCCAGGACTGCCAAAATACACAAAGCACCATGCTCTCCCTTTCCCTGAAATTACATATGGATCAATACAGTGATTTGTAGATCAGGATGCAGACACTAAAATAATAATCATTGTTTGACTGTCCTGTGGTTCTGATTTCCAAGTCATCCACCTCAAACAAAATCCCATCTGACCTGTTCAGAGTTTTTCACATATCGTCTTTCAGCAACTCCAAGGATATTTAGCAGTTCCAGCTGATGAATAAAGACCTGTTGCCAAGACCAGTCACCACTTTACAAATCAATAAACACTTTTTTTTCAGAGCACATGGTCTTCTTCAAAAAGTTAGTTTTTAGTGGCATAGCCTACTTGGCAACAGCCAGTTTGTTGTCAAGTTTCACGCATGGCTGCATGTGATTTCTCAGATGCTGGAGTTTACCAGCACGCTTTTAAAAAGCCTGTTTACAATGACACACATTTAACAGCAAGACAGCTACAGGCTCGTTCCAAAACAGTTGGCTTTGTGACTGGAGAGTGGCAGGAAGGGAAGCTTCAGGGATATACCCTGCCCCATCACTGTCCTGATAAGGAGGACTTTTCCTTTAGATAAGAGGATAGTTCAGAAACCTTGAACTATTTTTTAGGCCTCCTTGCTGAGATCTCAGAGGAACAGAAAACTTTTTGGTGAGATTGTAACAAATTACTTCTAAACACTGAATCTTGTAGAAGGACCATCAGAAATGTTTTAAGTGGGAAAAGAAATCTCTATGTAGCCAGACAGGATTAAAAGATGTAAAAGGACATCATTTTACATGCTGAGGCACCATGTGACATTCCATCCCAAATTACAGGTTCTAAGAATAGGGCCAACTTTTTGGAAAGCAGCCAGCTCCTAAGGCATGCCCTATGATACTCACATTTTTCTAAAAATCAGATTCTTTTCTATGAGTACATAATCTCTCATAAAACAAAATTAAAATATATTTGTAGCCCTGGTGACCATAGAGTAAAGCATTCACCTTTGAATCCACTACAGCTCAGGTATTCAGGAAACTTTTAGGAGATTAAGAACACTGTACATTTTATTTCTTTAAAGATCTCCAGTACTATGGGAATTAAGAAGATTTGATAGTTGTTATAATCATCAGGACTGGCAATAAAATCTAAAGTAAGAAAATTCTTTGTATGTTATACCTCCAGTCTTCCACTGTCTTAATGCAGAATCAAGTTCTTCCCTATGACCTCTCAAATAACCTAACTCCCTGTTAAGAATGCCATCAGACTAACTTAAGTATATCAGAGATATATGCATGTCGGATACCTACACTTCTTTTTTCATGTAGAGATGCTGCTTTTAATTTTAATAATCATTTACAGTTTTTTACTAAGTAGTCCAGAAGTGGAATCTTATACTTAGAACCTTCAACCACATCTTAATGTTCTCAGGAAGTTGAAGAAGTCCTGGGTAATAATCAAAGACTACTATTCATTATGTGGAGACCAACCTGGAGTTAGAGATTGGTCATTTGTGCCAGTAAATTGAGGACTGTGAGGACTTTCAGCAGGGAGTGAAAAATGCCCACAGAAATGAACAGTAAGTGAATATGAGTGACTAGAGCCCAAAACTCAGAACAGGAAACAAACAGGGAGTAACTGAGAGGATCCTGAGATTAGAAAACCAAAGAGAATGAGACATCACAAATTGACCAGAATTGTGGTCAGCAGGACAGAATTCTCTGTTGGCTGGTAACTCACAGGCCTGCTCCCATACTGAAAGGAGGGAACTGACAGAAGGAGGGCTGCTCAGTGAGGCAGCTGTGGCAGGGAATACAAATGTGCTGATTCCTAACAACTTGCAACAGCATCAGCAATTTTCTTCAAGAGCACACAGTCACTGGTGTGACACAAGCAGGCACTTCCTTCAAAACATTCTCCATAGAAGGGAGAAAACTGAAAGATGATGCGGGCAACTGAGGCCAAGAGAAAAAAGTTTTAAGGAAAAACAGTAAGGATGTAGAGATGAGAAATAAGAGAGGCAGGGAGCTGGACAGTAGGGTTTGGAAGGAAGTCTATGCTGTGGGGCAGGATAGCTGCTAGATCTGGAAGTTCAAATTTATTTAGCCATGGGTTTTTTTTGTTCTAGATAGCTCTTGGATGCAACAATCCAGATTAGATTACTGTAATGCACTCTACAAGGGGCCATATACTACAACTCCTTGGAAACTGAAGCTAGAGCAAAATGCTTATTAAGCTCATTTTCATGCTAGGAGTATTACACCCGCACTTCAGGATACACATGGACTGCCAAAATGTTTCCAGGTGGAAATTCAGAAAGATTGCCAACTCTCAAGCCAAAAGTGAAGAGAATAAATTTAAGTTTTTGTGCAAAGCTGAAAAATTATCTTTTTTTCACCTTTTTTTAAAGACTAGTAAAAATGGTTAATATATGTTACTCACATGGCAGCACTCAATCCCTAGAAATTTATTTATATCAAATAAAAATCAGATGCACCAACATAACAAGGGATCACATCATGACCAACTGTTACAAGACCATATATGGGCAGATGAGAGTTAGAGTCTTCCTCTTGTTTGTGAGGTTTCCTTACAACTTCACCAGAGTTACGTCCAGACAAGGATATGCCATGGCAAAAAAAGGTCACCTATCTAAGCCTCTCCCTAAAGAGCAAAAAAAAGCAGGAATAAAGGCAAGAAGTGGCTGGAAATTTGGCTTTGCTCCCTAGCAGCAGCCAGAAGACCTAAACACATCCGTTGTGTCTGAAAAAAGGTGCTGAACTAGTTCCTTCAAGAGAAGGCAGAGATCCTATCCTTCACTACACATAGAGCCATTCTGCCACATGTTGCCCATGGCAGGATAGGAGATCAGGTAAGAGATATAACAAAAACATTATCATTAAAAAACTGTCAGTATCTGAACAGGACAGCTTCTCATAAAAACTATGCCTATTTCAAGCAGGATGTCTGTCTTCCAAGGTCTTCCAAGAACTTGGTGCTGCACCTTTCTTTTTACAAAGGGCACAGAAATGTCTTATTCTTTGTTACAAACATGTATGCCAGTGCCCATACTTTATGTATGCCAGTACATACTTTTACAGACATATACAATAGCAGACATTATTTCTCCACATAAATGTAGCATGTAGATTAGAAAATCCAGTATTACCTACAGAAATGAGAAATGTTACAAGATTAACACTGTTCAAGAAGTTGGGAGAAAACTTTCAAAATCCCTCCCTAGCATTCACCAAATTAAACAGTATTTATGTTACAATATGCACAACTTCATCTCCTTACAAAATTAAAAATGCCCTCTGATGATTTGCAAGTTTACTATTTTCTGTGCTTTAAAAACACATGTTGGATTATAGCCACATATCTGGAATCTGTGTGTAATATTGAATGGAAATGCAGATTTCTACAGCACACAGCAATCAAATTGCTGCACAAACAAATGCTGTAAAGAGCAGTAAGTAACAACACAAAAAGGAAAGAAAAAATTAAAATCCATGGTTGAAAAGTGTAAGATAAAGCAATGCCTAGAGTTCACTCATGATTCTCCTTGACTGTGCTGTTCTCAAAGATTATTTCAGCAAGAACTCAAAGAATATTTCATCAAGATTTTGCTATGAATCTCCTATTTGCTTCCTTTACAAGTAAACATATGCTGGGCTGATCCATTGTTCACAGAGTCAGAGGAAATTTTGGAATGACAGCACTTCAGGAGAACACCTATTCTGAGTCCAACACATGAAATAAAGCTGTATTTATCTAATCTGTTCTTTGAAATCTCCAAGAAAGGACCTTCCATTACATGTATATGAAAGAATGTCCACATTTTGCTTCCACTTACAGATTCATTCGACTCATAGCGAAAAAGTTTTCTTTTTAACAACTAACCTAGTTATTCTTGGCAAAATTAAATTTATTGCTCCTACCCCTTCTCCATTGGGCACTGGAATACAATTGATCATCGTCTTCTTTACAACAACATTTTATGTACTAGAAGACTTATGTCTCCCCTTTGGTACTTTCTAGACTAAACAAACCATGTTCTTTAAGCCTTCCCCACAGGTCATGTTCTATCATTCTTGTGGCTCTCCTTCTGTCCCTTTCTACTCTATGTTTCCTAAAGCATGAAGATCAAAACTGTAAACAGCTTTTCAGATGAGCTCTCACCAGTGCTCAAAGGAACAGAGTAATTGCTTCCTGCTTCTTTTCCAGTATTATATCCATCCCAGAATTAGATCCAACGTCATTGCAATGGTATTCCACTGTGCAGTTTAGATTCCTTTTTCCATGCTATTACCTCATCAGCACATGTGACTTCTCCCCTGTAAGTGGACTTGTCTTTACTGAATTCCAAATTACTTATTCTAGACTTTCTCCACTTTATCAAGACTGGAGCATCGTATTGAGCACTTTGACTGCTCCTACTGTGCTTGGAGCTTCTTACAGCTTGATTCATGATCAACAATATTAATGGCACTTCTATTTCACCACTGAAATAATCTCTAAAACAATACTCCACAGAATCAGATAAAGGACAGACCTCTTTGGAACCCTGCTGTAACTGGCCCTCCTGTCCAAAAATGATCAATGGAAAATTTGTCGATCAGTTGCACACCCATCTCATGGCAACCTCATAATTATTTAAATTAAAAAATATTATTTATAGTTAAAGCTTTTATTACTGCCACTCATTTTACATTAGTTATTAATTACATTAAAAAGTTATGTCTTTATTTGCATATTACAAATATCTGGTGGGACAGTGTTCAAGACCTGATGAATTAAAAGCTACCACTTTCTGCTTTAACCACAAAATCAGTTACCCTATCAAAGGAACTTACATTTGCTTGACATAATTTTCCTTGGCAAATACAAGGAGCTTCAATACAGGATGGGTATGCTAGGCTTACACTCTTTTTTAGAGAGTGGCCAAAAACTATCACCTAGGAAAAAAGCTGAGAGTACAAGTGCTAGTAAATACTAGTAAAATAGCTACTATTTTGTGCGCTCTATCTTTAATCATGCATCTATTTCCACCATTCACATAATGTCTTAATGTTCTTGAAGATGTTTTCTGATCTGACTTTCACTATGCTTCTTACCCATTCTCTTGCCTGAATAAGCTCTTACCATGCATTGAAAAGCACTTGACTAAATGTTAGCTCTCTTACATTGTCTTGTGCCTCAAATCTTTTTCACAGGTTCAGGTTTCTTGAATTAGTTGAAAAGAGTGTCTGGGTTTCAGTAACACTGTGGTGGTTATTACCTGTTATTTCACATCTCCTGCCTTCATTTTGAGGGATTTTTTTTTTCATTCTGTTCCTTGCATAAAGCCAAAACTTTTTGATTTTACAGATATTTCCATACAATTTTTCCTTCTTTTATAAACTCAGCCAACTTATCTCTGTTAATCAGAAACAGAACTAAACCAAGACATCAAGTCCTTAATTCCCTTCTTCTCTTTCTGACAGAAAAAGTTGTTCTTAACATGTTCCAAGAATTCAAAGGATCCTGTGTCATGTTGTTCAGGTTTGTGGTTTGTGGTTTTGGGTTTTTTTCTTTGTGTTAGTATCCAAGAAATCATGTTTTCTCATTCTTACCTGTTCCTGACTCTAATACAGTTCCATTGGTCACTCTGTAAAAAAGTGTAATTTGCCTCTTTGCTTCCTACTCTCAATTACGTAGTCTATCACACATCCCCATTATATTTTCATCCCTGATTTTCCTTTTTATTTCTTCCCAGACATTATGAACTTATAACCTATTTTAATATCAAAAAATGATTTTTCATATAAAAGCAATATTCAATTTTTCCTCAGGCTCCTCCATCTGAAACTGAGTTACTTGTTTCTACAGACTGTTTTTCTACTCCAGAAAAATAAGGCACCAGACAAAAAGCCAAAATTTTAAACTATTTCAGGGACGGAAATAAATACCAGGGCTGTTAGTTTCAGTTCAAAGAATGCATCACTTGCTTATTAGTGCTTTGGAAAATTTATTTTATCTTGAAATAAAAAAAAATAAAAATTATAAAACAGAGGGTGAAGAAAGAGGTGACCAACCTGATCTGGAGAGGGTCTGTGGTTGTGTTGTGTCCTCCCAGGAGATCGATGGTGGTGGTGGTGGTGATGGTGGTGGTAGTGGTGATGGTCATCATCATAGTTATCTGCCATCAGCTTCATTCTGTTTTGTGTCTGTTTAAGATGTAAAGCAAGACAATTTTATTACATGTTGGAATGTATTATTCTGACAGTGTTTTAGGAAATCTTGGCTCTGGGGTTTTTTGGGTTTTTTTTTTTTTTTTTGGAGCTGAAGGATGTAAGACTAGAAGTCCAGACTGCTGGCTCACAAAGGAAAGGACAGAGAAACAGAGAAATAAAGGATGTGAACACATCCTCTGTTCCAGCTTTTATGTCCATAGAATCACATGAAGAAGTCAGAAAAGTAAATGATGAAGGATGATGTGTTTGAAGGCCAAGAGACATTCAGCTTTTCTAAATTTATTATTTTAGAGCTGTTTCCTATTTTTTGCAGTCTAACATTATGTCTTTGCAATTAACTTTTTAAATCTCACTGAAAGGAATATTAAGTGTACTTCAAACATTTAAAGTTAGTTACTAAGGCACGTCAACAACAATCATGAATAGTTGGTCTAAAAGTTCTATTTTGGGTAACTTATTTTAATTGTACACCAGGATCACCCTGCTAAACAATAAGTAAAACAAATCTGAAAACTAACTGATAGAGACACAGGCACTTAGAGAAAAAAGTGATTATGGAACTTGACACATTACTGAATGGAAGTAAGTCTAAGATACAGATCTTGAAAAAGAGATCAACACTTCAGCTACAGCTGTGTACAGATAATAAAATCTATGTCACCATGGGATAACAAGATACATTGCTGCTCTTTATCACTATTACAATTATTCCATACCATGAAATACATAGACTCAAATAATTCAAACCTTGCTCATAACACCAAAAATATCTTACTACCAATAGGCTGATACCAGTGGATACAGTCCTTACTTTTTGTGGTACCAGGACTGAAGACTCTCTCAGGCAAACCTGTTAAACTGCAATCAAGTTTTATTAATTTTGCACTAACAAAACTGAGGAAAAAAACGCTGTCAACTACCAAAGACCTCTTCCAAAATTAAAATAATTAATTAGAGACATCTAAAATTACTACCACAGAGATGAATGAAGGAAATATAGCAGTCTTAACTCACTGATGTCATGCTCCAAGGCAACAGGATTCATGGTAACCCCACTGAGGATGGGGACTAAACACATTCCCCGGGGCTTTGCCCAGAATAATCAGTTCCAAAGGACCAGCTTAAGCAGATGAATTTGAACACAGTTCATTTGCTCAGTATGTTCCCATATTAACTGGTCTAACTGCCTTCCAATGCAGCCCATGAGATAACTCGTGTCCCACTGATAAAATATGGTAAACTTACTTCCAGGACTGCTGTAATTTGATTTTCCTTTGACAACAATCCTATATCAAAGTCTCTGTTTGGAAAATTTCACTGGCAAGTACATTTTAATTGAAAATGTAAAACTCAGAGATTGCTATTAAATTCCACAACTTTAATGTTTTTGCTAAAGTTGAAAAGGGATTTGAAAAAAAAAAAAAAGAAAACGAAATATTCATATTATGTAATATTTCAAGTATAACAAGTCTAATGAAAGGAAAACAGCCACAGAATCCTAGGAAATCCTGATGTGCCTTTTCAGCAATTAATTTTTTTTCAGTTGTCACAACGTTTCTCAAGCACTTCATATGATGTCCATTAGAAGATCATAGAAAACTGCTTTACAGGAGGGGAGCTGTACTCAGTTTAAGTAAAAACAACCAACTAACCCAACCAAACCCTCAAGGCATCCACAACAAAAAGGTAGTGGAAAAGTCACAGATCAGATGTACACTGTCAGATTTTTTCTGAGCACCTCCATAGCACTGTGAGAGCATTTTCTCAGTGTGTTACAGAGTAAGAGGGATCTGCACAATTGGAAATATTCCATTTTCTCCCTCCCCAATAAGAAGATGGAAGCAAACAGCTGTATGAATTTCACCTATGACTTTCTACCAATTTTGCTAAAAAGATCATCTCAATCTGAATCATCATAGTTGGTCTGTTTGTCTTTAGAATCAAAAGAGAAAAGCCTTTTGAACAAAAGAGTGGAAGAGATGGAGAATTAATAGCCAAATAATAAGCCACTTACTATAAACACTGTCATACCCTGCCTCTTTGGGGAAGCTCCTAAAATTTTATTAGTTTATTTTCTTATCAATGAACAGCCTTAAATTTCCTACCTTTCAACTGTATTCCATAAAGAATGCAAAAGTTAAACAAGATGATATATGCAATCCTAAAAGTGTCCTCTGTAATGAGGTGTTGGGGATTAGGCGTGTCATGGGATAAGAACTGTAAATGAATGATGTCATCTTTCTAATTTGGTGCTGAAATATAAATAAACTACTTCTAATGTTTCTTCCTTTTGCATGCCAGATTGCAGTAAAATGTGCACAAAGAAGTGTTAATGCTCTAGTAGCCTCCCTTTAGTGTGCCTGTTCTGGGAGCAAAATATATTAGAAATGTGAAATGGAAATTTCTTTTCCACTCAAGTAACCATCAAACCATCTAAACTTTGACATGACTTGTAACTGTCATAAATTTCTTTAAATGATGCTATATATGTGGCCAAATATTTCTGTTAAAAACTTTTTGTTTTTATTTGTTAGCTCTTCACAATGACTGCAAATGTAATTTTGATGTTCTGTTTGTCTTTGCTTTAGCTACTGCTAGTGCTAAACTTCCACACTGAACTGTATTTTCCAGGTATGGTTAGCTTTGATTTCAGAAGTAAAAGCATCTTATGATTTCAAATTTTTAAAAGCAGGACTTTTGAGGAGGATGAGCAGGAGGATTTCTGAAGAACAAAAGTAAAGCCATGCTGAGGAACAATACAATCCTTTTCACATCCTTCTAAACAAAAATCTGTAACATTCCTTCTGATTGCTCCCTTTGCTAGCTTTTAATATTTAGCAGGCTTTGAAATGCCAACTTTATTTTTATTTAAGGAAGGAATTCATTAACCACACTGGAATTCATTCAGGACTCCAGGGCTTCACACCCCTACACCTACATACAGGCACACAGGAAGGCATGTACATGTTGGGACTCTGGTTTCTCACACAGAAGAAAATCCTCATGGTCTGGGTGCCAGATCAACACATTCAGGGACTGCTTCAGTGCTGCCTGAGAGGGGAAAATACCATGCAGTGACTTGGCAATGCCATCATTTCCTGCAACATCTTCAGCATACCTGACAATTTCCTATTCAGGGACATCCAAGACCTTTTCTTACATTTCTTTAGAAGGCACAGCAGATTATTCAATATGACTTTTCTGGATGATCAAGAAACATGAATCTTGAAACATACAATTAATGAAAATGAGAGTGGTGATCACACATGCATTCCAACGATGGACATCTAATGTGCATCATAGGTTACTCTGCACAAGTCACTCCCTATCTGAAATAGTTACATTGCATAGGTGAAAATTCTATTTATTCGCATTTTCCTCTCAAACCTGAAAACGGGGTTTCATGAAATTTACATATCCACAGCTCTGACCAAAAAAATTGTCATGCCAACAGTTCTTTTTGAAAACGCCTGATGAACAACAGGCTCACACCTGAGAAGGAAAAGGTTTCAATTTGGATGTATACTAGAAAAGAAAAACATGTTAACTTATAAAATACAACAATTAATTAACTCTATCTCCAAAAGACCATGTATGGCCTTATTAGCTCTAGCCTAAACAGTGTCCTCAGATTTTCTTTGTTCTTAATTTATTGACTACATTCAAAAAATACTGCATCCATTTTGAAATAAAGGAATGATCAAGAAACTAAATGCAGCTTAAATCTACTTGCACAGGTATATTAACCCTTAGGGCTTGAAGCAGTTGTCTTTGATCATTCAATGTCACTATTTGCTAAGCTGTCAAGGTCATGAATGGTATGTGTAACTGAATTTTTAACCCACTTACCAAAGAATTTATGATCTAGCACTGCAAGAAAACTGACAGGCATTTCTTGTCCTCCTAAAAGTCTGTAGAGTTTAAGGAAGGATATACCAAAGTGAAATGAAAGTCTTTGATTGACTGGTAACAGACTAAATAGCTTAACAGCAATCTGTAACTGTAAAACTATAATATTAAAACTGTCTTTTAAAAAATATTTTAGCAAGGTGGCAATAGGGAACTATGCTTTCATCTGTCATCTGGATCAAGTTAACAACGAAACTCTCATGAATGAGGTTCAAATGAGGAAAAATACTAAGATTTGTTGCTCTGGGATATAGGTGTAAAACAATTCAATAGCTATTACTTTCCTTTGGATTTTCTTCTCAATCTCTCTTCACTTCATGGAATTTGAAATATTTCCAGAATATTCACTTTCAATAGGGTAGGATTTTTCCCTATATAACATGAGAAGGAGGCAGATAAAAGGCCTGCAAGCTGTCCTGGAGCTGGGATCTAATTCTTAAAGCACAAAATTTAAAATCTAGAGACCCACATTGTCGGTTTGATTCTGCAATGACCTCCTGCCGTCTTCAAGGACACAGAAACTCTTTCTTGCAATCTCACTGCTTGAAAATAAGCATTCTAAGATTTCCACAAAACACTCTGAGAACTTCATGTGGCAGGCATTTAGTTCCAGTCTTCATGCTTTTAAATAGTAAGTGATTTTATCTGAGCTTTTTTTTTTTCTCCTAAGACAATATTTTAGAAAATAGAAAAGGGCAATGTTCTAAAAAATTTCATTCTTCAGGCTACAGAGTTCACCAAGTTTATCCAGAAGCTGCATGAATTTATTGGAATGAACCTAGATTTAATGAAAGCATGTGCAACTGCAATTGGTTCTCCTGTATGAATCCAGTGCTTCAGGCCTGAGTTCCATTAACAGCAGCTTAACAAAATGTTTGCTAATTAAGCCAGCTCTCTCTCCAAATAAAATCAGTTTTCACATTAGAACAGTATTTTTGCACGTTCTTTGAAAATTGTTATCATCTGAAAACAAGGGGAGAATTTCTTGCCATTTCTACTGCTGCACAACTCAGAAGTTACTAACTGCCATGGAATACAATTTATAGTGGATTTGTTATTTGGCAAGTTATAGTTCATCAGATGTTGGACAGCAAATGCTGTACTTGACCTCAAACACCCTAAAGTTCAAGAAATTACATTTTTCAGCAAGTTTCCTTTATTCCATTTTCAGCTGTCTGATCCTCATTAAATATTTTTCTGAGATCAAAAATAACAAGTTCAAGTTCCAACAGTGGAGCCTCTAAAAAATCATGTTCAACTTCACTGTCTCTATTCCACCTGCTTTCAGCATCTCAGCCTTATAGAGGTACCTGCATCCTGCATAAGCAAAGTGAAAATAAGCCAAAGAGATTAATTTTCCATCTAGAAAAGATATTTAGGAGAGACTCCTTTGCAAAGTTTCAGTTTAAACTTTTGTTAAAACTTCTTGATACACTTTGGAGCACTGTGGCACTAACTTTCCAGCTGAAGCAGAAAAGAACATTCCAAGGCTATTATTGTTAGAAAGCCAAACCTTGAGACTGGTCCCTTTTTAATGGTAGCACACTTCTCGAATCCACATGATTAAATGAGACAAATTGTTAAAACATATCCACCAAGGATGGTTTTGACAGAAGTGTCGTTTTTCCACAAGCCAGAGGATCTGTTAATCAGTTATTGCTTTGAAGGATCTTTTGCCAGTATTAGAGCAGCATGGAAGAAGTGGACTTCAATAGACTGCCAGAGATTGTGTTCCTTTATGCTAATTATTCAGGCCACTTTTAACAGCATAATACTAACTAATCATGCTAATTATTTCCAAAATAAATTATACTCTTGTCTTCAATGATTAGAAATATACAATTATATTCAATTCAGGCTTGTTGCTTATGCAGTGAGGTTTTAGACACCAAGAAAATTCCAATGGGAAGAAAAAAAAAGAGGTTATGAAGACTCAAGTTTGCAAGCACTCATCAGTAAGTGAAAGATAACAAAAACATTGCAGTATGTTAACTAACCAGCAACTCCAAATGCTAAATAAGTATGATAATCATAACCGTATGGGTGTTGGAATGCATCACTGTGGGGCAGAGTTACGTTTTACTGAGTGCTTTAATTATACATTTTCTTTTTATAACAGCCCTGTAATGCAGTCTGTTCTTATATTCTTACTCTCAACTACATTTTAACACGGGTTTTGCTGCTTTGTTTCCTGCCTCCATTGAAGAACACAAATTTTTCCCTGTTAAAATTCCAAATGGGCTAATAAGCATGCTTTTCTTTTCCTGTTGGAGTGTATGACTTGTCTTGGAAAGTGTGAGAGACAGGATGCATGCAGGCTCAGAGTGTGCATGATAGCTTACTGCAGAAAAGCTTGGCCACTCTGCATTTAACTCTTTTTAGGTTTTACCTCATTAATGATAAGACTGTTCCATATGATGTAAGGAACACAGTCAAGTTTTTATGCTAAGTATACATCTTTTTATTTTTCACATCTATATTTAGTTATATACTAAACTTAATTCTCATGGTGTTTGTACATTAAAATCATAGAATTCTTATCATCTGTGATATGTAACCCAGAGCAGTTTATGTTCAGGCCCTGTGTGCCCTCACAGGACAGAAAATAGGGATTAAGAAAAGGTACTGACTATTTTCCAAGTTTTCATTAAATCCAACATTCCTCCCAGGGAAAATACAAAATCAATTGCTGGACAAATTAATACTCCTCTGCAGCAGTGCAAAGCAGCTTCCATGTAAGTATTTTCAGAGACTCAGGTCTGGTAATTTAGTGTTGAACATGAGCATAGAAGCTTTACAGACACTTCAGTTCTTTTTAAATTAGAGTAGTATGTAACTGGTATGAACAGCCATTACACCTGCTGCTTTGCGAGATGACAAAATGTGACTGACTTACCCTGAAAGAAGTTAAAGCTCAGAGTTAAGTCTCCCTCTTCACAAGCTGAAGGACCACAGCCTCCCAAACACCAGCTGGGATATTGGACACTTGGCAGATGGAGACAGGCAGCACTTCCAAGTGCCAAGCAGACACTTATCTAAAGTACTGAGGCCAAATTTCAACTTTTCTGACACTTGTGATTAAACAAAGCTATGTTGAATTGAACATGGCCCGTCTGACTTTTTTTGCTGCATTTTCCTGCATTTAGAGTTTGTGGTTTTGAAGTCTTTTAAAGCTCTGTGAATTAAAAGCATGGCTTGAAGCGCAGGAAATATCTTGTAATAATACAGCATGCTCAGTAATCTATAAGCTAAAGTCATGCTAAAGGTATTTGTCTCAGTCCTACTACTAAACTTGGTAATTACATAGAAGTATGTAAGAACATAGACACAAAGAAGTGGGTTAAAAAGCATAATTAAAGCTCTGAAACAGTAGCTGCCTGAGGACATCTCAGGCCAGGTCCTACTAAAAACAGACAAGCAACGGAAGAAGGAAGGTTCTCTTTTTCCCTTTTTACAACAGGAAATAACTCATTAAAAAGATACTTCCCCATAATAATTATTTAAAACCAGACATGAATCAGAAACTCTAGCAGCTAAGTAAGACCTTTGAAACTGCAAATCTCTGGTTAGCACCACTGGTCATTTTTCACCATCTTTAATGTCTGAATAGCGAGTTTCAGCTACAATTTTTACAATTTCAATACCAAGCCCAGGTCTCCAATTTGTATCACATACAAAATATAGCTTAAGTTGAAATGCCTGCATGTCTTCCGTTGTATGCAACAAGAATTGTTAAAACATACATTTCAATACATGGGTGCTATATTTAAGCATGGACTGAAATGGAGAAAACATCACACCACTGTCTTGATACACTTTATAGAGACACCTTACATATAACTAAAGTCTTTTTGATGCAAGATTGTAGGAATAACAAGTTTTATCCACCATTACAGCAGTAGAAATATTTGACACCCAGTTTTTACAGGTTTATTTTTTTAATAACTGGCTACTTAGCACTGTATTTGAGATCAAGTGTTAAACTATATTTAGTCTTACTATCATGGGGTATGGTGTAGTAGAACATAAGGATTTGTTTAAAACAAGTCACGTGGAGAAAAATCCTTTTGGCTTGGGAGTTCACATCACTGTAATGGAGACACTCACTATTCTTATTTGAGATACTTAATAACCATTTTCGCCTACCAAGCAAGCCAGATCCAAAATTACTAGTTCCAGTGTTAATTCATACATTATTTTATATCTGCATTACCTACTTTTTCCATTTAAGATTTTCAGTGAAGTTAAACCATTTGTCTGAACAAAGTTCTAGGATAAGTTCACAACCAGATTATCACCAGTGAAAAGAGGCTGCCTTGAGCCACGGCCAGGCTTAAGCTGTGACACAGATTCTTCAAGAATCAAAAAACTCTGAACAGAGAACAAACAGAAACAGACTTTAAAGCAGGAAAGGACTTATATCACAAGCCTGTGGTGCTTTCAGGGGCTAAAGGCAAAAAAAGCCCCTCTCACTGGAAAATGTTTGTGTAAAAATACCATCCAAAAGACCTTGGATTCCTGAGCATGTAAGGAGGAAAAAGTGATGCCATATCCAGCTATGACCCGAGTCCATCAAATTTTATAATATAAATTGTCAAATCTTACTGAGAATATGTGAAAAGGGTTATGAGAGCACTGCCAACATTTTCAGAATTTTTCCAACACAGAATGTCTTTTGAATCAACTCAGTTGTTCAGGCAAAGGCTTTCGGCTGCACTCACACATTCCCTCTCCTATCTGGTGCCCCTCCTGTGTTAAGCCACAGGGAGAAGTGGCACTCTGCTCTTCCACCCCCACAGGAGGCTGCACTTGGCAAAATTGAGATGCAATTCAATTGTAGTCACTGAATGACCCACATTCAAAAACACAGGTTCAAAAATCAGGTTAAAAATTAAGAGAATAAACCCCAGTGTTAAGTCATGCAGAAATATTCCTTTAGGATATTTCTAATTAATAGAAAAGTATAAACCAAAAAGATTTTTAAGATTGTAAGGCCATTGGATGCCTAGTATTGACATAAATGGGATCTGAACAGCCACATTTAAAATCAGAGAGTAAAAGCCATTTTACTACATTTTCTGAGAACTTTTAAGGAAAAAATAACCAGACTGATTATCATCAATATATGAAGTTATTAGAACATCTATTCTTACCTGCCCAAAATAAACAAAGAACCTGTGCAGCATAAGTGTAACAAAATTAAAACTAAAACTCACGAGTCTCAGACTCCTCTTTTGTCCAAAATTAGGTGCTTAAAGCTTGAACAAGACCAATATTATGAGTTATAGTAAACAGCATAAGCATAAGAGGTAAAAAAGCAGCAGAATAGTCAATTATGTCTGCAGTACCCAGGTGAATAGCTTCTTAACATGGATTCTACTCATTGTGCAGTAATATTTGGGTTCAACTGCACAATAAATCTCTTTCTGAAGCAGATCTGTATAAACAACAGCAGCAACAACAAAAAAATAGCAGCAACAACAATAACAACAACAATAATAATCATAAAATTATGTGGTCCTGTAATATTCACACCTGTGAAATTCAAGGCAGTCAGAAAGATTAACTTAGCATTACATCAGAAACACGAAGCAACAGTGATTAGGAACCAACACTAGAAGTTGCTCCTGTTCACAAGTGCTACAGATGACAATGTCTACACTGTCAGAAAGCATTGCAAGACTTTTTTGTTCCCACACTTGTTAAATATATAGAGACCTTAAATGCAATTAATTAATTCACAGGGTTGGGCTGCCAGAATAATCACAATCACAACAACTTCTAATCATATTCTTTTTCTCCTACAGTAATATAAACACTTTCAATATCATAAAATACACAGTGCAATAAAGCTAAATTAATCTATCAGGGAAAATACATCTTGGGGTATTTTGTTATTCTTCAATGCCTGATGTCACCACCATAATATCACACCAGCAATGTTTCTGAAGTACTTAACTAGAATAGTATAGGAATGCAACATGCTGCCTCCAATTCCACTTTATTCATCTGCTGCTGAAAGAGCTCTTCAAAATATTTACAGGGTAATTAGTAAGAATTAATTCTGTATATTGCATGCAGGAGAAAATATTGTTAGTTTTTAGTTTGTTGAACAAGTGTGATTACACACATTTTTTAAATTCCTTGACTGTTTCCTCACCCTTTTTGTTGCACTAGCAATATGTTGATGTGATGAAATATAGAGCAGTGAACTAATAGACTGAGAAGTCTGCCAAATACCAGCTTTGCCTCTGGCCAGAGTATTCTGTACACCTGCACTCCTGAAAGCACTGGAAAGGTTTCTAATTTCATGTTTTGAGAAGAAAAATAAAATGCTCTCAAGGAGTTAGAAGACCTTGCATTTTGGCCAACTGCACTTACATTTTTGGCACTATATCCTAAAAGTGAAAAGAGACAACTGGGAAACTCTCGCAGTATCCAAGTTCAGGATGAATCAGAAACATCACAGTGTCTTCTGCTCTTACCAAAATCTCTTGAGATGTTCTAAAAATGGACTTTTTAGCTAATTATTTCATGAAGGATTGCATCACTGTACAAATTTATCTAAAAATAGCTTCCCAGAATTCTCAAAAGGAATCTTGGCCAGGGTGATTATACACATTATGTAATCACTCAGCCAAGCCCACATGGTAATTTTGTTTAATACTGTATTTCTGAAAGGTTTTTTTAAAGCCTACTGCAAAGTTCTACAGCTCTCAAAATACAGCATTTGGTGTATGAATCAAAGCAATTACAGTGGTTTTGTTTTTCTAGGAGTGTATTACTATGGTTCCATTTATTTAAGGCACTAAACAATAAATATTTAACTGACAGATTGCAGCTGCTAAATTGTATTTAAATCATTACAATTAAATATGTTTGTTTCTTGTGAGAATGTGTTTGCAACACAGAGGTCAGCATTATTACTACTAATTTTACAGCTGAATACACTGTGATACAAATAATTTTTCTAGGTTATCTAGGTTTTGACATAAAAACAATTCTCTTCTTCCAGCTTAAAAATAACAGAACTTTTACTTAAACTCACACAGCCACAATCCATAAAAAGATGACTCAACTCATTCATATAAATAACATTTTAATCTTTACAATACGATATGCCTATCTGTAGCTTTATTAAAATAAATCCTAAATATTCTCATTTCCCAACAAAGTCAGGATATTTCACTTCTTTAAGATGCCTCTTTTGCAGTGTGAAAAATTGTGACAAATTATTTTAAAATAAATGTCTTAATAGTAGTTTACAAAGTGTTTGACATTCCCAAAGGCCTGAAAATGTGGATATATATGAGAGGAATATAGATATTTATCATGGACCAACAAGTTATTTTGCCTCTCAGAGCAAAAATTGCTCTTACAGAAGAGACCAGGGATGAATTTAGGGCTTTATGTGAATTTTTAGCATTATCTAGTGAGTCATCCTTTAATATTTATAAATATTTCTCCTTTGATGATCCCATTAGGCTGGAGAACTGTGGCTTTTTTGAATTCTCTCTTTCAGCAGTGCAACAGCTGTGGAAATGGAGGATGGGACAAATAAGACCAGAAGAAAAAAAGTGGTGCTGCAGCTGGTCATTCACTGAAGTCCTTGTGAATCAGAGACAGCTCAAGAGACAGCATCTCCCAAGAAAATGGAGGAACTTGGGGGGGATGTATCACACAGGGTGAAATCTGTCACTGCCCCCCTGCCCAGCAACATCAGATCAAGCCTTTGTGGTGGATGAACATGTGAAACCTTTGGGGGTTGACAGTGGTTCTTCCCAAAAGGATTGAAGAAGAATGAGTGAAGTCTACAACCTCTATTATCAGATAATTCTTAAGTGTAATAAAGTGGTGACCTAGTTAAACCACATTCCTGTTCCTGGTGACTCTTTTTTTGTGGTGTCTAAGATAACAGGGAGATTATTTGGCATCAATTTAATCTAGCTAAATAGCTTTACTGAAGATCTTTATCACTATAAATAATGGAGGTATTTGAAGTATTTGGTTACAATTGTAACTGAAGTTATCCAACAAAATGCTTCTCTAGCAATGCTCTTCTGCTGTTCCTTTTCTCTGTCTGAAGAAAGTTATCAATGTTTGGAACACTCTCCAGCAACAGCTTAAAGGTACAACAAAAAACAAGCACAACAAAAGTTGCCCAGGTCTCTGACAAGCATTTTTAAAATATCCATGATAGGTATCATGGAACATGGCAAAGTGGTGCATTCATTTAATCATCAGTAACCTAAGATGAAGGTAAAAAAGGAAGATAAAAAAGAAAATAACTACCCTCTCTTTTCCAAAGCAAACCAAAACAAATATCCCTAAAATTATTTGGAATTCAACATCATCTGCTCTGGTGCAGCACAGTGGGGTGAAGTGATAAAAAACATGAAGCACATCAGCCTATTTATCATATAAATTTGGGTGAAATATCTCCTGGCCAGCTGACTGACTTGAGACACAACTGCATCATGGATGGAACAGATGCGATAATATCTATTTCTAGAGGGTTTTTTTAACTATGTGGTTTTTACTTAAACCTCAAATGATTTATAGTGTTGAAGGCAGAGAGATTTTTACCCATTTGAGAATTTATTTTAAGGATAATCATAATTTCTAGATAACCTCTCAGAAAGCCTGAAGCCTACTGAAAACACAGTTATTTTACAACAGATAAGCAAATAACAGAACAGGAGGAGGTTAAAAAGAGTCAACAGAACAGACAGATCCTGCTTTATGCAAAAAGCATCTGCTCTCCTCTCCCACAGAATTAAGAAGGTTGGAAACTATGTGAAGAAGGAAAAGAAAATGTATTGGCTGCATGAGCCAAATATGCAGCTAATTCTTAACAATTCCAGAGAAGCAATAAACGTTTAAATGGAACACATCCTACCTTTTGCAACTGCTGTCACGTGTCAGACCTGGCTTGAACACTTCCAGTAGGACATCAGAATAAAACAGGACAAATGAAAATGATGCCAGTTGTCTGTTACCATGAAAGTATGAAAATTAATGTCTCCCCACCTGCTGTTTTAACTGATGTACTAATCTGTCCTTCTCTCGTTTAAGAGCCATTACTTCATCTTGAGTCTTCTTTTTCTTTGAAGCAGACAGCTCAAGCAAGGCAATATTTGCATCTTTTTCACTAATTGCAGCAAGCAAAGCTTCCTGTCTGATAAAATAAAATAAAATTAAAATTGTAACATTCTCATTAAAACAGAATACATACAACTATATCACACTACATGAGATGTTTCTTTCAACCACTAGAACAATCACCTACCTTCTGAAGACTTTAAATAGCAAACTCTGTCAGGTCTAACCAAATCATGAAATAAACTGATTAGCCCAAAATTTCTCTTTATAGACTTTTCATTATTTGCTTAATAAAACATTTATCTCTGTTTATGTTAGTACAATATGATAACTAACAAGAGTTCTCTGAATTTTCTTGCTTTTAAATATCTTTGATATTTTTTTGCAATTCACTTTCCTGAATTCTAGAATACTTTACACAAATCTCTTTTGACTTATTCAGATCATAGAGATTGAATACTAGAGAGCAAAGTGATAAAGATAAAACAACTTTTTATATTATCCTGTTAACTTGGTACACTAGGGTCCTCAGTGCAGAAATCTCTGGATATCTCCCTCGTATTTACTTACATGTTTTCCTATGGATTTATTATTATTCACTGTGCCAACACAAAAATATATTTCTAGAAGTAAAATACAAGTTTTTTGATCTGATTGTTCATGAGAAATAACTTATTTTGCCATCTTGACCCCTCAATTTCAGAGAGCAAGCAGAATCTTACAGCTCTCAGATATATATGGGATCACAGAGACACTCACAGGGGCCATCATAAATAGTTTGTGAGGACATAAGACAAAGACAATTTTTTACAACATGCAGTTGAAAGCACAGATCTTGCAGTATCTTATACCCTAAAATGCTCATGCTCTGGCAAGGCCATAATCTTTCCTTTAATTTCATAAATAAAATATATTCACCTTCTGCAATGTATTCAATGACAGACTATGACTTATCAGCCAAGAAAAAGCACATAATACCTAATAGCTTTTAGAAAAGAATATGTTATGGCCTGTGCCTTTTCCCAGAACTATATAAGATCAATCATTAAAAAATAAACATGGATAAATGAATCATAAATTAACCTTAGGCTCCAACTGCTAATAAATGTAAGAATACAGCTCGTGAACTTCATACAGTCAAGGTGAGCTAAAAGTTTGGAATTCTCACAGTCCTTTGCTTGCCAGCAAAAATGTCAAGAAAGTTATTCCACTTTTATTTCAAAATTCCTAATGTATTAATATAAATGTTTATAGGACAATATTTCTGATGGAGTCAAAGAAAAACAACCCATTTATTTTAGTCGAAGTTATGCGACATGGATCAATTTTAGATAAACAGTTGCATTTTATTCATACACTTTAATAGTCTCATTTATTATTCTGTCTTCTTCATTCATATCTCAGTTAAATGATGTTTAAAAGAGAATGTCATATGACTCCAACAGTCTTAATTTAAATCATAGCTATGAATTATTTTAAATAACCAACATTAAACAAAAAATATATAGCAGAGGGGTTACATATCCATAATGCTAATTTGAAATGAAATATAGGCATATTGTTTTTCTATAAACCTCATAATAATGTATAAAAATTGCTGTGTAGTAATTTGTAAAAGACTCAGTTTGTTCATGTGTTGTATTCAAATATAATATCTATTCTATAACATTTTAATTAAAATATTAAATTTTTAATGCAGTGAAATAAAAGTTGATTTGCTGCACTATTCAACTCCTCTCAACTTGCAGAAAGGAAGTAATTTATCACAAAATCATGGAATGTTTTGGGTTGGGAGAGACCTTAAAGCCCATCCAGTCCCATCCCTGCCATGGGCAGGGACACCTTCCACTATCCCAGGTTGCTCCAAGCCCTGTCCAACCTGGCCTTGGACACTTCCAGGGATGGGGCAGCCCCAGCTTCTCTGGGCACCCTGTGCCAGGGCCTCCCCACCCTCACAGATATCAGGCGTGATAACACAAGTTCTCTGGCAGAAATAAAGGTATTCTGCGACTTTAAAGCCAAAGAAAAAGATACAGCATTTTGCATATAGCCATAAAATACATTGTTCTAAATTAAATAAGATTAGCTCCTCTACAATTTTCTGGCAGCACACTCTCAGAAAATTACAGAGAAAGGTTAGTTAGAAGTGTAACAATGTTCCAGTTATATCTGAAGATAAACATTCACAATACCATTACAATCCTATTTTCATTGTGAGCGTGCTTAAGAAATCTACAGTTCAGAACTTCCGAGGTTTTAGAACATCTTTAGGTTCTTTCTGAAGTTGTGTAGGTTAACTCCATGCCAGCCAGCCCCAATATAATATGTCTGCCCTCTAATAGCAAATTCCACAGTAAATACTTGTCACCCGTGAGGTTTTTAACGATATATAGTTATTTAATGATGAGTAACACACATTACAGTGTAAAAAGCCAAAAATTGAATAAAAGGTTTAAATTAACTTGAAAACAACATGAAGCTATACTGAAATTTTACTTCTCTGAAGTTTAGATCATGTCACTGCCTCTAAATTGGCAGTAAAAGCACAAACCTGACTAATGAGGAAGAAGAGTCAGAACTACTGAATTATTTGGTATGATTTCAACAACTGATAATAGGATTCAGTCACATCCATACTTTTTGCATTGCCAGCCAAAATGATCATACATTCTTGTGATATTAACTGTTCAGCTGTGCAACATTCTCCACTCCACTTTAAAGAAACAGATGAGGTGAAATCTTTCATGGGAGAGGAGAGCCAGTCAACATGCTTTGAAAAATCTGCACTCTGCATACTGCAGCCTCAAACCCACAAAATTTTGCAGACCTTAGCATTTATTTTCTCAGCTGATGGGGATTTTCCTATCTTGGGAAAATGCTTGGAAAAATATGTGACCAAACACTTAATTCCAGGAAATAATGACTCATATCAAGCACTTCCAGGAAATGATGGTTCATAGTCATGTGAAATAGCTGCTGTCAAATGACACCACAAGTGGTCCACTGAGACACTCCAAGATTTGAATCAAACCCACAGCACAAATTTGTTTGAATCAGCCCCCCAAATTATTGCCAATGGATTTTTTAATCTTATCTTTGTAGTTAATTTAAGTGGAGCTGGGAGGCCTTAAACATATGAATGTGGAGAGACGACTGTGCCATATGACGGTGGGGATTTCTATGGAAGCCCTTCCCCAGCCACGTGGAATGATGAACACATCAAATGCAAACGCACACTGCCAGCACTCTTGGAGTCACCCAAATGTGAGTCAGCCTCTGCTCAGAAGCTGTAAAGCCTCACTTATCTGTGAGACAAGGTGTTTTAGCTCGAGGATAGCACCACGCAAAGTGCTGATGGCTTCCAGACTGGAGCTGGCTCACACAGCACCTGTCTGCCCACAGTGTGGGCACAGCACCTGTCTGCACAGACATATTCCTGGATGTGTCAGCATATTATCCATGTTTATTATCATGGATAATCTGAACAGCAATAACCTCAGATATAAGTGGGGTTTAACCAGGCATCTGGGTTAACAAGAGTACGGCAAAGCAGGACTGTATATTCTACCAAATGATATAGTGGTTGTTTAAATCCTTATTAATTACCTCCTTCTGTACAGAGGGAAGACAGAGAAGCCCAACAGATTTTATTATTACTTTTCAGAGTACAAAGCAAAGATGCAGGTTGTGACACAGCACCTGACTAAAGCCATGTCCTCCTTTATTCCTGCATGGCCTAGGATCCAGCCCCAAAAAATCCCTGGAAGACAGAGGCTGAAAAAGACCTTGCCCACACTTGTAAGGCATTGGAAGTGAAGAGATCGAAGCATTTTTGAAGCTTCCTCTCAGGATAGATCGGGATCTCTACATTATCATAGCTTATTGATAACATTTTGCAAACTAGTTTACCCACTTCTGTGAAAGTTGTTATGCTAGCCTGTCATCATAGTTCAAGTTTCCTATAGAAGAACAAAACCTCATAGCCAGGAGCAATTTATTTTAGCTATCCAGGGACCTGGATAGAAAATTAACATCACTGTTTTTGCAGCAAACATTTGAGATTATCTGGCCACTAGGAACAAGGTTAAGATCCCAGCAAAGTAGATGTCAATAATAATCTTCTCACTTACAAATATGAAGTAAACTTCATTCCAAAATGTAAACTGGTAGTAAGGTTTTTATTTAAATCTCTCAGATAAGTCATACACTTCACCTTTGCTGCTAGAAAACGAAACTCATCATGAGCTTCAGTGCAAGAAGTTTTGAAAATCACAACCTGAACTGGCACCAAGAACAACACACATTCTGATGTGCTCTCAGCTAACGTGCCTAAGAGTGTAAGCATAATTTATAATTCCTAATTATCTACTGTGTCAGGAAAAATAATGACTATCCAAATGCAGTTCTACAGAGATGTTATCACTATTTGCAGCCAAAATGTCTCCTTATTGTTTAATAAATTATAGCAATAAAATACATTTTAAAATAATTTATTAGTGCAGTGGATTAAATGACATTCTTTAACAGTAATATTTATAAAGAGTAATCCCTTCTGTTATTAGTAGTTTTTCCTTTCTTTTTTTGGCAAACTAATCTGTTATACAAATAACAGGGTAGTACTTTTAACACCAAAACAACAAAAAAAATCACTAACTTTTCACAGTTAAAGTAAGTAAACCCTCAAATTAAAAAATATATATTAAACCTAACAGCAAATGCTCCACATTGGCAATTATTATATACATTTTTCTTTCACCTGCATAAAGTCATTCCTAGGATTTCCAACTTAATTATCTTCCTCTATAATATGCTGCTCATTGCAAAGAGAAGAGGGAAAACTTTTCCCTGGAAAAGCAAAATTTATGAAAAGAAATTTCTCCTCCCCTGGCAAAGGTTGACTGCAACAACCCACAGCAACCTCAGGCAAGTCTCCTTAATACAGAGCCAGTGAATACAACAGTCTCTTAATAAGCACACTCAGCTGAGGAATCTGGGCTTACAGTCCTGGGGCTTCCACTAAGAAGTACCAAGAAAATTTGCACAAAAATCTTACTATACTTAATGTCACTTCATATTAAATACAAAGGAATAGATGAAAGAAACACTCCTGCCCTAATGGCCAGGAATTAATTTATTTACACAAATTGTGTTCTACCCAAAATTCCAGTTTGTATAATGTTTTCATTAACTAATGAATGATGGACCAGAAAATCTACTTATTACATTTCAATGCAGCTTCAGAATGGGAGGATTTTCATGTGGCATGAAGACAGGAATAAAATTGGTCTTTACAAACCAAAGATGCTGCCTAGAAAAGTAAGGAGAAACTCCATACTGATGATCTGTTGTGAATAAGGCAAGTATCATATCGAGAAGTAAAAACAAAAATAGATTGCCAAGCAGAAGTGAGTATTTACATCTACACAAAAGGTCTTAGCTGAAATACTGAATCCAGCACTCGCTAAAAAATGTGGGGAAAGGCAGAGAAATGATGAGAAAACATTGGGAAAAACTACAATAAATAGTCTATGAGTGGCAACATGATAATGAGAACCTAAAATGCTATGGCCAATTGAAACAGAACTTTTCTATATTCATGGCACAAAGAAACAAAAGTCATGTCCATAAACTGCAGAAGAAAACAGCAAGGTTTTTTCCTCCTATCTAGCCAAGATGTGATGACAATGACCATTCCCCAGTGATAGTCAAATACAGTTTCCTTTCCTTGGAGGATTGATCAATTATTAATCTGATAATAGAGATAGCTTTTAAACAAACAGAAAGTATAAAATAATATCAATCTTTTAGTAAAGTCACTGGAAGTAGTGTCAAAGAAAAATCTGAATTAAAAAAATACCTGACACAGGATTAGAGAAAGCAGATGATAGCAAAGTACCTCAATTATAAATGTTACCTAACACCTGAAAAATGCAATCTTACAGATCTCTAGCAATACACACAAAGTTTGCATTTGTGAAAGCATCTGTCTTGGAGTGAAAAAAATTACTTAATATGAAAAGGAAGTCTTAGCATACTAGAAGGTAAGATAAGATAATGCAAAAAGAAATAAATCCATGAAAGTCTCTGTTGAATGCCAAACTGAAAAAGTATATTGTATACAGTATTTTATCAAACTTCAGCCTAAACAAATGTCAAATGGAATAATTTCTTTAACAAATATGGGCAACAACTGAGAAAAAAGGGTTGCTCACTAGCATATATTTAGTCAGGATTAACTAAGGATAAAAAAATGTACTAAGAACAGATTTAATAACCCTAAACTGTCATTCAGCTAGTAGGAGGTATTCAAGATACAGCTAATAAAACACAAAAAAATGGTTCTAACCACCCACAAAAAAATCTCAGTAGTATAAAACACTGAAGGATGACCAATAAGATAAATGCTTTCTTTTGAGAGCTGCCTTGCAGTTAACCTTCTTAAAGAGTCTCCCAGAAACCTCTAATCATAATACATTGCATTGCCACTTATCACAGTCAATTTAGAAGTGAGCTCTGTAAACACTCCTGCCTTACTACCCACCTCTGTTAGTCTAAGAATAATTTTTTGAGCTTTAATAAAAGAACCCATGACAACTTTTTGGGAGGTGGGGTGAGTTCTTAGAAACAATCCAATTGTAGCCTAACAGAATTCCAAGATTAAGATTTATAGAAGCAAGACCTTCTATCGAGAACTTTTACTGCCTTTACTACTTAAGCTGTTCTCCACAAAATACAGAAATGCAATTTAAAAAGTCACTATTAAAACTAAATCAAGTCAGAAATGTTTGAACTAATGATATACAGTAGAGTACTCAGCCAGCTTCTCACATGCTAATCATACTGAAGGACAAAAAACCCAGTTCAATCAACTTCTTCACTTTAATTATTGTTTTCTTTCCCTCGTGACCCCCAGTATTCAACCTTAAGTTCAGTAGGAGGTGACTAGAGATAGACGGTGATGAGAGATCCTGTTTGAAACAGCTTCTCTCTGTCACTCCTAAAGCAAATAAATGGTTCGTTAAAACATGCTGTTAATCCATTATGGATGTGCATGCATCTTAGAAAATAAACTTCAGAATATTATTGGTATTTTAAAGCTTTTTCTGACAGAAAATTTATCTCTCCAATTGCTTTACAAAAGCACATTTATAGATTACTCCTTTTAAATGACCAATTATCTTGCACTGTATTCAAAGAACAAACCCCTCTGAAATACTTTCAGAAGGAAAAGACAGCATGAAATGGCGTTTTGGGTTGTCCTGGTTCCCTTAACAGCAAACACAGACAACTACTGATGCTCCACAGCCCAAACACACTGAGAAGAAAGGGCTGCTCCATTAAGTGTGGGACAAAAAGAGGGGGGGGACCTGCTCTTACAGACCCCACTCCACACTCCAACACACTAAGCACTTTTCCTCACATTATCTGAATATCAAATCTTGAATTTTCCATCTGATCACTCTTCTGCTGGAAGCAGCTGTGAGGATGAAATATCAGTGCTTACACTAAGTGAGACAGACAACAAATAGTCTCTATATTACACCTATATCAGATATATGTTAGACTAAAATCAAGGAGAAAAGGGAAGATTCATCTGTTCCTGAAGTGACATGTCAGAGTAAAAGGAAAGATGCAAAAGAGAGGACCTGATTCTGAATAATCTCAGAGGAGTTCCTTGAAAAATCCCCTTCCTTAACCATTTGTCCTTTTCCTCCTTTGCACCTTGCCAGAGCCACAGTGCATTACTCCCATAATCACACATCTCCCACTAACTGCACTGCCTTTACATTGGCAATTTCAAATTATTCACTTTTTTCCTCCTTAACAGCAATTTGAAATGTGCATATAGGTTCTTTGTTAAGGAAACAAACTAATCCAGATTTTAAAAGGCACGGAAGGAACTTCATGCCCATCTTTTGGGGCTAATTTTCAAGTAAGAAGTAGCCACTCAACTGCCCTCTGCATTCTTGGAACTTTTTCAAGCCCTATAACATTGCACTTCTGATGTCTCAATAATTTATATTTTAGAAATGACAGATAAGTAAAAAAGATCCCCCAGAAAAGACATTGTGAAAGCAATTACATCAGTTTCATAGATCACGCTTCAGTAACCACTGCATTATCATTTCATTCAAACAGGCAGCATTGCTCACACAGGAGTAGATGGAAGAAACTTCAGATTGTGTGAGAAATGCCGAGGGGAAAAGCATTCACAGTCCTGCAAAGCACAGCAGAAGAAATTAGATGACAATTATTCCTGAGTTTTACAGCTTTTTACTGGAACTGGCTCCTGTTGTTCATTTGGCTTTGTTTGATTCTCCACAGGAATGGCACCAACACTTGGATAAAATATCTCTGCCTGCTTTATGCCACAGCCCAAAGTGGTGCAGAAGTGGGGACTGCTGGGAGGAAGAACAATGGGATCTGAGCACATGGGGTTGTGTTACAGCACAACGTGGCACTGCACAGGGTCCACCTAAGTTAAACAGGAAAACAAAACTACAGGTAATCTGTCATTGTCAGCTCTCTCATCCTTCAACACCCCTTTTTTTGTTTATAGAAGATGAAGATAAAAGTGCTTTGGAAGAAGAATGGTTTGATCTTTAGAATATAGTTCTTGGTAATGTTTTTGAACTGCCAAATAAAGGTTCAAGCTTGGGGGGAAAAAGTTGCTATTAAGAGTTACTACTGTTTTAATGAATTTACGGCGAATTCAAAATATTTGAGTCATAGACATATAAAACTGAGATGCAGAAACATGATATTAAAAAAAAAAAACAAAAAACAAAACCAACCTTTGGAGTTGACAATTTGTTATGAAGTAGATGGTTATGCTGAAGAATTAGTGGGGCTTTTTTCAACTTCTAATAAATGCTCATCAACAAAATTATCCACACAAATAAACATACAAAAATCTATTTCCTTCCTTTCCACTGGAAATTTAAGAAAAAGATTGAGCTGGTTTTGAAAGAAGTAACTTAAGGTCTTCTAATTTTCATAATGCTACAAAGAGCTGCCCTTTGGACAACAAACACAAAATTCATAAAATTCAATGTAGATCACATTGAACTTGAAAATATGTCACAAATTAGCTCCATTTTGAAACAAAACATAGAAATAAGTATGAATATGCATTAGAATTTATGCCTTGAGCTTTACAGTACATTAGAAGGCAATTTTGAGAAATAAAACTGCCTGAGCAGCTACAATTAACAGAATGCACTCTCTTGGCAGTGCATGATTCATATTTGAGAACTGATCTGAGGGCACAGCTTAAATGCTCACTTATGAGATAGGGTGTCAGACCAGTGTAAACCAGTGCCATATAAATTCCACCAGTCACAAATGCAGGTCAGAGTACAACTCTGTATGTGAACCTGAAACCAAGAAACCCCTTGGATGTTTGAACAAACATCCCTGACACACACATCCCAAGAAGGCTGATATTTTAGTATTTTAACTATTTTAATCCAAACCTGTGAAGTCAGAAACATCATTGCTGTTATTAACACAATGACATTCATTACTTATTTCTACACTATGAGTAGGTGTTAAAAGTTACACAGCTTAATTTGATTGATACAGGAAATTCTACCAATTATTGTGACTCAACGTTTTTATTGTATAAAACTATGTTTTTGTTAAATTTGCCTGGTTGATAAGGTAATGCTAGGTACAGAATAAACTTTAACACAGCACTTCTGACAATTTCATTATATCTGGAACTACTGGAACAAGCCACAGAAAATCAAATCTTAACAGCACCAAGTATTGGAGCTAACATTAAAAAAAAAAAAAGTAGTTAAACACCTGAAGAAAGAAGATATTTCTTCTCTAACTAGCAGGCCACAATTCCTTCAGGTGCGGGACGTCTAAAGACCTAAGTGCCTAAGAGCATTTTATCAGAGAATATTTATTCAAACCCTGCCACAATCATTTTATCTCAGTGGAAAAAAAACCCCAATCTTCATTTTTAATAAAATACTGCACACCCAAAGCACAGCACTAAAGACAATGAAAGCCTGGAGTAGGAACAATACATTTTATATGGAAGGAGAGAGGAAATTAGACAGCAGCACACAAATATTTCTCTAATTAGTATCTTAAAAGATTGGGAATGAAAGAGATAGGATACCACATGATGTTATTTAATTATATGACTTCCCTGCTAATGGAGCTATTCACAAGCTTTGCCAGAAGCATGAAGACCTCACATGATTCAACTTTGCACAAAGAAGTTGCCTCATTGATCTCCTTTGGTGGGTTAACTGTTTCAAAATCTGTTTCCGGCTACGGAAACATTTTAAAAAACGCATATGTAGAGTCTTAGAGCTCTAAAATAACCCACACTGGCTCACAGTGAAGACACTTCATGCTGACTGTCTCAAAGCAGACTGAAGAGGCATAAAGGGTATCTGAACTGTATCAGGGAGAGGGTTTAGAGTCCACAGGACAGATGTTGGAATGGCAATAAGGAGTCACCACAGTAGAAGTAACAGTACTGAGATATTTTAAGACAGTCACAATCAATTGTAGCATGTTTAGTCTTGATAAGCAGTTAACTTCTTACAGATCATACCAAACTAACACAAGAAGTTCCTATTGATTTCAAACATATTTCTGAGAGTCTTTAGCAAAACTTCTTGAACTGAAGGACTTTTGTTCCGGGCAAAAAAGGGTTTGCTTTTGTGCAAAGTTGGTTCAAATTCTACTACAAAAATGGACAATAAAATTACTTAATACATAAGACTACACTGGCTATTGATAATCAGTACTTGATGATACTTTTGAAATTATTAAAATCTGTGAACTAGAATTAAAAAGCTGTATGGCTCTTACTGTTCGTTGGGTAGGTCAATCAAACTGGTTTTTCTTTCTTGTCAGTATTTTAATTCTCATCTCTTTCCATAGTTAGAACACTGCCTTCTCAAGCTATCAGCCAGCTCTATGTCAGAAGGTAACTGGTCTAGTTGGGTATAATGTGTTAAAATAACTGAGGTGAATCTTCTTAGGAAAAGAGGGTATTGAGACCTTTCCAGAAGCAGCTACCAAACACAGGCCAGACAGCAAAATCAGGTTTCTCCAGCCACAGTCCTACAAGAGGTATGTTTGCAAGAACAGTTGAATTAATAAAGATTGCTAATTTTCTACAGTGGCTAGAGTAGAAAAATCTATAAATTCCTTCCAAAAATGAAGACGTGGAATGTCCATCTAACAAAAATCAACAATGCTTTTGGAAATATAACCAAATTCAGCAATTCAAAAAAAAAAAAAAAAAGCCAACCTTCTTTAGAATCAAATAGAGGACACATTCTGGGGCCTCTGCATGCCCATGGTTGATTTGATTTTTTTTTTTTTAACTATGTACAAAGTTGTACACTTACTGCAACCATGGATGAGCTCTGGAATCCAAGAACAACAACAAAAAAGAATTTCAGAGCAGAATTTTGAACATTACCTGAATCAACAGCACATCTGGAAAGAATTGTGGCAGAATCCGCCTAAGAAGTAGTTGCTATGGAAAACGCTGGCTGAAATTGCTCTCCGGGTGGCCTTGTGACTCACACAAATAATGTGATCCATTTTCAGATGAGCTGTCACTAGAAGGAGGAATGCTAATAGAAGTGCCATTGCTATGAGAAATGAAACAGCAGCTGATAATTTCTGCAATGAGCAGAGATTCAGTACAGGTGGGAGGAAATAATGGCACCTCAGCTGCTCAAAGAAGCCAGAAGTAACCAAATCAAAGTCTAGACACAAAAGTGGGTGCATTAAAGGGACCTACTTAGTCACTACAACTCAGCTCTGCAGGTACCTCTGCTGTTGAATGTGCTCTCCAGTACCAAAGAAAATGCCCACTCTCAGAATACAAAATGATGTGAAGTATTCTAGACATTATTTAAAGCATATGAGATCCATGCTAGCTGGCTACAACACTTCCCCAAACAAGAAAGTAACACAAAAAATTAGCAAAAAGGTGCTGAAAGAGAGAATGCAGCATTATCCTTTCTAGACTAAAAGATCAACCAAAAAACCAAAAAGTCACGTCAGGATCAGGCACTAAGAAATTTTATCCATGTCTGCCTTATTTTTAAAAAAAAAAAAAAAGAGACAGGCATACAGGCTATTATTTTACTCATCCCAAAACCCAGTGATTTAATAACAGAAAACAAAGTTTTCATTAACAAAGAACTGAGGTATTTTCAAAAGTAGGGAACACTATGTAAAAATCTAATAAATAAAATATTTAAAACATTTAAAACTACATTCAAGTATTAAAATCCTGGCAAAGACATAATTGGTTTGATTGTTCTACTCATTTTAAAGCTACTTTTTGAACACTGCTTATGGTTCTGCATTTAAGGTTGACTTCAGCTTATCCTTAAGGCAGAGATTGGTATTATACAAAGTACAAAAGAACAAAGTATGTTTCTCCCCAAATTACTTCCATGCTTCTGAACATTAGTGGAATTTACTCTGTAATGAACAATTACTAACAGCTACAATTGTTTGGGAGGAACAGAGTCTGTATGATGTTTATAAAGGCTGACATATTCAGTTCACATTTATAGGAAGCAGAGTAGCTTGAAGGAAGAGAACTGAACAAGGAGCTCATCATATCAGTGCTGACACCTAAGTGAAAAGCAAATCAGCAAAGTGTATGGGAACACAGTTTCACGTGTCTTAACACCTCCAAAAAATATGTTTTCTAAGAATTCACTGTCTCAGCTTCTCATATAATAAAGAAAATTATTTTTATTTCTTTGCAATCAATACAGTGAATAAGACACATGCACAATATAATTAAAGGAGGAACTGCTAATAGGTATTTCCTAAATAGCTATTTTATCAACAGGTAGAACAACTCTCACTGGTTATAACCAAATCCTGGTGTTAGCCAGTGAATTTTTAATGGATCTGGAACACTACATGGAGAGTAATTTTTTAATTCTTTCTATTTGACTGTAATCAATGTTACTAGATGCCAACTTTTTTGCATCTGAAAATCTCTTAAGGATAATGTCCCACCCAGTGATCCAACTTGACACCCTTCCCATTCACAACCCCATGTTGTTCCCTCCTGTTCTCTGTCTTAAGTAGCTACTGCTGCCACTTCCACTTAATCTCAGTACCAACAGCTCTTCTGCACCCTGCAGCTGTGCCAGCATTGTCACTTAGCCAGGAAGGTGGCTGGCTTGAAATCTCTGTCCCACGCACCCCAGCATCCCCAGTTCCAGCCAGCTGATACACAGACAATTGATGGGCAAACTGGATAAACCTAAAACCCATCTGGCAGAGCTATCAGAGCAGTTTACTCTGTGTAGTACCTCATCATTAAGTTTGTATCATTATCTGGTAACTAAACCAGCAGTCATAATACAGAAAAATTAATAAATCAGAGCACAATCAGAATCTGCTGAAAACAGTACCCAAAGTTTAACATTGTATTTAAAAACAACCAATTCTTGAATTGAGAGATGGACAGAACCCCAACTGCTCCCCCAACTCCTGTCTAGAAACAGCTTAAATTCCTCCAAGGACCCAAGCATATGCTTTGATTGTTGGGAGAGGCCTTAGTTTTTCAACAGAATAGACTCAGCAGTTATTTCCAAGTCTGCAAAGAAATTATTACTGACAATGACTAGTGCACCTCACTGGTGATCTGCTAAAGATGTTGATAAAATTTGCTAGTTAAAAAGCTGTGACATTCATTTTCTAAAGATGGATCTAATAAAAATGACCTTAAATTAATGTATTCCAGCAGCAAAACCTCAGCTGCTGCAGGAGAGGAGAGAAGCTACCAAAAGAACAAATAGCATTTCCCAGTATTTACCAACTCACAGATCAATTTTCAGTTGTTACCTTCAAGGTGAGCTACTGTTCTTTAATACACAATTACAAACCCACCAAATTTAAATTTCATCATGTACACAGCAAAATATGTGCCTACATATTCTTAAAAAATCTGTAACTTCAGCCTAATTTATTAAAGAAAAGTGAAGTTATTGAAAAACATTCAATTTATCCCACAAATCCTTTTTGCACAGAAACTGAAATTGTGAGAAGCCTACAAAGGGTCATGAAACTCTTGGACTGAGTTTATTGTTTATTCCAATCAGCTAAGACCACAATTTAGGAAATCCTCATCAAGAAAATATTTTAAGTAAATCTTATTAGCCATAGACTGTGTCAGTATCCAGCACACCACCACAGCTTCCAGGTGTTGTGTGATTATATCCCAATAATGAAGACAAACATATCTCTCTCAGGAGTCAGACCAGGTCACCTGAGCAGAATGTCCATGCTGAAACAGGGAACAGGAGAGCTTGCTGGCAGGTTTAGACCAACAGCTAACACTCACACACAAGAAACAAGTTCTTTTCTCCTTGCTTGATCTATCACTGGCCCATGGACCTGTGAAAATACTCTCCTGCATCTTCACGAGCCCTAACCACAGTAATGCACAAGCTACTCTAGTACCGCAGAGCTTGAGGTAAGGATTAAGTTTCATATAGCTCCTGCCAGGAATCCCCAGAAAAAATTATCAGAATGTGTCTTCTGAGTATAATAAAATAGAGATATTGAGAATTCCAGGCACAGCCTTTTCCTACTCAATACAGACAAGCGATAGTACAGCTAACTAAACCACAGCAACCCTCCAGAGTAAAAAAAATCCAGCTGCTAGATTTGGTCCAAGTCTAATTCTGAAAAGGGACCCCAAGGACTCTGGTCCTCATAAGGTCACCATGTGGTATCAATTGGCCTAAAGTGCCTTTCCAAGCACCTTTTTTTGTCAAAGATTCTTGGTTCCCAATACTACATGCAGCCTGCACAGCTGGCACACATTATTCTTCAGCTCATCCAGACTGGGGGCCTGGTTTTAACAAGGTCACAGGATCAGAGGGCACACAGCAACTCTCTTCTATCTCATATATTCTAGAGTTTCCTTCCTGTGGAAGCTGAGTGTAAAGGTGAGTTGATGGGATTACTCATAGATCCCATCCTGCCATCCTTCAGAGGTATTCTCCATCCACAGACCTTCAGTACTGTCCATCAACAGTACTGTCCATGGAGACATGCAAAGCTCTGTTTTAAGAAAACATGTATTTCAAGGGGCCAGAGGAAAAGACCATGTGTCCAATTCATCCTGGTTCCAGCTTTGGCCATCCCTTGCAGACTCTCCAAAGAAGGTGCACCTCACGTGAAACAGGGAAGGCAGTGCGTCCATAACAGACCCTCTCCTACCAAGAAGTTCTCACTCTGGACATGGTCAGTTTAAATGAACAATCCAGCCAGCCTATCAAGGACATCCGAGTGCAAAAGGCCTGAGGACTGTGGAGACTTTGGCCATACAGCAGGAGAGGTGCCAGGGTCAGAGCTTAAGCGTGAATCAATGCAGTTCCTAAGTCAAGCAGCTGCTTCAGATTAGCATCACCATGGGCATTAATCTTCTTCTAGAGTCCTTCTCTGATTTCTTTTGCATGGGGCCTAAATGGCACACTGAAATAACCAGAATGTCTCTATTACACTCATCACAAAAAAGTGAACCATATATTTAAGGGAAGAAATTCTTAGCTCTTCCAGCTACTAATGACATTTGTTTAAAAATGAATTGTATTACAAATATAACAAATGGACATTTTCAGTCCAACTCTCAGTACTTTTACTTTCCAAATACTATTCCCATTGTACTCTCACTAGCAAATATTTACACACCATATCTCAATCCAGAAAGACAACAAAGAAAGAGATTACCAAGAATTTCTCAAACATAGCTTCCATTCTCTCCCAGTGTAGATTTGGCCAAACCTTCTGTACACATTTGGTGTTATTCAGTTTTATTTCTTTTTAATTTTTAAAACATTTCAAATCTGAGGAAAATTAAGTTATAATATTTATAGGCATTCATAAAATATGCAAATCCATGTAAGGAAACAAAATTTAAAATGAGTGTGAAGGCTCTGATGACAATTACATTCAAAGAGTTAATCACAGCCCAAAACAAGGACTTCTGTAAGCTGCAAATTTACAGTTCTTTAGAAATGATGAGACTCACAACTGCAGTAGTGAAAATATTATTGCTTCTGTAAACTCCAAGCTCAAGTATAAAGTAGATATGTAATCTTCAACTCCCTAAACACTCCAATTTGGCCACTAAAGATGCTGTTTTACATTTCCAAACATTTTCCCCTGTCACTGCTTTTTATACTTCAGTTCTCAGGTTGTAAGTATTTGTTACTTGCAAAGCAACTCCTTTTGAATGCAGAATCATGGGAGGCATTTGTTACTAACTGCTAATGCAGCCTGCCAAACAAAAACTCCCTGCTGGTGACATGACCACCTAGTGACCTCTAAAAATGTTTTAACAATGTGAAAAATATCTCCCTCTTGTAGGAAACAGCAATTTTTTAAATTAAATGTACATTGAATGTTCGCTTACATACAGATAAATGGTATTCAGAGTCACCTTCTCTGTTTCCAATTTCAATCTTTTGAAACCCAGCCCAAACCTAAATAAATAAACGTTGATACTAAGAGGAAACTAAGAGCTCAAGAGCCTTGTGATTTCACAAACAGCTTTTTTCCATTTTCTAAAATCTAAACTTCGAGCCAGACATAGAACAGGTAATGAAAAGAAACAAGTCTGGCAGCTCCTATGTGGGTCTAAGCTGAAAATATGTCAGGCAAAAATAAGAGGCTATAATTTGGCAGATTTAAAGTCTTTAAAAGTTTGCAGCTTGCTGGACTGAGGTTTTTTTTAAGTATGTAAAATTTGCAAATTGAAACACTGTAACTGTGTTGAAAAGTGACTGTTACATAATGCCACCACAACCAAGATTTTAAACATCGCTTTACCGCTACCTATCCCTCACCCAACAGAAGCACAAAGAGAAAAACAAATTAGGATATCTGCTTATAGGATAATGAACATCTAATGCTTAAATAGGGGTGCTGTTTTTCAAGTTACCAGGACACTGACAGCTTCAAGCAAATCCTTTTTAGACAATTATATCTCATTCATTTACTTCTTTCTTATTTAGAAGACACTGGATTAAAAATTACTGCTACTTGATAGGCTTTTTAACAAAATATACTTTTCTGGAATATTAACTTGTAATTACTTCAGATCATTCATAAAGAACAAATTTGCCAATCTTACTCCATCAGCATTTATGATTTTTACCAAGAATAATAAACTAGCTGAGGTACAAGTCTTGAATCTCTTTCCTACTCACAACCCTTTGTCCCTCTGATCCAACAGTGTATCAGGCTAAAACTGATGCCACAAGACTGACCAAAGTCACAGCTCCTTCCAGGTCACTGCCACAACTGCACCCAACTTCAAGTGTGACATATAAATTTAAGGGCTTCAGTCCTGGTAAAAAGAAAAATTTTTACCTTCTCCCATATTTAGGCTTTGAAGGAAAAGTCAGAAAAGCTGAGGTCTTAGCGCTAAACAGCTGAAATACTGACATCACAAATAATCCAGAGGAACTTCCCATGGACTTTGAACACATCAAGTCCTTGTTACACCAACATGTTGTGTCAGTGCACAAGGGCATGCATTTGCTGATGTGTGGCTTTCAAGTATGGCTCTCAATAACTTTATACTGCACTAATTAGCATATATATACTTATATAGCATATATATATACTTATAAAGCATGGATAATTTTAATGGAGTCAGGAAGAACACTCTCTCTAGTACTCTACAAGAATAGAATTTTTTATCTAGATAAAATTCTAATTCTGCATATAACATAATCAGCAACATACACAGGTTTTATACACAGCTAGAGTGTGTAGCTACTAACAGCTTTTAGGTGAAGTACTCCTATAACGAGTTCCTAAAACTTTTACTCCTACACAGTAGTCATAAGCTTCAGGGTCTGCCCGCTTGATTGTCCCTTTGTTCCAAAGGAAAAAGTGTTATTTACTCTTCTAGAACTGCCAAAAATTGCAAGCATACATTTCAAGTTCTGAGGACCAGAACAGAATGCTCATCACTAGAATGAGATCCAAGGCACTGAATTATTTCTCATCTTTGACCCTGACCAAATGCTGCTGTTATCTGGGAAGCCTTTCACTGGTTCCCACATGTGTCTGGAAGCGATCTGGAGCAAGCTGTTCTCCATTCAGAAGAGCTCTCAGCCAATATTCACTAACAGACATCTGATACAGACAGCAAGATAACTACACCTCATGTCCTTTAAATTTGATGCAAGACACACTTGTGAAAAAAATTATAAATTAATTTAAAAAGAAAGATAATCTTCGTATTTCATTACTTTTGCACCAATGCAGAATCTGCTAATTTATGTGAAGTGATGCCCTTTTGATCCTCACATGGCAGAACATATTCCCAGAGCTAATTCTCACCTGTAATTTTGGAGTGCTTTTGTAGGCAATGTACAGAGGTTTACATCATGTTCCTTGAATCAGATCTCCAGCTGGTACACATTTTGTAAATTCCACTAAAAACACAGGGAATGTCCTAGTTCAGACTTAATGGGCTGGTACATAAACCTTGCACTGAGCCAAACTACCTGACATTAAAAGCATAAAGATGTTATGATGATTGTTGGGATTGTATTTATTGATGCAAAATTATAAAAGTAAAGCATATTTAAATACTTTTGCATACTTATTAATATACTTTATGACTCTTTTTTCCTCTACAGTGTTTCTTCATAGGTTTCATTACGAACTGGGGCAAGACATGTCTCAAATTCCATCTCCAAATAACAGATTACTGACTCTCTGCTTAATACATTATATGGTTTTATTCAGCCTGCTACGACTACTGCACAGGAAGAGCTACTCAAAGTTTTCTTTCTTCTTTTTTTTTTTTCACAACAGTGGGAGACATGCCAGCTGGGACATTTTAAGTCCCTTTCATTAAAAAAAGGTTAAGGTCAAAATAAGTATGATAAACATGGTAGTTCATCTTCTCAAAACTCAAGATGAAAGACTAAACAGAAGAGAATATTTTAACCTCACTAAGTGTAAAATCTATTTTTTTTCCTTAGTGCATAATTAGAAGCAAAAAATACTTGGGAAAAAACCATTTTTGCTATAAACTTTTGTCTTTAAATGTACTCAGTAGTTAATTTCACAGCTATATAAGTCTTACATTTACTACATGTTTTCAATTATCTAGATGACTGACACTTTCAAGTTTTATGGAGGATTATGAACAGTAACACACTTAAAGAGAAAAGAAATACATTTTCCCGTGGTAAAAGGAAAAAAAATTAAAAGAGAATCCACTTTTTTTTTGGTTAAATTTGTTGTCCACTGTCTAAAAATTTCTAAATGTCTTTGAGACAAGGATGTCTTCAAGATCCTTGCATGTAAGACTACATTAAAATACAGTAAATCCATATACTTTGGTTTCTTATACTAAAATACTTTGTTGCAAGAACACTAAAATATGTTTTCACTCACTTTCTCGAAGAAAAAAACAGCACAGAGGTTATCAGATGAATGGGGACAATAGATTAACTTCCAAAGAACTATATTCTGTTTCTTGTAACAGAAAAGTAAATTTATAGCACACCAAGCTTTTATTCCCAAGTGAATATAATAACTGGAATGCAAAAGTCTAAAACTGGCAACAAGTAAAGCTGGTCAAAGTATAAGTAATGAAACTTGAAACGAGGGAAAGAGATTTGAGAGGTTAAAGGGAGATAGGGTGGAAAGCTCACAAGGCAGACCTGTTCTCCCTCAAAATCATAAGAAAAATCTTCAGTACAGCAAAAGCAGCATGGGTTGCATAAATTTGAAGTGACAGAGCCTTTTGGACTGTGGTGTTATTTAAAGTGGAAGGATCTTTTGGGGGGTGTCAGGGACCCACAGAACACTACAGAGGTGCAGCTTTCTGCCCAGCCTTAAGGGTTAAAATGAAAGGAGAAATATCAAATAGACCATATTAAAGTAACTTTACCTCAAGGACTGTGCAGTGAATTACCCATGGAAAGACAGGGAGGAAAAAAGACTCAACTAGCTATTTTCCAAAAACATACTGCCACAGAACTCCTCAGTTAACCCAAGAATATAGATTTTTTTTTTTTTTTTTTTTTTTTTTTTTTTTTTTTTTTGCATTCCTTTAATCATAAAAAAAATTGAAATCGCAGAAGCTTTAACAGATCTAATGATTATTCTTACTGGATAACATAAGTCATGTGGCATCAGTGGGTACAATGTCCCAAAAAAGCTGACATACACTTTATTTAAGGAAGAGGGGAAGCCCTCTAGGTGGTAGTTGCAGAGAACAGGCAGCTCACAATGGTGCCAGGTCAACAATCAATATCATAACTGTTCTGATTTAAATACCACATACCCTGGCATGGCTGGCACTGTAGAGGGTGTAAAGTCAGGTAAGAATTTAGTCTAAAGTGCCCTCTTGGGCTAATGACTGTGATGTGCTCAACATGAGGCAACTCCAGGGCTGATGCAAGGGGATATCTGAGCTAATGCAGAAGGCAGCAATCCATTTAGCAAATCAAGTGTTTTAAACAAAGATCTTTACACCAACACTGTGACCTGCACTGGGTGTCTGCCAACGGCTGGGTGAACTGAAAGTGCTAGTTTTGATTAAAAAGTCTGAACTGGCTTGGCACCTGCTCCCCTGAAAGATTCCCTCTTTCCCTTCCTTTGTGCTGGGCAGCTTAAGAGACCTGGTGGGAGAGTATTCCCAATGGAAGTGTGAGTGTACGGAGGCAGCAGGGAAGAAAGAGGAACAGGGAAGGAGAGAAAAAACTGCACTTCTTGATGTGAACCAGTCCATGAGGTTATGCTGTAAGGACCATCCCTTCACCCGAGTGCCTGAAGAGGGTATGATTTCCTGTGGACACACTAACTACTGGCAAAAATTCAGCCTCTGACTTCATGAATGGTGAAGTTATTCTGAGGTTCTCCTTATTCCTTGGCTTCGCTTATGGAGTTTCCTTAAAGAATGATAAAAAAGTACTTTGAGTGGTACATAATTCTTTTTTAAGCCATCATTACACAGCTAAATAACAAAAAATAACATCCAGGTTTTATATTTTCACATGATGCCTTAAATCCACAGTAAAAGTCAGATGTATGTTATTAAAAATCCATATTTTTATCAGTGCTTAAAGTGCACCTTACTCCCAGTCAATTAAAGTCTCTGCATTCAGTGGTGCTGCTCTGAATTTACTGCTTTAAGGTTGAAGCACTGCACTTAGTGTAAAGACAGACATTCTGATATAAAATAAATTACATAGCAACAATTTCCAGAGAAATGCCATGTTCACAACAGCAATAAAAAAGACTTAAAGATTTTGTAACTGAATGTTTGGAATGGTCAATGAATAGAACACTGATTTTATGACTGTTTGAAAGACACACAACACATAATGCATTTGCACACTTGGCATCCAGCTCTTCCCTTAGCATAGAAGCAGTTAAAAGGTACTGGATCAGGATAAGGAAAAGTAGCCATGAAGTTCAGTTGTTATTCAATATATTATTGTACTATTTTCACACATTCCCTCGAGGAAATGAGAGCAGAAACCTGCTGCACAGCCAGTACACAGCTCAGTTATGAGACTACTGTATTCAAGCAGTGGCTAAAGCCTGGGAGATGCCCCTCAGGATACCCCTACTAAATACTCCTCTCTGATTTAATCTAGTTAGCCACAGGGTGTCAACACTGGTCCACACAGAGGCAGGCTCACTAAATTTGTATTTGCCAGTTTAAAAATAAATCTTAAATAAAACAATCTAGAAATAACAGTTTGAACAATTTGACACATACAATAAACATATGGAATGACTTACAAGGGAAGGAGACTGAAGCACAGAGCAAAAGTGAGTTCAGGAAACACCCAGTCCTGTTACTTAAGCAAGCAGTGAAAAGGAAAAAAATTCAGTTTGCTTAGAGCCAATGGAACTAGGTACGTCTCAGAAAAACAGAGTTTAGATAACTGGGAAAAAGGAAAATTAGGATAAATGGAAAAGAACACCAGGCATTTTCTTCACTCATTTATACTGCTGTTCTCCAGATTCTTTCTCCAATGACATCAAGAACCCAATTTTCTTTTTTCAAAGCTGATCATGCCATTAAAATTGTAAGTGCACAGCATGTGTACAGCTAATTAATCTTCAAGGCAAAATCATCCAAAATAAAAGTTCCATCTTACTGATCTCATGCATGTAAGATGGCAGTACCCACTTTACCTATTATTGAGCAAAATATCTACATTTAGCCAAATCCACTAAAAATAGCTGGTTACCTCCAAAGCTTATTAAATCTTCAGGTTTGCTTTACATACAGTACCTTTTATTCAAATCTACTGATTCTGTGCTATGAGCTAATCATGTATAATGCAGCAACAAAGTATATATTTTCATATTCTACTTTAATAATAGAAAACAACTGTGATAAAGCAAAAGTGCACTAGATAAAATCCAATCTTTATTACAAAAGTTAGACTAACACCTGTTCTAATTCAAATGAGCATTTTAAAATCAGTAATTCTAACAGAAAGAAATTAAACATCATATAACTGCAACAGAATGAAGAGGTCCATCTAAAACTTGGGAATTATAAAAATGACTTTGCACTGATCTTTGCTCAGGGGTTTTTCACCATGATGAAAGCTGCCAAAATAATTTTCCTATCCAGAACTTCAACCCCTACCCAGAATTTCCATCACTTCGCTATTCTAGAATTTCTGGGTTATGAGTATTTCCTAATTTCATACAATACAATATATTTGTATAATATATTTGAAATACACTGATTAAATCTGGTCTTCTCTTCAACCCAAATGGGAAGTCCCCCCCCGTGCCCATTGTTAAACAAACAACCAAAATTTTCCATGCAGTGCCACTGAGTTACAACGAGCAAAAGATATTTTTCAAATTACTGAAGACACAGTTTATAGGGAAAGTGAGAAACACTGTAAAAGAGATACATACATATACACAAGTCTTAACAGAAACAGGTAACTCTGAGAGTTCATTGAGTCAAGGGTGTGGAAAGATGGGGGCAGAAACTGCACTCACCATTAGGGATTATACTCCAAGTCTACACAATCCCTTTGAGAATTTTTTTTCTTGACTACTAGGGTCAAGTCCTGAAAGCCACAGAATGGTCTGCTCCTGTTCACTAAAGCATTTAAACATATGCTTTCTCACAAGCAAATCAGATGTGGATCCAGTGGAACTACCCACATGCTTCAGCTGAGCAAGTGCTTAAGTGCTTTGCTGGTCAGGAACAGCAAGATTCCTACTTGTAAGATCCTCCCTTAAATCCCATCCATTTGTGCTTGTAGGAGTTGGTAAAGGGTCACAAATAATCTGCAACATTCTCCATGTTCCCCAGAATCTTATTTAATCTTCAGATAAGAGCAACTATCAGTTGTTTTAGCATTCTGATATCTTTATTCTGTTCCCTGATGAAAAAGTATATCTCAAAAAAAAAAAATGACCAGACTCTTAAACAGAACAAACCTGTCCTTTTCAAAAGCTTGGTACTCAAAAATGGAATGATGCAGCAGGTTGAGCAAAGGCTACCTTAGAATATTAAAATCCTTTGATATCCCTCAACATTGGCAGGCAGACATGGCACTTCTGCCTTTTCCATAGTGGGTGTTAATTCAGACCCATACGAGAGCCAAGCACTTGTCTGTGCTGATCACAGGAGATAGGCTCACTATCACTTTCAAAAATGTGGGCAGACAGTAAGAGAAATATTGTTCCAAACTAAAATCATGGCCATAACGATTTGCAAGAGGTGATGAACACACACACTTAACATTGATGATGCCTGACTGCTCTAAAGAGCAATACACCTAAAGAAAACCAATTTTATAATAAAAATAAATGGTACCTTTTGATGTTGTGGCCAAAAGCTGAGTTCAAGGAGTTTGGGATTTATTGGTACCTTAAATCAGTTATACTGCACTAGTCCTCACCTGGGCTTCACTTTATGTCCTTCTTTAAAGCACAATATAAATCTATACTCTAGCAATTTTAGAAACTTCTTTGGGTTACATAATTCACTTTATTTTGATAGTTTTTAAGTCTAACAAGGCTTTACACTAAAACCATTAATTCTAGACTGGTATAACACAACTGATGATTTGAAAGTGTCATCTTTCCAGTCTTCTTCAGCAACTGTACTTTATGCAAAACCTTCCTGCAATAATGATCACCCAGTCTATGTGTCAGAGATCAGTATTTCTCTGCAGAGAGAATTTATAGAGAAGCAGTGAATCAATTTTAAGATCTTCTGCTAACAGACAGTGCTCTGCATGACCTTGCTCTTTGCTCTATCATGTTTACATTTTCTACTACAGTATGTCTCTAATCCCCAAAGTGTCCCTAAGGGAACTTTACTGGTTTTTTAAGTTATGCTTGACTGCTGAACTCTGCAAAACACAGACAGGGAAGAAAAAAAAAAAATTAAAAAAAAATTATGTGAACTAATAAAAATTTTTTTTTCTATCTTAATTTTCTCCCAATTAAATATTAGAGGGTGGTTGTTTCTTAATTTAAAAGATCTAGAATGATGATAGCCATTCATTCTGTATTTTCCTCTCAGGAAAAATTACTTTCAAAATATTCAGTGTCCTCTTATTATTTATTTATAAATTCCTCACTACTATGCTAAGAAATAAAGAACTCTGGCATAAAATTTGAGAAATAATTTTAATGCGCAGTAGTAAGATCAAATATTTAGCTGCAGCTCACAGCTTTTGGGACACAAATTTGACTAACTGGCCTGTAAGTACTCTGAATTTCAATAAACTCCTCCAAGCTGTCTGTGGGACAGATTACTCTCATTAACATATGTATCTTGAAAAGATCCCATGTGAACTAACTTAAGGCAGTTTCATTATTAATATCTTAACACACCACAAGGAAATTTTGTACTGATACCAGTGAAAATTTTAAAAAATAATACACTCTCTCTCCATGCTGCAATCATAAAAGTACTTCCACAAAAGGATGCATAACATCTCCCATCTCCACTACTGCTGCCTAAGTGAATGGTATTTGAAGAATTTTACATTATATATGATAGCGTTTTATACTTCTGTGTTCTTATATCCTTGCCAACATATGCAAAAGAAATCTAGGCTACCAAGGAAACAATTATTGTCAACAGGCAATGCATTAGGCACATTTGAAGGTAGATGATGAAAACAGGAAGATAAGTCAGCGCCTCTTGCCGTGCAGACATGGAATGCTGGAGTGGAGGCAATGAATCTTTGTTAACTGCAAGCAGGGCAGGGCTTTCAGAGAAAGATGAACTGTTAACAGAACATGCACAAAGTAAAAGAGAGCTGCTATGTGCCTGTGGACACAATGACTGAAAATTGTCATACACCTTTGATGTCCTTACCTGCTCACAGCACTCCTAAAAACCTCTCCAGAACACAGTTTCACATTTTCATGTCTAGTACTGACTAGCCCAGAACTAACATGCCCAGTACTAACAGCCTAGCGCAGTTAGAGGACCAGGCATGAGATAATTATGTGCTTCTTGCATCTGTCCTAGGTTCTACAAATCACTTAGGTAAAGTTACCTAAAAGAAAAATAGGAAAATACACTTAATTTTTCTTTTTAGGGAAAAAAATTGTATTTAAACATTAAAAGATGCAGATAGAAACTCAACAGAATTTCTGAAAAACATACATTTACATGGAGTAACCAATCCATGGCAAAAGGAACACGTTGCTAATTACATCTCAACTCTTCACCATCAGGGGTGCTGGAAACTCATGGGCTTTCAACACAGTGATACACCTTGTTTGCACATCTTCTACCAAACATTCCTGAGGCTCTGGGTAATGAAGACACTCCTGCTCCAGAGGACAGAAAAGAAGGCTACCTACATTCATGAAGCTCTCTTTCATACCTAGTCATAGATTGATAGGAATTTACTTATGACAGGTGACCCAAGATATGAATCACAGAAGCTGGTGCTGCTAATACTTCTAGATCATGTCATGAAAAATATTTCAATCTCTGACCCTGTCACTTTAGGAAATACTGAAGATCTGTTTCTTAACTGTGTAGATATATACACAATTATTCTAATCTGCTTGTCTCTTTCTACATCAACTCTAATCTACCAAATAAGAATCACATTAGCAACATCGCACGAGTTACCTACACGGATGTTGTTATGACACATCACTCAGGTACTTTAAAATCTATGTATACAAAATAGAGATATTATGCCACTTTAAACAATGTAAATTATTTTTGCTAAGAAAACACACTTTTATTCCTCCTAAATTCAAAATATACTGAGTAATAATTTCCACAAGGAGACTGACTAATTTAGACAGCAATATTTTCATGCTTATATGTGGTTCTGTGACTCAGACAGCTTTTACCCATTAGAAGTCAGTGTCGGCTCCTCATACAGCAAGACCAAAAATACTAGACCTTAGCACTAAACATTATGCAACTGCAAAAACTTTATCTTACTTGGAGAACTTAGGAAAGCTGGCTTTCACAAACCCCTATACAGAAGGACTGATTGCAATGTAAGGCATTCAGATTTCAAGGGATGAAAAAATATCCAAAGTGAAAGTTCTTCTCCATTTGCAATTCTAGCTTCAGCATTTTATTTTTTACAACATCTGGAATGAGCAATGGTATGTTATGGTGACTTTAGCCAAAAGGCACGTAAAATCAGCATACATATACATAGATACACAACATTTGACCATATTCTGATACAAGAGAAGGCGATGGCTTGGGGAGTTACAGCTGAGGAATGGGTGTTTTCATAAGCGATAAATGAATCCCTAGTGCCATTCTACTGATCTACCAGAAAAAAAACAGGGATTAATCTGGCCCAAGACATCAACTGTAATAATAAAATTATTTTGTGGCTGCTTTTCTATGTAGATTTATTATCCCTTACTGTGCAGACATATATTGTCAATAAATAATGTCCCTGTTCACCTAGGAAAAGGCCTTTCCTCTTTAAAAACTACATATGGTAAGTCTGTGTTTGAGCAGTTCCAATTTTTACAACATTATCTTCAACAGAGGTTTCAAAGCTTCCTCTACTAGCACCATGAAACTACACTGTACTTCATTTTTCTTCTCAGAGCCATATTAAACACAGTTTTCTGTATTAATAATGAAGTTTACAGCTCTCACTTGGGAACATTCAGAAGCTTTGATTCTGCCAGTGGTTAAAAATGTACATGACAAAAGTCAGGAGAAGTATTTGCATTCTAAAAACCAAGTAATACTTAAGCATCGGCAGGGGTGGATCATAGTTTGCTTCCATTAAAATTTAAAAAAAAAACCAAATGGTATTTACTTACAAATATTTCTTAAGCACTTTTTCCCCTCACATGCAACACAATGGGAGAATAGAAAAATTAACAGATATTTACTCAGAAGTGCATTAACAGAAATTTTTCTCAGTTTCTACAAGAAAACATATACTATAACTTGATATTTTTTAGTGGGAAAACAGCAGTTCAAAGTTAATTTTGTATATGAAAAACAAACCATGACAAAACATTGGACAAAATCCTGAAATCATAAAAGCCATGGTTTTAATATCAGGTGAGGAAGGCAATACTTCAGTTTTATTTTGATCACAAAATTTTTTTCCCAGGGATCAAAAAATTTGGAAAAAGTGCAATAGTGAATTTATACTGGGATGTCATAATTTTGTCAAACAAGCTTTCTCAAGGGAGATGGTCTTTTCACTGCAGTTTGTCAAGCTTTCCTTTCCAGTCATCAATATATAATGATTTTTCAAAAGGGATATATTGTCCAGCTCCCAAGGAAAGTATAATCATATTACACTGCCCGGAACATCGCCCTCAGCCGGATCTTGAAATCACTGCATAGGAAGATAAATGATATTTCCATTGCAAAGTCTCCACACATAGTTCAGTGTTTTAATAGTGTGTTCTCCAGATATGCTTTTCCCTCAGCCTTTCAAAAGCTACAATGTCAGGCAATATGATAAACACAGCAATATAAAGGTGAAATCAGCTTTGTAAACCAGGACCCACAGGTAACGCAGTTGAAAAATTAGGCAAAGGCAAGAATGGCAGTGAGGTCTATCTTGCTTCACATGAGGTTTGCCGGCCCAAAGGGCTTTGTGTGCAGCCCTGACACAGCTCAAATTAAGGAACTCTGAAGTATGAGGAGGCCAGCTCCATTGGCTCAGAGCTGCATCCCAGCTAACAAGGCCTGACAAGGTTAATTGCTTTAGATAGTGAAGTATTGCTGCAGTTTCTAGAATTCCTAGAATCCAAACCCTCATTGCTCTATAGAACAGGAAGATGATCCTCAGTTAATAAGTGTTTCTGATACTGCATTCCTGCTAACCTTTCTAACAGCTTTCCATTAAAATTGAGTCAGCGTTTGTAAAAATCACTCACATCTGTCTTCTACACCGGAATGCATAAACCAAAGTTTCTCAGGAGAAGATTGGTCTGAATTATTCATTATTATGCCAACCACCTCAATTAAAAAACCCCACCCTACAGAACCACCTACTTATAAGCTCTTTTTGTTGCTCATGTCCATATTAGCAACATTTCAACCCCGTAGCAGAAGGTCTGTTCTGTACAGAATGCCATTTATTCTGCAGAATAAAACAATTTATGATATTTACTTCATAGCCTTCATTTGGCCTTGGATAGATGGTCCCAAAAGTCACTGCACTGTTTTCAGGCTCTGTCTTTTCAAGCCCATGGACTTAATAAAAAGGAACCAGGGGGACAAACACAGCTCCAGTCCTCTCCCACAATTCCATACTCACAGCTCTGCATTCAGAGCTGCTCATCTGTGAGGGAGAACATGAAAGCAGCCAAATTCTCAAATATACCAAACAGCCAAAGCATGCCCACAGTAACACCCTAAAATCAGCTTCCCCACACAGACTCTCACTAGTACTTTTTACCAGCACTTCTGGAGGGGCACAACATGTCAGAAAAGCAGGACCAAAGCAAGACAAAGCAAGTTTCCCAATTTCCTCTATGAACTCCACTGACTTGAAAGTTGTCTTTGGACAGATTGCTTCCTTGTTTTGGACTTGTTTCTGGAATTTTCTTTCTTTTTGTTTATTCCTCTATCATCTTTGACAAAATGGCAAGGATTGCCCTGTCACCTCAGTTAAAACTTTAATAAACCCTGAGGATTATAGTTCCTCCACTAAAAGTCCCAATTTTTTCTATTTAATCTTCTTATATACATCTTGAAGAAAGCAATGATTAGCTTCAGCTCTGCTCTGAAACAGGAGGGGACCATAACAACAGCAGTTTGCCCTCAACTTCCTTTATAAACCATGAAGTAAAAGGAAGCTAAATGTGGAAAAGCTAAAAGACAGAAATAACGTAGAAGAATTTCTAGACACAGTGGTTTAGCTTTAGCCTTTCTCTATTTAACAACAAAGATCAAACTGCTGAAAACATTTCGCTTTCTGAAACATATGTATTCTTACAATTTCTGATATCAAATAAATACAATTTAATCCACATAATATCATAAATCAGATCCAAAATTAAGAGCACTCCTTACACTCACATAGTTGTTTGCTAATATTTCTTAGTAGCAGAAACAGAAAGTGAGGTGTAGCAGAGGATGCAAATCATCAGTACACTTTGTAGAATGATTTTTTGCACTGAACACAACAGTTGTGTGTCAGCAGGATAGAAGACAGACTTTTAGGGGTTTTTTTATTATTATTTCTTTCTAGTTTATTATGTTTTGGATTTGCCAAGTAAAATATAAAAAAAAGCATTATAGATAACTTCTTTATTTTCTGCTTCTTACCATTTATTAAGGCTTCTACACCAGTTAAGGGGTGACGAGACACCAGGAAAAAACAAGGATGTGTTATTTTTTATGCAACAACCACTATTATTAGCACTTTTAGCACTGTACTTTCTCTCAAGACCCTCACCCACGATTGTGTATCTTACGTATCCATGCACATGGAAGACATAAAATACATGTCAAACAAAATAAAGCAAGTTATTAAGTCAAAATAGACCCTAAATCTTAGTGGAAGTCAACAGATAAACATACTATAGGTCTAGCATAGCCTAAGTACACAATGCATAATTCAGAGCTGAACTAAGTTTATAACTTATTGCAATATTTCTTACTCAGAGAGAGGTCTGGTGTATTAAAGCATTGTTCAGTCACTAATTCAGCAAAACTCATGAGAAACTTCCTCCTTTTTTTTTTTAAAGCCTGTACAGTGCTATCTCTCCCATGATAGGCATGCCTGGGAAGAAAAAAAAATCTGGTATGAATCTGTGTATAATTAAACACAGAAATTTATTGCTAAATTATTTGTACCCCGCTCTCACTGCCACATTTCTACATATATCGCTGTCATTCCATTACAATTGCTAGCAAAGGCTTTTCCCCTTATCATGGGCTTTCCCAGGCATCCATCCTTCTGGACACTGCCAGCTGAAATATAAACATCCTTATAAAAAAAAAGACATGTTCATGTCCAGAGGGCACAATATAAATCCATCATACAGAGTGTAAGGAGGCTATGAAGGAACAGCAGGATATGAGAATCAAATAAGAGGGAGAAGGACAGTTGGGGTGGAGATAGAAGACTGCAATGTCTACTTTACACCCATCTCCCAACTCCAAGCCAGGGCCTACGACTCCTGAGCAGCTCAAATTCCTGTTGTCCAGCCAACATTCAGGGGTCAGCTCACTTCAGGTACTTGCACCATAAATGCTTTCTCTGTGGGATGAAGGATTTGGCACTGGTTGCGACAATGTCTCAATCTTCCACATATTTAAAAGGAAATCAAATTACACTATTTTTAAATCATAACAATAGGATCACATGAGAAATGGTGACCTCACGTATGGTTCTTTACTGGTAACCAAGAATTGAGAACTATGTCAAGACCCTGTAGTGAAACAACTTCCACAAATACTTAACGGGTAAAATGCCACTGCATCAGTCCAGAGCACTGATGGGAAAAGATGATTATTACAAAGCATCCCTGAGGTGAAAAAAACTGGTTTAAAGAGATTTTACATTAAAATAAACAATTGTATAGAAACAGTGCTGCTCTTTAGTACTGACTCTCCTAACTGTTTTCCAGCATCTCAGTACTAACCTTTTTTTCTCTCCAGTACTTCCTCCCTGGTTCGGCTACATCATTGGTATTTCCATTTTCCATACAAATCACCAAGAATTTACTCATTCTAATGTTTTTCTTCTCCTCTCATGTTCTACCATTCTAAAATCACAGAATTATCAAAGAGCCATAGAATGATTTGGGTCGGAAGAGACCTTAAAGATCATCTTGCTTCAACCCTGCCATGGGCGGGGACACCTTCCACTAGCTACCTTTTTCCCAGCATTTACTCAATTTCCTAAGTAAACTTAAATATCTTTAGTCATGAAACTTACAAAATTTCGTTAAATAAATTTTGTTATACAGTTCTGTCCTCCTCAATTAATTATTGTGTAACAGTACTACTTCAGTTCTTCCAGCCTGCTTTTCAGAGTGCTGCCCATGAGCACAAAGTCAAGCACAGTTGTTTAGGATGATAAACTCATGCAGTAAAGTATCTTTTATAAACAAAATTACAGGATTTATAAAAGAAAATACATATTTTCATGGGTTTTTCCATTTTTAAAATTTGAGATTTGGACATAGGGAGCAGTTTCTGATCCAACGTCTCAAAAAGGATGTCTCTTATACATGCACTCCTAAAAATAATATTCCATTATAAATTTCAGTTACAAGAATTGAAATTGAAAGAATAAAAGTACTAGTCTTCCTTTTCTTTAGTATTAAATTTCTTAATAAAAATTCCATGTTAAAAGCAAAAAAAAACCCAGATGAATAAATGCATCACTCACAAGGCAAACCCAGGATATGACAAATTATGGGACAATACTTAATTTCATGCCAGTGCCCAAATGGCATATTTTCAGTGACGGGCTTGTCATCATTATTAAGAACTTCCCCTGTCCCCCAGTGATGAAGAAACACATTACAGACAAACACATTAATCTTTCCACACAGTACAATGTAAAACCTTAATTACAACCTCATGCTTCCCCCCACAAACACACAACATACCACAGACCCAAACCATACATATGTCAACCCTGACTATCTGTTGATGTTCTTAAGATTGCAGCTAAGGCTTTGTGTTGAACTGTGAGGGAGGTCACTATTATTGAACACAGTATGCTTTTTTCCTCAATTAAAAGTTTAGAAAAGAACCCAGGAAATCCAGTCTGTCCTCATGAATTTGGGGTTGCAGGTTTGTGCACATATAGAGACTCCTGAAACACAGAGGATTCCAGCAATAGGACTAAATTCTCTTTTTAAGTTAAAGGCAGAACTCAATACAAAAGTGCAGTTCAGTGACAAAACCACAAAATCATGAAAGCAACGCACTCAAATGCCATTTGTGTGCTGGCCAGAGGCAACACTTTATATCAGAAACTGAACTCAGCACCTCAGTATTCCTATTTTCCAGTATCTTAATGCAGTAGAAAGAAGCTTGGACAAAACCTGACTGCAACTCAATCCAAAGAAAACAAAATAATTTTTTTCATGAAAGTAATATAATTAGAGTAACTGAAGGGTTAAAGTTACATGTTGGGGTTTTTTCTTTAAATCCACTGGTACAAGGATTGAAATCCAGGTGTCCCATAAACACTGAGTGATATTTCATTTCTCTTTCTAGATCATTATTGCAATGGCTGTATCAGGAAAGACTGACTGCCAGTCACGAGGTTACAGCATTTTCCAGGCAGATGAAGCATGTGGATTCAACCACAACCTATCAGTTAAAATTTCTTCTTTGAGAACCTAAGCACTACCTTCCTTTCTGCTACAATGACTGAATGAGTGAAACAAAAAAAATTCTTGCTTGTTTTGAGAAGAAAGAAACCCCTTACTCCCATCACTGGACAAACTGCAAAACAATTCCCTAGTTACAAATATGAAAGCTTATTTGATTAGTAAAATGTGGTCACACACTGGCAGTTTTACCAAAATAATTTTTATTCCTGCCTGTTTCTGAATTTGCTTGCACTTTACAACTCATTTTCCATTACAGAAAGGTTGTATTAGTTTTCTGCTGCTGAAAAATTGCAGGTCATCACTCCATTTGACCTCCATCCTGTATTATTGCAATGCTACGATTAAGGATTACCCTTGAGATCACTAAGACATGTCAGTCAGCGTACTTCAACAGTGGAAGCAAAGATTCCCATGGTTTTGTTCACAAAAGTACAACTTAATAAATGAGACAATGGGCAAAGATTGGATAACAAAATTTGTCTGCTCAATGTTCAATAGATGTAACAGGATATGCCCTTCACATACAAAATTGTAACAGGGAACTCAGGGCATTACTTTATTCCCACTTGAGTGGGACTTGTGCAGCTTGACTTTTTCTGCCTATCATCTGTGTTCCTAAAGTAACTACAAGATACACTGCAAACACTAAAGTTCCTCAAGTCAGAAAGAGCATGTCAGAACAAAAAAATGTTGATTTCTCAACTACCAAACACAGGTAAACACAGGCTTCTCTACTAGCTTACACAGGTTTTAAAGAACAGATGTAGATCATGCTACAGCAAAACTTACTGCTTCTGTTTTATGGAGACGTGGCTATGAAAGGCAAAATACAGATCTTTATTTACTTTTCTAAAGTATTTTAAAATATTATAAGGGGACAGTAAAAAAACCTGCTGGCTGCGGTACTATGCTGAGATTTCATGGTTCATTGAAACTTTCCAGGGAATAAATTAATTTCTTAGAAGAAATATACCAGCCCCAAAGCAATTCCAAAGCTTTATGGAATAACTGCAAAGTAGAGACCTGTATCTATGACATGCTCAGGACCTGTGACTTCAGCCTTTCAGCAAAACCATGTCCTGCAGGACTTCTTCAGCAGATCAGCTTTTATGAGATGAGACTTTGCTATCAGGTTCTGGTCATTTTTACAGGGTCTCAGTAAGACAGAGATCAAAAGAAATGTCTCTGGTCCTCTGTAGATTTACATCAGTTCAACTGCCAATATTTCTTAATTCACAATGAAACTGTGCAGGGCACCCTTCATAAATATCTATCCAAAATGTTAGGCAACTCAATTTTAGTAGTGTGCCAAGCTATAAAGTAACTGAAAGACTATTTGTTCTTCCAGGGAACAAATTTCAAGGTAGCCAACTTCGTATTCATGTAGCAAATCTACAGGCATATCACTTCCACTTTTTTTTAGTAACTCATTGCTTAGCTGAATAGTGATTATTTAGACTACTAAATGTGCTGGAATTCAGATTGTGAGGCAGACTCACTGTTTGTATTGTTATAGGATAGACCTCAGTCTCTTCTTGAACATGAAAATTACATGTAATGAGTAATTTCCTGAATGGAAGATTGCTTTATGGAGCTATTTATCCACTATAGTAAGTTATTTTTAGTGATTATCTTAAGTGAAATAAAGTTCCAAAAGAAACAGGAACCATGCATATCCTACGATAGTTTATTTCCTTAAATATTATGTAAGCATCATGCATTCAATAAAACCTGTATTTTCATCATCTACTTTGTGTCACATGAAATACCTAATCTTTAGTTCTCAGTTTATACTAAGCTCAAAGGTGAGTAATTCCACATTAGGAAAAATGTCACTAATAGACTCTGTAGACGTGTAAATGGTATTAAAAAGGTCAAAGAGACCAAAGTCTGGCTTTCATGAGGTCTCACAGCTACAAGGCGTTTGTCTTTGTTGTTGGTGCCAGTTAAGGCATGTCTGGCTTATTTGATCCCCCAGATTAATACAAAGAAGATATCTGAACTGTGAAAAAAAAAAAACACAACCGGAAGCTTAAATGCAGCCATATGGACCATCTGATTCTTTCAACCCCTTAACAGATGAGGGTTGAAATAACTTCCTTTGCTTATTAGCTAATTAAATCATCCTAACAGTGTATAAAATGGCTATAATAAAAGTGAGTTTAACCATAACCTCCAGCTATGTTCCATTAAGTCTCACATTCTAGTTCATCTAAATGTACAGTGTACACCATACTGCTAACTGAGGTATAAGTACATATTTTCTCAGCTTAAAGAAAACCCTCATTTTAAAACTAATGCAGTTCACAAGAAGACAAGAAATTAAAAAATTATTTTAACATATTCATTAATATATATTTAAGATTTTTACCAAGATTAAATATTTACCTTTACATGGCATTAACTAAAACTCACTTATGTTTTAGGTCCTGTTGAACTTTCTAGATTACACTACAGTATCTATAGTAACTAAAACTGTTTGGTTGGGGTTTTTTAATGTTTTCTTAACACAAGGAAAACTGTGGAATCAGTCATAGCAGAATTGAAATCTCTTTTAAAATAAAACACTGTGATTGAATGTTGTGCATTACATGCATGAATATACATTAACTATTCTTGCTTTTCTAGTGTGGAGTCTACTGCCCTTTTTATGACACACCATTAAATGACTACATAAAAAAGGCATCAATGATTCTAATGCCTATATATCACTAGGAATCTTCCTTCTTGAGTTCTTCCTTTATCAAGTTCTGATGAATTTTAATTAATGCAGCTGGAAGGACTCTACAAAATTTATTCTCAGAACTAGAGCAAAGCCTATGACTCTTTCCAGAATGACCGAAAGCTCCTTTATATTGTGTTATCTCCAAATGATAACTGTACCTTTCAATGTGTATTTATTTCTCCCAGATAGGAATAGCTAAAGTACATTTCCACAACACATGACTTCCATTAGAAGATGTGATGAATGACCTGCTCTCAACAGCCCAGGGAAAAGCTCATCTGTGCATACTGAAGTAATAAGACTACAATGAAATTTTTCCACACATTTCACCATATATTATCAATTGACATGCACTGTAATTTTGCTAGAGATAGCTAGAGATACCATCCTGCCTGAAAAAGTAATTTCCAAACTGCAGTTTTGGAAAGGATGTTAATTATTTCATTGATGATTTGAAACCCCTGTTCCTTAAAATTGGAATGGCTTACAATTCACATGATAATGCTGCCAAAAGTGGCTAGTGGCCTATGAACAAACAACCATTTGAAAGAAGAAAATTTTCCTTGCAATCGAATATAATAGTTACATAATTTTATCTCAGCTACATAGACTGATATTCACTGAGGCATGAAGAATCAATTCAAAGCACCCTGGCTCATTTAGGCTTGCACTAACTTGCAGTGACAAAGCTGCCAGTAGGAAACTAGAGGGAGGTGCTTCCATATTTATTGCATGTTAGTGAGTTAGGAGAATGTGGATGGAGCAAGGAGGTGCAATTTGAAAAAAGTGAGTCTTTTGTCATGAAAACAGAAACAAGAAAAACAGTGGGTTGCAGTAAATGGGGAAGTCACATCCTGTGGATCTGGGAATGCTACTCTGGCTCAAAGTATTGCTGCAAATAAATAATGATCTAAAAATTATCAATTGCTCCCCTTCCTATTGTGTGCAGCCTTCCTCCTGCTAAGCTGTCCAAAATCCTGACCATCCTCTAACACTGTTCTGTACATAGGAGGAAAAGATGAGTCCACCTGTGCTGCTGACGGTTGCCCGCATTTTGTACTGGCAGAGTAGTCAGTATAAATAAATAGTCAGCAAATACAGGGGTTTATCAGCTCATGGTTCTGTAATTCTAACCACAAACTTCATTTCAAACATTCACACGAGCACAGGCAGACCCACATATTGCAAACGAATCCCTCTTTCCTGCTTTCATCAGTAGCCTCACTTGCCACAGCACTGAAGATCCTGCAAAATGGAGCTGCCCAACTTCCATTTTTCCAAATCTTAACTGCACAACTTCCTATAAGTATCACGAGCTAACATCCCCATCCCCTCAGATTTCATAGTAAAATTACAAATGTATTTGTAAATCCGTTTCTATCAAAATGATCTGGTATAGAAAAATCATTCAAGATTATTAAAGAATTTAACGTAACTTTAATCATTTTGACAGAGCTAGGATAGAAGCAAATTAATAAGTACAAAGGACCATCACTACTAGCAGAGTATAAACATGCAGTGCTGAACTTGAGGAGGCAATCTCATAACCAGATTCAGTGGCTGCCAGAACAGGTTCTGTGAATGGAGGCTAAGACACACAGGAGGGTTAAATCAATCATGGAAAATTTACCAGCATTTTTACTCCAGCCACTGAGATTACAGTACAAAGTTAAAAATGAAATCCATTGACTCTTGCATTTTCAGACTAACTTAAAAACATGCCACATTCAAAATAAACAAAACCCCAACACAGATAAGATAAGCCATTTCTAAGAAAAAAAACAGTGGGTCCCTCTACTCCATTTTGGCAGTTTTATCATAATAATATTTCAGTTCTACTGCTCTGTTAGTACAAGGCTGTGCTGTCAACAAGTTGGAATTTATTCTGGGACAAATGTATAAAGAAACAGTAATAAAAAAAGCTATACTATGGCCAGGAGGAGATTCCAGTGATGAAATAAGTCTTCAGGAAATCAGTAAGAAAACTCTAAGCTGCAGTGACTTAGTGTGACAGCATGCAAGCAGCAGGATTGCACAAACTTTGTATTACTTGAATGAATTCATGCTTCAGGCTTATCTTATTATCAATATTACATAGAAGAATGAAACAGTATTGAATTTTCAACATCCAGTCAAGTAATTTACTTCTTAGGTTACTCTTTCCATGTTACTGAGGTGTCATGTGCCCAGAAGACAAAAAACCCACACTCTCTAGTTCAAGAACCTTTCATTGCCTATACCCAACACAAGGCTTAAGCAACACTATTTGCAGTAGAGTCCAATGTAAACATCAGCAGCACCACAAAAGTATCCTAACACTGAAGTTACACAATGCTACTAAAAATAATGAGATGAAACTGTACAAAATCATAAACACATTCTGTTTATGATACAAGAAATCAGTTTTCATTGATTAGAAAAACATTTTAGCCTTGTTTTAACAAAACTGACACCACAGCTCTAAACGCTCAAAGATCTGTGCAGTGTTGGAGCCCAGCGGTGCAAAAAGGCTGAAGTGTGAATAACTGCATTTCCATCATGCCAGCTGATCATAAAAGAGGGTGTTTACTCCAATTTTAAATTACCTGCAGGAGGACAGAAATGCTTCTTGTATGGAACAGTTCAGCTGGGATGGACCTACAACGACCATGTAAGTCCAGCTGCCTGATGAAAAGTTAGTGCGCGTTAGTCCAAGCGCCTCTCAAACACTGACAGGGATGGGCACTGACCACCTCTCTAGGAAGCCTGTCCTAGTGTTTGACCACCCTGTCTGTAAAAAAATGCTTCCTAATGTCCAGTCTAAACGTCCCCCACATGATATGTCCTATCATTGGATCCCAGAGAGAAGAGATCAGCACCTCCCTCCTCATCTCCCTGCCTCAGGAAGCTGTGGAGAGCCAAGAGTTTGTCCCTCAGTCTCCTTTTCTCCAAACTGGAAAAGTCAAAGTCCTTAGGCTGTCCTCATGGGACATACCTTCCAGCCCTTTCGTCAGCTTTGCTGCCCTCCTCTAGATGCATTCCAACACCTTAATGTCCTTCTTAAATGATGATCCCAGAACTGCTCACAGTACTCCAGGTGAGGTCACAGCAATGCTGAATACAATGGAATAATACTCTTTTTTAAACACCTGTTTATACTGTGTTTCATGCACCCCAGAGTACAGTTTGTCCTCTTGGATGCCAGGGCACAACAGTCATGCAGGGCACAACAGTCATGCAGTCAAACACTATCTGATGTTGAATAAGGTTTACCAGAAGCAACATGCTTTCCAAAAAAAAAAAAAAGAACCACAAGAGCAAGTTTCTACAGAATTCATACTTACTAACATTATTGATCTGTTAATAACTCCCCTAAAACTGCATTTAGTGTCTCCTGAAAGAAAAATCCAAGTTTGATAAAGAAACAAGATTGGGCCACACTGCTTTCAGGTAAAATGGCCTCAAATTCCTGCTCAAAACAAAAAAGTTTTGGGATTATGCATTCCCCACACAATCAGTTCCCTACTGGCAGAACTTCCTAAGCATGTTCTCTCTGAGTGAGTAGCTCACACAGCTACAGGTACTCCACGTTGTCTATACACATATCCTCCCTTACAAACTGTACATTGCATTTCCATAACAGTTTACTCACCTGTGAGATTCTGCTCCTTTACTATTACAGGTTTACTGGCCACACTTGCAGATTTTTCCATCTTTTGTAGAACTGTCTACAGCATTTTTATGATGCATGTTGACCCCCTCACCAACATTTCCCGAGCTCTATCACACAGGTAAACTGAACTATGCCCACAATGACCACAGTACACACCTTTCTACCTTTCCCTTTCACTCTCCTCCCTGATTTTTCCTTTTACCTTTGTGTCCCTGGTATGAAGTTGGTTCGTTCCAGTCATGACTCAGCAACTGAACCAATGGGATGGCAGAGTAGACAAAAATTAATGCTTTGAGTACAAGACCAACTGTCAAGATGACAAACCTTAAAAATCAGGATTAGACCTTTAACAGTCTCCACTAATCTAGTTGCCTCCTTTTTTGACTACCCAACTTTAACTACAGCTGCATCTAATCAGCAGATGACAATATTTTTCTACTGGAAACCTCAGGTTGAAAAATTATTATTAAACTGTGACTTCAAAATCTTGAGAAAGCTGTAGAAAAACAGAGAATAGAACTAAAATATCCTAATCTTTATTCCAGCATCATAAATACTGTGTCAAGTTTTTGCTATTCTTTTTCAGTCATTTACCTTGGGCTAACTAATATCTTTAGAAATGTATTCATATGTAGAAATTATTAAATTTAGAATACCACATGTACTAGTTAAAAATTTGTGGCACTGGCTAGTGTACATAACACCTAACCTCCCAAACTAAGCATTTTGTTCTTCACTGTTTATTATGCTCTTGTTACCATTTCCAGCTATTTCTAAATATATAATAATTTATACCAAGTTGTTTTGTGAAATACAGATGTAGCATAAATTCTATATAACAAAAGCCATATTCAATGCTCACTTTATAATGTAAATACACACTACATCATAGCTATATACATAGTGAAATTCATACACATAGGAAACAAAATAATTTAAGTGCAAATCTTCAAGTTTAAAAGTTATGAGAGTAGAGAACACAAGTATATACACACAGATCTGCAAAATCACAAGTATTTCAGTTACAGAGTAGCATTACATTTCAGCATACTATATTTTTCTCACTTTAACTCTGTTTTCCATGTTGACTTTAATTTTTTTTTTATTTGCTTGGTATATTGAACCCTGGCTTGGAATAAATGGATTCAAATAAACACAATTCAGTGCCAGAATTGCCACAGGCACATTTTTTTCTTTCAGTGGTCCTGGGAAGTGGTTTGTTAAGCTATTGTTCTCAATTAAAAACTCATGTGTTTGTTCAGTACAATATGGGTCGCTGCTTTGAGTGAAAGATTCCCTTGACATGGCAAAACCTCTAATTGTAACAAGTCTATGCCAAGTATGTTTAACCAGATGCAGCCCCGGGTTTGATTAGCAGCCACTGGATTCCATGTACAATCAGATAATGATGGTTTTGCTTCTCTGCTGAGCAAACATCCTCAGCTTTTAATCAAATATGTCTGTGTAGCTATAGATGTATGTACGTATATGTGTACATATCTAAAAACCTCTATACACATAATTATGAGCAGCACAACTATTTTAAAACGATAGTTCATCTCAACTTATTTGACCTTTGACTGTTTAATCTTAGAAGGACCTATGCAATACCAACTGAAAATAAATGGAATAAAATATTTATTTTGGCAGACACCATACAGATATAGTGAAGAGACATGTGGTGCATGGAAATTTTTTACCACACATGTAGACAGCAGAAAAGGCTCTGGAATACATTTTTGTTTTCCCACTTGTGGGATAGCATCTATTGGATGATGATGATATTAGAACTGCAAAGACACGTGCCATCTTGGAACAACATTCCAATACTCCTTAACTATGCCTGAGGGAAGGTGGTGAAGCTCGGTGTTTATTTTATATAAGAGTGGGTATTAGTTAAGTTAGCTAATATGACTTCAAGAATATTTTGGATTCTGCTATTTGCATTATTTTTTTTTACTTGTGTGTATTCAATAACAGCTTTTAGTGGAAGCACATAAAACTAATTTCTATCCCCTTTTGTAGCCTGGACTTCTTTTATTCCAGAAATAAACACAGTATTATCTCAAATACCCAAAACAATTAACAATTTTTCACATAAAGAAATGAACGTCCTTCTTTTATACAATAAATACACAACCGTCATGAATTTTACCCTGCACTGCACTGGTTTCTTTTGTTCAGAAGTACAGAAGTGACTTCAAAGAAAAAGGCAAAAGAGAATTAAAAATAGCCAGCTTAGTCTAAAACAAATTTTTAAAAACCTAAGTGAAGGCTATACACTTGCATTTTTCAAGTATTTATCTTCCACAAACATCAACAACACATATTCTGCAGTATTGTTGAATATATTTCCCTCTACACTAACATATAAAAGCATATTTATTTATTTCTATATAAACTATCTGTTACACTGAGGAGAACATGTGTCAACTTAGCTACGTGAAGTACCTGAAAGTAATTAAAGAAACTAAACATAAAACTACATAACTAGTTAGGAATCAGGCTATTTTTTTTAACTCACTTGCTGAAATTAATACCTCTCAATTAATCATCATTCCCAGGGCACTTTATGTAAATGTACTGGTGTCCTGGCCTCTGTCATTGCCATTCATAACCAGCTGAGAGAGAGATGGAAAAGTAACTTGCATTTACTTACTACCACAGTCTTCAAACCAAGGTTGGTTAAAATAGCACAGAAGACATTTCTAATTTCCCTCACTTAAACTTTTCCTTTTGCATTTTCACAGTGAAAGTCAATGTAATGCACTATTCTACACTGTAGTTACACTTAAAGTTTTACAGACATTTTAAGAGTAGCAGCATCTCCTTATCACAGGCTTCACAATGAATTTTCATCATGTAGATAAGCAGCTAAAAGGTGGTTGAAGACCACTCAAAAGTCAGTACACATATTTTATCTTCTTCAGCTAAACTTCTTTCTTATGTTTACTTAGCAAAGTAGAAGATTTGGGGGCAGAGAGGAAGAATTGTCCTGCTTTGTATCTACATTACAGCACTTAGTATTGTGTTACAGTCCTCTGTCATGCAACATCATAACCCCATGGATATGTTTTAATTCCTCCTTCACAGTTTTCTTCATTCTCATTTCTGTGTTGAGTATTGTTTCCTCTGTGTGGTCCTAATTTCCTAACACCCTGAAATAAACCATGATGTGAAATAAGTCATGTTATGTTTGATTTAGGAGCTCATAAATTGAAATATGTATAATAGTACCAAATAAATGATGGCAATCGCAGATTTCACCTGATCCTAAAAGAAACACTCAACTTGTAGGAAGAAAGTGTCCAGAGATAACCTGGGAGAACACCAATCCCTCCTCCATGAGGTAGGACAACAGGCCACAGCCACAAGATAAATTCACTGTCTTCTCTTTGCCACTGCAGCCTGGCTGCTTGTAGTAGCTTGGTTATTTTTTTACAGTAACCTCAAATTTGAAATGTTCTCCTTAACACAGACATATTTTATGGGTGTGATACAGATGGCAAAAAGCATTGCAGAACCATACCTGCAAAACAAAAATGAAGTTTTCCCATTTTGAGAAGATTAATTAAAGAAGCACCCTGGGAAATTGGGCAGTTGAATGTAAGCTCTAGGATGCAGAACAGGGGAGCACACACGTCCTGACTTACTGATTCCTAGCTGTGTGCAGCCCTCTGTAAAACTGAGATAACGTGCAAAAATGACAAATTCCCAAGGAAGAACAAGAGATTTTTCTAACACTGTGCTCCTTCAAGGGCTCTGCTAGCTGTGGAGAGCTGGTGAAGAACTGACACTGCAGAGCAGCTCACCCCCTGGCAAGACTGGCTGTATCCCTCCAGGACAATTCTTGTACTGCAGCACTGGACGCCAATGGAACCATCAGCAAATGCTTCTGCCTGGGAAAGGAAATCGCCTGACACTGTACCCTGAGGATAAAAAAACTTTGGCTTTGTTAAACCATGTATGTGTGTGTGTAAGAGAATTCCACAGCCAACAGACCTCCACTGAGAAAGCCCTGCCACCAGATGTTTAAATCCAGGGATTGTTAGTGCACCAGCTGATCCCAATTGCTGGTGGTGGTAGTGGAGGCACTTTTGGCTCTGTCCTTTGAATTGGGCTGTTGTCTCCCTAGGTGGGGCTGTCGTTTTAATAATAGATCATTGTATTTCCCAGTAGGAGGCCCACCGTCACGGTCCCGAGGAGGATGGAGAGAATTAAGCTCCTGTTTAATATTTTGTTGTTATGTCATATCTCACAAATAGCATTGTTTTACTCTATAGTCCATGGAGAGATCTCATGCTTAGGACTTACAAGGAAGAAAGAGAATTTTCAGATTTGCTTACACAGAAAAGTTAGCTTATAAGCCTGTGCATGCAAAACAGAGAATTTAGGAACACTGCCAGAGATATGACATGTTACCAAAAAAAAAAATCAGTGCAGAGTATGTGTGGTCTAATGAATTGAACGAAGGTCTGGTAGCCAGGAACAATTCAATTCCTCTGCACTTAGCTCTACTATGTGGCTAAATACAACATTTCAGCTACAAGGCAGTTCTAATCCAAGCATCATATGCACATATTTTGTGGAGTTAAAAACTTCTCATTTATCTAAATGAATGCCAATATGATGAAGAGAGATGCATATTTGCATTGCCAACACTCAGGTGTATTTCTGAAGAAATGCTCAGGCAGCGAAGTAGGAAATGCACAGCCTGATGTAGTCTGAAATTAGTGCATTGCCTAAATCTCATGCTGAAAAAAACTCCAGTAAAAAGTTTCATTTACATGAAAAGAAGTAGCTTTAGACCTCCAGTTATCTGTAGAGTAAAAACTGCAGAAGCACTACCCATCTACCATACCAGGATGCTTCAAGAGTATGTCCATTACAGATCATTTACAAATTGTCAAAATACTCCTCTATAAATAGGTAGGTGATGTTGCCTCAGATTCAGTGCTGTTCAATTCCCACAGACTGTTATTTTTAAACACAATCTTACCTGCAAAACATGACATTTTCAGGAATTTATAACATTAGCATGCATTCCATTCCCATATTTTGCCTCTAACCTGTTCACACATATTGACAACTCCAATGTATGTTGCAGCTGTCAGGGAACTCAGTTATCATACAAACCACATGCTGCAATGTTCCTGCTACACTTGGAGCACACAGTGTAAATTATATCATTTTCAGGAATCAGGAACTAAGATTCTATTGTAACAGAATCAAAGCTTAAAAAGTAAGAATACTCTCACAGCCAAAATGTTTTCAAATATTTGACAGTAATTAAAGCACAACTTTTTTTTCTTCTATTAAGCATTGATAATCGTTAATTCTGTCTTAATATAGATAAATAACTTGTTTTGTTCCATATTTGTTTAGCATGCTTCATATATATGGGTTTTAGCATGCAAGTCAAATGACAATCGAATAAAACAAAAGAATGTATTATTTACAACACTTAGAAAACACTATTCATGGATTAAAATAAAGTATAACTTGTCCAAGAGGACTTAATCCATTAAAGACATAGGAAACCAGCTTAATTTGTCAGAATGGCAGCCATTAACTCTGCAAGGTTATGCAAATACAGCAGATGATTGAGAAAGTGCAGGCCATCCCTACTGTGTCAAACATAAACAAACTCTGTATGAAACTGGCAGCCAACATATTTGTTGTGTAGAGAAGGCAGGTAAGGAAACACAAATACTTTTGTCCTTAAACAGGAATAATTTGAGTAATTCCACAAATGTTGTAAAGTTTGTGAAATGATACAACTACTTTTGTTCTAAATGATTAATATGTTTCTTGGTCTCTGAGGTTCCCTAGAGGGAGCAAAGCTTCTGAATCTCTTGACACACTGTGTGGAACTGGCATGTCAGCTGGTAATTACAGACCTATAGGAAGTACTTAAGCACAGGCTAAGGATAAATTTAGATAAATGAACAATTTTGCTAATGAATAATATTTCTGACATAGAAAACCTTGCATTTTAAAAGTATGTGATTTTCCTGACTCCATCAGGTCAGTAAGTGCTTTTAAAAGCAGTAATTCCTGAACCTATTAGACTGCAGAAGGGGTTTAAAGGGTCTTCCACATCACTGAAAAATAAAAAATGTATGTGTGTGCATGTATGTGTTTTATAGATGTTGACAGGCACAGAAAAATTGACAAAGATCTTATAAAACTGAATGAACAAAATTCTGAAGTAAATCATACAAGTTTACAAGTCAGTACACCACTGCAATAACTTCAAACGTGCATGACTGCTCTCTACTGTTATTTTCTTCTGGATCTTTCATGCTTGGAGGACCCTTCCTCTAAACATGAGTGTGGATAAATACAGTCAAAGAACTTGTGAAGGGGCAGAGTGTGTCAATTTAGGAAAGGACATGAATACCTTTGTAAGAGCTGCTGATAAGCATAAACTAGGTCATTAAAAGAAATACAGAAATATGCACATGATTAGTCTTTATGAGGGAGAGGAGAAAAGGAGAGAAAGAAGCACTCAAATCAATTTGAACAAAAGTGTAGCAGTCAGATAACCCAGACACACAGGAGATTACACTGTACAGAAATAAGATCATCATGATCTATTATGCAGCATTAGGGAGAGAGTCAGGCATAAATTTCATTACACTAAACACATGCGCAACCAGTTTTACAATTCTGCTTTTTGGTTGTTTTGCCTGGAACAGTTTTTATTCCAACTTTTCAAAAAAAGCAGTTTCACATAACCAGACACATGATCCCAAATGATGACTACAAATAGCTTTCAGGTAATTGCTATATATTAGGCAGCATATGCAAACAAAAGGTCAAAGAGAAGATAAATTGTGAGAGAGTGCTTGAAGCAAGCTCCAGCTTTCACTGGGCAATTTCAGAAGGAAGACAGAGGGAACAAAGTTGTTTACATCCTCTGGGGTTTTCCAGTGCTAGAAACTCCCTTAGCTAACTTTATCAGCTCCAGTTATCACTACAATTGAACAACCCCTAATGTACCTCTTGACCAGTGACCTCTTCTTTCTACTTGTTGATCTCACTTATTTTTTGGCTTTTCCACAACTACAGGAAAAAGAATCATTCTAAACCTGAGTATTGGTTTAGCCTTCTCTACCCTGTTTTTCTATTCTCAGCTTCTGGAAAGGGCATTTCCTCCCATCCCAACTGGCAACTTTGTTTTTCTTTCAACATTATACACACAACTTACAGTTCATGAACTTTTCCATGCTGTCAGGAAAAGACATCCTTGGATCACTCTTCCTTAGGTTGGTCCTAGCTGTGTAAAACAGAATTTGCTACCCTAATAGCTCAGAATGATCACAATATCACATGATCTACTAACAGTGCTGCTCTCAGTGGGCTACGACATGAACAAAAATATAAACCACACAGGACAGTCCATCTCCAGATTACAAAAAACATTTATCAAATATAACAATATCTTTTTCATCGTTAAAACCCTTAAATATACTGTTTCCCAAAATAATTCAACATAAGCTCTTCTTTTTATAGATTCATTCCACTACTCTCTCTCCCCCTACCCCAAGAAATCAGTCTACATAGTTTTGGCTAACAACTTTGCTTAAAAGGTAGAAAAAGATACAGAGCTATAGGGAATGCTTCTCTGAAGTTTCACTAATGAGGAAGCAGATCTTAAGGCTCTTGCTGCTACTGGGCTCATTTGTATTTTTTATGAGCTGATGTACTAGAGGGTAGAAAAGAGACAGACTCTCTCCTGGCAGATTAACCAGCCCTCTAAGGGTGCCTGCTATTAATTTCAGTTATTCATCTGCACATCTGTCTCTGCCCAACTGTGTCACGACTACTGCTTCTCGCAGCTCACTTCATTTAACCAGGAGCTTTTCCCCCACTGAAATCTGTTAGCTTGTTCAGCTGTATTACAAGATCCAAACTCTAGTTATAAACTAGCTGAAGATCAGATCACTCATTTCCACTAGCAGAAAAAAAAATGATCTCTGATACTAGGAATTTTAAGGTAATAGTTATCAACCATGTTTATTCACCTCATGTTACTGACATGATGGTTCCTAACAACAGCTGGTACCTCTACTGTTTTCCCTAAGAAAACATGCTTTGCTACCCCCAGACTGTCCCAGTCGTGACTCCAAGGGAGCCACTCACACTGTCAAAATCTCTGAAGGTCATACAGCTTAAACCCTCCAGAGCCTCAAAATTCCATAGACAATTCCCCTACCTTCCAATGGAAGAAAAACTAGCTTGTACCAGATTTCAGACAAATACTTTTTTTCTCACTGCAGAGTGTTTCCTTTTGTTTTGACAAAGTTTTTCCGTCTTATACATCTTACTTAATGTCTTCACTTTCCTTTTCTTGACTTTGACTTTAACAACTAACTTTTGACTGTTACAATCGCCTGCCTATGAAGTGTAGTACATTAATATTTCAGAAAGAATATACAGTACATTACTGTGCAGTTCATCTGAGCTCAGCTCTTGTCCCAGTACTGCTTCCTTAATTTAGGGAACTATAGAGTTTTCCAGGATTTCCACAGATTTGGCAAGTAGGACCCTGGAACTTGCTGTTCTTCACCTTGAGCTGGTATAAACACTCACCTATACAAACACAGGACTGATATTACACTCTGTATTATCTATGCCTGCTTTTTTTTGGAGATCCCCACCTGATTGCTTTGTGGTTCAACTGATTTAGAAACAAGTGGTGTAGCAGCACTGGGATTAGAACACATCAAATATTCTCTGTATGCATTTACATTGTTTTCATGTACATTCTACAAAGAAGAATTTATGGTCTTTCTCATCTAGAAAACACGCTCCAACCACAGTGGTCAGTGTCCAAGAAATCACTTGGTATAGAAATCAGTTCATTGCTTCATGAGGCAGGATATCAGCTCTCAACATGAATCTTTTACCTGGTGGTCAATTAACCTGCCACTGTTCTTATCAGTCTGAGTTTTAGTCACCTGAAGGAATATAAGTGAAGAAGATTTTCTTCCTCTCATAGTCTTGCCAGATTTGCCACAATACTGAGTTTTCCAAGTCAGGCTATTTTCCTTACACTCCCTTTAAAGCAACTCCTTGCTTGCTTTATGATAACAGAATAACACAGAAAAAACCACAACCACTGCTAGACTTTGCCTGTGGATTACCATGTATCTAGCCTTTCAATATGTGTTTCAATTTATTTTTATAATACCTAATAACTATTCAGTCAAACTTGATTATTTGCACAGACATAGATTCAGCTATCCGAGATGGAAGCAGGCACACTGCAAAGCTCTAACCATTAGCAGATTCCCACAAATCCTACCACACCATGTCTCTTCTGTGCCACAGCAAAAGGAGCCACTTTATTCTGAACGAGAGGTAAAACTGTCAGTCTGCCCGGATGCATGACATCACTCACAGGGCTGACTTGCACAGGATCAAAGAAAGTAAGCCACCACAGGTACACTTCTACTATCACAAAACCTAGCTACTTTTAAAAAATGCAGGGTAGGAAAAAAGCTGTTTCTTATAAAAATTAGCCTGCCTATCACCTGTGTCTGGGGTTTCTACATGCCTTTCCAGAAACTGGGGTAGACAACTTTTCTAATCAAATTTCACTCAGGGATGCACACAGCCAACATTATTTAAAACAAGCTAAAGATTTAGTGGGTTTGTGAAGACTTCTACAAGAAAACTCTCCTTACAGTGCTTACAGAAGGCAAACTCAAAGATAACTGCAGATCACCTGAGACAAATTTAGTGTCTTATTTTAGTGAATATTAATTTAATTTTGGAGGTCTCAACAGACTCATTGTAACAGGATGTTAATATGAACATCCCTCCTAGAAAAGATTTTTCTCCTCCCAGTGTCCCTACTCAAAAGTCATTACTGCGAACTGTGTGATGTGTGCCAGTGTTGAAGAGATTATTTTTGTTTCATTTGCTTTGGTTTGTTGTGGTTTTTTAACCTGTTCAAACTCTGGAACTTTTGCCTGAATCAAAACATGTGACTAAATGTATTGCTTTCCAGGGGCAGAATAAACATCTGGAATTGCTGTAGGAAAGCCCCAATTGGCACAGTACTGTCACAGGGGCCATCCTAGTGACACACAATGCAGAGAACATTCTGGAGGCACATGGGAATTGTTTTGGCTGCCTCGTGTTTTATTGACCACAGCTGCTACAAAATCCATCTGAAGATGTTAATGAGATGCCCAAGCAATGGCAACCAAGAGGTGGCTGAGTCAGGACTGGACCAGAAGCAGCTTCAGAACTGGGGGGAGTACAATCCTAAACTTGGGAGACAGCTCTGTGCTAAAGGGACAACATCAAAGTATCTTGGGTAGTTAATACTGGAACTCCCCTTTTACAGGGATGTTCTTCATTTTACATTTCTGAAAAATAAGATAAAAGCACAAAAATAAAGTTGTAAGGTACAATAAATCAAAAGTAAACTGTTTCAGGCAATGCAGTATGACTACCATTAATTACATGTATTTAGCTTGAAAAAAAAATTAAAATTCATACCATAGCCCAGTTTAGAATTCCTATGGTAAGTATGCCTGGCCTTCACAGAATTCTTTATATTCTCTTTATATACTTTTACAAATGAAAGCAGTGGCACTGTGCCTTTCTTAGGTTATCACTTGGACACAGGATGATAACAGCCCCTCCACTGCACATTCAGAAATCTAGAATGACAAAAGTAACAGGGTTCATTATCTGACCAAACAAAACTACTCTTGACATGTTTAATGGACATATATTGCCAGTCTGTATTTTCAAATGTGTGATGAACTTTTAAAACCTTAGAGAGATTGAAGCAGTTTTCATTAAAACATCTTTAATTCACAAGCCACCAATGACTGCATGGAGCGAGTGAAAAGGTAAAAGAAGACAAATATTTCTCTTAGAGAGAAAGTCAGTAATACTGCTGCAACTGAACATTAAACTTACATTAATGGAATCTAATTTTATTGAAAACATATATAGTTCAAACAACAAGATTTGTAGAGTTCATAGCCTCTTACATTCTACTCTCTCTTTCCTTAACTAAAAGCAATCATCGTTGCATTTATAGTGTTATTTAGAGCTTGCCATTTTCTAAAGATGGATAGCCTTTCAATGTTAAAATATGTATTGTTCAAAATCTCAGAAAAAAAACAGTTCTGCTCTTCAAAGAATAAGTAATTTTTTTTTCTCAAATGCTGATTGGGATCCACATGCACTTTGTCAGAATCTAGCCTCACGAAACAATAAAATCAATAAAAAACTGCAGTGAAAGGCACGTGCAATGAAGCAAAGAATGAATGCTGCTAATCTGCTAAACAAGAAAATAAAGGATGGACTGGCTGCAGGAAGGAATACCATCATACATTTAAATTAGCATTGTCTTAATTAAGTCTATTTGTAAACATTTCTTGAAATTCAGTACATCATTTGTGTTCTAATACTTTGAGCAAATATAAGGTCACTGTAATTTGGCTTTTGACAGCTAAATCCACAACATAATTTGAAGAAGTAAATATGAAAGGCTATCACCTAAAATAAAACATGAGCTTGTGAAATGATTACTTTCTTTAGCTGGGGTTATTAAACCTTTCTTTAGAGTTACAAATCATTCTTTAAGTCAATAAAATTTTAGAATTGTTCAGCACTTTTGAAAAAATTATTCTCGGAGTGTTTCATATTGGTACCTACCTTTCTGCTTTGACTTTCCACAGCACCACTGAACCATTTGAGAGGCAATGAAATAATCAACATTTATTTTGATCAGTAAAATTCTACCCTCCACTCCACGTTCATTTTATGATGGGTTCCTCAGATGCCCACATCAATGGTTATGATAGACATTATGCACACTTTCCCAAAAAAAATGCTAAAATGTTGAATGTTCTCCATCAGACTCCTGAGCAACTCAGAAACAGCTCAAAAATATGCCTAAATTTCTATCTTCAGACCTTTCTTCCCCAAAGGAATGACCACTCTGAAAAAAAACTACTTTAATTCTACTTACATGTTAAAAAACAGGCCTCCCCACACAAAATCAACAACAAAAAAGCACAGTTCCCCAGGGATGTACTTCTGCAGCAGGGGAATCAGCATGCATTACTCTACAGCAATGTGTTCTGCCTGCTTAGCTCTTTAGTATATAAAGTCACTTCATCAACCCAATCATTTCTTTTTTTTCCTGTTTTTTTCCCCCAAAGTAACTCTAAACTACTTTAAAACACCTTCATTAGAGAAATGATTCAACAAGCACTGCTGCAAACCATGGAAATGTAAAAGCTGTTAAAAATGTATTAAATGCTGTCCATGCCACAAGGGTACTAGTGTAAAATGACCTTAAGTTTAAAGGCTCCCTATGAAGGCAGAACAGTATCTGCTCTGCTTCTCCTAATGAATAACAAATGGGCCTTCACAATTCATTTAGTTCAGTACAAGCTGCCATTACAACCCATTTTGTTTTTTTAACTTTGTGGTAATGTATCATCTTGCCTGACTCTATGTCATCTTCTTGAAGGTCACCAAAGGTATGTAACTCCACTCTCAATAATGAAAAAAAGGAGGAAGGAAAAAGAGATATGACAAATTTTGACAAAGCACCGACCAGTCCATTCTGATATACTGTATCACACAGTGAAGCTCATACTTCCTACACAAATATGCTTCCTGAATTTTAAAGAAAGTCAGAAAATAACTGAAGTCTTCAAAAGGATTCTGTTTTTCAATTAATAACTCAAATAAAACAGTATCTGGGAAATAATTCTTTGGCCTTCTATTTACTTTCTCTAGATTTTTGTTATGCTCTAAAATATAATCTGAATCTGAGCATTTAAAAGGAATTAAAAGACCACGAATATTTATTTCACAGATATTTAGAAACATGCACTGTGTTGCTATGGACAATTAGCCTTTTATCCAATTTTAGTTGGTAGCTTAACTCACTCACCCTAAGGTTTTAATTATCCCTTCAGTCTGCATGCTCAGGCCTCAATTCATGCAGCTGGAAATCTGCCTCAGTGATGTTATAACCTTGTTAATGTAACAAAAGAGGAGTTTACTTAAAACTGTACTGACTGTGGACTTAAGCCAAATTTACTTGAAAGAGGAAAGAGACTGTCAAAAATCCTACAATAAACACAGAAATGCAGTTCTTTCATAACCTTCACCTTAATTCATATAGACAAGCAATTTACATGTAAGTGGATTCATATGGCCTGAGAGGGGCCTCCTCTCTGGAGCTGGACTATTCTCCATACCCTACCCCCATCTTGAACAAAAAAAAGCTCCAACAGCTCACTTTACAAAAATGGCAGAGTATCTGCAATCTTTTTTAATCACAATAAAACATAATTAAGATAAACATTTATAAAGCTAGTCTGTATCAATAAAGGCAGTATAATTTCACAAAGCCAATTTCACATAAGTTCAGCTAGTCCTTCGTCAAATACATATTTTAAATTCAATAAAGGTTTTATTTGAAGAATGGAAAGTTGTACTAATGAGGTAATAGTTACATTAGCCTTAAGTGGAACTTGCTTGTCAGATACTGATATCCCCTATTCATTTAGTTGCCAAATTACAGGAGGGATTTCCTAAACTCATCTGTTAATTAGATTCATTTTTAGACTAGATACTACCAAAAAACCTACATTAGACTAAACAAAACATCACCGTATTGAAGTGTTGAAGGGAAATTATTCTGAGAGAAAAAACTATAAATTCTCTCAATATAATTGTGAAAAATCCTGTAGGTAAATTTCCCTCCTGATTGGATCTTTGTAGTACTTTTGTGAGAGCAGTGGGTACCTGGGTGCGATGCATAGCCAAAAACCAGAAAATATTCTGGTTTCATTTCAGCAGCTTCCTTTCAGTTGTTGACAAAATAATCCAGGTGGGCGCAGAGGGTAATGGGCACCCAAAACAAAACTGGAAAGCAGTCAAGTTATTTCATGCCTTCTTCAAGTTTAAACATTTTTCATTAGGTGAAAAGTCTTTTGTCAGAGCATTTTCCACCCTGCAAAGAGGGTATCAGGTTGCTGGATGTTAGATGATGATCTACCCTGCTTCTTGGGCTTCTACTCTTTAGGTGTTACATAATAATCTCTGCTTTTTGTTACTGAATTTCACACTAATCCCAACACCAGCTCCTGCTCTAAACCTCACAGACATCAACTGTTTAACTTTTGTTTACTGACCACACAGAAAACTTCTCAAAGCAGTCCTGCAAGAGCTGGATGAAGTTGTCCAGCTCATAAAAAATATTCACAAATTTACAGGATGAGAGAATTCTGTATTTTGGAGCTTTTAGAGTCAGAGTAAAAATTCCTTTTATTTTAAAAGTTCTCCCTATCAGCTGCACCTAACCAGCCTCTGGGACACAGTTTGCCATAACATGCAGACAGGTGAACATAACTACCACAAAGTCCCCTCACACAATAAACCCTTCCTTTAACATTTTCTACTCACTATCTCTGTTCCCCAACCATAATAAAGGCAAGGAGGTTGGAAGCCAAACGAACAAAGTAGCACATTTAATGACAGTCTCTGTCAGATCAATCTACATTTCCCCCTCCCACTTAGAAGATGAGAATCATGGAAGCTGGTTTGCAAACTATGCAAGTTTTTTGGGAAGTAGAGAAGAACAATCCATCATAACTAGAATGATTTTAGCAATATGGTGATCATCAGAGTCCTGTGTGGCCTAATTTTGGTCAGAGCTGAATGCAACAGTGATAAACTACATGTTTGAGGTAGGAGTGGTTAGAAACTGGGAAGAGTTTAACCACAAAAAAGTATTTTACATTTCTAATCTAAGCCAACAAATCACAGTTTCCCCCTTAGTACCTACACATTTACAAAACTGAAACTGGATGGGTTTTGAGAAAATCATTATTAAATATGAAAGAAAAAATATATCAAACCTTTCACTTGCAACTCCCAATAAACATTTAATACTAAAATGTAACACAATAAGCATAGTACTCCTACTAAAATTATGCAAGCTCCTCTAAAAAAGTAACATTTCTATTTGCCAACAACTAAAAAGTCTTTCACTAAAGATATTCTGCATAAATTTGTACTGTCACCCAGCTTTTGTTTCACCTTGAAAAGTTTATCTATTCAGTTGAAGCCACTTCACCCTACGGAAGCAAGCCAAGGCGCCCTTTTAAGGTGATGTTTATGCTGAACAAATCAGCTTGACTATAGGACTTGGCACAGACTTATATAATGTACCTTCTTAAATAGGGGCTTTCTTTGCTAAGATACCCTGGTATACTGCACAACAGTGTGGATTTAGCCAGCTTTGTTCACAATCAGAGAAAACTGAGATGAGCTCATCCTGATTTCCATTGTCATCACATAATTCATGACCTGTTAGTCTCTCCTAAACACCAACAGGGCACTGAAAGGAGAGGTGTTGTTCCTTAAAAAGGTAGTGCTTTAGCACATTTTTGTGTGCTATGCCGTATTTTGCCAATTGTATTTGAAGAATTCTGCTTTTGCTGAAATGTTTCCACATTCGCATAGTTTAGCTAGCTCTGACAGTGATTACATCATGCATGTTTTTATTATTATGTTGTTTATTATTAATGGATGGGAGCCCATTATAGGTGGCACTGTATTAATAAAGGGGATGGATCAGTCTTGTCACGGTCACAATCAGTAATCTACACACAGTTCAGTGGGAGGGCACAAACACCACCAACCACAAGTGCATCTCCTTCTCCAAAAGACAAACTTTTTTACTCATTTCAAGATAAAGGTACAGCCCTCTAGGAGGATAAATTTTTACAGGTGTTACTATATAAGTTAAATAAAAGAGTAAGTGGTACTTATGGCCTTGCAGGAAGAAGGTACTTATGGCCCTGCGAGCTCACACCTTACAAAGCACGAGGGAAGGCACATTAGAGAATCATCTTTTGGACAACAGAGCGCAAAACTTCAAGCACACCTTGCACCTTATCACCTGAGAGAACACAACTGGAGGGAACTAAAGAATAGGAATTTAGATGTGTTTTTCCACAGCACAGAGAGAAGTACTTGCTTTGCTGGGGGCATGGGATGGAAGAAGGAAGAAGGTAGCAGTGGATTTACTTCACATCACCTAAGGAGTAATGGGAAGGCACAGAAAGCCTTCAAACCTAATCAAACCTTTCCCTTCTGCTGCTAAGAAAACTGTTTCTGTTTGATTGCTTCTGACTCTGTTCTCTCCTGACTTTATAAGACCTTTTCCTTCTAACAGAAAACATGCATTTCTAAGCACATTTTATATTTCGTATCTTTATGCAATATTAAAGAACAATCCACCAGTTTAGTGTAAATGATCCAAACCTTTAAAATTTCTTTGGTTCTTCATCTTCAAAGATCTGAATTTACATTAAGTTCAGCATTATCCCGCTGGGGAGACCTTCAGCTCATAATTCCTATCATTGAATTGCATGGCCTGGGTCTCAAGTATCTAAAAAAAAACCAAAACCCTGACCCATCATGTTTTGAGGTTTAATATGCAGAAACATCTGCTAGAATCATATTGAGTTGGCCGAGGTTAGGAATATGGGAGCCTGCAGTTGATCAGTGCTGCCCTAGGTGTCACGGAGGCCAATGGGAATTACACTAAGAGGGTTTCAGCAGACAAGGGTGTAATTCAGTCAGCTTTAAAAAAAATCCATGAAACAGAAGGCTAACTTTTTCTTTCTTTTTTCTTACTTTCAGCCTCCTACTCCTTCCTTTCTGGCTTTTGAGCCATTCCCTCTTTTGAGTGTATTATCAGAGGTGGAGGCCTCTACATTCCCATGCTGGCTGAACTTCAAAATAAATGCCATCCTATTTAATAATTTTTACCATCATTAATTTTTTACATAAGAAAAACATTTTTAAGGTAGGTTTAAAACAAAGTATATATATAGCTTTGTCAAGATCACTAATTGAAGAGTACAATATTTTCCTATAGTATTGTTTCCTATAGTATTGTTCTGTCCGTAAAATGCTTTTATTCCCTATATTTTCTAACATTACAAATAAAGAAGTTGTGCAATAGAAACCAGACAAAAAGTGCTTAATAGTAGATAGTAGATAGCATATTCACTTTTGCTTCTTTATGTAGAAGTTAAGATTGCTAAACTGCTCAATAATCTAAGGTCAGATAAAAATAACAAGCTTCCTTAGAAAATTCTAACCCCTAACATACATAAAAAACAGAAAAGTGTTTTAATTTAAAGAGATTGATTTAAACAGAAAAAGGAAATAACGGGAGAAGCAAAAGTAATGATTTTCAACTGCAGTTGTTTCTTCAAATTTTCATTCACATTACAAAAGATTAGAATACTCTGCATCTCCACATCCTTCAAGCAGTTTGAAACACCTGTAAACCTGAAACACTGTTAATCCTGCCTCACTTCTAAGTGGTTCAATCACTAGAGAATGTCATGTAACTGTCATATCTCACTTATAACCTGCACTTTAAACCAATCATTTTGTCACTTACATCATCTTGTAAATACACTTATACACTATAGAGCAACAGAAGACACAAAAAGCCATTCAAAGTGCGGCCACTGGTTTTTCTATATTGTATTAGTAGACTTAATATAACTGATTCTTTAAAAAAAAATAAAAAGGCATTAGAAATCATCACTATGTGTGTTTCAGTGAAATTGAGCAATGTGGGAGGAAAGGGCTGATATTGCAGAGAGAAAATAAATTTTAGGAGCACAGGTCAAGAACAACAGCCAAGGAGTATAAAAAGTCCATAAGAGCCAGCTCCTGTCTATGAATTTGTCTAACCCCTCTTTGAATCAGCTGATGTCTCTGTGGAAGCAAGTTCCTGAAGGCCACCAACCAACCACTCCACAAAGCAGCACTTCTCCCCTTCTAATCGATCACTGATTAACTTCAGCAAGTGTCTGATACTCCTCATGCTGGGAGATCTGGCAAACAACAGCTCTACACTGAGTTTATGCCTTCCTTTCTGATTCTTCAAACTTCAAACATATCCTCCCCCTGCCTTACCCTCCCCAGAGCCAGAAGTCTTTTAAGTCTCTCCCTCATAAAGCAGCTGCAGGATCCCCTTGATCTCTCTACCATTCAGGTCCTGGGGAAAGCACTAAACCCCTGAAAAGTACTGTAGAATTTCCAACATAAAATGTTTGCTGGAGCACTGAATGTTATTTTTCTATTGAGGCACGGTACCAGAATGGGTAAAGAACAATGGCAACAAAACTGGAAAGCAAAGTGCGCTCCTAGAATGCAGAGTGGGAATGACCACCAAATTCTCCTGCCTGGCAGGTGCCTCAAATCACGTGGATCAAAGGAACCTGAAACATCACTTGTACAACTAGACACAAAATCCTTATGAAATGAAGAAAACAAGCCAGACTCATTTTCTAGCTCAGAAAAGTACACCTAATTATTATAACTATAGTATGCATTGTGTGGAATATGTTTGAACTCCTTCTGGTTTGCCTCTGTGACACAAGCACTGCTACCTTTCCATACCAGAGAGGAAGACATTGTCTCCCTGGGAGGGAAACACTTTGAAAAGATTGCTACTGCCCTCTCCCGCTGTCTAAAGGGGACAAGAAACAATGACAGAGGATCCAACTTCCTTTACTTGGATATTAACGTACAAGTAAGCAAAAGACAGCCTCTCATATCACAGTCTGGAGAAATCCTAAACTGATCTTACTAACCTTCAATAGCAGGTGACCTATTTTGAAAGTAAATTATGACTTAACAAGAACAAAATGAGGAAGAGAAATTTGCTTGCCATGCTGATGGAACTTTAATTATGAATCTTATAGAATAAAATCAAAGTATACTATCCTTTAGTCTGAACGTAGGAGGAAGTACTCTCAAGTAAGAACTTGGTGACACTCATATGTCTTTAAGAGAAGCACTTCGACAAGTAAACAGCTCACTCATTCTGTTCTCACAGAGAGAAACATTTTATTGCTTAGTGCCCCTTCGTTGTTTACAAAAGAAAAACATCTTTTCATTTTAGTCAAGAAAGCTTCTGTTCCAGAGAACAAAGCCTTCATTTGGCCTTCTCTAATCTTTATGGTGTTTGCAAGTTGGTGTCAAAAATGTTAGTCAAGGCATGCTGTGTTACAGGTCTGTGGGGCAAAAACAGTCACAAGAGACTTTTCACCCAAGTTAGGAGACCACATTACCATTCTAACTACTTCCTATGGAAGTCACAGTTGTATCAACATCCTGCTGTTTTGTTTGTATTTAACTTGGGATATGACTCTCTACACTCTCAGCATGAATCCTACAATTAAATTGAAGCAATCCACAGGTTACTCAAAAACATTCTAGTGTTCTGTATTTGAATTGGTACAATTTTTGAGACAATCAACTTGCTATCTGAACATGTTTATAGTTACCACAGCTGAAACAAGTCAAAATAATCTTTCTGATAAAATTATAAAAAAATAGTAAACTACTTTCTGAAAATTATTTTTCTCTTCACAGCTTTACACACTGCTCTGTTATCTAACCCATTGAGTAAAGACATGTTAAAGAATTCATGTCAGAGAAATTATCATAGATATCTTTCTCCAAATATAGGCTGTACTACAGCTGGAAAAGTAGAAAAAAAATTAAATTATCCTTCTTTCAAAATAATACTTTATTAATAATATAAGAAATCTGACTCTGGCGTGTTTGTTTAAACTACAAAGAGACTCCTTTAGTGTCACGGGTCCACTACTGCTCATTTAGGCTAGAACTATTCCCAAGGTAGGGGCTGGCTGGTTTTAGAATATACTAACATTAAAAAGGAGCATAAACCAAGCAGCTTTGCCCACACCTTTTAGTGAAACATCTCAGGTTCCAGCACAGGCAAGAGAGCTGATTATCTCCCTTCCTGCTTTCCTTTGGAAACGATGGGTGCAGGAGAAAGCTCTGTCTGGCTGTAACACAGAAAGCAGGCGGGTCTGCAGGGAAACCATCCTTTTAAGTGCTTTTAAGGAGCGAGTTCCATGCATTTCAAAGAGTAGTTCTAACCTTAAATCACCTTGCCAGTTTCTCCTACCTTGCTGTATTGCTTTCCTCATCCTTTGTGCTGTATGGAAGAGCCCAACAAAAGGAAATTAACTTCATGACTACATGCAAGTAGGTCCCTGCAATTTCATCGGGGATTCTCCTGTCAGTGAGTGCCATGCCTCTGGCCTGTGCTTGCCCTGAGCAGGTGAATTGCATACATAATTACCCTGAAACATTCCAGATGCACTGGATTTACTACTCACAGAGATTGCAGAAGCACTTTTCACCACTGCTGTACCCACAGCAACGAGGAAGAAACCACTATCCTGTGGGTGTCAGAACCTCTTAGGGTGGAGCAATTGGGACATAAATAAAGGCAAACATGTTGAGTTCCCTCCCCAGGTGTCAGTTTCAGACGGTGATGGATGGAAATAGTAATAGGAGAATGTAAGGCAGAGACATGAGCTGATTTGTCCAGGTGCTGGACAAAAAAGTCTAGATGGATTCTCTGGACATCCAACAGCCCTTGTCAGAGCTGCAACTCCTGCTGAGCTGCTACAAAGACGTGAAATCCCCAACTTCTACTCCAGTAAAATTTATAGATGGAAAAAAGGAGGATGTCTGCAGAAAAGCAGATGAATGGTAAACTTTCTTATACTTCTGCCACTGGTACTTGCTTCATAAAGCATTTTGACTTCCATACAAATTCTGACTCTTCAGATTTACATTTTACACAGTCTGCCCCTTAGGCTGTGACCCCTGACTTCCAGAATCCATTCAAAGACCCTCTTCATCCCTGCAAGATCCTGAAAAGTCCACTTGAAGCTATCTGTATGCTTTTCCATGCCTGAAGCTCTTGCTCTACAAGGCAGGAGGGCACCAGCCAGACCAGGTGACAGATAAGAGGACAAGGGACATTCTCCTCCCAACAGGACAAGCTTCCTCCTCACCCCGTGGAACTGCTCATACTCAGTTTGTTGAACCAAGCAGCTCCAGACCATGGTCTTGCACCCACGGCTGGCATCTAGTGGCAAATCCAAGCGCCCTCTCCTTGTCAGGTGCAGCAGCTGAACCACTGCCCCAGCAGGCAAAGGGCACTGCGTGTTCAGCACTTCTGCACAGAGTGGCAGCTGCTGGGACTGAATTCTTGGTGGGAAAAACGTTGCATCCCCTTCTTCCCACAAATATTTCATCCCTGACTATACACAGGTGCTGTTAAATGAATAAACCTACTGAAAAACAGAGATAAGCAATATTCAATTTATTATTTTCACTGAAAAAATTGCGACCATACTTAAACAAAGGAAGGGATGTTTAATTTTATCCTGTCACTGTAAGAAAATTTACTGCAAAATCTAATTTAAAATATATTTTTTGGACAGCACAGCAGAGTTCTATTTTTGTTACTGAATAAAATGACTAGTAGCTGGGTTTTTATTAGGAGATCTTTAATGCTTCATTACTAATCATCTGATTTATTCCACATAAGGGAAAATATATTTTATTCTGGAAATTTGTAGTGAATTTCAGGGCAAACTCACTTCCAACAAAACTGATTTAGCAATACCCACAGGTGATGCCATGAACTCTATTAAAGGCAAGGAAATTGCCTTTCAAACTTGGCAAGAATTTCATTCAGGATACTCTGAAAGCTTCAGAGCACTGAGCGTGCTGAGTTAACAGAGGAAACACTCAGTAATTAACAAATGAATCTCAAAAATTAAGACTTGTCAGATCTTCAGGTCAAAATATGAAGTACAGTCTTTGGGGGGATTAATCACATGGTCACTCACTAAGTGCAGTGTTTGTCACATGTAACTAACTCACTGAAAGATCATCAAATTAATGCAAAACCACAATGAAGTATTTTTTAACCTTGTATTTAAACAATAAATGGAATAAATATCACAGAAAGTTAACTTCAATATTTTCAACCAAGAAAAACACCAAATTTTGATAACAAAGTGGGGTGGAGGGGATGGGGACGGCTTGGGTGTCGGAGTTTTGTGCTTTCTTTTTAACTCTAGAGGTTGCAGTTGAAGATAAAACACATACGATTTAAAACTTGAACTTAAAAAAAGAGTGACAATCATTTTTATATCTTTTCCCCCACATGCCATTAGACTCTCTTTTATGACTTTTGGCTCTCCAGGTCAAACTTTATATCTTCCAAAGGGAAAATAATTTTGACCATTCCTAAAAAGATGATCTGTTCCATAGAGTAAAACCCACTTTCTATGAGGGCAGGCATTTATTTCACATCCATATATATACAAGGCAATTTTAGTATTATATAAATACTCATTTATCTATCCATACAGCTACCTAATTTTGTTACAAGCAGGTTTATGAGTTTTGGAAGGAACCACCACATAGGAAAGGAGATCTGTATGAAAGCATTGTGGTCATGGAAGTATGCTCCACAAATATGGCATTTCTGAAACATCTGACAAACCTCTACCACATCACAGCACTGAAACTTCTCCTACCCTCAAGCTCTTCATGTTACAAAATGAATAAGCTTTTCTAGGCAAGCCTTGTGAAGCTCTCAGGAGGTTGTGCTCCTACTTGCGGACTCTCAGAAAATGAAAACAATGTCTGGAAAAAGTAGTCTTAGGATATATTTCCAACTACCAAATTTGAAGTTCAGGCCAACTGAAATATTTCTGTGGATGATAAATACATTTTTAAAAAACATTAACGTGGCTTTTGTCACACTATGCAATACACATTTTTTTTAAAGTATCACTTACTAAAAAATAAAAAGTGCATTGATGATTTTTTTTTATGCTCAGAGATAGAGCACAAAGCAACAAGACAATTAGGCAAAATGATGGATTTGAACACATGCTGCATTTTACTGTTAACATGTATGCATAACTTCCATTAATGTCAGTATGAGTTATGTGTGCACTGCTAAAATAATATGACCATAACAAAAATATTTCCTCCAGAACTAATATAGTAATATTTTTAATAGACATTTTGAAAAAAAAAAAAAAAAAAAAACCACATATTCAGAAAGTAACATGTAAATGCAACTCCTTCTTCAAACTTATACTTTCAAACTCTTTAAAATAAACCTTATCTTTTTGGCATCAAGTTAAGAGTAAGTTGATTTTATCAAACTACCTTTCATTTAATGGGTACTTATCTTGTTTCCAGTTGAAAAAGACCAACCAGATATGAACAAGATTAAGCTGTTACCCATTTTTACTCTAAACTTCCATAAATTACCGAATGTATATGGGAACAAGAAATGACAATTGAAGAAGTTATCTAAAACTGATAACTGACTGTGGCCAGTAAATTAAGATGGATCTTGACAATGACAGCCAGATGGGTCCAGAATGCAGAGTTATGGTAGGAACTTGAACATAATATAAGCATAGGAAATCATCATGAAGGTTCTTAAACACACACTTCATGCCTATTTAGCTGGAAATTAGCAGCCAAAAACTGTAATTACTCAATATCGAATTTTTAAAATGATAACTAGAAATTACGGTCAATGCTTCCAATTCATAAGTTATTTTAAAATGCCAGAGATAAGACAGTCTTTTATTATATTACTACAACACAGAATTATCATTATTCTGTCTTCAGATGTCTGGCTCCTAGCTAGCATCTAAAACCTGGATTAGAGAATATCTTGTTCATTTTTAAAAACCCAACATCGAGTATATTTTGTCATAATGCAGCAGTTTTATAAAGTTTGCTTGTCCTTCGCTTATTTCAGTGAGCAATTTCAAAAGTTACACAACTGTAACAAAATATCTGAATTATTTCTGAAATATGTTTATTAACAGAATCATAGAATGACTTGGGTTTGAAGGGACCCTGAAGATCAGCTATTTCCCATACCCCTGCCATGGGAAGAACACCTTCCATTAGACCAGGTTGCTAATTTTATTATTTTAGTTTTAAAATTTATACTGAAAAACACTCCAAATGTTTATATCTCATTTTAAATTCCACACTGTTCCTAACTAGGATCTTTGCTACTGGGTCTTTCATCACTAATACCACCCACCCAGCCCTTCATTCATAAATAGATCAGCTTGTATCAAAACAAGTCCTACCTCACCAGTTTTTGCCAAACTCACTTTCCAGATTTTTCTGTGGGGTTTTGTGTACCTAATTTAAAAAGTCACACTAACAGAATTAAAGATTTTTCCACTATGTTGCTCAGCAATTGTTGATTAAAAAAAAAAAAAAACCCAACTTATGATTAGGACCAAAAAAAGGCACTTGGGGAAACAGACCAAAGCACTACACAGAAAATAGATGACTGGCACTGAGCTTCTGAGTTATGATAGGACAGTTAATATGTACATATAACAGAAAATTTAAAAAAACTTTTTAAATGTATCTATTATAGAATATAATGTCACACAGTATTCTAATTCATATCTGATTCCATTTTTCTGTATATAGACCTCATTAAAGTCAAAACCAGAAATTCTTTAGATATCACCAGAAACAGTTGTGCTTCCATTACAGTATTTTTGCACCTGCATTACACAGCAGCCATTCTTCAAACCAACGTTTATAAAAGCCTGCTAAGTATATGACTCCATTTCCACTTTGTCTTATTAACAACAACATTACAAAAACCATTTTTTCTGATTATTTCCATTCCTTTAAAATGCAAGGGTAACTGTAACAATTGACCTGAAGTTATACATGGCTTCCTCCCTCAAAAAAACTGTTTCAAAATTACAACTGTGGATTTTCTTTGTTAAATGTTAACTACACATTTACCAGCCTAGCCAAGTCATAGTAGGTTCACTCTTTTTGCCAATTTTAGAGATCATATCAGAGTTTTAATGCCCCATAATTACAGATATTTGCTTTTCTTTGTGTGGAGGAAGCTAGATTTAAATTATATCTCTCCCTTCCTTTTTCATTCTGAACACATATACACAGTGATAAAGTCTATGCAAATAGGTTTTTGTTAGTTTGGGGGTGTTTTTAACCAATTCAAAGCAATAAACTTTGCACCATCAATAGAAAGTTCCCTTCCCTTGAATGTGACGCTAGCAGAGATTCCAGCATTGCATTCCCATTGAGAGATGGGGCTTTAGATTCTCAGTTTCTCATAGAAGTTAGACAGTGCTGATATTTTTATTTGCATGCAACAAAAGAACTTTCAAAAAACATTGAGTACATCTAAAATGAAGAATTTTGCACTTCCATGCTTTTAAAGGAATTTTGCACTTCCATGCTTTTAAAGGAATTTAAGCATCTTAAAACTATTAGAAGTCCTTAAATTCAGACTTAAATATATGCAGAGAAAAATAAAAAAATAATACAGAAAAAAAGCCACCAAAACTTTCTCCTATGGCAAAAGTAGTTCTTTTCTTTTTGGTCAATTTTTTTTTCCTAGATATTAGAGAAATCAAGGCACTTACTTCATTTCTAGAATTTCTTCAAGCTGTTTCCTTCGCTCTATTCTCAGGTTAGCCAGATGTGCTTCTTTTTCAGCCAAAGACTGCTGTGTTGAGGCAAGACGGGCTTTGGTGGAATCTAATTCTTGTCTAGTCTTTTCCAGTGCATTCATCAGCTCTTCCACCTAAGAGAGAGGACATTTTAAACCCCATATTCTTTACAACAAGAAAATATTAAATCCATATAAATACAGGGGGGGAAAGAACCACTAAAGGAATGATTTTCTGTAAATGGCTGTTCAAATCTCTTTGTACCATAACAAGTATTAAAAAGTAACAGTGGTGTTTCAAAACCAAAAAAACACCTCAAAGTTTCCATGAATCCATTAGTAATAAACAATATTTATACAAAGTAGAACCAACACAGATCACCAAGAACCTATTTAACCTGGGCCACTGCCACATACATATACAATTTATAAATATTTCCTGCACCATCTGGATTATTTAAATTCCGGGAGGGTGGTAGCTCATCATAGCAGTAATTTCAGAAATTTCAGATGCAGCTATAGATGCATGTTTTAATATAAAAGTGCTCATGAAAACCCAACTATTTTTCATAAATATTGCACACCTTTGCAAAACAGGTTGCCCAGGGAAACTATAAACTCTCCAGTCCTTGAGTATTTTTAGATTTTGATTGAATGAAGCCTGGACAATCTGATCCAACTTTGAAGTTATTCCTGCTTTGAGTAGGGGTTTATACTGCATTGCCTCTAGTGGTCCCTTCTAACCAAATTATTCTATCATCCTAAACTTTAAAGGTCTGTAACTGCTCTAACAATGATCAAGTTATTTTCCTCATGATAACAGTGAGAAGCTCGAAGTGTAGGAAAGTTGTGGTGATCCCACTCTTCCCTTAGCATGGAGAAATGTCATGGAGAAATTTAAAGAACACACTAAAGAATGGAGAGTGGACAATGACACCTGTCTGGCAGCAGAAGCTTTACTTGTGGGGTGAATCATTTTATGTGAATACTTATATTCATATTTTTATATATTTATATATCTCATATATATGTAAATATGATATATAAATATACATATATATTTATATTTATATATATATATTTATATATATTTATATATCATATTTATGTGAATGGCCTCCACTAACCAGGATGCCAGTGGGATTTTCCCCTCTTCAAATGATACAGTTTACATAAAGTGAACAATAGTTTGGTTTTTTTAGTGAGATATAATGATTTGAGTAACAAATGTCCTATTTCCTCTATGTTCTTTTTCATCTCCTTTGTCCAAATTTTATTATTTTATAAACTAGAAAACACTTCAGGAAGAACTTCTAAATGAAACAAAATAAAATGGGAAAGAGGATACATTCCATTCATCCAGGTTACACAAAGGACTGAAAGGAGTTCAATTTTGCTGTGAATTGAAAAGTCTGACAAAATTCCACCATGCTCATATCATCAGTGTGGCTACTTCTCCCAAGCTCATGCTTAACTCTTGTTCTCTAAAGCCTCCTAGCAACCAATCAGTGCTTATAAGCCACACTTCTGCTTCAATTTGAACATGCACTGGCTTCTATACAAGAAGTTCAATAAATAATACAAATAAATAATAGAGTTGTCAGAAATTATAATGAGGACTCACAGCCTGATTGCCAATGATACACTGATTAGTTACTCCTTCTACACCATCTATACACACACTCTAATAAGATCAGTGAAATACTAGAACGTGTCTGATACCCTGCAGTGCATAAGCTGTATTTCATGAATGCAGAATTACCAATAGTATTTAAATTATTGATGTTCAACCTTCCACTCAGAAAGTAAAAGCAGTGTAATAGTGATATCAATGAAATAACAAGGAGTGCAAATTGTAGGTCTCTGCAGACGCCAAGATTCCACTGAAGAAACCATGAAGAAAGATGATGACTTCAGATATCTTTGTAAAATGACTGTCTAGTGAGCATTCATAGTAGAAGTAGCAAAGAGAACATGTACTTGAGGGGAAATAAAGAAATAAAAAAAAAAGCTGGATTTACACTTAAATCCCATGAAAAAAAGAATTAACAAGCCAGAAGGAAAGAGTCAGATCATATTTCTTTAAAAACAGATTCAATTTCTAATATAACACCAGGTACTTCATCTTCTGCTTTAGTGCAAGAACATAAACCAATGCTGTCTCCAAGAAGGACAGGACTTAACTACTAAAACATATGATACTTCTACCTGTTTTCAGGGGCTATTTCTCAGGATTTTCCTTGCACCTTTTACAAACTGCATCTTCTTTCTGCTGAGCCTCCACTCTATCACTTAATTCCAGACAACATCTATTAATGGAAACTGTACTAAGGATCAAAACTGAAAAGTCATTAATTCATACAGACTCCAGCTTTGAGACAGTATCTTTAAACACCAAGACACTCCACACTTGCAGATTTATTGGGCAGATGAGAATGTAAAAAGGCAGAATTCCTGCACTTCTGTATTTTTAGTATCATTGTGCTCCCTTTCCATGTTCAGCTGAACTTGGTACCCAGCCTGATGATTGACTGAATCCTCACCCAAGTTCATATCACATATACCACATAATTTACATTTCAAAACATTTAAGAGAATTAAAGACTTGTGGAAAACAAAGCTGTGGATTTGTTAATGTCTGTTACTAACATACTCTTACATTACCAGACAAAAGAGATCAAAGTTTAAAAGGGAAGGGAAAAAAACTCCAAAAACTTAAATATGAAAACTTTTTCAAACCACAAATCATTAACACGTGTCGACTTGAAAGTTTTATTTTAATTTACACTTTCAACACAGTATTTGCCAGCTAGCTCTTCCTGCATTTTTTGAATATGACCCAAGTTCATAGTTGGACGTTTTCCTACTTAACTGTCCCACCAACACCGACAGCCAAATTCAACTGGCATGCATGCGCACAAGAAACTGATTTTTTTTTTTTTTTAATCAACTTCTATCAAATGTAAACTTTTGAATGGTGAAGTTGCACTCACAATCATCTTACCATGCTAACTACATAGCTGCAGCAGATGTGTCACAATGGGAAATCAACCACTGCGGGCAGTATTACAGATGAAAATTCTGGTTTTGGGCAATCCCCAGCCCAGCCCAGCAGTGCTGCCTGGCAGGGGTAGAGGCACCAGGGGCAGTTCCCACCTGGAAGCTGCTCCCTTTCCCCAGCCCTATCCCTCAGTATAAATGCTCCTAATCACAAACCCCAAACGTTTTGAATTCACAGGAATACACATTTTGAAAGAGTTTACAATGAGAACCTCAGTGATTGCACAGCCCTTAGCTTGGGAGTATTCTACGCCCTGAATGTGTTTTAAGCTGGGTTTTCTTCCCTTTTGCAAGACAAAGGCCTCATTTTATCCTTTACATTTTGCAATAAAAGCCTTTTTTTTTTTTTCATACTTTCAGAAAGCTTAACAGACCTCAGCACTCTGAGGATTTTATTAAAATCTGCACTAGAATTAAGTTTGTATTTCAGAATGGCAGAAACCCAGCAAACTATTGTAACTGTTTCTTAGTTTAGAGTCTATTTTAAATGAACACTTTGTACTTGTTCTGCAGCTTCACATTTCCAAGTGCTATCAGCAGTGTTTCACACCAAGATAAGAAAAGAAAAAGAAATGAATGTGGCTGAAGTATACATCTGCGTTACCAGATTCTGCAAATTAAAGGAGGTTAGAGTTCAAATGAATGACAGTTTATTAAAAATGCCCTGGAGCATTCTTAATTCCAGATTGGATTCGGCTCAGTACAACTCAGGCTAACATAATACTGTTCCAGTTTGTGGCAATGAAGAGGGGGAGGGACAATTGCATGTTTTCTCAGCTCAAATATAATTTATTTCTGCAGGATGATGAAGAGCTGGCAACATTCCAGCAGTCAAGGTTAGTATGGTTAGTACTACTACCTTTAAAGGGTTGGCACTTCATTTTGGCAACCATCTTGGTGATAAATATTTTGGTGATAAATACGAGAGTTTTGGATTTCCCTAAGTGACTTTTTCAAGTATCAGTAGCTATATAAAAATTTCATGCCTATTTTATTTTAAAACCTAATCTTGTGTTAGCACACAGATAATTAATGAATTTTACATAGTAAAAGGAAATAAAGAAATCCATCTATTCACTTAGAGATTCTTCTACTTTAATATTAAAATATTAACCATTAAAATTTTTTTAAAGTTTAACAAACAATTACATTCGTTCAGTAAAGCTGGATGCACTTTGACAGTAAGTCATTCAGTGTAAGAATCCATCCAGTTGTTTTGAAAGCGGTTGGTTTTTTTCCATTTCCTAAGGAAATGCCTTTTTTTCTCCACTGCAAGTTACACACTATATAAATTTCAGTTATCTCCAGCTCAGTGAAGATTAATTTAATAAAAATAATACTTGGGCGTTCCCCCCCCCCAAGATTAAGCATGAGATTGTAAAAAAAGAAAGACTATAATCCTCAAACTTTGTGGCTTTCCTACAACTTTATTCCATCACTGGACTAAGAGGGCATAGAAAACACATTCACAGAGATGAGGGAAAACAGATAAAAGCCTGAATTTGTACACACCAAATATCCACCTACCAGCTATTTCGCCTCTCAGGCTGGAGACCTCAGCCTTTGACATTAACACATTGCCTGTGCCTCACACAGTGAAGGTGAGGTGAGTGCCAAGCATGCCAGGATCCTGTGCCAGCAGCTGCTGGCCATGCAGGGACCCAATTTATCTCATGGCTAATTCAATTACACACCTACAGGAGGGCCAGCACCAGCCATGTGGACCTACTGCTTTTAAAATTGCCAGTGCTGTCCTGCAATATGGTTTGTAAATACCTTGCTTCCTCCTGTTTCTAATGCGAATTTCTCCAGTGTGCAACTGCCTCAACAGTTTCATTACAAAGGTGTTTTTCACAAAAGCAAACAGACGTCACAGAGTGTCATACTGAGCTTTGCAAGACATGGAAATAAACTCTTTGTCACCCTCCCCTCTACTCTCTTCCCATCCCATTTGTCATCCATAGACAAATTCCTCACCTCTGACTTCCATCACAGTTCTTAAACCCAGGAAACAGGTCTAACAAAACCAGTTTAGTTATGGAGGCTGATGCTCCTGAACCTTTCCAAACAAAGAAATTAGACACATGTTGCATCTCACAACTTTGGAAATTGTCAGAGAAAAGTAACCATACTCTAGAATGCATAAAAGCTTTAAAATAAACACCATAGGTGAAGGATTTGACAGAATATTAAGCAGAATTTATAAATTCCAGGTTGGTTTTTCAAAACTCATAAAAGACTAGACACATAAGGCCCAGTGCCATCAGCCAGCAATGCAGTGGCAGTTCAACACAAAGCACCAGAAGCAGAGAAGCAGCAGTCCCCAGGGAAGGGCCATGTCCACAGGAACACAACAGCACAGTTATCAAACAGGATGCCATGCTGCAGAATTTGAAATAGAAAACCTCACTGAGATTGCTTCATTACCAAAAGTAGGATTTAAAGTATTTTAATCCTCCTGCTAAGAGCTACGTTAAGAATACACGAGGCTTGGTTTTATTCAGATAAAGAGACACAGCATATATAGAGCACATATTTCCCCACCCAGACCTGCAGGAACCACAGTAAGGGAGAAAAGGTTCTTTAGGTTCCTCAGTATTTCCCTGCTGGCTGTCACATGGTGGTTACTAGTTAAGTTAATTTATACAAGCACAGTGTTATAACAGAGACATATGCCCATCTCTACATAGAATTATTCTGGAATTTACTGGATTCCTATAGCTTAAAATAAATAGATATCCTAACTGAAAGGATTACTAATGATCTGGTCTTTATTAAGTTAATTTAAGATTTTGAAAGACATTTCTGGGAACTGTATTCAGCTTTTCTGGTACTGGCAGTTAGAACATTGATCATCTTATTCTAAGCCTCAGTAATTCAATAAAATATAAGACCAAAACAATATAATTCTTGGATTCATTATCTGTGATTTAGTTTTCCAATTAATATAGTGATTTCACCTACAACAGAAAAATATAATTAAGTAATTTTGGAAAATACTGGTCATAATCACTTAAATAGAATAACTATCAGTTTAAAAAGCCAAACCAAACCAACAACTAAAAGCAATACCAAAATTTTTTTGGTTTTTTTTAAATAAATCAAACAAAATTATGATATAAATAGTGGTAATCTCTGTGCTCTAGGGTCATGTTCCTAGAAAGGTGAAAACAAAAGCTATTCTAAAGTACAAACAAAAATTATGCTCCCCCTGCAGTCCTAGGAACACTGTCATCTATTTAAATAGTTCATCTTGTGAAACACAACTGGCCCCCAGTTGCAGAATTCTCAATTAGCTTCAGCTAAAATACACTCTATGACAACCCACTGACAAAATGTGAATGTGACCTTCAGGAAAACTGCAGAGGATGGGCAAGAGAACAGACTACTCCTCGCAGATGCAGCTGAAAGGTTTTGTCCCAAATAGAAGCTCTTTCATTAATAGCAAAACACTGTTACGTATATGATAAAGTAAATAACATCACATTCTGATATTTCAAGGGTATACACATTTAAAAATAAAAAGCAGTCCTCAGACCATGTCAATAAAGATACAGTATTTAAAGTGCTGCAAGAATCGGTCAACAAACGTTCTCTTTCCAAGGCAAACTTCATGCTGACAAGGCCTGATTCACACTTGGCCCCCAATCAACTCAGTCACCCAGACATGCCCTGTGATGGAAACGAGACCGAGCACCTGAGCAACTGTGCAAGTCCACTTTTTATCAATTAAAAAAAAAAAAAAGGCAGCATCCTTTTATTTTTGCATTTCATTTGAAAATTAGTTATTTCATTGAAATATCTTGTTAATTTTATCTCCTTTTCCACTGAGTTTCATCTGAGCAAGTCTGTGATCTTTTTAAGCAGCTGGTAGTCTTAGCTCTGCTCTTCCATTTGTTTGATACTGTCCAAATCTAATTACAAAGGTAGCATGAAAAGTGTTTTATAGTTGTGCAAGTGAAAGCAAATTTGATATAATGTATTGATAAATTACAGAGCTCGACCTAATGCTTTCCGAAGCATTAAAGTAAAGTAAAGTGACTATTCAACAGATGCCGATTTCAGTAGGACACTCAACTGTCCTACAGGATATTGTATCTGGAAGAAAACCCTTATGGGCTGAAAACAATTAGGCTGTGTGATTTCGGTGTTGAGTCCTTTCAGATAAACCATGCAAGCAGAGCAGAGCAACTCTTTAGCTGGTGTTAAAGCCCAGCGCTGTCAGAGCGGCCTCCCTGGTTAATGTCAATAGCACTGCGTATAAAAGGTGACTAAAGTGTGTACAAATGTTGATCTTTGGAGAAGGCATGCCTAGAATCATGCACACATCTACTATTTCATCCACCAGGTCAACTTCTGGGAGAGAGGGCAAATTGGGAGTTTTCTTGCCAAAAGTTGATTCTTAGCACGCTTGTTAGGTTACACAGCACAAAGCTACTTCCCCACTGCTTTTAATCCATAATCCCAATATATTATTAAAATTAGAAATGCTGCCTTAGAACGTAACCAAACACAGCAGGGATTCACATGGTATGTGTAAAGTCGTACTGCAAACAGGTAATTTATGTACATAGGAGGTTTTCCACACTCTGAATTGTGCTTACATACTGTGAAATCACAAGACTCATTAAAGTGAAAATGTTATTGTATGAAAATACTTGGATAATTCTATGTGAGAAAGCCCAGAAAAAAACAATTTCCTAACAAGGTTTGACACAATGACAATTCACAAATAATATTAATAGGCAGCAATATAAAGATTCATGTAACTGATTGGAAGACATAGATTCTGCATCAAAAAAAATTTCATGCCATCTTTAAAAGTTCTGTGACTTTAAAAGTTCATGTGAGTACTGAACACCCAAGGAAGACACATCTGTGCTCTTCTCTTAACACAGACAGTATTTCCCTGTTTACTTAATTCTATGGCATTTTTGCTACAAAATTATTTCTTTTATTGGCTTGGCACACATAAAGAAGTCACAGTGGCATGGACATGTCCTTAAAAACTAAAATTATCTCCTATTGTATATAGTGCAATATCAACTGTATCAATAACTTTAAGAAAAGTTAAGTGTGTCTGTCATGAAAGAGCTAAATTTTAGCACCCAGTTACAGATCACTCTTAATAAGAAAAATGTTAATACTTGGTATAGTAACTGACAGTTACAACCTGACTCAAATTTATTCAGAGCCATGGGGGAAGTACTGGAGAACACATGGAGCAGAACTATAAACAGTTGGTTAATTTAATTGTTTCAGATATAGAAAGAACACAAGCAACACAAGTTTACTAATAGGACAATAATAAACATAATAATTAAATATATAAAGCAACTAAAGATGGCTTTGGAGAGTCATTTCAGGAAGATACCAGTCAATAGGAACAGAACTGAAGTGCTTATGAGTTTGTCCAGGGTAGGGCAGCCCATGGGACAGTCAGGGAGGCCTGAGGGGGACAACAAAATGTCTGACAACTGGACTCCATTATTAACACATGATAAGCTAGGAATGATCACATGATGGAGCAAAAATATCAACCCAGAATTTGTCAGCCGGAATTCCTCCATGAAAGCAGTTCGCAATCAGCATGTCAATTTTTCAGAGCACTAAAGAGAAATCTTGCTCAAACCATAGCTCCCCGTTCATGAAACTATCCCCACACCTACAGGAATAATCTCGCTGGGTACATCAGTCCCAGATCACAGTGCCTCCCTCAGCCAATGTGAGACAGAAATGCCCTGTGGGTGGAAGAAGCAGGGCTGTAGGGGCAGGATGCTGAGCTGAATTCAACAGCCTCAGGAAAGAGAACTTTGTGTGAAAAGGGAGCCAGATGGGAGGTGGTGGCAGCACTGCCAGCACTTGGCAAAAGCCAAGGGCAGGAAGGGAGCCCTTCAATGCCTCCACAGAGCTGCAGCCACACAAGCTCAGGAGGAAACTGTGCAGCAACTGAACAGGTCCTTACACAACTGCACAGCCACAGGAGTGCTTCAGAGGGACAGAGAGACAGAACGTACAGAACTCTGCACACACACATAATGCAGAAAAGAAACTCTGTAATAGTTTGATGTGATTACAGAGGTGGGAGAAGAAAATCAGGTGGGGGAGAGAACACTGACAAGGGTAGGAAGATAGCCCAAGAAACATCATCCTTCTGAAACTGAACATTTTTTCTCAAAAACTGTTTGAAGGAAAAGGAAGTAAAAGACTTCAATGGTTTTACACCAGGTTAGCTCCTGAAAAGTTCATCTCCATCTCTTTGGGGAATTGAGCAGTAGTGTAGTGGTTTGGTCTGCTAACCTATGACAAGTAGTTAACATTTTTGGGAAGAACAAAGATGCTGAATTACAGAACTTGCACTTTTCCAAGCAACAAAGCCACACTGTCTGGCTATTACTAAATCAAAACCAAGTTCAGTGAGTATATTCCGGTGAAGAAAAAAAAACTTGTCACTTAAACCTTTGCCTCATCTACAAAGAAGACAAATATTTCAATTCTGTCACATCAGTCTGTGAGAATTTGGAACAAATATAAAAATGTAAATACTGTTACTCAGTGTTCCAAAACCTAAGCTTTTTGTTTGTCTCCTAGCTAATGATATATTAATGCATTTCCACAGAGTGATGGATTTTGTTTTGCTAGACTGAAAAAGGGGAGCAGAAGATTGTAACATTCATACAACTTCTCACCTTATTACTGGGCTCTTCCATAGTATCTACCAGGTACAAGAAAACAAAGAAAGGAGGCAGCAGAAAATGGTACTTCATTCTCCGAAAGTTGAAATATTCTAACAGATCTTCCCTATGGAAGTTCATTGATTTCCCACATCTTATGAAGCACTTACTGCTCAGCCTGTTATATGCTCAAAACCTTGGGTAAAGCAGCTTTCCTCACTCAGTGATTACAAGCATTTTTTGCCATGTGCTAGAATCAATACTGAAGAAAAGCAGCTATCAGTATTTAGGTTGAGCATTTGCACTCACTTTCTCAGTTGCACTTTACATTCCATTACAAAGGGCAGCCCTATGAAAGGCAGACTCCTAAGATGCAGGAATTCTGTTTATAGGTAGTATGAAGAAATTTTCTGTATAGATAAATTAATAATCAGTTAATAATAAGAAAATCCAGAGAAATTATACTACTAAGCCTTGGCCTGAACCATAATAATTCCTTTATGGAATTTACAAAAGATTTTATTATTTTAATTGTTCTTGTATGGGCATTATTAAGATACCAGAGTAATGGACTTCATAAAAGCCTATATAAAAGCACAAGTTTTATACAGCTGTGTATTTCTGTAGGCAACATATATTAGACAAAGTTTGATGAGAATAATAGTATTTCTCACCAGATGAAAAAGGGAAAAGTAGTCACAGAATCTTTAACTAATATAAACTGCATTTTGTTCCTCATCTAAAAGTTTTGTTTTCCTCCTAAGTCTCTCAAGTCTCTTCCCACATGAGGCAACATTCAAGAGTGTATAAACAGAAAACATGCAGATCTGCAAGTTGATTTTATTCACCCTGTTTGAAGCAAAATATATGGGCATTAAGACCACGAGCTAAGTGGCAGGACTTACAAAACTTACAACTGGCCTTGATGAGAGCTTTATTTTGGATCTGCTTGACCCTTCATGTAAACTAACTCACTTGTCACTGCTCATATTCTGTATAATAACTCTCATGGGAACATATATTTTATTATTTTTAAATCCCTCTCTTCCAAAGGCAGGCTTGGTTTTGGAGAACAGAGATGAATCCATACACATCAAGTTGTGCATTTGAGGGATTTTTTAAGATCTAGAGTCTGTATCCATGGAACACACAATCCCAAAGGTGAGGATACATTAAAGCTGTATTAGAGTGCATTTGAAAACATACATATTTAAACAGTATTTATAAATAATGCTTGCTTTCTTTTTCAACTTTGCACAGGCTTTTGTCCCACAGAAAAACTTTATTACAGAAGTCCCTGCTATACCCAGCAGTCCTTAAAGGAATCAAATTGCTATTTCACTTGTGCAAGCAGAACTTAGAATACAAACCCAAAAAATTCTTAGATTTATCATGTAAATAAGCAGCTATGCAGTATTAACTAAGGTGTCAGGTTTTTAAGGCAGAAAAGCATTTCCACCCATTTCAAAATGCCTTATACTGTATATATTCTGTTTCAGATGGGCTATTCAGTCCCTCAAATTAGCTCCAGTACCTGCTACAGTAAATGAAATCTCCATTGTATTTGTGTGCTTTAAGAAATACTGCTTCCAAAATGTTCACCAAAGAAAAGGTAATTCTTTTATCTACAGTCCAACAAAAGTAGTAACCCCAATAATACAACTGTGTGCTCACAACATAGTGTTTCAGTTAGAAAATTGCCCCAATGGCTGAAATTAGGCACACAGGACTGTTAGAAGAAAGTCATATAGTTATTTCTTTTATTCTCTGTATTTCCAATAAGTTACAAATATTTTTAAAATTTTTGGGAAAGAGGACAGTCTAAATATAATATATTTCTAGTGGAAATAACATTTGCTCCATTTAGGCCTTAGACAGTGCTGATGGCAGAACGAGATTGGAATGTGCAGATAATTATCTTTGAGGCTAGTCAACAGCTAGAAGGCCTTCATAATATCACCTTTAAGATCAAGCCAAGACATTCCAGTCTGAATCAAGGTTTATTTATTAAAGGATTTAGCACTTTTAGATCCAATATTGCCTGGAAGACCACCAATTTCCATTTCCAAATATCTAATTTCTCCAGTTTCTTGGTGCATACATAAGAGCTTCAAAATCACTTCAGTGAGCACACACATATGCACATAAAGACATCTAAATTCCTCCCCTCTCTAAGACGAATTCTGCAGGAAACACCTACAAGGCAAAATCTCCACAGAGAGAGAGCTATAGGAGATTTCAATAATTCTCATTCATTTAGACAACACAGTTTAGACAATTCCAGGAGGTTTTTAGTCAAAGAATTTGGATTTTTCTTGATCTTGATTCGTATAAGGGATACTGAGAAAAATAATGTTGCATGCATATAAGATGTGCGTTGAATATTTTTTTTTATTTAGGAAGAGACCCTGGCACTTAAAATTTCAGTGTTTACTTCTTTTTCCTTTAAGAAACACTGTTTACAATGAGTAAATACAATTATTTTTCAAAAGTAAAGATCAACAATTCTCTTGTTCTAAGTTGGCTTTTTCAGTCTAGGGTCTTTTTTGTGCTGGTGCCACTTATCTAAAATCTACTGTTCATGACAAGATCAAAAGTAATGGTTTATAATACAACATCTGTTCTTTAAATTCATAGCATAATCTTACAGAGGGTTTCTATAAATGAACAAAAAAGATATATAGCCTTTCTACATATAATGGATTTGGTCAACAAAAAACCTAAATAATCACAGTATGATCCTGGTTATCCAAACTTCCCTGCTGTACATGTCTTCCTGTCCAACAGTGACTCCTCATAATACAAACCCGTGAGTCACCCAGACAAATGTGGTGTGATACAAGTTGTTTGAATAAGTGCTATCCTACTGTATTGCATTATGAATATAGTTTAATCTGCCATGGTACTTGATGTAATATTATACAACATTCCAACTCAAGAGCAGGGAAAATTAGCCATTACAAGAGAATAACCCTCACTGCTATAAATGCACACTAACATGAGATAATAAAAATAATAGCTACTACTAACTTACTATGTTATTCTAATACTACCAATCAGCTAGTATTTCATATTCAAATAGCCAAAATACTGGCAAAGAATGTTTAAAGAAGTTTGTTTGGTTTGGTTTTTTTGAAAAAAGAGAAAAGAAGAGCATCTACTTTTCCAAGACAGTATTTTCTGTATGTGTCTCCTTCACTTTAATTAAGCAGAGTTAGTAATTAAGCTGCCAAAGGGAGGCCCGGAAGATAAAAGATTTCCCAAACCAAATAACACAAGTTTCCTGTACATAGGAAAGAAGATTCAAGTTCCTTATCTTAAAGGACAGCAACCTTCCTCCCCACTCCCTGCCTTCTCCAAATGCTGTTTCAACAGGAAAAAAAAAAATTCCAATTATATGCTCTGTCAGGAGGATATATTCTGCTCCCATGTACTGCCCATTGCTTCAGCAGGATAGAAGTAATAAGAGTTACTAGGGATAGCAATCCACTATTATTTTTACTCAGAGTTGTAATTATAAACTAAAAAATAAAAAAAAATTTCATATTCCCAGCACAGGCTTATGGTTAAAAGCCCACATGGTCCCATATACACTGTAATATCTAAAATGAAAGTCTTGAAAAAACAAAGAACTGAACCAAAGCTAAGCACATTGCTGTCTTTACCAGAGAAGTCAACTCAGAAATAAACACAACTGTTCATGAGAAAGATATTAGAAGCAATAAATTTTCTAGTGATGAGTGTTTTTAGGTGTATAATTTATGTGTGCACTCACTGGTGGCATGACCAGAAACACAGATATCACAGAATGAAAAGGAGAAAAACCAGGGGAAAGTAGAAGACACGGATATATGCTCGACTAGGCTGCTAAAAAAATAGCAAACTTCTATGAAAGACTAGATTGTGACATTTTCACAAAAGCAAAAACAAAAACGAGTGTTGTTGACTCAAGAATGAAGCTTGGCAGGAAGCTGCCACTAGGTCTTCTATAGTTTACACTATATTTTTTCCTTCCAGACGCTGCCAGTGGGAGGTTTTAAAGCATAATGATATACTGAGAAACTTATGACAAGCATGTCCAAACAAAGTAAAACATATTTTTCACAAAACAGTAAACTCTGATAGCTTTAAATCCATGGAGCCAGAGGTAGCCTGAAGACTAATTACAGCAGAACTGTTAACTTGCAAAACCTGTTTAAGGTATTTAGGTATTCTTGACTTTTTTCCAGAAAATATTATTGTAGCAGGAAGTTACTTCTGAAAAACAAAGTTGAAATAGCAAAGACGTTTCTCATACCAAAAAAAAAGGCTGAATAGTAATATGTTTAACAGCTTGATAACAGCAACAATAGACAAATACGTTAACTAGCATCAATTAGAAAATGTATCAGACACAGTAAACAGAATTTTAAAAGATGGAATAGGCGTAAAACTTGAATAGTTTTTTTTTATTCCTGGAAGCTGTCTTTTCTAAGTCATACTTAGAGTTTGTTAACAAAATGGTACATGAGGGTGTACCAAAATTTGAGTATATTTAAATGTGCAGTGTAAATGGAGATCATTACAGTCACACATGCAGTCACTGCTGTAATTTTCATCGTACAACCACATGACTAAGCACCATAAACCTCTAAGAACATGAAAAACCCTTTTCACATATTCAAACAAGTTTATCTGAGCCTGTATAGAACAAAAAGAGAAAGTGTTCAACAAGGTAAAGTGATGCACTTTAAAGGTCCTACACTTGGGTCACAACAGCCCCACACAGTGTTCCAGGCTTGGGGACAGAGTGGCTGGAAAGCTGCACAGTGGAAAAGGACCTGGAGGTGTTGGTCAACAGCAGCTGAGCCCAGGTGTGCTGAGGTGGCCAAGAAGCCCAGTGGCATCCTGGATGTATCAGCAATAGTGTGGCCAGTAGCATCAGGGCAGTGACTGTCCCCCCGTACTGGGCACTGATGATGCCACAGCTCAAATCTGGGTTCAGTTTTGGGCCCCTCACTACACAAAAGACACTGAGGTGGTGGAGTGTGTCCAGAGAAGGGCAACAGAGCTGGCGAAGGGGCTGGAGCACAAGTCTCCTTGGGAGTAGCTGGGGGTGTTTAGCCTGGAGAAAAGGAGGCTCAGGGGGGACCTTATGGCTCTACAACACCTGAAAGGAGATTGTAGCCAGACAGGGCTCAGGCTCTCCATCCAGTTAACAAGTGACAGGACAAGAGGAAACCAGGAGAGATTTAGGTTGGATACTAGGAAATATTTCTTCACCAAAAGCACTGTCAAGCACTGGAACACACTGCCCAGTGCAGTGACGGAGTCACCCTCCCTGAAGGAATTTAAAATATATGTAGATGTGGCACTGAGGGACATGGGTTAGTGAAGGCTTTGGCAGTGCTGGGTAAACAGTGATCTTAGGTCTTTTCCAACCTAAATGATACTATGATTCTCTGATATGGGATAGACTAATAGTCTTGATATGACAGCTTTAAAAGAATACCAGGATCAGATATTATTTTAGCTAATTAACTATATTTTTCAGCTACTCCTTTCACACATAGTCCTAAATGTACTGATGGCATAACACTTACATTCCACATGTATAATTCAGAGTTTTGTCTGTAAATTCTCTGAAGTCATTCTTCTGCTATTACTGAAGTTCTTCTTTAAATACATATTGACTAATCTATGGTTTCATACATCAAGTAGACTATTTTTCATATACAGACTTAAATCTGGCTTTAAAAACTGTACGATGAATTGTAAAAACAGTTTAAAGTTATGATTGGCTGATAAAGTGAAACTCTACTCCATTTCACTTGGATTAGTGTGCAGCTGCAAGATATAAATTCTGTGTGAGAAACAGTACATTTTTTAATGCTCTTTGAATTATCATGTTTTTGCAAAATGAAAGACAACTGGTTTCATATGCAGGTAAGAAGTATTGGCGTAAGGAATGTTATTTGATTTTAACTGAGTCATATTGCCAGAATGCATGAAACAGCTGCATGAGCTGAGTATCTGCCTGAGGCTACAACTCTATTTCCCCCATTTTTTACCACCTGTCTGTGCTAAAGTTACTGGATGCTGGTAGATATCAAATGCCACTGGGATCGTTAACTATCGTAATTATTAAATGGATTCTCCACTATCTTATTGCCTCTTCATGTCCAGGTATTTTTTATTAGGTGAGACAGCATTATCCCTTTTCTTTGCAAACTTTTAGAAGAATGTCACAAATAAACTCACAAACAAAATTACTAAAGCTCTACTGAAAGAGTGAGGCTTGCCTCTACTAAGCTTACTCTCTTTGGCACATCTGTAAAGTTATTACATGATTATGCCAAGACCACCAAAAGGCTCTTTTACATCACTCTTTAGCCAAGGGTAGTACTGATCCAATAGTACAATTAACACTGGGATGTTTTCATACTAGCTAGATATAGGCAATTTTGCCCTAGCAGTAGAAAGGACTGTTAAAACCTCAGAGCTGTTGAAAACAGAAGTGCTTTTGAGAACCTTGGAGAACAATTGTGATACCAAAACAGCAGGAAATGAAAAATATAATTCTGATCTTAAAAAAAAAAAAGTAAGACTGGAGAATTACGGGTAAGTCAGTTTTGATTCTGACACTTACTGGAACAAGTAATCTGCTTCAGACTGTTTTCAGACACCTAGGAGAATGAATATGGAATTCCCAAGCAGCCATATCAAATTAACTTTTTCATATGACAGAGAAATTGGCTTTATTGAAGAACAGAAGTAGCAGTCGTATCTGGTAACAAATTTCAGGATATTCACATAACCAAACTAAACAAAAAAGATAAGCCAAATGAAAGTCACCTAACCTGGATGCCAAACTAGTTTGGAAGCTGTGGTGAGTCACCAACAGCTCACTGTTAAAATAGAAGGATGTTTAAAAAAATGGAATTTTGCAGGACCATAGGATATTCAGTTCCTCAATAATCCCAAATACTAAGACTACAAATCTGAAGAAGGAATCTTGCCAAACCTGAGAACTAAACAGGGAAAAAAAATTACGTTATTTAATAGGGAGAAAAGCAAGGTCATTCACTTCAACAGAAGTCATCAATTCCACAAATCCAGGAAGAGGAATAACTGATTAAGAAGTTGTCTTTTTCTATTAAAGAAAAGGATCAAGAGACACTAAGGTGACACATCAACAGTGTCATGTTGTTGCAAAAAACACACTATGGAGAGATGAATATTTAGTAGTAATCTTTCTGTTTTCTTTGGCACTGGCAAGATCTCAGCAGGAGAACTGGATCAAATTTTACCCACTCAAAGATGTGAAAAAACCAGAAAGACTACACAGAAAAGCAACAAGGATAATAAAAAAACTAGAAAACAACCTCTGTGGTAAGACTGAAAGAATTAGGGTCTATTGACTTCAAGAAGAGAAAACTAAGGAACACAATATGCATTTGCACTTAGAAGCCATCACAAAGGATGAGGGAAGTCAATTTACTATGTCCAGTGTGGATAATACAAGAAATAACTGCCTGGAATTACAGAAAAAGAGACTAAGGTAAGATAATAGAGGATTTTTTCTCATACCTGTAGACTATGAATAATAAACAAAGTTATTATATATGTCACTAAAAACAAGAGAAACTTATCTTAGAAACAACAGTGGTATGACTGACACTCAGTACTACAGATGCACTAAATGATACCGTCTCATCCCTCCTGGATCTGTTTTCTATGAAATTTCAAAATGTATATAAAACCTGTTTATCTTATTTTCTGGTGTAAAATGCACAAAAGAATCGCTAGACAAAACATTCCAGACCTGCCAAAAATAATTCTAAAAGAATCTACTCTCCCAGTTAAGAAAGACAAACAAAGCCATCTGCAACAAGGAAAGGCAGACTTTCAAGCAGGAGTTTTCACCTTGGAAAATGCACTACTGAAAAAGAAGCAAGAGACTATAAATGCTATGGAAAAGGTGAACTGGGAACTATTGTGCACTATTTCTCACAGCTGAAGAATTATGGGCACCTAAGGACATTACGAGGCAACAGGCTTGAAAACCACATAAAAGGAAAATCTCTTAATATGACATTTTATGTTGTACAGCTCAAGGATCTGGGGTGATTCTCAGCTCCAAAATTAGTGCCCAAAAGTTTTAAATGCTTTATTGATTGCAAGTCCTTTGGCTTCTAAACGTGGCAGTATATGTGCTATTTCCAGCTCGAAAGGTCCCTAAAGCCACCCCCTGGTAAACCTGAGACAGTATACAAAGGAAAATTACTCTGCCTAATCTTATTTTTTTCATGCACAAATTCTTGTATTATTTTACTTTATTTTTTTTCTGCTGACAAGGACCAAAAAAAATTAAGTAGATGTATCTCTTATCTTATCCAGTTCTTATGCTGATGATTCCTTCTTTGAAAACACTGCTGCAACCAACTTTTTCTCAATTCATCAGGACAGCATATTTATTAAACTAATAGCCACAGAGGGTAGCTGTGATGCAAAATTACAGAACGAGTTTCCAAGCTGTGGGAACCGATCACAAAAACTGCAGATATTAATTAAAGCTACTGCTCTGCATGGCTTGGAGTCAAAGAGTCATCCTGGAGAAATATCTCAAAAACAATCAGGTTTGTGACACGGGTTACACTAATCCAGCCTCAGAGCCTTAGTAATACAATGTATGACCTTATATGGAACCAAGTTTTAAAAATATATTAATAAAAAAACCCACAAACAAACTCAAAACTGCCCTGAGTAAAAAGTGCTTAGAGAAATGCAAAAAGATTCATATCTTGAAGAAAATTTTCAGTCAATTTTTGCATGGAGTGAAGAAAACACTTTTGGTGAGACCGTTCCAGATCTCAATCAACCAAGATTCCAAAATAGAAAAATAGAAGTCAAATCCCTTTATGTTTCTACTTAAAATCAAGAAAGTCTAACAAGAGTTAATAACAGTAACTAGAATAAAAGTACAAAAAGCATTTTAGTTTCATGAAAATAAAATAAATATTTGGGAAAGGACAGAATATATTAGACATTTAAAAGGACTCACAAGTATGGAGAGTAAAGTGATTAGTGCTGAACACCAAAAGTCACAACAGGGGCTGGACATTCATGATATCCCAACTAACCTGAAGAAGAATGACATGTCTCCTACCCTTCAGGAAAACTTTACTTCTCAGTGGCCAGCTTTGTCTATAAATCAAGTTGTTTATAGAAACGTGTATTAGTTGCTTAAATACAGCTGTGAGTCGATAGATAAGACCCAGCAGATACTCTTGGTCCTCTGGTATTCAGTAATGCAGACAGAAGTGCCCTACTGTAAATCACAATATATTACACTAATGCAATGCACATTTTTGCTTGACAACACTGGAATTTAAAATGTATATATACCATATCATTACATACATTATTACTTACTGAAGTGTAATGATCATATGAAAATCTCAGGAAACCATTTTTCTCTAAAAAACTCCGTACCACAGTTCATATGACTCAGGAAACACAGTCATTTGAGCTGCCATTTTGGATTCTTTCCTTGGAAAGTAAGACACCAGCTGGATTGATTATGGGCCTTGATGTCTAGAGTTTATTCTGGGATTTTACAAGCAATTGGTGACTTACATCATAAAGATTTTTTCATGTTCAGGATATGGTTTGGGGCGTGGGGGAGAAGAACAGAGAAAATTATACCAATTCTTCTCCAGGTACAAAGTTTAGGGCTTTTGTTCAGATTTAAAAGTTTAAAAAAAATTTTTAAAAGCTCTATAAAAACTAAATTCACTTCACAGACTCTTAAAAACAGCCAAGCATAATATTTTTAGATTTTTCCTGCAGTCCCAGATAGTCCACAACATTTTCATACACATTTCCATAGCGTTTTAGAAAGTACAGAGCTAACTGGTAGTATGCTCAAGGTTATAAAACAGGGGTCTTAAATTTATTGTATTAATCTTCTACTATCTAAGCCTGAGGTAACTGAGCAACAGATTCTATGTACCCACGCAGCAGTTAAAGCACATCCTCCTTACTTAGGCATTACCTGGGCACTGAACAGCTCTAGAAGTTCTGAGACAGGGCAGTACCGTGTGCCTCTGTTTCACTTTTGCAGCCTAAGAACACCTATCCTACAGATTCCAGTTCCATTTCACATTTTCAGCTTTAGCCTAATAATTTCACTGCCTTCAACCAGTATCAATTTTAGGGTCCTGCAGAAACAAATGGATCATCTTTTCAGTCTTGGTATCATTCTGGGAACCACAGTTTTCCTGAATTTCATTAAAACATTAATTTTAACTTTCTTACAGGCTACAAAAAAATTCTCTTGGTGCAGATTGCCCAGAATCCTGTATAAGAGTACCATTCCTTCTAGATCAGTTTTACTGCTGCTTCTGTTGTCACCAGATAATTTTTCATGTAAACATATTTCCTAGATGCGTCTCTTTTGCATAATTAAAGGACCAATGAAATAAGCGTGCTGTTCTTTCATTTTAATGGTATCATTTCAGTGGATTCAAACTCAGCTCAGTTAAACTTCAGGTCCAAAGGTATGCTTACTAAGAGCATGAGATGCTTAGCTCTTTAGTTATAAGAGCTTCCTTGTTGGAGTTAACTGTCTTTAAAAGATTTATACATGCTTATCTTTTTTTATCCTAAGGCACATTTTGGCTGTATGTGAAATGGGTCTCCTGACTGTGACTCTTGAGCCACATGTATAGTGGATAGGTCAAATAAAGTTCTCATGCTAGGGTTTCATTACACAACTGATAACAGTGCTTTGCAGTAGGGATACAGCTGAGTAATCTGAATCCCTGGCTGGCAAGGAAAAGAACCAGTTAAAATGATGAGATTGATTTATATGCCAGCTCCATGGATAAAGCAGATTCACTTAGAGAACCCCTAGAGATAGAGTCATTTCCTATTCGGTAAACAAAACCAAGAGCTCATCTTCTACCTCCCTGCTTTTGATATTCCACAGTGCAAGTCTTGTGGCTGTCATCCATATAATTTTTTGGTCCAAAGGTTTTCAGATTAAGGAATCCAGTCAGGTCTGGTATACAGCCTCACCCACCCTACAGACAAATCTCTATCTCCTTTCTAACATACTATTGTAGCTTTTACTAATAAGTACAGTGGGAAAAAGTACACCTTACACACAGTGTTCTTCAACCCCAGCTCAACTGACAAGATCAGGTTATGATATATGAAGTGGGAATTCACAATGTCATTTCTGTTTCTTCTATTCAGCTGCTGACTTTCTTAGCTAAGTACACTGCACAGAATTCAGCCCTCTATCAAAAGCTGCAGGTTTGCATTGGTGCCCTAACTAGTGCTTTCCAAAGAAACAGAAATTTTCATTGTTTACAGTAATTATTTCTGTAAGTTAAAAAATAAATAATTTTAGAATTCTCTATATTGGTAGCCTGATATTTCATATAATTCCCATGTATCTATTTCCATCTCTCTTCAGAAACTTTTATTCCACTTAACCCAAGACTACAGCATTACATGTCTGACTCTTCTTTCCTGTGCAGTTTTCAGGGAATCCTCTCACTGATGAAATGTCTATTAACAGGACCAAACTGTCCAAACATCCAAAGTGTCAGTACAAGAGTTCAGAGGCCTTTCACATGTTTATGAATCTACATAAAGGCCACATGCAGACAGAACCTTCTCTCTGCTGCCTGTCCCTGGAGAAAAGGATGCTGTGAAGAACATAAAATAAGGGCGGAATATAATTTTTTTCCGCACATTCTTCAGCATCAACACGACATCTCTAGAAGAAAAACCTGTAACATCTTCATGGAAAGAAATAACTATACATTACATAAGTAACAAGCTTTACCCAACCATATTCCTGCTGCTTACAAATTGCACACATCCCTTGGTGAAAAACTAATCTAGGAAATAAAAGAGACAGACATCAAAGGGAACGTAATTCCAGTTTTTTTATTCTTAGTTATAGTAGAAACCTACTGGGACATTCTGCACACAGCTCCAAAAAAAAAAAAAAAAAAAAAAAAAAAAAAGAGGTGGAGGAAAGTCTACACGAAGCTACAGAGTTTTCACCCACAGGCATGTGCAGCATGAAAAAGTCTCTTCCCCTAAACTGCACTGACTTACCACGGGAAGGGAACACAAAAATAGCTGCATTCTGATGCACTCAGGACACAGTCCTTGCTTTCCAAGTAGCACAAGGCTGGTTACACAGAATTCAGAGGAACAAAATCTCCCTCCTTGCAATTCCTGACACTTTTGAAGGAGCTTTGTTTTCTAGTTCCTCCCCTATTTCCCACAGGCTCCTATTGCCATAGTTCACTGCAGTAAAGCTGCTTTTCTAATTTCTGTTGAATGAACTGAAGGTAAATTGTTGCTCAAGAAATAGTGGAGTTCCAAGATGAATTACAAACCTAATGCAAATTCACATTTCTACAACACAGTAAGTTCAATTTTGGGAAACTCTTCAACAGAGTAATTAATTTCAAACTTCTTTGAAGATGAAAAGAATCTTTCCATCTGAAAGTAAGTGAAGAAGGACAAACAAAATTTTTAATTTTTAGATAAACACTTGACAGTTCAACTGAGGATACTAAATTGTTCCAGTCCACAAAGCCAACACAAAAAATAAAACCATCGTGAAAGTGCACGTATAGTCACCATACTGTCAGGTCTGAAACTATTTTTTCCAGGTAACACCTTCACAATACACACAATAAAATTCTGGAAAACTAAGTTTTCAAAATTAACCTTAAGCTCAGCAGGTTTGAGCTGTAATATTTGGCTAAGGTTACATGTGAAGTTTTCAAAACTGTAATTCAAAAATTGGCCGAATTCTGCAACCTTCACAAACACTACCCACCCCCTTTCTTTTTTTTTTTTTTTTTTAATGACAACCTGAGTGTAACCAGGAAAATTTCTAGGCCAAAGGAAAGCTTAAAGAGTGATCAGTTCTGTAACCTTATAAACGGGGCCACAAACATAACTCCTTAATAATGTGAAGAATAATATGTTTTTGATTTGACCATACAATGTAAGAAAAAATAATGGGATAGGAATTTGATAGTCTTAACTTCCCAAATCCCATATGGTATGTTTATCATTTACCATATGTATTGTGTCTGATGCGCATATAAAGACTACGGATTTGAGACACTTTCTCAGATCAGCAGCTTGAACATATCGTATCCCACAGCTTAACGAGGTCCAAATGAGATGCAGAACATGCCCCATTTACTGCACAGGCGTGTCTGTTGTCATGGAAAGTGGTATTTACACGACCAGATTTAAGAGATACTTGTTAATAAGTGATACAAAGAAACAAAACTATATCCTTTTCTTAAACCGTTCAGTGTTTTGGATGTCTTAATTATGTCATTTTGTAATCTGAAACACACACAAGGAAGGCTAAGTATCGAACATTATCGCTTCCACTAAAAAATATTCCCAAAATGGACGTGAAGACACCTTATCATTTCAGGTGCAACATTTTTGTTCAAATTCTGCTGTAACACAAAAATGAGAAACAAAACCTTTGAGTTCTCCCTTCTCATCTCCTTACGCATGAACAGTAAAAACTCTTTTACTGGGTATAGAGATTGCTATCCATTAAGACTCAAATAGAAAAGCAGCTCTGGAAAAAAGCATAAAGAAACAAAGAAAGGGGGAAAAAGAAAATCAGAGTTGTGCGGAACTTGGCTGTTATGGCGTGTATGGTTCATCCAATCCTTTTCTTTGGCTTTGGTTCCCATCCCAAATGTTTCTCTGACTTCTGGGCTTGAAGAAAGCCAAAACTCCAAGTGAAACATTGCCAAATCCAACATATTTTTGCAGGTCTAAGGTCAAAACCATGCAAACCCACGGAGTTCCTCCTACCATCATAAATCAGCCTGAGTTTCCCAAAATGTTCTTTTGTGTTCTGCATAACTTTTTTCACTAAACTTTTCCCAGTAACGTTAAGATTTTAGCCATCAGTACTGCATTTAGTAACATGATTATATAGCTTCATAACATAATGGCTTTCTTATTCTATGACAGTTGTCATTTTTAACTTTCTCTTATGGGGTTTGTTTTTAAATACTACCCAGTGTCCTGAGTTTGCAGAGAAGCACAACCAAAGAAAAAATCCTTGGTCTTCAAGTGGATGATGCTGAATTTCTTTAAACTATTCACTCTTTTCCAGGCATTTTAAAAACATGACAAACAGTCTCAACACAGATTCCTATGAGACTTCTGAAAAATTTGACGACTTGTAAATTTATGAAGAATTATTTAATTTTTCAGAAAAGCACTTTGCTTCTTTACCAACATACTATGTTGGTAAATTAGTTGGCCAACTGCCCACTAACTCTACTTTTTAAAAAACAATTTCTCTTGATTTGTCCAATACAAATATCATACGTGGAGATAGTTTTCAAAATTTACATGGAACTCTTTTTAGAAACAGATGTCACGTTAGTCACCCTCCAGTTCCTACACAAGTTAGAAATTCACATGTTTTTCACCTTTGATTTTCAAGAAGGTTAGCATGTAAACTGCTTGCTGCTGAGAGGAACTTGGCCTGACTACAAGCCCACCCTACGTTTAACAGGAGTTTGAACTTGGTGGTACCTTTCAACCTGAATTATCCCCTGATCATATGATGATGGCATTGTTAATTTTAGAGACTGTTGTGCAATGTCTTCTGCTGTCACCTCACTCTGAGATACATCTTCCAATACTTTGCCTGTAAAAAGGAGTTCTAGAAGCAGAACCCACCCAAGTTCCTCCTCTGTGAACACCGGAAAAAGAAATATCTTTCATTTTTTTGACCTCATGACCCCATTTTCTGAAAGCACTCTTTATATGCCTTGATTATCTTTGGCTCTATAGATTCTCTGGCAGGCTTCCTTCTTCTGACACATTTGAAAATTACCAGTTTGAGTGAATTTCACTACTTATTCTTTATTGTGCTTCATGTATTTCATGGTCCACCTATTTGCGCTTTTTTTCCTTGCCAGGTTTTATGATTCTGTTTTTTTCAACCAGACAAATTTCAGTTTGGGGAAAGACTTTTTTTTTTTTTTTTTTTTTGATAGCTTCCTTTATCCTGCTGTTTAACTGTGCTGGTTTCCGTTTGGTCTTATTAAAGCAGTTTATGATAGGTGGTATCCATTCCTCTGAGCCAATATAATTTTCTTTAAATAGCCTTCATGATGCCTGTAAAGATTTTATTCCTTTGACTGTCTTTTTTAAACACTTTTTGACATGTAACAGCAATATGGATGCTGAATGTGACTAAGACTGAATGCCTCAGAAAATGCATGTCCTCTTAAGCAGACTTCCATTGGTTCATATTTCAAAGATTAATTCTATGAAGTAGAGATACTTTCCAGAAACACACATGCATTTCTACACTAACAGAAGTAGTCTACATAATTTCTTAAATTTATTCTGGATTCATACTATAGCTGACATATTCATATTACAGACTAGATTTTGTTCAATTACATTAAAAAAGGTAGTGGAAAAGTTCTTTTTTTCCCTTGAGAATACATATTCAGTGCTAAATATCTCAAATTTTCATGCAAATACTGAGCTATTTTTCAGCATCCCAACATTCTGAAAAACATTTACTAGCTCACTGAGTTTATTACTGATTACACTTTCCTTTAAAGCACAAATGCTATGGTTACATTCTGCCCAATTTACTGACTTTCAGTCACTATTTGAAACATCTGGCCACCTGTTTTATATTCAAGAACTAGTTTTGGGAACAATAAATTTGAGGGGCAAAAAATAATTAAGAAAACAGATGACAAAACAAAACACAGACCCTATCAGAGACACCAGGATCTTCAGAACCTTGCTGGAAGACACAGCTAAGGTTTCTATGCAGGAAGCTATTAGGTGATGTTTTATATGATAGCTTTCTAGTGTTCTTGTGATATACTTACTTCAGATTGAGAAAAACGAGACAAAAGAGGAGCTCAAGTTACTGGTTATCCTGCTTATAACACTAATTATTTTAGTGTTTATCAGTTTCATAAGAAAAAGGTTAACAAAGCCATCATGTATAAAGGATCAAAGCCTATGTTGAAAGAACAAGAGCCAGACAACAGCCTCTGGGCAACCTTTTCTAATGTCTGTATTAAGAGAAATAATTATATTTGCTAGGACTTGGCAGCCAAATGTTCTTACAAAAGAACACCCAGACAGAAAAGCCAATTTTGACAAGCCTTACAGCTGACTGTAGAAGGACTTTCTCACAAATTACAATTCCCATCAACAGATCAGATGTAAATGATGAATGACAATGGAGTGTTTCCATTTGTACTTGAGATCTGCTTTCTCAATGACCTTTTAAGTTTATTTTTTGTCTGTACTGGGTTTTTTTAATTATTTTGTCTTCATGTGAGAAACCTTTGTCTGACGAGGCAGTGGCAAAAATCAAATTAACTTTACTACAGCCAGGAATTCACCCCATATGCAGGAAAAAACAAAATTCTTTCTTCAAAATGAAGAGACTATAGCACTCATGTGACACACAGTTCACATTGTTATAATGTCCCTTTGAAGTTTAAAAAAACAAAGAGGAGGAGGGGATCACAAACACCTGGCTTTTATCTCTGTCATAACTTCTAGATGGCTAAATTATGGTAGTTCTCAATATGACAAAGGTATGTGACAGCTAAAGAGGAGGTGTAAAATGCTTCTTTCATTATGCCAATATACAACTGTGAAGAGAAACATGACTACCTATGCCAAATAATATTGCTCAATGAAACTTTATGCCACTAAAGAAATGCATTTGAAAAAGCACTTCTAATTCCTGTCACTAAAATATCATAGAAATACAAAGAATAACTTGAAATGCATTTTTCAAAAGGCAATATGAAAAAAATTCTGTATTCTGTGCATAGTTGTGGTTCCTCAGATTCAAAGTTAACATTTTCTAGTTCATCTACATTAGACTGATATTTTAAAATAAGTTCATTTTTTTCCCTATTTGCAATTATTAAAGGTGCCATAGAAAAAAACCCCAATTGTATTAATACATTTATTTAGTGAAAACATTGGGATGCAACAATATTCCTAATCTGTCAAGCTTTCTCCAAGGTGTTTGTAGAGCAGTCTGTCAGATGCAGAAAGCTAAACAGACTTTCCCAAGGAAAAGGAGAAATGGAAAAATATAAACAGAAGTAATGGATCAAAGAAATGCTTGTTAAGGACCCTTGCTGTAACTTGAAAGAAGAGCCTTCTGTAAAATTTAATGTACTGCACTCCAGTGTTTGTTGTTGAATTATCTGATTATCTTGACAATTCTGCTTTAAAAGAGCTGCCTCCAAACTGCAAATATCAGTACTCTTCTCTTCATGTGCAGCTATTATTCACCATCCTCGTTTCCCTTGTCTTTCATGTGCTAAACACAAACTTTTGATCACTCACTGGACAAAAAACTAAATCAACTTCACCTGCACTAAGTACCTCAATCACTAACAATTCATTAGCAAAAATTTTAGTATCATGAGTAGAACATTCAGAATCAGCAGTTCAGGCAAGTAAAGGGAATATTGGATAGACAAAGTCTGTGCTCCTTAATGGTGCCATCAACCATCTGGGAACCTTGCACACAACCTCTATTTCTTATGCCTCAATTTCATTCAATATATGACTTACACATCTATTCTTTAGATACTCTGAAATCTATTAATAAAGCCTGTTTTTTCAAATTTGGGAGTTCTTATTTTAACACTGATTTTTTTTTTTTTTCTTTTCTTTTTTTTTTTTTTTCTTTATATTTTTTACCTTACAATGAAATTTGGCCCTGGAATTTTCTACTGAAGTGTCTCACATGAAAGCTTCTCAGAGCAAAGATGGGGTTACAATAAATAATTTCCAAGGTAGGAGTGTTCTAGACAAGATTAGATATGAAGGTTCTTCACCTCCCTTCTTCATCCAGTCTGTACACAAGGGAGCCTGTAAGTAATACTGTATAAGGCCATTCCAGAACACTCATAATGAGAGGTAAGTATAAATCTGGCTTCTTAACAACCAACCAAAATAGTTCTACTTGGACTTACTCAAGCAGAACTTTTCTTGCTGACCAGATGTATTAGTAACAGACTTCCAAATGATCTATGGAGAGTGACAAACAGCAGCAGCAGCTCTTACTGGTTACTGACCAGGTAAACACGAGACCAAATTATGGAACCAGGTAGAAATCTGAGCTTGATGCAAACCACAGGAAGGTTTTTGAAAACCTTTTTATGTTTTCATCCAGCCTATCAAGCTTTCAGCAAAAATGTTATAGCTTGTGTATAAGCTACAAATGTAAGAAAGTATATGGAGGGAGTTTGCACAGAATTTAGGTAAATTGGTTGTATTCTTAGAACGTATTTACTTTTTTGCTTCTTTATTATAGGAAAACAGCTTTCACTTGCAGTAACTGAAAGTGAAAAATCTATAGGTGACATTTTTAAGCAATGCCCAAATTGGAAAATCTATGCTAATACTAATTTTCATTACACTTCTTTTATATTATGGGGTGAAACATCATATATTGAAGGAAGCTGCACAAGTAGGGTCAGGAATTTTATTGCAATTTCACTTTGTAGAATTTCAATCTAAATCATTGCTTTTGTCATTGACTGTAATTTATGTAATATAGAGTGTTTAAATACATAATTTAGTAAAATATTAGATGAGCTATAACTCAATGTAAAAGTTAAAAATGAGCTATATGTGGAATGCTATACTGGACAGTCATGTGCTGAAATACTAACATCTAATATAATGAGGTTATTGATGTAGAGTTGACATATAACTCGATTTGCAGATGCCCTACTGACTAACCTTTTGCAACTATATCTCAGTGTAAACCTGTGGTAATTATTGCTGGGTAGGGAGAGTTGGTTTAACTGAACTATTTCCTTTGATGCATGTGAATGGAATTGCCCCCTGGAGACTACAGGAGTCCTGCATGTGTGAGTTATTACATATTGAGGGGAAGAAAAAGAAGTTGTATCACATTAAATTTTTTCTGTTTCCTATTGTCGCAGTTTTGCTTTTTCCAACAGCTTTTCCTTGCAGTGCCTTGCCATACATGCTCTTTTCAACTAACAAAGCACATAGTAGAAATAACTGATTTTATTTAAACATCAAAGTACTTGTCAATAGTTGCACTTTACAGATTTCTGAATAACTACAAATCTAGAAGTCCACATTTCATTCTTGGGTAACTTGAGCTAGTGAATTAACATTACACAGACAATACTGAAAAACATTAAGTTTCTGACTTAACGGTAGAAACTGAGAAAGATGAGAAAGTCGGTATTCAGACTTTCTGATATGGGATACTCTACAAGTCTTTGTAATAGTGCAAAAAGTGCATTAAAAATTATGCATAATATTCTATTATACTGTGTACTTGCATAAAACCCCAAAATTAATAGATTGTGATATTTCTAAGAATAAAAACTGTTATTTTATACTTACTTGTATAATGGAATACAGTAGTCAAAAGAAAGGATATGACAACTACATAGAACAGTTTTGCTGATAATGCTTTGCCCAGTACATTTTTTTTTCCATATTATATCTGGTTAGACCAACACAGCACAGAACACTGCATGACTTCTGTCAACCCACCAATTATGACAAAGGAAAAAAATTTAAGAGGCTGTGATTCTAGTAGAAACTGATCTGCAAGTGAGATTTTCACATGTTGTCTATAGGGACATTTTATAACAGGAGTGGTTTTGGCTTCTGGGGATTACACTGCACAACGAAAACAAATGTCAAAGTAAATCCCCCAAAAAACCCACTTCTGGTATTGATCCTCAGACCTACCAATCAACCTTCCTGCCCTCCGTAGATTCTCAAATACCTTTCTTCATCTGAAACCTTTTAGAAATATTTACTTCAACGTAATCTTAAACTACTGGCTGAAGTTCAACACACGCTTCAGCAACACATATGGAATTTATCTATACGGAACTGCCACAGGCCAAGGAAGGAAAATTCCTAACTGTCCATCCATGTTTACAATCTGAATTTATATTTATATTATGTTGGAAATCTGAAGGTAAGTACACTAGCTGTGTCTTCAACAGTCTTACATGTGTTTGAGTGGATTATCGTGACATTTGTAAGTATGCATATCCAATCTGGTAATAATTTTTTAATATATTGTACTACAGCATCACAGATTTACTAATTTTTTTCTATTTCCTTGTCTTCACTCTGAGTTGTGGGGTTTCTATAGAGTCATTATCAATGAGTACAGAACAGACTTTTGTTAAATATCTATTAAAAATTTATGTTCAGCTCCACGAAAATAACCACTTCAAGAAGATGCAATTCATGCCTTTTTCCTAGATATTTACAAGAGAAAAAAAAAGTTCCCTGAATTGGGTGAAGCTTATAATATGCTACACATTTTGCTGAAGGCTGGACATTTTTGAGCTTGTAGTTTCTACTACACACTATCTTGGCAAAATCCACCCACAATTAGAGAAGCAGAGAAATACCAAAGAAGTACCCATGAACACATCTCTGCCGCTCACAATTGTGCAATCTCCTAAATTCTCTCCATTTTCTAGTACATAACTCTTGCTTTATAAGGGTGAAACTATCTGATATGTACATGAACACTCATTTTCTTACAAATTGACCGAACTTCATCTTAACCACTCAAATACAAAATTTTACAGTCCCCAAAGAAACTATAGTTTGAAACATACAATACCATATGCTAGTTTTCAGGCATTAAAATGAAGAGAATTATGTTGATATGTTAGAGAAAACTGGCATAAAATATTGACTTTCACATTTCTTCATATGTTCATTCATTAACTTCATAGACTATACAGAGTGAACTTAGCCAAAAAAATTTCAAAAATTGCTCACTTGCACTTGAAATCAACTCACTTATTAAAAAGTATTTGCAACAGCTTCAACAAATATATCCAGTCCCAAAAAGAAACCAAACAATTTAGTGCAAAACTTTGGAAATAAAATTGTCACTGAAATTATTTCTGTATGGGCTACAATAGTAAAGAGAACATCTACAACATGAGATGATCACAGTCTTGAATCTTAAACATCAGATGCATCATTACACTTCTGTTTTAATTGTAGAAAAGTTTTGGTAAAATAAGATTTTAACTCACTACAACTATAATAGAAATTAATTTATATTCTGCATTTTCCCCAAACAAGGCCATGGGTACTTTTACAGGAGAACTTAATTCTCTGTCGCTTACCCCATCTTCTGAATTTGTCACTGAACTGGCTCCAACAAACAGCTTACACAAGGATTGAAGGGCTTGGTGTAGCTGACTCTTATGCAGACTAATAAAAAAGCTAGGTTTTGTTTCAAAATATTCCTATCTGATAGCAGAAATCTTAGGGAGAAGGAAGATCTTCACAGGCATTGCAGGCCATATCTTATCCTTCCTCTTGTCTCTGAACATATTTCAAAAATCTGTCTAAAATATATCTCATCTGCGTGTTCTGATTGCTCACATTATTAAGAAAGGAAAATCAAGAGTGGTCACCTCGTTCCCCTCAACCTCTGCCCACAACCAAATGAGAGGCACCGAGCAATTCTGCAAATCCACACATCAGAGCTAGACCACACCTTACAATTCACACACACACATTGTGGAAATCACAGGAGTGGTGCAAATAGGGAAAATCCCCATCTTACCTCTATCTTCTGCCCTGCAAAAATTACCAGCTTTCTATAGACAGAAACACACAGAACCCCTAAACACTGAGAATTATTAAAGCTGTCCAGAAAGATATAGGTCTACCTTAGGATGGATGCTTAAATTAGAATTTACTTTGAATACAATAGCTCACGATTTTGACCTCTTAAAAGGTTGTGCTTTGTCACTGCATATGAATTTCAGCACTACTAATACAAAGCTGTGTGTTTATGCAATGAATTCTCCCCTGCCTTGTGTCAGCTCCATACACTAATGCCTGTCTGCATAGCAGGCAGGACTGCTTCCTCTGTCTCTGCACTGATTACACTGCTCTGTTCATTTTTGTTTGCAAGACTTCATCTCACAGCCTAACTTCCTCTTTTTATTAATATTATACTATCAAAGCTTTTGAGACAATGCAGTAGGAAATACACTGCATTAAGAGAACTCATAGTAAATTCATAGTAATGGCAGGTATACCCCTTGTTTAGGCCATGCTATTTTATAAGACACAAAAATAACGTACAGCAATGTGCAACATGTTGGGTCTATTTTGTATTTTTAGAGTTATCATGGAGTTGAAAATTATATGGTGAAGCACACAGTGACAAATAAAGAAGCAAATCCAAGGTTAAGGATTCATGCTGACTAGCTGTGAAATCTCTTGGGAGCTATTTTCAGTGATTAAGACATCACAGATATTCACATGGCAAGAATCAGAAAGTGGTAATATTAACAAGCCAGTTTTTTCAACTCTTTTGACAGGACTTCCTCCTGATCATGTTTTATTCATTACTTAAGACCAAATTTCCAGCCAGTATAGAGTTATTGGAAAACTGGAACTCTTGCCTTGCCTCACTACATCCCATGAAAAAGCATGACTGACAAGCTGAACTCACTTTAAAAAGTGAGCTATTTACACCTGGGAAATGTACATGTGTACACAATCTGTTCCACAGTACTGCAGGCATAAACCATTGATCAAGCTGCATCTATATGATATTTGAAATCAATGAGAACTACACATTGTCTCACTCAAAAACAATATTGTTACTGAAATATCTCTTTTCCGCATGTGGATTTCCAGCCAAAGAAAACCCAAGCTACCTCAAAGAGAATTGTGACAAATTACCCAAACATTTAAAACATAAGGAGAGTCAAAAACTTTGCCAGAGAGATGAACTGGAAGAAAGGGGGGAAACACCCAGAAGCTGTGCAGATCAGGGCAGAATAGGGTATTAAACTCACTAACTTTTATTCAGGTTCATCCCTGCACTTTTTTTGTGACACGTATGCATTGGACAGTTTGCACAAAATTTCCACAAAGAAGTGTTTCTAGGCTTAGATCACTTATTGAATTGATATATTACATCTATGAAAAGCATAATCAGACAAAAGTGTATATTCAATTCCCTTTGAGGCTATGACATGAGACACATAGGAACATTATTAGTGCACCCTCTCATTGCTTACTCTAGAGAAACAAAAAGACTTTGTTGTTGTTATTACAGCAGATTTGAAAATCAGAATCAAAGCCAAATGCACTCAAGTTCTCAGTGTTATGCAAATGTTTCCTTTCCCAATTCTACTGAGGTACCAGTGTTACTGGAAGAAATATATTCCACGCAGAATCAAGAAAAATTAATCTCAGGGAATAAACAAGTCTCACATCTCTAACGTTTCAAGATCCTGCAAAGAGACTTGAAGAATTACTCACAAATCTATGACATGATATCTGTATAGTTTTTAGGTCAGTGTTTCTCAAAAAGGCTTATCATTTTTAAGACTGACAAAAAAAAGAGAGAAAAATGAAGGCATGAAAAATGAAGACACCATTCTCAAAAAAATTCATGATAAAGTGTTCAAGGTCCAGCTCTCCTGCTGTGATGCTTTATGTAATATATGACCATCATGTCTGGCAAGATTCGCACAGGTCTGCCCTTGATTTGTGTTAGGAAAAAACAGAAAACCTCACAACTATTCTCCATTTCCAAGAATTAATCTGGCTCCCTGATGTTTCCAATTTTACAGTGATCCAAAGAACCCCCCAAAACCACACCTGAAGCATCACTCACAGTTAGAGGATAGCTGAGGGAGACCAAAGTGAATTCCCTCCCCAGGCATCCCAGAGCACTCTCCATCACAGCAGTGGCCCTGGAGTGCTGTGAGATGGGGCCACCAGAGACTCAAACTTGCCCTGCAAGCACTGACACTGGGACATGAACCAGCTTTGAGATGCTTTTACCTGAAAAGATTGTGAAAAGTGTCACCAATACACATGGTGCTACAAGCCTCAGGAACTATCACATACTGTTGAAGCTTCCAAGAAACTACAGACTTCTGAACCTCTTCACAGCCATCAGAGAGCAGGTGAACAGCTAAATGGGTACAGCTTCAGCCCCTACATGAGCTGTACAGAATGGGTGGCACTTGACAGCTTCGGTTTGCCCTGAGCAGCTCCTGAATGGTCCATGGACAATCGTTCTCACTCTCTTATTTCATCTTTTCCACTACTTCTGCAAAGGGACTGAGACTTGGCTGGAGTAAATGTAATTTGACCAGTGTGACTGCTCTTCAATTCTCAGCTGAGCTTATCACAGCCAGGCAACAGCCAGCTTATCACAGCTAGCCAACAAACACAGTCATTACATCAGGCCAGAGAATTTTAGGATACACTTTTCCCCTAACAGCTCAATACATCATTCACAAATGTAACAAGTACACTGTAGACACAAGCACTGTGTCTTATAAATGCAGGGTGTTTCCACTAAAAGCAGTAGAAGTTATTATGAACAGTAAGAAAAGGTGGTCAGATCCCTATGGTTTACTAAGATGTTAATTAAACATTTATTGAAATACCAACTAATATTGTTTTTAATTAGCAGATGCATAGTACTACAAGAATTTTTTTCAAAGTATACCATGTATCTCACATCATTTGTCTCGCCAAAAATGCTGCCTCATTTGAATCCTTACATCACTGCTGTTACTTTTTACACAACTCCATGAAGGAGGAAAGGCTGTCTTAGAAAAATTATGAAAAAAATTTCCTTTCTATATGAAGGCTAATTGACTGGAGCTTTAGAATTTGTTCAGCTTTTCAACCAGTTAATCACCTACTTATCAGATTCATATAACAAGACTCAATGTTCTCACCTAGCATTTGTAATTACCTTACACATATAAAACAAATAAACTACCAGTGAAAAACTTTAAATCAAAATACTTCCCTATCAGCAGAATAAATGTACATCAGAGTCATGTCACCTGCACTGTGACATGACTATTCAATGTCAGAGTATTTACTTTATTTGCAAGATTCACTACAGTGTTTTTGTAGAGCAATAAAACCTCCCAAATCATGCAATCCCAGGGAAACCTCAAGATAACATGCATTTTTCAGCATTAAGAAATGCTTGAGAAGAAATAAGCCAAGGAAATGTGGAAATCTTTGACACAGGAAGTACAACAACCCGTTGTGGTAGCTGATTGCCAGTATGGCAGAGAAGGCAGGATTATCCCTACCAGCTATCCAGCAGCACAGACAACCAGGACTCCCTTTCTCCTGCTGTTCTTGCAGCTACTGGGAATGTAGAGCACCTACTGATAGGCAGAGGCAGCTGGGATTCTCTCCTTTTCACTTTCCCAGCAGCCCAGCAAGTGAAGAAGGATGGGCCACAACACACACCAGATATATATATATATACATACACACATATATATATATATTTTACTGAAAGTAAAATGTTGAAGTACATCATATAAAAATATTGACATTTTAAGGCATAGTAACAAGAAATACCAGTTCTTGGTTAACTGGTTTTCATAAATGGTTCTCAGGGTACAGATGCTTTACGGGAAGTGAACGACACAGAAGAGCTATACACCAGATGGGGTATTTTCTTTCTAAATTCAAGCCATTCAGCCTCACCACCTCCATTTGGTATACCCATTCTCATCTCATGACTAGAAACCTCCAGGTATAGCAGTTACATCAAAGATCCTGAGAATGGCTTCTATTCTCTAGTTACCACCCCACTGTAATAGATTTCCAAAATAATACTGAAAAAATAAGCTTAATTTATTCTCTTTACTGAACCACTGTAATTACAAGTAGCTGTTCAACACTGAAATTTAATTTTGATCTATCATATTATCAGACCAAATCCTTCACAAGCTTTTATTGCTATACCACGTGCAGTGGAATGCATGGTGATGCAATCAGTATGTAATGACCAAGGCTGTAAAGTAAACGTAACACTGCACAGATGCATAAATAATGTATCATTTCCTGAACTTGGTTCTGACATAAAGCTTCACCAACACAAGCCTAAAGAGAGATGTGGTGTTAATTTTTCCGTTTTGCATATAGGAACACATGAGAAATACAACCATATGAAGCATGAGAAGGTCAAATTCCATCCACTGGAAATTTTCCAGAAACACATTATATTAACCAGATCAAGGCAAAATTGATACTTTGCACTGTAAATTGCCTATAAACACTGGGCATTGAGACATTGATGTTGTCAACAGAAATCAGCACTTCTTTTCGTGGTTTTTCAGAGTCAGATCTCAGAGAGTACTTTTCAAGTCAAGCATCAAATTTGTGGCCTTGAACACAAGTTCCCTGGTATGTAATGTATCACTTAAACAGATCAGCTTAAGAACACTAATTTCTCAACCACTGAACTCAGTAACTCACAAACTGTAGAAATTCTCCTGGAATAAGTCTCAAAGTCTCTCTGAAATACAGAAGAGATATACAAATACCTTTTCTTTCCAACTGTAAGAAAAAACAGTTGCTGGTGTAGTAACTGTGCAGAGGTCTTCAAATTCTATTGGTTTTTTCCTCACCCTAAATAGTAAATATTTCATGGATACAACTGAGGTGAGCAGTGCACCCTCTGGTAGAAGAGGAAGGAGCCATCAGCTCTTTGTGGGAAGAGATTCATTACACATTCTGGAAGACACACAGTGGAACAGAAGTGTATTTTCTTCGATAGCTTTAAAAAACAACTGAAAAATAAACTCACTTGTAAATGTTGGGAGTTGTCCGTCATGTTGTCCTCTCGCCTACGAACTTCTTCCAACAGCTGTGCATTCTTCTTTTTCTCCAATTGCTGATTGTGCTTCAGATTGGCAACCTTCTTGCTTTGGTCCTTCATATGTCTAAGAATTGCACACACACACACCCATTAGTATTAACGACTGCAATCACTTCTCTCACAGTAGAGATTAATTTTGTGACTACAACACAGGACATCAACTCTCCAACAGACATGAGTACTCCAAGTATCAGTTGTACTTCAAACTTCATCTTGTTTTCAAGATGGCATTCCAAACCAGCTTTCAGATTATACAGTGGTAAAGCAATCATTTGGGCTTACAAGATTTTTCCCTTTTTATGATTTGCTCACAAAAACTCATACATATTCTGAGCTCTATACAGAAAAATTGTTGACAGAGGGAGATTATCCAACAATCCTTACTCAGTGCACTCAGGAACAATTTTAATAAGGGCTTCAAATAGTATTAATTTCAAAGAAAGCAGAAGTTGAAGGTCATGACTAATGTATGTTGCAAAATTCTATTTTTATTCTATTTTATTTAAAACCTGGACTACAAATACAGTGTTTAGGAGGATTAAAGTGTGATGGGCTAGAAGGTCAGGTCATAAATATGACATGATGAATAAGGGATGCCTTTACAAATAGCTTTGTATGTGACAAAAACATTTCTATCATTTTTAATAATGGGACTACTTTCTACAAAAGATAAGCAACAAACAGATTTAGGAGCCATTCCTAAGAAAATGAAACAATCTTTGCCACCATTACATGTTTTCTTTTGTTAAGATTGTATTAATAAAAAAAACCCTAATTGTTTCAATATTTAATTATCTTTTATTGTGGATGTTATTAATTAAGTTACCAGAAGCATTTCTGAGACTTAGCATACACCTTTTTAAGAAAGAAGGCAAACTAATTTTGCCTGGTAGGTAATGAAAACATCTCCTTGCAGTAATACTTCCTACCTGCTTGAATTCTTAGATATTATTTTCTAGACTTTCTTTGACTTGAAGGAATTTGTTCCCTTTTATCTATAAAAAATAAAAGTCACGTGCAAATTCCTAATGAGATCTACTCACTAATCCTATTGTGGCAAATGAAGAGAATATTATTCAATGTCCAAAAGGACTACTGAAAATCCCTCCTTTGCTTTCACATCAGAAGCAGTGAAAAAAGTTATAGAATACATTTCTTGCACAGATTTTATTATACTAAAGAAACTGGGTCATTTGATATTTACTTCTATCATTGGAATCTTTGTCCAATGATAATTGGAATCTTTGGTTTTTTTCACTATTTATTTACACTGAAAAATTAAGAATTAATATGCAATCAATAAATGTGCCATGGTATTAAAAATTCCTAAAAGACACTTCATCTAAAAGTAAGTATGGCACATAAGAGAAAATCTAGTCAATTATAACTAAAGAAAAACTAAGTGCAACTTGCCCAGAAAAAAAAACCATATACAACTGGCTCAAATATAGGTTATTTGCTTGCAACTCCAAGTGAAAATCAGTTCCCTGTCATGAGTCTGTCCCATAATTGCAAGCACAGACTTACTCAGCATAAAACCAAAATGAATATTGGAAAAAAACTACTTCCACAACTTCATATATAAACATATTTGGTAGGAATTTTGGTGGTGCAATATGGCTTTGTGCTGTTAAAACATAAATTGGTTTCCAATCTCATGTGGAGTAAATGATAAATTCATTTAAGTTTAATCTCTGAAACAAGTTCAATTTTATGCCAATGCTAGCCGCTTCTTTCATCACCCCTCCCTCACACAACTTCCCATTTCAGCTTTTGTCTAATGCCACACTGAAAAGCAGAACATGGTAAAGCTGCAGAGGAAAACATCTGGTGCCTGTGATATGCAAAATCTTGAAGAGAAGGAAATAAAAGAAAGCTCTGTCATGGACTCTCTTTATTCCACAACTGGCTACATACCTATGGAAATGAAAAGGCTACAGTTAAAAAGCCTAGCTGAGGAATTTTCTTTTAGGCCTGCATTACATGTACTGGGGGGAGTTCGTTGCAGCAAATAAGTACAAAAACATATTCCCCACCAGCTTTTTTTTTTTTTTTAATACCAAATATAATCCTTGACCAAGTAGAATTTTTGAGTTGCTTGCTCTGGAATGTTTTCATGTGGCTCTTCTGTTTCTAAAATGCCTTTGAATAAAATAGAAGATTAGGATAAGTAAACAATATGCATGAGAAATAGAAAAATATTTGGGAATAGTACCCAATCAGCATAAAATATCATATGCCATGACCATAGAGGATATAGGAAAAAAAATCCACATAGCTTACCAGTAGCTATGCTGATATGAATAGTTGACTCTACATTACTCCTTATAATGTGGAATTCATTTCATGTGTTCTGCTACACTGCTTGAATTTAATGCTCTAAGACCACAAAATTCATTAGACAGAATAAAATGAATAAAGGACTACTGCTTAAGACAGAATAAAATGAATAAAGGACTACTGCTTAAGAGATGTGTCTTTAAAATCTGAAGTGTGTGTTGTAGGGGTCTGGTCAGTAGAATTCCTCTTACCACCACAAGTTAATAGCTTTCTGCTAGCACAGCATTTTCTGATAGTGTCATTGCCCCTGAGCAGGAAGATGAAATCCACAGCTCTCTGATTTTCCACATTGTTATAGTTCATTTTGAAGTCAGTCACCTATTATCTTTTAGGGTTAATTTTATTATTATTATTATTATTTATCTACTCTCTTTTAGGTTAATTCTTTAATCTCTGAGCCAGACATTACAGTCATCTCAAGCTAGTTATTAACCAACACTCAGCTGCATTTGTGATTTTACAAACTTCACAGAACTGGAAAACCAGGCTACAAACGAACTCTAAAGCACCCAAGTCCACAGTACACTGAAGTGGTGCCAACACTATATCTGGATTAAAGAAATGATGTTCTGAGCTCGTAAACATTTAAGAAACAAAGCAGACTGAAAAGTAGCATAGATGACTAACTCTTTGCACAGAGCTTTATCTTGGCCAAACATTAAAAAGTAGGATTAATGACAGTTTTTCAGATAACAAATTTACATGTGTTTGTGTTGTGAGGGCTAAAGCCAGTCAGCAACTGCTATAAAATATCTAGCAGCTTAGGAACAAAAAAGAATTCAGAGTGAAACTAAACTGTCTTGAAGACAGATCTAGAATATAAACACATCTTGAATGGTTTATAATAAAAATAAATTTTAAAAAAATTTAAAAAGTAAGTAAATTCTGTTCTGTTCCAGGATTATAAATTGAAGGATGTTATAGGCATCTCCTAGCTCATTTGGTAATTCAATATCAGAGAAGCAGTATTCAGCAAACACCCATGCCACATAAATACTAGATGCCAATAATATTGGAAGTTAATAAAGAAGAGATGTACACCAGGTAAAAGAAAAAATTCTAAATAAAACCTTAGTATTTTAGTAGATTAGACATTCTCTCGCTCCTAAAGAGAAAAAGATTATATAAAGTAACATACCTCTCTAGAAGCTACCTTACTACTCATTAAGTTTATTAATTTCTTATGCCTAGATCAAGACATTGCTCTTAACTAATATTCATTCACCTTAGATATGCTACTCCATAAAAATCAGCCCCATTCCTCTTCCTGCATCTTTCTGACCTGGGATAATTTTTTATCATCTTTCTCAACACATACTGTGGACAATGATCCACAGTCATTAATGTGCACCTTGACTGGGCACTAGACATAAAATCAGGTATCTAAATGACAGGATTGCCACACCTCTGTTTTCCTCAGCATCCAACAATTTTTTGAGAAAAGTGGCCTCAGAATGCCAGCACTGGAGTCAACAGACTGCAGCAGCTCTGACTTCTCATACTGCTCAAGAACTATCATCTGCTAAATATTTAGATACACTCAGAGTATCATAGATCCAAGCCAGACAGAAAAAAGGAAAAGACAAAAAATTCTCAAACAGCCCTTTAGCTTTATCTCTTATGAAGTCCAGCCCAAAGAACTTAAGAGGCCATCAATCTTCCTGGGCAAACAGCAAGATGCCCTTACCTCAAATGCACTGTTCATTCTATTTCATCTTTTAACTGAAATGTCTTTGTAGCAAACAGACATCAGTGCCACAGAGATCCAGACCCTTGATCAGCAGAAAGATAAACAGCAAAACAGTAGCAGCACGTAGTTCCTGCTGGTATGAATATAACTGTGATAACCACACTTTAACCATGTTTGGGGCTTTTTCTTGTTCTGGAGTAGCACACAAATTGATCTCGTAGGTCTAACTATAGGACATTTAATTTCTTCAGTTCAACTTTTTAAGGCAAATATTAAACACTAAGTTTCTGCATATATGTGAGTAGCAGTCAGATTTTATTTTACAGTAGTGTGTGTTGTCTAACCTCCAATGCTTTCATCTCTGATAGCTATAGAAAATCACACTATTTCATTAAATTCCCTGCTTTAATTAGCCACCTGGGTACCTTGGCCACAAAGCTGGTAATGTCAGCCAAAAATAAGTGTTACATGTTAGTATAGCCTTTACTCTATTTCATAAAGGTTTTTTTTCCCCCCCTCAAAGCATCCAAAAAATGCAGACATGCAAAATACTCCCAAGAGAAAAATCTGTAACATTTTCTAAAGGAATATGTCTCTGCAATAATTTTAATCACTTTAAATAGCATTTCAGTGGGACCAGCTGTCTGCAAGTCAATCAAAGAATTCTCCAGTATGCAAGGAAGCTGCGCTCCTCAGCAGACAAAAGATAACAAAATCAGAGCGCAAAGAATGTTTTCAGGGAAACAAGCAAAAATAGAAAAAAAACCAACCCCAAACCAAGCCAACTATATCTATTTTATGAAATACAATTTAGTCAAAACAAGTAAGCTATGTAAAATAAGAAATTCTCAAAAATGTGTTTTAAAATTCAATATAGTACTCTTATTTTAAATAAACAAACACCTTCACCCATTGTTCTAGGAAGGCACTGGGTAGAATATTACCATCATCATTACTTGAAAAAAAGTATTTTTGTTTTTAGCAGATCATCTCTTTCTCCTTTATAAATAGCCCACACCTTTACAAAGAATTTATGTATGTGAGCAGTGAAACAAATCTTATCATTTTACTAGGCACTCTGGGTCTCCACAGCTAGTCATGCAGAAGACCTGATCCTGTAAATCCCAACCACGTGAATGTCCATTCCAAATTACATTACTTCAGTAGGACTCAGTAGAAATACTCCTAGCAGTTCAGTTCTCACTGTCTTAAGAATGAGAGTCTCTGCAGGTGCTTCACTGAATCATGACTAAACCAGCATAAGGGTAATGCTTCAAAATGTAGGTCTAACTTCATTGAAATCCAAAAGCTAGAATTGTGTTAAGATGTAAGCAAAGTACTGTTTCTGGCACTTTCATGGAATTAAAATGCACTTGCTACTAACTATCTCTAAACCCGAAAAACAAAGCTGGGTTGGCGCTAATAGACTACAAACACCACAAGAGATGTTAAGAGGGGTATTGACAGACACATTCCTGACATAAACAAGGACACTGTTTATTCACTTAGAGCCCAGAGATGGATTTTTCTGTAGAAAATAGATATTACCATGGTAAGAAAACATCTACTTGTGACATGCTGAATTTTTAATATAACAAAGAAAACATATCTTGAACAAAGGCAATTTTTTCTAAAACAAAGCCCTCATGCTTGACTGCTGAATTAATAAGTTAGACTATAGCCACTGTAAGTTTTATAATATGGTAATAAAAAAACTAATCAGTGACTTTCTGTGCTGTCATTTGCATTTAAAACTTTCATGTTGGTTTTTTTTTTCAATCAAGATCCTATAACCTAAAGAATTATTAGTGTCCAAAACTTCTTCTAAAATCTAGTATCTCCTTATTCTTAGCTTTTCTTATTTTCCTTTTGTTAACTAATACAATTATCACACTGATAACAACTTAAATACCTTAAATGAATAAACAAAAGCAGCTATCCCAACCATTAAGAAATTAATTGGTCTATCAAATTTTAACATTAAAAGCAGAAATACTCCTACAGCCAAAGACCCTTTAAAAAGCTCACAGATTAATACAGACCACTACATATGCACGGGGGAGTAAAGTGTTTTGAATGCAAACTTCTTAAAGGAGAAATAATAAATAAACAAGTATTCCTTGGTTTTGTTACACATACTCAAAAGAAAGCAAACAAAACCAAGAAATGTTTACATGTCTATTTTCATAAAGGCCACATCACTTTGGAGGAATACTTCATTCCCAGATCTCAATGAATTTCTTTATTTGCATATCTGACTAACCTATTGCTAACCTATAAAAAAACAATCCTGTACATCCTGTCTCAGCATTGCTCTCCTTGCCTTCATTATTCCAAAGCAGAAAATCCAGCAGACCTTATTCCCTCTCTTTTCCTTTTCTCTATGAAAGAACTGTATCTTCCCCTCTCTATTTCCCACTGAAAAGGAGCAGGAGAAAGACTTCAACTCCCTTTACAATTGCTTAAACTCCTAACCTGTGTGACAACATAACCTGTGACCCCACGGCTGACCCTATGACAAAATTTCATTTTTACAGTTGTGCTATTTGATCTTGTAACTAAAAAAAAAATGCATTCTACAGTGACATAAAGGGAAGCAGCTCGGCTTCCTTAGCATGTCTATTATCATCTGGGATGAGAAAGAAAACTTGAGTGGATGCCTCCTGGAGAGACAGGAAAATGTTACCAGCCCATTGCTGGATCCCCCCTGTTGCCAGGATGGCTAACAGGACATTAAGACCTTCCCACAGGAAAGAAACTTATGAAAAATGAGTAAAATTTTGTTGCCTTTTGGAGAAGAGACTTTGGAGGCAGGTAATTCCCCCCGGTTAACCTTGGCTAAACTGACTTTATCTTATAAAATAAAGGCCACTATTTTCCACATGCCTGAGAAAACATTATTACAAGAAATTAATATAATCTCTCACTGAAGAAGAATGCTTGCTCTTCTTTCTGCCATTCACCTGGTGCTGAGACTATGGCAAACTCCATGTCACAGTTCATCTACACACCAGAGCTGGGAGGTACCCCTCTGTGCTCTCTTTGATAGAAAGAACTGGAAACCAACCGACCAGCACAAACATGGGACAAAAAAAAAGTCATCCAAACCAAATAATATTTTTAAAATATCTAAAAAAAAAAAATTAATTCCTATATCACTTATTCTCCAGTTGAATGCAAAAATTCCATAATTCCATCAGAATTAGCAGCTAAGATAAATGAATTTTAGTATAGTCAATGTTTTCATTACACTTCCAGTTCCTATTACTGATGGCTTACATAGCTACTTCAGTTTCACCCAAAGGAGCAGGCCTGCCCACAGAGATCTGTAGGTCTCAATGAAACCCTTCTTCCCATCCCCTTACACTCCCCCCTTTAAATATCATTATTTCAATTGCTTGAAGGCTGGCTTCAGGTTTCTTAATATTCACATTATGACAATTTTTCAGCGAGACAATTACTTTGCCTCCAAATGCACCACAAAACACTATTATTGTCCTGGGACAACCAAGAACTCTGCCTGGTAGAAATAAAGCAAGTGTCACAGAAGTCACTGAAACATTTCTCACCTCAAAGACAGAAACGTGGGAAGAAGGGTTTACCTAACACAAAATCTGGGAAGTTTTCCAAAATCTTTATTTAAGAAGTGTTTAGTCTGACACAGTTCCCTCATAAGCCCTGGAGAGACGGTAGAAATATCCACATGAGGATAATGCATGAATGAAAGAGACGTACGAAAATCCTGTTCCAAACTATGGTTCATGTCACTTTGTTTCAACGCAGATCTGCACTGAAACCACTGAAACTCCGACCCCGTGCACTGCACTGCTGTCTTCCTCAGCACATTCCTGCTGGATGACACTCTACATGAACATGTGTGAAATTTGTACCAGAAGACTCATCTGTCACACATCTCTCTCGTACACCCAGGATTGTCGTGCTTTTTCTTCTGATCTCCTTCTTTAAAAGAAAAAAAGAAAGCGCTGCTGATGACAGCACACTAGATGAGAGGGATATTTGATCTGATTTAATACAGCAATTGCTTGCTCAGCTATTTTATTAATTGAGACCATTAGCAATAACTGTAAGCAGTTACTGGAAATCATTTGTTGCCTGAAATTTGCAACCAAGAGTTGCAGCCCTGCTACTGCTCCATCAGCTCCCTCCCAGCTGTAGTCCAGAAAAGCTTTTTTCTTTAAAATACCAAACAAACAAAGCATCTCCACACAAACAAACAGGAAAAAAAAGCTCCACCACCTCCTGACTCTGTACAGTTTTTCTCTGCATCCTACTGCTCCACAGCATGTCCAGCCCAGCCTGACAGCAATCAGGATCACACCTCCTCTGCAGCACTCCATGTTTCATTGCAATTTCCTTCTGGATCAAGGCTTCTGATTGCAACTCCTGGCTCACCCTAGAAGTTCTCAGGATCAATCCAGCCATTACCATTCAATACATAAATCAAGCTTTCCATACTTTTGCAGTAACTTCTTCAGATGTTCAAATAAATCAGGTACACTTTGTATGCCTCTTGTTTAGACATACCAACTTCCCCTTATTATAAATCCAGAGCAGAGCACAATCACGTTGCCCAGGTATGCTGCTCCTGCATTGTGAAAGCAAACAATACGAGTGGAAGGAGCAGTTCCACCAACAGCCCAATTCCTAAATTTAGTGCCCCTGTCTCTTTTCAGTCACAGCTTTTTGAGGGTAAGCTGTGCTATCTCACAATGATTCTTCACTCACACACCCCTCCACCAAGCACAGGGAATCCTGACAGCTTTGAGCCCAGGCAGTCACCAAGCTCCCCAGGGAGTGCTCTGGGGCTACTTTATTCACAGGTTCAAGAGGTAAAGGAATCTGCCCTTTGAATCTTGCCCCTGAGGAAAACTAGTGGAGGCAGCAGGTCTGGAGAAGCATAAGAAATATTGATGTCTTGAACCAGTAACCATGAAAGGGAAGAGTAACAGCTCCTTATGTGCTCTCTTCCCCAACACAGAGTTGTGGTATCACATCCAACCCAATCCAAAGCTGATATTTTTCCTTCAGCAAGGTAGAGCTCTTTCCTCCTCATATCCACTTTATACTGCATATCCATTTACTTTATGGAGTATTTACCCTCCAAATCAAATCTCAAAAAAACCAAATCACTGTGAAATGAAAAATACCCTTCCCTTATTTAAATAATCCCATTCTACTTTAACCTTTGCGTGGCTTTCAGCAAACTGAAAGTACAGAACTAAGCAGACAGGTTCAGCAGTGAGTGGGATGAAATTGAACAACAGCGAATCCTCTTGTCCCAGGTCCCTGTTTGTATCTTTTTATTGTTCATCACTATGATTTCTGCTTATTTTTAAACATATTATTTTACTTTTTTGTCTTAAGAAAGTAGAATTCCAAATAAATACTTTCTACATTACTATTTCTTTTAAAAAATGAAATTTACGAAAGTTTAAAACCACACATGTAATCAGATAAATCTAAATAATCTGTTCTCAAAATGTCATCTCCTTCAAAATGTTTAAATGCTAAAATATTGGTTCTGCATATGTAGCAAACAGACTAAAAGAAGAAGACCTGTCAGCAATCTGCCTGTTATCCAACGTGACAACTATGTTTCTCACTCAGAATAACCAGTCTCTCAGAAGAGTAATGTATATCACAGATTCTCTCAGTTTTCAGTAGTACACTATCTCAATTTCTCCAGGGAAATTATCTTTGAACAACATATCACTCTGCCCTTGGAACCATCAAACTGACATTTGACAAAACTGTGGATGGCTGCAGGTTAAATTTAAAACTCTGTTGAACCTTCCCTTGCACATCTCACTGAGCTCTGGCCTCCCACGGAAACAATTAGGAAACATCAGTGCTGGTGGGAAACTTTCTAGCACTGGTCAGTACAATACACATGGAAAAAATATTCCATCTCCTCCTTATGTGCAGGTAGAAAAGTCTGGGGAGTACACAACCTGCTGTAACCTAAAGGTGGGGAGATGTCACTGTACTGATGGTTGTGCTCAGAGTATTTTTATCTTGTACAGGCAGGTGCACACGGGGGGATTATGCCAATGTATTCGATTTTCTTGTTTGTCATCAGAATCGACAGCCCACCATGTTATAAAACAGATGCAGCATTTTTCTAACCATAATAACCTCACAGAAGTATGGATGACTAAAATGACAGCTAAGAACATACTGATTAGCAGAAATTACAGAAATTAATAGATTTGTTTCTTAAATTAACTTTGACCTTAATGAATAGTCAAGCTAACAAAACACTTCACTGAATTCCCACAATAAATCCTAATCATACTCTACAACTTAAACTGGGATTCTAGGAATGGAAGTTGGCACTGTTATGAGGACAGTTTGCTTCAACAAGGTCAGTTGGTTTTTTAGGTCAATAAAACATAACAGAAATTGCACCTCCAACTGCTGAACAAATGTTTCTGCATACCAATCACCGAATTGCAGTGAAATCAACCATAATGACAACCACATAGCATAATACCTTTCTTTAGGCTCTCTCGGGCTAGAGAGATTTTCAATCAGTGTTGAGTATGCTCTGATAGAAACGCAAAGTGGTCACATTCAGACAATAATTTCATCATAGCCAACTCCAGAATAAATGCATTTAATTAACTTCTGAAAAAAAAAAAGGTTCTGAAAATAAATTGTTGAAGTATTTTCATAATCTGGGTGTAGTAACTATCCCTTCAAGCACAAATGTGCTTGAAGTAGATGGACAGTAAATTTAGAGTTCATCCAATTCTTTACTACAATCAATAAGCCTAAAATTTCAGAAACAAAATTTTTCAGCTGCAAAGTAACTTGTGATTGTGAAGTGCACTAAAGCACATCAGGGGGGGAAAGTCCTGTCAATCTTTTTGCAATGAGCCAACTTTAGCTGTGCAGTTCCAAGACATCCCTGTCAGAAACTTCTCTGACATGTCTGACCTGTGAAATGTGAATTGTGCTTGGTTTTGAGGCCGACCAAAACTTTCCAAAGTTCTCCCAAGCTCTGCTTCTTTATGAATAGAGAACAATGCTGTGCAAAAAGTACACTTGGACAGAAAAATTATTAACACTTCAGAACTGAACATATTATAAAGGCAGATTGAACTTTCATCATGATTCTAGTCAAATGTGTTGCCTGGCAACCTGGAACCATATCTGCAAACGTAACACTTGGGAGCTGAAATCTACCTGCAAAGTCTTTGCAGTGTACACCCTCTCCTTTAACTCCAGTCCCATTGATCTATGACAAAACACTTTTGCATTGATATTGGTGAATCTGTCATCCAAACCATATGCAGTAACTAGTTTCTAAAACACCAAGAAGATGTTTTAAGACTTTGCTAACTTACAGTTTACAGCCACCCATAAGCATGAGAAAGAAAATTAACATCAAGGCCTACTAAGAGAAAAAAAAAGTCAACTAGATAAATTTTTACTTCCAACAAGCACCACAAGACATGTAATACTTGAAAAGTTTACTCAGAAACAGTGTGCAAAGACAAATGCCAGCTGAACTAATCTACAACCTGGAAGAATGTAAAACACGAACCTAACTAGATGAGGTTATATACAAACACAGCATAAAAAACACATACAGACAACTCCTTTACAGTTATGTGCTGGTCCAGAATCTGGCCAGCAAAAACAGCTAAAGGTTTCGGAACCACTGCAACTCCTCGTATTCTGTTTGTAAACAGTAAAAGGGACAATGGCAAAGTATTAAGAGTAAGTCCCTGATCTTAGGTATAAATCTCTCTGTATATAATGGTCACTCTTCATTACCTGCTGGGTTGGGTTATCTACCAAAAAATTACTCCCAATGTTGAACTCTCTAAACAAAGGCAACATAAGCAAAACCCAAAGAAGAAAAAAATCTTCACACAAAACAACATATAAATTGAATATGTTGTTAATAAACATTTTTTTCTTACAGGCTTTCAAGAAAAAGATTAATTTTCTGTAAAGTTTCTGGTCTAGAAATGAAATGACCAAAAACTTCACGACAGGGACAAGCAGAATAAAAACAACAAAATACAAACAGAATTTAATAATGTGGAATCAAAATAGCCAAATAAATGAAGCATCAATGAAAACCTTCATTGTGGAAGGAGCATTAAGTAGGAGAGCAGAAAATACTGACCTGGAAGTCAAGCTGGTTGGAGTAGGGATGAAAGCAGCAATTTGGAGAAAAACAGATAGGGAGGAAGACAGCAAAAGAGAATAAAGGGAGGAACACATTAGTTCTTTAAAAATATAACAAGCAGATGTTATATTAACAGATTATCCAAAAAAAAAAAAAAAAAAAGAAAAGAAAACAAATAAGGAAGGAAAGGGAAGGGAAAGCAACAACTAAAATAAAATTTATGCAGAGATATATCCTTGCTGTGCACTAAAGAAAACAAACTTTAAAGTAAAAGGGCATCTTGTCACTGGTAGGTAGCAGAAAGACATCCATATTTATAACCATCCAAATGCATATACACACCAAATAGAACAAATACATTGGATGAATATTGGTAGCATTTGCTGCCACACAAAAATCTCATCATATGCCACAAAGTCTTTCATTTGACCCTCATTCATCAAGTCTTCCAGTGGAAGTCAAAGAAGCTAAACAATTTGGCAACTTGTTCAAAGATATTTAAAAGTTCACAAAGCACTGTACCTAACAATCAAAGATTTTACTCCCTACCCCAGAAATGCAGCCCCTTCCAATGCTGACAGCAAATTTTTAATTCAGTATGAAGAAGAGAATTAATACTTCAGCACTGAAAATACCCTGATTTTGGTAATTTAATTTGTTAAAAAAATACCTAACATGTCCTTTTCAAATAAGTAAGGCCAAAACAATCCCCATTCAGCTAGACTAATCCTTAAATCTGTCCCTGACACACAGCCTTTTGTGCACTTAGGGAAAAGAGCATATTTAACAGCCATAAAAGTACTTTTTTTAAAATGCAATTATTCCATATGCTGATGATTTGTCTCTTGTGCATTGACTTGTCAGTGCTGTGTGGACTTACCTTCATGAGAATTCAAATCCAAATAAACTCAGAATGAATTAATTGTAGTCTGAATACACATCTGTAGTGTTATATATCTACTGCATATGAGAAGTAGACAACCAAAAAAAACCCTTCTTGTTTAAGAACAGTCAGGTTTGTCTCATAGCTAGTATAATATTTTTAAATGGACTTTTATATTGCTGCAATCTTTGCTGAGAAGCTACACTTAGCCAAGCAAATGATCAAGTATCTCACATACCACTGGGGAAAAGTGGATCCAAGATTTTGCAATCTTCACCATGTTGTCATCAGTTTCTTTCTCTTTTCAGTCTAAATCTACCAGTGGATAGCTTCTCTTGCATTATGTGCCAGTACCCTTTTACTGAAATCACTCTTCTTCCCCTGCAGTGCTTACCCCTTCCAGCATTGACACAGAACAAGCATCCCTACAGAGGTAGTGTTTGCCAGAGACACTGTTGCTTAGACCCCTCCTGTGTCATGACCACTTCATTCCTTTTTACCAGCCCTCTCTGCACCTGCTTCCAGTTTTAATTCAGCTTCCTGGAATATGACTGACAAGTACACAGCAGTGCTCCACACAGAGCCTTGCCAGCACCTGATGACATTAAAACCTTCCTATCCTCACTGCAGATATTTGTTCTGACATATCAGGATTCACTCCTCATTACTTAGATCTCTGCTTCCTTATTTAGATGGCTCATAATGGCACAGCCATAAGCATATTCACCCAATCTTTCTTTTCCTAAACTGTATCATGGATTATCATTAGTTATATCAGGCAGGCTTACTGGTCCAAACTTCACAAACATGCATTTTATGTTATTGTATTTCACTGCATTTTGTGATTCAAACTCTCTATCACATTTCATAAATATACTTTTCATTCTAACCCCATTAATAAAAGCTTTAAACAATATACTCCTTTAATCCCAACAGTTCTGTTTTGGATGCAGCTCCCTCTCCTTTGCATTAAAACTGGAGCTGATCACTGTCTTACTCAGTTTCATTTACATTATAAAAAAAAACACCCACAAAAGTAAAAACCAAAAAACCCTGAACCACATTTCCTTCATCAAGAAAACCAAAGAAAAACAGCAAACTAAGTTTAACAAAAGCACATTATACATTAAATATAATATCTTGCATTTAATTTTAAACTTTTTTAATTATAAACAGATAAATTGTAATAAGTTATCAAATAGCTTTAGTATAGAAGAAGGAGTAGGTTCTCCTGTGTAGTAATAAGAAACTGCAAAATACAAAATTAATACAGAGAGAGCAATTTAAGAAACGGAACAATGTGATTTTATATATGAGCAATAATATTATTATTAATATTAATAATATTAATCTGAAGTGATGATGCTCAGAAGTTTCTGAGCCAAGAAAATCACATTAAAACAAAAAAAGAATCACCATTCATATGAAGACTTCTTCATAATTATTAATGATGTTCATCTGCCAAGTAGCACACACTTATAAATTTAACTGCCCATGTCTCAAAGCAGATACTTCTGCCCCTGAGTATTTGATACTTTCTGTGTCAATACTTTCTGACTAGTAGAACATTAGTATTCCTCATCTTGTTTTAACTTTTTGTTTGAACTTGTAAATGATAACTTTATTACATTTACATTACTTTTCAAGCTTATTTATACAAGCACACCTCATTATGTTGATGAATTTATATGCAAATATAATAAATACTGTGACAATACCACAGCTTGCAATAGTCTAGATTATCACTTCCTCAGGAATTTATGCTTATATATTTTGAAAATTTATGTTGTTGCAATTATCTTGGAATGCAAAGACATTGGCATAGCAGTAAACATGGCTTCCAACAAGCTATGAATAATAAATGCATTTTAACATCACATTCATTTTCCTACAAGACCCCGGAGATGCCCTTGCATCTGAAGTTTGAGGAGATGTCAAATATATGCTAAAGGTGCATAGCAAAGTTTAATTTCTCCATCACATTCTAAGTACAGTACATCATCTTCAAAAGTCTGCGTTCACTCAGCAGCACCACGTTATTTTCTGAAAAGTTATTTCAGGGTCAACATCCTCATCAACAATAACAGACTAGAAATTGGTGTTCCAAAACTTCACTGCTAATAGTATAACAAATTTGAAAAGAAAATTAATACAAAACCAGAAAATTCTCTCCATTGCATCACCCATTACAGGGTTCTCAGACAATAAGAACAGATTATATGCTGACAGTGCTGTACCAGTATCTCTGGATCCCTTAGTTCCTTGTCTTTGTAATTATTGTTTTGCAATCAATAATTTTCAATTTAATTCAAATAAATTTACTGGTCTCTATCAATTCTTTATGTCCTTTTACAGAAACTATTTAAATCAAATTAACATTTCCAGAAATTTGACATCACTTCATCACAATCATCTTTTAATTTTATCATTTTAACATTCAAACATTCAACACGTTCATGATTGCTACCTAATAAAGGCCTTAAGATTATGCTCTTGAACAAAACATGACTGTGCCTACTACTGAGTCTGGTGTCACACAATAATTCAGGTTTTACAGTGCAAGGAGGGGATCAGTTGCTTATACCTGGTGGTCACACCTGGAGCTGCTGCATTACAAGCCTGGGTCTGTAACTGCCCCTACATCACCTGCATGGAAAAGGCAGCAGTTTCTCAACCCCACAAAACCTCTAACTGTGGTATCTTTTCCAATACACTGCTTTGGGATTTTGGAGAGTGTAGGCAGAACTCACAGGCATGGTGCACAGAGTGACCACTCTTGGTTACTCACTTCCTCTGAGACCTCCGTTACACATTAGAATAGGTGCAAACACTTGAGTATTCTAAACTCTGATGTGGTAAGAGAGGCAACTGCCAATTGAATTTGTCCTTATGTAAATAATCAGTTCTGTCTAAAATAAAAACCTTTTCTCACTTCGAATTTGAGGTCTCCATTCTCACGACACTTAACCATAACTAAACTTCACCAAACATCTGCAAAAAATAGCAACTTTGGTAGCAGGTAGCTGTGAAGGTTGATAGGCTACCATCAGTAAAAAGTGCTCTACACATCATTCTTTCCATGCTGGTTGTTTTCTGCCCACCACGGTAACCAACACTTCTGACAGACATTCCTCTCTCTCATGGTAATGCTCCCTAATGCATGCTTCGTCTTGACTGGAACTACAGCAATGATCACAACAATGAGAACACTTAAAAGTTCTTTTTTGGAGCCATGAAACAGTTTTCTTCTGACTTGATCACAATAAAGTAATTATATAAATTATTTGAAAATATAGAATTCCTTCTTTCATTCAAGCAAGAGTGTCTAAGTAAAAGAAGGGAAGAAAGAAAACAGATCAATCAAATAAGTATCAGTGTACCATAGGGGAGAAGGTTCCACGATCTATTTAATTATAAAGGGCATGAAACAAATCCCAAAACCCTCCTCTCTCCATTATGGAAAGCCTCTACAAACTTCCCAGAACAAGACAATCACTGCCTGGTCAACATCAGAAAATACTCTTTTGAAGCAAAGACTACAGGAGCACTGGGAAATAGTTACAACTATTATTAAATATCCATGAGACAGGTTAGAAATACTTACCAATACTTTTCAGAACCTCTGAGAACAAGTGATGATGTTCACACTTGAAGAAACGTGTGGGAACAGGTCTGATTCACCAGTTACTAGAAAGACAGGCTTGTTCCGCAACACGGTTTGCTGTGAGGTTTGATGTCCCTGTAAATTGTACATGACTTTTCCTGTATGTGCTTGTTTTATAAAGAGTATTAAAAAATGGAAACCTTAAATATTTCCAAAGCCAGCAGACAGGAGATGCAGTTCTCAAATAGCCCTTTTTTGTTCTTTACAAGGCATAACAAATATTCTGTAAAAAAACGTACTCTGCTCTTAACTTCTCTGCTTTGAAATGAAGATCAAGTAAGCAAAAATGCTACTCAATGTAAGACAAATAATACAAAAATTACCTTTCTAACTCAGCAATTTTCTTATCTTTGTCATTCTTCTCATTCTCTACTTCCTTGAGTATTTCTAGAAGTCTGTCAACCTCAGCCTGAGCTTTGCCACATTCTTCTCTATAGTACGATGCCTCTTTGTCAAGCTGTTTCATTCTGTCTGCAAATTCTGGATTCATCCGTGCCTCCTCTTCAGCTTCATGAGCCTTCAGAATCAATATTTCAAAAAAGATAAGGATGACAATGACTTAAATAGCTTTAAGAGCTTTACCTCTTCAGTCTCGGAGTTCAAGTTTTCATTAAAAAGGATTATGGGTATTTCTGTCTGATGACACTTTTCTACAGATGCATTATAAAAAGAAATGAAAATATCTGCATAGTCAAATTCTATCATCCTGAAGGGGGAGGGGATTTATTAAGGGGGTTTTACATACTCAAGTAACCCCATTTTAAAGGTGTTTTTTTCAAATTAAAAAAAAAAAAATCACCTTGTAATTCATTCAATTCACATTAGGCTCAGTGTGTTTTGAATATATAGGCAATTTCTTAACAACTCATGTCCTCTTTCCCTATGCATAAACACACACACTTTGTCCATGTATGCAAATACAAACACAGATACATATATACATATTGTATATATCTGCATCACCAGATGCCTCAAATGCAGTTTGATACAAAGATTTTAAAATAAAGAAATTGTTTCTAATGCAGCGGTGATTTTAAAAGATAAACCAATAAACTAAGAAGCTGCTTTCAGCAGACATCTTACCCAATAATCCTTTTTATCTTATCATTAATACTTAACCTGAAACATCAGAGGAACAAGCCCATTGGTGGAAACAGCACAAACCTGGCAAACACATGCATGGATGGGTGGCAGTTCCACAGACAAGAGAGAACGCAATGAAAACAACAACAGTGCAGAGCCCAGTCCAACTCCCATCAAACCTAATGGCAAAAACCCAATTAACTTCAATGGGAGCATGATCTGGCACCAAGTGCTTTAAACTGTTGGCTGGAATAATCACAGACAGATGGAAACAACAATGCACTGCAATGCTTAGCCTACCCCTTGCTTCCCATTATTCCTAATTGGCATCTTCAAAGAGCAGGCAAGGAAAAAACAAGTAGTTTAAGGCAGTGCACATTAAACATAGAAAATTCAGGTAACATACAGGATTTTTACAGAAATTCATGATATTTCGAACTGAAGGTCCTCCAACTATCTTAGTACACAAAGAAGATGTGGACTTACTTATCCTTCTTAATTTCAGAGAATGGACAATGCAAGCAAGCAATGAAAGAAATGCAGATCAAAATGAAGCATGCACGTTTGGGAAAGAATTAATATATACTACAGATACTAGGAGGTCCATATTCTTTGCAATGGTTAAAATTTTCTGTATAAATAAATAACAAGTCTGAGTTTACTATAAATAAAACAAAAAATTGAAATTACCAGGGAAGAAACTTATGGGGTTTGCATGTAACATATCATTTAAGCATGAGGATAATAAGAAAAAGATAGTAGATTTGAAGAGTTACTTATTCTACTCTGAGATTTTTATACAGAAGAAAGACTTCATTACCAAAAGAAGCCAAGGGAATGACATGAGAAACCTACTGACCAGCTTGCTCTTCAAAATCTCTGTTTTGATAATAATACATGCTCCAGTCCTGAATTCCATGCAGATGCAGAACTTTTTGAACACAGAACTTGCTTCAAGGTAACATTCAAGGAGTACCTTGATTTTACTCTTTGGGTGAGATGCCAGAAAGAGATTCCTTTTCAGCCTCATAATATTTCTCAATAATAAACTTGGATTTATTTTATACCAGTTGTTAATTACATAAAAAAATTAATTTTCAACTAGCTTTGTAATTTTTGAAGCCAATGTAATACTCAGACTCAAGGCCAATTATCTGAGAAAACACTCTGATTGTCCATCAGTGCTATTATGACATCACACACTTTTTTATCATTGTATAATTTTGAAAGGAATAAAAATAATTCCATAGGTTGGAAAAGGCAAATTCACTCTAGAAAAAATAAAATATAACCCAACTCCCACCTTCAAGACATAAAGAAACTTATGCAAAAGGCATGTTGTTCACTACTGTTCTTCAGATTTCTCCTCCTCTCCCAAGGGTAAATCCAGAATTTCAGTCTCCCTCTAAAGGCTATTGCTCTTTCATATTGCTCCCTGTCACCTTTCAGTCTTTTCCCTTTACTTTAGTACACAATTAATTTATTTACCAGCCTTGCTGCCATTTCATAGAGAGAAAAAATACCCACCTTCCTTTCTCTAACCAGTCTTCACTTTAGCAAAAAGGAACTCTCAGCTTCAGCCCAAACTTTTTTTCCCCATGCACCTCTATCCTTGTCTTGATCCAGGACAAGAAGCAATGCAGATGAGAGAGAGAAGCCTGTCTTCTTTTTTTATGTTTTATTGCCACATTAGACTTTCTACAAGGAAAATGCAAAACTGGGCAAGAACGTGATAGCATCACCAATACAGAGGTGCCAAATGTTCTACTACCATGGAGTATTCACACATCAGCTCAGAAATATACTGAATGAATTATCTACTGCACAGCTGATAAGTGAATCATCACCTGAAATAATAGATATATTCCTCAGTTTAGCCCTTTTAAATCTTTGCTCAACAGCAGGCTAAGGAAAGCAACATTAAGTTGCAAAAGTATTTTCAGTTCTTGTGTTTTACTCATGCTATTCCATATTTGTAGGATGTGTTTTTGGAACCTCCTGAATCACAAACTGGGTCATTGCATTTCCCCAACACAAAGTGGAACCTCTAAGGTATGATTAAATCCAGTGTGATTAAGCATCCAACCTGTGCAGGGTTTTGAGGTGCAGCACAGTTATCCATAATGTCACATATAAATCAATGTAAGCATTCAGTTACTACAAGGTTATCCTTATTTAAAAAATACATACATATATCACTATTGCAAACCACCAATTTAGCTGATTGCCTCTACTTTTCAAAGCACCTATAGAGTCTTTTTTGGACTATTGGCAGGAACCATATTTCTACGAGGGTATGAAAGAATGAAGAAATAAAGGAAATTTAGTTAAAAAGGGAAAGAAAGAACAAAAAAAAAATTTTTACAAAGAGCTTTCTGCAGGTGGTATTTTAACCTGCAATTCCCTTTAAGGGAATCCTCACATTGTAAACAAAGCTGCTGATACTAGGAAAGAGCAAAACACAATCCATCTGACATTCCCAGGACAAAGGCATAGAATTACTTATAAGGCCCCATTTTATTTTATGGCTTTGAAAGATATGTTTGGATCTGAACTAGGCACCTTTTTGAATTTGTTGTGTACAGATCAGGGGTGATTTGTTGACAGATGGAACTTGACTTTTAAGGTCAAACTGTAGGCAGAAAGGAGTAAAAAGGCAGCTCAGTTGATACTGACCCTGCTCCTGCCAGGACAGTGCAGATTTCTTTGGCTTTTCTGTAGGCTGAACTGTTGGATCAGTTCTAGACAGAAGCTGCATGGTTATCACATGAATCAGAAAGTCTCTGCCTGTTTCTGCTATCCTCTCCTTTTTTTTGTTTAATTTCTGCCACCCCTTTTACTCTCTAAGTTCTCTGTTACCTGGGAAAACACATTTTCTGTTTCTATGGCGCTTTCATGGGTAAGAGGAACCAGTACATGTGTGTTTTTCAGCTTTCTTAAATCTGTGTCTGCAAATGATAACTCTTGTGTTTGCAGATTAGGTTAATTTCAAACTAACCCACTGACTTTTCCTCTCAATATTATGACTGTGTTGTTGTATGTTATTTTTACAATTCAATAAAAATAGCATATCACTCTACTATTAGAATTTCACAGATTTTTACATTAATTATGTATCTGTTCTGATCTTTGCTTCATAAGCATTGCAAATGCTTTAGAAGAAAAGTAGTATTTCCTTATGTAAACCACAAATTTCCTACAGAAACACCACACGAGTGAGGCACAGACATGCAACATGAATTATTTAGGCTATTAAAATCTTATGGTACAGTCATGCATGTCTTATTCTGCATAACAAAAATGGATGGATAGATAAGTATTTCATTTTTAAAGCTTTAGACACCAACATACACAGAAATCAAGGGGGTACTTAAAAAAAAGGAACAGCAGAATTTACATGCAAGAAATTACTTTGTAAGATCCTTCAAATTTTATTACTTTCAATAATAAATTAAAAAAAAAAAAAACACCCTTGCTGTCACCTGAATTTTCTTGTCTCCTTAAAACTCATGGGGTTTTTATTTAACTGTAGGGACTGCTATAAGTAACTTGAAGTGGATTCTGCAAGTAGTTTAAATTTTAATCTGACATTTGTCTGATAAAGACTTTGGAAACTTTAGTCCATAATATTCAGACAAAGGGTCACCTGAACTCCAGACTCAGTACACCATTATATTTTCATTACAGCACAAAATCTCATTGGATATTCCAAAAAATTCACCTTTCAAAACATGAAGAAATGTGTGTCCAATTCTATTCACAGCTTATTCTCATATATGTAGGAGAAGAAAGAAGGTGAGCAAGAAAAGTTTATTTTTAAAAATCATCTTGTGTGTATAGTATGATTGCTGCCTGGTGCCAAAGGAAAAGGATCTTGCATCCATTGTTTTAAAACTTCCAACAGGCTTCCCTTTTGAAAATTAAGCACATAAAGGCAGAAAAAACAATTAAGAAAAGGACTCACTTTAGAATACTGCACACAAAGAGATTAGGAAATAACAAATGAATGCTATACAGCAGAATCACTAATATTGAGCTAATGACTGCATTATGTGGCCAGCATTTATGAAAACCAAGCTAAAAACTAACAGTAAAAACACTCCAGTCTGAAAAGACACGCACAGGAGCAGTGCAAATGATATGAATAGAAACATAACTACCACAAAGGTGACCCAAGATGATACAGAAGGGGTTTGTCATTGAAAGGGACAAGCTCCCTCTACAGCATTGTGCTGTTGCGCTACAATTTATGACTAAATTCTAAACACAGGTAACCAATAACTTTAAAAGTAAATACAGCACATTCTGTAGGACTCTTTTCCCACACAAAAGTCATGACATATCCATTACATGGTTAGAAGCTACAAAACCCAGCCATAATAGATTTCAAAGCTGGAGTCCTGGTCCATTGACACTAATGGCAAAGCTGCCATTGACTTCAGTGATGGCAATACCTCCTCTAATGTGCAGTATCACATTACTTAAGCTACAAACCCAGCTCTTCTATATATACACCACCCCAATTACATAGTGATTCTGACTAGGATTACTATGTAAGCCACAGCTTTTAAATTGTTCTTACAGTGACATCATTTTTCTGTCCTGTGATGCTCACAGCACGTTAAAGGTAACAGTCTCAGCCAAAAAGATGGAAACTCTTCTCTGCAGGGAAAATGTTCGCTGCTGCTCTTCCTCAAATTGAAAATGGAGTCAAGTCAAAGGAGGAGATATTGTGCAACTAAAGTAGGCATTGGCAAGAATATTAATGCTAAACAAGCCAAAGCAATGCTGTGCTTTAGCAAAAACTGCCTTTTGCATTCATCATTTTATATTTCAGTTATCTTCTTCACTTAAGTAAAAAGTTTCCATGTTCCTAATGTGCTAAATGCATACACTCTTTCAAGAGTAGAACTGATCTATTTCAGTCATATGGACTTTTGACAATACTACCAGTCATTTCCTAGATATTATTCACCTAATTAACTGAGTCACTGAAGATAAACTGAATAAATCAGGAGTTATATAAGTTTGAAGGATCAAATAAAGTACTGCACAAGGAGGAATTAAAAAGCAAAGCAAAAGGAAAAAAAAACTCTGCATGCATTTTCTAATGGAGAAGTTGAGGACCTAAAGGCTAGGACGTTTGTTTCCTCAGAAACACAGTATGTACCTATTTAATACATTTCAGATTCTCAAAATGGCCTTCAAGTCCACAAAGTTCATCTATTTGGATATAATGGATACAGCATAGTGAGCATCAGGAGTGTTCTGCAAAGCTCCACAGAGGAAGAGCACAACACAGTAAGAGAATGGATCCTCATGCTTCCATATGTTACAGCGGGCATTTTAAAAATGGACTTACTGGATTGTACATCTGATTGAACAACTGCTCAGCTTGCTACATTGCAAAGTTGGTAGGGAGTGAAGCACAGACAGGAAAAGAAGGAAAGATCCAGGAAAACAGCATTAGCTCAACAAAATCAGTGCATTTGCACAGAAGAACTTGTCATAAAAAAAAAAAAAGTAGAAATTTAAGATTTTAAACATTCCTTGGTGAAAGTGAGAGGCACTGGGAAAACATAAATGTTGACTTTGGCTCCTAAAAAAGAATAGCTGGAGTAAGAAATTTAAGGTTTGTGTTACTTTCCCTTTCTCAAGTTAAATAACCCATGAAATAAAGAAAGGTGTCCACTTTTGATGATACATTAAGTGCTGGTCTCAAGCAATGAATCACAAGAAGTGCTTTTGGCTGAGGCTGCAATTTATCACCAAAGCTTCAAAGACAGTAATAATAAAAGATTAATTAAATAGTATCATTAAATTTATTACTTTCCTTTTGTTTAATACAAGACTGAATTTTCTATGCAGAATGACTTTCAAACAGTACAGCTTGGCAAATAGTACTTTAGCAACTGCAAATATGTCAGTAAGCAAGTAAATTTAAGATAATGAAAAACAACAAAAGAAGGAAATTCTAGAGTGGATAATAAAGATTATATATACACACACATATATAAAACACTTTGCTACCTATTAGGTAATTCCTGCTGTTCTTTCACTAGTAGAAATACCAAGTAACTCAATAAAAATCTGTAGAATTTGGGGGGAAAAGCATTGACCATTCTCTGGTATTCAGAATTTTTTCTTTTAAATTTTTTTATGAATTTTAATCTATGGTATTTGTCACAAAATGTTCAATAAGCATGTCTATAATTTAAAACATTATTTTGTATACCAAAATATAGCACAGTCACATGAATAATTACTTTGCACAAATATCCACTTTATTATTTTTTAAATGTGCCTAATGCAAAAAATCATGGGTTTAGAATCAGCATTTTTTTTTCTTGCCAAAATGCAAAAAAATCCAGTTCTGCAGCACTGAAAAACATTTGGATCTAATCAGGTCCAATAAAAAATGTATTATCAATAAATTAATCTTATTGTCTCCAAAAAACAGAAAGCAGGGAAAGCTGGGGAGGAGAAACTAAAAGTTGTTTTGGCGGTTTTTATTTACAGAGAAGGACTTGCCCCTTGTGCACATTTTCCTGCAGACATAGCGCTCACTACCATTAGTGTGCATGCAAAACTAACTCCAAGCAAGTGTGCACAGAATATTATCTTCATACTTCCCAGTTTAATTTTTTAAAGCTTCTAAACCAACACTGAACTATAATTATTTTACAGCACCGTAACAAAGTACCTTCTCTATGATATTTTTAGAGAGGAGTACTGTGTAAGCTACATGGAATTTTTTCAAGGAGACAGCCCCTTGGAGTGGGTTTTGAAAGAGAGGTGTAAACATGCCAGGTCCCTCTGGCTCCTGCAGTGGTTGATGCTCCCACGTGAGCACACTCACGGGACTCCTGAGCTCATTTATGACCCGTGTCTGTCCCTGTCCCCTCCTCCTCTGACCCAGACATGTGCAAGAGCAACCCAGGTTTCTGTTTCACTCAGTTTCCTGAGGAGTGAGAACACGGTGCAGGTATTTTTCTGGGGACCAATTACTTTTAACACAGGGCATTTACAGGTTTGAACATAAAGTATTTCATTAAAGAAAATGTGAATTGAAAATGACTGTTTGGAGTCTACTGTCATTAACAGTCACTGTTTCTGTTCAATTAAGCATGCCCAGAAAGAAGGTTGTAACTACATTTTATTGTGGAAATACCTGGTCTCCTACAAATGGTGGGTGAATTTCCATTGGGGCTTATGCTGTATTTATGATATAATAAAACTATTATGTTTTCAACTTTCATTCAATAATTGTTTGTATTTATACACAAGAAACATGCTCCCTTTTTATACAAAAGACATCCCAGACACTCTCTGACTTTTATAAGTGCTTGTTTTTCCATGACTGTATGATGTGTTTATATGTGCAGTCATAAACAATTGACTTAGGATTTCAAGACCTTCAAGAGGATTTTGATGAGGATTTTTTAAGTGATCTGTGCTTCCAGGGTTCTTTTAACTATATTTTTTAAATGAAGAAAAAAATATATTTCAGATTGTAATTAAGTATATGTTGTAGAGGAGTGCAAAGTAAACAAACATATTTTCTAACAAACTAAAAGGCTTCCAGGGAAACCTTTTCTTTGGGTATTTTAATTCTGCCATCAATAGCATTTTTAAGATACCAGACATTTAAAGTATTTGTGTTTCCATTTGTGTCTGTTTATTGAAAAAGCTTCCCTTCCTCTCAGCTAAAGCTCTAACTCAGGCACCTAATTGCACGTATCCATTCTGAATTTAAAAAGAATACAAATATAAGGTTTACAAGCTGGTATCCTTTATACTTTGCAATACCTTCTTCACAGGTCAGGCTATTGAAACAATGCTTAATCCCTGAGCAGGATACTACTCAACCTGGGTAAAAAGAGCGTCACAATATTATGCTAACAGTGATAACATTCACAGAACAGATATTATTTACCAGAAAATGAAAAATTATATCAATATTTAAAACAAACAAAAAAAAAATTGACATACACTTAGTCATGAATTGCAGAAGGCAAACGTAATGCCTGACCCCATCAAATACGTAATGAGAACAATGAGAGCAGACATTACCAAATAACACAGAGAAAGGTCAAAGAAACAATGGTATCAAAACACTTGCAAATCATTTAAGCAAAATCTAGTTTATTGCAGCAGTTTAAGTAAAACCATGTTATAAAATACAGGGTCTGTATGTTTTCCTTCAAGTGCCTGCTTCCACTACTTGCCGAATAGAAATACTGAATTGCCAGCTGAGATAAAATTTTGATTATTTTGCTTAATTATCACAAACATGTGTTCACCAACAAAGCCAAAAATACATCAAAATAAAACCTAGCTAGAGTTTTCAGTGTGGAAGCTGATTTTTTTGATTGGGAATTCCAGCATTTCTTGGACGAGCCTTTACTTTTTTTCTCATACTGCAAACATTTCAGTTTACTTCTAAAAGTGGTGTTAATTCACATACATATAAATTGCTGGTTTGATAATTTCTTTCTGCCCTTTACCCTCCAATGTCCTGCTCTCAGTTCATCTGTTTGCTGCTGCTTCTCAGAATTCCCTCACAGAGGTACTCAGGACAATTTCTGAGGCTCATTAGTCACTTTGGTACAAACCTCTTGAGAAAAAGCAGTATTTGATGCAAGCATCTGCAAACAGCGTAAGATGGGTAGATTCTAGATTTACTCCAGAAGAGTAAATACGCTCATCATTTCAAAATGAGAGTATGGGATGCTGATTTTTGTTTTGCTGATTGTTTGTTTGAAGATGGAACTTACCTTTTTCAACTGTGCTTCCAACTTACTACACTCTTCTTTCTTTTGTTCTATGGCTATTTCTAAAGACTTAAGTTTGGAGTCTCTTTTCAGCCCTGCTGAAGCCAATGAAGATGCATGTTCTTTGAGATCGATTAAACTAGACTGGAAAACGACCAAGAGTAAAAAGTTAATTCCTAGTCACCAGGACCCTAACTCATTGCCAACTTAGCAATCACTTGGATCCTGTTCCCCCTCCCCCAAGAAGAGTTGGCTCAAAGATAATCATTGATAGCAAAAGACACCGTTTTGTGGGTACAGCTGGAACCACAGGAGCTGGCATGCAGTGAAACATGGAAACATTCATAATACAGATGAGCTCGTGTCATACTCTGGAGGTACAAACACACTGAAAACTATTTCTCTAACTGACAAACAGAAACAGGAGCAGCAATGGAACATCTGAGCCTAGTGGAAGATTAGGTAAAGGACCAAGAAGAGATTACAAGACACAACTGTGTAAAAACTGAAGCAGTATTTTATGTACAAATGAGGACTGTGAAGAATGCTTAAAAAAACAGCAGTTCTGAAACTGACCACTGAAGTGGCAGAATTTCAGTACTTGACATGATTCAAGAGTAATCCTAATGCACTTTCTTTCATCATAATGACACAGATAGAAGAGCAGAGTTTTTAAGAAAAGACTGACCTCTTTTTCTGTCAGTTCAGCTTGTAAAGCATTAACTTTCTCCTTCAGGTCCTTGTTTTCTTTTTTATAAGATTCAATTTCTTCAAGTCTTTCTCTGTCGTCTCGATCCCTTTGCTCCTTCAGACGCTCTATTATTCTTTCCTAGCAAGGGAAAGAATTGCAAAATGGAAAAGTTGGGAATCATTTTAAGAAAAGACAGAATTAAATTTGTTTGCATTACATAGCACTTTTTTAAAAAAAATCTTCAGAAGCAGAGACTGGTTAATGGTATCAAAGTCAATGCAAGATTTATCTAGATTTCAAAATCGTAAGATCAAGGTTTTAAATACTTGATAACAGTAACACAGTCCAGGAACTTCATTAAAGAGCTATACTGATATGAACATGTTTAGTTTTGCGATAGATGTGGAAAGATATTCACTTCAATAATGTGTTTCCTGTATTCATAAGTGATTGAAGTATTGAATAAAAGTCCAAAACAGGCCATGACTAGTTTCCTCAGAGGCCATGACTCTTTTACTCGGCTTAAATTTTGTTATTACTCTACAGTGCTTGCAATAAGTTGTCAAGGTTTCAAATCTAATTGGAAATCAATCACTTGCTAACTATAACTTACAGCTCACTTGTATTACGTCAAAAAAACAGATGTCCAAGACACAGAAAAAGTACCCTGATACAAATTAAGAAATCCAAAGGAAGGTTTTCTCTGTCTAATTAACAGTAACCCTACAGACATTTTAACTCATCCATGTTTTTGCATATTTTGCTGATTTCCAATTGCTATCACAAGGCTTGCTGAAAATCACCAGTCATTGGGTGATTAATTCAAAGGGTGAAATGTAAAAAAGCAGATGCAGTAGTATGGTTTTGTTAAGCTCTGATTAAGTTCTACAAAATCACATCCTATCGATACTTGAAGGATGCAAATACTAATCAGAGAGAAATACTTAGGGTACAGTGAAATAGCCACTAGAATTGCACTTCAGCTGGGAGCAGGTCTTTAAGCAGAGTATCAGGAGAACTACTGGTACCATTTGGGCAGTGGCAGTCAGGGGGGCAGTAGAAGCAACATAATTTAGGTCCTGCACCTGGGTCAGGGCAATCCCAGGCATAAACACAGGCTGGGCAGAGAACAGACAGAGCAGCCCTGAGGAGGACGACTTGGATGCATACAGTGACAAAAAGCTCAACATGACTCAGCCATGAGCACTCAGCCCAGAAAACCAACTGTGTTCCTGGGCTGCATCCAAAGCAGCGGGGCCAGAATATCACAGGGGGTGACTCTGCACCTCCATCTGCTGACACCCACCTGGAGAAGAACTGCATCCAGCCCTGGGGCCCAACATAAGGACACACATGTGTTGGAGAGAGTCCTGAGGCTGCTCTAATGGAAGGGCAGGTGTCCCTGCCCACAGCAAGGGGGTTGGAACTAGATGATGATCTTTAAGGTCCTTCCAATCTAAACCTATGATACTAAATAACTTCAAGGTTACTCCTAATAATGAAGAATATAAATTCTTAATTCCTTGAATATTAATATTAAAATACCAGCCTCCATAAAGTGGAATAGTTTAATCATCATAAACATTCAGATTCCACCTGGTTATATTCAGGATTAGTTTTATACCTACTCTTTCTTGAAGATTTATTTACCCAAATGATTTTTTCATCTATAACAAATTAAACATAACACTATTTCATCTTTTTAATGAACAGTGTATTTTTTTCTCAGTCAATCACAAAAGAAGACTAATTTATCCGTCAGCTGCATAAGGCTAAATGTCAAAAATGTGTTAAAAGGCCCTAATATACCATGTTTTACTTGATTAACAGCTAACTTGCAGAAATCCCAACAATGTGTTCCTGTTTCAGTCTTATTTGCATTGGCCAGCTTTCCTTATGCACTAATCTGGGACCTCACAGGTCTAATCTATTTGCACTTTATCACAGAAGCAGGAACTGAATTGCCCCAGCATATAGCTCCATTATCAGACATACTCCATTGCTTATCTGCTGTATGCTGCTACAGTAGGACCAACTTTATAAATATCAGCTTCATGAAAGCAACCTCTTGAGCTGCTTTGGGCCAGTCCAAGAGCTGAGATATTCTTTGAAAAGTTTCTTGTTATAACATCAAGGAAGCTGATAGCACTTTTGCATAGTCTGATTTTCAAGCTTTTTTTTCTTTTTTTTTAATTGCAATGTAATCCTTATTGTTGTTGTTGAGAATGCCCAGTGCTTACAAAAGGCTCTGAAATTACAGAAAAATAGCTGAATGAATATATTTTGCAGCTTAGTTCCAAAATTAACTGAAATGAGAATAAAATTGATTTGTTTCTGATTCCTGACATGAGGACAAATCATATCAGCAATGTCATTGGAAAAACACTAAGATTAAAAGAAGTCCATTTCAGGAAAATTTGATGTTGTTTTATGATGTCTACATTAATTTCTCATTTAGTGTTCCCAAGATACCTAATCACTAAATATGAAAGAAAATCAAGAGACAGATACTTGGAAAAATCTATTTTCATAAAGAATAAGGAGATATGTTTTCTAATTCAGAGCCAAAATCTCAATCTGTGTATTTTCAAGAAAAATGCAGGAAAACATTTGAGTTTTGGACTTTAAAAATAGCTTTATAATTCATTCATATCATATGATCGTGTTCTAATTTGTTTTTCTTCCTATAGAAGCTAAGAAAATTAGTTTCCAGTAAATTGTGGTCAGCTAAACTGGTATGAATAAATTTTATTTCTACTTTTATTTTTAAAAGAAGTTCCCATGATGCTCTTGAAGAATTTTATTCATTATTTTCAAATTAAAATTCTAAAAACTATTGAATGGACAAGGAATTATTAAAAAGCAACAAACAGCTTAAGCTCAAAGTATAAACCAAAATTACACAGTTGTAAAGTAGGCCTGATAACAATTTCTAGAAAGAAAACAAAGTACACAAGCAATGCATTGCCATGGAAATGGAAATCTGGTATTCTTTAATGAAAGCATCATCCTTTCTTGACAGCACTACATACTGAACTGATAGAAGTATTTCTATTGATGCACTCGCTAAGAAAAAAAATGACAAGGGTTCTTGTTCTGTTCCATTTGGACAAACCCCTACTCCGTATTTCTACCAGTATTTCCAGTGGAAATATTTAATAACTACTGATAAAGTTTGTAGGTCTTAAGAATGCTACTGCAGAGAGGAATAGGATAAGAAAGTTACTGAGAGCAGTTAGGATGAATTGGGAAGCTGGACACAGAAAGGAATGAGGCATGTCTGTAAACATACACTGTCAAAGTATTTAGCTGCCAGAGAACAGAAGAAAGCCAGGCATAATTGTCCATTTGGAATTTTTAGAAGATGGCTACTGCCTTCTTTCAATGTGTAAGTACATCTCAGAAATCACACTTAACATTGTAAAATCTGCCCTTCCAAATGTGGCCTTCAAGGGACTTACAATGGAAAAGAAATTGAGGGTGATTTCTCTGTAAAATAAAACAATCAAAATCATACAGAGAGACGCTTTTACCTTGGAAACTTTCTCCTCATTGTGTCTCATGCTCTCAGACCAAGCGCCCTGTTTTTCAAAAGCTATCTGAATCCTAACTCTGCAGTTGTTTGCCTCCTACTCCTATGCAAGCCTGCATTGTGACAGTCACTCTGCTTCCCAAAGAACTGCTTTAAAAACCCCTCAGCTGCCTCTATGGGCATTTTGGGAAAGTGACTAATGCAGAAAAGATAGTTTACAAGGAGAGAAAACAGGTTAAAAAGTACTTTCTGTCATTTTTTATTTATATGCTGTGAAATTGATGAACACTTTGTCCAGATTAGCAGTGAAAGATTACAGAAATGTGTCATTTTACTGTGTAAGTGCTGGATACTTATCCACATGAATCAATACTAATGACAACTTTTTTCACTGTTGTTGACCAAGCAAATGCTAGGAAGGCAATTAAACACAAGAAATAAAAAAACTGGCATTAACATTGTAAGTGTCAGTGCCAACAGCACAGCGGCATTTTCAAGTCAAATACAGTCATAAATACCTTCATAGGATTACAGACTGCAGAATGGCACATATTACTTTAATTAGTCACACTCACCTGTTCAGATTTAAATGGTATATATTAAGATCTGTGAGCTGCAAAATGTGGATACTTGTACAAATTTTTTGGGCATATAAATTCACTTGCATTACCTCGTATTCAAAGTTAACTGAAAGAAAAAACCTGACCTCACTTAAACTGGTAGGAATGTTGCCACTAATTTAAACAGTCCAGATTTATCCCTTCTCCTAGGCATTTTCAAATTAAAGGCATAGAGTTTATAAAGGGGAAAAAAGTGAATTCTCAACTATTTTTTTAATGAGACACAGTTTCCCTTAAAAACTAAGTGTAGGAAAGCAATAGTGCTCACAGCAAGCCAAGGTAACTGTTGATACTGCCACTTGCTCTTGGCCCTTCAGTTAGGCCTTGCTTAATGGACAAAAGAACAGGATAAACAAGACCACAAAGACAGAAAAATGCAAAAACTCTGCCTTCTTTATGTCAGGTGTCCAATGCCTTTCAGTTCTTTCAGGGAACAACCACTCATCTCATTGACTAAGGGAAAATCTCCCCATGCCCTGGGCCATTTTCTCCAAGAGCATTCCAAGGACATCACTCCTGCCCCTCCAAGTCCTGTGTCAGTTCATCCCCTGGCAGCCACTCCCTGCTCATCCTACCAGAACAGGGCCACCTGCTTCCCTGACAAGGCCCATAGGCTTTGGGACAGCTGTCAGGCCAATTTAGAAGAACATTTTCTGCACACGCTTCACCCACAGGAGCACCACAAAAAGCTTTTCATGAGAAGACATTACCTTTTCTGATAGAGCTTCCTCTAAGGTTGCTAGTGCTGTGTCTGTGTTACTGGAATCTGTCTGCAGCGACTTCACTCTGTCTTTTAGATTAGTTAGTTGTTTGTCTTTGTCCCTAAGTTGCTCCTGTAGATTTTCAATCTGAAAATAAAAACATAATGATCATCAACCTTGTCATAATGTTCTAAGAGGGACTTGGATGCTGAGTGCATACATATCACACATATGAAACACGGGCACCAGTATACTGCCAGGTTTGTACCTGCTATATCATCACCAGTTTGAAACTTCAGTCCTTTCTATTTTGCTTTCTTTTGCTGAAGAAGTATAATTTTCTAATAAAATAAAGAAAAAAATCTCAATGCAGTCAGGCATTTTATTATTTAAGTATTTTCTGATATTAATCACTCTAGTTTAAGGTACTGCATTATCTCAGTAATTCAAAGTATGCCTGGAATTACCCCTTTAGATTATTCTAGCTCAATAAGAAGGACAAAGAAAGGGCGAGGCAAAGCAAGTTGAGTGAGCCTCAAAATGAGGAAGAAGAAAGATGCTAACCTGCCTATCTAAAAATCTCTTCTTCCATGATGCCCTGCTGTAAAGAAAACTCACCTGGGCAGAGATCAGGATGTTTATACTTAAAAAGGCCAAACCCACAAAAATCAAGCAAAAAAAAAAAGCAAAGGCCACCATTTCCATTCACTTTCTTCATCTCCATGAAGATTAAAAGTATGTCACTCTATTTTGGATATTTTACCTGCTTTAATTAGACCTGGTTCTTCATCTAGAAAGTATTGGAACACATTGCTGAAGTACCAATAAGCACACTTGTTTGTTAAACACGTCATGATTCATAGTGGTTAAATCAGGAAGAGCTAAATCACAAAGGTTTTGCACAAAAAGTTGTCCACGGAGCGATGTGGACTTTGGAAGCAAACGTGAATAAAAGCACTCAGCTTCTGATTGTCATGGCAATCCCCTTCTGCAGCTGTAAGGCACTTGGACCTCTGGGTAGAATGCAGGGGGGATGTGTATTATGTCATATGTGCAAAATGTCATTAATTGCCTCTCAGAAGCATCCACCTCCCTCCATCCTGCACTCTCAGTGCCACTCACTATTATGCACAAACTGGCACAAACCCAAGGTTTGTTACTTAAGAATTTGCACAAATAAATAGTAACAAGAAAATTAACTGGTCTGTTATTTTAGTATGTCACTTTATATAATATGAGAAAATATGCCAAAATCCATAAAGCATCATTTGTTCAAAACTGGTTTTAAATATGTTGTCAATGTTATACAAATTATTACTGTCAACAGATATTCAAATGCTTACTTTCATCAGTGATTTTTCACTTTGGATCACGTTCTCTTGCTACTGAAATGAATTCAGTTTTCCAGTTCATTTTATAATGTAATGTTTTTTGGGGTTTTTTTCACATAGCCAATATCTTTCCATTTAAAGCAACTCAGATTTTAACAGAAGCAGGAGCCTTTACAGTTACTGTTAAACTGTATTTAAAGATTTCTTTACAAACCTGAAGTTGAATTCAATGCATGTGCAGTTCTGCAGAAGTCAACAACTGTGTCAATAAAAATTTGATCTCCATATGCAAGAATGCACCATCATCATCAAATACACTTTAATTTGGGGCACACCTTGGTAAAAGTTCTCCTCCTACTACATTATAAAAGTGCAGGAGAAAAAAATCCTGAAGTTTTGACATCATATATATCTATAATTAACAAGTCATAAAATCTACAGTACAGCTGTGTGCACTGCATGAAGTGTGCTTTTAAAGAATTAAATTTTAAAAGAACTTAAATAAAAATTAAAATAGAATTTGAAAGTAAATTTGGAGGAGCACAATTCAATTAGAAATTCTTTATAGTATGGCAAATACAAGTCTTGTACCTTTTTTCTTTTTCCTTCTTTTTTTTTTTTTTTTTTTAATATACATAGTTTGGTATATCAGATTACTGCTATGAGCCAAAGATTCCACTTGCTGTGTAAACTATAAAATACTAAGGAATATATAGAAAGGTCTTTTTGGGAAGACCTGACACAGAATAGCTTACTCTTGTGAATGACCTCTTGCAATATTTTTCTTCGTGTGTATATTTTATACAGATACAGAAACATGATACATGTGTTAATGAGTTAAGAACTTTTTATTTTATGGCATGTGTATTAGTCACATCTAAAATTACATTAACTGGCATTCAGAGGACTGCACACTATGTTTCTTTCTTTACTTCATCCAAGTATTAATGATTCCAACAACTACCTCATGACACCCTGTGGAATACTTAAGCAATTGCACATTTCAGCTTCACCAAAACAAATTCTCAAGTAAAAGGGAAATAAAACAGGAGAGTGAATATTGATTACATGTTCTTTGAAACAAAGTTAAGATCTGGTCCTTTATTATCATCAGCTTGACCTACCAATTCTAGGCACCCTAAATTAAAGTACTTATTTCCTATGCCCAGTGCTTATCTGAATTCCACAGCATTTACACTATTTCCTTCCTCTTAAAACTAATTGAAAATATGAGCCAACCCTTAACCAAGAAAACATGTTCTAAAATTATTCAGCATTTACAAAATTCTTTCCTCAGAGGTAAAAGAGAACAGGCAGCAAATTAAAAACATCCCCATTGAATCACAACTGCTTTAAAATAAGTCACTCAATACACACTCCATAGATAAAATAAGAGGAAAGGACCTAATTATTCTTCTATTTGTGCTATATAAATCTGAAGGAAATACTTTGATGGGAACAGGACCACACTGGGGTATGTGAAAGCAGAATAAGTACCACAGAGTATTTGTTTGTTGGGATGGGCACAGGATCAGCAAAGACCTTCTGACACAGAGAAGACTTTACAACCAGTTAATCACAGAGTTCTCTCAAAAAGATTACAGGGGACAAAGAGATTGAGCAGTCTCAAGTGCTAAAATCTTGGAACACAAGATATGATTTAGCTCTTCCTGAGTTTTTTAAACCCAGAAAGAACAACAAACCCCCTGGTAACCTCTGTCATTCTCCAACACACACATATATTTGGGTAGAAGCATATATGTAAGGATACAATTGTATTATTGAATAATGACTTTTGAGCATGCCTGAATTCAGTTTATGGGAGGGACTGTTAAGACATTCTCAATCCTCAAGCACTTATACATTTTTTTCTGATAGGAAGTTAGTTACTGTTAAGTTTTGTCAACATCTATTTCTTACCTCTGTGAACTGCTATATCCCTGTGCCAGGATGAAAAGAAACTTCTCTATTCTTTCTGTATTTCAGAAGGTGTGGCTATTCCCAGGGCTTAAGCCAGACTTTATTCCTTCTTTTAAAACAATACCCTTACAGATAAATGTCTTTCCTATGAGGCATCCTGTCAATAAACCTCAAGTGCTAATCTTGTCACCTTTTGGCGACGGTCTCAGGAATGCTTATTAAACACTCAAGGGATTAAATTAAATCTCACCCGCAGACAGGCTTTCAAATTCTCCAGTAACCCAAGTTCTCAAAAGAAAATTCCTTTCATTATCAAAATTAAGGTACTGTACTATGGCACTTGCAAGAAAATTATATAATCAAAATGTTCCATGCTGTAACAATTTGCCTTCAGAGATATACATTAAAGTATAAGCGCTTAAGAACCTGTAAGAGAGAAATTACCTAAGACCTCTTGGGCCTAGCTAATGAAACCATAAAGCCATATATTTCAACTTAGCTGCAAGTATTTCCCTCTCTGTTCTGTATTTGAGTTTTAAATAATTCAGACAATAAGTATTTTGAAACAATGGGGTATTTTACCCCTAAAGTTCATTTTGCTCTATTCTCAATTTCTATAAGCAGAAGTCTTTGAGATTTTTTTCATAATGAAGCACAGACCATGTCAATTCCAGTGAAGTAGATCAACAATATAATATTAGTTTGACTTAAATTTGAAATTGAAACCCAGGGGAGAAAACAGAACTTTTGCATGTATCATTTGCATCCACTTTGTATTTTAAGAAAACAAATCCTACTAAACAATTTCCCAAGTACTGTTACAGTCTACTTCAAACAAGTAATGGCATTACAAAAAAAAAAAAAAAAGAGATTTAATCAACAGCATTCATCCAACATGAACATTATCTATGACTACTTTAAAACTTAGTATTTGTTTTCAGACTTTAGCTTCTGCCTTATAGACAGATACCAAAAGACAAAAGTAATGTAACTATTAATCAAAACAGAAAAAACCAGGCGTAGTTCAAACATAAAAACTCTAAATGTCTACTTACACATAAGTTATTTTTATTAGTAAGACTCATGGTAAATGTTCTGGCTCATACGGTCCTTTTCAGAAACGTCTCAGGATGTCCCAAAACATGAAACCAGCTTTGGTAGTGACTCAGTAAAAGAGATGTCCACAGACATCCCAACATCTCCTTTTGGTATGTGTGGATGTGTGAATGCTTAATTTGCAATGAAATACCCAGAAAAAAATGAAATCACTTTACCCTACCATGACTGTAAAAATATTACTACCTGAATAGTAACAGTAGGCTTTAGACAGAGGTGCAGTTTTTGGAAAGCACTATAGATTTTTAGCAAGAATTTTTTTACCAAATGGTGTACAGTTACTAAACATCAGATCAGATAAAATATTTTAAAATTAACAGGCTTTACAGCAGCTATTTGAGGTTTCAGTCTATGGAGTGAGAGGGGAAATTTTCCTTTGAGTCATGATACAACCTAAATGCAGTTCTTAGTTTAAGCAGAATTTCCAGTAACAAAATGAGCCTATTGAAGGACAATTTCTGCTCCAACAGTTTGACATCGCAGAATGCCTTTTGTCTTGAAAGAGACTGCCCCAAAAGTGCTTCCTCATCCAGTGCCAGTAACTTTCACTTTGTTTTTCTTCTTAAGTAGGCAGACAGAAAAGCATTAATTAGGAATATTTTTTGAAAGTAAAAAATCACATACTTTTAGATTCCAAAAATTAAAATAAATGTTATGTTGAAAAATTATCCTATAATATAAAACTCTTTAAAATATTCTAAAATAGGGGGTTGCTGCTTGCAGCTGAATATGTTCATTGAAGTGCAAGATTTGTACTAATCTTCTGCTTTACTAACACAACTGGAAAAAAGCTTGTTAATCTTATAATGACGTGATAAAATACTCTTGGATTCCATAAGCAGATCTGATATCCACTAAAGTGCTTGATTATGTCTCAAAAGAATAAAGCTTCTTCCTGATAGCTGCCTATTACACAGTATGTTCTCAATTTAAAATATTTCCAAAGTGCCTTCCCGTTACTACCTTGCAAATTTGTATTTTCCAAATTGAAGTAATACAGCAGCATTTTACTTACTTCAGATTACAACATACCTCAAGGTTCAACAGTACTTTTTAGCTCTATATTCTTAGATTTTTTTTGCCCCACAAGGCTTTCTTAAACACCAGAGGTTTTAGATGGCCCAAAGCATATGGCCAGGTCAATCCTACTGGATTATTAAATCAGAGACAGTAAAGGTATTTTTAAAGCTGTCCATAAATATTACATAGCCCTTTGAGTTATGTAAAAGAACATTTCCAACGATGGATATGGTGTGTGCCCGAGGAGAAAGCAATCTCCAGTTCAATAGGTCTGCAAGGTTTCCACAAAAAAAAAAGACTGATCTGTCTGGAGACGTTTTACCTCAAACTGCCTTCAGGAGGACAGTTCAAAGTGCCACAGTGCAGCTGCAAAGTGATTGTCACAAAGGAGCTAATGGAGCAAGTGCTGCTTCAGACATCAGCCCTCACATCAGCCCGATGACAAGAGACTAGAGCAGTGGCATGAGCTGGTAGTCACCCCACTGCCACCTTCCCAGCCTAATCCAAGCAGGAAGAAAATAATCCTTCTGAAGCCTGCTCTACTTGACAAGCTTAAAAAATAGAAATATACATAAGACCAGAATAGGAAATCAGAACAAAAAAAAGGTAACCAGAGCATTTTTCCTGATGTACACTTACACTGTTTCCCCCCAAAGTTACAGCAATTCAATACAACGTGTTTTCCACTTCTTTAAACTCGTATTTTTGCCCTTAGGATCACATAGCTGATCAGATTAATACTTGGGTTTGAAAACGTAATTTTATGGCTGATCATTATTTTTATATCTATATTCTATATGCATAAATTATTATATTCTATACATTTATTTAAATTATTATCCACATGGCGGTGTCCATTTTATCCAATGCAGAAGCATCATCTTCCTTTTTCCTTTGTTTGAAGTTGCTGATTTTTACATGCAAATTGACTCTAAAGTAGCAGCAAGTGCTTTGGGCCAGGAGGATGTTAGTTTACACAGTGTTTAAGCAAAATAAGGCTTCAATTCTAATTGGTGTCTAATTGAACACAAAAGCTGTAGTAGCAACCAATTATAAAGAAAATATGAGACAAACAAAAGCAAGTTTACAGAGATGCTGATATCTGGAGATGGGAATTTTCACAGAATGAAGAAAATGGAATAGGCAAAAAGAAGGGAAAGGTATAAAACCTATGATGAAGTAATTGGCACTGACAGCAGAATCACAGCTGTGGGGTTCTGCCACCTGCACAGCACTAAGAGTTACCTTTATATTGTATCTTACTAAAGATGTCACATTTTCTTACAACAAATCTCTGTCCTAAGAAGTAAGTAATTTAGGAATACAGGAATATTTTAAGATCTAGAAGACATTCTTGCCATAAACAGTTTAGTCCCATATGTTCACTCTGACTATCCATCCACTTGATAGTCTACTCAACACATCCACCACAGTATAGTCATAAAGCTGCAAACACAAAAAAATTGTATTAATGAAGACATGAAATTTACATTGATATCAAGCTTCTGAACAGATGTTCCACAGTAATTAAAATTTCCTAGAGTAGGCTAAGGAAAGCAATTAAGTCTGTGGTAGAATCCAAAGATCTACTCACATAACGTGCAAGTATTTTCCACGTCATTATTTGTTCCGTATGATTCAGTTTGTTAAATGCATCAGCTGAGGATTAGAGAAATCTCAGGGAAAACAGCACAATACAGAAGCATAAAGTATTATTACAGTAGGTTAAAAAATCCAGTTGGATTTGAAGTTTACCTAAATAGAAAATACATATACCCTATAATTTTGGAGAGAGGAAAAAAATATATATAAAGAAGGAAAAGAACCTATGAACTGTTGATCACCAGGGTAAAAAGTATGTCATTTACTGGGACATGCAGTAATATTCTCTGGACAGCACCTGTTATACGTGACTTGGCAAAAATTGTCTTTATTCCAAGTTCAGAAACATCAACATACTGTCTCATACACATAGAAACTGAGAGCATCCTATTGCATCAATAAATAGAAGCAAATGCAAGTAAAATTGGAGATCAAAAGTGTTAAGTATTTTTTCTTCTTCTTCCAAAACAAGCATGTATGTTTTATTGTGCAGTCACTGAAGGAAATAGTTCATCCATTTTTTACTTACTGTGAGATTCTAGATCCTTCCATAATACAGGATTCAAAGGTACAGGTACAGGAAGGATTCGGAGGACTCAACAAGCATTAAGAAAGAAGAGGTGTGCACTGAGCTTTCATACAGAGAGTAGAAGAAAACTCCCCCAGGGCTGCTTAGGGAAGAGCTCTGCCCTCAAGTCAGCTGATACTTTTACAGGGCTATAAAAGCAGGTCAGTGGGCAAACGAGCCAAGAGAGGAGAAGGCTGTCACACAGAAAGGAGCTCCTGGACTGAAAGCTTGGCTTCTGTTGCCAGACTCCAGCTGAGAAAGAGCTGGAACTTAATGCTAAAATTAACCTTCACCAGGAAGCTAGCCAAAAGAAGCCTGGGCTGATAATATCCACTTGTGTATCTGGAAATACTCAGTCTCTGTCTCCTCCTCCTCAGGGGCCAATAAATTCACTGAACAAAACAGCTTGACTCTTGGACTCTTCTAAGCAGACTCACAATCTTGTGAGACATCCATTGAAAAGCTTTTGCTCTCATTATATGTATTTACTGTGATGTAATTCAGAATGCAATAGGTATTTTCCGGATAGTAAATACAGAAATACAAAATAGACTAACACATAATTCCATTTATGACAAGAGGAGGCAGACATTCATTCTTAACAAGCTAATGCTTCTTATAATGTCTGCCTGTATATATGAGGGTCAGATTTTCAAGCTGGGTTGGTTGGGTACCTACATCTCACAATATTTTACGAGTTACAAGCTGATTGCTGAACTGTTTTTGAAGTCTAGCCCAATTTGCTCATTGAGAGCACCTGAACTACTTGTCAAAGTTAACCATGAAAAATCATACTTTTCTGCTCAATCCCACATTTCTGGTGCTTGAAAACATATGGTGATATTTTACTCATGGCCAGTTTTGTACCATTTGGTGTATATGCCTATAAAATAGCCTTTGTTGGCTTACACAAGAACTTTTAAAGAAGACTTTGCATGAAAATATGTTACATTGTGTCACATGCCAGTGAGAGAAGTACATATACTTTAATATACTGTAATGTAAATTCACATGGAGGAAAAAAAAAAGCTGCTTTGGCATTCTTACACTTTTAATACAGATCACTGAAGTTGAATGTGATTTTTAGTGTGTATCTTGTCATTCCTACTATGTCTGTATCAATTGGGAAGACTTGGGGGCCTCTGCCCAGACTGAAAAGTTACAGTACATCTCATAAAAAAGTTAACAGATGGTGGGAAGAGAGAGGCAGCTGACAAGCTGTACAGACAAGTGTTGGGCAACAGGGAACACTGAAAAGGGAAGCTACAAAAGAAATAGAGTAAGAACAGGCACCTCCAGAGGCTACAGAAAGAGAGTAGGAGCCAGTTAGACAGTAGCTTGGGAAGTTTTCCAGAGCAATGAACACAGAGATATCAAAAGGCTGGACAAGGACAGGGAGTAACAAGAGGTGTATGTTGTCTGCAGTGCTTTAAAATACAGAAATATTTAAAGGGAAATATATGTATAGAAAAGGAAAAACAACATAAGATGTAAAATAGATGACCAGTCTTGTTCTGATTTAGTTTGGATATCAAGTATTACAAGAAAAACACTAAAAAGCATATTACCTTACTTTTAATTAAAATTATTTCACTTTATAATGTGTTATTAAAATCAATGTAGTTATTAAAGAGCAATATAGTCATTTTTACATCCCTAGGAAAATTATTAAGATAGGAAAACAGAGATAGATCCAGAAAAAAAAGATTTCAATTACAGAAAAGAGCCATAAAGTCAAGTTCTGAAAAACAGGCAGAAACCTTACAAACTGCTTCATTTCAAAGCGAAAAGGTCGAGCAGGTTGTGATGTGGAGAGGCTGGAAGCCTGACTTAATCCTTAGAGAAAAAGCAATGTTTTCATTCACTATAAGAATCTCCTTCAAATCCTGCTTGTGGGCAGTGGAACATACTGTAATACTCTAAGATCCTTTCCAGGACTGCCTATGTTACCCAGCAATGAAAAACCTATGGTAATTGAATTTCCTTTCCCATTTGAAGGCTATCCAATCACTTAATAGATGACCTTGTCAATCTGATTTCATGCTACTCATTTTCTAAGATTTACACTGTCCAAAATAATCTATCCTCATTTGTGATATTTATACCTTCAGAATGTTAAAATAAAAAACTAAGTTCTATTGACTTTAGACAGATACCCAAACCCAACAGGTTTCTAACCATTCTTCTTGTCTGACACTTTCACATTTCCATCACTCTTCTGACCACAAGCTGTCTGAAATCACACATGGTTTTTCAGGTGGGATGACACAAAAGTCATTTAGAGAGCAGTTATCTTTTGCTCCACTACCCATTATTTCTGGTGACAGAATATTGGCAATTTTCATTACCACATCCCGTTTGAAATACTTTTCTGAACTGTATTAATCACTACCTTCAGCCTCCTGGCATTAACACTGCAAATTTCGTTTTGGGCTGGTCATCATCTCCTTTTCCCCATCTGCATTCAAAGGTGGCTTGTTTATTTTTTCCGACACTGAAGAATATTTTCAAAATGAAAATGCTGAAGAAAGTTATATCTGAGATAAAAGTCTGCCTTCTGACTCCAAATAAGTCCCTCTCATCTTAACTGCAGTTGCTTTTATTCTTTTTGATAGCTCTTCAATCAATTTAAATAACTTTTTTTATTACCTGAAGTATTTTTTTCACTTTTATTCTTGCTCTCTTGGATTAATGTTTTTTCATATTCAATCCAGAATTTTGATTTATAATAAAGTACTTCAAATCTAGAAAGTCACGGATCCACTGAAATACCATATACTTGGGGTAAGCAATCCAGTTAAGGAATTGACACCAAATTTAAACTCTATCATAATTTGTAGTATCCCAGTTTTTCTTGCCTATTTTTCATACTTTAGTTTATGTACATGTGCACTGTAATACTTTCAAAATACCTGGTTTATTTTCACTAACACCACTGTATAATTCTATTGATGGCTTAAGGTTACTCTTTAAATCACCACCTTGAGTGAAAGAAAAGAATACCTTTATTTCCTTTCCTGGAAAGTTTAAAGAGATATTTAACATGCTTTGTAAGGTTTAAATTTGAAACCCAATACATTTCCCATTTAAACAACTCCTGTAGTTTTGATTCCAATGCAAAGCTATAAAAGACACAAGAGTCTAGACAAAAGCAAAATAAATGCACATTTAAACATCATCCCACCGTTCCACAGGACAGTGTAACTCAGATCATACACAATTCAGAAGATAGCAAATGCCTAATTACAGCATACAACTAATTTTGTGAGAAGACCTGGCCATAAATTACATTATATCCGTAATTTTAGACCTCCTTATATGAACAGTTTCACAACATAACTTTAACACAGAATTGTGTGACAATATTAAATATTTTGTATAAAGGCTTCAAAAGTACAGATAAATCACTTGAAAGATAATGTTAGTTTTATTTGATTGTTTCAGAACACAGAGAAATCCCAGTATACTTTCATTAATTGAGAAACTTTCAGATAAATGTGCTGCTTCTAATTCAAAATGATAAATTAATTGCATAGAACTTGTTAATCACAGACATTTCACACCTGAAGGGAAAAAACTGCAAGTACAGTGCTTTAAAACTGCTCAATCATATTTAGTCCTTAATTACATATCTCTTTCCACAGTCTTACAAATTTTTTTGAGATTTCCAGTATTCTCTTGTTTCCCAGTTTTCTTGTAAAATATTCTACTTAATAATATAATACTTCATCAAAATCAACAGAGGAAAAATATTAAACTTTGCATTACTTTACTCTCAAATTAAGGCATAAAGGGGCAGAAAGGTTGAAAAGGGAGGAGTAATGCCCTAAAAATGGAAATTTGTTTTAAATGAAAAAAAATTTTTTAAATCTGTACTAGCAAAAAAAATTTACATTGAAAGTAAAAGTAACAGCACTGTCCCCTCAGTACTACAAATACTGGATACAGGAATTCAATACAGCTAGGTTGATTTCTACTATAAGAGCACCCTGGCCTTAGAAAGCACTTTAAAAAGTTTGTAATGGAGAATCCAGTTTCATATGGTATTATTTTATATGAGTTTCCTGAAGTACCAGTGGTAAAAAGTAGGAAAAAAACCCCATAGCAGCAAAGCTGAAATGGTTAGGCAGTAATTAATCAGAAATAATAACATTCTTTCTATTGGAAAGTTTCCTTTTAGCTCCTTGGTTACAGAAACCATCTATATTCATATATAAGGGACAGTGAAATACATTTACATGAAAGAAAAACTTTGCAGGATAACAGAACCCTGCCCCCTTTCTTGAGAGATGTTTTTTCTAAATCATTCTAAATTAACATATGGTAAATGTATGTAGGTTTAGACCCATTAAGAGTTGAAGTGTTCAAAATGTTCATCAGAGAACTGAGATTCTTGTTACTGTGAGATGTAATTTAATATTTTCACTATGGCTGCACCAAAGACAATGCACATATTGAGTTTCACCATTAGTTACTGCAGGCCAGACACAGTCTTTCTACATATAAACTATCAAAGCACCACTAAACTTAAACTGAAATGTTAAACGCAGCAACTTGGATGTCTTTAATCAACATCTGCTGAACAGTTTAGTTTCTCTATAGCAGCAAAGGTAGGACAGCAATGCTTTTATGGAAATGTCTGAATAGGAAGTAATCTGTAATCTGATATGGTTTTGTGTTTAAGATAGTTTGCTTTTGGTATGAAAAATGTCCTCTTCTAAAAAAAAAATTCAATTAATTTTCTTTATCTCGTATCTCCTCAAAACCAGCAGGTTTTTACATGAAACTCAGCCTCACTCTAATACCATCAACTACACAAAAATAAAGGAAAATTTTTATGAAGTACATCTATGACACAGAAATACTTTTCTCTCCGAATCAGTTTTTCATTAGGTCATGGATACCTAGAATTTATTAATCAATTTAGCCATCCTTATCCATTTGTCTTCCTTCAGTTTTTTTTTATTTATTATAAAGGCTTTGATGAAAGGATCTATCAAGAACACTCACTGTCCCTTTGGCAATTACAGGAAAATCCTGAAGATGAAGATGCATTTGGAGGTAACCTGCTGCTACAATGTCAGTGACACCGACATACTCATACTATACCAAAATGTCATATATTTTCTCTGATTTATGTTTCTTTGCTGGACAATGAGAATTTTCAACAACTGTCAGATGCAGTTCTCTCCCACTGAGCTTCATGTTCACTCCCTGAACCACATGCCTCTCTGCACGGTGGGGTTTGACAGACACTGGATAAAATCCTCACAAGAGTGGTGACTTAGGAGCTTGAAGTTAAGAACACTTGGAAGTCCTTTAGAGCTGATGGCTATATCAATGTATTACACAGATTGACTATCTCTCTACTTCTGCAAGCATTAGAATTATTACAAATTAATTTTTATCAGGCTTTCTCCTCAAGAACCTGCACCTAATTTTAACTGTAAAATTCTCCTAAAAAACTTGAGCATCACATAACAATAAAGCTACAGTGGTCTGACAACACCTCCATTTTCAGTGTCTGCCCTTCAGATGATAGAAGGTTTTCAATGATTGAATGATGGCAAGTCCAATGCTACAGAACTGTCAGAGACAGAGCTACCTGTCCGTGGGTGTATCTTCTTCCTCCTGCACAAAGCTGGAATGATTTATAAGGACTCATAGAAGGTGTTGCAATCCAAAAATCTCAAGAGAGAGGATGAATTATATTTCATAAATTGACAGTACACAGAAACCAACAACAGTTGACATGTGGAAACAGTGAGAACTGATGAACACAAAATGCCATGAAAGAAGTTTTTGTAATTCTAATTATTATAAATCTAACACACCAAGACAAGCTCCCATGGACAGTTTACAGGGATGACCTCTTCTGCAACTAAATTAGCAAACTCCTGTTTTCTATTACTATATTCTATTTCTATACTTTGAAGTTCTTCCCATTTGTTCAGCTGTTTGCTATCACATCCACCTCCCAACATTCAAAGAATCTCAAAAGTCATGGATTTTTATTAAATAAACATTCAAATCAAACTATTTATGGTTCCTATGACAGCCACGACAAAATCTCAGACTAAACCATGAATAAAGATTTTAGTATAGGACACAGCAGATATTTCACTCAAATTTAAGTTATGCTTTAACACCCTCCCAGTCCTGTCTGTCAACAAGCTTTAAGATGAAGACTTGATAGATTCCTGTGGACATTTATCAGCTTCTCCCTCAAGGTCAGCAGAAGGTTCCACAGAGAGCAGCGTGCAGAGGCTCCCATGGTGTACAATCACTTTGGCATGGGGTTAAGCACAGAGCAATAAAGGACTCTGTGCCCTTCTGGGGACATTAATGCAGATTTCTTCTGCCAAATTAAGGCATCTCTTAGACAATAAATATAGTGGGCCTGATTTTTCTCCCTGATAAGTAAGGGGGTTTGCTGGCATAATTACCTTTAGCAAATTTACTGCAGATTTATTCTTAAGTGAATGGTAAATAAGCCCAATATTTCTTTCATATAAAAAGATTACACAGTGTAATGCCATTTTTCTTTTTACTTCCCAAGAATTGCTTTACTCCCTTCTCTTTGTTTCACTTTGATCTTAGCACTGTGCCTGGCTGGGCGTTAAAAATTAAAGTCAGGTGTGTTAGAAGGAAGTGAATTAGATTCAGATTCCATTCTAAAGTTGGACCTATTCTACTCATATTCAAACATACCACTGCAGATTCTCCCACCAAGAAATACACACTACTTGGCAACAAGAAAATTATCAAAGCAATCTGACCAAATTGGCACCACTAGTTCTGGCCACATCTGGTAACAATAATATGAAGGGAGAAGTATGAAGATAACAATTCTCATTTATTGTTACCATTAAACTTATCTGCATGCATACTCCTGAGTCTTTGAACTTCATGATTTCATAAAGCCAATAAGAGCTCCACTCAAAGGTGAAGGGTGATGCTTTTCCAAATGTGATTAAATATCCAATTTATTAAGGTATTAGAGTCTCTAGTCACAGAGTGCTCAATCAGAGGACAGCAGTGGAATACCACCAGGAAAGCACAACTGCCAACATCAAGGAGCTCTAGCAATGTATAAATTAAGGTGGCTGATTCTATGCCAACAGAGGGGTAGAGTTTTAATATACTGAAATATTGCTAAAACCTAATGCATAACCCTACTTTTTATATTTAGTAGGAACTGTTTCTTTTTTATTTCCACTATAACAAACTTGGATATACATTAGGTAAAGCTGAAGATCAAGTGTAACTGCCTATCCTAACAAGCAGATGAACAAGGGCGGTGGGATCTCTTTATTTCAGGATTAGGCAAGGACGGTTTATCAGATTAATAAGTTATTCAGTCGTTATATTGTTGAATATTTCACACATCAGACTATAAAAAAGTAAACTCTCAGATGAAATCATACATAAAATGTATCATTTCTGAATCATTTATGACTTAAAATTGTCTTCTCATGGGATTTACTGCATAAAATTAACAAGCTGATTCACTTATTTTCCTAAGGAACATTTCAAAAAATTATGATTTGAGATCTGCCTATCCCTGTGAATCCCCCTCATCAGTGTCTGGGTCAGTCACTGAAGGTGAGAAGCCACCCAGCCTCCTTCCTCCCTGCCACAAATCAGTCACCTGGAGCATGGACCTTGAAAGAGCTTCCAAAGAAAAGATTATCATGTAATAAGACCTACAAGCCTCTTGGGCTTGAGCAATACTTTACTCCATGCACTGCTTCTTGGGGGATCTGATTTCACATCATTTCAATGAGCTGTCAAGGATTCAGTGCTAAAATGGTGGCACGTACAAAACCAGCTGAATCTGTCATGTTGAGACAGTGGGGAAATAGCCAGGCTGCCACTCAAAGATGCAGTTCCAAGAGCAGGGAATCACATGAATACACCCTCAGACAGCAGCTAAAAATTCTGAGTCATGACAGCAGGATACCTCTCTATGTAAAATTATTCTCAATTACACTTACAAAACTCTCCCTTATTTTCAATTCCAATCAGCAGATGTCTGTTACATTTTTTGGAAAGAAATTTCATTTCTTCCAAAAAATATGTATTTCTCCTAAACAATTCTGATTTTCCCTGATTCTTTTTCAGAGACATAGGTAGCCATTAATCTCCCTAAATAATTCCTGCATGGTCTACTGCACCTCCAAAATATGACAACTTCTGCTTTATTTTTGCCCAGTCACACTACACATAACTGAGTTCTTTCACACTTCAAAAGAAACCTCGCCCAGCTCTATTAAAAAGAAAATACTACTCTTCACACAGCTTAAAATTCCCAGCATGTGAGTTGGCTGCTTCCTCAGCATGAATAAAACTTACTATCTTATTTAAAGATAACTTTGTTAATTAGTATTGACATTTCAGAGCTGAAGGGCAGCTTCCTTCCTCCCCAGCAGCACTGGTGTCACACCAGCAGTGTGAAACCCTTATGTAAGTGCCTCATTAAGCTCAGTCCCACTTTGCAGGTGACATGCTGTGTCCAGGAGCACTTGTGTATGCTGTGAACAACCTGAGTGTTCAACGACCCCATTCTCTTCATTGTGTGAGGAACCCTCTCAAAACCAGCTAGCATAACTTGATCTACAACAACTTACTATAGTAGTGTAGACAACTGCAGTCAATAGTTCTTCTTACTTGACAGTCCATGATTTACAAAACACCTGATATTCAAAAATTACCATGTTTACAGAACTGGCATCTGATAAAAGTTTTTAAATTTTTTAATCTCATGAAAATGTATTTGAAGAATTTGGTGGTTTTCTCCTACAAAGATAAGTGCTTATTTTCAAATAGGCCAGTAAGCAGAAGTGTGTAATCCAACTGTTTTCCTTTTGAAGGGTAGGCTTGAAAAAGAACAGCAGTAGCAAGCAGGTCATCAAGAACAGAGGAGGGGAGAACAACAAAATCTGGACTTCTAGCCTCAGTGGGTACAAAATTCATTGGAAAGGACAATTGACTCAAGCACAGGCTGGAAAAGTTTATAATGATCCTGAATTTCAATGTGCAAGGATTTACCTAGACTCATAACTATGGCCTCAGGCTGGATGAACATTCAGGTTGGCACCAATAAGTGAATGTGTATTAGGTCACATATTTCTAGTGATTTTTATAAACTGTAAAAACTTAGTAGTGTAATGTGTTAGAAAGAATGGGAAATTAAGCTAAAGAAAAGTGAAAATGATCCCTGGCTCTGATCTGAAGAGGCTGTTCTCTGTGTCTCTGTGTACAGGTTGAGAGCATCCCAACAGCTGTTCTGGTTAGGCTTAAGGGGATTTGTGTTCAGTCCCAAAGTTGCATTTGATTGTGTAGAATCCTTGAGGACACATTTTTCTGATAATGTATTGGGATCAGTAAAACCACCACCCTGGATGAACAATTGACTGTATTTATTTCCATTTCACTTTCAGACTGCTCTGAAAAACATACCATGATTTGGCAAAGCTACAAGCCTAAGTAGCCAACAAAGTACAGTTTTCTAGTACTCAGTACACTGAACACTGTACTCTTAAAATGGACATATACTATTACAAGATTCAATTCTTAAATAATACAACAGTTTATAGTTACCATAGCAGCTTTGTAAGATCAAAACATTCATGCTATGCCAGGAAGACTCCCTAATTTTTTTTTTTTTTAACACCCGAAATCTACAGTCAGAACATTGACCTGTTTTGCAGAACAGCTAGTTCAGAATTTTTCATCTGATGCCAGAAATACAACAGATCTCTGATTTGTGATTGCAAAATCCCAGCTCACATAACAGCCTATTTACAGTGTTCTGATAGAATTTGATGAAGATAATAAAAAATGTCCTTTGTCATGCCCTGACCCCTTTCCAGGTATACGAAAACGTGCTCCCAGCTGATTAAACCATGAAAAAAAAGAACCCAAAGGCATCTTCTACCAATGTGCTTGCACATTCCACTCATTGCCTGCATCAAGCAGTAATACTGATGCAAATTTCTCAGCTCAAGAGTAGACTCCTCCAATCACTCCTAACCTAACCACATGTACATTTCCTCTTTTTTAGACGACAGCCAACAGCAATGCCTCCAATTAACTGTGCAACACAATTTAACACAAACTGGACAATATCACCAAAAGTGCATAGTCCAGCCACTCCAAGTACAGATTCCAATTATTACATGAGAACTAAGGCTTTATGACATTTCCTACAAATGCTAATTAGCTGGTAGGTTAAGGCCCTTAGTCATGTAGCACTTCATCAATCACAAAGCTTAAACTATTAAAGATGGAAACTGTAACATTTTACATGAATAGTTATGTAGCAAGTCAAGGTAGAATATTATATTAGCCCCCTTTAGCTGGTGTTCTTTTTTGATAGTCCTCACAAAAGAATTTCCACAAGTTCTTGTCCTAATATGATCCAGGTCTACATCCTGTACACTGTTCTTGTCTCAACAGCTACTGTTTTCAACACTGAAACTCCTACTTCAGAGTATATAATTGGAATTTTTAAGTATCTGTAGATTTCTAGAGGACAAAAGACTCCACTTCTACCTACTGTACAAAAGGTGAAATTTGGGAGCAAAAAGGGACATCATCCAGTTCAGCACTTTTGCCCTCCAGCCTACAACTCGGCCATATTCATAGAACTGGGACATTCTGGTAAGAAATACATAAAGATTTCTGAGGTCTGCCCCTCTGCATGCTAAACTGACAGATATGAGGTGTAAGACTAGCTTTGCCAGGTTAAACAAGGCTATTAAAACAGCATACCCAACTTTACTGGCACTAAAATGGAACAGTGGTGCCAAAGGTTCTAAAAGAAAGAAATATTAAGTAATATTGCACCTCTGACATTGACATAAGTTTATTATTACTCCATGCCAATCTACCTTGATCCAAATCCTCTAAACACATGCTGCTCCAGTGCTGGGCCTCCCTTAAGCCTGCAAATTATACTGAATAGTGCAGCAGTTTTTCAATTTGGTCAAAAATTACACCCAAATCTCTGCATGGAAGGACAATGCACCATCAGATCCTTATCTAGCCCATAAATTTTTCTGTGACTGCTTACCCTGTGTTTGTTCCTGTGGCATCCCATGGGCCTCACCACAGCTGTTTTGGGTTTTTCTTCCACACGTTTGGTAGGGAGCCCTCAACAGAACCTCTCCTGCCCTCCCCAGTGTGACAGCTATCCAGAAAAAAGGAACTGCTACGGTTTCCAAAGGGGGTTTTGCAGGGTTTGGTTTTGTCTCCTTTGTATTTTTTTTTCCCCATATAGCAGATAATGTATACAAGAGAAGGAATACAGATTAGAAATTGCATATTTCCAAAATACATATTCCTTCCTACTCACTTTCAGGTTATTACTGACAGAAATAATTTTAGGCACTATACACAAATTCTTCCTTCTTCAGTTACTTGAATACAACCATTAAAGCAAATATTATTTTAGGCTGAGTGAAGTACTTCAGGTTGAGTGGAGAGAGATGTAGCCATCTATCTTGCATCAACAACTGAAGGCAGGAATACAACTGGTTATTCACAAGTCTCATATCAAAAGTAAACAAAAGTACAAGGGTATAAAATTTGGTCCTGAATAGAATGAAGAAAATGGAGGCAAGCATTATAATAATTACACTCAGAAGAATCTGATGTCCAGATAGAACTTGCAAAGAACTAGAAGCACTTCCTTCATTTTCAGAAGGGTGTTAAGGAGAGTAAGCCAGAACCAGAGCAGTCCTGGACTAGGGAGGGTATGTAAACATGGGACAATCCACTGTGAGGCCCAGTCATTGTTCCACCTCCTGAGTGTCACAGGAAATGGTCCATCCTGCTTTCCACTCCCTAAATTCTCCACATCTATGTGCACAATGAGAACAAGTTTCTAAATCCTCAACACAGACATGTCTGGCTGCCATCCCAAAGTGAAACCAATACTGGAAGAAGTGGCCAAAAGGTCAGATGATGAGCAAAAACTGGGGGAAAGCAAAAGTCATGTGCAATCCAGAAAGTAAAAGATAAAATGATAATTAGATTAAAATAAAGGATTAAATTACTGTAATTAGGATAGATTAAATACTTTTCTATCAGAATATATTCTTAGCTATGCTTGCAATTGGACAGGCATGTTGTCAAAACTGGAAAGAAAACAGGTACATTGGACAATCTTTTTCTCAAAGCATAGCATCCACTACTACATTCTCTGAAAACCACTGAAAAAGAACTGTTCAAAAATACTGCTATAACAATACTACAGCACTAGGAATTAGTACTACACATAGTCCACCATACTTCTGCAATAACACACAACCAAATGAACAATCTGTGTTTGCTCCAAAAGAAGCTGTGCTCCCTTTGCCCTTGGCAGAACACATGGACTGTACAAGGTATGAATGCCCTGGGACACTGCTTCATCTGGTGAGGGTAAAGTTACCTAGAAGTGAAAGGCACCAATGCCAGGAAAGCTTCTTGGAAAAAAAAAAAACAAAGAACATCTTCCTTTCTGCATGCAAGTATTGTGACCCAGAGATGAGATTCCATCTGCTGCCAAGGACACTGGAATGCTCATGGACACTAAACCTAAGAAGTCATGATCTAGTAAGAAGTCATGATCTAATAGTGCCAAAATGAAGGTGAACACTTGGGTTAATCAGACAAGGAGATAGTTATTTTTTTTCCAGATGAATGTAAAAGCCTGGGTTTGCATTGGTGACATACAGGATTTTCAACTTCAGAATTTATACCAGGCACAGGAAAAGTAAACACTGAAAGCATCATTTATAGCATCAGACTCCAGATTTACTTAAATAAGGGGTGAGCAGAGCAGGACAATATTTCAATCAAATTTCTCTTTAGTCAAATGATCTGTGACTGAATATTGGAAGAGAACATAAGTAAAATAAAGATCCAAATCTGAAAATGTGACCTAAGGGTAACTTTAAAAATGTATTTTCCAAATCCAACATTCTTCTCCTATAAGCAAAATAATGGTATAATGACAATCTGGCATTAGTAATTTTGGGCATGCTAATATCTACACATTAAAAGAATGTGGTTATTAAAAATGCTTCAGAGAAGCAAATCTACACATAACTTATGTGCTGCAAACATAATATATTTTTGCTTTTTTTCTAAGTATGCATCAAAATTCATTCTTCCCTAAGTAAACCCAGTATTTAGCCCATAGGAGAAAAACTGAACTTCACAAGTCCCCCAGTGAAGGGAAATAACCTCCAAAAAAGAAAATGCTACTGGAAGTGCTACTTCCAGTTCTAAAAAAAATCAGTTCAATACTAACTCTGATTTCCCACCCAGCTGTTAGCAGGATTTATCTCTTTGTATGCTAGAGCTCATGAGGCTATGACATATTTTACTCTATGATCTAGTGAAGAGAGAGAGTGCAGTTTGAGAATGATTATGTCCACTAAGAAGTAGGTGCAAAAGAGGCAAGACCATCTGCACACCCTAATAAAATGGCCATGATTTATTAAAAACAGGAAAAGTGTTAAGCTGCATATTTCTGAGGACAAAGCCATGACAGTGCTGGTATCTCTGTGATAGTTACTCATCACAGAGCTTTCACCACTGAAGATATAGTCCTCTTACTGACCCATTTCCTCAAGATCTAAGTACAAGAGAAATTGTAAATTGTTGGTTTGTTCAGGGGTTTTTTTTAGACTGCAACTATAAGAAAAGATGCATTCTGTTCTTCAGAATGCTCAAGAAATGTCCAAAACTAGTTAGCATTCAGCACAGGATAAAAGCCTTGAAGTTTGCTTTCTTTTAGTTCATCAGCATTGCTAACAAGGGAAATATTCAGAAATAGGATAAAAGTGGATGTGTACTTATATTCCAGTTTCGATAGGCCTTATTTCCCAGGCCTGGAAAAGCAGCCTTCTCAGTTTCTGGAAAATAAGGACTTGGCTTTTTAAATTCAGCGCTTAAGCAATTGCAGACAGAAGCACAACTAGACCATGTGAACCCTGTATGAATCCTGGAGGAAAACCACAGTAACATGAACTATCTACATAGTAACAGAGTAAGGAGGAATAGACATTCTTTGAGTGGCTGTGAAAGGAGGGAAGAACAGTAAAATATAGGTGATGCCAGGAACTTCTCCCCCATTTCTCGGTATGCTCACAAATGCATCTCAATATGGTAAACAGTGACACACAGGACACAAACAGTACACACCTGGTAGCATAAATACTTTTTGTGAGCATGAGAAAAAGGATAGGGAAATGAACACTCTACTACTGTATGCAGAACCCTTGCAGAGCTGCCTCTACAGGAAATTCCCTCCCCATTCCCCCAGGTGGAAACTGTAATGATTGAATCCAACTTCCCAAAGAGAGCAAATGCAGTTAGTTGAATTTGTGGAAAATGAGAAGACTATTTGGCTGTTTGAAGGGAGCCTCCCTTCTTAATGTCTTTAGACCACAGGGAAAACAGATAACTGACTTAATTTAGGTTCCTTCTCCACTCCCTCTCCACTCCCCTCCTCTCCCCCCAGAAAAGAAAGCCCTTCAGGCTAAAAATGCAATATCCTGATCCTTTAGCAGGCCCACACATTTTATTTACATTATTTGGAAAGAGTAGCAATCAGTGTTCATAAGGATACTGGAATCCCTCATGTTGAGGGATAAGAAGATTTATCAGGATTTTTAGTACTTCCATTTAACTCCAATAATTTTTTAACTACTGCAGCATCTAATATTTTTCTGATAAAATACATATAAGATATAATGTTATAAAAAATGTACCCATGGATAATGTAGCACATTTTATTTTAGAGAATTTTACTATTACAGACTTGCTGCATCTTTTTAATATATTAAAAAAGTAATACACTTTAAGAAACAGAAGTATTTCCTTTAATTGTGCCTCAAAAGTTATACAACATATCCTTTCAGTGATCTTACCTTTTTCTGAAGGACATTAATTTTTCTTTCTTTTACTTCCAACATGTCTTTCATGTCTCGAATTTCTCCAGCAAGGGTTCCTTTCTCTTCTGTGAGGTCTTGAAGTTGTTTTGTTTTTTTATTCAGAAAGGTTTCTTTCTCTTCCAGTCGTAACCGCAAGGCATCAACCTACAGCAAGTAAATCAAACATCTTTAGGGTTCGGTATAGATCATTAGGGTATTTTTTTTTTAATACTCTTTTATTCACGCATAAGAGATGTTTCATTCTCTTCTATGTAATTTTCCAAACTGAGCTTGAAGACATTGTTTTACTTGTTACACTTTTCTCCAGTGTTTATTTCACAGGTCTCTTACCAAATGGGTCTGACTATTTCTCTGTAGTAAGCACAAATCCCCAACAAATAAAATAAGGGATATTCAAGGATTTTCCTAAGCAAAATGCTCTGCATACATAACTGGTGGGTTTTTCTTCTTTAGAAAAAACAAAAAACAAAATCCAAAAGAATTCCAACAGCCCAGAATATGTCAGCATCCCTTGACTTTCTCATTTTTTGATGTGCAAATATTCAAGCACGCAAATTTGTTATTCTCTTAATGTAATTCTAACAGTAATAAAATAGCAGAGATCTCAATTCATTAAAGAAACAAAATATGTTTGGGTTTAACCATCATTACTACAAGAATCACACCTGATGTGTATTGGTGCCTTCAGGAGCACATCCACTGGTAACATATTCTGGTTCAGAGAAGCAGCTACAAATGAATTGCTGAGCAATTCTCAGTATATAATACTGGGGGCATGGGGAATATTTGGGAGTAAAGAACAGATTTCATCATATATGAAGTTTTTGAAAACCAAGAGAGACTTTTTTTTTTTTCAATGTGACCTTTGTATTATTGAAACCTTATTTGTAAATAAAATAGTACAAGAAAATATATACCCACAAAATTCAGTCAGTGTGAATAAACATCATGGAAAGCAGACAACCAAGATAAAGGCAGAGCAATCATTTATTTTTACAGAGACAAGTTTACTTGAACAGAGGCTTTTTCTGCAGCTCTGAACCATGAGGTTTCACATTAAATGGACTCACAGGCTTGTTTTGACTGCAAGGTTAACCATTGAGAAGACAAGGTTTGGATTGAAAATGTTTGATGTCACAATTTAGAATAATGCTTCGTCTACAAGAGAGCTGCAGGCAGTCAGGCAAGTGAGAAATTTTAGATTCACTAATCCAAATTTCAAACATACAAATTTTAGAAAATAAAGAACAAGAGTTTAAAGTTTATATTACCTAGACATGCATAAGGTTAATTCGTAACAAAAAGCTAGATGGAAGAAACTGAAAGAGCATAACCTGAGGCTTAGCATTTTTAAAGTCCTGCAGATGGGATAGTCAGAAAGGGTCTTCTCTAATAAGCTATTTTCTCCCTTCTTAATCAGAATACTATCAAAGTACAAAATAATCAGCAAATCTATATTTATTTATATTCTAAGTTTAGTAATGCTAAATTTGCTCAAAGCAAAAGTATTTTCAGTGGCACTTTAAAACTTGCTTTGGGACCAATTTAGATGATCTTTTGGACCTCAAAATGCATGTTCTTCCTGCTTTTAAAATGGCTCATTGCCTTTCTATACACTGGAAAAAAAGATTTATATTCCACTGGATTTATTTTATTTTTAAGACTTTTTTACAATATGACAGTAATAGGATCTCTCAGTTTGTAAGCAGTGTGCAGTAAGGGTGAAAAATTACTTTTTTAAATTAGAAAACAAAAAATAATAGTCGCAGTAGCAGCAGGCTTTCAGACCTCTCTTAATAAACATAAAAGACCTCATCTGAATCTCATTACCACATCTTCTTTACTCTTAATCACTAATTTGCTTCAGGTCTGAAAGCAATCCTTGAAGTCAAATCACAGGAATCTCTGTTGGGCCTTTCAGCTGCAGCTGAGGAGCTTGTCAGGACCTTGGAGCTCCACAAGCAGCTCTCCCTGGTCAGGCACGGCCAGGCTCCTTTTCCAGCTGCCACGAGGCAGAAGCCTAAAGCTTCAAGTCAAGGGAGTTGGAGATGATTAGATGCCCAGATAAACAAAGGACTGACACCATTCCCCCGTGGCTGGGATAACACAGCAGCTTCCACCTGTCTGATGCTTGGCTGGCTGATGTTCTGTCCTGCTTGGCTGAACCAGGCAGCATCTGAGTAAATAATCTTTTCCTCTATACCCATGCAGTCTCTACCCCAAGGGCTGAGCAGACAATTCTCAGCCTTTTTCACAAATTTCTTCCCACACACCCTGTCAGCAGGGCTCTCTAGATTCAATTTAGAATTGGTGGGGTGGGTTTAGGCAATAAAACTTGGGAGAACAAGGAGGGTGGAGAGGATGAGCATATAGCTCTGAATGTCCAGAGTGACTACGTGTATGGGAAATGGGAGCAGAGCCATGTCCACTCCAGCTTCTCAGACCCAAATCCTGCTTCAAATGAAGTCTTTAAAGCATAACCAAAGTGCAGCTTCAATTGCACTGAGAAACAGCCAAAGAATCTCAATCCCATCAACCCAAATTCATACATGGACAGTGCAAGAGCTGTGAAGGAAAGAGCACAGCATGTCCACCACAGCAGAAAACATCTGCCAAATATATAGATATTCTCTTACGTCTCCTCATCTTGAGACTGATACAGCAGAGCACTTTAATCCAAAAATCCACCTACACAATGAAGTATTTCGATGGAATAAGTATATCATCCCCAAACTATCATTCACAGCAAGGAGCCATTCTGAAAGCAGAGGCAGAACCCTGAGCCAGTGCCAGCCTAGGAGAGGGAAAAAAGACAACTCATACTGTGTGTGGTCTTGGGTGTGCACATTGATTTTCTATTCACAGCAATGCAATGCGGAGGTTTAGGAGAACATCAGTTATGTCAGCCATTTTCTCCTTCCCTAAAGTCCTCTTTCTATCTCTAGTAATCATGAACAAAGACTTTTACATTCCTCTTAACAGGAAATAAAACTACCTCAGCCTGAACTGCAGGCGACCTTTCACTATCTGTTCAGCACTAAGTGTGTATGACATCATTTCATAAGTCAAATAAGAACCTCCAGATGGTAGAAAACCAAAATGCTGTTAAATCAGTTCCTCATCTTGTGGATGACCAGAAGCAAAATACACTATTTCATTTTTGGCCAGGGTGAATTTGCCAATATAAGAAATCGTCTCTTCCCTGAAAATGGTACTGTGAAATCACATCTCCCAAAAATAACACAACGATGAAGTATTCTAGATGGAGCATGCCAGTACACTGTGAGGAATGTCTGCCATTTTGTTACTACTACTTTTACATCTAAGGCATTTTAAATATGAGTTGAAAGGAAATTAAATGCAAGTCATTTTACAGCAACAGATATATACATTTTTATATTTGAAAGGATAAGGATTTCTGGTACACAAAACCCCTCTCTTTGGCTTTTCACTCAACACTACCTAATTTTAAGAGTCCTTCACTTATTTTTCCCAAGCTCTGGCAGTATATTTACAAGTAAAATTTGGCAGTCTGAAGAACACCATAATTTTCCAAAAAATAAAGCAAAAACAGATATGATAGCTAACACAAAGTATTTCAAAGACCTCTCTCCAAGTAAATTGCTTTTTAATTTTGTCTAACTTCTTTTTCCTCAGCAGCTACTTATTTCAACTATTTAATACAATAAACTCTGTCACTTGCTCTGGATATATACAACATACTGTAAAAACTTTAGAATTAGGTTATATTTTTGGAAAAAAAGAGTTCATGTAAGTGGCAAAAATTGCCAAATTCAAAGCTGAACTTTATTAATCTTCATGTCATCACCCGCCACTCATGACCAGCTTCAGTAGTGACGTCTACTCCTTGAAGTTCCTTACTGTTAACTGTTTAACTTAGATGCCATATTACATATATCATTTATGAAAGTAGCTTAGTGCTATGGAGCTCCACAGGGAAGTAAAACATGGAGCAGCACTACTGTGTTTCACTGTTAAGAATTATTTACTTTACCATCATATATAGATACATTTAAAGTAAATGTTTGACTGTATTTTTTTTAAACTAAACCTGAAGGTCCTACTCAAGTCCTAAGTGTACTGTAGTACCACAGCTGGGGTAATGACAAAAAAACTGTAACCCACTGTTAATGCCCTTCCTGAGGCACCTCTGCTCCAGCACACACTGCAGCCAGTATTTGCCACTGTGCCCAAGAGTCCAGCTCCTCCCCTTCTGTACCACCATTCTCTCCCTTCCTCATGACCACTACAGGCTCCACAGGCCTGTTGACATTTTCTGGGCTATTATTTGCTCTCTTAGTGTGTATTATGCAGCCATCTTTTGAGGAAAAACTTCAGTTAATAAAAAAAGCCCAAATTTCTATTAAAGATCATAGTGCCTCTATTTATGCATCCACATATATCTGGGGAAATTCTAAGCTGTTACTATGAAAACCAATTTAAATCAAGAATAAAAGAACTGTCACTCCAATTTTCCATACAGAAGTACTGAATTATTAGTACAGAGAGCATATTCTCACATGGCCCTTTTGCAAATATGAGAACTGAACTACAAGCATAGAAAGGATATCATGTGTCCCAACTGTACTCTCCACTTCAGAGCCACTTAAAAAAAAAAAAAACAAAACAAAAGCCCAAAAAAGACCCCTATTCTAAAATAAGAGAATATAATGAAAACTATCCCCTCATCATATTTTTCCCTCATTTTTTAGCCTGAAGTGATAAACAATATCTTTTTCAAAGCAATAGCTGTACCTGGCAAGCCATACATTCATTTCTATCAAAAACATCTGATGTATGTAAAATTCAAGGCAGAAAAGGCAGAACATTTTGAAGCTGCAGACACCTCAATTTTGTACAATTAATATCCTTAGCACTCTGTTCCAAATTGAAACTCTAGTGACTTAGCTAGTTTTTTCACTTCACAGAGGAAAATTCCACTTTCAAGCATTGTTTCAGACAACATCCTCACCCCTCTATTACTCTGAGTATTATGGTTGCTCTAGTTCACATTTTAATTCAGCTGATAGTTTATAGGCTTTATATTCTTTAAAGCATAATCGAGTTTACTGTTTAATTTCCACGACTTCAGTATTTGAGAACTGACACAATGAGAGGTGTTTAAAGCAGGTACTTTGTAGTCCAGGGAAACAGACAGTGAGCAACAGGAGATGTTTTGCAAACACAGGCCAGTGTTGGCTCTTCACATCAGGAAAACAAACTCCTGCCATTTCCCTGACAGAATCCCTGTCACGAGCTCTTTCAGTCCTTCTATACCAGGGCAGGAGAAGCACCCAGTGCTGTAACACCTCAAAATCTCTTATTCTGCTTAATCCTTGAAGATGACACCTACAATTTTCATAAATTTCCCAGCCTCCACCCCAACAGCTTTGGCAGCCACCAGCTCTACTAATCTATCTTGATTTTTCTTATACTCTTTTTATCCACCAGTCCAGATTATGCTGCTCTTTAAAAGAGAAAATTGGTAAACTTACTGGTCAAACTACACCAGAAAAGGTTTCAGCTGAACCAGAAACTGTAAATAAGATACTAATGGTTCCCTCAGGCAGTACAAAGGTTGTCCTGGTGGAACATCAAATGCCACAAAGAATTCTGATCAGTGTAGTTTATCAATGCAGCCAACTCCCTACCAGCTGTTTTATTCTAATTTATATCTTTGCCTATTCTTACCACTAAAATTAAGTGGTTTAAAGCAACTAGTCCAAAATTTCAGAATTTAATATTCACTTTAGTTCCAGCAAATTTTGGAAAACCCATGGGAACTGTAACTCATGTGCCAGTACTTACAGTTTTTGTTAATAAAACTTCCAACACTAACCTTACCTCACTGAACTCACTGATTTTTATGCTCACTATAAAACTATAGCTATCATAATACTTTTGAGTTACTGCAAAAGGAAGTCAGTCATTTGAGTCAATGTTATTTAGCAACATAATGATAGTTATAAATTCAAAATACTTAAAACCAATTTACAAAACTGTCAATCTTAGAAGCTTTTAACTTTTGAAATTTCTGTCTTCAATAACATTCAAATTTTATTGTACTGTAACAGATTAATAGAAAGTTAATTAGAAGGCCATAGTGTTCTTTCTTAAAGTCAAGCCAATGTGTTTAAGTGCTTCATGAAAAAAATGTGTATAATTCCATGAAAGAATCATCAGTAAATACCCATTAGCGTTATATATGGTAAAAATAGCATTTTTACACAAACTGTGTTTCTCAGTTTAATTTTTTTTACTAGTAGGATTCAGTAATTACAAATAGTTGATACAGCAGTGAATGTGTGATTTTCAAAAAACACATTTATGTTTGTAATCTACTCAGAATAAAGGAGGTGCCTATAGGTAAAATCTCTCTCCAGCTGAGCTAGAGAGGCTGTGTTATGCTTGTAGGGATGAGCTGTATCCTTGACCTCTCAATTTCACATCTTTTGAGTGATTATCAGACATTCCTACAGTAGCAGGTTCAACTACCATCAGCTTGACTACGAACTTACCCTCCAGAATCCACAGCCAGCTCACAGAGTGACATTAAACAGCTTGGGCATTTGTCATTTATTCATAAGAACACAGCAAACAGAGAAGGTTAAAACAATATTCTAAACATATATTGCTTATTTGAAACACAAAACAGTATTCTCTCCTGCCCACATTCTTCCAGAAACCAGGTTACAGCCTTTTCTCTGAAAACTGCTGCATTTTTCACAAGAGTGAATAAGCTTTAAACTACTTGTAATCACCCCAATTAAAAATTCACCTCTATAACTTTCCAAATATAAAAGCTGAGAGCGAATTCCTCTCTCTCTCAAGAAGCCAGGCTCCATCATCTCCTAGACAACAGGAAACATCAGCGGGTTTAAAAACATCCTTGAGTACCAGGAGGAGTTACAGGTCTGCTTCACTCCATGACATGTCCTCAAGCAAAACCTTCAGTCCTCTGGGCCCTTCTAGAACTCAGAACTTTCCCATTGGCTCTGGCTTTTGAGCCATGCAAGGCAAGGCAACCCTCTTGCTTATTCCCCCTGCCTATGTGAGCAAGATGATGTTCAGGGATATTCTGAGCCCTTTAAGAAATTGCTCTGTATCACATATAATGCTGTATCACATACATTAATTTATTTCTCTAAGTCATTATTCACAGATATCTTACAGATAGTAGATGGCCCATCAGCTGAAAATGGCAAGGCTTGATATGTTTTTACTACAAGGTACCTCAACCAAAAAGCAGACTGTGCTCCTACTGAAACAAAAGTGCAACTGTTCGGGCTATCTTAGACACTGCAAATATATTTCCTTCTTTATGCTGGAAACAGATTTCCAAACCAGTTTCCAGAGATTGTGCTGGCTTGTGATAAGACTTCTAGACAAGGAAAGGCTACTTAGATCATGACAGGCTCCTAAAGATGAAGTGTGTCAAAAGACTAAAAGGACTGTTTCAGATTCCAAACTGGTAACTCCTTACTTACGTCACCTTTGCAGTAACATTTTATAGGTATTTTAGGTAGAACTGGAAAAGGCATTTTACTCTGAAGAACTTCAATAAACACAGGAATTATAGACCTTCACCTCGTATTTTAAGCGTTTGAAAAGTTTAAGGTGAGTAATGAGACCCAAACAATACTGCAAAACAATGCATGAGATGGGAACGAAGGAAATAAAAACAACAATTTCACTCTTTTTATAAATACAGTGATTATAATGGAAGCTAAATGGTAAATTAAAAATAAAAAGTTATGCAGGAATGAAATCAGACAAGTTTCAGTTGCCTAACTTTCTAACAGAGATTACTTGCCAAATATTTTTACTGAATCCAGTCTGCCAGCTCAACTAGCAGCAAGTCAGAGACATGTCAAGATCTGATTTTACATTTATTTACTATTCATCTGGAAGCTATAGGCTTACTAGTTTACCACAATTATATTCCATCTGGGACATACTCAGTTTCTCAAGACAGACTAGCATCTGCATGAGCAAGATAAAGCAAAGCTGATAAGTGCTGCTTTCCTCACAGTCTTGACACTAAACAAGCCATGTAAAGTCAGCTACAAAAACAAACCCTATCACAGAAATGGTCTTACACTGTCAAATATGTAAGGGATGCTTCCAGGAAAAGAATCAGCAGTGAAATAACTTCCAAAAACTACTTTCAGAGAATGAGCCATGCAACCTCCAAGAACCAACAGTGGCAGCTAAGACAGCGAGACTAAATTAATAGTGTGTCCTCTACTGAGCTGAACACGGGCCAACTCTGGCTCTTCACAGGAAACTCTTGAACCCACAGATCTCTTAACTAATTTCCAAGACCCTCTAAATCCTGCAGAGGCTTTTTTTTTATATATACTTGATCAATGTACTATCTGCTAAAAGGAAAAATATGCTGGAGAAATACATTATTATATATCATAATAAAGAAACAGAAACAATCAGTGGGGAAGTGAGGGAACTATTTAACCACAAGAAAATGACACTTTGTTAAAACATTTGAAAAGAGTTTTTACACAAAAAGCCAGAGGAGCACCATGCCACAAAGGCCCCAAAAAAACAGATCCTCTAATAAAGTGCAGAATCAGGACAGCAGGAAACTTGAGCAATTTCCAGAAAAACCTTTAGCAGCAAGATCTCTTCCAAAAAGTCCCAAGGACAGATCCATAGTCCCATAATGACAGTTCTCCCACTGAAACTTTTGAAGTATTTTTAAGATTTCTGATAGACAATAAAGAAACGTGATTATACTTTACAATAGTAGGTTGGAAGGAAACCTGCAATATGATGTGCAACATCTACAGAGCAGACACCCTCCAGACCAATTTCTTTTAGTATTACTATAAAGATTTTTGCATAATCTCATCACTGCCCCTAGCAAGTGCAATGTACTCCTATTGTGAAATGTTTCCCATATTTGAAAGCTTGAAGCAAAAGTTCAGCTGAGCCAAAAAAAAAATTTAAAAATGGACATTTCAAAAAAATTCTTTCAGAATGAAGCCTTTTCTTCATTTGGTTTCCTCTAAAAAGTGAATGTGAGAAAAGTATGAACAAAATTCTCATGTAAAGGGAAATAGATCCCATTTATTAAGGGGGAAGGAGAAAGAAACCTTCTACATATTTTTGTGCACAAAACAAACTCAAAATGTTTAAACATCAGAATATGACATGTAAGTAACAGTAAGTTATCAAATAACATTTAAACTTGTCCATCTGAGCACAGATTGACAAGTCTACCTTTGTGAAAACCAGATTTTTTTTAAAAAGTATTTTAGAGTCCAGTCAGATTACCTCATGTAAACAATCAAAGTGGTTTAAAAACTTGTTCACTCTTGAGCTGGAAATTACTATTCCTTAGCCAATATATCATAGCTGAAAGAAAGAAGAATGTCACCAGTTCACAACAATGATAAGCAAAATGAATTGGCTGCAATGATTTCTGCACATGAAACCACAAAGCAATGATAGATTTGAGCCTTTTTCGCATCATAAGAAAGTTGTTTTATTTTCCTGATCATCCCTCTAACCTTCCTCTCTGCTATCTGGAATTCATCTTTCTTGAACCTGGATGACTACACTTCAGATGAGATCTCACAGAGTACATAAAAATATTCCCCAATTTCTGTAACAGAAATCTCTCTCCTGATACATTCTAGTATCAGATTTTCCACAGCCACATTTTATTGGTGACTAACAGCAACCCCCTCACACACTATTACTACCTTTACTTAAACCTTCACACTACAAAGTTCTAGTTTTGTGCCCTCAGGGGAATATGCCTGCATTTTGTACTACCATATCTCATCCATTTTTCTCACTTCAGAATTTCGGATTATCACCACTGACCCCAATCTCTGTGTCTCCACGTGTGTGCATCCAAATTCTGGCAAGCTGAGCAATGAAAATATGAAATAAGCCTCATTAAATATCAGGTCTTGAGATGTTTCACCAGTATTTTTCCCCAATCTGGCCTTTCCTCTTCCTGCTGCACTGCTCCTCTATTAGCCAATATTTTACCACTTCTACCATTCTTGGACTGGAGCATGTCCCACTTTACACACCTGGATATGGTACAGCATGGAAAGCCCTCCTAAGATTCAGCTAAATTAGACATTACATTTTTTGTTTCAAGATTTGCAGCCTTATCAAAAAAAAAGATACTGCTTTAGCCTAATTTAGCCAAATTCATAACCAAAAGGGATGCACAGTGGCTCTGTAAAATGAAAAGGTTTTTTTCTACACCAGAGAAATAATCTTTTGTAGCAAATCCAAAGGGGGATACTCAGAATGAGATATGTTTTTACTTTAGACATAAATGGATTTTTACTATTTGTTTCAAGCTTGCTATCCTGTCTGGGAATGGGAGTGGTAAAATTTAACTTTAAATCCTGTGTTACCAATGAAGTTGCAAACTTTGGATTTTGTTCCAAAAGTATCACCAGAATTCCTGCTTTTTCAACTGATTATGTTCAAAAGACTTCTGTTGAAAGTTTCTGGACTTGAAAGTATGCCTTTGAAATACTTCTAGGATTGAATCTTCTAGGATTTCAACCCCTTCAACAAAGGTTATCCTTAAATATAAAGATACAAACAATGGCAGAAATGATTTGGCTAACATGCTATAGAAAACATGGAAGAAACATTCGTTTAAAAAATTTACTATTTAATCATTCTTAGCATTCTTTTTTGTGTATATAGTATATATATAGAGTATATTCTTTTGAGTCTATATAGAAACATTTAGTGCATATATAGAGATGTATATGCATATTTATGTATAAACAAATAATATTGCTAAAAAAAATCAGGGTATAAATAATTTAACACAGAAGGAGAGGCTACATGAAATCAGATTTACTAGTCATTGAAATGAAACCTGAGTATGAAAATTCATTCCCCAATCTCTGACAGCTGACATTAACAAGGAGCCTTATAAATCTGCCCTTTAAGAAAATTCTAAGAGTAAATAAATAAATAAAGCAAGTACTATTCCTCATCTGTTTTTCTTTTCCTGGAAAGCATTCTGAAAGTAATCTTTTTCCCAGACATGGATAATTCTGCACATGGGTGAAATTCTGCTCCTTTTTTTCAATCTCCTCAAAAGATTGAGAAAATAAAGATACATTTCAAGAAACAGGACAATGCCAGCACACAAAAGGAATATTAATGTAAAGTTTAGCATAGATTAACTACATAGGATCCTACACTATGCAAAGTTAATTGTATTTATCAACACATAAGAGTATCACAGTACCATCTCTCAAGTGGAAGCAAAGCAAGAGAACAAAACCAAAAACAAGCCCCCAGAAAACCCTCACCTTTCAAACCAGTATTATAAAAGACATGTGAAAGAAGTGCTAATATTTCTTTCTGCAGCTGCCAAGCTGTCTTAAGGAATTTAGTTTCCAAGTATCCCTTTAGTAAGGATGTTTTCTAAGAAGTGAAGAGCAGGTAGCTGGCAAATAACAGCAACTATGTACAATTTAATGAATTTATTAAATTCACATCTACCTTAACAGTGCAGTACAAAAACGTATCTTTGAATACATAGATGTATTAGCCTCTTTGATTTCCATCTCACTTTACAAAAAACAGGGGAGTTCAAGTGTCTCTGTAACTGAAACTTTCTAAACCCTTGTATTATTTATGCAAGAAGAAATATAACCTTTTACCCTCATTCATCTCTGTACTGGATTGTAAGACCTAACAGAGGGGTAAAAAAATTATTTACTGAATTACGTATATAGATGTGATTTTGAATGTCAGCCAAGTATGAAACTGATAGCACAGGGATAAAATAAAACAGTCTCCACACTTTCTTTTAATTTCTTTACATATATGTACAAATTTATAAATTATATATTCACATATGTATAAACATTTAATTTTTTCTGCCATTGAAATTATATCATTAAGTATGCTCTTAACTGGATGGTTACATCTTAATTCCAAGTATCTGTCTAAAGATCTAAATTGGCATCATTGTCCTAGGAACATGTAAGACTAAATGAATCTAAGAAATAATGAAAGGATTTGACCTTAACACAGGCATCCTGTACCAAAACCATTTAAAAGTGTCCAAAAGATTGACTTCCTGTAATCTCACTCTTTAGCATCATCTATTATTTCACGTATGAATAAGGGCTCTTCTTCAGCACAACTGCTGGTTACAATCAATAATAGTAAATTATGCAAGTTTTCTATATTCATATTTTTCCTGTGAATTAGACAACATTAAGCATCCAAGAAATACAAAGATGCACTTAATTAACCTTAAGGTCACATGCTATAAAAATCATTAAGCCACTTAAAAAGAGAAAACTTTGAAACAAAGACAGGATCATAAGTTTGCAAGTACAGTTCTACAAAAAGGAAAATGTACATCACATATCAAAGCTCAGTGTGCAGAACACAGCCTTTAAGTAACAGTGGCAGCCTTTCCCTGGTCAGGTTTTCAACACAGGGTTGCAATCCTCAGCACTGGTCTAAAACTTTCTTGTCCTCTTTAGAAAGAAATTTATTAGGATTTCTCTCAAGCATGACATTGGTTGAGAGAGCAAGTCAGACAGTTGTACATCACACAAAGTTCCAGTCTTTCTCTTGTAGCTTTTATTGGCAGGTGCCTGATCATGACACTACAACAAATATCTTTGAACTGTTTAACTTACTAACAGAGTTAAAGCAAAAGAAAAAACCAAAATCCCAAATACGCAATTCATAAAGCACATATTTTCCTTAATTAATTTTCTCAACATTTACAATATCTGTACTAATTCTCTGTAACTAGATATGTTCTGGATCCATTCTCAGAGAATCTGTGTAGAATAAACATTTGAAACATCTTAAAGACTAACTAAAACCATCTTTCTACTACACTGCAAGGCAAATGATTTTTGGATGTTTTGCATTTTTATGCTAAGTAGTGCAGCTGCAATTGATAAAAACCAATCAAGCTAATTTAAGTCAATCATGTCCAGGAGGTTCTCATCACTTGTGTAAAAATGCTCTCACACTCACTTTAAGACTTTACCACAGCAAGTACCTCCCCCATGCTCAAATTTCAATACCTTAAAGTCCCCTCTGCATCTTATGTAACAAAGCAAAGAAAATATAATTATTACAGAATAAGCATATTTATAGTTTTACACTAGAAATCAAACTTCTGTGTTTCATTTGAATAGAAACTTAGGTTGTTAATACCACTTGAGCACAAATATGACTCAACCCAATACAGCAACACTGTACCTTTAGTGCACATCAAGGCACAGAGTCAAAGGCAAAGTAAACTTCTAGCACTGAAAATGCACAACTGTTACCCTCTGATACATAATCTGGATTACATTACTGAGATCATACGTTTTGAACTTAGTATTTTGATTTATCAATATGGCACACCACAGCTGCCATCCTGAGTTCTCTCTCAGCTGCTGCATTTGACATTTTAAATGATCATTGTTTATATTTTTAAATTTTGCACTAACTATTGCCACTACATTTTTAACCTATGAAACTATAACAACCATGCAAGAACTCTTTCCTCCATGGGCAAAATCCAATGTTACAGATCTGAAATCTGTGTTTGATTCTTACCCATTTGGCCAACCCCCACATGCATGTGGACTGCACACACTTTTCAGCAATAATATTTTCTCAAAAATAATGAAATAAATAAATAGAGGCCCTGAACTTCAAAGTATGCTGTGTCTTTATACATGTTCCCTTTGAGATGGTTATGGGGTCCACTGCAGTAACTGGAGATGGAAGCAGAGAATCACATCACCATCACCCTACCCTGGATCTCCTCCTCCCCCATGAAGAGGTGAAACCAGGTGAGAGCAGGTGCTATCAGATTGACTTAAACTGTTGCCACAACTTCTTTGCATGTTCTCTTTGACCGACTGCTCACCACAACCATTTGCTCACTGTTCCAACAGAAGCAAACAAGGAAAATACAAAAGCATCAAAAAAATCCATCTACCAGTAATCCTGCAACTGACCAAGAAAGGGCTTGAAAAACATACCCTCATCTTCAAATCATAAAAACTACATCTATCTTTTTGGAGAAAAATAAGATAATTTCCCCAATGATATTTGTTCTCCAGTTGACACACGGATTTTTGTTGGATAGGAAAGGTTCTATTTTTATTGACTATTATGTTGGGGTTTTTTTAAAATACACTGAATTTACACTGCTATATACCACATCAAATATTAAGATAAGCTTTTCATCAAACTGTTTCTCTTCAAACAGTAAGTGGATAATAGCTCTCGGACTTATGTATGGCTAATAATAACTATTGGAAATAAAAACATATTGCCACTCCAAACTCATGTTCTAAAAATGCTTCTTTTGAATCAGAACACAAAATTCTTCACAACAATAGCTAAGCCAGCAGGAAACAAAGCCAGCTAACTGGAACAAGCAGCACATGCCTTGGGGATGTGGAGCCACTCTCTGGAACACACTCAGAGCTGAGCTTAGACTTGGTATGAGTCCAGCTGAAGGCCCCACCTGGATGGCAGGGAACTGACACAGAATGTACCTGCAGAGGCTGAGCACCACGTCTGTGCACCCTGACAAAAAAGCCACAAGAAGATTCAGTGCTGTCTTCAATTATTACTGAGTGGAAGGGCATGAGAAGACAGGGCCAGACTCTTCTCAAAGGAGCACTGGGCAGGAATGAGACAAGTAGAACATGGAAATTACACCCTGACATAGGGAAAACACTTGTTTGGTTGGGTTTTTTACCTCAAGATTGGTCAAATACTGAAACAGGTGTCTAAATAGGTTATGGAAAATCCATCCCTGAGGTATCCAAAACATGCTGTCCTGAGCAACCTGCAGTAACTAAAACCTGCTTAGATCAGAAGCTTGGGCCAGATAACCTCTACAGCCCCTCCCAAGAGACAGGATTCATCTGCATCACTCTCCTATTCCTCCTGCACTACACCCAGGCACGGTGGCACCAAGCCTGACACCACCCTGGGAAGTACCTGCAGCCCAACCCTCCCTGAGGATTTCCCCATGGGCACAGAGATGGGTGCACAGCAGCTGGGGGGATTGAGTATGAAATGCACACCTCAAAGAGAGTTAGAAGGTCCCAAAATTCCAGCTATCCTGTAACTTTGTTCATGAGGCAAGTGGTGAGAATTTATTATGTACCTGTGCTTTAACCATCCCTTACACAATGAAGTTGAACAAAGATGACCTTTCAAGGTTTCTACTTGCCTAAAAACCATTAGAAGCACTGCAGAAACGATTTAAAAAGAGAGTTTGCCAGTAACTGCAAAAGAGAAATACTGTAACAAAAATTGCTGAAGAATTATCCAACACAACATAAACAAGGGAAAATACCAGATTTCAAATCAAATTATCAGAAACCCATCAAAAATACAGCTTTTCTTGGGAAGCATTTACCCAGAAATTCATAAATCCATGCTAGTTACTACAAATCACTTTCTTGTTGGTCATACATCTGGAAATGACTTCCAGGATTATTCCTTTTTTATTATGACCTTTCCAGGGATCAGTGTGATTGATGCAGTTCCCTGGATCCTCCTTCTTGCCTTTTCTGAGACATTGGTTTTCTCCCAGGTCTCAGAAACCCCTCTCAATTCCCAACACTTTCCAAAGGTAATGCCATCAGCACTTGCAGGTGCATTCCAGCAAGGCCAAGGGACTTGTATGTGTCTGGTTTATTTAAATATCCCCTGGGCTGATCCTCCTCCATCAAGGACAAGTTCATGTGGTGCTGGACTTCTGTAGTGGTTTCAGAGACCTGGGATTGCTGAAGGTTGTTCCTTCCAGTGATGTTCCAGGTGAAGCAGGCTTTCAGTATTTTGACTGTCTCCATCTCCTCTAGGGTCAGATCTCCACTCCCATTCATCAGTGACCCCATATTTTCCTTAGTCTTCTGCTACTGCTGTGCCTGTAGAAACCTTTCTTGTTGCCCTTCTCTAGTTATATTCAAGCCCAGATATCTTTCTTAACCCTTTGTCTTTCTTAACCCTAAACCTGATGCTCAGAGAGGGTCTCCCTACTACTCCAGGACACTTTTGCCTGCTCCTACACCACGTCATTCCTGTTTATTTAGCTTCATAATTAGAGAAGTACAAAAGCTGGTTTCAGTGACACAAAATTGATCATTTATAAAAATGCATGATAGCACAACCTTCTCCTCTATTTGAACAATTCCTGAAAGCATTCTTTGGCCTGGAAGAACCCACATATTTAAGCTTATCCTCTCACTATCTGTCACTCATGTCACAGACTGCTTCAAAATTTATGACAGAAAATGACACAAAGTAGAGTGGAGCCTGCTGCCAGACAGCTGGAACACAGAAACACCCTGGAAGAGAACAAGATAACAGAGGCCACTGGCACCTCAGTGCAGAGAGGCTCAGAAGCCAACTCAGCTGCAGGGCTGGGCAGAGCCATGAGTCACCAGTCTAGGTCAAGTCTGGCAAAGATTTCCTGCCTGATTTAAATGAGTTTATTTGGTCCAACGGCACTTTTCCTAGAAATGGAGGGCAGGTTGACCACACATGTGCCTGTCTTTATTTGTGGCCTGACACTTGGCAGGATAAACTTCATTATGTTTTTGGTTATGCTTAAGAAAAGTACTGTCAATTGCTTCCAGTCTGTTGCAAGCATAAACCTACAAGCTGTATTAAATATGTACTATTGTATTTACCACAACGTTATGAAATCATGCATAAAATCCTAAAATGGGAAAAAATAAAGGCAACTTCTCTTCCCCTCTTCTCCTTCCCCCAACTTCTGGCAACATTTCAAAAACAAGGAACCAAACCAATGCTTCTGTTGAAAGGTCAACCAGCACCTGAGTCACAGGAAAGAGAAAAGTGGCCTTAAATATAAAATAAATATATTGTTTAGTAAGGGAAAACCAATTTTCTCTTATATCAGATATGCAGAAAGATTAAACAGCTCCACAATGAAAGATCTTAGTAATTACCTGTGCCTATTTAATGAAGAAAATGGAAATTTTTAGGCTGAAAGAGTGAAATGAAATTTATACTTGACTAAAAAATTACATTAATAATAAAAAATTACTTTATTGTAACTCAAATAATGTGGAACTCATGAGGTATTGAAGAGAATTAAGATTTGCATCTTTTATTCCCATATTTTCTCATCTCAGGAACCTTATTGGTCCTGACATAAAACAGAGAAATATAGCTATAAATATTCAAAGATAGAAAAGCATGTGGAACCATGACACAAAAATACATGTTCTGTTTGAAATTCAATGTAGCAGAGAGTCCATTAACAACTGTGCATTATGTTATGTTTTAGGGTTCCAAAACATGTAAAAGATCAGAGAAGTGCAATCTGGAACTCCAATATAACTGAGCACACTTTCCTCTACAGATTCCTGCCTTGCCCAGTAAGGATTCTGCTTATTTTTACATGATTTTGCTATTTATCTAAATTTAAAGGTGAAAGATGAGCCTCCAGTACAAGTTTTTCCAGCAGTAACCTATCTTCTGTGCAAGCCACCAAAGAATCACTTCTCTTACACTGGATATGGCACAGAGGCATCATGAACAATTCTTGTAGAAAGCAAAGAAAAAAAGAATCTCAGCAGTTCCTATTGCTATTAGTATTAATTGTTACTGACAATTTTCTTATTTTATTTTTTCTCCTAAGTTTTAAGGTAACATTAGTGTTCTCCATGCAATGACAACGTTCCTCCAAATTTACTACTGAAAAACACTAAATGTTTTGGAATAGAAAGTCACTTTCTCTGATCTTGCTACAAAAATGTTTTAAATTCAACCACAAACAGTACCTATATTCAGAAAACAGGAAAATATTATTTATGCAAAAGATAAGGGATATACATTAGTAGGCAGATATAATAGATAATGATTTTAATTTCTATTAGGGATTATAGGAAGACTCTACAGTATTTATGAATACTATAATCTATTCCAGAATCCAATTTAGTGTTGCTCCAACAACATTCAGAACAACGAGTAAGTGATACAGTATAAAAGTAATTAACTAATGGAAAGTATTTTAAGTATTTTCTTGGAACTTTAACAGTTTAAACAGTATAAAGGGGAAAATAAGCATGCAGTGAATGTGAACCCAAACTGTTTTTATTTACACACTCCTCGGTCTTTCCCACCCTGTACTGATCTTGTGCCTGATCTGACAGCACAAGGCAGCTGGAAGAAAGCAGTCTTTATAGATAAGAAACAGCTGTTGTGCTTGTTTGACCTGAGGAAGAATTTGAAAAACAAAAGCAAAAGGACACGAGAAAGAAGAGTCCTCATAAAAGCAGCACTTGCAGAATTTTTCCAGCCTATTTCCTTCCAGCCAGCCCTGGCAGCAGTATCTGACGTGCACCTTGCTTGTATCAAATGTATTTCCACTGAAAGAAGAAAAAGGGTATCGAGCAAACACAATAGTGGTTCACAAGCCCTTTATGGATATCTACAAAATCAACCTTTTTTAAAGGAAAATTATTACTGAATGGGGGGGAAGGGGAGCCAACACTACACATTACAAAATGTCAGAATTAAGACTTGCCTCTACAAATCCAGTCTGACCTCTTATGTTAAAATAGGCAGACAAATGATCACTACAGAAACAGAAACCAAATCATCCTTATCCATTTTATTCCATCTTCTGATCTACTTCTTTATCCAACTTGACACGAGTACCAACATTATCAAAACTCTAAATACTTGACTCTTAACTCACATTTTATCTTGTTAGGTCTTAGTTTTACAATACTTAGACACATTTCTAACACAAATTGTAGCAGAGCTCCACCAGACAATATTTAAGGAGCTCTATACATGAGTACAGATGTTCCTGTCCCAGTGCTCTTACATAACAGCATCTTCTACAACCCCCCCTCCACAATTTCACACTCCTTTTTCACTTATTTCCTGCTGATTTTGTAGAATACCTCATTTTCTTCTCTAGATTTAGATTATTCTTAATGCTGGACAAAAAAAAAAGTCCTCCTGCTTCCTTCTTTTGTAACTTATCTCCTCAAATGTATCAGAAATATTTGTTTGCATTTTTAAACCGAAATTTTTTCTACTTTTGTAAACTTTCATTTGTCTAGCATGGTACTGCTTACACAGTTTCTTTTGTAAAACTACAAACATTCCCAGTTATTGGGAAAATGAACTTCAAAAACAGAGAAAGATCTGTGGCAAAGAGTTTACAGGGGAAATTCATCAGGATGCATATGCAGCCTTTAACCAACTACAGCTGGTAGAATGAGCACAGGTAGGAAAAGTATGATCATAAAGAGCAAGAAAACCCCCATAATATGGTGTCTGTAATGACATCAGAAAACTTTGGTATTGTCACCACTTTTTACATCACACAATTCCTTCTCAAAAATACGGAAATTAATATTGAAAATCACATGAGCAAATTAATCTTCTGTGTGAGAAAGAGAGCACATTCAAGGGAGAAGTACAGAGGAAGCAGCTCAATAATACTAAAGGCAATTATACAGATTAAAGTTACTTAATGTCACTTAATTCTACTATTTCTTTTAAAAATATTAGTCCATTACATATTTTATTGCATAGTAATAATTTAATGATAGCAGGGAGAGAGTATGTGTTCCCACAGGAAAGACAAAAGTGAAGGATTTGTTTGAAGAGCTAAGATTTAAGTTATAATGCCATATTTTTAAAAATCACAGGCAAAAATCAAAGAATCAAACAAATGGAGAACTGTGGCACAGTCATCTAACTGAAAGGTTTACTAACACCATTAACCACTTCCATGATTTGAGATCTAAAAAGAACACTTTTCAAAGGAGACAGATTATTTCATATCTTTGTTACGAGCACTTTTTACTTAGTCAAGTCCAGCCAATGTTAATTAGCATTCTGCATTTGAGAGCATTTTGTGTTTAAATTGAATTCAATTCAGAGCCATCTCATTAACTACATATCTTTAAAAATTTTTTTGCTCCAAGGACATTAATATCCTTTATAACTAGGTGCTATCATGCACAGTAGTTGTTTAGCCCAGCTCCTTTTTAAGCATCAGGCCACTGTTTTCATGGCTCTCTGTGCACAACTGCAATTCCTCCCTCTAACAACTTGAAACCAAGATGATTGTTCCCACATGTCTGTGCCAGCCAACAGTCCTCAAGGACTTTTATTTACTCAAGCCTTAAGGCTACAGAGCTTAACTGCCATGACTTCCCATGGCAGAGTTGACAAGTACCAAATCTACTTCAGAAAGACTGCTTTTGCCACACTTGTATTATCCTTTGCTTGCCTAAATGAAGCAGTGCATTTTTGTCTGGGTTTCTGTTTCATCCAATTGGTGAAATGAAAAAGCAGCTTTGACTTTAACAGAAAACAAAAATGGAAACCACAAAACTGGAATTTCATTAAGTTTATCATGTCAGCTAGTTGAAAATGTACCAAATAATGACAGAATTAAACTAATCAGGAGAAAATGCAGCTGCCGTTTCTTTTGCAGGAGATGATTTGTAAATACTTTTTACCTATAAAAACGATAAAGCTTTCAAAAATTTTCACAGACTGCATTACTTGATTTTAAGTGTGGAAAGAACTAGAGAAATGTAAAATTTCATGTAATTATATCATGTTATCACTTAGGACATGAAGTGTATAAATGCTGTTTGCCCAAGCTGATCTTATTTAAACACTTCTTTAAATATTAGCAGGTTACCTCTGAAACCACTAATCTTTCAGAAGCTCAGATCCATATACTTTCATTGTCCAGTGTGATACCAAGAACGAGAAAATTCTTTCCTTTAAAAAGTGAAACAAGGGGGAAAGGAAGAAAACAAATGACCCACATCACATAGATATAAAGGAAAATATTATTCAGAATCCTTCCAAGAAAATAATCAAAAAACCATATGAGGTCTACTGTCAGTATAAGCACCTCTAAAGGTTTCTGGATGACCACAGCTGCAGAAGCTACTTCATTCCAAACAGACCACACTCCTATTTTAAACCCTGCTTCCCTTGTAAGCATGTTTTCTTTTCCTCAGCAGAGACAGAGGAAGGCTGAGAATGTATCTTTGCACATCCTACAGGCTGACTGTTCAGGTTAAGAGCAATTGTGAGTTAAGGACTCTGTTACCTGTATTAGGAAAAGGACATCACTTTAAAAAGGAAATCACGAATTTAAAAAGTCCAAGTGGTTCTAGCCCTTTCTCCCCAGTTGTCTCTTGAGCAGAAAACCCAAAAAAAAAAAAAAAAAAACCTACTTCAATAACTTCTCCTCACACTTCATCACTATAGCAATATGTGCAAAACATCATTAACTGTTTCAGACTGGGGCGCCACGTCTACTGCTTATTGTGCTAATTACAACATTTTTGTGTTCCCCTTGGGTTTGCATCTACCTGGTGAAATTTCAGTGCTGTTTTGAAGTGTATTTTTCTCTGCTTTTCTTTGTGTATAGTGCCAGTACACCAGGATCATACCTAGGCCCCTTCAGATCAATCATAATATAAGCAGTAGTTACGGTATACAAACAACCATTTCTGAAGCAATCCTATCCAAGTTCCTCTTCAAACATCTCCATTTAGAGCAAAGCATTTAAATTAGTAGCTAATATTGTTCTAATCATTTCCATCCACCAGTGACTTACCTTATCACAGTCAATTTTGCTCGGTTATAAAAGCCCACTAAAGCTGTCTAACTGAATATTGTTTTCAATGGCAACAATGTAATTTTCTATAAACTTAAGAACTAGGGTGGTGGGGACTACACTTCCATTTTCACTTTAATTCAATAAAATAGATGAAAATGAGAAGTGTTTTGATAGCAAGATAAATCCAACATTCATCAAACGATTTGTCTCAAAAAACTTCCATGAAGTCTTTATACACTGAATATACAGCCCATTTTTTCTACTTTCCCATTTTCTTTTTATCCTTGTTTTCCTGCCTCTGAGCACTGCTATCTACTGGCCCTGCAAATGGAACTCTCTCCTCTTTCAGTCACCTTGCTCACCAGAAATTGTGTTTCAATTTTTTTGAAACGAAAATAATGGTGTCCCCAAATGAAAGACAGAATATTCAAAGCAATAAATAAGAACACAGTCGAGGGGGATGGGGTTGTGTGTGTAATTAGGTATTTGAGAGAGCTTCATTTGTAATACCATAAAGTCCCTGGAATGGGTCTCAGGAGGTCACAAGTGCACCCTCCTGCTCAAAGCACAGAGATCCCTGAAATCAGACCAGGTCACTTGATGTGCCTCTGAAGAGTCTTGAAATCTTCCAATGGACAGATAGACACCAAAAGAAAATAAACAACAAATGAAAACCCTCACACCTTTGCTTCACAGTTTATTTCTGTTTACATACAGCATTTTGCTAACCCAAGTGTTCTTTCAGTTTAACTCTCTGAATTTACTGCTTTGCCTCTACGCTCCTCTCTCCTGTTCTGAACAGTCACAGGGCCTAAAACGTGAACGTTGCAGAGAAACTGAAATGCCTGGCACATCCCACCTGCAACAAAGCTGCACTTGAAATGTGGAACCCTTTGTCAAGAAAGCAGTGGACAGCTACAGAGTGACAGAGAGCAAATGGTGGCCTGGTGTCCAGAAGGGCGCTTTGTGCCGTGGGTGATCTTCCCTTCGCACGCACAGCACATCGACCAGAACAATGCACTGGCAGCACAGCAAAGAGACCACACTGAAAGATCTGGCCCAGCCCCATTCGAAGCAAGAAAAATCACAAAACAATAGAAAAACAGAATTTCAAAGTAAAACTCAGAAAAATAAAAATGTGAGAGTGAAATAACCATAGTTATACCATTATTGTTGTAAAATTAAAAGCAGATTTACATTTCAAGAAATATCAAATATCAACATTGTAACAGAAAGAAAAATAAAGCTTTTTTAGTCTTGTTCCAAGTATTTTCTGCTGTCTGCTTTTATTTGCTCTTTATGCAAACAAAGAACTGCCAAGAAGTCAATCATTTCACAACCCTTCTCTATAAACAGATTTGTTTAAACAAAAAAGCAGATTGCAATAAATAACTACTATAATCACCCTTCCTCTTCATTTCTATTAGGTTTTCTATATTAATATGTGTATGCTGAACACATCAGCATTCAGCTACAGTACAGATTTTACCTATTTTTCTAATCCATTTTCTCCATTGACAGGACTATGCTCACAATTTACAAAACTTCTTTGTAGACATTTACTTATTTCACAGTTCATTAACCTTCAAACAGCACACCTGCTAGTTTGCAGGTGTGTTATCTAAAGCAATGACACACTAACTAATAAAGTGCTAAAGTATGCTTGTGTCAGAAATGCTTATGAAATGAATGTTTTTCTCCACTGAGCTACCCAGCTGAATTGCATCAATTTTATCTAAGTTTTTTTCCTGATGGTAAGTCCAGTAGTTAAGCACCAGTCACTGCAAACATGCACAAAAAAGAATCAAACTGTACTGCCTACCACTTTTTAAAGTATACAAATGGCAGTGTTTAATCTTTTTAAATCATTGAAAAGGATCATTCACTCTAACTTCTTTCCCTCTGCAGTAATAATACAAGGCTTCATTTAAAAATTAACATCTTTTAACAGCTTTTTCACACAGCAAGGAAAACCTCATCAAGTGTCATATTCTCCCTTTTAACAATTCTCTATGGAGCACAGTGACATTTTCAGTTTTCTGTAGCTGGACTAGCCTTACATTGGCTCATTTTTGTCTGACCTCAGGGTTTTCACATCATTAATAAAGAGATAATCAAAACAAAGGGTATATACATTAGGGTAGGAAAAGTTTGCATAGTTTGGCACTATTATATATAACCTTAAAAATGGAACAAAATGAAATGCACGTAGCAGAGGTGGTGAACCTTCTAAGGACTGCTTCCAAACATTTTCCCTACTGGCAGTAAACCATTTTCAGACCTCCCAACTCTGGCCACCGTGATAGTTACTGCCGTACAGGATTTATTTCTTTTTGTTTCAGCTGTCAATGAAACTTCAACTGATACCTTTTTAAGTCAACTAAAAATATTTAGATCAAAACAAAACACTGACATCACTGGGACAACAGAAACACCGTGCAAAAGAACATAGTGTTTAGATTCTAGGCTTGTTTACCAATGGTTTTAACTTTTCTCACATTATGTCACAAAGTGCCACTGCACCTGAAACCTGATCAAAAGCTCATCAAAAAAATTCAAGTGCCCTCTTATATTTGATGATCTGGTGTAACACATGTAAACCAAGTAAACCTATCTGCTCATCATGCTTCAATAGTAGCCAGTATTCTTCAGGATGAAGATCATTAGAACTCTGCTTACACTTCATTTCTTACTGTTGAAACCAACTGTGGAAGATAGAGCTCAAACTTAAACTATACTTCTAAAGCAATAATATTTTCTGAGCTAATTTTGCTAAGACATCATGAAAATTCCGAACATGAAATTACACCCAAAAAAATCCATTCTACCAAATAAGAAACACTGGTAGAATTTGCCAACAAATAGAGTGAAACCAATGAACTTCCAGGGATACGTGAACTACAAAAGAACCGTCATTAATACCAACAAAATACTTCTAAGCCTCATGACCTATGAGACCTGGCTTGTGAGATCTATGTAGGTAGGTGGAAGGCTGGCTATCAAGTGGAATCAGGACACTCCAGCAGAACCAGTATTGCACCCAGGGGTTAATACTGCATCCAGCCCTGTTCAACATCTTCATTAATGATCTGGATGATGGGGTGGTGTGCAGCCTGAGCAAGTGTGCTGGTGGAAAAAACATGGAAAGAGCAGCTGATACACTGGAGAGTGATGCTGCTGTTCACAGGCATTTTGACAAGCTGAAGAACTGTGCTCACAGGAGCCTCATGGAGTTCAGGGAAAGGAAATGCAAAGTCCTGAACCAGGAGAGAAACAATGCCAAGCACCTGCACGTGCTGCAGTTCACCCAGCTGGAAAGCAGCTCTGCAGAAAGGACCTCGTGGTCCTGGTGGTCACGATGGTGAACACCAGCAATGTGCCCCTGCAGGGAGACACTAACAGCATCCTGGGCTCTGCCAGAAGGTTTAGGGAGGTGATCCTCTATCCATCACTGCTCAGAGGTCATACCTGGGATATAATGTCCAGTTCTGGGCATACTGGAGACAGCCCAGCAAAAGGCCATAAGGAAACTAAAGGATTAATTAAGGGCTTCATTAAAGCATTGGAGCATCTCTCATATGACTAAAGCCTGAGAGAGCTGAAGTGCTCAGCCTAGAAAAAGTGAATGGGGCATCTTATCACTGTGTATAAACATCTGAAGGAAGGCTGTAAAGGTGGAGCCAGACTTTTCAATGATGCCCAGTGGTAGGACGAGATGCAATGGGAACAAACTGAAACGCGGGAGGTTCCCTCTGAACATTGGAAAGACTCACACTGGCCTGTGTGGCCCGAAGAGGTTGTAGTCTCGTGCCTTGAGATATTCAAAAGACATCTGGATATGGTCCTAGACAGCCAGCTCTAGGTGGCCCTGCTGGAGCAGGGGGTTGGACCAGATGAGCTCCAGAGCTTCCTTCCAACCTCAATCATTACATGGTTCCATGAATCACATCCCGTTGCATCATATGCAGCTGCTTCAGAAAAACCTGAAGATAACCTGCAGAGTACCATTAAGTTAAATAATAATAAAAGGCTTCTTATGTAATAACTGAGAGCCCATGGAGGGTTTCTTTTATTACAGGATTTACTATGCTAATTTAATTACAACAAGGTGATTACAAAGTAATCCTATTTAGGCAGGAAGTTGACACTGCAACTACGAATACCTTACTCAGCACAGGATTAGAACTGCCCTTTTATGGTTACTTTCACCTCCAGAAAGAAGCACTTCAAGGCAAGTTATGAACATGTTCTAGGAAAGTACAAAATCCTACAAAAACTATTCTACAAATAGACAATGTGGACAGGCAGGAAGAAAGGAGTGTGGCTCAATGCAGGCCAAAATGTTATTAGCTTTCCTCATCTGGGAATGACCAACAACAATAGCTTGTACGGCACAAAATTCCTTCTATAATGACTTCCACCTGCTGGAGGGCTGCCATTCGCCCTGCATCTCCCTGCAGCTGCTTTCCCATCTGCTGCTGGAAGCCATTGCCCTCCCTTTGGATAAGACCTGAGGCCTAGAGATAGACGATTCAGTTGCTCTAAGCAAACAAAATCTTTTCCCAATTCTCAGAGAACCAGACCTGCTGTGTCTAGAAGCACTGCTGGATTGCTACCACAGCACAGTCTAAGCCTGATCATGTAAAAGGTTCAAGCTCAATGCACTTGTGCAGAAACTGGGAAGAAGAGGAATTAAATGCCTGTCAGAAGCCAACTGGTTCTCCACCAGGACTGCAGAACCCCAGCAGCCCTTCATCAAGAGCACTGTAATTCAGTTCTTTGTACCACTGCCCATCTGCCAGCCATAAGATTGCAACGCGCTGAGTACAAACCAGTCTGATAAAGAAGTAGGAAGTCAAATCAGTGGAGAGCAAATGGAATTCATCACCATCCTCAGCAGCATGACAGGTCATACAAGCCTTGCAAAACAGATTTGCACAGCCCAGGATTTAAAATAAGCAATCTTTCCTGCTCAAATGCTAAATTGAGATCACCGAAATTGCTGGAGTTTCTATCCTTGTTCTGTTATGATTATTTTGTATTATACACATATTGGCCCATTAAACACAAGCCGGAAATGCCAAATTTCATCTCTATCTTCTTCACATGCAGAGCACAAGACATAGAACAAAAAGGGATAATCAGAATCTTAGAAATATTTACTTCCTGCTTCCACAAGAATTATGAGTTTAAGACATTTTTTTCCTAGAGCTTTGCTAGCCAGATAATCTGAAACATTCTATAAGATTCCTGTATACCTTAAATAATATTCTTCTCTGAATAGAAACGATTTGCACTATATAACTAAATTCCACAGGTATTTGTTTCCTGAAAGAGGCACACACATTAGAAATAAAATCAAGAATTTCTAATAGCAATCAATGTAATCAGTATTGTGTGCTCCAAACCGACAAAGTTTTTTAAAACACCAGGAAAATAGTTAATGGACAACACCTTAAACACTGGATTTACAAATTCTCTTAAATATGACAACCATCTCAACTGGGTATTCCATTACTCATATTTTTATGGTCTGATTTTGTAGGTACATACGTAATTAATACACAGGTCTGTTTTAAAGACTGAAATTATTCATATTTTTAAATAAATGTTGATTGCACTTGAAAAAATAACCAGTGATTAATAACATGCACCTTTCAACAGATCCCTTCAAAATACCTCAGTAGCTTCACCCTTCAGAACAGAAATACACAGAAGAAAAGAAGGATCAACCAGAGCAACCAAAAGGAAAACTCAGTCAGCTAACAGATAAGGAACAGGTCATGGTATCACAACAATCAAGTCATTAAGGTCCACCTCCCCCCACTGAAGCCAATGAGAATTAGACACAAACATTTTCTTAAAAGGCAATCATAAGTGCTTCTAAAAAATTCTAGAATGAGAGCTGGTGTACTACCAAAATTATACATACACCAAATACATTGGCATTTAGAGTGTTTTAAATTATTCATTATTCTTTAACAGCTTTCCTGCTACACAGACTTGAATCAAACACATCACCACCTTGATACTGGCTATGAAGTCAGTATTTCTATTGCATTTCATGATCAGGAGATACAATACCTCTGTCTGAAGTATGGCAGCTCTCTGTTCTTTGGCAGTAAGGGACTCTTTAAGCACTTCAATGTGTTGCTTGCAATCTGAATTCTGATTGCTAAGGGTTTCAAGCTTAGTTTGTAAGGCAAGAAGTTCTGATTCTTTCTTTGAGAGTTCTTGTTTCAGTTGATCAATCTGCAGTGGGGGGGGAAAAAAAGTTAGGCCATTCATTTTGTCTCCAATTCATAGCTCCACTGGAAATCTGAAAGGTGTGAATGACCATGATATGACAAAGCAGATACCTGTGAATTCTGGAAGAGAATTAAGATTCAGACTTTTTACACTCATATCTTCAATGGTGTTTCTTGCAATTTAATGTACCCTGTCTTAAGAACAATTGCCCTGTTGTTGCAGAAGTTAAAAGGAAACTCCTAAAGATTATACGTGGTGATTTGGCCTATAAATTCACCACGGACCTCACTTAAGTTCAAAGGCATGTATCCCATGTGAGGCAAGTCTGGCAGGACAGCAAAAATGCACAGGAAAAAAAAAAGTGTTCACAAAAGTATAAATTCAATCCTTCCAACAGCATGATTCCCATGACTTATCATTGGCCAGAGTGAATCAGGAATTTTTTAAGAGTCTGATAAAGAAAAAACAGACGTCTTAGAAAGGAGAGGAAAACAGAAAAGTGGGATTTTAACCTTACTCTTCTTGCAAATTTGTTGCTGCCCACCATCCCCACCTCTTTATTTTTCTCCCTGGCAGTTCACATGGAATTCTCAGGTAGTAGAAAAGCCAAGCCAAGAAGACTAATTTAAGAGAAGTCTGGGAAAAACATTATAAAAAATTCCACACAACGAAAGGGCTGAGAGATAATAAAAGCTTATCCCAGAGGAAACAGCAGAAACACAATACTAAGACAGAGCTTCTGAATTTAAATGAATTTAAGGTTCATCAGTAAATGTCATGATATTGTGATTATTCTCCTCTTTCCACAATGATAAATGGGAAGAATAGCCACAGAAGACAAAATTGTGATGGATTTAGAATATACGAATCAGAGCAAAGCACTGGACTATATACAGAACAATGTGTGTAGGTAAAAGGATGGTGGATTAGGTGGCATATAACTACTCTTAAATTCTTGTGATATAACACTGGTCACTAGATGAATCCAGATACATCACCTCATGAGGATTTTGTGAAATAAAATGCCTCACTGCATCTGCATAACTCAGAGAAATCACTTCCTTTATAAGGAGAGCTCTTTCCCATGTTCCAACAGGCATTTGGGATGCAAGAAATCTAGAGGTGGTAGATGGAAGATGATTCAAAAATCCCCAGGAAAAAAATAATATCCACGGGCTGATTCTACTCAACCACATTCCAGAACTATCCACACACTAAAACACTTCACAAATTCAATATTGTATGGTACTGGGAATATTTATTGCTGATCAAAATGCTTCTATTTTGTTTTACATTGCAAGTGCATATTTAAAAATTAAATTTAAAAACAATGTTTCTCCCAACTACAGTCTGTATGCATGTCTTAATATATTTATTCCTTATTTCTTTTTATAAACCCCAGTGTGTTTGTCTAGCTGGTTAAGGTGCTTGGAGAGTCACCCGTGAGCTACTGTATAAAATCAAGAATCTACCCTGGCACTAAAAGAAATCACCTTTAAAAGCTGAAAATAACAAAATAAGAAAAGAAGCATACAAAAACCAGACATAAAGAAAGAATGCAATTAAAAGCAGCTAGAGAAAGCTCTCTCTGGAAAGCAAACCACCTTCTTCCATCCCTTGCCAGAACATGTAAGCAAGCATGGCAAGCAAGAGAAGATGGATAGAAAATGAACAATAGGAAAATCCATGAGATACAAGACAAAGCGTAGATCTGCAGCCAATCTGAATTACATCACAGACTTTATCTGAGACGCATGTGAACATCACAGATGCTTAATCTCTTCTAGAAACTCTTCCCCCTTCTCTCCATGACACAACCCACACCCTGAGAAATAACAAAAAAAAACTTAAAAGGCTTTGTTTTCATTGCAGGTGTGGTTTAGAAACAGAATCTGTTTAGTGTAAAGTTCTGGCTACAAGATCTACAAATTGTCAGGAGTTTAAAAATGTGTTACAGCTCTCCAATAAAAAAAAAAATTAAGAGTTAAAACACAAACCAAACACACACAACACAAAGATTGTTGAATAAATATGCTGATGTCTTTTTAAAATAAAGTATATGGTGAAAAAGTACTAAAATTTCAATTTCAAAAAAATTGTCACAAAAATAAAAAGATATAACAAGAAACTATAAAACTTATATTAAGAAATTTTAGACATGGGTATATTCACTTTTTTGAAGTAGTTCTGTAGTATCTCAGCATGTAAAAAAAATAATTAAACAGGACATGAAATAGATTGCTGCCTCTAGCAGATATGCAAAGACTTTTGCTTTGTTGGAAGACCAACTGTCATGATTCAATGAAACCTCATGATCTTATATACTACAACAAACACATTTTTATACTTTATAAAGACTACAATGAAGATAACCTACAAGTCTGGGTAGAAGTGCTGTAGCATCAAAAAACTCCAAGTTTGTCCTCTGAGCCTGACCTTCCCACTATCTCACATATTTCATATGTGCAATTTGTCTGTCACCGCTTTTTCAACATTGCCCAATATGATCTTGCTTCACCTCGTTTCCTGAAACCCTAATTCCTTTTTCTTTCTTCTCAATTTACGATTCTGTCACCTCCCATAATTTCAGTTCCTTAGAACCCATTAATTTTCCATTTCCAGAAAAACATTATTGGCGTTCTGTTGTGATTTTTACAAACCAAACGCTTATGTGACATTACACAGAGTAACCAGAAAACAAAGCAGAAAAAAAAAATCAGAGCTTTCCCTCTGAATATTGCATATTAAAATTAATGGGCTAAATCTTTAAGTAAATAATTCCATTAAATGAAACTATGCTGATTTACATATCATAGGATTTGGTCTGATGAACAAATGACAACTGCTTTTTAAAGTGAAGGATTTCAGCAAAGGAAAAGGAGTAGCAGTGCAAATGATGCCTGCATACAGTAGACCCTACAAGTCTCTCAGTAGATTCACAGGTTATGTTGGTTAAGGTCTGGTTTTAAACTGGTTATCAAATTTACAGGCCTATCCACACCAAAAGAAGATGCTGTAGCTCTTTTCCTGTTGTGGTTTGTTTGGGTTTTCTTTTTTTCCCTACAGGATCTCCTAGAACTTCCATGCTTCCTTCATTCAGTACGGAAAGTTCTTACAGGCAGACATTAATTACAGGGCACCTTGTTACTGCTTTATCAATTCTTGAAACTCATCTTACTGGTAATTTGCTGAAATTGTACTAACCTGCCACTGGATTTTCATACCCATTTCAGTGGGTAGTGTGAGAGTTCTAATATTCAAAGAACTACTTAAATTCAGAGTGCAAACTCGCACCTGAAAAAAATATATCAGTGTGCATTTAAATATGTGGCTGATAGCCAAAGGATGAACCCTAGTAAGGAAAGGGAGTCTTCCAAAGCAGAAATTTTTATTACAGTACGTATCATCCTATATGTTTTCTTCATAGTCTCAATTATGATATTTGAAGGTGCAGAGCTCTTAGTCATATAAACTTTAAGACCTGTTTTGACAATTTCTGTATTATGTGAGTGATGACATTTTCTCCCTTCAAAACCTGAGCAAGGAGAGACCTTATCAAGTGGGCAAGACAATGAAATCTGAGCAAGTTTTCTTTCTCATTTTTACAACTTTTATTTAACTGCAAGTCACAATTAAAGCCTAAATATTTGGAAGGAGTGAATATTACTAAGAAGTAGTTAAGAAAAGACATTGTCTGCCACTCATGTACAATAAATGATGATCAGTATTTGCCTTCATTTAACACCTTCCCATTTATTTAAAACAAGAGCAGATTGAAAACAAGTTATACTTCAAGAATAAATGAGAAGTATTAAGAGCTTCAAGCACCTCAGAAGAGTTTTGTACTGTTCTTTGCCATCAACCCTGTTTATCAGAATTTATCAACAATCTCAGGTTCAACAGATCACATATAGCAAGATCTGTTTGCTGACAGCTCCATAAATACTTTTCCACCTTGAAAGGTTCTCAGATGAGTGATAAAAATAATATCTTCTGCTGCAAATCTTAAGTGGAGGAAAAGGACTAGTGAAAGAAAACAGACAAAGCTTCATCAGAATGTGGCATTTATCAAAGATCAGAAGGTTGTGACAAAACAAGGCATATTTAATACTCTTCTCATTCATCGGCTTTCCATGCTACAGAAATATACTGAAGCTTTTCCTCTCAAAAAATCAGGAGATTGTTAAAGTTCTAGGCTTTGTACTTTATTTTTATATCAACAGGTTTGCTCACATGTATTGGGAGTTTTGCTGTAAATCACTAAAACTGAATTGCTTTGAAATTAATGATGTTTAAGTAGGCAAAATAATTTTCCTGATGTAAATGCTACTTAGGAGCTTTATTTTTTTTTTCAGTAGCTTAAAAGCTTCTTTTTTCCAACAGAATAAATATGTTCTTTGATTATTTTTTTCTTTATAGATCTGGATTAATTCCACATGGGCACAAACACTTTAATTTCTTCTGTAGCAAAAACCCCCAAACAATGAACAAGCAATAATGTTTTTTGAGTTTGATACAAGGAAATGTGTCACATCACTACATGTTTACTCCCTACCTGTGGTCAACTGCTAATAGTCTATGTAAAGTAATACGAAATTAAAGGAACTCTGCAGGAACAAAATCATTAAATTGCTAGTCTTGAAAAGATGAGAAAAGTACAATTTAGTAGCCTCTATGAGACAAAAGTCTTTACTACAAAACACCACCAAAAGCTAAAATCAAAATAATTTTCATTTATCCAAAATGCTCCACTCCTTCATGTCTACTGGTTATTATACAGTAGAGATTTACCAAAAGGAGACATGCAGCTGCTTGCATTGGAAACAGTCAAATTAAAACTTTTCTTTCCATTATTTAAACAGTCTTAATCTCTTTTATAAATAGATCTTACCTTATTTTTCATGAACTTTGAGTGACTCTTGTAAACTTCTATTTGTTTGATTTCTTCTTCTCGGTCCTCTGTATTCAGAACTCCATTTGTCTTTAACATCTGTATTTCATCTTCAAGATCTCTTATATTGCGCTCAAGTGAAGCTATTTTTGTATCCTAAGTTACAAAAAAGAGAGTATTGAAAATTACATGAGACATATATTAAAGAGCAACAGAAGCATATCTGTACTTGAGTGAATATCAAATAATGAGACAGCAAAAATAGATGGTACAAATAGAGAATGCACACAAACCAGGAATAATTCTATTTGGTTTGGGTTAAAGAAATGCAGAATTCAGACCAGACCTCTTTCACCATAGTTGCACAGTCTGTAGAGAAAACAAAATTCCATTTAATTCCTACACAGGGATGAAGGGAGAATGGCAGATGCCCTATTTTTCCACATATGTATGGTAACAAACCATGTTATCATTAGCAACCATCTAGGCCTGGCTATTCTTCCAAGCTCTTAAACACAAAGTTTAGCCTAGAGAGGCCAGTCCATGTCTCTGCAGGACAAGAGGCCACTTCATTGTGACCTCAGGGTCCCTCTTTCTCTGGAGTTCTGCCTGCTCTCAAGAGGGAGAAAGGCTGTGTCCTCATGTATTTTTCCTTGACTAATCTAGCCACATCACTAAGAGTGGATTTAGCACTTTTTATTGTGAGTCCCAAGATAAACAAAACCACAACCACTAAAAATTTCTACATCCCAGCCAATGGCTGCCACGTGTGCCAGCGCCACACTGGAAAACAGTGAAGTTTTTTGCTGTTTCCAGTCATCTGGAAATTGGCTAAGTCCCTTCTGTGAGGGTCAGAAAGATTAGAAAATCGATTATACAAACTTGTCACAATTTTCTGTGTGAAAGAACATTGCAAAATTACTCATTAGGAAATCTAGTCAACAACACAGAGGGATCAACCACCTGTAAAATATTAGAGACTGGATGAAGTTCTTGTTCCATTGAGATCAATATGAAATAAAAATTTAAAAACAAAACACACTACACAAAACGAACCAACCTGATTCACTAAGACCAGGTTATTAAGTTAGAAAGCTAATTTGGGAAAAACATACAAATGAAATTGATCCTTTAACCAGGACAAGGTAAGGTTGAATCACTGCAACTTTGTTGCTTTCTTTAGGCTGCCTAAAAACAAGCAAAAACCCCAATTCCTGTAATAACTCCTTTCATAACAAAGCTAGGCAAATCTAGCAATTTAAGACACAGAAGAGTCTGGATGAAGTTCCAAAAAGCATCTGAATTTTTGGTACTGAAGGGAAAAAGAATCTCAGATTATTTTTGAGGACCACTGTTGTAAATCTATATAGAATGAAAGCTAAGGACTAAGCAATGCCACTTAGATGGCCCACTGTCATTCCTCTAACATTTTTGCTTTTATCTTTATAGTCAACAATAAGTCTCAAACTGAGAGAAGTTTTCTTTTATTATTTTCTTATTCCATCAAAAATTAACTTTACAATTAATTTCAATTCTAAAACACAGAAGTAAAATATTGAGATGGAATGAAAAAGGGAAGAATTCTCATTAAATCTTCTCACATTTGGAGAGAGAAGCTGCACAAAAGGAAAAATACTGCAAGATACAAAAGTATTTAAAAGCTCTGAAGACTTAAACACAACACAAATATAATTGTAGCTCTCACAGATACAATCAATCCAGCTTGCTCCATTAGACTTCATTTCAGAAATATTTTTCTCCTATTTTTGAAGATAAAAGCAAAACCTAAGCTTCACTACACTTTGGAATGATTTTGCAATGAAATATATTAATACTTACATGACCTGTTATGACATGACATCTGGGAATAGTCTTCATCAAATCTCCCCAGCTAAGTCTGTAAGAGTCTGCCTTTTTGTACTGCCTTCGTATTTTATGTGTTTGCAAATATAATATGGCAGAAACAATTTATAGCACAGCCTGCTACACTCTTTAGAAGGTTTATACATCACAGAACAACATTTAAGCTTTATGAGAAATATCTAACATAACTTGTGGAAGCACTTTCTGTACTTCTACTTCATCACAAGATTGAAATCTGAGGAAAAGTTTATTTTTAATCAATCTCTGCATGCTGTGATTAGAAATGTGTGAAAGCTATTTTCCTATGTCTTGAAAAATTGTCACTAAGTTTTATATTAACTTTTTATTGCAACAGAAGCCAGCAATTTCACAAATTTTGTGAAATTCAAAGGTACTGTTCCCTGTTGCATGCTGGCTTGCCCAGGAAACCTCACAGGTTTCCTGCCTGGACAACTGCTAGAAAGTGAGGAACCTTGTAGGTCAGAGATAATCAGAGAGCCCAGAGCTCCCAGTGGGTACTGCCACAAGGGAGCTGGGCTGACTTACAGGATGGAGAGAAAGTTTGGTAGCTTTGTATTTGCCAGAAGTTTTGACAGAATAGGCACATTCCCATAAAATCTTCTGATTCAGCTGAATCAGCGTTTTCCCAAAGAAAATTTCAATTGGAAAACTTTCAACCAGTCTTGTTGGGGCACAGGGTCTGGCAAGCTTTCAGAAACTGAAATGGGAACAGATGCAATATTTCCTTCTAACCTCTAAGATTTATCACCATTAGCAACATTCTAAAAAACTACATGGGTCTGTGTTGAATCACAATGAAGATTCCTTTGCAATAATATTAAGGAAGCAGATTACTATTAAATGGTACTAATAAACATCTTCTGAGTTCTACAACAATGCAGCATTTGTTCAGATTTTTCAGTCAGGCCCTCTAAATCTGTTAAAAGACATAAGATTACATAGCAGGATTTGTGATAGAGATCAGGGCACTCACCCTAATCTATCCCCTCCTTCCAGCAGTAACCAATACTTCTTCCTTATCTCCTTTATTAGAACAGTGTTGCAGATATTCTAGGAGAGGTTAGGGCTATTTAGGTTTCTGCTGGCTGGACCTAGCAGAAGCTCACCTCTTTTGGAATGTGAAAGAAATTAGTATGTGTCCTGATGCTGAAAACAACAGTGCTTCACAATAAAAAAAGACTAACTCTACAAACGAGTTTCCACAATGATGTTTCATGAATCATATCAGTCCTTACAAGAATCCTACAGTACATTTCCTGAAAACTGAGGGGCAGGAAAAGGGCAAAACATTTGTAAATAATCACAGAATATTCTGAGCTGGAAGGGACCCACACAGATCACCAAGTTCAACTCTGTATAATACAGCATTCCAGGCTGTCTTACTCTGAAAGGAAAAGTGAGAAAATGCTACTGCTCATCATGTGAGATACCTGATAAATTTAAATTATGTCTGTGAAAAATTTTGCTTGTAGGGCATTCAACAAGCAATCAGAAGGTAATATTTGAAACTTCCCATTTAATAAACCTTGAATTTAAACACACTTATGTGCATAGGCTGTCAACAGACCATACTCTTACTGTATGAATTTTTACCTTGTCAATCTAATTTAATGAAAATATTCAGGTTTATCTTTGAAGAAAAGGGAAGTGAAAGTTCATGCAATCTTAACAATAGAGTATGTTGCACTGCAAACACACATACACACTTCTCTAGAGCCAAACCCATACCTGAAATATCACAGCTGGATCAATACATAAAGATGGCTCTTTCTGCAAGTAAGGTAAACCACAAATATTTTTATTTACTTTACAGCTTACATTTATAAAGACTTTATAGATGCCAGACTCCACATATTTTTCAATATCCTATCCTTAAGATGAGTTCTAGGCCATATCTGTTGGCAGTTTCTGATTTTCTCTCTCAAGTAATATCACTGTTTTAGTGATGATAGAATTAGACCATAGCAACATGGAATGGTTGGGTTGGAAGCAGCACTTAAAGGTCATCTAATCCAATCCCCTGCCATGAGCAGGGACACCTTCCACTATCCCAGGTTGCTCCAAGCCCCATCCAACCTGGCCTGGAACATTTTCAGGGATGGGGCATTCACAGCTTCTCTGGGCAACCTGTGCCAGGGCCTCACCACCTTCATCATAAAATTAGTTTTTTCCCATATGTCCAATCTAAATTAATCCTACTTTAGTTTAAAACTGTTGTTCTGTGTCCTGTCACAACAGGCCCTACTGAAGGCTCTGTCCCCATCTTTCTCATATGCCCCCTTTCAGTACTGAAAGGCTATAAGGTCACTGAGGAGCCTTCTCTTCTCCAGGCTGAACAGCCCCATCTCTCCCAGCCCATCTGTAAAGGAGCTGCTCCAGCCCTCTGATCATTGTTGTGGCCCTCCTCTGGACTTGCTCCAACAGGTCCATGTCTTTTTTGTCCTATGGAGCCCAGAACAGGAGGCAGCACTCCAGGTGAGGCTTCACAAGAGATGAGCAAGTTTTGACCCCATTCACATGGCTCAGGAGCACTTACCATAAAATGAAGCAAAAAGTATGTTTCCTTTTAATCTTTGTATTATATTAATAGGAGTTCATCAACTTTGAATATCACTGATACTCAAAATACATTCAAAGGTATCAGTCACCTGGCATTGCCAGCACACAATATGCAAGGAAGCATGCATGGGTGCAATAGCAATTAAAGGGAAGGATTTCCATGTATCAGTTTTATTTTATACTTTAACAGACTAAGATTTAGACTTGAGAGAAAAAAATGCAGTTTAATTACATATATCCACAGTCAAAGTCAAAAGCAACCCCTGCATCAAAACTAGACTAGTTTGAGGGAATAACAGGAGCATGTGTGAGAGGGAAGCATCCTGCTCTCCCTTAGTTTTGTGACTCTGCTTTCCAGAAGAAAAGAGGGCTTCTGGAGAATAAGGTCAGTTGCAGAAAAGAGAGCTGAGTAAAGAATGTAGTGAGAAACAATAGAGCAAAAAACATGACATCGGGAAGCAAATGTGTCTATGAAGCAAAACCAGAAAGTTAGGAAAGAACAGCCTGTGCAATGCATCTGAAAAGATAACAGATATCTGGAAAGGAATAAATAAAGCAAGAAAAACAGGAGTCAAGGCATAGGATGTGAATTTTCCATCTTTTTTGTTTGCCCTTTTTTATTTTGCATGAACATACAGGATATGGACACTGCTCAACAAGACAGCAGTTATGCAGAAAAGGCAACCGGTTTAAGAAAAAGCAACTATTTGCCAAGTTTCAGAGGGAAATGAAGATGATGACAGGACAGAAGAGGTAGTTCAGAAGATGTCTAGGACAAATAAGCATGAGAGATAGGTAGGATAAGTGGGTGTACTTGATTGGATGAAAGGGAATAGAGACCAGGAAAAGGGACAGAAAGAATTCAGAAGTGGCAAGGGACAGAAGAAAACCACAGAGAGAATAGAAGGATTTATGAAGGAGGGAAAGCTGCATCCTGGCAGAGCCTGGGGGAGCCATGGAAAGGACTCAGACAAAAGCCAAAGTGGTGAAGGGCTGGAAGGGACTGGGCATGGTGAAGAGAAATGGAAACTGGTCCGAGCATCTGCGTGGGGGAGTGGATGGCCTGAGATTGCCATATTACAGCTAATCCTCTCCCTCCTTCTACCCTCAACACTGTAGGGAAACAATTCCTTCAATGCTTGATCATTCAAAACAAATGTTCCACATTTTTTTCAAAACAAATGCTGTCTGGATTAAGACAATTTAAATTTACTTGAAAACAGTCCAAATCTGGAACTTGTAGTGAAAACTGTTAAATCATGGGGATTTCAACATCTTGCCCCTTTTTCTTTTCAATATTAGGCCTGTTTTAGACAGGGGCAACCCCAAAGGGGCGTGTGTTCACAGGGACAGAAAGAACTGGATGCCTCAGAGCCAAAAAGCAGCCTGGCATCAGTACTCCAGCAACATGATTTCAGCTCACTCATGACAAATGAAAGCCCTCACTATGAAGATTCAAGTTTTAAACAGTGGAACATTGCAGCACGCCCACCTCTCCTGGGAGTCAAACACTTCACTGTCTTCAGCAACAGACAGGAGCAACTACAGTCATCACACGTGTCATTCATGTGTCATGTACCCCCTATCCCTGTTCCTTTCAAAGAGTTTTGGTACAGGAAGAGGAACTGAAAATCAATTTCAACATGTCCTTTACATTGTTAATAACCCACATGAAAGATTATAAATTCTTCTATCACATTGTTTTTGTATCCCTAAACTTTCGTAGTTCTGAATATTAAGAGAAAATCCAAGTTTCTCAGCCACTCCCTTACTTTTCCATTCACATAGGGCAATGAGTTACTGCAAAGACATATTTTAGATTTCATACAAAGACTTCTGAACTAATGTCCAAAGCAAATATACATCCAGAAATTGAATTCTGTAATCAATGTACCTTATTTGTTACTCATATAATCCAAACTAATTATTATCTATTAAAAGACAGATACTGTATTTATAAAGTCCTGCTGTTGTTTTAACTGTGTATTTACCACAATGTTCAGACATGCTAAACTCATTTGCTCATAACAGAAGTCACTGGCAAAATGAGGCATTTAATTTGCACTTCCTTTTAAGACTGAAAGACCATCGTTAATGAATTTCAGGCAGCATTACCAACTCACAAATTATCTCAGGTCTCATGGTATTTTTCTTAAAGATGAACATTCCAGACTCATAGAATTATGCAAAAATATCCGTTTTCACTTTTTAAATTACTATTTTTATTCTTTGTTATTGTGGAGGGAAAAGTCACAACACTTTAGAATATTATATATCAAAAAAGGTGAACTATAGTCAGGACTAAGAGAGCTGTTTCATTGTATTTTTTCATATCTGCTGATGCAACCAGTATTTTCTTTAGGTTGGCTGTAAAATTATGGCCTAATAACAACCAACAGAAGAATTGGTTTTAAAGTTAGAGAAGGAAAACATTTTACATTAGCCTTGGACAGTTTGCCTCAGACTTCTGTTTGTCAGTTTAGTCCATGTACTTTGGCTCTCCTAAAACACACATACACACACACCCTAGTCTTTTTAAAAAGCAATATCCAGTTATCATTATTCAGCAATGCTACACTTGATTTTTTTTAATCAATTTTATTTAGTAAGCACACCAGGAGAAATAAATACTAATTATTCCTAGCTACATAACAAAATTGACATGGTAAAGAAAGCATTTAATGACTAAACAGTCATAAATCAACCCTGGTAGGCAGCTGAGTGTCACGGCTGCTCGTTCACTCCCCCTCAGTGGGACGGGCAAGACAACCAGAGGGCAAAAGTGGGAAAACCCATTGTTTGAGGTAAAGCCAGTGTAATATGTAAAGCAAAGCTGTGCATGCAAGCAAAGCAAAATATGGAATTCATGCACTGCTTCCCATGGGCAGGCAGATGCCTGGCTGTTTTCAGGAGAGGAGGGCTGCATCGGGCACAAGAGTTATTTGAGAAGACAAATGCCATGACTCTGAATGTCCTCCCTTCAGTTTGCTGAGCATGACATGATGGGATGGAATATCCCTTTGGTGAATTTGGGTCAGCTGTCCTTGCTGTGCTCCCTCCCAGCCTCTTGTCCATCCCCACCCTACTTAGAGGGTGGGAGCAGAGTGAGAAACTGGGAAAGCTTTGACTCTGTGTAAGCCCTTTTGGACAACAGCTAAAACATCAGCATGTTATCAACACTGTTTCAGTCTGAAATTCAAAACACAGCACCAGACATGCTGCTCCAGGGAAAATTAACTCCATCCCAGCCATACCCAGTACACAACATCATGCTGAAAAAACACCACACAGGGAAACATGCAGAGACCATACCTTCATTTCGATAACTGTTTGCAGAGCCTTCGTCTTTGCTGGCTCAGGCTGAAGTTGGGTTCTTCTATGCAATTCCTGTGGAGGAACACGATAGAAATAAGCTTGACGACTCATCTTCCCATTATTTTAATTGCTCATATGAACTCATTGCAACAAAAGTGGGATGATGAGAAGCATGTAACTCCAAGTGCTACAGGTGCTTCCCTGGCTGTAACCCCCCTGCCATCGCTGCAGTCCCGATCTCATGTTACAGTCAACTCTGCCAGCACATGTGCTATTTCTGAAACCCCTTATCAATAATTCATGTCAAGCGTGACAACCCAGCAAGGACTCTCTTAGTCCAAATACAATGCTGCTATTGCTGCTTAAACACCCAAACTTAATTCAATTGTGTTACTAATTCAAACGCTGCTAAGTGTTAAATCTTTTACAGTCGTGTCTTCTTAATTTTTCCTCTAATGTCTGAAATAAGCAATTTAAAGACATTATATTCAAATTTGACATTTTAAGGATAATAATTATGTAGTGGGCTGATGCAGCACACGCTACAGTAGCAATTACATTTCAGTTTTCACATTTTCATACTGTTTTTTATGCATCTTAATCCACAGGCAAAAGAAAAATGGATTGCATTAGTTAAGACAAAGTTAACAGAACCAATACATACTGGTCTTCATAAAAATAATAATTTAAAACCCCTACAAGAGTATGAAGACAGCATCACTCAGTCTCATAAAACCAGAGCTGTATCTTGGTATGATACATACCAATAAAAAACTCACATAACTACCTGGAAAAAAGTGGAGTAAAGGTGTGATAAAACATTTTCATTTGAGAATTTGGTGATGCTTATTCCCTTCCCATAAACCATCTGAGATTTATTATTAAAAAAACCTGAACCAGGACAGATATAGTCCCATTTCCACTCCTTTGGAGTCCTTCTGCTCTAAAGGACAGGAGTGTCATCCTTGATTGTCTTTATGTCTCAGTTTTTTCTACTGCAATGCTCCACATACACTCCTGAATTAACCCTGTAGCCATGAAAAAGATATTTATGCTTGAGGCCAAGGAGCCAAGGTCACTCACCTAGGTCTTGCCTACCTTATAGCCCACAAGTTTAAAAGCCATAATTTTTTTGTATCACAAACTATCAATCAGTTTCTTCTTCTGTGTAGCAACAAACATATTGCTGATCCACAACTGTAAGAAACAACTGTTCTCAAAGACCAAGTAGCAGGAGTGATTTAATGTATGTTATTAAACTAAAGTCTACTGCTAATAAACATCTTTATAAAATAGATTTTAAAAACATGTGGCCTAATATATTAAAGTATCTGAAAGAGACAAGTTAGTATACCTAACACTAAGTCTGAATGGTTTTTTATTAGGTTAAACATATTGCAGGTACATATACATATATTTAAACTGCACCTAACAGATAACAGTGAACTTATAATTTTGCTTTTATGATTTTTTTCAAATGCTTTAGCATTTATGGAATTCTTTCTGCATTTATGAAATAGTATCTCTGAGTAATCCTTTTTCATTGGTTTTTTTCTTTTAATTTAAATGTGACTCTCCATATTATAAAGAGAAAGAAATCTTTGCAAATCACCTATGCAAGGAATCTCTCCACCACCAGCAGCTGTTTGTCTTAGATCAAACAAGTACCTTCACTGCACAACTGTTTTAAAAAATAGGAGTATGTAATGAATTTGTCATATAGTTATACAAAAGAATAGTTGGCCAGCCATACCACTATCAGATCAGCAAAAATTACAGCTAATTCTAAGACCAGACTTTGCTCCCCAAGGCCATATAAACTGAGCTGGAATATAAACAGGATTCCACACATTGCCCAGGGAGACAAACCAGAGTTTCCACCCCCTTAGCCAAAGATGAATAGACTGCCAAAGATACATATTCCGAGATGTCTATCATAGCATGAAGCCTTGCCTCATAATGCTTTTCCTGTTTGCTTTATGAATCAATCTGATGCTGGCTGACTTAAAAGCTTTTCTTCTCTATCCCTGATGGTAAAATGAAGCAGACTTTAGGATTCTGGAGAAGATCAGAAAATGACTCCCACTTTATTATTTTGTGTGGGTTTTCTTCCAATCAGATTCAAATGTTTGGAGACTCCCACAAGGCTCAGTTCTTGAATTTATGTAGTTCTAGGTATGTGCTTTTGCATTTGGGGTACTTGATTCAGGGATATACTTTGGGGGTACTAATTTAAGGATACAGTTTATGTACATGATACACTGATTTTCTTACTCTGAGGTCATCTGAAGGCTTTAAAATTTGCCTGAACAGCTAAGCAAGAGATATTCTGGAGATTTCAGAAAGTCCTCATAGCCTAAGGAAACCAGATTTTTATCCATTACATCATTTCTGGAATGATGTGGTTTTCCTGTTTTCAATTTCTTTTAATAAAAAGTCCAGAAAGACAAAAAAGAATATGTGGGGGGAAAAAAATCAAAATCTTATCAGGAATAGTTTCTTTTAACCTAAACTTTATTGAATGGAACTCTTGATACTTAAAAGTACTTGTTTCATCATCTCTGCAATGATCAAAGCCTATACTAAAAATCTCTCAGAATTGCAATCATTTAAAAAATTAGATTTTCTTTATATCCCTCTATATGACATCTGCAATTCGTAGTAATTCTGAGCAACCACTTTGCACAGGCAAATTAATTCTAATTCTGTGTAACCAAATGCCTACACCTTGTCTTTCCTGATGATGCTTAGTTGTCAACGTGATTAATGCACCCACACAAAATTGACAGGTAATCAGATCTTCTTCACATTCAATTTACTTTAATAGTCTTTGCTTTTAGACTAAAATAAGTTTCAACCCAAACCTGGCTTTCTCCTTCCGCAGTATTAGGTTAGCATCTTGTATTGGCCTCAGAAGTAAATTTAGCACACAAGTTTAACAATAATTCAAACACCAAAAAAAAAATCCAAAGAGGAGGTAGGTTATATTTATAATCCTAAAACACTGGTGGGAAAATGAATTCTACCCTTTTGTTCAGAAATTGATATGAAGATATTGCAAGATTTTGTCATTATTCACTGGTGCTGAAAATCCCCACTACGTAGTATAATCTGAATCTAATACTAATTACCCAAATAAAAGTGTGGGTTTATCCCAGCTTTATTAAAACATGCTTCATCTCTTGGCTGCAGGAAAGTCAGGGTGCTGAAAACTGATCCTTCTTTACTCTGTTTCTGAAGTATTTTATTAATGTTCCCAAGACATCATGACTGTGTTGTTTTCATTCAATGATACCAACCCTGTAAATGTAGTTCAAGGTTTTACCTTTATTTACACAGAACTGCCTAAAATAATGACACAAAGTGCTAGAAAGGAAAAGATCAGGAAAATAAGCAATTTAGAGATGGTGTGAAACTGTCAGTGTGTTTGCATTTCAACTGGTATGCTTCTACTGATTAAAGAATAGAAGGAAAATGGAACCAAAAACAATAAGATGTTTAAAAATTAACAAAAAATTCAAGACTTCTGAAAAATAAAGACATAAAATCAATAAAACCATCAGAATCAAATAACCACTGGAAGAAGAAAGAAATTATTAAAGAAGGCAGCATTAAAACTGGCATGAGAAACCACTGTCAGTAAATGCAGCTTTTTGCCTTCATAGACAAAATGTACAAATCTGTAAATCACAGCAGAAAATGGCGCAGGAGCTGCTAGTTCTCTCAAACACCTCAAAGCACACTGGTTGCATTCTCCTGGAAAAGAAAGCCTTGATAGTTCTTCTACAGGATCAGCTTGTCTGAACTTTAAAATTTAGACCATCAGTATTTTAGTATTTCGATCAATCATTTAAGTAAAAGCACAGCACTTACCTAAAGTGTCTAAATAGCAGTGTTTCTTCAGCCAAAAATACCATTAGAAACACTGATCAAATTCAATTTAATCAGAATACTAGAAAAATGTAACATACAGGAATGAATTCATTCTTAACATACATCTGCTCTTTTCTAACTCTTCACATCTATACCCAGCCAAAAGAGTCTCATAGTAATTTAAATGAAAGTAGACTTTAAAAATCCTGATCAAACACTTTATCTTTCTGGAAACCATAAACTGACAACACAAAATTCCCATGTCTCTCTCCAGTGTGCAGGAGTAACGAGCCCGGTTATTGGAAAGGTTTTTAAAAATCATGTTACCATGGACTGTCTTTTTAAAATTCACCATTATAGGTATTGGAGCTCTGGGAAAACCTGTTAAAGAAATTTTGTCAAATCCCAACAAGTTTTATAGCTTGAAGAAATGAAAATGTGTATATAAGGACATGAAACAAAAAATTAGAGGAAATGTGAAGAGCTGATAGCTACAAAAGTTCTGCAGAGAGTTTATTTGTAAATTAGGTGTATTTAAATCTCTTAAGTTCTCACAGTTAAGCAAAATACTCGGACGCACGCCTAATTCTCTCGCCATTTATCATTTTAAATAAACAGATATGACTTTTGATGAATATGAAAGAAACTGCATTAATCAGGCACCACCAGCAAGCCATAAGACAAAGGTCAATGGTCCATCACCATGGACAAGTCCAACAATAATCTCAACGGCCTCAGTATTACTCTTGAACAATGAGTCTAACACCACCCCTGGCCTACATTAAAAAACTCAGAGATGTAAAGAGTAGAGGGAGAAAGGAGGAGTTTTTACACCAGTTGAAAACCACCATATTGAATCACGAGCCAAAGTATGTCTTTGCAATGATCAGACTTCCATTTATTCCTGAATTCATGCATATAAGAAGGGCTTATAAAGTTTTACTAACATGCCTAAAGACAGACTATGAGGAAAAATAATCTGAGCATTAAGAAACTCAGCTTTTCTTTGACTTGTATGTCAAAAACACCTTAAGCAACCACGTGCGTTGTCATACTGGAAGAGTGTCCTCTGGCAAGAGACCACATACAAAAGGTTTCAAGTGAAAACACGATTTGGATATGGAGCTTGAAATGCATGTGGGACAATTTAATTTGTAACTGAAAGCACACAGCATGTTTCCTGAAAGGAGCTACTGAAACTCCGCTTTTACCGGAATTCTTGAAAATTTCTTTTCTTTGTAGAAGGAATAAACCTTCAAGGGGATCGTTTCTGTTTTGCACAGTATCATTAATCTCTTTTCCTCTTTCCAAAATTACTTCCCCAAATTTAGGAAAAGGGAACAGTTATTGCTTCACACGTATCTTCAGAAAAAGAAACTTTGATGATAAACAGTTTTCTCACTTTTTCACCATTTTCTTTAAGAACCCATACCAAAACCCCTGAGTGCCTGCAGTAAAGGAATATATTTGTTTTCAGGGGCAGTCAGTTAGAATCAGAAAACAGAAGTTCCAATTGCTGCTTACACTTCTGCAAAGCAAATATACTCTGGAAACATCTTGGCTAAAAAACTTACTCTTCGCACTACACATAAAGCTTTAAAACTGCATGGAAAAATATGCCTTTTGTTTTTTAAAGCTAAATGTTTAAATAGGCATTTATTAATAACCCAACTGCACTAAAGAGAATCACTTACTTTGCAGTAGGACACATCAGTGAAATATTGTTGTGAGTTATAAACCAGGGGATTTTAGGTATTTGGTTTGGGGGATCTTTTTTTAGAAGACTATCTTTTATCACATCTTCAAATTCTTAAAATGTAAAATCCTTATTGTAACAAATCCTTTATGTAATCCATAGTATTTAAAAAATCCTTATCCAACAAATCCATGATTTTAAAGACTTACTTCCACTACTTCCCTCCCATTTAGAAGCTTGAGCACACAAAGAACTTTTTAATAAGGTTGAAAAAGAAAGCAATATCCCATCAGTTTTACAATAAGTGTAACACTAACCATGGAGTAATAATGGAATTCCACCTTAGGGTGTAACTAAGAATAGACTTCCCTTGCTCCTGCCATCAAAAGCATACAGGCAAAGCTTAAAAGGGTAAAGCCACAGCAAAGATTACCAAATACAATCCCAAGATCCAGAACACACAGCAGAGATGCTGCTGTGTGCCAGCTGCACTCTTCATAAATACTAAAGTAACAAAACCATTTAAATGTGGACGGTACTGTGAGATGGGATGTTGCCAGCAGTGCCAACACACAGTGCTTGTGGTATTCCTATAGGCCAGTTCATCTAAGTAGAGGAAAAAAGTTTTCCAATAGCTCTTCCCATATTCATACAGCTAACCTCCCAACAGTTTCCTTAAACAAGCTGAAACCTAAGAGTTCTGTCCTAGAAAAATAAAAAGACAAAGGGTGATACCCTGTTTAGTGCTTTCCTCACCTTCCAACCTACAGACACACCCAGCAATACTTGTTTAATTTCAACTCTGAACCAGTGCTCCTCTTCAGCCTGACTGCAGATGCAAAAACAATTTAAATTATTAAATTAAGAACTTCTCAAATGGCAGCAAAACAGCCCTGCCAAAACCAGAGTCACACTCAACAACTGGAAGCCAGAAGTACTACATATTTCACACACTTGCTGCACAGATCTCATAAGGTTACTGAAGAATGTGTTAGCTGGTGTTAACATGCACAGAACTTCAAACATGCTGTTCACTTTTCTGGTAGAAATCCTTTTATAAACTTAGCATTGATAAAACATCAATCACTAAACAGCCTGAATCAGCCCAGGTGAGTGCTGGCATTCCCTGTGTGATGTCCATCCCCATGTTGCAGTAATACTTCAAATTGATTAGCATGGGACTTTCCAATTTTGAAAAGCATAGTGTTATCTACTAATATCCATACTTATTAATGGATATACTGGGGTTTTATTACCTTTTCTAGCCTACCCTTTCATGTCTCATTTGCCTTCATGTGGACTTGGTGAAATCACTAGCTAAAATAACTTACAGGTTTGATTTACAGTTCTGTAATTCTCCAGGAAGTGCTTTTCTAAATATGGGTGGGTTTTACTCACATGCATTTAAAATTACTGCTGGCTTAGGCTATTTAGTATTTAATCAGCAGTGCCAGCAAGCATCAGAGTTAATAAGACTTCAAATATGTAAGTTCATTGGCTCTGTGGTACAGCAAGGTTTTTTTAAAATGCAAATAAAATTTTGTGACTGTATTTGTGGTGTGTGTCAGGGGCCCATATTGGGACCAATACAATTCAATACCTCAATCAGTGGGACTGAGCACACCCTCAGCAAGCTTGCAGGTAACACCATGCTGAGCAGTGCTGTTGGTATCACTGAGGGAAGAGATGGTTCAGAGGGACAGTGACAGGCTGGAGGAATGTGCTCCTGGGAACCTCCAAGGGCAAGGTCCTGCACCTGGGTAGGGGCAATGCTCAGTATCAGAGCAGGCTGGGTGATGAACGAGTGCATTGAGAACAGCCCTGCAGAAAAGGAGTTGGAGATACTGGTAGATGAAAAATTAGATATTGTTTTCTGACAAATATGACAGTTATCATATCGTCATGTAACAGAACGTCAAAGCTCTCAGTTAACAAAATTATCTCCCCTAGATATTCAGAGAAATGTCATCCCTACATACCCAGGTGTTCTATATAGCTTTTAGGTTATGCAAATGTATGGCAGAGAAGGACATGAGAGCACTAACCTAAAGAGATAAGACAGACAATTTTTCACACAATTTGGGTGTTGGGCGTGCTTTAGCAGGTGGAAATTTTGTGGTTTTTTTAAAAAATAAACTTGTAAACAGCATGCTTTTTAACCTAAAGCTAAAATGTTATGCTTGCCAAAAGAACTCACTGAACCACAACCTTACTAAAAAAAGAAAGGAAGAAATTAATTTGCATTGACTTAAAAAAAAAAAAAAATCCTATTTTTGGATCTCCCAGAAACTGAATTCAAGGCACCCACCAATTCACTGCAGCTCTGCCTATCAGTTGAGATTTGCCAACCAAGTCAGTCTTTCTCAAGAGGGAAGAAGTAGTGGGTAATGTCTAAACATTTCAGAATGTAGAACACTTATTTCACTCTGAAACTAGCATTCTGCAGAAGAGCCCGAACCCAGTATTACAGGAACATATTAAAATCAGAAAAATAAAGCTGATTGTATATGAGAATATTGGAGTGAAGCAAACAACACCAGTGTCCTCGACAACAGCCTTGCTGCACAGACTGTGTGCTACCACAACTACAGAAAAGAACTGTTCAAATCACACAGGAAACAACCTGCACAGGTAGTTATCATCACCTAATTGAATATTTATCATTCTATGAAGTTTTTCAAGAGTCTGCTGAACTGAAGCTCACACATCAGTGCACCATAATTTAAAAAAAAAAAAAAAAAGAAAGGAATAAAATCCACTTAGCACCTGCTCCAATTCTTTTTCCATTGCCTGGGAAACTAAGTGTTGCTTGGTAACTCAAATCCATCTGTTCAAATTTCCTCTTTCAGTCTTCCCTTTTCATCAGAACAGAAAAAACCCAGCCCTTAACTGAAAATATGATCAGAAAAAAAAAATCAACCAACATATTTTATCACTGCATAAAAGATACAACAGATCCTTATCTGTTTTGAAATTACAGCAGAGTGAAAAGTATCTGATACTGTCTCTTAGAAACAACAACACATCAAAGATAATTTTTTTTTAAGACTGAGAAATTCTTTATTTTATTCCTTTCCCTTACTTCAGGGCAATACAAGCAGCAAGACACCACCTTCTCACACAGTTCAGAGACTTCATCTTTCCTGTGTTTAAATGCTGACATGAATACCTATAGACCAGGGGCTGAGGAACAGTTTAAAAACTACTTCCCCGTGCAGCAGTACTCAAAACAAATGCTGAATACATAGATACCACAAATATCCAAATGCTTATTTTTTTCTAGAGATGGAAATCAAAAGAATCTCCACTGAAATTACTGCTGTTATCTGTTGTGAATTAAAGACAGACCTTAAAGGAGAATTTTCAAAACTTTGGAAATCCATGGGATGATCTTTGCATAGGATAAGACTGGAAAACAGGAAAACGGAAAAAACCTGCATGTTGATGTAGGATACTAAATTCTGTACAGAAAACACAATCACATGTATTTAAAAAAAATCTACCAGGTTACAAAGTGGCAGCAATGGCAGCAATAACAAAACCACAGTTATCTACACCTTCCATGTTTTACATTTTTTAGGCACTAAACCTATGTCAGTATAGGTAGGGGGTTTGGTTTGTTTTGATAACTTTTGGAGCCCCTATTGCAGAAGGCCTGAATACAGCAGGTACAGTTGCAACATATAAAAGTGCCTTAATATGCTGAGAAAAAAATTACATGCTATGTATTATCTAATTTCTCTATCTTTTCAAACTCAAAAACTTGGAATTACTGCTATTATAAATATCTTTTGTCATATTTGTTTCAGAAGAGAGACAGTCAGCTCAAGGGCTTTTCAGAGTAACACTTTGTTTCAGGAGAACTTTATGAAGAAGAAGGTTTAATGTTCTCTCCTGCTCTCAGCCAGACTGTCCTTTTTCAGAAGAAGACATTCTTTTTTTATGTGGAGCACAGGACAATGTAATGCTCATGACCAGGCCAGAGTTACTGCAGGGACCTCAATTCATACCCTAGAAGGAACTTTCTCTTCTTTACCATCTCTCCTTTCTCTTGTACATTGAAATTAGAGCTTAACTTAGTCTAAGGCAAGAACAGTATGCACAGACAAGATGCCATCAAACCTTTCAAGTTCTGGTTCAGACACTGAAGAATATGTAAAAGGCAGAGGGGTTATAGCAGCCAAAAGTCTCAACTTAAATATTTTTGAACTTCCAGAATAAAAAAGTCTATACATAAATAATGAATTCCTCCCCCTTGCAGGATTTGCACATATTGATCAGCAGCATTCTTAAATAGACATCTACACAGACCTTTACATACCTGTATACATTTCATACAATGTTAAGTATAGGTACCACAACAGTTGCTGTTCCACAGAATGAGCATTTTTAATCATCAAAGTGGCAAACTTCCCACTGTACGTAGGAAACCAGAACAATTTCTTCAGCCCACAGCCTGTTCCTTTCTGCTCACTGGACAGTTATGCCAGGCTGCACACCACTACCATTTTCATTAAAAACTTGTAAGTCATCGCTAATCAAAAGACCACGTGCACACCCCCTCTGTGTGTAAAAATACAAACACTTCCCCTCTGTAAGCAGACACATCCTGTCACTAAGTCATTCCAACAGCATTTTGATAATCCATTAAATCTACTTCTCATTTTAAGGTGGGAAAGTAGGTCAGAACACACATTCAGTGTTCATACAGAGCTACCTCATCCACCCAGTCTGACGATTGCACAACCCTGGCAGTGCCACTCAAGAACTGTTTCTTCATTGGGACAGTGAAAGACAACTCATGGGACACCTTATGTGCCAGCAGTAATCAGGACCCACACTTTTAGGAACCCGCAGTGGGGCCTCCTTCCAGGATCAGGAAAGCACACACAGTGCTCCCCTTCAGCTGAACAGCCTCTGAGCAGCACAGGGGATACCCTGCACTGCTCCCCTGGGGAGTATTAATAGCAATGGATTCCTTTACATGAAAGCTGATTCAGGCTTCTTATTCGCACGAATTGGATGAACAATTCTAACTCATTATTTATGAAAATATTTCTAAGCTAGAGAAATTATTTTTATGCCATTTTTATTCAATTAGCTTGTGATCCCCATGACAGGCAAATATCAGTTCTCATTACTGAACAGAGATATGTAAAATAGAAACAGAATTCTCAACATGCTAAAAGATTGCTGTTAAAGTCATTTCAGTCAGTAAGCTGTTTCTTCAACGTTTGTCTTACGTTAAACATGTTCTGTAGTACAACTACTAGCTAAAATTCCACTTCAGAACACTTTTTGCCCCCCACAAATGCCAAAAACCTAAAATATCAGCAATGCAAATGAGAAAGGATATACAATACTATAAGCAAAATGACCAATATAAGTGTTGGTCTTCTCCATTCTAACTACATGAAAAAGATGATTTTTATACAACTGTCAAACTACGTTCAGTTTGACAAGGAAATGTGCAACAGCACAGGTTGGCAGAAGATCCAGAGTTACTATGGAGATTTGATTTTTAGAGTTTCACTTCAAAAGAGCAATTATCTTTGGAAAACACAATATGTTGCTAAAGAATCCTAAGCCATAAAAAGAAAAGCAAATCTGAAAAATTCTTGATCCCTATTTAGCACTTAATAAATGCATTAATACCTCACAGTCTATATACTACTGACAAAATTAGCACAATGAAAATTTGTAGGTAAGTGTGTACCAAATGAATTCTTTTCAGAATATTTTATGACCTAAAAGAATAGAAAACAGAGAAAACTTCAGTCTGTGTGCTGACACATGGATTATGATATGCATAACAAAGGAGAACCAACCTTTTCCTGACTTTTAATTACAAATAGGTTTCAAGAAACGTCTCACAGACATTAATAATATAGCTCTGAAATAGCTGAGCGAAAAGTGGTAAATAAGTAGAAACTACAAAATTTCACTCAGTAGTTCTTTGCCAAGTCTCCACTTTAAAGACCACTGTATTTTAGGAGATGAAATAATTTTATTTCATCATTTAGTCTTAAGCCCAGTTATTAGAAGATAAATATTAATGCTGTTAACTCGCTGCTTCTCAAGTTAACAGAAACTTTCTATGCAATAGAAAAGCTGCAATAAGCTATCACCCCTTGCTTAAATATATTTGTATTTTATCCATCCGTCAATTCTTACACTTTTCTCCTGATACTTCTGTTAGGAGTTAGGCATCTGTTAATGCTGACACTTCTCTTTAGGGATTCTGTAACTCATACTGACTATTCTTTTCTTTCCATTCTCCCTTCACACTACAGAGCAACAACTCTTCACCCCAACACCACCTGAAATGTTTGATTTCACATTTATTTCATCTTTCTTTCTTAAGTTTTTATAGACTTAGAAAAGGTCAGCCCTAACAATTCTTTCAAATGTGGCAGGTTATTTTCTATGCCTTCCCAAACACCCCTGTGAGGAATTTGATCTAGGCCTTCTGTAAAGCACTAGGGAGCTTGAATCTGTCACTGGTTTAACCACACAGGACTCACTGAACACACCAAATCTTCACACTAGGTATAAATGCCATTCATACACGTTCCATAGTTTTAATTAGCTGGTTAAGCTACATTTATAAGCTCTCAGCAAGTACAGAATGCACCATATTGTCACTAAAAGACAAAAAAAAAATCTGCTAAGTTACCCAGCAAGTCTATGAATTGGCAGATTTTTATAAATTTAAATATAGCAGTAGGCTGATAATAAGCATTACCCAAGCTCTACTGACATCAGATAAAGCTTATAAACACAGACATTTTGGCACAAGATAATTCAAAACAAAGAGTTCTAAATAGTTTTAAGGTTAAAAACTATAAGATGTAGGTTAACTGTACAGAGAAGAGAGAAACTGCGTGAAGTTAGAACTGAAATCTAGAGAGTATAAAAAGTTAGCTGGTGGAAAATTGCCAGCTACATATCTCTGTTGACATATTACAGAAACAATTTATTTCATAGTTTACTTACTGCACTACTTCTTGGTTAAATACTATCTGGTTATTTACAGCTCTCTATGGACTCTCACAATAGAGTCAGGCAGATTTTCTAGGCCCTTATGCCTTACCACACAGCCTCCATTTTCAAATCACTTCTTCACATACCCTGCCAATTGATGGACTTATCCCACAAACGTCAAAAATTCTTGGCATCAACTCCAACCTAACAGCAATATCTTCAGGAACAGGTCCATAGTCAGTACCTCAGCCTGCTAAAGGCTCCCTTTACATGCATTATTCATTTTCTGTTTGGATATTGCTCTGTGCCTTTTCTCAGAAGGCTGGATTTCAAGGCTGAACTTTGGCTCTCAGCAGGTCTCTTTGAACCCATGGTTCGACTCTTTCCTTACTTACATCAGCGCAAGCGTAACTCTAGTCAGGGACATCACTGCAGCAAAGTCACTGCAGATTTAATAATGTGCAAGTCTGATAAGTATAACAATGAATAAAGATACTCTGAGGATCTTACTGTATTTAGAGGCAATAAAAAGGAAATGGATGTAACATTTTCATTTAGTAGCAAACATGCCAACAATGAAGCATCATTCTAAGTTAGATCTCTTATTTACACTTCTCTTTCACTGCTCAACTCCTCCACACCCCACATCTCTGCAGACAGTTTTGGAAGCGTATTATTCTATGAAAAACCTAATGCCAATGTTTCTTTGCACTTGTAAGAAGAACATACTTAAAATAACTACGTTTTATATACTTTTATTGTAAGCTCTTTGTCTTATTGCATTTGGATGACAGTGTTTTCTTTGGAACAGTTTACAACATAAGGACATATTTTTATAGAAAAAAATGAGTGCAATGTAGTCCTTCTCTTCACAGGCTTCTTCTGATCCTCTTATTGTTCATGTTTTCTGTGAGGAGAACGGTGGTACACAGGGTGATCTCATCACAGGGGTGATCTAAGGGAAAGAATGGTACAATGATGGTTTAATTTATTTTATTTTACAGACCAATTAGGTAAAATGACTGTGATTCTGTACTTCATTACTATCTATCATGTAGCATTCTAAGAATCAACTACTCTACAGGCCTCATATCAAATGGGCAGAACTACAAGGCAAGGAACTGCATCATTACCTGCCTCCATTTAGTCTTTCAAGTTGGGATCATCAATTTCTTTTTCTGATCTTCCTCCTATGCAATGCATTTCCTACCAGATGTTAAGAACCTGCAAGACAGGAAAAGGGAAGAAGAACCCTAAATTGATTTGTAACTCGTATCATTATCCAACCCCTTAAAACAAAAGGTAAACCAAGAAATTAAAATATAATGATAAAGTAAATTTAATTGAAAAATTAGGAAACAAAAATATTCCCAGATACATGCACAAATTGTTAGCTCTGTGATCACAAACATAAATACGAGTGTGACTGACAAATAATTTGTTCACTGGAGCAAACTTACCACAGAAAGGCTGGTAGGACTTCTGTGGTTCACCAGGAGGAATGGGTCGCCCTGAGGGCCCCCCTTTAGTTCTTCTGCTACACCCTGATGTTCTCCCCATCTGCAGATGTATGCATACAGAACAATCCCTATATACAGAATAAGTACCATTTTATGGGGTTCTTCTGAATTAATCAATGACTTATTCACAAAATGAGAAATGGTCAAGTTAATGAGGGTTTTCTTGTTCAGGAAACAGACCTGAATATGGTTCAAAATTTCACTTAACTTGTTGATTCTCTTTCCTACATCTAGGAAGAGGAACTGAATCTCAGTATCTTTATCTCTCTTCTTAAGCAATATTAATTCTACAAATTTTCTGTTAGAATAGCTTTCAAAAATAATTCCTGGAAATTCAACTCAATTATCACAGCTTATCTGGTTGTAAACAATTAGTTTGCAATTATTTATTCACAATAAACAATATTTTAGAAGTTAGAATTAAAGATAAGGTTCGACACATTGCTGTTTTGCTTATGCATTTCTCAGGGGTTTGACTGTTGTTGGGGTGGGGTTTCTTTCAATAATTAAAATTCATATAAATTATTTTTACTTTAAAATACTCAACACTCTCCAGCCTTACTCATGAGGTAGGATTTTTCTGATAGTCATATGGGTCTCCAATAGTTGCACACCAAATATTCCAGGCATAGCATTTAAACGTGGTTATGCTCAATTACCAACATCTAAATACAGATGTTTATATCCATATTTGGCTGTTAATCATTATTTATCCATACCCATCTGAACTGTAAAAGTTTACTTTATCTGCAGATACCAGATGAAGGAAAAGCAGACTCTGTACTTCTATTATTAGATTAGCTCTATAAGGTCATTAAATACGGATTTAGTTGACAGTAGACCAGAACTTTCAAGCTTGAGTGAGAAGAGACCCTGCCTCAGGGTGAGGCCTAATGAACAGAGCAAGAACTACTCAGACACAGCAGCAATAGTTGGAGAGAGCAGGAAAATTATTTTCCAGGTAACACAACTTATACAAATAACCTCTTGGGGTTCTCTCACTGTGTGACTTCAGAATCTGAGAAACTCAAATCTAAACCAAAAGATCTGAATATTCTCCTGGCTGGAAGGTGGGATATCCAAAAAGTAAGTCTCTCAGAGATTTAATTGTAATTTTTAAGTACAGATACTCAGAATAAAACATTTACACAAAAACTTCCTTGCAACAGCGGAAGGAACTGTAGTTGTCCCTTTTATATTTTGTGCACATGTTCAGAAGTGCCTCTAATACTGCCAGCACTAAGACACAAAGTGTTTGCTCAAAATTGAAATATACCTGAATTACAGAACATTCTTTGCCTTGCTCTTAGAACTCAGTTTAATGGGGATGTACAGTGTGTTCTGCCCTTCCATCCTTGAGCAGCTCCGCTCAGCACACTTGTACTAACTACCTTCACTAGGGCTGGACATCCTCAAATATCCACCTGGGAAACACAACATTGCCCTGAATGCAGAGCTTCTGCCAAACTGTTGGAAAGCTACTGAGTTTTCTTTCCACTAATTCTGAAAAATCCCAAGCTGCTACAGAAAAAGTATTTACCATTTTAGTAGTTTGAGGACCAAAAATCTCATGGTATATTGAGGCATCACAAAGAGAGCTGTCCCCTCAGTTTTTGCAGATGGTAGGAGTTTTGCATATTATCTAAGCACAAATGCTGTTATTTTCACATGAATACATATAAAGCTCACAGGGCTTCAAAGGTTCATGCCATGAACACATATTACACAGCCTTTAATTTCTAAAATTATTTCTGAAATTTTGCTCAGTGTCCTTCAACCATAAAGAAATTAAGATAATATCCTATTAAGTTCCAAATACCCTAAAATACCAGCAGAGCCTATTCAAAGAAGCCAAGCAAAATGTGGAACAGGTACATCTCACTTTACTTCTCAGACCATTTCTCTGGTAATATTACATGGAAACAAAGCATCCTGAATATTCTAAGTTATGAAATTAGATTTTGTCAAGACTTTAAGCAAAATCATAATACCAGCACCATTCAAAGGGTTTTCCTTCATCAGAAAAAAAACCTGCTGAGATTTTAATGCCAGTAATTTCCAACAGAAAACATTTAACAGAAAGCACTCTGGGCACTGCTCAGGTTACAAGTGAACGTATTTTATACTTTAGCTTCTGCATTACCGTAACACATTATCTCACATAATTAGATTTTTCCAAAACCTCTAGAAAATGAACTTTCCACATGCTCTGGATGCTTGTTTATTGACTAAACATGGTGTGCACGAACTAAACAATGCATTGTAGTAACAGGACTTATGAAAGAGTAATACTACAGCCTAATGGACCATAGAAATAGCTCTGTAAAACCATCGTTTAACTCTAACACAATATGTCTTAAAGATCAAAACTATGAAAGTCTGTAGTATGTTTATATCAAAAAGAAAGAGCAGAGATGAAAAAAACCCCACACAATATAAACCCCCAAAATATCCTCAGTACTAACTCCTTAGCTCCAAAGCTGCTGTTCTGCTATGATAATGAACACATAGTCTAAAAGGCAGTGAAAAACTTGTATTTTTCACATACCACCCAGCAAGCTGCAGTGTAAGACTTTTCTCAGTTACTTTCTGATATTTTTGCCTTTCCTGTTTTCTTTCTATTAAGCAATATTTCATGAACAGATGGCCCAATAAAAAAAATTAATAAATAAATCATAGCCCATACTGTAACAGTCCACGTGCTACTGGAAAAAAAAAATAAAGTTTAAAACCATCTTTTAATTCAGTGCTATTTTATCTTAACACTTAAAAGCAAGACAGACTTTCACTAAAGAGTCAAAGAATTGCTCATTTAACCGAACTGAGAAAAAAAAAAAAAGAAGAAGTTAGATTTGATTTCTCAGTGCATTAAATTACACAAGATTAACAGATTCTTACAGAAGCATAGTATATTTTTGCTCAGCTGTTATGGTGCAATGACATCTAAAACAGCTTTTGACATGTGCTTTCAAGACAAAGCAATATATTGCTTCCAGTTATCACCTGTAGTGCTGACAATTATGAAAAATTAATGACACCTCATTATTTTCACTCCTTCCTCCACGATCAATCATTAACTCAGTTGCTTTTCAAGAAATCCCCAACCAGTCCCTGAAAATCCCAAAGAACTTTGTTCTTTACAGGTCATTTCCTGCTTTTTTTATCTTGCTGGTTTCCAGGTTAGGTAAGACTCTGTCTCTGAGTGTGACAACATCTAAAAGCTCACGTCCTTCAGGAACTTGCCAGCAAAGAGAAATACAAGTGTAATAACAATGTAATAATGACTTCCAGTTCTGTCATCACATTGAACAATCCCAATACAAATTACTTTGTTCAGGTACCAGAGTGCATAAATCCACTCTTAATAAACTGGTTTAACACAGCTAAGAATACAATGAAAACTTTTAAAGATATTTCCTTTCCCCAGCAAGCTTTTGATGTGCTATTCACTCAAGAAAGCACGGCAAAAACTATTTTCTGAAGTGTATCTCTCCACAACTGCCAAGCATTCTGTTAGAGGCTCCACAGTTTCAACATGCTCTGTGTATGTATTGCCTCTCCCTCACAGGAAGTGTCAATTTTTTAATTTATTTTTACACCAAGAATCAGGATGTGTAGTGCTTCAAATCTGCTGGAAGGTACAGTTTGGACATTAAGAGCTCTGAAGGCATGCAAAAGACAGAATTAGTGCAAAATACAGACAGTTCCATTTTATTTCTGAAAACAAACTAGGTGTCCTACAGAGAATTACATTCCTACACTCAAAACCCCACTCTTTTCTTCTTCCTGACATTTATATAAATTTTATTGTGTCACTAAAGAAAAGTTACTTTTGCATTTGGAAACATTTGTGGCAGAAGCATTGGTATTATCACTTTCTCAGAGTTATTAGAGAACACTTATGGATTCCAGTGAACCCAAGTTTGAATTTACATTGGAGAAAAAAAATACTTGTCTAAAATATCTTTAAAAGAGCATTTGGCTGTCTTCAGAATCCATCTCTTTTATGAGACATTTCACATAGTACTGCTATTCCAAAAGAACTAATACAAATCATCTCCCAAAACATTTTTACAAAGCCATTAATACCACAAATATCACTTTCTATAAAGATCCTATATATGGCACATTACTTACATAGAATACTGTATTCCTGTAGCCAGGAAATTCACTTGGAAAAGAGAGATTCATAGTCTGCACATTCACATGGATTTTGTGTACACTGTTTGTATTTATCTACATGCAGCTCTCATTCCCAAGTAATGGCATTTTGAGGAGGTTGGGAATAACTGAAGTCCAAGCTGTGCATCCAGGCAGGTGTGAGAGCCAGGCAGCCACACAAAATTACTCCTGTGCTTCACACACCTGGAACAGAGTTGAAACAGCTGCCACTTACACTGCACCTGCATCAGGGCTGCACTCCCAGGATGAGAGATGAAGAACAAGGCATGACTGCTGCTTATCTTTGTGCCCCAAGTGCAGATGAGAGTGGAGGGGGGTGTGAAGTTGAATACAGAAAGGTCAAAACATCTCAAAGAAATCCAGAGGACAGACAAGCTGGTAAGCTTTACTTTTTCCAAGTTGTTTGTCCTTGTGTTTCTTTCTCAGTGAACCCCAAGCACTATGTAACACTTCAGGAAAGAAAAGTTCTGAATATATTCAGAGACAGATACTTAACAGTAATTCAGGGAGTATTCAGAGAGACAGTAACATTTTTAAACTGTCCTCAGGACTAACAGTTTGGGGAAGAAGGGCTCCAAACCTTCAAATAAAAAGGCGTTTCTGATATCTAAAAGTGCCAAACAGTTTTTTCATTATTTCAGTGTGTCTCAAAAGGAATAGAAGCTAGCATATAACCTGATTAAATGTGCAATTCTGAAACTCGTCTTGGGCAGAAATTTTGAGTACAGCTTCATCACAATCACCTGATGTTGACACACACTAAATACCAAAGTGGGCCAAAAGTCCCACAGAGAAGTCTCAATTGTTTCACTCTGATACTGGCTGATACTGCTTTCATTGAATACCTCCTTCAAAGTGAAATGGAAAAGGGGTGATAGACAAAGAACTTCAATACATTAGATCTGGAATATTTAACTCTGCTCTGAAAAAGAAGGGGAGGGCGTTCGTGTGGAAACAAAATTCTTGCAGGTCTTTCATAAATGTGTGAGTCACTGCAACCTCAAGTTGCAACAGTCCAGTGAAAGACCAGAAACACTAATGACTGCCAAGTTTATGATACATAACTTTGACCTGGAGGGAACACAGTCAAATAAATGTAGCTGTCATAATGGCAAATGCAATTATTCAGATCATGTATAAAGCCTTTTTTAATCTGACAAAAAGAGCTTTCTTCGTAAATTCCTTCATGCTCCAAATTGCCTAGATTTTACTTTCCTGTAGTAAATATCTATCCCAAAGAAAGTGCATAACCCCTACAGCTGGCAAACTAAATATGTTAAGCCAGCTCTTTTGCTCCTCTTCCCAGGAGAGCTTCTGCTGAAACTGTCAGCATTTTGTAAATAACTGGTAAGCATTTCACAAGTATCACATCATGATGCACATACCAGCTCCAAACCCTGCTTGGCAGCATTTTAATTTCACAGCCTACACCTTTCCCTGTTTATGGAGTTCATCACTGTTATACGGCCTTTGATTCTAGCAGGAAGGGATCATAGGAAATATTCAAATACCTTTACCATTAGAGCTAAAGTGCCACAAAATTGGCTGAAAGATTCTTGTGAAGTTCAACCACCACAAATTTATATACTAGGAATACTCAACCTGATAATAATGTATTCATAATTCGTTTCCAAAGAAATAAAAGGGAAGTCTTTATGAAACTTTCTAACTCCATTTTTTCTATCAGACACAAAAACCACTCAGGTTTTCTGGATGTTTAAACCAGTATTTTTTTAGACTTTGCTGGAAAGCAAGCCATTCAGAAAAAAATGGTTAATAAATTAAAGAAGAATTTTGCATGTGGCACCGGGCTTTCAGATACATGCAACAGAAACAAGAAAGCCCTCCTGCTGAAGGACACTGAGGAAACAAATGATCGAAGTAGCCCTGATCTGGAATCCTTCCAGAAGCTCTATCTTACCATCCTGAAGCCTGCTATTGTTTCGATAAATTCTATTATCTGAGTTGGTGTTAAAATGAACTTTTTTTTGCTGGGGGCCTATGCTTGTCTGTTCCCAATCTCCTGGTAAGAATTCCTTTTTCTGGCCAATCATGATGTGCCTTAATGATGCAGATGGGGAGTAAGCACTGCCAAGACCTCTGTAAACACTCACAATGCTGTTGAGAGGCTAAAAGGTAACATTATTTTGATAATGGTTTCTGAAACTTGTTATCAGAAGAAAATCTTTTCTCTGCCACATGTCCTCCTATGTGAAAGTATGCCATTTGTAAGTTGAGAGATGAAAATTACTCTCTACAGGCAGATCAGGAACAAGTGAGAACAAACTGATTGTTCTGACTCTGAAACATGCAGGTGTTCAGTCCACCAAGGCTCTGAAACAGACCAACATTTTTGTTGGGATAACAATGCATCTGCAATAAAAATCCTTCCTCCTATGCTACAATGGTACATTTTTAAATAGAATATAGATTCTACTTCCTTTGTGAGAAAGCTCTACAAGAGGAAAAAGTTGTTTGTGGCATGTATGTGTTAACTGCACTACAAAATCAGAAAAATTCTCCACCACTGCATTGTTCAAGCTATGGAAACCTGCACAGGCACCTTCCATTTGGGGTTAAAAAAAAAAAAAAACAACTAAAAATTTTAAAAAAAAAAAAAAGGAGAATGAACAGTACATCTTAGGGAATTATCAGCATGGTAATTCCCCAAGGATACTGTAACTCTTCATCAAAAGAGATGTTTAATAGATGACAGCAAAGACAACAACTGATCAGAGAGTATATTGGGTGTTCTCATCTATCTGACACCTACACAATCACTTAAGAAATAGCATATAGCAAAAAGCTTAATTACTCATATTTGGGGACAGAAAAATTCATCAGCAAAGACATTGCCTATGATTCTTAAGATATAAAAGAAAAATGTGCTTTCTCCATGAAAACACTGTTCTTTGGAATGGCAGCTTCTTCCCCCAGATATTGAAACAAGGAACGCTGGAGCCATGGGAGTGCCCAGTGTCTCACAGGTACCTCAAGCTGAGAGAGGCTGTGGTTTTAACTCAGCACTGCTAAAAACTTGCTAACATCTGAAATTAGTGCTGCTGGTCCCCCAATGTGCTTTCAGATGTGTTTTGGCAGTTGCAGTTTTAGAGCAGATATGGTCAAACTCCAACCCATTCAAAGAGGAAAATGACCCCTCATTTTGCTCTTTCACTTTTGTAAATTAAATTACAAACCTTGACTAACACATTGGGACCAAATTCCACTAATCCCTTCAGACTGCATTCCTCATTTTCTGTAGAGAGCTGCACTATCCTTTTCAGTCTCCTTGCTTTGGTTCTTAGACATAGCTGTTCTAAACTGCATGCAGATCACAGACTAAAATAAAATCTGTGTGGAATTGTCTTTGCATTGACTTCAAGCCCTACCATTGTAAAAAGAGCAATGAAAAATAACAAATAGGGTGAGATCATCTGTGAAAACAAGACTGAAACACAATCTTCGTTCAAGAGAGCCACCTAGTGCCTTCATGCTCTACGTGAAGGATGCAAATCTTCCAAGTTAGCTACTGGCTGATTTTTAGGAATTGTTTAGGGCCCCATCTTTTCCCCCATACTTTCAAATACCTAGTAATCAATGCACTAGTTCTTGCTCAGCATCTGAAGACCACTGATTTAGTTAATAAACCTTGAAAAAATTCAGCTGAAAATGAAAAAGTAGAAAACTAACTCTGTATTTGCAGGAACTTGCTGAAAGGAGCTCATGAACTGAGAAATTCCTAAAGTTCTCCTTCTAAAGTTCATGTATTAGAGAAATATCTTTTTCCAATGTTTAGTTTTGAGTCAAATAATGAGCTAAAGAAAATAAACCCACATGTTTTAGCTTATATTCACTGTTATAAATCTAAAACCTAAGATCTCTGTATTTTTGTAAATAAATTTATATTCAGGGAAATGAAATGTGAAAGAGCCAAATCCAATTAAAGCAGTGTGACTACAAAAAATATCTAACTAGATGTTAGTTATCTATTAGCAAATGAAAATAATGCATTCTCCACATGCAGGTTTTAACAAGAAAGGTGTGTGAAGCTCATTCCCTTTAATAATGGTTGTTTAGTAGCCCCATTTGGAAGTCTTTCCCAAGAAATACTAGTTTGAAGTGAATTAGGAATGAGACAACACCACGGATCAATGGCAGCATAAGAGCTTTGTTAATGGAGGATATAGTACCCACAAGTCAGTGAAACACCACTAAGAACCTGCTTGCAATTACCAAGTACAGCCATCAGCTGACTAAGCATTGCTCTGTCAATTATTACATCATTTTTCTTTTTTTAGTAACATCAGTGGAACTTGGACTATGTACAAAATCTTCCATTGTCACAGGTGGCTAGGAGAGAACACAAAGTATGTATTTAGAAAGAATATATGCAAGTAAATTGTGTAAGAAGCAGGGCAATAAAGAACACACAGACCAGTAACTATGCTAAATACACTCATTAGACATAATTGGCTCTAAACATTTGGGTTGTTTTGTTTGTTTTCTAAAGGGTCTTGTTTCAGGGAGATGATGTGCTGATAAATGGAGATATGCCAAGCAGGTGAAGACATTGGCTCTACCTACAGAAAAGCTACAGCAAACTATTTCCTTCCCATAGTGCGGCCAAGCAGTAACCAAGTCTGGATTCATTTATTCTCTCAAATCTAATCCTATTCCCCTTAAATCAGTCAATCCCACTGACCTCATTTGACTCCCAAAAAAAAAAAAAATTACAAACAAACAGAATTTTGTCCTCAGTGCTTTCAAACAAATCCACATTTTCAGAGGATATGTCTTTCAGAGCACATTGGGGTTATTCACCAATATTTTAGCCAAATCTTTATAGTGAGATGTATTTATAGCCATTATCAAATTTTGTGTTTGTGCATAAATATATTAAAAGCCTTTTAATCATGTTGGAATACCAGCCTCAAACTGTCAACAACCAAAAATTTTCCTATTATGAGGATTTCCTCACAAGCCAATTACTATATCTATAAAATTAGGATATGATCATCTATTCACTAAATCAGAAATATTGTTTTGTTAAATAGTTTAATCTAACATTACACTTTTCCTTCATCAAGATGAGTTTTAGGTGAAACTTTAGAAAGGGTTTACATTATTAGCTGTGTTCTACTACCTACAATAAAACTTCCACTTTTATTACTAAAATAAGCCAGCGCATACCAAGGCAAAACTCATTTTCTTACACAGAGTTTAAGACTTGTACAAGGAAAAAATTTAGCAAATGAAAAACTGTTCTATTTCAGCAGACTGGGGGGTGGAGGAGGGTTTTTTTAAGATGAAAAAACACATTTTCTTCTTTTGAGGCTTTGCATCTCTGCAAAGGAAAAAATGTGTTCAATACATATATACACACACAGATATAGACTCTGGCAGGAGATTGGCCTGTTGCAGTTTTCTGGAACTCCAGTTTGTGTGACAATACATAGATTTCCAGTCCAGCTAAAAGGCTGAATCTTTCCTAAGAAAAAGGAGTCTCAACTTAGCTAACACAGAGAGTCTAAATCAGAGAAGTGTACACTGGAATTCAAGGGTAACCAACTCTCCCCTTCCCTGGAAATTCAGTTCTGATTCTGCGAAAATAAATCAGCATGTCAGAGCTATGAGTCACCTACATAAGCTATAGTCATTCATATGAAAAAGGACAGGAAGGATGGAGCTAGAGAAAGTTAATTACATTATAGAATAATGAAGTTATTGGCACAGAAATGAGTAGCAGCAGGTTTACAGATCAGGGAATATGAAAGAAACCAAAATTCATCCTTTTTCTCTATTTCATTGTGGCTTGTCTCTAAAATCTTGACATGCAACCAGAAAGTGGTAAATGTGTGAACTGAGCAAAGAGCCTTGCAAAGACAGTATTTTACATCGGGGGACAATACTTGAGTTACAGCAATTCAAGCCAGTCCCCAGATTGCCTTCTAAAGGATGCACTTCCCAGGAATGCTGGCAGGATCAATACTTACCACATCGACACATGGAAAGGTATAGAAATCCAGCTTATTTATGAATCTGATTTTTCTCTCTTCCAAAAATAATTTCTTTATTTGCTACTATGAGACATGGCAGTTTCGAACAGACAGCTTTCTCATACATGAGATTCCAAGCTACTGGTGGAGGTGTCATGGAGGTCAATCCTGTTTTTAAGGAACCTGATTTCTAAATGAACAAAGCTTTCTAATCCTTCATGAACTTACAAAAACTACTGCAACCAAGCACCCTGGCAAGCATATCACAGGACATAGCAAAATCTGAATGGGCTATGTTAGAAGTAACAACTGTTCCCTAGAGCATAATCAGGTTCTGTCTACTTTCTCATGTCTCCAGTGACTGCCAGCACTGCAGAGTCCTCCTGTATACTTAAGGGGTCACCTTAAAAACACGTATTATTATTGATATTTTGATGTTGTCTTTATAGAAAATGATAAGATGAATATTTTGAGTGGAGCCAGAAGAAATAAAAAGAAAGAGGCATTAATGAACCTAATTAAAAAGCTCAGTCTAGAATGGCTGTTAATCTGTGTAACCAACTTCAGGGAAGAAACGTTTGGTGTTGATAAAGCATTTCCTTAGTAAATTACTACTGGCTCCAGTGTAAGACATTTACAGTAAACACCAAAAGTCTGCAAGGCATCTGTTCTATTCACAGTGGAAGAAGGAACTTTGCTCCATTAATAACTTTAAAAACATGCAATAACTAATTCATGATGGCAGTTCAAATCCTATCAGCAGCCTTCATTATTTGACCAAGCTGAGTTCAAAGATAGAGCAAAGTTTTTAAAAAAAAACTTGAAAGTTTAGAAGTACACTTCAAATTATAATAAAGATGTGTTGTTCTTCTTTCTACTAAATATAAAAAACCTGTAACTTTAAACCATGAGCAACAAAATTATTTTAAGAATACATGCAAGATAAGAGTTAAAATGTGTATATAAAATCCTATATGATCTCAGAATTTGTTTTAGTGAAATTGTATGTTGTACAGAGAGGGCATGTGTAATATACGTGTATGTATATATAATAAAATACTTGCTGGAATTTTAACATTTGACTTCACTAGAGACTTAGTGGGACTTCGCCTTAGGCAAGTTTTTAATAGCAATAATAAAAAAATACTTAATGGTACTTAGGGTAAATTATGTGTGGTCACTATGTTTAAAAAAAAGTAATACCAAACATCTGTGCTAGATTTCCACATGATAAAATCCCCGTATTACCCACAGTTCTCCCTAAGTTATAGAGAAACAAATGTTTATTTAAAATTCTAAAAGACATGTGATGACCAATTTAAGAACTTTAAGTCAGGCATCTTGTGTTTTCTGACAGGAATGTATATTTAAGTGATCTTCATGATACTTAATTCTGAACAGGAAGAATGCCATAGTATGACATTATGGCTCCAAGACAGATTTTTCAACCACTAACAGACCAAGAATGGGCCTTTCCTTAAGTCTGCTTGCAAAGACCACTTTGTCCCCTACAGGATATATTAATTTCCTTATCAAAGCAAAAGCTATTAATTTTTTTTTCAGAAAATAACAATAAATTTCAGCTACCTTTGAAAAACACTAACAAAAATAATCAAGTGAGTTAAAAGCATAGGATTCAGTCTAATTCAGTGATGAAAAACCAAGTGCAATCTGGGCAGAAATCCTCAGAAGGCATGAAAAAGAGCTCAACATTCCTTTAAGAGGCTGCATCTCCCAAACTGAAGCAGAAACACATGTTCACACTGTTACTCAGAGCTGTTATTTGTTCTCTCTTACTTTGTCAATCAGGAACTAAGGAAACCTTTGCTGTAACTATCTCTAAGCTGGGAATTTGGCTATCCCTGTGAAAGCTTGTTGCCTAGATTTTAAATTCCTTGATACTGGAAAGAAATCTAACACCATTTTTTGCATAGCTGATTTCCCAACATTTTAGTGAACCTTGCCGACACTGACATTCTTTGCTATTCCTGTAAAAGAGCAGGATTCCAACTTCAGCTTTATTCTCCTCCTCCTGCTCTACAATGGGCCTCACATTTGCCATTTCTAAGACCTTCAAACACAAAGCTTGAGCAAAACCGTCATCACAAGTTTGCTTCTGTGAAACCAAGTTTAAAGATGCAGTGGACTGCACACCGCAGAAAGGTACAATCTTTGAGGGCCACAAAGTCGACACACCACGGTTAGTCTGTATCTACTAAGAATATGAAAACAAAGGAAGAAAAAAAAACCCTATTGTTTTATTTTCTGGAGTTACTTCTCTGCCTCTAGTACACTAGCCATTTCCATTACTCTCTCCTGTACTTCCTCTAAGAAATACCATCTAAAGCCTAGAGAAATTCCAGGTCTTTGAATGCAGCTATAATTATGAAATTCTGCTAAGGCTAGTCATGGGGGGGGAGGGGGCAGGGGGAAGAAGCAATCAATGGCTTAAAAAAGAGAAATTTCTGCATGATTCTTGGATATTCAGCCAATCAACAGTAGGATATTTATTTCTGGTAATGTGCATTTTTGTGTGAAATTGGCAGAAAATTAGTGATTGACAAGGTAAAGTCTTAAAGACAACAAGAAGTTATTTCTCTCTACCTAGTTAAGTGAACTTTGAAAAAGTTACCAGCTAGACAATTTAATGTAGTGTTGAGACTGAATAAAATCAGAAGTCTTCAGCTATTTTTTTCCACATTCAACCTCGTTTGAACCACATTAACTTTTTTCCATAGACAGCACTCTTTCTGCTGGAAACTAGAGCAAAATCTATCATTGTAAAGGTAAACTGACACACAAACTATTTGTCAAATAATTTCAGATGATGCTACACAGAACTTTATCATCCTTAACTTGTTTCACAGAATCACCAAATCATTAAGGTTGGAAAAGACCTCCAAGATCATCAAGTCCAAAATCTTTGACCATCTCCATCTTATCAATTAGACCATGGTGGTAACAATTAGACAATTAGATGAGTGCCACATCCAGTCATTTCTTGAACACCTCCAGGGATGGTGACACCACCACCTCCCTGAGTTGTCCCTTCCAGCATTTAACAACCCCTTCCATGAAGAAAATCCTCCTGAACCTCCCCTGGCACAGTTTCAAGTGCAGCAGCAGAAATAAAATAGTAAAACTACTTAAAAAGAAGAAACAGCCATCCAGGATTTGATCAAACAGAACATTACACATGACCCAATGCTAGCTTCTCAGAAATACACTCAACACTTGAGCTATACTCCAACCTGTAAAAATAAAGAAAGCAGAGTATTTTAGACGATGTTCTAAAATGACAAATATTTTGTTAAAGGTATAGAAAGATTAACACAATTGGAGTGAATACTAAATAACTCATGAATGAAATTCATTAAAAATATCTCCAAGTCCTAGCCTACTTTTACAGCATTCTCAGGAGGAAGAAAATGATCAGTAACTCTGCCAGGTGATTTACACAGTTAGGATGAAAACCTACAAACACTAGTTAAGAAAATAAAAATATCAATCCACTGGGGAGGCTGTTGCAGAAGATTCAACACAGTAACCTCTGGTTTATCATATTAAGAACCTGTATTGTGCAGGATGAAGAGTAAAAGCAGAGACAAATTCAAATGAGCACTGCAGAACAAGGACTTAACCAAGCTACACACAAAGACCAAAGGTTGATCTATTTGGACTTTTAACAAATACGTAATACTTTTAACTGTACATAATGTCAGATGTTACTTCAAAGCATGCAGACAACTTTCCATAACAAGAAAGCAAAAGAAAAACTTTGAACCTCAGAACATTTTCCAAGAGCCCACCAGAGAAATAAAATCCAGAATCCTGGATAAACAAACAGGCACCTACTATATTTTGTTTCGGAAGAGTTCCTACAGCCTACACATCATACTTCCAAGCTCCCTACAACAAACTTCAAATATGCAGAAATTTAAAAAAATAAATAAAAAAACAAACTATAAATACCATGCAACAGAAAGAGAGCTGAAGAGACAGACTTCACCCAAAGCCTTGAATTCTTAGAAATTCTTAGAATTCTTAAAAAAAAGGAACTTGTGAGCCAAAATCTCCAAAACATTAGATGGTCCTGCCAATCTGGCTGGGACAGATTCCAGGCAACAAATCCAGCAAAATTTTAAACCTTGACCACTCACCAAGGTATATCAGTATGTCATAAACAGTAAATCCCATTTTATTTGCATTCTATTCTTGCAGCACTCCAGACAAAAGACAACCTCTATATTCTCATATCAACTGAGGGAGAAACAACTTTTTTCCCTGCCCCCAAGAATAACCCAGGGGGGAACATCAAATTAATTCAGTATAAATACAGGAGAAACATGCACAGTCTATAGGTAGCAATAACTCCTTTCAGCATTCCTTAGACTAATCAATAAACTGGATGCCAAAGGACTTTACTTAGAACCTTTCATTTTATCTACTTTTCAAGCTCAATTTAGTTCTATTTCTCACTGTCCTTGATTACCATTCTCATCAGAAACTTTCTTTGAATTTCCTCATGTCCAATATACAGCCAAATTAGGGTTCACAAACTTAAGTGATACTGATACAACAGATGAAATACAACCACATCATCATCCACCCTTGAAAACAGAGTGTATGCAGACCTAAATCCAGAAACTTGTCTGCTAGTTTACAGAACTTATTCCACAGCTCTCCCTCATCACAAATTCAGTATCAGTAGCTCCTTATGCAACTCCTTTCAGAACCCATTATGTGTTGCATCAGTTTTAATTAAAATTCTGCCTGTGAAGAGATTCAGGATCCACACTTTGACAAGAAAACTTTACTGAAAGGTATCATGAAATTCTCCACTTTCTAAGCTTCAAATGGGCAGCAGAAACTACTGAGGCCTCAATACATATTCTAGGTTAGAGAAGACCATAAGATAAATATAAAATAATTTGTCCATAGCAAAGAAAATATTTTGACAACAATCTCTAGATGCAAATAGCTGTTCTTAATCTCGAGCACTAATTCTTAAGCTCTTGCACTAATTTCATTTGCACTTTGATCTGTCAGGCAAATTGGTGTTTTTAGTGACCATGCTGCTGCTGAGTTTCTAAGCAAACAGACCTGTTTCTCCTGACTTCCCTTGCTGTGTGAAGCTTGTACACGACCTCTCTGCAATTTTCACCCTCCTTAGCAGGGTCTTTGTGAGGAAGACTCACCCTGCCTTGTTTGCCTGACAGTCACATGAGAACACTGCTGGGATCTAAAGGGGCAGATGGGCTTGACACTAGGCCAGATTTTGTTTCGATTGTACAAATCCAATCATCCCAAATCCAGTCCCGAATATGCATTTACAAGTGATGTGGGCAGCTGATGCAGGTGGGCTTGGGATCAAATTTAAGGTCTCTCAAAGCAGAGCACAGCCATCAGCACAGTATTTCAAAGTGACATTATGGTATATTTATGTAAAAAGCTGGGAGTATCCCCACACGAAAATACATTAGAAATACACACAAGGCAGAAGCCTTTGTTTATATGGAAGGCAAATGATTTTAAAGCACTCTTTTTCAGACACCAGAGGCATACAAATCCAACACAAAGGTAGCATGCACTCATGACTCTTTAGTTAGAGCAGCAGCAGGTGTCATTTCCCTCTTCAGTAGGTCTTCATTTGCCAGATATCACTTTGTCAAAAGGATAAAGAAACTTTGCAAAGCAACATTTCAGAGATAAGCCCAAATATACTTACTTCTCTTCCATATTTTCTTATACTTGTTTTCAAATGTCATAAAGTCCTGCTGTGTACTTATTACAGATGTTAAACAAATGCATGTTATCCTTTTCATGAAAGAATTAGAGCACAAAAAGAAAACACTTCAATACTCTAAATTATATTTCTAAAACTGCAACAAGTACCATGACTATTTTTAACAAAAATATATATTTTAAACAAATAAATGAGTTTTTCATTACCTCTCTAAGATGCATGTTCTCCTTCTCCTTCTGATCTAAAATCACTTCTAAATGATTAACCTGAGATTCAGCCTCTGCCATCCTTCGAGTTCTCTCATTGTCATCTTCCATTCCTTTAGAAGGTAAACCTTTACTTTGCAACATCTCTAGAAGCTTTTTTATTGATTCGTCTCTGGCATTTAGTGTTTGCTTTTGTGTTTCAATCCTAAGCTCCATTTCTTCTAGAGTTTTTCTCAACAGGAAGAGCTCTTTAGCTTGTCTATCATGTTCTGCCTGAAGTCTTCGAAAATTCTCCTCTGTGAGCTCAATGGTAAAATGCTCAGCCCCTCGGTTCCCACTTTCTTGCTGGAGAAGATGGTTAAGGTCTCTCTGGGTTCTAAGCTCATCTTGAAGTGCCTGGATTGTCAATTGCAGATGCTGCAATAAAGAAAAAGAAAAAAATACTTTAGGATCTGAATGTAGAATTAGTATTTGATTAAACTTTTGTTGTACGCTGCTACAAGAAGTCATTAGAATTAGTAATGAAAGCATATCAAATGACCTTATAAAATATCAAATGCAGGTGACAATATCTGTAATGAAATCTTTCAAGTGCTTCTCGAAAAAAAAAAAGACAACACACAAAATAATGTCAGCTACAGATAAAATTAACAGCAACAAATGCAAACACTAGGCAGTGACACATCCATTAGAACAATCAATGTGTACCTACAAAGCTCAAAGACTCAGTATTCCATGTTTTCTAAATTACTTCATAGACTAAAGATAAATCTGCTCTTCATGATGCTCAACAGTACTGCTGTTTATAAAGTTAATCAAAGCCCTCACTATAATTAACAGGACTTTGGGGAGGGGCTGAGTTGGGACTGGTTGGTTTCAATTTTTCATTTTGGCAGCTAAAGCTATGAACAAGTTTAGTAAACAGGATTACTGTATCTCTAAAAAGCAAACAAAAAAAACACAATATGCAATACGAATTTTGAAAAAATACATTTACTGCAAACAGTGGACAAACCTTTGTTCTTCTGGTATCCAAAAACTGAACAGCATGGTAAATGAAAAAATGAAGCAAAATCAACATAAATAAAGGTCAGATGCAAGCAAAGGAGATTCAACAGAAAGAACTGAATTCAACAAAAAGTATCTTCAACAGAAAAAAATAATTTTATTGAGTTATACAGAAAGCCAACAACAAATTCACAGTACTCAAACATATAAACCTATAGACAGACTTTACTCAACAGATGTGACAAAGAAAAATATATTAGAAATAATCAGTCCCATGGTAAATTACAACATTGCTATTGGACATTACTGTTCTTTTACGCTTTTAGGTTTTTTAGAACACTAACTTGTCCTAAAATATTTATACTACATCTGAGTACAGGGGTCTGTCTCTGTTCCAGACTTATGTCTTGCACTCCTTACTCAACACAGATCAAAATCAAAATATATTTTGCCCATGTTAAGGTTGGAATAGAGACAATTAGCCCAAATTACTGTGGTTTATGATGTCCATTTCAGATTATATCTTTATCTGACAATTTGTTTTTCTTCTTATTTTTTCCCTCTATTCATTGCCTACACAGCATACTGAGCTTTTAGAAATACAGATTCCTCAATAGGCACACAGTCTGTACCAGAAGATGTTTAATTGCAAGAATTAGTGGGCTTAAACGCATGTCATCAGATCATTTTGGTTTAATTGATGTTTTGCAACTTCATGTTCTAAAAACAAGAGTAACAACAACAAATCTATACCAAAAAAACCCAAAACAACAACACAGACACCAAACAAACAACAAAATTTCATTTCATTTGATACTACCTTCATGTTGTACACAAATACATGCAAATCTGTCAGTTTTTAGCAATCATGAAAAATTCAAAACCTTAAGAAACCAACCTTTTGAAATCACATCTTTTATCAGTTATTTCAAACAGAAGAAAAGTACTGCCAGTGGTAGAATTCCGTTAAGAGACTTTGAATCTGTTCTATCATTAAATAAGCACTATTTTAATATATGTCCAGATCTTAATTCTCTTAGTATTTGCATCTTATTAGGCACACACTCAGCTGAGAGCTTACAAATACAGGCTGATTTAGAGTCCCACTTTTACTTAATGGCAATTCTTATCTTTTCTTAACCTCATTATCTTTTTAATTAGCTGTATAATCTTAAAAACTCCAATAAACTTAAAACTCCTCTAGATGCAACAACTTCCCCACTTTGAATCTACTACTGTGCCAAGTATTTGTGACCCCAAGACAGACTACATCTTCTGGATTCCAAAATTATTTCACAACTGTGACAGGGACAGAAGATAGGTCTTTGCATGTATCCTACACACGCTGTCCCCTTTCCACCATCTCTGAAGAGCAGAATGCTTTGTCCTAAGATAAAACACACCAGGTGAACATTGCAGGTGGAACTGTCAGGATGCACACGTAAATAATACAGTCCAAAGACAGGGGAGCTGAGCTGTTTGCAACTGACTCTGGCGCACATCAGCCTGCAGCACAGTATAAAACGCTGCTGAGGACTGGGCCAGCTGCACCAACTGTCTCCTGGAGTCACAGGCAGCTTCCAGGTGGATCCTGTCCCCGGCATGGACACCTATAGAGTACAGCCAGGTCACAGAAGGGGACCACTCACTCTTGGATGGGTGAGCAAAAGGGCTAAGATCTGGTCAAATACAGAAATCAAATCCTAAAGTACCTACATAGGTGCTTCGTTGCTTTGTCATTGTGAATGCTGCAAGGCCAAACTGTTATCCTGAATGTTTCTACCTGAACCTGTTTAAATTAGATCTTTTTACACAGAGACTATTGACCAAAATCTGAGGCTAAGTGGACCAAGCTGCACCAAGACTTCTCTGAAAATTTTAGACAGCAAGGAGGTCTCAATGAAGCTTGTGACTTAACAGGAAGGACCACGTTCTGATTATACTATAATCCATTGTAACAGGTAATAGAGTTGTTATTTGGATACTGCACTGGTACTATTTAGGCAGTGTATTAACAATAAAACTAATCATAATCACCCACATAATCACTGTCCTATTTCTCACACCTGACCAAGAACTTTCTCTCTACTGCTATACTACAACTAAGCAACAGCAATATTCAGCAACTACCAGTACCACAGAAATAGTCAAAATTTTCTCCCTGATCTGAATAATAATTCAAGATACATTCTCCTAATGTTTAATCAGACAATATTTATTACTTCATGCTAAAACCTATTTACAAATAAATAGTTTTCCAAAGTAAAGTCGTCTCTGTATATCAAATGTCAATATGTCTATAAAAATCTAGCTGAGCAAAAGAAAACTAATTCTAAAAATATTATAATGTTTTAACCCACAAATAAAAGCAAACTTGACACACACTTTGCTAACACACAAACCTTCTGAATGCAAGCTTTAAAAATCAAAATCGTTGGATCAACACAAAACTAATTAGAAAACAGAACTCAAACAGCAATTCTGGTTAAGATAAGTGAGACAAGTTCCTTTTCTGCCCCCAGCAGCCTGTGCATGCTGTCCTTAGGCTCTGCCATGACCCACGTTTGGCACAAAGCATGACAGTAGTTCTGGCTGCTTCTCTGTAATTATGTTAAAACTAACAGCCTCAACTGTGGCAGACTACTGCTACTTTGACATAAAAGAATCCATTTTTGTACACCTTCAAAACTTAGAACATGGTGGACCAGATTTAGACTCATGCTGGCATAGATTTTTGTATCTGCAGCTAGCTAAGGAAAGGAAAGAACAAATGTTGTGAGGGTGGAAAGAAATTGTATAATTAACTGCAGGGGAAGGAATGTAGGAGTACTGTGAATATCTGTCACACTGCTGTCGTTACAGACACAGAACTTTACAGGATTCAAAAAAAAAATGCAAGATCTATCACATTTTTTATAACTTCTATTAAAAATGGACCACTTGACCAGAAATATCTCCATGCCAGTTTCTTTACAATATATTAGTTCTTTCAGAACTTTTTCAATCCTTCTCTGCAGTCCAGCTTCAAGAAGCAATCCATGGAACTGTGAATTTCCCCATAAATTGAAAAAAACTGTAAAAGGAAAATTAACTAATGGCTCTTCCCAGATTTCAATTCATGTTCTACACAAGGAAGTTCCTCTAGTCTATGCCAACTAACTACACCCAAAAGAATTGCTCACTGAGAACTATCCTGCCATGGTGTGCTTTGGCCACATAAGCACTTTCAGAGCATCCCAAAGCCTCAGATGTGGTGAACAGTGGAGGGGAACAAATTCACAAGGAGACTCACTGATCTAAAATTGTTGGTCTACCTACGGAAGCACACAGCCTCTCACGCTTTGCACCATCATCACACTGCCACCGAAAGCCAAGAACATGTTCAAGAACCCAGGCCACTGGATTTTAGCTCCTGATTCTCCTGCTTCTTTCCCACCCCAGTGAATAGAACTGACAGGGCTGAATCAGTTGACACAGTGTAGTCTCTTGGCAGTGGCAAATATCTAACGATACAGAAGTCTGCGCAAAAGAATCCTCCTGTGTAATTGTACGCTATAGAAAGCTACAGCTATACCTGAACAATACACCTGCACACAGATAACAGCAAATTATCCTGTCAACCATACTCTCATTTTCTAAAATCAATTATTTATTCCATAATCTATCACTGGTCCATTTTAATTCTTCACAGTATGAAGCTCTATCATTGAAAGGAAACAGACTAGTTAAAGCTTTCTTATGAACTGCATCTAAAGCCATTTGTATGTTAACTTTAGTTGTGCTGCTAAAATAAGTATGAGCATTAGACTTGCAAATATTTATAACTAAGTATTGTTAAAGAAAAACATGCAAATCCTAATTTTCCTCTGTAAAGGAAAAAAGAGTGGGAATTGGAGATATTTTCTTCATTACCATAAATTAAGAAATGGATTCTCTCATGCATTTCCTCATCTGCCTATAATAATTCATAAATCTGGCATTCTAAAAACACCACTGAAAATCAGCTGACTAGAATTTTGCTTGAGTAAGACAGGACTGACAGAAAGAGTTGGAAGGAGAAGACAGATGTAATTTGTGAAGAATCGCAAGAGATTCTGACCACACATGATGAATCTTCAGCATTAAAAATTCTGAGCATGAGATGTGAGCAAGCTTTTGCATAACGCTGTTTGCTGATATAACCACGTATTTGAAAAGGGGGAATTCTTGTCTGACTTTCCTACTTTTTCTTTCTTTATGCCTTTAAATTTGGTGTCTTGTCAAATTCTATAGTGCTTGTCCTTACTACCACGCTTTGCAAGTTAAATAAGGAATCTCGTCACATACACTTAAATCTGCATTTCTTAAAACAGATGTGGTGGGCTGACCTTGGCTGGAGGCCAGGACTCCACCAAGCCACCATATCACTCCCTCCTCAGTAGGACTGGGGGCGGGAGGAGAATAAAATGAAATAAACCTTGTGGGTCAAGGTAAAGGCAGTTTAATAAAACAAAAGCAAAGGCCATGCACAGAAGCAAAGGAAAACACAAGATTTACTCTCTATGTCCCACAAGTGGGCCATACCCAGCCATTTCCTGGCCATCAGGGTTTCAGTACAGTTGCTCCAGAAGACAAACATAATAAGGAACTCCCCCTCCTTCAGCTTCTTGATCGAATCTTTCCTCCTCTTCCTCCTCTGTTATTAATCATGTGCCCACCAAGCTTCTCTATCATTCCCCTAAGCTTGTCCCTCATCCTGGGCCTTGCAAGTTAAATGAGGAATCTTGTCATATACATTTAAATCTCCATTTCTTAATACAGACATTAGATTTAATCTGAAGTACCAGACTTCATTACTATTCAGTCAGCTTCTCTGGGTCATCTTACACAAATGTTTTGATGAAAAAACAAGTATTGCCTAAAGACTTGAGGTCATTGAACAAAAATGAATCCCCTTACAGGCTGAAAAGTTTTAGTACTGCAAATTCCAGAGTAGTTTTGCACCTATTTCTTAAAGAACAATCTGTAAATATATTTCTTTCCCAATTCCCTTATTTGCTGTGGGCTGAGAGATGTTGATGAGCCACATCTTGTAGCCTGTAATCATAAAAACCAGAAGGTCAAAAGGAAGAGACTTCTAGAAATGTAAGAAGTCAAAGACTTGAGAAGAATAATCTGCAAAGATACATGTTGGGGAAAAAAAATAAACGAGTTCTTTAGTTATTAAAAAAAGGAGCTTTATTAAAATTTTTGTCATCAGTATCATAGCAAAATGCAGGGGTTTGCATTTAGGTGATCCTTACACTATGACAATTTTTAAGCAGTCCAATTATGCTGCTATTACTAGACTGGCCTCCTTTTTTTCACCTCTTCCCTTTGGAAAAATAGTGCTAGGAGTGCCAGAATCACTAAATACTGCTAGTAGTGCCAGAATCACTAAACAGTATTTTAGTTGACTGAAAAATCATCAGTAACAAATATTTTGACCAGTATGAACACATGGAAGAATCTGTTTCCAGATTACTTCTTACAGCTTAACAGGAGAAAAACACACAATGCATTTCAACAAGGCCTAGAAATCAATGTCAGTTTAAGAAAAGCAGATTATTACTTGTTTCCCAGTAATTCTGTCTGCAACATTAGCTACCAGCTAAGAACAATGCATGGTTTAGAAGTCCTGGATACTCAAAGGTAAATCTTTGGCATTCATATTTAAAAACTATTCTCAACAGAAAAAGGAACTATATACTGTGAGAAATCCTCCATCCCCTCATGAACTCCAGCTCCTCTGATACTCTTATTGCCGGCATAAAAAGTTTCTCCTTTTTTCAGAATTGAAGCAGTTAAGGTTCCCCAAGAAAGCTTTTAAACCATTTGGGATGATAAACCTTTACTTTCCCCACACAAAATTTCCTACATGGCCTTAATCAATAATCAGTTCTTGTAATTTGTATTCCAACTGACCATTGTTTACCAAAAATGAGCAGAATCCCTGTCCTACAGCTAATCCCAGGAGTAACTGCAATCACAGAACAGAAACATCATCTGAGTTTCACATCATCACAGCACAAGTCTAGGACAGTGAGAAAACACTCAAGGCCTGGTCCAAACAAAGACAATTCCACTCCCCCATCGATCCCACCCACAAGCCCCACTGTTAATAAATAGATACAAGATGAAAAGAAAAGCAAAAAGCACATCATTCCTAGCTCTCTTTTCCTCATGAACTACACTTCCTGTTATCTCCTCGGCCTTTTACCTAGAAGGGACAGTAAGTTTTCAATTCTGCTGATGCACTATCTGGTACCTTCTGGAAGGCTTTGTTTTTGAGATTGCCTTCCTTACTGTCAAAAGTTTTAACACAATAAATATACCCCTAAAGTAATAATCCCAAGCTTTCAGAAGGTAACGATACATTATCAAAGGTTTTCAGTACATTCTATTTAGACAAGATATTTGCAGACATACCCAAAGCTCTCAAAACATTTTGGAAAAAATTCTTAAAACTGAGTAAGTGTTGTTCACTAACAAAACATTGCACTGTGTATTTAGAACAGACTGAAATTTTGTTTCTGCTTTACTTAAAAAAAAAAAAAAAAAAAATTGGAGGAAATTGGAAAAAAAAAAATTTCTCCCCGATCTCTAAGTTCAAGTGTCCACACACAAAGCAGATTTTTTTTCCCAGCATAGAGATGCCCAATATCAAGCTTTTTATCAAATAGCATTATATTACTCTTTCCTTATAATTAATGGAGTATTAAGTATTCAATGCCCTGTACAGAAACAACCATATCCAGAATAGATCAGCAAGTCACAAACATGTAACTAAAGTGACTGAAGAATGATTAAAATATTATTTGTCTCACCCTCGCCGAACTACAGGTTTTTAATTTGTTTTCATTCCATAAAATTGCTTTCGTATTTGTTATCAACATGGAAATTGATTACTTAAATGTTGGGAGAAGGTAAGAGCATGTTTTTGTTTTGTGGGGATGTTTTAGGGATTTTTGAAGAAAAAAATGCCAAGGTCCCCTCAAAGTAAAATTACATATTGTGTCCTAAGTGGACAAGCAACAGACTGAGCACTGCCCTGTCAGATTCCAGAATAGATTACCAATGTATTGGAGTGCAGTTTTCTTTCTCAGAAAATTTAGGGACTACATAATGATTTGGGTTTTCTATAAACAGTAGCAGAATGCCATAGGATCATCACTCCTCACTGCTGGTTTGGGGCCTGAGGAGAAATTAGGTTTAGTGATGATCCCAGTGGGCCAAGAAATTAAAACAAAATGTATAAAATGCGAGTATTTAATTTAGAAGGAAGACTGTATGTGATTTAAGGTCTGCAGATACGATAGGGAACTGAGCTCTGGTTCCTGCTTCCATGGTCATGTACGACCGAAATGCACCTGTTCAAAAACCTGTGAATATTTGTCTTCTTACTTTTATATCCATGGGATTATGTTCTGTAACACCAGTTAAGTGTGAACCATTGTGCAAACTGCAGTTAATGAAGAACAGAAAGTTAAGAATTTGTTGTTTCTGATTGCCAGCTTTAAACAAAACCTGATAAGCAAAAAAATATTTGGCAGGTACTTTCCTCTTTCTTTTTGGACAGTAGAATTTATAGTCCAGCCTGCTGATTCAGTCAAAATAATAGCATAGCAAAAATCTTGGACACTAAACAGGCCTATTACTTTCTTATTTCTCAAAAACTGAGGTCAGGGTACATTAAAGGAATTTTTTGCAGGCAGCAAGTCAAGAAATTACAAAAGGAGAGCATTGAGAGCAAACAAGGTCACATTTCAAACATGGAAAAACTTGTGGTATTTGAGCTTCAGACCCTCCCTTTATCTGCTTGAACTTTTGCTATAGAGTTTCTGCTTCTGGCAGAGAACTCACTATTACCTTGGAAAAATAAAATGAAAATAAAAAGAATCCTTTTCCCAGATAAAAAAACACTCATGTGAGCTGGGCTCTGTTCTCCGATTTTGTAGTCTGCCTCTGATGAAACATCCCACTTCTTTCATTAAAGAAATAAAACAAAATCTGAGGAAGGGGATTTCTGTGGACAAAGCACAGGTTCTACTGAAGCTACCAAATAGAAATGCAGATAAAGGAAAACTACAGAGGTGTCCAAATAGTGTTTCCAATAATGAGGTCATAACAGACCAGAAAAGAAATGGTTGCCACTGTCAGTAAAGAGCAAACCACAAAACACTGAATGATGTGAACTGTGTTGAAAATATGAAAACAATTATTCCCATAATATGCAGTATGTGCTTGTTTCTCAGAGGACCTTAATACTTGACACAGTGTAAAAGTTAACATTTTTTATATCTAAGAAGCAATACAGGGAACTCCAACAGCCTGAGAGAGCCTGCCAGTCTCTCTACTGGAGATTTTGGTCATTATTTTACACTATATTGAAAGCCACAAAAAAGGAAAGTTAGAAGACCAGACAAAACCTCAGCACTGTATTGCATACACTGATGTTTAATTTACATGTGAACTGGGTGCTTGAAGTTTCCATAGAGGAAATCTCCATTGACAGAAGAGACAATGCAGAGCATCACTGAAAGCTGTGGGAATGGGGCATCTTAACATTTGGGCTGACCTTCTCATCCTTTCCACCTTTTCATTTTGTAACTTTATAACTATACTTTTTCAAATGCAGCCACTAGAAAAATCATATGAACATAAGTTATTCACATGACAATTTCAAGCTCTCCCTGGTCTATTTTAATCAGCAAAATACATAAAAGAGCACTCTTCAGCTTTCAATTCTTTTTCACTACTAGGAATAGTACTGTGAGTTGATTAATCATAATACATAATCATTTCCCATTGAAACAATTTGAAAAGGAGCTTTAGAACTCTGTGTTCTGATACAGCTAAAGGGAAATGAAAAAAAAACAAGAAATCAATATAGAGATTTCAGTGGCTCCATGCAAAACAATGTTCAGTCAGATCCAACAGAGACAAATGATGCATCACAAAGCAAGATGACCACCTGGAACGACATTTCATTCTGGTTTATTGAAGAAGTGCAGGAAAAAGAAATCATTAAGGGCTCAAAAAGATCCCTGCATTTCGCAAATACATGCTTTCACAAGTTGGGAGAACTTTGGTTTCCCAGCAAACTTTGTTAAATCTGGATTTATTCTTGTCAGATTTCGTAGGAGCTCTTCATGGCCTTAATGAACCCAGGACACCGCCATAAAAAAAAAAAAAAAATCTGTATTTATGGAGTGTTCCCACAAGGTGGCACTAAATGCACAGCCGCCAGAAAATTCTTAGGGAGCACAAAAACGCAAAAGGAAAAACTACGGTCACATATACAAAATAAATAAATAGACAAGGGTCACATACATAACACAAATAGACTATTTAAGAATTGTAAATGGCAGGTTGAAAAATAAAATTAAATGCCTAAGCCAGGTTTTATCTTAGAAGAGTTAGTAGTTTCCCACTCATAATTCAACAGCTGTAGTGGGGGGACACACAGACTACACCACACGTGTATATACCCACACACGTTCACATTGACTTACAGTTAGCACTTAACAAGAAATCAAGTTAACCTTGGCTCTTTGTTCCAAGGTCTGATACAGAACCAAATATTTCTGATCTAGAAATTATTTCCCTGCCCTGGTGACACACCCACAGGTCACACAGTGCTGAATCCAAGCCCTCTGTGCACTGCAAACACCAACACTGGATACAACTGTTGTGCACCTGCATCTTTCAGTATGGGACAGCCTGCATGTCTAACAAGCCCCTACAGATCCAGCCCAGCTACAAACATCAGAGTTAAAAACCTGAATATCTTCCTAAACTTAATTCTACAATTGATACTGCACAAAATACTTAAATACTTTACTTCCAATTAAGTAGTTAAGTATTTCAGATTTCAAGTTTTAAGTATGACTAGCTAACGTGCTTTAAACATGATTATAAAGCCTGTTGTATATTTCTGTAGAGAAACATATATCGAAGTCATAGCATCATTTTGAAACTAATCCACAAACAGTAAGAAATTTCTCAGCTAAGGATACAAATCCACAATTAAACCACTTCAGGGGAGCAACCATATGCAGTAAATATTCCATTTTAAACTCCTTGATTTTTTTATCCCTCACCCTTCCCTTGTATGTTGGTTGATTCTTTTCCCCCTAAGTGCATTGCATAATCTTAATTACTGAAATAGTAATGTACCCATATGCTGGGATAACGTTTAGTGGTGTTCAGACTCCTGAAGTGTCCAGAAGCCTTCACGGGGCCCTTTGTTGCCAACTTCAAGTAAATAAACAGATACTAAACAGATACTGGGGTCATTTCAGGCCAAATGCATTCCACAGGGCTGAATTTTAAATTGTTAGCACTATCTACTTTTCCTCCAACAGTCTATTGGTTTTTTCCTTATTTTTCACACTGCTTTAAGTAAGCCTGCTGTAAGAATATTCAATTTTTACAGGTATTAAGAAAGAAAGGAGTTATTAAATCTCTTGCAACTACTTTTCAACCAAATGCAAAACAGTTATTAAGGTAAGAACAAATAAAGCAATTTGAGGATCTGCTTTGTGCTCCAGGCATTACTTTCACACAAAAAACAATCCTAAATTCCACAAGCACACCACTACTATTGATTTTCTCTCAATCACCCCACATTCAGGATAAGACACCACACGATCTGGGGGTGGGTAAGGGATTTTAGAGCCACCTTGAAGTACAAAATGCTTATTTAATTGTAACTGCCAGGGGTTTTTTTTACCCCACATCACATGCTTACACATCTGTTGGCTATATAATGTAAACTCACTGCAGTTTAAGTACAGATTTGTGATCAGAATGAATATCCCCTTCTACATATCCTCCCTTAATCCCCAGTTTTTGCACTGTATGACCAGAGAAGATTTGTTCTCTTCTGTATAAAAGGAAGTGAATATAGAGTCAATACTCCTGCTGGCATCCAAAACACTTCATGCATCCTGCTCAGCTAATGTCAGTTTCTGTCAATAATTGAATAAAACATTTGGGCTCTTTTTTCTGTAAAAAATTATATAATGTTATCTCTTTCTACATTTCAATTAATGCTCAGGTGCATCTTATATTTGACTTAGACAGAAAACTCCATGATCCTTTATTATGTTTACTTCATGGTGGTGCAAAGATTCACAAGTTTTGCTGTTTCTGCTATACAGGTGCTCAAAGACTGCACTGACAATCATTATTTAGCGAGACAGCTGTTCTCACAGAAGGTGTTTCTCAAGGAAAAATTTCAGTGTTTTCTGAGTTCTGTTTCACAACACTGATTAATTTGTATCCTGACTTTCATAAAAGACTGAAAATTAACTAGCAAGCTCATAACTCACATATTGCTGCAGTTAATCCATCAGAAGCCAGACTACCTAGGTTCAGTATGCTGCATTTTTTTCATGTTCTTACATTAACTAATTATTGTAAGAGAAATGATTCTATCAGTGGGCACCATTCAGATGCCATCCTAGAATTTTAGGAGAGTTCTAGCAAAAAGCACACTTTTTACAGCACAAATTACTTAAATAATAATCTGGTAAACTGAAGACAGTATTAAAAATTTAGATAATCAAAGGTAAATGGATTTCAATGTAAAGGCTATGGGATAAACATTTGTATATAAGAGCTAATGGAAATAAAGCTTCGTTGCATTCTTGCTCAGGTCACTATCTATTGATCCTTAAGAGCAAAGCTGTTGGAAAATACAAGTGCTCCTCCCCCTCCAAACCCCTGGGCCTGTATGGCAGTAAGAGAGCACCACCACTGAAAGACGAGTGTGACAAGCAAAATGATCTTTATAATTGTTGCTTTGTTTTCCCATAATCCAAACTACTCTTTGTAAAGCTTTCTCTCAGCCCAGCTATTGCTGTCCTCAGTCCTTACTATTCTTGCATCAAATCCAGAAGATCTTATTCCAACCCCTCTGAGATTTTTTCTCTAACAAACAAGAGAATCATCACTCTACAAGGTGATATTTTCACGCCATATTCCTAGTAACAGAAATAGCGTATTCCACTTTTTTGAGCAGTTTTATATACACTAATTGCACTGTGAAAATTAATATTGATCTTTCAAACAACTGCACTGCTTCCAGAGGCAATAAAATATTGAATTATTGTTCTCTAATTCAGGGCCATCTAAACACACTAAGAATTGGAAGAGATCCTGCTCTGAAACACTCTAATGCTGTACAGATGAGATCATTTGTAGCAGCAAGGGATTAATCGCAGGGGAATTGCTCTCTACTATTTCACATGCTACAGCTCCCATAATTTCCAGTTTGCCTTCCCACTCAATCTATAAAGAAGCAAATGCACTTACATCACCTCTGAGGTAAACAGTAATGCAGATGTTCCTTGAGGTGTAAAATCTGCCCCAGAATTCTCTGGGTCAAACCTTTATGCTGCTCAGCAGACCAGAGAGCCTCATGCAAAGGAAGTTCTTACAGAGAACACAACCTACCATAAATGAGAATTTATATCTGCTATTATAAATTAATTTAGAAGCCTGCATCTAAAGCCATTAAATGTAATACCATACTTATGAAGAAAACTGCATTTGTTTTTTCAGCTGAAAAATAGGGGGGAAAGCCCATTTTATTCTGTAAGTATTGTCTAACATCTTAACAGTCAGAAATCTATTAGCCCAAGCAGCCAAGCTTGTGCATAACCCTACATTTGAAATATGTGAAACAGAAGAGCCCGTTAATTAAACATTAGCATCATTCCAATCAAGAGACATTTTATTAGAGAGAGAAACCAGCATCAAACACAACACTCTTCTTTAGTGCTCCAGAGCAGCCACTCTTACGTGCAGCCTGTAAATCAACTTGCTGGTGAAATAGGCAAGTGGACTGATGATCACAGGATAATTTACTTATTTCAAATTTTGTCTGCAGGGGGAAGATAAAGTTGCTAACAACAACAGGAAGCCATCCAAGGCACATTTATTAGAAGTTATTTCTACACAAGAAAAAATAATTAAGGCCTTTTCTCCAAGGAATGATGCCACACTCAGTGGTATGGAACTGTCACCAATGAGGTAGAGGTACAAAAAAACCTAACAGCCAGACTGTGTTCAAAGACACAGAGAAGAAGAGGACTAGGCATCAAAAAGTGTGATCATGGAGTTCGGGAAAGAGATTAGAAATCCTAGAAATGAGAATAAAATTGAACTTCAAAGGCATTACACTACGATTTATCCCTAATAGGAACACTCGCCAGAATGGTGGCAGTAAAAACTGCATTACAGGCTTTATTTTGTTCCTATGACCATTTTTTATATCTCATACAAAGATGGTAAATGATGAGAGAAGCAAACAGGTGGTCAATGGAACACTCTCCTTTTGTCAAGTCTTAAACCATTATCTCAGACAACACAGGATATAAGTTCTACAACTTTTTCCCTTCTCTTCCTGCTTCGATTCCTCTGTATTATCATTTACCTTTACAAAAACCTTTACTACAAAAAAAAAAAAAAAAAAAGACTATAGCTTTAAAACTGCAATTTTACTCACAAACACGACATACTGACCTCATTGATGTTTGCAGCAGTGAGCCAGAGAGCCTTAGCTCAAAGGCCTATTTCATACTTTTTATTTAGTATAACTTTACTCCTAATTCAAAATTCAGTTGAATAATGAACCTCTTGCTATCACTTTTAACAAAAAACTCAGCACATTCAGTCTATTCAAGCCATGTCAAAGGTACTTGGCTGGGGTTTTTTTACCTCTCCCAACTGACTGTTACTGAAATAACCTTAATCAGCTCCATGATTCATCTGTTACTTTGACCCTCTCTTTAATACTCTGTTGAACACAAGTTCAGTCCTAGATATTGAATTTTATCTATTAAGAGAAAGAACTCTAGGCCGCTTGTACTCTGAAACTTGGAGCAAAAAAGCGTTCATAGAAAAGTGTATCTTAAAATAGCACTCTGCCATTTCTACTGCCAAAAACCTTAATAAAACATATTATACTTTATAGAGAGGATTAGAGGATTTTTTTTCCTTTGATAAACAGCGCCTGTAGAAATCCTGAGTGTTATCCATATTCAATAAGAATCAAGTATCTGGATATGCTGATGTGAAAAACCAATCCATTTTCCTCCATTCATCCTAACAAATATTTATCGACAAACCAAAATCTAAAAAATCTCAAGCACTTTTTTTATTAATGATTACTTTAAAAGATGAGGGCTGTCCATTCCAAACCCCATACATTTTCCTTGTATGCATTTTATATAGAAAAAGCTTGATAGTTGCAGTAAAACGTAAACATGTACCGGGATTAGCCCTATTCCTTTTCACCTCTCAGTTCACGCAAATCACAGAAGCTGCCAACATGTTACAGTGTAATCTGTGCTGATTACTTGCACTTGCAGGAGGAGAACGTTCTGTTCCTCAGGTATTTCTCAGACAAAAATGGAGGGGGATATCTGCATAATTCCACTGGTCAAAAAATTCCTCTGGAAAGGGTAACAAGAGATGCTATATTCACTGTAGTGCTCTGCTGGTTCTCTTCAGTTTCAAAGAGAAGGAAAAATAACCCCCAAGGAAAAGTGTTTGGGAGGGGCAGATCAAGCTCACAATGCTTTGTTGTCTATGAGTTTAAACCTCTTTAAAGCTTTAAATATTTCTCCTCTTTATTTTTATTTCTTCTTTATTTGTATCTCACTTGAACCCTTCCAATGCTCTCTCAGGGGAGTGGGTGTGTGGGGCTCAGGTCCAGCTGGGCTTAAACCACAACAAGCAAGATAACTGCCAATTAAATAATTAAATATTCAATGTATATTTCTAGGCAACTGTTCTGTGATTACTCTGTATTGTGTTTAGTAAAAGTAGTATTAGAAAGGGGGCAAAAAGAAATTAAATTTCTGTTGTCCTAAACTCCAAATAGTCAATAGCTATTTTCTTGCTTTAAGAAGTTTGTTTCCTTTCCTTCCAGTGCCACAGGAGGTTTAATCAAGCTGGACCAAAGAAAACAAATTCTAGGAATGATGAAATGCAAAATATCCTGACCTCCTTGGAGAGTAATACTGTTTACCTGCCAAGTGAAAAGCTTTCAGCCAGCTGGATCATTTATTTTTAACTATCACTAAATAGAAGAGAAAATGGCTCCAGGCACTTCAGAAAACAAAGGAAATTAAACATTTAATTGCCTTTGTAATCAAATAGACTTTACATTGTTATTTTGTTCCGTAGAATCTTTTATCACCTTTTTCCCTAATAATACCTAGAATGGAAATGATAGAGTCTTTGTAAGTTCAGGGCAAAAAGCTTAATAATTTCTTACTTGGGTAGCCTGACAAGACACCAGGGACCTGGTGTAAGACCTCTCTTTAGCTAAATTTGCTAAGTCTAACCAAGAATTTCAGAATAAATCCTGATAATAAAGCATCTCTACTCAGACTTATTGTGCAACTTCATTTGTATATTCTTCTATACTAAATCGTCATCTCAAAGTTTGTTCAAGATGAAACTGTGCTGGAAGTTATCCCAACAGCAAAAGACTGATAACTACGTACCTGCCTACAAAAGAAAGTATACTCACAGTTTTTATTGTATCAAATTCAATTGTATGAGACAAAATACCAGAAGGCTGTTAGCACTGATGCACAGATACATTTTTCTGTCCTGAAGCCTGATTCAATGCAAGCATCTGATAAAACCATTCAATAAATAAATCAATGCACTGCAGACAGTTACAAGTAATACCCAAATGGAGCATACTTTCACCAGCCAGAACTCAAATTTCATTGCAGCAGAAATAATGCAAATATTTGCAACAGCTTCAGCTAACTAGACATTTCAGCACATTGATGGTCTCCTGATTCTTACTCTGAGAAGCAGTAAAATCAAAATTCACATTACATACAAAAGAAACATCAAAATATTCTTATTTAAAAGTGGCAGGAAAAGGAAGCACTTTTGATTTTAAACTTTACAACCCTCTTGACAGTCTTCATCCCTCTGAACTGGATTTTATTTTCTTAATTCAAACTTACACAGTAAAATGGAACCATTTCTAGTATTTTACATCTGGTGCCTTGGATTTTGAGTGCTTTCCAAAGTAAATGGCACCCACTTAAAGGAAACTTTGTCTATGAAGGTCAGAATAGTCCTGATCAGATGATACACCTCAACAGTTTTGTTTTCCCTAATAAAATGTTGCCTTAACTAAACACAAATGTATTGTCTCCTAAAATAACCTGTAATGAATCTATGTGGCAGTTTTGATATGGTGCCTGTATTTGATAGCAGCAGCTCTTGTTGAGAGATCAAAATTTTTCAGTGTTTGAACAGCTTTTGTGAAGTGAGTTACCACAACCTGCCTGTGAACAAGAGTATCTGCTCTAGGTTTGCCAACAATTTGGGTTCACTGTGGGAATGGTTCCAGATAGAGGTGTCCTTCTGGCAGACTTTGGAGACAGATTCCATGGTTGAAAGAACCAGGATGAAAGAACGTCTGGAGCACAGACTGATGTATTTGCCTCGATGATGTCACTGTTCATTGATGATGTCATGTTATTTACGACTATGATCACTCTGCTCTTATTAAGGGAGGGGTTTGGAACACAGTCCACACAGGTAATTCAACTTTTAAACTTACAGGGAGAAGTGGAGTTTAAATACAGTTCAAACATAAGCTGAGTGCTCTACTTTCATAGGAAAGATTGTAATTGTGTGACTTACTGAATGTCTTACAAATCAAGACCAAAAAAAAGAAAAAAAACCAAAACCTTCCCAGATGATGGGTCTCAGTTGCTTACCTAGCAAGCAGCAGTTTAAATAACTGGAACAATTGAAATACCAGTAACCTTTAATGAACTGGAAAAGTATAGACCCAACTCATTGTTAGTGAGTGATAATAGGAACTAGCAGGCAAGAGAAGCCATCACAAGTTTTATCCCTGGCTACACAAGTATTAAGTCTCCCAATACAAATCAAAAAGCACAAGAGCCCAAAAACTAAAGCAAGGATCAAAGCAGAAGTCCCAGCTGTTATCAAAAATTGGTCCAGATACAATATAAGAAATTAAATCATTATTATAAAGCTAGGGGGTTTTTATTTTCTATTTTAGTGTGTCAATCAGCACAGCAGCTACACAGTAGAATATGTGCAGGTATAAAAAAGCACATATAATGAAAACCTTTTAAGCACATCAAAAAGCAGACCTCCTTAGATAACGAATGAAGGACTTCTTGTAACTCCTAAGGGGGTTTCTATAATGGCCTCATTTTTACCCAGTAAAACATACATATCAAAAAAAGGCATTTCAATACAGAACCATTAACTCCACGTTTTGGTAAATGCTCATAACAAAAGAGATGAGCTCCACTTTTACTTTCTTTCTATAAAAATTATCTCTGACCTAGAGGTACTACAGAACACCTACAATAATACTATAACACAAACTTCGTATGTTCAAAATCTAATGGTGCTTTTAGCACAGAATCAAGTTATACAGAAAAATTGTATTGAAAACAGCACAAAGAACAGATCATTGATGGGTATGAAGTTTTGCCCATCTGAATAAGGTTTTGTGCCCTTATTCAAACATAAGATTTCCTGAATTTAACTTAATTATATAGAAAATTCCTAGAGTTATAGTGGTACCGATCCTACTACCCCTTATTAACAGGTACTCTGCACATGTTTCAAAGATTATTTCTATTTCATTTCATAGTGAAGGTCTCTTCAAGGTAACAACTGAAGGAAGTTCAAGATCACTTTGTACATTGAGATATTCATGTGCAGCTACAACATGAACATTAAGTGAAGCTCTTTTAATATTATTTCAGTAAAAATTACAGAAGTCCATATATGAGACTGGGAGGCACATATTGAACAAGTTATTTTACTCATGCATAAAAGTAATGTGGGTGTTTCACAAATTACTATGACACAGAACATAAAATTAAGACAGAACAAGAAAATTATATTATTATGCTGATGACATTATTTAACACACTTCTAATCTGCTATTTCAATACATTTGCCATTTCTAAAACACAAAGGGCTAAACTCTATAGAATAATTCAATACTAAAATATCTTTTCTGTGGAGCTTTCCAAGATCTGTGGGGCTGTAGAGAGAAAACTGTGGACCTTTCCTTTCTTTTACAGGCAGAAAGTGTCCTGAGGACTTCACAGAAGATTCTTCTTTTCAGACACACTCGGACCTCAGAAATTTCCACAGAAATCCATAGTGCCCTCATGTCTCACTAGTGGATCAGTCTGCATTGAGTACTAAACCACTATTTTTTCCTATTTTTTTTTAATTTCAGGTAGGAGGCGACAAAATATTTTACCAATGAATATACTTTGTAATTTGGGTAATTCCCACATACAAACCTGAAGGGTAACATTCATACCCATTTTCTACCCTTTGCTATGGTAAAATAATTGGAGGCTGCCAGAAACAGCTTGGAAATCTGAGCAAATCTATCCACTCTCCTGTGTCTAACAGCCTTATAGGCCTTCTAAATTCCATTATTTCCCCAAGAACACCTAGGAAAGGTATTGGTAGGGGACACACGTACATGTGATAAATTCTGCACCTAGAAGTCTGTTCCATCTTGCAAAAATAATATTTATACCAGCTTTTCAGGGCATTTGAGGCCCATTTTTTGGCCTTCCCAACAGCCAAAAGGCACACAGAAAAAAGTTTTTAAAAATCCCATCATCAGTGATTACAATACAGTAAATTCTATGCTCAAACCTAAAGGTAGATCCTCTGAATGAATCAAATATAAATTTGGGGCTTTCCCCAACCCTTGCAAAAAGAAATCAAATTTACTTTTTTTTATAATACTCTTATTCTTGCATGCCTCATGGTTTTATTATAGAAAACAAGTGCACAGTAACATATGGTACATCTGTTTCATATTTTGTCTTTCTGCTGTCGTGCTATTTCTCTCAACATTCAGTAACACACTTCTGTTGGCTCATAATTATTTTTAAGCTGCAAATGAAACACAGCCTACCTCTACTGTCACTCCAGGGACATGATATTCCTCCCTCCTTCCCTCCTCATACAAATGTATAGTGGAATACAAAGATAGCAAAACCAAAATTAAGACAAGAGAATTTACTAGTTAATAACCAGGAGTCGTTATCAAACACTTCACATTCCTTCACTTCCAGAAGTTTGGTTTTGCAAACACTCCTACCCTGTAATTCACAGAGGAAGTGATGGAAATATAAAGGAGATGGTACCAGCAGAAACTATAGTTAAAATTCATTTAAGCAAACCCCAATACTTGCTCAAATCTGTACAAAAGCATAATCTCCAACTGAATAGGCAACCTCAGTCACAACAGCCATGTGGAAACATCTGTGAGGCAAAAAGCAGGACAAGAGCTGGGAGAAAGCACCGAGAAAAGAATGGTGAGGAACTGAAACCAGGAACATAGCATTAGCCAGCAAAAAGGTACAAGGGGGAAAATAGATGATGAAAAGAGGTATTACCTGGAGGGTGAACTTACACATAGAAGCTCTCTGAGAAATAAAAAACCTGGCAGCAAAGAATGAGTAATACGTAGAAAAACTGGACCCAGAAAGGGGCAATAAAAGCACAACAGGGGAAGTGAGATGGGAGCAGTGAATATGCAAAGAGTCAAGATAAGTTTGAGCATAAACATAATGGAGAGAATTTTTTATACCTGCATACATACAGAAGAGCCTGTAAGTCTCTCAAAAGAGAAGATATGGGGAAAATACAGAGAAACCAAAAAGTAACAATGTTTTGTGAATCTGACACTGGAAGCTGATGGTGCTGGCAGTGCATCGAAAACGCAGCAATAAATATAACCAAAAAAATCTTAATTTGTCAAAAATTTGCCCCCAGTCTGTCCAAGAAAATCTAAATACTTCTTAGCAGCTGTCTTTTCCTATGGGCTTTATGTCACATTTCACAATGGGACACTGATTGGCAAACCTGAATGCCACTTTGTTAAATAAATAAACATTCAATAAAAATAATACACTACTGTTGCTGAAATGCCAATTTTAATTGCAGGACTTCAAGCCTTCCCATTTCTTTGTGAAGCAGATGGTAGTTTTGCTGGAAAGCAAAGGACTGGAGGTAGTTAGATTTGGCACACTGAAAATTGGCACCAGAAGTTGAAAACGTTCCATTTCAATTTTGTCACAGGGAAAGATGAATCTACGAATTAGGTCATAAACGGTGAAGTAGAAGCTAAAGGAACTTTTAACTCTCCAGCCACTTCACCATTAAAGAGTCTGAATAGTTTCCTCTTATTACACATTTTACAGCGTGCTGTAAATACCATAAATTAATAAACGATTCCAGCTCTAACTTGAGGGCCTCTTACTGTTTCTTCCCTGTTCTTTGTGCATAACCACCAAAATAACTGCACTTTAATAAAAAGTTGGCATGTGTATATTTCAAAAAGAAAAAGAGTAAATTATTCTCATCAAGAAAGGTGTTTTAGGCACACATTGAGCAAATACAGTATTATTTACAGGAGGGAAAGAGTTTCTAGACATCCATTGATCCAACTGATATAACACTGACATGAGATCATCTATCCTATTTCATATTTCAGTAGAACTAAAACATATGGCTTTCAGTAGATTCTTTTATGAATTGGACTGTTGACAAAAACAAGCTTTCCAGATCTGCCATTGGCACAACACTAAACTGAAATATTATTATATTCCCACATACCAACATAATATCAATATGCTTCTTAGCTGTATGGAAAGTCCTTTACACAAAGAAACAATATGTGTTTATAGATATCTAATCAGAAAATATAAAGTCCTATGAAATTGTTTCTATAGGATGACTCAGGATACCAATAGAAAGGGTGTACAGCAGAACTTCTGAAGAAAGCTCTAGAAACAAAAGCTCAAAAAAATTTTGAATTTTTGCAGATAATGTTCCAGAAAGTTTTATTTTTCACTCATAAAAGGAGAGCTAGGTCATACTTTCTCAGTATTTTAATAGCAAGTAAACAGCACTTCACTAATATACAACATACAGTGAATTACCAACTTTCTTCCTCCTGGTTACTTTACAGTCATGAAAATGTAGCAGTGTAAGGCTATAGAGTGTGTATTGCATCACTTTCTCAAAACTTATGTTTTACTTTAGAATGGGATTTTGCAAGACCTTAAAAGAATTTCACAGCATGAATTCAATAGCTAAATTTAGTGAGATCTGCTCCCAATTTCCCCAGGCATTTTTCACAACCTTCCTTCAAAGCACTAAGTACAAGCTTGCACAAACTAATTTTAAAAAGAACATTCTTCCCTATCTCAAGAAAAGATATATGAAAATACACTGCTTATCTCAAAAGTGGCATTGTTTGGGTAGCATTCACTCCAGTTCAAGGAAGGAAAAAACAGGGCCTTCATAGACCCCTGCTTCCTTCATGGATCAAGACAATGCTCCTGTTCCAGATGTACTCAGAAGTTACCCTCCTATCTGCTACTAGATTTGGGTTTTTTCCTTTATTAAAGTACAAGCAGCAGCAGTTACCAAAGAGATACAGAAATTACCAAAAATCATGTTCACAATTTTTCAATTCACTCCCATTTTTATTCCCATATATTTATAGTTCCATTATTATTTTTATTCCACAGCCCTCATCTCTCATCATTCATTCAGTGCTGACAAACATGTTATTCCTTAACAACATATGTATTTATGCCACCAGCTTCAGTGCACAGTAAGAATGTTATAAACAGTCTCAGGGCAGAGTAAATTCAATTATAGGCATGCAGCTAAAATATAGAACAGCATACCTAATGAAACTTTCCATGTCTCAAAATTTTTTAAGTTAATGTTTCTGCAATCATGTTATGAACATTTTTGAAGTAAGGCAACCTCAAAATGATCACTTAATTTTTTTTATTTTAAATGGGTCATATCCTGCCAATTTTTGTGGTAAGCTACTGCCTTCTTTTTGCCATGCCTCCACAATACCCAGAATATCTCAAAATGAAGCAGGCAAAACCCAGTCCCTTCCAGTGACACCAGCCCTAAGCTGACACTCAGCTGCTGGTACAGTGCCAGCCTGGACATGCTCCAGGGGTTCAGGGATGGCAGCAGCTGCCAGCTCTGGGCCCCCACCACGACCAGAGCCTTGGCCACCGTGGTGTCTCAGCTCGAGAGGCACCAGCCACAGCAGCCAAGCACCCCCGTGCTTCACAGCACAGCAGAGCTGGCAGCTGGGAGGTGACAAATGTTCAGGTGATAAAATTTCTTAGTGGCAGACATGACCTCACCCAACAGAAACTAGTTGAGACCAAGGGATTTGACCCATCAAATACACACCTTTCCCCACCTAATGAAATGTTCAAAGGAACATTCTAGTATTACTCTAATATGTTGGAAGAAGTCCGTTTTGTACACGTTAAAAAATAAATCAAACGGAATTAATATTTTGTAAAAAGAAATTTAAATTAGTATGCAAAATATAAAGCTAAATTTGCAGAAACATCCCCTATTTCATGTTATAGAAGGACTTACTCTAGAGATTAATTTATGTTCTTACTCGCAACCATTTTTCTAATACAGTCATTAAATTCTGTTTTATGAATCACTGTTCTCATCTGGGCTAAAGCAATTAAGTTCTCAAGACAGAACAGTAGGTGTGCTGGTGCTAATTAATATTCCCCTGAGGTGAGCCTAGAGTTTGCCTGTGTCTCCAAGTACACCTGAGGTTGGCATTAATCAAGACAGCAATTCTTTCTTGGCATTTCTTTGACAGAACAAACCGGGCATTCAGGATCAAGTTTCTTTCTATCGTGCCCTCCACGGGCTCTCCCTGCCCTATCCTACATGGTGCTCCCTTCACTTGTAGCCAGAATTTCACCCAAACTGCAGTGCTTCCCTCCTAATCCACATTAAGGAGTCAACACAACATGATTTTAGCAGTTTTAGTTGACCTGTTCAGGAAATTACTATTGATTTGGTCTGATAACACAGGAAAAAAACAGCCTGTACATGTGACACTGAAGACAACACCTAAGACCTAAGGAAAACCTTTCTGAGCTCATACAAAACCCTGAAAGAGCAATTCTGGCTGTTTCTGTGTGCCAGCTAAATTTTTCCTCCCTTCTAATACCTTATTATCTCATTGGTCCACTGACAAAACATTAGCACACACACAAAAAACCAAACAAACAAAATAACCCCACCACACAAAGAACAACACACCACCTTGTTTGAATATTTTCCTATTTCAGCCTCTGTCACAAAGCAGGCCAAGAAATTCCTCTATTTTCCTCTCCCCACAAGTGTTTAATGGTTTTGTTTTGTGGTTTTTTTTATAGAAAACATTTCACTTGTGCTTCAAAAAGAATTTTATGTTTTCCAGTTGTGCAATTGAAGGATGTACTGTAGGTAAATACAGACAATTTCTGTTTCTCATGTTTTAAATTTGCTTTGTCAGTTTATTCTTATTGTGTATAAAGCTCTATTCTTGTATGCACAGGTAGGAAGGTGTACTAACCAAGAAAGTTTTTAACCCTTTTCTGTTAACGGCCAGAAAATACTGAAGTGTTATAATTTTTAAGTCTATAGATTTTGCTTAAGTTCATTAATTCAAAGTTCTCAGCAAAAATATGAAAATTTTTAAAATACTACTAAGCATTTTGAAAGTCTTGGAAGTTTCAATACAAGTTCTTACATCCCATAACAGTTTATGGAATAAAAGAGATATGCCACACAAGGTGGGGGGGGCCAAACACACCCAAAAAAACCAAGCCCCTGAGATTGCTGGTTTCCCAGTACAGGAGCAGTAGTGAGTCTTGAAAGTACTTCTGTGTGTCAAGATACTTTTAGTCTCACAAAGAAGGATGCTGGAATTGCCAAAGGCTCCCAACCATCTAATGGAAGCAAAGAACACTACAGATATCTAAGAGTCAGAATAGTCAATGTAAAACTGGAATTCAATTAACAGACTTCTGAAAAATGCTTCCATACTTCTATGGTATTCTGAGAAGTGTCAGAAGAAATACCATTTCATTGCAAATAATGTCACTCCATCTTTAACATGTTCATGTTTCACCTTATGAAACAGAGGCTCACCATGAAAAATAACAGAGATGCTGCAAGGGCTGTGAAAAGGCATCCAACATGCTAGACCAGCACCTATTCCAGACATTTGTGCATTTATTTATTAATAATAATTCTATTATCAAGGGGAAAGCTACGTACAACTCAGGCCTACCTGAAAAGTTAGCCAAGGTATTCCAACACCACAGAGAATAGATTTAGTCTCAATCTAGAATATTACCCTGCAGATTCCACATCATCAGTTACAAGTGGAAAAAAAAGGCAAATTAAATTCACAGTAAGGAATCAAACACACCAAAAAGAAAGCATTTCCTGTATCCCTTCAGGGATAATCATTGTTCTGGTGTCCTACTGATATGAAACCTCCTAGTTTATATTTCAGTAATCAATGACTATAAAGAGATAAATTTCAATACAGGATAATATTAGCAAAAGATTAATAAGAATATTTATTTACTAAAATTTATAGTGGTCTTAGAGGTCAGATTTGGGTTCAGTTTTGGTATGATGTAATCATGAAATCCCTTACAGCACAGCAAGAAACCGTGCAACTAAAATAGCAAGAGCCAGTCTGAGCTGATGGAAAGCTGATGTGGTATTTCACACCAGAAAAATCAAAGCCTCAGTCACCAAAGTATAAAAATACTTTTTCGTGATTGATGAAGGCAAATTAAGTTATTTGATGGCAGAGATCCATATTCAAAAGCAATGCAGGAATGAAACTCATACACTTAGATGCTGTGAAACCTTTGCCAATAGGGTTTATGAAAGTCAAGTTTTACACTAGATCCCAGAAGCTAAATCAAAAAAAGAACATATTTATCCAGTGAATATTTCCAGATGCCCAGACATGACAGAGCACAATTATCTTCTTTAGCTACTGTACAGGGTTGGGGTTTTTTTCTGAAATTAAACCTCCACAATTTACTTCTCAAATACAGACACTTCTAAAGCATTTGTTTCTTAAATACTTAGTACAGCACAGCTAAATTATTTTAAACATTCTGTACAAAGAACTGAACACTCCACTCTTAACAGGAAATATTGCTAAGGCCTCTTGGTTTGCTGTGTCATTCAGGTTCTGCCCAGCTTACAGGAAAATGTAAACTAAAACAGATTAGCACTACCAAAACTGTGAGACCATATTCAGACTCTTATTTCACTACTTACGTACTAGATAGTTAGATAAAAAGAGTAAACTGCAGAAGCAAAAGAAACCTCAAGAAAAACATCAGAAAATGGAAAGGCACTAAAAGAAAAAGCTGTATCATCTCAACAGAGACAGATCAGGAGAGTTACTTCATATACAAGAATTATCAATTTAAAATGTAAAGTTTAACAGTAGCTCTGCACAGGCAGATTTTTTTAAAATACCAGTACAGCAAATGTGCACATGTGTATTTATTCTCTCTAACACTTATCACAATCTGCTCTGTTTTCCTTCAGATTCTTATCTAGCAGCTTAGTAAATGGAATTGTGAACTGCAGAAGGGTATACAGTTCTCTACCTTGGCACACTATGAAAAGTGTTGAGCATTACTGTGCAAACTGTCAAAGCTACTGCTGGGTTCTCCTGAATTCCAACCTTTCTTCCTTCAGCTATTTTACACATGTTCGTGGAAGATAAGTAAACATTTCAATATAATTTCTTGAAAAGCAAAAAATATTAATATATTGTTTGAAATAAAGCTTCATCTGTATTTGATATTACAGGAAATCTCCTCCCTGAAACAACCTGAAGTTGTAATTACCTACAGTGTTTTACCTACAGAGTAGCAGGAGTGGTGACACATATTGGTCCAAAACCAATTAACTTCTGGCTACCATTTAACAGAAAAGCAAAAGAAAGTGACTGAATCAAACAACCTCTTTAGTTAGGTTAATCATTCTAAATTACAAAGTTCTCTTTAATTGTATGGTCTGCACTGGTTTTAGGTATCTAATAGTTGGAAAGGTATTAATCTGAAGTTCATTGCTTGCCTCTGCAGGTGACATGAGAATATTCACCTTCCCTATTCTCCTATAATAGCTGTAGGAAATGCAAAATTCATGCTCAGACAGAAACTTCTTTATCTGAAATGGAAACTGCTTCTTCACAGTTTGGTTTTCTTGCTCCACAGCTACAGCATTAGGCTTCACAGTATCAGAATAATTTTATACTAGAAAAGTTCATTTGATCATACTGTTTGGGGTCTTTAACAACTGCACTTCTTAGTGCTTAAAGCAAAGAAAGGAACATTTCAAGCCATGGTTATTTTATGTAACAGGTCTTCTCTTTTTGACTGTCAGTGGGGTCTTGCTTTTTATTGGTTTTAAGAGCGACTTATTCTTTCCAGAATTTGCAGCAAAATCTCTCCCTCCATCTATAGCTTATAAACTGCAAATTTTAAGTTTTTCCATCCAAAAAAGTGATGCCTGATTATTTAATCATCTGTGTACATCTGGAAATTCACATTATAAGCAGCAAGTTCAACAACGTGAACTGACTCTACTTTATCTTAATCTTTTATTAGAGAAAGTAAATTCACTCTGACTCAGATGAACTTGTTGCAGACTATCAGGATGTTCCTCTTCCCTGAACTGTAAAGAAAGCAGGACAAGCCCATTTTATAATGGTCATTACAATGGTTTAGAAATATCTCTAAATCCTTCCATTGTGTCTACCTCCATGTTCCCAAATGACAGCTTGTTTCAGTTACACTGATGGCCCTGCAGCACAGCCCTTCACTCCATGTCCTTACTCACGGGCACAGTAATATGGGAAAAGGGAAGGACAAACCCCTGTGGAAGAGGAAACATTGCCTTTTTTCCTGCCTCCTCACACATGAGCTTTTTATCCTCTCAGATGTGGGTGATGCCTGATACAGTTCTTGCCCTGCACAGCAAAACAGAAGGGAACACTGCTTTTAATGACCACGCTATTCAAAGCGTTAACAAAGAGGAAAAAGTTAATCTTGAATTTGGGAAAAGGAGGTGAGTAGCCACAGTGTCATACAGAATTACTACCTCAAGACACAGCAGACTTTGAACTTAGGAGTCAAAGAAAATGAATAGTCAAAGCTGAACAGCACAACAGGGGAGAGGGGGATAATACTGAAAGTGTAAGATGTGTAAATGGTATAAATAAGGAGTTTATACAAATTGACTCACTCTTCTTAATCACACGTAATCCTGCCAGTAGCCTTTTGCAAGCTGAATTAAAAACAAAAACAGCAGCAAGCCTCATCATGTGTTTTCCTGAATTTTCTACCATCTGGTAAAAATGAGTTAATCAATAAAATGAAAGGAAATTCATAGCAAAATAGATTTACTATAGTTTTTGCAGGAAAAACTGGGTTTTTTCTGCACATTTTAGAATTCTTCATCTGTTAAGATTATTATTAAAAATGGATGATTACTTAGTTCTAGAAAAAAAATGTATGAGGAAAATAAGTCTTAAAAGCTGAAAGAATTCAATTTGTTTAGACACTATTAAGCCAGGATTAGAAAATAAAACATACCACCACATATTCCCACAGTAGTAGGGAAAGACTGATCTTAATTAAGACACAAAAAACCCCCCAACTCTTCAGATTATATAAAGATAGAGTTAAAAATATGTATTTATGGACATTGGAAAACAAAGTGTCCAGGGCACCAAAGACTATATTAGAGCTAAAATGCACTACTGACCTGCCAAAGAGCATGTAATTCAATGGCAAATTGTGTTGTTCACTGCAGTCACAATGTCATCAGTACCCAACATTCTCAAGAAGCAGCTATGCAAGTGTGAAACACCTAAAGTACCCCAAACATGACACTGACAACTTGGGAAAAACAGCAGAAGAACAGGAGGAATTGCTGGTTGGCACAGAAATAAAGTGATTTTGCAAGTGTTCAGTGCCCCTTCCTGCTAAAATCCAAAGTCCTGCAGAAAAAGAATGAGCTGGCAAAGGTCAGAAGGCATTAAACCACACACACTTGTCAAAGCACAAACTTTCAGGTTGGGATATTAAAACACAGTCACAGCTCACAAGGAGTAGAACTTGAGACAAATGAAATGTAATTGAAATACTCTCTTAAACAGAATTCCACAAGCTGAATAATCCATTCCTAATGGATGTTCAAACGGTAAAAGAATGCCCTGAGACCTATTAAGGGTAAGCCTTCATCAGAATATAGAGATAGAAATTTCACACACGATGGGACTTGTTTTTAAAAACACATGTAATACAATTCCCAGTTTCAAAAATTTTCACTTATCTAACACCTACAAGAGGACTGAAAAAGTAACCCCGGAATAATCCAGTCAGCTGGACAAGAATGCCAGTCTCCAGAACTGGCAGATATGTACAGCAAATGCAGAAAGAGAAGACTGGTGGGGAGAAAGGTGAGAGGAAAGGCACCTGCAGAAAATATTAATAGAGGTTGGGACCAATTTAGTGTGAAGCAAAGGTGTCTTCCTCTATCCAAACTACTTCTCTACTTTTTGGAGTGGGTTTTAATTAAGATGTGTTAAAATATCTGAAATATTAATACAACACTGTGTAACAATTTGCCATAAATATTAAAGCTAATAAATATGGTATTAATTTTTTAATATATATATCCCTAAGTTATCATTGAATCAAGATTTTGGAATATCAAATAAAGCATAGATTCTGCCTCACATATTTGGAAACAACCTAACTGGACACAGCTGGGAAATGAACACCTAGAAAAATTTTGGAACAAAATTTGGTTTTCAAATACAGTTTCCAACTGTATCAAGTTACCACTTTCTTATGACACCACTGTGACATGAAAAACAGAAGACCTTTTAGGTGAAAAAAGTATGAGAAATATACTCCTAAAGATAATTTTGTTTTCTTGTAAATTTACATAATCTTTCCTCCAATATTTGATTCTGTTTAGCAATCAAGGCACCACTTCTCTACACAGTGAGGCAATGCAAGACCTGAAAAGGACATCGCCCTACCTATTTAACATAGAATTACAGGTACCTTCAATTCATGTTTTATTGTTACACCTGTATACTTCTTTAAGATAAAAATCTCTTCTCTAAAACATTACGTACAAATATTTTTTTCTTGGACTTTGCCTGACTGGCAGTGCTTGTTAATTCTGCAGTCCTGAAGCCAGGACAGCACAGTGTATTCAGGTGGAAAAGCCTATCACGAGTGTTCTTGTCTAATTGCTCCAATTCTCAGCCTGACAGTTCTCCCTCTTCAGGGGACGAGCTGCCTGACAGGATGAAGAATGCCTGGTTTTGCTTTCTTAAGCAACTTCTGTGTTTTCTACTCTTTAGTTCTCTCCTCCCTTCTTTTACTGCACTAGGGAATCTGAAGACAAAAATATCTCTCAAGTGTATGGAAAGTACCAGATCATTCATACACAACAATGCAGTTCATTCATTCCCATATTTCAAAAAACTAAGAATATACAAGTTATATGTTATAAATAGAAAAATAAATATACTAAAATAACAATAATGTAAAAGTAAAATAAATTTTATCCACCAGAGGGTGATGTAGTAAGCAGTGATTGTTAACCAATGAAGAAAAATCATGTCAAATCTCTCTTGCCAGCAAAACTTACACTACCATACAACCCAATGTCTGAGCACAATTTTTTAGGAAGAACTTCAGGTTTCCAGAATATTGTAGTATTGTTCCAGTGATATGCTGTAATTTTATTACAGTATTAATTATTAGAAATACTAAAGGATTGCAGGTTCATTTTGGATTTTTTACAATAGCTATAAAAAAGACAATATAATGTGTACCTAAATGTATTCATGTTAACATCAAACTCTGTATAAACCTTAATAGTTTTTCCACAGGTAATACATACTCCATAGCCCAGACAGCTGGGCTGACAAGTAGGCATATTTTCAGAATGATGTGGAAAGACTTTTGGCTCCCAAATAAAGGGTAACTGGGAATTTTTATTTCCCCTCAAGATACAGCTTGGTTTCTGTCACTCAGATAAGAAACCTGGTGATCACTGAATGCAAAACATTCTGAATATCCCAACCTATGTATAATTTTTCAATGTACACATGTGCATAATTACATGTACACATCAATAGAACAGCTGGCTTTTATTACAGACCTGTTGATTCCAAGTTTGGAGTGAAACATTTTTTTAATGCTTTAGTATATCAAGATCTAAATATAACCCACTAGTTCACCTCCACCTTCTAGAGTATCCAGAAGGAATATTATACCACAATGTTCAGGCATTTCTTCACTGAATTAGTTAAGACCACAATGCTTTAACTCCAGGTACATAGTTAAGGGTAATGTCCATACAAGACAAAGTTCACACTAACAGGACTCTTCTTTTAGGCTTTCTACCTCCAAATTGCAAAAGCTATACGTCAGTTTACACAGTTTAAATCAAAATACGTAGGGAAAGATCTAATTTTCAAAGCACAACTCCCTGCCTCTGTGATTCTTTCAATTCAAATGCAGGCTTTGTACTGCATACAATTAATGTAAGTCAACTAAAACTTAAGTGAGTTCAAAAAGCAGGCCTTGTTTTAGGGTTTGCTGCTCCTCTGAAGCTGCATCCCAACATGTTATGCTTTTCCTGTAGGTTCTGCTGACCTTTGCTTTTCTGCTACAGAAATATCATGTGATGAGACCCCACCTTCTCACTCAATTATAGATAAGACTGGAATACAGACCTTACAAGACCTTAGCATTCTGAGTCTCTAACACTGAAATATTTACATTGATTTGCCTCAGGATTTTCCTTTTGGCAGAACCATCATTTATTCCTTTTCCTTCAGGGTACAGAGAGTACTTCACCTGAAATCTACTGCCTTCTTTTAACATGTACTTTTTTAGCTTTTTATATCACTTTCCAACACCAAGAGTAAGAGCAATAACTATATTGTAGCAGAAGCTTAAGGAAATTCAAAAAGTAAATATGATTTTCCCCATCCCAGAGGCCAAATAGTCTAAGATTACTAGATTCAAAAGACTTATTTGCTCCTGTCACAAGCAATCCGTGTGACAATCCACAAACTTGAACCAAAGTTACCCTTTATAAAGGACACCAAAGGCTCCTGAATCCTAGTTTCTTTATCAACTCAGATGACAGATATTCCAGCAATAAATTCAAGCAACAAGTACTGTCTTGCAGCTGACAGCTTTAACAAGTGACACACTGGCACCAGGGAATACACAGTTCCACAGTCAGGAATGCCAGACACCTTCAACAGAGCAAATGACAAGCAGTCCAAATATGACCCTGCATGACATCAACCAAGCACAACCCCCGGACATGCAAAGACTCAGAAGAAAATTCAATCAATGACCAACAGGTTAAGTCACCATCACAACATTGCCCTTACCCTGACAACAATCTGAAATGCATCTTATGAATTCAGCCACATACAGAAAAGAGAAAGGTTAGGAAGTGCCATGCAAGTTTATCTTTAAATTATATACATATATAAAATAAATAAATATAATGCTTTGCAGCACAGCCAAAAGGGTTGTGTTTCTCAGAAACAGCCCAGAGGATGGAGTTCTGTACTGCAGGCTAATAGAACATGGCATTATCAACTGCCTGTTACATGACTGGGGACAACTGTCAGAAAATACAAGATGGAAGGACCAAAAGAACGGATAAAGTCTGAAATCTTACTAATAAGGACTAAAAACGTAAAATGAGAAAGAAATGACTCATTTTTCTTCAGTACTTCCTTCCTTTTCTCTCTTCCACTTTGGATGATGGAAAATTCTGAAAAGTCATTTCCAGCATTTTTTTCTGATTAAGTCTAAGACCTCAAGGAAGGAAACCTTCAGAGAACCTAACAGAGAAATAAAAATACACTTTAAAAAACCACTCCATAAACTACTGGCTCCATCACAATCAGTGCAAAGAAATTCACTGAGGATAACATTCAATATATCATCTATGATACCTGTGAGAAACTGTATTATTGATGAGATTAAAGGTTTAATTAACATCTCCAGGAGACTTCATTTATGTTCTGTAAAACTTGATTTCAAAACAAACTCCTGTATTATGAAACAGTCTACTATTAATGTGATGTATCCTATACCACCCAATCCTAACAAAATTCCAAATTGTTTATATACAATTATCTCTCTCCTAATTTCCTTAAGTCATTCTGACAGCATAAAGTACCTACTAGGATAGAACTGAATCTGGACTTCCCTAATTTAAGCCAGGAAAGGGCAAAAAGCAGCAGGTGTGGCTTAGCAGTAGGTACTGAAGGAACACCTTCAAGCAGGGCTACAAGCATAACACTAGGGGAACTTAAAGGTAGTTCTATCCCAACTAATATCCTGCTAGATCTACGTTTTTTTGAAGTGGTCTTCTCTGAGACCCTGTCAGAATCCTGGCTTCTGTTAAAGGGTTTTACCCACCCAGCAACACAACAATCACTGCTGAACAACAGAACAAAGTCCATCGGACTGGGGATCAGAGAATGCAGTATCCATCTGAAGATGCACGGGAAGTTTAACAAACAAGATGAAATTACTAAATTCAGCTGAAATATCAGCTCAAAAAATAAATAATAAACCTACAGCCTTTCAGAAAACTCCTCATGTGATACTTCTATTTTAAGATGATCACCACCATTACAGGACAAAAAAATGCACAACAGGAACAGCAGCAGCTTTTGTAGTATTTTGGGATGAACCATCAAACATCAGCTAAGGATGTGACTATGTTCAAAGCTGATGAGTTCAGTTTCAAGTCACAGAGCCTCACACAGCTCCAAACACCTTTCATTGCAATGCTGTTTCTGCTAGAGAGTCAATCCACCTCAAAACATTACTGGTCTTGTTTATTCTTCTTCATGAAGAACACTCACTGACACTCATTCTAAGACTTAAAGATGCAAATTAAATTTCATGCTAGCACTTTGGCACTGGATAACTGATAATGACTTATATCCTGCATTTAAAATAAAGTGGGTATTTTGCAATGTTCAATAACTTTCAGTTTCCAACATGATGAATAAAGTACTTTTTGTTCTAAATATAAAAATAGTACTCTTTCATCTGTTACACACAGTCCATCCTAAAGACTACAGTTCATGGTCCTTATCTTTTTTAAATACTGGGGGCAACAGAACATAAAATCAAATTTTACTTTCCTCAGATCTCTCATACCTCAAAAACGTGCAAAAGGGTATAACTTATTACTATCCTTTCCACTTTACCACTAACATGTGATACAGTTTTCATACAGCTTAAACTATTAGTTTCTACTGTTTAATGTATATATGAATACTACTGTCTAAACCAGAGCACCACCAAAAAGCTTCAGCCAAGACAAAACAAGTACTTGCACACTTACAGGGTCATATTCCTATTATTCCTTTTCCTAGCTCAGTACTTACCAAGCTTTTTGAGACAGAGGAAAAATAAAGGTTAAAAGCAACTACATTCCCTCATTCACCCTCGAGCACTTTTGGGTTATGACTCCCTCAAAATTTCCTAGGTTATCTGTAGTATCATGACCCCCCTTCCTTACCAAATTCTACTCCGTACCAGAGCCAGGAGCCTTTCCTCCTCATCAGTAACAACAACCAAAGGCAACACACACCCTTCAGCCACAGTTTATTCACTGTTTCTCACCAACTACACACCACCCCTCCCCTCAGCAGGACAGTCCTGCTGTTTTGGCCTCTTCCCATTTCAGACATTATTACTATCAATATAATTCTAAAAAATCCACTGACTTCATTCTACTTTCCTATTCAGATAATGAATGTTTGATCTATTCTGTGTGGTTAAAAGCTTAAGCACTTTGTCACATTTAATAAACAAAGCAAAGAAATATTTTGCACTTACCTAAATTGCCATCAATGTACATGAGTTTAAATGAAGAAAACAGTGGAAACATGCAAAATAAAGTTAAAAATCAACATGTATGCATGCAGCTGAAAAAAGCTGAAGAAACCAGGAAACAATGGTACAGTGAAAAACAGAAAATAAGGTGAATGTGATGAACCCACAGGCTTTACAGAATCATTCTAAAACACCTTAAGAAACTTGCACTTGTTGTAAATACTATATTAAAATTTGACATTAAAAGTAGTTTTTTCTTGAAGAGACTCATTTAGTAAAAATACATCCAATTTTAATTTTTTTTTTTTAAGATTATTCATGTGAAAACATACCTCAGGTAGCATAGTAAACCACAAGCAGAACTTTGCCATTCCTCAGCTTCCTAGCTTTCATTCGTGCAACTGTGCACTTCATTAATATTCACAATAAACTTCAAAATCCCTGCTGTTTCACACATTTACACAATAAGATGGGCTGAAAAGTATTTATACCCCAAAAAGAATCCTCCTCTGACCCCATCTGGTATTTAGGAACAATGGGAGGTCTCCTTTCCAACCAGTAATCAAGGGCATACTTTGACACATTAAGGAAGACAATACCAATCTGTGAACTCACACTAAATACATACTAATAATGTATACCTTAGCCTAATCAAAGTTTTATTAGGAATATAGTTTAATTAGTAACAAGAAGGGAAACACCATTTCAGAATATTTGTTAGTATACTTTCTTTTATGGTTCTATTTAGATACTTGTCATGAATCAAAGTGAAAATTAAGAGCACGTGAAATAACACGAAGTAGCTACTCTCAGTTCTGAATTCATGAATACACATTCCCTTCTCTGCTGATTATTTTATCAGCTCTATTCTGTAATTGCAGCATCTGAGTTAATCATATTGCTACAGATAGACAAAAGTTATTCTGGGAAACTATTTCAAGAAAATTTTGTATTCAAAACTATAGGCCTCAGAGGAACTGCTCACTATCCTTTTTATCCTCTCTTCAACTCATTAATCAGAAGCAAATTCCTGCAGTATCAGGACAGGAACTAAACTTCAAAAGATCGAAATTTGTAACATGTTTTCAAAGAACACATTAAGTCCATTAAAATCACCTGGTTTTCTGTAAGGGAAAAAAAGGATCATGGCTCACCCATTTATTTCCAACAACATAAAACCATGTCATCTGAAAAAGAGCCACTGTTCATTGCACACAGTGTCCATTTTGTATTAATTATGTAGCATTAAATGATGACATTTTTAAGTAGGTTTTAAAAGGGGCTTTATTTTGTGCAACAGTGCTTAGTATGCATTTTTAAAAAGTCACAGTGATTCAGTTTTTGCAATGTCATAAAAGCAGCATATCAACTGATAAACGTTAAATTGTATTAGAAGCAGGTAATCTAAACCAATAAATTATTTCTCCCTCTTCTTCTGACAGACAGGCAACAATCCTGGAAATGAATATTGCTGAATAATGTCTTGTGTCTTCCCAGCACTTCCCACCTCATGGCCTTCTGCTCTCCACCAAAACCTTCTACACTAACTCTTCTGTACATTACACATTATTAGAATCTTCTATTCAAGACAGATTAGAGGGAATAAATACCTACCTAAGTAGGGAAAAGGCAGAAACTCTGTTTGAGACACTGCCAATGGATGATTCCAAGATGAAGAACCACTTTAAATAGTTAAAAACATGTAGAGTACTTCCTGCTCCTATATATATATCAACCCATATATATAAAAATTCCAGTTATGCTGTGAGAAAATATCACAAAGAATATGAAGAACAGAAAGACAAGAAAACTGAATGTGGGCTGTCATATCAAAGAACAGGTGCTGAAAGCATACACTTTCAGAAATAAAATAACTTTCAAAAGAAAACCAGGAATGTCCAAGTTACTGTCCATAAACATCCTCATGGGTTTCTTGCACTTCCAAAAGTTTTAATTTTATGAATTTTCCTGTCGAAACAGATCCTACTATTTCACCTATTTGGCATATTTATTTTCATTACCCTATTTTCCCAGATGTTTTTAAGCCTTCCCAAGCTTGACATTATCAGGATGCATAACACATATCTATCCTTCAGGACACTGATGAAAGCCTCAAGCACATGAAAGATCCCTACCAGATCCTACTGGAAATCTTTCCAATTTCACCATGAATCATGGATAATTACATTTTGACACAGGCTTCCAATCAGATAGTTCTCCAGATAAACAATTTCCTCTCACATGCTTCTTTTTGAGATATGAGAGAAATCTTTTGAGACAACCTTTTTCCCAACATCGATATGTTGCTGCTTTTCCTTTATGCATAAGGTGGGTTTTCCTGTCATCCAAGAAAATCAGACTTCTTTGATACTATTTTTGACAAATCTATATTGGGCGCTAGTGTATTTTTTATTTTTCCCCCTATATTTAGAAATAGCTAACGACTGAAAAAAACACCATTTACAAATAACTTTCTTTGGTTCCTGCAATATTTTTTCAGAAACCACAACAAAAATATCAAACATTTCACTCCTTCTCTCATGTCACTTTTTTTCCCCTGGTAGGCACATAGATTTGCCCTTTTCCAGCCTCCTGGAGTTTGCTAGGAGACTCAGGAATCCAGTCAGGATCACTTTCATCGTGGACAGCCAATGTGAAAACACTTTTTAGTGTTTCAGTATGAAACGACTCTGTTTTCAGAAAAGTTTTACATGCCAGTAAACCTCAGACACACAATGATAGATTGACCACTCTTAGCATAGATGTGATAGAGCACATCACTTTTTTTGTTCTTAAAATTTCAGCTTTTTGATAATTCCAATTTAAATTAGTTGTTTGAAAGAATCAATAGCCCTCTGGATAAGTAAGAGTGACAGACAAGCTGACACAGCCAGCTTGGGCTTCCAAAGCCATTCCTTCCGAAAGGCTCCTCTCCAAATGCTTACAAGAAAAGTAAGCAGCAATTAGATAAGAGGATGGGTACTTTTATACACAAATATTTGATTACAAGAGAGGAAATAGCAGAAACACATGGTTGACTCCTAAAACCAACATAAAGTCCCTGTGGAGTTTTGCTGGAACCTGTGGCTGAGCTTTGTGCTGACTGACACTTCCTGAGTAACCCAGAGAACAGGGTTATCAGTAAGATGACTAATTTTCCTCATGATATTTGGTTATTCAGAGCAGTAAAGACAAAAACCAAATGCAAAGAACTTTATAAGACTAAGCCAATTATCAAAGGCTGGCAGATGAAATTCACGGAGATAAAAGTGGAATGCAAGTGAGAACAATCCCAACTTTAAGCATAGCAAGCTGGGATTGAAAGTAGTTAGAATCAGGAGTGAGATTTTCAGCTACAATAAATATTTCCATTAAGATATTAACTTAGCACTCAGTAGCAGCAAAAATAAAGGCATCCAACACTGGAAAGAACAAACTAATTGTTGGGAATTCCTGTGAGAGAGACAGAATAAAAGGGCAAACACTACAACACCAACACAACTCATTTTACATCTTTTCAAAAACATAAGCTGTTTTGGTCTCCTCACCTCAAAGGGAAAACAATCCCAAACATGTAATAGGTCTAAAAAGCATCATGTCACTCTTTCACAAGGAATTATCACACATGGTAAGATTCTTCTGACTGGAAAAGAGCTGAGGAAGGGATGTGATGATGGCACTGTAAAGTTCTAAGTGGCACTGAGACTGGCACCAGATATCAATTACTTATTGCTTCTTTCAGTACAAGAAACAGGAAATCCTGGCAAAAGCAGCCAAAGTCCAGTGCAAAACCAAATGAAAAGCAGTGGTTCTTTGCAGGTGTCAGGCTATAAGAGCCTGTGGACCCTGGCATTTTAAATAGGTCCAAAAGTAACTGGCTGAATTTGAGGTCCACTGAGTTATTAAGCACAAAACCAGCAGCTGGATCATAAGGAATACTCTGTGGAGGTATCACTGTATACTTGGCCTATTCTGTGAATGTTTGGACACTTAGCAATGGAATACTGAGCTACTCAATCTTTGTGCTATTGTATTATAGAGTCAGGATTCATGTTAAATATATACATAAGGCAAAATATATTCTTGTTATCAGGTTCGCTGTTATAAGAAAATAAGACCATTTGTCAAAAAAATTGACTCAAAACTGAGTTACTAGTTTACTTTCCCCTCAAGATAAGGAAAACTAGCTTTTAGAGGAAAAAACCAAAACATAACCTCATTGGTATGTGACGAAGCCTCTAAATACCAGATTCAGATTCCAAATGCCAGTATAAGATATTAATGTGACACTTCCATAATAAATACATGAGTACATTAGAATATTCCTCCTACTAAGGTGACACTAAATGCACCATTAAAATATCTAACCAACAAAGCTTTTGAAAAACAGAACCTCCACCATGCATCTTCCTGATAATATTGGTTCTAGCAGCATCCTAGTGCCCCTGCTATAAGTAGATAATCAGTAACTACTACTGTCAGTCTGGATACAAAAGTCATAAAAGGAAGTAATTTATTAATTAATTGTACTGAATTTTTGATGACAACCCTGTCAGTTTTCCACTGAAGTAGCTGGTAACAGACTTGCTAGCTCTGTAGATATTTAGGTTCATGACATGCCTAAAAGGTGGAAAGTTTGCTGAGAAGCACTAATTGATCACAAACTTGGAAGTAAATTAAAAATCTCGGTTGTTGCTGCCTGCCAGCAAAGAAGTTTAGATTTGGAATCTGGAAGTGAGAGAAACACAGGACTGTGTTTTTGTCTGGGGAAAGTTAACAGATGGTCTAAAAAGGAGCAGCTTTAAAATAAGATGAGAAGCCAAAAAGTGTGTGGAAAAAGGAAGAAGAATTTTTTTTTATCTACTCTGTGCTGCTGTTTCATGTAGCTTTTTATATATAGCTGTATATATTTTATATAGCAAAGTCTCAAAGTTTGACTTTACAGATTAAAATATTTGAATATTTTTAAAACTTCAGAAAAATAATGTTACATCTTGAATAGAAGTATTTGAAATACGTATTTACAAGACACTCATTTTCTTCAACACAAGCCTATGAAATATTACTGAAAACTTTCACTCTGTTCTGTAATGGAGAAGTACAGAAAATTGAATATGAGAATTTATCTTCTTTTATCTTTAAAACTGTTAAATCCCTGTACAGCTTAAATAAAATATGCCTCTGGGTGTTTATTTATACTTTTTCAAAGGCAGCTCCTTTACCTCTTCAGAAAATGTGGCCACATCTATTTAGACAGCTTTTGCAAAAAAAGCCCCAGAGAAAGTTTCAAAAATAAGACAAAGGGTAACAACAATTATTTTCCCCATCTAAAATGTGAAGGGATGCTGCACAAAGGAAATTATAACCTGCATTTGGATGCTTATTAGTGTGCTTTCCTACAGTTTAGCAGCCAGAAGCAGGTATGTCAAGACAGACAATTCTTGTGGCAGATGTCAAACTTGTGCCAGTATTGGATACAGTATTAAAAGCAAAACATCACGTGCTTGTTTGTAAAACAACACGAAGAAACTCTCATAATTACTTACCTGATTTTCTTCATGGGAAACTCTCATTTGTTCTTTAAGAACTGACATTCTGGCTGCTTCTTCTTTCCTCAATACTCTCTCTTTCTTTAGCTCAGGACTCCAGAAAGTTTTGATGCTGTTCATAGAGGACCCTAGCTTGCTGTCCTTAATGTCTAGTTCTTTTCTGAGAAGGTCATTCTCCCTCTGTAGATCCTTAAGCTGAGCCTGCAGGTCTAACATGGTGCTATCTCTAACCTGTCTCAGCATGGAAGGAACCTGGTGGTGGTGGTGGTGTGAGGATGTGGTCAGCCCTCCATGCTGGTCAGTGTAAGAAAGGACATCAGTGTGTGACAGTCCAGCAGAAGCAATATTGGGGCTGCTCCCCATGGCTGTGACTCGGCCACCATACACAGCTCGATTTGTAGCCCTTCCAAGAGTCATTGTGCCCTTTGGGAAAGTAGTAGAAGCTACACCCTCGTGGTCACTCAGGTACATTGGTCCAGATGTTGCATAGGCTGCGTTAAGGGACTGGATGTTCTCCATGGATAACGTCTTCCCCGTCCCTCCTCCCCCGCTGCTGGTTCGCCTGTGGCCCAGGCGAGGGGACCTCGGCAGGCGGGGAGACCTGGAGGGACTCCCTTCCAAGTTGCTGATTGTTCTTGCACTTCCATACATTTTTCTTCTACTTTGAGGTACTATTTAGTAAGAAACTAGTAACACTAAAGTTGAATATTCAATTTATAATTCCGCCTAGAAATATTGGCAGTTTCACTGCATTCTTCCAGTAGGCAAAATCTGGTATTCCTCCAAAGACAGACCTGAGGGAAAAAAAAATATATTATAAAATTAAATTTTCGTCTTGGAAAATAAACTTACAAGTAATCACCATATATCAGAAAAAAACAACTTCCCAGAGCAGTAACTTCAAAAATAAAATCTACTACACATTTTATATTTAGGAAGATGAGTTAAAAATGCATTTTCAAACTAATTTCAATCAAAATAAAACTTCTAATTTCTTCCTTGCTAAAAGACTTGGAGTTAAATCTTGCTAAACTAAGTTGCAATGAACAACAGAGGCCCAAAAACATACCTTAGCTGGTATATTAATGGACTTAAATGACTGACAACATGAAATTTATATAAAGAAAGATATTTATTGTTGACTTTAAGAACTACCCTCTTAAATAAGCCTCCAGAATTCATCCCCAAGGCACACAGATATAAAGGAACCAGATCTTGTTGATGTACATTTTCAAGTTTTGGCATTTTGACATCTCTGTCCAAATCTGCCCCTCGTTTCAGCTGTCATGCAGCATTCAAGAGATGACCCACAGCTTGCTCCACCAAGAACTTGTGCAGCTTTTCTGGCATCTTAACTTCAACACGTTGACCAACTAAACAAAAAATTTCTCATCATGGTAACTGGGACAATGTGACTTCTTATCCTAAATCTCAAGCGCCAGCCATCCTCTGGCCAAATAACTCATCAAGCCCTCTGAAAAATCCATCCTTGCATCTTTCCAGTTGCCTGAAATAGTTCCATAGCTCCCTTCAAAGACAAATCTCCCATGAGACCAGAGCTGAAGATCATTTTCCTTCCACTGGCTCCTGGCAGACCCTGAACAAAAGCAACAACTCATCTTTTAAATTGACAGAATTCACCCCCACCCTCCCGCTCACTCAAAAAAACACAAAACAAAACAAAACAAAGCTTCACAAAAAACACAACACTCTGGCCTAGTGAAAAAACAATGCTGCTAGCAGAAACTGCCACTATCAATTTAAACTGCACACAATAAAATATTTTTAGATACAGCAGATATGATACACAGGTGGTGGAGTTTGGTATAAATTTGTTGATCCTCAGAACTAGAGGTACAGAATATTGTATCTTATATCACATCCATACTGTTGTTCCTTCTCATTGCCACAGTCTAATAAATAAGTAATTTATGTTTCTTGTTTAGAGTTACTTAATAACCTACTTAGTCTTCTGTTTATGTCTCTGCTATGTATTTTTAGGTACTTGTTTTGCCTTTTAGAGCTTATTCATTGTGGTCTTTCTTTTCTCAACTTGTATGAAGTTTTGGAAGTTCTTATCTCAAATCAGAGAACGCTTTTATCTTGCTTAGCACTCCAGTGCTCACCATTGAGCTCTACTGAAAAAGGGATCCTCATTCCTTATCCAAAGGCAGGCTAACTTCTCACTGAAGTTCTTTACTAATGTTCAAATGCTGATTTAACATTTTAACTTCCATAAGCTTGTAAAATTCTGAAACCAACAGGAAAAGAGAAGCAAAACACCACCAACCAAAGAAATGTTATTACCTCCACAGCATTTTCAATTTTTTTTGTTTTACTTTCCCCCTAGAAATATTCTAAGCAAAACAGAGACCTCTATGTAGCAAATGCAAACACACTGATGATATGCTCAATTTTTCTTACTTTAGTGGGCTATTAATGACAGCTCACAGACCAAAAGCTGAAAACCCTGACTTAAATTCGTAGGGTTTCTCCATCTTCATTTGCAGTTTGTTTCCTTCTACAGCCTGAATTATACAGACTGGCTTTCCTGCAAACACCCCTGAAAAAGGCAAGCACATGAAAATATGCTTTCTCAATGCATGTACTTCTTAAGGATAAAACTGGAGTCTTCCTTTATGGCTGTGAAATGTCTCAAACACAGTAGAAGCCAGACACCATTGCTCTATGAAGGAGGGGAGAAAAGCACCTACATCATTTTCTACTCTTTACTGCTTATACATGGAGCCTTCCTAGCTTCAGGAAGACTTACTGTGTGTCTCCACAAATCAGGAATTGGAGACATGAAGAAGCAATATCAGCCTCAGGACCTCAACAACTGCCACACAGATCATCATCTACTGCCTGGAGAAAAAGAAAGGAGAAATCCCATCTTCCCCCAGAACCAGTTGACAGAGCCATTCTAGTTGAACTTAGAGTGGACAGGTGAGATATAAATGACTATTTTGAAAGATAAATTTGTTTTATATTATTATTTTAATTGGACAGGAGGGAATGAATATTAACACTCTCAAGTAATAACTTTTTAACCCAAGCTGTAAGTGTTGCAATAGCCACAAAGGAGCTCATAAAGGTCATATCCCCCTAAAACCTTCTCTGAGATAAAAAAGTCCCCCAGATTCCTTCACTCTGGTAGGGACAGACTGCAGACCCACACATTTTCGTACAAGAGCTGAGTTTTAAAACCTAATTCAGCTTAGTACTAGGAAAAAAGCCCCAGATGATCACCTGCTTGGCTCAGTATTTTCTTATTTTAAAGAAATACCGTTTAATGCACATAATGTAAAATTAACCACTATAATCATGAGTTTAATATTCTGTATTGCAAACAAAGCTGTATTTTATACAGATCCTTTTAGGATCCAGAAAATTAAGCAAGCATTCTCATCTGGAGGCAGGAGGGCAGGCACTGGACACTTTCCCTCATGCTCTCATCAGCCTTAAAAACCCCAGCAAACCTGATACAGTCCATTTCATGCCAAAGTCCCTCCTCATGCCTGTTCCAACCTTCAGCTTGCCTTATTTTCCACATTCTTGCCCCATCTGATCACCTGCACTCTGCAGACAGCAACATCATGGGTTTGCATTACCCACCATCACTGAAGTCTAACAATGCATTTTATTTGTGTTTTAGCTTTCTATTTTTATAGAAACTTGGGAGCATAGGATTCTAATATGATGCTAATAGAAGCTCTCACTCAGTTTCCAAATCCTTACTTCTACATTTTACATAATTAGAGTTTCCTTGAAATACTGTGTACACAACACCCTGTAAGTTCTGATTTTCACTCGTTACACACTCTTACATGCTGAGGGATGATTTAGGCTTTTAATGTCCCCTCCTGTGGCCTGAATCACCTAGTCAGCAGGAAGTTTGGGTATTAGCCAGATACTTAATAGCTTTGCACAACTACTTGCCAATATTAACATTGAGCCAAGAGCTCAAACATTTGTAAAAGTACCAAAGGCTTTAAGGAAACCCCTTCCTTAGAGTTCACCTCCCCGAACAATATATGGTGACAGGTAAGTGCAGAAATGATCAATCTAAATCCAAACTGCCTAAAACTGTCTAGTACTATACAGCTTCCCACATACAAACCAAAAGAAGCAAAATAGAAAAGAAGAGGTGATGTAGAACACAATGCTCCTATTTTCTTCACCAGGACTGCATTTTGAGACACCACAAAAGGCAGGAGATTCACAGAAATAAGATAAACATGTCCTGGCAAACAATAATGATTTCTTTATTTTGATAACATCTTTTAAATACTCTTACAACAAAAACATCTCTGTACACAGAAGAGCAGGAGTATATGCATATTAAAAGTAGTGACCAAGAGCCAGAAATATTTCTAGCCCTTTCTTTTGGTTTACCTAGGTTTTCTACTGCTTTCATAGTGGCACAATACAGCCTCACAGCAGACAATATTCTTTTCTTCACATGTTTTTTATTATCTATGCTGATGTAAAAGAAAAAAAAAAGGCAGCAAGCTGATACAAAATAGATACAGAGAACCCAAATCTGTTGTAGAGTATCCTTCCTTTCTTCATTAATCTGAGCAGCCTGGCATGTCTTCTTTTCGTAAAATAAAATAAACACAATGCTCTTCATATGGGATTAGTACAAGGCCAGCATTGTTTTTATTAAAAGGACAAAGTACTCCCTTTTCCTACTTACCAGGCTGACCAAATTATTTCTCCCCCACCTTTTTTTAATCCTAAAAAGAAAAGAATCCATTTCTTCCTGCTACTCTGCTATTCCTTACAAGTTTGAAAAACAGAGCATATGACTACAAAAGCAACATTTTCATTTAGATTCCTTACAGTGTCCTGAAACTGCGTTTCTTATGTAAATTTAGGTTTTACTACGGTCTGCACAAGACATTTGTTTTTACTAGTTAACAGACATTAGTTTATCCCCCCTCTTGTAGCTTGGCATAAAATTTGCACATATGTAGTTGTAAATAAAATTAGTTCCAAAGTCTCCTTTAATCTTGCAAGCTGGTCATGTCCCTGAACTCCCATCAATGCTAAATGGAAGAACTGGCATTTATCACTTCATAGTTCAACAGTTCACCAGCCCTGCCTGCCTTTCATTTCTCTTTCACACAGAAGAAAATATGAAGGCAAAAGTAGGAGTGGCTGCTCAATAGGCATCTAATGACATAAATGGAAAATAAAGTTGTCAGGCATTCTAATGCTGTCAGGTGCAGTGACAGCAATTAATACTTGTCATGCAATCAGAATACTCCACCAATTGAAATATTTGCTCAAAATGCCGTATTAAAAATCTTGAAAAGCAAGCAGTTCTGACACCATTATCAGGAGAGTCAATTATATTACTCTCAAATGTACTTAAGTGAAGAGTCAACAATACCTTTCTAACTCTTTTATCCAGGTTTCATGGGTTTAAAACAAGGCTAGTGTTCAAGAGAGGTACATTTCTTTCAAAGCATTTTACTGTTTATTACAATGTTCAAGACATAACTGCTTTAAAACATAATAGTTAGAAATAGGCTTTAAATAATGTAAATAATATTTAAACTCCACCAACTGACACCTCTATTATTTTCTAACTTTTAAGTTAGGTCTCTTTGTTGCTCAAACTCCAATTCTTAATGCTTTATCTCTAACACTTCCATTAAAATAATTCTTTCCTGCAGTCCTGAATGTGACAAGTCTTCCTGGGGTTTCTAAGATGCTTAAGGGAGGTGAGAAATTTCAAATTTGTTTCATTTTATTTTTCTGATGTTGCATAAAATATTAAAGACCTGAAAATGGAACACTAAAAAAAAAAAGACTTCTATAGCCAAGCAAAGGCAGAATCATCACATCTAATTTTAATTGTTATGCCAGAGAACACACTGTATCTTTATAAAAAGCCATAGGGCAGCCTATCTGCCAAATCTGGGGAAACACAACCACGTACAGTCTGTACAAGTTACCTTCCAGTGCTGAGCATTTCTCACTCTCCAGTCCCTTCTGATTGAACAGCCACTCCACAGAAGCAGGGATGTTTAGTGTTACCCTTTGGTTTAAGTATAAAGCACAAGCACCAACAGTGGTGCAAAGGGTTTCAGAGGTGCAGGGTAAAACAACACCTCAGCTTTAACTGCCTGAAGTTCCCAGTCCCACGCTCACTGTGTCATTGTTTTGCTGCCCATCTGCTCTCTGCAACTCTTAACACTGGGATCCTATTTTTTATTGGTGGGTGGGAGGATGGATGGTGTGAATCACAAGCAACAAGGGATAGAAACACAAATTCCAAAACACTGCTTGTACCTCTTCAGGTTTTTTAGCTGTCAACTTCCCTGCACCATAATGACCTTCTCAGGATACACAGATACTTCTAAAGACCTGGCAAGCTTTTGGTCTTCTGGAGAAATACTTCCTATTTCAGTCTTTGCAGGTGTCTCAGGTGCTAAATTCTGCATCCTAGTCTGTATTCATCATGCCTTCCATCCTGCCATTGTTAATCATGTCTTTTATTTCCTTCTCAATAACAATTCTCATTTATCAATGCAAGCCTGCATTTACAAACTACTTTTGTGGAGGATTATTCTAAGGCACATGGTAAACCAGGCAAACAGTACTTTTCATTTAATAGCTATTAAAGAACAACAACACTCATATGTCTTGAATTTTTACTAAAATAGTCTCCTTTGGGGAAAAACATTAAAATGTAAAAGAATATAACATTCTTCAGGATTACTTGAAAGTTATGCCTAATTATTAACACAGTTATACTTTGCTTTTGTCAACATTTACCTAACTTGAATGACTAAATATAGTTTACAGAAACACAGTTATAGACTGAATAACCTTGGAGAAGGTAGATCTTAAAAATAAGCACAAGTTAAGTAAATCTGAAGGTTTTCCAGGAAAAAACTGAAAGACCAGACTTGTTCTATCATTCATCTACATCGTCAGCATTCATACCAATTTTTTGAAACATAAGGCAGTTCAGGTGGTAATATATATAAATGCATATTAAAGACCACATTCATTTTAGTAGGATCACCTAAGAACTGAAAATACTGTAAAAGGAAATTGACTGAGTCTGTAGTTTGACCTGTAAATTTGTCTATTTTCACATTAAATATGCTTAAGAATATTCTGTCATTTACATTAATCTCATCCTTTCAATTTTCAGATGCATTTATAACTCTTAATGTTTGAGAAACCAACAGAGATACTCCCACACACTAGAGTATTTTCAATTGAATTCACAAAGGCTACTCTCATTAATGTTATTAAACACAGGCTTATATAGTTGCAAGATTGTTATTATTTTTCGTTTTTGCTACAAAACTTCCATTCTCGTTTTGAAAAGCAACAAAACAGTCATAGGAACAGCTTTTAAGACTACCTGTGTAGCCTCCAGCAGTTTCTTAGAATACTTAAATATTGGGATATTTAGCAAGCCTAAATATCCACTCTGCGTCTTACACTTATTTGATTCAACAATAGCAATATGCCTACTCAAACTGCAAAACAAGGAGCATATTTGTGCATTCAGCATGCTTTGAAGCCATCACAATCCAAAAACCTGCAGAACATCTCTCCTGTTCTCTTTGCTCAGACACAAGAGCATGCACGTTTCAGTACCATGCCAAAGAAAAACTGGCTGTGCTTCAGCCACTTCAGATCAAAGTTGTCCAAGGAACTTACAGGCTCTGTAAGTGATGCAAGTGATTTAGCAGATTAGTTTCATCATAGAATCAGCATCCTGGAACCATTAGAAGACACTGCACTTCAGGAATTGCATTTTTATTTATTTATTCACCAAAAGAGTTGAAGAGTTCCCCCAAGCACTCGGTGGCCGGCTCTTAATTTCACAGCAGAGCCCCATCTGCCCCCTTTGGGCTCACACTCAGCTAAGCACAACCACACCAGTTCACAAGTGCAATTTCTAAGTCCTCACAGGCATCTGACTTAACATTTGATGTTGATGACAGATGTTATTGTAACTGCTTCCTTAAGGAAAAACAAATGGTTTGAGCAGATTTCAAATGAGCTCTATAAATGAAAGCCGAGGTACATCAGGACTGCCAATACTCTGCCATCAAAAATAAACTTGCTTTACACAGCAAACTGTCTTCCAGAGAAGCCCCTGAGAGTACCCATTTCTACCACTATTATTGGACATAGGTCAGAAAAAAAGAACTGTGCTTTATTTACCAGGTCATATTTGTCCACTTATCTGAAGTGTTCAAAGAACATAAGTGGTAAAAACTGTATTTCAGCAATATATTTTAAGGACAACACACTACAGAAAACTGTTTAAGTCAAAATCCTCACCATCACAGAAATCACAGGCCTGAGCTGTTTTATAAAGCAATTAAATAATTCGGACACTGCATGTGCCAAGAGATAATATATACCTTAGGAGATTACCAGTAAATTAATTTTACTGACCATGAAAAGTATTTAGATAACATTGAAAACTGAAGGAGCATCAACAAAATTTCCAACAGGACACAACTCATATTTGACGAAGAAAAATGAGTTCCTGAGAATTCAGGTACTATGGCCTCCAAGTCTTGCAATGAAAGAATCCAAACACATACCAAATAGTGTAACCACAAGTACAGATATATTAAACCTCCAAAAGGAATTGGAATGAAATGACCAAGATGTGTTCTGTAAACCTCTCAGAGTATGGAGAAGATTATGTCCCATTAGTCAGCATTCTAAGTGATCTGAACTATTCACTTAGCGGGAAACTGCTCCACACATTACCAATGCTCTGTGCAAAATGCACTTTTGGACTAAATTCAGAAATGGCAGAGACTTTTGTTACATTTCTTTCACTTCCTTCAAAATAAATTGCACATTATATCCAACTGAGCAATCATTACAGACAGTGCTTTTTCTCCAGTGACTTCCCACCCCAACTCCACCATACTCCCAGAAACTACAGCACATCATTTTCACACATACCTACACAATAAAAATTTATATATATGATTTTCATCAATCCTTTTACTCCATTCAATGTCCCATGACATTTCTCACACAATGAGATAGATTTTAGAGTTAAATCACTTTGAAAAATCTCTCAATTCTCAAATTTTGTAGAATTTAGCTGCTAGATTCTACATCTGCACTGTGACTTCAGTTAGAGGAATAGGACAACAAGCAGGACAAACAGTGGGGAAACATTAAAAAAAAAAAAACACACAGTATTTGCTGAAAGGGGGGTAGTTAAATTAAATAAAAAGTACATTGGTTATTACAGAAGCCACATGGTAACCAGTCTAAAACATTTCTAGTGAATGCCAGTCTGCAAGACTGTCTTAGAATAAGATAATCTAGAAAGCAAGTATCACCTTTCAAAAACCTGATCATAAAACTTCACAAAAAAGCTCCAGCTTTGCTAAGCATCCAAAATGTCAAAGACTCCCACACATCCTATCACAACTTCAAACTCTGACATACACCCCAAATTCTTAGACACATTCCTTCTGCTTTCTTAAAAACACAGAAATTCAATTCTACACATCTCCCTCATTATTCTCATTTTAAAGTAAAGGGATTATAGTGACATACAACTCTGCCAACATGTAACCTGTTCATTGCAAACTTCACTTTTCTAATACACCATGAAGGAATTGCAGGTTTCTGTGAACAGAAATGGGTAACAGTAACAGAGCCTTATCCAGAGAAGTGCTACAACATCTTTGCTCCTCTCTCCTTTGGCAGAGCTCAGCACCTGACAGACTGCCTCTGAAAGGAGATGTGGCTGCTGTTCCTAATTGTTGCCATCATTCCAAAACAAAACCTGGCTACTTAAGATATTCCAAAGCTGGCAATCCAAAAGCCAGTATCACTAAATAAATCATAAAACACCCTGAAAGCAACAGCCAAGAAAGCAACAACAAAATTTAAATTCCACAATGCTAATTCATCAGACATCTACGTTTTCTTATACAAACATTGGATATCCACACTTACAAGTTTCCTTGGACCTCCACAAATAATCAGCTGCTGTTTTCCAAGGAAACAGGTTGGCTTTTTTTCTACATCTTGCATACAAGCAATAACAAACCAACATAAATCCATCTCACTCAATTTCAAAAAGATTGTAAAAGACTGTTTCTTTTTATAAAATACTTTACATCTTTAATAAGTGACTAATTAAGAACAAAATGCTCCAGAAAAAGATTTAACTGATGTTTCTACTGATACGCCTTTGTATTTTCTTAATGTGAAAGTATCACTCAGAAGAAGCAGTACTACACAGTTAATTTTCAGAATTTAGTTTCTGAGTTCTCCTTTGACCAACTATGACCCTCAAAGAAATCATAAAGTCATTTTACTTTCAAATAGCTCTTATCCTTTTGCCAGGACTTAGTAGAAAATATAATCTAGTGTTAGTGTTGCAAAGTATAAATAAACTGAGGCAAGCTCATCATTGCTAAGTACATGAGGTCATCAAAAACCTAAGACTTAAATCACAAAAATATTTTAACACAATCCCAAACCAAACAAATATAATATCACAGATAAGAGGGGTCACATTATAAAAACTTTTATTAAAAAAATCAGTATCACAGTAATATTTCCTAGGTGGATCTACTAAGATTCTCCATCTATATATATATATCTCTCCCAGGCATTAAAAACTAAATTAAACAGATGATAAGTATATCATAGCACATAAAAACATAAAAACAGTCTAAGAGATACAGGTGGGAGAACATACGTTGTCTTTGGAAGTGATACACAGGCTGGTTGCCTCACCCCCTTCGAGGGGTGAACAACCCACTCTTTTTTCTTAGTCATCCTTCAAAGGTCAGTAAGAATCATTTTTCTAAAGCAAAAGAAAAATATCACCTTGAGCATGCTTATACAAAAACACACATGCTAAATAGATAATTCTCTAAGTATCACATATATTTGACATTCTAAAATGTTTGAATGTGTTCTTTTGGTATTTGGCTGCTAAGAATATGGCCCGCACCTTTCTACAGCCTTCAGATCAGGCAAGGAACAGCAGGAGGGACCAGCATGGACAATGGATCTCACACTACCAGCACCAGAATTTGACTACCAGTAGATTAGAGGAGTTGAAGAACCACCCACAGGATAAGAGGTGGCAAGATGGGTCTCCTCCAAATGCTGCCAAACCACAAGAAGGAGGATAATGAGTATAATAAGTTCAAACATGTAGTTTCAACCTGAGCTGGACAATCAATCCCCAGGGACTGCCCTTAGCTCAATAAGCCTTTGGAAGAAGAAATTACGTTCCCCTCAGTCACTGGACAGAAAGCCTCTCCTTCCTCCCAGATTGCTCTAGGAAAAGTGAAAATGCTAACTCACCTTGATGCCTTTGAAAGCCATTTTACACTGAGCTTTCAAACAAAAACAACAGTAGTGAAAAGGCTTCTTTCAAGGCACTGAGGAGGTGTGGAGTTACTTTCACACACAGCCCTTAACACTGTCACCCACGAAGCCAAAGGCTTGGAATGTAAATTTCTTCCATCAAGAAACTAACAAAGCTTTTCCCACGGAAACATATTCCTTAAGGGAACTGGATTTACCATTACACGCTCTTCTTTTAGGGTCTGTTTCTGCACATGCAAAGGGTCTTTTTCCTCCTCGTATTTGGGGAAAGGAACAACCGGGGAATGCACTGCTCCTCCAGCAGACGCAACCTGCGGGGATTGCGGCTGAGGGACCTTCGCTTGCTTTGCTGCTGGTGGGGTTTTATGGCTGGTGTTTCCTTCACCTGCGCTATGGGAGCGCTCGCCATCCCCCGCCCTTCCATGGGGAGAGTCCAAGGAAATCCTCCCGACAGAGGGACTACTTTGGGGTCCCCGGAGGGACGTGCAGCGCTGACACAGCCGCCTGCGGGAGCCGGGCCGAGAAGGCGGCCGGGCTTGCTGAGCCCTCGCTGCCGAGCAGGGAGGCTGGGAGGACAGTCCCCAGTGCCCCCGGGGCTGGGAAAGGGCCGCAGGACGGCTCCCCCTGCGCTCCCGATCCAGGATGTGGAGCTCTGCGATTCCCAGGGAAGGAAGGGAGCGAGGAGGGCGACAGCGCATCTCCAGCATCTCTCCTCAGGGCAGGGCGGCGGGGCAGACACAGGGGATCTGCTTCATCCTCGGCTTGGCCACGGGGAAACCAAGTTCCAGGGGAGAACCGACTTGATGGAGGGGAACCTCCCTCCCTTCCCCGCCCCCCGAGGAGGGGGAGCCGGAGCGGGGCCTGCGCCCGGCGCGGCCGCCGGGAAGGGGCCGCGTTCGCGGCGGCCGCCCTGGACACGCACGTGGGGCTGGGGACACGGAATGGAAATGAAAACAAACCCCGAACGGACAAACAGCTAAGTGAAAACCTCTGATTTAGAAAGCCGACCAGAAAACTACCCCTGACAAGTAGGATTTGCCCTCCCCTTGGCTGCACTTATTGGCCGCGCTCGTGTGCGACGAGCTTCTATCTGCCAATGCCAGTGGTCGGCCGGCGTGTCCATCACCGGGGAAAGAGCAATTCGCCGCTAAGGGAGTAGATTCCCTTCCATCCATCACAAGGCTTAGCAGGTAGCCGCCTAGAAATCAATCATACACTAATAAAAAAAAAATCCTTCTCCATCAAATTACTAGTATAGTACTCCCAGAAAAATAAGTATGTATCCTTGGTGAACACAGGCGTGGATTTTATCACATGCATCACATCCATCATTTGTCCAGCCTAAAATGTAATTATCTTAAAAAAAAATAAACCATAGCATCATAAATGAGGGACCCCAATAAGTATTCAGTAATTATATAACTGAAAAATAATATCCTGTTAGCTTCTGTTTCCATTTGCCAGCCACTAGAAAGGAACAAATCTCTCACCTTTTTCCTGACATGGTTTTTAAAACACCAAACATTATCCATTATTTAGGTATAAATCCAGGAATTTCCAAAGCTCATCAATTCTATTCTAGAAAACTTTAACAACAACAATATTTTTAAACACTAGGCACAAGAAGAAGAAAAAAAAAAAAAAAAAAAAAAGAGTCTTATGGCTGCTTTTAATAGCAATTGCAAGAGCGGTTTCTGGTTGACGATGCTGTAGGGAGAGGCACTCTGTTACCAGAATAAGATGTGCACTTGGTCCCATTTATTACAACGTATTTCCAAGGCAATATAAAAAGCCTATTCTGCAAATTCATCTCCAGATTCAGCTACCAGATAGTTGTAAAAAGCAATATACAGCGATTTCCTTAATCACAGTAAATTTACAGTCATGTATCCCAGCCATATTCTTGCTTAAGCTTCTCACCTTTCAAATCATTGCATCTGCCTTTCGTCCTCACATGGATTTTACAACATCACGTTTAGCTGACATCCCATTTGCGCGGAGGAAGGAGGCAGCAGGGAGAGCCGGAGCCGCGGAATACCTGCGAGGGGGTGACGAGAAGGAACCTGCTGCAGTCGGGGGAGGCTCGCGTGCCCCTGTCCCTCGTCTTTCTGTCCCTCAGCGAGTCTCCCTCAGTCAGCTGCGAGCCCGGCTGTCTGGGTTGCCAGTCCCTGACTCAACATTCCCAGCATTCCCGAGGAGCCGGGGCTCCAGCGGCGCGGCTCGGAGCCGCCGGGGGCGGCAGCAGCAGCAGCAGCACACGCACCGCAGCCCGTGATTCCTGCGAGCGTTCGGCTCCGTCCATTCATCGCCAGCCCGCGGCTTCCAGTCCCCACCCAGCGAGCGGCTGCGAGTGTGTTACTCATTGTGAAACAGCCTAAAAATACACCTATGTCTGCGTAAAACTGCAGAGGCTAAATTGCTTTCTCGCCCCTGTTCACCGAAGGCCAGAAATGTTCAAAGGCAGGTGCTTCAGAATATGATGTCTAAAAAACCTTTAGTATATGGGTACATTTACATAAACGGAAAAAAAACCAGAAATCTGAATCCGTGTTCTGGTTTAAGCGTAAAAGAAATTAAGATGACATCCATATGTATCTGTATTTTTTTCAAAAGCAGTATGCAGGAAAAAAACCCACAGATTAGCTGCTGTGCAAAACCTGAAAGCTTTTTTCATAAGAAAACTGCAAACTGCATTAAAAATTATTTCAGAGATTTTATTGTTTGATATTAAGGGGAGTGAGAGAAACTTCTATAAACATCACTGGCTTCTCATCCTAAGAAAGGAGATTTTGTTCCTCTTCTATTCTTCCCTCTTCTCAACTTTTTTTAGTTTAATTGCTCAGTATATAATTATAAGTGATCACCCTTGGTCTTTAGCTTCAATGCACCTTCATACCTTACCCTAGACAAAATTTCACAAACTTATTTTATCTGCCTCCTCTTGGTCTCATTGCAGTAACAATGATTTTAAGAACCACTTCAGATCTGTAGTTGCTTTATTATAATCTCTATTTTATTTCTCTCTTGTCCACATATACACCTAAAAATGCCACTGTTAAACATTATTGAGAAGAACAACTTTTATGAAATTACTGTTAAAAACTATGTCAAATCAAATTGATTTCAACCAATCAGGCTTAAAATTAGCATAATCCCTTCATTGCTGTATCTGAATTATCTGCAGCCAGTTGAAATAATTGGTTGGCACAAACATTTATTTGGAGATGCTAGAATGCCATTCCCAGCAGGAGTATAGGGACACACTCTCTGTACCCACCTACCTTAGCTATAACTGCAATAGAGGGCAAATATTTTTTTCCAAGTTCAAAGTAATGGAATAACCATGATTAAAATGTAAACTTCAATTGCTTTTAAACCTTATTACTTATTTGAATACATTTCTGTTAAAATAGTTACAAAACCATGAAAAATGTGGACAGAGAAAATCTGTTCCTGGAGAAATTAACAAGAAGGGACATGGTTTTGTATACAAACAATTTCACTTGATCTGAAAAGCAAACAAAGTATTCCTCAAGAGTTAACAAACCTGCATCTGTAAGAAAACAGATAAGCACTACAAAATGTGGGTCACTACACTGAATGCTTAAAAGCACAAGAAGTGTCCATTTTCAGCTTAGCCCTTCATTTGGATTCAGTGTGAAATAAATCTCTTCCAGACCTGTCTCAATATTGCTAAATCCAGTTCTGTCTCAGTACCGTTAATGATGACAGGACTTTTGTTCTAAGTGGTGTCAGCTGCTGACGGTTTTTTAAACATGTCACACCATTCCTGTCTATATGAAAAGACAAAGAACATCAGGTTCTGCCTTATCTTTTTTGTGACTCATTCACTGGCAAAGACTGAGGGCCTTGTGATAGCCAGCAAAAGCCAGAAGCATTCTGACAGAAGACCAGTAGCCTAAGAATCTTCTTTCCAAGGAAAAATCACTGTGGGAAGACAGAGAGCTGCCATAAGGCTACAACAATACTGCAATGAATTAAGCTTGCTATCATTCAATAAACTTTGTAGCAGAATTCATCACAGCCCATCTCAGAGCAGCAGACCCTCTGCAGGGGACTGTCAGTGTTACCAGTGTCAAAGAACAGAATATACCCACTATGGATAAAACCATTGTAGAACTTTGTGGGAAAAAACATTTTGCCAAATTGTACTCAAAAAGACTTGTTAGAGAAATGTGCATTTCAAGAGAAGGGGGGAAAAGTAATCAGAATTTTACAGCTAATCTACTTATTGTATTAGTAGAAACAACATCCATGCAAAGACCCTCAGGGTCACATAATCCAAACCCTTCAATAATATTCATTCCTTACATTCTAGACAAGGCTGGAATCCAGATGCAGAGGGGAGGATAATAACAGTAGTGTTTACTTAAGGCTGACTTCTTTGCAGCTGATGAAAGTTCTCATTTCAGTCTAATCACAGGACCATCTGTGTTGTCCTTGGTGCCATGATGCAGGTGGGTGCCATTAAGCACTAGAAGAGTCAGATCCTATGAGTAAACTACCACTTTTTTAATTGTAAGAGGTTCCCATTAACTACTAGACATCTTTCAGCCAACTGTTAAGGAAAGCAGTCTGTTGTAAAACTTAAACCACTATTTATAAGGTGCCATGTGATGCTATGTCTAATGTTTGCACTTGTCAATAGTTTCTATCTTCAAATAGATTTTTGGCTAGCACACTTCAGTTTATTTGTTTGCTACCTTAAAAATGCAGTATTTTCACAGTTCTTTCTGCTTTCACATCAGGAGCTGTGGAAACCCCACAGAAATTAATGGCAAAATTCTTTCTTATTTTAATGAGCCCACACATTAGGCCCTAACCAAGTAAAGTACATATGAAATACAGATTTTTCAAGTCTCTTGTTTTCCTCAGTCTATGCTATACTGATTTTGGACAAAAGGGTATAGAACATACTTACTACAAACATTCTGTTTACTTATTCTTAGTATAAATAATTCAAAATAACATATAATGTATAATGTTACTTATTGTCTTCAATTCCTGTGCATCCCTTCATCCTTCCCAATTCTTTCTTCTTCTCACCTGTAGTACTAAGACTTTAGCAGCAGCCAGCTCCCTTTCATATTTTGATGAAGATGGATGTTATTAAGGGCTTAATTTTTTTAAAAAACAGAAATACAAATTAATCTTAGTCCCTGCTGCATTAATTCCTAGCAAGCAACTGCAGGTGTGTGCTTTAAAAAGCCAGGAAAATGCATTTTAGTCATTGAACCTAGCCCTGCTCTATTTCCTCTGTGCTTCCCTAGTGCTACTTGATTTACACTGAAGGTTGCAGAACTAAGAAAACCAAAAAATATTGCATTTACCATGACATGGTGATCAGATTGTGGGTAAGCACTTTAAACAAAAGAAACAAGAAGCTCCAAACAAACAAAATAATTGAAAAAAACTTCAATTTTCTGTTGGTTTCAGAATGAGGCCCTACCAGTCTAGTTCACAGAGGTTGTGCACTTAACAGTCATTAAATTATAGACTGCTCTTCCTTTATCAGTTTATATATGCACCTACAAATACCTATCAAACTGAGTTACAAAATAGTTTCCACTACATGTTAAGCTTCTGTTTTTACTCTCCTCATAACAGATCACCCAAGTATTGGTTTTAAAAAGTCATCGGTATAATTTATTTGTTTTTAATTTACATGATCACATGCTTTGCACAGGATGGAAAAGTGTTACTTGGATATACCTGAACACACAAGAGGCCATTAAGGAATTCATTATAATGTATTATAATGCAAAAAAACAAACAAGGAAAATATACTCTTTTGTAATTGCATAGTTTAGCAGTTTATTTTGTGCTGCACAGCCAATCTATTCAGGGTAGAAATAAAGCATAGCACATGCTGTTAATATAATAGTTTTAAAGAGAGTAAAAATACTAAAATAATTTAATAGTAAAAATACCCATCTCACAGAAGTTCTCCAGCTTCTACTTCTCTGAATAGGGCTATTAATAGGCTTTTGCATCAACTCTACAATGTATTTCAGAGAGTTAAAAATATTTCTTAGGAAAATTCAAACTCCAGGGACTTCTAACATTAGTAAATGTAGCTTAAACATCTTGATTAGGTTTAACATTTCCAATTTTATCAATGGTCCTTTATTTTCCTGGTTGGAAACACAGCATTACTACTACTGCTATTGTACATATGAATGTACACAGTGACTGTCAAAAAGAAATGCTGCTAAATAAGCACTGGCTAGTAAACTCTTGGATGCTGGTTTGGGTTTTTTAAAATCAGTTTAGACACATCAGAACTAAAGTCCAACTGACGTTTCAGTAAGGATTAAGCTTCCAAACACCAACCTCACTCCTAAAAAGTAAACCCAGTTACTAAAATTTTACTTACAAGTGTCACCACGAGGCACTTAATCTGAAGGCAGCTGGGGTTCTCTTCTTAATTCTCCAGTTACAGAAAACAGAAATCTCCTTCCCTACTTACAATCTCAGCCTCTACAGCAAAGTTGGCAGGTACAAACATTAGGATTACAGGACTACTTACCCTCAGCACGTCACGTTTTTCCAGCAGAGCTACAGGGCAGTCAGTGAGGGAACCTTTTATTGGCAGCCCGATTTCCTCCAATTTTAAACAGCTGAGTACTGAAGCCTGAGGTATTGCCTTAATCACATTTACATGGTGGGAGGACTTGGGCAGGAACCAAACCACCTGAGCTGGGGGAGCTAAACTCCGTCCACCAGAGCAGTCCCCAAATGGAACCAAATTTCTGCAATGAGTAGGGCCCTATGAGATCAACCAAATTAAGGAACAGTGTGAAAATAATTAAAAACAGTAGCCTTGTATGGCTACTTCAAAACTGACAATAAACCTACAGCTGAGTCCCTGCTTTTGTGCTCATTGTGGATTCTCTTGAGGAGCTGCTATCCAACAGAATAACAAGAAATACAAAACACCTGACCTTGGATGGCAACTCCAGCTCCCACAAATGTTAGTTATTAGCTAATAACTGACATTCCATAGCAGGTGTGTCACACTACTGTTGTGTTTATAATAAGGTGACTTGATAGTCTTTAATCTGTTATTCTATATAGACACACTGAAGACAATTTCTAGACTGTTTTGAGAGGGTAACACATTATATCCACTTCATAATACTTCACAGGATTAGACAAACTACACATTTATAGGGAATTAAGTTGGATTTATTTTATATATTAATTTAAACAATTTACAATGTGGTTTTATAGGTGCTTTTACACATATATTAGTACTCCTCTGCATGAAAACATGCAAAAATCTCCACAAGTTCCCCAGTAAAAAAATCTATGATACAAAGGTTCACATTGTCTCAATCTTGAAATCTTCTTCACTACAAAGTCCCAGAGTCTTTAAGAAAAAAACACTTTTTCCTGCTTTTGTGATTTATCCAAAACGTTTGTGGTACTATGCAGAAAAACCAGTCCAGAGAACACAAGAATGTTAGCTTTCTATCTTTACTAACGTAGTTTTTGCTTCGTGTACAACCTAAGGTTAAACAAGGCATCCTACATTTCAGTAACTAGACAGTTGTCACATACTCCATAATCTTCACTGAAGTAATCTTAACTTTGTTGTCCCATTTTACTCACAACAGGATCTCATAACCCTTGGATTTCCATTTTGTCATCAAGATTGTCAGTGCTGTGACACAGAAGAATAAATAGCAGTAATTCTGAATACTTCAAAGTTCCGGTCTTTAAAATTGAAGAAAGGTTAAATATAGGCTTTAAAGTATCCTTTTATCAGTGTTTCTATGACAATCATCTACTACCCTGACTTTGTGAAATATCAGGACTTCTCCCACATTTGAGCAAAACTTGGCCACTACTTGAGGATCTGACTTCAAGAGGTTATGTCCCCTTATCTTACCAATTCTAGAACTAAAAAGAGATCATGGTCTTTTTCTCATTTATTTTTATCACTTAGAACCACCTCTGTAAACTGTATGAATGTTAGCACATGTAATTAAATTTTTATACAACTCTCTGGTATAAAGAAGAAATGGCTTAGCATTATCTTGATTTGTGCCTCTGGATTCTCTCAGCTCCAAAAATAGCATATTCCCATGTAGAATTCCTGTTGGGAATATGCACAAACCTATGCCAGCTTCCAAAACATGCTTGAGAACTGGGATAGAGGGAGTTTGTCCAGTCCAAAACATGACTGTTCTAACAATTCAGCAGTTCAGTTTCCGTGCCAAGAAGTGTTTCCTGAACCTGTTTAATTTGCTAGCAGAAATGTAACTCTAGGTGAAACTCCTTCTCTCTGGTTGATTGTCTGACTACAAAAGCATCTAATGAATAAGTTCCCCTCAGAACCTGAAATGTGCCTTTAAAGAAAGCCTACTTCAGTATTGATGATTGCAGATGAAGTGCTTTCCTTAGGGGCATTTAGATTCAGGAATCAACTTGGTAGTGCTTTTTTTGCATTCCTCCCTTGAGAGTTTCTGCTTTCTTCATTGCTTCAATCCCACTTTTACATCCTATTCCACTCATAAAGTTTGCTTATCTTTCTGACTAAACCAATCTGTGACTTCAGTGATAGAAACACAACCACACATTGTAACTAAAGAACTTACATATATACCACTAATGGAGGTCGACATTAAATTCAACTGATGACTTTTAATTTCTTTAACAGGCTATATAGAAAATTAAAAAAAAAAAAGAGAGAGAAGGCTCACAAGTTAAAATAGAAAGGGAGAAATATTTTTAATTGTTAGCTTGACATTATATAACATTTCCCTACAACTGGGTACAAAATGGCTGCTAAAGTACAGGAATTCCTCCCTGCCAGTCTGGCACTTCTATTTCTAGTGGTCTGCAAGATTCAGCATGTGCAATTCGTGAGCATGACTGTGCCTGAGGTGTGACTGTGCCATGAGGGAGAAGGTGGCTCTCGTAATAAAGTTCTTGCAAATTCAAGGGGTTTTTTTTCTGTTATCACTTGATAAAGTATTACTTATAGGAAAAAAAAAATCCACGTGTGATTATTACTAATTTCCTTTGTCCATTTTTGTGAACTTTCTCACTGTTTAATTGACTTTATTGGGAGAGTCAAATTAAAAAATGACAAACAAACAAAAACACAACAGGAAAGTGTCAAACTTTAAGCTTGGTAGAAATAAATAATAATTTTGGGGGGGGTCTTTCCCACCAGTTCTGGTTATGGATTAAATATACCATAGCAACTTTAATTTCCCCATAATTTTTCTGCCCATTTAGACATAATCTTGGGAAGAAAAAATTTTAATTAGCTGAAAAATTACACACCTGAAAACACAGGAAGGAGAATAAAGCCTATAAATAATTGTTACTCTATCCTTCACTCACCTTTAAGGGTGAAGAAACATGTATGCTCCTGTCATTGCACTGGTATCAAGTATTCTTTTGGCAGATGTGAAAAAAAAAAGCAGAAGAAAACCATCATCTATGCTGAAGCAATACAGAAACGATGAGAAGCAGATTTAGAACTCCCAGAAAAAGCCAGGCAATAGAAAAAAATAGAAGTGTTGGTAAAATTCTTTTGTTAAATTATAAGCTAGATGAAGAAATAGCAATGCAAATTTTCCCTACATTTACCAGCCACAGGCAAGGTAAGAGAAAAGCAATGGAAAACCTCACAAATACAGCTTATTTCCATTTTTCGCTCTTTCAGGATGTCAGACACCGATATACAAGTGAACTATTGACTCTAAACAAAAAGATTTCTCATGTTGGATAAAGCAGTATTTTGCCATGCAGTACTGAATTTATTTTGAAATCTTCAGGGCAATCAGAAAGCAAATATGTATAGCACAAGAGAGACAGGCAAACCATATGTTACAGCAGCAGCCACTGTGAAGGGAAGGATAAATGCATTAATCACTTGAGTACAGCTCAGTTTAAAAGATTTTTATAAACCATGAAAGATCAAACTGCAATACAGAGCATGCTTTCTTGATCCCTGAGCAGCCTGTGCTGCTACTGCTGTATGAGAGCTGTATGTGACCAACCATCTTTAATATGAATTAAGAACCAGAGAGACCTTGGGATAAAACAGGAGGCAGAAGTAACAGCAGCAGTATTTTAAATAACATTTTTCTGCCTCTTATTTACACTTACTTAAATTTCTCTGCTCCTAATTTAAATGTACTTTCAATTTTCAAGTATATATTTTTATTTCCTGCATTAATTTTTTTTAATAGCTTGACCAGGCAGCCATGAAGAGGAGTACATTTGAAAATTAGTAGAAATACTTTGCAGCTACAGCAATTGGTCTAAGAAAACATATTACCTCTCTGCACAAACCTTATCTCACTGGAAATATCTTGTCTGCTTCTTTCATGCAGCTAATTGAATTCATAGTTTTGGTGTTAAGGTTCAGTTGCAATTTTAGGATCCTAAATGTTTCCATTTGTGTGTGCTTGACAGACAGAAGGGTTACCTTAGAAATAAAAGGTAATCTAAGCAAAACTACTTTGTGGTTTTTAATGAGAAGAAAAGATTGCAACATAGGAGAAAAACTAGAGAAAACAAAATATTTTGGAAGTTGACATTTAATTTATAATAGTTTACAATTATATTAATTATTAATAGCACTGTTACTTCTGTGGTATCGTTACAGAGCAGAGATTATGGTGATTCACAATGTATTATAAGGAACACAAGTGAAGAAAGAAGATCAGGCTTACGAAGGATTTAGTTTGGTATAGCAGCAGGTTCTCAGGAGCCTAAGGTGAGTTCAGGCTGTGAGCGCATAAAGCTCCCGGATCTCCAAGGCCTCTAATACTGCCTGTCGAGCACACCCATTACTGAACTTTCCTGTCATACCTGCTAACACAAAGGCTGGTAAGCAAGGAAAAATGCCTGGCAGAAATATTCTGGTTACACTCTTTCTTGCAGGGCTCCTACCTGCAGTCAGTTTTCATGAGCTCTCAGGAAAGCAGACTAGGGTGCCCAAAGGCTCTGAATCTTGGTTTCAGGCCCTTCTCAGACACTGACTGCACTGTAACACAGGTTTTCTTTTTCTTGCCAGACTACTTTCTTTGCTTCTTAAGAAGCTGCAGGTTGTTGATTTTTTATAGTCCTCTTCTTCCTCCCAATTTGTTTGATAAACACAATACAGCAGCAAAGGCAGCTGTGGAACTGAAGGATGGTATTTGACAGGTAGCTCCTGGTGAGATGCAGCCAGCAGGGGTATAAAAGGCCAAAAGCATGCCTTTGAAAGAAGAGTCACGTTCTTAAATATTGAGACGTGATTCTCTTAAGATAATACTTGCAATCAGCACCCAGCATGTGCTGCAGCCACGTTCTGGAAGACAAAATTGGCTGCCTCGGAGAGTTCAGCATAAAGCAGACGGTTGGGGTACTGCAGTTCTCCTACACTAAGTTATTAAAAGACAAATTCTGTATGCTACTGAAGCTCAAACTGAGGTGTTCCAAAATCATGCAGTTCTGATATAGAACAGAAAATATTCAAGATCTGCATATTGCCATTTGAAATTGGTCACCAAACCTACCCATATAATCAGTGTGGATCTTAGAGATGCTTTTGGCAGATCAGCTTGGAATGTAGAATGTTTTCAGAAGTGTAGAAATGACTAAGACACGTCCAAGTAGAGGAAAATAAACTTAGGAAGACGTGAATAAGAGAGGTGGGGGAAAGATCAGAAGAAAGTACTGCAATCATTAGAATTTTTATTTGTAGAAGAAAAAAATCTCCATGTTGCAATGGAGTGGTTATGGACTGTGGTTATGGACATGGTACTAGAAGAACAAGTGAAAGCTGCCCAGTTACTGGTGAAGTACTTTTTATTAGCCCAGGTCCAGCAATGGTCAGCACTTCAAGTAGAGGGATGATGATGCCTATACCAATCACCTCTGGTAGTCAGGTTTTGATGGAATTTAGGATACAGCATTATCCCTGAGACTGCTATTTTCTTCTTATAGTAGAACTATTCTAGGACTATTCTAGCACTATCAGTGCTATTTTTTGTTGCAGAAACATAAACTGAAGTTTCATTCATTTGAAATACTGAATCTCTATACATTTTATCCCCCCTTTTCATAAGGTCTGATTTTGAAGGGAAGCTTTCCAAAAAAACGTAAATTGTCTGAAACATTATATTCATTTTTATATGCTGCTCTCCTGATACAATCATATTTTATAGGAACACAGTAACAATACTTCGGAGCTATTTTTATATTTCCCAAGTTATTTATTTGCAGTTTGAACTTGTTTGTTAGCCATAATTTGAGTAAGCATATATCTAAATTATTGTTTATATTAAGCACATAACTCTCTAGGAAAAAAGGGAACAATTCTTATTTTTAAAGTGCTGACATACAGTTAACTGGATAAATTTACAGTAGATAAAATAGCATTTTTAAATCTAAAATAAATGCTTGTATAATTTTAGTTAAAAAGTCAGTTTGTGTCAAATTAAAGACTCATCAAAGACTACAGAGCATCTATACGTTAGATACAATAAGAGACATTTGCCTTTGTCATCGGAAGAAAAAAAAATCTATTGATAAGCCTGAGTTATATTTTAGGAAGTATTACCATTCTGGTCACTCAGTTGATTCCAGACATCCTTTGGACGATCTGTTGTTATTCAGAAGTGGTGTGTCCTAAGGACAGTAGAGTGCAACTGTGCTTCTTCTTAGTTATTTCGTGATAAGCACTAGAATTTAGCAACTCCAAGAATTAAAATGGCCTCTAGCAACAGGGGCCCTCCTGCCAAGGGACGACATCCATGGGTCTGCAGCTTCTGTCACATGCAGCCTATTGGTTGTTTAGCTGGTAAATACAAACACTGCATAAATCAGGAACATTTTCAATCTAAACAGGGATAAAGTATGACAGATGGGTGTAGAACACAGATGGAAGGAGGGAATAGAAAGTCTTCATTGCCATATCATACTTATTAGGAAGACAAAAATAGCTGTGTTTCTGAAGCACCTATAGAATGTATTTTGAGCTTGGAACTCTCATAAATCAGTTCCTCATAAATTGCTCAGCAGCTTCAGTCCTTTAGGCAGTCAGCACTCACACTGCCCCTATTTTTCCCCCTTTTTTTTAATTTAGCACCCATGACAAAAAGTTCTAATTGTCACAGACATCATCTTTTCATTCACCAAACCAAGAGTTAAATGTGTAAGCATTTTATGATCTCCATGACACTTCAAGTGGCCTTAAAATTTAGTTTAATCCCATGGTGGTGTTATTTGGCTTATTCAAACTTCACAGGTATACAAAGGTCATTCAGAAAGTTCTCAAGTGTTCTATGTTGTTGATTTCCTTAGCACGAGAGAAGAAAACACAGTCATTCCTTTTTTATAGGGAAGAGGTGGAAGTAAAAAAAGACACACAGGCAGAAGGTCCCTTCTATCTATTATCTCTCTCTCTAGATATGTATATAGAAAGGGAGAGATCATTCAGACAACCACACCTTCTATACTGCAGCTATCAGGGGTGAAGTGTATACAGCAAGGCCTGGGTAAGGAATCCCTTTCAGAGAAGCTTTTATGCAAAGCTTCAGTCCTTCAATTTGCCAATTATTTAAATCACTTATGAAGTATTATATATCATACACATGAAGAACCATGTAGCCTTTCTAATACTATTATTTTCAGTACTTTGCTTCTCCCTGAGACTGAAGAAAAGGATTAATTTACCTTGAAAAAAATTAAACTACAATTTTTCAAGTCGCATTGCATAACACCACGTAGCCATAGAGATGAGATGAAACTGCATTTTTCTGTGTTACTGGAAACAAGAGCAGTGTACATGCTATGAAAGGAAGATGCCACTTAGAGCTTAATCTAACATACTTGAAGAAAAACCTTATCAAAGTGTTTATTAATACTGGTCTTTTTGCAAATGGAACAGTGAAGCAGGGAGGGAAGAGGTTACACCCCAATTATCCAGGAATAGCAATCAATGTGTTTGAGCTCCTGGCCATAGGGCAATTTCACAGGCTATCTTTGGAAATTCCATTTGGGCATTTCTGGCAGAATAGTAGTAGCACACAGTCTATCTAGCTCTGTAATTTAACTCCCAAAATATAAGTCATAAAGCACTCACAAACATACAATTGGATAAGAATAATCATCAAAAATTTCAGGGAAAATATTTGTAATCACTATTAGAAACATAAATGGTCATTACTGTGTCAGTGTGCAGCCTCTATACTTGCAGCTTTCCAGATAAAGCTTCCTTTTCTGAAACGTTCATTGGCCTGGCAATAATCCTTTTAAACCCCAGTTATTTTCAACTTAGTGTACATAAAAGTGACAGAATTCAGCTCATTCTTATGATTATGATCCAATAATGTACACTTCTGAATCACCCATGTTGTGAAAGCATACTCAATTAAAAAACCTAAGTATGACACAACACTACAGAACTCCCTTTGAGAAACTGGTAACTTTTTATAACCTGTAAAGATTTGTGCAAGTATGAAGCAATTATTTGTAGATACTGGAATAATGGCTGGCAGATTTCATTTGCTCCAGAATATAATACAGCAGCACTATCAGATGTGCACTTGCATTACAGCAGGACAGAAAAGCCCCTGCAGAAGGAACTCCAGCCTGACCTGAGCTCCAGTGAGCAACGTTCCATGTCATGCTTGTCATCACCACGTTCAGGCCCATCCTGCACTAGTCAGATAAGTGTTTTTTCTTTGAAGCACAGAACATTTTTGAAAGCCATGGCACAACAGTTTTATCTCCTTTTCTTAATAAATCTACTTTGCCTAATCAAAAATAATATCCTGGATTACTGGTGTCCCAATCTGTTTCTATTCAAGCTTATCTAAATCAACAGTGTGAAGCTTTCAGAACAAACAGAAAAGAAATACAGTAAATACTTATATTTTTGGGTAAGTATGCTTATAAGAACTCCATATATATTTAATATATGTATGTGTGTATACACACACCCCCACATATATAAAGCATTCATTGTAAAAACAAAACAGTTGGCAAAGCTTACTCATGAAGTGGGACTGAATCATAAACCGTTCAAGAGATCCAGGCTGATTTCCCAATTTTCTGCAAAACAATTATTGCCAGATATAATTAACATTCTCTTCAAAGATGATAAGGACTACAACTAAATTAATTTACATGCTCAGAAATTCTAAAGCACTAATGAAAATGATAATACTCAGCAAGTAGCATTTGTTGAGATTCATTAAAATTATTTTGAAATATATCCAAGTTCAAGCCCAACTTGGTTTAAGAAGCGAGTTACAGTTAAAGAGTTTTGCTTAGAAAACCTGACAAAATGGGACACTCATACAAAAGATGATGGAAAGCATCACATTAGCATAGGTCATTGTTTTCTTTTTTGTTAAATCTTCATTATGCTGCATTTTCTGTTTCAGCTATACCCAAGGTTTGGACACGTTAAAAATAAGGCATAAGCATAAAAGCAAAATATTTCCAATTCTAAAAGTCTTTTTTATTGTTAAATTTAACAAGAGACAATTCTGTGTAGTTGATGTTTTTTAACCAAATCAATTTCTGCAATTACTTCTTCTACTCAGAGCTGAATCTGCAATTACTGCTTTGGTTATCTTTTTTATGCATGATTTAGCCAGTCAAAGATCTACAAAGTACTGCACAAAATATGAAAGAAATCCGAGGAATTTCTGGAAATGGAACTGTTAGGACACAGTTTATAAACCCACAGAAATCAATGAAGTTTCACCTATTGCCAACTGTAACTACAACTGTCAAATTCTGAAGGAGAGAGGGCAAAACTATAATAAAACTTTCCATTTGGGATCATTTATGATACTGTACTAATTGAGTTCACCATCACCTATAACCTGTAATGTTAACAGTATCTTTGGAAAATGCATATCAAATTCTGCTTTCCCAGCAGAATTTGTCATACAGTTACTGGGACTACCAAAATGGCACGGAAAAGGGCAATTTATTTTTTATTATTATTTTTACATTTAGGTTAAGTACTCTAGAACAACCATAAAGAAATAAATGATCAACCAAACAAAAATACCCCTTGGAACCAAACAGAAAATTGTGCTAACTATAAATGTAACTTTTTCCTTCATATTCTTCTTACTCCAAATAATGCAGAAGGTGATGTTTGCAACAATTTATCCCTCCTTCCTCCAAACATAAGTATGAATCCAATTAAATATACAGTTCAAACATGAAGGGAATGTGCTGAAATTTTGGGAAGAAACCAATACTCATAAAGGGAAAGACTAGAAATATGGAAATGCCTATGAAAATGACAGTTTACAATGCAAAAACAAAAGGAGAGATGAGGAAATTTGGTAGAAAATCCTATTTATCCTTCAGCATAAAGATCTTCATATTCAGGCTGCCGATACTCACGATTTTTGCTAATCAGAGTAGCAAAAATACAAAAGCATCTGAAAATGGCTCTAGAGACGTCTGCTTGCTCATTTTTGCCTGTGGCCCACAGATGTGCTTCCCTACCCTTTTGTTGAGATTGGTCATCTCAACAAAACTTCTAAATACATAAAATAATCCCATATTCCCTAAACATCACAATAGTATATTATTTTTTTTCCTAAGTCTATGTTACACTAAAGTGTAATATTTGTACTGACTATTTTAACATGTGCAGCACTTGTATAGTTGCCCCCAATCAGAAATAATTTGAAAAAGTATGCAAAACATTCAGTTTTGAAGAAAAAATAATTTTTGTACATGCTGTCAGGGTTCCATTTGTTTTCTGCACGAAAATAAACCCCTTCATACCTGCCCTCACTTCCCAAGTTGAGGGAGCTGTGCAACTCAGTGCTGAGTCCACTCTAAAATTCCTGAAAAATTTGGCCTTAAAAATTGAACACAAGAAGCCCCAGGAGCTCAGAACATACCTTTTACTTTTCAGATAGGATCCATTATGAGAACACATGGTTTTACTTTCCCTCAGGGGTTCCTCTGAACAGTCCCTTTGCCCAAGTTCTAGCAATCAGAATGGTTCAGACTGAATAAGTTAAATCTTATCCCAAGAAGACAAACAATATAACAGAAAGTAATGGAAATATAATTACTAGCATTCATTTGCCAAAGCTATCATTTTCTTTTTTATTTCTGCAGCTGGTTTAACTTTGATTGTTTCAGTGCTTTCTCCAAGGATATCCTCTGCATAATGATTTGTCCAAGCTCTGATGAACATTTCTTATTTAATGGATATAGTTGTTTTTATCTTACGAGTTTTTAATTTACGGCCATTTTCTTCTTAAGGTAAGTTGCACTTTTAAAGTGTATGTATACAGAAGCAGAATAAAGAAGGAAGATATCTGCATAATCAAGTGCTTGCTCAGAAAAATTCAATGGCTTGACCCATTTTTTGTATGCAGAGGACATAACTTTCTCCCTCTTTTTCTCCACTCCTTTGGTCCCTTTAAGATAACATTTTAAATTTTTAAACTATAATATAGTTTTACTTCATTAGTTTTTGATTTACTACAGTTTTGCCAGGTTTTATGAAACTCATTAGTATTTGATAATAATTACAAACAATCATTACTAGTTTAATTATTTGGTTATTTTCTGCTGTTCTTGCTAAGGTTTTTGTTGTTTTTCACTTAGTTTTCATTGGGGTGTGTTCCAATCCATACTGATTGAATTCTTGTGAGGACAGTTTCTTCAGTCTTCATATTGGACATTTATTTTATACCTGCTGTGAGATATTAACTTTATAAAATTAAATGCTTGTTATGCAGTAAAATCTCATCAGTTCACACGGGCCAGTTACTATGCAGTAAGCTGAAGAACTCACCAGTGCCAATTTGATGTCTCTATCCCAAAGAAGTCTCCTTCAAGAAAAGTAGTAGAAAATTTGACAGCCTATTGGAATTTTATGAAGGGGAAAAATGGGAGACCAAAAAAAAATCAGGCTTATTAACCTGGAGCAAAAACTCTGAGCTGTCAAAGGCTAATCCTGAGATACTTGCCATGTCTTAATTAAACACAACGTGGGCTGATAAAATGCAGAGAACCGACCTAAACTCCCTCCTGTACAGTGAATTTCTGCCTAGACATCAAAGACTATTTTCAATTCTCTGCAGCTTGCAAATTGTACTGAGCAGTTGTCAGATTTCTGCATAATGCATTTCAGTCAAGGCTGCAGAAGAGACTCATTTGTAAGTATTTTGCAGATGCTTTCCTGACAAAAATGAAATGTAAAGTGGTAATCCTTGCTTTTATAGTGTTTAATTATAAACTATATCAAAATATATTTTTCGGGAAAAAAAGAGATTTACCATCGTTCCAAAAGAACACTGATACATCCCCACTTAATAAGCTGATCATTTGTAATTTAATTTTTTTTAAAAATCCAAAGTTGACACTACATATTAGCATTACATAAATAGCATTCTGATCTCATTACCAGAAAATACTGCTATTTTGATGCAAAATTTATTCTTTCCCAACATTTGTTGAGAAATGTATTTGTAAGGCATGTGACAACTTCATGTTTTGACAGTCACTCTGTATTACAGTAAAGGACCATGAGGTTTTGTTTCTTTGCTGGTAAGAATGTAGAAAGAAAACTTGGTAAAAATCTGCAGCCCCTCAGGTTCTTAACTTAGACCACAATCCATTCTTTTCTTGATTACCTTTTGCCTTACCATGCAGTAAGTTCTACACTTTGTACCACTTCTATTGTAACTCTACATAGAAATCCTTTTTAGTCACATAAATGTTGAAATAATTTTTGTGACGGATTTGAGGGTTTTTTTTTTTTTTTTTGTTAAGATTTTCATGTGAAGAAACAGGACAGGAATTAACTGTGAGGAGAACTATGGCTATGTGCAATTTGGAAGTGCTGTGCACAAACAGATACGCAGTAACTACACCTGTCCTTTTGAAGCAGGCTCAATTTAAAACGTGGGTAGCCTTTTTTGGGAAGGATCCCGTTATGTAATCTCAGAATAATTCCTACAACCGATGGTGAGTGCAAAGGTTACCATTCGTAGGTGTGCATGAGATACCCAAATACACAAAATACTTCACAAATACTTATGGCCAATGCTATGAAGCCCAAGCAGCCAATTGAAGGGTTTATCTCATGTGGAAATTAAGATTTATTGTTCTGATGCAGTGCAGCTCCACTGGAGCAACAGCTATTTTTGCCACATTTTGATCTGACTGCAGCCCAATCAAACCCATGGACTTGAAGGTTATGAAAGGAGAAGACTGCTGCAAGTTTCAGTTTACATAAATTTGGGTTGTGTACTCCTGAGTTTCTCTTCCTAGTTTAATGTTGTTCAGTAACACGTATGCAGCAAGAATATATTTTCTTTAAATTCTTTATGTGCTTCTTGGTGGTCTAAACTGTGCATATTTCAGAATATAAAAGTATTAATCCTCCACAGAACAGGTTATGCAAACACAATGCCCCTGTTCATAATCTCAAGAATAACTATCATTTAAATCCATCTGTATGAAGGGAGGAAATGTGCAAAACCCCACACTGAGAACAAAAGTATGGTATAGATGGCCTGCACATTTCTTGGCCACAAAGGCAGGTTTCAGAAACTGAATTCCTCTGTTACAGAGGAATATATCTTAGAAATATTCCAGTGTTTAAAAACTCCTCAGTATGTAGTAATCTATGATATCAGATATAAAGTCTAATTTATGGACATCACGTAAGCCCCCGTTTGGAATTATAGTTTAGAATCAGAACATGCAGTCCTGTATCAACTGGAGTATCAAATAGCAAATTATTTTCTTTAAAGAAAGATTTTTATTTTATTTTAACACTCAGTTTATTTGGCACACAGATCACACGTTCATTCCATTAATCATCAAGTGTGTGCTGGCTAAAGATTAACACCATCTCATGCTGGCATTTGATTGCATTCAGTTGATAGTTACTCTTCATTTTGCTGCTTTTGCAGGAAGCAATCACAGAAACAAGTCTAAAAACTTCCATTTGCATTACCTAAAATGTATTGGAAGCAAGGCCAAAACTGTTTAGGCTTCCCATTTAACTCCAGAAGCCCTGAAAGCTACCCAAGAATTTGAAACCTTAAGGACATTCCTGATTTACTTTACTGCAATGCCTGGGTGTGCCAGAGAAACTACATGCTTGTATTAAGAGGAAGAATAATGATTTCTGCCCATCACTGTAGGGTATAAGGATACACTTTCTAGGCAAGTCACATTATTCTGAAAAGGTTTGGGAATCCCTTCCTCCAAAAGTAAGTTAAAAACCAGAAATTAATGGACTCAAACCACACTAGCAGTATATTCAACTATTTAAAAAACACTTGCCCATGCAGCAACAATGCCAAATACAAATCTGGCTACATTCCATATACAAGCCCCAAAGAAATGTATTCTTGTGGGACCCTCTCAGCTCCATTTGTATTGTAAATACATTTGCAAACTGAATTCCAGGCCAGACCCCCATTATTCCAGCTTCCACAAGGCATCACTAAGAGTGGTGAATTTAATCATTGTGCCAATTCATTTATCCACCTAGAAAACAAACACAACCATTCTGAGTGGAGTTCTCATGAGTGTGTGATTGAAAAATCAATGTGACTTGTTCTTGTAAGTCAATTAAGACCAGATATTAATGGTATTTATGTGTCTGAGATCAAGGCAGACACCTGATGGGGCTTTCATAACACCTACCTCCCACTGAAATCTCATCCTCTTACCTTGCTTATATGGGCTATTAAAAAGTTTAATGAATGACTGATTGAAGTGCTTGTATAGTGTTTCATGATCCTTAGGAGAGATGCATGTAGCCTGAAAGCATTTTTATTTAGTCCTCTAGAATGATAAATCAAGGACTTAGGAATGCTGATGATTATCAGGAAATGAAATAGAGCCTGGTAATGCTTTTCCTGCAAGCACTGCAACAGTCCTTGCATTTTAGAAACAAGTATTACCTCCTCTATTCTCCTTTCTAAAGACATAAGCACTGTAAATAACATTTTTGGACAAGCAGTAAAGGAAACAATCTTTACATTTCTTTAGATATTTCAACTCCTATGATGTCCATTATGTTGGATTCTGATATATCCACATGAAATTCTGCAAAGAATCAGTAAATGAAACTATTAAAGGTAATTATAATATGGAAGCATGACAAGTTAGAATATAGTCCATGCAATCAGACCTACTGTTATGAATAGATACATTATCCACAGTTTGGAATGTGTAACTAAAGCATCCAGTCCAAAATAACAAAATGCCTAATGATAATATGTAGATTCTGCAGCCACATACTACAAAAATATATGTCAGTTGGAGGCAATTAATTTTATGTCTTGCGAAAAGATACAGGCAAGATAAAACCACAGCTTAAGGCTGGAGTTTTACTACCTGATGCAACCTATGATAAAAGCCTTTAAATAAAATAGTTGTCTTAAAGCTGAAAGGTTCCAGTGATTTAAAATAGTAACAAATACTGAAGGGTGAAAATGAAGTATTTTTTTAAATGTGTATCAGAACAGGATTTATCTTCAAGGACTCCTTTGTTGGTTTTCAAAAAAACATTTTAAATTACAGCATGTAGGTAAGATTTCCATGCCCATTTAAGCAAATGTGTCAGTTGGCTACCTTAAAATTTGTACTATCTGCATTAGTGCACAATGTCCCCCCAGTGCCAGACAGGTAACTGACCTGCTGAGGGACAGAGTAATTCTCCTTTCCATCTTTGATAAATAAATATTTTGATACAGTCCTGCTCCAATATGTAAACATTCCATAGGGACTCCTTGTGAAACTGCAGCTCTGTTAAGGGACTTTGGATGTTTTTAGAATTCTGCCTCTTAACACAGGAATGACATTTCCAAGGCAGTTTGAAAGCAAAAAAGAAGCTATCTCTCCTTCATGATAATATAAAGCCAAGTGTAGATTAATGGAATCAATAATTTTTTTACCATGTAGGAAGTCCTTTTACACAAGTTACAATCTGCTTATTTGGCCAAATAATTCTACTTTGTGTAGTATTTTATCAAATGCTTGAAAGACTTGCCAGTTTTGAAAGATCCAGTTCCATATATGTAGGACAAGTTTTGTAGATAGTCTTGATAGTTCTTTGTCTACAAAGAACACAACAATACTGATTTTTCCCCAAGTTCTGAAACCACCAATCAATTCCTATCAGCTTTTTGAAAGAACATATCACTTGCCTAGCAAAGCACTGAAAACTTACAAAATATTAAAATAAAAAGAAATCTAAACTGACTATGAAACGTGTTTTATAGTTGTTATGATTTTCTCTATGACAAAGTTTTGAAAAGATGCTTGAAATTATATTGCCACCTGCTGTTTCTAACAAAAAGCAGGAGCCAGGTCTGGTTGGCTATATTACTTAAAATTCTGCAAGTATAATGGAAATCCATTCATTTAAGTAATGCTTTGTGAAGCAGGGGATTGGAATCTCACTGCTCTTATCACCCATCTTGTATGTTCTGTGCTTCACTGGACTTCATATACAGTGCACTACTGAGAAAAACTCCAGGCTTTCTCTTATTTTCCTCCCTTGTTCTAGTCCCCACATGAAAGTTTCAAAGACTTTTTAGCTGTTGTATAGATAAGTACCAAACAATAAGCTGCAAAGCAGTATTTGGGGAAAAAAAGTCATAATTTTGTCTGATGAGTGATAATTTCATAGAAATACAAGCAAAGCAGTTTAGAGATTTTTGTGCACACTATAAACTCCACCTCACCGTCTATTTCTCTATTATTGCTCAGTTTCCTGTGCAAACTCACAAGGGCAGCACTTCTCTTGCTGTCAGCTGGAGAACACACCAGAGGATCTGCCCCTTCATCTACGGTACCTTTGGCCAGACAAAATTAACCACATCCAGAAGCAACACTATTCCAGACAGATCTTGAGGTCTTTACCTCCTTTGAAACAATGCAATTCAGTAGCCATTTGGTCTTAAACATACGCCTAAATGCCATCCTGAACAGTAAAATAACGGGCTCTGAAGCATTTTATTGAATCTGACTGTATTCCTTAACACAACCAAATCCTCCTTTGCAAAACGTAATGCATTTAACTTGCAGGTTTACGGGTCCCATTATTCCAGAAGCTGTACCCACACAACAGCAGTGCTCTATCTACAGCTCCTAAAACGCTTCTGGAGCATCACAAGCAGCCCAGGAACACGCACCAGCACCTGGAGCGCGGTCTGGCAAACCAAGCCAGGGGCGATGGCCAAGGGCCGGATCGCCCAATTCAGCAGCAGCGTGGTGCAGAAACCACTCCGGCAGCGCAGCACGGCGGGGCCCGCAGAGCCCCGGCCGGGACACGGCAGCCAGGAGGGACGGGACGAGTCCCACCGGGGCACGGCTCCCGCTGGGAGCTCCCCGCCCTCCGCTCCCGGCCAGCCCCGGCCCCGGGCAGTGGCCCGCCTCTTCCCGCAGTGCCGGGACACCCGAGACCGCCGTTCAGTCCCCCACCTCCAGCCTCTCGCCCCCCTCCTACCTTGTCCGCTTTGCCCACACCAGTAAATAAATAAATAAATAAATAAAACAAGCAAGCGACCGAGCAGCCGCCGCCCTCCCGCGCGGCCGCTCCGAAGGCAGCGGCCGGCTCAGACCTTCCCCACACCCATCTTCTCTCTTTCCCCACGCCCGCCCCTCATTCTCCTCCGTCCTTCCCAGCCGCTTGAGGCTGGGGATAATCGCCCGGCAATTGATTCGCAGCCTCGGTGGGCCTGCAAGACCCCATGCCCCGGGACGAGGGGCTGTGGGACCCGCATGCCCAGCGCTCCCGGCCCAGGGGGATGTGCGGGTCTCCATCGGGACCCCGTGCTCAGCGCTCCCGGCCCAGCGGGATGTGTAGGACTCCATTCCCCGGCGCTCCCGGCCACGCCGCCCCGCAGTGCTGCGGGCGCCCATTGGCGGAGGCCCCCCCGCGGGCAGCCAATCGGCGTGCGGCTCCTTCAGCGGGGAGCGGAGCTGAGGGCGGGCGATGCGCGGGGCTCCGCGCGGCTCCGCGGCCGCCGGGCAGCGCCATGAACCTGGGGTAAGGAGCGAGCGGGGCCGGGCCGGGCGGGCAGCGAGACGCGGTCTCCACGGGGTGAGGCTGTTCGGGGAGGGACGGCCCCGCGGAACGCGGCAGTCCCGCGCCAGGGCGCGCAGTGCCGCGCGGCCGAGGCACCGGGAGCGGGAGCGATCTACGGGACAGAGCCGGGGGCTAGCGACCCTTCTTCGGTGGGAGTGCCTGGGAAGCGGTGGAGGGAGGGGGATGCTCGGGACAGCGCGTTCCGGCGGAGCGGGGGCAGCGCGCACCCTCCGCGTCCCGCGGTGCCCGCGGCTGCGGCACAGAGCGGCCGGGGCCGGGGTACGGGGGTGCCGCTTACTGGGGTGCCCCGGAGAAAGTTGCGTGCGAGCTCGAGCTGCGCTGGATTTTTAAACTCTGAACTTTTTTTTTTAAATGAAATTCGAAGATGAAGTGTTATTTTGAGGACTTATCGTCATATTGGATTGTCCGAGCGCACGGAAGAAAGAAAGGCAGTTGGGTACTTTGCCACGTTTTTCTCTTCTCGTAAACGCTTGTAATAGCGCTTGTTCCACTTGCAAAGGTGGATTGTTGTGCATGGAAGCACAACCAAAGGCTGTTTCCAAAGTACAGCCCCTCTTTGTGATCAGCGCTGGCATTCCGGGAGACTTGGTTAGCGATTTTTGCAGCTCACAGTTGATATTGTTGGATTAATAATTTCTTGAGGCACATTGCTCTGTATAACAATATTGAGTGGCACCTTTAGTGTCAAAGATCTACTTTGCAACATGCAAATCCAGTTTTTTCAGTATCAATAATAAAACTATACTCTCTTCAAGACGTGTTGATTTCTTTAAGTAACTTCTCAAAACATAGCTTGGGATGTAAAAGACTATCTGGAACAACAGTAAAAACTGTGTTGTAATTAAATACTATTGTTCTTGTTATTAATGTAAGAATATTACTACTATCAGATTACTTAATATTTCAGATTCCACTCTCTCTCTCTCATTTTGCAGCGATGGACTGAAGCTTGAAACTGAAGTGCTGGATGGAAAGCCTAGGCTAATTTTAGCTTCTTCTGGTATTTTTTTAATCATTTCTCTCAAGTAATCTTTAAAGCTTCTTGAAGTTAAACCTAATATCCAAGCAACATGAAGCCCAGCTTTCCTGAAATATTTTTCAGAGTAGGAAGAATGTTTGTGCATTATTATTTACAAGTCCTCTCTCTCACCAGCTCGATTCTGAACACTGGGTTGATAATGAAGCTCTGAATAGTCTGCCCACCAGGGAACAGGTGGCAAATAGTCTCCGCTCCTTAGGTTGTCATAAAAAAAAAAAAAAAAGGTTAAGTGCTATTGTGTATCAACTGGCATAACTTGATAATTTCTGTAACTTTATAGCACATTACTTGCCAGGATAAAAGAGGCCTAAAAACTGCTTAATTTACACAGCATTACAGTCACATTTTTCAAGTAGCTTCAGTATTTGCAATTAACATTTTTAATTTTCAATAAGCTGTTTATTTAGGCCAAATCTCACTACTGCCATCTGAGATATATACTGGAAAAATCTATGTTGGTAATTAAGTGTTAATAAATTCTGTTTCTGTGATTTGTCAGCATATAGCTCTATAATAAATTCCATTTTTGTGATTTATCAGACATACATTTCTGTACAAGCCAACTTTTCCTAACTGTTCTACATAGTCAGGATACAGAAATTCTCCATTAAATGCCCTTTAAATTATAATTGATTTTCTGCATTTACCAGACAGCTGCCTAATGAGACATTATGTGGTGTTTTGAGCCACAAGGAATTCCAGTGCTCTTTACAATCATCCTTAGCATCTTTGGCTGGGGAGGGGCAGTCTGTGTTCCAGAGTGCTCCAAGATAAAGCCTTACCTTGGACTGTGAACTAGCCTTGAATAAGCTGTCTTTTCCAGAATTGTTATATACACTAATATGAACAGCACTTCCTTGAATTGAATGGTGTCAAAAATTGCATCAAATTGTATTTGTTCTGAGTTTTGGTTTCTGTGCTGAAAAACACTGCTCACATTCTTAGGGGCTAAAGTAGGATTACTGTCTCTCTATTACACAGAAAAAAAATCAAAGAAAATAGCTCTGTGTACAGGATTTCTTGAGTACCATCTTCCCACTATTAATATTAGAACATTCTTTATTCATAAGTATTATATGGAACATGGTACTTACTGTTTTTGAGACTACCACACCTCTATGCATCCTCTAGGATGTGGGTTAAGAGACTGAAGAGGGGACAGGTGTGGGGAGCAATGCACTGTGGCATCTCAGTGATGGAGAGAAAAAACCATCATGGAACCAAAGAAGGCATCGCCACAGGGCTCTCTGAGAAACAATGAATAGCAGGGGAAGGTCAGACTGGCACAATAATTTGATTAGATGTGTATAAAACTGGAAATAGTTTCTGAAATATATCTAAATTTTTTTCCAACATGCTTTTGAAGTGTGTATACTGAAATAAGTAAAAAAAGTAAAATAATCAGGGCTGATGGTACGGGGGAAGTACTTCCCCCCTGACTGAAAAAAATCAGATGAATATAACATTTTACTAATTTCTCGAGATTGTTTTTCAGGAGCAAGTTGTTATTAAATACTTCTTTCATATGTTTGTGTTTGTTTCCCAAAAGATAAATCAAAGCCTGCCACGAAGGTAAGTGGAAAAGTTTTTAGAACACGCAAGTTTACTATTTATTAACAGAAAATTTGAGAAACTAACTGAACTGTTTAAATACTTGTAATCAATTATATTTATGAGAGAGAAATATGTGCTTATGGGTTCCTTCTAACTTGAGATATTCTGTTATTTCTCAGGTTTATAGTAGCTGTTCAAAATGATGAAGTCAAAGTTCTGTGACTATTTTTACCTTTTCAAAATGCTTTAGTTTCCTTGGCCAAGAAGTTAGAGCAGCAGAGAAAATCATCTAGATCAGAACGTTCAGAGACCTTAAAGGAATTCTGGTAAAATAGAGATCAGAACTGTGTTTAATTTCAAGTTTGGTCATACAGGTTGTCTCTGAGTAAACTGGAATGCAGTGGGCTTGGGAAGGAGAAAAAGCAGAAAAAGGTCCCAATACATAGGAAATAATTACAAGTGTACACAAAGGACCTTGGAAAAGATAAATCTTTAGTACAGAATGGAAAATCAAGATTGAAATACTGCTGGCTGCTGGGTGAAAACATGTACCTGTTTGGAGCCAGGCTTCAGAAACACCAGAGTAAAGCAGAATTAATGTTTATTAAATTCTTTTAAATGTCATGCTACATAAAGTTATTGTTCATACTGTCACTTTGAAATGCTCAAATTCAGGTGCTGTGTTCTCCTCCAAAGTATTCCTGGTACTCATGAAGATATTTCATTAGCTTATACAGAGTTTCTACTGATGGAACAGAAAATAAAAATGACACCTATTTTACTTGTTGCTTCAATCTTGTTTTCATTTGTTATGAATACAGTTTTATTTCCTTTCTTAATAGATAGTGAAATCTTTTTGCTTTAACAGATGGGTAATAAAGCCAGAGCACCTAAACAGACCTTGAGAATAAAGCACACTGGGCTCGTCTTGAGGCCAACACAAAATGCTTGTATCAAGCAGGAAAATTTAACAAAACCAAGGAGTGAATCAAGCTTATCAATGACAAAAGGTGAAAAACTGCAAGTTAATAAACGCTCCTCACATGAAGCCACAACTAAAGATCACTCTTTGATTTTCCAAAGAGATAAGACAAACAGATACCCTGATTCAGAGGATCCTAATATTGTGAAAAAAACTAAACAGAAACCTCAAACCCCATGTGTATCAGCTGAAGACTTTAAAAGTTTGGTGTGTTTAACACAAGAACAGCTTCAACAGATATTGATGATTGTTAAAGAAGGGAGAAGCATCTCTGAGACTCATAATGAAAAGCAAGAGGAAATGGGTAAGATACAAACCATAGCATACATTTGTTTTGTGGAAACAGAGCAAAATGTGGAAGCTGAACTCTTTTGCACGTTGGAGAGATGTTACTCTTATGTTGGATGGTCTCAGACAAAGTACCATTTGCCATTATGGATGTGAAATTGTTACTGTGAAGAACCAAACATTTCATAACTGTAACAGTAAAAAGGACTGTTTGATCGATTTCCAGTATTTCAAAGAGCAAAACAGCAAGAAATGTTTCAAGCAAAATAAGAACCATTTTACACTGGCAGGTAAAAGGAGCAGGGGCCCTTCTGGTTTGTGAAGAGTTCAGGCCTTCCTGTGTGTCTCAAGAGCAGTTCTGCCACTTTCCTATGGCCCAGAGATGGACATGTGTCTTTTTGCCTAACTGGACTATTACTGCTGAATAGTATTTTTCTTTTCCCCTCCCCAGTTCTTCTATTCAGAAGTGTAAGAGTTGTTGCTTATCTTCCTTCATTGCATCCTTCCTCCTGTTGGTGGATCTGTGGAGGGGTCAGCTCTTTGCACCAAGAATAAGATATCCTGCAATTAATAAGAGTCCCAAATTCTGAGCCCTTAGCCAAGAATAAATGATTGCTAAGTCTAGCATTTTAAGAATACCCTGTGAAGGTCTAACTTACGTGCCTTAACTATATAAGTAGGGCTGAAAACACTTCTGTTAAATTTGGGCAATCTGCAAGTTTCTTCTGCTCTCAAAGTATTTACTCAAAGCTGAAGGAAGTTTAGTGGTTATTTACATTTATATATTTATGTTCTACCACAGCTTCTTATGAGGCATCAGAGGAGAATGTTACAGCATCACTCCAGAAAGATTGTGAAGTGTCCCTGGTTCCAGATGAAGCAAACTCTGATTCAAGCAGGAAACAAGAAGCACATCCACAGCCAGGACAAAAAGTTACGTACGTACATTTGAGTTATTGTCTACAAAAATTGTGTCTCCAATAAAGGTTCATATCATAAGTTCTTAATAACATTAATATTGTTTATAAATGCTAATTTCAAAATTACCTTTAAAATTTAATGGATCAGCTTTCTAGATAAAAATCTTCCCCCTCATTCCTTTTCTCTAGAAAGGATTCATGGAAACCTGCTGACATGTTTAGTACCTTGGGTGAAAGAGAAGGGGAGAAAGCCTTATTGGAATTTAAAAAGGCCCAGTGGAAGAAGGAATTAGGTATTTATGATGTATAAAATACATTTTTGATCAGTTTTCATTTCACTCAAAATGCCAAGAAACTTGATATTCCTTATGCCCCTTTAAATTTACTTATATCAGTACAGTTGCTACAAATTGAAAAGTAAATAATAAGCCTCCAAGACAGATTAAGATTCTTGAATTTCAAAAGTTTATGCAAAGATTATAAATTCTTGCAAGAAACACTTCTTTGGCAATTAAATATTATCTCAAATAGATGTATTGTTATGCTTTGTATTTTAGGTGCTACTTGCCAGCAGTTTTGTCACATTCTGACAGTAGTTGGCAGCCATTATCACTAACAAATGCATTTGGTCTTTAATGGGAACAGCATCACCCCAATCTACAAGCATGACTGCATGAAATTGCAGTTTGAACTTGAGAGAGTTTGCAGTCCAGCCCCATCACCAACCAAAGGGAATCTCTGGAGAAAAGTAAAAATGTTTAAGACAGGAATAAATTCTCCCTGATAAATTAAGCTTTTTGTGATTCACATGGAGGAGTGCTGTGTTTTGTTCTGAGCTTGGATTTAGACCATTTGGTTTCATGTTTAATTCTGCATTGTCACTAGCTTCCAGTATAGCTCTGTTGGTTTTAATAATGTTACAGTTGTTCAAGACTGGTATAACAAAATGGAGAGAGTTTATATACTTGGTTATTTGTTAGTTTTCCCTCTTTCCCTGGGAAATTAAGCCTTTGGTGCTTTTTAGTCTTCTCAGAGAGACTCCCCAGTTACCTGTGCAGACACTCACTTTGCTCTTAAGAGCAAGGTCATGACTGAGTGGTCAGACAATGGTGACAACTCTTGAGTCCATTTTACAGTCCAAATAACAGGGGAGACATGTATTGTTGTCTTTTTCATTTTTTTAAACTGCCATATACTGTTTGTAATAGGATGTCTAGTAATTGCTAGAGTTTGGTTTTGTTTGTTTTTTTAAGATGAACAAGTAGCACTGAAGAAGAAACTGAAAGAAACTTTGGAGGGAAACATGGGCGATTTCTGGGCAAAACCTGGCAATAATAAAACCCATAAAGTGGAAACACCTCACCCAGACCAGGTAAGGCTGTCAAGAAATACAAGAGCACACAGTTTCCCCAGTACTGCTGCAGAACAGTTTAACTTCTAATTAATAGAAGATTTTATTTTCTGTACAAATCTGTACAGATCTGTAGAATCCAATACCACTGGTGGTTTAAGCCCTCTCAGGGCATGAATTGCTGCATCTCCCTGGTCCACACTTGTTGCTCCAGTTTGTAACCTCTCAGCTTAAGATCTTTGTAACCTGAACAACCCATTCCTGTCCTTTCATTTGGATTCCTGACTAAAAAGTATAAATCTTTTCTTGTTCTGTTTGGGGAGTAGTCTCAAATGTAATTCCTGGCTATATAATTATATACGTTGTTCATGAGCTCTCACACATATTTGATTGCTTACATAATGAGCATAGCAGTATGACTTCTAGCCTTTTAAAAAGTCAGCTGTCATTCTGAAAACACTGTGTTAGATAAATATATTCACAAGAGACTTCTGCATTGAAATTTATTGCTGTTAAACAGAAGTTAGAGTTGTATCTGCTATCAGTTCTTCCAGCAAAAGCAAATTGCACTTTTTTTTGGTGGCATATTCAGCATTCCTAGCAAAGAGTTGACTGCCCCGTAAGAATTCGTTTCAATCCACAAAATTGATAAATAGTGGATAAAAGACACTTAGTTACAAGTTTGGGCTGAAGTTTTAATGAACAGCAGCTTCTAGAAGTATAATTTTGTTAACAAACAAAACAGGTGAACTAAATAAGTCTTAAAATGGTCCCTTTATTTGCAGACAATGTTTCCAGCTGATTCAGTTCATGGCACTGAGGAAAACTCTGCCTGTACAGCTGCTTTAGCCACAGAGTCTGATGGAGTTGCACTGAATGTTCCAAGAGCTCCAGCTGGGCAGTCTTCTGATTTCAGTTCTTCTGACTTTCCAGCTGGCAGTTGCACAGCATTGGCTTTCAGGGTGAGATCCTAAATTGCATGCAGGGTTTTTTTTACTTATGTATTAACAACAAATGTTTGTCTCCAATAGTCGTTTTAAATTAGAAGAATTCCTCAGACCTTTTTGCTGTATCTAAATAATTGTGTCTGAATGAATGTTTACCAAAATATCAATGCTTTGAAGACAGCATTTCCCAGGCTGATGTGAAGAACAGTACTAGAGGTGTGCCAAGCAGTATTAATTAGTTTTTAAGTACGTGTTGAAGAAATAGAGAAGTGGGAACCTATATAAAATAAAAGATACTGATGGCAGAAGGTTCAAGAAGTAGGTTTTGAGTTAGGCTGGTAGGCAGTGACTGAAGGGAGTTTTTTGTCAGATGGCACTGAAAGTTCTCAGTGCTGCTGGAGCTTATTAAATAATACAGACATCCATTAAGAAGCAGAAACAGAAGAATGAAGATGGTAGCTCCTTAATTTGAGACAGATTACTGCTAATTTGATTGTGGTGCTGAATCTACCTGGAACACAGACTGAACAGTGAACCACAGGAAGAAAAAGGGATTTCTGTTCATGATACAAATAAGTAAGGTTTTCTGGAGTGAGAGGCTGATGGTTCAAGTTAAAGTAATATTCAAAGAATTCATCTTTCTGTCAGCAGTCAGACACTTGCTGCAGTTACAAATGTACATCCTTTGTTTGTGCTAGAGAAGGGCCCAGTTTTGCTCACCAGCTGAAGGCCGAGCTTTCTGCCAAGTCTTTATTATGTGGTAGACAAGATACTTAATTTTTTTGTACAAGAACTAGCTGTTACCTTATTTCAGGAAGCTGTGCCACAGGAACGACCTTTTAGTGCTTTGAAACATGAGCAACAGAAGAAGTGGCTTGAAGAGTTGGACAAGCAGAAGGAAGAAGCTAAATTACGAAAAATAGAAGAAAAACTTAATTTATCAAAGGTACCTGTGGTTTAGAGGGACTTTTTGAAATAAGTCTTTCTCTACAGTTTTGTTCTAAGAAATAAAAGATGTAATTAGTGAAGTGGCAACAAAGATGGGATTTCCTGCAGCATGTCCAGGTTTTCACCATAAGGATGGACTTACTGGACATTGAGCCAGTGGCTGTTCAGTATTTCAGTGTCTGGTAAGAGAGCTTGCTGCAGGCATGGAGGCAGTAGTAGTGCTACACTTTCTTTCTCTGTTCCACCATTTGTAAAAGCACTTGGGTTTGCAAGGTGGTGTAGAGACCACGGCTAGACACTTAGGAAAAAGAAAATTTGTGTAGACTACAGGAGATGAGAAAAGACAAGTAAAGTGTGTCACAGTGATGCTTAAATCCTGTTTCTAGAAATATTATTTTAATACACATACACACTCCTGAAAGTTTAAAAAAGTTTAAAAGCAAGCACTTCTCCAGAAAGTATTGAAGAAAATAGCCTTACCTTTTTTCATCCCCCAAAGACAGCCTTGCTGCCAGGAGTAGTTACAGACCTACACACAACACAAGTCGTATCTTTTCCCAAGTTGTTGAAGGGATCAGGCTTCCTTTGTAAATTGGGTTTTTTAGCTGTGGGGGGAGGGCTGCAGGAACCTGGGAGTGACCTTTTTCTTTTTTTCCATGAAAATGTAGTAGCAGTATGTTTGTGCTGACCAGGTATGGATCAGCATTATAATTTGTGATCTGACTTGCATTTTAAGCAACTGAGACACTTGTTTTCTCACTTAAGGAATTAACTGCTGTCTGCATTGTAGCTTTTCAAATATTCCTGTAATAAAAAATGTGTATTTTCTGTTTTGTTAACCACACCTTACAGAAACAGTGTAATTAAATACTTTTTCTTTTTTTTTGTTGCTTGATACTTAGGCAGAAGAGCATGACAGATGGGCAATGCATTTTGATTCTTTTAAGAACCACCTTAATGCTAATGCACAACATGGAATGTACAGAAAGCCTGAAAGTCTTTGCCTGTCACCTGACCACAAGGACCCGACTGCTTTCATTCACCCTTTGTCACCTGCAGCTTTAGGCAACCTCATGCCTTTACAGGTGGGAACTGCAGAAAAAGCTGCTAAAAGTGGTGCTTTGGAACCAAGTCAGAGAGTCAGGTGAGTAAGCTTGTAAGGGTAATTATTTTCCCAACCAGTACATTTCTGGTACCTCCTCAGAAATTAAAATTTAAAAAAAAAAGAAATTAAATAAGATTCTTTTAATCTGATCTTTGGATCTTATTCATTTGGCTTTTGCTTTTTTTTAAGTACCTGTTGTTTCACTGTTGAAAGGCACAAGTGGTTATATTGTTCATTAATAAAATTTACTGCAAATAACCTTACTTTTTTCCTTAATAAAAGGAATTTCATAATTTTTGAATTATGTGTGGATTTATAATTAATATAATGAGAGAACCTCAATATGAAAATGAAATCTAACTGATTCCAATTAAGAAAGGCTTTTGGATTATTTTCTAATGATTAAAAACATTTACATGTCCCTTTTTTGACAGTTTTCTCCGTTCCATGACAGCTCTGCTGGACCCTGCACAGATCGAGGAGAGGGACAGGAGACGGCAGAAGCAGTTGGAACATCAGGTAGACTTTGGTTTTACACTTTTTTTCACACTTTTTTCATAAGAAGAAAGGATGGAAGGTATTGTCTCATGAGTAAAGCATGAGATTTAATACCAGCATTCAGGGAGGCACTTGACTTTTATGCTTTAGATGACATGTACATTGCTTGGCAGTATTTCCTTCAGTCAGACTCTACAGTTCTCTTTCAATATTTGCAGAAGATTATTGCATTTCTGTAACTGAATTCCTGCCTCAAAAAATGTACAGTTGAGTCTTTAGAGCTCTAACAGGTTTGTGTGCATTTTCCTTCAGTCTCCACTGTTGAGGACTGATATTTACAGATTGCCACTCCATGAATCTTTAGTCTTTCATCTGCTTTACTGACATTTACATAACCTCTGTGGCACTCTGACAATGTGTATCTGCATGCTGGTGTCTCTAGCATGGTGTGAAGAAGTCTCAGGATAAATGTAAAAAGACTGTTCTGGTCATACTGTTGCTCTGCTGGATCAAACTCTTGGATTACTGACACTTTACCATGCCATAAATCAAGTCCCTCCAGATGGGAGAGAATTTGCTGAAAGTCCTTGCAAGGAGTTTCAAAGATTAACCGAGACTTTTCCTTGAGTTTCAATGCTTCCAGATAGTTGTTTGTTAAGTCTTAATCAGAGGAACAGAGCCACTGGCGTGACCCAGGTACAGCATAGAGCACAGAAAAGCAGGAGTGAGGCCTCTCTATCAAGATTATTAAGGTGTTACAGCCTTTTAAAGATATTTTAACCAATAGTTCCTAAAAACATACATTATTTTCACTTTCCTACCAATTATTCAGTAACACGGGCAGGAACTGCGGAATTCTCTATCCAATCATCCCAGACTACTTTTACTGCAGAACATGGAGTAGTAGAAGAAGGTTTAGAGAACAGCAACAATCCTCCATTTTGATATTTTTATTCTTACCTATTTACTACAAAGAGAAGCCCAAAACCTCTAAATTTTTCACCCTATGACAATCTTACATAGTAGTCTATCACCTAATTCACACCACTGTATTTTCTAGTTGTTGTCTGACTGTTGGTAATTTTTTCCAAGGTTTGAAGCTAAAACAGTGTTGTTCAGGGGGGTAAGAACCCTTAAAAACAGGCAGAACAGGCAGAGAAATATTCTCAGCACTCTGGGCTCCTACAGATTACCGTATGTGCATAAGGTGAAAATCAGACCTTCATCTCTTTACAAGAAAAAAAAAAAAAGCATTTTCTAAAACATAAAAAGCTCTTTTTTCTGAGTATTTCAGAGTGCTCAATTGGGCTGGTGGTTTCCCAGAAACAGAACCAGGAATGCTTGAAATAAATTGTCTTGAATTTTTTTTTTTCACTTGTTCAAATCCAATTCTACACATATATAAAAATACACAAATAAATACCTTACATTACTTTAATGTTGTATCTTTTACTTTGCCTTTTTTTTTTCTGATCCTGCCAGAAAGCAATAATGGCTCAGGTGGAAGAAAAACGGAAGAAGAAACAACTGGAGGAAGAGCAGAGAAAATGGGAAGAACAACAGGAAGAACTGCGCCTGGCACGAGAAAAAGCACAACTGCAGAAACAGTTTGAAGAAGAAATGCTGAAACAAAAACAAAAGGAGGTGGGGTTTGCATTATCTTTAGTGTAGATAGTCAGTGATAATACTGAATTTTGAGGAAAATGTTTCGTGTTCCTCACCTGCAAAATTGTGTCACCGCATCATTTTGAAAATGAAAACTATCCAAAATGTCGACATTTGAAACCAAAATCTGCTTTTATAATTAATAAACTTACAACACCATACAAGAGTAAGGCCAGATTCTTTTTTTTAACAATGGCCTTTTCAAGAAGAGAAATTAAAGAACTGGCAAAAATAGAAATGTAGTTTTAAATAGTGCAGAAACAGCCATTTTAAAATGGAAATTTAAAATTTAAAAATACCTCAAGTATGTGATCCAGTTATTGTAATTGGTAACTTGATGCTTTTAAGGTGCTTCAGTACCATAAGTTCATCTGAGTGAATGTGCTTTCAGTCTGAATTAAAGACTTCTTAGGATATAGTGTGGAAAAGTAAATTTAAAAGTCATTCAAGTTCTACAGGTTTCCCCTGTGTAGCTGTTGCTAAGCTTTACACAGTGCTTTCATATAAAAGGTAAACCAAAAGTACATTTTGACCTTTGGTTGGTACAGATTTTGCATTTCTATCTGTTCTTACCTCTGTGGAAGGTTAAACACTTGGTCTGACATTTCATTCTTCCTTTTGGCACAGTAGCAGCTATTACTGTTTGCTTCCTCTTTGGAACAGTAGCAGATTCCATGGTGTCATAAGACAAGGTGATTCCAAAAACAGTCTTCTTCAAAGCCTGCAGAAATGTGGATTCCTGATTTCTCTGCATTTCCTGGATGGAAATGTGTAGCATCTGCCTGTAGATTCTTGAACAGACTGGTACAACATGGGGAAAGTCATCCTTCTCTGTAATTGCTCAGCTACATGTTACAGCACCAGTTGTTCTTTCCAACTGCAAATGCAGGGGGAAGTGGGATCAGCTGCTCATAACAGTTTGGAAATGAGATTTTCCTTTTCCTGGTCTCCTGCATCTTGAACCCACTGAGTCAGGGAACAGTAACCCCCTGACATTTGCTGGGGAGCTTTTACTGACTCCTTCCTGTGAAAGTAGGAGGAAAATGGGGTTTATTAGTTTTGTTTAGGCTCCTTTCATTTCATTAAACCACGTGTTACAGGAAGTCACAGATGGCTGATATCAGATGGCATCTAGAAAAAGAGGAATTGTTTAGAAAGGAAATAAATATCCAGATAACTTGGAGGATATAAATGCTCACTTTTTAGTGGTAGGATTGAAGATCTTTCATTAGTACAGCAGAGGTTCTGAATTTATGATCATAGAAATTATAGGTTACGTACTGCACTTACTCAACTAGTTTTAGTTTTGAAAAAAAATATTTTCTCTAAATAAGAATATATGTAAACCTTGAGGGTTATATGGTGATTAAATAATCCAATAGATTTTATTCTCAAAATAAATGAAAATAAATGATCACATATTTAACTTTTTCTTTTTTTTTTTTTTTAAGGAACTTGCAACTCTTAAAGCCAAAGAGCTTTATCAGACAACGGAAAAAGCTCAGGAATTAGCCCATGGATCAAAACAACAACAGCACATTCCAGACTTGGCTCAGAAGGCACATGACATTTCAAAACTTCAGAACAATCTTTGTAGTGGCAAGTACAAGTCTTCTCATACTCAGTTTGCCTGCTCCTTTGGTGTTAGAAAGCAAGTTGTTTCTGGGGTTGGAGTTTTTTGGTTTTGTTTTCCTGTCTGCATTTGAGTTAGAAATAGCTCCTTTGCTTCACAAACCAAATTTCATTACAATTTATTTACCTTTCAAAAAAATAGAAACGTTAACAACTATGGAGAATATTGTGTTTTAGTAAGTTTCAAATAGTGTGTTACATAAAGGAAGAAATGTATAAAGATATTAGCAGGAATGCACAGGAATATTCTATGTGCTGTCAGATTTCCAGTGGAAAAGGGCGAGTATTGGGATCTGGACCAGAGTTCTCCGTAGTGCTTTGAGCTCTAAACCACAACAGCCTGATAACTCTGTAGCATGGTTTAAATTGAACTGGGGTTACTAAATGGAACAATTTTGCCACTTTTCAGGTGATACACAGTTTGAAAATTGTAATTCTGGCATTTCAGCACGAAGTACTGATTTCCCTGATGGTGTGGAGAGTAGTCCCCCTGAGCAGCAGGTTTCTCCTCGGAGGGACACCGCGGTGCAGACAGGTACAGATCCCGCACCTGAGTCACTCCAGACAGGCAGGGGGACTCCATTTGTGCAACTGAGCCAAATCACTGTTACTCACAATGAATAAAGCTAGAAAGAAATACTTGCACAGACACAGACATGCTGGTGTATCACTTTGTTCCTCTATTTATCACTCTTTATTCTTCTAAATAAATTATATTTCTGTATAGTTGTTACTTACCAGTTACAAATCCCACAGTCTGGAATATAGTGTTGACTTAGGGTCACAAGCCACATAGGTCCAAATTTATTAAGTAACTTGATTTGGTTCTCAAGTCTTCTGTGTTTTATCTCTTCCTTACTGAATTTGCTTCTACTGGTCCTCTGTTCCACAGAAAAAAAGAATAGAAAAGCATTATAAAACTGGAGCAGTCATTTTTTAAATAAAATCAGTAATGGTAAATTGATACACATACAAAAGTCAACCAAGTAATTTGAATAGCTCAGACTTGGAGTTAAAATATAATAATTTTTTTTTTAGATTGCTTTAATACTTCAGCATACACTGAGTCAGCTGAGGAAAGAACTGCATGTTGTGAATCACCTGATATTTCCATAGAATATAAAGAAACCTCTAACAGTAAAAAATACCAGAAGGAAATGCAGTATACGGATAAAAATAAACTTTCAGGAAAAGAGACTGGTGGCATTTACAGTGATCTATACGAGCAATATGCAAGAAGAGAAAGACAAATTAAGTCTTCAGAAAAATACAGCAAAAGACCTGACTGGAACATAAACAAGCCTGGGAAAAGATACATTCCAGCCTCAGAAAGGTACCCTAAACCACTGCAGAAACAAAGGGAAGAGAACAAAGTGCGCCGCCAAATGGAGCTGCTGCAGTTGGTAGAAAGGAACAGCCCTGGGCAGCTCAGTACAAGAAGAGGGGGGCACTCAGCCAGGTCTCTCTCACCTCGGGAAGAAACAGCTGGGAAGAACAAGGGCCACAGAGGCAGGAAGGTGGGTCACCCTCTGCTCTCTGAGAACAATGATGTGTTTTTAAGATTCTTGTTCCTCAATTTTACCTGGGTGGGAATTCAGTTATGTAACCAAAGCATTGAAGCTCTCCTGTTGCTCAGCCTTGTGTCAGCACTCTGTTGTTCATCAGGAGCAGCAGAACATTTTCAGATTTTGTGACTGAGTTTTTACTGTTATTTCAGTCTTCCAAAGTGTTGATTCCTTTTCATTTCTAGACTAACACTGATTCATTATGTAAACAGGGAGCTTGATTGCAAGCAGTGTGCAGGACACAGTGACATCACTGACTTGCTTTTTTTTGCCCAGTCATTGTGTTGTGCTGACAGGTGAGGTACAGCAGTACCTGCTCAAGAAAACAATGTTTATTTTTGCAAAGAGAATGGATTATTGAGAATGTGTACTCCATTGCCACAGAAATGCATCCTCCTTAGTGGAGTCATTGTCCATTTGCAGTAAGCATTATATCAGTAGAGCTTGTGGCTGGAAAAAAGTCTTTTAAAGAAAATACTACCGAATGTATTCTTGGCTTTCCTCTCTCCCTCTACTCACTCTGTATGCACAAACACCTCACTTTCTCACACCTTCAAAGAGCAAAACTCTGGACCTTTCCTTTAATATCTTGGATTGAACCTTTCAGGTTTATAAATTCTTATATGCCAAGAACATAAGAAAATATACATAATATTTTTGATAGTGCTTAGAGCTGCCAACGACAGAAAATTGGGGCAAATCCTCTTGTAATTTGTTCATTTATTTCGTAGGCACTACAAGTCTCTTAAATGCAAATCTTTGATAAATACCTTTCTCCTGAACCCAGGTTAAACAGTCCTTTTGGAATTTCAGAACAAACTTGCTCTGAAAAAAGAAAGCTTTTAATATAAAAAAATGGAGATTTTTGGTTTTACTTTTGACTTTTTTCGATTTTCTCCTAGGAAGAACAATTTCATAAGAATCACTTGAATGAAGAAAGGTACGTCAATACTCTGCATTAATGAAATGTAGAAACACATTATTACTGAAATATACGTACTTTTCTTTCCTGATTTTTAAAAAGAATTTAGATGCATCTAATTTAATATTAAAAACACACAAGACCAGACAGATTTCAGGTATAAAAGCCAAGTAAATGAACAAAAATCCTGTCCTCCAAGGTTTCTTTGTGTCTGCTATTTGAGAAAATGAATCACATTACTGAAGTATTGTCTGAGCTTTTTTATAACCGCGATTGTTCCGTACAGGTCTGAATCCCCACCTGTTCCAGCAGTTAGGAACAGATTACTCCAAGTACAACAAAGACAGATCCAGGCTTCTCATTTCCTGGTGCAGAACCACCATGGTAGGAGAGAGAGGAGCAGCAAGGCAGATGCCCAGCAGAGGAGCTCCCCCCCTGCCATCCCCGAGGCGGCGAGACCTCCCTCGGCACAGTTCGTGCCCTACGTGCGCACGCGGGAGGTTTATTACCTCGACCCTGAGGCACCGCTGAGCCGGCCCTCAACACAGGACCCCCAGCATCGACACCTGCACGGTACTGAAAGGATTCGTGGAGAGGAGAACAGATGTTACAGTGATTTACAGCTTCAGCCAATTCCGTATTTGCTTTTTACTGAATTTTGCAGTGATCTCTCTGTGTCGCAGCAGTGCTGTGCAAAAAGAAAGGCTGTGCAGACAAATTATACTCTGTATTAAAAAAAAAATAAAAAACCATGGGATAAGTTTTAAAAAAATCAGAAAAGCAACAAAAAAATTCTTCTATCCGTTTTTTGTCTGTTTACCTTTCATGAAGTATGATTGCACCTCTTGCATAACTGTATAGAGATTGGGGTTTAGGAATCTCAGTGTTGTTTTCATTTAAAAGTAGAGATTATAATCTTGAGAGCAACCAATCCCTGATTTTCACAAACTTTCAAAATCTACTGCTTCAAAATTAAAAGAAAATTAACAAAGAATATTATTAACTGATTTGATATATGTTTACTTTTAGATTCTTACCAAATGCCACGACAGATTTTTAGCTCAGATCACATTAGAGATCCTCTTCTCAATCCTGATGTAGTTACAATCAGAGAGAGACAACAAGCAATTCTCAAAGGATTGTCAAAATTACGACAGGTAAGCAAAAATATATTGGATGAATGTGCATGTGTATATATATACTGAAGTAAAAATTATCACATCATAATCTTTAATTCAATTTCCATCATATTATTTATGTTTTGAGCCCTGGCCTCCACTTTTATTCCATTTCACTAATTTTGCTTTTCACGTGTTGCTTCCACCTTTGGACAGGACTTAGAGAGAGAATATTAGTCCTTAAATCAGCTATGAAACAGTGGAGTGCCTGAGCAAACCTGAAACCAAGAGAAATGGCTTTGTTTGGCATCCAGGTTTCCATAGTTAGGGTTGTTTGTAGGGAATGGATCGGTTCCAAAAAAATAGAACTTTAACACAACACTAGAACCTTGCTAATGAGATTTCCCCTCTGCAGTTCCCAGGTCAGGACAGAGCAGTGGGGTTGGTGCAGAAGGGTTGGTGCAGAAGGGTTGGTGGGGTGGTCTCCTGTCAGGCCTGGAAAAATACTGTTAATTTGCAAACTGGAAGTGTGAACACTTAAAAAAATCCTTCCAAGACAGCTGCTACTTATTAGCATTTAAAAAGAAAACTCAGGATTTGTCAATCAGCCAGGTTTTCTGAAAAGAAAATGAAAATTAGTTTAATGCCACAGACACATGAGCCTCTGAGATAAAAGCTTGTGTGTGTTTGTGTACATTGTTCTATTTGTAGTCAGTTACTGTAATGGCATCTACTTATTAAAGCCTGAGTGAATATGATACTCCACCTGTTGACAATAAGGTGTGGGCCACAGCCACTGAAGCCACAGGTCTGGACATGCACATGAGCACTTCTCTTTTGTGCTTCTAAATTGCCTGACAGGGCTGCAAGACAAAAAAATATTTACTTCAGGCTTGCCTTTTCTTTGTGAAGAACACTGAAAATAAACATGTACCAGTATCTTCCCTTGCTTTTGAACGAGTCCCATCTAAAAGTGCCTTAGTGCTAGCAGCAGGATTTTTATCTGCCTTGAGAGAGGAAAATTTCATAAATAATCAAAATAAAGGGAAGAAAACCTGACAGAATGAAGCACAGCAAAATTAACAGCAGTTACTGCTATTGATTACTTGTGCTTTAGAAAGAGCATCACTGCCACATACACACAGTGCTTCAGCAGTAGCTAAATTCCTTGTGCAAACAAAGGCTTGTAACTTTCCCCAGGTCAGTAAGAAAAGCTCTGACCCAGGAACACTGAAAGGCTGCCAGTTTCTAACAGCTTCCAGATTGGTTTCATCCGATCTGGTCCTCCTCCCTGCTTGTTAACATTTTTGTTAAATATCTGCAGCTGTTAAGTATTTTGTATTCAGGCTTCTGATCCAAAGGAATCTACTCCACAGCAGGTTCTGTAAAGACACCTTTACTGGTGCCAGGAGCACGCAGGGGTCAGCACCCCCATCTGCACATCCCACTATTGTTCATTTTATACTTTTACAAATCTGCCCCCCACCCCTGCCAGTTACTTATCTTGGAGTCCCACAGCTGGGGGTTGGGGTTTTACATAACCTGTGGTTTTCTTATCTCCAGCTTACACAGCACACCATTCCAATCTAGCTAACACAAATAACTACATCTTCCTTTATGACACAGAGATGTTCACATTACATTTATGGGCCACCTACATCTATTTCACTGATTACACTCTAGTTCCCTATCTGTTCTAGCAGAACCTGTGACTTTGCATCTTCACTCTTTCCTGCTGGTACTTTGGGAGTTTCCCACTCGTTATCACTTTCAGCTGGCCAGGGCTAGGTCTCTGCTTGGGAAGCAGTTACAGTTATCACTCCTAGCCCAGGGCTAGGTCCCTGCTTGGGGACCTTGTGGAACAGTTACAGTTTGCAGTAGAAGCTGGGTCCTTGTACTGTTCACAGCCTGCAATGATTCACCTTCTTTGGGCAAGTCCATGTTTTATACAAGTTCCATGTTCTGTATTTCACTTCACTTCACTTGCCAGTGGCATTTTGCTTAAGATGGAAGCCAGATTCAAGGTACAATTTGATCTTTGTGCTTGCTGCAGATACAAAAGCCATGGGTACTTAAAAAGGTTAAAGCTGGCAAGCTTAGAGAAGACAGGAACCTACAGTCATTTTTGCAGTGGCTAAAAAGTAACAGTAAGGTTAGTCTTTCAGTGGATCTTGGTTCTGCAAGAGAGTTAACTTAAACCATGTGGAGTTCCTTTTTAAATACCCTGCCAGCTGCAGAAGGCATTTAGGACATGAACTGTTCAACTTCAGTATATCTTGTATACCTATACCTAGTATTGTGTACTCCTCCTGATGTACAGATTACACTTGTTTTGCACCAGTTACTTCATTGAGAAAGTACAAATAGTGCAGAATTTTGTCTGAAATACAGACAAAAAGCCAAGTTTTCTGTTTCAGAAGATAATCTAGTCTTGCTTTTTTACATTTATATATACAGATATAGAGCGGACTGGTAGTTTCAGACTACATACATACATATCTATATTTACAACATATTTAGCCATTGTTTTGTCCGGGGAAATTCACATAATATTCACATAATTTTGAACATTCTTTAGTCTTCGAACTCCACACTCAGCCAGTGATAGATAAATACAGCTGGGCTGGTGCAGGAAGAGCCTGGGGAAAACACCAGGGAAAAGAGAGGGCAAAGGGAGGGTCAGTCTGTCACTGCATTTGCTACAGGACAGCAAGTCTCTTCCTGTGTCTCAGGTCACAGCAGGAATAAGAACTAGCAACAGACTCACTTTCCTCAATGAAATCAAAAGTCAGTGGATAAGCCCAGCAAAGTGAACTATTTGTGACAGAGAAGGGCCAAAGTTTAAGAAAGAGGAGCACACCCTCCTCACCCCAGGTCAGTACTGCCAAGGCATCCCATTGTTCCTGAGGCAGCAGCCCAAGGGCTGCAGGTGACAATGGCTGGGTGGGGACACACCCCCACGGCTCCCTGGGGAGCTGTTTGCCATTGCTGTGCACCTTCGTAGTAGCTGTGCAACCCATGGGATAAACACTGAACTCCCAGCTTGCAGGGTTACTTGTTCCTCAGCTCTTGGTCTATTTAGGGCAGTTTGTGTTATAACTTGTTTTTGTGATGTGCTCCTAAACACAAGAAATGCTCTGTAAAAATAGTAATTATTGACACAGAGACTGAAAACACTGAGCCATTAATAGAAATAAGCAGATCCTGTTGATTATTAGAAAGCAATTCATCAAGTGATTGAAAGTAAGCAGCTGCTGCCTTTGAAGGAGCCACAGTGGAGGCTTACAGGCTGCTGTGCTGACTTTCCTTTGGTGCCACCAGGAATCTGTGTCTAAATTGCTGTAGGAGCTGCTGGCTTGCATTAGGTCTGTACTGAGCTGTGCCAGCAGCCTTGTAACTCTTACCTTTGAGAAAGGCCTTGGAACTCTGAGAAAAATAATTTACTTTTCTTTGCTTTTTAGAAAGCCTCCATGGTACCAAATTATTTTTGACAAGTCTAAAATAGATGGAAAGCAAGGGGCCAGTTGTATCACTATATATGATCCTATTAATTACAGTAAAAAGACTTAATTTATGCACATACTTGGCATAGTTCTATCATGTATTACTTGATAGACAAGGATACATTTCCTGAGGGTTTTTTGTGACAGGCTTTCTCTATCATCAGTACTTACAAGAACCATTAACAAAGCAGGAACCTTGAACCTTTTGACAGCAAATCCATATTCCAAAGTGTCTGACACTGCTCTGGTTCCAATGGCAATGCTGCTCTTAGAGTACTGTTTGTGTTAAGGCTAAAAGCCAATGCCTATCAAAGTTTGGGGTTCAGCGTCCTACAAGAATTCACTACAACACTGCAAAGGCAGAGACAGTGCACAAAGGAATGAGAAGGTTCCATTTCATACAGTGGAAAAGTCCATTTTCCCTCTGCATGGTCATCCCTGCAAACTGGCCTGGCTTCCATGCCAGTCACACTTGAAGGCTTCTGTAGAAGTTCCCTCTCCCCTGGGTGTGTGAGGTTCTACTGTTTTTTCTGAAGTTGTGTATTTCAAATCCATTGGGCCTTAACAAGGAAATTGTTTTTAACTATGAAACAATGACACTTTGTTAGTTCAGGCTGCATGAGGAAGATAGAACATTCACATTTCTATTTATTTCAGGGCCTCCTGCAGAAGCAGAAGGAGTTGGAGAACACTCTGATTCCCATTGTAGCTCAAGAGAACTTCATGCCACCGTTTTGAGAGGTACTATCAATGTTCTGAATTCTTAAAATGGAAATGCACAGCACTTTGCTACTGTAATTAATTATGAACCACCTCTAGTTTTTTTTATGAAAATTAAATTATGAACATTTTGATAGACTACAGGGTCATGTTACCTTTTATATTGAAGATACATTAAACTAATGATGGTTTGTCTGTTTAGAATAAAGATGTGTCAATTTAATATAAACCACCAAAAACATGGAAGAAACCTGTTACATAGGTTTTTGTAGAACTCAGTGTGTGAATTTTGATAAATAAAAAGATTAAGAATTAAGAATTCTGAATGGCTTGTTTTTAACTATACAAAACTGCTTGTATTTCAATATTTAGCCACCTTTTAGGCTTATACAGTGAATATTCAGTACTCCCAGATTTTAAGACCACAGTTCATCACAATGTGGAACAATTCATTGATACAAGGGAGTTCTTTTTTTCAGAAAAGATTATTTGCCATGTTTGGGGGAGGGTAATAAGTGCTACACTAGTCTGGTACTGGTTCTTAACTTGAACAAATAGATCAATCCACTGTTTATAGAGGGAAAGAATCAACTTTAGGCAAAAGTCCATGGGTTTGGGGGTTTTTTTAAAGCTGCCCTTTTTAACCAGTAATTTTGTCCCTACTAATTTTGTGAGTTTAGTTACATAGTTTCAAACACTCACCTGGTACCAAACAACACATCCCAGAGGAAAGCAGTAAAATCAAATTACAAACAGGAAAACCCCCAAGCTCAGGACTTGGACAACCCGAAGACCAGCAGCAAAAGTTAAGACTCTCAGCAAAACCAGCACTGCAGCAGCAAGGGTTGTGTGGAGACTCCACAGCTGCTCACTGTGGCTGCTGCCTGCCAGAAGCCCAAGGCAGAGGACGATGAACAAAACGAGCCAAGTAAGAGAGAATCGCTGAGGGGGAAAAAGTTGGTAACTCAGCAGATGTGAAATTAAAAAGGGTTAAGAAACAGGTAAAACTGTACTTACCGCAGTGCTAGTTCACAAAACAAACAAAACCAAACAAAAAAAAAAGCCTGAAAGCCCAGGAATCATTAAGCTGAAGTGGGAGAGGATTGAGGTTTTTCTGATGCAAATTGAACTCCCACAGTCATTAAACCCAGGTTTGTCCTCTCATTACAGTAATTACAGTGGCCAGATAAAAGCTAGGAGGACACTGATGGTGCTGCAGTAGCACAGAGCACCAAGTGAGATGAACAAATAACTGCTGTGCATGAAACCAAGCCTGGGTGTTCCCCAAGTACTTTGCAAACAATATAAAAACCACAGACAAAGCAGGGTGTTATCAAGTCCCTTGTGCATTAAGAGTTTATTTGATTTTTTGTAACGGAACTGCACCATTGGTTACTCTAATTGAGGTATTTAGCCAAAAATCCAGTATAGAGTCGTGAAAATAAGTACACTGCCTTAGAGCTATGTAAAAACATTGTACAAAATTTGTGTCAATGTCAAATAAATACATTAATTTTAATATTTATGTAAAGAAACGTGACTTGGATACTCTTACAGTTAAAAAAAGAAAACAACTGGCTCTTTCACATATTTTAGGCAAACATTCAGCTTTACATTAAACAGACCTCAAACTGAAGCCTAGGTAACAGGTCAGATACAAATGTAGAAACTTAAAAGTGCCAACGAACAAGATAATTCAAGTACAGTAAACGTTAAAAAATATATGCATTTATTTAAATTTTCAGATGGTTCCAACAGGGACAGGCCATCAGGAATTTAAATAGAACATGAAAACATCTGAGATAACAAGAAACATTTTGTTCCAGAATAAAATAGAAATCATTAATCCAACAGTTTAGAAACAGGGAAGTCCACAGCAACTTAGAAAAAGAGACTTAAGAGTTCATTTCTTTTCTGAATATGGCCTGGAAGAATCACAGCAGCTATCCCAGCCACCAGGTGATGATGACTTTTCTGTATCCATGCTCTGAGTGTAGGCAGATAGAAAATAATTGCTCCCTTCTTGGTTTTGATTTGCAGGAGAAATTGGGTATGTTGTCCCCAGAAAAGTCTGATGAGTGAGTACATTAAAGTGGCTGAATTGATGGGACATGTTTAATTGTCTGCTATAAACCTGGAAGTTACTGAAAGGAGTTTGTTCAACTGCATTGTGTTTTTCTCCTTCAGCAGAGCATGTTGTAGAAACTGGAGTAATTGGCTGCTTCTCTTCCAAGTCAGTTTTGTAAGTCTTTTCCACAAGGCCAGTTTGTGCTTCAGGAGATAACTCTGTAACTGATAAGCAGCTTTCTTTAGCATCTACTCCATGTGGGCCCTTGGCCTCTGTCTGCAAAGCTTCCACATGAGTATCAAACTTAGAGGCATCACTGCAGATTTCTATTTTTGACAACTCATCCCCTGAATCCAGAGACATGTCCTCCTCATCCTTTTCATCCTTTTCTACAAGAACTACATTAAAAGAGAGAGAAAGACCTATTCTATTGAAATACAAACTTTGGTTAAAAAGGCCATACACTACTCACAGTGTTACACTTCAGGTCTGCCAGTCCAACAGCATTTAAGTCTTGGTCTTCTGCCACTCGTGTTCACTTACTCAACACACACACTTAACCCTCTGTGGGAGTGTCCAGTTACTCGGTGCTAAAAGCTTCTGCACACCATGTTCATATTTAGTGCTGGGAAATCCCAACTCCCAGCTCCAAAGGGGACAATGTCAAAACAGCATCTAAAGTTACACAGCAGGTGAGTATTTGATCAGACAATTAAAGGAGTACAATTACTGACATCTCAGTACAGTTTATCTACTCTAAGTAGATAGAGATAAGTTTATCCTTTTTCTGAAATCCACATGCCCTGTCTAGTGCCTCAAATACCATCTTAGCCTGTACTTCTGTATTTAAGGTCTCTGGTGCTCCACCCCAGTTGCCTTTCCCCCATCATTTCAAATAGACAAAGAGTAGCTTGAGAGTTGGGTTTTCGTTGCCAGCTGTGTGTTCACTGACCAGAGTCAAGGCACACTGTCCCAGGACCTCCCCCCCACACATGCAGTTTGGAAAGGAAAGCTTAAGTGTGTTTGACATTACCTGATTGTCTTTGGCCAGCACTGCAGGGAGGAAGGTGGTTCTGCTCAGTAACAGAGTTGTGATACCCAACGAGATTTTTGAAGTTACACATGAAGTCATCAACAGCAGCAACCACTATGCCATTATCAACATAACTCGAGAGCGTTTTGAGATTCTTTTCTAAGTACATAAAAGAAGGGTTTGTATTAATATTTAGCACCCATTATCAACAAAGGGGGAGAGGTGTTCCCAAATGTGGTGTTTACCTGTTAGGAAGACAACATGTCTCTGTTGTATGTTTTGAGCCTGAAGCCTGATGAGACAGTCCAGTTCTGGAGCATTTCGAGTTTGAGAATCACAGTTATGGTAAGACAGAATCTCAACCAAGTGCTTCTTTTGATAGGTGTTCAGAAGGGTGAGCAGGTTCAGGGCATTGGCATTCATCCTGCAGGGGGGGAAAGGTCACCATTAGAAACTATTTAAAGTCAGTCCAAATATCAAAAGATAAACATAAGAGTAACTTCTATTTAAGTGTATTTTGGAGGGCATAATGAATGCTGAAGCGTTTTAGCAGCTGGTATTGTAGAACCCTACTTACCTCCCCAGTTCCTTAAGTTTTTTTTGTATTTTGCAGTGGACTTTCCACTGCCATTTCCCATCTGGTGTATTGAGATCCTCCAGAAACTTCAGGAACTGTTTTAGTTTATCTGTTATAGAGATATTGAATAAAAGTTAAATTTTGTGGTATGCAGACTGAAAATACTGCTTCACTATATACAAAAAGCTGTTTTCTTTTTCCATCACAGTACAGTCACACAATTACAAACAGCAGCCACTCACTTCAAGTTTTCTTCCAAGCAGACTGGCCAACAACAGTATCATAAAACTGAGCTGCTGTTCTGTACCTCAGGTGCCCAGCAGTGGTATTTAAAAGCTGACCCCAGTCATACATGCTCTGCCTTGCTAAAATATTTTTTTAAATTGTAACTTCATCAACTATTCAATTTCAAATAAAGAAAATAGCATATTTGTGGATGGAGTAGTAAGGAATAAAAGGTTCCAGAGACATAACTACACAATGTAATACAAACTGAAGACAAAATCTCCCTGTTCATATATTGTTCAAGAAAGTCACGGAGCTGAGACAGAGACTGAATTAGCTGAAGTTCTCAAAGAACATCACAAAAATTGGAAGACCTGATCCTTTACTGTGGTGAGTTTGGGATCTCCCCAGGTACTGAAATATCAGGATTTGAGTTCTAAAGCTCCCAGAAGCATCACACCTACCTGTAGTGATGGACTCTGGGTTAAGGACAGACTCATCTGACACAAGAAAACCCCCAGAAACAAACAGTTCATTGTAAGTGCGATTTTTCACATCATCCAAACTATCAACCCCTGCAAAGCTGACACAGGAGAGCCTCTTCAGAGTCACCAGGCCAGGGATCTGTTTAAAAACATTTGAAATCAGAGATGTAACCAGAGGTCACACAGAAAAAGGAACTACAGAACTCTCCTACCTACCAATGCCAGGCACCAAACTTCAAAACACATTTTCAAAAAATTAGTTTCTTGTCTTGCCTGGCAGGTGCTCTCTGGAGCATTACAGGAATAAGGTAAAGGCACACTGAGTACTTGGAGTAGTTTTACTCTCTGTCCAGCACAGGGTCTTAAGCCCCAGCTATCAGGAATAGCTCAGGTCATCTGAGAGCTGCCTTCACCTGCTGTTAGAGCATCCCAGAAGCAGAACTACTTAGGCCTCTACAGCTGTGCAGCTACTAACAATAAATACGCACTAGCACACGCATGGAGGTGGAAGAAGTTAAGGGTGAATGGTGGGACAAGACCATTTTTACCACAACCCTTTTGTTTCTTCAAACAGCAGCTGAACACAGGGCACTGTTCAATGCTGTGCTGGGAAGGAAGCAGAACTGCTCCAAATGAGCTCATCTCACTATTGGCAACAGCTCTCTGTAGCACACAGTTACTTACGTGGGACATACCTTATGGATGAGGTTGGCAATGTCTTCATTTTGGATAATGATCAACAGTTTATCTGAATCAGCTCTTCTTTTAAGGAACTGCTCTGGATGGCACTCTATATTCCCTAACTTTCTAAGATACTCCTGCCACCACAGAAAGAGGAGACAAGGAAAAAGTTAATAAGTAGTTTGGTAAAAACAGTGCCCAGATGACACCCACAACAGGAAGGTTTTCCACATCAGTGAATCCCAGAGGGACTGGGCTTCTTTATCTCTCCCATACATTCATCAGAAGGATGCAGCAACACAGAGCAGCTGTTTCAGCAAGTCAGTCATTCCTATCAAACCCAAGGTCAACTGACAGTATCAAACTGCCTGAGTTTTCAAGAAAAGCCAGAAGTTTTCAACTTTCATCTTACATATTTAACTACAGAAGAACAGTGATTTCTCTAAGTTCTCTCTACTATTAATTACAGGGGAAGGGAAAAAAACCCAAAGGCACACAGAGTGACTTTTCATACATTCTTTTTAAAATGGTAAGCTATCACATTTCTTCCCTTATTATCTTTTTCCTGTAAGGCCACCCCCTGGCAGGATCTTCAGAAAGAACCAACCTCCAGCCTGTTCTGTTTTCCAGCTCTAAGAAAAAGACTTACGTAAAAGCTAAATATAAGCAAGACTACCTCAAAAGCTCAATGAAGAAATAGGACAGGACAGCCTACTTTTACAATTCATTTTCACAGTGAAAGTGAGTCCAGTTTCATACAAGTGGATTTGAAAGACACACTGTTCTGACACGAGAGAGAGGTTGAACTCAAACAGACTTACCTTGATTTCTCTGCAGAGAACACTTTCTTCCTCTTCATGAACATAAAATTGGACAATGTTTTTCTGTACATGTTTCATAATTTTGACCAAACTGTTAAAGTCTTCAGGTTTTAACTGACTTATAAAATCAGAAAAAGCTGGTTGAGTTGAAACATTTAAGTTCTCTGGGGATTTCTGAGTCTTTTCTGGTGGTTCCACGAGATCACCAGCAGAACAAGTCTGATCCTCTGGTTTAGCATTCCCATGATCCGTTTTCTCCTTTCCTAGGGGGAGGCTTGCTGAAGGCTGCTCATGAGAGTGCAGCTCTTCCCCCAGGTTATTGCACAGTGGCTCTGGGAGCGGCGCCGTGTCGCTGTCCCTGCACGCGGCCACCGTGTCGGGCACAGGCCTGGGGGCAGTGCTGCTCACCACCTCCAGTGCCTCAGGACTAGAATAGACTGGGGGAGTCTGCTTCATGCATGAAGCAGCCAAAATGACACTACTCAACTTTTCACTCAGGGTCTCTATATATTCTTGGACAGAAACCTCTGATGCCTGCAAACTGATGTGTTCAGAAAGTCTCATTATCCTCTCTTGGGCAGACAGGACTGGTGTGGACATGCCACTGACATAAGCAATGTTCTTTTGCTCCAGAATTTCTTGAATCTTTCTTGCAAAGAGCTTATATTCTTCTAACAGTGTTGTCTCTATTACTGCACTAATGGAATGCTTAGCTGTAAAAGGGTGATCTGTCAGCTCATACTGATCTTCAGGTTTCTCCACCTGTCCTGTGTAATGTCCATCTTCTGCTGTCCCCTTCTGTGTGTCTGAAAATGGAGAGCATGGAAACTGATAATCAGAATTCCTCTGTCGATTTACTACCCGGGGGTCATTGGGAAGTGCATCTGTTGGTGGCAAGTACTCCAGTGGCTCTTCTGGTGATTTCAGACCTGCAGAGGAAGAGTTCATCATCATCATCATCTCGAAAGTCACACACAGCTGATACACTAAAACCTCCAAATCACAGCCCAAAACCAGCATTACTGTTATGTCTCTTCCACCAACCAACTTAAATCCAAAGACTCAAGTGTTACAGTCTGCTGAGGTACAGAAGCACAGTACATTTAACAGCTCCTGAAACAGTAAAACAGCACAGTCCAAGTCTACTGAAAAAGCAGAATACAAGTCATTTTCCCAGAGATAACACAGGGTAAGCACAACATGATATGCCTCCATTACAAATTAAAAATTAAATTCGAAATCAAGCAGGGCAACATATTATTCAAGTATTTTCATTTGCTACTAGGTTAAAATCCTCACTTTCAAAAAGCTTATTTTGGACACAAATGACTTGGTGGAGTTGGACTGCAAGCTGCATCTGATCTTGCACCTGTGAACACAAGTTTTTTTGCTTAAAAGGGGAGGATATCAGTCTGATTGATTACTGGCACAGCTTCAGTGGTGCTGCAAGGACTGCTGAAAGCCCCTCATAACCCCAACTCAGTTTCTTCACCATCCATATTCAAACCTATAGTTTTGTTTGTTTTTAAAGTGTTCACATTTCTAGTTTGTGTCAATGTGAAGCCAAACCAACATTCTCTACCAATATCTGTTTTCATCCAGCAGATTTCTGTATTAATCAAATACAAGAAACAACTGCATAGGCTACAGATGAGCTTGTGTACCAAAATGTGATCCAAGAACAAATCTACGAAAGCTACACACCTTTAGAATATGTTTTCATTCACTATTTGTAGGAATAGAGGAGTGAAAACCCATGTTACCTGTAATTGGAATAAGTTTCCAGTGCATTCCAACTTCCCCTACATTATTTGAGATGGGATGTTGCGTGCGATAGCCGTGTTCTACAGGTGCGCTGGGACAGGCACCATAGTCTTCAAAGGTATTCCCAGTGCTTGCTTCCTAAAAAACAAACAAAATGCCCATCTCAAAACAATACCTTGCTATTATTAAGCCTTTACATTCTGAGCAGTTGACAGAAAGAACACATCTGAGTTCACCAGCACACTGGCAATTCTGCCATCAGTCAAGTCCAGTCAAACTTGGAAACGTTTCCATGAGGTACTTCCCTGGTCTGTCATGAAATAACTAAGGCAGTTATTTCCTGAGCACTGGCCTTACAGTATGGAAGCTGGGGGGGGGGAAGAGGAAAGGAGAGGAGAACTGGCTGCTCCCTTGCTCTTTGCAGGCTGTTATATTGATACCTGACTAAAGCCATGAGATGTTGGCTTTGCTGAGGCACTGCCTGCAACTAGTATTGGCCTTAAGCCAATTTCATCTCACATTCCAGATGGGTAGAAGCAGCACGGTGTGGATATTACAGGTAGGACAAACTCATTCCTGCTCTGTGACTTAGAAACTGGGCTTTGTGTGTCAGTACCAGTAACAGAGATCATGGAACAATCACTCTTGTAGGGTAATAAGCTGGAGCAAGCAGCTGGGGCACTGTGATCCCCAAGCACAAGGGTGATCTGCTAGTTGTGAGCTGACAGAGCTCGTGTACACCACTGCACCAAGAAGGCACACAGAGAGGTGGGCATGCAGTGAAATGCTCAGAATTCTTCAACTCTGCTCCTTTTTTATTACAGAAAGAACAGATATAAAGAACCAGGAGCACACGCTTAAGAGTGAAGAGAATTTCCATGTATGCTCCTACCAAACAGAAAAGCTTCACAGAAAAGTTAGTACTTATCTGTGTTTACCTCTGTAAAAAAGTAGAATTTTTTTCATTCTGTCTCACAATATTTATGAAAATAGTACTTTCACTGTCAGCATCTTAGCAGTTTCACTTACTTGCAAATGTAGTGTGTGCTCAAGGCCTGCTTCATTAGGTGGGAGCTGCAGACTGACATCGACAGGGTAGGGCAAGCACAGCACGCCAGCTTCCAGCATGGCCGGGCTCTGCGGGTCCGTGAAGGTAACACTGTCAGCCTGAGCAATGTTAGGAAGCTCGTGATCATCTCTGTCCTGAGCTGGAATGGATTCATATTCATATTTTTGTCTCATATCCTCTTCAATTTCCTCAGTGCCTATTGCTGAGGCTTGACTGACAAACTGTGCCAGGGCCGGGTCGCAGCGGTCAGCAGTGGCCAGCCTCTCCAGCAGCACTTTGAGGAACCCATGTGTGTCGGCAGCAGGGTCAGACACATCCACCTGCCTGAAGTCACTCTCGTGGCCACCATGCTCAGAATTCATTGAGAACACAGAGTGTGGTGAATCCAAGGTTCTGCCCCCTTAGAACAGGGCAAGGAGGGGAAAGGGAATCCATTACTAAGTCTTAAAATAAAAACAAAACCAGATCCCCCTGCAAACATGTGCCATGTACCCACAGTCTCACTCTTTAGCATTGGTTCATATGTATACATACACTTATTTTAACAAAAATGTAGACATGCATTCATCACATATTCTACATTAATAATCACTATTAAAAGACCTTTGAAGGTTCACAGAATTCCAAGCAGGAATCCCAACCATAAAGCCCACCCTTTGCCTCCCTCACCCCAACATGCCACTCAGTAGCTTTTGACCCTCTCAAGAGGACAACTAAGATCAGTCACTTCCTTCCAGTGATTAACACACGAGAGTGACTGGTGCTTGATGGAAATCCCCTCTTCTTTGTGTCACCCTGCTCCCCAGTTTCCCCCTTCTGCAGGAGGCCTCTATCATTGCCTTGAGGAAAGGGTCAGGGAAACAGAAATCAAAGGGGTTTCTTCTGGCAGATCTTAAGTCAGAAGGTATCTGCGATTATTCTCTAGATAATTTCATGTGTAGAATAATTTAATCTTATTACTATTAGGTTGTTTCCTTTGTCCCACTACACACATTACTGGCTATTTCCAAACTTAACTATGCTTTTTCCCTTCAATCTAAACTTCTTAGGTATTATAGAAGGTATTGGAGCCATAAAGAATTACAGCAAAGTCAAACTCTGCAGAAGACGTTACAATATCAAGTCTGCTGAGTGTTCTCTATTTGAAAGTCTTTGGATAGCTCCAAGACAAGTAAACTCTTTGAAAGTCTGACTTCTTTCCAAAGAGGCAGAACAAACGCAACCTGCAGGACAATTCCAATTAACTTGTCTCCTAGAAAGAAGAAACCTGCAAAAAATAAACTATCTCTATAGATAGATCTCAGGCCAATGTTTAAATGAACCACCATGCATTAAACATCCACAGCATGCAAAAAATACTCAATCTATAATGATTAAATTATAAATATGCTTTGAATAACAATGTTTAAAGAAGAACTCGAAACAAATACTTTCTTACCTTCATACTGACAAATATTCTCTGAAGAGTCACTCATTTTTAGATATTTCTGTAAATTTTCAGGTTGGTTTTCCAGCTTTCTTTTCACACCACTTCTAATTCTGGGGTCTTCAGAATCAGAATCTCCACCTACATTTTTCTTCCTACACTGGATCAAATTAATAAGTTCTTGGAGTCTTTCAGTATCATCATCCCCAGGAGGAGGCAGTTTTTGTTTGGCAGCAGGGGCTTCATATTTGGAACGGATTCTTTTCCCACATTTTGCCTTGGCAAAGTCAGAGTAGTCTTCTGTAGCTTCGTAATCTGAGATGGGACTGAAGCGCTGAGGCTTCCGATTTCTGTCCAGCAGTTCCTCAGCTCTGGAAACGAGGAGCTGATAGGCCTCACAACCAAAAATATAGTTCTGTAAGCAGCTGTCAATGTGAGCTTTGTATCTCGGGGCAGGATACAGAAATGTTTTGTCATCCAGCCGTGATGAGTACTCATGTAATATAAATTCTCTACCAGTGCCACTGTAGAGTTTTTTAAAATATTCATTTATGTACTTTTCCACAACAGCATTGAAATCTGCACTACTGTCTTTACGGGACTGAATAAAAGCAAAATGTAGAGACTGAATCAGCTTTTTGAGTTCTGGAATGCTTTTCTTTCTTTCATCCGAAACCATGGTAGTTGAATTTTTCTGTGTTCCATATGGAACACTTTTTTGTGCTGCCATAGGAGAAAAGGGAACCCACAATTAAAATCAAACCATGAAGCTATAAAATAAATGATGACTACTTAGCAATATTCTGTGTTAATACATATTGGGTGAAACACAGTTTGGAATGACTGTGAAGAAATAATTCAGAAGCCAGGGAAGCCATATCAAGAAATTTCAACAAAGTTTCACTTTCTCAAACATGAACAAAGGAACCTACAATGTGTGATATTTTCTTTTGTGAAGAAACAAATATTTTAAAAGACCAACACCATGGCCATAACCAATGCAAACTGTTACTCTAAGTCCATACTGACTGTGAGCAGTACAAAGTCTTCAACAGAATTTCATCTCTGTTTAAATAAACCTGTACACAACAGTGAACAAACCTACCTGAGTTAATTACATCTCTAGACTCTGGAAACAGAAACAATGCATGAAGCACTCTGGACCATCCAGTTTGGTGGTCTAGAACACAAAAAAATAAAAACAGGTAAAAGGAGAGGACCACTACACTCCAAAAGACAATCCAGTACTCAAAAACCGACTCCCCTAAAAAAACCAAAACAACAAACCCAACTCAAACCCAAAAAACCCAGAGTATGCTTACCATAAGGGGACATCATTTGCCAAGGAGAAAGAAGAAAGAGAAATCCTCTGTCCACAAGTGGTTTTACAAGGACCTGTTTTCAAGCAAAAAGAGCAAACTGCTTCAAAGACATTTGCTCACTAGGAATACTCTTCCTGACTGTCAGATAATTCTGTCTTGGGCAGAGAAGTGCCCTGATACTTAAAAATATGCCAGCTAAAGAATTCCAGTGAGATCGTGGATCTTGTAGTATGCCTCAAATTACTAACTAGTAAAATTATTTTTAAAAACAGGAATAGTCAAATCTGTTGCACTCACAAGTTTCTCTTTTTCTAGTTTTTGAAGTAAACCCTCTAAGTGACTCCCAGAACGGGACTTCTCCACAACTTCATACAGGCTACAGTACATGCCATTCTTCAACACTGACACGATACAAGGGGAGAAAGAGAAAGTAAGTAAGAAAAAAAGAAACAAAATTGTAATTCAGAAAACTTGAAAATTCTAAATTTAAAGAAATTAAGCAAGAACTATTTACCTTCTTTTCCTCCTTGGTAAGTTTCTTTAAAGAACAATGCTGGTGAAAATTTTTTCTTCAACTGATCAATGCTGACAACTTTTTCAACCTCAAGCTTCTCAGGACTAGAGAAGAAGATTGGGGGGAGATAAAAAAATAAAGACCTCTTTTTTTACCTTTTATATTCCTACCCTCATTGACAAAAGAAGAACTAGTAAATACATCCTCTTAAGAATAATTTCTTTGGACTATCTCATGAGCCAGTGGTATTTATTCCTGCACAGGAGTGTGTGTCACTTCAATGGAAAAAAAAAATCAACAAACCCACAAGCAACAAAACACCAAACAGCAAAGAAATGTTGACAGTTGTGTGCCCGAATTCAAGAAAGTTCTGGACATGCATGACTCAAGTCTTGTTTGACATATTTAAGGCACTTAGTCAGTATTTTAGGTTTTCATCTGAATATATCCAAGACTCAGCAGTCTCTACTCAAAAGAGTTTTAATACAGCAATATTTTAAATGGTCTAAATGGTAATACTCACAGCTTGCATGGAAGGAAAGGTAGTGCTGCTGATTTTAGGGAAACGTGGCACACAAGTTTGCCTTTATTCCAAAGTTGTCCCCTCCACAATGTAATGTTAGATTTCTCTAAATTAAGATGGAGAAAGGAAGACTAAATTAAACCACTTGCCAGCTGGGACTGAAAGAAGAGGCTGCTGAATCTCCAAAACCAGTTTAGCAAAAATTTCATACTAATACTAGACCAGACAACAACGTTAAAAGGTAACAGAAAGGATGTTATCAACCCTGTTATGTTTTGACCTGCTCTGAGCAGAATAAGGGAGCTTGGTGTGTTACCTACACCTGTATGTATAAGCACACCCTAGATGCCAATATCAGAGGAATGATATCCTCTGTCCTTACCTTAACTGTCAACCACTTTCATACATTTAATTTTGCTTGAATTAGATTCAAAACAAAGCATGACAGAGGAAAATATTACTTGAAGTGCTACTGAACAGGAAATTCAGGAACTGAAGATCAGTTCTTACTACACTCTAAGTAGGAAAGGAGGGGGAAAAGGCTTTTGATTTTGTTCACTTGTGGTTCGTTCTGATAAAAGAAGATACACATGAAGGTGGTCTGTTTCATCATGCAGTATCAGGAACCAGCATGGTTCAGGACAGAATTCAGGTATACACACAGCATAACTAAACTGGTCAAACATAAAACTACAGGGGAAAGACATCAAAACCTTCCGTGTCTGTATCATAAAACCAAAATGATGGAATTCATTCTTACCTGTACTTCTATCTGTGTGGAAGGTGTTTGGTCTAAACAAAAGAAGACAGACAGAATGACTAGGTTGGAACAGACAATTCTGGCCACTGAATTTTACATTAAGGACACTTCATCAGTCTAACAAAACAGCAAGACTGGTAATTCCCTCTCTAACCTCAAGCTATGTTGCTGCAGCATCTTACAATATTTTAGATACCTTGATAACTGCTTTTAGCACTTCACAGCACAGTCCCCACACCTGGACACCTTCCCATCAGCACAGGTATCCCACTGCATCTGTGATCAACTGGCCATCTACATATTCTCTCCACAAGCAGCAAGGCACCAGTGAAGGGTTCAGAGACACAATATACAGAATATTATTGTAGAGTACCAAGCAAGATAATGCCACAAACGTTTTTTACATCCACTAGTTCCCTCAGTTAGGTAAAACCCCCCACTATTTGTGGATTCTACCTGGGCAGAAGGCAAGCAGGTGGGAAGAGCAGCAGAACTGCTTCCCACAGGGGCCACCCTGCTGCATAAAACCAATTTTGCCACCTCTTGCTTTGCATTAGAAGTATTTATTAGGCTAAGTCCCTGTGACGCATCCATTCATTTCAGCACTGTTCATTTAAATCAGTTCTAAGCTACTGCCAAGAGCTATGAATTCTTCATGCTATATGCAGCCTTTCCAAAACTCATTTCCTAGCTTACCTTGATGGGGGCACAAATTTTGGTCCTTGTACCATGTCATCTTTATAAGTAAATGAAACAACAGCATAAGGACAAACATGTCTTGGTCTTCGCCTGATCTCATCAAAGCCGTATTCATAAAAGTAGTACTGGGAAAAAGAAGTGACACCATGTTAAATCAGAAGCCTGGAGCAACAGTCAGTTTCTTTAAAAGCTGGTATTTAAAACAAGGAAGCTTTTAAATGCTCTTCTCGTATGTACAATAGAATACAATTAATTAGTTTTTTTACCTTCTCCCTCCTTTATCAATGACTTAGATGCAGACACTACTTCAGGAGCAAATCAAGAATGAGAAAATAATTTTGTAACATTTACTTGAAAGTATATTCTTGGTGAGAGAAGGGACAACTAATAAAAACAACAAAAACTTCAGATGAAAGTAAATATTGCAATGAGTTTTGGGGTCTATCCTTAATTCAGTCACAAAATTCTAATGTAAAATGTTAATTAAGGCAAGTTTGTAATGAGGAATGAAAAAATACATTCATTTTTTAGTCATCTGATTCAGTGTCCGGCCCAGTGATTTACAGAAGACCAAAGAAGTTGCTAATACTGAAGAGAATGCTTTCAAATAAGGATCCTGAAATCTACAGACTTGGTGGAATTATCTGACTGCAACAGATTACTGCAGTAAGAGATAGAACACCTGGAGGAACATAAATGCTTGGAATTGATTTCATTCTCTCCTCCCTCATCATCTCCAAACCTGAGAATCTGGAAAGGGGAATAAGGAAAAAAAAAAAGGAGAGAAAGAAAAATGCTATTCTTTCCCAGCCAACATTTTCCCTTTTAGGAGTCTCACTTAACGACCACAAACCAGTTATACTTTTACACTTCAAACTCCCCACATTATGTCCTCTCTTCCAGCCTCCATTCCAGTCCCATGTACATTCCCCAGTTATTTCCTATTCCACCTCCACCCTAATCTGAAGGAGATCTTTGCCTGAGGCTCAGGAACACACAATGGGAACACGAGAGGCTGCCATGCTGCTCTGTGATTTCTAATGCAGGCACCAGTGGGCTGTTCACACACCCAGCTGCAGCCTTACAGGGAAGCCCAGGGTTTCTTGTAGTTCAGTGATTTTTCTCTCCATCATTTATGAAGTTTTTATGTAAGGAGGTAACAGTCTCAGCTTTACCTGAGTCAGTTCATAGGCTCGGTAAGCCAGCAAGGAGGTGACTTTATTTGCATTCTTTGAAACATGACACTCGTGCTTTGGGGTGGGATCCAACACATTCTTGACAGTTGATTCCATTGCTTTCATACCAATGTGGTCATATATGCTTTTCATTTTCCCCTGTAATAAAGCAGCAAAATTGTAAGCATGAGCTTTTTTCTGGACAATGGCAAATTGCTTCAAGTATCAAAGAAAGTAAGAGCAGAGAAAATAAAACAGGCCATTAAGAAAGCCACTTGTAGAAGCATATTATTTTCATACTTTCAAAGAAAACAATATATTTTCACTTTTTAGAACAATTTATTATGTTTTAAGCTTAATATCAACACTGGATTTTAAATCTAGTAGAGTTCTAGTTTCTCTATAAGCAAATGATTGTGCAAATTAAAAGTAAGTTAGGTTAAAACCACCCGTGTGTTATCAGTAAGCAATGTAATCTTTCAAGAATTGCAAGATAAAATTACCTTTATTATTTTAAAAACAATCACATCTCCAGTTGCTCCAGATTCTAGAGGATTAGGCTGCAATAAATCAGCATACTTGGAGATATATACGCCTGAAAAGAGTATAAAAACAAACCAAATACATTATGCTGAATGTTAAAATATTATTAGTTTAAAAAGCATTATATGGGATTAAAGCTCAATATATACAAAAGAATAAAGATACAATTGACACTCAAGTGCAAAGGTAAAATAATTTTGTGCTTTTCAGTACTTAATTATTTCACAGACTTAAAGGCCTCAAACACACACTGTCATTTGTTGGTCTGGCTGACTACCTCACATCAAAGAACTATAACTGAATTCAGATACTCTGAAAAACATCAATTTTGCTCAGGTTCCTCTCATTCCCAGTCTGTATTTAACTGCTCTAGCAAATTGCTCCAGACCCTCTACCAGCTAAACCAGTAAAAAATCAAATGTTCATAAAGCTTTGTTCTTCTCCACCTCAAACCTGTTCTGCTTTCAATATCTACATCACCTCTGTACCATGTTCCTCTTACACAGGATGACAAAATTAGTTCCTTATTTTCTATTTGAAAAGTTTTGCAAAAGGAACTTACTGTCTTGCACTCTCAAAACTCTTTAACACCTTGTGACTCTTGTAAGTCTCCAATCTATCTACGCTCTTCTTGGATTTGTGGATTCAAGAATTCTAGTTCTATCTACATCAAAACTGAGCTGAGCTACTGTGTCCATGAGGTATTTCTGAATACACACCTACAAAAAAACAGAGGCAGCCAGCCACACACTGCATGAGCTCTTTGGCCCCCCAGGTTTACTGGAAAGACATGGTACATGGGTTTGACTAAAGCCAAAATGAGAATTAGGTCTTCCTACTACTGAAAAACAGAGCTATGAAATAATGTTCTGATGTCTATTCCCTTTGCAAAAAACATCTTGCTGCGATATTGCTGCAGCCAGTGATAGAAAAAGGACTGAAAGTTCACACAACTGCATCACATTATTTGCCAACTGCTACTGAATAACACCGGCACTTATAATGAAAGGATAGTTACCCATGGAAGGACTGCCGAGAATCGTGATTTTGGAGTGGCCAACCTGCAGCCCCTTTTCACATATGCTCTGGATCTAAAGAGAACAGACAGTTTTTTCAAGCAAGTCTATTAGGAAAGCCAGGATATGAACAGAACAAACAGTGAGAAATGAGAATCACAAAACTTAAATTGAGATTTAAAACAAAACCCCAACCCTTACAAACAGAGGCAACAGTAGACTGAATTCTCTGTAAAACTGTTAAACTGTGGAAGTCAAACTCTGATATGGAGCAGCTACACAGACTCAACCTGTATCTTAAAAAACAACAGCCTCCCTACAACTTAAACACTGTTTATGAACATTACTTGCTTTTAATGCAGAAAATTTTATGATTTAAAACAGAAGTATACCTGCCAAATGATTGCATGCTTAAGAAATCCTGGCTTAAAATAGCAGACAAAGCACAGAAATTCCCTTTCCATCATTTTGATTAGAAGTATATGATCAAAGAAGAGACAGAGAGGACAATGTCCACTTTCTAATATTACAGGTTACCTTATTTATGCAAAAAAACAGAATAAACACCAAAGCCTAAATGCAATGAAAACACAAAATATTGCTCCTCAATTAAAAAAAAAAAACCAAACACAAACCCAATAAAAACTCACATGCCATCCAGAAAATCTATCCTTTTATTTATAAAACAGAGCCTAAACCAGAGAAGATACATGTAAAGGAAGTACCTTAAATAGCAGGGAACAGAGGATTTAAACGGTGACATATTAGATCCCTTTCCCATCCTTCTACACCTTCCAGTGCTGAATTTTGCAAAAGTAACTTTTGCAAAAAGTTTGCAAAAAAGACAGTGTCAATAAAAACACTGAAAAAAACCAAAGTCCCAAAACCTCTTAATTGCTAAAGAAAGCATTTCCCCTGCAGTGTTTTGTTCCTCACCTGGCCCCGATCCACCATGAGGAATGCGTAGCTTTCCGAGAGCTCCTTCTCCATGCGCCCATCGAATTTCAGCTCTCTGCGTTTTTCTGTGAACTGTTCACACAGAAAGTTCTTAACACAGGCAGACACATTACTGCTAGCACAGTCAAGAGTCAATTCTATGTAAGCAGGTCCAAGTGTACAAAAATAATCAAAAGATAATCCAAATGAAATTACTGTATGCTACAATTAAATTTCAAAAACATTATACCTGTGGGAAATCTAATCAGCTTAATCTGCCCAAGTATTTGTTTTTTTAAGAAAAAGACACTCTTCAAACAAACCTGTGCAGTAACATTTTAGTTTGATCTTTGTAGCAGAACTGGATAGAACCATCCAGCCCAACGCCTTCCATATCATCTTTTAACTCCAGAAATAAGGCTTTTTCTCTTTTTAGGAGACAGACCTCTTACACCGTACTTACCTACTCTCTGTACTTTTGCACATGCACCTCGCTGCTGCTGAGGTGGTTTTCACCAATATTTCTCAGCTGTGACCATGAATAATTAATGTAACAGTAGCAGAAAATGCTACAGTTTACTTTATAAATTCAAGATGATAATCACAGGGAACAAATTATATATTCAATTACTTCATATGTGAAGCTTTTTGGCACTGGGAATGAAAACTTCACTTCAGAGTGATGAGAGCAAGCCAAGGCTGGATTTAAGAGACACCACATAAGGCACAACAGAAGAGCTTCAACCAAGGTGCTCCACTTACTAGTTCAGTAATCAACTTCAGCTGAAGTACTTCTTGGGAAACAAAAAAACTACAGAGACTATGGAAACTTATATCAGACATGTATTTTAATTTTCACGGGAAACATCAGCCTTGCAAAGAAGACATTAAACCATCTTTCCGGCTTATTCAAATACATAAAAATTGAGAAACATTTTGAAAGCTAAAAATACATAGAATTAAGTGGTGCCAAATACAATTTTTCTTTTAGTCTCTTTGGAGTACCTGGCAGGCAAGAGTTTACAACTATGCAGCAATAAACCTTCCTGAAAAACAGCTGTTTACATTTCTGGGGATGTGAGTTTGCAATTAAGTACCAATCACATAACTGAAAATAATCCCGAGGTCTCTGCCTCTAGACTGAGAAGAAGCACTGTCATTTGACTGACACCTTACTGAGAAGCAGAAGCCACAAATATACTCACTTCCTTTTCCAACAGTTCACTATGAACTAAGCTGGCTCTCTCATATTTAAAATTGGACACTGAACTTTGATCCAAGTAGGAAGAATGTAGGATCTTCAAAATATCCTCAAATTCTCGAGAACTTAGAGGTACTGGCTGAAAGAGCGCTATAAAAGAGAAAAAAATAAAATAATTAGCACCAATGTATATGTGTAAACATCCAAAATTTTCTAGTTCACTGAGTTTATGCATGAAGACAAATGGTTTGTGATTCAATTTCAAATACTAAACACCTAAAATTCTTCAAAAATATGAACTTTAGAAAGTTTATCTTAAAATTTCCTAGAATGATAGCACCTTACAAAAAATCACATTTATGTTTTTTTATTACTCTTGAGCAGCTACTAGTTCTCAAAAGTTTGTAAGGCAAGCACATCAAGTCTGAATTTACCCCTTGAAAAACATCTAATATGTACTGCAAAACACTGTAATTAAACTTTCAGAACTGTAATTAACTAATTAACTCTTTTAAATTAAGAAGCAGGAACAATTTGTTCTAATAAAAACCTCAACAAGAGTTTCATAGCTTGGCCTTGCTTCAGAACTATTACAGGGGTTTTTGTGTTTGTTTGCTAATGGCAATTAAGCTAAATATGAAGAAATTCAACACTGTTTGAAGAAGACAAAAGGCTCCTATTATTAAAAAACCCCCACTGCCTGTGTTCATGTTTGATGATGTTATCCCCTACTACAAGTGCTTTAAAAGGAAAGCCTTTTACATGCTGTTGTACAAGTTCCCTCCTGGGCAAACTTTTGCCTGAGTTCCCACAGGGAAGCATTCATGTCCCCAGCTTCTTATCTGTGTTTGGGTGCCAAGGTGACAAACAGATCAGAGAAGCAACCCCAGAGGGAGTGTCAGAGAATGGCAGTGCAGATTTTGAGAGTAGTGGTTAGGAAAATAACATCTCTGGGGGGACTAAACTAGCACAACACAGTAAGTGGTTTTTCTCCTCAGAATAACTTCCAAAACACAAACCAAAAGTGCAGGATTTTTACTGTAGTTACAACAGTTAGGAAGAACAACAATAGTACTAGTCTCACCAAAAACCCAAATCTACCATTATTCTAACAACTAATTAAATTTAATTACATCTTCGGAGTATATTCTCCAATTTCATTAAATAATATGGCAGTAGACTTAGACAGCAATCTTTCCCTCATCTGCAGAAAAGATTTACTGCATAAGCCTCAATATAAAACAAATGTTCCTAATGAAAACTGAACTGTTCTGTGTTATTTAGTAAGAGCTGCACACTTTAGAATGCAACACCACATCTGCAAACTCAAGCAGTGATTCCAACACCAGCAACAATGAGCAAGTGATTTTTTAAGAGCAGAAGTTATGAAAGTGATTTAGAAACCATACTTGTGTAACATCCTTTTTAGTAACTATGCCTACATTCTTGAAAAGCTGACAGCAACATGGGAGGAGACAGAACTGAGAGTGAATGGAATTCTCAACTTAGTATTACTGGGATTGAATGCTCTTGTACTGAAGAGAGAAACACTTATTAAGAGAACAGAAAACAAGCCTGCTGCAGGCGGACATGCCCTGGGAAAGCACGCCCTGTTCCACCCCAGCCCCAACACCTCTTGGGCACTACAACACCAAGGTTTAATAACTCACTGTCAGAAAGATGTGGGGTTCATATGCTGCCAGCTCCTCAAAAAGGACCAGTTAAGGCAGAGGGTTATCTGTGCCAGCTGCTTGACCGAATTTCCTGGTTTTTTACCAGTTTTTACTGTACCTTATCCCTTCTCCCTCCTTCCCCCAGGACATATGCTCAGTAAAATTCAGCCTCTCACTTCCACCTGGAGCCTAAACAAGGGGGAAACCACTGCAGGGTGAGCTAGAAAGAGCCACTACAAACCATACACAATGTCTCACCTACTTTCCCAGATGCAGATCTAGGAAAAGGCACATTATTACACGAATTAAGATCCTGTCACACGTGCAAATATTGTCATCCATGTTCCTATTTGTGTTTAAACATCTCCAGCTTTGTGGAAAGCTCTGAGGAGTGAGCAGAGACCGACTTGCCCAAAACCAGCAAGTCCCCCTATCCTCCTGCTAGGGAGAACCTGCATAAACTCCTATACACTTAGTTCTCAACACACTCATCGAAAAGCCTTACCTAGTCCTTTAACTATGGAATACAGAAATTAAAGAAATTTTTTTAAAGGTTGTTGCAGTTTTTTCTTCCAGAACATGAGGTACTGCAGACTTCCATGTTCTAAACCAAAACATGAAACACGACCCCAATGAGGTGAGTAGCCAGGCAATACTTTTCAGTTTGTTACTTCAGCTGCGGTGTTCAAGGAGAGCGATGGTCTAAAACGTTCATGTCATCATAGCAGGGCCTGTACCTCACTTCAAGGAAGGAAATCAGAAACAAGACAAAACTAAAATAAAACTGAGAAGTACTAAACTAGACCTTGCAAAGCAGTCACCAAAGTGTGCTCCCAGGCAAACCACGAAATTACTGAGCTCATCTCCAGTCCTACATCACTTCAAAGACCAGGAGTGTGCACATTCATATCTTCCAGGCTTGCTCTACAAAGCTGATGGGGGTATGCTGCACCTCTACTGACCTGTGTTAATTAAGCAGTAATTAAAGTAAGGACTAACCTGCAGCATCCTTATAACGTAAGTCAATCATTTTAAGGTTTGCTGGCTTGTTCTGCATAGGTAAAAATACATAAATAAATACTGGGTTTGTTCAGCTTCTAGCCAGGGCATTGGAACATATGTAATTATTTTTAGGTGGAAACTGAATTTAGCTAGTAAGTACTACTCAAGGGACTGGACATTTGGATGTATGTCATGCCTGAGAGATTCTACTTTTCTTTCACAGCTGTCTGATGTTTCAACTTCAGAAAAGTGAGACTGGAGTTAGTGGGTTTGGTTGCTTTAAGTCAGAATGTGAAGACAGAGTTATCCTGCTTGAGAAATCCTGAACAAACTTCTAAGTGAAGATAAGGACAGGACTGATTTTCTAATCAGCTAACTTGGCAGAATGCTAGCACTCTTCACTCAGAAGTGCTCCTGCTACAAAAGCTCCATTGAGAAGCACCCTTTTAAGTCTTCATTTTTTTCAGTCCTCATTTTTTAAGACTAAGACCAAAAATCTGTGGTATTAATGAACCGTAACATTTTTACTTTTATGATTTTTTCAGCCTGAACGTCTTTAGCTCTCAAAAGGCCTAAACAGTTACCAAGTTCAAGGACTGAACTTAGAAATATCGTGTAGCAAATAGAAGATGCACACCTCTACCAAAGAAAAGGAAAATCAGAAGACAAAAGACAAGGCAAAAACGTGAAGCAGAAAATGGACAACCTGGACCTTTGTGCACATATTGCTGAGTTTCATGGGTAAAAGCAAGACCTTTTTCCCCCACTCAGCCTGAGAAACAGCAGTCATTTGCTACTTTGGTAAGACTCCAGAAATAAACATCCAGCTTTAATCAACAAGCAACCCCTTAAAGGGACTGACTGCGATGTCAGCATCATTTGTGGAATTATCTTTTGGTAAGGGGATCACTCATATAGCTCAGCAAGTTAAAAGTGCCCTTACAGCGCTTTAGCCTTAAAATTTGCTTTTCTAATCATATCAAGGATCTCTTAAGTTTCAAGCAAACTTGGAAACCCCTGAAGATCTGAGAACTGAATTAGAAGAGGCCAGGACAAGCCTGAAGATAAATGATAGATAAGCTGCTCAAGAGAGCATAACACCATTGCTAAACTCTATGTACCAAGAAAACAAACCTTCCAAGGCTTCTAAGGAGAAAGACAAATGCAGGCACACCTTAAAAAAATAATGTTGCAGCCAACCTTTCTTTCACTTGCTTCCTGAATTCCTATGCTAGGAAGAAGAATGAGGAAATCAGAAGTATTCTCTGTGCCAAATGATCACAGCTGTCTTTAAGAGATATCTTTCCTCTGGATGCATTTCTCCAGATTAACAAGGATTTCTGTTGACTTTCAGTCCCTACTTAAGTCTCCAGGAGGGCAGATAAACTCCAAAGAAGATAAATAAACAGCTAAAGCCTAAATTTTCTCTTACACTTCTGCTTTCCAGATTCAATTTTTAATCGCTTCACTACCAAAAACTGTTCCTGAAACACATTTCCATGTTTAAAAAAACCAAAAACCTACCAAAAAAAACCCTCCAAAGAGACCCAAACACTTCTGACAAATCCTGTACGTACTTTGTGCATAGCACCTAAGCCTTCACAATCAAGGCAGCAGTTATCTCTCAGGGTGGTACGTCCAGGAAAGAAATGGTGGTTTAAAAAGCAAAACAAGGACAATTACAAGGCAAGGAATGATGAAGGAAGCTTCCATGTGTATTGCTTTGTGCTGGGCTTTAGAATCAAGCCAACAGAGCTCTTTTGAGAGGGACTTGTGACATTCAGATTATTTTGCAATTTAAGATGTACTTATGCACTGGCAATAAGGATGCCGTAAGCATGTGCCACTACAGCATCAGATGATCCATGCAGCGCTGATCTTCCAGGTCAGTTCCAGAACTGACTGAATGGCATCATTTTTCAAATGACAATACAAATCCCAATAGCAATCTGGTTGTCCTCAAACAGCACGTTTGGCAGTCCATGATATGAAACCAATACTCAGCACCTATAAGCCCACAAGCACCATGAGCTGAACGGAGCAGGGTCCGCTTTGAGAGCTTCGGAAGCTCTAAGTCATCCGAATGATTACAATGCCTGAGAACTTTTCTGCAGGCTGAGAAAGGGAAAAAAGGTGAGAATAGGTCAAACGACCTTGATATGAGTAAGTCAGTTTTTGAAGAACGGCTTCCTCTTCTACCCTAGAGGGCACAGAAGCCTGAGGTGTGAACTACACAACCTAAAACTTTTTGCACACTGCAGATGGCTCTGCATAGGCAAACGATGAATCAAAATGACCTGAAAAGGTATTCTGCAGGTTTTCATTCACATTGGAACCAAACGCTAAAGAGGAACTTCAAATATCGTTGGTTAAGTACTAAATATTTCTGAAACACATTTAAAGGTATTCACATGTAATCACACTTGGGTGTGTCATACAAGACACTTGAGTTGTTCATGAGGCACCACGTTATATCCAGGTATTTTTCAGTCAGATGAATTATAAAAGGCTTTTTTTCCTCCAAATCAACCCAGTTCTTTCTACAATGAATCTCTGCCAGACTTCTATCACCCCACGGTGGGGTGGCAATGGGAAAGAAGGGGAAGAAAAAGGAGTCATTACTGCCAAAAGGAATTATTCCATTACTGGAGAGGAAAGACTGGATAATGAAATAAACCTACCTTCATCTCTTCCTTACAGAAGAAAGTATTTCAAGAAGTTAAGATGTTACACTCTTCTCTGAAGAACAAGAAGCCTATTCAAACAAGTATTTCTATGATATGGACTAAATTACTGACTCCATATTGCAAAAGGGCAAGAACTGAAATAAGTTTCAGGAAGGAAATCAGACATGTCTTCAACTCCACTTAACAAAAATAAAGTTAAGCAGAAACCAGTGGAGTCTTGTGAAAAGCAAGAAATACCACAGGCTTTTAGAGAAAGAGTTACTCAGAAACAAAAAAACCCCAAACCCTGGACACTTGGAAGCAGAACGCTTCCAAGGTGAGGCACAAAAACGTGGGATGCTCCCTTCCTCCCTGCAAAGAACTTTCACAAGATAAGAACAGTCTTCTGCGTATCATCAATGAAGGACAACTCTGCTCAGTGTTTGTTTAGTCTGTCCTAACCAGGATTACACCCCTCTCCTGCAGGGAAGAGGTCAGGGAGAAGAGAAAAGCGAACCATCTTCTCTGATGTCGGTGTCCCAAAGAACCATCTTCTCCACATGCGAACGCACCTCCAGAAGCAGAGCCGAGATCAACTCAAGCCCACCCTGATCGCATCCAGCTTCTCCTACTTTTAAAGCAAAAGTCTGAAATTCAAGCCGAGTTTTTGCTTTGTTTTTTTCATCCTTGTGACAAAATAAAAGTGAGAAAGAAAAGAGGAGGGGTAGGAAAAGAATGTAAAAGCCTGACACTAAAATCAGCTCCCCAGCAGCCTCGCGAGTGCGAGCCAGCAGAGCCTCCTCCACACCGCAGGGTTTGCATGCAGCCGTGTGAGGTGTCTGAGAGCTGCCTGATGAATCGGATGGAGAGGGGAGCGAGGGAGAAAAGGGAGGGGAAGGGAAGGAACAACCTTTCTTTTCTCTGCTCTTCCTGGGGATCTGAAAGTTCCTCCTAACAGGCTGCTGGTCTTCTGGGGGCTTAGGCAGAGGGGGCGGCCCCCCGAGCATACCGCTGGGCGGCTGCTGCTGTTCATTTGCCGTCGAGATGCTGCTCCTGCGCTGGCTGCTGCTGATGCTGAGGTTTGTGGGGACCACCTTGTCCTCTGCAGCAGCAGCAGCCACCAGCAGCGCCTCCCCAGCGCTACCGCTCTCAGAGCGTCCGCCATTTTGTGTGGTGTCCTCAGCGGCTCCTGCTCTGTTACTCTCCACTCCGAGGACGCCCGCGCTGGTCTTCTCCGTCCGCTGATGCTGCTCCAGCTCCATCTCGCCGCCACTGCGGATCACGGCATCCGCCATTCCCTCCGGAGAAGCGAGCCAGCGAGCCCGGCAGCCCGCGCCTTCTCTTCTCCCCAGCACAGCGCCCCTGCCCAGCGCCAGCAGCGCCCGCGCCGCCCCGGCCCCCCCTCCGCCCGCCTCACGGCAGCCCCCGGGCCGCCCCCGCCCCACCACACAACATGGCGGCGGCACGGGGGGCGGGACTGCGGCCAGCCCGGCCCAGCCAATCCGCTCGCGGAACACGTTATAAATAGGGGCGCGGCCGGGGCGCGGGCAGTGCCCACGCGATGGGGCGGGGGGGGCTGCTCCGCATCCGCTGCCCCCGCCCACAGACACCGCTCGGGACCCGCTGCTCTGCCCACGGGCACCCTCGGGACCCCTTCGGGACGCCCTGCTCCCGCCTATGGGCACGGCTCGGGACCCGCTGCTCCCGCCCACGCGACCCGCTCGGGACCTGCTCGGAACGTCCCGCTCCCGCCTACGGGCACCGCTCGGGACCTGCTCGGAACGTCCCGCTTCCACCAACCGGCACCGCTCGGGACCCGCCGCCCTCCCGCCGAGCGGCGGCGCCTCCTTCGGGGCGGGAGCGAGGGGTAGCGCGGGAGCAGCGGGGCCGGGGCGCTGCCCTGAGGGGACGCCGCGCTCCCGGGAAGGCCGCAGCCGGCACAAGGCGCCTGCCCCGCAGCTGAGGCACGACGCACGGGACCGGGCTCCACCCGCAAAGAGCCCTGCCTTCGGCTGGAACCTGCCCTGGCATTTCGGGCCCAGGAACGCTCCGGCTCCGGGGCTGGCGCAGCCGTCTGCGCGAACTCCCAACGCAAAGTTCACTGCACTGAGTGCCAGCGCGCACTTCCTGCTCTCAGATTCAAGGGTTTTTTCTAAGACTTTGGACAAAATGACAACACTTCATCTTTGAAGAATAAAAATACATTATCATGGTTATGAAGGGCAGCCAAAAAAAAAAAAAAAAACAACCCCAAACCCAACCGTGTATTTACTTCAGCAGGATTCTTTCATGGTCTCATAATGAGTTAGAACAGCACTAAATAACCTATATGGGAGGCCAGAAGGTTAATATTTATTGTCCCTGTAAGGCTCACAACTTCTGGTGCAAGAGGGATGTGAAAATGCGAAAGCCAAAGCAAAGACCTGTCATTGGCCACTCCCAGGAATGCACCGGAGTGAACAGTGGCTGCTGAAAATAACCATTCTTGCAGCGCCTAGGAAATGCAAATACCAGATTTTAGTTTTACAAGTAACTAGCAAAACATTAAAAGCCCGTCATTTGTTTTCTTTGTTAAAAGTATCCTCCTAGTGCTGTAGTTGTTGAACAAATGCATATATTCATTAGCTATTTACACCAATTACCTTCAATCCCCGTAACTAGCTATTATATGTCACCTCGGTCTTGCTTGCACTGTGTGCAAGGAACAGATATTTTAATTTGGCCCTTTTATTTTATTAATCTCTTTTTAGATTAGCTGTAAATCAGAAAATACAAATAACCCACAAATGGCCTGGTGCTAGTGGTAGTCTCCAGGGTGCTAAAAGATAAGCTAATAATTATTACTAGTTCTTAGGAGTGTTTGGGGACCCAGCAAGTTTAAACAGGGTAATTAGTGTTATAAATGAAATTGGTAATTCGTGCTTGTGTACATAAATGTATATATTAGCTGTACAAATAAAAACGCCTAAGCGCAAACCCCAGGCCGGGGACAGAGAAAATTTCACAAGCCTTGGCAGCAGCAGAGAAGACAATACGGCCAGGAACTAATCAGATATAAAAAGTCTGTCTCCGGGTGGAGGTAGACCTTATCTGGAGCCATTAACACCACACCTGGGCGATGATCTGGACAATGATGAAACTGACTGACATCTCGGAGACGTTAAAGGAGTATCCCATTCCCGGAACTAAGAATAACTGTTCCAGGAATCAGAGATGGACCATTCATCATCCAAGATAGACAATTCATCAGACCCAGAAAATGCTTTGTGCAGTCCAACTTCGGGACAAGAAAACATCGTGAATGTGCTAAACTGCGAGAAGAATAGAATTAATTCGGACTCTGCCCAAGAACTGTATAAGAAGGAAGCAGCCGAAGCGACATTCGGGAGCTTGGGGATCTGACACGACAGAGGTCAGGTCTGTGTTCACCCAGCTCCGATCCCGGGCTCGGGGCTGACCTTTTTCCGATCGTGGCTTTCTGTGTGACCGGTCTTTCGGCCGCAGAATAAAATCTATTACTGTATTAAATTTAATTTGGCTGAATGTCTTTCCCTCAATTAGTATCTGTAACTATAATTTACATAAATTACAAAAACATAACACCCAATATTTATCTAACTGCAGAAATGTGGTGTTCTATTATATAGAGGTAATAAACCCCACAAACGCAGTGCTCATCCTATGGATAAATTAACCCTATCTCCTGAGAATGTGATGTCCTGCCATTAGTGAGGATTCAGTGCTGGTAAAGAGAGTATTTACAGATATGTTGATATATTATTGAAATAATTTTGTTGTGCTTTACCTTGTTTAAATAGAATTTCCATATACAAGAAAAAAATGGAAATACCAACAATCTGGTCCTACTTAAGGCTGTGTTGATCCATTATACATCTCCAAACATGTCAAACTGCTTTATCAGTTTTGAATTTGTAGAGCTGTTAAAATCAGCTGTGGATGATTTCAGGCTGTGGATGTCTTCAGTACACAACAAGTTCAGTCGATTGGTGTTTGGACCAAACAAAGTCTGAAGTCCTGCTTATTTACCAAGCAACACACAAAGTTTTCTTCATTTGTCACTTGCTTTAACAAGATACATCTTTGCAGTTGTACAGGATTATTTTTATGTATCAATTAACCTTAGTCTGGGAGAGATCATCACAAAAATTACTAGGTATTAATTGAGAAATGCTCCAACAATTCCAGATCACTGCACCACACTGTGCATCTTAAATCCCAACAGATATCAAACAGGTACCAAGAATCCCAGTTCACAAAACAAATGTTCAGTGAAAAACCACCATGAGAAGAGATTACTTGAATACTCTGAAGTAAAAATAGGTTATAAAATCTGTCACCTTATTCTCTCTCCAGTTTCTGGTTTATGTGGTTTTTGTACTTGCCAAGCATTCGACCATGACTCCCAGGCTTGCACAAAGTGGTTTCCCACCCCAGTACAAAGCAGCTGCAGATCCCCTTTCATTCTCAAATCAGATGATTTTAACACATTAATAATACAGATTAGATCAGATTAAGAGCCACAAAATAAGACACAAGGGAGGGTTATATGCTCAAGGAGCAAACTTGGGTGCTTCCTCCAGACATTACTTCAGTATTCTTTTATGAAAGCAAATTTAGAAATTTGAAAATTAAATTAGAAATTTGAAATTAATCAATATGACTATATTGTTACAATTAAATTTAAGTAACCATAAATTACTATTTTACTTTTCATTATTACTCTAATGATGCAAAACAAATCTAATTTCTTCAAAAGCTTAAGAGCTAATTTTGTGCTAAATTTCAGGTGCCAGGAGATCAAAGATAGGAGAACTGTCTCATTAATCTTTCCTCCTAGACCATGCAAAGAGAAGAATCTTTGGAAAACTCAGAAACAAAACCTAATTTTTACACTTGGAAAGAGCTTTAGTATCATTTACCAGCCATGGAGAAAATATGCCTGTGATATTAAAAAGTGAGACAAAAATGGGGCAGCAGTCTTGACCTGGCTCTGTAAAACCAGGAACTAGTAGCAGAAATTCACCTAGTACTTTTTCTTTTTCCTAACAAATATGTGATCCTCAGGTAAAAGATTGAAAATATCTACTTGTATTTTTAAAATACTTTCGTTTTATAATTAGCACATTTAATATCTTAAAAATATTTAAAATTCAATGTCATCAAATCAGCTGTGAAACTACACCATTATTTCCAAGAGATGGCAGCATCAACCTGGAGAACACATCACAGTATTTTAAAATCAGTATTCATGAATAAACATGAAATACAGAAGAGGTGTCCATTATGCATCTGAAACCCCCTTTTAAAAGGGAACAAATCTTCTTCCATGTATGTGGAAGTTGGTTTCAGACTCTGTTAGATCCTGGGAATCAAGATTTGTCTGTTAAGTGCCAGGCACCATAAAACATCATTTTTATCAAAAAGTGCAACCCATTAAACTGCTATCTGAAAGTTCTGATACAGCTTTCAAATTCTAGAAATTCTGTGAAACTCCAAGCAACCTGGTTCCCACTTTCACAGAAGCATTCTTAAGGCAGAAGCCCTGGTTCAGGTGGGTCATGCTTAATAGGATAATTACTTTTTCTGCCCTGCAATTTTGGCCCTATCCTTACCCAGATTCTGGCTACTGATTCTTGGTACTGAGCTTCACAGATCTCAAACTTACTGTTCCTGGTGTCTCCTTACAGACCTTCTGTTCCCAATCGCCATCCTGGCTTTGTTCTTTTCAGTGCTGCAGAGCAAATCTAGGGAAACAAAGATCACAGACAGTTCAATTTTGTGTTGTAGTCTCAGAGGACTCATGCAGTTCAGAGTCCCAAGGCCATTCTCTTTGCTCACCTTTCTCAGTCAAGACAATCTCTGCTTTTACCTGTATTGCTTCTGGTCCATCAGGTCTTCCATAAGGTACAGCTACACTGACTGTCCCCATCAGGAGCAGAAGAGCAAACAGGTTGCTAAGATTTGCCACGAAGGGATGGATCTGCCACCTCAGGACACCTCGTTGCACACCCTTCTCCTGGAATGTGACATCCAGAGTGCTCATACCTCAGGCTTAGATGAGTGTCTGCATCCCTCTCCTTATTTGCCATCTCCTCAGTGGTCAACCTGGAAGCACCTCAGACTTTTCACTCCCTCTTGCCTCTTCACTGCTGCAACCTCTCAGACTCCCTTCTGGACACCAGGATTACTGACTGTGATACTCACTTGAACATATTTATGTATATTACTCTTCCTCTTTACTTCACACTCATAATTTTACATTTTACCCATCCTTTTGGGTACATTTTATTGTCCAAGCCCATCCCACCCCTCCACCACCACCACCCTCCTGCCACAATCAAAAGTCATCCTTTCAAAAGCAGTGACATTTTAAAAGTGTTAGAACTAAAGCTTACCAAATCCAGCATGGTATCAGCATTCCTAAACTGGAAAGCTTAATTCTTAGGATGATTTGAAGAGAAAAACCCAACATCATTAGGATTTATTAGATCAATCAGTAGCTAAGTGCATGTCAACTACAAAGCACAACCAAAACACTTGCACTCCAGAACGTTGAACAGTAAGCAGGTGGCTGAATTATAGTAAACAAATGTAAATTAATCTTCTGAGATTTCCTGGCTGGTTGGTGGCTCCTGCATACCCCAAAATTAATCACCTCAATTGTGATCCACAAGGAATCATGAGGGAGAAACTGATGACAGGATGTTACATTTTTTGTTCCACCTACTTACTAAATTAATTATGTCATACAAAACTTTGGGGAATATGGTGAACTGAGTGCAGTAACATGTTTCTGTTACTACTGTGCATTTAGCAAATTAGATCCAAATATGTACCACTTTATGAGAAACAAAATACAAGCTTTGGTCACTTATATTAAAGCCTCACTGCATGTACCACTGAAATCTTTTTGTAGCCTTCTTGCGCAACCAACCAAACCAAATAAAAATCAAAATGGTTTAATGTAATTTATTTGAAATGCTTCCAGAAAAGTTTAAGGCCATTATTTAAAAAAAAAAAAAAAAAAAAGTCAATACACACATTCATTCTTTCTTCTCTATCTGAACATATTACATGCTTTTTGCTCTTTTTCAACATTTTTGCTGAACAACTTCCCTATGCCTTTTCTTTTGCAGATTTTTCCTTTCTCTCATCTTCACTGGTATACTCATTCAGCTCTAAAAAATGAAGCAGTTGAAATAAATTACAAAGCCTGAAACAAAAAAGAAAATTGATTTTTTTTTTAAAACTATAAATACAGAAATATGTTCTATAGGGTAAAAATGCCATTTTTTTTAAAAATAAAAATACCTTGTTTTATATTGTTTATCATCTTGTCACACTGATTTCTGTAATGCACATCAGCATATATATATGTAAGATACTTAGTAAATTTTCTGTAAACTTGTAGAACACAAGAAAAATATTTTTGGCAATAACTTAGCAGTTTTTCTACTTTTGTTGTTACAAGTACTCTGCACAGGTTATCTTGTGTAATACCAAGAATCATTTAAAATTTGTAATATATCATTTTCATAGCTTGCCATACAGCACTGGCATTATTTCTTATAGTAAGAAATAAAATATTACCCAGGGATTCCTGACAATTAACAGGATGTTCAACTATGTGTTTTAGACTGCATTTAAGTGACTCATCTGCTTCTCATCATAATGAGTAGGTTAAATCAGCCACCAGAAAACACAGTAACATTTCCAATTACAGTACAAAATTAAATGTAACAAAAACTTTTAAAACAAAACTTGAGGAAAGTAAAAAGGATGTAATACATCCTAAAGGAAAAACAATTCCCTTTTTGTTTAAACTCTCTCTACATAATCCCATGGGGTATTTGTAGAGCACCATTTATATCAAATCATCACTTAGTTTTAAAAACCAACTACATGTAATTGTAAACAGACATTTACAGAAGATTAAATGTTTTAACATTAGTGGTGCTTAAAACCAACAGTGGAGGTCAGTGGAGTGCAAAATGCTGAAGAGGGCCTATTGACAAGAAAAAGCTCCTTTCCATTCTTACTCTGTTTGGGATAATATATATATATGGCACTGAAAGCAAACTACCAGCTTATTTACAAACATCCAGTATTCTCAGCATTTCATTTAATTCAGTGCTGGCTGCAGAGGTTTGGTTGTGGTTTTTTCAGTTGATTATTTTTAGCATTACATGCTTTGACAAATAAACCATCTTACTATGCTGACTATTTGATATACCCAGATTTTAAAAAGTTTGGTTCCTGGATCTTAGGACAGTGCTTCATTTTGAAAAATAAATTCCTTAAGAGTCCCTGGTTCCATGGCCCACTGTTTATAATTCTTGTTGATTTAATACCACAGGAGTTTGGATAGGTTGTTGCAAGATTGTTTTCTTTTTTTGTTCCAAGAAACTATTTTTTCTTTCCATGCCTTTAAGAAAACTTATTATCTTGATACCCATCCTGAAATTCCATATTAAGTCCACATCTTCAGCTGCCCCTTTAAAGGGCAAATACTTAAAAATTAGGAAAAGGTTATTTATGTAATGCATATAATAAACAGTAGTTTAGAGATTCTGTTGACAGCAGGACATTGAGAATAACTGGTCAAGTACCTCTTTCATCCACCTTGGGTGTTTATGGAATATAATCACAGGACATGAGTTGCAAGAGATTCCAGCTTATACAGATGGGCAGTTACAGTACAACACTCACAGGTACAAATACAAGAACTGCATTGACATTGTCACAAAAAGGATTCTAAAAGTGCTTCTCCGAATGGTTCCATGTATGGAATGCAAATACTGTACAGGTAAGAGACAGATTTTCTTCCACGAACTGTAAGTTCTTGTCAAACATTGGTTTCTATTTGCTTTTCGCTCTCACAAGAGTTCGTCTGCTCCATGCGCTCGCAGTCGGCGCTGAGCTCGCTGGTGTCCATGCTACAGTCTGACTCACAGTCCGACTGCTCCATCTGCTCCAGGGCAGCCTCTCCCTGGGGCACTCTGCGTCCACTGGGTGACACAAGGAAATGTGCTTCCAGCCCACCAGCCTTGCCTGCACACGCAGCCTTCTCCTTGGCCTGGCGGATGCAGTTAAGCCACTGCTGCTTGTTGAAGGAGTCATTGGCTTGGAGAGAGTGAGTCTGGCTTTGGGATCCATTTTTGAAGCTGACTCTAAAGAAGTTTTTGACTGAAAGAAACAAAACATATCAAACCTCTGAATGCTTTGGCTGAATGGATTTTATAATCAAAGAGTATATTTAAGTAACAGAATAAGCACAATCTTGGCGTTAAGGTCGGACAAGACCATGTCAGGCCAAAGAGAAGAGTCTGAGTATCTCCTTGTTTCTGGGAGAAGACCACAGAACACCACTTCTAGTAACTTCATATTGCTGGATTAAATAATTTTGGTTTGCCATGCATGAGCTATCCATAAAACTTAAAGTGAATCAGCAAGATGAAGGCTTCTACCACATTTTAATGCTGCTTCTCCTACTTCTCTGCAAAGCAGATTTCCAGAACCTTCACTGAATACAGTGTCCTTGTGCCAGCCAGACTCCTCTCTTCCATTCACTTCACTAATGCAGTGGATACACACAAAAACCCCTTGAAGTTTTGACCAGATGAGATTTAAAGGCCCCTTGTAATAGAAGAAGCATCTTCATAATATTAACTGGAAGGACATTAACATGAATAGCTGCAGTCTTGACCCTGAGTTCTACAGTATCTGCCATCTTAAAAGAATTTTGGAATAGCAATCAGCATCTCCAGTACAAGGAAAGGCAAAACAGCTGAAGCTCAAGATTTCAAAATACACTTGCTTATAACTTTGCAGTTTTGTCACTACAGTTTGTATGTTATCCCCTTCTCAATTCAGTAATACAGGAGCAGGTGTGTGGAGAAATTCTACCACCAATATAGTGAGCTTTGAGAAAGAATTGAAAAGAAACAACTAAGAACATAATAAACCAGTCTGAAACAAAAATCAAGATGCTGGATGGAGCTAATTTTAGAGAAAACATTCTTGACACTTTATTGTGCCATAAATTGAGTCTCTCCTGATGGGAGAGAATTTGCTGAAAGTCCTTGCAAGGCATTTAAAAGATAAAGCGAGATGTCTTCTGTAGTTTCAATGCTTCTAGATAGTTGTTTATTAAGTCTTATCAGAGGAACTGAGCCACTGGCGTGACCCAGGTACAGCATGGAAGGAGGCAAAATAGGAGTGAGAGCGAGAAAGACTAATTATCAAGATTTACACAGCCTTTCAAATACATTTTAACCAATAGTTACTAAAAACGTACATTATTTTTACTTTCTTACCAATTATTCAGTAACACGACTAGGAACTGCGGAATTTTCTATCCAGTCAATCCAAACTACTTTTACTGCATAATATGGAGTGGTAGAAGAAGGAGAAGAAGGTCTAAAGAACAACAATCCTCCATTTTGGTATTTTTTACTCTTATCTATTTACTACAAAGAGAAGCCTAAAACCTCTTTCACCCTATGACAATCTTACATAGTAGTCTATCACCTAATTCACACCACTGTATTTTCTAGTTGTTGTCTGACTGTTGGTAATTTTTTCCAAGGTTTGAAGCTAAAACAGTGTTGTCCAGGGGGGTAAAAACCCTTAAAAACAGGCAGAGAAATATTCTCGGCACTCTGGGTTCCTACACATTCTGTGCCACATTGGCAGTCATCTTAAGGTTATGACGACCCTACATGAGCAAATACAAAAAGTTGTATTCATACTTCTCTCATTGTTGCTGAATGCTCCACGTATGGATCCGCCCAGGCGCACCTCTCCGTCCTGCAGGTCCTCCAGCACCAGCTCCCTGACGGGGATTGGCTGCCGGTACAGCTGGTAGCAGAGCTGGTCGTTGTGGGTCACGGCTCGAGTGATCACCAGCACCTCTTCAAAGAGGAAGACATGCAGTTTCTGTTAAAAGATTAATAGAAAATACAGCATTATTCCTTTCTTGAAACATCATTAAACCAAACGGAACAAATAAAGTTCACCAGAAAGATGAAAATCACCAGTTTGTTCCTCTTAATTTGGTATTGAACTGGCTGATCTTCATCAGGTGAACCAGGAAACAGCACCTGTTTCATCTTTCCCTCTCAGCTGTGTGGTAAAACAGGACCCCCTTCCACTGTATACATGAACGTGCTACATAGAAGCAGTTCCAGAGCTGAAAAAATGCACTGCTTGCTTTGTTGCTTTTTAAAATAAATTTTCCTTAAGTTTTATTTACTTCCATAAGTGTCATAAGTATCATACTTACACTAGTGTCAGTAATCAAAAAAAGATCTTTTTTCATTGTTTGCCCATTCAAAAGTTCTATTAAACACTGGGCGGGGGCAGGGGCGGGGGGGGAAATCTGGGAAAGACTATCCTCTCTTCTACTAATATCATTTTTTTTTCTTTTCTTTTTGTTTTCTTTTTAACTGAAAGCTCGAATTGTGAAACTTATCAATAGTGCGGTGTCCCAGAGACTGGAATTCAAAGTACCAAATTTCTCTGGTCAATAAATTAACTTTGATCTCAACAAAGAATCAAATAAAGCATTTTTAATAACCACAGCCTTTGACAAATTTAAAATTTGCTGGTACATTTTGTGTGTTTATAGACATTAATATCACATCTCTGAGAGCAGAAATTTGTGAGTTTTTTCCAGCAAGTATTGAAATTGATCAAATTTACAATTTATCCAGGATACTGTTAGGCCCCATAAAAGACAGAGATACATATAATCTTATTATCTCCCTATACAGATACTTAACTACAACAAAAAAGATGAGTGTTATATATAATAATTAATATTTATCAACTTCCTGCATATTAGAGTGATGTTTCTCTATGTGTGCTCACAGCTCTTTTAGCTGTCATGCAAAATGAGGGTATCTTTAAAAGTTATTTATGACAAAATATTTACTCCTTACCACTCCCCTGTTGTTCTTCAGTTCCCCATGACAACACACAGCACGTGAATTATCAATCAATGAATCCCTTTGGCCTTCTTCAAGATAAATAAGTCTCTCTTTGTAATATTGGCATTCAGATTCACCAGTCTTTATGTTGATTTCAGCCACAATGCCCTGAATTATATTTATCTGCAGAAACAATGAAAACACATTAATTTTAATTACACAGTCCAATATTCAGCTCTTTATGTAAGTATTTGCATTTTCATATTTTATGTAGTGTCCCTTAATTCACTAATAAGATAAAACTGCTATAATCTGCTAAAAAACCCCAAACCCAACAGTAACTCACAGCTTCTTCCAGGTGCTGTTGATCTGGATGATCATTTGGTGTGTGTCTTAAAATTTCTCTGAGCAGCAGTGGGTATTTAACCAAACGGCTTCTGGGGATGTCAAGGAAATTCCAAAGGTCCAGTTTGCGGCTAAAAGGAGACTCCAGGCAGCGCTGCAGGAAATCTTGCACTCTGTGATCTTGTTTCTTGTGATCCAGTAAAGCTTTGGCTGCTACTTGATTGCTGCAGTAGCTGTCATAGGAGTTCAGGCATGGAAGCTGAGGAAAGAATAAATAATTGTGTAGCTGAAGCAAAGCACGATTTCCTGCACTGAAAGGTTCAGGTGATTCAGGATGTCAGAATTCATGCTGAGACTCTTTTAGCTGGAGATTTATCCACAGTTTATTGATGTAATGTTTCCAGCAAATATAACCTTTACAAGGGTCCTCAGACCACCTTGTTCAACATTTGAGTAATTTAGAAGCACTTGCTCATCACTCAGATCCTACAGATCTCCAATACTTTTGCAAAGCATTAAAAATATAAGTTGCTTAAGACTGAGCACTATTTAGCGCAGACAACAGTTGAACACAGAAGCCTGGCTTTAATTATGAACGGAAATAAAGGCCTAGGAATGAGCACTCCCAAACCTGGCCTTTTTCAGATCAGCAAATTTCTACAACCAAACTTCTATATTGCCCAGAGTAACCTTGACCAAACTAAGATGACAAAACTGTGCCTTATAAATCTGAAAAAAAAAAATAGCTTGTCTGTTGATTAGAGCAAAATATCCATTTACAAAACCTGCTGTATTAACACAATTATATGGAAAATCTTTCAAAAAAGGAAATTAGAATTGAATATATTTGAACCAAGAGAAGTTCACTGATGTTCAACACACACCAGAAAATATTTTAAATTACTTTAAGCAAAGAAAACTGAGATTATTTTCACATTTACAAATCGTTATCATTAACTATTTGCATTATAGACATTATACAGTAGTGAGCATGATTCCCTTGTTGACCATAGGCCACACTTTCATATAGAGCTGCTAAATATCATTACTTAATTCCTTAAAGATTTCAAGCCCTTTTTCCCTGCTAAATTTCATCGCTTACTTTTACTTAAAAGCATACTTCTCACATATCTAAAACCAAAAATAGCTGTTCTTTATTACAGTGAACAATTTTATCAACAAAACAAACAAAAGCTATTTTCAGTGTTTATGCTTTTGGATGCTAGTGAACGTGAACATATCAACTTTATCTTTTGTGAGGCAGCAGCATCTCTTTTGTATCCCTGTCTGCCTTATTAACAAAGTTCTAGAAATCAATATCTTTAAAAACATTAACACCTATCTGTTACCTTGGATTGGAATGGAATGGCATCCAAAACTAACTGGGGAGTGCCCTTATACAATATGACTTTTCAAGGAAACCAGAACACAAACAGGGGGAGATTCTTAAAGGACCTACATAAGAAAAACTCTAGTCTGACTCTTGATTTTTATTTAAATTATATTAAATAGTGCTCAACTCCTGAATAGCAAAAGCTTTAAAAACAATATCCTAGTCTAAACCTTTTCATGGAAAATCCCTGAAAAGAGAAAATATTCTATTAGGTCTCTAATAGTTGCCTTACCCTGTAGAAGTATTTTTGGGAATATCTTTTTGACATGTTACACTAGATACAGAAAGAAAATTGTCCAATAAAAACTACGTTACAGCTCCAAACTAAAGTCCCAAAATTGGTTATAAACTCTGCCTTACCCAACCCACGAGGATGTGGCCAACATGTTCTGTTGATCCATCCGGTTTCCTGACTTCTTGAAGTCGCCTAAGGAGATCTGATTGTGATTAGAAAAAAATAACAGAAACCTCACTTTAATAAACCTGATGACTTAAATCTATGTGCAATAATTATGCAGACAAAGACTATTTGAGTTTTACCTTCATGTAGAGGAATTAGAGAGTCCAGTGTTCCAAAAATTTGGTTCAACTCTTGCTCTGTCATTATGGAAAGCTTAAGCATTGGGTCATGATAAGCCTGAAAAGAAAAACAAACATTTGTGGTTTGTTGGGTGCAAAATTTGTTATAGAATTTAAAGCTCCCTGTAAGTAAGTATCATAGCCATATATTAAACTATCAATTTCATATTTAAAAAAAAAAAAAAAAGCAGCACATTTAAGTGTTTCAGAAAGAATGGTAAGATTAAAATATGCTTTGCATTTTTTCCTGTTTTACTGTCTTAGCAACTATAAAAAACAGAGATTGTTTTAAATGTGTTATGAACCAATTAGTACTGCTTGTTGTGGTTTGGTTTTTGCTTTTGTTTTTTAAACATACCTTTTTTGCCAACTTCAGATCTTCTATCAAGTCTTCTTCTCCCTGGGAAAGTTCAAAGATAGCCTGTAAAAACAGACACAAATATTAGAAAATATCTTTATTTAATCTATGCTCCACTTGCTGGGTTGATGTTATATTGTGAACAGCTGTCTTAACACCATGTAACAGCATTTCTCTGCTAAATCTACAGAAATAAAGTAAGGCTTTATTCCATAACTACAGAATCGAGTGTAGTGTTTTCTAAAACAGTTATACCAGAATTTTCATTAAATGCTTATCTCAAATAGCCAAAGAATTATTTTTTTTTCCAAAGGGAGGTGTTCCCAGATGGAGGAAGCTACCTTCATTGTGAAGTTTTGACTTGACTGTCTCTTAACCACTTACACAACTGCCTGCACAGGAGTTTGTTGTGTTCCATTTTAACACCTGCAGTGGCAAAAGTTACAGGGGGTTCTACCAAGTAGAAGACAGATCTTACTTAAAGCCTTTCTTTGGTACTGAGCACTTTTATTTTGGTACCAGTTCATTTTTTTGTTACAATGGCTGAGCTCTAGTTAACCACTGGCTGATGTTAGTTACTCCTCTTGAAGCACATCTGAGACTTTAAAGCTGGCAGATTAAAAATAACAGTGCCCTAATTCACTGGTTTATCAAACCCCTATTGTTACTTATTGCATGATTTCCTCCTTATACTGGAGTACACTAAGAGTTAAGGACATTTCAGGCTAGAATTCCTTGCTTTACAGTCAAGGCTTTCAACCAGTATAAATCATGGAAGCCCATCCCCAGCTGGAGCAGATTCCTGGGGCTCAGGAACACACATTCCTGCCAGATTTGCCAGAGTGCAGCTCACAGGCAGTGGGTCAGCTGTCCCAGAAAAGCACACAGAATGGGAACAAGCACATAGCAGGACCCTCCTGCAAAACCTCCTGGGATTCAGCTCGCTTATTTGGGTTGTACCAAGGATCCTGGCTCCTGCCCCCACACAGCAGTGACTGCTATACACTGTGCACAGTTTCTACAGTTTATTTTTCAATAAGCTGCCTTTGAAGTTTTCAATTACAAATTTATTTCCTATGAATTCTTGTACAATGTTAAAATTTGCAGAAGAAATGCTTGTCACTACTGTTGTTTGATTTATGACTCAGTCCCTGAAGTATTCTCAGGGAGACTTACAAGCTTTGTTGATACTGCTAGAAATTTCTTTAGAAAATAAAAATATCTTGATTCTGAAGGAGCTCTGTGTTGACTATAATATGAACTATCTAGACTTTATCTTGTCTGACACACTAAAAGCAGTGGCATGCTTCTTTTTTGCTTTGGAAGACACATCTTTTGATCAGTGTGTCATCTTTCTAGCACTGGAAACTTCCTCAAAGACAGTCTTTTCCAAAAGGGAAATGATGGTGCATTTTTGTGTGTATGTATCAGCTGATGAACACCTGTTCCTGGCATAGCATGCTCACCTCTCATTACCACAACAACAAAATGAAACACTAAAATATCAACCATGACTCCAGAAAGTGTCAGACAGAACATGTACGCACATGCAGCCAATCCCAGGACAATGTATCTCAGTAACTTCAGCTTTGTTAAGGAAATACAATGAGCTGGATTTTACAAAGAATACATTCATCTAATATAGCCTGAGTCATAAAGACTAGGGATGGAATTCTGCTTCCAGTGGAGGTGGTGACACGTTTTAATTGCAGGACACGTTCAAGTGCTACCCCAATGCCAAAAAGCATTCCCAAGTCCACACTTTAAAGGCAACCTTTGAACATGAAATTTACGGTTAAAACAGATATATATGTGTGTATATATCTATACCTCTTGCCGCTTGATTTCCTTGGATGTAAGCATATGATTGACACAGACATCAAAGGTCTCACTCCACAGTTTGCTGTCTCTCCTCTTTGTGTTAGCAGGGGGCACATTTCGGGACCATGGCCGTGGGCTGAACAGGTCGGGGCGACTCTCGCTGCGGAAACTGATGGACCGCTGGGAAGAGAGAATCAGGTTTATGTTACAACAGTTTCATGTTAACACTCTCCATTTTCTCCTTTTCTAAGGAACTACTATACATAGTTCAGTACAACAAATAAATGTTGTCTGATTAGTTTTTACTTTGAACTTCATAGCACCATTTAGTACTGGGAATGTAAGAGAAATTATTTTAATACAACTTCATGGAAGGGCAGGACCTGCCTTCCTGCAGTGAACTCTGACCATGTCCTGTCCTCAACATGTACAAAACTTCTGCAATGCATTCCCATACAACGAGCACCAAGAGTGAACTACAGGGATAATGCAGAATGGTGCAGCACACTGAACTAACAGAACTGGTCAAATACAGAGCTTCAATTCAGTAGACTGACAGGAATTACTCATACATTCCACAACTGTCTCATCAAAAATTTAGAATTAATGCAAATATTAGACACTCTACCAATGTGTACCAGCATCTCTGTACCTACTGTGTGGTCTGGTCCTAAATTTCAATAAAGCCAATTTCAATTTTAGGACAGACTTGAGAGTTCTAATTACCTGTAAACTCTTAGAAGGATTTCAGGCTAAGGATGCATACTTTGTGCTCTTACTATTCTATTTTGAAAAGGTTTCTTTTTTGCTTCATTAAAATTAGAGGCTGCTTTTTGAGGTCATACCTCTGAAATGATTTAACTACTTCACATAGTTGAAATACTCGACATTTTTATTGTTATTTAAAACCTCCCTTACATAACACAATCATCTTTCAATTGCCTTGGGTAAGAATATTTAAAACAAAATAAATTCTCTCAATTTCCAGGTTGAAAGCAGCATATACAAAGGACAATATTTGAAATTCTTCTCTGAAGGTAAGAGCCCATGAAACGCAAACAGTGCCTATAAATACTATGGTTTTACCATATCAGAAGACATGATAAAAATATAAACTTGTCTTTTAACAGAAGCTGTTCTGAGTCCTACTTGGAATTGACAAAGACCTTAACAATAAACACCCCCCTACCCCCCCCCAAAACTTTGCAAGTCAGGTGCTAGTCTTCCTTCCTTCAAGAGTTAAGACAATAAAGAAACACACGTGGAATAACATGCTTAATTTACACTTATTATAATGAGGAATCATGGAGCAAAGTCAAATTAGGCCGTGTTTTGGGAAAAGTAGTCTTTCACATGCACTGACAGAATGTTCCTCCCTGCTGCAGGAGAACACTCTGTACAATTCTCCACAGCCCTAAACTGTCCTCATTGGGCAGAAGGGGCACAAAGAGGCTAAAGGATTCAAAATGAAACCAAACTCCCCAAAATCCTGCTTGCTTGTTTGCTTAGCATCCTTCCTACCTAGAGATAATAAGTATATATTTAATTGATTTCTGTCATACATCAGCCTTTCATTAACCATACAAAGTGTACCTCACTTAATAAGGGGCACAGGACTGAGGTTATTTATTAGTGAAATAGAGCCCTAAACTGAAGTTCTATCAAAAAATTTTAAAAACAAGTTTGACAATAGTCTGATGCTATCTATCTTTGCTTTGTACTTGTTAAGAAGGAAAAAAAAAATCCATCATGATAGAATCCCACGAAAGAATTGCAGGAATGTCAAAAGAGCACTTCTCCATTTCCAGTCTTTTAAAAATATTTTCTTAGTTTCTGGCTTCCTTAAAAAACATATCCAACACACTGTTTAAAAATTATGGCCCTGTGGGATGATTAGAATTTTCATGTAATTCCAAAATTTTAAGGAGCTGGGGGAAAATCCATTCACAGCCCCTCATTTTGTTTACCATATTTCTCTGGTGGCAACAGATTTCCCTGGCTGTTATAAGACTGTTACTTGAAGGGTCTATGTGTTACTGATGTTAATTAATGAAATTAACAGCCCTTAATTAGAGCTGCAGTAAAGCAAACACCTCCATGTACTGGGCAAAGGCCACTACTGATCAAAGCCCTGGCATTCAGAACTGATGTTAAAAACAATTTTCTTCTTGAGGATTTTTAGAAATTTCTGGTGTCCTAAGAGAGATAAAAGTAATTTGGACTCCCTACTTAAATTCAAGACACACTGATGAAAACTGAAGTTGCAGAGGAAGCCAGCCAGACTTCAATTTCTTTCTTCAGCATCAGCTGGAATTCTTTTTCTGATCCTATTTTCTGCTTTAAGCCAAACAGCAGAGCTGTAAATAAGACCAGACAGATCATCATAATCATTAGTTAGGCTTGATGGAGACTGAAAATACAGCTGTGAATTAAACTGGCTTCCCAGGTGGATTAATAAATAAGAATATCTGCATTAGGTATAAAATACCTGTTAGCATTACATACCCTGCAGCTACACAGACAGACTCTGTCAGAGGTGAAGCTAACAGCACTTTATTAGTCAGCTGGTCTACCCTGCCCTGCATGACAGAAACAGAATGACTACAAATAGTCAATAACAAAACAAAACAAAAAAAGCCCAGAAAGAAAACCAGAAAGACTTTAAATATTTTTTACTTGGAATCCTTATGAAAAAAGTATTGAAAGTAAGTGGAAAATTGGAATAAAGTCAAGTATACACAAAACAATCAAATACTTCTATAATCAATAAAATATGCAAAACATGGAAAGTTGCTAAGAACATATCTTAAAAAAAACCTACACAAATCCCAGACAGAAATGTTTCTCCTCATGCTGAAAGTCCATTAATGTAAAGTGGAAGTTACATGTACAGAGCTAAGGAAAATTATATACAATAAGCTTTTTTTTTCTCCCTCTTACACGTATCTTCCATTTAGAAGAATATCTAAGAAGGTGTGTTTGAAATGCTGTTGGAGTGGTCTTTTTCTGTTGACTTTGTTTCTTTTCTTCCAGGGGAAGAAGTTGTTTGTTCTGCATGTTGTGATGATGACAGCAGTTTCCTGCATTTTACAGACACAGAACATCCAGCAGCAATGCAAGGAGAAGCATGGGTTTTGACTGAAATAACAATGAAGCTACATAAAAGTTCACCCACTAAGAAAAATCAACTTTTTTTTTTCTTTTCATGATGAGATCACATGATGAAAGGAAATCTACACTGTTCTCAAGACACAGTGACATTGACGTCAAAACAAAATAAAGTGAAATAGCTATACATACTTCCCAGAATGTTTCTAAATAATTCCAAGTAGAACACCTGAGCACAAGGTCAGTCTTTTTTGTCCCTGCTCTACAGCTATTGAGAAAATCAGATAAGAAGACAATTTACAGCCAGGTATGAAGGAGTTTTGAGGGACATCACCAGCAGGATTTGGACAACACAGAAGCTGATTTCTCATCACAGCTCCTTCAAGCACATAGTTAGAAGGGATGGTATAAATAACATCACTATTTAATCTGCTAATTAAAATATATTCTTATGGTCAGTATGAACACAGCAAAACAGAAATGCTTGCAACAGTAGGACTTGCAACAAAGCCATTATTTTCCCTCCTATTTTTGACAAAATTTACCCTGAAATACATTAATATAGCTCTCATCTTGGGAAGTTGCTACTGCATACATGAAAGGATAGTTGTTTTGGTTAGTCTGAAACAACTTTATTAAATACAATATTGTTCTGGATACTGCATTGTGCAGTCCCAGAGGCCTTTGCTGCAGAACAATAGCACAGGTACCTAAATGAGGCCAACAGCTGCCTAAGGCTTAGGAAAGGGAAGCACCGCACTCAGCAGCAGTTTAGCCAAAAATTAAATCCCTTTCCACACTCCTCACAACTGGAACTGATGTGCCCCTTCCAGAGTCTGGCCAATTTCTCCTGGAGGCAGATTCTGCAGGAGATTCATACAGCCCAGGGGATACAGGGAGCTCTGCTCGAGTCACGCAAACCACACCTGCACCGAGCCAGGCTGGGGGGTGCAGACATTTGGCTGATCCTCCAACCCTGTGCAGAAATCTGCACTTCCAACATCACAGGAACCAAAGACAAGAAAACCAATGTCAGAAAACCCTGTAACATCCATTTTCTATGTAATTACCACTACAGAAAAATGGGGTTCTTGTTTCTCATAAGACTCTAAAGTTTTATTTCTTTCCTCCTTAACAGGTAATTTCAGTAAAGCCCTAATTTAGGAAGTTTTCATTAAGAAACATTTCTAACACATTCAAGTTACCTTCAAAGTTCCTCTCAAAAAAATTAAGCTTATTCAATAATTTTCTTTAGATCTTTTACATGCCTTCTTACATAAACTGTTTTAAAGAGGAAACAGTGGCTTTTGAGGCCAGACCCAGAGCAGTGCTGCAGCTCCCAGCTGTGACTGCAATCAGGAGTTGAGCACTCCAATATTTTGCCATCTCTAGGTCTGAAGGCACAAATGCTTTATAAACAAAAGTTTTGTTAGCCTCTAAGTATGTTCAGTATTATACACCTAATCTGTAACATAGAAACTGCATTTAAAATTTATTTGCCCTTTATTATCAGCAGCTTTGGAAAAATGACTTGGAAATTTCCAGTTGTTCACTAACTCTTTTGTTTAGGTAAGGTCAAAGTTCACTCTACAGGAGGAAATTTAGGCAGTCCTACCTGACCAACTGTACCAAAAATAACATTTTCAAAGAAACCAACCAACATTAATCGAAAGCATTATGGAATATTCTCTTCATCAAATTTAAGAAGAAAATGTAATCCTTTAGTAAACAATTTTTATATGCTACAGGTGCAATAGTTCTCCTACTGGTAAAAACATTAATTATCTGGAGAGAGAAGTGGTTTTTTCAAGGTGAGAGTTGTGCGTTTTAAGCTGAGTGACCTTGTGGCCACAAGGTGCCTAACCCTGTTTGGCACATTACAGTGGGGAGTGCCCATGTGCATCCCTGCTCCCAGGAAGCCTGGGGGGAACTGCAGCTGTGTGGGAGCAGCAGGAATTGGTTACCTGCAGGGTCTGGCTGAAGCGCTTCAGCGGAGTGGCTCGCACAGGAGGGATGAGGCTGGCCAGGGATGTGACTCGGGAGAGAGGCTTGACCCGTTTGTTACTGGGCTCCTGCAGCACAGGGAGGAGGAAGGAAAGGGAAAAAAAAAACCAGGGGAGTGTGAGCATAACCAGATAAAGATTGCCAACAGTTCTGCTGATTTTCCTAAGAAAGCATTTGCAGCAAGCATGTTTGCAAACCTGGTCTGTAATAAGGGCAGATATAAACAAAAGCACTTTCAAACACTGACAGTGACAGATTGCTCTTGGCTGGTACCTACAGGTCCTGGAAACAGCTGGAAAATGTAATGTTGGAGAAGTTGGCATGGCCAGGAATGGGGGAAGGGAGGTAAAGAAAGACAATATAATTTGATTATTTTAACTCATTCTTAGCAGAGAAATTTTCATATTGCATATTATAATAATCTTCTCACTGAAAGGAATACTTTCAAATATAAACAATTCTGTTTGTGCCTTTGCATCTGGCACTGTCAGCATGTGACTTTGTTCAGTTAAATGTATTTTCTCCCAGAATATATAATTTAGACAGAAATCTCTAACTCTTATTGTCTTTGAATGCATGTTCTTATGAAAATACTCACATATACAGAAAGGCATTAAGAACATGCTTACATATATTATTTTTTGCATATAATAGAAAGGAAAATTAAACAAAAATCTACCATAAGGCACTCAATTAAATGTTTTCCTTTTCATATATATTTTAACAGCACAACAGCACTCAAATTAATGTATAACCAAAATAATATGCCAATTGTCCTGCAGATATATATATTTTTTAAAAATTAACAGAAATTGTAACACAGAAAAAAGTGATTATAAATACATAAAAATAGAACAGTTACCCTTGGCTTCCTAACCTCCATCTGACATTTAATGGATCTCGAACAGCACATGCAAAAGGCAACAGAAAAAGAGCCAAACCTTCCAAGTGAAGTTAAAAACCCCATCCAACACCATATTCCAAGGACATCCTAAGGCAGTTCATCGTTCTTTTTCAGCCATGCTTATAAAGTTTATATAGTTTGCTATGCCTCCAATTGTCTGTACATAGCTTTCAGAAAATGAAGCATGCCTATTATCCTTTTCTTCAGAAATACAAATCCTTCTGGAAATAATGCAGAATTGTCATCCTTTTTGATACAAAAAAAAAAAACCTCAGCAGTGATGATCACCATCTGTATTACTGGCAAGAAAAATTCTCTTCCATTAGTGCAGCAACAGAGGAAAGGTGAGAAGCAGCTACATATTTAATTTACTTCTCAGCAGGCAGACCTGGAAATCCAGAAAAGCCAGCTGAGATGAGCAACAAAGTGTTTAACCCTCTAGGAAAAATAATGTATTCCATCACACATGACACCTGGCATTAAAGAACTGTAGCAGTCTAAGGCAAGTTAAATCCTTATCTTCATCACGGCACTGTTATTCATAACCCTTCCTTTTCAGCAACCATGTCTTTGAGGCAGGTTTCAGAAGGAGCATTTTTTACGTCATTGCAGCACCACTCGCATACTCATCTCCAGCAGCAGCAGCATCCCACCCCCTCCCCCACTCCCCAAAAAAGAGGGAAAATGTTGGCGATTCCAGTGCAATTCTTCTCTAACTGGTGGCACAGCCACGAGCTGTTTCTGGTTCCTGATTATTCCGAGTGCTGGGGCCCAGATCACAGCCCGTGGCAGAGGCAGCTGGTCAGGAATCGTGCTGCACTGCAGTGCCAGGACATGGAGCCCCTGCCGGGTGGGCAATGCCATGCCAGCAGCACAGCTTGTGCCAGCACCTCTGCCTTAGCAGCACAGGGCACTTAGGCACCAATACCCCAGCCCAAAAGCAAAGCCTGGAAATGAACGTTGTATGGACTTCCCAGGAGATAGGGGAAGAGGATTAGGATTAATAAAAATTATTGCTCCTTCTTTATGCTGTTTCCTTTCTGGTATCCATTGCCCCCATGCATTTCAAGGAGAAAAATGCTAAGGCAATGTAGTTTTTACTGATGTTCATGATGCAAAACCTCACTGAATACAGAAACTGATTTTAAAGATCAACGCCAAGCAGAATTTCAGCCACCATCAAACACCATTAAGATCTTCTGGAACCTCTTGCTGTGAGCCACTAGAGGCCAGCTGTTCTCCCAGCAGGCAAAGCCAGGTCAGGTAACTGCAGTCCTGCCCTTCTGAGTCAGCACCCCACCTTGAATTCCTTATGCAATGTATTGTGTTCTGATTTCACATGGAAAATTCTGACCAGAATTTGGAACAGTTAAACATGCAGTTCAAATTTAGAATTCAATTTTATGGAAAGAAATCAGCATTATTACAAGATTCTGTCAAATAGCATTACTTAAGATAATTTCAGAAGCCTTAGACTTTACACCTTTACCAATGAGTTCTGAAAGAAAATCTTGTTAATCATAAGTTCTTAAGTATGAGAAAAGCTTTTCTGAATACTCCCAAACTGATTTGCACCTTGCATTAGAACCTGGGTGGTAGGTTAAGATACTGAGCTGGAAGTGAAAACTCATCAAATCTTAGTGTTTCAGGCGTAGTTTTATTCAGAAAAGTCTAACAACAAAAGCCATCAGCACTGAGTCACCCTTTCTACTGTAGAAAAATGGAGTTTGTACAAATAAGGCTTTGACTGTGCAATGAAAATACAGCACTACCATAGCAATTCTAAAACTGTCAGACAGCAATACTGAAACTGCTGCACATTTGATTGCAGGATTTCTGCTGTACTGTCTACATCCATTCTGCCTCTACCTCCCCTTTCATCAACACCCTCATTCTCAAGCTGGGTCACCTCTCCAAACCAGCACTGCAGAGAAGCTGAACAAACTACTGAGACCAATGATCTAGATAGGGAAAAATTCCACAGCCAAGAGCAAGCTTTGAACAGGTGGGTGCTTTTTCACCAAGGACACTGTTCATCACAGCCAACATAACAAATGGAAAGAGGAGATGGTGTGAACTGTTCTGCTTTACCCAGAGATACCAGAATCTGCACTTGCACATTAGTCCAATATGTTATTTCCCGAATTTGTCTCTGAAAACCCTCCAATTTTCCAGTTAACCAGAAGTCCCAGAACCGTAAGATCCTCTGGGGTATGAATTTGAACTGTGTCTGCCCAGCATGAGGAGGCTCCAGTGAGGAAACACTGCACTGGTAGACTGAACATCAGACTCCAGACCAGCACTCTGAGTGTGCTCAGAAAACTCAGAGCTACCAAAGTCATCACTTCCCCTCTCCTCCTGCCTCCCCCCTCACAGCTCAGGGAACTTTGAAATAGAGGGATCAAGAGATAGGATTTAGAGGCTGGATCCATTTGCAACAACTATCACCTGTCCAGATAGGGAACCGGGCCAAGTTATGACACAAAAAATTCAGGAGTTACAATGTTTTGCCTGACCTTTTAAAGCCATTATTATTGGTATTTTAAAAAACTTGTTTCAGAGTTCTGAGATTATCGCATGCTAGGCCGTATTTTCAGAGTTATGAAGGCTTGCCAAAGCAATACGGGAAGTAGGTTTAAAAAAAAAAGATCCAGACTACAGTTTGGCAGAGTTTCCAAAATGTGGAGCTGGTATATGTGAACAAGTAACATTAATCTGACAGGGCTTTAAATTTGATATAAGGCTAAATAAAGCTGAGGGAAACATGAGTGCAGGAACTTCAAAGGCTGAACAGTCAAGTGAAGTCAAATTAATACCTGACTAGGCTAGAACAAAGAGCAGATGTCTTTTGGAGGGAGCTGTATATTTGAACTCAAGATGACTTTGGTAACATTTGAATTCAGAGAGAAAAACATTTAAGCTGGATGTACCATGAATACATGCAGCCTCAGAAAGAACTTGAAGCTGTGAACAAACTGATAAGCAAATCCGTGTCCAAAATATGGATGGTTCTGAAAACCAGACAGTGGACATTTCAAATAACTACTATATCCTTCTTAGTACATTTTTATAATATACTTTTCTGGAGAATTAGTAGGAAGAAAAATTAATCACAACGGCATAATCAGTGATTATCACCAGTTTAAGATGGGGAGCTATCAGACAAGAAGTTACAAAGATGCCGTGCCTCTTCAGGCATGAAGGACACAGTGCTTCCAATTGCTTCTTCATTCTAATTTACTCTTTATGTATATGTCCAATTGTATCTCCAGTATCTTCTATATATTAAGCTCTAACACAATGGTTTGGACTACTTAGTAAGCAAGGAAAGCTCCATCTTTTAATGTATAACTCTCAAAAAATGACCCTTCTGCTGTGGGACAGCAGAAAACACAGCAATCACCTACAACTACACCATTACTGGGAAGCCACACTCAGAAGACTAACAGCTGCCAGCCCCCTTTTCAGTAAAATTTTAGTCTTTCTGCCTTGCAAAACTGAGGACGTCTTGCTTCCTAAACTGTGAAATGGTCATTTCAAAATGACAACATCCTGGCAAAAAGGTAACTTTTGTATCATTATTTTGGGTCTGATGCACACAGATTACCATTTAAAAGCCTGAATCTTAGCACACAGCACCTGCTCCCAGGGCAAGCTGAGCATTCAAACAGCCATGGAAGTGTGTTAAAGCAGAAGATCCTGTGAAGAATTAGGCACTTACATTAGCTGCAATGCACTGACAGCTAAGTTCATGCTATTTTTGCCTCTTCAGTAGTGAAACTGGCACCTAATAACTGGTTATATTGTATCCAAGTACTCATTACACAGATAAGAAAGCTTCTAGAAGGCTATTTAGGGGAAGAAGGTAATACTTTGGTGCTCTTCATCAGCAAAATAAAAAAAAAAAACCTCCTTTACTAGTATAGGTAAAGAATGGAATTTTCCCAAAGTTCAAAGCAGAGTAAGTTAAACCCATTTAACTGTATCAATTAGTTTTTGATACATTGTCATTCAAGACCACCCACAGCTTAATTATTACACTTTGATGGATAAATTACTCTAGCAAAAGACCGATTTTCATTTCCTAACAAAGGTAACAAAAAGAATGAGGCCAGATTCCCTTCATATTGCCCTAAGAACATCAGAACCAATGACCTGGATAACACATGCTGAATAGTAGTCTAGGTGCCATATAAAAGGTTTTCACTTGCTCCAGTACCTCACTTCCAAATTCTTCCGTGCCCCTGGAGGGCTTAGCCACTGATTTCCTGCCAGTGAAGAGCAAATGTATGTTCACTGCTGCTATGATTGTTTTTCCACCTGACTCTCTCATCTCTTATCAGCAACTTCAACAACAGTCTCCATGTCAGAGAACTGGTGCTGAATCCGACAAACAAGGGAAAATGTGTCCCTGAGGGGCCATTATCCTTGTGTCTGCTGCACTACTGTGACCAGGATATTGTGTTGATTTTTCTGATTGTATTTAAAACCAAACTCAACAAAAGGAATTTGCAGAGATTTTTAAGACAGCCCAGAAAGTAAGTGCTGTGTGAAAACTGGTACAGAAACTTAGCATTTTAGAATATTAGAATTTATCCTATTTAACCTTCAAAGGCCAACTGACCTCCCAACCCACACACAAAGGGGCTGAAATTGTCAGTGCCTGTTAGAATTCCAACTTAGTGGAGTTCAGCAAGTTCTGAGACATTTAGAGCAGCAATTCTGGATTTGGGGTAGCTAACTTGCTTAACATTTTATAAAAAACATGCTGGTTACCTTTTTTCCTTTTTATGTGAATCGGGACAAACAGATATCCAAAGCATTCATTCTGTGCTATGGGAGCATTCATTAGGGAAAAATGTTAAACTTAAATTAGTCTCCAGAGTGTTAACAGTGTAATAAATAGAAGACACTATAAATTGAAACAGCACAGTAAGCTTTGTTTCAAACCTAATTCAAAAACAGTGCCAGTAAACTCAAACAGAACCACTCTGTTTCAGACTTCATGTAACTGGCTATATTTCCATATGCCTTAAAGGTTTCCATACTTTAAAGGTTATTAGTTTTTAGTCAACTTTATAAGGGTAAGTCAACATTTGTCATGGCAGGAAGCCCAACAATATTATTTTTGTTAGTCTGCTACTAGTTAAATTGGCTTCAGATTAAACAGCTCTAATAAATGCCCCCAAAACTTGGAGTTTAATAAAAAAAAAAAAAACACATTCAAGCTCTGTTCCACAGGATGTTATCAGTATTTAACCTTCAGCAGGACAAAACCCAAAACAAAACAAAAAAGGTTAAAATAGAAAAAACAACCTATGTTACAACAGTCTTTAACACAGCAAACACTTAAACCTAAAAATAAACTAAGCCAGGCATCTCAAGCTTTTGTACCTTCAGAGCAAAGCAAGTCTAAAACTAGAACATTCTCAATTGATTTTGGCACTAAAATACTAGGGTTTTATATTGAAACAGCAGAGAATTTGCCTTTGCTTCATAGTATCTTAGAAATATTCTGATTGGAAAATTATAGAACATTGCCTCTTCTAGAACCGAGCCGTATGGTCAAGCAAAACAAAGTAGGTGGCCCTAAATCAGTTGTACGTATAGTTCAGTGTTGTACAAAGGTAAATAAATCATCCACACAAGTCCACACTAAAACCTGGGAGAGGCATCCCACTACTAAAAGTGCCAGCATCTCAAGAAGAATTTATTAAGCAATTTTAATAAATTGACAAAAAGACAACTTGATCATCCAATAAACTGTGCGTATTGGTGATACAATTTTACTTCAAATCCATAAGATCCCATGCACCACTTGCACTCCCTGATGCTAGCAGAAGGAGGTTTGTTATTCCTCCTCTGTCAGCCTCCTCAAAACCAACAAGCAAACAAAGGAAAATCCAGAGATATTTTGTTTTAATCACAAAGAAGAGAACCTGAAATGCCTGCTGGGGTACAATGAAGAGCCATTTAGGGAAGTGGTGAAGTATTTCTGGTCAAAGACAACAGTGAAGTTTGCAGAATGTTATCCCACCACGTGTTAATCAAAGATTGGCTCCCGGTTGCACACAGGCTGCCCTCGTTGGTCACCACCCTTAGGACCTTGGGTTTCATTTGCCATAGGCAAGACAGACCCAGTCAAGTGTCAGCAGCACAAGGACAAGTTGCATCCAGCAATCTTGACTGATTATTCATTTGTCTGCAACATCCAGAAATCAATACATCTATCAGCAGTTAGGAAATGAAGGCAAATTAACAGAAAAACCTCACACTGAGGTGAATTAACACAAGCAACAGAAACCCTGAAAAATCCAGACAACTAATGTAGAGTTGATTAAACTCTGCATTTCCTCTCATTAGAAGCTGCTTGTACAGGCAACCTAAAAAAGACCTTTTCCATTCTGGAACAAACTGGATATTAACCTGGACTGCCAATTAACCAGCAGACATCATAGAGTAATTTACTGAATGGAAAAATAAAGACAAGCTGTTTGTTTGACACTGCCATTAAGCAGAACAGATCAGCAATTCCAAGTGCGGGGGTTTGACACATTTCCAGCTACACTGCACATGAACTTACCTGAAATATGTCAAAACTGCAACTTGCTAATATTTCATTAAAATGAAATACATACATTTGGGAAGATCAAAGAAAATGCATGACTTGGAGTTTATCTCATGATCTTTTGGCCCCTCTCCCTCTGGCTCCATGCCTGGTTCTCCTGTTAATGATGTGCCATGGCCTAGAGGCCGGTGGGTTCCCCTTCAAATTCCCCTTCCTGCACTCCCCACTCCAAATAAACACCGTCCTGAGCACCAGGCAGCCCAGAGCTCCTGCACACCAGTGCTGGGAGGATGGCAGGAGACAACGAAAGACAGGCTGCAAACAGCCTGACAGACCTGACCCCGAGGTCTAAGATTCTGCACTGTAAGAGCTGTAAGCAAACATACAACATACTGGAGATGCAAAGGAATTCTATGCCCCCGTTGTAGTTTTCGGAGCCTAAATCCAGGTACTGTGCTAGATCCTGTATGGCAGAACAGGACATCCTTACTCTGAGGCATTCGGGACTTCCTTCCCATGACTTCATATTCACACTTCAATCTGTGGCTGTGAATGCTCTTTCTCACCTGCTGCCAACCCAGTCTGGGTGTTTGCTTCAGAAGGGGTGATAAGGGAGTTGCTTTAACCAGTGAAACACGGAAAATGGTGTTTCTCATCGGGAAAGGCGTGGGGCTCTTTATAACTTACAGTAATTTCAAGTTTTACTAATTGTTTCTATTTCTGAATTATGAAGAAGTTGGGAAGAGCCCAACACCTCTGTATTGTTCACACCTACAATTGCACTACAGGATTTTGTGTGGGGCATGTAATGATGCATGTAAAGACCATATAGTGTTTGTCATATCAACTCAGGTACTACAGTGTTTTGTTGCCCTTAAACTGCACTTAAAAAGAGCTGTGACTAACTGTACTTGGACTAGAACAATAGCTTTTTATCAGAATCCAGATTTTAATGTTTACATATATTTTGGGAATTTCATTTGTCATTGTTTTGTGACTGTGCAACTTTTCTACAGAGTTTATGCCAAGGGAGCTGGAGTAGCTTAAAGAAAGCTGAAAGTGGAAAACCTCAGTTCTCTTTTCTGCCACTGACTTATTCCTCAAAACAGCTACATAGCAGAAAATCTGTTCTAATCCAAACATACTAACATTTATGCAAATTTTGAGTTATTAAGTAATCAACCAGCTTCACATGTTAATAACTAGAACGAAACTCGCGTTTCCAAAGGCAGAAACGCCCAGCCCGGACACAGGAGTGCTCTGCTGCAGTGACACGCAGCTGTGCTAGAAGGCGCCCAACAGCTTTAATTCACCTTGTAATTATAAAAGCTGAAAGAACAGCTTCATGTTAGAGCTTAAGGATTTTTTCCCCCATACACTGACAGACTTCAAAGAAACAGGCTGCATACAACATTCCTTATAATGCCTTTCCCAAAGAGTAGCTTTTATTTCTGCTTTCTTAATTTTTTGGAGTGGTGGGTGGTCTTACCCTCCTAAGACAAACAGGATGTTTAAAAGTTTCTTTTTCAGAATGCTGGAATCCCATCCTACTGTCAGAGAACAGCTCGAAAACATAAGGGTGCATTTTCTTATTCATATAAAACACAAGCTGTTTACACGTTGTAATTTTGATTGATCACATCTGTCATTTGATACTTCCTCATGCTCTCAGCTTTTATTGAGTCTTTTTCTTTGGAATTTGACTATAATCAAGCTGCCCTTCCTAACTGTAACAGAACAACACTCCAACCTTCAGATTTGACAATTTAATTCATTCACAAAAAATCCCTTCATGCAGTAAAGGCTAAAACCATGTTTCCTTAATATTATCATTAATATAATGAGTACCCTTAAGAGAAACATTTAGTACGTAACAGCTTGTGTTTTCCATAGATGCATACACACACACACACAGTCAGGGTGTTACTTTTCAAAAACACACAGTTGAAAAGAATTCCATTTCCCTTAAGCTCAATCATTAAGTCTCTCTGTGTAAAAGTACATTGAAAAGCAAGAGTGCAGCATCATCTTAGTTGTTATCTTAAGCATCATAATTAAATAAGATCACTGGGCTTATATTAATTTTACTTTAGATCTATTCAAGTGGGGAGGTAATTAATCTTTGATGGAAATGTATTAAATAATAAAAAAAAAATTTGTCTTCAAGTTACTCAGCAAACAAGATTAATAAAGAAACTATATATTTAAGTAATAAAAACCTTCAGAGAGAAATGTTCTTCCTTCCTCCAGAGCACTCAGAATCCTTAATGTCACTGTTTTTTCCCCAAACACAAACCAACATTAACCTAAAGTATCTAATATTTAAGTTCTTCATAAACAATGTTGAATTTGAGTTAATGAATAAGATTTCTATTGTCACTTGAAAGGCTTCCATGCTTTTTAAGAAATAGAGCAGTCAACCTGCTGATAGGGCAGGACTTTCAGTTAACTGTACATTGGATTAATTTTTTGTTTATTGTGACGAGGAAAAAACAGTTAATGCTTTAAGACACCATTTTACTGATTCCCTTCCAGTTCCTATGTAAGTTTAACAATTTGTAAGTAATACTTAGTGCTGGGATAAAAGACAACTAAATCACTTTAAGCTGCTTATGTAAAACAGCTACTTCTCAGTCAGCTATTTTAAAGATTAGTTTTCCTAAAGACAAAAATCTAGATTCTGTTTCTTGCTTTATTCCAAAAGAAAGGTGAATATCTAGACAACGCAGTAAAGGATGCCAGAACAAAACAGGTATCTATACACTGCAGACTGTTCTCAAAGCACGTTACTTTTCCCCAACGCAATACAGGTCCCACCATAAAGAAAAAATAAAGTTGCAACCGTGTCAGCACTACCTCGGTCTCTTTAGCTGGGCTGGTCACCGTCTGCGCTTCCAAGGCGAAATTCGCCCTCTTGGCGGACAGGTAGAAGGGATAATCCTTGGCCACCATGGTGGCTGCAGGAGCGGCGGTCTCGGGGGTCAGCGCTGACTCTGTGCGAGCAGCGGGCGAGAGGCGGCGGCCGCGCCGGCCCTGCCCGGGCCCCGGCAGCGCTGCCTGTGGCTGAGCTGCGCCCCGGCCCGCGGCTCGGAGCGCATCAGCCGCAGCCGCCCCGAGCAGACTGCCGCAGCGCAGCCCGGGGCGGGCCGGGCCGGGCCGGGGGGCCGGGCCGGGGGCGGGCCGGGGCGGGGTCCGAGCCCCGCACACCCTCGGGGCCGCAGCCCCTGCCCGGCGCGGTTCCGCTGCCGGCGGAACGGGCGCTTCCCCCTTGTCGCTCCCGCAGCGTTAACAGCGCACGGACACAGGGACGCATTAACCGTGTGCTTCCCGCAGGGCGACTGCGAGAGCGTCTGGCTTTTCGGGCAGCCGAGTGTCCGACAGGAGGGCAGGACTAACAGCGGTCCCCAATGGCACAGTCCCAAAGCCAGACTGGCCTCCGGACCTGCACACGGCAGTGGCACCTGCACTGAGTGCGCTGCGCTCCCGCTGATCAGGGCGGGAATCTGCATCATGGCACGGATGCCATGGTGCCACAACACTGAGCATTGCTTTTACTCCCTCCCCAGCACGCTTCTTTTTTTCTTTTTCCTCCTACCCATATTGTTGCTTTTTCCTGTCCGGCAAGCTGGAGTTTGTTTCTTGTGTTTTTAAATTCCACTTTTGTTGCTATTGTTCAGCCAAATGACTCCCCTGCCCGCACCTCTCATTGTATCGAACTGAGAAAGTGGAAAAACACCTCTGCCTAAGATGTCTCATAGGGCATTTCAGTGTCTGAAATTTGCCAGGCAAATTCTGTTTGATGGCTACCTTAGAATAAAAGTAGTGAAAATTTCCTGAAAAGAGAGAGGAAGCATTAGGGACCCTGTCTGCAACACAGGACCAGTCTGACAGAGACCAAAATACTGGAGACAAGGAAAAGGAAATTGAGTAGGAAGCTGGATGGGGGAGAAGGGAAGAATATTTTCAGCCACAGGGAAGCAGCCCAACCAAGAATAACTTCACAGACCTTGAAACAATTGACTGATTTTAAAGGGAGATTATGTGATGGATGTGGCTTTACAAGCATCTATTTTTCTAAAGGCTGTTAATCAGATAATGATGACTTTAGAATAAGATTAGTCAAATGGCAAATCTAGTCCTCATCTGGACACTTTCCTTTGACTTCACCAATATCCCAAACATATAATAAGCTTTCATATTTATCCTCCTAGGCTTTTTCAAGAGCAGCTGCAGTACAACAAGAGATGCTCTCCTGTGCCTGTTATGCACATCTCTCTATCTTATGGTAGTCTGCCCTTAAAACAAAAACCCCACTAGGTTTCCAGCCCTGAAATTCCTGCAATATCACTAGAACAAAGTTATCAGTACTTCTAGATGGGCAATGATTCTAGAAGGAAATGTGACATTGAACATTTGGGTGTTCTGTGCCTCCTCACCTGCATCACAGTAGGGCAGGACACAGTTCACTGAAAGCGCAAGTGTTGACAAGAGGCACAGAACAACTTTCATGAAGATAAGCAGACAGGATAAACAGAAAAGACAGAGAGAGAGCAACAGGTGTGATAAAGACCTACAAACCACAATTGACAGAGGAAGCAAATATGGAATGATTTTTCACTGTATTCAACTACAGGGAAAAAATTTTTCCCCGGATTAAACCAGATGGTGGCAGATTCAGAGCAAAGAAAAAGGAACTAATTCTTCATATTATATACAACTTTTGTATTACACACATTGGAAGTATTTGTCACAAGATGCTGCTCCTAAGAAACGTTCTCAGACACAAGTTCTTGACTATTGGGGCAGTATTTTGGGAAAGACCATGACAGGCTATTTGTGTTTCAGACTCTTCTCTAACCATCTACTGCTCACCACCACTGGATATTTGGTGTTAGGTTAGATCAATTCTTCAAGCCACCCCCTTTCTTTCCATATTTAAAAAAAACAATATGAAAAATTGTAGCATTTTATTTGAAGACTACATACAAGTCTTAGCTCAGGATTTCTGAAGCTGTGAACAGTTACTTCAGTCACAAGAACATACACGCACTTCTGCAAGTCTTCTTCCACGTGATGTTCAGGGGACACAGCTCTGAGCAAAACCTGACAATGTTAGGCAGTTTCACCTCCCATTTCAAGCACCACTACATACAAATTGTAAAAAATGGTCAAGAACCTCCATGAGAACACAGCAGCTGCTGTGTAACCATTTAAACCCAAGAAGCCTTGATTTCAAATACCATCTGTGTATGTTTGTTTATGAAGGTGTATGCTAATACCATTTCAAAAATCAGCTTCACTTAAATCATTGAGACAAAATACCTTCAGGGCATGTTCTCAAAGCAATCTAATCCTGTAACGTGCTTCATGGCATGAACAGCACTTCACACAGGACAGGAGTATACTGGTTTGGAGATTGAAATAATGAACTTGGGTTTATACAGATAAAAAAATATGCCAAAAAAAGGATTCTGTCATTTCTCCATTAATCAAGGCAGTGCACTTCAGCTTGACTAAGCATTCTTGAGAAACACATGAAAAAATAGTTCTAAGAGGAATATGATTATTAATAGGCAGGGCTTTCATGTCAATAAGTTTCAGAGCATCTTGTACCTACAAGATAGACTTCAATGACATGGAAAGTAGGATTCATTAGACTCCATGGACATTTGTTTACTCCACCAGAAGAGCATAAATAGAGTTTTAGAAATGAAATTTGGACCCAAAAGTTCACTGATGAACAGCAATGAACTTTATAAACATAATATTATCCGATGGAATAACAAATGGTACAATTGCAAACAACTCTCTCTTTCAGAGAGCTGAATGTCTGTAGAATGCTGTGTGCATTTATAAACAATGAATTATGATTACAGGTTAGTCATGGTATTGAATCCCTTCTGAACTGCGTATCAAACACTTGGGAGTCCCTTCTGAGAGATCTTACAAACTTAGTGTGATTTACATTTCATTTCTACATTAAATTAGGCTGCACAGTGACTGCCCATCAGTAGTCACTGCATTGTGCGTGTGCACACGGGCCCAGGCAGAGCCAAATGTCAGTTCATAAACTTGTGGCTGAAAGACTCCCTAGAGAACTCCACTTATACAGCTGGAGAAACAAAGGTCCCAGTGATTCCACTAAGGAATTTTGTAAGTGTGGAGCCAGTGAGTCCACTCTTTCCAAAAATTATACTTAAGACTACAAGTCTACACTAACACTATAAAAATTGTAAATCTGAATTGTAAGGTACTTTTAAAAAAATAAACTAGTATTTCAGATAAAACGATGGTAGTGACTAGATTGCAAAGCAAGCCAGTGCATCAGTTTTGCCAGTTCTGGAACACATTTTTTGTGGGTTTAATTCAGTGGGGAAGGTGTAGGAGGGTTTTTTAAACTTATTTAGGCCAACACAGAATTTAGTCAGACAATTACTTACCTGTCAGAGAGAAATAAGGGAGGTATTTGGTAAGTCTGGAAAGCCCAGCTCAAAGGTGCCTACCACTGCTGACCTGGTTGAGGACTGAAATTCACTGACAGAGCTGTTCTGTGGTCATGGTGTTGACACCAATGCCTTTAGTTCATTTCCTCACAGATTCAAAACACAGAAGTAACTCTTGCAAAAGCATCTGTCAGCACAGCAAAGCCCTTTGAGATGTTCAGGGTCAAACCTTACAAAAGCCTTAAATTAAATAGAAATATTGCATACACATTTCAAGTTAAAAAAACCTCAGTAGTTTGCACTTTATGGAGTATCTCTCATACAATATATGCACCCTTCTTTTCATTTAAACTGAAAGAAGGTAGATTTAGATTAGATACTGGAAAAAAAACTTTTCACTGTGAGGGTGGTGAGGCACTGGCACAGGTTCCCAGAGAAGTGGACAGCCCATCCCTGGAAGTGTTCAAGGCCATCAGGTTGAATGGGGCTCTCACCAGCCTGGCCTTGTGGAAGGTGTCCCTGCCATGACAGGGGGTTGGAATGAGATGAGCTTTAGGCTCCCTTCCAAAACAAACCATTCTGTGATTCCATGTGTTTGGTTTCACAACAAACAAACCAGTAAAACAGAAGCCACTGCTTAGGAGAGGAAGAATTTTGCTAAGAATACTCAAAGCAAAGCTACTATTCCTACTGTTCTGAAATGACCAGTGAAAGTCAGCCAAGCTAATGCTACACACGCACACAATTCTGCACCTATGGAGTATCTCTGAAGCCTCTCTCCAACATGCTCCAGTATCTCTTCAGGATACTCATTAGGAAGCTCTCCTTACAGAGAAACAAACTAACAATCACCGACACCAAAACCACATTCAAAAATCCAAAGAGAACTCTTGACGAGGTCTTTTCAACCCAACATTAATAATTTGAATCTGCTCAGAAGCTGGAATGCAGAACCACTGACAGTGTTGAGTGAGAAGACAGAAATCATATGAATTGCTAAAAAAAGAGCATTTATCAGGCAGTTACCCAGCTGTTCAAGAAACTGTAACTTCCCCATTGCAAATGCAGATTGTTCACATCATAATGAGTTACAATTTACTAGGTAATAAATATTAGGAAAAGATTGCTTGATTAAACACTTTGTTGCTGAGAAATTCCAATAAAAATATTAGAGTGTAAGTGGTTACCATTAAAAATGTGCTCTCAAAAACCACACCTGTAATTTTTCCAGGTAGAGTCCTAATCATGGAAAGATCAGTGCAGAACAATGAAACACATCTCTGTGGAACATGTGACATCACAAAACTGAATCCCAAATTTCTATTCTGTCTAGAGTCTCCATTTGAAGACCTTTCACATGATGCTTATCTGTGCCACTTGGGGAATAACATGAGAAGGAGGAAGTTATGTTTCCTCACTATTATCATGGGCTGTGCTTTGGGATTGGATGCCAAGATGCCCTGAACTGTTCCCCTAACTTTTGTCAAATACAATTAGTTGATAGCAGGAGTCTCCCTTGTTTTCCGTTATGAATAATGGCTATTTGAAAATACCACCTCTACCCTGAAGTACACTCATGTTGAAGTGATAGAGAGCCATGATTCTCATGCCAACCATCACGAATGATTTATTGTATAAACACACACCCAGTTGTAAGGAAGGCTGCAGGCTTTCAAAGTCACACAGGCACTCAGTGTTTCTTCATACAAGTGTAGCTGGTAGAACAAATCTGCCCTGGGAGAGAAACAGATCAAACCACCTGCCAAGTTGTTCTGATTAGGTTTTATTTTGCTAAATTCATGTAACTTTTGATTGCCACAGGAAATACTGTACAGTTAAAGGATGCCCTGTAACAATCACATTCACACTGAGGCAGAAGCACTCCTTTCACGAGCTTCCCTAGGGATGATAATAACAGCCCATTTTAAATCTGCCTCAGGTTCACAAACAGAAATTGTTTTGGTGACTTCAGCTCAAGCCTAAGGACGGCTGGCCTCAAGACACTGGGAAGGGTTCACACTTCTCCACCCTGCTACAACACCCAGCAATACACACCACTTGGTGGGCCCTGATGAGGGAATCACAGGGTGTGGTGAGATTGGCTAAAATGATCCTCCACGAGTCACACTTATAAACAAAGAAGTTGGTTGAGTTTGTCTGAGTACACTTCCCTGGGGACAGCAGAAAGAAGGAGGTGGGGAGGATTGTATGGATTTATCCATGTGGATTTTAAACAGCTGCTCAAGTTCTGTAGAGGGTGAAATGATCACCCAAAGTGGAGTGTCCTTTCATGAATTTTTCATTGAATGGCATTCTTAGGGAGAGGAAATGACTGGAAACACTTGTATGATGTTTAAATTAGATTAAATGTAATTAAAATACTTTTGTTTAAGTTACAGGCAGTGGGGGAGCAGGAATTTCTCTCCAGAGCACTCCTGCTGACTGGAAAATTAGGTAACATTTCTTTATGAGAAATCATTATCCCTAATACAAAATGTTTAGCAAGACATCACAGTAGTGGTCTATTTTTTTGTTTTGATTAAATTTTATTACAAAAACATTTATATTACATGAGTAAGTCTGTAATATTTGTCCTCAGAGTGGATAGTAATTTGTAATTTTTTGCTGTATGTATGTTTTGCTTATATATGTATGTATGCTCAGAAAAGAGCAAAAAGAAAATTCTGTTTTATTCAGAAGCAACAGGAATTTCCCCTGCCTAGACCCAATCTCACAGTACTGCCCAAATGCCACTTGGTTCATTCTTCCAACCATCCCCTCCAACTGCAATATGTAAAGCAAAGTTTGGGGTTTCTAGGGTTTAGTAGACAAATCACATAACTGGGGGAGAAAAAACAACAAAAGCCAAACCAAAGCATACAAAAAACCCTAAACACAAATAAGCAAACAAAACCCTTAAAAAGAACCAATTGAACAAACAACAAAAGAAGAGCTTTCAGCTACACAGGTCCTTCTTCAGGTCAGAAATAAAACCAGCAAAAAAGGATAAGACTTGGGTTTTTTGAGTTGTCTTTTCCTATTCGCCTCTTTACCTAATTATACAAACTTCAAACCTTGTTACACATATGTGTTCAGTTTGACACAGTTTATTGTGCTGTACCCAAAGTCCCAAGTGCTGACAAAGAACAGGATTTTAGAGTATGGCTGAGGTGAATTGACAATTTGCCACTTGTAAAAGCATAAACCTCCTTTCCCTCTCTACCCAAATTCCTCTTCCTCCCTCTCTTCCCCTGGCACTGTGCCCTCTCTGTGTAGTCCTTCCTTATTGCAACTCTAACATTCATCTCCTCACACAGGTAAGTCAGCAGTCTAAAACCCCCCCAAATACTTTCTTTTCCCACATCTCTCATCTGCTGCTTTTGGGAGCTGAACAAGTTACTGTGCATGAGAAAAGCGCCAGAACTCACTGCAGAGAAATGGTGAAAAAGCTCTCAGGTACAGATAAGGACAGGGCAGGGAAAAGGCTGGTTTTTCTCCTCCTAGTAGCTCTAAACTGTTAGCTCAGCTTGTTTCATGAAGTCATACCAAAAGAATACTGTCATCATTTCATTTTTTTAGATGAGAGATTTGGATCCAAAGCCTTATTTATTTATTTTCAAAAACAAACCCACCTATTAATTTCCATAACAACTGTGCACTGTTACTCATCCAGGCAGTCATTTTTGCCAATTTGACTATCTTGAAATTAGAACATCTGTGCTTCTTGAATAAATACTTAGAACACAAACCTTGAGACTGATTTCATGTTCTCCTGAGCAATAGAAGTAAGGTTGGAAAAGATCTTTAAGATCATCACACGCAAGTGTTAACCCAGCACTGCCCACCACAATACATTAATTGCAAAAGGCCTTTAAAAAAAATTAAAATTTGCAGATTAAGATCCCTGTGCAACACTAGTAGTTTAGAGATAATGTACCTTAGGAAAGTCTAACAATTGCAGGAAGTGAAATCAGAAGCATGAAAATTACAATTCATGTACCCTTTTCTAGACCATAGCCAAGGATGCCAGCAGTGTTCTAGACCCAAAGTTAAGCAAATAAAAATTTTTCAACACAGATTACAAGACATCCATGGGAGAGAGTGATGAAAGTCAAGCAAAATAGCGAAACTACTCAGTGCTTTACAAACAGAAACAAGAGTCTGGTATCTCCACTACAGTAAAGCAGCCTTGCACCTGAGAGGCCTTTTTTTCACACTGCAATACTGACAACCCAGTGCAGAAACCCTCCACATTTGGTCCTGAATAGAGTTCCTTGGATCACACAATGCCTTACAATCCAGATTGTTACAGTGACTATGCAAATTACAACATTCCACTGTAGTGGTCCATTAATATCTTTAGAAATGTTGTTCAATTCCCGTATGCTATGACCTACGGTACAAAAACATCAGACAAAAATAAACACAAGAAATCATCCTTCTGTTACCCACATCCTCCCCCTAAGAGCAGGGAGGAAAACCATGGTATAACTTCAAAAAGAAGTGTCCTTCAAAAACTGGTAATGCATCAACAACTGATAGAACTACTCTACTCCCAGTACAACTGCACTGCAGACCTGTGTCTTTAAAGATGATGTGACATTAGGCAACAATGTGACTAATCTTTAAAAGCTGAAATGGAACATAACATCTTCAAACAGACAACAACTTACACTAGGACAGATCTTCTTTGTTCATATCCCTTTATCAAGGATTAGAGAATTGAGAAACCATTGCCGGGAATAAAAAAGATTTCATTTAAAGTTACAAAATAACTGTCTTCCCAAGAGTAAATATAATGATGTAATCCCATCCCATGGTACAGAAGTTATTACAACAAGTTTAATTGACACAGAAAGAAAAATAAGAAACAGTTTTCCTGAATACTTTCCTGATTTAAGAAAGCCAGCTGTAATTTCTGAAGGCTATCTCCTCTCTGGTCAAGTTGTTAACCACAAACTGCTCTCTGGCACCATTCTGCTTTTATGTGATCTTCATTATCAAATCTGCAACCACAACCCACCACCAGTGCTCCATTTCCATTCAAGTTCAACTATGAATTTTGGACAGGTGACTAGTGATCACAGTTAATTTAGTTCCCAAGATAGCAGAGATAGTCAATAGTTGGAAAAAATGTCTCTGAAAGTAATTCCAACCATCACAGAGAAAATATTGTTTACTACTTTAAAAGCTAAGAAACAACTCAAAATTGCATACTTCTTGTATCTAATAATCTTGAAAACATAGCAATTGACTGAACACAAAAGTAAGATCTCTTTACAAACATTCTGATTTTATTATAAAATTGGGATTGGTGTTACATTACATGGATATCAAATATTGTATCTTCAAATCCCTGCAAAAACATGAACTCTTAATAAAACTCTTACCCTAGTAAACAGTGAAGTGTTAATATAAGTTACTGTAGAACAACATGAGGAGACTTAAATACCAACCATAGCCAAAACATTATTTTGTTCTAAGGATGTGTTTTATAAAGAGAGTATACTAAGGGAAAAGAGAAGCCATGTACTTTTAATGCAAGGCACTGCTTTCAGAGCTCAAGATCATTAACAGCTGACAAGTTTGTTCTGATCAACATGCAACTTTTGGGAAGGATTCTTCTGAAAACATGGGGATGTACAGCAGGAGAAAATCACACAGATTAAAAAAAAAAAAAATAGAAATCAAGTTGAGAAGGAAAGCTTTTATTCTAGACCAGACAGGAACTGGAATGAACAACCTGAATGGCTGAATGATTTGAAGGATTGGGATAAATAATTTATCTATCCTTTCAAAAGCCTTTGTAGTTTCTGTCTGATGCACAATGGAAGTCATTAGAGCAATGCAAAGAGGAGCACAGAACAATCAAAGTGATTACCTAGGAAAATGGCACATAATACTAAAAATTAGATACAGGATATATAAAAGGCCCTACTTCTCAGGTGAGTTTGATGCCATTCAGGAACACAGCAAAAGATTTTTAGAAGAGAAGGCATTGTCACATTAAATTAATTTTCTGTGTGGCAATACGCGTTCTGTAATTGATGGATAGAACAGATTCAGTGTTGAAGGCTCTGTACCATGAACAGCCCACTAGAAACCCACACACAACACTGCCCACTAGGAAATTCCCTGAGACAGTCCTTTTACTTAACATGACCTTCAACCTTGCACACAAGCAGCAGTTTGAGTAGACCTGCAAGTGATCTTGAATGTAAAAAAAAAAAAAATTCCTCCCAAGGAATCTTATTTCACTCTTCAGCTCTGAAACTGAGTTTGTGTATGAGTTCTAGGCTACTACAGAAGAGAGCAATGTTACAGAACACTTCTTGGTAACTAAATTAGCCAAAGGTAGGAAATGGGCTTGCAAGCACTTTAACGAAGAACTGCTTTCTGAAATAGAAAACAGAAAACAAACTTGCAACCATCCAGAATTGCTAACTTTGGTTGAAGCAAAAATATTTTGTCACCTATAAAAGGTGAAGAAGGAAAAGGGAAGTAAAAGGTGCAACAGGAGTAAAAACAATGTTTTTCCAGGCTGCAGGATACAGGACCTTCATTTCGATTTAGATTAATAATTATCCATTAGAAACATGATAACATTCACTGCCTGTATACTTACCTTATTCTGCATATGATGGTTAAATAATGAATAGAAATGTATAAACCAAGAATGAAGTGGGAGAAAAAAGTGAGCAGACTGCTGGCACGTGAGTATGTTTCAATAAAGCAGACTTAAAGCAGACTCCTGGCATATGAACATGTTTCAATTAAGCAGAAGGAAAAATGTTAATCCTTATGTTGTACTTCAAGCACATTGTCACACATGGTACAGGTGTTTCAGTGTGCTCTGCCAGTTCCCCCTGAATTCACTACTCCATTCCTCCCTAAAACAAAACAGGACCTAGGAAGAGAGCCCAGGCTGGGTATTCAAGACTACCTAAAGGAGTTGCAATAATAATCCACAAAGAAAAATGGTTAAGTCCTATGAAATGTCCAGCCATTGCACTGATGAATCCAAATTGAAAGGCTGAAAGGATGCCTTCATAAAAGCATAGCTGTACAATAAAGATTGGAATGCACCTCATATCTGCAATAGAAACACAGGTATGTTATTACATACTGTTCTCTGGAATTTGGTGGGTTTGTTTTTGTACAAACACTTAGAGACTACCTGCTTCTGTTCCTAATTGCTTCCTCTAGATCTGTTATTTTTATTAAAATAAAGGATATCTATCCAAATGATTGCAGTTTTGCCACAATAAGGATCCATCTATTTTGTTAGCTCAGGAAGTGCCATTTGTTGCAGTACGTGCTATCTAACAGCAGATGTGCATTATAACGTGTCATTGCAGGATATATTAACCACAGCACATGAATGAGCCAAACAGCTGAAACAAGAAGCTACAAAGACCTTTTAGAACACAAGCAGCCTCCCTGATCTCTGTGAAACTAAATCACCAGTCTGGTATTACCTGCACATATGGGAAAGATACAATAACCAGGAAACAGATCTTATGTAAGACACAGTCTAACGCCTGGCACTTGTTCTACAATTGCTACCTACCCTACTAGCACCTCTTTTTTTGTCCTGAATTACGTGTTTACATACCTACAGTAGATCTTTAATGGAGTTTTGATTCAGATATTATTTCCCCAATATGCAACAGCTCAAGGAGGGAAGGTTGCTTTGCTTGTGGTGTACAGGTTTGGATTTTTTTAATCATTGCCTGCCCTCACATTCTTTCTCAACACCTGCAGCATTTGAGCAGCAAAAACCTCTAAGTCAATCAGCTTCTGATCCAACATTTCTGTCAGAATTGTAGTATTCCCCCCACCCTCTGCAAGGCAATCAAAACATCCCGTTAGCCAAGTTTTACATTTGTATCCAGATTATGAGAGAGCAGTTTTGAGTGAGATATTGCCAACTTTCAAAAATAACAGTAACAGAGATAAACCCAATTAACAAATAACTTCAAAGAGAGATACTCCTTGCAAAAAGAGAAAATAGATAGAGGGAAATCTTTAGCCCTGATTCCATCTCTGGTGTTAGATGAACAGCTTTCACTATGACTTCCTATCCAACACCGCAGGAAGATGTCACCAAACACCATGCTGAAAAATTACATCAGAAATACTGTCCAGTGTTTCTCATCCTCTCTCTAATGCTACAGAAGCATATAGTACAAATCCAGTTTTGCCTCTGACCACAAAATACCCATGTACAGTTATCTCTGTAAGCACATTTTGCAGGCAAGTGGCTCAGGAACTGGACATTCTTTGCAAAGAAAAGCTACACAGATTTTGTACAAGTAATCCCCAAATTTTAGGGATCATGGACAATAATATTGAGCAATTGGTGTGCTTACCAACAAATTCAGGCTTGCAATTTGGATTTTTTTCTTTCATGTGGCCACAAGAATCATTAAGCTGATCTCTGAGACAGTGTTGTCTGCCATCCATAATCTCAGGACCACGTTTTCAGACCTTTTTACTAACTAGTAACAGCTGTATTTGTGAGGTGACCAATACTCGCAAAGTGCCTGAACAGTTCACATAACACTAAAAAAAAGAAAAAAAATAAAATAATGAAATTGAATACTCGCCCCCAGTATTCACCAGTGAAAAAAAGGGTGAGAATACTAAAGAAATATTTCAAAGACATAACACTTGGACCATAGTTTTTAAGATTCTTATACAATCATTTTGTTAAATATTTTTCCCTATGTGAATGAATTCCAATACCTGAGACCACAGTTTCTCTCCTACTGTATTCAATTCTTATAGGGTGAGGATTATGCCTTGTTTGTGAAACTGGCTGGAAGTTTCTAATGGTTCTTTTCAGGAAGCATGCATCTGTTTTCCAAACCTGTTCCTTCCTAAACTTGCTTAAGTTGGCCCCAAAAATGTATCAGGAAATAACTGGAGGATGAGGGGGATGGGGAAGAAACTTTAAAGACACCTTGTCTTAATTAAATCTCAAAGTGTTACTTCTTCCTGTTGAACTGAGTCACGCAGGGCTGTAGCTGTCACACCTGACAGGGGGAGGGGAGGTGTCAGCATGGAGAAAAGGTTTGTATTTCAGCTGCCTCCTGTAATTGGCAGCCTGGAATTAATTAATGCAGTGGAACCAGCACACACTTGACTGCAGCACACAATTAAGCACGGCAAGCAGTATTGAAAAATACTGCTGCTTGCTTTAATACTCTTTTATTGGTACAAAACACGGAGAGGTAAAACAGGAAAGGCAAATGCCAATTAACAAAGACACGAGGGTGCCTCTGGCAGTCACTGGTACCATCTGGGTCTCAGTCTGCTGCTAAGCTATTACCTGAACAAGCAGGTACAGTGAGAATAGTTATCTTACCTAATGAACAATAGCCTTTGTCATTTTTAGTCTTTTTTGTCTTAGAATTATTTTAAATATTCTGTCTAGAGCCATACGATTCATGGGGCTGTTACAAGTAGTCTCAGCTGGAACCTCTCAGTACCCTGTATCAGCATTTCAACTACTAATTCAGCTGGAAAGCCCGGGTCAGGAATGTGTCAATTCCATGGATTCATCGACTCATGACAGGAATGTCATTTCTGTAACCTTTCTTCTTGATCACCTCCTAGTGCTCAGCACAAGCCACCTTCCCATAGATGAGGCCAGATATTTAACTTCCGTATTTTAAAGAACAGTCTTTGGAGGGGTATAGGCTTAAAAGAAAAAAAAAACCATCCCCAGTTATTTTTGGAGCATTTCCTTCCATTTATTTTTGTTGTTAAGTAACAGCAGATCTTACATGAATATTCTTAGTACTGGGTTCTGCTTTAACTGCCCTGACAGAGTATTTGCAAAGCAGCAGCTGATTCCTTCACAAATGATGTACATAAACAAATCAGCACAAATTACTTTTGTAAATTTACAGCTATATTACATGAATACCTACCAGAACCTGAGTGCCAGTGACTGCTGCTCACAGAGGAACTTGCACCCGTTTGCAGCTTCACAGAGCTGCTGTTGATTCAGTTTTGCTATCCATAAGCATCAATTCAAGTAGTTATTAGTAATAATTCTATAAAGGAGAAAGAAGCCATTGAAGCACTTTTCAGGTGATGCCATTCCAAACTCACAAGTGCAAGCTTGGCTGGCGCAAACTGTTTCCATATCGGGAAATTACAGTAATCCGAGAACAATAAAGGGGTTCCTTGATTAGCTGTTGTAACCCCCAAGGATAAGACCCACATTTTCCATATAGAAGCTTCCACATGGAAGAGCTATAACATTTTAGCTTTTCTGATGATCCTTTAACAGACAAAAGATGTTAATGTTGCCACTAACAATTTGTTCCTTCTTCCATTTCCTTTTTCTTTACTCAATAGGAAATTTCAACTCATTGTTTTAGAGTTACTTCTGAGAAGTGGAAAGTGATGCAAGGCAAAACAAAATCTGTCATAGCTTCATTACCAGTGTAGCTGTACCTACATATACCATAGCAACTGTTTTATAAAGGCTTTATCAACTCTCCCTTTGCCACTTGCATATAGGTTTACCTTTTGGAATGACCTCACATGTCAGGTTACAAGAAAAAAACCTGAATGCTGCTGAATGCACCGATTCTTTTCTTCTTAAACTAAGGGCACTAAAAGGAAACTAGGAGATGAGAGCTCTATCAGTAAATCCATCTGGCAGTTGTACATTTACAACTTTGTGGTCTGTTTAATGTTAAGAATTACTTTATAAGATGTTCTAATCCGTATGTCTCGTTTGTAGAGGGTTTTTTAGCCTACTTAAGTGAACACCACAAAGAGGAAATTATTTTTAAAGAGCACTAAGAAGTGACAAATGTGAGAGAATATATCCAGCAAGAGATACATTGTTGCCTAACTAATGGATGAAAAATTATGAATATGTTGACATTATTTATGTTTTCTGCTAATGTAAATAAAAACCACTAAAAGCTGACAACAGTAAGAATCAGAGTATAGCTATACTACTGCTGCTAAAGAAATTACTTTGGAAACAAGGCATCTCATTTAATGGAAGGGAACATTCATTCATATCATGTCATGTCATATCCCCAGACACAGGAAAGAAAAAGTCTCCCTGCCAGGATGCCACAGGGAATATTATTTTTCCTGAGGCAAACTATCTTAACTTCCTGAGGAGTTAGGCAAAAGCTGCCAGTTAGGCATCTAATCCTATCCATGACCCAAGATTCCATCTAGAAAAGTCACTGATTTTAAAAAAACAAGGTAGAGGAATGAGGAATGACAATGGCAACAAATGGGCAACAAATATTAGCCGTCTCTGACCAGGTAGTGTATTTTGGAACTTCTGTAAATGACATTTTTAAAGTCTGTGTGCAGATTAGTCAAGTGAGAATTTGATGCAGGTGCTGGCTAGAAAGTATTTTGGCACACAGAGATCAGTACATTTAGCTATGCTCTAAGGGCTCTTATCATTTTGGGGTTTGGGGTTTTTTTTCCTTCTTACTATATGACAGAACACCATTGCATTGACTTCATGCAGTAAACTGATTTTAACAAATTTGTACTGAAATACTTCCTGGCACTGCTTTTACTTTGCTTATTCTACAGCTAGGCCTCCTGCATCAAAAGACTGTCTCAACCACAGCAGGTCCTGAAATTCTGCAACCAGACCAAGCACAATTCTGATTACATCATAAATGAGCACAAGAACAGTAGTTTCCACTTCAGTAACATTTCCACAGTCCTTTAGGTTCAATGAATAAGTTTTCTTAGTATCACTAAGGAAAAGTAAGCTCGTCAGCATTTTATAAGCAACAAAACCAAGCCAGAGAAGAGGTAAGTGTTACATGGAGTTCATGAGAAATATGTTCTGTAACCACAAACAGGCTTTTAACTTCAGGCAGTGTCAAACCCAGCCTCCACGTCACTTCCTTGGCCAATTCCACATAGATATGGGCAGCAAGTTCATTATCATTATCATAACTCTTAAAAAACTTCAGAGTGAGTGAGCAGAAAGGGCATAAAAAGCTGCTTATTCAGACAAGAGGTTCTAGTCTAAAAGCAAAAATGTCTTCAAACATCAAAACACTCACACTGCTTGAATGCAGAGCACATCTCATACAGAGTGCAGGAAGTCACTGTGCTATTCTAAGTGATGGTACAAAAGAAAAAAGCCACCCAAAAATCACAACTAACATGCTGTTAGCAAGAAATACCAGAATATGAAACAAGAAACCTCCCAGAAATAACACAATGCATACAATAAGTAACACAATGTAAACAACATATTCCAATACAACAATGCTCTGACAACTCTCAGCTTTACTCCTCAAAGTTGACTCATTTCTCCTAAATAAGAAGCAACTGTGGAGCTTTCAGATGGCACTTTCATAAAAAAGGTAAGAAAAACTTTTTCCAACTACTCTGTACTACCTGTAAATACTTTCGGAACTTGAATTAATGGTTAATTAGTAAACAGTATAACAAACACTTGTGTTGACTCTCAAAGAATGCTTTTGCCCCCATGACAAAACCCAGTTCACACAGTTTGCCAGTTCCAAAGTCTCGTCCTGTTTACATACCATCACATACACATCACTGACCACCTTTGGATCCAACAACAGATATAAATTAGACAAAAAATATCTGATTTAGAAGCTGAAAGATCTGATACAAAGACATTTATAAACAATAAAACCATATGCCTATTCAAATTGCAACTTGCCTTTGCTAATATTTTCACACAATCTGGGTTCCTCCTCCTTAGATGAAATCAATGCTTTCTGGAAGAAATTCCATTAATTTCACAGGAAGAAGAAATTTACTGCCAGCTTCACACCCTGCAGCCAAGGGCTTGCATTTGTTTTGCTCTTTATTGAAGTCCTGGAAGTGTACAATTAGTTTCATTTACTTTCAAAGGTTTTCACTGACCTTTGCAGAAGAGTAACTGCTATGACAAGAACACAAAACACCTTGACCAAGCTTATCTATTTAAGCCTCAGCTATCCTATGTTTTCATTTGCATGTCTCATAATTCAAAGCTACAACAATGTCAGTGAGACCTCTTGAAAGATGGAGGATTCAATAAAAGCCAAATAACACATAGCCAGTTCTTACATTTCATTGAAGAACTCACCTAGAACACAGAAAAGCAAAATGACAGAATGAGAACTTTGGCCTTAAGCAGGTGAATTGTAATTCTAGCAGTGCTCTGGACACTCTGTAGTTACCAGGGCCCCTACACAGCCAACAGCTACACCAGCAGGAACACATTCTTATGTTAAGTAATATGAATTATTAAAAGCTTTAATAATTGGTTGTTTATCCCCAACATTGCAAAACTAAACCTTTATAAATTGGAAATTTATTTCAGTAATAAGCAGCTGATATGGAGCAAACTTACCACTCACAAGAGCACCATAATGCTTTGTTTTACTTTATCAAGTGGGTAAGTCACTCAGGCTGTACGATGCCTCACCAGGTGAGTGCCCTGCATATATTAAGATCAAGTTTGTTCTGAACACAAGGATGACGAATTGCCATTTCTTTACAAACATAATTCAGTACACTAAGGTGATTTGGAAGGGAAAAATCTCAAATTATAAGTTTTAAGAGGAAATACACAAAAATTCATGAAGTGTTTTTAATCAACATGCTAATGAAAAGCCAGACTAGTGGACTGTTGCTATCTTCTGAATTACATTTTTAGAAAATCAAATCAAAAGTCAATTACATTCTCACAGTGAGTTAAAATTGAGTAGAACCATTAAGCACACAGCAACAGATATTTAAATGTATTAAGTTACCTACAGTCAAGTTTGGAAATTAAATGCTTCAGCATCTTTGACAATTCTATGCAGATTAATGCATCCATCACTACCTAAGCATCTTTCAAAAAACCTGGCATAAAATTCTAAGTAATGCAAAGGAGTATCTCTGGCAGCTAAACTACCTGCATTCCAGGAAGGAGAGCTTTAAAAAGACTGTGGTTTGGTTTCCAATTCTATCAAATGTTCAGTAAAGAAGCCAGATTACTGAGATAAATCAAGTGAATCCCTCCTCCATGAAGGGATTAAGCTCTTAGAGGCAAACAAAACTCAAAGGGCAACCTCTACCACAAGTACAAAGCACATATATACAGTTTAAATAATGTATTTTATGTACAAAAATGGTAGATGAAATCTGAACATTTCCCAAGACAAAGTCAAATCCTTTCAGTACTGGTTTCTTTGAGAACAGAGGTAAAAAAATCAGCTAGATTGTTATAAACATTGCCCTAAGAATTAACAGATCAATTAAAAAACAGACCTTTTAATCCAACTAATGGCTGATTTAGCAGATAACACAGAAGACAGTACAGAGGAAGTAAATGAAAAATCCTCTAATATAGCATCAGATTAACATTTTCTCCTGCAAATGTAGAATTGAGTGAATGAACCTTGCAGATTTACAGAATTTTTTTCAATTTTTCTAACTGGAAAAAAAAAAAAGAAAAAAAATTCAATTTTAAATTTTTGTAGTCATCTAAATGAACAAGTTGAAATAACTGTAAATATTTCAGAAGTTACCACTAGAGTTGTTCTGTCCTCATCCAGGTGGGCTAACTTTACAAAATACTCTTGTTCAGCCTTCTGTATGTTAGTGGGTATATCTTTAACCCCAAGAGTATTACGCTGCAAGTTTTAATTCTTTTTTTTCTGCAGCTTTGTTCATCAGCAGTAGAGGTGACACACTAATATTCTATTGACAAACATATTCATACACTTGTAAAACATAACATATTATGGGTTTTCATAAAATACCCTTAGAGCATTTAGAAACACTTGTTAAGCTTCTGTTTGCTGGGTGGTTTCCCCCCCTGGCTGCCTTCCACACCATGGAAAGGGAACAGGGTGCAGGTGCATAAAAGAGGCAGCAGCTGTAAGCAGATACCCCCTCAGCTGTCCTGATTACAGATTTACAGTGATAACAGAATGATAGAAATAATAATAAAAATTTTTCCCTAAGAGATAAGAGGACCTAAAGGCTACCAAATGAATTGAGAAATCGCTACTATGCAGAGATAATTTCCAAGGATTATTGTGGCATTACCACAGCATTCTAAGATTACTCCAGAGAAAAGTATGAAACTTATGACAAATCATGTTACTCTTCTCTGTTATAAGATTGACCTGCTTGTGTCTCCCTACACTGTTCTGCACTGGAGTGGCCTTGGCTGACAGCCTGCATTGGGATGCACTCCTTCCCATTGCAGTCACAGCACTGGCAGTGCAGAACACTCCTCCAGGAATTTCTGCATTTTGGTCTCAAAGCAGGTTAGGAAAACAAACACATGTAATTACTTGCATTTTTCAGATAAGGATCTGAGCAAGAGAGAAGTCCAATGATCCACTGAAGGGTACACAGAAAACTTAATGCTGATGATGGAATAAAACCAAGCCAAATAGACCATGTAACCACAAATATCTGAGTGAAACTTATCTCTTTTTTTTAAAAAAAACTACTTTCACCAGCTAAAATTAGAAATACCTACCAGAAAATTTTTAACAGTAAGCTTGTCTTTGTTTTTCTTGTTGCTAAGCTCTTGCTGAAGAAGTTATTTGATAATGATTTTCCTGCTAAGATGCAGCCTGTTTTAAAAAAATACCAAGCCTAGTATAAGAGGTTTCTTCAAAAGATAGAGGCAGACATTATCTATTATTTAATGAAAATCAGCTCAATATATAGATAAAATTACTTTAACTTCCCATTAGGTGAAACAAAAATACCTCCTCTGACCTGCTTACAGAACAGGCATCATCTGAAAGAACTGGTTGTCTGTAGGTCCTGGCTACAGTAAAAATACAGTATAGGATCCCCTGCCCATTCCTGTTCAGGGGATTTTAGAGTCTTACACTGATCTGAACGCTCACATGTAGTAGAAGACAGTGCCTTAAACTGGTTTGTGACTAGGAAACCTTGTTAACAGCAGACAGACAAAGTCTAGGCTGGACTGCCTGTATAAGTAGTAGAGGCTTCTAAAAAAGATCGTGAAAAACTATCTGTAGTGAGTAATTTCATTATCATTTAATTCAGCCACTGAGAGATGGATGGGACAATGGCCTCATAAGGCCTGTCCTAATGCTATGATGTACAGAGGCATCCTGGTGTATTTATGTCCAAACTTCATTTCCTGTGAGGGTTGGTCACTTCTAGAAGCACAGCCAAAATGTAGCTGGCATTGCAGAAATTTATGGACTTTAACTATACAGCCATGCTAATTCAATGAAACCCTGACTTGGCTTCCACTCAAGACTGCAGTAAGCACTGGACTATGTCAAACACTCCCAGTGGATATTATCTGAGGATGAATGGGCCATCCTTTCCCTCCTCAGTAGAATAAATATAGGTAGACTGCTTCAGTCAAAAGTTTAACATAACTTGAAAAACTGTTCAACTCTTTGGCTCCAGGCCACACACAGCACATTGTTTACATGGTGCCTTCATTTTTCTTATAAATTATGTCTGCACAGTCCATATTATAAATTCAATATAAAACACAGTTACCAATAATGATGTATAAAACTTAATTTTAGAAAATGTATGGCATTATACAATATTTATCACTATAGAACTAATATCGGTTCTTATTTTGACCACTAAATAAACCAAATTACAGTAACTCATTACTTGATTCAATTTCATTATGAAAACCTCCCCTACAAATCTTCATCAAACCAACCACTACATGCACTGCTTAATGGATATCCAACTTCATAGCTGCCAATAACATCTGGCTAATTTCAGTTCACAAATGCTCCCGTTTTGCCATGTGGAAAAAAAAGCAAATGTCAAGGCTGTTTCTGTAACTCAAAAGTAATTTAAACTGAATTCAAACTTCAAATGCCATTTTCTGTTATGGCAGAATATCATAAATTACACTGCTATTACTATCCAAAACAATTCTTTGAAATAGAACACAGACTTATGTACACTACTTTTGACTGAATCAGAAAGATAAAGAGTGCTACATGCAAATACCATAAGAATAACAAAATCTTCATATTTCTGAAGATAAAGTCCTCTTTTTTCTCATGTATTTCTCACTGAGGTAATTTGCTGCTGTTGGGAGCAAAGTCCACAGACTGAGTGGATGTTTTTGAAACATTTTTGATTTGGAGGCAACAACTTAGCTCATTTTCTTCTCTTTTGTCAGTACAGCCAAGGGGAAAAAAACTGGCATTTCACCAAAACACACCTAGTCTAAGAATTGGTATAACTTGTTTCCAGATCTGCATCAGAAGTCTTTCACAGTTCCCAAGACTTTATTACAATCTAAGATTTGATCAACAACTAAACCCCATGGCAAAAGTATAAGGGATAGCTTTGCAGTGTCTGAAAATCATCAGATTTGGAGTTTTATCACATCTTTCTTGCTCCACGGTTATACAGATTTCAGTTTCAGAATAGTAACACTGAGCATGCCTCATCAGGAAAAAAAAATTTGAAGAAATGTCATTTTCTAGGAACCAACAAGTTCCCCAGCAAAAGTTCCCCAACAAAACCATTTTGTGGCTTTACTTCCCCCTCAGAGACTGCAGAATGTCAAGAATTGCATAAAGAAAGAATCTCAAAGCAAAGGAAAAGGCATATACAACAAATGTATGATGTTGTATCAAATTGTGCCTTGCACATGGATTTAAATAGGGGCAGACAAATAGATGGGAGCAAGTCACAGTAGGATACTGTTCTAGTTTGAGCTAAACCATAGAAACAAGTTAGTTTCAATGATCATACTTCATTTAAGGTATCTATGGACCATCTTTAATTTCTGGGTGAATACATACAAGAGAACACTTTCTTACTCAGTTCCCAGCTGCACAAGTACATTTCAAGACAGCTTGGTCTGTGTTTCCAAAGGTTTGGCATATTTGTACAGGCAGCTTCGCACTGAAGATGTCAAAGTTCATCACACATTTGCTGTCTTCACCAAAATAATCCATGAGATTTACTGGAACAATTAGCCAAATTCTAAGAAGTTGTTCACATAAATAAAGAGTAATTGTATAACTACACAGGAACTCTGAGATCATACTAGAAGTGGGGCGGGGGGGGGGGGGAATGCAGCCCAATCAGCAATTTACACATTTTCCAATAGAGCACTTGTAGGCCTTATCTAATGAAAAATAGCAAGAGAGTAACAAAACAGAGCCTTAAGATACAGAACATTACTCCAAGTAATGCCAACAGCAGACAGGGTCTAGTCTATGACAATCACATGAGGGATTAATAATGGATTAAGAACAGTCTCTGTATAATGAAGTCTGAATCCAGATGAGCACTGACCACCCTGCTACACAGCAATATCCAAAGGTCATGAATAATTCAGACATACTGTATACATCTTACTGGGCAAGCTGAAGACCTTTTATACTATGAACATGCAACAGACCACAGTTTATAGAAATAAAGGACCCAAATACAATATATATTTTAATTATCTTGACTCTGATAAGCTGATGTAGAAGTAATCCTCTCTAAGCTTATAAAGCTAGCTCGCCATACCTTAGCAATGAAATATAATTGAGTTTATAATTAAGTTTAATTATGTCAAATAATGTTTCAGCTATATTGACTATTAAATACATAATAAATGATCACTTTGCACTAAAAGCAATCAAAATTAATGAACTCTCATCCAGTGTATGCAAATGTAGCTTAAGTCTGAGTACCTTTTTGTTTGTATTTTATACAGGGACGTATTTTATTAACTTGCAAGTAGACAGATGAGCAGTAAGACATCTCAAGTTCACTCATTAGTAAGTGACTATTTGGCAGAACTTAACTTTCAGTAATGATAACTGTTCTATGTAAGAAAACTAAACAGCTCTTCTGAAATTTCACCTTCTTTATGAAACTGTTTGACATATCTATGTATGTTCCTTCTCCTCAACATAAGAACAGCAGCAACTTCCATTAGCTTACAACAAATTTGCATACAACCAATTGCAGAGGAGAACTGCACACCATTGCCCTGATTCTTCTTCTGGATGGGATTTTGCTTAAGTATAATTTTATTCTGAAAAGTCCAAGTTTTGTATTAGGTTTTACCAGGTTTTTGTTCTGGATACCTCCTGAGTTACTAATGATTTTACAGAGTTCAGACATATGAGGCACATGGTATCATCACCATTACAAAATTTGCAGTTACCCCTTTTACAACAGCCATTAACAATGCATTGCTGTTAAGTACCTTGCTGAGTGCTCTGTGCAATAATCTCCAGATAACAGCATTCACCACCACTTTGCTCAGTGTGATGTATTAACTATATTTAATAGCTCTGGAATACAGCTGAAGAGCCGGCTGCCTGTGCCTGAGTAAGGAGCACAACCCTCCAGTGCTGCACCAGGCTCATGAGAAGGTTGCACTGAATGAAGAGCCACGTTTCAAAGCTGGGTTATGAGGAAAGAACAAAAGTCACAGCAGCAACAAAGAGCAAAAGCACAGACAGAAATAATCCAGAAGCTGCTCAGAATTTAACTAAGGAGAGACTGTCTGCAACAGGAGGAACACAGAGCAGAGCTCATGGAGGTGTTTTAAATACAAAAAAGTACTTTGCCCTCTGTGATCTTTCAAGCTCAGTTTCTCTCTCCCAATTCCCCAGCCTTTAAAGGGATACCAATAAAATCTGAAGTTTATGTAAGTCATATTAATTACAAAATGTCTGTAAATCAATATGCATATGCAGATCGAGAAGCTGTCACCATTTTAAGAGCACAAGCATGAAACACCAGTGGCTGAGTTAACCAGATAGACTGAAGTCCCCTGGCTGAGTTAAGCCTCCCAGTGGAGGCCGACATGAACAAAGCCATGCCAGATAATACGCACATTTCCCTTTAAATACCAACTTCCGACCACAGTGGCCTTGTATGCTCATGCACTCAGTCCTCACAGTCTGTTGGCCACATCTGTCACAAGTTATCACAAACTATTTGACATTGAGGGGATTTGCAAATCCACTTCTTTAAGCTGGCAATAAAATGAGCCAAGTCCAACCAGTCAGTTAAATAAGCCAGTTTATCAGCTCCTGAAGCATCAACACCAGTCCAGGTCACTAAACAAATACAAAGATCATTCAACGTGCTTAGCCCCTGTCCTGAGTCAGCAAAGCTGCAAGCAGTGTTTCATGTGAAAGGAAATTCTGTCAGTATGATTGATTCCCTTGGAAAAGACAGGTATGTCTGGCAATGGTCAGTCATAGAAAAAAGTTTTAAATCTATTTTTGTAAAAGTATTGTAGACACATGATGACGTAATTGGCAGGAGACCCACATGGATGTTGCTTTTCCAGGTATGAAGCAATCCAGTCATTAAATAGTTAACATCCTCTTTCTTTGCCATCCCCCACCCTCTCCTGGACAAAGGTGGCCAACAGATACATTTACACAAACTGGAAAAGTTAGACAGTAGAGATCTTTCCACTGCCAAGCACAAAAAGGAGGTACATCCTTGAGGTGATGCTTGTGAAGCCAGCGCCGAGTGAGTGCACCACGAGCTTTTTACATCAGCAGCTCAGGGAACTGGAGAACTGACCAGAGCAGGAGTCCTTCACCTGGTCATGCAAACCAGACAGTGTGCTGCAGAGGAGAGCCTAACATACTTATTTATTAAATATTTACAATATTTAATAAAAAATAACCAATTTTATTACACAGCCTGAGAGATTTATTATCTGTAAAAATGTAATGATCTACCATTATCTCAGTTAAAATCTAAATTCATAATAGGGAACGCACACATTCAAATTTTCATATTATTAGCCCTGGAAAAAAAATGCATTCATTGAAGATATACATACAAACAATTTGGCACATCTTTTCAAGAGCATAAGAGAATTGCTAGACAAAGGAACCTGAACATTTAATTGTTTACATCATGCTATAATCCAAAGACTCCAATTAAGTGTACAGCCCTCATTAAATAATTTCAAAACTGTCATTGCTCGGAAGAAAAGAAGGTATTGCATTGGGCTAACTAAAGTCTCCTCAGAATGGCCATGACAGGCTAAGGATGGATCTCAGGCCAGCACCATTTCTCTAGCAATAGTTAAAAAAAAGCTGTCCAGGCAAGTGTGTGAAAGCAGAGTAAACACCTAGTGACAGACATGTAGCTTGCTCTCCCAGACTCAGAAATATGCAACTTCAAGGGCTTCCTCAGATGGATGGCTTCACTCAGTCTAATAGCTCTTGACGGATTTTTCTTCCATTAATTTACCCTGTTTTTTGAACTCCTGCAAAACCTCTGGTATCCACAATACCCTGTGCCAGAATTGTGCCACTGGGTGGTAGGTGAAATGGCATCCCTTTTGCTTTGGTAGGAACCTGCAAACAGCTTTATTTTGTGCCCTTAATCCAAGAAAAAGAATGACCTTACACGGACCACTTCTCATGAACTAATCACGCACCATTTTGTTCCCAGGATATTTGATTCCAGTTTATGTAAGTTTCAGTATATTTGACTGTTTTTTAAACAGAAACTGTTACAAACTTCTGATTAATCTAGATACTTCTCCTCACTCCTCTCTTCAGCCCCCTCTCCATTTTTGGGAATAAGTTATTTTGTATGTGAGGAGTGGAGAACAACACAGAAAGGAAAAATGACCTTGCATAACACCACCACAGCTGGTTTCTGTGAGGTATGAACTGATTATTTTTGGCACTTTCCTTCTTTTTGAAATTTGCCATCACAAACATGAGAACAAAAGACAGCCAACTCTCTGCCTTGTAACAAAAATCTTGAATTACCTATAATGTCAGCTATGGCTCTCTAAAATCAAAACCAAGACACAAAAAGAAACATTTCTCCTCAATATAAATAGCATTTAAACACATGCAGAGAACAAAATGCCTCTACAGGTAAGTATTCAGCCATGGACTGCTGGGTTCCAACCGTCCCTTTTGTGCTACAGCATTCCACAGTGCAACTAGAAGACCCTCCAATATTTTCTAATCACATGAGACACTTGGTATTCAGTCTAGATGCATCCTCAGCACTGTCTTTACTATTAATCATAAGCAAAATATGATGTGAAAGGAAGAACAAAGGTTTATTTGCCATGTCCAGGAGGCTTACAAAGGTGATAGTCCTCCTTTACTGGGGGGATGATAATCTAATGGGCAGGAACACAAGTTGTGAGAAAATGTGAACTCTTCCTGCCCAACTTATTTTAATGTCAACAGCACCGAGATTTGATGGGCACACTTGAACCATCACCTGAAGCTAAAAACCTGAGAGTGTTGTTCTGAAGTCACATGCCAGGCTCATTTTCTTTACCAAAGGCACCTTCCCTCTCCAAGTCAGTCACTATGACACTTTAGTCTTCTATCACAGCCAGAGGCAAACTGGCCTTAATAGCAACTCCTGCCAGTGGTGAGGGCACAGTATGTATCACGTGCTGAACAGAAAACTGTAGTATTGCAATGTAGAAGAGTTCAGGGCAAAGTAAGTTTCAGAGACACAAGAGACAATATAGTCTGTACAGCATAAACTAATCAGCACTTTCTGGTAACAGAAAAAAGGGCTTGAAGTTACCTCAAGCAAAAAAAAAAAAAAAAAATCAACTAGTGTTTATATAAATTGTACATTTAAATAATCTGATCCTTCTTCAAGATACAATGCATACCCTTTATATCCTCATGGGATATTCCCCACCCTGTTGACCTGAATGATTCTGAAGCACTGTAAGGAAAGATCCAAATTTCTTCACCCATTCACTTCTTACCCCTATTTTGTAATACAGACTCCAGCATGCATTTAAATTGAAACTGTGGAGTTCTGCATTGATGACAGTGGGAATAGTTTTCTTAACAGCCCTTCACACATTTTATTGACAAGATCCCTCTAAAGTAGGAATTTACAAATCTTTTAATGAAAATCCGAACTCAATAGTTTTATTAGTCATGGTCTTATAGATCAGCAACAATATCTAGTAAATTACTTTATCTCTTCTCCGACTCATGTTTGTCTTGCCAATAATAATGGTTACACAGAAAAGCAGTACCAAGGAAATAATATTTTATAAATTTTAAGTGGTATTGAATAACTGCAAATGAAGGACATTGCTATTATTACTGCCGTATCTATTGCTCATCAGTAAACCACAAACCTCATTTTGCTCAGTGCTTTCTGTCTGTATTTCCGTGGGGCAAACTCAGCTAAGATCACATTAGATCACCCTCCTCCAGGAGTTCTTCTATTTGCAGAAACTGTCCCCTTCAAGAAGTATTTAAATCTTTAGCTATTCGCCAAAAGAGAAGCTATATTCATCCAAGTATTTCTACAGCAGTATAACAGATTCTACACAAGAGAATTTTACCTAATTGTCTTAATCATAGAAGAATAAAATACACACTCTTTGCAGCAACATAAAATAGTTAAACCCAGCATTTTCCATCCCGGATCAGAGTTAAGCATCTAAAAAACTATCAGTTTGTCCAAAAATAATAATAAATAGTCAACAATTTCCAATTTTCCCTGAAGAACAACAATTCCTTTAAAGGAATAACAATTCCTTTGAAGTTGGGCCCAATGGAAGGTCTGATGGGATTAAGTAACATTAAAGTATTAGCTCACAGACAAGGTCAGGCTACTGTGGGTTTATGATTTCCCAAATAGTGCTGGATTCTACCCAGCTCACTTGAAGTGCCTGCAAGAGCTTGCATTTGTCTGCAGCCATCCAGGCAGGTGAGCCCTTAAATGTAATTAATTCTTCAAAGAACAGGTATACTTCAAACCAAAATTAACATCTGATCATTAAAGAAACCACAGCACTAGGTTTGACACCTGCTAAAAAATAAAACTGTTAAGTAGTGTTTATTCTCTATTTTTTCCATTACTTTGTCTGTCTACACTATGTGAGAGGTCTACAGAAAAGAAAAGCTGGTTCAGCAGTTGACTGTAAATAGAACACTGCAAATATTGATGAAAACACTGAACAGAAGGAATGGCAAATTTTCCCACCTCTATTTTAGTTCCATGGATTTGAAATGATAACATCAAGTGCACCTTTATGTCACAAGTTTACAGGAAAAACAACACACATTGCAGTTTGCTGTTTAATTACCCTCATTAATAGTTTGGTTCAACATCCACCATAATCAACAGAAGGAGTTTGGTTCTTATTGCCTGCATTAACCACCACTGACAACTGAAATGGAATTTCTCATACACCCATGCAATGGTATGAAAGGTCTGCATTTAAATCCTGCATTCACAAAGCCTGTTTATCATGATAATTATTTACTAATAAGAGATTCAATGCTTTACAATAAACTGTCCTTATGATATCTTTTTTCTTTTAAAGGTTTTAATATAGAAAATGAGAGCAGTAATATAACAAACTTTTTTTTTTTCATAACAAGCAGAACAAGTTTTTCATGCTATGAAAACAATACATCTGAGAAGATGGAACAGGCTTATTTCAGAATATTCCTAACAGCCATATTTTAGTTTTAGGGGGTACAGAGGCAGGGCAAAAAAGAAAATTAAATTACTCACACTTGTATCCAGGCTGCAGATACTGATTGTATCTTCATCTTGAGTACTCTGTTTCCGTTTTTTCTATAAAGCAAAATGAAAAGAGAGCTCAGTTTTGATGAACAGTACCAACTACCATTAGCTTGATCCTGAAACAAGTACACATAATGATGTCATACACATAAATATATGTGTATATATGGTTAATTTTCTCTCATCATCATTATAATCACCATGTATGTGAATATAAACTCTCTTTTCACAAGCTGAAAAGCTACTTATTAGCACATAGTGAATTAAATGCTGTTCCTTTTTCTGCTTCAATTAAGAAACTTAGTTCTAACTAAAAGCATAAGTAATTATTCCATGTTGGAAATTTTACTTTGGCACTTGATACGAACTTTTGTAACGAATGAGACTGTCAGGAAAAGAAATTCATGTTTTTTGCTGAAAGCCTATACTTCAGATTTTTCAAGGCCTACCTTCAGCAATCAAGTCCTATCACTAGACCGTCAATAGAGTGAGGATAAAAGGTGACATGTACTGCAGGAGTTACATTAACATATGTTAGGGTTTCACTTTCCATGTCAGTGATTGCATTCTGCTCTATATTCAGGTTTTGGGTTTGCAAATGGCAAAAAGCCCTCCCTCATGTAATTTCACAGGTTCACCACAAGATTAAATCTTCTGCACTTCAAATAAGTATGAAATGTCATTTAACAGAGCTTTGCATTTTCTACCAGGCCAGAAAGATTCCGGAAATAAGAGAAGTCACAGAAGATATGATTCTTATTTATCCAGCTGTGTTGTCTTCCACTGTCAACCAGAGAAGCAGTCACACATTATTATAGCTGGGATTCAGTTTCCAGTCTAGAGAAGTCAAAGATGAGCAATTAAGAACGCAAAAAACCCCAGACAGATGACATGCAGAGTTCATAGCTGATGGGATTCCCAAAGCTCAGCTAAAAGGCAGAGACTGTGCACAATGCAGGTATTTTTCATTTAAAAACATCTAAAAACAGTATCCCACCCACCCCCACCCCTCCCCATGTCCATTCTCTCAGCTCTTGCGAAGCCTGGAGGTTTTATTTCATCAAGCCAGTGAAACAACTTTGAATCTGCTAGGTCAAGCATATGGTTTCTGAGAACTGTTTCTTTGATGAAAAAAGATAAGGAATATTTATCATAAAATCCAGATGTTTTGATTTCATACTGTTTTAAAACTAAACTCTAGGTGTTGAAATCTTTTATATTTACTCATTTGTTTTCAGCAGATCTTTGACTCATTCAAATAAAATTTTTCTTATTTTCAGAAAATAACTTCTGATACTTTTTAAACAATAATTTCAAAGTCAGAAACAGCTGTGTTTTAACATCTTTATTATCCAGAAACTGGACCATGAGTTCTGTCACCACATTACACAGTGAGAAGTGTTTTATGAAAAGCAATTCTTCACCCTTAGGCTAAGCACAATCAAATCCCCTTTACTGTTACAGTATGGATTTTTAGCAACAAGTTTAAGGACTGACTAGAACACAGGAATTTCTGAACCAGACCACACTGAGCTATGAACAGAAATATCTGAAATAATACTGACTATGTTTGCTTATCCTGTATCAGTCTTTTGTAAGGTTCGTTTTTTCCCCACAGGATAAACTAATCTGAATTACTATTCTAGGGTTAGCAAATGTGAAGTCGTTGTGAAAAACGCAAAACAGGAATGAAATCTGTCAGGTCAGTACTTTGGCCAGAGGGTAACATCTCCAAAGATTCTAGTGAACATGTTGCAGACTGTTCTTCAAATCTAATTAGAATTCTGGGGACCCAAATGCATGCATCCTTTAGCTGTACTCAAAAAATCATATATTGATTCCACTTAAGTCTAGGCCAAGTCTTTACTTCACAAAAAGAAATTATAAAACTGAAAAGTACCAGCCCTCCTACACAGTGGACACAGGTTAACTAAAAATGAAGGGTGTTTGCATTTGGAATACAGCTTTCTACAAGAGAAGGATAAATTAAAATGGTGCATGGATCTGGTGTACCTGAGTCTATACTAACTGATGCTTCTGGTGCATGGATGGACAGGATGCAACTACATCCAGAGCTTGGGATGGTGTTGCTTTAAGTCTGACATCTTAGACTCGATTTCACTGGTAATGGAGTGTGACAAATGACCACACACACAACAAATAAGCAGCTCCTTTGTTAAACAACCAATTACAAGATTCTTACTGCAGTCACACAGCTACAGATCAACACAGAAGGTGGCACTTCCAACACAGCCCAACTCTAATGAAAGTGGATTGAGACTATAAATTACATAACACGAAGTACAAGTGTACTAGGCAAGGCACAGGATGAAAGTGAATTGAATGAGGCAGGACATCGTTTTCTGCAGGGGGAAAGTTACACAACAACTACTTGTGGGCTTCTAACTGCTACATTCAAAGTGGGGAACTGGGTCCAAAACACAGAGGTGTTGTGGCCAAAGCAGTGGCCATGAGGACAAGCATCCACAGCAAGGCTATTCAGGTAAAGCACAGCACAAAACTGAGTTAGCAGGAATTAAAATGCTCACATCTTATTTAGAGGCAACCTCTTTGGTTATGTAACTAAACATCGATACACTCCCAAGGAACAAATCAACTGTTCCATCAGAACATCAACTGTGATGTACCAACCAAAAGCAATGAAAAGACAGCTAAAGTGTAGGAAAAGCAATCACATAGTGAGTAAATCTGGGACAGCCTCCACAAAACAGATCTCTTGCTCTACCTCATACTTCATTGTGCTAATCAAAGGATCATTCCTCACTTTAGTTTTGATCTTCTACTTACTGAAAAGTAATACACACTCACAAAAAAATCTACATGTTATCAGGAAGCTTGCAATTATTATACTCCTTATGTTCTCTGTTAGTCTCAGTGGTTATGCAACACCAGTCATTTCATATAGAAATTGTTAAATATTAACCACTGCAGGCAAGAATCATATTTTAATATTTCTGAGAGTTTAAAGGGCTATTACCAATGTATAAGGGGGAGGCAGAACTCCATGAAAAAAAAAATCCAATAATTGAGCTACCAGATCACAGATAAATTTCTTTGCCCATAAGAAGTGGATTAAAATCTAAGATTGCAGTGGATATTGTGCAGGAAGCATAAGGTGCTCATTAAATTAATCCCTGCTCATTGTGAAGATCTTTTTCCCAAAGGAGTTCCAAGTCCTGTCTCAGCTGCCACAGCACAACGCAGCTGACCCCTGAATCTGCCATGTCCCACAAAATCACCCCTTAATTGTTGCTCTCCATTTCATGTTTTAACTCACGCGGCACATGAAGCAATACAAACCTCTCAACAAAGGAGCCCAGAAGCTCTGTCGGGTGTAGCAGCCTCCAGCCAGCCCAGGGCACGGCTGGGTGAGGAAGCACTGCAGTGTCCCACAGCAAGGCAGGCTCTGCCTCACTCCAGCCCCGCTCCCTCACCGTCCCCAGCACACTTTGACATGAGGATGTCCCACTGCAGCACTGAGTGAACACAGGACACAGCGGTAACTCCACACTGGGCTATGAGCAATGGACAAATGCCATCTCACCACAGAGCATCTCTTTATTAATATTTGTATGTACATGAACCAAACTAAATTGGAAAATGTTATGATGCTGTTTGCCTTGCTGGGAAAACAGCAAAGCTTGGAACACGTCAGTAACTCTTTTTTTTTTTGCACAGTATTTGGAGACCTTAAAAAATGGGTACACATCTGCATGAAAATAGTAGCAAGTACACCTTCTGATAAGGAATGTGCCTGTGTTTTCTGACTGACCACACAGGTTCATTACCTGCATCTGAACATGTACCTCTAGGCTGAAAAAGCTTTTTGTATCACAATTTTGAATCCTAATGTTTGTGATCCTGTTGCCCAAAAGGCTGTGGCTACATCCACAGTTAGAGACAGGACACTTCCTGGCCTTAACATACCAGGAAAGAGTTGCTTTCCATAATTATCTCACAGGAGATGAGGAGATAAGATATCCAATTATATATTAAAGTAATGATTTAATTAAAGGAATTAGAGTAATAAGACATTGTTATAGGAAGGCTGGATTAACATAGTCTCCATCACAGTGTTTTAATTATCAATACCACAGATTTATACTTTACCACCTGGGAGATGAAATGCAAAAATGCACAAAAATAGCTTGACAAAACCCATCCTGTGATGGCGAAGGAAATGCTTTTCAGAAGAATTGCTGACTTTTGTTAAATCATCTGTCCATTCTAAATGCTTAGAAATGTGTCTGCACACAGATTGGTATCAAAATAAAAAACATTGCATAGGCACACCATACCCTTCAGACCTTCTTAGTCACAGACTCATTTCAAAACCAAACACTAAACAATTTAAGGCCTTTTTTTCATACAGAAACCCCTTCATTGTAATGAAATACTTTTCCCATACCCCCAAAACAAGAAGTCCAAAACAAAGAAAAATTAGAAACCATTTAATTAGTCTGTATTTAGTGTTTTCATATGAAAATAATATTTTTTAAAACAGTCTTTCCAGAATATACATCTGAAGACACTTCTATTTAACTTTGTAAATAATGGAGACATAATATATGATTTAAATAAATGTAATTAGGTAGAAGTGCATATATATACACATACACACTACACATATAAAAATATATACAAATACATATAACAAGCGGATATATACACACATTTGTAATTTGCAATAATTCAGAAAAGGGAAAACCATTTAGCTAACAAAGTTTTGTATCGTTTTTAGTGTTGAGAAAAGGGCAGGAAGGGATTCACTGTTCTGGGCTTTATGCTCCTCTCCAGTTTATGGTACACTTCTATCAGGGACAATATCTGTATCAGACGGAGTTAAAAAACAAAACTAACAAAAGAAAATCAATTTGAAGAGATCAAATAGAGCAAAAATAAAATCAAAAGGAATTAATGTGGAAGGAGGGGAGAAAACTGATCAAGTACTCAATAAAAAGTCAAACATCACAGGCCAGGTTTAAGCCACACTCCAAAGGGTGGATTATGTCTGCATGAAAAGCAGCATTATTACATGATTTTTTTTTCTTTTAATTTGAAAAAGCAATCAGTATCTCCTGAGCCAGCTGAGAACACCTCTACAAGGAATCTTCCCACCCAAAGCATTATGCCTTAGGAATCACAGCCGGTGTTGAGGCAGCTCGGAATAAGGCAGGAGCATAACATCATTTCTTTATAGAAAGACATCAAATCACAGCAGTAATCCAGATTTCCATGTGAATTTCTAGTCACACTGTTTTTATATAATTTTTTTTTAAAATCCAGTTAGCTTATAAATTCTCTTGAAGTGTAAATACTTTTTAGCAGCAACATCCACACATATATACTGAAATACAGATGTGTACTTCTAAACACCCTTCTAATTCTTAAGTCTCTAACATGTACAGAAACTGGTAAGTTCAAAAGAATATTCAGACACTACAATTCTCATTCTTTTTTCTTTGTAGTTTGTCAGTGTGTCCACACCCATCCAACCAACACGTTGATCTCTCTTCAAAAAGCCCTGAAAAGCACCACTTGCCAAGACCATATTTATTCCTTTAATGACTCCAAAAATTCCATCTGCTGTTGCTCCTGTGTTATAAAAACTGTTTCAAGTTCCCATTTCAAATCACATTCAAATGATCTCAAAGTTATCAAGCTCCCAGTTAGTTACACCACACAGTATAGAGGACTCAGAACAATCCAGCAATGAGGCACAAACAGTACAAAACAGATGTTAAAAGGAATGCAAAAAGAGAGGTATGATGAAAGAAAAATCTGCTAACTGGACTGGAAGGAAAGTAGACAATGTTTCAATTCTCCTGTCTAATTTAAAATGTTTCCAAAAGTTTAACAGTTGACACAGCCGGCAAACAGAAAAGTTAAAACATTTCAGTTTAGTCTTCCTAATACAAGAGGAAGAAATTCTGACTAAAAGCTTCAGCATTTTTCTTAGCATTTTTCATTACTCAGTTAATGAAATATGCCTTGGATCCAGCTTAATCACTGGGCAAGAGATTAATAATCTTCTGTAAAGGTTGGTTGAATAATCACTAATTTAACATTTCCTGCCACAGGTGGTGGGCTCTAACCCCACCAAGCAGAGTTCAGAAGTGGACTAGAAGAGGCAGCAGCGATGTTTCATTACCCGGCTTCAAGCCAGAGTGATACTGCTACTGAGAAAAAGAGTAAGCCTCACACAGAATTACACACTTTCCATCATATCACACTCCTGCTGCGCTGGCATTCAAGCATCTAAAATGAAATAAAGGGAGAGATGACAAAAAAAAGGCCAAACAAAATCAAACAACTCGAGCCTGGCTGATACAATGCACAGTTCTAGATAGTCTGTATAGCAGGAGAATGTGACATATTAATCACACAAACAGCTCTCTCTGCAATCCCCAGCAAGAAATATCTACACTTCCTGTTGAATATGGGGCTTGATTCTGAGATAACAAATTGCAATTTCACAAGAAAGTGACATTTCATTCCCTAGAGTTTAAGCACTTTCAGAAAGAGGTGGCTCTTCCACCACCTTTAGAGGTCAGCCCTCTTTTCATTTTACCACAGCCTGTCACTCACGTTCATGCCAATACCAGTGAGCCTCCCTGTTCATCTCCCACTTCCGTGGCTGTACCACTGACAAGAGTTGGTGGGATGTGGAGACAAAAACATCTTAAAGAAAGTTTCCTCAGAGCATGATGCTTTTTTTAGCTGAATGATGCATTGTACATGCTTTTGGAGACCATATTCTCAGAATAGTGAATTCTAACACAAAATTTTTTTGAAATTCCAGAACCTGCTACACAGTTCTTTATGTTATATTGGCAAAAGGAACTTGCAACCAAAAATTCTTTAGTGTTATAACAAAACTGGTTTCCATGTACATTTCCACTGCCCTCTGCTGTTTGAAATACCAGAGACATTCCAGGTTTCATCTTCTCAAGAGTGACACAAAATCCTAAACATTATTGCTTTTAAGGGAGAAATGGCCAGAGATGACCCCAGTGCACAGCCTGCACTGAGCCTGGGACACAGCGAGGACAGTCCAGCTTCCCACCCTGCACACATTCAGCTGGCAGGAGCCCTGGATACTGGTGTTAGGAACAGAACTTGCTTGTTCCTGGTATTCCAAAGAAAACAAACAAATGAAAAAACAGACTCTGCTCTGTTACAGCACAGTGAAAACTGCAATGGAGGTGAGGTCATCTCTGCCACTGATGGCTTTCACACTTTTTAAGCACTTCCAGGAGTCATCACATCTCTGCTGGCCAAAATGGCAGCTCCTTGCCAGCCTCCCCTGGCCACAGGCAGCAATCTCTGCTTCTGCATTGCTTGTTGTGATGGAGATTTTCCGGTCAATGTAATGCAAAAGGAACACTGTAGTGAACAATGAAATGAAAGTAATATTCAATGTGTTTAACATTAACAACAGGAAATGGGTGTGCATGTACGGGATGCTGTAAGGACAAGGATTAGCACAGCTTTGTTTGAGCACTGGTATTTACTCTGTCTTTATTTAACCTTCTTCCTTCCCCTTTTCGGAAGACGGGGGAGAGGACCAGTAACTGGAATCTAGAAGAGATAATACACTGAAACTTTTGCAAACTTTACTGTAAAGTCCAAACCAAATTCGCTAAATAAATTACATTTATTTCTTTAACATAAGAGTTTTCTGTTGCATGAGAATTCTCAGCCAGAATTTGAACAATCCTACATAAATTATGCTTTTAATTAAAACAATCAATATCTAATGATTCTAAACTCACTTAGTATATAAATAAAAAATAAGATGCAATTTAAATGAGTCCATACACTATTTAGATTCATTTTCTGTTCTTCTCTCAAATACTTTTCAGCTGGGACCTGTCAGATCCAGTTCTTTATGTCTCCAAGTAATATAATCAGTCAGCATGCAAACAATCCCTGGATTCCTTAGTCTTTGGCAAGCTGAGGTGATGAAGTTGCAGCTCCTGGCCTTGTATGTTTGTGCTGAGGGAGTTTAGCATAGGATTGGTTGTAAAAGCAAGAATAATCAAAGTTGGGGTGTTTTAATGCTCTAAGTGTATTCTTAAAGGTTTTGTGCACTTGCAGGGCACACAGGCCCTTGAACACAGAGTCACTGAATCCCTTAGGTTGGAAAATCCCTCTAAGATCACCAAGTCCAGCCATTAACCCAGCACTGCCGAGCTACCACTAAATCCATGTTCCTCAGTGCCCCAACTACGTGGCTTTTAAACACCTCCAGGAATGGTGATTCCACCACTGACCTAGACCACCCGTTCCAGTGTTTGACAATGCTTTTGGTGAAGAAATTTTCCTTAATATCCAATCTAAACCTTCCCAGGTACAACTTGAAGCTGTTTCTTCTTGTCCTGTCACTTGTTACCTGGGAGAAGAGACTGAGCCCCACCTGGCTACATCTTCCTGTCAGGTGTTGTAGAGCCTTAAGGTTTCCAGATCCCTGATTTGCCTCACACTACAGGCCCCCACCTTGATCACATATTTCTAAGAACTTCAAAGTACAGTTTTAGTCAACATATACACAAATATTTTGAAATAACTTGGCTTCCTAACTGAGAGGACGCTCTCTAGTTTTCCAAGAAAGGATGCTGTAAACTGGGGCTGGAGCTGCAAAATTTGAGATCACATTTGTTCACTGGTGTCCCTAATGGGCTACTCTTATTCACATACTGACAGCCCAAAATCAAAACTCAACACAAATCATTAAGAACAACCAAATACACTAAATGCTAACCACTGCAACATGTAAGACAGGTTGGAAAGTTTTTGTACAGCAGTTTGAAATGAAAGATTCTAATTCTATACTTTGTTCTACTCTTAATGAATACAAAAATCAGGAAGCATTTATCCCCAAAATATCTAACCTGAATCTCCCTTGCTATGAAAAAAGCCCATTTATTCCTGTGCTACACTTGGCAAATACAGAGAACAAGTGCCCACCTTGCAACTGTTCACACACACTCAGAGATAAACCTATACTCACATCTGATACCAAGTTTTGTTTTTCTATACACAAGATGCACAAAATCTTTTAAACCTCCCTCAAAGCCTGTATTCTCTACAGTTATTATCTATCTTGCTACTTTTCTATCCACATCTTTCCAAAGGGCAGTGTCTGTAACAGCACCCAGTTTTCCAAGTGATACCACATCCACATGCTGCTGAGCAGAATCATTCTGCAGTGTAAACACACTGTAAATAGGATGTGTTACAGCTTTCACTTTGACAATGGAGACAATAATGCATATTGCTACAAATATTCCCCTTTAAACCCTAGCATCAGCCAAAATTCACATTTTCAGCCTAGGAGATTGAGGCAGAGGTGTTTACATGGGTATGACAGAAAAGCAGAAGCAAAGACCTAAACCCATCATCCTGCAGCAACCAACGACCAATGCAGAGAGAAAAATAAACCATCCTCCATCCCACTGGGAATAGCAGAGTATATTACCTCAACCTTTAGCAAATTTCTTTCCTTATAGAAGGAAACATTCCTGCCAAACAACATTTTGGTTTAATCAATACCTAATCTTAAATCCTGGCATGCTTGGAAGGAATATCTGTACAATTCCAACTTATACACAAACAATAAAAAGTTAAACGATCTCGATTCACGCTTACCTGATGATGCACAAACAAGCAGCACCACACCATGAGTTATTTTGTATTGTACTCAGATTTTAGGAGGTTTCTTAATTTTCAGCGTGACAGTGAAAAGTCTTTGCTACAAAGAAGTCCCTATGTCTGTCCTTCAGTTTTCAGCAGGAACTACTCCCCATGCAGCCACACAGTTTGCTCGCTTCCTGTCATGCAACACACTGCAGGTGTCAGAAGCTGAGGGGTCTGTAATGTCGTGTCTATCTCTGCTGTGGTTTTTCTCTCACACACTGCTTCAAAATAATATTTTAAATAGACAAAAGTGTTTTGTGAACAGCACCAGTGTGGTGAAGGTAAAGATATACTAACAGGTTTCTAAAATAACAGGTAGGTGTTTGGGAACTTTGAGTCTCTGTAACTGAAACAGTCCATCTCCCACCTGTGCAATTCTTAAACAGCAGCAATGGGCTTTAAACTCAAGGGCAGACAACTGTCTCCAAATGTAGATGTCTCAGCAAACAAAAGAGCTGGTAGATACTGGGCAGAACTTTTAAATATTTATTTTACAGATTTTTTTTAAAGTATTTGAACAGTTAGGGGATGTGCTTAGCAGGAGTTCTTAAAGTAACGGAAGCATAATGATAAAAAATGAAGTACAGGGTGTTTTAGAATCAGCCCAGAATAAAGGAGCAAAGATAAGCATGGCAGAGCACCCCAATTTTGCATAAAAGGTCAAGTGCAGGCTTTGATTTTATCACTAGTAGTTCAATATAACTGAAGAATTACATCTCACTCTTAATCTGTCCCTATCCTGTTCAGTCTTTTGTGGTTTGCTCAGATCTGCACAGAGCTGTTTTTGCCAGCTGCAGAATTCTGCATTCTTCCACTTGGCAAGAATGTCAAGATAAATTTAAATTTGGGGAGCAAGATAACAGCAATTCAAACTTCATCTTTTAAAAAAACAAGTCCTTAGTGAGCTGCTGCAATCTTTCTTCTGATTGAAAATTTCTGCTGAGCTTGGAGGAAGAAAATAAAAGGTGAAACTGATACCAGTGAGCAACCAGTTCCTTTGAGAAGAGGAGCCATGACATTACTGCAGACAGAAAATACTGACTGAAAGACCTTTCAGAATGCAGACATTTTAGGCCAAGACTTAAAAAATTACTTAAGTACATCCCTCTTGGTGAAGGCTATTGGCCTGTCTTCCCTGCCCAAAGGTGAGCTAAAATCCAGCCTAGCCACCTTCTTTTCAGACCCTTCCAGCAGAACATACATATAAATTCTATATATAAGCCTGAAATATTTTTCAAGCATTCTTTACTCTCTCTTTATTAACTTAAAGGTATTTCTTAAATAATCTTTTACCCCATACAGGAAACCCTAATCCTCTGCTGTCAGAATCTGGTAACACCTCACCCAGGATCAAATACAGGAGTGCAGTTTTCTCAAGTGTTATGATATCTGTAGCCCTTTATTTGCACCAAGGATGAAGTCAGGTAGGCAGGCATTTTCCAATCAGATTTCCTGGTAGCATTTGGATTTCCGTATTCCACTTCCTGGAGACCACAACATGTAAAGACTTTAACTTGTTATGCTTCTTTATATTTGCACTTGCACTACTCCTCAGGCCATCTATAACCACCTGCCTCTGCAGCCATCAGAATTTAAGAAGCCTAAAGGCAGATACTACAGATTTCAGCTTTGTGTCAGGCTTTTTCTCACCAGTCTAATAAACAACATTTAAAGCAGTGTGGCCCCCTACTTGTATCAATCAACACATATTAATGGGATGGCACAACCTGCTTTCTACAATCTGAGGACAGAAAGCATCCTATCTGTGTTTTTTCCCTGCAGTTGCACATGCGTCACCACCAAGGTACTCTGCACTTTGTTGACAGCAGCATCAAGGGCATCCACCTGAAAGAAAGTGCAGCTTGAACTTACTTATATTGTAAACAGCCACACAGGTACCAAGGAAAGAACTCTAAGATACCCTATCTAGATTCCAGACAGCAACTTCCTCAAAAGAATGAGGTCCAGAAATCAGAACTGACAAATGCAAAATACGTAAATATATGAAAGCTGCTCCTTTGGCCCCTGTGTAGTTACAGCACTGTTGCCCACTCCAACAAAACATAAAATGAAACGAGACAGCAGAATGAACATAGGATCGAATAAATAGCCAGAAACATCCACAAAGCTCTGGGTAAAGGGAATTAAATATTGCTGTAACTATAGTTTTCAAGAACAGAGAATGAACACCAGCTATTCATTATTTAAATTTTTTTAAAAACTGAAATTAAAAAATCTGACAACACCAGGTCTCAGAAAGTTTCCTGCCTTAGGATTCTCACTTGTAAAATGCCCAAAGCAGCATGGTGGCATAAGGCTGGAGCCTGTCAAATGTTTGTAACCAGCAGCACATGATAAGTCATTATTCAGACAGCACACAGTTTCCAGTTGCTATATCAAAAATCACAGCAAAATGCGAGCAAAGCTACCTAAGCAGATTCACTGTTACTTTCTTCTCCAGAGTTCTTAAAATTATAGATATTACAAATAGGAAAATAAATACATAAAAACCCTTCTTCCAGGGCAGTATCCTACTGCTGCAACCAGGATTTTTTACTGCACAAAGGGGAAAATACACATCTCAAGTGTTGTGAAGTTTGACCTTGCTCCTTCCAAGCGCTGGGAGAGATGTTCATTAGTAGCAAATTCCCTGCAAGACATCGAAATTTACCCATCCCATCTCCCATAGTACAAACCACTGTATTTGTAGTTTCTCACATATTCTCCCAGAGATAAAGATCTGAGGAACTCTAAGATAATGCTTCCCAGAATCTGAAAAAGATTGCTATGGCTTGCTGAAGACATTTAAAAGAGAATAATTTTTATTTTTGCTTCTAGGACTGTAGTAGTCCAGAAGCAAATGCCACACCAAACTGCACCAGCCACTGAGCAACTGAGGACCCTCAGGAAGTGCTGCAGTTCTCTCCCATCTCCTCCCAGTATCCTTACAGGCAGGACACGAAATCTAATCTAATCTTTTTAGGATCGGTACAGCTGCCCTCATTTCATGACCTTTTCACAAGGCTAAAGCTCTGCTTTGGACTGGAAGTGTCTCAGAGGACACAGGGATTGTTGAAACCTATGACTGCTACTTCTGAGGATATTTAAGGCTGTGAACAACTGAAAACAGTGCTTGGAAAATAAATAAGTTTTGTAAATTCAGTGGGGAGCCTGCTGGCACAGAGATTGAAACTGTTTTCTCATTGTGCATTATGAGTGTTTTAAGAATACTAAATTTAACGCTCTCTGAAAAGCTTAACAATTTAATCACAGTCTAGAAAGAGACACCAGCAGTGTACAATTTTTGCATTAAGAACAATGTAATAAATATTTTTAAGTGTGCATTTTACATATCCTTAGAACATTACTGCAAATCATGTCAGGATCATTTTATATACACTGCTTCATACATCTTCCATTAGAATGGGATATCCCACTTCAAAACATGTAACAGAATCCAGCAATTACAAAGATCTGTCATCATGAATGAAATTTAAGAGCTTCAACAGGTCTGAATTTACTTTAAAAATTTTAATTTAGCATTCTTAAAGAAATATTACAGTATGTTCTTACATACGCTTGGATTGTAAATTCTTTAGAGAATGTTTATGTGATATCCAGCAAAATGGAGACCTTGTTTTCTGGTTGCTACTGTAACAATAAAATTTGTTTCCAGGCTGCAATAAATAGAAGACACCACCATACTGCTGTTGTTATGCATTTGTGACAGATTTTAAAAGATGGCCATAATTGTTAAGTGCTGTGTACATTCTAACCACAGCATTAGCTTACAAGAATCTTGCTCTTATGCTTAGAAATAATTAGGATTCATTCTACAACTGAGATGTTTGAGCAAATCTGGCTGTGAAAGCACCTCTGTGTTTGGAATGAATGAGAGCCCTCCTGGAGAAACCAACAAACCACTCAAAATGCTCCTTCCAATCAGAAAGAACTCAAATTTCCTTTTCTTTTCCCATCAGCTCTAGGACTGTTTGTAAGCTGTTTCAGAAGTTCAGAACTTTTCAGGAGGTTTTCCTCCTCTCCTGGTCCTTAAAGGGATTTTGTTTAGCTTTCTGTCACAATTACAACTTGACTAACTAAATTAGAACCTGTGGAACTGCAGAGGGACTGGAAATGGAGAGGTAGATGTTAGAACAAAACTTCCAGTATGGAAGATTTCCCAACTGTCTCTGGCTATGCTTTTGAAACCTTTTCCAAATGTGTAGTCCATCTATTTACTTTTACTGAAAATTTAACCCACAGCTTTAAATCATAATACCTAAGCACCACCAAATTGGAAACTTTTACAATCAGCTTAGAATGACCAGTGAGTTTTTACAGTACAAGCACTAGGAAATAAGAGAACAGACCATCACAACAATTTGGAGAAAATGGAAAGAGCAACGTTAAAAATGGATCTTTGTAACAGGTTGTGATAACACCAAGTTCTCCTGCAAGCATCACAATGAGTAAACAAAACAGCAATTCAAGACCATGTGTGCAGCCATTCATATCCACTAGACATTTGAAAATAAAATTGCTAACAGAAAACACTGTAGCATCAATAAAATACTAATTATAGTTCAAAATTGCTTCTAAAATGTTGGTTTCTCAGACTGAGTGGCACCAAATTCAGCTGGACAACAGCACCAGTCTGTTAACCATTACAGGTTTCTGAAACAAAGTCACAGGAAATAGTAATTTCACATCACATGTTCTCAAAGAGCAGCCACTGGTGGAGTGAGGGGAAACAAAGACAAAGAAATGGGCAGAGCTGGATTTGAGTTAAATTGAACAAGGGTCAAGTTCATCTGCTGCTCAACAAAGAAAAGAACAGTAAATGACAGCAGGAGTACAAGGTTAACACCCAGTATGATTAAAGACAGGAAATCTGCTCTATAACAGAACATCCAACTTAGCCAAAGAGGATCACAATTGGACCTATCTGCTCTATCACATGCTGCTTCTAGCTCAGTATTGTCTGTATGTGCAAAATAGCTGGCATGGAGGGTTTACAGCCTATACAGAATATTTCTACTATAAATAACAAACCACACCCGGAACAAAAATAAACTTGTTACAAAGCACTTAAAAAGATCCATAAAATAAAACCCTACAACAGTAACAGAATGACTGTATGGAGTATTAAAGAAAAAACCAAACCAATTTTTGAAAAGATAAAATTAAATTATACAAAACCCTTCCAAAAGGGAGATGTTACACTATTTTCATTATCAGAAAAATTCAAAGTATTAATTGAATAACTGAGCTTTAGTAAGCAAAAAAAGTCATGGGTGAAAAGTCTTGCAGATATGGAAGTGTAAAAGTCTGCAAAGGTCTTTTCATGAATGCCTCAGCCAAGTGCTCCATAAGGCCCTAAATATTTTTGCCCCAAGAAACATAGAATCTAAAGTGTATTTCCTATAACTACCACATAATTAACTTGGAAGCACCTCTGTAAACTAGGTGGAAAGGTTTAATGGCTATGTACTTAACTCATAGATGACTTCAGATGTAAAAGTTGTGAAAGTTTAATAATCAGCTACTGAATTAAGTTAATTAAGTCAGTGCAAATTCCTAAGCAGTACAGCACTCTCTAGGCAGCACAAGCAGTAATAGCCCATAAAACATGCACAAGTTTGTCTACCTGAGTCCCAAACTATTGAAATCCTGGAACACTGAAGTCTAAAGCCCAGCCCACATCATTCTCCTTTGTAACTGATTTATAAACAACTCACAGATGTCTCTCCAGTACATTCATGATTTTTGCCACATTACTGTATGCAGAGGACCTTATAATTTGCAGTACCCATTGGTTCTACAAAGAGATATGGCCATTCATCACAGGCCTAACAACCAACACATCAACAAACCATGTTTTGCTGGAATTTCAAATAAAACATTCTAGCATGACATGACTAATCTCGCATCACACGCTGTGGGTAGAAGTGATGGTAATCAAACCATGCTGACTCAGCACATGCCTTTGGAGTAATACATTTTTTAAGTCTTACAAATTGTCTAAGTGGTCACTCTGAATTGGTTTATGAATTCAGTGTATACATTAAGAATAGAACAACGCTGAAGTGTTTTGAAACTGCGGATGGAATCAACTGCTATCCAGTTACGCAAATGCCACACAATGAATTCCTGATAGCATCTCTATTTGTCTGCCAATATAAACCTTGCTGTTCCAAGAGAAATTAGTCTTGTGACTAATCAACAACAGTTCTAATGGTTTGCTCAAAACCAAAACCAATAACAAGCTAAACCATTTAAAACTCCGCCCATAGATTAAGCAGGGAGACATCAAACCCAACTCTTCTACAAACAAAAATCCGTGTCCAGGGTGTCTATTTGCTACCATTTATAAGCTCCTATCTTCTGAACTAGAAATTCTGTATCACAAAAGGATATTTGTAATGCTCCTTACATTGCTGCTACCAATGGTGTGAAGCTTCCCTGCTCCTGCAGTGCTCCCAAGGAAGAACTGCAAGAACAGACTTACAGAATTGCTTCTCACTATTTCTGGTGTCAGGTATCAGGGGCATTCTGGTCCAGGAAAGGTCAAAGCTGGACAGCAGCATTCCAGCTCCTCCACAGAGGCAGACCAAAGGCACGTCTGAGCAGAGCCAGGCAGTAAAAGAGACGAACTGAGACAAACTCTGAAATGGAAGAGCTTGAACCCACTGTAAGGAGACAGAGGAAGAGATGTAAAAGGAGCCAGTGGCACACTGGAATTCATCATCTGTTGGAAAGCAGAAAAGGAATATGGAATTCTTCTGTTCAAAGACAAAGGGGGATGAGTCGGGTCAGGGACCAAGCATCCACCTGGCATCTCTTTAACCTGCTGCAGGTCAGAAGACACAGGACTCTGCAGAGGTAAAGGGAGGAAGCAGCAGCACCAGAGCAGCCTTGGGGAGCAGGACACCCCTGCCTCAGAGCCTGTCTATGGCGTGGGAAGGAACTGACTCCTGACTGCTGTGGCACAACAGGTACAATTATTCCACTCCCAGCTATGCTGTGACTACACAAAGTAATCACTTATAAAAACATGCTGTCAGTGACATAAAGTAACCATCCGAGGAGGAGGAGGCAGCTTAAATTGTGCCTAGGAGTATACTGAACTAACAGAAAACCACACATGTTTTTAATGCATATGGTAACTTGTGTTTTTAAATCATACTGGACATACTAAGAGATAATGATATTTAAGCATATTTGATGTAGAGACATTAGTGCATAACTTCGTTTCAACAAGTATGAAAAAAGGCCTGTATGATACCACTTCTAATATGTTTCTGTTACAGGTAACATCATTGCTTAAGCAAACAACTATCAGTGGATACAGAAATTAAGTAAAACCAGGCAGAATCCAGGAGAGGTACAGAGGTGCTTTCTATGGTAGTAAATAATTATGTAATTTATGCAATTAATCATCAAGTTAAAGCCATGAAAGAACTTCTTTTCTCTATTAGCAATTCTTATCTTTTAATCTTGAGATTCGTGCACCCTGAAAGGGATAACTGAAGTGTGCCAGTCTGCACCAAAATATACTGTTTTCTAAAAAAAAAGTGTGGAAAAGTCTGGAATTCTTCTCATTTGGCATGACGAACATATTTCCCCCACAAACATTTGTGCAGTAAAACTAGCAAAGAAACCACATCTAAAATTGACTTTCAGCATATTTAACACTTATTTATGTCAGCTTTCTCATAAATTAGATCAGCCTTCCTCACAGGTGACCACATCTGCAGCTCAGTTAGATGCTTTTGCAAAACTAGAAAGGAAACAAGAAAGGACGAAATAGGAAGAAGACTCGATGCAATAAATTATCTTCAATCTTCAGGCAACTGTGCACTAAACACATGCCTCAAACTATTTCAAGTACAAAACGTTGGTTTAGATTTCACTATTTTTAGCACTGAAGATCTTCAGCCAAATTTGTTGTGCATGGCAGGGAGGAAATAAAGAAACCATCATAATGGTTCAGATGTCTGCTCAAAGCATGCAGGAAATGATGCTCTCTTGGTGGAACAGTGGAGAGACATATCAGAGACAAGTGCAGACAAAACCAGCATCCTCTTCAGTTCTGCCTGCAGCCCAACATTCTTCACTAATCAGGTAATGGCTTTTCTTTTGATTGACTGGCAGTTTCTTCATAGTCACCTCACACATCGTCATAGCAACACCGTGTACCACTACTTCTGCAAATGTACTGATTTTATTTAAGGTTTGTTGGGTCTTTTGGGTTTTTTGGGTTTTTTTTTCTAGAAAAACAATCATTTGAAGACTTCCATTTGCATATCTAAGTCTAGAAGCTTATCCTGCTGGCATAAACAAAGTGAGTGCTTTTAAGGGAGCAGGAAGGGAGACAGATAAAGTAGCTGAAATCTCAAACTCTCAAGAGAGATTCTTTTTCTTCTTGAATTCAGAACTTCCTTATTTATAAAACTGACTGCTCTTACTGTGGTAAAATATAGCATACAAGCATATAATTCAAGACTGTATCAAAACTACCAAAAACCACAGAAGCTTTAATCCTGACATCTTCTAATTGTATGGGGATGACTGTACAAATGTAATCCTCATTTGATGGAATGCTTTATGAAATGAAGCCGTTTCCCACCCTACACAGCAACATAACACATTATTTCCACAAACACTCAGAGCAGCATATTGACCTGCTCTCTCATAAGCACCAAACAGCAAGGCCGAGGAAAGCCACTTATCTGCATCAAGGTTTTAAGGGAATGGTGGCATGGAGATGAGAAGGACAGTGAGAGTTAATGGCAATCAGAAGATAAAGCAAAAATAGAATTAATACTAATTTCTATGCCAAGATCTGTGCTGGTGCTTTCTTTATATTCATTATTAACCTGCCTCTGAACTGCCTCATCCCTTCACATATTTGTGTTTCTTCTCCTTACCAAGTCCCAGCCACAACTTGCTCCCCACCCACATCATCTTACCATCTCAGGGTCAGCACTTGCAAATGTTGAACTGATAAATTTGCAGTGTTATATAGATGTCTTCCTCCACTTTGTGCTTCCATCTCTCTACTTTTACACTCACTAGCTTACCTCCATTTCTATATTTTATCCATTTCCACTCTCTTTCTCTCCCAATTCTTTCACAGCTGTTTGCTTTCTCCACCCTGACTATCCCTCTCTCCAAGCTGCAGATTCCTCCTCTTTCCTTCTCCAATCCTATATCCAGGATAGGATTTTGCTTTTATTCCTTTTCTATATTCTGTATTTTATATTCCTTTGCTTTATTCCTCTTCTATTTTAAGTACCACATCTAACACCTAATCTCCTATGTTCTGGTCTTCCCTTCAGTGTGGGATATTCTTATCTCCACAGGTTCTGTTTCTTCCTCAGGAATGAGAGTTTTCACTATAAATACTTTCCCTCTATAATAGTCATTTGCTGGACACATGACTATAAAAATCTCTTCAAACCCCAAATTAACCTGATGTCTTCTGTGTATGCAGGAGGAGATTTACTGCAAAAAGATTTCACTGCTCAGTAACTTTAAGTCTAAATTTTATCTCAACCAGGTTTGATTTACTCAGTTAAAAAAAGAAAAAATTAATAAACTCCTTTCTTCCCACTGATATCTAAACACTGCCCAAAATTCTGGAAGACACTGCTACCACTATCTAAAAATGACGGAAACATGGTATCATTCTGACATGAAAATCCCCATTGAGAGAGTTAAATGCGATCTCTAACCACAGGGCTCGAAAGAGCTGCTCAAGATGGAAATCAGCTTCTTCTGATAAATTAAGTAAGGAAAAGAGAAGTGCAGAGGAGTTTCTTTGGTAAATGTGTACCATCTCAGCCTTCCTTATCTTACTCTGAGGTTTACGTTGGTGTATGTTCAAGGCTTCTTTAACATGTCCCTCTATCAGCATGATACTGGGACATTGAAACTGAGTGAACTGACTGCAAAGTGAGGACAGGGAGATGAACACAATGTTGTAATTCTGTGCTAATCACTTTATTCTTTATTATTTTTTGTGACTGTTGAAATGATCCTGTATTATAGTCTGTAATAATAGATATAGAAGTTAAAAAAAAACATAGCCATGAATAAGTCAGCTCCAGAGTTGTGTTTGTTATACTCAGCTCTGGCTCTGCTCCACTGTCAACATTAACCTAGCTCTTTTAGCCAGCAAGGTTTTAGTCATGTTTGAGAAAAGACATCAAAGCCAACCTATTATCTTTCACCATCTCTATGAAAACCTGTGTGACTTCAAGTCTGCTTACTGGGCTTTTCATAACACAATTTTTCCATCCATCAAAATAAAGTTAATGCTCACACAATGCAAACATCAACAGACACTTAGCTCTCTCTTTTCCAGTGCTCAGCTATCTTGGCTTCAGCATCCAAACAGATCAAGTGAACGACTCACACAGGTTCTTCCCTCAATGCAGCCATTTGTTTCAAACAACTGCAACTGCCTACTATGCACTGTATGAAATACTACAGCTGTAGAACTTGACATCTGTGTAAGTATCAAAATTTTAAGTTTCCTTAAAAATAAGGTGGCAGTCACCTGCCACCGATCTTCATTTCCACACATGAAGGAAGCACACTGAAGATCCATTAACTTGCTGCCTGTTTTCTCTAATACTACTATTCCTACCTCCTTTCAGGTTCTTGATTCTGAAGTGTTTTACTCCCCAGTTTTCTGTTCTTTGTGTACAGCTTGCTCCACCTGCACCACACAGGATCACAGACCTCATGCTGCCACTGTTAAACCAGCCCTATGTCTTCAGTGAGCTACTGCTCTGAACTTGGGATCATTGTTTCTTCAGCTACAACTCACACCTACAATACTCTTCCTACTATTTTCATGCCCACCTTCTTCCTCAATTACTTTTCCAGCATAGCTGGGAGAGAACTGGGGGAAACACTGAGTCAATTTTATTTTTAAACTAGCTCTGCACTATATAATAAATCTACAGCTTAGAGGTTGTTGATATTTTGCCTACACCCTTGACAGGGCTGTTGTGAGGGAACTATTCTCTCAGTATCACTGACAACTTCATCCCTAACACAATAACAATAGAATAACACAAGAAATAGTGACAATAAAAAGCTCACAGTAAACAATAGTGAATGCTCTACTTAAAACACCAAATTAGAATGCAAAAGCCAGTACCAGATATTGTAAAAAAAAATTTTTTTAATGAAGTCTACCATATTATAGCAACACAGATCAGTAAATCTGTCAATACCATTTACTCTTTCAGCAAAGCACTTAGGTAATGTCTGTCTATTAACTATTTTGTTGGAAGAAGCTCAGAGAAAACGAATTTATATGGTCTCCCAAGTACAAGTCAGTCCACATTACAGGTAATGGTAATTTAGTGTTTGCAAGGCAGAAAAGCCCTTCCTTTAACCAAAAGATTACTATGACTTAGATACAACATGCAGTGACTTCTCTTGGACTGTATCCCAGGCTCCAGCACTTACACACATGGCAAACACACCACTGCCACTGCAACACCACCATCACATTAAGTTTTACACCAAATGGTGTAAGGGTTCACAGGCCACAGGAGACAGAGAGGGGATAACAGATGACTCTGAACAAATTAACCTACCTAAGAAGCTACCTTGGAAAACTGAAGAGGACAAGAATAAAAGCTCCTGATACCCCCAGCAAATATTAAGATTCTCAGTGTCACTTGCATTGCTTTTCCATGTATCTTTTCAGTCAGTTTCTGTGGGAACACACAAGCTTCCATATTTCCTTACTCAGCCATGCAAATAGAAATAAAACCAATTCCCTTCTGCCTTGTAAGAGGCTCACGTAAATTTTTGTTACAATTTAACTGTACTTCTGCAAAGTTTACATAATACAAACTTTCAATAACTTTACAAATATCTACATTAAAGAGTATCAGTCCAGTTTTCATTATTTATTTTCAGATATGAAAACACACCCTATTTTTTTTTCGTTTAAAGTAGGTTAATGTATAGTGTGATTATGTCCCGCACCCCTCATAATACAACCAATCACTTTAAAAAAAAAAAGCTGGCATTTTAAAAAAGCCTTTTAGAAGGGTACAAAATTTAAAGTTCTAATTGTTTTGCCATTATTTTAGTCCTCACAGATCATGGTTTAAGTACAAAGTTACATTGCAACAGAATGAAGCAGGAGGGAATGCTATAGTGTAAACAAAACAGTACTAAACTTACCCCTCTGAAATTCCAGCCCTTGGTGGAAGGAAACAAGGAAAAGTTATTCTGTTGCTGCTGTTTTGGCCTGCAAGATGAGACAAAGAAAAGTGTTTACATTTTCAGCTGCCATATTTTCTACCTCAATAACAGAATGACAATAGAGGGAGAAAAGAAAACACATGCTTCAAGTACTAAGACACTTAGACTTCCTTGGCTGTACCTCTGACAGGTTTCTGTCTTCAGTGTTAAATATTTTAATTCAGACTGAGCACTAAGGGACATGGCAGCCTTTCAAGCCTTCAGAGATGCTCTGACTTGATGTCTGACAGCAACTTATTCCTCCCACTGATTTTCAGCAGAGACAACCTTGACCCAAACAAGTCTGTGAAGCTGCAATTACACCACGTGATGCAAGATGGTGCAGCTGGACAGGAGGGGGACATTTCCTTTCATGCTGACAGTGGAGCTACACAAAGCTGTAAAAAGCAAGGTAGCCAGCCTCTTGTGTGATGCTAAAAACTAGAAGCTGACTTCTGTTTTTGTTCCTTAAAAAAAAAAAAAAAAATTTCTTACTCCTACCCTATAATTAACACTGTACAATTATGTCTGAAAAGTAACCATAACATGGCCCACTTCTCTCCTAATGAGTGCTTTTCACCAGTAAGATCTTCAATTAGTTCACAAAGGTAGGCAAACATTGCTGAGATTTTACACATGGAGTCAGATCAAAGCTCGAGTGACCTGCTGAAGCTGACCAGATCAGCACATGGTTTGGCAGCAGGACCCAAGTGCTGAGCACACTGCACCTCCAACCATGCAATTAGACACATTACAGAAGCGACCATGAATAGTAACAGGAACACAAAAACTTGGTTAAAAAATAGCAAATTAAATGGCTGCTTGTCCAACCTCACCATCCAACAATAACACAACAGATACTGAAGTTAAAGCACTGAACTAACACACAAGTTCTTCCTGCTGCTTATAGCTCCTGAAGGACACCAACACACCAGACCCCTATCTCTTTCCTTAGAGTCAGGATAGCAATAGTTTCCACTGTCTTTTTTTCTGTCTTTTATTGGTGTAAAATATTTGGTGTACGGATGCTTTAGTTTCCACGTTCATTAAACACATCATAGAGCTGTGATCACAGTAAACGTTTTTAGATGCCAGCATAACGCAAAAAATTATAATAATGACAATTAAGTAATTTTTGTAACATCAAAGGATGAGATGTAAATCTTCTTAGTTCTTCACTGCACCAGCCTGCCAACCAGAAAGAATATTAATATTGAAGTGCATTGGTAAAGTCATTAAAGAGCACAAGGCAGCACGCACGACAGATTTTAGTGTTAAGGACTGCCCCACTAATAAATCCTCCTCTACTGCAGCTTTCCAAGTTAAAATATTATGAAATTGAATTTCTAACCTAAAAGCCTCACTGGAATAATAAGTGCATTATAAAAAGAGAAAAATGTGATTAACAAGAGCGACTTACACAAATTATCAATTGTCCTAATGGTGTTTTGCACCTTTTTATTCACAGATGATCTCACACTGGAACCAGTCAGGTTTTTGAGAAAGTACTGCGAGCTTTCTATAAGTTGTGCTCCTTAGTAATTTTTCAAAAAATATATGTTTGAACTTACATTTCTTCATTTTTATCTTATATTTTAATGCTGTTCATGCATTTAATTTCCCATTTTGTTAAGAATTGCAGTAGTTCTATACTAATTAAGATGAATGTAGGGGAAGCAAAAGACATTTCAACTTCAACAAAGCAAGTTTTATGACAGTTTAGACAATATTTCAAAGGAAATGAAGACTTAATTAAAAATTATCTCTCCCCACAATCATTCTGTAATGAGAACTGAGAACTCTTTAGTAAGCAATAAATTTGTCATATCATCCATCCGCACTCAACTCAAGTCCATTCAGCAGAAGAAGGATGACTAAGCAATTGTTATCATCAACCTGTAACTTTCCCATTCACTGATAGCCACCCAGACTACACAAAAACAGCCAGTCTTTATAAAGAGCAAACATATCAAATCTACATTTTGCCAGTTTTCACAATAGGTATCCTCTTTCCTATTATCAATCAAGAGCCTTACCTCATTTTGGTGAGAATGAATCTCCCCATCATTCACAGTGGTCTGCTAACTCTTCATTTTAATACTACTGTGGCACTATTAAAAGGTCTTAAATGCAGCAGCCTAATGAAACAACGTAGTTTTACCGAACAGTGTTAACTAAAAAGTCAGAGAAACATATGGAGGTCACTCTGTGTTCCTCCATGACTTGCTGACCTGATCTGATACAATCAGGATACAACAAAATTCTTCACAATTTTTTTTCCCACCTAATGTGTGCAGCACTCTTCTAAAACCAGACTGAAGCATTAGACTCATTTAGCACCCTATGTGCTACCTTAAATGCTTTCTTCAAAAACTTTCACTCTCATGCATTTGGCCTGATTATTACTTCCCTATTTTCTACTCTACCAGGGGCATTTGAAGTCTAGAACACAGTGAATGTTTCAAGTCCACTTTCCCATTATAAGCGAGCACTTCATACAGCCCATCTCAAATGTACCAAGGTACTAGAACTGTGGAAGGACTGTCCCACTGTTTTCCTGAAAGACTGTTTCAGAAATCTCGCTGTTCCCATAACCAGGAATGATCTAGGTTAAACATATTTGTAAATTGTTTATGATCACCATTCTGAACCAACATTTTTCAGCCGAACACACCCCTAAATCAAAATGAAGTGACATAAAAATTCTGATTCTCAAATGCACCTCAAGTGACAAAATATAGTTCTATCAAAAGCAAGACCTCATTTACAGTTTTCAGTTTGGTCCTTTACTACCTTAAAGTTATTTTGATCTCTTGGTCTTCCCATCTGTCAACATCAGTGAAAACTCTACTGAAAAAAATTGAAGTATTGCAGATTTTTCAGACATTTTAAATTAATGTTTTGCTTTTTTTTTTTTTTTTTCTTTCCCCTACAGGACAATATTACTGTTACTTCAGATCATTCTGTTTACTGGATAGATCCTTTCTGAAGTACAGCAGCACATGAGCTAATTAAAAAACAGCCTATGTTATAAAACTATTAAAACACCAAATTACTATTTGATATTTTAAATACAAAACTGTCAAAGAATTCTATTTTTTAAACAGCCAATAGATACTACACTTTGGTAGGGGGGATACTGGTCCAATAGTGTATTAAACAAACTTGGTTCACTAACAAAATAATTTACAAGACCAATAATAAAAATCATCACTGGCATAAGTAGGTAGCAGATAGAACAAAATAAAACAGCTTGAAGAAAAAAGGAGGATATATTAACAGGGATTAAAAGTGATGAGCAGACCTGACTTTTAGAGGCACATAAATCTAAAATAAATTACTCAGATACTATATAGTGAGGCTTTTTCAAACGTCAAGGACGAGGCAGGGATGGTTCCTATAACTGAGTGCACTGCGCTGAACACTCTTGAAATGCACCAAATAGGTTATCACAGACTAGATTATGGTAAGAAAAGGAAGCACAAAGGTAAAGAAAGCAGGAGTTCCTCCCTAAAATTACTTGCAACATGAATCTCAAAGCTGTAATTTCTAACACTTGACCTTTCTTACACATGGATCTCTTTTTGTTTAGCCAAAAAGCACCAAAGCATTTTCTCCTCAGCACCGCAGTGTTAAGAAGGAAAGACTGGAGGGTGAGGATATAAAGGAACTCTCCAGACTGTGGGAGGGAGGGGTCACCAAACCCTCCATCTGAGCTTGGCTTGGGGATCACTATGGAAAGTTTACCTTGGGAATAAAACCTTAAGCCAAGTCCCTCCACTGTGAGGAAAGCACAAGCAGAGACCTGTCCCTTGGAAAGGCAGCCCTGAAGAAACTCAGCATCGAGCCCGTCCCTCTGAGTGTCAAACTGCTCCACCTCATCAGCAGAAGTTTTAACTGTGTATCCTCCATTTCATCCTTAAGCTCCAGCCGTGGCAACGTAAGCCAGGACATGGCATCTTCATGCCTTAGTAACTAAAACATACCTTAAATCCCTTGAAACATTTACCAGGGAATGGCTGACTTGCTTACCTGCTAGCTCCTAGTGATCCTGCGGTTCAATAAGAATAATTTAGAATTTTACTGAACTAAACTTTTGTTACTGCAGGAACTTCTGACATTGGTAATACCCTCTGTGCTCTGGCACTTTCTTTGACCAACTGCTTCTACCACTATTTTGCAGCCTAGGGAATAAAATGCATTTGTCCCTAAGATGGACAGGGTTTTCCGTTCAGGTTCCCTCACACACATACTATGGATATATTATAAAAATATTTATATAAGGCCAAATTAACATGCCTTCCAGAATAAATCAGTGAAGCTTTTTAATGCAACTTTTACTGTGCTGTAGGTTAGTTATATAATGACAATTGGTAGGTAAGTGTATAAAGGAATCTAAAAACTAAAATACAGACTGAATGTTTTAAAGATTCTATTACATTTACTAATAAAAGTGTGCTGCCTTGAAGCACGATGGTGAGTTAAGTTTATGGCAATTTAGATTAAGCTCACGCAACTTTTATATCTTTATCTGATCCTCCAGTCTATCTGCACACAGAATCACTGACTACAAGGGTATCTTTTAGATATGAATATCCAAACTGTGCGTGGTTTGTTTAAAATATTCAGCTGCTACATCCGTTCAAAGATAAAAGCTCATTTCGCAAATCTACATGAATACTCAGATAATAAAAGCAAAGCTCAAACCACTCAGAGACAAACTGTGCTAAGTAAAAATTCTTTTCAATCTGCAAAAATAAAGGTTGTTACTACAGCTGTGGATATTTTACAAAGATGCTGTTAAATAATAAATAGTACTTACTGCTCAGATCTGTTCTTTTTGATGTCAGCTGCTCAACCTATCAAAAATGTACACTGAGACACAGGTCACAAAAGCACATTGATTTTAACACACTGGAGTAGTTGCTATATTAAATTTCACACACAGAAAATGTCGAAGTGTTTTACCTGATGAAGCCTGAGATGTGCAAGAGCATTTTAGCTTTGAACAATAGTTTTGAATACTGATTTTCTTAGATATTTTAAGTAACAGATAAAAATGTACCTTTGGTACTGATTTTAAAAGCAGAAAAAAAGCTCATGCTTTGACCTACTTAATAAAAAACATTGACTCATCCATTTGTAATCTCAAAATACTACTTTTATACTAGGCCTGTGCATTTTGGCCCTAAAAGGAGATTGTGGAAAATTCCATTTATTTTCCAGAAGCGTAAAACAAATCTAACACAACAGAATCGGGCTCAGAAAAGATTTAAGTTCCTATAGAGAGTTTACTTGATGGGACTTTCTTGCTAAAGGCAAAGTAACTCCAAGACTGGGTGCATGTTTCATTTGCCAGGGCCCCATCCTGCAGACAGGAGCTCGTCACAAATGGGTAACTGGGGGTGGGGTGGCCACTCTGCTGAGCAAGACTGAACACTTCGTATCTTGAGAGAAACAAAAATACTGAGAGAAAAACAATGACTGATTTTCAGCTGCTGTGCTGACTTCCTGAATGTGAACATAATCTTTTATTGTCCTACTATCGTGAACTGGCATAAACGCATTAAGAAAGAAAAACAGCCCCTGTGACTGTGGCTGCAAAAAGCAGGTACATGTAGCAGTGAGCTATCACACACCTACTCTTTTCCCATGCTTTCTGCAGAACATGTTTATTTATACTGTGAATCAATGCACCCTACCATAAAATATCCCATCACTAGCAAAACCCAAAGAAGCTACAAAATGCTTTTTTTTTCGTATCTGTATTTGACTGCTTTCCTGGAAAAATGAAAAACATCTCTATGAAAGATGAAAATAAAAAAATCTGAAGGCCAACTGAAGAGCTATGTTTCAATCTAAAAATGAGGTATTCCAAATGATAGAACGTTTCACCTTCTGAAGAATAACAAGCTTGATTTAAAGCTTTTACCATAAATTATTTCTTCATTTCTAATTACTGCAAGTTAATGCAATAAATGCCATCAATATACATCACTATAAAAGTATCCTCCCTGATACACATGAACTCTGGTCACATCTGAAAGAGAAATCCCTGGCTGACTGCCAACAGGAGGACCCAGACTTTTCTGCTGTTTGACAAAGGTACAGCTGCATTAATGCTGGGGAGGATGTGAAGAGAGTCCCGTGTTATGTTTCTGTAACAAAATATCACCATTCATGAATATTGTAAATGGCTGAGATGAGAGAGATAATTCACAGCCTTACTTTGACTATGCAGCCTAAAAATATTCTTGTATCGTTTCAATTATGTTCTGAAGAAAAAACGGCAATAGCACTGGTTAATTTTTAGTCATTACCTCGTCCCACTTGTGTATCTCAGAGACACACTGAATTCTTTACAGGGAGAACAACTGCTCATTCAAAAGAAATGTTTGCTCATTTCCACCCAACAGCCACAGAGGATCCTGTGGTCCATGGGAAAAACGAGATCTGATGGTAAGGCTTAAATGCCCCATCATCACAGCATCAGAAAAAGCCAAGCCTCGGGGCAAAAACCTCACAACACTCATGCTCAAGGAAAGACAAGTCTGCTTCATTTTGTTTTCAAACTAGAACCTAAGGCTGGGAAATCCACTTAGGTTAGCAAGACTGTCTACTTGCTGGTTTGACAGAAAAAAAAGGGTTTTCACACAGAGAAATCAAACAAGGGATTTCATAGCTGCTAAAAATCCACCCAAACAGCACTTTCAGCTCAGCCATAGAGAACCTACTAACACCCTCAAAATCCACTCAAGTGCCATCACATCATGTTCTTGATAAAGGAAATGGGTTCGTTCTGAAAGCCCTTTCTGTTTGGATTCATCTCATCTGGCTCTTTCTGAAGGTAAACTTGAGTTCCTGTGGAGCTGTGATTCACTAACAGGCAGAGAGAACAGAAGGACTGAACAAAGAGGATAACTGTACTTAAAACAAGTAACATCTGGAGGCAAGTCGGTCCTATACACGATTTTAAACTACACTGCTGGCTCCTTATCCTTCATTTGCAACTTCATATTTTTCTGCATTACAGTTTGTATTTCACCTGAAAAGGCAAAAAATGTACGTTTGTAACTAAAACGTCATATAGGATCATCATTATAGTCCACTTAGAGACTTCTCTGTGTTGGAAAGTAAAACATTCCTGCATACTTTTCAAGAGAGCTGTGTGATACTTTCACACCTTGCTCTCAAGGATATGGCACTAAGCCAGTCAGTCAAGGAAAGAAATCTGCTTTGATTAAATGTGATCAGTTATAGAGGAGTAACTTTCAGCATAATGTTTCACTGAGCAAGACTGTTCTTGCTCGAAGGGTTTTACACTGAATGACAAGAACCACTCCTGCAATCTCTATGCAGACAGACCAGAACATCTTATCTTGAGATTGTAACAGGCCTGTCACCACCAGTGCTAATAAACTAAACTTTTCCAAGTGAATGCAGCTATGCCCATAACTTATCTTCAGCATGCAGTAACTGCCTCTCCAGGAAAGTCAAATTATACCACAATTTTCTGTCTCCATTAGTTCTGCCCTCCAGCATGCCTAAAGGATTGGAGACTGTCATGGCAAATTCCATTTAGCTACTTTGTCACACAGAGGTCAATAACTTGGATGTAAAAATCTCACCAAAGTTTAAATTCTGCAGCATCCTCGGGCCTTGCTCAGAACACAAGCATTTTATGATGGCATAACTTCACCATGGACAACAGAAATTCTCCCACACTTTGAGCATTGTCAATTAAATAAAGAACAGAATATTAAGAAGTGGGGGGAAAGTCAGAAATTCATAGAATAATACCATCATTAAGGCTACAAAATACCTCCAAGATACCCAGCCTTTGACTGATCACCACCGTGTCAACTAACCACAGCACTCAGTGCCACATCCAGCTGTTTCTTGAACTCTTGCAGGGATGGTGACTCCACCCCATCCCTGGGCAGCCCATTCCAATGCCTGACCCCCCTTCCAGTGAAGAAATTCTTCCTGATGTTTAATCTGAACCTCCCTTGATACAGCTTGAGGCCATTTCATCTTGTGCTGTCATCTCCTCTTGTTCTCTTCACGTTAGCAATAGCAAAACCTTTCATGGGAAGTTGCACTATTTATATCAAGCCTGAGGGACAAAGCTTCAACTTTTTAAACCTTTTGCCATTTCTAGAGATTTTTTACTTAAAATTTTTTTTAAAAATCCCAAATCATGATACTTTATCTCTTTTTCCTTTGGGTGTTGTTTTAAAGAGAAGCATCCAATAAAACCTGGGAGAGAGCACTTACAATCTATTAGATTACCAAGACCAATAACAATAACAAATGCAACAAAATATTTAAGATACTCACAGCTGAAACATCTGTATGCATGTGATATCATTATGTGATATATAGCTGCAAGTCATCAAGATCAAACTATGGAGCTTTTAGATTTACAAAGACATTTTTGCTTGTAAGACTTTCACCTGCATTACTAGCAGATTGTACACCACAGGGGCCCAAATAAATAGTGATTTCACCTCCATTTCACCACATTTTCATCTGCACAGTAATTCCTATTAAGTTGCATAAATAACTCTAAGAGCAACGATCAGCCCCCGGAGCTTAGAAAACTATTTTCTCCTCATATATAGCAAAGTGCTCTTCACTATTTTCTTATTCAGCTTTAACAAATTTTTTTAGATCTCAAAAATAATTTTCAGAGTATTTTAAATATTTATTAGTTTAGTATCCCTTTTCTTCATAAAACTCATTAGAAGTTTTCCTTGTGGCCACAAATCCCCTGAGCACCATAAGCATTTTGTGTTACTCCCTGACAGTGAAGCTACCAAATCAAGCCCTGAAATGCTTTCAAGTTTAGAAGTTTATTCATATCATAAACACCAGATTGGTTTCCCCTTTGTTCTGAATGAAAGTGAAATAAATATGAACAAGGCAGTTGTATGCCAACAAAGGCCAGTTTACAAGTACAAGGAGAGCCAGATTTAACAACAAACAGTTTCAGGATATTTCATTTAACACTGACAAATTTATTTCTGAAAAAAACAGGAGAGTTTTTGAAGGCAATTTATAAATAGATGCTGAAGTCAACAAATACTGACCTCTACCATGTGACTTGTGTGATCCTGACCTTTGTTGCACAGTGAGGTCAGAAGGCTACCAAGATAGTTTTATCTTCAAGAAGGATGTAAATAATTTACATAATGACTAATACTGTTAATAAAAACCAAGTTATAGCTCCTGAGCAGAAGATTTTGTACTACAAATTTGGCTTAAGAAGTTTCTTTACAACATAAAACATTTGAAGCTGGTGCCAAATTTTGCATCTAATGTTTCTAACACTTTTCATTGGTCTGTGGGATGATACTTCAGCAATACATTGAAAGGATGTTTCTACTCTGAAACCAGACACACCTGTCAACATATGTGGGTTTCTATGCAAGAGAATGAGTTCCTACTAAGTAAGCAAACCCCCATACTTTCACTGAAGGGACATTTAACCTGAGATGCAAAAGCAAAATATTTTCAGTTAGTTATTATTCACAGCTGGGTTCCCGTGGGAACATTCACTGTTGCCATAGTAATTACTATAGAAACCCTGAATGCAATGGAGTCAAACCTGTTGAAACTGTGGTACCATTAAAGCTCCATTCAAAATAACCACTCAGGACAGAAAATGTTCACTAATATCTACTTTTGCCAACAACAAGTTAGGTTTTCTAGTCTCTTCAATATCAATACACTAACTACGTTAATTTCAGCCCAAGACCATTTTACAAAAGAAACATGAAACCTTGTTAAAATAATCTTCTTACAAGTACAGAATCCTTTATTTTAAACTAACATCATACCAGTGATGGCTCTGGAAGGGTTCATATGTGTTGTCCCAGGTCAAAGAAGATTCATTAAAAAGTTCATTTATCAGTAGGAGATATCTGGAGCTAGGTTTTTTTTCCAAAATGCATATATATGTATATATAAAAAATAAAATTTATTTCTATGGATACATATTCACACTCCTATACATTTTCTTTCCTTCTTGATTACTATCCCTGCAAAATCAAGCATTAACACATGAAGTGAGGCAGGAAATGGGATTTTGCTGTAAAGTAGACCAGTGATGAGCCACCAATGGAAGAAATTAGTACCCACACATCTGCACACACAGTTTTGTTCTTTATTTTCATCAGGTTTTTGGTTTTTTCCAGACACTCTCCACTATTAGGTTTCTTCAGAAACTTTTAATGCCATGCCTTTAAATTAGAACACATTTATCTTTGTTCTTACTCTTGCTGATAGCTAATGTATTCGGGTTTCAGCGAGGTACATTAGAGACACACACTGCAATATTCCATTATAAAAACTGAAAAGCTCCCTACTCACAAACACAGGAGAACAGGCTTTTTCAGTCTCTATACAGAAAGCACTGGAACACAAGGACAATATTCTCAGTCACTACAGCAGCTGAAGTGAGTGTCAAACCACAAGGGAAGAAATCAAACAGATGTTGATTTGATCAATGATGATGCAAAAGCATTTAATGTTTCCTTTATGGTCACAGATACCAGAACTACTGTTGCTAGCCATAGGTAAGTGATCCTACTCCAAAATATGTAAAGTGCATTTCTGGAGCCAAGCTGTTGGATTTTTTCCAGTCACTTATACTGTATCTCTTGATTAATAAAACACTATCTGTGCTTTCAGGACAGCATTTTTCATTTCCAAATGTGTCAAAAACGCTGTTCTGTGATTCTATGAACTGATGTGAGAGAGTTCACGTCATCTGATACTCTCCCCACCTCCAAGTGAAGAGTGGTCACACATCAAGGATTTCAGGCTGCTGCAAGATTCACTAACAATATTATCTAAGAGCCCTACAAGCAGATCTCCCAACCCCGACAACTTCAAACCGAGAAAGAAGAGATATGCAGTTATTTGACGAGTCAATCACTCAGAAAAGTGGCACAGTAATGAAGAACAAGCTTGGAAGTCTGATGTTCCAGTATGGGCTCTTTGCTCAGGGTAAAGATTGAAGATAAAAGCTGCTTTCTCACTTCCAAGAGACCAAAGCGGCACCAGAGCGAGGTGAAGCCGCATTCGCATCCCATGCACGGCATGGGGTGAGATGTGACCTCGTGATCTCAGCCAGAACTAAAGATCAGGGGTTTAGCACGGAGCACACCCGGTGACAGCACAGCCTCAACTCGTTGCTGCACACACAGTCTCTGCTTCCTGAGCAAGGTCCTTCCAGTGGCAGCAGCCCCCAGGCTGTGTCCCACACCTCAGCACTCACCACCTCTGTGCTCCCCTGCCATGACAGGGATGTGGTCAACTCAGGGCAACACTTGTGCTGCTGTTCTTTACCAGGGATGTGAGTGGCCACGCTCTCTGGGGCCCTCTCTCACCATGCTTGTGCTAACTGGGATCTCTCACCTCAACCCACACACAATTATGTTAAAACTGGAGTTCATATGGTCTGGTATTTTTCATATCTATTAAAAAACGAAACTAGTCAATGAGTTCAAAAGCTGCTGGCAAGACCAACAGCCCAGTCACATGTCATTTCCTGGGGAAACCAGGCTCTCTTCAAACCACACACACACACCTTTTGCAAGTCTGACTTGCCGAGGTACCTTGAAAAGCAAAGAAAATGGTTCCAGAACTCCAAGCTGCCATGTCCCTTGGTGTCCTACTGAGAAAGATAAAAGTTGGGGGGTTATTTGGTTGGATCTTTAAACTCAAAATGTGTCATAACTTTTATCCTTCAAGTAAATCTATGGAATGGGGAAAAAAGGCTGTTCTTTAAACTGTCATAATGAATCAACCTCCCTATGTGGGGAAAAATGAAATAATTTTTTCTCCAAGTTCATAGAATCAGGTGACTCTTCTCAAGAGAGAAATATTTAAAATTACTAACAAGTGAAAAATATTAAATGTTAATCCTTATCCACAAAGATAAACATTAACACTGTGTCTGATATGCAAACAAGCTTTAAAATGATCACTAAATTCAATTGTGAGAAAAAAAAAGACAAAGAAACCCGCAAAAAAGAAGCATCACAATATTTTTAAGTTATCTTTAAATGGAAACCTGATCAGAACAGTTACATCTTTGCTTTAGTGGAATATAAAAAGAGTTGCAGTACATTTGTAATGGAGTTCTACTGTGAGCAAAAGCCTCAGCTAACAAAAAAAAAACTTGCCCTATAGTGCATTTGAGATGTAACTGATTGCTAAAAGGCTATTAAGGCATTAAATTACCATAGCAGACATTTATTGTAAGCATGCTCTGATATCAGGAGTGTCAATCTTTGCACACCAATTACAACGCCTAATAGACATTAACACATAATAAAAAGGTGGGTGTTACTACATTTTTACAACTGCTTCACACAAAAAAACCTTTCTGTTCTTACAGAAATCTCAAAACATGTACGAAGTACTGTTTAAAGAACCTGAAAATTCAGATATTTCACTTTCAAATAAATACAGGCACTTGAATAATTGAGCTTGTTTTCCTACACAAGTTAGCACTGTAAACAAAAGGAATTCACACGCTTTGTTTAAGTTTCCACTTGATTAAGTCTGGAACAAAGCAAGACAACAGTCATCCATACTGATCCCAAATCTTGCTCTGCAGCACCACAGTGTTGTTTACCTGAGCAATTTCTAAACTGCTGGGCTAGGCTGAGAAAACAGGTCAGCATTTCCTCAGGGAAAACACAGCTTGTTGCTTCACCAGACTACAAACTGTCCTCACCTAGTCACCCAGCCGATGCAAAATCCTAAATCAACTGTGACCTGATGATGGATTAGACAGTTTTGGGGACTACCAATTTGTTGGCAAGAGAGTCACAGATTCCTTACTGGGCAAAAAATATTATTTTAATCACCAATTAAAACAGTTTGACTAGAAATGGGTAAGGAAACAATACTCAGAAACCTTGATGGAATTTAACATGAGACCATTTCCTTTAAATAAGGACACCAGAGATTCAGAATCCAAAAAAAATTTTGCCAGTTCTAGAGTCGTTGGTCAATCTTCCAACCTGCCCTTTGTGACAATTATGTGTTTCTGTAGGTAGAAGTCAGTTGCTGAAAGGGCCTGAGGCAGGAGCATGGTAAGAGAAAATCATGATCACATCCTACCTGTACTGTTTATGAGAAAAACAAACAGCTGAACATTCATGGCCTGTGTTCCTCAGGGAGGCAGGGACGGCTGCTTCAGTTACATGAAATTACACATTAGTAGAGGAACATAAGAAATCACTATTCTGTTTATGACTACAAACTTAGCATATACCGTTTTTCCAAATTAAGTGCACAGAGTCAGGGGACATTTCACTGTTGTCTCCTTGCAAACAGGCTGTTTAGGAGCTGCAAAAGAAACCTGCTTCACCTGACAAGAGGAAGCTCTGAAAAACACACCTACAGACCTGAAGGACACTGCTGGTTAGAAAAGTCCAGCCTTACCCATCCTGCACACACAGTGAGCAAAATCAAACGCATATAACCTTCAGAGAGATAATTAAGACATGATTCTGGTGCTAAAGAATTTACCTTTTCAATACCTTGATACAGATACTAAAAAACTACCATGAAACCAAGTCTTGTAACATTAAGTCCTTCAAAACAAAAGACAAACACCAGCAAGTGGGAGAAGTCTGGCTACGGCTTAAATGGAATGAAAAGATGGCATATTTAATGAAGGAAACAACCCCGGCGGGGGCAGGACCCGCGGCGAGGAGCGGCCTCCGCGGGGCGGACAGCAGCGCCCTGACGGCTGCGGCTCCCAAAGCTCAGCAGAGTGAAAGGCAACGGCTGGAGGAGTTTATTAAAATTTTGTTATTTCAGGAATAATAAGACAGCAGATTATTAAATAAATTTCAACGGTTTAGGATAAACTAATTTAACCCTCTAAATCCTATATTTTCTCCCTGCTTTCTTCTTCATTTGTATGGAGATTGGTGGATATTTCCAACAGGTTTCTGTTTTGTTATGCAGTGCCCCCACAGCACTGCACAGGGGAGGAAGATGAAAGAGCTCTTTGGGTCACTCGCTAGTTTAGATAAAGAAGGATATCTGGGGGAAGAAAAAAACCTCCAAACTTATGAAATCTGATGGATGGGACAAAAGAGGTGCTATATACCAGGGTGGATACAATAAAAGCATATAATGACTTTCCCTGCCTGCACTTTGATACAAATCCCTTACTGATTTGTAGTTGACTTAGCATGCCTCCCTCCCTGCACCGAGTTAGAGAAACAGCAGATCTGAGTGGGAGGGAAATGTGCCTAAGCATGCCCAGGTACAACCTGCCAGATCTAGCTCTGCTGTAGTAATAAATAATGGATTATAAAGTGTCAGATGTGAATGTACCTAATGAAATTGCAGAGAGACCTCAGTTTTTAAAAATCTGAGTGCAACTTCTCTCTTTTATTTATTTATCTAGTCATATACCACTTGATTTTAATCTGTGGAATAAAAACACATTATATAGCTTTCAAAATAGAGTCGTATTTATCTTACTGTTCTCTACAGAGTGGAGCTGGGGAAACCCCAAGAGAGAAAAACAGAGCTCCTCCTTTTTGGTGCAATTTGCAACGATAAATGAGTCTTTGAAACAAAATCTTCTCTACACTCAGAAGCATAATAGTAATTGAATTCCCTTTTTTAAAAACAACTTTAGAATCCATTTCTTAAAATGAAGACTTAGCTGGAGAGCTCATAAACTACAGTCAACTCCTGGCCTTCACCACCAAGTACAAAGCCCAACAAAGAAGGTGACAACAAACCACATCTATTCCTGGCAATACATTAAATTAATTTTTAATTCATGCTTCTTACAATAATAATTAAGCTCAAAGTCAGGGAAGAAAAACATGATTTTTTCATACTAACTAACTTAAGAGGATATTCTGACATATTTGCAGGTATTTTTTAGTCACACATCTTTAGTGAGTTTCTGTTCATAATGACCTTAATATTCATATCCCTATTCACACAGGTTTTCTCTTTCCACAACAAAATAAATAAGTCTGCTGAGGAATTTCCTTGTGTAGTTTTAAGGCAATGGAACGACAATCTAATACAGAAAAGCCGTCTTTTGTGTCCCAGAGATTTGCAGGTGACCAAATGTATTCAGCTGAAAGATACACATTCAAATCATTCTCTGACACCTACCTGTTGAAATTTTCAGGGCCCACAGGAATATGCAGTTAATTTAACCAGTTCATACATCCTCCAGCCTTCCCTCCCCCTCAAAGGAAAGACCAAATTACGAATCAGCCTTCTGTTTCTGATCTTTTGTTTCCAACTACTGCAATGTATAAATATTTCCAAAGAAATACCGTTTGTGTTCCTTAAAAACTTTATCACCAGCTCCCTCTACAGCCAGAGAATTATCTAAGAACTTTTTTTTGTGGGGGGGAAGGGAGGGAAGGAGAGGAAGTGTCTTCCTATCAGTATCAGAGTATTAACTAGAAACTCAACTGTAATATGGGCTGAACAAGCGTATAAAATAATAACAGACTGTTTATAAGAACAGATTCTGGGATCTTAGTGAAAAGAAATCATGACCAAGAACAAGAATCTTTAAAAAGAGAAGCAGGGTAAGCATACAGGAAACAGATGGTTACCAGTGGTAGATCACTGGGGTTTGGGGGTTTTTTTACATTAAAAAAAAGTCCCACTTCATTTAGACACATGCACATACACCCACACAGAGAATCAAGATGTTTCAAAGTGATTAGCAGAAACTCACACTCACTGTCCCCTGCTCTGCCAGTGAGGAGCTGCACAAGAAACTGGGATGGAAATGGCCAGGGCAGCTGAGCCGAGCTGGCCACAGGGATATTCCATAAGTCAGGAGGTCATGCCCAGTATAAGAGGGAGCCAGAGGGGGTCGATTGTTGAATGGGGATGGGCATCGGTCAATATCTGGTGAGCAACCCTACCGTGCATTGGTTGTTTCTCTGTCCCTTTCATTACTATTACTACTACTACTGGGAAAATTGTTAATTGTAACAAATAGTCTTTAAATCTTGTGACTTCCTTTGGCTTTAACTAAAGCAGGACAGTGCTTAGTCCTGTATTAATGTGTGCAAGTGGTTACTGCAGCCGGGCCTGAGCAACACTGGTAAGCAGCTGTGTCTTGGCCAGACCACACCAGCTGGGGTGCATTCAAAGGGAAGAAACTTTCTTTTTGGAGGCCTGTGATCAAAAAAGGATGATTTCAGGAATGGAATGTTCCCCAAATGACCACCAGAGACCCTCAAAAGACCCCTACTCTAATGTAAATAAACTCCAAGAAGCGATTTGAATATGCAAAAGAATGTGTGTGAAAGTTTAGCATGTATGTATGAGTTTTGGGAAATGTAATGAATATGTATAAGTACATAGATTTAAACTGGTCTGTTAGGTAGTGGGTTAGGCAGAAATATCCCCCTCACACCTGGCACCTAAAATAAAAGTGATGCCTCTTTCAAATACTGAAATTACAGTGCTAGAGTGTTTTATTCCCAACTTTGGTGACACTATCATTGTCATTAGTTAGGGGTTAAGCCACAGCAACCATGAAGGAGGGAAGGCAGTGTTTTCCTTTACTTGGCTTGTTAACAGGTTTTCTAATTTTCAATTAGAAATTTTTACTATTTCTGCAATTTATTGTGGATTTTTTTCAGTAGATAATAGAGAAGGAAAAGAAAATACAGCAAGATGCTGCATATCTGAATGAGAAAATAAGGCTCTACAGCACGAATAAGAACTAAGCTGACAAATTTCATCCTTGTTCTAAACTACAAAAACTCATTTACTCGATGTTTGGAAGACAGCACTTAAGGAGATGTTCTTATCCTCTGTAATCATAATTTCAACTTACAAATGACCAAAACCTGAGTTAGGGATGGTGAGGCCTCCTTCCATAGTGTATTAGTTATTAACATTGGTGATCCAAGCCTAATCACCTTTATTTATCACCCTGACAGCATGCAGTTCTCTAATCCACAGAGGGGAAGAATGAAAATAAGTTTAAAAAATTTAACATATCAAGATATGAAAGCCTGGTTACTTATGTAAAGCTGTACAGATTCAGCTTCTCAGTATCAGTGATTCCTATTCCAGCCAAGAGAGTTACTCACACAGTCCAAAGTGACATTTTTTATTAAATTAATTTTCTAGATCTCAGCAGGATGGCCCGTATGGAAGAATACAAGAATATATTTCTATAAAACAAATGGACTGCCAGATTTTTACACTCCTTTCCTACATCAAAGTAACTAAAAGTTATAGTGTTAAAACATGCTTCATTGCTTTAATAAATAAATGTATTTCACTCCCTCTATACACTCCCTGTGAACACTCAGTTGATTTGTCAGAGTACAAAAGCCATGTCACCAGCCTGTGCACTGACACACGTTCATAAACAAAATACCATTGAGAGCAGCCTAAAGATGGCATTATCTTTTACTTGGATAAAAAGTTCTTGATATTCAGCTGGAACAAATTTCAGATATTTCAGAAATGTTTGTTGTATCTCGCTCCCTCAGCTAACAGCTATAATAAAGAGACATGTAACTCTGAAAAAGCAGGTAGAGCCCATCAGTCATAACCAAGAATGCAGCAGATGTTTTAAAAGGCACACCATCAACAGAAATTATTTGCAGTATGACCTAGAGACAATGTAATAACATGTACAAGATACAGATTACAGCTTTATCCAGGAATCTAGTGAGTGATGATCTTTCACCAAAAAAAAGAAAACATGAACCCCCTGCAAAAAACCACCAAATATTACCTACAAGCAGCAGCCTTAGATTCGTAAGGTGGTTTTTAAACAAGCAATCAGTAACTCACCTCTGCTGCTATTTCTTTATGCGATCCCAGAAAAAAAGCCAAGGGCGGGGTGGGAAGAGGGAAGGAGAACAGCCAGACACGAGAGAGGGAACGGACACAGCCGCTCATCCGAACCAAGGCTGCCACCTCGTGGGCTCGGGCCGGGGGCAGCCCCAGCGCTTTTCTTTCTCAAGGCAGCAATCAAGAGGTTTTTGATCCCATCCAGGATGAGGAAATGCAATCCATACTTAGTTTTGTAAGACATGATGATTGAACATATGTTTAAACTTGTACTTGCCTCTGGGGCATATTTTCTTCAGCTACAAAGCCCATTTCAAGTGTGCATGAGGCAAAGTCAGCAGCTGGTGAGTGCACTTTAACCATTTCAGCACATTCTCATCTCTCACTGTTTGTGGGTGTGCTACAAGCCTCATGAGTCACCCTCTCCATGCCCTACGTCATTCTCCTGGATCTTCATCCACTTCCTTTAAGGGACTGGTCTCAGGCTGCAAGTCCCAATGCAAGTGATTCCCCTGTAACAATTTTCAATTCTACTACTCCTTTTATGGGCAGAGAAGTACTTTAAATAAACTAGGAAAGTTAGGTAAGATAGAAGTGATTTTATATATATATAGTAAATATTTATCCACTTTATTAAGAGTAGTTGGTCATAATTACTATGTTATGCTGACTATCCTGAATATTCTTCAGCTTTCCAAGAAAAGCATTTTCTCTCTTTGTAATAAGACATTACTAGAAAGCAAATAATTCAAGGCTTCTTGCAGAAAAGATTAATTTTATCCAGCTATCTAAAGTGTTAATCTGTAATTTATGGGGTTCCTTTTTGTACACATTGGAACCTTGCATTCCCCAAACATGTATGTGCCTTTTTGTAATCAAACATCTGCAGTTAAACTGCACTTAACTAGAGCCAGTTTAATTCAGCTCTCCAGGATGACTCATTTCTACTGATTAAACAAGGATATAGGAGAAACAGGGAAAGTTGTGAAACTTGTTTCTCTTCTTACTGTAATTCCAGACCATAATTCTTCCTTCATCAACTAGCAGCTGGCAAAATGTGCAACAGAGTCAAGATGATTTATTGTCACGAAACCTTACTTCCCACACGAGCTAAGAGTCAACTTGTGCACTTGTCTGTCTCTGAGGTGCAGAATGCAGCAATTTAGCTACTCTGTTCTGATCCTCACTGAGGAAGAAGGGCTGTCATTAAAACCACAGGCATTGAGGTAAAATCTGTGTGTATCTACTATTATGTGGTATCTACACAGTTCCTCATAAAGTGAAGATGCACATTTTCAGCTGCTCACTACTGCTTTCCTATCTTACTTTTACTCATGGGGGTTTCTTAGTCATGAGGATGTCAGTTCAAGTATTATTGTAGTCTCAGTTGACCCTATTATTTCTATTTTGTTCTTAAACTGATTAATTTATATATTAAAAAAGAAAAAGCACTTCAAATACAGGTTTGTACAATACTCCAGAATAACTACTTTTTCTGTACCAAAGAGTTTCCAGACATGTGCACACTAAGATATGACAGTAAGCTGTTCTCTTTCAATGTATGCAATCACGGAGCTGGGTTTAAAATTAGTTTTTGCAATATCTAAATTCAGTATCTAAGCATGTCTTCCTTCTCACTAAACAGACTGGAGTTTCAATAGCTCCCCTTCCTCACAAAGTCACTAGTCTCAGATTAGAAAGGAAAGCTGAAACAAACAATCTGTTAAATCTTAAGAAAAAAACAAAAAAAGATACAAAGAAGTTTCTGTCCTCAAATTTATTTTAAGCCAAGTCATAAGTACAGAGTCAGAATGCACTGGAGTCCACACATAACATTGCGTGTTTGGTTAGTTTTAAGATTTATAGATTTATTTATTCATAACATGGACAGTTTTCAGAGAAATTTGGTCCTAAAAGTGATGAAAACTTTGTCACAAAAATAGCAGAACACTGCATACTTCATAAGGAACATGGCAGAGTATTTGGAGACAGAAATGGAAAGCCAAGGCACCACAAACTCTGTCATGAGACACCCAGAACCCCAAATTTCAATTATTGGTTATAAAAGGATTAAATACATCCTGACTTAATCCTAGGTAAGATGATGAAGGAGTGACTAGCAAGATTTCATCCAGCCTAGAGGAAGCATGTTATAAAATCCACACACAGTAATAAAACCTGGAAAATTTCCAGTTCTCTTGCACATTTGTTTTGAAAAACAATGTGCCAGCCAGCTAGTTCACAGAAATCATGGATGAACTGACACAGTTCTCACTTGCTTCCTTATCTTTAGTTCCTTTCTTGCAATTTTCAACATTAGGAAAGTGAGAATCTGCCAAATCAGGAGCTTCTACAATTCCAAGGCTCTCAAGCCTTGATTTGTTCAACACTCTTCCACACCAGCTCAGACAGCTGATACTGTTGATGTTATGACCATCCACCAAGTTCCTCAGCCTTCCTGTTTATCAAGAGCAGCTTAATTTGGTTCACACACAAACTGCCATGATACTCTGTAGTTTTCAGACATTCACAGCAGTCACACTTCTGCTACTACCACCATTCTGCTGCTGCTGTAATCTTGATTCTGTATGTTGGGGTGGGAGGAAAAGCAACAGAATCAAGTGAAGCATTGCAAGTTGGAGAATTCAATTATTTTCTTCATCTGGTAGAGGAACCAAACTATGGAGATATGAAACACTCATGAACTAGAATGGCAGAGTTGGTAAATGGCTGTACAAGGTAACTGGGGCTCAGTCAATTATTTCCTCCCCCTCTGTTTCTAGGGGGCCTTATGCAACATCAAAGCCTTTTACATGCATCATAAGTGATGTTTAAACGCTAGATAAGGTCTTGCTCAGGGCTTTTCTCTGTGGAAGCTTTTGATTTAATTGAATATTTCACATTGTCACTGTATACATTTAACAGTAGACATTTCTAATCTTGGTATGACTAACACCAGTCCTTACAAATACTCACATTTTCATGAAAATAAACCCAGAACCATCAGAATGTAAATAAGTTCCAAGAATCAGACAATGAATAAACAGCAATAAATGAACAATGCAATAAGGCAGTGCACCATTGAACTTTATTAGGCTCAGAAAAATAATGTTCATTCAGCTCTAGTACTCACAGAACTCCAGAATAAAAACCAGCATTTTAGAAACCTAACCAGACATGCATCACGCTGCTATTGATAAAGTCCTCCCTGGGCATCCTTTTCTCCAGGTTAAGCAATCTCAATTCCCTCAGCTGCTCCTCATCAGGCTTGTGCTCCAGCCCCTTCCCCAGCTCTGTTGCCCTTCTCTGGACACACTCCACCACCTCAGTGTCTTTTGTGTAGTGAGGGGCCCAAAACTGAACCCAGGATTTGAGCTATGGCATCATCAGTGCCCAGTACAGGAGGACATCCACTGCCCTGGTTCTGCTGGCCACACTGTTGCTGATACAGCCAGGATGCCACTGGGCTTCTTGGCCACCTGGACACACGTTCAGCTGCTATCAACCAGCACCCCCAGATCTCTTCCTGCCAGGCAGCTTTCCAGCCACTCTGGCACCAGCCTGGAGATGCAGAGGGTTGGTGTGACCCAAAGGCAGGATCTGCCTTTACCTTGTTGAACCTCACACCACCAGCCTTGGCCCACTCACTGATCCAGCCTGCCCAGATCCCTCTGCAGAGCCCTCCTACCCTCCAGCAGATCAACACTCCCACCCAGCTTGGGGTGTAATCTGCAAATTTACTGAGGGTGCCCTCGATCCCCTCATGCAGATCATTGATAAAGATATTAAACAGAACTTTTCCCAGATCAATACCACAAGCAGGACACAAAAAGCAGCAAAAGATACCAAACAAAAAAAGGATTTGTGTCAACTTCCCACCCCTTGGTAGATTTGGGAGTCAGGAGGGAAGCCCACAGCTCTTCCTTGTCCTGCCTTTTCATCCAAAGACTTTGTTGAGAATGTTCCAGAAGAAAAGAAACTACTTTCAGGGACTATGATGCTGTTAATTTAATATTACATAAAAACCAAAGCAAAAAAATTTTATTTGATTTCCTGACAAGCATGCAACAGGAAACAGAACATTCATTTGCTAATTTCTTTAATTCTTCAGCTTTTCAAGAGTATTTCTCAGACTACAAAAACAACAGTAAGGTTGCTTTTTGTCCATATGGGTGTCATGCTTCCTGTCATTAATTTATTGGTTGTTTGCCACATGGTAAGTAAATAATGTAAAAAACCTCTAGCAAACAACAGCAAGTAAAAACCAGCAGGGTCTCAATAAAAGGCTCTCATTAACCCAGGTGGAATAGTATAAAAGCCTTTTCAACACCCTGTTCCCTTCATGAAAACACAAACCAGGTGCTAAAAATGGTCTGTGGCAATTTTCATCAAAAAATTGTTATGAAGTGTAAGCATTTGTCCACAACCACCATTTAACAGTGCAATTGATTTTTTTCCTCCAGTACAGAGTAAATTTTTTTTCTATACACAAAGTAGAAACTACTGACTTTGTAATGTCTCCCAGGGCAGGAATCTCAGGAGCCTCACAGCACTGAAGGTGCTGATGCCAGCATAGCAGCAGCACTGGGAGATTAAAACATTTGCCATATGTGAAAGATTCCCTGAGCACAACTGCTGCACTGCTGAAGTGAGCAGGAGTTTTTCCATTGCCCATCCCCCATGACACCCTGTACCATGTCATTTGCTAAAAACTCAAAACCAAAATAAAAAATTATTTCCCTTTTTCTTTCTCTGTTATTAAATAATGCAGACTTAAATTTATCTGTTATAACAAATAATTGTTTTACTTAATTTTCAAACTACATCTCCCAATATTGCTGTCTACTAACATCTCAGAAAATGAGAAGTAAAGCTTACCAAATTTTTTCTTTTTCCATTCCTCCTCTGGCACACTGGTTTATTACAGCAGGGCTACTCATGGTAAGGGCTGAGCTTTCAGAATTCATTTTTTTTCTACAAAAGAATAACATCAAAAAACAAGAAAAATGCTATTTAAGTAAAGATTGTGGTTACTAATTAAGTAGAAAACTGAAACTTTAAGACAAGAACTTTTAAAAACCAAATGCAGTATGTTTTACTCATTTAAGTAAATGTCCTACATCAATGGGATTAATTGGATGAATACACTGAGAAGGATTTGGCAGTTTTATGGACTTGCTAGTTATGCCAAACCCAACACTGATTGTCTTCTGTTTACTTTTCTGAACACATGCCAAGAGAGTTGATGTCAGCAAGCCTGTAGCCAGGGCTGTGCATCACGGCAGTTCTGTTAACTCAGAGCAGCAGCCACAGCCAGCACTGCTGTGGAACGATCCACACACACAATGTAGGGAAGGAAATTTCAATTTCTAACATATAAAGATTTACAGAAGCTTTTTAGCATATTTTAATAACTTAAGATCATACTTTGCCAATTTGCAGAAAATAACCATTCGTTCATGGTTGAAGTCCCACTCTAAAACAGCACAGACATATTCCAGTGCTGGCAATAGCAATTCCCAAGTTACATCACTTACAAAAGGTCTATATGGTCAAATAAGTTTCCAGTAAATTACTTGCATGGCAAGAACAAATGAAGACTCTACATAATGCAAGTTAATTCCACCATGAAACAGTAATTATTTTTTGGTAACAGGATCCACAATGTTAACCTGAAACTTGTGAGTCCTACAGCTTCCCTCCCCACTCCTGCTTTCTTTTAAAGGAGGGGGGAGGATATTTTTAGCCATCAGTCATCTTATTCAACTTGATTTGACACCTGGTTTCTATTATGATCAGTACAAGACCTAATGGATTAACAGAAATCAGGCTCAACTGTACATTAATTAATACCTTCTAGTATACAACCAGAAAATAGGCTGTGCTTGTCAAGATAATAATCCCATAGTTTTTCAAGAAGGTACAAAGAACTATTAAAAAGCTGGTTTAACCTGTGTGAAACCTGGGCCAAAATCTGACTTGACAGATCTCAGGGACAGCATGAAAAACTGAGTGCAGGGCACGTGTCCCGTCACTGGCACGTAGATAAGGCCAACCTGCACAAAATAAATGCTCTGAAGAGAATGCCCATCTTGGTTTCAAAATTCTGCCCATGCAGGAGTGGATAAACAGCCCTGGCAAAGCCCTGTTTATCAGATAGAAGTCCCAGGACCAGCAACCAAACTTTGGTCCTTACTGACATTAATGTCTTTTTTTCGCCTGCCCCTTACTGTGAACAGAGCCTATGGCACTGACCCTTCAGAGCAAACAGGACAGATTTGCAAGAATAGGTCCTTAATCTTGAATTTTTTTAACATCCCTCATAATAGAGAGGGATGCAAGTCTATTTTTAGGCAAATTTATTTCTTGACATCTTGTTTTAAGGATCCAAAAAACTATTCTGAACAGGAAAACAACAAAAGCCTCACCTCTCTGAGGGCAGGAACAGAGACTCAGCCATCTGACCTCTTTTTGGATCAGTGCCTGGCCTCAAATTTACTCCTGATTCTCAAGTGCATCATTTTGGAAGAAACAAACAAAAACACCACAAAGAAAAAAACCCAGCAAAACCAAACAAACACAAACCAAAAACTCAAACCAAATCAACAGCACAAAAACCCCACCAAACAAATCCACACAAAAAACCCAGTAATTCTAAAGCTGGCTGAGCAGCAACATGTGTTGAAAACTAAATTATTACTTGCCTCTCTAGTCTATAATAACACAGGAAGAGGAGAGTTTTTCTTAAATACATTTTAAAGCAACATTGCAAGAGTCCATACTTAATATCTTCTGCAAAGTGCCCCTTTTTGAGGAAGCAATTTCCTAACCTGGGGAAAGCCCAGATTCTTCAATGATCACACAAGTTATGGCAGCAGGAGTTTTACCTCCTCTTACAGTCACCCGTACCAGTAAGATCAAAGGTTCAGGGCAAGGTTGGAAGCAGTCCATTACCTCTCAAAGTTGGAAGGTCAAAGATTCAGATTACAAAACCACAAGGTTGCCATTCCAGAAAAAAAGGTACAACTTCCACTGTTCACCTGTGAGCTGGTACTAGAGCAGCACAAGTGTTCAGCGTATGACTAAAACAAAAAAATAAAGTTGTTTTCAGCACTCTCCTCCCCACCTGTGGAAATATCCACGCCAACACTCCATACATATCTCTGCACTGAGACTTCCACACTCAAACTAGAGCAAAAGCAGAGGCCAGAAGTGATAAAAGTTATTGTGTTATTCTTTTCTATGAACAATTGATGATAAAGGTTGACATAGATCTAACAGAAAATAAATGAAATATGGCATTAGCCCAATTTATGTTCTCAGATGCTCTGCAAAAGAAAACCACATGAAGTAATAGAGAGAAATACATCTTGTCAAACCTCCCAGCTCCCTCACATTCCCAGCCTGATATCTGAGAACAACAGTAGCATGCTGTGCACTTTGAGTGACTTTTGTCTGTATCAGCCTGTATCAGCTGTCTACATCAGCTTCTTTCGAATCACACTCCTTGGTTACTGTCTGTGGAGATGGAGGGCACTGCCAAGGTTTGGAGGCCACGTCAGGACTGCCATTCAGCAGCTCTCCCCAGCCACACTTTGGAGGTTGGACAGCAGTGAGTCAGACAAGCTTCAGGGACACACTTTTGTCACACTATTCCTGTCAACAGGTCTACACGGGTCTTTGTTGATGCTCTACCAGGAGCAACAGGTAATTAAACGTTGATCCCCACAACACTGACAAGTTTTATGGCCTTGTCAAAATACCAAAAGTTTTTTAGTTTCTAAATGGCAAATGGAAAACTGGTATCTGTCAACACTTTACAAAGTCATAGATACCAAATATTACCACTACTACTTACTTGAAAGTCATTTCAGTGAAAAATTCTCAGCCTGTAGATTCCCTACTCATGTGCCACAGAGTTCCCATAAGACGCTTTCTTGAGAATAAAATATTATCATTTAAATATGTACAAGGGGGATTTATCTTTTCAAGCATTAAGAATATTTTACATATATATTAAGAATATTTACATATTTTACATATTTCCAGCAAACAGAAACTGCTTCAGTAGGTCTAAAATAAAACTGATTTTTTTTTTTTTGTGGAAAGAAAATGGTAAGGCTTATAGTCTCTAAAAAATATTGTTCATATTCAAAGTAAGCCACACAAAATGGAAGTTAAAACTAACAAAGGAAACTTTGTATATGTTTTAAAAAAAAAAATATATATGCACACAATCAGAATACTACTACTATCCTCAGAAATCAGCCTCCATGTAACAACAACATCTTAGAAAATTAAATGCAATTCAAGAAGCAAAAGAACGATGTTCAGAAACAAATGTGCTGCTCACAGGTGCCTCTTTCTGTATTGCCATCCAACTCTTGTTTGGACTTGAACTTCATGGCATAGGTAAGATTCATGATGAAACTTGAAGGAGGAAAATAAATCTATCATCTTCCCTCTTAACAACCTGAAGCCAGATGCCAAGACAAGTCAATGAATATTAAGAGACTGCTCAGACGCATTCTGTTCCTGAGCCTCTGTACACTGAACCTTGCCTGTTCCAGATAAGGGACACGCACTTGAATTAGGTGTTGTCCTGGAGATCGTGCTGTGCTGTAACTGCAGGAAGTGGGCAAAAAGCTACTGCAGAACAAAAACATAGGAAAACAATGCCAAAGAGTTTATTTATAGCAACTATGTTTAACACTACTGTCTCTGTCTTACTGAGGAAACTTGAAGAAACATCCTTGCTGGTTTTGAGGAGACATCTGAAATTCAGAACACTTCATCTTCTATGACCAAGTATACATTGCTTAACACTAGAGTCCCCAAAGGGAAACATGCACCCCAAAATTCTTTTATGTTACCTCTTCTATGCTTCCATTAAAAACACTAACTCTGTCTGAAGCCTTATCAGTCCATCTGCCTTAGAGTAAATTCTTACACCACATAATGGCACAGAAAAGCCTAGCAGTGGTAAGCCACTAGCTCAAATACTGACAAGTGTGTTATATTTAAGTATATTTTATTCATTTGTATTCCATTTTGGGAGTTATGCAATGGCCCCTTAAGTGGACAAAAGCAAAGAAGGGGGAAAGGCTCTAGTATAGCACAGCACTCAAGCCCCTGAACACCTGCACAGAACAGCACTGCAGGATCGTTTGAACACAAAGACATAAGAAGGTTCAAGAAAAGTACTGAAGTCACAATACCCACAGGTTCAAACCTAACTTATATCTGGAAGAATGGGGTAAGTATTAGCCAATCTTGTTAAAACTGATTCCCTACACAAAGCCCATTTTCTCCTCCTCCTCTTTTTTCCCCCCTCTCCTTGTGTTACAGTGTAGATACACTTTGATCCTCAGGCTAAAAATATTTTTTGCCTTTCCCTCCACACCCTATTTGTATCTCTAGACAAGATATTCACAGTAGCCATAGTTAAAAAATAACATATCATTCAACAGCTGTTCACTATAGTTAAAGCAAAAATAATTAATATCTTCTGATGAAACATGTTCCCACAGTTCCTCACCCTCACTAAAATGCTTTGCATTGTTGAAATAGTATCTTGTTATACTTAGTTGATAAGAGAACTGTGAGGGAAAAAAAAAATCTTTTCTGAACTCTAAGAACCTTCAATGCAGAAACTATTCTTCTTTTTAATGAAAAAAAGAAGGCAGTAGCATCACTATGTAATGGGCAATAATGTGCATCTACTACGAAGAAATTGATGTGTTAGCCACCGTCATTCTCTGAAGCCAATGTCTTTACGCTCACAAAGCCTGAAGAGCTGATTACCAGTTAGCAGGTGTAGTGTAACATCTCCAAAGAGGCCATCCCCATTCCCTCACTAACTGCCTGAAATCTGCCATTTCAGGTGAATGAACACACTTAACCTTGCATTGCTTTCTGAAAAGTCAGGTTTCCACACCCAAAGACAGCAAACACAAGTATCTCCCATCTCAATAGCACTCAGCTCACAGCCAGCTGCCGCCTTAGGCAAACACTTTGTTCAAGGGCACGTTTAAACTTTAAACCAAACTTCACAATGACAAATTCTAAAAACAATCTTTTCTTCAAATTGTTTTTCTGAGGCTTTCAGATATGGCAGTTGCAAAACATCTTTATGCCACTATAGCACACTTCAGTGAAACCAGAGTGAAAACTCAAGAAGCTCTTGAACAATATTTCACAGTAGCAGCCAGTGCTGAGAATTCCACTTTGGATGACCACTTCAATCCAGATTCATCCACCCAGCACACCATAAACTTGGTTTCACACACGCCATGGTTATTTCAAGTTTTGACCTCAATGAACACATGTGGCATACCATTACTTACCCTCTTGGAGTCTTTAAAAATGCACCTGATGCCCTAAGGAATGATGTTTTGGAGCACCTTTTCAAATACCTATTTTTGAGAGTTTTTATTCCTGTTCTGAAGGCATCTCACTAAAAATATTTGCCTTCTGTCCTCTTCAGAAGTGCAGTTAAATTTTATATAGGTACTTTCTACAAGCATATACACAAAGATATTTGGAGGCAGCAGTTCAGAGAACCACAGATGCTGCATATTTTGGTGAATCGGTCAGAACTCTTCAAGGTGACAGAGAAGAAGCTTTAAAGTAATGGAATGATCCTGCCTCACAGCAAGTGTTGAGTTTGGCACCCTCTCCCAAAGACACACGCTTGCTATAGACAGCAAGACAGTCTATCCAGCATATATAAAAGACAATATTTAGTTTTGAAATAGCATAAATGATGTACTTATTCTCAGCACAAAGAACATTAAAAGGTAGAAGACAATTATTAAATATATAAATAGATAAAAGTTCATTCCAGGCTGAAACCAGAACACTGACATGAAAGAGTGCTCCATGCTGGAGAAATACAGCCCAATATGAGAGAACACTGTCAATAGAACCACTCCTCCAGTTAACTGAGCCTTAGCTCTTTTCCCTAAAAAATACCAAAAGAAATGGAAGGCAACCAATTACATTAGAATGCATCTAACATTACCATCAATGAAAGCCCCCAGAGAAGTTTCCCAGCATCGAAGAGAGGACAGGGTTACACCTCAGCTTTCAGATCCATTTAAATACATTTACATGGTAGGACAGCAACATCAGGGACACCACAGGTAGGTACATGCACACGTTCTACTCCCAAAATACAAACACAGATTTTCCTAAGCAGGTTATGGCTCAGGAAAGCATAAGAAAGGACTGACACTGCTGGTTTAGTCTGTCCTGCACACCAGCATATTATATAATACTGTCCATTACTGCCATAAATACAGGAGAGCAAGGACTCATCCACACTCTTCAATCTGCCAAGTTATCAGGAGCTGCCAGTGGTTTCAAGTCAAACTTTAGCAGTGCAGGGCACAATAAGGAATGTTTGTGAGCTTTGTTGTCACTTTTAGGGATGATAGTTGATTACCATATCAATAAAAAAATAATGCTTCAGTACTCTTGCATCTTAAAACATGCAAACAAATCTCTCATCTGATTAGGACAAAACCTAACATTATGAAACACTTGCAAAGACTTCAACAAAACATTTTAAAGAGGTTTAAAATGCAGAAGATACACACAAAAAATGAAATCTACTGTTTAAGCAGAACACAGAGAACAGTAAGTACTATACTCTATTCAACACACAGAGATATCAAGAACTTTTTTTGCCACTGATGTTGAAATTACTTATGTCACCCTGAGACAAATCTGTTTCTCTCTGGACTAAAAGATCCAGATGTTCCTATTTCAAGTCTCTGGCTTCAGCACCAGACAGCAAAGAAAACAACCTGTCCCTTCTATCAGCAGGCAGTTCTCCAGCACTACCCATTTCTCTAGCCTTTACCCCTCTCCAAGTTTTTATTTCTTTTCAGCAAAGCAAGCAAACAAAACACAACAGTATAATAATGCAGCTTGCACTGGAGACTTAATGCTAGCCTTTAGCCAGTTTGACATGCAAAAGGTTATCTGACTTTTATCATAAACTATGATTTCAAATGCAAATACAACTACTTTTAAGCTAAACATACTGCATTGTGCTTTGCAGTTGACACTATGCAGGAAAACAATGTTGAGAGGTTCTTTCCAAAGAATATGAGTATTTATGTTCCCAATTTAGTGACTCATACAACCAGCAATTTGAGATTTATTTAACTCTATCCTCCTCAAACTTCTGTATTTGAAAGCAAGCACTAAGTTTCTATTCAAAATTGTAACAATAAAACACAAAGATTTTTTTCTATGATTTTTTAAATCTAGGTTTTACCTAGAGGAAAATTATTTCCAGAAATATCTTTTTGCTGTTTCTGTAAAGAATATTAAAAGGGCTATACAAAGCTAAGTCAATTTAAGGAACAATTAACTAAACAAAAAAGACACATTTTTTGAAATTAAATCTCTTTCACAGTAAAGGCAGACTCCGAAAAAAAAGAAAAATGAGATACAGCATGCATGCCCAATGTAAAATTAATGCAACCACTGTCCCTTTTCTTCATATTCTTCTCATCCTTTCAGCATATCCCTGCTTCCCTTTTGTTTATCCTCACCAAAAATACATTAAGCACAAATGAAAACCAAGACAAAGATCACCACAGCTGAGATAAATACAACACACATTTTTCCCTTTATCAGAATCTTCACTGCCAGGAAATGGCAGGTTAAAATTTTATCTACCTGGAAGGGTGTCATATTTTCTGCCTAAAATTAAAATTATGATCCTTTCAGCTTACTGTCTTAATAATCATGATTATTTCATTCAGGATTATTGCACAGTTTAATACACTTAACTGAAGTTTGCCAAGGTGGCCTTGCATTTATTTTCTGGGTTATTTAATACATTGAAAGGCAGACAAAGAGTTGTATTGTCCTAAAATTGAGTCTTTACAGCTTTTTGCCTGCAATTGCTAAGCACAGTCAGAATCCAAACCAATATGGGAAAGTTTTTAGAATCCAAGTCTACATGGCAAAGTTTGCAGGATCACCCCTCCACACAACAATCTACTCGCTTGAGCGAGTTTTTTTCTAGGCTATTAATTACCTATGGAGCATCAACAAATGTTAATTTTGACAGCACCTACTTCTGTAGGCAAAGCATTTTAGGGTTCAGCCTCACCTAAGAACCTCACTGTCCACAGGGGGATCCAGGCCTGGGATACCCTCATAACTGCACATGTCCATACAAACTTGCTGGTGCTGCAATTCATACATGCCTTTAACCTCTCCCAAGGAAAGGCCATACACAAGCAAGAAGGAGTCAGTCATCCCCAAAATATACCCTGTCCAAATAGCTGGTTGTTGTCTTCAGTAAATAGGTGATAGTCCAGACAGTGTAATGGGCATACTCCTAGTTATAATCCCAAAAATTTATTTAGGAGAAATGGTGAGGTGTTTAAACTAACAAAAGCTGCACTTCTCTTTAACAACTGAAATGTCTGAGAGATTATACCAACAGAGCAGCTGTTCTTGTTCTACAGAAACCACACAAGTCCAGATAATTCTTGCCAACTTTCCAAGTTTATGCAAGCTTCAGTGGTGTAAAAGCCAATAAACTTCTTTGAATGCAAGTTGTACCACACATTGATTACACCTGCAGAGCTATGAGGGCAACTAGAGGACTGTGAGGGTAATTAACTCTACAGAAAGGGAAAAAATAACAACTACAATATGGGGCACCTTTCTGGTTACGTTTCTGATTGCATATATAATGATTAAACACAAAAGGCCAAAACCCCTCTTTTATTGCCAAGAACATAAAGCTTCTGCTTCTTGTCCAGTTTAAACAATTTTTGGAGGGAATTGCTGGATTTTACTACTGGCCATACCTTCAAGTACTGCCCTCAGCAGTGGTCTGGGTGAGACGTGTTACTGCAAACGATCTCCTCCAGCCACAGCACTAGCCTCCCCTCAGGATACTCATCAGCACGCGATTAGGAAGTAATAAATGTACACACGCCCTTGTGTTTAGGTATTAACAGCCTGATCCTTTCGCCAGGAACGCTTTCAGCTGATCTCGGGCTGTGCCGAGCACCTGCGAGTTAATCATTGCCCACATTTCGGTACTTGACAGAACATCCCTGCACGTTCTATCCCGGCTGGCACTACAGGGGAGAACAGCCTGTGTGTGCACATCCTCTGCTTTACATTTGCGCGTGGAGACCACATGCTAAATAACCATTTACTTCATGCTAAATAACCATTTATTTCAGAATAGTTACTTCATAGCTGTTATAGTCAAAAGCAAAGCAGGAGGTGTGTGTTAATCGCACATTACTGGAGCGTATTTAGCAAGTCCTTTCTTTCCAATTTTTTTAGCTACTACACTACAGTAATTCTACACACTCCTAAAGACTTGTGCAAGACCTCAGCCATTTGTTAATTCCAGATTTCATATGACCCGAACAACTGGAATCCACAACACACCCCCACAAGCTGAGAGGCACACTTTGGTAACAAAGCAAAGACACTTACATAGAGGCTGGTTGAGTTAAACAAAATAGTCTTCCACAATCATTTGCCAGCTTCCCTCCATATTACACAGGAAGAAAATGGCAACAAATAATTTCTCCAAATACACTTCTCATTTATATGCTGATAAGGTGTCTGCAAAAACATACAGCACATACACAAAGCACTCCAAAAGGATTCTAAACACATTCATTACAGCATTTGTAGCAGCAGGCAGATGCTTCCTCAAAAAAAAAAAAAAAAAAAAAAAAAAAAAAAAAATATATATATATATACACCCAGAAAAATCCTTTCATCAAAGGAGATTGTTTAACAACCTGAATCACTGAAAACATACAAATAAAACTCCAAGATAAACAAAATTTAAGGGGTCAGCTTAATTTTCTTTAATACCTAAAGCAAAAAATTTAAGATAGGAAAAAAGAAACACGTGAGCTTTTTAACACAGGAAAAAGCTCCTGAGTCAATATGAAGGTATTACACATAAGCTCCCGAGCAGAACCAGGTATCACCCACTTCAATTCATGAACAGCAAAACAAAAGTTTTGTTTAAGGACGTGGTCTCACTGGCCACATTCTGGAAGCAACTCCACATAATACACCTCCAAATCATGCGCACATGCGACTCCCACAACTTGGAATCACGCCAGAACAACTGTCTCCACAAAAGCAGTCGTGAGAAGAAGTGAGCTATTCAAATCAGAGCGGAGGTCTGCGAGAATGTGCAGGGAATGATACTGAATGTTACAGTGTCTTCGCGGTCACGAGGCCCTGTCACACTGCTAACCCATACACACCGCTCCGACGGGAAAGTGAATGCGATCTCTGTTCAAAACAATGGGACATCTTGTTTACTGAAACTGGCTAACAAATACATACTGAGAACAGGTATCATGTCATACATAGGAAAAATTTAAACAGAAGGACTAAACCCACTAAAAATGACAAGCCAGAGATATCCCCGTGCATTCCCTTACTTCATCTGCACCAGGGCAGCTCTGTTTCACACGCTCTACTACCTGCATTCTGCAAGCACTATTATTCTGCAATAAATACTTTGGTCTATTTGTTTCCAAATCTCATGGCTTCTCCTATTCTGAACTCAGATTCTGTACGGATACAACATCCGTCTCATAACCTGTTGCACTCGGCAGACCTCTGTACATGCTACAGAACTATGCAACCAAAGTAATTCCATAGCAAGTGTTTTGAGGATGAGGGAATGTCCTCTGCCCTTTAACTGTGAAAATGTACTAAAGGATAACATTTAACTAGAAACTGTATTAATGAAGGTAGGTATACAAGAACGTTTATATAGTCGTAAGATTTAAGAACTATATATTAAAAAAATTAAAAAATAAAATCACGGGGAAAAAAAAATTTACCAAAGCTGAATTTCTTGCATGAATGTAAATGGTTCCGTAGTAGATCACAGCTCCCGGCCGCTGCCGAGCACAGCACGGAGATGAGCAGTAGCGCACTGAGCCCGCAGCCGGCACGAACCCCGCCGCGCGTTCACCTGCGCACCGCAGAGACCAGGCTGCGGTCCGCGCACCAGCGCCGCCTCCCATCACAGCCCGCTGCGAGCTGCGGAGCCTCACTCCGCAAGTGTAACTCATTACGCTCCCTGTTTGTTTTTTTCCACTTTCCTTTCGGCCCGAGCCTCCCCCACCTCCTCCCCCGAGGCGGGGGCCGTGCGGGCGGAGGGAAGGGCCGAGAGCCGGCTCCGGGCCCCGCCACGGCAAAGAGCAGCGGGGGTACAGCCGGTCCGTGACAACCACCACGGGGCTCAAAGGAGGCGGCCGGCTCCGGGCACCGCGGCCCTTCCCTCGAAACCCACGCTCGTGTAAGATTTGCCCCTAAACAAACGCTGAAAGTTCTTCAAAACCATAAACTAATAACAGCATCCGAGAGGGAGCGGGTCGAGCGCCCGCCAGCCCCGGTGCCGCCCCTCAGGGCCCCTCCCGGGACACGAGCGGAGCCCGCGCGTCCCGCACCGACCTGGGCAGCGCGGAGCGGCGGCCTCCCCTGCGCGGAGCAGCGCGGAGCAGGGCGAGGAGCTGGAGCAGGACGAGTCCCTTTCCAGCCAGCAGGAGCTGGCGGGAGTCCCCTCCCGACCCGCCGTGGCACCGCCGCCACCGCTCCGTGCCGAGTCACGTAAGGCGCGGCGGGTCCCCCCGGAGCGACCTCCGGTCAGCTCCGCCACTGCCGCCTCCGGCTGCCCCAGAAGAATCGAGCTCGTCCAGCTCTGCCGGGCAGCGCCCACCTGCCCAGCCCCGAGGAACAGCACTCACCTTGCGCCGTCCTGCTCCTGCTCGGCTCCGGGCATGCGGCTGGCGGAGCTGCCGCCCCGGCCCGGCGGCAGCGAGAAAGGGCTAAGGAGGGTGAGTAGCGGGAGCCGGCGGCAGCGGGCGGGACGCGGTGGTCCCGGGGCTCCGGGCGGCCGTCAGGGCAGCCGGAGGGAGGGGACGCGTCTCCGTATTCGCCTCTCCCCGCCGCCCGCCCCTCTCCGCCAGCCCCGCCCGGCTCTCCGCCCTTCCCGCTCCGGCTCCTTTCCCGGCTCCCATCTGCTCCTCGGCTGTGTGTTCTGTCCTTGCCTTCCTCTCCGGGTCACTCCTGCACTGCTCATCCCGGCGAGGGGCGGCCGCTCGGACCCACAGCAGCTGCCTCCGCAGCCCCGAACGCCCCTGGGTCTGCCGGGGCTCCGGGCTGCGCTGCCCCGGCCTCCCCCCATCCCTCGCCTCCCGCCCGGGGAAGGTGAAGGAAGCCAAGCTGGGGTCGGGAACAGCTGAGGCAGACCGACCAAAAAAAGGCGAAGTACATCACGCCGCGCTAAGAATCTCAAACGAGATTAACAGCAATGGGACCAGGAGTAGGTCCCATTAGGTTAAAAACTTGGGCAAAATAGTGACAAATAATGTACAGATGGTAACAGGCATATGTGTTTTGGACGAAAGAAGTATGGAAATACATTCAAAAGTCCTACCGACCTGGAAAAATAGAGAGATGTGAAGCTGGAGGCATGTAGATGATGAGCACTTTAGATGAGGGACTCTTTCTGCTGTTTGTACTGTACCTGGTAAAGATAATCTTATTTTCTGTGACTAAAGTCAGTATAATAATAATAAATACTAACAATTACATCACTTAAATACAAATTCAAATGTAGCTGGTAGGTCTCTCTCACAGTAGTGGCATTGCCAACATAAAACAGCCAACGGAAAAATAATAATAAAGAAACTCACCACATTTTGTAGCCCAGACACCAGAAACACTTTACAGTAGAATAACTAATAATTAACTAAGGTTTGGCCTTACTTTCTAAACCAACATCTTGCAAGGAGATTTCATCTCTCTGTCACTTCTAATTGCTGAGGATAAGAATGTGGAATGGAAGAGACATATGGACATCAGACCTTTCTTTAAGTAAAGGTCTCTAATTCCATGTCATTTCTTCAGGCTGGAACACTAAAGTAATCTCTAAACTCCACACTGTATGAAAACATTATGGAATTAAAATCGTATTTAAAGAAACTGGTTCTTAAGGTGAATTCTTTTTAAACTAGGGACAATTTAACTGGATAATAGCCATCTAGATGCTGTAGTAGTTTTACATAGTAGTTTATAGCTGTGGATTTTTTCTACTCTTAAAGTAGCAATTCACATAAATTATACAGGTGTGTGGAGACCTGGCACTTCTCTTGCCCTATGGCAAAGTCAAGGGTTTATGTTTTAAGCAACACCAGCTTATGGGCAAAACCTGGGCTCCCAGCAGCATTGATACAATTAGCAGAATGGAGAAATCTGTGAGGTTGCTTAAGTCTGGTAATTTCTTAAATCTGGTAATTCCTGGAACACTGAGCCTGCCATAGCTGCGACCAAGAAAAGTGGAAAACAGACATCCACCCCCTGCTTTGGTAGTGCCTGTTACAAAAGCAGAGATGCACAGGCTGTAAGTGCATGTCCATTTTTTATCCAGGGCTTATCATGTCCATCACAGAAAGTGACAGTTCCAGACCCCTGTTTTAAAGCTTAATTCGGTATTCATTACCAGGAAATGGGAAGAGATGCTCTGTTTAGAGACTTTTGAGTCTTTTATGTGTCCACGAAATTTCCACTTATTATGCACACAGGGAATGAACAATTAGTTGATGTAACATTTATAATTATATAACAAAATGGAAGCCGGTCAAACACATCAACTAAAAGCATTGCCCAGGGAGACTGGAAACTTTTTAGTAATTACTCATTTGCATTTCCTGGGTTTAAAGACGATAAATTATAAAATGCAATTTCTAACTGTTGTTTGTTCAGCATTTTAAAATCATAAGCATGGATTTTTCTTTAGTATGCAAAATATAAAATTCAATTGTTAAATGTATTATTACTTCAGTCCAAAACATTATCTTAAAAACACAGTGATATCTGACTTACACTTAAAAAAAAAAATGGTTAGCAAGCCAATTCAAGGGTAAAAACATGAATAATCAAATAAATGTACTGGTACTTCTCAGCTTTGGAGGCAGTCTAAGCAAAAAAAGGTGAAGTTCAGAAACACGAATCCTGCCCTGTTTTCCTGATTCACTGTCACTGGTATTCCCACTCCACCCTCAGTAGCTGAGCATTGTCCAACTGTTCAGCAAAGAGATGGTGACTTCCTTCCTAACACCTAAACACACCTTGGCATGTTTGCAAAAGCTACAATGAAGAGCAGTTTCCTTTCTGCTGATGACTCATGGCTTTTACGGGTACATCCCCTCTATTAGACATTGCTAAAGACAAGCAGGTCTAATTCTATTCTCACTTTTAATTATTTTGAAATAAGTATGATGTAACTGGCAGCAATGAAATCACTCCAGATTTTCATCAAAATTATAAAGGAGTCATTCTTGCAAACCAGGTTCTCATCAAGCAAGGTACTTCCAGAGGAATAGTACCAAGGAGTGCTACGGGGCTGAAACAGGCCCCTGCAGAGTCTGCCCCGAGGTACCTCACACTTCAGAGGTCTCTGTGGGGTGTTGTAAAGGAATTAAAACATTGCTTAACGTCTGCCCCAAACCTACCTCTTCCTCCTCCTGCAGTTCTTGCTGTGCCACTCTCCCATATGCTCCATCAGTAGAGGATTTGCTGCAGTGGTGCAACAGAACCCTGGGACATGAACCAGGGCCCTGTGGTTCCACCACACAAGTTACTGCAAAATGCCAAAGCTGTACAATAATCTCTTACCAAATACACTGAGTGGTCACAGACTGCTCAAAGAATCACCATTATGGCTCAAGACCAAGGCAAGAAACCCTGTTCTGCCTTCAGCTGACACCAGCCCACCTTTGTTCCCAAGTGGACCTCTTTCCTATTCCTCATCTAGTTCCTACCCAGTTCTCATGTAACACAAGCACAGTAACACTTGCTCATGGCCTGTGTATGACCAGTTGTACACTTATGAAGAAAAAAAATCTCTCACTCCCATCATTAGTATCTGATTTCATAACCAGACCCATTGAGATTGGTTGAATCACCTGAGAAATAAAGCATTACTAAAAAGGGTGTGACCACTGCCTTCTGGAAAGGCCTAAAGAATGTTGCCAAAAACCACTTTTATATCGTGATTATAGTTCTACAACTTGCACTGTAAATTATTTTTACCAGACAGTAGCTGGCTGCCCTGAAAATACTCCTGGCACTGGTTTCCTTAATGTAAAATACTTCTGGGGATTCTTCTTCTTTAAAAAAGTTTAATTTGGTAATTATGTAAAAAATAAACAAGCCCATTCTCCAAGTGTTTAATTTTCCCTTTTACTATGCAAGGCATCCAATTTGAGAAGTTTAATCCTTTGTAACTGGGTTAGAAATCAATTTTTTTTAACCATGAAGAAGGTGACTTCTGTTTTAGGTTTGATATGTATTTTTAGTGTACTGTCAAAGGTAATGAAGAACTCCTGGTTTGCACTTATTGGAAGTAGTCAATATTCCAGTGAAAGACAGCCTCTAAAGGTTAATTTAGTTTAAAATGGAAAAAACACTGTATCAGTTTCCCAAGTCTTTGGTATAATCTAGGGTTCTATGGCTATTAAGAAATGTAGTAATAAAGAAATATAAGAAATGTTGTGTTCCTCGGATAATGTATTATGGTTATCAATAGCAAATTATTTTAGGTTGAGTGAAATCTCACCATAAACCTGGCTGGCTATTAACAAAAATTCAGAGCAAGTTTTGTGAACAATTTTATGTTGATTTACAGTTAAAGGGTTAATACAGAATTTGCACATGGAGCAGATGTGTTAGAGAGTTTAGAATTACTTGAAACCGCAGATACACACTTCCCCTGTGGAGACAAAACGCCAAATTGATGGACTGCCATGAAATAAACTTACCTGACTCATATGATCAACAAGACAGCCTCTCTTCAAGCAGACCTTTTTGCACACCACTAGCAACTAAATAGCTAGAATTCCAACTAAATCAGCGGCCCAACAGGACAGCATTCCATCCACTCACTCATACTAGTTCAATCTGCCATCTATTGTCAAGGCTTGCGACCCTACCAGGAGAGTCTGGAAAAGAGTCTGATTTTTGTACATCAGCCTTGACTGTTACAGCTTTAAGTCTTTTTACAACCTGATGAAGAAAATTCTCCAGATGTTGATTTCTTCTTGCATAGATTTTTACTATTGTAACCTATTAAGTCTATTATATTATATATTATTGTATCTAACATTATATAACTAGATTCCCTTCATTTACCTGAGCAACATAAGGAATCAGAGTGGTTTCAAGGCCTACCCCTAAAATTACAGTTTGCAAGGTACACTGACTGGAGCAGTGCTTTGAAATCAGTTGGATGAAAAGAAACCACATATAAATCTTACGTATTTATCACATCCTCTTTGACAAAATGAATCCAGTCCAGGTTATTACAGTTTTGTGGATGTGGATAGATTTCACTTGGCATGCAGAACAATCATGTACTGCTAGGAGACCTTAGGGGAGGATACAGGAAAAATAATTACATAAAATCACATTAACACCATTTTATTAAAAAATAAAATCAGACCCAGTCTGTTCAATACAGAAGATTTAGAAGTTAAAGTTTCTTAGAGTTGCTCGACTATTATAAAGACCCATCAAAACAGCCATTTCCCTCCCTCATGTGGAGCATGAACAGCAGTTAGCAGGTCTGGCTGCTTGTGTGCTGTGTGGAACTGCAGTCAAAGGGTGCAGGATAAAACCACTGCACTTTTAAGCCATTTCTTTTTAGTAGTATAAGGAAAGCCCAATGAATGAAATGGAATAAAAATATTTTATTCTGATATTTAACTTCTAAATTATAGTATGATAAAAAATTATTTCTACAAATGTCAGGTGCATTCCATTTTCAACAGTTTATGTGTCCTTGGACACATACAAATTATGACAACAACTGTACTCATCATTCAAAATGCTGAACACGCTGTCACATCTTGAGCCTTCAGCTTTCCAATGTTTTTTCCACCCTCCCAGAAAATACACTATAAAACACCCAGTGTCCACACACTTGAGAATAGCAGAAATTAAAAGGGATCCTTTTGCCATTAACATGATGTTTAGAATTTACTAATGCTTGAAAACAGTAGTAAACTAATCTCTAACATGTGCTAACATATCTTTAAAAAAATAATTTTTACAAGGATTTTTGATGCTATTCTCATTAGAGAAAAAAAAAAAGAATTCTTGCCAATTCAGTACTATGTTCTTCCAGCATCTCAATATACACAGTATCTTTCTAATTGTTTTAAGAACTGTGACTTTGTAAAAAAACTATACTAAGTTAGATTAAGTATTACTTCTCTTACTTTTGTATACTTTAAGTGTGGGCTGTCCTAATCTATATTTTCACTTATTATATTGTTTTTCTTCTGAGTACATACAATATGCTGCTTCCACCTTAAGATAAGAAGGAATAAAGGAATTTTTCTTCCCTCACATCCCTAGATTTAACTGTCATCTGCACAGACTTTTCATAATTAACAAGTAAGTTTTGCAAGATTGTACAGCAAATTTTGAACAAATTAAAAAAAACCAACTTTAATGACAAACAATTCTTTGTGCAACTGCCTTAATCCCTTTTCAACACTCAGCTTTCTTAGAGCTCAAAATGAAAACTTAATTTCATTTAATGGAACAAGGAAATCTTCCCAATCTTTAGCCCAGCATTAAATAACAGTAAGCAAGCTGGGACTTCCCATGGATGGAAACAGCATTACTTCCATCAGCTCACTGCTAAGAAACTGCCTCCTCCTCCTCATGTTGTGCAGCTTTGGCATTTCTATGCACAGCAGATCTTCAGCACACAAATTGTGTCACCTTTCTGCCTTGTCTTATTCAACCCAAACCCTTTCTCCAGTAAAATAACAAGAATTGCACCAAATCAAGATCCTTCATAGCTGGATTTAATGGAGGAGCATTTACCTCTAAGTGATTCTGCCTAATTTGACCTTCAAGTACTGGAAAACATGGAGAATTTTGCCTTCAATAAGACCCAAGGCACAGCCTTAAAAAAAAAATCATCAAAGGTGCAGATGATTCACTGTGTGAGTAAAATTACCTAAACTTAGATATTGCAAGTTTTGAAGTTTTCCAGGTAATGTTCTCTGAAATTCAGAAAGCAGAGAGAATAAGGAACATTACATTAATGGACAAGGCCCTCCAGATCCAACACATGCATCCAAACGGTCACAGAATTCCATATTAATTACACTTGCAAAGCATGTCAGAGTTCTGCCATCAATGGTTATACACAAATAATTGTTACAGCACTTTCTTATTCCATCTGTGATAACAATCTCAAGAGTCTTTTGTTTGGAAATTCAAAAGATTAAATACAAACTGATGCAAAGAAACCCAAACCAAAACAAAAACAACGCAAGAAAACAACCCGTGAGCCTTACAGCTACTCAGCCAAAATAATCACTTAATAGTTCTATCTCATGCTATTAAAATGGATAATAAAATGCAACAGTTAGCAATGTCTAATTCTCATCTATTAAAACTGAGAGAATGTTTGAGGTATTTGAGTTCTCCCTTAATTCTCCCTAAAGTAACTTCCTGCTAGTGGAATGTGAATACAGGTTCAATGAGACAGAATTTGACTCCACGAGCAGAATGAGCAAAGGCACATTGGTAAGGTATCCTTTAGTATTTGCTGTTCCCACGCTTATTGTAATAGTGGCTGGAACTGCAGTTACACAGATGTGTTTAACTCTGGAAAAGTTGCTCCTTGGAAACAGGAGGGACATTTTGAATGAGGATTTACTCAGCTGGTCACTGCAGGAAACAGGACATGCATGCTCTGTGTCAGCAGATAAACATGGCCAGTTGCAGTTTTTGCATTTTTCCTTAATACAACACTAGTGACAGTACATGATCTTAATCACTAAGTGATGGTAACTAGTGAAAACTGCAGAGTAACTCACTGGCTTCTGTTTACTGCTTGACTCAAGATAAAGCATTCCTGCCTGTTAACTGCTTGGTTTGGCTTGGTTTACCCCAGGTGGTGTTGTAGCACCATGTCCTCAAAGGACAGTATGAACCCCCCATAAAGCATACTCATCTCATGGCTGAACAAACCCAGAGTATCTTCAATATAAAATACAGTCTTCCTTCCCCCATCTCTTTATTCTTTAGATTAGCCCTTCAGGAAGAAAATAGGAAACTTTGTTTCCATGGTATCACTCAGCATATGGAGGACCTGTATTTTTGTCTATTACAAAAAACGACACTTCAGCCTCAGTATGGTGCTGTTTGTGAGTCACCACAGCCAGACTGTGGCAGAGAGACGGGAGATTAATGCAGAACAGGGAGACATGCACTGAAGTTAAATACTGAGACACATTAACATCTGGGAAAAAGAGACTGAGGAAAAGAGCTCCAACATTTCTAAAAGAAAATTATTTCTTCTGATGGAGAATTTTTTGATCTTACCTTTGGCATTTTACCTTGCTTCTGAAAAAAATCCTGTTCTCATTCACTACAACACTCCTGCCATCAAGTACATCAGCACCTAAAACTAGAGGCTGGACTACAAAATTTACTAAGGCTTAATGTTCCAAGCTATTTTATGCCCAGTTGCAAAGTTATTCCTAGCAAAAAATACTAAATTTTGATTATGGCATCTATAAACAGTGTAATACCATGACATTTAAATTATAACAGGAATAATTTTAAATGTATTCTCTTCTATTTTTCCATGCTACATTTTTCAAATCATGAAAGAATTTTTATAAAAAGACCAACAGATTCAAGTTTACTGGCCACAAAAAAGAGAATAACAGATCTTCTTCAGGGGCTGTTTGTTCCTTCAAGTAGATTTAGTGCTGAGACAGTGTGGTAGTTAAAGCACAAACAGAGGCTGTTGATAAAGTGGCAATGCATAACAACGTTGTGATGTATTATAAAGGAGCAATTGCCTGCAGTTCATCAGTGTGGATATGGCAATGAAGTTCTGCTTTACATATTCCAGGCACTAAGAACTTTGTAGCAGTCATTACAGGAGGTTCTTCTTCCCCTATAAAAGGGAAAAAAATAAAAGTGAAGTTCATTAATTGAAACAGTGATTTTGTATTTGGTCAACATTTCAGAAACAATGCAAAGAAAACTTATGAAAAACCTCTGCACCCTCTTGTCATACACTCCTGAGGCTGAACCACCACACTCAGTAAAACCTTATCAAAAGATACAATACTAATTTTCTTCCCAGGCAGGACTTCTTTGGGAAGACCTTATTAGTGAATGGACCTAGTGAAGGTCTGGTTGTTGATACCTCCTCAAAATTAAACTGGCTTGAACTTCAACTGAGGATGCCAAATATGATGATCTCTTTGGGGATTTTTTTCTTTGCACATCAATACTCTGCATAGGAACTGAACTGAAAGAAAGGATTACAAATTAAGTGATTTAGGATTTTAAATTTTGTGATTGATGATTTTTTTTCGAAAGATTATATGAGACTGTGCTTTAAGGAAAGAAGGAAAGATCTTCTTCTGAGATGCTAAATGTCAGAGCTATTCACATCTGTTCTGATCAAGTAACAGGTAAAAAATAAGTAAAAAACCAAAATGTAGTGTGAATTCAGAGTAATAATAATGTCCACCTCTCAGAACAAGAATAAAAGTTAAAAATTCAATTTAATTCTCTTATTATCAGGCATCTAAATATTAGGGCTATAAATGTTTTGTATGTCTGGGACACTAAAGAAATTTAATGGGTTGCACTCTAAAAGGCAGATGATGCTCAGTTCCAAATACTGTCTCCTGTCTACCCTGTACCTCATTAAGACTGTGCTTTGGGTGAGGCAGGTTTGGGGGAGAGTCAGTCAGAATCGTGCTTTTGGATGAGGACAGTAAATGGGAAAATGGCAGAAATTACAGTGGTTTCTTAAGACACTGGAACATCAGTGTTAAATCCAACTCTACCAGCAAGAGCTCTAACGTTTAACCTCTCCAGCTGAAGCATGTTAACAAGGGAGTATGTGACTTGAGAATTAATTACTGGGAAGACTGCCTCTTTCTTCCAGTGCCTCCTTGCAGCTGGGATACCCAGCTGACAGCTCAGTAATTGAATCAGGAGGGGACACTGGGAAAGCATTCTTACAGGGAGACCATACATTTTAAACCAGCATCCTACTTTCACTAGAAGCGTTACAGAGATATCTGTAATTTTTCCCACAAACGTGACAAAAGGCTGAATTAGAAGATGGTAGGAAACTAAAAAATATCATTTTAATTTTGAAAACAGAGTAATTGTGACTTAATTAATTAAATCAGTAAATCTGGGGGTTTTTCCACATGAAGTTTTTTTCAAATTTTAACTATTTAGTCCTGTAGACTATCTACCTGATAAATATAGGTGCTATATCTGTAAATCAGCATTTGTATTCTCTTTCTCCAAGATAATTCTGGCATCAAACATTAGTTAAGAATTATCTTAATAATATTAAAAAATTAATTTAGCCAAGAGAAAAGTCTAGTTAACTCACTGTCAGCACTCATTCCAGAAAGCAGAACAGCATACTACCATCAAAATGCAATATTCACCTGTTGTAGTTGCTTATGGAAAATCTTAGCAAAGTGCAGTTTTATCATGTCAGTACAATTGCTGGAACATTCCATGCTGATGAAGTTGTGATGCCAGTTCAATATCCTATAACTAGTAAGGTCAGACCAGGTTTTTTTATATAGCCTGAGGCAAAATTTACACCTTCTAACTGGAGGCATCTAAGATGGGTGTCTATTCTGGTGAGTGTCTTCCAAGCATTTAAATTCCTCCACTGAAACCCACTTGTTCATTCCCCAGCTCCCTATGTGGTGAGAAGCCTGATGTCATTCTGAAATTTGAGTTGTACAGAAAATATCCCTAAAGGATCCAGTATGTGCTGGAGCAAAATAGGATGTCAGGTTTAGATTTATGGCTGTCTGTGAGAATGCTTCACCATATCACCCTCTTGATTACACCACACAGCTGTCAGCTGAAATCCCAGCTGCCAAGGAGCCCCTGGAAGGAAGAAAGAAGCTATCTCTCCAAGAATAGGTCAATTAATGAGTAGTGACCTATTAATAGAATTTTAATGAAATCTTATCTAGCTAACATTTCCTCCACACACTGTAAGTTAAGAAAAAGATTCATTCTCCCAAAGTTACTGTACCTGTCTTACCATCTTTATACCATGCTTACCTTTCTCTGCAGCCTTCTATATGGCTCCTCACATATTATCTTACCTATTTGGAGATGGCAGAAATATGCACAGTAACTGAATATAAGTTTTGAAACACTGCTGTATCTTACCTAAACCTGATGATGAAGAAACACTTCCTGTAATGGAAGATGTTTCCATTTGGTCTGTCAATAGTCCTTCCATTAAAGGTAAAGATAATTCAGAAGAAGGAACAGATGAATCGTAGATTCCAGAATCTCGAGGCATGTCTTTCAGATTTGAAGCTTTAACAACATGTAACAATGGCTGAAGGACAGAGCTGCCATCACCTTGAATGTCCTGAGTTTCTGTATCTTCTCCAAGGTTTAAGTGCTGAATTATACAGTGAGAGTCTGAATTCCCCACTGAAATATTTAGATCTGTTTTCAGGTAAAAATCACCATCCATCACCTGTTTATTCACCAAGTCATTTAAAACCAAGCCTGAATCAAATTTTTCCATGACAGGCTCCGAGTAGTGTAAAGAAGGCAGAGGGAAGGGAATAAATTGTTTCTCAAACCAATCTGGTTCCTGATCAATGAACTGATGCATATTGCAAATAGCAACATAAAGGGACCTCCCAGATTTGCTCCTGAAATAATTCCTTTTACTAATGTTAACAGGAAACACATCTGAATCCTGTACACTAAGATCTCTGGAGTGTAAGTGTGAATAGAGCTGGGGGAGATTGTCCATGAGTTTGTATTTAGTGCTTAGATCCAGAATAGCAGGGATGTCTCCCTCACAGGAGTAATCGAAGTAGACTGCGATGAACTTGCAGAGGTCAGCTGAATTCTGCTTTGCCTGACGAAGCTTCTCTGCAACAGTCAACACAGCAAAGAGAAAGAGTTCTCCTTTTCCTGCATCTTTGGTGACTCCTCTGTGCTTCCAGTTCTTTTTTTCAACAAAGTATTTCATTCCTTTGGAACACACAATGATGATAAACTGGGACTCATTTATTTTTTTAATAAGCCACTCCTTCTGATCTTCTTTACATTTTTTTAGATCTTCCCACAAATCTAAAGCCACCTGGAAAAAGAAAAAAAAATTCTGGTTGATATTAACTTTTATGTATGTAAACCCAAGTAGTTCCTTAAAAAAAAAAAAAAAGCACTATGGATTTGATACATAGCAGTATTTCTTGGGGAATAAAAAGAACACAGGAAATGTGGCTGCACCAAGTAAATCAGAATTTACCTATGGAACTAAATTTGATATCATCAACCCACAATAAACAACTGTGCTTGCCTCAAACAGTTTACCATTGTATGTTTGGGTCCATAATGTGCTGAATGTAACAGAAGTAACAGAATCATGGAATTGTTTAGATTGAAAAAGACCTTTAAGATCAAGACCAACCATTCACCCAGCACTGCCAAGTCTACCACTAAACCATGCCCCTAAGTCCCATATTCACTTATCATCCTTGCATACTAGTGAAGTGTGATGCCAATAATTTTCATATCTAGATAGAAACCTAATTAGTGCCTATAATATCAAGTCCTTCCAGTTAGGATGCAAAACAGCAGCAGTTTTATCTGATGAGAAAGCTCTGAAAATTTTGTCCTAAGAGTTACCTTATTTTGTACTTTGTCAAGCTCCCTGACCATTCTACATGATCTGAAATGCTGGTGTACAGCAAGAGGAGGGACACAATGCTTTATCTCACAGGAGGAATGAGTAGAAGGATAAGAGAAAAAAACAGATGCAAAAAACTTGCATAAGAGACACACATCAAAACGACTAATAAGATCTTCTTTGAAGCATTTTTCCAGAGAACAAAAATTTCCCCTCTGCTATGTATCACCCACAGCAGAGTGGAAAACTTTGCCCCATCAGAAGACAGAGCAGGTGGATGCCCAGAACACAAGGACTCCCGAAAACTGCTACCACACAGCTGGCTGCAGGAAGAAAGTGATCCTGCCTGAAGTGCTCAGTCAGCTGGACTGGATGATCACTGTCAGTTCCTTCCAAACAGACAACTCTATTCTATGCATGGGGAAGAGGAGTCATTTTATTGCTGTTGGGAGATGCAGGTAGTTTTGTGTCTGGTTTTGTTTCTGTTCTTCAAAACCCTTTTGTGACCTGCTATCTGTGAGAAACAATTTTTATTACAGACAAGTTACTTTTAAATGGCTACTAAATGCCACTGGTTTTATCCTTTATGAGAAAACATTCCAATTCCATACGAAAAGTACTTGTGCAATTCATCTGTTATGCACTGAGCATCACTTTTTGTATTAAACTCCACAATTGTATTAACAAAATATACTATTTCTGTACATAGATGCTATCAATATTTTGTTATATAAATTTTAAATGATGCCTGAGACCATGGTACTTCGTTAGAGCAGTAAGAGCTCACCTCAACACTATTCCAAAGAGGAACAGTGCAGCAGGGCTTAAGTACATCACTAAAAGGGGTTTCAAGTAAGTTACCTATGGAACACTTTATCCTGAACTGTTTTAAACAGACGAAAAAGTTCGGACCATCCCCACCAAACACGTGAGGCCTCGGTTGTGTTTCTGTGTTTGGTCACCAGAGAGCAGAATTGCTGTAATGAAACCCAGCTCCAGCTCATCCCATTCACATCCCGGGGATGGGAGGAAAAATGCAGCACAAAGAGACCAACGATTGTCCTGCCTTTTTCCAGCTGGAAAGTGAAAAACTGGCCACATATTGATTCTATTTTAGAAAGAAGTATGAGATTCTAAGCCTACTCATTCAAAGTAGCAATGTGAATGTCTCTCTCATAGCTTTCAAACAAAAACAAGGGAAAAAAAAGAGTTGCTGCTTTTACAGTATTAATGGAACAGATGGGAAGTAAAAAAATAAAAATCAATTAGTAAGTACATATTGTCAACAAGTAATGCTAATAATGCAGTTTTTGCTCTATGAGTAGAAGTCTTGAGAGATTCAACTTCTTTTAAATTACAATACAAAACATATTTTAGGAATACCAAAGTATATCAGGAAGACAAAAACACCTCTTTGTGGCTGCTGACTATAAAGATGCAAGACCTACTGAAGAGAAAAAGCACTTAATTCAAAGCAAGCTAAACATGGCTGAATGAAAGTCCTGGAATCATGATCTTCCACTATTCTGTTGGTTTGGGTTGTTTTGGTTTTTTGGTTTGTTTTTCTTTTTTTACACTGGGTAAGATCTGTTCATTTCCCCAAGTAAAGTAAATTTAAACAGCCAATATTTAGAAAAATAACAAAAGTTATCTCTGTGGAAAGGAGGGACTGAAATACCTACTTTTCAAGCACAGATTTTGGGAGTGCTGTTTCAATTAAGGAAAAGTTGTTTACGTATGAAATGTTGAGTTTACCTCACAGCCACAAAAGTCCTGAAGAAAATAAGCAAAGCATTGGATGACATTAATGTGTTTCTGGCAATCTTTACTGGAATAGCAGATGAACACTTTTGGCCGGGGACGAAGTCTTTCCACATGGAGACCTGCAGCATATGCTGAAGATTCTGAGCTCTCCTCATCTAGATGGGAATATATATTTTCTAAATTGGAAGAGAAAAGAGAGTTCACACTATAAAGCTTGATTTTGTGTTGGGTTTTTATTACTTTTGTAGGCTCTTTACTAATGCATACAACAATGGGGTTTTTTTCTGAAGACTTTCCTCTCCATCCTGAAAAAGAAAAGTTGCACACACTCTATTTATCCAGCTTAAGAGTTGCTACATGTGGAATACATTTTCAAAGTTAAATGTGCAGTTATTTCTGTCCAACTCAGAAAACACAAGGAAGGTTTAATTTATAGATAGAATGAGGTGGTTTCACCATTAACCAGCTTCTAATCTCTGTTCAAATATTATAAGCCTAAAAGATGTATCATCTTCAAGAGTTCCCTGTCTAACAAAGTCTCTTGTCATAAAAACCCCAAACCACAAGATAAGCCAGGTAATAATATTAAACTCCAGGTCCACAGACCCCTTCAGGATATGATACAGGATCTCTCTAGTGTATATATACACACCCGTGTTTGGACATTAATTTGACATTAATTTGAATTAAGATATGATTAATTTAAATCAAAATAGCTATTACTGTTTCTTTCCTTGCATAGATGCTTTTATGCTGGAACAAAAATGTCTGGCCATATGCCAGATTAATTCAATCTAGTTCTACAGCTGGTTAAGCTAATTCGGAATAAAGCATGCGTATTTCAAAATACAAATATCCATCTAGGGATTCAATTCAGAACAATTCATCAGGAATAACTATTCTGGAACAGCTCTCTCTGTAGACAAATCCTCAGTGATTTGTCTGGGTTTTTTGTTGGAACTGTGCTAGCTGCGAGCAAAGGGTAACTACAGGAGACCAGAAGGTAAAAGGATTTAACCCAGCTGGCATATAGCACTTGCAGTATATCTCAGTGCCAAAATTCAGGTGGATAACACAGATATCTGAGGTTTGGAGAAGTACTCTCTTTTTCCATTATTCATGAAACCACAATTCTCCAAATTCTGTAAAAAAAGCCAATGGATTTTTAACATTTAAATGTATCAACTGTTGCTTGCCAGCTCCTGGATACAGAGGAGAAGTCAGCAAGGAGGGATGGAATCTACGTTAGAAAAACATCTGCAAGCAGGGCTTAGAATAAATTTAGGAAGATGGCTTAGAATGAAAGGTAAAGGCAACTTCCAGGAAAGTGAGCAAATCTGGAACAGTAGCTGTAGATAGTATTCCAGAAAGCACTGTGAATTGTATTGGCATCACATGCCTTTACTTTCCTTCTGATTTAAAATGAAAATGAATTAGGTATTTCTGAGAAAAAGAAGGGAATGTTTAAAACATATCTATTTACAAACCTGTTTGTAATCTACATGGTCACATAGTACTTTCTCAAATAAAAAGAAACATGAAATAAAAAATATTTTCCAATATTGCTTTTGATCTCTCCTTTTTACAGTGAAGCCTTGATCTGTGATACAATAGTGTCTAGGCAACCAATTACCCTCAAGCACTGAGTAAGAATTTGCTACAGGTTTCAATACACAAAAAAGCTGAGAGGAGGAAGGACAGAGAAATAGAAAAGAAAGATGTTCAGATAAAGGTATTTCTGGAATTAACCTACCAATTAAGACTGTTTTGGTTGCAAAAGCGTATCTTTAAACTGAACTTTGTACTGAATAAACCCTCTTACCTTGCTGTTTCTTGCGGCACATCACTGTGAAAAGCGTGGCAAATGCAGAGATGACAACCAAAGGGACTGTGATGGCAATGGCTCTGATGGGGCCAGCCCACGGGGAGTGCACTTGGAAAAAGCAAGCAGAATTAGCCCCATGCAAATATGCTATACTACAGTTATCTGAACAAATCTTCACACTGGGAATGCAAAACTGCTGCAGTACTCTATTATCAGGTAATTCCTGAAGATACAGTAGGCCCAAACATCATGTCCTGCTCCATTTCAAATTAGGTTTTATGGTGGTTGTGCCACTGCCACAGCATCAGTGGCTCACACAAGTAACAAGAGCTGCAACTCACACCAGCCCCAGGAGAACAGCCCTGGGTCAGGTGTAGTTTTGATGAGATATGCAGTGGTCATTTGGACCTGACATGTTTTGGTTCCAGGGTGCTGAACTTGCCACTTAGAAAGAACTGCCCTCTTGCAGAGATCACTCTCAGCAATGTGCATTAGGATTCAGTGCATTTTTCCCACTGCCTCCATCTGTGGCTGTTTTGAGGCTGCAGTTACACTCTGAAATCCCTGTTTAGCTTCTCAAAAACAGGGCTGATCCACGGGCATGTGAAGCATCCACCTGACAGGTTCTCCAGACTGCTCGGTTTGGTACCAGGGCTGAAGGGCACAGGTGATGTGTTTAGGCTGCTCCCACTGTTTCATTACACTGTTCCCACACTACTGCACTGTCAGTTATATACAATTAAAGTTATGATTCCTCATATCCACATATACAACAAAAGCCACTTTCCCACAAAGATTTCCAATGATGGATTGATGTAAACTCCACTAAATATAAATGTGGAGAGATGCACATGTGTAGGCTCAAGTGTCACCTCTACTCCTTTTCCATTAGGTCAAAAAAATCACAGCACAATTACCTCAATAGTCTATCTTATGGCAAACAGAGGTCAAATAGAGACTTACTTCCAACATAATTAAAACTGAATCTATATTAATACATTAAATATAGTATATTGTTTAAAAAACAGAACTCATACCTGGTTTTAGTGCATAGTGCATTGTTTTCCTTGTTGTGTTAGTGTCATCAACCAGCTTGGAAAAGTAAAAAATTAATTTTATTTACTTTCTGCAATACGTAAAATAACTGTAACAGCTCTTATGACCAAATGTGAAGAAAGTTACTGTTGAAATAGTTAAAACTAAAGAGCAGCACAAACTAGTACAACAAAAATTGACCAAGCAACAGAATTCCAATTAACAAAAATAAAAATCAAAGTCCAGGAATTATGCAGGCCCCCAACTTCAATTTAAGGCACAGACGAAAGTGCTGTGCACTCAGGGAAGCAAAGCTATGGAAAGGCCAAGAACATTGTAAAAAATTTACTTGCCCAAGTTACTTCAGTAGGGATGCTCGAGGTTCAATTCTACCAGTGTGGTTTGAAATATTTTAATTTTACTCCATTTTCCCATTAACATCCTCACTTAGGTGTTGCACAAAAGACTATTCAGAAATATTACCTCAATTATATAATCCCCTGGAGATACGTTCTGAAGAACACAACTTGTAGTGTCTGTGTTCTGCTCCTACATCAAAGAAAGAATACTTTGCAAGCCATTCACATACTTTTAAAACCTAATAAAGAATTCACATTGGTTTACAAATAGGCAGAGCATTCTTGTATTCACATACCTTAAACCAGCAAAACTAAGTCTGCCCATTCAATTACACAATCCTCTGCCTGCAGAACAAACTTCTGTTATCCAGGTCCAATGGAGCCCTCAAGCCTGCTTTTGACTGATGAGTGCTATCACAGTACAACTGTTATTTACATAAACAGTTCCAAATAGTTTTACAATTTTAAAACTGATCCTATTTTATATTAAGTTTTTAAAGCTTCTATAAGACCTTAGAACATCTCATGTTAATAGGTTTTGTGCTTTTAAGAGCTTCACAACTCAGCCACATACCTGTTTGCAGGTCTTTTGCTTAAATGGCCCTTCATGCTTAAGTTTGTAGTGAAGAAAGTAGTACCTAAACCCAAAGTTGTGAGGTGCATGATCAAAGGACACTTGCATGTTAAAACCTTGCTGGGTAACATTCACATTCCTTGGCTTCCAGTCTGTCAGAGGAGATATTCATGAATCACAAAACTACTCTTCAAGTACAGTAACTTTTTGTAAGATTAACATATTAAAATATTACATTTTACTTACAAGGTTTGCAGACAAGGTTTTCTGGCTGTAGCAACAATTCACATGCTACAAATATAAAGAAAAATTATTAATTATACAGTATCAAACTGCTATGCTACTTAAACAGAAAAAGAACATGGGCAAAAGTAGGGAGCTCATCATTTTGAATACCCCCACTTCTTTCCCAGACTCTAATATGCCTGGACTAAATACATTTTGCAAACTTCTTTGGCATGATTTCAAGTCCCTTCTCATCTTGATACGTGAAACAGAGATCCATTAATTTGAGTAGCACATTTCTTAGTGAGACGAAAGGGATAACACCAGGTGCAGCATGTCAGGAGAGAAAGTTTAAACTAGTCTTAAATGCTGAGCACTACTACCAATGGTACAGCAGTCTGCATTAACAGACGGACTTTAAAATACCTTAGGAAAGTTTTACAGGGAAAAAACCCCTTAGCAGGACAAATATCAACAGTTCGCTCCAAAGGGTACTTGCAGTTTCTCACCATACTGTGTGAGCTTATTCAAGTTTCTTCTCTCTACCTCCAATTGCTAAGTAATTTAGAGAAATTCAACTTGATCTGCTGCTATCCAATTTTAGATGTCCTCCTCTACATCCGTCTCTAGACAGCTGTTTTTAAATTGTAATCTCAAAAGCAAAAAACAACCTTCCCTTCTCCACAATGTCCAGAGAGGAGCAAACCATCTCCATGAGTGAAATGATCCTGAGAACCACAGAACAATCCTGTTCTAGGCAAACCTGCAATAATCTCAGGCCTACCTGAGACTTTTCTCCTGGTTGCTGCCTAACACATATGATCGCACACTACAGATTTATCTATGGCATGCAAATTCTTTCTGCTTAACACCCAGATCTTCCTTCCAAGACAATGTCAGTAACTACTTATTCCAGACTCATCCAACATCATCATCCACTAAATTCCTTTGTTGGGAAACCCAAAACGTTGGGGAGAGGGGAGGACCGCTGAGGAGATGATATGCAATACTATATTACATGCAATACTGTATTATATGCAATACTGTATTATATGCAATACTATATTATATGCAATACTATATTACATGCAATACTGTATTATATGCAATACTGTATTATATGCAATACTGTATTATATGCAATACTTACATCTAGTTCGGAAGAAAAATGGGTGATAATTACTTTCATTTTTAATGGAAGGAAAAGGAACAATCTTGACAAAGTAATCCGTTTCAAACTTCAAATTTACGAAGGGCTGGGACTCCATTCCCTACAAAAAAGACAAGATTGCAACATATTTTAAAATCAACTATTATAGTTGATATAATAGTTGAAATACTAAAAGTATTTTTCACAACAAGCCCCCAGTTTTGCAATCAAAGGCTCAAATTAATACATTAAGAATGCTTTACCTACTCCTCTATTCCAATCTGACATGAGGAATCTCAATACATAGTTGGATGTAGACCATTACAGACTTGCATCTGTACTCCAGAGTCACCAAAATGAGAGTTCCCAGCTTCAGGGAAGCTTCTATCAAAAGGGACAAGATCTCTCTCCAAAGCAACAACCATCATTAATTTCACCAATAATACTTTTGGGAACCAACCAACTCTTTGACACGGGCATGGAGTAATAGGACAAGGGGGAATGGCTTCAAACTGAAAGAGGGTAGGGTTAGATTAGATATTGGGAAGAAATTCTTCAGTGTGAAGAAGTGAGGCCGTGGCACAGGTTGCCCAGAGAAGCTGTGGCTGCCCCATCCCTCCAAGTGTTCCAGGCCAGGCTGGATGGGGCTTGGAGCAAGCTGGGATAGTGGGAGGTGTCCCTGCCCATGGCAGAAGGGTTGGAACTGGATGACCTTTAATGACCCAAACCGTTGTAGGATGATAGACACTTTCAAAACTACTCACACAGTCAAACAACACTGGAACTATTCTTGAAACAAAGCACTTACTGTTCGTTTAAAACTGGGGCTGAGCTGCTTTGGATCCTTTAAAACCATCTGCTGGCATTGTCTTCCCTCTGATTTTAACTCCTCAAGTATTACTCGAAATCCCTTCAGGTATTCAATCCCTACAAACAGCAGGGTATTTAAACAGAAGATTAATATTTCAAAATGCATTATGTGGTATTTTATGTAATTTGTATTTCATTTGTCTTTAAAAATGAAACTTATCAGTCATACAAAGTATGTTTGTACTTAATACCTGATCTTGTACATCAGTTCTGCACATTCTATCTTGCCTATCTAGAATTCAGTCTTTGGCAAAGGCTACAATTACTACATACTTGTGCAATGCTTAGAACAGAGGGGCCCATGTCTCATCTGGGGCTTCCAAATTACCACTGCAATAGAAGTTATCAGTACCTTCTTCACCTTCAGAAATACTTTATACTAACTTCACATTTCCTAGCACATTACTAGCAGTCAAATATAATATTTTGCTGGCAAATTATAGAAATATTCCTTTATAGATTTTACTATCATCTCTGAGACTACCAGATTAAAATGATAACAATTGTTACAACTTCTTTAGCTCTAGTACAGTAAGGGATAACAGAAAACTTGACTAAAATGGAATGGAATTTATTTCAGTGCATGTATACTTCCAGTTATTTATAACTGCTGCCAGAACTACACCCGTTTTGTTCAAGTTACTCCAATACAACTTATCTCAGCAGTGTCTTTACAATGTTCTCATCACAGAATTACTTCATGACACGACTAAACTGAGTCACAGTGATGTGAATATCCCAGGAAAATGCCAGTGTTAACCCTGTGACAGTTCTGTGGCTCAGGTATCAAAGGCACTGCACAGCTCTTTAACTCTCGCTACTTCATCTAATTACATCTCCTCAATAGCATTACACATATTTATCAATGACACAGACACAGCTTTTGTAAGTTAAATGCTACATAAATCAAAATGGACTCATTTCAGTTTATGCTATGCTTGTCAAACCAAAAAATAAAATCCCATATGTATCATTTCCACATTTTCCACCACCTCCTCTGGTTCACTAGGTTTGTGTGTTTTGATTAATGTTTTATAATTTTGTAGAAGATAAAGCGTTGCCAAACGTGTTCTCACTGTTCTATGGAACAAAAGCACTATTTGTCCTTACATGAAGACCCTGAAAGAGAAAGTGTCCAGTTCCCATGTTACCCAAGCTGTCTGAACAGCAGTTCTGTCCTCACATTTCCCAAAGGATTAACCTCTGATGATTACAAGGAAGAACACCAGGCTTTGTTTCCCATGGGTGTCTGATCCATCCAGTCTGCAGCTGAAGATTACCAAATGCTTTCAACTGCACAATTCTGCAGAATTCAGTGGAAAAAATAGGAGCTTTGCAAAGATGTTAACAATTCCTTTCTTTTTAGGCAGTTTGCATCAATGATTCCAAGCATTATTTAATTATTTGACTTAGTACCTATGACCAGGAAGTTACTACCAAACCCATGATGAGTGAGCCCATTTCCCTCTAGAACTTACCAATGGCATTTGCTGTCCAAAGGATCATCACAGCCACCTGCTCCTGGCATGCAAACTGACTGATGGTGATGTTCTGCACATCTCCAATCATGTGTCTTCCCACTGAATTCAGGTAAGGAGTGCAGTCTAAAAATATGGACAAATAAGCACTTTTAGAAAAACATTGCAGCTGACATAAATTCCCTAATGTCTTCAAGACTGAGCTAAGTAAAATTACCAGTGCATTATTTTCTGTAAGTACTATACAGCAAATCTAGATGAAGTTTTTGTCTCAAGACACCAAAAGCCACAAAACTTCATAAATCATTGAGCACAACCACTTTCACTGGTTGCCAACCCACAGTTCACAGGACTCCCAAGGAAATTACCAGTTTATACCACCAGTGTAACCTGTACCACACAATGTGTTGGGACTCCAAAAAGAGAACAACTTTTCCTTGTAGTTGTTCAAAGGAATATGAAGACTGACATTAATTTTGTTCATGTACAGTGCTCAAAGCAAGAGAATGTTGGTCAACGATCAGGCACATATGAGAACAATAAACCATGTGAAGCTTGAGAACTGCTCAAGAAGAGCTTTTGAACCAAAACACTGCTTGATCCTGACCACAAAGAACCTACTGCCTAAATCCATGTCCTCTCTGCCACCCATTCTGCAGCCACATCCCTGCAGACCACCTAACTGCCACTGGATTCACTCAGGACTGGTTTTGTCTTGTTATTCTCACAAAATACAGTGTATTCCCTAAAGTTACAGCTCCACAAACATGTTAATTATAGAAAACTTTAGCTTTAATTAAGAAAACAAAATACAAGCAAAAGATTCCTGACTTTGTTGTTGAACTTTACCATGTCTTTTTGTTTTCAAAACAAGAAAACAAATAAACCCAAATTTTATTACTTTTAAAGCTTTACAATATTTAGGCTCATACTGTGTGGCAGGAAGAGAAGTAGTAGGCAGGGGATTCACTAGTTCTGGAGCACAGTATACATGAAGATGGGTGTGCAAAAACATTCTGTTCCTGAACTAGTGAAACCAACAAAATCCAGAAGAAATTGATCAGTAGATTGTATATTAGTGACTGATGATTAATTCAAAATAACTGAGATCATTTACATGCTATATATTCATCTATACAGAGCTTGTAGAAAAGAAACATGAAAAATCAAGTGCTATGATTCACCAGTACAGGAAATTCAAATTTAATTCAGAGGTGTGATCTTAAGGGCAAGGAAAGAAAAATTATTGACTGTAAAGGAGATTTCGAAAATGGCTTTTTACTATGAATAACCATGGCAAGGGGTCTTTTATAAAACTGTCACAGACATAAGAATAGAACAGTCTGTACAACACTGCCTTTTACAAAAGCTGGGCAGTTGGTACCGACTCCGCTGTTTGTAGAATTTGGTTGCTATGAGTGAACTCAGTGACAGCATGAACTTCCTCTTAGGGGGAGAGAGGATCTCTTTCAATGGAAAGTTTGAAGTAACTGGTTTTTGCTCAGTCTGGATCTAATTAATAGCAAGCCCAAGACTTTGGATCCTGGTTACTAGAATTTTATGGTCATATGACAATTTGCCAAAATGGAATATAGCACAAACGCCTGAAGTCTGACTGCAAGTCACTGATTCACAGTTTTAAAGAACAACAGTTTTAGGAAGAGAACAGCATGGAAAAATCACACTTTTTAGGAAATCACTTCTTTTACTCGAATACAAGTGACATGCTAAAAAACAGACATTTCTTTTTCACCTGAATAAATAATCTAACCAAGTAATTTAGCATCATAAAACACAGATTGCTAGAGTTGCTGTGTGGTAAAATAAAAGCCTCTAAATCACAGCTAGCAAGCCAAATTCTCTTTTGTGCTGGCTTATTTTTAGAGGTAAATATGTATTTCCATACCACGTGAGCTCTTTAGTCTTCATATCAGCAAACTCTTTTCCTAGTCCTGCAGAACTCAAATAATTCCTTTGTCCAGGAAGCACACAGTGCCAGCACAATTGTGAATTAATACTTCTCATTGGTTAAACACAGTTTCTGGTGCCAGAATTAATGGAAAAAACATGACACATACTGGGATTTAAACAGACTCACTGTGTTAACTAAATGTGGGGATCTCTGTTCTGACTGGTATTATTTCCTAGTTTTCTTTATGTAGATTAAAAAACAAAATCATACTTCTTTTGCAGTGATCACCTACATCTCGTACAATCTGACACGCTTAAATTTTGCTCATTTTAAGTGTTAAGATCAAATAAGATTTTAAAAAAATTCACAGTGAAGGACTGCAAATTCAGAAATTAACATCAAAATTGAAGAGCAAAAGGATGATCAGAATGAAACAAATGACTATTGTTAGGCTTCCTGAGGCATGCTCTCAGTGATGAAACTTTACCTACATTCAGCATCTGAGATAACTTCTTTGGGTAGGCAGAAAAAATCAGCTATGACTTGCACTGGCATTAAAAAAAACATTGATTTAATGTAAATGAGGACCTTGACTGGACACTGAGTTTATACTGATGATGGCCACTACCTGCCCACATAAGGATAAATTCTTAATGTAGTCAGCAGTCCTACTTTGACAACCAGACAAGAAAGACGACAAAACATCTAAAATAACCGCCAGCAACAAGGTACAGCCATTTAGCAGATGTTTGAAGAGGTCTGAAGTATTACTGCTGCAACCTGTTTATCACTGTTACTATGGCAGAGATTACTTTGTTCTCAGTTTAGCTGCAAAACCCACCACATCTGCCACAGCTCTAAAACCATCTGTCTGCACTGCAAATGTAGACAGCAGTTTTCCACTGGCCTGGGCCTTGAAGACTGTAGCTGATGAAAAGTTCTCACTGATTCAACTAAATGAAGAGATGCTATTCAATATTCTTCAATATTCACATTCAATATTATCCTTGCAACAACAATTTTTTTAATATATGACCTGTATACCTTTTCTACCTCGAGACACACATTATGTCATTTTCACCCAAAATCACACATCAGAGAAAAGCTCTATAAAGCTGAAAAGAATCCTTTCCTATGTCTTTGTGTGTACTGAACCTTTCAGAGACTACATTTTTACACAGAATAATTTTCTATAATGTTCAGCCAAATACTGGGCAAATGATGTAGGCCAACCTGAAAGAGAAACTACTACAAATTGTTAGATAGTTTTACTATCAGTGAAACACAGAAGGAGATCTACCAGACCTAGCAGACACAGATTTTCTAGATTTTAAAATTATGTCAATATTGAAGAGCTTATGCCATTCCTAGAGCCAGTTTAAGAGACATGTTGCAATATATTGACAACTGGGATGGAGTCCTTGATTTTTGTGAATATAGTGCAGATTTTCAACTTACTGTCATATTTAAAGGTGATGTTGAATAGTCCATTGTTCTTTGTGACTGATGACAGCCCCTGGAGAAAAAAAACAAAGAGAAAGGAAAATCTGAATATAGTATTTGCATGAAGCCATGAAATAGTTGTTGAAGTAGTATGACCTGCCCAGTAGATGGGAATCACAGAAGCTTATTTTTGGAAGAAAATTATGTGATATTCTCAACTTCCACCATCTAGGTGAATTGTGTCCGTACAAAAACCATACCTTTAATCAGGGTTTAATAACAAATCAAATTGGGTTCTCCAGGGGAAACGGTGCAAGAGAAAAGAACGTCAGCCAAAAAGGACTCCACAGCCATGAAAAGGAGTATCAGAAGTTCCAAGAGAGCACCATTGCAGAAATCCATTATGCTACCTCAGACACTCTTTTCTTTTATCAAATACCATTAAAGCAGATACTGCAAACTGAAGACCAACCAGAGAACTGCTCTGCCAGGGTGAAATCCAGGTTGATGTGTCTGCTGTCTCTTCTCTACTTATAGAAAAGAACTTTGGTCCTCAGAGATGCAATACCTTCCCCTTCAGAAAGCACTGAAATTGTTTTGAAACGCAGAATGTAGCATCACCCTCACAAGACACAAAGCTGAAAACTGGAACACTGATTCTTATGATACAATATCATTCCCTGAAAGGCAAATGACATCACATTTCCCATCAGCTTTAAAAAAATACCACCTATTTACACAGAATTGTATCTGGGTTCACTGTCACAGCGCAAACAGCAAAAATCAGTATAAAAGTTGATAAAAGTATAAAAAAGCAGCAGTAATTAGGTGTTGTCAGGATCATGCCCAAACACTCACTGTGTGTCCCTCCACAGCCAGACCCAGGTATGGACAAAGAAAAACAAGGTGGGAGCTGTCAAGTGAAAAAAAAAAAAGTAAAGCACTTCCTAAAGGATTAAAGCAATTCAGACCTTGATAGTAGTGTTACAAATTTCTAATCTCACTCTCTTCTTAGGTGGCTTTTCCTTTGTTTAAGTTTGATTTAGCTTGGCACTGAACCAGTTGTTATACAAAAAAGCTTCCTGAAACAGGCTGTAACTTTTCCATTAATACTTGATCTATTATGACTCACTTTCTGTTTCTCTAAGCTTTATTAAATGTCATTTAACTTATAGCAAAATTAAGACATGATTTATTTGATTTAAAAAATCTCAAAGAAGTAACTACTGACTTTTTATATTTATCAAAGGAGATTAACCCTCAAATCAATTGATACTTGTCTTCCTTTTGTCCTAGAGATGAAGTTTTGAGAGACATAAATTTTACCAAATTCCACAGAAAATTAGCACACGTATTTTAATTCATTAGATAGGATTTTTATATGCTATATGAAAACAAAAAGGCAACACTTTTCCTTTAATTACATTTCTACTGGGATTAAGGTGACAGAATATATAACAGGAGAAGCATAAATAAATATACCACAATCATTGATAATTTAGATGCAAAAAACAGACATAACAAAAGCCAAACTCTGCTGAACTTACTGTGCACGTAAGACTTACTAGTTGCAAATATTTGCTCCCAAGTGTAGAAAAGGTGCAAAAAGGCTGCAGTAATTAGTGAGAGAATTAGGGTCACCTTCAACTACTGAACTAGATAATTGTTGTATTAGTTGTAAGTTAATACATGTAAGATACTCAGATAATTTCATCATGCTAAACTCTAGTGTTAATCCCTAAACTACTTACTGCTGTGAGCTTAAAAATATATTCTTCCAGGAAGCATTCCCTTGGTTTTGAATTAAAGTAATTGTGCTATTTAGATGGCTTATAGCTAGGAGAACTTTTTTAGAGCATCTTTAAACCTATAAATACTAATGTTACAGCCTCAGGGCTCTACATTCTCAGCTAATTGTCCCTGCCCATGGCAGGGGGGTTGGAAGTAGATGATCTTGGAAGGTTCCTTCCAACCCAAACCATCCTGTGATTCTATCATTAATTAACCACGAGCATTTGTTGAATTTACATTTGTTTAATTTAATTTATTCTGAACTTTACTAGAAAGCAAGTCTTTGTGTCCTGGAGCTTTGTCTACAAAATCCCTGTGGTCTACATACTTCTATACACGTGGACTGAGAAGAAATAAATAGGAAAGAAAACAGACAAAATATCTTTTCTGAAGAACTCTAGACCACTGATCTTTGGACAGATAATCCAAGCTGAAATGCATACATATTAAATTACAAACAGCTTTATTTGTCAAAAAGCTGGGGGAGCACAGGAGGCATTAGCCACATTAAATCTCACATTATGTGAGCTCAAAGCACAGAACTCCACAGAAAACATGATAAGCTAAAATCCAAATCCTGTATCTACATTGGGCAAGCACAGGAAGAATTTCCATCACACATCTCAAATCACAGAGATCAATGCTGGATTCTGCTCCTCAATGCATATAAACGCCTGAATGATTAAGATCCCAAGATATCTTAAGTCAACACAGATCTAAGTAAGACCAATACACATCATCTCCTGAAGGAAAACAGCTTGTTTGCATGTTCCAGGCATGTATAGGCATTTCATTTTATTTAAACATCCATCTTTCATCCTGAAAGAGCACAAGTATTAATAAAAGGCAAAGATTATTACACAAGTTAACCTCTAATTTTGTTTATATTTTCCTAATACCCAACCCTCATTTATAGTAACAGCTCAGTAATGAAATGCATTTATGACAACTTTTGGTGACAACACCAATTACTATGCCAGAGAGGAACAAAGTTAGGATTACATATCCAGAAATAAAGCTTAAATGAAATTTGTAACCACAGGAACTAACTGTGCCTCCAAGAAAAGTTAAATTTAACTAATGTCTGCTGTCAGGCATAAATTAGATACAATTGAATGAAATGAAAAATCTGTTTGATTTTATTGAACCTTTCCCTTTCTTCTTTTTAACCTAGAACATGCAGTGTTTCATATTTGAAAGAAACATCTATTTTTTAAATCTGGCAATTCCTGCCAGAGATAGTATTGGTGATAAAAATGGATGGGTGATTTCAGAATAGTTCTATGACTAATCTTTATTACAAATAATATTGAAATATACTCCAACATTCATCTTTTGAGTAAACAATCTCTCATTCAAAAAGCCAGTTTCTGTGTGTGGATAGGTACTGTCAGGCAGCCACTTGAACATCAATACTGGGAAACACAGAGGGATGCTAGCACTAATTACAGAAATCTGGTAAAGGAGGTAGGAAATCACTACCCCTCAAGCACAGCCTTGTGCAGCAGACCAAAACAGTAATCATGATTCATCTTTCATACGTTGTTAATCAATGCACACATGGTCCTAATTTCACACTCCCATGAGGCAAACTGAAGGGACAATTGTTTTTGAACTCTAACATCAAGATGAATAATCAATGTTTATCATACTCATTGCTCAGTAAAACAAGGGTTTTATATTTGACATCTGCTCTTCTTGTTTTAAAGCTTTATTGATGCTTCCGACCAAGTAAAAATATTTTCTGTTTCTAGAGTCATCAGTAAAATGATGAATTATTTGTATTATTTAGATGCCTGCATTTTGAATTGCTTTTAAGAGAATATAACAAAATACATCATCCATGTTGATGTTTGCTATATAAATTGTGTGTACTCCATTGACTGCAGAATGAGTTCCAAGCCCTGGGTGGACGGGTTTGTACTGTTATTACTTATAAACTTCATGTGACTGACAACTGCAACCATACATTTTGTCCAGATTTACCTTTTGATATATATATATTTATATATATATATATATGTTCCTGCATTGCATGCACAAATTATGGGAATAGCACTTAAAAGAAAAATCTCAGTGACGCTGAAAAGTTAGTTTTAATTTAAGTGAATTAAGTTAATTAAAGGAGCAAGAGATTTCTTGGTGCCTATTTCATATTTTAAAGAGGAACCTAAACTCCTCTAAATAGGCTGGTTTTAATTTCTTTTACTAAGATGACATCTTTTGTGTTTGCTCTAATGTAAGCAACATAATTTACAAGAAGCTACCAGATTTTGGTTGGATTTTTGCTGGTGGCTATTTAGTGTTTCATCTGTAGAGCCACTGCACACAGGTTCAGCTGCAGAGGAGCTGAATGTGTCTTCAGAGCACCTGGAATTTGACCTGAGACATGAAAGGCAAAGCACTGCTTTTTCTTCATTGTAAATTATGTATTGGCTGGGAACAAAAACCATCACTTTTGAGCATGAAGGAATATCATAGAATAAAAGAAGCATTTAGGTTGGAAAATACTTTTGGATCCCTGAGTCCAACCACCAACCCAGCTCTGGCAAACTCACCACTAACCCGTGTCCCTCAGTGCCACAACTACACAGCTTTTAAACACCTCCAGAGATGGTGACTCCACCACTGACCAGGGCCAATGACTGACAACTCTTCTGGTTTAGAAGCTTTCCTTCATACCCAAACAGAATCTTCCCTGGCATAACTTGAGGCTGTTTCCTCTGGTCCTGTGACTTGTTACCTGGCAGAAGAGATTGACCACACCTGGCTACAATCTCCTTTCAGGTGTTGTAGAGTGATAATGTCCCCCCTGAGCCTCCTTTTCTAAAGGTTAAACACCCCCAGCGCCCTCAGCTTCTCCTCATCAGACTTGTGCTCCAGCCCCTCCAGCAACTTCCTTGTCCTTCTCTGGACACACTGCAGCCCCTTTTCTTGTAGACAGGGGCCCAAAATCCCTGATTATCCTGTCATAGGAGCTGGTTACCTGGTTCTTCCCTAACACATCCTTGCCAACAAAGCCTGTCATGTACAAAGATCCCAGTTTTTCTTCCATGCTGCTTGTGAAAATTCAGTGGTCAATCTCCAGGTGGTAGCACATTACTTGTACACAGCTGTCCCTTAGGTCGTCTGGTAGATCAATCAGGCCCTTCCCTCTGATCTGGAAGGGCCCTTTTTTCATGTGAACATTCTTTAAGTTTTGATTTTTCCCAGCACTGCTCAGCCTTCCAGGGAGTAGATGTTTGGTGACCAGAGGCAGGCACAAAACACATCCCTTTGTTTTAGAACTGTCAGGCATGTTCACATCTACCATATTCCTTCTCCATCTCCCAGAATACAGCTTTTTATCCCAATTTGAGCCCTATGACTTGGAAACACATTATGAACCATCCATACTAGCCTTTATTAAAAAATGTGCTAACTGATTTAACCAACAGTCAAAACCTTCTAAGTAAGAAATTCAAAACCAGGACCATGTAGATGCCCCAGAGTGAGATAGTAAATTATATAATATCATATTGCAAAGTGAGTTATAATCGAGGTGTAGCAAAAAAAAAGCTATTTTAGGTAAGAATCTGTGAGATAAAACTTACTTGGAAGAGTAACATGTAATACTTATTTTCCTAAACCAAACACGAGGAACTCATACTCCCCTTGAGTTGTCCTGACCTTTTGTGATCATTAGATATCTCAATGACATTATCCATGGTTTTATGGTTGACTTCCCATATTTTGTAATTACATTTTGTCCGAACAATCCTTCTGCCACTTCAATGATGTGGTATTCTCAAGGTTCTCCTATCAAGAAAGGATATTGAATTGAACAGCTGCTGGCTTAAATCCCACCAGAGAAGGAGGTGGTCCAGAAAGGTATTCATGGATACTCATTTCATGGATTTGGGGATTTTTGAGGTGAAACATGCTGGCTGAAGAGCACGAGCCACAGCATATCCCATCTGAACCAAAGAATCAGAAAACCAAGCAAACCAAACCAGTAAAAAAGCCTTTTCATTATGCCCCATTCCTGCCTGGTTTAGCTTCTATTTACAAAAGGCAGCGTGGGAGGTTATCTTACACATTAGTTTGCCTGACAGAGAAGTGAGAAACCATCGTAAGGAGAAACACTACAAGAAGTATTTGCAGCACAACTCCTCAGACACAACACGGCTCCAGGCAGTTGTTCACTGAAATTATGTGAATTGGCTTCTTTAAGGAACAGGCAGTTATTAGGGGCACAACTTAACAACAAAGGAAGCAAGTTTAACCTATACTGTTCACCACCTACCATGAAAATCTTAAATCTCTGAGTCAAACTCAGGAATGTAATGCAGCAAAGCGTGGCATAGAATGGGCAGTACCAGCTCTGATTTCTCTCATGCAATTTGAAAGTTTGCCTAAGAAGTTTTCTATTGTTTGCATTGACACAGTTTATTTTTTTCCAACATTCTTGTGCAAATTATGTTTGGGAAATTAAAAGCATTCTAAAAACAAACAAAACCACCCCAGAAGTTAACAGAATAAATATTTTCAAACAAAGCCCATTTCCCACAAACAATACTGAAATGTGCTGGTCTAAGGATATTTGGACAAAAGCCAAAAGTCTGTAGCTAAAGCAGTGTTCTCTTAACTGTGGGACATGACCCCTGGCAGGAGAATTCCGAGAAAAGATGAGGTGTTTGGGAAGGGGAAGAAAAAGCAATGCCAAGACAGGTGCAGGAGTAGTGATTACAACTGGGAAGGAAGGGGGCCACAAATGGTAAAGCTGCTTTTAGAAGGACCCAAGACAAATTAGTTTGAGAAACACTGACTCGTGCTGTAAACAACAGAGTAACACATATCTGAAATAAAGGAGGAGAAATTAATGAAACCTATAATGGATTTTTATTGCTTAACATACTGCACAGCATACTGTAAAATCAGCAAGCTGACTATTCCAGTCAAGAATATCTTTCTTCTTCGGGTAGGAAGTTATCCACAACCTCAGTAAGCCCACAGGGTTCCTCACACTTAAGAGGAATGATTGCATGAGCACTGGATTTTAGCTTATGCCCAAGCACTTCTAAACTAACCTGTCCACGAAACAATTAAACAATCTATTTTCATTCATTTTATTGTTTGTGCACTTACTGCGCACAGAGAGCCATAAGCTGAGAAGAACAGTCTGTGTCTCACAAAGATGTTCAAACACAGTTAGAAGACAAACAAGAAAAGGTTTCAAGAAGTGACTGAAGCATGATAGATCAAATGGATATATATTATTGATATTAATATGTCCATAATAGATATGGGTATGTTCATTCATTCATTTTGCTTATCACATTGAGAAATGATGTGGCTTTCAGAGGACAGAACATCAGGGGAAAAGGAAAAAAACCCAAAACTTCAGAGTTACAAATTGTATCTTTCAAGTTTTTTTGCAAATAAAAGTTTGCAGCTGCTCCTAAATGAGGAAGTATTTGCAAGCGAGACAGATCCAAAAAGGAAGTCTTTGCCTTTAAAGCTGAGCAAATGCAATGGCACCTGGAAAACAATTAAAGGAGCTTATTTCCAAAATCATAAATGGCTCCCAAATAATCTTTTGCTGCCAGATTCCTACCTTTCAATCTGGAAACTCCCAGCACAAGCTCTTTGTTTGACTTCAGGTTTCATCCAAATGAACAGAAAACCTGTACAAGTAACTAGCACTGACTTCATAGGTTCAGTTTTAAGCTTCAGCCAGAACACAATTCACAATTATGACTAATTCAGGGTGGGTTTTTTACTCTTCATTTCTCAATAAAATGCCAAAGTGCACACACACAAAATCCCTCTAAAAATTCTGTGGGAAACTGTCATCAAATCAGGATTAACTGCTTTATTCATAACTGCTTAACCTAAAAAAAATTCTAAATTGAAATTTACTGCAATTTTGGACATTTTTATTGCAAACAACTTCAGAGTAAGCAGACTACAAATACTCTGTTTGCAGTACAGGGTGAGTTTATCCAATTTGTAACTTCTGAAAATGATAAGAACAGCTGCTTGCAAGAAAATCTTTAAAGCAGAACATCACATGAAGGCTGGAATGTGAAAAATTTGACATAGCACATCTATTTTGTCTTGGTGCATTCAGACAGTGTCTTCCCCCCAGATCCTTCTCCTGTATTATTTGAAAGTCACTGAAATTCTTTGAGAGTTTGCTGTCAGAAAATATGCATATTCTTAGAAAGTTCACTTTAATTCTTACTGACATGAATGAAACATACAGGCACAACTACAGAAAGTATTACATATTCACAAGAGACCTTGACTGCAAAGAATATTAATGTACATTGGTTTTGTAGGACCAACATATAAATAGACCAAAGCCTTGGCTCAGGAGGATATGGTGGCAAGGTAATTTAGCAGTAACTGCACTGATTAAAGTACCACAGAACTCACAAAACTTTTAAAGTAGACAGGATTTGGGATTCTTCCATCTTAATCCCTCCCTTTGAAATAACACAATTGTTTTGGACATAAAAACCAATTCTTAGGGATTTAGAAACACACAATTGTTTAGAAACACACACTCATCCATGAGAATTTAAAACTGAATTCATAAGCAGTATGGTTCTAGTCCAGAAATAACCAATGATTTATTTGCCAACCCCCCACGTTCTAGCTTTAAAGAATCATTCACCATTCACCCAATAGTATTTTTAATATCTCACATGAAACTCATTTTTACAGGAGATGAAGCAAAAAACCATCTTTCTTTAAAATAACACAAGCATCTCCTCCCAAAGTTCCCATCCTTGTGAGCTACAGAATTTAAAAAGCCTTGGGCAATGAGAAGCCAGGACTTGAAATGTGATAGGCATCTACTCAGTTGGAATGAAAAGGTGCCTTTGGCACTAAGTTCACCAGCAGGAGGGACACAAGAAGTGCCACATTTATTCCATACACAGATGTTACACAATCTGCTCATCAGAATTGAGGGGCAGATTGCTGCAGTTCCAGAACACACCAGCATGATGACTGTTCCAGACTTTTTTACTGTGGGTGAGTAGAAAAAAACAAGCCAAAAAAATGGAGGGGCCATTATGTCAAACACAATGACTAAAAATACTTTTTGGTTAGAAGTAAATGTTCTTGTACATCAACTGTGCTAATAAAATCAATTACCTTTCCCTACAAATCCGCTCCTAGGAAGAAATCAAGTACTCCTCCCTTTCTTCCCTTCCCTCAGTTAATGGACAAGCTGCAGAAGCTGCTTCCTGCAGACAGACTCAAGCCTCAGTTGTGCTGCCCTTCCTTCAGCTGTGTTATAGGGACAGGCTTTGGTTCCTTTGCTGCTGCACTTTGTTACTCCCACCTCCCCAAAATCTCTGCCATGTGAGATTCTTACTGCTGAACTACACACTTTTAGGAAATAATTCCTTCTCAAAGCCTCTGTCTAGTCCAGGTCCACAGAGGAGATGACAATTACTCCACAGCTTAAGCAGTAATGCATTCAAGAGAAAGGATTAGAAGGTCCAGTGCTTGCTGTGTACTGATGATCCACATGGCTGAACTTCAGAGACACAGGCAGATACATCTGGTGGCTGGAGATTGAAAGCTTTGGCTGCCAGGGAATTTATACACCCCTGGTTACACTCTATGGAGTACAGCCATCATATCTGCAGCCAAAAAAACTCCATTTGGAAGTGTCAGAAACATACACAAAGCTGCACAAACACTTCTTGCTCACCTGAAGGATACTTGGAAGAAGTAGCAGTAAAATACTCCAACTACACCAGCACGTCTCTGCAGGCAAACTGGAGGTTCCCCACTTACAGACAAGTAGGAAAAGCTGCACCAAATAATCAACACCAGGAATTTGAACACAACAAAACAAAAGCATCCAAAACATAGTTTTCTGAGGAAACATTCCTGAGAATGTTTCTGAGAATTGCCAACCTCGAATGAAGTTCACCTCATGATTCAACCCCTTCTTTACACAGAATAGTTTCTGCCATCAGGATTGTTGAGGCTTTTCACAATGAAAAGAAGGATGAAGAGAAGACAGAATACATTCCAATTTTCCTGTGTGCTCATCTATCTTCAGTACTTGGATTCAAAAAGCATTAAGTATTGCTAAATTTTAGTGTTGGAAAAAAAACCCAGGGAAATAAATGTGTGTTAAGTATTTCTGTAATGGCAAACTCTTTAGGCATTCTGTGCTATCAAGTCCCATGCAGTATTTAACTACTTAAAAAGGGAACCTAGATACAATATTTAAAAGAGAGATTTAAGGTTTGAAATGGTACTGAAACTCCAGTCTGACTGCATTCAGTTTCCACAAATGAAAATCACACCCTATGGATATCACACTTTATAACACACTTGATCAAGCTGAACACTTTAAGAGATGCATTTTTCCTAAATATTTCATGTTAAGTGCTTTTGAAAGGTGGCCAAAGCAAAGGTTACACATCCTATCTATACAGTACATGGCCAGTTCCTACTGCCCTTTTCATGTTAATTAATACAGCACTTGACATGAAATGTGATAGCTGCTAAAACACTGCCACAACCTGTACCACAGCCTGCTTGGGCTTTAAATTACTTCATTAGTGCCACTTGATTAACTACTATTTAAGCTCTTGTGAGATTTTCATTCTAAATCTTTCTCTAGAACCTTGGAACACTTTTTGTTCTTGTATTACTGGTTAAAATTGATGTATGACTAAAAAAACCAAACCAAACCAAAAACTCCCACAAACCCATGGCAAAGAACATCTGTATCTTGAGAACATTTAATTTTTCAGTCAAATCAGATTTTTTGAAATTATAAATATCAATACTTACTAATAAATAATAATAATAGGAAATCATACAGTGGGAAGAATTACAGGAACCCTAAAATCAAATGCCTGAGGTGCACATGCAGGCTTGGCATATGGATCTGTTCTGTCATGGCCTACTCTGACAAGATGCAGGAAAGGTACAAAGTCCATTTAGCCTCAGGAAAAATACCCCTGCTGTGCTGCACTAAAGAAATACCTCTGGTTTCCACACAAGCAGCACCAATAAGATCCAGACTCATTCCACACTGTCCTCACAAGTCAGAGGAACCTGAAAGGAGGGTATCCTAAACTGTAATTTTGCCCATCTCACTAAAATTATAAATACATAGAAGTAAAAAAAAAATCCTTTTAGAATCCTACATCAAGCACGTGAGCTGTTCAAATGAACACAGCATAAGGAGAGGCAGGTTTCAGTCCATGCCCTTCAATGATACTCACAGTAACTAACAGGTTTCACAATGAATCCTTAGATTAAACTTTTCTTGTGTTTAAAAGGAAGGAGTCCTTTGGTTTTGCATACATATTTAATTAATTATTTTTTAGCCTACATATCAGATAATAAAACTCTTCCAAACTGTCCAAATTAAGTAATAAATCCTGATACTATTAAGGCTTGTTTCCTATTCTGTGTTCCTGCAAAGCTGAAAAAAATTCCACACACCTAAATAGTTTACTTGATGTACAGTTGAGTATTTCAGGATGTTAATACATGATAAAGATAAAAATTTAAATCTTTTTTTTCTGCTGGTTTTCATGTTCCCTGGACAAACAGGTCCATTTAAAATGCACAGTTATTTGAAACACTTCAAATACTTTTAAACGTAGAGCTGTTTAAGTACTACTTAACACATGAAAAACACACCAAAATGCCAACCTGACTGCTTGAAGTTTCCATTAATAAAGTTACAATCCATGGATCTCACACCTTATAATACATTTGAAGAGGAGACAACCTGAAGAAATGCACTGAGCTGGAAGAACCCAACCAACACACAGGAATTCACACTCTTAAAAACCCAGCCAATTACAAACACAAAGCTCGGAGACTTTGAAGCAATTTGGCCACTGCACAGCAACTCATCAAATTGTTGCTTACTTGGCACGTAGAGGTGCCTGAATATACCTGAAAATACATTTCTACTGTTCCTTCTGCCTTGGAAAGGTTAGGCATCAAGACTGAAATAAAGAAAATATGTGACATTACTAAGCAGTATCTTCACACAAAATACTATAAAGCAAAAAAACATATTGGAAAAAGCTTATACTCCTCTTAAATACTTCTATTACATGGATATTCACGGTGATTTTTCTGAAATCAGACACTTTCACCATAGACCATAGACTGAAGCAATTTGAAAAGGAAATATTTCCTGTCCACTCACTGCCAGTTTCTGTTCCCAGAGTGATATAACAGATGACATCCAATACAATAAATTCTTTTATTAACCATAAATTTGAGCCTGCTTTAGGGATTTGAAGTGTTCAGTTTCATGCTGAAAAAATGTAATGTTATCCGCAGACCATCAGCATGTGTAACAAAAACAGAGCCACAGGTTATGTGACTTTGATCAAATTATGACAAAATTTCATCTGAATTTAAAAATACTTGAAAAAGCATTTACACTAATTGTTTAACCTCTTATTTTTAAAGATCCATGCACACTAACTGATCTTTTTCTGCAGGAAGGAATCACTTCTAAGAAATAAAGTCTCTTTACAGAATGACAATGAACAAGTTGTCTTCTAGCACTCATTTAAGAAGCAGAATGCAATGTAAGTTTTAAGACAGCAGTGAAATACAGATTAAAAAGTTAAATTGAACCTGTGTTTCTCTCAAACTTTCACTTGACTTCTTTCTATCAACATTAAATTTAACACACATACAGCTCATCCGAAGACACTGAACAGGAAAACGTAAAATACAATCACATTATTGTAGTAAATTGAGAAGTAGATCCAAAGATCATCAAGTTTCACTTCCAGTAGAAATGATAACTTATAACAGGAACACTTATTGGACATAATTGTAAAATGTAAACATGGAAACAAGTGGTTTTTTCGTTGCAGTAAAACCTAACTACAGTGGGAGGAGAAGGAGGAATCGCACCTATCACTCCAAGTCAGCTTGCCACAGACAAGCACATAGATAAACTACTGGAGTCTGCATACTGGAGCTTCACTGGTTGAATGGAATATAATAAACAATAACTAAAACATGTAAACCAAATGCAATGTGGTTACCCTGAGCAAACATCATCCACAGCTAGCAGCATTCTTAGGCGATATTGGGTGTTATTCTAGCACTTCTTTGGGGCTTTGACGCCTACATTTACTGCCAGAAGGTAATAAAAAGAAACTTCTGTCATTGCAGCTCATTCTTTAGGGAGCTGAATGTCCCATTTTCAAACCTCTGCATGACATTTCACAGCCAGCAGTCCTTAATAAAAATGAACCCCAAAAGTGAATGGCATGATTAGTGAATTACTCTTACAAATGCAGCTATATGGAGAAACCTAAGCTATCCCAACTTGCATTATTCCTAACTAATGAATAAAAGATAAAGGTTTTGTTTCCTTTGATGTTGTGAAGAAGCATGGAAAAATAACTTTTCACCTGTTAAGGGTCTGGCTGAGTTAGGTGTTTGTTTTTTCTTTTTGTTTCTTATTTTAACTCTTTTCATAGTTAACCTATTACTCCTGTCAGAAGGTAAACTAAGCTAATCATTAAACACCAGGAACATAATTTGCTCAAAACAGAGAATTAAACAATAAAGCAAAGTTTTAACTATGCAACAGACAATTTTACTGGTTCTTTGAAAAGTATCTTAGCTAAACTTTTTGTAGTCAACAACAGAAAAAGCAAAACCTTAGATATTCTTTCACAAAAAAAGGATCGGGCTATGTATCTGACCCTTTCTCCTTTTGGGTCTGTTAACACTTGCTTTGTGAAGCAGTACCAGGATACCTCAGATAAAATTTTGACAGAGTAAACAGAATGAAAGCTCCTTATAATGGGGAATAATCCTTAACTGTACTCCCTAACTACACAAATTTGCTCATAGATACTGTATTAATAAGAGACACTGTCTTCAGAGCAAGGTAAGAAATGGAGAGAGTTAATAAGACCCCCACTGGGTCATTCTGTAATTTTAGTGGTAATCTGTCCAAATTCCATTCACAAACTATAGGCTGGATGGTGAAGTGCCCCCCTTGGGTTACAAACGAATACACCACTCTTCATTTCCTGGCAGGAAGGGCTGTATAGCGTTACCGTGAGCTCTGTATTCCACCACGGACTTGGCTGCATTTCAACAGATGCTGAAGTGATTTCTGAAACATTATCATCTTCTTTCTTGTGAAAAACTCACTGTTAAAAAATGCTCACATGAAAAATCTTCAATACTTTATATGCTCATTATACTAACCTCAATCTCTTTTGGTGAGACACCTTTTAAAAAGTTATCTAAATTAACACAATTCAAGGGTGGGAATTTTAAAAGTATCTGAATAGTTACATGGAACACTGGGCCTAATCACAAAATTAGCTTGGGGATTTCCTGACTCCCCTGTCCAGTTCCTCCGCCTCCACGCTGTAGTTCACCAATTCTGAACATATACTTAATATAACTGCATGGGGGCTTCATTTTCTCCATGTCACTGAAATTACTCCAGTTGTGAAAAGGGGAAAAAACAAAACAAAAAAAGTAGGGATACTTTCAATTCAAATTGCTTTAATAATGCAATTTACATTGCAGCTCACAAATAGGTGCACTAAAGCAGGTGAGGAGGGAAGGGCAAACACCAACACCAAAGTGGGAGGAAACAGATGGAAGTGAGAATTTCACTAACCAGCTTCACTGCTGAGTCAATATAAAACATAACTACACCCCTGAGCCACAAAAGAGAACAAATCCCATTGAAAGTTAATAGGAGTTAGGGCACTCCATCCTTTTTCAGAATCCCACTCCGAGCTTCTAAGGATCTTCTCACACTTCTAGGGTGAAGCTTAAATCACCCATTTATATCCCATATCTCTCAAACTTCAAGGGGAAGCCCAGCTTGAAAGCTTGAAAACTTTGCCAAAAAGGTTTGCAGTTCAGCAATGTCCCCTTCCCACACCATATTTAAAGTTCATCCAGACAGAGCACTCTTTATGCTCAGCATAAATTGCACAATTTGCGAGTTTCAACTTCTGTCCTCATTTTGTTACTACTGCCTGCAACTGGGGCAAGCCCGGACAGGAAGATAAAACTGACTCCCATAGAAACTGCAGGAATAGGAAGCAGTGCAGGCAGGCTTTACAAGGGCTGTGAGACAAGATACAGACTGGCACCTCAATAGCTCAGAGGAAATGAATGGAATTTTCATTGGCTGGGCAGCCATAACCAAAGGTGCTCTGGTACATTTGAGGGGGGAGAAAAAAAAAATCACAGAATCATTAAGGTTGGAATCAAGGAAGTTATTCCTGTGGGATAAACAAAGATACAACTTCACAGTGCGCTCCCAACTCTGCAAGAACACACCACATGGGTTGTTCCAGGATACACCAATGCAACACTACGACTGTAGACAGCAATTATCAACAAAGCCTAAGCAGCAGAAATTGCCCTGCCAGCCACTGCTCTGGGTCAGCCGGGCCCCCCAGTCCTGCTCCTGCTGTTGAGCTCGCTGGCTCCACATTAGGGTGGCTCTGAGCAGCACTGCCCCTGCTGAGATCATCACCCAAACCCTCCCCACATGGGATGCACTGGGGAAGGGATGTGCACAGTGAACTTGTGATCTCCTTCAGCAGGTAGGAACATCCCCATAAACACAAAAAAGCAGCCAGAGGAGAGGCTTGTACTCCCCAGCTCTTGCATGAAGTCAGTCCCAGCAGCTCAGGGCTGGGCAATCACACAGCATCACGCCACTTCAAGTATGAAAGAAAATCACATCAAAATGGAAGTCCAAGTGTTGCCACTAATTTTAACAGGTAGGGTTTTAGCTCTTTAAACAAAACAGCCCAATAAAACCAGAAACAAATCCCTTAGTTTCCATGTTTGAAAGGAAAACAGACTGGGGAGCTGTCTGTACAAGCAGATGACAGAGGCCTGTTTGGAGTTTGCTTAAATCACTGTATAATAAAAAAAGATAATGTGACTATTTTAAGTTGTATTTTTTAATGCTTTCTGATTCCAGGCCAGTCACACCTGGAATTACATATGTTTAACTGAGCAGCTGATAACTTACAATTTTAACAATTTCAAAGATTAACTGTTTGGACCTAAACATTCTCATATTATGCTTTTCTATGAGCTAAACTAACTTCACATATAATTTTAACCTGCATTATTTGGGGGGGAAAAAAAAAAAATCATTCTCTTCCAGCCTGTAAAATGAAGGTTTTAAAAAGGGGACTTTCACAAATCAGATTACTCTTCAGTATTTTACATACAAATAGCTGAAACTAAACTTCATTATAGATAAGCAAACACAGAACAAATCTTCTTTCATGAATACCAGAATTCAACCCAGCAGCCTGGAGATCCTCTTCGAGTTCCATAACTTTTAGATGAAAATATTAGAAAACATATGGAAATATTTTTATGCTATAATTACAAAACTCAGGAAACTAAGTTTATTTTATAAAGGTAGGGTGAACTTTAAGCAACAATACGAGTTTGAGATTCCCATGGAGAACTAAAATCCCCCATTTGAAAATACAAAGCAAAGTTAATTAGAAAACACAGTTTGAGCAAAGAGGGCCCTTGCAAAGAGTTCTTAGAAAGGATCACCTTGAATGTGTTTGATGCTGAGGCGACGCCATAACTTTTCTTCACACAAAAGCAGTCATCTACAGAGCACAACCAGATGTTAAGTTTTCTTTTCTTAGTTTCTGTAAACCTCTGTGACCTCCCTCAAATTAAAAAAGGGAATAGCATTTTTAAAGCCACAGGAGCTATCATTAGTGAAGCATTCTAAGGATTTTCATTAATTCATAGCCAGCCAACCAGGAATTTTCCCACAGCCGTATACAAAAAAAGTCAGGGAAGTCATTGATTGCTTGGTTGGATTTGAATGTAGTCAGAAGTAAGATCAGAAATACCTAGTCCCTCCCACTGATATAAGAGTGAAGAACATAGGCAAGGTCAGAAATTAAAATCCAAGTCTGCCCACCAACCATGAGGAAAATCCAGCAGGGCCATATAACAGGGGGTATAGAAATGGTTATTACACCCAATTTTGTGAGATAAAGGATCATATGGATAGATCATTACAAATCAATCATTTGGAAACCTTAAAGCCCAGAATGTGCAGCTCCAAGCAGATCTGCAGGCCTATCATGTCCTTCAGACAGCAGCCTCAAGATCTGATTGATGTTGTCCAGTTGTTGGTGTAATACCCACCGTTCACAGCAACTCATGTCCCGATACACACTTTGAGTTGGGGTCCTTTGAACTCCACACGCTCCAGAACAGTCTCTTATTGTTCCTGGGAACCCAGGGCTCAGCACAGAAGGAGCTCCTACTTTCAGTGTGAGATCCTCTGAATACAAAGGCTGGAGAAAACAGAAGAACAGATTCCAGCAGCGCTGCCCTCCAAGTGCCCGCACTGCCCTCGGCACTGCTGCAGCTCTGCAACGTGTCCAGGGAAAGGAGGAGGTCTGGGAGAGCTGCGGGCTCGCTCACTCCATGCTGCCAGCCATCAGTCAACACAGAGGGCAGCACTTGACAGGCACCTCTGTGTGCCAACAGATCACCAAGAGGTACAAATTTGATTCAGATTAGTCATAGACACACAACTCTGGTTCTCCTGAATCAACCAGAATGCACATCTCAGAGTTTATGCTTTCAGGTGTGACACCTGATGTAGCATGAAATCTCCTAGGACAAAGCCACCTCTCACATTTATTTGGGCACACTGGAGTATGAATGATGTGCCCCAAAAGCAGATTTACTCTCTTGCTGAATAAGAGCCCAAGGAGGAATAACAAAAATAGGATGTCTGGAACAATTCTTGTAGTGACATAATATTGTACCAGCTTTCCAAGTGAGAGAATTTCAGAGAATACAGTATCTCCTGGAACATGTGCTGATGCCTGATAAAACTCTAACCCAAGCCTTAATTATTTTTAATAATCAAATCAAACTTTGGGAGAACAAATCCCTACCTGCACACTTATTTTCCTCACACTCTTGGAATCTACCATACAGAGGTGAGAGGTGACAGGAGGAGAACAATGCTGCCACTTGTACCTTTAAAATCCAGAAATGATGTCTTAGACATGATGCTGAAAGTACAGTTTACTAAGTGAAATAGGTTGAAGCATGTTAAAATACACATTTATACCCTGGTTTGGCTGGCAGAATTTTGGTTAACCAGAGTGGTAATACCTGTGTTTCTGTTGTATGAATACTGCAATGAGCCTGTCCATTACTGGCATAATACTGTATTCACTACTTTACCAAGCATACATCTGGTCAAAGTCTTTATGATAAAATCACATCGAAATATTGGGTGTCAGGATGTGCCACTCCTGTTGAGGAGAGCTGGAGAGGACAAATAGGACAGTGAAACAATTACAAAATACTATATGCAGGAAAGGGTAAAATCCTTTTTCAAGTTTGCACTTAAATTTTGACCCTTAAATAAAGTCTCACATTACCATAATCTAAAATTAAGTACTTCAGATGTACTGATCTATTGATTATTTTAAGTTATTGTAACTTACACTTTCATTCAATCCTTTGTTATAATTAATATAGAGATAAGGATATAAAAAATAAGCATTCATGTAACTCATACTACTTTTATGTGGTTTTTCCCAGGTATGATGTATTAATGCATAACATTCCTTTTTAAATGTAAAAACAACAATAGGAACATCAGCACTAACCTCAGCTTCTAGAAAAATGTATTTCAAATACACCTCATTATAATGGTAGCAGTATATATAAAACCAAAGCAATATACTTGAAAAAATTTTTACTTTTAAAAACTAAAAATTGCATTCAAGCTTAGCAGTTCTGCAGTAATACTTCACACTCCTCTTGTTTGCTTCTAAAAACACATGCTAAATTTATGGGTAAAATTCAGCCTTTGAGCATAATTAAGCAGGCAAGTTCACATCAAAGCTTCGTTTCATCATCTTTAGACTGATCTGTTGGAAAAGACAGCTGGTCCTTATTACACACCCTTTAAATGTTGCAGTTTTAATTAAGTAACATCCATGTTATATTAACATTACCAAATAATTAACTAAAGAAAAGCTAGTATAATCTAATCATGACAACTTAACATTCTTTCACCAGTGGACTATACAGTATTAATCTATTAAAGGAGAATTTGTTCTTAAATAAATGTCTCAAGATTTTAAATTAAGTCTGATACAGCAGTTTCTACACTAGTACTTACTCAAAAGCAGATTTTGAGGGCAATAAGGCAGGGAGTGGAGTTCAACATCTAAAGTAAGGGACATGTTCTAGAGAGGAACTCAATCAAATCCGTAACAGTCCCAAGCAACTTCAACTGCAGAAACCCTGTTAAGTCAGCAGCTGATGAATTCCCATCATATTCAAATTTCCCAGTTTCATGCAAACACATAAGAAAATATACAATTTCGTTGTTAATACTGAGAGTTAGTTTCAATTACATAAACATATGTTGCCATATTTTTTTCCTCTAGGTCATGTATTTAAATGCTCATTCTGAAAACACAGCATTAAACTGCTCAGCCTCGCAGTTCCTGAGGAAACAGTGATCTGCTACTTTAAACACTAACATGTTTAGGCTACTTCATGCATTTTTAAATTTATTTAAACAGGCAGATTGCCATCAACACTTTTTGACACTAGAGTAGAAATGGGTTGTCATTCTCTGCTACATTACTCAATAAATGAAATTCAAAAAAAAACCAAAAACAAACCCTGGAGGGACCCTGAAGTCAAATTCTAAGCTGAACAAAAGTCATACAGATGCCTACCTGCATGACTGACCATGCTTGCAAAGCCTTGCACTCAACATCTTGCATTGGATCTAACCACAGAACACACGAAGCTTTAAGTGACACATCTCATCAATCCTGAAACGCTACCACATTGTTCTGGATGCCACAGAGAGATCTATTGATTCGATAAATTCCCAAAAAATAGCAGATGTGGAACTGCTGGCATCTGGTGTGCAGAGCAGTAAAGCAGCTCTGGAACTGTCTACAGATTGAAGAACTCCCTCACAGCAAACATTAACACCTTCCACCATGCTCCATCTTAGGTCTGTCTTCTGCCTAATACCTTTTAAAATTTTTAAATACTCTGCAAGAGAAAATCTGGGTTTTTTAACTGTTGGAAAATAACATTAAATAGAAGGGACAAATTTTAACTTTGGTAATTTCTTACCATTTTATAGGGTGTTTTTCCTCCAAAATAAAGTTCCCAAAACATGTACTTAACTGGGAAAAGTACTTCCATATGACTTAACTCTGTGTCTGGCAGATTCCTAACTGTGGAGAAGCATGAGTCTACTTTGGGATGCTTGAGGAGACAAATGTAGGGACACAACAGCATGAGCCTAAAGAATAATGAGGCAGGCAGAGCTCCCAATAGTGGAACAGTAGGAAATCTTCAGTCTCTGCTCTGAAGTGAAAAGGAAATAGAAAGTTCCTTACACAGAGAGCACAGAAGGGGACACAGGGAATTTCAGGGAGAATGCACGGGAACAGAGCCCCTAGTCTGTCTGAGAAGCTTTGCTTAGCAGAGCAAGGGAAGGCACAACTCTGCTAACAAGGAGGGGAGGGTTGGTAAAATGCTGGATTATTTATTCTTCCTCATCATACAGTCACATTAAATTTAAGCTTTATACTGAACACAGTTCAGTGCCAGGAACTTCAGAGGAATTACACATATGAAAATAATTACTCATGTGTGTAGTCCCATTAGAATCCACAAAACAAGTTGAGAGTAAAGTTGCTCATGTGTTTAACACCGAATAAATGAATCTGAAATATATTCAAATCATCCTCAGATCGCAAGTCTGTCTTCTCTGTGCACCTCGTGGCTTGTTTACAGCACGAGAAAAATTCAGAGACTACTTTTCCAGAAGAGCTCCCCATGTGGACACACTTATTCTAGATTAAAAGAGGCCCCTCTCTGAACTACTTTTTTCTGGATAAAGGTAAATATACAAGGTACTAAGATCATCCATATGGAAAACTACTTTGCAATACTATTCTACTTTAAGCAAACATCTACCCTAATCTGAAATAATATTAAGTGTTGGAATACATCAAGATTTCTTTTAAACATCAATGAAAGAAATCCTACACCAAGCAAAGTCAATCCAAATTCTACAATCCTGAACCCACTGAAATCTGACAATTCTTAGCCACAGTAATGTTAAGTTACTCTTCTTGTTGAGTCTGCAAAACAAATGCCAGTGTATTACCAGAGAAGATGAATAATATGGGTTATAAATGTATTTTGTGATGGAAGTTGTAAAAAAAAAACCGAACAAAAAATCACATCTAGAATGTGATTTAGTTTATAGTTTTGGAAACGTTAGGTATTAATAATTTCAGGAGCTATGAATAAAGCCAAAAAATACTTCCACATCACATTCGTTTAACCATAGTCCAGTAATATGCTCTCATTCAGTCAGTTTTTTACTGCTACAAAATATTGAGCACACTTAAAACTGTATTTTGTACAGTGAAAGAAACCTGTGCATTACTTGTGCATGTATCTGTATCACCTGTGTGTGTATGGAGAAATATGGAACACAAGATTCTCAAAAACAACACTCAGATGATAAAAGAAAGATTCACCATAGGGAAATGCACCACACATTTACAATTTTAACAAAGGAAAATACCCAGCGTGAATGTACCTAAATGCACGTAAACCCAGCTAGCTACATTTTATTTCTCCGTGAACAACCATCAAAATTTAAATGACATCTTTTTAGATTATTTATGCCCTTGAGAATTACCTCAAGTCAACCACTTCATTTAATGCAAACTAGACGTTTTTACTTTCTCTATATAAAATGTTAAGATTTATTCATGCCCTTAACATACATTAATTAGACACTACTTATAAATAACCTGCAATAAGAATAACTATTTGAATAGGATACAATTACTTAGGGCTTGTGTCTTTTCAATCAGTCAGTGTCCCTGCAGTGTTTAGAGTGGCAGAGGGGAAGTGGCCTGCGGTTAAACAGAGGAAATACCAAGGAATTTTAATAGAGCAAATAGTCTCTTTACTTCCTACAGGGTACTACTTCAAAGGCAGCCCTGCTCCAGAGCAGACAATGTGTTAGAGGGGCCATCAGTCATTTAATAGTATGTCAAGTCTACTCAAAACTTACATGCAGTCCAAGATAAATACCACATAACTGAGACAATGGGTACCATCCTGCAGTCATTACTCTAATAAGTGCTGCCCTGCCTGCAGTATGGAGGCAATCATGTGCAAGGGTGGTATTACAAAATCAGACTACAAAATTATAACTACACAGTCAGACAAGGTATCTAATAAACTGGCTAGGGAAGTCTGAACTTGAAGCGGAAAATACAATAAAACCAGAAACGAGTACAAATATTTTATTAGCTAAAATGGTACGTTAGTTGTGAGCAATAAAGACAAAGGGGAGGGGGTTACGCTAATTGGAGAGAGTGTAAGTTTGCTGATCTAAAAGCCAGTCAAAATCGTTATATTAAAAGAATTATATTGTGGTACATTCCTGTTTAACACACACAATGATATTAATTATGTAAGCAAAAAAATCCAGAACAAAGCGCATCTGCATATTTCTATAAACGTCAATATACATTAATTCAAGTGCATTACAACTCACGTACTATGACTTGTAACAGTGATAATTTACTTAATAGAAGGTGCAAAACTTGACACAAATATACAATGGTGTTATGAGCCTACCCATGCCTGGTGAAACACACAATAGACGTACTCAGCCAAAACATTTTATTGCTAATTCTGTTAAAAAGACCTTATAGGGAAGTCTAAACCTACAACTGTTCCATCCAACACAAAGATTTAGATCCTAAGCTTTACCAGGGTTTGAAGTTTGTTTTTCCACACTTCTTTTACACATTTCCCCATGCTTTCGCCTTTCTAAACTATGCCCTACAAACTTCTGAACTGTGTGTTGCAGCAACGTTCTCAAAGGATCTGATCTGAAACCAGGAAAATCCTTAGTGACAGTCTAACAAAAAGGAAAAGCAATGAAAGTCAGTTGTGTTCCCTCCAGTGTTCCCGGATCACCACGCTTCAACTAAACCTGTAACCAGACATCGGGAGACAGCACAGGAACAAACCAAATCATACAACTCAAAAGTTATTAAAAACGTATTTAAAAAAAAAAAAAAAAAGCAATCGAGAAAAGTCTGACAGCAAAACACACCAGAAACGGGAACAAAAGGCAAAGACCAGTAACAAAACGTTTATCACCTTCCTCCCCCTTCCCCCTCCCGTAAATTTCCTACATCCTCTGTATAATGATCAGGCCCGGAGCTAAGACCCCAAACCGGCCTCGAATCATTAAAATAACAAAGCCCCAGCGATCGCTTTTATCCAGGTCGGCTCGGGGAAGTGGAAAGCGCTGGTGGTAAAGGACCTGTTGAGTGACTTCTTCACACTCGCCGGCTACGAGCTGCCTCCCCCCTCGGCGAGAAACCAATAAATATCCCTCGCCGGGAAATGCCACCCTCTCTCCCGCCCGCAATTAACTTCCAGATGCAGAGCCCCGGGGCAGCGTTATTTGCTGCAGAAGTGTCTCCAGGGCAGCCGCTCCCTCCCTCCGGAGCAGCGCCCCAGCTCCGCGCGGCTCTCCCGACCGCGGGACAGCGCCCGAGCCCCGCGGCTGCGGAACTCGCGGAACTCCGCGCATCTCCCCGCGCATCGCCAAAGCCCCTTCCCCGCCGCGGCTGCCTGCGCGGGGAGCCGGCAGCACCGCTCCGCTCTACTCACCCTCCCTGCGCACGCATCGGCCGCCGGGCCCCTCCTGCCGCCGGCTGCTCCGGCGGCTGCAGCGAGCCGGGGACCGCCGAGACAGGCGGCGAGGGCGAGGAGCAAGGAGCCGAGCTGCAGCCCCGGTGCCATGGTCCGCAGCGAGCCCGGCGCGGGCGGCGGGGCGGGGGCGGCAGCGCTGCCGCCCGGTGCGTGTCGGTGTGTCCGGGTGTCTGACGGTGCGGCTGTGTGTGCATGCGCGCCCAGCCCGGGGGCGGGGGGTTCGCCCGAGCCCCGGCCCCGCCGCCCCCGCCCCGCTCCAGTCCTGGCAAGCGGCAACAATGGGAGGGAGCAGGAGCTCCTCCGGCTGCTTTGCTTTGCACTCTTCCCTTCCCTTCCCGGGGAGCCCTCAGTGTGCGGGGCCTCCCCGCTCCCCGGGACAGCGGGGGGCTGCTGCTGCCTTCCTGGCAAGTAAGGGGTCAAGACAGTACCTGGCCGAATTCCCATCTTGGTTATATGGTGCGGTACCATATTCCTGATCCACTCACTACATTGCAAGGAAGAGAGGCATCACTTAGTGACACAAAACCAAAGGAGTATGGTCCAGGTGCTTCACAAGATCAAGGCCACAAGCCAAAGATCAGTCATAGATCTTTGACGTGCTTTTATGCATTACCGAATCGAAGAATCAATTAGGTTGGGAAACACCTCTGAGATCATCAACTGCCATGTCCAGTCTTTCCTTAAACACTTTCAAGGGACAGTGACTCCTCCATCTCCCTGGGCACTCCATTCCCATGTCTAACCCTCACTGTAAAGAAATTCCTCCCAATGTCCAACCTAAATCTCCCCTGGCACAGTTTAAGACTGTATCTTCTCATCCTGTTTCTGCCTGGGAGAAGAGATCCCACTGGCTACAACCTCCTTTCAGGTAGCTGTAGAGGCTGATAAGGTCACCTCCAAGCCTCCTTTTCTCCAGGCTAAACAACACCAGTTTCCACAGCTACTCTTTAATTACTCTTTAATTAAGGAAGACAAACTGGAAGAATATAATGTCATAAAGTTTTCAACTGCAGAAAATGCAAAGGAATTTGTACATGGCAATAAATATTTCAGCTTATTCAACTGGAGTTAATTCTGATATAACATGCTTTGATGAAAATACTTTTCTTTCAAATTAAATAAATCCCATTTCTGATAAATGTCAAATGCAAGCTGGTCTAATATATCAGTAAATCACATCAATTTCAACCCCTTTGCCTCAAAGTCATGTAAGAGACAGAGCAGCCCAAGGTTCTTCCGAGGCACAGGATGATTCAGCTTGGAAGGGACCTCAGGGGTCACTAGGCCTAACCCTCTGCTCAAAGTAGCCCTAACTTCAGTTTTAGATGAGGCAGCCCAGGGCTGTCATATGTCCCTTTTACATATCACTTAACTCCAATCAGTTTTGAAAACCTTGATTTTAGTACATTCTGTTTGCAATGATTGCTCTTGGACAAAAACATCATCCTCATGGAACAGACAAACCCATCAATATTTTATAAAAGACATTACAGCTTGGATTAAAATAGTATGTAAAACCACCACTAAAGCAATCAGTTGAAAGGAAACATGACCAGCTGGTAATTTTTAACTACTATTGGTTTTACACCTGTCATAGGGTTTTCCATCCTTTGTGACTAGTGGTGAAAATAATACAATAAAACTTCCTTAAACTGCTTGTTTAAGTTGATGGATCACAGCCCTGGCACTCATATTTACCTTTGAAAACAGGTTTGTGACTTCAGGAAGGCTATAGCCCTCCACTGTGATATGAACAGAAATTACATTTTTGCCATTAAAGGTTTTTTTTAGCAAAAGTTGGAGGTTAAGCCATAGCTCTTTGCAGCTCTGGGAACAAAAGGTTCTTACTTTTGGTGTCCATTGCCCCTGCAGGCTGGAATTCTGAAAAAGGTAATATTAAGTCTCTAGGTGGAATCTCACTGATTTTATGATTAGATATTTTTGTTGGCCAAGTATACCCAGGCCAGAATGGAAGTTTAGCATGTTTTCTCACTGTACACCACACTTTTCTGTCTGGATATTCCTGCTTTACTTTCTCCTTGCATTACTCAGAAGTAATCTAACAGACTTGAAAACTATATGAGCATTTTTATTTTTAATCAAGTCAGGCTGCATAAAACCCATGTAAATAACTAGTCCTTTTCTGTTTGAATGAATTACAAAGGACATAAATACTAGCATCGTGGCTAAAGAAAGGAAGACATATGTACAGTTCATTTACAGGTCAGTAAATACCTCTGCTTCCCATAACCACCTGTGACAAGCAAGGATTCCCTGTTGAACATAACGCCACTGATTTGCAATTAAATCTTCCAAACCATAGGGAAAACTGTTTGGCTTTTTCTGTTAACTGAGATCTAGACTGCTGGAGAAGCTGTAATTTTTAAGTGTGGACAAAATTAGAATTATCTGTGCCATTGATGCATTAGCCTATGATTTTAACAAAAACAGACACACAACAAATAGTGCCAATGCCTCAGTAGCAGAATAACTGAAGAACTCACAGCTGCCACTGGTTGCACTGGCAGTACCCAGAAAGCAGCAAAATGATTGGTCATATTTACTGAGACCTCAAACCTAGCAGCACAAAGCAAAGATGCCATCTCACAAAACCAGTATTGATACCTCCTTCCCAATAGTTCAGCCTACGCTAATAACAAAATGACATGTCTGAAAAACAATTCCTCCATGCTGCCACCATGTCCAACTTATCCCGTGAGTGAACTGAATACAGAATATTGCATTGCTCCGGATCCATTTAGAATAATTTATACTGAAATCTTTCGTGGAAAAAAGTAGTGGAGAGGAAGGAATCAAATGACAGCAGTTAATGTTTCTAACTGGAGTCTCCAAACTGCTGCGAGCTCATGGAAGGGCGAAAGTGGCTGCAAGGACTCTGCTTGTCTGTAGGTTCTTTTGTCCTTTTTACAACAGTCTCTTGTTTCTGAGCAGTATAGAATGCATACTATCCAAAAGTCATGGGTATCAATATCCTGCATGCTACAGCTGGTTTTGGTTGCCACTCTCCCTTCTTGCTTAATGCTAAAAATCCCTTTTTTTTCCTTCCCCTTTCTGACCAGCTGTTCCCAGATGGAGGAGACAGTGAGAACTCAGCAATCCCTATAAAAACATGAAAACTCATGTACCAAAAATTTCTGATAATATGGTTAAAAATTCCCTACAAAAACGTTCTATTGCTCAGCAAAAATTCATTCTTGGACTTGGAAGCTGTATGCTCCATCCATAGTTCATATTTCTAGCACTGAATTCTTTCCCAAGAGAGACTGACCTTGACTGCAAAAGAAATCAGCTTACTTTGGGGCAGAAAGCATTCATCAGGCTTGTAGAGTATTCAGTTCAGTCAGACAATCATGACTATTGCAATATCACAATATTGCAATATGTCAATAACTCCTGTTACAGACACTGCCCACTGTTAGGAAATGAGGATGAGATGCAGTGAATCAAGCAGACAATGTGCTAAAAGAGATGCCAGAACGGACACCCCTCAATGTGAGGGTCTTCTGGAACTTCATCTGGCAGATACTGGAAGGCAGAAAATCAGATCTTTTGAAAATACCCACTTACATGAAATTGTCCCACTTCCATTGGGATGGTTTATCTATGGGATGAGCACTGAGCATAAAATAGAGGAAGAACCATCTTCCAGTATCAAACTTTAAGATCAAAACTAACAAGTGTGAAATGGATGTGGACACTCCCAGCAAGGGCAGGAAAATTCCCACCTATGTCAGGGGTCATAAAAATACTGTTTCCATGGAGTCTTCTGTATTATAACATGCCACAGTTTCAAATTATCTGGCCAGGCTCAAGTGAAAGGTTATCAACTGATAAGAAAGCAACCTCAAGCCATAAAATTGAATTGAAATTTGAATCAAGTCTATCAATTGTTATGAATACCCATCTTGTTCAAGGCAACTGTTAAATCATTAGGCCTTGAGAAATGTGACAAAAATTCATGAAACACAGAGTTCACAAAGAAAAATCTGTATTACCAGTCCCATTTTATAGATGGGGAAACTTAAGCACCGAGTCATAAAGATGCCTGCTTTTATGTCTTGCACACATGCTCAGGGCTAAACCAATAATTAGATTTGGAGTCAGGAAAGACTCTGTGCCTTAGAACGGCAGGAAAAGACTCCTGTGTGTAGCATTCTTTGGTTTTAATTTGCTGCTTTCTGTAGAGACACACTGCTTGCTAAGGTCATCCAGACAGTACTCATGGGTGCAAGCCTCCAGAACAATTCCACCCAAGTGGCTGCTTCTCTCTCAGGAGTGGCAAAGAGCACCCAGCAGGCTGTCGTGGCAGCCAGCTGCCTCCTGCTGTGGCCACACGTTTATTGGCACTTTAGAGTAGCTGCTGCTGTGTCCAGATGGGAAAGTGGAATTAGATGCATGAATTCTACTTTGACACTGGCAGCCACCATTTCTATATCCAGATGCTTTGCAACAGGTCCTGAAACTGAGCATCCAGTCCTTACTGCTGGCTAAGCCAGACCTTCCAGAATCCCATGGAGTGTACTGGCAGGGATGTTTCTCTCCTGCTCACTTTTTTGTCACAGTGTCATGTTTGAGACTTTTCTCAAAAATCTCAAGTCTGTCTCCAGATATTTGGGGATGTGTTGAAGGTTGTAGAGTTCAGAGAGAAGGGAGTGAATGGTCTTGTGACCTTTCTGGATGACTTAATCTCTTCTACAGGAAATTGCACTCAATGACCAGAGAAGTTTAAGTCCTATATTCCTAGAGGCTCAAGTCAGCATCAGATGTAGGAGTATGTTATGGTGAAAAGGAAATGACTGAACTAAAGCAAATACTATTATATGAAAATTACTTCTGATCACCATCAAATCAACAATTTGTCAGTGATCCATGGATGCAAATCTTCATATAATATTACCCCTCCCCGGACCTCACAGTTCCCTATATTGTATAGAGGCCTCCTTCTACTGGCAGACGATGTTTGCAGCCAAATGTCAACTTTCTGTATTTCTGTTGAGTTTTGTATCTGTTTACTCATATGAATATAATAAAGGAAGTTCTCTAAGATTATTCAACTTAGTGATGTGCCACCAAGCACACTCCTCCCTGCTCCAAAAGCACACTGAAGTGACTCACCCTGTGGCCACATGTTGTTTCTGTGGGAGCAGGGCAGGACTGCATCTTTCAGCAGCAGTCTTCTGTTACACTGGATTAGGTGTAATATGAAACTGCACTTTTAGAGAAGAGTAGATTTATGATGCAAAGAAAATTTAAAATTGCATGGATGAGTCATTTTTCAATAAAAATGCTGTTGAACTAAAAATAATCCGAACCAACAACTGTATCCCCAAAGTTATCTATGTTTTATTCTTTAACAACAAGTGAATAATTTGTAATGTTCAATTTTAAAATAATGTATTTCTGCAATACAGAAATTTTATGTCAAACAGCTATTAAAAACATAAACCAAGATCCTCGCAATGCAGTTTGAATAAATGCCAGAAATGATAATGAAGTAATGTCCTTACAAAAGTTTCCAGTTTTAATTCTACTCTCAACCCTTTCTTATTGCAGCACAATGCTTCCCATGCAGACAGCCTGTCATTTTCCTTCTGCAGGGAAATACGGGGGAGGGAGGTGGGGCGGGAGAACAACCCTAACCTGATTTAACAGTCTGTTGTGCAATTCAACAGCATCCTGTGGCAATGTCTGCAAAATTAATCCTAGCACACTAAGGGACCCCTCACTGAGCATAACCTGCCTTAAACCCTTTCCCATTTAACTGAGGGAGAGCTATTTGCTCAAGCACTTTGGGATGACATCATTTGTTATTTGAGGCCAAAAGCTAAGGGTAATTAAGGCTAAAGAAAACGTTCTGAAAATTTTTGCAATTAAAATGCATGGAGACACTTGTAACAGATATCACTACAGAACAATAGAAACATGACTGGAAGAATTACAAAAAGTCTGACTATTGTGCAACCATTGTGGAAGAAAATTGGAAAGCCCTTTGTCAGTAGCACCTCATTCTACTCCCACAAAGGGAAATACACAAACAAAAGAAAATACAAAGGCTGGAGACATATGGAAATTGCATTTTTTGTTTATATGATAGATATTCCCCCAAATAGTCTAATGTAATTTTAAAACATTTTATAACAGATTTACAAAAGAATGCACAGCAATTCTACATGACTGGCCTAAAAAAAAAAGAGGAAGGGCCTTGTTAGGAGTGACAACTGTTGCTGGCAGCTCTACCTCTCCAACAAACAAACTCATGGTTCTTTTTATCTACAGTCTGGCATATTATTTTAAAACACTAATTTGAAGCAGTTGGATATCAGGATTGAGTTAGCTGCTTGTTTTTGGAAAGAGTAAGATAAATATGCAGATAGTAACAGACTGATCAAATGCAGTGAACAAGATTTGTTAAGACTCCATGGAAAGTTAAAGCCTGTTAATATGGTAAGTTACAATAGATAATTATTATTTCTTTCAAATTAGATTATAATGGTAACAATCACTGAAAATACTAGTCCTGCTAAACCATAATTTGTGATAAAACTAACTACCCCGGATCATATTTTTACAGAGGAGAGAAGGAAAAGATTGAATCAGCTTTCTCATTTAAACAAAAACATCCCCAAGAAAAGATTTTCCATGTAACCCACTTAAATTTTACAAAAGTTTCAGCATTCTAAGGGCAATGCTGATGCCACCTGAGAATGCTTCCCTCTGACTTCCTTTCTCTGCCAAAATGAATCAGAGCAAATTGCAGTAATATTGTCAGATAGCCACATCCTGTAGCACATAATGAGATTAAACTCTGAAGTGAGGGAAGCCTACAAATATTTGAATCATGACAGAAATTAAAGTGGATACTATTATATTTTAAAATATATTTTTAGTATTTTGCTCTGACCAAATGTTTTGAAATGCAATAAAATTAAGAAATGCACAGTGTTTAAATAGCATGAAGTAATTTCTTCGAATGTGATGAAACAATGAAAAATAAAAATCTGGTGGCAATAAGTGTTTCTGCCTGGCAAATATTTGCATTGACAACACTGTATTTATTATCACAGAAGAATTACATTAGTAGATATTGTACCAGAAGTCATTCTAAGTTTTACACCATAATGAGTGGGGTTTTTAGAACTGCAGGATAATTTGTCAAAAGCTTTCACAGAATCATTTAGCTTAGAAAAGACCTCTAAGTCCGAGTCCAACCCTTGACCAATCACCACACTGTCAAGCAGACCATTGCAGTAAATGCCACATCCAGTGGTTTCTTGAGCATGTCCAGGGATGGCAATTCCAACATCTCCCTAGGCAGCCTGTTCCAATTTTAACAACCCTTTGTGTGAAGAAATTCTTCCTGAGAATTTCTTTCTGGAATGTGAAAATATTCTCCTACCACAAACTGGCAATGCTGGGCAGTCTTACAGACACATAATCACGACAGCAGCCTAAATTCATTTAGAGGCAAGATTTTAAAAGGTTGGCTGTTCAGAGTACCAAAAATATTAAGCACCCGCACATCACTAGGTTCTGTTCATTATTGAGCACTCAGAGCTTTGGAAAATCAGGCCTGACATGGAGCATTTGTATGCGTGCACGATGTCAATTCGGTCACGAATGTTGGTAAATTGGAAGGATCGGTCAATCCCTTGCGGGCATCCCGTGCCCACGGCCCCGCTCCAGAGCGCGGAATGAAACCCCCCGAGCACGTGGGGCTGTCATTACTAAATGCAGCCACCAGAGGGCAGAAGCAGCCCAGCAGTTTTCTAGGCAGTTCAAATACAGACTAAAACTGTTTCAAAATTTATGACTTTAAAGCCTGTCTTTATATGGAAAAGCCAAATAAATAGCCAACAATTTTTAGTGCACAATACTTTATCTGCTATCTTCTTAATTTAGCATCATTCATAGAAACTGAATCCCAAGATAATTTTGAATATTACTATGATCCATCCATACAATAAAATTCTGAAGATTAAAAGTATGAAATCTATCATTAAAATATATATATTCATTTTAATTTAATATATAAAACATAATTTGGTTATGCAGAAAAGAGACTGCCCCAGAATCTAGAAATTGTGGACAGGCACTTAAAACCTTAGAAGTAGTACTGGTAAAATAAAAATTCAGTGCTAAGAGAGCAAGAAAGGATCAGAGAAAAAGAAGGTACAATAATTGAGTTGGTGCAAGGTCATCGGTTTTTTTAAAGGTCACAATGAGATAATGTGTTTGAAACATATGCAATTTAGAAATTACAAATTCCCAAAATTTTATAGAGATTAATAACAAGACTAATGACATAGATAATTTTTAATGAAGAGGACTATCTTATACCACCTGCCTACTTCTGTCCTTTTGCTCCAAATTGCACAAGGTTAAGGAAAAGAGTGACAGACCGTACTCATGGTGTTCTCAAGCCATCCTAATGGCAGAGGAAATCCTGGTTTAGGAGCTAGGAGAAAAAAATCCTGGAACATAAATCCAGAAAGAAGGAATATTTACTTCCCTTTCAGTCTGGGTGCTGTATCAATTTTACTGGCCACACATACACATCCTTACAACATCTCAAGCCAGATGACCCTGCTTGAAATTTAATATCAAAAGCATAACTGGTACCTATGTGAATCCACAACATATTCTGTTTGCTCAAGACACCGGACTTTACACCCACTGATCCACAACATGGATCAAAACACACCTGAAAAATCTGTTCTTTCATTGATTTTTTGTTCTTTTTTTCCCTTTTATTTTTCTTTTAAGGCACAAACAATGCATTACTTATTCTGTCACTCCAATACCAGCCCCATAGCACATCCATGTGATCAAATATTAAACATACTCAGGGGTATGAAAGTCATTGGCAATTACACCCAGCTACACCAAAACCTGTATATCCCTAAGCATTTTTGATCATGGTCTTACCTCCCTGCTTAATAAATAGTGTCCTGCAAAAAAACAGATATTAGAAGAAATCCTTATTGCTGTTTCTAAACTCAACAAGTACATGATTAGTTTTCCAATTTGCTAGTCAATCTAAGAAAGGAAAACTTCAGTGGTAACACTGTGCCATGCAAAACAGCATTTCACTCTTCAGGATTCTCCTGAAAATACTGCTGGCCCCACCAGTATCAATTTTGGGTGCCCAAAACAGACAGACTGGTTTCCATATTTTCTGTGTAACCCCCTCATGTCCCGCAAGTCCAGGCACTATCCCTCCCAAAAGGAATCTAGAACTGCAGGCTCTTCAGCAGCCCTGGATTCCTCTCCCTCACCAACAATCCTGTTTGCCCACTGTGACCACAAGAACTCCCTTCATGATGCAATCAGGTGGGATCCTTATGCCCCCCAAGAGGCTGAACAGCCCCAGCTCCCCCTCATATAATTATTATTATTGCTTTGTCTTTTTACTGTTTCATTATCAAATATGCACATAAGATATTCTAAATAGCTCATGTAAAAGTAATAGAATGTGATTTTGATTCAAGGTGAATCCATGACATGAATAACAGGACATGAAATAATAATTCAAGTCAATCACTATAGCTCCAAAGTATTCTTGGAAATAAAATACCTTAAATTTCCCATGCAATTATGTAATATTCAGTCCTTTAAAATAAAGGGACAAAGATAATCTGTCTAACAATTAATAGGGAAATGAAGTCAATCCAAGGAATAGAAAAGTTGTTTTACAACCAATTTCTAGAAAGCTTTGATTTTATGATTGTTAGTTAAACCTGAGAGTTGGTCTCAATCGTTTAAGAGTAGCTTATTTTCGTGTTAGATAAACTGAAGGAGTTTGCAAATGATTTTATGCTGCTTTTATACAAGGCTTCTGTTAAAATCCAGTCACATAAAATTGCTGGATTATTTTTAAAGTCACATTTCCTTTTAATAATGCTTTGAGCACAATGTTAATCTTCTTACATACAACTATAAAAGTCACAGGTTTCATCTCTTCCAAAGTATTTCCAATACAAAACTTTGAACAAGTAGAAAAATGTAAATGTATCCACACACACAAGAAAAATCATAACCTGTAGTTTGCTGGTGTGCTGGCTTGCTATTTGTAAGCACAGACTTGACTAAATAATTGCAGATTCAAAGTGTTAAATGACAGTTTAATGAATGCTGTTTCAACCTGGGCTTTTGATGCTAACATTAAAGTTTTAAACTATGGTTTTATGTATGCTTCAAGTAACATCAAAATAGAACTTTGGAAGCATTGGCTCTTTGGTATAAATTAACGTGAATCTGCTTTTAGACCATAGGCATAGCACATCTTTTTTGGACAGCACTGCACATTGCTGAAATTTGTAGTTAGAAAAAAAATAGAGACAATAATTAAGAGAAGAACATCAATTTAAAACAAATTACTATGCAAGCAAGTGGAAAACACTACTAGAATATTTAAGCTGCAGTACAGTCAGAGACAGAGGCCCAGTATCATCCTGAGTGAGGATTGTAGCTATTGATGGCTGTTGACATGACGACTTGCCCATATTAAGAGTGAGAGGGTTTTTTGCTGCAACAGTTTTTCTCCATCTTAGTCGATGTATCAGCTTATCACAAGGGTCAAATGATCGCTGGAGCCAAAGCAAGGCAACATGGCTGGAAGCAAAGGTTGTGGCTTCATGAGCTTAAGCCAGAACTAGAACAAAAAAGACCGAGACTCTACGCTCTGAAGCGCAGAGAGACAAACAGAACCACTGCGAGGCAAAGCATGCAAAAGTGGGGCAGGGCTGGATTCCAGCATCCAGGGTGGCCTCTGCCGACTGCCTCACCCACTGCCGTTCCTGGCCTGGCAGTGCCTGCACAGGTAACAGAACTGTCACACGCACTGCCAAGGGAGCCCTGCATATTGCCAGCAACTACAAGACAAAGATCCTGTGAAGTCCAGACTAATACTTTTCAAGGGGGGAAAAAAATCCAGCTGTTTTGAGAAAGTGATGGGCACAATTTAAACCCATGCTGGTCAGAGCATGTATAAATGTAAAGTGAGAGGCTCTTTTTTGACTTGCTGATTCCTTTACTCTGGGAAGAACAAGCTAAAGCCAAATGAAGGAAATAATGCAACTCTGCTTTTAAATTCTTTCCCCCTTAGCACTATGTGGGACACTCCTAGTACCTCACACCAAAGATCCTGCTGGTAACATTTGCTAATGGAGAGCAGGATACCAGGGCTGGTGCTATTATTATTCTGCTACTATTCTACTGCTTCTCTTAAATTGCTTTGTCAGACTTCCGTCACTTGAGACAAGTTCCATTATAGCAGACATTAGGTGTATTTAGGTATTTGCCAGATAATAGAGTAAGGTTCTTAGGCAATCATTCTGTACAGATTAGTCTAATCTGTTGCTGCTGGAAACCTTCTTTCCAGAAGCAAAGTAGACAATAGTTTCAGATTACCTGCAGTAAGGTTAAACTATGGGCAATATATGTTTTGAGGTGTGAAGAAAAACAAAATAGAAGAATGCATTCCCAATATTGTCTTTGCCTTTACCAGATCAGGCAGGTATCTGAATTGAGATTTCAATTTCTCTAAAAACTATTCCTAATGGATCTGGCTCAATTTAAATTGCTTTACTTGTGAATGTTCCCTTAAGTATTTTGGAATGCAGGATACAACAGAAGTTCAGTTAGGAATGTTATTTCCCAAATCCAACAAAGCACAAAAAAATTAACATTTCAATATCAGATAAAAGTTTGTTATTTTCATATTAAAATAAGATTTCCAGGAGCAAAGTCAAACAATTCAAGATTTTTAGGATTCTGTATAAAATTGAAGGCAATGAGCCAATGAAGTTAAGAACACAGAAGGGCCAATATCTGTAGCCCAGTTCTAAAGTAATGCAGTTTTTCAGTGATATTTTTCAGAAAATACAGAAATGTTTTTTTAATTTAAACTCTCATAGCTCAAACTATCATTCAAAATACTAAGTAAGGACTGAAGTCAGATCATCCCTCCTGTTGGGTTTTAGCTTTTTTTTTGTATGAGACAATATAAAATGATTTTTTTCTATCACCCCATTTTCTCAACTTACCTTTCATCCTATTGGACAACAGATATGGATACAAGCATGGAGAGAGGAAGAGCAATACTGTGTTTGTTCATGAGATAATGTAGAATTTATGTCTAGCAAGAAACATAGGCTGGAGTCTAACAGAAGGTCACCAGCACTTGGGACAAGTGCTTAGAGCTCTGCTGAACAAAGAGCAGCATAAACCTGTACTTACAATGTTTCCCTACATTGTGGCCATGAAGAGTTGGGTGGGGTTTTTTCATATAAGGCTCTCCTTGACTTCAGGATGAATATCAAATATGAGGATAATTAACTTTCTTGTACTGTTCGATAAAAATTAATTCAACACCCTAAAATTAATGGCAATGATCTGCATACCCGGCCTGGTCCCCACTGATTTGATCCCATGAAATGCTACATTCTGTCATTGAAAGATAATAGGGCAACTTCCATAACTGGAACACTTACACTGACAAGAGAGGAGATAACCAAGTTAAAGAATTAAACAGGCAAATAGCCTAAATTAATTAAAATTATATAAAAAGATTATAATTGTCAGCTTCTTTTAACTGAGCAATTGTTCAAACTGAAGAGCCAGTTGAATATTAGTCCTTCCATTTGAGACACCTTTTTCTAAAAACCATGTTCTTTATGAAAACTATCATATTCTTTATAAATAAGCTATTTAAACTCCAATGTGACAAACTGTTTCCAGTAGCAAAATTTATTTTGCATCTGGTTTATTTCAGACTTGAAACAGACTTCTCCTAAAACCATAAAGCTTTGTCAAGTCACCTGCAGTAATTGATAGTAGCTGAAAATCTTGTGCAACCCAGGGTTTGCATTTTTTTGAACTGCAAAAATATCTCAACTTCTTTGAAAATTCTTACTCAAGTATATAGGAAAAGTTCACTTTTCCCACAAAAAGTAGATTATAATAATACTTCAAGTATTTACAGTTTATTTGAATGAAAATTATAATAAAATTTCAAATCTGAGCATAAAATCATAATTACTATATCATTACTTAATACAGGTTATGAATAATCATTCATTTTCTGCAGTAGTACTGTAACAGCAAGCCATCCTTCCTTCTACTCTAGCAGGCTGGAGGTGAAAGTGTTTTTCACCATTAGAAACTGAGATTCTCTGTGTGATCTTTTCAGCTTTGCACGACGGTTCTGGAACCAGATCTAAAATGGAAAGAGAAGGGATGCTTTTCAGAAATACAGCAGTGGAAAGTATTCACACAGCATTACACATTTGTATGGTGACACCAGTTTGCAAGTTCAATATAAATTTTAAATCTGCAGATGATAGCATGTAGCTACCTGCTGTAATTTTAACACCATAGATGAAGAAAATAATATCCCCAGCTTAACTGGAAAGTAAGAATCAGCTTCACTGTAATTAATATAAAAACTGGTATTAAATTCAGTGACAGAATCAGACCCTGGAAGATCCTGAACATCTGGAATTCACACACTTATGGTGCTATTTCTTCAGCTGCTTAACTATTTGCAACATCAAGTTTCCCATCAGGCCAAATATAATACTTGCATCAAAAACCTGATAAAAAACAAAGCAAAGCCCAAATTCTAATGTTTACAGTATGCTTCTTATCACACTGAACTACCTGGAAATCAATAATTAATATCCCTGAATAGATTTTGCTTTTGGAAGATGAAGACATAGGTTCAAACACTTATTTAACACATCTATGCTCTGCTGGCAGTCTTGCAAAATGTGCAGGCAGTCACACAAATTATGTCCATACTTGTTTCAAATACATTTTTCAAATATGGTGACAAGCAAAATATAAATATGATTGTAAGGAAATGATCAAGTTCTGCACATAATAACTAGAGATTAACAGAGCAGATATTGTGGAAATATTATAGTGATGAATACCTCATCAATGCTATGGAAGGCTTTAGAATTCAGAAGGAATTCGATGGTTTCCATTTCACAAATCATTGAAGGCACATATATACATTGATTTAAACTGAGAATATTAACATCCTTATTACTGCTGTCAAACTACTTACTTATATATCCAGAGAGTACATACAGCTGGAATTACAGAAAAGTTCAAATAAATTTTTATTTACCTGGATCCTGTCTTCATCTAACTCTAATTTGCGAGCTAACTCTTCTCTAATATCAATGCCGGGGTAGGAGTTCATTTTAAAAACATTTTCCAATACTTCAATCTGAGGAGATTAAACACACTTGTTGAATAGTTATCACTATGTTCATAGCAGTAAAACATAAAATAAATAAAATAACAGCTTCGTTTGTTCAACAGGAGACTTCTGATCAGTATTTGCACAATTCTGATTCCATAGATAAAGAGAGGTCTGCTGAAATTAGCAACATTCCTGTTAATTTACACTAGTTCCTGATTACATTTCTCTCTGCCAAGGTACATCACACTGAATTTATCAGCTGTTAGAGGTTTCTTCCAACATTTTATTAAACTACATTGTTACTCATTTGTTAAGTAGGAGGAAAGCCCTACCTGGTTTCTAGTGAATGCAGTTCGTGGTCTTCTACCCCTGTACCAGCTCAATTCTCGTTTGAAAGACAGCCTTTCAGCGACTGAAAAATATTTTTCACATTTGAAAACTTTTTCCTCTTGCACTGGATCACTTCTAGCATGAAATAATGGATTTTCATAGCAAACAACAGGGATTTGCCGATGGGGATCACTGTCATCACCTAAAACTAGAAAGAACAAGAAAAGGAGAGCTTCAATTTACTGGTTTGCAGTAGAAACATGCCAATGTTTTTAAAGGGTGAAATCTTGAGAGGTTACAAAACAGACCGACTTACCCAAACTGCTGCATGCATCCATCCAGGGTCTGTGAGGTTTCCCAGCTGGAATGCCATCTTTTTTCTGCTCCAGTCCCAATATACTCTCAATTGAGAAGGAGCACTGTGTGGTTTTATTCTCTCCAAAGCCGGGCACCTTGCGCAGATCCGGAGAAGCTGCTGTGTTAGCAGCACACAGCGAGGGACCGGCCATGCCTTCGCCCTCAGCCAGCATAGCAGGGGTACTGTACTTGCATTTCTCCACAAGTCTCCTTATAGCTATGTTGACAAGGGGGTTGGATTTGCAACGTCATTAATTAAAATCCTTTATTAGAAAGTTTTAGCATGTCAATGAAAACTCTCCCACCAAGAGGCACGAGGAGTTAATTGTTTATTTGTTTGCAAGTAATTAGCAACTAATGGTGACACTAGGGGGGCCACCAAGGGGGACAGAAAGTGTTATCTCTCCTAACCAGAGCATCGACTTAACTTTCTCAAAAGAAGCTGTGCACAAATGTAGTACTTCTCTTTTATTTGAAATCATTAATGTATAAAATCAGTTTTTTAAAAAACTTTATACTCTAATGGACTCCACTTACCTAAACATAGAAGCATGATAGGAAACCAGTCAAGTAATAAGTAATCTCATTTAAGTGAATTTCCTTCCAAGGAAATTTAAAAAATAATCTCTTAATGCTATTAGGGTAATCCCGATGAAAATGCCTCTGTTTTTTCATATGCATATGTAATGGTGAACGTGGTCAATAAAACAACAATAGCTTTTGGCATAAGGCACTGTGCAGTGGGTTGGCAGTGTTGTCAAAGCTCAGTGTAATTGCCTTCCAAGTGCCTGGATTAGTTAATAGGAACAGTTGCACCAACTATTTTAAATAATTCATGCATTCATTTTTCTTATGAAAATAACTTTGTTGCAGCCTTTTTGAAACATACCAGATGTGAAATTTCCTGATAATTCTTCACTACATCAAAGCAAAACTTCAAGTAATAGAAGTAGTGCACTCAAATGTATAGGTTTAAAAGCATCCTTTTTCTCATAGATGCCTCTCCCTTCTCGTAGGTTTATAGCAAATAGAAGCATATTAAAATCCTACAGAGCAAACACTTAAAAAATTATGAGTAATGGGGAGAAAGGAGATAAAGGCTTTGTAATGGGGCTCAAAGTCTGACAGAATTCAGATTTCATCCATTATAAAGAAAATACTGAGTATAACATTTTTATATTCAAGCTCATCTGTCACTTACACAACAGTTTACATTACATGCTCAAAACCAGCTTTTGGTTCAGGACAAGAAAAGGAGGAATTTCTGTAGAGACACTGTAAAATCAAGATTTATCCAAAAATAACAGGCAAAAATGAAAGCAATATTTTCATTTCAGGAGGAACAGTTACCCCTCCTACTGGCCTTTGTGTTGTGCAGTAAGATTGCTGTCAAACCAAACTATTAAAAAGTGATTAATTCCAGAAGTGATCTTACAAAGGACACATCTCAGCACAGATCAATGGATCTTGAAGCAGCATCAATCCACCTGCAATGATCACTTGCAAGCTGAGCTCCAGCCACCATTATAGACCTTAAGCCTTCACTTGAAAACTGTATTTCATTATTTTGGCCCATTAGTAATGACCAATACTACCTTGCAACCCATGTGAAATTACCTATAGACTTTTAGCTAAATACCTTTGTAGGGGCAATTAGAGCAACACAGCAAACATTAAGCTGGGAATACTAAGTAATCAATAATAGGAAAACTCACTGCTCCTTGGATATGCAAATCCAATCCTCTTACAGCATCACATACTTGATGAGGGAGCAAACTAATCTCCCCTTCAGACTTTGCACCACTATTTTTTGCCCAGGGACAGTGGAGTTCATCTCTTCAGTAGATGAAGCTCTGGTTCTTTACGGATGGGAAGCCTCCGAGGGCTGTTTACACCAGCCCAAGAGACCACACTGAGAGCTCTTGGGGGCTTTGCTCTGAAGCCCCAGCCCTTACTCTTGCTGCCTTTTGCTCTTCTCACCCACTGCTACTCCACTGCTGGGTCACCTTTCACTAGAGCCTGGGCAATATTTTTTTTCCAGGTTTTTTAAAAGGCATAAATGGTATATATTATCTTTCTTGATTACTTATCACACTCCAAAAATCTGCCTTTCACCACACCCTTCCCACAACTTCTTTACCCAGCACTATTTCACCACCTCAGAAGTCATACTGCATAAAGCTCTCTTTCAAATATGTTTTGAACATGAATAACAAGTATTATATTCAAAGCCAACTGCAAAATTCCCAAGTTTTTTAAAAGCAAGAATACCTCAAAATGGTAACACCAATTTTCACAAAACAAAAGCAGTTAGCTATTTCTTGGCTGAAGTAAAAGCTATTTTGGCAAAGGGAGATTGAGTGAAGGCAGGTAAATTCAAGGTTAATCCAAAGTTGCCACTAGCAAAAGTATGATAAACAGTGTTAAACAGTGGGAAACATTGCAAATAAAGCCTGCCTTATCCACACAGCTTTCACCCTCCAGCAGAGGCAAAATATTCTCTCCATAAGGGCACACATCTGGCATCCTCTAAAGATCTGTTCGCTGCTCTTCTCCCTGTTGACAAAGTGCCAAGGGTTAGTTCCCCACGTTTTTAAGGCCTCTTAGTAGATATTTTGGAGAAAGAACAACAAAAAACAAAACCAAACAAAAACCAACCCCCCTAAAAAAAAAACCAAATCAAACAAAAAACCCCAACCCCACAAATCAAAAATCCCAAACAACAACAAAAAACCCCTCACACACTAACAAAAGACCTACAATACTGAAAACAGTGTAACACTAAAACCACGCTAAGAGGATTCAGAGGGATTCTTCAATTCATTACTATCACATTTGTTGCCGTCAAATTTGTAGCTCAAGTAAAACTTTTGGATGCCACTTACAGCTGTAAATACACAAAGCTAACTAAACCCAGTCCACTTAAAGTTACTACCTTCCTGAATTCCGCTGGGAAAATGCATCTTACAGTACAAACCAGACTAATTTCTTACAGGAGACTGCTGTAGAACTTGGTCACATCTATTTATAGGTCATGAACCAATGTTAATGCCCTGTCACATGGTTACAGGTACAAGACTTAGTCTTTAAAATACTTTGTAAGATAACCCTGAATTATTACCCTCGTTGACAGGGGAAGGGAGAGGTGCCGTGACTTGTTTCAGTCAGGTGAGTCACGGGCTGAGCTGGTAAATGAATTGACTGAACAGAGCATTAACTTGGAAATTTCTTCACCATTCCCTACAGGGAAAAACAAAACAACACAACAACAAAAAAAAACCTTAAAAAACACCACCCACCAAAAAACCCAAACCAACAAAAAGCCACCTCAAAAATCTTTAATTGTCTGTAATTTAACACACCAGCCCTGTCTTTTATCTGCTTTTAAAGGTAAATCATGACCTGATACAACATAAAGACAGGTCTCCATAGCAAGACTGCACAATCATTATCATTTACTCTGCTAAATGACTTAATGCACTTTCTAATCTGTTCTTATACTAAGTTCACCTGGTCCCAAATAGGCAAAACCAACAAGGGAACTGCCTCTTTTTTTTTTTTTTCCAGCTAAGAAGTATAATCAGTCTACAAAGTCTTGCTCTCTAAAACTACCTGAAAGGAGGTTGTAGCCAGGTGGGGGTCAGTCTCTTCTCCCAGGTAACAAGTGACAGAACAAGAAGAAACGGCCTCAAGTTGTGCCAGGAAAGGTTTAGATTGGATATTGGGAAAAGTTTCTTCACAGGCAGGGTGGTCAGACACTGACAATCACCATCCCTGGAAGTGTTCAGAAGGGGGGAGGATGTGGCACTTGGGCACATGGTTTAGTGGTGAACACAGGCTGCTGGATTAATAGCTGGGATTGATGATCTTAGAGGTCTTTTCTAACCTTAGTGATTCTACACTAATTTCAGAGCTGAACCAGTTTTCAAGTCTAACCAATGATCTGTTTCGATTCCTGTGAACCCTCAATAGTTTTGAGCATTTAAAATCAGTCCCCAATCTATAGCACCACACTTCCTCAGTCTAAGACAGCAGAGAGCCTATTTTCTAATATCTAATCAGAATCTCCCATCTCAGCTTCAGGCCTCTTGTCCTCTCACTACAAGCACGGTAGAATTGACTGGCCTCCACCTGGGAGGACCATCCACATGGCAGGGCTAAGAGGCGACTTCCAAAAGGGACGCTCCAGGTAACATAGAAAGAGGGCCAAAGATGCTTCATAACGGCAGGGACCCAAGCGGGCTCCCCCGCTGTGGGGTGGCCCCCAGGGTAATTGTTTATGAAGAGACGACAGCAACGCCCAGAGCACAAACAGAGCTGGGAGGGCACTTTGCTTGACACTCATGACCCGCACTGCCGAGCAGTCACCTCAGCAGGGACACGTCCCGGCTGCCTCCACTCCGGTCCCCGCACGGAGCCGCTCCCGGTGCGGAGCCTCCGCCCTGAGGGGCCGCGCGCGAGCGACCCCGCCCTCAGCCCCCGCGCCTGCGCGCGAACGGGCGGGCCCGCCAGCCAATGGGCAGCCGGGCAGGCGGGGCAGGCGGGCCAATGGGGAGGCCGGGCGCGCGGGGGGCGGGACGTCCGGCGCCCGGTGGGCGAGGGTCGGTGCGGGTCGGGTCCGGCCGGGCCGGCGCGCGGGGAGCGGAGCCGCGGGGTCTCAGCGCGGCCGCCGCCATGCCCGGCATCGACAAACTGCCCATCGAGGAGACGCTGGAGGACAGCCCGCAGGTGAGACGGGCCCGGCGGAGGCCGCATCCGGCCCAGCCTCTGTTCGCCGGGCCCAGCGCTGCTTCCCTGTCGTTCCCGGCCCCGGGACAGCCGCGGCGGTGGCCGGGAGGGAGGGGGACGCCCCGGCAGCGCGGCGGGGACGCTGCCTGCATGGCTCCACGGGGCTCTCACAGTCTCGGCTCCGGCTCTCCGCCGCGGTCGTGCCCTGCGAACTCCTGCCCGGAGCTCCGCGGCGCCGTCGCCCCGCTGGCCCCGCCGCCGCTCCCGGGAATGCCGCGGGCCGGGAGCGGGGCCGCAGCTCCGGGCCCGGGTGCTGCGGGTGCTGCGGCAGCGCCGTCCGGGCAGTGCCGCCACCTGCTCCTTGATCCCCGCCCCCGCCTTCGCGCCCAGGCTTGATTTTGGACACCTCGTGACCACAAAACCCGTGTTGCCTTCTCAAAACGATTTTTCCTCTTTGTTTTTCACTAAAATCGCATTAAGGTTTAATAGCCCCGTATGAACGGCAGGTGCTGCGTGAGGTTATCGCGGCGATGGTTAATGCGGAGAGTAGGTGGGAAGCACGTGGTGCCCGGAGGCCTCTCATTGCTCCGATTCTTCTCTTCCATTGCTAGTGCCTGATCTGTGTCAGCGATGCCCTGTAGTGCACTGGTGTTTCTTTCTAAAGTAGGAAATGCTTTATTTAATTGCACTGGTTTCTCTTGCTGGCAGCAGCAACAGCAAGTCCTTGTACTGTGCTTCTCAGATGTGGGGAAAAGAGTTTGCAATATATTTTCTTTTATGGCAGGCTTTTGAATTAAAATCTTCTGATGCATTGTTTATGTAGTGAGTGGGATGTCCTATATTGCAATAGCATGTGCATTGGTAGTTTTAATTCCTTGGCCATAGGAAGGGAAACTTTCACTTGTTAAATAGGGAATTTTAGCCTCTAAAATGACAGTCATTGTAGCAATTCTCTATCAAGTGGAAGGACAACTTAAAAAAGGCAAGAGAAGGCCATGCAGAAAAGGAATCGTTCTTTCCTAAGGATAGTGCCCCAGATAGCTCAAATGCTGGACGTGAGATGCGATCTCGCCTCTGATGTGGGCTCTGGTCCAGGGCCAAAACCTGCTGTTATCTCATGAAGAGGAAAAAATTTTGGAAGTCTTATAATAATAGTGATTTTAAAAAATTATCTCTTGAAGGTCTTTTCTTAGTCTAAGGAGGTCAGAACCATTCATATTTACAGGAAATGTCAAATGTAACATGAACTTCAGGATCATCTGAGGACATCTGGGAAGCAAATGAAAAAAATGTTACTTAATGGAATGTAATTGTGAATTCTGGAATCTTCCATGTGAGGTTATTTGTGATGCAGACAAGTAAAGCCTAATTGAGCCCAATGAGGTGCTTAAACAATTGGATTTGCCAATATTGTCTTCTGTTTTAGGTAGAAAATTTGCATCTTTCAGTCAACTTAATATTTCAGGTGGATGCTGGGAGCCAGGTCCTCTAGTAAGGACTCAATGGTCTTCTGTTAGCGTAGTCCATTTGTTGCATTAGTTAATTTCTGTTCCTTTGAAATCAGTGCAATGGAAATGGCAACAAATGGTTGAAGAAAGCAGAACCCTCTCTCTAGAGGCGTTGCTGTGACTTCGATACATTCATGCTGGAATATTGAAATGCTCATCAGCATGGGTCATTGTTTAGTGCTGCACTATGGCCTGGAGTTCATGTTTCAGACACTGACTGTAGTTATATAAACGTCATATCAAACTTTTTCTGTGTCTGAGGGAAGGAAAGGCTTTTCTAAAATGTTCAAACCCATTCATTTCCTGTTGTCACAGGATAAAAATCTAACCACTGTGCTGTCAGGCCTAAACCAAGTCCCAAGTTTACATAGTCTTTTGTTATGCAAATTGCTATGCAAAACAGAGCAATTTAAGTATTAGCTTTGGGCATATATTACACACACACATACTCAGTGTGTATTTAGAGAGAGCTTCTGCTCACACTGATTTGCATTCCCAAAGCATTGCACAACAAAAAAGCCAGGAGACTCTGGTATCACAGGCTCTGTGTCTTCTGTCGCTTGCAGTGCCCTCCATATGGTGGCATAGAAGGCTTAACACTGACTTCTAACGAGGTGGTTTCTTTGTGCAGCTTCTCCCTGGTACAAAATGATGCAGAGTTTTACTAGAAACACAAGTAAACAATGCCTAATTTTCTGCTAAGCAGAAGTCTGCTTGTTTGCAGTTTCAGGTTAATTTCTTTCCATCAGTATCTCATCATATTATTTTGAAGGCTGAACATCAATAACTGACATTTTTAAAATAAAACATAGAAATATATTTTTTTCAATGTTCAGTTTTAAAGAGTAAATATAATCCAGAAACCTTACATGATACTCCTTTAAAATTACAAGCTCAGGTTTATTTGTGTTCAGGTTTAAAGGTCATGAGTGTATAATTCAGTGGTTATAGTACCATGTAATTTTTTTCTTTTGCATTCTTTCGTATACGTCTACTTTAATGGGAGAGTCAAGGCTGTTAGATGACACATGTTGCCACACCTGGCAAAGACTTGAGTTCTCCTCCACCTCTTTCCACTTGTTTCATAAACTAGAACCAGCATTAAAGCTATTTGTTGTGTTGATTATGCTGTTTGATTAGATTTTTTAATATTTAAATATCTTTTAGACATTATATAGCATGACAGTAATTGTGATACAGCCAAGCATCTAATGCAAGTTAGACAAAAGAATTTTATGTCAAAAGAATTGTTAAATAATATACTTTATACGAGTTTAATGTGTACTCTTTTATTATCATTGAAAGCAAAGAATTACTGAAGTAACTGAAAAAGACCTTCATGCTTCAAGGGGAGATGGACTAAAGACTTCAGTAATTTCAAGACAGTGTAGGGAAAACTAAAAAATAGAATTTCCAATTTCAAGTGTTTAACAATCATCGTTTGGGAAAAAACAATTATGTGCTTGTGATTCCTTCAATTTTCTGTCTGGACATTAATTTTAGTGTAAACCTAGAAACAAAACATTGCTAAAGTATTTTTTAGCAAAAAATACAATGTTTTGCTAAAACATTGCTAAAGTATTTCTTTCGTGGCTCTTGCAAGCGCTGCTCCTGATCCTACAGCCAAGCATCCTGACCAGTGTTTTTAGGAAAAGCCCGTGTAGGCTGTGCAGAGTTACTGGTACATCCTCTGCTTTTCCCCCTTTGGGATTTTTGTCATGGTGGAAGGAAGCCATTCAGTATCCTCATGGTGAGGAATAACCTTGCTTCCAAGTGCAAAAAGGATGCGAGAACATGCAGTCAGCATCTCATTTGAGCTTACAGGCAAATTACACCTGAGCAACCTGATTGCCTTCTCATCGAGTCAGTCATTTTGGCAGAAGGGAGAGCAGGGGATGTCAGTCACCCTGACTTATGCAAGGACTCTGACATGGTCTGGCAACATTCTTCTGGCCAAAAGGGAGAGGTATGGACTGTGACCTGAGTGGAAAAACTGGCTGGATAGTTGGGCTTACAGATAGAGATCAGTGTTTTAGTCTAATAGGTGGCCAGTGAGAAAAGAGGTTGATTTTTGAGGTGGATGCTGTTAAGCACCATCAGTGATGCAGGCAGTGCAGTAGGACACAAGAGTCATCAGGCTTGTGGGTGACACCAGCTAAGGAACAGACAGATTGACAAGCTGGGGTAAGGACACAAGGACAGATCTTTCCGCTCCCTTTCAGCAGTGAGAAACATGTATGTTGAGGACAATCAGATGTAGGTTGTATTGTTTGTTTTGGTTTGGTGTAGTATCTCAGCCTTTTGATCACAGAATTGATGGTTATTCCACAGGTGAGTTATAGGTCCAAGCACAACCAGCAACTGTCTGTGTCCAGATTGGACAATATGGGACAGCCACAGCCTTTATTTGGATCTCACTGCAGGGGGAATGTGTATACCTGGCAAGCTGTTCAATACCAGTCAACTTCACCCTTCTCCTTAGGGAGGTACCATAGTGAGCCCAATAATTGCCCACAGGTTCAACTTCTAACAGTTGTCCATCTCCCTTTGTCCTTTCCCTTCTGAAAATGTATTAACCTGAAGAGAGGCTGACAGTAGGAGGACAGCTGAGCTTGGATGTCTGTAAGATTCTTTGGCATGCAACAAGTATCATTCCTTTAAACGGGGCTGGAGGGTTTATAAAATTTTCAGTAATGAAACCTGAAATAATGCTATTTAAGTCTGAAATCCCATTATATTTAAATTCTTCTCTTCTAACTTGTCATGTTCATGTTTTGGCTGTTTGATTGTTACAGACCCGCTCTTTGCTAGGAGTATTTGAAGAAGATGCTGCTGCAATATCCAATTACATCAATCAGTTGTTTCAAGCCATGCACAGAATATATGATGCACAGGTAGTGTTAGTGAAATTGTTGAATGTGTTATAAAGCTTTGGAACCACATTTCATGTCTCTTGCTTTATGTTACATTATTGTGAGCAGTATGCTTTTCTTTAACTTCCATATTCTTTAAACGTAGAAGTGAAATAAAGTAAGAATTAATGATTGTTTTTCTGTATGTTAGGGAGTGGTAAAGACCAAATTGTTGTGATTCTTTTTGCAACAGAATTTCTGATGCCAAGTGAAATTATGTTCTCTGTTCTCCTAGTATCTCTAATGTATTTCCCAAGTGTTTCTAAAATGTTATACACGCTAAAATGATCTTGGTGTGTATAATAGTATGTACCAAGTGGGAGGTTGTTTTTTTTACCCACAATATATTCATCTAGAAATAACTCCACTTTTTATGCCAGAAAAAGAATCTATTTTGTATGTTTTCCTAAAAATTTGAGTTTATGGCTGTATTTTAAATTTGTATATACTTTAACTGTGTGAGTTTTTATTGATTTTGATCTTTTCCCTTTTTTTTTAAATCAGAATGAATTAAGTGCAGCAACTCATCTGACTTCAAAGCTTCTGAAGGAATATGAGAAACAGGTACTGCATAAATCATTGTTGTCTGTGTGTGGTCAGGACTGTGTATTTTTGTAGCCTTTTATCTCCCAGAGCACAGTGTAGAATGTGTTTAGGTTTGGTCCAGATAAAATGAACTGCTGTAGTTGGTGGTTCAAATCTTTGCCAAAAGAATCTACTGTCTTTATTTTAGTTCTAACTAAACCAGAATGAAGTTCCTCTTACCATGAAGAATATCAATAAGTTCTGAAATATTTTACTTTTGGATTAGTTTTTTGGGAATTGCTTAGGGTGGCTCTGTTTTGTTTTTACTTTATTAACCTGTTTACCCTTAAATGCTTTAATTTTAATTTCAATAGTCACAAAGAGAAGAGGTTGCATTGCGATCTCCAATTAACAACCATAATTTACTCTGTGAGAATAATTCCATCTCTGAAAGCACAGACTGTGGAATCCATAACTTTCTTCCTTCATAACTATGAAGGGTCTCAGTTTGTAGCTTTGCTGCTGAGCCCCCTCTTCTGAGACTAAAAATGTTAAAAACAAATACTTGCTCCTTTTAGGAGGCTGCTGTTCCCTATCCTCCTTTTCCACCTAATGAGGTGAACTGCTTCAGTGTATCTTAACTGTGTAATATTTTGAAATAAGTTTTGGGCATAGAGCAGCGATACGGGATACACATCATAAAGTCACCCCAAGACAACCTGATATAGAGGTGATTAATCTAGTTTTGTGAATGGCAGAAAACACTGCAAACAACGTAACTCTTTGGCTTTTCAGCGTTTTCCACTTGGGGGAGATGATGAAGTCATGACTTCCACTCTGCAGCAATTTGCAAAAGTGATTGATGAGGTAAGTGCTTGTATGTGCTTTGCTAACGTTTTCAGGTACAGACTTTGCCTAATTATTCCAGCCTCTTTTAAGCCAGGAGATACAGAAATGGCATTCATTTGTCAACAAGGTAATGCTTAACTGTATATTGCAGCATCTATTTAAAGTTATGTAACCTGAAGAGAAAGAACAAATTCAGCAAACTGAGGATACATTGCTGAGAAAAAATGTAGTTTAACTACTAGAGAGAGAGCCAGAACCATTACACAGTGGCAACTATTTACATGAGGGTATCTGTATTGCCTGATTTCAGGTACCTGACTGACAGAGGAGTCTCCTGCTGTCTCTCTTAGAGACTGACTCCTAGGACATACAAGTGAGCACCATTAAGAGCTGAATCAGGATTTTTGTTGTGATCCCTCTCCTCATTTAAACAGCATTTTAGGAGGAGGATCACATTTTGTTCTGCCTCTGTGAGTTGTGGAAGGTGGGCTGTGACGTAGCTGGAGGGAAACTGGAGAAATAAACTGACTAGTCATTATGTATGAGGCTCTATTTGGACATGATCCAGTAACTTGGAAAAGTTCAGACAAAAACTAAACTCTAAAGGTTTTCTTTAAAAAGCCAATGATGAGATCTGGGACCTAGAAAAAAGTAGCTGCAAAAAAAAGGAACATTAAAAAATGTGTATGAGTTGTACATGTTATCTTTTGAGTGACACTGATGTCATGCTGTTGTGATTTTATTTGGTTTCAGCACTGCTTTGCTAAGATTTCCTTCTTTTGTCTTTTTCAGCTCAGCTCTTGCCATGCAGTACTTTCAACTCAGCTTGCAGATGCAATGATGTTTCCTATTACCCAGTTTAAAGAAAGGGATCTAAAAGGTAGAGGACTTGACCAAATACTGGTTTTTATCAACAGCAGCAATAATAAAAACATAGCATTTAATCTCCATAGCTCTTGTTTCACTAAATAGAATACAGCACTTATTTTTCCGCTCTCAAAAGTATGCATTTTCCCATTTAAAAAGAAAATTAAGTTATTCCTATTAATGAGAGTATTGCAGTTGAACTTAACACTATTATTGTTTCAAAAAAAAATTACTTATATTAGGGAAGCACTTATCTTCTATTCAAGATGAACATTTAGCAGCTACTCAAAGATGTTAGAAAAGAAAAATTTTTAGGTAATTTGCATTTTCAGGAAAGATTTATATATTGTTTCATGACATCAATATAATTGCTGAACTAAACTCAAAAGGCAAAATGCCAAAGCTGTAGTATTTACTATATTAAAATTTAGTAATGTGGTTCTTCAACCCAGCTGGTAATACAGGTGACTTCTTATGTGCAGCTTCCAGGTTCTTATTTTTGTAATAATTGTAGCTTATTCTGCCTGGTTTAAAATAACATCTAATGTGTGTGATTATGATAGATTTTACTCAAGATACTGGAGTGAATAGACTGCTGTGGCAAATGGGCTTCCAGGTAGAAATTATAAGAGTTAAACCCCAAGTAACTTGAATATCCCTGTTGTGAACATTCTAGAGTAGGTATACCTAAGCTATGAATATCATAAGTCTAAATTGAAATAAAAATGACAAGTCTTTCATAAGTCTTCTAACTCTTTATGAATCTTGGAAAATACTTCTTTGACAAGAGTTTGCAGCAAAGTTATGGATTGAAAAGATTATGGATTTTTTTTTTTTTTTTTTTTTTTTTTTTTTTTTTTTTTTGAGCAAGGGATTGTGACTGTCCCAAGGCTGATATTACTTCTCAGGACCTGAAAAATCTCCAATAGTACTCACTGAAGAGGCATCCCTGAGCCAATAATCGCAAATTAAATTTTCCCACTGGAAGATTTAGCCACCAGCTGGTGTAGTTTGTAATGACCCCACACTTTATGGACTTCATAGGCACTTCTTGGACAGTTTTTTTGTTTGCTTTACCACAAAGTTGACCATGGCTCTCTGCTGGTTTATACTGTAATATGGCAGAAATCACAACCAAGATGAGAACAGGTGTAAGGTATTGTGTTGGTTCCAGTTCCCTGACACAGTGAGACAATAACCAGCTGGAACCTGGCTGATTTTAGCTAGGATGAGTCCCAGTGTGTTTTGGGCTTTGCTGTTCCCATCTCCTTGTGCTTCCATTTCCCCAGCTCAAGCCAGAACCCAGACTGGAACTAGAGGTGACACATTTGTATTGATGATGACTTTCAAAGACTTTTGAAAAGAAATTCTTCCTTACATTATTACAGAACAGTATTTTTTTTGGTAAGCACAGAAATGATCCTCAGGTGCCAGGTAGGAGCAGACTTGCCTGGCCATGTAGTACCTTGTGCTGGTAGCTCAGTATGGTACAGGGTGTTACCTTCAACTGTTCAGGAGTGAAACATTACATGAGAAACTGTAATACATGACTGTTATGTTAATAACAACTTACTTAAATTGTGATATGTTGTTTTTTTAGAGATACTAACTCTAAAAGAAGTTTTCCAAATTGCAAGTAATGGTAAGTGTAAAGCACTTAATCTTACCAATATTACAAGACAACAGTATTGTTGTAGATTATTATTTGTACTTAATTAGTGGAGTTAAGCCTGCAGACTTAGAGTAACTAATTAAGGTGTAATTTTAGGCACTCAACTTTCCCTGGTTCACTTGTAAATCCCTGATTTGTGTACTGAAGCATTAAGGCAAATGGAAAGGGTTTTTTTTACAACAGCTTAAGTGTATGTAAGGTTATTAAATAATGTAGAATATGCCACCAGAATTACAAAACATGTAAGGTGCTAGCTCGCTTCTTAAAGTCAGGACTGGATCAATAAAAAAATGCTACCTCCTTAAAATGAATTTCATAGTTCTCTTGCCTATTGTCAGAAGTTTTTTTTTAGCTACCTCTAATATATCCATGAAGAGAACTTACTATTTAAGTAAGATTCTGCTTCTCTGAGTGAAAATTGCTTCATTTCATACGGATTTTCTAATGTGAAGTTTCTCTACATAATGGACAGTTCTTTGAAAAATAGTGGATGTTTAGGGAACTTTGTAACAATTTTGCATCATTTGTGTCTGGTTAGAATTTTTCTTCAGCCCACGTATTTGTAGCAGTGAAGTGATTATAGGTAGACAAGAACAATTCATCAAGGTGTTAATATGATTGAACATTTCATTCAGCTGTCTGTGTAACACAGTAATATAAAAGGTTTTCTTCTCTGTTTCATAAATCACTAATTTATGAAAATGATCATAAATTCTCTCTTGATTGCGTAGACCACGATGCTGCCATCACCAGATACAGTCGGTTGTCAAAAAGAAGGGAAAATGAAAAGGTTTGTAAAACAAAATCTGAATGTAAAGATTTTTAGAGAAGAAATAATTTTCATCTTATATATATTTATGATGGAACACAATGTATGGCAGATTCCATGTGCCATTGGATAGTTTGTTTTTGCAGTCTAGACAGAAAAGCAGGTTTCTCCAATACATTCCTGTCCTTGTAACACTGATAATGCTTTAGGAACAGTATTGTGATACCATATGCAGTTTGTTTTTGTGAAGAAATAACCACACTTTCCAGGGAGAAAAGAATGCTGTATTTGTTTTTCACATATCTCATGTTTAAATTAGAGAAGCAGAATTGCAAAATAAGATATGCAGCTGCTGGTGATAGAGGGTAGAACACGGTTGTGGGTTTATCCATGCGGGCTATAAAGCTGTCTAGAAGGCATGTGATCAATGCCAAGTCTCACACATTCCTTTTTCTCCCTCCCCCTGTGTCTCTTCAGATCAAGGCAGAAGTTACAGAAGATGTATATACTTCAAGGAAAAAACAGCATCAGACTATGATGCATTATTTCTGTGCATTAAATACTCTCCAGTACAAGAAGAAAATTTCTCTGCTAGAACCCTTGCTAGGATACATGCAAGCTCAGGTAATTTCAGATTCTGAAAGCTGTAGGTCTGAAAGAAGATGTAAAAGTACTTCATGAAGGTTGATGTACTGAAATCCATTGCAAGACCTCTTTGGCAATCCAGGGAAGGAAATGGAGAAAAAGACCCACCCATCCACTTCTTGGAGCTGCCAAAGCTGCAGCCCTGACGGTGCCATTAGCTGGCACTGGTCATTGCCCACTCACTGCAGGAATCTCTTCATGAGATGTCCTCACTGCCATCAGAGTGTCTTTTAGCAAAGCCTGGGTGACAAATATAAAGGTTAATTTTTCCTTAAAACCTAGATGGCTGAATTTGATATAATGTCTAAATTTTCATTGCTGGGCATTTGATTCCACTAAAGGGAAGAGCTGATTAGAGGTTTCCTGCAAGTTCACATGGAAGTGTACCTTCTCAGCAAGTAGCATGGAGACAGTTAAACTCATTCCTATGGCAGCTGTTCTGAAATGAGAACATCACCGCTGTTCTCAGTGAAGGCTGTGGAAGAGCCAGAATGCTAAAAAACATTCTGGTTTGGTTTTGCTTAATATAAATAAGTTCCTGATTGGTTTACTGGAGGATGGATGTAACAGAAAATACAACCATGATAAAGTTATTTGGAGAGACTTTATTTGTATTTTCGGAAGTATGTCATTAAGCATGGGATTTGGGTTTTTTTGCAAGTCAGACTTTCCAGTATCTGGCACTGCCACGTGACCTGAGTAGAAATTAACTTCTGCACATTGTCTGAAAGTTTTCCAAAGGCAAGAACTCTTGCTTTCTTTTGAAACTTTGCAGCTTGTATTTAAGAACCAAGCTCTGCATGTTGTGTGCAGCAATCTAGTGCAACCTGTTGCTTAGGTGGAGCTTTTTGCTGAATCTAAGAAACGGAAGGGTAGGGCCATGTCCCGGGGCTTCCTGTCCTGAAACTTCTCCTGGCTAACCTCAGTTTAGCTGTGGCAGATTTTCTGGCCCATTGTGGAATACCCTGTACTTAAAATACATATAGTTAGTTCCCTGTGGATGGCCCTGGACAAATCCTCACAGGTTTGTTCTTTCCTATGTGCCCCAAATAACGTCCCCATAACAGCAGTTAGCAGAGTGGTGGGCTTGAAAAAGGACAGAGAGGCATTGGGAGTTTTTTCCAGGGCAATTCCTGTGTGTTTCTGTATTTCCTCCAGGCAGCTCTGAGCACATCCTTGTGATACAAATCCCACTGCAGGGCCAGCAGCAGCCTTTACCTGCAGCCACAAACACACATTCTGCTGCTTTTAGTAAGAGGCTTGGGTGGGAATGAGGGATGAAAACAGATTTCTGTGAGAAACTTTAACCTCCTATGACTTCATCTGTTAATTGTTAGTGTAGTTTTATTGATGACTAAATTCTCCCTTTTCCTCCTTTTTTTTCCTAAAGATAAGCTTTTTTAAAATGGGTTCAGAAAATCTTACTGAGCAACTGGAAGAATTTTTGACCAATATTGGCACAAGTGTACAGAAGTAAGTTGGCTTTGTTGAATTTCAAACTTTTATCAAGACATTTATTTTTTTCTGTTTCTACTTACTAATAAATTATCTTTGTTAATTAACGCATTTTTTTACCTCAGTGTTCGCAGGGAAATGGATTGTGACGTAGAAAACATGCAACAAACTATAGAGGACTTGGAAGTGGCCAGTGATCCACTGTATTTGCCTGATCCTGATCCTACGAAGTTTCCTGCTCATAGGAATCTGACACGGAAAGCTGGCTATCTCAATGCAAGAAAGTAAGGTTAACTTGTTATTTAAAAATCCAGAGCATTTAATTTTGGGGAAGGAAAACTAAGGAAGTTGAAATTTTTTTTTTTTATGTTAGCTGTGCTGATTTTACATGTTTAGTTGAATAAGTCACATAGGAGCTATTCTGTTTCTTTCTTTGGACTTCTTAATCTAATTAATATTAAATTCATTGTTACACTGATGTAATGTCATTCAGGTGCAAAGCATAATTATCCTGATTTCAGTCTAATTTTGCCTGAATTTTTACAGTTTAAAAAGAAAGCTTTTGAGTGTGTAATTTCTCTGCATCCTAATGGAGAAGTAACAAGATTCTGTCTATTAGGATTGTTCTGGAAGTGTCTGAGATGGATTGTCTTTAAATGTCTTAAAGCCTTGGGATCCAAGTTATTAATAAAGCATTGTAATCTTGACCTAAACAAGGCAAAACACTCTTAACTAAAATCCCCTTTGGAGGAGCTTCTGGACTCCATGCAGTAGCAGCTCCTTGTCCACAGGAGGGAGCTTTGCTTCTAATGAAGTCCAACAGCTGTTTTTCAGAGTTATTAAATGTAAGTTATAACATTCAGATTTTTTTAGTGTAATTTATATAATAAGCCCCAAGAAATTAAAAAAAAAAAGTAGATTACTTTTACAACAACAATTAAAGTAAAACACTCACTGAATGAGGCATGAATTTCTGTATTAGAACACAATTGCAGCAATTAATATTACAGAGTGAGCAAAAAGTGAGGCTAACTGAGGATCTCTTTATCTTTTAGTAAGACAGGGCTGGTATCTTCCAGTTGGGAGAGACAGTTTTACTTCACTCAAGGTGGAAATCTGATGAGCCAGGCAAGAGGTGATGTGGCTGGGGGACTTGTCATGGACATAGACAATTGCTCTGTGATGGCTGTGGACTGTGAGGACAGACGGTACTGTTTTCAGATAACATCTTTTGATGGCAAAAAGTGAGTGGTCTTACACTGCTGTTTCTTGTAGGACATAGAGAAAAGAAAGATGGTCTGTCTTTAGCCAGATGTTGCTTGCTATATTTTGTGGTTATTTAGAAGCAAAATCTAGGATGTCCTTTTACTGTCTGATGTCTGGATTTTTGTTTATAAGCTCTCTGATGTAGCAGAGTACTATTTCAGAATAAGATTATGATAATCAGTTGACAGTCATGTATTATTGCATTTTGTGAATACTGAAGTATTACATGGACACAATTAGAATTTTGTTGCTTTTCTGTTTCCAATTGAAAGGAAAGCATAGGTTCCTCCCCTCTGTAATTAACTGCTGACTGCACTCAGCACAAACACAATCTTCAGCTTTTCATAACTTGTTCTTCAGTGTGTAAACATGAAAATGTAGTTTCCTGGCTGACTGTATTTGTGAGGCGTTTTAAATATACAAAATTGTCTTTTCCATTCTCCTCTTTCAGGTCTTCAATCTTACAGGCAGAAAGTAAAAAAGATTATGAAGAGGTAAGCTTATAGGAGGTGTGCATGGAGCCCAGTGATTTTCTGCTGTACAGAAAGAATACATTCCTAACCATAGCTGCATACTGCATATTTTTTCTGTTTCTTCTTATTAATAGATTATCTTTGTTAATAACACCTTGTTTATCTTAGTGTTCCAGTTAGTTTCCTCCTTCAGAGAGAAGTTGAAAAGCCAGGAACAGGAGCGGATGGTTTTCCAGAGCAGAGAGAGAAAGGAGATTCTAGCTTGCAGATGCAAGAAATGAGCAAATTCCACAAAAGCCAAATTGAATTTTTATAATGTCTTGAGGAAGCAATGTCATCTGCAGCACAGAATAATGAGTTACAGAGAATCCTGATGAGGGTTTTTTTTAAATCCTCAGAGTTGTGAGTTAAACTTTCTTTAGTTTAGTTTTAGTATGACTAAAATAATTTTTGTGAGTAAAATCTGAAAGTGTAAGGTGCAGTATGCAGGTGGCAGCAAATTTAATGACAAGCTGGGTGTGCAGAATACTTGGCTCCTTGAATTTACAAAGGAAGTAGAAAAAGTGCTGAAACTAGCAATTCAGGAATTCAATCAAGTTTGTTTAGAAAACATGACAAATGATTTTATTTTCTTTTTTCTTCTTCTTTTTCAGTGGATATGCACCATAAACAACATATCTAAGCAGATATATCTAAGTGAAAACCCTGAGGTAACTTTACTAAAATGTATAGTTTTCAGTAATATGTTTATATTTATATTTCTATAGTAAATTCATATTGATACAAACTTACATAATGATTTTTACTTGCTAAATCAGGGGAATTGGCCCAATAAAAACTGTTTTATAACAGAGCACATATCTATATATGAAGTGTGTCTTCATGGGTTTTAGTTCATAGTCAGGGCTGCATTTGTCAAATGAGATTTTTTTCTTTCCTGGCTACATTTGCTTGTTTTACCAGACTTACCATAGGAACTTTTCTCTATTGCTGGCTTTTATTAACATTGGCAGTATTGTAAAGCCAGTGTGTTCACTTAAATTGAGAAACTTAACATCAGGATTTGTGTTAGAAGAAAAATGAGAAGAAAATGCTGCAGGTGTGTTGGTGAAAATTTAAGAATGCAAGATTCTCATGAAGGGTTGAATTTGTAACTTCTGCCAACTGCATATAAATAAAACGAAAATCTTACTTTGAGAAGAATGTTTTCAGTTATTTTTTCCCATCTCTGCTGCAGGAAATTGCTGCCCGTGTGAACCAGTCAGCTCTGGAGGCTGTCACTCCTTCTCCTTCCTTTCAGCAGAGGCATGAGAGCATGAGGCCAGCTGTGTAAGTGAAGCAACCAGAGGGCATCTGAAGTGCACATATAGAAAAAGAATCCTAGATAAAGTTCCAGGGGGGAAAAAATGCCAAACAAACCTACAAAACTTTCTGTGTTCAGAACTAAATCTTTGATAGGCCAGAGGAAAATTTCCTGAACACACCTTTCACTGCTGAAGCACTGTTGAGCATCCATGGTTACAGGTAATCCCAATGCCAGCAGGTGGACAGTTTGGTTGGTTTCATCATGTTTGTTTTGTTGCATGATTTCATGATGAGATTTTTCTTCATATATCCTACTCCTGGAAGCAGACCTCAGATTGTATTATACTTAATATGTGATTATAGATTGATGTTAAAACAATCTGATGCAATTATTAATGGAAGTAATAACTTTAACTTAAATTTGACTAGGTACATGTATTTGTTTACTATACCTTGATCTTCAGGTTTTTTAGTTTTTGGTTTGTTTTACATCTAAGTTCTGGAATATTGCATTGGTGTCCCCTGTGGTTTAATTTATTGTCAACCAACCTGAACTCACATACCCTAATTCTGCCTTTTTGGTTTTGTTGTAGACAATCTCGTCCTCCTGCAGCTCGTACCAGCAGCACAGGGTCACTGGGATCTGACTCAGCAACTCTCTCAGCACTTTCCTTGGATTCCCTTGTTGCCCCTGACACCCCCATCCAATTTGACATAATATCTCCAGTCAGTGAAGATCTGCCTGGCCAAGCAAAATCTTCAGGGCAATCGGGCAGGTAGGAAATGGAGAGACAAGGAAAAGATCCCTAAAGTTAATGTTACTAATTCAAAACTAAACAAACAAGAGAACCACATTTAAGATGCATCTCCAGCACACACATTGCCTTTTCCCTGACTGATGTCACAAATTCTGCAGTGGCCAGTGAAACAAAACAGTTTGTTTAACTGTTAAATGGAATTGTAAAAAAAGGCTTAATTACATCACTAGAGTCAAGGTGTAGTTTTCTGTTCTGCAGCAGCTTTTCTTGCTTTTTTAACAGCCAATGCTTGCTTTTATTGATTTATTTTAAACTTTTGGTTTCACAAAGTATTTTCCTTTCCTATTGCTTGCTCACCCAGCAGCTTGGGTTATTTCCTCTTGGAAACTCAAGAGAAATTTGGTAGCCCTGCCTCCAGGTGATGATGGCATATGATGACACTCCTCTTAAGCTGAAAGGTGAGTGAAAATGATCTAGGCTTCTAGAGTAATTTCATATACAGACAAGTTAAAATCATCTAAGAGTTCATCCCAAAACATAAAAACATTTTCTCCTACTTGTTATTGTATTTGAGTGGGAGATGTACTAAAACCCAAAGATCTGTAAATCATCACTGCATTTCTAGAATTCAGATATTAAGAAAATGTATTTGCAGATCCAGCTGCTCTTAACAACAACAAAAACAGCCAAAGAGATTAAAACTAATTTATGTGACTCCGGTCACAAAAATGTGTTAGATCCCCCTGCCTTCTAGGAAAATGTTTGAATTTTGAATTGCATCTTACAGATGTAAGAGGTAAAATTGTATCTATTTTTTCTTTTTTTTTGACAGTTTTCTTTTTGTTGTTGTTTGGTATAGCAGCATAAACAGGAGGCCAGCTAGATCTTTCAGAACATACTGATCTAAAATAGACCTGAGCTGTATTGCAGGAAGTGGAAAGTTTAAGACTTAGCTGAATTCCTGTGGTAGCCTGGTCTAGCTCAGCTGGTCAGAGCAGGGTGCCAGTAACACCAAGGCTGTGGATTCAATCCCTGTATGGGCCATTCACTGGAGAGTTGGGCTCGATGATTCCAACTCAGAATATTCTGTGATGTCATCAGTTATAATTCTAGTCTAGAAAATAGTATTTTTCATAGCAGAAATGACAGAGTTGAGCTCAGTATTTTCAGTTAACCATCACCTTCAGTAAAGAACTGCAGTGTTTGTACAGATAGGTAACACATCTGTTATTAAAAAAGAATTACTTTCCTTGGTTTCTGATACTGATGACATATTTAAATTTTATCTTTGCCTTTTAAGAGATCCTGTGAAATTTTGCATTTACTGTTCCAGTTTAATATTAAATGACAAGGGAAGTCTGAGCAGTAGAAGATGCTAGTAGAAGGAATTTGCTTTTACTGTAATTACACAAGTCAGCATTTAATGGGATGGTTCTTGATTGAGTCCATGGTATCTAAACATTGTAGCAATGCCATCTTGACTTCAGAGTTCGATCTAGAAAAATTTTAGTACTTTAAACCAGACATCTCTTAGTTAAAAGATTTTTGATAATTGATGAAATAAAACTGGCAGTCAGTATGATGTGTAACTGAACTTTTTTTCCCTCATAGTTCTGAAATCTGCTTTTAGAACCCTATTAAGGTGACACTTTCACTAATCCCATAAAAAACCTAATTTGAAGTATACTGAACGCTTGCCAATAGCTTTTCAGCTACCAGTTAGCCAAAGAGAAAGGGTGATTTCCTCTACAAGTTTTAAATAAAATTTCCCCATTTCCTGTGCTCATTCCTTTACTGTTTTTGAAAAATGCAGACTTGGAAGCCTAGAGTATTTTCACTGTTCTTTGTAACTGATAGTAATTCTGTCTTCAAGAGCCAGAAATAGCCACATTTCTCTTGACCCTCTAGGAGTAAAACCCCAGTGATGTTTTGAGAAAGCTGCATTTGAAACAAACCCAGGGGCTTCTCCTGAGTAAGTAATTCAGTATCTTGAGAGTGATGAGAAGTGGGTGCTCCGATGGAGTACTGAAACGGCTTTTGGCTGTGCTTCCTGAAGCTGTTCTGTGAAATTTCATCCCCTAAAACTACACTTTTTCAAACATGAACAAGGTTTTGGTTTGGGCTTAATTAAAATATAAAAAAATCCCATGTGAGCAAAACTTTCTGTGGCAGCAATAGGACAATAATATCTGGTATTTTTCCAATAATGCGGGTCCTCAAATACAGCAATTTATGTCTCACTCCTCATGAAATTGCTTCTCCTTATGATTCATGACACATTATTCCTCCAGATTACAAGTTTGTTGAACTCATTATATGTTGGTATTTGACACAGCATGAGACTACTGCACTGTCCATGAATGGTTCCTCTAATCTGACTCCTGCTTTAATGTTTTCATTTTTTAATAGACGCACAAATCCTTTTGGTGAATCTGGAGGCTCAAAACCTGAAACAGAAGGTAAAACAAAAATTTTATTTCATTGCAAACTAAAAATAAATTTTGAAAATTGTACTTCTGTTTTCATTTCTAGGTTCTCTCTTCTAATTTAACACCGGTTTTAAAATGCTTAATTACACTGCAAGATATTTGCTAAGTTAAATCAAACTACTCTCTGAAGATCTGTTGTAAAAATGTGTTCATTAACCAAATGAGAAGATGTGTGACATGCTGTGTAGTAATTACACCTCTAATTGCTAAGTAGGAGCAATCTCTTTCCAAGTTAGGAGGAGTTTGGAGTTTTCTTGACTGCAGTCCACCTTTGGTTTTGAATGGGAAACCCAAAATGGAGTTTGTTTTTTTCAATGCTTTTCTTTTTTCATAGATTCAATTCTTCATCAGTTATTTATTGTAAGATTTCTTGGCTCTATGGAAGTGAAGTCTGATGAAAGCCCAGATGTTGTTTATGAAACAATGCGTCAAATACTCGCAGCTCGCGCCATCCATAACGTTTTCAGGATGACAGAATCACACTTGCTAGTCACTTGTGACTGTTTAAAGTAAGTTTGCTTCCTGACTTCTACTGCTGTTTATTTACAGAATGATCTTCTTTCACTTTGGTAAAATTTACTTTCTGGTTTGTCTTTAAAAACAAATTTTTAGGTTAATTGATCCACAGACACAAGTTACAAGACTACGAGTAAGTAACTTTCCATTTTAAGATAAATACCCAGCAATGTAATTCTTTTACTTTAAAAATACTATTATTAGATGATAGCAAAAATCACTGATTGCATGAGATTTCCAGCCAAATTTCCAGTGCAATTAGGAGAGCAAGACATTTGGAAACACGTGCAAATCAGGTTTGCGGGAGTGATTTCAATAGGCCAAATTGGCTTTTGAGGCCCCCTTCTCCCCGTGTTCTGAGAGGGTAAAAGAGTAAAGAGAGAACATTAATGATGGAGTCACATTAGTTCTGAAGTCCAAGAGGGTTTGTTTGCTGTTTGGTTTCTCTGTTTGGTTTTGTTTTGAATGCATAATTACCTTGAAGTTGTTGGATGGTTTCTTAATCTCTCCATATTTGATCCTTTTGGCAGTTTCCTTTGCCCAATGTAGTTCTGTATGCTACACACCAGGAGAACAAGCGCCTGTTTGGATTTGTGCTTAGAACTTCAGGAGGGAGAGTGGAGAGCCGCCAGACTTCCATCTGCTATATATTTGAATCAAATAATGAAGGGGAGAAGGTATTGGTGATGGTTGACTTGTATCAGTTGTGAATCTGGATTCCAAGATGCTAGATCCATTCAAGCTGTCTAAGGGATTTTTTATGTACTGAAAATGTTAAACCTGTCAGTTTAAGTACCTGCAAGTGCTTTAATGTGCTGTTATATCTAATTCTGATGCTGGCATAAATTTAAAGGCATTTTTAATTATTTCCTATCTGTTTTGTGTTTAGATTTGTGACTCTGTTGGACTGGCCAAACAGATAGCTTTTCATGCAGAACTGGTAAGAATCTTTTTGGGGCAAGGGATACTTGGGAGTGGAAGGAAGGGGGTATATTTAATATGGTTAATAGCTTGTATTCTGCAAGATGCTTGTAGAGGCAGTAATACTATTGTGTATTGTAAGGGATTTTTTCCCTGGAATTTAAATTCAAATGAAAAGACTGATCAATATCTACTGTAGAACAATATTCAATATAGGATTCATTTTGCTACTTTTAACAACCATACAAGTCCTTTAAAAGCAGAATAATCAAAACAGTGATGTCAGTCTTGAGCAAGCTCATATCAATCAGTAGTGTATCCGACATCTCAGGCTGTTGTTATTAACTTTATTTACATTTTTGCCCTTCAGGATCGAAAAGCCTCAGAAAAGCAGAAAGAAATAGATAGAGTCAAAGAGAAACAGCAAAAAGAACTGAATAAACAAAAGCAAATTGAGAAGGTACCTTTCATCATTATTTCTTAATATTAGGTTTTTTCTACTTACTTTCTTTTGCAGTTTTGTCCAAAGCTGTCCACTGATACATCATTTAGAAATCATCATAATGGTATCTTGTGTCAACTGCAGATGGCTTTAAGGGTAATAGTCTTTTTCTGATTTCCCAACCCCCCTTCCCACCTTAGGACTTGGAGGAGCAGAGCCGGCTGATAGCAGCTTCCAGCAGATCCAACCAGAGCAGTGCAGAAGGACAGTTTGTAGTCCTTAGCAGCAGCCAGTCAGAAGACAGTGATTTAGGAGAAGATGGGAAGAAGAAGAGAGAATCTGAAGCCTAAGGTTGCCTGCTTCATTAAAATTGGAATCCTGGATATATCTGGTGAAATGGCACAAGTTCTACAAGATCAAAACGTAGGTGGGAGGGTCTGTTGTGTTATAGAAAAGACTGCACAATATGTAGACCCTATTATGCCGTGATTTTTCTTTCTCAGTTAAGTGACTTCCATTTCCTGTCAGTATAATTTCTCTTGTATGCCAGGTGAAGCGTGGTGATGCTGCCATGTTTATGTCAAACATATGTTTTCTCAAGGCTTCTGTGCAGTATGGGGAAAAAATGTGGGGTTTTTCCCCACTTACCTCTGTGCAATTGACTGCTTTGGAAGCAAAAATGAGAACTCATTGAGCTTCAGCAGTAACACTGAAATTCGTTCTTTACACTGCACTATGGACAACACCTTGCTGGAAACAAAAGTGGATATCCAAATAAGACAGTGCTAAGCTTTACCCAGTTTGTTGCACATAGCTGTTCTTAAATTTAGAAAGGATGCTCATTAACATCAGTGAGATGTGCAATAGTTCTAAACAGAAGGATCTTTTTTGTTTCATTTTGCACTGTATGATACTGTCTTGATTTCTTTTTTTTTTTTTGGTGAATACAATGCCAAGAAACTTCTTTCAACAGGAGAAAAAGATACTGTCAGACCTTGATAAGAGCTAATGAGATGCAGTTGAACTTTGTTGCATGAGGAAAAGCATTCCTCATCAAATTCTAAGAGTAATGTATATAGCCTTGTAGCACAAGTGCCATGTTCTTGGTTTTTTCTCAGTACTTGGAACAAAAAGCTGTAAATCTTCAAGTTCATTTTTATAGAACATGCTTACAGTTGCAGGAACATCTTGAATTCCATCATATGAAAAATCATCTACATATGTAAAAGCCTTGCTGCCAGTACACTGCATCTACTGAAAATGAGTTGAGGCTCTTTAGTCTTTTTATAGAAAATGATTTTGCAAACAGAATTTACTGGTTCTGAAGTAAGAGACAATACTAATCCTACATCCTAGAATCAGTCCTGGAAAGCATTTTTCAAAGTGACGTCTGTTTACAGCTTGTAATCTGCACTCCATATTCCATACCCTGCGTAATGTTTATTTTGTATAGTACTAGATGTGCATTCACCTTTTGATCCAGAAGAGAAATCTTGTTTGAAGAGAAATATTTATTTTTGCACTAATTACTATAAATATTAAAATCCAGTGGAACAGAAGATAGCTCTCTAATAGTGGCATGAAAATTACAGGATATGTAGAGAGAAAAGAATATACTTATATTCCAAGTTATAATATAACAGTTATGAGTGATTTACAGTTCATTGCAGGGCATTTCTGGTGTTCAGGAATGGAAGCAATTATCAGAGTATCTCCTCAGCAGCTGGTGATGGCCCAGCCCTACCTAGTTGGAGTTGCTCAGTGCTGATAAAGTAAGTGAGGAATCTCAGGTCGTGTCTGCTGGATGGCTGTAGGTGCACAGAGAGCTCATCTGACACCTGGGAGTGCCCTGCATTGGCCAAAGCTGGCAGCCTTCTCCTGCCCTTGGTGCTGCAGATGTGACTGTATGCAAGAGTTGGTGGCCTTAGCTCCTGTGACAGGAGAGAAGGGGAGCATTGCCTGCCCTCACAGCCCGGGGCAGGACCAGCAGAGGCAGCTGGAGCTGCAGCAGCTCTGGGCAGAGGTTGCAGCATAGCCCAGGCAGGGGGTAGAGCAGCCCGAAGGGCCCTGCCTTGAAAAAGGAGGGGGGAGGCTGAGGAGCAGAGAGCCCCCAGGTTCTCTTCCTGACTTAGTTACCAGGTGCTGTTCCAGTGCCTTTTTCATCCCCAGAGTAGCCAGTCACTTGTAGAAATACCTGCTTTTGCAGTTGTCCAGTTAGATCAAATATTACTGCCCTGTGGCCAGATTTGGCTGGCACACTGCCACATGGACCACACCAACCAGAGGCTTCTTTCAAAACACAGTGGCATTTTTATTTCATATCTAGGCCTCCATTCTCAGCTCCTATTTTTAAGAGACTATTTTTACTCTTGCCAACAAAACTATACAGAGAGGCACACCAAATCCAGTTTTTCACCTTTCTGTGCTTAAATCAAGGCTTACAGAGTGGTAAGGCAGACAGTTTCTCTCTGCAGATTGTTCCAGTTCATGTTCGTTTGCTTGTGTTTGTTTTTATTTACTGATATTTCTGTTTTCTATCAAATAATATCACAGCGTAGCTCAAGGTCACTGTGTCTTACTTGTATCTTTCTCAAGTATTTACTGAGGATGAAGCAATTTTGAAACAGCACACAGGGAGCCTATGAAATCAGTGATCTCCAGTGTCTGGAATCCAGTCCTCAGCTTGTCAGAGAAGGACTGGTTGTGTTAAGCACTGGAGCTGCAGTAGCCCAGGCTCCAGGGGGAAGACACATAATAGACAAGCACTCTCATGAAAAAACATTTCTGATCAATAGCCTGTTTTGCATTAGCCTTATTGAAGAAATGTCAGAAAATGGAATTACTGTATTTTTCTCTAAAACTACCATTACTCTTAAAGATATAAATCTGCAAAGATGAGGAATAATGAAGTTGGCAGGTGAATTTGCTGTCATATAGGATCTTCTGGATTTAGCAATAAATGTTGGAATTATTCCATTTGCTTTTCAGGCTTTTCATATATGCCATTAAATGTAGCTTTCTAAAACAGAGTAGAAGTGAAGTACATTTCATTTATGTTGGATGATCCTCATCTTAACAACTACAAGAATGATATGCATGAATGAAATGTAGGGGTTGTTTTTATGCTTATTTAGGGGAATTCCACTGGTGTAAAATGAGCAAGAAGGTATAAAAGCATCTGGGATAATGATGAAAGCTGCATGAGCAAAGGGTATGTCAGCAGAGCTGGGGAAGTCAGACAGGAATGGTGATTGAGTTAGCAGTGGGTGAGAATTACTGAGCTTTGCCTAAGGGGGGGAAGATGCCACAGGCTGTAATTAGAACTCTCTCAAGGCAAAAATAGCTGCTGAGGTTTTATCCATGCCCTTCTTCCTAAAAGGAAAAGCTATTTGGTACCTTTTTTCCTAGAAGGTTTAGAGCTGCTTCATTAGAAAACAGCTTCGTTGGAAAAAAAATCAGAATGCTTGGAATTTTCCTTGTTAGTGGGAACACCTCATGGTCTGCTGGGAACTGCTGTGGTAGGATTTTACCACCTGAGTATTTTATTATTGTAACTAAATTACTAGTTGGCTTCCTCTCCTAAATTACAGGAGATTAAATACACACTCCTGTTTTATTATTTCCTATTGCCTTTTATTCACAAACTGATCTTTCAAGCACTTTCAGCTGAAGCTGTAGTTTGCTTCATGTGCATGTACACAGTTCAGTCACTCCTGAAAATATTCTTCTTAAGTCCATGATTTTGAAGTGACTTCACATAGGTACTGAATTGGCAGTGTTGTTCAGGACTAACTTGTTGTGTTGCTAATTGCAGCCTCATAATTACTGCCACGCTTTTATCCTTTAGGTAAGAGGATATGAAGCTTGTTACACTGTGTAGATTTACACACTGCAGACCAAGCCAGTCTTGCTGTCAGTTGTTTCAAGCTCCATACATTATGTATGTAATGGCATGAATATAGAAATATAGCAGGTGTGCTTACGGGTATGCATTTTATTGCATTACAGATGATAGCTGGCACTCCTCTCTGGCCACTGCCAGATTTGGCCAAATCTGAACCAGAGGACAAGGTCAAAGTCATGTACAACTTAAACATAGCTAGCTGGGTATGATCAGGTAATGAAAAGTCATTTGAATGTCAAAGTCTTACTTCCTTAATCTGTTAGAAATTGTATCAAGACAATTTACTGTCTAACAGTAAAGTAATATTTTAGAGTTAAAAAACATTCCCCTTCTAGAGGGCTGTCAGATTTCCTCTTTATATGGATGTAAACCCAGAGCTGAAAATTGTGAAACAGCTGAAGTTATTTATGAAGCTGTAAGTGATGTACATGGATATAAAGAAATAAATTTGACTGTTTAAGGTAAATTCTGATTCATTAGTTGCACAGCAGTTGGGATAAGCCAATGGTGAAAACTATGCTACAATATCATCTCTTATTATTTAGGAAATAGTTCACCTGGAGAGAGAAAACTGCCACTGCTTAGTGAATTCAGTAGAGATATGTCTAGTGTAACAGCATAAGCTGATACTTCATATTCTTTCTCTTGCTCTATATTACAAAAGTTCTTGCAAGTTAATTAGTCCCCAAGGCTTTTATTTTAATTAAGCACTAAATTGACTTTTTTTCCCTGCCACAATGGTATCTAAGTTGTCATGACAAGAGTAAGTCAGTGTGTCATTGTGAATGCACTTGTATTCCTAATGAAGTTTATATTGCAAGCCGAGGATTTTGTACAATCTTTCTGGTCATTTTTATAATAGAGTGGAGTGGTCAAATTCTTATGATGGTGTTCTGGATTGGTCCTGTTCTGGTGAAGTCTAAGTGATTTTTACAATGTTTGAGACTGACTTGCACATTTTCCCTGAATAGCTGTATTAAAAACCACCAATGGCATATTTATGTCAACTCTGATTGTTGTGTCTTAATCTTGGAAACATGGATAGTAATCCTATTGTGCCAGGGTTCCAGTCAGCATTGTGTGTATTAAATAAAAGCTTAACTATAGTAACTTTCTGGGTGGGCTTGTACTGATGCAAAAGCCTCCTGCATTCTTCATCATACTGACTTTCAGGAAGTACCATTATTGGTGACAGGATGTGTTCCTTTCCATTAAGCAAAGTTCTGACATGCAGTTATAGCCCTCTATTGTCAAGTGTAGCTCAGTTCTCTTAATTTTTATAGTATTAGCCAGATAACCTCAGAAGAAGTTGTTACACTTGGGAATGCTGATGACTCATTTTTGCAACAATCAGAGACTGAAGGGTGAGCAGGAGCTGTGGCAGCTGGCTGGGCAGGGCCTGTGGTGGGGCAGTGACACAGGGCAGTGAGGGCTCTGTGGAACAAGCTGAGTGCAGGGGCTCTACCAGCACAACCACCACCATGGGCACTGGGCATATCTTCACAGGGTGAGTTAGTTTATTATGTGATAAACACCATGTAAAAAACCATGGGCCATAACCACATTATGAATTTGTATTTTATAAGGTTTCTAGATTTTTCTGGGGAAAAGCAGACTTTTGAATTCTGTAACTTCTGTGATAAAAGATGCATGTATAACTAGAAAAAAAAAATCTATGCTTACTTGATTATGAAGGAATAAATACTACTAATTCCAACTGTGTTAATGAACTTTTTTCCTAAAATAAGGACTGACATTTGCAGTATTTTTAGAAGGAACAGGCATACTGTAAGTCTTTCTAAGACTTCTGTAAGACTTCCTACACTGACAGGGCTGCAAAAGCTTAAGCTCCACCTCCATAACAAGATACTCCAAAAATTGCAAGCCTGGCTTTGGGGACAGCGCTGTAAAAGGAAAACCCAGCAAAGTTCCATGGTGGATGAGACATATCAGTACCTGAGAAGGAGCTGCAGAACTAACACAGCTTTCAGCAGTGCCACCTTGTTGAAACATTGGTATGTCACACAAGCTGCTATGAGAAGCAGAGATTTCTCAAGCTTAATCCCATGTCATTGCTTAGAATGGGACATTGCATTATTGGGTGAAAAAAAAAAATTTAAGCTGCTCTTCAGAACTTCACTGTAGGACTTCACAAATAAAAACTACTTCTTGTCAGGGGAAGGGAGGAAAGTACAAGAGAAAAAAGAACTATGTCCCTTCCTGGTTTTAGTCAAATCCCTGACCTTTAAACTCAGGGTTTAGTTAACTCTGGACTGGGGGTAGTGCTATGTGATACAACAGGCTTTAACTTAGCTGTAACACAAGGCTTGTAGCGCTGTATTTTACATTTCCTTAACTTGTCACACTAGGCATCTAAAATACTGTTACCATAACTTCCAGATAGGTCATAGTCCAGGAGAGCCATAGAATGGGATCACCACTACTTACATTTTTAGGTTCTCGCCAATTTCTTCAGGGGGTAAAGGGAGAACGTTGGCGTTCCTTAATGTGCAGAGGAGAGAAAATCCCAAAAGAGAAAAGCACAACAGTCTTATCCACATTAACCTTCTCTTCAAAGTACAGGACTAATACTTAGGCACAGTTGAGGTTGTAGATCCCTGTGAAGTTTTCCTGACCATAAAGATCATATTCCTTGTACAGTATGTAGTCTTTCAAGCAGTTTGGCAGTGGAAGGAAGGTCATGAAGACAGGACAGCGGAGACGCAGCCGGCCCATGCACGCCCGGATCGTCAGACGGCAAAGGTGCTTCAGAGAGCGAGGATTTGCTAGAAGAGACAAGCAAAATTAAAGTGCTACCAACCAAAAAGGCCCCAATGGCAAACCACCTTGTTTTTATTAAAAATGTAAGCAGATCCTTACTTAAAATGAAATGGATATCTGGCCAGAGTTCCTGTTCTTTGAGAACTGCTTCGAGCTTCCAGCAGATCTTAACGTGATCAACATAATCTAACATGACTCGCACCACTTTCCCAGACACGTGCTTCAGCCAGGCCAAGGTTATCACTTCACAAAACTGATAGAAACAAAACGTTTAGTAGGGTAATATTCAATACTGCAGTAAGTGACTTCTGTCTCTGAGGACAAGAACAATTAACTAACTTGAGCAGGGTTTTAGAGGTTGCCACAACTTGCATAAGCTTCACTAGTAGAATCTAAAAATCTGAGAGATGGTTATTTTGTACTAGATCCAAAAATAAACTTAAGCAGCTGTATATTTGGGAACTTGGTGCTTAAAAAGAAGTGCTAGCACTCCAAGTAGAATTTAGACTTGTGTCCCAGTGCTTAAAAGGGGGATCAACCCGCCCTGTGCATGCATCATTCCCTTATCTTTAGGTTAAAGAAGAGTTTATTAGGTTCAAATGGACTTTACAAATTGCAAAACAATGACACCGATGAGTGTCTCTAGGAACCTCTTTTGGTTTGCTAATTTCTGCTCTGTGCTTATCCCACCAGCTTCAGGGGTCCTTTCAACAGCTTTCCAGTCTTGGTGTTCTTGTACAGGACAATGCAGAGAGCCAGCCTGCAAATCTCTGCTTTCTCAGCATGGACAAGACTGCCCTGGAAAACCAATTCCATACTGATCATTAGCATATCATCAGCTATATTTTCACAATTTAAAATTGCTGTTTGCAATCATTTGCTGTCATGAAACAGGCTTCATAGCAACATCTTAAGCTGCAGCAAGGGACATTTAGGTTAGACACCAGGAAAAAATTCTGCACTGAAAGAGTGATTGGGCACTGGAATTGTCTGCCCAGGGAGGTGGTGGAGTCCCCAGCCCAGGAGGTGTTTAAAAAAAGATTGGACGTGGCACTCAGTGCCAGTTGATGAGGAGGTGTTAGGTCATAGGTTGGACTTGATCTCAAATGTCTTTTCCAACCTAGTTCATTCTGTGATTCTGTGATCTACTCAATTTTAAAGCCTTGTCTATTCCTCTTTTTATGTGCCAACTGTCTTCAAAACTTCCTTTTCTGACAGTGCATTAAGCACCTTTCCATTTAGTTTTAGGAAGGACAGTGGTGGTAGGACAGCACCCGAAGCCCTGTGACACACTTACCATGGTGTCCTTGATAACAGTGGAGGTCCAGCCATCAGTCACGTACTGGGAGTGGGCCCCGCTGCCCCGCGGGCAGTCGAAGCAGCGCTGCACGTCATAGCCGTAGTTGAGCAGCATCCTCAGCATGACCTCATCTTTGAGGGCGTACTGCAGAGCTGAGGGGAAATGCGTGGTGTTCACGCGGCAGAAGTAGTTGACGTTGGCCCCATGGCGGAGCAGCAGATTCATTAACTCGTAGTTGCCCATTCTTAAGGCTATTTGGAGGCAGTTGATGGGATCTTGGTTTGTCAGGGCTCCAGCGTTCAGCAGCAGCTGTGTTGAGCAGATATCCCCGTTGGAAACAGCGAAGTACAGGGCTGATTTCCGGTGGTCGTCGTAGCCTTTGCGAACTCTCTGAGCCAGCATGAAATTGGCATCAAAACCAGACTGGAGGAGAAACTCAAGGCACTGAGGATGTGCTCCTGCTGCTGCTGAGTGAACTGGACTTATCCCACTTTCTTTAATGGCAGCAAAATCAGTCACTGGAACTAAGTATTTTAGGGCTCTGAAAAATTAAAACCAGAAACATCTTAGAATCAAACATTTTGGTTCACCTAACTCATTTCTGAATTTCTCTTGTGTTGTTGGGCTTCAGAATTCATCCCGGCTGTTAGAATAGTCTTAATACACCAAATCAGTACCATGGCATGCATTGACTTGAATTGCTAACAATGAAATTGTTCACCAGGAATGGATACCAACTTTACACCTACTACACATAGAATACTATTATATTATATACTATTATTCATGAACAACCCATTCCTTGCTTCAGGAATTAATGATTCCTTCTCAACAAAAGTTTTTCCTGAATGTTGAAAGCACAGTATTATTGCTTAACCTATAGGATCATGGAATTAATACAATATATAATATAACAAATATAACAATTAATATATAGAAAATATTAATACAGAAATTAAGAATCCTCAGATACTTGTTTCTCATTTGTTAGTTGTGATTTTAGCATAAATATCTTCCCCCCAAGAACCTCAGCATCAGACTGGACAGTGTTACTATTTGTGACAAATGGGGAAATACTGTAGGGATTGAGATGTACATCCTAAAATCGTGAAGATTTTATCCTGACTGGTCACTTACATTCAGACACAGTCAAAAATAATTCCTTCTACAAAACAACAGATTTGCTGCCTGCTTTGAATAAGGTAAAATTACTAAAATGAATATTTCTGGTGTCACTATTACTTGATTTTTAAGTGTATTAACTCACAGAAAGTGTCCTCTATACGCAGCTCTGTGGATTGGCAAATGACCCGAGTGCTTTGGTACATTGGCATCAGCCCCATATTCTAGTAAAAGACTCACGGAATCTGGATTTCCTCCTCCTGCTGCTTCAAACAATACAGAAGCACAATCCATTGCCTGTGAAAGAACATCTGCACCTGGGAAGAAGCAGCAAGGATTTTCACAGTAGTCACTGTTAATATCCATCTGTAATTAATACCTCCAACCCCACAGTGATATGGTATTTTGAATTCTATTCTTCAATAGAACCACTGTGAGCGTAAACCTTCATGTTGGATCCTTGATTTTAGATATGTTTATGTAATCCTGGGAACAAGAAGGTCCAAATTACTTTGAATCCAGTCAGAATTGCTCCTAGGACTGGGCCAGCAAAGAGTTTGGTTCTTATTCATCAAAACAATTGCTTTTGGCTTACATACAATACATTTCAATTCTTTTACTTTACAAAAACCAGACAGGTGTAACTGTAAACGTGAGAGAACCCAGTATCCAAACAGTTCATGCAATCCAGTTCCAGGGCTGCTGAACCATCATGTAAAATTCCCCACAAAAAAGTCTTCTCAGGCATGCCCTAAGGTGATCTGTCTACATGAGAAAATGATAGTGCATTTAGAAAATATTACTCAAGCACTTGTAAAAAATTACAAGTGCTCACTAAAATATTTACGTATTAATATATTATTTTAATATTATACAAATTGATATTTATCAGGCCTTCACTACATCACAACAACCCTCAGAGCAGATAGCATTTAATTTTCTCTAGTCAGGTGAGTTACTTCTGCTGCTGTTTTTGAAGGGGTATCTGAAGCCTTCTCTTCCTATGAGCTCCTATAGAATAAAGTCTCACCTTTTTGCAGTAAGAGCTCCATAATTTCTGTATGTCCCATCTGTGCAGCCAGGGCAAGGGGTGTGAGCCCATATCCACTGCGGGGGTCAGGATCTGCTCCAGAATCCAGGAGAAGCTGCACCAGAGCCTTCCTGCCCAGTCTGGCTGCCTCATGCAGAGCAGTTCTCTCATGGACACAGCGCAAATTCACTCTGGCACCAGATCGTAGCAACAAGGAGGCAATGTCATAGGAATCAAGTTTAATTGCTGTAGGACAACAAGCAAGGAATCAGACAGGATGCTATTCACTGCTATTCTGTGCACAATGGTTGCTGTTACATGGCAGCCCAGGAAAGCTGTTCCTGGCAGTGCTATTTATACAAGGAGAAATGCCACCCTACATTGAAGGGTTTAACTCATCAACAAGTCTCTTCTTTGCTTCCAGGACAGCACTAAGTATACAAATGAATAATTTCATGGGAATCTCTTTTTCTCTCTGTACATTTTTTCTCTGTTGCATTTGGTAATGGAACAAAGCTCTCCTTGCCACTAGATGGAGACCACATCCAGGGCCTTGGTGCTCAGGAGCTGCCACCAGACTCTGTTTAATCTCCGTAAGAGTCACCATAATGTGAAACAAAGCTCATACTGACTGTTTCATATGCTGCCTTAGCTTAAGAAGCCTGAACTCTTAAGTCAGTGAGGATCTTAAAAGAGAAATTTGCATTAGCTCCAGTGGGTGGAATGATTAGGCAATACCCTTCCCTCCTTCTCCCTTTGATCTTCCAGGCTGTGCAGGATAGAGAGTGTCCTTCAGCAGGACAGATTAGGCTGAGCAGCTTCATGTGCCACAGCTGCTTGAACACCAGTGACAGCATTCTGTGATAGAAACTGTGATGTCCCATTATCTGTAACCTGCACAGCTGCTTTAGATAAATCCCATGCATCCCCTTCTTGGGGGATGGTGCATTTTCATGTCGTGCACTTCAAAAGTATCTAGGAGTTCCCTACATTTTTTTTAAGCAGATGGCCCTGACTTGAAGCTGCAGCCATTTCACAAGGATGGACTGAGGGTCCTACAGATGATTGGTAGGCTTTTTTCTCCTCCTTTTTGAAAAAGAAAACACCCTTCCAATACAGAAAAATGTATAAATCCAAGAAACTTAGAGTGTTCCTTTAGAATTCAGATAATGAGAACACACTTTACTTTTTTCAGTTAGATTCAGTAAGAATGAAGGCATCATAACCCAGACTGAGGGAAGCAGAAGAAATGAACACAGAACACTTCTGGAAAACATTTTGGGAAAATATGGTTCTTTTACAAATCAAGAATTACAGTTCTTGTGCATGATCAAATTAAAGTGGCATTCACACAAAGAGTGTGGGTATGAGACTATACTAGGACTATACTAGGTATGGGGTCTTATTCCTAAATTACAAAATATTAAAGAGAAGCAAACAGAGAATGTCAGCCTGTCTCCTTCACTTGTCATCTCTGGACTAATGCCAGCAATGTCTAAATAGGGACTATTTAGAGACTTTGCACTCTACATACTGCAGATACATGAGGCTGGTTAGCTACAATTTTTGAAAATTAAAGCAATTGCCTTGGGTTTTGGAGAAAGGGAGGCTGACGCAATGAAGGAGATACCATGTGGACAGAGAATATCAATGTTTTATGCCTGCAGACATGAAGAGCAGTGATAGCATGAAGAAGCAGAAGGACTTGTTACCTGGCATCACTGCAGAAATGATGCCAAGCAAAACAGAGGATGACACTCTGCACTTCATGGAGAAAGCTAATTATCATGTGAGAAAAACAGACAGGGACAGACACATTCAGTGCTGAGATTAACAACTTTTTTTCTCCTTATAGCAAAATATTTTAGGCATTGAAGTCAAATATGTCGCACTGAAACCTAAAATGTGTAACTATATTCTCACCTCATTCCCTCACCTCTCCACCCCTAAAACCAGTATTCACCTATAACTAAAGGAGAATCTCCCTCTTCATTTTTAACATTGGGATTGCAGCCATTGAGCAGGAGAAAGTGGACATTGTCCACAAAACAGTTTCTTACTGCCACCAAAAGAGGTGTTTCCCCTTTGAGAGTGGTCTGTTCCCACGTAATGTCACGGGAGGCTGAAATACAGAAAAGCAGAACACATTTGAAGTTGGATGATTCATCAAACTTTGCTTTGTAAAACTTTTTGGTGGAAAACTAGAAGGACTTTGTACCTTGTAAAGTTATTTCAAGGATGTTCTTATTTAGCTGTGCTGCAGCTTCATGCACAGGAAGCCAGCCTTGCTGATCTGCTTCTTCAAAAGCAGAACTGTGCCTCACCAATTTCTTCAAGGCCTCCTCTTGGCCTGTTATATTTTAACACAGACACATATCCCATTACTCATCACAAGACAAAATTCAGGCAACTAATACACTGAGTGCCATTTATCCCACCAGTGTATCTTGCTCATTTTAAAAGAAAGGCCTGGAGTTCTCCCTTAATTTCAGGAGACGAAGCACTGGAATTTCTGAAGGGGGTAACACTTGAACCCATCCCACTTCCATGATCCTATCTAATAAGTTAGCTTTTGGATGTCTTGGTTTTAGTTTCCATACTCCTCCCAAGACTATATAAAGAAAAACTGCCCTTAAATCAGGTGATCAAATCAAATGTAGGCATTGCTCAGCCATTCCTGGGATATAGGCTTAGAGTGGTGTATTTGTACTTAACTGTCCGAATTGCTGCAATGATCTGCCCATGTTCTTTGCTTGCAGTATACTGGAAACTGCATAAACAGGACAAGAATAAAATGAGAAGTGAAAATTCATGTGAAGTTCAGGATATAATTATACCTTAAATACTCAGATTTACAAGACATGTTAGATTTCTCTAAGTTACATTGGTTTGGTGAGGGTTTAACACATTGAAACACTTTTTTTGTTGGTCTTTTCCTGACACAATAAATACTGAATTTTTCACACAAAGGCCAACAATTAAACGCTAAAATGAGGGGAAGGCCCCATACCAGTCTAATTTTACATCACCTCCTTATCTTTTTCATAAAGCCTTATACTAATTAAATATTGATGTAAAACATCATCTGAAAGTTTCATACATCCCATGTTTTCAAGGAAACAGGTACACTTTTCAGGGAGCTACCAGTGCTTTCCAGTATCCATGAGACAAGGTCAGCACAATACAACATATGTAGTTACAAAGGAAAATAAGGTCTACTAAATGCTTACAATAATGACCAGAAAACACCCCAAATAGAAAGAATAACTTATTACCTTTCAATCTCTGTTGCACTGCCACTTGTTTCAATTTTATACCTATCTTGTAAGCTTTCCTGAATAGCTCGTTGGGTAGGGATTTCCTCATCAGAATCGCCATCAATCATATACACAGAAGTATTCATGGCAAATCAGCACAACATGGATCACTTTTGTAGGGAAACACTGCTTTTTAATTAGAAGCAGATGTTAAATCTTCAGGTTAGATCTGGAGTAATAGAAATAGCAATCACTGTGTCAGTGTAAAGAGAAATGAAAAGCAGTTAAATAAATGACTATGCTATTATATGCTTAAGCAGTCATGCTGTTCTTGGCATACTCATGATCTCAGATGTTCTGTTAGGCTCAAACCTCTCATCTGTTTTACCTCATCAAAGCTTCCACTTCTGTCTTTCAAAAGAGTTGGCCTGAAAAAACAAAACAAAACAAAACTACAGGGCAATGTAAAAAAAAAAAAAAAAAGTAAAACTGGAAGCAAATAAATGCCATGGCAAAACAAATGAGCACAGGAAATTTAAGGAAGTTGTCAACATGCCAACTACAAAGCTTGGAATAATTCTAGAAACATCTTAAAGTTGGGCAGCAGTAATTCACAGCAAACCTGCGTCATTTAATTTGTTACCTGATCCACCTAATGTGATTACAAGGCCTTGCTCTGGAATTGCACATGTAGCAAACAAGAGAAATATATCAGCAACATATACAGCAAGAAACTGTTAGTAATTGATTATACTATGGCTCAGTGAGTACATAAACATCTTAAATCTAGACGACATTTTTTTCCTAAAGATACTACTAATTTTCCTATGAATTGAGAAAATACACTGGGTTTCCTCACCTGAAAGAGGGAAGACCTCAGCCTTTGAAGAAGTGATTATTAAGTTGAAAGTGACATTTTCAGGATTGCAAACAACCTCTGCAGAGCCCATGTCCATTAATAGCTCACTATAAATACCTGATCATAAGATACTCTGGGACTTTCTCCACGTTTCTTTCACACACGTCAGTTATGTTTAATAATCTGACCTAACAAGTGGTGCCAGCAAAAGAAGGAATTTAAAGTCCAGTTTTCTTGCAACAATGCTTTTGATTTTTGAAATAAGAATTTCAGAACTATAGCAGTAAGTACTATAGTGTGAAAAGAAAATTCTTTAGTGCTGTCCTAGGAGAGCAAACTGAAGGTGGTGTTAAGAGCTTGCTTAAGAGTGAGACAGCAGAAAAACTAAAACAATAAAAGTAAATATGAACAAGCAAATAAAAATCAAACAAAAACTCTATTAAAATTATTACAGGTTTCTGATTTCTTAATCACAATTTGCACTAATATAAATAAAAAAGCAAGTGAAAAATAAACATAAAGTTTTTAAAGGGAAAAGCAGTTTCAGAAAGCCAGACTTACACTGGTCTAACACCCAAAAAGCAGGGAAATGGGGGACACAGATGCCCAGTTGTAATAGTGATGGTAGGATGGAGTGGGTCCTTTATGTGCTTCATTTATTCCTACTGTATTTTATGGAGGGATCCATACACAGAACTGGTGATGGCTGTATCTGAATGCAAGGTGGAAACAGTTCTTTGCTAGAGGAGATCAGGAAAGAATGCTCCAGTAATTTTTAAAAACTATTTTTAAAGAAAACAAAAGTGCAGAATCAAGTTTATTACCTGTAATGTTTTTGTCAGCACAGGCTACTTTCATTTTCCATGAAAATATGTTTTGTGATATTCAACTAATGCACAAAATGGATGTTCACACTTTAATAATATTCCCAAGGGCTAAAATCCCAGCTGTATTGCTTACAGGTTGTAAAGATGGTCATAATAACAATACATACTCAATTAAGTCAAAAGCTTGAGGGTCAGAAAGTATTTGTATGCCCTCTTACAATACAAAAACCTCCAGATGTTTCTTTTACACACTAAGTTCCACTTCCTCTGTAAGCCAACAAAGAGAACAAGATGTTGTGAAGTCTGTATGTGAACTGTCCACAGTCAGTCATCCAGCTGGCACAGCAAGGCTACGCCTCTCTTGATCCAGTGCTGCACTGGCTGGTCCGTGTTGAGCTTCAAAGCAATGACGAAGTTGGTGGAATGCCCAGTAGTGGATAAGACCCCTTTGCGCTCACTTGTCTTGTAGAGTGGGCAAACATAGGCATTAGACTCCTTTATGTCCGATTTTACAGCTTCAAAAAAACCCAAAATAATGCATTACATTCAGCAGATCGATTTGGCAGAAACATAATCTACATGCAAACGTTAAGTATTCACAGTAACACCTTTACAGGTAAATAAAAATGCAAAATGGTTTTGCAAGCAATAGAACAAAATTACCTGGTTTTCTTCTTGTGTTTTCTTGTGTGGTTTGTTTGGTTCTTAAACCCAACTAATTTAGCTACAATTTGTGTTCAGGACTCAATGCCTTCCTGTGATCCTACCAGCTTTGCAATACTCCAACACACAGTAAAATCTGAATAGTTACCTAGTTAATACATAGCTTATGCATGAGTTTTTCATAGCTCTACAACAATTCTGGTCCAGTTGCCAGAGAACCTCACTGCAATTCAAGTCATGTGATATCCAAGGACAGAACTCTGCAGGAACTCTTTGTATGCCCAGACTGCTTACATGGAACTTGTACAAAGCCTAAAATCATGCAGGTCTGAACAAATTCATCCAACCTCAAGAGAAGGCTCTAGCAGAAAAAGTAGCAAATTTTAATACTGCCTATTTGCTGACACCTAGGTTGCAACAGTTACAGTAGTAAGTCCTGATTTTGTGCATAAATAAAAACAGGGATTTAGTCCTCGCAATCAAAGAAAACAGGAGTTGTGAAAATTATTTTCCTAGTAGGAAACACAGAGCTACAAATAACCTGAGCAAACCCTGCTACATCACACGAGGTAAAACACTCAGTCTCTGTAAGTCAGTCAAAAGTACTCCTCAGGGATCTTCAGTAAGAAAAGGAAACCACTGTTGCGCTTTCTTGTTGAATAGCTCAGACATCAGAGAAATCATACTCACTTGGCTTTATCCAAATGATAGGCATGCATCAAAGAGCACTTTGGGATACTGCTCAGTTAACATTCCCCTGGAGAGAGAAAGCAACAAAGCAATTGTTTGTGGCTTGAGGGGTTTGGTGGGTGTTTTTTGGTTGCTACTTGCTTGCTCGTTTGGCTTTTCTTGCCCATGCATGAAAGAGGACTTAATTTGGTGTGTTATTCCAATAATATGAAAAGTATCAGTTAAAATATTTAAACCAGTCTTGTTTGAGCACTGAAAAAACCTTTCCAGAACCACAATAAAACACTTGGCTACTGACTTGGCCCTGTCCCAGCGAGCTCCGTCTAAAAATAATCCGTGGATGTAAACACCATCTTCTGGTGCAGTATCAGCAGTATCCTGAAGAATAACCTGCAAGAAATAAGTGTTCCACATCATTAAACTTTCACCTAATACCATGGAGCTGAGTTAACTCTATTGTGACTTCACTGCTAGAATAAAAAGCTACAGTTAGCAGTGTGAAAAAAACTTCCTAATCTGCTGGTGCATACCAACAGACCTGTTACCTGCTGGGCACTTCCCAAAACCCAAAAACAGCTGTCACCTTTTACTCCTCATGACACGTGAAACTGGTTGTTAACTGTGTACTACCCTGCCCATGCTAATGTTAGTGCAGGTTATCTGGAATACAATGTACTTCTAGAAAAAAAAAAACGTGCAAAAATTAGCTCAAAATTATACTTTTACAACTGAAGTGGGGGTTTTAAAGTACATATACACCTGGAATTCCCTATCTCCCTCACTATGGGGATCTCATCGGCACTCAAAAGTAGCCCAAATTTTAGGGATTAGGCAGCCAAGTGCTGCCGCACAGTGGCGCAATGGCTTTAAGCAGCACCGATGCCGTCGGCAGTAAATTTAACACGCGTTACCCTGAGCTCCACTGACACCAAAACATGTCATCATCCTGCAGGAGATGCAGCTGAGAGAGAAACATTCATCTCACCAAGCTGCATAATTGGTGTGGGCCATGTCCCCACTCAAGGCTAAGTGCAGTTTCATACAAGCAAATGTAAAGAGGCATCACAAAGACCACAAGTTTCAAGTCACAAATGGACTTCAGAGGTTGCTCGTTCAGCTGAACTACTGCAGTTTCAAGGATAAAATCCATGTTTGACTACCTAAATATTCAATTACCAAATTAATAATATGGCTTTTCTAAAGAATAGGAAGGACATCTTTACTGTTTACTCTCAGTCCCATGTCATTAAGTTAAAAAAAAACCCCAAAACAACCAAAAAAATCAACAGCTTTAAAGCTGAGCTGAAAATCAAGTTTTCCTGATATTAGAAATACTATTACAAAGTGCAACAGCGTTAGAAAAATACTATTCCAAACTGGGGTAGTAGCTGTCTTCCTCTGCTTAGCACCCTAAATTCTGTGCTAAGAATAGAGTCTTATGAAAGAACTCCCTCCCAGAAAACCAGCAATCATTAGTGTAACTTGTGGGCAGTGCTGCAATGACTACTCACATTAACTAAGCACACACAAGTGTAGGAAAAAAAGGGAAAAAAACCAAACCAACAAAGAGCTGCTCATGTTTGTAGTGTTTTAGCTATTCCCCAGCTTCTTCCAGAGAGGTAACATTTGGCATTTTCCAGTTTCCAGAATAAGATATGCGACTATAAGAGAATGATTTGTGTGGGATGAAAGCTGTGCAGGGTCAGGATGAGGCCCCAGCAGGTACCTGACAGAGCTGAGGGACACCAAGTGCTCTCAGGGCTTTACCTCAGTGTTAGTCTGCAAGAGCATCCTGCAGGGACCATGTTTTGGGAAGGAAGGGTGATAGAGACTTGGCAGTGCTGGCTCAATAGCTGGACTTGATCTTGAAGGTTTTTTCCAACCTAAATCATTCTATGGTAATCATTTTGTGGCTAAACACTAAACCAGACCTTCAGAACTATCTTGCATGGATGCATGCAGAATTCCAAAGTTCCAAAGATGTTAAAGAGTCCAAAGAACCCACTGAAGCTTAAATGAAACAGTTAAAGGTTTCAGCTGGAAAAGGAAGTACTGACATTTGTCCATTTGAAGTTTTGTTTGTTTGGTAGTTGATTTTTTTTCAAACATACATTAACCCTTACCTGCATTTCAAGAAGCTGGAATTCCAATTGAAAAGACAGGGAGTGACATTTCCCTGATAATCTGTGCTTCTGCACTGTCCTGTTTTCAGTTATAAAATCAAGTTAACAAAATAATCAATTACACTTCTATTCAATGACTTCTACATTTCTTCCCTTAATCATATTTAAAGTACCAACTGATACAATTCCTCATGTAAAGAAGTTTAATATATTTAAAAACCCCAACAACTAACTCCACTTTCCCCCTATGCAAAGCACAATAGTAGTCTGTCACTTTCCCACTAAGCAAAGCACTACATTTACTCAGAAACTGTTTTGTCAGTGAACCAAATCTTATTGTATTTCAAATATCAACAATCTAATTGTCTTTCTGCTAATAGTAAAGTAGAATATAGGTTTGCAGATGAACTGCAACCAGTATACTCAGTAAAGGGCACAAAACTGCTTACTTTTTTCCACTGTTTTCTTGGAACAGCTTATGAACTGGAAACCAGTAAATGTCATGAAAAATGGGAGATCTGTTCCTAGACTTTCAAGTTGAGCTTTCAGGTCTGATGGATATTCCTGTCCCTTGGTTTCTCCCTGAGTTTCTCTTTGGAACGATTTTCTAGAATGGAAAAAAAGAATAAAATCAAAAGGGCAAAAAACCCAGACGTAACTTGTTTTTCCATGTCAGTACAGCAGTATCATTAAATAAAAGGCATTGGGAATGGGATCTAATGGTTTTCAGACCCAAATCAGTTTTCACGGAGTCAAATTTCAGTTGGATCACATTGCTGGAAACAGTAAACTATTCTAACTTACATAAACTCTTTCCATTCACTGCCAGGTAGACACAGCTTTTACTCCAAGTCTGGAGGCGCAAGTGTCCCTTTTGAGAAACGTGCAACAAAAGGGACCCTAAGATGCCTTTACTCATCTAAGTGACTTATTTTATCCACTGAGTTTACATTTACTAACACAAGGAAAATCCTAACATAGAGGCAAAAGCTTATCCCAAACAATTTTGTCAAAGAAACTCTGTTAATCTAACAAATGAGAAAAAGGCGTACATTGACTTCAGTATCTCCTCATCAGAAAAAAAGTGGATTCTTGTCAGGTATCTTCATACTTTTCTGTCAATAACCTAATTTCTTCTTCCAGTGCCCGGATTTCACCTTCATAAGCTTGATAAATGCTCTTGTCCATTTCTCAGGATCAGTGTTACTGCATAAAATAAAATAAGGATTTTTCTCAGGAACAAACAAACAAGGGATTAATTTTTTAACAACACAAGCATAACATTAGGTAACTGTTTGAAGATACAGACCAGTGCACAGCCTCCAGAGACAGACCTTAAATCAGGGATCTAATGCAGTCAAGGGCTTTAAGAACCTTTTTAATTAGTCCTAATTTGATCCAGGAGCACATCCAGCTGTTTTACATTTGCTGTAATAGAACAACAAGCTGCTCCACAGGTAAAAACCAATTGCAATTAGAGATAAAAATTGAACCCAGCTTTGACCAATTGACCTAATGACTCACCTGGTCAGACGAGGCACAGCTGCTCCTAACACTGTTCCTAACACAATCTGCCTTCAGAGTAAACAGCAGTAAAGAGACACAAATTGCAAAGACACTTTATCAGTAATTTAAAAAATAGATAAACCTCAGTTTTCAGGAAAGATAATAATCTGACATTCAGCCTAGCTACAACACAGTCAAACGTCTGTCGGAGATATTATGCAGCTCAAAATTAATGTACTAATACTTTTGACCAAGAAAAACCCCAACATTCAGTTTTGTGTGGTTTTAAACCACCCCTATTCTATGTGCAAGTTCCACACTAGCATGGTTCAGTAAAAGGGGATGAGGGGGAAATAGGATTTTATTTATTTAGTAAGAAATAGTGCCTTTATAACACACATAAGAAAACAACATCCAAAGCATGCTTTGCATCAAAGACTTGCTTAGTGAATAAAGGAAGTATATGCAACTAAATAATCATCCAGTCACCACCAGATTTTTTTTAACGGGATACAGTGAAGAAAGTCACGGTCATAATAAAGAGTATGGTGTGAAAAAGAAAAACATTAAAACAGCCAGAACTTTACTCCAGGTCAGCTGGTCCCTCTTTTAACAGCAGCAACACAAGACAAACTACGTGCAGCTACTTGAACTCAAGGATTTCACCAGACTGCAGAAGACTCAAGCACTAATTATGACTTCAGAGAGCTTTATATCTGGGAGAAAAACCCTACACTTTAATTAAGCAAAACAAAACTTTTACAAACACTTCTCCTGTCGTATATCATACGCGTGTATATTTATAAATATTTGTGCATTAACAGCACATTTTTCACCTTTCTACGTACCTGCCCGTTTATACCCCCGACTATTTGAAGTTATGCTGCCACAAGAGCAAACGCCTTGGAGCGCTTGTGAGAACCGAACTGGACCTTCCGACCTCGCAGGGCGATGCTGAAATCGCGACTCGTCCGAGGAGCCGGTGCTGCCCCGCACCGAGGCTCGCAGGTGCCAGAGATGCCGCGAGGGCGGGAGGAGTGTCCAAGCAGCGCAGTCGGCAGCCCCGGCACGGAGCGAGGAGCGGTCGGAGCGCTCTGACGCGGCCCCGGCACGGAGCGAGGAGCGGTCGGAGCGCTCTGACGCGGCCCCGGCACGGAGCGAGGAGCGGTCGGAGCGCTCTGACGCGGCCCCGGCACGGAGCGAGGAGCGGTCGGAGCGCTCTGACGCGGCCCCGGCGGCCCCGGCACGGAGCGAGGAGCGGTCGGAGCGCTCTGACGCGGCCCCGGCACGGAGCGAGGAGCGGTCGGAGCGGTCGGAGCGCTCTGACGCGGCCCCGGCGGCCCCGGCACGGAGCGAGGAGCGGTCGGAGCGGTCGGAGCGCTCTGACGCGGCCCCGGCGGCCCCGGCACGGAGCGAGGAGCGGTCGGAGCGCTCTGACGCAGCGCGCGCGCCCCGCGCCGTTCGAACCGCGCGCCAGCCCACAAGCCTGGGCGCTACCACAGCTGCTGCCCGAGGGGGGGGCGCTGGCCACGCCTTCCTTCCCCTTCCCGGTCAAAGAACAGAGCTGCTGGGGGATAATTCCCGAGTTCTTTATTATAAATGAAAAGAAAAAGCCTTGCTTTGTCGGCTGTTCCCTTGGTTACGTTAATTTTTGCTCACGTGTTCCAGAAAACACCCCTGCTTTTCTTCCTGGTTAGTTACGTTCAAAGCGTCCGCTGTTACACGAGCCAGCCCCTGTGTTCCCACCACATTTGACCGGCCGGAAACAGGAACCCGGCAGAGACGAACAGCCGATCAGGATCCAGCGGCCCCAGGAGGCGGAACCCTTTTTTCGAGTGCGGGCTGGGGAGAGTTGCGAGGGGGACGGTAAGCTGGTGGCGCTGCGGGGCTTGCAGATGGCGGCGGTGAGGCAGGGCCGGAGGCGCCTGCGGGGCTCCTCAGTCTGGGGGTCTCTCGGCATCTCCCGGGAGGGGAGGGTTGGGCTGTGGGCGGCTCGCGTTCCCTCCATAGGGAACCCTTGGGTTATACTGTAAAGAGCCGTTTGCACTTACGCTCGCGCATTTGGTTATGTGGTTCAGGGTTTTAAAAACCCCCCAGCGCCTGAACCCCGGTTCCTGCAGCAGCGCGGGATTTGCTGTCGCTGCGCTGGAGCAGAGTGTGTTACCTACTGCAAATCAAAGAGTGCTCTTCTTATGGGGTTCTCCATGGCTTTCTAATGCGCTGATTTGTCCCTGATTCGTTGTTCTAATCACGTTAACTTCTGTGTCATTGATCTGTTTTGTCTCCTTGCAGAGAAACAGGGTGTGTGTTCTGGGTGTCACACCTTGACTTCTGAGCATGGAGAAGGAACAGGTTTCCAAACGTTTGTATGTTGGAGGGCTTGGCCATACGGTTTCCAAGGCTGAACTGGAAGAAAGATTTGGCAAGTTTGGGCGTGTTTTGGAGGCAGAGATCATTACCAGAAAAGATGATCAGGGTAACAGTTTTCTTTCATCTTTTAAAAGTTAATTCCTTTTCTATTGGCATGTGAAATGGAATTTTTGCTTCAGAGACAGGTCAGTTTTAAAGGAAACCTTGAAACTACATGGAAATTAACTTAATGTTTGTCATTCATCAGGGAACCCTACGAAAACTTTTGCCTACATCAGTGTCAACACTTCTGATGCAGATCTGAGAAAGTGTAGGTACTTTTTTTTTTTTTGGCTACTTACGTTTTTGAGGCAGGTTACAGCGCTGATAATTCATCTCATGTTGTCACATCCAGCTGTGGTCACAGTAGAGTCTTTTTCATTCTGTTGTCAGGTTGATTCTCTTTTCTTTAAGCTGCAGTTTTATGGAAGCTGCTTTGCTGACATTTTCAGAAATTGCTGTGAGCAGGTTGAAAAGATTCCTTGTGACGGAAGTAGGTGATTTGGGAGTTTCAGAGACTTGTAGAAGGGTCTGGCTTGGAAGGGACCTTAAAGATTATCTCGTTCCATGCCCTGCCATGGGCAGGGACACCTTCCACTATCCCAGGTTGCTCCCTGTTCAACCTGGCCTTAAACATTTCCTGGGATGGGGCAGCCACAGCTTCTCTGGGCAACCTCTTTGTTTGTTCTAAGCCTTTCATGAAAAGGAAATGTACTTCAAATGCTTCCATCAGGTCTATAAACCATTGAAATTGACTTATGTGAGAGGAAACCCAGAAGAAGAGCTGATGCAAGCTTCTGTTGTAATGTGCCCCTGTGTGTGGGGAATGCTGCCATGAGGCACTTCTGCAGTGAGCACTTCAGTTTTGGATGGAGATCTGGTTTAAGATTTGGGTATTGGCCCTTTCAGATGCAACCCTAACCCAAGTGAGCAGTGAGGTTATAAGGTCATGCTGAGGGAGCCTCAGGTTGTCACAGAAGGAGGCATAGTGAAGTCTGTGGTGTGCTTTTTGTTAACATAGAAAAGACTCATTTCCCATCTCTTTGTTTTGCAGGCATGTCAATTTTAAATAAAACAAAATGGAAAGGGGGGACCCTGCAAATTGAGTTGGCCAAAGAAAGCTTTTTGCACAGGTAGAAACCAATCTTTTCAAATGTATGCTGTTGCTAAAATTACCTTTTTTCTGCTTATCTGATAATATTATGGCTGTACTTCCATTTTCTACGCTGTTATTCTTTCAGTTTTTGTAGACTCTGGTGGGCTGTTGATGTGTGTTTTATGCTGCAACGTGTTTTGCATCATTATTCTCTTGAAGGTGATGGGTGTTAATTCTCTGAGTAGTGAGTGGTTGCTGTTCTGTGGGAGGGGATCACTGCTAGCTCCAATTCTGCATCTGGGCAGACCTTTTTCCATGTGTGATGTACTTTCTGGTACAGGCTGGCCACGGAGAGGGAGGAAGCAAAGCTGCAGAAAGAAAAACCACAGAGAAATGACCAAATGTGTCTGTTGGAATCACTGAAAAAGACTGGAGTTGTGGATTTCCACATGAGAGCAGTACCAGGTGCCAGATCATAAGGTATGGTGGGGTAGATGCATAAGAGAAGTAAAACTACGAAAAGCAAGCTCATTGCATCTAAATTCATGCCAAATTTATGCTTATAAAGAAACTTCATTATTCAGGGTGACAGTCCAAGCTGTGAAAAGCACTCTGAGGAAAGACCTCGTGTGTAGACCTGGAGAAGGGTCCTGTCATTCTTTGCAGTGACTGGAAATAATAATGATCATTCTGTCCTCTCTTGCATGTGAAATGAGGAAATGCTTCATTCCTCATTTATATTGGGAATATTGCTGCGTCACCCTTAAAAGCTTGGTAAGAAAATGTGTGACTGATTTCTATACACCACACAGCTTTTGGTGGCTGGGTTGGGCTTCAACACAGGATCAGGGTCTGCACATGCTTACAAAATTAAGAATAAAGTCATTGAACATGCAGATTTAGGAAACAAAATTTATATTTACTACAAAGTTTACAAAACTGTTTGCTAAAGTATAGAATGGTTTCAGAGATTTTTTTTTGTGGTAAAGGAGGAAAAAGCAAAATAATAGTGATTCTGTCTTTGTAGGTACCACTGTTTATTCATAAACCAGAGCCCTATATTAAAAACAGCACTTGTAAAGCAATTTAGTTCTTTATTATCACTCTTTATTTGTAGGTTGTTGAAATTTAGTTTTTTGGTTGGCTTTGGTTTGTATGGTTTTTGAGAAGGAGGCTGGCCAAGTTGCATGGTAGGGCTCACTAGAGAGAATAAACAAAAAAGAATCCATCACATGTAATTCTTTGTTAATGTTTTTGTTATTTAGAATAAACATTTGTTTTTTTCCAGAATTCCTTCCACTTTGTATTTTTTTTTAACACTGATTGTTTTTCTGTTTTTTTAGAAATGGGTTGCTGGAAAATTTGGCAGAGTCTTGCCTATCCTGCACCTCATGAATCAACAAAAATATAAAATATCCTTTTCTAATTGTTTGGGCTTGGACACAATTCCCTTCCTTTTGTCATATGGAGAAACAGTTGCTTAACAGTCTTAATTTTTACTTCTCTGTCAGGCTTAATATACTGAATCCCCCAAGTAAATCCTGCACTAAGTTTGTGTGACTTGTTTTACACTGCAAGTCAGTTGTTTAAAGGCTTATGGTCATGACACAAAAAAGAATTCTTTGCTGTCCTTTCCTGCAGAATTCAGCCTGTTCATAAAGCCGTGAGTCTAAATTTCACCCTGCAATTAAAAAAAAAGCGTCTGTCCTGAAGATGTTCTGGCCGATATTTTAGCAGGGGAGGAGGATGCTGTTGAGGAAAGCTCCAAGGGACAAAATAATTCACATTGGAAATATCAGCCCTTCAGAGGAATGGGGTCCCTTTGTGTAAAAGAGTTAAGTAAAGACAGCACTGGGTTAAAGAAGAAGTCTATAGAAAGCTTGGGACTTGAAGCTTGTACATCCTATTGTGGGGAGGAGTCATCCAAAAATCAGCCAAAGAACCATCCATCGTGTTCACTTGAAGTCAGCAGCGAAAAGAGACACAAAATGCCTTGTGAACAACACGAGGAGCTGTCAGCTGCTTTCTCCTCAGCAGCTGGCTCCAGGCCTCATTTGCAAGGGAAGAACAAAGGTGTGAGTTCTCTACAAGACCAAAACTCAGAGCATGGAGCTGCTGCTGCCAGTACTGATCAGAGTGATGGGAGGAGTGACATGGACAGTGATGCTGCAGGGGCCCAGGAACACATTAAACAGCAGCTGAAGAGCCCAAAACAGCTTTCCAAAACATTTAAGAGGAATACAAGCAGAAAAAATTCAGAATGTGAAGGTAATAAAGGTGGGAATGGGAAGACAAGCCTTCTGGAAGATAAGGAGCTTTGTCATCATGCTGCTGCCTCAAAAGAGCCCAGTACAATAGAGAAATAGCTCCAGGACAACCAGAGGAGGCTGGCAGCTCTGGAAGAGAGACACAGAGTGAGAGAATTATAGAAGAAACTCATTCAAGGAGCTCTTTCTAATCTGGTAATTATACTCACAACTTCTACCTCAATACAAGGTACTAGCACAGTACAAGGAAGAGGGTAATTAATACATGTGGAGCAAGATGCTTTAAAATCAGTCTGGAATTTCTGATGACATTGCCAGTTTTCTTTTGAGAGTATACAAAAGGCTGCATACCCCATCCCTGGAGCACCTGTAGAGTTGCAAGAGGAATAGCAGTTCCTCTTTTTGTGTCATGGAAATGTCTTTCAGAGAGTCATGTCTGAGGGCAGCAAGTATTTGATGTGTTTGACTTGACAGTTGAGTCTTTTCTAGGATAAGCAGCCAGCATGAAAAGCACAAACACATAATATTCGATTCCGATGAGGAAAATTAAGCTGAAGTGGATGAGATGTTGAAAAAACATGCAAGTTCAGGAGATACGCAGAAGTAAGTGTTACTGGGAAAAGTTTAGTGTGACATAATCAGAAAGTTGAATTTTTATACCAAACTGTCTCATGTTGTAACACCTGAGTTACCCTTTGCATGGGTGTTTTGCCCATGGTAAAACCGAACAGTCGTAACTGTAAAGCAGAATTGTACAAGGTGTGTGCACAAGGTAAGATGTCTTTCTGCTGTCTTCATTAAGAATGTTGAGTATTCTTATCAGCCACATACGCAGCCTGTGTGGTTCTTTGCCCTCGTGAATCTTGGGTTTTCTCTTCTGGATCCAGTGAATTTTGTATTTAAAAACAAAGAAAACAACAACAGAAGAGAACATACACAGCCCTAAAACATTCCACAGGCCACCAAAAGGATGGCTTGTTACATTTGATAGAATATAGCATTAGGACAGGCTTAAAGGATGTTTGTTTCTTGAGACTTACTAGATAACTCTGATGCAATGTACTGATGTGTTCATACAGTTACTGTCCTGCGTGCTTCCAGCCTGTCTGATTTACAGCGCGGGTTAAAATGGGGATCTCAGTCGTCAGCAGCCATCAGTTTTGCGGGCAGATGTAGGCTCCCAGTGTTGAGCTTTTACTGGAACAGCTGCTATTTCACTGCAATCTAGATTTCAGCACGTTCAGGAGAACTGCTGCTGCCTTTCATTTTTCATAGTACACGAGGCTGTAACACAGACCATTTCTGTTGGAGCCCACGTGTGGTGGTGGGGGGAAGAGAATAGGAAGGACGCGAAGAATAGGGCTGCTGACTTTATTGCTGTGTTGCTCATGAGTGTTCCAAGCAGCAGCATAATCACAAGTGCTTAACCCTTATAATTGGTTCTTTGTTTTGTGCAGAGGGCCCAAAGTTATTTTGTAGATCAACAGAGCCCAGTGAAGAGGAAGACGGTTGGGAAGACAGACGTAGATTATTGCTTGAGGTGAGTAGGTAACGTCTGTTCCCTGGTAACTGTGGCTGAAAGCTGAGCATGAGGAGGGAACACGGCTATGAATCTGCATGAGAAATTAATTCAGGACCTGGACAAGAGCCTGAAACTTTGTAATTACCAGAGAACACAAGTGGTTTAGTATACTGGTTGTGATGTCACTCAGGTAAACCACTACATCTCTGTATGTTACAGGACCAGCTACTTAACTGCATGTAAAGAAAGTGTTCAAGAGAAACAGTGAATTTAGAGACTTCTCCTAAGAGTGGATTCAGAGACTTCTCCTAATGAGACGTTAGATTTTCACTATTTTCTGGAATGCCGAAGGAAGCATAAGGACGCCAAAAGAAGAAAAGTGAAAGTAAAGCAATAAACATTTTTTTCTGATGAGAAGCGGGTCATGTTTCTTCCTTGAAGAAGCTGCCAAACAGTGCTACTTTGGAAATCCTTTCCAAGATCTAATAGGAAAAACTCTGGGCAAACCCTGTTAGGCAGTGTTTGTGAGCTGGGGCTGATGGCCTCGGCTTCTGGGGAGGCACGGGAAGGCTCCAGTCCTGACTGGCTGGTCAGGCTGGGGCCATTGAGCTCTGGCTCATCCCTGGGGGCTCCAAGGGAAAGCAGGAAGGTCAAGGGCCCCCCAAGCCAGGGCCAGGGCCAGAGCGGTGCCCTCAGCCCTCCAGGAGCGGACGGGCTCTGCCAAGCCCAGCCTGGGCACTGCCCCCAGCCCAGGGACACCGGGGTGCTTTGCCTCATACCCGTGCCCAGACCAGCACAGCTGTCACACTCCCAGCTGGCTGTGCTGTATCTCAGGCCGGAGCAGTGCCTGTGAGTGACCTCAGCAGTGGAGGAGCAGCACAGGAGCAGATCCCAGGGCCTGGGGAAGAAGGAGGTTCATGGCGCTGAGGACAAAGTGCCCAGAGCTCGGGATTGTCCGGCTGAGCTCTTCTGGCTCCTTCTGCTTCCAGCCCTTGCCGAGACACGGGTTCACTACAGAGCTCTGGGTGCCACTTCCCAACTTGGCCCTCCTCCGCTGCCTCCTCCCTGCCTCCCTGGCATTGCGCCAGCTGTGCCTCCCTCCTAGTTCAGTGAAGGCATCCTTGTCCTCCCCAGGTGCCTCTCCCATGGAGACAGGAAAATTGATGAACTCCCGCTGCCCCGGCATCAGGCAGGTGCAGGGTGTCCCTGCTCGTCACCCCTTGCTTCCCAGGGCTCACGCTGATTGCTCTAGAAGCCATTGATCTGGATTTTCCAGGAGCATGTTTGCAAAGACATGAATGAGAAAAGGCCAAAAGAACGGTTTGTGCTTCTCTTCTAGTTGTTTTTTACAATATATTTATTTGCTAGTAGGAAAGCATGGACCAAACTGGCAAAAGTGCCTTTCATGTGGGAAAAGCATCCCTCCTGCATTTGACTTCTGAGTGGAGGACTGTTTCAAGCTCTCCCAGTCAGATGCACACAGAAAGCTCCCACTGAATTCTCTGGGTTTCCATCGGAGTCAGTGTAAAAAGTTGGGCAGCCGACTGCCAGGGCCAGGAGCCCTGGAGTGGCACTGCATGAACAGCCCCTTTCTGCCAACAGTGCCACCCTCGATGGCTGCCCCAGGGCCTGGCATTTGACCCTGCACTTGCTGCAGGAACCCCTGCTCTGGTTCCGCTCTGACCAAAGGCTCGGACCCATCTCAGAACCTCGGTTCCCAATTGGGCAGCCCCAAATGGGTGGCGTGGGACGGAGGCCATTGTTGCCCCTATTTTGGGTGCACGTTGCTGATGTCAGAGTGGCCATTGTGACCCGTGCGACCAAGGCCACAAGAGGGAACGCTGGGCTCAGGCCGTGTGTCAGTGCCGCCTGACAACGGAAGGAGAAGGCAGGACAGGGACAGGGCTGCCCAGGGGCCAGAGGAGCCCCACACTTCGGGGCTCTGGGCCTGTGCTGCAGGCTCACCTGCCTCTCCCTTCCCAGAGGCAGCGGAGGAACATCCAGAGGAGACAGCAGTGTTCCTCGACGCTGTGACGGGAGGAAAAGGAGGACAGGAGCAGGGCTCACCAGGGAGTAGTGCCCTCGTGGCTCTGGGCCTGTTCTGCGAACACCCCACACTCCTCTTTCTCCCACAGAGAGAGAGGACGAGCACCTGGAGGAGACCGCAGTGTTCCTGCACAGGGACTCACTGCTGACAAGAACCATGGCAGACAGGAAACAGGAGGCCCCTGATGCCAGAGAGCCAGGTGAGGGCAAAGCAGCCCTCCCGCAGCCTGGCGCAGGGGCTGTCGGGGCAGCCAGCGTGGGGCCCAGAGCGGAGGCAGGGGGAGGCAGGAGCTGCCCAGCCATGCTGGGGCTGGGAGCCTCCTTCCTCCCCAAGGGGGGCCCAGCTGGGCGGGGGGCAGCTGTTGGGACGGCCGTGCCCGCGCTGTCCCCTGCTCCCCAAGGCCTCCAGGCCTGCCCATCAGCCAGGCAGGCAGGGCCAGAGCAGCCCTGGGGCCGATGCTGCGGGCTAAGAGCCCCGCAGAGGTGCTCGTGCCCGGTGCCATTGGCTCTGTCCCCTGCAGCATGCCTGCTGTGCCGCCGCGCAGAGGCTGACCCGGACATCTGTGGCGACAAACGGGAGAAGCACGGGCTCTGTGCCCACGTCTTCTGCCTGGTGAGTTGCACCGGGCCTCCCACCAGCACTGCAGTGGGCAGCCCCTGCCACTCTCTCCTCATCAGCTCCTCGCCTTTTCCGCAGTATTTTGCCAGCCTCCTTTCTCAAAAAGACGATGATCGGACAGGACTCATGGGCTTTCGCCCTCGCGATATCCACCTTGCAGTCAGCCGAGCGGCTCAGAAGGTGAGAGCCTGACAGGAGCAGGGAGATTTGTGCCAGGCGAGGTTTGCCAGAGCTTAGCCCAGACCCCACGAAAGAAAGGCCGGCCCTCCCTTCCCACCAGCTGTGGGACAAAAGTCTGGCTCCCAGCAGCTCCACAGAGCCTCTGGCACAGGAGCCTCTTCCTCCAGGCGGGTCTGTGGGCTGAGACCCAGCAGCGGCCACAGTCCTGCGCCCTGCCCGGAGCCGTGGGGCTGCCTGGCGAGGCCCCGAGGCTGCCGCTGATGGGGCTGCTTGGCTCTTTCCAGCACTGCTGCGTCTGTGGGGAGACTGGGGCCACCATCATGTGCTGTCAGGAAGACTGCGACAGATGGTTCCACCTGCCCTGTGCCAAGGACGGTGCCTGTGTCACACAGTATATTGCACAGTACAGGTACCTCCTCTCCCCTTCTGGTCACCCCTGCAGAAAGACCCAGCATTTCTCACTTTGCCCATTCCTTTTCCCCCAGCGCCTACTGCCCTGAGCACGGCCCACATCTGGAGCTGGGGGTGACTCCAGAGCCGGAAACCGAATGCCCCATCTGCATGGAGACTGTGGACGATAGAGAGACTTATGGCACCATGGTGTGCCCAGCGTGCAAAAGGGCCTGGTTCCACAGGGACTGCATCCAGGTAGGAGCCATTCCCGCAGCCCCGGGGCACAGCAGGTGCTCAGCAGCACCAGGGCCTCACTCACACTGCTTCTGTTTGGCCTGCAGGGACAGGCCTTGCGCGCTGGTCTTTTATGCCTCCACTGCCCCCTCTGCAGAGACGTTAGAGCATTTCTTCCCCGAATGTTCATCATGGGGATCCGAATCCCCTTCAGGTTGGTGTCCTTCTGCCTGGCTCACAACACAGGAAGGGGCAGGCGCTGTGCCGTGCCAGGGCCTGCCCCAGCAGTCCTGGCCCTGCCCTGTCCCGTGAGTCTGGGCTTCAGCTTCACGCACGACTTGCAAAAGCACTGGAGGAAGAGCAGGGACAGCCTGTACCTCCAGGATGGCGGAGCAGCACAAGCTCATCAGCTTTTCCTTTCTCCATCAGACAGCCAACATGGGAGGACAACGATTCCTTTGCTGAATTAGGAGAGAGGCACAGCCGGTGCAATGCCAGAGAGTGCCATTATCCAGGAGGCAGGGAGGAGGCAGAGGAAGAGGGGTAAGTCGGGAAGCTGCACCCCGTCTCAGCAAGGGCTCAAAGCAGAAGGAACCAGAAGAGCTCAGCCAGATAATCCCGAGCTGTGGAGACTTTGCCTTCAGTGCCATGAACCTGTTTGCTTTCCCAGGCCCTGGGAACTGCTCCTGTGCTCCTCCTGCGCTGCTGAGGGCAGCCACCGGCGCTGCTCCGGCCTGAGATACAGCACAGCCAGCTGGGAGTGTGACAGCTGTGCTGGTCTGGGCACGGGTATGAGGCAAAGCACCCCGGTGTCCCTGGGCTGGGGGCAGTGCCCAGGCTGGGCTTGGCAGAGCCCATCCGCTCCTGGAGGGCTGAGGGCACCGCTCTGGCCCTGGCCCTAGCCCTGGCCTGGCAGGCCCTTGACCTTCCTGCTTCCCTTTTCAGCCTCCAGCCATGAGGCAGAGTTCAACAGCCCCAGCCTGACCAGCCAGTCAGGACTGGAGCCGGCCCATGGCTCCGCAGAATCCGAGGCCATCAGCCACAGCTCTGGCAGCCCGGTGCCATCAGGTCTGTCTCCTCCATCTCCATCTCGAGAGAGCAGAAAACGCAGCAGCACCAACCATGCAGCACTAGAGCCGTTGCTGGAATCTTCCTCGCTGGAGAGGAGCAGCCCCGGCACAGAAAGTGAGGCAACATCAGGGTCATCAGACAGCAGCTCCCCAGACCCTGAGGACGGCAGCCGTCCTAAAAGTCCTGGACCTGACCATAGGCAAAGCCGCTCTCACCAGCAACATTGGGCCCTGAATCGAACTGTCCGGTCAAGGAGTCGCCGAGACAGAAACCACAGGACAGGACCACGGGCTGAGAGGCCCAGGCACAGGGGGACACCATCAGAGGCATCCCCCAGACGCAACCGCTCTCGCCAGCAAGGTCCGGCCCCAAATCCACCTGTCCGGTTGAGGAGTCGCCGAGACAGGAGCCACAGGACAGGACCACGGGCTGAGAGGCCCAGGCGTGGGGGGACACCATCAGAGGCATCCCCCCTATGCAACCGCTCTCGCCAGCAAGGTCTGGCCCCAAATCCACCTGTCCGGTTGAGGAGTCGCCGTGACGGGGGCCGCAGGACAGGATCAGGTGCTGAGAGGCCCAGGTGTAGGGAGACATCATCAGGGACATCCCCCAGATGCAGCCGCTCCCGCCAGCAAGGTCTGGCCCCAAATCCACCTGTCCGGTCGAGGAGTCGCCGTGACGGGGGCCGCAGGACAGGACCAAGGGCTGAGAGGCCCAGGCAGAGGGAGACATCATCAGGGACATCCACCAGGAGCAACCGCTCCCGCCAGCGACGTCGTGCCTCAACTCAGACCTCGAAAAGCAGCATGTAGTGTCATCTTTTCTTTCTAGTCCTCCTGTTCTCTGCCAAAAGTGAAGGTGAGGAAGGTCAATACAGGGACCTTGAGATTTGCAGGTCTCTGAGAAAAGCATATTAGCTCTTGACATTGCTATTGGCAGGAAAGAAATCTGTGCTAAATACCTGGATTTCTATGTCACCATGTATTAAGTGAAAAGTCACTTAAGGGTGTGGCTAATTAAAAAAGGACACTTGTTCCTGCCTTTAGACTCAAACCTCAGATGTTTCCCCACTGCTTCCCCTTGATAGGGAACCACTCCTTAATGGGCTTGAATACATTTAGGGAGACACCAAGAGCAAGGAGGCTCTTAGGGAAGCTGTCTTTGAAAAGGACATGTGCTGTGTTGCTATCCTTGAACAATCTGATTTCAGGAAAGCCAAAAGGAAGAAGAAAGAAGAGAGCGAGACATTGCCTCAAGTGTCTGAAGACATGGATCGCGATATTGCTGCTGACTTAAGAGACTTGTTTGGACTTTCAAAGAACAAACCAGAAAAAACAGAGGACTATTGCTGCTGATTTAAAAGACTTGTTTGGACTTTCAAAGAACAAACCAGAAAAAACGGAGGACTATCGCTGCTGATTTAAAAGACTTGTTTGGACTTTCAAAGAACAAACCAGAAAAAACGGAGGACTATTGCTGCTGATTTAAGAGACTTGTTTGGACTTTCAAAGAACAAACCAGAAAAAACGGAGGACTATTGCTGCTGATTTAAAAGACTTGTTTGGACTTTCAAAGAACAAACCAGAAAAAACGGAGGACTATTGCTGCTGATTTAAAAGACTTGTTTGGACTTTCAAAGAACAAACCAGAAAAAACGGAGGACTATTGCTGCTGATTTAAAAGACTTGTTTGGACTTTCAAAGAACAAACCAGAAAAAACGGAGGACTATTGCTGCTGATTTAAGAGACTTGTTTGGACTTTCAAAGAACAAACCAGAAAAAACGGAGGACTATTGCTGCTGATTTAAAAGACTTGTTTGGACTTTCAAAGAACAAACCAGAAAAAACGGAGGACATACTCTGGGACAAAGAGGATGCGCAGGACTCTGTCCCAGCTGACCATCTGGGACCCTCTGCCTGCGAACGACGTAGCTCAGGAGTCGAGCGCTTTCACTTTTCCTTCTTTGGAGACACGCAGGAGTCGGGCATGAACGAAGGTTATAAAACCATAATTTTGCTTAACATTATACCATTTTACTATCCCTAAGATCTTAGGTACTATGATCTTTTCCTTTTTCCGAGTGGCTGCTGTTTTCTGTCTCGCTGCGTCTTTGCTCTCTCCTTCGGTCGCTCCCGTGTTGCAATTGTTGGAGCTGCTGGTGCCTGCGCGCTCTTCCCGGGGTCGCGTTCGGGGCTGCGCAGGCCGGGCCGGGCTGCGCCGCTCAGTTCTCCGTGCGTCGCCTCCTCTGGTCGCAGCTTCGCTGCCGCTGCCAGGCGCTGCACCCACGTCTCGGCCGGGCCCCCGAGCGACGACTCCCCCGTGCCCTGCTCCAGCGCGCGTCTCGGCCGGACGCGGCTCCGTTCCACCGCCACCGCCGCCAGCCGCCGCCTGCGCGCCGCCCCTCTCGGCCGGGCGTTCCCGGGGCTCGCTCCACCACGCACTGTGCGGGACCGGGCAGGCACCGCCGGGTCCCGCCGCTCCCGCCGCGCCTCGCTCCGCCACCGACACCGCGGCTCGCTTGGCTCCGCCCGCACGCGGGAACTGCCTCGCTGCTGCTCGCAGAGCGCTCGGTGCACGTGGCCTGGGCCGCACGGCCCCTGCGCCACGCTTCCCTTCGCCAGGACACAGCTGACACTGCTCAACAGTCTCGGTAATTAAATAATATTCACGAAAATATTCTTCCATCGGCATATATTTTGACTCCAATATTAACTGTGTCCAAACGGTTTTCCAAAAGCCCTTGGTAATAATTAAATCCCAAGAAACATAGAAAAAGTTCTTAAACAACCATGCCAGGAAGTGTTTCAGTTCTTTTTGAGCTTGAATTCAGCTAAAATTTACAAATCGTTGTTCAAGAATCATTTTAAGTTTAAGATAAATGTCCATATGCGGCTCTGAGAGCCAAGAGTCTTCCCACGGTTCCTCCATAGTTTAGATATGGAATAGCAAAGCAAAACCAAGAAGAGGAATCCAAAGTTTCCAGGGTTTACTCATACAAATCAGTCGCTTAGGGATCGGGGATCGTTCTGCTCACAATTCTCCACCATTATGTTGCAGTGGGGATACTGCAACATGCATATATCAAACCAGGAGTCCAGTGGAAAGGAAGTATATATGGACAGACAGATTCTTGCTAGCTGTTTCAGAGATGTTTATTTCCCCAGCCGCACGGCCGGGGCTCTGCCCAGGAACTGTTCCAGTCACGGACCGAGGGTCCTTCTGCCCGCGCAGGGAACACAAACCAACCAATGGGAACGAGGCTGAGCAGGGGCAGGGAAACCCCGTGCCTGTGCCCTCAGGGCCCCTCTGCCAGGGCTGCACGGCGGGGGAGGGACCCCAACAATTTCTACTTGCCAGGCTTGTGGTAGATTAACGAGAGGTAACTCGTGCTTGCATCTCAGGAGTTTTGAAAGGCGTGCTTTGAGAAGGCAGTGGGGTTTTTGCAGAGTGGTGAAAAAGCTTGTTGTCATCCCCTAAATTTCTCAAACAGGGAAAAAGGGGACACACCAGTCACGGCAAGTTTCACAGAACCCGACAAGATTTCAAAGAAAATGTGTGTTAACGTAGAGTGAAGAGCAAAACCCTGGAGCTGACCCCAAGATTCAAGAACATTTTATTAGCTACTGAATTCTGTTCTTGGACCTTTAGAAAATGGAAACTGAATGACACATGATCATTGGCGAGTCCTAACCTCAGATAAAATGAGGCCTTATGAAATTAAGATGAAACAATATTAAATCAAGCCACAGTCATGTAGGAAAGAAAAGAAACTGTGTGAAGCTGTCCAAAAGATTAAAAAACCCAATGCAACAACACAAGGCAACAAGCCTCCCCCCCCCCCCCCGCCCCTTCTGCTGAATTCAGAAGGTAGGTAGTGTCTTCTGAATGCAGCAATAGGGGTTTAAGAATACGTAGGGGATCCCTAGAACAACGTGGAAAATACTGGAGCAGAGATTTAGCTCAGAAAATCTGAGGGGAGAAGATTCTGTCCTCCTCAAATCTGCCTTCTCCAAGAGAAGTATTTCACTTGAAAGGAGGGAGTTTTCCTGGCAAGTAGAGGAATAATCTGGTTTTGGCTTTTTTTCTTTTTTGGTGCTGTTATTGCAGAGCCTTACATACTTGGACTAATAAAACTGGTAAAAGCCACATGGCAAGAGGATCCACGTTTCCAAGACAGTAGTTCCGAGGGTGATGATGAGCCCAAGACATCAGAAATTGGAAAGGACCAAGAAATGCAAGTTCCATTTGTATTTGTTGTCTCCTTGGTTGTAGTAGTTGGAAGCTGTGGGTATATTAAGAGCAGCACTCAGGAAACGGGAAACGGACATTGCACACCTCTGAGCGGTGAAAGTCACCCTGGAAAACCTTTTGTGCTGCACAGAGTCAAAACTCCCAGCAGCCCATTTGGTGTGAAGTTGAATATGAAAAGAGAGAAGTGGAACACAAGAAATTAACTGGGTCGTTTTGGTTTGACCACAACCAAACGGAGTTTGGCCAAAAGCCAAAGACGCAGTCAGTTTTCTTTTAAAAAGCGGGGTTTTTGATAGAAGGCTGTATTTGGTTACTGTGGAGTAAAGCTCTTCAAGGCTGACCATTTCTCTGAAGCGCTACAGCTTCAACTCGCGTTCATGGAATTTTATAGTGCCTTTTAGGATGCTAAAATCCCTTTGTACTTGTCTAGGTTTCTTTCTTTACCCCACACGGAAAGTGCTAGAGTTTTCCTCTTCTCCAAAGATGATGAATGCCCAAGAGGTACAACGGAACTGATTCCCCCCTTTTGTATTTTTTTCCTTTTAAACTCTTACTGGAATTCAGTGAGGAAAAAATGCTGCCCGCTTATGAATGTTTTGTAGTCAACATTTGCTATCCTTACTCGGGGTCTAGGTTGTGGTAGAAGCCCGTGAGGAAGTCCTGGCAAAATAAAGGCTGAGCAGCTGTCTGGCTTTCTTTTCTTCCAGATAATTGCCTAATAAGTATCTGGACTTTTGCAGCTTACCAAAAAAATAGTCACTGGACAAGCTGCCTAGACATTTCGGACCCTCCTTTCAGGCATGTATATCATCTTTAACTTTTTCTTGTCTTTCTGCTGTCATCATTAAGAATGTTGAGTATTCTTATCAGCCACATACGCAGCCTGTGTGGTTCTTTGCCCTCGTGAATCTTGGGTTTTCTCTTCTGGATCCAGTGAATTTTGTATTTAAAAACAAAGAAAACAACAACAGAAGAGAACATACACAGCCCTAAAACATTCCACAGGCCACCAAAAGGATGGCTTGTTACATTTGATAGAATATAGCATTAGGACAGGCTTAAAGGATGTTTGTTTCTTGAGACTTACTAGATAACTCTGATGCAATGTACTGATGTGTTCATACAGTTACTGTCCTGCGTGCTTCCAGCCTGTCTGATTTACAGCGCGGGTTAAAATGGGGATCTCAGTCGTCAGCAGCCATCAGTTTTGCGGGCAGATGTAGGCTCCCAGTGTTGAGCTTTTACTGGAACAGCTGCTATTTCACTGCAATCTAGATTTCAGCACGTTCAGGAGAACTGCTGCTGCCTTTCATTTTTCATAGTACACGAGGCTGTAACACAGACCATTTCTGTTGGAGCCCACGTGTGGTGGTGGGGGGAAGAGAATAGGAAGGACGCGAAGAATAGGGCTGCTGACTTTATTGCTGTGTTGCTCATGAGTGTTCCAAGCAGCAGCATAATCACAAGTGCTTAACCCTTATAATTGGTTCTTTGTTTTGTGCAGAGGGCCCAAAGTTATTTTGTAGATCAACAGAGCCCAGTGAAGAGGAAGACGGTTGGGAAGACAGACGTAGATTATTGCTTGGGGTGAGTAGGTAACGTCTGTTCCCTGGTAACTGTGGCTGAAAGCTGAGCATGAGGAGGGAACACGGCTATGAATCTGCATGAGAAATTAATTCAGGACCTGGACAAGAGCCTGAAACTTTGTAATTACCAGAGAACACAAGTGGTTTAGTATACTGGTTGTGATGTCACTCAGGTAAACCACTACATCTCTGTATGTTACAGGACCAGCTACTTAACTGCATGTAAAGAAAGTGTTCAAGAGAAACAGTGAATTTAGAGACTTCTCCTAAGAGTGGATTCAGAGACTTCTCCTAATGAGACGTTAGATTTTCACTATTTTCTGGAATGCCGAAGGAAGCATAAGGACGCCAAAAGAAGAAAAGTGAAAGTAAAGCAATAAACATTTTTTTCTGATGAGAAGCGGGTCATGTTTCTTCCTTGAAGAAGCTGCCAAACAGTGCTACTTTGGAAATCCTTTCCAAGATCTAATAGGAAAAACTCTGGGCAAACCCTGTTAGGCAGTGTTTGTGAGCTGGGGCTGATGGCCTCGGCTTCTGGGGAGGCACGGGAAGGCTCCAGTCCTGACTGGCTGGTCAGGCTGGGGCCATTGAGCTCTGGCTCATCCCTGGGGGCTCCAAGGGAAAGCAGGAAGGTCAAGGGCCCCCCAAGCCAGGGCCAGGGCCAGAGCGGTGCCCTCAGCCCTCCAGGAGCGGACGGGCTCTGCCAAGCCCAGCCTGGGCACTGCCCCCAGCCCAGGGACACCGGGGTGCTTTGCCTCATACCCGTGCCCAGACCAGCACAGCTGTCACACTCCCAGCTGGCTGTGCTGTATCTCAGGCCGGAGCAGTGCCTGTGAGTGACCTCAGCAGTGGAGGAGCAGCACAGGAGCAGATCCCAGGGCCTGGGGAAGAAGGAGGTTCATGGCGCTGAGGACAAAGTGCCCAGAGCTCGGGATTGTCCGGCTGAGCTCTTCTGGCTCCTTCTGCTTCCAGCCCTTGCCGAGACACGGGTTCACTACAGAGCTCTGGGTGCCACTTCCCAACTTGGCCCTCCTCCGCTGCCTCCTCCCTGCCTCCTGGATAAAGGCACTCCCTGGCATTGCGCCAGCTGTGCCTCCCTCCTAGTTCAGTGAAGGCATCCTTGTCCTCCCCAGGTGCCTCTCCCATGGAGACAGGAAAATTGATGAACTCCCGCTGCCCCGGCATCAGGCAGGTGCAGGGTGTCCCTGCTCGTCACCCCTTGCTTCCCAGGGCTCACGCTGATTGCTCTAGAAGCCATTGATCTGGATTTTCCAGGAGCATGTTTGCAAAGACATGAATGAGAAAAGGCCAAAAGAACGGTTTGTGCTTCTCTTCTAGTTGTTTTTTACAATATATTTATTTGCTAGTAGGAAAGCATGGACCAAACTGGCAAAAGTGCCTTTCATGTGGGAAAAGCATCCCTCCTGCATTTGACTTCTGAGTGGAGGACTGTTTCAAGCTCTCCCAGTCAGATGCACACAGAAAGCTCCCACTGAATTCTCTGGGTTTCCATCGGAGTCAGTGTAAAAAGTTGGGCAGCCGACTGCCAGGGCCAGGAGCCCTGGAGTGGCACTGCATGAACAGCCCCTTTCTGCCAACAGTGCCACCCTCGATGGCTGCCCCAGGGCCTGGCATTTGACCCTGCACTTGCTGCAGGAACCCCTGCTCTGGTTCCGCTCTGACCAAAGGCTCGGACCCATCTCAGAACCTCGATTCCCAATTGGGCAGCCCCAAATGGGTGGCGTGGGACGGAGGCCATTGTTGCCCCTATTTTGGGTGCACGTTGCTGATGTCAGAGTGGCCATTGTGACCCGTGCGACCAAGGCCACAAGAGGGAACGCTGGGCTCAGGCCGTGTGTCAGTGCCGCCTGACAACGGAAGGAGAAGGCAGGACAGGGACAGGGCTGCCCAGGGGCCAGAGGAGCCCCACACTTCGGGGCTCTGGGCCTGTGCTGCAGGCTCACCTGCCTCTCCCTTCCCAGAGGCAGCGGAGGAACATCCAGAGGAGACAGCAGTGTTCCTCGACGCTGTGACGGGAGGAAAAGGAGGACAGGAGCAGGGCTCACCAGGGAGTAGTGCCCTCGTGGCTCTGGGCCTGTTCTGCGAACACCCCACACTCCTCTTTCTCCCACAGAGAGAGAGGACGAGCACCTGGAGGAGACCGCAGTGTTCCTGCACAGGGACTCACTGCTGACAAGAACCATGGCAGACAGGAAACAGGAGGCCCCTGATGCCAGAGAGCCAGGTGAGGGCAAAGCAGCCCTCCCGCAGCCTGGCGCAGGGGCTGTCGGGGCAGCCAGCGTGGGGCCCAGAGCGGAGGCAGGGGGAGGCAGGAGCTGCCCAGCCATGCTGGGGCTGGGAGCCTCCTTCCTCCCCAAGGGGGGCCCAGCTGGGCGGGGGGCAGCTGTTGGGACGGCCGTGCCCGCGCTGTCCCCTGCTCCCCAAGGCCTCCAGGCCTGCCCATCAGCCAGGCAGGCAGGGCCAGAGCAGCCCTGGGGCCGATGCTGCGGGCTAAGAGCCCCGCAGAGGTGCTCGTGCCCGGTGCCATTGGCTCTGTCCCCTGCAGCATGCCTGCTGTGCCGCCGTGCAGAGGCTGACCCGGACATCTGTGGCGACAAACGGGAGAAGCACGGGCTCTGTGCCCACGTCTTCTGCCTGGTGAGTTGCACCGGGCCTCCCACCAGCACTGCAGTGGGCAGCCCCTGCCACTCTCTCCTCATCAGCTCCTCGCCTTTTCCGCAGTATTTTGCCAGCCTCCTTTCTCAAAAAGACGATGATCGGACAGGACTCATGGGCTTTCGCCCTCGCGATATCCACCTTGCAGTCAGCCGAGCGGCTCAGAAGGTGAGAGCCTGACAGGAGCAGGGAGATTTGTGCCAGGCGAGGTTTGCCAGAGCTTAGCCCAGACCCCACGAAAGAAAGGCCGGCCCTCCCTTCCCACCAGCTGTGGGACAAAAGTCTGGCTCCCAGCAGCTCCACAGAGCCTCTGGCACAGGAGCCTCTTCCTCCAGGCGGGTCTGTGGGCTGAGACCCAGCAGCGGCCACAGTCCTGCGCCCTGCCCGGAGCCGTGGGGCTGCCTGGCGAGGCCCCGAGGCTGCCGCTGATGGGGCTGCTTGGCTCTTTCCAGCACTGCTGCGTCTGTGGGGAGACTGGGGCCACCATCATGTGCTGTCAGGAAGACTGCGACAGATGGTTCCACCTGCCCTGTGCCAAGGACGGTGCCTGTGTCACACAGTATATTGCACAGTACAGGTACCTCCTCTCCCCTTCTGGTCACCCCTGCAGAAAGACCCAGCATTTCTCACTTTGCCCATTCCTTTTCCCCCAGCGCCTACTGCCCTGAGCACGGCCCACATCTGGAGCTGGGGGTGACTCCAGAGCCGGAAACCGAATGCCCCATCTGCATGGAGACTGTGGACGATAGAGAGACTTATGGCACCATGGTGTGCCCAGCGTGCAAAAGGGCCTGGTTCCACAGGGACTGCATCCAGGTAGGAGCCATTCCCGCAGCCCCGGGGCACAGCAGGTGCTCAGCAGCACCAGGGCCTCACTCACACTGCTTCTGTTTGGCCTGCAGGGACAGGCCTTGCGCGCTGGTCTTTTATGCCTCCACTGCCCCCTCTGCAGAGACGTTAGAGCATTTCTTCCCCGAATGTTCATCATGGGGATCCGAATCCCCTTCAGGTTGGTGTCCTTCTGCCTGGCTCACAACACAGGAAGGGGCAGGCGCTGTGCCGTGCCAGGGCCTGCCCCAGCAGTCCTGGCCCTGCCCTGTCCCGTGAGTCTGGGCTTCAGCTTCACGCACGACTTGCAAAAGCACTGGAGGAAGAGCAGGGACAGCCTGTACCTCCAGGATGGCGGAGCAGCACAAGCTCATCAGCTTTTCCTTTCTCCATCAGACAACCAACATGGGAGGACAACGATTCCTTTGCTGAATTAGGAGAGAGGCACAGCCGGTGCAATGCCAGAGAGTGCCATTATCCAGGAGGCAGGGAGGAGGCAGAGGAAGAGGGGTAAGTCGGGAAGCTGCACCCCGTCTCAGCAAGGGCTCAAAGCAGAAGGAACCAGAAGAGCTCAGCCAGATAATCCCGAGCTGTGGAGACTTTGCCTTCAGTGCCATGAACCTGTTTGCTTTCCCAGGCCCTGGGAACTGCTCCTGTGCTCCTCCTGCGCTGCTGAGGGCAGCCACCGGCGCTGCTCCGGCCTGAGAAACAGCACAGCCAGCTGGGAGTGTGACAGCTGTGCTGGTCTGGGCACGGGTATGAGGCAAAGCACCCCGGTGTCCCTGGGCTGGGGGCAGTGCCCAGGCTGGGCTTGGCAGAGCCCATCCGCTCCTGGAGGGCTGAGGGCACCGCTCTGGCCCTGGCCCTAGCCCTGGCCTGGCAGGCCCTTGACCTTCCTGCTTCCCTTTTCAGCCTCCAGCCATGAGGCAGAGTTCAACGGCCCCAGCCTGACCAGCCAGTCAGGACTGGAGCCGGCCCATGGCTCCGCAGAATCCGAGGCCATCAGCCACAGCTCTGGCAGCCCGGTGCCATCAGGTCTGTCTCCTCCATCTCCATCTCGAGAGAGCAGAAAACGCAGCAGCACCAACCATGAGCCGTTGCTGGAATCTTCCTCGCTGGAGAGGAGCAGCCCTGGCACAGAAAGTGAGGCAACATCAAGGTCATCAGACAGCAGCTCCCCAGACCCTGAGGACGGCAGCCGTCCTAAAAGTCCTGGACCTGACCATAGGCAAAGCCGCTCTCACCAGCAACATTGGGCCCTGAATCGAACTGTCCGGTCAAGGAGTCGCCGAGACAGAAACCACAGGACAGGACCACGGGCTGAGAGGCCCAGGCACAGGGGGACACCATCAGAGGCATCCCCCCTACGCAACCGCTCTCGCCAGCAAGGTCCGGCCCCAAATCCACCTGTCCGGTTGAGGAGTCGCCGAGACAGGAGCCACAGGACAGGACCACGGGCTGAGAGGCCCAGGCGTGGGGGGACACCATCAGAGACATCCCCCCGATGCAGCCGCTCCCGCCAGCAAGGTCTGGCCCCAAATCCACCTGTCCGGTCGAGGAGTCACCGTGACGGGGGCCGCAGGACAGGATCAGGTGCTGAGAGGCCCAGGTGTAGGGAGACATCATCAGGGACATCCCCCAGATGCAGCCGCTCCCGCCAGCAAGGTCTGGCCCCAAATCCACCTGTCCGGTCGAGGAGTCGCCGTGACGGGGGCCGCAGGACAGGACCAAGGGCTGAGAGGCCCAGGCAGAGGGAGACATCATCAGGGACATCCACCAGGAGCAACCGCTCCCGCCAGCGACGTCGTGCCTCAACTCAGACCTCGAAAAGCAGCATGTAGTGTCATCTTTTCTTTCTAGTCCTCCTGTTCTCTGCCAAAAGTGAAGGTGAGGAAGGTCAATACAGGGACCTTGAGATTTGCAGGTCTCTGAGAAAAGCATATTAGCTCTTGACATTGCTATTGGCAGGAAAGAAATCTGTGCTAAATACCTGGATTTCTATGTCACCATGTATTAAGTGAAAAGTCACTTAAGGGTGTGGCTAATTAAAAAAGGACACTTGTTCCTGCCTTTAGACTCAAACCTCAGATGTTTCCCCACTGCTTCCCCTTGATAGGGAACCACTCCTTAATGGGCTTGGATACATTTAGGGAGACACCAAGAGCAAGGAGGCTCTTAGGGAAGCTGTCTTTGAAAAGGACATGTGCTGTGTTGCTATCCTTGAACAATCTGATTTCAGGAAAGCCAAAAGGAAGAAGAAAGAAGAGAGCGAGACATTGCCTCAAGTGTCTGAAGACATGGATCGCGATATTGCTGCTGACTTAAGAGACTTGTTTGGACTTTCAAAGAACAAACCAGAAAAAACGGAGGACTATTGCTGCTGATTTAAAAGACTTGTTTGGACTTTCAAAGAACAAACCAGAAAAAACGGAGGACTATTGCTGCTGATTTAAAAGACTTGTTTGGACTTTCAAAGAACAAACCAGAAAAAACGGAGGACTATTGCTGCTGATTTAAAAGACTTGTTTGGACTTTCAAAGAACAAACTAGAAAAAACGGAGGACTATTGCTGCTGATTTAAAAGACTTGTTTGGACTTTCAAAGAACAAACCAGAAAAAACGGAGGACTATTGCTGCTGATTTAAAAGACTTGTTTGGACTTTCAAAGAACAAACCAGAAAAAACGGAGGACTATTGCTGCTGATTTAAAAGACTTGTTTGGACTTTCAAAGAACAAACCAGAAAAAACGGAGGACTATTGCTGCTGATTTAAAAGACTTGTTTGGACTTTCAAAGAACAAACCAGAAAAAACAGAGGACTATTGCTGCTGATTTAAAAGACTTGTTTGGACTTTCAAAGAACAAACCAGAAAAAACGGAGGACTATTGCTGCTGATTTAAAAGACTTGTTTGGACTTTCAAAGAACAAACCAGAAAAAACGGAGGACTATTGCTGCTGATTTAAAAGACTTGTTTGGACTTTCAAAGAACAAACCAGAAAAAACGGAGGACTATTGCTGCTGATTTAAAAGACTTGTTTGGACTTTCAAAGAACCAGAAAAAACGGAGGACTATTGCTGCTGATTTAAAAGACTTGTTTGGACTTTCAAAGAACAAACCAGAAAAAACGGAGGACTATTGCTGCTGATTTAAAAGACTTGTTTGGACTTTCAAAGAACAAACCAGAAAAAACGGAGGACTATTGCTGCTGATTTAAAAGACTTGTTTGGACTTTCAAAGAACAAACCAGAAAAAACAGAGGACTATTGCTGCTGATTTAAAAGACTTGTTTGGACTTTCAAAGAATAAACCAGAAAAAACGGAGGACTATTGCTGCTGATTTAAAAGACTTGTTTGGACTTTCAAAGAACAAACCAGAAAAAACGGAGGACTATTGCTGCTGATTTAAGAGACTTGTTTGGACTTTCAAAGAACAAACCAGAAAAAACGGAGGACATACTCTGGGACAAAGAGGATGCGCAGGACTCTGTCCCAGCTGACCATCTGGGACCCTCTGCCTGCGAACGACGTAGCTCAGGAGTCGAGCGCTTTCACTTTTCCTTCTTTGGAGACACGCAGGAGTCGGGCATGAACGAAGGTTATAAAACCATAATTTTGCTTAGCATTATACCATTTTACTATCCCTAAGATCTTAGGTACTATGATCTTTTCCTTTTTCCGAGTGGCTGCTGTTTTCTGTCTCGCTGCGTCTTTGCTCTCTCCTTCGGTCGCTCCCGTGTTGCAATTGTTGGAGCTGCTGGTGCCTGCGCGCTCTTCCCGGGGTCGCGTTCGGGGCTGCGCAGGCCGGGCCGGGCTGCGCCGCTCAGTTCTCCGTGCGTCGCCTCCTCTGGTCGCAGCTTCGCTGCCGCTGCCAGGCGCTGCACCCACGTCTCGGCCGGGCCCCCGAGCGACGACTCCCCCGTGCCCTGCTCCAGCGCGCGTCTCGGCCGGACGCGGCTCCGTTCCACCGCCACCGCCGCCAGCCGCCGCCTGCGCGCCGCCCCTCTCGGCCGGGCGTTCCCGGGGCTCGCTCCACCACGCACTGTGCGGGACCGGGCAGGCACCGCCGGGTCCCGCCGCTCCTCGCTCCGCCACCGACACCGCGGCTCGCTTGGCTCCGCCCGCACGCGGGAACTGCCTCGCTGCTGCTCGCAGAGCGCTCGGTGCACGTGGCCTGGGCCGCACGGCCCCTGCGCCACGCTTCCCTTCGCCAGGACACAGCTGACACTGCTCAACAGTCTCGGTAATTAAATAATATTCACGAAAATATTCTTCCATCGGCATATATTTTGACTCCAATATTAACTGTGTCCAAACGGTTTTCCAAAAGCCCTTGGTAATAATTAAATCCCAAGAAACATAGAAAAAGTTCTTAAACAACCATGCCAGGAAGTGTTTCAGTTCTTTTTGAGCTTGAATTCAGCTAAAATTTACAAATCGTTGTTCAAGAATCATTTTAAGTTTAAGATAAATGTCCATATGCGGCTCTGAGAGCCAAGAGTCTTCCCACGGTTCCTCCATAGTTTAGATATGGAATAGCAAAGCAAAACCAAGAAGAGGAATCCAAAGTTTCCAGGGTTTACTCATACAAATCAGTCGCTTAGGGATCGGGGATCGTTCTGCTCACAATTCTCCACCATTATGTTGCAGTGGGGATACTGCAACATGCATATATCAAACCAGGAGTCCAGTGGAAAGGAAGTATATATGGACAGACAGATTCTTGCTAGCTGTTTCAGAGATGTTTATTTCCCCAGCCGCACGGCCGGGGCTCTGCCCAGGAACTGTTCCAGTCACGGACCGAGGGTCCTTCTGCCCGCGCAGGGAACACAAACCAACCAATGGGAACGAGGCTGAGCAGGGGCAGGGAAACCCCGTGCCTGTGCCCTCAGGGCCCCTCTGCCGGGGCTGCACGGCGGGGGAGGGACTCCAACAATTTCTACTTGCCAGGCTTGTGGTAGATTAACGAGAGGTAACTCGTGCTTGCATCTCAGGAGTTTTGAAAGGCGTGCTTTGAGAAGGCAGTGGGGTTTTTGCAGAGTGGTGAAAAAGCTTGTTGTCATCCCCTAAATTTCTCAAACAGGGAAAAAGGGGACACACCAGTCACGGCAAGTTTCACAGAACCCGACAAGATTTCAAAGAAAATGTGTGTTAACGTAGAGTGAAGAGCAAAACCCTGGAGCTGACCCCAAGATTCAAGAACATTTTATTAGCTACTGAATTCTGTTCTTGGACCTTTAGAAAATGGAAACTGAATGACACATGATCATTGGCGAGTCCTAACCTCAGATAAAATGAGGCCTTGTGAAATTAAGATGAAACAATATTAAATCAAGCCACAGTCATGTAGGAAAGAAAAGAAACTGTGTGAAGCTGTCCAAAAGATTAAAAAACCCAATGCAACAACACAAGGCAACAAGCCTCCCCCCCCCCCCCCCCCCCCCCTTCTGCTGAATTCAGAAGGTAGGTAGTGTCTTCTGAATGCAGCAATAGGGGTTTAAGAATACGTAGGGGATCCCTAGAACAACGTGGAAAATACTGGAGCAGAGATTTAGCTCAGAAAATCTGAGGGGAGAAGATTCTGTCCTCCTCAAATCTGCCTTCTCCAAGAGAAGTATTTCACTTGAAAGGAGGGAGTTTTCCTGGCAAGTAGAGGAATAATCTGGTTTTGGCTTTTTTTCTTTTTTGGTGCTGTTATTGCAGAGCCTTACATACTTGGACTAATAAAACTGGTAAAAGCCACATGGCAAGAGGATCCACGTTTCCAAGACAGTAGTTCCGAGGGTGATGATGAGCCCAAGACATCAGAAATTGGAAAGGACCAAGAAATGCAAGTTCCATTTGTATTTGTTGTCTCCTTGGTTGTAGTAGTTGGATGCTGTGGGTCTATTAAGAGCAGCACTCAGGAAACGGGAAACGGACATTGCACACCTCTGAGCGGTGAAAGTCACCCTGGAAAACCTTTTGTGCTGCACAGAGTCAAAACTCCCAGCAGCCCATTTGGTGTGAAGCTGAATATGAAAAGAGAGAAGTGGAGCACAAGAAATTAACTGGGTCGTTTTGGTTTGACCACAACCAAACGGAGTTTGGCCAAAAGCCAAAGACGCAGTCAGTTTTCTTTTAAAAAGCGGGGTTTTTGATAGAAGGCTGTATTTGGTTACTGTGGAGTAAAGCTCTTCAAGGTTGACCATTTCTCTGAAGCGCTACAGCTTCAACTCGCGTTCATGGAATTTTATAGTGCCTTTTAGGATGCTAAAATCCCTTTGTACTTGTCTAGGTTTCTTTCTTTACCCCACACGGAAAGTGCTAGAGCTTTCCTCTTCTCCAAAGATGATGAATGCCCAAGAGGTACAACGGAACTGATTCCCCCCTTTTGTATTTTTTTCCTTTTAAACTCTTACTGGAATTCAGTGAGGAAAAAATGCTGCCCGCTTATGAATGTTTTGTAGTCAACATTTGCCATCCTTACTCGGGGTCTAGGTTGTGGTAGAAGCCCGTGAGGAAGTCCTGGCAAAATAAAGGCTGAGCAGCTGTCTGGCTTTCTTTTCTTCCAGATAATTGCCTAATAAGTATCTGGACTTTTGCAGCTTACCAAAAAAATAGTCACTGGACAAGCTGCCTAGACATTTCGGACCCTCCTTTCAGGCATGTATATCATCTTTAACTTTTTCTTGTCTTTCTGCTGTCATCATTAAGAATGTTGAGTATTCTTATCAGCCACATACGCAGCCTGTGTGGTTCTTTGCCCTCGTGAATCTTGGGTTTTCTCTTCTGGATCCAGTGAATTTTGTATTTAAAAACAAAGAAAACAACAACAGAAGAGAACATACACAGCCCTAAAACATTCCACAGGCCACCAAAAGGATGGCTTGTTACATTTGATAGAATATAGCATTAGGACAGGCTTAAAGGATGTTTGTTTCTTGAGACTTACTAGATAACTCTGATGCAATGTACTGATGTGTTCATACAGTTACTGTCCTGCGTGCTTCCAGCCTGTCTGATTTACAGCGCGGGTTAAAATGGGGATCTCAGTCGTCAGCAGCCATCAGTTTTGCGGGCAGATGTAGGCTCCCAGTGTTGAGCTTTTACTGGAACAGCTGCTATTTCACTGCAATCTAGATTTCAGCACGTTCAGGAGAACTGCTGCTGCCTTTCATTTTTCATAGTACACGAGGCTGTAACACAGACCATTTCTGTTGGAGCCCACGTGTGGTGGTGGGGGGAAGAGAATAGGAAGGACGCGAAGAATAGGGCTGCTGACTTTATTGCTGTGTTGCTCATGAGTGTTCCAAGCAGCAGCATAATCACAAGTGCTTAACCCTTATAATTGGTTCTTTGTTTTGTGCAGAGGGCCCAAAGTTATTTTGTAGATCAACAGAGCCCAGTGAAGAGGAAGACGGTTGGGAAGACAGACGTAGATTATTGCTTGAGGTGAGTAGGTAACGTCTGTTCCCTGGTAACTGTGGCTGAAAGCTGAGCATGAGGAGGGAACACGGCTATGAATCTGCATGAGAAATTAATTCAGGACCTGGACAAGAGCCTGAAACTTTGTAATTACCAGAGAACACAAGTGGTTTAGTATACTGGTTGTGATGTCACTCAGGTAAACCACTACATCTCTGTATGTTACAGGACCAGCTACTTAACTGCATGTAAAGAAAGTGTTCAAGAGAAACAGTGAATTTAGAGACTTCTCCTAAGAGTGGATTCAGAGACTTCTCCTAATGAGACGTTAGATTTTCACTATTTTCTGGAATGCCGAAGGAAGCATAAGGACGCCAAAAGAAGAAAAGTGAAAGTAAAGCAATAAACATTTTTTTCTGATGAGAAGCGGGTCATGTTTCTTCCTTGAAGAAGCTGCCAAACAGTGCTACTTTGGAAATCCTTTCCAAGATCTAATAGGAAAAACTCTGGGCAAACCCTGTTAGGCAGTGTTTGTGAGCTGGGGCTGATGGCCTCGGCTTCTGGGGAGGCACGGGAAGGCTCCAGTCCTGACTGGCTGGTCAGGCTGGGGCCATTGAGCTCTGGCTCATCCCTGGGGGCTCCAAGGGAAAGCAGGAAGGTCAAGGGCCCCCCAAGCCAGGGCCAGGGCCAGAGCGGTGCCCTCAGCCCTCACGGGCTCTGCCAAGCCCAGCCTGGGCACTGCCCCCAGCCCAGGGACACCGGGGTGCTTTGCCTCATACCCGTGCCCAGACCAGCACAGCTGTCACACTCCCAGCTGGCTGTGCTGTATCTCAGGCCGGAGCAGTGCCTGTGAGTGACCTCAGCAGTGGAGGAGCAGCACAGGAGCAGATCCCAGGGCCTGGGGAAGAAGGAGGTTCATGGCGCTGAGGACAAAGTGCCCAGAGCTCGGGATTGTCCGGCTGAGCTCTTCTGGCTCCTTCTGCTTCCAGCCCTTGCCGAGACACGGGTTCACTACAGAGCTCTGGGTGCCACTTCCCAACTTGGCCCTCCTCCGCTGCCTCCTCCCTGCCTCCCTGGCATTGCGCCAGCTGTGCCTCCCTCCTAGTTCAGTGAAGGCATCCTTGTCCTCCCCAGGTGCCTCTCCCATGGAGACAGGAAAATTGATGAACTCCCGCTGCCCCGGCATCAGGCAGGTGCAGGGTGTCCCTGCTCGTCACCCCTTGCTTCCCAGGGCTCACGCTGATTGCTCTAGAAGCCATTGATCTGGATTTTCCAGGAGCATGTTTGCAAAGACATGAATGAGAAAAGGCCAAAAGAACGGTTTGTGCTTCTCTTCTAGTTGTTTTTTACAATATATTTATTTGCTAGTAGGAAAGCATGGACCAAACTGGCAAAAGTGCCTTTCATGTGGGAAAAGCATCCCTCCTGCATTTGACTTCTGAGTGGAGGACTGTTTCAAGCTCTCCCAGTCAGATGCACACAGAAAGCTCCCACTGAATTCTCTGGGTTTCCATCGGAGTCAGTGTAAAAAGTTGGGCAGCCGACTGCCAGGGCCAGGAGCCCTGGAGTGGCACTGCATGAACAGCCCCTTTCTGCCAACAGTGCCACCCTCGATGGCTGCCCCAGGGCCTGGCATTTGACCCTGCACTTGCTGCAGGAACCCCTGCTCTGGTTCCGCTCTGACCAAAGGCTCGGACCCATCTCAGAACCTCGATTCCCAATTGGGCAGCCCCAAATGGGTGGCGTGGGACGGAGGCCATTGTTGCCCCTATTTTGGGTGCACGTTGCTGATGTCAGAGTGGCCATTGTGACCCGTGCGACCAAGGCCACAAGAGGGAACGCTGGGCTCAGGCCGTGTGTCAGTGCCGCCTGACAACGGAAGGAGAAGGCAGGACAGGGACAGGGCTGCCCAGGGGCCAGAGGAGCCCCACACTTCGGGGCTCTGGGCCTGTGCTGCAGGCTCACCTGCCTCTCCCTTCCCAGAGGCAGCGGAGGAACATCCAGAGGAGACAGCAGTGTTCCTCGACGCTGTGACGGGAGGAAAAGGAGGACAGGAGCAGGGCTCACCAGGGAGTAGTGCCCTCGTGGCTCTGGGCCTGTTCTGCGAACACCCCACACTCCTCTTTCTCCCACAGAGAGAGAGGACGAGCACCTGGAGGAGACCGCAGTGTTCCTGCACAGGGACTCACTGCTGACAAGAACCATGGCAGACAGGAAACAGGAGGCCCCTGATGCCAGAGAGCCAGGTGAGGGCAAAGCAGCCCTCCCGCAGCCTGGCGCAGGGGCTGTCGGGGCAGCCAGCGTGGGGCCCAGAGCGGAGGCAGGGGGAGGCAGGAGCTGCCCAGCCATGCTGGGGCTGGGAGCCTCCTTCCTCCCCAAGGGGGGCCCAGCTGGGCGGGGGGCAGCTGTTGGGACGGCCGTGCCCGCGCTGTCCCCTGCTCCCCAAGGCCTCCAGGCCTGCCCATCAGCCAGGCAGGCAGGGCCAGAGCAGCCCTGGGGCCGATGCTGCGGGCTAAGAGCCCCGCAGAGGTGCTCGTGCCCGGTGCCATTGGCTCTGTCCCCTGCAGCATGCCTGCTGTGCCGCCGCGCAGAGGCTGACCCGGACATCTGTGGCGACAAACGGGAGAAGCACGGGCTCTGTGCCCACGTCTTCTGCCTGGTGAGTTGCACCGGGCCTCCCACCAGCACTGCAGTGGGCAGCCCCTGCCACTCTCTCCTCATCAGCTCCTCGCCTTTTCCGCAGTATTTTGCCAGCCTCCTTTCTCAAAAAGACGATGATCGGACAGGACTCATGGGCTTTCGCCCTCGCGATATCCACCTTGCAGTCAGCCGAGCGGCTCAGAAGGTGAGAGCCTGACAGGAGCAGGGAGATTTGTGCCAGGCGAGGTTTGCCAGAGCTTAGCCCAGACCCCACGAAAGAAAGGCCGGCCCTCCCTTCCCACCAGCTGTGGGACAAAAGTCTGGCTCCCAGCAGCTCCACAGAGCCTCTGGCACAGGAGCCTCTTCCTCCAGGCGGGTCTGTGGGCTGAGACCCAGCAGCGGCCACAGTCCTGCGCCCTGCCCGGAGCCGTGGGGCTGCCTGGCGAGGCCCCGAGGCTGCCGCTGATGGGGCTGCTTGGCTCTTTCCAGCACTGCTGCGTCTGTGGGGAGACTGGGGCCACCATCATGTGCTGTCAGGAAGACTGCGACAGATGGTTCCACCTGCCCTGTGCCAAGGACGGTGCCTGTGTCACACAGTATATTGCACAGTACAGGTACCTCCTCTCCCCTTCTGGTCACCCCTGCAGAAAGACCCAGCATTTCTCACTTTGCCCATTCCTTTTCCCCCAGCGCCTACTGCCCTGAGCACGGCCCACATCTGGAGCTGGGGGTGACTCCAGAGCCGGAAACCGAATGCCCCATCTGCATGGAGACTGTGGACGATAGAGAGACTTATGGCACCATGGTGTGCCCAGCGTGCAAAAGGGCCTGGTTCCACAGGGACTGCATCCAGGTAGGAGCCATTCCCGCAGCCCCGGGGCACAGCAGGTGCTCAGCAGCACCAGGGCCTCACTCACACTGCTTCTGTTTGGCCTGCAGGGACAGGCCTTGCGCGCTGGTCTTTTATGCCTCCACTGCCCCCTCTGCAGAGACGTTAGAGCATTTCTTCCCCGAATGTTCATCATGGGGATCCGAATCCCCTTCAGGTTGGTGTCCTTCTGCCTGGCTCACAACACAGGAAGGGGCAGGCGCTGTGCCGTGCCAGGGCCTGCCCCAGCAGTCCTGGCCCTGCCCTGTCCCGTGAGTCTGGGCTTCAGCTTCACGCACGACTTGCAAAAGCACTGGAGGAAGAGCAGGGACAGCCTGTACCTCCAGGATGGCGGAGCAGCACAAGCTCATCAGCTTTTCCTTTCTCCATCAGACAGCCAACATGGGAGGACAACGATTCCTTTGCTGAATTAGGAGAGAGGCACAGCCGGTGCAATGCCAGAGAGTGCCATTATCCAGGAGGCAGGGAGGAGGCAGAGGAAGAGGGGTAAGTCGGGAAGCTGCACCCCGTCTCAGCAAGGGCTCAAAGCAGAAGGAACCAGAAGAGCTCAGCCAGATAATCCCGAGCTGTGGAGACTTTGCCTTCAGTGCCATGAACCTGTTTGCTTTCCCAGGCCCTGGGAACTGCTCCTGTGCTCCTCCTGCGCTGCTGAGGGCAGCCACCGGCGCTGCTCCGGCCTGAGATACAGCACAGCCAGCTGGGAGTGTGACAGCTGTGCTGGTCTGGGCACGGGTATGAGGCAAAGCACCCCGGTGTCCCTGGGCTGGGGGCAGTGCCCAGGCTGGGCTTGGCAGAGCCCATCCGCTCCTGGAGGGCTGAGGGCACCGCTCTGGCCCTGGCCCTAGCCCTGGCCTGGCAGGCCCTTGACCTTCCTGCTTCCCTTTTCAGCCTCCAGCCATGAGGCAGAGTTCAACGGCCCCAGCCTGACCAGCCAGTCAGGACTGGAGCCGGCCCATGGCTCCGCAGAATCCGAGGCCATCAGCCACAGCTCTGGCAGCCCGGTGCCATCAGGTCTGTCTCCTCCATCTCCATCTCGAGAGAGCAGAAAACGCAGCAGCACCAACCATGTGCCGTTGCTGGAATCTTCCTCGCTGGAGAGGAGCAGCCCTGGCACAGAAAGTGAGGCAACATCAAGGTCATCAGACAGCAGCTCCCCAGACCCTGAGGACGGCAGCCGTCCTAAAAGTCCTGGACCTGACCATAGGCAAAGCCGCTCTCACCAGCAACATTGGGCCCTGAATCGAACTGTCCGGTCAAGGAGTCGCCGAGACAGAAACCACAGGACAGGACCACGGGCTGAGAGGCCCAGGCACAGGGGGACACCAACAGAGGCATCCCCCCTACGCAACCGCTCTCGCCAGCAAGGTCCGGCCCCAAATCCACCTGTCCGGTTGAGGAGTCGCCGAGACAGGAGCCACAGGACAGGACCACGGGCTGAGAGGCCCAGGCGTGGGGGGACACCATCAGAGACATCCCCCCGATGCAGCCGCTCCCGCCAGCAAGGTCTGGCCCCAAATCCACCTGTCCGGTCGAGGAGTCACCGTGACGGGGGCCGCAGGACAGGATCAGGTGCTGAGAGGCCCAGGTGTAGGGAGACATCATCAGGGACATCCCCCAGATGCAGCCGCTCTCGCCAGCAAGGTCTGGCCCCAAATCCACCTGTCCGGTCGAGGAGTCGCCGTGACGGGGGTCGCAGGACAGGACCAAGGGCTGAGAGGCCCAGGCAGAGGGAGACATCATCAGGGACATCCACCAGGAGCAACCGCTCCCGCCAGCGACGTCGTGCCTCAACTCAGACCTCGAAAAGCAGCATGTAGTGTCATCTTTTCTTTCTAGTCCTCCTGTTCTCTGCCAAAAGTGAAGGTGAGGAAGGTCAATACAGGGACCTTGAGATTTGCAGGTCTCTGAGAAAAGCATATTAGCTCTTGACATTGCTATTGGCAGGAAAGAAATCTGTGCTAAATACCTGGATTTCTATGTCACCATGTATTAAGTGAAAAGTCACTTAAGGGTGTGGCTAATTAAAAAAGGACACTTGTTCCTGCCTTTAGACTCAAACCTCAGATGTTTCCCCACTGCTTCCCCTTGATAGGGAACCACTCCTTAATGGGCTTGGATACATTTAGGGAGACACCAAGAGCAAGGAGGCTCTTAGGGAAGCTGTCTTTGAAAAGGACATGTGCTGTGTTGCTATCCTTGAACAATCTGATTTCAGGAAAGCCAAAAGGAAGAAGAAAGAAGAGAGCGAGACATTGCCTCAAGTGTCTGAAGACATGGATCGCGATATTGCTGCTGACTTAAGAGACTTGTTTGGACTTTCAAAGAACAAACCAGAAAAAACGGAGGACTATTGCTGCTGATTTAAAAGACTTGTTTGGACTTTCAAAGAACAAACCAGAAAAAACGGAGGACTATTGCTGCTGATTTAAAAGACTTGTTTGGACTTTCAAAGAACAAACCAGAAAAAACGGAGGACTATTGCTGCTGATTTAAAAGACTTGTTTGGACTTTCAAAGAACAAACCAGAAAAAACGGAGGACTATTGCTGCTGATTTAAAAGACTTGTTTGGACTTTCAAAGAACAAACCAGAAAAAACGGAGGACTATTGCTGCTGATTTAAAAGACTTGTTTGGACTTTCAAAGAACAAACCAGAAAAAACGGAGGACTATTGCTGCTGATTTAAAAGACTTGTTTGGACTTTCAAAGAACAAACCAGAAAAAACGGAGGACTATTGCTGCTGATTTAAGAGACTTGTTTGGACTTTCAAAGAACAAACCAGAAAAAACAGAGGACTATTGCTGCTGATTTAAAAGACTTGTTTGGACTTTCAAAGAACAAACCAGAAAAAACGGAGGACTATTGCTGCTGATTTAAAAGACTTGTTTGGACTTTCAAAGAACAAACCAGAAAAAACGGAGGACTATTGCTGCTGATTTAAAAGACTTGTTTGGACTTTCAAAGAACCAGAAAAAACGGAGGACTATTGCTGCTGATTTAAAAGACTTGTTTGGACTTTCAAAGAACAAACCAGAAAAAACGGAGGACTATTGCTGCTGATTTAAAAGACTTGTTTGGACTTTCAAAGAACAAACCAGAAAAAACGGAGGACTATTGCTGCTGATTTAAAAGACTTGTTTGGACTTTCAAAGAACAAACCAGAAAAAACAGAGGACTATTGCTGCTGATTTAAAAGACTTGTTTGGACTTTCAAAGAACAAACCAGAAAAAACGGAGGACTATTGCTGCTGATTTAAAAGACTTGTTTGGACTTTCAAAGAACAAACCAGAAAAAACGGAGGACTATTGCTGCTGATTTAAAAGACTTGTTTGGACTTTCAAAGAACAAACCAGAAAAAACGGAGGACATACTCTGGGACAAAGAGGATGCGCAGGACTCTGTCCCAGCTGACCATCTGGGACCCTCTGCCTGCGAACGACGTAGCTCAGGAGTCGAGCGCTTTCACTTTTCCTTCTTTGGAGACACGCAGGAGTCGGGCATGAACGAAGGTTATAAAACCATAATTTTGCTTAGCATTATACCATTTTACTATCCCTAAGATCTTAGGTACTATGATCTTTTCCTTTTTCCGAGTGGCTGCTGTTTTCTGTCTCGCTGCGTCTTTGCTCTCTCCTTCGGTCGCTCCCGTGTTGCAATTGTTGGAGCTGCTGGTGCCTGCGCGCTCTTCCCGGGGTCGCGTTCGGGGCTGCGCAGGCCGGGCCGGGCTGCGCCGCTCAGTTCTCCGTGCGTCGCCTCCTCTGGTCGCAGCTTCGCTGCCGCTGCCAGGCGCTGCACCCACGTCTCGGCCGGGCCCCCGAGCGACGACTCCCCCGTGCCCTGCTCCAGCGCGCGTCTCGGCCGGACGCGGCTCCGTTCCACCGCCACCGCCGCCAGCCGCCGCCTGCGCGCCGCCCCTCTCGGCCGGGCGTTCCCGGGGCTCGCTCCACCACGCACTGTGCGGGACCGGGCAGGCACCGCCGGGTCCCGCCGCTCCTCGCTCCGCCACCGACACCGCGGCTCGCTTGGCTCCGCCCGCACGCGGGAACTGCCTCGCTGCTGCTCGCAGAGCGCTCGGTGCACGTGGCCTGGGCCGCACGGCCCCTGCGCCACGCTTCCCTTCGCCAGGACACAGCTGACACTGCTCAACAGTCTCGGTAATTAAATAATATTCACGAAAATATTCTTCCATCGGCATATATTTTGACTCCAATATTAACTGTGTCCAAACGGTTTTCCAAAAGCCCTTGGTAATAATTAAATCCCAAGAAACATAGAAAAAGTTCTTAAACAACCATGCCAGGAAGTGTTTCAGTTCTTTTTGAGCTTGAATTCAGCTAAAATTTACAAATCGTTGTTCAAGAATCATTTTAAGTTTAAGATAAATGTCCATATGCGGCTCTGAGAGCCAAGAGTCTTCCCACGGTTCCTCCATAGTTTAGATATGGAATAGCAAAGCAAAACCAAGAAGAGGAATCCAAAGTTTCCAGGGTTTACTCATACAAATCAGTCGCTTAGGGATCGGGGATCGTTCTGCTCACAATTCTCCACCATTATGTTGCAGTGGGGATACTGCAACATGCATATATCAAACCAGGAGTCCAGTGGAAAGGAAGTATATATGGACAGACAGATTCTTGCTAGCTGTTTCAGAGATGTTTATTTCCCCAGCCGCACGGCCGGGGCTCTGCCCAGGAACTGTTCCAGTCACGGACCGAGGGTCCTTCTGCCCGCGCAGGGAACACAAACCAACCAATGGGAACGAGGCTGAGCAGGGGCAGGGAAACCCCGTGCCTGTGCCCTCAGGGCCCCTCTGCCAGGGCTGCACGGCGGGGGAGGGACTCCAACAATTTCTACTTGCCAGGCTTGTGGTAGATTAACGAGAGGTAACTCGTGCTTGCATCTCAGGAGTTTTGAAAGGCGTGCTTTGAGAAGGCAGTGGGGTTTTTGCAGAGTGGTGAAAAAGCTTGTTGTCATCCCCTAAATTTCTCAAACAGGGAAAAAGGGGACACACCAGTCACGGCAAGTTTCACAGAACCCGACAAGATTTCAAAGAAAATGTGTGTTAACGTAGAGTGAAGAGCAAAACCCTGGAGCTGACCCCAAGATTCAAGAACATTTTATTAGCTACTGAATTCTGTTCTTGGACCTTTAGAAAATGGAAACTGAATGACACATGATCATTGGCGAGTCCTAACCTCAGATAAAATGAGGCCTTGTGAAATTAAGATGAAACAATATTAAATCAAGCCACAGTCATGTAGGAAAGAAAAGAAACTGTGTGAAGCTGTCCAAAAGATTAAAAAACCCAATGCAACAACACAAGGCAACAAGCCTCCCCCCCCCCCCCCCCCCCCCCTTCTGCTGAATTCAGAAGGTAGGTAGTGTCTTCTGAATGCAGCAATAGGGGTTTAAGAATACGTAGGGGATCCCTAGAACAACGTGGAAAATACTGGAGCAGAGATTTAGCTCAGAAAATCTGAGGGGAGAAGATTCTGTCCTCCTCAAATCTGCCTTCTCCAAGAGAAGTATTTCACTTGAAAGGAGGGAGTTTTCCTGGCAAGTAGAGGAATAATCTGGTTTTGGCTTTTTTTCTTTTTTGGTGCTGTTATTGCAGAGCCTTACATACTTGGACTAATAAAACTGGTAAAAGCCACATGGCAAGAGGATCCACGTTTCCAAGACAGTAGTTCCGAGGGTGATGATGAGCCCAAGACATCAGAAATTGGAAAGGACCAAGAAATGCAAGTTCCATTTGTATTTGTTGTCTCCTTGGTTGTAGTAGTTGGATGCTGTGGGTCTATTAAGAGCAGCACTCAGGAAACGGGAAACGGACATTGCACACCTCTGAGCGGTGAAAGTCACCCTGGAAAACCTTTTGTGCTGCACAGAGTCAAAACTCCCAGCAGCCCATTTGGTGTGAAGTTGAATATGAAAAGAGAGAAGTGGAGCACAAGAAATTAACTGGGTCGTTTTGGTTTGACCACAACCAAACGGAGTTTGGCCAAAAGCCAAAGACGCAGTCAGTTTTCTTTTAAAAAGCGGGGTTTTTGATAGAAGGCTGTATTTGGTTACTGTGGAGTAAAGCTCTTCAAGGTTGACCATTTCTCTGAAGCGCTACAGCTTCAACTCGCGTTCATGGAATTTTATAGTGCCTTTTAGGATGCTAAAATCCCTTTGTACTTGTCTAGGTTTCTTTCTTTACCCCACACGGAAAGTGCTAGAGCTTTCCTCTTCTCCAAAGATGATGAATGCCCAAGAGGTACAACGGAACTGATTCCCCCCTTTTGTATTTTTTTCCTTTTAAACTCTTACTGGAATTCAGTGAGGAAAAAATGCTGCCCGCTTATGAATGTTTTGTAGTCAACATTTGCCATCCTTACTCGGGGTCTAGGTTGTGGTAGAAGCCCGTGAGGAAGTCCTGGCAAAATAAAGGCTGAGCAGCTGTCTGGCTTTCTTTTCTTCCAGATAATTGCCTAATAAGTATCTGGACTTTTGCAGCTTACCAAAAAAATAGTCACTGGACAAGCTGCCTAGACATTTCGGACCCTCCTTTCAGGCATGTATATCATCTTTAACTTTTTCTTGTCTTTCTGCTGTCATCATTAAGAATGTTGAGTATTCTTATCAGCCACATACGCAGCCTGTGTGGTTCTTTGCCCTCGTGAATCTTGGGTTTTCTCTTCTGGATCCAGTGAATTTTGTATTTAAAAACAAAGAAAACAACAACAGAAGAGAACATACACAGCCCTAAAACATTCCACAGGCCACCAAAAGGATGGCTTGTTACATTTGATAGAATATAGCATTAGGACAGGCTTAAAGGATGTTTGTTTCTTGAGACTTACTAGATAACTCTGATGCAATGTACTGATGTGTTCATACAGTTACTGTCCTGCGTGCTTCCAGCCTGTCTGATTTACAGCGCGGGTTAAAATGGGGATCTCAGTCGTCAGCAGCCATCAGTTTTGCGGGCAGATGTAGGCTCCCAGTGTTGAGCTTTTACTGGAACAGCTGCTATTTCACTGCAATCTAGATTTCAGCACGTTCAGGAGAACTGCTGCTGCCTTTCATTTTTCATAGTACACGAGGCTGTAACACAGACCATTTCTGTTGGAGCCCACGTGTGGTGGTGGGGGGAAGAGAATAGGAAGGACGCGAAGAATAGGGCTGCTGACTTTATTGCTGTGTTGCTCATGAGTGTTCCAAGCAGCAGCATAATCACAAGTGCTTAACCCTTATAATTGGTTCTTTGTTTTGTGCAGAGGGCCCAAAGTTATTTTGTAGATCAACAGAGCCCAGTGAAGAGGAAGACGGTTGGGAAGACAGACGTAGATTATTGCTTGAGGTGAGTAGGTAACGTCTGTTCCCTGGTAACTGTGGCTGAAAGCTGAGCATGAGGAGGGAACACGGCTATGAATCTGCATGAGAAATTAATTCAGGACCTGGACAAGAGCCTGAAACTTTGTAATTACCAGAGAACACAAGTGGTTTAGTATACTGGTTGTGATGTCACTCAGGTAAACCACTACATCTCTGTATGTTACAGGACCAGCTACTTAACTGCATGTAAAGAAAGTGTTCAAGAGAAACAGTGAATTTAGAGACTTCTCCTAAGAGTGGATTCAGAGACTTCTCCTAATGAGACGTTAGATTTTCACTATTTTCTGGAATGCCGAAGGAAGCATAAGGACGCCAAAAGAAGAAAAGTGAAAGTAAAGCAATAAACATTTTTTTCTGATGAGAAGCGGGTCATGTTTCTTCCTTGAAGAAGCTGCCAAACAGTGCTACTTTGGAAATCCTTTCCAAGATCTAATAGGAAAAACTCTGGGCAAACCCTGTTAGGCAGTGTTTGTGAGCTGGGGCTGATGGCCTCGGCTTCTGGGGAGGCACGGGAAGGCTCCAGTCCTGACTGGCTGGTCAGGCTGGGGCCATTGAGCTCTGGCTCATCCCTGGGGGCTCCAAGGGAAAGCAGGAAGGTCAAGGGCCCCCCAAGCCAGGGCCAGGGCCAGAGCGGTGCCCTCAGCCCTCACGGGCTCTGCCAAGCCCAGCCTGGGCACTGCCCCCAGCCCAGGGACACCGGGGTGCTTTGCCTCATACCCGTGCCCAGACCAGCACAGCTGTCACACTCCCAGCTGGCTGTGCTGTATCTCAGGCCGGAGCAGTGCCTGTGAGTGACCTCAGCAGTGGAGGAGCAGCACAGGAGCAGATCCCAGGGCCTGGGGAAGAAGGAGGTTCATGGCGCTGAGGACAAAGTGCCCAGAGCTCGGGATTGTCCGGCTGAGCTCTTCTGGCTCCTTCTGCTTCCAGCCCTTGCCGAGACACGGGTTCACTACAGAGCTCTGGGTGCCACTTCCCAACTTGGCCCTCCTCCGCTGCCTCCTCCCTGCCTCCTGGATAAAGGCACTCCCTGGCATTGCGCCAGCTGTGCCTCCCTCCTAGTTCAGTGAAGGCATCCTTGTCCTCCCCAGGTGCCTCTCCCATGGAGACAGGAAAATTGATGAACTCCCGCTGCCCCGGCATCAGGCAGGTGCAGGGTGTCCCTGCTCGTCACCCCTTGCTTCCCAGGGCTCACGCTGATTGCTCTAGAAGCCATTGATCTGGATTTTCCAGGAGCATGTTTGCAAAGACATGAATGAGAAAAGGCCAAAAGAACGGTTTGTGCTTCTCTTCTAGTTGTTTTTTACAATATATTTATTTGCTAGTAGGAAAGCATGGACCAAACTGGCAAAAGTGCCTTTCATGTGGGAAAAGCATCCCTCCTGCATTTGACTTCTGAGTGGAGGACTGTTTCAAGCTCTCCCAGTCAGATGCACACAGAAAGCTCCCACTGAATTCTCTGGGTTTCCATCGGAGTCAGTGTAAAAAGTTGGGCAGCCGACTGCCAGGGCCAGGAGCCCTGGAGTGGCACTGCATGAACAGCCCCTTTCTGCCAACAGTGCCACCCTCGATGGCTGCCCCAGGGCCTGGCATTTGACCCTGCACTTGCTGCAGGAACCCCTGCTCTGGTTCCGCTCTGACCAAAGGCTCGGACCCATCTCAGAACCTCGATTCCCAATTGGGCAGCCCCAAATGGGTGGCGTGGGACGGAGGCCATTGTTGCCCCTATTTTGGGTGCACGTTGCTGATGTCAGAGTGGCCATTGTGACCCGTGCGACCAAGGCCACAAGAGGGAACGCTGGGCTCAGGCCGTGTGTCAGTGCCGCCTGACAACGGAAGGAGAAGGCAGGACAGGGACAGGGCTGCCCAGGGGCCAGAGGAGCCCCACACTTCGGGGCTCTGGGCCTGTGCTGCAGGCTCACCTGCCTCTCCCTTCCCAGAGGCAGCGGAGGAACATCCAGAGGAGACAGCAGTGTTCCTCGACGCTGTGACGGGAGGAAAAGGAGGACAGGAGCAGGGCTCACCAGGGAGTAGTGCCCTCGTGGCTCTGGGCCTGTTCTGCGAACACCCCACACTCCTCTTTCTCCCACAGAGAGAGAGGACGAGCACCTGGAGGAGACCGCAGTGTTCCTGCACAGGGACTCACTGCTGACAAGAACCATGGCAGACAGGAAACAGGAGGCCCCTGATGCCAGAGAGCCAGGTGAGGGCAAAGCAGCCCTCCCGCAGCCTGGCGCAGGGGCTGTCGGGGCAGCCAGCGTGGGGCCCAGAGCGGAGGCAGGGGGAGGCAGGAGCTGCCCAGCCATGCTGGGGCTGGGAGCCTCCTTCCTCCCCAAGGGGGGCCCAGCTGGGCGGGGGGCAGCTGTTGGGACGGCCGTGCCCGCGCTGTCCCCTGCTCCCCAAGGCCTCCAGGCCTGCCCATCAGCCAGGCAGGCAGGGCCAGAGCAGCCCTGGGGCCGATGCTGCGGGCTAAGAGCCCCGCAGAGGTGCTCGTGCCCGGTGCCATTGGCTCTGTCCCCTGCAGCATGCCTGCTGTGCCGCCGCGCAGAGGCTGACCCGGACATCTGTGGCGACAAACGGGAGAAGCACGGGCTCTGTGCCCACGTCTTCTGCCTGGTGAGTTGCACCGGGCCTCCCACCAGCACTGCAGTGGGCAGCCCCTGCCACTCTCTCCTCATCAGCTCCTCGCCTTTTCCGCAGTATTTTGCCAGCCTCCTTTCTCAAAAAGACGATGATCGGACAGGACTCATGGGCTTTCGCCCTCGCGATATCCACCTTGCAGTCAGCCGAGCGGCTCAGAAGGTGAGAGCCTGACAGGAGCAGGGAGATTTGTGCCAGGCGAGGTTTGCCAGAGCTTAGCCCAGACCCCACGAAAGAAAGGCCGGCCCTCCCTTCCCACCAGCTGTGGGACAAAAGTCTGGCTCCCAGCAGCTCCACAGAGCCTCTGGCACAGGAGCCTCTTCCTCCAGGCGGGTCTGTGGGCTGAGACCCAGCAGCGGCCACAGTCCTGCGCCCTGCCCGGAGCCGTGGGGCTGCCTGGCGAGGCCCCGAGGCTGCCGCTGATGGGGCTGCTTGGCTCTTTCCAGCACTGCTGCGTCTGTGGGGAGACTGGGGCCACCATCATGTGCTGTCAGGAAGACTGCGACAGATGGTTCCACCTGCCCTGTGCCAAGGACGGTGCCTGTGTCACACAGTATATTGCACAGTACAGGTACCTCCTCTCCCCTTCTGGTCACCCCTGCAGAAAGACCCAGCATTTCTCACTTTGCCCATTCCTTTTCCCCCAGCGCCTACTGCCCTGAGCACGGCCCACATCTGGAGCTGGGGGTGACTCCAGAGCCGGAAACCGAATGCCCCATCTGCATGGAGACTGTGGACGATAGAGAGACTTATGGCACCATGGTGTGCCCAGCGTGCAAAAGGGCCTGGTTCCACAGGGACTGCATCCAGGTAGGAGCCATTCCCGCAGCCCCGGGGCACAGCAGGTGCTCAGCAGCACCAGGGCCTCACTCACACTGCTTCTGTTTGGCCTGCAGGGACAGGCCTTGCGCGCTGGTCTTTTATGCCTCCACTGCCCCCTCTGCAGAGACGTTAGAGCATTTCTTCCCCGAATGTTCATCATGGGGATCCGAATCCCCTTCAGGTTGGTGTCCTTCTGCCTGGCTCACAACACAGGAAGGGGCAGGCGCTGTGCCGTGCCAGGGCCTGCCCCAGCAGTCCTGGCCCTGCCCTGTCCCGTGAGTCTGGGCTTCAGCTTCACGCACGACTTGCAAAAGCACTGGAGGAAGAGCAGGGACAGCCTGTACCTCCAGGATGGCGGAGCAGCACAAGCTCATCAGCTTTTCCTTTCTCCATCAGACAGCCAACATGGGAGGACAACGATTCCTTTGCTGAATTAGGAGAGAGGCACAGCCGGTGCAATGCCAGAGAGTGCCATTATCCAGGAGGCAGGGAGGAGGCAGAGGAAGAGGGGTAAGTCGGGAAGCTGCACCCCGTCTCAGCAAGGGCTCAAAGCAGAAGGAACCAGAAGAGCTCAGCCAGATAATCCCGAGCTGTGGAGACTTTGCCTTCAGTGCCATGAACCTGTTTGCTTTCCCAGGCCCTGGGAACTGCTCCTGTGCTCCTCCTGCGCTGCTGAGGGCAGCCACCGGCGCTGCTCCGGCCTGAGATACAGCACAGCCAGCTGGGAGTGTGACAGCTGTGCTGGTCTGGGCACGGGTATGAGGCAAAGCACCCCGGTGTCCCTGGGCTGGGGGCAGTGCCCAGGCTGGGCTTGGCAGAGCCCATCCGCTCCTGGAGGGCTGAGGGCACCGCTCTGGCCCTGGCCCTAGCCCTGGCCTGGCAGGCCCTTGACCTTCCTGCTTCCCTTTTCAGCCTCCAGCCATGAGGCAGAGTTCAACGGCCCCAGCCTGACCAGCCAGTCAGGACTGGAGCCGGCCCATGGCTCCGCAGAATCCGAGGCCATCAGCCACAGCTCTGGCAGCCCGGTGCCATCAGGTCTGTCTCCTCCATCTCCATCTCGAGAGAGCAGAAAACGCAGCAGCACCAACCATGAGCCGTTGCTGGAATCTTCCTCGCTGGAGAGGAGCAGCCCTGGCACAGAAAGTGAGGCAACATCAAGGTCATCAGACAGCAGCTCCCCAGACCCTGAGGACGGCAGCCGTCCTAAAAGTCCTGGACCTGACCATAGGCAAAGCCGCTCTCACCAGCAACATTGGGCCCTGAATCGAACTGTCCGGTCAAGGAGTCGCCGAGACAGAAACCACAGGACAGGACCACGGGCTGAGAGGCCCAGGCACAGGGGGACACCAACAGAGGCATCCCCCCTACGCAACCGCTCTCGCCAGCAAGGTCCGGCCCCAAATCCACCTGTCCGGTTGAGGAGTCGCCGAGACAGGAGCCACAGGACAGGACCACGGGCTGAGAGGCCCAGGCGTGGGGGGACACCATCAGAGACATCCCCCCGATGCAGCCGCTCCCGCCAGCAAGGTCTGGCCCCAAATCCACCTGTCCGGTCGAGGAGTCACCGTGACGGGGGCCGCAGGACAGGATCAGGTGCTGAGAGGCCCAGGTGTAGGGAGACATCATCAGGGACATCCCCCAGATGCAGCCGCTCTCGCCAGCAAGGTCTGGCCCCAAATCCACCTGTCCGGTCGAGGAGTCGCCGTGACGGGGGTCGCAGGACAGGACCAAGGGCTGAGAGGCCCAGGCAGAGGGAGACATCATCAGGGACATCCACCAGGAGCAACCGCTCCCGCCAGCGACGTCGTGCCTCAACTCAGACCTCGAAAAGCAGCATGTAGTGTCATCTTTTCTTTCTAGTCCTCCTGTTCTCTGCCAAAAGTGAAGGTGAGGAAGGTCAATACAGGGACCTTGAGATTTGCAGGTCTCTGAGAAAAGCATATTAGCTCTTGACATTGCTATTGGCAGGAAAGAAATCTGTGCTAAATACCTGGATTTCTATGTCACCATGTATTAAGTGAAAAGTCACTTAAGGGTGTGGCTAATTAAAAAAGGACACTTGTTCCTGCCTTTAGACTCAAACCTCAGATGTTTCCCCACTGCTTCCCCTTGATAGGGAACCACTCCTTAATGGGCTTGGATACATTTAGGGAGACACCAAGAGCAAGGAGGCTCTTAGGGAAGCTGTCTTTGAAAAGGACATGTGCTGTGTTGCTATCCTTGAACAATCTGATTTCAGGAAAGCCAAAAGGAAGAAGAAAGAAGAGAGCGAGACATTGCCTCAAGTGTCTGAAGACATGGATCGCGATATTGCTGCTGACTTAAGAGACTTGTTTGGACTTTCAAAGAACAAACCAGAAAAAACGGAGGACTATTGCTGCTGATTTAAAAGACTTGTTTGGACTTTCAAAGAACAAACCAGAAAAAACGGAGGACTATTGCTGCTGATTTAAAAGACTTGTTTGGACTTTCAAAGAACAAACCAGAAAAAACGGAGGACTATTGCTGCTGATTTAAAAGACTTGTTTGGACTTTCAAAGAACAAACCAGAAAAAACGGAGGACTATTGCTGCTGATTTAAAAGACTTGTTTGGACTTTCAAAGAACAAACCAGAAAAAACGGAGGACTATTGCTGCTGATTTAAAAGACTTGTTTGGACTTTCAAAGAACAAACCAGAAAAAACGGAGGACTATTGCTGCTGATTTAAAAGACTTGTTTGGACTTTCAAAGAACAAACCAGAAAAAACGGAGGACTATTGCTGCTGATTTAAAAGACTTGTTTGGACTTTCAAAGAACAAACCAGAAAAAACGGAGGACTATTGCTGCTGATTTAAGAGACTTGTTTGGACTTTCAAAGAACAAACCAGAAAAAACAGAGGACTATTGCTGCTGATTTAAAAGACTTGTTTGGACTTTCAAAGAACAAACCAGAAAAAACGGAGGACTATTGCTGCTGATTTAAAAGACTTGTTTGGACTTTCAAAGAACAAACCAGAAAAAACGGAGGACTATTGCTGCTGATTTAAAAGACTTGTTTGGACTTTCAAAGAACCAGAAAAAACGGAGGACTATTGCTGCTGATTTAAAAGACTTGTTTGGACTTTCAAAGAACAAACCAGAAAAAACGGAGGACTATTGCTGCTGATTTAAAAGACTTGTTTGGACTTTCAAAGAACAAACCAGAAAAAACGGAGGACTATTGCTGCTGATTTAAAAGACTTGTTTGGACTTTCAAAGAACAAACCAGAAAAAACAGAGGACTATTGCTGCTGATTTAAAAGACTTGTTTGGACTTTCAAAGAACAAACCAGAAAAAACGGAGGACTATTGCTGCTGATTTAAAAGACTTGTTTGGACTTTCAAAGAACAAACCAGAAAAAACGGAGGACTATTGCTGCTGATTTAAAAGACTTGTTTGGACTTTCAAAGAACAAACCAGAAAAAACGGAGGACATACTCTGGGACAAAGAGGATGCGCAGGACTCTGTCCCAGCTGACCATCTGGGACCCTCTGCCTGCGAACGACGTAGCTCAGGAGTCGAGCGCTTTCACTTTTCCTTCTTTGGAGACACGCAGGAGTCGGGCATGAACGAAGGTTATAAAACCATAATTTTGCTTAGCATTATACCATTTTACTATCCCTAAGATCTTAGGTACTATGATCTTTTCCTTTTTCCGAGTGGCTGCTGTTTTCTGTCTCGCTGCGTCTTTGCTCTCTCCTTCGGTCGCTCCCGTGTTGCAATTGTTGGAGCTGCTGGTGCCTGCGCGCTCTTCCCGGGGTCGCGTTCGGGGCTGCGCAGGCCGGGCCGGGCTGCGCCGCTCAGTTCTCCGTGCGTCGCCTCCTCTGGTCGCAGCTTCGCTGCCGCTGCCAGGCGCTGCACCCACGTCTCGGCCGGGCCCCCGAGCGACGACTCCCCCGTGCCCTGCTCCAGCGCGCGTCTCGGCCGGACGCGGCTCCGTTCCACCGCCACCGCCGCCAGCCGCCGCCTGCGCGCCGCCCCTCTCGGCCGGGCGTTCCCGGGGCTCGCTCCACCACGCACTGTGCGGGACCGGGCAGGCACCGCCGGGTCCCGCCGCTCCTCGCTCCGCCACCGACACCGCGGCTCGCTTGGCTCCGCCCGCACGCGGGAACTGCCTCGCTGCTGCTCGCAGAGCGCTCGGTGCACGTGGCCTGGGCCGCACGGCCCCTGCGCCACGCTTCCCTTCGCCAGGACACAGCTGACACTGCTCAACAGTCTCGGTAATTAAATAATATTCACGAAAATATTCTTCCATCGGCATATATTTTGACTCCAATATTAACTGTGTCCAAACGGTTTTCCAAAAGCCCTTGGTAATAATTAAATCCCAAGAAACATAGAAAAAGTTCTTAAACAACCATGCCAGGAAGTGTTTCAGTTCTTTTTGAGCTTGAATTCAGCTAAAATTTACAAATCGTTGTTCAAGAATCATTTTAAGTTTAAGATAAATGTCCATATGCGGCTCTGAGAGCCAAGAGTCTTCCCACGGTTCCTCCATAGTTTAGATATGGAATAGCAAAGCAAAACCAAGAAGAGGAATCCAAAGTTTCCAGGGTTTACTCATACAAATCAGTCGCTTAGGGATCGGGGATCGTTCTGCTCACAATTCTCCACCATTATGTTGCAGTGGGGATACTGCAACATGCATATATCAAACCAGGAGTCCAGTGGAAAGGAAGTATATATGGACAGACAGATTCTTGCTAGCTGTTTCAGAGATGTTTATTTCCCCAGCCGCACGGCCGGGGCTCTGCCCAGGAACTGTTCCAGTCACGGACCGAGGGTCCTTCTGCCCGCGCAGGGAACACAAACCAACCAATGGGAACGAGGCTGAGCAGGGGCAGGGAAACCCCGTGCCTGTGCCCTCAGGGCCCCTCTGCCGGGGCTGCACGGCGGGGGAGGGACTCCAACAATTTCTACTTGCCAGGCTTGTGGTAGATTAACGAGAGGTAACTCGTGCTTGCATCTCAGGAGTTTTGAAAGGCGTGCTTTGAGAAGGCAGTGGGGTTTTTGCAGAGTGGTGAAAAAGCTTGTTGTCATCCCCTAAATTTCTCAAACAGGGAAAAAGGGGACACACCAGTCACGGCAAGTTTCACAGAACCCGACAAGATTTCAAAGAAAATGTGTGTTAACGTAGAGTGAAGAGCAAAACCCTGGAGCTGACCCCAAGATTCAAGAACATTTTATTAGCTACTGAATTCTGTTCTTGGACCTTTAGAAAATGGAAACTGAATGACACATGATCATTGGCGAGTCCTAACCTCAGATAAAATGAGGCCTTGTGAAATTAAGATGAAACAATATTAAATCAAGCCACAGTCATGTAGGAAAGAAAAGAAACTGTGTGAAGCTGTCCAAAAGATTAAAAAACCCAATGCAACAACACAAGGCAACAAGCCTCCCCCCCCCCCCCCCCCCCCTTCTGCTGAATTCAGAAGGTAGGTAGTGTCTTCTGAATGCAGCAATAGGGGTTTAAGAATACGTAGGGGATCCCTAGAACAACGTGGAAAATACTGGAGCAGAGATTTAGCTCAGAAAATCTGAGGGGAGAAGATTCTGTCCTCCTCAAATCTGCCTTCTCCAAGAGAAGTATTTCACTTGAAAGGAGGGAGTTTTCCTGGCAAGTAGAGGAATAATCTGGTTTTGGCTTTTTTTCTTTTTTGGTGCTGTTATTGCAGAGCCTTACATACTTGGACTAATAAAACTGGTAAAAGCCACATGGCAAGAGGATCCACGTTTCCAAGACAGTAGTTCCGAGGGTGATGATGAGCCCAAGACATCAGAAATTGGAAAGGACCAAGAAATGCAAGTTCCATTTGTATTTGTTGTCTCCTTGGTTGTAGTAGTTGGATGCTGTGGGTCTATTAAGAGCAGCACTCAGGAAACGGGAAACGGACATTGCACACCTCTGAGCGGTGAAAGTCACCCTGGAAAACCTTTTGTGCTGCACAGAGTCAAAACTCCCAGCAGCCCATTTGGTGTGAAGTTGAATATGAAAAGAGAGAAGTGGAGCACAAGAAATTAACTGGGTCGTTTTGGTTTGACCACAACCAAACGGAGTTTGGCCAAAAGCCAAAGACGCAGTCAGTTTTCTTTTAAAAAGCGGGGTTTTTGATAGAAGGCTGTATTTGGTTACTGTGGAGTAAAGCTCTTCAAGGTTGACCATTTCTCTGAAGCGCTACAGCTTCAACTCGCGTTCATGGAATTTTATAGTGCCTTTTAGGATGCTAAAATCCCTTTGTACTTGTCTAGGTTTCTTTCTTTACCCCACACGGAAAGTGCTAGAGCTTTCCTCTTCTCCAAAGATGATGAATGCCCAAGAGGTACAACGGAACTGATTCCCCCCTTTTGTATTTTTTTCCTTTTAAACTCTTACTGGAATTCAGTGAGGAAAAAATGCTGCCCGCTTATGAATGTTTTGTAGTCAACATTTGCCATCCTTACTCGGGGTCTAGGTTGTGGTAGAAGCCCGTGAGGAAGTCCTGGCAAAATAAAGGCTGAGCAGCTGTCTGGCTTTCTTTTCTTCCAGATAATTGCCTAATAAGTATCTGGACTTTTGCAGCTTACCAAAAAAATAGTCACTGGACAAGCTGCCTAGACATTTCGGACCCTCCTTTCAGGCATGTATATCATCTTTAACTTTTTCTTGTCTTTCTGCTGTCATCATTAAGAATGTTGAGTATTCTTATCAGCCACATACGCAGCCTGTGTGGTTCTTTGCCCTCGTGAATCTTGGGTTTTCTCTTCTGGATCCAGTGAATTTTGTATTTAAAAACAAAGAAAACAACAACAGAAGAGAACATACACAGCCCTAAAACATTCCACAGGCCACCAAAAGGATGGCTTGTTACATTTGATAGAATATAGCATTAGGACAGGCTTAAAGGATGTTTGTTTCTTGAGACTTACTAGATAACTCTGATGCAATGTACTGATGTGTTCATACAGTTACTGTCCTGCGTGCTTCCAGCCTGTCTGATTTACAGCGCGGGTTAAAATGGGGATCTCAGTCGTCAGCAGCCATCAGTTTTGCGGGCAGATGTAGGCTCCCAGTGTTGAGCTTTTACTGGAACAGCTGCTATTTCACTGCAATCTAGATTTCAGCACGTTCAGGAGAACTGCTGCTGCCTTTCATTTTTCATAGTACACGAGGCTGTAACACAGACCATTTCTGTTGGAGCCCACGTGTGGTGGTGGGGGGAAGAGAATAGGAAGGACGCGAAGAATAGGGCTGCTGACTTTATTGCTGTGTTGCTCATGAGTGTTCCAAGCAGCAGCATAATCACAAGTGCTTAACCCTTATAATTGGTTCTTTGTTTTGTGCAGAGGGCCCAAAGTTATTTTGTAGATCAACAGAGCCCAGTGAAGAGGAAGACGGTTGGGAAGACAGACGTAGATTATTGCTTGAGGTGAGTAGGTAACGTCTGTTCCCTGGTAACTGTGGCTGAAAGCTGAGCATGAGGAGGGAACACGGCTATGAATCTGCATGAGAAATTAATTCAGGACCTGGACAAGAGCCTGAAACTTTGTAATTACCAGAGAACACAAGTGGTTTAGTATACTGGTTGTGATGTCACTCAGGTAAACCACTACATCTCTGTATGTTACAGGACCAGCTACTTAACTGCATGTAAAGAAAGTGTTCAAGAGAAACAGTGAATTTAGAGACTTCTCCTAAGAGTGGATTCAGAGACTTCTCCTAATGAGACGTTAGATTTTCACTATTTTCTGGAATGCCGAAGGAAGCATAAGGACGCCAAAAGAAGAAAAGTGAAAGTAAAGCAATAAACATTTTTTTCTGATGAGAAGCGGGTCATGTTTCTTCCTTGAAGAAGCTGCCAAACAGTGCTACTTTGGAAATCCTTTCCAAGATCTAATAGGAAAAACTCTGGGCAAACCCTGTTAGGCAGTGTTTGTGAGCTGGGGCTGATGGCCTCGGCTTCTGGGGAGGCACGGGAAGGCTCCAGTCCTGACTGGCTGGTCAGGCTGGGGCCATTGAGCTCTGGCTCATCCCTGGGGGCTCCAAGGGAAAGCAGGAAGGTCAAGGGCCCCCCAAGCCAGGGCCAGGGCCAGAGCGGTGCCCTCAGCCCTCCAGGAGCGGACGGGCTCTGCCAAGCCCAGCCTGGGCACTGCCCCCAGCCCAGGGACACCGGGGTGCTTTGCCTCATACCCGTGCCCAGACCAGCACAGCTGTCACACTCCCAGCTGGCTGTGCTGTATCTCAGGCCGGAGCAGTGCCTGTGAGTGACCTCAGCAGTGGAGGAGCAGCACAGGAGCAGATCCCAGGGCCTGGGGAAGAAGGAGGTTCATGGCGCTGAGGACAAAGTGCCCAGAGCTCGGGATTGTCCGGCTGAGCTCTTCTGGCTCCTTCTGCTTCCAGCCCTTGCCGAGACACGGGTTCACTACAGAGCTCTGGGTGCCACTTCCCAACTTGGCCCTCCTCCGCTGCCTCCTCCCTGCCTCCCTGGCATTGCGCCAGCTGTGCCTCCCTCCTAGTTCAGTGAAGGCATCCTTGTCCTCCCCAGGTGCCTCTCCCATGGAGACAGGAAAATTGATGAACTCCCGCTGCCCCGGCATCAGGCAGGTGCAGGGTGTCCCTGCTCGTCACCCCTTGCTTCCCAGGGCTCACGCTGATTGCTCTAGAAGCCATTGATCTGGATTTTCCAGGAGCATGTTTGCAAAGACATGAATGAGAAAAGGCCAAAAGAACGGTTTGTGCTTCTCTTCTAGTTGTTTTTTACAATATATTTATTTGCTAGTAGGAAAGCATGGACCAAACTGGCAAAAGTGCCTTTCATGTGGGAAAAGCATCCCTCCTGCATTTGACTTCTGAGTGGAGGACTGTTTCAAGCTCTCCCAGTCAGATGCACACAGAAAGCTCCCACTGAATTCTCTGGGTTTCCATCGGAGTCAGTGTAAAAAGTTGGGCAGCCGACTGCCAGGGCCAGGAGCCCTGGAGTGGCACTGCATGAACAGCCCCTTTCTGCCAACAGTGCCACCCTCGATGGCTGCCCCAGGGCCTGGCATTTGACCCTGCACTTGCTGCAGGAACCCCTGCTCTGGTTCCGCTCTGACCAAAGGCTCGGACCCATCTCAGAACCTCGGTTCCCAATTGGGCAGCCCCAAATGGGTGGCGTGGGACGGAGGCCATTGTTGCCCCTATTTTGGGTGCACGTTGCTGATGTCAGAGTGGCCATTGTGACCCGTGCGACCAAGGCCACAAGAGGGAACGCTGGGCTCAGGCCGTGTGTCAGTGCCGCCTGACAACGGAAGGAGAAGGCAGGACAGGGACAGGGCTGCCCAGGGGCCAGAGGAGCCCCACACTTCGGGGCTCTGGGCCTGTGCTGCAGGCTCACCTGCCTCTCCCTTCCCAGAGGCAGCGGAGGAACATCCAGAGGAGACAGCAGTGTTCCTCGACGCTGTGACGGGAGGAAAAGGAGGACAGGAGCAGGGCTCACCAGGGAGTAGTGCCCTCGTGGCTCTGGGCCTGTTCTGCGAACACCCCACACTCCTCTTTCTCCCACAGAGAGAGAGGACGAGCACCTGGAGGAGACCGCAGTGTTCCTGCACAGGGACTCACTGCTGACAAGAACCATGGCAGACAGGAAACAGGAGGCCCCTGATGCCAGAGAGCCAGGTGAGGGCAAAGCAGCCCTCCCGCAGCCTGGCGCAGGGGCTGTCGGGGCAGCCAGCGTGGGGCCCAGAGCGGAGGCAGGGGGAGGCAGGAGCTGCCCAGCCATGCTGGGGCTGGGAGCCTCCTTCCTCCCCAAGGGGGGCCCAGCTGGGCGGGGGGCAGCTGTTGGGACGGCCGTGCCCGCGCTGTCCCCTGCTCCCCAAGGCCTCCAGGCCTGCCCATCAGCCAGGCAGGCAGGGCCAGAGCAGCCCTGGGGCCGATGCTGCGGGCTAAGAGCCCCGCAGAGGTGCTCGTGCCCGGTGCCATTGGCTCTGTCCCCTGCAGCATGCCTGCTGTGCCGCCGCGCAGAGGCTGACCCGGACATCTGTGGCGACAAACGGGAGAAGCACGGGCTCTGTGCCCACGTCTTCTGCCTGGTGAGTTGCACCGGGCCTCCCACCAGCACTGCAGTGGGCAGCCCCTGCCACTCTCTCCTCATCAGCTCCTCGCCTTTTCCGCAGTATTTTGCCAGCCTCCTTTCTCAAAAAGACGATGATCGGACAGGACTCATGGGCTTTCGCCCTCGCGATATCCACCTTGCAGTCAGCCGAGCGGCTCAGAAGGTGAGAGCCTGACAGGAGCAGGGAGATTTGTGCCAGGCGAGGTTTGCCAGAGCTTAGCCCAGACCCCACGAAAGAAAGGCCGGCCCTCCCTTCCCACCAGCTGTGGGACAAAAGTCTGGCTCCCAGCAGCTCCACAGAGCCTCTGGCACAGGAGCCTCTTCCTCCAGGCGGGTCTGTGGGCTGAGACCCAGCAGCGGCCACAGTCCTGCGCCCTGCCCGGAGCCGTGGGGCTGCCTGGCGAGGCCCCGAGGCTGCCGCTGATGGGGCTGCTTGGCTCTTTCCAGCACTGCTGCGTCTGTGGGGAGACTGGGGCCACCATCATGTGCTGTCAGGAAGACTGCGACAGATGGTTCCACCTGCCCTGTGCCAAGGACGGTGCCTGTGTCACACAGTATATTGCACAGTACAGGTACCTCCTCTCCCCTTCTGGTCACCCCTGCAGAAAGACCCAGCATTTCTCACTTTGCCCATTCCTTTTCCCCCAGCGCCTACTGCCCTGAGCACGGCCCACATCTGGAGCTGGGGGTGACTCCAGAGCCGGAAACCGAATGCCCCATCTGCATGGAGACTGTGGACGATAGAGAGACTTATGGCACCATGGTGTGCCCAGCGTGCAAAAGGGCCTGGTTCCACAGGGACTGCATCCAGGTAGGAGCCATTCCCGCAGCCCCGGGGCACAGCAGGTGCTCAGCAGCACCAGGGCCTCACTCACACTGCTTCTGTTTGGCCTGCAGGGACAGGCCTTGCGCGCTGGTCTTTTATGCCTCCACTGCCCCCTCTGCAGAGACGTTAGAGCATTTCTTCCCCGAATGTTCATCATGGGGATCCGAATCCCCTTCAGGTTGGTGTCCTTCTGCCTGGCTCACAACACAGGAAGGGGCAGGCGCTGTGCCGTGCCAGGGCCTGCCCCAGCAGTCCTGGCCCTGCCCTGTCCCGTGAGTCTGGGCTTCAGCTTCACGCACGACTTGCAAAAGCACTGGAGGAAGAGCAGGGACAGCCTGTACCTCCAGGATGGCGGAGCAGCACAAGCTCATCAGCTTTTCCTTTCTCCATCAGACAGCCAACATGGGAGGACAACGATTCCTTTGCTGAATTAGGAGAGAGGCACAGCCGGTGCAATGCCAGAGAGTGCCATTATCCAGGAGGCAGGGAGGAGGCAGAGGAAGAGGGGTAAGTCGGGAAGCTGCACCCCGTCTCAGCAAGGGCTCAAAGCAGAAGGAACCAGAAGAGCTCAGCCAGATAATCCCGAGCTGTGGAGACTTTGCCTTCAGTGCCATGAACCTGTTTGCTTTCCCAGGCCCTGGGAACTGCTCCTGTGCTCCTCCTGCGCTGCTGAGGGCAGCCACCGGCGCTGCTCCGGCCTGAGATACAGCACAGCCAGCTGGGAGTGTGACAGCTGTGCTGGTCTGGGCACGGGTATGAGGCAAAGCACCCCGGTGTCCCTGGGCTGGGGGCAGTGCCCAGGCTGGGCTTGGCAGAGCCCATCCGCTCCTGGAGGGCTGAGGGCACCGCTCTGGCCCTGGCCCTAGCCCTGGCCTGGCAGGCCCTTGACCTTCCTGCTTCCCTTTTCAGCCTCCAGCCATGAGGCAGAGTTCAACGGCCCCAGCCTGACCAGCCAGTCAGGACTGGAGCCGGCCCATGGCTCCGCAGAATCCGAGGCCATCAGCCACAGCTCTGGCAGCCCGGTGCCATCAGGTCTGTCTCCTCCATCTCCATCTCGAGAGAGCAGAAAACGCAGCAGCACCAACCATGAGCCGTTGCTGGAATCTTCCTCGCTGGAGAGGAGCAGCCCTGGCACAGAAAGTGAGGCAACATCAAGGTCATCAGACAGCAGCTCCCCAGACCCTGAGGACGGCAGCCGTCCTAAAAGTCCTGGACCTGACCATAGGCAAAGCCGCTCTCACCAGCAACATTGGGCCCTGAATCGAACTGTCCGGTCAAGGAGTCGCCGAGACAGAAACCACAGGACAGGACCACGGGCTGAGAGGCCCAGGCACAGGGGGACACCAACAGAGGCATCCCCCCTACGCAACCGCTCTCGCCAGCAAGGTCCGGCCCCAAATCCACCTGTCCGGTTGAGGAGTCGCCGAGACAGGAGCCACAGGACAGGACCACGGGCTGAGAGGCCCAGGCGTGGGGGGACACCATCAGAGACATCCCCCCGATGCAGCCGCTCCCGCCAGCAAGGTCTGGCCCCAAATCCACCTGTCCGGTCGAGGAGTCACCGTGACGGGGGCCGCAGGACAGGATCAGGTGCTGAGAGGCCCAGGTGTAGGGAGACATCATCAGGGACATCCCCCAGATGCAGCCGCTCTCGCCAGCAAGGTCTGGCCCCAAATCCACCTGTCCGGTCGAGGAGTCGCCGTGACGGGGGTCGCAGGACAGGACCAAGGGCTGAGAGGCCCAGGCAGAGGGAGACATCATCAGGGACATCCACCAGGAGCAACCGCTCCCGCCAGCGACGTCGTGCCTCAACTCAGACCTCGAAAAGCAGCATGTAGTGTCATCTTTTCTTTCTAGTCCTCCTGTTCTCTGCCAAAAGTGAAGGTGAGGAAGGTCAATACAGGGACCTTGAGATTTGCAGGTCTCTGAGAAAAGCATATTAGCTCTTGACATTGCTATTGGCAGGAAAGAAATCTGTGCTAAATACCTGGATTTCTATGTCACCATGTATTAAGTGAAAAGTCACTTAAGGGTGTGGCTAATTAAAAAAGGACACTTGTTCCTGCCTTTAGACTCAAACCTCAGATGTTTCCCCACTGCTTCCCCTTGATAGGGAACCACTCCTTAATGGGCTTGGATACATTTAGGGAGACACCAAGAGCAAGGAGGCTCTTAGGGAAGCTGTCTTTGAAAAGGACATGTGCTGTGTTGCTATCCTTGAACAATCTGATTTCAGGAAAGCCAAAAGGAAGAAGAAAGAAGAGAGCGAGACATTGCCTCAAGTGTCTGAAGACATGGATCGCGATATTGCTGCTGACTTAAGAGACTTGTTTGGACTTTCAAAGAACAAACCAGAAAAAACGGAGGACTATTGCTGCTGATTTAAAAGACTTGTTTGGACTTTCAAAGAACAAACCAGAAAAAACGGAGGACTATTGCTGCTGATTTAAAAGACTTGTTTGGACTTTCAAAGAACAAACCAGAAAAAACGGAGGACTATTGCTGCTGATTTAAAAGACTTGTTTGGACTTTCAAAGAACAAACCAGAAAAAACGGAGGACTATTGCTGCTGATTTAAAAGACTTGTTTGGACTTTCAAAGAACAAACCAGAAAAAACGGAGGACTATTGCTGCTGATTTAAAAGACTTGTTTGGACTTTCAAAGAACAAACCAGAAAAAACGGAGGACTATTGCTGCTGATTTAAAAGACTTGTTTGGACTTTCAAAGAACAAACCAGAAAAAACGGAGGACTATTGCTGCTGATTTAAGAGACTTGTTTGGACTTTCAAAGAACAAACCAGAAAAAACAGAGGACTATTGCTGCTGATTTAAAAGACTTGTTTGGACTTTCAAAGAACAAACCAGAAAAAACGGAGGACTATTGCTGCTGATTTAAAAGACTTGTTTGGACTTTCAAAGAACAAACCAGAAAAAACGGAGGACTATTGCTGCTGATTTAAAAGACTTGTTTGGACTTTCAAAGAACCAGAAAAAACGGAGGACTATTGCTGCTGATTTAAAAGACTTGTTTGGACTTTCAAAGAACAAACCAGAAAAAACGGAGGACTATTGCTGCTGATTTAAAAGACTTGTTTGGACTTTCAAAGAACAAACCAGAAAAAACGGAGGACTATTGCTGCTGATTTAAAAGACTTGTTTGGACTTTCAAAGAACAAACCAGAAAAAACAGAGGACTATTGCTGCTGATTTAAAAGACTTGTTTGGACTTTCAAAGAACAAACCAGAAAAAACGGAGGACTATTGCTGCTGATTTAAAAGACTTGTTTGGACTTTCAAAGAACAAACCAGAAAAAACGGAGGACTATTGCTGCTGATTTAAAAGACTTGTTTGGACTTTCAAAGAACAAACCAGAAAAAACGGAGGACATACTCTGGGACAAAGAGGATGCGCAGGACTCTGTCCCAGCTGACCATCTGGGACCCTCTGCCTGCGAACGACGTAGCTCAGGAGTCGAGCGCTTTCACTTTTCCTTCTTTGGAGACACGCAGGAGTCGGGCATGAACGAAGGTTATAAAACCATAATTTTGCTTAGCATTATACCATTTTACTATCCCTAAGATCTTAGGTACTATGATCTTTTCCTTTTTCCGAGTGGCTGCTGTTTTCTGTCTCGCTGCGTCTTTGCTCTCTCCTTCGGTCGCTCCCGTGTTGCAATTGTTGGAGCTGCTGGTGCCTGCGCGCTCTTCCCGGGGTCGCGTTCGGGGCTGCGCAGGCCGGGCCGGGCTGCGCCGCTCAGTTCTCCGTGCGTCGCCTCCTCTGGTCGCAGCTTCGCTGCCGCTGCCAGGCGCTGCACCCACGTCTCGGCCGGGCCCCCGAGCGACGACTCCCCCGTGCCCTGCTCCAGCGCGCGTCTCGGCCGGACGCGGCTCCGTTCCACCGCCACCGCCGCCAGCCGCCGCCTGCGCGCCGCCCCTCTCGGCCGGGCGTTCCCGGGGCTCGCTCCACCACGCACTGTGCGGGACCGGGCAGGCACCGCCGGGTCCCGCCGCTCCTCGCTCCGCCACCGACACCGCGGCTCGCTTGGCTCCGCCCGCACGCGGGAACTGCCTCGCTGCTGCTCGCAGAGCGCTCGGTGCACGTGGCCTGGGCCGCACGGCCCCTGCGCCACGCTTCCCTTCGCCAGGACACAGCTGACACTGCTCAACAGTCTCGGTAATTAAATAATATTCACGAAAATATTCTTCCATCGGCATATATTTTGACTCCAATATTAACTGTGTCCAAACGGTTTTCCAAAAGCCCTTGGTAATAATTAAATCCCAAGAAACATAGAAAAAGTTCTTAAACAACCATGCCAGGAAGTGTTTCAGTTCTTTTTGAGCTTGAATTCAGCTAAAATTTACAAATCGTTGTTCAAGAATCATTTTAAGTTTAAGATAAATGTCCATATGCGGCTCTGAGAGCCAAGAGTCTTCCCACGGTTCCTCCATAGTTTAGATATGGAATAGCAAAGCAAAACCAAGAAGAGGAATCCAAAGTTTCCAGGGTTTACTCATACAAATCAGTCGCTTAGGGATCGGGGATCGTTCTGCTCACAATTCTCCACCATTATGTTGCAGTGGGGATACTGCAACATGCATATATCAAACCAGGAGTCCAGTGGAAAGGAAGTATATATGGACAGACAGATTCTTGCTAGCTGTTTCAGAGATGTTTATTTCCCCAGCCGCACGGCCGGGGCTCTGCCCAGGAACTGTTCCAGTCACGGACCGAGGGTCCTTCTGCCCGCGCAGGGAACACAAACCAACCAATGGGAACGAGGCTGAGCAGGGGCAGGGAAACCCCGTGCCTGTGCCCTCAGGGCCCCTCTGCCGGGGCTGCACGGCGGGGGAGGGACTCCAACAATTTCTACTTGCCAGGCTTGTGGTAGATTAACGAGAGGTAACTCGTGCTTGCATCTCAGGAGTTTTGAAAGGCGTGCTTTGAGAAGGCAGTGGGGTTTTTGCAGAGTGGTGAAAAAGCTTGTTGTCATCCCCTAAATTTCTCAAACAGGGAAAAAGGGGACACACCAGTCACGGCAAGTTTCACAGAACCCGACAAGATTTCAAAGAAAATGTGTGTTAACGTAGAGTGAAGAGCAAAACCCTGGAGCTGACCCCAAGATTCAAGAACATTTTATTAGCTACTGAATTCTGTTCTTGGACCTTTAGAAAATGGAAACTGAATGACACATGATCATTGGCGAGTCCTAACCTCAGATAAAATGAGGCCTTGTGAAATTAAGATGAAACAATATTAAATCAAGCCACAGTCATGTAGGAAAGAAAAGAAACTGTGTGAAGCTGTCCAAAAGATTAAAAAACCCAATGCAACAACACAAGGCAACAAGCCTCCCCCCCCCCCCCCCCCCCCCCTTCTGCTGAATTCAGAAGGTAGGTAGTGTCTTCTGAATGCAGCAATAGGGGTTTAAGAATACGTAGGGGATCCCTAGAACAACGTGGAAAATACTGGAGCAGAGATTTAGCTCAGAAAATCTGAGGGGAGAAGATTCTGTCCTCCTCAAATCTGCCTTCTCCAAGAGAAGTATTTCACTTGAAAGGAGGGAGTTTTCCTGGCAAGTAGAGGAATAATCTGGTTTTGGCTTTTTTTCTTTTTTGGTGCTGTTATTGCAGAGCCTTACATACTTGGACTAATAAAACTGGTAAAAGCCACATGGCAAGAGGATCCACGTTTCCAAGACAGTAGTTCCGAGGGTGATGATGAGCCCAAGACATCAGAAATTGGAAAGGACCAAGAAATGCAAGTTCCATTTGTATTTGTTGTCTCCTTGGTTGTAGTAGTTGGATGCTGTGGGTCTATTAAGAGCAGCACTCAGGAAACGGGAAAGGGACATTGCACACCTCTGAGCGGTGAAAGTCACCCTGGAAAACCTTTTGTGCTGCACAGAGTCAAAACTCCCAGCAGCCCATTTGGTGTGAAGTTGAATATGAAAAGAGAGAAGTGGAGCACAAGAAATTAACTAGGTCGTTTTGGTTTGACCACAACCAAACGGAGTTTGGCCAAAAGCCAAAGACGCAGTCAGTTTTCTTTTAAAAAGCGGGGTTTTTGATAGAAGGCTGTATTTGGTTACTGTGGAGTAAAGCTCTTCAAGGTTGACCATTTCTCTGAAGCGCTACAGCTTCAACTCGCGTTCATGGAATTTTATAGTGCCTTTTAGGATGCTAAAATCCCTTTGTACTTGTCTAGGTTTCTTTCTTTACCCCACACGGAAAGTGCTAGAGCTTTCCTCTTCTCCAAAGATGATGAATGCCCAAGAGGTACAACGGAACTGATTCCCCCCTTTTGTATTTTTTTCCTTTTAAACTCTTACTGGAATTCAGTGAGGAAAAAATGCTGCCCGCTTATGAATGTTTTGTAGTCAACATTTGCCATCCTTACTCGGGGTCTAGGTTGTGGTAGAAGCCCGTGAGGAAGTCCTGGCAAAATAAAGGCTGAGCAGCTGTCTGGCTTTCTTTTCTTCCAGATAATTGCCTAATAAGTATCTGGACTTTTGCAGCTTACCAAAAAAATAGTCACTGGACAAGCTGCCTAGACATTTCGGACCCTCCTTTCAGGCATGTATATCATCTTTAACTTTTTCTTGTCTTTCTGCTGTCATCATTAAGAATGTTGAGTATTCTTATCAGCCACATACGCAGCCTGTGTGGTTCTTTGCCCTCGTGAATCTTGGGTTTTCTCTTCTGGATCCAGTGAATTTTGTATTTAAAAACAAAGAAAACAACAACAGAAGAGAACATACACAGCCCTAAAACATTCCACAGGCCACCAAAAGGATGGCTTGTTACATTTGATAGAATATAGCATTAGGACAGGCTTAAAGGATGTTTGTTTCTTGAGACTTACTAGATAACTCTGATGCAATGTACTGATGTGTTCATACAGTTACTGTCCTGCGTGCTTCCAGCCTGTCTGATTTACAGCGCGGGTTAAAATGGGGATCTCAGTCGTCAGCAGCCATCAGTTTTGCGGGCAGATGTAGGCTCCCAGTGTTGAGCTTTTACTGGAACAGCTGCTATTTCACTGCAATCTAGATTTCAGCACGTTCAGGAGAACTGCTGCTGCCTTTCATTTTTCATAGTACACGAGGCTGTAACACAGACCATTTCTGTTGGAGCCCACGTGTGGTGGTGGGGGGAAGAGAATAGGAAGGACGCGAAGAATAGGGCTGCTGACTTTATTGCTGTGTTGCTCATGAGTGTTCCAAGCAGCAGCATAATCACAAGTGCTTAACCCTTATAATTGGTTCTTTGTTTTGTGCAGAGGGCCCAAAGTTATTTTGTAGATCAACAGAGCCCAGTGAAGAGGAAGACGGTTGGGAAGACAGACGTAGATTATTGCTTGAGGTGAGTAGGTAACGTCTGTTCCCTGGTAACTGTGGCTGAAAGCTGAGCATGAGGAGGGAACACGGCTATGAATCTGCATGAGAAATTAATTCAGGACCTGGACAAGAGCCTGAAACTTTGTAATTACCAGAGAACACAAGTGGTTTAGTATACTGGTTGTGATGTCACTCAGGTAAACCACTACATCTCTGTATGTTACAGGACCAGCTACTTAACTGCATGTAAAGAAAGTGTTCAAGAGAAACAGTGAATTTAGAGACTTCTCCTAAGAGTGGATTCAGAGACTTCTCCTAATGAGACGTTAGATTTTCACTATTTTCTGGAATGCCGAAGGAAGCATAAGGACGCCAAAAGAAGAAAAGTGAAAGTAAAGCAATAAACATTTTTTTCTGATGAGAAGCGGGTCATGTTTCTTCCTTGAAGAAGCTGCCAAACAGTGCTACTTTGGAAATCCTTTCCAAGATCTAATAGGAAAAACTCTGGGCAAACCCTGTTAGGCAGTGTTTGTGAGCTGGGGCTGATGGCCTCGGCTTCTGGGGAGGCACGGGAAGGCTCCAGTCCTGACTGGCTGGTCAGGCTGGGGCCATTGAGCTCTGGCTCATCCCTGGGGGCTCCAAGGGAAAGCAGGAAGGTCAAGGGCCCCCCAAGCCAGGGCCAGGGCCAGAGCGGTGCCCTCAGCCCTCCAGGAGCGGACGGGCTCTGCCAAGCCCAGCCTGGGCACTGCCCCCAGCCCAGGGACACCGGGGTGCTTTGCCTCATACCCGTGCCCAGACCAGCACAGCTGTCACACTCCCAGCTGGCTGTGCTGTATCTCAGGCCGGAGCAGTGCCTGTGAGTGACCTCAGCAGTGGAGGAGCAGCACAGGAGCAGATCCCAGGGCCTGGGGAAGAAGGAGGTTCATGGCGCTGAGGACAAAGTGCCCAGAGCTCGGGATTGTCCGGCTGAGCTCTTCTGGCTCCTTCTGCTTCCAGCCCTTGCCGAGACACGGGTTCACTACAGAGCTCTGGGTGCCACTTCCCAACTTGGCCCTCCTCCGCTGCCTCCTCCCTGCCTCCCTGGCATTGCGCCAGCTGTGCCTCCCTCCTAGTTCAGTGAAGGCATCCTTGTCCTCCCCAGGTGCCTCTCCCATGGAGACAGGAAAATTGATGAACTCCCGCTGCCCCGGCATCAGGCAGGTGCAGGGTGTCCCTGCTCGTCACCCCTTGCTTCCCAGGGCTCACGCTGATTGCTCTAGAAGCCATTGATCTGGATTTTCCAGGAGCATGTTTGCAAAGACATGAATGAGAAAAGGCCAAAAGAACGGTTTGTGCTTCTCTTCTAGTTGTTTTTTACAATATATTTATTTGCTAGTAGGAAAGCATGGACCAAACTGGCAAAAGTGCCTTTCATGTGGGAAAAGCATCCCTCCTGCATTTGACTTCTGAGTGGAGGACTGTTTCAAGCTCTCCCAGTCAGATGCACACAGAAAGTTCCCACTGAATTCTCTGGGTTTCCATCGGAGTCAGTGTAAAAAGTTGGGCAGCCGACTGCCAGGGCCAGGAGCCCTGGAGTGGCACTGCATGAACAGCCCCTTTCTGCCAACAGTGCCACCCTCGATGGCTGCCCCAGGGCCTGGCATTTGACCCTGCACTTGCTGCAGGAACCCCTGCTCTGGTTCCGCTCTGACCAAAGGCTCGGACCCATCTCAGAACCTCGGTTCCCAATTGGGCAGCCCCAAATGGGTGGCGTGGGACGGAGGCCATTGTTGCCCCTATTTTGGGTGCACGTTGCTGATGTCAGAGTGGCCATTGTGACCCGTGCGACCAAGGCCACAAGAGGGAACGCTGGGCTCAGGCCGTGTGTCAGTGCCGCCTGACAACGGAAGGAGAAGGCAAGACAGGGACAGGGCTGCCCAGGGGCCAGAGGGGCCCCACACTTCGGGGCTCTGGGCCTGTGCTGCAGGCTCACCTGCCTCTCCCTTCCCAGAGGCAGCGGAGGAACATCCAGAGGAGACAGCAGTGTTCCTCGACGCTGTGACGGGAGGAAAAGGAGGACAGGAGCAGGGCTCACCAGGGAGTAGTGCCCTCGTGGCTCTGGGCCTGTTCTGCGAACACCCCACACTCCTCTTTCTCCCACAGAGAGAGAGGACGAGCACCTGGAGGAGACCGCAGTGTTCCTGCACAGGGACTCACTGCTGACAAGAACCATGGCAGACAGGAAACAGGAGGCCCCTGATGCCAGAGAGCCAGGTGAGGGCAAAGCAGCCCTCCCGCAGCCTGGCGCAGGGGCTGTCGGGGCAGCCAGCGTGGGGCCCAGAGCGGAGGCAGGGGGAGGCAGGAGCTGCCCAGCCATGCTGGGGCTGGGAGCCTCCTTCCTCCCCAAGGGGGGCCCAGCTGGGCGGGGGGCAGCTGTTGGGACGGCCGTGCCCGCGCTGTCCCCTGCTCCCCAAGGCCTCCAGGCCTGCCCATCAGCCAGGCAGGCAGGGCCAGAGCAGCCCTGGGGCCGATGCTGCGGGCTAAGAGCCCCGCAGAGGTGCTCGTGCCCGGTGCCATTGGCTCTGTCCCCTGCAGCATGCCTGCTGTGCCGCCGCGCAGAGGCTGACCCGGACATCTGTGGCGACAAACGGGAGAAGCACGGGCTCTGTGCCCACGTCTTCTGCCTGGTGAGTTGCACCGGGCCTCCCACCAGCACTGCAGTGGGCAGCCCCTGCCACTCTCTCCTCATCAGCTCCTCGCCTTTTCCGCAGTATTTTGCCAGCCTCCTTTCTCAAAAAGACGATGATCGGACAGGACTCATGGGCTTTCGCCCTCGCGATATCCACCTTGCAGTCAGCCGAGCGGCTCAGAAGGTGAGAGCCTGACAGGAGCAGGGAGATTTGTGCCAGGCGAGGTTTGCCAGAGCTTAGCCCAGACCCCACGAAAGAAAGGCCGGCCCTCCCTTCCCACCAGCTGTGGGACAAAAGTCTGGCTCCCAGCAGCTCCACAGAGCCTCTGGCACAGGAGCCTCTTCCTCCAGGCGGGTCTGTGGGCTGAGACCCAGCAGCGGCCACAGTCCTGCGCCCTGCCCGGAGCCGTGGGGCTGCCTGGCGAGGCCCCGAGGCTGCCGCTGATGGGGCTGCTTGGCTCTTTCCAGCACTGCTGCGTCTGTGGGGAGACTGGGGCCACCATCATGTGCTGTCAGGAAGACTGCGACAGATGGTTCCACCTGCCCTGTGCCAAGGACGGTGCCTGTGTCACACAGTATATTGCACAGTACAGGTACCTCCTCTCCCCTTCTGGTCACCCCTGCAGAAAGACCCAGCATTTCTCACTTTGCCCATTCCTTTTCCCCCAGCGCCTACTGCCCTGAGCACGGCCCACATCTGGAGCTGGGGGTGACTCCAGAGCCGGAAACCGAATGCCCCATCTGCATGGAGACTGTGGACGATAGAGAGACTTATGGCACCATGGTGTGCCCAGCGTGCAAAAGGGCCTGGTTCCACAGGGACTGCATCCAGGTAGGAGCCATTCCCGCAGCCCCGGGGCACAGCAGGTGCTCAGCAGCACCAGGGCCTCACTCACACTGCTTCTGTTTGGCCTGCAGGGACAGGCCTTGCGCGCTGGTCTTTTATGCCTCCACTGCCCCCTCTGCAGAGACGTTAGAGCATTTCTTCCCCGAATGTTCATCATGGGGATCCGAATCCCCTTCAGGTTGGTGTCCTTCTGCCTGGCTCACAACACAGGAAGGGGCAGGCGCTGTGCCGTGCCAGGGCCTGCCCCAGCAGTCCTGGCCCTGCCCTGTCCCGTGAGTCTGGGCTTCAGCTTCACGCACGACTTGCAAAAGCACTGGAGGAAGAGCAGGGACAGCCTGTACCTCCAGGATGGCGGAGCAGCACAAGCTCATCAGCTTTTCCTTTCTCCATCAGACAGCCAACATGGGAGGACAACGATTCCTTTGCTGAATTAGGAGAGAGGCACAGCCGGTGCAATGCCAGAGAGTGCCATTATCCAGGAGGCAGGGAGGAGGCAGAGGAAGAGGGGTAAGTCGGGAAGCTGCACCCCGTCTCAGCAAGGGCTCAAAGCAGAAGGAGGCAGAAGAAGAGCTCAGCCAGATAATCCCGAGCTGTGGAGACTTTGCCTTCAGTGCCATGAACCTGTTTGCTTTCCCAGGCCCTGGGAACTGCTCCTGTGCTCCTCCTGCGCTGCTGAGGGCAGCCACCGGCGCTGCTCCGGCCTGAGAAACAGCACAGCCAGCTGGGAGTGTGACAGCTGTGCTGGTCTGGGCACAGGTATGAGGCAAAGCACCCCGGTGTCCCTGGGCTGGGGGCAGTGCCCAGGCTGGGCTTGGCAGAGCCCATCCGCTCCTGGAGGGCTGAGGGCACCGCTCTGGCCCTGGCCCTAGCCCTGGCCTGGCAGGCCCTTGACCTTCCTGCTTCCCTTTTCAGCCTCCAGCCATGAGGCAGAGTTCAACGGCCCCAGCCTGACCAGCCAGTCAGGACTGGAGCCGGCCCATGACTCCGCAGAATCCGAGGCCATCAGCCACAGCTCTGGCAGCCCGGTGCCATCAGGTCTGTCTCCTCCATCTCCATCTCGAGAGAGCAGAAAACGCAGCAGCACCAACCATGCAGCACTAGAGCCGTTGCTGGAATCTTCCTCGCTGGAGAGGAGCAGCCCCGGCACAGAAAGTGAGGCAACATCAGGGTCATCAGACAGCAGCTCCCCAGACCCTGAGGACGGCAGCCGTCCTAAAAGTCCTGGACCTGACCATAGGCAAAGCCGCTCTCACCAGCAACATTGGGCCCTGAATCGAACTGTCGGGTCGAGGAGTCGCCGAGACAGAAACCACAGGACAGGACCACGGGCTGAGAGGCCCAGGCACAGGGGGACACCATCAGAGGCATCCCCCCTACGCAACCGCTCTCGCCAGCAAGGTCTGGCCCCAAATCCACCTGTCCGGTTGAGGAGTCGCCGAGACAGGAGCCACAGGACAGGACCAAGTGCTGAGAGGCCCAGGCGCGGGGGGACACCATCAGAGACATCCCCCCGATGCAGCCGCTCCCGCCAGCAAGGTCCGGCCCCAAATCCACCTGTCCGGTTGAGGAGTCGCCGTGACGGGGGCCGCAGGACAGGATCAGGTGCTGAGAGGCCCAGGTGTAGGGAGACATCATCAGGGACATCCCCCAGATGCAGCCGCTCCCGCCAGCAAGGTCTGGCCCCAAATCCACCTGTCCGGTCGAGGAGTCGCCGTGACGGGGGCCGCAGGACAGGACCAAGGGCTGAGAGGCCCAGGCAGAGGGAGACATCATCAGGGACATCCACCAGGAGCAACCGCTCCCGCCAGCGACGTCGTGCCTCAACTCAGACCTCGAAAAGCAGCATGTAGTGTCATCTTTTCTTTCTAGTCCTCCTGTTCTCTGCCAAAAGTGAAGGTGAGGAAGGTCAATACAGGGACCTTGAGATTTGCAGGTCTCTGAGAAAAGCATATTAGCTCTTGACATTGCTATTGGCAGGAAAGAAATCTGTGCTAAATACCTGGATTTCTATGTCACCATGTATTAAGTGAAAAGTCACTTAAGGGTGTGGCTAATTAAAAAAGGACACTTGTTCCTGCCTTTAGACTCAAACCTCAGATGTTTCCCCACTGCTTCCCCTTGATAGGGAACCACTCCTTAATGGGCTTGGATACATTTAGGGAGACACCAAGAGCAAGGAGGCTCTTAGGGAAGCTGTCTTTGAAAAGGACATGTGCTGTGTTGCTATCCTTGAACAATCTGATTTCAGGAAAGCCAAAAGGAAGAAGAAAGAAGAGAGCGAGACATTGCCTCAAGTGTCTGAAGACATGGATCGCGATATTGCTGCTGACTTAAGAGACTTGTTTGGACTTTCAAAGAACAAACCAGAAAAAACAGAGGACTATTGCTGCTGATTTAAAAGACTTGTTTGGACTTTCAAAGAACAAACCAGAAAAAACGGAGGACTATTGCTGCTGATTTAAGAGACTTGTTTGGACTTTCAAAGAACAAACCAGAAAAAACGGAGGACTATTGCTGCTGATTTAAAAGACTTGTTTGGACTTTCAAAGAACAAACCAGAAAAAACGGAGGACTATTGCTGCTGATTTAAAAGACTTGTTTGGACTTTCAAAGAACAAACCAGAAAAAACGGAGGACTATTGCTGCTGATTTAAAAGACTTGTTTGGACTTTCAAAGAACAAACCAGAAAAAACGGAGGACATACTCTGGGACAAAGAGGATGCGCAGGACTCTGTCCCAGCTGACCATCTGGGACCCTCTGCCTGCGAACGACGTAGCTCAGGAGTCGAGCGCTTTCACTTTTCCTTCTTTGGAGACACGCAGGAGTCGGGCATGAACGAAGGTTATAAAACCATAATTTTGCTTAACATTATACCATTTTACTATCCCTAAGATCTTAGGTACTATGATCTTTTCCTTTTTCCGAGTGGCTGCTGTTTTCTGCCTCGCTGCGTCTTTGCTCTCTCCTTCGGTCGCTCCCGTGTTGCAATTGTTGGAGCTGCTGGTGCCTGCGCGCTCTTCCCGGGGTCGCGTTCGGGGCTGCGCGGGCCGGGCCGGGCCGGGCCGGGCCGCGCCGCTCAGTTCTCCGTGCGTCGCCTCCTCTGGTCGCAGCTTCGCTGCCGCTGCCAGGCGCTGCACCCACGTCTCGGCCGGGCCCCCGAGCGACGACTCCCCCGTGCCCTGCTCCAGCGCGCGTCTCGGCCGGACGCGGCTCCGTTCCACCGCCACCGCCGCCAGCCGCCGCCTGCGCGCCGCCCCTCTCGGCCGGGCGTTCCCGGGGCTCGCTCCACCACGCACTGTGCGGGACCGGGCAGGCACCGCCGGGTCCCGCCGCTCCTCGCTCCGCCACCGACACCGCGGCTCGCTTGGCTCCGCCCGCACGCGGGAACTGCCTCGCTGCTGCTCGCAGAGCGCTCGGTGCACGTGGCCTGGGCCGCACGGTCCCTGCGCCACGCTTCCCTTCGCCAGGACACAGCTGACACTGCTCAACAGTCTCGGTAATTAAATAATATTCACGAAAATATTCTTCCATCGGCATATATTTTGACTCCAATATTAACTGTGTCCAAACGGTTTTCCAAAAGCCCTTGGTAATAATTAAATCCCAAAAAACATAGAAAAAGTTCTTAAACAACCATGCCAGGAAGTGTTTCAGTTCTTTTTGAGCTTGAATTCAGCTAAAATTTACAAATCGTTGTTCAAGAATCATTTTAAGTTTAATGTCCATATGCGGCTCTGAGAACCAAGAGTCTTCCCACGGTTCCTCCATAGTTTAGATATGGAATAGCAAAGCAAAACCAAGAAGAGGAATCCAAAGTTTCCAGGGTTTACTCATACAAATCAGTCGCTTAGGGATCGGGGATCGTTCTGCTCACAATTCTCCACCATTATGTTGCAGTGGGGATACTGCAACATGCGTATATCAAACCAGGAGTCCAGTGGAAAGGAAGTATATATGGACAGACAGATTCTTGATAGCTGTTTCAGAGATGTTTATTTCCCCAGCCGCACGGCCGGGGCTCTGCCCAGGAACTGTTCCAGTCACGGACCGAGGGTCCTTCTGCCCGCGCAGGGAACACAAACCAACCAATGGGAACGAGGCTGAGCAGGGGCAGGGAAACCCCGTGTCTGTGCCCTCAGGGCCCCTCTGCCGGGGCTGCACGGCGGGGGAGGGACCCCAACAATTTCTACTTGCCAGGCTTGTGGTAGATTAACGAGAGGTAACTCGTGCTTGCATCTCAGGAGTTTTGAAAGGCGTGCTTTGAGAAGGCAGTGGGGTTTTTGCAGAGTGGTGAAAAAGCTTGTTGTCATCCCCTAAATTTCTCAAACAGGGAAAAAGGGGACACACCAGTCACGGCAAGTTTCACAGAACCCGACAAGATTTCAAAGAAAATGTGTGTTAACGTAGAGTGAAGAGCAAAACCCTGGAGCTGACCCCAAGATTCAAGAACATTTTATTAGCTACTGAATTCTGTTCTTGGACCTTTAGAAAATGGAAACTGAATGACACATGATCATTGGCGAGTCCTAACCTCAGATAAAATGAGGCCTTGTGAAATTAAGATGAAACAATATTAAATCAAGCCACAGTCATGTAGGAAAGAAAAGAAACTGTGTGAAGCTGTCCAAAAGATTAAAAAACCCAATGCAACAACACAAGGCAACAAGCCTCCGCCCCACCCCCCCCGCCCCTTCTGCTGAATTCAGAAGGTAGGTAGTGTCTTCTGAATGCAGCAATAGGGGTTTAAGAATACGTAGGGGATCCCTAGAACAACGTGGAAAATACTGGAGCAGAGATTTAGCTCAGAAAATCTGAGGGGAGAAGATTCTGTCCTCCTCAAATCTGCCTTCTCCAAGAGAAGTATTTCACTTGAAAGGAGGGAGTTTTCCTGGCAAGTAGAGGAATAATCTGGTTTTGGCTTTTTTTCTTTTTTGGTGCTGTTATTGCAGAGCCTTACATACTTGGACTAATAAAACTGGTAAAAGCCACATGGCAAGAGGATCCACGTTTCCAAGACAGTAGTTCCGAGGGTGATGATGAGCCCAAGACATCAGAAATTGGAAAGGACCAAGAAATGCAAGTTCCATTTGTATTTGTTGTCTCCTTGGTTGTAGTAGTTGGATGCTGTGGGTCTATTAAGAGCAGCACTCAGGAAACGGGAAAGGGACATTGCACACCTCTGAGCGGTGAAAGTCACCCTGGAAAACCTTTTGTGCTGCACAGAGTCAAAACTCCCAGCAGCCCATTTGGTGTGAAGTTGAATATGAAAAGAGAGAAGTGGAACACAAGAAATTAACTGGGTCGTTTTGGTTTGACCACAACCAAACGGAGTTTGGCCAAAAGCCAAAGACACAGTCAGTTTTCTTTTAAAAAGCGGGGTTTTTGATAGAAGGCTGTATTTGGTTACTGTGGAGTAAAGCTCTTCAAGGCTGACCATTTCTCTGAAGCGCTACAGCTTCAACTCGCGTTCATGGAATTTTATAGTGCCTTTTAGGATGCTAAAATCCCTTTGTACTTGTCTAGGTTTCTTTCTTTACCCCACACGGAAAGTGCTAGAGTTTTCCTCTTCTCCAAAGATGATGAATGCCCAAGAGGTACAACGGAACTGATTCCCCCCTTTTGTATTTTTTTCCTTTTAAACTCTTACTGGAATTCAGTGAGGAAAAAATGCTGCCCGCTTATGAATGTTTTGTAGTCAACATTTGCCATCCTTACTCGGGGTCTCAAAAAAAATTACAAGTAAAAATTACAAGTGCTCACTAAAATATTTACGTATTAATATATTATTTTAATATTATACAAATTGATATTTATCAGGCCTTCACTACATCACAACAACCCTCAGAGCAGATAGCATTTAATTTTCTCTAGTCAGGTGAATTACTTCTGCTGCTGTTTTTGAAGGGGTATCTGAAGCCTTCTCTTCCTATGAGCTCCTATAGAATAAAGTCTCACCTTTTTGCAGTAAGAGCTCCATAATTTCTGTATGTCCCATCTGTGCAGCCAGGGCAAGGGGTGTGACCCCATGTCCACTGCGGGGGTCAGGATCTGCTCCAGAATCCAGGAGAAGCTGCACCAGAGCCTTCCTGCCCAGTCTGGCTGCCTCATGCAGAGCAGTTCTCTCATGGACACAGCGCAAATTCACTCTGGCACCAGATCGTAGCAACAAGGAGGCAATGTCATAGGAATCAAGTTTAATTGCTGTAGGACAACAAGCAAGGAATCAGACAGGATGCTATTCACTGCTATTCTGTGCACAATGGTTGCTGTTACATGGCAGCCCAGGAAAGCTGTTCCTGGCAGTGCTATTTATACAAGGAGAAATGCCACCCTACATTGAAGGGTTTAACTCATCAACAAGTCTCTTCTTTGCTTCCAGGACAGCACTAAGTATACAAATGAATAATTTCATGGGAATCTCTTTTTCTCTCTGTACATTTTTTCTCTGTTGCATTTGGTAATGGAACAAAGCTCTCCTTGCCACTAGATGGAGACCACATCCAGGGCCTTGGTGCTCAGGAGCTGCCACCAGACTCTGTTTAATCTCCGTAAGAGTCACCATAATGTGAAACAAAGCTCATACTGACTGTTTCATATGCTGCCTTAGCTTAAGAAGCCTGAACTCTTAAGTCAGTGAGGATCTTAAAAGAGAAATTTGCATTAGCTCCAGTGGGTGGAATGATTAGGCAATACCCTTCCCTCCTTCTCCCTTTGATCTTCCAGGCTGTGCAGGATAGAGAGTGTCCTTCAGCAGGACAGATTAGGCTGAGCAGCTTCATGTGCCACAGCTGCTTGAACACCAGTGACAGCATTCTGTGATAGAAACTGTGATGTCCCATTATCTGTAACCTGCACAGCTGCTTTAGATAAATCCCATGCATCCCCTTCTTGGGGGATGGTGCATTTTCATGTCGTGCACTTCAAAAGTATCTAGGAGTTCCCTACATTTTTTTTAAGCAGATGGCCCTGACTTGAAGCTGCAGCCATTTCACAAGGATGGACTGAGGGTCCTACAGATGATTGGTAGGCTTTTTTCTCCTCCTTTTTGAAAAAGAAAACACCCTTCCAATACAGAAAAATGTATAAATCCAAGAAACTTAAGAGTGTTCCTTTAGAATTCAGATAATGAGAACACACTTTACTTTTTTCAGTTAGATTCAGTAAGAATGAAGGCATCATAACCCAGACTGAGGGAAGCAGAAGAAATGAACACAGAACACTTCTGGAAAACATTTTGGGAAAATATGGTTCTTTTACAAATCAAGAATTACAGTTCTTGTGCATGATCAAATTAAAGTGGCATTCACACAAAGAGTGTGGGTATGAGACTATACTAGGACTATACTAGGTATGGGGTCTTATTCCTAAATTACAAAATATTAAAGAGAAGCAAACAGAGAATGTCAGCCTGTCTCCTTCACTTGTCATCTCTGGACTAATGCCAGCAATGTCTAAATAGGGACTATTTAGAGACTTTGCACTCTATATACTGCAGATACATGAGGCTGGTTAGCTACAATTTTTGAAAATTAAAGCAATTGCCTTGGGTTTTGGAGAAAGGGAGGCTGACGCAATGAAGGAGATACCATGTGGACAGAGAATATCAATGTTTTATGCCTGCAGACATGAAGAGCAGTGATAGCATGAAGAAGCAGAAGGACTTGTTACCTGGCATCACTGCAGAAATGATGCCAACAAAACAGAGGATGACACTCTGCACTTCATGGAGAAAGCTAATTATCATGTGAGAAAAACAGACAGGGACAGACACATTCAGTGCTGAGATTAACAACTTTTTTTCTCCTTATAGCAAAATATTTTAGGCATTGAAGTCAAATATGTCGCACTGAAACCTAAAATGTGTAACTATATTCTCACCTCATTCCCTCACCTCTCCACCCCTAAAACCAGTATTCACCTATAACTAAAGGAGAATCTCCCTCTTCATTTTTAACATTGGGATTGCAGCCATTGAGCAGGAGAAAGTGGACATTGTCCACAAAACAGTTTCTTACTGCCACCAAAAGAGGTGTTTCCCCTTTGAGAGTGGTCTGTTCCCACGTAATGTCACGGGAGGCTGAAATACAGAAAAGCAGAACACATTTGAAGTTGGATGATTCATCAAACTTTGCTTTGTAAAACTTTTTGGTGGAAAACTAGAAGGACTTTGTACCTTGTAAAGTTATTTCAAGGATGTTCTTATTTAGCTGTGCTGCAGCTTCATGCACAGGAAGCCAGCCTTGCTGATCTGCTTCTTCAAAAGCAGAACTGTGCCTCACCAATTTCTTCAAGGCCTCCTCTTGGCCTATTATATTTTAACACAGACACATATCCCATTACTCATCACAAGACAAAATTCAGGCAACTAATACACTGAGTGCCATTTATCCCACCAGTGTATCTTGCTCATTTTAAAAGAAAGGCCTGGAGTTCTCCCTTAATTTCAGGAGACGAAGCACTGGAATTTCTGAAGGGGGTAACACTTGAACCCATCCCACTTCCATGATCCTATCTAATAAGTTAGCTTTTGGATGTCTTGGTTTTAGTTTCCATACTCCTCCCAAGACTATATAAAGAAAAACTGCCCTTAAATCAGGTGATCAAATCAAATGTAGGCATTGCTCAGCCATTCCTGGGATATAGGCTTAGAGTGGTGTATTTGTACTTAACTGTCCGAATTGCTGCAATGATCTGCCCATGTTCTTTGCTTGCAGTATACTGGAAACTGCATAAACAGGACAAGAATAAAATGAGAAGTGAAAATTCATGTGAAGTTCAGGATATAATTATACCTTAAATACTCAGATTTACAAGACATGTTAGATTTCTCTAAGTTACATTGGTTTGGTGAGGGTTTTAAACATTGAAACACTTTTTTTGTTGGTCTTTTCCTGACACAATAAATACTGAATTTTTCACACAAAGGCCAACAATTAAATGCTAAAATGAGGGGAAGGTCCCATACCAGTCTAATTTTACATCACCTCCTTATCTTTTTCATAAAGCCTTATACTAATTAAATATTGATGTAAAACATCATCTGAAAGTTTCATACATCCCATGTTTTCAAGGAAACAGGTACACTTTTCAGGGTACCAGTGCTTTCCAGTATCCATGAGACAAGGTCAGCACAATACAACATATGTAGTTACAAAGGAAAATAAGGTCTACTAAATGCTTACAATAATGACCAGAAAACACCCCAAATAGAAAGAATAACTTATTACCTTTCAATCTCTGTTGCACTGCCACTTGTTTCAATTTTATACCTATCTTGTAAGCTTTCCTGAATAGCTCGTTGGGTAGGGATTTCCTCATCAGAATCGCCATCAATCATATACACAGAAGTATTCATGGCAAATCAGCACAACATGGATCACTTTTGTAGGGAAACACTGCTTTTTAATTAGAAGCAGATGTTAAATCTTCAGGTTAGATCTGGAGTAATAGAAATAGCAATCACTGTGTCAGTGTAAAGAGAAATGAAAAGCAGTTAAATAAATGACTATGCTATTATATGCTTAAGCAGTCATGCTGTTCTTGGCATACTCATGATCTCAGATGTTCTGTTAGGCTCAAACCACTCATCTGTTTTACCTCATCAAAGCTTCCACTTCTGTCTTTCAAAAGAGTTGGCCTGAAAAAACAAAACAAAACAAAACTACAGGGCAATGTAAAAAAAAAAAAAAAAGTAAAACTGGAAGCAAATAAATACCATGGCAAAACAAATGAGCACAGGAAATTTAAGGAAGTTGTCAACATGCCAACTACAAAGCTTGGAATAATTCTAGAAACATCTTAAAGTTGGGCAGCAGTAATTCACAGCAAACCTGCGTCATTTAATTTGTTACCTGATCCACCTAATGTGATTACAAGGCCTTGCTCTGGAATTGCACATGTAGCAAACAAGAGAAATATATCAGCAACATATACAGCAAGAAACTGTTAGTAATTGATTATACTATGGCTCAGTGAGTACATAAACATCTTAAATCTAGACGACATTTTTTTCCTAAAGATACTACTAATTTTCCTATGAATTGAGAAAATACACTGGGTTTCTTCACCTGAAAGAGGGAAGACCTCAGCCTTTGAAGAAGTGATTATTAAGTTGAAAGTGACATTTTCAGGATTGCAAACAACCTCTGCAGAGCCCATGTCCATTAATAGCTCACTATAAATACCTGATCATAAGATACTCTGGGACTTTCTCCACGTTTCTTTCACACACGTCAGTTATGTTTAATAATCTGACCTAACAGGTGGTGCCAGCAAAAGAAGGAATTTAAAGTCCAGTTTTCTTGCAACAATGCTTTTGATTTTTGAAATAAGAATTTCATCAGAACTATAGCAGTAAGTACTACACTGTGAAAAGAAAATTCTTTAGTGCTGTCCTAGGAAAGCAAACTGAAGGTGGTGTTAAGAGCTTGCTTAAGAGTGAGACAGCAGAAAAACTAAAACAATAAAAGTAAATATGAACAAGCAAATAAAAATCAAACAAAAACTCTATTAAAATTATTACAGGTTTCTGATTCCTTAATCACAATTTGCACTAATATAAATAAAAAAGCAAGTGAAAAATAAACATAAAGTTTTTAAAGGGAAAAGCAGTTTCAGAAAGCCAGACTTACACTGGTCTAACACCCAAAAAGCAGGGAAATGGGGGACACAGATGCCCAGTTGTAATAGTGATGGTAGGATGGAGTGGGACCTTTATGTGCTTCACTTATTCCTACTGTATTTTATGGAGGGATCCATACACAGAACTGGTGATGGCTGTATCTGAATGCAAGGTGGAAACAGTTCTTGGCTAGAGGAGATCAGGAAAGAATGCTCCAGTAATTTTTAAAAACTATTTTTAAAGAAAACAAAAGTGCAGAATCAAGTTTATTACCTGTAATGTTTTTGTCAGCACAGGCTACTTTCATTTTCCATGAAAATATGTTTTGTGATATTCAACTAATGCACAAAATGGATGTTCACACTTTAATAATATTCCCAAGGGCTAAAATCCCAGCTGTATTGCTTACAGATTGTAAAGATGGTCATAATAACAATACATACTCAATTAAGTCAAAAGCTTGAGGGTCAGAAAGTATTTGTATGACCTCTTACAATACAAAAACCTCCAGATGTTTCTTTTACACACTAAGTTCCACTTCCTCTGTAAGCCAACAAAGAGAACAAGATGTTGTGAAGTCTGTATGTGAACTGTCCACAGTCAGTCATCCAGCTGGCACAGCAAGGCTACGCCTCTCTTGATCCAGTGCTGCACTGGCTGGTCCGTGTTGAGCTTCAAAGCAATGACGAAGTTGGTGGAATGCCCAGTAGTGGATAAGACCCCTTTGCGCTCACTTGTCTTGTAGAGTGGGCAAACATAGGCATTAGACTCCTTTATGTCCGATTTTACAGCTTCAAAAAAACCCAAAATAATGCATTACATTCAGCAGATCGATTTGGCAGAAACATAATCTACATGCAAACGTTAAGTATTTACAGTAACACCTTTACAGGTAAATAAAAATGCAAAATGGCTTTGCAAGCAATAGAACAAAATTACCTGGTTTTCTTCTTGTGTTTTCTTGTGTGGTTTGTTTGGTTCTTAAACCCAACTAATTTAGCTACAATTTGTGTTCAGGACTCGATGCCTTCCTGTGATACTACCAGCTTTGCATTACTTCAACACACAGTAAAATCTGAATAGTTACCTAGTTAATACATAGCTTATGCATGAGTTTTTCATAGCTCTACAACAATTCTGGTCCAGTTGCCAGAGAACCTCACTGCAATTCAAGTCATGTGATATCCAAGGACAGAACTCTGCAGGAACTCTTTGTATGCCCAGACTGCTTACATGGAACTTGTACAAAGCCTAAAATCATGCAGGTCTGAACAAATTCATCCAACCTCAAGAGAAGGCTCTAGCAGAAAAAGTAGCAAATTTTAATACTGCCTATTTGCTGACACCTAGGTTGCAACAGTTACAGTAGTAAGTCCTGATTTTGCGCATAAATAAAAACAGGGATTTAGTCCTCGCAATCAAAGAAAACAGGAGTTGTGAAAATTATTTTCCTAGTAGGAAAGACAGCTATCATAGAGCTACATATAACCTGAGCAAACCCTGCTACATCACACGAGGTAAAACACTCAGTCTCTGTAAGTCAGTCAAAAGTACTCCTCAGGGATCTTCAGTAAGAAAAGGAAACCACTGTTGCGCTTTCTTGTTGAATAGCTCAGACATCAGAGAAATCATACTCACTTGGCTTTATCCAAATGATAGGCATGGCATCAAAGAGCACTTTGGGATACTGCTCAGTTAACATTCCCCTGGAGAGAGAAAGCAACAAAGCAATTGTTTGTGGCTTGAGGGGTCTGGTGGGTGTTTTTTGGTTGCTACTTGCTTGCTCGTTTGGCTTTTCTTGCCCATTTTCCATGCATGAAAGAGGACTTAATTTGGTGTGTTATTCCAGTAATATGAAAAGTATCAGTTAAAGTATTTAAACCAGTCTTGTTTGAGCACTGAAAAAAACTTTCCAGAACCACAATAAAACACTTGGCTACTGACTTGGCCCTGTCCCAGCGAGCTCCGTCTAAAAATAATCCGTGGATGTAAACACCATCTTCTGGTGCAGTATCAGCAGTATCCTGAGGAATAACCTGCAAGAAATAAGTGTTCCACATCATTAAACTTTCACAGCTCTTTTGCTTTTTGAGCTATTATGCCAATTGCCAATTTTCATATCAATCCAAACTGAGAATAATACAGTAACCCTTCCTTTCAGTGCTACTTTTAAACATATCTGTAGAGACAGCAGACTTCTCTGGGTTTGTTAATCACCTTTCTTGTAAGTTATAAAAAGAGGCTTTAATCACACAGGAAAATATACACTGGATAGGCTGTTTTCTTGAGCGGAGCTCTGTGTCCAGTGATAGAATTAATCACTTCAAGAATACCTCTTCTACAGATGTTTTTTTTAGTCCTGCCAGCCTTACCAAATAATTAATTGCATGTCTGCAGACTGCAGTCAGTTGCAAAATGAACTTTTCAGTTAGGATTTACTTACTACATCTCACCACATCAGGAGTCATATTAATAAAATACTAATTCATAACTTGTCCATACCTCAAATTCATATCCTAGAAGGTCAATAGGGATCCTGTGCTTCCTAGCATAGTTTTGCATGGCTCCAGTTAGGAAAGCTTGAGTAAAATAGAATCCCGACAGCCAAAAAACTGCAGGCTTCCCTAATTCATACCAATCCTAGAGAGAGGAAAGCAAAACATTGAATAATCAGAAAGACAGGAATCCCATACTCTTTGACTATTTTCTACATAATTGTACTCAGAAAATCTAAACAAAGCCTATCACTCCTTTCGCAATAAAGAAAAATGATATGGAAAAGTAGATTAAATAATTGGCAGCCCTGCCACTAGTACGTTACCTGTAAAAACTTCAGCCTTGCTAGCAAATCTACAACATAGCTCCCTAAAGGTTTTAGACTTGGGTATGAATGCTGTGCCCACTTCTCAGGAACTTTTCCAACAAGGAGACTTCCAGACAGAGCCTCCAGGTCAGCATCCATAACAACCAGTCCTTTAATGGCTTTCTTCAGGTTAATTAGAGTAATGTGAATAGTTCGGATTAAACTAGAATTAAAAAACAAAACAATTTTCACACATTTTGCCCCATTTGTTAAACATTACAATGTCATTGGAAAGAAATAAAAGAAGTGGATTTTGGAGGCATCTACAGTACTTTTACAGGTCTATATACCTCTATAGATATATGCACAATAAGCCATGTCTGTAAAGTCATGGATTTGTGCATTTGTGCAGATTTATTTAAGACTAGGAACAGTAATAAATTCTTTTGTTATCTCTGATATCCTCTGAATTGTTTGGCAAGAGGATAAATTTGGAACTCCAAATGTATCCACCATATACTAGATGAAGGAAAAAGGTTTAGATTGCAAAAGAAGAGGTGGGTAGGGTCTGCAATAAGGATAACTTGGAAACTTATGGCCAGAGAGCATTTGGGAGAAAATTAAGTAGCAGATGTGAAGAGACAAATGGAAAAGAAGGAGGACACAGAAAAACCAGAAAAAGGAATGGAGAGGCAGGCGAAGATAAGAAAGAAAATTAGAAAACAAAGTCAAAAAAGAGACTGAGGACCCAAGGAGAAAAATAAATGCAATTCTAGGTTTGTAGTCTTAGGAGAATAATTGTGAAAATGAGGCATAAGGAAAAAAGGCATAAGAAAAAGGGGGAAAAAACTAAAAACGTCAAACAGAGCACATATGAGACAATAAAGAAATACACAGAAATATGTCTATCATGGAAAAGCTTTCATAAAGTATAACTGTGCATGTATCACAGTTTCTAACCCTATTACTCTATAGACCAGAAATACAAATAAATAAAATAAAATTGAAGATAAAGATTGTGAAAGGGAAAATGAAGTTAAAAGAAAAAGCATATAAAATATTGTTTGCATTCTCTTTTCCCAGTACTTCCTCATACTCCCTTCTTTTATCTTTCAGTTAATTTTGCTACTTCATTTTCCCTGACATCTATCCTACACTCTGACTGTCTACAAGGAGCAATGGTGCTTGGACTGCAGATATCACTGCAGGCAATTAGAAGGGAACAAAAAAACTATTTCACACAACACAGGGCTTAGACAATATGATTTGTAGGAAATTTTTCTTTATAAATGGAATGATTTCTGGTACATTTAATAAAATAGAACATTCTTACTTGTTAAATCTTTCCATTTCTTGCACCAGCACAGTGTTCATACTTTCTTCATATCTCACAGGATATTTAATTAGGCAACTTTCAATGTCAAAATCCTTTGGAAGCTGGAAATGAAAACACGTTCAGAAATCATTCCATAGATCATTATGATTTTACATTAAAGGTATGCAAATGTAAAGATTTTTAGAGCAATAGATACCACTAAACTTTCTGATTAGTATCTTATCAATACAGTGTTCAGTAGTTCAATCTAAATAAAAGTTACGGGGGTTTTAATGTTCATCTTTTAGAAAAAAAAGAGAATTTTTAATATAATGAAAAGTTATAAATATGCTTCAATTTATTAATTTTAAATTTGTTCATGTGAACAAATGAACTGTTCTTTCAAGTTCTTTTTGCTCTGTTTTCTCTCCTTCTCCTGTCTTCTGCCTATTTAATAAAACTTCTTTCAACTGAAATATAGCTGTGGTCTGTTACAGCCACACCAGTTCTTACTTTCACATTGCACTAAATTCCTTCCAGAATGCTTTTCTTTCAACATGAAATCTACTTTACACTGACTCTAGTTAAGGAATTTACAAGATTCAAGTTAAGGAATTTCTACTTTGTAAAAAGAGAAATTGAAGTCATTTGTATAATACAATACCTTGCTGAGAATATCATCTGCAATTGCATAAAGAGTGCTGTCACCACCCCCAGAAGTTCCCTGAGTGCCTCCTCCTTGTGTTAAAAGCAGAGATTCAAAGAGGGTCTTAGTTTGCTGAAGATCTTTTGCAATAGCCACATTTTCATGCAAGCCAAATACCTCTGGGTGCTGAGTAAAGGGAAGATTCTAGGACAAAATAAAAAAGAAGTCTGTGTGACATTAAGCAGCAGGAATCTGATCCAAGGTTTCTTTAAGAAGTCGAGTGAAAAACTACCACTGACTTCAACTGCAGGTGAGTGAGGACCTTAGTGGCAGGTATCTGCAGCCAGAATTACTGCTGATTGAGCCACCACCTCTCATACAGAAAGCCATTTCCAAGGAATTCTCAATTGTCTATGCTACATGTCCTCCAATCTATTTATTAATCCCCTCTCAGAAACATTCTAGATCATAGCAAGGATCATACAAAGATGTCAGGCAGGAACCTGAGCACACAATTTAATGTGCTGCAAAACTGCCTTTTTAAGGCAGAGAAGCCTTTAAGGATTGCTTTCTTAGCACATCATCGAAACAGTGCAAAATCTCGTTGCTACTTTTCACCTTAATAAACTCAATGTACTCCTCATATGTGCCTTTGGGTGGAGCATAGTAGTTGCCACTGGGAGAAAAAGTGTAACGAGGATTTTCAATTATATCTGGGTTATAGAAGTCATCCAGCATTGTCAGCAGCAAACGTCTGTCCCAGTCATCTGTCACTCGACCTCCATAGTTACACTCCCCAGTTAGATAAGAGACAGCTTCAAAAGGAACGTGGCTGTACTCATTGATGAATAACTGAAACAGAAATATGAGCAATTCTAGAGACTTGCAACATCTGCAGAACAACAGTGTGACCTAACAGACTGAAACGCTGGAAGCTGTAGAGTGTGTAAGCTGCAGTTTTTGGAGTTTTCTCCCTAGCTGTTGGAAATTCAAATTCTGAAATCTTATTTTCAGGTTAAATTATTGTTTAAAATCAAGAGGAATTAATAGTAAAAGCCTCTTATGAATATCAAAATTACTCAGTCATCCAAGTCATTCTTGATTTATTTACAAGTGGATGGTTTATCCAGTTTAAGCTTTGTAGATGGACACTTTTCTGCACCAGAAATAAACATGCATTTCACTTAATTTATCTTTTAATCTTCAGTACCCTCCAATTTCTTTCATTAACTTCTTGGTAACTTTCCAATCTTCAGCCTCAACTTCTGTCATTCAGTTTTAACTCTCCTGACTTTTCTACACAGTACCTAGAATAGGTTCAGGGTCAAGTAGTGTTCAGCATTTCATCTCAGGGAAGGAGAATAGTCTGAGGTTCTGTTAACTACCAGTACACATGTAAAAAATATTTCATCCTACTAACCACCCTAATAGGTGACTGTCATTAACATGGTGCTACTTAGTGAGTAGAGCAACAGTGAGCTCTTGTACACAACTAATTTAACTTTTATAATACTCACATACGTTCATTATATTCCATATGTCTGTAAAAATCTGATTTTTTTGCGTCATTTGTAATTTTGAAAATATTTATAATATGATTGACATTCCTTGCCTTTACAGCTGAAGTCCTGAATATCTATGAACACTGAAAGTAACTTCACAGTATTGCTCCTTGTGACTCCCAGCTGTGCTTGGCAAGATCAGAGTTTAGGAGGTAATCAATGATTTTACCTGCAGCTGTCTGATACTGATTCGCAAGTCAGACTCATTAAATCCATAGGGTATATTCCAACCAAGGGGCCCAAACTTCCTTCTCTCCTGAACAAGAGCATGAAAAAAACAAACTCCGAAGAGCAGTTTCTCCCATATCTTTGAGAAAAGCAAAAGAGAAAAGCATTATTAACTAGTCTATAAGCTCATGGTAGTGTGTAAGCTGTGCAGAGAGCACCTTTGGATTACCACGCTCCATCCAGGTATAAATCCAGGCCACCACTAAGTACCTTGTGGCTTTTGCCTTGGGAACAAGTGCACACACAGGGCCACATATGCAAGTACATTTAACCAGTTCCTCAAGTACCATGATGTTCTTTCCTGTATAGGACAACTGACTTCATAAGAATTCCAATAGCACCAGGTATTTATTTTTAAGGTTCATTAGACAAACACACAGTACAAATGTATTTTTGATGCAAGTCCTTAGGTGCAGTCACACCTATGCATACTGATAACTCATATCTCTGATCCCACTGTTTTTCACTTCCTTCACAGGTAATGATTAGCTAAGTGGTTCACCAGGGATCAATAAGATGTATGGGCACTGCAGTACTTGGTCCCTGGTAGCAAGAAAAGGTCTCCTCAGTGCTTATCACCTCAATAATGACAGACATGCCCTTGTCATCAATGTTCAGAGTCCATGTACATTGTGTACTATGTGTGTGTAACATGTAAGTGATTTAATAAAGCCTAAGAAACCATTTTAAATACTGCTACATTAAATTACCTGGCAGAGGTAACTCTTAACTAACTAACTTTATCACTGTAAAACCTAATTGCCAAAACCATAGTAAAAATTTTAGTTTGCAATTATTCACTGGACAGAAATCAATATATCTGTGGATAAAAAACCCCAAACCCCAAAAACTTCTCAAGAGATAAGCACATTACCAGCTCCTTTCCAGGGCATCCAGCAAAGAATTCAGGATCAGAAATAGGATCAGAAAGAAATGACTGCAGCAGGTTTAACCGGAGACCAGTAGGAGGTTCATTTGTCATCTTCACCCCATTCTGCAGAATGGTTACTGGAAACTACAAATAAAAAATAGCAAAACTGCATTCAGAAAGCATGGAACAGATTCTATATTAAAAAGATATTATTGTTCTGTTTTACATAAACAATTATCTGCAAAAAATTACATTTTAAAGATCAACAGCTTATAAAAAATTCTCCAAGGCATCAAGAAACTAAGACTCTGCTGTAAATAACAAACCTGTATTTTAGAATGTTTTATTGGTGTTCAACACTTCACAAATAAAACGCAAGATTAAATTTTTGAATTTGTGTGAGAGCAAAAAAACCTTCTTAATCATATATGCTGACAGAGTGCAGCTCCACTGAGTAGTACACAAAACACTGAACATCACAGTATCAAAATATTACAAAGGAAGCTTGATATTATCATGTTTGTAATTATTTTTTAAATTTCCTTTTTTGGTTAAATTATCTCTTCAAAGCCTCATTACATTTCAGAGAAGTTTTGTATTATCAGCTCATTCAGGTATATAAAAATTCCCTAAAAATGCCATCAACTTTCCCTAAACAGAGATTATTGGGCAATACATATACCTTTGGTGAAGGGTAACTTGTAAGCCAAAGTCTGAATTCTGGGTGACATTTTTCACTGTTAAGCTCCTCACATATTTTCTCCAGCATTGGCATCCAGGAGACAGCTAAATGACAATTTTGTAAACAAACCCAGGTTCCTTCTTCCATTCCTGTTTGAATCATTTTTGTAGCTATTGGTCCTTGTCCTTGTCCTAATGAGATGGACTGAAACTTATCTCCTACCATCTCTCTGTCATTTGCCAATTTCAGGAGGCCTTGAACCGAAAGCACAAGATTCTTCATTAAAAAGAAGTTATGTCAGAAAAAAAATATTGAAAAGCTTCTATTACTATTTTGTTTACATGCACATACAAATTCCCATTTTTAAGGGGCACAGAATTCTACCACTCTGACATAATGCACTCAAATTTACTTGCAGAAGTGCAAAATAATCCTCATTGTGCATTGAAGGGGAATTTCAGGCCTGTAAATTGAAAAGCTGTGCTACATTTCTGTTCTCTCTTTCTATGTATACTTACTAGACATGGGATCTGCTCCTGGAGACAGCACAAATATTAAAGGGACTGTAGCAGTTGAATCTAAGTAACTTTTTGCTAGATCAAAAGGCGGTGGCTCTACAAATTTCTTTCCCAGTTTCTCAGTAACAAATGTTGTTATGGCTGGACCAATCTGGTAAAAAAAAGGCAAATACAAACCGTTAACATAGACATAACTGCAAATCTGACACCATCTTTTATGCCAAATTCCTAAAGCTACAGACACTTCTCTGATACCCAGAGATTTGAGTCTTGCAGAATGATCCAGAAGCAAAGGTTTCACCTCTTGTTGACACCTCCCCCCTTAATTTTTCCTTACAATAGGAATAATAATGTTTTTAGAAAATAAAGAATAATGTACTTCAAATAACATTAAGACTTTGATTCAGGCTTTTCCTGATGTGGAGGACAAGCATATTCTCCCTTAGAAAATATTAATGTAATTATTTTTAATTAATTCTAGAGAGCAATTGCAACATGCCTAAAATTCTAACGCTGATAGTTCATAAAGAAAATGCAATACAATTTGTTTGTTAAGTGCACCAAAGACAGAATTTGTTAAAAGTTCATCTTGGTTGTTGGAATCAACACACTTTATCTCTTTTTGCCTTAAAAATCCTTTGTATGAAAGCACATGGTAGTAGGTACCCTATGTATTTTTTTCAGGCTAATATGTCCTGTTCTCAAGAATACTGGATGCACCAGGGAACAACCTGGCCACAAACAAATACTTCAAAAAAACTACAAAAATTAGAATCCTCCAAAAGGTTCATTAAATCACATCAGAAAAAGAGATTTCAGCTGATGCTTGTGGTGTTTGTATTGGTTACTTGAAAAATAAGAATAGCATTTACTTTCTTAATAAATATGATGAAGAACAGATGACTTACTGGAACAGGCAGTGCAAACTATGCTACAAGGCATGGCAGTCTACAAACACTCCATAATGGATCATTTTACCTTGTCTGGTCTTAAGCACCGAAGAACTATAATCTTCTGTAATTCAGTTAATGTATCATTCAACTCTGCTGGTAGTGGAAAGTTGTGAGGCTCTTTGCTATCATACATTTTTTGCCATTCACCTATATTTTCAGAGACATGACTCCTAGAGAAAAAAACCACAAGTACTATAAATACCTGGAGTCTTTTCTTTTACATTTATCAAAGGCAAACTACACTGTATTGTCATTTAAGCCACCTCATATCTATATCAGAAAATAATCCCACGGTTGAGCTTCTCCATACTGAACGGTGAAAAATCTCTTTCCACCATGCTGCTGAGGAGAGACTCCACCTGAAAGGTTCCAAGCTGACAATAAGTTCTGTCTGTTCCTCCAGTCAGCACTGCTTGGACCTTCATAGGTCTGGGTGAATTTTATGCCTCCACTTTTTCAGGAAAACACCACACTTTAACTGAAGAAAATTACCAGGAAATTCAACTAGGCAAAAAAATTCTTTTCCTTCATGCAACATGCAGAGTATGTCCTCTGCAATGGGAAAACCCTCAGGCTATTTTAAGGCTGGATCATCATCCACATTGCTACTAAAACTCCAAAGGGGGCAAAACACAAAACCTCAAAGAACTTCTAACAGAGCAGTGTTACTACACTCAGTTCCAAATGCTCCAAATACTTGCACTCAGTTAGCTGTTTTATGGAAGTCTTTTACAACCATGCTGGCTCCAGCATTTAGGGTTAAATCCTATTTAAACCCAGGGTGAAATTGTACTGAGTTCAGGAGAACAGAGTTTACTACAAAAACTCCTTCCCCAGAACTGCAGTGGAATTCTACATGTACCACCTCTGGCTTTCACTGAACCCCTAAAACACTGTTCCTCTATCAAGAGGACATTTCAAAGGAAAAGTTTCGTTAGGCAATGCCTCAATAATTTAGAAAAAACAGTTTTATTAAATAATATTATCATTAGTGATCTGACTGATTGGAGTAAGTGAAGCAAACATGATAATGAAAAAAGGGGGCTGGTTTTATCCCATTGGCATTCTGGCACTGATTTGGAAAACATATAGCAAACATTTCTTTCAGCATGTTACATATGTATCGGTCAAAACCAATTCAGGCTAATTCACATCAGTATTTTACTATACCTCAGTCTTCCCATAGCTGGGAATTCACTTGCACGACATAATTCATCCCAGCTCTTATCTGATAGCCAAGATGGATCTGGATTCTTGTGGATGTTCTTGAGACCCACACCTCCAGTTAGTAAGAACAAAAATTCTTGATGTTCTATTTCATTATTAGCCCTATATTAAAAAAAAAAAAATCAGTAATTGAGATACAATTTTACATAATATGAATAGTTGTTAATTTAATTACACTTCACTGCTCTTTAGAAATGTTTCTACTTCAGTAAGAGCTGAGATCAGATCTTAATATTCTATATTATTTAAAAACTGCATGGTAAAAATGTCTGATTCAGACTAAAGTAAGGGTTTCAAGAGGTAAATCTTAGAATCAATGAATCTTTTAGGTTGGAAAAGACCTTTAAGATCATCAAGTCCAACTGTTGCACCAGCACTACCAAGCCACCACTAACCCATGTCCCTCAGTGCCACCTCTACACAGCTTTTAAATCCCTCCAGGGATGGTGATTCCACTACTGCCATGGGCAGCCTGTTCCAGTGTTTGACAACGCTTTTGGTGAAGAACTTATTCCTAATGCTTGCCTTTTTTTTTTTTTTTTAAGTGCAGTTATTCCTGATTTTTAAAGGCTTTGCAGAAAATAATGTGTTCTGCAATTACAGTAGGCTTACAAACTGGCCCAGGAAGAACATCCATGTACAGATGAGTACACATTGCAATTAATTAAGTATGCACATTATGGTTGTGCAATTTTGAGCATATCATTCCTTTCATAATGTATTCACACAAAATTAGGAAGAGAAAACTAAAAAGATGGTGGAAAGGAGAAGACTCCATCTGAGATCTCATGATGTTTTGCAAAAAGATAACAGAGAGAGAAGAGAAAAATGAAAAAAAAAAACTAGAAGTTGTTGGCATTGCACATTACTGCCTATTCTAAAATGTTTTCTTAAATAATAGCAATTGTTTTTGACATAAGGATGCTATGGAACACTACCCAGATTCTTTAAAGACAGATTTATCATTGACAGAACCATTGACACACTTTTTTTTCATAATGTGTCCTTAGTAGTGATACATGCAGATACCCTTCCATTTGTTAATATTACACATCTTAGGAAACCCAAAGTATTCATGACCATAGTTCAAAGGCATTATTATCAGTGTGCACAAGAACATCCCAGCTCATCAGTACCTGCTTCCATGATAAGAAAATAATTCATTTCTGTTAGTAAGAGACTTCACAAAAATGAGCTTACATGAGCAGATTACAACACAGCAAAAATGAGAAGAGCAGCTTGTCTGTTTCAAACAGGGAACGACACACTTGGCAGTACAGATTGTAGGTGAAGTGGTCATTTAGATGCTGAAGTCGCTTCTTCAAAATTTTGGATTTATTACTAAGAAGAGAAGAAGTGAGAAACTGAGACTTCAAACTGAGTAACATGGGCAATCATTTGAGAAATCTCATCTCTTTAGGGTTGCGGAGGATTTCTATTAGATCCACATGCTCCACAAGGGACTTAGGTGCCAGTTTTTCCAAAATTTCAACTATACTCCCTGTCTTTTTGAAAGACTTTAGACTTCTAAGAGTCCCAAGCAAAATAATGAGCTGAAATCAATTTGCCACAGTTAAATGCTGGCACTTAGTGTTCATAATGGAGCCTATGTCAGAAACCGACTTCACATTTTAAGTCACATTCTTAAAAATACTTAAATATGGCATGTGCTTACAGTTCATAATTTACTTTAACAGTAACTAAAAAGAGCAATTAATTCATTAATAATTACAACCCTTCAAAAGCCTGCATTTAAGGAGGTAAATTGTTTCCAAATGGAGAGAACTATTCATAAGAAGAGAACAAACCCCCCTTTTTTTACAGCAGACTCTCTTTACCTGTCATGAATGGAGCTGACATAGAGGTTAACAAACCAGCTGAGGGAGTACTGGTACATGGGGTCAATGTTGGCCAGGTCTGCGATGCTGAAGAACAGCACGGCCGAGTGCTGTGCCACGGGCCGGTACGCCTCCCGCGACTCCGCGATCTTCAGCTCCGTCTTCTCTGCAATCTGCACATCAACAGCAGGGGACAAGCAGCTTTTGATAGTCTTAATACTCTTAATATTCTACAGAAACATTACTATTTAGTAATAGTACTGAAACAGTTCTATACAGCATGGTCATACCAGAGTAACGTGACTTTTCTGCTCCACAAGGCACCACCCCAGTAGGCAAAATGAGCACTTGGCCCTACCCCAGTACTGCCTGATCTATTTACCTGCATTACAGATGCACATGCTTTAAAACATTTTAAAGGCTGAATAAACTACCAGTGAAGATTCTAGAACAGATCCAATTTTATTTCTCTTCCCATTTCACAAGTACAGAATTTGCTCCTTGTGCTATGCATCTAATTCAGAGACCTTCTGCTGGCTGCAAATTTTAACATTTAATTTCTCAGTATTATTGAGGGAAGTACACATACACACTCCTTACCTGCTGTTTTTTTGTGATCTCATTAGCCATGACTTTGGCAGAATCCAAGACCTGGATGGCAGTCTCATCTTCCAGAATATCACCTTCAGATGACTCTAAAGTTTCTAAAATTTTTTTCTCAATTTCTTGTAGATTCTTTTTATTGGCTGCAGACTGAACAATGAGAGCATTTCTTTCCTCTTCTAAATCTGGCCTAATGAAGAAAAACACAAAACCCAAAATCAGTCAATGCTCATCTTGCACTGGCTACAAAAGAAGCCCATGAAAATTATTCCCTCTTCCTACAGGAAGTTATTTGTGAATATTCTTTTCAGTTTAAGCAGGGTTTTACTGTTTAACATCTATTTATACTGGTGAGTACAGATTTCTTTGCATGACTTCTACTCAGTATTTGGAAATTATGATCTAATCTTTAACATCTTAGCATTTTGCAAATGACAGTGCATCCTAGTTCTCCTTTACTATATCCCTACTGCCTGAAAAAAAACCCACCAAGTGATATGCAGAGCCAGTTTACTGCTGGAAACACTTTTGTTAGCAAACAGAGTTTAGCCCAATTGCACAGACATGTCTGTTCAACCCAGATATTACTTCCCTGTGCCTCTGTGAGGGTTCACATATGATCCATAATCAGTTTCAGAGGTACTTTGCATTTATTTCATACAAAATTAAAATGAAATCCTCATAATTCTGCACCCTTGTCTGGCAGTTCAGTCACATCGAAAAATAACAGTAATGATTTAAACTCCAAATAATATTTACATAGTTTTCCAGCATTCAAGGAATATTTCAGGAGAAAATTGCCATGAAAAAACAACTACTTCACATCTGCTATTTTAATTAACTTGTGGACACTTATCCCTAACACTTCCCTAATAAACTTTTAAATTTTTAGTTAAAGCTGTTTCTGAGCAACATTTACACCATGTAACATTCATTTTTCTATACAATAAATTAATTTCTCATTTCCTTGGAATTATGCCATAAAAACCTTTAATGGCTGTTTACCATAAAGAGAGACTTACCTCTCTTCTGCTACGACAATACCTAGCAGCTGGTCTTCAAGTCCCTCTGGTGTTATCATAAAATTGAGTAATAAAACTTTTGTAGCAAGTTCAGGCATATAGTGTGGATTTCTTAGTTTTGTGGTAATAAAAAACTTGAAATCATGGGAATACTCAATAACACTCTCACCAAGCCTAATACACTCCACACCTCCTAAAGTTAAGAAGAGAAACATTAAGAAAACTTATCTACTCCAATTATTAATTAAAAAAAAATACTTTTGTCATTAAATAGAAGCAAACATCTCATCAATGACAAATTTCCTGAAAAGTAAAAATAAGTAAATATATCTGATAGTCTGAAAAATTCTCACAGATTTCAGTGGGGCCACTTATCACTCTTGGCAGATGAAATCAAGTCAATCCAATTACTACTGTACTTCCAATTTGCATATACAAAAACTAGAGATGGCAACAGAGAGCTGTGGAGTTATTCCCAAATATTATATTCTTACAGACTACTCTTTCCTTGAATTACTTGTGTGAAAGAGGAAACCACAAGGAAAAAAAAAAGTGTTTGAGCTTTACTTTCCTTTTGTTCTTAATTCTGAACAAGAAAACCAATAAAGACAAACTAGGTAAGAAGGAAGGAATACTTTTGTTTTTGTGCCCTTTTCTGTCATCTAATAGGAGGAAGAGCTGAAAACCAAATTCATAGTACTTGCTAAGTACAGTGAAAGCGATACCTTAAGCAAAATGCCTTGACAGATTTTCTTGATTTGTGCAAAATTTAGCAAATATTAATGCTAATAATTAAATAATAATTAAATATTATCAAAATGAACAAGCAAAACAATTTCACTGACAATGTTCCCTTCGCAGAACTTTAGTCTCCTATACTGATATGGTGAAGGTTTTCACATAAAACCATTATCATGATAGACACGAATGACATTTACTAAAAAGTAAAACTTCAGGCTCTTGTGCAATTACCCTGCTCTTACCAGAGGCAGAAGTAAGGCAAGAGAAGAGCAATATGAAATACATCAGGCAGTGCCAGAGACTGTAAACTGAACATCAGTGTCCTCTCCTTCAGGCTTCTAAGTCAATTCTGCTGTACCTTGTTTAAAAGTCTGTTTAAGCAGCAGAGGTTCAAGAGATGGGTCTAGTTCTTCTCCAACATTTTCTAGCAGCAGTGGAGTCCCAAACTGAATGCAGTTCTCCACGGTTCTCATATAATCTGTGTCACTGATCTTGATAACATTCAGACGGTTGTCCTTCTCAAAATTCTTGATCCATTTATTTGCTTGACCTTGAGGATCAATCATTAATGGCCTAGAAAATACAGGACAGTTTTCTCAGTGCTTGCAGGCATTTTTCAAAATTTTAAACGATTTAACATGTTTCTGTATCAGACTGTCAAGAAGAAGTGATACAATTTAATTACGGTTTTTTAAGACATCAGTGAATAATGGATGCATAAGTGTTTTTAAATAATTCGAAAAGTAATAGCAGAAATAGTTTTAAAAGCCGCAAAAAACGTTTAACATTTTTCATAAAATAACCAGAATGCAGAATTCTTGTAAAATATTGCTCTACCTCCCCCCTGGAATATAAAGATTCCACTCCTTTTTCAATTATATTGCTCTACAGAAGCTACATTGTTTTGAGATTTTTTTTTTAAAGTGGGAACTTGTTTGGATTTGAAAATTAAACCTTTTTGTCACCTACCAACGACTTGAATTGTCAACAATGACCCCATTGTCTATAGAAAATACGTCAGTTGGCAAACCAGCAATATTCCAGGCTCTTATTTTTATTGGGTCACCAAGATTCTTGCTCAAAGAGAAATTCTCAGAACAAGGGATATCTTTCTCCTGAAAAAGAGGGGGAAAAAACCCACAAAATAAACATTTGTCTTTATTCTGTGTTTCTTTGCATCTTTATTAAATGCCTCTTCAATCCAAAAATGACGATGTGCATTTTCTTTTAAGAGATTGAAATAGGTCATGTGTAAGTAAAAATCTTGGGGAAAATAAAACCATACCTTCAATAATTAACTACATTTTCCCACTTAATATTTACTCTCTCCTCGAGTTTTGTAAGATTTGTCCAGTTTTTGGTACATTCATAATGTGGGAGGTTTGTTACACAAAGTTATGACCCAAGAAATTCATACACAGCTGGAAATATCTAATTGTATCTTCTATTAACTCAGTACAGCAGTCCAACGCTGATTTGTTACTGTTTAATGCATTTTTAAGTGATTCCAAATCACTTGATTGATGAATTATGGCATTCATATAAGTACGTTGGAAGAGTCCCTTTGCAAACAGCACAATCAACCATCTAATTAACATAAAAATATTTGATGGTGTAAGTTACAGAACATTTTACATGACACATAATTGCATTTTAAATTTAATTCTTTCATTTAAAGGCAAAATACAGAAAATGATGAGATTTTACTTCAGTAACAATCAAGCCTTACAAAATCAATGATGGTCTCCAGTTTTCTGAAATCCTACTTTTAAGCGTGGGGTAAAGTCGCTGATTTAATTAAATTCAAATCTACAAAATATTGGATCAGCAGAATTGATTCCATTGCTTTACCCATGAGGTTTATTAGGCTCATATAAAATAAATTACAAGGGATTTTTGAAGCCTTTTGCAGCAGTCTCAAAAAACCCAAACATTTATTTAACTCTAAGATAACCTTCTAACCTTGCATAGTTTGCTCCAATCTTTGGTACACTCTTGTCGAAAGCCAGCAGTAAAAGCTCCCAGATATGCTATTACACCAGCTGATATCAAAATATCTCCTGTCAGATTATCATATTCCTCTTGAAGATCATGTGCAGCTTGATTCCATCTATGACAAGCAGATAATACAGAAAAAAGTCATGCTGAAACCTCCACATTAATGATATTGATGTTAAAAATTAACTTGTTTAAAATTACCTTGTTCATTTTAGGTGAGAATAGGTGAAGAATATGAAAACCTCATTTTGAAGAGATTTTCTCTACAATTCTCCCAATGTTGCTGCCCTAATTTTTATGTTACAAACAATTAGGAATATTTCAAGGGCCCAGACATTCTTTAGTGTTACAGTCCTCAGATAGAAATACAGCATTAAAGGCTTAGAGAACTGAATTTCAAATTCTGTTTCTACAGTGGTTGTTTTATCTGATATTTGAACTTTAACCTGACCTTGTTTTCTCTCCACCAAGGCCTCCAATCAACTTCTCGGCTCGTTCCAGTTTTTTAGCACACAAATCAACCTGGAATTCTAAACGAGCCTTTTCTTCCGTCTTTTCAGCGAAGGTTTGTTGCAAAGCAGCCAAACGGCCTTCAACTGCTGCAAGTTCTTCTCGCTTCTGATTCAATAGTTCCATTGTCTTTGCCAAGGACTCCTCTGCCACTTTTAAACGTTCTTTTTTGGGTTCAATCTCCTATTCAATCACAACCAATAAACAAATGCTTTCAGTACATTTTTGTAGCTTTATTATTAACTAAAATGCATAGGGTGAATACATGGAGCAAAGGAAGATTCCATAGCACCGAGGTGCAAGGATCAAAACCACACCTTTGACACCCTGTGAAACACTTCCATTCCCTTAATCCATTTGCATAAACCCTCTGCTGCCGAGGAAGCTTTAGCCACCACTTGTGGATCAAACTCTGGATTAGTCAGGTACTCAGTCCGAATCTTCTGCATGACAGCCTCCTGGATAACAAAAGCATTATAGCCCATCAGATCTCGTGGCTGACACTTCAAAATTGAACTGATTGATTGCCATTTCTCTACACAATGAAATAAGAAAGAACTATTCAGTATTAACTGTTGTAGAAATCACAGCTCATTTGATTTTTTTGATCTTCCTATCATGTTTCATGGTCTTTTTCCGTTTTCATTTTCCAATCCAATCCTTATCCTTTCTAATCACGCATTTGCTGTATCTTCCATGTGGCAGCTCCCTAAGTGCTAAGAGCATTACAGTCACATAGAAGCCTTAATTTACACAGCCCTTTGTGTAAAACACACCGATTTCATTATTTGCTATCTCCTTCTCAATACACAACTTTGGGGATCACTATAAAAATTCATTTCTCCTAATGTAATGCAAAATTTAACTGTTTGTGCCTACTTTTGGGGATCAGTTTTATAAAGGGCAAAGCATATTCTATTAAGGACAAAGCATATTCCATTTCCAGTGAATTCAGCAAAGAGCACAAATCACACTCTTGGATAGCAAGACCTTTGGGAGAAACGATCATATTTGGAAGGTTATATAGCTAGCACATTTCTGCATTTATTGTATATCTTTCAGTATAATTAACAAAATATTACCCATTTTGTCATCATTCATTCAATCAAAATAATACAATTAGAAAAAGATGTTAAGAAAGGCAGCAATGGGCAGTCAATTATAAAAAGAAGTTTATAATGCTGAATGACTGATCTAGAAAAACTAGCAAAAGAAAAAGGCATAGGAAGGGTGGATGTGGATCAAACGTCCACTGGTTCCACCAAAAAGCCCCAATCACCTCCCAAAACACAATACGTGAAATGAGGCTAAGAGGACACAGGTTCAGAATAAACTAATTGAATTTGGACAAATGATCTCTCCACTATAGTATTTCTCATTTTCTTTTTCTTCCCCTGCAAGAAAGTGTCTGCATGGTAAAAATTACTGAAAAAGCCTTACTGGAATGGGTTTCTCGGAACAGGCTTTCAACTCCTTTAAGAAATTGATGTTGCCCAGCATTTTCTGGCTCGCAGACCAATAATCCAAAATCTACAAAACATAGTAGGAAATACCTTTTCAGGCTTTAAAACAAATACACATACAAAAAAATTACAAACCTCTTTTAATTAAAACTCATTAATATTTAATAATGATAACTTGGTATCTCCTTGAGAAGCCAATAAAGCAGAAAGTCTGTCAGATCAAACATTTCCTTCCAATCATACTTAAAGCCAAAAAGTAAACAGTGCCTCAGGGAAGTTATGTATTATCTATCCTCAAGAAATTAGTAAAGCAAATTAAATTTGGCACATTACAAAATTTGGAAAATAAAGAATTCTGAAAGTTTTCAGTAAAATCCTGGGTAGAGGCTATAAGTACTTGACTACTTTAATGGACCATGGGTTATCTTGTATTTTGGATAAGTGTTGAGAAGAACATGAATTAAATTTTTATTTCAGAGAATTGTCTGCCATTTTACCTTGCCTCCAGATCCTGAAGGATCTAAAATTCTTTCAGGTTTTTTTTCTCTTATGACACAGACAGCAGCCATGACAAGTTTGACACCAGATGGAGGATTTTTCATTGTCTTGACAACTGCTATATCAGAAGGCTAAAATAAAAAATACATGTAAAAATTATGACAAGTATTATGTCTCAGCACCCAATAAATGAACTGACAGAAAAAAAGAAGAATTATAACACCATTACCAATGAACGAGTGGTACTAGAGGACTTTTAGAAGGGATGATACAGTGGTACCATCACGATTAACAATATCCATCAATATCCCTTATGCAGGGGAAATAAAAACTAAATAAATGCTAATAAACAGTAAACTAATGATTAAATAAAATTATGTTTTAAAAATTCCAGGTCAGAATATTTTTATACACTTCTGTGTCATCTAAGTTATCTCATATTCTTCTAAATTCCTAGTTCATTTTAGAGAGTTAAACAACACTTTCAAATGCTGAAATTTAGATCAGCTTGCCTTCAAAGTGTCAAGAGCACCAACTGCAGCCTCCATGACAGGTATTGCCTCTGCCAGGTCACTCTCACATTCATTTTTCAGTGCCTGAGCTTCTTCAGCTTTTGCTGTAGCAAATTCTTCATCCACTTTTACAATTTTTCTTTTTTCTTCTACTTCTGCAGATTCTACTTCTATAGTCTAAAGAAAAACCATGAGTGAGCTTTATATTGTACCATGAATGGTCAAATAAATTGAAATTAGCTACTACAGGACTCATGGAATACTGTAAAACATAAAGAGAATACTGAAGTTTTAAAATATTTTAACATAATTTCAATTTATGTTAAGGGAATAATTTCTTAGCATTTTGCAACATCATGGAGTTTCAACAGTAGATAAACTGCATGGTATCAGATGACTCTCAATAAAAGCTATTTAAAATATGTTTGAAGTTCAGGAGACAAGAAACTCTTCATGTTTGTGCATCAGGCTGTAACTAAAAATGACTAGCTTTTATAGGGAGTTTTCACAGCTTCACAGCCTTTAACATTGACTATTGAAATTTATTTTCTTTTCAGGGATAAGTCAAGCCTTTATCCAACTCCCTTTGCAGTTCTAGGGAAGTGAGATTTAGTTTTCTTAGAGGTAGAAGAGGTATCACTGTATCTGTAAAAACACTTAGGAATCAGAAACAAGTGCATAACATGTCAATTAAATCATGCTTTTTTGGTGATGCGACAGTCACATTTTACAAGACAAGTATGTGTATATTTTCATATAACAGAATTCTCAAAACACCCAAGATTTTTGATCCTAAATCCCACTAAATTCCCATGAAATTAACTGGGTTTAGGGTCCTTTTATAAATCAAACATATAATCCCTGTGCATGCAAAGACAGACTGTGCAAAACTGTTCTTGTTTATTTTGTCATAGCTGGGCATATGGAAAAACTATTTGAGGTTTTCACATTGTTTGTGAATCAACTTGGGAAACCTGATTTAACCACTATTAGCATGAAAGTTCCTCTAACATTCTTCAGCATGGAGCTTAGGCAAGGACTGTATATCCAGAGAATGTATTTTATCTAAAGAATGAAATTTTCTTTCTGTTCTAAGGATATAAACATAAATAGCAAGTTTCACAATACTGGAAACCTCTGTAAACAAGAAGTGAGCTCAAAAACCTCAACTCAACTCTTACTTTCTGAAAGTCACACATCAATGAAATAAGACACATGTTTACGTTAAAAGCCACAAAGCTGTATTTGTACAACTCTACCTTCATCATGCTTGCATTTTCCACTTTAGCCTCTTCCAGTTTGGGCTGTAGCTCAATTAATTCTTCTTTCATCCTACCAACCTATGCATATGCAAAACAATCAGGTGGGATCCAGAAGGGTCAAGCACAATTTCCAACAATTTTTTTAAGACCTAGATTTTCCCTAATGACTAATTTATTGATAGAAGGATGTAACATTCAGTTTCAAATTAAAACATTTCCAAGACTTATTTTTATCTCCTATTTACAATGTCTAATTTTAAGAACTATGCTCACTTACAGTCACCTGTTAACCACCAAGGAAAGGGAAGCTCTGTTCATATCTACCTAACAATATATGCTTAGAGGTGGCCTCTAGCATAAGTTCTGTGATTGTAGGAAAGAACAGGCGAAATACATTTCTTAGTTTTGCTGTTGCAGATTGAGCTAAACAAAACCCGAAGTAACACTTTTGACTGACTTCTCCAGAAAAAAACCTGCATTTGACAAACGTTTTCCATTTTCAGTTCCGTATTTGTCCTAACTCACCTGTGACTCAGCAAAAGCTAGTTTATCTAGTCCATTCACATATTTCTTCTTGGCTTTCATTACGCTGTCTCGTTTCTCAGTAAGAAGTCTCTGAAATGCAGCAATAAGCTCAAGATAAGAAGTAGGAGTAACATAATTATGGCGTCCCAGACTTTGTAAGAACCTATTAAAAAAGAAATAAAGAAAGCGTAACTTTAAATTTTGATTTATTTTTTGATTTATTTTCTTAGTTTAACGTTAGCAAAGTGATGTAACTGTTTGATAGGCGTTAACAATTTCAACAGACTTATATCCTTGCTATGGAGGCAAATAGTTGTGTTAACTTTTAATACATAAATGAGTAATAATGAAACTCAATCGCCTACTATTTTATGATTGTTTGGAAAAGCAATAGACTGACCTTTCAGAGAGTGACAAAACTGAAGTATGAAAGTATTTACAGATGGGCACAACTCCTTGACGCTCGATGTCTGTGAGCTGAAGTGTTTCTAAGAACTTACTAGCCACACGTTCAAGGGCATCTTCAGGCCACGGCTGAGGGAGAAGTGAGGAGGGAAGAATTTGTAAAATTCAACTGTTAGCAGTCTTCAAACATCAAAATCAGTTTTTACCATTCAAACCACCAGAATGAGACACACTAGTCCCAGGTGTGCTGCAAGAACAATGAACTGACTTAAAGGTCGATTAGCTCAGGCAGCAAGGTCACCACCCATGCAATATTTTCTGGCAACTCCTGGCTGGTCTTCTAGTTCAAAGCTACATATTAACATTCCATCTAAACAGTTCTGTGTCTATTTCATCCTTTGGCAGAAAAATTCACTGACATCAGCACGAGGCCAAGTTATAGAGCTAACTGTGCTTAATTGAGAGCAATACTGCTTACACCAATACTGCTTCTCCAAGTTCTATTCTGCTATCAAAGATCTACTGATAAGCAACAGGATTTGTATTTGCTAGTCATTCCTATAACAGATGGAAGGAATAATATATAATTACCTGCTTAATAGGCAGCCACAATTAAGATCATTTTACAGTCACAATGAAATGTTTTCTCTAGTCCTTTAAAACATACACATTATGTAATAAAATTACAAATTGCCATCATCAAACTAAGACTATTCACACTTCAGAAATCTACAGCAAAAAAAATTAACTTTATTTAGTTGTAGAAATGTTGAGATCACACATCAAAGAGCTCCCAAAATATTAAAGAAAAGGTCTATGGAATTTTAAAATTTTGAAAAACAATGAGTACTTCTACAAGGAAGACAAAAGAAAATCTGATGGCACTTAGAAATACAGAGTGTTAGAAAACTGGAGCAGATTTTTGAGGAAATAATATAAGTATTTTCCCATACCTGGAACCAATCAATAGTACAGCAGTTGATGAGTGATGGAAACTGTCTCAGACGATTGCGGAAAGCATCTCCAATTGGGCTGAATGCCACCACAATATGGAGATTTTCTTTGCAGAGGTTCACAAAAAGTGCAAACAAGGCCAAGGGACTGAGTTCTTCACCTTTATCACCAGCCTGAACTGCTGCACGAACACCCTTAGGAATAATACATAGCATAAAAAATGTTATATAAATTGTCATTAAGCACATCTGAAGTCCTGTAGCAATTCTGTTAATGGTAGCATCACCAGGAAATAAAATTTTTTAGTGGAAATGAAACAGGCAAAATAAAGTAGAAAGCCAGAACAAGTAGCAAATACTGTTAGAGAACAGGATTGCACTATTTATCTGTGGCCCTGACAACTCAGTCTAGAAATGATTGTCTGCTGCTCTGAGCAACTGAGAGTAAATCCTAACAATATAGTAAAAGAAGAATTCTTTTAAGGGAGCAGATTTAAATGAGTAAAAACCAACTTTGGTCCAGCTGCTCATTGTGGAAAGCAACCAAGTTCCAGCATACACCCACTGAATATGTTCACACAAACTGTAAAATTGGAAAAGAGCCATATTATTTTAATATTTTCACTATGTACCTGGCAAGAATGAAATACTAATAGACAAAGATCACAAGAATTATAATCTAACTTCTTTGAAAGATACACAAATCCAGGTATCAACATGCTCCATAACTTAAGTGCAAAAAAACCATGTAGTAACATCTATCAAGTGATACAGATATTGCAATAAAGAAAATTTGTGTGTATACTAAGAACCACTTTGAAAGTCAACTAGAAGCATACTTAAGTAATTTATTAAAAACACCACAGAGATAGGAAGACAGCACAGCATACATTTCCAAATATTGTTTGCTAACATTAAGTTTCCAACTTGACGTATAAAGATTGACACCCCTCCCTCCCAAATTGTGACTGCTATTGTGAAAATCCCAGTCTGATTTCAGTTAATTTTTTTTTTAATTTGCCTGAGTACATTGCATCTTTACTTCTAATCCTAGATTCATGGAGCACCTTTGCCCACCTCGTCTCTGAGTAAAAGTGTCAGAACACTGAAATTCTGCCTAACAATGCCCTAGTGCCTCAGAGAGTAGGAGTCTATTGAGAAAGGTGGGCCATGTTTTCTAATAAACACATCACATCTTTGCACTTCACTGATTAAGGAAAACATTATGATGTACATTCTTCTCCTATACAATATCCTACAAAAATAACTACAGCCATAGGGTATTTGTGGACAACCAAGTTCTCTACTTGCACAACTTAATGTGTTTGTGAACAGAGTGCTAGGTCAGAATTAAAGCTTGTAGTTGGCATAAGCTACTGCATAAGTTTACTAATAACTGGTTTATTTTTCTAAGGTCTCAAAAAGAAGTCACAGAATTACGTGCAAATACACAAAAGCCACATTTCACACTGAACTGTCCAAGTAGATTAAAAGGGAGGTGAAATTAAAGAGAGTTTCTAAAGATACCTCTACAATTTCTTGTTTTTCATCTGCTGGAAAAAGATTGGGTACCTCCCCTGTGTTGAGGAGACTGTCAACATCTTCTAAAAAGCTTTCTTCTTTAATTTGTGCATCTGTGATTAGAAATACAGTTTTCAAGCCTTTTACACCTGCATTCTTCAGAAGTCTCTGAAATGCAAGACAGTTAAAATTGTACATTCCAAAATATCCTTCCTCAGAATTAAGTCAAAATGTAGACAGGTTATTAATACTCACTTTCAGATCTTCTCTCCACTCGTTTGTACCATAGGTCTTAGAAATCTCTGGTTGAAAAACACACATTCTTGCCATGAACGCTGCCAGGCGAGTCAGAGACTGCCGTCCACTTCCTCCCATTCCAACCAGCAGAGCATTCCCCCCTGACTGCTTCAGAATGCGGCTTAATCGAGACAAGTGCTCCAACATGTACCTGCATTGGGAATGTGTTGATTACAACAAGAGCAGAAATACCTGTACATTTATGCACCTATAAACCTGGGAAACAAATCAAGGAGTAGCATCCCCAAAACACATCTCTGAATGCAGGGTGGGGCAGGGTAGAGAGGAAGAGGAAGAAAGAGAGTGAGCATGAACCACAAAATAAAGTAAAACTTACAATTCTTCTATTTTACAAATACCAGTATTTAGCTAAATTACTACAAATTACTAAAAGGAATGTGCAGAGGTAAGAACAGGAGCACTATAAGGATAAATGTCTTAAAGGCAAAGAAAAACATTAATTCTCTACTTCAAGATCACAGCAGTATTACCAGTTTTAACTTTCTTGAAGTATAGCAACCTAAACAGCTTTTTAAAGTAACCACTGGGAGAACATGGTTTTTATCAACAAACATTTCCCTCCCCTCTACCTCTGAGAGTGATTTATAACTTATGTGTGGGATTGATGTTGGAACATCCTCAGGAAGCAGTATCTGCACATTACTGAGAGTCCTTGTCAAAACTCAAGCATGATTTATCTCAGAATATGCAGCGAGGCCTATAGGAGCTCACCTGCTTAGGCATAGGACATGGGGTAATTAAAGCAAGCTGAGCAGCTATCAAAAGCGGTCTCAAAAAAATTTCCAAGCATTTCAAGAAAGATAAACTCTGTTTATTTTTACTGGTTAGATAAATAAAGGAAACAAATTCAGATGTTATCTGTGAGATTGAACTTTAAGGCTACAGTCAAACATGCTCTCCTGGCTGCTGTTCAGTGAGGTCACTGCAATATTGCTTCTATACCCAGGAAGTGGCCTGTGATCAGAGGCTGCCAGCTCTTCAAAGTCCCAGCCTAGCTGTATATACAGGCACTCACAAATCCAGCTTGGCAAAATGACCTAGACTAAAATAAGCTGATATTAGGAGTGTTTTAAGTAATCCTAATCACCTTCACGAAATACTTATGTGTCAAGCCACCCTGGCAAATATGAAGAGGCAGTAATCTCTAGCAATAGGGAGGAGGAAGGAGTTTGACCTCCTAATCTCTCTCGGTTGTAGCTCTGCATGATCACAAGTTAAGGTAACAATAATGTCTTGCAGAGTCTAAAATTTCACGGGATTAGCTGTAGCACCAGCTGTGCTGAGTAACAACAAAGTAGACAGACAGCTATGACTGTGAACATCTCACTCTTGGGATGCTTGTCCTTGGGAAATGAAAGTCCAGTGACATCCATCTTCACTGGTGACAGAGGCCTAGGAGAAGTACAGCACCTACCTGAGGCAGTGCACAATGTTTCCATAACAACTAAGACAAATATTCAAAGCCACTTAAGAGAAAAGCTTCTTATTATTTACTTTCAGATAGGGAGAGGCATAAGAGAAAAATCAGTTTGCTTCCATCCAAAAAGGTGTTACACCACAAACATTTTTAAGGATGCATGAAGGGGAGGAGATACACCAAAAACCACAATCCATAAAATTGAATATACTGAATTATCAACTACTGCTTAAAGCTCTTAATAACACAGATCATAAACACCTGAAAACGACAAGATTCATTCTTGTTTTCTGGGTTTGATTATATTCATCCAGACACTGCTCCACAACATCACTGAACTCCTCAATGCTTGGAACCTCAACATAAAGTCTTTCGTCTCCCTCAAGTTCTGGAACCATGTAGTCACCAAAACACAAACTTCTCATGTCTTCTTCTGTTACCTATGGTAAATATTCAACAAATTATGAAGTCAAGTTTGATATTTAATGAATGTATTCCTCATTGGAACTTTAGAAAACAAAGGAGAATTTAGACAAATACCCCAGACAAAAGAATAAGCACTCCAAAATATTTTGACTCACAAACAACACGCCCCTCAAAATTATGTTTCCTGTGTTGAACTATACACTTATTCTTAATTTGTTCTGGGAAGACAACTGGCTCAAATAGCCACTAACCATCTCATAATCATGACCTTCAGATTACACCAAATTCATACAGATGTATATTATGAAATGGACAACTAAGACCACAAAGTTATTTCTTCTATACTTCAATGAAATTACAAGGGACATAAAAAACAACAGAAAAAAGGAAGACAAGGCATAAAATATAACACAACTATACAGGATTTTAGATAGTAAAATTTAATAACAATAACAGGATGCAGATGCGCAAATTTCTTTTAAGGAAAATTAGTAAGTTTACTCACATTTTAGATATAATATTTTTTGAATAGAATGCTTACATACAACAGTTAAACCCTCCCAAACAATTTCCATTTCTACATTTTTTCCTCATTAAGCCATTTTGCCAAATTCAACTCAAACTTTCATGCACATTTGAATCAGAATTTCACCTATGATTAAATTTCTAGTCCTAAATTTGCAATAAGGGAATTATTTTGCAACAGGTTAAACATGATACTCACAGGGGATGATCCTTCCTTCAGGTGTGCAAAAACTCTATCGAATGCTTCTCTGAAATGTTCTTTCACAATATCTTTCACTAGATTGAACAACCAGGCTCTGTCATCATCTTCCACCAGACGGTCATAGAAGACCCGAAACACCTCGTGCACGAACAGCCGAATCATCACATGTTTGTTTTCAACTGCACTTTTCTTAATGAGCAAACAGCCATGGATAACCCGTGAAAAGTCACGCAGGTTGAAGGTATAATGAGATTTGGCTGGTGTGGGCAAAAGATTTTTGATGGCTTTCTTATACACCTTCAGACAAAAAGAACAGAGAACAACAAAATTTAAAAAAAATTAACACTGACTGCATTATTATCATAACTCCTAAATGTCTTCTAAAATGTTATTTCTCAAAAAAATCCCTTCACACTACATTATTGTAGAGCCAAAGGAACTTTAATGAACAAATTGAAGGAAACTTCCATTAAGGTATTTGCCTCTTACCTCTAAAGTGGCAGTGACAATTTGATTTCCAATTGTTAAGAAGTCAAAAGGGAAGTCATTGGTCCTTAGGTAAAGAGCCACTACAGTAGAGAAGATGCGTGTCATTGTTTCATCACTGAAAGAATTGATGGTGCAAATGTTGAAGTGCCGCAGGAACCGAGGGGTGACAGGATTCCTCCCACCGCCTGGAGGCCCCATAGCTGCCACTAACTGTATGTCAACAAGGGTGATTTTAGAGGTGTCCTTAAAATCATACCTTCAAAATAAAATGCCATGTGACATTTAGATATGGATACAACACATTTGTTACACCTTCAATGCAGCTGTATGACAGACTACTCTCTGCATGCATAAAAAAGTATTTAAAAATATTTTTTAAAATAATAGGCATTACATAATATATAATGTATTTCTATATATTTTATATTTTTAAAAACAAACAATCCCTCCTCCCCAAAAAACCAAAAAACAACTAGTCCTGTAACTGTGTACCAGTTAATCTTAACATACCATTTGCTGGCCCAAAAAAAAGATTATTTTTTAAATTGCACTCCATAAAACCTGGTATGAAATTTTGACATGAGTATTAAAAGTGTAACTTGTCAAGATATATTATCCCTATTTAAGAGCAACAGATATTTGAGCAGTGCCTGGAATCACAAGAGTAGCTGTATTTGAGAAGTGCCTGGAACTGTAGAATGATCCAGACTCAGGAAAACACCTGCTCCAATCTTCCAATCTAAGCAAAGCCACAAACCTCAAAAGCAGGGAAGACCTTCAGCTTATTTTATTTCATGACTATTATCAGATCTGATTTCATTGTGAATTTTAAAAAAATATTTTGAGATCTTGTTAAAAAATTTTTAGTGACTAATAATGGATAATAGGGAAAACCAACATAAGAAATAAAATCAGAAGTTTTATATAACTGGATATATATAGATGTGTACAGAAAGCTGCGAACTCTAAGGAGGAAGAGAAAGAAAAAGAACAAGAAACTGCACTGGGAAAAAAATTAAAATCATAAAGGCATAAATTATTAATTTTATTTAATGTATACTCACTCTGCTAAAGTTTAGCATTAGAACATTCTAAAAAACTTAAACCAAATTTGATCATCAATTTCCCAAACTGAGAAGTCCTTAGAGAGTAACATACAAGTTGCTTCAAGTTTAAAAAATGGATTTTTATATAAACTAAATCTACCTTAACATTTACAAACCACTTCAAAAAAGTTTTGAAAATAAAATTGTAAGGAATAAATAAGTATAACAGCAAATACAGCAACAAAAAATTTCAGTTGTGTTTCAAATAATTACCAAAATCCATGGTCAAAGAACTGTCTTAGAAGTTCTATAGGAGGCTGTGCCCCATACTTCTCCAAAGCAGGCATATTCATATCATCTACAAAAATAATGCATTTTTTTCCCATTGGAGGGCCAAAGACTCCTTTGCGCCTCTTGTCCAGCCTGGCCATAATAATGTTCTGCAATGCAAACAGGATCATTCAGAACACAGATTAAATATTCATATCCACAATCTCCTTGAGACATAAATGATCTGTTCTACTAACCTGGGTCTGATTGGCACTCGTTCGAGCTGAAAAATTAATGAAGAAGGGGAAGTAGCGCTCCTTTTCCAAGTTGTTCATTAACTTGTCCTTGACATACACAGATTTCCCAGTTCCTGTTGGTCCCACTAGAAGCAGTGGTCTTCACAAAGAGGGAAATAAAGCACACAGACTGCAGAAACCTAACACTGTAAACTAAATGCAGCTGGAAGTCCAAGGTTTTACTAACTTGCCCTTCTTTTTCTACCTCTAAAAACATTAGTTGCCTAAAGAAGAAACCAGAGTGTTCTAATGCATTCATTAAACCCTCTCATAATTTTAGTTTGCTTCTGCCACCAAGAAAATGGGAGGGGAAATAAACATTTCTCATTTCCTCATTCTACTGGTGTTGAAGTATATGAACACATGGGAGTTAAAGCTCTTGTGATAGGTCTTGCATTGATTCAAACTTCCTAAATCTTTCAGCCTTGGAACCTGAGGCTGGTTTTTATTTCATTCTCTTATATGATCTGATCATGGCTAATATAACTGATTTTGATATGATTAATCAAAGAAAATAAATTAAAATATGTATTTAATTGCCAAAGCAGAAAGAGGATGCAAAAAATTTTGGGCTGTCCTAACATCATCATCAGAATGAGAATACAAAAGTTAGACTATAATAAGGTTTCATAAAAAAAATAAAACCAGACTGCTGGGCAAATTTTTTTGTTTGTAGTGAACATCTGTTTTAAAACGGCCGAATAAACTGAGGGTTTGATACAAACAATGAACTCAAAGAAAAGAATAAGAGATATTTCTACCTATGATCAAATTTCACTTTAGAAATTTGTAGTGAAGCAACTTACTTTCCATGGGTAATGAACAGGTCTAGCAAATAGGTATAGCGAACTGTATCCATGGTTGGGACTATAATATCTTGAATCTTCACATTTTTATCACTGTAATTAATTTGTTCAATAAAGTCATTCCAGTGAGCCCAACCTACTTTGACTTTGAGCTAGGAAGAAGCACAGATGTAGAACAGACTGGTGTTATATATATGAAGGGTTTTCTCTACTACCTCACTTTCAAAAAATTAAAATAATGGATTTTAATAAACTAATGAATATTTGATGTTTCAAAAGATCACACATTTCGTTTGCTTTACCTCACTAATAAAGTACTAAAGTACATACCTAAACTGAGACTCCTTTCTTTTCTTTAAAATTTTGTTCAGTGAAAACAAACAAAAAAATCTACACACACAGAAAACCACAACAAGAGAAGAACATTTCTAAGAGACACCACAAACAGAAATTGTAACATAAGCAAACTACCTATGGGCTTAATATTCTGCTTTCCTTCTGAACAGTCCACGTTATTCCTTCTATACAAAAGCAGTTTTGAATCTGCCAACTGAGCTTGAGTTACAAAAGAACTATACTGTGGCAGTAATACAAATATAACTGAAATGTACATCTTGGTATTTCATTAAAAAAATGGTCAGTACACTGGTATTTTAAAAGGAAATAAAAATGCATTGTAGGATTTAATCCAACCAACACTCTACAACATCCAACGGGCTTCAAAAAGTTAAAATACCCACCTGGCTGTATTTTCCTTCTATTATGACAGTAAGAATCTATTTAGTGGATGCAGAAGCCAATCCTACCTCATACACGTAGTCATAGACCAAGCCTTTCTCTTCCAAAGGACACTCCCACTTTCCCAAACTCTCTGGTACAGGATTTGTTTTAGATTTTCCAGACAAAGTTTCCCTCAAGAAATTATCAAAAATTGTCCTGCTGTCACCATCACAAGTCCCACCAATGGACCAGATTGTGGCAAAAGCAAAACAACCCTGCAAGAGCAAAAAAATTAGTAACTGTCTCATAAATTGACATATTACACACCTTGTACAGTCTGATTAGCAAATATAATTCTAAAAAATATTGTTAAGCAGAGAGATGCTAGAAATTGCCCTTCAATATCCCTGGCCTAAAGAAATTTAGAAATCTGACTATAGACAGAGCACACAAAAAAGTCTTACTCAAGGACAGAGAAAGAGAAAGAGAAAGAGAGAGATAACAAAAAAATAAAGGCCACTGACTACAGCAGTATGTCACAGGACAAAGCCTGAGAAGAGTTCTAATGACAAACCAGGATCTAGAAATTTTATAATTCAATTTTAAATAACTACTTTCATATTCTATTTTCTTCAGTTTTTCATAGGAACAATCATATAAGGTCAGACAGAGGATTCAGCTAATATAACTGTCAGAAAACCTTCTCCCAAGGAAGTGTTGCTCAAACAAACAAGCCAATCGGTGTTGCATGAATATTTATTTCCTTTAAGAGAAATAGGACACTTTGCTTCAGCTAACTTCTTGGTTACTTAAGAAGCACATTTAATAAAAACACTATCCCAATTAATTGGAAAAATAGGAGAATTTTTAATCATATTTGTCACTTTTAAGACTTCCATCTCATCTGGGCATCTCCAGAGTGTGGGGAGAGAGAGCAGGGAGGTAGTAAAATTGTTTCACGTCTCTCATTCACAAATTAAAGTTACTTTGATTAGTACAATTGTTTTGAAAACCAGCACATACAGAAATAAATATACATTTCACTACATGTTAAAAAACCAACCATAATCCAGGCACGGATGCTTTTGTTGGTGGGATCTTCTTGCACAGCTGGACAAATCAACATTTCAAAAATCCGTGTGAGAGCTACTACAACGTTGATATCACTTGTAGGTACCAGTTCCTAAGAGATTCAAAAGGTTGGATGTAATACTTTACATCTTTAGCTAATTTATCTTTTGGAGATAAATTAATTAGATCACTAGCTAATTCTGAACACATATTAGAAGGCAAGGTATACACTGACTTTTACCCAAAAGATCATTTGCCCCCTTCAATCATTGAAATGTCAAGACCTTTAGCTTGTTAACCATGTTCATGGCTACCATGTGACCACTACAATTATACATCTTAAACCAAACCAAAACCCACAGAAGTAACTGCAGCAAAACATGAGCAAAATTCTAAGCACTGTCACACTGAGCTTGCAAGGAACTACAACCTTCCCCTAAAACTTAAAAAAGCACTTCCTTATACAACACGAGATCTTTAAAGAAAAAAAAAGTACAAAATTCTCTCGGGAATACTTTTTAATCAGTGTTTTAAATACAAACTGTACTTTCAAAAATAAGAAGATGAAAACGATGATCAAGTTTCAAGTCTTAGCTGACATTCTCATTTTAACTTTCCAAACTGGTCCCAAGAGCCACATATTCATTCCAACTGTGCTTTTCATGAGAGAACAGTCACTTCCTACCAAGGGTAACAGAATGGACATAGCCACTAACTACTGCAGGAAAAAATGTCAAATAATACCTTGCACTGTTTCTGACGGACTCTTAATGCTGGTGGTACCAACCAATCAAAAAGTCCCTGCAGAAGAGCTTGATGTTCCTTTGAGTTCAGAGGTTCAGGCAGTTTACTCAGCCAAGAGGTAACAAGTGGCCTCCAGCCCAGCTGAGAAGGTTCCAAATAAATCATGCCACAACGACTGACCGTAGCAGGCTAAGGAAAAACGGTAAACTCATTTTATTGTGCATTTAATGTACTGAATTTTGTTTCATATTTTCACTAAATACAAAACTTACTGATGCCTGGGAAAGATCCATTGTTTCAAAAATAAGAGTCATCTGAGGGGACATTTGAATGACTTCCCCACTCATCAAACAAAGCTTGAAAGATAAAAAATAACATGCAAGGTTAGAAAAAAAAAATTATTGTAAATTACACTACTTCCTATCTCAGGAGAGTTCTTTATGAAAATTGGCAAAACCAAGTAAAATCAAAGGTAAGGTCAACTAGATAAAATGTTGAACCACTTGTAGCAATAGATTTTTATCAAGTTTTAGCTAAATTCTTCACTTAAACCATAGCACTCCATAGTAACCTACCAGTAGGTTCATTACAATCAATCTTGCATTTAACAGGATAAAGAAAAGAAGAAAGGACAAAAGATATCTGCAGATATTGTTGCTAATGCTGAAGCATTCCAGCCAGAGAAACACTACTCTCTCATATTAAAGTAAGAGTCCAGCTTGAGTATTTTGAAACATTATCATCCAGAACTTAAAAGTCCCAATGTTGTCTCTCATTTTTATATTTGCTTTGAGATTCCTAGGGCCCATTTACAAAAGTGGTGTTACAATTTTGACTGCAGAAGCCATTATTTTGAAAATGCAAACCTTTGTGTCTTGGGATTATTTTGAAAAGCAAGTGTCTAAGTTTGTGCAGGCTTAGAAATGATGGGGTTTATAATATATAATTAATTGTAATTTCTGATGTTTAAATTTCAATTATTTATGTTAGAAAATTGCATTATGACATCAGGAAATACTATAGAATTCATGTCTTTCAGCAATGAGTTGATTTTGTGATTATGATTCCAATAAAGTAAAACAAAACAAACGAAAAAACCCCAATCAAAAACCACTAAAAAAAACCCTTACGACTTGTCACCAATGCCACCTTGCACTTGCTCTTTTCAAAAGTCAGGGACTGCAGTTTGTATTTGTGGTTTTACATGTAGGAGGGTATTTGTAAAATGTCACACAATTTTATTCAAGCATTTATTTCACTGACTGATACCTTTTTGTTGTCATCCAGAACCGTGTTCATGCTTTCTATCCACAGCGTATCGATGGGGCCATCGAAGATGACCCATTTGCGCTCGGGGGTCTCGGACAACGCAAATTCCCTGAAGGTTGTAGCGACGACCCCATCTGTCCACTGACAGGGGGAGATGTGGGAATGGGGGGTGAGACAAAGAACACAGAGTACAACCTGAACTGCCAGTCACAGAAACCCTTCTCTTTGCTTTCCACTATCCCTCACTTTTAATTATTCTCCTCTTACGCTGCAGAGAGCACATGTAACTTTGGAGTTTCACCGAGGGTCTTAAAACATCAGCAAATTTTAAAATAGATTTTCTTTCACTTGAAAAAAATATTGTAACAAAAAAGATCAGCAATTCATTTTACTGAAACTTAGAAGCATTTCTGCTCTGTCTTGCATCTGTTTCTCTCCAGAGTCACCCTAAGTTTCACTATTTCACATTTACTACTTCATGTCATTCCTTCTCCAAGCCTAAGTTTCACACTTGGGAACTCATGAGTTTATAGATTTTTCTAGATAGTTTTTGCATTACTTTGATTATACTGGTTAAGAACAGACAGAGAAATGAATGCAATTATGTTTGATATGATTTCCTAGCATGGATGCAACTATAAGAGGACAATGACCTTCAAAATGGTACTGGTTTTTTTTGCATATTTAAACCTATATAACTGCATACACACATGGTACTGCATTTTTTATATCTTAATTAAAAACAGACCATAAAAGCATTAGTTAAAATAAAATTTACAATTGTGTTCTTATCTGTTTTAAATCATAAAATTATGAATTCAACAGTTTACTATCCATAATAATAGAAACACAATATACAGGGAACATTATTTTTTAAACATACGTTACCTCATGGGATATCAGATCAAACTGCCCAAAAAGCTGGCCCATAGTGATTGATTTTGGATTCATAGTTCTATAAATGACTTTTTCTTCTTCACCATAACCACGCTCCTTCATAAGAGACAATGTATCTGCCAACACGTGTAGAACTTTGGTCTTCCCAGAAAACGATTCCCCCACCAGCATGAAGCTGTTAGATGGAAAAAAAATCCTGCTATTAACACATTTGTCATGCAGTTTAGACTTTTACAGATCACATGAAGGCCAACAGTATCAAACATATGTTTAAAGCTAATTTTCACCTAATTTTCAAAAAGTGAAGCAAGTAAATTTTCTTTGTATATGTAAAACATCTTTTCCACAAACCTAGTTTATTTGCACATGCAAATCTGATTGCATGATGTCTTATGGAGAGAATTAATTAATGAACTGAATATTAACCATCATATGGCTAATGTCATGTTGTACCTATTTTCTGCACACAGTTGCTATTCTGTAATAAAAGCTAGGAATAAAACGGCACAGATCTGACAACCAATATTTTAATACAAATAAGCTTTTACAGTCCTAAGTTTTCACCATACTGGTATCAGCACCTAAAATCATTATACATATGAGAGTACTTCTGATATCAGAAAGAGTACAATTCCCCAGACATACATCCACAAGAATTTTGGAACAGGCAAAAGCAGTATCAGTAATCAATTGTTCCAATACAAAGAGGAGTATTTTGGCACCCTCAAAACCTTCTATAACTTCATATAAATTATTGCTACAGTATAAGTCAGAATTACAACAGATAGTGCGGTGATGAGAATCTTACCCATGTCTAACAATCATCATTTCATATGTCTGTATCATTTTCTGCATAAAAGTTTCTACAGGTTGGACATTATGTCGAGTGCAACATTCATTGGCACATTCCAGAAAATCCTAAAATCAAAACAAATCATAATCTTATTCTTGCTACAATTTAAATTACTGTCCTGCACTACACTAAAAGAGTTTGTGCTCATCAGTAAGGGTTTCAAATTAATTAGTAAGTGAAATATTATTAGTCAGAATACAGCAAACTTCCTGCGGGAAAAAAACCCACTTTTGTACCTCATGTGCTAGAACAGGATTTAACTACAATTTTTATCTTGAGTAGAAGGCGTATCACCCTCAGGAAACCAGCAGTGTGCTTTGGAACCATACACTTTTATCAAGATTGCAGTATTTACTTAAAACTTAAAAGTTAATCCAATTTGTTTTTCCAACATACTTATCCTTCTTTCCAGCTATCCTCCTACAAAGGAAGCATTAAGTGTTGCTATAAATAAAATACAAGCACAAAGCTTAATCGCATTTAATTATGTCAAAAAATTAAGAAAGAAATCAGAAAGCCTAAAATTTGGCAAATGTGCAGGTCAATTCCCAATCTGTAAGGCACAACCCTTGAGAATGTAAGGGAACTCAGATGTGGATTATATTCAGCACAGATAAAGAATTCCCTTTGCTACAAAGTTTCATTGCAAGCATTCAGCAATTTTCCTCATCTTGAAATACCTCACTGCATTAATTGCACTTGATTAAAAAGCAAATCACCACAAAACGATCAATGATCATCACCAAGGAAAAATTACAAGACTACTTACATTGTAGTCTGCCTCAGGAAGCTTGATTCCAGGAAATAAATCACTAGTTATACCCATGAACAGAGGTATATCATGTGACAAAAATTTGGGCTCATTCACATCTTTAATTGATCTAAGAAGCTAAAAGAAACAAATATGCATTTTACTGTTTTTATTAAGAGACAAAGCATAAGGTGTTCAGCGACTAAAATAACCTAGTATGTAACAAAGATGAATTCATTAAATGGGGCCTTTGATAAGAACCATGCGATTCCCAGCACAGCCCTGGAAAATGCAGCATGTATTTTACTATCTTCATTTCACAAACCACAAAACACAGATCAGTGATGTGAGAAGATGGGCTAGAACTGCCTTCAGAACTCAGAATGGCATGCATCTATGAAATTCCTTAAACAAATATTCCCTCGGGAACTCACCAATATATCCTCATCTTCTGTAGGAAATTTTAACTTCAGATTCCCCGCAGCCACCAGCACAGCTTTGACTGCCCGCATGCCATAGTCATAGTGATACTGAGAGGAAAGCTGTTCTGAGCATAGTCTGTAGGTCATGACTATCTTCACTGACAGTGACTTAGCATTCAAAAATCCATATGAATAGAGGGAAATTTCTGCTATCAGAGCATAGTTGGGAACCATCATGGCTACTGTTCGGAAAAGAACCTGAAATACACACCCAAAGAAATATCTTTAAATAAATAACTTAGGAATGGAAAGTAATTCAGAACTTTTACAGGTGATGGATCAGTATCCATCCCATCATGAAACAGAATTATCAATACTTGCAGCTTATGACTCCCTAGGAAGTTAACCTAAGTGAGCTACCATCAATATCCATCTCAATGTACAATACAGTGCAGAAAAGACACTGTCCCTCTCAGCTCTTTTCCCTCAGCGGTGTCTCCAGAATACAAAAATGCCATTTGCCCCTTGCACAGATACAGGCAGCAGTAAGGAAGAAAAATGTGGTCTAAGGCAGGTGAGAGAATGCACTTCCTTTCTTTAAGCATCTGCAGTTGGTGTGCTCCTCATGCGGCACTATCTCTGCTTTCAGTTAGTAAAGCTTCCTTATGGAAACAGCTCATCTGGTCAAAAATAATCATCTCAAAGGTTACAGACACATCTATTTTATTATTTTACCTTCAGATTATCTGGAAGTTCAGAACGTCCTGCATAACCTGGATTCATAGTAATTGCTATGAAACAGTTGGGGTTAAGCTTCAGCTCAGTTCCTTCAAAAATAAATGTTTCTAGCTTTATCTGTATGGCTCTCTGGATGCAAAGGATCTGCTGTGCCACTACAGACAGCACTTCCAGTTCAATGCGATTGAATTCATCAAAACATGCCCAGGCACCTGAGGAAGCCAAACCTTTGAAAAACTGCAAATGAAGAAAGAAACCAATCGTATTGCTAACAGAACCTTAGAAGATTCAAAAGAAATTAAGACTGTCATGTTGGAAGTTTAATTAGATTTAAAAATTACAATTATGATAATAATGCTTTAACCTGTCTAGATCATAGATCAGTGATGTACTGAAGAACAAAGTTTTTTCTTGGTTCTAAAGCAAGCTAAATCAGAAGCTCCCAATCCCATGAACTCTTGCTTCTTTCATGTTTTAATTAGCAACTTAATAGGCTTTCCTAAAGCACAGAAAATGAAACATGTAGAGAACAGCATACAGCATCCAAGGGTAGCAGAGCACAGCTGCCATATTTATTTGTGTCTGCAAAGTAGGGACCCTAAAATTTTCATGGCTAAAAAAAAAATTCAGCATACATTTATTTTCTATTTACCTTTCCCATTGCCAGGTAATCAAGGCCATCAGAGCAGTTAAAGACAACACACTGAACAGCAAGAGCTTTAGCCAAATCTTTGGTGGTCTCCGTTTTACCTGTTCCTGCTGGACCCTCTGGGGCACCACCGAGGTTTAAATAAAAGGCTCCAATCTAAAGCACAGAAATAGTTTATGGAAATTATTTGTACTTCATTCATATGAAATTATTCTGAATGAAAATGGTAAAATTAAATTGCACCTGATAGTTTCATACACTCATTTTATCTAACATAAAAGGTATGGTTTTACTAATTAAAAAGAATCTGAAATATTCTTACAGCTGGGAAAAATATGCAAGAGAATTTAATTTTGACCCTAACAGAGTTTAGTTTTATTATTATCGTAACCATGATTGGTTACTCAAACTTTATTGTACCCAATCTTTCAGTTCTTGTTTAGATACACCTTTCAAGTTAAATTTGTTGCAGTTACTTGTTGCTACTCCTTGCTCTCTCTGTTTGCCCTTTAATATACTTTTTTCCTCTTTTCTTTTCTTTCCCACACCATCCCCCTTTGAAGCATGTGCATTCCATTGACCATTCCATATTCTCTCCTATATTCTATTGAAGTAGGAGGAAATCTGACAGAAAAAAAAAAAAGTTGCAGACTTTTAACAAACAGTCCAGTTTGCAGGCTTTAACCAAACAGTTACAGGGCCACGTTTACATTGACTGACAAGTTCTGGGAATACTTTACTAAGACATTGGTGGGCAAAGAACAAGACCTCCATTTGCCAGAATGCCAGGCTTCCACCTGCTGTGCTCTGATTCAAGGTTTGTGAGCCTAAAACTGAAACAGACTAGCAGCTGCATCATCCTCTCACATCAGTGTACCTCGATGTCTTGACAAACAGCTACCAAGCATCAGCTACAGCCACACCATGGGTGCCTAGCAGAACTTACTCCAGCAAAGAGACTGCAGTAAATGATAATGAGAAAAGCTGCACCTGAGATGACTTTGGTAACTTTCAATTGTCAGGTTAGCTGAGGTTAAACCAGCACAATAATAAACACCTCTGCCAAGAGCAGAGATACTAACAGGTTGACAAATCTGTACTACTATTAGGAACAGTGTGATCACAAGTGCATCCTTCTCCACTTAATTTAGCAGCCACAGAACACCAGAAAAGCACTTTGGGTTCTCATAATCTGTACAGCAATCAAATATTGTCTGGTTTTCCTGTGTGTTTTAAAAAAGCACAGCCACAACAGAACAACCCACTAGTGTTTCAGCAACGTTGGTGGGCTGTCCAGATTTGTTGTTAGGAGTGATTTTTATGTTTAGCATTCTGTAAAAATTACAAACTTCATTCTAGCAGAAACAGCAGAGTCTGACAATAAAAGCCCTAAAAGGACAGCTGCACTGAACAGTGTAAGCAATACTACAGCACAGTAAATACAATTTGCAGCAGCCCAGGAGGGAGCTCATACCAGGGTGCGGTAACACCTGTCTGTGAGAGGAGTGATCACCAGGCGTGGGGAGTTTCCGAGGTATTCGTAGGCATATTTCACATTGCAGTTAATGATGCACACACGAACGTTCTCATTCTGCCAATAATAGCGCAGCTGTGCAAGCCACTGAAAGTCTGTTTCACTCTGCACACCTGACAAACACAGAGTTGACAGGAATCATAAAAGATGTTGCAGATAACCAGATTTTCTATTATGGTTAAATTTAAAACAGCTTTGAAATTATTAATGTTGATGCTCGTATCCAAATACTCACAAACCCATCTTAGTACTGTGCTGTTTTAGGCAGTAAAATCTGATTGATGAACAATTCTTCATTAACTACGTGTTAAGAAAAATGTTTTAAAATATAATTACCGCTTTCAATCATTTCCTTGATGACATCTCTAGCATGAACATCAATAGTAACCAAGGCACCCAGTGTAGTCCTTGTTTGCTTTGACAGTTTTCCTCTCACCAGCTCTACAATATCATTAAGTTGAAGCTGAAGTGTATCATAATAACCCTTTAAGCCCTAGGAGAGAAGAGGTTATATCACAGTTTCAAGTGTTTCAGGCTTTTTCATTCTGACTAAATAGCTTAACAGAGGTTGCTTATTAAGCTACTCTTTTATATTGTCACAGTTTTGCATCAACGTCTCTCTTACCCACAATTATGCATTTATGTTGCAAAGCTACATTTTAAACTACGATTGCTCTAAATAAGAATATTCAAGTACTTGCATGAAAAGTATAAATCACTGTACATAAATTTATGGATGTCAAACACACATGCTCATAATTTTTCAAATTTTATTTTGACTGTAAAAAACTGTTTGATTAAACAAAATTCATCAGCTGAAATGAAACAATAAGATTTTTAAAAAATTATGCATTACACAGTACCTTGGGTCCATCACGAAGAACTTCATGTACCTCACTTGTCCAGTACATTTGAGACACACACAACACTACTTGGCCAGGCCACTCCAGAACCCAGAGCTTTCTCTCAGTCTCTAGATATGCCTGAAACAGGTAAATACATTACAGAAACACAGTGTCTGGGTATGTTTATCACAATGTAATACAGAAGCTTATAATGTAATCCTATTAATATTCTTTGCTAAAAGAATACTATTTTCCTATTTGCAATGTCCAAATGGAGCTTTAAATGCTCTTTTCCCCTTAGGTTTACCATTTTTTACCCAATAATTTAAAATATTCTTAGAATTATCCTTCCATATTACAGAAATATTCACAACTTGTTAACTTCATAGAAAGAAACATTTTCTGTCTAATGATTTTCTTTTAGGAGGAAGTAAGCATATTACAAATGTCGTATTTCTAATTCATAAGAAACCTGAACTATTACATCAGGTGATATATCCTGTAAAATAGTATTGCTGAGAAACTTTTAGAAGAATTTATATTCAGTGTTAGAGGAAAACGACTTGCTTCTTATTCAAACTAAACTCTAGTGTATATCACTGGCCTATAAATACAAGTCATGTTAACTTGGTCCTGGCCCCATAACTTCATCAACTCCTGTGTTGAGGAAGAATTTTAGAAAGCCAAGGGACAGCCGTAAGACAAAGATAGGTGTGACAGATCTTAAATTATCACAAACCCCATACCATTCTTGATCTGGCAATTACATCACGTATAGTCTTCAGCATAATATCTTCTACTTGAATTAACCACTTCTCCACTGCACCTCGAGCTTCAGAAGTAGAAATGTTTGAAATCAGTTGTACACGCTCGCCTTCAGAACTACACATTCCTTTAATATCCAAATTGCGAAGGAAATCCAGTTTAGCAATGCCTTCAAAACACTTCTTCAAGTGAGGCTGAACTCTAAGAGGATCCTTAGTCTCCGACAGGATCTCCAACATTTCATCATTAGACAAGAAAAAGAAGCTAAAAAATTAGGAAAAAAAAAAAAAGGAAATACAACTGCATTATCAAGCTATTTTTAAGACTGAACTTATTCACAACAAAAAAACCATTCAGAATCTGTGGGTTTTAAATAACCAAAGCTCATCATACCGGGGAAAGAAGAGACGTTTTTTCTCAAGGTAAGCATTAAGCCCTTTCATGATTTTGTCAAGAAGCTCATTACAGGTCTGAAGCTTCTCTGTTAATCCTGGCAAGGAAGTAGCAGCGAGAACCTGTACAACAAATATGTGCAAACTGTCAGCTATAAATGAGATATTTCAAACAGTAGAAGTTAATCAAATAAGGAACAACATAACTTTGTTTCTAGAAAGCCTAGGGAACTGAAATTGTAGTTCACTGTATATATTCTGAAAACTAAGCATCCCGCCCCTCAAAAAAATGGCAAGGGAAGCTACTGTTTCCTGTTAGTAACTGCTATTTCCCTTACCTTTGGGTCTTCGGCACAAAACTGCATAATCTCTCTCCACAGCCTATCCACAGTCTGAAACTGCCGCCCCTCTTCTGGCATCTGTTGCATAATATCCTCAGAAGAAAAGATGGGTTCCAAATACAGCCACTGGGCCTGCACTTTCAGCCAGTCATCAATGTTCTCCTGAATTTGAATTAAGCGTCTTTCCCATTCCTTAATAAATGTTTAAAGAATGTTAACTTGACATTTCCAAGCAAATAATGTTAGAGACAACAAACAACCTTCAGGAAAGGTAGACATTGTGTTATTCTAGCTCCCAAAGAGAAAAAAAAATGTCTACCAATAAACAAAATGAAAGAAAAATATTTAGGAGTATTTAAGTTCTTCCACATATACAGATGGCCAAAGGAGCTCAGGCATTTTTTACTTACTTGGAAATTATTTTCCAAAATGCATTTATCACTTTACTGCTATGAACTTCCAACAACTTAATTGTTAAGCAATAGCCAGGAGGCTACCAGTGATAAATTCTGTTTCATTTCCCCACAGCATGGGCTCTTGTAGCTGAATGGCAGCAGGGACACAATACCAGAAAAGCCACCTCAGCTCATAGGAGAGATCCAGCAAGTCCACCATTCTGTTCCTTAAGTGGACAATAGCAGATACCACTGGAGCAGGCTGGAGAGGCTGCCTGTAAAGCGTAAATACTATATATGTTCACTGAGCCTGCTTGAGCCTGAACATTTGCCACATAAACTAACAAAGAACTACGGAGGGTAACTGCAAAGCAATTCCACCAGCTTCTCTCCTGTCAATAGCCATGGTGTGAGCACCACAAAGACTATTCTAGCCCTGAAATTCAAAATCAGGTGTAAAGCGCTGCCATCATTGCTCTGAGGTCTGATTAACAAACATTCTCCCAGCCATCAAGAAGTTTCTTTGCCCAGAGGAAAACACTATAGTTCAAAATTTGAGTCCAAAACTCAAGAATTAATAAGTGTTCTTATTAGCAATAACAGAAATATAATTTCCAGTTATTAGGAAGCAAGGGTAATGGAAATAGAGATTTTGGAAAATATGAGAAAAAATAATCATGTTCTCTCAGTTGCACTTGAATCTGAATGGAAGATGGAATTCCAAAACAGAAATAAGGTAAGTATGACTCATATAAACTCAAAAGATTCTTGCTGAAAAATTAATGAAAGCATTTCATTAACAACTCAAAAAACAAAGTTGTAAAACAATTGGTATACTATTGCACTACACTTATCCTACAAATAAAAATGGCTGAAAAAAGTAGTCATTGTACCCTGATTTCCTTGTCAAATGGTTTAATGAAAGGTGATCCTCTCATTGTCTGAGTTTTCATAATCTGATCATCGAGAAGAGCCTGAATATCATCCACTGAAGACAGAATATGAATACCAGTCTCACGATACACATTTGTGTTGAAGGAAATTGAATCCCAGGTTTCCATCATGGTATGCATTGCTTTCTCCAAGGAAAATTCCTATTTAAAAAGAAAATAGCTTGGTCTAGTGACTGAATTGGTTTTTTCCAACTCACTAATTCAATATATAAGCTTATCTAGCTGAATAAGCTATTTTGCTCTAGCAGCACAAAGTAACTACTTGATATTACTTTTCCTCAGTATATCCTTTTCTTGCACACAGAAAGCAGCACGCTTTGGAAATACTAATGATGTCACATGAGATACAAATGCTTACACTCATCATTGACATATAATGGGCCAAAGTCTCACCAAATCTCTTCTGTTGCATAATGGCAAAGACAAAAAATGCCAGTAAGTCATAAAAATATTCCCTAAGAGACCCGACATCATATTTGTCACTATCAAATCTCTGTGCTTACCTTGCTTGCAGCTACACTTATTGCTGTAAACTGTTCCAAGTAAGAGGATAGATTCTGTTTTAAAACTTTTCTCAGGGTAGTTCCAGCATCTGGTGTTATATCATACCCTACTGTATCTGACATCTGCTGCCAATGACGTTCTCTCATGCCAGGGTTACAAAAGACAGCCACAGTCGGAATATTCTCCTAATTCAGAAAAGACATTTTAAGGCAAATATTGTCATATACATTATTTCTTAATTTTTCAATAACCTTTCATGTGCATTTAAAATTCTGCTACAGTAGCCAAAGACATGAAAATCTTTTCCAAAAAGTGCAGAGGGCTCCATTCAGTTATCCATTCCATTTCTAAATAATTATATTAACTACCAAAGAAGAAATATAGAAAACTATTAAGCATAAGTATAATTTTTCAGTGATGCTAAACTTTGCTTCTATTAATGTAACAGAGTCCCATTTCAAAATTCCCAACTACATCCTTTTCTGCAAACCAAAAATTACTTTTCTCCTGTATGTGTTCAATCATTAACAATTCCAGAAACTATCTAAAAAATACTAAAAAATCCAATTTTATTAAAATGAATGGGACAGTAAAATCTGGAAATGAGGATTCAGAACACACTCTCTCTCTCTCTCTGACACCGCATCATTTACATGTACTGAGCCCTGAATTTAGCATTTGTCCCTCAGCATCAGATATTAATATCCCTCACATTTTCTTACCTTAAAATCTTTAATCTGATCCAGAACTGTAGAACACATTGTAAGAGTTGGATTACCCTTTACAGCTTTGCGTCGCAGCGTCTTTTTCTTGTCCGATGCTGCTTTCTTCTGCTTTTGTTGGAAGAGTCTTAACAGTTTGTACATCTCTCTGTAAAACTCATCCATCTCAGCCTCCATGCTTTCCCCATCTAGTTCCAAAAAGGTCCCATCCATCCATCTGAGAAAAAAACATAAGGTCACAAAACAGAATAACAAATGTAACCCACAAATAATTATCACTTTGTTTTGCAACACATTAATAGCAATTTAAATTAAAGCAAAGCTCTCCTTCCATATTATTGTTATTCTTTGCAAAATTCTAATGCCCAACTAGAAGTGGCTCAACCACATTCTTCTGTGTATTTGTGTAATTCTCTTAAGTCTGAGTAACTGCATGAATGGGGAAATATTTAAGTTAACCTCTGGATAGAGATCGACATATGACATTTAAAAATACACTAGGTCTTGTATTTTCAAACCCCCCCCACTTTCAGCCATAGCACATTATAACTTCTGAAGAATGCATTAAATGATAAACAATCTCCCTTAATTTATACACAGAGCACAGTTTTGTGGTAGGATCTAGCCACCAGACAGCAACACAATAATTTGAACCCACCATTTTGGACAGCTGCTAGGTTAAAACCAGTTTTGGTTACATATAGACGATGAGCTTTCTAGTTGAATTTCTTCCTTTTCTGGAACACAAAATGGCTCATAAAACAATTTTTCTTCTTAATACATTTCTTTCACAGAGCTTGTCTTATTACAGGCTACACCAGCATGACCAATACAATTAGAACCTAGTCTGAGATATGCTCTTCTGCTCTCAGGCACATGGTGTAATTCTTCTGTGCAGGGCCAAGACTTGGACTCAATCATCCCTGTGGGTCCCTTCCAACTTAGGAAATCCTATGATTTTATGATTCCATGATTACATTTTAAAAATAAAAACAAATCAACATTTTTTCTAGCTGAATTAAAAGTAGCAAGCCTGATACGTGTATTACCCTTTTATTTTGCTTGCTAATAACACATGTTAACAAGAAAACAAATCCATATTCTACATCTGACATGGACGAGACCAGCATAAGCATTTTTCTCACTCTCCCTCTTATAGAATTAGGAGTGGAATTACCTTTTTTCTGTTCGCTGCCATTTCAGTATAAGATTAAAGAGTTTCTGGTATGGTTCTATCTCAGCTTTTAAGTTGTTGAGGAGTGGGAATTCACTTGGTTTCCATCCAAGCAAAGTCTCTTCTTTATTAAGAGCAGCTACTGTTTCATCAGTGTCCTGTATTGTTTTCTGCAATGTCCTCAGGTCAGTCACATACTGAAATCAAATAATAGTATATTTGAGAAATAACAAAATTATGCTCTGAACAGCTATCAAAATAAGATATCAAAATATTATAAGCTTTCATATTAAAATTTTAGAAAACAAGATTAAAAAACTTGTCTGCTTATTGATGAGTACATAAACTGTGAAGAACCCAGACGAACATTATGAAAAATAAAATTGGTTCTCATTACTGAATTCTAGAGTATTTCCAAATTGTTTGTGCTTTAAAACTCACTGTTCCAGGAGGCAGGCACATACTTTTTTATTACCTGGCAAATCATATTAGCAACTGGGATTTATTAGCTTAGGATTTCTGTTTTGTGCTTTGAAGTGTTTTGTTTTTTTAAAAAACAAAATTTCTTACTATGCAATATCCTCCAATTAAAGCACAAGCCATGCTCTAGAAATTAAAATATACTGCTAGAAATTCACAAAGTTTTGGAGCCAGTGGCCTGCTCTTCACTAGCATAACAATGAAGTTTTGAGGTTTGTAGGAAAAAAATATCAAAAGGCTACCAAACACTCTTTCTGAACTGCTATTATGATTACCTATCACCTAATTCAAGCACAACTTTATAGCAAACTTTCCTCTAAATAAAATGTTAATTGACAATGAAAAACAAAAATGAGAGGGAGACAAGTGTAATTTTATGAGCTTCTTCACTGTGCAAGAGGATAATAAATGTTTCAGTTCACATTCGCTAAACTGATTACTTTTAATTATAATTTTTTTCCATGGTCCCTGTGTATTAAACACAGAAAACATTTCTACTGATTTTATACTATTGATCAAACCTGTTGCATGCGATCCAGTTCTGAGTATTCTTCTAATTCTATTACAGAATTATAAAGCTTGTCTAATTCAACATGGAGGTTATCACATTTCTGTACTGCTTCTCGTTCTCCTTTAGTTTTAGACTGTTCAATCAGCTACAAAAGAATTGATATTTTTCATGACAAAAAAGCAATGCAAAGGCAGTTTAAGTCCCTTCAATGATTAATATACACACTACCATCTAAACATTTAGTGCAAACAGACAGAAAACAAACAATGCAGATAAACTATTATCTTACAACAACTGAAATTTCTTTTCGTATGTCCCACTTAAGTGTGTGCAACCTCTATATGCTAGCATGGAACCTTCATCTCAATCAGAACAGTTAGGATTGCCTTAAAGGCCTCCTTCAGGAGTCAGACAACAGAAAGGAAAGCATTACAGAAAAAAAATAGATATTCTCATCTTTGGGATTCAGTATTTTACTGTCAAAAAGGACACCTACAGTTGTTGAAAGCCAATGCTATCCCACATGTACCTGTGGTTGTAAAAGGCAGAAATTCTACAACATAAGACCACCTTATAGCACTGAATCTGCACACTCAAGGGTTTCTTTTAAAGTACCAAAGAAAGAAATCAGTCAAGAGAGAGGAGATCTCCTAAGACAAGTACACCTACTTGCCATGCAAAATTTGTGAAGCAGACAAACAGAACTTCTCCAAAAGAGGAATCAATATTTTCCTTTTGCATTAGAATAAGAACAGACTCATATCTGAGAGCATAGAATGCAAACATACAGACTCATGAAAACTCGATGTGAAACTTTTCTTGTCCTCAACCTCTAGCACAATGGAAGTCACTTGACAGACAGTTACAGGGTCCCACTGCTCAGGGACTCCAACTAAGAAGTGAGATTCACTCTGTACTACCATTTTCATTAAAAAGAGGTAGAACAAGCGTCATGGACTCTCTGTGCAGAAGTAGAAAATTAATTTTATTGATTTATTTTTGGGGGGTTAAAAGAATACTTTGTTTGCATGGGGATAACATGCAAACAAATTATTTTACGGACAAAGCAGTCTCCCAAGCTGGGTATCTTTTCAGTCAGAGGCATATTTACTACCCTTGGACACATGCCTTGGTATCTAAACAAAACTTAGTAAAGGAGAAATCCTTAATTGTAATATTTAAAAGATATTGATTTTTTAAAATGTTAATTATTAATTCTTTAAAAATTTTAGAAGAAATTATTAGATCTATGCTAAACTACTACAGAGAGGCAAGGGAACCCTAAAAGACTTGACTACGTCATAGACAGAGACAAAGCATGCTAAGGAAGATGAATACAGACCGTGGAAGAAAACCAATCTACAGTCACACAGAGAAAATGAGATGTTGTGTATCTTCTGTTGATGATTGCTAGAAAACATTGCTCCCACTGTTCTTTTTTTGACAGGATAAAATACCTTTTTAACTAAATGACTTCCTGTCCAGACACTCAGTCTCATTAAAGGCCTGGCAACTACATTTTCAGTACAAGACATGTGCAGTGTAGTGAATTTTCATCTACCTACATGTAACCTAGTACTGACCACAAGCATGTTAGGATAACAAGACTTGGTGAAGCTTTCAAGTTACAGAGACAGTTTTAGAATTTATCCACAAAAAGTCCACTTTTGTTACAAAAATCTGGAAATATGTTATTCATGCATGTCTAAATTAGTATGGTTTATGTTATATGTGTATATACATTATATATGTTATGTTACATGTGTATATACATTTTGCTGAGGAAACAAATAGCTCAAGTAAAGTGAGAAGTCTATCAAGCCAAAATATACCACAAACTAAGAAAATGCTCTTACAATATCATGCTCTTTAAAAATGAAGTTGATCTTCTTTGGCCATAATATAGCTGTTGAATTTAGTTCAATGTCTTCAGGAGCAAATGGAAAAACATCTATCAAGTAACTCATTTGCCGACAGCACTCCTACAAAAAAAGATTTCACAAAACTTTAGGTATCATAGGTCTGTTTAAAATATGGGGTAGGACAATATTATCCACAAACATAAAATAGAAATCTACATTTCATGAACTTTTCAGAATTCAGAGCTACTTCAGCCAATAGAATATTAACATTCAAAATATATGTGTAATATTTTTCAAATCCTTCCCCTGATCATGAGTTGTTTCTCTAAATATGACTCCTGTGGTCTGTAAATCTATATGCAGAAACACTAATGTTATTAAAAATATACGAAATATAATTTCTGCAGATATAAACGTGTTATATTTATAGACCTATTACCATAACAGAAAATCTGATACATATTCACACACACACACAAACTACTCCTAATGTAACATCACCTGTACTCTGCTCAAAGAATGAATTGTTTCTCATGTGTTCAAAATCTGTTGACTGTTCTTACATATAAAGTGTTTCTTATACTTGTCTGTTACATTTTCACAAATAGATTTTTAAGCAGTACTGAAGTAAGATACAAAAAATAAACTGAGTGATTTATTAAAAGCTGCATTTTCTCACGGACATGCAGAACACATGGGAATGGGAACAAGAAGCAAAGGCATATGGCAAAGAATAATCTGGACTTCCCACTTCTGTCTGAAGTTACACTGAGTTTATTCACACAGGCAGACAAAAGTCTGCACTCCAGAATGAATTCTCTATTTGTATAGGCCAGCATATCTAATAAAAGATCAAGAATTAAAGGATAGTCATTTACCTTGCTCCTTTGCGCCAGGTCTCGAATATCTTTGGTTTTGACCCTCTTTATGTAATCCATTATTTCTACCATTTCTTCTGTTGACTCAGGAACTTTTAATGCCCATTCCTTAATGGTTTCAAATTCACTGCATATCCTATAGTTTTATTTTACATAAAATACCAACATTTTAAGATTTTAGTTTGACTGGCTTCAAGCTCAGCTTTAATATAATTAAAAAATCAAATTACTTCTTTAAGTATTATCCCCACACAAATTCCATTATTTATGAAATTAGAAAGGGAATATGACCAAGTCAGACTAGACAAATACTGGTTTCTGACTTGCAATAACTGCTTTGTTTGGATTTTGGGGTATTCTTCTGAAAGAAATGCTTTGGTTACCTGTTGTTAGTAAAAGAACTTCAGAAAAGTATCATTAGTCTACACACAAATACTACTCTAGTAAATATTTTCTCTCTTTGGTAATGTGGAATCACTATATAACTTGGCCACAACTGTTCATTTTAACTAAAAAATGTAGTAAGAGTTTCCTCATGACTTAATCCATACCTGCAAATTAACCTCCTGTTAAACTAAATTGATACCCTATGGTAAGTTCACCCATGTAGAGGATGAAGGGAAGGTGGTGGATATAGTTTTTCTCAGTTTTAATAAGGCTGTTGATAACTGTCCTTCACAGAATCCTTCTAGACAAGTTGTCCAGGTGTGGGATGAGTGGGTTCATGGTGTGCTGGGTGAAAAACTGGTGAAGTGCAGAGCTCAAAGGGTTGTAGCAAATGGATGGTGACTGCCACCAGAAGTGTTCCTTGGGATTCACTTCTGGGCCACTTCTGTTCAATGTGTTTATCAATGATTTGGATGCAGGAGTTGAATGCACCATCAGCAAGTTTGCTCATCATACAACTGTGAGGTGCTGCTGACTCTCTTGAAGGATGGGACACCTTGCAGAATGAAACATTTCACTGTGATTAAGGGGATGCAATGTAATGAGTTGAAATGCCAGATTCTGCACCCAGGATGGAGTAACACCTGGCACAAACACAAATGGGGAGGAATGGCTTGAGAGCAGCCCTGCGGAGGTATCTATTAGGTAATACGAGAGTCTAACCAGCCTTTCCTTTGACAGTGCAGTAATACTGTAATTCACACTTAAAAATCCAGAACAGTAATGAAGTTCTTTGATCTTAGTTCTTTGATCTTTTAGCTCCTCCATTATTCAAGTCTATACTAAAATGTTCTCCTACCTTTTTTTGAGACTGAAACAGCAGAAAAAATACAACAGCTGGTGCAAACTGCATTAGATCATTAGTTAGCCAAGAACCTTCAGTAAACAAAAGTATGGTATATTTGCATTTCTTCTACATGTTTCTACTATGCATTTAAACATAGAGCATTCACAAGCAGAGAAATTCTACTTACCTTTCATTTTCTTCTCTGTAATCTGTAAATATTTTGTCCATTAGCATTTTAGCAAAGTTGTTTGCACAATTAGCCAAACCTTGCTTTAAATCCTCACAATTCAAACAGATCATAGGGAAATAAATCACCTCTGGCAAACTCATGATTTCCTTCTTGAGGGTGAAGAATTCATCTATGAACTTCAGAAAAACATTAGACTTTAAAGCTCAGAGCTGTTGCTACATGAGTAAGTATTAGACATTGAAGAAAATAAGTAATATTTCTTCTATTTACCACACATTTTTAGGGGAAAAATCAGTTATGTTGTAGGTAGTCCATATAATTTTTAGCTAAAAGCTAAGCACTTGTTGTCCTCTGCCACCTTTTTATTATTGCTGTATGTATAGTAGAAATTATTTATGAAGTATAGAATTAAAACTTACAGTAGTGTATTCATCAAAGCTGGGTTGTTCTGCTATAAATCTGCTTATACGTTCCTCTGCAGTTCCATCTACAAGCCAGCCATAACTTTCAACTACAATTCAATTACAACATATTTATATTACTAAAATATGCATGTCATAACAGCAAGTTACACACTACAAAGAGGTGAAACAGATATTTACACACTCTTCCATCACTTACCATAGCCTTTAAAATGTTCCTTCGGGCCTTCTAAGTTGTCTCTGATAGATTTTTTCAGAGTGGATTTGGCCCATTGTGCAGTGTGAGCAGGAAGCTCAGCATCCACAGCTGCAGTGCCTCCTGTTAGCCAAGAACGCATCGTTTGGACGTTCTAAGAGAAGTGCAAGTGTTGATTATTTAAATTTTAAAAAGCGGTGCAAAGATACATATACTTTAAAAGTAAGTTGCAATCTGCAGAAGACATGATCACAGAATGAGACCCTAACCACGACCAAGTTCAGATGCTTCATACACATGTAGAATGACTTTTCCTGAAGCAAAAAGTTGAACAGAAAATATGTAAAAGGAAAAAAAAATTATCCAGCCTTGCATAAGATTAAATTACATCATATACGCAAATACAGAAAACCAACCCCAAAACACTTCTCTGAAAGTACCATCATATGTGACTAGTGACCAATACTCAGTTCACATCTAAGGCCCCCAGAACGGCTCTCTTGCCTGGAACCACAGACGGGTTCCCAAGACATCAATCTTTTGATATTGTATATATTAGTTTTTAGAGATTTGAGTATTTTCTTTTTCTTAGAAAGAAAAGGAATATCAACTCTAATTTTCTTTGTCTTTCTGTGGAGATCTTAACTTGAATGCAAATTTATTGCAAATCATCACACATATAATTAAAGATGTAATTATTATAATTGCAGATGCAAAGAGCAAACTAAAACCATTACTAGCAGGTGCACCAATTTTTTATAAACAAGGAATTACAAAATTACTTTCAGAGCCTGGAGTGCCACTGGGCATCAAGATTCGTGATGTGACCTGTAGAATAATTGTGGAAAATAAATACAAGTTGCATTCTGATCCCATTGCCAGGGTAGTCGGACTCCTAAATCACAAATATTTTCACATACTGAGCATCTTAACAATAATGTATTTAAATAAAGACAAAAGCACACCTGGAGAGTCTGTCCTATACAATCTACTACAAACAGAATTGTTTCTTCCAAGTCTTGTAAGCTTGGATAAAACTCCATTCTATTTTCATCATAAGTCAAGTCCATCTTAAATAACGGCAGACGACTTCTGTCTTCAGGATCAAAAAGTTTCACAAAAACTTCAGTTGTTCTTTGCAGTAATCCTTTCAGCTAGGTAATAACATAGATCACCTATTAGTTGACATAACAAAGGCCAAACCCATTTTCCATTCATCCAGTAAGACAGGAGTTCCATTCATTTTAGTACTTCTGGCCTGATTCATGGATAACTGAAGCAGTGTGAATTTTTCTAATAACTCCAGTGGCTATTAGTTCAAACCCTTAAATGATGAAAACTAATGAACAAGTAAACGTTTCAGTAAAGTCCATGCATTTATTTTTGCTACAAAAGTATGTCTATTACTAATACATGTATGTAGAAATGAAATATCTTGAAAGCATTTTCCTCTCTTTTTTTAAAAATCACAATGATTTGATTAGACTATTGTTCCATTATTTTTCTACAATGTAAGCAGTGGTTTAATCTCATTAAATTTATCATGGGGAGGAAAGATATTTACCTGATTAGACATAAGAACAGCCACACAGTTATAGAAAGACTCAAGCTGATCCAACTTTACACCATCCAAGGCCTCTGACTGATTAAAGAGGCCAACAACTCTTTGGTACCACGTACTCATTATCTCCTCTTCTGCTTTTGAACAGCTTAGAGATGCATCAGTTTTAAGAGATTTACAGTCAATTGGTCCTTTCAGTCTAGAAAAGAAAATTACTTGCAACTTCATAGACAAAATTTAAACAAACCAAACATGGAGTAAGGTAACAATACAAACTTTTGTATTACAAACCCCGTCTTTCTCTACCAGAAAGCAGAGTGGGAACTTAAGCATTGCTTCAGTAGACTAAAAGGAAAGAAAAAGCCTACCTCAAACTCCAGGAAATACAGAACAATTACCAGAAAAAATAATGAGGAAAAATATTTTGAAAATTACCTTTTGAAAATTACAAAAATGTAAAGTTCCAAGATTAAACAGAAAATTCAACTGATGAAAACCAGCAAGAAGACTGATCTTCAGGATTAGTACAGAATTCCCTATGATATCCCCTATGATAAATAATAGAACTGAACAAACTCATCTTTGCCAGCTTCAAAAACCTATATGGGTCAATAATTCATCAGAACAGACTTTACCTGGAACTAGAGAAATCCACTAGAAGAAAGTTAAAGAATGCTGTATAACCGAAATCCAGTAGAGTTTTCATTGTGGGGTGAAGAATATGTAAGCTGGAAATGATTTGCTGTTTTGCTTTGATATAACTGTTGTGCCACGTACTAGAATAATCCAGGCCTCTAAAAAGAAAAAACATCAAAAACCCAACCAAAACAAATAAACAAACAAAAATGAAGAGCTCAAGCACACTTGAATAAAGTACTATATGTAAAAGATAGTATTCAAAAGCTTATTCTCTAGCATGAATTGTTACTTAAATGCCACACACGTCCTAACTATCATGCAGTGGAAGTCATAAGGACACTCTGTCTTACAAAACGTGCTTTATCCTCCATGGTATTTTCAGATCACCTGCTCTTCCAGAAGCTCTTTCAATGTAAACTCCTAACTTCACCAGCTGCTATCAGGAAGCATTTATCACCACATTTTGATAGCACACACTCTGATGCATCAGCAAATTGTGCAGTTCAGGTATTTATATTCTATCTACCTGAATTCCTTTTCCATGATGGGAGGGCATTATAGATTTGCCTAAAGTCTCAAAGGTTTCACCTCATAAAACCAAAATAACATGAAACCTTGGCATTATATGCAGTTTTAGGATGTCAAAGTGCTGTACAATGCTGCTATTAGCCAGAAAATTTCCCCATACACACACACATCATTCCAAAGGCAGCTGCACTATGACTTTAGCGTCTGGGCACTCAGAGCCAGGTTTCATTTGCAGTCATGAGCACTGCTCTATGTAACTGTAACAGCAGTAATGAAACACTGTCGGTGCAGTAGAGCTTTCAAGTAAGAGCTTTCAAACTTAGTAGAGCATTCAAGTAAGAGGTGTTCAAATGCAAGATCTGCTACAGAGATTTAAAACTGTCCCATTGAAGGGCTCCAGAATTAATACTGTACCATAACTCTGTTCACACAGCTCAACAAGAATTTCCCTCATGTAACTCAGTGTGTTTTGCCAGAGGGTTACTTGCTAACTTAATCCACTTACAGAGGTAACACAGGCAAAGGTGCCTCCTCTTCCAATTTATCAAGTTCTTTTATGTCTGGTTTAACAAGAATTCTTCTCACTAAAAAAAAAATACATGAACGTTAGAAGAAAATTAGGCCATATTCAATAGTCACTGTACTTCCTTGGTGTTTCTCCAGGTGCTTGAACCAAGCACATAGTAGGACGAAAAAGCAATTGTGTCACCCTAGCCTCCAAAACACATTCTCCTAAAGGTCACTCAAAATCAACAGCTTCTGTTAAATATTTATACAGATTCAGGTGCCTTAATTCCAATTCTGGCCCCTGTTCCTGAAGGTTTTCAGACGGGTTTGTGTTTAAATAATTAAATACTTAGGCAGGGTCTTTGCTGAGGGGATGGTCAGTCACAGAACAGGCTCCCCAGGGAAGTGGTCACAGCACCAAGCCTGCCAGAGTGCAAGGACCATCAGGACAGGGGTCTCACTTGTATGGTTGAGTTTTAGATAGCCCTGCAAGGAGCAAGGAGTGGGACTCTGATCCGTACGGGCCCCTTCCAACTTGATATATTCGATGATTGCAAGAATTTACGGCAACTTCATTTAAGATAATTACAGTAAGAAACTATAATTATCCCACTAATGACATTGCAAAGAGGCTAGTCCCATGTTAATTTGTGTATTTTTTAATCTACATTTTAAAAAGATCAGCCATCCACTAAAATATTAACAAAATTGGGCTCAATTTCAGATTCCAGATACTAGAAATGTAAATAAAAGGAAATCAAGACATTATTTCAAGGGAAAACACCTTCAAAATTCCGGTCCATTACTCTTTTTAAAAGGTTTTAAAATAGAAGTGAGTTGTATGAGTGATATCTGAAAACAGTAATTATCTTTGCAGGTTTTTATTGAAAGCTTCTTCATGCAACAGTAGCACCATCAGAAAACTCATGGATGTGTTTGTACATGAACATCTTAAAAAAGCTGCTGTTCCTGAAGAGGGAGAAAAAATAAGTAGTACATAACAAGTTTCTCCTTTCTTTAGCAGTAGACAGCAATACATTCTTGCTTCAAATTAACTAAACAGGTTAAAGACATAATGAAATACCATCAGCAGCCATCAACCTTTTTGACCTGAGGTCTATAGCTGTCTTTGCTTGAACTGTACTTTCAGCTGGTTAATTTTTTACTGATTCAAATAAAATAAGCAAGTTTTGCCTTAAACCTTATGGCCAACACACATCTGATGAGGCAAAAAAAGCTAAATCAGTAGTTAATTACAAAGATCATGCCTAGCTGAAAGAACAAACTGGAACAATTATTTTCAGCAGGAGAATACGGAGCTTATAATATATACTGACATTAATATAAGTGCTGAGGAATTTGTAGTACTTACACACACATCTTTCCATGCTCTTTTCATAATCCCTTACTATCTCCTTTAAAAGGTCTTCAGTGAGTAGCTCTCTATCCCTGCCCTCCATGAGCGACTGTGGCACCAGGGCGAGCATGGACCTCAGCCACTGCTGCTGGATGGGAATCATCGGATTCCTCTGCACACGTGTCTTCATAAAGAGGTAGTCTGCCTGAAAGGACAAGATTGTCAGAGGTCAATAACTGCCTATGTATGTATTTTTGTGTTAGGCTTGGCAAAAATCTCTTTTTATTCACAATTTTTAATCCTTAAGGGCAGGGTATTTAATCTGATCTTTTCAGTATTCGCTGACTAATATCCTAAAAGCTACTCTGTGGTTGGTAACATGGTTTCTCTTTGTCTTAATGTTTAAATATAAAATATTGGTTTTGTCAGTATGGCATTATCCTTGGTTCTCTGCTGAAGTTTATGGCTGACAATAAAACAGTTCAAGGTTAAGATTATTGCTCTTTGGACAAACATTTATCTGGCAACAAATGTGGACAAACATCCCCCATAAGGGGAGTGGGTCTTGGCCAAAGAAATAGGTATTTCTGCTTTTGTTTGACAGCTTTGTTATAAAATCTCTACAGTCTACAGATAAGTTAACCTCACAACAGCTAAGCAAAATTGGTGTTACCTTAGGCTACTTAATATAAATATTTCAATACTAATTTGAGTTTCAACTGGCTTTCAGAGATGAAATCTTACTTTAAAAGCTATACACAAATTTCAGGATTAGTGCATGTTCTAAGGATTAAGGGAATGATGTCAAAGACTACTTTTTGTACAGGCTAAGTTACAATCTATGACGTCAACTGAAAAAATCCTCAAGCCTGTTAGGTTTTTTTCCTAAGTAATGATCTTTAACTAAGGTTAAATTAAATATTGATAGACATACTTTCTATCACAGAAAAATAATTTCCCTCTACAGGACCACAAGACAAGTTTCCTATTTTGTTCCTATTCCATTTTTCCCCACCAAGACTACTTTTTCTTGTTTAGTAACAATAATTCCACATGACATACTCAACTTCTCTGAATAAGGACCATTCACTCTTCTACACCAAAACAAGCAAATGAAAGAATTTAACTCACTCTTTGTTGGCTTTCTTTATCAACCATCTGTATAAAAAGAAACAGAAAATAGTTATGAAGAACGTACAAAAAAAAAATACCAGAAATATAAAATTTTACAAATATTATTCCTAAACAAAGACTTTATTCTGTAGATATACAGGTATACATTTCAGTTGGATTACCTGAGTATATAAACACATTTACAAATTACTGAGGAATGAAAGAAGTACCTTAAAGTAAATTCTAAGAAGTAAAATAAATGTCCCAATAACTAAGAACTAAATAGGTGAGACTTAAAATAATAAAGAAATACTTTCTCACAGTGGAAGGCAGTTCTGTGATAGGAGGTGCAGCATCTCTCTTATCTGTTTCATCCATGGTTATGTAATAGACTTCAAGAGCTCGATCAATTCTAAAGTAAAACACAGAATCAGAAGCACAGAAAAACTACAAATAATATATTAAAAATAGTGCTAACACTTTAATCAATCCAACCTATTTTTTCATTACGAACTCCTTGATCACTAAATCTCACTATAATTACATTAAAAAAACACCATTATTATTTGTCAAATGTCAAATGTGCATTGTCTCTTTCACTTGAATTTCAACATGTCTTGAATTACATGAAACTCACAGTAACTGATTAAGCACCTCTTGCTGCTCCTTGCCTCTGTGGTATGCCAATAGTTTTTTCTGTGATGGTGATGTTTCAGATTTGACTGGTGGAGGTAAAGCAGCGGGACGAAACAAAGTTCTCAAAGTGCGTTTATTGGAAGTTGCTTCATCTGAGTGCTCCATCTAAAACCATAACCAAACCAAGATTCTAGAATACAATCCTGTCCAGAAGGAATTTAACGGAAACATATATTAAGTTGAATGTACATAAGACATAAAATGAGGTCACCTCAGGGATCTCCACAGTTTAGGTATGACAATTCAGCTTTCAAAAAAAGAGAACAATAGTTTATATTATAAAATTGCAAAGTTCAAGGGAAAGTGTGCATAGAAAGAAAGAAAGAAAGAAAGAAAGAAAGAAAGAAAGAAAGAAAGAAAGAAAGAAAGAAAGAAGCCCCAACAAATTTGTGTTATGCGACTGGGCTAAGCTTCAACTAAAAAACCACCCTTCTATGGCGGCTTAAGCGGTTGAGTAATGGCTATTCCAAAGACAGACGGTCGGGTTCCCCTGGAAACACGATGCACAAACTCACAAGTGCATTTCAACAGGTTCCCACACGGGAAGAGAAAGCCAAAGCTACCTCCTACATCAGCGGTATGTCCTAAAAACGCACTAAACCTGGCGGTGGTGGATGCACCACAGGACACAAAGCTCAGCTACGGACAGCCGCGACGTTCTCCCGTCTTTTCCCGGCGCTCCCTCAGCCCCGCCGCTCTCACCTCTCCCGGCGCCCCCACGACAACAGCGCGGTTGCCCCGGAGCCGAGCGGCGGGCTCGGGGCTTTCCCTGGCCGAGATCAGTGCCTCTCGCGATTTAAAAAAAAAAAAAAAAAAAAGCAAAAAAAACCCCCAACCAAACAAAAAAACCCAAACAAACAAACAAGCAGAGACTTGGAAAAACCTTACCTTGACCGTCCCGGTCTGCCACAGGACTGGCACAACCCGAAGGAGTCAGAAAGACCCTCTGCTCCAGCCTCTGCCTGCACCAAGCGGATCACAGCAACAATCCTTGAGAAAATTTAATACCCTCAAGCATCAGGTGGCTGTTGCTAAGCTTCTGCTTTTTGTACAGCTATAAATGGAAATTTTAAGGAACTCCAGAGATTTGCTACTCACCTGCCCACACTTGACAAAGAGGCTTTAAAACCCTAATTTTGTGTCTGTGTGGGCAGAGCCCCACGCGCAGAGGCTGCGGAAGTAGCGGGACGGAATTTTATGTGTGTTTTCCAAAGTCCTGGACACTTTCCTAGCGCGGCTGTCACAGCTCGGGACTATTCGGCGTGAAGTCTCAATTCAGACATGAAATGTTTTCTCGCGAACAGAACACAGACCCAAACCCTTGACGTTAAAGGATTTATCCATAGGCAGTTAGCATCGGGACGTTATAAGGGAGACCCGCCCACGCCTCGGACACCTGTTGGCCAGGAAGCTGCGCTGAGGAGAGGGGGTTTCGCTGCTGAGGGAACAGAACCCGCTGCTTCCCCGGTCGGCCTGACTCACGCCGTGCCGGCGGGTTAACGGCGGGAGAGGGGCGCGCGCACCGGGGCGAGCAGACAGCCCGGGGCGGGGCACGGGGCACCGGGAGGAGGCGCTGCCTCACGGCCAGCGGCGCGCGCCCGCCCCCTTCCCGCCTCCCGCGCGGCCCCGCCCCCCGGCGCGCGCGGTGACGGCGCAGCCCCGCCCCGTCCGGCGGTTCCGGCCGCGCCCCGCGGAAGCCGCAGCGCCGCCGGGTCCATGTGGCGCCGGCTCCGCTCCGCCCTCCGGAGCCTCCGCGGCTCTCCCGCCGTACTCCCGCCCGGCAGTGGCGGCAGCCCTCCCGCCGCCATGGAGCGCGCCGTGGTGCGCTGCGTGCCGTCCGAGCCGAAGCTAAGCCTGCGGTTCGTGCTGCCCGATGGCAGCGCCCGGCACATGCAGCGCGACCAGGCGGAGCCGCTGGGGCGGGCGCTGGCGCGCATCGCCACCAACGCCGCCAAGGGCCACGGCAAGGCGAGCAAAAAGAGCAAGAAGGCGCGGGCGGAGGGCGGCGCGGAGGGCGAGGCCGCGGTGCCGGCCGTGCGGCTCTTCTCTCGCGACGGCGCGGCAGTGGCGGAGGAGGTGCCGAACGCGGCCGCCTGGCAGGACGGCGCCGTGCTGCACATCGGGGACGCGCGGTACCGCGTGGAGCGCAACCCGCCCGCGCTCACCGAGCTCCGCCTGCCGCGCTCTCTCCTCGCCGGCTTTCCCGTGTGCCCCAAGGTGAGCGCCGAGTTCGCCGCGCCGCAGCATTGCCTGTTCCGCTGGTTCCGCGAGCAGCGCCCCGCGGGCGGCGGGGACGCGGCCGGGGAGGCCTGGGTGGAGACGGCGGCGGCCGAGCGCGTGTTCACGCCGTCCAACGCGCTGGTGGGGCTGCGGCTGAAGCTGCGCTGTACGCCCGGGGACGGGGAGCAGCGCTACGGGCCGGCGCGCGAGGTGGAGAGCAGCGGCCCCGTGGAGGCCGGGCCCGGCGCTTGCACCTTCGACGCCCGGCACCTCTACACCAAGAAGGTCTGCGGCCACGGCTCCGTCCGCGCCGTCTCCTACAACATCCTGGCCGACACCTACGCGCAGACGGAATTCTCCCGCACCGTGCTTTACCCCTACTGCGCTCCCTACGCCCTGGAGATCGACTACCGCCAAAACCTGCTCAAGAAGGAGCTGGCGGGCTACAGCGCCGACCTTATCTGCTTGCAAGAGGTGGACAAATCTGTCTTCGTTGACAGCTTGGCCCCGGCCCTAGATGCTTTTGGACTGGAAGGGCTGTTCAGGATTAAGGAGAAACAGCACGAAGGCCTGGCCACTTTCTATCGAAGGGACAAGTTCAGCCTCCTCAGCCAGCACGACATCACTTTCAGCGAAGCCCTGCTCTCAGAGCCGTTGCACAAGGAGCTGTGTGAGCAGCTGGCCAAGTACCCCGTGGTGCAGGAGAAGGTGCTGCAGAGGTCGTCAGTGCTTCAGGTACCAGCTTTGACATGCCTTCTTCTCTTTTCCCTCTTTCTTTTTTTTTTCTCCTCCTCCCACTATCTCCAGTCAGGTGTAGCCAGGCCAGCTCTGTTGAGCCTCAAGCAGAAGAAGGGAGGTGGGGGATTAACAATTTGAAACATGGAACTATGTTCTCTGTTAGCTGGGGTAATGGATACAGCGGAAGAGCAATTTAGGAACAAGAACAAAACGTTGAGACCATACTGAACTGGATATATGGAATTACCAAAATTTGGTTTAAAAAGGCAATATTATTTTGCTTTGAAATGAAGACAGCTGTTGAGATTCTGGGCCAGGTAGTGATTCCTTTGGCTGCCAAGTTTTTCACTACTTACTCTCATATATCAGAATGTATTTTATGAAACTTAAATCATATAAATCACTTTTAAATAAGTTGAGTATGCTTTATAATGCCTCTTTAGGAAATGACAGTAGGGAGACAAATAAGGTTAGACATGTGTGTGCGCTTCCTAATGCCAGAGGGTCTGCCCACAGAGCTGTTGTGCAAGTACAAGTGTGTAAGATAGAAGGCTGTGTCAGGAATTGCAGAAACACTGGTAAAAGTTTCCTGCTTGTGGAGTGAGTACGACTTACAGGATTTCCTTGATAACTAAAATCACCTCCAAATTTATGTTCAATTTAACAATTATGGAATGCCACGTTTGCTTGCCAAAAATTGAGATTTAGCTCCAGTTCTGTTGCAGAGAGAACTGGTGAATAGAAAATAAATGTATTTAAGAATGGTACAGCATGAACTGTATCTTACGAAAAAATATGGCCAAACCAGACACAGTCAAAAGAATGTTTGTGAAATACCTGGATTAGTGGTAATATTTTGGCTGATACCCAGACCTTATACAGATGATTAATGAAAAGCACAGCTCCTAAATTGAGTTTATTTGTTATGAGCTTCAGATTCTTTGAACTGGATTGCCATAAAGGCAGAAGCTGACGAGTGCATTTTAAAATATATAAGCTCTCTATTTAAGACTTTAACAAAGACTGCTTTTTCTCTTAAAGGTTTCGGTTCTTCAGTCTACAACTGATCCTCCCAGGAAGCTATGTGTAGCAAATACCCACCTATACTGGCACCCCAAAGGTAATTTTGGCACATTCCTACACGTAGGATAACTGGGTTTGGAAAGGTTTTTGCTCTTTGGGAGAACAGATTTCCCACCATTCTTTTGCAGCTATAGCCTTTTCTTCTGGAACTGAGGGTTTCCTGCCTTACTTCTTATCTAGATGAAATCAAGCCAGACTCCTAGGTCTGGTTATATATTTATTTTTTATTTTCTAGTCTGCCTGGGATTCAGTAGAATGCAGCTGAAAGCAAGGCAAGTCACATTACACACAATTCACCCAAAAAGCAGACCATAAAATAGAGAGAGCTTTGTGTGTGCTTGTGGTTTCCCAGGCCTGTTGAACATAGAGCTCTCTTGGGGTACTGCCAGGAGGGCAACCAGACTGGGCTACAGAAGCTGTTAGAAGAGTTCCTCTCTTCTCAATTAGTTTTCTTTTGGTTCTGTGCCTTTTTTGGAGTATTATTAGGATGGTTGCCATGAAATGGAAAACTGCTGTACTATGGGTGTTAAAACTTCAGAGTTCTTGCATGTGCAAGTTTAAGTTAAAATTGTCTGCCTCTCAAAAACTTTCATAGTCACAAACTTTAAAGGCTTCTTAATTCATGAAAACTATTCTAAAATGCAAGATTGCTGTTTCAGAGCTATATATGCTTAAATGAGCAATCCAGTGAGCACCTCCAGTGCTGTTCTGCATTATTTGAAATATTACTTTGAAATTACTATTTGAAATAATACTTTTTTATATCCTTAGGTGGGAACATCCGTCTGATCCAAACTGCTGTAGCCATGTCTCACATCAAGCATGTAGCATGTGACTTGTATCCCAATATCCCAGTCATATTCTGTGGAGATTTTAATAGCACACCTTCGTCAGGAACTTACAGTTTTATCAGCAGAGGTGGCATTGCTGAAGATCATGAAGACTGGGTCTCAAATGGCGAGGAAGAAAGGTGCAGTATGTCTCTAAGCCATCCTTTCAAACTGCTAAGTGCTTGTGGAGAACCTGCTTATACAAACTATGTTGGTGGGTTTCATGGATGTCTGGACTACATTTTCATTGACAAAAATGCTCTAGAGGTTGAACAAGTCATTCCATTGCCAAGTCATGAAGAAATAACAACCCATCAGGCTTTGCCAAGTGTTTCACATCCTTCTGATCATATAGCACTAATATGTGACTTGAAGTGGAAATAGAGCAGCTCTGGCGTGCTGCTTTTGGAGGTTTTCAAACAAGAAATTTAATTTAATGTACTGCTGGGGAGCTAAGGTTAGACCCTGACTTGTATGCTACTAAAAGGAAAGCCAAAACGATTAATGAAGAGTTCATGTGTTTAATGGCTCTACTGAATATTATGACACTGCTCAGAATATTTGCATGACAATTTGCTCCTTTTTTATATGGTAATGGAAAAAAATATACTTAAGACAGGGTTTTAAAAATTGGATTAACATATACCTTTCTAGTGGTGTTTTTAAAGGATTAATAATTATTTTATTTTAAAAATATGAATTTAATCTGATTTGTAAGACAGTGTACACATTGAACCCTGCTTAATTCAGAACCAAACACAGAACCCAAACCCAAACGGATCTAGTTGACTCAACTTCACTGTAATTAATGTAATGATAATTTAAGTTCAGAAATTGTCTTGTTCAGTTACCATTACTATGGCCCAACTTTTGGTAAGTTGCATGAACAATGTACTTGTACCTACCAACTTCTGAAAAGATGTTCTTAATTATCAGTAAATAGACTGTCAATAGCCAACCATGTTAAATTCAAGGCTGTAATTGATTTGGAAGGAATTTGTCTGCCCACGTAACATGGGTAATGAGGATAATGTTAATGCCTGGTGAAACTGGACTACATGAAGAAACAGCATCTACTTTGAACATCTGCTCCTTTTGGTTTGAGTCATCGGTAAGAAAAGAAATACTGGAATTTAGGACAACCAGCTTTGGATGGGAAGGAGCTTTTTATCAATATCATCTGTTTTCAGGTGGGGAGAGATACAGAATAGTGTGGTGCATTAGCTATCTGTGCCTAAATCTTTACAAAGAAACACAAGTGACTTGCAAACCTTTATCACAATGGTCGTATTTTGTTCCTCTCGTGCAAAGACAACCTGACTTTTTAAGTGTTTTTATGTGCACTTTTTCTTTCTATAAATAGCCTGGTTTTCCCTATTTTGTAGAATGTGGGGAAGTGTATTTTATCCATACCTTCACTGAATGTGTTGGAGGGGGCTTAATCATTTAACAAGCTTCTTGCCCTGCATCATTAGTCCACAGGAAACAAAGAGCATTTGGAAACCATTCACTAGATCTTCCTCTTTCACCTAATAAAACTCCCTTTATCAATTGTGTGTCACTGTTGTCAGTTGTTTGGGGTTCTTTTCTAGTTACTGGTGTCTTTAATGGCAAAACAAGTGTGCCTCGGTTGATAAAAGCTGTGTACTCTACTTGCACACCTGCTCACCTCCCCTGCATTCTGGTGCACTGTAGTTGTAGCTGGGACTCACTCAACTGTTTAAATGCTACTCAAACCAGGCAGCCACTTTCAAGTGGGATATTTCTGAGGCTTGCTGGTGCTGTCTCTTGCCATAGTACTTGCTATGCTGTGAAGGGTGGTGCTTTGTAGAAGCTTGTAAATATCTGCTCTTTTCTGTTATTTCCAATACAATTACTATTGTGTTTTGCTACTGTAGTGCCTGGGCATCTGACATGATGCTGGTAACTGCAGTAGCAAAGCCCTCAAGGCAGGTTTACCTTCAGAGATCATACAAAGTTAAAAAGATACAGGCCCATAAATCTCCAAATGTGTTTCAAACAGCATGACGTGAGAAGACAAAGCTCATGAACTGTCCCATATTTTATTACCAACTCTGCACACAGATAAAGGGAAATGGACAAATTCCACTACTCTGAGTCTGTAGAAGCCTGTGTTGCTGAAGAGCTCATGTGAATGTCCTCTGCAAGTAGCTTTTTTTCAGCAATATAAGCAGTTAACCTTCTCTCTTATCCCAAACTCTCTTACCTGATCCTGCTCTCCTTGTTCCTACTCATGCCACACCAAACTAAAACAGGGACGTGATCCTGTTAAAAATACAGGGTCTTTAGTTCTCTTGTTTGAATTAACATTTCAGTGGGTCTTTATGTCCTGAACTTACTTACCTTAAAGCAATTTGTGCCCAAAGAACAAGATACAGGCTTGGAGGTAGAAAGAGGTGATGCAAGCTTGAAGCAAGACAAAAACCTGCTCCAGCAGATCCACCCCAAAACATAACACAATACCTCAATGAAAGGGTCCTCATTTATTCCAACAGCTTTGCCAGGCTTATATGTAAACCCTCAGATTTCTGGTTTTGTTAAGTCAGCACTTCAGCTAAGCCAAATGGAGCTAAGCACCTTTGGATACAAAAGGGAAGCAAAATGGAATGTGGCAATAAAAGTGGCAATGAAGGATGTTAGATCACTGCACTAGTGGATTCTTCCTGAAAAATTGGACCCTAAATAATTTGGGTGGGGTCTTTGATCAGTTACTGTTCTAAATCGAATTAAAAATAAAGTGTAATTCAGTCTTGCATGAGTTGATGTCTGTATTCTTCTAGACCGCAAAGTTGATAATAAAAGTATCAGTGATTCACAACTAAACTTCAAGATAGAGGTGTGAGGAGAAAATCTTGCAAACAGAATGGAGGCTGTAAACCCCCATCTGGGCCAATAGTTTTTACTAATTTAGTAAAGGAGGGAACACTTTCACCTGAAGATGTAAAATTTGCAAGCATATGGCATCTTAAAGGGCAGAAAGATTAATTGGAAGATCTGTTCCAGAGGAAAAATTCAGTATCAAGACCAGGGAAAACATTGAGAATGACTGCATTACAGCTGAGTCAGAAATATAGAGGCCTACAAATTGCCAGCTCTGAAAAAAATTGAGAGGGAAAAATAACAAATTCCACTGAGTAATGCAGGCTTGTAGGCTGGCAAGAAAAATGTCTCAGTCACTTAGAACAGTAAGATTGCAATTGTGAAGTTTGGAAGTGAGATTGTATTACATAGGCTACTTGGGCTCCCCTTGTAACTTGAAAGAACATTACTTTCCTCATTTTTAAGTAGCAATCCATTACACCTGGGTTACTTTGTCTTTTCCAAACCCAAACATTAAAAATCTGTAACTTATCCCTGGAACCAGAAGATGGAGCTGTTTAGAGAACAGACTTGCCTGGTGCTCTACCTCCCTTCCAAGAAACGGCAGCTCGCTCCTGCTCGCTGTGCTGGCACTCGGGCTGCTGCCTCTTTCCTCCTTCAGAGCAGGGAGAGGCAGCGCACAGGGAAGCTGGAATCTGCAGGAAGCAAGTGGTGAGGACAAACACGGCACTGGAACAGGCCCTTGCACATAGCAGATAATCCTTTACTACATTTAGGAAGAAATTCAGCCCCCTGAGATGGTGGTGGGGAATCTCCAGACACAGTATCCTCCCTCTAATTAGGAAACTGCAGCAGCAGATGCTGACTGCCAATAGCAGCCTATCAGGAACATGTCAGCATGTCTGGAATGAGAATGCAGCACTAGGGTTTAGCTTAAGAGAGGCACAGTTCAAAAAACCTGGGTTTTTTGGGTGAAAGACAACCTTTAAGTATACCTTTGGCCCAAAGCCCCATGCTCCCAAGCTGTATTTACATCTGTGTGAGGTAACATATGGTGCTTCCTACTGCACATATGGTGATTTTAACTCCCGTCTTAGCTGTTCCTACATCTCTGGACCTTGCCCAGCAATTAATTCTTCCTCTCTAAATCCCATCCAGAACCCACATTTGTGGAAGTCCCATTCACCTTGTCTCTATTTTATTTCATAAACCTAAACTCACCTGTATTTGTTCCTCATCCAGCAATTGGAATGGTCCATGTCCTTCACAACAAAAGATTGGGTAGGATTTTCTTTGCCTCTTTGTAAGTGTGTGTGGAATTTGTTTGTTTTGATTACTCTACTTCCTCAGACCAGCCATTAAGGAAAAAGGAAAATCTCTTTGCCTTCTACTTGAATTTCCCATCTCTGATTCATTAAATTCAAGAGAGACCATGCTGCTTCCTGCCTGGCTGTTGTCTAAGGAGGGAGAAGTTTCTTTTCTCACGCTCACGCTGGATCCTGCTGTGGACAAACTCATCACTCACAATAACATGACAGAACTAAGGAAACTGAAGCACTGGCCTTCTGGAGGCAGCAGACTTGGCTCGTTTTTAGGCTCTGAGTATTGAGAAATGTTTACCTGTGTATTTGATACACACAAAATAAACCAAGTTCTGCCAGATCCCTCAGACTGGTCTGGCAACTTGGAACTCCTATTATTCTTTTCCCTGACCATATCCATTCCAGACAAAGGGGTCTCTTAGCCTCCTGTGACAGTACTTGAATTCTTGCACATCTCTTGTGTCATTGCTATTTTTGAAGGGTATAATTCAAACATTGTGTAAAGTACCTTCATGTATCGTGATAAAGCAAGCAATGATGCTAAATATGATTGAGAGAAGGAGGAAGAAAGGAGAGGAGAAAAATGGTATGAAAAACCCAAGGGGAACAATACCCAGTGTGCTAAGGCATCAGAGCTTTCAACATCTCTGTGTAGTTGCCTCGTTTCTCACATTCTTGGCATAAAAAGAAAATAGCTTCAAATCTTCCAGCTTCTCCAGTAAGAGGAAAGGCCTTAAACATTTCAGTTTTGGCAGGTCTGCTTTATTCATAAATCCAACAGCAGCATACGGAATGTAATTTCTTAAGTCCCTATTCTTGACAAGGGTGGGAAAGACTATTTGGACACGGTGATGTGCAAAGTTTCATCATATTGCACTCAAACTGCCTTTGACCAAACCTTTTTAGAAAGATTTCTTAACAAGGGACTAATAATTGGGCTCTGAATTTTTGTTACTAGCAAAACCCAAACCAATGCTTTACACAAATGGGCCACTCCTGTAAGCAATGAAAAAAATGAAAATCATGCATGTACTTAATCTAGAAATAAACTGTCACCCACGTCAAATAAAAGAAAACCCACTCATTCTTCAGTACTTTGCTCTCTATAGTTAAGCTGGGCATCTGACACACTGAAATAAAGCCTCCCATATACAATTATTACTTGACTAATTCCCCAGTGCAGTAGAACTTACCCATTGTTTGAATATGAAGCTGATGTTTACAAAGAGAAATTTCAGCTACTGAAACTCACGATTTCCTGTCACTACAGTGAATGAGGAACACATTTTTAGCAGTCTCATGCCTGTTCAAGATTTTGAACTTCTGGGACAGCAACTCAGTTCAGGTATTTGACTTCTGATAGGGAAATGACAAACCATGTTACTACCTAAACTCTTAACAGACATGAAAAAATTGGATGCTCAAGGGAATTTCATCTTCCTCTGGAGAGAAGGGCTGTACTGTATGTTGTTACTGATATACAACATTAACTTTGTCTTACTGTATTTCCATGCAAGCTGTAGCCTTAACCCTCATGCAGACTCTATCACTCTTAAATGAGGCTGAAGATCTTAATTACTTTCTGACATTGAGAAATTATTCATTTTATAGCAGAATTACACCTACTGATACAAAACCCAAACATGGTGACTCTGAAATATGAACTTATACACATGCTACAACTCAAAAGCACAGTGGCTCAACAGAGCTCACCTAAACTTGAATATTTACTCATTTAAATAATTAAATGTCTCCCAGGCAGAATGTTTCCTTCATGGTAATAGGCCTAATTTAAGTGTCTACTGTTTCATTTAAATACTACCTCTAACTGTGTAACAAGCACTGTTTCATTTTAACCTACTGGGACTACAAAAACCAGCTTGCATTAGGCACAAGTTGTCTCTTCTGAATAAGGTGTACCTTTTAAGGTTTAACTCAAGGAACTGCATTGCTAGAAATATGCACATCAACAGCTACTGATCAAATGCATGGGTATATCAGCTTTGGTTAATAAGTAATCAGCATTTCATTAAAGGTGCAGGCAAAACCCTTCTCACCTTACACTGTCTCCTGGGTTTCCATTACACATTTGAAGACACTTAATTACTGTATTCAAAAACTCTGGAATGTTCCCTGCTTAGCTGTGTTCACAGTAACAGTACCTTCTAAGAACTTAAACCTCACTTACAGCAGAAGCTGCCCAGGAAGGTGTTCTGAACCAAAACTAGCTTGAGTTTACTGGACCTCATCACCAGGATTTCTTGTAGCAAGGGTAACCAGACCTGGGTGGAAAATGAGGAGCACTTAGCCTGAAACAGCAACAGAATCATGCTTTCAGTTCCTGAAGACATCCAATCAATAGAACAGCATATTTTAGCTGGAGGGTTGAGCAATATTTGCCTTGATACAGCAGACAGGCAACAGAAAAACAGATTCTAAACTACCCATTAATAGTGGCCTCAAAACACGTTAATTTATGCCTTTTGAACTACAGAGGTGTAAGGGGACTGAAATATGAAAGCTGACAGTAGCAGTTGTATAGAGAAGATTTTGGGGGGCGATTATCAGCATTATTGTAATATTTGCTACATCCCTGTAAAAGCACTCAAGTTACCTTCCCAGCTAGCCACCAACAAAACGTGTGACTCTCCTACTGGAACCCACGTTGGTTTTGACATGTAGATACAACTATGAAACAGACATGCATGCTTTTCAGGCAGTTCGAATTTGTTTTATTACAATTTTTTAACTGTTAGTATTTTCATATCTGGACATCTTAAAAGGAATTTTAGATTTACAACTTCAAAAGACATTACAGAATTATGTAAGCCCCGATGACAGCTACTCTACTGCACTGTATACAATTTGGTTGCCTCCCTTCTGTGTCCTGCTCTACACAGCTCCAAACAAGTGAAAATCTGAGACTGGTGTTCATATTCAAGCTGCAGGAAAACTCAGTATATGGAAAAAGAATAAGTGATGATTTGCATTCAACTATTTCAGGACTCAAGAAGAGCATACACAGAACTATACATTTTATCATTTTATTAGGAATAATTCCAAGTGGGTTATGAAGAAACTAATCCATTGAGTTTGATGAATTTTCCAAAATTTCCTTATGAAGATATGTTCACCAACAAACAGTAAAACTTCAGCAGAACTATTATACACTGGGCAAAAATAGTCAGGCTGATACCAAAAAGCAACATGCAACATAAAAAAAAAAAGATACAACATAAAGGAAGACAATCTGCTGAATATTAAAAACAACCTCAACATGAGCTCTTCGCAACCAGCACAGAACTATTCTACCCATCAAATCCAATTCACACAAAGGCAAGTTGGGCTAACAGAACCCAAGGATTAATAAAATGTTCCTCAGTGCAGTAGATTTGTATAGTGTTTTAGAGTATTTCCTTGGCTTGGAACAAGCAGTATTAGGAAATCTTTTTGGCAAGGGAGAGAAATAAATACATACGGAATGCTACATTTTTAAATCAGCAGACTGTCTGAGGAATGAAACAGGGCATCAGTAAACTAAGAGTAGCAGGGAGAAAAAAAATTAAAACATTAATTTATTGGGGCTCAAAGAGTATTCAAAACAGATCTTAAAGATGTCACAATAACTATACTCAGGCATTTAGGCTAACAAGGGGAATAAAATCAGAAGATACACTTTTTCCAAGTTAAGGAGATTTTTTACCCAAGCATATTGCTGTTTTTGCAACATGTAGCTCGGTAAACAATAATTGGCAACGAAATAAGTTGAAACGCTGTAATATCCTGCCCAAATATCAGTTCCAGATACTGTAATAACCAAGATGCAAACTAATTTTGTTGTAACAAGCCTAGACCACTTATATCAAACATGTCCCTGGTGAAAGAGTCATCCAGTTGGAATTAGCGTTTTGAGAGTTCATTTGACAGCCAGTCAAGTCCCTCATACAGACCAGTTCCTTGTGTAGCACAGGTAGCCTGGACATACCACTGTTAACGCAGAACACAAAAATTAAACTTAAATACTGACAAAATGCAAGCTAAGTTATGACAGTATGTGAGACTCTTTAGTGTTGTTATAACTGTGTTAGTGTTGTAATAGTGTTCTTTCAGTACTGCTTTGTGCTGTAAGTAGAGTCAAGATTGAACAAACGGTATTTTTTAAAGTTTTGAGAAGTACATACAGGGTAGAGGAGCTTCAGACATTATCCAGAAACTCAAGTGTTGGCCTACTAAAGGCTACAACACAGTTTAAGGCACCAAGAAACAAATACAGAACTTGTATTTGGTTTACATGCTGAAAACTACTTCTTGTCTCTGGAAGACTGCTCTTCAGGAGGTGGACATGGAATTATCTAAATGAATGGACCTCTGAAACAGCTTCTATGGACAGGATCTTTGTGTGCCAATACAAACACTGAGACTACAAAAGGTGGGATGGTTTATGTGAAGCAAACCTGCATCTCTAAAGCTTGAGCAGATGGAATCGAACGCTTCAGAAGCTACCTAATTTCCTCCTGGAAGTGGGAATGCAGAATGCATTTGCTCTCCCAGAATATTGTGAAAACAGAAAAGCCCATCACATTCTTTTGTCAAATGCTGGATGTGTGTATTTCAGTGACTGACTGGAGTATTTGTATGTTTTCAGAAAAAGGTAAAAAATGAAACACCTGTAACAGCTGTATGCACTGGATTATGCTTCTAAATCCCTTATTTTGAACAAGGACCTGAATTATGCGTTATAAAGTTTAGCAGCAGTTATGTGCATCTTTCTACAGAAAGAGGTGAAAACTACCCTTTCCCTTAGAGGAAATTCATGTTTATGATATAAAATAGAAGTAGAAAAGAGTTCAGCAATCAGAAAGTTTAGCACTTACAGTTCTGTTACGCAGAGACTGAAGACCTAGTTTATCTGTCATTTCACTGATTGCCATGGCATTTGGCAGATCCTGTTTGTTTGCAAACAGAAGCAGCACTGCATCTCGCAGCTCATCCTCCTGAAGCTAACAGAAAATAAAGGCATGTTATTAAATTACCTCAGTTAAGTGTATCAGTTACTTCAACAAACACTAAAAAAATCTAAATACTGATTTAAGGGTTGTAAACATCTTCACTTTTGCTCCTGAAGTCACTAATAAGTATTGAGTGAAATCTAACTAGTATACAACAGAACTCCTGCAATTAAGGAAACAATTTTCAATTTAAAAAGTTTAAATTTATGGGCACCCTGCTGATGAAACATTCTCTAGCACCAATTTGTTCTTCCCAAATTCTTTTTCTGCTGCATCTATCAAGGTTTCATGAATGAAAAGTTCTGACACATTATTAGTTCTCTACAGAGTTGAAATTAAAACTCTGTGCACTACATGACCCAGAATTACCACGTGAATACAATATGCACTGTACAAAGTCCCTAGAACTTTTAAATCCTAAATCTCTTAGGGAAACTGACAAACATCCAAAAATCGGACAAAGTCAGTCTAACAATAATACTTCAAGAAGATACTGATATTTACCATTTTCTGCAGCTCTTCTGCTGCTTCCTGGATTCTCTCTCTGTCATTGCTGTCTACCACAAAAATGAGTCCCTGTAGAAAGTTTATCAGATTTGAAAAAACCAATGCAAATGTGCAGCACTATGTTAAAACTCATATTGAATATTGTGATTGCTTACCTAAGAGAGGGGACAAATTTAACAGAAATTTCTGTTTAAACAATTCATGATGTGTGTCTGAACAACTGCCTAAGTCTCAACTTCAAAATAAAGTTATGAAAAAAATGCAGCAAAATTACAAAAATGAACTCTTCCCCCCTCCCCTTTCACTCATCATATTGAAAATCACAAGTGCTTCAACTTCTCATATTTCACTGAAAAAACCCACACCGTTAAAGGAATGTCTGAATTTGTTTTAAAAAGTTTGTACCAAACAGTATTTCGAATAGCATCTCTGTTATTCAAGTGTCCTTCTTACACAATTTACTCCTAACCTTTCAGTCTGAAAAACTTACTTTTATCATTCTCTTCAATGAAAGAGATGTGTCTTTTAGAAGTACTCAGTAACAGGACAGTAGTAAGGAACTGAAATTAAGTATTACTCTATTCACAACAATATGGTGCAAGGTCCCTTTTGTCAATCCAGACCTCACTATTTTTCTGCACCAATCATATGCATTGTGCTGCACACAAATATCATGGAAACAATTCTATATTCAACACAAAAAAACTCCAAACAAACCCAGTCCAAAAGTTTTCTGACACTACTAAGCAACTTACGTCATTACTTGTGAACCAAAAGGAATCACATTTATGTCCCAAAAACTGACTGTAGTCACATCAGGGTGAAGCTGATACTTTTTCATCAACTGTTAACAAGATCTTTTATCATATTTTAGACACTCAGCTTACTAAAGACACTGATACAGCATAGTAAAAGCCGTATATTTTAAAGAGCTCCTCACAAGAAACCAGTTGCTCTGGCACATTACAGAACACTGGTAAATCCTAAAGGACTTCTTGATCCTTGAGAGGCTACACTCACAACTAGGCTTGAAGTCTTTAGGGTAAACTAACTTCAACTAGAATAAAATCTGGGTACCCTCAGAAGTTGCAGGTTCTAGTGCAGAGCCTTTCTGAAAGAAAGAAAACAACTTTCCATATATACTCTACAAAACACAATGAGGCTTTACAAAACAGGTCTTTAACTACTGCCATCTGAGAACTCTTACCTGTGTGTTTTGGAAATAATGCCTCCAAAGAGGTCTAATTTTATCTTGACCACCAACATCCCAAACTGTGAAACAAATGTTTTTATATTCTACCGTCTCCACATTAAAACCTAAAAATGAAGGAGTTTAGTAATTAGAATATTTAATTCTGGTGTTAAAACATAATTCTAACCATGTTAAAGATAGATACTTCATAAGCTACACTTCTCCCAAGTATGTATAAAATGGCTTCTCAATACTGAATTGGTGGATCAGGAAGAAAATTGACTGAAGGGAGAAAAAATAATAATCATTTAAATCCAAGTCCAAGTGGCTGAGCAAATCTTCCAGCCACAAACTGTGAGGCTCATGGTGTTTGGGGGAAGAGGTGCTACTGATCCGGTTCCTATCTTCCTGCGCATCTGCTACTGGCCAGAGTCAGACAACGGATTCTGGTCAGGATGTCTCTTTGGTCTGACACAGTTATGTTATGGCAGTACCAGACAGTTCATGTTTGTCTTGATTCTTATTCTAACAGCAAAGATAGGAAGTCCCTGCACCTTTCAGAAGCCTGTCAGGTTTAGAATAACAAGAATAAAGATGTAAGAACTGGTGATCTTACCAATAGTGGGAATTGTGGTGACAATTTCTCCTAGTTTCAGTTTATAAAGAATGGTTGTCTTACCAGCAGCATCCAAACCAACTAGAAGGAAGAGAAAAATTGATTTAGTTCACAAACTGAACTACAATCTGCTAATTTAAAAACATGCCATTGTACATGCAGAGTACTAGGGGTTTTTTACTAAAAACAGCTTTTTAAACACTCTTAACTAATTGCTGATAAACTATGTTTTTCCCCACCTCCTCTACCCAGCACTGAGAGAGAACAAGCCACGAAGAAAACAAGCTCAGTAAGACACTTCCATTCACAACCTAAGGATTGACAAGTTTCTAGTTTTATCATTCACTTTGGAAGTTTCTTCTGTCTAAATCAGGAAGATTTTAAAAGCCTAGCAGTAATCTACAAGCAGCACACAATTTCTAACTGATCACACATTTGTTACTTCACTAAGCTCAGGAAGGCCTCACTTACTCAACCTTCTGCAAAGTTCAGCTTCACAGGCACATGAACCAACTGAAGCTGGCACTATCCATCAAAGACACTTCTGTGTTCCTTATTCCAGTCTCTCCTCCCTTTGCTAAAACATTTCTTTAGCACTGACAAAACCACGTATATAAGGAATCTCTCATCATCCCTCCACATACACCCCAAGGGCTGTAACTCCTCTTCAGGATATCGCTTCTATACATTGAGATGCACTAGGATGTGTCCATTAGGAGCCTCCACTGTTGGTCTTTACACAATATCTTCTGCACTTAAATTTGCTCTTCTGTTTCTAAAACAAAAATTAAGCTTGATGTTTTTCCAAGTAAGCTATGTGGTATTAAATATGTGATCCTTAAGAAATAAAATAAAATCAAGCCTAAAAGACTTTTTGGAAACATATCACCAACACTGTATGCATACACTGTAGTTTTCCAAAACTATTTGTGAAACTGCTTATTGTGACGCATTTTAGAACACATAAGTGTAACTCAGAATAGAATTCTTTAAATTAGAACCCAATACCTAGCACACAAGCACCTCCATAAACAGCAGGTACTAAACACCACAGCACAAAATGTCTATCTGCGAAACTTAACACAGTCAATCACATTTTGTCCAAACAAAAATATACCCCATCAAAAGAATTAATTCTTTCGCAAGAAACCAAATGCTACCCTCATTTTATAAGGTTAATACATATTCTTAAGTGTTCTCAGTTAACTACCTACTCTGCAACTGCAATATATTAAGCTTTAAGAGGTTTGGTGACTTGCCTATTAATAATACAACTGTTTCCTTAGAATCACAAAAAAAATGGAATTCAAAATTACCTACTTACTCAGAATGAAACCAAACTCTTGAAAAACCTCCTCTTTCTCAAGACACAAACTGCTGTTGCAGCAAACTAATTTAAAAACCCTATCTATAATTGTCCTATATTCTAATAGTGCACACAGGATTAAACATACCAATGCAGTTTCTTTGGTAATGTGATTGCATGTTAGAAAAAAAAAAAGTTGTTCTAATTCTTAATGTCATGACAGCATGAAGGAAAGGGGGTGGGGTGGGCATCTACCACCAAAACCAAAGTTCCTTGACTCCCCAAATACTCAAAATGAAATTTAAGGGTTTTAAGTTTGCTGTTGTTTAAGTGTTGGTTTCTTTCAGAAACACACACAAGCATGAACAAAAAAAATCCACAGTGCAGCAGAAGTTACACAAGAACTTGCAAGTCATGGAACTTGTAAATGCCACAACTTTCCCCACACCAGTGAAGGGTCAAGTCACCTTACAAAACCCTCTAAGCCAACTTATGAACCCTCAAATACTCCATCTATGCTGAAAGGCAATGTTTGTAACAGCACAATGCTTGAAACCCAACACTATTTTCACACAGGTCAGCCTCAAGTAAGCACTTGTTAGGATGCCTAGATCTTGATAGGAACATATAATGCCCATACATGATATGATAGGGTTTTTTTCCAGTAAATTAAACATAACATAATTTAGTGAACCACCAATTAGTTACAACTACTACTCAAAATTCTCCTCTTATTGCTCCCCACCAAAAAAATAACTGTTATCAATATAACAAACACTGACAAGATCTGTTACAATTAACGATGTAAGAAAGATGCCACTGTCTACACAAACTGTTAGAGCGTATTTGAGGTTTATACTAACAACAAAAATAAAGACAAAGAAAAAAGCTAATCTCATTTCAAAGAATGTACACGGGGTATTGAGATCCATTTGAAGACATGACTCAGAGTTAAGAAATTAGAAACTAGTCAAGAATTTTAAACTACTTTCTAAATTACAAAAATACTGCCCCAGTTACCCACTCTATCCTTGTGCCATGACCCACCAACACCTCAGTGGTGCTGGCAGAAGGCTACAGTGCCTATGTAAGCACAAAGCCCAGAGACTTTGCTTAAATCCACTCTTACCCACAACTCTTGATTAAGCCGTTGGACTTTGCACTGAGGCAGGCTGAGCTATGGGGTTATGGATACATGTTTTCGTCTGGCGTCACACTTGAGGCAGAAGCTTAACTGAGGGAAGGACCTTATGCAAATCACCGTGACCCTATTTGCAAAAACCACCTCTTTTGGTCAAACTGCAAATGCTATGAAGTCTAAAGAAGCAAGTCATGAAAAGCAAAGCATCCATTCATATTTCTTACTCCAATTTGCAATTTACCACCCTTTTAAAAAATTTCAGAGCACTAAATCACACTTAATCTTTTGAGCTGGTAGGAAGTGTAACTATTTTTTTTTAGTAATCCAAGAATAAACACGTTTACATTTGAACTGGAACACTAAATTCAAATCTATGAGCTACTGCCACATCATAAACTTCATCAAGATTAAAAGCCACATCTTAAATCCCCAAACAAAGTAAATTTCCAATTATGTATTTTCACTGATTTTACTGCCTGACTGACCAGTGTCAAGACCAAGGTGTACGAGACTCGATGAAGGGTTAACGTTCAGCAGTTGTACTGCAAAGCACCAAGACTACAATAAAGTACAGATGGGAAGCACAGACCTGTACTTGCAACCATTTATCTTTAAACTGAATCAAACATCCTCTTCCTCTAGCTGGAAAGAAAATATCTACAATGCTTTCATGTGCTGCTAAAATCACTGTGTTTCTAAGCCCTTTACTCCTCTTAAAGAGTATTTTATTCACAGCCTGTCAGTTGTGTTTCTAAATCTCAAGCTTCTAGTTCACTTGTCCCTGGGAACATCATCCCTGACCACATCACATCCTTCATCAACCAACTTCCTCTTTGATCACTGGTGGCTGAATATCAAGCTGCCTCTGTTATCACAGCACAGAACTTCATAAAAACTATAGAATGCCAACAGCATGCAAACCAACAGTTCTCTAAAAAAACACCCCCACAAATAAAAAACAGCTAAATGGTTATGATCTGTACAGCGACACAACTCCCAAAGAATCTGACATTTTCCACCCAATGTATTTAATAATTACCTTTGTATTTGAAACTCCTGAGTAGTTGCTATGTCACTTAACACTTGCACAACTACACCAAGATACAGAACACTAAATTATGATACTGGAAGGTGCACAAAGAATTTAAATCTTTTTTTTTTCAAGGACAGAAGACCATCAGTGAAGAGTTTCACAGACAGGTGCATGTAGGGTTAGGACCCAGTGTTTCTACTCTTGATGCCCCAGCTGCCTAATCTGACTTTCAGACATTCAGCCCTATCCCACAGTTCTTTCTTTTCCCTCATGTTATGCCTATTTATAAAGAAAATGCATGACACTTTTTTTTCAAGCATTTCTTCCAAACAGTAACTTAATGTTTTTGAAAAATAATTGTACAAGTGCATTTTTTAAAAAACAAAATTACTGTAACAGGATAACATTAAATGTCCACCTATTATCATAAATGGAGTTTGAGAACATAACAGATAAGTGAGTGCTGTTGGTAATGGTCCCTGATGAGAAATACTCAAATTCTGCAGAACTCAATAGCACAAAGTCTGTTCTAGGAGCTAAATTAATTCTGATTTATCTTCAATTATGCAGAAACCAAAGAAAGCTGTGAAAAGGGAGTTAGAATTATAAATTAATCATCTGTTCATTATCAACTCACATAATATTTTTCCCCTAAGTACTTTACCTCATAAAGTTATTTCTTAATTGGTGTTCTACATATGGAAACTTAAATGCTTGGCCTTGTACAGCCCATTTTCAAACCATACACCAAAAATTATAACCTTGAGGAAAAGTTTTAATTCTATCCCAGCATTCATTTCATTCACACGTCTCTCCTCAAAGTACTGATATACGATGTAGAATGCTATAAAGAGATTATTTTTTGTTTTACAGGTATACACAAATTATGCCACATCCAGTGTAACATTCTGCTTCTAATCATCCAGTTTGTCCTGTAACACACTCTCATCACAACATACCACAAGTTTTACTCTCCTATACTATCTAACAAATATGGTGCTGTCCCATGCTCTGATCCAGCCCCGCATTTTAATATAAGGCCTTAAAATCAAAAATTTTAAGAAATAAAAAAATAAATTCATTTGAACAAACTGCTAGAAAGTGCACCTTCCAAAGCCATCTCTAACCTAAATTTGACCTAATTTCCTACCAATGAAGAGCTTTGCAAGCAGTTTTGATATGTATGACATCACTTTCCTGTTTTCAGTACTTTGCAGAATGTAAGAGAACTACAAATACCACAGAGACTGTCTCATCCTACAACCTACAGTCAAGATCACTTGAAGACTTCACTTCGTTCATTAAGAGACATATGAAGAGTCTGGCTGTTAGGGAGACAATCAAATTACCTCCTTGAAACCAACACATGAACTAAATAGCCTTGAAGACTAAAATTACTGGAATTATTTTGAAATGGATGAGAGTCTCTAATTTCAAACAGATAAGGTACAACAAAAATTACCGGGTATGCAATAACAAACTTTGCCATCACAAAATATATGGAGAACCTGAAAGATTATAAATAAAAAAAGCTGCACTGCTGTGTCTGCTGTGCATATCCGGGCAGCACTGGGGATGGGTGTGTGCCAGGAAGTTTCAGTTAGAACCCACTCCCATTGCTGGCTATATCCAAATGAGCACTTTATATAGTTCCTTACAACAAGCTACTTCAGTCAATGGCCATGAACCAAATTCCATTCACTTTGGTAACAAAATTTGAGAAAAATTTAGAGGCTAAGAACTGTTTGTACATAAAGCTTGCAGGGGTGGGTAGGTGGGTGGAAGAAGGCAGGGAAGAACTCAAAGCGGAGGAGGAAATACCAGTGCAGTATGTGCTGGCTTTGACCTTTTGAACTATAATCTGAAAGTGAGAATCTTCAAGAGCCACTGGCTCCAACTCCTACTCAGTCCGTGTCAAGGGAACAGATAATTTCAAAATAAATGGATATTCAAAATAAATCATTATGGGGAGACAGTAAAACTAAACAAGTACTGCAAGAGCAGCTAAAAGGTTTTATGGGTTTGTACACGAGGCACAGAACTAATGCCCACAGAGGCTATACCGAAACGCCCTTTCACAAGAGTCAGGATACAGACAGTACAGCTCCCTACAGCTGCCGAAAATCGGCCATTATACGGCAGTTCTTACGCCCCTGGTGCTGCACACACCAGGCTTTGTCACATCCTGCTCGCAGAGCCGCAGTGCCGGGGCAGGAGGGCACGGCCGGGGCGCGGGGCTCGCTCGGCCCCTCGCCCGGGGACACCCGGCCCTGCCCGGCCGCAATTCCATCTTTGTTCCGCGCGCGGCCCGGCGCAGGTGCGGGAGCGGGGCTCGGCCTCGCCGTGCACGGCGGGACCGGAGGGCGGCGGGCGAGGCAAGGAGGGGAACGGGAACACGGCGAGAGAAAAGGAAGGGCAAATACAGCCCGATCCGCTCACCCTTCCGTCCCCGCCGCTCACCCAACGCCCCCCCAGCCCATGGGACGGGCACAGCGCGGTGTCCGCGCCCCGCAGCCCGGGACCGGGCGACTCCCCCGCTTTGACCCGCGGCCTCCCCTCCCCCGTCCGGCGAGACTCGGCTGCGCGGCCCCGGCCGGCCCGGGTTCCGCGGTGCCCCTCACCCATGAGGATGCGCATCTGCTTCTTGCCGAAGAGGCGCGAGAAGAGCGAGGAGATGGTGAGGCCCATGGCGGCTCCGGCGGCGCTGGGCGGCGGCGGGGGAGCGCTGAGGGAAGGAGGGCGGGAGGGAGCGCGTCCCGGCCGGTGTGCACGCACAGATCCCTCCGCGCGCGAGGGGAGCCCGGCGGCGGCGGCGGGTGCTCTGTGACCGGGGACCTCGCTCGGTCTCTGCCACGTCACGCTCACCACGGCCGCCCCGGCTCCAACGCGGACACGATCACGTCACGCTCGCCACATCCCCCGGCCGCGGCACCGCCCTCCGCCACACGGCCCCGGCGAGGCGGGGACTACAGCTCCCGACAGGCGCCGCGCCGCCCTGAGCCCCGCGCGCATTTGCCGGTGCCGCGGGGTACGACGGGGGATGTAGGCGGGCGCACCCACCCGCCCAGCTCAGCTTCCGGGTCGCGCAGGGCACGCTGGGTGCGGCGGACCCCGCCTCGGCCGCCGGGAGACGGGGCAGCCCCGGTAACGCTGCGCTCGCAGCCCGCAGCGAGAGACTGGTGAAAACAATCCTCCGAGAGCCTTCAAATGCACCCCAATAGCGACAGGGACAAAAATAATAATAAATAATTTTTTAAAAAATCAAACAAGCCCACCCTCCCCCCCGAAAAAGCAAACCAACAAAAGGCAGCACTGTGATATCTTACTATTACTATACTATTATTATTTGTATATCTATATCCACTACTACAGTAATGATTCTTAGGCACCCCGGGCACAGCAGGGCCGTGTTCTCACCCCGCCCTGACCCTCCCCCGCGGCCCCGAGCGGCAGCACAGGGCGAGCGTGGCACCGAACTGCTCTCGGTTTACGGGCCAGGGAGCACCAGACACCGGGAGGCAATAGGCGAGTAAAACTGAACCAAGCCGGGGTCAACAGTCTATTAACAGAAGGTATTTACTTATCCTCTACTAAAGAAAAATATTGTTAATGATCTTTATTAAGATACTCCCAAACCAGATCCTAACATTTGGCTACTAAGCCAGACACTTTAAGCTGTTCTTTTCATAGAACCATAGAATAGTCTGGGTTGGAAGGGTTGGATCATCTCATTCCACCCCCATGCTATGGACAAGGATACCTTCCACTACACTAGGTCCTCAGTGTCCTGTCCAAACACAATCGTGAACACGTCCAGGGCTGGGGTATTCACAGCTTTGCTGATGGGTAAGGTTGAAAATCTTGTTCTAAATTATGTTCTTCTGAACCAAAAGCCTGGTGTTATTAAGATGAAAAGTTGTATTTTTATAAAATAATAAATCACACCTTAAATCTAGGTCACGCCTAAGATGTTAATATGATCCTGATCAACTATGAAAACTAGCAGGAAGCTGTAATCTAAAGAGTGCAGTTCTAGGTTTCCAGTACTTACCTATCTTCTATTCAGAGCATTCAGTGTTTATGCTTTTTTTTTTTTTTTTTTGGCTAGGAAAGTTAAGCTTCCCCATACTTGAGGATAGTTACTTTCTAGATCTCCAAGCTGGCCTATTCTTACTGTATCTGAGTCATTACTAGATACCTTTCAGTATTTCAGTGCTTTGAGTACAATCTAACAAATGCTTGCTTTAGAAGTGAACACTAGCTTTAAAATCCAGGCCCTGCCATTTCCTTTGCTGAGGATCCTGCAGCTCTGTCATATTCCAACCATGATGTATAATCAAACTACAACACTACTCCATCACATTTCTGGTCAGCTCAGACATACAGCTTCATCAAGCAGCAGTCTTTGCAAGCTGAACAGCTTTGCTTACACAGGAGAGGGGAAAAACCAAACATACCCATTTTCTAAGTCAGGTAACTTCCAAAGAAAAAAAAATAAAAATCAGACTCTTTTATTTTTGTTTAAAAAAATACGTACTTGCAGTCATGTGCTAGTTATCATAGTTGTTACCAGTTTACATGGAACTATACAGTGCTCCAGGTTAAATATTTAAGATAATTTAGGATATGAATGGCCACTTAATAATTTCTGGATTAAAAATGCTTTTCATCAGGACGTGCAAAAAAAAAATTTTCAAGTTAGCAATTAATGCTGAAGTGGTATAGTTTAAGTAATGTGATACATTAAACTTTTGGTCATGAGTAATTGTGTACAAAACATAACAGTATTAAAATACATTATTTTCATAAAAATACAGTTGTGACACTTTATATCTAAATAAGACATTTTTAGAAAGATGGTATGAAATATTTGTTATACAAAAGCATTTTCTTATAGCAGGATTATGCCATAAGTTTTTAAAAATTCTATCCAAGCGCTTAAAAGCGGAGTGGGTTTTTTTAATAACTGTGATGCACTTGACATATAAAAGTATATGCTGTGTGTACACAGTAGCATTACATTTACTGTACTTGAAACTGGTCAAAGTACAACACTACATGTGGAACAGCTGAGTTCTTATATACCACTGACACTTGTTCAAGAAGATAAACATCCCATTCTTGTTGCTTAATAATGCAAGAGGAAATTACTCTTTATGCATGTCTGCTGTATGCACATACCGAGAATAATTTCATGCTACAATTTTTTTTGCCAGTCTGACCTGTCCAGAGGCTTTTTTCAGCTGAAGCCAACATTTTCTCCCTCCAGTCTCATCACCTCCTCAAACACCTGACTAGTGTAAGCCACAAATAATAAGGTTACAAATTATAACAGGAGCTGACTGGTATGATGTCCAACTGAAACAGACTGTGTATCAGCTAACTCTATCCAAATCACCGATTTTAAAATCCCTATTAGAACACCATAGTATTTATTTCCTGTGATGAACACTGCATGCTTGCATTTACACAAGTGACCACTTGAAATCCTGGATGTCAACAGTTTAAAACCACAAATTAGTATATAATTACTTTAAGGCATGTAAGAGCACCCTAATAACTGACACTGAGTGGAAGAGACTTCCCTTCAGAAAATTTTTGTCAGCTGCCTTCTCTTCTTCAGAGATGCCAAATCAGTATCATTTTGGAGAGATGGCAAGAAGGAGAAATGCAGAAAGTTAAGAACAGATCTGGTAATTTCAGTTGTTCCTAAACAGTTTTGAAAGCTGTGATTTACTAGTAAAATACCTCAGTTATAAGGTATTCTGGCCAAATCACCAATTTGTCAGTTGGACTTACCACTAGCTAAAAACTAAAACAAAAAAAGAAAGAAAAATAATTAGATACTACATCAACAGGACAGTACAGGATCAATACTACCTACCCCTGAGTAGGATTGGGTATAGCAGCACCAATTAGAAAACATTCTGCAATGCCAGCACTGCACTGTAGTCCTATACTGTGGCACAGCTTCATATGACCACAGATTATTCTTTAAGAGCACTTATTTCAAACAGTATTAGACACAAGAATCCCTTTAGTTGCATTGGTATTGAAGTGGAAAAAACAGTGAAAATGATATAGTGGGCTATACTATTAGTACAGTCCAGCTGTAGTGTTAATGTTTTAGAGCTGTGTTCCAAACTTGGTAAGCCACTGTCTTCTGTGAGACTATTTGCCTTTTGGTTTTCAGCACCAAAAGAGCCCAGTAGAAATCATGTTGTGCCAGTTTTGAGCAAGATGTCCTGTAAGTCATCTGGCAGCGCCAGTATAATATCATTGATGTGTGTCTGCAGCTTTTTCAGTGTGTCAGTTTTCACAGGAAGATGTTCTCTGTCAGCCTGCAACTGCAAAGATACCAGAAAACATGATTTCTACTAAAATTGCAAGTTTACCTTAAGAAATATTGAAGTCATGTATTAGAAAATATGGAAAATGAATTCCTCATTTGTTGACTGAGTAGGAGTTTGGACAATAGCAGGTTTTCTCAGCAATCATACAACAGTGAGAGCAACACTGACGTGGACTTTCAGTTATAACAAGAAAATTTGGTTTTCTTCTTCCCTGGGGATTCAGCTCAGTCCCAGAGTTCCAACTAATTAAAAAAAAACCCCAGCAATACAATGCTTCCAGCATAGCTGGATGATGTTGGGAAGCCAAATAACTTTTCAGGCACGGCTGAAATTGACTGTTTTTGTTTTGAAAGCCTGAATGAATGATTGACTCTTTACCTACATTAAGAAGAATATTTTCATTTATGTACTTGAAAAAACAACTATATAATGCTTTTATGTAGCTAAGTCATGTTCAATTCAGTTACTTACCAGTTTATTTTTTAACTTTAAGACAAGATCCACTGTTTCTACCTCAGTATGCTTCTGACTCCAGAAAACCAAGTTCTAAAATTAAAAAAAAATTAAGCCTTTAAATATTTATGGTTACATATGTAATTTTCAAAAGTAGTCTTAACCCATAACTAATGTTCAGAATAGGTATTTTCTTTATTCCTATGCCATTTGCTAACCTCACTTTACCCATGCACTGTCTTTACTGTGAGCTGCAAAATCTACTTTATTTGCCTGTTTGCCCAGTACTTCACCTAATAGCAAACTTGCACACAAACACAATACAAATAAATTAAAGGGGGAAAAAAGTCTTGCCAAACAGGCTTAGTTTGAAAAAGAGCATCTACAATGCAAAACGGCAGTGAATGATTAGCAAATCAGAACTGCCAGCACAATGCAATATTAAAGCACTTCAGGGCAGTGCTTACTGTTTCTAGGGCATTAAAGGAGATCACAGTTGATAAGTAGTAAGATACAATCAAGTGAATTTTCTTATGGAAGTTCTGTTCCCCTACCCCCTTATGACTCACCTATGAAAGACATTTGTTCATGTACAAGGAAACATTTCTTTTGTGGATCAAAAGAAAAAACAATAAAGAAGCAGAATTGGTAATAAATTTGTAACACATTTCCTTTTCTTTGATTAAATCAGTGTCAAATACAACTGGATAGAGTCTACGTTGTATAACTGACCTGCAAATTATTTGGGCTGCTCTGTTTGAACAATCTGTTTGGATTTGCTACATTGTACTGTTTGGGAATTGACAAGGCAAGGGATAACAACAAATAGCTTTTGAAAAATAGCCAGAGCAATCTTGTTTGCTTGTTTTAAAGCTGTGGCATTGCCTTCCTTTATTTTTGTTCTTCCTATTCCCTCTCTAGCTGTACAATGTCTTCTCCTCTCGCAATTCCTTTATCAGTTGTTCTAACTCAAATTATATTGATACCCACTTTGGCTTCTTAATTAAGGAAGGGATCTTACAACATAAAAATATTTATGTGGCATTTTGTTATATATAAACAGATTTCACTTCTCAGCTTTCACTTACTGTGGATCAGTTGTAGGCTTATTTACTAACCATGTCTAATTAGCTGTCAATTAGCATGTCAAATTCGCTGAATTTTTACCTTTAAAGCTACGAACTATATCACAACTGAAAGTATGTTGTCAAGGATGCCAAGGATGGAAGCTGAACAGAATAATATTACCAAATAAGAGGAAAAAGCTTTTTTTGGGGGGTGGGTGTGTGTATTTGATTTTTAAAATATACAACAAACCAAAAAGTACTAAAGGTATGTTTTACAAACGATGACAGTTATAACAAGTGAACTGTATTTCATATTGTTCTCTTGCTGTGTTAGTTCTAGCTTGTACTTGTTTAACAAATTCATGTTTTACTAGATCAGAATTCACAAAACTGTCAAAAATTTCACGTTCAACCTATGAAAATGGGAGTAAAACTGACTTGTGGGAGAATATATTTTTATTGCAAGATGATAAATATAATCATAGGCACACATTTTTCTAACCTCATTACAGAGTGCTTCTAAATGAAGGGCCTCTAACTTCTGTGTCATTTCTTTCTGCCGGCTCCTAAACCAACCATCAAAGTTTGGCGATTTCAAAAAATGCCTGGTAAAACACCAAAGAAAAATACATTTTATATTTTAAGTACAATTTGGTAACAGGGTTTTTTACATCATCAAATGTAATTATATTTGAGATTGAAGAAGATATTAGAACCCTTTCTCTACTTTCCAAAAGATGTAATATTCTGAAGTAGAGATTAACAGGTGCTTCTAGTAATTAAGACAAGGATTGAGAAAAGAAGGTAAAGAACGTGTCTGAAACACAATAAAGATTAGGAAATTTTAGGAAAAAAAAAAAATCAAGGCTCAGTTTGAAACAGCCTAATTTTAATCTTTGTGTTTGATTGGAAGGAGGAATCAAGCTAGGACCAGAAATAAAACCACAAATAACACTGATCTACAGAAACCTGTAACGTTAGCAGAGAAAGAGATTTAGGCAAGTAAAGTATACTTAGTACTATCAATTTCTATTAAAGCATATATTCTAAAAGAAAGCCTTATTCAAATCAATCCTGATTGTAAGTTTGCTCAGGAAAAAAACAGTATTAATACTACTGATGTGTCTTAATTTAGATAATTTTTTATGCTGATGAAATAAATTACCTGTAAAGTCCTATCCAATCTCCCTTTAAGCCTGAGGTGAGCTGTGGTCCTGCTTTTTCCAGTGTCTTCATGAAGTCGTCTTGGCTAAACTGCCTCAGCTGTGGTGGACTCTATGGAAAGAAAGAAAATAAAAAATTAGCAGACCTTAATTTCTCTGATCACCAATTTCCACCTCATTCAAATTATACTTCCTTACCTTCCAGGGTGATATGCATTTCTGCAAAGGCATTAGGCTTGCTACATAACGTTCCTGGGGAAAGGAAAAGGAAAGGTTGTTTGCATAACCAGTATTAAAGATACACAGTCCATGTGTGTGTTTACTTATTGCTTGTGACCACAGCATTTTCTCTTCTCAGTGTTAGTACAGGGTGCGGTTGTGTGTATTTACCACATGAGAAGACAAGAAGGAGCTTATCTTATACAGATTGTATTTCCCAACTCCAGAACTTTAAGCCAGCAAAGTTCAAGAAGGACATGAGGCAAAGAAGGACAGGAAGCAAACATACACATAGAATATCTATATCCTGAACTTCAGCCACTGGTAAACAATCTCTCTTTTCTTTGGGAACAGTCCACAGGTACCTTCATATCATGGGTGATTCCAAACAGTAACCACACTTCATATCAAGTGTTTGGAAGAGATTTTCTGAGTCCCTCACCCAAACATTAGAGTTAGAACTAACCCACGGAACACTGTCTGAGCTGTGGCCATCTCTGCTCTAGCAAGGCTTGGCACAGGCATGGCCAGAGCCCCAAGGTGTCCAAGGCACAGGGAGTGGGGCCATGGCCAAGTGTCAGGTGTGACAGCAGGAGGCACCTGTGCCTCGCCAGCTGGACCCAGTACTGGACCCAGGCTTGATTCCAGGGGTACACTGGAGAGCTACTGGACTTAGGGTAACTCCAGAAAAACTACTCCTTGTTACTTACGTAAAAACTCAATTAGTCTAAGAACTCACTAATGGAATAATGAAACTTTCCGTCAATTCCAAGAAATATCGCCGAAGTATCACACTCTGTGCTTCCGTAGGACGTTTCTGTTGTACTCCCTTAAAAAAAACCAAAACAACAAAACACAATCAGTCTGTTACTCCGAAGTATGTAGGTAGTTGTGGTGGTTTACTTTTCATGAATATTTATTCCAGTGTTTCTGTATTCATTTGCCATAAGCCCACACACAGCACCTCCTACCCTGAACCTGGAAAGGAAAGCAGTAGCATCAAGTCCTTTTGTAAAGAAATATTTGTCTTTGCAATTACTGATTTTTTTATTTTCATGTAAAGAAACTCAAGGAAAGAAATGTTTCTATAAACAACTGTTTGCAAATCAGTTAAAATTTGGTAGCTCTGAGTCTTACATGCCTCATGCGTGAGACTTTTAGACCAAAGAGACTGCGGGTGGCAGAGGATGGAAAACCTCAACACATGAACAGATAAATACTTGTAATCCTCTAAACTATCAAGCTAATTTATTGAGTCCTACCATTCATATGGTTATAGAAGCTGCTAACAAGGCAGCAGCCCTTCTACAATGAGGGTGTATATCAATCTATTTAGTTATGACTGGGGTAAAGGAACCAGAATCCAGTTTCATTTTGATTACACAAAGTGCAGCCTTAAATGAAAACACTGTACAACAGTACACAAAACACACAAACCAGTTTCCATTAAGAAGTGACCTGCACCATTACCTTTTGCAACTGCTTAATGATTTCTTCATCTTTGTTCAAGTATGGCTTATAAGAGGTGTAAACACCTAAAGAAAAAAAGCAGCATATAGCCAAAGGAGAAATGAGGTATGCCTTTTAAAATCGTAACACTGGCAATTTAACTCTGAAGTTATTACCAGGTTTGGAGTCCAAAGTTTTTAGGTTCTTCAGTTTTTTCACTTTCACCTGCTTTGGAACTTCACCTGCCAAAACACATAAAGTCATCTTACTTGAAGCCTATCTAATATTGTAAGAAACATTAGAAGCATTGACAAGAATCCAAGTACATATCCAGAACACACATGAACAACAGCAAATAAGACTTTTAACTTTATATAAGGGTTCCTTGTTGAAAAGAAAAAACCAAACAAAATACCTGAAAATCAACAAAAACACGAACAAGCAAAAAATGAACCAAAAAACCCCACAAACAAAACCAGCCAAAGGATGACCTTCCAAATCCAAGAAGCCAAATAAATATACGGATATATACCAGTGAATAATTGTTTTCTTAATTTCATATTTTTATTCCATCTTCCTTTGTTCCCCCTTAGTGTAAATGCTTTTGGGAAAAAATCTTTGGTACCTTGGCAAAATTAAAAATTTTATAGAAGAAAATAAAATAGTAGCCACGGATTTAGTGTTGTAAGAAAATTAATTTAAGCCTCCTTTGTCATAGGCCATACTAAGGGCTTTTGTTTTGTTTTTCCAATTTATCCTGCTCCAACCAGTAGACCCTAAATCCTGTTATCAGTCTTGCAGCCTCAGCAGAACCTTCCTCCTAAATCTATTTGGATGCTTGACTTTAGAAACAGTTAAATTGCTATTGAAACTGCAGAGTGGGGGAAAATGTAAAAAAAAAAAAACCAACAAAAAAAAAATCAGAAGCTCTCTCTTTATCCCTAAAGAAATAAAATATACATTTTTCAAGACAGGTCAGACAGATACACCTCTAGAACTTCCTGACTAAGCATTTCCCATAACTACATCAAAACTACAATTTCATACTTAAAACTGCATATCAAATTTGAAGGCCACCTGTTTATATGGCTTTTCAGAGTTTAATTGTCTACTTTCCAAACATTAACTACACAACAGTGAAGTAACTCCTCCCCACAATAACCTAAGCCCCCACAGGTATTCTGACCATAGACAGACATGGTATTTTAAAGTAAAGCAAAACCTTGCCTAATTATATTGAACACAGTATGCAATCCTTAATTAATTCAGTGTATTCAGAAATTAAAATTAACTTCTTCTGCAAAAATTAATTTTATGGTGTTTTATCTTAACGACATATTTATGCATTCCCACTGTCAGAACAGCATAGTGAACCTGTCACAGCAAACAGCTACATTCAGGAATTTCATACAATAATTAGAGTGGTGCAGTATTTTACTACAGGCTGGCAATTGACATGTTATACAAAGATTACATCAAAATTCTACTCAATCATGTAAGGAAATCATCCAGACTGAACAATTAATAACTACTGGAATATTGCCAGATTAGAAATATATTATCAAAATATTGTCAACAACTTTTTATATTACTGTAACATTCAAACTTAGCTTTCACACAGGTCTTATGTTCTGTGCTGGCTGTGACTGATTTATTACATTCTACTCACACTAAAATTAACATCAGTAATATATTATGTCTCATTTTAATACCTTATTGGTAGAGATACAAAATCAGGACTCTGAAAGGTAGAACATTATTACTAATGAGTATTACTACCTTTTGCATTTAATATACTAGATTTAACAAGACATAGAGAAGTCAAGATTCTAATTTCACTTGACAGATTTACATCCATGAAAATTTAGTTAGCATTAAACTAAACTAATGGAACATAATTACATATGTTTGTAAATAAATAAGCACACAGTTAGATCCCATCACACAGGATTGTAAAAGATATTTTTATTTTACCTGGAAGTTTGATATCTCCAATTCGGATAATGTGAGGCCAGTGCTGAAGTGTTTTAGCAAAAAAGGGATTTGTCACCCCTAGAATGACAGATGGCCTAGAAAAATAATGACAATGTTTAAAATACAACAGCAACAGCTTTTGCCCTAACAAATACAAAAGGTAAACTTAAATTCTTAACTTGAAATTATTTTCCTTTGGTATTTAAGAGAAACATTTTAAATTGCACATAAGAGCACAAATGTTTATCAAAGTTTCAAAGTTTTAGAAAGTAAGACAGAGGCATCTTAAAGTACAAATGGGAGTGAAGAATAAAAATTACATCATCTGCTTAGACTTGGCTAAATTCTGCCCATTTGCAATGGAGAGAACAGGGCATTATCTGTTATTGGAGTTTTGTGATGTGTTGGTTTTTTGTTGGTTTTTTTTTTTTTTTTAATGAGCAGGAATCTGACCCATATTTGAAAGACAAATCGCTACTTTTCAAGGTTTGATTGTAACAAACTCTCAGTGCTTGAATGTGCACGTCATTAAGAAAATGAGACACTTAATATGCCACTTGCTTTAAGCAGTAGTTATCAAGTGACGCAGCACAAACACATTAACAGCACTATGCCCCAGCTCACACCCTGCCAGATTTTTCTGTCTGCTCTGTGCTTGGCATCTGGCTTGGGGGGTGCACAGGGGCACCCAGGGAACAAGAGGCAGTAAGAGCACAGGGCTGCTGCTACAGCATAGGCCTGCAGAATTTGGGATTTATAGCACTGATATGATGACATAGGAACATATTTTTCAATATAGTGGTTTCCATCCATTTTACAGTCAAACATCAGCTAAGGAATATAGCAACAAGTCTCACTGAACCTGCCATCTTAAAAATAAGTTATCATTTTGTCAGATTGGTCTTAAAAATCACAAAATTTAACACTTTCTGTACACTATCCTTAAGTTTCCCTGCCCCCCTCTTACTAAAGTAATAAAATACACAGAATTGGCATCATTTGGATTCTTCACCTTCTTAGATCCACGGCTTTAAAAGCCTATTTCCAATTTTTCCAACTGTTTGTTTTCCATAAGAAAGAGCAATTTCAGCTCTATTTCAAATACTAATCCAAGTAGTGACCAAACTTTCTATTTTGCTACAGTGGATGCAATTTTGAAACACATGCAGTTTAACCAAACTCTTCCTGGAATTATTTTTAGAAACTAAATTACATACTGCATAACCATTCCCATGGAACACAATCTAAAACATATTGCCTATGTTTATGTGTTTTTCCACTGCTCTATCTCTGGAAATACATCTGTTGAGAGGAAAACTACAGTAAAAAAACCAACAAAGCAAACAAAACATCCAAATCAACAACCTCTGCCTGTTCTGATATTAGAAGAAATTTATCTATTAAAAGATCAGTGAATCTAGCATATGCACTCCATTCCCAAATCAAGCTACATTTAACTAACATGTATTAAGAAATACTGGAGGCGTATGCTCTCAAAATAAGAGCAGGATTTAAAAGAAATAAAGAGGAAAAAATGTGTCCTTAAAGCAGTTTTAAACATCACTGGTTTTGGACATTCACATTCTTAAAAAAAATAAGCTTAATTTCTGAATTATTTACAATAATAACCTAATAAATTTAGTGAAGAGATATTTGATTTTTAAATTGTCTCAGTTAGGACACCAACTGACTTAGCTTTACAAAACAGCTGTATGGATGTTGGATTCTACAAGTCACTTTGTTTAGCAGTTAATTAAAAACTAAAACAAGTACAGCAGAATTTCCAAGGAGCTACTCTGGAGCTGGTGTTGCACAGACAAGCCCTTATGGAAAAGCAAGAACTCTTCTTGGTTTCACACTTGCAGTTTGACTCATTCTGTAGAGAAGTATCCAGTGAAGCTCAAGCCTAGTTTAATTATGGCATTGTTTCATAACTTCTTTGTCCTATCTAACTGGAATGAAAACTTATATCAGTTGTTTACTGCACACTGCAAGATAAATCTTACCAAAAAAAAGTCTAAACCTTATTCTCTTAATGATAGAAAACCAGAATAGTTAACAGTATTTTAATCCTAATTTATGGTTACAAGTGGTTTTGAGCAACATCTTCCCCAGAGAGTTTTATTTACTTACGGGGCTTGTGTGCGAGTTGTGTATTCTTTGAATTCACTGTCGTGGATGGTGAAGTATGGCCTGAAATCACTGCAGTATTTCAGTGGTGAAATGCAGCTGCAAGGTACAAAGAGGATGAGCTTGGTTTATGTATTCAGTGCAAACTTTCATGAAAGACACAAGCAGCTCTAAACTTTGTAATGCTTTTTCACACTGAGATCAAATGAAGGTCCACTCAGATGCAATGTTACACTGACTCCTTTTAACATTAGTTAGGAAGCTGTACTACATTTACCTAACAAGGGCCAACACAGTTTCTGAAGACTCTGCTGGTGACGGTGCCATCACAACAAGTGGTTCTCCCAGCAGCACCAGCTCCCAAAGCATCTGAATGTGAAAGAACACTGGACAGAAACACCTAAAAACAGATTGAGTTATTTTAATCATTTGACATCATAAAATACATATTTCTTCTGGTTAATAAAGGGATAAAAAGGAAGTTTGGAGTAGTATTTTAATAGTAATTTGAAAACATAAAATACTCTTGTAAAATGGAACATTTAATGAACTTGCTCGTTTATTGCAGTTTCAGCCTGTATATTGTCCAAACTGTGTTTTGGCAAACTTCACAGAAAAAGAATATTAAAACCAACACTGATAAATGTTGCATACAAGCAATGAGACATATTAAGGAACTGTCATAATCAAAAACTATGTGGGAATTCACAACTAGGAATCGATCAGTCCAAACTCCTACCTGAAAAGATCTACTTCATGAACAGTCGGTAAAGCCATGGAGATCTGAGCATCTGCCTAAAAGACATCGCAATGCTTGGTTTTTAGTCATCAGAACACCTAGGTATTAAATGAAATGGTTTCCCTTAAATGCTTACAGACAGTAGACAGTATATAGCCTAATTATTTATGTACTGCTGCAGTATATAGCACATTATCTCCACAACTACCTTTGTGTTCCATGAGCAAGATATCCCCCAAGACAGACCCCCCCCCCCCTTACAGGCATGTGACTTCCAGTCCAGAAAAGATATAAAATACTGAAGCTGTTTTAAACAACTGCACATGAAAGCACAGACAGATTTGTTTTATAACCATCTCCTATGACTAAAGACTTTTAATTCTAGATTCATCCTCAAAAAAACCCAAATTATCCAAACATTAAAAGATTGTTCAGGTTAGTAATTTTTTCAGCCAACTATCTTCTTCCAGAACCTGCATATCTATCCCTGCTTAGGGTAACTGGGTTAGAATATCCTTTCTATAAGAATCCAGATCTGGACTCCTCCATTCAAAGTTTCAAAGACTGTGGATTTCATTATTATCAAAGTGTATGACAATTTGCTACCAATCTTTTCTAACAAGTTTAAAGTAAAAGAATGAAAGCACATCTCTAGCTTTGTCTGGGTTTATATACAATATCAGTATCTAATCTCTACCTGGTGCATATTCTGTACTATCGGTGTTGTTCCAGGCTTGTCACGATATGTTGGAATCCGCAACTTGGAAAGAAAAAGAAAGATTTATTTTTCCCTGTATTGAATCCAGCAGATACTTAAAATGCTGACTTAGAGATAATTTGTAATATTTAGAGAGGATATACGTGATGCTTGTTTACAGAACTTCCACCTACAGAATTTCCAATTGCAAATTGAATATTAGAATATGAAAATAACACTCTAGTTAAAAAAGAGACTATTGGTAAAACAAGTCAAACTTGTTACTGTAATTTCAATTAAAATACCTCTAATGTTGGAAAGAATGATCTGAAATAAGGTCTTGGGGGTTTAAAACGGTACAGAATTACTTTTAGAAAAAATCCTCTCTTAAAACATTAAGATGTTCTGGTGAATGAGGCAGAATCCAAATAGTCTGAACACAAGTATACTTCTCTGGTCTCACAGTTTGCATCTGTAAGTCCTGAGTACTAGAAATGTGGTCATACTGGAGGTTGGTATGCACAAATGGATGTCATTTACACACAACACTTAAAACTGCCCAAGCAGAGTGAGAAAACAGGGACACAGTATCACTGGGCAGTAATTATAGTTTTACTCAGTTTAGGAATGCAATTTCAGCTCTCATGGGTAAGAATTATTTATGAGATAAAGGCAGGCAATACCCAAACAAGATATAGCTGACACTCCTCATCATCCAGCACCCAGAACTGTTTTATTAAATTTCTTCTTTCAGAACAGTTTCAGAAACTTCTTTCTCTCCCTGGTGATGCATACGTCTTGCCATAAACCTGAGAGCATCTGCTGAGAAGGTACTTCTGGCTGTAACCTCCAATTTCATCAAACCCATTTAATTGCATTTCATATGGAGATGTTACGACTCCCAGTGGCCCAGTTCTTAACCACTGTTTAAGCTCTACACTTCCTCCCCATGCACTAAATACAACTTCTTTAATAGTTTTCTTCAGACATATTTCACTGCCATTGAAAATTATAAACAGCACAAGCAATTATTTCTGCTGTGTGGGCCAAAAATGATTTTTACTTGTCCACTTTCAGGAACGAGAATGATTTTCATCAATATATTTAATTTGCTTGACTGGAACTTAACTCTCAGTATTTTCAAGTGCTACTTTACGTTTGATTTGAGAAATATAATTAGCACTAAAGTCTCCTAGAATACAAATTGCAGAGGGATGATACAGACACTGCAATTAGTAGTTGTACTGAAACATCGCTTTTTAGTATCTACAAAAATTAAAAATTAACCTAAGCACCATAAAAGATCCTCCCCCCAATCAAAGCACTGAATCAGGATCTTCCAGACCTTCACTCTGAGTGCAGTAAACATCTGTTTACTGCACTCAGTAAACTCCTGTTTGGAAGAACAGGACAATGAAAACAAGGCACAAGGCTGTGAGGACCTGTACAGTAAAAGGTGGGGAAAACACCCTCAGAGAAGAGCAAGTGCAGGAGTACTTACCTTCATTATAACACCCATAATCGGCAACTGCAGAACTTTCCCTGGTACTGGTGGTGGCCAACGATCAACGTCACTACAAACTGAAAGAAAATATGAGAGTTTCTGTAGGCTATAAATCATGATCACAGAGTCACCTTTGTGCACACTGCAACTTTAAATTAGTGCTAATAGTCCACAGCTGTTCTACTTGTCTCTGGATCACACTAAATAAGTTTCACAGCCTTTCAGACATTCTTTATGTATTATTCCATTAGAACTGTAAAGTTTTTAATTTCAAGGAAACAATGTTCTCTGGTCTTCCATTTTTTGTAGCAACAGGACTTCCAATTAGTTGAAGAAATGTTATCTGCAAAACCATGAAAGTACGTACTAAAAAACTTTGAAAACACCTACATTTATGTACATTGGCTACTACTGCAGAACCAATAAATACCAGCTGTTAAGAAAAAAGTTGGCTTCTAGCTTGGCTAGAAAGTTCTCCAGCATTTTCTTGTAAACCATTATGAATATAATACATAATTCTCATAGTGTCTGATTATTTTGCTCATAATACAACCTCTCAGGAAAACAGGTGATTGAAAAACGCAATTCCTTCACGGTTTATGCAAATTGTTGCTCAGTGAAAGCAAAAAAGCGAGAAAGTTGGATGGGGCAGGCACAGTACACAGAACAGAGCTCTTTCAGGCAAAGAGCAAATAACTTTCCTATTTGTCCTTCTCCAGCTCTTTCAGCTCTGCAGTAAGGCTGAGGAACCTGCTACCAGTGCTGCTCTGTTGCTTTTTCCATTTGGTCAAAAAACAAACAAATCACACACATAAAGAAAAACAAGCCTCAAGCAAGATGACATTTGTACAGTTGCTTAGCAAAAGTTGTCAGACTGCCCAAAAGGACTTGGGTGGTGAAGAGTGCAAACTAAGGATTGCCATCAGCTCCTTGTGCTCAACAGCTGGTCCTGAAACACACACAACCCTAGATGTGTTTCAGGAAGGACCTCCAACTCTCCCAGGGAGGATCCAGAATTCAATTAGCTCTGTTCAGTGATCTAGAAGTCAAGCCAGTTTGCTAAAATTTCAACCCTCTACCCTGCAAGAAGACAAAACCACAAACTAGAACACGACAGTGTTGCTTATTTCTCCAGAACAAGTATGTGATAGTGTAAGAGCTCCTCCACAACAACATTGTAAGATCAGTACCTGCTTCCAGGAAAGCTTCACTTTTTTCAAAATATTCTGGCGCTATTTGCTTGAGCATGGTACGAAAGAGATGGACATAAGGCAGCTTGCTGATGAGGACCAGCGACTGGAATAAAGAGTTACAAAACAGAAACACAATTTCAAATTAACACTACCCCTCGGTTCTACTGCACCTGTTCCCCTCAGACAACACCAAGTGTGACTTTTCTCACATATGCAAGCCAACCACACATCTGACTACAGACAAACTGCAAACAACCCCCAAAACTTCCCAACTTTTTGTTTTTAAACACAGACACAAAACTATCTCTTCTGACAGTAGAGCTGGAACATAGCACAGCTGATGTAAAATTAGACCAATTTAACATAAATTAACAACTAATTTAGTTAGAGAGCAAGACAGTTTTCCTGTTCCTCTGCAGTCACTGAAAAATAATTAATTTGCAAATTAATATTTACCTAAAAGAACTGAAATTACCTTCTGGAAATAGCCTCTTTTTAATGATTTGTCTCGAACTTGTCTGAAATACACATAGCCATAGTAATATGCTGAATCTTTCTGCAAAAGAAAGGAAAGAATTCAATACAACCACCTGATATTGCCCCCCTTTCTGAAGCATTCAACAGACAGTTTAAAAGCCTATTCCCCTGCAAGCTCCAAAGTTGATTAGCTACAATAAACTAGAAGGATTACTGTGTTTATTGGCATAATCTTTTTTCAGTAAGTACTTCAAAGAGAAAACTTCAGTGTGTGGAAACAGCTGTGCTTTCTGGCTTTACTATTTTTATATCTACATTCTCCTGACACACTGTGAAACCAAAAATAGAAATAATTTCCTGGGGAATAAATCAGCATTAACAATTCTGCAAAGTAGCACTAAAAAGATTTTAGCAGTTAAAAACCTTAAAGCCCTGACTTGAAGAGATAAAACCTAGTCTTTCAATGTACTAGTTTTACAAAAGATTTTTGGAATATTACAGAAGTAGGCTCTCACATTTCAAAGACCAGACATCAGCTTCACCCTTCCTACAAACAGGAATTCAAGTGTTGGCCACATAAACAGAACTAAATTGAGTTTGAGAATCAGGCTTCCAGAGGCCTCAATATTCCCTATGGACATGATGAGAACAACTTTTGGCCGCTACCTCTTTTAGGTAACTGCTCCATCTTCAAAAAGTGAAGGGTGAAAACTCAGAGAGATAGCCCAAGTTGCTTGGATTTTTTTTTAATAACATTATTAAGCACTTCATATTTCCACAGCAGTAACGGTTCTTACAATTTGATCTACAGGTTTCTAGTCAATAATGAAATAGATCTGGGCTTCAATTTAATTCCTTGTAATCCAAAATCCATACTAATAAAACTTAAAGAATAGTTAATGAAACTAATTATTATTAAAATTATAATAACATGCTACAACAAACATGAGTTTTGACTTTCAGGACATCCAGTTCAGAGATTTTTCTTTTCAAACATTATATTTAAAGGTGAAGACCCACAAATTAACATTACCCAAAAGAAATTTAACTTCATTTTTTCTCATTTCCAACCTTTAAGTAAACTGGTAGATCTCTATCCAATTGATCCAGAAAACAACACAATGAGACCTTCCTTCCAGGAGACCGTCGGAATCTAAAACAAAATTGTGTATCCCCAAGACAACCTACATGGGGGAAGAAATAAACAACAAACAGACAGTATTCTGAGTTTGAGCCTTGTTTAATGTGAGCACTTGCTTACAGCCAAAGAGGTATCAGAGTTTTGATTCATTTATCTTGCATTGCTCTTGTGAACATTTATATCTTCCTAATTTTATAAGTGAAAAATTTGGCACCTTTGGCAACAGTAAATATACTGTCCACAACAAGGAAAGAAAGTCACTGCCTCACAGTGACTATCATGCCCTCAAACAGGTCAAATGGCTGTTCTCCTACTGGCATTACCCATTTCATTGGTATGCCTGTATAGTTTTCATCATCTTAGCCATGTCGTTCCTCTGCTAAATGGCTGCACTTTGCCTCTTTTTTTTGACACCATACAGTTCACACAGAAGTCACACTGTAGGAGTGCATTATGCTGATATCTGTAAATCCACAGGCAGGTCTAGGATTCATTTTGAAAGCTGCAAAGCTAATTGCTGAAAACTGAGTGAAACTGAGTAGGACTTCCCAGTAATATCCCCAAGGAGTGAAGTTTTCCTTCATTTCTATCAAAATGAAATTCTTAAAGAAAAATGTAACTAATTCTCCAGGGAACTGTTCACCAGAATTGAAACTTCAATTTCATTTTCTCTTTCAGTCACACACATTCTGCTACAGCAAGCACAGACAGCCCAGCCCTTCAGTCAGAGGCACTGGCTGTGCAGAGCAACACTGACATGCCCAGAGCACCCAGCTGAGTCTCAGAACCCCTTGTAGCTGCAGTCAGAAACCCTCAGTGCACCAAGACAAAACCAAAAGCAGCAAAACATGGTGTGATGGGATAACTATCTAATTCAAATAGATAGTGAAAGCAAGTGCTCAGCAACAGATCCAATGATAAGAAGAAAAAACACAGCACATGACAATAACACAGCGCTAAATATTTGCTTCAACTTTTCAAAGCTTGTTCCCTTCATCCAAAGAAAATACCTCACAAACTACTATATAAACCTACACACAGAAGACCTAAAAGTAAATTACCCTTAATCATTAATGTGTTGAAATATAATTCAGAGTATCATGTCTTCTTATGTAGCAAGCTCTTCCAGAAAAGATTGGTAAATGTCTGTAAATGTCTGTTCTACCCATGCAGAAAAGGTCCAAGCATTATTTTAAGGATAACTGTACTGGGAAACTCAGCTTAAAACCACAAAGAGTGTCATCATCTAGTAGCTGACTAAAACAATTTTCCCCTCTAAATTCATAGCCACACGTACTGGAATAATATCTCTTTGTAGTTGTAAGAAAAAGAAGTTGAATTAACCTTTTGAGCCATGAAAACCTGGGATGGACTGACCTCACATTTAGCTGCAAGCTAATAACTTCTTTCACTGCTATATTACATCAAGCTTTCTTTTTTATGTTAAGGCCTATGATGAAAAAATAAATCCTACCAGACAGGATGCACTTCCAGCCTTGTGGAAGGCAGGTTTTACACAGGGAACCCCTCCTACACCATTTGAAACTTAAGCCTACCAAGATTGATCAAGAACCAACAGTTTTTAATAGGGACACTATAAAAAGCAAAAAAGTGGGACTTTTCCCTGCTGAAAGTAGAACCTCCTTACCTATTCTGCCTAAAGCAACTTTACTACACTCTTATTTGAAAAAATACACCAAAAATTTTTAAGAAAGCAACCTTCGTCACTAACACATGATTTTGTACCTTCAAGACACCTTTTAAAGACTGAAGATACAACCATTAACAATGAGAGTAGTTAGAAGATATCATTAATTCATCTTCTCTTTCAATAACAGAAAGAAGCTCTGCCTCTATTTACATACAGAATAGCAATAGCAGAGAAAATATCTTAATTTTAATGACATTTAGACAAAGGAGAAAAGCTAGCCAAAATACTTTATAATAAATTACATAAGAGAGAGCTCACACACATTAAAAGCACAAATCTGCATCACCCCCTGTCCAAGCTGTTACACTGCAGAGCATCCACAAGCAGAGTCAGTGCAGTTACAGGCACAAGGCTGGTCCTGCAGGTTTTGATTTTTGTATAGAAATAAACGTGAAAGTGAGTGTCTGTACTTCTGCCATATCTTTTTGCAGGCGGTCCAACCCATCAGCCACATGCCCCAATTTCTCTTTGGGAGCCGAAGTTTAGATTCAGGAATAATTTAACAAGCAGGACCACACACAGGCACAGCAAGAATGGAGAAGATAGCTGAGGTTTTCCCTTCACAACCACTCTTTCTAAATGCTTTTGAATTTAAAAGTCAGATTCACTGTTACGAACTTAGAAAATATTTAGTGCTTCATGAGAAGAGGGTTCCATATACTTCCATTTGTTTTATTAAATCCTTCAAATTCCGTGCCTACTCTCCTCTCTACAGTGACAATACTATTATTTTGTTTAAAGAGCAAAATTAAGATGTTCATTCTTTACTTGCCAAGTATTCTGAAACGTCTGCACAAATGTCACTGGAAGGTCTTACACACTTACATAAACTGGAGAAGAATCCTCAAACCTTACTGCAATGCAGACAGTTGCAGTTTTATATTTAACCTTAGCTACAACATTTCTGTATTGCAATATTAATTAAGATATATAAATACATATTTGATCTAAAGCCCAGAATACATCCTGTCAAATTCTATCTTCTTTAACACAGTTTAGTCCCACAACAGACGACTACAGAGTAAAGGAAGCACTTACCCGAATTAGAATCTGGAAAAGACAAATAGCAAATATTGGTTTTCTAAAAGGTAGGGAAAAGAAAAGAGAGCTGTTATATTTCCTGAGATATAATGTATTTATATATTTCCTAAGCTAAAACCAAATTATATACAGCAACCATGACTTACCTCTTTATCTGTGAGTTTGGAATGTGGAGGATATATTACCTACAAGAAGAAAATAGTATTATTTTATTTGAAAACAAGCTGAGTATAAGCAGTAAGTTTCCATCAAATATTTTAACAATACAACCCTTGAACACCCTCCTAGCCTGAGGACATTTTCAATTGTAAGCTATTAATATTATGTCTCAGTTCTTATCTTCATATGCTTTTAAGCTTTCTTGATCACCCATCTTTACAAGGTATTTTGGATGCCAGTTAAGAGACCATAAACATTCATTTAAGAAGGTGTATTCAGAATGTATATTCAGAGTACTTGAGATTTTTCGTGCAAAAGGTCTCAAAGGAGAGCAAGATTACATCTTTTAGATTTAACTTGTACATGCAAAATGCACTAGATTATTACCTTTAAAGCAAACACACATTGTGTCTGAAATCTGTTGCAATCAAAAGTTAGGTTGGAGTAACCAAAATTCAGCCACAAAACACCCTCTATATTAATACTAACTCTTGGAGGATGAACACTAGCCCCTAATGACAACTGTGAAAGCTCAAGGAATAAACTCAGTGTCATGGCTTTTTGTACTCACAGGAAAAAAAAAGATAATGTAAAAAGTTTTTGCAAGACAGAAACCAAAAATGATGCAACACAATGTAAGATGTGGAAGCATACATTACACTTTTTATTTTAAAAAAAAAAAGGATGTGCAAAATCAGTGATTATGCAAGCAAGTGAGAACAGAATATACAGGAAAGAGGACAAACCTCAGATACTCAAATTTCACCTAAAAAGGTCCTCAAAACAACCCACTCCAAAACTACTGAAATGAGTGGCTACCTTGCAGGCAAATTAAATTTGAAATAAATTCCAGCATTATGTTTCAAAGGTTTCAGAGCTCCCAAAACTGGGACCTAGTCCAGGAAATTCAGAATGCAGGAACAGTAGCTCCATGCAGAGTCCTCATCTTACCATACAGCTAACAACCCCTTATCTCATTTAATCTTGTTCTACAAATATAAGTAAATTTATCTCCTGATAAAATGAGACTATCCTGCTCTATAGAAAACAACAAATATACCCACTGGCTGATCTCTGACTAAGCACCTTTCTGTCCCCCAGCCATAAAGTCTCCAGTGCATTTTTTTCCCCTCAGTCTCCTACCAAATGATGTCCAGCTGTCTAAGACATTATGAAGGAAAGTGTTTCAGCAACTAAAGCTGAAAGCAGACACGAGTGGAACACATGCATACTGCATGTAGCAAACCCATCAACCATCTTTTTTCCAACTCTGAATATTCTCCTTTGCTATCTTATGCTAAGAAATACACTAAATGTAACTCTCTCAGTAGCTGAATGATGCTGAAATTATCCACATTTAATCAGAAGATTGGCATACAGACTTGAATGCATACTTCTCCTCACTAGCAGGTGTTTCTTCCCAGAATTCCTATATAAACTGAAAACTAATTATTCTTCCTGCAGCTACATTCTGGAAAAAAACCCCCAGGCCTTAGTTCTGTAAACATTTTAAGTTTCATTTTAGGCACCCAGTTAAATCAACGTGACTGTTCAACAGAGGGGTCTGCAGCCAGGACAGAGGCCGTGCTTCCCTCAGCCACTGGGCACAGCAGCTGCCCAAGCCACAGGTTACACAGAAACGTTTGTCTTTGTTGTTACCACCACCTTATAACATCAAGAAGAGAACTCAGATAATTAGCACAGTATGCTGGGGTTTTATTTGCATTTTTCTTTGGTGAACAGTTATGTATTTTACATATTATAGTAGCTGGATTAGTTGAATTTTAGGCTAGTCTACCATGCATTTATGCTGGCATCCCTTTTAGGCGAGGCAAAGAAAAAAACACTTTCCTAGCAGACCAAGAGTTTGCTGCGCAGTCACATGGTGAACAGGGTGAAACAGGATGTGAAACTGATGCGAACGATAGTTCTTCTCTCCGTTTCTCAGCACTGTGAGCTCCCCGCGCCCTCCCAAAGCAGTGCCACAGCTGTCCTGCCCGTGCCCTCGCTGCATTCCCAAAGCAGTGCCACAGCTGTCCTGCCCGTGCCCTCGGTGCATTCCCAAAGCAGTGCCACAGCTGTCCTGCCCGTGCCCTCGGTGCATTCCCAAAGCAGTGCCACAGCTGTCCCTGCCCGGGCTCTCGCTGCATTCCCAAAGCAGTGCCACAGCTGGCCCTGCCCGGGCTCTCGCTGCATTCCCAAAGCAGTGCCACAGCTGGCCCTGCCCGGGCTCTCGCTGCATTCCCAAAGCAGTGCCACAGCTGGCCCTGCCCGGGCTCTCGCTGCATTCCCAAAGCAGTGCCACAGCTGGCCCTGCCCGGGCTCTCGCTGCATTCCCAAAGCAGTGCCACAGCTGGCCCTGCCTGTTGCACAGAGAGCACAGCTGGCAGCCGCAGCCGAAGCTGTGACACTGCCACGGCCCGGCATCCAGCTTGTGTTGAAGGGAAACTCTTCAAACCTGTAGAGAACCTTTTCACACATCTCAGTGACCTGGAGAACGCTGTTAATTATGAAGACCACTCACATTCTCCTTATTATCACGCTTTTCAACACCTAGATGCCATAGAAATCGGCACTATTTGTATGCAACGAAAGCCAACGATGTACTTCATACAAATCTCGGCACGCAAACCATTATTAATGCAAACCATTAACAAGGGCCCGCTGACAGCACAAGCAGCACCATGAGAAGAGCTGACCGAAAATCACCAGCCTCACCCGGAACAGCCGGACCAGTTCCCCAGGGCGCTGCCCCGCTCGCCACTCTGGGGTTCCGCACAACCACGTTTCCTCAAGCACGGCCGAGCTTCCCCCGCCTCTGTGCAACACCGGGACCAGAGGAAGCGCCCGATTCCGGCGGGGCCCCGCCGCAGCCCGCAGGCCGCGGGGCGAGCGGTGCCCCCCGCCCACCGCCGCACGTACCTCCACGGCCTGGCCCAGCTCCAGGTCAAAGCCCACCACACACACGCAGTGCAGCCAGGCTGAGAAGCGGTCCCAGGGCAGCAGCGACAGGCACTGGTCGAGACTCTCCGGCTCCGCCGGCGCCGCATCCTCTGCAGCCGCCTCGGCACCGCCCGGCCCCGGCTCCGGGCCCCGCTCCCGCCGCGACATGGCCCCGACCCCGGCCCCGCCGCGCGGAGTCACGTGACCAGCGGCGCCCCGCCCCCTCCCCCTCGAGCCGCCCGGAGTGGGAGGGGCCAAGCCGGCACCGAGGGGAGGCCAAACCATTCCTGAGGGGAGCGGGGGGGGGACGGTAGTGGCGGTGGGGAGGGAGCGCCCCCCTGCGGCCCGGCAGGGAAGGGCGGCGGTGCGGTCGGCCCGGCCCGGCCCCTCCCAACGGGCACCGGGCGGGCGGAGCTGCGCGGACAGGGACAGGGACAGGGACAGGGACAGGGACAGGGACAGGGACAGGGACAGGGACAGGGACACGGGCAGGGACAGGGGCAGGGACAGGGACAGGGGCAGGGACAGGGACAGGGACAGGGACACGGGCAGGGACAGGGACAGGGGCAGGGACAGGGGCAGGGACACGGGCAGGGACAGGGGCAGGGACAGGGACAGGGGCAGGGACAGGGGCAGGGACACGGGCAGGGGCAGGGACACGGGCAGGGGCAGGGACACGGGCAGGGGCAGGGGCAGGGTCAGGGACAGGGCATCAGCTACCCGGGCTGCAGACACCGCACCCGTCCCCGGGGTGCTCGTGACGGCAGCTCTGCAGATAACGGATCAATCAGCTTTCTCTTCCACTTCGACATGTCCGTGACAGCACCTGCACGGGGACGACGTGGCCGCCAAGTAATTAGCGGGCGTATCTCCATCGTGTCCTTTGCAACGCTGAGCACGGCTCCGGAGGGAGATGGAAATACCCCTCTGGCTGATGACTGGACAGCTTCACCCTCGCAGGAAACTGGGATAATAAAAAAAGCATCCAAATCTCTTAAACCCTCTTTTAGTGCCTTAGCCAAAGCCCAAGCTCTTTATTTAATAATGTAAGAGCTTTCAAATATTCTTTTAGCACAGTCCAACAGCTATTTATATTTCATTATGAAACATTTTGTAGAGTTAAAAGTGCTAAATAGCGATTTTATTTAATAAAAAAAAAATTTAAAAGAAGTTATGCATGCACCCCTCCAAACTCCTGACCTCTTTTTATCGAATTATTCACACTAGACTTTTGGTTGACTGCTACTAGAACAGCTTCAGCAGCAGTAGATGCAGACAGGCTGCTTACCTGAATCACTACATGTCATTTTTTCTCCACGACAGGAGTTGTAAATATTAAAACCAGAATAATACATCTATACATACTTAAAAAAAATTTAGGACTCCTTAGATGCACTGTTTCCTTAAGACCCATTAACAACATTTGTTTATCAAAACCAAACTGCTAGAAGTTAAACTATGCTTTGATCATTCGAGTAATTTTCTAGACAAAGGCATAACAAACATGTAACTCAGACAAAATTATGGCACGGTAATAATTTGAGATATCAAATTATATCATGGATATAATTTGAGCCTTCAGTTATCATAAACCATTAGTGGCAAAGTGAATATTAGATACAAACTGAGATAGGAATGGGGTTCTGCAGTGTGCAGCCTCAGGCAGGGCTCTACAGGAAGATTCTCACTTGTCTCCAGCTGCTTCATGTATCTTACAGTGATACCATGCAACACTCACAGATTTTTCAAGTAGTTAACTCCTGAATTCTGTAAAAGATTACTATCCAAAAAAAGACATGACTAAGACTGAGCTTAATCAAGTTCAACTCAGCGCAACGATTCTCAGTAGCATTTCATTTGCTGTTCCCATTTAAGAACTGAAACAGCCTGGCCAAAAGCTTTTATCACTTGGTTTAAGAAAATACTCCATCTCACTGCTTCTTATAAGCCCTCCCTTGTTTGTACTTTTATACTTTCCCTTGCTTATATTCTTGCTGTGATGGGCAAACCAAAATTTTAGCTATTATCATCATGCATGTACTTCTAGATTTTTCTGGTGCCTATTTTTTTCATGTCAATTAAAAGTGTATGTGAAATAATAAGAATAAAGTACTTACTAAGAGTGATATGCTCTGTTCATTTTATTGAACAGTAAATTAATTCCACCTGATGCTTAACAAATAATATTTTGGCAGAAGAAAGTTAAGAGAATAGACACACAATCTTTGGTAAGTACTGAAGAAAGGATTCTCACCCACTGGAGACATTCCCAATAACTAGGGAAACACTGGTTCAGAAAGATTTTCACCTAGCCATTTCATATACATTTTAGTTTTGATAAATTGTGATTATCTTCTTCAATTGAGAAAGAATGTACGTTAAGAAAAAGAAATATTTCTGCATGTATTGTAACATTTAGAAACATCTGAGACCGCTTTCTTCTTCAAGAAGTCTCAGTGCAGGACAAAAGATAGACTGATTCAGAGTTGGGAACCTACTAATTGAGAGCATTTTGCTACTTCTTGCAATAAAGCCTCATGAAACACTAGGGCTCTGCATATGGAATGTGCCCTTACAAATCTCCATGAACTAAGCCTAGTTTTGCAGAAGTACAGCCATCTGTTAATATTTGGAAGGGTTTGGACAAGAGAGACTTCTAGAAAAAGCACGCCCTGTGATGCCAGTTGCTAGAATAAAAATGAGCAAAGGCCTATGTGGGACAGCTGGGTTCTAAAGATCCACAACTGTTCAGTGTTTGAGCCTGCCTTCCTTTTTTCCACGCTCTATCTTGCTCCTACAGCTGTGATCTCCATGGCTCTGTCCCCCCCTCTCTCAGCAGGATGCTTTCTATCAGGTAGCAGCAAATGTTGTGTTGGCTGCTGGCTGGCCAGGTTCCATCAGCTTCAGCAGGGAGTGACTGTGCAGACTGCTCACATCCACAGAGTAACACCAAAGAACTGCATAAACATCATCTGCTCATCTCACCTTCCCCCTCCATCCCCCGCCTCGAGATTTCAGTTTAAAGCAGTATTTTATTTGTACTTGAAAATTAGATTTGGTCTAATAAATACATTCATTTAAAACAAATAAACACACACACAAAAAAGGCTGTAATTATTTTTGAAGCGCCTTTTCTATTTTTCAAACAGCCACAGAAAACACCAAACATTTCAAAAAATCAATATTAATATTGACTGTTTAATTGATATATTAATAGAAAAGCAAGTAAGAGCTGGTCACATGATGACTGTTCTGCTAAAATGATAAAGCAGTGAAAATGCCAGATACATTAACTTGCTTGATTTGATTTGAAATGAAAAAAATACTGCATGCAAAATTAGTTATGTATTAGCATAACATGTATTAATGGTATGTATGTTACATTATACTTATGTATATACACCAAATACATATATTATCAACATTCTATGCAATGTACATTGTATATATAAATGGATAGGATATATAGTACATAAATAATATATTTTAAATCATTGTATAACATTCATATTTGTTACATAATGTAAATTGAATAGTATATTCAGTATATGCTTACTACATATATTGCATTAATGTAATTGTCTATTATGGTGGTAAGACTCTCATTTGTATACTGGATACTTGTATCTTTTTTTTAATGCAAACCAGAAATAGGAGCAGGGAAGGGTCTGAAAGAAAATGGAATAAATGGAGAACCTACCTGACAAGAGAGGATTAAACTGGCTAAGTTGTTTATTTTTTCAAAACTAATGCTGAAAAATAATGTAATCGTTCTTTACATAACCAGTCAGAGTTAAAAGATCATGAACAGAAAATAAGTCTGAAACTAAAGAACAATAATAGCACTAAAATAAAAAAGTGTAACTGGTTCACTAAATCTGGGGTGATAATTAGAATCAATTTTTTAAACACTGGAGAAAACTTCTCTGAAACAGTTCCTTACTTTTTGGCAGCTTGGTTCAGAATGTTTTAGAAGCTACTTCTGAGGCAAGCTTGTTTTGCAAAAGATACATAAGGATGTAAGTAACAGTTTAAACTCTGCTTTGCCTTTCCACACTGGTCTATACAGCAGTAAATGCCTTCTTAGACTGTCATATTTTAAATGTGGTACGGCAATTATACATGGAATTTGTTGATTTTCTGAAAATCAGTAAAAAATTGATTGGATAAACTGTTGATGAATATTTCAGGGATGAGAACTCAGTAGAAAACTGCATCTCCAACTTTTTACCTGTTTATTCTGCTTTCACTATCAGTTTGCATCCCAATTTTTACACTAGAAACGGAACTGTTGCTATACATGACATGCCTCAGTCATTCTAAATGTAACAATTTCTCTGGAATCAACATCTCCCACTAAACAACTGGTTCATACCTCTGCAGTGAAAACTTAGTCTGATACATATTAAGTATTTTGGTAGCCTTTTGGATCATCATTGCACAGTACTCAGAAATGTGGCACTGAGTTGCCTATAATGCTGCTTGGTGTTTTTCTTTTTGAGTCAGTTACAGTTACCTCAGAATTCACGATAGGCTTCCATCAGCAAAAGACCTCATTTTTCATCAAGTCATTACAACTTTGACACCCTCAAGCCAAAATCCAGATGTTTTTCAGGTATGCACATAAACTACCTTAGCTGCATTTTAAGTTCCTGAAACAGACACCAGCTCTTTAGGGGACAAATGTGACAGTGACAGTCCCCTCCTCTCCCTTTCCCTTACCCAAGATGGCTATGGAGAGGGCTCTTTCTGCCCTCAGCTATGATGGCTATCATAACATTTTCATGGACTTCCTGCCCGGAAAAAGGATGGACACAGTGGGATCGTGCTGCCCTTACCTAACATGGCTGCGAGGTACTCTGCCTGGTTCAGCTGTGTGACAGCGTTTGTAGAAACGAAGCAGGGGCTGACATTTCCTCCCTCCTCCTCCTCTTTCTCCTCCTCCTCTGAGCACAGCACAGCGGCCGAGCACTTCACACAGAAATCCTCATCCACCTGTTGCTCTCCACAGTTCTGGGAAGGACACTTTCTGGTAAGCAGCAGACACTTCATAGAATACCCATACGATAATTGTATCCTCATTTCAGAATGCAACTGCTTTCTATGTTTTCATTTTAGCCTATGACTCTGCCCCTGATAACTTCTGAACTCATCAAGCAATTTGAAATAGGAGTTAAAAAGTCTGAGGGTAACTACACCCATGCAGCTCCTCTGAGAGCTGGCACACATGCAGAGAAGGAAGGCTCAAATTAATGTTCTCGATGAGCAGTGGGTACAGCTCAGTTGTTACATGAGCCATTTGGCAGTGCCAAAGAGAACTAGAAAGGCAGCTGGCACATACCATTGCTTTCCCGAAAGATTGTCAGAGTGCAATTTCTCCAGGGGATGAAGTAGGGTTCAGGAAAACATAGTATTCCAGTGGCTTACAGTTTAAATTACATACTTACATTATTATTATGTTAATATAAATACTTAAGAGAGAACATCAGAGAAAGTTATCCACTGCTTAGTTTATTGTTTTACCTGATTCTCTTAGGTCCTATAGATGGTAATGGATCGTCTTCATCTCTAATTTTACTTTCAGTCTCCTTTCTTCATTAAACATGCAGACAAAAATATAGAAAATGCTCTCAGAAACATTCTTTTAATTCCAACACCTGTAGTACCCTTTGCTCCCACTTTTTACACTTTGCAGTTCCAAAGCGCTCTCAATTATTTCTACTTTTGCAACTAGTTCCCTCAAATATAACTCCTAATGGGCCTAAATTTATTCTCACTTTCTCCATCTTCTTTTTATACCCCTTTCCTTCTCCCTTTGATTAGTTATGGCACCTTGTGTGCTGTAAGCAACAGCCACACTGATTTTGCACTCATTAAAACAATTAGTAAAAGTAAATTACAATTATATTTATCACAGTAGTACAATCTCATAAGCTGATGAAAGCCATGGAGTGGTGTGCGAGATTTTTTTTTTGCCCGTCAGGAGAATTAAAACTATGGATAAACAGTTCTAAAGCTTCCAACTATCAGCTGTTTGTTTTGTCTTCATAAAAATCAGACTTGTCTTTAATCTTGGATTTCATTTCTTTGTTTCAAACACAGATGCTACAGCCTGGTTTTGCTGTCATTTTCTCACTGGATTGTTGGACGAAAATTAGTCTGTAACGAATCAAACCCCCTCCCCAAATCACAGTGCAGTCAAAAAGAAAGGGAAAAAAAAATGAAGACAGCCCTGAGATTTTACTGTCCTACAACTCAGAACACACCAGTTGTGCTTTGTCTCATACACTGCACTGCCTTACCTCAATCGCTGCTTTCCCCTCATCCACTGCTGAACTGCCTGGCCCAGTTCCGCTCCTGTCCTCCACGGCTGCCAGCTCTTTCTGCCATCAGAGAACCCTCCCATATCCCTAATCCTAACACCTTGTCACAGGGTAATTATAGTGCTGGCACGACTACCAGCATCTATCTTATATCACACAATTTCCACTTGTTTGCTTTACAGGCAATGATGGAATTAAGAATGTATTTGGACTGGAGAGACTTGTTTGGCACCAGCCTACCATATGACCTTGACAAGCGATCTTTCCTTGGCTTCTAGAAAACGGGCATAAATATGACCTTGGATGATGCTCCGTGACGTACTGAGGGAAGACACAGCACCAATGACCCCACCTCAATCCTGTCCCTGCAGCCACTGCTCCAAGAGTCCCCCTGCTCCAGCTGCCAACCCGAAACAAGACATGGCAAACATGGCCAGCATTCCTCCCGCCCCAGGACACATCACACCACACTGCGGCTCGCTAGGTTTTTAATCTGGGATCATAAAACCACCAGAAGCGCACAGGGAAAGCAGGAGGATGTTCAGGAGAATCCTGCAGTTTCCCATGCAAGCTCTGCTGAGAACGTGCCACCCCAGCTCCTGCGCTAAGCTCCACTCTTTCACAGAACCACAGAATATTCTGAGTTGGAATCAGATCATCGAGTCCAATTCCTGGCGCTGCACAGGGAGCCCCAGGAATCCCACCCTGTGCCTGAGAGCGTTGTCCAAAAGGTTTGTGAAGTGGCAGTCTTGGGGAGCCTATTCGAGTGCCCGACCCCCCTCTGGGTGAAGAGCCTTCTCCTAAAATCCAACCTAAACCTCCCCTGACACAACTTCACGCCGTTCCCTCCCCCTTATTTATAAGGGCTGACGGCCCCCGCTCGTCCCCTCCCTCCCAGAGGTGAGCACAGCGACGGCAAAGCGACGGCACGGGGCCGGGGCTCACTCACCTCAGCGACCTGCCCCGTGCTAACACGTCCCAGCCGTGCCCTTCCAGGAGGAGGAGCTGCAGCCCTTTTCCCTTTTCCCTTTTCCCCTCTCCCCTCCCGGCCCATCCCGCCGCCCCCTCCCCGCGCGCCCGGAGCGGGGCGGGGCCCCCCAGTTGCCGCAGCCTCACCGCGCGCAACGCGCATGCGCGGAGCCCGCCGGTGCGCACGCCGCCTGCCCCCGGCCCCGCCCCGCCCCGGCCCCGCCGCCGCGGCCACACCGGGAAGGGCTCCAGGCGCTATGGCGGCGGCTGCGCGCAAGGTAAGGGGGGAGCGGGGTGCGCCCCGTGCCGCCCGCGGGGCCGCGCGATGCGGGGCTGAGGGGACGCGGCGAGACGCGCTGAGAGACGAGGCTGACCCGGTTTGTTTTCGGCCCCGCAGGTCGGAGGAAAGTTCCCGCGGCCGGTGGCCGCCTGAGCGGCAGAGCGACCGAGCGGGAGCGCCCGGGCCCGGCCGCCAGGCCTCTCCCGCCGCCGGGGCAGCGGAGCCGCACTGGGCGGGCGGAGAGCGCGGGGGTGCGCAGCGGGCCCGCCTCATGCGTAGCCACCTGCGGAGGGGCTGAGCGGAGCCGCCGCGCCCCGCGCCGGGGGTTCCTGGCGGGGACTTCCCGGGGCAGCCCCCGCCGTCCGCCCCTGCGGAGCCGCCGCCGAGGGACGCAGACTGACCCCGCCGCCAGCCAGAGCCGCCGCCGGGGAGCGACCTGTCAGCACACCTCGCAGGCCGGCCCCAAGGACCCTTCCCACGCGTTGGTTTGTCCTCGGGAGAAGGAGAGTTGGGAGCCTCTCTATGCCTTATCAAGTTCCTTATCTGAGCGGCTCCCAGAAGCTGTAGACCAGTTTAGCTTTATCTGGTGTAGGGGAGAAAAACAGTGTAGCTCTCGCACTCCATCCTAAATCGAGGACCACCTATTCTGCTGGGGTTTAACACATGAAGATGGTGAAATGCGGATTGCTGTGTAAAGCAATAGGTCCCTGTTGTGAAGCGAGGGCTTTGTATTCACCTTCCAGTTCCTGATCTGTGCCCTGTGAGAGAGGACGCTAATCTTACTCTTTCATCCCCCTTCCCTAAACCTTTCCTTGCTTCCATGTTGCATTGGTCAGACTTTTGGTCAGTGTTGTTTACGGAAGGAGGGGGGAAAGAAGGCAGTTGAGGTTACAAACAAAAGTACTTGTATGACTCATCTACTTGGATTTAAGACATTGTATCCTTCTTTCACGGGGCCTTTGCTTCTCTCTGAAGGAATCAGATGCTCATTCCTGTTCTTCCAGAGGAGGATGGATTGAAAGTTGTATGTTTTAGACTCTTTTTGGGCCACTGCTGATGTTAAGAGACATAATGGGGCTTTTTCACTGGATTATTGCCAGAATTAGTTTACACACTGAAACAATGGATTGTTAGGCCTCTCATACGATAATATTTGTCCTGCTTTAATATAAAGTTGCTGTGGAGGTGTTTTAAAAATTGTGGAGGACAGTCTGCATCAGAAGAGGCTCTCTTCATCTCTGGTTGGTGTGGCAACCGCAATCTGTCCTCGATGCCTTCAGCCTTGGCCATCTTCACTTGCCGCCCGAACTCCCACCCGTTTCAGGAGCGTCATGTTTACCTGGACGAGCCCGTCAAGATCGGCCGCTCCGTGGCTCGCTGCCGGCCAGCCCAGAACAACGCCACATTTGACTGCAAGGTGCTGTCCAGGAACCATGCTCTTGTCTGGTTTGATCACAAGACAGGCAAGGTAAGGTGTTTATTTAAAAACACTGAAACTGCACATTTGTTTTAGCAAGTGTCTGTAGACTGCAGATCACTCTGGGTTTTGCTGTAGTAAGTATGGTTGACTAGTGAAGGAGTAAGATTTGTTTTAAAATTATAACTTTCCAGGTAAGTTGGTTATTTCTTACAAAGCAAAAACTGAATATTACGAAAAGTATATAAAACGAACAGTTGAAAATGGTTAGAGTACTGAAAGACTTGTGTGTGTCTTATTCATTGCTGGAAGTAGGTGATTTTGAGGTGAGTCATGCAAATGTGAAAGCACATTGTATCGATATAGAGTGTAATAATATTTTTTTCAAATGCAGAGAAATTACTGTTTTATCTTTGTATGTAAATTGATTGTGAGGAGCGTTGAAAAATGGATTTCAAAAAGATACTGTGCTTGGTTGGCACTCTTCCTACTTGTCCTTTTGAAATTTTGTGGAGTATTTTGTTTGGTTCTAATAGAAAGTTTATCACTGGCAACAGGAGTGTAATGAATGGTACTCATGATACAGTCTTATTGATAGTGAAAATGGTTTTAAAATACATCCTGTGTTCTTAACTGTTCCTCTCACAAGTCTAGCAGTCTTGTTAAGCCAAATTGTGGGGTCCTGTAGTGCGTGTTTTGTCCACTAGGGATTGAACTGGGACAAGTAAAGTTGTTTTACTTAATGACTGTCAAGTTAATTTTAAATAGCCAGAAAAAAATTAACAGAGTGCAGACTACAGTTGCTCAGCACTGTATTTTTTTCCCAAATATATTGATGTTATGCCCTAGAACTTAACATCCTCTAAATCAGCTGGATTTTAGCTTCACACCAAGCCCTTCTATGAAATGCAGTCAGTGTAGCTGTGGATTTTAAGAATAATATGGTCTGTAATTAATGCAGATTTTTTCAGTAGTATGACACAGAAGGAGGAGCAGTACAACGCAGTCAAAGTTCTTAACCTTCCATTGTTAGCTATCCTGTGTTATGCAATACTTGGGCATGATGGGACAAGACAAGCATTTAATTTCCTAAGGCTGGATTATGGCATGGCTTTCAAGTTACCTGCAGGTAATTGTGCAAACTGCTATCTGTATTAAACGTTTCATTAAGCACGCTGCTTTGGCTCTATTGTGTGTGCGTGATGTGCATTCTTGGATTCTAGAAAACTTAAGTGCTTGAAATACTTTAAGTTTAGTCTTTAACCTTTCTTGTTTGATTCAACAAAGTAAAATGTTCCGATTTATTGTGCTGTCTTTAAATTAGAAATTAGTATGCATGTGGCTTTTTATCAACATTTCTTATGACTTAAAAGATTTTAAGACCCCCATGTGCTCTAATATGGTTACAAACAATATGCTGTATTCAAGATGGTTAATTTGACAAAGCACTGAGTGTTGAGAAAATATGGTAACTGATAGATAAGCTTCAAAGACCATCAGCTATGGGGTTTTTTGTTTGTTTTTGAATTTCAGTTAGCTCTGGCTTCTCTAATATAGGTAAAAAAATTATGTGCTTACTCATTTATCTGTTTTAAAATAGCAACTTAATAGTGGTAGTAAATAAGAGGATTGTATTTAATAGTTCTCGAGATACCATCATGTGAAGTTTTGACAGGGGTCTGATGAAAATTGCCAAGGTGGGGATCTGTAGCCATAGTGATCAAGTAAAGAATGGGTTTGGGATCATGCCCTGGAATCCCCTCCTGATGCACGTTAAATGTGGTGATGTTATAAAAGGTTTAAAGCATTGGTATAGCAATGTGGAGAATTTCAGATTCTGTGCTTGTTTCTTAGCAATATGGACTGGCTTTCAGTCACTTCACTCAGATTGAGTGTCTGAATGGTAAATGATGAGACAGTTGGAGGAGAGGGGGAAATACACCATTAGAGATAATAGGTATCAAATGTTGGTGTGAAAAGGCAGGTAGAAGATACTGATAAATACAGGCTTGATTTTGAATCAGAAGAACTACTTAAAAAAATTCTGTGGTGTTTTCAAAATGCAAACAAAACCATGAAACTATGCCAGAACATTTACATGCAGGAACATCTATTATCATTGTTTACATAACTGCTAATAAGCACATCTCATTTAGCAAATTGTCATTATCCTATCAATGACCTATATTTAAACCTGCACAAATTCTTTTTGTCAGAGTATTTGTAAACATTTCTTAGAAGCTTATATATAGGATATTTATCAATTCTGGGTTTTTTGAAAGATAAAAGACCTTCAGATGTTAATTTAGTAATGAGAAAAACCTTCAGATATTTCAAAATGGTTCATGAATGTTCTGGGGCTACAGTTTCGTAAGTTGTGGACTCTGGCAATACCAGTTTCTGGCATTACCAGTCACTCAGTCCAGTCTCTGTGCTGCCTCTTGAGCTGCCTTTCAGTTATACTCTCATACTCTTTGTTATTTTCCTGAGGGCTTGGGGTTTTATTTTGTTTAGTGAATCATGTGAGTGATCCTGTTTGCTACATAGTCTGTAAACAATTTTATCGATATCATCTGTAAATAGGGGTAGAACCTGCAGAGAGGGAGCAGCAGTAAGCAATGCCAAGGAAAGTAGTACAAATTTTTTTTCCTTAGGCAGAGGAAGGCATAAGCTGAAATATGTCACATAAGTAGACCAAGCTGAAGATAACATGTTACTTGCAGTTGAAAGATGTGAATGTTTGCTTTGTATAAAGGCACTTTAATTATGCATGGAAAAAGTTATTTGCCCAAGGAGATAATGTCTATGTAACACCAGCATTATTAAGGATGAAAGTGGGATGAGTTTTTGAGATTACTGATACATAGCAATTAAAAGCAGGTACTTAAAGTTGGATTTGCTTTTAAAAATATTTTTAACATAATATCTAAGCCTAAATATGTATATGATTAAGGTGGAAGGAGATGGTGGTGGGATTATCTGTACTTGAACTTTTTCTGTGCTTAGTAGTACTTCTACAGACAATCTGTGCAATGCCTCTTTTTGCCTGTGTTTGTAGATACAGCATAATAAGTCCTAGTTAACTAGTGGATTTTTCATGGAGTGATAACATTAGAATATTATGCTTAGAATTAATTTTGATTTTATTTTTTTAAAGTAATTACAAGGTAATGAATCTGGGTTTTTTTAGAGGTGCCTGAAAAAGTGACTCACTAGATATGTAGGAAGTAGATGTTGTGCTGAGCATGGAGTGTTCCAAAAAGTGTGAATCAAAGCAAAAGAAAAAGTGGGCTATAGTTCACAAAATCTAAATATGTTTGTTCAGCTCATATCGCTGCATATGGGAAGAAGCTCTTAAAAATTGCATAACTGAAATAATCTTAAACTTGGTTTTTTGGGTTTTGTTTTCATTTTTGAAAACAAACAAGTGGAAAACCCTTGAGAATTTGTATGTGACTTCCAGGCTGAAATGCTTCTGACAGATGTTTCAGAAGCTTTTAGTAGAAACCTGAAGCTTCCAACAGATACCCAGGCTTTCAAAATCTGGAATTATTGAGTGCCTTAGATTGTTTTGAGTTGCTATTATAAGTACCTTTTATAGGGAATTCATTGCCACAGTTTACCAAATGCTCTGAGAAACTGTGAAAAATAAAGTATTTTCTTAGAGCAAAAGCACTCCAAAGAACTGGTCATTTGTAATAACTGAAAAAAACCGTGTAGGCACAAGTTGATGTGTTAATGGTAGCTAATACTATTGTTTTCATTTAACTCAAAGTGGATATGAATTGAGCACATTCGTATCTTGGTGACATAAATGCTAACTATATTGAAATCCATAATCCCTGTAATAGTAAATGAAATTGATTAAAGCTGTGCTTTCTGGCTTCTAGATTTAAAATATGTGAGATAAAAATACTACGAAATACGTCCTGCAGGGAGCACCCTCTTCTTTAAAGAAAACAAACACAAAACAGATTCCCCCCCTTAAAAAAACCCTTCAAAAACCAAAACCCAAAACAACAACCAACCAAAAATCCAACAAGAAAACCCAAACCGCAGCAACTCAAAACAACCAGCCCAAAGGTACAGCCTGTTTAACGTTGTGACCTGAAGGACACAGTGCAGTTTACTCTGGTCGTGTTTGGGGACGACACCGAGCCTGTGAGTGTTGGTGTGGGGGCTGAGTTGATCTGCTCAAGGGCAGGGCTGTGCTGAGTGAACGGCAGACAGGAACCCGAGGACAAACAGCGGAGGCTGCACTTGCAAAGGAAGAACCCCTTGCAGCTTATTAGACCCTATCTAGCATACTTCATCTAATTTTGGACCACTAGTGTAAGAATTACGTTGACAAACAGGAGCTGAGATTAGATAGTTTTTCTTTGTGCTGTATTGTACTAGGGATAAAAGCAAATTGATATGAAAGAGAGCAAACGAAATTTGTGAAGAGGAAATATGTTGCTCACTTAACATTACATAAAATGTTTTGTGGATATCAAGAACTTGGCACGATTCAGGAAGTACAGAACATTTTCTCTGGACATTCTGTTAGTTCAGAAGTATTTTAGTAAATTTATCTTAAAAAACTAAGTGGGATATGAACAATGGTATTTGGAATTGTAGGGTTTTGGTGAGAGGTTTTTTTCCTGCTGCTTCCAGTAGAGATTCCTGTGTGATCCTCTGGCCTATTTAGTGTTTATCTATGTAAGGGATGTTTAGTTTCTCATGTATCAGTAGCTCTTATTTCGATAGATGCCATGTCTGTTATTTGTTTTTTCCTCTATTATATCTTTTCAGCTTTCTGTTAGGATTGTTGTCTGAGAGATGTACAGATGTTTTATTTTTCAGTACTCTTGATGTAGCTGTATGCTTACCATCTGCAGTGGGGGCACTTTATCTTCCAAACATTGAAGACACTTTATCTTCCAAACATTGAATATGTGTTCCAAGTGCCCTGGGGGACTGACGTGGGGATCTGCTGTAATGCACTAAGGTGAAACTCCAGTGCTTGGGTGCCTCTGGTAAGAGGTTGATGTCAGGCAGCCCTTACATACACCTGTTAATATTTTTATGTAAGTGCTTTTCACTCTGAACGAACCATCCAAATTTATACTGATATCATCATGAGAATAGTATGAGGTAGGGAGCTCTTGCTTTTGACAAACTTCAGCACCATGGTTTTAGAAACCGGTGTAGGAGTGCGGGCAGCCATTTATAGTAGAGGTAAGTCAGTGCTGACAAGGATTTCCCTGCAGAGATACCATCTAGAGCCACTGCTGCAGAGTTAATACTGTAATTCTTGGAGCTGATCCATTGCAGTCATGATGCATCTCTCCTGAGCCAGGAACACCAACACATTGATTAGGCTTTAAAAACAAACAAAAATCCCTTTTGTATTTGAAATGAATTTTTACAAACCTCAAATGAATCAGGTTACTTAGCCACAATGAAGGCCAGAAAATGTGTTTTTCTTAGATCTGTAATGGGATGGTTTGGGTTTGCTCCTGGTCCCAGGCTTATAAATGCAAAACCTTGCTTCCCTACACTTCGATTATATAAAGTTGTTCTTGATTTTTACTTTTTCGTGTTAGTTGGGCGATCCAATGATTGTTAACAGGTGGATTTACACGGCACTAGAGAAATACTTTGATTTGGCTTTATCTTCTCATTTTTCTTAATAAATGCAACAGCTTCATTTGCTTATTTATCTAATGAAAGTAATTGCATTTATGTATGCTGTGAAGGGCCATGTGGGTGAGGAGTGTCTGTGTCATTGTGTTACTTTGGTTGTGTTGATTTGAGTCTGATCTAGCTAGAATTCTGCAAAATGTGTTGATACATACTCAGCTGTTTTGTTGCATTTTGGGTTTTGTCATTTCTTTTAATAGATAACATAAAGTGAAAATGATTGTTGTTTGTGGAACCAGGCCAGTGAAAAGGAAGGAAGAATGCTGTCTCCATCCCTATAGCTAGCAATTTTACAGTCTATTGCTGCTAAATTATATGATTGATTGTTGTCTCAGGATTTTCTTTTGAATCACATCAGTACTTGCTTCCTGTTAATGTTGCTCACTTGCTGAGAGTTTGGGTTATCCAAGAGCTCTGAATTTTGTTAGATCTTGCTGTGACAATGCATTAGTGTTCCTAACTTGTCTGTCTTTGCAGAAATGTTTCTGCTTGTGGCAGAATTGTTGGAAGAAGGCTCAGCATTGTCACATTTTTGTTGAATGTAGGCAAGTGTTTTTTCAGTCTGCTCTAGGAGTGGGAACATCAGGCAGAGAGATGGGTTGGACTGTACCATCTTGCAAGAAGACATATCTGTCTGCCAGAGGCCCAGATCAGCTTCCTCCTTGAAAAGGAAAATCACTGTGCTGGAGCCAGACAATTAATTTGATACAATTTTCCTGTTGTGTTGTACCAGACTTGTGTGTGATTGAGCAATGCTTTAGAGTTTATTTCAGTCTTGAGAAAGTATAAATAAATGATGAACTTCCAGCAGGCTTATAATAGAAAGTCCAAAATCCTGTAGTAACACTGTAGTTGAGTGGAAAAACACAGAAAATGCTAGCAGGAATTTGACCTTTTTTTGGTTTTTTTTTTTTTACTTTTGTAAAAAGTAAACATAAAACGTACTGGGATTAATCCAGGGTAGTTTAGGGCATGAGGAATTTATAAAATCTTTACAGAGCTAAGGAACGTTACAGTATTGATAGTTGAACTGTGTTGTGTAATGGAGGGAAATATGTGCTATTCATAGAACTTTTGGGTTATAAAATAACATTAACCAACTATTGGAAAGACTGAAGAATTGATAGTGAGATGGGCTCAATTGCAAATGTCCTAATAGTATAAAACAGGAGAACTTGTAACTAAATACAAAAAATATTGACAGTATTGTGCTGCTGTTAAAGTAAGTTTTTCCCCAGTAGGAATATCTTGTTTAGTTTTCATTTTTACATGATAATTCAAGTGTGTTGAAAATATTTATTACAGAAAGTCTTCAATACAGAAAGCATACAATGTCTCATGTATGTATAAAAACTATATCAGAACAGAAGGGTGACCTTTTGTTCTTGTGTTAAGAGAGTAATGAATAGAAACCTGAGAATTAAGTTATTAGTGCTGCATATTCTCATAATTACACCTGTAGTATTTCTTCCATAAAAATAAAATAAATGCAAGAGCTTAAAATAGAAAAGTTATGGATGCTTGTAACCATGTATTGAGTAATACCCTTTTTAAAGGAAGGAATATAAATGCTTATTTTTCAAATCCAAGATGAAAAGCTCTGTAACGGGCCAGATAGATATTTGTACAGCAAGTTCTTTCGGAGACACTTGGTACTGGCTGCTGCTGTCTGCATATGTCATTAGTCTTATCTGATATGGAAATTTTTGCTCTTAACTGGAACTTTTCCAAAGTTGTTCCTTTTTTGGAAGTTGAGTGAGATTAAGTTTAAACCTAGATTTGTCTAAAACTTAGTCTTTGCCCTAGTGTCAATGTTCTGTAAGTGGTTTTTCTTCTTGTTTAACCCCACCCCAGCAGAGTTTGATAATTATGCCTTCCTCTCTGTTTTTTTTTTAAATGTTTTTTCATTAAGTGTAATTCTTAATTATGTAGGTTAGAAGCCAGATCTCTTGGTTCTGCAAAGCTGAGCTTTTAGCCTGCCTACCTTTTTATCTTTTAGTATTCTGGTGACCTTTCCCAGTAACTCGTGGTACAATTAGCTGTCATTCTCTGGTTTTTTTTTTTTGGTTGTTAGCTGTGATAGTTATGCCAGAACTTAGGGGCAATAGAATTGCAAATCACTTTCCGTAGTGTTACTTGTGATTTTATTCTGGCATTGCTGGGTTTTGCACGTATACCTATTGCTTCCAGGTGCTTGAAGAATCTGAAAGCTTTCAGGAGGCATAGTGAATTATTTGTAATTCTTCACATGTTGAGCTCTGTTATTAAAAAAAAAAACTTTGTTTTTTATATCTGATTGTGGAAGAATCTATTCTGCAGCCAAGTTATTTTTTGCAGGTCTTTGATCTCTGTAGGTAATAGCAACTCCTTGTTGTTTATTTGCTATCATTACAGGGATTCCTCTTGCTGGATGCCAGAGGATTTTTAAGGTTATGACAATATTAGCACATATTTTTAAGAGACAAAGAGTAAGTTTGATGGAGTTTCTTTTGTTTCTATGGATTCCAGAACTTTAGGTCATTAAGTAGCTAAGGTGGTATCTACTTGGAGGGAAGTTACAATACTGTGAACAAGGACAGCAAATTCTATGGCATAGATGAACTGGCAGAGGATAACTAAGGTTGCTGTGGACCTCAGGAGATTGTCTGGTCCAGTCTGCCGGACCACAGCAGCTCTAATGAGTTGAGGTTGCTTGTGGACTTGGTAGAGGATTTTGTGTACAGAATTAATCCCTGCCAGGAAATAAGCTTCTGAGGTCAGTGTCAGGCGTATTAGCTGGTAGATTAGCCTGTGTTGCTGTTGTCTTAAGTTATGTTTCTAGCTTCCAGTATATGTATGTCTAGATAGAATTCAGTATTATGCATACCTGGAGTACTTCTTTTATAGTGCAATTTAAAATTACCACGAAAACTTGTCAGGAAATTTTAAAATAATTTCTGGAGGAAAGGAAGCACTAAATGAAGGTCATGAATGTTCCCAGTTCCACTCCTAATTCCATAAGGGTGGAAATAATACTACACTTTCACTTATAGCTGTCAACCACTACTTCCTTTTTAAGAACTCAAAGGGGAAATTTTTTTTTTTTCATCTTCCTCTTTGAGGACTTTTCATTGACTGCATATTCCAGCACTTCTAAGAGAAAGTCAGGAATACAAATTGTCATGGAAAGGGTTTGTTTGTTTTTGCAATCTCTGTAGCTAGTTGATGTTAGGTAAAGCTACTGGTTGTGCTGCTTAAGCAGAGCTTTGGTAGGTATCTAAATATTGTCTGTGACAGTGAAGGCCAGTGATTTGGTATATGAACAGAGCTCTTTCTATGTAATTAAGGAAAGGACTGATAGGCTGCTATTTATATTAATAATATGTTACCTATAACACAGAAAGGCATGTGGATGTTCTAAGTCTATTTGAATGCTCTTTACCCATGGCGTCATTCTGATCTTTGGTTACCTTTATGAATGACTCTAAATTAGAAAGTCAAAAGTATATGTGCTGTGTTTAGATAACGTCTAACTTGCATGTAAACGGAGAGAAAAATGTTTCTGGAGGTTTTTGTACTTGAACAAATGCACTGTGTCAACAAACAAGGATAACCTTCCTTTCAAAATGCATATTTTCATTTGGAATCTCTGTACACATGCTGCCTCACTGACTGAGATCAGCGCAGGTTGTACATCCATCCTGTTGCAGGGTATTACTTCCTGATAAATTTAATGCAGATCTACATTTTAGCTGCAGATTGACCTTCCCTTATCCCATGTTCCAGAAGTGGGCTTGGGAAGGGTTAGTTTGGCAAAACACTGCACCAACACAGCTGTCCTGCCACAGCTGTCCCAGAGCCACTCTGGGACATTCAGTCTGCATTCCTGGGGGCTCCTTAGGTCACCCTGTTCTGGGATTTTGCCTGCTTCGCAGGTCAGTGTAAATGTGCCTGTACTTGAACGATTTTGTATGCAGATGTGCAGGTAAGAGCGGTTTTCTTGGTCTCCCCTGGTTATCAAATCCAAGTGTACTCATTTTGCTTCCTTCCTTTCCCACACAGCTTAGTGTTGAGCCTTCGCAGGATAAGTGTTACTGGATAAATTTTAGATGATGATCTGAGTTTTATAAACTAATATTAAAGGATCTTGATGACTACTATGCTTCATTTTGAGATCTGTAACTTGTACTCTCTTTGATGTGCTTTATAGTTTAAACTTGCTGTATGCATCTTCTTTTATAATTGCTGTTTTGTAAATAATTGCTTTGTAATATCCTTTAAAGCCTTTTATGAAGGTGTAGTTTTGAGTCTAATGTTAGGGTACTTGTAATTTCGTAACATTATTTCAGTGACTAGATCTGCTTGCTGGTGTTGTGCCTCAAATCTAGAAAGTATGTTGAACCATTCTGCTTTCAATATTGCTTCAGACAGTTATTTTACGGGGGAGGAAAGCTGAGTAGAGACTATTTTGTCTTGTCCAGACCAAAACTCTTCAGAGAATAGAAGGATTTAAGAAATAATAAGTGCTTGGTTATACTTGCAGACATTTGGAAGAGGTATTTTTTTTCAACTGCTACACTCATGCTGAGGCGTCCCAAGTATTCTTTTTCATGGGACAGTAGTAGTGGCAGGATTTTAAAATGCAAATTTGTGATCATATATGGGCAGAAAATGTTTTTAACCTTAAAGTTTAATTATTGTGTTTACAGACACTGTCAACATGCATTTTTATTTCAAAACTGGTTATATTTAATATATAAAAATTATGTTTCATATTTATATTTAATGGGTGAGACAGTGGAGACACAAAAAAAGAAAACAGGCAAATCAGCTTTCTAGGTACAGTCTCTTCTGACTGAAAAGAAGTTGTGACTTTTGGAAAGTTCTGCCTGAATTCACAAATAAAAAAAGTCACAAGCAAAACAAATATTTTGGAACATAAGAAGTGGCCAACTTTTTTTATTTTACTATTAGCAGTGACAGTGTAATTGCTAGGACATGAAAAAGGACTTTAGTGAGTGTACTGAGTCCAATATGAAAAATGGGACAATTCAGGTTTTTTTGTTATTTTTGACCCATATAACTCCTGCTCTGGGGGTTCCTTTCCATAAAGCTAGATACGGTGAATGGATAGGACCAACCTGCTGCTGATGAGAGAATCACAGAACGGTTTGGGTTGGAAGGGATTTTAAAGATCATCTAATTCCAACACCCTTACCATGGGCAGGGACACCCCCCACTAGACCAGGTTGCGCAGAGCCCCATCCAACGTGGCCTTGAACAGTTCCAGGGATGGGGCATCTTCCATTTGTTTGGGTTTGTGGTTTTTTTTCCCCCATCACTGTTTCTTTCTTGGTATTTTTTAACTTCATTGTTTTCATTAAGTACTAGCATAGTAGTAATAGTAGTAGTTGTTGTTATTATATTCCAAAGTAGTAGAATTTCTGTCAGTGCTTTTAATAATTCTTGATGAAATGTCCCATTTCAGTGGAAGAAAAGCACACCAGTAATAAATGACCACAAAATCTGATAGGTGTTAGGTACACTACATTTACTCAAACATCTGTCAGGAGTGCACTTTTATCAGTTGTGTCCATGAGCAGGTCTGAGGGCCATTTCGACATCTTAGCAGGGTTCTTTGGGTTTATGCATATGCTGTGTAGATGTAGGCTGGTGGAAGTGAGCTCCTTATTTCCCTCATGCATTGTATTTTTGAGCATTTGAAAGAGTATGAGCTGTACTTGCCTTTTTAATGCAGCCTTTGAAGTATGAGCGTTGTTTGCTGGCATCTTAAGAGAGGGAGGAGAAAGTTTATCTGCTTTGATAAACAAGCCTTTGGAAAGAGGTCTGTGACCTTGCTTGAAGAAGGATTATGATGAGAGGAATGTCTTGTATCTTTATTTTATATAATCACAAGTGGTAAATTCAGTTAAATGTGGCTTGTTTACAGTGTAAAACACTTAGATACCTGCCTACACTTGAGGCGTAGTAAGGGTATTATAATTTAAATGTCTGAATTATGATAATAAACATACTTGTTTAACATGCTAGCAGTGTATGAAGCCAAACTTAAAAGTTTTGAGAACATTATCATTTAAATACTTGAGTCGTTTAGTCTTTTTCAGCTTTAGAGCTTCAGGTTCTGGAGAATAGACATGGATGAGTGTTCTTTATAAAGGTGTTAACAGTTTTTTTCAGATGTGTTGATTTTCTGCTTGGGTAGAACTGTTAAAGATGTCCCATAGCAGAAAGCCTGCATGTCTTGCATCTTCCCACAGTGCTAATGAGAAATTGCATTATGAAAACTGTGGTGGAATAGTGTCTTTGTTATTTGCTGCGAAACTCAGAGCTGCAATTCAGAGAGAACTCTTGCTTTTCAGTTTCAGTTCTACTCTTCTACAGGATTTTGTTCCAATTCAAAAGGTACTTTTTTCACTATTGATTTCTGTGTTCCTCCGTGCTTTCTAGTGCCTTAGACAGAACGACTAAAGCAAATAGCATAGAACAAAATCTTGTCAGCTTACATTGTACAGTGAAAATATATTTTAGAAAATCCGAGGTCACAGAACCTACATGTTTCTGAAAATATTGTTGGTAACACTTACTTAGAGCAAGATGCTCTCGCCACCGTTAGGGCAGTAATCTAATTGAACAGGAATAGTGAAATGGAATAGGCAGCAAAAAAGCACAATGAACCCCAACATCGGAGTAGGGTGTTCCTCGTTTCATTTAGCTGATCCTCTTGAGGCTTAAAGCCTCTGTAGCAGGGAGTTCCTCTCTGTATTGTGTTTCTTTGTCGATTGCTGGGTAGTAACTTCCTTTCATTTTTAATGTATGTATATTACCATTAGAAAATGGGATACTTCAAATTGTGGAATTAAATTTCCCTTTATTTTTTCTAGTTGAGATGGTGAAATAAAATGTTCTGCAAAATACTGATTCTTAGGAAGGTATTTGACAAAACTGAAGAAGTAAGAACAAATCTATGGCAGAAAAGGTTATGGGTGCACAGAATATTTCTAAACCAGTTGTCAAATGCCAGGTAAGCCCTTCTGCATAACTGGTCCATCATTCATCCTATCTTTTTCATGTTTATTCTCACACTTGGGCCATTCTTAAAACAACTAAACTTAGACTTCAGCTCCCTTGTCTGTAATGTTGGTCCTTTCTTCCTTCCAGTCTTTGGGATGAAAAGAATTGCAGATTTTTAAAAGAGTTACCTGTCTGTTTTTCACAATGCTTCCCCACTGGAGTCCGTAAGTAATCCCAGCTGCCACCTTCCTCTTGCTACTGTCCCTTTCTGCAAAGTACGAACAACAGTCGTAGAATTCCAGTGTAGTGCACCTTGCCTTTGTCTCATCTTATGTCCAAGTATCTTTGAGTATGTATCATGTGGTGATGGAGCAGCCAGATATAAGTGGGCTTAGGGGTTGGAGAGAGGCTGGAAAGGCTGAAAGAAACTCTTCTGGTCCTGTGTCTCATTCTTTCTAAATACAAGCAACCAGTTCTCAAAGCCTGGTAGTCATGGAAGGTTGTCTTCAGGTGCTCAGGTGCTGTGAGGGCAGGAAGCACATCTGTGTGGTCAAGTTGGAGAACTGTTGAGGTGAGCTTCATATCAGCAGTGAGGCTGCACTGGGGGTAAACAATTGGGTGAGAAGAGCACTGAGCACTGAAGATACCGTGGAATTTGCATGGGAAATTCTGCAACGATGGGATAGAGACAAGGGGATCAGTTAGAAGTGGATCAAGTGATACAGAGGGAATATTGAAACTGAAGAGCAATTGAAGTCACAATTGCACACTCTAGATTGCAAGTTACCCTTTTTAAAAAAAAAAAAAAGACAAATCAACAGGAAACATGTATTGCTACTTCTCCTTTTTACATTTACTTGTACCACCAAGTGCAGGTACCCAAAGAGCAGAGTTCTGCGCTGTTGAAATATGATCGTAAATGTTACAATTATCATTTAAGGTAACAAAGCTTTTTATTGGTGATTTTCTGTGTTCTGCTGTTTGAATATTGAATTTTAAAAACTGCTTACTTCTCTCAGCTTAATTTCTCAGGTTCTGTCAAAATATGCTTAGCATGGTGAAAAGAGCCATTGTTACGAGCAATGCAGGGATGGCAGTTGTAAGGAGCTGCATTTATAGTGAAGCAAAGTATTTGCAGAGCAGACAGATTTTTTTTTTTTAAATTATTGAACTAATTGTGTAAGTGGAAGATGGGTCATCTTACATGAAAGATTTTAGGAAAAATAGTTTCAGCTGTTTATATAAGACTGTTCCTAGTGAGGAGTGTGCTGTGTCTCTGCCATATTTGAGGCACTTATTGTGAACCACTTCACCTGTTTTTAATTGTGACTTGCTAAGGAGAGCATTCCCTATCAGAGCTCACTTCAGTGGTTTTGGTTTAAGTTGAAATAGCAGCGTGGAAGTACTTGTCATTTATGTGGTTCAGTCACAGCTAAAATAGTTTGTTTCATACTTAATGCATTTTTGAATATGTTGCTTCATGAAGAAATCTACTAATTCAGTTTGCATTTTAGCTGATACTGAGTAGAGATGAATGTTTTTATCCTTGAACTGACAATGATAACTTCACATCTGCAGAATGTAAAAGCTCTAGTAGTTTTCTTTTAAAATTAATGGTATTTTTTTTTCTTTATTAAGTTCATTATTTGGTTGAATAAATATTTTTACTTTCTTCTTGTGGGCTTTTTGTTTTGGTTTTTGGTTTTTTGCTTCTTGAAATTTTATTTCTGTTTCTTTATTTTTGTGGCTTAGGGACTGAATCCTTCTAATATGCATTGAATTTTTAGTTGAATTTATGCTGCACATAAATCTGAGAGAAGGCAACCAGTAACTTATTAAGTTGAAGTGTTATTGAGGTTCCAGGTGATTCATTGACTCACCATAGAAGCACTTCTTTCTGGGTTGCTGACCAAAATCTTAGTCAATCATACACAGCTGGTAAGCTTTTAGAGAGAATGAGGGAAGGAAAGGTGATAGCTGATCCTGAGTGAAGTTTTGTAATTATTCTTGTCTAACTGGCAAAGAAGTAAATGTTTTCATTCTATCAGAAAGTCCAATGCAAGAATACTTCTATTGTAATTTATCGTGGAGTATTACTGTCAAGTGACTTACTTTGTCTAAATGATTATTTGTTTTCTCTTAAAGTAATAGGCAAAAACTGGATTAATAGTTTGCACCCTGGTTACTGTATATATGATATGATATATCATATATATATGATAAGATCCGGAAGGACCTTCTGAAATTTTAAGAATTTATATTTGCAAATTAGTTTATTCAAAATATTTACATATTCATAGAATAGTTAGGAATAAAGATTTAAATGTGGTTGGTTTGAAATGCCTACCTGTTTTGCTTTTAGAATAATAGCTTTGTGAGTTCTCTTGGGATTTTTCTTCTCTGTTTTATTACTCTGAACTATTGATGTAGTTTGCACAATTTTGTTTACTAGTTTGCTGTTTCTGGTTTTTAAGTTTTCAAGCTAAACCTGTCAAAGGGAAGTGAAGAAAACATCAACGTTGCTGATGTGCCTGTTAAGAAACACTGAGGTTGAGAAACAGGTGGCAGAAAGCTGCTGGTTGGTGGTTGATGATAGTGTGTCATGCTTTGCATTAGTTCTGCTTGGCACTGGATGAGTGGATGGTATTGGAAGTATGGAGACACTCAGCTGCTGAGTCTGGAAGTTGGCAGTCCATCCAGTTTGTGCAGTCAGGAGGTAGATAAGCTGCTCAAGTTATCCAGTTTTGAATTAAGTGTGAAAAGTGTAATGTAACAAGGTAAATGAGGCACCTTTGTTAACAGTACATGTTTATTTTATCTGACTCAAACTAATTTCAAGAGACAGAGAAGCAAGCCCTGAAATAACTAGTAAAAATGCACTTTACTTGTCCCATGAGAACTTGTTAAGAATTAAATAATATACTTTAAGCTCAGAAGCTCAGCACCCCTTAGTTTTTAAGGTACCTTGTTGAAGGTTGAAAGAGTACAGGATATTCTGTGATGTTTTTTCTAGTCCCTTGTGTGCTTAGCACATGTTGCTCTTATGTGCTGGGAGGGGACTGGTCTGCACTCAGTTTCACCACGTGTCTGTGAGGGGTTTGTCTATTCCAAAAGAAACCAGAACATACAAACAGGGAGGAAGCTGGAGATGTCCTGCGGTGCAACTTTTGAAGTGGATGTTTGGGAGAGCACAGCAGCTGTGCACTGCACAGGGTGTGTTTCCACAGTTGCTGTGAAATGTTGGTGCTCCCAGCACAGACCTGGTGTGAACAGGGGAGCTTGGTGGGATGCAAACTATTTGAAATAGAGAGAGAAGAAAGCAGAGAGCCGACTCCTGACACTTCCCTGGAAACCTAGACGGGAAATTCTGAGTGCAGTCAAGGAAAGTTCTATGCAGTGAAGCCAAGAGATGTGTAAAGGCTGAGGTTGTGCATGCGGTACTTTCCTGCTGCAGTCTGTCATTTGAGAATGTCTAAAATACAGTCGCTTCCTCAGCCCCGAGGAGCTACTGTCAGGTGGCAACAGAGGCAGGAGGTAATTTTAAGATCAAGTAGGAGAAAGACTAACTTACTTCTTTCTAGGTCTGTGGTAGACAGACTAATTCCTGCCTGCTAACCAGAGCACTGTGGAAAGGTACTTTCGTGTGAGAGGGCCTTGCCCTTTTTACTTGTTTCCTGAATCTCTTAGATTTTGTAGCTTTGGTGGGTATTCACATGAATTTGTGTATAAGCAATCAGGAGAGCTGTTACTGATCTATATACAAATTTCATATTCTGTTTTTATTATAACAATAACATCTTAATTGGTTTAAGGCTGTCTGTGCAAACATGTGAAGTCGCTTTTCTGGTAAACACGTGGAAATTCCTGTAACGAAAGTGCCACAGATTTGTTTAGGATTTTTTAATTTTTTTTTTATGAAACAGTGTTAAGATGTAATAATCCAGTGAAACATTCTACCAACCTGCATCATCTATTGTGTTTGATATGCCTGATACTTGCTTAAGACCTGAGTACACTACGTGGCTGCAGAAGAAAACCTTTTTCCAAAAAATTTGGAAGAAGTAGTAGGGACACACATTTTTCTCTTAAACTTGTGTTTAACCATGTTGCTCTTAATGCTGCCAATTCCCTGTGGCCCAACCTATTTTCCTTTGAAACAAGCTTTGGATAGCATCTAATTCTAATTAAAGTTTATTAAAACTTTGTACTAATAGCAGACTAATTATAGGTAGTGTAAAAGTCTTGCTGATTTTTCTCTAATCAAAGTGTAATCTTGTCTACAGCTGTATTAAATTTGAGCTTGGATGACAAACCTCTTGGTATGTCAAAGCTTATTACTTAACAGCAAACATGTTTTTTGTGGGAAGGCTGTGTTTGTACTGGGAGTGCAGTTTGAATGTTATGTGAACTTAATTTGAGGGCTCATCTGTTTGGTGATATACAGTACAGATGCTTTTTTTCCATGGAGTAGATGGGCCAGTAGATGGGACTGATTTTGTGCACAGTTCCAATGCATTGCCACTGTTATTAAGTGTCATCATTTTTAATGAAAAGCTTGCTGAGCTTTCTTCCATGTTGTGTTGGGACTATAGATTTTGAAATAAATCTTTAGATGCTTTTGTTTTGAGCTTCCGGCGTGTGTCCTTCTATCGGTTGGGTTTTTTTTTTCCTTTTAGTAAATGACTCATTCTCCTGGTTTGCTTTGGTTTCTGGACTTTGTTATTTTAAGAGCACAGATAATGAATTGTAGCAGAATTTAATACATTAAATATCAAGAATACGTTTCAACAAAGGGATATCTTTGTACAGAAAAACCTAACTGTTCTCAGAACAGCAATTTTTTTGAAATGCTGATTAGACACAGAAAAAATCTGCATGTTAATTCTGGTTCTTTTGCAGCATATGGCCAATTTCTAGCTAGATATTTTTTACCGTTGATTAGGAAGTTCAATTTCTATATTTAATGGGAAAAGCCTTTGACAGCATTTTGGTTTTTACGTTGCTTGCTTATTCTGGGTAGAATTCCAGTAACTTGCATAATTTCAGTATCAGGAACACTGAAGTTGAGAAACCTAATTTTAAAATTTGAGCAGTATGAGAATTGTTAAAGTGGATGTTGAAGTGTAGAAGTAGTTTGTCTGGAAGGCTTTAGACTGTAAAGATGGAATTAATAGTTCAGGCAACCTACAGAATATGTGGGTATATTCCTATAATTAATGTAAAAATTCAGTATTAAAAGAACCCTTGAACAACCAAATCTTCAGCTGTAGTTTCTGCTCTGCTTTTTGTGGCTTTGGTTTTTTATTACCCTGCCTGGGCAGTGTTTTGTGTATCGTGGCCTTGCCCTCTAGTGGCTGCAACTCAATTTTAAATAGTGAACAGAAAAGGCATTTTCATGCTTAGGGAAGGGATTTGGAAAATTTCTTTATGGTGGTTTAAAGAATTAAAACATCAGTGGAGGCTTTTTCTTCTTAGACTGACAATCTAGAATCTCTAATGCTAGAAAGAGGTTCTTTTTGTACTTTGAATTTTTTTGTCTGTGTTCTAGAGGGAAATATGGCACATTTAGTACAAAAAATTATAAGGCTTGATAATGACTTTTGAGAGGTGTGGATGACCACTCCCTCAGGCTTTTCAGGTGAAAGGGTATGGGATTTCCAGCAGTACTTTGCAGTTTCCCTGCTCCTAGTGGCCACTGGCAGATTGGTTATGGGCACTGATGTGTTCTGGGTACATTTCTATTGACAAAGAGATAAGGAGATTTCAGTTATTGTTATTTTGTGTGTGTGTTGTTTTTTATTTTGAGCTTGTCTGAAGAGTCACATTCATGGGCACGGGTGTTACCAGTGTAACATCCCTCATGACCCTGATGGAAAGTAGCTAGGAAAAAAGCCAGAAAAATACTTCTGTGTAGAAACCTGTACCTTGGCAAGTTTTGCCATGTTAGCAGCCCTTCTAATCTGTGAATCCAGTGTACCGTGTATGTGATTTTTGCCCTTGACTAAGACGTATGAGTCGTGAGTCACTGTGTTTGATACTGTAATTACCACATCCTTGAACGCCTTATCTGCCCTCTGCCCATTCCTCTGCTGGGGTTGTTCTGACGTTGTGAGAAGGTTGCCCCTTGTTTTGAAGCCAGTAGGACACAGCTAAAGAAATGGCTGATCAATATTCTGTAAGATTGCCTATCAAAAATCAGCTCATACATTCTCTCCCATTGCTGGCAGACCCATCTCCATATGTGGATTTCTTAACTTAAGTTGAAAATAAGTCATCTTTTTCTTTATTGTGAAATTGTTGATCTCAAAGGAGCACCAGAATAAATCAGCCTTTGTTCATGAATACCAGTATTTAATTACTACTTGCTTTGAAAGTCCTGACCCAGGAATGCATTGCAAATAAATGCAGCCTCCTCCCAGGGTATTTTTGCTCTCACTTTGTTGGAGGTATGGCTTGGCAGTGCCTTGAGTACAAATACTAAACTCCCAATTGTCAGATTTCTCCTCTGTGCTGGAAAATGAATTTTCCGTCTTTGGATGGAGCCGCACCCTTCTCTTTTGGTGTTTGGTTTCCAGTTAATTGCATTTGCTCTCTACATGGAATGCTGAAGTTCAAAACACAGAATGAAAATAAATTGAATTTAGTGTTTAAAAAAAAAAGTTTCGGTCTGTCCTTGATGCAGAGAAGTCTTCAGAAAAGCAAGGAGGAGCATACTGCTCTGGTGACCTGTTGTTTTCAGTATGAGGAACTGTGTAGTGAACTCTCGCTACACTCTATTTGGGTAATATTTGTGGTTTGGACCTCTTACAAAATTATCTTGTTTGACATGATGAAAATTAGTGCAGTGTCATTTGTACTAAGGCAGTTCCCTTCAGCTAGGACTTGTACTTCTGCATCTTTATTGGCTGCCTTGAATTTATATCACAGTAGCATTACATTTATCCTCACAATGGGCATTTTAACTGTAGTTTAGCAATGTGCTGAACATTCTGTTCCTTGTGACACTTGTGCTCTGTTAATAAATAATTCAGGAGCAGATGATGACAGAAAGCAAGAAAACTTTACTTTGTGCAAAGGAGAGATGAATTAACAAGGCCTGCTGCAGTTGTTTGTTTAAAAAAAAGTAAAAGTACTGTAGTAATATTAGACAAGTCCTTTCAGATGGATGATGTCCCTTAATAAAAGGAAGAGAGAGACCTTCCTAAATTTTTCAAGGTATTTTGAGAATTTTTATAGATATAGTGATGATGCCAAACCACTATTGCATTGCATTTGGAGGTGTCTGTGAAATGTGATGGTTTTTTTCTTTATCTGAATGTGTGATCACTGGGAGTTTTTTCCACCATAAACCAAGAGCAGTATGGAATTAATGATAGTAGGTAAACACAGTGTGGAAGGAGTAGAAATGAGAAATGGTTTGAAATAGTTTCAACAACTCCCTTTATTCTCTAAACAGTTGAAAAGTCAGCATGTGGGAAGAGATTCTTTGCCAGGAGTAGGGGAGCTTTGATGTAATGATTAACTAATTTAGCAACTTAGCATTGAGTAGCAAGACAGTTAAGCAGCTTTTGCAGTTCTGCACCTGCCTTGAAATGTCTGGGGTTATATTGGGAGTTGGAGTTTCCTGATAAACTAACGAGCTGCCTCACAACCTTTTACTTTCGTATAAGTAGATCTTCTCTTCTGGCAGAGTATCTGGTAATCTTGGTTTCTGTTGTGGTTTTTCTCCAATTTGCTTGCAAATGAAAATGTAATTGTTTGCTGATAGAAGTTCAGTAGTGCAATTTTCTTAGGGGAATTTCCATTTCAATTAATTTTTTACTAGTTATAAAGTTATCTTGTTAGCTCAAGATTTTTGAGGCAGCAGAAACAATGGATAATGTTGGTGTTGGATTTCTCATTCTGAGTATTTACTGACAGATGCTGATAGTATTTCAAGATTGCTTTTTAAAAAACATTTGTTTTTAATTTGTCTTCTACTTTTTCTGTCATTTCTGCTTATTCTTCAGTGTTTTGCCGTAAAACCAATTCATTGGGTTTCTTTAGTAGGTGTTATAGAAATTTGATTTGAGTTTTTGTTTATGCAAGGTTCTTATAAGGTCAGTCAAAATCTAAAGACCGGGAGAGATTTATGCCTTACCTCTGCTCTTAAATTAGGGCAAAGCCCTGTCCAAACGTAACTAACCTCCCTGTTTATGTCGTACTTTTCATTGCAGTAGTCAGAGACAAACCCACACTTTATTTCGGTCTTGAACTTCATTAGATTGGCCAAAGAATGTTAACTATCAAGTTTAACCATTTTTTGATTGTGAATTTAAGAATAAAAATTATAGTTTTCTGAATAGCCTTAGTGTTCTTCACTAGTGCAGAATGTCTATGGGTTCTTTTGCCTCCTAAAGGTAAGAGTAAATTGCAATAATACATTACAAACCTTTAGAAACATGTATTTGAAAAGAAATTATGATTGTATATGGGAACCTGCTCTTTGCAGAGCTTATTTATTTTATCTGGATACATGTGTGGTACAAATACAGTCTTTGGGAATTTCTACACTTCGAGAGGAAGATAACTTTACTTATTGCAAAGTTTGAGTGTGTCCTGTTGCCAAACTTTAATTACATTTATTAGAGTAAATAATAGTGTTTAGCTTTCAGACTAGTTTTATAAGAAAGTATTCTTATAAGGCCATCAGGATGGATGAGTATTTCAGCAATATTTTACACTTAGAAGTAATTATTCTGAAGAAGCCTGAATTTCTGGGTAATGGCCAATTAGGGGTTTTATTTCTTTATTTTAAAGCTGCATTAAGTTGCAGTATTTTTCCATAATTGATTAATATAGAGAACACAGTAGAATTAAGTGAAACCTCAGGAAGTCACCTTGGCCATGTGTTTCCCCCAGGGTCCATGTTTGATGTGATGATAGAAGTTGAGATAAATTATACAAAGTAATCACTGGTGTCACAGTGATACATGATATGTAGCTGTATAAATGTCTTGTGTAACAAGAGACTGAGCTTCTTTAATGAAATATAGCAGAAAACTTCTTTGCAAGGAGTACAATTTCCTTTTAGAAATCTGGTTTTATCTACTTCTTACTGGTTTTGAGTCCATTACACAAGTCAGCGTTTTAATATGGAGCAGGAAAAGTTCTTTCCAAGTCTCTGGATGTTATGTGAGATATTGTCATCTATGACAGCAGTAAGACAAAATAAGTCTCTTCTTTATATTGTTTTAGTATTCTAATGAGTCAATGAGCATCTTGGGATGATGTGTGAGTAATCATTTCCTGGGAATCTTTCCGTTGATTGTACTTCATTGTTAATGTATTTTAGTTTTGCACTTAAAGCAGTGATGTACCTTAAAATTCTCTCAGCATTTTCAGGATGGAATTAAAATAGTACTTGAGAATTTTCATGTAGGCTAAAAATTCAATTTCCTCAAGAATATTGTATATAACTAGTACTGAGCTGGGTAATTTTTTTGCAGGAAATTTTTGTGCTTTGTCTATATTCAGAATGGAGTTGCATCTTTTCTGAAAGTGTTAATGTCCTTAATCTATTTTGTGATTCATGTACAAAAGGAAGTTTTAAAGCATGGCGTATGTGAAGGGACAGACTTTCATTCTGCTGTGAAGGGAATAAATATAAAATTTTTCTAGTTGTCCTGAAGCCATCCAGCACTTCTAGCAGAAGGCTGATACTCAGAAATTCTTGTGAACTGTGAGGACAAAAGTTAAGTAAAAGGGACATTCTAAAGAGTAGTAATTAGTAACTATGGTGACAGATGTCTCACTGTAGCAAGTCAGTCATCTATATATAAACCAAATTACTTGTAAATTAGAACTCTTCTTCTACATCTCTTCTTTTTAAAAATAGCTTTTTGCATCAAAAGTAGTGACATTGATGTGTAGAGAGGGATCTATTTTTGTATGGTGTTGTCACATTTTGTGGTAAAACATTTAATCTTGAGGTTTTTGGTGAGTATCTATCTTGTCATTCTCCTCCTTTTGACAGTGAATGCCTTTTGGATTATTTGAATAATCTAGGGATAGATCAGCACTCAGATGCATGAGCAACTTCTACCTTCTGCAATCACTTCATTCCATGCCTTGTATTTCCTGTGAAAAATTTTATTTAGAAGAGGAATGAATTTTTTGTATCATGCCTGGGATTGCTTCAGCTCACATCCTTCAGCATGAATCTTCTACCAGAGTGTACTTACAACAGAATTTTGAGGTGGCCTTATTGTGTAATAGGGAGTGTCCAGGACTTGTTCTTCTGTGACTCGGTGTTGTACTACATTTTTCCATTATGGAATGTGGAATTATTGGGAGGTGTTAACTTCACAACTGTCAAGTTAGGCTAGAAATGTTTGTTTCTAGAAAATAGCTTGTCTGATTACTTGAATGCCTCCAGTTCTGCTGGAGAAGGGTGAAGGCAAATAGGTTAGCAAGGGGAAACATCCTTTGTGATAATGTTTCCATTCACATTGGTTGTGCAAGGTCATAGTGCACAATCATAGAATAAAAGCTTCATTTCAGTTTAATCTGTTACTTAATATTGGTATATATGATATAGATATCATCTTATATGAAGGATTCTTTCCCTGTATAAACTGTTATTACCATAACACTACTGGTTTTTTTCCAGATGTTTTCTTGTTTTAGGTGTTGGGAGTGTTGATAGTTCCTCTTAGAGCTAAAGTAAATAAAAGCAATCTGAAAGTGAGTTAGTGACGTTCCTACAGTTCTGTACTGACCGTGGGGATGTTGAACAATTCAGGAATTATAATGCAATTTATTTACTTAATTATATTTTCACAGAATCACAGAATGGGTCAGGTTGGAAGTGACTACAGTGGGTCATCTGGTCCAATCTCCCTGATCAAGCAGGGTCATCTCAGAGCACATGGCACAGAACTGTGTCCAGATGGTTCTGGAATACCTCCAGTGGGAGAGACTCCACACCCTCTCTGGGCAACCTGTTCCAGTGTGCAGTCACTGCACAGTAAAGAAGTTCTTCCTCATATTCAGGTGGAACTTCCTGGGCATCAGTTTCTGCCCATTGCCTTGTGTCCCATTGCTTGGCACCACAGATTAGAGCCCAGCTCTGTGTTCGTACACCTCCCTGCAGATACTGATAGACACTGATGAAGTCCCTTCTCAGTTGTCCCTTCTCGAGGCTGAACAGCCTCAGCTCCCTCAGCCTTTCCTCATAAGAGATGTGCTCCAGTCCCTTAATCATCTTTTTAGCCTCTGCTGGACCTGCCCCAGGGGCTCCGTATCTCTCCTAGACTGAGGAACCCAGAAGTACGTATTTTATGAAAAAACATGAATTTCATGAAAGCAGGGATGATGCAGGTCATGGTTTTCTTAATTCAGCTTGAGGCAGCTGTTCTAATACAGAGAACTTCGGATTCTGGTTGTGAACTCTACTTTTAAGTTCTTATGTAATTTGTGTACTGATTCTGACATGTAACAATTGACAGAAGTCAGGTGGTTGACACTGTAAATACAGCCTGCTCTCTGCCATTCTCTTCTTGACTGATGCTGCTTAGGAACCAGCTTCTGAAGTTTGCTCATTTTATAGCTCAGGTCATCATTACATACCAACCAAATTAAGCAAACTGAAAATGATAGGAATTCTGAAATCACACTGGGTTTTCAGCTGTCCCTGCCATCAAGCCAACTTTACTGCTTTCTGTGATGGCTAAGGAGCAGATAACTCACCACCGTTCTGGTCCAGCTTCCTCATTCCTTTTGTCCATTACCACATGTGATTCCATGGTGTAGTGGTTGTGAAAGGTGTGGGGGACTGTGGTTTAAAGTTGAGGGCAGCAATGCATAATTACACAAACTTTTAGAGACAAGCAGCAGAGATTTTTCTCCTCATTTTCATGTACATGCACAATTTTTAAATTGTGAACATGTTTTTTTGATTTTGTTTTAAACTAGAGAACTTGGATTGTGATACAGTTTGAGGTCCTACACCTAAACTTTTAGCCATCTTCTGCTATTCTCTTATTACTTGGAAAAATGCAACAATACTGCTTGTCAATTATATTTGATAAAAATAGCTCAAACCATTTAATAGAGTATTCTTAAGCCACGTGTAGCTACTTGTAAAACTGAATAATTAGAAAATATTGCTTAATATTTTTAGTAGCCTTTCTGTTAATAAAGACCACTTCCTAATACAAATCAAAAGTCCTTGTAAAGTAAATGTCTGATATCCTCTTTCGGTATTTTTGGATGTAAAGTAGATTATCTGTAACTACAGATGTTGAAGAATAGTGTAGAGCTATTGACTAATAGTAACCCTGAGTCCTTTTCACCTTCAGATGAGTAAGTTGAGTTCCAACTACTAGCAAACATTGAATAGTGATGTAGAAAGTAAATGTGATGCTTAAGTGGGCACAACACATAGGAGATGGCATTAAATCTGCAAACATACTTTTTTGTGTTTTTCTTTTTTGTTGATGATTTTAATATGCCAGAATTTGAAATTCTGATAGCTGTATCTGTAAAAGTCAGCAGCTAAAGTAATCATTGCAAAGTCATATGTCAAAAAAAGTCAGTGCTGAAATGTTTGCAGGTACAACTTGGACATGTTTGCTTTGTTCTGTTGAGAAAGGTGACATTTTGCTGCTGAGGAAGGCACTAGAGCAGCTCAGGATTGTAGACAAACACAGGTTTTATGCAGAGTTTATCTGTTGGTGCCTGTCAGTGCTGGGCATTGCCTTTCTACCTACCTTCCTCTTCCTCCCCACAAATCCATCCATCTTCCCTTCCCTCTCGTAGTCCCTGTGTCCTTTTCAGGCAAAGTCTGCTGACTCCACTCACACAAAAATTAAGCTGGGTGACAGGGCCTATGTTGAACTTCAAAGCACTTGAACAACCAGGACATGGCAAGCAGCACAGGGATTAATATTTTATAGCACCTCAAATAATACATCTAGAAAGGCCAAACTGTGTTTATACCCAGGCTCAGTTACGCTGGCACAAAGCTGCTTTTAGTGGCACAGTTTATTTTGCTTGACAACAGGTATGAGCAACCAGCAGAGTTGTCCTGGCAGTACAGACAACAAAACTTCGAGGTGTAAACAGGCACAGGAACAACTTGGTCAGCAGAAGAGCATATTCCCTGCTGTCCTTTCTCCTTTAGCCCTTTGAACTACTGACAAGTTTGGAAGGATAGCATTGGATTCCTGGGGGTAGCTGAAGATTTTAACCTTTTCTCATCAGTGTAGCTGGATTTACATTGGGCTTACACTTTGAGTTAAAAACACAGTGACTTTTTTTTGTCCAGTGATATCAAAGAATGTTAATTTTTTCTCCTTTTTTTTTTCTTTAATTACTGCATAGAAAGAGTGGTTAAGTTTCTTATTTTTTAGAAAAGTTACTGAAAACTACTAGCAAGTTTTGCTTCACTTGAGAAAGCCAATATTTATGGTCCCTGAAAAGCCAACTGCCACTCCTTCACCCTGTTCAATCTGCCTGGAAAATCCCTTTCTTCACAGCTGGTTGCTTTTAGTTTCGTACTGTGTGCTTGCCTGGCGTAGTTAGTCATTTTAAAAAGGAGATTTCATAAGAACTCAAAAGTTAATGCACTAGTTTTGTTTCTAAGTTGAAGGAGCAGGGGTTTAGTAAGCAAAGAGCTATTAGATCTGTGTGTTTAAGAAACAGAAAACTAAATAGAAAAGCAATTTTGCTTGATGTACCCCACCCTGTGAATTATGCTTGCTTATGGATACAAATACTTCTACTTCCTTGATAGGCGGGTGGAGTTAGGCAAGTGAGAGGAAAGGAATTTAGGATCTGTCTAAGCAGACCAGAATGAGGAACTCAATCAATTGGATCTGGAGATAATTTAGCATTTGTACTTCTCTATCTTACAGCCAAAGAACTGACCTGGAATTCAGTATGGTTTGCCCAGTGTATTCTGCTAGCAGAGTGCTGCTCCCAAAATGAGAAAATGCTCAATATTAAGACTTCAAAGAAGATAAAATAATATTTTAACAATGTGAGAGAAGAAACTTTCTAGCCACAGTATGACAAATGCTGACCATGTTGTTTTGACCCTGGTATGTGTTGTTTTAAAGTCTTTGGCTTTGCACAGTTGGACTTGTGCACAGTGTACTTCGCTTCCTGGTAGAATTCTCAGCATGCAGTGAGTAAACGAACACAGCTGTATTACTGCTTAGTGAAGTTTTACTCCAGGGCAAGTATTCCAGTTTCTAGATCCCTAGTTACTTGCTGCTTTTGAGTATTAGCTTTAGTACTCAGGGGGTGCATTTATAATGCCTGCATTAATTGTTCCATGATTATTTAGTGTGAGTAGGGGAAGAATCTGTCATCGTTAACTGCAGCATTTTATGGTTTAACTGCTGTGGCTGACAGCCTTGCTGCCCCTTTGTGGCAGTAACCATGGCAAAAATGAAGCTGCCATCTCCTTACTGGTTATAGTTCATAATTTGACAAAATAATTTAAATGTTTCTGGTTTAAGCTAAAGCCACAAAGGTATAACAGGACCCTGAAGCACATGGGAGTTCTGTGTACTTCTTTCACAAAGGAAATAAGAGGTGAGAAAATGAATGCTACACTAGGACGTTCTGAAATTGGGGTTCTCTTTCTACATTAGTTGTTTAGGCAGTGAACATCTATTTAATAAATAAAATATATTAATTTTTGACTTTCTGTAAAAGGCAGTAGCCTACATTTTGGTACTTATTTACTTAATATGTAATTCTAAAAATAATTGCCCTGAACTGCAGTTTCAAGCTGGGTTAGATGGAGTGGCAGTAATGTGCTCTTAAAATGGCAAAGGATGGCTGTACATAGTAATAGCAAATATTAGAAGTATTAAAAAGCTGGTCAGTTGTTTGTTCCTGTAGTTCTACTGTAATTAAATCGAGGTAATTAAATCACTGAATAAGTGTGCTACTTTCTTTTTAAGATTTTCTGTGCATCTCTGAGCCCATTTTTTGTCTTCCCTAAGATTCTTTAGAAGTGTCTCATCCTGTACCAGGCCTGCATATGGCTTGGGAAAGAAAACACTTCATGACTTTCTCACTTGTCAGGCTAAGTAAGGAGTTCTCTTCAGCCTGCCTCCTGGAAGATGTTACAATAGTAATCATTAAACAAAATGGATTTATTGTTGCTACTTGGTTTTATTACTTTGAAGAAAACAGTTTACCTACATTTCATAAGTTAGGTTAAAATCTGTCCTCCTGGAGAATTTGCATCTTCCTAATATCAGTTAGAATTAATATATTTTATGTGCTTAATTTTGATGTATTATAGTTTGGGATCTCTACAGAAGAATCTTCTATTTCTTTGATCAGGAAATAGTAGGAATTTGTTATGGGGGAAATCATAGTGGTATCTATCTAACGGCATGAAAATAACACATGAAGTGTGATTTAGCAGGTTGTTGATGCACTTCTGAGGCACTGACCTAGAATAAAGTACATATATTCCATTTGTAAAACTGAACAGTAACTCGAAATATTATAAATACTAAATTTGTGAAATGAGTACATAATTTCCTTGCAAAACAGGGAAACAAAAATATGTAGTTTTTTGAAACTTCCATAATGTAATTTCTAAGGAAGTTGGACTGTACTGGAGACGTTTGTGCATACTGATGAAATTCAAGTTTTACCTTAGAATAAAATCTTCACAAATTTTGTGGAAGCAGCTTGGTAAGGTGTCTGCAGTTAACTGATCTTATTAATGGCATATAAGTGAGAGTGGAAATAAACAAGAAATTACTAAAGAAGAAATACAGGCTAGGATTTTTTTTTTTGGTCTGAGCTGTTATGATAATGGAGAGTTAAGTTTCTTGAATACTTTGTGTGTTACCTTGTATTTTTTAAGAAAGGAGGGGAAACCAGCGCTCGAGCAATATATACAGCTATCACCTGAATTAAGGATGTGATAATACTTCTACAGTCCTCAAAAGCTGAGTTGTTTAGAATGTGCATGAGCTGCCATCTCTGCTCTACATTGGACTTGTTAATATGAGGTACAGAAGGGCTGGGACTTTGCTCTGAAGAGAGGAGTGAATTATAAAAGCAATTATAATTAGGCCAGTATATGCTGCCCTTTGTCCTGTCGGCACCAGCTTAAGCACCTCCTCCTGTATCTTGCATCAGCTCGAAACTGGTTTGCAGTGACTAAACAAATGCCTGAGCCAGTCCAAGTGAGGAGGTGGTGGCACAGCTCGGCAGTGAGAGCTGGGAAGCGCAGGAGCTGGGATTGCCCCAGGGGCCAAATCCACAGATCTGATGGAAGGCATTGCTCTGAACCGTCTGATCCGCAGCACATTTTCCCCCTAAATGTCTGCAAAGTAGAAATCTGAGGAAAAACCATTTTCTGGCAGCGTTTTCTCCTTTGTGCACACAGGATTCATCGGCACTGAGAGCTGGGAAGGGCAGGATTCATCGCTGCTCTGTGGGCTGGCAGTGCTGCCCGAGCTCGGGCTGCGCTGGGAGCAGGAAGGACAAATAGTGCTGGATTGACAGAAGGCGCTGTATTACACAGCTGCTGTGTAAAAGGCGTTGGTTTGGGAATCAGAGAACCCTCTGAGCATACCGTATAATTAAATAGTGCATTAAAAACCGGGACTCTGCCACAAGTGGTAGTTGATGTATAGACACATTTGTTTCAGGGCTTGCACTTGATTTTATTTCCTAAAGGTAACTTTAGTAACTATGCAGAAAGGATGGAGGGATTGACCTTTGAGAAAGATCATTTGAACTCTTCAAAAGCAGCATGGAAGTAACATTGGAATTTGCTACTTGAAAAGGACCGGCTCGGTGGGTTCCCCAGCAATGGCTACACTAGGGATAACTGAGTCCTTCATAGCAAGATTTGAAGGCAGTGTGTTTTCCCTTCCTTAGACATCAGCTATTAGCATGTGGCTGGTATTGCTTCTTTACTAGATGCAGGAAGAGGAGTATGTACAAACAGGATGAAAAGACTTGAAGAGCATCACTTGCCTAAAATTTATGTAATACAGTTCAGTAGTATGCACTTAAGTGGACATCAGTTACGTAATATTTAATGTGCATTTTCTGTGGACATTTGTTTACAAATATCCTTTTACGGTTTGAATTTTGTGTCTGCTGATATTTTATGAATTTTATATGGCTGATGCTCTGTTGCACTTCTTTTCCTGTGGTCACTGTCCTGTATTTCCTTGTGCTGTCTCATCTGAGTCCTGTTTGTAGATTCTGCAAAAATGTGCATATAAGGGGCAATGATTAATCAAAACATTAGGAGGGATAAAAGGCAGATATGCACAAAGAAGAGAAGGGTGGGGGAAAGCAAATAAGCAGAAGCATGTTTGTTTCTCCTTGCCTGTGACTCTCTTTTTCATAACAGAAGAATTTTCAAATGAAGAAGAAAGCTAATTCAAAACAAACAGGAAGCAAGAAATAATTACCTCTGCACTGAAGCGTGAGAGGGTTCAGTACTTTGAGACTATTAAATTAACAGGGTAATTAATTTGATTGGCTTTTAAACATATAACTTATAAAAGCTGTATTATATGCTATTATGTTAATAGATAGTATTTCATAATATGGAGAGTATTACTTAGAGTAGGGTGGGTTTGATTATTAGTACAGTGAATGCAGTCATAATTTCTTGATCTATCCATAATTTATGTTTACCTTCATCTTTATCAGCTTGTGACTGATTATTGTTTTCTTTTCCTTCAGTTGAAGATCTAAGGCATATATGCTGAGGGGGAAAAAAACACACATATTGCTTTTCATTCTTTCACATGCTGCATTTCATTTCAAACACCTACCTGAGCTTTCCTGTGCTGGCATTCCCCTTAATTACTGAGTCCTGTGTGCTGGACACAATGGAATTTCAGCTCTCTGCTTAGGCACTGTGTTATGCCATGTAAGATCCATATCATACACTCAGTGTCATTTTCCAGTACAAGATCTGAAGAGCCCTGGTGCTGTGCTCCCACTCTATTCTAAACCCATCTTTCCCCTCAACATTATGGTTTTGAGCTGTCTATCAGGTTTTTTTTGAAGAGTGTGATAATAGAGGTAAATAAAAGCATGGAAAATTTTGCATGGAATGCTGAAAAAAATAAAGGTCAATTGCTTTTATGAGAAAAACATGGGAATACATCAATTTCTCTGCACACAGCATCTTTTCCCCCAGCCTTGTGCCTGCTTTGGGCCTTGATGAGATTCTTTGAGTGCAGGAAGCCAGCGATTTCTACCATTCCAGCAAGTTCCTGTAGTAGCTGTTGTTATCTTGGAGTACTGAGATTGACTCATTCCAGTAGCTACACCTGTCAGTAACATTCTGGTCCCCCCTTTTATGCTGTCACTGCTCAGGTTGTAGTCAGTCACTCCGGTCTTCTGCCAGGTGACTCATTTGTAGCCTCTTCTCAGATGCAGCAGTTTTGACTACAAGTCTTGTGTCATAAGCAGTTTCAGCTTCAATAAGTTACTATTAAAATTTAATTAACTCTGCAGATGGGTATTTACAAGTCTACTTGGTGATACATCAGTCTTGAAATTAAGTTAATGATGTGAAATAATATTGCTGAGAAGTAAAAGCATCCTATTAGTTTTCTTTAGTTTCACTGTGGTCTTTTATTGCAATTCCTGAATTCTTTGTTCTGCTAGAGGTTTTCCTTGTGCCCTTAGTGCTAGCCTTCCCTATAACAAGTTTGTCATGCAGTACTGTTACCTTAAATGTATGAGCAGTTAGGATTTTTGTGTGTTGACCAGATTAAATATGAATTGTTACATATATATGGCAAAAGGTGTTGTTAATGATGTGTGATCTTCTACTGCAGGCAGTAGTTCAGGCACACTTTGTAGCAATTATTTGCACGGTGTATGTGCTAGAATTCAATCGTGTAAACTCAAAATCAAATACCTATATTTCTTGATAATGGGAAGGTGTTGCACCCTGAGGAGGGTGTTTGGAGTTTGATATAGTTGTTATTTTCTATAAATAATTTTTTTACAAATAAAATTTTACTTGAGCTTATATTTCTTGTCTTACTTTTCCCAGATACTTTACTGTTCTTTTTGTTTGTTTTTCTACAGTTCTATCTTCAAGACACTAAAAGTAGTAATGGTACCTTTATTAATAGTCAGAGACTGAGTAGAGGATCTGAGGAAAGCCCACCATGTGAAATTATGTCAGGTGACATCATCCAGTTTGGTGTAGATGTGACGGAGAACACGCGGAAAGGTAAGGGTATGGATCATTTTTTGGTTTCTTTTCAAGTATATTTATTTAGAACACCTTATTACATTATGGTCTTTAAAACTAAATTACATTCTCATTGTAAGAAAATAGTTTTGTTTGGGTAGGTTTTTTTGTTACTTCTTCCCTCCTTTGTGCTGACAGCCCTATGCCCATGTGGTATCAGATCAAGAAACTCACCTGCTGAAAACACAGACTCTTATTTCTTCCCCCACACCCCTAGATGGATTTTAACTGGGTTGTTTCCATGGCCTGCCTTCTTCCGTGGCTCTGGGCTGCTACTGTGCAGGTCTGGAAAAGGAGGCTCAACTGGAGCCACATGTTTATCTATTGCCTCACTTAAATTGACCTACAGCAATTTTAAAAGTGCAACACAAGCATGTGTGTGTAGTGTTGTATTGGGCTTTTTGTGTTTGGATTTCATTGTTATCTTATAATTGTAATTACCTTTCTTTCAAGCCCTTCAAACCCTAAGGTTTCAGCTAATAGTGTGGCAGAAGTATGAACCTGAATTTCTTGATCAAGTAGTCAGTGAAGGTTTGAAACAGGCTAATTTCATTCTTTTCAGGATACCCACTGTTTCTTTCTGTGACTGCTACTGATTTTATTTTCTGCGGGTACTTTGAAATGAGAATAGAAAAAGGTTGCTAGCTGACAAATGAGGTGATGGCATTTTTGTTTGGTTTCTTTTTCTTGATGTCTTCTTCCCAGTATGCACGCTCAGGAGATCTTGCATTGTGGCAACAGCTCTGTATCTGTGTTAATTAAAATGCAGCCTCTGTCTCTTTTTCTTTTGAAATTACATAGTATTTCAGGAACCATTTCATTCTCTTTCTGAAGACTGGTCTGTGTGGGGATTATTAGATTGTAATCAGTATTGTCAAGACTTTTTAAAGTTCCCTGGTGGGTCTGCTGCTTTCTGTAAGCATTGAACTTCTGGTCGTGTTCTGTAGAATCCTTCCTACTCAGTAACACATAGATTTGGCAGTAGAATGTCAGAAGTGCCATCATCCCTCTTTACGGCTTTTCTGAGCAAGACCTTCATAGAGCTTTTCCTTAAAGAGAAGTGTATTAGAGAAGAAGGAAAGAATAATATTAAATTGGAATGCTGATGATAAAGCTCTTTAAAACAAACAAATAAAATGTTCATCAAAACAAACCTCTCTCAAACTCCCCCTCCCCCCCCGCCAAAGCCCAGCAAACCAAACCATAGTACAACAGGAGAATTTTTTTAAGTGCATTAAGTGAACAAAACATAAAGATGATGCCTGCTCTGTTACTCATGAATTTGTCTTTAGCCAGATGGGTTGTAGTTCTGAGCTCTGTATCAGAGGAAGGTTAATGAATATCTTTAAAGAAAACATTGTTAAGTAAAGGTGTTGTTAAAGTATTTTGTCGTGGAGAGCTTTTAGAGCTGTAGTGTTTTTGAGTGATTCATTGTAGTGAAGGTCCCATTACATTGTTTTCCTTTTCTCAAAAATGATGTTGCAAAGATTCAACTCCAGAATGCCTAGCAGAAATTATCTGGGAGTTACTTAAAATGTTTCCATGTGAAGTGATTGCAAATATTTATGAATACTAGCAGTGTACATGGAAGAAACCAAAGGAATACATTGCATCAAATAAACTTGGAACTATTAATCTGATGAGATGTTGTCCTTGCTAAGAGAAGCTGAATTTGTTCAAGTGTATTTAGTCTAAAACAATTTTATTATAAGATTTAGTTGGAAGAAAAATTGGAGTTGACTTGTTTTTATCAGCACATTGCAGTTAGTTTATGGAAACGTTTGTGGAAAGTTCATGGTAAGCAAATTCTTGCCATGAATTTTTGCCAGTAGTTCTTTGCTGTGGTTTTATGTTAGTTTTACAAAGCAGTCCCAGTGACCTGGCATTTGTGTAATGAGTGATCAGATTATGCAGCCTTCCTTGTCCTTTTTCTGGCTTTGAACATGGAAGCTGTGCTCATGTTACTCATGAATGTGTTGGGCAGTCTAATGAGGAAGAGGATACAGCTTTGCTTTCCTCCCTCTCTGCTCCCCCAAGCTGTGAATGAAGATTGTATCATCACAGGGTGTTTACCTGTGAATGCAGTTGGAATGCATATAAACATAGGTTTTTCACCAGTTCATTTCAGTAGTCTTAGATGTTACTGTTAATCTAATCTAGTCATGAAACAGACAGGAAAGTAGGTTTTAAATTGGTGATTCCCTTTAAAAGCACTTTGCACTCTGGTATTTACATAATGCCGTATTTGCACAAGACATTTCAGCAATCTACTGTGTGTAATTTTAAGGTAATGACAGGATAGAACGAGTGTACTTGCCCATGTAAATTCTGAATTCAGTCAGTATTACTAGAATACATTTATTTTATTGTTAAGGCTGTGTTTTAATAAGTAATTTCCTTGTAAATGTGATCTGGATTTGGTTCATTAAAATAGCGGCATGTTCAGTATGTGATTTTTCAGGTTATCAGTACGAACACCAATTCCTCAGCTTCCTGCTGCTCAGCCAAAGTCAGTAACAGGTCTTGGAGAAGTGTTTGCATCCCTCCTGCTTCCTTATTTGTCCACTTGCTGTATTACTGACAAGCACAGGGGCCTGGCCGTTTCCCTCTCCTTAATACAGCACTTACCTATTAATGTCTTACTCTATGTGCTTTTCTCTTAGTGTGGTTTATGTTCTTTTAGCACTTTCTAAATTTCCCACTTGGTGCCAGAGCATTCCAAGAGTTAACTGGTGATATTTCCCTGCATGGAAAGGAGCAGCAACATTGCAAGTCAGGGTCAAACAATACCAAGATGATTTAGTTCAAATACAGTTTATGCACTTCTTTCTAGTCAGGTTTGGACTCTCTCATACATCTGTTCTGTCAAGAGGTGTTTGAGGGAGGTCGTGCAAGTAGGGAGCCCAGTGTGTGCTACAGAGCAGTGCACAGGCCCCCCGAGCGATGTGGGGAGCTACATTAATAAGTGAAAATAAAAACGAGAGCATCATTGGTGCATTGTCTCTCAAGGAAGCAAAAATTGAGACAAACATAAATGTTTTCTGTGTTCCCATTGTGCTCCAGTGCAGCAGAACCTGTCGGGGTTCAGGGCGGATCTCGGGGGTTTTGGAGCTATGAAGTATGGGGCAGCTCCGTGTTTTGGAGGGAAGAAACAAGTTCATGACTGGAATGTGGAACAGCAAATGGAGCAAGAACAGGATTTTACTCCGTGGAGGGGGCAGTGGATGTGGAGTGGCTGTTTCACGCCATGGAGGGGGCAGTGGCTGTGGAGGGGGCAGTGGCTGTGGAGGGGGCAGTGGATGTGGAGGGGGGCAGTGGATGTGGAGGGGGCAGTGGATGTGGAGTGGCTGTTTCACACCATGGAGGGGGCAGTGGCTGTGGAGGGGGCAGTGGCTGTGGAGGGGGCAGTGGATGTGGAGCGGCTGTTTCACGCCATGGAGGGGGCAGTGGCTGTGGAGGGGGCAGTGGCTGTGGAGGGGGCAGTGGCTGTGGAGGGGGCAGTGGATGTGGAGGGGGCAGTGGATGTGGAGCGGCTGTTTCACACCATGGAGGGGGCAGTGGCTGTGGAGGGGGCAGTGGCTGTGGAGGGGGCAGTGGCTGTGGAGGGGGCAGTGGATGTGGAGCGGCTGTTTCACGCCATGGAGGGGGCAGTGGCTGTGGAGGGGGCAGTGGCTGTGGAGGGGGCAGTGGATGTGGAGCGGCTGTTTCACACCATGGAGGGGGCAGTGGCTGTGGAGGGGGCAGTGGCTGTGGAGGGGGCAGTGGATGTGGAGGGGGCAGTGGCTGTGGAGGGGGCAGTGGATGTGGAGCGGCTGTTTCACACCATGGAGGGGGCAGTGGCTGTGGAGGGGGCAGTGGCTGTGGAGGGGGCAGTGGATGTGGAGCGGCTGTTTCACACCATGGAGGGGGCAGTGGCTGTGGAGGGGGCAGTGGATGTGGAGCGGCTGTTTCACACCATGGAGGGGGCAGTGGCTGTGGAGGGGGCAGTGGATGTGGAGCGGCTGTTTCACACCATGGAGGAGGCAGTGGCTGTGGAGGGGGCAGTGGCTGTGGAGGGGGCAGTGGATGTGGAGCGGCTGTTTCACGCCATGGAGGGGGCAGTGGCTGTGGAGGGGGCAGTGGATGTGGAGGGGGCAGTGGATGTGGAGCGGCTGTTCCCGCTCCGGAGGGCGCGCGCGGGGCGGGGCGGGCTCGGCGGCCGCGGTGGCCGGCGCTGGGGCGCCCCCTGGCGGGGGCGTTGCGCAATGCCGGCTGTGCCGGGGCCGGGCGGGAGCGGCGGCCCCACGGAGCGCCCGGAGGTGAGCGGGATGGAGAGGGGGGTGAGCTGCGGGGACAGGGGGTGTCTCAGCCCCACTGGGAAACCAGGCGTTGCTCCACTGCCTTTTCTTGTTAATTCCTCGAAAGGCATACTATAGACCTGAATTTAAACCATTGCTGCTGTCCTGTGCATTCAGTACTGTATTCATGTTTTCTGTGTTGCTTTACGTTTCCCTCATGCTTGCTCCTTATTTTTCCAATTGCGATGAACTGATAGCTAAAGATCAGACTGCAGGGTTTGGGTGTTGTTTTCTTTCTTACTATTTTAATTTTATAAATTTATCAAAATGCTTGGTATCCTTTCCCAGTCACTGTTTATTTGAGACCTTTTGCTAGATGCCCATTGTATCTTAATTTGACATAAATAAAGCTCCTAAAGATTTTAGGAGATTTTTGTTAGTCTAGCTGTTGACAGAAAAACTTCAGAATTATATAATCTTACCCGATATGTGACCCAAAGGTAAAGCTGTCTGTTGGTATTTAATGTCAGGTATCCTAATGTTTTCTTATTAAAATCACTAATTTTCTCTTAAAGGAAAAATTCTTCATTATGAAAGTATGTATTACAGGCTACAGCTAGTATTGTTAATGTATTTTTAAAATGTTTTTGCAAACTGGATTTATTCCATTATAAATAAAGACCCCAAACCCTGCAGATTAATCTATTCTGCCCCAGCAAGTAAATTTAATACTTTACCAGGTCTGCCTGAAAAAACAAGGTGCTCTAGCCAGGAGACTATGTCTCCAAAGCATTAGCTTTTAGCTATAAATAAAGGTCAAAACCAGCTTGTCTTGGTTGGATCATTTCTCCTGTATTTTTAGATTCTATTGAGGTAGCTTCCTTAAAGACCTGTCTCATTTCCCTGGAGTACTACCAATGTCCTAAAACACCCATTGCCCTTTTTTTTCAAAGCCAGATTAACTGTTGTACTGATATTAATAACTGAGAAAGTAGAGCAGCTATTTGTCTTTATATGTTAGTGGGTGCTGGAGGTATGGTGGTACATGATAGGTCACCACATACTCGTTTGTATCTCATTTGTGGTAGTATTTTGGGAACAATGTTTAGCTAACTTTCCATGTATCTGGAAATACTTTTTACTTCCCAATTCATAGAACCATACAAGGGGAAAAAAAAGTCAGCCAAGGCAGACATAATTTGATTGTTTGCAAAGGCATTGAAAATGGTATCAGTAACATTTTTTGAAACATTATATAGAAAGTTTGAACTTAATGTAAGAATTAAATATTGCATTTCCTCCTCTATTCCTTAGACTCTTTCTAGAGTTTGAAGAATCTTGAATTTAGTCCTCAAGGAGCAAGTTTACCTCTTCTGAAACAAAAGGCTACTTGTCTAGGGCTACGCAGTAGATGTGCACTACAAGCACCCTGAAACAGAGATGCATTGTCTTGGATGATGCTGCTCATGGTGTTCAAAAGGATGTACTTCTCAGTGGTTCCTACACTCTTCCTCTGCGTTCCCTTTTCTATCCTTGTTTGTAAATAATAATCACTTGTCAAGTTCCAGATCTTGAAGTGTGTGTTGGTAACACAAATTGGCTGTGTTACCTTCTAAGTGCCTGGATTTGCTTGTAGGAATCTTGTCAAAAAGGCAGCTCATTACTTTGTTTATACCTCTGCATTCCTGTTACGTAGCGCAGGTAAGATGCATTCCTCTTCACTCACTTTATGATCAACACATTAACTTTTTGAACTTACTGTAGTAAAGACCAGTTTCAGGTATTGCTGCATGTGGAAGAGTTGGAACTGGACCTGTTCCACAGCCAGGACTGAGTACACAGCATAACCTGTTCAAGTTTGTAATGATGAAGTTTCCTGTGTCCAGAGGAGGTTTGAGAGGGCAGACCCAGGCACTGGTGCTTGAAGGGGTTCATGCCTCCTGCTCTTTGCCTGTCTCAAGACAGTTTGCTTCGTTACTATAACATTAAGCACTGAACTTACAATTAAATAGTGATGGATCATGATGACGTAGTATTTGTTTCTTTTCAGTTACCCATGGATGTATAGTCTCCACGATCAAACTGTTCCTTCCAGATGGAATGGAAGCTCGATTGCGATCAGAGTAAGAATAAGTGTTCACCTGTACCAAAATTCACCTACTGTATGATGAGGATTTGATGGATAGTATGTTTAAAATCATCATGGAAGCAGTTTATTTTCCTGTGATCCTGCAAAGCAAGTAACTGAAAGCATGGTTCTTTTGCAGGCATTATGAGAAAAAAAATCTCATTTGCTTGTTGTTTTTAGTAATTAAGGCAACTATGAAGAATAAAGGAGTTCTCTAAAAGAAGAAAAATATTCTTATGTAGTCAGGCTTTTCTGACTGGTTTACTGTACTGAAATGGGTATTAGAAACAGAAGAATATAGAGAAAAAGAAAGCAAATGAGCAAGTTCTCCTGCCCTCTTTCTTTATTTATTATTTTGGCTCCTTTAAATGCACATGGAGTCAACTAAAGTGAAGCTAATGGAAACTCAGATGAATACTGACAGCATTTTCTGTGTATATGCACATTCTTGAGAAGTTTTCCAAGAGTAGTAGAAACAAAAACTTTAGCATTTTGTTTGCACTGAGTGCTAATCACAAATGACATAATTTTAGTCATCTTTCATTATCAACAATTCTGTGGGGTTTATTGCTTATTTTATCATTAGTATCCAGAAATACTTGCAGGAAGCTTTAGGGTGTCTTTGCTTGTGGGAAGATAAGTTATTATGGGAAATTTTCCATATAATTGCATGTCCAAATAAGAAATAGTAAAAATGTATGATGTTAAATTTTTAGTACTGGTGAAAATGTCCAAGTACAACATTTGTGCATTTTGTGTTTACTTCCTTTTTTTTATTTTTTAGTGTTATCCATGCTCCATTGCCAAGTCCTGTTGACAAGGTAATTCAGTAATTTGCTGGTTTATGCCTTATTCAGCCACATGCTGTTTTCAGACTTGTTATAAAGGTGAAGAAATAGTGAAGTCTGTCCAGTAACATTTGGATATGTTTTCCACTGCATGTTTTTACCCAATTTAATATTTTGAGTGACACTTAAGGTAGAGAAGTAATGCAGTATTACAGTGTGTATTTGAAGGTAAGTTGACTTTTTACACTGTGGCACCTGAAACATGGCTTTGGACCAAAACCATTGATGTTAAGATAGTTAATTTCCAGGTACAGGTTGACAGACTAACAGGTCTTGCATAATTTAATACTTGATGTTCTGTGAGACCCAAGAGTAGCTCATGATTTGGTGTTTAGATAAGGTCTGTTTTCTTTATATCATGTTTTTTATGGAGGAGAAGCTGTGCTGCAGTCTGGAAAGTACTGTCATGTTCCCAAGGAAGATTGAGAGCAAAGCTCTCTGCTTCTCTTGCATAGATGGAGTTGCTCACTGTAGAGTCATGGAGTCAGTATTGTCAAGTGTAATTCTTAAACTCAGTTTTGGTAATGTGGGGAACTTGTAGAAAAGCTGTTAATAGATATTCTCTTGAGAAGAGTGATCAGGAGTTGATTATTTCTCAAGTCTCTAAAAGGAAGGATTAATTTAAATAGGTTCTAATCAGAGTTTTAAACATGAAGAACAAAATTTCAAGAAACTGTGGGAACTTATTTACGAAGCCAGCAACCTGAGGAGTTTATAGACTGTGTTTAAGTTGAGATTTCAAAACAGTATGTGTGGCTTGAATCCAGGGCAAGGGCAGAAATCCTGAGGAGAGACTGCAGGTATAACTGCAGGTATAACTGTGGGAAAACAGTTAAAAATTATTTCAGTGTAGGAAGCCTACAATAATTAGTAAATAAATAGATTGGCTGAAATAAGCCCACAGAACAACCCCTCGCTTCTCTCCAAGTGAAGAACAGTTTGTTATTAATCAAAGATATTGCAGGTATTCCTTAAATCTGAAATTGATACTTTTAAAGGGAGATGATGATGGTGATAACAGCAGGAAATCTGCAGTCATAATACGTGTGATGACATTGAATAGGAAGCCCACGATTTGTGTTTGTCCTTGGGCTGAATGGCTTCACCTTTGTGCTGCTTGTTTCTTTTTTGTCAGTTTAGTCTCAGCTGGAACAAAAGCTTTAAACTCACTGGTGTGTTGGTGGTTCAAGAACTTGTGTAGACAAACACAGTGGGGCCTAAGTCTGGAGTCGGAAAGTTCTATGATTAAAAAAAGCATAAAGAGTAACAGAATAAATGAATTATTATTACTATGAATTATTTGCTTCAATAAATGAAGCAAAATGCTGTTAATAGATAATCTGAAGTTTACCTTTGTGACTAGATCTAAGTGAATTTTGCAAAACCATTCTGAGTCTTACTTATCTTCTTTTTCAGGTTGCTGCTAACACTCCCAGTATGTATTCTCAGGAATTGTTTCAGCTTTCACAGTATCTACAAGTAAGTTTTTTTTAAAGGGCATTTAGTTTGGCTGAGTATTTTTGTTCAAAACACAAATCTTATGCTGTGGCTTGCATCTGTTGGAAACTACACAGGAAGGGACAGTACTGGCAGCTCTTCTTCCTCACTGGTATCACCAGCCTTTCTGTGCCTGCTTCTGTGTCAGTTTTAATAGGTGTGTTTTTCCCAAGATGTCATGTCACAGAAGAGTTGGACTGCAAAATGGCAGCACATTAAGTTTAATGTGTTTAATGTGTGCTGATAGGTAAAAGTAAACTCTTCAGAAAGGATGATAAAATCAGCTTTCTGGGAAAAAAATTGAAGCTTTTTTGCTGGTAAAAGCTATTCAGGTTTAACTGTGTATAAGTTCTACTGATTTATTTTGCCCGATTTTGTTTGATAGTGGCAATTTTTATTTGTTCACATCAAGGCTTTTGAGATTGATACTATCTTTATACGTATTTGCTGACTTAGCAGGAAGCAGCTCATGCAGATGCTCTTTCTTGGGAAGCCAAATACATACTCACTCACCAATCTGTTCATTCTCCATATCCTGGAGTTAACGAAGATGCTCTTCTATCTTCCTGTCATAAACCAAAAATCAAACAAAAATAGGAGTTCTTGCTTGGCATTTCTCTTTCGTGACCTCATTTGAGGATGAACAGCTCATTGCATGGAAGCTGCCAAGCTGCCTTTTGGTGTCTGCAGTTTTGTTACTCAAATTATTGACAAGACAAAGTGTCTTTAAGTCTTGGAAGGAATAACTGTGTTCTCAGCATGTGCAACATAGCATAAAAAATGAAGGTTTAGGAACCTGAGGTTATAGGATGGCATTTTCCAATTAAACTATCCAAATAAATTTGTGGATGGATAAAATGGAATGGGGCTTCTCATGATTTTGAACAAGTGACAGTGTTTGCCACTCACATTTCCTTTTTTGTTGTATTTTGGGATCTTTTCTGTTACTTTTGATTTCCTGAGTTGTTCTAGCTGAACTGACTGGTGCCCTGCTCTCTTCACAGGAAGCCTTACATCGGGAACAAATGTTGGAACAGAAGCTGGCAACCCTTCAGCGACTGCTTGCTGTCACACAAGAGGCTTCAGATACTAGTTGGCAGGTATCTGCAGGCATCCTTTTCCTTATGGACTGAACTATGCACTGCCATACAAATTTTAGCTGTTAATGGGGGAAAAAGCAGCAGAAATAATAAAAACTTCATGGTGGTTCTCTAAAACTGTGCAAAACACAATGTTTAATAAATGTTATGTACCTTTGAAATAGCTATCAGCAGTAAGTACTCCAACAAAATTCAGGTCTTTAAAGCAGAACTCTACTGGCACTTCATTGAGCACATGGTAATTCTGAGGTGATACTTCTTTTCTTCTAGGCTTTAATAGATGAAGACAGGCTGCTATCAAGACTAGAAGTTATGGGAAATCAGTTACAGGCTTGTTCAAAGGTAAGTAGCTCACTTAAAGTTGAATGTTAGGAATGCTGAAAGGCAGCTCTTTTCAAGAGTTTTGGAAGTAGCTAGTTGTAGGAAAGCATTTGGAACATAAACTTTCCAAAATGAGCCTATGCAACTTTGATAATCTTAGTAGCACAAAAACTGTTGATCTGCTCTGTATTTCAAGGCATCTCAGTAAGTGGCTGTTGTTTTCATTGCCCATGTCCTGTCTGATAGTCAAGAGTTACAAGTATGTGCTCCCCTGATTGTTGTTTAGGCCATCTATGCCTGCCTTGGATTTTTATTTTATTTCTATTTCCTCTCAATTATCTACGTTATAAGTGTAAGGCCTTTCCTCTTGTAGGTTCCTGGTTTGTCCAGTTGTAGGTCTCCTAGGCTTGACATTGTCTTAGCAGTGCCCAAAAATGACCCATAAATTTCCTGGAATCAAAGCTGACCATTGAACATGTGCTACTATACATACACTTCAAAAAATAACTTGTTTGTACCCAGTCATCTGGGCGTAAGAAGAATCAAGAATCTTTGATCGCTGATTTGTACATAACGTCTTCTTATCTATCAGGAATTGCTAAACATTTTTTAATAGAACAGGCTTTATCACAATCTAATTTATTTAATGAGCAAAATTGTAATTTATATTCTATTCTTGAATTATTTTATATGTGCAGAATCAAACAGAAGACAGTATACGAAAAGAGCTTATAGCATTACAGGAAGACAAACACAATTATGAGACAACAGCCAAAGAGTCCCTGAGGCGGGTCCTTCAGGAGAAAATTGAAGTGGTCAGAAAATTGTCTGAAGTGGAGGTATTGAAGTTTCATGCCTGGTCTCCTGGAAGTGCTGAAAATAGTTGTAACTGCTGCTATTTACATGCCTGTTTTGTTGCTGCAATTCATCAGTATCTGTTGTACTGTGACGCTTGCAGAATATTAAGTAGTAGTGTTTATTTCTTGTATTGGACTAAGATTGTTACAGTTAATGAGAAACTGTTCTTTCAGCTCCTCCCTTTCCCCCCGATTTCAAAATTCATGAAGCTGTCTTACAGAAGTTACTGTGTGTGTGACATACATGATGGGAAAATGACATACATGCAGTAAAAAAAATACTGTAAGACCTTGTTTAAACTGTAGCATTTATAGAAACATATGCTTAACTACTTGTACAAAGTACACTCTAAAAGGAGCTTTTACAGTTAGTGTTGGATACTTTCTTCAAGATTTCTGCCCCTATACTATCTCGCATTATTCTCTTTCCTTTATTTTTTTTTCCTTTATCATTATTTGCTATATTCCCTTAGTTGGCATCCTGTGCATATGTAACTGCTTGGAAAAAATAGATCATTTGCAGTGTTTGATAGTTTATTGTCTGTCTTTTGTTGTTATTTACTGCATAATAATTCTGTCTTACAGCGGAGTTTAAGTAATACAGAAGATGAATGTACACACCTGAAAGAAATGAATGAGCGGACTCAGGAAGAATTAAGGGAATTAGCTAATAAGTACAATGGAGCTGTAAATGAAATTAAAGATCTTTCTGACAAGCTGAAGGTAATGACAAAACTTCATCTGACTTTGGATAGAACTGTGATAAATGGAACAAATAAATACAGTTTAATTTCTAATGTAGCAAACAAAAAAGGCTAAGAAACTTGTTAAACGACATGTTAACAATAGAAAGACACACATCATCTTCTACATATTCTTTAGGTTCAGTTTTAATGTCATTGAAACTGTCATCAGTTAAGTAACTTCCTGAAAAGGTTCCCTCTTCATTCATTTTGAAAGTTACCATACTTTTGGAGCTGAAATATACTATAGTATAAAATTATGTCTAGTGTAAAACTTTGTATCCAGCTGCTTTTATTTGGACTAGTAACGTTCAAGCTAAACATCTTAAAGGTAAGAGGAATGAAAACTAGAATTAGAAATAAATTTGCATTTCATGTTGCCTCTGTGCAGTTACAACACCACATAGTAATAATATGGCTCATCTTCAATCTTGCTATTAAGTTTGATATTAAACTAAATATCTAAGTATATTAATATTTAAGGTCCTTTGTGCTGGAGAACAGAATAATCACTTCATGATAAAGCCTGTTCTCCAAGAGTCTCCGATCTAGATAAATAGGAGTTGTGGATGAGGGAGGTAATGGTGTTATCTCTGGAGACCTGAGACAGCTGTTGCATTTGTCTTGGATAAATACTGGAATTGGAACCTGGGTTCCTAGTTCAGTACATCAGTGAAATTTTTCTTTCCAAATTAAAATGTTAAATTGCTGGTCTTAAGGCAGTTGTTTCCCCAGCAATGAGTTGATCACTGATGATGATGAGTATACACAGAAGAATCAAAATTGAAACTTATTACCTTGTTTTGAGGGAGGAGACTGTTTGAAACTTATGATCTTGAGATCCAGCAAAGAAAAATGTGGCTTTCAATCAAGTTGGTCTGTATAATGTACATTCAGTTCAGAAGGGCTCTTGGGTTTTGACTGAATTGAGATGCTGGGAGACTTTGGGCATTTCTTAGTTCTAGGGCCCTTTAGTGTTGCTGTAACATTTATATTCCTCAGTCAAAAAGTTAGTTAAGACATTTTGAGATTCTCTCAGTCTACCTGAAGTGAACTTCATATAAAAGTAATAGATTTTGATTTTTTTTTCCTTTTCTTTATCTGATTAGCAAAAAAAGTTACTTATGTACATTTAGTTGCATAAACGTCAAGAAGATCTATTCTTCCACATGTTAATTTTTTAACATTTTTAAAAATCTTTTTGAGCAGGTAGCAGAAGGAAGACAAGAAGAAATCCAACAGAAAGGACTGGCTGAGAAAAAGGAATTGCAGCATAAAATAGATGAAATGGAAGAAAGAGAGCAAGAGCTTCAAGCAAAAATAGAAGCTTTGCAGGCTGATAATGACTTCACCAATGAGCGGCTGACTGCTTTACAAGGTTAGTGACTAGCGGGGAAGGAACTTTGATAATTTGTTTTTCTTTTTATCTGTGAAATACCTTTATCTTGGACTTCTGTTTACAGTACGGTTAGAACACCTTCAAGAGAAAACTCTTAAAGAACACAACAGCTTAGGTAGGTGTGATCAGTTTCTTGTTTCAAGCTGGTTTCCGGATTTGCTGTTCAGTTACTTTTGTTATGATAATCTTGTAGTCTCGGTGTCTGGTGGAAGAGTTCCTATTCCCAGTTTTCCCAGTAAGGAGCTCTCCTGGACTGGTGGTTCCGTGTCGGGGCAGGGCCAGCAGAGGGCGCTGCTGCTGCGGGTGTTTACTCTGGCCCGGGGCCCGAGGCTTGGAGGGGACATAGAAACATTAGATTTTAAAATACTTTTTAATCTATATATGCACATATATATGTATGTAATAGGCAGTAATTCTTTGGAGTTAATAAACCTCTTAGACGTTTGAACAAACAGCAACGTGATCTGTTGTAGGAAACACATCAAACTTTGCCTGGTTTGTCTGATTAGGTGCTTGTGAGGAGGTGGTATGAAAAGCCAGGTACATTTCAAAATGCTGTGTTTATAAAGAAACAAAACCCAAAACATTTTTCTTGGTTCCAAAAATAATGCCCTTTCTTAATCCTAGGCATACAAGTTGACGACTTCATACCTAAAATTAATGGGAGCACAGAGAAAGGTAGTGTATCTGAAGGCTACCTTTTGTCTTATGGTTGATGTTTGAAGATGAAAAAATTCAAAATGTTCTCTAAAATTTTGCTTGGAATTTCTCTTTGAAATGAGTTTGTCCACTCCTGACCAGCTTTTTTTTTTTTTTTTTTTTTTTTTTTGCTTATGCTTCCAGTCACATTGTTGTTGGAAAGTTCCGTAAAATACAACAAAACAACTTGGAAACTTGGAGGCTTTGGAGGCTGTCCTTGTTTGTTGGGGTTCTTTTTGTTTGTGATAGGCTGTCACTGGAATCAGGAGGTGTCTACTGAATGACTGATGTCAGAGTTGTGGCACAAGAAAGTGAAGAGCTCATTGATTGTTTTTCCTTTTAATTTTCCTTTGCAACACATAGACATACAGTATTTTTCTAATAAAGTAGGGTATGCTAAGTAAAGTCAGCAAAACCTATTTTTTTAATAACATAAATATGAAAAAAGTGAGTATATAAAATTTATAAATAGTGGAAACTAACTTTTTAAAACTCAGGAGTATCTTTATGTGAAACAGGAATTAATACAGCTTGATCTAAGTGATAGGGTTTTTTAGAGGCCAGTTAGTTAAAGCCAAATAGTTTAGCTCATGTGTCTTAATGTACACGAAGTTTTTTGAGTGAAATTGTCCAATATCACATGTAGCAAAAGATATTCCAGTTATGATTCCAGATTGTTTAATTGGCTGAAATGTATTTATCCTCTTATGTAAATTTTAATTCTTTCCTTGATGTAGCTTGCTTCTACAATCTGAGGAATGGTGGTAGGATTGGTTTGAAGGTTCGGGGACCTATATAGAGAACTCATGGTTTTAACCAATATTCACAGTGTTTAAGGATTACTGTTTTTGTATTTTTGAGACAGAATTTTAAAGCTCCATATGCATATTTGTAAGTTAAGAGGTTCTTAACTAGGGAGACCAATAGCAAAATCAAAAGTTAATCATGACATAACCTCATGGCTGGTCCTTATTGGGACCAGGAGGAGAGATCTGTTAAACACCTACAGGAACTGTACCAAAACCTCCCCTAAATTTTCAGAGTGCTGGTTGCTCTAAGCGTCTTAGCATTTTAGGCCCTTAGCTGTGGTGCACACTGAGGTTGGCAAGCAGGACACTCAATATTTGTTCCTAGTTCTGTAGACTGCCATGAGATTTTATTTTTATATAGATTGATCCGTCTTGTTGATGCATAATTTTAGGTTGGTAATAGCTTAATATTTGATAGAATGGTTAAGAAATGAGTCTATTTTTCTTTTTTTTTAAACTAGACCTAATTTGAAACATATAGTAAAAGGTGTTGAGCTCTGACTTCAAATATAAATTATTTCATAGAGGAATAATTTATAACATCATACTAGACTTGATTTTTTTAAAGAAACAATTTTTGTTTGTTTTAAAATTGTTGGTAGGAATGTCATGTGAGCTTTTAAGTACTGATACCTTTTACAAGTCCAAATTTTAAAATTGCACATTTAAAAATCATTATGTGATTATAACAAATATCATTATATCACTGAAACTCACTTTTTTGTCAAAGTTGAAGAAGCAATCCCTTTTGGACTTATTTTGGATTGTATAAGAGTCAGTGTCATCTGAATGGATGTGTGACAAGATAGATTCCTCCATTCTATAAGTAACAGTGGAACTTGTGCTTAAACCTGGAAGTTTTAGGAAGCTGTTGGCCAAGTTATTTCTCTTTGAGTACAGACAACATATAACTGCTCATTCAAGTTCTTTCTGTGTGTTTATACAATCTACCACCTTGTTTGTCATGCACATACCATGCTATTTCATTATTCTGTATTTTAGCATAGTTTTTCATTATTCTGTCAGTTGTACATTTTTCTGCATCTCTGCCATACCTGATCCATCCCCGTTTCTCTGGCATTTTACAGCTTGCTGCCCTGTGTTCTCTTCATGACAGTCTGTGCCTTTCTGCATCTTCCGGTCCCTTATGTAGCCCTTGTGTGACAGATGGGCAGTTATTGCTCTGCCAGATTTTGGATTTTGTTCTCTTAAAAGCAGCAGGAAGCACTTACTGTTGGTTTTTCATTAGGGTTTTTTTGCTGTGTAGTTTTGCATTATTTTAGAAGAGCTAAGAATTTTGGGTTTATAATGCAGGTTGAGCAACTTTGGGAATTTAAGAGGAAAACTGTAAACCCCATGTAAAATCAGTATGCTTTTTAAAATTCCTTTTGTCTCTCGTTCTCTCAAAGTATGTGCACAGGCACACTACCTGGCCATGACAAGAATAATGATTTTACATTACTTTTTTTCTGTGGCTGTAGCAGCCAAGAGTTGTATTCAGAGTAGAGGAACTAAGAACTCATAGCCTCTCCAGAGGCTTTTCATAAAAAAAGTGTATTAGAGGATAATGGTTAGGCATTCATTTTCTCTCATCGCACATCTGGAAAAGCTGGTGCAGAAGAGAGGAACTTGTTTGTACATCAAGCCCCTGATAAAAGTTGTGTAGAACTAAGTTGTTTCAAAAAGTGGTATTTTTCTCAGTGTGTTGCACCACACCTGGCTTTCATCTTTAAATTTTGTGAGCCGTATATTACATAGAGAAAGATATGAGAAATTTGTATATGATCACTTAGAGGACCAGGTAAAAATGGAGAAAAAAATAAGAAGGGAAGTTTAAATATGGAAAATAAATTTTAGAGCCTGGTGCTGTTTTTTAAAAGCTCTGTCCTTGTTGGTTAAAAAAAAGTTTATAGAGTAACTTTGAAATATAGTAAAGCTTAGTTTTGCAGTTGAGCTTCTGATGTCAGAGCTAATGATTGAACAATTTGGTTAGAATGTACCATATTCTGCAGCTTTGTACTGATGACAGCCTTTTCACACTGCTGGACTCTTGGTCAAACGATTTTTGAGGTTCTTCAGAAATGAAGTGTTTGCACCTTGAAGAGATGCAGGAATTCTGATGGAGTTGGGAGCTGAACAAGAACTTGAGTAGACTTGGGAATGGAGCCCAGTTTTAGGAACTCTGCTGCAGAACTGTCTTTCCAAAGTGAAACTATTTAAAAAGTGTAGGGAGATATTCAACAACACTTTTAAAATAGAGGGCATTAGATATGAAGAATCAACATGAAGACTAATAAAAAACTTAGAAGATACCCTTTTAAAGCTAATAAAAATTCTGAAGAATATAGGTTAAAAACGTGTGTCTTTTGAAAATGCAGTTGAAGTACTTCTTTCTTCTGATCAGTTCAAAAGAATAATCTATTTCCTAGTATCCCTCAGACATCATTTCAATTTCATGTCTTGTCTGCTTGCATATTAACTCAGATTTGATTCAAAAGTCCATTGTGAGTACTCTGACAAATATTGTTAATATGCCTTTCAAATTTTTTGTTGCATCAATTTGAAAATGATAAGAAGATGTAAACTGAAGTGTTTCTTTCTCTACTAGAGCACTTTCTTTCAAAGAGTGGAGGGGACTGCACTTTTATTCATCAGTTCATAGAATGTCAGAGTGAGTACAAGAGTGTTCACATTTGCTTTAAAAACAACAGAAAACACAGAAAAGGTGGATGAAACCAGAATTTATCACTACTATTTAATATTTCTGTAGTAGCATAAATTTTCTAAGTGCAGAATTGTGGCATTGTGGTGTTACACAGATGTCTGGTAGAAGAAGGAATAGGATATCTTAGCTCTTGCAAAATGATGGTCACGTTGTCTCTTCTTCTCAGTTCATCATTTTTGTGCCCTGACCAACAAAAGGGTGTTATGTTGCCACATGATGTGTAAAACTGAGTGTAATTTTTCACCTGTTACAAATTAAGTTGAAAGCCTTTCAGTTTAAGCAAATATCACAGGCAGAAGGACAGACATGAGGTGCCTTTTCACATATCTATAATTTGTCTGATAACTAAAGGCCTTACACAACCTCCAATTAGTTGTAATGAAGAACAAAAGGGAATACAAGTCCATAGTTTGTATGTGGAAGTCCAAGAGACTGTTAAGAAAAACAGAAAATTGCAATACCAGTCTTTCTAAAGAGGTGTTATTCTGGAATGTGAAATGTGTTTTTCAAAGCAAATGACTTTTGAAAATGAGTAATGAAACAGCACTGTCTGCACATGTATAATTAAGGAAAAACTGAAGATGTTAATACTTTTTGCCTACCAAAAGAAAAATATCATTAGAATGAAGAGAAGCAAAGTGCTACTAAACTTCAAAAAAACCCAGAGTTTATAGAACTTATGTACGTAAAATTGAGCAGAGAAGCATTTAGAAGCAGAAATAAGACAGTATCTTTTTTTGACATTACGCCCATTGGACTCTTTCCTCTCAAATTTTCACAAGGAAGTTTAGCAGACTTGTTTGAATTTACTTCTTGTGATCCAGATTGCAGTGCCATAAACCGAATGACGTGATACTGCTAATGTTTGTCAAAGCAAATTTAAACTTTATTTATTTAAAAAATGTTTATTTAAAAAAATTAATGACTGCTAGCTGTCTTCTGTCAGGCTGCAGTTTAAAATAATTCTAAATTTTGCAAAGATCTGATATGAATCATCTTTGTTCAGTACGTAAAAATGAAGTTAAATGTTTGAGTAAACTTTTTTTGTCTAGACTGAACATGAGGAGCACACTGTGTGATATTCAAATACAAATTGGTTGCCTGTTTGCATTGTTTGGATGTTAGCGGAACCAATTTTGACAAAACCTAGATTAGTATCACTTCGGCAAACTAAATGTGATCAGTCTTGTCACTATTGAGAAGGAAAAGTGATCAACAGTATCTAGTAAAAGATTTTAAGATACAAAAAAAGTACTAAGAAGGGTAAAATTAAGATCAGTGTATTTATGCCTACCCTTTCTCGAGACACTGAAAGCTAAGAGTGAAGACACTGCAAGGCCTCGCCTGCTTCACTTTTAAAAGAATGAATACGAGTTCAAAAGGGTTCAGTATCTTGTATTTTTTATGACAGTCTAAGTTTTTACTCTCACATCAAGAAAAAATCCAAATCATTGGCTCTTGTATTTCTTCTTGGACCGAAAGTTTGCCTTTTCCGCATTCAAATGTGTTTAACTAGGCCTCACAATATCATGAGGTTAAAAACTGCAAACTGTACAATGTATTCTTTTTCTTTTGTACGTAAATGCTACCCTTCAGTCCTACTCCTATTCTTTGCTCTGTGTAGCATCAAGGGTTGGGAACTCCTGGGAAGAAAAAATACAGTTCCAGAGATTGTCAGGAACTCAAGTTTTAAGGTACACAGAAAGTAGTGTAGAATAATATCATAAAGATTGGCAATACAGAGAGAATAAATAGTTAATCATGTGGTAGTATGTTGGGGTTTTGCCCAGAGATTTAAGTATTGAGAGAGGAGCAGGTTTATTATTTAAACAATAATAATACAATAAAAATCCCAGAAACCAGATGGCTTGTAAAATCCAGCTTCTGCAGGTTTTTAAAGATATTTTATAATTATTTTTATTTTTTAAGCACAATGCGCTCACAATATCATCCAGTAACGTGTCCTGATCTGTAACATCTGTGGAGTGTTATGAAATCTGGCTCTGAATGATCTGGGAAGTCTGTTACTTTCTGATCATTGCATCCAGTTCACTTGTTGCTCATTCCATAGTGGTTTTTTAGTAACCACTGGTGAAAATCAGTGCTATCAACAGCAGAAGTCACGGTGCTTCTTTTTGACTAGTACATGATATACATTATTAGCAAAAATGTGATGATGTATAGACCAAAGTAAGATTTGTTGCCCTGCTAGATTCCTGTCTTTCACTCCAGTCTAACCCTTCATTTGTGTCCTGATTTTTTCCCCTTACTTGGTGATTTTTGCATTTGATTTTAAATGCAAGTCTACTTTTTTTCTTTTCACCAAACTGATTTTTGCAAATTTATTAACTGTAGTTTTTGGATGGATTGATTGGTTATTTTTGACTTTTCCTTTGGACCTGCAGGTGTCAAGTAAAGTTAAAGCTGTTTAGTATCACTTTTTTCAGATGGTTGGAAATTTGTATGTTGAGGGGCAGGTTTTTTATTGGTTTTCAAACCTGGCCTTCTTCAAAACTATTTTGATGCCAAAATGCAAATATAGAGGGGCCATGTTACTTAAGTGATAATTTTAATGTTAACAGATCTTAGCTATTATATTGCACATAGTGATAGGCAACCCAAATCTAAAATGGAGTTCTTAAATAGAAAAGATAATAAATGCCTAAAAAACTAAAGGAAAGCTGGCTTTAAGCTGCATTCATCAGCAAAAGGAAATATGAATTATCTTAGAAATGAACTGAAAGCTTAACTTCACAGCAGATTGTACCAGTAAAAACATTAGTTATATGCATCTCTGTGCTTTCTGCTAAGTAGGGAGTGGATTGCATGAAAGCTTAAATTCTTTTGTGCCAGAAATTAAAGATAGGATCCTCACCCTAAATTATATTTTGGTAGCCAAGATTGTACGTCTTGATCCAGGGAAAACACGGATTTAAAAATAAATCGGGTTTATGAAGTTTTCTGAAACAGTAAAATAAAAAAATGCAGGGATTTGAAAGAGATGTTATAAAGAAGACATCTCTTTAGCTTTTGCTTTCTGATTGTTGTCTGGATTCTGCCATTTTTAGTGACTAGGGTGGTAACAGTGAAAAATAAAATTCTGTGTAGTTTGGTGATACTAACATCCAATTTTCTGTGTATTATCTAAATACACACCAGCATGCTGAAATAAACTACTTTTTTGTTGGCTTATGCCATATATTAATGGTAGCGTTATTGAAACACAGAGAATGTTCACTTGTTCTGGAAGTTAGGAGAGGTGTCAGTCACCAAGTGCAAAACACTGACTGTGCCAGCTTTGGGTCAGGCTGGGCAAAGGGACTTGTGTGCTGCTGCTCGAGGTCTTGGCTGAAGAAACAGTGCCGAGGAGACACCTTTTGTACAAATGGTGAAATCAGTAATAGACACTAGAAAGCAGTAAGCCACCACAGAAACAAAAAAAACCTAAAGAAAACATGCCTGCAATTTCTTTTAGTCATGGAAGTGGAGTGTAAAGAGCTGCTGCAAAAGTTAGTTTGGAAAACATCTGTGCCAAGGAGGGTAGTCTGTGTTTTGTATTGTAATTATTTGGGGTTTAGCAGTTACTGAATTGTGAAAGCTAACAGATCTATCAATTCATAATGCTAAATTTTCCTCTGTAAGCTGATTATAGAAGCCTATTTTAAGCTAGCAGCCTAGCATGGTTGAGGTGTTACCCCTTCAGATCAAGCAGTTGAAAGCTACTTGCTTTTGCATTCAGCTGTTTTTTTCAGATCTACAGGGAGAATTTCTCAGCTCTTTCCTTGCTGCCTTCCCTTCCACCTGTCTTCCAGCTACAGCTGAGTCCTGGAATTATCGTATATGAAGACTTTTGTTTAGATTTATTTTATTTTAAAATGGAAGAGGACTCATGATATCACTCAAACTTCTGACTTGTGGCTGCCAGTAACTTGATTCCTTCCACGGTGCCTTTCTCAGTGTAGGCACAGTCATTCTCACCAGCTCTGAGGAACTCGAGGCTGTTCTGAACTTGGATGATGAGTGATCTCCTACAGTTGCTTGAGACCTAAAGCCAGTCCTGAAAATCCAGTGTTGTGTTCTGTGTATTTCTGAAGCAGTATTAGTAAAATATTACACTAACGCAGGATAATTTTTGTTGATAAAAGTAGGTGGAGGGAACATCTGTTTTAGACTGCTTTATCTGGCTGTGGGGGAGGGTAGAGGACGGGACAAGCTTTTGGTCATGAAAACCCGACTTCAGGGCTTTTTGTCTGGAAGCTTGTATGCCATCTATGGTTGTAAAGGATATCTCCTCCCAGATCTTGTCCTGCATCTGTCCTTAGATTGTCATAGTTACAGCAACGTGCCGTCAGAGTAATCTTCAAAAATACTTGAAGCCGGAAATTCTGACTAAAGTTATTTCATTTACTTTTTTTAAGTTAAAAATTTGAAGAGGATTTACTGTCATCCAGCTTCCTTAGTCAGAACTCTCCTGTTTGTGCTGTTCATTCAGCCTTCTCTGTGTCTCAGTTACCTGCTAACAGCACATGGAGTATCCAGCAAACTGCATTCCCTGCCTGATTATCAGGGATCTGGGAGGGAGAGCACAGAGAGGAGGCAAAGGCAGCTTCAAGCCTGATATTTCAGGGACTAACAGCTTTTACTGTGGTCAAAATCTACTGCACAAAACCTGCAAAATCTATTGCACAAAAACGGAGGACATGATCTGTAAGATGGGACCCTCAATAATTCTGTGTTGGCATCACTTCTTAAGGAGTTTGAAATAATGAAATCTCATCTGAAAAAAGAAGTGAATTATTCAGTAGTTTTTTTAGTGTCTTTGATTAATCCAATCCTGTTCTTCCCTTGGTGTTCTTGTTTGCCTTCATGTCCTAGCAGCAGTTAGGATGTAGTTAGCCATCTAGTCTCAAATTCCACTTCTAGGGTTTTTGTGCACCTCACATACATGGAGTAGACTTCCCTAAAGTAGACTTTTTATAAAAACTCCATTTTTCATGAACCTGAATGTGATGCATTCCTGATTTTTTGAAGGTTTGTGTAGCTCTTTTGAAAGATTTAAACAAAGAAGGGCTGTTTCTGTGTACCTTTCACAGGCACTGTTAAAAGCAATTGTGATGTGGAGGAGACTTCTCTACTGCTGTTTTATTGTGGTGCATTTCTACATTTCTGCTGTTTTGGGTGGATGTCTGTTTCAGGCAACCAGCTCTTCAAATTCCTTTTTTGATCACTAAACTTGAGAAATATATTAATTATTTGTTACTTCCTATTAGATTTTTTTTTTTTAAAGTACATAAAGTTAATTTTTCTAAATTCTCATTAGTGACCTGCAGCATTATGTAAGTTAATAAGGAGAAATAATTATGCACTGTATCACAAAGTTCCAGTAGGCTTGTGTGCTCTGTTTCATTATTCTGTACCAGAATAAAGTTTTTGTTCAAGCCTGAGTAGGAAGTAATATTATCAGCTTTTAATTTGGTCATGGAATGTACTCTATGTAGATGCGTGCAGGGAAAAGCTGGTTAAATTTGAGCTCGGAAAGTAACACTTATTTTGTTTGGCAGACAAGATCATAGATGAAGGACATCTAACCAAAGTGGAAGAAACAAAGCTTTTGAAAGGTTAGACTTCTGGATTATTTAACTGTTTTTGAAGCATGCTTTTTCTGTCACTCCATGCATGTTCTGTGTTAAGCCAGCAGTTTGAGTTTTGATTGAATATGCATGTGAGGAGAAATTCAATAAAGGGGAGGGAAATTGTTTGCTGAATTCTACTCCAAATACTATTGCAGGGTAAAAAGATTTAATGGAAACCATTTTTGAAGATGGAGTGCATGAAATGCTAGTCTCAATATTGACTTAGTTCTTACCTGAATATTAATTAAAAATATATTTATGTAATAATTCTTATAAATTCAATTCAAGCTTTAATGCCTGCATGAATTCCAAACAGGATTTTGGTTTTGTTATAGGGCTACATGGAAATAATGTTTGGTGTAATGTTTGGTGTAATTTTAAGTGTTAAATAAAAGTGTATTTTAATTCGACTATTTTCTAACTTACACCCTCATAACTCTAAAATAAGTATTAACTTCCTAAATGTGTCTTTTCCAAGTAAAATGTATCTGTGCATCTCTAACTCTTTTCTCTAATGTGTAAAGCAAGTTAAATTGAAGGAGCCAATTAGAAAAAACTTACCTTGTCAAGGAACAGTCATCCTAACCCTATAATGCCAAGGTCAGGAATGCTGCAAAGTGTGCAGGTCAATATTTCCCGTGTATCTAATAATGTACAATTGTTTGCACTTGCAGGCTCACTCCTCTCTTGCAGCTTTTTATTGATGTCTAGACATACTACCTCATTTCTTTACCCTCTGTCCTTCCACAAAGTGTTGTTGTGTTGAATAAATGTTAGTTTGTTAAAAGGTCCAGTGTTTTAGAGATACTTATTTTGTCTTCTCTTCCATTAATGCACAGACTAGCACCTTTAACCCCTTTCTGTATGTGAGGAAGCTATAGACAAGGTGCCATATTTGGCAAAAGAATGCATACAATAACTGTAACGTAATACTTGCATGCCCCTTCCATTGCAAAGCCCTGAGCTATTTTTAGTGTTTGGTAATATATTCTAACTCATCAAGTATGATGTCAACACATTTTAATATACTTTATCACTTCGGCTATATTTATTCAGCTCCATTTTATTATGGGAAATAGGAACAACTGCTGTGATATAATACAGTACAGGAAGGGGGTTTGTGCTTACGACTCTGCTTCCAGAATAGGAAGCAGGTTTCTAATAATTTGTCTTTTTGACTTCTGCTGCTTCACATGTAGAACTGGTGCATCTTTCCTCTGGTGCCTAATCTTTTGTGCCTTGTTTCAGAGGGAGGAGGACAGGAGGGAGGAAGATGCTGGTGTACTGAGGGTGGTTGGGAGGGAAGTATATAAGGGGGAGCTGTGGGAGAGAGAATTAATTCAGTGGTTGGAGCTCGCACTGTTCCTCCCATTTTGCACAGAGCAGTATTTCTATGGATGCCCAGATATGGTAAAGTTAGTTGGAAATGGATCTTGCTCAGCTTAGTGCTTCTGGATCGACCACTAATATAACTGACATGGGTGAGGCTTTTAGGTTATACTTTTCTGAATAGTTTAAAAAAGAATGTATTACTTGGTTTAGTAATTATTGCAGTTTTAATGACAGTCCTTTGAGCTTGATTCTATATGATAACGTAAAATGTTTTGATTTGTAACATCTTTAGATAATAGTTAAAAACCTTATTCCTAAAAATAAGAAAGATCCCTTTTTGTTTTAGCAAAGAACCACCCCCAAAGATTAAGTTTTTAACTACAGCAATCATGATGAACTTTGAAGTCTGCTAAAATCATGGGAGTTGTTTGGAATAACTGCCAGGTCTGAACCTCTAATGTGCTTTAACTGTACAGGTGCTTTTTCCCTTCCTCTTCTCCAGTTATTTCGGTTGCGTTAGGATGGGAAGAGTCTGGCTCTTCATCAGCTGCTTTGTTGTACCTGCTGCCTTCTGTTTCATCTATAAATAGATGTTAATCTGACACAGTTATAGAGAACGTTTCATGTTAGATGAAGAAAACTTAAGGGGGTTTATTTCTGTTAACCTGTCCATGTTCTGTCATGTGGGTTTCCTCATGTAGGTGCACAGGTTGTCACCAGTTTCCACTTACTTAGTTTTGAAGAAATTTAGTTCTGTGTATTCTCTCATTGTTTGAAAAGATGTCTCATTACCCCTTTGGTTTTTACTTATTTTCATACACTAACCCTATTGTATAACACGATTTATTTACTGATGTGCTTCTTTCTTTGTGTGTCCTGGTACTTCATTGTTGCATGTACGTTATCGACATGTGGTGAAATTATTTGTGTTCTCTGTGCTTTTCTGCATGGATGGTAGAAGTCTGTGTACTGGGAATGCTGTATTGACCCCTTTTTTATATAATATCTCTGCCTGGAACTTGAGACTCAGAGGAAACATCTGTTAACCTGCAGGTGGGCAGCAGTGCTGTCAAAGTGAGGCTCCGAATAGGCAGCCAAGAAAGATTTCATTTTGCATAACCTCACCTGCATGTTAGTGACAGTTCCTTGCTGACAGACCTGCTGGGTTAGCCCACATACAGAGATGTGTCCTTTTTTGATGGACCCATCGGAACTGAACCAGAATTGTTATTTAAGATAAATTTTTAAAAGTATATTTCAGTCACATATAATATTTAGACTTTGAGTCAGGGGTGATTCTGTTTGGGGAAAGGATGCACTGGTGTAATTAAATCCCCTCATTTTTTGAAAATATGTGATCTCCACTAAAAATCTAGAACTGGGAAAAATACCCCAACAACAAAAAAAAACCAGCAAACCAAAAAAACCCAAAACTGTCTGGCTTCACTAAGCTGTATTATATATGAACAGATATTTCATGAAGGTTGTTTTTTTTTGGTGGAAAGAACATACACTGCTTTCTCTTAATACAATTTAAACTGAAAATTCTTTCTAGGAATTAGTGTATTAATTTATATTGCTGTGATTCTTTAATGGTTCACACCACACTTATTTTGAACAGTACAGTATGTACAAGACTTGTTGTTATTATTTTATTTGTCCAAAATACTGAGGCGCAGTTTTATTCTTAACAGCAGTTTCTTTCTAACTTGCTACAGTATCTGCATTGTTCTAGTCTTCTTTTCTTATTTGTTTGCTGGTTGAATCAGCTTTTCCACAGTTCCAGCTGGCAAGAACACAGCATTAACCCAAGTTCAAGCTGTGCACGAGGCAGTTGCATCCCCTATTAGAGGCTAGGCTGGGTTAATGACTCCAGGGATGCAGAATCCATTTTAGCCCAGACTTGCAAAGAAATAAGCAAACAGCAGGTTTTTAACTGTTTCTTGAACCAAGTTGTTTTCTATTGACATTTAGCAGTAGTTTGGTGTATAGGAGAAATCATGAACAAAGCATTGATTGATTGTAGTTGCTTTTCCTTGTCTTTTGCAGAGAACCAAGCACGAGTCAAAGAATCGAACGATTTGTCCGACACCCTTAGCCCAAGCAAGGAAAAAAGCAGTGACGACACTACAGGTAAGAGTTTAACTGAGATTTCTGTAACCTCAAATTGGTTTGAATTAAATCTAGGTAATCAGGAGCATTTTCTGAAAAGAATGGAGTGTATTATGCAGAGTCAGGTGCAAGCTTAGAGCAGGATTGTCTATTTTGCGGCTTCATAATTCAGCTCATGTAAATTGAGAACATAAAAGCTTCTCTCCATGTAAAGAATGTGTATATGAGAACTGTCTGCAGTCTGCCTGCTCTCTGAAAGGTGTGGGGTTTTTTTTTAGATGCTCAAATGGATGACCAAGATCTAAATGAACCTATTGCTAAAGTAGCTCTTCTAAAAGGTAAACAAATTCACTTTTGCAACTTCAGATGCATAATCTGTATATGTAATCTTTTTACCTACCTGGTTTTTATCAAATGTGCATTAAAGTAGAATGCTGGAATTCAAAGATTTTAATCATGTAGTATAAAGAGTTAAATTTAAATATCAGTAATGGCTGCTTTGGGCGATGTGATGTAAAAGCACACTTTTGAGTGTTGCTATAGAAATAATCTGTGTATAGAGGTAATCTCTGCACTCACCAACGCTATTCTAGGAATTTACATGTTATAACTTTGACTTGAGAAGTAGAGTCAGCACACATTTAAAACTGATAGCTGTGGAGAGGAGGGATTCTTCCATCACTGACATTTTTCAAGCATTGTCAAATTTTATTTGCATAGCTTCCATCACTGTCAGAAATGCTTCTGTTAGTTTGCATCTGATGGGTTAATCAAAACAAGATCTTAGATTTTCTTTTTAACACAATCAAGATTTGAAGTTTGTGTTATAACTGTAGTTAGAATGATTGCTGAGGTTTAGCTTTGAGCTTCATTGCTATAAAAGTAAATTTTTAAAATTTTTTGCATTGAAGACATATACTTAAAACTTAATTAGCAAGCAGATATTTACATATTCATTAGCTGAAAATTTTTGTGGCATATTAATCAGTTATTACATTTAGCTTACTGCAAATAATTTTATGCTTCTTTAACAATTAGACACTCGATAAGATCTGTAAAATTATGCTCCTACTGGGATCACAAGTTAAAAAAAAGTCACAGTTCTTTGTGATTCAGAAAGACAGGAAACCATAACGGAACGTAGGAGACCTGTAAAAGAGCTTTTTTCTGCAATTGTTTACACTCCCTAATTTTACAACAGAAGGGCTTCCAAAAATTACACAAATTACTTTTGCCGTTCAGCAACATGTATAAAACTGAGTGTGATATTTCCCAGTGGACATCAGTTCAGCAAAATAGTTTAGAAAGGAGTGTTTGAGATACTGGGCATGTTCTGTTCGGGGTTTGCTCTAATATCTGCAACTAATAGCAAGTATATTCAGTGACTTCCTATGCTAGAAGGTAGAACTTGATAAAGTTGTTTGTAGTGATTGTAATAGTCGTTCTTTTGGTTATAAAATTGAGGTTGGCAGCAACTTTTCCACTTGAGGCTATTTATGGGCATTCCTATTTAGCTCTCACAAACCATTAAAAAATATCTGTGCAATGAATCATTTGCCCTTTTAATTTTTATGAAGAGCTTATAAACCCCACAGTTTTGTTTGAGTTTTTTTCAGAGAGGTACTTCATGTGCCTGACTTTGCCCTAAAAAGGATCTTATTTGCCTCAGAGAGGTTTTCAAGTGGACTTGTTATGCAGTCATGTAATTAAGGAAGAGTGAGAACATTTCTGATCTGGTGGCTGTTTGGAATGTGGAAACGGCCGCTGGAAAAGGCAGTGGTCTTGTCGGAATTTACAGAACAAATTAATGGAACAAGAAAATTATGAGACTTCTAACTGCTGTAGTTTTCTTCCAAGCATTTTTCATCAGAATTTCTGAGTGCGTTCAGGATTTGATTCAAGTTTCTACAAGTCAGAATCTGGCAAGGATGGGAAGGGGGGAGGCTGTCACAGATTAGTTGGCTTTGTTTTTTTTCCCCACAAGGTAAATGACTTTATTAACCATTCATAACAGTTCCCTGGACACTTCTGTTTAAACAGGCTGTTTGTGACTACTTATTGCAAAGTTAAGGACAGGTAGATGTTAAACAGATGGAAAGAAGCAATAAATGTCATTGGAAGATTGGTAATCTTGTTCTTACTTACCAATGTCCCTGTGTTTTCATAGTAATTACAAGACTGATCCATAGAATCTTAGTAGGAAATGTTTTCAGATGAGGGTTTGCTGAACAGTGGTAATTTACATAAGAAGTCTTGAAAATCAACAGTGGTCAGTTGGATCAGAAAGTTTAGGAACCAGTTGTTTTAAGTGAGAATAGCCAGATACTTTATTTTAAATATACGATACAGTTTCCTCCATGTGGATCTTACAAAGCTAAAAAAAAAATCTCAGAGTTTTAATTGTTTTGTCTGACTTCACCAGAGTACCCTGAATATTGTCTTCTGAATAACCTGAGAAATCCTGCAAAATTCTGAAAGTGAACTTTCAGAAGCGAGGCTTGAAGAAATACCAGGCTGCTCATAAAGTTGCTTCCACAGGCCAAGCATATACAGATAAGGGATCAGTTAAGACCACAGCCTGTGTGCTTCTGTTATCAAAAAAATTGTTTTAAATTAAAATTGTTTAAAAAAAGCTTTTTAAGCAATTTTAAAATTACCATTAGAGTCAATGTTAAGGGAAGCCTCACTGTACTTTTGTGGGAAATACTGGTATTAATTGAGAACATTTCTTACAATGTGGCAAACAAACTGATCACAGATTAAAATTTTCCATGAGGTAGAAAAAAAGAATGAGGGTTTTCAAATTGCTGTATTTGACCTTTTCTTTTTTATTTAATTTTTTCTGGCACCTTGTTGTAATTAATGGTAACTCCTTAGCCTTCTCCAAGAACAGTTAGTCGTGATGTGAATTGGCTTCTTAAGGAAACTGATTCTAAGTGTGATGATATTTAATAGTTTTATTATTTATAAATAGGGCAGTCCTACTCATTGAAGAAGTACTTTTTAAAACTAGAATTAGCACAAAAATTGTATCTGCTTTGAGCTAAAAGACATTAAATTTTCAGTTTGGGTAAGACTAAAAAGCCAATATTCTCTTGTGCTTATGTTTCTTGGCTTTTGATTTAGAAGTGTGTCAGGCAGATGGAAATTCCTTTTTTGTGTTGAGGTAGGAAAGAGTTTACCCTGATGGTGCCTTTGCTAAACAGATTATGTTGTCCCTTAAATTGAACCTCTCATCTCTTTTGAAGCAGTACTGTCTTTTATGATTTGTGCTTTCATTGACTGGAAAACACTGCCACCAGAAAGTTCATTTAGGGTGTCTGTTGTTGGATTTGGGACACTGCTTCTTTATCAGGTGTGATTTGAGCATAATTTGTCAACTTCCTCATCCATTTCTTCTGAAAAGTCTCATTAAGGAGGGCTGAAAGTCTAATTGCCCTAAATCTTTATCCATGAGAAGCTAAGAACAAAACATGTTCAGTAAAAAGAAACTTGGATTTAGAACTAATAAACTATAAAACAAAGTATTTGGATGAAATATGTAGTCCTCTCTGTTCTTTCTGCTCTCATAATTTTGTTCTGAAAAGGTCGAAAAGCACATGTGTGTCCCCAGCTCTGCTCGAACCCACCAGTTCATTACTGCGAGAGCAGGAAAAACAGCCCCTTAGAGAGATGCAGTATGAATGCTTTAGCACGATTTGCTTAACAATTTTCTTAATTAAGAGAACAAGAAAAAAAATCTATAATTACTTTATTGGTAACACATGCAGCTAAATATGAATGTCAAAAGTATAACGATGAATTAAATTATGGCTTTTTATTTTTTCCTTATTAGTGAGAGGTCCAGGCAACCAAAGCAATACTTTTTCTAAGCCTTTATCTTAAATCCATATGGTCTGTAGTTGCAGACATTTATTGAGCAGGTAACTGTGTAACATGTCCCTTTTCTATACCCCTTCTCCAATGATACACAGCTGGAATTCTTTCACCAGTTTCCTTCCTTTACCTTTGATGTTTTATACCTTGACCTTTGTGTTTTTCAAATCCTGTACTGCTTAGAGTGTAACTCTGAAGTTTCTTGTGGCCTGTTGGTTTCTGCTCTCTGAGGCTGGGTAGACATAACAAAAGCCTCTTTGGGCCTGCACTCCAAGGTCACCCAGCCTGTCCTAGGCCCAAAAAGTATAATCCAAAGAGCTTCTAAGGGGGGGCAAGCAGAGGGGAAATTACATCATTGAACTGAAGCTTTAATTGGAGAATTAACCCTGATATGCAAATGAACCAAACCTATAAAAGTGTGAAGAACCTGTGACCTGTCATCCATCTTGGCATCCATTTTTGGCAATAGCTTCTGGCTCCCAGGGTGTACCTTTGAAAGCCTTTCAAATAAATACCCATTTTATTCTTTTACTCCTGCCCAGTCTCTGTGTCTAAAAGGCCTCTTAAGGCATCACCTTTCTCACCAAAGGAGCTTTACATCAAGTTTTAGCCCTGTACCTCTAGAGTTTATTAGTTCTGTTTGTGCCTATTGAAAGATCAGTTTATGCATGGACACTGCTTAAGGAAAATCTAGTAAATGAGAGTTTGCTGCATGCTGTTCCTGGCTTTGCAGAAGCCTGGAGGCTGGAGTGTTCCTGCATCTAATTTCCAGTGTGTTCCCATTAGAGGACACTGCTCTTAGTAACAAATACTTAGTTTTCCTCTTTTAAATTCCTCCAAAACTTCAGCTGTAAAAGTATTTAATTTTTCTGTGACTGCGAGTCGTCTCTTGTAAGCACAAGAGGCATTTAATATGCATTTTAGCTAATACAAAACTTATGGGGAGGGGAAAATGGTTTTATTTAGTATTTAAATAACGTGCATAGACTTATGATCATACTTTTAAGATATAATAAAAAAAAATTAAGTGCAATATTTATCTTGGTATTCACTAAGGCCACTGAATGAAATAAGGAGGCTTGAATTTTCTTCTTTGTCTTAGTTTTGTTTTAGAAAACTTCCCTAAATTTTTCCTTTCCTTTTTGGTCCCCCAAGGGAGAGGGAGGGGCTGAGCCTGGCAGTGTGGTGGGTGGGTGGCAGCAGTGAAACACAGAACAGCAGCTCTTGCCTGAGCCTGTGCACTGAGACAGGCTTAGAGCAGCTTCCTTTAAAAAGAGACAAGTGGCAAACACAGTCAAGGATTGTCTTAGGCTTGTTGTTCCGTGTTTTTGTCAATCCAGAAGTCCTTGCCAGGCTGTATAGTGTTTTTAAAAACTCTCTAATTCTTCCTTGTTATTTTTTTTCATACTGCATGTTACGTACAATGAATGTTTTGAGGTTTGCATATGTTTTACTACTTCTAAAAGTATATTAATATTTTTGCTAATATTTGCCTAATCCAATTTTGAGTTTAATTTAACTAACTTTGGAAGATTTGAGTAAAAAGTTGCCAATCATCACATGGCAGTGCAAATTAAACTGTTGTACAAATTTATGATTTAAAGAAAATGTTCTTTTACCAGATGAATTGCAGGGTGCACAATCAGAGACTGAGGCTAAGCAAGAAATTCAGCAGCTGCACAAGGAGCTGATTGAAGCCCAAGAGCTAGCTAGGACAAGTAAACAAAAATGCTTTGAACTTCAAGGTGAGACCCAGATCAACTTGGTTCTGTAGGGTATTTATCAGGTAGTTCAAGATAAACCAACATGTTTTCATAGTACTGAGTACATCCTTGAACACTGTATATTTCATCCTTAGTTAGATAATGGATGTAATTGAATGTCTTCAGTGGTAGCTCTTTGTTAGATCATCCTATCAGCTATGTAGCTCTATTGTTTTTGAGAGGAAATAGTATAGTCCAGTTTAATTTCATATTGTTCAGTGTTCTTTAGGGGTTATATTTACAGGTTTGTTTTTTTTTCTCCCACACCAGTTTTCATTTAGCACACATGGAGTTTTTGGATCAGGCAACAGATGATATTAATTTCAAATTAACTGTAATACTACCACAATAATGGAATGATGTCTTAGTATTAACTTTTATTAAACTACTTACACAGTTACTACCGTTGATAACTTCCTGAAATAATGTGTTTGTTTAATCTGTTCATTTAAGGGGAGGTTGTGACTAAAATTAATTATACACTGAAATACATGTTACTAACAAAAACTTTTGGGCACATTTTCACTTTTATTTATAGCACTCTTGGAAGAAGAGAGAAAGGCATATCGAGTGCAAGTTGAAGAATCCAACAAGCAAATTAATGCTCTGCAAGGTAGGAATTTCCCCCCCCACACACACACTCTTTAGGGAAACAATATAGTTTTGAGTGTTTCTGTGGCATCATAATCTCATAATCACTAATAAAGGAAAGTGTTTGAGTGTATGTTTTAAATCTGATTTCTTTCATCATATCTTTGAATTTTATTGTGGAATGTTTCCTGTCAATTCCTATGGTTCTAATAGTCACTTTAAAAATGCAAAAGATGTAATCTGTAATAGATACCTCTTCTTCATCTCTTTTTAATCTTCTTTCTCAGTTCGGAATGATCCAGGGATTCTTATTGGGACTGCCTTCAGAGCACTCAGAAGCTTAGGTGTTTTTGTGATACTCAGTCTCTTTATTGTAGGATCCTCTTAATGAAATTTTTCATTCAGATCCACATCCAGCATCAGAGCATGCAGTAAAGTTGTTGCAACAGAGACCCTGTCCATCCTTTTTTGAAAATTGATATAACCAATCATGCTCTTTTCAGCCCAAAATGATTACAGCAGGATGTAATCCCATGATTTACATAACTTCTGAGTCAGTCACATATTCTGTATCACATTAACTTGTCATCCATGCATGTGAGTGAGCTTGTTGGTCGAGTCTGTCAGTCTGTCCAGACTTAAAGCCAAAAAAGGTTATATTGTGTTGTGATTTCCCTAGAGCAAGCATTAGTTTGAAGAGCTACTCAGCCACTGATTGTTACAAAACTAAGGAGCTTCATCCCTTGGGATCTTTGTCAGCATATCATTTGCTTTGGGCCTAAACATGTCTGGAAGGCAGATGAGCAGACAGGCAGGTGGACTGACAGCCCTGACTTTCTGAGGAAGTCAAAATAGCCCTAGACAATTGTTTTCTGGGCAGTAGTTTGTTGTGTAGTGTGTCATATACTAGTTACACTGAAAAATTTAGGTAATAGCTGTTTTATGTGACTGTCAGAAAAGAATCTTTACATTTTCTGCCATTGCTCTTGTAAGAAGGAGAAGCTTATAGAATGCTCATCTTCAGAATGACAGGAGCAATTTAATTTTGAGTGTTTTCTTGCTAATAATGAAAATTCTTCAATTAGTAAATGCCATAACAATGATTAGAAAATATTTGATAATTATTTCTGTGCAAAAAAAAAAAAAAATTCCTTCTAAAAAGAGAGAATGAAAGTAGAAACTTGACAGAGCCAAACTTAATTGCAAGATTCCTCTTCTCAATTCAGTACTTTTTTGTTTTCTGGATCCTTCTCAAGAGAGGTCTTGCTGATGTTCCCTCCTCTCTCTGTTGTAGTTCAAAATGTTCTGATGTTCATTGTATGTTTTGCTGCTTCCCAAACTTCTAGGGTGTGACAGATCTCACAATTTGGGGGAAAGGTGTCAGGATTCTCCCTTGGCAGCCCCCGTGAACTGCAGGGCAGAAAAAAACCCAACCAACTGGCAACTTCATGTATTTCTAGAAGTATTTTTGTGGAATCAATGTTTTAGACCAGCCAGTGTTGCTGGCTTTGTTTGTGATAGAGAAGAGAAAGTGACAGAGAAACAACTGAGGTCATGTCTCTACATGTCAGATTCATTAGATGAACACATAGGTAGAGCAAGGAAATTCAAGTAACTTGTTGCTCCTTATTAAAAAGAAAAAAAAAGAAGTGAAGCATTCAGTTAGATGAGGTAATGGCTTACATAAACAAGAGATGTAATGGAAGTTTTCTTTCTAATTGTCCTCTCAAATTATATCCAGTGCTTCAGAAACGGTTCCCATATTGTTAGTAGTAATTTTCCTGTGTAAGTTATTTCTACAACCCCACCAAACTTACAACTCGTGTGTGTCCTTGGATTTTCATTCCAAGACTGTCCAAGAGCTTGTTTTCACGCCTGAATGTCTAAAGGGAAAGCTGTTCACCAACAACATGCACAGAATAAAAAAACCCACATTTCTTTGAAATGCTGCCAGCACCAAGAAGCAGGAGTTTAGCTTGGCTTGATGAAGAAAATACTATTGGGAAGATGTGGTTTGCATTCCTTTGCTCAGGCACCTGCTGTATTAGCAACTTGTAGTTCCTTGTGTTTTAGTGCATATTGTTTTGGTAGGTTCAAGGCTTCTAATGTAAGGATACATGGAAAGGCAATTGTTGATGCATCATGTGTTGTCTTACTGTCAGGTTGTTCTCATCCACTGCTTCGTTTGCTGTTCTGTTAGTATAAGCCTGTAGAAATTATTTTCAAACAAACGAGGTGGTAGTAAGCCTCATTTTGCTCATATATATTTAAAAATCCATCATGCTGCAAATGTCTTTGTTGTGGAACAGATAGACTATTTCATCCTTTACAGAATTGCCATGAAATTAATTTACTATTGTGTATAGTAGCTCTTAGGTATTACAATATATAATAACTACCATATTTTTTCCCATTATGTCTTTTTCCTTCACAGTGGGGAATTGGGTGATTCATAGGTTCTTTAGTGTCTTCAATGAGATAAATGTCTTGCTGGAGCCTGTTTAGAGGAGGGCACAAAAAAGATGAATTTTACTTCTTCATTGCACATCAGCAAAGTTTCTAGGTTGTACCAGTGTATGAATTCTTTCTGTATGGCTATATAGGTAGCTACTGAAAAACATCAAGTGTAATTGTCATGGAGGTGCAAGTCTCTATTGAGTACCTCTGATGTTCTATCAGTTTACAGCAAGACTCACTCACATTGTTCCTGTCATGCTCTATAATGGACTGAGAGGACAAAAATAATACAAGTAATCTAGGAAGGTTACTCAGCCTTGGTTATCCTCCCCAAGCTTTTCACTGTCCTTGTTTTGCCCTTTGGTTCTGAAACATACAACTTGAAATCTGTAATTCTGACCCCCTACAGTATCTTACATTAGGCTTTCAAGTGCTCTTAAGAATTTTACCTTTTCTTCTCAGAGTAATTCTTCAGTAATTTAACAATTGCTTTTCTGCATGTTGGAATCATGTGAAATACATTTTTTTTTTTAAAGTGAAACTCACAGCAAATTAAACACTTTGCTCCCATCAATCAGGGTTACAACTGTAGTTCTGTGGTTCTTTCATACTTCCCTTTCCTCTGTACTGTACTTTTTTTTCCAATCGTTCACAATGGATTCTATTTGAATATGTGTTTATGAAAAATTGTGCTCAGAGATGTCTTTAGTAATGAAAGGGTTTTAGATGGGAATAATTTATAGGGTTTGCTTCATGCAGAAATGTCAAGTAGCCTCGTGTATGTGACTGCTGCACATTTACAGTAAGCTGTAAATGCTAAAGGACCTTCTTCTAGCTCAGTATACTTGGTGCAGCTGTCCCTTTCAATTTAAAATTCATCTTGTGCTTTGAAAGATGCTTTTTGCAAAGAAATAATGTTTATTTCCTCTACTGCATGTTGAGAATGGAGTAGAAATTACTCTGTGCCTCAAATATTTATAGACATCACAAGTTAACTGCTGAACAGGCAAACATTTCCAGTGTAGCTTTGCAAATGTTTGGCTTGTGACAGAAGCTTTCCTGCTTTTCCTCTTGTCCCTGAAAGCCCCAATGTCCTTGTCCTCTAATATTTGTTTTGCTTACAGTGATGTTGAATCTAAATCTTGGTTTCAGATTTTGGAAAGTTGCTTTGGTATCACATACACAGCACAGCCTTGGCAAAGAAAGCTTTGTCCAGACATAATTTTTGTTTCTTTTGACTCTCTGTATTACATGGTCCACATACTTGTGTCTTTAAGGGTACAGCATTTGACAAGATTAATGTATTTTTTCAGTTGCTTTAGGCTTCTTTAGTCCTGTTAAATATCAGTATGTTGAGAAAGGGAGGTAGGGTTTTTAGGCTTTTTAAGTACAGTTTGAAAAAATATGAACACGAATGTCTGCTTTCCAGCTCAGTTGCGAAGGTTACAAGAAGAAATTGAGAATCTTCGCAAGGAAAAGGAGAATGAAATTTCAACCACTCGAAATGAACTAGTGAGTGCTCAAAATGAGATTCTGTCACTTCAAAAAGTAGCAGAAAAGGCAGCGTCAGAACGAGACACAGATATCTCTACACTGCAAACCGAGCTGCAGACAGTGCGAGCAGAGCTTGAACGGTGGAGGAAAGATGCCTCAGATTACGAAAAAGAAATTGTCAATCTGCAAGCCAGTTTTAAGCTCAAATGCCAGCAATGTGAGGAGCAGCAGAAGGAAGAGGCCTCTCGCCTGAAAGGTACTTGTTTGAAAGATGCCGCAGAGCATTGCTACCAGAGCATCCTGCTCAGTGTGGCGAATGCCAGTTATTTGAATCACCATTTGTCTGTCGCCTGTAGTCATTTACTGTGTGTGTGTGTCTGTATACACACACACGTATTTGTGTGTGTACCAAGGCTCGTAGTGTTAGCAAAGATGTTTTGCATGTTTCATTGAACAGTTATTGTCAATTATGCCTAAATTAACTTAGGTACTCTTTGATACCAGAAGTAGACTGAGGATAATTCCACCTAGAAAAGATGGAAAACTTTTGCATTTTGAGGGATTCATACTGTCAAAACTTTCTAAGAGGACTTGTGTAACTTCTCTATAGTTTAAGCCCATAAAGGGAGAGCTCCAGACTTTTTAATTCTACCAAAGCTTCACCAAAGCTTATTGCTTTAAACATTCTTTTCCTTGTAACAGAGGCATGGTTTCTAGTGATTCTCTTGCTATTTTCAAGCCTTGGAAATAATTTTCTTGAAATATGCATTTCTACCACTGTTTCTAAAATACTAGAATTGACCTATAAAAAGACTGTTTTCTATTTCTTTGTACCTTAGAAAAAGCTTTAATGAAGAAAATAACTTCTCTGGTAATGGGTCATAAACCTCGTAATAGTAGAAGATACTGTAATGTTTTACAGGTGCTCATGAGAGAATTCATGTGATATGATAAGTATATTTGAGATTTACAACCGATAGCAGCTTTTCCTGCATTTATTAGCTGGTGTTACTTGAAGCAGTCATGAAATAATTTTACTTAATTGAATTAAATTTATTCATTGCAGGTGAACTTGAGAAGTTGAAGGCAGAGTGGATTGCTCTGGAAGCTGAATGTGTTAAACTGAGAAAGGAAAATACTTCTCTTACATCTGAACTTCAGCGACAAGAGAAGGAGCTTTCTAGGTAAGGACACAATGGTTTGTCTGGGAGGTACCTCAGCAGCTGAAGAGTTTTGTTGTTGGTTTTTTCTCCCAAAAGAGGTACTAAATGTTAGTTATACACAGCAAGCTGGGGACATATATTTAAAAGCAAGACCATGGCCAGCCTTTTGTGTCAGCACTTTCTTTGTACAGGGAAACGATAATGGTCTGTACGTCTATGATTGCTCTAAGCTGACATTTCCATGTTAAAACCAGTGTGTTAAGCTTTCAAGGATGAAAAGTGTTTATGTAAATTTAAAATGCATAAGGAATCAATTGGATTTGTTTTTCAGCTCTCAGAAGCAGAGTTTAGCACTGACCAGCGATATAAGTGTTCTTGAAATGTCTCGAAAGGAACTTGAAAATCAGATGGGATCTTTGAGAGAAAAACATCAACGGTATGCAGCCAGTTTGAAAACTCAACTCAGTGAAGCTGAGAGTCAAGCAAAAGATTTTCAGAAAGAGGTAACATGAAACATTTCCATTTTGCAAGAATTTAATGCTCAATGGCTGAAGTTTTTAAGCTAAATGAAAAGAGAAAGTTTTCTGGTAATGAATTTATTTCTTATGTTTATTGCAAGCAGTTTAAATGGTAGCTAAGAAAATATAAACTGGGAGTCAAATCTAAAAAGGAAGACTTCAGCTAAAAACATGTGTTCTTTGGGAACTTCCTAAACCTTCCTTTCATGCATTGCTGTAATGATTTACTTTTAAGCTGTTCAGACAGGTAAATCGTTACTCAGAGTCTTCATGAACATCATGATCCAGAGTTTCTTTAGCTGTTATGAGTCAAAATTAATTCTTTTTTACAGTCTGATCTTCCTGGTTAGATTTGAACTCTTTTATTTGACGATGGGACTACACATTCTTTACAAAGATCTCCTTTTATCTTAGTGGATTTGTAAGTGCCTAAGGAAGAGCCAGCATTCTGAGCATGTATTTAATCTGCCTGGCCTCTAAAGATTATGTCTGGAGGAAGGCCATAGTCTCCAACACTTACTCCTTCCCTCTTTGTGAGCAGTTTGAGTGTATCCCCTGCCACTGCTCTTAGTTTCTTTTGCCATCCTTTTGTTTGATTTGTGATAAATTCATCCATGTTACATTCCTTACAATTCTCAGAATTTGAAAATCCCAGTTATCTTAATCTCTGTTTTGTAATCAGATAAGTATTTGTAAAGATGCCGCATCTTCTAAATTTGGGGTGAGTGCCAGTACTGAAAGTCATTGGTTCTGTCCTTACTAAGCCCAGTCAGGAGGACTGCTGGAATAGAATAAATGGGATGTGGATTTGAAAAAAAAAAAGCTACCCATTTTGTAGGAACATGTCACATTCACCCAGTACTGTTTATTCTTGACCCACACTGAGGGTTATGGCTTGACAGTAACAAGGCATAATATTTTTCTAATGCCTGCCTTGCTGTTAGGTTTGAATTTGCTGTGTGGGAAGAGGGTTTGATTTACTTCATACAGAGTGTTTATTTTTGCACCTATTGGAGGGGTGTAGGTATTTAAGATGCAGCCTAGATGTAAGACCACTATTCAGATGTGAAGGACTCCTTGTTCCCCACTTTCTTGTTTTTTATTTGTAGTTTTTACAGTCTGTTCCAATATGATAATAAATAACTGGTATGAGAGATTAATTAAGGCTTAGCATTTACTTTGTATTTCCTTGGGTTTAGTAATCCTAGCCCTGCCAAGCTGGGCAAAAAAATTTAATTTAGAAGAAAAGAAAATCTAAATTCTACCCTGCTTTTGTGGAAAGAGAGTGCACTGATGCAAGACGAGTTAGTCTAGGCAGATGACAGAAAAGGAAGCTGTGTGCTAAGCTGTCAGCATGTGTTGGGTGTCCAGGGGTCCACAGATTGTTCTCTCTTTGTCTTTAGTATGAAAGAACACAGACTGTGCTCTCAGAGCTGAAGGCAAAGTTTGAGGTGGCTGAACAACAAAACCAGTCACTCACGGAAGAGCTCAAACAATGTAAAGAAAACCTGAAGCTGCTACAAGAAAAAGGAAACAACGTAAGTCTGTACCAAATGTGTGGGGAAGTCAGGTTATGACACTGGCAATCCTGTTGATTGAAGTAATACGGAAGAGTCAAAGAGAAAAGGATGGACTTTAAAAAAAAAGCCAGCTGTATACCATATTATGCAAAATTCCATTCTGGTCCTACCTGTGCAGATTTGCAGATTATTACACTGTTACAATTATGCATGAAAGCTAAACTTACAGGTGCTTGACAGTTTTAAGTATGTCCTTAGATATCTGCTCTCTTGAAAACATGTGGCTTAAATACTAGTGAATCAGAACTAAGTAAAATTTTCTGATTTCAAAGAGTGATACAGGGGTAAAAGCTGAGAAACCTGTATCCAAATGAATTGAGCAAACTTTTTCAAGCTGCTCTTATTTTATTAGTATTTATTACAATGGATGCTCCTTCCTTACTCTTGCTTATGCTTCTTAACCATGGTTATCTCTCATGGGCTCATTCTTTAAACAGTAAAGTTGAGCTGTCCTTTCTATTCACTAATGAAAATACTGTTTTCTGTTGCAATTTATTTGAGAGGTTGTATCATTAGAACTGAGTTCCCAGCTGGAGACAGCTTTTTATTTTACTGAGATTCTGAAATGTTCCAAACATTAAGGGTGTGGCAGACGCATTATAAGGTGGCCACAGCCTTATTTTAGGTCCCTTTCTATACTGGGAGGGCTGTTTTTGTCTACCTGTACTGCCTCTGTGCTCAGTGCAGGGTGAACACTGTAATGCACAGTACAAAACAGGAGGATAATAAATGCTCTGTAACAGACTTTAGCAAACTGTTTATCTGACTACAAAGAAAGTTTTACAGATCCCATCCTCTAAAATCAGCTGGATGCCAGAAGTTTGTATTAATATCCTTACCATAATCAATTCTTGAATATAAACCTCGAACAGTATAGAGCTGTCAAAGATGTAAAGAATTCAAAGCATTTCTCACTTTTTTTCAGCCATATTTTCAGGGATATGATTTCATAATCCTCTTGGAACCTGATTCTTGCTTAGAATTTTTCTGCAGTGCTCAGATAATGCTGAGTTACTTGACTTACTTAAAGCAGAAGTCAAAAATAACTAGACAAAAACCCCACCCCATTTTAATGGAAGAGATCACACTGAATAAATAATTGTGAATGTGAGATTTTCTGCTCTGTTAAAAACATTAACCTCAGAATCAAAATGATCAGTGGAAAAAGGGGGATAGTAAAGGGTTGAAATACTGTGAAGGAAATTGGAGCACCTGATGAAAGTGGAAAAGCTAAAAGGAAATTTTAGGAAGAATTAAAGGTGAGTATTTAAATGAAAGCAGGAGCCATGGCAGTTGCCAAAATCTGCTTGCATAAGAGGAGTTCATTGTGACAGTCGAAACCTGGAGGTCAGGGTGTGATGAAGAGCATCCTCCATATAAGGGCAAACTCTGCTCACCAAACATTACTCACAGTCAGTAATGTAAAACATATCCATCTTGGGGATTGTTTCAAACATCATGGATACTGGGCTGAGTTCCAAGGTCAAATTTTTCAAGTACCATTGCCCCCTTATGCTGGAATCATTATCTGCTACTTCATTTCCGAGGACAGAAAGTGACTTCCCACTGTGGGATTTGTTCCTTTTTGCAGCCCATCTGTGTCTGAGTTTGCATATGTTCATATTCTAATAAAATATGCACAATTTTATTGAAGCACCTAGTTACATGCTCCTTGACAAGAGGGAGCTTTATTATGTATTAATAAGTTTGTGAGAGAAAAATCTAATCATTTGGAGGTGATCTCATTGAATATGATGAATATTTATCATCGGTTTCATTTGCCAAGAATGTGTATAACTTACAAAAAAAATCTATTGAATTGTTCAGTGAACCAACAAATGTTAGAAAAGACAAGGCTTCTGTACTCCATTTGGGATATCATTTAAATATTAAGTTTTAATATTTAAGTTTTACTTTAAAAAAAAAATTTGCAGTGTTGTGTTTTTGAAATGCTTAGCAGTGTGGTGTACTACTTGTGCTTGCATGCTTGTAGTCACTGGTTACTTCCTGATGCGCTTTACGTGACAGATTTAATGATGTGAATGGTTTGGAACATCAGCTGCTCTGGTTGATTTAAACCTCTGGCACTTTTTTGAACACTGCTGTGATCATTTCTGCTTTCTGTGGGAAGGTGGCACTGTGATTCGTGGCACCCATGACACAAAAATAATCCTGCATGAAAAAAACTTCAATAGTGACACATAATTTTTCTGTTAAGTATTTGCCTTGATTGAAAAAAAATTAATTGAACAAGACTAGAATACCTTCTATTATTCCTGTGTTTTGAACCATATTGGAGGTTCTATGAATAAGTGATTCCTATAAATTCATAACAGGATGAGATTTTACTTATTAGTTACAATGTTTTAGAAAAGTTAAGCATGAATTTATCATTTGTGTATTTATTTGACTGAACAAAATCAAGGTAGCTTCAGCACAAACAGTTTCAAAAATATTTGGCATGGTTTGACCTTAACCTCTGTTTGTCTTTGTGTGTGCACAAATATATAGAGTAGGATACAGAGAAAGCAGATGTCTTCCAAGGACAGCTTAAAAAGCATTTAGGTCCATTTTTGCGTTTAATTTATCATATCACAGATAGAGGCTGTTCATCCAGAATGTGCAGTAGTTTACATGAATTCAACATAGCTGAGAAAACGTGTGGATGGTTCTGAGGAGGCCATAAGCTGTTTGAACCCTGCAGTCTGGCCAGCTGCTGGTTTGGCCCAGCTGCAGCATTTGATCAATTTTCAGAATTCCGTTTGGTCACAAGGCTGCTGACCTGGCAGAGATGCTGAGCTCTGTGTTATCTCTGATGGAAATGTGCTTCTCTGCTTTTTAGTAACTGAGTGTGGATTGTACAGTCATGTTACAATCTCACAGAAATGTCTGAACTACTGGGTTTGCCTGTGCACATATCTGTAATTGATTCACTAATGGAGGAAAAAGATTGTTTTTCCGGAGGCTGGTGATGGAAGATGGAAAAGGCTAACTAGCAAGGAATGAAGTAGCTGAAAAATCCAGTTTTTGGTGTGAGTCTGTCTCTCAAGAAATCCAGATGGGATTTCCTCTCACTTAGAAAAACTAAAACTAGCTACAAATAAGATACAGGCAAATCGTTTAAGATTTGTATCGTTTTCAGGTGCTAAATTCCAAGTTGTGACAAGAGGTTTCTTGGAACATTTTCTGCTTACTTCCCTTTATTTTTAAACATCCCTGTTCATTTGAGTAGAATGGTGTACTAACTTTGTATACCAGATTAGATAATACTGTAATGTGTTAGACGTCTTTAATACATTTCAATTAAAACAAAACTTACTGACTTATTTTCCCCTCTCTAAATCATCTTTACCTGATTGATTTATAGCACAAAGTGATTTTTAATATCCCTTCCCTTCTTTAGCCTTCCATATTACAACCCGTCCCAGCCGTATTCATCGGCCTAATCCTGGCTTTCCTGTATTGGTGTTACGGCCCATTGTGGTAGCGAAAGGTACAAGCACTACTGTTCAGTCAATGTATGTTTGTCCCTCTCACCTGTTTGTGCCATTTCTGTATCAAATAGTGCATGGTGAAATGCTCACAGGTATTTCTTTACCTGAAGCAAACCCTTCATTTAATATGCCATTCTGTTGACACTGACGAGCTGAGCAATCCACTAATCATTTAACATCTCTGTGATTTCTTTAATTCTAACAATTAATTTTGTTCTCACTGGTGCTTGAACGTGCCTCTTCTAACTCGGTCTCCGTTTGTCCTTAGCAAATGGGCTGCCTTTTGCGCGATGCTAGGGCTTGTAAGAAAACTTCATTGCTTAATTAACTATGAAAAATGAAGAGTTTGCCTCTAATAATAAAATTCAACAAGCTTTGGTTCCTATCTATGGACTAAGAAATTCCTCTCTGGCTCTAAACACTTTAATTTTTCTCACTATTGCTGATGGAAAGATGGAAAAAAAGACAAGAAATAGGTGGTTGGTTTGTATTCTGAACTCTCAGCTTGCATTTTCTCTTGTCTCTCAGTGTGTCCTCCTCTTAAAATGCCATTGTTGTCATGCAATATTGTGACAATCTGTTAAAAATGATGTTAGGATCTGCTACACAGACCTGGATTTAAACGGTCAAAAGTTAAAAGATGTGCATAAACTTGTGCCTAGCCTTGACTTGGCGCAAGCCGTGTTTTAAGCATCTCAAGCCCTCGCATGTTCAGTGGCACATTTCTCTGAGGTGTGTACAATAACATACCTGGAAATACGGAGCTGCCAAAAGTCCTCCAGACGATCCTCAGTCATGAAGAGGTGTGGAGTTCCCTGTGCTAGAGGAACGTGGTGTGCTGTGGTGCTCCAAGTCAGGACTAGCCTGCAGCAGGGCTCGTGGGTAACACTGTAGTGATGCCTGTCAACAGGTACTCAGGACTTGCAGGAACCACGAGGTAAACTGATTAGTATGAATTAGAACAAATATGATATTGATTTCTTTTTTCTCTCCACACAGAGACAATGGCCTTGGATGCCTGTGATGGCAGCTTTGGTTGCTGTAACAGCCGTGGTGCTGTACCCAGGCCTAACCAGAGCTTCTCCATGAGAACTGTTGTTGAATCCATACACCGTCCTCCCTTTAGAAGCTGGCAACATTCATATACTGAGGGAAAACAGATTAATTCTCTTCCTTTTTACCTCTTAATACAGCACAGCTCTGCGTGAGAACAGCAGTAGGGTCATTTGCTTTAAATTGTATAAAATGTATCTGTCTATAAAGAGGGAATAAAATTGTGATTCATCATACTGTGAGCAATATTTTTGCTTACAACTTCATGCAAGTTTTAAATTAGTATGTTGGGATTCTGAATACTATAATGGTGGCCTAAAGTAGGCTTCTTGGTACCAAATTATTTATAACGGCTAGGGTTGTGGACACTGACTTTAGAATCTGATTGCTAGATTTAAGAAGAAGATAACTGATTTGGACATCCAAGCCAAGTAACCTTGCAGATACTTGGGAAACAGATGCAGTGTGCTCAGTGCCTTTCAGTATGATCTATTTTTTTTTAAACTAGTGTATCATTTTACTTGCTGTTAGTCACTGAGCTGTTGGGAACAAGACTTAAGAAAACTTCTCTTACCACGCCTTTCGAAGGAAGTGTATTTTTCTTTCCTAAGGATTGCTTTATTAATGGGTTTTGGGAATAAACACAATTCATGTCCAGCCTTAAAGAGATAGAGATACTGATGGTGAAGACCAGCCTAAAGTATTTAGTGTGCGCGTGTGCGAGTGTAAGCATGTGTGTGTTCTTGAGTGAACTAAGGTGTTTCTGGGAGCAAGTACTTGGTCATTTGATGGACATAGTGCAGTGGTTCAACTTACGTTAACTTTAGTTTGAATGTAATTTATTAAATTTCATATATTTAAAGAGATACATTCTTTAAAAGTATGAATACCTTCTCACATATCACATGTATCAGTTTATTTTTTCAGTCATTTGATACTTTCTGACTTGAGCTGGAGAAGCTCTTTAGAATAAGCTTTTGTGGACGTAACTTTATTAAGAGAACTGCTACAGTACGTCTGTGATCAGCTGAGAAAATCTAGATACATAAAATACTACGAAATTGGAATCATATGCCTGATGAAGTATTGTCAGGTGAAGATGATTTTAATTTGGTAGTAAAATTTTGTGGATCCTTATCACATGGCTGTAAGTATGATGCAGTGGTCCCCATTACAAAGTTTATTTTCCTTATCTAAGTACTATAACCATTGCTATTTGCTGACTCTTGGTGGGAATCACTGTAGTTAGTGCTGAATTAAATGTAGACAGTAGTTGTCTTGTTCAGCTCAGCAGTTCTGTCAAAAAGGTTTATTAAAGACTTAAATAATATGTTAAAGAATGGTAAAGTAAAATGGCTCTGCTAAAGGAAACTTCAAAATAGGGAGGTAATCTCAGCAATTCAATTGGCTTTAAAGAGTGTTATGGCAATCGACAGATAGTTTAAATATTTAAATAGAAATTTAGCATATAATTTACTTTGTGAGGTTTTAAGGGTCATTGTCCTTTAATTAAAGGTTCTATCTTAAGTTACATGGGATTTGCTAATGGGAGGATTATTAGTTGGAGAAAATAGTCCACAAGTGACTTTGTAGAAAATAACTGTTGTCATTTAGTTTGTTCATTTCATCCTTTTCAGTTGCAGGAAGCCACCCAACCACAGAACACTCGTATGCCAGTGGTACTTAGTACCTCTTGTATATAGGTTATTGCAAATATTGTTCTGAAATGCTTAACTTCAGAATTACATTTTTTAAAGTAAATAATTGTTTTAAATCTATTTTGTAAAGATATAAAAATACAATAGAATTTCTGGAGTACAGATTAAACTATTTGCACTAACACACGTGATGTGCATGATTTAATAAAATAACTTTACTCTCCCTATGCATGTTTGAGTTGAATGTCATTTGAAAACAAGAGATTCATGCTAAGTTTCTTTTGCACTAGATATTGCCACAGTTACTAGGCACAATGTCTGCAGCATGTCCAGTAAGAGCAAAAGACTTTTTTTTTTCCCTTTTATTTCACATTTGCACTGGTTTAAGTTTTGGTCTAGCTGATCCGTCTGTCTGTGGTTTTCAGAAGGAAATGGGGTAGGAGAGAACCATGGAAGGCTTGGGAGCATATTGCCATGGAGGAGGAAAAGGTGTTCGAGCTGCAGGGTGGATGTGCCAGTGGCAGTGGTGCTGAGATGGGAGGAGCAGTGGCTGCAGGTCCTGGGCCATAGAGGAAAGCCCTGCTGGGGGAAGGGAACCTGATGCTGCCTCCTCACTCTTTAGCATCTCAAACTGCCCATTTGTCCTTCTTTCAGCTACTGTTTCTTGTGCAGTGGATTCTCTTCCCTCCTCCCTGCTAGTAGCATGTCGAGGTGGCTTGAGGAGGTGGAGCCTGGTGGAGCTGGGGTCCCTCCCTGCTGGCAGCAGGGAAGTGCCAGGTTCCCTGGGAGCAGCCGGGGGGACCCTGCACTGCAGCAGTGCTGCCTGGGGCTTAAGTTTGTCCTTGTATTAAAGACAAGTGTTGTGTTTTCAGAAATCTTTAGAGCATCAGAGAGCTGCAGTTAGAGGCCCAACATGGCTGTATTAAAGCAGAAATATTTCTAATTTCATTATGTGCATGTATGCATATTTATATTATATATACACAGGTGCATAGTACACATTGCATGGGGGTTTGTGCTTACAAGTATACCTAATGCAGTGCCTTTTCCAGGAGTTCTTGACATTTGCATGTTCAAAATGATAAGGAATGAGCTAAAATGCACAGTTCACTCTTTTGTTGCAAGAATCCCTGGAGAAGGGTTGGGTAACTGGGAAGCTGCTGTTCTTCAGTGCTTCGATACTAAAACAGCAAGTGGAGTTATTTTGCAAGGACTCCTTGCACAAACCTTTCTAGGTTTTTTTATTGCTTTTTTTAATGGTAAGTGTGTGTGCTCTTTTAAATTCAAATTTAGGTTCTTTCTTTTGTGAGGCTTGATTAGCTAAGCCTTGGAGTTACTGTAATGAGCAGTGTTTTCACACGTGTGAGATGCTCCACTTGTAAAACAAGTGCTCTGAGCTTGCACTGAAGTTTGAGGTTTTAAAAAGGTTCCTCATAGTAGCAAAGCTCCTCAGAGAGTTGTTTTATCAGTTGCTAGTTCAATTTGGAAGATTTAGTATAAATCTTAGACTATCTGAACAGTTCTTCAGATTTGTCGTGGAGTCTTGACTGAGGCATCTTTTTTAAATTCTAAAAGAATTCTACCTGTGTGGGGACTACAATAGCAGGCCTTTTATTTAAAAATATAAATATGTGAAAAATACAGTGTGATTTTCCTGTTCCTTGTAGCTGAATTAAATGTGTTCTTCTGGAGTCTTAGCCTCATCCTTTTTGCAGAATGTCTGGATTTTTTGGTGCTAAATGGAGAATTGTGAGCCTGCACAATATATTGCAAGAGTTCTCATAAAACAGTGAGAATTAGTATCAAATGACTGATGGCTGAAGCAAAGGTAATCAATCACCTGTGCACATATTTTTGGGGTATATCCCTAACTTATTTTTCTAATCAAGTCTTCTGAAGTATGTTACCTGTTCCAGATTTCTGTGTGCTTTATGTAAGATTTTGAATGTCTCCTGCCTTAATCCATAGGGTTCTGCCACTTGCAAGAATCATTTCTTTGGCTTGAATCTTCTCCATGACAAATCCACTGCCAAATTCATTCCACCAGCAGCATCTGAGTGCTTTAAAACACCAGGTCACCACTATGGCTTTTGGGAAGCCACTGTCCTTTGCACTGGCTCTGCAAGTGGGGCTGGCCAGGTTTCACCAGGGGCCTTTTCTCCCCTCTGGCTGTTCATCCACCATTAGTGTTTCATTAGCAACTGTCTCAAAATGTTGAGTCTCCATTAATAATAGCAATTGATCATATAAAAGAATTAGAAGCCATATTCTTTCCTTCTCTCTTGCATATACCTCTGGGTCTGTTTGAAGGGTGACTGCTTCCTGCAAACAGCTGCATTCAATTCCCCAGATCCAGCTCATTTGCTCATCCCAGTCCCTCTTTGCACGTGCTTATGAACACAGAATTCCTCCTTCTTTCATGGGGAATTGGGCTGCAGTAGTGGGGTGGGGGGAGAGGTTGCTTTCCTGGGTTTTTACTTTGTACCAACTTGTTGCAAGTGAGCAGAGGTTTGTCCACAGAGCCAAGTTGTTCTGCTTGGAAGAGAGGGGCTGCACCCATTGCTGCTTTCAAAGCTGGGTGCTGCCAGTGTGTGACTAAAGGCTCCCAGCAGTAGGAGGTAAATCAGCAATTGAAACACAGGTTTCAATGGGAAGGGACATTACAGGCCCAAGTCCCCATTTGTAAAGGTAAGGGGAACTCATCTGATCACTAATCAGGATATCACAGTCATAAAACTTCAGACTGATTTCATCATAAGCAGCAGAATGTCAAGAAGTTCAGTATCTGTTAGAAAAAAAAAAATTCTTGCTGTAAGAACTTCAGATAAAGGATCAGTCACCTCTGTAGATAAGGTATGTGAGCAACTACTGTCCTCTCAGAAAAAACCCAAACCAAACCCCAACCCTGTCTTTGAGTTCATCTTGCTTTGGCTTCCAAAAATTGGACTCCAATACATCTCTCTTGGAGGATGTTCTTCTGCTGCAAATGTTGTCCTCATCCACGGATTTGACATACCATGATCATACCCTCCAATCTTACTTTATATCAATGAATTGAATTTCTTAATTTTTTTCTTCATCCCTCTAGTTTTTGTTGTCAGCTTTTTAAACAATTTTTTATTTTCTGAGTGTTCTTTTTTGAAGAGTAGATGCCAGAATAGAACATGTCCTTACAGTTATTACCTTACTAACATCATATAAATAAATAGACAATAAGCTTTATATCCTACTCTGGTATTCCTGGTTTACTGTCTACCAGAACTTTGTTTCAGGATTCACTGACTTCTAGCTTCTAGATTTTAACTGTGTTAATCAAATCCATGTATTCCTTACATCACCCCAGTATGAGGTGCACCCAGTGGTATCTGACTTTGCAATATTGTTTGGTAAAAACCACTGTAGGTAGCAGGCCCAGGCAGCAACCTGTTCCCATGACTCTTCAGCACAGCACTGGAAGGGTTTTTTTCCCTTCAGGTTTTACAGAGATGACTCCTGAAGCTGTATTTGGGACTATTGATCATACACTGTTGAACAGCAGTGAGACAAAATCTGATTCCTGAAGCACAATAGGGAAAATATTCATAGAATAATTCCTTCACTTAGTTTTTACAAACAGAGAGCTGTTCTGTAACCTGCATTATTAGTTACAGTGGTAGTAGTGTAGTGATCACTTTTATTGGAATGTCAGGATTTACAGAAGTCTTGGTTTAATAACACTAATAAACTCATTTTTAAAAAAAAAACTTTTGAAAGGGGAATTTTATTTTCTAAATGCTTTGACATTCTTGAATTTTTTGCTGATTGCTTCCCACAGGTTGTTCTATGATTTGCTTACATCTTAGAGTGAAGCAAAGCCAGTCCTTTTCTCAGGATCAGACATTTTACTCTCTTCCCTCAGCCCCGTCATGTTGTTTGCACATTACTGACACTTCCCTCTCTAAGCATTTCAAATTGGACGTTGTTGACATGACTGAGTTTCTCAGTGTGCTCAGTGAGCATCATTCCCAGAGCTGGATGTGTCTCAGCTCTGAGGGATGTGGATGTGTGTCTGTGCTGCTCTGAGATTGCGCTTACAAGTGGTGGAACAGGACATGGTCACTGGTGTTTAGCAGCCATGAGAGGGAGTGGGGATGTAGCTGAGATTCTTGGGTAAATGGTTCTCAGCTGTGGTAATGGAGATGCTGGCAGGGAGAGGTAATTCTTGTGTTACATCAGGTGAGACATTGAAAAAGCCGATGTGCTGCCAAAGCGTGTCATCCCTTCATCGTGTCTGATGAGCAATTCCAAAGCCCGAGTTAAACTAAAAGCAATGTTTTATTACCTGATTGTGTTAGTATTTGAGACAAAAGGGTGAAGTCATCAATTGATTTTGTTCTATGGGAATAAAATTTAACCAAAAGCTTACCGGTATTTGTTTCAGTACCCACTGTTGGGACATGGATTTTTTTTTTTTAGAAATTCCGCACACACACTATGAGTGGTAAAGTACTGCCTTCAGTATGGAATGGATTTACTATTTTAATCTTTTCATGCTAGATCATTTATGAAGTTTATATTCTATTTATATTTCTTGTAAGGAGTTCTTGCTCTGGAAAATAATTTTATTGAGTATGTCATCAGTTTTGATGTGACAAAACTACTTCTTGTCTTGAATATAGTGGCTCTTACTTTAAAAATGTTCCAAATATGCAATATGTCTTCTGGGATGAATAAATGGTAAAAATTATGAGAATAAATTTACATCACAACAGAAAGCTGATTTGCATTGTACATAGTCTTTCATTCAGCCTAACTCCAAATTTCAGCACTCCACAACTTCTGAACCTGCTCCACTTGCTTTACTGTGCTAGAAAACAAGTTACTAATTAATGAATCAATTAAAACTTACTTTAAAATTGGAATCTATTTACCTGTTTACTTTGTGCAAGTGGGATTTGCAGCCACATGACCTTCCCTCCTCTGTGTGACATGGTAAAGCCGGGCTCCAACAGGTCTGAACCCAGGGAGAGAAGGGCTGGAACACGGGGTAGGAATGCAACCTTGGTTTGTGCAAGAGTTACATGGGTTTAGTGGTGAGACATCCTCAGGGGATCAGTCATGGATCATCCTTTAAGAAGACCAACAGTTCTACAGTCTTTTATCTGCACTGTAAATCAGAGGGAGTTCTGGAGCTCTGTTTCAGTGCTGATTCAAGAGAAGCACATTCACTGAGTCACTCACACAGTTTTCAGCAAGTTTGAGGAAGGAAAGTCTCCTCACTGTTTGGAGACTGTGTGGTTTGGATCCACCCCAGGGTGCAGTTTAAGTCCCCATGGTTGCACTCCAGGCTACCAGTAAGTCCTGGTGTAATACCCAGGTAATTTGTCTCTTCTACTTCTCTGTTTAAAAAGTTAAATGTTTAAAACATTCTTCCAGATGGAGTAGATGGCTGGGAGGTTTGGGGGGGGCAAGGAAGCCTAAAAAGGTGATAAATATAACTGCTGTTCTTCATGGGACACTCTTGGTAGCACTTAATGTTTTACAAGTTTGTCTTGAATTCCTGTCTGCCAACACCAGCGCTGAGCACTCTTCCTTAGACCCTGAATGAGTTTATTTCCAAGTAATGCTACCGGTAAAAGGTGGTGATAGTTTGCTCATTTTTAAAGGTTCAGTGTCCATATTCCAGGCTCAGGTGTGATATTCCAGGTGTTTGGTGTTTCTGTTGTAAGTGTAGCAGCCACTGCTGACTAGCAGTTCCTCTGTTGCAGAACCTGACTGGAATCCAACTGTAGCTAGCCTTTGTAAGAGACATTTTTTGCTCTTTTTTTTCCTCCACTTTGTAATTATTGCAGTGGCACATAAGCAAAGATGTAGCCTGCAGCAACTTCACAGTAATTTTTTAATTGCACTTCCAGCCTTGGGTTGGCCAGGTGTTGGTGTGCCTGTGCTACAAGTTGCAGCAATAGCACATCCTTCCCCTGCAGTCTTCTCTGAATTCTAATTCTGCTTTAAAAGAATTATGACCCAGCCAATAATAAATTATTAACAATCTCCCTTATTATTACTTTACATTATTGCCTTTGCAGCGAGCGAGGGTGTACCTTAGCACATCCATGTCCCTTTTTAGGAGGATATTTAGTAGTCAAATACCAAAAAAAATGTTGTTGTCTTATGTGGTGTGTCTCACTTGAAGTCTAGAGAGAGTGCTAAAAAATTATTTGCCCCACACTGATGTTTCTTCCAGTAATAGAAAAACAAATACTGGAATAATTCCATCCCAATGAGCACTTCTGGGATGTTTCTTTGGTGAGAACTGAATTGCTTTGTCAGATGTGTAGGATGTTGCATCTGCTTGGAATGTGAGTCTGTGAGACGTCGCTGCTACTGAATGACTGCCTTAGATGGGCAGGGAAATGTATCAGGGAAACCTTTGTTGTAAAGTTTGTCAGGGTGGGAGATGAGGCACAGTACTGGCAGAGATCATTCTCAGCCGAGGCACCTCAGTTCTGCTCACGTGCACGTGGACTCCTTAACAGTGATGTTCATTTGGTTCATTTAATGTAAATTGTTTCCAGTTCCCATGAAATGCATTTCACTGGAGATTATTCTAACATGGTAAGTTTTGAAATGTAAAATAGAGAACAATAATTGCATATTTAGTCATATTCTGCAGCTGTGTGGCGTAATGTTTTAATCTCTTGGATGTAAGTAAGACCTCAGTGAGATGCTGCTGGCTCAGATACTTCATCAGAAAACTGCTGTATTATTATTCTTTAGATTTTGAGCACATTTTGGAGTTCTTCAGTCCTTTTGGTTGTGAAGATACTCTGAAAATACAAAGTTCTAACTGTGTGATGTGAAGGTTGCTTGCTGCAGCCTCTGAACTGCAAGCTTGGGAAGTAGTGGGTTTGTCCTGATGAGAATGGCCAGAGGTGTCCGTGACCCAGGTGTGAGCAGCCATCTCCACTTGAGAAGAAAGAGGATAATGACTCAGGGCAGAGTCACATCCTGTTAACACTGGCTGGGGACACCACCACTTCACTCTTCCTGCTTCTCACTAATGAAAGCTGAAAAGAGGTAAAAAGGAGCACCTGGAAGTGTGAGAAAGGCCAGTCCTTCAGCGATCTGTGGCTGCCCAAATCTTGCATGCAAGTATCTCTCCCGTTCAGAAGCAGCTCAGGCTCAGCACTGTGTTTATGGAGGTCTCAGGGCCAAGAGGGCCTCGGTGGCTGCAGACCCAGGCACACATAATGGCCTTCCATCCAGCTGAGAACCCCGTGCTTTTCTCTGCAGTGCCAGGCTGAGGTGTTTTGCTGTCATGTGGGTTCTGCATTACATGTGATTACACCTGCTCCAGTGTCTGCCAGTGTCCAGAGGGGGAGAGAGCTGAACCCCAGCAGTTGGCAGTACCCCTGAGAGGAGGCTGTGAATGCCCATCCGTGAAAAGCAGTGTCTGGCTCTCACATCTCAGGGTGCTGTGGTCTGCCTTGTGAGGTTGGCTTTCAGCTGGAGTCCAGCATGTATGTTAATAGATGGATTTAGATTGGATATTGGGAACAAATTCTTCCCTGTGAGGGAGGTTGTCCAGAGAAGTTGTGGATGTCCCATCCCTGGAAGTATTCTAGGCCAGGCTGGATGGGGCTTTGAGCAACCTGATCTAATGGCAGGTGTCCCTGCCCATGTCAGGGGGTTGAAATGAGATGATCTTTGAGGTCCCTTTCAGTCCAGACTGTTCAGTGATTCTGTGACAGATCAGCTCAGTTGGTCAGAGCAGGTGCTGGTTACACCGAGGTTGTGTGTTTGATCCCCGTATGGGCCATTCAGGAGTTGGACTCCATGATCCTTGTGGGTCCCTTCCAGCTCAGAATATTCTGTGATTAAGTTTCTGTTTTACAGTGCACATTCAGCGGGCCAGCAAAGCTGTGTTTGCATGGCTTCCTGAATCAAATGAACATGTAGCAGAAACAAGCTGGTGTAGCAGAGCATGCAACTCTACTTACCCATAGATTCTGTTTTAGTGGGATGAAGCTTTGTGCTTCTCAGTGTAGTTTTAATGATACAGAGGTTTAGATAAAGGTATTTTAAGCTTTTAAAATTCAGTGCGTTAGAAGGGTGAAGTTGGAGTCGCGATTTGTGGTGTGCTGTGTGCACTGATCTCTGCTGAGGCATCTTAGTTTGAAAGAGGGTGTTTAAAAACCTTCCCCAAATATATTGGCTGCCTCCCAATAACTTTTAAACTGGCATTGAAGCTGGAGAGGATTTTTTTCTTTTGTTTCTGTGCGGCATTGCTTAATGCATGCAAAACTGACCCATTTAAGCAAGGAGCTTCTACTAACAGCTTGAGATGTCAAATCACAAATTTCAAATACATTTCAAAACGTGTTTTGTGATGGAAAATACTTCCCTTACAGCCTTCTTGGGGGAGTCCTTGCTGGTAGTTGTTGCTTCTGTTTTTCCTCAAATATGTCAGGCTGTTTTTGCTGAAATAAATTATTTGTCATCCTCAGTACATAAAAGCCCTGGTAGCTGTGTTGTCTCTGAGCCTGTTGCCCCAGCAGCTCCATGCTGGATGTTTGGTTGTTTTGGTTTCCTGGACAATAAGCTGGTGGCCTGGAGAGCCTGGCCTGGCCTGCATGAGGGGTGGCAGGAGCCTGCAGGAAGAAGTTCCAGGTGTCTTGAGAGGAAGGAAATGAGGGGAATACTGTGTTTTGGGCAATGTTCCCGCACAATGCAAGAAAGAGGCACGGTGTAGGGGGCACATCAGGAAGGGAAGGGTCAAATGGGTCTGGGAAGGATGTTCCTGGGTTTTACCACAGAGGGACAAAGTACTCTTCCAGCCTTGAGAGAGCACCCCCATCCTCTGCTGGTGTCTGCTGCCTGCCTCCCTGAGCCAGGCTGCTGCCTGGAGCTGGGGGAGCTGCCCTGTGTGACCTTGGGAGCAGTGAGAGGGAAGGTGCTGTTTAATGTTTAATGCACTGTGCAAGAGAGGGGCCTCCCAGACAATATCTGCCTTCCTGCCCTATGCCTGAACCTCGTGGGAAGCCTGCTCCATTCTTATCCCCTTCCTGGCATTGACCCCTGGGTCCACTGTGACCTGAGGCTTCCTCTCACCCATGTAGGGTCAGCACCTTCCACCACCACATGAGAGCCAGGTCCATGGGCTTCCCTTTCCCTGAATACAGAAGATTTCTCCTGCTTTTTACAACAGGGAGGTGACCTGGAGCTGTGTTTGCACCATTAAGCCAGGTGAACAATAAAATAGCTGCCAGGGGATTTCAACTGGAGACACCCTTCTAGTCACTAAAGTGTCCAGGAAGCAAAGTCTTTGCTCTGGGCAGTCACAGCTGCAGGGAATGTGGTAGGATGGGATTTGGAGGAGATCACATTGCAGAATGCATCTGGGTACGCTGCCATGGGGCACAGTGCCACTGCAGGGTGGGCACAGCCCCTGGTGAGAGCAGCTCTGCTGGCCCAAGTGCCAGGACTTGTGTGGGGCACAGTGGAGGGTGCACCTGTGCCTGGCTGCATCAGGAGAAGGTAAGATCTGGGGAGCATCTTTTCTGCTGTAGCAAGAATGACGTTGGTGCCAGCACATCCCTGTGTGATCTGTCTTGCCTTGGCTAAACTGTGTACTACGAGTGAGATGCCTTTGATGCATCTGTTGCCTCATTCATTGCCTCATCCATGGAGCTTGGCTTGAGCCATCCCTATGGCTGAGAGACAAAGATCCTTTTAAAACTTAAAAGAATCTTTGTTCTAGTTTTGTTTCGTCTAATTCTCACTTGTATCTAATAATGTACATAATATATATGGAAAAAATTATCTTCACTTAAATGTTTTGTTCTCTATGCACATGCCAGTGGAAAATGCTTCATCGATACTTCCTACGATCCCGCAGACCCAGACAATGCAGTTCTCAGTACTGTTTCAATCTACATTTACTGACAAATAAAAGAGTTTGTTAATTTTACCAGAAGCAGATGTCAACTTTCTAGACTCAAAGCAAAAAAAACACGAACCAACAAAGCCCCCAAAACAAAAGGAAAAAAACCCTTTAGACTCAGTGTGTGGCCTAAACACAGCGGTCCTATGCCTGTGCTGCTAATTGGGCCCTGCCTGTCACCCTCGTTAGCCCTTGGGCTTTCGGGCACTGCTGAGAAGGAACAGCCCCATTACAGAGCATTGCAGGAGTTGTTACACGATGTCTCTCTGTGGGAAGAAACATTCAGTTCACATCCTGTAAGTCCAAACTATAAGGTAAAAGTAATCCCTTTCTATTCTCTCCTAAACAGAACTGCTCCTGGAAAGCAGAAACAAACCCTAGTAATTGCTCTATGTCCCTGGAGTCCTTAACAGAGCATCTGCAGACATGACAGGAACAAGACCTGCTCCGGGATCCCTGCAGTTTTCCGCAATGGCAGAGATCAGTTCATGTGTTACTGTTTCGGTGCTCTGTGTGTGCTCAGTGCTGTGGCATTACAAAGAAGATGACTTTATTTTCCTGCTGCAAGGAGGTTGAAATCTTAACATCCTGAACATATGGAAGGAGAGTTTTCTCTGACTGTCCAAAATTTCATAAAATGTAAGCTGGGGGGAGAGGGGAGGCCACGTGCATGCTCGGTGTTCAAGAGAAAAGCTATTTGTGCTCAGTGTAATAGCAATATTTTTCAGTTGCAAGTCTCCTGTGCAGAAGTTTAATCTCCCCAATATGGACAGAGTGAGAGTAATGAGAGCTACCCTACTTTTAACATGGCCAGTTTTCTAAGAACAAAAGAAATCTGTGTTAAGTATGTGATTTGGGTCACTTTTGCACCTTTTTTTTTGTCTATGCTTCTATTTATGCCCTGGCCAGTTCTTACACTTCCCCAACCTTGTAAGAAAGTAAAAATGGTTACTAAACTTTAGAGGGAAGAGACTGATTTCCTAGATCTGATCTGAGCACCATTGCCTTTATTTATGTAAACAGTGACATCATCTTCTATTGCAGAACGGGAACCCTAAACAGTAAGGGGAGATAAAATTTTAGGAAGTGTCCTTATGAGACAAGTGTGATTCATCTTTAGGTGTCTATATTTAAAAAAAGATGCTGTATCCTGAGTCAGATCAGTTCTGTGAATCTGACTTTGCTCCATTTCAAACTGTAATGTATTAGCAAAAATCAGTCAATTTTTTTTTTTCTTTTAAACTATGTGAAAGTTGGTGCTTGCAGCCTGGTGGGGAGTGTGAAGAGCAGCAGAGCCAACCATTTTGTCCCCTTTCAGCTTTCTCCAGAAATCTGCTTTTGCACTCCTCCAAAAGCCTTTTGTAAATGATGCCTGACCCGTGCAGTGACAGTAACGGCTGCCTTGTTCCCGGGATTCAGTGTTAGTCATCCAGGGGATGGTGTTCAGGGCACTGCTGAACTGCCAGCAAAGCTCCTGGTTTCCTACTGGATGAGTTTGCTGATGTCCATTAGAAAATATCACCACAGTCAGGTTCAGTCTTGTCTCCATCACACGGCGTGGAGGAAATGTGCATCCTTTTTGGCCAGAGCTGAAAAAGCAAAACTGAACACCACAGTATGGCTGGGTTGCTGCCAAGGGTGAACATCTGCTGTACAGCTTGTCATTCAGCCTGTAAAGACGTCCTGTGAGCAGCCAAGAGCACTGGCCTGGCTGGGTTCTTGCATCTTTTTTTGTACCTGAATGGGAAATCACTCTCTCCAAAGGGGATGGCTGCAGACTGGCAGGCTCCACCTCTGTGCCAGCTGCACACTGGCAGCAGCACACAGACCTGCCTGTTGAGAGAGAAAAGCTTGTTTTCTCCTCACTTGGATTTTCTGTGCCATATTTACTGAAAAGAATTGCTCCTGAATTACCATGAGGAAAGTAGACAAAAGCTCCCCATTTCGTAGCACCTGCCTTGCTGCAGGGACATGTCTCTATGCCTCTTCTTGCTGCCAGCAAGTGACTTCCTCTGTGCTGGTCAGACAGGGACAGAAGGCTGAAAGTTGTTTGGGTTGGTTGGTTTGTTTGTTTGTTTAAAAAAATTAACAAGTGTTTAGCAAGCATTAGTGATTGTTTTCAGTGCATTTGCTTTCAAACCTGGCCTCATGCCACGGGAAAGGCTGGGGGTAAGTGCCGTTGGACACTGGGGGGTGCCATGGCCCAGTGTCCTCGAGCCATGTCCTAAACCTGAGAACTTCTGAATTGTCTTCTCTGAATTGTTTCCTCGGTGAATGAAGGTAAATGTTGCATTATATCAGGGGCAGAACAGCACTTCCCCAGCCTTCCTTGTGTAGTAGCTGTTGCCACTTTTCCTTGGCTTTAAGCCAGGGTTGGCTCAGCAAACCTTTGGGTCAGAATCCTGATATCCCCCCTCTGGTAGTTCCTTTCCCTGTTGCCGCTGGCAGCGCTGCCAGGCTGTCGCTGGAGCAGGGGAAGCGCTCATGGACCCGCCCATCAGCCTGGGCCGGCCCTGGGAAAGGCTCCAGGGCTGCCGAGCTGGTTTGGGGGAGCTCACCAACTTGCTTTTCATGGCTCCTGCCAGGTTTCACTTGCTCTAATGCCCGAGTTTCACACTTAAACCTGAGGAAGATCACATCTGAAGGTGTTCTGTCTTTGCAGCTCCCTGTGGGAGGGGTAACTCCTTGATGACACTCTGTTCTTTGAGCTTACTAAGTGTCTTCACCCTCATCTCAGAACAGCAGCTTTGTAAAAGCAGATGAACCCAGCTGGCGTGAGGGCGGGAGTGAGATGGTTTGGGGCATCTCACAAACATCCACCAGCTCCTCACTGGGTCCCAATATCAGCAGCGCCCCAGACAGATCCTCAGTGTGCCCCTCGCCGGCCTGAGGGCTGGTGTCCTGGTTGACATGTGGGGCAAGAAGCAGTTTTCACTCCTCCTGCTTCCAGGAAGGTGAGGAGATTTGACCAATTTTGGAGAAGCTGGTCCTCATTCAGAGACGATTTTGGGTGCCACCATCATGTGATGATTCTCAGGAGTATCCTTGACATACCATTTATTCAGAAGATATGCTCTGCCTGGTAACTTTAGGGATGTGTGTTTCTTCCCTGGTCTTACTAAGATCCTGGTGAGCCATCTGGAAATTTCATCCTATGATTACTCCAGAATCTGGAAGACCTTTTGTAACTACTAATCCCAGAAACAGATTTTTCCTTCATCCTGTCTGTCAACACAGCCCTTAACTTATTTTTATGGGCTTCAGCACATGTTTGAAGCATCACTGCCTTAGGATACAATCTACTTTTTCCAGACTATTTCAGTGTTCCTTATATCTACTTACAGCACTTTCTGAGGAAGGGCTATTTCGTGGGTATTTATTAGGATCTTCTGTGTCCTTCAAAGCTTGACACATCTCTATTTGCACACCTAGAACAGGAATCAGAGTGACTTACATGCCATGAGCATGAGATCCTAGGAAATTATACTTTGCAGTGACACATATTTTGTTCCAGTAAAATTGAGTAATGTTTTCATTAGTAAGACATGATAAATATTGTATTAAAAATATTGATCCAATTAAAGAAAGGGGGGGGGGGGGTAAAGCAAAAAGACTAATCTAAGCTAACTGGTGCCATGCTAGATTCTTGATATTTTGCCCTTTTTTTGCTGTGTCTTGCTCTCTGGCTCTTGTTCACCCAACAGTAACTTACATTATGTGAATGAATATGTGAATGAAGTTTGCTGTATGTGTTTTGACTGCTCTGTAGAGGGAGCAGGATGTGGCAGGCAGGAATCCTGTGTGCAGGAAAAGCTGTTTGATAGAGTGCCATCAGCATTGGGGGAGTTTGGGAAGGTCTGTGCTGTCATCTTGCCTGGAACCATGGCCCTGTGTTCCTGCAAGAGCATAAGGCCCCAGGCAGAGGCTCAAAGAAGCTGCCTGGAGGAGCCTGGGGGACACATTCCCCATGGCTGGAGCACGGCAGTGTGATGGTGAGGCAGGAAGAGTCTGTGTGTGTGCACAGACCCAGTGAGGGGCTCACTGCAGGCCCCCAGGTTTGTTGTGTGTGTGCAGGAGTGGGCCCTTGTGCACTTGTGGAACATCGTGTAAAGCCACCCTCTGCAAGTCAGGAGCCATGCAGGGAGAGCTGCCTCCTTTTTCTCTCTTGTTAAGGAAGAATTCTCAAAAAATGTTTTTACATGTCTTGGGAACAACAGAAAAGCTTGACCTAATTGGTGTTCTAAATGTATGTCCATGGCTTCTGAAAGGCACAGCAGGATATAAAACCACCAGTTACCAGTTCTGATTTTTGCCTGAACTTCAAAGTGTTTCCTTTTATGCAGTAATCTTAAAACTAGTCCAAGAAAACACTCACGCCATTACTTAGATATTCCAGTTATGCCACCAATATAGAAACTTAAATTACTATATTTCCCACAGGCAAAGCTTCCATCGTTAGTTAAGCTTGATGGTCTTCTGCTTGCTTGTAGGGAAGAGACAACCTCCTTTCCATGGTCTGAAAAATGGTAGCAGCTGAAAGCTGAGCCAAGAGTGATGACGGATGGACTAAGAACATAGGACCTTAACATAGTAACCAAATCCTATTTAGACTTTAAATGTTTTTTAATTATAGTCGTATCCTTCTCTGGAAAAGAAGCTTCACATGGACCAGCCAGTACTCATTTAATAAACCCTTTGTTATTTTAGTGTTTGAGATTACAGTTGCCATCTTTATCACTTGTGCCTCATGCCCAAACTTTATCAGTAGAGATAAAAGCTTGTATACCTCCACTGATTAAAAGCAAAATCAGTCAGATAGGACCCAGTCCTATCCCCTAAGCCTTAGTCACTTCGTGAAAGCTTTGTAGGCTGTGGTTCACCTGCCTGTGCCAGCATGGCCCTGTGTGATCTGGCAATGTGTTTATTTTGTGAGCTAGGCCATTGCACAGGATTCATTCATGTGTGCTCAACAAGCCAAAGCTGCTTTGCTCCAGAGATTATAACTACATATCAATACGTTATAAAATTGAGAGGGACATGGGGTTTTTTTGATCAGGTTGTTTTGGGACTTTCTAGGTAAGTGCAGTTATGTAGGCAGGGTCTGAGGTATTTAATTTTTTCTGCTGGAGTGACCTCACGATAGCACTTGAGCTTGCAGTGAAGCCAAGGTAGGTTTGTCCCTTGGCCACTGGGCCTAGGAGAGCCCTAGCAGACACACCAGGTCCTGGTCAGGAGGAAGTCATGGAATGCCAAACAACAGCCACCAGGGCCAGCAGAGTCCCATCATACTCAAAGTGGTTTCAATGGCTACAGGATGTGTGGCCAGAAATTAAGAGATTGTTCAAGTATCATTTAGATGTAGAGAATCCCTCCTGCTCAGCAAATATCCTGCTGAGTTTCTCCTGGAAAATAATTCGATGTGTAAAGCTGTATCTTTTCCAAGTTATGAGGGATGGGATATAAGAGAGAAATGTCTAGTTCTCCAAACTTAGAAAGCCTGTGGGCCTCAAACTCTTCTCAGTTGGAAAATTTGCTGTTAAGAAAAGGAAACAGATTTTTATAAGCAATATTTAATTCAAGCATTTGGCTAATTCTCCTGCTGCAAAGTTTTTAGGTCAAATTCTGATTCATTGATGTGGATCTGGAATGAAAGGGATTAGAAGAGGAAATGGACTATGAAGTTAGGAAAACTTAGGTTTCTTGTTCACTTTTTCCTACTCATCAAATGTATATTTGACCTATGTTTCTATTTTAAGTGTTGTAGGGAAACTTACTCCTACGCGTCTGCCTTTGCTCTTTTTCTGCCCATTGTCATCAGCTCTGCCATGGGTGTGTTCCATTTTACTGCTGCAGAAAGGGATCCTGATCATTCTGGACATGACATTGTTGTACAAATGCTGGGAATTTCTACATTTATTCCATTAGGTTAGAGAATGGAAAATGGGTGGTTTATTATTCTTATTACTCATTAAAAGTATGTGTTAAAACAGTGCCCTGTTTCACAATGTGATGTTCTGCAGTAGCTCAGGGCCTGAGGGAAGCCATGGCCAGTACCTTCCTTTTGTTGCTACATGTGTATTTATTCACAGATGTGTGTGTTGTGTTCAGGATTCCTACAGGGATCACTTTGGGGATCCACCTGAAAACTTTCATCTAGCATTAAGGTCAGTCTCCCTCTGTCTGTCCTTGTCATGTCCCTGTTGTATGCGTGACCCTCAGCTCCTGTTGTCCACAATCCCACTCTCTCCCAGCCTCCAAAAACTTCCCATTTCCCGTTGTGAGTACTCTCATTCCTAGGTCTCAGAGACCTGGCAGTCATCTATCCAATGTCACTTACAGTATCCTGTAATACCATGAATGATGGTTGTGAGTGCTTTTTGCTTGCTGTGTTCATAAAGCAGCTACAAAGAGACTGTTGGAGGAGCCGGGTCTGCATCCCACCCTGGAGCTGTTACTGTGGAGTTGTGATGGATTTACTGCTTTCATAAATGCAGCAAACAGCATTGCTAAACCCAGTGGTTTATCTGGGGCCACCCATGTGCTCTGGGAAAAATAGCTCATCCTGGGAGAAAATAATGATGGGGGGTTTCCCTGAGTTTCCATTAATTACTTTGAGAGTAATTATGTTGCTCAAAAGAAAGAGCTGCTGCTTGTCTTGTGAGAAAAAGGAGATAAGAACAAAGGGGTTAAATGTGACAGCTCTTTGGGATACCAGCCCTGCCAGTGCTCTAGAGAAGGGAGAGCACAGTAGTGATGAGCCAAACTCACCTTGGGGCCAGTAATTAGTCAGGTGGGAGTTTCCCACTAGATTGAGGGTGTCCCGGTAGGTCTTCTAGAATCAGGAGGAAAGAGGGGGCTTGACAGTGCAGAGGACCTTGTCGTTTTTCTCCCAAGTTTTCACCATGTAATTCATGCTTTTCTCTGTAAAGCACTGTGATATAGTTTGTATACATTATGTAAAATAAGTTGTATTCTATTCTATTGAAGAAATACAAATATAAAATAAAGACAAAGGATGGAGTAAAGTAGCTGTGTGGTAACTGGACCCCCAGTCCCCAACTGCACTGGTTGTCCCATTCCCCAAGACTGCGGTTGCAGGTCTCTGCCACCCCTGGAATAATTCAGTTGTTTTCCACATGATGATACAATGTTAAATACAGACTGTCCTGGATGAAAAGGGAAGCACAGATCAAATTCTGTCGCACATCTTTCTCCAGGAGAGTCTGTCTCCACCATCCCCTGCTCTCCTGCTGTTTGTGGCATTGTGCAGCTCTTCTATCTCAGGAGTTTTAAGAAACAATTTTTAACTGTGCTTCACTTTTTTGAAATTGGGAAAGCTCTAATACGTCTCCAGCCACAACTGACACGTAGGCCCTTTAGGGGTAGTGCCTGTTGGTAATAGGACAGCATGTGGCCATTTGTAACCTAGGGAAAGCAAAACCCCTACTCTCCAGAGTTTGGGAGCGGGGGGAGGCTGGGAGGGAGGCAAGGATGGCTGTGAGCACTTCAGATGGGCAACTTGCTATTGCAGAAGGTGAAATCTACACAAAAATGCCAAGGGGAACCTTTTAGAGGAACAAAGATATGGGTGTGAGCTGCCCAGCAGCAGGGCGAGACCCTGCTTCTGCATTTAATGCCCGAGGCATGAGCCGCATCCCGAGCCCGCTGCACGGGCAGGCGCTGTGGGACGCGCAGCCTCCCGCGGAGGAAGAGCCGTAAATCCCAGCGGCTCCCGAGCGCGGCTGCTGGGGCGGAGGAGTCGGACTTTTGGCTCTGCAAGGCTGCCAAGGAGGTCAGCACAGGGGGCTCCCGGCACAAATCCTTCTGCTCTGTGGGAATTTCCCTCTTGAGCGACTGCTGCACTTTTTAACCCGAAGATTAATGGAAGGGGGCCGTGGAAAGGGCCGGAGTGCCGGTATTAGTTCATTAGTCTCCAAGCAAGCATGCAGCCGGTGAGTCACCGGCACCGCTTCCTGCACGCTGATGCTCTGCCTGGAGCTCTCCCAGCGATCCGGCCCAGCCCTGCGAAGGCTGGGAACTCGCGGGACCAGATTACCGCATGCTGCGACTGCGGGCTGTTAATGCTATAAAATAAAAACTAATCTAGATTAATTACACTGCACATGTTATTCATCTATAATCCTGCTCCTTGGCCTCTTTCCCTCCCAGCATAGCTCCCCATTGTTTTTCTCTTCCTCTCTTAAGGTGTCCTTGACTTCCTCTGTGTTTCTCTATTTTTTCCAAGGGCTGGGATGACAAAGGTGCCTGGCTGGCAGCAGTGCCTGCTCTGCCTGTTTGCCTAGGGCAAACCCATGTCTGTGTATGTGAAGGCATAAACAGCCGGTCAGAGCTGTCATTCAGCTTTGTTGGGTCACCATCAGTGACTTCTGATGGCAGTGAGGTGCTGCAGCACAGGAGGGTGGGTAGCTGGAAATGCTCCTGGGCAGAGGATCATAGAGTATCACAACTTGGAAGGGACTCATTGAGTCCAGCTCCTGACCCTGCACAGGACAACTGCAAGACACCAGAAGTGATGGTCCTGCTAGAGGATGCACACAGGATGTGTCTGTTTCAATGATGTTACAAAGGTTTGTTGCTACATCCTACAGAAATGGGTTGAAAATTAAATCCAGCCAGGCAGGGGACCGGCCTGTAGCTGCAACCAGTTCTTACTCTGAAATAGGGCACTGTGTCAAACCAGTTGTCTTCCTCACGTGGAGGTGGTGGTGCTTATGTGCAAATTTGTGTGCAGTCCTGGCTGCAGCCCTCTGGGGTGAGACAACCCCTCACTGCACTGCAAGGACCTGGAGGGAGAGCAGGGCCAAAATGCCAGATTTTCATCATTCCTACAACACATCTCTCACCTGCACTGCTGACCCATGGCTGGGGAAGAGAAGCCCCAACCACAGGTCCAGGCCTGGAGGGCTGAGGGCATCCTGGTGGCCCCTCCAGCTCATCCTCCACCACAAGGATCCTAGCACAGGTTGGTTTAGCAGCAGGTCTGGGGATTGAGCTCAGAGGGACCTGCAGCCATCGTGATCGAGCATCATCGCCTGCCTGTGCAGCTGTGGGAGGCTGGTGTCTGTCCCACTGCTCTGCCTGGAGACTGCCCAGCTCTGGGAAATCTATGGCTGCCATAGGTGCTGGGAAATGAAAGGGTGTCAGCTCAACAGGGCAGCCTGTAGGATAAGGTCTGGTCGCTGTCTGGAGCCTGTGGCAGCATTCCCAATGACTCGAGTGGGAGAAGCACCAAGACCCTGATCCCCTGAGATGATAAAGATCTAAGGCTTGCTAAATCTGGACAAAATCAGCTGTACTTTTGTTTTGCTGTGAGTTGTTTCATGCAAGAAGAGACTTTGAAATGCTCTTAATACCTCACAGAGGATTGTTGCACTTACGTGTTGCCAGTGGGATCAGTGGATGCTCCAGTGGGGTCCCAGGGTGCAGTTAGGTCTCCGGCCCCCTCAGCAGCAGCGGTGGATTATGGGCATCATTCAGGTGTTTTCCAAAATGTTCTGAACTATTTTTTGCTGCAGTCACTTCCAGCAGGTGTTTTTAAATGTGGTGACCATTTGTTCTTTTTCCAGCCTTTGTTTTTCTTCCCTGTTCACCTGTTTGAAAACTGTTGCCGCAGGGGAAAGGATTCAGAGGGTTCAACCACTGGGTGGAATTTTTTTATTTTTATTCTTTGCCTTTTCTTTTTTTTTTTTTCATAACTGCATTTTTAAATGGCATGTTTATAAGTGTGGACCTCATTTTCAAAACAAAGTGTACCACTAATTTTGCAAACAGCTGTTGGCAAAGGAGAGCCCAGACCAGAGACCTTTCACATCTGTATATCTGACTGTGTCCCTGCAAAAGCAGTGTCAGCATGGAAGGTTCTGGGGTAGGTACAGGAGGGGCTCGTGACTCCCACAGGGCAGTAAAACAGCTGGTTTGATCTGTCCTGGTGTTCCCTCAAGTTCTTCCACCAGCTCAGACATCCCCAGCACTACTCTTCCTTGAGAAAATATGCAATTTTTAAAGTGGTTTAAATGGAGTAACTTGGGGAACCAGCATGTTGGTGAAACAGACCCTGTCCACACCCAAACCCCTTCCCCCTGCTCCTGCTCCCTGTGAGCACCAGCCTTGGGAAGTTGTGGCATTTACCAGCAAAACCAACATGTCTGTGGGTATGTTTTCAGTGGCACTTTGTGCATCTGCTTTAGATTGCTTTAAATTACAGCAAGGGGCCAGCTCTGTTTAAATGGACTCAGAGGTGAGACCAAAGAAATGAGGCTTAAAATTCAAAGCAATCCGACCTGCCCTGCCATGGCGTAATGGTCTGAGTAAGGTGCTGGCACAGAGCCATCACCCTGACTCCTGGGAGAGATGCTTTAAAAGCTCCTCATATGGGCAGTTCAAATGATGTACACATGGGGGAAAAGAAAATAGTGTTTAATTGAAGCTCTGCACATGTATATATGTTTTTAGGATAAACAAAACAGATTGGGCAAATATTTACTTCTGCCCCTACTGCTACAAAGCAAACTTTCCCACAGCTTTTGACAGAGATAATCTGTTTTTTAGCCATGATGGTGAATTTGTAATGACAAGGTTTCATTCTGAATGTTTCAGGATTTCCTGATTGGTTCTCATGCAATTATTTTGATTAACAATGAGGTTTTCAGACCAACTTGAAAGGGTCTCAGAGCCTCAGGAATAACCTGGCTCTTGGTTATTCCTCTCACTGGGATTATTTTCTGCAGATTTCTAGCACTGGAATCAAATTCTTTGGAAATCAAAGAAAACTACCTCTTAAAAACATTTCATATCTCCACCCCCCTCTGAGAAAGGCTTCTTTAAGTTTAGAAAAATGCTTGTACTCATGTCAGAAAAAAAGAAAAACATAGAACTGGAATAAGAATGAAATCCCAATGTAATTTTTAAATGAAAAGATGTATTTTTTAAAAAAAGATGAATGCTTTAGGTGGTCATTTCTGTGAGAAGGCAACATCTGAAAACAGAAACTGAGAAGTATTCAGGGCATTTCTGATTAAAAAAGAAATGAGATCTCATACTAGAAATCTCTGGATGTTTCTCTTTCATTTATAAACATAGGAGGGGGCTTAAGAAAGTAGGAAACATCCATTGGAGCTGTTTGCTCAGATTTCATTGTTCTGTTCTTATCACTTAGATTTTTTACCCTTTTTTTAAGATGATGTGGAAATCTCAGACTGACTTTAGAGTGCGCATGCCAGCAGATCCCCTCCTCAATGCCTGTCTCTGTAGTGCAGGCAATGGCATCTTTCTGCAGATGGGAACAGTCCTCAGGAGTTCCCATTCCCAGCAGAAAATGCCATCAGTGGCAAGTATCCTTAAGTAAAAGCAATGTATAATGTGCTTGGACCCAGCGCATCCTGGGCAGGTCCAAATCAGCGGGGACTGCACCTCCTTGAATTGTCCCCACAACTGCCCACAGCACACTGGGCTCCTGTCATGGGCAGGTGAGAAATGAGACCTGGCTCCTGCTCACAAGAGATGCGCGTGGGATAACCCACCCTCTCTATTTTCAGCTGGGAAGTCGCCAGCATTTAATGCATCTGCTTACCTGGCACCAGGAAAGGCTGTGGCCGGAGTGCTGGAGCTGCCTTGCCCCAGGGGGAGGGCAGGGTCGCAGCGCAGCTCCATACTGCCCACCCTCATACTGCCACCCCTCACTGAACTGTCGGGGAAAACGGAAGGTTGATGTCAACCAGGTGAGCCTAAACATTTGTGATGGAACGCTGTGAGATGTCTGCTGCGACAGATCTTGCATTCACCATGCCCTAAATTAATTTGTTACGTTATAAAAATTTAAATAGAATAGTGGATTTAAGTGTCATAGTGACAGAACTCAGTGAGGATTGAGAGTGGTGGTTTTTGATACAAACTGAGAAGCCTGTAAATGAAAAAACCCCAGTTTTTGCATTCTGTGAAAGTGAAGCTTTCTGAGTTCAAGCAGATACCAAACCAAACTGTTCAAATTTAGCAAACACACTACCTAAAGGTAAGTACGTGTAGCAGCCTATATTCTTTCACACCACCGAAAGTGGAAACATAAGCTGTGTGTCTGATGTCATCTCCATACAGATGGGTTTGAAATGCTGGCTCCCATCTGAAACATCATTACTTTTACAGTGAACTTTTAAAAACTCTATTATTGCTGCTAATATTATGTGTATGTATTTTAGAAGTAATTTCCCCAGACTCCAATAAAACGTTCTAACAGAGTTTTGTTCTCTTAACAATTTTAACTCGTGTTTTGCCTTTTGGGGAGTATTTTTGGCCCCCAGGCAACACAGAAGAAAAATTGCTGGCTAAGTAACACCAGATGCAGGAGAGAGTGCTGGCCACTAGAGAGCTCCCAGATGAGAGAGCCTTTCAGGTTGAAATACAAATATGTTTTGTAATGAAAGCAGAAACCCTCTTTTACTTTAGGGCACAGGGACCAGCCATGAACACAGAAAGGTTTCTTGTTTGGGTTAGCAAGAGGCATCATTATCCATAATTACATTTTTCATACCTGAAATGAAAAGCCCCAAAGCTGTTCTCCCTCCAGAGCAAGGTTTAGAAAATTATCTTAAATGTTGGTTTTTGCTGACCTCAGGGATGAATGAAAAGCTGCTGCAGCCCCTTCATAAGGGTGTCTGCATGGGGATTATATGTCAGCCACCATCTCATGCCCCATCAATGGTGCAGCCTCAGGGATGCCATGTGTCACCTGGAATTACAGCACTGCAGTCACAGCCTCCTGCTCTGGGGAGAAAGGGCAGGGGGGCACCTCTCCCCTCCCTCTTCCTCACTCAGACTCCTATTACTGGGGACAAAAGTCATCTTTTGCACAACTCACAGTGCCTGGAACCTGAAGGGGTCTGGCTGGGGCATGAGCCAATAGTCCTTTGGGAATCACCTTTGGGACAGGAAGAGATTCTGCCAGGTGCAGCCCCTCTGGAGGGGCTGTCTGAGGGTCATGTTATTTATGTTGGGCTAAAATACACTGGATTGACTCAAGGGTCTCAGCAAAGCCTGTGCCTGGACAGCTCACAAATCAAGCCCAGCCACAGGGTGCAGGGTGGGACGTGCTGGTGTCGGAGCTGTGGGTTACAGGAGCCTTGTGTTGGTTTTTTGCTGTGAGCACTTTGTTGCCAGCGTCGAGGACTTGTCTGGATTCCTGTGGTTGCATGGGCTGGTGCACTGGAAAGGACACAGAGGTTGAGCAGGGGTGGGCAGCAGCTGGGCTCAGCATGGCGAGTGCCAGTGCGCTTGGGCCGGCAAGCGCTGTGCCCACAGGGCACTGCAACACCCTGCATAGAAAACCTCCAACACAGTTTGGACCTGCTGCCAGCCCCATGAAATGCTCCTGTCCCTGCCATTTGTGGCCTTCCCCGTGATGTCCTGCAGCCTGCTCACCTGGCACATTCTCCTTTGGAGGAAGATGGTAAGTTCACACCTGTCCCTTTCCTGTGACTGCCACCACAGCTGGGCAAGAGGCAGCCCATGTGTGGCAGCAAGAGTGGGCTTTTTTACTGAGCCATGATTTCATGCCTAACAAGTGGTGTTTGAAGAAGCCTTGCATGGGGCCAGATTTAGCTTAGTTTTTTTTTGGGGGGGGGGGGGAGGGGAGGGGGGTAGGAGCCTAAAATTTCCCATCTGCCAGCTCTGAATAGGCTGCAGAGAACAGTGTGGTGGCTGAGGGTGAGAGGGAACCCACAGCCAGGGATGGGGGCAGGACACAGTGCCTTGAAACCCAGAAAGTGTTTCCATTGCTCAACAGTCACACAGCAGAGGAGTGCAAGAGGGACATGGAGGTCAGGATTGACATCATCATGTAACCATTTTAAACATCTTGCTGGAAATAGCAGCACTTGGAGTTCCTGGTGGCTGCCACTACTCTGTCCTATGCATTTTGGCAGTACCACATGCAGGGCCTGGGACTGGTGTGCAAAGACCTGAAAACCCAGTGGGCTGCGAGGGCAAAGCAGAGGCAGCTTCTTCCCCATGCTCTTGCCCAGGCATCTTGAGCTGGACCACAAAACCCCATCATCAGGAACATCTCTCTGATCAAAGCAAGGAGGGAGGTGGGTCCCCAGGGATGGGCATGGCCAGGCTAGCACTGGCTGGGGTTTCCTGGCAGCAGGGTTGGGGCTGGGATTTTTTAGGGCCCCTTCCCAGTGTTCCCTTTCAGATCTGGGTTTCTCCTCTGCCAGAAGCAATTTCCACCCCCTTCGGTTTCCCAGGGGCTTGGTGAGAAAGGGAAAAAGTGCTGTCAAAGGTTTTCCCCTTCCCTTCCAAAGTGTAAGCCCCTGGGGTCCCCGGCGGGGATTTGTCAGCCACAGGAATGCGTGGGAATACAGGAGACTTCAGGACAGGGCTTAGGGGTGTGTGTTGTTAAGAGAAATATCTCATCGAGGACTTCTCTGTGTCACACTCACCCCCAAGTCTCAGAGCAAAACTGCCCATGCCAACCCCCCGTATCCTGGTTTCTCCCAGGTGTGTGTCCTTGTTCTGAGCAGCCTGGGGCAAGGGTGTGCTCAGCATCCCTGGCAAGGGATGAGCGCAGCGCCGCAGTATTTGCAGATATTTTGCCTTTCAGGGCGTGAAGGAGTTAAACTTTTCAGATGGAAAGCGAACTGAAGATCAGACCAGCAGCCTGGTGACCTCCCGCTGCTGGGACAGCAGCAGCTCCCAGCCAAGCCCGGCAGTTCCATCCATCCATCGGCGTGGTGGGGCCGCGGGGAGCAGTGCACGGTAGGTGCGAGGGGTGGCGTGGGTGGGCACCATGTGGGACCTGCCCTCGGCTCCGGCGGGACCCCGGGGCTGGGACCGGAGGGCGATGGAAGCGGGTGAGGGTCGGTGGGATGGAGGGAGCGCCCGGAGGGCTGTCCCTGTTCTACTTTCAGAAAAGGAGTTGCTCAAAATGAGCTTGTCCCGGCACTGCCTAGGGAATTGTGATTTCTTGCCTTTTGGGACACGCGGTCGGCAGATACCGAGAGTTTGGGAAAAGCATAGTTTTGTAATTGAACTCCTTGCATGCAGCAAGGGAGGACACTGTGGGTTTATTTCTCCCTGATGAGGAAGAAATGACAGCCACATTATTTAATCCTGTCCTCTGATGATGGCCAGCAATTTACCAATAAATGCAAAAAGCAGCAGATGTCAGTTTACAGTTTCTAAACACTGAAAGACTTTGATATAATGGAAATTGGTTTTTTTCCCTTGAACTGAAAACATTGTGGTCTGATTCTAAGTAGTATTAGGCATAGCCTGTTGTGCTAAGTTGTCTCCCTGGCTCTTCAGTTTGTTGAGCGATAGCAAAGACTCTCTGGTTCGAAGACAAAGTGTCAGTAATCTCAAAGTTTATTTTGCAGTAATAAAATGGTATTGTTTTACCTATGGATTTGCATAAAGATTTATCATATAATTTACATTGTAATGTAATAATTTTGCATTATAGAAATCTCTTGTTCAGAAATCATGGCTAAATCAAAAGTCATAATAATTTCTGGTGAAGAAACAAGGCTTACTTAACATCGTCAAAAGAAAAACAAGTAGAACCACAACCCTATAAAATTAAAACCAAAGTAGTATATTGTTCCCTTCACTGCAAGAATATCCTCAACCCTTATGGCATTTTATGTTTTTCCTTAGAAAGAAACCAGAAGTCATATTTCCCTAAAATTCGAGACTTCTTTCTTAACTGAAATGCTCTCGGGATGGTGTTTGAAGGAGGTTGCCAGGCTGCTAAGCGGTAGTTTCTGCCCAGGCGAATGGAACTGCAATCACCACATTTCAGAGTCAGAAAAGCTCAAATTGCTCTTTACTGGCCTCCTGGTCGCTAGAACTCGATTCCCCCTAGATACTTTCTGGCCAGAGATGAGGCTCTTGATTACAAAAATGCAGGTCTCCTGGTAATTGCATTTGATTTATTCTTCCGTATCATGGAGAACAAGTCAGTGTTATTCTTTGGAAGTATCAACCCTTCCAAATGCTAATGTGTGGGGAGAAAGAAAACAGCAATTTTTATTATCTTCTTAACAACAGCCCACAGGAATGTGCTTTGCAATGAGTGCAGCTTACGAATCCTCCTGCCTCAGCCCTGGCCTTTCTTGGGGGCTGCCAGCACAGCCCTCTGCCAACTGACCAAAAATCCATCAGGGAAGCAATAATCCAAGAGGGGGGAAAGGAGGCCATGGGATACGTTAAGAAAGGAGCTCTGAGAAGTCCTTAGTAGAAATGCAGTGGGGAGCCCCACTCCTGAGGGTACCCCAGAGACAGCCGGTGGCTGCTCAGTAAGATCTCATGGGGGATCTGGGGCCAGGCACCACCTGATGTAGGTGACATCACATGGTTCCCTGGTGATTTGTTTCTTAGGACTACTGGGAAGGGATGCTGGATGCTATGGCTTTTGTCATTGACTTAATGCCTTTCTACAATGGTAGGGTTTGGCCTGCAGGCATCCCTGTCTGCCCCTCTCTCTCTAATGGATGTCACAGAGGAAATGTCCTTAGGCAGATGGTAATTAGTCTGAGGGGAGCAGAACCTGCCCAGGCTGGTGGGGTTTATTTGTCAGGGACTTGATATTGCTCTCATTTAAGTGGATAATAAAACTCCCATTGATGTTTTTCAATCACTGATGACTTTCTATGGAGTCTCGATTACCACTGCAGCCATGCTCAGAGTGTGCAAGTGTGCGAGGGTGCACAGCGCAGAGAAGTCTGCTGTATCCTGTTTTTGTAAAGGGCTTTTCCTCTTAGTAGTTGTAGTGAAAACAAACATGTGGGAGAACAATGGGACTTTTTTTCTGTTTTCCTCTAGATTTTTAAATACAACAAAAAGCCTATTAGAATTAAATAAAGTGTGTTAACAAAAAAGGGACTCCTATATGTTAATGAGGAGAATAAGTGTAACTATGTGAACATACAATCACAAGCACAAAGGTAATTTGCCTTCTTGATCTCAGCCTGTGTTTTTAGAGTTGAAAGCCTATTCATTAAATACCTTGTGAAAACAGGGCAGTGGTAAAGAATAATGCTTGTGCCATAAAGCTGTTATCTGTAATAGAGGAGGGTCAGCTTCACACCCCAGAGAAACACCCTCTCATGCTGCTGGGCGCTCTGGAGTTGGCAACTCAGCAGGAACCAAAGGGGAGTCCACAGAAAGGATTTCCTTTCTTCAGATAAACCCAGAGCTATTGTATTTGTTGTGTCTAAAATATTTTTCAATGAGCAAACAGGGATAATTCTAGCTGCTGTAAAAATGGAAGTAATACTAAGATGTTAATACTTTCTAGGAGTAAAACTTGGAATCACTGTTCATAGGATGAATTTCTCCCAAGAAAACAGGAACTAGGATGAAATACAGTATGTAAGGTGGGATGACTGCCTTCAACTGTTCCTATTTAAATTACATGGATTTTAGAGAAAGATCTGACATTGATTCTTCCATATTAGAGGTGGAGGATCTACTGTAAGAGATAGTTAAGGGTACAGTTAGCTGTTCACAAGGTCAAATTACTCCTGTTTGAACATTTATTTCCCTAGTGTGTGGCTGCTTAGCTGCAGCTTTCAGCCATGAATCACTTTTCCCCTGGGAAGTGGAAACCCCTCGCCTCTGACATTGCTCTCTCCATGCAGGTGCTGCAGCTCGTGACCGTGTCTGGCTTTGACCTTCTCGGCTGCAGATCAGGATCCTGAAGCCCTTCAGTACAAGGTGGGTTTCCTGTGCCGTAGTCATCATCCTCCTTGCTGCTCTTCTTTTTCTTGTTGTCTTTTCTGAGTGGCAAATACCATACTGGGATGCAGTTCTAAGTATGTTTATATGGAATGAGATTATTCATGCCACTGACAAAGTCCAGTGCTCTTCTGGACAGAGTAACTTGCACTTTACTTTTAGAAGACACCATATCCAGGGCTCTCCAGGTGTCACAGACTTAGTGTCGCTTTATCACCAATTTAATAAACTGGTGTCACTGGTTTATTAAAGAAGGGCTGCTTGTTGTCATTGCTTGAAGTGCAGCTGTGTGTGGGCACCAAGGTGGGGACACCTTCCAGACCCTGTCCATCGGTGGGCAGGTGAGAAAGGCTGAGGAGACTTTGGTAGGACCAGATTTCATCCCAGTGTGTTTTGTTTCTGCTGAGATCAAAGTGCTTTGTAAAATCAATGTGAATTTGGAGGGATCATTTTAAGAGTGGGAGAAAGGGATAAAGTACAATAATATCAAAGTACCACATTCAACATTATTTGGAGTGTAAGATTTTGGATTTATTTTGAAACAACATATCCTTTCAAGAATTGGTTTGCTCTTATTCAGTTCTAACACATAATACGAAGTCAAAAAGAACATTTTAGAAGTGCCTGAAACTGAGACGAGCAGCTTTTTGCCATCATTCTCCTGAGAACAGTATGCATTGGGATCTTGGCTCCAAGTCACAGTGATGCTAAATTTAAAAAACCTTTCAAAACAGGGCTCAACCTTTCTCACAACTCTCTTCATAAAAAGCTCAATGTTGAAGTGATAATGTTCAGAACAAAGAACACTTAATATAAACATTTAGCTTGTACTAAATAAATTACACTTGGTCTTACAGTCACGTTACTGGTGACAGCTTGTACAGCCTGCACCCTTCCCCTGTAATTCACCAGAATGAAGCAAATATACATTGTTGGGAAAAATTTCTTGACTTTTGTCAAAGAGCCCAACTGCTGTCAGCAAACATATTGTGGGAATATGAATCTGGAAACAAACAGATCATTAGAGGGTGAGTTAAGGTTTTGTGATTTAATTCTAAACATGTTGAGTGAGTGAACCAGAGATATGCAATGCCAGAAAAACTGTGCAGCAAAAGGGTTTTTTTCTTTAATGAAAGCTGGTATTTTTATTGAATACAAAGTACTTTGGGTGACAAAGATGGTTACATATGGAAAATATGAAGTTTTGCTTGTTCTGGAGAATTATGAAGATCACTTGATTAGAAGTAACGTTGTGCCAACGCAAGTTTAACATTCTTTCCTTTGTGGAAATTATTCATCCATTTACAGAACTTTATTAAAGTACAATAATTTTCCAATGTTAAAAAGAGAATGTATACAGAGGATCTCTGCTTGGACAGCAAGTAGTGACCTGGGCTTGTGCAGTCACATCTCTGGTTGGATATTGTCCATGTTTTGCCCTGTTACAACTGTACTGGGATTGAGAAAATAAAACTTCCCTGATCAGAGCATCTTTTTAGGGAAAAGCTTGAGCTGGTGCTGTGGTACTGCCCAGCCTGCTCTGACTGCCAGAGCCATTTGGGTCAAGGACCACCAGGAAGGCAGGGGAGCCAGAGGAGCTCTTTGGACATCTCCTGAGAGGACCTGTAAGTCATCTGTGGAACTCTGAGAGGGCACAACTGTTCTCAGCCTTTTAGAGAAATGCAGTCATGTCGGGGCAGGAAGGAGGAAGGGAGCCAGGCGCCATTCTCCAGCATGAGACCCTGCGTCCCTTGGGATGAACCAACTGCCTGTGACTAGGCTTGGGCCTCTTCTGGGCTTTCATTGTTGTGCCACATCTCAAAGCCCTCCCCCGTGTCTGGACACATCACTGTAGAACAGATATCCCCATCTGCCCCAGCCACTGCTGTGCAGGGACAGCCACAGGGCGGTCTGTGTCCTTGTGTACTTTGGCAGATGCTGGAACTTCGCTCTCTCAGGGAAAATCTGCTTTCGTCTCTTCCCTTCCTATAGCCAGACAGCTACTGTCTTGGCCTCACTGCTATCCGAAAGGCAGCCTGAGCTGCTCTATTGTACTTGAGAGGAGAAGGCTACGGTGAGGGAGCAGCAGGACATCTCCACTTCAGAGTGTACCACCAAGCCCATGCAGACCTGGAAGTCTTCAAGGGTGGCTCCTCTGTGGGGCACCTGTCCCTGGAGCACTTTCTTCAGGCAATAGCAGCTCTGCCATTAATGGTTACCTGCACAGTGTCAGTCTCGTGAAAAGAGAATATCCTTTGAGATTGTCAACCTTGTCTACCCTCTGTCACATCCAGCTACACCCTGGGTTTCCCTAAAATTCAAGGATTTGCTTCCTATGATCTTCTTTTTATCCCACTAGCACCCTTAACCTGAATACAAATAGGAAATTACGAGACATTTCCCAGAGTCTTTGACAAGATAGCAAAACACTTTCTGAGGAGCAGAAAGATGTTTATATTAGAGTAAATGCCCCTGCAAAACTGGCTGCAGCCCCATGAGCTGCTTGTGGCTGGGGACACCCTCCCTGGGGGGGTAATGGATCTTGGACTTGGAGGTGGCTTCAGCTGCCCCTGCTGCAGAAGGATCCCTTCATGACCACAAGCCAGAGTCTTTCTCAGTGCCATCAACACAGCTTCTCTTGCCTGGCCTTTCTGCTGGGCTGTCTGCAGTGTGGTCAGGCTTCCAGTTATTTCAGTACTGTGTTTTATATGCTGTTAATTTTATAACAAGATAGAGGCTGATCAATACTTTCTGCTGTTTCCCTCCTTCTCTCACAACACTGGTTCAAATAGTTATTAACAAATCAAAAACTCCAGCCAGCTCTGTGAATCCAGCCCAGCACTCAGGGTATGGTTATGAGGGATGCACAGGATGTACCAATGCTCATCTCAGGGTGAAGGAACAGCTTTTTGCTGCCCTTCATTTCCCTCTAGGAGAGAGCACTGATGCAGGAGCAAGCTGCAAGAACACGGGAGCACCGCCTGGAGATTTCATGCTGTCGCGAGAAGGTATCAGATGACAGTTTCAGAAAATCTGCCCATTGGAATCTGAGGTTCAGAAGTGCTAATGGCCGGGATAATGTGTTGTTTATTGCAAACAGGAATCTGCAGTGGCCTCAAAGGCCTGGATGTCCGACTGCCCTGCTGCACACATCAAAACCCCTCTTAAGAGTCTCAGTCCTAAATTCAGCCTCCAATGCCAAATGGTGATGGTATCACATTCGCTTTTCATTTCTGTGTGGGCACTGTGCCCATGCAGTTATAACACAGCTGAGTCTGATTTTCATATAGTTCATTGTTTACTTATGACTTACTATAAAGTTGAGCTTGTCTTATTTATGAGCAGCCATGAAGATATGGGATTTCATCCACTGGGTGATGACTCATTCATTGGGTTGGACTCTTTAGCTCCTAATACGTGACATATTTTGGACTATTGGATGAACAGCATTTCTGCATGAACCCAAATTAAATGAGGTGAATGGAAATAATTACTTATTTGTTTTTAAAATCATGTTTGTAGCTGGGTTTGTGCTGGTTCAGCTCCGGGCTCATTCTAGCAATGTGCACAAGGGCAGGATGAGTTGCTGTATGCTATGGTGGAGAGATGACCAGCATTTCAGTCAGACGTCTGAACATGCCAGGGGCGACTTTGCCTTGTTTCTGTTGCACAAGGAAAAGCTTTGCGGTGATGGAGCATTTGATACTTTCTATGAACTTTAATGACTGCAACATTTCTTGTGCTGCTGCAAACAATTTGAGAAACTAATTTGTAAAGTCACTCATAAAAATCTCATGTTCTTTCTGTAATAATAAAGCTTCTAAGCTGGAAAAAGAAATACAAATCCTCAGAAAGAGCAGCTCAGCAGGAGAGTATTTCAGCCACTCTTGTCTCGGGCATGCTCTCCCCTCCTGTGGGTGCGTCATGCCCCATGAGTTCAGCAGGAAGGATTCATGCACAGTCAGAAATATTGCCGCTGGTAACGCTCAACTACGTAAGGAAAATGAAAAGTTTTTAAAACCTTTTCCCCCTCTTCCTGCCCCCAGCTCTGAGGGATGGGACCGGGACCATGGGAAATGTCGGAGTAACTTTGTCGCAGTGAGAGGTTGTTACGGCTTACAAGTTTTCACAGCCAGGAGCCCTGCCAGCAGAAATTTATGCCTCCATTTCAGCAGTAACGATGCTTCCCAGAGCTGTCAGCCGGCGGCCGGCTGGGAGGCAGCGGCGGGGCGTGTGGGGGACTCGCCATGACATAACCACATTCCTGCGGCATGAGGAGATACTCCCAGGCCGCAGCAGGGGCAGCACAGCCCCTTCCCTGCTCCCACCCCACCACTGCGGTTCTCAAGCCCTGAGGAACACGAATGAACCCATCAGCTGCGCGGGCTTTGGGTGATTTTGGGGCAGAGTGGCTGGAAAGTTGCCCATTGGAAAAGGACCTGGGAATGTTGGTTGACAGCGGCTGAACATGAGCCAGCATGTACCCAGGTGGCCAAGAAGCCCAGTGGCATCCTGGCTGTATCAGCAATACTGTGGATAGCAGGACCAGGGCCTGACTGTCCCCCCGTACTGGGCACTGATGATGCCACAGCTCAAATCTGGGTTCAGTTTTGGGCCCCTCACTACACAAAAGACACTGAGGTGGTGGAGTGTGTCCAGAGAAGGGCAACAGAGCTGGCGAAGGGGCTGGAGCACAAGTCTCCTTGGGAGTAGCTGGGGGTGTTTAGCCTGGAGAAGAAGAGGGTCAGGGGGGACCTTATGGCTCTACAACACCTGAAAGGAGATTGTAGCCAGGTGAGGGTTGGGCTCTTCTCCCAGGTAACAAGTAACAGGACAAGAGGAAACAGCCTTATGTTGGACCTGGGAAGGTTTAGATTGAATATTAAGGAAAATTTCTTCACCAAAAGCATTGTCAAACACTGGAACGGGTGGTCTAGGTCAGTGGTGGAATCACCATTCCTGGAAGTGCTTAAAAGCCACGTAGTTGGGGCACTGAGGAACATGGATTTAGTGGTAGCTCGGCAGTGCTGGGTTAATGGTTGGACTTGGTGATCTTAGAGGGATTTTCCAGCCTAAGCGATTCTATGGCTCTATGACTGCACCGCCGCGGGGGTTTTTTTTTGCAGGGATTTTTATCAAATTAAACCAATAAGGCGTTTTGCTGGGGCTTGTCCGGTGCCGGGAGCGGCGGGGCCGCCGTGAGGGCCGGGCCAGGCGGGGCTGCGCGGGCCGGCAGGGGGCAGCAGTGCCAAGGGCTTTGAGGGGGCGGTTCGCTGTGAGGGCGCGGCGGGGATGGAGCCGCGGGCATGGAGCCGGGCTGTGCCCACAGGGACCCCCTGCCTACTTCATCAGTGTTCCTAGGAGCTGTCAGAGCGGCTGGATCTGCCGTGAAGGGAAACCAGCCTGCCGCCCCCTCAGACAACGAAGCCGTTCTCCAGTTGTGTTTGACCAGTTTGCAGCTGCTTCATCACCCCCTGCCACTTCGCTGCTGGGTATTTGCTGCTGTCAAGGAACCTGGGAGAAGATTTCTGCTTTGCAGAAGAAAAATTTGCGGTTGCTGTGAGTGAGAACCGCAGAAAACTCAGCACACCACTGCCAAGGCTGGCGAAGGAGCAGGAGGAAGGCTCCTGTGGGGCCAAACCAGCCTGTCACAGGACAGGGAATGGCTCATCTGTCTGTATGGAGCTCCCAGGCTCTGAGCTGTGGCTGGCCACGGTACCTGTGCCAGGTGAGCACCAGCAGCACCAGTGTGTTAACAGCCAGATTAGTGTTTTTCCCACAGGATCGAAGCCTCTCACTTGGAGTCTTCTCACCTACTGGCTCCCAGAGAGATAACACAGGTGTGCTGGCATGTGCCCCACTCAGCCCCCATGCTTTAAGATGCAGTCATACCAGCTGCTTGCCAGCCAGCGATGGCTGTGCCAAAGGGACTAAAGTCCGTGCAGAACAGAGGAAGAGTTTTACATACAAAGTTCAACAAAGGGGAGATATGTCCAGAAGACAACTGCTGTGCAGGAGGCAGGAGAAGGAGACTCCTTGTGGGTGCACCTGGCCCTCTTAGTGCATCTTGCAAGCTGGGGGCTGTTTCTGGTCCCTAAAGGAGCTGCTGCCATCTCCCTCCCCAGGCTTGAGTCTCAGAGAAGCCAAAAGCAAACAAGGGCCCCCAGAGGCACCTGGGCGGCCACCATGCTGTGCCTGTGCAAACAGCCAGTGCCTCTGAGAGGGCAGTGGTGATAACCCTGAGCTTTGCAGAGCTCCTGCAGCCCTGCACTGGTGACATCCTCACTGCCAGGCCCCCATGGGGCTCCCACATAGCACAACTAACCCCAGCTGGATCAGATCACCTCCATCCTGCTGCAAACTATGTTATCACCAGGGCTGTAAAGATAAAACCACTTACCTGGGCTGCTCTATCTATAAATCACTCTTCCCTCCCTCTTCTCTACCACTATTGCAGCAATGGGGCAGCTCGAACTAAGGCACAGCGACCACCCTCAAAAAAGGGTCTCAAACCATACCCCAACTCTGTCCCCCTGTTACATTTGGCTCTTGCTCACTCTGATTAGTAGGACTGGGCTTGGCAGGGCTCTGTTTTCCCCTCTGTGTCATACCAGGCTCTTGGTTGCTGTTTTAACCTGTAGGGAAGTGACAGTGCTTACAAGGACAATGTTCCTTGCTTGGAGTGCCGTACCAGATGGCTGATGTGCAGTGCAATGCCAGCTGCTGCAGTGGCTGAATTGCCCTTTGAAATACATATTTTGAAAAGGATCTATTTTTACTTTTTGGTCCTTTTCAATTAGACAGCTTGTGGCTGGGCTCACTCTCAATATTATCTCCCATTTCAGGACTATGAGGCACACAATGAGCAAGAGGTGCCAGCTGCCCAGCTAGCTCCACCAGTAACACCTTTCTGATGCCATCTTCTCCCATTAGCATATGATTTTGGGCCTGCTTCACAAAATCCAGGAATCATCATTTTGAGAAAAGCAGGAACCTGGGAATTTCAAGTTTTGCCCTATAAGCCAAAGGTTGAGCCAGAGCAGAGTGAGGATCTCCCAAGAGGAATCTCACATTTTTAGGGAAAGTATATGGCCAGAGAAGATCCTAGGAATTGGTAAGGCAGTGATTTTGCCATGGGGTGGGTGATCTATTCAGCTTTCTTCCTGCCCTGTTTTCTCCCATCTGAGAACTCCGGTTTCTTTGGACAAACCCTTACCGAGCTGTCCCCATACACCCAGCCCCCTAGTTCATGCAGGGAACACACAGCCCAGGATTTTTCAAACTGCCACCTTCCTCCTGCCCACCCTGGGGTGGTATCTTCCATTTGTTCTGGGACAACGGCAACACCCTGCCCTTTTCCCCCAGCTGGTGCTTCTTGCACCCACACACCCGCCTTTCCTCTTTGAGGGTGTTGCTGGGCAGAGCTCAGCTGCAGGACATTGTTATGCTGCAATATACTCACTAATAGCAGAACTGACTAACAGCTACGCAGGGGGAAGGGTGGCTTTAAGCTGGTGACTGCTGGCCAGGTCCAAGTGCTTTTCTTCTGCCTTTTATTATTCCTAATTCTCACCCAAATCAATGTGATGCTGTCCACAGAGGCCTCTGCCATTCCTTCTGTTTCTGCAACATGTTTAAAACATTAGATTCCTTTTGAGTAGAGGAATGCCCCCGAACACATGGCCTCACACGTACAAGCATTTATGGAGGAAGTTAAATTCTCTAATTGCTTGGCTGGATCAAGCCCAGGCTGCTAGCACTGCACTGAGCTGAGCAGCAGAACAATGCACAGCCCTTGTGTCCTTATGCACCAGGCAAGGCTTATCAGCCCATGTAGGGGCTAATAAAGCAGCTTTCAAATGAGTCAGTAGACTTCAGTCTTCTTTTATGCAAGATTTCTGTCTGGGAATATTTTTGTGGGAATGTTTAAAAAAGAGAAAAGAGTATGACTTCAGCCTTTTGCAGAAAGCAAATCCACTTAAAATGCTTTTGGTGTTGATTATTCACCATCATGAGAACACTGCAGTGGGGACGGTAGAACCGAGCACCGCAGTGTCACGCCTTTCCTCTGAAATAGCTGGGATGTTGTGTTTTCACTCACTCTGTGCACTGGCATTCTCACCCCACTGCTGCATCCTGGGGCATATGCCAGGAGAGCCAAACAACCTCTCCCTTTCGCTGGACACAGGTCAACAATTTTGTTTATGTCACACAGAAGAGTTTTGGTTTGTTTAAAAAATATACCCTGTTCCCCTGGAAAGCGTTCCTTCCTACGCTACATCCAGCTGTCCCAAGGAGGAGCTTGGCCGCTCCTCTGCAGTGAAACACAACTATTCATCTGTATCTCAGGTTAAAACAGCTCCTGAAGACTAACTGGGGAACACTTGGAATTCTGTGCAGTCCATGAGCTCTGGCAGATGTGAGCTGCTTAATTCCAACTTTACACCATCATTCCTGCAAGCTCCAACTCATGGAGTAAAAGCACAAGCAAAGAAATTCAAACCCTGAGAAAAATGGATGTATCATCTTAGGAAGAGAGCTCTGGTTACTCTGAGTGCAAACACAAGCAGTAGGTAAGGTTGGAAGTAAGCGCAGAAAATGTCTAATGAGGCCCGTGCCTGCGGTATCTGCTAGGGGCAGGAAACCCTGATTAGCTGCACACTGGAGCATTGTGTGGGTTTGTATAGGATCTGACTTCCCAGGTCATGAAATCAGATCCTGAGTTATTTTAAAAATGAGCTGCTATTTCAAATTATTTTTCAACTTCATGTTTGATATGTCAAGTCACATTTATTTGGGTAAGCTATGTTTCACTCGGACACCCACAGCGCAGCCATCGCCGCATTCCTGGTGCTCGGTGGGGGTTCTGGCTGAGAGCAGGCACTGCTGTGGGGACATTTGCACTGCCAGGCATTGTCCTCAGGTACCAACACAACTTTGTTTGGATTTAGGAAAGAGAGATGCTTATACATGGCTGTGAATATATGTTTTTTCATTTAAAATCAACTTCACAAATCAGAAGTAAAATTAAACCCCCTGCAGCAGTTTATCAGTCAGAAAAACAGATGAACCAAGAAAAAGAGATGAACTTCACAACATTTCCATGGGAACAAGCAGCAAGGGTATTTTGGACAAATAAATTAGGTGAATTCCTGCATGAGACACTCCCAGGGAATGCCCTGTCCTTGCTTTTCCAGTATGTGCTAGATGGATTTCAGTTTAGTTGTCTCCTCTGATTTCAGGATAGCAGAAAGCACAAGCAGCCTTGCTCTTGGGCTGTTTACAGCCTGTGTCAAAACCAGAGGTTTAAATTCCAGCTGTGAGTCTCCATGGGACCCAAGGCAAAAGCAGCAATGTAAGTTCTGGCAAAACACCGTGTTTGCCAGATGGATGGCTGCTTTTGGCACCAGTTTCAGCTTCTGGATACATATATAATGCAGCAAGACATATATATACACACAAATAATGCAGCAAGAACTCTGTGCAGAAGAAAAAACATGTTCTTCGAGACACAGAGAGATGAAAATTGCCCCAGACACAACTGCTACTAGAAGCAACTATTGCCTGAATAGACCTTCGAATGATAAATTTGAATACAAATTCCAGAACAAGCTATATTTTTCAGCATACTTCTAGAGATTTCTCTGCCTAAAGACATCCCTCTGTCCAATTTGGATTGAACTGCTGCTGCAGGCTCTCATATTGCTGTCTTCCTTGGATAACAGAGCAGGAAACAGAAGATGGAAAAACTCAGAACAAGTTGTATCAAAGGTCCTAGCCAATATCTGTATAATGCAGAGCTTCTTTGCCTTCCATAGAGCTGCTGAATAAGGAAAATGCAATCCATATGATGCAATCCATTTGATTCATGCTTTGACTTGAACAGCTTGTCTGGGTTTGGCTTCGCTTGGTAGAGATCATGGTAACGAAAGGAGAGGTTTAATGACGACTTCATCAATTGAGAAGAAACACTTCTATTGTCTTGCAGAACCCAGTAAATAGGTAATGGGTGAAGGAGATGTGTGGTGTGTTTGGAAACCTTTGACACGGGAGGCTGGGAGGACCCAGCTGTGATGCTGAGCCAGGCTCAGTGCTGCCAACTGTGCGGCAATGCCATTTATGGTCACTTAGTCATGAAATCCCATCGAGTTATGGTGCCTGCGGCTTCTGAAAAAGCAAACCTTTAACTACTGTGAGCCTCAGCTGCTGGATCTTTAGTGTTACTGGCTGGGTGCTGGGTTAGAGGATGAGCTGCCCTGTGGGGATGTGAGGATTAGCATCTGCACACTGGCTTGAATGTGCTAGAATTTATTTTATGGCATTTGTTATGCACGGCTTTTGTTTTAATGCACAATGCTGTCCTGTGTTTGGATAAGGCTATTATGTGCCAAAAAATTATAAATATTTAAAATCTCCTGATTTATTTCTAAAGCTACCCGGGTGCTATAGCCCATGGCCCAGTTATTCTTTTTCCAAGCCATTGCCTTGACAACTCACAAGTTTTGACAGCCCCAGGGTACAAACCCTCAGTGTGCTGCCTCTTTGACAGAAACCTTTGGAAAAGATGGAGGCATCCTGCTGGCTTTTCCCCACACATTTCTGCTGAGACATGATGCATCTTCAAAGTCACTTGTGTGGGGTTAGTTGTAGTGTGGGAAAAAAAAAATCATTGCTCCTTGTGTATTAGCAGCACCACTGAAATCTTTAAAAGGTGGCATTTCTGTTGCACAGATTCTCTGAGGTGATAATTAAACCACAACCTTCCAGGGGCAGAGAAAAGTCCTTCTACCTGCGAAGACTCAGCCTGAATGCTCAGCCATGGCCGATTCCTGCTCTAAGCAAAGTGTGCAGATGTTGGATTAACAGTTGAGATTAATTCCGATTCTTGTCCTCTTACAATCAAAGCAAGCTGTTGCTGAACAATGCGTCAAGCAGAGAGCATGTACAGTGTCCCAAATGGCCGGGATCTCTCATGTATGGCCCATGACTTGGAGGAATCCAAGAACATATCATCACATGAGACTGTTATAAGTTGATTACCCTGAAACAGACCTGACTTCATTAGTCACCCCATCATGCGCTGCCTGTTCACTGATGTCAGTGAGGGTCCGTGCCGCCGCTCCCCACACCCTTCTGCTTTTGCACAACCAGGCTTCAATAGACCTTTCCTCAATGAAACAGCCGGTGTTAGAGCTGCCATTTCCCTCTGCTGTTAATATGCTCCAAAAAAACTAATGGCAAGTGTCCACCATGGAGTCCCATGGTACCTTTCCAGGGCCCCCAAAGATATGATAAATGAGATTAAATTTCCATTAAGGATTGTCAATGATCCCAAAAAGAGCAGCAACATACCTGCAAAGGCCAGCCAACTTTTATTTACCTTTACAGTTTAAACTGTGCTCCTAATTTTTTTTTATTCCTGCCAGCAAAGCAACTCCCTGTGAATTCAGAGAGCTTAATGCCATATTCTGGTTTGAGAGACATTCTGCAGTAACTTTTTGCTAAAAATAGAGTATGCCATAATGAATTGCCCTTACAATTTATTCCATTTGTCAAGGCTGTATTTTCGAACACAAAATATACTGAGCAGTTCCATGATAAAACAGTGAGTATGTGGCAGTGGAAGCCCTCTGCTGCTGAATTAAATAGTTTTTTTTTTTTTTTTTTTAATTCAGCCTTGCAGTGAATTACCATAGAGGAAGCCTATTTTTAAAACAGTGGAAAAAAATCATTGCTGTGTTTTTACAACTGCTTAAAGAGAACCAAGAAAGCAATGACAGTGTTCTTACTTCCTTGTATCTGCCTCTAGCAAGTAAAGGAAGAACGGGATGGAAAGATCCTTGACATACAGGACAAATCAAAAGAAAAAAGTATCCACCCCAGAGCACAGTATTGAAATCTGCCTCCCTTTCTGCCTGTATACATACATCCACACAAATATCTACCCATATAAATATGCACATAAGGTATTTCTGCAAGGCATACATTAGTTCATTTGTAATAATATACAGTACCAAGATGGTATTCCAGCAAGTACAGATTCATAGGTTAGCTTGTCTTTACTTCTCTGTCTCTTGATGAAACTTGAAACACGTGTTCATTTGTGTTAAAGTGTCTTCCAACTTCATTTCAAAGGAAATGCAGTTTTTCAGGTCAAATGTGACCCCCATAAGAATCTGATCACAGAGCAGTACAGAGGGAGTCTCTCATCAGTAGATGAGACAAGGCATTGATGCCCAGCCTTGCAGTTGCTGCCACAGCCGGATATCACACTTGTGGCCAGGCAGGTCCCAGACAGAGCACCTCTCCTGATCTCAGTCACCCGTGCAGGCAAGGGGGTGCACGCAGGGGCTGCCCCTCTTTGCCACCAGTCAACCAGAAACGTTGATCAGACCATAGCTGCAAGGGTCATCTGTGACTGGGAAGAAAGGAACGAAACAAGATCTGTTCCTCAGAGCAGAAATTATTTTGCTTTTTTTATTCTCTTGCCATAAAGCAGTCTTTGTTTCCCAATAATCATGAAAGCAGTCAGGATGCAAAAGGCTGAATTCTGATTAAAAGCCCTGTGATGTGCAGGGAAGGGCAGCTGCAACATGGGCTGCTGTATCCAGACCACCAGCACCCCATCAACCCTGCATGGTCCCAACAGCAGCAGCCCTGACTGTGCCACTGCCCTTGTCCTGAGTCTGACAGGGTGAGCTGGGTTTGCATGTCCATGCCAGAGCTTTGCTGAGCACTTCACATCTGGTTTTGTGCCTGAGTGCTTCTGATGGGATGGGTGGATGGATGGATGGATGGATGGATGGATGGATGGATGGATGGATGGATGGAATGGTGGAAAACCACTCAATGAAACTGCTGTCCTTATGTGTGCAGAGCATGGGATGAAAATTTGCTTTGCTGGGTCTATGGAAAAAATTACTTTTATTGAAAATTTTTAGTAAATATGTAAGTTAAAAATAGAGGTCCTAATACTAATTCTATCTTTTTCCTATGTAATTCTATTCATTGTCTTTGTTATAGAAAAAAAATGTCTGAAGCTTCAACTTTCAGTATGGCACGGGCACAAAATGATATTAAAGAGTGTGCATTACTGGGTGTGGGAGTGAAAAGGAACGGAAATTAAAATATTATAAGCAATCAGCTAATCCGGATGTGGAATGGTTGCTAAGGAGTCCCAACCCAGGCCAAAGTCAATAAGCAATTAGTATCTATTAAAAGATGAAGTATAGGATGATGGGAGAAAAGCCCTTGAGAAAAGCCTCAGCTCCATGTTTCAAGGCTGCTTTCCCCTGGGTTGGACAAGCCTGCGCTGACAGCAGAGAGCTGCTCACAGAGGCACAACCTGCCCTGGTTGCAGCATCTCTATGCCCTGTCACTGCTTTTGCTCTGTGAATTAAAGCTCTCACTTAATGTCAGTTTTTATTTGAATCCTTCCTGCTGCTTGGCTCAGTAATTTGAAGTGGCTGCTGTGCCATGAGATACACCTCAACATTTCAGTATAGTAAATCTGATCTCTGATTTCTTTGATTTCAAACAGGAGACAATGCTGATTGAGAAACAATGGAAGCTTAGATATAACTCCCACTTTCCCTCATCTTCATATTTGCTTCCTTCTTAATTTATTGTCAACAAATGCATCTAATATAACTTAGTCCGGGGGAAGGATCTATTAGGTCACTGGAGAGAAACCACAGTGTCATGGTTTAGTGGAGGCATTAGAATAACACCCTTGAAAGAAAATAATTGAAAATCTGTGTTCTAATTTTCTAGCTGAGAATAGCTATAGTAATTTAATAAAATAAGACTTTATTGATTGTGTTTTAATGGATCTGTTTTATCTGACAGAGTTCTGCACCTTTCAGTGTGGCAGCCTTGATGTAAATAAGTAGACATACACACACTTCGCTTGAATCGGTGGAGCAGCTCCTGGTAGCAAAGCCAAGACCGTAAGTGCGTGCAGGATTGGACCCAGGAGGAGGGTGAGCGGGTGGGCACAGGCTTCCCTCGGGGTACGTCACGCAGGGACACCTCACCGCAGCCATCATTGACCCAGTAAGTGTCATGAGATGTCTCGGCGACCTGCAAAGATTCAGCATGCAGCAAGGCAGCTGGAGTAGTTCTATTGACTGCTGTCGTCAAATGAGTCAGCAGCAAGTCACAGTCTTGTATGTCAGCAGGGAGTGGCGCGCCAGGAAATCAGTCACTAAAGTAGGGGAAAAGCACAGAACCCCCCAAGAATTCGAACCTTAATTGACTGCTTTTAGAAGTTTCTATAATCTTCAAATGGCCGATAAAATCGTGTGTGTCGGCACAGAAGTTGCTGTCCCTTTGCCACATCGCATCTCGTGTAAGCACCCCCAGCCTCTCCCGGCGCGGGCTGTGCAGAATCAAATCCCCCCAGCCCAAAGCCCGGGCTCTGCCGGCCCCCTACACAGTTCTGCAGGCCCAGCGAGGGGTCACCCACCCGTGGCTGCATCCACACGCGGCCGGCACACGGCTGGCGGCCGGACCTGTGTCGCCTGAGTGCGGCTGTCATAGGGGTGTGCGGGTGGGTCGGGGTCTGCGCTCCTGTTTCTATTGCGGTTTCATTTGTCTGTGGGGCGAGGGGGCTACACGCCGGCCGGGCACTATCGCCAGGCCAGCTGTGCTCCTGCCCGTGCCCCGGGGCCGCGCCCCAGCCCCGCCCGGCACCTCGGCCAGGTGAGTGTGGGCCCAGCGTGGCCCCCATTCCGTCGGGGGCTCTGCCAGCCCAGCCCAGCCCAGGCCGGCCCCCACGGGCCAGTGCGGCGGGGCGCGGGGTTGATTCGGCGGAGGGCGTGCCGCTCCCAGCAGATAAAGGCCGGGCGGCGGCGCGGGGCCGCACAGAGCCGGGAAGGAGCGGCGCAGAGCGGGCGGGTCGGGGCAGCGGGGGAGGCAGCGGCAGCAAGAGAAGCGGGCGCGAGAGCAGGAAAAGGAGCGGTGCGGCCGCTGAGCGCCGCGCTCTTCACTCTCTCCCTCCCTCCCCGCAGGCGGGCGGGCGCGGCCGGGCGGGGCGCGGGCGGAGCGCAGCGGATCGAGGAGGCGGAGCGGGGCTGGCCATGAGCACGCAGGCGCGGGGTCAGGGCGCGCGGAGAGCGGCCGATCCTGACGGCGAGATGCCGGCCACCGAGAAGGACCTGGCGGAGGACGCGCCTTGGAAGCGGATCCAGCAGAACACCTTCACCCGCTGGTGCAACGAGCACCTGCGCTGCGTCAACAAGCGCATTGGCAACCTGCAGCATGACCTGAGTGACGGGCTGCGGCTCATCGCTCTGCTGGAGGTGCTCAGCCAGAAGCGCATGTACCGCAAATACCACCAGCGGCCCACCTTCCGCCAGATGCAGTTGGAGAACGTCTCGGTGGCCCTCGAGTTCCTGGAGCGGGAGAGCATCAAGCTGGTCTCCATCGGTGAGTGCGTCTCCGGCGGGTGGTTTTGTTGTTTTTTCATTTTATTGTGTTTTTTCCTGCGCTGGACCTTTGCCTGACGGAACCGTGACGGGGCTCAGGGCAATGGGGGCTGCGGGCTCGGAAGCTGTGTGGCTTCTGCTGCTTCTGTCTTTAAAGAGCTGTGTGTGCCGTGGGGCTGCCTCACAGCCCGGCTGTCGGGGCTGGCAGTGAGCTCCTGTACTCCTCAGCGTCCCTCTTGGTCACTACTTCATAAGTGAGGCTTTGCTTTCAGGTCTTTCCTGAAGAAACCTAGTGCCAGAGCGTGTTCTCTCGCCGTGCAGCCAGTTCCCCCAGGCACTGACCCCTCCAGCAGCCTGGCAGGAGTATGCGGCTGGGACGATGCCGCCCTAGCCGGGCGTACCTGGGCTCTGGCAGGGTGCTGGAGCCAGACTCGAGCGGCTGTGCGGAAATGGCTGCAGCCGTAGGTAGTATAGGAGAGTGGGGAGACTTTACTCACCACAGTCCAGTAGATGATGCCAGCGTTCAGATTAGCACTGATGCTTGCCTAAGCATAGTTGCAGCTTTTGAACAGGATTGCGCTTTCTCCACAGTCTTTCTGCTGCGGTAGGTTACGGCAGGAAACGTTCAAGGAACCCTGCTAAGCCCAGGCAATGGGTGCTTTGAGCTACTGCCACCCAGGCTGGTATGAGATATGCCTGCCCGTGCCATACTGGAGCGTGCAGTTGATAACTGGTGGTTTGGAGAGAAAGCTGCTGGTATGAACGTCGGATTGCGGATGATCCCTCAGGAATGCATTCGGTGACCGTTTGGGGGATAGCTCAGGTGTGGCCACAGCGTAGTCTGTAAGGCAGTAATTTGAATGCCTGAGATCTCTGGGAAGGAATGTGAATGCCTTTTCTAGTTCTTTGCCAGATAACTCTAACTACTGCTTCCTGATTACTCTGGCCTCGATGAATTGCACAGCTGAATTTGGGTGAGTGCAGCTCTCCTCAGTTGTCTAAAACACTTGGCCAAGGTGAAAGCTGTTTTTCCTCAAAGGCTTTAGCTACAATAGCAAGAAAATAGAAACTTCTCCGGTTTGGGGGAGACCTGGCCCTCTTTGGAAACCTGTAGCTAGGTACCCTCTTGTCCCTCTCTACTAATGTGTAAAAGCAGCTTTGGACAAGAAGTGAGGACTGTTGGTCCCGAGTGGCTGATTGTCCTCCCTGGGCAAAACAGCTAATGTATTTGCAGCTGGGAATGAAGCTGGTGCTAATTATTTACTTAGAGATGGATTCCCTTTGCACTCAGTGGGGTTCAAATTGCAGCTGCTGATTCCTGGGCTGAGCTTTTGCTAATATCAGAGCTCACCTTTCTGTGGCAGCTGCTGGAACTAGCTCCAACACCAGACCAGCAATCCCCTCCTATTGTATTGTTTTCCCTAGAAAAATGTTGTTGCTCCAGCTGCCTTCCTATTTGTCTGTGGAACTTCCCGAGGGTGACGGGTTTGGGAGATCAAGGCTATTCCAGTCAGGTCTGGCTTTCAGTGACTTCCTTTCTAGAAATGCTGCTGCAGCAGCACAGCTCCTTTACATGGTTAGGCTGAGCTGCAGGGTGGCTGTAATCATTTAAGACATGTATATTTGTTTTTACAGCTTACTTGCATTGTGTTGGCTATTAAAAAAACAAATAAAATTTTAAAACCCCAAAACCTGGGAAAACATGAAGCTTTGAGAGAATGGAATGACTGTGATTGCTAATGCTTTTGCCATATCCCAGCCTCTGCATGAAGGGGTGTACAGCTCCATCAGTGCTCTGCCACCTGAGCTGGAGCCAAGGGAGTAGCACAGGAGCCTTACTGTACAGTCCTGGATAAACTGAGCCTGTCCTGAAAAAACATTCTGAATGCCCTTTCCAAGAAAGACTTTCTGAATGAGCCTTGCAGTGCTCCGCTGGGTTGAAGGGCTGAAGCTCTCAGCACCTCTCCTGCAGGTGCAGCATCTGCTGGAATCACTACCTGCCCCGGTGTGTTTTTCCCTGCAGGTTCTGAAGAACTTGAGACTTTCCTTTTGTTTCTACTGTTTACTCTTTTTTGTGCTGCTGAACAAAACCAGGTCCATTGCAGGCCCTGGAGCTAAAGTGAAAAAAAGAAACTAGTCAAGGCTTTAGGTAGAGAACTTTTATGATCAGGTTGGCCTTTAGGGCCTGGGGTGTTTAGGGCCAACTCTGAGCCAAATCAACTGGGAAAACCTGACAGCTGCGCCTGCTGGATTTCTGGCGTTAATAATGCCATCAGACCTCTGCTAAGTGGATGCAGTGCCTATTCCAGTTATTATTTAACTTCCAGGAACATTTTGGAAGCCATGTATTATGGCTCAGCTACTGCTGCTGTACTACAACCACATTTTAAAACCTTTTCAGTAGCAAGCTTTTGGCATTCAATGTTTGTCCATATAAAATAAGTCTGCCTATACACAGTGTTTGACCACAAACCTTTCTGGATGCACATCAGCAGCCCAATCTCTCCTGCTCTGGTTACCCCTTGTTTAGTCTCTGCTCAAAGTCTTTTGCTAGTTTCAGGAAGCTTTTCTTCTAGGCATGAAGTGTCTTCACTGCAATGCAAAATTGACTGCATGTATGATCTACTGTAAAGAAGGCCATGAAGCACATAGGTGCTTTGTGCCATCCAGCAAAGATGGGAGTGAATGCGCTGAAAAAGCTGCTGTGAAAGTAGGTGACTTCACGGACCCTTCTGCTCAACATGAGGTGGCTGCTGTGCTGCTGAAGTGTTAACAAGTGTTAAGTCTAGCTTTTTTCCTTGTCTGCTAGACTGAGATAATTGCAAATTCCTGGGTGCTGAGTGGCATGCTGCATGACAGGCACTGGGAGTAGGATGCCAGGAATGTAGAGCACAAGGGCTTTGCTCTTGGCTGAAGGGGCTGATCAACTCTACAGATTGCTTAGCAGAGAAGGGAGGGGAATTGAAGCTAATTTGGCACTGAGCTTGACCCTAGAAACTCTGGTAATTTGCTATAGGAGTCAACTGATGTAGTTTAGAAACAGAGGAGTTGGGTGGCTGAATGGTTTTGGGGTGAGACCTGGCAAATGGTTTTGGGGTGATACCTGCCAAGTTGCACCCAAGCTTGCAGCCAGCAGGTCCTAGTTGCATACTCTGATGCTGCTCCATGCCTGTTTGGCAATGTTCTCACGGCCACTGCTCACCCAGCAGCCTCGTGTCACTGGTAGAGGCAGGATGGGTGCCAAGCGGCCTTGTTGGGTAAAACTTCAGTCTTAGGCTGCTACAGTCAGATTGAGCAAGCTGAAAAATGTGGTTTCTCTGCCAGGTTGCACTTTCACCAGGTAAGTGAGCTGACCTGGCTTGCCTCACAGCAGCAGGATGTCAAGTGGCAGTGCGAGTAAATGGATGGGCAGTGGCACATCTGCTGCTGTGGCAGTAGGATCCGGTGCTGGCCTTGGCTACAGTTGTGTGATTTGTTTACAGGTTTGTCTTTGTGGTGGTCCTGTGCCCTGCTGCAGTGCTTGCAGGGAGTTAAGCTATCCCAGGAAGGAGATGGGTGAGGAGAGGATGGTGTTATAATCATGGTCTGTTGGTACTTGCCTCATGGAGGGTTTGGTGGTCTTGGCATATCCCAGCTGCAGGAGTACTGACCAATCCTAACCTGTGTATTGGGTGTGGTTTTGGTTAATAACCAAGTACTTGATACACACACTGTGGCCTGTAGGGTGCTAAAGGTGAAAGTATCTTGACTTATGAGTCTGAGGACCTTAAAGAAATCTTATTTTAGGAAAATAGTTGAAACCCAGCTTTCTTCCCTAGGCTGTTGATACACTTAAGACTGACAAAGTAAACCGTACATTTCTAGAGGGAAAACTAGTCTCTTGTAAAACAGTAAATGTGTTGTCCTGTAATGCTTAGAGCTAGGTGCTTGAAAACTGAAAAAAGAAAATGTGTTTTCAGCCTGTGTACGTTTAAGGGTTCTTCTGTCTCACTCAATGTTCTATTAACACATCATAAGGAGGTAGTCAAAATACACTTGCATTTTGTCTGCCACTTATGTGTGACTTCCCTGGAGGCTGTTTTCTGGAAAATATCCAGTGTGTCTTGGAAGCAGATTTCTGCTTCTTGGAAATATGACACTTAATCCTTCCCCTTGAAAATAATTTTTGATAGACTGGCAGTGGACCTCTCTGCTGGAGGTGGCTTCAGCTTTGGAGGGTGCTTGGTCTCCTCAGGACCTTCTGTTTCAGTAGTTGGACTGCTGGTCTAATGAAAAAGTGCCTTTGCCTGAACTATGAGTTCCAAGTTACAGGAAACTTTAAGGTAGCTTACACAGACTGTTCTTGCATTCTTTTACATATGAGCGGAAACTTGTAAAGTGATCAAACTTTGGTAAAATTACTTGGGGCCAGTTAGACTAATGTGCTAAACAGCTTTTTCATTTGAGGCACTGAAGGCTATGCCAGCTATTCAAGATGGACTGAAATCTTAACTGCTCCATATTCTAATGCCATGTCCTGTATTGACTTACATGGGGATGTTTAAACGGATTAGGATAACTCTTTTCTAGCCTACAACTGTAATCTAAGAATGTGGTTAGCCTTGTGTGTGGTCATGCTGCTATGTTGCCAGCATTGTTCTGTGTCTGCTCCAAGCAATGGGAAGTAAAACAATGGTCTCTGAATCCCCCAGGCCTGCAGAGGAATTCTGTTTTCTCTCTTTCTCTCAGAAACAGACTTCGATGAGCAGCTAGTTCGGGTCCTGAACAAGGGTCTGTTAAGTTTAGGCTGCTAATGCATGTTTAGCAAGCACACAGAGTGAAAGTGTGTTGCAGGTGATGCTGAAATGAACAAACCTCTGCTGTACTGTGACATTTGCCAGGTCCTGCCACCAGCATCAGGTGGCCCTGTCTTCCTTTACTGTCTGGCATGATAGTGAGCTCATGAACATGGCACTTGTGAGTCATCACAGTGAAAAAGACACAGAGCTCAGTGCCCTGGTGTTTGGCTGTCTGGTGTGGTACCAGTGTGCCTGAAGAGCCTGTGACAGTGGCTCTTGCTTACAAAGCATTGACCCTGACTCTGGCTGTTGGTGAGGTAGCCAGGCTTTCTGTAGACAAACTGTAGGGGATTTCTTGCTTTTTGTGTGTCCTCTGGTAGTACTGTGAGTCATGTCCTAGAGTACCCACCCACGGGGAGAAGAGTGCACCACAGTAGTGATGGGTGCACATGGTGGGTAGCTGCAATCAACTTGGATGTGGCAAGAAAAAACGGAATCAGATATACCAAGTGTGTCTCTTCCAGAGGAAGGAAATGCTGTGTAGCTGAATGTTAACTGTTGCAGGAAGAATCCAACCCAAAATAAATGTAGAAAAGACTAAGGGAAGGCACTACCTACCCTTGCAAGTAGATCTGAGCAGTCTGCTACAGCCTTCACTATATGGCTCTGCTTAGCTTGTTGCGGGCTGAATTCCTGCTAATGGTCAAGGAGTGGTGGTGGTGGAACAGTATCTTTACATTGTGTTTGGAGGAATAAGAGTAGCAGTTTCATGAAAATACTGTGTCTGTGAAATTTGTGCTAGCTGCTTCTGTATCTTTTCTTGATTGCCGAAGTTGTCTGTCTGTGTGTGTGGTAAAAGTGGATACTCACCCACCCTCTTGCAACCACCCACCGGGTGGGGTTGCTAGAGCTACCCCTGCTCTTCCTGGGAACTTGACCTCGGGTTCAGAGTTGAGTCAACTGAGATCTGAGGTTCTGTGCAATGGGCTAAGCAAGCTCTGCCTGTTTATTTGGATTTGTGCAATGAAACTCTAGTGAGTTTTTCCCCCTAGGTACTGCTTCTGGGGACTTGGCACAGATTTTCTTTCCCCACAAGGCAAAAGTTTGTGTAGTTGCACTCCTGCCTGTTTGTGTTCCTCCTGAGGAAGAGCTAGTGCTCTGTAATCTAGTAGGGAGGACTTTCTTCTAGGTCATCATTAGGAGATAAATCCCAGTTCTGTACTCAAAAGCCCTCTAGTAAGTGTATGCTGTATCTCAACCAGATGATTCTCTGGGCTCTGATGTGGTCTCTAACCTGTCTGTGAGCCTCCCTTGGCTCTGTCCCTCCTACAACTAACCTTGAATTTTGAAAATGCCTACATAATATCTGGTACATCACAGTGAGGATTGGATCTGCTGTGGTGGGCTTTGGGTTCACCTAATGGATTGCAATTCCTTGTGTAAGCACTATTCTGCTGTCATCAATTGAAGTCTAGCATCCATAGTGTATACATAGATGTACGCAATGTCTAGTTCCTACTGTGCTTGTACATGGCAACTGGGATACAACCACTGCAAGAATAAACTGGATTTTTTGTGTTAGTGAAAACAAGCTAGGCCTCTTCAAACAGCAGCCAAATGAAGCTTTGCCCAAGTTCCTGGGGAAGCAAGGGTTGCCTGGCACATCCTCCTTTGTGGTGAGTAAGGCAGAAGACACTGCCCTGGGCTGCCTGGGAGTGGGCAGAGGGTGGAGCAGCTGAATCCTGTCTCCCCTGGTGTGATGGGTTGAAGTTGTTTGGGCCTCCTGCTGATACTGCACTTGAAAGACAGCAGCCATGTCCCTCTAAAGTGTCTGAGTGGCCACACAAGCAGCTGCACTGTCTGGTTACTAGTGGGATGTTTCCTCTGAGGTGGCGGTCCTCTGCTTTTCCTTACAACCTGTAGAAGTAGACAACTCATCTAATGGGAAGGAACCAATAAATACAGAAGCAGTCTCTTACTTTAAAGCATAAATTCAGCAGATACTTCAGAATTAATTTCTCTGGGTCACTGAAATGTAGCAAGTTTTACTGATCAGGCTGGTGAGTTGATAGTGGCAGAGCTTTGACCATCCAGGCTGGGGCCTTTCTTACAAAGGGCCAAGCTGTTTTCTTCTAACAGCAGCAGCAGGTTGCATGAACTCTCCTGCCAGCGTTACCCAGTAACAGCACAAAAATTACTGTGGGCTGCACTGACATCATGGGCTGTGGCTCCTTCTCCCTTGCTTCAGGCCATGCTGTAATTCATGACGCATTTATTTGTCAGAGCATTGAATTACTCTGGCATGAGCTGGCCAGGCTGCGTGGCAGCACAGTTCCCAAATGATGGGCCCTCTTAAGGGCGAGGTGGGCACAGACTGCCACGCTGGCACCCAGTCTGCCTGCTGAGAGGGGCAAATTGGGCAATGGCTGTCACAGCAGCAAGTCCCAGTGTTGCATTGCTGTGCGTGGTTCTGGCATGGTGTGGGTGCTGTGCTGAGCAGAGTCTGTCAGCTGCCCTCTGGTCTCCCCATGCTGCTGGGGTGGCTCTTGCTGCCTCCTGCTTGTCTGGGTGGGGTGCAGTTGTTTGTGACACTGGCCACAGCCCTCTGCATGGCTGCTCTGCTGCAGAGCAGGAGCTGAAGGCACTGGAGGCAACTGCTAGCCCACAGCTGGTGTGCTTCCACACACTTTTTGTGCTGAAATCTGGAGGTTCAGCTTTTTGTACTGAAACCTGTGTGATGTGCTCTGGGCTGAGCTATTACATGGTGCTCTGAAATGCCAACTCCTATCCTTTGCATTGGTGCTGTGAGCATGTCTGGACCTGGGGCCTGCCCCAGCCTGACCTGGGGGTAGGAAGCTGGTGGCTGCTCTCCTCTGCAGCTCACAGCCCACGGCAGTTTTGGGCTACCCTGTGTGCTCGTGGCTGCCTACTGGTTTTGATTTGTCTGTGACCTCTCTTGTAAGGAGACAATGTATTCTGTATTTGTGAGCCTATATTAAAGGGCACTGTCGTGGTTGGTGGGCCCAAAATGAGCAACTGGTGAGCTGTACTGTGTACTCGTCTGCTCTAGGGCCCCGCAGCACAAGGCACAGCGTACAGAGCTGTGCTGAGCAAACACCCATGATATGTGCATTTGGAGGTTATTCAAACACAAAAGGAAATACTGTCCCCCTCGGCTAGATGCTAACTTGCTCTATCTGTGTTTCCTTTAATTGGTGTAATTAACTGCTTTGCATTCCCTTTTCTCTCAACAACCTTGCAGTAGTAGGTACAGCAGTTTTAGTGGACTTTCCGTAGGCAAATACTGGCAAGCCAAGTCTTGGAACTAGTTTAAGTCTCAATGCTAAAACACTGATGAGTACATCTTGGAGGTGAGCTTTACCTTTTTGCAGATCTTCCCTTTGTTATAAGGTGAGTGATAGGAGCAGGTTTCCTTGGTCTCAGACTGCAGGAGCAAAGAGCCTGGCCTGGGATGTATGTGCAAGGTCCTGCATTTGTTTTTGATGCATCTTCCATGCTGGGAACTGGCAGTATAATAAATACACCTTGTATCTGTCATGGTGTGAGACGCAAATCTTGGATTTTTCTCTGCTTTTGATCCTTGCTACAGAACAGGAAATGCTGGCTTGCTAAACAGAATTGGTGTCTGTCATCTTGAATGGTGCAAGATATCACAGGTTACCTCACCATCACAGCTAGACAGTGAATTTCTGTCGGGTTTTGCTGCAAGACTAGAAGTAATTATGCTTGTTGGTCTCCCAAATAATCTGAAGTCTAGGCATCTTTAAGCCTCCTCCAGCACCTGGATATTCGTGAAGGGCTGCTGTTTGCTGGTGTCACTCTAGTTGCAGTGACTCTGAGCAGTTGTCACTTGCTTGGATATGGCTTGTTATCAAATTTCCTTGTGGGGGACAACTTGGTGTCTGAGCAGACTTAAAATACTGTTTGTGGGAAGACTTGGGATGTTAATAGTGTTGTTTCAGCTTTGTTCCGGCTGTTGATTACCAGTGTGGTTGCATGCAAATATCTGATAGCTCATGTAACCACTAGAACAAGATCAATGATCTAATTAAAAGTCAAATAGAAACAGTTTTAGTTGTCTCTGGGGATTATTTCTTTTGGTAACTGTTTTAGACATGTAGTAAAAATGCAGCTTTGAAGAAGTAGAAAAACTAGGCTGGTGACTGCCAGGAAAATTTGTGGTGACGCTTGAAAGGGCAGTGACTTCTGGTGCCACAGCCTGAGCTCACCAGTGCTGGCTGTCAGAAGTCAGGACAAAGACACGGAGGCTTTTAAACTGGGACCGCAGGACCCTCTATAGTGGTGCTGTCTTAATGCTCTCAGTACTTTGTGATTATGTATTCCTGTGCTATTTAGTGCTGACTGATGAGCTCAATGCTCTTAACAGAGGATGCAGCATGTGGGCTGGACACCTGAACAACAACATCAAATGTGGGTGGCCAGAGGGAGGAGGGTAACTTGCCATAGCCCAGTACAGCTGCTTTGGAGAAGACCCCAGCTGGCAGAGGTTGCTGCGTGTTGATAAACCAGCTCCTGTACTAATAGTACTTCTCTGGCCTAACCTGAGTGCTGAGCAGGAGCAGGGATTGCCAGCTCAATCAAGGTGCCAAAGACCAAGTGAGTTGTCTGCTTGGTGGGAGGCTGCAAAGTCAGGTGACCCAGGGGTGCCCTGGTGCTGCCCAGAGCCATGTGGAAGCAGGTGCAGCTCCCAGGTGGTCAGTTGTGTTTTTTGCATCAAAAAAGAGCCTGAGATAGTCTTCTAGTGGTCCAGCTTCTCTCCAAAAACATGAGTGAAGAAACCCTGATTGCATTCAGCTCATAGCCACTGTACAGCAGTGGGAGTACACCGGGACTGCCCTTGGTGCTGTCACACCGGATGATCCGTGGCTGCTCAGTGAGCATTGCTGAGCATGCTAATGACTTGCAGACATCTGCAGTTATAGGGATAGAAGCATGTGCAATGCCCTGGACAAGGTTATTGCAAAGACCTTGCCCCAGAGAATTAACTGTGTTGCCACTGGGATTCTCACTGGAGTATATCCCAATGTATTGCTTTCTAGAAGAAAGCAGTTTGGAGCTACTCTGCAAGGCTTATCTCATGGAGGAGGTTTGCTTTGCTGTGAAAGCACCAGGAGCAGCAGACTTGAGTGAGGAACTGCTAGTTCAGGCCCTGTAAATGGTGGAGATGTCAGCGATTTCCTGGGTGGAAAGCTCTGCTGAATGACTCTTGACTCAGAGTGAAGCCCTCTGAAGTTAGTGGCATAAAACCCTACTTAAACAAAGCTACTTCAAATTTTGCTGTGCTTTTGTAGCTTAGCTCTGAGTTCAGTGTTTGAGTAAAGAAGTATTTCTTCTGATATAGATAAATAACTGAAGAAAACTATGTCCCTTTGCAATGTTTTAATTGCAAAGAGAAGAAATTAACTGCTTCACACATAGTGCTGCAGCTATTGGTTGAAAGCACTGCCTAAGGCAGAGGAAGCTCAATATTTTAATTAACCAGCTTGATTACTTAAACATAGGCTTTAACAAGCTGCAGAATACTTCTTACTTTACCTGTAAGAAAAGTAACTCAAACTTCTGAAGCAGTACCTGGTTAGCAAGAGTATCCAAGCTCAAATGTAGAAGCTGAAAGAAGCAGCCCAGACTTCCTCTGGGAAGTAAGATAAACACCTGTGGAGCTCTTGTTGTGTCTGGATGGAGGTAATAGTATGCCAGTAAACATTTTTCACAGTGAAATGGAGGAATTGCTAACAAGTGGCATTGTCTAACACTGCACCAAACCTGATAGGTAACTGAAAGAGGTATGGGAGATCAGACAGAGCAGCATAGCTTGTGAAGTTGCTGCAACTATTCCAGCTCTAGAAAAATTGCCCCTAGAGCCAGTGCTCTCTGTTTTTAGTGTTGTGTTAAAAATGTGAAATACAATAGGCTTGCAAACGTGAACAATGTGAGACTACAGATTAAAAATGGGATCTTGCAGCTGGGGGATGATTTGGGTAATTGCCTGCACCCTTCTTGGTCAGCATGTGTGTGGTGAAGTGCTGTCCCTGAAGACTAGGAAGAGATCTGCAAGCTTATGAAGTTTGGAAAGGCTTGTGTGAAGCCTTTAGTTGGAGAACTTAAAAGTCCAGCCTCTGGAGAGTAAAGGTAGTATCCCTTTGAGCACTGGCTAGTTTGGAAACTCTGTTAGCAGCCAGAACCTGTTACGGCTGAGCAGCTCCTGACAAAGTTGGATTAGGCTAATGGTGTCAAATGAGCAGAGCTGCCTCTGCCTCTTTCTAGGAGAGTGGGAGGATGGCCCCTGAGCAGAGCCCTGGTGTGGCATAGGACCCACAGGGCAGGAGAGTAGCTCTGGGACCTGGGGCTGGCCAGCCCATGGCAGCTAGGGTGAGATGGGACTTGGACTACTCAGGGCCATGCAGAACTCACACATTTGAAGCAAAGCTTTGCTGTGCAGGGAATGAATTTGAGTGGGAGGCAGGGGTATGTGGTCTGCATGAGCGGGTGTCGCACAGCTGGGGCTAATGTGTGCTCAAGCTGTACCATTAATCCCAGATGGTCCTCTTTAAGGTGCTTGGAGACCACCCGTGCAGACTGTGCCTCTGCAGATTCACCACCGTGTTCCCACTCATGAAAGCTCCTCTCAAAAGAGGTCTGTCTGATAGTGGCTGCCACAGTTGGATGAATTACCTGGGCCTCAAGCCAAGCGTCTATTCCTTATGTTAGCGGCTTGTAGCTGAAACCGTATAAACACAGCGCTGTCCTGTGTGGGATGTTAAACACACAGGGCTCAAATTGACACGGTGCAGGAGAGAGCTGTGTGTAATGTGCAGATGGAAGCGTGTTTACGGCTGCGTTGCACAAGCATACAAAAATGCATTCAAACCTCATTCTTTCCCCAGAAAGAGGGGAGAGCATTTTTCCTTCAAGATGCAGCTGCACAACACTGAATATTTTTTTATTTAAGAATTGGTGTTCCAGGAAGAAAGTGACCCCATTCCTTCTTGGAGAGGGGTATTCATGGTTTCCAGTGGAAGGGGAGGATAGATGTCTGTGTGTGAAAGCTCATGGGGAATTTAGTCTAGCTGGCTTACACACAGAAGCTTGAAGACACCTTCATAATGGTCATGGAAAAGCAGCAGTGCCTTCCAGGCCATGCATGTGTTTGTAGTGACTGTGTCCTGCTCATCCTCGCTTGGTGTGCAGCTGCAGAAAGCAGGCTGGCTGTGTGTCACCCCCTCCTGATGGACACTCACATGGCAGTGTAGTGGTGATGGCTGGAGCTTGAAGACAGGATGGTGGCTCATTTTGGGTGTTTCACATCATCACAGCAGTGCTGAAGGGCAGTGGCCTGGTGAGACAGTTCTGGTGTTGGGGTGTGTGGGTGTCGGGCTACTTCTGGTGCTGTGTTTGTGTTGAGTGAATACTATGTCTGAATGTCAAAATGAAATTATGAAATTCAGATTTGGAAGGTATCTTCAAAGTGCCTGTTCCTATATGCACTGGGGGTATAATTGCACTTGTCATAGTTTAAGCTCAGCCAGCAACTCAGCCCCACACAGCCAATCAATTACTTCCCTGCAGTGGGATGGGGAAGAGAAATGGAAGAGTAAAAGTAGGAAAACTCGTGTGTTGAGATGAAGACAGTTTAATAAGCAAAGCAAAACAAGGCATTTATTCACCACTTCCTATGGGCAGGAAGGTGTTCAGCCATCCATAACATGTAATGGTTACTGGGGAAGACAGGTGACATCACTGCAAATGTTCCCCCCCTTCCTTTTTCTGGTTTCGTGCTGGGTGTGACACCATACGGTGTAGGATATCTCTTGAGTCACTGGGGGTCTGCTGTCCCCTCCCAATTTCTTGTGCATCTCCAGCCAAATCGCTGGTGGGATGAGAGGCAGAAAATGCCTTGACTCAGTGTAAGCACTGCTTAGCAGTAACAAAAACATCCTTGTGTTATCAACACGGTTTTCAGCACAAATCCAAAACCCAGCCCCATTCCATCTACTGTGAGGAAAATTCACTCTATCCCAGCCAAACTGAGCAGAGCATGTTAGAGTTTGATTACCTTTCCTGTTGCTTCTCAGGGAAATGGTTGGACAGAGATAGCTGACCTGCTGATACATTCTGGAATGGCTCTGTCACTAAGCTGCAGAGGGCTGCAGAGCATCTGTAACATGGTACCTGGGCTTATATGCTTCAAAACAAGCCTGCACAGAGCAGTGCTGTTAGGTGCTCAGAATCAGAGATGATCAAAACTGAGACAAACCACAAATCTTTTGCAAAACTAAAGGAACTGGCAGTGTACTTTCTGATGTGTTACTAACCCCAGACCACAAAATGTGCTCCAGTCCTCCGTACTTTGGTGCTGCAGTATGAAGTGGAGATGGGTTGAGCTGTGCAGGGCTGCATGAATGGGGATTTCCTTTGAATAGCCCTGTGCACAGTGATTCACAGTCAGTGTAGCAACTCTGGTTTCAAATGGAAAAATTGAATCTTGGTGTATGTTGTGGCCAAGGATTTCCCCAAACAGTAATCACTTCTGATAATTTCTAATGTGTTGGTTTTGGCTTCACAAAGTCCATCCCTTGCAGCTTTTGTGCCTGGCGTCTGCTGCACAAAAGATGTTAGACAGCCCTATCTGAATAGGCTCATTTATCTCGGCAATATTTTACATGCTGTTTCATCTAACTATCTTGACCTACCCCCAGTGTGAGTAAACATGATGTTAGTAGCACAGAGGTCACTCTGGTGTCTGGAAACCTCTGGATTATTCGTTCCTTCTTGGTCTTGCTGAGGCACCTTTTTTTTGTACCCCTGTCTCTTGCAACTCTTTCATCTGCAATGCCTGAGGTGCCTGAGGGTGGACCTTCCTGTTGTCCCCTGCACTGAAGCTTGGTAGCGTTCCTTCAGTAATGTGAGATACAGCTCATTGCTAATGGCTTGTCACCTAATGTTTCTGCCACTCCCGGGAGGTCTTTGCAAGAATTAGACAGGTTTTGGACTTTGAGACCTGGAGTAACCTGCAAGATTTAGGATTACCTTAATCCTACAGAGATGGTTACAGAACTCTTAGGCTTCAGAGACAATTTGTAGCTTTGTTGTATCACTTGCAGTATTCTGGCACTACAGCTGTTTTTTTCAGTTCAGCCTTTCTGATTGAGGCTTGGCATTCTAGTTGTGTGTGCACAAGGGGTGCTGTGATGAGGTGCTTTTTTTATTTGCACGTGTGAATGAAATGACCTTGAGTTGATCGGACTCCTGGAGATGTGTTTTGTGCAAGCTGTAGACAGTTCTACGTTGAACTAAAATTTTAATGGCTTGGTTAAACTGAAGCTCACTTTCTGTGAATTGGCTAGCAGTGTTGCTGACCCAGGTGTAGCTGTCCGCTCTGATGGGAAGGTGAAGCCTTCTGTGCCATGGCAGTAAATGTACTGACTCCTGGGGGGAGCACAGATCTGGTGTAGGATCATTCCTTTTTCACTTCTGTCTCGTGCCTGGAGGAGGAAGGTGTAGTTTGTGTTATGTCACTTGGCTTCAAAAGCTGAGCCAAGTGTTTCTCAGCAGAGTGTGGCAAAGGCAGGAGGATGCCTTCTTCCCCCTCCCTCCCTCATTTAATACAAATCCGATTCTGGCATGTTCACTCCCCACTTCAGGGACTTTCCTTCTCAAGTTATTCCTGGATGATTAATCAGCACTTGAGTGCCTTGTGGTGTGCTGTCCCCATGACTTCCTGGAGCTTCCCTCCACTTGCCTCTGAACCTGGGGCAGCTGGGGGTGAGTGTCTGTGTAGGTGCTATCCTGAAGCCCTTCTCTACAGCCCCATTCCATGCTGCCAGGTGCTGTCTGGGGGCTTTCCCAATCCACCTGCTGTCTGAGGTTGATACGGTCGGTCTTGGCATGCTGCCAGCTCTGTTGTCCTGGAGGATGGGGGGCTGCTGAGTCGACTAGAGCCCACGGGGAGCAGAACTGTCCCATGCAGGCTTGGGCTCCCTTTGCACACTGAAGCATGAAGGGACTGCAGACCTTTTCCTGTTCTGCCACCCAGCTTCCCACTCACTCCTCCGTGGAAATGTGGATCTCTGCTATCGAGTTGAATGTCAGCTGCTGGTTCGGTGCTGGTGCAGGATGCCTGCACTGTCTGTCCCTGGCATAGGCACGTGGGAGCCGCGGTGTCCCAGCCACTCCTGGGGCCGGCAGCAGCACCGAGGGGCGTTGGGATGAGCTCAGCAGCGGGGAATGTGCTTTGCTGGTGCAGGGGCCGTGCTCACAGGGCCCATTGTGGGGTGGTTTTGGCAGGGATGCCATGGCCAGCGTCGTGCCGCAGCAGGCCCGGAGCCTGCTGTGCCGCTGGCTGTGTGCGGGGCGGGAGCTGCAGGTGGGGCACGGGGGTTCCAGGAGTGGGAGAACCCCCTTGTGATGCCTCCTGTCCCCCGTCTGCCACGTGCTCGGCCGCGCCAGTTCTCGAGGCGAGCCGGGGTTTTGGGGTCAGTGTGGCGCTGGCGCGCTGCCCCGCCAGACTGGCGAGGGGCTCACTGGCTGCGGACAAAGCAGCACTCATGGCAACTTGCTGCTCTAAAAAGGCTGAACATTCAGACGCCTTCCTTTCTTCCCCGCCCCAAAAGGATCTCAGATAATAGGCGCAGCATTCCTGTATGCGGTTCAGCTGGGTATCTGTGCTGCAGTCCTGCAGCTGTGCGTGGGGACCTGCTTGGCAGGCAGCAGCCGGGTCTGAAATAGCCACTGTGAATGGCAGCTCTCATTGTTCTGTATTGCACCCTTGCTCACTGCTGATCCCATCCCAGCAGTGTGCCGGCAGCGTGGAGCCCATCTGCTGCTCTCTGACAGTATTCACAGCAAGGGTTGGATGTGCACCAACACCTGCCTGCGGCTCGTTCTGGACATAAGACTAACATGTTTACTTTCTCATATCTTGACTTGGGATGTGGCACTTAAGGCAGAAGAAACCTAGGTGTGTTCAGACTGAAAGTATTAAGGAATTTGATAATAAACCACCCACAGTTTGACTCCCTCCCCCACCCCCACCCCCCCCACCTTAACAATTCCTAATTTTGAAATTCTTGACTTCTCCTTCAAGCCCTGTTGGATTATTTCAGTTTCTCTTGGAGAAGCTGGGTTGGTTGCTATTGCTGTTATACTGCTGGCTTGAACTTGCTTTGTGTTATGCCTTTTTCTTCTGGATGTGAGACATGAGTGGTCTCTGGGTGCCTGTTAAGGGCAGAGCTATTTTAATCTGTATTTTGCTCCTGAAAGCTCCATTGGTTTGATTATTTTTATTCTTTACTATATTAAAAGTCTGTGTGATATTTTTTTCTTGCCAAACCTATGCTGAAAGGACTGGATTTGAACTTATTTTTTCAGTTGCCAGTTCCATCTCATGAGAGCCTTTCTAGAGGCCCGACATGCACTAATAGACAGTACAGGGTGATGGATGCAACAGTGGCCTGAAGTACTCTGACATGATTGGTTTCAAATCCAGTTAAAGTAAACACTATTTTAATAGTTTAAAACCCTCTGAAGTGTAATGTTTAATATCTCAAATCTGAAGATTTGTCTCACAGAGGAATCTTAATTTTTTTTTTGTAAACAGTCACCCTGGTAAGCTTAGAAGAAAATGGTTTCTGTCCCTTGCAAAAAAAATAAAACTCCATATTCTTTTCCATCCTCCTGTCCATGCCCAGATCAACACCCAGTTACTGTTCTTACAACCCTCCAGTGAAGAGTCATTCCTCCTCTGGGAAACCTACCTTGTAAAAAGCTTAGTGGATCTCTGAGTGTACATGGTGTATCACTTAGGCTTCCTGAAGATACACTTCCTCAGGTGATGAGCTCCCTGAGGCTCGTCAGTGAAGCTGAGGAGTGGCTGTGTCTTGGCAGGGTGTGGGAGCTCAGCTGGGAGCCAGTGAGCTGAAAGCCCAGGGATGCTCGGGTAAGCTGGATGCTGAGGAACAGCTGTCCTAGGGGTTGCAGCACCGCCTGCAAACACTGCTGAGAAGCAGAGATGCAATGGACTGGAGCATGTCACTGTTGGAAGCTGGCAGGTCACAACCAGGTATCCCCAAAACCAGCCTGAGTTCAACCAGCTCTGTGCCATAGGCACAGCCTATGCTTCTGTGGGGTGAGCTGCTGCATGTGGCAGGACACAAGTGATGTGCTGACCCTGAGGAGCTGGGATGTGGACCTGGGCTTAAGGGACTCTGGAGGAAATGGTTGCAGTATGCTCTCAAAGCACAGAGGAACCCCTGTAATTGATTTAAAGACATATTATCCCTACAGAGGATGTTGCTAATGTCTTTAACAGGCACAGTAAGCCTGTGAACACATACTGTATGCTTCAGCAAAGAATTTCCTTGGGCAGCTTGCTCAGCACCATCTCATCTGCATACTTCAGTTTGGCATGCAGCTCTGCTCAGTGTGGTGTTTTCTCTGTTCCAGAAGATTAAACCCTAATCATTGCTTAATTTTTCTGTCCCCCAGCTGCTATAGCTATTTAGCAATAGGTGAGAATAACTAGAGGTGGGGAAATGCTCGGACACTTAAAGACACTAAGAGCTACTAAATTCCTACAGTCTCTTCATAACTGATCCATAATTGAAATGAACTTTGTGTGTGCTATACAAAATTCCTTCCATGTCTGGAAATAAGGAGTAAGGGCTGCTGGTGAGACTGTGTTTTATATTGAGAACCATGGATTTGGGTTCTCCCTCCATATAATGCATAGAACAAAAGTTTAAATATGGAAGACACAAAAAAATGAAGAAGATGACCACTTTTTAGAGAAGGTGGATGCAAAGATCAGTGCTGGTTGTGCTTTAACTTCTCTGTGTGAAAATCATCAGCAAAGCTTCTGAGATGGCTTTGTGAGATAGTGAACAAGCTGTATTGACTGCAGCCTAAGCCATGAAACTATTTAAAAAAAAAATTTACTACTCAAAAGCTGCTTTTTCAGTCCTTCATTTGTTTTTGCAATGCTTCCACAGTCTGTATGACTAGCTCGGTTTAGTAAGGAAGCTGTCTGCTTCAGTGGCTTATCTTGTTTCCTCTAATTGTCCAACAGAGAATGACTTGCAGCCCTGCTGTAGGGCAGAGTTTAAGGAACATTGCCACAGTTTGGGTAGTACTTATACTTAATCTGAATGCAGAGTAGACTTGCATATGAGCAAACGATACTAGTCACAAACTTGTTTATAATGCTTTTTTGTTTATTTGCTTTTTTTTAAATTGTAGAATTGTAGACCTAATAAAGGTCGTGTAGTTCAAGCCATGTGTTCCAAATAGAATTTAGGGATTTCTACTGGAGTAGATAAATGTGCAAGCTTCAAGCCAGTGCCAGGTTTCAGTTCTGGCACTGGCTCCTGGGGCAGCTATAAGGACAAATGCAGACGACCAAGCATTGGCAGTTTTCCACTTGGTAGGTTGGGTTGGGAAGTTTTTTGTGGCCCCAGCCATAAAAATGACACGCATTTGTCTCAAAATGGTCACACTGTTGGCTCAGACTAGTCACATTGCTAGCTGAAGCCCTGGTACTTTACCATCTTTCTTTTTCCTTTGAAGAGTGTGATTTTAGCAGTCCAAGTGTAACATCGTATTAATATTTAGTATAGAGCAACAATTATAAATCGGTTTGAGCAGTTGAAACTTGGTTGCTTTTCAAGAGTGAGACTGGTGGTATGTACTTTTGGCCTATGGAATTGCCATAATCCATTTTTTGGGCTGTTTGCCATGTAGTTAATAGGATAATAAAAGTGGAAGAATTACAATCTAGACTCAGAGGTGTGATGGGGGAAGCAAATGAGCTCTGGTTCAGTCTGTTTTCCTCTTCACCCTACCAGGCAGCCACTTAATAGCTGACTAAGAAGCAGGATACTTCTACATAAAACTTAATGTTGTAGGCTATATATAGGTGCTTGGTTTTGGTTGTTTTTTTTTTTTTTTGAGGAAAGTGCTTGGTTGTTCAATACTGTTGTTGATTCTGCAGAACAGCTTAAGTCTGGCCGTCAGGTTTTCCCCAGTAGTCAGCATGTAGGCCATGTTGAGATGCACTCTGACAGCAGGACCTCAGCAGTGGGCTGACAGCAGCCCTTCCCTGCAGATGGCTCCTGCCTGCAGCTGAACAGGGCTGCATCTTGCTGATGGTTGCTGCTATTTTGTATTGTCATCGGGTACTTCTAGAGGAGGAAAGCAAGTTGGAGCTGGAGAGTTGAAGTTAAAATGTGTGTTGAACAGTGTAGGTGGGAATGAAGGTTTGTGTTAAATTCGGACTTGATTGTTTCTGCATTTTTTTGTGTCTTGCTGGTTCAGGACAGCATATCTAGCCATGAGAACTTGCAGACTGTCTGAAAGTGGTCATCTTACAGCATTCAAAATTTTGGAGTCCACAGCAAGAATGTCCGGAGGACTTGCATATCATACCCACAAAATTCTTGGTTCTGATAATAATTTAAAAAACCCCAAGCCCACCAAAAACAGTGCAAAAACCCCCTTTCCAAACCCTTCATCCATTGGCTCTTCTAGATGGCGTCTCTAAAGTTGTCTGTTTACAGTTGAGCTTAAAGTCCTCCCAAGTACTAGTGTGAGGCAAGACGGAGGTCCTGTGGCATGGATTCCTGCTTCATGCCTGGGCTTCCCGTAAAAATGTGCCCTTTGAAAGTAGAAGTCCAGTGGCTGTCAGCAGGTATGAGTCAGCTGTGCAGGGACTTTGATCTCCAAAGCACACATCTTCTACCGGGAACCAGGAAACATTGCTCTCTGACACACCTGTAAGTGCATCTTGCAGATGTTAACATAAGCACTGTGACATGAATAAAGCAAATTATGCAGATGACCATACATTCTCCAAGAAAGGTTACATTAAAGCTGTCTACAATGATGCTATAAAAAGTTGGTTCAGCCCTGCTAAATGATCTTGGCAGATGAGATCCAACAGCTCACTTCCTCCAAGCCACAGGAAGGCAGGGACCCATGACTGTCCCCTTCATGGAGAGGGGTCCTTTAATCTGTGGAAACATGGCTGGTGCTATGCAGTAAACATGCTCTCACAGCTGAAAGCAGGCAATTTGCTCCTGTCCACCTAACTCATTGAAGCTGAAAGCCAAATGCAACTGGGAGTTGTGGAGGTGAATTGTGAAGGGGCTGGGCTGTTGCCATTCAGAAACACTGACCACAACTGTGCATCTCTATGTTGTCATTTTACTATGAACTCCAGTGGAGTAATTGAGAAACATGACTTTGAAGACTCTGTATTGTTTGTGTGAGTAATAAGTATGCCTAAAAGTAATTTTTGTAGTAGGAAAGCAGTGGTGGAAGTCTGCTGTTTATGTAATCCATTTTCCAGCTTGAGATGGCCAGAAAATGTCTTGAAGCAGATCAGGGAATGGAGGGAATTCAGTGGAAAGCCAGCTGAGCTGGGGTACAAGCAGTGCCTGCAGTAATGATTATTGGTTCTTAAGTGTCATTGGAATATATTATTTTTTCCACTATCCCAACACCTTGGCACTATTACACTGACAGTGTGCACTCAGAGCTGGTGGGGGATTCTTGCAAATTTGGTTGTACTAAGAGTGTTCTCAGGGCCAGCTGTGTGCTTGCTGTAAAGAACCTGTGAATAGATGTGCATCTTCCCAGTTGCCACTTTCATCTTAAAGCCCAAGAGACCTTGAGGAGAATCCACTGAATATTTTTAGTCAGTTAATGAAAAAGGCAGCACTAAAGCAGAGGCTCTTCTGGAGAGGCTGAGTGCCCAGGTGGTGCTGAGCTTTACAGCAGTGCATGGAAGCTAAGCCTGCTGTGAGCTGGACTTTGGTTTTCTCCTGAACATTGGAGGGTTCTTTTATATAGTGATAGAGATTGTGAGCCAGTGCTGGAAGTGGGGTGCCTGCGAAAAGAGCATGCGGGCAGCTCTGCTGGCTGCCGATAAGGTCTCCTGTCCTGCCCAGGAGTTCTTCACCCTCCCTACTCCCCACCCCAAATGAAAGCAGACAAGCCCTCCTCCTTCTCTTGGAAAAAATTACATCATGAGATCCCTATGCCTGTCAGGAAGCTGGGAGGCTGTGAGAGCTTGCTAACTTGCTAACAAAGTGCAGTCGTGGCAATGGCACCAACCCCAGAGAGGAAGAGCTGTCCCGTTCCTGTGATGACCTTTTCCTGTCATAAGGGCAGCAGCCCTGTGCCCAGCCTCTCTGGATGAGGCTGATGAGATGGGATATTCTTGCTCTTGTTGTGAAGCCCTGTACAGCTGTTCTTCCCCAGGTCAAGGACCACAGGCCCACTATGCCTTTGGAGAGGGCAATGGGGTGCTGGGGGAAGCTCTGAAGACACAGCTGGTTGCTGCAGTAACCACAGTGCAGCCACATATAGACATTATTTATGTGCTATAAATATAAAAGGAGCCATTCATTATCTCGAGTAATGTGTGCGTAGCATTGTACTCAAGGTGGTTCTGTCCTGCTGGCATTCCTCCCTGGAAATGCTGGACAGCCTTCTGAAATGAGCTTGCTTGTAGCATACTAAATCATCCCTGTGTCCCTCTAGTAAAAATGCCAACACTGATATAAATCTGAAACTGAAGCTTGGAGGCATTTCTGGAGCAGAGATGGGCTGGCCATTGGTGTGCTCCAGCACCACTGTGTGACCTGGTGGTCATGCCATGGGGCAGGATGGAGGGGCTGCTGGCACAGGGGACAGGTGGGTAGTGAGGATTTGCACTGACGGCTTGGTGTAAGGGAGCATCTTCACACCACTGACCAGTTTGCAGCTCAGCTGGAAAGAGGACTGAAATGGGTAACAGTAGGGCATGTTTAGTTGTTGCTAGGAGACCCACTGATTACATGATGTAGACTTTTACCTTGGAACCTGTAATTAAAACCTAGTGGGGCTTAATCACCTCATAGCTATCTGTTCTATCTTGGACTGGATGTGCAATCAGCAGTGAACATTCGAGTGGCAGACATGTATCGTAATCCTGTAACTTTGGTCAACACCAGTGTTAAAAAATCCCATACAAACCAGACACTAACTATCCAGAAAGTCCGAATGCCATTCAAGGTCTGAAGTTACATTATTATCTGCTTAGGACATACTGCTCTATTGTGAAACCCTGTAAATATTAACCACTTTGCTTGAGCATTGGGTTAAAGGGAACACCCTGGTGATTACTGTTCTTGGTCACTATTCTGTATAATCACTTGTTTTGGAAGTCAGTAGATCTTTTTGCATTGATAAGATGGTGCTGGGTTGCTGCTGTGATCTCTGTAGCTGAAGAGGAGCAGGTAAGGCATGCCCAGTGGATGTTGGGCACAGGGAGGGTCACCTTGGAGGACTTTGCCTGTTAACACTGAATTTGAACTGGAGAGTGCAATCCAGTTACAGAACACTTTTACTTTGCTAGCTAGGACTCTGTACGGTGCCTGTACAATAATTCTGGTGGCATGAAAGGGAGTTTATACAGCTGTAGTTGTCTTTACTCCAGTGTCTGCTGCAGGAGCTGGAGAGTACACAAAAGCTTCCAGGTCACTTGTAACTTCTCTTGACTGAAGAGGGATTTCTCTAACAGTTTTCACTTGAGATGGAGGAAAGAACAGAAAAATGCTGTGCTGTAACATGCAGCTGTGAATAAGAGGAACTGTCAGGCTGAGAGCATCCTGAAACATTGTGGAAAAGCTCTGGTTTGGGTGGGCTTGAAAAAACTTGAACTGTTAGTGTAATACAACCTGAGTAACAACTACAAGCCCAACGGGAGGGAGGGCATTTAATCTGTGACTCATTAAAGCTAAAGCAACTTGCGTGAGAATTTGCAAACCTGTAGCAGTCACTTCACAAGGCCAAATTGATGCACAACTGATGCATGCAGAAAAGCATCCTGCCCCTGCAGACATTGCTTACGAAAATCTGATCTTGATACCCAGCAGCCTTAAACTTAGCTCCATAGTGTGTCTTAAAGCAGAACAGCAGCAGGGCCACTCTGATGATAAATTTTTCTTAAGCTGGAGAATGATATGGAAAAGCCAAAGCTGGCTCTTCTTTTCTATAACTCTGAATTTGTAGTGTGAAGGGATGACATCTTGTGTGATGGTGCAAAGAATCCTCCATGGACCTCCACTGCCCACTTCTCTAATTGTACACAGGTCTTGATATATCCAGACTAATTCCAAAGTCTGTATTTGCTTGTCTTCACTACATAGCAGCACTTTTTTTCCCCCCTACCATTTTAAAGGCAAATTATTGATGTGTGTGAGAGACATGTTTCTGTATATAAATGCTGTTTCCTAAATAATGCTTTTAGCTATGCCCTGGAGTGTTTCATGCCTGTTGGGAGAACTCCATCACATGCTGTTTGGCCTTTTCATAAGATACAAATGCCATTACAAAATACCAGGTGGTACTTATCCAAATCAAAATACCAGAGACTTAAACTGCCAATTCTCCTAAGCTAAGATTGTAAAGCTGAAGGGCAAGTCACGCTCTTGGAGAGCACTGATCTCTCAAGACAATGGGGGAGCACTGAGTCCTTTGACTCTTCTCTTTTCGTCCTGTCTAATGCACCCCTTGAGGAATGGTGTCTCTACCTGAGCAAATGCCTGCAGTGGCTTGGGTCAGTTTTCTTGTCCTTGATTATCTGTGCACGAGTGCAGGCACACTGTTTTAAAAACCTCTTTGCTTTAGAATGGCAAATAATCAGTTGTGTGTCTTTTGTCTTCCAGATAGTAAAGCCATAGTTGACGGAAACCTGAAGTTGATCCTTGGCCTGATATGGACCCTTATCCTCCACTACTCCATTTCTATGCCAGTGTGGGAGGATGAAGGTGATGATGATGCGAAGAAGCAGACCCCTAAGCAGAGGCTGCTGGGCTGGATCCAGAACAAAATTCCGTACTTGCCAATCACAAACTTCAATCAGAACTGGCAGGATGGCAAAGCACTGGGTGCTCTTGTTGACAGCTGTGCTCCAGGTAAGTCCTTTGTTCTGATGCCCAATGTTTTCCTTGCTTGTTGTCCTTGTGGCTGCTTTTCCTATGAGAGGAAGTTTTCACTACTGAGCTAGAGACTGGAATAAGGCTTTCAAGAAAACCAAAAAAGTCCAGAGACCAGCTGCAGGAAGCAGCAAGTTGTAAACTACTTGGCCCAGAGAAATTCTGGCCGGAAGCAGAATGTGTGATTGCATTTTGGGAGGCGCCACATCTAAACTTTGTATTGGGTGCAAGGGACAAAGGCACAAATGCTGGCTCCTAAATGGAAGAAAGGATTGGTTCCCACGGCAAGTGCCAGCAACCTTTCAACTTCAGGGTGCAGTGGGAGACTTCATGTGTTCTCCTGAAACAGGATTGCAGAGGCAGCACAGAGCAGCCAGAAGCTGCACAGTACCTGAAACTTCGGTGTTTAGCAAGTTGAGACTGAGCTGCTTAAGGCAAATAATTTGATGAAGTGTGAAAAAGGCAAAATTTCTTCACCACCTTATAAAATAGCCTTGCTAGTATGATTGCTGGTGCTCATCTAATGCAGTCCGGGCTGCTGTGGCAAGCGGTTGAAATTTTCTTTACCAAATATGCTGCAGGAGGACCAGTGAAACATAAAGGATGGTAGATGTATCTGTGCTAAATTTATATTGGTATCTTGCAGAAGTTACCCAGAGAGGTGGTAGATGTCCCATCTCTGGAAACATTCAAGGCCAGGTTACACAGGGCTCCTTGAAGGTGTCACTGCTCATTGGGGGGGGAGGGGGGTGGTCAGTATAGATGACCTTAAAAGATTCCTTCCAGGCTAAACCATTCTCTGACTCTACACTGGTTGCTGTCTTAGAGGTGTTTCAGTGGTCAGCATATGCTTGTCTTGTTTTGGTTATTTCTGCAACACTCTGAATGTCTTTCTGCAAAGCAGTGTAACACAAGGGAATGTGGAGTTTGTGCTTGGTTTCTTCAGCTAGGGAAGCACCTTGTCAGGTAACACATAACTGAAATGTGCTTGCAGGTTTGTGCCCTGACTGGGAGACCTGGGACCCGAAGAAGCCTGTGGACAATGCTCGGGAAGCCATGCAGCAGGCGGATGACTGGCTGGGTGTGCCGCAGGTACGGCCACCAAGACGTGGGCTGCCTGTGGGGAGCACAGTGGCCAGCTTTGGCCTTGTGACTAGCTGGAGTTAAAATTTAGGAAAGCAGGTGAAGCTGCTTGGATGCTCTGAAAAGTTACAGTTAATTCATGTAGAGTCGCCTGAGAAAGGGTGCACTGTAGTGAAACACACTATTGCATTTCAGAGCTTGTAGGATTTTGTGTAGGTGTCTGCTGAAGACAGCTGCTGTTGCAGTGTGTAAGGTAGGAGGAAAGGGCCTATGTGGTGGTGCCTGATCTGTTAGTCCATAGAGTGAGTATGTTTTGCTGCATTGAATTCCACAGAAGAAAAACTTACTGGCCTAGGAAATTACCTGTGATGATAATGTTCAAACAGAGAGTGATGTATTTACAAACTGGATTATTTTCATGCTGATAAAGTTGAACAGAATTCCAGAAGTCTCTGAAACAGCTTTTATTGTGGAAGCAGGAGAAGAGACTGGTCACAAGTTTTACTTTGCAAGCCTTGCAGTTCAGAGCTGTAGCATACAGGATTATGAATTACTAATTTTTTCAGTATCAATTATCCCCATGTCACTTTTCAAGGGGAACATGATGACTGTTGTCTTGCTTTGATACCATTACACTTGTTGCAGTCTCCTGAGAGCCCCTAATAATCAAGGCATGAAAAGCCCCCCAAACTGCACAGGGACGATAATGAGCATCTTGATTTTGTTGCCTGAGATAATAAATGATGTTGTGTGTATCAAAGGGAAAATAAATGTAAGAAATCTCATTAGCATGTGGGAGTTTTGAAATCTAAGTCTGTGTCATAGCTCTGTTTCTTTGTTGACATGCAGTAACCAAGCACTGGTACAATATACTTAATTGCACTGTCTTTCAGGTTATTACCCCTGAAGAAATTATCCACCCTGATGTAGATGAGCACTCTGTGATGACTTACCTGTCCCAGTTCCCCAAAGCCAAGCTGAAACCTGGAGCTCCTTTAAAACCCAAACTGAATCCAAAGAAAGCAAGGGCTTATGGCAGAGGTAAGGACTTGATGAGCTGAAGCTGCATGGAGCAGTAACTCCTCAGAAAGCTGGGTGGGGTTTTCTGCTTATGTTGAACTTCAGACCTACTGTAACTAACTGACTTCAAAGTTTCACTTGTATACTCTTGGTGTGGTGCCTGGTTTCAGAAATACATGGATATAGTCCAAAAGACACTCCTAGTTCTAACATGTAAATTCCCCAGTCTGAACCTGTTCTGCAAGCTGCCAGCCTCCCGCTGGAAGAAGTAGCATGCTATGGGGCTAAAACAGCCTTAGTGTGGAATTCAGGCCAGCAGTGTTGCTGCTGATGGGTGATGATCTAGCACCTTGTGAATGCTTCTTGTGATAAAGCACTCCTTAAGAGGACAAACCTCATCACCTCACTGTCTCTCTGAGCAGGCTCTCTGTAGAGACAATTTTCCATTTACTAGGTTTGATGTGTGTTACAGTGGGCTAATTCTAAAGAACTTAGTTGAATTGATTGGTAATGTTGAATACTTTGCACATGTACAAAGATAGGTTGGTAAGCCTTGAGATATTAAAAAGCCTTTGTTGGAAAGGCTGTGTTTGCTGATTGGAAGGACTTGTCCACAGATGTTTATGCAATTGTAGATCTACATAGGCATTCTTATTTTTAACTGACCTTTTAAATTGATAATTTCGTATGAGTATCGATGAGGTTCTATTCTAGACTGGTGCACAGTCACAACTGAGTAAGTAACAGATTTTTACCTTTAACATGTTTGATATGTTGGAAGGCATCTCTTCAGCATTACACTTGGCTCTCCATTCCATCTTAATTTTTTTTTTTTTTTAACATCTGGGGCTGCTGTTGGTCCTTCAAGATTTTTAGAATGAGTGAGTTTCAGAATTGGGTGTATGAGAGTGAGAGAGTATGAAAGAAACAAAACTTTTCCATATTTTTTCCTGGCTTTTTTATTTGCTTGGGTTTTTTTAAACTTGATTTTCCATTGAAACTTCACTAGTGGAATGAATGGACATGGACATTATTTGTGCACTTAGGAGCAGTTGCAACAGTCAGAATGGGTTTAGCACCTGTCCGGCTTGGGATTTATGTCCCTTGTTGGTGCCTTCCACAGCAAACCACAATACACAGACACATTTTTCAGGCCCCAAATGATTAGCCTGAAGACTGATTAGCCTGAAGACTGATTAGCCTGCCTCAATCTGTTAAGTCTGGCTTTAGTCATGTTTTTATTCATTCAGAAACTGGAATTACTTTGTTGTCTGCTTTAATGTGTGTGGTGCTCTGGAGCCATCATAATGAAAACTACTTTAGAGTGAGTGGCTCTTCTTGAAAGATTGATGTTTTCCTGAAGTTAATTGCTAAAACAGAGTCACTAAATATACTAATTGATAATTCTGACTGCTAAGATATGTCAGAACTGGAAGGTGACTCCAGCAGCAAGGGGCTTAGTCCTTGACTGAGCAGGGTCTTTTGTACAATTGAAAAACAGGTTTTCATGCTTCCAGAAAAAGATGACTGTCAAGTGTGAAGTGGGTCAGTCTTAGCTCTTTTTATTACCATTTTTCATGTAAGCTACTCATAACCTCCCAATGCGAGTCTTAGCTGTAGCACACCTCCCTGGACACCATGGGGGTTTGGGCTGGGGACAGCCATGTGTAGAGCCAGTGTGAAATGAGCCTGCAGAGGGGATGTACAGAGTTGTGCAGGTTGTCACTGGTGTGCTAGGAGTTCTCATTTAACCATCCAAAGCAGACCACGGGTAAGATAGTAAAATCTAGAAGATGAAGTGTAGGCTAATAAAGTGTTGTAACTAATGCTGTCCTGGCTGAAATTGTCTTCAGAGGAGGATGATCAATCCTTCTTGTGCTTGCAGAAGGAGAGATACTTAACTTGAATACCATCTTCTAATGCTTGTGGGATGGACTGAAGAGATGCAGAGCAAATTCATAGCAGTTTCAGCTAGATGATAAGCTAGGGCTTAGTTTGAAAGAATGAATATGTCAATTGTTAACACCTTATCAGAATGCTCAGATTTCCTAGCAAAAACATGATCTTCCTTGCATTGCTCTCAAGTCACTGTTTTCTGAAGATAAACAAGTTCAGGAATTCTGTTGTTCGCAACCACTTCCTTTATAATCTATCAGACGTTGTGCTTTCCACTAATTGTGCTATGGAGCAGTAGTGCCCACGATTTTATGAATCAGCCAAGGAGTAATTGCCTTGGATGGAAGGGTATATGTGTTTGGGCTAGTCTGGAATCAGCAACTTTGGGAAGTTCTTCCACCCACTCCGTCTGACACCACCATGACAGATGTCATGACCTGGAACTATGTACAGGGAGATGATGAAACCCTGCTGGTAAATGCATGCTGTAGCAGGCCCTGTGCTGAGGAATAAGGAAACTGATTAAAAGTTAAGTGGAAACCACACCAAGTAGCAGGATTTTTATGGTTTTAAGAGGTTCCTGCATGCCATTTGCACAGTGTTCATTCTGGCCAGGTAGTTTGAGCAGATTTTAAAGAATAGTAAATCTGAGCAGTATCTGTACTGCTGGGTTTTGAAAATGGAGTAAGATGGGACAGTATAGGTAAAAATTGTCTTGCTTAAAGTAAGTCTTTTACCCTTAGCTCTAGGGTAATGCCTTCACCTAAAGGCTTCCCAGAATTTCTCTCCTGCGTCTCTAGTCACCCATCCTGTGATGCAGCACACTTCAAAGTTCAGCTGTGTGAAGCAGAGCAGCTCCTAAAGAGCAGCTAATGCACGTATCCCACTTGCTGTCAGCATCAGCCCTGCACTCACCAGCAGTGGGGGTGACCCTCAGTACCTGTGAGGGTAACTTGCTTTCCCCTGAATCCAGATAGCAGCTGGGTTCCTGACTTGGTCAGAGATTGTGAGATGGGTTGAGTGCTGATGATTCAACCATTTTTTAAAAATGCTTATATTGTAAGAGAAGGCCTTATTGTGAGCATGATGCTCTGGGCAGAGGGTAAAGACTTGTCCTGCAGGAGTCTGGGAAAACTGATTCTGGTGGCTTGCATGGGAGAATGGGTTGGACAGCCTTTGGGTAACCTCCAAACTATCTTTCAGGTTTTGTGGCAGCAGCTAATGTGCCGTTCTGTATCTCTCTCACAGGGATTGAGCCTCATGGGAACATGGTGAAGCAGCCTGCCATCTTCACAGTGGACACTATCAGTGCTGGGCAGGGTGACTTGATGGTCTTCATAGAAGATCCAGAAGGAAACAGAGAGGAGGTATGTAAGTTAAGTGTCTTGTATGGAAAAGTAAAGTTGGTCTGAATGCATAGATTTTGTGGTAACCTTGATCTTTCACAAGTGAATTCTTAACAAATAAGTAATTTAAAAAGAAATTGCAAAATACTGTTTATCTAAAGTGCAAGAACCCTCAAGCTTTTCTTCATAATTGCCTTGAAAAAAAGTCACTATCTGCAGCTAAGCAACACAACTCTAGTGTCCAGTAGATGCAGAGCTTTAGCTTGACTGGCCAAGTACACTCTGACCTGCTTTTAGATAACATACATCACTAAATCACTGTCTGCCTTTACTCATTCTGCAAGAATGGCTAAAGTAGCTATTTAGATGCCATGAATCATTTTGAGTTAAAATGCTGGTTTTAATGTTTATAGAAACTTCTCATCCAAGTGTTCCACTTGATCATGTTACAACATTCCAGAAAAATACAGCTGTACATTGGACTTACTGTCTCCTCAGTTTTGGCCTGCCTCAACAGAGCAATTAACAGCAAAGGAAAGGGCTGGGGTGGGGAGAAGGTGGCTTGCTTCCTCTCTTGCAAAGACAAAACCAATGGAGTGTTTTTCCGTGTGAGAAGAGGGAATAGCAAGGATCCCTGCTCTCACAGCAACAAGTGTCTAACATTGCTGACTCTGGAAATTGTTTTTAGTATCAGAAAATAGTTTAGCTGGCATGTGTAGGCACAGCTCGATGATGGATGTGTTTTCTCTCCTAGGCGAAGATAACGCCGTCCAGTGACAAAAACAAGACCTACTCAGTGCAGTATGTTCCAAGGGTTACTGGACCTCACAAGGTGCGTTGTGTGTCAATAACCAGTATTCTCTTGCTAGACACGCTGCTCTGCTGGTTGTTAATGTGAGCCCCTGAGGGCTCCCTGTTCACTGATGGGTAAGAGCCACCTCAGGCATCCTGAAGAAGAGTTAAATTGATGTGGCCTTAGTTCTCCATCTGGCTTTTGGGCTGCTCCCCTTGTCAATGGGGAAAGAAGTGTGTATTGGGAGAAAGTGCATTTGTGTTTGGGTATCTAGTGCTACAGGTGGCTCTCCTCTCACGTGGGGCCACTTTGTCCAACTCACAAAGCCAGTCACAGAGATGCAGATGAAAACAACAGGTTGTTTCTATAAGGTATCTCTTTGCTGATGGTACCATATACTATAGGGGTTTTGCAGAGAAGGATTCCCTCCCTTTGTCCCTGGATGCCCACAGAAGCAGGTTTATGATGGTGGATCCTATTGCTTTGACACTTTCCAGACTGGGTGGTCCCCACAGCCAGCCTGAAATGATAAAATGCAACTTCTGCTGCCACCTTATTGCTTGATGAAGATCCACCTCGTATTGGCACGTCCTGATGTAAGCTTCCATGCTGGTGTGGCTGACTCTGTAATCAATAGAACTTTAAGGAGGTGGCCAGCAGTTAGACTGCATGGATGTGATGAGGGTTGTGGGATGGATGGTCCCTCACCTTTGAGGGAAAGACTCTTTGTGTTAGGAATGTAGGTGCTTGGCCCTGCTCTTGGCTTTATGGTGGTGATCTGAGCTCTGCCTCTGCCTGGTGGTCCGAGTTGATGCTGTCTGTCTCTAGGTTTCAGTCCTGTTTGCTGGGCAGCACATCTCGAAGAGCCCATTTGAAGTGAATGTTGACAAAGCCCAGGGAGATGCAAGCAAAGTGACAGCAAAGGGACCGGGACTGGAGGCAGCAGGGAACATTGCCAATAAGCCTACCTACTTTGACCTCTACACAGCAGGTAAGCAGGATGAATGATGATGGAAATCCTGCAGTTTCCTCAAATGTGAGAACCTAAGGCCTTGGAGAAATAAAAAAGCTGAAAAGTGCATGAGGATTTGTAGCTCCATCAAGCTCATAGGTGAAATAACAGCTGGGCTGCTCAGAAGGCTTCAGGTGTGTATGAAGTATTTGAAGTGTGGAGCCGAGCTGGGGCAATAGGGCACTAAGCCTGACCCAGAAATTTGCCATGAATTTGCTGGATGGCAGCAGTCAAGTCTCTGTCTGGTTTCTTTCCCTGACTTGTTTTAAACAGGAATGTGACAGGTTGAACATAAATGTGAAGGATAAACTGTGAGCAAACTGTAAACGCATAGTGCATTCTGTATTTAGCTCTACAGAAAGAACCTGCTGCAGTGTTACTTTGAGTTCATACTTCAATGATGAACTGGTTTCAACCTCTATTGTAATTATTAGAGGGCTACTATCTTCATTAGGGCATCTCCATCACATTATTTGTTACCTGCTATTAGGCCAATGCTGTAGCCTAGAGGAATGAGTCAATAAGATGCTACAAATGTTAATTCATTTAGAACAATGTGAAACTACTTAGGGCAGTTACCTGTAGCATTTAAACACCAAAATATGCTGAGTAGCATATTTTAAATTGCCTTCTGCCTGAGGGAGCTTAGGAATAAAATTAAATGTGGTTATAGTGAGGGAAGTACTATGTTCAGCCTCTAATTGGGAGAGGGAGTGGTCTGAATCATGTAAAGACATGTCTGGCCTCTGAAAGTGTATAAAAAACTGTTTTTCTTGGATGGTGAGTTGAAAAAGATGAGAGAAGCAGGTGTCTGAACAAAAGTGAATACATATAGTCCAGCAGAGAGGATCTTTGTCAGACCAGCATTCATTTGTCCAATCTCTTAATCTAAACCACTTCAAAGCTTGAGAGATTGAACTGACTGGAAAAGCTGCGGGCTGATCTTCGATAGAGGTGCTACAGGGTGGTAGCCATAGGGTAACCAGGCTGTGTATATTCAGTACTGTGTTGTGAAACCCTGTGGCTGGAGCAGCAGAGCCCTGTCAGTTTGACTTCATGGACATGCCACTATCCTGTCTTGCCCACTCCCTGCTCGAATGTTTGGTTGCTGTCAGCAAAAGCTGAACACAGAGACTGTGCCTAGCACTGGCAGCAGAGGATGGCTGGCTGAGCCCAGACAGCTGGTGGTGGTCTGAAACACAGTGCCTGTTGCTGCTGGGGAAGCCAAGACTCAGCTGGGCTTGTTTCCTTTGCAGGTGCTGGTGTGGGTGACGTGATTGTGGAAGTGGAGGATCCTCAGGGGAGAAGCCTTGCTGAAGTTGTGGTGGAAGACAAAGGCAACCAAGTCTACCGTTGCACCTACAAACCTGTTCAAGCTGGTCCTCACATTGTCAAAGTGACTTTTGCAGGGGAGGCAATTCCCAAAACTCCTTGCACTGTTCTCGTTGGAGAGGGTATGTTTTTTCAAAATGCGTATAAATGTAGATGGCCACTTTTCTCCTTGGATGTGATCACAGAAAATGCTTGGAGCTTGCCTTTTACATTCTCTGTACCTTTCAACATCTTGGTCCTGTTTCAGTGGATCACCTGGATACTCTGAGTAAACCAGTGCTCTCTAACAGTAATATGGCTTTTGTTGCTAGTTTCCTTTCTGCCTAGACTTACAAATGTTAAGCTGCCCTTTGTATTTTTTTGAGTAATTTATGTAGCTATGCAGTGTCTTGCTGTTTTCCACCCTTGTTCCTCAAATGACTGTATTTACTGTTTTCCTCCTTAACGGACACCTAATTTGCTTTCTGTTCCATCCTTACGTGCTCCTATGCTTTTAGATCTCTGCTCATCTCTCCTGAGCTACCCTCCATTTGTGGAATTTTGGACTTCACTGCTAATGGCTTCATAGTTGGTAAGAGGTGTGCAGGATGCTCCGTCATGTTTGCTTTTTGTAAGCTTCTAGCCTGCAGCTTGTCCCAGCCAAAAGGGTTTTTGGTTTTGTTGGGACTGGGGAGGAAAGTTGCAAGCGAACTGAAGCTTTGTGTGACCCAGTCAGTGAAACTGGCTTAACCACAGGCTGCCTGACGCAGCTGTGTAAGTGCTCTGCAAGCTGTTCCCACTCCACGTCAGCCACGCTCCTGTGTGTTCCCACTGAGCTTTCAGAGCTGGCAGATGGCACACGATCCCTGCTCACACCGTCCGGTATAAGATACAGGGCGATGTTGGCTGCTGCAGGGGTGAGGGGAAAACCTGTAAGCTGTTGTAGTGAGTGAGAACCTAACAAGCTGCTTGACAGACTTGTGCTCCTGCTGTAAGCACAGTGTGTTTGGGGAAAATGCATGTTTGGTTTACAGTGCTGGGAAGCTGTGGTTGTTTGTAAGTCTCTTCAAACCTCTCAAGTCTCTGGCGTTGAAGACCTTATGACAGCTGGGATTGTGTAATGAAAACTGTTCATAAGTGTGTGGTACTTTATTTCTGCAGCCACTCTGCAGGTCCAGAGAAGTGCTTGGAGTAGAGAGGCCAAGATCAGCCTAAGCCAAGTGTAATCTCCTGCCCCTACCCATGGCTGCTTCAGTCTGCAGAGGGCTTGGTGGCTTTGCTTCTGTGAAAGTGTGAACTGTGACAAGCAGAGGGGGCTTGATGCGATGTATTTTAACAAAGCACAGGCAAAACTCAGCTTTGCTAATAGCAGTTATCCCAGTCATGTGCTTCTCAAAGATCAGCACAATAATACTGTTCACTGGGGCTTATCTGCAAAAGGGACCCTTCACCCCATGCTGCAGTGGGCCTCAGTGTGAAAGGCGTCAGGAAGGTTGTGTCTGTAGTAAATATCTCTGTGTGATAGCTGTGTAAAAGTCTTGTATTGATAACTGGCACTGAATTGGAAAGCAGCAGGGCTTCAGTGTTTGTAACCATTCTAAGAAATGGCCTTGGAGGGGGTCAGTGTTGCCTGGCTGCACCAACTGCTACTGCCTAAAAGCCAGGGGGTATAGACAGTGGCTGGGCAGACTCCTGTCTGTCTGCCGTAATTCTATAACCTTGTGCTGAAAGCTAAGCTGTGGTTGCCCTGAGTCAACATTAAACTAAAGGTTGTCCCAGGCTGGCTAGGCTACCTGTATGTTGAGATCAGAGACAGTAGTAATGCCTGAAATTGCCTTGCAGCTTGCAACCCCAACGCCTGTCGTGCCACTGGTCGAGGTCTGCAGCCCAAGGGTGTCCGCATCAGGGAGACGGCCGACTTCAAGGTTGATACAAGAGCAGCAGGGAGCGGAGACCTTGGAGTGACTATAAAGGGACCAAGTGAGTGCTGGAGTGAATCTGTGCTGTGCATGTGTTTTGGAGAATGGAAAGGAGCAGAGCCTGGGAAAAGGAAGAGCAGGAAGGAGATGGTGTCCTGATGGAACTGATGGGATCTGTATAAAAAGCCAGATTTCAGAAGGGTTTATTGTTACTTTGTGTATAGTGGGGAGGTTTTGATCTGCAGGGCTGGTTAAGATTATATCTGGTTTTAGTTCTTTCCATTTTAATGCATCAGTTAGCAAAACTGAGGAAATCCATGCATCTGCCTGCCATGGCCTCTAAGCTTTATGGGTACACACTGCATCTTCATCCAATCTGTGGAAGCAAGTCACATGCCAGGGTCTGTGGCAGGATGGAAATCCTGCTGTCATAAAGCTGGGAATGGCTCAGAGCAGTATTGCTGGTGGCACAAGCTGCTTGGGCACACAAGCGGGGGAGGAAAGGAAACCTATAGGCTGACAGAGACCATGTGTCAGGATCTATCCCCAGGTGCCTTGGTGTGTCCTGAGCTCTGGATGTGGCCCCTCTGCCTGGCAGGCTGGGAGAATGGGAGCACAGGAGCCGCTGGCCCATGCAGCTGCCAGCAGCAGTCCTGTGTGGTACTCTGAGCCCGCCACCTCCCCCCGCCTGGGGCAGCACTCAAAGGTGCATTGTATTGCCGTCACCTCCTCCACACACACACAGAGCTCTGACTGTGTGGCTTCGTGAGGCTGGGGGGAAAAAAAGCAACAGACGTATCGATGTAAATTTTAGCGTATTAAGCTTTTCTTCCTAAATTCTTCATCTTGAAGAAAATGAAAAGTAGGCATTCCCTGCATACTTGTGGTTACAAAGTCTGACGAATGTTAAGCTTTTTTGTTTTAACATATGACATGCATCATACTGCAGACTAAGAAAATAAAACACAAGGGAACTTATTAAGTCTGGTAACTTAAAATACTTTCTGCTGTATTTCTTCTGGAAGTGTTTGCTGTCTTTGTCCTAGAGGGCAGCTAGAACTAACTTCCCTTATAACCTGACCTTTTTTTTTTTTTCTGGTGGAAGAAATTTATTCTTGCAAGCTAAAATAAATACTAGAAAACATGAACTTGTCTGAATAATTGAAAGCAGGATGGAAACTGTTAAGTTTAATACTGAACTGATCTTTCAACAGAGGGCTTGGAGGAGTTGGTGAAACAAAAAGGCTTTATGGATGGTATATATGCATTTGAATATTATCCAGCTACCCCAGGGAAGTACGTTGTCACAATTACATGGGGTGGACAAAACATCCCAAAAAGGTGAGTTAAAAGTAGCTTTTTGGGCATTTTTGTGTCCTTCAGTGGGTTGTGTAGCTGGTGGGCTTTTAAAGCAACGCTGACCTTTGAGAAAGCAGTGGGGAGACAAGTCAGTGGCAAATTGTTGTTGTAACATTTTATTTTTAACAGCCTGTTTTAGGGCTGCAGCAGCTTGACAAAGCTCTGAAGGGTGATTTGCATCAGTCTTTCTAACCCAAAATCAGGAACAAAAAAAACTAATAAAACATGGTGGATCATGCAGCTTGGACTTCGCTGTAAGATTTTGAAGGGATATGTTATTTCAGTGTCCAGGGCTATAGCAAGCAGAGCAAGTATTTGACACGCAGGATTTGTGGTGGAAGATGTAAGAACATGATGGGTTGGATGACCTCTCTGCTAGAAAGACACTCGGCTGGGCACTGTGCCACCACATGGTAGCATCTATTAATTTGGAAAATCCAATGTAAAGCCTCATTAAAATGCCTGGGGAAAAACATGGATGCTATATTTGCCCTCATTTCTAATGCCGTGCCTCGTTTTTCTCTTGTAGCCCCTTTGAAGTTCAAGTGGGTCATGAAGCAGGTCCTCAGAAAGTGCGAGCCTGGGGGCCAGGACTGCATGAGGGAATTGTGGGCAAGTCGGCCGACTTCGTGGTCGAGTCCATTGGCACAGAAGTTGGCTCTCTTGGTATGTTACTTGACTTAGTTTCCCTGAAATATTTGCATCTTGCAATGCCAGCAACGAACTCATGAGAAACAATAGGTTTCCCAACAGTAAAAAAAAACATGTCTGTAAGATGTTGTGGTCTAAACAGAAACGTCTATCAGAGTATCAAAGGCAAGTCCTAGAGACAGGAGTATGTGTGATGGAGAGTGTTAATCTGTGCTTTTGTGGGATGAGATCCAGAAGGGAATGACGGATGATGGATTATCTCCTGTATTGCTGAAGAAGCGTGATTGAGAGATCAGGCGTGGTTATGGCTAACAAAAAGCTATTTGTGGAAGTGGTGTTAGCAGCCACCACAAACCTAACGTGAGGAACCTACTTGTTCCTTTTTCAGGCTTTGCAATAGAAGGCCCTTCTCAGGCTAAAATTGAGTGTGATGACAAGAACGATGGCTCATGTGATGTGAAGTATTGGCCCAAAGAGCCTGGTGAATATGCTGTGCACATCATGTGTGATGATGAGGACATAAAAGACAGCCCTTACATGGCCTTCATTCGCCCGGCTTCAGGAGACTTCAATGCGGATAAGGTGGGGCATAGAAGTTCACCCATGGCATAGCACATCTTTGGTGTAACTACAGTGGATGCTATATTTTATATAGTTTGGTGTAACTACAGAGATGTTTCTGAAGGATTCTGGTAGCAGACTCTTAAGCTACCTCTGCTTAAAGCTCTGAATTTGCCAAGGTATTACCCAGCCAGATATTCCCCAGCTTTTTCTAATAACACTGTTGTGGTTTTGATTTAATGTAATGAAAACTTGCTGAAGTAGTATCACATGCTTCATGGGGTTTGTGGAGGGGGCAGGTCTTCATACATAAATCACTTAGTTTTGCTTCTCTTTCTGAACTGCAAACTAATACTCTTGAGGTGCTCTTTTAGGTGAAGGCTTATGGCCCGGGCTTGGAGAGGACTGGCTGTATAGTGAACAATCCTGCTGAGTTCACAGTTGAAACCAAGGACGCTGGGAAAGCACCTCTGAAGATGTATGCACAGGTAAAAAGCCAAAGGCAGCTGTGTGAAACTGCAGCAAAAGGGCTTTAATACTGTTTAGAAAAATGCCTTAAGTATTTCTACTTGCTTACATGCCACTTAATCCTGGGCATGTGTAATTCACTCACAGCTCTGTGCTTTGATCTGTGTAATGTAGTCAGGCAACAACTGAAGACAAAGTGACTTCTCTGTGGTGTACGAAGTACATGGCTTTGCTTCCTTACTTGGAGTCTCCTCAGCAAAGCAAGGTGTAGTTTCCTTGAGTTGTTATTTGGAAGCACTGAAGTGTCTCTGAACCTGTGAATTTTCTATGTGTTGTAGGATGGTGTATGAATGAGCAAGTGTTAGATGAGGAAGACTTAAAGTAGTATAAATTTCACATTTCTTCAGTATTTCTGAGCTGCAGTTCTGAAAAACCTGATGCATTTTGGAACAGTCTTGGGCTGTTCAAACTATGCAAACATACTTGAAGTGCCTGAACCTTCTGCTTGTATTACTGCTTTTTAGGATGGAGAAGGAAACCCTATTGATATCCAGATAAAGAGCAAGCCTGATGGTGTGTTTGCCTGCTCCTACGTGCCAGTTAAACCAATCAAACATACAATTTCTGTTGTCTGGGGAGGAGCCAATGTGCCCAATAGCCCATTTAGGGTAAGTACAGAGATAGTTCTTAGTTCTAGCCAAATAGGACATTGGTGCTCACGACTACTTGTTAGGATGATAAAACCCTTCTGTGAATTTCAAGGTGTGCCCTTCTGCTCCATTTTTTTAGGAATCTCTCCACTTGTATAAATCTTTCTGTTTTTACAAGCTCACATGGTGGTTTCCTATCAGCCCAGCTGCAGCCTGGGATATTTGGGGCCATTCATTTGCATCTGTTTTCCTGTAGCTCCAATGCTCTGACTTGGCTATGATCTTGAGTGTGATGGAGATGTGCGATCCTGACCCTTGTGAATTTGTGTAGGTCCTTATAGGTCAAGGGAGTCATCCTCAGAAAGTCAAAGTGTTTGGACCTGGTGTGGAGAGAACTGGCCTGAAAGCAAGTGAGCCGACCCACTTCACTGTAGACTGCACAGATGCAGGAGAAGGTAAAGGCAGCCAGGGCTGTTCTGTGGTATCAGAATCACAGGTCATGCAAGGAGGGGATTATGTACTGTTCCATGCTGGTTTTCCTTGTGTAGTGGAAAAACCTTGGAAGCAGAACATTGCAGTGACTTGTGATCTGGTCTGTTACATTAGTTAACATGGTGACTCAACAACTAGAAATGGGAATGGTCTGGCTGTTTGGCTGGTAATGTCTGTCCAGTAGCAAAACCTCCACTTGCTTTTCCTAGGTGATGTCAGTGTTGGAATTAAGTGTGATGCTCGTGTGGTCAGCAATGAGGAAGAGGACATAGATTTCGACATCATCCACAATGCTAATGATACGTTCACAGTGAAATACTCACCCCCTGCTGCCGGGCGCTACACTATTAAAGTGCTCTTTGCAGGAGAGGTTTGTAATCTTCATTTTGCAACCTGATGTTTCTAGAATCTGTTTATCTGCTCTTTGATCACCATGCATGTGCCAGTTCACAGCTGGCTCCTTCCATGTCAGTTCACATGCACTTTGTCTGGTCACTGTTTCTGTAACAGTGTAAAAAACGGAAACTTCTTTTGTAATACTTGGAGAGGAGTTGGCTGGGGACACTGAAGTTTAAGTGCAATGTGTTGGATTGGCATAATGAGTGTGGTCTCCATGGTGGGGCAAGGCTGCTTTCTAAAGGAAAAAAGCCTAAGTGACTTTTCAAAGAAAATAAGGGAAAAAAGTTTCCTTAAAAATAAAAACCAGAGAGGGACAAAATTCCAGCTGTTAACTTTGCCCTAGATTTTGAATTATACTACTCATTAAAGCAATGTTTAAGTGAGGTGAAATTTTACTCAAGATGCTGGAATTAGAGCAGAATTATTTTAAAATTATTATCTAATTTTGGCTAGTGAAGAGTGACCTGGTTATTTTTGGGGTTGTGTTTCTGTTGCAGGAAATTCCTGCAAGCCCATTCAGAGTGAAAGTGGACCCCTCGCACGATGCCAGCAAAGTGAAAGCTGAAGGACCTGGGCTGAACAAAACTGGTGAGAGCTGGGTTCATGTAGTGTGGCCAGTACTGGACCATGAGGAGCTGTTGCAGGGTGGTCACAGCCTGGCCAAGCATTGCTGGGGTGCAGCAGCAGGGTGTGGTGTCAGGCAGTTGGAAACAATGCCTTTCCTTTGGCATTTTTCTTGACTGGGCTTTATTGGTACTGAATGCTTCTTGAGAATAGTTTCTATGTGTGAGCTGGGTGTAAATTACAATTAACATATTTCTTTAGGTGTGGAAAATGGCAAACCAACACACTTCACTGTGTTCACCAAGGGAGCTGGAAAAGCACCACTGGATGTGCAGTTCAGCAGCTCAGTGCCGGGAGAGGCAGTGATGGATCTGGATATCATTGACAACTATGACTATTCCCACACTGTTAGGTACACGCCCATACAGCAGGTAAGTCCGACTCTTGCAGGAGTACAAGAGTGAACAACTCATGTTGCTGTAGTGCAATGACTTCCCTCCCTAGTACCTGTGCACAGACAGAAAAGCAGAAAAAATTGGCAGGGTGTCCTGTTCCCCAGGATCCCTAAAGCCTGCAGTACAATCGGAATTGGAAAGGGGTAATGCAATTTTTCTGGTGTAGGTATTGATAGCTTGCCACTGTTTTATTTTCTGTGGAAAAGAGAGATATTGAAGTGGTAGCACACAGCTCACATTGCCATTCCATACCTTATCAGTTGAAGAAAAAAAGTGGCAAAGCTTCTTAGACTCCTCAATGGAGCTGACTGCTGCCCCAGCTGCCCTGGGCTGCCACAGTCCTGCAAAGTTGGGGTTGTAGTGTGCTGCCTGTCAGCAAGCTGCTCATATCAGGAGCTGGAGTGCAAACCTGAGCAGGGACAAAAAGAAGAGTTTGGATTTGCACTAGTTCCCAGTAGAAAAACGAAGAAGTTGTTGCTGAGGAGGGAAGCTGAGCTGCAGATTAAATGCATCAAAGTATTTGTCTGCAGTTGAGGTTTGCCCTTAGGTTGGAAAAAATCGAGTCTGACTTGATTTCACAGAGAGGTGCTTCCTAGTAACACCATTAAAGAGCTGAAAGTGGAAGCTGCTAATAACTGGAAATATTTTTCCTTATGCTGTACTTGCATGTTTGTAAAGGGCTGCTAAACACCAGAATGCACGAATCTTGTATTTCTGAGGACATAGGTGCTCTGGTGCTGAGATAAAAGTGTTTTGCTGCTCTTGTTCTCCTTAACAACCAAATGAGCTACTAGGTCATCTACCCCAGCTTCCTTGAATGGAGCTATGTAAAAGTGGACTGATAAGGAAGACTGCAGTATTATTTAGCTGATAATGCTGGATTAGAATTCTTGGAAGCACCATAGAGCTGGCATTTGTTTTTGGATAAAGCAGTTGCATGATCTCAGGATATGGCTGGCGTGCCTTTTTGGAGAGGTTTTGCTTGTTCAGTCAGGCTTGGTACACAGAAGGGAGCACTCCTCTGTACTCCATGTGTTTATGAGCAGTACCAGATTGCTGTTTCACCTGAAAAGCACTGGTAAAACAAGCTAGGATGCCCAAACCAGGTTTCTCACTTGGGTCTTCCATCTGGAGAAGTACCACGGGTCATGGAGGAGCTGTGGGCTTACAGGAGATGCTTGTGGACAGCAGTGGCAGGAGAGCAGTGGTTAAAGAGAGGTGAAGATAGACTGCTCAGTAATTAGAGTAGTCTCATTGTCCCTCCACGCTGTGAGCACATAGGTCTTTCCTGGACCCTGTCTTGCTCAGGTTCCTGAGCAGTAGCTTATGAATGAGACTCTGGACTCTTCAGAGCAGGGGGAAGGATGGAGTAGGTAGTTAAATTCCTGAGGGGCAGCATCAGCCATAGAGCAGCCTTGGTTTAATGCTGTTTATTCGGCCTTATCTATCTCGTGGTGTTGCTACAGCTACCCATGTGTGTGTTTTCTAAAAACAACCAAAAATAATCATGGAAGCTATTCACTAGCTTGCATGAAATACCCGTGATTATTTCACTTGGGAGCCGAACCAGCCAAGAATGAAAAGTAAGCAAACAGTGACTATAGCTAAAATATGGACTGCGGTAGGAGAGAATAAAAGGAGCACACATCATGGGGCTGGAGCTTGCCATGGCTGTGCAGCATTCCAGCCAAAATACACAAGAGCATTAATCTTTCTGACTTGTAGAGCTTAAAACCCTGGTATTTCAGATGCTGTAATAATACGGCCTCTTTGCAGTCTTAGCTTTGGCCTCTCCATGTGGTGGAAGGGGATACCTGGTCTGGAGCAGTGGGACATTCATTCAGCTGTCGGATCTGAGCGCCGGGAGGGTGGGAGCCAGCCTGAGCTAGAGCCTTTGCCAGGCAGCTTGGATATAGTTTAATTAAATGTTGGAAAGAACTGTCTTTTTCTCTCTTCCTGTATTAAATAAAAACCATTTAGTACTTTGAAGGGCTGCAGTGGTGTGAGAGCTTTAGTGTCCATAAATCAGTAAGTTTGGCTGTGGCCAGATAAAATGGATTAGTTGATGTGGTTATGTACTGCTTGGGTGTTGGTGTGTCTGTACGAAGTGGGGAACTGAGCTAATTTGTAAATTCTCCAACTAGGGTCCAATGAAGGTTTTGGTGACTTACGGTGGTGATCCTATCCCTAAAAGCCCTTTCACAGTGGGTGTTGCTGCTCCTCTAGACCTAAGCAAAGTTAAGGTCAATGGACTCGAAAACAGTAAGTACCTGTGGGCTGGAAGCCTCTGAAGGGTCTCTGGAGTCTTGGTGATAGGCAACATGTCCTGCTGGAACAGGAGCTGGCAAAACAATTCCTTTTTAACTTGCTACAGCTGGGCATCAACCAGCTCCAACTTTATAACTTGACCACTCAGTCCTCATGAGGACTGAATTTTAATTTAGATTTTTTTTTCTTTTTTGCAAAGATTACATAGTTATGTGGACAAAATGTGTGTCTGGGGTTTGGTCCTTTGTGGTGAACAGAGCTGGATGCTTCACCAGGCTGAGCACTCACTGATGAAATCTGTTTCCCTGAGGGCTAGATGGCTGTTTGTTTAAATGTGTCAGACTGCTACAGTTCACAGTGTCATTCATACAGTCTTTTTGTTTTCCTAAAGTGGAAGAACTTAAGGCAGTGAAATAGGTTGCTTTCCTGAAATGAGCCTCTGATACTGTCAGACCACATCTTACAGGCTTGTTTCCCCTATAGCTTTGTAGCATCAATTAACTAAAGCATTTGATTTTAGTTGGGTTTTTTTTTTGTTTGGCTTGGGAGGGGTTTTTGCTTGCAGAGGGATGTAAACTGGGCAGGGCTCTGGCAATACCTGCTCCCTCAGTGATATGTGCATGGGAGATTCCTTGGACCACTGTCTGATGTTAAGTAAGTAATGTAATATGGGTTTTGTCTTTTTCAGGAGTGGAAGTAGGGAAGGATCAGGAATTTGTAATTGATACCAAAGGAGCAGGTGGGCAGGGTAAACTGGAGGTTAATATTTCTAGTCCTATGAGGAAGGCTGTGCCATGTCTGGTGGAACCAGTTCTGGGTAAGGAGTGCAGCACTGCAAAATACATCCCACGGGAAGAAGGACTGTATGTGGTGGATGTGAGTTATGATGGCAACCCAATCCCAGGGAGCCCCTACACTGTGGAGGCCACATTACCTCCGGACCCCTCCAAGGTAAGTGAGTGGTATAGGGCTGTAACAGCAACTGATACCTGAAAACTGAATTGTGGGCTATTGCATGAGACTTGGCTTGGTCTTGGCCAAAACATACCCCAGAATGGCCTTACTCAGAGCACTCAGTGATTCCTTTTGAAGCCTCTAGGACTTGTAGAATTCATTCCTGTAACACTGTATTTAAAAAAAACCATTGAGCTAATCAAAAATATGGCAAACATCCTGCATAGTGTGGTAAACTTAAGCATTGCTCCTGAGTTAATAGGAGTCTTTCTGATAAGCATCTCTGATATATTAAGATACTTTTTTTCTAAGGAAATACATTTCAAGAAAAACATGTGTCCAGTCATCAAATAGTTTAAAATTTCCACCTTTTATTTCCCACAGCTATATAAAAACAGCTATGGTGAAATTATAAATATCCTTGCCTAGAAACCTCTTTGGAGGAGAAGTACCAACTTTACAGTAAAAATGGGATGAGTGGCAAGGAGACAATGCCTTCTGTGTGTTTTTAAGAGCCTGTTAATTGAGTCCCACATACAAACAAGTCTAACTTGGCAGTCTTCTGGCAATAACATGGAAAAGGCAGTTTAGCTCAACTGTATATTCTCTTCTAGGTAAAAGCTCATGGTCCAGGTCTTCGAGGTGGCCTTGTTGGAAAACCAGCCCAGTTCACAATAGATACTAAAGGGGCAGGAACTGGAGGTTTGGGTTTGACAGTAGAAGGCCCATGTGAAGCTAAAATTGAGTGTTCGGACAATGGCGATGGAACCTGCTCTGTCTCGTACCTGCCTACGAAGCCTGGAGAGTATTTTGTAAACATCCTCTTTGAAGAAGTTCACATTCCTGGTTCACCCTTTAAGGCAGATATAGAAATGCCATTTGATGTCTCTAAAGTCATTGCCACAGGCCCAGGTCTGGAGCGTGGTAAAGTGGGCGAGGCAGGGCTGCTGAATGTCGACTGCACAGAAGCGGGCCCTGGGGACCTGCGGGTGGACATGGTGTCAGATACTGGCTCCAAAGCTGAGGTCCAGATCGATGATAACAAAGACGGAACCTATGTCGTTACCTACGTGCCTCTCTCGGCTGGCATGTACACAATCAAGATGAGATATGGAGGAGAGCAAGTGCCTAAATTCCCAGCCCGGGTCAAAGTGGAGCCAGCTGTGGACACAAGCAGAGTTAAAGTGTTTGGGCCAGGAGTGGAAGGAAAAGGTGAGAATAATTGTTGTTATCAGAGTTTGTAGGACTTGCAGTTCTTTTTGAGTATTCTGAGCATTGAAAGTTGTAAAAGCCTTGCATGTTTCCATGGTGATCCTTGGACAGGAGGGAGTCTCATGTTCCCAGCTAAGTTGTTTATCATGCTGCTTCACAAAATGTTTTGTTGTTGAGAATATATGCACTTCTTGAAGTGACTCTTCAAAATGTTTCCTGCAGACGTCTTCCGAGAAGCTACAACTGAGTTCACTGTGGATGCTCGACCTTTAACAAAGGCTGGTGGTGACCACATCAGGACACAGATCACGAGCCCATCTGGCTCCCCCACAGACTGTCTCATCCAAGACAATGCCGATGGAACATATTCAGTGGAGTACACACCATTTGAAAAGGGTAACCGCAGGGCTTGTTTTCTTTTACTTGAAAGGGGAAAACCGAGAGCAAGCAGCTCTTCTGCTACTTTCATTTGGCAAACCCCTGAGGTGTGCCAGTAACTTGTTGGCATCTTTGCAAGAGGTCTGCCAGTAGAGGAGCTAGTTCTGCAGGGAGTAGCTCTACTTGAACTTGAAGAACTGACTTTTACGGTAACTTGGCTTTAAAAGAACAGCATGTAGATGGCATCTCAGTTACAAAACACTAGTGAAGTCTTGTGAAATGCAGGAGGAAACACTTACCCATAAACTGACATTTAAGTCTGTAGCATCTTGTAGAATGATGTTAAATCATGAGCATGTTTAGGGAATTCAAAAGATGTTTCCCTCTTCTTAACAGGTCCGCACACAGTCAGCGTGACGTACGATGGTGTGCCTGTGCCAAATAGTCCCTTCAGAGTGAATGTCACAGAGGGCTGCCATCCATCACGTGTGAAGGCCCAGGGACCTGGACTCACAGAAGCTTTCACAAATCAGCCAAATGCCTTTTCGGTTGTCACCAGGTGACAGGGCCTGCTTGATCTTGAAGGAATATCTGAGGGGGGGAAAGAGTGCAGTGGTGTGCACAATGCAGGATGCTGAACTCCATACAAATATTTATAAAAAGGCCGAGCTGTGTCCTGCTGATGACTGTGTGCTACCTCATCATCTACATCTGCTCTGCAAACATTTGACATTAGGGATTAATAGTTACTGAGGAGAAAATTCTAGGAAAATGTGAATGAGCTAGTGCTGAACAGCTTTGCCTGCCAGCACATGCTGAAGGCTGAACATCGCAAGTCAGGACACCATATTCCCAGAAAGGATGAAAATGCAGCCAGAGCACATGAAGGCTACAAAGCTGCCATTAGAAGCAGGTGATTCTAACAATGTGTGTTTCTGTCTTACAGAGGGGCAGGAATTGGTGGCCTTGGAATAACGGTTGAAGGACCTTCAGAATCTAAAATTAGCTGTAAAGATAACAAAGATGGGAGCTGCAGTGCCGAGTATGTTCCTTATGTTCCAGGAGATTATGATGTTAACATCACGTATGGGGGAGAGCATATTCCTGGTAAGAACTCTTGCTCAGTGGCTTTCAGAAGAGGGAAGAAGTTAAACTAAGGACTTGGAGCTCTCAGTTGGCTGCATCTCCCTTGTGCTATGAAATGTTGATGTGATTTTGACTTTCTGCTTTTCCTCAGAACTCAGGCAGAAAAGGCAGTGGCATTTGCTCAAGTGGGTACAAATGAGTGGGACAGGGAAAGGGACACTAACCCTTGACAAATAACTGGTCTTATGCACAAGTGGTGTGTAATACTCTAGGTCATGAAAATAGCCCTTTGGTATGTGGGTACATAAAAGACCCTATTAGAGGGTCTAATGGGTGATCCTGTCATGGGGATTTTATTAAGCACTGCAATTTTTGGTCACTGCAGAAAGCATAGTAACTGTTCCCTAAACCAGACATTTACCTGTGCATGCATTGCGTGTTGCATGTAAATTGGATGTTTCCTGTTGGTCCCATTCTCTTTGTTGACTTACTGAACTTGGTAAGATATGAAGGAAAGGCATTGCCTCTGTGATGCTTCATTTGCCCTTCTGGTTTCTTTCATGTTTGCTATTTTTCCTGAGGTGTGAGAAGCAGATGGATCACAACAGAATTGTTGTCAACAATTATATGAAAATGTAGAAGCACCATCACTATACCTCTGACTTTTGCAGAAGCAGAGGGATAGTGTGGAAGCTGTGGGGCTGTCATTCCTGCCTGCAGCAAAGGCACAGTAATAAAAAAGCCTAAGGAAAAGTGGGGAGAAAAGACCTTTTGTTCTCTGTAACTGTTAACTTCTTGTGTTTAACACTTGCTATGTCAACTTCCAGGCAGTCCTTTCAAGGTTCCTGTGAAGGATGTTGTGGATCCCAGCAAGGTGAAGATAGCAGGACCAGGTCTAGGAACAGCTGTCCGAGCCAAAATCCCCCAGTCCTTCACTGTAGATGCCAGCAAGGCAGGAATAGCACCTCTTGAGGTGGTGGTGACAGGACCCAGAGGTAAGAACCAAAGTATTCCATCTAACTGTGCCCATATCTGTATTTGGGCAGGTAACATGGTCCTGGCCCTGCTTGCAAGGGTGGCAGTGCCACTTGAATGAGCATTTACCTCTGTTCCTGTTCATCTGGCATGTGCCCCTTGGCAGCTGACCCACGTGTCATGCTGTGAAAGGAGAGCTGTGTCCTGGGTGGTGCTGCTTTGGACAGTGTCTTTGATGGCTTTAGCCTAATCGTCAGGGCTGGGAGAAGTGATGTGAGTAACCATCACTGGTGAACAATTGTGTGTTAAGTTTTAGACATCAAAAAGTAAATCCACAGGTCTAGCATGTGAGCAGTGACTTGGGAAACCTGTGTCAGTGTATTGCAGGAGTCTCTGAATCATGGTGAAACTTCCCAGTGGTCCCCAGAGAGCAACAAGGCCCTTGAATGATAGCATTAATGGTGTTTGCATTAACCTAGAAAGCTGTGTCTCAGTGGCACAGTATCTTGGCAGTGAGTACCTGTTGGCTGCCAGTCTCACCTTGCTGGGAGGTGAGAGCTGCCTCCCCACTGGAGTGTCAGGTCCCGCTGTGCAGGTGCCCCGCAGGTAACACTTCTTTAATTCTAGCGGATGAGACGGATTCCCAGGGATGGCGCTCCCCATTGAAAGCAATTTCGGATTTCTTTAAAGGTGGTCCCAAGGGTGACACTGAGACAGGTTTGAACTCTCACTAACTACTGGCAATTTTGGCTCTTGGAAATCCGGTTAGCAACAGCAAGAATCATCTGGAGGAGGGAATGGGAGCCAAAGGTGTTGCTTTTAGGCTGTGCATGGCAACTGTATACATTTCTTTTGTGCTTGCTTTATTATTAATCCTTTCTATATTTTAAAGCCAACTTGTAATTGTAGGCTGCTTTGTGTGTTGATCTGAACTGATATGTCACATAATCTGTTGTAGATTTAGCTTAATGCAAATTGAAATGATTGATCCTGCTTTCTTAGTTCTTTGGCAGCTTGCAGGGTATTCCTGCCTAGGCAGCAAGCCTGCCTTTGCAAACACCTGATTGTGAAAGACTCAGCTGGTGAATGCTACACACCAACTGGCTTTAGGGCTCAATTCTGTGCTGTGAATCCCAGTAATAATAAGTAATCTTGCAAATGACAGTTCAGACAATTATAAGCATTACTCATTTTCTGTCTTGAAAGATCTTCAATGCACTTTTAGCAATTGACCTAGACTGTACCGAAAGGCAGATCTTTCTCCAGTGTTTTCATGCTAGCTTCTATTTACAGCAAGAAGATGGGAGCCCAGAGAGCAGTGGATAACAAATCTATCTCAAGTCAATGGCTTTGAATACAAAATAAGGGAAACTGATCATTGATCCATGCCTGTTGCTTTCATTAAAAAAACCCCATTGAAATTTAGCTTGTTGCCAGCTGTAAATGAGCAGTGCGTCTTGTAGCTTTGTGCAGCAGATGACTGTATCTTAATAGCACAGCTGAAAAAAACATTTGTTGCTTTTTTAGGAGTTGTGGGACCTGTTAATGTGGTAGACAATGGAGATGGCACCCACACGGTGGTGTACACCCCTATGCAGGAGGGACCCTACATGATCTCTGTCAAATATGCTGATGAAGAGATTCCTCGAAGGTAAGGTGATGAGAGAAACTTTGGAGAACTGAAGATTTAACAATCCAGTTGTGTTCTCCCAGCACATGAGCACGATTTAAGGACTGGATGTGGTCCTTTCTACTTAACCAGTGCAGTTTCTTGCACAACTTCAGGGTTCAGTGGTATTTTGAGTCCACTGCACCTGCAGCAGACACTGTAGGAGGAGTGTATCCACATGTACCTCAACGTGTACTGCAGCAACTAGCAGCCATTGACTTGGGAGGAGGGGAAATAATGGGTTTCTCTTTAAGTCCCTTCAAGGTGAAGGTGCTTCCTACATATGATGCTAGTAAAGTGACAGCGAGTGGACCAGGGCTCAGTTCCTATGGCATTCTAGCCAGCCTGCCTGTGGAGTTTGCTGTGGATGCTAAGGATGCTGGGCAGGGACTTCTGGCTGTACAGATCACGGTGAGTAACAAAACCAAGGAAACATGTTTGCTAGGTGGGCATGAGTCTCTCCTTTCAGAAGTGTCCACAGCTTTATCCTCACATACCCAGTGTCCTGGAGACTGAGCTGCTGACTGGACTCTAAGGTTTGGTACAAGAGAGTCTTGCACTCTGCATTTGTGGAGCTCTTGAGAGTGCTTTTGTGAAACTTCTGTCTTAAAGTCATCAGCTATGCTCTGTTTGGCTCTTGCCTAACCTTACACTCTGCAAATGCCCAAAATGAGATAAAGAGTCGCTTGTAAGATAATGAAAATACATTGAAATGGAATAACATTTGAAATGGAAACAGTGTTCTAGCAGTGTATTTCAGCAAGGCCATGAGATAATGACTGCTCTGAGCATCACATTATGATGTCTCTCAAGGTTGCCAGAAGTCGTAAGTTGCTTAAGGAGATACTGCAGGAATGTTTTGATTTATCTTTGTTACTACTCTTTCTGAAGTTTCTGGTGCCTGGACTCTGTGGCCTCAGCAAAAAGGTGTCTGGTTAGTGGACCATAAAGCACATAGCTCAGCTCTGGCATGCCGAGGTCACAGCATGGCTGGTTGTACTGGCCCTTCTGCATTCTTGCTCCTGTCCTGTCTCAATGCCTGCTCAGGTGCACCAAAGCAGTTGCCATTATTCTGGCGTGCAAGTGTGCTCTTAAAGGATCCAAAATGCTTATCAGAGCTCCCAGCCTGGCTGCGGCTTTGAAGATCCAGTTCCACAAGTCTGATACGGTAGAAGTGCACAGGTGATCCTCCTGGCAGCATTTGTTTGTTTCTTGTTCTGAGCTGTTGAATGTCAAACATTTCACAAGCCTTCCTGAAAGAAGTAAGCTCTTTTGTGCTGTACCTAAAATCTCAAGTCCTTTGCAGCTTATACTGTAGCCCAGGCAGTGTTAAGTTATAAAATGCAAAGTGGAGTCAACATGTGATTCCCTGTAAGCAGGCTTGGAAGACTTTCTAAAATGCTTCGTGCTTTGCAGCTGATGAGAAATGGTAGTTGAAGGGACTGCACAGACCTGCTTTTAACTGTAGACTTTGCTGTGTGCCAGCAGCAGGATGCCTCATGCAGGAGGGTTGATAGCAGACTCCAGAAATGCTTCCCTCTCCCTTCTGACCCGTCAGGGAGCAGCTGCCCAAGGCTGCCCAGTGCTTACTCAGGACAGAGCTGCACAGTCTGACCGCCCATCTGTGCCTCAGGGACCTGGGAAGTTTTCTTCATTTCCAGTAGAAGTATGACAGTGAAGCCCGCCCGAACTTCTTACAATTAATATAAAGCTTATTAAAATGGCTTGCTGCTCTTATAAACATTCTCATACCAACCAAAGAGTAGTTAATGATACCCCTGATTGTTTTATAGTGGTCTGATAACCTTCCTCCTCCTAATAGTCTACTTTTCTTACTAGTCTTTGAGCAAAATATATTTAAACTTCAAGAAGCTGCAGTTCTGTATCTGTTTGAGACCACCTAAGTATGGCTGTGAACAGATTTGATGCCCAGCTAAGGAAATTCAAAACCTTCATAGTGTCTAAATCTTCTGGTTTGCATTCCTCAGGACCAAGAGGGCAAACCCAAGAGAGTGGACGTTCATGACAACAAGGATGGCACTTACACAGTCACCTATGTCCCTGACAAAACAGGCCGCTATACAATTGGCGTTAAGTATGGTGGAGATGATATCCCGGCCTCTCCCTATCGGATCCGGGCATCTCCAGCTGGGGATGCCAGCAAGTGTTTGGCCACGGGTGAGTGTTTGACTCCTCTCTTTGCTGTTGTTCTGCATGTAAAGCTGCCTTCTGAACATGGTACAGTGGATGCGATGGGTGTAGAAGACGTGCTTGAGACTTGTGTAATCTGGCTGCTCGTACAGAAAGGGTTTTCCTAAAGATAAAGTGTCCACCCTCTGGGTGAGCAGGGATCTCTTGCAGCCTCTAGCAAAATCTGTCAAACTGCCTGGGCTGTTACAAACAGCCAGATGCAACTGTCTGATGCTTATTTTGGCATCAATAAATCTAGCTGAGAGCCTCAGTGAGGTTGATTTAAAAATAACACATATGTGTGTGTCCACTGCATCATGCTTCTTGCACAGTGAGTGTTGCAAGAAGCTTTTCATTCCAAGCTAAAACAGAATTATTTCTGAGGATGTACATAGCTGGCCATGTGCTTCTATATTAGCAAAGCTTGTTCAGGCTGGGTGTTATTAGTGGAGATTTCTGCTGCTTTTCTGTCTGGTCAAGATTGGCCTGGGTCTGAGCAGGCTTTTGGGAAGAAGAGAACCTAAAGATAAGATATTACTATGACTCAAAAAATCTTTGCCTTGGTGTAGGGGAGGGACTCCAAATTTGTTGCTGTAGGAGCACACAGCTTTGTCCCTTACCAGTTCTAAGGATGGGTGTTCATCACACGGCTTTGGGCTGGTCACTGTGGCATGCTCCCACCTCCCAGGAGGCTGTGACAGGGAGCAGAAGTGACAGGAACTAGTTACAAGACTGCCACTGAACATTATTTATTCTACAATCAAGAGACTTAAATAAACTAGGCAAGGCCAAATTGAGCAGGGAAACCTAATCTGTTGTTGTAGACCTGTGAGAGTGTGTGGGCATTGTGCTGGACCTGGACATTGTGCAGTTAGAGTGCACCTGAAGCCTGTCCAGGAGCTGGCTGCTTTCAAGTTGTTTTAAACAGAAATACATTCCTGACACAATGGAAGAAAAAAGAGGTATCCCGTTTGCCTCAAAATTTGTTTAAAAGATGCCTTAATGGGTAAATCTGATACTCTTCCAAGTAACTCAAGTCACTAACTATTCAAAGTAACCGAGATGGAGATTACTGCCAGATGCCAGCTAAAATTTCCCTTTTCCAAGAAGTGCTTCTGATTCAGTGCTGTAAAGCTGAAATACAATCACCTTAGGAGTAAGTGCTGGAATACTGCCAAGGTATTAAACCAGCAGGTTTGTTGCCACTTGAAAATGAGCCATTTACCTGGTAACAAGTGCAGGTCAGAAGCAGGAGTATTCACTATGTACTACTGCAAATAAGACATAATAGTTCTCATTTAAACACAGTGTTCTTCAAGTTAGATCTGATTGCTACAATTTTAGCATTGTTGCATGATGTTTTTTTTGGGATGTGTGGCAGAACAGTGGAAAATTGTTCGTGGATAATGGTGGAGGAAATGTGGCTATGGCTGCTACTGTGCCCTTTTACAGCTGCTTACACAGGGAGGTTTATGTTAAAGCAGTGCAGCCAAGTTGCTGGCTGGGCAGAAGAAAGTGCCTTTGGCTCTGCATAAAGGAGTAGGATGATAAGAGTATGGGTTAAGGCATTGCTTTCTTCAAACTTAGCTTTTTTCCTCTCTGTTCCCATCCATCCTCTGTGATTGCAGAGGAGAAGGAGAGCTGGTAGCCAGCTCTTGCATACCACTGTGCTGACCAATTTAACAAATGTCCCTTGTTGTACATCTGCTCCCAAACCCACATCTGTGACTCCCTGGGACCAATGTCTTGGTGCCATGCTCCCCAGGCGCCTTGCAGGCGGCCTGCCTGGGAAAACTGTCCTCTGAACACTTTCAGTAATGAAAATTGCCTTGTAGGTCCTGGAATTGCACCCACTGTGAAGACTGGTGAGGAGGTTGGTTTTGTGGTAGACGCCAAATCAGCAGGGAAGGGAAAAGTGACGTGCACCGTCCTCACGCCAGATGGGACAGAAGCTGAAGCAGATGTTGTTGAAAATGAGGACGGGACTTACGATATCTTCTACACCGCTGCCAAACCAGGAACCTATGTGATTTATGTCCGCTTTGGTGGGGTGGACATTCCCAACAGTCCTTTCACTGTCATGGTAAGCCAGTTCTGCTCCAGAAGTACCTCCCACTCAGATTCCTGCTGCCATGTTTTATTTAGCGATAGGTTAACTCTGTGTGTAAATGTTTGTACAGACATTTATTAGGCTAGCAGGAGCTAATGAATCCTTGTTCCTTGCAGAGCTTATTTTGAGCAGGCAATACAGTTAAGTGAAACGGGATAGAAGCCATCAGAGGATGAAGACTTGGCTTTTCTGAAGAAATTTGTTTTTCATTTCCTGACCATGTAGTTATTTTTCTAAATGATGTAAGGGTGGTTGTAATCAGCTTCTACAACTAATTACGCTAGCCATTGTCAGATACAGTGCTCTGCCTTCTCTGTCTCTCACTTTTTATTAAGTTGACCCCAAAACAAGGAACAGTCTGCTAACAGATCCCAGGGAAGCAGACTGTTAGCTCACACTTAAAAATTATTTGTAAGTGCTGGTTAAACTGTTATAGCCAAATTCTGCCTCCTTCTAATTATCTTCTTTCCAATGTGCAGTACTCCACATTTAGCAAACAATACCCCAGCCCCCTGAGGAGCAGACTAGGTGCCTCTCAGGGCTCACAGAAGCCCTTCTTATGAAGAACATCTCTCTGTGTTGGCAAAACAATTCCTGGTCTTGTAATCTCATCCAAAGCAACCTCTGGTGCGTCTCGGTCTATGAAATCACAGGACTGTACTTGTGCTGAGTCCAGATGGAGCTCATGAGCAAGTCCTTGGGGCCAGCAACTCTGGCTCTTCCTACCTGTCTTCCTGGCTATGGGTGTCTGTAGATTTCCTTGAGAGAAACAACTCACTTGGTCACTGCTTAAGGTTCACCACAGGAAATGCCTCTCAAGGTCAGGGAGCCCAATCCTGGCCAGCCAAAATTCCCACTTCCTAGCTGCCTGATACAGTATGTGTTTGACTTGGGTGTCTCAGCTGGGGACAGAGAACACTGAAACAGCAGCCTTTCTGTTTTGCATTGGTTTTCTTAGTGGAGTCCATCCATGCAGAAGTTTCCAGTGGGTTATTTTATTAGGATGGTTTGCAGTGGTGTAAATGGGCAGGAGGGGCTGGGATGGCTGAGCCTGGGGGAGCTGCCTGTGTGGGTGTCAGTCCCAGCCACTCGTGTCAGGTTAATGGGAGATACAGGAATTTGCAAGTCATCCTCTTGGCATGCCTGGTGAGAAGAGCGGCTGCACCAGGGGAAAACACATTCAGTGTCTTGACGACGCAGTCCCAGCTATGAATCAGAAGAATGGCTTTGCTGGATGTGGGCTGGGTCATTCATCCAAGTGCGTGAGCTGGAGCAGCCTTCCCACGACAGCCAGCTCCCCTGCCTCCCCGCTGGCACGTCATGCTGTGCAGTGCTCGGGGACTCTCATCTTAGGTTTAAAGCTTTCCCTTCCCTCACTGCATCAGTCCCATAAGAAAGCAACTCTGATATTCAATTCCACCAGTGTTCAGGCACAGCTTTCTGCTTCCCTCGCAAGCATCACACAACAGCACGTACTAGCTTTGTCCCTTTGATGTGCCATTGGTGGCTTCCTCCAGCACCTGTGGATAAGGGCAGTTTCCCAGCTTCCCCGACTGGATCCAGGTCTTTGCTATGGCGAGAGGACTGGGAGGGCTACATGATGGGAGAAGGTGTTGAACTAGAAAGAGCTGTGTGTTCTGAACTGTGAAAGGTGGGACTGCCTCCATGGCAGAGTAACATCTAATAACAACTAACCTGCCTCTACCCCTGCCCAGGCTGTAGATGCAGATGATGTCACCGCACGGTCGCAGGAGCCAGTGGGTGCTTCCCCACCCGGATTCCGCCCTTGGGTACAAAATTTTTACATTTTTCAGCTGTTTTTTCCCCATCTGTGTTCCATTTCAGATGACAGCCTGCTTCTTGGGACTGCTTGATCGCTCTGGTCATTGTGTTCATTCTTTCTGTTTCATCAATTGTTCTTGGGATCCAGACCTTGTTTTTTCTTTGCTGCTTGAAGGGAATCTCCAAATAAACTCATGTAAACGTGAAGAGGATCATTGCACCCACAGCTTCCACTTCTGAAATGTCTACTGTTGGCAAATGCACCCTGAGTGCACTCCTTTGTTTTCCCAGTAAAATCACAGTGTCTTGAGTTCAGAGTCACATTGTGAAACTTGTTTCTTTTGTCCATTTTGTGTTGCAATCATTCTGCCCCATTTAAAAATCACTTTCTCTTCCAGGCCTTAAGCAACTAAATCCTTTCAGATGGAGCCACTTTGGGTCTTGTGTGCGCTACATTGTCTTCCATCCCTTTGTGTTCCATTTTTATCTCTGACTTTTTTCCAGCATGTCTTCCATCTGCGCCATGTTTGATTTGCTCTGCTCTGCGGTGTGGTGTTGTGAAGGAGAGCTTGGCCGGACACTGCTCTGGTTGAGCCCAGTCCTTGGCTGGCTGCAATAATCACTGCACACTCTCTTCTGCTTGTGCTTGCAGTGGAGCTGCTCAGTGTTCATTTGGCTCTACCATCCTTTTTGAAGTGACCCATCTTTTTGCTTCCTTTAGGTTACAGAAGAAGCTTATGTTCCAGTTGGAGACATGAACGGCATGGGGTTCAGGCCCTTTGATATGGTTATCCCATTTGCTGTAAGGAAAGGAGAAATAACAGGTACCTGGAGTGTCTCTCAGGGAGGTTTATGCTTTTTGTTAGTGTGTTTATCCATCTGCAGCTAACAGACTGGGTGGTCTAGACCACAGTGTGTGGGGGAGGTTTGTATCCTGCCAGCAACTTAGTTGTTTAATTTCACATCGAGTGGCACCCGCTGAGGATGAGTAGGATACGCCCCTTCAATGGTTTGAGTTAAATCAGGGGATTCTTGGTGCTGCTGTGGCCCTCAGTGCTAGCCTGTGAGCTACTACACTGTAGGGCCTGTTGATGCTTTTTCCCTTCTACACAGAAGCTACACACATCCTTGATAAGCTCCATTATTTCTTTTGTGCAGATGCTGTAAAGCAGTTAATTCTGCATTCCTGTTACATCCCTTCTCCAAATCAGGTGACCCCTCTTCTACAGGTCTGGCAGCTGAGAGCATTGCTCCAGTAGTACTGTGGTTGCTCTAAGCTCCTGCTCACAAGGCCTGTGTCCCCTCTGCCCCCTAGCTCAGCAATCCCACCCCAAGCCCTGTCCTGCCACAGCTTGAAAGAACAGTCAATCTTTCCTTTTCAAAAGTGCAGCAGAAGATGGAGCATCTTGCCATGAGGTAGATCAGTACTTTTTCTGCAGCTTGCTGTGGAAAGCTCAGTGGCTGCAGCAAACAGCCCTGCCTGTAGAGTTTGTAAGGTCACAGGACTGTTTGCCAGATGTCTACCACTGCCTTGTATTCATGTAGCTGAAACAGAAAACATGTCTGGTTAGTGTTCCCATTAGTCTCCTATTTGCGCCTGTGGGTAAGGAATTTAACAATTTAAAATGCTTGTTTAAAATGGCTAGACAATTCTCTGTGGGTGGGAGAGGGGAAGCAGGCAGCTTCTCCTTCTGTGACTCCCATGGTGGCATTTTGTAGGTGAAGTACACATGCCCTCTGGAAAGACGGATACACCAGATATTGTGGACAACAAAGATGGCACAGTAACAGTGAAATATGCTCCTACTGAGGTTGGGCTGCATGAAATGCACATAAAATACATGGGAAATCACATCCCAGGTAAGTCTGAAAAAGCAGGTGATGCAAATCTGAGTGTAGAGTCCTGCTGATGCATCTGCTCCTTGGTGAGGTTCTATAGCTGAGTTGTACATGCTGTGGAAAGATCTGCCCAGGATATTTTACCATTCAACAGCCCTTTCTCTGCAAGTAGTCCAGAGCAGAGCTAAAGCAAAGGAGTAAGTGATGGCATATATGAGCTTCCATTGTGGTTTAATAGTACCAGCCAGGCTTAAAATGGATTTTGGTTTTGGGAAACTAGCTTTTGTGGCATTTTATTATGAAGAAGAAACATACAATTTTCTAACTACCAGTTTTTCAGGTTGAAATTTACTGCCATGGTGCTCAACAAAACTACTGGTTAGTGTGTGTTTATCCTTAAAACTGCATTGGCAAAAAATCTCAAAACTGTGGGGAGAACTGATTGGCTAAAATACTATAGTTACTCTTTCCATCTGATTGCAATAAAATAAAACACACATGCACATCATGCTGTAATCTTTGTTTCTTCCTGGCTGCTTCTTAACAAACAGAAATCACTGCCTTTCATTCCATTTCTCTTCTTTTGTCCTTGCTTCACCAGCTCCCCAGCGGAAGCGTGCTGCCTCGCCTGGAGGCTGTGGCTGCCCTGTGGTTCTCCAGGCATGCTGGATGTGGGGGGCTGGGCAGAAAGGGGCAGACCTGTAGAAGGATGTGTAGACATGAAACAAAATATCTTCAGCACTGCCTGAGAGGGGCTGCTGGTTCTGTTGGTACAAAAACGCAGGATAACTTAGGCTGAAGTAGGGAGCTCAGTGATGTGATGCATGGTGCTGCTTCAGTCTCTTCAGCCCTTTATGGATATTAGCACCTCCCTAGGTGCTGACCTGTCTGATGTATTGGTTCACTAAGACCATTACCCTGTGGTGGGATAGAAAGATGATGTGCCATAATGTTTCTTTCTTGAAGGTTGTCATGAACTAAACTTTTTACTGTCTCAGCTGCAAAATCTAACTTCAGACTGAAGAGCTATCTGTGCCTTTTTTTGAAACCATTATTGGCTGTTGGTGACTGTACTTTTTGTTCTTGTGCACCAGCTTAGCTAATCTGAGGCTGGCAAATACATTTTTGGATACCCTTCAAATTTGCTAGTTCAGGTTCATTGAGTCAGACAATGTGCTGTGCTAGTTCCTAATTCTGAGCAACCAAAATTCAGAATCAGTGCCTGAACTGAAAGCCTGCCTCTGAGTCATGTTCTGATTTAATGTGCTAAAAATAAACTTGCAATGAACAGGAACCTTTACAACATCATTTAAGCTTATCTCTGGTAACTAGGGTAACACGTACTCTTCCATGACTGAATGTGGCACAAATTGTAGAGAAGTGTCTTTTGAGGGTGGAAACGGAGGCTTATTTGATTTTTAAGTGCATTACAGTCACAATGAGGTTTTTCAGATATCACGTAATGAGAAGGGCATTCAAGAACATGGGCATCAGTTCTTGTAGTCCAGACCACCCATCCTTAAAAGTGCTTCTTTTTGGTTTTTTTCCCCTTTAGAGAGCCCTCTGCAGTTCTATGTCAATTACCCCAACAGCGGCAGTGTGTCTGCTTATGGGCCTGGCCTCATTTATGGGGTTGCCAACAAACCAGCAACTTTCACCATTGTCACAGAAGATGCAGGAGAGGGTAAGTCAGTTCTTTAAACCCATCCTACCCTAAGCAAGGAACTTCTTGGTAGTGTAATGCACACTGGCTTTAATTTGCATTCATCCGTCCAACTCTGAATCTCTGATGTGATACAAATGACTTATGCAAATATCAGGCTGTAACTTGCAGTAAAAACTGGTTTATTACCCCTCCTGAGAGCAGTAGATGTACCCTGTGGTACAGGGTGCAAATTATTTGTTTAATTAAAGATAAACTGAAAGCAGCTTTATCTAGTGGATGATGACTGGATGTGGAATCACTGTTGGGTAAATCTAAAGACTGAATGGAGCTGTGGCCTTAGTGGATTGGCCTGAGCTAGTTTTGCTGCTGTCCTTTGAAAACATGCATTTAAGATCAGTGTTCAGTACCAGGTACTAGATATTTCTTTTTGGACCTAGTCTTTGGACCTCGTGTTCACAAAGATTTATGTAAGTGCCACTCTACTTTTTTTCCTAGGTGGGCTGGACTTGGCTATTGAAGGACCTTCAAAAGCAGAGATCAGCTGCATTGATAACAAAGATGGGACGTGCACAGTCACGTACCTGCCTACTCTACCAGGGAACTACAGCATCCTGGTCAAATACAATGACAAACACATTCCAGGCAGTCCATTCACAGCCAAGATCACAGGTATAAAGTTTAAACTTCTGGAAGCACTTCATATTAAAAATTAACCTCTGATAGCATGGGGAACCTGGTTTGTGGCAGGAGTTTGAAGTCCTCTGACTTGTTCTGCACTTAACCTTATAATGTTTTGTGACTCGTTTCTCTTTATGCATTCAGATGATAACAGAAGGCGGTCTCAGGTTAAGCTTGGTTCTGCTGCTGACTTCATGTTGGACATCAATGAGACTGATCTCAGTCTCCTAACAGCCAGCATTAAAGCCCCATCTGGTCGTGATGAGCCTTGTCTTCTGAAGAGGCTGCCCAATAACCACATTGGTAAGCTCTGAGAGATTACTGTGATAGCCTTTACTCCAGTTTGCTTTGCTGTGTAAAATGACTGACTTCTGTGCTCCTTTCTGGAAGAGTGTTGTCCAACCAAGTAGTTGATAGTGTTTGCTACGCTTGTTCAAAGACAGAAAAGTATGAAGAATAACCTCTTGTCTTAGCTTGTATGTGATGTGCCAGGTTGTGATTGAAGTGGGTTTATATATTAATATAATGAATGGCCTTGGCATATATGAATGGCCTTGTGGTCCACTTGACAGCAAGATTTCAACATGAGTAAAGAGTGTTCTTGCAGTATTTCATTTCTTGGTGTGATGAAGGCATTTAAATCAAGTATAACATGAATAAAAACTGAATAAATTTCTCACATTTCTCTGCTTTGTAGGCATCTCATTCATTCCACGGGAAGTAGGAGAACATCTGGTTAGCATCAAGAAAAACGGGAGCCATGTACCAAACAGCCCTGTAACAATCATGGTGGTCCAGTCTGAGATCGGGGATGCCAGACGGGCAAGAGTTTTTGGACGTGGCTTGGTAGAAGGGCGAACCTTTGAAATGTGTGACTTCATTGTAGACACAAGAGATGCAGGTTAGTTCCCTCACAAAGGGACCATGAGATGCTGTGAGATATATATTGACTCTACACAAGGCCACCGCCTCCCTCAGCATGCGACCACCAGGTCACAAGCTGCCATTAAACACAGTCATTATTGTCAGTTATTAACCACAGACAGTGCTCTTAACTTAGAATATGCTTTTTAAGGTCCTGGCTCATGTCTTTGTTACAACCAGCAGGGACTGTCACTGGGGCAGTGATGAAACTTTTTAGTTTGGTGGTGCTGGCTCTAGTATCATTTGGTACAGCAGGAAGGAGATGAGGAAGATATTTATTTCCCTGTTGGTTTAATTTGAAGCCTTAGATAACTTTTTTTGGCTTGGAAGACGACTTTTCAACATCAATGAAATGAAAGGGATATGGTCAGAGAATTTTAGAAGCTGAATGCATGCTGTGCCTCAACGTCTGACTGATGAGGCATATGGAAATGCCATTAAGGCATCATGCAACTCCCATGTGCCCAGTATGATACAAACCTACCAACTAGCACCTGCTATGGGTTTGGACTATTTTATGTCAGATTTAGAGTAGAGTTATGGAAATCTGAGGCTAACTTATCTATATTGTAGGTTATGGTGGGATCTCACTGGCAGTCGAAGGACCCAGCAAGGTAGAGATCCAAACTGAAGATCTAGAAGATGGAACTTGCAAAGTGTCCTATTTTCCAACTGTACCTGGTGTGTACATTGTGTCCACTAAATTTGCAGACGAACACATTCCAGGTAAGCAGAAGTGCTGGGCAAATTTTTGGTTAGTACAACAGAAGTCTTACCTGGCTGACCAGTGCTCTGGAACTGTGGGTAGGCTGTGTGGTCTGGCTTGGGCCATAAGTTCCAAAGATTCAAGAAGGCTCTCCCCAGGCAGCAAGCATCCAAAACTGTTCTGGTTATGTGGGTGTATTTGACTTGGTTAGTTGGCTGTAAGAGTTCCCCTATGATCCCCTACAAGTCAGAGGAAGATTTCATTTCTGCCCTCAATGAAGTGTGTAATGAGCAGAGGAGGAATGACCTGCTATGATACTTACAGGCAGCCCATTTAGTGTGAAGATAAGTGGTGAAGGAAGAGTTAAGGAGAGCATCACACGAACAAGACGGGCTCCCTCTGTTGCAACAGTAGGAAGCATATGTGATCTGAACCTAAAAATCCCAGGTAAGCAACAACATCCTTATCCCCAAAACCACAACTTGCACTTGTGTAGCATGGGTGTACCTGAAGCAGGGAAAATACGTACTTCAGTGTTGTAAAGACATTCTCATATTAATATAGCTTAGGGAAGAAACAATGGTAGTGTGTCTTTTCAAACTATTAAAAATAAGCATAACCACGATCAACACATGGAGAAATAAATACTGGTGAGGCCTTATTTAATTTATTCTGTGAATAGCAGGCTGGAGAATGGGCTGCACAGCTCACCCCAGCTCCAGGGTTTTAAGATCATCCTGTTGGCTGTTAAATGTTTGTACTCCTGTCTGGAAACTGTGAATCACGTAGGCCAGGCTTAGCTGGCTGCACTTATCCAGCCACTTCACCTGCCTCTAGCACCTGGGAAGCTGCAGCTGGCCAGGTTTGCTGCTCAGAAGCACACATGAAGCCTCTTCTATTATTTGTCCTGGGTAATCACTTGAGCTCAGGTCCTGCTTCCAAAACCCTTTGTCACTTTCTAATAGGTGGTTTTTTATTCTCTTCTTTCTAGAAATTGATTGTGCTGATATGACAGCCCAGGTAACTAGTCCCTCTGGGAGAAACTTCGATGCCGAAATTGTAGAGTGTGACAAAAACACCTACTGTGTCCGCTTTGTGCCACAAGAAATGGGGGTCCACACTGTGGATGTCAAATACAAAGGGCAGCCGGTGCCAGGCAGCCCCTTCCAGTTCACCGTGGGGCCACTGGGCGAGGGGGGAGCCCATAAAGTGAGAGCTGGAGGCCCAGGGCTGGAGCGTGGAGAGACAGGTGTTCCAGGTGAGTCCTCTGCCCTCAGTGGGCTCCAGGATCTGCTGTGTGCAGGTCTGCAGTGCAATGTTTTGGCTAACAGCAGCCTCCTGGAGAAACTGCTAAGCAGTATCTTCCAGGATAATAGGATGAGTTACCATTCTTCAAATACTCTCAAATGTGGAACTTTACAGTCTATTAGGAGGAAGCTGAGCTGCAAGCAGCAAACTTACTCTTGTGTGTGCTCTCATGTGCTTCAACAGCTGAGTTCAGCATATGGACACGGGAAGCTGGAGCTGGAGGATTGTCTATTGCTGTAGAAGGCCCAAGTAAAGCAGAAATCACCTTTGATGACCATAAAGATGGATCTTGTGGTGCATCATATATAGTTCAAGAGCCAGGTATGTACTGAGACAAAATCATGTGGAAACAACACTGAATGTGACTTTGAAAGAAACTAAGGACACTCACTGCTTCTCTTCTCTTCTCTCTGTAGGCAACTATGAGGTGTCCATAAAGTTCAATGATGAGCACATTCCTGAAAGCCCCTACCTGGTTCCCGTCATCGCCCCCTCTGATGATGCTCGCAGGCTCACTGTCACTAGTCTTCAGGTGAGACATAAGGAAACATCTCTACAACTTACCACAGAAACTGATTTCGTCCTTGTTCTCCAAAACCAAAATGGTTGTCCTTTCTTCTTAGTAATAGCCTTGCCTTGGTTGGTGCTTGTTTTCAAGCTCAGCTTGCAGCCAGAGAGATTTTTGGCAGCTGGCCCCTGGATAACTCTGGCTAGCCAGAGTTCAAAGGCGGAAGGCTCAGCTGAGTGTGTTGCAAGTGATAACACTTAGGAATTAGGAATAAGAGGCTCCAGAAATAGCACTGGAGGAGCTAAGACATGTTTCCCATGCCATTAGCTAGGGGAAGGCCAAGGAGAACTGAAACTCAGGTGAACTACCAGTGATCATGTTGGTACCAAGTTCCTCGTTTGGCAAGTGGATGAAGAGCTGCATTTCCATGGGTGAGGTAGTGCAGTGCTGCATGGTTGGAACATCACTGCAGACTGGCTGGGCAGACAGAGGTGGCCCCACCATGAGTTCAGAGTGCAGATTTGCTCTGGCTGATGTCACAAAACCACAGAGTCACAGCTCAGATGATTCATGAACAGTAGTGAATCTCAGAGTGAATCACAGCTTTGTAGCTGGTGTGGGCTCATCTGGAAACCTCACCATATAATTTGTGTGTGTGTGTGTGGTTACAGGCATTAAAATACAAGTAACATTAAAAGCCTGACTGAAATCTCCAAAGCCAGAAGCTTGGATGTGAGACTGAGAATCTGTGTCTAAATATACTGTACCTTAGTCCTCCTTGAGTGGTGATTAGTACTTCAGCTGAGGCTTTTTTTTGGCTGTGTCCCAGCTGTGATCCCCAGGAGTTTGCCTGGGCTGCAGGAATTCTCCACCTCAGCTGTGTAAATGAACCATGACAGCCTGATCTGATAGTATCTCTTCTACCCAGGAGTTACAAGGGCGTTAATTAGTCACTGTGGTATTGATGTTTGCCTTGTGTTTCATTTAAAGACTCTTTGACAGGAATACTCACTTCAGTTAAGTCCTGGAGAGGCAGATAAAGCTGAGTATTCGGTAACGGAGTGCATTGTGCAGCATCAGCCTCCACTAAACCCACATCAGGGACTTGTTTATACATTGTACCTCAGTTCTACTCAGTTGCATTTATTTCCCTCTTCAGGATTTAGTTGAAAACAAGATGAGGTAAAGTATGTTAAACATGAGATATTACTGCTGGATAGCTGCATGGGCTGTGCTGGTCGAAGACCACTGTGGCTCAGATGCGGAGCTGCCTCGCCTTCCACCAGTGGCCTGACAGCACCGCAACATCTGGTTTCGTGTTTTAAATTACTTTCTCATGTTTAAGACGTCTTGTGGTGGTGTTCTAAATGCAGCCTCTTGTGGCAAATATAAACATGCATATTACTCTTTCAGACAACTGGATTATCAGAGGCTTTTCCCTGAATGAATCTGGAATAAATGAATGGGCTGAAAATGGAGCTATAGCTTAAGCATCCTTTAAATCAAGTGCCTGAATACTGAGGGCTGACCTCAGTGATAACGGGTGACTAGTATTGTAAACCTGCATCTCTTTGATGTGGCACAATTGTCTGACTTCCAAAAACAGTCTGTTACCGTGGGAAAAGTCAGCCTAGCCAACGTGGGTGACTCCTGAATCAGCCACCCCCTAAGAGAGAGCTTCTGATTTGAGAGTTAATGCAAGTCACAACTTTATGCCTTTTGTTAAAATCTGAAAAGCCCTCATGCTGAAGTGGTTATTTTCCTGCCACAAATCTTGTGCTGTCTGAAATGAAAGTTTAAATTTTATAATCTGACTGTTGCATTCTCAGGAGTCTGGATTAAAAGTTAATCAGCCAGCATCCTTTGCTATAAGGCTGAATGGGGCAAAGGGCAAGATCGATGCTAAAGTCCACAGCCCCTCCGGAGCTGTCGAAGAGTGCCATGTGTCTGAGCTGGAGCCAGGTGAGCACAGCTTGATGATGATCAACACAATTACATGACCTCAAAGCACTTGCTGCCCCATAGGAAATTCAGTTCCTTTGGCTTACGAATAGTGTATCCCAGGGATGAGCATGTTGCTTGAAAAATGACTTTTTTGGTGTCAAGAGTTGTTCAGTCAGGGTTATGTCCATGCTTTTCCATGAACTGAGTGAGCCCCAACTTGTGTAAGATAGAAATATTTAAATCTTGGCTTGCCAGCGAAGGTACAGTGACATTAGTAATAAATGAAATATGATGTGGTTGTTGAATTTAACCAGGGAAGAAGTTTATTTTTCAAAGCTATGCTTCGGTCTTTGACTAATAGTTTATTTTTAACTCGCACTCACTCCTTCACATGAAATGTCAAGGAAGCTGTCTATAAGCAAACACTACAGGAAATTCAACACCTGTTTCAGCAATGAGCTTTTCTTTTTCACTTGAAGTCTGTATGAGTTATGGTCTTTACTATGAACAGACAGCAGCTGTCCAGCTGGGGGAGATCAGTCCCGCCTCTGAGCTAACATGCAATCAAAAATGTGAAATATCAGCAAATTGCTAAATGACTTCATTAGATAAAGGTGTGGTGCCAGAGCAGCACACTCAGCTTGCTGGTAAGATTTGGCTTGCTCTGACCAGCTGCTTTTCTTCTCTGCACTGCTCCCTCAGCTGTTGACAGGTTGGGCTGTGATTCAGTTGTCATGTTTTAGTGCACGAGTGAGGCAAATAATCCTAAAATTCACCCTGCGGACTAGATGACAGCTGAGATCAAGTCCTAGTGAGCAAGGTGAATACTCAAGCTGTAAAACCTTCTGTGATAAATACAGCATTTTCCTGCTTAAATACGAGTTTAGCAGATCGTGTAGCTGAGTTCACTTAAGCTGGGACCAAAATAGGTCAAAGCCTTTCAGAAGCTTGGGTTGCTAATCAGCCCTGTGTTGGGTTTAATTGGTGGTTTATGGTTGGATTGTTGCCTCTGATTTGTCAGAAGAGCCCCTTCTCCCTTGCAGATAAATACGCCGTTCGGTTCATCCCCCACGAGAACGGCATCCACTCCATCGATGTGAAGTTCAACGGGAGCCATGTGGTGGGCAGCCCTTTCAAGGTGCGCGTGGGCGAGCCCGGCCAGGCGGGCAACCCCGCCCTCGTCACAGCCTATGGATCCGGCCTGGAGAGCGGCACCACGGGTAACCCTTCTCCTACAAACCTGCTTGCACTTGGGCTTTGAGACACACAGAACCTATTTCTAGGCATACTTGTACATGACTTCACCTGCTAAGGCAGCTGAACTAACCCACATTCTCTGCTGACCTGAGTGCAGGCTTATTTTGCTTTCTAGCATGCCCCTCATGTCATAACCATCACTCACAAGTCTGCACTCTATACTGAGCCTTAACAAACTTAAAACTTCTGTAAATCAGCAACTGCAACATGCATTCACTGAACTGCTGGTTAGCAGCTGGGCTACAGCACTGCTGGTTAGGTTAGCTCCACGTCGGTGGTCCCTCAAGCTCCAGAGATGCTCTGGCTCCCTTCCACACGTGAGCACAATGTCTGAGTTGGCTGTCTAGATGAAGGAATCTTGTTTGACTTGTGTTAATTAAATGAGTATGAGGGTGTACCCTGTCCCTTTCCTTTGGTGCTTGTACGTCTAAGAAATCTCAAGAGAAATGCAGTAGGATGTGTAAACCCTAGGGAGAAGGTGGGCTGTTCTGTTGGTAGTATGCTATGCATGCTCCAGATGCAGCGTGAACAGTCTCTTCTTGGAAATCTGACACCTCATTGTCTGCTGTGGCTGCCTCATCTGATAGTTCTCAGCTCAAGAATGTAGGGTTTAGGGTTTGTTTTTTCATTTCTATGATTTGTGGCCGTAGTAAGAAAGTATGAAAACACTCCAGGATATGCACTTTGATTTATTTAATTGTGTTCTTGCTCAGGCCACACACACAGGTAAATAGCAGAGTATAACTGATTATTTTTCTTTTCTTTTGTTGTGTAAGGGAATAGCTAGTTCATCTTATCCTATCCACTGCTGTCTCCTGTGGGTTCTATTTCATACCATTTTTCTCACTGTGAAAAAAAAAAAAATACTGCAGTTATTTGGTCAAAGCTTCTGCTGTTCTGGAGGAACCAAGCAGTTGGTTTTGGAAACATGCAGATACACTCTATAAAATAAAGATATAGCTCGAGCTGCTTTAATGGGTGGAAACAAAAGCACTCATTAATACCAGCCAGTGAAGCATCAGGGAGAAGGGAATATTTCTTCATCTATAAAGGTGCTTGGGGTTGTTTTTAATCTAAATAGACTGCTTAATTTCAGCAAAGCTGCTCTGTGCCCCGTTGTTGAATCCTGGCCACTGCCAAAAGTGCGGTGCCCTGGGAGCTGCTGAGCAGCGTTTTAGAACAATGACCCAGTGTAGGGGTTTCAGTGGCTGAGCACCTGAACCGTCCCCCTGGGAGGGCTGAGCGTCTGCAGCCTCCAACAATGTGAGCCTTCATTTGAGGCACAGGAAAAGGCAGTGCCTCTGGAGCAAGAACTCTTAGAGAGAAGCTGTGAAGCTTGCTGGCTTTGAGAATTAACTTCTCTCCAGTTGAGCAGGGCATTGTGGGCTGATGACTGTCCTCCCGGGCCAGCGGTGCCAGGGGGATGGGCTGCTGGAGCACTGGAAGATGGCACAATCCTCTGTGGGAGCTGGGCTCTTCCAGCATTGCGACACAGCCTCTTTTGTGGGGAGGCTAGAAACTTCTCCCGAGTTTATTCCCATGTCTTCATGCTTCCATCGCAGCAGCAGTAAACTTTCCCATGGCTGTCCTGGTTTTGAGTGAGCCCGAGCACTTTATTCCTCTTCAACAGTGTCTCATGCAACAGCCCAAAGATCATAAATATTTGAGGCCAGAGTCTGACAGTAAATTATTTGGGGGCTGAAAGCCTTACTTAATTTTTTCTTGTGTTGCTGGCATTGTGTCATTGGCTTAGTATTAGCAGCAATAATTCAGCTGTGTTAACCAGATGCTGTAATTAAACAAGCTTTTGTTTCCACAAACTGCTTGGAGTGCTGTTGCCGAGCAGTTCAAACACCCATCTCCTCCAGGCCATCTCCTGCCCCTTGTCTCTCCTGCTTTCTTGTGCGCCCTTCACTGCTGATTTACAGTCCAGGCAGTGAGACAGCTCTGAGCTCTCCCAAAATTTGCCTTGCTGGAGCTGTGTGGGTGTGGGCTCTGATGCCCAGCAGAAAAGCTCTTGTTTTCTGTCTAAGCCAGTTTTTTGATACCCAATTACTTCCATTTCAGTCCTGAAGGGCTCTTATGGCCCCTTCTCCAACACAGTCACATAGCCTAACTGGAGGAGGGAGCAGGATGAAGCCGGGGAGGCTGCCAGGGGTGCAGAGCTCCATTTGGGGCTGGCCTGTGCAAGGCTGCTGGGGTTGATGTGGTGTCCCTCCTTGCCTGCAGCCCTGGGCAGCCTGATCTTGTGCCGAATTAGCCCTGATGTAATGCCTGAGGCTGCGTGTGTAACATCGGGTGTGAGGAAGAGTGTGTCTCACTGTGCTACATCTTTCTAGGACTGCAATCGGAGTTTTTCATTAACACGACCAAGGCTGGTCCAGGTACCCTCTCTGTTACAATTGAAGGGCCATCAAAGGTGAAAATGGACTGCCAGGAAACTCCAGAAGGTTACAAAGTCATGTACACACCCATGGCTCCAGGAAACTATTTAATTGGAGTTAAATATGGTGGACCTACCCACATAGTGGGCAGCCCCTTCAAGGCAAAGGTTACAGGTAAAAAGCTAATTAGTATTTACTCTGTGCCTGAAGCAGGTCATGTCATTCAGCAAAAACGTCCTTCTGAGATAATGTGGTGTTCTGGTCTAGATGCCCAAAAACATTAGAAGCAAAACATTTCTCCCCATCACCTCCAAAGCCTAGATGAGGGGTCTCAGGAGCAGCTACAAAAGCAGTAGTCATGGAGCTTGGTGGCTCAACTCAGTGATGAGGCATAAAAAAGCTTTATGGGGTAATATTAAGTCCTAATCTATTGCTAGGGTCTTTCATTGGTAGCAGGGAAATATGACTTATTTACCCATTTCCCCCCACCCCCAAAGCCTGAAACCTGCTCACCTGTAGCATGTGTTGCCTCTCTTGGTCTCATTTTGGTGCAGGTATCACCTAAGCAAAGGTCAGTAATGTCTGGGAGGCTTCTAGGTGAAGTGAGGAAGGCTGGTTTAGGAAGCTTGTTCTTTCTCCAGCACTGTGTTTAAGCACAGGCTGAAGCTCATCTCTACTGCTGCCCCTGAGCTAGTGACATGAACCCTCGTGGTGCCCTTGGTGTGGTGTTGTTCTCGGGAGAGGGTGGCAGGGACTGCGCTCCCTCAGGCTGGGATGCTCTGCTTTCAAAATGTGTCATTGCAAAATTGCACCTGCTTTTCTGCCAACTCGTCATTTTTGGCATTTGGTGATTGGAGCACAATTAACTCTTCTTAAGCAGCTAGCTTTGCTTAATGAATCCTGAAGTTCCTGTGGTCCTTTAGCCACTTGAGGGCTCTGGGATGGGATTGTTGCCAGCGGTGCTGGAAGATGTCAGCTTAAAAACCCAAGTAGGAAATTGCTCCTCTCCAAAAATGCATTTTGGATCCAGAATGCATGCTAGTCATTAGGAGGGTTTCGAAACCTCCTTGTGAATGCCTTTCAGATGGGGCGAATCTGAATGTGGGAAACCTTTTCTGTTTCCAGGGCAGCGACTGGTTGGTCCGGGCAGTGCCAACGAAACCTCTTCCATCCTGGTAGAGTCGGTGACAAGGTCATCGACTGAAACTTGCTATAGCGCCATTCCCAAATCCACCTCGGATGCCAGCAAAGTGGTTTCCCGGGGAGCAGGACTCTCAAAGGCTTTTGTGGGTCAGAAAAGCTCCTTCTCTGTGGACTGCAGCAAAGCAGGTATGGATACAGGAACCAATGGATGTTCTGGGTGGGTGGTTTAGCTGGGCATTTTTTTCCCTAACCCAACTTGCAGAATTAAAATTCAGAGCTTGAGGTAATGATCTGGTTCTAAAGAAAATTGCTAAATACTATATACTGTGCTTACCAAGTGAGTCCTAATTCAGAGGCTGTAAAGATGCCAGTTCCTCTCCAAATGGCTTCATCTGAGCCAGGTGCACCTGAAAGAACCACAGGGTTATGGCATGAGAACAAAGAGGTTGCTGAACTTAAGCAACCCTTGTGGTACATTGTAGCATGTAATGCATGGTGTTCCTGTAACCTTTTGATGCTCATCATCATCCGGGATCTCTGTGGTAGGTGGATTACAGGCCAGCTGTGTCCACTGGCCCCTGCTATTAATTTCTGATGAAGTACTTGTAAAGCAATGCCAGCTTGTTTTCACAAGCAACATTGATGTCTCCTGTGCTCTACTTCGATAGTGGTAACCTGTAGTTAGATAGTGGTAACCTGTTAGGTCTGGCAAAAAGCACAGATTAGACCCTCACCTCTGAGGTTGAAAGCATTTTAATATAGGATTCCTTCTTATACCAAATTAATCTGATGTATGACTCAGCTACCACTCTCTGAATTAAAATAACAAAGTCCATGTGTTACAGAGCCAGTATGTTATGGTACAGCCACCCTGCCTTGTTTAAGCTCAGGAATATTAACAGTGGTGTGTTTTGCTGTAGGTTCCAACATGCTGTTAGTTGGCGTACATGGGCCTACAATACCGTGCGAAGAGGTGTCCATCAAGCATTTGGGCAGCCATCAGTACAACGTCGCTTATGTTGTCAAGGAAAGGGGTGACTATGTCCTGGCAGTGAAGTGGGGTGACGAGCACATTCCTGGGAGTCCCTTCCACGTCACCGTTCCATAAACCCGCTGAGTGTCAGGCGCTCTCTGTGTTTGCAGTTCAGATGTAGAGTTGTACTGGGTGCAGTCCTGTTGCAAAATGCAGTTTCTAGATACACAAAGCTCACATTTCAATAGTCAGACAAACTCTAACTGTTTTTACAAGCATTTCACTTCTATCCTACTTACCAACCTAATGTCAATCTATTTAATATCTCCTCAAATTGTACCTTTGTAGTACTGTCCGGGTCACTGTTAATGTTTGGAGAATCATGTGGATGACTAGACACTAATTTCCCTTGCGGATGTTAAAGACTTTAGATGTTAATTGAAAACTGGAATTTGTTTTTGTAATTGGGTATCTTAACTACTGATTTTATTTGACTGGAGACTTTACATTTTAGTTATGGAATATGACTTGGGCTGTCCCCAGTTCAAATTCTTTTCTGTAAAGAAATGAGGTAAAACTGGTACTATAATAGGTGCCTTTGTATACTTGATCAATTTTAATGCTTAACATTATAAAAAGCTACTATAAGTAGCTTTACCACTCAAATTTAAAATGTTTCTGAAAATGCTTTGCTAACGGTTTACATTTAGAAAAAGTTTATCTTTTATAGCAAACCAAAAGCAGACTGAAAATGACTTCCTGTAATCTTTCAGCCTCTCTATGTTAATGCTTTGTAACTCTATAGACAGGTAGCTTTTTGGCCATGATGCTAGTAATGCGGTTTTTAATGAGCTTGGGATGCTGGTGATGTTTCTGTAACTTCACAGGTAACCCCCGCCCCCCACTCTTTTGATTTAAAAACAAGCCCTGGGTTGGTTGGGTTAGGTGAAGCCCCTGAACTTGCTGAGCTAGGCATGGCTGTCACCTGTGAGACCCAGAGTCGCTGCAGTCCACAGCACCATGGTGTGTTGAGAAGATGACCAGTGGTTTTCCCGGGAGGCTGCAGGCCAGGCTGGTGGCTGAGATGGGGCGCAAATAAGGCATTCTGAGAATGGGACCTACATCTGCAGTGGGACACAGGCTGGGTCTGTGAAGTTACCAGTAATAGCAATACCAATAATAGCAGTACCAGTAATAGCAATATCAATGAACAAACCCCTCTTTGGTGCAAGGTGTTTATTGTATCTCAGTCCAAGGACATGCCTGAAGCAAACTCATCTCTCCTGAAATCCCCTTTGTGCTGCAACCGCTGTTGCTGCTGAGGGTTAGGGAGTGGAAACTTCCTTGTAACTTGTCTGTTTGTCCCAGATTACTCCATACTACTTCCCAAGTGCATATCTGAATTGCTGTCAGCTGCTGGGGCTTCAATAAACTCTCCTGATGAGCTCTAACTCTGCAATTTGGAGAAGGTAGAATTTGTTGAAAACCTGTTGACATGTCACTGTCCCTCGGGAGAAGTTCGTGCTTACAGTTCTGTAGTTATGTGTGGATGCACTACTCTCCAGCACAGTTATTGGGAAAATAAAGGAAGGTTGGGTTTTTTTTTTTACTGTGCTTTTTTTGTGCCTTAATGTGAAATGCTCACTACATTGTAAACTAGAAAGTAAAACCAAAATAAACTGGAATAAAATGCAGGATTGTAAAATTGTATCTTATAACTTATTAAATAGAAATGTTTGCTTCATTAAAATGTGCATGTTAAAAACAACATCGGATTCTTTTCATATGTAGTCAGTAGAGTTCACACTGAAACTTCACCACACAGCAGCTTCAGGCAGACCAAATAGGCCATGGCCTGTGCAGGTAGCTGTGAAAATTTGGGCAGAACCTCAGCACCATTAATTTTTTTCCCTGAAACCATTTTTTTCACCCTTTAAACAAAATGGCAGAAGTTTAGTACATGGCATAAATGTACAGGGTACAGTGGGCACAGTGTGGATGGAGCATTACACAGCTGTGCTGGTTGGCACTGTGCAGACCCCAGGCACGGAGGCAGTGCTGTGTGCCCAGAGCTGCCAGCTGGGCTCTGATCCCAGGGCGCTCCCGGCACTCGCTGCTCCCCCCGGGATCCCCGGGGTTGTTTGCAGAAGGTGTCTCCCTGCACCTGGGGCCGGCACCTCCAGGCACAGCCATGGAAACCAGCAGATGTTTTCCCAAACACTCTCCTGCTGAAAGCCCCGGTGAAACCTGAGATGCAGTGACTGCCAAGGACTTTCCTGCCTGAGGTTTATCAGATTATTTCCTTTTTATAGTTAACTGTGTTTCATTAGCCTTGTGCTACGTCAGCGTGAGCCTCCTATTCAATGTTTTTAAACAAAACAAAAAAACCTGGATACAGCTGTTGGGGTGAGTAAACCTTGAGAGTGTCTCACCTGTGTAACTCCTATGTTCCAGTCATCCTGCTCTTGCCTGGCCTTCTCTTGCCTGTTGCCCCTTGTCTCGGTTTAATGACACTGGCTGAAATTAGCAGGAGTTGGCTGTGAAGTTGATGGACCCTGGTTGTTACTGTGGCTGGGGTTACCTTCAATAAAAACCAAGCTCTGCTTCAAGTGACCATCTCTGCCTGGCCTGGGCACTGATGGCTGTGGAGTGGCCACAAAAATTACTTTGCTAAGGATAGCAAGCACCCAGTGGTGGTGTTGGGAAGAGCTTCTTGGAAGGGTTGGTTTTGGGCAACAATATTCAGCTAACCCCGGCAGCTCTGCCAGCTGAGGACTGACTTTGTGTTGGGCGCAGATCAGTGCTTTGGGGGACATTCTGCCCTGCTTTTGGCACTTAGAAACCTTTGTGAAAGTGCAGTGGGGCTGGTGTGTCATGTATTCGGTTACTGGTGTCCCAGTGCCTCCTGCTGGGTAGACTTGCAATAGTACAAGATGCACTTTATTCCGCATAGAAAGAGGACTGGCATCAGGTTTTTGCCTTCAGGTGTGGCAGTGCCTTTCTACCAGTTTGGCTGAACTTGTTCTTTTTCTTTGTTTGTAGTCTCTCTCCTTGATGGTGGTTAGCAGTAGGATTTAGCCACTTACTCCCTCAGTGCCACTGGGAACTCCTCCATCCCTCTGCAGCTGGCCCAAGCTGTCTTGCGAGCACTGCACCAGATGTGGTAGTGCCCTGGTAGCCAGCTGGAGCCCTGCCTGCTGCTGGCCAGTGACCCAGGGCAGGGCACTGCCACACAGGAGCACAGGCTGGGACCCATGGCACAGCTGAGGGGTTCACTGGGTATTTTGGTGGGTGGTGGAAGGTAAGTCCCTGCAGCACAGCAGTTGCCATGGGAGGGTAGCTCCAGAGCATTCCATCCCCCTGCCTGGTGTTGGTGGGATGCATTTGTACATCTCCATGGGCAAAGAGAAGGAGTCTTTGGAGATGATGTCCTGGAGCTCCTCACAACCCATATACTCAGCCTGTCCTTCTCATCCTGCAGCTCAAGTCTGCCCTGTAGCCGTCCCTGACCCTGGGCTGTGCTTGTTCCTGCCATACCTTGGGGTCTCACCTGCACTGGTTGCCCACTGGCCATCTCCTTTGGTTCGGGGAGCTGTTGGAGTTCCCTCTTCAGCCACCTCCGGCTGTCCATGGCCTTGGCTCTGTGTTTCTGATGGATATCTCTGCAGCCAAGCATGGCCAATACCTCATATACTGGGGTGTTGCTCAAAACTGAGAATTGCATTTTGCTTTGTGCAGCTGTGAGTATCTATAATAAACTAAATATATACATTTAAATTATTTTAATAACTTTAACTGTTTAAAATATTTCATATAATTTAAATTATTTTAAATACACTATTTATTTTAATAATTCAAATTATTTAATCTTTACACAATTAATCTTTACATTAAATCTTTACATAATTAATCCTTGAATCATTATCTATATATGTATGTATATGTGTATGTGTATATGTAAAGGTGATCCAGTATACTTAATTTTTTTGTCCGTGTTGCTGCAGTGGTCAGTCTTGAGGCCTGGGCCTTGCAGAGCACTTCGTGTGTCCAAGCTGGATCTCCCTTCACCCCTAAAAAGCCCTGACCTGCTCTGATGTCTGCCAGGTGCATTGACAATGTGGGTGCTAGGGCTGTTGCTTAGCAGGGCTCTGGGTTTGGTCAGATGATGCAAACCCTTTAATTACTTTTCCCTCTAATTGTCCATTGAAAGTGAGATTGTGAAATTTCTAATCCAGAAGCTGCTTTTTTTTTCTCTACTCACTTTTAACTTCTGCATTTATTTGTTTTAAACTTACTTGATTTTTTTCCTTTTTTTCTTTTTTTACTCCAAATTGAAATGTACTTGCAGTGCGGACAATGCACCTTTTTCAACTGGAAAAAAGGGAACAAACTGTATAAATCACATATAAAAGCCTATCCAAGGTGGTTACATATAAACAGACATCACTTGACAGAAACTGGGATGGAGTTGCATGAAACTTAATTCAGGGAATGGCACAATGCTTTTTTACACAGTGTTTTTTATTTGTTTGAGGAAAGACTCTTTCCAAACCATTTGTTATTACGACAGCTGGCTGTGCCATGCTCTCCCATGAGCCAAATGAAACTGGTTGCCCAGTTTGTCCTCTGCCAGGTGAGGGACAGCTCTGGCACCCAAGGAATGGGGCCTTGCAAAGGTGCTGGCAGCAGCCCCAGGTGCTTATCTGTGCTTTGTGCTAGCTTGAAGGATCTTCTTTTTCTTATTTTTCTTCCTTATTTATTACATCTGTCCACATCCAGAGCAGCAGAAAGGAGTGTTTGGAATTTTGCTGCTGACAGCAGTGGTGCAGATCATGCACTGGAGCACCCAGCCCTGTTCCCAAACCCAGCTGGTACCTGAACCTTTCAGCATCAAACTTCCAAACTCCTCTAAAAAATGTTTATTTTTTAAAGTAATTTTTTTTCCTGGTGTTACGGTAACTTAGAGATATTTCCATCCCCATCCCAGGTGCCACATCTTCACAGCTCCATCTGAGCTGGAAAAGCAGCAGGGAGGGCTGCAGCATTTTTTTCCTCCCCAGCCTCCAGTAATGGTTAATATTCTCAGGTCCCTTTCACTGAAGGTTATCAAAACAGCCCTGCTGCCAGGCTCCCCTCTTGTGTGGGGCTGTTTCCCCAGGGCCTCCTGGGAAAAGGCTTTTAAATGGCTTTTCAGAATTTCTTAGACTTTCAGGGTTAATTTTCATAGTTGTGAATTTATATTGCATGCTTAGAAAAAATATCGTCACTAAATCAGGTTGGATTTATAGCTCCTGTCGCTGTTAATTTGACTGAGATTTAAAGCACATTCTTTAAATGCCATGAATGAAAAGCTAGTATATATGATTTTTTAAAAAAAAAAATTAATAGGAAAATATTATTTAGGAGGACCTAGAGGTATGTTTGACAGCTCTTTCCTGTGCTGAGCTGCCTTTCTGCAGGACCTTGGTACTGCAAATATTTACATCCCTGCTAAGCTGGAAGCCCGAGTCCTTTGGGCCCCATGGAGGAGCTAGCCTTCCTGGGGAGGGTATTTCCTTCTGACAGTGATGTCCAGCTAGGGTGTTTTGTTTGGGGGATGGGATTTTGCATCTGGCTTCCTCAAAAATGGCTGGCGTCAGGCTCTCCTCCCAGCAGAGAGGCACAGAAAGCCTTCATGTCTCAATGCCAGCATTTGCAGAGCTTTTCAGGGGAGGTTTTTGGTTACTTTGCCAATATGGAAATTAATTCCTATAAATCTGTCTTCTCTCTACCAGAAAATTGCCCCTGCAAACACTGACAGCTGAGACTCTCTATTTAAAATGGCACACAAAGCATTTAACCTTGTTTTTCACACTGGCTGGAAAACCAGCCTGCAGAGAAAGGGTGCTTGTGGTTTTATACCAGGTGAGAGTGCAGAGGTTGTGTCCCTGAACCCTCAGGATGATGAAGAAGAACATGGGCTAAGCCCAGCTCAGGGAGGTTTAGGCTGGCTGTTAGGAAAACGTTTTTCACCCAGAGGGTGGTTGAGCCCAGGAACAGGATCCCCAGGGAAGTGGTCATGGCCCCAAGCCTGCCAGAGTTCATAAACGCTTTGGACAATGCTCTCAGGCATGTGATGTGAATTTTGGGGTTGTTGTGGGCAGGGCCAGGAGTTGGATTTGATGATTTTTGTGGGTCCCTTTCAACTCAGGATATTCTGTGATTGCACAAAGAGCCTCTGATCCAAACTGCAGTTTCCCCTGGCACTAGGGAAAGGGTCAGTGACATCTGTGACAGAGGGGATGATGGCACTGGTGCCAGAATGGCCTCGCATCTTCCCCCAAACCAGGAACAAACTACCAAAGAGCAGAAACACAGTCACTAGAAGACATCCCAAGGGGCTGGACAGCCAGGAAAGGCTGTGGTCGCTGCTGGACCAAGCCAGCTGCCCTGGTGCTCCTGGTGCAGGGATGGCAGGGACACCAAGGGGTCCCGGGGGCAGATGTGCCCTGTAACCTGCCAGCACCTGATCCTGGGAGCTGCTGCCACCTCGTGAGGGTCATCACAGCGCGTTTCCCAGCTAAACAACTGTGGGCCATGAATAACCAGGCCTGGAGCCAGCAATGTGCTCCCCCTTTATTGCAAAACCCATTTAGAAACACAGGGGGCCCAGGGACTCCTTGGGGTCAGCCAGGGGCTGTCTGCAGTGAGTGAAGAGGTCTGCTTGGAGAACACGGGGTCATGCAGATCCATGAGCTCTCAGCTGAGGAGAGTGACATTCCCATTCCTTGCCGCCGCTGGGTCTGCTGGCCGTGCTGAGGGGTCTGGGTGTGAATTCCACGGGAATCCCCCAGACAGCCGGGACTTAACAGCGATGCCACCAGAGGGGGCCCTAATAATAGTTCATGTGTGCCTGGCTGCGCAGGGCAGGAGGGAAAACCGCGTTACTCTGGGCAAGGGGCTGATGGAGCTTGCAGGTGCTCTTAACGATCCACAGATGGAGGGCGAAAAGCGATTTCTAAAATTGTGGATCTTTTGACTAGAGGCAGGAGAAAGATGACTGCTGCCCTCACCTCCTGCGCTCCATCTCCAGGCTTGCTTGGCAGAGAAAAGCCCCCACAGGGACCACTGAGCTCTGGGCTGCTGGCAGGAGCTCCCCGAGAGTGCCACATGAGCACCGCCCAGGAAGCCCCTGCTCCACTCGCGCTCCTTTTCCGTGGCACATGCTTGGTCAGTGAGTGGCCAACTCCAGCCCGGGGCACGAGTTCTTCCCACAACCCCTCCAGAGGCTGAGGGAGCCATGAAACAGCCAGGCTTAGACCGGCTGCTGGTATCACACTGGGGGACTCTTTGATTTTTCTGCCTTTGATTTTGCTATCAGTGCTACCGGGCCTGCTGTGTGACAGCACAACACAGCCCTTCTGGGGGCTGCAGCTCTGTTGTTTGCTGCACATCTCTATGTGGCCAAACATCTGTACGTGTGTACATCTGGTCTGGGGCACATGTTTTGTGAGGAGTAGCTGAGGCAGGGGTTGTTTAGCCTCGAGAAAAGGAGGCTCAGGGAGGACCTTATCACTCTACAAGACCTGACAGGAGGGTGTAGCCAGGTGGGGGTTGGTCTTTTCTCCCAAGTAACAAGTGACAGGATGAGGAAACAGACTCAAGTTGCACCAGGGGAGGTTTAGATTGGATATTCGGTACAGACCCTGAAAGAAGAAGCCAGGTGGGTCCCTGTGGGATTTTGTACCAGCTCTCCTGTGTCCTCATTGCTGCCAGTAGCTCAAAAGAGGCAAAAGGAGGTAGGCAGAGCCTTGCCCTGGGCCAAAGGGTCTCTCACCCTGTGGGGCAGGCAGAGAGGTGTCTGGGCTGTGGGTTAGTGGGGAGCAGTGCCAAGGCCAGGAAGAGGACATGAGCCCTCTTCAGGTGAAGGTGCAAAAGGACAAACCTATCCAGGGGAGATGATAGAGGCTGCAGAGAAGAGGCAGTCCTGCTTTGGGCTGCTGCTGTGGGTTCCTGGGGGTTTCCCTGCCAAGGGACTCACACTCCCAGGGCAGTAAAAACCTTCCTCGTGTGGGTTTCTGTGGGGTGAGGGGCAGAGAGACCTTCTGTGGGCTGGGGAGGGGTCTGTCTGTGGGGCAGTGGAGACCTCGGGACTACGGGAAGCGAGGATGCCCGGTACCATGCACTGTACAAGGGCTTCCCAAGGACCCCAACCTGAGGGATTGGGGGTCTTAGCACTTTTTGTTCAGCTGAACCCTCTCTGCTCTGTGTTCTCGCCTGAACAGGGCTGCTGGGGAGGAAACAGAGTTTTCAGCTTCTGAAGAGCCTCTTTGTTTCTCTCCCAGCCATGATCTGAGACCTGGCTTGCATGAGACAAAGTCTCTCCAGGAATTTTGGATTCCCAGTGAAAAACTTCTGTTTGATCATAAATAAAGCTCAAGAAGCCTTATTCATCAGAAAGAGAAACTTTGTTCTGGCTGCAAAATATATTGAGACTCCTGCAGACTGGAACAACTTAAAAACCCCTTTGCAGTTGGGGCAGCTGGGTAATTATCCCCAGTGGGGAAAATCTAGAGATGACATGAACTGCTAAATATTTTAGGATGTAATTATAATATTGTCTAATGAATATCTACAGAGATGGACTGTGCTGACAGTAGGAGTTTGGGACACCTCCCAGCCCCTATCAGACATACAATCTGAGTGCAGATGCTGTCTCTCTGCTGTGAATCCCACAAAACAGTGTCCCAGCTCTCCATGGAGGAGCATCATTTTGCATTACGATGTGTCTCTGTTGGTTAGGTGCTCAGTATCTCTGCAAGATGAGCCCTTCTTCTTCCCCAAGCTTTGAGTGCTGAGCAGGACTCCATTTGGTATGGGATATCCCTTGGGTCAGTGGGAATCAGCTGTCATGGCTGTATCCCCTCCCAATTTCTTGTGCATCCCCAGCCAACTCGCTGGTGGGGAGAGAGGCAGAAAATGCCTTGACTCAGTGTAAGCACTGCTCAGCAGTAACAAAAACATCCTTGTGTTATCAACACGGTTTTCAGCACAAATCCAAGACACAGCTCCATGCAACTACTGTGAAGAAAATTCACTCCATCCCAGCCAAACCCAGCATGCTGCTCTGGATCCACAGCCACTGACATCACTCCTTTGCCCACATCTCTTATCTTCAAGTGCTGGATAAAGGGCTATACCCAATACTGCAAATAAGGACAAATATTTTCAGTAAAACTTAGCTGTAATTACATCTCTTTCTTGACTGAATGTGTCCATTATTGCTTTTCTGGAGGGCGATTTCTTTCTCTGTGTACTGCTCCTTTCTGAAAGCCAGGAGACAGAAGGTGCTTACATAGGAGCAAGATGTGAGTGCAGAGACCCAGACTGATTTCAGCCTTCACATGAACCATCACTGATGTCAGCCAGACGGTGGCATCTCTATAAAAATCCCAATGTAAATATTTGTTCTAAATCAGGCTTTTTCCTGTGCATTGACAGCAGTATAAGTGAGGGAGCATATGAAATGCTGGATCATTTCAAGTCTAATTGCTACTGAAAGTTGGAGGATTTGTTGTCTGCCTTGCACACACCCCCCGGGGATAATTTTCTCTTGATTTAGTTTCTTTCCTCAAATTCTTCTCCCTGAAGAGTGGGTTTCACAAAGGCCAAACTGTTTTCCTCCCCACAAAGCCTCTCTCACTTGCCTGCCCTCCCTGCCCCTTCAGCAAGCAACCTGGGGTGCATTGATGAAGGGAGATGAATATTTGTCTCTACTAACAGTTGGATTATTCCCACTCCCCAGATGCCATCTGTGTGAAGGGTTTGGTTTGCACTAAATACAGCCTGTGGGCTGAGCTAGGAAAACAGATTGCTGCACCATTACATTAAATAGTCGTCATTAAAGTCTGGTTCATCAGAGGACTGTGAGCTGCCATGGAGATTTTTTTTTTTTGGAGGGAGGGAGGGATGCAGTTCACTTCCACGTCAGGATGCTGAAATCAGATTTTAATGTGAATTTTATGACACTCTGTTGGCAGCAGTGTCACCTGGGATTCCTAGGACTTCTCACCTGAGGTTTGCAGGTGGGCAGGGGTGAGAACCACCAGCTTCCTGCTGCTCCGAGCTGGGGCAGTGCAGAAAAGGGGCTCTCACTGCCTGTCCCTCTGTCTTTTCTTTCTGTCTTTCCCCAATCCCTGGATGCTGAGAGCAATTTAAACCCCTCACTGAGAAATACTCTAAATTCAGCAACATTCTACGTTGCAAACCACCAGGTACAGACTCATGTCCCGCTGGTTGCAGCTCTGAAGCATAAACATACACAGACACACATACGATGCAAAAAGGTCCTTTTAATCCTTCTGCCGCTGCAGAGGAATGGCAGGGCTCCAGAGCCCATGGGAACATGGCTCCCTGCCCTTCAGGTGTTCAGGTAAAGTACACAGAAGTATTTTAGCCCTGCAGTAGCTCCTTACATTTGTGATCAGTACAGTGTGCTGCTTCTAGCTGATTTATTTTTGTACACAATGAAGAAAAAGCATCCTGAAGGTTTAATTTGCCTTATTGCTCAAAATATTTGAAATATATATCTAATAAGATATTTGGGGTTTTTTCCCCACTAAATATTGCACTTGCTATGAGTTTATCTGCACTGGTCTTCTACGAGATCTGTTGGCATCTGTGTATTTCCATGCCCTGTACGAGGACTCAGCACATTCATGATCTTGATCGGAGGCTCTTCTTTGGTCTCCTCTTCTTTGAAAACTTCGATCTCAGCCAGTTGAAGAAGCCACTTTTTGCTTTTAACTCAAATTCTACTGGGAAATGGTCACTCACCCCCAGCGCCTGCAAGACAATGGCACAGAGGGTTGGGAGTCACCCGTACTCTTTCCAAGCCCTGCCTGGGTGGAAAGTGGGTGTGCAGTGCTTGGATGTGGGGAGGTGGCACGTGAGCATTGCATCATTTTGGGAGGGATGATCACCAGTGACCTGGTTTTACAGCCAGGTCTGTGTTCAGCACTGCCTGGACACTGCTGGCTCTGTGCTCCCATGACAGCCCTTCCCTGCTGCTGGAGAGGCTGTGCTGTGCCTACCTGCTCCTCAGTCATCTGAAACTCCTCCAGGAAATCAAAGATATTGGCAGAGTGTGGCACCACAGCCTGGATGAGCTTCTGTCCACTGACCACAATCCTGCAAGGAGCAAGGGAATGCGGTGCTGTGATGGGGTGCCTGACCTGTGGCAGCCACTCTGCACTGAGCTGGTGGCCAGAGAGGTAGCTCTGATGAAGTCACAGCTATGTGTGGTTTGTTGTTACCCATGGGCTGCCCCCCCAGGGATGTCAGCTCCTTTAGGTGCCTCCTTGGCAGCAAGGCACAAAAATATCTTGGTGTGCACTGGCCTTGGAACCAACATTAAATGACTTCTGTCTAAACCCACCCAACAATGCTGCAAATTTCAAAGCCCTGCTCTGGATACAAAAAGACCCAGAAACTTGTTCTTCAAGAGGACTCTGGGCTCTGATAGCTGATGTATTCTTTTCCCTGCCGAGGGAACTGCAGTGGCAGCAGGACTTGCCACATGTCCAGGGTAAGGTGAGGTGTCCCCTCCCTGAGCAGAACCTTGCTGTGCATCTGTCAATCCAAATTACAAATGTAAGAGCAAAAGCCATGGTGCAAAGCTGGCATGGAGAAGGCAGCAGCACCTCCTGCCAGGTGTCTGCAGGGCTCTCTGCAGATGAGAAGTGCTGCTGGCTGTCCTGTCATCCGTCCCCACTTGAGCCGCAGCAGTGGCTGGTTCTGTGTAAATCCTGCCCAGGCTGCTCTGCAAAGGGCTTTGTGCTCCTGACTAGAAGCATTTGGATCACATTTTCCCTGGGCACTGTTTTATCTTTGGTGGCCTCATGTACATTTGTTTTCTCTGTTGGTCACTGGCACCTTTTGATACAATTTTTCTCTCAGACAGTCATAACCAGTGGGTGGTTTGGCAGTGAGCCCTTTACCTGTCGTATGCGCATCTTGTGCTGTTCTTCACCGTTGTGTCATTTTTGTCACCAATTAGCCAGAGGAATTCGGAGTAAGTCCTCAGACGGATGTTCTTCCACTGCTTTTGGGGAACATAGCTACACCCAGCATTGAAGTCCCCCATGAAGATGAAGTTCTGGAAGGTAGGAGAGTTTCCAAATGTAATCATGAGGACAGATTTTCAGAAGAAGACCAAGGAGGATTACTATGGTCCATGGATGCAGTGGGGCTTTTCCTTTCTGCTGGGCACACCAAGGTATGCTGATAATAGTTTTATTAGGTGATCAGGTTTACTGTATAAAATGTGGAGAACTCAATGAAAATACACCAAAGAGATACTCAAACTGGGGCTCATTATCAATGGGTTTAAGGTTTTCAGCTCCGAATAGCAAATAACTTGGCCAGTGACTCAGTACCAAAGCCCTGTTAGTGACACAGATGTGGCAACCAACCTCGGTTTTCCAGCGCTGTTTGACATCTAAGTACACATCATAGAGCTCATCAATCTCCCGCACTGCTGTGTCTGGTGTGGTGTGCAGAGGGATAATAGCAAACTCACTGACAGCTTCAAAACAAGGCAGAACAACAAGAAAAACGTAATGGTTAAACAGAGAATGAGTCACAAGGAAACAGAGACTGACTTGCAAGCAAGGGGGGTTTTCTGAGGAAGAAACAGCTTCTGCTGTGACTTTGGACCAGGGTGATCTCTGTGGTTGCACAGCGTCCCCTTCCAGGTGCTCAGCTGGGCCTGAGCTGTGCCAGTGCAGGCAAACCCTGACCCAGCACCCACACAGAAACTGCTCCCAGGCTATGCCAGCAGCACGGAATGCATCCACCAACCCACTGCCCACGGCAGCAGCAGAGGCTTTCCCAGCAGGGCATGTGCAGGGCTGTGGGCTTTCCCAGAGGCAGCGGCCCCGAAGGGAGAATGCTGCTCTCGGAAGGAAAAGCAGTGTGGGGTCTGGATGCAGCCCCTTGAGCCTGCCCTCGACGTGCCCCTGCTGACTCACAGGGGGACAAAGACTTGTTTCTGAAACACCTCACCGGTTTTGGGAGACTGCCACCAGATGGCGAAGGGCTCTCTGGAGAAGACATCCTCGTCCCCAGGCTGGGTGTCAGGGTACTGGTAAGTTTGTTTCACCGATACCTGATTTTGCCTGCAGCAGAATGAACGGGCCATGTCTAGCACTGACTCCGTGCTCTGACATGGGCCCCAGGCCGTAGTCTGGGATGGATACAGCCACACTGGTGGCTGTGCTGGGATGATCCCCACATCCAGGCACAGCACAAGCCACCTGCAGAGCCTCTCCGGCTCCCTCAGAGCAAAGCCACCACCATGTCCAGCCCATCTCCAGGGTCTGTGCCCCAGAGGGCAGGGGGAGGGCTGGCTTGTTGGCAAAGGGGGCTCACCCACCTGTAGATGAAGACATACTGCTCCTTGTAGCTGTTCCTTCCCAGCCTCTCGCTGGCCACGCACCTGTACTCCTCCTTTGGCCCCGTCAGCTGGCTGGAAGGAAAGTGGTGTTCCTGCGTTTGTTTCGGCACTCACAGGGGACTGAGAGGGAGATAATTTTGCGTGTGCCCAAGGGTCTGGGTGTTGCCTGCCTGACCTCAGAGGGAGGTGGGTACAGACACTAAACCCTTCTCAGGAGCTGGACCCCTGCTCCATCACCGGCTCTCCACTCCACCCTCTCCCTGCTCATTGCAGCCTCTGTCTTCTCTTTCAGCTGGGTCTCATGTCCAGCCAGCCGAACGCTGCTGTTTCTTCCGGATTGTCATTCCAGGCAGGCAATCCCTAATCTAAAGCAGTTCCGAGCCCTGCAGGAAGGTGGCTGTTCTGCTGCAGCCTGATGCCAGCCCAGTGAGGGCATTTCCCCTTCCTTTTTTTCTCCTTCGGGAACTTCTCCGTACCAAATTGAATTTAACTTGGTTATACTCATTCTAAAATGTGTTCTGCAGTGGTCTGGAACTGGCTTTGCTCCTGTCCCTCAGCGCGACTGCCAGAGCCTGGTCCTTCCTTGACACTGGGACAGAGCCCAGATCCTAAGATTTTGCCCCAGGAAGGTGGCACTGAGCTGAGCACAGGCTCTTCCCAATATTTGTCCATTTGCCCATGGCCACCCTACCTGGTGAGCTTCTCCACCAGGAGAGGACAAACACGGTTCTTGCTGTCCTTTATTTCCATCAGCAACATGATGTCACAGCGGGAAACGATCTGCAAGGGGCAGGAGGAAGTTTGCACATGGCTGGTCTTAGAGGATTAGGAAGGGGTTAGAAGGAAGTGGTTACAGGCATGGAGGAAGTCCTTTGTGGAAGAACTGGCACCCAGCCTGGGATCGTGGGAGGGGAGCAGGGGCTGGAACAACGCTCTTCTGCTTTCAGAGCTGCTGCATGCCCCAGCAGGAGCTGGGAGAGAGAAGCCGGGAGCAGAATGGTTTCAGATTTAGTGGAAAACTTCAGCACCTGACCCTGAGGAGGAAGTGTGGAAGGGAAGGAGCAGCAAAAGCCCCTGTTATGAGCCTGATTCCACCATCACCACAACTGCTGGGGTGCTGCCTCTGCCCTGCCCCACTCCTTCCCCATGGTCAGCATTCACCTGTCTCAGTTTGTTGCAGACTCCTCTGAAATAGCCCCTGGAGCCCAAAGAAACGCCCTGTCTGAAAATGGGGTCCCGACACCAGCGGACTGCACACCTCAGAGGGACTGCAGGCTCAGCTCCCACAGCTACTGGTGGGATTCCCCGTGGGAAAGCCCAGATCACACAAAGCCAAACACTCTCAGGAGCTTCCCCCTGCCCCTAGTTTCATTGTTCTTTAAACTTTGTGGGTGATTTTTGTCAGGAAAAAAAGCCCCTTTTTGCCCTCTGAAACCTACCCACAATTATCTAAGTTGCCCCGTAAGTTAGTATATGTAGCCCACAATGATGGCTGTATAGGAAGAGTGGTCTGGGAATGGCAAAGCCAAGCAAACTACCCTTCTCTGCCAGTCAGCAATAAAAGGAACTAAAATAAATGCAGCTATGGTGCCACTGCTCATTGGTGCCATTCTGCATGCACAGCCACCCCATGCATGCACTAATGCCAAGCCCCACGTCCTCCCTCACTGTGGCATCTTGGAGGGCATTTTCAAAGCTACAAGTCTAAAAGGTGGTTCTTTTTAGAAGCAAGGTAATCTTCAGCTTCTGCAGAGGCAGCCTGATGGTGAGGGTTTACTTACTGAAATTAGTAATTGGGCTTTTCAGATTTCTACCAGACTCTAATATGACAGATACTATTTGGTGTCCTGAGAATAGGTTTAATTAGACAAGAATATTTGATAATAACTAGCACATAAGGAAGGTAAATAACGTATCACAAAACAAAGCTTTGTGGATTCAAAGTGAAAATTATTTTTACTGTGCATTGAGGTTTTCCTCCTTTCCTAACTCAATTTGCAAAGGAAACAGCAAATATTGTTTCTGTTTTATTCCCATAAAGGCTAAAATAACAACATACATTCTGTTCAAACACAGGCTGATCTTTACTTTAAGCGTATTATGTTTTTTAAATAATTCGCTCTTTTTTTTTTACTTGATATTTAACTGTGAAAGACAAATAAAGTGCAAGATTCTGCATCTAAGAAACCCTTGGAAAGCTCAGTGTCTGTCTCGTCCCAGCAAACGAACGTACCTTTACCACGACATCGACGACTTCAGGTTTGGCTATTTTAGTTTCTCCAAAAGACTTCACATTGAAGGAGCAGATTTTTAGGCTCAGAGATGGGGTGAAATGGAAGAGTGAAAGTAAGAAGAAGAGCAACATCTTCATGGACCTGGGCAAAATGCGTTGCTGTGAGCGTGCCTGTAAATATGTATGAGTGTGTGTGTTTATGCATCCGTCCCCCTGTGGCTGATTGGGAGGTCAAACTGAGCAGTCAGCTGTGTCAATCACGAACAGGAATCACCATTTCCTCCTTTCCCTCACTTCCATCTCCCAGCACAAAGCAACATGGAGACTTTGAACTTCTGCCTGGGGGGAAAACAGGCTCTTCTGAGCCAACCTCTGAATCCTGGCAGAGCAACCGCTCTGCCAGAACACAGCATCCCTCCCCACAGCGAGACACCAGCTGTGGGATGCTTGCCATGACTGGGCACCAACTGGGACCACTCTGGGCAGTGCTGGACCAGGACCAGGCTCCCTTGGGCCATTCCAGGCCAGCAGTCAAGACCAGGCAGAGGATGGGGTGGGTGGCCTTTCAGATCTGGGAAGCAGCAGGAGGGAAGACTGGGATTTCTGGAGGGCACCAGAAGCCCATTGGAATGGACAGGCAGCCATGGGAAGATACATGATGTCCCAGCACTGTCGTCAATCTGGCCAAATGTCCCCAGCACAGGAGTCTTGGTTTGTGCATGTGAGTCCGGCTTGTGCTGTGCAGTGGAAGGGGACACAGGAGTTTGGCTAAAACACCTGAGTGAGGATGCTGCAGGTGGGATGGCTTGGTCCCCCGAGGTGGCCTTTGCAGGGAAACCGTCCCCTACCCTCCCTCAATCCTCTACCACATGTCAGCCCTCAGCCAGAGACACATTTGTTGGTTCTCAACCAGGTTATACTGGCAGGACGTGTAACAAGAGGTCAAGCTAAATGACATCTTTAAGTGTCTTGAATTTTTCCCCCTGCGCTTATGGGGTGCTTTCACATCCTCCTTCCTTTCTCTGGGAACATCCAGCCTGCCTGCACCCTGCTACCCGAGCAGGTCTAGATCCAGAGGCACCAGGGCATGGCTGCCAACACTGAACCAACTGAACAGGCTCAGATGGAGACAGCGCAAAGCACAGCACAGGGAGGGGCTCCCAAAGTCATGGCACAGCTGAAAGCAGTGGGATGTAGGCCTTGCTGGGGAGGCAAGTTCTCCAGGGAATGGGCTGCAGGTGTTGGAATAGGCATACAAATCCCTTTTGGCATTACAGAAATTTGGAGCACTGGCTGCCAGCAAGGGACATGTCACCACATTACCTCGGTGTTGCCAACCAACAGAGCTACTTGGGGAGTGGGCAGGTGATCCTCCAAAATAACAGGGCTTAGATGGTGCTTCCTCTCCTCTGGCTCTCCAGTGAGGTGTTCCCAGGCAGGACAGGCTCTGGAAGAAACTAATAGAGAGGGGAGAGAAAGTGACAGCCTTAGAGGGGTGTAAATCTACAGCTTAACCTTCTAAAAGCACAGCCTGAGCCGAACGCTTGTGACAGCAGCTGCAGCCTCAGGGTCAGAGTCATCAAAACCCAGAGCTCTCCCCCAAATCAGGCTTGTTTTGGCTGCCCTGGCATCAAAGAGCAAGTGCTTGTTGTGGTGCCCATGAAGGCTCTGACCCTGAACCATGGCTGTCGGTGCTGTGTTTATCTTCAGGGCTCCTGGCTTGTCAGTTACCCCTTTCTCTTCCACCACAGGCATTATCACCAGGACAAACTGCAGCCAGTCGACCTGTGGGGAGTGACACGGGGAGTTCATGTTCCTTTCTGCACCACTTTACTCCCTGTTTACTTCACTTTCTGTGCATGTCCTCTTTGCTCCTTATCAGGTCATAAAACATGCTCCATGTGGATGCATGAACACCGACAGTTCAGGGCTGCCCTGCTCTTGCACAAGAAGATGGTGATGAAATCAACAGTTTGGGGTTCTTGTTCCCACTTGGACTAATGCCAGGTGAGGGACACCCTCTCCAGCTGAGCAGTACCTGTGGAACATTCCTTAATAAAGCCCCTCCTCAGCCTCTCCCTGATCCCAGGGGAGAAGAGGCAGCTGAGGGCAATGCAGGAGCCGGTTTGGGCAAGAGCTCAGAGCAGTGAGAAGGTGCTGCCTGGGGCCCTTGGGCGAGGCTTTGCTGACAGCCGGTCCTGGGTGCATGGGGGCTGTGGCTGGTGTGTCGCTACCTCTGGAGCAGCAACTCAGCCCTCCATCTTCTTCCCACTCCCAAGAAGGTGCTGTGGGATGGATGGGGTGAGATGTGTCCCTGTATCACACGCCTGCCCTGTGGGGCAGCGGGGTGTGAGGGTTCTGCAGCCATGTGGGGGTTTCTCCTCTCCCTTCGGGCACAGCTGCTTCCTTTTGGCTGCAGACCTGGCTGCCTGTAGGGAACCCAGAGAATTGTTTTTGTTGGCAGAATTGGACTGAGAGGATCTCTGAGGTTTCCTGTGCCTCCCTGGGAGGGCTGGAGGGAGACACTGAGGGGTCAGCCCACATCCCTTTCTGCTCTGGCAGAGGAAGCCTATTCTGGGCTTGAAGGGCAGCGTGACTCACGGGATGCTCCATGAGGGGGGAGCACCCATGGGGTGCTTGGGGCTTGGCTGAAGCTTCATTTCTTCTCTGTAGGAAAGATGTGGTGTCTGTGCTGGTCAGGGGTTTGGCACCAGTGCTGCTGTGCCCTTTCAACAAAGGGTGTAAAGGCTGGCCTGGTTTGCCTGAGCCCCAGCCCATTGGGGTGTCCCTGCTTCCCCACTCAACATCCCCATTAGCCTGTTCCCACAAAGAGGAGATTGGCTCCAGGGAACCAGGGGCAGCATGGGCAGAGGTGGTGTTGGGTGTGAGGGGCAGTGTGGGGACCAACACCCCCAGGCTGGTGCTCCCCAGGTGCCACCACAGCTCTGTTTTCTGGACAAGGGGACTCCCCTTTCACATACCAGGCTTCAGGGTGTTAACATTTTTCTTAATTTTTACCATTTCTACACAAATTGCCACTCTGTAAACATCCACTGTGGCAGGGGCAGGTCCAGGAAGGGCCAGCCCCAAAGATGTCATCACCATAAAAGTAGGTTCCTTTGGGCAAATGAAATGACCTTTGGGCTCTTGGTGACCTTATCACAACCATCAGGCAGAGTATTTTATCGCAGTCTCCCGGACTTTCAAGTTAATAAGTAGCAAAATACTTGGGCCATTTTGTATTGCTGAAGTTCATAGCTGGGCTTCAGGCCATATATGGTGATTTGGGAAGTGGTTTCAGTGCCAATATAATGGCAGTAATTGTCTTGGTGTTACCCTCTGGCATTTTGGTGCAATGCAGGGTAAAAGTATTTGGTGTGCAAGATATGCGGAATGTTTTGAATCAAATCTTTGATACTTAATTTTTATGTATAATTCTGGAAGGTAAAGGTTCTACTTAATTAATTACCACCAAAGCACAACTCCTTTGCTGGTCCAGGACTCTGATAGGGTTTTCTTTTTCAATTTAATATGTCAGTATTGTTCAACTAGTGGTTTGAAGCATGACAGCCTGCCCACTACAAGGCAGTCGAAGGAAAAAAGCCACATCATGCTTTCAGTTTCTTGAAGGAGGCTGCTTAGCTGAGCTGTAGGGGAGCAGGAGGTAATCTGAAATACAGGTTTTGATGCATGACAACAAGATAAGGCTTTGAAGTTAATCCGCCATAAAGATATTGCAGCCACCAAATAAGGTTTTGTGCCAATAAGTACACCCCTATTGTTAGCAGTTAAAGATGTAATTAAAATGTGCATAATATATGCATTAACTTTGAGTAGAGTTAATAAAGTATTATTGAAAGCTGTTATTAGGCAAGTAGGTCTTGCTTTATAATGTTTTAAAAGGCAGGAGCATTGTTCCTGTGTTTGTCCCAGGCTGTGCAGTGAAGCCCCTGAAGAGCGACAGGGCGGCTGCTCCAGGTGGTGCCCAGAGGAGTTATTTATCCCTGTGCTCACCCAGAGCTGCTGTTTGCAAACCGAGGTGAGGTGAGCCGAGATCTTATCCCTGTCCTGGGGGATGAATTGTGGTAGCTGTGTGTTATTAAAGAGGCACTGCTCAGGGCATGGCAATGCCTTCCTCAGCAGCAGCTCCCGTGGTGGGCTCTGGGCACCCACCTGCCCCAGCGCTCTCCCACGCCCACAGTGACCTGGGCATTGTCATGGATCGTGCCACAGGGCCAGCACTGCACCAGTGGGAATAATGGGGACAAGTCACCCCGGGGAGATGATTCACCCCGCCAAGGCAACGTGCTGTCACTTGTTACGATTGCAAACAGCCTCACCGCGTGCCCTGGAGATCCATCACCCAGCAGTGGAAAATAACATGGAAACCTTTCACCTAGTGGGCTGCTTCTCGGTTCGGTGAGGCAGAAGCCGGAGTTTTCCACAGCCACACTGGACTGAATCCAGCCAGAGCTTCCACCTTCCTATGGAAAACAAGACTGTTTACATAAATGTCTCGTTGCCTGGTTTCTGGGGCCATGGGACAGCTAATTCTGATTATTTTTAATGGCTTTTTATTATGTGGTTGTTCTGACTTAGAGACATTTTGTTTCCCACTGCATCATAAGTTATTGTTGTGGTCATTGTCTGTCCTGCTCACAGCACCAAAGCTGTGCCCCTGTGCGGGTGGGAAGCCCAGCTCCTAACACTGGCATTAGGAATGAGTAATTTTTGGCTGAGGGCCAGCATAGCTGGGCTCCGAAATGCCAGCAGCCTTGGAGGGTGACGCAGGGGTGACTTGGTCCTCGCCAGCTGCCACAGCTTGCAGGATGAGTTGTCTGCAGGCTGAGAAAAGAAACAAAACTCATGGGGCAAGTCAGAGCAGGCACTGGCTTTTAATTCGGGCTTGCCACACTGCAACCACCCCAAACATGGCCTTGCAGGGGCCTAAGGAGGTGCCCAGGGAGCTGCTGGGGTTTCCTCTGAAGCCTGAGGCTCATCTGCTCTCTGTGGGCACAGGGAGCCCAGCCGTGCCCTGCACTCTCCCCATTGCCTCCCCTGTGCCATCTGGAGTGCCCAAGTTCTCCTCCACTGTGCTGGGACAGAGGAGCAGCCTCAGCCCCTGCCCAGCAAAGTGATCGCAGCACTGCAAACCACCTCCCTCAGCAGGGCTGTGACCTGTTGGAGCTGTGGCCTTGTCCTGGCACTGGCTGGATCAGAGGAGCCCATCACCACCAAAGGAGACTCTCAATGACTCTTCCCTGTGGCTGCACACGGAGCTTGTAGGAGTGGGTTCCCCGCTTAGCTCATGTCCTGTTTCGACATAAAACCACTGCAGGTCTCTGCTTCAGCATCTCTATTTTAAGCACCATCATTTGCTGTGACTGTATCCAGGGGCATTCCCACCAGGTGGCCTGGAGTAACCATCGGGTGGGTAATCCATCCCTGCACTGAGTCAGCACTGCCCTGCACGTGTCCCACGGGAGCCTGGGGCCGCATGAGGAAGCTGAACAAACAACGTTTGAAGGCTTGTGAAATACCTCCCATGTCCACTTAGGTCACCTCAGCAGAAGCTCAGCTTTGTTTAGCTCAGCTTGACTGAGAAAGAAAACCCAAAACAGGCTGAGCCTCAACTTCACCTAAAGGCCACCTAAACCCCTTGATTTTAGTCATAAATCTGTTCTGACAGTTCATGTTATCAAAAGCTTAGATTATTGTAGTAAACTCTGACCTGGAAAGCCCTTTACACCAATTTTGTCACCTCCCCCAGCCTGTCCAAAGGGACATCCTTTATCAAAGTACAGGTGGGGTGAGGATTTGACCCAATCTGCATTTACTCTGGAGCTGATCTCATTTCCAATTTAATTAAGTTTTCTCATAATTTTTTGGCATGTCTTGAAGATACACACCAGCCTGATATGTGACCCAGGGGGAATGAAAGTAAATTTGCTTATAGCAAAAGGATTCAGGTGGCAGTTTTGAGAAAAATCGGAGCAGATTTTAAAATGCAAGTTGAAATGCAGCTCCTGAGAGCAAACAGTGTCATCTGTTGGGAAGGTAAAAGATTTGTAACCTAAGTGACAGACTTACTTTTACACCTGAAATAGGATTTTTGTAAGTGGGATGCTCTGATATCAACCTTTGTGCCCTTTCCATGGGAACATGCCTGATCACAGCCCTCCCCAAGCGCTGGGAACAGCTGTCCCCCACCCCAAGCCTGCTCCCAGGCCTCATTCGAGGGGACTGTGAGGTTTCTCTGTGGGGTGTAGCATTGCGCTCTCCTTTGTATCTCTGTGGCAATTGTACCACATCCCCTTTACATCCCTGTTGTAACCCCTGTTGTATCCACCCCTGTGTCTCCTTGAAACCCTGTTGCTGCCGTACGACATTCCCTTTTTTATCCCTGTTGCATCCCCATGGCAACCCCATTGTATGAGTTCTGCAGCCTCATAGCATCCTCTTTGGTGCCCTGCTGTGCGTCCCTTGCACACCCCCTTTACATTTCTGTTGTAAACCCAACCCTGTTGTAACTGCCCACCCCCTGCAGCCCACTTGTATCCCTCCCTCACACCCCCACTCAGTCACATCACATCCCTCTGTTGCCACTCTGCATCCCCTCTTGCACCTCCACATTGTCCCCCTTGCATCCCTGTTATACACCACTTGCACTTCCACTGCAGCCCGGTTGCATCCCCCACTTCAACCCCACAAAATTCCCATCACAGCTCCACTGAACTCCCCCACTGCAATGCCCCTTCCCACCCCTGTTGCGATCCCCATGGAAGCCCCATTACTTGTCCCCTGCATTCCTTTTGCAGCTTGATTGCATCCCCCCCTTGCACCTCCGTTGACGTCGCTCTACCTCCCCCCACTGTTTCCACCTTGCAGCCCTTGCGGCCCCCCGTCGCATGGGCAAAGCAGCCCTATCGCATCCCCCCTTGCACCCCGTTGTAACCCCCGTTTCCGCCCCTACCTCATCCCCCTTTCACCCCAGCTGTGTCCCGCCTATGCCCCCTGGCATCCCGCCCCGCGGAGCCGCATCCCCGCCTCTCCGCTGCGCCCCGTGGAGCCGCACCGGCGCGGGGGGAGGGCGCAGCGGAGCCGCCGCGTTCCGCCGCCCGGCGCTGCCATTACGGCCCGGCTCGGCTCGGATCGGATCGGACCGGTGAGAGGCGGGGGGGCGAGATGCGGGGCTGACGGTGGCAATGACAGGACCGGGGGGAAAGTGAGCGGAGGGGGGGGGCCGTTCCGGCGTCCGGGTCTCTCCGGTCCCAACGCTGGCATCGCTGGGGGTGGGTAGAAGATAGTGAGCAAAGACGAAATCAAAGAAAAACATAAAAATATATATTCAAAGATTTAATTAATTTGCGTTTAAATGCCTCCCCTCCCCCAACAATTAATCATTTGGTGGCGAGGGCGTTGGAACAAGATGATCTTTAAGGTTGCTTCCAATGCAAACCGTTTTATGACTCTAAAGGATTCTATGGTCTCAGCTGCTGCTGTTCGGAGGATGCTGTCATTTTGCCGAAGGAGAATGCTTTGGCGGGGGGGCCTTTGTGCTGAGAGTAGGGGCCAGGATGTGGCCCCTGGATACCCCTACCTCATCCCTGCCCAACTCTTTCCTACCCCCTCCCCAGGAGGCGGCTGAGTCCGAGCGCACTCGTGACATCTGATGTGCCGAGCGTGCTCTGCTGCGTGCGTGTGCGGCGGGGTGAGGATGGCGATGGGGTCCGGAAGGAGGATGGGCACGTTATGAATTTCTAAACCAGCAGCTGACTGGCAGCACAGCTTGCTTGGGTCATGCTTTTCATCCACCTTGTCCCCAAGCTGGCTGGCAGTGATGCTGATGGCTCGTCCCTGCCTGTTCCCAGCCTGGGATACAGCAGGAGGGTCACAGAGCAAGCAGCCTGTGGCTCGTGTTGGAGCCGTGTTGCACAGATACAAATGGCTCAGAGATGTACATTTTGAGAAACGCTGCTGCAGACATAATGATCTCATTTCTGCCATCTATAAATAAATGAAGGTGAAAGGGCACATTTCCTACTCTCAGCTCACGGGAGGCTGGATTAAGATTGAGAGCTGGCTGACTGACAGACAGAGATCTTTCAAATATTAATAGGTATTAAATTACAACTTCACTGTGATTAGCACCTAAAGGATCACATAGCAAACTACACCACTGGGGAGTCGTAACAGTAGTTATGTTGTCATTTATAGTCAATATTATTTTTCTGGCTCCAGAGGATGCAAGGGTGAGGGAGTTTCCAAGGGAAAGGGTCACTTGCATGTTTTAGATTTTTCTTTTTACATGGTTAGTGGTGTGAGCTGGGGCTTTTGGGGGGCCCCACCTCAGCCACTGAGGTCCCTCAAAGCCCCCTGTTTCTGCAGTGGGATCTTAAAATTGGTTGATGCTTTTTCCTTTTCAGATCTTAAAAATAAACCAAATTAACATATGCCTAAATGTGCTGCTTAGCTTTCAGCTATACAGTGATCAGTCAGACATGGGCTGTGCTGGGTGCAGGTGGGCTGAGCAAAACGCTGGGTGCAGTAGCAGCTGTGCAGCCCAGTCCTGACGAGCACAGCCCAGGACAGCCTTTGTGCCTGAATGTTGGCAGTGAGAGCATACATGTGATTCTTGTTTTGTGAAATCCCTGCCTGGCCTTCCTCAGGGCTGCCCAGTGCATCAGCTGCCAGTTTCCTCTTCCAACCCAAGGCCCTTCTGCCTTGGAGTAGGTTTTGTGCTGCTGCTGCCTCTCTGTGGGGCTTGGAAAAAAATGACAGATACACACCGAGCTGGGTCTTCCCCAGCCTCCCAGGAGTGACACACTGAGCTTGAAAGAGGAAAAATACCTTTGTCCCATGGCCTTGGGACTGTCCCCAACATTCTGTCCTCTGTAGTGACCCACAGACCCCTTCCACCTGCTGGCCCCTCTCTTTGCAGGTGTTGAAACCTTTACTTGAATCTAACACAGGGGAGGAAGTAGCAAACAAATGAAGATGTGGAGCCTCCCCTTAGCATCTATCCTGGGACTATCCCATTACCTGGGGTGCCTTGTTTTGGGGATCCTCCCATGCAGGATGCAGGCTGTGGTGATTAGTGCTTGTCGCCAGTACAGGAACCAGTGCTCCTGGTTTGGCATCCCGTGCCCTGCCATGTGTGCAGTGTGCTTGGCGTTATCACCACATCATTTATCACACACCATTTATCAGAGTTGCCTAATTGATGTTTGCAAGTTAATTTATGAAGTATATGGAGATCCTTCCGAGAAGCAGTAGCAACACTTGGGGCCACTTGCTGTGACTCTCGGTCACAGGGCACTCCAGAGTGATGGATGAGCTGTGGTATGAAGACTTATGGCTGTTACCAGAGGGCTTGTTTTATTTTTAAACCCACAGTAGCTTAAAAAGCTACTCTCGCTGGTAGCAAAGGACTGTGCCGGGGCCTGCGGTGATGCTGCCTGGTCCCACTGCAGGAGGGAGGGGTTATCGTTCCCTCGGCAGAGCACCATCGCAGGCCATTGCCACTGTGGGTGCTCCCACGAGGCTTTGGGGAGCCGCTGTCCCTGCAGCACTGCTGGGTGCAGGGGTGGCTTCGTGGGGCAGGGGGTGCTGGGGACTGTGGTGACGGTGGCTGGCCCTGACTGCACAGCTGAGCCTGCTGACATTTTCCTCCATCGGAGGTAGCCATGGAAATAGTGGCGGTGCTGTGCCCACGCAGAAGGAGGTTCGGAAGCGCCATGGGGCTCCCCGAGCATCCTCCCCCCCCAGGCACCCGTGGCCAGCGGGGCCCTGAGCGGGGCTTGCCGGGTGCGCACGGCCGGCATTGGGCGCCGGGGCTCACGTGGTGAGCGGGGGCTGCCACGGCCCTGCCGAAATGCTCCGGCCTGATGGGGACAGCATCCCCCGGCCGTGCCAAGGGGGGGGCTCTCAGGGATTTTCTGGCTTGAAGCAGCCCCCAGAATTCATGCCGGGTGGCTCCGATGCTCCTGTTGATCGTCCCCTGTGAATTTCACAGCCAAAATCTGCCAGCGAGTTCAGGGCAGCATTTTGCTGCCTCCCCAGTCATTTCCTGCGGCTGCGCTTCGCTTCAGCCTGTGTCACACAGGGAAGGCTCGGAGGGGGGGCCTGGAAAAGTACCTTTAAGACAAAGAGGAAGGGGACGAGAAGCAGCTTAGCTGGCTTTGTTCTAATAGCAGTAATCACCTGAAGGGCAAGCATGAGCCCGCGGCGCTGGGTCCGCGCAGCCCTGCCTGGGGCTGCTGGGCTCGGCTCTCCCCGCCGCGGCTCTCGCTCCCTCTCCGATGGCAGCTTGCACTTTGCTGCTGCTTGGAACAAAGCGGGCTTTATTGTACCAAAGACCATATTTAGATAAACAGGGGAAAGGTTGGTCAGAAGGTGAATATGAGACGTCTTAAAGGGAAGCTGGTGGCTTCAATACCCCAAACTCACCGGGCTGCGGAGCCTCAAGGGAGGAGTAAAAGCAGGACTGCGATTTTGACCTTGTTTTTTTTCCTCTTCTGACAGTGTTTTCAGACACCGCCGCTGCCCACAGCGAGCAGGACTTGTGCCGAGAGGAGAAGGGGAATTCTGCAAGGTAAGCCAGGCTTTTTAAAGGCTTTCTCCTCGTTTAGTTTTCTAAAAGCGGTGTGGAGGTGGAGGCAGAGGTGGTGACCCCGTGCCAGGGAGCACAAGGGCTCCCACCATCCCACGCTTTTTCCTTCCTGCAGCCTTCTCTCGTTACGGGTCACCAATGGGAACAATGGCGATTTTCTGTGCTTAATGTTTGCCCTGGTTTAGTGACATAGGGAAAGACAGCGAGTACTCTGGGGGTGGGCTCCCTTGCAGCCCTGCTCCCATGGATAAGGTTTATCGGTTGCATAAAGTGTTTATCTATGAACAAGCCATGCCGAGATCAAAGATCTTTCTACAAAATGTTAATTAAATTAATAACGACGTGTTGTTGAGGCTTGAAGGAGGAAATGAGGTTTAGCTTTGTTAAGGAGGTGCCTGGTGGAAATATTTACAGTATTCCTCAAATTTCAGTTATTCCTATTTTCCCTGGGGGAAGAGGGCAAATCTGGCTGATGCTTCAGGGGTTCTGTAAACCGTTTCTCTTGGTTGTGTGTAACCAAGTGGGGGGGTCCAGTGTGATCCAATGTGATGGTGTCTGGGGGCGGGAGGCTGTGACTGTGGTGATTGTCTTCCTGTTTCATGGCATCAACATACCACACACACGCCACTGGGAGTCTTGCAGGAAGCTGGAAAAAATCTGACTGTCCTGGCACGGAGAAATCTGGAGGTGGTGATGGGGGGTGAGTGGCTGGTGGGAGAGCAGGCATTGAGGATGTTTCATTTTACAAATGTGGGACAAAACTGCTCGTGCTGAGGAAAGGGGGAGCCATGAGTTGGTTAGCAGGGGGAATTAGAGGAGATGTGTGCGTGGCGGCATTTAATCTCTTAATGAGAAAAATATATCCCAGCTGTCTGTGGTGGGGAGAGTTCAGGGACAAACATGACATTGTGTGAGAGCTTGCCCTTGTTCCCAGTGTCCTCCACCTGCTGTCCCTGGGATTTGTCCAAATGATGATGGGGAGCAGGGATGGGAATCTGTGATACAAGTGCAAAATATGGGGCAGAAGTGAGGATGTGGGGGTGGGGATAAATTTGTCTCTGGTAAGGGCTGGACACCAAAGAGTGCCCTGCCAAGTTGTTTTCTTCTGTTCCCGAGTCCATTAATAGACTCTGCTTCCTTGATTAGTTGGTGCCTGTGCAGAGCAGTAATGAGAGCTGGGCTCAACCCATCAATTCTAGGTCAGTGGTTGTGTGCTGGGGATTTGGGATCAGGCAGGGGGAGGGAAGAGAGTCAGAGCTGGACACCTGCCTCCAAAAAGAAGCATGGAGCCTGCCTGAAGCTCGCGCTGCCTGCACCCATGGGGGGAACGGCTGCCTGCACTCATGGTGGGGGGAAAGGCTGCCTGCACCTCAGGGGGCTGTGCTTCCTGTGTCTGCAAAGTGTCCCAAGGGCCATGTTGTGTCCTGTCACCCCGGACACGTTCCGTGCCTGTTAGGAGGCTCACTGCCCGTTTGAGATGTGCTCTCCTGAGAGGATAACATTGCAATAATGAGATCCATTAAGGAATCAGAAGAAATAATTGGGTTTTAAAACTGAAGGAGACTTTGCTGTGCTCCTGAGTGATATCTGCCTCTTGCAGATCCGCTTTCCTCCTCACCTGGCAGCAGTTCTTATTTAGCAATGACTTGTCATAATTTCTGGTGGTTAACCTCAGAACCTTCCCTAAATGCAGGCAGGTGAGGCTGATTACTGAAGAGCAGCATGGACCTGGATGTACTGAACATGTTTGTCATCGCCGGCGGCACCCTGGCTATCCCCATCCTGGCCTTCGTGGCCTCATTCCTCCTCTGGCCCTCGGCGCTTATCCGCATCTATTACTGGTGAGTGCACGAGCCCCGCTGCTCTCAGTGTGGCAGGGGTGGAACCCGTGCCCAGCAGGCTCCCCCACACAGAGGTCGCAGTGGTGCAACAGAGCTGGGTGCTCCTGCCCCTGACAGCGATGGCAGCAGGTGAGCTGAGGTCCTCCAGGGCCGTGCCAGCTGTGTGCAGCTTTAAGCATGTCTGGGAGAAGAAAATGGTATTTTCCTATTGCATTTTGGCTGCTGAGGCATATATCTGTCAGGCCCCTTGCTGTGCCAAGGGGCTGTTGGCCAGGCTGCCACTGCAGTGCCAGCTTGCAAGATCTCTCCAAACCTTTTTGGGTTGCTTTCCCCAAGGACAGGACTGAGACTGGGAAAAGCACTGCCATTGCAGCCTGTCCACCAGCCCGGCAGCTGTGGCAGTCTGGTGATCTCCCACCTCATCAATGTGGCTGTGGTGTGGGTGTCCCCAGGCTCACACACTCCATCCCAGCTGACAGCCTGCTCAGCAGGCAGGGACTTCTCCTTCATTAGTAGTTATGGATGAGGCTTTTCTCATCCTCTCTTTTTCTTCTGGAATGAAGCATGAGAGAAGATGGAGGGATGCTTTTCCTTATCCCCTTGAATCTTGTCCTTTCTGATACTGGGAGGCAAGCACTACATCCTTCAGTCCTCCTTTGTCCCTGGAAATCAGTGATAAGCCCACTGGCAGCTCTCCTCTCTGGGTTTATTGCAAGGAAAAGCTGGAATAACTCCCTTCAGAAGCTGGGGCAGAGTCTCATCCCCCAGCATGGAGCAGGCAGCAGCAGACAGCACGGGCAGAGCAGGCAGCATGTCAGGCTGCCCTCACATGCTGCTGGCAGATGGTGGCTCCTGCATTTCACCTCATGGGGTGTTTCCAAATCCAAGTGACCTCCTGTGAGAGGAAGCTGCCCACTGCAGCATTCCAGTGTAGTAACAGGATGAAGCCTGTTTCTAAAGGCACTTTAATTAGCAGCCTTTCATTCACGGCATCTGAGAGAGGAAGGAGCATGGGATGAAAACCCCAATGATGGGATCATCACCCTGCAAAGGAGAGGAGGCAGTGTCACAGCCTTCTGCTGCCCCATGGTGGTACAGGGTTTGGCAGTCAAAGTGGTTTACTTCTTTGGATATATGAGTGGCTGGTGGAAGCCAGGGAGGACCCTGATGGACTGAGGTTCTGAGGAGCATCCCTGCAAAACACTTGTTAGTGAGTGTGGTCAGGCTGAAGCCTTCAGCAGCCACAGGCAGGGGTGGCAGGACAGGGCAAAGGAGGTGCAGGGTCTGATGCCAGGAGCTTGGAGGAGCCAGGCTGAGTAGAAGGTAGAGAATGCCTTGCTGCCTTTGTTCTTTTGGGGTTGTAGATAAGGGGCTGAGTGAAAATGCACTGTGGGCAGGTTGGTCTGTGTCTGGGTGAGGGAGGGAGCATGTGAGCAGGGATCAGGACAGTATTCTTTTGTAGGGTGTGCTCCCCCCATCTCTCTCTTCCAGCATTTCTGGCAGTATGGGCTTCCTGCAGGAGTAACTGCGATGCCCTGTGTGCCATGGGCACCTCTTTTGTTAGGGACAGTGGATGAGAAGTGTGGGTTTGCCCTTATTCTTCCTTTTCTACTGGCTTCTTTACAAGTTGGATTTTTTTCAGGGGTGAAATGGAGGCAGGGGAGGTGCAGGCAGCTGCAGACATGCTGCCCTCCCCTTTCAGCCCTGTGCAGCTCCAGCTTTGCAGCACTGCTCCTGGGAGGTCCTGGGGGAACCTTCTCCCTTCTTCCATAATTCCCTGCCTGCTCCTTCTCCTCACTGCCAGTCTGTGTGTCCTCAGCTGGCACAGTCAAGGGTCATGCTGGGCCCCCCTCATCCGTGGCCTCTCTGCTTTCCCTGCCACTAATGCGCCTTCCTGCCCGGCAGGACATCCAGGGCTGTCCCGCTGACTCTGGCCCTGGAGCTGCTCTGCCTGTGCTGTGACAGGGGTTAATCAGTTTATCACTCTTGCTGCTGCCACTAAGTGAGTTAACACCTTGTGAGGGATCAGTTCAGCTTTGCACAGATTATTTTGCCTTCTGCAGAATTGATCCATTAGGATCAGTTGCTAAAAATGTTATCATCTTGCCCATCGGTAGTTCACACCAGTGCCTTTGAGGCAAGGACTCTTAAGACACTTATTAAGGAAAAATTCACCTCTCCTTGCAGGACCAGCACAGTACTGAGATGCTGCTTAAGTCCCATTAACTCCCTCGAAAAAGAGATTATGCTAAAAGAGGATTCCACTATGCATAAGCTTTGAGTGGGCAGAGAGGTAGGACAGTCCAGAAGTGTTGGTGACCTTGCTCTTGTATCTTAAATAAACTCTCATACAGCATATAAAAGTATTTGCCAGTGTCTTGGCCACCAGGAGTAGCCCAGTAGTTGTCCTGACAAGGGTTATATCTGAGCTCAGGGGAAAGGCAGAGAAAGCGACCCTGCTGTCTGCTGTCTGCCTTGGGCTGCACGTACACATCATGTGTCCAAAGTGTCACCGATAATCTCTGTCCAGGTCCTTCTGGCCAGCAGTTTGCTGCATCCTCTGAGCAGGCTGCAAGCATATGCTGGCAGGAGCTGTCTGCCTCTGCTTTCAGAGGAACAGCCTTGGGCTTAGCCTGCTATCTTCTGGGGTGCTAAACCCAGTGTAAGGATGGTCCCCTCTGGTCCTTTGTGTGTGTATAAAATATATATATTTTATATATATAAAATATAAAATACATTTTCAAAGGCTGTCTAGTTGGTCCATGGGAACCGGGTTTCTGTGGTGCTCCAGGGTGACATGGTTGTTTTGGCTGGGAACTGATGTGTTTGTCTGTGGGGTGATGTACTCCCCACAGGATTGTGTCCAGATAACCCTGTCACAAACCCACCCTATCCACCTGGGAGAACTGTCTCCCTTGGCCTGCCCACCCTGCACGCTGCCTTGCCGCGTGTGCTGCCCGTCTCTCTTGAGTCTCTGTCCTCATACCTGCCTTTGGGCATTTTCTGTTTTACCATTGTTATTTTGGCCTATTTCCATTTCTAAATGAGTTATTTAGGGTCTTTTAAAAAATTTCTTAATAGAGTGTCTCCACAAACCATCTGCAGTGCAGCCAGCCACCAGTGCTACACCTGTCCAGGGACCAGAGGCGCAGAGTTAATCCCAGTAGGCGCATTATGGCACCAGTGAGAGCCCAACCTAACTGGCCTTAGTAAGCCAACAAATCTGTGGCTGCCCTTGGATTTGTCACCTGGCTTATACCATGGCTGGGCCCTGGTCTTGTCTTGCTCACTGGTGTTTTCTCCTTGTTTCCAGGTACTGGCGCCGAGCCCTGGGCATGCAGGTTAGATATGCAAACTACGATGACTATCAGTTTTGTTATTCCTATAGAGGGAGACCTGGACACCGACCGTCCATCCTCATGTTACATGGGTTCTCTGCCCACAAAGACATGTGGCTGTCCATAGTCAAGGTGGGATTCCGTTTCTATCATGTTGCTCCTTACTGAGAATTGATGGTCCTGGGCTTGGGGGCAATGTGGGGGCCCAGTGGTCACATGCATGGGATAGGCTGACTGCTGTAACATGCTAGGAACACGCTCCTTAGCTCCATGCTCATTGCTTGTTGCATCCCTTCACCCCTATAACACACAGAGCTGCAGGGGAAGAGCAGTACACACTTGCTGCCTCCATGGGATGCAAGTCTTGGCCATGCTCTCTCATCATGTCATCCTTGGTACCTGAACTGACTTATTCGGGTGCATGAGCAACCAGGGCTGCCAGGAGGAGAGTGACCCCCTGCTGCTTTCACCCGGGCTCCCCCCTTGCCATCCCCGGGCTTTGCAGCAGTTTCCCTGCACTGTAACCACCCCTGGTTTGTTTCTGCAGTTCCTGCCAAATAACCTGCACTTGGTGTGTGTGGACATGCCTGGGCACGAGGGCACGACCCGCTCGGACTTGGATGATTACTCCATTAGTGGGCAAGCTAAGAGAATACACCAGGTAAAGCCCCAGCATCACATCACCTCCACAGAGCGATGTGGCGATGTGAGGGATGTGGGGACGTGAGGGATGCTAAGCCCCATGAGTCTGCCTTGTGTGGCCTTGCTCCCTCCCTTCCCAGGCAGCCACAACCACCAGCCTCAAGCTTTTGAGTTGAATTTATCTAATGACCATGCTGTTGTTTCCTCTCTCCTAACAATTCTCCTTCTGCTCCCTGCCAGTTCGTGGAGTGCATCAAGCTGAACAGAAAGCCCTTTCATCTGGTTGGCACTTCCATGGGGGGAAATGTTGCTGGCGTCTATGCTGCTCAGTACCCAGAAGATATTTGCAGTCTGACCCTCATCTGTCCTGCAGGTGGGCAAGGCAGGGGAGGTGAGACAGAGAGAGGGAGAGACAGAGAGAGGGCAAGCAGGAGCTAGTATAAAAGCCCTGGGCAGTGCTGGGGGTAGCATAGATATGTAGTGCAAAGCATTTAGAAATAATTTGTATTTACAGTCTGAAAATCTCTGGCAAGGCACAAGAGAAAACCACAGCCTTGTGCTGACTACTCTTCTCCAGGGATTTGGCATTTGTCCCACTGTGCTTTGGTAAGAGTCAGTGACGAGGGCAAACGGAACAAGTCCTGCTCTGCAGGAAAATGCCTTTTGCCTTGGGATGGCAGGCATTTCACATGGCCTGTCTGCAGCCTCTCAGTTCAGGAGAGGGAACCAAGACTGCAACAGGAATAGCCTCCCCATTCTGGCCTCCTGAAAGCACTGGAGTGCTGAGGGGCTGGGGCTTTGGGAGCCAGAGAGCTCTGACCTCCCACCTTTGGGTGCCTTGAGTGGGAAGAGCACTTCAGGGCTGGGCACAGGTCAGCAGGGTGTCCCCTCTATCCCCTCCATCCCCAGCATCCCTTGGACAGGGGGCTCAGGGGAGCCTGGGCATGACATGCTGCAGGAGGCATGGCAGGCAGGGAGCTTCTCTGCCAGGGAGGCTTTGCTGCATACAGTTGTCATAGCAGCTCCTTCCCCCTCCCACGCAAGGAAAGCGGCTTCCAAGTACGCACTAAGGAATGAAACAAAGCGAATGTTACCTAGCTACCGGGCTCTGGGGGCGTCAGGTTCCCACTCCCCTCTGGGAGAGGTGTCGACTGTCTCTCTGGTTGTTTCTGGATATGAAACCTCTGTGTGGAGGCTGCAGAAAGGTTTGGGATTAAATTGCTGTGGAATTTTTCCTCAGTGGTGCATGCAGATGGGGCTGCTGAAATTTTCTGTCCAACCTGTGCAGTGGCAGGCTGGGCACTAGTGTTTGCATCCGCTGACCACATAAAAATAATCACTAGAGCTTTTGCTGAAGTAGTCATGCATGTCTACACCTCGTGCCGTGCCAGTCTGCAGGGTTGGTGGTGCCAAGCCCTGGAACAGGAGGGAGGCTGGGTATCTCTGGATGCATACTGAAGTGGCTGTATGTACAGATGTTTTCTTCCCCTCTTTTAAAATATTTTTTTGAAGAGTGAGCAGGCAGGAAGCCAGAAGCAGGGATGAGGGAGGTCAGTACAAGAATGGGTTTTTTTGGGGCTGTTGGGGGGATCTCATCTGTGTTTTAGCTTGTTCACCCCTTCTCATTTCACCCAGGCCTGCCAAGTACCACTGACAGCAAGTTCATTAAGCAGCTCCGGGAGCTGCAAGAGTCCAAACACATTGACAGGATCCCTTTAATCCCCTCGACACCCGAGGAGATGGCAGATATGCTGAAGCTTTGCTCCTACGTTCGCTTCAAGGTGCCACAGCAGGTGAGAAGCCAATGCTGGTTGCGGCGGCTGGGAGAGGGGGGCTTGGATGTGGTGAGCAGGTTTGCTTCTCCCTGAGCCTGCATGGTGGCAGCAGAGGCAATGCTGGGAGCGGAGCTGGAGCTGCCAACCCTGCCATCACCCAGGTGAGATACACTCAGTCCCACTCCCTGCATCTGTCCAGCACCTTCCCTCCAAAGCCTCTTTTCCAAGCTCCCTCTGGCAGTGCCTGCTGGAATTCCTCCTCCCATTAAGTTTTTGGCAGCAGGCTGGGATGTGGAAGGGTTTTTTAGTAAATATGGCTGGCAGGAAGCATTAAATAACTGAGGCAGCTGTTGTGTGACGTGGAGGGGGATTGTTCGCTGCTTCTTAAATGAAAGTGATGGAAATTAATTGCGTCATTTTCGAGCGAGAGGAACTTGGCGAGGGGCTGGCTATTAAACTAGTTTTCCTTAGGAAGTCTGGAGTGAGTAGATTGGAGACTAAGAAAAAAATGTAGGGTAATGCCAAGACTTTTTGTGTTTTTGGCAAAAGAATACAAGAAGGAAGAAAAGTGCAGTCATGGCTGAGGTGGCTGCTAGCCAGGGGCAGAAATCAGGTCTGCATCATAAAAGACAGTATTACTTGTTGCTGAAATATATGTTGCTTAAGTGTGGTTTCAACAGCTCCACACACTTAGGAAAGAAGCTCGTGCTGGGGCCACAGTTGCTGGGGTGGCAGGGGCTGCTGTTGAGTGCTCTTGGGCATGCTCAGACCTGTGCAGGGCATGGGTCCCCTCCAGCAGCTCTCCTCTGCTCTCCCTGCAGATCCTCCAGGGCCTTGTTGACGTTCGCATCCCACACAATGAATTTTACCGGAAATGTAAGTGCATGGTGGCAGCCTCCTCTCCAGGCTTTCCAGAAGGCTCCCCAGGATGTGGGGACCAGCTGTCCCCAGCCCGCATGTCCCCAGCACATGGGTGGGCCCCAGCATCCCATGCTGTCTTGCTGAGGGTGGGAACAGGCAATGTCATTAACAGATTTGGGGACACACCTTGGTCGCTGGTAGCAATGCACTGCCACCCCCATGGCTGAGGGGGTTGCTGCTTCACCCTTGCCCTCCCATCTGGGTTAACAAGTGCCTATGGCTGAGGGTCCCTCTGCAGCTGGGCCTGGTGGCAGAGCAAGGACAGCCAGTCATCTCTACATGGGTTTCCCAGTGAGGGGATACTGGCAGGACTGGCCCACAGGGCCCTCTTTGAGAAGGGAAGGCAAAATGTCTCCCTGTAGGAATGACTCTCCTCTTGTCCCACTAGTGTTTTTAGAAATCGTGGATGAAAAGTCCAGGCACTCTCTCCACGAGAACATGAGCAAGATCAAAGCACCGACGCAGGTCATCTGGGGCAAGCAGGACCAGGTAGGCAGCCCCCTGCACATCCCCCACAGACCTGTCTCTGCCTGTGCCCACCCACGGGGGTACAGTAGGGGCTGTGCTGCCGAGCTGTGCACTGCTCTGCAGGGAGCTGGCACGTGTCCCCAGTGGATTTAGACGCAGGGGCTCAGCAGGGTGATGGGCAGAAAGCTGACAGCCAGCTTTCCAGAGGGAGGAGAGGGCAGTGCCAGGGCTGAGGAGTGCAAGGGGCCAGCTGGGGGGTAGGTGCCAGCATCGAAGCAGGCAAGGGCTGGGAAGAAGAATAAAGTGTCAGCAGAGAGTTGTCCTGGCAACTGGGAAGAGGATTGTGGGCAGGCTTCAAGGCAGAGTCTTCGGGTTTGTTTCAGAGGCAGGAGTGGGAGGGAAGAAGTGGGAGGAAGCAAGCTGCAGGCATGCAGAGGGCTCTATAAATGCAAAGATGCAAGTGTTTGCTTGCAATGATACCTTTGCATTGAGACAGCAGCCAAAAAGCACACAAGAGAATTCCCTGCTGCATGCTGAGGCTGCACCATGCAGCCTCTCTGCCCTGTCCCCAGGCAGGGCGATGGTATCACAAGGACTGTGTCTGCACCCTTGCTCTGCATCTCGGTTGGACCCCAACAGGGTTTCTACAGTGTCCAGCAAACCCCATCTCTCACTGTGGCAGTGACTGTTTTTTCCACTGCCATCCAGGTCCTGGATGTTTCTGGTGCCAGTGTTTTAGCAAGCGCTATTCCAGACTGCCATGTGTACATCCTGGAGAACTGTGGGCACTCGGTGGTGGTGGAGCGGCCCCGCAAGACAGCCAACCTCATCCTGGAGTTCCTGGCGCTGCTGCATAGCATAGACAACAACAAGAAGCAGGCATGAGCATGGCAGGGAGCGAAGTGCCCATGCCAGGTTAAATTGTAAAGTACTGCAGCTTTGATAAGTTCTCAGGGATCTTGTATGATTCGGGGTCAATGTGCCAAAGTCCCTGAGGAAGGCAGAATCACTGATACCTAAACCTATAGCACCATTGGCACAGCGACCTGGGGTCATTGAGCAACCTCCATAGATACCGGAACAGAAGCAGAGTATCTCCCTTTTCTACTTAGAGGTAAGGTAGAAATGAGCTGAAATCACCCAGTGTTCATCACACAGCGACCCATCTTACCTGGGTTACCAGCACGTAGTTGTTCATGACATTTACCTAAACTATATATGAAATGTAGGAAGGAGAAAGCATCCTGGACTGAGACTTACAAAATATTTCTACTACTTAGAGTCCATCGTGTTGCATGCTGCTGTGCTGTAAGAGAACCCCCAAGTGCTCCAGGCGTCTGCTTGAGTGCTCTTTGTGTAGCTCCTTAACTCATGATTTATGCAGAAAACAACAGAAAACTTCATGTGTGGAAGTCCAATGACTGTATGTGCAAAAATGTTTACACTCTGAGTGGGTTTTTCTAAATCCCTGAATAGCTCCTGTGTATTTGTAATGCCTTAACGTTGCCCAGGGTGCGGTGTCTGTGCACAGCCCACCTTGCCCAGGGTTGGTTCTCCCTGCGGGTGAACACAGCCAGTGACAACGGGGTGCAGGCAGCAGCTTTGCCACTGCTGTGGAACCGGGGCAATGGGAACTGCCCAGGGCGATCCGGCCCCTGAGCCCGAGTCAGCAATAAGCCCATGGCCAGGGTGTGACTCAGCCACCTCGGGCAAACTTTTGTCTCAGCTCCTCTATCACATTGTGCTGCTGAACACCTGGATGTAAATAATGATTTTCTTAATGAATTCTGTGAATTCTGCAAAAGCCAATGCCACCGGAACAGGCGTGAGGGGTGGGAGGGGGCTGTGTGTGTGACCAGCACAGGGGATGGTGAGGAGGGGTCAGCTCGCCTGCAAGGTGCTGGCTGGTGGTGGGGAAAGGTACAATGTGCTTCTACATCCTCTCCATGATTACAACTCCTGACCGAGTGAAACTATAGGTAGAAACAGGCAATACAGGCAAGCTGCACTTTACAGCCTGCAAGGTGATGTCCAGGGATGGATCCTGCACCTCTCCAGGCGTGGTCCCTCACTGCCTGTCCCAGGGACAGAGCGCTGGTCCCGGTCTCGGGCAGGACCAGTGGATGCTGCTGGAGGGTAGGTGGTGTGTGGTGCCCTCACAGGCAAAGCAGCAGGTGGCTGTCACCCCCAGCCCTCCTCAGGGGGTGACAGTGGGTGCTGCTAGAGTGTCCCCCCACAACTGGGAACACAGGCTTGTGGTGCTGACAGCTTCCTGAGGTACCCCAATCTGTACATACATTTGAAACTCCCCATCAGCTTCTTGGCTCTTTTTGAGAGAAGAAACATTGTTCTTTTAGAAAACCAGAAATTGCTGTTAATTGCTTGGTTATTGTTTCTACTATGGGAGTTGATTTAAAAAACAAAATTGCTGGTAGTTTTATGTGCTAAAGGCCAGAAAAATTTGTTGGATATCTATATGGTTTCTCATGCCACAGACTGCTGTATGCAAAGGATTTATATGGCTATTAAAATCTAGTGATTTAAGGAGTCCATGGTACACTGATTATTTTTTCCTTTGAAGAAGAAGGGGGCTGTGGTGTGGGATGACACAGGGGTCTTACTCTACCGCTTCTTTCCTCCCCACATTTCTGGGAGATGCAGGTTTTGGCTCGAGGAATATTTGGTAATGGAAAGAGAGATGCTGAAGACCAGGAAGGCTCATCTCATCTCTTCAAGGACCACACAAATTTTCCTTTTTTTCATTTTCTTAAGAGGAAGTGGCACCAAACACTCAAGAAGAAAAATAAAACCTCAAGGGGCAAGGAAATTAGGTTTCAAGCACCAAGATTCCTCTTAAAACCCTTGCAAGTATGTTAAATACCAATTTCATCTATTATTGCAAATCTTACTGAATTCATACACTGTGCTAGGAATAGCATTACATCAATTTACAGGCAAAAGTATTTGCATTTCTCCTTTCCCCAGGAGGCTCTTGAGGCCCAGCAGCTGCATTGTTTGCCAGAGGAGCTGCAGGGAGGGCTGAGGAGCATCTTCCTGGCACCTGATCCCCCTGCCTGTGCCCTGCCACTGCTGCAGTGATGCACGCATCAAGGTGACCACAGCACAAAGGTGGGAGGGGGCTTCTCCCCCACAGGCAGGGGCTGAGGCTGGGGTGGTTCAGGGTATCTACATCCTGTGTTGCAGCTTCTTGTAGTTCAGCAATAAAACCCCTCAGGTCTGTATTGGAGGGAGCCCAGAGTGGCCCTGCAGCAGCTGAGCCTGCTGGAGAGGCAGGGAGGTAAGCTGCCTGCACCTGCAAACACACCTGGCTGCTGCCCCCATTAACCCTCATTTCCTGCTGGGAGCCAGAAAAGCCCCACACCAAACACAGCTTATTCCCTTGGTTTTGGCTGCTGCCCCCTTGGCACTGAGCCCCCAGAGAGCCCTGGTCACTGTCCAGGTAAGGGTGTGTCTCTAGGCTGGTTATGGGGCTTGGGAAGGGGCAGAGGCTTCAGCTCCTCCTGGTGGGTTTGTGTGTCTTAAAGGCAGCACTGATGGAACCACAAGGAAAGTACTGGGTCCCAGTTGTGGTAAGCTTGGGTACTGGGAACCTGCACATAGCCTGAGCATCGTGGTGAGTCAGGAGGGAGGAGGTGTCCTTTTGGTTTGTTGCCCCATGTATAAGCACTGCTTTCCTTGTAACCATGTAGCTAAACCAGGTCTGTACTGGAGGTGGGCTGCGTCATGAGGCTCATGGAGGTCAAAGTTCACACAAAAGCTAAGTGAGGAGTTGGCCCTTGGTTGTTGTGGGCTTTGCTAAGGCTGTTTCACTGCATCCTGAGAAGAGGCTGCAAAACACAACAGGGCTGGCTTGAAATAAATCTAGTACTGCCTTTGAGCAAGCTGTTTTGCTGCTGAGCATCCAAGTCTGTGGTGGTACCTGCTCCTGGAGTGTCATTGGGAGCAGGAGGGACAGAGGTGGTGGCAGCCAAGTACCTGGGTACTTGGTGTGTGCCCAGTTGATGCTGAAAGGGAAAATGTGATGTCCTTCAAACACGGACCCTCAGGGAAACCTGGGCTGGGTCCTGTCCTACACAGCTGCAGACAGGTGCTTGTCTGCAGTGGAAAAGCATCTTTCTCCCTTTTTTCCCCAGCAAAGGAGATTAATTAATATTTGCTGCCTTGTGAGACGATTTCACCAGCACAGGTCTGCACAGAACATCCTCTGACAGGCAGAGTGATGCTCAGGGGATCTGGCACTATGGTTTGGGTGCTGCTGTGGGTGTTCCCCACCCTGGTAAGCCACCAGGCAACTGAACCTTCCCCTGACTCAATGTGTGTCACAATCCACTTGGACACGTTTTTTCCCATGGAAGCCTGGATGAGAGTGGCCTGGAGCATGGCCCCCCTCACCCACTGTAGAGGGGGCACCGCAGCCCGTACCCGTGTTCCCAGTGCTGCCCGTGGCTGCCTTGTGACACAACGAGGGACCCCTGCCAGGACCCTCCAGCTGAGACTTGCAGCGAATGCAAGAAAAAACACACACGGTCGGCGGGGGGGGGCGGGGGGGGGGGGGTCGGGTTTGGTTGCTTTTCCTTCTAGGAGGCCATTTTCCGCACAGGAGCCTCTTGGGGGCGGTTTGGGATCGTTCATTAAGCACTCGCTGAACCGCTAGTACTCGGTGACTTCTCCCTGCCGTTCCCTGCCCAACAGCGCTGCCTGTCTGCTGCTTCTGCCCGCAGCTCCAGACACGCAGAGCAAACCTCGGTTCTCCTTTCACACGGAGAAGACAGGTTCCTAGCTTCTTATGAGCCTTGCTAAGGCTGCTTCACTGTATTCTGAAGAGAGGCTGCAAAACACAACAGGGTTTGAAAAAAAAAAATCTAATACTGCCACTGAGCAAGCTGTTTTGCTGCTGAGCACCCAGGTCTGTGGTGGGACAGAGCCGGTGGCAGCTGCTCCCAGGCACTTGGTGTGTGCCTGTTAGCTGAAATAAAATTTCACTTGGTGTGAAGTTGTACTTCAGCCGACAGGTTGAAGTGGCATCTCGACAGGGTCACTGTCTTTTTTTTTGTGCCCAGCAAATAGCCGTGAGCAGGGTGCTCTGACAAGGGCTCTGGCGGTTGCCAGGAGTCAGGCACACAGCAGACAGTGCCACCTCACCCCTTCCAGAACCCCACTCTTTCCCAGAAACCTCCGATTCGCTCTGGAGAGCAGGACCCACACAGAGCCCTCTGCTCTATTGATTTTGTTTGTTTTGTTGTGTTCCGGGAAAGCTGGACAGGAGCATTGGGTGAGTGGGCAGGTTTCTGGTAACAGCACTGGGATTTGTGCTTCTCCATGGGTTTGCAGAGCACTCCCTTGGCCCGGGCTCTGGATCACCTCCGTGCAGGTGACCTGCATTCCTGGCTGGACAACACGAAGTCCTCTCCAGGGACAGACACATTCAGCTGCAGGGGAGGCTTCACTCAGGTCTGCTATGGCCTCTGCCTTTGCCACCCAAGCATTGGGAATGCCCGGGAGAGCTCGAGCACCAGGTCAGTGCCTGTCTGTGCACTGAAGGAGCAGCCTGTGCTGCTCCATAGCCATTTTATGGGACAGTGGTAATGTAAGGCTGGGAGAAATCTTGAGAGACCATCCAGGCCGTCCCTAGATCTCTCCTGCATGAGCCCTGAATGTTCCCACTGTCTTGGACACCCCACCAGAGTTCCCCAGGAGCTGATGGGCTCAGAGGGCATCCTAATGAATAGCCTGAAACTGAGCTAAAATTTAAGCTTATTACTTCTCCTATTCCCATTGGATGCTGTCAGAGTGTTCACAGCTCCCTGAAGCTCCCACTTACGTGTTCACAGACCTCCTGTGTCCAGAATAAAATCCTGCAGGCTTCACCAGCTGCTCCTGTACCTGGAGGGATCATGCAGGCAGCTGGGCACAAGATCCGGGCTTACACTTTGCTGGCTTCAAACATCGGGTATCTTGCAACAGTGTTTTAAGAGCAAACATTCCAGTCAGTTTGGTTTAAAATAAATAAATAGTAACAATAACAACCCCTCCACCACCCCCCACCCCAAATGAGGTGGCTCAGCCCATGAGTCACCCCTTCCTGCAACCTTGATCCCCAGCAGCTTTTGCACACTGGTTATTCATATCTGGAACCAGAATCCTCCTAAGTCTTTCCAAAACTACATCCTTCTTTGCCCACCCCTTTTTTTGTCTATTTGCCAAGATCATCTGTATCCTACCCCAGCCTTCCAGCACATCCCCTTGGGGCAGTCTCAGCTGTGTGTTCGCTGAGTACTCTGGCCTCCAGCTCAATTACTGAGCCACTGATGGAGCTGTGGAGCATCTCCCACTGTCTCCTCCCACTTCCACAGGGAACCAAGGGTAACTAATGAAAATAATTTTGCTGCATGTTTTGCAGCCATCTTGCAGGTTGAGTTAATATTGAGTTTCTTTATTTTTCCAGAGGGAATGACAGTCTTGCTTAGCAAAAACCCTGCTAAAGAAATATAGCCCATGCTGCTCTCCCTGCTTCAGGGGCCTGTTGCCCTATTGCAAAAGAAAATTGATTTGGATTAACAAGAATAGTTCTTGTTATTGACCATCCTGACTGTTTCTAGGTGCTTTTTACTTCCAGTCCCAAGCTGTTCGGGGATGCCATGGGGACCAGACCCAATGCCTGGAACATATTTGCCTTAGCGTAAATAACCCTTGGTGGTGTCCGTGAGGTTGGGAAATATTTGGAGTCCTGCCTTTGACCCTGTAGGCAGGAGAGATCACTGGCTTGTTTGCAGAACCAGGTGAAGGCTGGAGGACGTGGGGCTGCTTGGGACCATGCGTGTTGAGAATGGGAACCTCACAGGTGCTTTTGTGCCCATGGGGTCCCCGTCCTCGACACCCACGGCATCCCAAATTTCAACATCCCAGCTCCCCGGCGCTTGTGGCGAGGTGGCACCAGGTGGCAGCAAGGGACCAGCATGGGGAGCTGCTGCGGCACTCTGAGGGGAGCAGAGAGAACCCTAATGCTGCACCCCCTGCTCCAAACCACACCCGGATGGGGTCCAGCTCGTTGCTTGTTGGGGCTGATCGTCCAGACAGGGTCTGGTCTCTGTGGGAGCTGGGTTCTGCATACAGCCCCAAGCCTTGCGTCACCCATCCAAGGGCAAAGCCCACCATTCCTGTTTCATGCTTGGAACTGGGTGCTCTCAGGGTCAAATTCTCTCCTTCTGTAAGATGTCCAGACTTTGAAGTTCAAGGGCAAGTCACCCCTGCAAGGAGTTAAATAATTAACCTGGTTTGCAAGAGCCTCAATTTGGCCTGCAAGCAAACCCCTCTGTGCTCCTGGGGATGCTGTCACCAGCTCACAAATGTTGATTTTGGGTTCTGGCTCAGAGGGGGATGATGTGAGGGATGTGAAAGGAGAAAACTAGGTGGTGCTGAGCCAGGCCACCACTGCTGGGAGTAGTGTCAGTTCATGCATCCCATTCTAGGGGGGCTGGAGGAGGTGGGGGTGATGTATCTACCTCCTTTATCCCTGGAGAAATGATGTCAGGCCTCCCATCCCACACAGCTCAGGAGAGCCCATGCAGCATTCTCCTCTCTGCGTCTCTCTTCAGAACCCGCTCCCCTGCCAGCAGTTCACATCTGAGCAACCAGAGCACTGTGGCTAGGAGGGCTCCTGCAATTTTCCCTGCAGTGCTGAAGAGCTATTGATCTGGATTCAGTTAGTGGGAGACACACCTGGCCACAGGTTACCTGGCAGTGTTCTCTGTCTCAGTGCCTGACTTTGGTTTAGCTGTGTTTGAAGCCCAAGCAGGCGGCTCTGGGTGGAGGCCAGTGCAGTGCCGGCACACAAAAATGGGATCAACAGCTTCTTCCTGTTGTGCAACTGCTGCACAGCCCACGTAGGGAATTTTTGGGAGATTTGTCAGGGCTTTTGTGTTTTCAGTTAATATTTATTTGCTTGTTTTGCGTCTTTCACAAACAAGGAATTTAAATAGTACAGGCTGAGAGGGGGCACAAACCTTGCCTAGCCTGCCTGGAAGTGCTGTGTCCTGCCCCAGGAGCTCCCTGTGCCTTCACCTGCCCAGCCCTGGCTTCCCCTGAGCACGACTCCATGGTCCCACTGGCTCTGGAGCTAGGATTCTGGCACAAATGTTATTTACAGTTTTGCCTGGCAGCCTGCACATGTTTCTGCTCTTATGTAATAGTTCAGCCCAGGGTATGAGCCCACTCACCCATCCCCTACACACACAGAGCCCTGGGCTTTGGGTACCAACACCCCTGCTCCAGACCTTGTGCTGGGGGCAAGGGACAGCTGAGCTCATCCCACTTGTGTAGAGCCCCACATGAACCCTGCCCATGGAGCTTCAGGTTCCTGGCCAGACAGGACTGAGATGTGGGCTCCTCTCTGCTCTGAAACCTGCCAAATGCCACTTCCCTACTCCCCACTTCCAGTTTGGTCCTCTCCTCGTTGGTCCTGGGGTGCAGCTGGGGACAGGAGTAAGGCACAGCACTGTGTGTTCTAACCAGCATCTTTCTAGCAAGACCCATATTTACTGGCCTTCAGGCATTTTGTCTGTGTGTACCCCTAATCTCACTGTGTTTCTGCTTGTGGTTTCCAGAGCAGGCACAGGGATGCAGGGTGTGGGCATCGAGCTTCCTGAGGTGAAACTGCTTGTGGTGTGTAGGGGGAAAGGCAGGGAAAAGTTGCAAAACCCAGGGGCCAGAGTAAGAGGTGTGTGTCTGACATGCTGTCCATGGTTTCCGTGGCTTAGAGGGCATCAGGGCATGGGCAGCATTTGGAAAAACAACCCCTGGAGAGGCTGCTAACGTTGGCAGGAGCCTGACGTCCTGGCCTGCGAGGGACGAAGCCCACATGCTCATGATGCCATTGGCACGTGTGCTGTCCCTGGACTGGGGTGCTCTGTCACCAGAGGGGCATAGGGCAACCCTCTCCCCATCTCCATGTGCTGGGCACCAAGAGCTGGTGCCATCATCAGCTGCAGAGAGTGACCCATGTGTGGCTGGCACTGAGGGGCTGTGAGATGGGGCAGGTGCTCTCCTTGGCCTCTTGCTTTTGGGTGGGTGCCATGGGAAAGGAGTGCTCTCCTCCCACTGCCTCCAGCCCTTCCCACCATGCAGTGGCCCACCAGTAAAAGGCAGCCAGCTCCTGAGAGGTGTCCAGGGTTGGGTTGGGAATGGTGGATCAGATGAGGCAGTGAGTAGCTGCCTGCAAAAAGTCCCTCAGCCATTTCAGGCTGTTATTTAGGTCATTCCCACAGTCCCCAGGAGCCAGGTGACCGTGCCCTCGTGCTGGGCATGCCACAAACCAAACACTTGTCACTTGACTTCACCACAGTCCTAGGACACTGCTCTCTCTCGGTTTGCCTTTAATTGAGTGAGTGAGATGCCTGCCAAAGGTCAGCTTGGGGTCAGTTCCAGATCTCCCGGGTGCAATCTCATGCCAGGCAGGGAAGCAGGGAGCCTGATATTTTGCCCTGCTGACAGAGGGAGGCTGGCGTCCAAAAGGCCACCAAGGGCTGGCAGGCAGTGTGCCCAAGCACCACCCTCCTGCCTGGTCAGGGCTGCACAGGCGGGACCATGTATTGAAAACTCTGTATGTCAGCATTGGAGTTGTGAGTCGCTCCTACCTCCAGGAAGGTTATTGCCTGTGCCAGTGGGTTCAGCTGGAGTTATTCATGCTCCTTCAGGAAACTGAGGGATCCCCAGGAAAGCGAGCAAACTGCTGCAGTGGCATCAGCCAGCTCCTGGGATGGGAACATCACACTGCTCTGGGGACCACAAATCCTTAGGGAGACTGGGAAATGCCAGCCTCTCAACGGTGGTGCTGGGAGGGACTGAAAGAGTGGCAGAAACCTTTGTACAGCCCTATCTGTGTTTTCCCCATTTTAAAGAGCACAGCAAGCTTTCTTGATAAGTGCTGCCATAAATCAAAAGCTGAAGCACAACCAGGATCTCTCCTGGGATGTGCCCTTGAGTCCCATGCTGCAGGGAAGGGATGTGACACTGGTGTTCCTCTGCAGCGTGTTTGTGGTCAAAGCTTGCTCCCACCATACTCACACCTCTCCCTGTGCTGAGGACAGCTCGTGTCCTGCTCCCTTCCCTTTGTGGAGGGACAAAGGTTGGTGGGTAGTGAGAGCGGGGCCTCCCTGTTTCCTTCCCAGATACCAGCAGCAATGAGGTTCTCAGAGTTCTTTTAGGGAAATCAGGAGCAGTTTGTGTAAAATTTAGTCATCGGGGGTGGGGATCAGTCTCCTGGGACCATTACTGCAGCTGGAGTGACTCCTCCAGCTTTGTCACCAGCAGGAGCTAGTTCCCCATTTCCAGGCTCTGCACTACCTGCCATCCTTAATGATCCCCATGTCCTTCAGAAATCTGCCCAAAGTAATTCCAGGTCCCATGCCAGAGTTGAGGACACCCAAGACCTGGTGCCAGACACCCATCCTGCTGCAGCCCTGCCAGTGTGCCTTTAGCATGACCAAATTCTGACCATTAAACCTCTCCAAGCACTTGCAAAGCAATGCTGTTGTCATAGGCTGGCCTGACTGGCACCATGTGGTGTTACAATTGCCCAGAAATTGCCTTTTTGAAACTTTATTTGCAATTGCCCGCTGCTTTACCCTGTCTCAGCTGTAGGGCTGGCAGCTTATGAGACAAGTCACTGCCTGAGGCAGTTGTTGCTGAAATCATTTTAGATGTGGCCAAACCCAATCATATAATCGCCTCTGCATAATCAGAAAGGAAATATAAAATCTAAAAGCAAATAGAAGATATTATGACATTACAGGCATTGGCACCCTGGGCGGTGAGTCTGGCCTGACCTGGGGCATCCTCTCGCTTCTCCCAGACCTTGTCCTGCTGGGACCCTGTGTCTCCAGGGTTCATGCAGGGAGCTGAAGCAAAGGGGATATGCAGCCATGGAGAAGCTGCCTGCCCCCGCTCCAAAGCTGTGGTTTCACTGGAGCATTTTAGAGGAGAATGTGGTTGACTCAGGGAGCTTTCCCAATGGGAAAAGCCTCCCTTGCTGTTGGTTTGGTTTTTGTGGTGGCTCTCTCTGCTAAATTCCACCTTATGGGGCCAGTTAGTATTTTTGATATTTTTAGATACCGCTCAGCCCAGTGTCAGGACTCTGTAATTAAAGGAACTGTTTTGGCAGTTGGATGTTGCCAAGCTGGAGCTTTTGGTTTGAAACCTCCTTCGCAGAAGTATGCACGGCACCAGTGTCCCGTCCCAGTGAGGCATGGCCATGCCAGGAGGGACAGGATCCCTTTGGGCACCTGCCCACCCTGTCAGGAGGGACGGAGGGGCTTGAGGGGCACAGACATGGTGGGCTCTGGTTTTTTTGAGACCTGAGATTCTGGAGCTGTGGGGTGCCTGTGCTGCTGCTCCCTCGATGAAGGTGGCAGGCAGGGTGGCACGATGCAGAGCAGTGCCTCAAGGCGTCTTCTACTGCATCCTCTGTGCCCTCCGTGTATCCAGAGTGTGTCCCTTCTCCAACCCTGCCGTTGGGGTCACTTGTCCTGGAATCCGTCTGTGCCTCGACAGGTTGGGCAGCGCCTGTCTGAGCCAGCAAAGCCTATTTCCCTTCACAAGCTGAGAGATAAACCTAAAAATAACCTCGTTATCTTCCACTTGATCCAAATCAACATCAGTCCCAGCTATAAATAGCCATGCTATTTATATTGAGGTGGGTTGCAGGGTGTGGAGTACGGTGGGGTCACTGTCCCCTGTCAGGGGCTGACCTCACTGCAGGGGTGGGTCTCTGCACCAGGCTGCAAAGCTGCTGCTCTGGCCCCACCGTGCTGGCCATGCTGGTAAGGGCTGTGCCCCCAAGGCAGCTGCATGCCAATGCGTGCAGAGGCTCTGTCCCATTGCAAAACAGTTTCCAGAAACAGCTGGATAAACACTACCCCATGCACCCTCTCTGACATGGGGCCTTGCCCAACGTGTTACCCAAAAATCCCCTGGCACTGTTACAGCTGCAGGGCCTGCCCCCCAAGGGGCTGCTGTGGGGGTCCTACCCAGCCTCATCCTGCCCATGGTCTCGCCCACACTGATGCACTGTGCCATCCAGGGCTTGCTGCAGCCCCTGTGGTGCTCCAAGGTTGCCAAGCATGGGCTCCCAGCACCCTATAATTTAATACCTACACCCCAGATTTTGCTGCTCCCCTGTGCCAAACTTCCCCATCCCCAGGGAGTTGTGTGTTCTCCCAGCTGCAAATGCAGAGGATCTTTGAGATGGAGGCAGCAAAAGAAACTGTCTGAGGGTAACAGGGTAGGGCTGGGTGGGTCAGTGAAGAGGGTGAACAACTAAGTGGGGATTTGGAATAGGAACCTGTGCTGTTTGCTCCAGGTTAGGAAGAAATTGTTATACTGGTTAATCTCTTGGTTTAGCCAGTTGTAACAGCCAAACTGGGATAAATCCCTGCTTTTGCAACTGCATGTACCTGCTGGGAACAGGTGATGTCCCCTCACAGCATGGCCTCCTGTGCTCATACCCATCACAGGGCAGCAATGTCAAGCTGGCACATTTCACACCAGTTCCAAGGTGTGGTTTCCCCTGGCCAGGCTGTGTGATGCCTGGTGGCAGTGGCAGCCACATATCTGCCTACCCGTCTCTCTCCCCAGCTGCTCCAGATTGGGAAATGCCTGCGATGGCATGCTGGGTGAGGGAAATGATGCAGTGATCTGCAGTGTGCCAGTGGTGAGCCTGGCCCTTGTCCTGGCACCAACAGACACATCCAGCAGTAGGACAGGAGGCACGGAGCAGGCTGGTGCTGCACCAGCTGCTGTGCCACTGGCCAGTAGGTTCGGAAACCAGAGCTGTAGGTGCTGCTGTTGGAGTGATACTACAGCTTGGGCTGTTTTGGGGCTTGGGGGCACAAGCAGCCCTTTGCAGCAGGGCTGAGCCTTTGCTAGCTTTGCAGAAGTGGCAGGGCAGGGAGCCCACGGTGTCCCCGGTGCCTCGTGCTGGGCCCTGGCCAGTGCCCTTGCGCTCACTTCTCTGGGCACTGAAATTAGCCACCAACATCAAAGAGGAGGGGGGTTAAAAAAAGAGAGGAGAGGTTTTGTTTACTTGAATCAAAAATAATTTGTGGCAATGCATCTTCTTCCAAGGCAAACAGTGCAGGAGCCTGTCCGTGCTAATCTGGGAAGCTGAAAGTGAGTTAAATGAAAACATGAACGTCTGACAGGGAAACAACTGGTCTCGTGCGCTAAAATAGAGCCGGGAACGCCAGTGAGCTGGAGCTGGAGGAGCTGGGGCAGGCCTGGGAGGGAGGGGTGAAATCCAGGGCAGCAGGCGGGAGGAAACCCTCTGTGCTCCAACATTGTGCAATAAAGGATAACCTCACTCCATGCTGAGCCCTGAGCCAGCAGCCAGGTCCAACCTGCATCCTGGGTGGGCAGACCTGGGGTGCTTGCAGGGAGGGGATATGCTTGTGTGCTATACAGGGGGTTTATATGTCTGTGTGTCTGCCTACTGTGCTCGACAGCTGGGGACCCAAATGGGCCATGCGGGGAGACACACAGACCCCCTGAAACTGATGTGTGTGGCCAGAACCGCAGGAAGTGAAGTGTCACCTCCCACCACTCTGTCTCTCATGATACCCTAAACAGCTGTTGTTGTCCCCAGCATGGATGTTGGCACTGGTAACTTGTCACCAGCCTCGGTAGCGGTAACTTGGGGGTCGGCACACCCTGGGGACCCCCTTGCAAAGGCTGCAGGAGGATGTGGGGTGGTGGTACCCCTGGCCTGGCAGCAGACATGCTGTGGGGAGCGGTCCAGGTGCTGCGGCTGCAGGACATTCCCTTCAACTGTGTTTCTGCTGCAGGTCCTTTGTGTGCCCCAGGCAGGCAGGGGAGCCCTGAGCTCGGCAATGCCGCCGTGGTGCAGAGCAGGCAGCCGAGCTGCAGCGGAGGCTCCAGCTCCCCGTGCTGCCATGCGAGGTGGCAGAAAGTGCCACCTCCGATTGATGCTGAGCGTCACCACAAGGCTACTGAAAGGCCTCCGGTGTGTCACCGTGCCGCTGGCACCCGCCCACGGAGGTGTGACCGCAGGGAGCCGGATATGAAAAGCAGCCGCATTAATGAGCGCGGCGATGTGTTTGTTTGGGCAGCGGGGAGGAGAGTGACATCCGTACCTGCTGTGGGAACAGCACGGGCTGTCCTGGGCTGCAAACCTGTTCCGGCACGTTTCTGTACGCTCTGAGGGGAACCCGGGAAATGCCCCCAGTGTCAACTCTAGCAGGAGCTGAGGGACTTCTCGGTGCTGCAAAACACTTACGGAAGCTCCTGCAGCATGTTGAAGAGGATGGGACCCAATCGAGTCTGCTGGGGCAGGACAGGGACGGGGGCCCAGCCAGCAGGTTTTCTGGGGCTGCTTCTGTGTGGCTGCTGGGACATTCCCCATTAGGGATGGTGCTCGATCTCGCTCAGCTCCAGCCCCATTGCAGCTTTCCCGTGGTCAAAACCAACTGAAATTTTGCCTCTGAGGTCAGCACTTAATAACATGACTGTCAACAGGATGAAATAACTTTGCATGGTGGGACACCAGGGTACCAGCACCAAGTGCCACAGAAGCCCCATGTCATAAAGTACTAGAAACTGTTGTTTCTGAGTTAATGGTGGAGCTGAGCCTTGGCTGTGCAGGACAGGGGTCCAGCTGCTGAAAGGGTTTTGAGCTAACAAGGACATATCTTGGGAAGGGGTGAACTTCAGCCCTGTGTTTACCAGCAGAAATGTGCTGCCTTGACAGTCAGGACTTGTCAGTCAGACCTTACTTGCTCAGAATTTTTTACATTGGCATGGTTCAGCTTCACATCCTCACCTGTTTTCTGCAGAGGGGGGAATGTCCCACCTTGCGGAAAGGGATTAATTGCTTGTCTATATTTTTAGCCAGTATAGTCTGAAATAATCTGAAACTGGAGCAAAGGGGAATGTGGCACCGGGGAGGTGAGAACCTCAGGAGTAGCTGGTTGAGCTGCACCCATAAGCATCCAGCTGGAGCTGCAGGAGCAGATAGCAAGGAATACAGGAGCATGTGCAACACCCAAAGCAAACAGAGCTGCCCGCAATCCCCAGATCTGCACCTCTGCCAACGACAGGGCTGGATGGCTCTGCGGGCGACTGGCACAGGTCAGTACTCCAAAGAAAGCACATGTACATCTGGCTATGCCAACTTCTTAAGATAACCAGATACCAAGTCTGTTTAGTGCAAGAAGAGTAAAACCAAGGCAGTTTCTCTTGGGCACAGTCCCGAAGCAGAGGGCTCCAGGAGAGCTGTGCAGACATACCAGCCAAGCTGCAGCAGCACCTCACCATCTCATCATAGACAGACATTTTGCAAGGCTGAACTACATATGCTGCTCTGATGGCTGCCCATGCCTGTGTCACTGCTGCCTACTCCTCTGGAGTGACTATAGGCTGATGTCATTGTTAGTAACATGACACATGGGCATTTTCCCCTAAGGGCATTTCTTTGAAAAATTGGACTGAGGAGTGACCTTCCACCAAGTACAGTTAATTGCTAACAGGAGCAGAGAGTTGAGGGGTGCCAGCCCTGATGCATAGAGGGAGGGAGGGAAGGAGGGAGCCAGGGTAACTCGGTATTCCCTTCCCATCCAGGTAAATATGCAACATTTTCCAAAAATAAGTGACTCACCCCTACCTGGCTGCCCAGGACAGAGGACCCTGGAGCAGGTGAGTTCCTTTGGGAAGCCATTGGCTGGCTCCAGCATCAGATGGCTGTGGAGGAAAAGCAGTACAGAGCTTTTTCCTGGAAAATCATTACATGTTTGACTTAAGTCACCCTGAGAGAAGCAAGCACAGCCTGGTCCCCATTGAGCTGCACAGCAGGGAGGTGATTTCACATCTGCTGGGATCACGAGCCTGTGTGGGACACCATCGCCTCCCCCAGCATCAGCACAGTGGGATGTCTCATAAACCACAATTAAATGGTCCCTGCTTAGCTCAGGGCATGCAGGACCCCATGCCGGGAGGAGTCGTGAGTGTGCTGGGACAGAGGGTTTGGGTTTTGCTCTGTGCGTCACCAGCCCAGGGGGGTGACTTCTCTGTGGTTTCTCCCCAGAACATTGGCAGTTGAGAGCCAATTTTGTCTGTCCACCTTCCCTGCTGTGCCCTGGGTGCTGTGAGGGTGATGGTAAATGTCCTGGGGGCCCAGGCAGTGGGCCTTGCTCCTCTAGGGATTTATTCCCCTGTGGTTTTTGCGGAGGGCTGAAGGCTTTGAATTGCTGAAACCAGCACAGTTGAACCCAGAACTTGCTCCTGCCCAGTTGTATGCACAAGAGAATAGTGGTGCGGGGACATGGGCAGTTGCCTCCTCTGCCCTGCAAGAGCCTTTGCCACTGAGCTGGGAAAGGTTTATTTCCTCTGGCATATTATTACCCATTAATTAGGTAATGGACACTGTGGGTTGAGGTTTGGGTTTCACCCACTGTGGTGTCAAATGGAGGTCTGACTCCTGGCTCGTCCCCTGCCCTCATTTAAGGGTTGTGCTGCCTGTGGCTGCTGTGAGGGCAGAAGAGCATCTCTGTTGCCTGCCCTGTGTGTGGTACAGGCAGGAGTTGGGGCCTGGGACTGGCTTGCATGGTTTGTGGTGCAGCAGCTGCTCCCTGGGGTCTCGTGGATGGGGAAAGATCACAGAGGGTCTCCAGGACATACCCCAGCATTCCAGTTCAAGGCATGGGGGACTGTATGGAGGTTGGGGTGACACCAGCCTCACCTCATACTTGGGGTGTTCCCATTTTTGCCAGGTGAGGGAGGTGGCACGTGCTGTTGGTTGGCACAATAGGATGGCAGTGCTGGCTGCAACCCCTCCCTGATTCCAGCACACCTACAGCTATTTTACCGCCCACAAACATTGCATTCCTGATACCATGGGCTAGCAAAAGTACTGGCATTAACTAGAGCAGCTTCCTCATGACCTAGAAAGGTGCAAGGAGCCAAGGGCTGGTGCTCATTAGCTCTTGGGGACCCAGACAGAGCAGGGGTGATGTGCAGCCAGACTTTACCCGGGGATGCAACCTGGTGGAATCCATGCGTAGCCCCCCCAGCCTGGATGGAGGAGATCCATCTGTCCCGTGAGGGCTCCCTGCATCGCTGCCAGCATATCCACTCACCCTGCAGCTCCCTCATTTTAACATGCTTTTCTCATTTGCTACACTGTTATTTTGCTCTGAAAGAACTTCAGGAGATTGCTTTGTGTCCATCCTGCTGGGAAGAAGCAGAGCCACCCCTCTGCTCTCCTTGCTCCCTGGTGTAAGGAGGCCCTTCTTTTCCCCTTTTATTTTAGTACTTTGATGTCCTCATAATTTATTTTTGCAGCAGAGTTGTTTTCATGATAAAATGGAAATGTTTCTCATGGGTGGCTTTAGAATGAAAGGCTGAGTGAGTAGGCTAAAAATAGCATCGTGTAAGCCTCTGGCTGCCTGAGTGACTGGGCTGGGCAGGCGCTGCTTGCTGAGCTGGGGAGGGGACCTGGTGGTCCCCAGGGCTGTGTCCAAGGAGACCCTTGCCAATGGCTAACCCTTGCTTCACTGGAACACATGGCTGGTTCACAGGCCAAGCTCAGGATTGCTTTTCTCTGGAGCTAACTTTGGTTATGCTGCATTAGGGGCGGACATCCCCTCTCCTGAGACGTGGTCCTCCTGAGACATCCCCCCTCTGTGTGTGAGCTCCTGATGGCTGGATGGGGACACAGAATCCCCACAGGAGCATTGCAAATGGCATGGGTGCACAAGGCAGGGCTACTCAGGGGGAGCTGAAGCCCCCAGCTTCTCCCCACCTCCAGCAAGGAGAAGTCAGGAGCTGATGAGCAGGATGAAGCTAAAGAACCATAACTCAATAGCTGGGTCTGCCCAGCCCCTGCATCTCTCCCCAGGGGCGCATCGAGGGCTGCCTCTGTGGCAGTTGGATGTGTCCTGAGCAGGATGTGGCTGTCAGCCTTTATCCACTGGAAGTAATGCTGCTGGGGAGAGCTCTCCCAGTAATGTCTCTCATTACACGAACTGACTGCCCCGCTAGGAGGAAAGTTCATTCCTGTTTACCCGGTTGACTCATCTTCCCTTTCATCTTCTCTCTCAGATGTAGCTTATTATATGGTGCTATAAATAGGATTTGCTCCTGATTACATGTGCCCAGCTCTCACCATTTCTTGCCCAGGTGTGACGTCAGCAGAGAGCCTCCCGGCATGGTTGTGTAACATTTTGTTATGGCTCTGGAAATGGGAGTGGGCGGGTGGGCTTGTCTGGGGCTGTCTCCTCCTTTTAGTTTTGATGGCAATAGCTCTATGGGTGCCTCTGACCAAATCTCATCACAGCAACCCTTTCTTCTGTGCAACCACATCTCTTCTGTCTTCCAAGTGCTGACCCCAAAATCCCACTGCCGTGTGCCAGGCCCCACTGCTGGATTCCCACTGTCTTGGAACTGCAGAGCAGAACCATTCAGGCTATGACCTTGCTCCACAGTAGCTGTGAGCAGCTAGGCAGCATGGCAGATCCCAGTCAGAGACAATGCAGTCACTTGGTGTCCCATGCTTCAGTCGCATGTTAGCAGAATCCAGCATATTTCCCGAGTGTGGCTTCAGAGCCCTGTAAATGTGTCACAGATGGCAGGAAGACCATCACAGGAGCTTTTTTTGCTGTGTAGGTGCACCGAGTCACCCTGCAGCCATCTCTGACGAGTAGGTGCCAGGCTGGCTGGCCTGGCACAGCAACACTCCCAGGAAGCATCAGCACATTGCTCAAAGGCATTTGATATAAATAGATGGGCGGCTCAAACCGAAAGCTGTAATCATGTACGTGCCAGCACGAGACAGGAATGGGTAAACACAGGTGGCTGCTGTGTCCGCCAAATGCAGCTCAATGACACCACCAGCATCTCACAAGTGTGGCCCAGTGACATAAATATCCTCAGCATGGCTGCGAGGTGGGGAGCAAGATGAACAGAGCCCACAGCTCTGATAGGATGGCAGAGTCAGCAGAGATAATGGGGCCTTTGGCCTCCTTGTCCTCCATACAAATCCACACCTGGGAAGCTAAGGACATTGAAAATGATGGCAGGGATTGAGCTGATCTTGACAGTGAGTACTGTGGTGCCAGGGATGTCTGCTTGGTAGCAGTCTCTGCAGAGTTTGGGGGCTGGTGATGCAGTTCCCAGCCCGAGGCACAGTGAAGTCAGCTATTTACTGAGAAATTACTCTCAGCTGCAGGCAGGCGAGGTTCAATTGCAGATGAAAGTCAAATATTTACAGCATTCAAATTAGTACTGTGATCTTCCGGGTTGGGAAACCGTGAGCACCGATTCCTGTGTTGAACAGAAATGTTGGCAAGCTGGTGGCTTTGCCCTGCTCCAGTCCTGCCACAGAGAGCGTGGACCAGCTGGCCTTGTTTCCCAGTGCTGCCCTTGAGGGATACCAGTTCCCTGTGGGTTTTTGATGCCCGTCACAGTGGGTGAAGGTTCTGGAGTGTGCTACCAGGTTTTTAAGGCCATGAAGAACAATGATCTCCATTTAGTGGATCTAATCCATAATAGGGACTATTGTGACTCTCACATTCCTCGGTCATCATTTGGGTGGTTAATTACCCTTGCTCTTAAGTAAACAGATAATTTTGCCTTATTGAAGGGAGGATGTTGAAGAGACAAAAGATGGGGTATGGGCTCTGCTTATCTCAAGTGCAGTAGTTCCTCATGGTCCTGCCATGCAGGATGAGGGTAGGTGGCTGATATACCAAGCATGGGGCTGCATCTCCAGGCCATGGACCACCACTGAAGCTCTGCCTTGAACCTCCTACGACACTTTGAGGAGCCTGTCTCCATGGATCTGGGGTGATTTTTGATGAATTTGCATGACTCAGTGAGTAGGGAATTGATCACTTGCCAGCAGGGCTGGCGTCACCAGCCAGTGTGAGAGAAATTTGATGAGAACAATCAGTATTTATTAAGGTGCTGGCTCTGGAAGGGAAGCGCCCTGGTGAGAGCCCTGGGGAAGTGGTTGTGACCGGAGAGCCTGGGTTTCCTGGCAGATTTAGGCAGCAGGATCTGGGCAGCCTCAAGCTGGTAGAAGCAGAAAACCTTATTGCTTTTGTGACTGCTGTGCCACTGTTTCTAGTTTCGCTTTGCATTGATGCTCAGAGACTTACTTGTTTTAACTGAGATGCTGGAAACTGCTTCAGTGATAAGGAGTTGTCAGGGCAGGGATGTGTGAGCTCGTGTTGTGATGTCCCCCCTTTGCCCTTTCCAAAGCCCTCAGTGATAAGAAAAGCAGGAAAATGAAGAACCACAAATTCACACTTTGAAGAACTTCTGTTCACCTAAAATAAGGGGGGAAAGAGCCTGAGCATGTTTCCCCATCCTCCCCAGGGCAGCCCACAGGAGTGAGGCTGTCTTGAAGCTGCCCAAGTAGAGATGGAGGATTTGGGACTCTGCAGGGGGTAAGGAAAACTCTCCTGGATGGATACCTGCACATGACACAGGTGCCCTGTCTGTGAAGTTGATTGGCTGTGGATTGCTTCTGTGGCACTGGCCATGGCAGGGTGGCACAAGCTGTGCTCCAAAAGCCTGGGGATAGGGCAAGCAGGACTGGAGCTGCTCTGAGAGGGCTGCAGTCCTGGCTGAGCCACACAAACTGTGTCCCTGTGGGGTGACGGTGATAACAGGTGACAACAGTCCCTGCCAGTTGTCAGCATAGGTGTGCCACGGGCTTCACAAGCAAGCATGAAGTGAGCCTCTTGTCAGCTTCCCAAGGATGGGAAAGCCAGGGCCAGACCCCTCAGCTCCCGGGCACATGTGCATGCTACCGGCCTTGTGCCTCCCCACCAGCACAGAGCCAAGGCGCTTGCAATGAGGGAACCAAAACACAGCAGCCAGGAGGATTTTGCAGGCTCTTTCATTAACCTTGGCCCAGATACAGTTTGGTTTAATAATCCCTACACAGATTGCCCAGATCAGGGCAGCATTTGCCTCATCTCTGAGATGAGAGACAGAGAAAATCATCAGGAGTATTTTTTTCAGAAAACTTCATAATCTCCATGACCCATCTGACAGATTGGCCTAGGAAGGGGGGCAGCTGCCCTACTCCATGCCAGACACAGCTCACGTTCCTCCCAAATCCGGCACGGCTGCTGCGCTCACTCAGCTTTTGAAGCCTGCCCTACTTTGGATCAGCCCACAACATCTTTGATTTTGAGGTCAGTGACAGCTGCTGGCAAGCCTGCACACCCTTACGCCGTGTTTACTTTTTAAGCAGCTCAGTGTAAATACAGAACTAAAAGATTCCTTGGGCTGCTTTAACCATTTCAGTATTCCTGCAGAAGAATTCGGTACGAATTGGGATGGGGCTCACAGCCTTCATATGGCTGTAGCTGTTTGCACCAGATGAGGCTTCAGTTCTGCTTAATTCTGGGTTTGATTATTGATCCCTCACTATTAACTGAAGAGGAGACTGGGGGGACTTCATTGTGATCTACAGCTTCCTCTCAAGGGGAAGCAGAGGGGCAGGCACTGATGTCTTCTCTATCATGACCAGTGACAGAACCCAAGGGAATGGCATGGAACTGTGTCAGGTGAGGTTTAGGTTGGATATTAGGAAAAGGTGCTTCACCCAGAGGGTGGTTGGGCACTGAAACAGGCTTCCAAGGGAAGTAGTAATGGCACCAAAGCTGCCAGAGATAACAAAGTGTTAGGACAATGCTCTTGGGCACATGGTGTGACTTTCCTGTGCAGGGTCAGGAGTTGGACTCGATGATCCTTGTGGGTCCCTTCCTCAGGGAAATTCTATTATTCTATGATTTTGTGATAATTGCTTTATGCTGGGCTCACACATAATCTGCAATCTCCTGTTATTCCTTTTCCCTTGAGAGATGGAGAGGATCTTTGCAATTCTCTGATGACTTTCTATATCCTCTCCCCTTTGGGGGATGCTGAGCTTTTCTGGTGAGGTGTTTGCCCCATGCCGCTGACAATGCACCCCCTGCCAGCCCTTCCCTGGGCAGAGGCACCATGATGCACCCTCCAGTCCTTCTCCATAAGCCAACCCTTCCTTCCTGCTGCCTCGCTGGGAGAGCCTTAGCCCCGTGGTGACAGGCAGCTGGAGAGCAGCAGGAGGCCAGCAAGACGTCATCTCTGTGCTGGGAGAACATGCTGTTCCCTTCTGCGAATGACTCGGGAGGAAGGAATTTAACTTAGAATTTCCTCCTTAAGAGCTCCAGCCCTTGTTCTGGCCAGATGCTTCTGGGAGAGGGATTTTGTCCAGCTGGGTTGCAGGAAGAGGGCACAGGGTGGCTTTAGGGATGGGATGCCCCTGGGTAAGGGTGCTGCGAGCTTGGATCCCCTTATTTCCTAATTTCTGCCAATGGCTCTGGCATAGGTTTCTGTAGCTGGCTACCAGGGAAGTTCTGAGATGGAGAGGTGGGGAGGAGAGAGGTTAAAACCTGTTGTGGCTTAGGCAGCCCCTGCAGGGCCCCAGAGGTGCTGGTAGACACGGTGACAGTGTCAGCATGCCTGGGGAGGCATGCCAAGCATTTGCAGCCTCTCTGGCATGCTGAGGGCTCGATGGAGATCCCCTGCTTCTCCTTGCTGCCCCAGGCCTGTATAGCTTGCCCTGGGCAAGCTGCCCACAGCAGTCCACCCAGGGGCTGCAGGGCCCCCCATGTCCTCTTTGCAAAGAGGTGCCAGGCAAAGCTTCCTCTTTGCCACGTGGCTGCTTGTGCCACCTTGCAAGCTGAGCCACCCTTCCACGTGGCCAGTCAGCACGTGAATTGCTCTTGCCCAAAAGCACGAGCCAGTTGCCAGGCTGGAAATCATGACTTCCCTGCAGTAGCAGCTCTCTCTTTTACTTGCTCCAGAGCCGTGATGTTCTTGTTTTGGCTCGGCAGTGGTCTCTGGGTTCTGGGAACAGCTGGCATAATTAGTGCCTTTGGTGCCACTTGCTCATCATGGGCATTGAAACCCTTTGCAAATTTCTCTATAAGAACTAGGTCAGCATAAACTCTCTCTTTGGAAAGACAAGAAGCACAGAGGATTAATTAACTTGCTTGGTATTGCACAGCTAGGCAATGGCAGTGCTGTCAGAAAGCATGCCCCGATCCCGGGGGAAGCTGAGGCTCTTGCAGCAGGGTGCTCCTCCTCCCGATTGGACACGATTGAGATGCCCTGTGTTTGCTCTCCCAATCCAGGCTCCATCCAGCAGCTGGTGAGGGCAGCCTGGTTGTCTGCTGGCTGAGTGATGAAGCTCCCATCCTTACGGCCTTACAGCTCATGGTTGCTGATGCCTGGATGTTTGCAGCCGCTGCCTGTTTCAAAGCAGCAAAAGCTGGCAGTGATGTAACCAGGTACTAAAAATAGCTTGAGGAAGAGTTCCTGAAGCAGCATGAGAAACTGCAGGGAAGGGATAGATGTGAGGACTGGATTAATGAGAAATTACCTTCCCAATCAGTGCTGATCCAGTGTATCCACTTGGCATTGCCTGGAGTGCTGCTGCTGCAGGGGTGATGGGCCAGGAGCACTTGCTGCTGCTGGCTCCCTGCATCCTGAAGACCTGATGGAGCATGTTCATCCCAGTTGGGAGACACCTCTGCTCATCCCCATCCTTCCCAACTCTCATGTGGGTCTTCTGGTTTGCATTCTTATCCATGGAGAGCTGATGGGGAAAGCTGGTGGAGAAGACTATAGCTGTGTGGAAGGGAAGGAGTGAGAGCCTGCAGCCAGGGTCAGGAGGGTGGAGGTCACAGCCATGGGCACGAATGTTACAGCATTTTTTTGGGACTGGTCTGCTAGTGAGTGAAGCAATCTGCTTGGGAAGCCCCCATGAACTAACTGTGGAATCTGCAGTAGTTCAGCCCATTCCTCCATGGTGCCCATCACATAAGGCTGAGCTTCCCCACATGGCCATGGCCCCAAGGGGACTCGTAGCCCTGGAGCTCACAGGACCTCACTGCCAGCCTGCGCTGCAGTATTGTGGGCTCTGCCTTGAGCACCGTCAGCTCCTCAGGGGGAACAAATCCATTGGAGGGAGGGATTTTGCTCTTCCATGACTAAAGAGATTTAGATTTATTTTCAGATGAGTTAGGCTTCCTTGTTCAGGACATCCTGGCAGAGTTTTCCCCTTCAAGGTGGAATGAAAATGCTTATCTGCAAAGCTAAAAGGCACATGGGATTATGTTCTGACTTCTACAGCATCATCTCCTCCTTGATGGCTGCAGTAACGTGCATGACTGCTCAGGGGGAAACCAACAGGAGGAGCAGGCAAGGGGAAGGAACGGGAGGAAACCCACATCCAAGCTCCTCCACAGGAGATAAAATGAGAGAGCAATGGGGGCACTGCCTCTGGGGGCACACTGAAGGGTGAAAGGGAAAAGGAGGGAGGCTTTGGTTCCTGTAGTGGGGCATTAATGCTGCAGCATCCACAGCCCGAGCCTGCGGTTATTTGCTTGCTGCAGGCTTGGCGGGCAGGGGACAGAGCTGCTGGTGAGTGTGAGCTGTCACAAACTGGAGCCACGTTTGATTTCTGTGAGGAAGGAGGTATCGCAGACAGCACCTGGCCCATCTGCAGTGAGATGGATTGTGGTGAGTGAGGCATCACAAGCCCTTTCCTTCCTGCACAAAAGGTGCCCTGTGATGTGTGAAATACAGACAGTCCCCTCTCAATTGCTATTTCTGCCAGCATTTATTTCTCTCATTTGACTTACTGGTGTAAAGTCTTGTAAGCATTAAGTCTGTTGAATGGGGATGAGAAGTTTTAACCAGTTCTTTACCTGAGGGATTCAATGAGGGATGTCTGCATCTGCTGAGACAAAGCTTTTGACCTTCTCTTGCCTGAAGACACCTCCCAAAAGGTCTGCTGAGACCAGCCCCAATCCCCCAAAAGTGGGAGCAGGATTTGTGGAGCATCTCTGGGCGAAACCAGGCTGTGCAAAGTGGCTGCAAAAGTGAAAATGTTATTCAAAGGCCAGGGGTGGCATGTTTAAAGCAGATGAAGCACAAGCTGACTTATTTTGATTGATGTTTATATCTGAACTGGCTTTACCCTGCCCTAAATAGTCTGCACTGCTGTGCTGCACTGAGCAGTGCTGGTGACATTTCAGCAGTACCAGGTGGGTAGGTGAGGTGGGACGTGCGTCTGAGGGACACCAGCCAAAGCCCAGTATCACCCAGCTTGGGAAGTTCCCAAAATGTTCCCTGGAGGAGTTTCAGCTCTTAGTCATGCTACTGTGCATGCTGGGGAGTTGGGCCTGTTTTGCTGAAGGCAAAATCATGAAATTGTGACCATACAGAGGGCAGAGAGTAGTGCTGCGGGGAGAGGTCTGGGTGCCCCAACCAAGACTGAGGACTCTGGCCAAAGCCTGGAGCAGAAAGCACAATCCCAGACACAGGGATCTGGCCTTAAGCACCCCCATGATAAACATAATTATTCCACAAATAATAATACAAATGGAGATAATTAGTCCAGCCTGCTGGAAGGGCCCTTGTACCACTGCCTGGCCCTGTGGGATGGAGAAAGGAGCAGAGGGATTTATTCACCAAGGAGTGCCTAGGGGAGGCTCAGAAGAAGGAGAATCAGCCAGTGAAGCTGCAGGAGATCAGGCACTGGTGGATGGGGCTGCCTCAGCCTACGAGCACAAGAGGAAACTGAAACTGCTGGGTCTTTCCAGCTTCAGCTGCCACTGAGATGGTCGCCCACGGAGCACTGCAGCACTGACATGGGAGGCAAGAGCAAGGCGCTGACCCAAACCTGTGTATTTGGGTTTTCACTCTGGCTGCAGTCTGCTGCCCCAAACACAGCCCACCAGCCAGATAGATTCCCAGTACACACTGCCAATAGTGCTGGAAGACCATGTGTGGGTGATATCTCTGTGCCAAGGTGGCCATGGCTCTGTACCTCCAGTGTTACAGTGCCCACCAGGAGTTGGGGTCCTGTCTGTGCATTTAAAGGCTTTACCTTGCCCAGCAGGAAAACTTAGAAAAGATTGTATGGAAAAAACCCTCTGGCCTCTCCTAACCTTTGGGAACTTGCTATCTCTGTATTGCTCTTTTTGTGTGTTTTTGGTTAAGTTGTTTCATCCTACAAAGCACATGAATTCTGCCATGGCAGCAGATCATTAGGTAAGAGTCCCACTGGGGAGTTATAGCCTGGGCAGACAGGACTGGTGAAGGGAGGGCAGTGGGGGGACACAGCTGTAATCGGCATTTTGTTGTCAGGAGACCAAGCTGGATCTCCGTTAGCAGCCCATGGACACTGTTTCCAGAGTGCTGCATGGCAGATGAGCAAGACTATCTTTCTGAGGCTGGGAATCTCATCTGAAACCCACAGGAGTGGGTTTGGGAGTGGGTCTAGCAAGAGTCCTTGTTCTCTGAAGGGGCTGAAGATCTCCTGTGTCGGGCCAGGGAGTGGATTGCATGTGTCGCTGGCTCAGAGACAGTTCTTTGTTGCTACCCTCTTTTCTGATTGCACTCCTTCCTCTTCCCCAGGCAGCAGAGCAGGCTGCAGCAGGATGTGGGCACACACAGCCAGTTCAGACTTCTGCAGAAACCCAACAAGCACAGGCAGCTGGGCCGTGACACTCAGCCCCTTCCCAGCAGGAAAGCAGCCTGCCCTCTGGGCACTGCTGCGGGCCCCATTGCCAGCACACCATGGCTCACAGGTGCTCCCTGCTTGCCTGAAGCACAGCCAACAAATTAAACCTTAAACTATAAATTACAGATGTTTTTTGCCTGTGGTTCCTGGGTCTGGTCAGATCAGCTGAAAGCAACTTGGGGTGGAGAAAACCCTTTCCATTAATCACAGCCTTTCTCAGGAAAGCACAGATCTTTCACCTGTAATCCCTCACACCTTGCCTGGTGGAGCAGCAGCTGTCTGCTCTCCATCTCTGTAGCTCTTGAGAAATTGCAGAGCTGTGCTTCCATCCAGTAAACAAAGTCCAGTTGTGTTTTTCTTCTGTGACCCATCCATCAATATGTAATTACTCAGGAGTAACAGAAAGTTCCTGGCAAGGGACAGGGTTGCCCAGAGGGTGACTGAACTGCTGGGGCTTTTCTGGCTTTACTGCTGCCCCATGTGAAAAAAAATGAACCCAGTGCTATCCTTCTTCTCCTAGCTGCATTCTCATAATTACTATTTTTGACATTGGGAGGACTGAGGATAAAGCATGGAATCTATTTCTGTGCAAGACACCTTTAAAGCATGACGTTTCCCTGCCACTTCATTAAGCACTGTCCTCCTTTAGTGGCCTGGCTTTTTCAGTCCTGAATCAGACACATCCTCTGATGAAATGTTTTGCAAGTAAATAATAACTAGAACCATGTGCATTAATTTGAACTACCACAGGCACGTAAAAATGGCACAGACCACACCATGCAGACAGAGCATGGGATTATTAAGATTTTTGGTGAGGAATACGCAGTTAGAACGTTGTATTGGGTTGAAACTGGGTTGGTGAGAAGTGGTTGAATTTTGGGAGGTTTATAACTTTTTGATCCAGGGTCTTGGTTTTCATATAAATGAAATTTTGCACCCTCGCATGGTAAGAATACTGAATTAGAGAACTTTATAATAGTCCACTGCTCCCTGTAAAAGGTTCAATTCTTAGATCCTTAGCAAGGGGGATGAAAAAATGAAAATGCATTAACTTTGTTTGAGGCTGTGTCCTCCGGATTGTGGATTTGACAGCCCAAGAGGGAGAAGCTCACTCTGCTGTTTCCTATATTGTACCAGTTTGGTAAATAACCGGAAGTGCTTGTTCTTTTAAACTGTCAGTCTGGCACTTTTCACCATGTCTTAAAAACTGTACATATGTGTATATATATACACAGTGTACACAAGGGAGAGGAAGGTGTTTGTGGAATCGGAATGTTTGTTGCCTATTTGTTTTGTAAATGCTTTTTGGCAGTGGGAGAAACTGCCTGCAGGAGCAGATCCCTACAGGCTTAAATGTATCTCCTTTGTCTTGGTGAGGAGGAGGAGGAGGAGGAGGGTTGAGTTGCGCTGCTATTGCAGTGGCTCCTGCAGCTAAAGCTCCTTATGTTGGCCTCACGCCATTGCTCAGGGGGAAATGCTCTCAAGAAGTGCTGCAGGGTCATCTGGACTGCCACGCAGCCAAAGGATCAGCCTTCCTTGTGTGTCTGGGAGCACAGCTAGCTGGAGGTTCATCCTGGACCTGATGGGATGGGATGGGGTGGCTGGAAGTTTAGGAAGCAACTCTAGGAGGTGCACAGGCAAGAGCAGTGTGGGAATGAAAGGCTTGCCAAGCTGAACTCAATGCTGACATCTTATTACAGGCATGAACCGTATCAGGGAAGCTCTTCGTGGAGGAGGTAGGAGATGCCAAGTAACTTGAATAGCCTGGAATTACTCCCCCGCTAATTAAGAGGAACGCAAAGAAGTGCAGCGAGGAGTGTGGCTTCAGGAAACCTAATGCTGCTGTGAGCGTGTGGGAGTATTCCCAGCCTCTGGAGGGATCATGCAGCCACCCACTGGAGAAGGGTGCCATGGTCACCTCAGCTCCCCTCTCCCTGTGGCAAGGGAACATAAATACGATGTGAGCCCTGGGCTAGCTCTGGACTTGCAAACACAGATTAAAACTAGTAGCATGTGTCAGTAACTTCCAGCCATAACTGCTTTCTTCAGTAAATTATTGGCCCTCTCAAGACCAGCTTCAGCCCAAAGAGGTATAGATTTGAAAGAAAATTTTTAAATATCCAAGGGAAGTCATCAGGTTTAAATGGTGAGAGACACACACAAAACCAGATTTTTATATTCATGTAATCGTGATGGCACCAGCCAGATAAATGGGAACACTCTCACCAAGCAGCCCTGCTTGGCTTTGACTGTCAGCCTGATGAACAAGAGGCGTATTTTATGCAGTGAGAACCAAGGGGTATAATTGTTTCTTACACAAGGCTCTAGTCACGCTTTTACTTTAGAACAATTAGAAATCAAAGATCTCTTGCCCTCTAAACCTCTTTGGTGAACGAATGCTCACCTCTCCAAACCAAGGAGCCATTCCGGGACCAGAGATGCCTGAGGCCCACACCACAGGCAGGCAGTCGGGAAGCAGAAGTGGGAGGTTTGAGCAAGATGCTCTGTGTAGCCTTGCCTTGGCAGCTCAGGGCCAGAAAGGCTGGGTCCCTTCTAGAAAAAAAGGATGCCTGTTGCTGGGTGTGTTGTACAGCAGAAGTGTGGCGGCTTGTGTGGCTTTTAGCTCTCTGACCTCTATTTAAATGAAACGCATAGTAATTTGTATCTAAGTGGAGTTGTTCGTCTCATTAGTGTGATTAAATAGATGACAGAGCTTTACTAAGTTCATTGTCAGAGAGACTGTTGCTTAGTAATTTAAGCTGCAATAATCTCATTATTCTTTTTCCTTACAATGATGGTGGCTCTGTTGTTACCCGCAGATCGTGGCCTTGCATTCAAACCTTGACGACTGCAATTGCATTTTGAACATCAGGCACTGGCTCGAAAAAGTCATCCAGGGTAAAGCTGAGTGAGGGGAGCCTCCGGGACTTTCAGCTGCCTTTGCCTGAGATTTTTGGTGTAGAGAAGCAGAAGCACAGGATGTGCAGTGAGCTCAGGCACACAGCCCCACGTGCCTCCTGTGCTTCCAGGGCTCTGCAGATGCTCTTCCTCTGCCTCCTCGGGGGGCGAGCTGTGGAGGGGCCCTGTAGCTACGCGCTGGGCCCGTCCGAACTGACGGCATGTATCGCACACCAAGGGACAAATGGTTTTCAAGCAGGCACTGAGGGCAAGTTACGGAGAGCCCGGCCCATGGCTGCTGCGGCTTGCGGAGGTTGAATCCACAGGTCAGGGAGGTGAAGGGGACAGGCCCCAGCCTGTGCGTGCCGGGGTGGTGTCTCCAAGCTTGCGGCCACAGCCAGATGCCCAGCGCGGGGCGCTCGGGCGGAGGCCATGCCCTGCCCTGTGTTTGCCTCGCGGAGCGGAGGCAGGGCCAGCTGGGAGACCGGAGGGGTCGCTGGTCCCCGCCGGCCGCTGCCCGTGCTCCCCGAGGAGGGGGCGCGAGGCCGCCCCTGCCTCGACTCCCCTGCCCCTCTCCCCTGGCAACAGCGGCGCCGGCGGCGCCCAATCAGCGCGCGGCGCTGCGCGCCCAGCCAATGGGGAGGCGGGCGGGAGGGCGGGGCGCGCCGGAGCGAGGAGGGCCGGCCACGCGCCGCGCCGCCATCTTGACGTCTGAGGAACAAAAGCGCTGAGGCCGCCGCCGGCGCCGGCCCCGCACCAGGTAACGGGTGTGCCCCGCTCCCCCCGCCGCTGCTCCTGCCCCCGGGGGGCTCGCCGCTGTGGGGACAGCCGCAGCCCCCGCCCGCAGGTCGGTGCCCGGCCCGGCGGGGCGGAGATGGGCGGCTGCCCGGCGGGGATGCTCGGTGGCGGCCTCGGGGCATTGCCGTGCTCAGCGGGCAGGGAGGGGGGCCCTGGCCTGGCGTCACCCCGGGGATGCGGGTCTGGTCGGCGGGGGGGACAGCGGTGACAGCTCTCGCGGAGCATCCCCGTCCGCACAGCGCTTCCTGCGCTCTCCGCGGGGCTTGCGGGGCGGGGGCTGCCGGCCGCTCTGGCCCGGGCTCGGCGCGGGGGGGCCGCGCTTGTATCTCCAGTGGCTGCTGACCCCTGGGCTGGTGGTCGCCTCAGGCTGTTACTCAGCAGTTCTGTGAATCGCCTGACGTTATCCGTCCGTTTTGCCCGGGTGATGGGTGTGCTGCTGCTCTGACGGCTGCTTGGTGCGCTCGGTGATAGTTCAGAATGAAAAACGGGTGCTGCGGGATGTGTTGCATAAGTGGATGTGATGCTCAAGAATGCCCTTTTTCTCTGTAAACTGTAAGTGCTGGGTGATGCCTTGTTAGGAACTGGTTTGAGCATCACGGTTTTATAATACCTTGTTAACGTGACTTGGGAGCTGCAGACGGTTTAAACAAAAACACTTGTGGTTGGGGCTTTGGAAATAGGCATCCAGCTTAAGGAAATAAATGTTATCGTTGTTGATGGAATAACAACTTCTTGGTAGTTACACCCTGATATGCCCTTTGCCTTAATTCCACTGTGAAAAGTACACATGTTTAACACTGATATCTTTCCTGATGTATGCTGGAATTTAATCGCCCTCTACTTCTAGGCTGCCTTTTTTCTTTTCCCCCTTTCTGTTTTTTTGATACAGTGCCTTATGTGTCCCATATACTCAGCTGTTTTAGAAATGCATCCAGTGCCCCTGTGCTTTTCGTGAACATCTAAGGGGACAGTTCTGTGTCAAATATTGTAATTAGAATTTGGCTTTAATATTTGGTTCTGGAACATTAATGTTTGGTTTAACTTTTCAGTCAGGTGATGTATTGGTCATTACTCAACGTGCAGCACTGAAATGGTAGTAGAACAGTTCATATCTGACACTTGAGAATAACAAGGTCAGGGTTGTTTTGGCCAAGAATTGGCCTCTTTGGTCATAATTTTTCTCATGTGTATGAGATAAAACCGACTTGTAAAATTTTCTTTAAGTTCATTTGTGTAATTGTAATGTTACCTTAATGGTAACATTAAGGAATGGAAACTGAGTTTATATACGCATGCATCCACACATAAATATGTGTGTTTTAAAAATGGACAGATTAATTTGTTTACATTTGGCTGATTTAGCGTCTTTCAGATTGCTGTTGCATTTTCTTCTTCAGTAAATAAGAACCTAGTGATTTAACTGCCAGAATTCAGGAAAATTCCTTTAAATAAAATAATACAAAGTGTTCAGAAGTGCCTCCTGGTTAAAGGTTGTGGGAAGGATTACAGCCATTCACATGTACTTGTTTGTAAGAAATTCCAGATATTAAACTTGGCCGTGTAGCTTTTCATAAATTTACATTCATTTAATTGAAAAAAAACTGCTTTTCTTTTCTGTCTTTGATGTTTATACCTTTCTGAAGTAAGTCTGTTATCTTGTCTATGGTGCTTCAGTCATACAAGCAAATGGAAGCTTTATGTTGTTGTTTCTTCTGGAGGAAAGGTAGATCAGAGCTGTCATAGCCATATCTGGTGTGGTAGTTTGGAAGCAGCTGGAAAACTGGACAGTGGTCAGTCACATGAATCCTGGGCTTTGTACTCTCAAAAATTCTTTCCCTACCAGTTGCTTGGAAGGAAGATTTTAGCATTTGTCAGGCATGACGTTTTGAAAAACCAGGATGAGAAAAGATGTTCAAGAACCTTTTTGCTGCATGTCAGTGGATGGGCTTTCATCCAGGTCACTGGTATTGGTGGTGCTTTAGTTGTTCTCCAGTCAGCTGGGGAGCGTGAGGCTGTTTTGGGGATGTTTTTTCTTTTGACAGGTAGGGGAAGGGTGCAAACCTCGAGGCACTGAGCGTGTCTCAGTCTGTCAGCAGTGGTGACACACAAATGTCTGCCCTTTTGGTTTCACTGGAGGCAGGGAAATGTGTGCTGTCAGGTTGGCGGTGAAAGATCTGCTTCACTAGTGACGTACAGTATCCTTGTGGAATTTACCTACAGGGATAAATGAAATAGAAGCCATTCTTTAGAATTTCTAGTTCTTTACTGTCTGAGTATTTTTTAGTGAATTGAATTAGATAAGGTCTAGGGAAATTCTGGAGTAACTGGTATTAAATGTTAATTATTTTCAACGATTCCTACTTGATGGTGTGGGAGATAGCTGAGGTGTTTCTTTGAGAGGTCAGGAGTGCTGCTTCTGCAGCAGGGTTAATGCCTGCCTGAGCTTGAGAGTAGGTCCAGGACCAGATTAGGCAAAACAAGTGTCTCCTCTCTAGCATACATGATGCTGGCCTTCCTGGGGAGCTGTGCTTCAAGTGGGAAAGGCTGGGGGCAAAGGCTGGTTTTTGATTTGAAACAAGATTTGATGTGGTTTTAAATGCTAAGCCGAGGTATAGGCTCTTCCTTTTTGATGTAATTCACTGGTTTCCTTAATAGTTCTGCACCCTTGCTTAAACACAGAACTTGTTTAATGGGTAGGAATGTATTCCAAATGTTCATGTACCACATCCAAGGATTGAAAGGGCAGAAACTGAGGTGCAGCTAGAATTTTTATCTTGAGTGTGGTATTTACTGCTCTAGTTGTACCCAAAGTGTGGGGGTAAGAGCCAAATATAGAGCAGTTTGAAGCTTTCTTAAGCTGACATTTTACATTCATAATAATTCTTGTTTATCTAGTGAGCATGGGCTAGAACGATTATCTGAAAGCTGTCAGGATTTTACATTGATGTGTGGAAAAACCTTGCCGCCTCTCATTCAGTTCATCCGCTTATCAGCTGTTGAATTTGCTGATGCTTAGCTCGTCCCTGTTGGCAAGAAGCTGTGGTTGGTCTCCCGGCAACGCAGGTCCGGCTGAGCATCTCTGCCTTGCTTGAAGAGATGAAAATTTTCCATTGCAGGGAGCGGTTTTTTCCTCTTGCTAATTCTTTTACCTGGCTTCCTGTCTTGCCCAAGGTTATTGCATCTTTGAAACAATACAGGGATGGTTTACAAATATCAAGAGGTTACATTTTAAGAGTTTTAAGGTATAACTGCAGATACGTCTTTCTATAACTTTTGTTAGAAATGTCTCATTAGAATGTTAATTTTGGGCCTTTCATGGTAACTTATTTTATTGAAAAATAGTTACTTTTCCCCCTTTTGCAAAAAGCTGTATGACACTGTATGATGTGCTGCAAGTAGCTAGAAATTTCTCCTTCTGCAAAATCTGAAATACTGGAAGGCATAATGGAAACAAAATTGTTTGTTCAAATGAAGGTCTGTCATTGGTTGTGTTTAATCAGGTGTTCAGAGCTTGAAATCTTCCGCAAATTCTTGGCTTGTGTGACGCAAAGCCTTTGAAGCCCTGACTGTGTCTCTGAAAGATGGGCCATATTAGAATAAGGGAATGATAATCTTCGTAATAGGTACAGAATGTACCACTCTGCTGTTATCAGCTGTCAACATGCAGCCTTTGACCCTGTGTCTGGATTGCTCCTGCATGTGGAGGATTCTCTGTTGGAGACAGCTGGAACCAGTTACTGCCCAGTTTTACATTTTTACTGGACAAAGAAAGGCTTGGTCATAAAATGGTTTTGGCCACTGAGAGTCTTGCTTTGTGTGTGTGTGTCGTGATGAACAGTAGGATCGTAGGGCAAGAGGTGGCACAGGCAGTGCCTGGTTCGGAGCTGTGCATGTGCTTGTCAGCCAGTTAAGAGCCCAAACAGAACAGGGAACTACTGAATTCACACAGTAGCCATTCAGCTGTACTGCCTCTCTTGGTCCCTGTCTTCTGTCCTGCTCTGCTGGCATCCAAAAGGTTGGAAGGAACAAAACAAAACAAAAAAGGCATTTGGATGACTTGCTGAAACTGGTTAATATTGCCCCAGGTTGTTGAGACTTAAAATGAACAGACTCAAGGACAAAAGATACAATTATTGAGGTTATTTTTTGTCAGAAAATCACAGTCAGAAAAAGCAAGGGTTTGGGGGCTTTATGCCAAAGTCTGTATTAGGATGAGCACAGCAAAAACGCTTCTATTTTCTTGAAGCATAGAGGGCTTTAAGCATACCCAGATAGCTGTGCAGTGCTGTGATGCAGAAATTTTCTATGCTGCCTGAAACCCCATCAGGAATTTTGGCTGCTGCTTAATTTCATGCTTATTGAAGATGACCTCTTTTCTTTTGACATTTGCTCTTTTCCTTTCTCATCTCTTTTTCCAGAAAAATGGTAATTTTTTTTGCCTTGTGCTTTGGATATATGGGGACGGTGTGATGGCAATTGATTTTTTTTTTTTTTTAATGACATAATTTAGTTTAGTGATGTTACAGAAATGAGAAATGAAGCTGCCTGACATGATAGGCATCATCTTGATCTTTCTAAGGTGTTAGCACTTTCAGAAGGTTGGTTCAATTTAACAGGAGGTATGAGGTTAAATTGATGGGTAGGTGTGTTCATAGTAATATAACTGTCATTGCAACTGGGAATCTGTTCAAGATACCTTAGGAAAATTGGTTCTGGCTTAATAGAACCAGTCAGTTTTCTGAAGAGACATCTGTGAGTATTAAAGTTGAAGGTATAGTCCTAGATACCCTTGACCAAAGTTACGTAAAAAAATTTAGAAGTTGTATCATTTCCAGCAGGGAGGGAACAAAATGGTTGGGGGAGTAATTTGGAATTTGTGGAGATAGATAAGTAGTCTCTTGAGGATGAAGGTAGATGAAGTAAATGCTGATGGAGCTGCAGTGAATTGTATGGTGAGAGGATGACTGACTTCACGTTGTTCCATTTAAACAAAGCCTCTGACGTATTTAAACTTAAATGCTGAATCGTGATTGTGTTTTAAAGTGCAATTAATGTTTTAACATCACTATCTGCAAAGTTTGCTTTCAAAAAATAAAATGTTTTTTTCATAAGCTTGACTTACGTTTTTCTACTCATAGTATGCTGTTTTTTCAAAATGCAGAATTGGAACATCAGCTGTGGATGGTAGTGCTATGTTGCCAAATTTTGAAGAGAAAGTAGGTTTTTGGTAATCATCCTGTCTGATTCTTACCTTTTTGGTGAGTGATGGTTTCTCTTAAGGGAATCAGATGTACTCCAGCTGTGTCCCATTGCCTGGGCTATTAAAACTAGCTGGCTCTTGTGTATCGTTAAATGTATTTCAGCCTGCTGCGGGGATAAGAGCAATACAGCCAAGCTCCCACTGGAGCTTCCTTTTCTAGATTACTGAAATTGATAAGATTTTTTTCAAGTGGTTTTGTATTGCTGTTTGAATATGTAAACTGTATGAGATTAAAAGGATTAATTCTTTGCCAGTGATTATTATGCTCAGCCTGTAATTGGCCCCAGATGGTGTACTAGGAGATCACTGAACAATGAAACATGAAATACATAAAGAATTTTTTAAAGAATTTTTTTAAGTACTGTGCAGGTGTACTTGTAGAAAAGGTCCTTCTCCCTTTTCCTAGGAAAAAACCTGTTTTTGAAATGAATTGCATTTACCAGGGGAAACAGTCAAGATTTTTTCCCTTAGTTTTGTTGTGCCACATGAGAGTCTGTCTTGTAAGACTCTCACCTGTTCTTACTTGAGCTCATCCAATCTGCTGCAGTTAAGCAAGAAGCACATTGAAATTATTCCGTTGTATCTTTTGCATTTGAACTTCTATAATTGCTCTGGCAACCCTGCAGGGAGCTGTGTGTTCAAGGTCTTAGGTCTCAGTTATTTTCGATTCTTCAGGGAAAGAGTATGTAGAGGTCACTGAATCATACAAACTCTTCCCTGTAAGATGTAAATCTAGGTTGTGTTATCTGAATTGAGATGTGTTTGCAGTAGTCTGAGGTGTTTTGAAACATAAATACCGTTTTAAAAGATATATTAAATGCATCCCATTAATGTGAGCTGTTCTGGAGCAAAAACTCCATTTATCTTAGTCATCGGAAGTATTCTTGGAACCTACACTTGTAGAATTACAGTTAAAAGTGGGGATGGGCATTCCAAAACATGATGACTTTATCTCCTTCTGGGCTACTTTTCAATAATTTTTATGCATAAAGGGACTAAACTTCTTTTGAGGTATATTGATGGTGTAGGTGAATATACACATAAATGAGAAGTGTGTAATAGGTTACTGTGCATTTTTGGTACCATTCTTCCTATAATAATTTATTTGTTAATGATCTTTGCTGTGCATTCCTTTGGAAGTTTTTGCTCAAGGAGTTAGCCTGGATTGTAGGATTTAGGCATCAAAGCTTTAATTTAGCAATCTTGTCCTGTGGGCCACTAGTGCTTATGGTATAAAAAGCATTAGGGGTTGGGATTTCTAAAGGAAATGAGAGAAAATCTTTGTATAGTTAAATGAAGGTGTCCTTTGAAAGGGACTTGACACTTGTCCTATATGAATTTTATTTTTCTTACCATATTTGGCAAATGAGTCACAACTGAAGGGCTGGTCACAAAGATTCCATGTTCTTTCATTGAGTGGCTCAAAATACAGTTCCCAGACTGCTAAATTCATGGTAATGAGAAAGGCATAATCCTGGATTTATTTTAATCTTAATGCTGGAATTTCTTGAGGGTGTTGGTGTCTTGAATAATACTTCCATGTGTGTAATCCACACAATTTAGCTCTTGCTGTCATATTTTCAGAAGATTAAAGGCTGAGTGCTATTTTGGTTTCTCCACGACAAAGGGCAGTATTGTCTTTTTGTAGCAACTGGTGGTTTTGGCCGCTGATGCCAGAATACTGTTTTAAGATGGATCAGTTTCTAAATAGGATGTTTAAGTAGCTTAGTTTTGGTGGTTCAGGTTTCTTAGTTTCCATGGCATTTTTACTTGGAAAAGAGACTAGTTCTTAAATTACACAATCCCTGAAAAAACTACATAGGTCAGAAATGCTCTTTACTGTATGAATATGCTTAGTAACTTGTAACTTGGCTTTATTTTAGTTCCAGGGAGATAAAATAGCTTTACTTGAGAGGTAAAATTGGCATTTTTCCAGAACTTTGTGTATGTAGGTGTTAAGATTACGGATTACAAATGGTGTAGGAAAAGCTGAAAGCTGTTGCTTTTTTAAATGTTGAAATATCAATTGCACTGAGCACATAGCTCCTTGGTGAATTTTAAGAAATTGCAGCTGAGGGGCTGCTGTGCATGCTTATGTAAAAAAGCTAGAAGTTCTTGGAGACAGCCTTGGTGACTTGCCTTGCTTTCCTAGACAAAAGGATTAGGGAACTGGGTTTCTCCTAATAATGTAGACCTGGTTTAAGAAAGACTGGGATAATAATTGTGCATGAGGAATAATAATCATAGAACATTATGCAACTTCAGATTGGTTTGTGTGTAGTTTGCTCCCTTAATATGTTATGCCTAACGTTTCATAATTCTTAGTTTTGTCTGTTAAAGCTATATTCAAAAGTCTTTCTGGTATAGAGATGCCTTTTCCTGGTCTTAAAATCAAGAGTCGAACACGGTTAAAGGGGAAAAGGGATTTTACCTTGGTATTTATTTTAAGGATCCTTAGGTGCACACGTCCAGGTCAAATGCACCGAAATGCACCCCGCCAAAATGGACCCCCAAAAGATCTGGTATAACATTATAGGTTTTACTAATTAGCATATCTATCAAAGATTCCCCAATGAATGAGCCCCCATCCCCAAAGAGCCTTCCCCTGGGTGGTTCTATCTTAGTTTACAAAATGTGTTCTGGAGAGGACCTTGGGCTCTGGGGCACACTGATCCCTAGCTACAAAGCTTCTAAAATGTTGAGTCTCTCAGCTTGACAAACAAGTCCAAGAATGTAGGCAAAAAGCACTAAGAATACAGAAGTTGTAAAAAAGGTATAACAGGGTATAAAAGAAAAGGCAAAAAATCTTTATGGCATCATAGGAGGTGTCTCTGGAGCTATGGTATTCAATTTACAGGTATAAATACATGTCTTAACCTGTCTGGCAGTGTTTATGTCTGTGTTGGGTTATATTTAAAGGAAGACAAAACTAGAACTCCATGTTTAGGGACTAAAAGAGATGGGATAAATATGTTGCTAGTTTAAAAAAATGTATTTCATTGAAAGAGTGCATCTTTGTCCATTTTTCGGCCTCTCAGCGCATGGTCTTTCATTTCTGTATTACAGACAAAATTCATAGTGAAGAGAAAAGGCTTGATGCTCTGATTATAGAAAAGGATCTCTCAGGGTGCTGTCTTACAGTCCTGAGAAACTCACAACAGAACAGGACTTCAGTGTAGCACTGGCGACTCCTTTGCCATTGTAGCTGCTGTTGGACTGTCCCTCTCCTCTCGGAATGGAAGAAATACCTAGAGGAGTAGTGCTTTTAGGAGTGATATAGCTGACATCATCATCAGAAGTTAGGGCATTTCAAGGTATTTTTCAGCAGTTTGAAAGCAGAAAATGCATTCTTCCTTGGTGGGAATCTTTTGTTTGCCAATGTTAAATGTTTGCTGATGTTTTGAAAGCTAATGTTAAAAATAGGATTAGCTTTCTACCTTGATGGACTGAGACTGCTGTGGAGCCAGCTCAGTCATGTTCCCAAAGGGTTTTGCAAACGTGTTTTGTAGGAATTTTGTGCACGACTTCATGTATAATTCTGGATTTCTAGATTCAGTCTGTTTTGCACGATTAAATAAATTATGATCCCTGTGGGTGCCTTTCTACTCAGAATTTTCTGTGGACAACCAGTATGCCTCTCCAGTACGTAGCCTTTAATTTGTGAAATTAATCCAAGGCATTCGTTTCCTTATTTATCTGGAGAAATGACTTAATTTTTCTAAACTACAGCAATGTACTGCTGTGCAATCACCAGCCATTTAGTAAAGATAAGTTACAAAAATATATGAAATTATATTATATCAGTATTTTTAAGAAGTAGGTGGCTTCTTTTACTGGTCTAGCCCAAGCAGCTTACATGTAATAAGAATTTGCTCTTTCTTGGCTTTTTGTGTCTGTAGGTGGTTATGATAGATATGCCACTACAGTGTCTGACTCCCAGCACCCTCATGATTTACCACTAAAGGCTATAGTAAAAGTGTTCCTGCTTCAAAGGGAATGCACACATAGACCCAATATGTGGGTCTGAAGGAGTTGGTATCTTACTCTTGAGTATGCATGTGTTCTGCTGAGTGTTCTTACCAAATGTCATGCTTACTCATCCCTGAGTACAAGTCGTGGAACTTGATGATCACTGTATTGATGGATTTGCTGCAAAAGAGCTTAAATAAACTTGACTTGCATAGAAAGTCAGAGCATCACAACCACCTTTTCGAGTTATACTTAATGAAAAAGAAGGGGGCTTTCCTCCCCCCGTCTATCTTTTAAAGAAAGACTCTCCTCCCCCTTGATGGTATGAGACTGTCCCTCTACCCCTCAGGGTGTTGAAGACTATTTATTGTCTGCTATATTAAATTTTAATTATTTGCTGTTTATAGGACATTTTTTTGTTTATAAATAAAAAAATTCTGAGAACTGACAATGTCAGTGCACTTTTCTGCTAAAGATAAACTTTTCCCTCCAAATTAGTTACTGTAATAAATGTTTGCTTTCTGTAATCATGCAGAATTTAGGGCTGCTCTTAAGACTTTTCCCAAAACTGTAGGATTCATACAAGCACATTATTCTATGGGCTCTGCATTTCTGTCTTAATGAGTTAAAAAGTTAGAAACTATAGATTTTACTACTTAGTTATATTTATTCTATTGTAGATACAAAAGGCTTCAAAAACTATCCTAGTGTGGGATTTGCTTTATATTTAGAAGTAAAATGCATCCCCACAATCAGGAATTGATTAAAACAGTTGTGATAAATGAATGCAGAGATCATTTTTCTGTTAAAACCACTTATTTTAGAAGTTTTGCTCCCTAATCTGATGTAGTTTATTTTTAAAATGTATTTCTGATACTGTTCTAAGGCAGCTGACTGGACACTAGAGGATACGAGTATCTCCATTCTAATCTCAAGAACTTCTGAAAACAGAACACATCAGAGTAACTCCTGAGCCAAGCAGTAGCAAAAGTGAATGTTAGAAGCAAATCATTACCAATATTAGTTTGGGCATATTTGCTAATAAAACAGTGTTTTGTGTAGAGGAGTGGCATTGGTTTTCATCAAAATTAATCACAAGCTGTGCAAGACCTTTGAGCCTGAGCATGTGTAACATATCTAATGCTTTTAAACTCTGGAGTTGCATCCACTGCTTCCTTTGATTCAAGGAATGTGCCTTGCTGTTTGTAAAGTACCACGTTATTAGTAATGAAACAAGTAGTTCAGTCATATGAGGACTTGTAAAATTCCTGTAATCATTCCTGGTTGATAGGTGTATTGTAAGCTCTCACAATGTGTTTATCCTGCTTCAGTCGTGAAGGGTCATTCTCTTCGAGCATTGTGATGACTTACCAACTCACACCTTGGGTACCTTTTCAATTTTGTGCATGAAAACAGGTGGTGGGTGGGCTCTCAAAAACATACTATGTGCTTTCCACGTTGTTACTTGTATCTTCCTGTGTCCATTCTCAGGTTTTTTTTTTTCTTCCGGAATGTTCTTTAAGCTGAAGCAGCTTTCTCTTTGGCTGATCTAATAGGTCACTGATACTCTTTTCTCTTCTGTTGGCTGACTGTGCCATTCCTCTGTTTCCTTGGAACCTCGGGAAGGGGCTTTGCTTTGTCTGGTTCAGCAGTTACAGCACCCTGCAGCAGCTCTGCTCTGCAGATCTCTACCCTGTCAGCTTCCTCTGCACTGCCCAGTGAACTGAGAAAAAAGGACAGGCAGAGAGCTTTGCTGCCTTGTTATTTCTGTCACTGTAAAGCTGATTTAGGGCTATGTGGAGTTGAAGATACTGACCATCCAAAGTAAAAAGCCTGCACTAGAGAGAACCTAGTTTTAACAGATTTAACAGAAGGGCAGCTCTGCATCAGTAGTTCTACCATTACAGAGTTTTGGCAGGAGGTGTATTATTTTTGAGATTGTTATGAAGAAGAAGCTGCTGCTTAATTGAGAGCTGTGCTCTCCAGAGGATGTGTTCATTAGTGCAATTATGTGTGGGTCTAGTTGAGAATCTGTAATAACATGAAGTACCTTCCAAAGAATGCCATCACCTGAGATTAATATTAAAAGCCTGAAAACGTGAATTCATTGCGGTATTCTTTTGATGGTCGTTGTCACACGTGATGGGGATAAGATGTGTGTAAATATCACTTCTGGTTTGCAGGTTTGGGTTTTAAACGCTTTCTGCTGCTTACTGTAGGAATGACATTGCTCAAACTAATGTTACTGTGTCTAGGCAAATTTTTATTTGCTCCTTCAAGTTATGTCAGGTTTTTCTCTTAAAAGCTTGACATGTGAAGGGTTAATAAATCTGCTTTTTTGGCTGATGTGTCCTTTGAGCAAAAACTCTTAGCCAAGGGCACTTAAAAGCACGTAGGAGGAAAATGGCAGGGTACAGTGAGTCTGCATTTGGTATCTGGGAAGATTGCCTAAAAACAGCTGTTCTGGGCTCTTTCTTCCCAAAGAGTATTGAGAACAAACTGGGTGTAGAATCAGAGGAAAGGCAGTGAAGAATTGCATTGTGCTTGTGCTGGTCAACATCAATGCCACTTGAAACTGTTGGTCTTCGGTCTAAGCTTTTATTTGTAAGAAACTGCAACCAGTTTGGCATATTGTGAGGCTGTTTATGGAATTAAGGTATTTATAAATGAAACAGTGCAGAGCATTTCTGATGGGCATTACAGTTGTGCTCCAGGCCCTGTTCATCTGAATGGCAAGATTCCAAATATTAAGGAGAGCCAAAATGACAAACAAATCCTGATTGTTAATAATGGTAATGTTAAGGCATGCAGCAGAAAAAAACCTTAAAATCTTACTCAAAGCCTTTTTGCAAGTGAGAAGAATTTCATTGGGTGAAAACAAACTGAATTTATTAGGTAAAAAGTGCTGCTTGAATGGCTACAATACATTAATTGATCAAAGTGAAAACTAAAGCCTCACTGAAACCTAAACTGTTGACAAGATTACGTGGTCTTGCTGCTGTCTTCTTGAGTACTGTTACTATGTTCAAATCATATGTGTTTTAGCTTCATAGAAAGGCACTAAATTGCTTTGCACAATTAAGGAGCTCGGTTAAAGGCTTTATAGCAAGGAACACCTTGCTGATGCTCTGTTCAGCAGTCCTTGCACACAGCTTCTACTGCAGAGCTGTATTAATAGAACTTTTCCAGCAGGGATATATACTACAAAAATTCAGTCGTAGAAACAGAACATGGGGGAGTTACACTGTGGTTTTTGGAAGATAAAAACAGAAGGAAAGCTTACTAATACAGGCACAGTAAACTCATCTGAATTTGTGTGAGCCTCCCCCTTTACTTCTGGTAGATCCACGTTTGTCTTGTGGTGCTGACTGGGTGCGCTGTGTTTGACTACGTACAGGTGTTTCTAACATTTCTCTTAAAAAAACTCCAAGCCTGTCTAAATATTGCGTAACTTATAAAATCATTTTTATAGTATCAGAGCAATTAAAAAAACTTGCTTTGTTTTTCTTCAGATGGGAAGTTACACTGTGTGATGTGCTGCCAGATCTTATTTGTTCAGGAAAGGGTGAAGCACAATGAGTAGTCCTGTCCAATTCTGTGCTTGGCAATTCCGTTGCTGAGTGCGTGTGGTGATCCACATCCAAGAATTGTCCATACCACTTGGGCATCCATGAAAGCCAACAAGTTGAGCTGCTACTAATGAGCTCCCTGAAGATGTGTTGGGTAAACAAGGTGTGCAGTTTCTGTGTTGGAGGTGATTTTTGCTAGAGTCATTTCTACAGCATAAATATCTTCAAGACTTAACTGCTGATGCAACTCAACACAGGAGAGGAGGACTGGGACAGACTTAAGTGTTTGAGGTTAAAGGATATTGCAAGGTACTTTCTCAGTCTGAATCGCTGCAGTCGGCAGTCAGCGTCTCTGTATCAGGGGTAATTAGGAAGGCAGCCACAGAATGGTGATGCTGTCTTGGAAAGAGTGGCTCTTGTACTGCTGCTGTTCTGCAAGGCTGTTAAAAGTGGCTGTGCCAGTGTAAAGCTCTGGCACTGTAAGATCATGTGCATATGTTACTGCACCTCCAGTGAAACCTGGCACGCTTCTGGCTTTCCCTTGGAAATTCCAGAAGACTGTGGAGGCATTACTGGCTCTAGAAAATCCCAATGAAAACTCAAGAGTTAAAAAATTACTGTTGCATTATACAGATTGGTGCTTATAGTTTCTGTAATAGAAAATGGAAACAATTCTCAGTTTACTCAGGAGCTAATGTGACTTGTTAAGTGTGCGTTTCCTGACAGCTCCAAGTGTGTTACTCATGTGCTGGTAAGTCAGCTTGCAGGTGAGCCTTAGGGAAGAGCAGTGTAGCTCTGCATGGAGTGGGTGCTACTGTGGGGAGCCATGGAGAAATAAATCTGTTGCTCTGGAGCGCTAACAGTTCTCCCTTCTGACTGTGGCAGCTGAAGAGATACATTGGGACTGCCCGGGATTTGGGGACAGGCTATGGTTACATGGCTTTTCTGTCCTGTCTGGGCACTTCAGCTTGGTACAGTTGGGTAGGGTTTTTTTGAAGTGGCTCGCGTTCGGGGTGTAACTGAGAGTTTTTTATATGTGTGTCTCTGAGTTGTCAAATTGTTGATGCTGAGGTAGGTAAGAAAATTCTCTGGTGGTGGAGTAGCTGCATTATAAAAAGAATGCTAGGAAATTAAAAGTAGTACAAAGAGAAATGAAAGTTTACCGATATTGCTGTAATCTTAATAATATAGGTTATCAGAAGACAGTATTGTTTCTGGGGAATACTATTCCAGATTAAAGAGGGGGGAAAAAAGAAAAAAGAGCAACCTGATAATGTTTTGTCAAATGAGGCACTTGGAAAAAAGGAGGAAAAAAAGAAACCCAACAAAAAGCCCCACCAACAAAAATACATTCAACTCTTATTGACCTGTTATCTTTAGATGCAGGTAAACATTGCAGGACCTGGAGTTCATTCAGTTGATCGATCTGTTGTTTCTTTAGGCAGTTTAGTTGCTTAATTCCATTAATGCTCTTATGTCCAGGACATGCTGTAGGCGTCTGTAGTTCTGGTAGCGCCGCTGCTTTAAGCCTGCAGGTCTCTGCTTTTCCAGTTAATGTAAAGCTGTTAAATATCTAAGGAGGACAAATAAAAATAGACCTGTGACCTAGAACACTTTGTAGTCTCTTTGAATTAAGTGCATTATTGTTCGTGTAACGATCTTCAGGCAAAATAAGCATGAGGTTGTTTTTAGCCGCAAAAAGTTAATCATTAAAGATTTGGTCTAAAATTAGAGTAACTGGACTTAAAAATTTACTGGAAGGCAGAGAACAAGGCAGTCATGTTTTGATTTTTAGCTTCGCTCCTTTAATTGCTTTCAGAAGTCCAGGTTGCGTGAAACTGGCGGCTGCCCAGAACCGAGCAGCGTGCGGTCACAGGGTGCAGAAGCAGAACCTTCGGGTGCAGCTGAGCATTGCCTTCTGCTGGATGTACCAAAAAAAGATGTTCTTGGAAAATGGCACATTAGCATTATGGCTTGCCTATGAAGAGCTTGTATCTGAGTAATATTTTCGGTGTCTGACATATTGTTGTGAATGAACCGGTGAAATAAACCCTGGTCCCACCCTGGACGTTGGTTGGTTGCTGTCCCTGCCTGGAAGGGAGGAATTGTACGCTCGGTGTTAATTCCCGGTTTTTCGGGCTGGCGCAGGAGGCGGGGAGTGTCGTTGGGAGCGCTGGCGCTCCTGTCTCCGGGGTCGGGCGCTGGGGGGCAACAGGCGCGGCTGGCGGGGGGACTCGCTAGGGTGGCCACGGGGGGGTTTCCTTCGGGGAAGGGGCGAGCGGCGCCGGCCGCAGCGCTCCCTCCGCCCCGCCCCTGCGCGTTGCGTGCTGTGCGCCCCGCCCCGCGGGGCCTCCCATTGGCTGCGACGCGGCGGGGGCGCGGCCTCCGGAGCCTTCCTGGCTGCGCCCCGCGCTCGGCCGCAGTCGGCCGCGTCCGGACGGAGAGCGACGCGCGCTCGGCTGCTCTCGGCTCCCCTCGGGCCCGCTCGGCTCCCGTCGTGCTGCCCAGGCCGCAGCGTGCGCGGACACTGACGGCCGCCGCTCTCTTGTGCTTGCCTTAACAGACTTTTGAATCAGAGTAAACACCCGCGGGTCTCGGAGGCTTCAGGCTCTGAACTGCCTTCACTACTGTCGCCTTCTTCTGTCTAATGTGCTACAAGGATGAGCCCAGCATTTGGAGCTATGGAAGTGGAGCACTATTCCAAGGGAGTCCTGCTCGAGCCTTTTGTCCACCAAGTTGGAGGACACTCCTGTGTCCTTCGGTTTAATGACAAGACCATCTGTAAACCCCTTATTCAGAGAGAACACCAGTTCTATGAGACTCTCCCAACAGAAATGCGTAAATTCACTCCACAGTATGAGGGTAAGTTACCAAACCTCTGAATGGGGTTGGGCTTTTCGTTTCTGTAAATGCAAGTGTGCTGTGCTCTCTGTTTTCTCTGAAATCTCTTCTGTGTGGAAGAGATTTTAGGGGTTTTTTTCATGTATTTTGATGTTGTCTGAGGCAGGCTGTGGAGATGCAGGCTGGAAATGCTTGCCAAGTTGGTGTTTGGGCTGACTAACAGCATTAGAGTAGAGCAGCTCTGCTGGTGATAGCCCATATATCTCCCTTAGGCACAGGTAAGTAGCTAACAGCTTGAGAATATTTTCAGTAATTATCTGCTGCTTTTTTTTTTTTGGTGGATTTTTAATTTTTTTTTTTTTTTTTTTTTTTTGGCCACTTGTTTAAGGTTTGTTTACAAGGGATTTGGTAAGGCTGGATAATAGTGTTTTGTGTAAGCTTAGTTGTGGTCTCTTTTGTGCTTTGATTTCTCCTCTGACTTTCATTTTGATCACACTAAGTATATGCCAGTAAGGTATCTTGTTGAATACTTGCGGTGTTATTTCTGCCATTTAGGAAATGAAAATTCCTGGCATTTAGGTAGGCAAGGATCAAGTAGCCAGGATGAGGCTGAGTCAGAAGTTATGTAGGAGTGGAAATTCCGGTTCTCCTAAGAATTGCACTAGTTAACAGGAATACTTCTTTTTCTCTCTCCTATTCCATCAATTGCTGCCTGATGATTAATAAATAATATGTCTGAAGCACTTTTTAAAAATGGAGTTGCTTTTTAAAGCACATTGATTTTAACAACCATGATGGTGATGAAGTTTTGTGTTCTGTTTGTGAAAGTGATGGAAGACTTCAGAGATGTTTCAGAGTTAATATATCCTGCTCCTTTACAGAGACTTTTTGCCATGTCTAATTACAAGTTCTGTTGGACTGGAAGAAAATCTGATATTTGAATGATACTTTTCAAAATGTAACAGAACAATTGTACTAGTGTATGTGGCGCTCTGGGAAGTATGGGGAGGGATTTAGGGGGAAGGGGCCTCACTTGGTCCACTTCTGGATTTTTTTCCAGAGTAAAGGCAAAGAAGTCGTTTGCTAGCTGGCTCCCCCACCCTTTTTCCCATTGTTCTTTCCTTTGTGACAGCGGGACTGTCAGTTTCTGCTCTCCCTGCCCCAGCCACTGCAGGTCTGGGAGCTGCCTGCCCAGCTTGGAAGTTCCGTCTCTCACTGAGCCCTCTCCCCCTAGCTAGTGATGAGCTGCAAGAACTGTGCAGACTGATTGATCTGAAATAGGGGACTGGAAAACAAAAAACAATTAATACAATTGTTGTGGCTTCTCCATTAACCCCTGAGACTTGTTTGTGTAGCACTGGGCACATCTGTCAGTGCTTCACTAAGACTCTTAAAATGCAATGCAGTGCTCTAGAGGATGAGGAGAAAAAAAATGCTTTTGAGGTTCACAGTGTTTCTGTACCACAAACAGTTTGCTTTGTATTGCATTTTTGTTACTTATTCCACAAGATTGCTGCATAACCAGTATCAATAAAATATATTCCAAAAAATAGAAGAAAATGTATAATTAAACATGGTGATTCTAAGTGGAAGCTTTTGGACTAGTTTCTGTTGTAATGTGACATTTCCCTTGTTTTGTTCTCCTTGCACATCTTTCCTTTCCCTTGGGGATCTAATAACCAAATATTGTTTGGATAAGTGCTTTTTGCTTTGCTGTCATGCAAAATTTAAAAAGTTTTTGGTGTGAGTTTTTTTTGTGCAAGTCACTTTTCACTGCAAGATGTTTACAAATGTTTTACATCTCACTTAGAATCAGACCAGTCAGGGTTTTTTTTTTAATTAATAAAAAATTTTATTAATTGAAATTGTGTCCTGTTATTATTTGATTGTTACTTGACTGCCTCAGAGAGAGAAAATGACCTTTTTGTATCATTGTTTTGTCAACATGATAAATTGTCTTTTGTGAGGTGTCATTTTTGTCTAGCTCTTTTGATATTTGTTAGGTTGGCAGATGAGGTTTGGCCTGTGGCAAGATAGAAACTAAGGACTGGGGTAAGAGAAAAAATAAAGTTGCTGTATTCTTAGTGTAAAATACTGTGTTCTAAAAGGCTTGCTTGTCACTTGAGCAATTCATAACTGTCTGGGTGCTTTTTCTCTTCAGGTGTGGTGTCAGTGAGCTTTGAAGAGGATGAAGATGGAAACTTATGTCTAATAGCATATCCATTAAATGGGGACCACGATAACTTAGAAAACTTAGATAACTCTGACTGTGAACCCAAAAGTAAGCTATTGCGGTGGACTAACAAAAAGTCTATGTTGTTAGAAAATGAGAAGATGTCTAAGGAATGGGTCCGGCAGCACAGGAAAGAGGAAAAAATGAAAAGGTAAATTTTGATTTTTTTTTTTTTTTTTTTCCTGTCAAATTCTGGTCTCGAGAATTCTCCAGAACTCTTTTGCTTTCATTTTCTTTTCTTCTCTTGTTTCTTCTGTTTTTCCTGGCCTCTTCAGTGCAGACAGATTCACTAGTGAAACTAGTATGTCCGTAGCCCTCAGTAGCATGTTGAGTCTTTTCATTTTTTACTGCTGTGGTCAGTTGAAACAGGTTTCCCAGTGTTACTTTTGAAGCTTCAGAAAGAGGAAAAAAAAAACACAAAACAAACAAAACCCCCAGCCACAAAAAACAACCCCTACAAACAAACAAAAAACATTGAGTTGCCTGCAGAAGAACAATAGTTTAAAAAAAGCCCTTGCAACCCCAAATGTATTTAAGTGCTACTATATATGGCACACTTTGTTAGGAATCCTGCTTTATCCCTGTTAATGACATTTTTTCCCCTTGTTCATTTCTATTAATTGTGCTCACCATAAACTGTGGGCTGTGATGTGATGTGTTAAAAACAGTGACCTTAGCTAAGGATAAGCCTTAAAGTGCATCACTACCTCTTCTATTACTTCATAGAAGTCATTCACACAGGTAAAGGATATATAACTAGAATTACTGCAGGTTCTGTGACATTTGGCTATATGCTAATTTATATTAGTATGGAGGTAGCTTTATAATGATTGAAATACTGGTCATGGGCATCTTGTCCACTTGTACAGAGAGGAAAATAAAGCTTTTGCTTCTATTAATGAAGGTGAGCAAAATAGCTTGTAAAGTTAAATCCATTGCCAACCCCTCTTCAAGAGCTTATTTTTCCACTTGACCTATAGTTTGCTACTTTGTTCTGTTTTTCTAGTCACAAACTGGAGGAAGAATTTGAGTGGCTGAAGAAATCTGAAGTCTTGTATTACACTGTAGAGAAAAAAGGAAATGTCAGTTCTCAGTTTAAACACCATAATCCTTGGAGCATGAAATGTCACCAGCAACAGCTACAGCGGATGAAGGAAAACGCCAAGCACCGAAATCAATATAGTATCCTTTCCTGAAAGTACCTCATAACAATGCAATGAGTAGGGCTGTGCCTTTTATTTCTTCAACATTGCAGATAAGAGTACAGAGCAGGCTTGACTTCAGTCCTGAGAGACTCTCTGAAGCTGTGATTTATTTGGCATCTTTGAAGGGTTTGCCAGCACTTTCTAGAAATGGGCTTTTCCAGCATGTAACAAACTACCTAAGCTAGGAAATTCACAGAACTGAATTAAAATCTTCACGTTGTGAGTTAGCTAGTGGACAGGTTTTACAGCATACTGTGTTTGGTGTCTTTCACAAGAACAGTTTCTAGTGAAAGCTTTCAAAGGAGAAGAGTTCTCTCGCTTTTTACTACTGTTTTGATACTGGTGATCTTAAAAACCAGTGTCCTTTTCCTTTTCATCAGTTTCTTAAATACAGAGGATGTTCCAGTGCCTGGAGTGTTCTGCTTCTAGTAGTCTCTTTTTAATGAGCTTTAAGAGAAGTTGAATATAAACAGTCGTGTAGGATTGGAGCATGAGAAACAAAAATCTGATTGAATCCATGAAAGCTGAAGCACATTGGTTTTGTGCTGTGGGAGCCATAGGCAAACATCTCCACCCTGAGCATTCTATCCAAGCTGTAGGCTTGGATGCAACTGATACATCCTGCAAAAGTAATAATATCTAAATACTGAGGTAAACAAATTTCTCGTGTGTGAGGAGTTTCGGTGATGGATTACTGAAACATCTATGACTAATAAATGATCAAATAGATAGAAAGGATTTTTTTTTTGGCTGGTACCCTCACCATTTCACTGTAGATGATTATTCAGTTGCCTAAGAAGTGTGTGTTAACAGTGTTAATACAGATGTTTTAAAGTTGTAAAGATGGTATGAAAATGCTTCACTGATTTTGAGTGATAACACAAACACACAAAATCTTCATTTCCCACAGAAAAAAAAAATCTCTTGCTAGACAGGAAATATTTCATAATTCAAAGTCAGCTGCCACATTATGTTTCTTTATAACCCTGTTTGCTTTTGGTTTTCACTTAATGTGAAAATTCACTAGTATCTAGAGACCAGTAAAGGTGGAACTGGCTTAAAGCAGAGTGGGCATCTAAATTTATGTCACTGTAATTTTTGATAGATTACTTTATACCAGGCATGTTTCGGGTATGCTTAAAGTTAAGAGTGAGGCACTATAAAATCTGAGGTAATGTTTTTAAAACCTGTATTCTTCATTGTGAGGCTTGTTCCTTAACTGCTCAGAATTCATTTTGCTGGAGAACCTGACGTCTCGCTACGAGGTTCCGTGTGTGCTGGACCTGAAGATGGGGACCCGGCAGCACGGCGACGACGCGTCTGAGGAGAAGAAGGCAAATCAGATCCGCAAGTGTCAGCAGAGCACCTCAGCTGTGATTGGAGTGCGAGTCTGTGGCATGCAGGTGAGAGCAGAACTCATCATGTGTGGCCAACAGACTTGCACCTATTTCTGTTAGCAGAGTTTTGGGTTTATGTAGTCATGCCACAAGCTGTTACCCTCGAGCTGCTGTGCTTTGTTTCCTTCACAGAGGGGAGTGAGGCTTTTCAGTATCACTGATCAGTTGGAGGTGGCAGCATCTGCAGGAGCAACCTGCAGCCCACGCTCTGCAAGAGTTGAGTGCAGGCTCTGAACACACAAACAGCCTCCTGCACCATATCAGCAGTTCAAAACTGTTAAAACTACTGATCCAATTAACATTTCAGTGTAGCATAGGGAACGGTTACAAGGAGGGCCAGTTATATGCATTTTAAAATGAAGGACATGGAAATCTGTCAAAATATTAAGAAGCAATCAGTTCAGTTCTGTTCTGTAACTCTGAAAAGTCACAGATTATTCTCTGCATGAAGTAGACTTGTTGCAAAGTGCAGGAAAGAAGTGCTTGGTAAATTTAATAAGACTTGTTGCCAGATGAGGAGACATTGTGTGGACTTTCACCTGAATTTTTTGTTTACTTGTTTCTGTATTCCTGGAGTGACAAATGGGAAACAACATGTTTGTGTTTGAGTTTTTTTCTGAAGCCTCTCTCCACCCATCCAATAGATTCCAGGAATGCTAGCAGTTGTTTGCTAGGACTTGTTCCACAGCACGCCTATTGGCATGTGTGGTGTTCAGCTCACTGTTCAACTTTAGAGAAAAACATGAGGCAGAAATGAAAGTGTGGGAGCTGCACTTCTAACCACAGTGTGCTGGGATTTGACTGTGGCATGGCCCTTGTTCACTTTCCAGTGTTGATCTGGGCTGGAAAACAAAGAGGAACTTTGGAAGCACCTGCAATCCTTTCTTGACCTACATGTTTAGGCATTATTGAACTATAGACCACTCTTCTATAGGAAATAATCTTCCTGCAGGAGCACCTCTGACTTCTTTAGGTACAGATGATTATGGGGTACACCTTAGTTTTGGATAGGAATGTTTGCTGTCACTCAGATCTCAGCATGCTGGGAATCAACATCCTAGAGCAGAGGCAGGTAAAGAGCTGAATGAGTGGCTGTGGTACAAGCTGAAGCTTAACTTTGGAGATCTTGGCTGCAGCTTTCCTAATCTCATTTCCAGTCTTCATTCTTACATGCTGGGTGGAAAACTTAAATCTAAACTGAAGGAATTTTCCACTTCCTCTCAGTTGCACAGGCGCTGCTGGATCTGTTGATAGCAGTTTCTGTAATTGTGCAAGAGCAGTTTTAGAGAGTATGTCATCTTGTAAAAGCTTTAAGGAGCATGCTTTTTTAGTTCTTAAATTTTTTTTATGTTCCCTCAAGGCTTTGGTGTCAGTGTACCAGCAATTTTAACTATTCCTTTTTTCTTGTCTTGTGTTTGTATATGCAGGTCTACCAGGCAGGCACTGGCCAGCTGATGTTCATGAACAAATACCATGGAAGAAAACTCTCAGTCCAAGGATTCAAAGAAGCACTTTACCAGTTCTTTCATAACGGCAAATACCTGCGCAGGGAACTCTTTGAGTCCGTTATTAAAAAACTTACTGAACTCAAGTCTGTGCTGGAGAAACAGGAGTCTTACCGCTTCTATTCCAGCTCCTTGCTGATCATTTATGATGGGAAGGAAAGGCAGGAAGTTGCTGTTGACTCGGACCCCGAGGACCTAGAGGACCTTTCAGAGGAATCTTCAGATGAGTCAGCAGGAGCCTATGCCTACAAACCAACTGCCAGTACTGTCGATGTCCGCATGATAGACTTTGCCCACACAACCTGCAAGTACTATGGAGAAGATAGTGTGGTGCATGAGGGCCAAGACACGGGTTATGTTTTTGGACTCCAGAATTTAATAGATATTATTAAAGAAATAAGAGACGAAAGTAGCGAATAAACAGTGTGAATGCACATCAGTAGAAAGCACTATTGTGACTGTTTGTATTCCAAAATTATTGGCCACTTTCTGGTGGTAGGAATCTTAACAGGCTCTGCAGGGACGGTCCTGTCAGAGTCAGACTTGTTCAGAGGGCATTTACTTACATTGGTGCTGCACCTAGCACTGGCAAAACTTGGTATCCTTATTTATTTTAACTTTCTTAAACATTCCATATTTGATTACTCAGATACCTCTGTTATCCCTGTGTGTATATGTTCCAATAAAATTCTTTTTGTTCGTTGTAAGTGATGCTTCTGTTGTTGCTGGTGCCTGAGGAGGAGATGAAGCTCAGATCTCTGGTGTAATGCAGAAGCAGCATATGAACAGCAAGGCTTACCTGCCTCATGAGACCACCTGTGGGATGGCGCGTCTGTCCTGGGCCTCCTGTCGAGTGATAAGCAAGCCCAGCAGCCACTGAGCTGGCAGGCCCAAACACCTTCCCTTTGAGGAGAGGCTAAGACAACAGGGTCTGTGTAGACAGGGTAAAGACAGCTTCTGAGAGGCCTCCAGAGGTCCCTTCCAGACAGAATGAGGACTGATCACTGAGAACTTGCTCTTGAAATCAACAACCTATTTCTTGTTCCAGGGCCTTGTAACTAGATCTCATGCTGTGTAACCTATTTCTAGAGAGCTATAGATGTTATTTAACCTAAGCTAGGGCAAAACGTGTAAAACTTGTACAGGATTAGCTGCAACGGCAGCAACCAGGGCAGACCTGCCAAGCCTGAAAAGTGCCTTAAGCAGCTTAAAATCTTTCTTGGGACAAACAGACAGGAAGGAAGCATTGGGAAGTGAGAGGGTAGTGAGTAACTGAAAGAGTAACTCTAAGCCAACGGTTCTTTTAAGAGGAGCATTTATTTATCTAAATGACTTCTCTCCTTGTGAGGCTTCTACGTCATCATGATAGTGCAAGAGAAAAATGGGTGTGGAAGTGCTGAGGTAAGTGTGGGGATAATCAGAATGAAGGAGTCAGTTTGTGCAGAAGAGTCAGGTGAATCATCTCCCTGGCCCGTACTTTGCCTGCAGGCTTGCTTAGGAGAGGAGAGGTGGGATGTGACAGGAAGGCTGCAGATCTGCTCGTGGAAGGTCACCCTCTTCAGCTGGCTGTAGCCCTGCAGCTTCAGTTTCATATTCCCTGGCAGTTGCTATCAAGTTCTCCTGATCAAAGTCTGATGGCTCTCCTGTGCTCCTTTGTACTTTTTAAAGAAGTTTTTTACCTTTGCTTATACATGAGTTTGTGGGTGGGGGGGTTTTAGTTTGGTTTTCGTTTGGGTTTGTGTTGTTGCACAGTGCTCAGGCACCAACTGATTTTGGTGTAAAACAGGTATTTTTACATCTTGCAGTCACTTCACTATTATATGCCAGCATATGGGCTGTTTTCTCTGGAGATGGGCTTGTCCAGCCTGAACAGGCTGTGTGTTGCTCCTGGGTAAGACTAGTGCTGAGTGCAGCTGCTGGGGCCCTGTGAGCAGCCCCTGCAGAGCTCCTGGCACTGGCTGCAAAAAGCTTTGGGCAAGGGGGGAGGATGGGGCTACTTATTCTTGGCATCCCAACTGCAAAATGCCTTCAGCAGTGATGAGCAGCACTACTGCCTGCTGTTCCCAAGATGTGCCCAGCACAAGGAGAGGGGCCATGGCTGCAAGGTGATGTTTCCTTTTCAGTTCTCCAGTTTAGGATGTGATGTCCTCTGCTAATGAGCTAATGACGAGTCTCTTGGCAGGCACTGTGGTCGCCTGTCATTGCTGCTACTTATGAACAAGCCTCCCTGTGCAGATTCATCTGATACATGATTTGACTTTGTAGTCTGAAATTAGCAGGGATAAAGTGCCCTAATGTACTTGTGTTACGTAGGAACTCTGGAGGGAATTCATAAAATCCGATGAGAACAATCACATTTGCTCTGATGCAAGCTGCCTCCAGAACAAACCCTCTTTGTTTTGCTGCCTGCAGACACGGCCCTGGGTACAGGCAGGGAGCTGCAGAAACACTGCCAGCGGGGTAAGCTCCGTCTAGATGTGGTTTCAGCAGTATGGTGTCAGCAGCCAGACCTGGAGCACTTGGGGGTCCATATAGAATAATAGCAAGCCCCCAGGTGTGGTTGGTGCTGCTGTAGGAAGGTGGAGGGACCTGCCTTTGTGGGCTCAGGCCAGCACTGCTAAAATCCTTTTGCTAATATTGTCCAAGGATTAAGAGATGCTGTGCCAGTGCTGCAAAGTAACAAGGTGGTTGGGAATTTCCTGGGCTGCAGCAGCTGGGAGTGGGGGAGCAGGGACAGTGAAGACCTTTTTCATTAGTTACTTTGAGGTATGAGCAAAACGTCAGGAGGAAAAATCCCTCGCTTGAGCCACATCCTCGAAGGTTAAAAAGGGGGCAACCCATGTGCACGTACCTCTAAATGGCACGTTGTCTTGCAAAGTTCAAGAGCAGGTTTGTTTTCTTTCCATGCTGTTCTGCACAGATCCCTCAGAGAAATTCCTTGTTTGTGGAAAGGCAGTTGTGTAACTGCCAACAGCTGGGGCGGGAACAGGGTTCCCACAGTCCCTGTAAATGGCCATGCTGCCCTCCCCCCGTGCCTGTGCTTCTTGGGGGACACGAGTGGGATGAGCAGGGTTTGGGGTTGTGGAGAGTGTTTGTGGTCACCTGCCTCATGGCCCATGGCAAACGACAGAGTGATGGAATAATGGGAGAGCAGCAGCTGGGCTGGGGAATAGACTCGAGGGCTTTTTTTCTTCCTGCGCATGCTCTGAGCATGGCTCCCAACAGCTCTGGTCCTCCCTGGGCAGTGAGCTTTCCTCTGCACTGGTTGTGCCAGCAGGAGAGAAGCACCGGGGAGGGGCAGCTGGGTTGGCTCCCTGATGGGTCATGGGGGGCCCTGCGCCATGTGAGAGGCACCTCCCCAGAGCACCCCTGCTGCTGGGATGGGGGTCAGGAGCTGGGACAGCCTGGCAGGGACCCCCCATTCTGTAGTTTCTGCAGCCTCTGCTCCATGGAGGAGGATGCTGAGCGCACGTCCCTGTTCCTCAAGGCTCCCCTGTGTCTGGTCTCCTCCCTGTCTGCTTCCTGATGCTTTGGAGAAGACCCACCTTTTCCTGCCAGCCCTGCCCTAGCAGGACCATCGCCCAGGGTTGCTGCAGTGTGCTGGGCCTGACTCTGCACCGGTGGCTTTGCAGGGGCTGGGTGAGAGCACATGGTCCAGGCTGGGTCCAGGTCCCCAGGAACCTGCTCCTACTTTCCCATGGCTGTCCCTGCAGGCAGCCCCAGGCTTGTGGGGAGCTTGCCTTACATAAATAGGTCATTTCTAGCCTAAAACTGGGGTGGCTGATGGGAGTTGCCACACATCAGCTGGCTAGAGATGAAACACATTCCTGCAGCTAGCACTGGTTTCTCCAGTGAATTGAGCTCTGCCTTGCTGGCAGGGCACTGGGGACTGAGGTGGGGACTGAGTGGTGCTCTGTGGAACTGCCAGGATGTTTTGGTAGGTGGCTTCTCTGGCACTGGGGCTGGGCAGGGCAGAAGCAAGAAGAGGCATGGGACAGCCCCTGGCCTTGCTGAAGGAGGGGGCACCTTTGTCCCTGCACTGTCCCATCCTGTGCTGCTGCCTCTTGAGTAGCTGCTGGACTTCTTCCCCTGAGCTGGGTCTATGCCAGTGGGGAGGGACACACAAATGCCTCTTATGGAGCGAGAACAAAGTATTTCCTTGTGGCCAAGCAATGACATCTCACAGGGCAGCAGCCCGAAGTTGCTGTGCTCCCTGCCCAGGGGAGAATGGTTCACTCTATGGCCCTGGGCGTGCAAAGGGCTCAGACCCAAGCCACTGGGGACACGGTGGCTCTCAGTGCACAGGGGCAGAGTGATGCCCTGATGCCTCTGTGGCACCCACTACTGGAGCTAGCGGGTGCTCTGTGTGGCCCAGCATCTGTGCCTTCCCTGTTTCTAATGGTGGTGGGCTTAAGTTTGTGTAACTGGACATTAACAAAACTAGTGATGCTGTAGTGGGGCTGGGGACCACTGTCTGTCCATCCTGTGCATGGATCCATCCTCAGCACAGGGTGAGGGTCCTGCACTGCCCTGTGGCCAGCTCCAGTGGTGCCCAAGCCTTGGAAGCATGTAGGGCAGGGCAGAGGGGGCAGGGAATGAATAGCTTGTGTCCCGGGCTGGGAGCAAAGCCGCCTTCCTTCAATTGTATGGAAATGAGGGTTGGCTAAGGGGCGTTCCCCCACCCTCTATTGCCTGGCCTTTGTTCACCGCCTGTAACTCAGACACCTGAATGAGAGCAGAGCAAACCCTGGAGACAGCCCCCACCAGAGTGAGCACCCTGTTCAATCAGTGGGGATCCCTGTCCCAGCACCCCTCACCTGCTCGCCAGGGCCCGCTGCACCCACCCACCAGCCCAGGGCTCCCCCTCACGGAAAGGATGCAAGCAGGGCCATTGTCCCTGTCCCTCCTGCCCCACAAACCATATGGGTAGCAAACGGTGACACGGGCAGCATCCTCACACGGCGGAGGTTGGTGCCTGCCATGCTGGGCTGCCAGCTCCAGATGAGGTGACGGGCTCTGTCTTCTCTTTCTTGGGTTTGCACCACAGCAGTGTCCCCACCAGCTGAGCTGTGACAGGCTGCGTTGGCCCCGTGGAGTTCTTTTCAATTTCTCTTTGAAAGGGAAGCAGAGGCGGTCCTGCAGCCCGCAGAGCCGGGATCCACTGCTGCACCCCAGGCAACCCCTTGCTTTACAGCTCTTCCCACGTGCAACGAGGACAGAACGTGAGCAGGATGATGTTGGGCAAGGCAGCATTGTTTTGCTTGGAGACGTGAAGCCAGGAGTCTCCTTCACCCGGCAGCCTTGCGGCTGGAAGGACGGCGTGGGGAGCCCAAGGAGTGGTGCTCTCGCTGCCAAGCACCTTACCCCTGCCCGCCACATCCCTCACCCTCCGAATGCCTTCTGCCTGGCTACCGTGTTGGTGGCAGAGAAAGTGGTATTGTCCTCGCCCGCTCGTTCCCGCAGCACGGCATTGGAGCCTGCAGAGTTGGTTGCCCCGGCGGGGAGAGCTGGGAAGGGGCTGTGCCGGCCCACAGAGTGCATGGGCTGGCAAGGGGCTCATCAGGTCTGGACGCGAGCGGAGTTTAACAAAGAACAGGGAGCTGCTGTGTGAAGCCAAAAAACTTGTTTTCCTGAAGAGAAGCTACAGGGCAGGCTGGGCTGTGTGCTGCTCGCCTTGTAAGCTGCAGCGCCTCAATCCTTCCCGCAGCATCCCCCGGCCCCCCTCCACCATCCCTCAACTCTCCCGACCTTCTGTCTTCTTCGTTTCTAGGAAGTGCAGCTGTTGGCAGGCACTGGCTGCTCCTTCCTCCGGCCGCAGGAGGGGTCTGGGCCGCCGCCAGCCCCGGCTTTGTGCAGGACGGGTTGCGCAAGGAGCCCTGCGGGCAGCTCGGCCCCGCAGGCAGGCGGAGCAGAGCGGTTCCAGAGCCACCCACTGCCCCGGCAGCGTCGGCTTCTCCGTGTATTGTGCTCCATGGGGAAACGGCCGCCAAAAGAGCAGCCCCTCGCTGATGTTTTTGGACTCAGCACGGATCATTGTGTTCCTTGCAAGAGGCAGGAGCAGGGTTTGCTCCTGCCGGGTGGGGCACCTTTCCCAGCTGCTGGCAGGCAGCACTGGTTTGGGGGTTTCTGCCCTAAGGGAGCAGATGTAGTTGGAGAGGTGAGATATTCTGGAAGCGATGCTGATGCGTGCAGTATGGGGGTCCTATCTACAGCCCTTTAATGAGGTTTTCAAGGAGGTAGGGCTGTCAGGACACTGGGAAATAGGGACATGTCCAAGAGATATCCCAATGCCTGGCCATCCTGCTCATGGACACCCCAAGTCACTCCAGGACACAGCGAAGACACTGTCCCCGGAGCTGTGGGCCTGGGATCCTCACAACACCTCACATCCCCATGACTTTTCACCCAGAGAGGGCTGGTGGAAGTGCAAAAATATTTGTATACCTAAAAGTAGAGCGATTGATCCCACTGCTGTTTTGCAATGTGTTGACGAGCAGACAGTGCAGAATTATATAAGTGTATGTGGAGCTGGCAAGTTTGTGTTCCAATCATATGAGTGCTGTTGTGCAATGCTTCCCCTCTGCAGCCCTGGAGAAAAAAAAAAAAAAACAGGAGTGTGGGGGCTGCAATGCCTGGGCTGAGCCCTTCATGGCTTACCGTGATCCCTGTCCCCAAGGCTCTGAGGGCAAGGGATGCAAGTGATATTTCCCGAGGTCTCAAGTTCAGCTTTAAAAGTCACCTGCAAGTGACAGAGCAGGATCCTTGCTCGCTGCCCCTCCCTGTCCAGTATAAATCACCTGGAACTTGCAATTCAAAGCTGATTCCTCAGCAGCAGGAATTTGTCCTGGGCTCTGCCTTCTACCCAGATGCAGAAGGGTTTGCAGGAGCCTTTACAGAGGAAATCCTCCCCAGCCGCTGTCTGGCAGAGCTGGGATGCTGTGCTGAACAGAGGGAGAGGCTGGGGTGCTGCTGCTGCTGTGCACGTGGGAGGTGGGTGGTGGATGCCTGCATCCCCCTCAGCTGCCTTGGCCTGCCGGCACAGCCTGTGCTGCCGACTTCGCGGAAACAAAGCGCCGTTATTCCAGCACAAACAGCTGGGCTTGTGCCAGGGAGTGGCCAGGGCTCACCTGGAGTGGGGACACAGCAGCAGGGTAAACCGGGCAGGGGACGGGCGAGCAGGGAATCTTGTTCCTGTGGGATATGGGTAGTACCAAGAATAATGACTCCACAAGTGGGAAAGTTTTCCCTCCTGCAGTGGCAATCCCTGGCTGCCCAGCCCTTGCCCACCGTCATGCTGTGCCCTGCTGGGCATCTGGAACGGACCGTGACCAGGCAGGAAGTCCAGACCTGAAAGGCTCCCAAAGGATTCAGCCCCCGTTACATTTCACAGTTCCAAATCAAAGCACCCCGTCGTCTTTCCAGCCTGAGTGTGCCCAGCCTCAGCTCACCGCAGTGATTCCCGGTACCCGCCGCAGTGGGGAAGCCTAGGCAACCGCTCACTCCCACTCCATCCTCCATCCCTGCGTAACCAGGATCAGCCAGAATTACCTCACTGCCAGTGCTGGGAAAAGCGGGGGCCTGGGTGGGCTGTGATGGGAGCGAGCAGGGGGTTGTGGCCGCTGCAAGCCTGGTTTTTATTGTATTGCCACCGGCGGGATTGGGTTGTGGAGGGTTTCTGGATGAATTAAGCCCCCCTGTACCTGCGAGCAGGGATCTGTGGACTGTTCCATCTCTGCATCCCTGCATCCTGGCAAGATGGCAGGAGTGGGCAGGATGGGTGAGGGGTGTCTTTGTGATGGGTTTGGCTGCAGGAGTATGTACCAGTCCCACTGGGGTGCTGTAACCAGGTCCCCACCCACCCTGCTCCGGGGCTCTCTATGCTGGCTTTCCCAGGTGGAAAATTTGTCTTGTTCCTAGGGCAGCGTGGAGAAAGGCCTGGCTGGGGAAGAGGGAGGGGGGATGGTGCCCTGCAGGGCTGCTACCCACTTCCCTGGGACAGTGAGAAGGGCTCAGACCCCCGGCAGGGGCAGCAGGGACCAAGGGAAGCTGCTGATGTCTGGGCGAGGTGAGGGAGGAGGGGGCTTTCAGGGGCCTTGGGCCACTTAGGGTAGTGTCTCAAAGGGCTGTTCTCCTGGAATGGGGCAAAGAGATGAATGGGGCTGGGGGCTGCTGTGTCTTTTTGGAGAGCTTCAGGCCTGATGTGCCGTGTCCCATGTCCCCACGGCCGCGTGCCAGGTCACTGTGTCCACTGTGGGCCAGAGCCAGCCCTGATCGTGCCCGGATCCCATGCTGGAGGAGTGGTGGGGAACGGGACCGGCCCAGGGAAGCTCGCTGGGGGAAGCCGCTCGTGGCAGCCAGGCTGGGGTTGGTGGGCACACAGGGACTTTGGGGACTTAATGGTGCCGGGTGCTCCAATACGGGAGTCCGAGAGGAGGGGCTGCTCGGGGGCACCCGCCGGGACGGGCGGATTTAGTTCGGAAGCGATGTGCCTGCGGCCAGCTGGGCCACGGCGGGGGGCAGAACGGCCAGGCGCGGGTGGGCGATGGGCGGGAGGCGGGAGCAGTGACCCCGGGAGCCGGCAGTGAGACGGGCAACGCTGTGATGGAGGAGGGACACAAATGGGTCGGCGCCGGGGAAGCGTCCGTGCTCAATGCATCCTGACAACGGCCCATCGGGGGTCAGTGCCGGGGGTCAGTCTCGGGGGTCAGTCCTGGGGGCAGTGCCCGGACGCCGGTGCCGGGTGCCGGTGTCGGGGGTCGGTGCCGGGGGCTGTGCCCGGGTGCCGGTGCCGGGTGCCGGTGTCGGGGGTCGGTCCCGTGGGTCAGTCCGGGGGCCAGTGCCGGGACCGCTCCCGTCGCCGCCGCCTCAGGGGAGCTGCGCGAGCGGCTGGCGCCCCCTGCCGGCGTACCGGGCGGCACGGGGCAGGGGCGGGGCCGGGCGGGCGGGGCGGGGGGAGCGGCGCCGCCGTGCCGCCAGGGGGCGGTACCGTGCGGGGGCGGGGCGCGGCCGGGACGCGGGGGCGGGGCTGGGGGGGCCGGGCCGGGCCGGGCCGGGCGGGCGGAGGTGCCGGCGGTGCCGGTGCCGGTGCCGCCGTCGCCGTCATGTACCGGGCCCTGTACAGCTTCCGCTCGGCCGAGCCCAACTCGCTGCCCTTCGCTGCCGGAGAGACCTTCCTGCTGTTGGAGCGCAGCAACCAGCACTGGTGGCTCGTCACCCGCGCCGGCTCCGGCGAGACGGGCTACGCGCCGGCCTCCTACCTCCAGCGGCTGCAGGTGGGCCGGGCCGGGCGGGGGCGGCTCTGCCGGGGGTCCCGGGGCTGGGCGGCTCTGCCCTGGCCCCTCGCAGGCAGCGGGGCGTTCCTTGCGGTCCCAGGCTGGGTTTGTGCCAGGGCGGTGTCAGAGCACAGCTCGGTGCTCGGAGCAGCTGCCCCCTGCTCTGAGCAGCCCAGTCCCAGCTGCTTACGGTCCCTCGCGTGTCCCCTCTGGGAGCCGCTGGCCCGGCTGGCGAAACGGGTGTGCGGTTTCTGTGGCCGTTTCTGCAGTGTCTTCGGCAGGCGGGAACAGTCTGGGACACTGGGATGGGAATTCGGAGGTTGCAGGGAGGCAGGAGACGTCTCCTGTGGTGTCAGGATTGGGGAGCACCAGCCCTGCGGGTCAGGGACAAAGTGAGAGCTCAGCAGGCTCATCCGGAGGAAAGGGGCTGGGTGTGGATCCCCAGGGTGCCATCTCCAGGTCAGGAGCCCAGGGCCTGAAAGTCTGGTGGGCTGTTCACTCCTGCACAACTTGGAGAGGACGATAGGAAAATCCCTGGGAGATGCTGAGGGGGATTCTCCTCCCTGGAGTGAAGATGGTTTCAGGTAACCTGGAATCTCCCGGCCAGCAGCCGTCGTTGGTGTAAGTTAGCGGCACTCCTGTAGCCATCTCTGTGCTGGCTGTTCAGCCTGGGGGCTCTGTGTGTGTGGTACCCGCACACTGAGAGGACAGGGAGGGCTGATTGTCCTCCTTCCACCAACACACCATGGCACCCACAGCACAGCCCTGCTGTCCTGGGGCCGGGAGAAGCCTCGGCAGCTGCCTGCGATGGCAGCACTTTCAGCCAAGTTGGTGATACTGGGAATTAGAGAAGGTCCGAGCACCTGCTGTGGCCCTAGCTGGGGTCAGAGGATGAAGTACAACTTTTGGCTGCTAGGGCGTGAGCACTGTGCCCATACAGGTGTAGTGGGAAAGACGCTGAATGTGGCTTGTACAGTGCGGGAGCTGCTTAGTGGAGGCTTCTGAGGGAAAACATGGCTTCTGAAGTTAAAACAGAGGTTTCATATGGAACTAATTCATGGGGGTTTTTATACTTTTGGGCCTTGGGATGGCTGTGTGATCTGGATGCTGAAGATTCTTTGCATCAGTGAATGGGTAACTGCACAGAAATGCATGTGAATGTTACAAATGGGCCTTTTGGAGTCTGTCTGAAAATGGTGACAATCCCCTTTATTTTAATGTTCTGCTGCTGCTCCTTCAGATGCCATTGAATTTCTGATTAGCAGTAACTCAGGCTGTAAGTAAGCGTGGGTGTGGGCTTTGCAGAACACTCCAGTGAGACAAGCATTTACAGGAGAGTGTGTACGTGTGTTTGGGCAACACCAGGTCCCTCTGATGGCCGCTTGGTCCCTCCATCCTGTGAAGCTGGGGCTCTTCTGCAGCCTGGCCTGACGGGAGGGGACATCTTGTGTATCAATAAGCCCTTAAGCTATTTACAGGAGCTATTTAGTTACAGAGCAAAGACCTTATTAACTGCTAGATTTTAAAACCCCACAGTGGCATAGCTCCAGGTTGCTGCTCATGAGTTTCCTCTCTGCAGTCTCTTGCTTCATTTGCTTGTGTGGCATGACGTCTTCTCGCTGCTGTGGATGCCGGAGCCTTCTCCTAGGCTGCTCACTCATACCAGTTTTTCTTGCAGGTACCTTGCTAGTATGCATTTCAAAATCTTACGGGAAAAGTATTTATTCTATGACTTTACATTAATTTCTAACATTATCTTTTGCTACGGCCTCAACACAGCTTGCAGCCTGCCAGGCCAGTTCCTGACATGTTAGTAATGTTAGTAATGCACTGATATTAAAGCAGCATCGCTGGTGACTTTGTGAGCATTCCCTCTAGTTCAGCTGTAACTTTCCCAAATGCTTTTTAGACCTTGTTGCAGGAAACAGAGAGTCTTCCCTGTATCTGCTCATCTGTGTTTTGGCCATTAAATTTCCAGCACCTGGACTTGTTGATGATGTGTGAAGCAGCAGGATATAATTTGCTGCTCTGCAGTTGCAGTCATCCTCTGTGACTGACTTTCTGCTGTTGCATCTGAAGAGCTGATGTGATGTCAAAACGTGGGTTTATTCATGGCAGAAAGCATCTGCTCACTCAGAGTGTGCTTGAGACTGTTTGCTCAATGTCCAGGAGGAGTGCAAACAATTTGTCACCCCGTTTTGGTTTAATAAGGGCCCTGAGACCAATTAATGACAGTGCTTTGGGAGGCAATTAATGCTGCCTCAATCACAATAGGGAATAAACACCGCTAATGATTAGTGTTAGCAGGGAGAGAGGGTGGCCAACAGGAGTCACCATTGTAAAGGTAAGCTTGGCCTTCCTTAGCAGTGCAGTCAGGTTCCAGGTGAGCAATAGGTTGGAGAACAGTCACAGCCCCTTGCAGCAACCTGCTGAGAGGATGCTCATGGGGGAGGTTTGGGCTGCTGTTGCTGCTGTGCACTATTTGGAGCATTAGTTTTCTTCTGAGCTCCTCTTGAGCTTCAGGAGTTTTTTTTCCTCAGCTTTCATATATATGGGATATGGATGCCGTGAATTCTCTAGAAGAAAAAATAATTCCCAGTTATTATTGAATGCTTATTTTTGTCTAATGTCTTTGCAGAATTTTGTACTGAAATCCTTGTGGCTCAGCATTGCTGTTAAAGGAGAGTTAGTTGTAGTGGGGGGGGTAAAAGCTCCACCAACAAATCCTTCCTAGAATGCCCCTAAGAAACAAGTTGGGGCCCAACCAGAGCACCAGAAGGTGTGTGTGATGTGAAGTTAATTTGAGTCAATTAGAAACGCCCAACTTCAGCTGATGTTCCTGCTGATTTTACTCTTCTGTAGTTCTATTTTAGCTCCTGTTTGGGTTATTAAGAGTCATGTCAAGCTGAGTGCCATTCTGGGGATAGATGCTGAGGCCATCAAGCAGCGAGAGGGGAGGACTGGGCTGTGCTGCTGAATAGGGCAGCTTGTGGACCGCACACAGAGCGAGTTGCTTGTTGAAACACTGGCCTCACATGTGGCTTAGCTCTGGCTCTGCATGCCCATGGTGGAGATCTCAGGTGGCCACAATGCCAGCAGGCACAATGGTGCCCAGCAAAGTTGTGTATGTGGGGGGTGTGGGTGCTGCTGCCAGACAAGTGAAAACATGTACCTAGCACTGTGCCAGTGTCAGCACAAGGGTAATTGCCTCCAGCTACTGGTGGAGCAAGAAATGTGCTAATATCAAATGCCAGGTGAATACTGCTGCGGCAAAGCTGTCATCTCAAGTTCCAGGCTTCCCTATTGAACAGCAAGGTGCCCATCAGCATGAGGTTAGTCTTTTGTCTCCAGCTGTGTGCTGATGCTTAAGTGATATATGAGTGGCAGAAAAATGTGGATATTAAAATGGAGCTTAGGGTGTCCTCTGGAGTCAGTCAGTCACTCCAGAAGACAGGCTTTTCAAAGCTTTATGTGCAGCTGTAAAAGATTCAATTTGGAAAGCTTGCTTAGGCACAGGAGGTTCACTCAGTGTCAGGAAGGGACAAATGCCTTGTCTAACAAATAATAACGTTCCTTTCTGTGGGATAAATAGCCATATGTTGCTATTATTATGATGGAACATGGGATTTTGTTATGGGAGTGTGGAGTTACTCCAGCTCTGGATGAAGATTTCAGGCTGTAGCACAGCAGCACCAGGAGCACAGAGTGAGTGGTTGTCCTGGAGGATGCTGAGCTGTGGGTGACACTTGGCCTGTCAGGAAAGCTGATCTGCTCTGCTCTTGGCAGGGCAGGGGCTGGCTGTGGTGGTTTGCTTCTGCTGTGGGACCCACGTCCGGGAGCAGCAGGGCTGCTTCAGCTCTCAGCTTCACCAGGCACCATGACTGATCTTGTCTTGTCTCATGTCTGCACTGACCCAGGCTGCATGCCCTGTCAATGGAAGTGTTAACATTACATGCCGAGGAGGGGAATGGCAGCTTTAAAATGCTGTATCGGTAAATGTCAGGGGTGCAAAAATAAGTGCTAAGTCGCAGGGGGATGTTTCCTGATGAAGTGGGAATGGTTTAGCCTGCTGGCTGCTACGAATCAGCTGCTCAGCTGTATTAAGCCATTAGGAAATAGCTTTGAAATGACAATTAATAATCTTTTCAAAATTACCTTAAATTTACTTTGAATAACTGAAGAATTGTTTGTAATGTGGATTTTGAATCTGTTCACACTTTCACATAGTATCTCTGGAGGAGCAAGAAAAGGTCGGTCTGGGTGCAAAGGTGTGTATGCTGATGGCCAAGAAGCTTTGGACTGTCTGGTGAGAACATGGAGTGAAGCAAAGAGTACAACAAGCATTTTGAGGATGCCTTGGATTGCTGTTTGCAGTATCTTTTTTTACAAGAATAAACAGGCATGTGATAAAAATAAGAGACTGCTTTGTGCAGCCTAGCAACAACTTAAAATTCTCCTGCAGCACGAGCAAGTGCATAGCAGCAGAGTACAGGTAGTCCTGGCCAGGCAGGCACAGGAGTGTGTCACCTCCCCAGCTGCAAAGAGAGGTTTCTGTGACGGAGTGAAATTTGAGCACTCTCTGTTTGCCCAAACCGTTCTGTCCTGTTTTGTGTTGTAGCATTTACCAGGGTTCAGGACTGGAACTGTGTGGTGCAGAGTGAGGTACTGTAGGAGCCGCCTTTCTTTGCAGACCAGGGCATGTCAAGGCTCAGAGTGTGGGTCTGACAGCTCATGGCCACTCCTCCAGCCTGATCCCACACCCTACACCCAGCCTTGCTGTCCAGCCTTCCCTGAGCTGCTTTTGCTCTTGTCAGCCCCACTCTCAGTTAATTCAGTTCACCGGCTTGCTGGAAAACTCCTTGTTTCTAATGGTGTTGCTTCTCTGCCAGGATTGCACGTGCATTGGTTCGGGGATGGAACAGCACGTGCCGAGGCTGGTGCTGTGTAGGATCACTGTGGCAGCTCAGGTACTGTCAAACCTTCCACACTGCCATGGAGACAATGATAGTTGTGGAACACAGACAGAATCACAGAATAGCTTGGGCTGGGAGGGACTTCAAAGAGCATCTAGTTCCAACTCCCCACTTGGTTGTACGTTGTCAGTAACAGAATGGTTTGGGTTGGAGGGGACCTCTGGAGATCATCCAGTCCAACTCCCTGCCAAGGCAGGGCCACCTGGAGCATGTGACACAAGAATGTGTCCGGGTGGGTTTTGGATGTCTCCAGAGAGGGAGATACTACAACCTCTCTAGGCTTTCTGGAAACTGAGCTTTGGCAATTGTTTGCTGTAAGAGTCTCTTCCTCCATCTACATAAAATCCATCTTTAAACTTGGTGCTCCTGACCCTTGGCAGAGTTGCTCTCATTGTTCCTGAACAGGTGATGATTGTACAGATATTGTACGGACTGTCCCCTGTGCTGGAGCCTACAGCATTATTTGTCATCTGCTGCAGGTTTGACAGAGCTTTCAATGGGCGTGAGAGCTTAATCGCAATACTCACACAGATCCTGAGTAAGTGCTTAGGCTAAAAATAAAGTTTTATTTTGGAGAATAACCAGCTGGTACGCTTTGCAGCTGAGGCTGCATTTCTTGACGCATGCAAGAAAGTGAAAGAATGAAGCATTTTTCTCTGGGCTCTCACCGTAGCAGAGATGCTGTTGTGTCAGAGCTGCTCGTGCTTTGAGATGAAGTTTTATTCTTGAGACTAAATTACACAGTCAGGGGAATTATAACCATTTCTAATTACTGTAGCTAAACACTTGAAATTTTAGCCAGAAGTTCTACAATCTTTCATGGTCCAGAATGATTAAAGTAGAGCTACGGTAATGATCTTTAGCCTTGGCTGTGAAGACATGTTCTTCTCACTTCTACTCCAATTAAAAATAGTTAGGTTTTTTGATATCAGATAAAATTTGCCTTTGTGGCCTGGACACCCATGTATGAGCAGCATTGGTGGCATGGTCTTATCTCTCCTGTGTCATGGGTGGAGTGACACTGGTGGATGCATGGATAGCTCCAGTGGGCTGGAAATATTAAGCCTGTTTCAGGGTTGAACAACATGAAGGCTGCTTTGGTTGGAAGTGAGCAGGCAGTAGGGACATGTCTGAGAGTCCATGTCCACTCCTGAGCAATGTGACTGCAGCTCTATTTACCTTGGAGGAAGGGCAAGGTGAGGGGGCAGACTGGAAAGAAGAAGTGTGCCATTTTCTTCTCAGCCTTCAGAGAGGCTCTTGGCCAGAGCAGACAGACACAGATTGGTTCCCAGCTTCCCTGCGGGGTCACAGTGTCTGCCAGGTCATTTGCACCCCTGCTTTCTAGTGCTGGGCTGTGAGCATTTCAGTGTTGCACAGGTGATCACCTGCTGTTACCTTGCAATTTTACTGATCAAATCTGTAATTTTTTTTTGCCTACTGTATGATTTTTGATTGCTTTTCATCAGAAGAAGATGGCTAGGCTTTCTTTCCTTGTTTGCGTCTGGATGATGATGGGCTTCTTATTGCACAGTGAAGAACTGCCATCTTTGAACTAGGAGCATCCTGCTCTGTGTTTGTGTTTCTGCATCACTTCTCACAATCCCACTCTTGTGTTTCTTTTGAGGATTTCCAGCATCTCATCAGAAAAAAAAACAGAGGAGGAGAGATTTGTATTGAAAGAAATATGAAACCAATAAACTAGAAAGTTCATGGAAATTGATTTTCTTGTGATTGTTGCTCTGTGTGAAGTACAGAGGGAGCAAGACATTGAAGAGCGAGGAGGAATTCATGTTGCTTGTCCTTGGAGAAAAATGGGCTCTGTTAGTGATGATGGGAAAACGATGTGAAGAGTCCTCCTCCTTGCAAGGAAGAGTAACCTCCATGCTTGGAACAGCCTGTAAACTAGGAAAGGCTTTGACAAAAGCAGACTATATCATGGTAACTGGCTGACCTAAGAAGATCCCTTGCAAGGCCTTGGGCACATTAATGCCCATGGGGGAGGTCAAATCCCACGGTGTAAAGCGGGTATTTACATCTGTCAGTGGTTGAAACATAGAAAACAGCTGAACCTGTCTGTTGAGGAGAGCTCTGGTTCTGGAACAGAAGCAGTGTCCTTTCTGTTTTGTTCATTTTGTAGTTCAGATGTACATAAAAACAAACAGAATTTATAAGTGCATCCCAGATTTACTCCCTTCATGAACAATTTAAACTTTGTCATTCCCAGACAGGATTATGTATTCATGGTGTGAGCTGTCAGCCTGGGTATTGGAAGAAGGATGAATTCCAGAAGGGTTTTTATAAGGAGGGAAATACAAGCAGCCTTTGTATGCAACTGTAGCATTAGATGGTCTGCAAGAAAATTAGACTTCACAGATACTAACATTCTACATGGCCACTGCCATAACCAAAATTTTACAAGCCACAGGTTCTAACAGAGCTCTGTGTGCAGAGATTTTTAAATTAAAATGCATGTGCATTGTATTTCTTCCCAAGACAAAGCCTTAAACTGAGGCTTTCATCTTGGCCATATCAGTAAGAGTTGGCTAAATTTATTTCACTAAAGAAGTGTATTTGTGTGCAGACTTGCAGGGGCTGTGAGGGCTGGAAGTGTTTGTTGTTGGACTGGGGAATCAGTTGGTCCTGCAGGGCTGGTGATCGCTGCCTCCCAGAGTTGCTGTTGCTGTGTGTGCAGACTGCTGTGTGATGGGTGCCAGCTTCTGGTGGGAAGGAGGACTTGTTTCCAGGGCTGACACTCTCCAGAGAGAAGTGGGTGCTGGCCCTCTTGGACGACCCCAGTTCGTGCTTTTTCTGTGGGTTGGCATCTGGATCTGAAAAATGCATGTTGTATTTCGAGAAAAAGTTCTCATTTGAAATGGCAATCCACTGGAAATTCTTTCTGTGGACCCTGAGTGACCTCATTGCCTCAGGTCTGAGTCGCAGCAGGAATTGTGGGTCCTGGTCCTGCTTCTGGAGGAGCATCACTTTGCTTCCCCGGCCAGTGGCTCACAAATAAAATTTTGACCTTTAAGAGAGGGTCTTGTCAAACCTAATTTGTCTTGACTTTATCACATGGCAAAACCTTTGATTTTAAAACCAGGGTTTTGAAGCTTGTCATGTGAGAAGTGGAACAGAGGGCACGATTCATGACTGCATCTGTTTGTCTCTGCTCCCCTTCAGCCCCCATCGTGTTCTTACCACGGGAATACTGAGCACTCTTCTGGGGAAAGCTCTGTCAGTGCTAACGGGCAAATAGAGTTGTTCAAAAGACAAAACCCACCACCTTGGGAGAGGAGGCTCAGCTTCCTGTGAGATCATCTGTTCATGCCCTGCAATGCAGAGCTTGCATGCCAGAGCTGTTTGCTTCCCTTGCAAGGGAACAAAGAACTAAAACTTGTCCTCTTTTAGCATGAGGCTTAGGCAAGAAGGGGAAGTAAGATTTTGTCAGGGTGTGCTTTTTAGAGTGAGGTGGGAAGTCCACGGGTTTGTTTTTCCTGGTTATTTGCTTGCCTGTTGAAGTAAGTTGTCACTCCTTTCCTCCTTGGAAGCTGCTTGCTTCTTGTGAAGCCTGTGTCCTTCCTCCTGTCCATCTGGATCAGCTAAAAGGGCAGTGTCACCCAGCTCCAAGTGCAGTGAGCCCATTCCTCTGACTCAGGCTGCCTTTCATGCTAGTGGGATGTGCTTTTGAATAGGGATCTCCTGTCATGCCATTGGGGGGGGTCCCATCTGTGCTGCTTTGTCCCCCTTGCCTGCTCAGGTTGGGGTGGTGTGTGTGAAAGTGGTCTGCAAGGTGTTGATTTTCTCTGTGATCTGGAAATGCCACCATAGGCTGATATTTTAGTTTGTTCAGCTGCTCAAGAGTTATAATTAAAAAATTAAAAAAATAAATCAAGCTGTTGGACTAGGCATGCTAGATAATTCCAGGCTGTGGGTCGTTTCTTGCTAAATCACTAGTTTCAAGTTCAGATTAGATCTTTTCTAAGTAATAACTATTAATTATTTCTTGGGGTTTTTGTAGTACGTGTAGGGACAGTGCCTTGTAGTATGGAAACCTGAGGCCAGGCCCCAGCTCCAAACCTTCTATTATATTGAATAAAAAACGAAGGGTTGAGGAAGAAGATGAGGCAAGAGCTGCAAAAATAGACACTCACCCACAAGGAGGCGGGAATTGCTGGGATGATGTCTTGATGAAAAGGTCTTGAATGCCTGTCCATGGGGTTTGTGCCTGGGGCCATACCTCCACAGCTGCTAATGTAGCTGGGGTGTCACCTCCCACTGTTCCTGCTGCCCGCTCCCCCTCCACTGCTCTTGAGCTCAGTGGCCAGGAAGCTGAGCTCAGCCTCTGAGTTTCATCCTCTTTCTCTGGAGGTGGGAAGAAAGCCTTGATGGACCACACAGGTGCTTTTCACCCACTCCCACCTGGGGGATGGAAGTAGTTGGACAGGTTTTTGGGGTGGAGGGCTCTCTGTCAGCCGAGTTTAGTCGGTGTCCATGTGCTGCAATGAGAACCAGGGCAGCTCCTGTGGAAAACAGATGGCTGCCTAGAGACATCAAGTTTAATCTCTCCACTGAGCAGACAAATGCAAACCTCCGTGGCTTCTGAATATGATGTGGTGACAATTCCTTTTTGTGTAAACTCAGTGAATTCTGTGCCTTTCCAGATTCCCTTTTTCCTTTTCCTGAGTAAAGGATGTGTGTTTGCAGGGGGATGGCCTGACCATGGTATGAACAATGATTTGCATCCAAGTGACCTGCCAGAAAGCAGGTCCATGGGCCCTTTCAATCTGTGTTCAGGCTTAGCTATCCCTGGGGAATATTTGGGGAGAAGCTCAAGTATCAGGAAAGTCCACATTTTTAGCATGTTAAAAGAATAATTGCATGAAATCCCAGCACCTCAAGTAAGAATGATGATCATAAAATTTCATTACCTAGTTACTGCAGAAACTTAGGGACTTCCCTGAGCCTGGCCAAATCAAAGTGTTTATAGATGAAGACTTTTTCCATTTGACATCAAAAAAACAATGTCCATTGAAGTGCTGAGTTCTAAATAATGAAGTTTTTGCCCTAGAATCACCTTCATTGACTTGAACTGTAAAATGCACCCCTTTTAGTTTGTTTTTTTAAATAGATTTCATGTGTCTGTCTTCCATTAGCTTGATGACAAGATAGCAGCAGCAGCATTGAAATAATTGTGCAGTTGTTATCAAGGGACCTGCACAGTATAATTTTTTATATCAGAGATGAAAAGAAACCCCTCCAACACCCAGTTTTGGGAAGCATCATCTTGCCTGTGATCTTGGGCTGCCTTTGAAGCATTGCCCAGTGACTTGGGACAGCATCTGAGCCTTCTACATGCATGAACACATGTGAACTGGCTGTATTCTCAAGCTTGAGATCTCAAAATCATATTGAGCTCCAGTCACTTTAAAAACTTTTAAATACTATTCATATTCTGTTAATGAATGAGCATAAAAGTTCTCTCAACAAAATACCCTCTTGGCAATGTTTGGATGTGGAGGACCACACAAACCTCATGGCTGGGCTGAAGGGAGTTAGGAGTGGTGAAGGGTGATCAGCCCTGACCGGGAAGAGTTTAGAGGGAGAGAGAAAACGTGTACATGAATTGTGCAAACCATGCAGCTTCAGAGTTACTGTCACCCTTTGCTTGCTTTTAGGCAGCTCCAGACCTCCATGGAGGAGGTGAGCTGAGTCCTGGCCATCTCCATTCCTGCAGGATTTGTCCCATGTGATATGGGCAGGGAAGATTTCCTGAAATACAGTGGTTTGCTCTTGCTGATGCTACTGAGTGAGATAAGGGATGACACAGGTGAATGTGGCATGTGAAGCAGCAGATGCAAGAAATCGATCCTGTAATGAGCCATGGGAGCTTGGAGCAACTTTTGCACATGGGAAATGAACGATCTAACAAATGCAGGTTTTTGGCTCACTGCCTCAGGAAGTGAGGAACACAGGATTATGGCTGTATTGCTGCCTGAAGCACAATGTCCTAAGAGGACATTCCCCTCCTGTCCCCATTTCTTTTTGTTTTTTGGGGAGCCTGTGCCACTTTAAGCTGCGAAAGGAGATGGGATTATAAGTTGCAGCTAAAGCAGAGGCTGGTTTTCTCCTGCAGATAGTGTGGGACACTAATGAATTGCTTTTCTTCCATGACTCACCTCTTACTTCCTTATAGTGAAATGTCAGCAAATCCAGTTGAACCCTTTAATCTTTTTTTAAGGTAAGAAAGCCCACTAAACAAACCCCAGAATTTGTTCTTGAACTGAATCTGGAAATAACTGTAAGTTAGTCTCATTCCTTTGATAAACAGAGCTAAACTTGCAATTCTCAAGCTACTTTTGTAGGTCAATGGAAACTGTCAGTCTGTCGAAGTTTTGCAGCACAGAAAAGTAGTGTTCTGCTGTCTGCCATCAAAAACAACTGCAGGAGCTATAGTTCACAGTTTTCTGGGGTTTATTTTCACTTGTGCTGTTGTCTTTATGATCACACATATAACAGTGTAAGACACTGCTGTATATCTCAGTTGCATCTTCATTGGTTTTGGGGTATGAATTTACTTTAGTTTTATCATTGTCCCAATAAAGCTCGATTGTGTTGACTTGCTGGATTTGGTGGGAATCAGGAACAGAAACATCAGCAGAAATACCCACTTTACCAAGAATAAACGTGCTTGCAGAAGCAGCTCTCAGCTAACAAGGATGTGTGCACACTTGGGTATTTTGTCTGTGACCAATTAGCATGATCTCCCTCTTGACAGTGCAGCATGTATGGAGTATTTCAGCCCCTCTGATACCCCTCCCTTGCTGCCCTGCACCTGCACTCTCAACAGTCTTTAAATGGCTTTGCTATAATTAGCTGGCACACCTAACTCTGTGTAATTCTTGTGTTGGCACTGATAAGCCAAAAGCATGAATAACATCCCCTGTTCCATAGTGCTACTCTGAACATGTTAAAATATACAGCTACCAAAACCCATGGCAGGGGATCCTCTTTCAAAGGATATTCTTTCTTGCCTTAGCTTTACTCTGGCCCACCTGAAAGCAAATGAGCATGTGAAGCTTATCTTTTGCTGGGAGTCTGTTTGTCACGCTGTTTAAATCCCTGAATGAGTAGTTTGTACCAGGCTAAAGTCATGAAGGATCCTGGCAGCTGGAAGAATGCTGCTGGGTCTGGACATGCTGTTCTGCTTGGGTGGAGAACTTATTTGGGATTCCCATGTTGGGAAATATGTCCCCACCAAAGAGGAGCTGTGTTTCCTCCACACTGGTGGGAGCTGGTCAGTACAGCTTGAAAATACTGGGGAGAAGGTGGTTGGGTATCCTGGGGTTTCCCAGTACTGGCGTTTCAAATCTTTGTGCCTGTGACCCAGAGGGGGCTGTGGAGAGAAGTTGCTTGTGAGATCTGTATTGTGGGAATATTATATGGGCACCTGCTTTGGAGAAACCTTGTAAATATGCTTGCTCTCTTGGGTCCCTGGCCTGAAACACCATTAGTGGAGAAGTTCTTAAGGACCTTGGTTTATCTTTTGTGCTTAGGAGTTGTGTGAAGGGATGGTAGTAAGCATACTGCTGGCAAGTGATCCCTTTGCCTTGGAATGAGTTTTGCTCCATGAGAATGTGGAGCTGCTCTCTTTGAGCAGAGGGGCACCATAAACCCCTTTCTGTGTTTGCTTGGAGCAGTTCTACTCCTGGTAAAAAATATTCAGGTTTTTCCATATGGTGAACTGGGGATCATTTTATTTCAGAGGAGGTCACACATGTGATCTGATCACATGATACGGAAAGTTGAGTTTCAGGTAGGATGCACCAGTAAAAGGGAAGTGCTCATCACAGAGGAAAACACTGGGTTTTTTCTATGAGTTAGTGTGTTCTGATCCTGCCCTGCTGGCTTTATTTTGAGTGTGCAGGGGAACTGTGTCCCTTCATGGCAGAGGAAGCAATGCTTATTCTGCATGTAGAGTCCAAAACACAGAAAAATTCTTCTCTATCCAGACTGTTAACTGATCCTGCAGCAGCAAGCTGCCTTTGATCCTCCTAACTAGAATGATCTTTGGGGAGAACTTTCCAGGGCCTCTCTCAGGTTTGCTCACGGTAATGCAAGACAGGTTTTCATCTCACAGTGACAGCTTAGCAGGAAAGAGCCTCAGCTGTGTCAGGCCTGGAAACTTTGATCCTGGTGCTGCTGGAAAGATCTTGGGGATTCATGTCTGGTTTACAATTTTGTGCAATTTACAACTGTCCAGGACTAAAACTAGCTGATGACTTTTCTGTGTTTGCCCCTTGAGGATGGAAGCTCTTTTCCCTCATTAATGGCTTTAATGAAGTACATATGGCTGTTCATCCAGCAGATACCAGAAAGCAGCACTTGTTCTCCGTGTGGCAAATTTGAATCATTGTGCCAAGCCCACAGGCTCTGCACTTCCTTGAACAGCGACCTGTGCACCCTCCTTGCCCCTTCTCCTTCTTGCTTGGCCGATGTTCCTGGGTTGTACACCTGTGCCTGTTGCCAGGTCTGTCTTCCCATGTTCACTGGGACTGAGACAGCAGGTCCAATTAATTTTTCATTCCCTCATTTTCTGTCTGTATAAGAGACACTTTATAAGTTACCCATGGTTTTAAGTTTTTATGCCCAAAGCACATCATAACTCCAGTGTGCTGCCTTCTGACTCTTGCCAGAGTGCTGATCATGGGACAGGGAGGATTTGGGAAGAAAAGCTGATAAATCATAAATTCCTGTGCAAGATGAATCACAAGTTATTATATCTTTCTCAAACATGCAACTGCGAGGTGTTACATCAGTGCCAGTCTATGGCATGCAGGAGGAAAGTCCCTTTTGGTTAACATGTACATACAGGCTCTTCTGCATCTGTCTTTGGGCATCAGTTGAATTGACTACTTAATTGCAATTTTTTCCTGCTTGACCCCTGGAGCCTTTACTCACGTGATCCTCATGTACTGGAATGTGCTCCAAGGCAGGGGTGAATGGCAAGGTAAAGAGTTCTCTTGGTCATAGTAGAAATTTGAATTTTTTCATCCTACATTTTATATAACTGCCACCTTTCTGGCATTTTGCTACAATCTCTGCTATGGAGGTAGATTGTGGGGGGAAACTGAGCCTTTCTCTTTGAATGCCAGGAGAAGAGCCAGGACTTGCACAGTTTTCCAGTCTTGTTCTTTCCTCTGGGTTCTGACCTTGCTCCTTGTCTGGCAGCACTTGGCCAACCTGATTAACTGCAAAAAGAGTTTCTGTGGCTGGATATTCATCCCACATCTATGTTTTTGCCAACTCCATCAAAACAAAGGTGGGCTGAGATTAGCACCTTACACTCTTCCCAGCACTCTGGAAACTTAGAAATTAGTTGCATTTTTAATTAATACAGGGGCTTTCTTACAGACCTGTGCTAATTGTGTCCAAGTGATCTTGAAGCTGTGCTGAATCTCAGTGAGCAAAGGACATCTGTAGCAGTTTTTTGGGCTACCAAACTGAAGACTACACAAAGTCTGGCAAAACCCCTTTTGTTGGGCTTTTTTCAACTTTAAATGCTAGTATGTCAAAAGTCTTGGTATACTTCTAGTGCTGCCCTGCAGTATGTTTCCTCCCACCTTGATACATCCTGGTTCATAATCTTGAGTTTTCATTAAAGCAGATGCTATCTACTGTTTTCTTTTTCAGCGTAGATGGTAACTCTAGTATGTGTATGTATATACACTTAATGTTTATGTATGTATCAGTAGAAATGTAAATTTTCCCTGCACAGGTGCCACGTTGATCATATCAGATATTGACTTGGCTTGACAATTTTGTGCCAAAATGATGCTGAACAGGTGATCCTAAAGAGAGGGGCAGCTTTGTTGCCTGGCAGCTGTGCACCTGGGGCAGGCTGAGCCAGGGAAGTCCCCTGAAGCACTGAGAGCAGTAAGAATTAAGGCAGCAGGGAGCAGCAAGATATGTAAGTATGTGTTGATTATTTTCTTTTAAAAATTTCTATCTCTGCTTTTATCCTCTTAGAGTGTTTTGGCATGAGATGTGTTCTGGTTACTGGAGAGTGCAAAATTACGAGAGGAAGGAATCAGTGGCCGATTCTGGTCATCGTGGCCAGTTAACAGGGTCTGAGCATGGCTGGAGAGACCCAGGATGAAGCATTACCACCTCAGGAAGTACAGGAATGCAGTGGTGTGTTGCATGCATTCTGTTGTCCCTCAGCCTGTCTCTGCCCCCTTCTCCCTGGCTCTGAGACTTCGTGCTTTCGGGAGAGAAATTGGTTGAGGTTTGCTTGCTGTGCATCTCTCTGCTGCCTTCAGGGTTCTGTTTGTTCCAAATGCCTCTCGTGCCTGTGCTGTCCCTAGTTAGTGTATCTCTTCGCTAGGAGCTCTGGCTTTTGCTTTAGCGTGATTTGCACAGCTTAAGCCCTTTCCCTGGCTATCCTTTCTTTTCATTTCCCATTTGTGCCGGCTGTCCGCTGGAGCGGCTGCTGTCAGTGCACAGTGGAAAAACACCGATCCGTGAGAAACTCACTGTAGCAGATCAGCAGGAATTCCTGGGCTCCTTCTGGGCTGCCTCTTTGTCAGAAGAGCTCAGCCATGTCTTTGTTTTCTCGCTAGCGAGTCAGAGATGCTGCAGGTTTGTTTGGAGCTTTTCTCATCTTATTTGCTCAATAACCAGGGCAGTTGCCCATTGTTTCACTCGCGCTTTTATTGTGTGTTTTTAAGTGCCGCCAGGCACAATATCTTCATGCCGGCAAGAATAAGTTAATGCGTCTCTCTTAGCCAGCTGCCTGGAGACTAAAAATTTCTGGTTTGGGCTGCAAAAACAGGAAGGGAAAGGAGCTGAATTTTCCTCAGCAATGCAAAAAACCAAAATTCAGCCCATTTGTTTGAGCTGTGTGGTCCTGAAGGGGGAACTCTGATCTGGCACATCACTCTGCCGCAGACAAAGGATAGTTGATTTTTGTAAATTGGTGCCGTGATCATTTCAATCTGGAAGGAATAAGCATGCAGACAGTCTGGTGGTGACTGGGGGTGAAGGGCATGTGACCTAAGAGGTGGTGTTCCTCTCTGAGTAACAAAGAACCAGCCTGTGCCTGTGTATGCCAGTGGGATAGATATACTAATTTCACCAGTGGTCTGTGTCACTGCAGCTGTGTGAAAACTGAGCTGTCACTGGAGACAAAACTTTGTCTGTCCTTTGTTGTTGTGTTGTGAAAGCTGGGGCAATGAGATGAGGATGAAGAAGAGCAGCCCTGCCTGGGCTCGCCTCTGGCTGCAGAGGCAGCTGCAGGCATGAGAGCACCAATTCCTGCACATGCAGAAGAGCAAATGCCCTTGATCACTAAAAAATGGGGAGGCAGGAGGAGAAAAAAAATGCTATGTTTGCTTGGAACAGCCCCCTGCAGAGGCAAAGAAAAGCCTGCCATACATTAATGGGCCACTTTCATAAATGTGGGAGCCTCACTCACGCAGAGTGGCTCAGCCTGTCTGAGCTGATGCAGCTGTCAGCCTGTTTGTCTAGAAAATGCTTTTCTGAAAGGTATGATTATTCTAGACTGTTGAGCAAGTTCTTCTGTGTGAGTGCATTTAAACAACACCGGTGGTACATGTGGGAAGATTAAAAACAAAAAGAGAGGAGGCAACATTTTTGATAACCCGCGGTGGACAGGAGAGGAGGTTGTGCTGCCTGTACCACAAAGACACGTGTAGTGTCTTCTGAATTGCTCGGGTCTCTGACCAGCCTGTGCGACACATCCTGTGCAGGTGTGCTATCTCTGGGGAGAGTGCTCCTGGGACAGTGAGCATGAGAGCAGTGTGAGGCATGGGGGTAGATGCATTCCTGCCTCTGCAGGGCCATGCCCTGTGTTGGCCGTGCTTAGGTACCCACAAGACATTCTGGAAGGGTACTTCTTAAAAGCTTGTCTTTGGCCCTGGGAAAGGCATCCTTCCCCAGCCACCCTGGGGTGTGCAAAGCACCCCAAGGCACTGCTGAGGTCTGGCTCTGTCCTCATCAGGTGGGAAGGAAATTGGCAGCAGGCTCTTGGGAGACCGTTTGTTTGCTCATGTTATTAGCAAGGAGCGAGGAAATAATGATTTATTGATGCTTCTGTGTTTCTCCTACACCAGGCTATGAAGGAAGAAATTCAGTTTTCTGGCTGATATTCAAAGCTGTAATTGAGCACTACCATGTTCCCACAGAGCAGCCTGTGGGGTGCTGGTGGTACCTCTGGTTCTGTGATACAGTGCCCCATAGCCAGTATGGGCTGTGATCACCAAGGGTCATTTTCTGCTCTTCCCCTGCCTCTGGCTGTAGCCAGACTGGTGGAGACAGGCTGCTTACAGAGCCCAGCATTTCTCTGCTGCAGCGTTTTGTTTGATTAAAGCAGAAATATCTGATAAGAGTGGGTGGCAGCCACTCCTTTCTGGGGTGAGGCACCAGTGGGAATGTGTTATCAATACCTCAGCAAATACTCCTTGATCTTCATGGTATGTTGGGCAGAAGGTGGTGTCCTGTTGATGCCTCTTGGCCACAGCCTGGGCACCATCGCTCCGTGATGACCGAGGAGAGCCCTGCACTCACGCCGTAAGGGCCGGTGCCTTCCACTGCCATCACTGCTGTGTCACTGCCCTGTCACTGCCCTGTCTCTGCCACCTTCTCTGCCTGCCCAGAGTGGCTGGCACGGCTGTGCCTGTGCCTGACGAGCCAGTAACTGGTGAAGGACACAGATGACAGCTTGTGTGCTGCAATGGTTGCTTGGGGCTCTGCCAACCCCCACCGTGCAGCCTCAGTAAATCCAGCTGAATTCCTGGGCTTTGCTTGGTATGTCTCCTCTGACAGCCCTCTGTACAGCAATGGCCTTTCCATGCATTCCCTTGCTTTCATGTGAGCCTTAGCTTATGAGCAGGGTTTCATCTCTGTACCCCAGAGCATGGGATGGGGCAGGACTGCAGCACAGGACTCTGCAGGACTTTGGAACATCCAGCTCCTGCCTGCACTCCAGGACTCTGCTCTTGCTGCTGCTTTGTGGCCTCTCTCCTTTGCAGGCCATAGAGCTGTGCGTGGCCAGGGCTGCCTGTGAATGTGTGAGATGCCTGGATGTACTGCTCAGGACCCCTGCCTGCCTGAGTCCTAGCTGCCAGCATCTGCAGGAATGAGTGCTGGATGCAGGCAGGATTCCCTTGTCCTGCAGAGTGATTGATCTCCCTAGATTGCATGGAGAGTACAGCGAGGCACTGCCCAGAATTGCTGTGAGCACGTAATCCCTTGAGTCCTAGGGATAAGGAGCTCATAGGTGAGACGTTGGCAAACCTGGCTTTTGCCCCCTTGCAATCTGTGCTCATTTCAACTGCAATGTGCTTTTTCATCCATCCTCCTCAAATAAAGCAGTGCCATCTTGGTTAACCTGAGGAGTGTGCAGATTCCTTTGAATCACGTGATCTATCCAGGATACTGATTTCTATTTTTTAACTTTATGACTACAGTGCAGGGGATCGCTAATGCTGAGTGTCCTACAAACCCAGAATGTAGGGCTGCCCCTGTGCTGAAGACACTGCCATTTCACCCTCACCCAACGTGCACCCACCAGTTCAGCTGACAAAGGGAGATGATTTATGAGCGGCATCAACAATGTCATAAAGTGCAAGTGGCAAGTTAATGCTGCTTTTTTATTCCAGCCCTTTGACAGGGCCTTGTTAATAGAGGGTTGGAAACAGAAACAAAAGGAAAGAGCACAGCAGCTAAAAGCCAGTTGTCACAGCACTGCTGCATTAGTGTGAAAATGCTGTTTTATCGGAAAGCACCCTCTCCATAATAAATGGCGTTGCACAGCAGGGAGCAGCTCCTCAGGAGCACCTCTCCTATGGAGGCAGGCTGAGAGGGTGGGGTTGTTTAGCCTGGAGAAGGCTTTAGGGAAACCTCATTGCCTCCAGTACTTAAAGGAAGCTTATAAAAAGATGGGCAATGACTTTTTACATTGGCAGGTAGTGCTAAGACAGGGAGGTATGGTTTTAAACTGAAAGAGGCAAGGTTTACATTGGATGTTAGGGGGCAATTCTTTAACTGGAGAGTGGTGAGGCACTGGAAGAGGTTGCCCAGAGAAGTTATGGATGCCCTGTCCCTGGAAGTGTTCAAGGCCAGGTTGGACAGGACCCTGGGCAATCTGGTCTAGTGAGTGACATTCCTACTCATGGTGGGGGGTTGGAACTAGAAGATTTAAAAGATCCTTTCCAACCCAAACCATTCTATGATTCCAGCCTTTGGATTCCCATGGACTGTGCCGATGTGCCCTCTGGAAGAGGGCAGAGGTGTTGAGCTGTTCAGTAGGATTCAGTGCTCTGTACTGCCATCTTCCCTGGGATGATCAGACTGAGATAGGGCTTAAACCCTTGTGGGTGAAGGCCTGGAAAACTGGGGAGCGTGGGAGAAAGCTGCACAAAGGGGTGCAACTTGTAGAGCAGCTGTTTTTGGAAGGGGTGGTGGTGAATGCGGAGGAACTACAAGTAGGGGACCAGGGGGTGCACCAGGGCCAGTGTTTGGAGGCTGTAGCAGGAGCTGTGTTGAATTTTGGGGTGAGGACTCGTGGGAGTGCAGGAGGGCAGGTGGGGTGTGCAGACAGCAGGGGTCTGTGGCACTCAGAAAAACACTAGCATTCCCTTGGAGACAGCAGTGCTGGAGACTTCTTCGCTGATCCCCTTTCCCAGAGAGAGCATGCAGCTTGCTGTAATTTTCTCTTATCTTAGAAAAGGAGGTGAATTCTCTGAAATAACTTGCTGTTCTTTCCAACCCCCCTTGGAATGTGTCCAAATACACTTTGCTCTGTTTCCTTACTTAGTTCTGTAGTTAGAGGTGGCGAAATGCTCCCTAGGCCATATCCCTAGGCCATATGGGGCTGCTTGGAGCTTCATCCCAAGGTTGAGTTCTGAGTGTTGGTTTTGTTCTTGACCGGATACTTTAATAAATTTGGTTTTATTTTTAAAGTTTTCCCCACATGCTTTCTTCTCTGTCTTTCTTGGGAAAACAAACTAACAAAAAAACCCCTCCTACATTTTTCAAAGCTGAGTATTGCAGAAGAAGCCCCCCATCCACACCTTGTTTTTTCCCCACAGTCTGCGGTAGCTGTTAATTCACATTTGGTTAAGCAATTAATCAGGATATAAATAATACATAGCATGTTATCAGAAACTGCATGCCAGTGCTATGGAGGCAGGCACTTTCGCCCTGGCGGGGAGGGCTTCCCTTCTGTGCTCTGCAGCCCCCTAAGGCCAATTAAGGTGCATCCTTGATGAGAATCCAGCCGCTCCTTGGCTGGATAAATAGTTGCTCTGATGCAGGGAGGGGGGGGGGGCCAAAGCAAGTGAAGATAAAGAGAGGATTTAGTGTTCAAACAGCTGCAGTGAGCACTGGAGCCCGAGCATTCCCTTCCTCCCCTTGTGCGTGGGCTGAGGCTGGAGCAGCGGGAGCGAACGGATGGTGCTGGCACCAGGGGCAGCTTATGAGAGACCTGTGGGTCAAAGACTCAGTAGTGTGTCCTTTGCCTTCTGCCTTAGTCCTGTAAAGGTCTTTTCTCCTGAAGGCATGTCAACTGTTAATAAACATAGCCTTTTAGAGTGTCACAAGTATAGAAACCTGCTTTATCTTCCTGTTCCCCTTCTAGCCTCCTGTGTGAGCTCAGGGAGTGGTGTCTTTAGTGTTTCTTCTTTCAAGGCTGCTGTTTATTTTAATGCAGTAATGAGTGCTAAGCTGGCTGGCGGGAGGAATAAATGTTACTGTGACAGCTTGGGTGGAGATTTGGAAAAGATGTTTCAAGTTACAAACCAAGTATGAAAACCATCAAGAAATAGTGAGCAAAAAAACCCCCATCCAGAGTCAATAGACTCTGGAGGCCACCAGATTTCAACTGTCACGTTCACAGTTGTGAATTTGCTCCATAGTAAGAGCAGGAATAATTGGGCTTGGGATAAGCTTGGCTTTCCAGGGGGATCTCTAAAACCTCCCTGCAGGAGGCTAAATATTCAAGGCTGCTGCATGGTCCTGAAGCTTTGTCTCTGGTCTCCCTGTAGGAATCATTGGACTTTGGTGCTTGTAACTCTGACTTTCTTTCCCAAACATAAACTCTGGGAGTTTACTGTACTGTGGTCTCTCCTGGCATAAGCTCTGGTGCAAAAGAACCTCAGCTGAAGGGCACAGTAGCATGTTGGATGTTTTTTCTCAGGTGCTGGAGCAGGATGTGGTTCTCCAGTCCATTGACCGTGCCATTGAGGCTGTGCACAATGCAGCCATGAAGAATGGGGGAAAATACAACCTGGAGCAGAGAGATGTCCTCCAGTAAGTATGATGGGCATCTGGGAGAGCTGGCAGATGGAGGGTGGTCATAGTGTCATTCTGTCCTTGAGGGATGTTGGATGTTGTTGATTGGAGCCCCTGTGCTGCAGAGTGCTGCTGCACTCAGAGAGCTTCCCAGTGTTTGAGCTGCTGCTGCTCCTCCTGACAACTGTGTCCAGCAAAGTGGAGCTTTGGCCTTGCTTCTCTATCCCTCTGCATGCCAAGAAGAGGAGATTCTCAGCCACTGTAGGCTTGGAGGAGAAATCCAAAACCTTTCTGGCTGCATTTTCTCTGCTTTACCAGCCAGGAATTGTAGAGGTTGTTGGCATGTGACACAAGGTCTTTAATATGTTCTCAAATAATTGCTTGTGAGGAGAATTTTTGTTTTCTCTGACACCTCACACTCTGTGCTGAGGCATGCTGGTTTAATCTCAGTTGAATAGCAATTCTAAAGTGCAGGCAATTTCTGAAGCTTGCAATGCAATATGTGACTCTCCCCCGAGGAAGAGGCATTTTTCTCCAGTGAACTGATGAATAAATTATGGGCTCTTGCAAAGCCTCTTCCTTCCTCCCCCAGAAGTGCTTCCTTAGTTGTTAATGAAACTGGAGTTGGTGTTCAGAGTAATGTAGCCCATTCTGGTATACATAGCCCAAATGCAATAAATCATTAAAAAATAATTTAAATGTTGCAGCATGGTCACTCCCTTGAGCTTTGCTCTTCCTGATGTCATCATTCCGTTTCAGAAAACTGATCCATCACCGGAAGGAGACTGTGTCCCGTAAAAGCCACTCTCCCACCCCGCAGGGGACAGTTATGACTCAGTCCACCAGTGACCACCACCTGGATGTGTCCCGGCAGCCCAATGGGGTGTGCCGGACGGGGTATGAGCGACACCACAGCCTCCCCAACACCGAGTTCGAGGAGGACGATGAAGGTCTCTATCAGGTAACAGTGGCTGGACACTTGCTAGGGTCCTCCTTTGGTGGTGTGACATTGCTTGTCCTGTTGAATAAAATGCCTTTGCAGCTGAAGTTACAAATCAAGTGTTTGTGTTGCTGACCTGGGATTACTGCAGTATAAAGTGCTGGTGTCTCGGTGTAAGAAATCTGGAACAGTCCCTTTGCTATTTACACTTGTCATGCTTTTTGGAATCCTTGAGGGTCCACGGTTTTATGGGAACATGCAAAATCCACTTTATACTGTGTGACTATCTCTTGGCAACTTTCTAAAAGAGTTGCAGGCTCCCTGGAGAATGCTTTGAAAGGCAGTTTTGACGTGAGCAGCAGAGCCCCCTCCAAGCACTCAGCACTGCTTCATCTCTCCCTTGTTATGTCTGCACAAGATCATTGGTCCTTAAGCATTTTATCTGCTGTGGCTGCGTATTTATACTACTCAAAACAAAACAAAAAGCCAAAAAAACCCCAAAGATCCTGCTTTGTCTGAAGGTTGCTTATCATGATGAATTAAAGGCAAATTGCAGGAAATCAGATTTAGAGCAGATCTTTTTTTATCTCAGCGACACGCAGTTCCAAGGTTACAGTGCGGCATCACTGAGGCTTCAAAGTAGCAGCCTAGGACAGAGGCTGTGGCTGTTGGGGATGAATGATGTGCCAGATTTCCCTGTGTAGGTGTAGCTGGATGTTAGGGCTAAAGGCGCCAAGCAAGGATGAGCATGGAGATTTTTTATTCCTCCTACAGATGAACACGTGCACTGTAGTTTTTCTTCATCTCTCTGGGCCGAGTGTTTGGAGGCATTGCGTTTATAAGGTACTGATACACTGTCATCCCTAGCAGATGAGGCTTGTTTTACACATGAAGAACTGTGAGTTTGGGGAGATGAAAGGCAGCTCTGGCTCACTCTGGCTGAACATAGCAATTCCTACAAAGCCCATTTTTCTCCTCAGTATTCGTTTTTGTTCTTTGGCAGTCAAACCAGCTCCATTCTCAAGCCTGTACATTATGGGCTGAGCAAATGGGGCACCGTACAGCCCATTCTCCATGCTGGTTCCCTGTCTTTATCTGGTCTGTGGTTTGGTTGCTTGCCAAAAAGGAGGAAGACAAATTTCCTTGGCTGACAAAGAACTGTTTCTGTCTGGGTGGCACTGAGAATGCAGTTGAAGGGCTTCCAGCTTAGCCCTGTGCTGAAAGGGCTCCTTGAGATTTTAACAGCTCAGTTGGTGGATTTCCGGTGTGCTTTGAAAATACAAAGTGGAGGAAGCTTTCTTCCACTGGTTACGCAGTAGCCTAAGAGGAGACCTACTGAAATCTAAACTTTCTCACTAGCTCCAGAGGAGCAAAGGTCTTGGCATGTGCTTTTCATTGCTTGGGATTTTCAGGTGCACTCAAGTGTTTGCATCTGAAAACTCAAGCAAAATTTGAAGTGCAAATTTCCTCTCAGCGGCTTTGCTCCCAGGACTGAACTGGCTTCAGTACTTGGTGAGGGCACTTGTACTGAGCTTATCTTCAGCTCCTCCACAGTCAGCATAAGGTGGGAGGCTGGGGCTGCTGCCATACCAGCTGCCAAGAGTGGAGGTTGGGCTCTTGGAGTATTTTAGTCAGTCTGCTGCATTTGTGCGTGCTCAGTGAGTTTGTGATGCTCATCTCTGGAAACCTTTGCTACAGTCCAGTGTGTCTGGCTTGGCAGAGTTTGCCTGGAGGAGGAGGTGGGTGGGAGATTGTTAGTTTGGTTTACTGTTTTATTATTTTGTTTAAAGGGTACTACTCTAATAACCTTGTTCCCAGGAGTCAGAGTGGTGATGTTCTTTGCCTGCTTGGTTGCGAAGGGAATGGGAGTGTTGTGGTTGAGTCAGCTCTTGTCTTTGAGCAGCACAGGGAGCACAGCCTGCTATCAGTCCTTGCAAAAGGGTGAAGGAAGGGAAGCAGATGTGTAAAATCTGTGGATTTGGGGAAGTTCACAGTGCCCTTATAGAGGCTTGGGGAAGTTCACAGTGCCCTTATAGAGGCCTGGGGAAAGGGAGGCTTTCAACACAAGTACAGTTGCTTTTCTCTGAACCTTTGGTAAGGTCCCTCATCTTTCCCCTCTCTGGACAGGTGGGATCTGAACTTCAAGGACTCCTGCGTGGTCAGCTTGTGCATGGCAGCTGCACAGAGGATATTTTCTCCCTTTCCCTTTGGGGGTTTGGGTGTTGTACATCCTCCTGTTGGCCCCAAGCAGTGGATACGACATGGGGTGGAGGGAGGGGATGGCCATCAGTTATATCTCACAGCTCCTGACCATGCGGCTTGGGCAAGCACAGGGTAATTCCTGCGATGCTGCACGTTCTCCTCGCAGCCACTTGTACTGTGGTGTGGGGCTGTCTAAACTGGCAGGGGCTGAGTTAGCATTAGCTGTACATCTATTAATTTAAGCACTAGCCTGTGGTAACTGTGTTAAACTTGTGTGGTAAGTTTGGAAGGGCTAATGAAGCCATGGCAATACTCCAGAATGACCCAACCCTCGCTATCTCTAAACAATGTCACACATCTGTGCTAAGCTCTGAGCCTGCCTGTCTGCTAAATCCCACTGCCTCAGTAATTGTGGCCGTGCTGTGCCAAGCAGCTCTGACTCGTGCTGTCAGCTCCAGCACTCTGCAGACAGGGCTCTGCTTTTAGCACAGCTGAGCTTTCTGGATTTGGGGCCAGCCTGCCAACCATGCAATGCAGAGACCCCTCCTGATCTGCTTGACCTCTCTCAGCTGTGCAGTCTCTTTTTGGACCTACACGGATCATTTTTGAAGCTGTATGCAAGTATCGAATAGCATTCCACCCAGAGAACAATGTAGGGTGGATTGACAAGAGCAGGGCATGCAGGCAGGGAGTCTGCAGCAGTGGCTCGTGCTAATTCACCAGCTGAAGGTGTTTGTAAAGGAGTGACTTTTTATATGACGTGGTATAAGGTTGGATCTATTTGGTGTTGGGTGGGAAAGAGACTAAGGGATCTTTTTTTAAAAGTCTTTGTGCAAACTGCTGTGTCTTCACTTGTCTAGTGGATCTAGACATGGGCCGTGAGCACATCTTTAGCTTTTGACATCGAGTCTTGAATGTTTGAAGTGGCTTTTGAAGGTGTTTTATTTACAGAAATATCTTTGCTCCCATTTCAGAGGAGGTTTTTGCCCTTCCTGGGTCTGGGGGAAAAAAAGCACATTTTTCATTCTCCTTCTACTGAGCTACATAAGTTAGAGACCCTTCAGGGGCCTGTCTCAGATTTTCACTGTGGGGTGGCAGAGATCTGTGCCCTCTGTGGTGTTCATATAGGTCTATTCAGCAATGACAGGGCACAGAAAAACTTTTCTTCCAGGGCTAAACAAACCTGGAAAATTTTCACTTTTGTGATGGACTGAATGTCACTATAGATTCCAAATGGTTGAAAGCTGGGTGACCCAAGGCATTCAGACCATCACCTCCTTTCCCTTCCTGTACTCCCCTGGGAGGTTTGGCCAGACAGCGATTGCAATATCCCATAAAAGCAGAGGCACGTTTGAGGCAGCAGGCTCTGAATCCCAGCAGTCCTAAGAGGTCCCAAGCAGAGTCTCCTGGCCCTGAGCTGCTGGGCTGTGGGGACTGGAGTATTGATGCAACATGCTCCCACCTAGCTTGGCTGCTGTGTTCAGTGATGCCCTACTGATTAGAGGTTAACCCTGAGGCTGCACCTCCCTGGAGTGATTGTGCGTGAAAGTGATATTGGTGATCATGGTGTTTAGATCTGACAGGAAAAGATGAGTGTAGGAATCTGAGCCTGGGGCTCATACATTGCTTGTTTGGCAATCCTAGAAGAAGAGACTTACAGGAGAAACCCCAGATGTGGAGAGTTAATGCAACTCCCTGGCAAAGCTTCTCCCAGTGCGTCTTGCTATAGGTAGCATAGTACTGCACAGAGGGTCAAGCCCTATTTTCTCCCTGCCTGAGCAGAAATAGCTTTGAAAGCATGGAAAAAGCATTTACATGTTTCCAGTCCTTGGTCTTGTCTGTCTGCAAGGGTATTTGTAGCTGATGTAATGGATCTCTCCAGAAGAGTGTGTAAATACGCACTCTGTTTGCAGCCTCTGTGGAGCTATTGAGAGTAATGTGGAGACATGGTAAGTGTGTGGGATTGCATTTGGAATAAAGGAGGAATAAATGCTTGACAGGTCTACACGACGTATGTGCCATGTGCTGCTGAACACAGCAATTAAACAAGGGCTGCTTTGCCTGTCACAGGGAGGGGATGAAGTCAGTTTGAGTGCTGCTTTGTTCTTCTAGGAGGCCGCCTATTAACATCTGTCCTCCTGAGAAAACTGCCTCAAATGACGAGAGAGATGTAAGGACAAATCCACACATGCACGCGAGAAAGAAAGCTTCGTAAAAGAAAATGTCTTTATTGTCAACCTCCTTTGATTGCTCTGAAATCTTTCCTTATAGATCCCACCACAGTCCCGGCGTGCTGCTCCTGTCACCCCCCCACCTCCAGAGAAGCGCAAGAACACACAGATTGCTGCTCCCATTAAAAGTAAGGACAAACTGCTCTCCAGGTCTCGGGCATGAAATGGACACTGGGCAATGTAACAGCCATGAGACCTGAATGCTTCTGGTTTGTGCTTAGATGAGCATCCTTATCCATTTCCTGAAGTCCTATATGGTTTATATCCTTACAAATATATCTGTAAAATATATATAGCCTAGATTCCTGTAGGTTTTAATGCTAATGGTCCTGAGCTGGTGACCAGTACTCCTTCAAGCCTGTTCTGATTTGGGAGGGTCTGAGCAGCTTGTGGATGGGTGCCAGGTACAGCATCCTCCTGCTCTTTCAGTGCCTATGGCCCCGGGAATCATAGTGCTCTCCATGGAGCAACTCTCTGCTTGCTCCTATGGCTAGTCTGGCCAGTGCACAACTGCAGTGGTTTAAGATCCTTTTTCTCCCACAGACACCATGGCCATCTCCCAATAAGGCAGAGGGAGTGTTCCCTTGCAGTGAAGAGTGTGATACTTCACCAGGGGGACTCACTGGCTTTTAATGCAGTCTCAGGTCTTGCTTTTGACTCCCAATCTGTTGAGCACTTTCTTTGTACAGTGGTGGGATTTCCATAAATTCAGTGGCTTGTGCCTGTAAGGAGCAGTAATAATACCAGGGACACGTTTGCTTATGTGCTGCCCACAGGCAGAGGAGCAGCTAGTGAGGAACACTTGAGAGCAGGACCATGGGGCCAGGGCAGGAGCTTCTCCGTCTTCAGCGTGGTTGGGCTGACAGAGCTGTGCTCATCCTGCTGACTTGCTGCCAGCTTGCCCAAGTGCTCTGCTGTGCTGTGACAGTGATGCCATTGGTGACACTCAGCCCATCTCAAGCCCACTCGTGTCCCCTTGTGTGGAGCAGGGCAGAGCTATTGACTTGCAGGTAATTGAGACCTGGGACCAGCACCAGCTTCCTTAATGGTACTTAATGGTATTGAGCCATTTTTCACTGGAGTAGTGGGAGTTCACAAAGGTCAGTTTCATTCAACTCATTATTTTGATTTAATGAAGCATGGGGGGAGCTATGATTCATGAATTGATCCTCTGTGAGGAGGAGGAAAAAGAGGGATGCTGAACCTGTGTGGGAGGAAGGGCCCAGTTTTTCTGCCTAGCTGGTGTTTACTTTTGGGGGACTGGTGGATGGACTAGTGGAGGGCTCCAAGCACTGATGGAGCAGGAGGGGTTGGAGTTGCCTGCAGAGGGGCAGCAAAGGCATTTCACATCTGTCCCACTGCTCCTTCCTTTGTGGGTGGGAGGTGTGTAACTGCCTTCCCTGAGAACTGGGCTCCCCATGGGGTGCAGCTGCTTCTATACCAGCACTAACACCAGCTGCTCCTGGGAAGCTCTAGGTAGCCCACTGTTTGCCCAAGTAATTGTTTTCATAGTCAGGGAAGGACTCAGATACATTTCTGCCCACTAGAAACTAACGGATAAGATTTATCAAAACGATATGTAAGACCAGGTTAAAGGGAAGAAAAATCTTAATATCTCTTTGCTCGTTATGGTTTTTTTGCCTTGGAAGGTGGAATTCCCACTGCTAGAGCTAGTCAAAACTAGAGGTTGGGGGAGAAATACAGTAGAGCAGATAGTGTGGAGGCTAGTGAAATCAGGGGGTGCTAGCAGGGCTGCAGGACTCATGATCAAGTGTTGGAGAGTGCTGAAAGGGAGGGACTAGAGAGGTTGTCAGTCAAGTGTTTCCTTCACTGTCGGTGCTAACTGTGGGGTGTGTGCAAGAGGGAGGTGCAGGCTGGTGTGTGAAGCCTTCTGTGTCTTGCAGTTCTGAGACACCATCTTTCTAAAGTGAGGGCTTACATCCTTAATGCAGAAAAAGCCTAACCCAGGGGGAAAAGACTTTGCTGTCTCTTAGTTCTGTCCGTCCCTCCCTCCCTCCCCCTGTGTAAAACACTAAGCCCTTTGAAGGGTATTCATCTCAACAGAGTAGCTTTCCCCTTTCTAAAGAGGTGATTGTGTGGGAATGCTCCAGAGAGAACTGGTACAATTTTGCTTTGAGATAAGTGAGGCAGGAAGAGGAGTTAAACTGCTCTGGTCGCATGCACAATGAGCCTTTTAATGGACTGCGCTGTAGCAATTTGGTTTTTTTCTCTTTTCCTTTGATGCTGTTGCTAAGGCATGTTTAATTGTTCCCTTTCAGATGCTGTTGAAATTATTCCTGGGTCAGCTTCTAGTGCCTCCTCTATAAGCACGACATCCCTGGATACCTTGTACACTGCTTCTTCTGTGTCCGAGACCGCTCTCCCAACAGCCACCTCCAGTCCTGCCAACACTCCACCCCCTGTCCCGAGCCGGAGTGTCCATACCACGATCACACGCAATTTGGACAGCGGCTCTGTGACCCATTCCCGTTATGGGACTTCCCCAAAGGATTCCAGCAAATCTCCCCAGTCCAAGAGGGCTGCCCCAGCACCGCCAGCTGAAGGGGGGAGCCAGAGGTCCCACAACGTGGATGGGGAGAAGACTTCTCAGGTAAAGAAAACTGCTGTGGCCCCCCCTGCAAGCCTGGATGCCTTCAGCAACCTCTGCCTGGAGGATAAGAAGGCAGCTGGGGTGGAGTCGCTGCCAGCAGAACCCAGTGGCCTGGTGGCCTCCGTGCCCAAGACAATTGGTGCCGAACTGATCGAGCTGGTGCGCAGGAACACCCACCTCAGCTACGAGCTGTCCCGCGTGGCCATCGGCATCGTCATCGGCCACATCCAGACCTCCATCCCTGCAACCAGCAGCATCATGGAGCAGATCCTCATCTCCGTGGTGGAGAGTAAGGTAACATGTGTGGGGCTTGGAGTGGGGACTGCTGCAGACCAAGCATCAAGGTGTTGTGAGCTCAATGAGCTCCTGATGTTTGGGATGAGAAATGCAGTGAGATCCCAAAGGAAAGGTGGTAGATGGGGGTAAATGTCCAGCCAGGGGAGCCAGGGATCTAAGCCAGGTCCAAGTACTGTTAGCAGAGAAGTGGAAAACAGGTGAGTTTATTCCCCAGATGAGCTGCAGATGAATGACATAGTCTTGAGTTGGAGCAGTATCTTGAGCTTGTTCTAAATAAACCTTATGTCAAAATAATCCTATATTTCTCCTTCTGCATCAGTCATTGAAATGGTGAAGTGCACCTGGACAGCCCTCTGCTTTAGCTGGAGGGATAATAAATTTCAGCTCCCACTTGCTCAATGCAGCCCTGAGGAGTGTGCGTCATATAAAAATTTCTAAGATTGGAATTCCATTGCTAATGGCAAGATTATAATGAACTGTTCAGAGGCATTCGAATATGGAGAGCTAATGACATTCACGTTTTACATCAAATCATAATCTGGTTGACTGTTTGCACTGAATAGAGGGCCCTGTAAGCAATCATCAAGTCTCTGTTTGTGGCCATAACCCAATGGTTAATTGCTTCCTTCTCCAGTAACAATGCCCTGTCAATGTGTGAACTAGATTCAGCAAAAAAGTTTAGCTGTTTCAAGCAAATGTTCTGGCTCTGTCTTGCATGCTGAGAAGTTCAGTCTTCTGATATTTGTACCTTGTCCAAGATTTGAATATTATTTTTTTCATTAATACCTGTACTCAGGATACAATAAGCTTAATTCCACAGAAGTCATTTAGTGCCAGGTTTCTGCAGAGGGGATTTGAAAGCCTTGATTTCATGGTCATTGCTGCAGACCAGCCTGAAAAGGATGGGAAGAAACTGATGCTGGTGCAGGGATGAGTATGGATCTACTGGTAACTGATATGGTATCTGTCATCTAGGACACCTGTGGGATTTTAAAATGACCAGTAATGTATGGAGACACAGCAGACGTTCTGTGCCATCCTGTTACACCTCTTCATACCTATCTTGAGCAGTACTGCTTTCAGAAGGAGAGCCTGGATGGGCTTGCTCAGTGCTCAGGTGTAAATGTTGTCGATCTGGTGTGCATTTTTTCTGTGTCCCACACAGATGATACAGCTCTGCTGATATGTGGGGGCCTGGTCCCAGGTGAGGTTGTTCACCTGGTGTAGAAGATCAGCTCTAACATTTGGGAGGGTGGTCATGTGTACTTGTGGGCTGGCTGCACTGCCGTAGCTTCACTAGTGTGGTTTAGTGGTACAAATTATTATCGTTGGCTTTGTGTTGTTCATTATACCAAATCATTCCACAATCTCAGGGGTTTCTGTGTAGAATTGTTGCTGAGTTGTCAGCTCTAGGTCAAGGACTTTTTTTCTTTAATTTGTAACTTCTGAAATCCCTCTACTCCCCAATCCATGCAAATACACGAGCAACTCTTCTCTTGCATATTTTTCAAGGTTTTTTTCTTCAACTCCCTAAAACAGAGCAAGATATCAGCTTTGATTTAAAGCTTTGGTCTGCTCATAGTAGATACCATACCTGCTTCAACCTTTTGTATCATGTTCTTTAATTAGTTATATCCTTTCTATTCCTATTCCAGTCTTAATTTAGAGTCAGCTCACTGGTCTACTAAATCAATTCCAGAATCCATTACCTTGCTTCTATCCCCAGTGCCTTTTGAAGGTTGAATAGTGGTAGCACTTCGGTCTTATTTACCTTGCTGCTCCTCCAGCAGGGAGTTTGTACAGGGACATTTTTTTTTTAGAGAATAAAAGATGCTGGGACATCATCCTGCTGCTCTTTTCAAGAGGTGACTTAAGGCTAAGTTGGGGGAACAGCAGAGACAAGGAGGATGCTGAGGATCTCACACCTTAGGAAAGATGCTTCAGAGGTACCATACTATTTGGGGAACCCTGATCTGCAGGAGCAAACCTGCCAGGTTGGCTTCCCTGTGTCCACATTTGGCCCGGCCTTGGAAACGGCCCCTCTCCTTGTCCGTGAGCTGGCTCCTGATAAATGTCACAGTGACTGGGTAAGATGCACAAGGTGACTGAAACCTCTTTTCAAAGGCAGCATTGCAGTGACTATCTAAACTGGAGCTGGCTTTTATGGGACCTCATTGGAAATTTAGACATACCTAAAGATGATAGAGATGCTGCCTGGTTTTTGGGCTTCTAGAGAGTCACTTGGATTAGTAGGTTTTGGTGATATGTGATTGCCTTCAGGTCTGTTGGATTATCTCCCATCTGAGAGGAGGGGGTAGTACTGTAGATATCGTGTCTAAGGAGGTTGAGTTTTGCAGATTTACTAAACTTAGTGTGAGACAACCAGAAGTGCCCAATGCACAAGCTAGCTGCACCTTGAGAGGGAGAACTCAGAAACCACTTATCTGCTTTTTATTAAGATTGCATTGCTGTGTTTTAGTTGTGACTCAGACCCATCTCTGGTTGCCTTAAATTTAAGCTTGAAAACTGCTGACAAAGATGTGTAATGTAGGTCAGTCTTCTAGCTGAGCCCAAGCTGCTGAGTGGGGTCAGACTGTTCTTGGATGTGGTGGAGATGGAGGAACGAGTCAGAAAGTTGATGTGGGAGGTGATGTGTTCCTGGGGGGGGGGTTCCCTTGTAGTGCTGGGCTGTGACCTGCTCCCAGCTGCCCATCACCAGTGCCTGTTGTCCTCAACGAGCTCTGACAAACCTCATGGCTAATGTGGCTGAAACCCTCTCCTTGTCCTGAAGCCCTGTGGCTGCCTTCCCATTCATTCATTGATTCAGCTTTGCTTAAAGGAGACTTGCTTTTGACAAGACACAAAGGCTGCTCTGGGGCTCAACTTCCCATGAGAGCTCTGTCCCCACACTCACCCGAGACAAGGGAAGATCAGCAGGGTGAGTGCTTTCAAGGCGAGTGCTTTGGCTGGGCTGTTAGGAGGACTCCTCCTCAGTGAGATACTGTAACAAAGGCGAATCTGGAGGGTGGGAGGAATGCATTAATGCCTAGGCAAGTCTTTTCCTCAGTGATTTCTGGAAGAGCCTTTATGAAGGTCTGTGGCAGAGGACTGCACGCAGCCATCCCGGCTCAGCTGTAATGGTCCCACTCCTCCAGAGAGCTGCTGAGGATGTCTGTGGAGCCCATGTGTGTTGGGCTGCAGGTCGCTGGGACCCCTGAACAGCAAAGGCTGCAGAGACCTTCCCGAGGCACAGCTAATGTGGGGGTTGAAAGCCAAGTGCTGCTCTCTCCCTGTGACACCCACAGGTCTGTACATGGCCGACACTGCCTCCCTGCAGAGCTGACCTGCCCTGGATGGGGCTGTGTCAGCTGGGAGCTGACCTGATGCTGCTGAAAGAGTGTGTGTGAAAGGCCTGCCCTGGGACACTTGGCTCAGCTGAAGTCAGGCATCTCTCTTGCACCACGTTTCATCTCATTTAGCAGCTGCTGAGGAGCCTGGCGGTCTGTGTGTGTTGGGAGCAGTGTTAGCTGTCTGGTTTCTGTGGATGGTGTTGCAGTGGGAACAGTTTGCTGCCCAGAGGGTGGAGGAAGCCCCAGAGCAGTCTGCCTGAAATGTGTCTGAAAACTGGCTGTATGGTTTTGGGGCTCATCTGGAGGGAAGATGTGTGTACCCATGGCACTGGTGATCCACTGCACTTGCTGGTGGGGAGGGGGGGAGGGAGGCATGGCAATGGGAAAATAAGAAATGGGCAGGACAGCAGCTGGGTTTGCATGGCAGGCGTGGCCACCTCTGAGTAGTGTGGGTATGATAAAGTTCCCAAAATGGTTTGGGGCTGCTCAGGAAGAATGAAATCCCTGCAGCAGCTTGTTCTGCTGGGCTGGGGGCAGGGAACTATTTGAAGCAGCAAGATAATGCAAAGTGGCATTGTTAGAAATACTGAAATCGCCTTCTGCTTATGGGCTCGCCAGCAGATTCCTGGAAATGACCATATGATGATGCTGCAGGTTGTAGTATCTGCCAAGATGTTTAATAAGCAGAGACCTGACCCTGGTGATGGGAGGGCTGAGAATGGTGCTGATGGTGCACTGAGACAGTGTGAGGTGTAGTTACATGGTCAGATGGAAGAGCTTGTTAATGGATTGATCTCATCCAAGTCCATTAGGAGCTTGGTGCTCAGTGGAGTCGTTAAGGGCTGCAGATGAAGGATTGGAGAAAGTAGATTAATGGTAAGAGGCTGAATAGAGTGATCATTAAAACGAGTACTCATTAAAATGATCATCCAAAAAGAGTCCCAGCAGTGGATTGAGGTAGGACTGGCTCTGCAGTGCTCCATTGAGGAGGATGTGAGTAGGCACATGAATGGAGAACCCTCTCCCAAGCAGCTGGGACAGGCAGGTGACACTGCAGTGCTGTAGGTCCTCCTAGGGAGAAGCAGAGAGATGACAAGATGAAGTAAGTCTCTTGATGTATTTGCTTCTGATAAATCACCAGAGGGAAATTCTTGTGTTTGTACTCAGCTCCTGAAAGCTGTTGTGCTCTCTCACAGCTGGTTACCTGCTTTTCTGCTAGGCCACCCGCAGCTTCCCAAAATTTCAAGAGTGTACAGAGGCTTGTGTTAAACCTGCATGCTCCTTCCTTCATTACCTGCCTGACAAAAATTATGTAAGAAGCAGCAACAAGAAAACTTTTTTATTGTATAACTGAAGCATGGACTTGAAGTCCATTAAATTAATGAAATTAATTCATACCCCAAAGCAAATGACTAACAATTCTGTCTCTAATAAAGCAGGCAAGACATTACTGTTAAACATGGAGTGGTTTCCCCAGAGAGGGCTGGAGGGTGGGAGATGGGCAGGAAGGGCCATCCACGTGCAGGTGTGCAACTGCAAGTGTCACACCTGGCACAAGACATGGGCTTGTGTCTCCAAATGAAATCCTTCTGCTCTGCTCCCAAAGTGAAGTCTGCCTAAAGGCTTGCTGCCCCTGCCTGCACAGCCAACCTGTTGGAAGGAGCTGCACCAGGACAGATGTCCTGGCTGTTAAGCTGTAAAGGCCTTTTCTCACTGAGTGATCATGACTTGTTACTGCTTGTGATAAGACAGCCTCGTCCAAAAATTTTTAGGAATTTGGTCTCAGTGAGTGGGTTTTCGCTGTTGCTTGAATTTCTCAGCTTGATTCTCTTCCACCTTGCTGATCTCCTGCTGCTTGTTGTCACTGCTGCCAAACCCTTGTGTATATAATTTAAGCTATTTCACAAATTAGTCCTTACCTCTCTTAATGGTGCCTGGGCTCATCAACTGTGATCAGCTCAGTTCCATGTACTGAACCCCCCTTCTTGCCTTGCTTTCTGGAAACCAAGTGATTCATGTGATATACTTAGGTCCTAGAGGCTTATCCTAAATCCCAGAGCACAGCAGCTGTTGGGGCAGGTTAAACGCTCCCTCAACATTCCCGTCTTTCTTGATGGAGAGGAAAAGCAAAGGAAAGGCAACTGAAGAGTGAGACCTTCATGGCAAGGGTTGTGTATGAGGCAGAAGTGATGGGGGTGCAGTTGACAGCAGTTTGAGAAAGGAATGTGTGCAGTAAGATTTACTGAGTGGCTACACGCTTCAAAGCTGTGGTGAACAGTGGAGCTCTGCTGTTTGGAATGAAGCAAAACCAAAGCAGCCCATGATGAATTGGTTCCTGTTCTTGCTGCAGAAAATCCAGGCCTAGAGCAGCTGGCATGGAAAGGACCATACAAGTCCTTGCTCTGGAGCCAAGGATTAAAGGCAGATCTGTCCCTTTCAGGCTTGGGGGATTGGGCAGCAGAGGGAACTTCTCCTGCCTCGAGGTAGCTGTGCAGTGTGGTTTGGTGTCCAGGACACATCTGTTTTGCTGGGGGTGCTCAGCTGCTGCCTGGCAGTGGTCCTGGCCCATACCAGGCTGGTTTGGCCTTTCCCATTTTTGGGATGATTTCCAGAATCTACAGAGGGTAGAGGCTCCTGAAATAACATGTGTCACAAACTTACTGGTTTTGTACTGCCAGCTCTTGACTGAATGAGGTCAGCCGCCAGTCGTGAGACAAGATTGCAGGAAACAGGCACCCAAACAACAGCCAGCTGTCAGGGCCCCACTAACCAGTGGTTTTGCTGTCGTGCAGAACCTGAGTGCGGGGCTGCCCTCGGGCCAGATCTGCCACGACGAGCAGCGTCTGGAGGTGATCTTTGCAGATCTGGCCAGGCACAAGGATGATGCTCAGCAGCGCAGCTGGGCACTCTACGAGGATGAGAATGTCATCTGCTGCTACCTGGAGGAGCTGCTTCGCATCCTGGTGAGTAAATTCCTCTCTTTACAGGCAGAGCAGAGAAGACAGCCCTGGTGAAGTTCCTTTTATTGACTTCCTTCACCCCGGTGTTGCCACTGGATCTGCTGTTTCAGGGGGCACAGGTTTCTTGTGCATCCTTCACTGTCATTGTGAAGCCCTACCCTTCTCTGTGGGCTCTGTAGGGCTCTTGAGCTGCCTTTACTCTCCATTCTACCTTACAAAGCTGTTCTGAAAAGCGTTACTGAGCTGTTCTTCATGGGAACTGTGGTATTTACCTATCAAAAGAGGATATAAACCCCCACCTCCAAAAAAACCTAACCTCCCGCAGAAAACCTGGAAGTCTCTGGTGAGGGTTGTTGCACTCCTAGGCCCATGTAAAACATCTTCCACTTAAAACATCCTCCCTTGCTGGTGGGTACTTGTGGAGTGAAGCTCATTAAATGCAAAGAACATTCTTTGGTTGCCTTGAAAGTGAGCTTTAAAGCTGTTTTTGTGAGAAAGTATAAAGCATCTGACACATCTGTGCATACAGGAGAGGAACGTGCCCATAGTGAGCAGCAGTGGGATTACTGTCCCAATGCTCTCACCAGTATGTACAAGTCCGTCTGTATGTGGGGATGATGTGGGAGCTGCCCTCAGTGCAGTGACATGGTCTGTGCTAGAGGTACTGGTGTGGGGTTTGCTCTGGCACTATTTTGTAGTCCTCTCCAGTTCTGACATAAACAGAACAGGTAAATTTTCTGTAATAAATGCCAAGGTCTTTGTCACTCCACGTACAGCCTGTGCTGCCTCGCTGTGGGCCTGCAGGGCAAGGCAGAGTGGGGTTTTGTGCAACCATTTCCTCATCACTTAGGGGTGGGAGGAGATGTACTTCTCAGGATGGGAGCAGTGCTGGAGCTGCCCTGTATAACTGTGTGATGCTCTCAGTCAGGTGCTGCTCAGGTCATGTTTTAGATGTTTTCAGCCCGAGACATGCTCTGTGGCGGAGGTGTTTCTCAAGAATCCACTTTGATGCAGAATATGAAAGGTGATGGTTCTTGACCTGTTTTTGTGCTCTGCCTTCAGTTTCTTTGTGAGATGTTGGGGCTACTGACATCTGAAAGCAAGTGGACTCCCTCAAGGTCCCTGCAGCAGGCACCTTCTGCTTTGATGTGTCACTGGGTTACCTGTCCATTCCTTCTTCCAGACAGATGCAGACCCAGAAGTTTGCAAGAAAATGTGCAAGAAGAATGAGTTTGAATCTGTCCTGTCCCTCGTGGCATATTATCAGATGGTAAGGTGGCAGAATGCACCAGACCTCTCTTTTTAAGATTTCCCTGAAGATGCAAAGGAGCAGGGTTGGTATGATGAATATATATATAAGATGTTTCCCTTGGATAGGGCTGTGGTCTCACTGGAATTGCAGCATATTCCTTTCGAATGCTGGCTAATGTCAATGCTATGCATGAAAGTTGTGTGAAAGAGCAGAGCATGCTGTAGACTTTGAAGCAGTAGCTAGCACTGGGAAGGGTAAAGCTTGCTGCTTTTACTGGTCTGTTGAGGGACAGCATTGGTATCACTGGTATCTAGAGGAAGGATTTCAGAGGATGCCTTGGGAGATCTGACAGGCTGTAATTGCTCTTCTTTTAATTGATGCACTCCTGAGCATTAGTAAATAACTTTGCTTAGGAAAGTAGGTAGTGAGTAGAAGCCTTGGGAGTGAGGAAGGAAATCAGTATTCAGAGGAAGAGATTGAAGTTTTGTCTTAAACGCCTATGATGTGTTGTTTTGCCCCTCTCCTTCCTGGAATGTTCTGTTGCAGGACTCTGTGGGAGTAAAAAACTTGTCTCCATCTTGTCCCTATGTCCCCAGCTACAGCACATCAAGTCTTGTGGCATTTTGCTTTCATCTGGTACTTCTGTGTCTGAACCCAGACCTCAGCATCAGGGGTCTGTAGCATAGCTGAGAGCAGCAGGGAGGCAGGCTGGGCATAACAGAGCCTGCTGACTTTCACTGCCTGCTCTTCTCTGACCACAATTCCAAGGAAGCCTGACCAGGTAGGGAGCAGTTGGGTGTCCTGTCCTGGCTACTGTCATGCCCAGTGCCAAGGCTTGGCTCACTTGTGTTCTCTGAAGCCTGGAGTTGTTGACTGAGGGTAGAGTATGAAGGTTACCTCAGCATCAGAGCTCCTGCACGGGAGCTGCAGGCTGAGCATCATCTTTGCTGAAATCCTTGCATGTCCCAAAACTTCCTAAAGAGAGCTTGCCAATGTTACATTGTCAGGAAACCTTAATCAGAGCAGCATTCACAAAACCTTAGTGTGCTCAGAGAATCCTGGCTACCCAGCAAATTCAGTCTCTCCGCTGGGGACAGGTATGGGTTGTTGGTGTGTTACCAGATTTAGTGGATGAAATGGGGCATCTCACATCTGAGCTCTGGCTGCCACATTGCATCTGACTACATGTGCCAACAACCCGTAGCCAGCCCAATTGTGAACATTATTGTAAAGTGATTCCTGTGCTTGTTAAAACTTCTAGGTTCACTGTCACCCTGCGAAGGTCTGTGGCTTCCCAACAACAGGAACTTCTAGAAGCTGTGTCTCTGCTTCAGAGTGAGCCCTCCTCTGGGACATGGTTTGATCTAACAAATTGTTTTTGCAGGAACACAGGGTGCCATTGCGCCTGCTGCTGTTGAAGTGCTTTGGAGCCATGTGCAACCTGGATGCTGCAGTCATCTCAACGCTTGTGAATTCCGTGCTGCCGATGGAGCTGGCCCGGGACATGCAGACTCACACCCAGGGTGAGCCAGAGCTGCTGTTCCCAGGGCCCTGGGAAAGTGTCTTCCCATTACATGATTTGCAGCAGCAGCAGCGGCCCCGCACTGCCTGGCTACTCCACATGCCCAGTGCTCGGGAGGCAATGGTGTCTGGCTTTAAAGTTATTCAGGTTATTACAGCTGTGACTGAGAAATGCACAGGAAGGGATATTTCAGTCCAACGGTGCGAGGCCCTCCAGCTATTGAACATGCCATTAAATGATCTGTGTCACTTCTTGTAGATGTCTTAAAACACGTTTTGAGTTGTACCAGTTTTGTTTTATAATGCTGACAAGAGATACCTGCTGATCTCAAGGAAGATCTCTGCAGTTTCTTACAGAGTTTTTTTCAGCTTTCTATACCAAATTTTTGTGGTGTTTCATCCTGGTGAGTGAGATGTGTGCTGGTTAAAGGAAAAGGCCTTCTCTCCACCACTGTGCCAAGAGAGATGGTAGTGCTGTTTTTAACATTGCAGTCCTGGTCCTCTGCAGGATAGTGCCGCAGCCCAGGTTTTCCCAGCTCTTTGCTTTCCATGCCCAGGCTTTGCCCTTATGTTCCTTCTACTTCACACACCTCTATTTGTTAGGATGACCTGTCCCTGCTACTAATAGGAATGTCCTTCGTGTCCTCAGAGCTCCTGCTTAGCCCAGTGTCCTTTATCTCTGAGCAGCCAGAAGGAGATGCTGGGGAAAAGCCTAAGAGTAAGTTAAGCATGTAGTAATACTCCCCTGGCATTACCTTCCAGCTCCACACATGTGCCTGGTCCTGCACAGTCACAGCTTTGCTCCCCATTTTGAAGCCAGGCTGTAGGCCACCCCTGCTGGCAGTGGCATCTTTCTCTTAAAAGGACATTGAAAATCCATTGGCTTGTGCTAACTGTGACCCACAGTTAGAGTAGCTGTTGAGTGACCACGTGGATCAAATCAGAAGAGCCTGGTGTTTGCAGCCTTGCTGCCCTGGTTGCAGTCTGTTGGTTTGTTGTGGGTGTCATGAAGCTGCAGAGGGGTATAATTTGGTGATGAGACTCTGTAGGGGTTGGCAGGTCTGCAGAGAACAGGACTGTCCCGTCCATTTCATGTGAGCCGAGTAAATGTCCTAGATGACCACTCTGAACCTGCATAGTAGACATTCCTGTCCCCAGCATCCCAGAAGAGACTGTGCCAACCTGACTGTGGTGGGCAGCATTAACAGGGCTCATCTTGTGTCTGGAAAGAGCTGTGGGAGATGAAAATCAAGCCTGTTGCAGAAGGCCTTGTTTCCTCTTAGATGCTTTGAGGTGCAGGCATTTCAAAGGTGAGGATGGTGGCATTTCAGGGCAGGGCGAAGGGCTGGTGGTGTGGCACTGCAGGTATTAGTCCTGTGTTGGCTACGCTTTCTCTTTTGTTACTGCTGCTTATAAATCCTGTGCTGTGAACTTATCACACTCTGGTTATGCATGAGAAGCATCTTCTCCAGGCTGAGGTCTTACTGCCCAAGAAACAAATGCTACTTGGTTATGGGACTGTGACTGTGCTCCTGCAGCAACATTTTTTCTGATTTTGTGCTGCCGAAAATAAACTTTATTGTGCTTCCATCATTCATTCACAAAGACTGTCTCCAAGTGAGCATCCTGTGCACCTTCCCAAACAGAGTTCTGTCTACTGGCCTGTTCCTGAGCTGTCTTTGTGCAGGCAGGGTGGGCTGGTCACACTTGCTGTTCCTTGCCTGGTTGCAGTGATGCTGTGTTTTGCCCGGGGCTGTGTCATGTCAGACAGCACAGCTGATTCAGCCTCTTGGTGGTTGTGGAGCTTTGTGCTCTGACCTGTGTGACTTCTGCACACCTCTGCTGATGTCCAGGTAGTACTGAGGCTGGAGCAGGCCTGTCTCTCAGCAAGTCTTAGCTCTGCTTTGGGGTCCTAAAAGCATGGCAATGGAAGTGGGTGAGAAGTGGCTCTACGGTGTCCTCTGAGCTGCCAACCTGCAGCTCTGCAGCATCTCCCTTTCCCTAGCATCATGTGAAGGTGAGGGTTTTTTCCCTCCTTGCTGTAAGGTGGTCCAGTTGGAGGGTGAGAAGCTGCTCTTCCTTTGCTGACAGACCACTGTGTGGATACAGGAGCCTCACAAATTGGTGTCCTCATCCTGTGCTGCTTTCCTTGTGCTCAGCTTTATGGTAGGCACTTGTGCAGTGGCATCTGTGCAGCATCCAGTCCTCTCAGCCTTCACAGTGGAGCTGCAGGGGGGTAACCATCCTTGGCCCAAATGTGTCTGTCCTTCAAAGGTGTTTCAGGGCATTAGCAGTTCCCTCCTGCCGTTCTGGTGCTTTACTGCTTCATGTGCTGCCAGCAAATGGCAAGCTTGTGTGAAAACATGACCTTGAATCCTAGAACGACTTGAGCTTATTTTGCTACTAAAAACTGGGGAATAGCTGATCCATGACATGCTGTGGAATAGCTAATCCCTTCTGTGGGTGACTGGAGCCAGAGCAATCAGTGCCAACACTGCACAATTGGGGAGCGTGGAACTGGCTGCAGCAGCTCTGTGGGGTCCCTTCTGGTTTATTATTGAAGAGCAGCTGAGGCAGAAGCTCTGTTTGTGGATGCTGGGTGCCTTTGGTGAGAAGGACTTTACCCTTGGACTGATGCAGGCGTGTTGGCTGCTGGCCAGTTCTTCTGCAGATGTTTGGGTCTTACTGCTTCTGGACAGCTCCTTCCCTCTGCTATAGCTTGCCTGCACATCTATCCATGTTAGAATACCTTATAATAAGCCACAGCAAGACAGAGTTAGCCAGAGTAATTCCAAAGAAAACAGACAGAGATAATCCAGTCTATAATCATGACTTTCTCCCTTGTTGCAGCACAGTGTACATGCAAGCCAGCTGTCAGGCTCTTCTCCTTTCAGTCCTAGACAATTGTGTCTGCTCCCAGTGCCCACATTTCACACTGCTGTGTCTAGAAGGTGGAAGCAAGGCCTTCAAAGGCCTCAGAGAAATGCTTTTCATACATGATAGCAGTTTCGCACCACTATCTCAGTAGGCTTCAGCAACACAGGCTGGTGAGCAAACAGCTGCATCTCTCCTGCCTGTCATGGCTGCTTCAGTGATGCTTATCAGTCTGTCATCAGCAGTCCCTCTGCTTCAAGAGAGCTGCATTGATACTATTTAATTTCTTACAGCCACTGGTGCTGCTCTGTAAGGTAAAGCAAAAAAAACTGTGTTTTGACTGACAGTTACTCTGTTCTTCAGCATGGTGAGTCTTGGAGTCTTGCCCTGCTGCATCTGGGACACTCCCAAAAACTTGTACAGCCTGTGCAGAGTGAGTGTCCTGGGTTAATCTGGATTTGCCCCAAGTTCGGGTTTCTGGCTGGTTTCAGCATCCTTTGATTTGTTGTCTTTAGGGAAATACAACAAGGTTTGCCTCCTAATCACATAGGCTACTGTCAACCAGGATGAAGGGACATCAGTTAATGGCAGAAGGACCAAGGAGGTGTAAAACTACTCTCTTCCCTCCCATCTCTAGTCTGTTCTTCCATATTTGCTACAACCATGTTAATCACTGGCTTCTGGCTCTCACTTTATTTTATTGCTCCTGATGTGATGAGAGAAAATGTTTTGTTGATGAAAGCCTTTCTAGGAACATGAGAACAGCAGCTCCCTGTGTCTACCTACTGCAGTATCCTGCCTCCAAGACCCAACTCCCATTGGGAGCCATGGAGGAAAGAATGAAGAAACCATGTGGTGAACAGTTTGTCAGATCCCCTTTTTTGCTACCGTGTGCTTTGGCATCACTGTCACCTTATAGCTGAGAACTTCTTATATAAGTATGAATTATATTTAAGTCATTAAATATCCTCCCTCTCTGTTTACAGAGAGTAAACAGCAGTTTTCAGCCTTCCTTTGCTGCCACATGGTCTACAAACTCTTGTTAATGCTGTAGTATCTGGTTAAGCTGCAAATTATCTATTTTTACTCAAAGTACTTGCTGATTGAAAACCAAGGCCTCGTGTGGAGCTCTGACAGAGTCCGTGTGTGCTTTGAGTAGAGGGGCTTTGCTGACAGAGCTGACTTTCCAGGGGACAAGGAGCTGGAATGATTTAGTAGCATTTTGTTCCCCATGTTGACAGTAAACCCGAGAGCTGTCAAATGTCCCAAGTCCTTTGGCCAAGTCCAGGAGTAGGTGGTGACAGTGAAGGCATCAGCCCTTGCAGTCAGAGCCAAACTGCAGGGTGCAGGTGCTTAGAGAGGGGCTGATTTGTGCCCAAAGAAGTGAAATACCTTAAAGGGTTTGGAGGGGGCCATGGAACTGGTGTGTATTGTGCAGGGCAGCAGTATGGCCAGGAAAAGCATCATAGATTGAAGGGGCCTTTTTCTCCTGTAATGAAAAGTAGTTTTGGTCAGTTTTTCATAAATACACCTTCAGTTTCCTTGTGCCCCAGGGCTCTTTCTGGAAGATGTAGCCGAACTTTATTTAGCCAGTATGTGTGGTAACCTATATATAATAATACTCATTTTCCTATTGTCTTCAGACTTGCTGAACTGGACAGAGGCTACATTTGATGAGGGCACAGATCCTATTCCACGACTTTTTTTTGTTCTGCAAATATCTATTGAGAGATATCCATTAATTAAAATTCAGGAAAGACACTGGCAGGGGTCCTTTGGAGCATTCTCATAAAACTGCTGCCAGCAAAAATTGTGTTGGACTAGCAGGCTCTGGGATGTATCAGTGCTGGAGACGTGGCCTGGGAGGTGGGCAGATGCACAGCCTGAGCAGTGATCTGGTCTCCCCAGGGACCTTTTATACCTTCAGGCAGAGCTGAGGTAGCAAAAGTAGAGCAGTGCAGAGATGGTAACAAGCAGCATGGCTGTCTGGGGGTGGTGTTGGTTGGAACAGGCAGTATTTTGAGCTGGCCAGATGGATGCTTTTTCTGGGTTCAGTAATTACATAACTATGGGATGTGTCCTGGGACTGTGCAGGGGAGGTTTTTAATTATTCAGATCAAGTTTGCCCAGATCCTCTGAAGTAGAGGGGTAAAACATAGAGGACTCTTGTTATGATTATTTTTAAATTGCTTTGGAAACACACGGCACAGAAGGCGTGTGGTGTGCTAAAATGGGGAAAAACACCCTTACAGCTCAGTCAATACAGGAATGAGGAGCAGGCTAATCAGTGTTAAATGCCTGTATTAAATGTGTGACTTGGCAGCTGCAGCCGGGGGAAGGTTTCACATCCTCAGAAGAACTAATGACAGGACCTTTCTCTTGCAGATCATCAAAAGATGTGTTACTCTGCACTGGTGCTGGCCATGATGTTCTCCATGGGGGAGCCCCTGCCATATCACCACTATGGTAAGAGTGGGTTGTGCTCATGGCAGAGCTGCTGGTGGGATGTCTGGGGCATGCTGGCAGACACAGGGAAGGGACCTTTCCTGATGGTCAAGGTGGGGGACAGCTCAGTGAAAGGCCCAGCAAGAGTAGGGTCTGTTGTTTATCAATAGAGCCTGGCAGCTGAAGCACTGGGCTGAGATGCCAGAGTTCCAAGGAGCAGCACAAATCTGGGTTAGAGCAGTGGAGGACTGAATGCCACGCTGCAGGCAACATGGATTTGCCCATCCCTGTGACTAAGTGGCATTTTGTTTTACCTCTGGCCTGTGTGAAAGCACACACCTCTTACTTGCTTTGGAGACTGTCTGCTGATGAGGCTGAGATCCCAGATCCCTGCACAAACGCCCACTAAGGCTGTCAGCTGCATCATGTGGCCTCTTTCTGGTCTCTCTTCTAGCAGGATAGTGCAGCCCTGTGTAGTTCAGGCTCTTAGGGAAAATGGAGATGATTAAGGGTATCACAATCAATAATGAAGTGCAAATATTCTCCCTGTTTTATCCTCTGTCCTTTCATTTCAGCCAGAAAGCCCTGCCTGCTTCATCCCAAGGCTGTGTTGTATTTGGGAAGTTCTGGGCTTAATTTTCCAGGAAATGCAGTAGAGATTTTTATAAGTATCTTGTCAGCAGCATTACCTTAACACTGGGTAAACCTGTACAAGATTTAAACTGGTGCAGTAGAGACTGGAATGAGCCTCTACACCTCCTGTTTTTCTCTCCTTGTGTAACCCTGGCAGTTATTTCCTGCAGGTGGACTTATTTGCCTGAGCTCCTGAGCTTTCCTAATAGCTAAATTGAAAACTTGGTTATTACTAATGATCTAGATTATTAGGGCTTTTTTTTAAAGAGATTAACTAAACCAGTGGTCAGGAATACCAATCTCTTCCTGACTTGAAGCCCTCACTGGTGGCAGTGGCTCTGCAAAAGCTACAACAGGATTTGGTGTTTTGTTTACTCAAAAACAATTGCCAGTTGGGGGACCAAATTTCAGCATTCCCCTGCACTGTGTCTCACACAAAGAAGCTTCAGTGGTCTGTCTAGTCCACTTGAAGAGCCCTTCATTCCCTGGAGACTGACACTAGCACTCAACTAATGGTTTTTAAGCATAAAAGCACAGAGAAGTGGCTTGGATGGTCCCTTGTTGGCTTGGTTTGTTTTCACTGTGCTGTAAATGCCCCTTTCTCCTTGTGCAGAACATCTCAACTCTCAGTTTGTGCAGTTCCTGCTGGATGTGATTGAGGACGGGCTGCCCTCGGACACCACTGACCAGCTGCCTGACTTATTTGTCAACGTCCTTCTGGCCTTCAATCTCCACATTCCAGGTTAAACTGGTGCTGCTCTGCCTTGGCAGGATTTCAGTGGTCTGGAGTGAGGGTGTGAAAAATGGGGAGGGAGAATCTTGCTGGGTCTTGATGGTGCTATAACCACCAACCAGCTCCCTTAGTCTCTGGCACTACGCTGTGTTTAAATATGGTGCAAAACCCTAGAGGAAAAAATGGTCTGAGAGCCCCTGCCCAGCAGCTCTGGCAGCCCAGTGGATTTGTCACTGGACTTCCAGAGTGCCTGATCAAAGCAGTTGTTGGGCTGTACTTGCAGAGCATGAGTGGGGTTAATTTATAGGCACAGGTGATTTGGGAGAGAAGATGCTTCAGTGGGCATTTCTTGATGCCAGTTCAGAAGAAAAGTCCTCTGCCTTCTGCAGGTCTTGGCAAAGCTTCTGCTTCCCTGTCCATACTGCCTGAAGTTCACCCAGTGCCAAGTTGTTGGGGTCAGGCCCTTCAGCATTGGCCTGAGCTGTGCTCCCCCCTGTTTGCATTGTTCTCTGTCCTCCCTGCCCTGCTGAGCTCCATGAGGACAGACAGCACATCAAGTCCCTAGGAAAGGGCATCTTCCCTCCCTCTGCCTGCACATTTTGAAGCCTGTTGGAAGATTGGAGCATAGTTCCAGGTCCTGCTAAGAGAAGCCACTCCTTAACCCAGTCTCCTGTTGCTCCAGTTGTCGTTAGTTAATTAGTTTCCCTTCATCTGCTTCATTACTTCATCCTTGACTTTTTGGAGAGAGGGGAGGATAAAGCAGCAACGATATGTCCAGTTATTTACCTGTTATTTTGGGTTGCGCTTCACTGAAATTTATGCAAAAGTTTCTAATTCCATGTGAAAGTTGATTGCACAGAGACTGATTAAGTATATCTCAGCTGCTTTCATTCACTACCCCTTCCCACACTTACCCATATCCTTGCTGGCTGCAGTAATTAGGCAGTAGTGCATGACAGGCAGTGTGTTTCTGGGGATTATTGCCCACCTGGGGCATAGCCAAGAGCAGTGACTTGTTCTCTGATGCTAAGAACATGGTAAATGATGTTCATGTTGCTTATTAGTGGATTGAATTTTTTATTCCTCTGTCTGAAAGATTCATCTGTCATGCAGTTTGGTGGTGCAGCATTAGTTCAAAAACTCTCCTAAATGCATATTATATTGATAGCATTCAGGATTCTGAGACACTTTTCAGCCTGTGAAATATTACACGCCACAGAGGTAGCCACACTGTGCTGTGCATGTGATTGAGTGTGCACGCTCACGCACGCACATAAGCTCTGCTAGGGTAAGTGTATTTTACAGCAAATCACCCCCAGAGCAGGCAAGGGGCCAGTTCCTAGAAGAAGTCTTCAGCCTGTACCCTTGCACAGCACAGTGTTGAGTGCTGAGAAAAACTTTTCTCTTCTGGGATGCTCCTGGGACTCCTCTTAAGAGAGCTTGCAAGACTCTAAGTTCCAGAAGGGCACTGCTGATAGGAAGTTAGAAGGTACCAAAGAACGGAGCCCTTGGCTGCAGAGGGTTGTGAGCAGAGGTAATGTTTGACAACATAAAGCCTTTGCAAGGTATTTCCCAGCGTTTGGCTGGCAAGGTGGGAACCCACACATGAATCAGGTATACGGAGAAAGCACCAAGTCCCCAGTGTTTCATGTGCTGTTTCCAGATTTATTTCACCTTCCTTCCCCCTGCCCACTCACTCTGTGGGCCTGAAGCTTTTCGTAGCCCTGATAGACTGTGGTTCCCCAAAGCTTCCCAGAGCACTGATGTGAAATAGGAGCCACCCATTATGTGTTTTTATCACCATGGTCTTCAGGAGACAAAGGGAGATGCTGAACAGGTTTCTTCCTTAGTTCCAGAACACAGTGTGATCATGACTACAATAAGCAAGCACTCCAATGTCAAGACTTTCACAGAAAAGCTGCTGCTGCTGCTGAACAGAGGAGGTGAGTGTGTGTGGCACTGTTACGTGCCTGGCAGGGGGTGCACAGAGATGCCTGGGGAGATAAGCCCCATGCTCATTATGGGGTAGGATGTCGGGGATGCAGGTAGCTGAGGAGCGGTCAGCTCAGGCAGGACGTGCTGCTTCCTGGTGAGTCTGTGAGTGTGACAGTCTGCATTGCTGAGGATGGAGCTGCACAAGGAATGAGGTGATGGCTGATGGCATCTAGGGAGAGAGGAGTGGCTACCATTTCCATATACTTCTGGGTCATATCAGCTCTCTCTCAGAGCAAGGACCAGCTGCCGTGGGCAAGCTCTTGTCTGGGAGGAAAGCTGGTCCTGGGCCACTTCTGTCCTTGGACAGGCAGAGGACTCGATGTGTGCTGGCACACAAACCTCTGCCCATGCTGGCAAACATCTGCCCTGGGGGCAGATGCAGAGGGAGCTTTTGTCTTCTGAAATGCTGCTGAGAGTGGAACTTTCCATTTCTGAATTGCCAGCAGAGGGTTAGCCTTGTGTCTGCTCCAGGCATGGAGTGAAATCCAGTGCACTCGTGGAGCTGTTGCAGAGCAGATTTCTGGAACGCTGGAGATCTCCACAGGAAGAGCGGTGCCAGGTCTTTCAGCCCGTGCTGCAGGCCGCTATTGTGCTTTCTAATACCTTCTGGAGCACAGGGGCTTTGCTGCCTGAGAGAACTCATTTTGTTGAGTTGCTGGAAATAACCCATCCTGTGATGCTTGCAGCTCATCTTACTCTGGCTTTAGTTCTCTTTGGGGCTGCAAATCACTGTCTCCACACTATATCAGCTTGAGGGCAGCAGGCACCTCAGTGCTCTTCTGTCTGGCCTCCTCCCAAAGCCTTTGTTTAGTCCTTTCCCTGCCAGATTCCCTGCAGGGATCACTTTTCAGTGAGGAGCTGGGAGAAGAAAGAGGGGGGCCACAACCTAATGAAGATGCTTCTCTTTTGCCCGCCTTCCTGACAACTGCTGAGGGAGCTGCCATGGCCCAGAGCCCCTCTTGGAGTCTGCAGGGATGTTTTGCAAGAGAACAGGATGCGGTGGCTCATTTAAACTTGGAAGTGTTTCTTTTCTTGCTTCTCGCTTTCTTGCTTGTTTCTGGTACAGGCTCTGATGGGCTTTTCAGAGGGGTTATTGGACCCCTCTTAATAAACCAGGGAGAAAATGAGTGGTGGCTGTTGAGCAAAAACAGGAGATACTTAGAGGCGATGTGCTAATGAGCTTTCACCTGGGATGGTAGGTGAACTATAAACAGTGATTAAGGCTAATCATAACAAGTTTGGTCTCATCTTGGTAGCCTGCAGAGCTGCCATCCTGATTACACACCTTTGTGCAAGGCACTGAGGTCTTTGGGCACAAAAGCTATCCATGGGCAGGGAGTGGCTGGCCAAGGGCAGGGCAGCCTCCTCTCCAGAGCCAGAGGGTCTAATGAAGGGAAGTGCATGGAAGATGGAACAGAGGGGCAGTGGGGAGCATGTGGCTCAGCACAGTCTCTTCTCTCTACCTCCCCCAGATGATCCAGTTTGCATCTTCAAGCATCAGCCTCAGCCACCACACTCAGTGCTGAAGTTTCTGCAGGACATCTTTGCCAGCAAGGATACAGCCAGCATCTTCTATCACACGGACATGATGGTCCTGATAGACATCCTGGTGCGGCAGATTGCTGATCTCTCCCCTGGAGACAAGGTGCTCACAGTAACCCATGGGCACTGGGGAAGGGAGCACAGTCCCAAAGCAATGCTGTTTTTCCTGGCCCCCATGGGGCCTGCTGGTGCAGGCAAGAGTGGAGTTCTGGGGTGGGCACAACATTTCTGGGTGCTTAAATCAACCCTGGGAGCTGAGGAGAAAGGGAGGATTTATCCTGCCCAGCACACCAGCATATTTGAAGAAAGATCTGCCAGGCTTCTGGTGGTTTGCACCCTTCTGACCATGGACCTTTGGGAAGAGAGACCCTCTGTGAGTAGTAGTAGGAGGAGGACTCTCTCGCTTGGTGTTGCAAGAGGCAGGGGATGTACACGTGTTTGAGGGAAGGGGAGGAGCAGCACTCTGTTGCTGTGGGAAAAGCAGAGTTTTCCATAGTTACTAATGATACTTAAGGAAAAGCAGGTGCCTCTGGAGTTGTGCTCTGGTTGATGGTGCAGCAGCAGCTGTTCCTGTGCTCATGCTGTAATGGAGGCTGGCATACTTGTTTATCTCACGTCAAATCTTTGACGGTGCTCTGTGGTTTGTCTCCCCTCCCACTTGGCAGCTGAGGATGGAGTATCTGTCTCTGATGCACGCCATCATCCGCTCCACACCCTACCTGCAGCACCAGCACCGCCTCGCCGACCTGCAGGGCATCCTGCAGCGCATCCTGGGCGAGGAGGAGGAGGACCAGCAGTGCCAGATGGACAAACTGATCATCTTGGAGATTTATAAGGAGTTCCCAGAAATCTCTTCTGGTACCAGCTAATGCTCCTCAGCTTGGACTGGAGTTTGAACCACTTGGATCGACTATGTCTTTTGTTGACACTTTCTCCCCATTCCCTTCCAGTACAGCTCATACCTTATATCCCTCTGTGCGAGGCCTAAGGTTGGGACAGCGTTCACCGGCCCTTTGGAAGTGCCAGCAGCAGAGAGGGCATGGGGTGCCCCTGGGGCCTGGTGCCGGGGCAGGCAGAGCGGGGTGGGCGCTGGCGCGTGGTTTGCCTGCAAGACTCAGCAGGAGCTATTTGGGCAGCTGGTGTTAGTGGGAAGGGCAGAAAGCTTGTGGGGGCTTAGTAGCCAGCATGGGGGGATGTTTAGCTTGCACTGGTGTCCTGAGGTCCTGAAGAGAAAGGCCTTTGCCTTAGAGTATCACTTCTTTTCCATGTGCGTCTCTCTCCCTGCAGTGACCGAGTGGAGTCCGCTGGTGCTTGGAAGAAGCTTTTGTAACATCTGTTTTGTTTCCTGCTGCTAGTGCCAATGTGCTGCAGCCCTGCCAAGGGAAAGTAGCTGCTCGCTGTCTAACGCCTCGTCTAGTGAGCCTTTCACTCCCTCCTGGCCCTCAGCTTTGCCTCTGGGCAGCAGCCCACCTTGGGTCATGGAGGCCTTACCCCAGCAGCTGCTTTTCAATCTGCTTTCTATAGTGATGTTTAAATCTGAATTTCTTGCACACTGTGGCAGCCTAGAAGTAACAGCCACGTGGGTGACACTGCCCTTAGGAAGCCCTTGGCCGGACACAGCACAAAGACGTGTCCTGCCAAGTGAAGCTGCCGCTTGTCACCTCTGTTGCAGCATTACCCTGAGCAGAGGGGCTGTCCCTGGGCAGGCACGCTCTGTTCGTGCAGCGTGTGCATTTCTTGCCTTGAGCTTCATAGTAGCTCTGCCTCGCTGCCCTCCCTGTCCCTGTGGCAGCGCTCAGAGGCAGCGTGAGCCTGGTGTCCAGTAGCTGTTTGTGACTATGCTAAGTGTGGGGAACCCTTATTTATATTTCCTCTAGGTTTCTAGCAAACAGGATTAACCTGCTTCCCTGGTCCAGATAGTCACACACACTAACATGGGTCTCTTAGATATTTGTGTGCGCAGTGTGGTCACTCCCTGTCCCCAGGTCTTCCTTTGCAGTAGCCAGTGTAGGAGCTGTTGGAAAGTGAAACTGGAAATACTGGGCACTGTATTTACTTTACCTTTTTTTTTTTTGTTAGCTTGAGGGGATGGCACAAGCTCTGCAGGCCTGGACTGGCCACTGGGGCAGTGATGCTTGAGAATGGAGGGTTGGCCTGGCAGCCAAGGGGGGCAAGGAAGTCAGCCTGGGAATGCCCAAGCTTAATAACCACCCTAGTAGAAAAACCTATTTTTTCCCTGTAAAAATGTATGAATGTCAAAAGGGATCCTGTATTTTCTTAAACACTAAGTGTAACCTGCAGAAGAATAAAAATGTCTTAAACTGGACTTCTGTGAGTGTAGCCCTGCCTGCCCAATCCTGTCATGGGGGCACCAAAGCAGGCGTGGTTGGGTGCCTGCTGCCCATGGAGGCAAAGCAGTGGGTGCTGATCTCCAAATGGGGGAAATGCAGTAATTTTCCCTCACAGCTTCTGGCCTTGTCTTCTTCTACCATGTTGCTGGCTGCCAAGGAAGGGTGGAGGGCAGCAGCCCTTGCTAGGGGCATAGCCATCATTCCTGGGGCCTGCCCAGCATCGCTGCTGCACATTGAGGGTTTGGCAGAGCTGGACTCACCGCTGGCTCCCTGCAAGGTGTGCGCAGCCTCAGCTGGCTCCTGGCGGAGCTGCCAAGGCAGCGAGCCCGCGCAGGACGGGTTTAATGGTCTGTAGCGAGTGTAATGAATCGCGCCTTGGCTGCGGATCGGTGCTCCCAAACCTCAGCCTGCACCTGCAGCTCTGAGGTGCCTGGGATGGCAGGGGTTCTGTGGTGGGAGGACAGCAGGCACTGGGCAGAGCACTATGTTGGCAGCAGGAAGCTGGTCTCTGCTCTTGGCTCTGTGCCAAGGGAGCCAGCCGGGCCATGGGCACAGCCTTGCCAGGGCAGGGGTGTAAATGCCAGGTGCTAGCTGTGCCACTCCAAACATAGGGATAGCATCAAACACAGCTGCCTGCAGAATTGGGACCAGGGCTGTCCTTGCTCCTGCCTCTGGCCTGTCTCCAAAGTCCCCAGGTGTGTGGCCTTGAAGTGCAATTTGCACACCTGGGGGCAACCATGACACATAAGGGCTGCCCGTGCTCACTGGTGTGTCCCCCATGGTGGCTCTCCTGTGCCCCATTGCTCTGTGCAGCACATGGTTGCATGTACCTGTGAGCCAACCTTGGCTTGCTTCTGAGTGCTGCTGGGGTTTGTTGTTGGCTCATGACCTGCTGCTGTGGTGGGATGTTCATCTGGCACTTGCCCTCAGTGACGCAGCACAGGCTTTGCTGTGCCAGGCAAACCCAGCAGTAGCAGGACCTGTGACTTTGCTTGCCACGAGCCCAGACTGCAGAGCTGGTGGCTTCCATTGGTATCCCCAAGCCACTGCTGTCCATGGGGTTGCTCACCCTGGCCCAGCTGCAGAGTAGCATAACACCCTCTGCCCCACCACCCGCAGCCAGGGCTGGGAGAGCTGGGGGGCAGCTGGCTGTGGGGTCCAGGGGGAGAGATGCAGCTGCTGCCCAGGAAAGGCCTTCACACATCACAGGGAATCAAACTGCAGCGTGTAAACTCACTGCCCCCAGCCTGCTCAGCGGGTCCTGCTCTCCGTGTAGGTGAGACACTCGAGATTGTTTGCTGTAATAGGCCACAATTAGAGCAGTGTCTGCTCATATTGGTGTTTTTATTGTAGTGCAACAGTGAGGGGTGTTGGGGGGTTGGCGTGGGGGGAGTGATGCATTGCCTGTGACCTGCGCTTCTGCTTTATTGTCTGGAATGATTCAATTACAACTATTTTGTGGCAGTAATACCCTGATACTTTCCTCCTCCTCCCCTGAGCTGTCAGCTGGGTAATTAGAACAAATAAACTTGAAAGCCTTCATTACTTTTAAAAAGTATTGCCTTTCTCCTGATTTGGTTTCCTGATGGCACATCCCCAGTTTGAGGAGGTGTGATGTATGATCCAGCCAGCATGTTCCTGTTGCACATGGGTGATGAGCTGCCCTATGATAAATGAGGTTTCTAGGGTGAGCTGTGTGCAGAGCCAGGGCTGCTCTGGCATTATCCTAACAGCAATGGGAGGGCTCAAGTGGATGCTTAAGGGTCTGGAGGGGAGAAGGTAAATCCCCCAAGAGCACAGCATGCCTAGGGCTGGTATGGCTACAGCCCTCTCAGTGCTGGTGCAGGACCACCCAAGCCAGAGGCGCTATGTGGTGGTTGAGGAGTTAATCACAGCAGATTACCCATCCTGTGGAGTTCATAAATTAACATGTTGGCTTCTCAAGGGACTTAGACATCCACACTCACTGGGTGTCAGCCCTGAGCATTGTGTAAGCACCACGGGAACTTCTCTCTGGCACAGGCGGAGCTGCACTGGCCACCACTTTAGGGCCTGCCTCATATTTCCCATTGCGGTCCTAAAACGTGCTCGGCACAAGCAACAGGGCAAGGACAAGCCCTGCCTGCTCTGCCCACCCTGTGGCTTCCCCGGTGATGGCCAGGCCTTGGCTTCTGCAGGGGTGATGGGAGGGAATCACCAGCCCTGCATGAGGCTAGCCAGTGGTTTGGGGACATACTGGGCATGCTGCAGACCCCATGTTGTTTTTCCTCAGTTTCCACCCTAGGAATGGGAGCCTGCTTGCTGTCAAACCCCTGATCAGTGGGAAGCATGTACTCTTCCCAGCCCCTCATTTACACTAACGATAATTGCTAGGGGACTATCTGTCACCATTGGTGGAACCAAAGCTGGGTGAGAGCTGGTGGTGGAGCACCAGAACATGGAGCAGAGAAGCAAAGCACTGGTGGCATCAGGATTCAGCACTGTGGCAGCAGCAGCGTGTAGGATTCCACGGCCACAGCCACAGCTGGAGCAGAGGGCACCACCAGGACAGTGGCAGCTGGACCTCCTTGAGGTCCCCAGACCCGCTGTGCCCTGGGGCCAGTGCATCTCCTGTGAGCCCTTCTTGCTGTACAGATGGCCTGTGCTGGCCAAAGCAGTGTGCAGCTCCCAAGCAGCCACTTGGATTTCTGCAAAGGGACAGCGGGACCTCACCCAGCCTCGTGCTGTTTCCTGTGGGGTGGGAGTGTGTTGGAGAGTGAGCATGGCTCCTGCAGTGCTAGGAGTGGAGCTCCATCTTCAGTGTGAATCCATCCCACTATTAATTTGTGAGTTTGTGTTGGGAGCTATGCAGGGCCTACACAAGGGCTCCCAGCGATGTCTAGCCTGGCTGTGGTGTGGATATGGGGGTCCTCTTAGTCTCCAGCCTGTGTGCCCTGAACCACAGCCCATCCAGCACAGCAGCACAGGGGGCTCTTGCAGCCCCTTTGGAGTTGGGATGTGCATGGAGGCACTGTGTGTCCCAGGTATGTCTTGTCCTTCCCTACCCCTTCCTAAACTGCCCCCATCTCCCAGATTTGCTGTTTTCCTCCCTGACATGGCTCTTTACTCCCTAGCATTTGCCCCAGTGTACCCTCTCCTTCAGCAGGACATGGCCAAGGACATCCCCCTGCTGTGGCATGTGAAACACTAATGAAGACCTAAACCCTGTTATTCCTAAGCCTGTTATGAGTTCCCGTGGATTAGGATGAGATATTAGTTGATTGAATCAAACCAACAACTAAATTATGAGGCTGATGCATTAATGAATCACCATAATACAAGGGCCTCAAACTGAATTTTCCTTGGAAAAAATGTAGGATTGGTAGGGGTTTTTTTGCATCAGGGATGCCGGAAGCAAAATCTGCAGCTTTACCCTCTGGTGATGATGCCACACCTGGTATGTGGTGGCAGCTGGGGTCTGTGTCAGGGAAGGAGAGTGGGATAGCTAAATCTGTGCCATGCGCTTGTGTGCCCATGGGTGGGGGAGCCGGCTGGCAGGCGATGTGACACCACTTGCACCGCCTGGAAGAGCGGGACACAGGAAGACCGTCTTCATGCACACGGTAAAAACCATCCCTGCCGATGCCCAACGCGGTGCCGCTTCCAGATGGACATGTGCGGGTGGAAGAGACCCACGGGGCTGCCAGGCACGGCAGTGCCTCCTGCCTAACCGCTGGCACCTTCCTGTCTCGCCCTTGGTGCCGCAGCAGGGCAGCTGTCCCCGCGGGCTCTCCTCGGGCACGGGGCACGGCCCGGCCGTGCGGACGCTGGCAGTGCCGCAGCAGCGGGTCGGGGGGCTCCGCAGGTGCGTGCTGTGTCCCCGGGCCCTGCGCTTTTGGCAAGGAGGCTCCGGGAGCCCCTCGCCCGGTGCCGGCCGGTGCAGCCCCTCGCACAGACCCGGCCGTGGCTCACTCGCGGCCGGCCCGGGGACGCGTGTCCCGCACGGCGCCCGAGCCCCCGAGGCGCGGAGCAGCCGCCACAGCCCGCCCGGCCGCGCTCAAGATGGCGGCGCGGGGCGGGCGGGGGCGCGGCGGGGCGGGGCGGCGGGAGCCATGTTGGGGCTGCGGGAGGAGCCGCCGCCACCCCCGGCGGGGCGGTGGGGCGGGGGGCGGCCATCGCCGGCGCTAGCGGGGGCGGCGCCGAGCCCACCGCCGTGCGCCCGGGCCGGGCGGCGGCCGCCGAGGCACCATGGCGGCGGCGGAGGAGCCGGTGGCCGCCCCGAGCCGCTGCTGCTGCCGCCGCCACCGGGGGCCGCCGCCGCCGCTCCTGCTGGTGCTGCTGCCGCTCCTGCTGCTCCCTTTGTTCCCCCCCGGGCTGGGGGCCACCGCGCCGCCGCCGGGTTGGGGGCCGCCGGCCCGCCGGGGCTGTCCCGCCGCCGTGCCGTGCCGGGCAGCGACCGTGCCCCCGGGGCTGCCCCCGGCGCCGCGCCGCCGGTCCCCGCCGCGCTGCCCGCCCCGCGCCGCCCCGCCGCGCCCGCTGCCCTTGTCCCAGGCGCCGGCCCCGGGGCGGCGGGGCCGGCGCGCAGCCCCGAACCGCCACCCGCTGTTCCCCCAGTACAACTACCAGGCGGAGGTGGCGGAGAACCAGCCGGCGGGGACGGCGGTGGTGGCGGTGGCGGCCCAGGACCCCGACGGGGGCGAGGCGGGGCGGCTGGTGTACTCCATGGACGCGCTGATGAACAGCCGCTCGCGGGATCTCTTCAGCATCGACCCGCGGGCCGGGCTCATCTCCACCACCCAGCCCCTGGACCGCGAGAGCATGGACCTGCACTACTTCCGAGTGACGGCCACTGACCACGGGGCACCCCGGCTCTCTGCCACCACCATGGTGGCCATCACTGTTGCTGACCGCAACGACCACGACCCCGTCTTCGAGCAGGGCGAGTACCGGGAGACCATCCGGGAGAACGTGGAGGAGGGATACCCCATTCTGCAGCTACGGGCCACCGATGTCGACTCCCCGCCCAATGCCAACATCCGCTACCGCTTTGTCAATGAACGGGCTGCCTACGACGTCTTTGAGATCGATCCCCGCTCCGGCCTCATCACCACCAGCGGGCCGGTGGACAGGGAGAAGATGGAGAAGTATTCCCTGGTGGTGGAAGCCAATGACCAGGGCAGGGAGCCGGGACCCCGCTCCGCCACCGTCAAGGTCTACATCACAGTCCTTGATGAGAATGACAACATCCCTCAGTTCAGCGAGAAGCGTTACATTGTCCAAGTGAGGGAGGACATACGGCCCCACACCGAGATCCTGCGCGTCACTGCCACGGATCTGGACAAGGACAACAACGCGCTGGTGCACTACAACATCATCAGTGGGAACAGTCGGGGCCAGTTCTCCATCGACAGTGTAACTGGGGAAATACAGGTGGTGGCCCCATTGGATTTTGAGGTGGAGCGGGAGTACACCCTGAGGATCCGGGCTCAGGATGCGGGGCGTCCTCCTCTTTCTAACAACACTGGCATGGTGAGCATCCAGGTGGTGGACATCAATGACCATGCCCCCATTTTTGTCAGCACCCCTTTTCAAATCTCCGTCCTGGAGAATGCTCCCCTTGGCCACTCTGTCATCCACATCCAGGCCGTGGATGCAGACTATGGCGAGAACTCGCGCCTGGAGTACAAACTGACAGGGGTGTCAGCTGACACACCCTTTGTGGTGAACAGTGCCACTGGATGGATCACGGTCAGTGGGCCCCTGGACCGGGAATCGGTCGAGCACTATTTTTTTGGGGTAGAGGCTCGTGACCATGGTTCTCCATCTTTGTCTGCCTCAGCCAGCGTCACCATTACTGTCATGGATGTCAATGACAACCGCCCTGAGTTCACCCAGAAGGAATACTTCATACGCCTGAACGAGGATGCAGCTGTGGGGACCAGCGTCCTCAGCGTCACGGCAATCGACCGGGATATTAACAGTGCCATCACCTACCAGATCACAGGAGGCAACACACGGAACCGCTTCTCCATCAGCACGCAAGGTGGGCTGGGGCTCATCACTCTGTCTCTGCCGCTGGACTACAAGCAGGAGAGGCGCTACGTGCTCACCGTGACAGCCTCTGATCGCACCCTGCGTGACAACTGCCACGTTCACATCAACATCACCGATGCCAACACGCACCGGCCTGTGTTCCAGAGTGCCCACTACTCTGTGAGCATCAATGAGGACCGGCCTGTGGGCAGCACTGTGGTGGTGATTAGTGCCACGGACGATGACGTGGGGGAAAATGCCCGCATCACATACTACTTGGAAGACAACGTCCCTCAGTTTCGTATTGATCCAGACTCTGGGGCCATCACTCTCCAGGCAGAACTGGACTATGAGGACCAGGTCACATATACATTGGCTATCACTGCCAAGGACAATGGGATCCCCCAGAAGGCGGACACCACATATGTTGAAATCATGGTGAATGATGTTAATGACAATGCCCCACAGTTCGTCAGCCCTCATTACCAGGGCATGATCTCTGAGGATGCACCTCCCTTCACCAGCGTGCTCCAGATCTCTGCCACCGACCGGGATGCCCACACCAATGGGCGAGTGCAGTACACCTTCCAGAATGGGGAGGATGGGGATGGAGACTTCACCATAGAGCCCACCTCGGGGATTATTCGCACTGTGCGCAGGCTGGACCGCGAGAACGTTCCTGTCTATGAACTGACTGCCTACGCTGTGGACAGGGGCATCCCTCCTCAGCGAACTCCTGTCCACATCCAGGTTACCATTCAGGATGTGAACGACAATGCCCCTGTCTTTCCTGCTGAAGAGTTTGAGGTCTTGGTAAAAGAGAACAGCATCGTAGGCTCTGTGGTGGCCCAAATCACGGCTGTCGACCCGGATGAGGGACCAAATGCCCAGATCATGTACCAAATTGTGGAAGGCAACATCCCTGAGATATTCCAGATGGACATCTTTTCTGGGGAGCTCACAGCCTTGATAGACTTGGATTATGAGACAAAACCTGAGTATGTGATTGTAGTGCAGGCCACCTCTGCCCCTCTTGTCAGCAGAGCCACAGTCCACATTAAACTCATTGACCAGAATGACAACAGCCCTGTTCTGAAGAACTTCCAAATCCTGTTCAATAACTACGTGTCCAATAAGTCCAACACCTTCCCCTCGGGGGTCATAGGGAAGGTCCCAGCATATGACCCAGATGCATCTGACCACCTCTTCTACACCTTTGAGCGGGGAAACGAATTGCACTTGTTGATTGTAAATCAATCGAGCGGGGAGCTGAGGCTGAGCCGTAAGCTGGACAACAACCGTCCACTTGTGGCCTCCATGCTGGTGACTGTCACAGGTAGGGAGTGTAAATCATTAAACCTTCAGTGCAGTACCTTTGGGGGGGCTCTGTGAGGTCCCTCTGGGACAGCCCATTGTGCTTCGGGGTTTGGGTTGTGGACTGGTAACAAGATCTGGATTGGGAGTCCCTTCTAGTCGGGGAATACTACTGGAGTGGTGTGAAGGGTGGCATGGGAGGCAGGCTGCCGAGCAGCGCTCTGTAAAGGCTGGAAATGGTCTGCAAGAACAAAGCATCGTTACTGAGCCGTGAGATCGCTTCTGGCTGCTAGTGAGGCACCTTTGGAGGTGCTGTGGCCAGCCAGGCTGTGTTGTGTGCCATAGGGTGCTGGCCTGGGAAGGAGACAGTTCCCAGGATGGCCAGCTGGTACACTGCTTTGCTCCCAAGCCCAGGTGGCTCTTCTCTCTGCCGGGACCGAGCGCTTCCCTGGCTCCGCGTGGGAGGGAGGGAGGGATTGAGCTCAGTGCAGAAGGAGCCCTTTTAAACACCCATCTGCCAGTAGCAAACAGCTCAGTCTAGATCCTGGCTGTGGCACCTGCCAACACCTGCACTTTGTGGGGTGGCTTCTAAAGTCTGGTACCACCTTTCTGCAGCCAACTTAGTGTTGCAGGGGACAGCTGTGATAAACCTGAGCACAGTGCCTGGAACTTGAGCACAGTGTGTGTTGCTGGAGTATCCAAATGCAGATGCTAGCAGTAGCTAGGAGTGGCTTTGTGGAGTGTTGGGGTCCCCTCTAGCCCAGCTGAGGACAGGACAAAGATGGACCTAGGGGCTTGCCTGTGAGCAAGCAGGCTTTGGACCTGGAGCTCCCAGAGCCTGAGCTTTGCCTTCACCATCAGCCTTTCTTAGCTGGCGGATGCATGATCTGAAATGGAGGCATCTGTCCATCGCTGAACCGTGGAGCGGCTCTGGGGGAGGGAGAGCAAGAGCCTTCTCTGGAGGGGCCAAGGACTGAATTGCCAGGAGTGCCTGGGGAGCCGTACTCTGAACTGTGATGCTCCCCTGACCATCGGCTACCAGCTGCCTTCCCTTAGCTCTCTTGATCTGGCTTATTCTGTGAGAGCAGGATTTCTTTCAAAATACGGAGTGAGGGCTTTAAAAGGATACCTGTTCAAGGCAATCTGGCATGAGCAGCACCAGCCTGCCAGTGGGCTGGGGCTCCGTGGGGGCTAATTGTAGCCGCAGGGCTGGCCGAGAGCGGCTGCAGGCGCACACATGCCCATCGCTGGAGGTGGGGGGTGGTTTTGACCTTTCCAGCTTCTGCCCCAGTGTGTTTATGCAAGGCCTGCCTCCTCACACACTTAACCCTGCACAAAGGCAGGAGACAATCACGTTCTGAAGTCCTGTATCGAGCCGCCTCGCGGCAAGGGGGCCCTTGCAATTAGAATGTCGTCATCTTCCAGCGGGAAGGGAGAATGGGAGAGGTGTGCTCACGAAGGAGGGGAGAAGATGGAAGGGGATGAGCCGTTCTGGCAAGGGAAGTGAGACACTGGAAAACGGGCCTTTTGTTGGCTTTGATATTGGCTGTGGAGGTGGAAGTCTAGTTTGGTTTTTCGGTCTTTGTTGTTGGAAGCCCCCCGCCCAGCTGGCAGCTCTGCCGGCCCCATGCTGTCGCTGCGTGCAGAGGGAGGGTGGGTTTGCAGAGCTGGCAGCCAGGACATTCAGACCCGGCTGCATTGTCTGCCCCGGACACTGCGCCGTGCCAGAGCACCTTCCTGCTGCTGGAAGGCAGCAGTAGCACCTATGTGGGTGCCCCAAGGGTCAGCACCCTAGGAGGGAGTGGCTTCTCTGTCTTTATGGTCCATTTGAGGGAGGCTGAATCCCCCCTAAAACACAGAGCAAGCGGCCTTTTTGCCTGCTTGTGAGCTGTGTGTATTCTTAGCTCAGCCCCTTGTAGGAGGCAGAAGACTTGGGCCATCACAAACCCAGTGCCTTTCCAGCGGGGCTGATAGCCTGGAAACTGACCCCAGCTTCTCATAGGCGTGTGGACACCTCTGGCTGCTAAAATGTGCTCTTGGCTGCTGAGGATGCAGGACAGTGGGATGGAAGGGCTGTGTCCCTGGCCAGTAGCACTGTGAAATCAGGGCAGTGTAAGAGACTGACATCATGTTGACTTTAAACCATTTCAGACTGGTTTCTCTGGGCTTGGTGGCAAGGGGGGAGGCTCAGCTGCAGAATGGCATTCATCCTCTGTGCTGGGTAATGGGAGCCTTATATACTTTCAAGATCTCTTAACTGGTAAAGTATTATCAAAATGTTGAGAGGTCTGCCAAAGCCCTTCAGCAGTGGTGAGGAATGTTCACTGTACCCATACCTGTCTCTTTTCCTGACTTCTCTGTCTGGACTTGTTTTATTGCTCCTCACCTGCAAGCATGAAAGCCACCCTGTCTGTCCCGACAGCGCCCTTGCTGTCTCTGGGGTGGCCATTGCAGTTTTAATAGTGGCTTTTGCTCTCTTGGACACTGTTGCTGCCACCCAGAAGAGGACATAGATCTTTTCTTTAGCTTTGTTGCTTTTGAAGCTGGTAATTGTCGGTCTTGGAATTGCAAACACAATGGTCCAATGCTGTCCAGCACAAGGGTTAGAGCCCCTTGTCCGTTTTCCTTGCTCCATTCCCTGTAGCCATGTTTCTAGGACTCCTCACTCTGCTGCATGAATATTCACCAGGCACCAGCTCTCCAGCCACAGGATTTAATCAGAAAGGCTGAGCATTCGTGATTAAAACACCTCCCATGGGGGGTCAGTGCCTCCAGCCAGCTTTGGGCTTTCTTCTGGTAGCTTTATTTTTTTTCTTTCCCCATTTGCAGCAGGTCATTCTCTTAACCATCTGCTTCCCTTTGCACGGAGCTGGGGGGGAGACAGCCTTGGGTGTGATGCTGAGGTGGGACACTGTTACAGGGGAGCTTACTGAGGAGGGCTGTGGGGCTGGGCCTGGCTCCACATTGCTGTGGGGAACTGGGAAGTGGATGCTTGGCTTTCCTGCCCTGGGCTGGGCAATGCCAAAGGCATCAGGTAACCTCCAGCTGACTTTCTTCCCCAGGCACAGGGTCCTTGCTCTTGTGAGGCATTGCTGGCCTCCAGCCTGCCCCAGGACTCAGCATCGTGTCAGCCAAGGCCTAATAACAGCCATAAATCAGGCAGATGCCTGCCTGGCTTTTGCTGGGCACTGAGCAGCCCTTGGGGAGAGTGAGAGCTGTCCCCAGGGCCTCGTGGCTGCTTCTGGGTGAGCTGTGAGCTCAGGAGAGGAGAGGGGAGGGAGCTGGGCTCATGCTGAGCTCATGCTTGCCTTGACCAGAGAGGCCAACTGCGAGGAGGGGACAAAGGGAGAGGAGAGGGAGCTGGGAAACGACCTAGCTGTGTGCTGAGAAGGGAGTTGGTGGCAAAGTGATGGCATCCTGGGGTACTGTCTCACCAGCTGGTTCCCCAGGGAGGGATGCCAGGCTGATGGTGGCTTGGGGAGCACGTTATGCCAAGTGTGGCTTTGTGGCTTTCCTCTCACTCCTGCCTCTCAAGGTCTGGGTGGTCTCAGTACCCTGTGAGCCTCTTGCAGAGAGCATGTGCCTTGGGGAATGCAGGTGATGATGCCAGTTCCTTGCCCTGAGCCCAGGCAGGCACAGATCCCCTGGCATGTCCAGCCAGGTGCTGGATGGGGCTGTTTTGTTGCTGCTGCTTGTGCTGCCCTCTGTGCCAGAGCAGGCAGGGTGTCACACAGAAGGGTGCTTTCTCATCTTGCTTCCATGTGGGGTGGGAGTAGTTTGACTTCAGAGAGAAGCAACCCCCCTTTCCTGCGGGAGATTAGCTCCTGGGTGACTGCACTGGCGTGCTGCTCCCCCAGCCTGGAGCCAGCCTTATCTCCAGAGCACCAGTCCTGGCGTGCAGGCTGCTGCTTGCGGGGGAATTTGCAGGGTCACCAGAAAGCTTTCACCTTCTGAAGAGTAGAAGAGAGAGGTGGAAGAAAGGGAGATGTTTCAATTTGTAAATCCTCCTGCACTGCAAACTTCAAACAAGGCTGAGGGAAATCAAAAGGCTTTGCAGCGCAGCAGCCATGGGAAGAGAAGAACAGTAAAGGTAGTTTTGTAAATAAGGCTTGGAGCTGGGGCATGGATGAGGGATGAGTGGCTGGCATTTGCACACCTGGTCCTCATCAGGGCTGGGGCTGACAGGGTGCCAGGAAGCCTGCTGCTCCTCACGCCTCGTTGCACTGGGTTGGAGGAGGTGAAGCACATAGGGGAGGTTACAGCAAGGTTTGGGATCCAGGATTAGTCATGGGAGCCACTGCTGAGATGTGCTGTTGTAAATGTTGTCTTGGTATGATGATGGAGAGCCAGTTTTCCGAGGAAGTGTGGAGGTTTGAGGCTCTCAGGTGAATGTGGGATGGGAGATGGGAACAACAGGCGACAGCTGTGTGCTGCTAATGCCCATGGGGCACCAGCGTTGGGGTGCTGGCAGTGGGCTGGAAGATGGAATGCCTCATTTCAAGAGCAGTGAGGTTCCTGATGAGCCCCCTCGAGCATTTCTGGGGCCACCAAGGTTGGCACAGTCTTGCTTTGTCATGCTGAAGTCTGGGTCCGCCTGCTGGAGCCTGTGCTGGAGGCCCAGAAGGAGGGGACTGAGAGGAGGCATCCTCCTGGGGGTCAGCAGACAGGCTTTTCCCAGCTGGTTGCCCCAGCCAAAGCTGCTAGCAGAGGTGTCTGGGGTATCCTGGGATATCAGAATCCGTTGGGTCTCTGGGAGTTGGGTAGGTGGGGTGAGGCAGGGGCCCATGATCACAGATCTGCTGGAAGCTGCACCATTGCCCATTTGGGCTGTGCTGTGCTGCCTGTGCCCCTGCAGCCTGAGCTGCTGGCTGGGAGTGCACCTGATGTGTGGTGGGTGTGCTGCTGCTGCTGGCAAAGGTCCTGGGAGAGAGCAGGCAGGCATGCTCCGAGTGTCCCTGCATGCTCCTCTGCTCCTGCCTGGGAAATTGCTCATGTGGTGTGGGATCCCAAAGGGAAGGAGTTTGTTTCCAAGGAAAATAGAGATTAAAGAGAATTAAACAAACCAGAGATGGGCTGAGAGAAGAAGAGATGCGGAGCAGATGGTGAGAAGGGGGGAAGCAGGGAGACCAGCACAAAAGCCTGGGAAAGCCTGGAGGAGAGAGGAAGGAAATGGCAGGAAGAGAGCGCAGGAAAAGGCAGCATGGGGGAGGCAGCCAGGGCGCAGCAGGGAAGCAACACACCCCAGGCCCTGGCATCAGCTCCTGTGTTCACCAAACCTCCTGCTGGGACTTCCTTCTGTTCCTGAGCACCTTTGTTCCTGAGAGCTCAGTTTGCTGCCAAAATTCAGGACAAGGAGAAAACCTGAGAGTTCTCTCAGTGCAGAGCTTGATGGGAGGGAGAAGGTGCAGCCACACTGGCCACTCCCCCTCCATCCCAGGTGGCCCCCTGCTAGCCTCTGGGGCTGTGGCTCCAAGCTTCCTTAGCCAAGGACTCAGACCTGTTGGGGGCCACACGGGGGTGCTGGGCTCTGCCCTGGGGTGGGAGGGAGGAGACCCTCCAAGCAGCAGGCAGAGACCTGCAGTGTGTTCCTGTTCCCCCAACAGACGGGATCCACAGCGTGACAGCTCAGTGCGTCTTGCGGGTGATCATCATCACAGAGGACATGCTGGCCAACAGCATTACGGTGCGGCTGGAGAACATGTGGCAGGAGCGGTTCCTCTCCCCACTGCTGTCCACCTTCCTGGAAGGAGTGGCCACCGTGCTTGCGACACCCAAGGAGGACATCTTCATCTTCAACATCCAGAACGACACGGACGTGGGTGGTACGGTGCTCAACGTCAGTTTCTCGGCCCTGGCGCCGCGGGGCGGGCGCTACTTCAGCTCAGAGGAGCTGCAGGAGCAGCTGTACATGAAGCGCATGGTGCTGACGGGCGCCTCCATGCTGGAGGTGCTGCCCTTCGACGACAACGTGTGCCTGCGGGAGCCCTGCCAGAACTACATGAAGTGCATCTCCGTCCTCAAGTTCGACAGCTCCGCCCCCTTCATCGCCTCCCACTCCACCCTCTTTCGGCCCATCCACCCCATCGCTGGCCTGCGGTGCCGCTGTCCCCAGGGCTTCACCGGGGACTACTGCGAAACGGAGATCAACCTGTGCTACTCCAACCCCTGCCTGAACGGGGGGATCTGCACCCGCAAGGAGGGGGGATACACCTGCGTTTGCCGCCAGCACTTCAGCGGTGAGTGCTGGGCTGGGGCCCTGGGGGACAGGTGGGTGGGTCCCTTGGCCTTGCTGTCACCATGGCAGGTGCTCTTCCGAGCTGGGCAGTGGGTGTCGGAGCATCTCTGTGTCCGCAGAGGTCCGGCTCTGCTCCCAGCTCTCCGTGTTTCCATGGTGCTGCATGTGCAAGGCTGGGGTTGCCATAGAAATCTGTCTTGTAGGGAGTTGGCATGGAGGACTCTTGGGGACCCGGGTCATCATTTCCCTCCCCTTCCTAGCAGAAGGACTACGGCTGTGCTAGGCTGGGGCACAGGAGGTTTCTTGGCTGTGCCCCCTGCTAGGGAGGGTGATGGGCTCTGGGACCATTGGAGTCCGTCTGCTGGTTTCAGCCTGTGCCAGTCTTCAGCTGGTCTGGCAGAGGTGTGGAGCCACACTGGCCCCGTGTGCAGTGCCTAAGCTGCAACCCACCCAGAACAGAAGGGGAGGCTGGGCCTAGGTGCCCCACCAGGCAGGATCTGATCCAGGCAGATCTGGTCCTAGCTAGGGGGCTGGGGGGGAATTCACAGTCCAGCCAGTGTCTTGTTGCCACAAGTTTCCAACAGGCTGTGCAGAGCTGGCAACTGGGGGGTGAGGGGAGGTGGCCTGTCGCTACTGAGGAGGGATCCCCTGCCTTGCTCTCGCTGCCAGGAGGGAGCATGGCAGCAGATGGCTGCCTGGAGCTCTCCTGTCGGTGGCTCCTGGTGAGATAAGCAGAGTCAGTGGTAATTAACCCCCAGCATCTGAAGCGTGAACAGCCATTAGCAGAAGGGTTAATGAGCTCATTTGCCTGTCACTTCATGCTGTCTCCTCATCCTCCTTGTGTATCACGGAGCAAGTAATGGGAGCAGGGCCCAGGGCGTAGGACTGCAGCTGAGTGGTTCTCTGGGTGCTGTGGGGATAGCACAGGAAAAGGGGCTGACAGAGGCCCTGCACTGCACTGTTGAGCGGCGTGGCGCATCCCTGTTACCCATGCCAGCAAGGTGCAAGGGTATTTGTTGTCCTCATGTGGCTGTTTCCCACTTGGCTTTTGCTCCTGCATGCAATGTTTGGAGACTCATGGTACTACTTCTGTGGCTATTGATGGGAGTTCAGTGGCACTAGGCTGTCCCCACACCCCGGAGACAGGACTGAGATGCCTGTCCCAGGTCCATGTGGTGGCACGGCACCAAGAAGCACTCTCAGCATTACCAGGACTTCCCTGGCTTGCTTCTCCATCCTTAGGTGTGTGCAGCCCCGCTGTGGCCAGTGCCCTCCTGTCCCATTCCCATGCCGTACTGGATCCAGCCAGAGCTGGCATCAGAGCTCCTGGCCCCTTCAGCCAGAGCTGGCATCACATCCAGCCCAGTGGCTTGTGCAGGGCTGGCAGTGGTTGCTAGCTCACTGGCTACTGTGGGGAAGCACCTGGGTGACACTTGGGTTGTCATATCCTTTGCTGGCCCCCAGCTGCTCCACAGATGCCTTCCCCTCAGCTGCATTGTCCTGAATCCAGGCTGAGGTCTGCATTCCCAAGCCAAGGAGCACATGGGTGGCTGCTGTGTATGCGTCCCAAGCCTGTGCCCTTGCTCCCGCAGGCGAGAACTGTGAAGTGGACAGCCGTGCGGGGCGGTGCGTGCCCGGCGTGTGCCGCAACGGCGGCACCTGCACCAACGGCGCCGACGGCGGCTTCCGCTGCCAGTGCCCGGCGGGCGGCTTTGAGACGCCCTTCTGCGAGGTGTCCACGCGCTCCTTCCCACCGCGATCCTTCATCATGTTCCGGGGCCTGCGCCAGCGCTTCCACCTCACCCTTGCCCTCTCGTGAGTTCTCTCTTTCCTCTGCTGCACGCCGGCATCCTTGGTTCACCTGGCCCTGCTCTGGTGGCTGTCGTGCACAGCACGCTGGGCCAGTCCAGGAACTGCCTGATGCTCTCCAGACCCCTGTGTTACTGGCTTTGCTTCCCCGTGGGGCTGCCCTGGCACCTTTAGCCAAAGGGCTCTGAATCTGCACTGGCATCAGCTCGTCCCTTCCTGCAGTGCCTCTGCCCTTTGCTGCTGCCAGCTCACTGCCTCCATGCCAGGCCCCCATGCTCAGATCTTAGCATTGCCATGCTGGGATACTGATGCACGCGGTGGGAGAGAGGGGATCTCCACGTGCTCCTTGCACACACCCTGCCCTCCTTCTTCCTCCCTTGCCCCAGGTTCAGCACTGTGGAGCCCAGCGGCCTCCTGCTCTACAATGGGCGCTTGAACGAGAGGCACGACTTCCTGGCAGTGGAGATCATCCAGGGGCAGGTCCAGTTGAAATACTCCACAGGTATGCTTGGCCCTGCCTGGTGGGGGATTTGTGTCATGGGAGCTGTGAAAAGGCCTGTGCTGAGTGGGGAGAGCAGAGTGCTGCCCTGGATGGAGCCTGTGCTAAGGGAAGCAGGGTTGAGAAGTGTTGGTGAGCATTGATAGCACAGGGGATGAGCTGTGTGTCTCAGGACTCTCCCCAGGCTTAGGAGTGTGGTTTGTGAGCAGGACAAACCCTGTTGGTGTCTCTTCTGCTGTTCTGTCCTGTTGTGTCACTATGAGCTTCACAAGGCCATCAGCAGCACAGTGGCCTTGGTGCCCAGGAAGGGTGGGAACGTCTGAGGGTTCTCTGGCTTCCCTCAGCCTGCCATCATTCCTGTCTCCTCAGGAGAGTCCAGCACGGTGGTGAGCCCCTACCTGCCAGGGGGTGTGAGTGATGGGCAGTGGCACACGCTGCAGCTCCACTACTACAACAAGGTACGTGTGCCCCAGCTGTCCCCAACACTCATGGCTCCCTCTCCCCACAAGTGAGCAGCTCTGACTCTCCTGTTTTCTGGCTGTGTCCCATAGCTGGGGCTCTGGAGAGAAGGTAGAGGAGGTTTTCAGCCCTCAGGGATGGATGCAGTGGAGCAGACAGCTGGGTACAGGGACAGATTGACACTCAGGCCCTCACTTGGAGGCTGCAGGAATGCGCTCCATGCGGTGTCCTTGCCCATGTCCCTCTCTGGAGCTGCTTGCTGGGCTCGGCTGGAGGTTTCTCTCCTGCATTGCTCATGCTTCCAGGAGCACAGCTGAGCCTGAGTCATGCTCAGGCCTTTCCTTGCTGTTGTGTGAACCCTTGGGTGCTTGGGTCTGGGGCATGTGTGCTGCTGACACCCTGCATTTGCTTTCAGCCGAAGGTCAGCACCCTGGGGGTGGTGCAGGGCCCCTCCAAGGACAAGGTGGCTATCTTGACAATAGATGAATGTGATGCCTCAGTGGCCCTGCAGTTTGGCAATGAGATTGGGAACTACTCCTGTGCTGCAGAAGGTGTGCAGACCAGCTCAAAAAAGTGAGTTCCTTGGAACTGCTGTGGTGGGGAGAGGTCCCCTGAGGAGCCAGGCCTTCACATCTGGGACCTTGGCTGTGTGTGCCTGTCCCTGAGGATGTCTGCTTCTCAGCCCCATGCACTGGGGAGCTGGCTGGGCCAGTGTGAGGTTGCTGTACCTCTTAAAGCCCTGGGCTTCTGATCCTGTAGGTCCCTGGACCTCACAGGTCCCTTGCTCCTTGGAGGGGTCCCCAACCTGCCGGAAAACTTCCCGATCACTCACCGGGACTTTGTGGGATGCATGAGAGACCTATTCATCGACAGCAAACGCATCGACCTGGCCTCCTACATCGCCAACAACGGAACTGCTGCAGGTACCAGCACCTCTGCTCCTGCCAACCCCTGCCCTGGGATTTGCTTCTCCTTCTCATACAGCAGTGCTGCTGGGCTGTAACAGCATCATGGCACCACAGCTGGAGCTGAGCAGCTTCTCACTGGAGAACAAGGCCTTCAGGTCCTCCTAAATGATCCGGTGCCCACCTCAGCTAATGTTCTGGGAATGTCCCCTGATCCCAAGTGCAGAGCCTGTTGAGCTGGCTGACCTGGGAGATGCTGGATCATCAGTCCAGCTCTGCGGTATCTTTGTTCTGGCATAAGGAGGAGCAACAGCCTTAACCCTTATCCTTGAGCAGGCAGGGCCTGTGTGGAGAGACTGAGCAGCTGGGCTTGCCCCTCTGACAGCCAGGGAAAAGGCCAGCAGGCAGCCATGCCTTTCCATGTGGGCTGGGGGGAGGTGGTGAGCTGGTTGAGGCTGATGCAGGTGACTTTGATACCTCCAGGTTGTCATGCCAAGCACACGTTCTGCGACTCCAGCCCCTGCAAGAATGGAGGCACCTGCTCTGTCAGCTGGGGGACCTACTCCTGCCTCTGTCCTGTTGGCTTTGGGGGCAAAGACTGCCGCCATGGTGAGTGAGTGGGCACTGCTGGGCACGGGAAGGGTGGATATGTGCAAGGCTGTGCTGGGGTTGCTGTGGAAGCAGAGTAATGGATCCATGTGAGATGAACTAACGCTGCTGTCCCTGCATCTAGTGCTCCCTGTGAAGTGCCCATCCCCTCTCCTCACCTCCACTTTCCTTTCCAGCCATGCACCATGCCCACTATTTTCAGGGCAACAGTGTCCTGACCTGGGACTTCAAGATGGATGTGAAGATCTCAGTGCCGTGGTACCTGGGGCTGGCGTTTCGGACACGCCAGCAGGATGGGGTGCTGCTGCAGGCCCACGCAGGCCAGTACACCACTCTGCTCTGCCAGGTATGGCCACAGCCTCAGCCACAGCACCATGGCCCAGCCTCTGCTGCTGTCTGCCCCAGGAGAGCATGGGGACCTTGTTCTCCCTGCTGGCTCCATCCCAAGCAGAGGGTAGTTGCTGGGAGAGGCATCTAGCAGGGATGGGTTCCCCTCCCCGTGCTCCAATGGGGGGTAGGCTGGAGGCAGCCAGAGTTGATGAGGTCTTTGCTCACTGCTGGCATTGCTGTTCCCTTTCTGCAGCTGGCTGGGGGCCTGCTCTCCTTCATGGTGAGCAGGGGGTCCGGGCGCAGCACCAGCCTCCTCCTGGACCAGCTGCAGCTCAGTGATGGGAAATGGCACGACCTCCAGCTGGAGCTGCAAGATGTCCACAGCGGGCGAGACTCACGCTATGTCATCACCCTCACCCTGGACTTTGGGCTCTACCAGGTAGATAGATGCTGCTTAAGACCCTGGCACCAGGACAAGAACTGTGGGAGACGCTTGGCAAACACAGGCGGGGCTGTGCTTCTGCACCCCCTGAGAGGGCTGGGACAGGGCTGGTGCCCATTGCCTCATGTTACTCCCTTTCCTTCCGCAGGACACGGTGGTGGTGGGAAATGAACTGCATGGCCTGAAGGTGAAACACCTGCATGTGGGGGGAGTCCTGGGCTCTGGCGAGGTGCAGAATGGGCTGAGGGGCTGCATACAGGTGAGTCCATTGCGCTGAGCCTTCCATTTTCAGCGGGTCTGTTACACGGAGAGTTGGAAATGCAAGTCTGGCAACTGCTGCCAGCATCCATCCTGCTGGTGTCACTCTCCCTCTGGGCATTCAAGGCTCTGAGGTGCCGTGGGGTAGCATTAAATAGGGAGGATGGGGAGTGGCTGCTGCTGGAGGTTTGTGGAAGGCAGGAGAACTGGAGCCTCATGTGTCTGTCCTAGCTTCACTGTGAGTTTGTCACCTGCACTGCAGGGTGTGCGACTGGGTGACAGCGTCACCGGGACCGTGCTGCCCAAGCCCAGCCATGCCCTGCGGGTGGAGGCTGGCTGCAGTGTGCCAAGCCCCTGTGACTCCAACCCCTGCCCAGCCAACAGCATCTGCAAGGATGAGTGGCAGAGCTACTCCTGTGTCTGCCAGCCAGGTAGGACCTGCAGCACCCTGCCACTGCTCTGCTCTTCGTGCCCACTTATCTTCTCCTCTCCCCCTGTGACCCCCTCCTGGCCTGTGACTGCTCTCCTGTGCATGCCTTGGGCAAGTCACATCCCTGTCAGATACTCATCAATTCTTCTGGAGGGCAGAATCCCTCCTGAGCCCCCTGAATTCACTCCTCAGTACTCCAGCACATCTCAGGGAGAAGCTATTTGCTTTACATGGTGCTCTGTGTCCACACCTCAGGGTACTATGGAGGGGACTGTGTGGATGTGTGTCACCTCAACCCCTGCAAGAACAAGTCGGTGTGTCGCCGCAAGCCAGGCTCACCCCTGGGCTACGTGTGCGAGTGCAGTGGGAACTTCTTTGGGCAGTACTGCGAGCACAGGTAAGATACAGGGTAGAACCATGGCCTTTGTGCCTGGCTCCATGGTGGCCTCTCATCCTGGATACGTAACCAGGGACCTCTCGGTGCCACCTGCCTCCTTGGAGCTGCTGAGCAGCTGGACTGGTGGCAGAACAAGGCCTGTGGAATTTGGTTGTTGTAACATCAAAGGTATTTCTCTCCCTAGGATGGACCAGCAGTGTCCGAAGGGCTGGTGGGGAAACCCCACCTGTGGGCCCTGTAACTGTGATGTGAACAAGGGCTTTGACCCCGACTGCAATAAAACCAGTGGGCAGTGCCACTGCAAGGTGAGGGGCAGCTGTGCCAAGGGGGACATGGACCATGGCTTGCCTGAAACCCTGCTTATTTTTGATGCTGTTCCTTGTCCCCTCCAAAGGCCTGGCAGTTGCCCAGGCCCTGCTTTGTGTGCCCGATTCTGGGCTGGATCCCTGCTCCTCCATACAGCCTTCCTGCCCCAGCATGGTGGTGATGGGGGCAGTGGGGTGTTTGCAAATTAGGAGAGCCTTGACCTTCTCTGGCTCCAGGGGTTCCCCAGCCAGCCCCAGCTGCTGTCCCAGTGGGCTCTCTGACGACTGTCCCCATCTCCTCCCAGGACTTCCACTACCGCCCCAGAGGCAGTGACACCTGCCTGCCCTGTGACTGCTACCCTGTGGGCTCCACCTCGCGCTCCTGTGACAGGGAGACGGGCCGGTGCCACTGCCGGCCTGGGGTCATTGGCCGCCAGTGCAACAGCTGTGACAGCCCTTTTGCCGAGGTGACGCCCAGTGGCTGCGAGGGTGAGTGTGGGCACAGCAGTGTGGGGAGCTGGTGCTGTGGGGCTCAGTGTCAGTGGCCCGGCCCTGTGACCAGTGTGTGTCTCCACAGTGCTCTATGACGGCTGCCCCAAAAACCTGAAGGCGGGTGTGTGGTGGCCCCAGACCAAGTTTGGCTTCTCGGCTGCAGTGCTGTGTCCCAAAGGCTCCTTGGGTGAGTGAGGGACGTGATGGAGAGGGGAGGGGGCAGCCTGGCTGTCCTGTAGCAGCCCTGGCAATATCACTCTGTTCTTGCACTGCCCCAGTCCCGTTCAGCTGGGCTTGAAATTTGGGAGAAGGAAGTTGGAGGAGAAAATGCCACAGCCTGGGGAAGAGCAGAGAGCAGAGGGTGCTGGCCATGGGACTAGGGTTGGGTACAAGCTGTGGGGTGTAAGACCCATCACCCAGCCATGGGGCACTGCTGTTCCCTCAGTCTTGGTCCTCATCTTCTCTTGCTGCTTTTTGGGTTCACCAGGCTTGAGGCTGAGGTCAGGCCGGGCACAGCACATGCAGTGCCTTGCTGTGGCTCCACCAGCCCCATCCCCGTGTGCCCTACAAGGGAAACAGAGCACAGTGTGCGGTCAGGTGAATGTTGGGTAGGAGTCAGCCTCCCAAGCTGGAGGAGGCAAAGCTGTCCTCAGCGACAGAAAAGGTGTCAGCAGGGTGTCTGGGAGTGTAGGGCAGTGCGAGCCTCAGGGGACAATACAAACCCTGTCCTTCTCCAGCCGTTCGCCCCAGGAGGAGGCAGGTTCGGCTCCTAACTGTTGTCGCTTCTCTCCCCGGTTCTCTCGCCCTCCGTGCTCAGGCTTGAGGGGTGCAGGTAAGGTTGTTCCCATCTCCTTCCCCCTGTGCTGTAAGGGCTGCACCACATGGCTTTCCCTCCCTGCTCCCTGCCTGACACCCTGCACACCCCTGCGCTTTCCCCACCGCTTCTGGAGCTGCCAAGAGTCTTCCCAATGCTTTGCCTGGCCTCACTGCTCCTACACACTGTTCCTTGCTCCCAGCTCACTAACCAGTACAAGCCCAGCTGCTGCCGCATGCAGCCCCTGCCACCCGCTGTGCCGAGCCTGCAGTGTTGGCTCTGGGGGTCTGTGCTCTGCTCCCTGGCTGGGATGGATGCTGGCTCCCGGAGGGCTCTCGCTTGCTTAGGCTGGGCAGGGAAAAGGAGCTGGTGGTGAACAATGGGTGGTGAGGCCAGGGAGGAATGGCTGTGGGGTGGAGGAAGGGGAAACTGTTTGAGTGGGGGGTGGTAGGATGGGGGCAGGAACTGATGGGCAGGCACAGCACAAGGTCCTGTTCCTTCTGCCTGGCTGGCAGGGGAAGGCACAGGGACCTGGGGTCAGATCCTGCCCAGATCTGCATCTGAGTCAATCTCTGTTCTGTGCAAGCGGAATGCCATCAGTATGGAGACTTCCTTGTTCTTCCTGCTCCCTGCTGCAATGGCACTGGTCCCTGTGCTTCTGCAGCTGGGAGAAGGGTGGCTGGGAGGACTGCTAGGAGCTGGAGGTGGTGGGAGGGGGCACGCTTGTCACTGGGGCTTTTCTGAGTAGCACTGGAGTCTGCTCCAAGCTTCCTCTCCCTGCCCTCTCCCTGCTACCCTCTCGCAGCCATGGGCACCTGCGTGGGCTCCTGTGCCCTGATGCTGTCCCCAGGAGGACCTGTTCCACAGTCTTGCTGGGTACACTGGGGTTGCCCCATTTCTCTTGCTCTAAGTGTTTGTGGTGATACTCCCAGCCAAGAACACTTTTCTCAGTGTTGGCTTTAGCAGAGTTTTTGGTGGTGGTTAACATCTCATCCCATTCAGTTTTGGAAACTCCCTGGCTGTGCATAAGTGCTTGGGCTCCAGCCAGGGATTGGGGGCTGGCAGCGGATACTGAACCCACACTGCTGTATCCTCCCCACTGGGGTCCACCATCCCACTGCTCCAATCCCCTTGACTGAAGTGGCTCATCTCAGGGGCTGGTTTTCCAGCCCGACAGCAGGGCTGTTGTGCTCCTGGGATGGCTTTGCCCCGTAGAGAGAGCAGGACCTCAGCAGGCATTGCAGGCTTTCAGCTGGGGGATGCCTAGAGCTGCCTGGGCTTCTGTAGCTTGGGGTCAGATGTGCCTAAGGACACAGTCGTGTCCCCTGGGGCTTTTCCAGCCTGGGTCCTGCCAAGTCACTTAGTCCTTTTTGCAATCCTGTGTGATGGCACCCGGTGTGACGCAGCCCCAAAGCACACACAGGCACCCAGCTCCTGCAGGGAGGGGTGGCAGCAGCCTGCTGAGGTATTACAGACCAAGAGTAGAATGGGTTGCACTGGTGCAAAGCAGGATGATGGCCCTGGGGTGTTACAGGCCCTCCCCATCACTTGTCAGTGCTGCTCTTTGGGATTAGCTGCTGCAGAGGATCCCTGCTGGGAGGGATGCAGCAGGGCAGCCATGTCTCCTGTGCTGAATTTCCAACAAGCCCTTCCTCCTTGTTTTAGGTGCAGCCATCAGACACTGTGATGAGGAGAAGGGCTGGCTGGAGCCAGATCTCTTCAACTGCACTTCACCTGCCTTCAAGGAGCTGTCTGTGCTGGTAATGCTCTCAGCTCTGCAGCCCTGACAGAGCAGGAGCCCTCTGAACAAGGGCTCACAGCCAGAATTCAAAGCACTTAGCTCTCCAGGGGTGCTTGGAGTACAAGAGGGCCTTGCCACAGTGCTCAGTGCCTTTCTCTTCTCATCTCCTTCCCCCAAATCCATCCTGTGGGAGCAGTGGTCTGAGCTTAAGTTCACTGGGCTTCATTTAATCTCTGTCCCCCTCAGAAATGACCTGTGTCCTGCCAGAGTATTTGAGAGGAAAATAAATAACCCTGAGCAGGGCTGAGTGGTTTGAAGCTGATGGGATGTCTGCTCCATGGGACCTCTGTAGCCCCCAGATTCTGTCAGGGACAAATCCCTTTGAAATATCCAGGCAAGTGTATTCAACACTTATATGTCATCTATGCTGACCTGAAACTGAAGCCAGGAGAGTTTCCAGGGAAGTATTGCCAGGGCCTTGCTCTGTCCTTTCATCTCCTTGGCCTCTGTTGTGTAGGGTACTGGGTTAGGTGGGCCACTGCAGACCCTGGTGTGTTGCTGGAGGCTGGTTGTCTGCCAGATGTGCTCCCTGTTCTAGTGACCACCACTGTGAGTGTCCATGGCTTCTGCCATGGCTTCAGAAATAATCTGTGTCCAGCAGGGCCTGCAGCATCCCAGTTTCCTGGTAAGGATGCAGTTTGCTGGTAAGGAACCTGTTGAATTGTTTAACCCTCTCTTTTCTCTCCACTGGCAGCTGGAGGGCTTGGAGAGGAACAAGACTGAGTTGAACACAATTGAAGCTAAGAAGCTGGCCCACCGGCTCCGGGCTGTGACTGACCACATGGACCACTACTTTGGCAATGACGTGCACATTGCTTTCCGCCTGCTGTCCCGCCTCATGGCCTTCGAGAGCCAGCAGCACGGCTTTGGCCTGACAGCTACACAGGACGCCCACTTCAACGAGGTGAGTCCTTCCCCCAGATCAGCGTGGCTTCTAATGCTGCTTTTCTTAGCAGCCACCCTGTGTTTCTGAGGGGATTGAGGATGTGGAGGGATCCTGTCAGGAACACTGGGCTCCTCAGTCCACACCAGTAGTGGCTCAGGGAAGCAAGACTTGTGTGGTCAGGGCTGGAGCAAAGAGTGGATGAGGAGAGGCAGAGAACTGGGTTTGCTCAGCCTGGGAAGGCAAAGGGAGGTCTTTCTGCTGTTGGCAAGTCCCTCATGGCACGGTTGCAGGGAAGATGGCTCTGCGGGGCACTGGCTGATGAGCAGTGAGGCTGGGGGCCCATCATAGTAGAAAGTACCTCTCTTCCCAGAGCCCTTGTGCAGAGAGCACAGTGCTGCAGTCTGGGGGTGGTCAGGAGAGGCCCAAAGGCCATGCTCGCCCTCTGCCCTCACGTCTTTCCCATTCAGAACCTGCTGCGTGCAGGCAGCTCTGTGCTGGCGCCCGAGAACCGGGAGCACTGGGCCATGCTGCCACACGGGGAGCACGGCAGCGCCAGCCTCATGGAGCAGCTGCGGGACTACTCGGGCACATTGGCCAGCAACATGAAACTCACCTACCTCAACCCCGTCGGTGTCGTCACCCCCAACATCAGTGAGTAGGAGCTGGCTGGGGCTGGGGCTGGCTGAGTGGTGCAGAGACACTCTTCCATCACACCTTGTTCCCTTCTCATCTCACTGCATCTCAGGGAGCGTGCTGATAATGTCCTTGGTGGCTCTCTTAAACTTGGGGAGGCATTTGTGAGAGATGTCCTGGTCCCATCCCTGCCTGGACTAGCTGACCTCCAAGAGCCAGCAGAGCCAGGAATGTGCTGCCTGCTCCCAGTTACTTCCCAGTCTCTAGTGAAAAAGCAGCTGGCCTTGGTGGCAGGAGTAGTCTGCCCTATGGCAGAGCAAGGATCTGGGCTGGGAAGGAACACTGTGGGTACTGAGATTTTTGTGTCATGCCTAAACACATGTCGTAGCCCCAACCCCACCTGGGCTCGTATGGTCCATTTGCCAGGGACTTGAATCCTGGGGTGCCCCGGAGCACAGTTGCTCTCCATGTGTTCACCCTAGAGCTGACTTTCACTGCCTTGCTCCTCCACAGTGCTGAGCATCGATCGCATGGAGAACCACTCCCACATCCGCCGGCGCTACCCTCGCTACCACAGCAGCCTCTTCCGGGGCCAGCCCGCCTGGGACCCTCACACCCACGTTGTGCTGCCACTGTCGGTGCTGAGTCCTCCAAAAGCTGAAGGTGAGCATGTGAGCATCACTCAAGAAACAACATGGGAGGGTACAGCTGTCAGGAAAGATGTAGAATCATAAAATGGTTTGAGTTTGAATGGACCTTTAAAAGCCATTTAGTTTGCAAATACCCTACTGAACCTGGCTCTGTCAGAGGTCCAAGAGCAAACCCTGAGAGCCTGAGCGTTAGTCTTCACCACAGGCCTTGCAAATTGTCTTCAGAGCAGTGTGTGTGTGTGTGTGTGTGTGTGTGTGTGTTCTCACCACCCCTTGTGTGCCCCAGCTGTCCTCACAGCAGTGCCCACGCTGGCTGGGAGTGAAGGGAACTACACTGTGGAGAGCTCCTCCCCAAGGCAGGCGCTGCCAGAGCCCGAGCCCACTCTCACCGTGGTCATCCTCATCATGTACCGCACCCTCGGGGGGCTGCTGCCCGCACGCTACCAGGTGGATCGCCGCAGCGTCAGGTACGTCCTCCTCCCCTTTGCCCCCACAAGCACCAATGGAGAGGGGCTGGCTGGACTCTGTTCTGTTACCTCTGTCAATTGCCAAGTCTGTCTGCAATGGAGAGGGTTTGATTCCCAGCCTTGGTGTTGCTCTGTGCCACGTTTCCCAGCCCGTTGTTGTGGACTGGGCAGAGCTCTTCCTTCTGAGATGTCAGAGCAGGACACCTGAGAAGTGTCTGGGGGTCTGCAGCTGCCATGCACAGTGACAGTGATGGTGGAGCTCTGTTGCTCCTTGCAGGCTCCCCAAGAATCCTGTGATGAACTCCCCCATCGTGAGTGTGTCTGTATTCAGCAATCACACCTTCCTGCGAGGACCCCTGGACACCCCTCTCGTGCTGGAATTTTACCTGCTGGAGACAGCCAACAGGAGCAAACCTCTCTGTGTCCAGTGGAATCACTCCAACCCGTGAGTCAAGCATGTCACTCTCTTTGAGCTGCTTTCCCCACACACCTCCTCGTTCCCTAAGTTTCCCTGAGCAGCACTGGGATGTGGGGGTTTCCTCCTGCTCCCATGGGATTTGTTTCTGCTGGGAGGCCACAGCAGGGTCATAGAATCATTTAATTTGGAAGATCATTGAGTTAATTTAAGATCATTGAGTCCAACCGTTAACCCAGCACTGCCAAGTCTCCCACTAATCCATTTCTCTCAGTGCCACATCCACTCTCTGGCTCCAGTACTTCAGCTGTAGGAGTGCAGTTGTATCTGTTGGTTACCCGTCTTCTTTGCAGTTCCTTCCCCACACACACATTTGTGTGTCTTCTCTCCTAAGTGCACTCTGCTTTTTGGTGGCTGCAGGACCAACCCCTCTGGCTTCTGGACAGCCAGGGACTGCGAGCTCGTGTACCGAAACACCACTCACGTCCACTGCCAGTGCTCCCAGTTTGGCACCTTTGGGGTTTTGATGGACAGCTCACACCGAGAGGTAACCTCAGCCTGTGGGGCTGTGGGTGATGGTGGGGACTGTTAGCTGCTGGGTCCCAGCACAGGAAGAAAAAGTCCTGGGCACAGGCAAAAAATTCCTTATGGGACACAAACACAGTCTGAGAGTTCTGCAAGCTTCCTGTGTTTGCCCCTAACACTTCTATTTGCCTTTGGTTCTCTGCTGCAGCAACTGGAAGGTGACCTGGAGACATTGGCAATTGTCACCTATTCCTTGGTGTCTCTCTCCTTGGTGTCTCTGCTGCTGACCTTCTCCTTTCTGACCTGCCTCAAAGGCCTCAAGTCCAACACACGTGGCATCCACTCCAACATAACAGTCACCCTCTTCTTCTCTGAGCTGCTCTTTCTCCTGGGTATCAACCGCACTGAGAACCAGGTCTGTTGGCCTGAACCATGGGGGTGAGGGTGATGTGTGGATGATGCCATTAGTGTTGGCACAGTGGGACCATCTCTGAGCAGCTTTTGTCTCCCCAGTTTCTCTGCACTGTGATTGCCATCCTCCTCCACTGCTTCTTCCTCTCCACCTTCGCCTGGCTCTTTGTCCAGGGCCTCCACATCTACCGCATGCAGACTGAAGCCCGCAACGTCAACTTCGGGGCCATGCGCTTCTACTACGCCATTGGTTGGGGAGTGCCTGCCATCATCACTGGTAAGAGCTACTTGTGCTACAGCCGTGCCCAAACCAGCCATGCTGCTTCTCAGCAGCCTCCTGACCACCTCGTGTTGCCCAACTCAGCCAGTGTGGAGAGCTGAGGATGGGCTTGCTATGGTCAGCAGTGCAAGCCTCAGCTGTCCCCACAGCAGTGCCCACAGCAGTATTGTGGTGGTCATGGGACCATGTATCAAGGGCTGTCATCTTGCCTCCTAAGGAGAAGTAATTTCTCAGCACATCTCCTCGGGACTTGTAGTTAAAAGTCTCTTGTTTTTTCCCAAGCCTGCATACTTGGGTGACCTGTTGCTGGCAGTGAATGCCTCCTGGACTGGGCTGTGTCAGGGACACCTGAGGAAAAGGAAATAAAGTCCCTGTTGCTGAGTCTCACAGTCCTGACTCCTTCCCCCTGTGGTGGGGAAGCCTGTGCACAAGGCAAGGAGCAGGAAGAAAGCCCCTTCACTGCTGACAATGCTGGCATGGGATTGACATGGTTTGAACAAGTCCAAGCCTGCTGGGTCTGGACCTGACCTCTCCCTTCTTCCTGCAGGGCTGGCTGTTGGCCTGGATCCCGAGGGCTACGGGAACCCCGACTTCTGCTGGATTTCCATTCATGATAAGCTGGTCTGGAGCTTTGCAGGCCCCATTACTGTCGTCATTGTGGTAAAACCCTGTCCTGTTTCACCCACAACCCTCTCCTGCCTCCCTTCTCTGCACCATGGGCACTCGCCCCTCCTTGGCTGCCCACTGCCTGTCCCATTCTCTGTGTCCCTCTCCCTCAGTTAGAGGCCCTCTTTTTGTCCCTCCTCACTCCAGCCAAACCTGGGGGAAGCCACGGCTCAGGCATGAAGGGGAAAGGAGGGGATGTTTGCAGGGCCTGGCGGACCTGAAGTCTGCACTGGGGAGGTCAGGTTGGAGCCAGCCCTTGGCACAGCTTCTAATCAGTGCCAACACTTTCAGATGAATGGGGTCATGTTCCTGCTTGTGGCCAAGATGTCCTGTTCCCCAGGCCAAAAGGAGACCAAGAAGAAATCGGTTCTGTGAGTATTAGTGGCCAAACTCCCAGCAGAGCTCTGGCAGCTCGTGGTTTTTAGCATTTTCAGTGGCCATCCTCCTTCTACCATCGCAGAGGGCCCCTCTGTGCATCAGCGTCAGCCTTGAAGCCACTCTCCTCTCCCACACCTGCCAGCCACATTAGCCCTTCCTAAACTTCGTCCTTTCCTCTTGTTCCTACATCCCCATCTCCACACTGACCTACCAGCTGGTCCCCTTTCACCACCTGCCCTCACAGCCACCTCTTGTGTCTGCTTGGATTCAGCACTCAGCCCTTGTCAGCTATGAGCACCTGCTTCTTCCTCTCCTACATGCTCCTGAGACCTTTCCCTACTCCCTCTTGAGCCAGCCCTGGAGCGTGGCTCAGCTCTCTGTGGCTCTAAATGACCTGTGTCATTTGGGCCCCTGTGTTTGCCACGTGTGATCCAGAAGGGAAGGCCTGGGAGTCAGAGGGAGCTGGGCCACTGTGCAGGGATGTGTCTGCAGTGCTGGGCGCAGCAGGGAGGTCTCTGCAGGAACTTTCCCCTCTGGATCTCTGTCTCTGAGCACTAGACTGTAGATTAACAGTACGCACTAACCTCTCGGTGTGTGTCTGTGTCCCTGTCTGTCTTTCTCTCTCCAGCATGACGTTACGGAGCTCCTTTGTTCTGCTTCTAGTTATTAGCACTACCTGGCTCTTTGGCCTCTTGGCTGTCAACAACAGTGTCCTGGCTTTCCACTACCTCTACACTGTCCTCTGCAGCCTCCAGGTAACTGCCCGGCCTCTGCTGGGGAGGGCAGGGGTCAGCCCGGGAGAGCATCCCTGTGGTCCCCACGGCCACACTCTGTGGAGACTGGGTGCCCTGTGCTGAGCTCCCAACATCTCGCTGAGCTCCTTGTCCCTTTTGCTGTCACCTCTGTGGCATTGAGTGATTCCTGCCAGTCCTTGCTGCTGTGCCTGTGGTGAGCAGTCGCATGGAGCAGGAGGTGGCTGCAAGGAATTTGGTTCAGAGGTGACATCCAAGGGATAGCAAGGACCATCTGGAGGGAAGGTACCTCCATGTCCTGAGACGGCAGAGCAAGACAACAGTGTGTTACGGAGGTGTTGGACACCCAAAGTGATCCAAGGCAGCACCCTGCCAACCTTCTCCCACCACTGTGGCTGGTGTTGCTGCAGGGGACCCTGCCATCTGCTCCTTGGCCACTGCCAGACAGGAGGACACCCCATCCTTTCCTCCCTCATCCATGGCCACTATGGGTGTTAGCTCTCATTGGTATTGGGGGGTCTTTGGTGCATCCCAGTCCGGTGGCCACACTGGACTCTGGAGGAGCCAGGGACTGTCCCACTGTTGGCAAGAAGGTCAGATGGTGGTGAAGGGCTGTCTCTCATGGCATCTCTCTCCCCACAGGGCCTGGCAGTGCTGGTCCTGTTCTGTGTACTGAATGAGGAGGTGCGAGAGGCATGGAAGCTGGCCTGCCTCAGCAAGAAGGGGCAGAGTGAGGAGGCCACGAGGAGCACACAGGTGGGCGAGAGCAGAGTAGCCCAGAGCGCTGGGCTCAGGCTGCATGTCTGGGACAGGAGCTGGCAGGGCTGTCCGCATTTCCCCTGGGCTGCCATGGCAACTCCTTAACAGGGCACACACCCTCTCCCTTCTCCGCAGGGCCCCAACGCCTACAACAACACAGCGCTGTTTGAGGAGAGTGGGCTCATCCGCATCACCCTGGGGGCCTCCACAGTGTCCTCGGTGAGCAGCGTGCGCTCTGCCCGCACCCACTCCAGCCAGCGTGCTTACCTCAGGTAGGGAGCAGCCGGGGCTCTGGGGGCCAGCAGGGCCTGGGTGGAGCCAGAGGCTCCTGCCACTGTGACACTTGGGGCCTCCTCTCTTTCAGAGACAATGTGGCAGCACGTCAGGGCTCGGCCCTGGATCACAGCCTGTTAGCTCACGCCGGCCCCACGGACATCGACGTGGCAATGTTCCACCGTGATGCTGGGGGAGGTAAGGCTCAGCCCTGTTCCTGGGTTTGGGAAGTTCTTCCCGGTGCAGGCTCTGGCTGTATGGTTACGTCTTCTACCCCATGTTCAGCTGCAACTTCCAATCACATGGAGCATAGGAGGGAGAGGCAGATGGGATCTTAGGGCTATTTGCAGCTGCCTTACAGGGAGGTGCAATGAGATGGAGCTGGGCTCCTCTCACAGTACCTGGTGATAGGGCCAGAGGAGCTGGCACAGGCTGCTGCTGAGGGAGGGACAGTAAGGGGTAAGGCACTCTCATGAGCGTGGTCTTCCCGGGGTGGTTCTGCCTCCCTGGTGCTGCCAGCAGGAACCTCTCCCACCTTCATTCCAAATGTCTCCCTGCCACACCATGTTCCTACAGACCAGGACTCAGACTCGGACAGTGACCTGTCTCTGGATGAAGAGCGCAGCCTCTCCATCCCATCCTCGGAGAGCGAGGAGAACGTACGCCTGCGGGGCCGCTTCCAGCGCCAGCTCAAGCGGGCGGCACACAGCGAACGCCTCCTCACTAACCCTGCCAACACCACTCCCAAAGGCAAGTCCCAGGGCTCTGGCAGGGAAAAGGATGACCTCAGCTCCCTGGGGGTCAGGCCTTGTCTTGTGATGGCTCAATTGCTGCTCATGGAATATTCTCTCCATCTTCTCTGGGGCCTCGTTTGCTGTGTCCTTCATCAGATGTGGACGGCAATGACCTCATGTCGTATTGGCCAGCTCTGGGCGAGTGTGAGGTTCACCCCTGCTCCCTGCAGAAGTGGGGCTCCGAGCGGAAGCTGGGATTTGACATCAATAAGGATGCAGCCAACAATAATCAGCCAGACCTGGCTTTGACCAGTGGGGATGAGAACTCCCTCACCCAGACCCAACGGCAGAGAAAAGGTAACAATCTGGAGCAAGCGGGCAAGGGTGGCCTTGCCTGTCTCAGGTTGACTGAAGGCTCAGCATCAGATCTATGTGGCCATGCCCTTGGGGAGGCATGACTTATCTCCCTGGTTTTCCTGCTCCCTTGCTGTTGTGCAAATATTTGACTTCTCTTTCTGTCCGATGCAGGGATTTTGAAGAACCGCCTCCAGTACCCTCCAACTCTCCAGGGCCTGCCATCCGTTGGCAGGATGACCAACGAGCTGACGTGGTACAAGACATCCACGCTGGGTCACAGGGCTGTCCCTGCTGCCTCCTATGGCAGGATCTACTCTGGGGCCGGCAGTCTGTCACAGCCGGCCAGCCGGTACTCGTCCCGGGAGCAGCTTGACATGCTGATGAGGAGACAGATGTCCCGGGAACAGCTGAGCAGGCACAACTCAGGAGAGTGCTTAGAAGCTGTGCCCAGTCGGCATGGGTCCAGAGAGGAGCTGGACACTATCCCCAGCAGGCATGGGTCTACTGAACACCTGGAAAGTATCCCAAGCAGACATGCATCTAGGGAAAACTTGGATCTACTCGCTGCTAGGCCCAGTCGGAGAGATCATGGGAACACACTGCCCCGGAGGCAGGGCTCCAGAGACTGCCTTGACACTTTACCCTGCAGATTTGGGTCAAGAGAGCAGCTAGACTGTGGGCCAGTAAGGGAAGTCTCTAGAGAGTGGCTAAACACATTGCCAAGTAGGCAAGTGTCCAGAGACCGAATAGACATGTTGCCAAGTCGGGATACTTCTCGAGAGCAATTGGATTTGCTTTCTAGAAAACAGCCTTCAAGGGACCTGCTAGCGTCAGCTAGACAAGCTTCAAGGGAGCAGCTGGACTTCCTGTCCAGAAGATCCAATTCCAGAGAGCCTCTGGACACAGTGCCTAGCAGGCAGCCCTCGCAGGACAACCTGGGGAGCCTCTCTCGGAGGCAGCTGTCTAGGGAAAGCCTAGAGCCGCTGTCAAGGAGACAGCCTTCTAGGGAGAACCTGGAGGCCATTCCCAGCCGGCATCCTTCCACTGAACAGTTAGATATCCTTTCTTCCATCCTTGCTTCTTTTAACTCCTCCGTCCTGTCCTCGGTGCAATCTTCCAGCACACCTTCAGGCCCCCAGACCACCGCCACTCCCTCTGCCATGCAGACCTCGACGCCCTCCGCGGTGTGTCCCTCGACACCTCGCTCTGCCACCTCCCACAGCATTTCAGAGCTGTCACCGGACTCAGAGTAAGTGCACTCCTTCCTTCCTCAGCCAGGTCTTGTTCAGCTGATCTTGTGTACTGTCTGCCTGCCTGGCTTCTTCCCAAAGGGGTTTAGTTTGGAGGGAGAGGGCTGTGTAAGGGTGAGCTCCCCAGGTGAGTGGCAGGTGTCTCCTGGTCCTGAATAGTGACTGGGCAGGGAGAAGCCTCAGGTGTGAGAGCTCCAGATGCTTGAGTGCAGCACAAGCAGAAGCCTTTGTGTATGTGAGTCTGTCCCTGTGCCCAAGAGATGATCGCCCCTGCCTCTGGCCTGTGGGGACTCAGGGAAGATGCTCTATGCAGCTAGGCTGGCCTCCTGGCTGGTCCCTTGGTCAAGTGCTGGCACTAAGTCCCAATGGATGTATGCAAGGGCCAGGATGGCTGGAGAGGAGAGAGCCCAAGTCCTAGGGAAGCCCTGCAGGCCCCAGCCACGTTTCTCTCCAGGCACCCTGTTCCAGTATGTAATTTCTTTCCTTCTAGCTCTGCTCCCTGCTGGTACTGCTCCCACCCCACCCCACCCCACCCCACCCCTCCTTCCCTCTTCCCTAATCTCAGAGACTTGGAGACAGTTGCTCCTGCCCTGACACAGAGAGGTTTTCTGCCCTGTCCCCATGTGGCATAGTGGGGAAGGGACGCTGGAGCCCAGGAGAGATGCCATGGCTTAATATTGTTTTTCTTTCCTCTGAGAAGAATAATGAGAAACGATGGCCATTCCTGAGGGGCCGAAGCTGTCCACAAGAGAGATGGAAGAAGCAGGGCCCTTCGTCAGGCACTGCCAGCTGAGGTTTGGTATCCCCATGGAGCAGGGGCCAGAATTGATGGTTGTCAGAGGCCTGAAACCAACCCTGCTTTCCCCTGCCCTGTGGGCTGTGGGACCAGCAGCCCACACCACCCACTGCCAGGAGCCTCCAGGCTCTCGGCTGCTGCCGTGCTCTCCGTCACCTGCCTGGTGTGACAGGTAGTACTGGGTGAGGGTGGCATCTCCAACCCCCTGGGGCCAAGCTCTTTCTCTGTGAGCTGTTTGTGTGTGGGGTGTGCCTGTGTGTGTGTGGAGGGTGGGCAGTGGCAGAGGGACAGAAAATGGAGCCCAGGATATGGGGGCAGGGAGGGTTTTCTACCTTTTTGTATCTTTGTAATCAGAGAGAAGAGAAATTTCTATGGTTATTTTTACGGATGGTCTGTTCCCAGGACCTGGAGCATTTGTTTCACCAACAGCCCCTTGCCAGCTTCCCTGGGGCTACCAGAACCACAATCCCAGTGGACTGGAGGAACAGTGCCAGGCAGTCCTTAAGGCTTTGCTGGCACTGCTTTGTCCCATCCCCACTGCAGGGCAGCTGGCCCTGCTGCCCCCCACCCTCCCACTGTGCAGCTCCACCTGTCTCGGTGCCACCCTCCCGCCTGGTGTCCCTCAGCCCCCTGCAGCCAGGGCTCCCTCTGCCCTCCCGTGGGACCACCCCTTGGGGCTGCCCCTGTCTGTGAGCTGGGGCTGTGTGCCAGCAAGAGCACACGTGAATGGGGCAGCAAATTTGGCACCGGGAGCCTGCTGGGGAGGAGACAAGCTCTGCTGTGCAGTCCTGTCCTGTACCAGGATGGTCCCACTCTCATCAGTGCTGGTTTCCTCTGCTCAGCAAGTGAGCACTGTGTTTTTCCCAGTGGGTGTTGTGCTCTTTAACCTGCATGTTACAGAGCAAACCAGTGTTGGTTTGTGGGTCTGGTAAAGGAGCTGGATGACCCTCTCCCTGCTTAGTAGCAGGCTTGGCTTTTCCCAGAGCCAGTGCTCACTCTGCGGAAGACTGGAATCCACAGGAGCATGATGTGGCTCCAGTTTCAGGGTCCAGCACTGCCCACAAAAGTTGTATCTAGCTGGTTCCCTGTGGGCTCTGTATACACCTCCTCTCCCCTGAGTAGCAGAGGACCCCAGCTTAGAGTGGCCTGAATTTTGGGAGATGGAGATAAACAGCACTTTGCCCTCTCTGGAAATTCAGGCTATCTTGATGGTGTCTCTGCTCAGCCTGCAGCCTGACCCTGGCTCCTATTGGCCCTGCTGTGAGATGACAGTCCTCTGTGCCTACCCCAGCCTCAGGGCAGGGCATTTGGCTCGGGGGGCAGCGTGTTCCCTTTCAGCCCCATGGTGCTCTCGGGGCTGCGTTACCATGTGCTCCTTACTGCCTTACTACCACACTGCCATGGCATCTTACTGTAGCCCAGCCTACATGTTTACAGGAGAGGACTTGTGCCGCCATCCTCCAGGCCTCTGGGGAGGCCAAGGCCTCTTGGTTGCATCCCTGAGTCAGTGGGGAGAGTATGGAGGGAACAGAAGGGCTGGTGACTGGGGGTGCCATGGGTCCCCAGCACAGCCCTGACAAGGCAGGCTCACTGTCATCCTTTTCCCAGGGATGAGGAGAGAAGGGCCTGCTGACATGTTTACATGCCATTCGGGACCAGTGTGCAGAGGGAAAGCCTGCTGGCCCCACATGCTGGGAACAGCCAGGCCCCTCCATGCTGCCCATCTTTGCCTTTGGGAACAAGCTTGTTTACAAGTTTCTCTCCGGCTGTGCAGTGCCAGCACCAGAGTCCTGGGATCCTGTCCCTGCTGCGCTGTAGGGCCCATGTTTCTGCCAAGTTGGGCACAGGGCTCTTTATGCTGCCAAATGGAGAGCAAGTGTCAAGTGCCAAAAAGAAGAGAGCAGCAGAGCTGGTGGCCATCCCTGCAGAGCTGGTGGCCATCCCTGCAGAGTTGGGCCAGTCAAAAATCAGGAATCTGCTTCTTGCAGACCAATCTGCAGCTTGGTCCCAGATTGTAGTGCTGTGACCTGGGCTCTGGGGAGCATCCTCCTTGAGTTTGGGTTTTTTCCTTTGGGGGATTTGGTTGGGTTTTTTTTCCTCTCTCTGTCTCCTGACTCTCTTGGCAGGGAGTGGGGAAATGCTCACGCTTCCCCTTTGGCTGTGTAAAAGTGTATCATGGAAGCGCCAGATTTGGAAATAAAAGTCTATAAAACGGTGCTGGGCTCTGTGCTGTCTCTCCCTGTGCTGGGGATCCGTGGCTGGGGCTATGGATGCAGCACCTGGGCTTGAGGTGATGTTGGGAGGGGGCTTGGGCAGGAGTTCACAGCCAGTTCCTAGGCTGCCTGGGAGTTGCTGTGGCCTGGGGCAAGGTTATGAGGGGATGGGGACTTCAAGGCCTGTCAGTTGCTTGAACTGGATTATATCTAGGCTGGGTTTACCCAGAGATGGGATCAGCTGTGTTGGTGTCCAGTGGCCCCAGGCCTGGCTGGCAGGGCTGCAATGCCACAGTGGCTGTGGTGAGCTGTGGGGCTCATGCCTGGCAGCTGCCAGCACCCCCAGCCTGACCTAGGCCAAGGGAAGATCCATTTTCTGAAGGCTGCATGACCTCAGCAGGGTCAAGTTGGCTGCCAGCAAGCAGAAGGAAGTGTGGGGAGGGGAGGTTGAGCGTGATCCTGGTGCCCTCTGTCCCTCCCCTTTTGTTAAGAGGAAAGGGCAGGTGAGCAAAGGGCAGCATTGATCCACAGCGCCCTGAGCAAGGGTCACCATCAATTGTCACCCCTCTGTCCCTTCTGGGCTGTCACCTGTCAGTTGGGGGCTGAGTTCAGGGCAGCCTTCAGGAGTTGCACTGGCAGTGCCAGGAGCTGTGGTCCTGTCCTGCAGCCCTTCCCAAGGCTGGCTGGGGGCTGCGGGCCAGGGAGGCTGGGGTGGTGAGAGGGGGCCAGAGGTAGAGTGACCGGCCTGGCGTGCAGGTGGGGGGCTGGAGGCTGGAGTGCGGGAAGGAATGGCATGGGTGGGGACAGGGAGCAGTGATAAGGAGGTAATAAATGACACTGGGTGCTATTTGCTTCCAAGCAGTAGCCCTGTGATGACCTCTCATTCCATGCTGGGGGAGTGGATAAATGATGGGGAGTGGATAAACGAGGAGGCAGCAGTCGCATGTGGGGGTGCCTGTGTTGGACATGCCTTTACCTGACCACTGATGGGCATAAGGGTGGACAGGGAGGGGCAGGGATGTGGGAGAGGTTGAGGGGAGAGGCTCAGCCCCACTGCCTGAAAGCTGTGGGAGCTGAGTTGTGTTCACCACAGAGGGCGCCAAGGTGGCCACAGGCTGCCCCCACCAGGCACCAGGGATGGAGACAAGTTGCCCCAACCCTGGAGATTGTGGTCCTGGATGTCACCACTCCTGCCACTTATCAGCCCCATCCCACCACCGCTGGGACCCAGAACTCTTTAATGCCTGGCCCTGCCCTGCCTTCACGCCACACCTTGCTACCAGTCAGACATGTGAGCCTGGATTTCCTCTGCCGTGTCCCCACGGTCCCGGGCCAAACGTGACTCAGAAATTCCCTGCAATCAATTCTAGGTTGTGATGGAGCCCAGGGAGGTGTGATGGGTTCAGTGGGACTATAGTGCCCGCGGGGGACCTTTGGAACAAGATAACAACTGGGTCTGTGTGAATTGTGTGAGACCAGGGCAGTCCACAGAGCACAGCACACCTGTTTCCAGCAGGTAAGCAAGGGTCTGGGGAAAAAACCCTGGATGCCATGACCAGAGGCTGTGGGTAACTCTCCTTGTCCTGGTCACAACTCCTGCTCCAGGACATGGGTTGGGGAGTGGACATCCATGGGAGCTGTGGGGGCACAGAAGGGTGATGGTGGGATCCCAAGCAGTGCCCTGGGGAGGCAGCTTTTGGCAGGAGGGTGGCAGCAGCTTGTGCCCATTGGCAAGAAGCCCCCTGCCCTGCATGTGGCATGGATGCTCAGACATGGCAGCATCCTGGATATGGCTGCAGACCAGGAGCTGGGACTGTACTAGACAGTCCCCAGAATGGGATGGCTCTGGGCACAGTGGTGACAGTGCTGGGTCTGCCACAGCTTTGGAACCCAGCACTCCGGAGCACCAAGGGGAGCATGGTGGGTGCTGTGCAGCAGTGGGGCTGGGAAGTGGGGCAGCTTCTCGGCAGGCCAGGAGGAAGGGCAGGAGGCAGGGAACGGTGTCTCAAAGATCACAGGCTGGTTTTAAAAAATAGGAGGAAGCAGAGCATGGATCTGACTGATGGCTCCTGACCAGCTTGAGCACAGCAGATAAGAGGGTTGGGGGTTACACAGGGACTCAGGCTGGCACAGCCTCAAGCACTCAGGGTCCTTGCAAGTAGGTGAGCACCTTAGGACTGGGCAGGGCACCCAGCGAGGGGATTCTGGGTCCAGCTGCAAGTGGGTGAGCACCATAAGACTGAGCAGGCCACTGGCTGTGTGAGCCTGGCAGGATGGTGCAGCTCTCGGCATGAGCCCTGAGCAAGGCCAAGCTGTGGATTTGTACAGGAATTCCTCAGTCCCACCATCCCAGCCCTGTGAAGGGTGAGACCCCAGCTCAGCCCAGCTCCTCCACTCACAGGCTCATCCTGCTCTGCACTGCAGGGATCAGGGGAGGGCACTGTTGGAGGGATGGTGAGCCGTGACATTTGCCAGGGATTCACATTCCTGCTCCCCTCATGTGTAAAGGGACAAAGTCTGCAGACAGGGCTGTGGGATGGCTGGGGCTCTGCTCAGCAGCTGTGCTTGCCCACTGCCTTGCCTTGCTGCAGTACACAGAGGGGAAGGGTGGTTGGCACCGAGGTGGGTCCTGCGTGGGCAGGTGGAGGGGGAGACCCCCGGGGCAGCTCTGCTGGCAGACCCCACCGGTGCATTCCAGTGGGGTGGATGGGGCTGCTGTGGGGCAGGAGTGGGCAGCACTGATTGCCGAAGCCTCAGTTCCCTCCCTACCCACCTGCTGACTGCCTACTGCTCTCCATTTTGAGCTGCTGCTGCTGCTTCAGGACTCCCAAAACCCGGCTCGTGCCTATCCTCAGGGCCATTCCTGCCAGGATGGGATGGTTCTGTGGGGCAAGTGGAGCTGGAGGAGGGGCTTCGGGGTGGGTGGGGTGCTGGCTGCCCCTGGCCGTGGGAATGTGGCTGAGCTGTCCCTTGTGTCCCTGCAGTGGACTGGCATTCCGGGTAGCCAGGTGGGCATGGCAGCAGAGATGGCCCTGAGCCACCGAGCGCCCCGCGAGGTGCTGAGTGAGGCTGAACTGGAGGAGGTGGCGCAGAGGAAACCTCCCACCAAGCTCTCTCTGCGTCGCTATCTCCACAAGACCAGGTAAGACCAGGTGGCCAGTGGGATGTGCCTGGACCTTGCCATTGTGCACCTCAGCCCCACCACCACAGAGAGCTGCAGACCCGGGGGTTCATTTCCCTGCCCAAATACCCATGTACCCACTCTGTCCTCCTGCCTGGGGGGACACCAGGCTCCAGTGGATGGAGCTGAGGGTCCCATTGCTTCCCATGCGGCTGCATCCACCCTCACTGATGTCCCCAAGCCCCCTACACTTGTGTTCCACCTTGGCTCCTGCTCCCTTCCCGCCAGATGCTCGGGCTCTGCTGCCAAGTCCCTGCTGTTCCGCTTCCTGCCCTTCCTGCGCTGGCTGCCCCGCTACCCTATCAAGGACTGGCTCCTGGGGGACATTGTTTCGGGCTTCAGTGTGGGCATCATGCACCTGCCCCAGGGTGAGTGATGCCATGCCCAGGCTGCCAGGGGCTCCCCACAGGTGGGGTGGCCAAGGGTTGGCCATTGGTGACATTTCTCCCTGCTCCACCTTCCAGGGCTTGCCTATGCACTGCTGGCTGGGCTGCCACCTGTCACGGGTCTCTACTCCTCCTTTTACCCCGTCTTCCTCTACTTCTTCTTCGGAACGTCGAGGCACAACTCCGTGGGTGAGCTGAGGGACCATGTGCTTGCACAGCCCTGGTGGGGAGGGAGCAGGGATGTCCATGGCACAGCATCACCACATCAGCAGTTGGGAGGGACACTTCTTGCCTTTACTCCGCTCCACCAGGAAGGGGGTTGGCCAAGCCAGAGCCGAAGTGCAGTGTATGCTTTGAGCCTGGCCTAAGGAGAGAGGAGCTGACCCCTTAAGAGATCTTCTCAGAGAGGTCCTGGTGCCCACCTTGGGCTCCCGGCCCACACTCTACCTGTTCTCAGGTCCCTTCGCCGTCATCTCCGTCATGATCGGGAGCTTGACAGAGTCCCTGATGCCCAGTGAGAACTTCCTGGAGTCCGTCAATGGCACCAATGCGACGGTCAATGAGGAATTGCGGGACGCCTCCAGGGTGGAGTTGGTGGCCACCATCACTGTCCTGACGGGTGTCTTTCAGGTAAGGTGGTCCCGGCCTAGTCTAGCAGAGAACAGGAGACCATAACCTGTGGGTCATTTCTGCCATCTCTCCTTCCAGGTGGCCCTGGGCCTCCTGCAGTTTGGATTCGTGGTGACCTACCTTTCAGACCCACTGGTGCGTGGCTACACCACTGCTTCCTCTGTGCACGTCCTTGTCTCCCAGCTCAAGAATGTTTTTGGAGTCTCCCAGAGCGAGCAGTCAGGACCACTCTCACTGTTTGTGGTGAGTGGGGGCTTGCTGGCACCCAAAGACCCCTGGTGCTCACCTGTGGGGCACATAGAGGCCTCCAAAAACCTGCTGGGGAGGCATCTGCTCTCCTGAGCACATTCCCTCCTCCTGTGTTCTCTAGACCATCATCGATCTCTGCAAGAAGCTGCCAGATACCAATGTGGGCACCCTGGTGACTGCCATCATTGCCATTGTGGCCATCTTAATTGTGAAGGAGCTCAACCACAAGTTTGCTGCCAAATTGCCCATGCCCATCCCCATCGAGCTTATCACGGTACCCAGAGCTGCCCCAGCTTTCTGTGGGGATGCAGCCAGGAATCCCTGGTGCATCCCTGTCCCCTTCGGAGTGGGGAGAGGAGGGATGGGATTCCTTGGCAAGTGCAGCTCCAGGGCATATGTTGTGCTCTCCTCCTCTTCCTCCACCACAGTCCCTGTGTAGGAAGGCCCTGCCTCACTCCAGTCATTCTCCCCCAGATCATCGTTTCCACCGGCATCTCCTATGGTGTCAACCTGAATGACAAGTTTGGCATCTCCGTGGTGGGCAACATCCCCAGCGGGTAAGCAGGGCCTGGCGGTGAAGGGGGCTGTGACAGGGCACCATGCTGCCCACAGCACCCCTTTTTGAACCCCATCTCTCTCTTGAGTGTAGGTTGAAGCCACCTGTGGCCCCTAACATCAACTACTTTGGGCAGGTGGTGGGCAATGCCTTTGCTATTGCTGTGGTAGGCTACGCCATCTGCATCTCCCTGGGAAAAATCTTTGCCCTGAAACATGGCTACAAAGTGGATAGCAATCAGGTGATGCTCTGAGGCACAGGGCCCCCACCCTGGATGAAAGCTAAGCTTGCCCTTCTTGCAGCCAGATGAAAGCATGGTCTTCCCCGCCCACTGCTCTGTCCCTGCAGGAGCTGATTGCATTGGGCCTCTCCAACTTCCTGGGAGGCTTCTTCCAGTGTTTTGCCATCAGCTGCTCCATGTCAAGGAGCCTGGTACAGGAGAGCACAGGGGGCAACAGCCAGGTGGGTCTGGGCAGTGCTGCCTCCCTCTCCAGGGCTGAAGCAGGGGCAGGAAGCACAGTGAGCAGTGGGGACTCACCCCTCACCTCCTGCTCTCCTTCTGCACAGGTAGCTGGTGTCATCTCATCCCTGGTCATCCTGGTGACCATCCTGAAGATTGGAGAGCTCTTCCGGGACCTGCCCAAGGTACATCTAGTCCCACAGCCTCTGTGTCATGTCCCACCCCTGTGCCTGTCCCATGCCATGGTGACATGGTAGGGGAAGAGCTAAGAGCCACTCCCAGATTTGCCCTCAGCTTCCTCATAGCTGCAGAGATTTCTCTCCTAGGCCATCTTGGCTGCCATCATCATCGCCAACCTCAAGGGCATGTTCAAGCAGTTCAGTGACCTCTGCACTCTCTGGAAGTCCAACCGGGTGGACCTGGTAAGGTGCTGGCCAGCCCTGAGGCTGTGCTCTTGTTCCTGGAGAGGGTTTCTCTGCTCTTCCTGAGGCTTATGGGTGCCAGCGGGGAGACTGTGCTGCAGCTGACTGTGTCCTCTTTCCAGCTGGTCTGGATTGTGACATTTGTGGCCACCCTCCTGCTGAACTTGGACATCGGCCTGGCGGTCTCAGTGGCCTTTGGGCTGCTCACGGTTATCTTCCGTACCCAGCTGTGAGTACCCTGGGGCTGGGGCCGGTGCCATATCCCAAGGACAGGAGGAGCCCGTGGTGACCTCAGCCCCTTGCTCTGCTCCCTGCAGCCCCCACTACTCCGTCCTGGGGCGCATATCGGACACTGATGTCTACCGGGATGTGGCAGAATACGAGATGGTAACAGCACCAGGGGTGGGAGAAGAGCTGCCTGCAACAGGGGGGCAGTTCAAAGCTCCCCCAGTAGTGGCTCACTGGGAAAAGAGGCTGGGGGCATTTTGGTGGGGGGGACAGAAGAGGAGCAGGTGGCTCCATCCCCGGGGTAGCACCCTCCCCATCTGCCCCCAGGCACAGGAGGTCCCCGGCGTGAAGATCTTCCGCTCTTCCTCCACCATCTATTTTGCCAACGTGGAGCTGTACGCTGAGGCCCTGAAGAAGAAGGTAGGAGAGCCACCAGCCTCAGAGTGCTTCCTGTGTCCCCCACCTGCCAGCAACAGGGTGGTGTTGGGGCAGCTGGGGACACAGGGCTGCACTGCTTTGCAGAGTGGCATCAATGTGGACCGCCTGATTCAGAAGAAGAAGAAGGCCCTCAAGAAGCTCCAGAAACAGCAGAAGAAACTGGAGAAGGAAAAGGCAAAGAGGGAAAAGGCAAAGAGGAAAAAGGTGCTTGCCTGATGCAGGAGACCACCCCTCCAGTGACATCCTGCACCTCTTCCCTGCCTGACTCTGACACTCCTATCAGTGCACTGGTGGGGTTTGGTGGCCCATGGGGTTCCCAGTTCAGTTTAGGGCCAATGGGTGAGAAAAGCACTGGGACTGAACTGGGGTCACAGCGTCACACCCAAGGTCGGTGGGAAAGTTGGGCTGTTAATGATTATGTGGTGGAGCCAACAAGTCATTAACCTTTTGGCAAGTTAATCAGAATTAAGAGCAAGAACAAAGGGTGGCCTGGTGCCAGCTAATGAGCCTGGCTCTGGAGAGTGGTGCTGGGGAGAGGGGTGGATCTTGACACATCTGGAAAGAGCCCAAAAGTGGGTGAAGGTGTGAGAGGGGCACCCACTCCCGGGGCCACCCACTGCCTGTGCCCTCACACAGCCAAAGAACCTCACCAAGGTGAGCCCGGGGGAACACTGCCACAACCAGGGTGCCACAAGCCCTGGGGCACTGATGCCGGGTCTCCTTCCCTCCCCCAGAACACAGAAGACGGTCCAGGGGTGTCAGTAATTGAGTTGAGTGAGGGGGACAGCAGTGCCCCCTCAGAACCCACCCTGCACAGCCTAGGGCTGCCTCAGCCCAGCTTCCACACCGTCATCTTGGACTTCAGCCCTGTCAGCTTCGTGGACACTGTCTCCATCAAGATCCTGAAGAATGTAAGGAGCTGGGGAACAGGCAGGACAGCAGCCTTGCTGAGGGTGTCTCTAGGGCCCTGTGGGGTGGCCTGATGGCTGCTGCCCATTCCTTTTCCTGGGTAAAACTTTTTTTTTGCAGATCTTCAGAGATTTCCATGAGATAGAAGTCGACGTCTTCATTGCCAGCTGCCCGGGTGAGGGGGGTCTGCAGAGTCATGAGCCCTGGCCGGGCATAGCCAGCTCTATGGCACACAGCTGATACCCTGGGTGCTCCCATCCCTAGGATTTCTCCAGGGATCCAGTCTGAGCCTCAAAGTCGGGTCCCTGGTAGTGACCCTGGTGTTCCCCACAACACAGGAGGCGGGAGGAGGCTGCTCTGGATGGGGGTGGTGGGGCTCAGCTAGGTGCCATCATTTGAGATACTTCTCCCTCCACACAGTATCCGTCCTGGCCCAGCTGGAGCGGGGCAACTTCTTCAGTTCAGCCATCACCAAGCACTCCTTCTTTCCCTCGGTGCATGATGCCGTGGTGCACATCAGCAGGGAGAGGCGCCAGGCCTCGGTGAGCACCCAGCCTTGCCGTCCCCTTGCTGTCCCCAGCATGGCGATGGAGAGGGCAACGACACCACCCCCTCCCTCTCTGCCCCCCTTAGGTGGACCACAGCACCAGAATGTAGCCCCTCAAGAGGAGCACGTCTCCCCCAGGAGCCGGGCAGGCAAGGAAGGCTTTGCCATCCTGATGGCACCCTCGCCCACCCTGGGGCCCAGAGGCCCTGAACCCCACCAACCAGCCCCTCTGGACTCTGAGCACTGGGGCCCTGCCCCGTCCATGAGCCCCGCTGTGATGGGGCTGCTGCTGGACGGAGCCGCTGCTTGCTGTCATTCCGAGGGGCCACCTGCTGCCCCCACTTTGCCCCAGCACAGGCCTGTCCCACCGGGCCAGCATGCAGTTTGGGGAGTGGTGCAGGGGCCAAAGGGGTCCCGCTCCTGGCAGCAGGCTGGCATCATGAATAAAGCTACGTGGTGTTTCTCAGGGTTGGTTTCAATGCGCTTTCCTCAATAACGGTGGTTTTGGGCCAGACCGCCTGGCTGCATCCCGGCACTGCTGGGAACAGCCTCCCTGCAGGTGGGCTCTCCGGCACCGTCGCTCCGGCTCTTTTCTGCCACTTCTCCCTCCCCATGACCTGCTCTGGGCCCGTGGGGCTGCAGCCGAGGGACCAATATGGGCGGGGATCCCCATTCTTTGCGAACCAATTCCTTTGAGATCCCCATTTCCCAGGATGCCCATTTCAGGATACCCACTCTTCTGCACCCCTACCCCTGGACTCCTTCAATCCATGGGACCCACATTCCCCAGGACCTGTCCCCGCCATTCTCCAGGATCCCCATTCCCGGGACGCCCACTCCCAGGGTCCCCATTCTCTGGGATCCCTATCCCCGGGATCCCCATCTCCCGGGAACCCCATTTCCAGCAACCCCCATCCCGGGCTGCCGCGTACCCGCCCCCCCGGCGCGCCCTCCGGCCACCAGGGGGCGCTGCCGCCCTGCGCGCGCTTACCGCCGCGGCACGCGCCGCCCCGGCCCCGCCCCCGCGCAGGCGCGCTGCTGCCGCTCGGTCGGTCGGCGGAAGAACAAGATGGCGGCGCGCTCGGTGTGCCGGGCGGGCAGCGCGGCCGGGCGGGCGCTGCTGTGGGGCCCGCGCCCCTCCGTGAGTCACCGCGCCCCGCGGAGGCAGCGCCGGGGGAAGCCCGGCCGGGCCGCGGGCGGCCCCGCAGTGCGGAGCGGCTGCCGGGCCCCGCCTGTGCGCCGGCCGGGAAGGTCATGGGGACGCGGCGGGCGGTGCGGGCCGGGCGGCGGTGGCTGTGGGACCGCCCGGGGCCCGGAGCTGGGCCGGGCGGGTGGGGGGCGGCGGTGGCTGTCACTGTCACCCAGTGCGGGGCTTGCCGCCGGCCCGCTTTCCGCCCCCGTACTGGAGTGTGACCGGTTCGTGCGGCTCTTCCCTGGGGTTTCCCAGTTCTTCAAAGCTCTGAGTTCCCGGCCGTGCCGAGGGGAACAGTTAACAGCCTTTATTTTTTCAGGCAGCTTTATTGACTTTGACAAGGAAGCGAGGGGCTGCCACCTATGCCCAGACACTCCAGAACATCCCTGAAACCCAGGTCACCACCCTGGAGAACGGCCTCCGTGTAGCCTCAGAGGAGTCCAATCAGCCAACCTGCACGGTAAGTTTAACATTGATTAGGGGCTTATTTGAAACCATCAGCCTTGTCTAGCCTGCAGCTAGTCTTCTGAAAGGGACAGACCCCTGTCTGAACCAGCACTTTTGACAGAGACCCACCTGTTCACTGCTTCTCTGTGTGAACAGGTGGGATTAATATAGCAGCAGGAGGCCCAGCCTGGTGTTGTGCTGTCTTTAGACAAGCTTTTGTGCTCTACAAATTTGTTCAGCCTCATAGTTTTTGTATGAGCAGTAAGTGATCAGTAAGTTATCACTCTGGCAGAACCAGCTTTGGTGAAGCCGAGAGAGAAAAAGCAGAAATATGTGCAGGAAACAGTTGCTAGTTTGTTCTTATTTCAGTTCTTCTAGCATAATGTTTGTGGAGCAGACTTCTTGTCCCTGCTGTTACATTTGTGTCATTAGGATGCTGATAGTTTTCTTCTCTGATATTGGTACTCGCTGGTTTTGCTGCCAGGTGGGTTTGTGGATCGAGGCTGGGAGCCGCTATGAAGATGCGAAGACCAACGGGGCCGGTTTCTTTGTGGAACATATGGCCTTTAAGGTAAGGATGTGTGCTAGGTCTGCACAGAGCTGCCCTGAGTACTCCGTCCATACATTGTCCTCTCGCTTCGGAGGCTGTAGCTGTTGAAAGAGGGTGTAAATCAGGTCATCTGAGTCTTAGAGACTTTGCACACAGTATGAAAATAAATCTCAAAAGGCATGTAGCTCATGTGGTGCTCATTGGTTGAATGTGCAGCAACTTGCAAGCGTGCATGAATTAAGTCTTATTTACTATTTGCTTATTTTTCCTCTTAAAGGAAAAAATGTAATTAAGTAGTGTAACACACGTGGAGCACTGTGTTATGAAGCACGTTTCCTTAGGTTAGCACAGAGAGCTCAAAGCAGCATTTCCTGTAACCATTTGTTTTTCTGTGCTTTTCTTACTGGTCCAGCAAAGTTTAGAGGCTACAGTTCTTGTTTTTCAAATTATGCAGATGTCTGCTAGACAGAGCAGAAGACATCTAAGCCTGGGACTTGCTGACTCAAGTTCAGCCTGTGCCTTCATAGGCAACTGCAGCACCTGGCTCGCTCCTTAAGTGATGGGCCCTGTATTTAGAAGTAGTCTTGTGCTTCTATTTGTCTTCTTCTGAATATCACTGCTTGGATAGCTAGAAATCTGCTTGGTTTTGGTTTAGGCTTTTTCTTGGTTTACTTTCCAGGGATGTGCTGTTCAAACACTGTTGTCTCAGCATAGCTGCTGAGTTTGTGTTGGTTAGTGGTGATGACAGCCTTTATTTTTTCAGGCAGCTTTGTTGTGTATCAATAAACACAACCTTTATTGAAAGTTTGTGTTGGTCTGTCAAAATACACCTCAGCCATCCTTTATCTAGAGAAAATAAACCAAGTTTTAAATGTCTTGCCTTGTGTACCTGCCCTTGGCTTTTATGAATCACATGACAGTTTTTATTGCTTTAGGTCTTTATTGTTATTTTCATTGCTTTAATTCTGCCCTAAAGGGAAGTTTGTTCATTTCATAATTGAGTTGATCTGGTTTCCTTTAGGGCACAAAGAAGCGTCCTGGCTCAGCCTTTGAGAAGGAAGTGGAGAGTCTGGGTGCTCACCTGAACGGGTACACCTCCCGTGAGCAGACTGCCTTCTACATAAAAGCCTTGTCCAAGGACATGCCCAAAGGTAGGATGGCCAGGGGTAAAGTCTGACTAGGAGGTTAAGTTTAAGTGCATGTGCTTGTGTTTCTCACCCCCAAGCATCTTTTCTACCAACAGACCAGGGGCTGAAGTAGCTGAGCAGTAAATTGGAGGTCCTGGTTGGTAGTTGGAGAGAGTAGTGAAGTGATGTGGTGCTTCAAGGCTGTATGTTCATGTGTCCCTAACCCAAGTGCTCTAGTTATGTCAGGCTGCACTGCATTGCCAGGAGGGGGGATGGGAGGGATTCACTAGTTTATGGTTGTTTTATGGAGCTTAGTGACAGCTGCTGTGGGAGGAGTCCTCAGTGCAGCTCTTGCAGGTGCTCCTCCTGCTCTGTACTGCCGTGTGCTGCCTCCTCTGGGTCGGTTTTGGGTTGAGGCAGTGATTTGAGTCGGGGCCTTACTGCAGACATGGGCTATGCTGTAGGTGCCACAAACTCTCTCTAAGGATTGAGTGTGTATCTGGAACAGTACCTGCTTCTGACATACTTCCCCTTTTGCAGATGTTGCCTGCACTCTGCTGGCAGGGGTGCTCGGCAAGCTGACTTGGACTTCTTGCTAAACCAGTGTTGTTTGTCCCTCCCAGATGCTTTGGGAATGGGTAGCACTCAGCTCTGTTATGTTGTCCCCCCTCCCCAGCGTGGTTTTTGCTCACTGATGTGTGTCTCTTCTCACTCTCTTTCAGCACTCACTGCTCTTTCAGCAGCACTGGGTAGCAGTCAGGCAGTGGCATGCTAACGTAGGAATTGTGTTGCAGTTGTAGAGCTTCTGAGCGACCTCGTGCAGAATTGTGCGCTGGAGGATTCTCAGATCGAGAGGGAGCGTGGTGTCATCCTTCAGGAGTTGAAGGAAATGGACAGCAACCTGGCAGATGTCACCTTTGATTACCTTCATGCCACTGCTTACCAGGGGACTGCATTGGCCCACACTGTTGAAGGGACCACAGAGAACATCAAGTGAGCAACAGGCTGGGTGTGGTGCACAGCCCAGGGGTGCAGTCCATGGGGTGCACAACTGCTGCTTCTTGGGCATGGTGACTGCACAGTGTGTACATGGAGGTGATCTGAGCCCATGGGCTTCTCCTGCTGCCCTGACTGTGTTTTCCCCATTGGGGCTGGTGAAAGTGTAATGCTGCATGCATTCCTTACAACCACCTCCTGCAAGCCCTTCCTGAGGTTGGAAGGGACAGGTTGAACCTTCTCCCATACCTGTCAGTTTCACACTGTTAGAGAAATTGGAGAGCTGGGGTGCTCATTAAAGCAGTGGCCTTGTACCCTCCAGTCTGTACTGAAGTCTATCCTTAACTCTCCATCTTGGCTGCTGGTTCCCATTCTTTGTGCTCTACAATTAGAGCACAGGTCAAACACAGTACATAGTGCAGCCTTGCTTCTAGAAAGTATTGTTACCCCACAACAAAGAGAATCACTGCTGTCTCTGCATTGTGAACTTCTTTCTCCTAAGCCTCTCTTTCTTCCCAAGTTGGAGATGCTGATGTTCTGGGTCTTTGTGTTTTTTACAGGCGGCTGACTCGAGCAGATCTGGCTTCATATGTTGATACTTACTTCAGAGCACCTCGTATGGTCCTGGCAGCTGCTGGAGGTAAGTTCTAGATGCTTGTGATCCTGGGAAGCCTTGGTATTTTTAAGCATGCAGTCAAACTTGTCACACATTGCTAATGTAAAATCAGATGTTTTTGTTAAATTAGTCTGGTTTAAGACTGCAAATCTCTCTCTTTATCATTGCCAGGTATTTCTCACAGAGAGCTGGTAGATGCAGCTAAGCAACACTTCACTGGGATGCCTGTTACATCCAAGGAGGGTTCTGTGCCTGCTCTTGCACACTGTCGCTTCACAGGGAGTGAGGTAAAGTTGTTTTGGTTCCCATCAAAGCAAGCAGCTGTTGCCTAACTGTTGAATGAATGTGAAACCAATTACAGCTGCTTTTGAGTGGAAAAGTCTGTGTATCTCGGAGAAGCTGATGATGCACCATCTTGGTACTGCTCCCACGTTCTGTTCTTGGGGCTTATTGCCACGTGTTGGGTTTTAGATGGAACCCAAATCCATTAGGAGTGTGAGGCTGTTGCTCATATGATCTGCTGCAAAACTCACATCAGAGCAGCTGGTTTGTGCTTAGTTCTGCCTGGGATTCTTTGATCTCACTGAAATAACATCAAGTGCCTCAGTTTGTCAGCCTGGCATGGCAGCAGGCTGCAGACAGGTCACAGTGTTCATTCAGTTCTGCCCCACTCCTTGATGATTTTCCAGATCCGTGCCAGAGATGATGCTCTGCCCCTTGCTCATATTGCTCTTGCCGTGGAGGGGCCAGGATGGGCTGATCCCGACAACGTGGTCCTCAATGTGGCTAATGCTATCATAGGGCGCTACGACCGCACTTTTGGAGGTGGGAAGGTAAGAGTCTTGGGAGTGCAACAGGGAGAGCCTGGAGAACCTTCACTTTAATGTGAAGTGTTATGGAGACCCTAGGTGGATGTGCTTTAGGGGAGGCTGTTATGGTAGACTTCCAACTGCGAAGGGGTTAGGAGCCTGGAAAGTAGAATAGAAGTGTAATCGAGGCTAATCCAGGACAGTTCTTGAGAGGTGATGCTGGCAAATGAACTGAACCTTCTGTGCTAAGTTTGGAAGAGGTGTAGCTGGTGAATTCTCAGCAGCTTATTCCCACCCTCACAACTAACCACTCTGTGGGGGTGGTGATGGAAGCAGGACAGAATACCCTACAGTCTCATGATGCAAGTTTGCCTTACCACTGCAGAGCAAATGGAACTTGTTTAAAACCTAGATATTGCATCCGTTATCGTCTGGAAACTGTCTGGCCTGTGTAACTGTGCTAACCCCTGCTGCTGGGAGACCTTGTCCTCCCCATTTTCTCCCACTCCTACGATGGTGTGCATACCAGCTTTTCATCTGCAGCTGGGAAAGGAAATGGTTTTGCTGAATGGACTCCTAGCCCATTGTCTGTGGCTTTTCCAGCAGTGATTCTCATCTGTTGACCACATGAAGGCTCTAAATTAAACTCTCCTTCAGCAAAGTGTTCCGCTCTGTCTTGTCTGTGGTATTTGTGAAAACAGCTCAGTGGGAAAGAATTTGAGCTGTGAGGAAGCTGAAAGTGAAATGGCTGACAATATCTCCTTATTTACAGAATCAGTCTAACAGGGTGGCTGCGCTTGCTGCGGAGCATAATCTCTGCCACAGTTTCGAGCCATTCAACACCTCTTACTCAGACACCGGCCTCTTCGGTTTCCATTTTGTTTCTGACCCTCTGTCCATAGATGATATGATGTTTTGTGCTCAGGGGGAGTGGTAAGTACAACTTTGGCACAAGGTGCTGTTTAAGATCTGAGCCTCTTGTGGGAGACTGAGCTGCTGGGGGAGCATATTAAGTCTACAGAGAGCTGTGTCTCTTTATGAACTTCTTGGTGACTTGCATTCTGGTTAAGTGATCCTGTAAGTGGTTTCTGTAAATCTCTTAGGGTATATGGCTTTTGAGGAGCTGTTTAAGTTTCTTAGGGCTTTTCAGGTCTTTTATTCATGCTTTCAAGTATTAGCACCGAGGCTTTGGGGATTTTTAGATACAAGTGAGATCATTCCTTAGACAAGGCTTTCCTAGGTGCCCAAGAGATGTATCTCCATTGTCTTGTTAAGCCTGAGCAAAGCAGGCAGAGTTCCTGCTGCTCAGGTCCTTGTGTTGTGGCTGATGAATGACCTGCTGCTGGAATCATGCCAGCGTTTGGGAGCCTTCTGGCTGTCCATCTTATTGTGTCCATGAACCAGTAATGGTTCAATGGTACATCTGAGCTACAAGCCATGCTGTGTGTGGAGCAGGTGGAGTGAGCCCTTGCCCCAGAGACGTGGCCATTGGCAGGGGAAGAAGGGATTTAGCAGCTGGAGTCCAAACAGACTTTGTGGAGCTGTCTTGTTCTTTCAGCATCAGTTTTCATAGCAGCTTTCCATGCATGGGAATGGATGACACGCCTTCCTTCTCCTGTGACAGGGCAATACACAGCACATGCTGCTGGGCAAGCCAGAGCCAGCACCAGGGCTGCTGAACCTCTGAGTGTAAACTCAGTGTCTATCCTGCTAGCTGAATCCCCTGCCTGTGTGCTGGAGCTCTTACCTCCTGCTGCTCAGTGCTCCCCAGTTCTTAGCTGCTCTGTGGAAATCAAGGATGAATGTCAACCTGCAAGACAAGCAGTGTTGATAACAGCTTATTTTCGAGGAGGCTTGGGAAAGGGAGGAATTCACTTTCTGAGCAGACAAACATCTTTAAGAGTTTTCATGGTCTTTCTGTGTCCTCTCCAGGATGCGTCTGTGCACCAGTACCACAGAGTCAGAGGTGACAAGAGCCAAGAACTATCTCCGAAATGCCATGGTGGCTCAGCTGGACGGTATGTTCTGGTTTATGGGTTGACCACTGTGCAGCTTTCAGAGGGTTTCTGCTTGTGCTTCTCTTGGGGAGCAGGACCTGTGCTAAAGACTGCAGTTCTGCTGGCAGGCACTGGGCAAAACTTCTTTTTCCTGCTCCACACTCCTCCTGCCATGTTGTCAAAGCAGCTGACCCCAGCCTGCTGTGCTCCCACGAGTGACATACTGCCTGGTGACCTAAGAATTGAGACCCTCAGACTCGTCTGCCTTGGCTGTAACATTTTGGAGACTAGTGAAGCGATCTGTGTATTGCATAGCTCCTGGTGGAGCTGCACAGACTGGGAATTAAGACTGTGCTTCGTTAGCAGATGATTTAATGGTTAGAGTTTCTACTCTGTGCTTTGGCTGATGATCCTGCTGTGCAATTCTGGAAGGCTTCTTGGTGCACTAACAATGTGATGTCTTCAACATCCAGGTACCACACGAGTGTGTGAGAATATTGGAAGCCATCTCTTGCACTACGGACGCCGTATCCCTCTGGAGGAGTGGGATGCCAGGATTTCTGTGGGTATCCATTTGTTTTGGCTGGGATACCTGAGCGTGGTTGGTGTCAGTATTGTCTGGCCTTGGTCTGCTGCAGTAACACGTGGCTTACTTATTCCTTAATCAGACTGCCTGGAGTCCAGACGGTTATCCTGCTGACACTGATGTAACTGTCAGAATCTCTGGCACACACACAGTGGTGTATCCTGTGTCCTTGTGACTGGAGTCAGTCCATCCCAGAAAGGGCATACAACTGTGTCAAGCAGCACCACCTGAAATTCCTTTAACAGTTTTCCTAGTTTGTGTAATTCTGCAGCCACTCTATCCCTTAGGAGACTTCCGATTTTGGACTGGCTTGTCTTCTGTACCCACAAAAGAATGCACTGTGTAGGGACATTAGCCATACTTGCAGGCAGAGCTGGGCAGTTGGTGCAGATGGCCCCAAGGGTCTGATTGTATCTTTTAATGATCTTGATGTGTAATGGCAACAGTAACTTGCAACTTTGAGAAGTGGAGATCTGCGGGAAGAGTCATTAATTGCTTGTTTGATGTTTATTAGGCCGTTGATGCAAGAATGGTGAGAGATGTCTGCAGTAAATACATTTATGACAAATGCCCGGCAGTTGCAGCAGTTGGTGAGTAGCATGTGACAATCAGTACACACTTCAAAAACAGGATGGGGCCAAGAGCAGAGTGGAAGTGAGCTGTGGGCAGTCCTGATGTGTCTGTCCTGACTCCTTAAACCACTCTGGTTCTTTACTGGTGTCCTCCTACCTCTGCACATGAGGTGTGCCAAGGCCCATTTGCCACGAGATCAGACCTGCAGGTGATGGAGATGCAGTGGCAGTGAGCTGCTGGCTGTCCTCCCACCTCTGCCTGCTGTGGAGCCGTGACTAAGACTGGGAGTCCTGTAGCTGGGTGCGGGCCCAGCACGTCTGCCAGGTGCCCTTACCCTGGGGTCAGGGTGGTTTATGTAAGGGAAGTGAAGGGACCTGATCCTCCTGTACTGCTCTGGCATGTCTGTTTGGCCAAGGACAAATTCCTCTCGGAAAACCTGCCTAAGCAGCTCAGCTCTGCTGCCTCCTTCCTGTGTGTTGTGAATTCCCCTCCTCCTTGCAGCTGTTTCCTCTGGCCTTCAAAGTGGAGCAGTTTGGAAAAGGGAGAGAGTTTTTGAGCAGGAAGTTGAAATGACTTGGTGGCTCCCTGTATTTGATACCTGTATGGGGAGCTGTACTGAGCATTATGGAGCAGTGTGAGGAAACACTTAATTTTGTCAGGAGCTGGTATCTGCTAGTTTTATTGATGCAAGTTTGAGCTGTAGTTGCCTGGTTTTGTGCAAAGCTGCTATGGATTGCAAGCACAGGCTGCTCTGCCACCATCTGTTTTAAAGACCATGAGAAATTATACAGGGATTTTTAAGTATGTCTTCAAGTGACTTTTCTCCTGTTCACTCAGGTCCCATTGAACAGCTCTTGGATTACAACCGCATCCGCAGTGCCATGTACTGGATCCGTCTCTAGGATGTGTTGCCTGCAGGTTGGAAGTAATGAAGCTGTGGACTGTGACAGGTTCCCTCTGGCACTGAATGTCTTGGGCACCATGGGCAAGCTGAGTTCGTTCAAAGCAGCTGTCTTCTCGGTGTTAAATGTATAAAAATAAATACATCCTATGTGGAGTTGGTTCTGCTGGGAGTCAACTGTGTCTTGCTGGGTGGTGTGTGTAGACATTGTTAATCTTGCCAGATTGGGGAGATAGGATGTGAGGAGCTGGGGCTGTTGATAGACAAACATCTTTCCAGAGGGGCTATGTTATGACAACCCATATGTTTTTATATGGAGATGTGTTACCTCTCACCTTAAGCTTCCTGGTTATCTGTAAACCAGCTCAATAATGAGCAGAGATTATTATGTAGTGGTAGTATTGGGCTCCACATTCTTGTACATGACTCCATGCAGTCAGGCTCAGCTGTGCAATAACTGAGAAGCTGCTGACTGGCCTATGCCCATAAGATAATCTCTAGGTCTGAGTAGTTGGAAGAGCTACCCAGCCCTTTCTGCTTTTTTGGTGTTAAACTGGTTGTTGCTCCCTTGTCTTGCCTCTGGGAAATTGGAACATGGAATGGAAAGCATGAAATGGAGCAAGGCAGGGGGGTGGAGAAAAGTTTCCCACCAGGTGGCACTAGCCTGTCACAGCTACCCTTGGAAGCTGCAAGGTATTCCTGTTTGATTTTTTTTCTTTGGGATAAATGTCTCTGAGGTTCTCATTTAGTTTCCAGGGTCTGCCCTGACAAGTGAGATTTAAAAATAGTGTAAAAGTTTCTCGGAGTTAGTCATTACACTTGAGACTAATCCAGTGTGCTAAATCATTTGTGCTGAATCTGGATTCTTGATCAGAGAGTCAGTGTGTCTGAACCCATTGCGTACACTAGGCAAGTTTGAAACTGTTAAATGTTCTTGATGCAATTTGGATTTAACTATCGTCACAAGCTCTGGCTCGTTACAAGTGCACTGAGGGCTGAAAAACTAGACAAGCTCACTTATGCCTCCAGCCTTGTGGAACCAGTAAATTATTCTGCCTTGGTTTTGTGACTGCAATCAGACTAATCCTCTTTTGTCTTCCATTGCTATATATTTTCCCCTCACGGGTGATTTTCTAAAGTGTTTTGCAGTTGGTGAGAAATACAAGGAACAGGAGATGTATATCCTCGCCTTAGCATTTCCTACAAGTTTTCTTCTTTGGAGGTATCTCTTTGGGAATGTCTGTTTTCCTTGAGTAATTAATTCCTCAGGCTCTTCTCTAGTAGTTTATTCTAGGAACAGATTCAAACCCCTCAGCAACAGATGCTTTCCAAGTTGCTCTGTTTCTCTGCAAAAGCATCTGGCTGTGCTGAGCCTTGCTCCCAGCACTTCAGCAAGGAGCAACTCCTGACCAAAGGCTGCAGTTCTGCAAGGCTGCCTGGCTTATGCACCCTTAAATGGATTTTGTAGATGCTTTTTCCGTGTAGAACTCAGAGTATCTGGGCACATCTGGACTAGGACCTGTGCCCTGGTGAGTGGCACTGGATGCAGAGAACTGTTGGGTGCCTGTTAGAGTCAAGGCTGAGCTGTGCCCAGGATGTTGGCACTTTCAGACTGCAGTTGTGATGGCACTCTGCCTTGTAGTGCATGTTGTGTTAGTGTGCTGTGGCAATCCATGCCTCCAGAAATGTGTCTCACCAGCTCCAAGGATTGAGAGGTTTGCCATACAATTTTTTTTTCCTTGGTAAACAACAAGCATTCAGACTTGGGATCTAAAAGGTGGGGAGGGGAAACCCATTCAGGAGTCGAGAGTGTTCCAGCTTGGCAAAGACGCCCGTGCTCTGCGCCTTATCAGGGGCTTGGGAAGTGTAACCTGGAATTGATGGCAGTCATTAAGCATTTGGCAGCTGAATGCTTTGATACTGGAGGAACTGAAGCTCTAATCTCATTGGCAGGTGTCTTGCTGTTTGAGTTGTATGGGGGTGTTTCTGTTCCTCCACCGGAGTAGCCTCAGTCCCAGGGAATCCAAACTGGGAAATGTCCGGCATGACGGAAGTGTCCTACCTCAGCTTTTCCTGAACCTTGAGAAAGAGATCTTTTGCTGGACCTCTCCTCTCCCCTTCCTGCAGTTTCTGCTGCCCAGTGAAGGACAGTGCCAGAGGAGGGAGCTGGAACTATCCCTAGAAGCATCCCAAGTTCACTGTAACTGGAGATGGCCTGGGTGACCTAATAAATCTGTTTCCTGGCTCCATGGACAATGCGGGATTGTTCAGCGGGACTCTTTGACCAGTTTAGTTTTCAATGGCTTAAGTGTTTTATTTTGCTACTTCACTTGGAAGGTTACTTGGGATCCCATTAGTCTGTGCTGATAAATTTAGCCTGGTATATGGATTGGCCTTTGCTCCCTCCCCTTCTGCACAGTTTTACCCTCTCCAGATAAAGTCCCCTCTTTCAAGCTATTGCACTTGCTTTTCCTCCATGACACCTTGGCGTTCCATCTGTTGGCTGCAAAAGGGGAGGATTTGGAAAGGAGGATACTGTGCATTGATGTGCACCCTGTGCAAGGCTCTGCAGTTCCCTGCACAGCACTTCACTGGCTGTCTCCACCACACACAGCTATTCCGGGAGTATAAACTCTAGCAGTGAAAATGGGGAGCACTCACTAGAGCCCTGTGCTGAATGCTCTGTGTTGTCCTGGTTTCTGCAGAGAGAGCTGCTGGTACCCCCAGTGCAGGGCTGCAGGGCCCGGCAGATGTACAGGGTGGATCTGCCTGTGGAGCAGGCAGCCCCTTTGATATGTGAGATGCTTGTTTGGGATTCCAGTGCTTGCCAAGAGAGGGGCCAGAGCAGCCAATTGTCAGAGTTGCCTCACCTGAACTAATTACCCACCCTGGAAAGTACAGTTGATACTCATCATGGGTGCTGAGCCAAGCCTGTCCTGGGGAAGCAGGGAGCTGCAGGGAGGCTTTCACAGAAATGAGAGGCTTGGAGCTGTGCCACTCTTTGGTGCCAGAGGGCTCTTGGGAGGAGAGCCCACAGCCCTCCGGGCCTGCTCCTGTACTTGCTGTCCTGCCAAGGCTGGTGAAAAATGGCAGTGGGAGCCATAGGTGAGTGGGGTTTAGAAGACAGGGCAGCAGTGCAGCTCTGTGGTGTCTTGTGTTGCTGGAGCCTTGCTCTGCTCGGACCCCTGGTGCAGGGATTGACTGAGGTGTTGGCATGGCTGTGACCAGGGACTTTCTCCCCCATCTGGCCCCTGTATAGTGTGGTTTGCTCAGGAAAGGATTGGGTTCCCCCTGTGATGAAGTGTCACTCAGTGGGGCTGCAGGATTGCCAGGCTGAGGGAGGTACCTGGTTCTTGGTAGTCCTGACCAGGGCTCCTGCACTTCACTTTGCCCTTCTGTGCACTGCTGAGACTTTGTACACCAGCAGAGAGGAAGTGTGAGCAGTGGTATCTGGACGCATACCCAGCAATCCTGTTTCCTATTTGGAAAAGGAAATGCCTCGTGTAAAGCTTTAGTGTATTGATTGCGTGGAAAAGCAGTGGACAAAAGGCCCATCCAGGCCTGACTGCCAGCAACAGCCATCCCAGGCTGCTGTGAGGCACGAGGCATGGTGGCAGGAGCTGTCTTTGTCTGCAGTGGTGTGCCTGGAAGGGGTGAGCTGGAGCCCTGAACACCCTCATTAAAAGCTGCTTTACCCCACACGCCATCCAAAGAGGTTGGATGGTTCTCACTTTTCCATGCAAGTCTCTGCTTTCCTGTCCTTTCCCCTTACACATTTTCCTTCCTCAGGGCTCTGAGGTTTTTAGTGGGGCTGCCAGGCTGAGGTTTGGCTTTGCTGCCCATTCAGACCATCACTGAGGATGCCCAGAAAAGCTATTTGAAGTGTGGGGCCTGGAGAAGGATCTGCTCAGGAATGGAAAATGGAGTTGCTGGGGTGGCAGCCTGGGGAGGTCCCAGCCCTGATCTGTGAGAGCAAGAGGGGTTTTTTTCTGTACAAAGAGGTGTCAACAGTACCTGTGCTGGGTCATCTACCAGGTGCCCTGGAGACACTGCTCCTGCTCAGTGTCCCACCATCCACTGCTGAGCCTCTGCCATGACCTGGGGTTATTTAAGGCTCCATATCCTGCTTTGGTGCGAGAGCTGCACAGCGGAGACAGCACGAGGACAGCAAAGGAAGCTGGGTTGAATGCCTGGTTTGAGCAAGGCTTAAGATACTGAAACAGGAGCCTGAATATCTGAGTGCTGAGTTCCTGGTTCCACCAAGAGCCTGCAGTGTGACATGGAGCATTCAGCTTTCCAGGGCGCTGTGTCGAGGTGGGTGCTAACGCCAGGTGTATTGCACAGAAATAAAGCTGCTCCCTGTGCACTGCCCTCCACACACAGCGATTCAGGTGTGCAAAGCATTTTGTAAAGCAGCCCCAGTACTGTGCACTGCTTTCTGCTTTGCATGTGACTTTTATTCAGAGTAGGCACTTGGATAATGCAATAAAGGGAACGTGCTGCTTATCTTTGATTTGTTATATTTAGGGAAGAGTGAGTTGACTCTTCTGGGGGGGATTTTTTTAGATTAAACATTTGAATGTTTAATCTAGGGAATTAAAGTGATGTTGCTTCAAGATTTAGCAGTGGATGTATTTCAGATTCAGCACAGCGCACTCTGAGTTTCTTGGGGTGCACTGTACAGTTCACCATTGTACAGAGTCCTGTGTACCAAACCCATGGCCCCTGGTTCAGGTCGCATCACTCTTGAGCAGAGCTCGTAGTGATAGAGAAACAGGCTTGGTGCTACCCATGGAACCTCGAGGGTGGGATTTCCAGGTAGGGATAACTACCCATGAGCACGGGGGTCTCTCCCAGGAGGCTTGGTGAGCAGGGGCTCTATGAACTGGAGCAGCAGGTCCTGTGTCTGTGGCAAGTTCCTGCCTCTGTTCCCCTGGCATGAAGGATGCCCCAGCGTACCAAGGGGCTGTCAGGATGAGGAGATGGCAGGTGAGTGTGCTTGGGCATCCCAACTCCACGTGGCAGTTCTACTTTTTCCACCCCTTCCCCCCACTGTCTGCTGCGAGGCTGGAGGTCCCCACTGCCCCTGGCTGCTGTCCACTGTGGTTCTCTGGCTTCCCCTGCTTTGTTTACAGCTGTTCCAGATGTGCAGCACTTGGCAGGAGCCCCTATGACGTGGGAACACAAGTATCTCCTGTTCCTGCCTCGCACGCGTAGTGGTGACTCACAGGTGACCTTGGCCCAGCTCTGCTGAGGGGGATGGAGGATGAGGTCGTCACGGTTCAAGGTGAGGCCCGAAGGTGGTGAGGGGCCAGGGATGGGATGCTGTGGTCTTCCCTTCTTGGTGGCAACAAAGAGGGGTGCAGAGGTGCTGGTGATGTGCTTTCTGCCAGAACCTGGAGCTCTGAGAGTCCCCATTTGTCACTGCTCTGGGGATGCACTGTGTGGATGCAGACCGTACCCCATCCCCATTGGGACCCCCTCCCTGCCCCGTGCTGCTCAGCCTTCCCCCTGGAGCTCCACAGCATCCTGCCCCACAGCTGTGGGGTCCTTGTGTGGGATGTACATGTCCACCCGCCCCGTGCCATGCTGGTGACGAACCCTCCTGCTCGATGGAGATATGAAGTCATCCTGGGGAGGTCTGGGGAGGGAGGAGTTCCCATGGTGACAGACAGCGATTCACCCGACAGGGCAGGGCGGGTACTTCGTCCTTTTTGTTCCTTTCTTCTGGAGTCGGGCATGCAGCCAAAGAGCTGAAGGAGCAATGGCACAGCCTCGCGGGGGAGAGACACAAGGACAAGTCTGGTCTCGTGAGCTGCATGAATCCCTCTGGAGCACAGTTTCCCCTGCAGCCTGGCTGCTGCCCCACACGTAGGGGTGAGCCTGACCCCTCCTGCAGCATTGATTCCCTGGGTGCTGGCTCCCTACAGCTTCCTGACCATCCTAACAGACTGATAACCAGACCTTAATCCTCCTTCCCATGGACCATGGGCCATGTGTGAAACATTCAGGGCAGTATCCTGCAGCTGCTGGGGATCCACCGCTGTGTTAGCCTGGTATGGGCAAGTGTGGGTAGAAGAGCTTTGTGCTTATCCACGTGCTTTTACCAGTGCCCAAGGCCTGCAAAAGCCCTTTCCCCAGAGGCTGCAGCATGGCCCAAACTCTCTACTGGTAAGAGCCCCCTCCTGTGCCCCTGCCCATCTCAGGCAAGGCCCCTGCTACGCCCGGGTGTGAGCTGTGCCGTCCCCTCCCTGGCGGAGCACGTCTCTCACCAGCCCTCCAGCCGTGGGTGCTGCTCCGCAAGGCTCCACTGGGCTCCCCTTGCGCAAGGAGCAGCCGAGCCCCAGGAAGAGTGGGATAGGGGCTCTTTCATGAGTCCTGCCAGAAATTATATAGAGCTGCAGGTAGTTTTTAGGGGAGGTGGTGCAGGTTGTGAAACACTTTTATAGAGGCAGAGAGGAAGCGTTGAGCAACCACCCCATCCTCCCAGCTGTCAGACCGGCATCCCAGATGCAGAAGTGGAGAAGTGAGAGCAGGATCATCCAAAAGGGGTGTAAGCAAGGGACAGCCTTTCCCTGGCACAGGGGCTCTGAGAAATCTGGGTTTGGCAAGATGAGTTAGGCAAACTCCTTCCTGTACAGCTCCAGAGTGTGTCTCTTGGTGTCACTTGTGAGCACAGGCTGGCGTGCTGCTGTGCCAGGGCCAGTGGTACCAAGGCCTGTGGGCTGGCAGCAGGAGGGACCGAACACAAGGCATTAGTGACTCGTTACTTCCATCTCTTGGGAAGGCAGTGTCAGTCCACAGTGACCTGTGGGACAGCAGCAGGGTCCAACATGTCCGTCCTTGGGGGTTGGGATAGGGGCCTCTGAGGACTGGCTCCTTGGACTCATGAGGAATAGCCAAGCTATTCCTCTTGGCAACACTCCTCCCCTGTGAATCTTGAGCCCCTGCAGCCAGGGAGGCATCTGCTGTTGCCGTTGAAAGGAGGAACAAATAGCCCCATCAAGCTGTGTGAACCCCCTGCAAGGAGCAGCTTCTTGCAGCACAGCTGGCAGCATCCCGGGAACTGCTCCAGCTTCCCAGGCCCACGTGCTGCCTGCTTGCCTTTCCTCCCTGCTGCTCGGCAGTTGCTGTGAGCCCCTGTCACTGCCCTGCTCCCCCCCAGCACCCCCCTACCATGCTGCTGTCTGCTCCTGCAGGTTCTCCGGGGTCCATGGGGGCTCCCATGGCTGGGTTAGCCTGCAGCTGGCCTTGTGTCCTTGGGTGCTGCTCTGGGAGCTGGGCAACTGCTGTTTCCGAGAAAAGCTCAACATCAGGCAGCAGAACAGCTTCCACGCACCGGGGAGGTGGTGCTGCCTTGCCCATCTACCCCTGTACCATCTGCTCTCAGCATGGGTTGGGAAGGAGGGATGGGGCAGCCATGGCTTCATGGTGCTTGTCCCACTCTAATGGGGAGTAGAGGGGGTGCGGGGGGGATCTGATGGGAAGCTTGTCCCCACATGTGACAGGGGCTGCTGTGCTGCTGCAAGTGGCCTTGCTCTCTGCAGGGCTGGGCTCTGTCCTGGCCTCCTGCAGACACCGCTGCTTGGCTGCTCCTGTGTGCCCTTCCAGTCCCCTGAAGCCAAGGTGCCCCTGGAAGCCAGATTTGGGACAGAGCACCCTGCAAGGCCAGGAGCAGCCCCTGCTGTGACAGCCCCCCAGCACCTAGTGGGGCCTGAGCTGTCCCATCTGCCACACACCTTCTTGAAGGGATGCTGGTGAGGGCTCGAGGCAGCCAGAGGTGTGGCACCTTGGTGTTTGCAGGTAAGATGATCTCCTTGCTTTCCCCGGCACTGCAGGGAAGCACCAGTGACCTGGCCTTGCCCCGAGCTTCCTTCCCAGGGGCCGGCTGCAGGAATGCCACCTTTCACCTCTGCATCTCTCACCTGGCCCGAGGCGCTGCGCTGCCGACAATGCTGGTCCCTGGGGAACCCCGCAGAGGCGCGGGGTTGGGCGGGCAGGCTGCGCAGCGCTGGTGGGTGCAGGCGGGCACGGGCTGGCTCAGCCGCTCGGCGTGTCAGGTCACGCTCTGCGCACCCCGACCCAGCCCGCACATGCCCTGAGTGTGTGCGACGTGGGCTGGCAGCTCTCCCTCGGCTTCCCTTCATCTCCTCCTTCCTGCAGGCATCCGAGAGGAAACCGCTCCCTCTGCTCTGCCAGGCCCCGCTCCTGCGCTGCAATGGGTCCCTGGGTCTCCCTTCGTGCACCTCAAGCCCGGCTGTGCCCCAGGCGCTGCCAGCCACTGCCTGCTGCTGCCTGCAAACCCTACAGCCAGGGTTGGGCTGGGAGCACCTCAGTCCTTGTAACCGCAAGGCAGGGAATTTTTATCTGCCCCTACAAAGAAGCAGGAGTTTCCTTTCCGTAGCTTCATGTGCTGGGCTGGCTGAGGCATCTCTGGGGCATAAGCACCCCATGGGACTGTCAGCTTGAGGAAAAGCAGCACTGGCCCCATGCAGGGGTTCTGGGGGAGCTTTGCTTCACCTGGTCCCTGCATTTCTACCATCTCCTACATGCCCATTCTCAAGGGCAAGGCAGGTTGGTTTTACTGAGCCTGGACCCTGCTGCAAGTGGAGGCTGTAGGGCCAGTAGCAAAGGGGAGCAGCTTGTGCCTCAGTCAGTCGAGAAGCTGGATTCCTGCAGAAGATCCAGGCTGTGTGTGTGGCCACCTGCAGCGTGGGGCACTTCAGCCCCTGCCTGCACTCTGCTTACCCCTTCCCCCTGCCACCCCCTGGGTCCCTGACACCCAGCCCCAGCCACTGTGCAGCCTCTCTGGGCATCCCCAGCATCACCCAAAGCCCAGCCACAGGATGCAGCTGAGGGCAGCTTTTCAACTAGGGACTCTAGAGCCCCATTCAGTGCTGCTGGCTCCTTATCCTGCTTCCATCAGCCCTTCCTTATCCTGCTTCCATCATCGTCACCTTCCCTTTCTGGCACGCTGCCCCCATGCCATTGCAAAGCACCGCCAGCCCTTGGCAGAGCCCTGGTGGTGCCTGGCTCTCCCCTCACTGCTGTCCCTGAGAACCAGCCTGGCCTCTGCAGTCACGCTGACCAGGGCTGCCTTGTCCAGTACTACTCAGCCAAGGCGGGGTTACATCCCTGTGGTGTCACGATTCCCTCCTGCGCCCGTTTTGCATGGCCAGTGGGGCCTGGCCACAGTCCAGCACAGCTTCGTGCAATGCTGGTGTGCGGCTGTGCTGGCAGCAGCCTCCAGACACAACAGTTTACGGGCAGGAAAAGCTTTCCATCCCTCCACAGCAGTTGTGGGAGAGCTGGAACACACAACCACCCTATGGAGCCCTGGTGTGGGGGCACAGCAGGCTCAGCCTGACCCCAAGCTTGGCTGCCATGGGACCACTTGCCTCCATCATCCTTCAGTCACCAGACAGCTGCTGTCTCCACAGCAGCTGTGGTCTCCCACAGCTGGTAGCATCCCCTTCACTTTAGACATCCCAAGAGCCACTGGGCAGAGAGGGCAGCTCACTGATCGTGACTCCATCCTGATGTCATACTTTGATTTGTTTTGCCAGAGGGATGTGGCCGTGGGCAGCAGCAGGAAAGGGGATGCTGTAAGCTGTCCCCTCTGGCACAGAGAAGCTGGGGGGCTTCTGTCTGTTTTCCTTGTGAAGTGCAGCCTGGAGGGCTGGCATGGCTTTTTCCCACCCCTGACCCATTGGGTTAGGTCAGCAGGTGGTAAGGGCTGATCATTTCCCACCCTGGTCTATTTTGTGGTCTCTTGGGTTGCTGGGTTGTCCCACAGGCTGCACAAGCCTTCCCCAAGGCTGCACTGTGAGTGTCACCCTGGCCCTCTGGCCTCTCCCCAAGCTGACCGGTGATAGTGGCCAAGGGTCATGGGCCCCTTTCCCGGGATGCTGGGCATGGAGCTGGCGGTGGCTGGTGCTGGAAGACATTCCTGGAGCATGTCCTGACTGGCCCCTGTGGCAGACAAGGTTCCCCCTCCAGGCTCTGGCCAGCTCCTCCTCTCCTCACCCGCCTCAGCACCAGCCCGCTGCTGCTCCCCTCTGTTAGAAAGCTCCCCAGTTTGAAAGTGCTGGGAGAGGTGGCTTCTCCCTCTCAGCAGCTCCAGAGCTCTCCCGTGCATCCTCTCTGGCTGGGGATGCTCATGCTGTGCTGGAGCGAGGAGCCCTGCAGGACCACTGTAGGGCCAGAAAACTAAAATCCTGTAAGGGTTGTGCTGAATCCCAGCTCCCAACACCAGAGGCAGGGGGTGGAGAGGGTGGGCAGAGGATGGGGCACACTCCCCACAGTAACTCAAGTGCAGCTGGCTCTGTATCTTACCATGATGTGTGACTCATCCCGTCCCAGAGAGCTGAAACCTCACCTGGGGCTGAAGATTTCCTTCTTGTTTCCCACTAAGGCAGCTGTGAGGCCTCATGCCCAGCAAGCACAGGCAGGGAGAAGCTCAGCTCCCGTGCTTCCCTTGGGCATACTCTCAAACCAGGGGGCTCCCTTCCCTGGGGGTGGCATGACCCCTGTGGGGCTCAGGGTTAGTGCTTGCCTGGGCAGTGCCCTGCAAGGACCAGGGTTGTTGGGACCTGTGGAGGTGTCCTGGAATGTCTCGTGATCTGGCCAGCTGTTGAGTGGCATTTGGGAACCAGGCTGGTATGCACAGGCGAGGAGCTGGGGTCAGGGTCAGCCCTACACGTTTTGGTCAGTGTCAATGTAGAGGAATCGGCATGCTTTGGGGCTGAGCCCTGTGGGAGACAGGGAACCCCAAGTCTGGGCTGTGAGAATGACTAGTGGCTGGGCTGCCAGCCTTGCAGGCTTTAAGAAGGGTGTACAGCCTTTCGGGATGTTCCCGGAGGGACTGGCGTGCAGCAGCGCGGGGGTGTGTGCGTGAGTCACTCACACCTGGTGCTCTCGCTCTGCAGAGGCAGCCCCGTCCCGCGCCGGGGGCCGCAGATTCCTTACCTGGCCCTGGTATGCGGAGGGAAGCTGGGAAACACCGCGGAGGGGGAGACACTCTGGTTTTGGGGACCCAGCACCCCTGCGCGCCCCACTCCAGTGCAAATGTAAGGGGAATGCTGCTGGCAAGATGGTCAAGATGCTGCCGGGCTTTCCATGGGCGATTGGGGTTTGGGGACCACCCCAAACTAGTGCCTGCCCCAGTCCTGAGGGCCGAGATGGTGGGCAGAGCCCCCGGCATGGCTGTGAAGTGTCGCTGCCCCGGTGCCGCTGCCTGCGGTGCCCGCTGGGCGATGCTCGCCCCAGCGCTGCCCCCGTTGGCCGGGGTGACCCCCAGCCGCCCGTGCCCTGTCTCCGGCACCGCGCCCGTGGGGCTGCTCCACCAGCTCCGGGCCCGGGGCCAGCCACAGAGCCCTTGGCAGGCCCCTCCGCTCCCTGTTTAACGAAGCCCCTTGTCTAATTGGGACAGGCCGCCTTGTCTTCATTAAACGGGCTCTGGCGGGAGGAGGGTTTGGGGATGGTCCTGACCTGAGGATGCTGGACTCACGGCCGGACCCACAGGGCTGGGGCAGGCAGGGGGAAACCTGTGGCCACGGCGGCCTTCGGAACCCGCCCGCCAGGTTTGGGGGCCAGGGCTGGGGTCTAAGGAGAGGAAGGCTAATGAAGAGGAGGGGATGCACTGCTTGCTGTGCCTTTAAGAAGAGCGGGGGCACCGCCGCTCCTCCCCTGCCTGGGAACAGCGTGTGCCTGGGAAAGTTGCCTGCAGCCGACCCTGGAGCATCTTTGCTCGGTGGCCGGTGGCCCTGCCCCGGGCCCCCAGCTGTGAGGTGGCCGTGGGCCCCAGCAATCCCCACTGTTGCTCCCCTTGCTGCCCGCAAGAAGATGCCCCTGGACCTGTCCATTGCCCTGCCAGGAGCCGGAGGGGAGCTCCTGGGCCAGTGGCCAGGAGGGCACAGGTACGTGGGGCGCTGGGGACAGGGGAATGCAGGGTGGTCAGGGGGACAAAGGGCAGGTGGCATGGGGTGCATGGCAGGTTCCTTGAGCCAGGGTCAACCCCAGGTGAGCACAGGCACCAGTGGGGAGGATGGGGTGCTGTGTGATGTGCCCCAAGGAGCAGTGCGGTCCCACAGGTGCCCTGGGGATGAGGAGCACCCTGAGGGTCAGGGGTGCACCCTGGACTGAGGTGGAGCCTCAGGGGACTGTTCCACCAGTCACAGGATGGGCAGGAAGTGAGACCAGGGCAATACGAGGTCCCTGCCTGCCTTGCTGGGCATCTTCTCCCTTTTGCCTCCTCCCAGCAACTGCAGCCGCATCACCAGTGGCTTTCCAGCCAGTTTCTCCAGCTCTCAGATAGGTCTCAGCCACAAGCCTGCTGTGGTAGCTGCTGTGAGATGGTGTTTTGAGGAGAGCAGGATGATGTCTCACAGCTGGTTCCAGCGAGTCCCTGTACTAGAACCATGGGTGGCTAGGGTCCCACACGATGGGTACCCTGAGCCATGGGTGCAGGAAAGGTCCTGGACGAGGCCTGGCTGTCCTGCAGCCTCATGGGAGCTGCGCTGGCATGGGGACCAGCCCTTCACCACCAGTGTCCTTCCCAAGGCTATTGCTCAGAGCCAGGCTTTAACCCAGATGGTGCTAGGGCTCAAATTGCTGTGGCAGCTCTATCCAGCTCTGCTTGGGGCCAGGCCCCAGGTCTCCAGGACACATTCCCCTGAGATGGATGGATGGATGGATGGATGGATGGATGGATGGATGGGTGGATGGGTGGATGGACGGATGGATGTGGGTGGCCAGCTCCTGGCTGGCAGGTGCCAGAGCTCCTCACCTTCCTGGAAGATGTCGATTCTGGGAGGAAAACGGCCTTGAGCCTTACTGGAGCCCATTCAGCCCCTCACGGAGGTCTCGGTGGTAAACCCAGCAGCAAACCTTCCCGGGTGTCCAGCCCTCTCCTACTTCATCCCTATCCCGGAGCCGCTGCGCGTCGTGCAGCCGCGGGGCAGCCCGGGGTGGCACTTGAGGGGGAAGAGCCCGAGGAGCTGCTTTCTTTCCTTCCTTCCCTCTCTGGGAGCGGGTAGGAAAAGCCCTTTGGGGGGGGCCGGGCTGGGCGGGGGCCGCGCCGCTCCGCTCCCCCCCCGGACCGTGCTCCGGGCCGCCCTCCATAAAGGGGCGGGAGCGCCGGGGGCCGGTGCGCGGCGGCACCGCCTGCGCCCGGCTCGGCTCGGCACGGAGCGGCTCGGAGCGCTGCGGGACGGAGCGGCCCCGCGGGGCGGCGGGTGAGCGCGGGGCTGTGGCGGGGGTCCCGCCGCGGGTGGGGGGCACTGCGGGGCAGGACCGAGCCTTTGCGCGGGCACCCGTGGGCACTTGCCCACCCTCCCGCGGCGGGGCTCGCACCGCCTGGGCCGGGCTGTGCTTGGGCTGGGACCCGGCATAGCCACCGCGGGGGATCGGGCCCGCTGCCCTTCGCCCGCGGCGGAGCAGGAGGCTGGCAGGCAGGGCTGCCCACGCTGGCTCCCCGCTGCCCTAGAGCACCTTCCTGGGGCGGGAGGAGCCCCTGCCGGCGGGGGGGCCGGGTGCAGGAGCGGCCGGGGTGCGCCGCTACCGGTGCCGTGGCGTGGGGCAGGGGAAGGGGTGGCGGAGGTAGAGACCGGGCTGGAGGGGGCCGGGAGCTCCCTGTAGCCCCCGCACCGCGGACAGCCCCACCCGCTGTTCATGGACCAGCTGCTGTCCGCCTGCCCCGGCCCGAAGCGGGGCTCTCTCTGCCCCGTGGGGTGGCTGGGACGGTACTGGCACTCTGCCCTCCCAACGCTGCCAGGCGTTCTGACACGGGTGGTGCTGGGAATCTCCCGGACTGCTGTCCCCAGGGCGTGGGGCTGGTGTGAGACGATGGTGGCAGCATCCTCTCCTGCAGGCTCCCACGATGAGCAGCCAACTCCTGCTCCTGGCTGTGCTCCCGGCACTCCTGGGCCCTCCAGCTGCCATGGCACAGAAGAGGAGCCAAGGTGGGTGCTGAGCACTGGGTGCACACTGTGGGTGGGACAATAAGAGGGGTCCAGCATCAATGCGCCGCACTGCCAGTCTGTGCCCTGAGTGCTGTCACTGCTCTCCAGTAGTGTGCGAGGATGTGCTGGAGGCTGACATCGCCTTCCTGGTGGATGGCTCATCCAGCATCGGCAGGAACAACTTCCGTGCTGTCCGCACCTTCATGGACGAGCTGGTGGGGCCTTTTGTGCAGGTGGTGGGCGAGAAGGCAGTGCGCTTTGCTGTGGCACAGTACAGTGATGACCCACGGTGAGCCCAAGGGAGGGGGCATGTGGGGTGCACGGTGGCAGGGCTGGGACGTGACAGTGTCCCCTGCACTCCCCAGGGTGGAGTTCCCATTCTCCCAGCACAATGATGGCACAAGTGTCCGGAGGGCCATCCAGCAGCTGAGCTACAAGGGTGGCAACACGCGGACTGGTGCTGGCTTCCGCTACATTGCTGACAACTTCTTCGGTCCCACGCAGCGCCGGCCTGGGGTCCCCCAGGTATGTGCAGAGCAGTGGCCCTGGCAACATGGGGAGAAGTGTCAGGTCCATGGGCCCCATGCTGGATCCCACAGTTCTTGCCTGGCCCCGCAGATCTGTATCCTCATCACGGATGGCAAGTCCCAGGATGATGCTGAAGGGCCGGCATCAAAGCTGAAGAGCCAGGGCATCAAGGTCTTTGCCGTGGGTGAGCAAAGCTTCTGCACCACGTGAAGGAGTCTTCTGCTTGGTTCAGGTTCCTCCCTCACCCATCATCTCCCTCTGTGTAGGTATTAAGAATGCTGACCACAAGGAGCTGATCCGTGTGGCCTCGATGCCTACTGACGCCTTCTTCTTCTATGTCGGTGATTTCAAGCTGCTGGACACGCTGGTGCCGCTGATGACACGCAGGGTGTGCACGAGTGTCGGGGGCACCCTGCGCCTGCTGGGTATGGGCCCCCATCCTCCTCCCTGAGGGCCACAGGTGCTGATAGTGCTGGGTGCCAGACTGTGCACCCTTAGCATCCATCCGCTCTCCCCAAAATGACCTCCTGGCTATCCCATCACATCGGGCACACATCTGTGCTGCCCCAGCAAGTCCTCCCCTCTGCTTCATGCACTGTGGAGCCAACAGCCCCTTTGCTACCCCACAGATGGGCCAAGCCACACTGGCCCCTCCAACCTGGAGATCCCAGAGCGGGGCCTTGACCAGCTACAGATCCGCTGGAGAGCAGCCAGCGGTCCCATCACTGGCTACCGGGTGCAGTACGTGCCGCTGACAGGGCTAGGGCAGCCGATCATGGCAGAGAGGCAGGAGGTGAGTGCCCCCACCTGACTGCTCAGAGTTCCAGGGGGTTCCTGGTGGCCCCAGGTGTGACCTGGGGAAGATGAGGGGGTGACACTGTTCCTGTCCAGGTGAGCGTGGGGCCACGGGACACAAGCACTGTGCTACGGGGACTGCGCATGGGGACAGAGTACCTGGTCACCGTCACTGCGCAGTATGCCAACAGCATCGGCGAGTCAGTGTCTGGCCGAGCACGGACCCGTGAGTGTCCATGTCCATAGGGACGGGGGTGAGTGCAGGGACTGGGTGCCCACAGCACATGGAGCTGGGGACTCATCCCTGCTTCTGTGTGCCTCCAGAAAGCCGTGCTGGCTCCACGCTGGATTTTCGTGTGGTGGAGACTGGACCAACCTTCCTGCGGCTGGCCTGGCAGCCTGGGCCTGAACCCCCCCAGGGCTACAGCCTCAGCTACGCTGTGCAAGGTGAGGGGACGGTCCCTGCGAGGGTCGGTGCTCCCGGACACCGTGCCTTTGTGCAGCCCCACGGGCACAGGGGCGCATGGGTGAGGGTTAATGCAGGGATGCGTGCCCAGAGTGCTGTGGGTGTGTACACACCCACCTTCACCACGGCAGCCGGCACGCGTGCGCTGGGCGTGTGTGCAGAGGTGCGGAGGCAGCCTGTGTATTCCCACACCCGGAGGCTTCATGCGCAAGGCTCAGGGGGTGTGCTTGGGTGTGCACAACGGCTGGGGGCCTGGCGTGTGCCCCCATGGCTGCTGCACGTAGAGGGCAGGCAGCAGACCCCCATCCCAGCCAGGGACAGGGCTGGAGCCGCACACCTGGCGGCCCCACCCTGGCCTCAGGCTCTCCAGGGGGTGCCCCTACCCTGGCTCAGGTCCCAGCCTCTCCTGGTGCTCCCCACCCCTGGCACTGACTGGCATCCTCAGGGCAGGGTGCAGGCCCACAGACACCCCTTCCCTGCCGGGCCTGGTGTGTTCCATGTTCCTGTGCCCACCCACACCCCTCCAGGAGCACCCCAAAGGGAGGAGAAGAGCCTGGCGGCCAGTGCACAGTCAGCCACACTCAGCAACCTGCGGCCCGACACTGAGTACGTGGTGATGCTCCAGCCCCGCTATGCACAGCAGCCCGCTGTCCCTGCCACCCTCACCGCCCGGACACGTAAGTACTATGCCCAGCCCTGGGCCCAGCTGGGGTTAGGAACGGGTTCCTAGCACATGGATGCTTCCCTCCAGTCACTGTGCCCCATTGGGATGGGGCTGCCTGGCCCATTGCTGCCTGTGGGAGCAGGATGGGGATGCAGGTGAGCATGGCTACAAGGTGATGCTCTGGGCCCCAAAAGTTGCTCCGAGGGCAGGGTGCAGCACTGTGCGCTCCCAATTTCCTTTGCAGCCTTCTGGGAGTGTTTCCACCAGTGCTTTCCTCCCATGACATAAAAAATGTTGACTGAAAAAATGCAGGGTTTGAGTACAGCGCTCTGCAGGAGGAAAGTGTGGTTTCCACCACAGCAGAGGCTGCTGGAAAGCATCTCTGGGTAGGACTGGGGGTGAGGCCCCAGGGCAACATCTTTGCAAGCATCAGATTTTGGCAAACCAATTCCTTGAGCTGCCCCAGGCAGTCTTAACCCACAGAAAGTATTTAAGGCATTAAGAGGAAGACATTTGAGCTCCAGTTTGCATGAGTTTGATGCTTTGAAGGAGCCACCTGAGCTCAGGCTGCACTCAGTGATCTCAGTGTGGTTAGCATCCGTGAGCAGGGGCAAGGGGGCTTCCTGGAGAAGGTAGTTTGCAGGTGAAGGTGCTGCCCCCTGCCCCATTCTCCTGTGGGAGATGGACAGTCACCTCACTTCCACAGGGCACCTGGTGGGCGTGCAGCACTTGACTGTCCACAATGTCTCAGCACAAAGCATGCTGCTGGCCTGGCAGTCTGTCAGTGGTGCTACCGGCTACCGGCTCTCCTGGGCGACCCTCACAGGTAGGTGCCTCTCCCAGAGCTTGTGCCCCTTCTGCTGGTGGCCCCTGTGAGGAAGGACAGGAGGGAGTTGGTGGCACCTGCTGCCTGAACCCCCCAAGGGACTGCTGCACTGGCTCCCACAGGGCAGGACAGGCACAGGGTGGACCTGGATGCTGGGCAGATGTCACATGCACTGGTGGGGCTGCAGCCCAACACCCACTACGTGGTGATGGTGGCCCCACTCTTCGGGCAGCTGGAGGGGCCCACAGCCACTGTGCGGCAGAGGACAGGTAGGTGTTGGGTACAGGTGATGCCATCCTGCTGCTGTGCATGGGAGCAGGCAGGGACCAGCCCTCATAGCCCCTACTCTGCCATGTGCTGGGTGGCTGGCAGCAGAGTGGCACAGGGCCCATGGGGTCCCTCTTGCAGAGGCAGGTACAGACCAGACGCTGCAGACCAGCATCCTGGGCCCCACATCCATCCAGGTGCTCTGGACCAGTGCCCGTGATGCTCGTGGCTACCGTCTGGAGTGGAAGAGAGCCACAGGTGGGCTCGGGGTGCCTGTTGCCCCTCTGGGCCCTTCATGCCAGCAGCTGGCTGTGACCCTTCCCTTCCTGCAGGACCAGAGCCCCCCAGAATGGTGTCTCTGCCCAGCAGCACCAATACCTACCAGCTGACGGGGCTGAAGCCAGGCACTGAGTACCGCATCACCCTCTACACGCTCTACGATGGTAGGGAGGTGGCCACCCCCGTCACCACCTTTCAGACAGGTGAGTGCTGCTGTGGGTCCCCTGAGTTGCCCCCCACTGTCCCAAGCTTTTGGCATGGAGGGATGTCTTGCGGGGCGTTGCTCAGCCTGAGACTGCCTTGGCCATGAGACCCCCCCCAGCAGTCTGGTCACAGCCCAGGATGAGTATGGGGGCCATGCTGTCCAGGCTGTGCCGCTCCAGCCATGCCTCACATGTCCCCTCATAGGCGTGGAGGCACCCGTGGGTGCTGTGTCAGACCTGCGGCTCGTGGAGGAATCGGGCAGACGGGTACGGCTGAGCTGGACCGGTGTCCCCGGTGCCACCGAGTACAAAGTGGTGGTGCGCAACAACCAGGGTGAGTCTGTGGGCAGGGGCACAGGTGGCACCTGGGGGACCCTGACCAGCTGACACCGAGTGACTGCACTGCCCTGCTCCTGGCAGATGGCACGGAGAGGACGAGGCGCATCCCAGGCAGCCAGACAGGGCTGGAGCTTGGTGACCTCCGGGAGGGCATCACCTACCTGGTGCGTGTCTCGGTGCTGGCAGGCAGTCGGGAGGGCAATGCTGCCACACTCACCGTCCGCCTCAGTAAGTCCACATCAGGGTTTGGCGCCAGGAGTCCTGGTACTGCATGTTCCCACTCTGGCATGCATCTGTCGTCTATCCCCCCGCAAGCCCTTGGGGGGGCAGTGTGGCTGTGGGGTCCCTTTGGACTCCCCAAGATGATGCTGTGGTGCTGTGGGGTGGTGCAGAGTATCCGGAGGTGGGCAGCGTTTCGGAGCTGCGGGTGATGGAGGCCGGTCCCAGCCAGCTGCGGGTCACCTGGCGAGGGCTGCCGGGCGCCGGGGGCTACCTGCTGACGTGGCAAGGCAGTGACGGTGAGTGTATGGACCATGGGATGCTGTGGTGGCAGTGCTGGAGCCCTTCCTATCCCAGCCATCTGTCTTAGGACTCAAGAAATCCCGCTTCCTCCCTGCCGACCCCACCACCTTCACCATCGAGGGGCTGCACGCCAACATTGTCTACACTGTCAGTGTGTCAGCCATTGTGGATGGCCGTGAGGGCAGCCCTGTCACTGCCACGGGACGGATAGGTGAGGTGACCCCTGCCTGACAGTGCTGTCTGGTGCCATTTGCTGGGAACCTTGGTGACAATGGCCCTCTTGGTGTCACAGTGCCTGAGCAGGTGGGGAAGGTGACCCAGCTGGAGGTGCAGGCATCCAGGAGCAACGTTGCCCGTGTCACCTGGGTTGGTGTGCCGGGAGCCACTGCCTACCGTGTGATGTGGAGCCGCAGGGACGGTACTGTGGGACGGGGATGGGGGCAGGCTGTGAGGGCAGCAGGGCGGGGGGCCTGATGCCACAGTCTTTGGCAGGGGGGTCGGAGAATAGCCGGCGAGTTCCTGGCCACACCAATTCCTTTGACATCCCCAACCTGGAGGGAGGCGTCTCCTACACTGTGAAGGTGGCGGCACTCATTGGCAACCGGGAGGGCAACCCCGTCTCCATTGTCGTCACCACCCGTGAGTGCTGGGGCAGGGGGCATCACCCCAGGGTGGCACTGGGCATCACCCCAGGGTGGCACTGGGCACTCCTGCCCCTAATGCCTGCTCCTCTGCCCTGCAGCAGAGGCAGCCCCCCTACGCCCTGTCAGTGGCTTCCAGGTGACGGAGGCCTCGGAGCACCACCTGCGCCTGACCTGGCTGCCAGCGGCTGGCAGCACTGGGTACCGCCTGCTCTGGCGCCTGGCTGAAGGTGAGCAGAGCTGGCCGGCACCCCTGCATCCTTGCAAGCCCTCACCCGCACCCCCTCACCCCTCTCTGCCCCTGCCAGGGGGGCCCCAGCGCAGCCAGCAGCTCCCAGCCACCTCCAGCACCTATGACCTGTCGGGACTGGAGCCGGGCCGGCGCTACCACATCAGCATCACTAGCCTGGCTGGCAGCCGGGAGAGCGAGCCAGCCACCATCACTGCCATCACCGGTGAGGGATTGCCTGGGGCCAAGGCAGCATCCCCCTGACACATGGCTTGAGCCCAGAGGGGCACCCAGGGACTGGACTGTCCCAGCATTGGGCTGGGGAGGGAGCTGGGAGCAGGTTGGCGGCTGCCCCATGAAGCTGGGACAGCCTTTCCTCCTCCTTGGTAGGTGACTCAGGCCACATCACCAACCTGCGGGTGACAGAGGTGCAGAGAGATTCGGTGACGCTCACCTGGACCCCAGTCCCTGGTGCCTCCGGCTACGCCCTGTCCTGGAGCCCTCCTGCAGGTGAGAGAGTGGGTGGCCCCGGGACGGCGGGCAGCATCCCCGCAGGGCCTTGCTGATCCCTCTGACTGTCCCCTGGGTGGCAGCTGGTGGGGAGAAGGGGCGGACGCTGCCCAGCACTGCCAGCTCCCAGCAGGTCTCTGGGCTGCGCCTGGGCCAGCGCTACACCTTCTCCCTCCGCCCGCTCCTGGGGAGCGCACCGGGTGCCGAGGCGTCCGTCAGTGAGCGCACAGGTACTGTGGGGTCACTGCAGGGCTGGGCTGGGCTCGTCTCCACTCTGCTGGTGGCTTCACTCCTTCCCTGCCTGCAGTCTGCAGGGATGCCCTCGGTGACGTTGTGTTCCTGGTACACGGCACTCGCGACAGCTCCTCTGGTGCCGATGCTGTCCGCACCCTCCTCTCCAACACCGTGTCCGCCCTGGGGCGCCTGGGCCCCGAGGGCACACAGGTAGGCTGCTGCCACAGCACTGAGGCACGGGGGGCAGGGGTGGGCTGTGGTGCCCACTGCTCCCCTGCACCCTTGCAGGTGGCCCTGGCCACGTACAGCTACCGCAGCCTGCCCTGGCTGCTCCTCAACCGCTCCAGTGACCTGCTGGCCGTGCTGGAACAGATCCGCACCATGCGCTACGAGGAGCCCAGCGGCAACGCCATTGGTGAGGGGCAGCACTAGGAGCTGGGGCAGCGGCTTCTGGGATCCTGCTGACTGTCCCTTCTTCCTTCTCCCTCTCTAGGGGCAGCCATCACCTTTGCCAGGACCTACCTGCTGAGTCCTGGAGCAGGGCGCCGCCCCGGGGTGCCAGCAGTGCTGGTGGTTCTGGCTGACGGCCCCTCTGGGGATGATGCCATCGCTGCGGCCAGGGATGTCAAGGCTGGGGGTGAGGATGAATGGGGTCTCATCAGGGTGTGCAGGGAGTTCTGTGGGGTGCTGAGGGTGCTCTCGGCTCAGGGGTCCAGGTGCTGGCAGTGGGCATGGAGGGGGCAGACCGGGAGCAGCTCCGGCGCATGGTCACCAGTGAGGACCCGCAGTACATCTACCATGGCAGCAGCCTGGCAGAGCTGGAGGGAGAGCTCACCGATGACCTCTGCACCATCATCTCCACCAGGGTAAGGGCCAGAGTACCTCAGGGGGTGTGGAGGGGGAGCAGCCCCAATAAGCCAGGGGGTTCCCTTATCCCTGGGTTCACACAGGCTTGTCTTTTCTTGCCAGCCAGATCCACAGAAGCCCTGCACTGTGCAGTGCCCCAAGGTGAGCCTCCCCATGCTATGCCATGACATGGCGTGCCACAGGTGCTCAGCATGGGTCAGGGACCCCCAGTTGCCAATGGCAGAGGCCCAGTGGGGAATCAAGTACGAGGGTGCCAACCCCTAACCCCTTCCCTCTGTCCCCTTGCAGGGCGAGAAGGGAGACCGCGGTGAGGCAGTGAGTGCTTTGGTGACTCCCTGCCACCAGCTGGTGGCTTTGGGCAGTCTGCATCCCCTGAACCATGCCAACACCAGCTCACAGGGGATGCTCACCACTGGCTTTGTCTCTGCAGGGACTGCAAGGACGTGTGGGACCACCGGGTCCCCCTGGTCAGCCGGTAATATCCTGATGAGGGGGCAAAAGAGGGGCAGCTCCCCAGAGAGGGCAGTGACATGCTCCCCATGTCCTCATGTTCCCTTGTCCCTTTGTCCTGCTGGTGGGTGGGTGTGGGGCAAGGACGTGTCCAGCCCTTGCTACAGGGGTGGACAGGGAACACCTCTTGACCAGCACCTGCCACCCAGCCTGTCCTCTCTGCTGTGTCTCCAGGGTCGCCATGGCCTTCCTGGGCCTCCAGGTATCCCAGGGCCACAGGGTCCACCAGGAGAGAGTGCTGAGCGCCTGGGCAAGAAGGGGGACAGGGTGAGTACCTCTGGCCCCTCACCCAGGCACCCCAGGATCCCTGGACACAGTCACCTGCCTCCCTGGGCCCTCTCACTGCCCCTTGTCCCTTCATTCTCCTCCACACCTATGCTTGAGGGGGAATCCTGCTGAAGAATCGCAGTCCAGCCCGATACTGTCCCCTCATACCCCAGCTCAGCACACAAGGGAAAGGCATCCTGGAACACAGCTCTGCCTTGGGGCTGCCCTGGGCTCCCAGTGCTGGGACTAGCACTGCTTGGGGCACTGAAGGAGTCTGGCAGTCCTGGGGTACACCAGATGCTGGCATGATGCTCCTCTGTCCTGCAGGGATTCCCTGGAGCTGATGGGACACCAGGAAGCCCAGGACGCCCTGGGAATCCTGGATCACCTGGGCAGCCAGTGAGTAAGGGTGTCCTTTGGGTTTGCTGGTTCACAATGGGCTCTTCCCATCACCCTGCCTGCTGCCTGAGCCAGCCTCTGCCTCCCTGTTCCCTGTGCTGGGGGAGTCTCAGCAGCTGGCAGGGTCACTGCTGTCTCTGGTGTGTGTATCCCAGGCAAAGTGTACTGTCTATCCTTGCTTTGGCTGGAGCTCCCATGCCATGCCATGCCATGCCACCCCATTCCACTCCATCTCTTCCCATCCTCACTCCCCTGGCTGGCAGGGACGTGTTAACTTCCTGAGCTGTTGTTTTCCAGGGCATCCAGGGCATCCCTGGTCCTCGAGGAGATCCTGTGAGTATGGCCCCGGCCCTCCCTGGCCCTTCTCACACCCAACACCCCTCTCATTCTCATCTTCCCTTCCCAGGGGACACGGGGGCCCATGGGACTTACTGGCCCAAAGGGGGAGAAAGGTGAACCGGTAGGTGAAGGGCAGGGGGCTGCCCCACACTGGGGAGCACTGGGGACCCTGGTGGGCACATCTTGGCACCTGGCATATCCTGGCCCCAGGGTCTCCCCATCTCCCTGCCAGACTCCTGGCCTTGTGGCACTGTGGCCACAACAGGGCACATGGAGTCACTGATTTCTCCTCCCCCTCCTCATGCAGGGAGAGCCCAGGATGATCACGGATGGAGAACAGGGGCTGCCGGGCCGGAAAGGGGAGCCAGGTGTGCCGGTAGGTGTGGGAATATGGGTGTGAAGGGTCTCTGCCAGCTCCCCTAGCCCATGCCACAGCCTCAGCTGATGGAGCACCTCCGTCCTCCAGGGCAGCCCCGGCTCGCCTGGGATCCCCGGCACACGAGGGCCCCTTGGTGATCCAGGCCCCCCCGGTCCACTCGGACCCATGGGGCTACCAGGACCTCCTGGAGAGTTTGTGAAGGTACATCTGCCCGGTGCTGCATGGGGATGGCTGGGGGGATGTGTGGGCAGATGGATGGGGGAGCAGCCAGCAGCTTGGAGCTGCTCCCCCGTGGACTCCTGCTGGCCCTGCTTGTGGGCTGTGCCCCCCAGCAGCTGTGCCTGCACACACAGGCACATGCCTGAGCTGTTGCTGGCACTGGGCAGTGTGGGGAGAGGCACATGGCATGCACACACCCTAATGCCACTGATGATGGGCTCTACACAGCCTGTTTCTCTTCTATTCAAGGAGGGCACGGGGACAGCCCAGAACTGCCCTTATTTGCTTTTTTTGCCCTTGCAGGGAGAAAAGGGTGACCGAGGGGAAAGGGTGAGTGGCTTTGCATTTCCCTGACTCCTCTTCCCTCCAGGACGGAGGTCCCTTGAGTGTCCAAGGGTGCTGTAGCCCCTCAGAGTGCTGGGGAGGACTGAGCCCTCAGGGCAACCACACAGGAGCTGACACTTGTCTCTGCAGGGCCCCCCTGGACTCGTGGATGGGGCAGCACCTCGAGGGGAGCCTGGACCCCCAGTGAGTCCAGCCCCTAGGCCAACAGGGTTGGCAGAGGGGATCAGGGCTGCAATGGCTGTGTGTGCCCAGGGCTGAGTTGCATCCCCAGGGGCTGAGATGTTCTCTCTTACAGGGCCTGCCTGGGGACCCTGGGCCTCGGGGACCTGCTGGGCCCCCTGGCCTGAAGGGAGAGAAGGTAAGAAGGTGGCAGGGATGCTCCCCACTGGGGCTGGACCTCACACCACTCTCCAGTGGAGATTCCCATCGCATGGGCATCCCCATGTCATGAGCATGGCTATCACCTTTCCTAATCCCTAGGGTGATGGCACAGAAGGTTTCCCAGGGTCACCTGGCCGCCCTGGAGACCCAGGAGACAGGGTGAGTTTCCTGAGAGGAGGTAAGACAGGCAGGAGCTGGCCATGCCAAGAGCCAAGCCCCGAGGGCACATTGGAGGGCTCCTGCTTTGGACAGCCCGGGCATTTGCCTTGTCACACCACAGGTGACAACGTCTCCATCCTTCTTTGCAGGGTCCTCGTGGACCACCAGGGGAGCAGGGCAGGAAGGTGAGTGGTGCAGGGACCGAAGGGACACTCTTGCCATGCCTTTGGCAGGGAGAAAAGGGTTCTGCTCCAGGACCCAGGATGTCCCTCAAAGGTCCTGCTGCCCCTGACCCTGTTTCTCCTACACCAGGGAGACCGTGGGGCACCAGGCGAGCTGGGAGAGACGGGCGAGAAGGTGAGATGGTGCCAGAGCAGACCAGCACTGGCAGGTCCTGGTGTCCCTGAGACCTGGTGGTGGCTGTGCCTGGGGCTTGCTGTCTCAACCCAGTGGGCTTGGATGGGATTCAGGGCTGAATCACGAAGAGTTCTGGGGCAGTGTGTGGGGTGGGGGCAGTGTGATGTAGAGGGAGGAAGGCTCCCTGAAACCCTCCTCTGCTTTGCTCTGCAGGGAGACCGTGGTGTGCCGGGCCCTGAGGGTGAGAAGGTAGGTGTGCTGTGGGGCAGCTGTGGCACGGTGGAGTGAAGCCTAATCTGCCCTGGAGCAGCCACCCTGGCAGGGTCTGGCAGGATGCCCACGACACCTTCCTCTCCCTCCTGTCCTGCAGGGTGAGACGGGAGCCCCAGGGCGCCCAGGGCCATCGGGCAGAGAGGTGAGTCAGGGTAGCAGTTGTGGTGCTGTGGAGCTGGGAGCTGCCATGCCCTGGGTGCATGTTCCCTGGCACTGCCAGCTCCCTGAGGTCTCTAATCTTGCCACAGGGAGCTCCAGGACCGGCTGGCCCTCGGGGGGAGAAGGTGAGAGCAAAGTGGGGTTCCAGTGGGGTGGCAGGGGTCTGTTGGGGAAGGGACTGGCAGTGACACCTGTCTCTGCAGGGCGATCCAGGACCACCCGGCAAGCCAGTAAGTGATGCTGCCCAGCGGGTCCACCTCTGCCTGCCCCAGCCCCAGAATGGGGAGCCATGGGCAGTGCCCAGCATGGTCTCCTCTGCTTCCCCCCCAGGCTCCCAGCGTGGCCGGTGTTGGAGGAGAGAAGGTAACCCTGGCCCAGCTGTGCCCTCCACCCTCTGGGCATGGCCATGGGCTGGGGAGGGGGATTGCACAACTGGGCAATGAGCTGCACAGTTGGGCTCATCCTGGCCCCAGGCCTGGTTGTCCACAGATTCAGTGGGGAAAAAAATGGGTGGTTTGGGGTGCTGATTTTGTCTGCTCCAGGGTGACAGAGGTTTCCCAGGACCAGAAGGACCTCCTGGCCCCAAGGGTGACACAGGAGATAAAGGTGCTCGCGTGAGTACTGCCTTGAGGATAGGAAGCACAGAGCACACGGCACAGCCCTCCCCAGACTCACGGTGCCTGTGCCATTGCTCCATGCTACATCCTTTCATGTCTAGGGTCCCCCTGGCCTGAGCATCCCAGGGCCAGCTGGCCCCAAAGGCGAGCAGGGCGATCGGGTGAGTCTGGGGGCACCCTGGGGGCACCAGCTCATGGGCCTGGTCCTTCCCCTGTCAAGGAGTCACCGAGGTTCCCAGTGACACATGCTCTTCCTCTCCAACAATCAGGGTATCGTTGGCCTCACAGGCAGGAGTGGCCCAAAGGTAATGTCACTGTCCTTCCATCCATCTGTACGTCCATCTGTCTGTCTGGCTGGCTCTGGAGAGGCTGTCCCTGCGGGCTGTGCCCCTTCTCCCCCCAGCAGCCCCTGTGCTGCCCCCACGCTGCCCTGACTGTTGCCCCTTCCTTTGCCCAGGGTGACCCAGGAGAGCCAGGGGAGAAGGGGGAGCCAGGCCGAGCAGGCGCCCCAGGGCAGATCGGGATGCGAGGCAAGGAGGTAGTGTGGGACAAGGGGCCATGGGGCACTGTGGCCCCGAGGAGAGGTGGGGCTGGCAAGGAGCAGGGGGATGCTGGTGACTTGTGCTTTTCTCCCCTGGCCGGTGCCCACTGACTTGTGCCACAGGGAGAGCGAGGAGAGAAAGGTGACGAAGGCACCCCGGTAAGTGAGGGTCCCCAGGACCACTGCCCCTCTTCCCACTGCCCCTCTTCCCACTGCCCCCACTCGCCCCCTTTTTCCCCACAGGGTGAAGCGGGTCTGCCTGGCAAGCCTGGAGACAGGGGTCCCCGGGTAAGTGCAGGGCTGCCGGGCACCCTGGGGCAGGAGAGAGACCCATGGCCTCCGGGTGGCTCCTGCTAATGCTTATCTTCCCTTTGCCCTCCACCCAGGGCCTGCCTGGCTACCGTGGCCCCCCTGGGGAGAAGGGTGACTTGGGGGACCCAGGACCTGAAGGCAGGAATGTGAGTACCCCCTTGTATGTACCCACTGCTCCATGGACACCCACCACCCCTCACACTCCATTGCCCCACACCCACCCTTACCCCAGGGGTACCCCCCACCCCACAGGACCCACACCCCGTGGGTCCTCCATTCCCTCCCCCTCTGACTCCACCCCTCTTTCCTGCAGGGCAGCCCTGGAGCACCAGGGAGCAAGGGTGACCGTGGGGACCCGGTGAGTGACACTGGGCCACGTGTGGCCCCCCGACCCCGGCGCCAGCTGTGCCCTCCCCTGGGCTGCACCAGCTCCCCTTAACCTGCTTTCCTTGCTCTTCTTTCAGGGGCCTCCTGGACCCCCAGGAAGAACTGTACGTTCTGTCTCCCTCTTCTCCCTGCCCACGGGCTGGTGTCCAGCCCCATGTGTTCCAACAGCTCCTCTCTGCCCCACAGGTCGATGTTGGGCTCGGAGGAGCTGGGGAAAAGGGGGAGAAGGTAATGAGTGAGTTCCTGGCATGCTGTGGTGGGCTACCCTCTGCTGTCCTCTGGGCTCTGCCTGGGCACTGGGATCATTGTCCATCAAGCCCTCCCTGCCCAAAAGAGCCTCTGCCATGTGCAGCTGATGTGCACCACGACTGAGAGGCACATGGGATCCAGGGACACATGGGCTGACACTCCTGCTGGTGCTGGGAGGAGGCCCTGTAGGGCTGAGGTCTCCAAAAGAATTGGTGTGCTCCTGGCTCCCCAGCCCCACAGGACAGCACCCTACGCTCTGGGCATTCTGCTTTTACAACCCAGCTTAGGCTCAGGACAGTTTTGGCCACAGGCAGTGCTCTGTGCTGGGTGGCATTGTGGTCCCCAGCTGTGGCTGAGCTGGCTCCTGGCTCAAGCAGTGCTGCTTGGTGCCTTCCTTCTGCAACCACACTCTGGCCTCCACTCCCCCAACGGGAGCTGCATCGAGCCCAGTCACCTCTTTTTCAGCCTGTGCCTCTTCTTTTGAGACTTTTCCTATCACCTCACCCCTAAACTACACAGCACCAGCACTGTGCACTCTGGCACAGGCTTGGCACAGCGCAGTGCCCTCTGACCACTGTGCCCTTCCCTGGCAGGGGGACCCTGGTGACCCTGGCGAGGATGGTGCCAAGGGCGCCCGGGGTGATGCTGGCTCCCCTGGAGTGCCTGGAGAGAGGGTAGGTGCTGGGTCCCTGGTGTGGGAGGCACTGGGACAGCACAATGGGGGATGTTCTGCAGGGGGTCCTGGTGTGCAGGGACTGCCTGCAGAGCACCCAGGATCCCCTCCTTTCCCCCCATGCCCCACTGCTGAGCATGTCTCTCTCTTGCAGGGTGTGGAGGGCCCCCGTGGTGCCCCTGGCACACGGGTAAGTGTCCCCTTTCCTGTGGGGGTCTGAACGGGGGACCCGTGCCCTGTGCAGCTTCTGTTAATGGGAGATGATGCTCACTTTCTCTTCCCACCCCATAGGGTGACCCTGGGGACCGAGGCCTGCCAGGAGAGAAGGTGAGGGGATTGGGGGCTAAGGGCTGCCTCACAGCACCCCCATCCCACCCAAAACTCCAACTGTCCTGCCCTGCTCTCTTACAGGGGGACCGTGGCCCACCAGGGCTGGATGGCCGCAACGGGCTGGAAGGCAAACCTGGGCCCCCAGGGCCTGCTGGGCTGCGGGTGAGTGTGGTCCAAGGTGGGGGAAATGTCTGTCCCTGGGTGCCACGTGGGATGGAGGGATGATGGGGTGGGAGGAGCTGTCCCCCTGCACACCCTCTGCTCCAGGCTGGGGATGCTCTCGAGGGGGGGCCTTTGGCAGGATGGGAATGTCCCTGTCCTCACCTCCTCCTTGTTTGCAGGGGGACCCAGGAAAGCAGGGAGATCCTGGCCGGGATGTAAGTACCTCTGGAGAGAGCAGCTTTAGGTTGTATTCCTGCTGGGGCCATCAGACTTGCAAGGGACCAGTGTCCTGTCCCATGCTACTTGGCCCAGGGCAGTGCAACAGGACCCTCCCTGTCCCCAGCAGGGTGCCACTGCCAGACACACTCCCTGCTCCCAGGGCTGGCTGTGGCAGATGGGTGCCCTGCTGCCTTGTGCTCCCACCATCTCCTTTCCCCACAGGGGCTGCCCGGGCTGCGTGGGGAGCAGGGACCACCTGGCCCTGTGGGTCCCCTGGGACCACCCGGTGTCCCTGTAAGTACCAGCCAGCCTGGGGACACATCCTGCCCCATGCCCTCTTGGATCCCAGCTGGATCCATCAGGCAGGGCTCGCCCTGTGCCCAGCTCCCCCTTCCCTGCACCTTGGGGCTCCAGTGGGGCCCAGGCACCCCTGGCTGCTGGTGGCCCTGGCTGGTGGAGAACCTGGGGGGCTGCCTCACTGCCTTTTTTTCCTCCCAGGGCAAACCCGGTGAGGATGGCAAACCTGGCCTGAATGGCAAGAATGTGAGTAGGGGAAGCAGGGCTTGACTTTGGGGCTCTCCCAGGATGCTGAGGGATAGTGATCCCAGTACAACATAAGGCAAGGGGAGGAGTGGCAAAGAATCCTCATGCTCTGAGCCATCCCCTGGTTTGTACCCATGCTGAGATGGTTGAGTGGGGCGCTGACAGGCAGCCTTTGTCCCCAGGGAGAAGATGGGACGCCGGGAGAGGATGGGAGAAAGGTAAGGAGATGATCCATGGGTGGTTCCTGTGTGGTTCCTGCATGGTCCCTATGTGATCCCCACAAGCCTGGTGGCTGCTCCCTGCTCGGACCAGGAGCACCATTTTGGGCCATGGGATGGGGCAGCATCCCTCAAACTCCTTTCTCTCCTGGTTAGGGAGACAAAGGGGATACAGGAGTCCCTGGCAGAGAGGTGAGTACTCCCCAAAGAGCAGTGTGATGATGGGGGGTGCTGGTACTTGCCCCCATCAGGGACAAACCTGGGTCCAGGTTCTGGGGGTGATACTGCTCTCTCGGCAGGGCCGCAGCGGTGCCAAGGGCGAGCAGGGGGACAGAGGAGTGCCAGGCCCCCTCGGCCCCCCTGGCCTTCCCGGTGTCCCAGGGCTGGTCGGGCCCCCAGGGCAGGTGTGTAGTTCTCAACCCCACGGTGCCACTCAGCACCAGACCCTGGCGTCCGGACTGCTCTGAGGCAGGCAGGACCCGCATCCATGGCTCCCTCAGGGCACTGCCCTGTGTCCATGGCTGCTGGGTGCTACTGTGTCACCTCCGTGTCTTCCAGGGCTCCCCAGGCCTCCGTGGGGTGGCCGGACCAAAGGTAAGTGTGCTTCTGCCCCCCAGACCCCAAGGTCTGGGGGGGACCACGTGCCAGAGGGAATAAATCCCTGGCAGGAGTCCCCACCTCCATGATGACGGGGCTGGACCCTGGTGCTGCAGTTGGTTCTGGGAAGCCTGACTGCTCCCCTTGACCCCTTTGCTGTGTTTCAGGGGGACCCAGGGGAGCCTGGACTGCGAGGGGAGCCGGTGAGTACCCAGCACTGAGCCTGGCAAGCTGCGAGCACCCTAATCACAACTACAGCCCCTGCCCAGGCAGCACCAAAGGGTTAACTCTGAAACCTCACTGCTCACCCCTCTGGCTGCACCTCTGTACATCTTCTCATTCCCTCTTTTCCTGTAAACCTAGGGGCGACCTGGCAACCCTGGAGCACGTGGAGACCCTGGGACTACAGTGGTGAGTCCCTACCCTGACCTACTGTGCTGGGACAGCAGCATCAGCCCTGGGGGATGGAGAACTGTCCACAGTCCCCAGGGTGGGAACAGACGAACACCTGCTTTGTATTTCATGTCTTTCTATTGCAGAACATTGAACGTAGCCTGGAAGCGCTTGGCATCAAGGTATGTATTTCCTGACTGTCAGGCTGGAGCTTTTTCCTGCCACATGGCAGCAGGAAGACGGCATGGGCAGTGGTGGGAGATCCAAGCAATTTAGGGCGGGTTAGCAGGACTGTGGGGTGCTGCCACAGCTGGGTTCCACTTATGCCCTGACCAGTGGCTCTCTCCTCCCTCCCAGGTTTCATCCCTGAAGGAGCTCACGGGTGCCTATGACGGGAGCTCAGACTCGTTTCTGCCAGTGTCTGAGCGGCTGCGGGGCCAGAAGGGCAGTCGGGGGGATCCAGGAGAAAGGGGGCCCCCAGGCCGAGAGGTGAGCAGAGCCAGGCTCGATGCCAAGCCCAAACACTCTGCCCCACTCCCGCTTTCTGGGCTGGCTGGCGGGGGTCATGCAGCCAGCTCAGCCCTGGGGTGTTTGGGGGAGGCTCACAGCCCCGCCTCAGGGCTGGCTCTGGCAGTGCAGCTTATGTTTTGCAGGGCTCCTTAGGCTTCCCTGGCGAGCGAGGACCCAAAGGTGACAAGGGGGACCCTGGTACCCCCGGCCCGCAGGGCCCCATGGGCCGGGCCGTGGGTGAGCGGGGTCCCGAGGGCCCGCCCGGGCAGCCAGGGGAGCCTGGCAAGCCAGGCATTCCCGGAGTGCCAGGCCGGGCCGGGGAGCTGGGGGAATCTGGGCGGTCCGGTGAGAAGGTGAGTGTGTGTGGAGGTGCGAGGTGAAGTCTGGGGGACCTGGTCTAGAGGCTTGGGGACAGCCCTGTGACAGCCACCGTGGTGTTTTCACAGGGCGACCGGGGCGAGAAGGGCGACCGAGGTGAGCAGGTGAGCTGGGATGGGGACATGGTGCCCTCCATCCCCTCTTGTGTTGTGCCCCTCTTGAGGGGATGCAGGGCTCTCCGTGGGGCAGGCACATGCCCTGCAGAGGCCAGGAGTGCCCATACCAGGGTGGCTCTGCTCTCCCACGCCCTTTGACACTCAACCTACTTCTCTACCCTTCCCAGGGAAGGGATGGCTTGCCTGGACCCCCAGGGCCCCCAGGGCCCAAGGTAGGTGATGGCTGCTGCTGGGGACCATCATCAAGGTGCCAGCCTGCCCCTCTGGGGATGGATGGCCACATCCAGTCCCTTGGCACAGGGGCTTGGGGAGGGCTTTGCCCCTGAGGGGACCTTCCTGAGGTCCCCTGGGTGCTGGCCCTGACTGCGCCCTGCCCACAGGTAGACGTGGTGGAGGGCAGCCTGATGGGCCTCCCAGGCGAACGCGGCCCCATCGGACCCAAGGGAGCCAAGGTGTGTGGCTGGTCTGAAAGGAGAAGGGCAGCCAAGGCAGCCGAGCTGGGGCAACATCATGAGCTGGGACTGAGGATGGTGATGGTACAGAGGGGCAGCAAGGGCTGATGGCATCTGTCTTCTTCCCAACACAGGGTGAGCCAGGAGCCGAGGGCGAGCGGGGACCCAAAGGAGATAAGGTCTGAGGTTATAAGTCTCCAATGTCAAAAGGGAGCAAAACCCTGCATGGGGGTTCTGCTGGGCACACCCCTCTTTGGGTGTCAGCAGGCCCTGGGAGGTCATGGGAAGATCCCTGTCTGTCCTGTGACCCTGTGCCTGTCCCCACTGCAGGGTGAAGGTGGCTCGCGGGGTGACCGAGGGGAGCCTGGCGAGAAGGGCAGGGACGGCGCCCCGGTGGGTACTGCACTGTTCCCCTGCCTGGCACTGACCCCGGCCCCTGCCTGGCACTGACCCCTTCCCTGTCTCCGTCTTTTGCTCCAGGGTCTCCCGGGTGAGAGAGGGCTGGCAGGCCCTGAGGGGAAGCCGGTGAGTGGGGACATGGTGGGGGGATGCAGGCTGGGATTCGGGGAGGTCCTGTGGTGTCACACGAGCCATCACCAGCACCAGAAGGAGCTTTTATGCCTCATTCACCTCCTTCCCTGCCCCCTCTCACCTCCCTCACCCCATGCAGGGCCTGCAGAGCTTTAGGGGGCCTCTCCTGGCTGATTACCACACACTGGGAATGAGGAGCATGCGTGGGGGGGCAGGCAGGGCTGTGTGGATGTGGTGGGTTTCTGCTTGTCCACTGACCCTGCTGTGGTTCTTTGCAGGGCTTGCCAGGCTTCCCTGGCGTGCTGGGACGCCCGGTAGGTGTCTGTGTGTCCCCCCTGTCCCTGTGCTCCACCACCTCAGCACACAGCTGGGGGCTTGTGGCCATGAGTGCTTGGTGTTTGAATCCATGGGGGTCACCCTGTTGCTGGACTAGGTCCTTGGCCCCCCACAGCTTAGCAGGACCTGTCAGGCTTGTCTTACTTGGTGCTTACAAGAGCCACTGGCACTGTCAGGGTCTGCTCTCCCTGGGGACACCCCATGCTCCCACTGGGGAAAACCCATTTCTGCAGTGATCCCATTTCTTCCTCTCTTCAGGGCAATCAGGGAGACCCAGGACCCCCAGGACCTCCGGTAAGGAGCCACCTTGCACCAGGTGCAGGGGACTGTCATGCCAGGGCAATGTCAGCCAGGGTGGGCATTCCCCCAGGGAGTGGAGCTGGGGTGGCAGTGCTGGGACTGAGTGGCCCTGCTGCCCCCTCCCTGTCCTGTGCGACCAGCAAGCACCACCCCAATAATGTCCCCTTGTCCCCTGCAGGGCAGCACTGGCCCACCAGGGACCCCGGGCCCAGCTGGTGCCAAGGTAAGGCAGAGGCATTGGCATCTGCATCAGCATTGCCATGTCCAGCCTGGCAGAGGGAAAATGGTGCCTTGCCAGATTTGGGGACTGGAGGGAGGGCCACATTTCGGGAAGTTTTGGGCTGGAGGGAGGGATATTTGGGCTGGGCCCTCTCCTGGACACAGGTATGCAGATATGGCTGTGACCACAGTAGCTGGTGGGTTGGGGTTGTGGGGCTGATGCAGCATGTTCTTCACAGGGTGATCCGGGGGACCCTGGCTCTGGCATCCGTGTGAGTACTCATACCTTCCCTGCCAGCACCCACCTGACCCCCCCAAAATCAGCCAGTCACACCCCAATACACCTTCCCACAGGGGCAGCCAAGGTCCTGGCTGTGCCATCCCCTCTCTGATGTATCTGTTTCCATTGCAGGGGTTGCCTGGCCCCCAGGGCAACATGGGCCTGCCAGGACCCCTTGGCCCCCCCGGTCCAGGGGTGAGTATTTGCAACACCCCAAGCCCCTTGGCTGTTCCTGGTGCCTGGGATACTGCTTGATTCCTGCTCATGTCTCCATTGCAGGGCCCACCGGGTGTCCCTGGGCTGCCAGGACAAGTGGTGAGTGTGCTGCCCCCCACATCTGGCTGCCATCGGTGTGGCTGCTTGGGGCTGCCTGGGGGGCTGTAGGACCCCCACGCCCCAGCCCCACTCTTACTGCCTGCAGGGGGAGAGTGGGAAGCCAGGTGTGCCAGGCAGGGATGGTGTGCCAGGGAAGGACGGTGAGGCAGGAATGCCTGGGAAAATGGTATGTTGATGCTCACCCTGCCCCATCCCAGGGGAACCCCTACGCAGCTCAGCCTGGGTTGTCTGCAGCTAAGGCTGAGGGCTGTACCGCTTGTCCCAGGGCTTACCAGGACCTTCGGGGCCTGCTGGTCCCAAGGGAGAGCCAGGGGATGCTGGAGCCCCAGGGCAGGTGAGTGCAGAGCTGCCTTGTCCAGTGTTCCTGGCCAGGATGAGGGGGAGCATCCCCGTGCAGCCCTACTCACCTGCCCACTCTCTCATCTGTGCCCCAGGCCATCGCTGGTCCCCCCGGAGCCAAGGGAGAGAAGGTGAGGAGCCAGGGTGTGAGGGCTGGGATGGGCAGGGATCTGCTGGGCACTGGCATCCTCTGTAGGCACATCTGAGCACCCACGTGTCCCTGCAGGGCGAGCCGGCGCTGCTGGAGGGTGTGCTGCTGGGAGAGCCCGTGAGTCACCCCGTAAACCCCGACACCCCCATTACCCCCATCTCCCCTCATTAACCTTTCCCTACCATTAACCTCATCCCCTCCCACCACCCTTGCCTTCTGGGGAGCAAGCCAGCCCTGTGGCTGCCCCCTCCCCTAACACTGCTGTCCCCAACAGGGCTCCAAGGGTGACCGAGGCTTGCCAGGCCCCAAGGGCGAGAAGGTGAGCGCTGCCCTGTGGGTTGTGGGGTCCCTGACACCCTGGCTGCTTGGCCACAATGTGGGGATCCAGCTGCAGCTGCTCCCCCAGCTCATAATCCCACACATCTGCTTTTTCCTTGTTTTCTTCTGCTAGGGGGAGCCAGGAAGGTTTGGGGAGCCAGGAGATCCGGGGGAAGATGTGAGTAGGAGGCATATGGGAGTGGTGGGTGAATATTGGGGACAGTGGATGCTGGCAGAGGCTGGGATCTGTGCCCTTGCCACCTACTGCCCAGGTCTTCTGGGGGCTTGGTGTCTTCACAGGGAGCCAAGGGATCCTCTGGAGCCAAAGGGGAGAAGGTACGTGTCTCCTGCCCCCCGGGGGATCCCCCACCCTGGGGGATGCTGTGGCTGGCCTGGTGGCCCTGGCACCCCCATGCCCACCAGCCAGGTGATGTGCCACACACTCACTGCCACCTCACAGGGATCACCGGGTGTGGGTGCACGGGGACCGCCGGGACAGGATGGGCCTCCAGGTTTGAAGGTAACCTCTGTCCTCGTGTCGCCCTGGCTCTGATCACGTCCCTAATGCCCCAGTGATGCTCTAGCTTGGCTGGCTGTGTGAAAAGCACACTCCTGAGGAGCTGCTTTTGTGGGCTTTATCTTTTACTTCCCTGCTTCAGGGTGACACTGGCTTGCCAGGATTACCAGGACCCCCAGGCTTAGCAGGCATTGCTGGGACGCCAGGACAGCCAGGCCTGAGAGGGGAAAATGGACAGCCTGGCCCTCCGGGTTCCCCAGGAGAGAGGGTAAAGACTACAACCAGAACGTGGCATCATTGGTCCTGGTGACCCCGGACCCTTGTGTAGTGTCCGTGAGGCCCCTGCAAGCCCCACTGCCTCCCAGCCACAGCCCCTGCCCACTCCCTGCTTTTTCTCTGCCAGGGTTTGATCGGCTTTCCAGGCAGGGATGGCACCGTTGGACCACCAGGACCTGTGGGGCCCCCAGGGCCGGCCGTGAGTATGGTGCCCCAGCATTCCCGGGGGTGCAGGCTCTGCCCCCGCCTCCCCGCTGTGTCAGACAGGCTGACAGGGACCCAGCCGCAGCTCCCTGGCCCCTGGGGCGGGGCATTGCTGCAGTGTCCGGCACCGCGGTGGGAGTCTCAGCGATGCTGAAGGGTGTCTGGCATTGCCTTCCTCCTGCGGCTTGCTCACCCTCCTCCTTTCTTTTAGGGCATACAAGGGGCCCCTGGCCTGAAGGGAGACAAGGTAGGACTAAGGGCAGCGCTATAGCATGAGAGGTGGGAGGCTGCTTCTCTTGAGGAGTGTCCCTGCAGCCACCTCCCCCTGAGGGTGGTGAGCCCGCTCTGGATGGTGGCACATGGGAGCTTCCTGTGCACCAGGCACCCAGAGAGGTGGTGGGGACTGTGGGGTGTTCCCTGGCATGGGGGGGTACCTGGCAGGGCTGGGAGGAGCTGTGGGCAGTGAGGATGGGGATGAGTTCTTGCGTTCCCCTGGCAGGGGGCTCCAGGGGCCGGGCTGCCAGGAGCCAGAGGTGAACGTGGTGACCCGGGACCACGGGTAGGTACTGCCACAGTCCCCCCAGGTCCCCACAGCCAGGGACAGGAAGGCTCATGGTACCAGCCCTGACAGGACTCTGCACCAGAGCTGCAGCTGTCCCTGGGATGGGGTGATGCTGGGGAGCCCCCAACCTAAACCCCTTTCTCACATCTCTTCCTTCTTGCAGGGTGAAGATGGGCGCCCAGGGCCAGAAGGGGATCGTGGGCCACCAGTAAGTACCCCCCTTCCCCAGCTGCACCCTGATCCAGGCCCCTTCCTGACCACTCCTCTCTTCTCCTCCACAGGGCTTGCCTGGGAACCGGGGGGAGCGTGGGGACAAGGTAAGGGACTCTGTGGGCCGAGGAGCTGGGGGGAGAATGATGCACCTCCAGGTATTGGGAGGTGCTGTCCGCTCCCTGCAGTGCATCCTTGCAGCATCTCGCCTTCCTCACAGGGGGACCTTGGGACCCCAGGACCCAAAGGAGACAAGGTGAGTCCTTGGGGTGGGGGGCAGTGGGAAGGCAGGCAGCAGCCCTGGCCCCCCTGCTCACCCCCACCTCTCTCTCTGCTTTGGGTGTACAGGGCGATACTGTGGTGGTGGAGGGGCCGCCTGGAGCACGGGGCAGCAAGGGGGAACCGGTAAGAGCTGTCCCTGTCCTCCCTCTCCCCATCCTCCCTGTCCCTCTGGGAGGAGCTGGGGGAGCTTCTTCCTGCTCAGGAACCCTCCCTTGCAAAACATATTGTCCCCTCTCCTTCAGCCACCCTACAGACCCCCATGTTCCTGCCCCCAGCGAGGTCTGTCCTCCCCACCCTGATGTGTGTCTGAGCTTCTCCTCATTCCCTGGCCCCTCCCTGTGTTTCCTCCTTTGCAGGGAGAGCGTGGCCTGAAGGGCACAGAAGGGGACAAGGGGGACAAGGGGGAGCAAGGCATGCTTGGAGAGAAGGTACAGGGCTGGGGGAACTTGTGCCAGGCTAGGAGCTGCTGGGTTGGGGATCATGGAGGGCTGTTGACAGCGTGATGGACAGAGGAAGCAGGGCATGATGGCATCCCTGTGCCCTATGTGCTGGTGCTAGTAGGCACCAGGGATATGGTGCAAGGGGAGCTGCCAGACCTGGCCACGGAGATGACCATGGCTGTGCAGTGGCCATGCAGTGGCTGGAGCTCTCCCTCCTGCCCTGTGCTGATCTGGGTTTCTGCTTGCAGGGGATGAGGGGTGAACAAGGAGAGAAGGGCTCCATGGGCTTCCCTGGGGCACGTGGCCCTAGCGGGCAGAAGGTACGGAGTTGGGCAGCCCCACTGCTGGGGGATGCTGGTGGCACCATCCGCCTTGCCTGCCCTGATTGATGCCTTTGCCTTCCCCAGGGAGAGGTTGGAGCGCCGGGAGAGCCTGGCGAGCCGGTGAGAAGTTGTGTCTTGGTGCCTCTGCCACGTCACTGCAGGGCAGGAGCAGACCCTCGTCATGCTGTGTGCTCTCCCACAGGGTCAGCCTGGCCGCAATGGGATCCCCGGGGCCCGGGGAGAGAAGGGGGACATGGGACCCCTGGGCATGCGTGGCCTCAAGGTGGGTTGGCCTCTCTGGCTGCCAGTGCTCTCCTGGCCAGGACAAGTGCTGGCTTGGCATGACTCTGACTTCCCTCCTCATGCTTGCAGGGTGACCGGGGCATGAAAGGTGCCTGTGGCCTCAATGGGGACAAGGGTGAGAAGGTGAGTGGGTGCCTGTAGGGTGCTGCAAGAGCCTGGATGTTGCCTGGAGGCTGTGGCCCTTTGGATCCCCTCCGTCAGCCAGCGGGAGCAGGGAGATGGCTGAGGCCAGACCTTGACCCCCCGACAGGGTCATGGGGTCCCCTCTTCTGCCTTGGGCTCTGGGGTGAGCATTGAGGGGTGAAGGACTGACCGCCCTGCCTCTCTCCTGCCTGCTGTAGGGAGAGCCGGGGATCCCGGGGCGCTCAGGACTGTCAGGGCGGAAAGGCGAGCCGGTAAGCACTGCACTGACACTGGGGTGGGACAGGAACCATGGCTGGTGGCTGATGGACATCTGCTCTGTCCCCCAGGGAGAGCTGGGTCTATCAGGACCACCAGGCATTCCTGGGAAGGAAGGGCTCATGGGACCCAAGGTAGGTTAGAGCAGTGCTGGGAAAAGCTGTGCTGGCACTTCATTCCCTCGCTGCCTGCCCCCCACTGTCTGTCCCCTGCTGCCTGTCCCTTCCTCTTTGCAGGGTGACCGGGGATTTGACGGGCAGCAGGGAGCCAAAGGAGACCAGGGGGAGAAAGGAGACCGGGTGAGCAGGCTGGAAAGGGATGGGATGCATTGCACCACATTGCTTGTACCAGGATACAGCCTTGGTTGGAAGCATATCAGAGCCTGATGCTCCCAGAGGAGTCATTTGGCGCTGCTCTAAATTATATCACTAAACAATGAATGACAACAACTCCCTGCACTTCACAAGAAGGCACCAGTGCTAGTTCTTGATGCCCAGCTGTGGGGTCAGAGGATGTCCATGGCATCTGCTCTGGAGTCGGGGGCTCTGACACCCCTGGCCTCACCCTCTGCCTCTCCTCCAGGGAGCCCCGGGTGTTATTGGTGGCCCTGGTCCCCGGGGCAGTGATGGTGCTCCTGGCCCCCCCGGGCCCCCAGGCAGCGTTGGCCCACGAGGTCCCGAGGGCATGCAGGGCCAGAAGGTGAGTCCTCACCACAGGTGACTGGTCCCCCTCTGGGGCTGTGAGGATGGGAGGACCCAGTCCCCTTAGTGGGTGAGGGGTGGGTGGCATCTGGAGTCATGTCCCAGCTCTGTCCTGCCCTGCCAGCTTGCTGGCTTTGGGTTCCTCCCTTGTGTCCCTCTGCCCAGGGGATGGGAGTCTGAGGGGTCTGGGACCCTGCCTGTCCTTGAGTTGAGCTGGACCTGTCCCCATTCCCACCTGCAATGGCACCCCTGGGGTGCAGGGGTGGGAAAAGCAGCACATCCCTGGTTCTGGGGAGAGCAGAGAGGCTCCAGCACCCACCAGCCAGATCCTGAGCACGTGTCCTTTGCAGGGGGAGAGAGGCCCCCCTGGACAGTCAGTGCCGGGTGCACGCGGTGTGCCCGGCATCCCCGGCGAGAGAGGAGAGCAGGTGAGTGCAGGGGTGCCTGCCCCTGCCCGCACGAGCTCCAGCCAGGGCCAGCTTCCCACCTCCTTTCTGGTGTCTCCAGGGCAGTCCCGGCAGCCACGGGCTCCGTGGGGAGAAGGGGGAGCCAGGCATGACGGTAAGGAGCCAGGACCCATAGGCTTGTGGCACTCAGGTCAGTGGGGTGGGAAGGGATGCTGGATCCATCCCACTGCCACTGATGGAGGGGCTGCCCTCACCTCTGGGCTCTTCTGGACCTTGGGAAAGGGTTTTTTCTCCTCTTTAATTGCACCATCCCCCATTACTCTGTGCGACCTTTGCCCCTTCGTGTGCCTGGCAGGAGGAGGAGATCCGTGCCTTCGTCAGGCAGGAGATGAGCCAGCACTGTGGTGAGCATCTCCCACTGCTGCCCTGGGGCTGGGGGTCTGCACCTGCTGCCCCTGACCCCCACCCTGTCTCTCCCACAGCCTGCGGTGGCCACTTCCCACGGCACCAGGATTCACGTGAGCACTCAGGTTGCGGCTCTTCCTTCCTACCTCCCTGCCCCACACGTGTGGCACTGAAGGGGCCCCGGCACCCAGGTGTGCCACTGGTTTTGGGGAGCTGGAGGTGGCTGGCACTCTCCATGACCCTTCAGTCAGGGTCAGCATCAGCATCAGGACCCTGCACAGGGAGAAGGGATGGTGTGTTGCAAAAGTGATGGTGCAACAGGGATCCCCAGGGGCAGCTGGCTTGGGATGGTGCCAGTGGGGTCTGGGTGCTGCCAGGGTCTGCCCAACTGAAGGGGTCACAGGAACTGTACCCCATCTATGCTTGGGTATCAGAACTGGGGCAGGGGTCTTGCAGGGGTCAGCAGTGCTGGAGGGGAGGGTAGGCTGGAGGAGTGGGATTGGAGGCAAGGGGTGGGCTGGGATGAGGTGGGTGCTTTCTCTCCAAGGAGGCTGGGGGGCTCAGCCCAGGAGCAGCTTCCACTCTGCCCAGGGAGGAGGAAGAATTGTCCGCCAGGAGAGAGAGCATGACCAAACAGGTGATGGAGAGTCTGGAGGGCCTGTAAGATCTGGCCCCATGGGCATGTGTGCCTCCCTGTGCCCTCCCCTGTCCCTATCCTGATGGGCTCCAAGTGGGTGCTGTCTCTCTGGGCCTCCCCTGCCTGTCCCTCCTCTAGAAGCCCCCATGGCAGCCCTGGTCTGTGGTGCAGAGAGAGGAGCGGGTATTTCCAGGTCCATCATCCCTGTCCGTGTACCCTGTCAGGCTCCAGCAGGGTTGGGGCAGTGCTGGACTGCTCCACACCTGAAAGGGGTGGTTTTCCTTTGGGAAATAAGGGGAAAGCACCCCAGACTCCCTTGCCTCTTCCCTGATGCCTGTGTCCCCTTCACAGGGTCCTTCTCCACCCAGCCGTTCCCTGCTGGCAGCACTCACACAGTCCCTGTGCTCAAGCTGTCACACACTGAGGAGGAGGAGGGTGTGTCATCCCTGTGCTTTTAGTCCTTGTCCCCCTTTTTCTGTGCTCCGTGTGTGTGTGGTGTGCACTGCTCATGCATGGTGCTGTCTCCCAGGGCAGGACAGGCAGATCATGCTTGATGATGACGACCTTGAGTACGACAGCATGGATGGAGAGGAGGAGGACTACGATGAGGTCCCAGAGGTGGACAGCTTGGAGCAGCCCACACTGGATGGTGAGCTTCCCTGCACTCACCTGGCACTGAGGGTGAAGCCACTGGAGGAAACCGTGGAGCTGCCCCAGGTTTTGCTGGGGTGGTGTCTTTGCATCCAGCTGGGCAGTGGGTCCCTGTGCCATCTGTCTGGGAGAACTGGGGATTTTCAGCCCTCTTGCTGGTACCTGGGTGGGTTGCACCTTCTTTATCATGTGCTGTCCACACCATGCAGACCTTGTGCTCTATCCCCCTCACTGAAGCCATCACCAGCAGTGATGGGTGGTTTGCTGGGCTGGTGGGACCTGCTGCCTTGGCAGATTTCCTGTGCTCTGATCATGAGCCACAGGAGGGATCCCAAAGGCCCCAGGAGATCAGGGAAGTCCCAGTGGCAGCAGCCTTTGGGGAATCCCTCCACAACCCTTCCACGGGGTGCTGTGGCCATCATGTCCCCACGCCTACCCCCTTCCAGCTCCTTGCTGGGAGCTGTTCTGGGAGACAGCTTGCCCAGAGTGGTGCCTCCTGCCCTCAATTCCAGCAGCTGGGCAGAGCACAGAGATGGCTCCAGCCAAACCCTTCCCATGCTCAGCTGAGAGCCATCCCCCGCCTTCCCCTTCTGGGGTTTCCCCTCCTCTGCCAAGTGGGTCTGGCAGCCGCCAGTGTGCTGCCAGCCCCTGCCTGCCCTCACCAGCAGCGTTTTCCCGCAGCTGAGCCCTGCAGGCTGCCGCTGGACGAGGGGGACTGCCAGCGCTACACCCTGCGGTGGTACTACAACCAAAGAGTCACCGAGTGCCGGCCCTTCGTGTACAGCGGCTGCCGGGGCAACCTCAACCGCTTCGGCAGCAAGGAGGAGTGTGAGCTGCACTGCGGGCAGCGCCCAGGGGCAGGTAGGCAGAGCTGGGCACAGCTTGGCACCGGCAAGTCCAGCAGCATCCCCACCCCGTGCCGTGGGCTCAGCAATGCAGAGCTGGGGGGACAGCGCTGGTTCCCCACCTCAGCTCTGACGGCGCCTTGCTTCTCTCCACAGATTCCCGTGGCAGTGCCGGCAGCAAGGTGGGAGGGCAGCCAAAGGTGTAGGTGCAGGCAGTGTCTCGGCAGGCAGGGCTGCCTGGAAGTGGGGCCCAGCTGCCGCCCCGGCCGGGGCTGGGCTGCCCGTGGTGGCGGGGGCCACGCACCCACCAGCCCCAGCAGGAACCTGGTGCTATTTCTAACCTGTCTTTATGCTGCTCATGGGTTTTTCATTTCATATCAGTTTATTGTCATTAAGGTGAAATTTATATCAAATGGGAAACTGCCTCCCACCAAGGGCTTTGAATCCCCTTTCCCATATGGAGGTTTCCTGGGCTGTTCTCAGTTTGATTTTTAAATTATTTGTTGCCAACAGCACGGTTCTTAGCCCTGTTCCCTCTCTCTGGAAGCAGAGATGGGACTTGGCATAGCTGGGCTCCCTCCCCTCACATAATACCCTTGTACTCTTTCTTGCCCCCCACAAACCCCCAAACTCCCTCTCTGCTCCCCTCTCTCTGCCAGGAGAGCTGCCCACATCCTTGTGCCGGGCAGTGCCTCCCTGCACAACACCACTCACCCCCCATCCTGCAATCAGCTCCATCTGAATAAATTTCACCTTAACCTCAACTGGGGTCCAGTTCCCCTTTTGTGGCTGCGATGGTTTGGCAATGACCTGTGGGGAGACTGGAGGCTCTTTCCATGTGCTATCCTCCAGCTCACATGCCTGCCCGCAGCCCATCTGTCTTTAATCTGGGGGAGTCTCACCTGCACCCCCAGGCCTGTCAGGGAAACCCTGAGGATGGTGCTACGTTAGAAGAGGTTCCTGCTCGCCCACGCTTACTCTCAAAGGCTTTGTGAAAGTGATGTTGGCTGCTGGGGTCACAGCCCCTGGTTCCCCCCCAGCCCCAGGGCTGAGTAGGGACATGCCCCTCACTGCCCCAGAGCCCCAGGGGCTGCCGGGTGGGCTTTGTGGCCCCCACACATACGCTGCTCTCTGTGTATATCTGTATACAGCGAATGTATATGTGTACCACTGCGGGGGGGATGTGTATTAAAGATGCGCTCACAGGGACATGTCACACTTCTTGGCACGTTGCTGGAGTTGCCTGTGGAGTTTGGGGACAGCTCTTGAGTCAAGCATGCCTCCTGCTCACCCCAGCTGGGCTGCCCTTTCCAGCTGCCCACTGTTCCTCACCCCTTCCAGGGAACCCAGTGCCCCATCCCCATGCCCAGCACATGCCCAGCTGACACAAGCCAGGCCATGAGCCCCTGTCCAGGCCCTGACGTGTCAGCACGTGGGTCTGTGGTGCTGCATGATGTAATGTGTGAATCACTGCTGCCAGCTAATTTTGGCTACTGGGTGTGAGTTCCTGGCTGTCCCTGGGAGAAGGAACAGAGCTGGCATTATTTCTGTTCCCTGCCATCCCAGGGAGGGTGGCATAGGATAGGTCACCCTGTGGCCACAGGGGTGGGCAGACCCCCAGCGGTCTGAACCCTGGGCACCCTGGCTCCTGGCCTTAGCCAGCCCACGGGGCTGAGTGCCCACAACTCATCTCATGCAGGTGCTCACCCAGCCTGAGAGCCTTGGGATGCTCCCACAGTCCCTAAGGGGGGAACTTTTGGTCAAAACCCTTGTATATGGGGCTCACCCCACAGCATGGCCTACAGGCTGCTACCCACCTTGGGCAGCTGGCAGAGGGCCTGGGCCAGGCTGGACTGGTGCCTGCAAACCAGTGGTGTTCCAGTTGGACTGCCTTAAGGTGAGCTGCAAGCCACTGGTGTCCTGCAAACCAGCAGCCAAAGCAATGCTTGGGTTTGGCACAGCAGGGAGGTGACATGTCTCTAGATATGTCCTCCATGTGACCAGGGAGTCTGTCAGGACACTCTGCCAAACTGGTACCAGGAGATGTTTGGGGGCCGTGTGAGGCACAATGCCCAGAGAGCTGCCCATGGTTACTGGCCAGCAGCAATATGCTTGTTCTCTCCCTTCCTTGAGTAATTACCAAGGAGCAGGGAGGCCTAATTAGACGGAGAAAAAACATCTTGCAAGTCAGACATGAAACAATTGCATCTGAGCTGTCCCAGGTTCCCGCAATCCCCTCCAAATGCAGCTGGTAGAGCTGCAAGGGGGCACACGCCAACCCACATCCCAGGATGACTTCATCTGCTATTAGGCAAAATATATTAAAAGCATTTCCACCCCTCCGTCACCGTCACCCCCTCTGCGGGTCAGAGGTGGAGCTGGGACAGGATAAGAGCCAGGGCTTTGCAGAGAGCAGAGCAAATCCCCAGCTTGTGGTCCCTGCACCCCAGGAGCACTGCCTGAACATCGAGGAGACGAGGACCTGCTGCAAATGGTGAGGCTGTGCCCTTGGCAGTGCTTTCTAGGGGCTTTTAGCTGGGAAATGGGTTGCGGGGGGTTGGATGCTTTTCATTCCCCACTTCCCAGCAAGTTAACCGCCTCTGGCTGCCTACTCTGGTACTTTCCAAAGGGTTCCACCCCAGAGATATGTTGCAGGAGGTTGGTTTCACTGCTCTGCTTCCAGCTGGACAAACCCTGCTGGGTGACTGATTTTGGGGAGAGGCAGCCATACAGCAGGATTTGTGCAGTAGTGCCCCTGCACCTGCTCTGACCCTGACCCACATCCCAGCACCCTGACCCCCACCCTGTAGCACAGCACCCTGCAATCCCTGGGGCCCTCCCTGCATCAGGGTGAGGGATGGGGTGGAGAAAGTGGCTGAGGCTTGACACAACTCAGCACGTGTGGCCAGACTCCTGCCCTTGTCACCCCATTGCGATCAATATGCTGCATATTTTAGGCCAAGTGGCTCGTGTCCCTCCTTGGTGGGTGACTTTTGCCCCAGAGAGCCCAGCAACACTGTGATGAATGACATCTGCCAGGGAAGGTGTGGGAGGAAGAAAGCCCCACATCCCGCCCAGCCCTGAAACCCCAGGCACGTTACATTTCCCTGGCCAAAGGGCAGGAATGGGTCGGGGAGCAGCCACAGTACCCAAGCAGACACCCTCTGGATCAGGATTGGCTCCTCCTCTGGGTGACAGAGGAAGGGGGTGAAATTGAGGGCACAGCCAGCATCTGGCATGGGGCTGTATGAAAGGACAAGGACACCCAGGTGATTTGCTTCCCACGTCCCCTTCAGCCTCCACAAAACTCCCCATCCTGTTCAAGAGGATTAAAATCAAGGTGGAATAATGAAGGGTTCCTGAAAGGAAGGTGAAGCCCCGCCAGCTGGTGCAGGGAGTGGAGGGGTTCTGTGGGTGACACGCTGGTGGGGACATGTCCTGCCTGGGGGGCTGTGGGGCCATGGCAGGGTGAGGGGGGTGATGCTCAGCGCCAAGCCACGTGCTCCCCACAGGCACTCCCAGCCACGCTGCGAGGCAGGATGCTGCTCATCTTCCTGGTGGTCCTCGGGGCACCAACGAGAGCCTGGAAGGGAACGAGCCATGAGCAGCTCCTGCCGGGACCCCAAGCCGTGGATGGAGGGAAGCTGATGAGGCAGGAAACCACCAGCGATAACAAGATGCTGCCAGGTCTCCCTAAAATGAGGAGGGGTGACAATGGCTCTGGGGAAGGGTCTCATCTGGACAAAGCCAGCCTGCCACTGCTAGAGGGATCAGAAAGACAAGCACTGCCCTGGTCAATGAGCCCAGCCACCAAGAGAGCTGCTCCCAGGAAAAAGGGGAGGAAGGTGTCCCTGTCCCTTGATGTCCACACTCACTTACGGAAAATCCTGCTTGACCTGGCCAGAGAGAAGGAGCTGCAGGCCAAGGCAGCTGCCAATGCTGAGCTGATGGCCCGCCTTGGGCGCAGGAGATAAACTGTCCTGGCTGGGACACAGCTGGGCTAGAGAGGGCAGGGGGCTGCCCGGGGCACAGGCAGAGGGAAGCGTGGAGCAGCATCGGTGCGTCCGCAGGGGACTGTGGCAGCTCATTCCCCCGGTCTCGGAGCTCATGGCACAAGCAGCAGCCACGGGAGGATTTGGTTTAATAACCATCACCTCAGCACCACTGGAGAAGATAGAGCTGGGTTTACCTTGGCCAGTGCTGGAGCACAGCTGTTCCCAGCCCCAGGCACCACAGGGATTTTTATGTTTGGCTTTGCTCCCTGCTCATCCACCACTGAGATGTCTCTGAAGAGGCTGCATCCAGCCAGGCAGCTTTTCCTGTGTGCTGCTTCTCTCTGGGTGACCGGAGTACCCAAAATCCTCTACAAAGCTTGGCCGAGCCTCAAAGCCGGAGTTTTGCGTGAGCGTGCACAATAAAATGCAGCATCAAACACAACTTGTTGTGCTTTATATGGGTTCTGCACCCCTTTATACTCCCATTTTATGTTCCCTTTCCCCAGAGATGCTGTGAGGGCATGTTCTGGGCGGGGGTCAGCATAGGAGGTCATTAAATTCCAAACGAGGGATGTCAGAACTTGCACCGACAGCGGAGCCAGCCCCTGGCCCAGGGAGCCCACAGCAGCTCTGGGCCAACAGGGACACGGTGTTGTGCCACCGGAGCTGCTGCTTTCAGCACAGCTGGGAGATAAGAGCAGTGCAGAGCAGAGTGTGGCCGCCCCGTGCAAAGTACAGGGTGGTGCGAGCGAGGCAGAGGCCGGGGGACGCCTGCAAAGGGGCCACTGGAGCTGGTGGGGGACACAGCCATGCTCTTTGAAGAGTACTTGATGCAGGGTGAGTGAGCCCTTTTGGCTTGGAGTGGGCACTGGCTTTGGGAAAGGGGCAGAAGCAACTGGGGTGACCCCACGTTCCATGGGAGGGACAGATTTCAGGAAGGGATGTGCCAGCAGATGGTGGGTTGGGGTGAGGTGGTAAGGTGGGTAACAGGTCCTTTGCCATCTCTGCCTGACCTGAGGCTCAGGTGACACCCAGGCAGCGCTGGCCCCTTCAGACACCCCCCTGCACCCACTGGGTGTGTGCTGTGGGGCTGAGCCTGGAGTTTGTGGTCCAGGGTACAGACAGGGTACCAGTAGCAGTGGGAACAGGGGTCACAAGACGACCTGCCAGAGATGGTGCATCCAATTGGGACACTCCAGAGCAGGCAGCCTGGGTGACAACTGTCCACCACAAGAAGGGGGTTCTCCCCTGCCACCCCCACTTGTCCCTGGGACGCTGAGGATCTCCTCCTTTCCATGTCCTGCCCCAGTGTCCCATCTGTCGTCCCCGAGGCCCAGTGTGCCCCCATACTTCAGCGTCCTCTACCCCTAGCGTCCCCTCACCTCCCCAGTGCCCTTCCCCTGCCCAGCTCAGGGATCCCAGTGCCACCCCCCATCACCAGTGTTTCCCCTGGTACCAGTGCCTCCTGCCCCAGGCCCAGTGCCCTCCCCACCCCAGTGTCTCCAGTAGTGTCCCAGTGTCCTCCCCACCCCAGTGTCCCCAGCAGTGTCCCAGTGTCCCCTCCAGCCCCAGTGTCTCCAGCAGTGTTCCCTCCAGCCCCAGTGTCTCCAGTAGTGTCCCAGCGTCCCCTACAGCCCCAGTGTCTCCAGTAGTGTCCCAGTATCCCCTCCAGCCCCAGTGTCTCCAGCGCTGCCCCCGTCCCAGACCCCTCCGGTCTGACCCCAGCCCCGCCCCTCCGCCAATCAGGCCGCGCCATTGCCGATTGGCCCCGCCCCCTGCCTGTCAGTCACGGCTCCGCGCCACGCCCTGCGCCACGTCCGGGGGGCGCCCCCGCGCCTGCGCAGTGCGGCGGCCGCGGTGACAGTGACAGGCTGGCAGGAAAGGGCGGGGGCAGGAAGGGGCGGAGGCGGTGTCGGGATCGGGATCGGGATCGGGAGCAGGACCAGGATTGGGACCGGGATCTAGACTGCGACTGCCATTGCCACTGCCACGGGACGGGAGGGCCGCAGCGACAGGCCGCTCGGCAGCACCATGCTGAAGAAGTTCGACAAGAAGGACGAGGAGTCGGGTGAGGGGAGGCCGGGGGCGCTGTGAGGGAAGAGACCCCTCTGTGGGTTCGGAGCGGATTGGTGAGGGGGGACTCCTTCGTGGCTACGGGGGGAGCGGTGAGAGGGGACCCCCCTTTGGAAATGAGGGGAGCTGTGAAGGGGGAACCCCTCCTGTGGGTACGAGGGCAGATGTGAGGGGGGGGACCCCCGAGGGAGCTGTGAGGGGAGGCTCGGTGCCGGCTTGGCAGAGGGGGCTGGCTAGTGAGCACAGAGCGCAGTGGGAAGCACTGTGGAAGCGCTGTGGGAGCACTAGAGCAGTGTGCTGCTGCCTTCTCACAGCTGCAGCCAGAGGCTAAACTGCTGGCATCGGCACACCACACCGAGGTTGCCTGCCACATCACCAGGTGCAGAGCCTGAGACTAAATATTGACCATATTAGCCCTGTTCACTGTTGCCCAGCTCTCAAACCAGGTGCTAAAGCCAGGTGTAATCCAATTCATCGTTTCTGGCCCTTTTTCTGACACATGTGGTCTGCTCTTCCAACACAATCACTGCTACTTTCAGTGGATCAGAAAATCTGAGAGCACCAAGTAAACACAAAGTGATTGCCCAACTTTTCAAAACTTTAGGCTGGTTAGTAAGGAAGAGGTTGATATTTTATGTGGTGTGTAATTCAGATGGAAGTGATGCTTCATAAGACAGTGTTTCCTTTCACGGTTGAGCCTTGTGGTATCTTTTTCATCTTCCTATGAAACTTTCTACACATCTTGCTCTGCGTAACAAATCAGTGTGTCCTGAAGCAAATTGATTCAGCTTAAATCTTGGTGGTTGTTCTGTGTGACTGTGCTTGCTTTTTATCTTAATGTGCATTAAATGCTTTGCCCTTGTTTCCCTTGTCCAAAGCCTCCAGTGACGTCTTGATAAGCAGAGAATTTAGTGAGGCAGCTGTTGGAAGGGAATTGCTCTTGGCTTTAATTTTGGGGGCTGTTCTTCATTTGCACCTGCCACACCCATCGAGGTATTGATGTTACCTATGGCTAGGAGATGCAAGTATCCAGTTAATTGGCTTCTGTGTCTTTGCTTTCCACGGATGGTTTAGCTAGCCGTGGATGAGCTGCTCCCCACTCCCTTTGATATATTATTTTGAGCACAAAATGATGTTTCTCTACAAATCAGAATAAATTGTTGTTAGGTATCCAGTATTAGGAGCTTTATGAACACACAACCTCTGCTCTCCCTACATCTTCCCTCTCTGTGGAAGGAAACTTTGACGCAGGGTGCTGTGAGGACTGGGACCCCATGTACAATGTATTGCAAGATCCTGTGTGCTGTGAAACATAAAGAGGTGATGCTGTGTTGTTCATGGCTGATTTAAGGATTGTAGACATGCTGGACTATGGGAATATTGGGATGGTTTTTTGGGGCACGTTCACATGCTTATACTAGAACTGGTTCATACTCATACTAGAAATATTTTTGCTCTTTCTCCTTGTTTTCTTCTACCTCTTCAACCTCACATAAGTGTCTGTGCTTTGTTCAGCCACCTGCTGCCTTTGTAAACTTCTCCTGAGCCAGAGGAGGGCAGTTTATGAACCAGGAAGGAGCCAGAGTGCAGATGTGTTTGTGTATGTAAGGCTTACTCTAGAAAGGGCTCCTGGCATCAGCCTAGGGTGCTTCAAGCTTGGGTCAGGTCAGATTTGGGCCCAGGAGATGTTCTCTTTAGTGGATCAGGCTTTGGAACAAACACTGGAACAACCCTGGAAAAGGCTGCATTTTGTCCCAGGGCCAGGCTGAACATAGGTACTAATTAAAACCTGCTTATCAATAACTAGGAGCTTTTGAAAAGCTGCAGCTCACAAATGCTTGGGAGGCAATCTAATAGAGACCATGCAGAATGATAGTGCTTTTCCCTCTGATTATTTCATCCTTAATTGCCAGGGGTTTAATTATTTAGTGTAATTTACTTTGTTAAGTGGAACAATGAGAGCCAATTGTGTCAACAGTCAACAACATAATTGTGTCCAGCCTATCTAGTCTGCTGTCTTGTACTCTTAATTAGTGATAGAGCCAAAAATACTTTACTGGTGGATTCTTGATTGGTTTATATGCGAGGGATAAAACACTCCTGATTCACCAGTCTGGCAAGCAATACCTCTTTCTGTCTAAGCCTATCCTATCGATGCTCTAACTGCCAGCAAGCTCCCAGCCCAGGGGTGGAAATAGGTCTTTGGGGATACAGTGGAGCACAGTTATTTTACAGATAATCAGTCTACCTCAGCTCAGAGTCAGTTACTTCTGGAGGGGATGACAAATTGAAGAATGTACTGTCTGTTCTGCCTTCCCTGCCTGTCCTGAGGACATCCAATTAATAACTTCAAAGAGGGTGCTCTGATTGCTTGGTGTTCATGAAAAAAAAATCGCCCCAAAATGCTCAGACTGTTTTTAAAGTATGGGCATGGTTAAAAAGTTGCTTTCCCATGGCACTATCCCTGGAGAGATTTTTACTCTCTTTGTTTTGCAGGTGGGAATTCCAACCCATTCCAGCACCTGGAGAAGAGTGCAGTTTTGCAAGAGGTAAATCTTCCAACCATGTCCTCTGTGTACCCCACTCTGGATGGAGTCTTTCCCTCTCTTGAGCAGGTCACTGGAGAACTTCAGCAAGGAAATGAGGGTTTGTTACAGTCCTGCTTGCTCTGAAAGAAATGGACAGCAGTTCTTATTTTATTTTTGGACATATGAAGGGAGAAGGTTGAAATGGTCTCTGTAACAAATTAAAGACTGTGGACTATAAATAAAAGGAATAAAAATATCTGGGAATCACCTTAAACCAGGAAGATTGGGAAATTGGCCTTGGACACCCCAAATGTCTTGTGGATGACAATGAGAGGGGTGTGAGTGGTTATTAAATAGTCTATGAATTTTCTCTGAAGAAATGCCATTCTGTTCAAGAGCAGGTGAACATCTCAATTCCCAGCCCCTGTTGTTTCAGCATTCTCTGTTTGCTTGTGAGGTTGGGAATGGTGTTGGCTCCTGTAGCCTCGGCAAGCTCAAGTTCGTCTGTTGGAAGAGTGGTGCTTTAGCTAGCACACAATCCAGACCTGTGTGAGTGAAAGTGTGATGAGAATTTGGCCTTTAACCTTTATTGCTCTTGGATTTGTAACCCCAGACTACAAAACCAGCTGTTTAAAGGGGCCTGTGTTTAACAGGAATTAAGGGAAAATCTGATCCAAAGTCATTGAAGATCTTGCCATACCTCACTCAAAAAGTGTTGCTTCTATCATTGGCCAAGACCAGGCAGGACAGTGTTTGCAAGGGGGTGGTGGTGTCAGTCCTTGTCTGCTTTGTTTCCAGGCTCGAGTGTTTAATGAGACTCCCATAAACCCACGAAAATGTGCTCATATCCTCACCAAGATCCTGTACCTCATAAACCAGGTAAGAGAGAGAAAATGTACATCTATACAGACATGTGCATCAGGCCCAAAGCTGGTTGTGGTAATTGGGATTTCCTTTCTTCTTTCCGAACAACCAGGGGGAGCACCTTGGTGTCATGGAAGCTACCGAGTCCTTCTTTGCTATGACCAAGCTTTTTCAGTCCAATGATGTAAGTCTGCCTTTTGTTTTCTTTATTTACCTGGTAGGACAGGTTGTCCCTTGAGATATGCATTTTTATACAATCAACTTTTCTGTCCTGTCTGAAGCTACCTGATCTGAGTAGGAAGAGTAGGGTGAAAGTTTAGAAATGGTGATCAGCTTCCTAGCCCTTCCCAGATCTTGTAGCAGCTTAACTGAAGTGTGCTGTGCTCTTGAGGCAAGATTCCTCCCTCTGAATTGTTGTTTAACTCTTGAGATTGTGGTACACAGGTGGAATTTACTGTGCTTTGTCCCCAGCATTAAAAGAGCCTGCTGAGAGTCAACAATTGTGTGTCCTGGAGGAGGCTGGGAGTTAGTGCCTACCCACAGCAGTAGCACTGTCATTAGTTGTCCCCCAAACTGCAAGGCATTAAAATCATGAGACCAGTGTAGAAATCCCCAGACTCAGGAATATAAATTGTTGGTTTTCTTGCTTTTGAAGCAACACAAGGCTTTCAACCAGGAAACCAGCAAATGGTTTCAAGGTTTTTTCCTTGTTATTGTGAATGACAATAGGAAGATGAAACTGTAGATCCAGCTAAATCTGGTATTTCTATGGCCTCACCCTAAGACTGAGGGATTTAGAAGAGGAAGAGGTGTTTTGTTAATCAATATGGATTTTGTACATCTTTTACATTCGGGGAGTGGGGCTCTCTGAAGGTATCAGGCTCTTGTGATCTTCACAATAAAATTATGTAGGCAGGGAAAACTGAGATCCTTTCCTATCTGGGATCATCTCAGCTGATGCAGTTCTTGCTTTTTTTCTTGCCAGCCAACTCTTCGCAGGATGTGTTATCTGACTATCAAAGAGATGTCTTCTATTGCAGAAGATGTGATCATTGTTACTAGCAGGTCAGTCACTTCACTTTTATTGCTGTAATACTGACATGCCCTCCAGTAATGTCTGTCCAGCTTCTTGAAGATAACTGTAGTCCCTAAGCAGGGTGATGATAGGGAATGCCCTTGGTGAGGAAAAAGTTTTCCTTTATAAAAGACCATTAAAATACAGACACTGAACTCATAGTGATGTATGTAAAATGAGCTGTGTCCCCATATGCCATGCCTGTGGGTGTTTGGAATGTCTCTTGGTCACATGATATGGTAGCACTGCTGTTCTTTCCCCTTTTGCACAGGCTTTTTCATTAACTCCTGTCTGAATGCCTTGAAACTTTTTGAAGAATTCTGGCACAAATCTCAAGGCTTTCAACAGGTAGACAAGGATTTACTGCTCCTGTAGCAGCACAGAATACGACCTCACCAGGGAACAAAATTCCCTCTGTGAGTCATTCGTGAATTGCTGATCATCCCAGTGAAATGTCCTGCCGGGCAGTCAGGAGCCTAAGGGCACAGGGTCTGTGAAGGGCTGAGGCAGAAGCCAGTCTCAAGTGCTGTGATATGATGAACTCCCAGCCCTTCGCAGATGGTCTCACACTGAGCAGGACCCTGGGAAAAGGGCAGGAATGAGTGTTCAGTAAGAAAGACAAATGCCTCAGGGGTGTGTGTATGCTCCAGACTCACTTGGTGAACAGGAGCTGATGCAACTTGTTGATGGGCTTGGGACCTGAGTACTGATCTTTTCCTCCGGCCTTCCCACCCCAGTGGGATTTCCCTGAGACCTGCAGCTGCCTGCTTGGCATTCAGCTGTGATGCTGGCTGCCTGCTGCTCTGTGTGCACTGTGTGTGTGCTTGAGAGCTGCTGGCTCAGGAGTGCAGTATTGAGAGTTTCCTGTTTTCCCAGCTTAACCAAAGACATGACTGGGAAGGATGACAATTACCGAGGCCCTGCTGTGAGAGCACTCTGTCAGATCACTGATGTAAGTGCTGCTTTTCCTGTGGGGTAGCTCTCTGCCCTTCACTTTTTCCTACTTTACCCCATCCCACATTCCGCTCTGCATTTCATGCCTTTGCATCTCCCCTTTCACACTCCTAACAGCTTTCCCATATCAGCTGTTGTTTCCCTCTCCCTGCAGAGTACCATGTTGCAGGCCATTGAGCGCTATATGAAGCAGGCGATTGTTGACAAAGTGCCAAGTGTGTCCAGCTCTGCTCTTGTGTCTTCCTTGGTATGTACTCCCTGAAGCATGGGCCTGAGGGACAGTCAAGCAGGGAAGCAGTCATCTGTGGTGGGACTGGACATCTTGGGAGTTTCAGGGTTTTGTTGCTATTCCTGTCTTTGTTAACTGGTGCTCACTTTGCAAGAGATCATCAGCCTCCTGAGGCTGCAGCTGTAATGGCCAGGTCTCTGCATGCTGATCCCTTGTTCTTCTATAAGTTGCTGCTGCCAGCACACTCATGGGGAAGGCTGATTGCTTCTTAACATAAGCTGAAATTCCCAAAGCTTCCTCCATCCTTATCTCATGGGTTGTTGTGGCTTCATCTCCTTCCAGCACTTGCTGAAGACCAGTTATGATGTGGTAAAGCGCTGGGTGAACGAGGCTCAGGAGGCAGCTTCCAGTGACAATATCATGGTGCAGGTAGGACACCCACTGCCACCAGGGGAATAGCCAGCAGCAGCTGGGCATGGAGCAAATTGCTGGAGCACCAGGCACCTCTGGGTGACAGGACAAAAGGGGGAAGAACCCACCATGAGTTTGTGACGTTTTCTTTCCCTGCACAGTATCATGCTCTGGGCTTGCTGTACCATGTGCGGAAGAACGACCGCCTGGCAGTCAACAAGATGCTCAGCAAGTTCACACGCCACGGTCTCAAGTCCCCATTTGCCTACTGCTTGATGATCCGAATAGCTAGCAAGCTGCTGGAGGAGGAGGCTGGCAGGTGAGCGGGCTCCTTTGCCCTGCTGAAAGAATTTCCTGGTCCTGCTTCCATCTCCTCTTGCAGGCTCACTTGTCATCTCATTATTTCTGTCTTTGAAGAGCAGCATGCACCTTCTACCCTCTTATTGTTGGGTAAAAGCAGAGAAAATACAGAATGTCTTCGTGGTTGTTTTGAGATGGCTTCTGTGAGTCTTGCTTGCACATCAAATACTATCTTGTTTCTCTGGACTGTTCTGCATAGCTGTTCTTTGTTCTACTTCATTTTCTCTGTCTTCTGTAATTGCTTATCCACCTGGTATGCAGTGTGGCTTCCTGGTAGATAGGAGTTGTGGTGTGTACAGTCATTTCTCACTGTGTGAGAGTTGAGGGAGATTCCCTTTAGCCTGTAAGGCAGAGGGTGTCTTCTCAGAAGGCAGCCTGACTTTCAAGCATGCTGGAAGTACAGTATAATGACCAATGCAAAATCTGGGGACAGAGTGGGTTTATGGCTGCTTTTACCTTTCCATGGGCTATGGGACCTGCCCATTTCTGCTGCTGAATTCTTAATTTCTGTTAGTACCTTTGCTTTAATTCAATCTTGTGGGGTCTTCTGTCCCTTAGCCGCGATAGCCCCCTGTTTGATTTCATTGAGAGCTGCCTAAGAAACAAGCATGAGATGGTGGTGTATGAAGCTGCATCTGCCATCGTTAACCTGCCCAACTGCACTGCCAAGGAGTTGGCTCCGGCTGTCTCGGGTAAGTGGGGTGCTCATGGCCATGGTGAGGGAATGATGAGCCTCCAGTGGTGACACCTGCTGATTGTCCCAAGAAACAATGACCTTGTATAGTTTCAGGCTTGTTGTGCTGCTGTATCCTTTTTTGCTTTATGCTGCTGCTGAGAGCCTGTGGTGTGTGTGAATAGCTTTGTTCTTGTAAAGGTATTTCCTGGTGTGTTCAAGTGTGGGTTACTTCATGGGTCAGTTCTGGAAAAGGAGCAGCGTTTGCATGAAATGGAGAACAGCAGTTCAAATTGACTTAATAGGAAAGGTGACAAGGTGATGAATTTGGCTTTCACAGGCAGCAAAGTATAGCAGCACTGTGGAAGAAGAGGGAGGTGGGTAAGAGTTAGTTGTCAGCAGGGATGTGACAAAGGCAAAGAGGACACGAAGAAGGGAGGAATCTGTTAAAGGTACAACTGCTTCTTAAGCATGTTTCTAGTTACCTTATGCTTGCAGCTGTCTCTTCACTGAGGCTCTTGCTTTAGGTATGAAATGCTTCTCAATAATAGAGTGCCTAAACATCTGTCTTTGTTGGTTTTCCCACCTTGCAGTTCTGCAGTTGTTCTGCAGCTCCCCGAAAGCAGCACTAAGATATGCAGCCGTCCGTACCCTCAACAAGGTAGGAGCCAGTCTCTTGGGAGCTCCAATAGTGTCTCTCATGCAGGGAGGTGCAGACTTCAGAAGCAGGGGGTCAGATTATGTGATGATTTTGTGTGAATAACCTCTGCCTTGTGCTACAACCTTACATTTCATTGCTTGCTGCCTGGAATAAAACCTCAAAGAACACTCTATAGAAGGAAAAAAAAACCCTGATAATTTTCACTGGTCTCTTAGAATGTCACTGGTCTTAGTGTTACTGCATTCCCTTCTGAGCTTCCCATGGTGAGGGAGTTCCTTGTAAAACAGGGATCAAACCTTGATGATGCTTCTTGCCACTCCATGGCAGTCTTCATTCCAGCTTTTCCCTTCCACTTATAAACTCTACAGAAGGAAAAGAGAGAATGGCAGTGTCTGGTAACTGTTGTGCTTCCACCCATGAAGCTGTTTTGCACAGCTAGTCTGGCTGAATTTTTGTTGGGAGTTCATAGCTTGCTTTTCTTACTATATAGAGTTTAAAATAGTAGAAGATTGTTTATTACTACTGCTTTTTTTCCAGCAAGGGGTGCAATTCTGCAGGAAACAAGAGCTTGTTACCTAAACTCCAGATTAGCTGTTTGTCTGAGATGTCCCTCATCTACAGTCTATACCACTTACTTCTATGGGAAGGAGTGAGTTTTGCTGGGTTTTGCCAGCTGGGCCTTTTGCATCTGTTGGATTTTCATTCTTCCTTCACTGCTGCAGGTGGCCATGAAGCACCCATCTGCTGTGACTGCCTGTAACCTGGACCTGGAGAACCTTGTGACAGACTCCAACCGCAGCATAGCCACTCTGGCCATCACCACGCTGCTGAAAACTGGCAGTGAGAGCAGCATTGACCGGCTCATGAAGCAGATCTCCTCTTTCATGTCAGAAATCTCAGATGAGTTCAAAGTAAGGAAGTGGGAGGAGAAGGAACACCCAGATTCCTGAAGAAACCTCATAGTCTATGTCCATGTTTGTGTGTGTGCTCTAAACCTGCATGGAGCTGCTTCCAGAAGCAGCAGAATATTTGCAGGGAGGAGAAAGAATCTGAAGTTTTCTGCCTAAGCCATGCCTCAGTCCTACAGCTCCAAAGTTACATGCTCTCTTCTGGGGAGATGCCTTCTGAGAATCAAATCTCCTTCTTTCCAGTGGGTGTGGGCTTTCTTTAGGGGCTGGCCAGTGCAGAAAGATCAGTCTCCCCCAGTTCCTAGGCTTGTACCTCCCGGAACTGCATTTGTTGAGTAAGTAATGACAAAACATGATTTCTGGACTAGGGAGACCAGAATAAAATTGATACAATTTGGCTATTTTTTCCTGCCTGGTGGAACAGAATTGTTTTTTACTTGCCCCCTTTTCCTGCAGGTGGTCGTGGTGCAGGCAATCAATGCTCTGTGTCAGAAGTACCCTCGCAAACATGCTGTCCTCATGAACTTCCTCTTCACTATGCTTCGGGAGGAGGTAAGTTTGCACCACAGCTATGTGTGCCTTGCTTGTGTGCATGAACAGTACTCCCTGTGAGTGTCAAGCTTTTCCTGATAAGGCTGTGCAGTGAAAGCCTCTCTCGAAAAGGTTTGCAGTCTAACTGCAGCAATGCCCAGCTGTGCACAATAGTTATAAGCATACTGCTAGGCGTATTTTTAGTGTGGTTTTCATTCTGTGATTTTTTTTCTGGGGGTTTATTAACTCTCCAAGCAAATGCAGGCAACAGCAGATCTGTTGGCAGTCTGTGTGTGTATCACATTTGAACCAGCTTTCTTTTATCCTTTGACAGCAAATTCCAAGAAGTTTCGATAACAACCTCTTTATTGATGACACGGGACCACTTTTGTTCTGGTATCTGTGCTGTGGCAGTGAAGGGATCACGAGTACCTACAACCATTCTCTGCATTCAGTCAGACATAAATTGCAGAAAGACAGCTTTACAGAGGTTTGCTGAGGCTGTTTCTAAAAGAGCAAACATGCCTGCAGCACAGCTGGCACCACTGCTTGCTCTGACATCACTTTCTGCCAATTACAGCCTCTCAGCTGGGAACAAACCAGAGCATCTCATTTTCCTCCTGTGAAAAATGGACCATTCTCGTTTCCCAGATTTTCTGTGGGTGGATGGTATCATTTTGAATGTGGTTTTGTACTTCAAACCATTCTGTTTTAAAGCTTTTTTAATCTGAAGTAGCTCCAGAAAGAGCCAAATGCCCAACACTCTGCATGTAATTGGCAGAGGGTAGCGTGCAGTTTAATCCCCTGGTGTGTATTGAGGACATTAGTAAATAATGTGTGAAGATAACCAAGCATTACTGGCATATCAGGTTGTGTCTGTACCTGGGGAGGTATTGATTGCCTATCATCCCACACTAATGGAGCTATTTGCTGCGTCCTGCTGTGACAGATATGATCCTTCATATTTTTCTCTTGTGATTCATCCTCAGATGTCTAGTGCTAAAGGGGAGAGGGCTGGGCTTTTTCTCCTCCCATATGGCTGTTTTTAAGCTCTAATTCTGGCAGCAGAGGATTCTGATGGAGATAAAAGCCCTTCAGACAGATGAATTCTTTTACTCTTGGGTTAGGACTTGGTTTTTTTTCTTCAGTGCAGCCATTCTGAAGGGAGCTGGCAAGAGAGCTTGAATATTAGCTGGCCCTCTGGGTGTAAAGAGGGTCAAAAGTGAGGGCAGAATTACTGCCCTCCTCCTTTCAAATACACATTAAAAAGCACTGAGTGTGAATGACCTTTTCAAAGGAATGTTTTTCCTGTCTGGCTAGCTCAGAGTCTCTAAAATACTTTGAGATTTCCAGCTGAGCAGTTCCCTTTTGCTCCTCAGGGCGGCTTTGAATACAAGAGAGCCATCGTGGACTGCATCATCAGCATTATTGAGGAGAACTCAGAGAGCAAAGAGACAGGCCTGTCTCACCTCTGCGAATTCATCGAGGACTGCGAGTTCACTGTGCTGGCCACCCGGATCCTCCACCTCTTGGGGCAGGAAGGGCCCAAAACCAACAACCCCTCCAAATACATTCGCTTCATCTACAACAGGGTCGTTCTGGAGCATGAAGAAGTCCGGGCAGGTAAGTGACAGACCTGGGAAGCTCTCTGCTCTTGGACAGATCTTCAGGGAGCCATAGTGTATGAATGCCTCTGCTTTTGAGGGCTGTGATTCCCTCTAGGCCTGAGCAGATCATTTTACACAGCAAAGATCCTGCAGTAGTATTGATGGAAGAGGTGGCCTGTGGCTGAGAAATGGGAAGGGATATGCACTGGCTCTGAAACTAGACAGAGGTTTGCAGGCACTTCACTGTAATACCCCTGCTTCTTTCTAGTCAGTTTTACTAATGTACACAGTTTACTGATGTAGCATCTCTGACATGGCATTTGATCAAGGCCAAGAAATGGAGGAAACTTCAGCTTATTTCTTTGCTTTCTAATTCTGTTTTCATGACTTCTGCTACAGGTGCTGTAAGTGCCCTGGCCAAGTTTGGAGCTCAGAATGAGGAGATGTTACCCAGTATCTTGGTGTTACTTAAAAGGTCAGTTGTGCCTCAGAGTTTTCCAACATCCTAGGTGAAAAAACCTGTTTGTTTGAGAGCTTGTCTAGTCTCTTCTAGCTGTGGGTCTGAGAAGGTGCAGGGGGTACCCGTGGTCCTGTGATAGGATCACCACTGCATTCAGCACCACAAAGTGGACAGAAGCCATGTGTGGCAGAGTACTGCTTTTCTATTACAATTACTAGGAGATTGCTGGATCTCCCCAGTGGCATGTTTTTTCTGGTGCTGTGATGTGTCTTAGTCACGTGGATTCTGAACATAGTTTTCCACTTTCCTCTCAGGTGTGTGATGGATGATGACAATGAAGTGAGAGACAGAGCCACCTTCTACCTAAATGTTCTGGAGCAGAAGCAGAAGGCCCTCAATGCTGGCTACATCCTGAATGGTACTGTAGGAAGGCCTTAAAACAAGTCTGTGCCTCTTTCCTGGTTTAACAAGAATTAAACTTAAGACCTGGCATTGTTGTGGTTTTGGTGACCTGTCCCTTCTGTCCCCAGGGTTGACGGTGTCCATCCCTGGCCTGGAGAGGGCTCTGCATCAGTACACCCTGGAGCCTTCTGAGAAACCCTTTGACTTGAAATCTGTTCCTTTGGCAACAGCTCCTATCATTGAGCAAAGAGCAGGTGAGGAACCGGGTCCCCTGAATGCTAGTGATTCCCTGCTTTGGGCTTGCTGGGAATTGCTGAGCTCCATCCTATTTGAATTTTGTGAGATTGCTTCTTCTGGAAAGACTAAGGCCTGCAAATCTGGTTGCTCCCACATTAATATTTCAGTTTAGTCCAACTACTAATAATAGTTGGCAATCCTCACTGGAGCTGCTGCAGTTCTAAAGCTGCTTAGGAAGCCAAATATGGGTGTCTAGTCAATATCGAATGAAAAATGAGCTCCCTTCCTTTCCTTAATCAAATCCCTCTCCAGACACTGATCTGTCTTCTGATTTAGTAATTTCTTACTCTTCTCCTTCAAATCTTCGGGTTTTGTTTTTGTTTGCAGAAAATGCCCCCATTGCTGTAGTGAAACAGCCAGAGAAGGTGGCAGCAACACGGCAAGAAATATTCCAAGGTAAACTGATGCAAGGCCACTCCTCTGCCCATGTGTGAGAACTCTGTAGCCAGTCTCCTGCTGAGCCTGCCTTAGCCCCTCTGGCTTCTTCTCACCTTCTTGCAGGGAGTGACATGGGCTCCCAACTTAAGGTCAACTGTTCAATCCTGGAGGGTGGGGGTGCCTGCACTCATCTTTTTTCTGTCTTGCAGTAGGTGTGAGCAAAGGATGACTCCTTTTAATTTTAAAAGACTCTAGGGAATGTCGATGGGTATTTGATGGATAGTTCCTTGCTGTAGCAGCTTCTGGCAGCTGAAACAAGGGGTTTGAAACTGCTAACACCTCCTTGTGTCTTGAGGAAGGCAGTAATTTGTGTCCTCTATTTCAGAGCAACTGGGGGCCATCCCAGAGTTTCGGGAGCTGGGCCCACTCTTCAAGTCGTCCCCAGAGCCTGTGGCCCTGACAGAGCTGGAGACAGAGTATGTGGTTCGTTGCACCAAGCACACCTTTGTCAATCACATGGTGTTCCAGGTGGGTAGCTATGGGGTATGGTGCTGAAGACTCTTAAAAAATAAGCTCCTGACTGGCTAAAAGCTTCATTGTGAAGACATATCTCAGGGATATCATAGAATCCTAGAATGGCCTGAGTTAGAAGTAACTTTAAAGATAATATAGTTCCAACCCCCCTGCCATGGACAGGGACACCTTTCACTAGACCGGGTTTCTCAGAACTCCATCCAACCTGCCCTTGAACACTTCCAGAGATGCAGCACCCACAGCCTGTGTTCAAAGCACGACACTGCAATGAGTAGTCCTTAGTTTCTTATCCATGGCAGCAGAACCCCAAAGAAAATTAATAAGGGTGGGAGGGGGTATGTCTGAGCAATGCTTACAGGTACAGTCAAATCCAACAAGCACTAGATGGGGCTGTTCTCACGGAGCAGTTGGCAAGGGGATCTGTGTTGTTTCCTCAGAGTCCCCAAGCACGTGGTTTGGGCATGAAAGAGTGAAGTGACTGCATCTGAGAAGCTGAAAAGGGTACCCAGGAAAGGGATCCAGTGGGGGAGGGCTCTTCACCCGCTATGTTTTGTTCTAGCCTGTAGCACAGGTGCTTTCTTCTGTACATCCTGGCCTTGGCTGTACCACCCTGCTGCTGTGTGTGAGATGTTAGGATTGATGTGCCAGTCCCCCTTGCCTGTACCTCAGGGAGTCGAGGCACAGCGAGTCCTTTGCTAGCTTTGTGTTTTGTCTTTAGCCAGCTCCTTCCTCAAAGCTCAGAACTGCTTACACAGCCCTCACAGGGATTGACCTTTGCCTCTGTTGTCCATCTACCAGATGCAATTGTATGAGCTTAAGAGACTTGGCATTGCAGCTGGAACGAAGTCTAATCAGCAAGTTTAGACTTGCTGAAAACATCAAGCTTGCTGAAACTTGCTCAAGCTGCCCCTAGTTTTAGCCATGCAAAGGATCATCTTTTATCTTCTGTGAAGGCACTGTGTCCCTGTAGCTTCAAGTGGGATGATGTAGGCAACACAGTACTTGCATTTCCATAGAGCAAAGAATTAACCCAGGAATGACTGTCCAGGACATTGGAGCAAAAAGTTCCATACTAACTGGTGAACTGAAACAGGCAGAAGCTGACACATCCCTGCCCTCACTGAATTTGTGGTCCTGCTTGGATTGCAGAGGGCAGGCCTTGGATTGGTGTTTTAAGTCTTGTTTCCTTAAAAAAAAAGTTTGCTGGAGCACTGAACTCACCAGCAGGGTTTTAGTTTCTCCCTTAAAGCATTTAAATTAGCACTTTTTTGTCAAGTTGCTCTGTAATGAGTCAGCTGATAGCGAGGTGCACCATGAAAACATAGAGGGCTGGGGGTTCATGGGCTGACACCAGACTCCCACTGTGCCTAAGCTAAGTCTGATCTTCGGTGAGTAGTGAGCAGCTTCAAGCTGTTGCTGCTTTCCCCTTTCCTGTTCAGTTTGACTGCACGAACACCCTGAATGATCAGATCCTGGAGAATGTTACAGTGCAGATGGAGCCAACAGAGGGATATGAGGTCATTGGCTACGTACCTGCCAAAACCCTGGTGTACAACCAGCCAGGTACCTGCTACACGCTGGTGGCACTGTCTGAAGAGGATCCAACAGCAGGTAAACAGTCTGCACTCTTTCTTACTGTATTGCTTATCCCCACACATTCTACCTTGCATCCCAGCCAGATATTTATAGCCTGTGTGTGGGTGCAGCCCTGAGTGATGCTGAGCATGACTTGTCTTTGCTGTTTCGGGGGCTGTCAAGCCTTCCTTCTCCTCTGCTGGTTCCCTTGTGCTGTAGTACTGCCAAGTCGGGCTGTGAGAGCTGGCAGATTAGTTGTCTTTCATGCATCCTGGCATGTCCTTCAGCCTTTCTTTGTGTTAGACATGGGGAGGTTGGTGCTTGTAAAGTGCTGAGAGTGCCCAGATGCTCTGAGTAGCAAAGGGGTGTTTCAGACAAACCGCTAGAATTTCAGTGATGTCTGTTTGAACTGAATATGCCCCTCCCTGTTTGCCACTATCCAGAACATGAACCAGGCTTTACCTGTGGTCTCCCTGGTTTGTGCTCTGGAACTGCTCTCCTGCTGTGTTGCTGCTTTCACTCAACAGTACCCATCTTCGAGGGGTGAGTCATCGCTTCCTCTCCCAGCCGAGTGGTATTAAAGAGCTGCAGGATTTCAGTGCAAGGGGCTTTCATTTCAGAGGCGCTTGAACGGATCCCTAGATACGGGCATTGCCTCTTCACAAGGTGCTGGTGGGACATGTTTAGTTAGTATTCCCAACACAATGTGAAGTTCATTAGTAATAGCACTTGATCTGAGGATTATGGTCTTGGACAACCATCATGAGCCTGTCTTTATCACTGTTTGCTTAATATTATAAATAAATAGCTTGTCCTTGAGAGACAGAAACTGTTGGAGAGCTCTCTCTAGGTCAGTGGCTAAGCCTGTGCTGCTGACAGTGACTGGGAGAGCCTGGCTTCCCCAAACCTCCCAGCCCCGTTCTACCTCAGGGAAGTGTGGATATGGTGGTAATGTGAGCTTTGCCTTTGCTTTCTTGTCTCCAGTGGCCTGCACATTCAGCTGCATGATGAAGTTCACTGTCAAAGACTGTGATCCCAACACGGGTGAGACGGATGATGAGGGTTACGAGGATGAGTATGTGGTAAGGAGCTGGGCGTGTGCCTGATCATGGAAACTGCTGTCATTTTGTGGGGTTTTGTGATCTGAACTCTGATCCCTGCAAGCAATGATGTGACCACTGACACTAAAGTGGGCAGCATCACGTAGAGGAAGCTCTTGCTGTCTCTGGTGCAGATGGGAGTTTGCTGAGCTTGCTTTGTCTCATTTGGAGTATTATCCTGTTGCACTGTAGCTGGACACCTGACTGTGCAGGATATGTATGTTTTGGGAGGCCATGGTGCAACCTCCAGGTTTGGCTGACTGTGCCCTATGGGCTCCAGCAATGGCACACTCAGGGTTGTGGAGACAGAGGGCTGTTGGGCATCTTTTGTTCTGTGTGAGTTGCTCTTGCGGTGGTGTGGTTAATTGCCTAGAAGCTTGCCTGGCCCTGGAAAGTTGCCATCCTTGTTCTTACTCTGGGGGAGGTGGAGCTCTTCCCTCCCCAGCACTGACACTGCTGAAAGCAGCAGTGCTGCAGAAGCACCTCTCTTCCTTGGAGAGGAAGGGATGTTGTTCACAGCCTCAGCTTGGCCTGTTAGCTCCAGAGACTGTTTTCTATGCATTGCCTGTCACTGCTGTGAATCTGATTAGAGGCGCTGCTGTGCAGTGAGTCACTGTCTTCCCAGAAGGAGTGGAGAGGGTTTTTCTCAATGGAACATGCAAAGTTAACCCTTCTCTCAGCTTCCTACCAGTCACCAAGGCAATTGAGTGATACTTAAACAAACTCTTCAATGTGTTTCAGCTAGAATCAGGAGGAGATTGTTTCCTGCAGCAGTTGTTGGAATGAATGCAGGCTGGTGTCCTGCAGGGCACTGCCTGCCCTTCATTACACACTCTGGAGGGACAAGCCTGCTTCTGCCTTGCACAGGTGCAGTCACAGCAGCAGCTCAGCTACCCTGGTGCCAGTGTTAGGTGATCGCACACATGTGACAGTGTCTCACTTTACCAGCCTACAAAATGATAAGCCAGAAAGACAAAGCATAAGCTTACATGCATTCCAGGGAAGCAAATGCTCAAGCAGCTATTTCTAAGCTTTTGTTTTTCCCTCTGTTTTGGCCATTTGTCCAGTGCTTTGATCTCTTGTCAGGCCAAGGGCTGTGCTCAAAGCAGGAACCTGGTTTGTAAGCCCTGGAAATGGCATCACAGTGCCTTTCTCAGGCCTAGCAGTTGCTCAGTAACAAACCAGAAGCGGAAGTGGAGGCAATCTCCTGCATCCACCTGATCTCAGGGAATCCAGTCTAAAGTTCACTCTGGGGATAACAGGGTTAAGAACAACCACATTTCACTTTAACCTTTTCTACCACCAGCTTGAAGACCTGGAGGTAACAGTGGCTGATCACATCCAGCGAGTTCTGAAGCCAAACTTTGGAGCAGCCTGGGATGAAGTGGGTGATGAGTTTGAAAAGGAAGAGACCTTTACTTTATCTGCTATTAAAACCCTTGAAGGTAAGGAAGGGTGTGTGAGCACAGCAGAGCTCTTATTTTCCCTCCAGCAGACAGAGTCCAGAGGCCCAGTCTGGGTCACTTTAGATCTGTCACAGAAAGGCTAATGGGGCAAAACCCTTCACAAGCTTTACACCACAGCTGTTAAATAGGGAGCTACAGTAACTGTGATAAGTTAGTTCAGGTTTCAAAAAAGCAAATGAGTGTTTTGGGACCAGTGGAGACCAGGCGGGATTGTGGAGGCAAGAGACTATCTTGCTTTGCTCTTGCACTTTACCCTTCCAAGCAGACAAGACCATAGTTCAGTTATGAACTCCCACCATTCTTCTTGACGCCTGTAAGAAAAAATGAAAACAGCAGAAGACATGAGGTTGGTGGGCAGGCTGGTTGGGGTAAGCTCTCTTCTCTTTCATCATGTATTAAAGTGTCCTTCTATTTTTACTCAGAAGCCTCAAAACTCAGTTCTTTTGATGCCTTAACAGGGTGTCCTTGTCCTGTAGCCATCTCTGTGTTCCCTTGAACAGCCCCTTGGGGTTTGAAATACTCTCCTTGAGGCCTTTCCATATTTCTCCTGAAGACCTGTGTCTCCTGCAAGACATGTCCTTCCTTTGCATGTCCCCAGAGAAGCGAGCAGGCTGTCAGGGCTGTGCAGTAAGTGCAGCCAGCTGCACTCTCCTTCTGCCCTTGTCTGACTCGTTCCCCCTCTTCTTTCTGTTGCACATTTGCTACATCAGATAACAGAACTCTCCCACGGTGGTGGGGGTTTTTGTGTGTTGTCTTTGCATCCTTGTGGCCTCCAAAACCATGATTCTGGACAAGGAACATTAACTTGTAGGAAGGGCTTGAGTCACCTTTAGGTGCTCTTTATGTGCCCCAGTTAAGATATCTGTGACACAGAGCCCATTTTATTTATTTTTTCAAACAGAGGCAGTGAGCAATATTGTGAAGTTCCTGGGGATGCAGCCCTGTGAGCGGTCAGATAAAGTGCCAGATAACAAGAACTCTCACACACTGTACCTCGCAGGTGAGCTGTGGGGTGAGGATCTGCGTGAGGAGCAACTCTGGGAGGTTGCACAGAGCTGCCTGTTGAAAATCAGGGCAGGAGTTTCTGATGGAGCCCACTGTGCTCTGGGTTGGATTTTGAGGCTTGTTCCTGTCATGATTTCTGTCTCTGCAGTGCAGAGCAACTGGTTTTGGGATCAGGGAGGGTGCTGTGGTGGGGATGTTGGGATCAGCCCCAGGCTCAGCTGGGTGGAATTTGCTGTCTTCGGGATCTGTGGCACCTGCTTTGGAGCAAGCTTGGTGTGGGAAAGACAGCAGCCTTACACAGCAGATGAGTACCAGAGCTCTTAGACATGTCTGGATCTCTTCTCACCTGGAGTTTATTGTATGCTTTGCTTTCATGAGTTTTACAGTAGCAGGGGTCCCAGGTATGTTACAATGAATGGGAACTGAGCTGCTTTAGGGTCTCCCCTGGCCCAGTACTAGGATCTGCCAGACTACCTGTGGGAAACCTACCTCTGCCAAGCAGTAGTGTTCATCTTCAGACTGGCAGAGGAGAGCAACCTGCAACGTGCTCACCCCTTCCTCGCCCTCTCCTCTCCAGGTGTGTTCCGGGGTGGCCATGACCTCCTGGTGCGGTCTCGTCTTGTTCTCACTGACACGGTGACGATGCAGGTCACGGCCCGCAGCGCAGAGGAACTCCCTGTGGATGTGATCATGGCCTCCGTCGGATAAACCCCACTTTCCAGGACTGTCCTGACTCCGAGCCCCCGCGGGCAATGCTTCTTTCTCGGGCAGCAGAAATAGGGATCACGGTCACTACAGCAGCTTTTGTGTTCTCTGCAGTACAGCTGTACTTGTCTATAAAATCACCATGTTTTTAAGCTCTGGCTACGCCGCGCTTTGTCCCCGTACCGGAGCGTCGCGGCCGCCGCTCCCTGTCCTCCTGCTGTCGTTCCAATAAAGCAGTGTTGTGGCTCTTCCTGGCTGTGTCGGGGGCGGGACCGGCGTTTCCGCGGCGCGGGCCGGCCCTGCCCCCGGCCGCAGCCCCTCCCCGCGGGCGGGCGGCAGCGGAGCGCGGCGCCCGGTGCCCCGCAGAGCCGGCGGGATGTGCGGGCGCACCGCCTGCTCCCTGGGCGCCGACAACCTCCGCCGGGCCTGCGCCTACCGCGACCGCCGGGGCCGGCACCGACAGCCCGAGTGGGTGCGGGGGGAGCGGTACCAGCCCTCCTACAACAAGGGCCCGCAATCCAGCGGCCCCGTGCTGCTCTCCCGCCGCCACCTCCACCAGGTACCTCCTCCCTCGCTTCGCGGACCGGCCACACGGGCGGTAGGGCCGCATCCCGGCTCCGGCGGGGGCCATTTGCGGCGGGGGGCGGGTGCTGGGCATCCTGCGGCTCAAATCGGAGCGGAGGGAAGGAGGCCGTGCCTCCCGAGGGGTGGGGGACTCGCTCTGAGCGGCCGCGATTTGTTTGGTTTCGCTTTGCTGTACGTGGCAGGTATTGAATTTTCTAATTGCAAAAATGTCGCTTCTTGTTAACATTTACATGTTCAGAAGGAGGAGAGGAATCGGTACCGTGCTTCCAGCACAGTGTTTATGTTTTCTGCAAAAATGCGTATGTAAGTGCTTAACCTTGGTAGAGTTTTTTCCCAAAGGCCTGTAATTGCTCTGCTGGTTTTAATCGGCTTTCCTGAGGCGCTTTTTTTTTTTTTTTTTTTTTTAATTTCACAATTCTGCGGCGTGTGTCCAGGTCACGTTGATAGTAGGGGAGAGTAGAGAGAGAAAAAAATTAAAAATCTCAACTCTGGAGCGGTACAGTAGCTGTACACCTGTGCTGACCGTTGTCCCCGCTAATTTAAGCCTCACCCGACCTCCCCCGGACAACCTGGGCAACCTCTACGGCTGTTGGTGCTGCTCGTTTGGTTTCACACAGAAAGGCTGCCCGGCCAACTGCTGCTCTTTGGCGTTCAGTGGGGTGAAACGGGGTGTGCTCAATCGGAACACCCCGATCTGGACCCGCTCTGCTCTCCCTCCCCAGCTGGTGGGGCACCTGCACTTTGCAGCCGTTACTGGCACAGGTGATCAGGTGGGACCACTCAGGAGGGCCGTGGCCAATGCCATCAGGCATCCCTCGTGCGCTCCTTTCCTGCTTTGGGAGTCCCACGTTCCCCCGAGAGTAGGCAATAGAGCTGATGGGGCAGGGAATGTGGTACAGGTCACAGGCAGACACTTGCTTAGTTGTCCATCACTGTTCAAGTTGTTGGGATGCTGGTGCGGTGTTGGGTGTCCCTTTTTGCCACTCCTGCCCTGAGGGAGGCTCTAAAAGACTGCACAGAACTGGGCACATACACATCCCTGCATACACACAATAGTAGGTGTATGTGTGTGTCTATCTACTGCAGTCCTTTGGGAGCAAACAGCCCAGGAGGTGCTGCCAGGGCTGTGGGCAGAAAGTGAGAGCAAGCTGGGGGAGAATTGAAAGCCACAAACTGCTTCCTTTGTCCAAAGGCAGGTAATATGCAAAGCACAAGCAGTGAAAGTGCACCAGGTCAGGAGAAATCACATTATTAAAATGAAAGTGAGGCTTTTACCCCTTTGGAATGTTTGGTGTCACCGGGGGAGGTTTTGAGGACTTTGACACCAGCCTGACATGGCTGTTTACTCAAGAGCTCAGGAGTTCACGTCTCCAGCCATTTCCACTAAAAACAACCTGTGTTATTTCTTCCAGAAAGTTGTTGGGTGAGCCTCACGGAGACAGTTCTTTATTCCTGCAAAATATTAATGTGCTTTCTACTGAAGATTAATTCTTACAGGAAGACTGTTAAGAATATTGAGAGTTATAATTAGTGGCTATTTCTGCATGGCTTGTGAGGGAGGGGCAGTGAGCCCCAGCTTGTCTCTTGGCAGAGATGCTGGCCAGATTTGCTCTTTTAGGAGGAAAGGCCACATCCACAGGACTTCCCAAAGCCCCTCTCTCAAGCTGTGGGGATGCTTGTGGTCTCTGTGATGTGGCTCTGACCTGAGGTGTTTTTCTGTCTCATTCGAAAGGATGCTGACTCCTCTGAGCGGGTTCTCATGGACATGCGCTGGGGCCTGGTGCCGTCCTGGTTTAAACAGGACAACCCCTCCAAACTGCAGTTCAACACTTCCAACTGCCGCAGCGATACCATGCTGAGCAAGTCCTCCTACAAGGTGAGCTGCTGCCACCTTTGTGTCCTGCTTGAAGAAATCTTGTAGTTGGCAAAACCAGGGCTGAAACATCTGCTGAGTGTGAGTGCTGGTCACCACTCGCTGTTGCACAGGGGAGCAAGTCCCTGTACTGCAAAGCTGGGGGTTTCACTAAGACAGAAGAACTGAAAAGGCAGTTACTAGCAAAGCTCGTCATAGCACTAGTGGTGGCATTTGTGCGTCCCAGGGATAATTTAGGAAAGCCCTGGGAGGGAGTGAGAGGGCTGGGTGGTCGTAGGAGCCCTGTTCTCCATTGCAGGCTGCCTGAGGCTGCTGTTAACTGCTCACTTGTGCTGTCTCTCCTCAGGGTGCTCTCCTCAAGGGCAAGCGCTGCGTGGTCCTGGCAGATGGCTTCTACGAGTGGCAGCAGCAGAGTGGGGGGAAGCAACCCTATTTCATTTACTTCCCCCAGACCAAGGACGCCATGGTAGGGAGTCCCTCACTGTGTCTGAGCACTTGCACCCAGCTCTGGGCCTCTGCTCCATCCAGCTGCCTGGGGAGCAGCCCACTTCCCTCTTGCTGTGCCCATCTCTAGGAGTCTGTTTCCCAGTAGGGCTGTGTTCTGCACTGGGCTTGGCACTCTGTCATCCCTCTGTGGCTGGCAGTCCCCACCGCAGCGGTCTCCAGGCTGTAAAAGGTGACACAGCGTCCCCGCTGTCACGGTCACTGCTCCCCACATGCCGGATATTTGCATGGGTGGGCAGTGTGGCTCACAGGGGACTGGGCTGGGAGTTTCACTACCTCTTTCCTTTGGCTGAACCAGTGGTTGGGGTGTTCAGATGGGGACGAGAGCACTGGCTTACCTGTGAGAAGGTGAGGGTCTGGTACCTCTCCTGGAGTTACCTCAAATCAGTAGAAAGACTCTTGGAAAGCTTCAAGAGTAGTTCTGTTTGTGATGCAGATCTGAGTCACTGACCTGCCTCAGCACTGGCAGATCTGTGCTGCTTTGGCTGTGCATGGGCCAGCACTGACCAGGACAATGGGGCCTCTCTCCTGCAGGACAAGGAGACAGAGGGAGATGAGGAATGGAAAGGATGGAGGTTGCTCACTATGGCTGGGATTTTTGACTGCTGGGAGCCACCATCGGGAGGAGAAATGCTGTACACTTACACCATCATCACCGTAGATGCCTCCAAGGATGTGAGCTTCATCCATCACAGGCAAGTGAGAGCAGGCAAGGGGGTTGCAGGGTGGAGGGGGATGAGGGAGGAGAACTGCACCTTTAGACACCAGCCTGGCAGCTCACAGGCACGGAGTGCAGCCTCCTCCTCCTGCTCTCAGAGAAAAGTGCTACAACATTACTGACTCATTTCTGGTCACCAGCTCCTGCCCTTTCCATAAATCATCATCTTTGTGCCCCCACGGGTGGCAGTTGGAATTGGATCACTTTCTGGAATTGGTCTCCCTGCCTGACCCGTCTGCCTCTTCCAGCAAATCAGCTACCTGGGTGAAGTGAATGCACACTGCCTTGTGGAAGAGCAATCCTGCTGCTTCAGTTTTCCCTGTTTTCCCCAAGCTGCCAGCTCCTTGCTAGCTTACAAGTCTGGCTTTTGCCACCACACTCTGCCATATTGGTGCTGAGCTTTGGCTCCTGTCTGTCTTAACCCTTAGGATGCCAGCCATCCTGGATGGGGATGAAGCCATCAGGAAATGGCTGGACTTTGCTGAAGTGCCAACCCAAGAAGCTGTTAAACTCATCCAGCCCACAGAGAACATTGTTTTCCACCCAGTGTCCACCTTTGTCAACAACATCCGCAACAACGCACCCGAGTGTGTTGCACCCATCGAGCTGGGAGCCAAGAAGGTGGGTGCTGGTAGGGGCTTGGTGAGGGGGAGCTCAGCCACAATGATGTCCCTGAGGCGGGTCAGAGCTGCCAGGTTTCGGGGGGGGGGGGGGGTGGCAGTAGACAATGTCTGCAGGGCATGCCCATGCTTGATGCTGGAGTGCTGAGCCCTGGACAGATTCCCTTCCCTCTGCTTCCAGAAATAAACTGTCAGCCCATGCCAGGATTTTGTTGCCAAATGAGGCAAATTCCATGTGAAATGGGTCTTGGAACAAGCCTGTTCCTAGCAGTCTGGGGAACCTCCCACAGATGTGCCTGACTGCACATTGCTCCAGCCTCCACATCCCGCTCTGGACCAGCTCTCGGAGCCGGCTGGCTGCCCTGCTCTCACTGTGCTTCTGACTTCTCTCACACTGTCTTTTGTCTCTCCAGGAGGTCAAAGCCACCCCAAGCAACAAAGTGATGCTGGGCTGGTTAAAAAGCTCCCAAGAGGGCTCTCCCCAGAAGAAAGAAAATGATTTGCCCAAGTGGACAAGTCAGTTCATCCACAGCCCTTCGCCCAAGAAAACCAGCGCAGATGTCCTGCAGCAGTGGCTGGGGAAGCAGGGACAGCCAGCTGCGAAGAAGCGCAAGGCTTAGGCACCAGCTGGGATGGCTGGCCATCCCTTTTACCCCTGATTTTCCTCAGCAGAGTGAGAAATGGTATTTTTAGGAAGGCTTTGCAGACTGTTGTTGAGATCATCCAAGCCTCTCAGGTGTTGATCTGCTGCTCTAGGTTGTTGTCTCTCTTCTTTGTGTTTTGTTAGAGGTTGACATTTGTCTGTAAATATTTTGGCTTTGTCTTGTGTGGACAGGAATGAATATAACCTATTGGCCTCCCTCCCTGCCAGTCATGCCAAATGAAGATAAATCCCTGAGAAGCATCTCAGCCTGCCAGGGAGGAACAGCTTCTGCCTCCTGACAATGTTCATGTCTCCTTCTGTTTGGTTTTCTCTTCTGGTTTTTTTGGTGTTAAACTGATACCTCTTTTCCCCTTAATTCCACACTGATTCTGTGCAAATTCCTTTCCAATACTCTTGCCCTCAAAAGATGGCTGCAGTACAGAGGAACAAGCCGTAAGTATTATGAGGAAACCCCAGGCTGGGAAGATCTGCCAGATCCACTGTGCTCTGCACCAGCATTGCTACATGCATTCATAGCTCTTAAACAGGGAGATGTTCAAATGGCTCCTGGGAGGAGCTGGACTCTGCTTGGGTTTCCCTGCAGGCAGCAGGGTGGAACAGTATGTCTGTCACGTTGTTTGTACAATCATTTTGTTAATGGGATCTGAAGACTTAGAGAGGATTTCCTTGATCTGGGGAGGGATGCACTCTGCCTTATTTGAAAAGGTCAGTCATTAAAGCCCAGATAACCAAAGTGCCATTCCAGAGCAACATAGGGCTGTTGTTTTTGAGGTCAGGGATTTTGTAAACAGAGCCAGATGTTACAGACCAAAAGCCTTACACGGTGAAATCTTTGCTAGAAATCAGTACTTTCTTTGTGTTGGAAGCAATAAAATGGGCTTCACTGGCTGGCTGCGCCGTGCTCTTGTCCATGTGCGCGTCTGTGTTCCCCCACTGCAGCCCCAGTCCTGCTTTGCAGACAGAGCTTGTACCTCCTCTCATCTGCTGAGGAGGAGACCACCTACCCACTGCTGAGGTCTGAGGGTACGGGCAAGGCTGTGTTGCTGGAGCATTTCCATTTGCCAGTGGTAAATACTCCCTGGGGATTGATTCTGGGGCTCCTCTAGAATTGTCTGTCCCTGGGGAGCTGCAGGGGTGGCTGTAGCTGAGGCTTGTCCCTGGGGAGGGACAGCAGAGCCAGGGCAGGAGCCACAGGACGGACACCTGGGGAGACCCAAGTGCTCTTGGAGTGAAATCTGCCTCTGAATCCCTCTCGTGCTACAGAGGCAGCTGAGCCCAGGTTTCCTGGCTTATGGGAAACGGGTGGGATTAGGATTTCTATCCAGAAAGCCTGTTGCTAGCTGGCTCCTCATTGCTGTCACCATGACTTGAGGCAAGAGAATCACTGTGGTAGCAGCTCCTGGCAGAATAGATTTTTGGCTGCTGGCACTGTCACCTTGATGCCTGTCCTTGCAGGAGCCACAGGAAGAGGTTTCTCTCCCTGCCTGCCCATCGCTGTTCCAGGATGTGCTGCTCAGCTGCCCCAGACTAGTCAGTGCTGACTGCAGACCAGGCTTTTCTAAAGGTCACCAGCTCATCTCAAATTCATTTCAGGTTTCCAGTTGCTGTGGAGGGCGTGAAGATGCTGAGCACGAGTGGGGGGATGCTCAACTTTCCCTGCTCTGGAGAACATAATCCTTCCCCTGGGGATGCAGGGGCAATGCAAAGGCACAGGGTACAGGTTATCTCCCTCCAGACTGTGAGCACCAGCAGCAGCATCGCCAAAAAAAAACCCCCAAAACCCCTAGACTGAGTGTTTACTGAGGCGGTGTTATTGCTGAGCTACATCACCTTTAAACTGGTGTCTGGCTGCTTGCCCAAGGTTGTTTGACGCCCTTTCTCTAACCTGGTGTGGAGATGACCCCAATCAACTGGCCTGTCCACAGAAACTGATTTGGGAGAAACTTTCCCCTTTGATACGTGAGGAGACAAGGGACGGTAGTACTCGCTGCGGGTTGCCCTCCCTGTCGGGGGATCTTTCCCCCATAGCGTCGCCCTGGCCCGCAGACTTTGGTATCCTCTCAGGAGAGACATCCCGCTGGCCGAGGACGAGGCCATTCGGGCAAGGCACAAACGGGCACAGTGCTGCCGGGACACCCACGGGGCCTTCGGCCAACCCCCCCTCTCCCTACATCCTCGGCCCGACGCAGCCACGAAGCAGCTCCCGGGGCGCGGGGAGCGCCGGCGGGAGCCGGGACCGGCCGGAGCGCGGGCAGGGCCGCGTCACCGCCCGCCCTGGGCGCCGGCCCGCGGCGCAGCCGGGGCGCTGCGAGCCCTATGCAAATCAGGGATCGGCACGGTGACCAATCAGCGCCGCGGCGGCAGCGGCGGCAGCCAATGGGACGAGGCGTGCGGCGGGCGGGCAGCGATATCCGCGGCGCGGCGGCGGCAGCGCGGGCAGTGCGGCGGCGGGAGGCGCGCAGGGCGGAGCGGCGGCGGCGGCTCCTGCGGGTAAGGGCGGCGCGGTGCGGGCGGGGACGGCGCGGCCCCCGCGCGGTGTAACGGCGTTTGTCTCCCCGCAGGCGCCGGGACCCTCTGTGCGCGGCGCTACTTGAGAGGCGGGGGCGAGGGGCCGCTGCCTGCCGGCCATGTCGGGCCGGGGGAAGTCCGGCGGAAAGGCGCGGGCCAAGGCCAAGTCGCGCTCGTCGCGGGCCGGGCTGCAGTTCCCCGTGGGGCGGGTGCATCGGCTGCTGCGGAAGGGTAACTACGCGGAGCGGGTGGGCGCCGGGGCGCCGGTGTACCTGGCGGCCGTGCTGGAGTACCTGTCGGCTGAGATCCTGGAGCTGGCGGGCAACGCGGCTCGCGACAACAAGAAGACGCGCATCATCCCGCGGCACCTGCAGCTCGCCATCCGCAACGACGAGGAGCTCAACAAGCTGCTGGGCGGCGTGACCATCGCCCAGGGCGGCGTCCTGCCCAACATCCAGGCCGTGCTGCTGCCCAAGAAGACGCAGAGCTCCAAGAAGTGAGCGCTGCCCCCCGTCCCCTGCCCCCAGCTCCCTTCTCACCACTGCCTCACCTCTCCTCTCAACGTGGCTGGGGTTCCCCGTCCTGCCTCTCAGCCCGGGCTGGCTGGTGAGCCCTGGCAGCACCCCACCAGCTCTTCACTAGTCCCCCTGGCCTGGGCTGCGGCAGGGTGCTGGGCGAGCATGGGTGAGGTCAGGCCCTGCTTGTGCCCCTACTCTGCCTTTCTTCCCTCTGGAAGAAGTGGTTTTGGAGGAGGCAGCTGGATCACAGCTGTTTGCGGTGGTGACATCTGGAGCCGTGTGGTTAGGTCACAGTGCAGAGCTGCTGGTAGCTGCTGAGGATTGTTGTAGTTGGCACAGGAATGGACACAGGCACCCCCAGCTGCCTCTCCCCTCCGCCAGCCCTGGGACTGTGCAGGGCCCCCCCAGCTGGCCCTGCTCGCCCTGGCGTGTACTCGCTGCTGCCGTGCCCCCGCCTCCATCCTCAGCAATGCCATCCCGGCCGCACTGCAGCTGCGAGGGCAGGGGGCTGGAATATGTGAAGAGGAGGAAAAGTTTCTCCATTGGCAAGAAGTGGCTGTTAGTCTTAGTTTTGTTCATGGTAAAACTAGTGCATTGCCTACTGTAAAGAAGCTTTGGTCCTATTTATTTTAAGGTCTCTATTTTTGGGTACTTCCCTGTAAAGTCACCTCCTCGCAGCTCCCTGGCTCGGTGGGTGCTGGGGTACTCGGTGTTCCCACATGCTGTGGGCCCTGGTAGCGGGGTGGGGTGGAGGCTGCGGTGACAAATCCCCTCGGAGAGCGTCGCAAGGTCAGGCGCCCGCCGGGAGCGGGAGCTGCCATCTTCTGCCATGGCTCCCCTCCTCTCCCAGCTGCAGAAGCCCTTCGTCTCGCTGAGAGCTACCCTGTACCCTGGTTTCACTTCTGGAAATGACATACTGTGTCTCCTTTTTGTTGTTGTTTGTTTGTTCAGCACTATTTCTGGCTCTGAGAAATAAAGTGATGATGATATCTGTTAACTGTAACCCTTTATGGATTAATATTTCTTTTGAAAACCACTAGAGTTTGTATTGAAGCGCACTCCTGGCTAGTGCCGTGTTTATTTCCTGGCTGTGTGGCTAGTGTCGAGCATGGGGGCAGGATAGCTGTCCCGTGACCCCTGGAATAGCTGATGCAGAGACAGCTTTCCTGCTGCCCAGCGCAGCCGCTTCTGTGAGGCCAATAGTCGTGTGCATGCGGCAGTGTCGAGGCAATCGGACCTAGACCTTCATCACATGTTTTTTAAGTAAAAAAGAGCATCTTCTATTTATGTGCTGTAAGTAGCATGTGTTCAACCTATTGAATCAGCTGTTAATCTTGTGGATGAAGTAACCTACCCTGGCTCTGAGTTTAATGTTATCTAGAGTAGATGAATCTGGATGCTTGTCAGCTGGCTTTACGCAGGGGTTTTTCACTCTGGCACGTGGGAGCGGTGTGTTCACTGGTGTCGTGCTGATGGGGGCGTGGAGGTGTCCCATGGTTCTGCTGGGGTATCCTGACCTCGGTGGGTGGGGGCAGCAGGGCACAGCCCCACTGCAGCAGCACAGATCCCCTGGGATCTCTCTGCCTCCTGCAAAGGGACTGTTACCATCAGCGAGGGGGGGATGAGCAGTTTCCTTTCTGCTGCCCAGTGTGGTGGTCAATGTGTCTGTATCCTAGTGTCTTGTTCTCTCCCTCTTGTTTTCTCCAGGACCAGCATTCTGTAAACCTGAGAGTGCTTGTATTTCTTAGAAAAATGCAGAACTTGTGATACTGAAAAGAATGGTGCAAACCTGATATCTGATTAAACTGGTTCCCTGTTGAATGCTCTTAAATGTGCTGTGTGTTGTCACCTCATCAAACCCACGGAATCTGGCAGGCTCTCTGGTGTCTGGGCTCTGTGTTCTCCAAGGGGAAGGACTAGTAAAACACCAGACAGGACCACTGCTAGACTGGGTGTTTACCCTTCGCTCAGACAGAGAGTCTTTTCCTACCCTGGGAGCAGATAATACTGTTGTCTGGCTCTTTTCCCTGCTATGGGAATGCCACATTGCCTGCTTGCTCTGTCATGAGTGCCAGGAAGCTTCAGCTGCTCCTGGCTAGGTGCAGTGGAGGAGGAGTGAGGCTGGACCCAGGACCCTCCCCCAGTGCTGGAGGTGCCCCGTGGGCTGCTCCAGGACCCTTTGGGTGCCCTTGCAGGCAGGTAGGCAGAGATGAGAAAAGGTGATCTTGAAGAGAAGGAAGGAACTTGCAGATGCAAGGCTGTTTGTTACTCTCACACCCTCTCCTTTGTTGGACATTCCCAGATGGCTGTCCTGGAGGCTACTCTACAAACCAGCATTGCACTCTGCTTGGTTTTTAGGGAGGAAGGGTTGTGGGAAGCTTGGACGACTCCCAGTGGTGTTAGGGGTGGGTGTGGTTGGTCTGTGCAGGGCTGTAGTGTAAGTCCAGGCTGGGGGTGCTGGGCTGGTCCCTGTAGGGCAGTGTCACCTGCTGCCCTGCCAACTGTGCTGCCAGCACAGGGCAGCAACAAGCACTGGTGGGGGGGGAGGCACTGCCCAGGGGCTCTGCAGTCACCCTGGATGTTGTGTGGCTCTGCTGAGGCTGGTGGAGTGCTGAGGGTGCTATGACTGGTGGCACACGTAGTGCCCTCGACACTGAGCTCCAGCTGGGTTCTGAACTTCCTCTGCTGGCATGTGACGGACCAGCTGGGAAAGCTGGGATGTTGCAAGCCAGACCGAAGGAAATCCTGTCTGTCACAGCAAGCATTGCTAAAGTGCTTGGCCTTTATCACCTCATGAACTTCACAGCTGAACATTGTTGTGACCGGGAGATTTGAAAGTCTTGGTCTTTATAATAAAGCTGGAATAAATGTGGTCACTGTCAAGCCTGCAGCTCCAGGGATGGGTCTTGTCGCTTTCTGGAGGGGTGTTACTGGTCCTGGCTCTTCGGAATGCTTCATAGCACCAGAGCAGCTGAGCTCATAAAATGTGAAGGACTTGGCTGAGTAGAGCCTTCCCCAGAGGTCAAGTGAGCCTGGAAAGGTGTGTCTTGGTCTGTGCTTCCCTTAAGGGGAGAAGGCTGGGAGGCTGCAGGATTCTTCCCTTGCCTCCTCTTGGGTACCTGAGGGTGAGATGAGCACAGACTGAGAGCTGAAAGCTGCCTGCTGCAGGAGGCTGCTGTGCATCTCACCACGTGCAGCAGAGTCTCTGCCAGCTGTGTCCCTCGGCTCTGGCAGTTTGATGAGATGAGTCACTGGCTCTTGGAAGTCCCCAGGGCTTGGGTTTCTCTCCAGAGCCTGGCCCTCACGGTTGGCAGCACCCATGGGAGCTCACTCAGGGGTGCTCCAGCATCACGGCTCCTGGCAGGCTAAGCCTGTGAGGTAAGACAGCTCCAGCTGGATTGACACAGTGTGTCACCCTGCTGCCTTCCCTGTGCTGGGCAGCTGGGGGGTCACTGCCTTCCCTCTGCTCTTACCTGCCCACAGAGAATATGCCTGCTGATCTACCTGGAGAGGTTACAGGTGTAGCAGAAGGACCTTTCTTCAGGGAGTAAAACTTGCTTCCCTTCTCCCTGCTTGTTCTCCAAGGGACAAAGGGAATCAAGCAGCTGCCCTAGGCCTGGGCCTGAGCCTGAAGGGGCTGATCCTTTCCCAGGAGTGCTGAAAGGCCCTGCCATGGCCTGGTGTGGCAGTCCCTAGGCATCACTGGCTGCTGTCCCTGTCACCTCCTCCCGGGGATGTTGCGTATGGGCCTGATCCATGCTGTGTTCCCGAGGCACGGGAGAGCATGTTGATGCTCCAGCACAGCAGCTCGCCAGGGCTGGAGCAGCTCTCAGGCGATGCTCCTGCCTGAAACTCTCTGGCTTGTGGAGGCAGTGGGGCAGGGCCCTGGTGTGGGGCTGAGAGTTGGGGTGATGGCAGCGCTGCCACGGCCTTAGCCAGAGCCGGCCTGGGAGGTACCGCGCACCTCCACCTCCTCCTGCCCTCCGTGCCCCGCTTCCCATCCCCGCTGCAGGGAGCCGGGGGCCGGATCTTGTCCCCTCTCTCTCCTGCAGCCCCGGGTCCCCGGGGCACGGAGGGCGATGAGCCGGAGCTCATCCCTCGCCCCGTGCTCCCTCCCGCAGCAGGCAGAACAAGATGGCCCAGATCCCCGTCGGGATTTACGCAACCTCGCCGGGTGCGCTATAAATAGACAGAGCCGGGGGGGCTCCGCGGCTCCCCCCGCTGCCGCTCCCGCCTGCAGGAACTCGGCTCGGGCGATGAGGGACGCTCCGGGCCGGAGGGGCGGCGGGGGTGCGCCCTGGGAGCTGCCCCTGTGGTGGAGTCGATGCCGACTGGGGCGGGGGTCTGTGCTGCGGTGTCCGCCGGGCCCCCCCCACTGCTCAAGGAGCTCAGCCGAGCGCAGCTGCGCAAGGATCGCGCTCCTCCCTTGCCTCCATGGCGAGGGACCCTCCTTCCTCTGCTCCTGTTCTCCACTCGGAGGAGGATGTGGGCTCTGGGCATCATCACCCCGACGATCCCGGCCAGCGCGGAAGCCCCACTGCCCTGCTGGGACCAGCCCCATCCCCGCCCGTTCCCCGACAGTTGCAGGGAGCACACGGGAGCGGCATTTTATACCAATTTATTTGAAACGACGATAAATGAAAAGGAGAAAAAAAAAAATGAACCCAAAAAAAGACCCCACTAACCCAAACCCTCCCCAACCCACCCACCCCCAGACCCATAAAAAAACATTAAAGGCCATTGCGGGTGCGGCCGGCGGCCGCCAGGGGGCGGCCATTCCCGCGCGCCGGGCCGTTGCCATGGCGGCGGGGCCGCGGGCCGCCAGGGGGCGCCGTGGCCCTTCGGTGCGGCCGCGGGCAGGCACGGGGCGCGCGGCGGGAGGGGCGGGGCGCGCGCGGCGGGAGGGGCGGGGCGCGCGCGGGCGGCGGGAGCGGGGCCGGCCCACGTGGCGCGGGGGGGCCCCGCCGCAAAATGGCTGCTATGGAAACCGGGCGGGAAAAATCCCTGCGAAGAACCGGGGGGACGCGGGAGGGGGTGGGGGCCGGGAACCGTCTACAGGCGGGGAGGGGCACGGCCGAAAACAAAAGGGCGCGATCGGGGAAAAGCCGCGGAGTGGGATGGGGGGGGGGAGGGGAAAGGGGGTGGAAAAAAATAAGGCGACAGAGCAGGGGAAGGGGGGCTGGGGCAGCCGCAGCCCCGCTCACCGCGCACGGCGGCGGCTGCGGAGGCGAGTCAGCAACACAAAGACAAAGCGGGTCCCCTGGGGTCCGTCCTCAGAGCAGTCTGTGCCGCGGGGCTCACAGTGCGGGGGGCGGCGGGAGGCTCCCAGCGCCCCGATCTCATGCCTTCCGGCTCTTGAGCGCCTTGGGCTTTGCCGACTTCTTCACTTTCTTACCCCCGGGGGACGCGGCTCCCTTCTTGGTGGCCTTCTTGGCTTTGCCCTTGTCCTTCTTCGCCGGCGCGCCGCTGGCTCCCTTCTTGTGCGATTTCTTCTCGGGTTTCTTGCTCTTGGCCGCCGGCTTCTCCGCCCGCCGGGTCGAGGAGGCCGTCGCCTTCTTGTGGGACTTGTGGGCGCTGCTGCCCGTGCCCCCCTCGCCGCCGCCTTCCAGCTTCTTCCTGTTGAGCTTGAAGGAGCCGTTGGCGCCGGTGCCCTTGACCTGGAGCAGCGTGTCGTTCTGTACCAGTGCCTTGATGGAGTACTTCAGGTAAGTCCTGCCGTTCTGCTGGTCGAACCAGGCCACCTTCTTAGCCTCGTTGTATATCTTGGCCAGCGACGAGCCATTGCGCTCGCCCAGCTTGCGGATCGTCTCCACCACTAACTGACTGTATTTGCCCGGCTGGTTCTTCTTCTTGTTGTTCTTCCTTTTCTTCGATGGCGACAGCGAGGCGCCGCCGCCTCCTTTCGCCTTCTTAGCAGCTGCTTTCTTCTCCGGGGAGAGCGGCGCCTCCTCTGCCTCGGTCAGGGGCAGATCGGTTTCTTCTAGCTCAACCGACATGGTGCGGGCAGTCGCGGGCCGCAGGCCGAAGCGGGGGCGGGCGGGGGCAGCGGCGGCGTGGCGGGGCCCGGCGAGCGCGCTGCGTCTGCTCCCCTCGGTCCGCGTTCTGCCGGGGCGGGCGCCGCCGCCGCCCTTTATATGGGCGCGGGGCGGACCACGTTGAGAACAACAACAGCCTGGTCCTCCGCCAGCCCCAACTTGTGCTTCTTGGGGCTCCTTCGCGAGGCTCCCGCGCCGCCGCCGGGCCCCCCCGCGCCGCCGCTCCCGCTCCGCGCCCCGCGCCCCCCGGCCCGGGCCCGCCGCCGCCCCCGCGCCCCCCGCCGCGCACCGCCCGACGACCCCCGCCCAGATTTTGGGGGCGCGGCCGGCGCAGCGGCGGCGGCGAGGAGGGGGGCGCCCGGCGCGGCGACGACTGGGGCCTCACCGCGGCCCCCCCGCCCGTCGCCGTCGCCGTCGCCCGCCGCCCAAGAGGGGCCGCCGCGGGCAGGGGGAGGCGGCGGGGGGCGGGGGGCGGTGGCGGCGGCGCTGGCCCTGGGTTCTCCGGAGGCAACTAACACAGGCGACGCCCTCCCGCGGCCGCCGGCAGCAGCGCGGAGACGCCGCGCCGAGGCCGGGGGTCCCCGCCCCGGCGACTGGGGCCGTCCTCCCACCGACTCTCACCTCCGTGGCCAACGGGAGGAGGCCCCCGGGGGAGCCCTGTGTGGCCGGTGTGACACCCCCCCCCCCCCCCGGCGGCCATCGCCCCGCAGCGGAGGTTGCGGAAAGCGCGGCGGGGCCGGGGTAGGGCTGGGGAGGGGCCGGGAAGCCTTCCGACCTGGCTCAGTGCCGTGGGTGTGGGGGGAATGTGTGAAGCGTGGTTACCCCCGCAGCCTCTGCGTGCCGTGGTAGCGGGGCGGGGGGCTGGAGCCCCGCTGCGGGCGCAGCTCTGTGTGGGCTGGGGGGGGGGGGGGGGGCAGCAGCGGTGCTCTGAACGCCCCCACTTCACCCCATCCCCCTAAATCCCACCGGGGGAACGCGGCTTCGGGGGAGGGGGGAAGTGAGTGCACGACGCCTCCCTGGCCGAGCCCTGGGGCCGGGCCAGGAGGGGCCCCTCTCCCCCTGGGAGTGGGATCCGTGTGCCCCCGCCGCGGGTGGGCCGGGGGTGTGAGTGCGCGGGGCGCCCCCGCAGCCGGCACACGCGTGTGCTGGGACGCGGGGCACAGGCAGGGGGTGTGCCCGGGTGTGCGCACCCCCTGCACATGCACACACACACCAGTGCACACACGCCTACATACACACGCACATACATGAACACACACACGGTCACACCCACACACACTGTCGCACCCCGCCCCCTGCCCACGCACGCCGAGCCCGCACAGCCCCGCCGCCTCCCCTTCCTCCTCCTCCTCCCCCTCTCCCCATCCCCCCGACTCTCTCCGCCATTTCCCTCGCCCCAGCCCCCGCCGCCGGAGGGGACGAGCCCCGACTGCCCGCCGTGTTCGGGGTCCCTGGGCAGCAGGATCCTGCCCAGCCCCGTGTGTGTCCCCACCTCGCAGCGCGGTGGCCTGTCCTGCCCTCTGCTCCCCCACCCCGAGGAGACAGCCCCCCCAGAACAGCGGCGTTCTGCCCCCCCAGCCGTGCTCAGGCACCCCTCTGATGAGTTGTGCCCAGCCTCTGGGGGCTGCGAGGCGCTCGGGCACGAAGAAGGGACGCAGCCCCAGCAGCAGGGGAGCGGCCGCGGGATCCCCCATCGGGAGCCTCTCGGAGCTTCGGGAGCATCGAATACCCACCCCTGGGACACGGCACCCACCGCCTGCACGGCTGTCACCGGGCGGGGGGGGTATGGTGTGTACGTGTGTGTAACATGCAAACACACACCTGTTCCCGTGTAAATGTAAGGCTGTAGCCCGATGGAAGCTTGCAGCTAAGCCGTCTGTAGATTGGGGTTGGTACGTATGTTACGTGTCTGTTACAGATGTGTGATATCTAATAGTTGTTATTTAATGTAATAACTACATGTAAATTTACAATAAATGTAAGTGCATGCATACACATAAAGACCTAGCTATATATTTTACAAATATTTACAAATATGAAAATTTAAGAACAATATGTGTGGGTGGGTGGGTGGATGTGTGAGCAGGGCTGGGCAGTGAGTGCACTGATCTCACCCCGGCTGTGTGGCTGGGAGCAGCAGAGGGATCCAGCCCCAATCCCCCGCCACAGAGAGCCAGGGCTGTCAGTGAGGGCTCCTCTCCCTCCCATCCATAGACAAGGCAGGGAATGGAACACACACGTGGAAATGTATGGAGGTATGTGAATAGAGTGTATGGGGGAGGCTGCTTGTGTGTGAGAGAGAGAGAAACACAGAGAATGGGAAAAAAGAGCCCCAACACACAAACATTCTGTCCCCACATGAACATCCACACTTACATGGACACAGACAGGAGCCTTGTTCACACACACACATACATACACACACACATACATACACACACACATACATACACACATACATACACACACACATACATACACACATACATACATACACACATACATACATACATACGTATCTACAGCGAGAGTGTGACAGGTTCAGAGGCAGTTCTCTCTTGCTATACATACACACATATTGGCATATATAGAAACGGGGGATGAGCGAGTGAGCGTGCTGTTCAAACATCCTCACTATGCACACACACAGAGACATATATGCATAATGTATGCAATATATATTGATATGGGGATAAGCTCTCATGCTCTTCTCTCCTGACCTCTCTGTATGCACACACAAATACATGCACACTATTCTCTCTCACTATGTACATCCCTATATGCCCGGAGACACAGACACAGTGAGTGAGAGCTGTTCACACACATTATTCTCTCTTGCTGTCTATAGGTACATGTGCATATATACTTGAGGAAAAGAGCAAGAGCTATTGTCTCTCACACACACATTTTCTATCACTCTCTCTCCCTGCCCTATATAATTGTGTAATCTCTGTATAATTCTTTCTCTGTGTGAGATACATTGTAGAGAGCAAGAGTTTTTCTCACACACACAGGACTGGCTTTGTAAAGACACATGTACAGAGAGTGTTCACACACATATGAATTTATACAAATACAATTAGAGAGAGCATTGCTTACACACCTTGTTCTCTGTTCATAGATATGCATATATATACACCTATATACTGAGCTGTTTTCACAAGACAGTCCTTTCTCTTCCTGTATAGATACATATATATGCATATATACATTTGTACTCTTATATACTCAGTTGTTCACACTTAATTTTCTGTTCACACGTAATTTTCACAGAATATATAAAGTTAGGGGAGAGCTGTCCACACACACAGTTCTCTTGCTATACACACATATATATATGTGTATACAGAGAGGGTACAGAGCTGTTCACACACGTAATTTGCTCAGTACATGGGTATACAAACATTTATTTGGAAAGAGCTGTTGAAACACAGATTCTGTTGTGACACATATATATATACACTTCTATGTGTAGATAGAGCTGTTCTCTCACATATTTCTCTCTCTACGTATTTATACACACGTATAATTAAGGAGAGAGCTGTTCACAGACAATTCTCTCATTATATATAAATAAATGCATACATTCTTACACACACACAGAGCTGCTCACACAGCAACAGTCTGTGAATAGTTCACACTAACAGTGGTCTGTTCACACACATTCTCCCTCTTGCCATATACTTAGACATATATAAATAACAAAATGCATGAGAACAATTCATACACACAAACACAGCTTCCATGACTCTCTTCGCCCTCCTCCCCCCCATCTATATTCTCTGGGATGCATAAATACATGCATATCTATGTGTGTATGTTGATACAATCTCTCTCTGTATGCACACGCATGGGTAGAGATAGTAAGAGCCATTCTCACACACAGTACTCTCTCTTGCCTTACATATGAATATATAGATGCATATATACATGTATATACAGATTCATTCATGCACAGTTCTCACTCTATATGTCCATATATCCCTACATAATTAAAGCACATCCTGTTTACACAGAAACACTATTTTCTCTGCATTGTACACATACATATGTACAGTTAGTGAGCTGTTTTCACACGATACTCCTCTCACTTTCTACATGAATACATATGTATGCATATAAACACACTCATATATGCTGTACATACGGAGAGCCTGCTTTCCTCTCACATGCACTTCTCTCCCTACAGATATAGGGATATACTTAAAGAGCTGTTAACCCTCACAGTTCTCTTCCTATATATGCACACAGATATACATATTTATATACATGCATACATACAGAGAGACAGTTGTTCATTCATGCAGTTACACAACTCTCTCTTGCTACAGACACGTGCACATGCTCCATATATGTATATACATATATACATGGATACTGGGGGGATGAGGTAGCAGGTATGGTATATATAATATACAAAGTATTATATTTATATATTATATAGACTATTTGTATATTTATAGAAGTGCATATATACACACACTGAGACAGCTGTTCAGAGAACTGTTCTCACATACAGTACTCTCTGACGTATATTCTCTCTGTATGTGTATACGTATGTTCTCACACACAAAATGCTTTTTTTGGTAATAGATAAACCTATATACATACATATATTTGTGTATATATATAAACTGTTCACACAGAGAATTCTCTTTATATAAGCATGTATATATACATAACTGGAGAAAGCACTGTTTGCACTCATATATATATATATATATACAGAGCAAGAACATGTGAGCTGTTCAGAAATGTGCATAATTCTCTCACCACATGTATATACATAGATATGTGCTTAGAAAGGGATGAGAGCTTTTTGCATACAAGTTCACCTGAAATATATATATTTTTATATATATACCCACACATAGGTACATATGCATCTACAGAGAGAGAGAGTTGTTCTCACACACACACTTCTCTCTTTCTATAAATATACACACATATATGCATATATACTGTGTATGGAGGGGAGAAAGAGTGACCTCTTCATTCACCTCTCTCTGCATGTATGTGTGTGAATATAAATATAAATATAAATATAAATATAAATATAAATATAAATATAAATATACACTCGCCAAGTGTTCACACCAGCACACAATATCTTTTGCTGTATGTCCACATCCATATGAATATATTCTATCTATTATTACATATACAATTAGAGATATTCACACGCACACGCTGTATCCCTAAAGGCACACAATGCCCTTTTTCTCCCCGCATGCACATATATACGTACAGTGAGATTGTGAGCTGCTCAGTCTTTCTCCTGCTACACACACACACGTGCATATATACATATATGAAGCGTACATGCACTATTCACACACAGACAGAGCATTCCTCAGATCTCCAGCCACACACACTTTAAACATTTAATTACATGTGTAACTAATTGTGCATGTGTCTATTTTCTGCCGTTCTTCCCGTCTTTTCCTTTTCCCCCCAAGAGGGAGAGAAAGACCTACACAGAGCATGGTAAAAAATATCCCCATCATATCCCTCGCCCTGTAAAAGTGCATGTGGGGTATCTGTGTGTGTGAGGCTTTGGCCTTTCCCACCCTCTCTTCTGCCCGCATATATGGTATCTGGGATGCATATACAGTGTGTGTGTGTGCATGTATTGATCTAGACATATATTCTCTGTCTGCATGTGTGTTTATGAAGAGCAAGTACAAGGGAGCCAGTCATTCCCCCTCCCAACTCGAACACAAATATACCCATATCCATCTCTACATCCAATTTATTTAGATATTTGTGTCTGTATTTTCTTTCTTTCTCTCCCTCCCCCTCCTCTCTTTCTCAAAGAAATATCAAAATAGCTAAACTACACACATAGAGCTGCATGTAAATGACCCTTTTATATAAAAACCAGATAGAAATAAAAAAGAATATACAACTATATAAAATATTTAAATATGTATGAAATACACTCAGAGAAGTGTATAAATAGTAAGAAAAATCTCTGTGTGTAGACAAAGAGAAAAAGCCCACACCCACAAAAATACAAGCATATATGTATAAGATAATTTAAAATGTGTCTGAATGTGTGTGATCATCTCTGTCTCTCCATGTATGGGGGCAGTAACTAATACATGGGAGTAACTAATACATACAACTAATACCTTTGTATATGTGTATATCCATGTAATTCACATTTAGATTTTCTTATATAAATAAAGTATATATGGGTGTAGTCAGATCTATGTGTGAGATAATTTTTTCTCCTCCTCTGAGTGTATATATGTATAAGAAGAAAGAAATACTTCATGCTTCATGTGTGTACATGGGTAAGGCTGCAACCACGTGTGTCTCATAAATAGAAACCTGTAACTGACTCGTGCTCTGTCTCTGAGCCTTGGGAGATTTGCCTGTGTAATACAGCAATTCACACACGCACAACTCCGTGCCTGTGCTTCTTTGTGCTCTCCTGCTTCCCTGCTGATTTGCTCTCCAGAAGATGTGTCCTGGTGAATAAATACATACACACACAGACACACATTCCTGCTGGTGTAAATGTGCTTGAGAATGTAAACAGCAAACACACCCTTGCTTGCCTAAAAACATTTGGTGTACCTACAGAAACCCGAGCATGTTTTTGTGTTTGTATCGCACGTTTCCCCCGGGCTCTGTGCGGGCGGGGGTCCCTGCACACCTGGCCTGGGGCTGCGGCGGAGCAGCCGTTTGGGGCTCCAGGTGTGCGGGGCCGGGGCTGGCACCGAGCCCGCCCCGGTGGCTGCGGCAGCGGGCCCTGGGCTGGCAGGGGGGCTCCTGCTGCGGGGTCAGGGCAGGCTGCAGAGCAGGACATGTCCGGCCCAAAAGCCCAGCCAGGCGCCACTGCCAAGGCGTGCAGGAGTTTTCCTGCCCCGGGCTTCGCAGCTTGGCGTCTCCGTGCCGCTCTCCACGTGCCGGCGCTGGTGCTCGGCCTGGAATTCCTTTGACGCTGCTCCCCCCCCGCAGCCCCTGCAGCACAGATGGGGTTGTGTGATTCCCCAGCTTTCATATTTGCACCTCGCACAACACAGCTGCCTTCGAGCAGCTCCAGCCCTGCTGGGAGCAGCCGCCGCCGCCAGGCCCCACACCCGCCTGCCCTGCCGCGACCTCGCTCGGGTTCACCCCCTTCACCAAGCCTGAGCTGGCTGGAGCTTTTCCTGTTACACTCCGGTACGGTGGACTCGGGAACCGCCCCCCTCCCCTCGCCCAGCTAGGCTCCTTCTTCAGGTCTTTCCCTCTTGTCCTGCCAGGACCTCGGCAAAGAGCAAAACCAGGCCTGAGCTCAGCTGCCTCCATGAACCAGCTGAACGCCCCAGCCTCTTCCAGGGCTGGGTTTCCTCTGGGATTCGCTCAGCAGCAAGACCCCCTTGCACCCCCCTTATTGCACCAGCAACAGAGGTCATCAGAGAAGTAAAAGCCATGAGGCTCCAGTGGTGCAGGGAGTGGTTTTAAGCATGTGTGTTCCCTGCAGCAACAGTCAGTCCAGCCGGCTTCTCCAGACCACAGTGATTCCTGCAGAACACCAGTCCCCATCTGTGACACCACCACCCCTGAGTGTAACAGCAGGGCACCAATTCCCATGCTGCTTGCCTTCTGCACTGGTTTTTGTACACTTCTATTCCCACCTGTAAAAACACTGATCTGTAGGTGGCAAATGGAAACCTCCCCTCCCCCTTAGCATCCATCACATCCTGTGGCAAGGAGCCCCACAGCTGTCCTACCCCATCTGGAGCACTCTCCCTCTGCCTTGGGTTATTGCCAGTTTATCTGACTGGAAAAACATTAAACACAGGGTCTCTTGAGGGCTCAGCCACAGCCCTTACAGCCTCAGCTCCACCACCCAGGGCCAAAGCAGGCAGAAGGCTGCAAAGTTCAGACCATCCCCTTTTCCCAAAACTTCAGGGTTATTGTTCCCCCCTCCCCCAGCTTGGCTTTCCCCACACTGCAGCTGTGTCCACAGAAAACAAGTGCAGAGCAATGCTTTAAATGGGTATGAGCAGAAGGTCCAAGTCTTTCAAAAAGAATGTAGATAGAAAAGTGGTCCCACCAGGACACATTGTGAGTGCAGTTATTTGAGATTGATATGGACAGCAAAAGCGCAGTCAAGTGAGAAAAGCGTGATAGGACAGCACCATAAAATAGGATATGGAGCACAAAGACCTGTTAGAAAGCTCTTGAAATAACTGCCCTCATTTCTATAAACTCTGTTTTCCACCTTCCTCTGGGTACAGTTGTCAGCTCAGCCTTGGTGAGTGCAAGCAGAGGGTCATGCCCAGCATCTAGAAATTCCAGGCTTAACTTCGACTAGGCTGGACCAAGGAAGGGCCCCTCACCTCACTCCAACGAACCCCAGGCCAGCCTTGCTGGTAAGCAGGAAGGGCTGAGCCTGTTCTTCTCACACAACCCCTCCCAGGGGAGGGCAGCAAGAGCTTTAAGAGCCTGTCCTGAAAAACAAAGGCTGTCCAGGAAATGCCCAGAGCACGGCCGAAGGACTGTGCGCACTGAGGGATCTGATCCAGCACCATTCCTGTCCCTGCAAGCAGCTTCCAGAGAAGCAGAGGGGTAACTCTCTAGCAGTGCCCCAGCCAAGCAAGCAGGGACAGCTCACCCCACTCTCAAAAAGCAATCTGGAAGACACAAACTTTATAGTGAGGAAGAAGCACAAATGTCCTTCAGTTATAGCAGGCATTGGCTTGCTGGAATGGTGACTAAACAGAGGAAAGAAAGCATGTTAGTGGAGGAAAAAAAAGAGAGTCAGAAACAGGAATAAACAAGAAGGTTTGTTCTTGTTAAGTTTATTGGCATCATGTTTGTCTCTTTACATAAGAGCTCACCCTACGTACTAGAATGTAGACCTCTGGAAAACAGGTAGAAGGGCTCCATTTAAGCAAGCTACAAATGCAAGAACAAATACCAGGAAGAAAGGAAGAGAGGAAAGGGACTAGATTGCCAAGTTTTTCCATACCAAAAATCCAGATTAGCAGTCAGTAAGAAGAAAGGGAAGATTTGTAGTCCAGGTCATTCATCAAGAAACAGCTACCACACCCCAGGTGGGAGAAGAGCTCCTTCCACAGCACAAAGAGCCACAGGGACACCTCAGCTCCGGCTCCTCACGCTCGCTCCAGGATGTTAGGAGTTAAGCAGTAGGGGAGGTGAACAAATGAGGTCATTTCATAGCCGTATTTAATTTTAAATCCAATAATCCAGTGTGCATATCAATGCTGTTATGCAAATCTGAGAATTTAGATACAAGGAAGCCAGACAGATTTTTCCAGAAGATGAAGCCTTTTTGGCCTCAAAACAAGAAGGCTTACATAGGTTCATCTCTACTGTACAGAATACCTCCTCTATCTGGACTCTGCGTTGCTAGCACACTGCAGGTCACAAGTGTCCTCCTCACTTTCTACACAACCTGTGTTTCAGTACTTGAACATGTAATTCAGGAATTTTACACTAATTTATACATTTTTAATTGGTTGCATATATTAACATGTACTATAAGATTTTTCCTAAAGAAGCATTACATAATACATGGATACTGTAAAAAGATCTGATTAGTTAAAAGTAACAAGCATTAACAGAGATACATACAAAACTCAACCTAGTCAGACTGAGTGCTGAGCTTGCAATGAACTATGGGTAATCAGCCTTTCCAGTTGCAGCCTTCACAGGGGAAAACACGAGACAGTTAAAAATGTATGTAACTTGTTACACAGATTACCTGTAAACAGTTTCTCTCCATTGGACACCCGGAATTAGATTCAGTTCCAAACATACATAAGAGTTTCCATTTTAAACTAAGAGAAAGGTCTGTTACCATGAAGTGTGATGTGGATGGTGTGGGGACATGAGCTCTGAAGTGCAGGACTCAGATGCTCATGGGAGATGGGTGGATTTTGGCAGCTGGAGATGCAATTTTTTTTTTTTTAAATTTCATTTTAAACACAGAAGAGGGGCTATGTGTTTGAAGGCCTAAGTGTGATATTCATTTGTGAAGGACTGTGCTCAACCCCTCCCTCTCCCCTCAGCAGCTGCAGCTCTCCGCAGAAGCCTTCGCTCGGTCAGTCTTGTCTAGTTTGATGGGTTCAGGGAATTCATTGTAAAGCTCCACTTCGGTTTCCTAGTGGGAGAGAAGGAGGAGTTAATGCCACAGCTCTGCAGACAGTTCCCAGCATGCAAGGAGCTGCTCTTGGCTAGGGCAGGCTGGGGGTGAGCCCCAGACTGCCCACAGCACCAGCACAGGGCTGCACACTGGCCCCCTCCCTACCTGTTTAAGTGCATTTCGTGCAATCGTCTGGAAAGCTTGTTCCACGTTAATGGCCTCCTTGGCACTGGTTTCAAAGTAGGGGATGTTGTTTTTACTGTAGCACCAGGCTTGTGCCCGTTTTGTGGTGACCTGGGTGGACAGAGAGCAGCATCACAACTTTCTGCTATGCAGGGAGGGGTTTTATTTTCAGAGCAAGGCCAAAGACACCTCATATCCAACCTGAGCAGCTCTGACCTCATCAAAGCTGCAGCCTTGATACAGAACATAGGAGACCACTGCCCATCACCAGACAGACCCAGTCCCAGGGCAAGGAGCACCATGCCCCAGGGAGATGAAAGCACAGAGCACTGGCTTGCTCCTATAGGACCTGCTCAGCACACCCTGGGGAGGAGAAACAGCTCCTCTGCCCGCACCTCCCCAGGAAGCTGCTGCAATCCTTCCACCAGTGGGCAGGAGCATGCTGTGCACAGGGGTCTGACCTCTCCAGGCACAAGAAACCCTTCTCCGGTGGCAGACAACATCTGAGCCACTCTCAGGCACCTCCCACTCCCATTTCTCAGATAACCCTCCCGTGGTTCCTACAAGGTTTCCCACTCCAGCAATTTCTCAAGAGGAGGTTACCAAGTCCCAGTACTCACTTGTCTGTTTTCTAGGTCAATCTTGTTTCCCAGCACAACAAAAGGAAAGTTCTCAGGATCCCTTGGACTGGCCTGAATGAGGAATTCGTCCCTCCAGCTGTCTAGGGTTTTGAATGTGTTGGGGGCCGTGACATCAAACACCAGCACACAGCAGTCTGCTCCCCTGTAGAAGGCAACTCCCAGAGACTGAAACCGTTCTTGGCCTGCTGTATCCCATATCTGGAGCAAAAGACAGGGCAGATAAGCCAGCTCTGCTCTGACACAGTCAGTCTGCAATTAGGGCATTAATTCCAAAACTCCCCACCAGGCATATATAGTCCCCAGCTAGGCAGATAGCAGCACCTGAAGGCTTGGGAATTTCTGTAGGCACTAAGCATCAAGAGCCAGAAACACCTTCTAAAGATAGTTGACCCTTTTTGTGTTCAGCCTCAGCAGAGGACATATCCTTGTTCTGGGCAAGCAGGACATGGGTATTAGAGTCAGCAGGTGACCTGCCTGAAGTGCTTGGACACACTGGGTACCAGCAGAGTCCAAACAACTCTCTGATGGCTGCAGCTTTTGCTGCCTTGCAGTCAGTTTCACCATGGAGAGATGAAAGCTTCAGATACCAGAGACATAAGCAGGCTGGCAGGTTAACACCACACCCATAGGACTTGGGGCAACACAAGTGGTTGACCTAGGGAGTCCTTTCCCAGCCCTTTCCAGTTCTTGAACCCTAGGAAAGTGAATATTTCTAAAAGATCTAGTTTACTGACAGCACCAAATGCAGCTTTTTAAACAGGGCCTAGCAAAGCTGCTCTTGGCTAAGCCCAGATTAATCTTTGCCTTCCCTTGTTCAGCCCAGGCAAAAATTTGTAGAGAAGGCCAGAAGCACTTATGTCTAACAGAAGTTCAGTGTCAACAAGATTCACACCCAGTACTCTGACCCCTACACCACTGTGGGCTGCACCAGAGCAGATGCTTCCACACAAGTGGGGTGAAGGCACCCCTTGCAGCAGGGAGCAGAGTCCCTCCTTACCTGCATTGTCACTAGCCTGTCATCCACCATCACCTCTTTTGTCAGGAAGTCTGCACCTATCGTAGCCTTGTACTGGTTACTGAATTTCTTGTTCACATACTGGTTCATGAGTGATGTCTTTCCCACCCTGCACAGGAACACAAAAAGAAAGACTTGGTAGGCTGTTTCTACAACAATGTTTGAGTTAACCACCCTGAAGAGAACATTCCAGTGCCCTTCACTTTCTTTCCATAACCTCCTGCCCTTTCAACCAGGGAAGAAGCACCCACTTCTGCAAGAAGGGACCTGCACACCAAGAGATATTGAGGCACCAGCTGAGTAGGAGCATTAGCTACCCAAGGATACGAAGGATTACATCCTGAGAAACCTTGCTTCCCCATCACTAGTAAGGACGCTCCTTGGTAAGGAGCGGACATTATGATCATAAAGGCAATTTTGGAAGATGAAATGCTTCAGAGAAACCTATCACAAACAGTAATCTTCAGCCTCTGCAGGAGGAGGAGGAGGAAGAACAGACAATCTCAGATGGCAACAGCTCACAGACACATCTGCTAGGCACCTAGAGGTGGAGATCCTCCCCAGAGAGCAAGCTTAGAGGCTCACATGCCCTCTGTGTGGCTGAGAAACACTCCCTGAACAACAGCTTGCTGGGGACAGTGGTATAAATAAGCCTTATGTCATGGGAATCAGGTTACAGCCTGCACAGCAAGTAACCTGTGACAGCAGAGCAGACTCCTTGCTGAGAGCACAGAGCAAAGCCTTTCACTGCAAGGGGCAGGCTCCAGCCAGCCCAGAGAAGCAAAGCAGATGGCTTGGTACAGACTATGTCTCTGATAGTTTTAAGAAGTCACCTAAGAATGCTTACTAGTGATTTTTTGTGGTTTTTTTTAAAAGATTTTTTAAGTGAAACACACATTCCAACAGCACAGGTCCTCCTTGCAGAAAGCTATTAAATTCTGCTACTCCAGTGGTCTGCCCACCATACTTTCCCCATTTAATATTGTGGCAGGACTTCAAGACACTAGACTACAGGGACACATTCAGGACAGAGGGCAGCGAAGAGTTCTTAGACCTGTGAGGTAACACCGCTATCAGGGGCTGTAAAATCTCTCCTCCCAGCACTGCTGATTTCTTACAGTGCACTCAGGCTCCCACTAGTCAAGAGCACTGCTCTAGCCAGATACAGATTAGCATCTTAAAGGCTCTTCCACTTACCCAGAATCTCCAAGGATGATGACTTTCAGTAACACTTTCTTCCTAGACGTCATCTTTCACACTAGAAAGGAAGAACAATCCCATCACAAACCATTAGTTATGTCATTCCTCAAGAAAGCAAGCAGCAAGTTTAGAGTCTGAGAAACCTGACTCCCAGCAAGGAGCCAGCAACAGGCAGGGCCCAGCACTCCTGAAACCAGACTCCAATTCAAGGCTACACTCAGCACTAACCAGGTGTCTGCCCACTGTACAGGCTGGGCCATGTCAGACCAGTAGTGGCAATTTAATACCAAGAGGGAGATGAGCTGAGTGCCTGTCCTTTACCAAGACCCTTCTGAATCCTATTTCCAGGCCTTTTGGTAGATATACTGGCACATGCCATCTCCCTTGACTTGAGGCAGTGCAGTAAATCATACCAGCTCCTAACACAGGCTAATAATTCTTACATATGCCACAAAGTGAGAGGTAAGCAGGCAAGCGTTTAATACCACACAAGCTTTTTTTGTGCTGTTCAGTAGTTTCCCAGCAAAATATATGGGGGGAAAAAAAAAAAAAAAGAGAAACATTTCCTCCATCATGAGCTTGGATAAGTGGTAGCTTTCTCTAGCAGCTGTGCTTTGTGAAAGTACTGAATCCCAAGGATGTGCTGTGGTTGAAGCAGCTGCAACAGCCACACAGGGCAGCTGGCTTACAAAGCAAACTGCTACCAGACTCTGTGGCTTCTCTGAGGGCACAGGAGGCTGACTACTGCCACCTCAGCTTTGGTGTAATAAGGTTACAGTGACAAACGTCAACATTCAGCCTACTGATGGTCATCTACTCCGTTAGATGATGAGTTATAGCTGTGCTACTTGACTTCAAAGATCCTTGAAAACAGGCTTTGGTATTAAACCCTTATTTATGGACTTGCTTACCCTAAAATTCCCATCTTGCTACACCACATTCATTGCAGCACACAACTCCTACTCTTCAGGAGCTATTCCTGATTTTCACAGCTAAGGAGGCCTTTGCTTCTACAACAGGGATTTATGTCTTCCAAGCAGCTTGATCCTATGTGCTTCCTGGCATACACAACAGCCTAAGGTGCTAGATAACTGCACCCACTTCACCCCACTACTACAGGAGGCTCCAAGCTGTAAAAGCCCTCTTACTAGATGCAGTCCAGTTCCAAAAGATCTTAATAATCTCAAGCTTTGAGGGTTAGAAGACATGAAGTGCGTTAGCCTTTGCTGTCAGTGAATGCTGCAGAAGCTGAAGGAGCACTCCTGCACCTACAGCTACACCTTGCTGGACTGCACCCAGCTCACAGTCACAGGGTTGGAAAAGGCCTCTAGGATCATACAATGGGTCCAACCATTAACCCAGCACTGCCAAGCCACCAACCCATGTCCCTCAGTGCCACAACTACATGGCTTTTAAGCACTTCCAGGAATGGTGATTCCACCACTGACCTAGACCACCCGTTCCAGTGTTTGACAATGCTTTTGGTGAAGAAATTTTCCTTAATATCCAATCTAAACCTTCCCAGGTCCAACATAAGGCTGTTTCCTCTTGTCCTGTTACTTGTTACCTGGGAGAAGAGCCCAACCCTCACCTGGCTACAATCTCCTTTCAGGTGTTGTAGAGCCATAAGGTCCCCCCTGACCCTCTTCTTCTCCAGGCTAAACACCCCCAGCTACTCGCAAGGAGACTTGTGCTCCAGCCCCTTCCCCAGCTCTGTTGCCCTTCTCTGGACACACTCCACCACCTCAGTGTCTTTTGTGTAGTGAGGGGCCCAAAACTGAACCCAGGATTTGAGCTATGGCATCATCAGTGCCCAGTACAGGAGGACATCCACTGCCCTGGTTCTGCTGGCCACACTGTTGCTGATACAGCCAGGATGCCACTGGGCTTCTTGGCCACCTGGACACATGTTCAGCTGCTATCAACCAGCACCCCCAGATCTCTTCCTGCCAGGCAGCTTTCCAGCCACTCTGGCACCAGCCTGGAGATGCAGAGGGTTGGTGTGACCCAAAGGCAGGATCTGCCTTTACCTTGTTGAACCTCACACCACCAGCCTTGGCCCACTCACTGATCCAGCCTGCCCAGATCCCTCTGCAGAGCCCTCCTACCCTCCAGCAGATCAACACTCCCACCCAACTTGGAGTCATCTGCAAACCGACTGAGGGTGCCCTCAATCCCCTCACCCAGAGCATGGATAAAGACATTAAACAAGACTGGCCCTAGTACTGATCCCAGGGGAACACCACTGGTGACCAGCTGCCAGCTGGATGTAACTCCATGCCCCATCACTCCCTGGGACCAGTCATCCAGCCAGCTTTTTACCCTGCAAACAGCACACCTGGAGCAGCCAGCTTCTCCTGGAGCATGCTGCAGGAAACAGTGTCAAAGGCTTTACTAAAATGCAGACAGACCACATCCACAGCCTTTCACTGATACACTAAGCAGGACACTTTGTCACAGGGTACAAGGTTGGTCAAGCAGGACCTGCCTTTCCTAAACCCATGCTCACTGGGCCTGATGCCCTCACTGTCCTGTACATGTTGCATGATGGCACTCAAGGTATCTGCTCTATAACCTTCTCTGGCACCAAGGTCAGACTAACAGGCCTTCCACAGATCCTCCTGCTGACCCTTCTTGTAGATGGACATTTCATTTGCTAACTTCAAGTCCACTGGGACCTCCCTAGTGAGGCACAACTGCTGGATTGAAAGGGGCTCAGGGAGCGCTTCCACCAGTTCCCTCAGCATCCACCCACAGAGTCTTGAGTTTGTGTCTAAGTCATGTAGCAGACCTTTTCCTCATCCTTTGTCACTATGTTTCCCTCCACATCCAATAAAGGATGTGGATTCCCCTTAGCTCTCCTTTTGTCACTAATGTATAAAACCACTTTTTATTGTCCTTTACAGCAGAAGCCAGATAAGTGCTAGCTGGTCTTTGGCCCTTCTGGGTTTTTTCCTCCATGAACTCATGAGATCCTTGAGATGCATCTAAACAGAACTCAGTGCTGAGGAGATAACAGCCAGGGGCTGTGGTGTGAGCAGCAGTGACAGGTCACCAACAGGGCTCATGCTACCCTTAGATGGGTGTTAGCAGATGCTAGAGAGCATGTGCAGGACAGTTTCTCCTGTAAACACCTCTCTTTTTCCAGTGGACTGCATAGTTCACTGATCCAACTGGCAGCCCAGCTATGCTCACCGAGATAGAACCAGCTGAAAGCTGTCAACACCACCAACATTTAGTTCTGCTTCTGCTCTTGCCCAGATCTACACACCATAGCTTGTCTCTCCTATAGCCATGGGGAGAACAGGCCACAGAAGCTCCTTCAAGCAGTCTGCATCTCCTGTATTTGCAAAGCATCTAACAAGTGACACTTTTGCCAACCAAGCCAGAGACTTTTGCAGCACAAGCAGCCCAGATGGAGCAAGAAGCAAGTGCACAGAGCTTTAAAACAGCTTAAAGACAGCTGTGTACACTGAACTGTCATGAAAAACATCTGCATAGGTTCAAGTCCAGTGCAAGTCACCTGATTTCCTCAGGACAGAGGAAAACAACTCACCCAGAAGTGGCTGTGCCAGAACTCAGCATGCTTCTGGGAACTGCTTCTATTTTCCTCGGAGTGTTTCTAGTATCACTTGCTGCTGCAGCTCATTGCCTTCTGGTATTTGAAGCAGCTTTGGACAAGCTGGCATTAGTTCTCATGCTTAGGGAGGGATTTGCAGAGCCCTAAATTGCAACACTAAATCACACTGGATGCTTATCTCCCAAGTTCAACATAGCCTGAAGTCCCACTATGAGGGGAGGGAAAACTGCTCTGTCAAGATTCATTGCCTTGGAAGTAACTCAGCTGTGCAGCCACCTGCAGACATAGGAAGCCAGGCTGAGTCAGAGCTGACACTGCCTTCTTGTCATAGCTGACAGGCTACCCAGCAGTGTGAAGGGCTGTCACTGCCCCATCAGCACCAGTCAGGTGAGACACTCAGCTTCCATCCCAGGTGAGGCAACGGATGTGAGCCACAGCACAGGAGGAGCTGCCGCAGCTTCATATTTGGTATGAGCCATGAGACAGTGAGGAACTCCAGCCCTGCCAGGGACCAGCAGTGGACACTGACCAGACTCACACCCGTGTTCTACCAGCCCTGACTGATGCTGCCTTGAAGCCCAGCCAGTTGATGGGCAAAGCCCTCTTAATAATCTTCTCACTGCAGGTATAAACAGATGAACGCTTCAGAGTTATTCCTTGCTTAGTACAACAAGGAAACACATCTTCAAGTCATGTAGAAACTGGTTGGCTTGAGATAGGCTGTGGTCCCACTGACTCAGCACTATTTTGCACTATATAATGCAGCTTGTCTTGCTCTCTGATATTTGACACAATTACTCCAGAGCAGCACCCTCTTGAGGCACACATCCTTCAGATGTGAGTGTGAGAGCTCACATGGGGCTTGTGTCCAGTTCTGGGAGCACTTCTGAACAACACCTCCTTTTTCAGAGGTATCATGAAGAAAAACCTGTTTGTTAAGATTTGATTCAAGACATCAGCTCTGTTTCACACTGCATGAAATCTTTTGGAGTGAGGTCATCTGCATGACTGCTCAGAACACAGCCTACAGCAGCACACCCAGCCAGCCCTGCTCAGGAGCCACCAGACACTCCACATCAGCCAGGAGACCAGTCAGCATCATTCCTCCTCCTGGCTTAACTGGTGCCAAAGGAATGACACAGCTGTCTCTAAAACAGGAGAGGAGTCCTTCCACTCCATTTTTAATGCCTATCCTCTAAGCAAACAAGCCATTAATAACATGCTGACCCTCAGAAAATTAAGCTGGTATAGCACACTCTCTCCCACAATACTGTTATTACCTTTAAGGCTCACCTGTGGGAGCAGCAAGGGAAAATCCCTAACACCTGACCTGCAAGTGTTACTGGCTTAGCTGATCTGAAAGAGTCAAAACCCATCCTATGAAGCTTCATAGCACTACAGCTCAAATGCAAAAGCAAATAAAGCCTATGCCAAGTCTAATTAGGTTTCTCTAATTGTTGCTTCAGAGTACAACTATCCTTTCCCTCGCTATATTAAGACAGCTGCTTTAACTCAAAGCAGAAATGGATGGTTAAGAATTCCTTAGAGAAGTTCACATGTGTCAAGTCACAATGCAGGCATTTTAATATTAATTGGGTTGGTACAAGCAAGTAGTAGCTTGCATTGATGGATCACCAGACCTCAGATTAGCTATGCTTTAACAGAAGCAGGCCTTGCAAAAGGAACATTCTAAGTTGCTCATGGACAGTTTTAGTGTGAAAGCATCCAGGCCTCAGGGGAATCTCACCTCCATGGAAGACACAGCTCCCCAAGCAGCAACATACCCATACCAGTTTTGAAGCTGCTGAGCAGTCTTTACTGTTTCAGCTTTGCTATTGAACAGTTTGAATCACAATCCGAACATGTCTATAGAGGCTGGAATGTTTGACCAGGAGTTCCCTGTTCCTACAGCTATCAGCCTGCCACCTGCACCTTCCACCAGAAACCAGCTCAGCACTGAAATAAGGATGTTGAACAGCACCTCTTGCCTTGTGTCCTCTCTCTGCCAGGAATACTTAACACCACACCAACAAGGCACAGAGTGGTAGGGCAGCAGGCATCGAGCAGAGTTAAACTCAGAGAGGCACTTATGGATGCCTAGTTCTGCTCCCCTGTCCCAGCATACAGCACAAGAGTAAGCAGGTGTCCCACAAAGAGGTGTATTTGAACCAGAAGCACTGCAGCTCTGTTCCGGGTGCTGTGGCTGATAAGCAGAGCTGATAAGCCCGCTATACCACAGGACCTTTAGCAGAAACACCCACCATGAACAAGCTGATGTGGACAGATCAGGTCTCCATTATGGGCTACCACACACTGCAGCACACGCAGCACAGTGACCAGACAAGAGCCGCCCTTGTGTACTGGAAGAACCTTCTGTCCTGAAATGCAGGAAAAGTGTCCCAAAATGCAGCTAAGTGCACTTTTGACACAGAAACAGCACCTCTACTAAATGTTCTCTTGCATGGGGGAGGCTGCAGACCATTATATCTCTGTACTACAGAGAGCTATTTTTATTCCCTCCCTCCCCCTTCACTGGGTTCTGCATTTTTTCAAGGAAACTGAAGCTGGAAATATGATTCAGGACCAGCTCAGTCATACTGAACCAGTTCCCTCTCAAAAGTAGCAAGTTCCCTAGCATGTTTGGCCCCTCAAGGGCTTATGTCATCTTAGATCTTCAGCCACTGAAATGAGATGGTCACCGAATGTTTATCCTGTTTTTAGAGGGCAAAGCACACCAAACAGCCTGGCACATACCACTTGCCCCCTGGTCACACTGTACCTTGCCATGGTTTAGCTAAAGCTTTGAGTAGATACATGAATTTGCTCCAATTTTTCAGCTACTCTGAAAAAGCAAGGCCTCATCCTGAGGAAATGCATAGCCTGTTATGGCAATTAGTTGACCAGAATCACAGTTCCTGGTTGCAAAATGTCCAAGTGGTACAGACACCCTTAGTATTGAAGCCTCAAACTCCAACTGCAGCAGAGCCCCAGATTGGGCTGAACAAGCTTTACCAGTTACAATTCAACAACATCTTGGTTCCCACTAGCCAGTCACACAGACATTGCTAACACGATGCCAGCCAATACAAAGCTACAAGTAACTGCCTGAGCAGTTCAACACAAATCTGAGACCAACAGATACCAACCTTTAACGTGTCACTTGCATTCTCCTGAGAGTGACACAACAGCCCACAAGGAGGACAGAAGTCCTATCTTTTCAGCTGGGCAAAAGCACAGCAGTAGTCAGAGGACAATCAGCAGGGGCTATTAATTTTATATCAACATGACTTAAGAGATGCCAAGCTACCTTCAAGGAAGAAACTAGAAGTAAGTCTGCCTTTGATGTTTTTGACTGCTACAGAGCCTTCATATTTTCCTTACCAAACTTGGGTGCTCTACAGGTAGAACATGTATCCAGCATCCTCACATCGATGACTACTACACAAGTATAGGAAGTTAAACAGTAGGTTGAATCTTGCACTGACAAAGGCTGCACGAGCAGGACAGTACTCCCTTCCACTCCCACAACAGGACTACTAGGAGCTCAGCTTCTCCAGCTCACTGGAAGATACCATCAAGGAAAGCCTCACATTTAGTGGGGACACTTGCTGTGTCTAAAACAGAAAACAGGAACATTTTGTCATTCAGGCTGAGTACTTGCAAGAACTGCTGTCTGTAAAAAGGCTGTTTGTGAGGGCAATGGGCTCCTACAGTCCATACAATAAGAGGTGCCTTCAGGCCTCACAGATGCACCACAGAGCAGCAGTCAGTTCAAGTAGAGCCCACACCAAAATCAGCTGGCAAGATATTCCTCTGACAGCTTCACTGAAGGGTACACTCTAGCTGCTGTTCTATCAATACCATCTCAAAGCTGATTTCCACCTCCTTCTTCCCAACACGTTTATGTTGCTGTTCTAACCAATATATTCTCTCCTCCGGGTATCCAGCCAAAAGCTCAAGCACAGCTCCTCACTCCCTCCTCAAGAGGAGCAGCTCGGCTGCCTGCTACTTACTGCAGCTCCACCAAGAGCAGGCTGCTGTCCAGTTGGTACCCTTCCCAGACAGCCCTGTGAGGCAGAAATTACCTCTGTTCACAGAGCTGGAAGCCTCAGCTACAAATTAATTTTTGATACCTTGTGTAAAACATTATATAGCAAGCTGTCAGGTGTAAATATGCTGTCCAGTATATCCCACCCCCATCTGAGAGCTCTATGCCAAAAGCTTCACCTTCTCGAAGAACAGCCTAGAGCTTTAGATGCCTGCTAGCACACTGACATGGCTCAGATCAAAATAGAACCTCAGAACATGTTTCACTATCCCAGAGGAATTGGCTTTTTAGACTACAGCTGTCTGCAGTAAGTTTGCACCTCCTTTTGAGGGTGGAGTTGCAGCCTCCAGCACTGGAGCAGTTGCTCTAGAACCGAGCAAAGCTCAGGAACCAGCACCAGCTCAGCAACATGGCTGCAAGTTCTGTTCACTGTCTGCTTCAACGTGGGCACCAAACCAGTGTGAGTGCTAAAAGCCAGCTGACATGATCTGAAGTAGCTCCCAGATGGAGCTGACACCAGGCCTACACAAATATTCTGCTGCATCCTGTTCATGGGTAACATGCTCTTAAGACAGTTCTGTGCTAAAGGAAGAGAATGATGGGGCAACATGCAGCTTGGAGAAAAGGCAGAAAACCCAGCTGGGAAACAGAAGCTTTAGAACAGTTTTGAGCATAATAGGTTCTTGGTGTGATCAAGGAAGCTCCAGAGACAGTGCTGGGTAAGACACTCCTATCAGTGGTAGTAAGGTTTTAGCTTGCCTCAAGACATCCCCTCAATCCTCAGCTGAAGGCTCTACCACACATCCCTGATGTGGGCAAGGACTCAGAACTCACTGGAAGAGGACATGCCAACATCCAGCTTGCCAGAGTCCAGACAACACAGGGAAGGCAGAAGCAATGCCACTGGTAGGAGCCATGTCTGCAATGAAATCACAGGACTTGCACATGAGAAGGGGTCTGCCCTGCCTGAGATCTCAGCTCAGCTGTAGCTCCCCTAGGGCTGAGATTTGGAGAGCACTGCATTTCTGAGAGGCACTGATGCATATGATCAGTCACGCTCAAAGCCCAAGTTCTCAAAGCCAAGCTCTTCAGTCCGAGCCTCACTGATTCACAGCCCTGTTAGACCTCCTGGCATTTCTCCAGATCAGAGTTGTCCTATGCTGCACAAAGTTTAAATACCAATTGTGGAACTTAACAAGATTTTTGGCTGTAAAGCTGCCATAATGAATCGTGACTCTACGCTAGAAAAGTTCAAACTACATAGGACTAGATCCCACCTCTAGTGCCAAAAACTGATCTCTAATCTCTACTGGTTTAGACATCACAACAGCCACCTTCTCACGAAGAGGCATCATGTTGATCTGACTACATGGTTTGCAAGTGGGAGCAAAACAAGCATGAAAATGCCTTTGCTTACAGTACCATGGCAGATGTTTCTCCATGTTCAATCAGACCAACAGTGTGCTTAAGAGCAGTGGGAAAGGTCTGGAAGACATTTCTTGCTGTCTACAGGAACACTGCTTTGCCCAGGCTGCTGCTTAGCCTAAGATCACAGGAGCACACATAGGATCTTCCAGGTGATAAGCACCCTGAGCCAAAGGGATGGAGGGAAGGGAGTGAAGAAAATGTCCTCAGGGATACAGCCAGCTATGCTGGGCAGCCACCTTGGGTGGATCACTTTGCTCCTCGATAACCTGAGGATGATTCCCATCATCTTCACAGAAGGTAGCAGGTATGGGAGACTGTAGCTGTGGCAGGAGAGGAGTCCAGGAAGATCCTTTTGGAGCTAATGCCACACACTAACAAGACCAGGATTCCCAGGAAGAAAGCCAGGGCTGCTGAAGTAGAAGGCTTCAGCTACAGGAAGAGAGCTGTGCAAGAAAGCCATACCCAGAAGCTTCACTGAAAGCTGGATGTTTCCAGTCCTGAAGTTTTAGTCCACCTTTTCCTCCAGCAGCTAAATGGCCCTTACACCACAGAATATCCTTCTCCCAGGACTGGACAGACATACTCTAACAGACTGATAGCAAGCATCTTCTGCTACCCTTCTCTTGGAGGCTCAAATCATGTCATCATTCAAGAATCAGTATTGCTGTGCCCTGACCTTCCAGGAAGGAGCAGCTCCCCTGTTGAATCCTACAGGACTTCAGGTAGTTCCCAGCAGATTTCCCCCAAGGATGAAGCTGCTACAGGAACAGACAAGCTTGCTTTAACACCCCTCCCCCTTTATCAGAGCAAGCTCAACTTCCCCTATTCTGCCCTGGGGGAGACAATCTCAGGATGTGGGAGGAGAGTTGAGCACATAGCTGGCTGCTGGGAGACACTAGGCAACAAGCCATGTGTCTTGACTAAGGGCCTTGCCTACGCAAAGTGCTGCAGCTACACCAGCACAGCTTCCATGATGCCTCTACCACAACGGCCTCCTTGGTGGACAGCTTTCCAATCAGTAAAACAAATCTTAAACTAACTGGAACACAGCTATAGTGCTCATACAGTCCAGTTTATACAGCGGTGTCTGTCAGCCTTTTGGCACATAGCCACCCAGCTAGTGGAGCCACCCAACAGTTTTAGTAACCCTGACATGAATACCAAGAACCCGGCACAGTTCTCACATCAGGCCATACCCTGAGTGACAATTCCCTTACTGCCTTCTATAAAAACAAGCACAGTGCCAGAGGCAGCTGGCTTTTAATCTGTGTGTCCAGAAGATAAGGCTGCCCAATTCAAAATATACTAAGTTAGCCAAGCCACTGACAAACAGTCGAGTTGTTAGATTTTTACCATATCTGACAGTATTTTTAAGTGCTCAGATTAATTTCTAGTTTTGACTACAGCTTTCTAAGTTTTCACACATTCCTGTCATGCTTTCGGTTTCAGAAACACAGATAGATAACTTTTGCAGTAGTAAGCAAAGCACAGATCTTAGACCTTGTCAGTGGTAAACAAGCCTTGTTTATCCACTCCTGGCTGCCACAGTTCCTAGAGGCTGGGCAGGAAACAAGAGACTGAAAGGAGACTTTGACCAAGTAAAATGACAGCCCTTAGGAGGTCTGCCAGATCCTGTAACTTACACCTGATATTCAGATCTGAGAGTGAATATTGTGTGTCCTGCAGCATGAGAAGCTTGATAGAGGAGACAGGACAAATACTGATGGGAGCTCCTACTAGCAGACTAGCAGATGTAGTGAAGTACCAGACCAACACTAATGGCAAAAACCTCACTCCTCCTTCCAGGAGGTCCTGTTTTCAGTAAAGAGTCTTCTAGAGAGGAAGCTTTCTCTAGGGACAGGTTGTAATCTAAGAACTACACCTTGATCTGTGAGCAGAACCCTTGATCCTACACACACTCAATACCTCTTACTATGCTAATGTGGTTTGCAGAGCAGGAAGGACAAGTATTTCAGTACCAGGATGGGAGTGTAACACATAGCTTGCCATGACAGCTGAGTCAGTGACTAACAAGGAATTCCTACTGTGGATACTCAGTTTCACACTCATACTTCATACCCTCATACCTCTTGCATAGATCCTGCATCAATACTTTGCCACGTCACCTATTCTCTTGATGAAGTGCCACAAAGGTCCGATAAAAACCTCACTTGCATGGTGAGATTAAGAGAACTCTGTGGGCAAATGCCATCTTGTTAGGTGGGGGGAAAGGCTCAGGCTTAGGCATGTTTCAGCTAAAACCATCTCACTGCTCATGCTCAAGACACTGTCACCACCGTGCCAGTTTGGACTCCAGATATCATTATCCATGTCTGGGAGCCGAGTGACTCAGCCCACTTGAGGGAGACAAGCACCAGGCAGGTTACTTTGAAGAGGATTCTGCTTCCAGCTGGAAAGAGTTCAAGGGCTCAGCACAGACTTGTTAGATAAACTGGTAGCCCCAGTAACCAAGGTCCAGGTACTCCAGGCAGGTTGGCTCCAAAGGCAGCTCCAGCTGCTGGCCTCCACTTTTGTTCACCACTTCACTAGTCCACCTTGTCTGTCAAATGACAGAAGTTACAGTATATAGGACAGACTCAAGAAAAATACCAGGTTTTTTAATTGACATTAAAAGGATCTACTCAATTTCATTTAACAATTTCTACTTGAAACTCATGCAAGTATAGTTAGACATAATTAGTCACCTTAAATTGGCATTTTAAGTGGTTATACAGAAGAAAGAGCAAATCACTCACTATATCAAGTGCCTTTAAATCATACAGGTAGAAATCTGTGCCATAGGTTTACACTTCAATCCCATCTCAAAAGCAGTGCACCCCCTCCTGAAGCTTCACTGCCCTGTGAAGACAGCCGTGGCCCCAATAACAGGTTTCCTGGTAAGAGAAGTCAAGGCTATTTGAGATCAGCTGCAAATCAACACACTCCAGTGGCCTTGATGAGCTTGCTTCCCTCCCCAGGGTCATTGACCATGAGGTAGCAACAGGAGTGTTGACAAAGCTCTCCCACAGACAGAGCGCTGGTTGCTGGCACTGGAGAGGAGGAGCAGCCTCGCAGGAGCAGCGCTCACAGCAGCGATGACATCACCAAGGCAGATCTCCGCCAGCACAAAATGCAGCAGCACGCTGGGCTCGAGAGCTGCATCCCCACCAACAGAGAGCAAAAGCAACAAGCCGGGAGCCAGAGGTGAACCATGTGACACAGGGGTATCCCTTCACCGCCTGCTATTTCTGAGCAGCACATGTGCAGTTCCTGACCTTGAGCGCTCATTTGCAAGCTTTATTCAAGGTGCATTTAAAGAGAAATGGGACCTTCGATCGAGCCCCTCACTGCAGAGCTAACCATGGTATATTAACTATTGTCATTCCATTAATTATCCATATCTAATTTTGAGATGCACAGCACGTGTTTGGATTGATGCTGCAGAGAGTGACCCTTTTACCCCCACAACCTCCGGTCACAGCTATATCTGAAGGCAGACTGTTACACAGCAACTACAAAAGATAGTTTTAGGAAGCTGCAGAAGGAAGCCAACTCAACTCTAACTCATCAGGCAATTAAACTGCAATTATCAAGACAATGCTGTGCAAGAATGAAGTACTTCAGCATCTGAAGGATGTTAGACTGCTGTCAGACAAGCAGCACATGCTAGTGACCAACCAAGTTCAGCATTTAGCTAAGGTCTTAGCTGGACTCCCTTCTAAGGAAGCAACAAGCTTTAAACTACTCTACTGCTCTGCAAGCGAATCTTAGCTCCATCAGGCCTTGGTAACAGGGACTTCAGAGTAGGTCAGGTCATAGCTAAGGAGAAGACCAGAAGACATAAGGAAACACTGGTAACATACAAGGTGAGGGTTCTGTACTTGTTTCACAAAGGCTCAATTTACTTCAGTTACTAACAAAATTGCTGTATTCTAGAGGCAGCAACATGCCTGTGAGTACCTGTGAACCCACATCATCTACCAGTTTCAGAGAATGCAAACATCCAAGTGCCCTATTTATAGCCCTTATTCTCAAGCCAGCTACCTGCAAACCCTCTCTCATGATGCAGCATTTAAAAACACACCCTAATCAAGCACAGACAATTTTGTTTACAGCCAAATGTTAAGTTCTGCATAAACTAGTCTCATTTTCACACAGAAGTCAGACCAAAATCCCATACATGTTAGAGACAGAGCTATTTATAGTTTTGCACAGATGGTTTGATTGTAATTGTCATGTTTCCTCAAGGACAAGCTTTGCCAGAGATTTACTCCAACAGGTAATTCTCACAACCTTCCAACACAATTGTCTTAAAACACGAGTTTTAGGAAGGTGCTGCAGAAAATAAATCTGGTAACCCTCCTGCTTACAAGCTTTCATTCTGAGTAGCAAACCAAGCAAAGTTGTATCTTCCCCAGGTCACTTCAGAGCAGAGCTTGAACATTCTCCACTTCAGTTAAGGATTTATCGATGTTGTGACATGTCTGTGCTACTCAAAGAGTCTGATTCCCTGGCTTTAGCAGGAGGGCCAAGATACCTGTAGTGCAGACTCTGCAACACAGTTATTTAAATTCTTAACTTGGCACCTTGAAGGTACAACTCAGGGTGTCCTGCTCCCCACCTCTTCACTCTGGTGACCAGTGACAGGACTAAGAGAACAGCATGAAGCTTTGTTGAAGCAGGTTTAGGCTGGATATAGGGAAAAAGTTCTTTACCCAAAGGGTGGCTGGGCACTGGAACAGGCTCCCCAGGGAAGTGGTCATGGCCCCACACCTGACAGAGCTCAAGAGGACTTGAGCAACACTCTCAGGCACATGGTGGGATTGTTGGAGGTGTCCTGTACACAGCCAGGAATTGAACTGCAATGATCCTTGTGTGTCCCTTCCAACTTGGAATATTCTGTGATTCTGTGCTGAACTATTATCAGGATATTTGAGTTTGAGGACAGGGACCACTGCATGACACCACAGGGAAGAAGAACGTTTAACACAGTTACTCCTTTCCATCTTATCAGTTATATTTTGCACTGCACATTGGGAGGACAAGAAACTGCTATCAGATTTTAGAAGTTTTCCTTTTAGAGGGGTCAGATTAACCCATCTTAACAGCTTTTCTACACCAGATGTAGAGCATTAATATAAGAGCACAAAGAAAAAAGGAAAAGAAACCCAAAACAAGTAAAACAAAACTAAAAAAGGCAGCGCTTGAAAGTTAACAGTATTAGAGCTGCTTTAATTCTGAGGACTCAGGCCAGGCATGGTGGGTCCACTCATTAGTGCATGGAGGGCAAGTCATGTGTTCAGTCAGCTGGCGGGAGTCACAAGGGGGAGGGGGAGAGACAAGTATACTTGTTCTTCCTGAGTAAGTACAGCAACGGAGCCTTGATTATTTAACAAGGAATATTCAAATGACTCCACCCACTTTAACCTCAGATTCAGCTCCTGAGAGAGCAGGGTACACCGACTCCAGCAGCCTGGTTCTACTGGAAGCACAGCCAGGCTGCAGCTTCTATTCACACACCACTGGTACCACCACAGCCTTCAAGCCACAGCCAGCCAAACACCGTGGCATAGGTATTTAAGTACCATTCCCCTAAAAAGAGAATTCACCACTTCCCACAGCCCAAATTTCTACATGGATACAGAGTGTTAGGCACAGGCCAGCCGGTGACAAGTACTGGAAACTTTAAAGGTTCCATGCCAGCAAGTGTCAAAGAAAGATCAGCTTGCTTATAGTTGGGAAGACTTCGTTCTGTCATGTGTTCTCAGTTTACATATAAAAACCTCATACACAGGTCACTACAGCTCTGCTTATCAGCAAACACTTCTAGTTTTCCAGGAGATAATGCTGAAATCTCCAGCTTTAAGAACAAAAGGCTTGGAGTTACTAGGTGAGACATACTCATTTTGATGCTGAGGTTACCTATCCTACTTCAGATTAAAACCGCCTTTTTACTACTAAAATAAGCCCTCTATTTACAGGGAGTGCAATTGTCTTAAATACAACCATCAAGCATTTCCATATTTATTAATCTACATATATATATACGGAAACTAATAATGCATCTATCAGTTAATTTACCTTATTATACACTTACAGACAAAAGCACTTCTAACATCCACTCTAATACTTCTTAGGACTGACTCAGGCTTTACACACACCAACAGCTACTTTCGCAATAACTGCCAGTCTCCTCGGCCGCCTCTTTGGTCCGATTAATTGCTCCCGAGGCTGCCGGTTCATGTTAAAAGCAATCCCCACCGACCCCCAGAGCAGCGCTTCACCGTCCCGACCCAGCGCCCCGCCACGGCCCCGGCCCTCCTTCGGCCACCGGCTGCCCCGGAGCCTCTTCAGGCTTCGCGAGGAGCTACAGCAGCTCCACACGCCACAGACAATGCGCTCCCTCCCCGGGAGGCATTGCTCGGGCCTCTGCGAGCCTTTCAGCAGAGGAGGCTCCACAAAGGCCTGGCGAAACGCGCATCCCGGGAAAGGCCCTCGGGGAGGAGCCCCTTCCCGGGGAGACCCCCCCCCCCCCCCTGTATTGTCCCGAGGGCAGTGCCGGGCCCGGCTCCAGGGAGCTCGGCGCCGGCAGCGCGACCGCCTGGGCCCGCCTCGGGGCAGGCAAACGAGCCGGGCCCCGGTGCGGAGCCGGCCGGGAGCACCGAGACAGCGCCGCCCCCGCCGCCGCCCCCGCCACCTCCCCACCGCGGGCCCCCCGGTGCCGGGGAGGGGCCGCAAACGGCTCCCCTCACCCGGGGCGAGGCCGCCGCCCGCATCCCCCTCGGCAGCACGCGGGCCCCGCGGTACCGCCGGGCTCACCTGGTGCTGCCGCCGCGGCCCGACCCCGATCGCTGCGCCCCCCGCCCGCCTCGTCGGCTTTAATGGGCCCCGCCGCCTCCCGCGCCCGCTTCCGCCTCCCCGACAACTTCCGCTCACGGGGCCCTGACGTCACCGCGCGCCGGCCTCACGTGACCGCGAGGGCCCGGCCGCCATGTTGGGCCGCCGAGGCCGGGCCGTGTGCGGGACGCGGGCCCCGTTTCTGTGTTTGTGGGAAAGTAAATGTTTGAGGTACCACCGGAACCCGCACAGAGGGGAGGGGTGGGAAGGGACCTGCCTCCCCCGCGGGCTTCCATCGCAGCAGGGCAGCGAACACCGCGCCCTGGGCTGAGGGGAGGAGGAAAGGACCAGAGAAACCTTCATGTTTTCAGAAATAAAGGCTGGGGACACGCAGGCACAAGTCTGTTCTTTGGTCTCTTCTAAAATGTGTTGAAGAACTAGCAGGGAGTTTTCTACAGTTAAATTAGTAGGTGGAAAAAAATACCTTAGTTATTGCTATTAGAAATAAAGAGGCTATATTTTAGATTACATATATTTAATATTTATAAATTTTTACTCGCAGCTGTAATCAAAAGTGGGGTAGTAGCAACAGCACTTGTCAGGAAAGAAGATACAAGATGCCAGTTGAATATATATTCAGATTGATTAACCTGGCAGTTGCCAGCACCAAGATCAATAGTGCAGGCAAGTAAAATGGGACCCTTTGAAGTCTCTCGACCATATTCCATGGGGTAACAATTATCCTAGTGATACAAGAGAAATCCGTATTTTCTACTCTCTGTTGACAGCAAGTTCATTTTGTAACTCGGCATTCTTGAATATTCTTCTGTGGTCATCCAAGTCATGTGACTGCTGTGGGTTAGTTAGCTCATGACCTCAGGAAAGCAACCACGGAGAAAAAAAGTATTTTTAAAGCTAATGAAAAACAATAAAGGACCGAGGCTACTTCCAGCAACATTAAAAAGAAAATCACACAATCACAGACCTGCTGGGGTTGAAAGGGATCTCTGGGAGATCATGCAGTCCAGCCCCAGGCAGGGTCACCCAGAGCAGGTGACACAGGAACACGTCCAGGTGGGATTTGAGTGTCTGCTGAGACTCCATATCCTCCCTGGGCAGCTGTTCCAGTGCTCTGCCACCCTCAACATGAAGAAATTCTCCCTCATGTTGAGGAGGAACTTCTTGTGTTTTAGTTTATGGCCTTCGCTCCTCATCTTGTCGCTGGGCACCACTGAAGAGTCTGGCACCATCCTTTTGGCACCTATCTTTGAGATATTTTGTATGGATTAGAGATCCCCTCTCAGTCTTCTCTTCTCCAGACTAAACAGGCCCAGCTCCCACTGTCTCTCCTCGTAAGAGAGATGCTCCAGACTCCAGAGAAGGAACTTGTAGCAGCAGTTTATTAGGGTTTTTAGGGTGCCCCATTGGATGCAAAGAGCTGCAGAAAAACCTGGTACCAGTTAAAATGCAAACTGGACAAAAGAGGAAAAGCCCTCAGCACATCAGCAGCTGGTGGAGCAGAGCACTGGCGTGTCCCAGCCAATTGCCTTTAACAGGAGACCCACATGCTGGGCTGCTATGGGCAGACATTAATGGCAAATTACTGCGTGTTCCTCAGCTCTCTTCTCTTAAAAATTTCCATTTTTTTATTTGCTTTTTACACAATATGAAAAGCAAACAAAATCTGCGAGTGAAATTTCCTCCTGTACTGCAAAGAGAACTTCACATCAAGTTCCTGTGCCGCTTGCTCTTGACGTGACCAACAGCTGTTTTCCAACCCTCTGTGGGAACACAGCATTTTCTTAAGCTGATGAGGCGACATCCTGCTTGCCTGTAAGAACAGACAGATCCTGGCACTCCAGAGGACCAGTGGCAGCAGACAGGTCCCTGCTATCCAGGATGGGAGCTACATTCACAGAGGCAGAGTGAAAGTAGAAGAATGGTGGTAACGAGGTGGCAAATGGAAGTATTGAGTTGCGGCTCTTGACATGCCCCACCCCCCAAATCAAAATAAACACGTATCCTGCGGGACACCGGAGCGTGCTGCAGTGAGCAGCCCAGCACACTGAGTTTTAGCAGCCTCTGAAGGAAACTGTAGAATGTCAAAACCCAATGAAAACCTATAAAAACCGATCAGTTTGAAACCCAATGCCAATCGTTCCCAATCAGTAACACTGCTCTGAAGAAATCCATTCTCTATCCTTGAGTGGCCTTCACACAGCTAAGTGGATCTCTGAGGTTATAATAACAGGTCTTTAGACATTTACTGGTGCAGAAACCTCAACCTATTTCATGCACTCATTCCTCTAAACCAGGAAGTGAGAATGTCTCCTGCTTTGATTTTCTTCCTTTTGTGTCACCTAATCTCTATTTACTAATCTTCCTGATCCAATTAGAGACAATAAAACATTATATGTCTCACCCACCTCTTTGCTTTTGTCCTTGGACCAAAAGGGCCTCTCCCTTTCCCTTCTCATCCGTGAGATGACAGAGCGAACAGCAGTACAAAAACACCTGCAGAGAGGCCCAGGGAGGACATCACCTCAGCTGTGGCACCTACAGATCCTTGACGTGAGCTGAGAGCATCTGACATTCCCCACAGTGCTTAATGTATTCCCCCTCTCCTGTGGACACACAGCTACCCCACCCCCGGCCATCTGTGACATTAAAAGAGAGGTCCCCTTATTCCCGTGGTACTTGTCCAGCACATTTCAGCTCTTCAGAGTCCTGCAGTCCCTGGGACCCTTCTTTGCCTCTGTGCCCAGAAAGGTGTAGCACCAGCCTACAGTGGCTGTGCCTCAGTGAAAACTGACTGTCCAGAGCTCCCTGTGTGTAGCTGTCTTCTCTCAGCTGGCTGTGCAATGCTTTCCCTTGTCACCTTTGGCCTTCCAGACCAGCTTCCTCAAACTGTCATTATAATGATCCAACATATGAAAATTAAAAAAGGGAACTTAAATGCAACAAACACACAAAATGTTGCTTTGGTACTCCAAGCTTTGTCATTCTTTGATTTATCTTGTCTAAAGCAGATTCCCCTTGCTTCTGCTGGCATTTTGTTCGTTAGAAATCTGCTATTGCATGGTCACCAATGCATTTCCACTTGAAAGAGCACAGGCCTAGTCTTTTGCCTGCCCTGTCCCCTAATCCCTCCCTGCAGTACAAATACTGCTCTGGTAATCTACTAATGCTTTCACCTTTGCAATCCTCTGATAGTTTCCAAGTCATAGAGCAGCATCACATGAAAATGAAAAGGTAGCTCTGGACAAGACTCGATCACCAGATACCAACTGTAGGAAGCAACTGCAATCACGTTATCTCATGGCAGATCTCCAATCTGTGGTGCAGAGGACATTGAACACAGTGCAGGGATTACGTCTGTGCTCACTGAGAAAATGCATCTGCTGGAGGATGAACATCTTAAAGACAAAGCACCAGTACAGGGTCTAAATGCAGCCATGGAAGCCTGAGCCCCACAGGGAGGGTGGGGCCGACCTGCAGCGCTGCAAAGCCTGATTGTGCCAAGTCCCCTCACACCAGACACAAGAGACACATGAAAAAATGGCTTTGGACTATTTTGACAGCTTCCCTCTGTTCAATAGCAACAGCCACAAGACTACTGCAGAGTTGTCATCTCTTTGATACTGGGAGGTGGCAATGCTGGCATCTTCCCTTAGATGCCAGCTCACTCCCTGAGATGAGGAGGTCCAAACACCTGCTCGGCCTTTGAGTTAACCTCCTGCAGAGGCTGTGGACAACATGCTGAGCACAGGGGACACCCTTGGACAAGTATCTATGCTGGCCTTGGCAAGACAGGCAGGAAGAAACAACCCCATGCTGCTGGTTATGGTGTAAGCTGGGCACCACACGGCCTTGAGCTTACTGTATTTATCTGGGCCTAGACTGGTGGAAACCAAAGCCCATGGAAGAGTCAAGTGTCACAGAGGAAGGGGTGTTTTCATTTCCCAGACTGTGCTCAGGGCCAGAGAGGCATCCACAAACTATTTATAACCATAAACCCACGAGCTGTCACACAAATAGTGACAATCACCTGAGCCTCTTGCAGGTCTCACAGCTGTCCTACGTCCCCAGCTACAGAGGTTCTCCAACACCACCACCAGCAGCACCTTCCCACTTTTACAGCCAGTCTTAAATACCAGGTAATTACTTTTTTACAGCTGTGTTGAAGGTATGCCAGGTAATTTCATATGATTGTTCTCATACTCAAGTGGAGAAGATGATCCAGAGAGTGAAGTAACTTCCCTGAGGCCAGAGTGAGTCAGTTACTTTGTCAGGTCCGTGTCCTTCTAAACACAGACATTTCTGAAAGGCTTTTTAAACCGTAGGAATGGCATAAAAATAGGTACAGAGAGAGGTGAACAGCCAGCACAGAACTGCACAGGCCTTTGTTCAGGGATCGAGGTTTTGCATGAGGAGTGTGTCACCAAAGCAGCAAGTTCTGTGAGCTGTTACCAAGCACTGAAGCCTTCACAGTGAACATCTAGAGAGCCTGAGAGCTGTCAGCTCATGCCATTAGTGCCTTTGAAGCCATGAGGACAGGCAGGACAGGCCGATGGCTGGCAATGCTTGGGACACTCAGCAGGACCCAGAGTTAGTGCCACTGCTCCTCTCTGCACAGGGTGTTGTGCGATGGGGTGGACCAGCCACATGAGCTCTGCATCCAGGCATTCTGTGGCAAAGGTGGCCATGTCATGCTGTTGTTGCACCCAGAATGTGTCATGGGACAGGAGCCCGGTGCCACGTGACCTCTGTGAGTGGGACACTTTGTGGAACAGGTGACTTGCATGCTGCCTCTTCCTTAACAGTGAGTCAGTGCCAAAAGATGTCCCAAAGACAGCTCTCCGTGGGTAGGAACCAAACTGGCTGCAATGCAGCATGCTCTCTGGGGTCTGCAGGTCCATCCTGAATCCTAAGAGACAGGGGTTGTATGCAGAGGCCTAGGGAGTTCCTCTGGGACTCTCCATGGGAAGGACTCAGACATGTCCCACAGCAGATTTCCCACCTCAAACCCCAGGCACCTCTCTGCAAGCACGGGGTTCTGCATATTAGCTTCAGATCTCTTCAACTCTTTTCAAGTGACAGATTTTCGCAATCCCCTCTTGTCTGCTCTAAAAGGAGAAGCAAATCCTGTATCAATGGTAACCACAAGAAGCTGGTATAATTTTGAGTGCATGTTTTCAAAGACTGTGACAAAGATACTCAGCCTTGAAGGATAAGGGTGTGTGGGCAGTGAGGTTTGCTTTGCTTTTATCTTGGACAACACTTTTCAATGCCTGGTGCCTCAGCAGCTGCATTTCTGACCCCAGGGAGTTATGACTCACTGTTTGCAAATCTCTGAGCCACCAAATTGAAGGTATGCCTCGCAAAGCATGATCCTAAACTGAAATGCTTCTAAGTGGGTGTTACAGCCCCAGTTTTTCTGTTCCAGCATTCAGGACTGGCTCCATATCGCTGCCGGAATTTCTGGCAAATAGAAATCAGCATCTCTTACTTTTTTTAGAAAAACAGGATCTCTCTGGGCTTGTCTCCTTCAGTGAAGTTCTCAACCAACCTGTGAGCAATGAGGCTACAGAAGATGCATTATCCCATCTACCCCAGGACAACACCAGCCTGAGGAACATCTGTTCTGCCCAATTGCTTCAGACACCAACATCAGAGCTTGGGCTGGCCTTCTGGGGGCTAAGGCTGTCTTTTAGCTGCTTTCTGGGTGACCTGTGTGGGGTTAAGTGAGCCCTGGCTGCCATCCTTTCTGTTGGAGTGGATCAGCTCTCTGACTCAGGGAAAAACAACACAAATGTCTTATCAAATATTTCTTAGCAGGCAGGCAGGAGAGCTACGTGTGAGGAGCCCAAGCCTTCAGAGAAAGAAATAAGAACAAAGGATCGCAAGATCCTCACTTTTTTTTTTTCCTTGATCATCGATGTTTTTCTTATCAGGAAAGTGACTGCATACACTGCTGCAGACCAATGCTGTTCACAAGGGGTTAATGCTCCCTCTCTTTGGGAGACCTTCGATAGCAAGGAATCACCACCAGCCATCTGGCAGGGTATGATGAGGTTGTCTATGGGGAAGGGGCCACTGCTGACCGCCAGGTCCACACATGCTGAGGTCCATGAACAGCTGGGCTTGGGTCAGAGATTTTGATTCAGCCAGGCAGGGGCTCAGGGGTGCCTTTGCTGGAGAAATGTAAATCCCAGCTGGCACTTCACAGAGCATGATTCAGGGAAGTCCCTGCTGACGGATTCAAAAATTTAGTAACCTGGTGAGAAATCTGCATTATCTCACTGCTTGAACTCAGGCCTCCTGGAGGGAGCAAAAGAGCTGCCAATCTGTAAATGACCCCCTCTTGTTGCTGTCAGTGGGATCCTCAGCTTCCTGCTGTGTGTGGCAGATCCTGCAAAACTGAAGCTTTAAAATCAAGGTTAAACACTACATGAGCAACAGGCTCCTACATAGATACACCAGCAAGTGCTTCCCTTTCCAAAAACAAGCTGAGAAAGAGGAGTTGCTCTATGTGAAGATGGAAACTTCCTTATTGTGCTGAGTGGCCAGTGACAATTCCTCTCCAGACTTCACTGAGGACAGGATCATGGACCACAGAACTGTACTGGTCTCAGGTGGGTACTGGCATCACATTTGGCAGACCTTAAAGGGTCAGGAGTTAAAATGCAACAGCACTTATCAGAGAGATGGGCACTAAATCCCACGTCAGTCCCGTGGCACTCGGGCACTGCATCACCGCACAGCCCTTCCCTCACCTTCCGTCCTTCACCCCGGGGACAAACCACCTCCTGAAGTGACCCCAGCAGACGGACTGCCCGCCCCAGAGCCCGGCAGGCAGCGGGAGGGCACAGTGAAACCTGCAGATCCCTGCAGCGCCAGGTGCCCGCTATCCCCGCAGGTCCGGGCGGCTCTCGCCCATCACAAACAGCCCGGGGGTGCCGCCTCGCCGGGGGCTGCAGCCGGGATCCTGCGGGAGGGATCGCTGCTGCCGAGGTGAGGCCGCAGCCATCGGGGCGGCGCCGCCGCGGCCGGGCGGGCCCGGGGGCGGGGCTAAGGGGTGACCCCGCCCCTCCCCACCCCGCCGCGCCCCGCGCGCCCCCTGGCGGCACCGCGCGGCCATGGCGGGGTGGGGGACAAGGCCGAAGGGACATGGCCGCGGGGCGGTGAGGCTTTTTGTCCCCCCTCACAGCTGGGAACCGGCTCCATCGCCCAGTCTGGACGGGGCAGAAGTGGCACCCCTTCCTGCAGCTGCCGGCCAGGACCCCAGCACGCCCAGCGCAGGTCAGGGATCTCAGCACCAGCCTCTCAGGTGTTCCTACCTTGATTCCACTGCGGGGCTCTTTCACTGTATTTATCTCCGTGATTTCAGCCAAACGCGGGTGCTCTTGCCTCCACCACTGGCCTTGGGAGGTTGTAACCCTGTGGCAAACAAGCAGACGGAGAGATGTGATTCTGTGTGAGGCCTTGCAAGGATTTGGTGATCACAGCCCTCATCTGCAGCACAAGGGTGAGATTCAGCTGCTGCCCCAGGAGCCAGCAGGTCTCCCCTCTGCCCACAGCTAGGACCCCCAGCCTTCTCCTCTGGAGCCGGGAAGCACAGCAGCTTCCCTGCCTCCTTGGTTCTCAGTGATAGGCAGCGTCTGTCTTTTCCAAAACACGCACTTTTGTCCTCCTCTCTTCCTCCTCTGGCTTTGCAGATGCCAGTCCACCGAAGGCATTTTCAAGCTGTGGGGTACCCAGGTCCTACGTGAACTGTGAAGTGCTTGAGTTGCAGCCCTAATCACACCCTCAATTTTTTATATAGTTAAAACAGCACTGTTCCCTCTATCCAAAACATGCTCTGATCCTGTGACAAAATCCAGACACTCCCAGCCCAAAGCAGCTCTCCTTGTGTGGACCACATACCTTGCTCAGGTTTTGCATTTCAACTGTACATGTGTGGCAGATATTTTTCATTCACAGCCTGCCAGTGCCTGCCTATGGCTATTTCAGTTACATTTTTAGTAAGCTTTAAGAAGAGTTAAAAGTACTTTTTAAAGTTGTGAAGTGTCCTCTTTTCCACATTTTTTTTTCTCCTTATTTCAACAACACTCATCACACAGTGGTCTCACCTCCTTGCAGGACTCACAGATGCTCTCCCATATTCTTCCACGAGGTTTTCCCTGTGTGTTTCCCAATGCTTCAGACAATTGCTGTGCACAGACAGGTTTTTTCATTATTTTTTTTTTCTGAGTCTTGTGGTCTGACAAGGAGACAAAACCAGATTTTTTTTTTTAAAACCAGGAAGAAATTATTTTAAAGAAAGGTGAACACTATAAGGAGGGAGGAGGGATGGGCTACTGCAGATCACTAAATTAACTTGAAAAAACCCAGAGGAGCAGCCCCTAGGCAGACAGTACCCCATCACCACTGTCTCTCTGCTAAGGCAGGATGTGTTTCCAGAGTAGCTGAACAAAGAGTAGGAGCCAAGCTCCAAACAGCCCCCTCCAAGTCTACCATTCTATGGAAACCCCAAATAAGAATAACAGTGTGCTTTGCTTGGCAGAGGCTCAGTGTGAGTTGTGCTGACGAGCTAAAAAATGAGGTTGTAAAAATAATGAAACTGGAAGAGTGGTTTTTTTTTCTTTTTCTCCAGCTGCTTTTTGAGGGCCTTAGCAAGGCTAAGCAAACTTATACCTGTGCTCTCATGACTGGCAAGTGCAACACCTTGCTCAGGATTGAAAACAGAGAGAGAAGTGTCCTGTGCCTCCCACTGGCAGCCAAAAGGCTGTTGGATTTAGGTTAAATGGTGAAACACCAATAAAGTCTGAAGCAGGGAGGTTTTTTTCATGATCACCGATAGATTTGTATTAAAATCTTCAAGGTATTGCCAGGATGACTTCTGCTACATATGCATAGCCCTGTTTATTCTCTCCTGCCCCTGACCTGGGCTCCTCAGAGAGCAACATACTGTTTCATGGTCCCTGCACATTCCTGGTGCAGGCTCCCCACTGGTATGAGGATCACACCAGAATAAATCCTGTTCCCTGCTGCTACAGGCTTCAGTGTGCTTCTGTGGTCACAGCCAACCCCCTCCTTCCAGAAAACAACTTCTCCTTCCCTCCTTGAGAACAAATTGCTCTGACAGATGACACAGCTCTGAGTTTGGCATCAGCCCTGTAAAAACAGAGGAACGCAGGGCTTTTCCTGGGGTGCGGTTCTGTCCATGGTTTATCCTGCCAGAGGCATTTATTAGACCACTCTGGTCCCTCAGCTCTGGCAGACGGCTGGGCTGGCACCGGCTCCATCGCGGCTGTCCCCCTCCCACTGCTCCTTGGCCCTGAGGGTGACACGCTCTCTCCACAGCACACGGGGAGCTGGGGCACTCTGCCAGATGGCAGCAGGGTCTGGTAACCTCTCTCATGCTGCTTCCTGACCTGCAGCTCTCTGGGACGTTACTGCTGGAGGGAGACATTCCTTGCAATGAGGGAACTGAAAAAACAACACATAAAGAGAGAAAAAGCAGCTCTGAACTCCTGGCTCTCTCTGTTACTTGGCACCAGGCCTGGGTGGCCAGATCTGCACACGGGCACTGCAGCCTGTCCCTGCTTGAACACAGCCTGCAAGCTGTCCCTGAGCTGTCCCTGGAGCTGTCCCAGCCACCATCACCAGCACATCCAGCCAGGGGCTACGAGGAGCTGTGACTGACCCCATGCATGAAGAACAGCTTGGCACTGCTCACAGAGCAGTGGCAAGAGGGGCCTGCAGAGCCAAACGTAGCCTTGAACAAGCCCAAAGGCAGCAGCTTTTCAACCCAAGGACAAATTTAGCCTATGTGGTAGGGCTGAAGTCTTGAAAGAGATGATGCACAGGCTCAGCATGACTCAATTATCACAATTAGAAATGGATTCAAACACAGGGTTAGTGTACAACAGTATGGTTCAGAGCTCACCAGGGTCTGGATGAGTCACATATTGAAACTGGCATTTGTCAGCGAGTTCAAATCCAGCCTATGGGATGAACCCCTTGGAGAGCAACCTTTGGCCCAGGATGTAACAACTGAAGCCCAATCATTTCCAGACACAAGGGACATATGCATTTATTTCTTTCCCTCCATTTACCAGGAGAAATTGCCCTAAGGGAGAGAGGGAAATAAGAGCTGTAGCTGCGTGTCTTATTAAAGAGGCCGACTGGAGTTCATTTATTCCCTGTGACACATGGAAGGACAGTGACAGCCGTTCCTAGCAGAGGAACTTGCAAACCCAACCTGGACAACTGGAAAGCGTTCCCAGATGCAGCACTGCTGGCCAGCCTTAAATTAGAAGCATCTGTTCTGCTCAGCCTCTCATGTTTCATGGTTGCTTCCCTCTGAACGTGCCTACCCAGTTCCAGGCCCCAAAGCCCAGCTCTTTGGAGAAGGCCAAGATAAACAGGCTTTTCCTGGAGAGCAGAGGGACCTGGAACATCTCCCTGGCTGGAAGCATCAGGCTGAGGAGGTGGAACCCGCCCCTGCAGCCATCTCCTGCTGTGCTGCTGGAAGAGAGCACCACTGTCACCCAAAACACGGTTACAAACTACCTGCTTGTGCTAGGATATGCTACAGGGCAAACTGCCAAATTCACAGGGCTGGTGCCTACATAAATCAAAGGGAAAGTGAAGTAATGTGCCAAGAAAATTTCCATGATCGGAATTTGGGGGGGTGGGGGAATGGTAAAGGGAGAAAAAGAAAGCTAGTTGAGAAATGATGCTGTTTTGAACATAGCACACCAGGACACATCCCATTCTATTTAGCCTTTGCCAAGGGGCTATTTAACTCCATATCCAAACACATAATTTAGGAAATCCTCTTCCGATACTTGGCAATCTCAGGCCAAATCAAAGAATTATCTCTGTGACTCATATTAGGAACTTAAAGAAAGATTGAGTCCTGGATCCCATTATGCAAACATGAAAGGTCTGCTGTCCCACAGGGCTCACAGGCAAAAGCCCTGCTCCGGCAATCACAGCAGATAACATCCGTTCCTCGCTTTTATCTGCCTTAGATGTTTGGGAATAAAGTGTCAATCACCTCTTCCCCAGTCATGTGTTAAACCACTAACATTTTCCTTTCCCCAGCTGCCTTAAGTCAGTTCAGGGCTGGTTACCATGCCTTGGCTACCTGTAGCACTTCTACTCTAGCATCACCTAGCTGTCAATTATCTGTGCTTTTTAGCAGAAAACTTGGGTTCAGCTTAAACTCTATTTGTGTTAAACCTCACCTTGCTGAGCAACAATGATCTGTGTGCCAGGCCAGTGAGATGAACTGTCCCAATTTGAGGCTCATTAATTCAACAGCATAATCAAACGCACCAAAGTCCATCCCTCTGCAGTGCTCCCAGTGCTGTGCTCGGTGATCTCAGTGTCAACCACACCAATAGCTCCTCCAGGCCATCCTATGCCCAGCACTTCCACAAGGATTGACACCTCTGGCCCCTGGAAGCCCTGGCAGGAACCGGCCACTGCTAAAAACATGGAGAAACAGAGCTGCTTTGTGCCGTGGCTGGAGAGGAGGCTGAGGAGCACGTAAAAGCCCTGAGCATCCCGGAATATTTGTTAAAGTTGGGGTTTTTTGCTCTTTTTCGGGCAGAAAAAGAAGTGGGAGACCCCAGGAGGGCCCAACAAGCAGCCCTTGGCCGGTCCCAAGGCCTGCCCAGGCCTGAGAGCTCAGCAAGAGCACAGGCCCAGCTCCCCGCGGAAACACCCAAGCTCGCCGACAGAACCTGGGCACCGAGGAAGGGCCGGGGCTGCGCGAAGCCGAAACCATCCGCGGGACTCCGGAGCCGCCCGCCCAGCTTCTCCCCTCAGGCACCGCGGAAGGCGGGGAGGAGGGAGGCGGGCCTCCAGCACCGCTGGGAGCCGCCATCGCGAGCCTCCTCCCCCACTGGACGCCGCCATCTTGTGCCCTCCCCGTACAGCGCGGGCGCCGCCATCTTGTGCCCTCCCCACGCGGGTGCCGGTCATGGCGGGGCTACTGTGCCACCTCCTGCTCCTCTGCCTGGCGGCCGCTGCAGCCAGCGCCGATCTGGTGCTGGAGGAGGTGCGGCGCTCGCTGGACCTCAGCACGCACCTGGCCAAGGTCTCGGCCGAGCTCAACCTCGCCAACGCACCGGGTGGCGCGGCCGCCTCCGCCTTCCTGCTGGCGCTGGAGCCCGGGCTGGAGCCGCGCCTGGCCCACCTGGGCGTGCAGGTGAGCGTGGGGAGCAGGCACCGAGCGCCGCTCCCGCCGGGGCCGCGGAGGGGCCGCGGGCGCTGCCCGGCCCCTCGCCCGGAGGGACACGTCGGCACTGCCGGCCGCTCAGCGCCGCTCCCGGATCCCGCAGCGCCGCTCCCGGATCCCGCAGCCGGCCGGGAATGGGACTGTCTGTCGCGGTGTGAGGGCGGAGGTGGGAGGCCTGGCAGGCGATGAGGGGGGCGATTCACGCCGTCACGGCTGGGCGGGAGTCGCCGCTAGCACGGCCGGAGCAGGGCTGGCAGCCCCAGGCAGCGCCGGGACGGGGGACCTGGCCCTTACCCACAGGAGGAACGGAGGAGCAGTAGGACAATACTTCTGTCCTAATCCCAGAAGTATTGTCACTTTATATAAATTTTACATGCAGCATAGAGACGTACGTAACAGCGCTCTATAGTATATCTATATACCGGGTTCTGTAGTATACCTCAACTGGTCAAGCCATATTCCCGCGGCCTGCTCACTCCCCAGTCACAAGGGAAATCACAGAAGCATTTGATCAATATTCTCATTTCTGCAAATTATGGTGACTGTGCCTGGTTGGGAACCAGGGTGAGAGAACATGGGAACATGAGAGTTACCAGAAACCTCCAGTACCTGTTTTTGCACACTGACCACACTGCAGTTTGTATTCGTGAGCAACATTATGAAAGGGCCTTTTAAAAAGAATTTTCTTAATAAATTAATTATATATAAGCTTGTACTTTCCGGGGGACATCCCTCCTAAAAACTCCTTACGGGGACTGTACACTTTGCCCTGGATGTGTTAAGTCTATTAAATAGCAGCGCACTGATCCATATGTTGTTTGGGAACAGGTGAAAGGTGAGGAAGAGGAGGAGAACACCTTGGAAGTGAAAGAGACTAAAGTTAAGGGCAAAACGTGAGTATCACCCTCTAAGGTCAATACCTAGAGTTGTGCATGGGGGATTCATAATTGTCCTCACAGTGAAGTAGAGATACTACCCCAGTTCGACGTACCTAAAGATCACGAGTGTTTTCTTCCTCAGCTGTGCTCAGTCTCTTGTACTCAGTGCTTTGGCTTTGAGTAATGCCCTGGCCCCTTATTAAGGGACACCAGGTGAGACAAGCATTTGGTCATGCTCTTACCCATCATTCGCTTTTGAGCTCTCAGGTGGTTGGCCGAGAGTTTAGTGCCCTGTGCCTGTGTGGAGAGCACCACAGAGTGCTGGGTACCATGGCCCAGCACAGGCTCTTCCTGCTGCAGGGAGAGAGGATGCTGCAGTTTGCATCAGGCTCTGTACTGCCAAGCTTGGAATATTATGTGGGTGCTGCAGGCTGGGCACGCAGGTGTTTTCTGAGCCATGAGAGCTGAGTGGTGCCTGTAAAGTGGCTCAAAAGCACAGTGCAGCTGCATTTCAAGAGTACAGTGGCTTCTGATGTGCCCTCATGTCTCATATGATCCTGCCCTTGGGCCACCAGCCATGACATGAAGTATGTTCACTTGTGGCATCACCTCAGTCTGTCCAGTGCATCCTTACAGATTTGTAAAAGATTCTGTAGAACCTCCATCCAAAACATTGCTCCTATTCTGGCCATCCTTAATTTCAGATCCTGTGGGCAAAAATCTGAGAATGAACAGACTTTGTGGGAACAGGTGTTTAAGATGTTTGTGATTAGTCTTCTGGACTTGTGCCCATGCTTCCTTTGATGCAGATCACTCCTGTCATCTGGAGAAGAATAGAAAAAACTCTTGCTGAAGCTTTATAAATGCAGGATTAAGGAGTGGTGTTTCACCGTTCCTCTTCCAAAAAGGGAACGCGGTGGTTTTTTTGTGAAGCAAAGACTGTAACTGTGCCTGGACACAGTTCACCCTGGGCTGCTTCCCCAGTCTAGAGTAATCACACCTGCTGGGAGAAGACATCTCTATGTCTTGGAGGAGCAAGTAAAATACTTGCCCAAATCACACATTATACATGGGATACATGGTCACCCCTCCACAGGGGATGTTGCAGTGGGTGGATCTGAATGTTCTCTCAAGGGAGATCCCACATAACTTACCTGTTCTTCTCCCTCCCAGTGGGAAATTCTTCTCCGTGAAGCTGCCATCTCCTTTGGCCCCAGGAGCCAAGGTCCGTGTCTCTGTTGAAATGGTTTTCACGCACGTCTTGCAGCCCTATCCCACCCACATCACCCAAAGCGAGAAGCAGTTTGTGGTCTTTGAAGGAAATCACTACTTTTACTCACCATACGTCACCAAGACCCAAACAACCCGTGTCAAACTGGCCTCCAGGAATGTGGAGAGTTACACCAAGCTGGGCAACCCTTCCCGCACTGAGGACATGATTGAATATGGCCCCTTCAAGGACATACCTCCATACAGCCAGGTAAATGTCTGTGCAAAGGGGTTGTGGCTCTGCAGAGAGCATCTTCCAGACATGGAAGATGTGTCTCAGAGGCTGGAGAGTGGGAAGCAGAGGCTTTCACGTAGAAATTGCAGGTCAAACACGAGTTAGACTGTGTGCAGGCCAGGAACGTGTGTATGTGCCAAGGAGGGTTCTCTGTGACACATGGAGTGGATCATTGTGAGGGGAGCTTGCTCCTTACTTTGGGTCTGACAGTTTATCTTTTTTCCCCTCATTAGGACACTCTGAAGGTGCACTATGAAAATAACAGTCCATTCCTGACCATCACCAGCATGACACGAGTCATTGAGGTGTCTCACTGGGGTAACATTGCAGTTGAAGAGACGGTTGATTTAAAGCACACAGGAGCAGTGCTGAAAGGGCCGTTCTCCAGATATGACTACCAGAGGCAGCCAGACAGTGGGATCTCTTCTGTCAAGTCTTTTAAGGTTGACATTTTGCACATGTATTTTTTTTTGTAACTGTGGCTTCCCCCTTTTTTAGATCCCCAGAGGAAAAAAGATACAGTTGTCCTTTGCCTTTTGTTTGGTAACCATACCCCAATAATAAGGGAATATTAAAACTCTGGTCTATTTTCAGAGAAAGCTTGTGCTGCTTAGGAATAGACTTTAAAAGCAGCATTAGGAGGTTATACACTTTATTGCATCTGCTGGTCCAACAGACTGCACATACCAGGGCATATAGTGTTCTCCACACTCCCACCCCTCCAATCTCAGGGACCCTCTAAACCCCTTACCCCCCTGTATTGAGATGTCTGCTTTGGGCTTTCCACTGTGCATGGGCCATTTATTCTGTCCCCACCTCCTTGTTTTCAGAGTTGCCTCTCTGTCATATCCTCCTCATGCTGAACAGTATTAATTGGAAACTCACCCATTCATTCCTTGCTCACAAAGCACTCAACAAGAATTAAAGCTGTGGCTCTGCTAGCCAGATGTAAAAAGTATTATGTGTTCTCATCTGAACCAAAATCTTTCTTGCTGCTTGAAGCCTCGAAGATTGATTGTTGTAATTCTCTAGGGTGGTGCAGCCAAACAGAAATCTCATTTTGCTGAGTGCAAAGCCAGCAAGCCCAGTGAGCTAGGGCAGCAGGCTGGAGCGAAAAGGGGATTGCTGTCCTGGTGGGCATGATGCGATCCTTGCTGTCTAGGGAGTTTGAAACTGGGCTGGAGAAAGCACATTCATTTGGAGGCCAAGTGATTTTAGTGCTGGCAGCCACTTGTGGGATTGCTTGTAATAGCACAATTTTACCACTCAGTGCAACTGAATGGCCATTTTGTCATGTCTCACGTGGGAGCACAGTTTCTCAATGCTTACCAGCCCTTATTGGTTTTGCCAGTTTCACTGAAAGTAACACCCATCTTATGCACTCACTGTTGCTTCTCTCCATACAGACCATTCTCCCAGCTGCTGCTCAGGACGTCTATTACAGAGATGAAATTGGGAACATCTCCACCAGCCACCTCCTTGTCCTGGATGACTCTGTGGAGATGGAGATCCGTCCCCGATTCCCCCTTTTTGGGGGCTGGAAAACCCATTACATCATTGGCTATAACCTGCCAAGCTACGAATACCTCTACAATCTTGGTGGGTGGCTGAGGGGAAGGGAATAAAAACTGCCCTCTTGTGTGTTGAAAGGTGGTTGCTGTACAGTGAAGAATTGAAAGCTGTGATACACTGCACCTTAACAACAACAGTTGCCAGCTATTTTTTCTAGAATATGCAAATCCACTTTTTTTGTGCTTCCCTCAGGTTTTTGTAGACATCTGGTTAAACTATATCTGAGTGAGCTAGTGCCCCCTGCTGCACAATTATCCATGCAAATTGTGCTCCTGCCTTGGGTGGGAGCTGAGCTTCAAGGTTGTTTCTTGTTCTCTGAGGAACTGTAACCACCCTCTGCTCTGCACTCTTAGGTGATCAGTATGCCCTGAAGATGAGGTTTGTTGACCACGTGTTTGATGAGCAAGTTACAGACTCTCTGACTGTCAAGATTGTCCTGCCAGAAGGTGCCAAGTAAGTGTCATTCCTCCTGGCTTGTTATTGCAGACAGTGCTGTGTTGGTGGCAGTTCTCCAGTCTGCTCTAATGGCCTGGGGACAGTGAATCAAAACCATGACTGTGCATATGGAGGAGATCTTGGAACACAGCTTTGCTTCCTTGTAGAGCCTTGTTTAAAGTGCATAATTTACCCTGTGCTAGAGGCCACAATTGGCCAGACAAGTCCTGGGTTACATCATCTCAAACACCATAGGGTCATGTGGAACTGTCTGGTTTTATCCGCAGGAATATCCATGTGGACAGCCCCTATGAAATCAATCGTGCCTCAGACGAGCTTCACTACACATATCTGGACACTTTTGGACGTCCTGTTATTGTGGCACACAAGAGCAACCTGGTGGAGCAGCACATCCAGGACATTGTGGTGAGTGTGGCCTCAGCAGTTGTGCCTCCTCTGAATTCAGCAGCATGGTCAAAACACCTAAGAAATGAACACTTGCTGGACTGCATGGGTCGTTCTGCTGCTGCCTGAGGAGAGGGGTTAACCCCTGCAGTAACATGGGACTCTGCTCAGTGTTTGGAACTTATCTTGTAGGTTCATTACACCTTCAACAAAATCCTGATGCTGCAAGAGCCTCTCTTGGTGGTTGGAGCCTTTTACATCTTGTTCTTCACTGTGATCGTCTATGTCAGGCTGGATTTCTCCATCACCAAGGTCTGTATGATGAAGAGCCCTGTGGGAGTATAAGCAGATTTCTCAGCTGATGAATGGAGATTTTTCATACCAGTAATTCTCACTGAATGTTCGTGCTGTTCAGATGTTTTACTTGTTGTTTGAAGTCCTGTTTTTGTTCAGCCTGAGCATTGGTACTCCTGTAGGGCTGATCTGGTGTCTCCCTCTGCAGTGTTTTCACTGTTAAAACTATTTGTTGGGCTGGGCTAAGTGCTGAAAGGTGCTTGCCCTAATCAGCACTTGCACCATTCACCTAATTACTGTCAGTTGACTTAATTGCAAAAGGAACAGTTTCTATAACAGTCCTGTGGCAGATTGCAGGCGTGGCTTGATGCAGGTCAAAGATACAACTGCTTTGATCTTCCCTTCTGTCCTGTTGCAGGATCCAGCTGCTGAAGCCAGGATGAAGGTTGCCTGCATCACAGAGCAGGTGCTTACTCTGGTGAACAAGAGGCTTGGGCTGTACCGTCACTTTGATGAAGCAGTGAATAAATACAAGCAGTCGCGGGACATCTCCACCCTGAACAGTGGCAAAAAGTCTTTGGAGATGGAGCACAAGGCACTGACGAATGAAATAGCCTCTCTGCAGTCTAAATTGAAGACAGAAGGCTCTGACTTATGTGATAAAGTGAGAAATTAAAATTTATTTTATAAGCTCTCCTGTTCTTGGCTCTGTCAAGTATTCTGCATGAGTTTTAACTGGGGGTTTAGTTTCTGCAGCCAGTCTAGGTTGTTTTTTTTATCTGAAAATGGCTTGATCTCTGCAAGGGGGTGTGAAAAGTGTTATTTTTGCAGTAATCTCAGTTATGCAGCCGTGTAAGTGTTGCTGGTAAACAGCTGCTTGTGCTGTTTCTTAAGTAGCCCTTGAACCAGCTGCATTTGTACACATTATTGAGTTTGTAACACAATCCTGATGCTTCTCATTGAGCTCATGGCAGTGACATTTAGGCAAAAATGGTGACTATCCACACATTAATAGTTCTGACTTAACTACTCACACCAGTCAACCCAAAATCTTCTCTCTCATCTCTTATTTTCTTCCACGTTTGCATTTGGTGCTGACAGAATTTTGGTAACATGATGCTCCTCGGGGGGTGTTTTGCTGTGCCATGTTGAAAGCCATGGCACAATGAACGTACACCCACTGTCCTGCCCTTCAAATACATTTTAACACTTACCCAAAATAGCCACTTAACCCCAAGTGAGGGACACTTTAGTCTCTAAGGTCCATTTAGTCAACAGCCACCTTGGTTAATCTATTATTAACTCTTAAGAGTAGCTCTGTCATTGCAGACCTGCTACTCACGCACCATGAGTGTTAAGTGTAGGGACACAGCTTCCAGCTGTTAGAGCTGTGATTTAGCTTGAAGCCTTTAAAATCTGTCATTAAATACTCTTTAACAGTCTCTTGCCAGTATGGCTCCTGGGTCCTTGGAGCCCCTCTTGTCTGCACTGCTTAGTTACCCATTCATGGAATATTCTTCATAATGTGATGCCAGGGAGAGGTGATGGCTCAGGAGGCAACATTCAGGGATTGGAGATGTTTCTACTTAGCACTGACTTCATCTACCATCTCTTCTATTCCAGCTTCACTGTAGGGATTTTTTTGTTTTGTTTTGTCTCCTCTAATACTCCCTTGCTTTGTCACCCTGCCAGGTAAGTGAGATTCAGAAGCTGGATGGCCAAGTGAAGGAGCTGGTCCTGAAGTCATCGGTGGAGGCGGAGCGGCTGGTGGCAGGCAAGCTCAAGAAGGACACGTACATCGAGAACGAGAAGATGCATTCCAACAAGCGCCAGGACCTGGTCTCCAAAATCGACAACATCCTCGATGCCCTGTAACTCTGCTTTAGCAACCACACCGAGGGGAGAGGTATGAAGGGAGATGAGAGTGATACACTTTGAGTCAAAACTCCTTCCCAGCAAAATTAGGGGAAAAGTTGATGTGGAATGTCTGAAAGTACATTTTGTTTTTAGATTTTTCTATAGAGCCTGTCTGCTCAGCAGCACGTGCTGTGCAAGGGACCACGCCATCATGTTTGGCTGGGTAATGGGGTTTCTTTACCAGAGGTGGGACTCAGCCAAGTTATGAAAGAGTCTCCTGCTTTTGGTTTGCCCTGAATAGATGTGCCCTGAGTAAACGCACACAAGGAGCCGGTCTGAGCACACACATGCTCGTGGCAAAGCTGAATGTTGCAGCTCTGGAAAGAATAAAAAATACCTTTGTTTTACTTTGAAATAAAACCATCACTGCCTCGCTTCTATGTGTTGTGCTGGGCTGGGGAGAGGTGGAGGGGCTGGGTAGCCCCATCCTGCCCACGGCCAGGCAGTGCAGTTCCCTGTGGAGCAGAGTTCAGCCCTGACCACTCCTGCCTCCTGTCAGCTGTGTGCCCTGAGGTCAGAGCTCTGCCACCCCACAAAGCCCTGACCCAGACAGGGGCAAAAGCCAAGCCCTTGTTCCTCAGGGATGTGCATGCACTTACACCCTTATGGGGAGAAAAACAACAGAACCCCTGCCAGCCTCTTACTGTGTGCTGCATGTGCCAAAAGTCCCTGCATCCCTTGTGCTGCCCATGTAGGTCCTCACTCACACTTGGATACCTTGGGGGGTGCTGCCTCAATTCACTGTTGAATACCCCAGACATAGCTGCAGGGACAGCACTATGGTTCTCCACAACTGCCTTTGCCTGGCACAGTTGTTTGGGCCAAAGTGGTTAGAGATCCTCATACAGCAAAAACCAGAAGGGGCTGTGTGTCCCTCTGTCTGCCCTGAGCTGCAGGTGTTGGCAGCTACCCATGGGTGGGTGTGTGTGCAGCCTCTCCACTGGACACCTGCAGCTTCCTGTCAGAAGCAGACTCTGCAGAGAGTCTGGAGGCTGCCTGCAGACTCGGCAAAGCACAGGGCTGCCCCACAGAGCAGTGGCTCACGAGGTACCAGTGCCAAATGCGGCTGTGCTGGGGAGTGAAGGTTTTCCACAGTACCTGCACTGGCCCCCTGTCAGGCTTGGGGCAAACACAGCCCCTGTGGCTCAGTGCTGCCTGCAAGCCCTGTGCTTGGATGTGCACAAGCAGCAGGACACTTGCCAGCCCTTTGCCAGGCCACCCGCACTGCTGTCCCTCTGTCCTGGACCCACATAGCCCAGATCTGTCACAGACACACTTGTCTCTGCTCCTTACTAGCCCCTCTTATCTGAGATAAAAGTTGCCTTTATCCTCTCCTGTGATGATTTTATCCTTGTACAGAGGATGCACTTAGTTGGAAAGCCCTCTGCCCTGGCCACACAGCTTCCAAAGTGGTTTTTTGGGAGCTTTTTGCAGTAGGCCTGAGCCCAGGCACCCAACACAGTGTCACCAGGTGCCAGCTCTGTCCCATGCCCACTAACCTCACTCTGCAGCAGAGTGAGCAAGCTTAAATCCCTGCCTCACTGCTCCCTGTGCAGATGCTATGGGGAGCCCTGAGACAGTGAGTCGTACCTGACCAGCTGCAACCAGCTAAAATCAGACAAATGGTCATTAATCTATCGAGCCAGAACACACACCATACTCAGGGAGTACCAGGTGCATCCAAAGCCAAACAAGGGCTGCCTGTTGCACCCAGCCAAAGCAGGCAGGTCCAGAGGATGAAAAAAGGGATCAAACTAGACTTGGGTGATCCCAAAGTCACCCTTAACTTTCCACATCCCCAGCAGAGGAAAAGCAGTGCCACCCTTCCTTCCCACATACCACTTCTGCCTGGCTGGACAGGCAGCTCAGACCCCCGAGGGTACAGTGGAGCTTGTGGCACCTGTTACAAAGCCCTGTAAGAGGGGTTGATGGTGCCTGTGTCTTTCCTTTTCTATCCCAACGGGATCTGGTCAATCAGCACACACCTCAACCCACACAGCTACTGGACAGCTTCAGATCCTGCTTGTTAATGGAAACCACATCTGCAAAGACAGCAGCTCTAAATAGGATGAACACAGGCAGCCCCAGCTAAAAAGGCCTCCTGTCCCCAAGGAGAGCTGCCCCAGTTCCTGAGGCTGAGAATAAAACAGCCGGTGCTGAAGTGATGCCTCACTCCTCTCCACACAGCTCCTTTCTGCCACCCTCCCTGGGGGTACACGGCCTCCCACACTGCGCTCCCTGAGCTCCTTCTGCCCCAGTGCTGCTCCTGCAGCAGTACATACATCAGGGAACCTTTTAACAAACACACAGCAGCAGAGTGACCTAGAAACCTGAGCCATTTCTGGATTCCTGCACATTTACTACTGAGAATAAATGAGAAAAAAAGAAAAAAACACAGCACCTACCAGGAGCTTAGAATCTCCAGGAGCCAGGGGAGAGACAGAGCAGCAACACCTGACAGCAGCAAATGGACCAATTAGGGCTATAGCTGTTTGTGTCTGCCAAATTTAAAGGGAGCAGCTCCCAATCCCTGGGGTGGGGGAAAGGGTCATTGGGCCAGGAGGGTGGTCAGCTGGTCATCTGCTGTCTTCCCCATCAGCTCTGAGGGCTCAAGGGAACCTGGCTTCAAAATCTCTCTTCCCATGGTTGGGTTTTACAAACTATAAATACATCCAAGGAGGTTTCCAAATGGTTTCCCTGCTCAGACTCTATGACATGCCCAGGTACTGTCCCTTGCCAGATGGGTGACCCGAGGTGCCCACTGAAGACTGGAGGAGCTGCTGCAGGGCAGCCCAAATGGAGCTGTCAGGGAGCTCAGTCTCTCATCCACCTGGCTCAGGTGGGGCTTGCTTTATTCCTCCAGCCACTGTCACCATGCAGGCTTCTGCCACCAGGGCTACTCCAGCAGGTCCCTGGCCAGGGGTGGCCTTGCAGGCACCATTTTTGGCTGGCTTTGGGATCTCCCTGAACTCCAGATGCTGCTTTGTAAGGATATCCCTTATGTCTTCCAGGCTTGGCAGCTCATCAAGTGTGAGGAGCTGGAGCCAGCAGGTTTCCCAATGCATCACAGCCAACGTTAAGCAGGGATGTAGGCACTGCCACCAGGGAATCCAGGCACGAGGGCTCCTCTTCCTTTTAGCCATGCTCGTGGCCATCTAACCTGAGACCGGTGAGCAGGGGGAATCCCAAGCTGATGGAGAGGGCCATCTCCATTTTCCTGCTGCCTCCAAAAACAGCCAGGCCTTCAAGAGAGAGCTGGGAGCTGCCGAAGGACTGTCTCTGCTGCTCTTCACAGAAGTTTTTCTGAGCTAGAAAGTTCACTTGTGATCTTGCTCAAAAAAAATAGCCTGGGGAGGCTCTTAGGAGTTGGGAGGCATCTGCCAGGGGAATTGCAGAGCAGCAGAAGGAAAAGAAAGGCTCAGATACTAGGAGCACTTGAGACCCTCCAGCAGATTAACATCTCATGTGTGATTAAAGCTGAGCCCTGCTGGGAGTTTGTGTTTAGTTTTATTCCTGTGCAGAGTTTGGAACCAAAAGGTTGGAAGGGCTGAAATTTGCCTCTGCAGCAAAAGGAACAAAGTGAAGAGAGAAGAAAAAAAAGTGTACATAGCAGAAGGAAAAGGAAACCACACAAATGCAAGATTTGCTGGCAAAAGCGAGCAGCCATGATTTCAGAGCACAGCACAGCACAGCCACCTGCCTTGCACGGGCATCTCACTGCTCCCACCACCTCCCCACACCTCCCCTGCTCACCAGGGTGATACCCACACCCACAGCTTCTCCTGGGAGTCCTGGGCAGCCAGAGAACAACTTCTCCCTCTTTGGCTTCTTGTTTACAGTCTTCCAAGGGAAACTGTAGAACTGAAGACCAGCCCAGGAGGTCCAACCCATCCTCCAGTGGGTGCTGAAACTCATGGGCTGGAAAGAAAATCAGGTTTTATATTAGGTGCATGGTAACTCCCACCCACAGCCTCTGGCCCTAGCCAGCCTCTCATCTCTGTGGGTGGGGATAGCCCAGTACTATTTCCATACCACTGACCCTTTCTCCCCTCCCCATGCTGACACCTCCCCTCTGCTCTGCAGGGACCAACCACCTCTTTATTTTTCACCCAACAGAAGAAAATCACCAGGCTTAACTCAGAGCAAATCCTGCGGGTCTGTGGTTGGCTCTGAGGGTGCCACATCTCTGTACACCTTGGGGAGCACATACAAAGCCCACCTGGTTTAGCAGTGTCTCTTCCAGCTGACCTGACCCTGCCACTTCAGCAAGAAGCAGAGCTGGAGCACATGCCAAGCGCCATGCAAGCAGCCATGCTTTAATGCTGCCTGCTGTGTTACAGCCTCAGGGATCACACCCTCACTGCACCTGTGCACACCCTGCACCAGCACAGGGAGTTTTGGCAAGCTCTCCTGTTCAACAGCATCCATGGTCTGTCCCCTTCATCAGTCCATGGACCATTCCTGCAGTGGGGCACACAACCTTGGGTACCCCATCACCATGGCAGACCTGGTGAACATTCCCTGCAGGGCTCCACAGATGGAAAGACAGACTTCCCACATGCTGTTTCACCATTTCCCTCCCTCCATCCCCAGTAGTGCTGCCTGGCTCCCAGTCTACCCAGTCTGTCAGCTGCTCAGCACCATCTGGTGGCTGTGGACCAGTGACCCAGAGACTGGTTTGGCCAGTTTGAGCTGTTTCTGGCCAAAAGGTAAAGGGTATCCCATACCCTCTTTGCCAGCACCCGCTCCCTCACCAGCACAGGGTGGGTCATGTCCCAGAGGGGGACCATGTCCTACCAGGTAGCAGCACTGGGATGAGGACCATGTCCCAGTGGGTGGCAGTGCCCAGAGGGATGGGAGAATATCCCCATGGTGCTGGTGAGGCCCATGAGGCCCAGGGTGCTGCCACGGCACCTCACTGCCTCCACTGCCACTAGAGGCCGACAGTGCCAGGGGAGTGGCACTGCCAAGCTGGACACCCCCACCTGCTCTGTCCCCGGCCACTGCTGGCCACACCGCTTGGGGGACCCATTGCCACGCTGGCACATGGGCCAGCCCTGGCCTAGGATGGCGGCGAGCATCATTCTTTCTTTCTTTTTTTTTTGCTTAAATTTATTTTTTTTTCCCCCCCCTCTTGCTCCTCCTTGTCCAATTTGTCTTCAAAGCTGACATGAGAGAAAACCCCAAATGACAGCGCCTGCCCGGCACAGTTTTACCACAGTATCCTGAAAAAGGCATCTGGTGAGCTGATAGTGCAGGGGGGCTCCGGGCGGGAGCCCCTGCCGGAAGCAGAGGACTGGTGGCGGTTGAAGGGCCGATGCTTCAGCACGGGCAGCAAACAGGAAACGTCCTCAGGGCACAGGGAGCTCCTCTGGGGCTGCTCCAGGGTCTTGAGGCACAGCCAAGGCAGCCCACCCCACTGGGGCCATGGTGGGCTTGCTGGGACCCCCGTCCTCCCTGCCCAGGCCCACTGCCATCTTGTTCAGGGCTCCAAGTTGCACTATTGAGCTGCCTCCTCCTCCCAAGGACAGCGGACATGCACGCTGAAGCTGGAGGAGCACCACAGGGTTGGTGTGGGCCTTGCCTGCCACGGCAGACCCAACTTTGATGGCTCTGGTGTCAGGGGATGTCCTCCATTGGTGTCACTTGCGTGGCTCTCTGTAGTGCCCAGCCTGAAGCCTCTGCCGTGCCAGGAGCTCCAAAGGCAGTGGGGAGCATCCTTCTCCCATGGGGACACGAGGGCTGAGCATGGCAGTGGCTCACGAGGCACAGCCGCGAGGTGCAGAGCATGGCTTGGCCAGCAGGGATGCAGCTGCCTCAGCCCGACAGCGCAGGCTGGAGAAAGCCGACCCCAGCAAAGAGCGACCCGAGAGACCTCTGAGTTCAGCACGGCGTGGGACAGTCAAAAGAGAGGAGCCACCCCCAACAGCTCGGAGAGCACAGCGATAGAAAGCAGAGAAGCTCTGAGCTCACAGCTAAAGCAGGAGCCACACTGCACATTGTGTTGGGTCCCTCCCCACCGAGGGGAGATGTTGGCTCAGGCATGCAGGCTCTGCTGGCTGCCTCCGTGTCTTTGTGCCTCTGAACATCACACCCTGCCACATCCAGCTGCAGGGGACACAGCCTGGTTCTCTCTCCCCATCCTTCACAATTCCTGGCTGTACAAGGCGAGTGAGTGGCTGTGCAAGGCTCTGCCTGGGGCTTGTCATTAGGACAGTATTTTGCTCTCAGCCAGGTACACAAGCAAAAAGACCATGGGTATGTCTCGTCCTCTGACTCTTGAACTGGTCCAGACTAGAGTGGTCCAGGACCAGAGATGCTGGCTAACCAAATATCCTCCCATGGTGAAATTTTCATGCTCATCACCTACAGAGCAGCATCACAGTGGCACTGGTTCGGAACAGGGATGGGGAAGGTGATGGCAGTGCTTGGCACCTCTCTGGTAAACATGCTGTGCAGAGAAAAAGGGACTGGTGTAGGAAATGACAGTGAGGAGCTCAGGGCCAGCCCCCAGGGCTGCTTCCACTAAAAGGCAGGATGGTGTCCTCAGCCAGATCCAGCTGCTCAGGGTCCCAGGCAGCCAAAACAACATTTCCCTGCTGCTCAATGTACATGCCAACACACTTCTAGCATAACCTTTGCCACCCGGGGAGATTATACAAGCTCAAGGCATTCAGAGAGGGTTGATGAGGAGGATTTAGAGAAGCTGGTGATGGAAGAGCACATCCACGTGATGTGGGTTAGCAGGGACAAGGTGTGAGCTCAGGAATGGAGGATCAAATGAGAACTAGCTCTGGACAGGTGAATTACTGAGGTGCTAAGGCTAAAAAGGAGTAATACAACCAGAGCATCAGAGCAAGCATGCTAGCTGAGTGTCCTTGATAGATTGGTCCTTCATATCAGGGGGTACTGTTTGGGATATATAAGACCTGGCTCGTTTGAAAAGGAACTCGTGGGACAAAACTACAGGAATTGAAGGATTCCTCATCATCCAGATAAATGAATGACACTCACTTCCGAACGAGGCTGCAGCTCTCCAGAAGGTGGGTGGATACAAAAATCTCTTGGCTTTATCCCAGCCAACAGTCCGAGAGAACCCTGTGGGTGCAGAGCATGGGCAGCAGCCGCAGGAGCCGGGAGCACAGGAGGATGCGCGTCCCAGGGACAGCGAGCTGGGCTCGCACCCTGCCTGCGCTCCCTCCTCACTCCGTCCCTGCTGATTCCTGCGCCCGCAGTGCCCCCTGCCTTCGCTTGCACGGCCCATGCGGGGTCCTAGGTCAGCTCTACCCACAAGATTTGGTGTAACCTCCACCTTGGGACATTCCAATGCCAGAGAATTAGAACAGGCAGCAGCTTTTGCTACCTTTGGGACAGCAGCTGCTGCGCCACAGGGCGCCTTCGCATGGCAGCTTTATGAACTGGCAACAATTCTATCGGACGGCAGTGCCGGAATTTGTTACTCTTACACTTTACTGATGACTCGCAAGCGGACTTCAATTTTCATCACGTGTATTCAGCATCGCTGGATACCCAACACATGTAGTGAGAGAACAAGGCAGCCCAGACAGGCGCTGCGCCCCTTGCTCCTGCAGGATTTACCTTGACGGCTCACGGAAGATTTTGTCACCCACCCCTGCTTTCTATGGCCAGGACTGTCAGCTCCCACTCTGGCACTGCCCACCTCCAGCCTCATAGCCAGGAGCAAGCATCACCTTTGCAATAGCTCGGCCGGCACAGGAGCATGTGCTTGCAGCTGGCCCCTTCGCCCACTCCCCTGCTGACCTGCGAGGAGGGAAGAAGTAAACCGGACCAGAAGGGGACTGAGATGGAAAATGTCTCTCCCTGACTCTTCATCCAGCCCAGGGGAGAGAAAAGTCCCTGGTTCCCCTTCTTACGGCAGAAAAGCAGGAGCTGCGGCTGCTCGGGGGAAGCTGTGGGTAGGAGCCCCCTCCTTGCTCTGAGATTCCAGCGCGGCAGCTCCCAGGATGCCGGCACTCTCCCGCTCCGCGGGACGCAGGGCCGCCCCCGAGGGTCCCCCGGCTCCCGGCCGCCACCAGGGGTCCCTGCAGGCCCGCGCTTCGCCCGCCACGGGGCCACGGGGACAACCTGGTTCCCCTGCCTCGGCCCACCCTGGGCTGGCGATCCGAGGGGTTTTGCTGGCTCAGCCGAGCCAGCACGGAGCTGAACGCCAGACTAGGCACGCAAAGGGATGCAGGGCAGAAATAGGAAGGATGAGGGAGGGACACAGGGCAAAGATGTGAACAAGGTGGACATGGCCCCACTGGACCCCAGCTCCTGTAACTACTTATTTAAGCCTTCCTTTGGGGGTGTTTTTTCTCTGATTTATCTCAGAGAGACTTTTGTTTGGCATGATGCCATGGACAGGTGCTAAGGGGCTTGGATACCGTTTTGGGAGACACACACAAAGTGCCCAGGGCACAGGTAGGAATAGGGAGAGAAGGTGAGGCACTGGAGGCTGGGTAAGGACATGGAGTGCCTCATTCGGGTGGGAAAGAGCATGTGACCCATCAGACATGAATGTTCCCTGACAGAGCAGGAAGGAGGGCAGAGAGAAAACCACCTCACCAAAGGTGATGGAGAAAAGAGGCCTCTGGGAGGCTCTTGTACCTGCATGGCTGGAAGCTGTGGGGTCCTGAAGAAGCTGTGGTGATACCAGGGACCAAGCAGTGGGGGAGATACTGAACAATCAGTCTTCTCTGGCAACATGGGCAAGGCCGGAGCAGCTGATACCAATGACAAGGGGAGCTTTGTTCCTCACAAAGCCATGGAGAAGCACCTTCTTGCAGCCAAGAAGTCAAAGCTTTGCTGGTAGGCAGCAGAGCAAACATGGCCTGGGCAGGAATCCACAAGAGATGTGCAGCAATGTCTCAGGCAGCGAGCACTGCTGAGGCTCCTGTTCAGGCTGGTACAGAGGGGCAGGTCCCCCACTTACAGAGGTGGGAGGATTTGCAGGACAGGGTTGACAAAGGTGATGCACACACTTCAGGTAAACCTTTTGTCCCTTCCTCTCTCCTCAAAGGCTGTAGGAGGGATGCAGATCTGCAGATGCAGCAATGCTGAGGAAAGCAGCATCTACCCCCTTTGCCCCCCCAGTGTGCTCCAGTATCTGTTTGAGTGCTGTCTGCCTTAGTTTCCTCCCCTCTGACAATCTGACATTAATCTCCCCCGTGCTGCTGTCCTGGTCACGTTCATTTTTATCACAGTTCCGTTAGTGCCAGGCTGAGCTTTCCGGGCGCTGGCGGGGCCCAGTGTGTGGTCCTCGTGCCGGTGCTGCCAAGCTCCCGCAGTCCCGCTGCCACCAGTCACCCCAGTGGGGCTGCCCCCACCCTCACCAGTCGGAGCTGCTCACCACATCAGGATACAGAGCAGAAACAACCAATTCCGGACGGGCTTATTTCAGTGCTCTGGTCAACCGCAAGTGCGGCGGGTTTCACAAACACGGCATGCCAGCCCCATGCAGCCTAACGGATGCTCCGGCTGCTCCATGAGACCATGCTGACAGCAAGAGCCCCTGCAGCCACCCCAAAGAGAGCCCAGCCTGCGTCTGGTGTCTCTGGTCCCGGCTAGTCATCCTGAGGTGAGGTAGATAAGAAGCCTGAGGTGTGTTGAGCTTCTTTGGTTCTCAGGCTGGTTTGCAGTGTCTCAGCACGTGGCAGGCTATGAGCACAGCAGAGGCTCTGCGGTGGCAGCTTGGGTGCACCCACGGCACCTGCCTCCAGCAGGCACAGGCTGTTGCAGAGCAGGATGGTGCCAAGCCCACGTGTGACCCGTGCAGGCAGAGCTGGGCCAGGCAGGTAATGGCACACACTCAAGTTCCCTGCCACTTAAAGCATTATCAGGGCTAGTAGGTTATCACAGACAAACAAAAGCTGGTGCTGGTGCTGGCAGGCTGTGGTTTCAGCAAGAAGCCCAGGCAATCACTGCAGCTGACTGAGGGAGCAGCTCCTTGTGCTGCAGTAAATGCCCCTGGCACTGCTTTGCTGACCTCTGCACCCCTGTTCAGGTACATGTTTTACTCAGTTAGATTTGGCTTCTGGGGACTGAGACTTCAGCAAAAATCTCATAAGAAGGAACATGACTGAGCAGGCACAAAAGGGCCTGCATGGACCAGGAGAGCAGCCAGGGGAAACTCTTTGTATGGACACAGGTTCCTCTCTGCCCAGTGCCTGCTCAGGAGGTCACCTGTCACCCCAGGGAGACAACACCCTGCAGGTAACACCCTCCCTACAGCCCTGCTCCTGGAGCTGCATCCAGTCTGCCTGACCCCTGCCCCCTGAGGAGGCCTAGCCACCTACCCATGCCCACAGAGGACCCATTTTCAGGCAGAAGGTGCTGCCTCAGTGCTGGCTGCCTGCACAGGCTGCCGGTGCCCTAGTGACCACACTTTCCACAGCTGCACCAAGCACAGAGCAGCCCTTGCAGTGCTGATGTGGGTCTCTGGGCAGGAAAGCCCTGGGGAGGAGCAGCTCAGGAAGACAGGGGTTTTGTGGCTCTCCAGGTTTTATTTCTGATTGCTCCTGATTGCAGATGATTAAAAATAAAAGAAAATAACCCCCATGCACACGTTAGCTGTTTACCTGCATGTCCCCGCTTTTCCCAGGCTCTCCTAGTGACATATCCCATCAGCCCAGGGGTCTCCAGAGGTCCTAGATGGCAGTGATGGCCTTGTGCAGCACAGATGCTCTGGGAAAAAACTGGTTGCCACTGTGGGCTCCCCCTGCTCCAAGGTACTGTCAGAGTACCCCAGTCCAAGAGTGAATTTAGTTCCTCTTGAGCCAAATATCATTTATAAAACCAAGAAATGGAAAAAGAAACATCTGGCCCACAATACAGGCAGCTTCAGTGAACAGACATTGCTGGGGCAAAGGGCTCACCCCTGTGTGCAGTGAGTGGTGGGCAGCACAGACCCCAGGGGCTCGCAGGGCTGACCTGGACTGCCAGCAGCAGAGAGACGCCCAGATCACCACTCCCTCACCTCTCCTCTCTCCCCTGCAGAGAGCCCTGTGCCCTGTTTGCCTGCCCACGGGACCAGTGGTGCTGGGGGGTCCCGGGGCACACGGAAAGGGTGTCCTGGAAGGGACAGAGCCACAAAGCAGCAGCACCTGCTCCGAGCGCATCCTGCCTGCGTCAGGAGGCAGAGGCTGCTGAGAGACGCTCCTCTGCCTGTCATCGGTGCAGCTTCTTCTCTTCAAGGTCCTATTGTGCCCCTTTGAGCACATTGGGAAGCTTTGCCAGACTAATCCTGCCTGGTATCCACCCCCTCTGAGACTGGGAAAACAATGCCAGCCCTTAACTTTGTAATCCCAGCAGGCCGGAGAACATGTACGCTTTGCTTTGAAGGCAGCCCTGCCTCAGCCCATCTGTGGGGCAAGGCTGGGAGCCTGCGTCCTCTGTTGTCATCCTGTGACAGCTCCAGGAGACATCTGTCACCGCTGGCCTGGTGCGAGCGCGTGGCTGAGCCAGCACAGCCTGCTGGAGGGGGCTCTGGGCGCCTCGCCCCCCCTTTCCCCTGCCACAGCAAATCCAGCTGGAGGGGAAAGGCTCTTCCAAGGCACCTTTGGGATGTGCCTTCCCCAGAGACCCAAGGGGCAGTGGCTCAGGAAGCCTTGCAAGGGGCTCTGAGGTTGCTCAGACCTCAGAAGGGACTAAATCTGCCCAGCCCAAATATTCCTCCATTCCTCCTGCTGTAGGTCTGGGGAATGCCACCGGTGCTAGCAGGAGGGGAGCTGCCCTCCCCACCCACCCTGTGAGGGACAGGCTGCTGGGGAACAGTGGGGTGTAACACAAACAGGAAAACTCTCAGGGACCCAGCCCTTTCCAGCTGGGACAGGAAAGAGACACTCTGGGTCCCACTCAGGGCCCAAATCGGGTGCGCTGGCAGCCACAATGGGGACACCCAAACACTAAACAGAGCCCACCTCGGGGTGTCCATCCCACCAGATTATTCTCAGATTATCCCCGCACCTTTACAACCCCTTCAGTGCCCACCCAGGACCAGATAATTCCCAGATTTCCTGAACCTAAGGACAAGGCTCTGTTACCACCCCTCGAGTGGGAGCTGGCCAGGCTTGGGATCCTGGGGGCGATCCAGAGGCTGGGGCTGCAGGGACCCCACGGCTCCTCTCCAGGGAGGCGTCTGGCCCCACAGCACAGGAGCAGCTTGATGCCCGCACAGCATCTCCCCGGGCTGAGGGACAGGGAGGGGAGTCCAGTGAAGGGAAGCCAGGGAAAAGCAGAGACCAGAGGAGGGAAAGCACACCTACAGACTAAAAGAACAGAAGTGACATCCCAGTTCGCTGGCCTAGAGCCTGGGGGTCGCCAGCAGCGGCTGCGCTCCGGGCTGGCGGCGAGCCCGGCCCCGGGGCCACCGGAGGGCACCATCCGCCCGCTTTCCCCGGCTGCCTGGAGCTCCCGAGGACCAGCCCCGGCCCGGCTGTCCCCAGAGCAGCCGGGACGCCAAGCTGTTCAAAGGTACACGAAAGCTGTTCACATCTACAACCTGCTCTCTAACGCACGGACCCTCCTTCTCCAGCACCCATAATCTCTGCCCAACCCCAGGCACGGGGGAATGCGTGATAAGCGGACACAGGCATCCCCACACTGGAGACAGGGGGCAGAAGGGAGCAGGACCCAAGAGATGTTGCCCCTAGTGAGAGGCAGCAATCCCACAGCACCAGACCCCCAGCTCCTGTGGAGTGAGAGAAGTCTCACAGTGCTGGGCCACACTGGTACTTCGGGGTTAGAAGTGCTGAGGTTTGGGGCACGCTGTAAGGAAAGGGCTGGGTAGCCCGGGTTTATCCCCCTCTGGTGATGGGTGCCCAGCACAGCCCCATGCTGAAACTCACCCGAGTGTGGTAGGGACAAAACATTGCTGACCCACCCGAACTCTGCACACTCATTCCCACAGGACCCCAGCCCCACCTGCACTCCTGGGTGTAAATGTGCCCTGGATATGACGCAGAAAGCCAAGGGCACAGCGTGGCTGTAGATTCACACCAAATTACTCTCCAGGCTTGAACATGCAGAGACAGAGGAGGAGAGACAAGTGCCCGACCTCCACCCGTCCCTGTCCCCAGCCCATGCCCACAGCAGCTGCCTTCCCCTCTGCAGCCAAGCCCCTGTCTCCTGTCACCGCGCCGCCTGCCTTTATTTGAAGCGCCTCGCCACTGCGTGCCAGCGACGAGCCCCTGTCAGTGGTGTCGTTCCCCCTGTCAGCGCCCGGCCGCCCCGCAGGTGTGAAGACAGGACGGCCCTTTGTGTGTGAGCCTTCCCCAGCTGCCCCCGCCCCTGGCGTTGGGCTCCCTCCAGCCTTGGCATGTCTCCCCTCGGCTTTTCATCTCCTCCCCTCTCTCCTGTCACAAAGGGCAGCCCTGTTCTGTGTGGGAATGGGAGCTGTGGTGGGATGGCGTGTGCTGCACATTGCCCCGAGATGGGTGTCCCTGGGGCTGGGCTCCCCACGGAGGGAGGGAAACAGGGAGGTAGGTGAATCTCCTGGGCAAGCCAGGATGGGGCACAGGACACAGCCCTGAAAAGTAGGCTCACATTGACTCCTGCACACCTCTACACGTCCCACCTGTGGCCATGAAGCCAGGAGAGGAGTGATTTTGGGTGTGCACTGCTCCATCACCCCGCACAGGGAGCAGCCTTGGATACAGCCTACCGTGGTGTCTCTCCGGGTGGGGAGAAAACTGCTTCTGTGTGGTTTGCTCTTTACTGAGCATTGTAGTGCCAAGGGTTCCTACCACCATGAAGGAGCAAGTCTGACCTCCTCCTCTTCACAGTTTCCAATTCATTCCACAGAGGAATTTCCCCAGGGAGAACATCGAGGCAGTTGCCATTAAGACCAGTGGGCTGTTGGCCTGCAGGCAACTGGGGTTGGTTTGCAAAACAGAGAGAGAAAACAGGTTATGTTTGAAACATTTGCAGCTCTTCCTGTAACAGCAAAGAATCTGCCCGCAGCCTCTGACCTGGCACAGATCACAGCCCCTTTGTTTGGTGGCCTTGAGATTCACACCTGGCCAGTGGGGACAGGCAGGGAGACCTTCAGTCCCAGCAAAGAGCAGAAAGTGTCTGTGTTGGCCTGGCTGCCTGCTGCACTCCAGGCCAGGGATTTCTGTGGGCTCAGGATATCCTGCTCCTTCTGCCCCAGGATAGCAGGTGTGAGCCTTCTGCCCAACCTCAGCAAATCCCTCTCTCCTGCCTGCAGGTACAGCTCTGGCACAAGCAGCCATGCATGTCCCCCAGTTGGGACAAATGATGGAAAGGATCAGTTCCTCTGAGCAGTGGGCTGGTGGCCTTGGGTGCTCTGCAAAGCAGTATTTCCCTTCCCCTACTCCAAATCTGCAGTGCTTTAGGCACCATTAAATCACAGTGATTTGAAAGTTTGTTTTGCAGTTCATTGATTCCCACATTGAGCTGGCTCACACTGGCCAAGAGGCAGCAGCACAAGGGGTACAGGGTTAGGCTGGGAGAAGATTTCTCTATCATGCCTTCCCCCTTTCCAAAAACAAACTAGGCAGCTCACTGTGCTCAGATCCCTGCTGCACTCTCCACTTTCCAAAGCCTTTGCCAGACATCCCCCTGTGACTCCCCTCTTCTGCAGAGCCCACGCTGCAATTGCTGGCCCTTCCTGTTCTCTGTCCCGCAGATCATTAACTAGCTCTGCTCTCTCTCTTTTTATTTTTTTCTTCTTCCCTTTTGAACATATCAGCTTCATGGAATCAAAGAGGCATTTCAGTGACTCAGGCGTTTCCCATTGCCCTATTCCAGCATCCTCTACTCTTAACGCTGAGAGCTTTTCACGTCCTATTTGGAACTGATAGGAAGCCCTTTCATTGTTTCACTACATGGATATTAACACTGATGAAGGAAATGCTCCATCTGATAACAGAACCGTTGAAAAGAGCACCATTTCCAAACAAGCAGACTCGGAGACAGTGCATTCCTGCAACTCTCACCAGCTCAGCACACTCGCTTCGGGCAGCCCCAGCATGTAGGGACCAGTTCCCCACTACTCATCCCTGCAGGCTGGGATCTCCCTTCAGGACCTCCAGGAAACCTGCTCTTCCCTTGTCACAGCACAGAACAGTGCCCAAGTTTATTTTTGAGATCAGCTTGGCATCTTCCACTTGCTCTGAGATGCTCTGGCTTGAGTGCCCAACGGCCAACTGAGGTCAGCCTCTGACTGGAGGGGAATATGTGTGTCTCAAGGAGTCAAGCAAAAAAAAGGATCCTGCCTTGGAGGACATCAACTGGCATTTAAGGCATTCTCTGAGCTGGTGTCCATTCTACTTATCAGCTTTTAATTAATTAATCCTGACAGCCCCTCCTGGGGACAAAGTCTCTTAGACTGAGCTCAGAAGAGATAAAAAGTCCCTTGAGGGATGGCTACAGGGAGAGCCAAAAGCTCCATCTCATGCCCCAGCACCACCAAGTACAGCCACCAGCATCTCCATGGGGCTTCCCAGACCGACAGCTCTGCTGTACCCCAGGGTCCCCAAAAACAGCACAGGGAGGTGTGCACCTTCTCTCCAGGCCATATCCTGAGTCAGGCACCACGGCAGAGAAATGCCTCTTTCCAAAGCATTTTGATTGTTTCAGGACTTTCTACTCTCCCTGAGACCTCTCCAAAGCTGGCTGGGCAGTGTGGTTTTCTGTCTCTCCTGAAAGTCATTTCCTCCTGCTGTGGCTGCCCTAATCAATTAGTGACCTATAAATAGCCTCCCTGATTGCACAGTGACATCCGGAGCACATCATCACCACCAGTTTCCTCCTCCACCTGGGGAGCAGGCTTTTTCCAGAGCATGGGGGGTGGGTGGGGAGCACCCCTCTGCCCAGCCCTCTTTAATGCTTCCCACCACCGGGTGACTTTCCACTCTCTGCCCATCTCTTCCCACTCCCATGCAACAAGAAATTCAGTTTTCAGCCTTTGATGTTCTGGTAACACTTGGACCAGCATAGAAAGGTCCCTAAGCTCTACCTGAGCTCCCTTTGGAGTGGTGGTCACTCCTACAAAATTCCACTGAAAAGTCCATTTATTCCATTTACTCCTGACCATCAGGGTCAGTGCGACCATCCCAGAGGATGTTCCAGCTTCCAGAAATGATGATCAACACGATCTCTGTTCATCAGCAAACCTCCCAATTCACTGGACAGGTCAAAAAGAGAGTCAGGAAGCTTTGGAGGGTCACCCAGCACAGGGACCAGAGGGGAGTCTACAGCTGAGATCCAGCCTGGCAGCACCTACCTGGAACAGGCTTCTTCCCACCTGGTGACACTCCCAAAGTCTCAGGCAGGATGGCAATGTGTGGTCACCACTGCATGCTTATTTGCTGCAAGAAAGCCATCACTACCTACCTCTTTCTTCTGCTGACCAAAAAAATAATTAAATCATAAAGTCAGAGAATATCCTGAGTTGGAAGTCATCCACAAGGATCATCAAGTCCAGCTCCTGGGTCTGCACAGGACAACCCCAAGAATCCCACCATGTGCCTGAGAGCACTGTCCTATGTTAACAAGCAAAGCATTCATCAAAATAGAGGGAATGGGGTGATCATGGTTGGCTGGCAGTTGCCCCTGCTTTTTCTGTCATTTTCCTTTCCCAGCTGATGTGCAAACCCCAAATCTAATGGGCCCACTGGACTTTTGCTCTGCACCCGTCCAGTAGATGAGCAATTGAGGGCTTTCACTTTTAAGTTACTACAGCAGCCAAGCTGGCTCACAAACCTGGAAACACAGGAATTCAGAGTTTTTTAAATGTGTATGTGTAGAAGAGAAATCCAAGCTCATCCATCAGAATATACATATCTCATTTACATTTTTTTGACCTCCCTCACTGGGGTCTTGCCTGGGCCATGCGGCAGGGCTGTCCCACAGAAGCTGCTATTCTGAGGAGCCAAGACACTCAGTAGTTAAAAGATTTCTTATTTTCTTATATCTCGCCTCCAAAGGGCTGCCTCTGGCACCACCAGAGGAAGTCACCCAGTGTTTTGTTCTCGTAAACTGCCCCTTTGATCAGCTGTGATTTGAGTGGATCAAACAGCTCTGAGGACGTAACCACAAATCCCAGGACATGCTATGACGGGCAGGGAAGCAGTGTCTCCAGCATGAGCTGGCAAAGCCTTGGCCATCACAGCCAGGAAACAGCCCCCCACCCTGACCCAGCCCAAAACCCCCAGTGGGCATCTCCAGGTTGCCACAATGGCCACAGCCGACGGTCTGGCTGGAGCAAAGCTCCTGGGACAAGGCTCAACAGGGAAACACTCCTGCCCTGCCAGCACGCTGGGCCACAGCGCTGGCGCTGCGCTGCCGAGCCCCAGGCACATGGAGGGTTTTCTCACCATCCCAGTCAGTGCTGACTGCTCCACGGCTGCTTCCTTTTGCCCAGCTCCTTCCCCATCTTTGGGAACTCAAACAGCCCTCATACCTGCTGTATGGGGCAATCCCCATCCCTGAGCAGCAGAGCCAGCTCGGTGGTATCTGACCCCAACCTGGATGAAAGGCAGCCCCAGTTAAGTGTCCATGCTCATCATCCTGGGCACACAAAGAAGGCCTTGGGTGGAAAATGGGATTCTCAAAGATCAGGCTTACCACAGCTTTACATATTTGACATATTTTTTCCACATAGAATAAGCAAGGGACAGGAGCTGAGCACACAGTTCCTCAGGAGGGACCTGAGTTGGTCCCTACACCTCATCTCCCAATCAAATACTTGGATATACACAAACCACCATGTTCCATATGTCTTAGAAGTGTGTTGGTCTGGGAGCAGCTTCCCTACAAAGCAATGTCCAACCATTTGGTGCCACAAAAGCGCAGCCCATGTAGAATCTCTGCTGGCTAATAAAGGGTTGAGTGCACGTCATGCTCTTTCCCTCTGTGGTAGCACTAACAAGGCCTTTTCTCTACCAGTTCAGCTCTTTGCACTCACACTTTCAGGGGCCTTGAAAAGCCCAGAAAAACAGTGAGACAGGCACACTGAGCTTACATAACTGATGTGCACAAAACAGTGCATGTGGGATACTACTGGCTTTTGTGCTCCAAAAAAAGGGAGCAGAGGGTCTGCTGGTGGACTGGATGAGACCAGCCATCATGGGAGACAGAACACAGTCCCCCTCCAGTCAGCCACTCTCCTCTCCATCAAAGGGACACCAGCCTCCACAGTTTGCTTGGGACACAAGCCCTCTCTCAGCTACCTTTTGCCAGCTCACATGGCTGCCAGCTCATGGCCAGAGAGCTCATTTGCCTGGTTTTGGTGTTTTTCTTAAATCTCAGCTGCTAGAGTCAGGAGAACATTGGTTTGGTTGTGATCTATATTTTTGACCTAAAAACAAGGGCAATTTTAGCACTTGGAATTACAACGAGGAACAAAAACCCTCTCTCTCTCTCTCTCTCTCCCCAAAACCCAGCAGACAAATAAAAACAACATCCAAATGTTCATTTTGGTCAAATTTCTTGATTCTGGTCATTCACACCAACATGGAACAGAGAGATGTTGAACTCCCACTGGCAGATGCTTGGGTTCAGCAGGGAAACAGGGCAAAAAAGGTAAAACCCTACACAAGATAAAGGCACACAAGGTATGAGACAAGGATGGTGCTGGACCAGTCTGGGTAGGAGATGGAGGATGAAATTCCTCCATCAGAGGCTTTGCCATGGAGAAAGGGTGGTGGCAGATGCCAGGCAGGGAGGTGGCATGCCCAGGGCTGCCAAGGGCTACGGACCAGCCCTAGCAGGCCCTTTACATGGACCAGCCTTAAGCATATTTCCACACAGCTGGAGGGAAACCCCAGCTGCAGTCCTGAAAAATAACAAATAATAAAAGTGGCTGTGAGCAGCAGCAGGGCTGGCAGGAAACATTCCCAGTAGCAGCTGCTTCCTGAGTGCGACATTTATTTGATCCCCTGGCACCATCTGGGCCATGCCCTACTCTTTGTTTTCATTAAGAGTTTAGGAAAACAATTCAGCTTTGACTAATTGCTCTTTAAGGTCCCAGGCTCACCCTTTCTCCTCCCCCCACATTTCCTCTCCCAACCCCTCACCCTCCATCCATGCCCTCCAGCCAGCTCTCCCCTTCCATCCACACCACATAACACCCACTGCCCCTGTGTTCCCAGACATACCTGGTGTCCCCTAGTGCCAGGCAGGGCACATCTTCACGTGTTGTCTCCCACGAGCATCCTCCTTTGCCTGCACAGGCAGCACTGGCACAAGCACAGCAACACATGCCACAAAGTGCCAGGCAAACCCTGAGATGTCCCGCTGTGCTGGGGTGGAGCTGTGCCCCCCTTGGCAAGGGAGATGAAGCGGGTCAGCAGCACCATCCAGGACAACCGTGCTGTGAGCGACACCTCCCAAATCCTGTGGGCTGGGAGCTGCCGGTGCCCTGCCCAGACCCCTCACAGTCCTCTTTCCATCTTCAACGTGAGCATGCAGTCCTGGGGGAAGCAGCCCTACGACCCAGCCCGGAGACAGGGCCTGTTTTGTTGAATGTGTATTTTCCACCCTGGAATAATGAGAGAGTAAAAAGTCAAGCCTTGATTTGAAATCCTTGCCATGCTGGGAGGGGGGTTGTTATTGCACAGGACTTGCATGTTCCCCCCTCACCCGGTGTCCTCACCTGATAGCTTTAGCAGGATTCGAAGGGAGGACAAGGAACCAGAGGAATTCCGGCCCCCTAATTACACTTGCTGGGAAGAATTTGCTTTTGCAATATCCCTGCTGAGTTAACCTAACAAGCATGGAGACGAGCCTTTCTTATTTAATTAGCAGCTCCACCGTGAAGTCCCCTTCACAGCACGCACACACTGGCTGCCCCCTCCTCGAGAGCCCTGCCGGTGTTTGTTCCCTCTCCCCTCACCCTTTGCCCTTTGCAATCCTCTGCGAAAGCTCAAAGCACTTTTATGCCTTCCTACTCCCACTTTCCGGTCCTAAAAAGTGTGCTTGGGTCGAGGCAGCATCTCTGTTTCCTTGCTCCTTCCTAACAAGTGCTTCCTGCTCCTTGCTGCCTGTGATTATGTGGAGCTCACGAAGCGCTGGGATTTCCTCCCCTGGAAACCCCGCTGGCTCCACGGTGCTCTCTGCTCTGCTCTCCTCGGAGGGCTGGGTAACTCATTACTCCAGCCCTGCAATCTCGGCTGGGAAAGCAGCCGCGTGGGAAACCGCAGCCACCAGCCGCGCTCCCGCTTCCTACAGCGGCAGGTTGGCAGAGGGCTGATCCCTCTGCAGGGGGAAACTGGCCAAGGGAAAGCTGGGGGGGGATGGGGGAGGTCGTTTGGGGAGTTTTCTTATCCAGTGGGGCTTGCTGCTGGATGGAGGTGGCAGGGCCACGGGGACCACGCTCACTGTGGATTGCTGAGAGTCGCTTCGGAGCCATCAAAGCCTGCAGGATGGGTCGCACTCGGGGGGGGATTGGTGAAGGTCACAGGTGGAGCTTGGCCTTCCAACAGGGATCAGTCTGCTTCCAGGTGTGCTGTGAAAGGCAGCCAAGGTAGCAGAGGTCACTGGTGGGCCAGGCTTATGCTGCCAGAATGAGGACTGCCAAGGAAAACATTCTGGGGGTTTGCAGGCTAAAGCACTGACCCTCTCCAAGGCAGAGCTGTGCTGGGAAAACTCTGCAGTGAAGACACTTGTCCTATACTCCAGACTAGGTAGAGTTATATTGTAATGGGAAAAAACCAGAAAAATTGGCTTTGTGGGCCTAGAGAATCATGGCACTGGCCTCAGCTGCGGTGGCTGGGAATATTGTATTTTCCCCTGCTGTGAACTGTGGGGTTTCAATAGCTCCAGTTTGCACCCTTAAGCCGTGTTGGTATGTGTCAGCTTCAAATACATACACCACAACTCTCTATCCAAAAAGTTGCCCGATGAGACTTTCCTTATCACCTGTGCCCATCTGCTTTCCCACTTTGCCAGCTGCGCCAGTCCAGCTCTGAAGCAGAGGCTCCTGCAGCCATCCCACTGCTCACACTTCCACAGACAGTCCATCCAGAACGGAGCCAACACTGAGACACAACTCTCACCTGCACGCTGAAAGAAAGGACAGGGCAACAGAGCAGCAACGCTGCAAGTAGGTGCAGCAGTGGCTTTGCATGACTGCAGGATGCCAGGAGAAATGAGCCAGGACATGGCCACCGCATGGACTTTCTGGAGCAAGAGTAAACTCAGATGTTAGCCCCTTGTTGAGGACTGAATTCACCCAGGGGGCTGGCAGAGGAGAACAAAGCTGGTAGCCCTCTTGGAGACATGCTGATGTGCCAGCACAGAGCCCAAGCTTGCTTAATCGGCAGATGGATCAATGTAAGCATCTGTGAACAAAAGTAAGGGGGAATCACAGGGGTCCAGGAGGTTGAGGTCTTTCTGGCTAAAACACATGCACCTTAACACTGGAAATAACCCAAAGCATAAGTGTGGAAGAAGTTTTGGGAGAAAAGCCCAAAGCCTCATCCTCCTGCCTGGATTGCAGGCAGCAGGACAGACAGGAGGAAATGGGGAAAGCTGGAGGGAACATGGTAACAAGCCCCACTCTTGGCCATGGCCTAGCTGCAGGCCACACATGAGTGGAGGAAAGGAAACAACACCATCCCTTAGGGCTGGGTCTGTTGCCAACTGCTGTAAACCACAACAGCTTGGGTTTCTCCAGGGCCAAAGGCCAGGAGGTGCAGAGCAGAGGTGCACATGAAAAGGGGATCTCTGTGGGCAGCGTGGATGCCTGGCATGGAGGAGACACGCTGTGAGAGTCTAAGATAGGACAGGAGCAACAGGGCACTGCCCCGGGGTCACAGGGCTCTCTCTGGAGCTCATTGCCATGGGGCACTGCCCATTTCCACACCAAAGGGGTCTAAAACACACATGTGCTGTCTCCTGTGGCATCCAGCCCGGTGGCAGGCGCTGCTTGGGGTGGAGGCTGTCCCGGCACGCCACAGGAAGCATGACTCGGGTTTCCAGCGCGAAGGAATGCCGGGCAGGAGCAGCCAGCTTCCTGCTGCATGTTTCCTGCCCCTGTCCCTGCCCCCCGCCACAGCCTCAGCCTTACTGGAAACCCTGAGTGCCGCTCAGTGTTCCCAGCCCTGTCACCGGCGCTGCCCAGGTGGCCATGGGCTGGTGCGAGCCATGGCCTTGCTCTCACCCTTCCCCTCTGCTCTGTGCTGCTGCTGGAGCAAAGTGCTTGCGCTCTTTCCATGGGGATATGGAAGAGGATGGGACAGCGAAAGCAGAGGGGAGGAATGGCACAAACCCTGGCTGTGGGAGATGACACTGGCACTGGGGCCATGGGGAGTGTCAGCCGATCTGTCCCCACTTGGTGTCTGGGCTCATGGGGCACTCTCCATGGAGAGCCTCTAGCAGGCTCTCCCAGTCTGCAGGAGCATCAGCCAGGCAGAGGGTTCATGGCTGCAGAGTTTGGTCTCACAGAGCTGTGCTGCCTGATGGGAACACGGCTCTTCATTCCTTGCCTTCCCACCCACACTCCCTCTCAGCACCGAAGACCCACACCCAGGCTGCCCTCTAGGGAGCTGGCTTCGCCTCCTCTCTGCCCATCATGCACCTATCCCAGCCTGCACCAGCAGGCTTTCTTGCTCTTCAAATCCATCTCCTCTTGTGCAGATTCCTCTCCCAGCCCTGGTTGCTGTCACATGCTACAACCTTCTTGAGACCCACCTTAGCCCCAAAGCTACTTAGCAACACCACAGATCAAATCTCACCACTTCCAGCCCAGCCCTCCTCACACCATTTGGTCTCACCTTGACCTTGTTTCTGCAGCACAGACATCTCCCTGTCAGGTGTTTTGCAGGGTTCTCTCTGCACAGCTCAGATCGCATCCCCAGTATCACTTTTCTTCCTACAAGGCAGCCCTGAGCCTTCTTGCCCTTTTGTCCTTTCACAACACTCTGAGGATGGATAAACCCATCCTACCTGCCTTCTGGGTATTCCCAGCCCTTCCTTCACACCATGAACAGAGGTTAACTACATGCTTACACCCCACTGTGGGCATCACCTGACAGCTAAAGGCCTTTCCCAGGCCAGACAGCAGGCACCTGGCTCTGCCATGGGACACCAGGGATGCTGGACCCCAGCCACACATCAAATCAGTGTCATCTAAAATGCGCCTCAGCTGGGCAGGAGCGTCTCACTCTGCACTAGGCAACCACCTAATCTCCCCAGAGACAGTCCTCCAAGGCTGTTCCTGTTCAGGCACTGATAAAAATCTGACCAAGATGTTTTCAACAGTAAGCTGGGAGTGATTACAAAGCAACCGTCCCCTACCCTCCAGCTGGGAAAGCTCACTTTGGAGTTTTCTTTAGAAGCATGTGGAATTTTTTTTTTTAATAATTTTTTTAATTTTAGTCTCTGGTGCCTCCACATGACTTGTTGCTGGGGTGGTCCCAAACGTGGCTTCCTGGCGTTGGGGGGAGGGAGAGGGATAGACCAGAGGTGAGACAGGGCTCTGCTCTCCTCCCACCAGCCAAGCAAAGCACCATGGTGGCACTTGGGTAGCAGTGGGAGGGGAGCAGGGGCTGGACCTGGGTTAATCTCCAGCAAAGCCAGGCAGCACCTTTGCTCTTGGGAAGGTGGCAGAACTCTGCCCACACTAATGCCCAGGGAGCAGGGTGGGGAAAAAGGGGATGGCAGAGCAAAATGAAGCACCCTCCTGTGGAGGGTTTTCACCTCCTGCTCCCTTTGGGAGCATGCACAGCACAGCTCCACTTGCACTCACATCTCAGGCAATAAGTAAATCCAACACAGACACATGGCCAGGGCACCCCAACAGTGCCTGCAGCAGCTCTGCCATGTAGAGGCCAGTGGCTACATCTCTCACAGCTCGTCTTCCTCCACCAGGCCCTCCCATCAATAGTGTTTGCCTTCGCCCCGTGCCCGAGCGCTGTGTAAAACATGGCTCTAGTCTCTACCTGCTCCTTCTTGCAGCTGGCAGGACAAGAGTGTGGCTGTGGGCTGGCTCCCCAGGGGGCTGAGAAGAGCCATCCTTGGATGTTTTCAGGCCTTGGCTGAGCGAAGCCAGCGTTGAGCTGATCTAGGACCAGCAACAGTCCTGCACTCTCGGTCTGGAGCCCTCCAGGAGTTGATTCCAGGCAACATCTCCAAGACTGATCCCCCTCTCCTGTGGCCATGCCAGCTGGAGCAATGCCTGCCCTGGAGCAGCAGACAGAGCTGCTTATGTGATGGATCCCAGACTCACATCAGTGAAACTCGCCAGGCTTGCCACAGACTTGCACTGCAATAAAATGAGTTAAACCTCCCCAGGTAGCCCTGACCCTCTTGGCTCGGGAAGTATAACACAAATCCACCCAGTCTGCCCAGTGCAGAGACTGGCAGTACCATCCAGGCAGGCAGCACCCAGCAGCAGCCACACGTCCGTGCTGGACACCACACCATCTCCAGGACTAGCGCTGCCACATGCCCTTACAGCCCCATGGTCCCAATAACCATCACCCAGCATTGCTTTGCAGCTCATGGGATTTATGTATGCAGTTATCCGTTAATTAAAAACCACCACTACTACTGCCAAAGAAGTCCTATCACAGATAAAGCACTTGGCATAAGGGTGAAAGAGACAGCAGTTTTGGCTGGAGGACTTCAATACCTTCCCTTTATAGTGCTGCCAATCCACAGCACAAATGTGTCAGTGCATGAAAACCATTCTGTGAAATTCAACAGGCTCATTAGTCAAAGACATTAAGGGTGAAAATTGACCAAAACACCCTGGAAAGTAAATCATGTAAAAAAAAAAAAAAAAAATCCTGGATAAACATGAGAGTGGCAGCAAGATCCCAAGGAGAACACAACTAGCTGAGCACTGGGACACAAAGTCCTCCCCGAGCAGCTCTGTCACTGCCACTGAGAGTCTGGCTCAGCCCTAGGGCTGGACTCAGTGCATGCCACATCTGTGGCTGGGCTAAAGAAAGGATTTAATTAGCACTCCAACCAGCAAAGAAAGTATCACTAGCTGATCTTGGGGAGCAACCGGTATTTTTAAGAACAGCCTATTTTAATCCTTGGAGCCATAGGGAAATTACAAGCCCTTCACTTGATGATCAGAGGAAAATTAAAAGTCCAGCTTCAGTGACAACAAAAATAACCCAAAGTCACGAAGTGCAATAAACAGCATGGGGACCAGAAGGCTCTTTAAACAGGTTTTTTAATCTCCTCTCCCCTCTGCTCATAATATTGCCTTTATTATTTTCTGATGTGGAGCCTGATTCTCACAAGTGCGGTGGATGCTGACAGCAGAGTAATGGAGCAGCAGCAATTTCTCCTGGGCAGACCTTGGTGATTTAATATGCCTGCAGAGAGAGAGAGAGAGAGAAGGGCAAGAGGCAGCTCAGGAGGAGAGAGTGAGCTGGGCCAGGAGGTGCCAGCAATAAACCCACAGTGATTAAGAGCTGGCCAGGCTGAGCAGGGTTCAGCAGCAAAGGGAAAGTGGCGGCCACTTGCACCAGCACCGAGTCCCTCCCCAGTGCTCTGCCACAGCCCTTGGCACTGAGGAAGGTGCCCCAAGGACAGGGATGGGTAAAGGTGGTGAGAGCTGTGTGCTGCAGCCCATTGCCCAAGCCTGGCGCCACAGCTGAATGCTGCCAGTCCATACTCACGTTCCTGGCAATCCAGGAGAACCAGGTTGTTGCACAAGTGCCCCCTTGCAGCCAAGGCCCCGCTTATTTGAGAGGGCATTTAGTAAGAGCCCCAGAGAACAGAGATGCAAGGATGGACCTCTGGGAGGAAGGGTGCTGTATTGCCTGCCCTGACTGCCACAGGGGACAGCTGGGCCATGGAGCCAGTGGGAAAGTCTCTGCTGGGTTAAGAAAAGGGAAACTTGGGATCTGAACAGCAGCTTCCCTGTTGCCATCCCACATCTGGCCTCTCAGGGCTACTATAACCATCATCTCTGCCGTGTCTCACTGTTGAGCTTTCCATGGCCATTCACAACCACCCAGATTTTGACTGCTGGTGTGAAACCAGCAGCAGTGACAGACACTGAAGGAGGATATCTAATGGTAGGATATTGGTGGCAACACAACAGAGGAGGTCTGAAAAGCAAAGGGTGCCGGAAGAGAGCTCATATCCCATCCACCCCTGCACAAGAGCACTCACTGCGAGGGAAAGGTCTCCTGGTGCCTACAGCCCCTGTGCTGCCTGTGCCCTTCTGCCTGACAGCAGGACACGTGACTGTGGCTGGAGTGATGGATGGGGCTGGAGTCCCTCTTTAAGAGTATCTCACAGTGGTTTCCGTAAGTTGATGGAGATTGCACAACACTGCCAACTGCCATGCCGGATATATTTTGCAACCAAGGCATCTGTAGGATGATATGCCAGGGTCTTCTGAGGAGGTCTGGGGAAGTTTGAGCACAGGAAGAAAAAAGAAAAATAAAAGGCAAAGAAAAAAGTCAACAAACCTCTTTCCATAGCAGCTATTTTGGTGGGCACCCTGGGGTGAGAGAGGCTGGCACCAGCCAGCTTTGGAGGCACAACAGCCCAGTGAGCTTGCTCAGAGCTCTGCCCACCCCCAGCTGGGAGAAGGTCCCTTTCCCATGAGTGGGTGGCAGTGCACCATGAAACGCCCAGACAGGAACTGCAGACAAAGACTGTGCTCACCAGGAGTAGCTGCAGGGCAGGGCTTGAGGTGGCACCAGCCTCCCTGGGGAAGAAGTGCTGCTGAAGCATGGGGACAGCTGCTGAGGGTGGCTGTGGGCTGTCCCAGCTGATGGCCCTGGAAGTGCCATCCTCATCATCCAGGTTCAGCAGCTCCCATGACTTGAGGGTCAAAACTCCCATGACTTGAGCTCATGCCATCTCCCATCTTCTTGTCTTCTTTTCAGAAGAGGAGAGAGGACTTCAGGACACATGACTGGACTGAAGAATGTTGGAGAAGATGTTCAAATTGACACTAGCCTAGCTGGTACCACACATATCTTGGACAACAGCAGCTCTATGGCAGAAGCCCCCAGCAGTGACGGTAACAGTGATTCTCAACACCAAGCTGCACATCAGCACCATGCTTCAAAACCCTCAACAAGCTTAACATTCACAGCACAATCACAAATGCAAGCTACTACACCCCACAGCAGTATCCCCACAAAATTACCTTCCTTGGAAAAAAATTGGGCCCAGCAAAAGAGCTGGCCTATTGATTCCATCAGGTTAAGGAGGCCAAGCAAAGAGAACTCCAGGATCACTGTGCTCCTGGACTCACACATGAAACCATCAGCTTCTGATTTAGGAGGAGAGAGATGATCTCTGACACAAAGAACCTGTAAGACTTGATAGACCAAAGCAGGCCATGGGGACAGCAGCAACTTACAGGGACAGGACATCAAAGTCAGGGGCTGAATTCCCTGTGCAACAGCTTCTCATCAGCAAGGAGATGTGGATGCAGAGGGAAGCACAGAGCCAAGGCTTCAAAGATGCTCAGAGTTTAAGTGGCTGAAAATTAAAGTTCTGGGACATTTTTTCAGCCTGCACTTGACAGTGGGAATGAGAAGTCAGAAAGCCAAGCAGAGAGCATCTCATGCAAAAGATTGAATATGCCAGCAAAAAACAAAGCTGAAAACTTAATGGCAGTGCCTCCATCTCCTTGGAGCTGAGTTCTGCCTGGTGTGGGACCACTAAATACTGACCAATATAGGTCCAGTCACAGGTTCCCCATCACTGATGAGAACTGGTGCTGTTCACATCACTCCCCTGCCTTGTGCTGGATCTCCCTGCTCCCACTCCCAAGGGAACAAGCAGCTGCTTCTTCATGGGTGCTAAGGAAACCTTATAAAAACCCAGTAAGACACAACTCGGTGGTAGATCTGCTAAGGGCTTCCCAAGTCTTTTGCAGCTCATCCATATTCCACAGCTTTGCCAAGACACACCCTCAGTCCCACCTGGGCTCAGACCTTGGAATAACCATGGCCTGAGTGTAATCAAAGAGCAGATACTTTATTAAGCAGAGGTGTCTCACTGCTGTGGGATGGGGAAGGTTTCATGAACTACCTCTTATATCAGATGCACTGGAGTCCTTGCATGCTCCTGTAAGTCTCAGCTGCCCCAATGGTGCCTTGATGACCTGGTCAGTCCTGACCACATCACCTGTACCTGGGTTCTCTCATCTTCAGTGTCTTGGTGCCACCTTTGGGCAAGCAGGTGTCCAGCTCATGGGCTGAAGTGAGGCTCCCCTCTCCCCCGAATTGCATGGGTGAAACAAAACTGGGATCATCCTCATGGTAGCAACTTCACCCTCATCTTGAGGAACCACCTTGGAACACTCAGGCAGCAAATCTGGCTGCTCCCCACATGGGCAAGCTCCAGCTTTCCTTTGATGCCTCAGTCCAGCCTGGTTTCATCCCGTTCAGAGGCACAGATAACACAAACCTCATTCCCTGGCCACTTGGGATGCCTTGCCCAGACCCTTCATCCAGGGCCAACCCTTCCCAGTACCACCATGCTAACATTTCCCATCCCACTCTCCTTATGATGCCACCAGCAGTACCCAACATGTTATTTGTTGTTGCTGCTGCTGCTGCCTGCTGCCCTCTGAGCAGGTTTGACAGCCAAAATGCTCCCTGGGGGACCTGGGCTCAAAGCAGTGTAATTGTGTTTGTCTCAAGCACAAGCATCCAGACCCAGTAGGGAGTGGGGGACCACAGACAGAACCTGTGACACACAGAGTGAGGACATTGGAGGAATAACATGGAAAACACTCTCTTCAAATTTCCATGCACACCATCACTCCCTGGAAAAAAAAAAAGGAAAGGGAAAAAACGAAGGGGAAAGAAGGATCCTTTTCAAAGCAAGGATGTGGTAAGGCCCAAACATGCTCCCCTGACACATGAGCCAGGATGCCAAGATGCTGTTTTTTCCAGGAGGAAAGAAGGGATTTTGCCATCTCCTCCACTTAATGAGGAATTCATCTTACGTCTCTACAGGTGAGGGCAGCTTAGCACCACATTCCTGATTGCTGCCCCGTGCCTCAGTTTCCCCACCAGTAAATCAGGCTGATGCTCACCTATGGCAGAGCCAGACAACGAGCCTTAACCTGGAGCTGCATAGTCCTTGAGCCCTTGGAGGCCTTCACATATTCCACCATCCATCATTTCCTACAACATGAACACAGAGTTTTTGTAGTGCAAAGAGCAGCCCCAGGCAGGGAGAGACTCTGCCCTTTGGGGCTCAGACCCTCTCCCCTCCCCTTCTCCAGCAGCAGTCTCCTTTCCCTCATCTCCTTCCTGCACAGGCCAGACACAGAGCCAAGCTAATAATTCAGATAACAGAATTAAAGTGATCCTGATTAGGAAAAGCCTTTACCCTGAAGAAAGCAAACTCTGGCTGAGTGCTGCCTGTAATCCAATAGTCTCCCACGGCCGTGCAGCAAACCCGAAACCTGCCTCCAGGCAAAGGCACTTTGTCTTGGAACAAGGGAAGTTAAATGTGTCTTAATGGGAATTTTGACACGTTTTGCTTTGATTTCACTAATGTTACAAAAGTAACTGTTAGAAAATATTTCAGCCCCCCCCCCCCCCGAGGAGTCAGGTCCTCATGTGTAAGGGCACGCTGCCCCGACGGGCCCTTGGGAAAGGGACTGGGGCTGTGGGGAGAAGAGGCCTTGGTGCCAAATCTCTTCACACGTCCCTGAGTGCAACTCTTTCCTATGGATCCATCATGGAGGCAGGAACCCTTCAGGTCCCCCAGTTGGCAGTGGTGGGGCAGCCAGCATCACAGATGGGACCTCTTTCTTGTTTGCCCATACAGACAAAAAAAGGGGAGATAATCCAGGCTGGGGGGGCCTGGGACTGCCAGAAATGGTGAGTGTGGGATAGTTTTGGGGGGCACTGAGGGTACAGGGCTGCTTGATGGGGCACACAGAAACACCATCACAAGATGCAGGAAAAAAGGAGATGCAGGGGAATTGCTAAGAGGGGAGATGGTAAACCAGCACCTACCTGCAAGACCTCTCAGGAGGCAAAGATTGGTTGTCTGCAGCATGCCCTGGAGCAAAGGAGGATCCTTCTCTGCTTATTTTCCACTTCACTTGTGCTGTTTGGGTGCGATAGGACAGTCATTCCTTGCAGAAGCAACACCAGCTCTGCATGGACGTGGCATCAACCAAACAGGAGGTGCTGAACGCCACAGGCTCCACAGAAGGAGCCCTGATGCGGGCACAGGAACACGCCACTGTAGGGGTGGGAGTGGTGTTCCCCCTTACCCCCATGGAACCTCTTGGCAGCCCCTCCTGAGGTTCCCCCCTCACTGTTCCCAGCCCCAGGCTGGCATCTCATCTGCCCCAGGCAGAGTAGGGCTGGATTCAGTGTGGGCAGGACAGTGACATGATCACATTAATAACTCCCTGAAGCTTCAGCTATTTCTTTCCATTTGGCACGAAAACAGGACCTGGTGCTTCCCTGCTCCTCGGTAACTTGGGGTTGGGGAGATGTCCTAGGTGTTAAATGAACCCCACGGACCTTTCAGGTGCATTTAACTCTGAAGCACCTGGGAAATAGAGGAAGAGAGAACCAAATGCCTCCCACAGCAAGGCACTAAGGTTTAGGTAAAAACCTGGGATAGCAGGGGCAGGACATGCCCTCCTCAGTGTCTGGGAACCCCTCCACTCCACATTCAGAGACAGGAGCATCCCTGATGGATGCAGTCTGCATCTCAACTTCTACCCCAATGGTATGTGCCACATTGCCCCTAATCCCAGATATTTAGTGGGCAGGAAGCAGGATTTCCTTGGTTTTCCAGTCCCAGTCCAGCCCAGTGGTCTCTCTATGGGCTTGCAGCACATCCCTGGCCAAGCTTTAGGGTGGAGAACTGGGGTACCCACAGCAGGACTGCTAACTGGGCTGAGCGAGGAGAAGGGGAGAATAAACCTGGTGCAGTTAGGATAGCACTAATTTTAGAAAGGCTAATGCAACAAGCTCAACTGGAATAAATCAGACAAGCAGCCACGGCTGAGGGGTTGCAGGAGGAACCTCTGTGCCTCCTCAGAGATAGTGTTTACTTGCAGCAGCTTTTCCCATCCCTGCTCCAGTGGCCCCATCTCCACCCGATCTGACGCAGCCCACATTTGTAAGCTATTTTTTGTTGTTTTAACGCAATGCTGCAATTCTAACCCACAGCCTCGGATTGTCAAACAGTTTTTCTTTTCTTTTCTTTCCTTCAGAAAAAAAAAATACAGCTGAACTAATTTGATGAAAGGGGAAAATAAAATGTAAGCCAGACTAAACATATGCAGTTCCTACCTACAGCCAGGGCCTGGCTTCTCCCAGGCCAAAGTCAACACATGTCAATTTTTAACATGACAGGGCTTTAAAAGGGAGGTTTGAGCCCTGGATGAGAGGCGGCTGGAAAACATTAATAACAAGGTCTGTCAATTAAAGGCAGGCATGACAAGCCACCAAGACAAGAGCTGTGGGGTTTCCCTTCCTCCTCTTCTCTTCCCCTCTTAGTTTGGCGAAAAAAAAAGTGATTTATGAAGAAAGCCCCCAGTTCTGAAGAAAATGTAGCCACATCACCTAATGAAGGATGGGCTTTGTTTAGGAGCCTTGAGAACAGCCCAGCAGGCAAGGGTTGAGATCAACAGGTTAAGGAAAGCACTGCTTTGAAGGATGCTCCCAGTGACTCCACCCATCCCAGTGCCATTGCTCTCTGTGCATGCCAGGGAAGAACAGCAGCCTGGCTGCCTCCTCCAGAGCATCAAGCATCATCATTCAGAAGGATCTGCAGTTACTGCACCAAGGTGACTTGGTGGTGATGAGCCTGTTGCAGTGGAAAGGGCTATTTTGGGCTCTGGTAAAAAAAAAAAAAAAAAAAAAAAAAAAAAAAAGGAAAAACACCACCCTGCTTTTATCAGCCCTATAGGAAGTGTTTTTATGGCTTTCATGAGCTGGGCAGGTTTCTGTCCCAAGCCACCCACTGGGCTTCAAAACAGTTGGGAAAAACAAGGGAAAGGGGCAGAGCAGTGGCAGCCCCACCGACCTGTGGAAATGAAAGCAAAAGTGAATGAGAAGAAGGGCAAGGGGGAGAAGGGGGAGTGAGTGTTGGCATTAGGGGGTGTGGACGGGAAAAGGGCTTTACTCCCCAAATCCAGGAAACATCCCACTGAGCTGGGAGGAGGTTCCCGTGGTGCAGAGAAGCAGTGTTTGCTTTCAGCTGGGAGAGCAGGTAAAGATTCAGCCCAGAGGGAAATGGCAGAGATTCATTTCACCTTCACCACCTAAATAAATACAGCATCCCCAGTCACACACTCTGCACAGTGTGTACTGTGCTGGTGTGCATTACACATACACACAGCACAGGAACTGGCTGGTGGAGCAGCTCCAACATCCCCTGCTGCCATATCCTGCCCCCAACAGTGGCTCAACCAGATGCTCCAGCAGGTCTTAAGAGCCTGCAGTAGTCAAAGGCAATGTGCTCTGCCTCCCAGCATCAGCTCTCTTAGTCCCTGAAGGGGAGAGGACCTTCCTGGAGACTCCCTAGTTATGAACATTGCATCCACCCGCTGACCTGAGTGGTGCCTGTGTGGGGCTGGAGCAACATGCCTTCGAGTGGCTCAGATGTGCAGAGGCTTTGAGGGATGCAGCTCTGCCCTTCATGTGCCACATGCCTGAGTGTGGCAGGTGAGCTGGGCTCCTACCCTGCTCTCAGGTTGTGTTCCACTTTTTCTGGCACAGCAAAAAAAAGCCTCCTTCCAACACACATGGGGTTCACTCTGCAGGGACAGGCAGAGGCATGCCAGGCTGATTTATTCCAACAAGCCCTAGGCCAGGCCCCTGAAGTGGTGAAAGGCTCCTGGGCTCTCTTAAATGCCATCTCCCCTCTCTGTGGAATAGAAAACAAAGTGATTAGGTGCTCTTATGCTCAGGGATTTGTCACTGTTAAGTAAGAACAGACCAAGACCAACATGCCAAGTGAAAACAATGGTGAAGCTGACACTTTCACCCCAGTACAGATTAAATGCAGTGAGGATGGAGAAACCCACAGGAGAGCTCACCCCTGAGCTCCTGCACTGGGCACATCAGTCTTCTCCATTTGGGGCACACTGACCTCCCTGCCCAACCTTGGCCACTGCCACAGCAGCACAGGCCACTAGCCCAAGCAGTGCCCACCCATTCTCAGCATCACAGAGATCGTGATATCTCACAAGAGCCACTTTCATCATCAAAAAGCATTTGAAGGCAGAGCTCAGAAAGCCTTTGGCTGTCCCTGCTCTGTGCCCACGGCTTCTGGAAGCTGCTTCATTGATGCTTCCCACTGCTCTGGTCCTGGTGAGACAGCTGTTGGCAGCACCACTGGCATGTCCACAGGCAGTGGCTGGAAAACGTTGGTCTGAACAATAGAAGCACTGTGGCTGAAGTCAAGAGCAGCTGCCTGCACTCTTGGCCTTACTCACTTAAATCCTTGGCTCTGGTGACTGCTACCAAGCCCCCTGCACCACCCACACTTCGGCCAGTGCTGGCTGTCAACTCACTCCGGGCCCTGCGCTTCCCTGGGCAAAGCCCGAGCTCCCTGTCGTGCACCACACACAGGGGCACAGGTAGGTGGCACCTGGGATGATTTATGCCTTTGCTGCTGATGCACTGTTCGGGTTTTTTGAGATAGGCTGTCAGCCACATCTCAGTGGACAAGAGCTCAGAGGAGACTGAAGCAGGGAGACGATGGCTCTATGGCCAGCAGGGACTATCTGTACATCTCCCTCCCAATGGCTGCCTTTTGTCACTGTGCTGTCACCGTGCCCACACTGTCCTCTAGCACACAGGCTGACCCCCAGTCACATTTCACAGGCGCTGCTCTCATCGTTCTCCAAATATCCAGCACAGCCTATCACGCTGTCCTCCCTCCTCCCTGTCCATTCCAGGCAGGCAGAGCAGTCCCTGCTCCCCACAGGATCGCTCAGCACTGGGGAACAAAATTGAGGGAAAGCCCTTTTAAATCAAGTTCACGCCTTGCATCAAGAAAGGTTAGTCTTCCACTCCCCAGATCGTGAGTACAGATGTTACACTGATGCCACATTTGACTTCAGCCAAAAAAGCCAAGAGGGTTTAAAACATTCATTCATCTCAAGCAGTAAGCAAAGCTTATTCTTGCTAATCTCAATAATTACTCACTTTCTCCCACATCACGAGAGCAGCCGTACAATGGCAAGGTTTCCTTCCTCCATAGGGCCCTGCTCAGAGCAGGGATCAGAGATTTGTGAGAAATTCCCTCTTTAAAGAAATGTTGCTGGAGTTGCTGAGCTGGATTCAACAGGATTTCTTAGGACTCAAAGCAGGATCGGGGCCCAAACTCTTCTCATTCGAGACCAACATCTTTGATCCAACAGCATCAGGGCTGTTGGTGTCACTGTAAGACCAGAAACGTACAAAGTCGTGAGGGATCAGTAGGACTTAAATCCCTCTCAAACTCCACAAGAGTTTCAGGCACAGCAATGGGGACAAGGATAAATTATGCATCTCCAGTGTAGCATCAAGTGAACAATTAGCAGAGAAAAGCTGCCCATGAGGGCCGGATGGAATAGAGCAAGGAGATTTTCTTCTCAGACATGTCTGCTAGAAACAGCCTGAAACATTTCCATTTCTGTTGCCTTTTAATAGCAAGGTCAGCTCCTTTCTTCCTACCCTGACATCCTCCATCAGGGCCTCTTTCTGGGAACTCACAGCAATGCACCAGATGTCACTGAGAGGCAGAAAAACAACCAGGGGCCAAACTGGGGCATTTCGCCATGGCCCTGAATGAACCACATGGCATTTGGCTCACTGGGGAGGGGAGCAGAGAGCACCCCCTTGGGGGCACTGCCAGCCCCCCAGGCCCCTGGGGCTGGAAGGAGCCCCTTTCTCCCAGCATGAACAGCCACCCTGCTCCTGGAAAAAGGCAGCAGACCCACATCCTCCAGGCTCCCCCCAGCACTAACTGGCCACTGGAAATAATCTAAATATTTGCAGCCCAAAGGAGACTTGTTTGTTTTTCCCATTTTTGCTGGGTTTGAACAGCACTCGGCATGGTACCCAGCACAGTTCCAGTTCCCAACAGCCCCAGTGGCCGCCAGCACACAAACATCCCCACTTGCTGGAGGACAGGAATGCTCACAGTGAACTCTGCCACAGCCCCTCCATAACACCCACACTGCTAGCACTGGGGCAGCTCAGCCCCTACCTGATATCACAAGAGAGCCAGAGCTGTGAGAAAAGATCAACACCGCTACCCCGAGGAGAGGGTGCTAACACCCTAGGCAAAGGAACACCTTCTTTTAGCTGCAGGACACAATTACTCCCAGATTTCTAAAGGCTTTCTCAGGACTGCAGACCTCAGGTGTGCAACTACCATGAACAGCTGCTGACCAGGATGGCAAGGATGAAGAAGGGAAGAAAAGAAACCACAAAACTTAAAAAAGAAACTCACCTGTGTTTGGTGATGCTCTAAACACCTCCTTCAAATATTCAGCTCAGGCCACTCTTTCAGCCTTCTTCTCCTTAGTCCAATCCTTGAGCCTAAAAATACAGCCACCTTAAAAAAAAAAGAAAAAAAACCAAATCAAAAAAACAAACCACCAAACATCCAAATCCCAGGATCCAAAGTTTAAAAATACATATATCTGTATTAGCCCTAAAAATGCAGCCATCTGCCCTCTCCACAAAGGAGCAGAAGGAAGCAGAGAGCAAAGGAAGGGGAAGGCAAGGTGTGGGTGTGGGTTTTTATGGGCGCACAGGTGCCCCAGGTTAGTGGGTGCCCAGCTGGGGAAGCCACCCTGGCATCCCCCTCCCAGGTGTGTTGCTGGGAGCAGGGCTGCTCCCTGTTTTCTGGAGGTGAGCACAGCTCTGGCCACTGCTGCACAACCTCTACCTGCAAGCAGCTTATTGAAAACTCCCTTGGGCACGTGCCAACCTCTGGCAACACCTCTGTGCCCTCACCCAGGCTGGGGGAAGCTGAGGCAGTGGGGGAATGGAGGGTCAGGCTGGAGTTTAGCTTTGCCCACACTGGCTCCTATCTCCCAGACCCATTCCACCTCTCTGCAGCAGGTGCAGATCATCTCCAGGGATACACTGGGATACGCCATCCCTGCTAACCCCCCCCACCTGGCCCCCCTGAGCTGCTCCAACAGCATGGCTGGGGCCACTGGGACACCCCTGTGGGGCCTCCTGAGGATGGAGGGATGGGGAAAAGAAGGAAAAAAAAAATCATTCCATCCTTTTGCCACTCTCGAGCTTCTCCCCATTTCCACATATTTCCAGAGTGTCTGTTTTTCCACATTAAAAGGGGCTGGAATAAATGTCACGTTGCAGCATATATCTGTGAACAAAGCCACAAGTGTGAATGGCCACGTGCACACGTTCTCTCCCCTGATTTCCCAGGTTTTCAGGAGTGACCTTGGAGGAAGAGTGAGCTGTAGTTCTTCATGGCATGGGTGATAACATGTTTGTCACCATTCAGACTGTCTGAAGGCTGCCCAGGTTTTAGTTTATTGCATTTCGAGGTGTCACCAAGACCGGGTTGAATTACGTTGCCAACTCCTTCATAAAAAAAGAAAAGTGACTTTGCTTTCCCGCACCACGCGGAGATCAGGGCTCGCGGGAGCCACTCCGATGTGTACAACGCCTTTTTTGTTCCTGCAAGCGTGCAACAGCTAAAACTTGCAGTGAAACGCTTTGGGAACCTGCGCTACTAAACAAAAATGTTTAATCACCGCCGAAAAAAGCAGAGGCAGACTCCCGTGCGTGCGAGCCCGCAGCGGGGTTTTGTATCAATTGTTGCGATTCGGCGCAGAGTCGAGCGGTGCCGTCCCGGGGCGCGACCCCGGGGTACTCCCGTGGCGACCGCCCGGACCCCCGGGCGAGCCGGGCTCCTGCCTCGATCCCCGGAGGTCCGCGGCCGGGGGATGCTGAGCGGGGGCGGCCCCGGCACCCCCGGCACCCCCGGCACCCCCGGCTCGGCCGCGTCGCACCCGCCGCTGCCAGAAGGTGCCGCCGTCCGCCTGCGAATCGCTCCCAGCCCAATTAGGCGGCCGGTATCGGCTGCAATCACGGCTGCTGATAGAGATAAATGGGGAAGGCACTATCTGCCCAACAATAGTGGGGTTTTTTTTAAAGGGAAAAAAAAAAAAAAAAGGTGGGGAAAAAAAAAACAATTGAACTTTTCATCAGCTGCTAATCATGATTTTTTTTATTGCTTTGCTTAGCATTTTCTGGGGAATAAAACCTTAGAGGAGCCCAGTCTTTTGTGGAAAATGAAAGGGCATATAAAAAAATGAATGTACATGGATTCTAAATATTTCAGGTTGTATGACTTTGTGTTTGACCTTAGCAGAAGATGAACTAATCCTGCAATATAATAGACTTTCATAGAGATATGGAAAATGGCTGCTTTTTTATCTCAGTTGCCATGGGAACCATCAGAGAAAAGGCCTAGCTGAGATGCAATAGAAGGTTATTAAATGTGTGCTTGTGTATATTGGAAAAATACAGCTTTTTGTCATCTTGTGTCACTCAGAGGTCTTTAATACGTAATGTTTAGGTTATTAATAAACTAACACAGGTCCATTTTTTACAGAGAACAACTGTGAATACAGCCATAAAAAAATTAGTACAAGTTGAACATTTGCAAAACTCCCAAGCGTGGGCAGGGGCTGCTGCTTGTCTGCCACTTCCCATGAAAGTTTCTCTCTCTTTCCAGGCAGGGATGAGATGAGCTTTGCTGGACAGGCAGAGGGGACCAGGAGACTGTGGGTGTCCTGTCCCCAACCCAGAACCTTGCTGTCGCCCTGGGGACTGGGGGTCCAGGGCAGTGCTAGTGATATGTGATGTGCTGCAGTGGTGCAAAATAAAATGTTTTGTTGTCTGGTACCTGGGCACAGGCTCAGGTGCTGCCAGAGAAAAAGGGTTGGGTGAGAGACGAAGGTACATCTGTCCCTGGCTCTGGGTTGGGGGATCTCCTGTTTTGGAGCTGGAGGCTGCACAGTCAGACCAGGAGGCATTTACTGTTATATAGATAGGTTTTGGGATGGAAAAGAAAGGGGGGAAAAAAAAAAACAAGAGCGAGAGAATAAGAAACAAGAAATAAAGAGAGAAGTAGAGAAAGAAAGGAGAGAAAGAAAGGAAGGAAAACCTGATACTGCCCTGAGCTGGAAGGAACAGACTTCACACTAACTCAAGGAGCAAAGAACTTCCTTTCTGTAAGGCTTGGTTTTGTCCCCCAGGATCACCAATTGCTTCCCAAATTTGGGCTGCCCCAGGTGCCCTGTTCTGCCTGTGGCTGGGGTGTGGGGGAATCACCCAGACCCGACAGTGAGGCTGAAAGCCAGCCCAGCCCATGGGGGACCCAAGGGACTGGCAGGACTCCATGGCCAGGGTTTGGGGGGAACAAGCTGGGGGGAGCACTGGGAATTTTTATTAGACTGACCTAGCTGGACCCTGAGACTGCTGAGGGCTGGGGCAGGAGTGGGACACAGCTGAGCCTGGAGGTGGCTGTCTGGATGGGGACAGAGGTGCTGCCACGTACACGGGGCTCATCACTCCTGAAGCAGTGACTGCCCATGGATGCGGGTGAAGGTGGCTGAGGGTGCAGGAGTGAGTGTGAGTGAGCAGGTGCCTGAGTGCCCGGGATGATGTTCACAACTCTTCTCCCTTCCCTGCACATCCACCAGTACCTCAGCAGAGCAACCCCAAATTTCCAAGCATGCTGCGTGGCAGCACCCTGCACGGTGAGCTGTTGTCCCACCCTGCTCCCCTGGATCGGGGATGGGCAGGGGACCCTCTTGTCACTCCACGGAATCCACAGCAAAGACCCGCGTGTGCGAAGAGCCTCGGGGGTGTCCCAGGCGCGGCCGGGGGCACCCCTCGTGCACAGCAGCCCCGCATCCATGCATACTAAGTAAAGCAAGGAATACATAGATTTTGCCTATCTGCCGATCAAACGCGGAGATCTGCTCTGGTAAATGATGCATTAGATGCGGTGGCTGTATTTGTTGTGTGAGTTTTGAAAGGGTTCCGATAATCTGGAAGCGAGAGATAAGGAACACCATTTATTCAGCAGCACTTTGGAACCAATTTTCAACCCTGTTCAACCCCATTCTCCAGCAGCCTCCAGGAGCCCAGGAGATAAGGATTGGGCTATTCATTATCTTCACAAGGAACAAAGATTAGCTAGCAGAGATGAAAAATTACCCCTGGATAGTAATAATAAGGAAGCGAACCTGGAGAGCTGCTGAGCCTATATTCTCCTTGCTGCTGGTGCTGCTTCTTCTCTTTTTAAATTTTCTCCCTCTTTTTTTGTTGAATCAATATTGAAAAGGTTGGTTCTTTTTTTTTTTTTTTTTTTTTTTTTTTTTTAGTGGGGGAGGAAAGCTTTCCCCACTGTCTATCATATTTTTCAATATGCAGAATATGGTTGTTACCGTGGAAGAGAGCAGAGCACGGTTCCCCCTTCCTCCCAGACTTTCAGATGACATCTTTAGTACGAAAGCTTAACAGGAAAGAAAAACATCCTTCTCTTCCAGCGGGCATGAGGGGAAAATCCCAGCTCCCTGCCCCTCCGACCCCCAATGTCTCTGGTGGCACGTGGAGGGGTGACCCCGCTGTCCCGGGACAGCGCGGCTCGAGAGGAGGCACAGCGCAGTGAGCCTCGGGTGGGCAGCGCTCCGGTCTCGGCCGCCTGAGCCCCCGGCTCGCACACCCCCCTCTGTCCCCGCTTGGGGAAAAATCTGTAGCATTCAAACCCCACTTTTCCCGTAGTTTTTCCGCCTGAGCGACAGTTCCTCGTTTTGGAGTCGTTCTGTGCAGGGCGATCCCAGGACGCGGCTGCCGACAGCCTCTCCCTCTTCCTGGGCACAAGGGAAAAAAGAGGGAATATATACATGTATATATTTTAATACCACATTCTTTTGTATTTTTCCCCTGCATAAATCTGGTGATGTATCTTCTCTCAGAGGATGAAGGGTAATACAGGAGGAGTAATTAAAACACTTACTTTGGAAATGGGCTGCGTGGGGCTGATAAGAATTATCTGCCGCATATCAAGGACCCTTTTTCCCCCGAACCATATCACAAAGACAGACAGAAAATGCCAGCAGAATAGGATCCCCCCCCCTCTTTTCCCTGCTCACATTTTTACCTCCATTATGATGATAATTCCTCTCCCGCGAAACTTTTTTCCTTCCCTTCCCGAACCGTATTTCGTTCCCCCACCTCCCGCAGGGCCCCCGCTGGACGGTCCGGCCTTTGTCTCTGCATTAATATGGTTTTCCTGCAGCCTCGGGCGGGGGTCCCGCCTGTCCCCCCCTCTGGAGAATCACGCCGCGCTCCCCGAGCCGCCTGGACGCGGCCCCCGCGGCCCCGGCGCCCGTCACCCCATGCAGGCAGTGGGCGCTCGGCGAGGGAAGCCCCCAGCCCCGCACACACACGCACCGGCAGGAAAATACCCAGCAGGTGAGGACTGCCAAGCCAGGGCTGGGGCGCGCAAACATTTCCGAAAACATTCGTTCTGACTGGATTTCTTAGTGCTCTACGAAATACGTATTTTACCGTCTCTTTCCTAGCTATAACAACGACTCGCCGCGTAATAATCTGCTTGTGCCTCTTCCAGCTTCTCCGCTGCCTCACTGACGTGCAGGTGCATTGCCCGAAAGGCTCAATTTGGAAGGGAGAGGTGTGAGAAGAAAGACGAGGTTATACAAAAGCCAGGCTGGTCAATGGAAAAAAAAAATCCAAGACCCCCAAAGCATTCCCTTCACTAGAGAGTGGAAACAAAATTAATACGAATAGGAGTAATTTATAGGAATAATTGGTCCTACGAAGCGTCTCCCCCCAGCCCACCTTCCTTGGGATCCGAGGAAGAAGCGAGCGGCTCGGGAGAGGCTGGGGCTGCGGCGCCCGCCGCGCCGGAGCCCGGTTTCCCAGCGCCTGGGATGTGAGTGCGTGTTGTTGGTATAATATCAATTCATTTAAAATATGAAAGTCAAGTCGCGTAGACTGTGACAGCAACCGTAACAAAAGGTGCAAGCAACAGACAATGTGATGTGCTTGTACAGATATTGTAATGATGCAAATGAAGTGGAGGGGACGAGCTGCCTTATTATGTACATAAATACACAGTGGCTCGCTGTGCCATCCGTGAATGCAGGAGAGTGAGAGAGAGAAGGGGAGGGAAAGAAGGGAGAGAGGAAAGGAGAGGGAGGGAGGAGGGAGGAAGGGAAGGGGGGAAGGAGGGAAGGGAGGAAAAAAAAAGGGCTCAGCTCGAAACTGCTGCCAGTTTTCAGCAGCGCGCACGGCGGCAGCCCCTCCGCCGGACTGCGCGCACCCTCCGCCCGCGGCAGAGCCGCCGCTCCCGGCGCGGGCAGGAGGGGAGGCTCCGGCGGCCGGACCCCTCCCCAGCCCGCGGAGCGGCCCCGCGAGGAGCAGAACTGACGCTTCCCATGCACCGTGCGGAGAACTGAAAGGAAAACGAGGACAGGCGAGAGGCAAGGTAAGGGGCCGCGGCAGCGCGGCTCTGCGCGGCCCGGGGGCGGCCCTGCCGGCACCGAGGTGCGGATCCCGCTGAGGGAGCGCTTCGCTCGGGGCAGTTTTCCCCAGGGGCAAATCTGGCAGGGTTGTAAAGAACGAAAAGATGTCCCCGGTAGGGCCGGACCCCCCGGGCTGCCTCCTCCCAGCCGGCCGGGCTGAGCCCGGTGCAGCGCTCACCGGCCCGGGGGCACCGCGGGGCTCCCCCGGCTCTGCCCGGCGGCGGGGCTCTCCCCGGACCGCACCCCGCGGAGAGCGGGGCCGCCGGGCCGTGGCTGGATCTGAGATTGGTTGTTTTGACTTTTTTTTTTTTTCTTTCCCATTGTCACCGGGGTGATTATTTAAATCTCCATTTTGGAAAGTTGCATTTCACCCAGGGCGGCCAGGCAGAGATTTCCCGGAGACAGGGTGTGCAGAGAGCCCTGTGTCCCCTCCCCGCAGCTACATCCTATCTCCTCTCTCCCTTTGTTGGCAGATTTGGGCATTAAAAAAAAAAAAAAAAAAAAAAAGAAAAAAAAAAAAGAAAAAAAAAAAAAGATGCGAGGGTTTGTTCTGCCCCGAAAGCCAGCAGGGCCCGGCCCCGCTCTCTCTGCACCTGCCTGCCGGGGAGTCCTCCCGTCCCAGTCCCGTGCGGCAGCTTTACGGGGCTTTGCATGATTTAAAATTACCCAGGCACATCGGGGACACGGCCGCTCCTCTCCGCCGGCTCTTTCACCCCCTCGCCTTTTTTTTTTTTTCTGTTTTTGTATGTGCAAAGTTCCCCTCTTTATCCTCCTTTTGCTTTGGGGTGCTCAGGCTGGAAGGCGAGGGGAAAAAAAAAAAAAAAAAAAGGAGAAGCGTCCAGGAGCGAAGCCTGCCTGGATTGATGCGATTTCAATAAGAAAAGCGATTTCACTAAGAGGGTGCGAGTTTCGGTCGCTGGATTTGTTCATCCCCGGAGCATGGAGCATCTTTATTAAACGCAATTATTTTTTCCTCGGAAGTCTAAGCTCCGGCCTGGCTCAGCCAGCCCCGTGGCTCGCAGGGGCAGGCGGCCGTGGGCACTGCCGTTGCCGGGCGTGAGTCGAGTCCCGTTCACCGTGCCGGGTCGGTCCCTCCCCAGCAAAGTTTTGCCTGAGGAGAAACAAATCAAACCTGCGGGATCGGCCTCGTTCCTCCCTCTTGCAACGCAGCTCCCGAAATAACCTTGAAAGAAAGAAAGAAAAAAAAAATCTATATATACGTAAAATTAAAGAGAGATCCTGCAAACGAAATATTTCCTGGCAGCGCCTGAAAAAGAGAATTATACCTTTTTCTGGACAAAGCTGTGCGTGTGCAACCCCCCCCTTCCCCACGCACGCATTTCTCTTCGGGAACTTGCACAAAAGGCGGTTTTGTGGGCAGGCTGGGGTCTGCTTGAGGCTTTTCCTCCCCTTTATTTTGCAGCCGAGCGAGCCGGGGGGCTGCGGGGGCGGTGGGCACCAGGCAAATTGCGGACAAAGCACAGGTGAAGGCGTGTGCGGGAGCGAGACTGGGACCGAGGGTTCCCACGGTGAAGGACATACCCCACAGAAATCCTCTGCGGGATGGGGGATAGCGTATTTACAAAAACAAGCAAAATAATTAAAATTTCCGTGATTTATTCCCCTAGTCGTATCTGTCGCGCTTTTTTTTTTTTCTTCATTTTGTTTTTCCTTAATGCAGTTTAAGTAAAGGTCTTGTGGTTACGAAGTAACTGTGTCACTTTATAACCCTATCAGGAGCCATTAATACGTGCTAGTAACGCAGGACGGGGGGGCCGGGGGAGAAGAAAAGCAAAGCGGAGACAAGACCAGAGGGACAAAAACATCGGGAGAAAAAAAAATTTAAAAGGCAGAAAGCAAGAGCTTTCCCTTCCTAAAAAATCCCGAAATACACCCGAGGCGGGCGGGGGGGCTGCTCGCGGGGACCGGCTGTCCGGGGCTCCTACCTGCGGGCGGGCGGGAGCCGCTGGCAGAGCCGGCCGCTCCCCAGCCTGCGGCGGGGCGGGGGGCCGGGGCGGGACGCCCACAGCAGGCCCTCCCAGCCCCCTCCCCGCCGGCGAGCAGCCTCCTTCCCCGGCCCGCCCCGGGGCTCGCACATCGCCCGCCGGCACCGGGAGCGCCGCGGCCCCGTGCGGGGCTGAGCACTGAGCACTTCTCTCCCTCTTCTTCTTTCTTTTCACGGAGTTTTCCTGCCCTCCCTGCGTGCGGCTGTGGGTTGCACCTCGGGGAGGCAGCGGGGCAATGCCGCACGGGAGGTCTCGACCCCCAGGTCTCCGTTCACCGGGTGAGAGTGGCCCTCAGGGGGCCGCCGGGGGAACCCCGGGAAGGGGTGTCTGGAGGAACGTGCCCTGGGGTCTGCGGGTCCCACCCCCGTTCTCCTCAGGTACAATTTTTCCCCGATCCAAACACTCAGAATGAAGGGGGGGAAAAAGAGGAAGTATCCCCTCTCCGGACATGTAAATAAATGCTCCGTGTGCGGCGCCGGCTTATTTGTTTTCTGCCTTCGCCTCTGCCCAAGAATAGGTGTCAACTCCATCACATGGCACTACTAACTGTTGCTAAAACATGTTGTCGTCTCCCCCCTCCCTTAACGATATGACATCACTTGTCAATCAAATCAAAATAACCAGTTGTGCTTCCAGATCTGGGGAAGCTCCCTTATTAAAAGAGAAAAATAAATTCCAACAGCAATAACAAAATAAAGTTAATAAAACGGAGCCCATAGTGCCCGGGGAAAGAAGGTAAATGGGGGTTGGCAGCCGCGGGGTGAAGCAGTGGGGCCCGGCGGACCCTCTCCCGGGAGGCTTGGCAGAAAATTGAGGGAAGAGCTGCTTAACCAGCCGTGTGAGCGGCGGGCTGCGGAGCGGAGCTAAGCCGCTCACCTCCAGCAGCCAGCGCGGTTCGCTGCTGCTCCCGGTGGGTGAATTAATTCAATTAAAAACCTCAGCCGTGCCGCCGGGGCGTTCAGCGGCTGAGACCGGAGCCGGCAGCCGGTTCGCCAGAATCAGGCAGCAGGGACGGGACACGTCGGGAATTTAAAAAAAAATAAATTAAATACAATTATAAAATAGAACAAAATAAACCAACATACTGCGAGCCGGCCGGCTAGGAAATCTCCCAGCTCAGCCGGTCTCTCAGCAAAAATCCTTCATCCCTGCTGGAGGGGTCATTTATTTTACAAAGGGTTTTAATGGGAGGGGTTGCAGAAGTCGAGAGGTGGGTGCGAGGAGAGGCGCCGGCCGCAGCCGGCACCCGGCGGCGGGGAGTTGGCAGCCGGACCCCCGGCCCGGAGGTGGGGCGGGCGCCGGGGGGCCGGTCCCGAGGCGGCACGGCCGGAGCCACCGCCGCCGCCCGCTCGCCCCTTTTGTTTTGCTTCGCCTGCCGGGCCTCGGGTAACCCGAGACGGGGGCTTCAGGGAGCCCTGGCCGGGCAGCGCCGGGGTCTGCCTCGCCATAAATCAAGCCGCCTGATTAATCTTTACAATTTGTCTTTTAAAACAAACACGAACGAATTATCAGCTCGTTAACTGCGATTTTATCACCTGCCTAAAACAAACAGCCCACCCCGCTTCCCCCCCCCAAAATACCCAAAAATCGCGTCCCCGTGCTGATGGCAGGAGGGCAGTAATTAAAACATCCATATTAATTAATAAGCGTGTAGCGAGGAGCTGGATTTCGCTGGCGGTCGGGAACGGGAGCCGGCGAGGCCCGGGTGATCCCGGCTGACCGCCGCCCTTTTCCAGCGGCCGGGACTCCCCGGGCACAGCGCACCCCGGCCCCGGCAGCCTCCGGCGGTGGGTAGAACGAGGCGCCGAGGGGATCTATCTGCAACGGCTCGAGTTTATTTTATACTCACCTTTCTTTAAAAACATCAAAAAATCCATTTTCGGGTGATACTTGGGTGATTTTGGTGCATGTAGAAAGAAAATCGCTTCGGAAGGAAAAGCCGGATTTTTGGAAAGCTCGCTTGGTTTTCTCTCTGCCTTTTAACTTTCCCTTTTAAAAATAATTTAAAAATTTTTTTTGCTTTGTTTCCCTTTCCTCCCGGGCACCACTGGACTAAAGCTCCCGGGCACGCTCCGCAGCGCGGGGGGCATTTGCCCTCCCGAACCCCGGCCCCTCTCCCACCAAGCCCGGCCCAGCGCCTGTCCCCGGCCTGCCCGGGCCAACCAGCCCGTCCCGGGAGAAGCCGGCTCCACCGCCCCTTCCGCGCCCGGCAGCCACCGGAGGAGCTGCTGCCCGGCCCCACCGCTTGCGACCCCCCCGCAGCGGCAGGAGGGGGCGAGGGGCGCCGCGGTCCCGGCGCCACCGCGCAGCCCCGAGGTCAGGGGGCCGGGAGGAGCGGGACGCCCGGGCTTTGGGTGCAGGCGGCGTCAGAGGAGAGGATGCGGACGGGGGGAGCATAATCGCCTCCCCCTGTCCCAACCTTTAGCCGCCCCAGTACAGCCCCCGCTCCACCGCCCCGCCGGGCTGCGCTGTGGGTCCCCCCGGGGGGCTGCGCTGAGGGTCCTCTGGGGGAAGGTTATAGGGGGACAACGAGTGGTGGTGGGGGAATAGTAAGAGAGGTCGCTCCAGCCAGACGTGCTTCGCAGCGAGGAAAGGGAGTTTTATTATTATTACCGTCATTATTATTATTATTATTGTTATTATTAAAAAAAAAGAAAAGTTCATTTCCTGGCGAATTTGGCAGTGTCGGGTGACGTCAGAGTCCCGGCGTCGTAGTGACTGGGGCGGTCGGGCCGGGGGAGGCCGGCTCCGGCTCCCAGCCCCCAGCGCTGCCCGCCGCGGGGGCGGCTCCGGGGGCAGCAGCAGCAGCAGCATCCTCGGGGCCGCCCCGCTCCCCCCGCCCGCAGCCCCCCGGTGGGGCCCGGCGCAGCCCGCACGGCCCCGACCGCTCCCGTGCCCCCTGCCCCGGCCGCGCCGTCGGGCTGGAGCCGCGGCCGCTGCCCGGCGAGCGGAGGGGCTGCTCTCCGCCGCGATCCCCGGGCAGGGACAGCGTCCTCGCCCCGCGCCCAGCTAGGAGGGTTGAAGGATTGCGATCAGCGCTTCCCTTTTCCCCCAAAAGCAGCGGCTGAGGAACGGGAGAGGAGCGCCTGGGAAACGGGACCTGCAGCAGAGCCCGGCGGCGTTCCGGGGAGTCGTGCCTTTCTCATTATTATTATTTTCCGCCCCCAAAGCGGACCGGGTTATCCGCACCTTCGGGGGTGGCGGAGCCAGACCCGCGCCCCGGCTGCTGCCGCTGAACTTCACCACAAACTCCGCCGAAAACGCCTGTTGATTCGGGATGCACCTCCGCTCCCCGCCCCAAAGCACATGAGTAATTGCAAATATTAAAACAGTGATGTTTGGTTTTCGTTATTAATTATTTAAAGAAAAAAGTGTGAGAATGGGAAAAAAAAACCGTGTTAGAGATGTGGCAGACCCACCGCGAAGGCTGTATCCCCTCCCAGCGTCCTTGTGCCCCAGCCCGGCCCGGCTCGGCTCGGCTTGGCTATCCGGGCCCACGGTCGCCAGCCAAGCTCAGCCCGGGTCCGACCCAAACCCTGAGGGCCGGGGAGCAGGCAGGGTCCATCCCTGCCCCGCAGCCGGCCCGGCGCGGCCCCGCTGCCCGGGCCCTGCTCGTCCCGTCGGTCTCCGGGGTCGGCGCAGAGCCTCGCAATTATTTGTTTTTAATTATTTTTTCCTGATCCAGACGGTTATTTCAAACTAACGTGACGACGCTGAGGTTTGTCCCGCTCCCGGCTGCGCTCTGCTGTGCCTGATTTAAGGGATTTTAGCATATTTATCTCCCTGGTGCCGATTTCCAGCCCCGGGCATCCCGGCGGCGGCGCTGGAAGTCGCGGCCCGGCGGCGGGGCAGCACCCGGCGGAGTCGGCCCCATCGCCGAGCCCTTCCCGCACTCCATCTTCGCTCGACCCCCCCGGTCCCCCCTCTCCCCACTCCGCATCCCCGCACTCCCCGGCGGGACCCCCTCTATTTTGCCGTCCCCGCCCCGCAGGGGCGTGCAGCGCCCGGGCGGGGAAAGCCCCCACGGCGCTGCAGGGCGAGGATGCTGCGAGCGGGGGAAGGGGGGCGGAGGAGGGGGTCTGCCGCGCTCCCCCCCCCCCCGGGCCGGCTCCGTTTGGGGCCGGGGGTGCGGTTGGGGGCGGTGTGGGGCGGCGGGATTGGCTGGCCCGGCCGCCGGCCCTGCGCGCCCCGGCCCGTCTGCGGCGCCGCGGCCAGCTGGCGCCAGCGCTCATATAGGATGCGCGGGGATGGGACCGAGCCGGCCAGAGCAGCGGCTTTGCCATCTGAGTAACACCCTCCAGCCAACCTCCTCTGCTCCTCCGGCGCTCGCTCTGCCTTTCCCCCCTCCTCTCCCTCTTCGCTTTTTAAATTCCCCCTCCGTTCTCCCCCTCTTTGCGGCACTCGAATCCTCCACGCCGGCGTCCATCGCCACCCAGCCTCCCGCGCCGGGTAAGTGTGGGGCGCGGGGAGGGGGGGTCGCCGCGCCACTGCCAGGGCGCACTCGCTGCTTTCTCTAAACACCCTTTTCTCCGCTCTTCTCCTTCTCTCCCCCCTCCCTATTTCTCCCCCTCCTTTTCCTTTTGTGTCAGTTGGAGTTCTTGCTAGAACTACGCTATATTAGTTCTGCCGTTCTTCCTTTTTCACCCCGCTTTTGAAGCCAGCTGGAAAAACTCCTATTGACGTTTCTAGCGAGGGGGGGGGAAAGGAAGCTTTTCCCTTTTTTTCCTTTTTCTTTTTTTTTTTCTCCTTTTTTCCTTTTTGTTTTCGGTTAAGAGTTTGAAATGGGATCTCTGTTTATTTTGTGGGGCAATGAGCAGGGAGGGAGCAAGACAAGGACTTTTGGGGAGAGGATATTTTTGGAAGGGAGGAGGGGCTCTGCTTCCCCCTCCCCATCCATGTACCTCTGGGAAAAGAAGCCGGCCGGGAGCCGGCCCGGCGAGCAGCGCACCCAGGGCTGCCGAGCTGCTAAACCCTCCCGTCTCTCCCTACAGGTGCTGCCCTGGCGCTTCCTCGGACCTGCCTACGCTACCCGCCTGTTGACAGAGGGACACGCTGACTTCGGGGGTCCTCCCCCGCGCCTCAGAGGGCGCGCTCCAGTCACCCGGCGGTGTTCTTTCTAAGAAAAGCCACCCTAATCTCTTAAAACCCACCAGGCAGCGCCAAAAGCGACCCTCCGAGCAGCACCCCCCGCCCCCACCGAGCGCAGCTCGCTCCTGGCCTGGGGGTGGGTGGGACGGGAGGCCCAAGGCCATGGAGGTGGCCACGGATCAGCCTCGCTGGATGGCCCACCACGCCGTGCTCAACGGGCAGCACCCCGAGAGCCACCACCCCGGGCTGGCTCACAACTACATGGAACCAGCGCAGCTCCTACCTCCGGATGAAGTCGACGTCTTCTTCAACCACCTGGACTCCCAGGGCAACCCTTACTACGCCAATTCCGCCCACGCCCGGGCCAGGGTCTCCTACAGCCAGGCACACGGTAAATCAGCACCCCGGCCCCTTCCCCGCCGTCTCGGCAGCGCTCCGGGCCCCGCCGTACGGGCCGCGGGTGTCCTGCGCGGGGGTGAGAAGTTTCACTCGGGGCCGCTTCGGTGTGTCGGAGCCGGGGAAAAGGAGATCGAAAACAGGATAGAAAGGCAGGCACGGGTGAATTTTAACCCTAGGGATATCTTAGGGATAGCGGAGGGGAGGGAAAGAAAGGGGGGAGGTGAGAGAGGAAGGGGAAATAGTGTGCGCACAGGCTAAAACTTCTCAGACACGGCTACTTCCCGGATGCAAAATACAAACCGATACAAACCGATTCAAACCGGCGATGGATTTTATTTGGGGATGTTTTTAGCAGCCGAAGAGAGAGCATTACGGTAGCTCAGAAAGATAGAGCAAAAAGGGGTTTGCTGCTTATTCCCAGGAATGGGGTGGGAGGAAAGGGGGTGCCTGAGTCCCCCTCCTGCTCCCCTTGCTCCTTCTTGCCGGGCTGGCTGGTATCTCCCTCGGATGGGACAGGGCGAAGGGGCTGCTGCACCAGCCTGGCTGCTCTTCCCCGGGTTGTGAAGTCTCTCCCGCGGCCGCCTGCCCTCCGGCCGCCCGCAGACCGAGGAGCTGCCCCAGCCACGGGGAGCTGGGGTCTTCCCCGAGGTGCTCCGGGCTGAGCCGCCCCACGCTGATCCCAAACGCTCTTGTGTTTCTACAGCCCGCCTGACCGGGAGTCAAATGTGCCGGCCTCATCTTATCCACAGCCCCGGGATCCCTTGGCTGGACAGCAGCAAGGCGGCACTGTCTGCCCATCACCACAACCCCTGGACCGTCAGCCCCTTCACCAAGACACCCCTGCACCCCTCGGCGGCCGGAGCGCCTGGAGCCATCTCGGTGTACCCAGGCAGTAGCACCTCCAGCACCGCCTCCGTGTCTTCGCTCACCCCGGCCTCGCACTCCGGCTCCCACCTCTTCGGGTTCCCCCCGACCCCTCCCAAGGAAGTGTCCCCAGACCCCAACTCCACCAGCGCCGCCTCCCCTTCTTCCTCTGCCGGGGCTCGGCAGGAGGACAAAGACAGCATCAAGTACCAAGTGTCGCTGTCGGAGGGGATGAAGATGGAGAGCGCCAGCCCGCTCAGAAGCAGCCTCACCAGCATGGGGGCCCAGCCCTCCACCCACCACCCCATCCCCACCTACCCCTCCTACGTGCCAGCAGCCCACGACTACAGCAGCAGCCTCTTCCACCCGGGCAGCTTTCTGGGGGGCCCCGCGTCCAGCTTCACCCCCAAGCCGCGGAGCAAGGCCAGGTCCTGTTCGGGTAAGTGTCGCACCCCGTGGCTTCCCCAGCGTGTCCCGGCTGGAAGGGCCGCGCTCCCGGGGCTGCGTGCGGGTGGCTGCTCCGGCTGTTGGGGTGAGGGTGTGGGCTGCTGCGAGGTTGCGTGCTTGTGTTGGCCCTCTTCGGGACAGAAGGACAGGTGACTGCTTGGTTCTGCTTTTCTGGGTTTTTAAAACTAGGAGATGGAGCTCGGACCAGGCTCCTGTGGGTGCCAATGCACCCAGGCACTGGCCCCGGGGCGCTGAAAGGGCCGCGGGGCACGGGACCAGGGCAGTCTGAGCCAGTAGACCACGTTGTACAAAGAGGGATTTCTATGGAGAAAGAAACCCAAACCCTTTTCCTCGGAGAAAAGGAGGCCTCGGCCTCCCGAGGGGCTCAGGGTCGACCCTGCTCCCTCAAGTCAGGCAAACCCCCATGGGTGACACGTGGGGACTTCCCAGCGATAGGTATTTCTCCCTCCATAATTTCCACGTCTCTCCATTAACAACACCCAAGGCCGCAGTGCAAGATGAAAGCGAAACTTCCCTGGTCGGTCCCCTTCAGATCGCAGAGGGCCTTCTTCCCTTCGCATTTTACAAGAGCAAAAGTTCAAATATAGTTTACATACCAGTGCAAAAGACTAAGGTGTCCAGTCATTGCTAACTTACTGCGGCCTAACTTTAACCAGAAGATACTTCCTCCCCCCTCCCCCCCGCTCTTTTTTACCCTGAATCAGACATATCTCTGCTTCCAAACGATTGTCTGCAGACCTTTCCGTGTTCACAACCCTTTCTTGCATTTCTTCTAAAAGTGCAGTCCTAAATCCGCAAATTAGGCGATGAACCAAGTTTTGACCCCACTTTGAAATCGCAGTAGTTATACAGCTAGACACAAATTATGACAATTTCTATAATTCTACTGACCTTCTTGGTTTAACTTTCTCACCAGTGGAAGGAAATGAACTGCAATATATTGGGGCTGAATTTAGACAGCTCTTTAAAAACAAATGGCTCTATAGGCATTTGCATATGTATTCTGTTGAACATATTTGCTTATGAATACACTACATGTTTTTATTTAAGAAGACAATAATTTAGAAATGTGATCTCTTATGAGTTTTGCAACAAAAATACCAGTTATTTTACAAGCTCATCAGTACTGTTTCAAATGATTCCTCGGAGGGGAAAAAATACACTCTTTCTCTGCCATTATTTCCAGGCAGTTGCATGTATGTACACGTATGTAGTTTTTGGTAGTGCATGGAAGAGAAACTACAGGCAATTGGTAGCCCAAACCTCCTGAGTCTGGAAACTGATTCAAGATCCAGGTCTCTAAAGATAGGGGCATCCTGAGTAGCTTTTTAAAAAATTTTTATCCTGTAGCTGCTGATGATTTTTAGAAGGGGGAAGCAAGGACCTTTTTTGTTTTGTTTTACAGTTGCTTCTTTTTTTTCCCCCCTCTGTAAGGGAGCTCCCAGTGCAAGGAACTGGGGAAAGTTCGTGACCACTGAGTGTTTTTGTAGGAAAACTAAGACTCACGACAGGACGACTCCTTGCAGCTTCCTGCCCTAGGAGGGACAAAAGCTACAAATGCAGCGCTGCAGAGCTCCCCTCATTTTTCACTCTAGACTGTGTTGTTTAAAAGCTACCCATTCCCTAGATTAAAGCAGACACAAGCCCCGCTGAACTCAACATGGCCTGCTTCAGTTATTAGCAAAAAGAATTTCCTTTCCAGTTAAATACTGTAGGATTTGCATAAACTGTATTAAGAGAGATTTCTATATTAAGCAGACCTGCCCTCAAACCATCCAAGGCAAATGAACTTTTAGCAGGAAGCTTTCTGATGGAGAAACAGATATCTAGGAGTTACATGTTGTGTTTTATTTAATACAGCCATTCTACAATGCCATGTTTATCACATTGTACTACTAACGCTAATAGTGAAGGTAAACTGCTCTCTACCAAATCCAAACTGGATTGTTGAAAAATCACAGAAACAGAAAAGCACTCATAAGCCTGTTTTTTACAGTAATACCCAGTGAAACTGAACTTTCTCAATGAACAGCATTAACAGTGTTTTTCTGCCTTTAGAACAAAAATCATAACTGAGTCTCTGGTATTCTGTATCCATTCCCAGTCTGCTTGGCTCTGCTTTCTCATCCTGTAGCATTTGCAACAAAAAGGAAAGTGCAAAATTGGAGGTCTTTTTGCTTAGATTTAATTCTAGAAAACCTCTGACTCGCTCTTTCAACGTGTTGTGTTTTTGCAGGTGTGTGTGCTTGTGTGCACGTGCACGGGTGTTTTTGTGGCAGGGGAACACAGGATTTCACCACCGGAGTGCAATAGATACAGGAGGGGAGTGGTGCCCAGGGCAGACTGAGGGAGTTCTCCTTGCTGAAACCATAACTTCCATCTGACACAGTACGAGTGTCACTCTTTCTCACCTTGCAGAGAGCACTGCCTGTTCCTGATCATGACATAAAATACTCACTGGAGCCTGGGAGTTCTCGAAACACTGAGCTCCTTGCTGCATGTGCTGTAGATGTCACTGCTGTCTGATTGTGCTTAATTAACAGAATTAACACACTGTTTAGACTCCTGAAAAATGCCTAAAGGATAATGCAAAAAGACTTTGTGAATTTGTTTTTAAAGAAAGAAATCCGGTTTCTTCGTGTTTCCATTTAGAAGGCAGAGAGTGTGTGAACTGCGGAGCCACTGCTACCCCTCTCTGGAGAAGAGACGGCACCGGGCATTACCTGTGTAACGCCTGCGGGCTCTACCACAAAATGAACGGTCAAAACCGACCTCTCATTAAACCCAAGCGAAGGCTGGTAGGTGTCTCTATTTCTCCTGGGTTTGGGGATAAATAAGGCAAAAGGACCACACACAGGCACAAGTCAATCGTGCCTCATCTCTGCTCAGCCCCTGCGTGGAGCCGAGCTGTACTGTACACGGGGGTCAGTCACGGCGAGGTCACTGCCGTGCCTCGGGGCACATCTCCCCCTCCACCCCTCCGCCCCATCCCGGCTCAGACCACCGAGCCTGCCTCCGTCCCCAGCCTCCCTGCAGCTCACAGTGCATGCGGGATATCGTGTGTCTGTCTCCCCGTTTATCCTCAGATGACAGCTTTTAATTTAATTCCTCATTTATTTGGCCTCTTGGGACGGTTTGGGCACACACTGGGAGCGAAAGGGTTATGAGCATGAATGTCCTCCACCGTGTACTAAAAAAAAGTTCCAGCTCCAGAAAAGCAAAACAAATCAGATGAGTCAAAGCTACTGCTCCCTACTTAAAAATTATTTGTATAAAAGCCATGAAGTAATTTTCACTCTTATATTCTCTGGCAATATTAATATTGGTTCCCTCCCCAGACAATCCCCTACTGTTAAAAAAAAATCCTATTATTTTTCCATGGAGTCACCTATACTTTGTATTTTCATTTGACTGATTTTAAAAAAAAAGTCCTTTCTAAGCTCCTGGTAGTAGTTTCCTATCCGGATATCTGTACGTTAAAGATAAGGAAACTTTGTGTATCTGTTTCCTGACTCTAAAAGCTTTAGAGAGTTTCTATAGGCAAGCCTTGCCAGTCATGCTTGCTGTTTTGAAATTTCTAATACACTCTACTCCACAAATAATGCGTAAAATGCTAAGAATAATAAATATATTTTTTGGAGCTTTGTGATTTATGGTGCCTAAGTCTCCTAGCTATTCGTGGGCAAGTTTCAATGAGGTTTAGAGAGCAGAAAATTGGCATTACTGTTCTAACACTGGGATGGGATACAGAAGATTTCTGTCGTGAGTCAGAATTTCAGCTATGCAAGCTTCTTAATGACTTGCCTTCTAAAGTGACTGACATATAGAAAAATGTTAAGACAACAGTGTAACATTATCGTCTCTCAGGCTCAAGTGCTTTCCAGACTGAATGGGACAGGCCATAGAGTTAAGCAGCATAGTTGAGTATCAGTAAGCCATCTCAAATATGCAAACATAGGTCTCCACCTTCCAGTGTGTTGGGAGACTGTTATACTTAGCTCACTGTGCAAGGTTTGGGGGGCACTGGAGAGGTTTTCTTTTAGTGTAGTTGTTTAAATGTTTTGTTTTGTTTTAATTGATTTACAGCTTTGTTTATTGCCCCTTTTTCCACTGTAGTTTGCTTGTTTGCGGGGGAGAGGAGATGGCCATCTTTGGGAATTTGTTCATCTGCCATGCAACAGCAAAGTGATCGTATTAATAATGTCAGTGTTTGGACGTCTGGCATTAATTGTGTTTGGGTTGCATGAGTGCATTTGCAGTAGGGGGTACCCCCTCTTTCTGCCTTTGGCCTGTTCTCACAGGCGTGTAAGGCACTGAAATATATGAGTCTCCGAGGGCCTGATTCTTGCCTAAAGCTGCTGAGCCGTCCATCAGCTTTGGGAAAGTTACAGAGGGCCATGGTGTAAATCAGGAGCAAGTGAGAACAGAACCCTGTGCTCCTTTTTGGTGAGCGGGCCGGGCTGTGTCCAGCGGCGCCAGCTCCCCACCGGGGCCGGCGAGCAGGGAGCGCACGGAGTTCTCTGGGAATCCCACTGCCCCGGGACTGGCTCTGTGCTCACGGAGATTTGCTGTGAGCTTTGCTGCTGCTTCACCCCACGGCTCTCCATGGCTAATTGCAGAAATATCCAGGGATCAAGGCCCCTGGGGAACAACCACGATTGATATGCTCTAGGAAGTAAACTCCAATTTAAGAAAATACTGAGTTCCTCAGCATTAATTCAGTAGTACAAAATGGACTTGGTATTTTGACCACTTCTAGAGGCAGGGCTGAAGGTTTCTAATACAAAATAATTTCCCAAAATACGGGGTGCAGTTAGGCTGTCCATAACACTTTATACGTCACTGTCCATGCACAAAGGACGCTTTATCGTGGGGTCTGCTAGACAAGGGCCCATCCAGGAATCACAGCCGCCTGCTGTTCTACTTTTCCTGTTCTTGTTTTGGGACGTGGGTGAATGTTTGGGCATTTTTTCTTTCCCCTCACCTTGGTTTCAGCAGAACAATAGTTTTAGGAAAGGGTGGTGGAGTTTTGGTGGTTTTGTTTAATTTTAAGACAGTTGTTTGAGGGCTTGTCAGCTAAGGAACTAAGTAGGGACAGAGGCGGCAGACGGGTCAGCGTCAGCGGAATCATTGCTGCAAGGCATGAAATTTGGTTTGCTAAATATTTAAAGAAAGTTGGAGCCAGTTTTGTTTTCTCCCTTTCACTTGTAAATGCAAACTGAATTTTCAGTGATGGTTCTGATAAATACTGTACCCAGCTAAGTAATGTAGTTAATTTTCTTTTGTGTCCACCTTTCAAGGGCCAGAGTAGGGGTAAAAATCACATTCTTAATGATTGCCTGTTTTCAAGCACAGTCCCAACATTGGCACAGACTAAATCGGAAAAAGAAAAAAAGGCAAATGCTTTTTCATGATGCATTCTAGAATCCTGCAAAGGGAAAATTTGAAAAAGTCAAGAATATTTTTCCGCCCTCTAAAATTTTTGTTTGTGGAATCAGAGATTCATTGTTTCTCTCCTTACTTCCCTTGCACACAGAGTACCATGGGGCTTGAAACTGCAGCTTGCATAGGAGAATATTTAAATTTAAACAAAAATGTAACGGCCATAAGACGTAAAACTGACAGCAGCTTTCCTCCAGCCCTGATGCTCTGTAAAATCTTAGTAACTAGTTCTTCCCAAACTAGATATTGAGTCCAATTTGACCTTTCTCGTGCTCTCCCTCCGCCTGGTGATACATTTTAATTTTCTTTTTCTTTTGGTTAGTCAGCGGCCAGGAGAGCAGGGACTTGTTGTGCCAACTGTCAGACAACCACCACGACCTTATGGCGACGTAATGCAAACGGGGACCCAGTTTGTAATGCCTGCGGACTCTACTATAAATTGCACAATGTGAGTATTTACTCATCTCATGTGTCGCTGCTTGCCTAGCCTGGATTGATGTCTTAACTGCATGGTGTACACTAGGCTTTTATTGGTTTCAGGGGTTTGGTTGTTGTTTTATTCCTTCCCCCCCCCGTCTCTAAGGTTCCCCTGGGAAGTGACAGCCGTTCTTTGTCAGCATAGTGATGCTAAGTTCAGTGACATTACAATGTATTAGCTTGGCTTCTAACGCTTGGGCAAACCAGGCAAAATAGAGCTGCCACACTTGGTTTTAACTAAGTGGGTTTTGTGTGCCGTTTCCCTCCAGAATCGGAGGCCATTCGGAATGGGCTCTGTGCAAAAATTAATCCTGATGGGCTATCTTCATTTTGACTTGTAAAAAAGTAATTATATCTAAGGCTTTGTTGTATTATTTTACTTTTTTTTAAAGAAATTAATCCTAAGCAGGAACACTTGATACGTTGGAACGTTATTTACACTGTAAGTAACAGAGGTTACTGATATACGATTGCTCATGTCTTAGGACTGAATTTGGGTCAGCATGTGCCTCCTAGTTTGATCTTCTGTTAGGAAATGAATGAGGACTGAGGGTAAGCCTACGGGAAAGAGAGTCATCAGCTGCCAAATTCAGTTCAATTTGTTTTTCATGTCTAGGGGTTTTTTGTGTGTGTGGTTTTATTAAACAAATCAATATAAACAAGTTCTGCACAGAGAAACACCATTTTTTTTGGCCAGAAAAAGGTCTCCATCCAGGAAAAACACATGGGGGCTGTCCAAATATTTTCATTTTTGCACAATAAGGTCATTTTGTCTGCATGAGCCTGATTTTCTCATTTCTTGCAGGTGAACAGGCCTCTGACCATGAAAAAGGAAGGAATTCAGACCAGGAATAGGAAAATGTCCAACAAATCAAAGAAAAGCAAGAAAGGCTCTGAGTGTTTTGAGGAACTGTCCAAGTGCATGCAGGAGAAGTCGTCTCCCTTCAGCGCTGCTGCCCTTGCCAGTCACATGGCACCCATGGGGCATTTGCCCCCTTTCAGCCACTCTGGACACATCCTACCAACACCTACCCCCATCCACCCATCTTCCAGCATCTCATTTGGACACCCACACCCATCCAGCATGGTTACAGCCATGGGATAAAACCTGATGACCAAGAGACCCACCCAGATATTAAGAACATGGGACTTTGCCTAAGATGACACCAAGTAAGACAATGTTCTGCCAAGAGGAGAATGTAGGGATGGCAAAAGGAGACCTTTGCTCCCATGTGGTTTAACTCTTAATGCTGGACTAAAACTTTGCAAGTGATGGGTCTTCTGCAGAAATGTGTAGTGCTGCCTGTAATGCACTTTGCCCCCTCAGGTATAAGAAAAAAGAACTCACCTGTTTGATACTTAATGGTCCAGCAGGAAGCAAAAGATGGCAGAAGCTGAAGGAGAAGGCTTGGAACTGGCTTTCCTTTCTTTTCTCTCTTTGTTATTACTGTGAATATTGTAAAGAGATATAAGCAGCCTCCCAGGATGGAATTGGCTCACTGGAAGCCAGACATGCTGGATTTCTATTGCGGACTTTGTTTGGGATGGGAAAAAAAAAGAAGAAAAAAAGCCCCTGAAAAAAAAAGAAAGGAAAAAAAAGAAAAAAAAAGAAAGGACTTCTTTATTAAACTGTAATTTTTAAAATCAGACACAAAGTCATATTTATTTTGTTTTCCACAAAAAGCCTCAGCCCCTCTGATTGCATGTTTTTGTGCTGTCATTTGCAATGGCTACCCTGTAAGAAAAGCTGCCTTCAAAACAAGGAGGAAAGGAGGAGAGGGGAAATGTACTCGACAGCCCTCTTGGATTAGCTCCATCTATCTTCCATACCAAAGTTACTAGCAAGGGGGAAAAGATTGTGAGGGCGAGGAACAAAGCAAAAATGTAGCCGTAATATGGGATTTTAATATGCCCAAGATGGTGATTATTTTGACACAATTCCTTCATTCTTCTCCCTAACATGAAAGATTTATTTTAAAAAAGAGCCCCTCTCCCAACTACCCTATTGTTCCTCAAACCAGACAACCTAGGTCAGACAAACTGTTGGGGAAAACTCTGGGGAAGGCAGTCCTGCACTAGCAAGGGGTGAGCTACAGGCATTTACCAAAACTGTGTCGCAGCTAAGTTCTAGCACAGCCAAAACCATCACGGGGCACAAAAACCATCCTGCTCCCAGACTTCAGAGGTTGAAGCATTTTGTTCTGTTTTGTTGGCAGCTGTCGCTTAAAAATGCAGATTAGCTGCTTGGGTAAACTTTGGGCAGTGTGGCCACCATGTCCACACGCAGCCAGCGCGTGCTGTCTCAGGCATCCAGGCCCCGGTGGACTTCACAGGGAGGAAGGGCAGAAATGAGGTTGAGATCACTGGAGAGGGGAAAAAGAGAGACAATCAGTTTGAGCTTCACACATCCGTCAAATCCCAGACAAAGCGACAGCTGATGAGGGGAAAGCATCGTTCTAAGGGGAACGTCTGTTTTCCGTAGCGGATTTTATATGGAAAAAAAAAAAGAAGAAAAAAAAAATTTAAATCTCCCGTTATTAAACCGTATTGTACGTAAATGACCGAAAACAAAGCTATTGCCAATGTGAAGTGTATTCTATTGATTGTTATGATCTGATGCCTCTCGTGAACACAAGCTCCAGTATAACATACAGTGTACATATTTAGCTATACTTCTGATGAAAATGCCCCAATGAACAGAGGGGTTTGATAATGTAAACCACGTAAGCTTAACTCTGTGACAAGCTTTTTATTTTATTTTTTTAAATTTTAACTATTTTGTTGTTGGGTTTTTCTTTTTTTTTTTTTTTTTTTTGGATCAAGCCAAATTGTATCTTTACTGCAAAAGTCCTGCTTTAAAGAAAAAACCAGAATGAAACAAAAAATGGATGTATGTAAATTTTTTTTTAAACCTGTAATTCTAGTATTTTATAATTAAGAACCAAGCAGCCATGAAAATCCTGCTTTCCTCCTTTTTTTTGGTCTGCGTAGGCATATAGGTGCACTTTGTAAAGAAGTGGAAATAAATGGGAAACTAAATTGGTTGGGAGAAATCATATGAATTTTTAATCTACTGAGGTAAAAAATTAGGTCCTTTTTACTTTTTACCTTTTACAATGGTACAGTTGTACATTATTTGTACCCAACTCAAATTTCTGTAGGATTTGGGCAGAGGGGAAGGGATGTGGGTGAAAGACAGGGATTACTGATACAGTTGACAAAGTGCAATATATTGTCAGTCACTGCAGCATAGACAACAGCAGTTGAGATTTAAATTATTTTGTACTTGTATCAGCATAAAATTCTTCAGTATTTTCTGTTTTTATTTTAATTTTTATTTTGCTTATTTTTGGATTAGTGAACTAAGTTATTGTTAATTATGTACAACATGTTTATATATTGTCTGTAAAAAGTGTATGCTTTCCTCATATTCCTTCAAGGTGAATATTGCTAAGAATAATAAAATACCTTTTTTGTGAAACTACCTGTGCTCTGCTTCATGTCATAAAAGCTGCTTTTAGTAGGGAGAGAGGAAAAATTATTGTCATTGTTGCCAGTAGAATTATTAGCTAATACTTTATGCAGAATACTTATTGATATTTCAAAAACCTAACAGGGTAGGACAAAAAAAGGTAGTTAAAGAATGATTTAGTATTAAAAGCACAGGTACAAAAGCTCATTGTCCAGTGTTTTGGGGTGACGAGGTCATGCAGTTAAGTGCGCTAAAGTTTCTAAGCTAGTTTAAAATTTGAGGCAGCAGCTGCATTGTAGATGATGAACTGTGGTTTCTCTTGAGTCTTTTTTTTGTGCTATTTCTCTTAAAGTGTTTGGAGAAACACTTTTACATTAAAAACACATTTTAAAAGCACTGTAAACGCAGAAAAGTGGCCAGCTGCTTAATGGGTTTCAAGGCAGGACCTGTATTAGGCCAGAGAAAGTTCTCCAAAGGAACACTCTCAAACTGGAAACCTGTTTCTTGCCATTTGTCATTATCAGTGGCGTGAAGGGAGCAAGGGGGGATGGCCAGCCTGGAGCTGCTCAGTGCTGCCCTGGGAACAAGGGCTGCAGCCGTGGGTGCAGGGTGTGTGCACATGGGCTGGCATGTGAGGATGGAGAAAAGCACTTACCAAACAGATCTTCCCATGACCAAAAATTTTGCAGCTGCTTTCATCACACAGTCAAGTCTGACCCACACAGGGAGCTCCTTGGGGCCTTACAAAGTGAAGCAAAGTCATCCTGCCACACGTAGGGGTGGGCACTGCTGCTGCTGCAACAATATTTTCAAGAAAATTGCTAATGAACTTTGGGTTTCCTCCTTTGACCCTCTGGCAGATGTGTCTCACTTCTGTGGAAACCAGCTTGGGGATAACTCTTTACTCATTAAGGAAAAAATAACCTGAGTTCCTTTTTCAGTGTGTGTGTGTGTAAATTCCAGCTCTTTCTAGCAGTGCCTCTTTCTCCCTGCAGCCTCCTGCCCAGCCCTGGTTGCAAGCCCTGCTTGTGAATACCACAGAGTTGCAGCAGCTCTCGATGTGCTGAAGGAAGAACACGCAACTGGGACGAGGCCTTCCCGCACCATTTCAGATGAGTTAATCATCTCTCCAACTTGTTCAGCAAGGCTTAGTGCAAACACCCATTAAAAAAAAAAAAAAAGAGGCAGTTTATAGCATACCGTGTAAGCTTCATTTAAAAAGAAACATGTTCTTTTTCAGACAGGTTTAAAACAGGGTTATAACTAATCTCAGCTCTCTCCCTCCATCTTTGAATATCTGAGAAAGGAGAACTAGCAACATCTCTTTAAAACATAGAATAATCAAGCTGTTAGCTTTGGTTGCACAGAACACATCCCATTCAGGTTGTGATGGTGGCTTACCTGGGGGCTGCCTCTCTGCTGGTATTTTGCTGGTTTGGTGGGATCTGCTGACAGAACTGGGGCCACGATCCATCAGGCTGTCGGGAGGGGTGCTACATCCCCTGCGCCTGGAGGAGCGTGCCTCTCTGAGCGGGGGCTTCAGCAGTTCCTGCAACACAGATAATAAATAATCCCGTGTTTGTCAGGTGGCACTAATCTGTGAAAGATCAAACCATCTCTCTGCAATGTGTGTATCGTGTTTGTCTCCAGACATTTTGCATAGCAGAAGAAAAACAAACAGCAGGGAATGGAAATGGAGCAAGTGTGTAAAGTTCAACGTAAAGTCTAAGCACAGAACAGATATCGAGGCAACAAACTGGGATTTATAGTCCTTTCACTACCACCAAACACTGGGGGACAGGCTTTTTGTGAGGGGGGAACCCTGACATTACTTGCCTTTGGTTCCTGTTGTTGGGATTATTGTTTTAAGCCGTGCTTAATTGTCATGTCTCCACGGCCACATCAAAAGCCAAGAAGATTAGGTTACAGGGAGTGTTTGATGTCAAAATACAAAATAAATAAAAGGAAAGCTGAAAAGGTACTATATTTTCCATGATGTTTAGTGAGGTTTTTGCTTCAAACATCCCTTTTTATTATTATTATTTTGCAAATGTTGCACTTTTAGTGACAAGACATCATTTACTTACTTTCAAATGACTCCAGTGCTTTCCTGCAACAGCTCAAAAGGGTTAATATCCCCTCTTTGATGGCAAACATGGTATAATTAACGCAAACTTCTTAAGTATCCTGGTGACCTGTAGATGGCCACATGAGAATTTTGTTATTTACTGACTTGCCAAACGTTTATTGCTTATAGCAGGACAAGTGGGAAGCAGGCATTAATTTTGATGCTGTTATCTGTGATTGCATGTAAAGTTCATAGCAGAGAGTGCCTATATGTCAACTGCAATTAAGCATTTTCCCAGTTTTTTAAAAATTAATTTCACGTTGGTGGAGGGGGTTGGAGTGGCAGATTTACAAACTGAATTCCTGCCCATCCTCAGAGCAGGCGTGACACAGCCAGACACAGGACAACTTCCCCTTACCTGCAGGCTGCAAAAGAAAACAGTCTGGCGCCATGGAGCATTTGATCCTTGGCTTCTCCGCAGAGACAGTCAAATCAGTACCAACTGTGGCAGGGCAGAGAGGGAGATTTTGTGGAGTGGCATCTCCCCTTGGAAATTAGCCTGAAAAACAACCAAAATGAAGCCAAGAGTGGCTATCAGGTGAGTATGTTCATTTATCACCAACCTGGACTGGATTAGAATGCATGACCTAGAAGTAAAATGCTTTGTTTAGTCCAACTCCCTGGGCCATCTGGTCCTTGCAAGTAAACATTTCTAAGTGAGATTAAGTGACTGTTCTTTAAGCATGGTGATATGAGTGCAAACCAGGCTGCTCTGGGTCTAACAGATCAGACCTCAGCATCAGGGCAGCCGACTGGTGCCAATTCAGAGACACCATTTGCCGGAACAGCTTTGGGTGCAATTCTCCATGGTGCCGGCTTTGCAGTCAGTCCTGGTGGTTCAGTCTGATGTGTCTATGTCAGATCCAGAGCCTGTACTAAATCCAGGGCTCACATTGCACCAACGTGCTGCTGGGAGGTCGAGGACCCCCATCAGAGGGAACTTATGGGAGACACTGCAGAACTGCCCTGCATTTGCAGTAAGAGCTAAGTTGCATTTCTGAGCACCAAAAGTGCATCTCAACAAAATGCGGTCACAGGGTGAGAGATACAGCAGAGAAAATATCCAGCAGGCAGAAAGACAATAGAGAACTAATCCCTCCTTCAGAAAAAGGCTTCAACATACCACAGAGGGAGGGAACTGCTACTGTTTGGTCTATAAAAACCTGAATCAGGGAAGTATAATGTTAACCTAGCCTGTGCAGCAGTGCCAGGCAGAAACCAGCCACCTGCCTGTATCCTGCACGCGCCTCTCTCTGTGGTTCTGCACTCTTGGCTGCAGGGAGTTATCTGGGGGAAAGTTGACTCTGGCTCAGGAGGGTCAAGAGCCTGTGTAAATCATTTGGAGTTGGGCCTATCAATGCCAGAGTGTGAACATGGACCCTTGTTTCTTCTAAACACTTCAGTGCTTCACCAGAGTCTTCCCGAGTGCTTTTATTTTCCTTTGGCTCTTGATTCAGGTCCTGCCTTTTCTCTGTCGTGCAGAGAGTACATGGCAGATTTCTTTACCTGGGACATTTTATTGTCTACTTTGGTTGTGATGTTTTATCTCTGGTTCTTTAATTCACTCCCACTTGCCCACATTGGCATTCTGGTGGCAGGTTATACTGCCAGGGTGATTTCAAGGCAATCCCTACTGGATTTTGCTGTAAAATTCAGATTAATTTACCATCTCCTGCTTTAATTCAGCCCATCCATTATTTTCTTTTTCTTTTCTTTTTTGTAGATCCTTGAAAAATTTGAAAGTAAAACCACCCAATTTGGAGAGTTAATTATAGAAAGAACTAGATGAACAAAAAGGAACAGACCAAAATCCTTCGCGTAACCTTTGAGCCCACAGGCACTCTGGACTGCACACTATTTTTCTCTTTCCAAGCATTACTCCCACTGGCACATGAAAGATGTTCTCGATGAAAAAGCACATCTCTGGAGGCAGACCACTGCCTGACTGGTGCCAGGACTCACCCCATTCCCACACACACTCACTTTCTGATAAAAAGCAGAATTACAGCGCTCCATGCCTCAGTTTACCCATGCAAAGCAGGCATGAAGAAGACATAACCTGCCCTATCAGCTACATACAAGTGTTAACTTGCTCCAGCCTAGCAAACTTCAGGGCAAGTTCTGACAAATGTCAGCATGTGGTGTGCACTGATAGGCACAGGGAAAGGGCACAACACTCTCTAGGTTAGAGACTCCTCCCTGCCTTTTCTGTGGAGCTGCTGCATGGCTGTTACCACCTCCATAGAGCTGTTTGTGGCACAAATGACACATTGGAGGCATTAGTCACTGGAGTGCGTCCCCCGGCTGATTCCAAGCGCTGACCGCGCGCACTCACGGAGAGCCCCACGCACACACAGAGCCGCACGCAGCGCCTCCAGCCCCGGCCCATTGTGAAGCAGCCCTTTCGCCATCTCCCATGCTGTCAGCCCCTGACCTTCCTTTCACATGCTCTAATGGTCACTGGAACACTGTGGAGAGAACACAGTCCGGGTATTAAATAGCCTTAATTTGTCTCCAGGCCTTTCCCCCTCCTCCCCCTTACCTCAGTCTCCTGCGACTTAACGTTTAAAACAGCTGAAGTTTAGAACAAATCAAAGCTCCCAATAGGCCCAGATTGTCTAAATACGGAAAACAGGAAGTGAGTAACCTTCAACGGGAAATTGTTCATCCGATGGAGGCCAAGACCCAAGGCCCGGTGCTTTGCAGTCCTGCCCCAGCCCAGCAGACACAGCGTGTACCGAGCAGACACCGGGAGCTTGGCAGGAGGGAGCGGCTGGGGGGAACTTTTGCTTCTCTTGCGGTCATGTTGGCTGCTTCAAGAAAGGAGATGGTGTTTGTGTCCGTACAGAACAGTAGAAGGGCAGTTGGGAGGGTTATTTTTAAGAAGACTGGGGATGGGATGGAGTAGGAGACAAAGGTTGGAAGGAAAAACAGAAAAGATGCGTGAATCCAAACTAAAACTGTCTCTTGCTTCCTATGAGAGTGAAGATGGCAAGAGAGCAGTGCAAATGGCTTGGGCTGTTTCCAGAAGGGCGGGGAGAGATTTTGTGTGACAGCCCACTTGATGATGAAAAGGAGAACACTTCATTTCCTAGGCAGTGAGAATAATAATTTCTTTTTGTTGAGTAATGTGCCTGCTTTCCCCCACCAGGAAAGATCCCAAATTATTTTACCAGCTGTTTATCTAAGGCTTATATTATTCACTCCTGAATTGCAACCATTAGTGGGGTGGAACACAGCAGCTGTTTAACAACTCAAAACAATGCCCCTTTTTTAGAGAAGGTCATATTAAGATCCTCTCTAACTGAAGGTGAACTTCTTGCTACGTGCTGCATCCACTGGAATAAAGCTTTGCTCACAATTATACTTCTGCCAGAGTCACCAAACTGCCAAAGAAACTAGGATGCATGCCTGAGTTCTTCCACTCCAACTCTGGACAGGGCTAATGAACCATCTACCACAAAGGCCCCTGGGTCACAGGCAACCTTCTTCTGACCCCCTTGGAACTCGCACCTGTGCTCATATGCCAGTTTTGCTCAGGGCAGCTCATGGGATAAGCACCAGCAATGAAGCCTGGTCTCCAATTTGAGAAACAGGCAGACAAAAAAAGGTCATGGTTTGGTATGGAGTATGGCACCACTGTCAAGGAGATGGGGGTTGTTTGGTCCTGTCCTGGTTTCTTGCCTCAGGACTGGGAGTACTACAGGTGAAGGGCACTCCTGGGCAGATATGCACACATGGGACAGTCTCCAGAGGACATTCATGCAGAAAACACGGCTGGAATCAGACCTGCCTGACTGGGATGCTGCACCTCTGCAAAGACTGGGGCTACAGACAAACGTACAGCAATGGTAACTGTTGTGTCTTTTGAGGAAGACAAGCTAGAGATGAAGCTTCTAGATAGATCTCTTTGCTGCAGATTTTCAAATGTTGCGCTGAAATTACCCTTTAAAAATATTTTTTAAATATTGGGTTTAGGCAGAAATATTTTCCCTCTTACTCCTACAGTCTTTTTCTGCAAAGATTTCCCCAGCTTTCTTGTGGTTTATATAGGTGTGTAAAATGGGACTCGTCGCATTTGCTTCACAGAGATTTTCTCTCTTGCATAAAGATGAAGTCTAGTTGGTTGTTTTGCTAGCAAACCAGCTGGCTGGGAGAAAGATGCTCTTAATCAAACAGCCTCGATGCCTCTCTGGAGAGAACTCTGTCTTTTTTCCCATCACAACAGGTTTCTTCTTTGTTCTCTGGTGGGCAGGTGTTGTCCCTGTGGGATGTGAAAAAGGGCAGGCTCTGATCCCATTAAAGATAGCCCCATTGGTAATAGATCAGAGGGGCATCCCTAGGTTGTGGGAGAGTATGCCTGTCTTGCTTCACTGGCTAGTGAATAATAGAGCTGGCTCTCAATGATACTTGCAGGGTTTTTAACAGGAGTCCTGTTCTCCAGAGGGACAATGAAAGGGAAAGGAACCCAGAGAGTGATGGCTGTGTCTGGCATTGCCAGAAATCACAGCTGGTCCTGCAAGTGATGGGAATGGGGACAATGCCTCTACCCAGGAAAGATGCAAAGAAATGCTGCCCCACTGCATTATCTTCTTGCTTTACTCTCTTTCCCCACCAATTCCACAGCAAACTGACTTTGAGGGGTATGAAAGTGAATTTTGCTCCAGTGGAAGGCAAGACATGGATAACCCCCGAGACAGAGACTGCTGTAACCCCTGATCTCAGCCCCTCCTTGGACCTTCCATCTTGAGGGTTACAGCAGCTCTGATCTGACTTCCTGGGAAGGAAGATTGGGTGTGTGCACTAAAGGAGGTCAGGGAGCTCCAAACCACATCCCTGGCCTGAATGAGGTGGTCAGGGAACCAGGGCTGTGGCTTGCCCAGTGGAGCCTGTCTGCCTGCAGTCCAGACATAGCATGGAGTAGCTGTTTTTCTTCTGAACTTGTGCTCAGAAGAACTGAGATAGCAGCAAGGACCTCCCGTGCATTTCCTTCTTCTGTGCTTTCTAAAATCTTCCAGGAGGCGAGTGTGCTGTGCCCAGGACATTCAGACTCCTGAGATTTAGAACAGGTTCCACACCTGCTTAATTCAGAGCCCTACTGTCTGTGCCTGCTCAGTTAAGGGAGGATTTTTCTACATCATGTAGGGTTGTGGCAATCCATTAATCTGTGTTAGTGCACGCCTTGGACGTGGTCACATGTGAAGAACAGAAACTTGCATCTGGATACATGCAGCAGGCAAAATATGCAGCTCTGATTGCAAACCATACCATAGGCGCGTTCCTGAAGTATGCACCAGCACTATGGGCCCAGAGGCTTGTCCATATAAGCAACAGCTCTTAAAGACAATGTGTCCAAGCACGGGCCTTGTGAATTTCCTTTCTTTGTCAAGATCCCTGGGGCCAGAGTCATTCCAGCCCCAGCAAAGCTGTTCAGGAGGGACACACACCTGCCCAGCAAAGGTCCTGCACCACAGAGCTAACCCTGAGCTCCTGACTTAATGCCCAGGAAAGCAGCCACTTTGGGCAGAGTCTCACTGGGGTAAGTTTTGAACACTGCCTTCATGGGACCCTGCACAACTCAGAACTCAACAGTGGCTGCACTCAGTGTTGTCAGGACTGATAAGAACAGAGATGGTACTGGAATGTTAGACAGCTGGCTATATTTTAACACAATCTTTTAACTTTCTTTTCCTATGTTCTCCCTTAGTGTCACTTGGAAATTACACTCCTTTTGCCTTATGCACTTTGCACCTTTTCGACATCTTTTCATCTGCACCCTCTTCCTTGCTGCTCTCTTTCTGATGGTTCACTCTCTCATTTACATATTTGCTGAATTTACCTCTGTGGCTCACAAACCACCCAGAGTCCTTTAAATCCTCTAGGTCCTGGGAAGACTGGTCATTCTCCTTGTGAAGCCACTGGTTCAGGCCACTCCACTTGATTCAGCCCTGCCTGAAATCACCACCCCTACATTCTGCCATCACTTTTAGCCCTGATGCTGAACAAGCACAGCTCTCTCTCCATGTATATGTACATATGCATTTATACACATGCTCCCCACCACAGAAAGAGACCGATTTTGCAAGGTTTAATATGCTCCCAGTTCTGCTGTGGACTCTTCCTCTTTTGTTGCAGCTGTGGTTTTAGGGCAGGCTTGTGGGTTTCAGATAGTCCTTGGATGCCTTGGGAAATTTTCTGCAGAAGTGCACTTTCTCTCCATGCATTTTGCACTCCAGCCACCAGGTCCTGAAATCTCAGTGCACAGGATTTCCCCTATTTAGATGAACGCCAAATCTACTTGATTTTCAGGCATTGTTTCTGATTGATACCACTTGTTTATACCTGCAGGGTCAGGCAAAGAAACAGAAGAGGCAGCTGGACTCCCGCCTGCACCAGCAGTGGCTCTAACTGAGCCACAGCACAGCATCAGGATGCTTTGAACGGGCTAAGAACCACCACCACCTCACAGCCACGCCAGTCCTAGGGTGGCTGGTGAGAGCTGTTTTGCCACACCTCTGGAGAGAATAAGATCTCACCCATTACCCCTAATGTCTCTGTCCTTGACACAGGAGAAGCGATACAGCATACCTCATAAAGAGTAAGGGAAAGCCTGCAAGCCTGAAACAGAAACACTGCCTGCCTCTCTTGTGCTTGTCCTAGTTACACATGAGGGAAACTAACCCTGCCTTAGAAAAGCTGAGGATTAGCCTAACACACCTGGGTACCACCTGCTGCTTTAGTGTCTCCAGCTCACAGTTTTGTGACAAGCTGGGTGCTTGACAGCAATATCCCTTTGAAATGGCAGGTATAGCGCTGAAGGTTTGGAAAAGCCTTGCTCCAGCACAGGGCAATTGTCAATATGCATGATGACAAGCTTCCTGGGGCTGGCTGGGGGCAAGAAGGGGGCAGCTTGGGTGGAAAAAACGCTTAAACCACAGCACAAGGCACGCCTGTGCTCCAAACCAGCTACCCAGCAACTTGGCCCTATGGAGTTAGAGCAGCCTCGAGGTGGCTCTGACAGGCAAAGCACACAAATGCTGTGATAAGAAAACAACCCCCAAAGCAACAGAATGTCTCTCAAGGTTTAAAAGCACAGTTGTTTAGCCTTGCCTATTTGTATGGGAAGCAGGAGCCGCAGCTCCTGAACGTGGAGCTGGCAGGCAGCATAGGAAAGGAGAGGGAGGCGAGATATGTGGCTGAGGAATTTGCAGCCTTCAAGTTCCCTCTCTCCCACCTCCTCCTCTTGCAGGAAATGAAAGAACCCTCTTTTGTGGAGGGAGGCTGGTAGGTGTGCATGCGTGAGTGTGTGTTTGGGAGCAGCCTGGCCTCGCTGTTCCCCTTCCCGGGCACCTCGTGTCCCCTGGCCCGTGCACTGAGACGCCGGAGCCCTCGGGGCTGGCTCGGGGCTGTTTTCAGAAGTCTCCTCATGCGTGTCTGAAAAGATGGATCAGGCAAAGGAAGTGGCAAAACCACCAACATGCCCAGGCCCTGGAGAACTGCCTTTTCACCTTTTTTTTCTTCTTTTTTTCTGTAAAGCAACCCCCCCAAACTTCTTCCTCCTTCCCTCCCCCACTCTACCCTGCTGAACCGCAGTGCTAGAGCAGCAGAGCCTGAAACTGGAGAAAAGCAAAGGACAAAAAGGTGGCCATGGGCATTGTAAAGAATGATGACAGGGACCAAGGCCAGCAAGACTGGCTGTGGGCATGGCCATGGGCAGCTGCTGCTGCCCTCACCCAGGACTGAGCATGGAGTGGAGAGGGCAGTCAGCCCTCTCCACCAAGGGCGTCTGCTTTACCCTCTGTTTCCACAATAACAGGAACAAAAGAATGGGCTGTTCATCCCCATCCCCACTCACTGCATTACACGGTGTACCTGCATGGCCTGGTGGCCTCTCCTTCGGGTGCCCTTGGGAGGGAGAGGAAAAGCATGGCTGGAGATTGCACTTCTGTTTATATCTCATCTCTTTGTTAGCAGGAAAATCATCTTCTCCTCATGCTTGCTCCTGAGCCAGGTGGTAGCAGTGGGCTGAGGAATGAGACGGTGACCCAAGCCCCCTCCTTCTGCACCCTAAAATATCGGGCAGGACAGGCTACCTAAGCACGGCAATGGTGAACAGGTCTGCACCATTCCTTGTGGGCTTTTACCCCCCCAATCCACAGCCACACAGTGCTGGAGAGCTCTTGAGTCCACGTTCATCCCTTCTGGTTTTCTGGGTCAAAAATAAACCCTGCATAAATAAAATTTTCTAAAAAAGAAATAATTTTTACTTCATGTTTTCTGTAGAACAAAAGGTATTGAGTAAAAGAAAGGAACTGTCTGAGAAGGTAAGAATCTCCCAAGAAGGAAGGGCAAATCCAGCATTGCAAAAAAAATTACACAGTGACAAAAGAAAAAGGTGAATGAGTTGAAGGGAATTAAGAAATTGAGCGAGTAATGTGCCATGTGAGTCAGTCCTGAGATCTACATATGTGTAAGGCAGATGGGGTCCTGAAACACACAGCAAGGTGGGAGAGGAAAAGAAGAGTAAATAAATAAGAAAAATGCAAGAAATAAGCCTACTCAGAGATCTAAGGATTAAAAAGAAAACCTTTAGTAGAAATGGAAAACAGGGAGGCAACCAAACAAGAATATTCAGTCAGTTAAGGCTTGCAGGGAAAAGATAAGGGCAGCAAAAATGCAGAATGAGTTAATTATAGCCAAAGGGATTAAGGAGAATAAGAGGCCTTTTACAAATATATCAGGGGAAACAGAAACACTAGGTAGAAGGTGGGTCTGTTAATAATAGGTCAAAGTAGGGAAGGAAAATAATGAAACAAGGGGACAAATCGTGCCAACAGCAGTGTGGGCATCTTCCTGTTACCAGCCAGTCCGAGACCTCCAAACCAGCATGACAGATCCATTGATGGTGACTGTTTTCAACCCAGAGACTCCCCATCCACAGGGGCAGATCTGAGCTGCCATCACAGTAGAGATGGGTATGGAAATGAATCATGCAGTGCCTAACACTTCCTACAAGAAATCAATATGTTTTCAGAGATGTAATTGCCTCAGCCTGGCTTTTTCTTTTGTAGGAGGCTGGAGACAGCACATACAGCCAGTTTAGGCCACACATGTAGTGCAATGGCCTTGGAAGAAGACCTGGTAAAACACAGCATTGAGTGATAGAGGAACTGACCAACTAACCATGGGCTTCTCATCAGCTCTTGTACCTTGGCTTGGCTATTTCCTCTGTCTGCCTCTCTTACCTCCACTGAAAGCAACAAGAATAGAAACCAGTAAATCCCCTGGGGTTGGAAGCCAGGATTGGCAAATATTAGGACTTTGCAAAGCTTGCATCTCACTGATTTATGGGTCAGATTCTCACCTCCTAAGAAATTTTGCACAAGAATTTTAAATATTTGAAATATGCACACATTTCTGACGTCAGGATTTTGGCTTTCTCCCTCTTCAGAGCTAAAGTTTGGCTCCAGATGCCAGGTTTCCCTCTCAGTTCCTTTATAAAAACAAAAGGCTCAGTTAGTAAAACTACAGACTACTTATGTCCTCTCAAAGTCAAAAAAGAACCATCAGGAGACAAAAACTGTTTCACCCAGCTCCTTCACAGGAGGAAACCCACCCCTCTCCTGTCTGCCTGTGGGCGCGTTTTGCATACTGGAGCCTTTCCTTGAACAAGACCCCTCAGGCACCCTCCAGCCCCCATCTGCCAGGGAGTCACACAGTGAAACAAAGGGCCAGCTCCTTTGTCTGAGGAGACAAGGTGCCAACCTGCCTGTCTCTGTTTACCAAAGGGAGGGATGTTAGCAGGGTGAGAATGGGGGCTGGGACCATTGCAGGGGTGGGGACCATTTGTCCTCTATTCCCGGCTCTCAGGCGCTTTCCCCACCCTGCTGTCTCCCTCTGATTTTCGTGTCTTGCCAGTTTGGCTTTTTGAAATGCTTTAAATAGTTATTTAGGAGGCTGCTGCTTTAAGAGAGATAGATAGATAGATAGATAGATAGATAGATAGATAGATAGATTCTATTTCTGAAAGAATCGTGAGATCTAATTCCCTACAGCTCCATCCACCAATGATACAGGGTTCTTAATCCATGGATAACCATGGATGCACACAAACAACCCGTAGCTTGTCCTTTACTCATTGTTTGCCTTTTTCTGCATCCCTACCGCGTCTCCTGCCGAGAGCAGACAGTGAGGAAATACTTGGGGCCAAGTCCTAGGACACATGACAGTCATATCTGTTCCCCAGCCACACATTTGCACACTCAGCCATGTCAGAAATGGACAAACCCAGCCAGAACCAAGTCAGCCTCCCTCCCTTTTTACTGATGTTGCATGTTACAGGGTGAAGCTAACACTCTCTATCTCCCTGGTGCCTCTGCACTTTCAACTCAAATACATAAAACTGCACAAGGAAGGAGAGGTTAAAATAACAACACTCCATTATAAATTATATACTGTCCTTTATAGGTCCTCCTTTTACACCATTGGTTCTTTTACCAGCATTATCTCTGTTGGGTGTTATGTTAGAGGGAGTCTCCAGGAAGATGCTGAACAGGATACTGGATTTTATAAAAAATAAAAATATATGCCACTGCTTTGTACTGCACCCTCAGCCTAACGAATAACACACAGGTGATGCTTCTAGAGGCAGACTTGTGTATGTTCCCCCATCTCTTGCTATATTTGCCCAGCGGTATCACAATGTGAGTCCTCCCACTTCTTCTGTCCACTCACTCTGGCACTCAAGGGCTCAAACAGGAGTGGCAGAATTGCAAAGTATTGCTGCTTCCGTGGCTCAGCCCCTCCTGGAGCAGGGAGAGTTCTCTTGCTCTCTGGACTCACACAGCTTTTTTCCTCCTGTGCACAGAGACTTCGCTGCAGTAGAACTAACCTGCTCTTATTTTTCTTCTCCTCCTGTGGCTCCCAGTTTCCCAGGAGATGGTTTTCAAAATCTGGCCAGGAGAGGTGGTGTTGTGGGGAGGGAAAAGGAGGTAGAGCCCAAGCACCAAAAAGCAGCAGCCACAGCGGAAAGCAGAGCTTTGAATGATCTCATGAATCAGCCACGACATTATCTACAGTGAAATGCCTGGGAAGGGGTTTCCCATGTCCTACCCTGACCTGGAAGGTTGAATCCACAGGGGCCTGAAGGGCATTTTGATTGCCAAGGACAAAGGCTAAATTAGAAGGAAATGATATTTTATTTAACCTCTGCATCGCGGTGGGGGCCTGAGGGGAGGGTAGAGGCATGGGGGTGGTGACAGAGGCATTGGGATAATAAGGGGGATTCAGAACAGATAACTCAGGAACATATGGGCTCTCACTAAAGCAGTATGTCCCACTGAAAAGCCAATTTCCCTTGACATGCTGTCAGCCACTGCTGGGGGAGGGCAGAGCCCTGCACGCAGCCTGGCCAGCTCTGCCAGGGCTGTGCTCTGCCATACCACCGTGCTGTTTAGTGCCAAGATGGAATTTCCTTTCGGGAAAGGGCTGTGGTAATTGTCTCTCTTTACACAGTGCTTTCCAGACAACATGCCAGACATTGGAGCCCTTATACAGGCAAATCTCCCAGGGACACCCTGACTTGGCCTGGAAGCCAGCTGGGGCTCTGAGTACTCAGCATTACGGAGGATCAGGCTGAAGGACTGCAAACCTGTTGGTGCAGGGACCAGCTCTCCTGAAGGTGTCCTGTTCCCAAAGTGTGGCTGGGAATTTTTTTGATGGCTGGTGGCCATTAAAAAAATAAACATCACAACAGCTTTTGAGTGTGGGGTGGTGTGAACTTACCTCCTTGTTTACATGCCATTTCAGCTGCAAAAGCTTTAGATGCTTTCCTCAAATGACATTCCTGCAGGAAGTTGCTGTTGATGTCCTGAGGACCCAGGCAATCCGGTGGGTAGGTGGGGAAGGTCTATCTAGCAGGGAGGGACTGGGAGGGAAGGCAGGGAATGCAGCAGTGCCTCCAAGGGAAGGTGGGGCCCATACCACCTTGGGTGGTGGGCTTTCTGCAAGAATGCCCCAGAGGACAGGCGGGGGCCATGGGTGCACAGTACAACCTGTGGTGCCAGCAAGGTGACGCCTGGGTGGTGGTGTCCACTCTGGTCTGCTCACAGTGCAGGGAAGATAACAAGGGTATCTGAACATCTCCAACGCTTCTGTGAAACCCAGCCTTTCCAGGATTGCTCTCTCTCAAGTTTTTAGCAAGGCTGGAGGCACAAATAGGGTGGGGATCAGAGAACTAGAGGCATGAGGAATGGCAAAGACCTTCACTACAGATCACCTCATCTGGTATTTCATCACACCATGCAGGCCTAGAATGGCACCTTATCACTTCTTTTGGGAGGTGGTTTCCCTACCTCTTATGCACCCAAAACCAGGTTGTATTTTGCCCAATTTCTGTTTCACTGTAAGTAGAAAATAGGCATGGATGTCAATATGAGTTTTTACTAGTGAAAAGAACTTAAAAGTGACACCCCCTCCTGTCTTCCCACAGTACCAAAATATCACACGTCAAAGATCCTCCTGCTGAGAGCTGAATTCCCCCTTCATGCAAAGTTCAAGGACTGAGGCTTGTTCCAAGCATTTCTATTTCAGACTCTTGGTCTTTGACCAAATCGTTGCATTTCAGGCTTGTGCTGAAGACCTGAGGACCATATTTGTTTGCATTTCCTTTGCATTTAGGGGCCCAGGCACAGCCCCATGCTCAGAGATGTACAAAGGCAGCAGAAAGCCTCAGCCTGTCCTGGGCAGGTTCTCCCAGATATGTATTTCCTTAGAGGTCCTGGATACTTTGGGGACAGGTCAGGCACACACCAGTTCTCCAACTCTGCTGTGTTGGGAACCTGCAGCACAAATTGATCTGTGGGGAGCATGACCCAAAGTGTCAAAACAGGGCCTTTAACATTTTCCACTGCCACCAAACCTGTTTGACTGAATTGCAGGTTAAAAAGGCATTGTGTCTATAATTGTTGGGCTTTAGAGAGCATGTCTTTTCCTTTAATGAAATACCTTGCTCATTCCATTCGAAAAGGAACCAAAGACTTCTCAGGTTTATGATAAAGTTGTAAAAATTTTATTTACCCCATATTTCCTGCTGGGTTATTTACGAGGCATTTTGTCAGCTCTCATAAAACTGCCTAGTAAAATATATTTTCTTACAAAAAAAATAAAATCATTTGTGCAGAACATCTTGAGAGCAGCGAGGACAGAGTTAATGGGATACACACACGTTCCGACCCTGGGAGAAAACAAAACAGAACGAAAGCCAGGCATTGTTGTGCTGCATTAGTTAATAATAGCTTTAGAGCTAAAATCCTGCTCCCACTGATGTTACTGGAAGTTGGTCCTTAATATAAAATAATCAGAGAACCAGCTGCCATGAATTACAGAGCCCCAAAAAGAACCTGAAATCATCAAAGCACCCAGAAGACACACTTGTCCTATTGAGATTTCACAGGAAACACCAGCTCAAGAAGTTTTTCTTTAAAGTGTGGTAGTTTAGGTTTATGTAAGTTGGGGATGGATGGAAATTGTCACTCAGTCTGGAACCCAAGGTTGGTTGATTGTTAATACAGTAACTTTTACCTAGTTAAGGGTCAAGAGACACAACATGAAGCTCCTTGACGTAAACCTGGAGGAAATCCCATCCTGGTAGTTGCTGTCGAATAAACAGCCTGGGCACAGGAAAAGCATGACCCACCCACTCCGGGCACAGCTGGAGTGCATTTGCCTCTCTTGGAGCACAGTTTTTCAGTTTTGTGTCACATGTTCACATCTGCTCAGTTCTCTGTGGTCTAAACTTTTGCTTTTTATTCCAGCAGTGCTCATGTTCCCTAATCCCAGTGGGAATCTCGAAGCACAAAGTTTGTTGTGCAGTATTACCCCTAACACCCTTCATTTCAACCCTTGCAGCTTCATTCCAGCCACGCTCACCACTTGCAGATAAGCAGGACACAGGTAAAAAGTCCTTTCCATGTGGCAGGCTTGGCCTGGCTCAGTCAGGAGCTCAGCAAAGGTATTCTAGCTTGGAGGCATCAGGAATATAAAGGAAACAAGAAAACAATGAATAAAAGGTAAAACAAACAAACAAACAAAACAGGGGAGGTTGTTTTTAAAACAACAAGACCTGGATGCTGGGAAGGGTCAGAGGTCTTTTGTTCTGTGCCTGTACAGCATTTGCACAATACAACCCCAAATTACAGCTGAGCTCTTGCTCCTGTTACCCTGCAAACATTAAGAAGCAGCAGCCAAGTATGGGAAGCAGGCAAGGAGCCAGGCTTGCAAAGGTATTTAAGTGTATAAAGACACAGGGGGATATTTATTTACAGATGCTAGCAGAGGTCCTATTTCCTACAGAAGCCAAGGGGCATTAGGCTCTCACTCCAGCAGTTTATCAGTGCCACTAGGATCTGTGTCTTTAGGTACAGATAGAGCTGGGCTTACCACTCCTCTGAATAAGATTTGTTTTTTAAAAGCCTCTCTTATCATGGGGTTGCTCTCTATGTGTCTGCAAAGCACCCTTTGCGATGCAAGGCCCTTCCTCAGTCACAGAACCTGCGACAGCGTTTAGCAATGACAGGTCTGTGCTGCTTTGGGCATATGCAGGTGCTGGGCTGTGCTTTCCTTTGGTACAGCTGTGTTTCTCTTGGGAGGCAGGGAGGTCATGAGGTGTCTGGGTGATCCAGGGGCCTGGAGCTACCCAGAAAGCCCTGTCAGCCTGCCCTTGGGGAGTGGAAGGGGGGAACTGTCTGCTAAACAGAGCAGGGGTGGTTCCCTGGAAAACACCTACATCAAGTGGGAGGTACCAGACCTGAGTTTTAACAAGCAATTCAGGAACTGGCTGCAATTTTAACAGTTTAACCAAACTGGACCAAACTTCCTCCAGCTCAGCCCTGATAGAAGTGTCTGATAGACCAGCAAATGCCCTCCAACTGCTACACTCGCCCTGGACTGGACTAAGTCCATTACACTAACTCAGCAAGCAAATTCAAGTTGGACTCACCTGGAATATTTGTCAGCTGTCTAGAAATAAATGCTGTGGAACTCCAATGCTGGTAGTCTGGAAAGGAAGAGGAGAAATGTGTCTAAAGGCTCTCTGGATGTTGCTCAGAGTGTTGAGTAGGTGGAGTTGGAGAAGGAAAGCCATTTCTATTCCAGATATCAAATAAGCTCTCAGGAAAATTCCTTCTACAGCTTAATTCATTTAAAAAGAAAACACCTTTGCCTCCCAGCTTTCAAGAGGTTTTGGATCCTCTACAACCAGCACAGTCAGTTGTTCCAGAATCAACAGTTTTGGTCAATGACTGACAAGGAAAGGCTGCTTTGCCTGAGTGCACCAGGGAGAAACCAGCAGACATGTGGCAGACACCTTATTTGCACTGGTAGGACTAATGCCTTTGAGTCAGCCTGCGAAAGGTGAGCTGGCAGGATGTTAGCATACTGCACGCCCTGACAAACCCCTGGTGATGAGAGAGCTGCTGGAGACCAGAGCAATCCCGCCCAGGAGGAATGTTTCTCTCCATTCCACCAGACCATGGCTATTAATGGGGCAAATTCCCAAATTAAAACTACAAAAAGCACCTCCCCGTGCTCCAGGCAGGGGTCAGAACATATGGTGCTTAAGCTCCAAAGCTGGCATGGGTGCTGTCTTCAGGAGGGGAAACATAAAAGGACACATATAGTGGAGATGTGCTGAGGTCTCTGAAAAGCTGCCGTTGATGGGAGTCCTTGTCACATCATTCCAATCACATCAGCAGACACAAAGCTTGTAGCTGCCCCTCATTTTTTTCTTCTTTGCAACAAGCTGCGTTATTTCTCTTCCCTACTGCCAGCTGGCATCAGTGACCAACTTACCCACATCAAACACAAAGATTTGGGTCGTCTGAAGCCAAGCAGGACCCTCATCTGGGGAACACTCTGGGGCTGTTTAATAAAGTTAGGAGACCGGAGAAGCATCCAAGCTTTCCCACCGTAGTAGGAGAAGATGAAATTCTTTAATTGTTTGTGTTTGAGTGAAACTCATATAAAAAGAGGATTTGGGATTCTGGGGAAGCTTTAGAGTGGAGTCTGACCTTAAGCCATGTTTCTGAACAGCACTGCACGCTCTCACACTGTGCTCCCTGCACCCGCTCTGGGAACTCAGCCCTCACTCACATCCCTCTTACTCGGGTGCATGGAGGGATTCAGGGAGGCAACAGATATTTTATTCTATAGCTAGTACAAGATCTTTTTGGGCCTCTAGTCCAGGCAACTTAAAAGAAGCTGTGCCTCTCATGGGCAGACAAACATGAAACCACTCTGCATCCCATTACATCTCAATTATCCAGTTATGCAGAAGTCATAAAGCGGTTTGGATCCCAGGTTGGGGTCTCTCTTTAACCCAAATCTGAGCACATCTGCAACATTAAACCTATTCTGCTCTCATTCTGCTCCACACAGTTCTTATCATAGTGCTCAGACTTTTCCAAAGAGTAATAAAAGGAACAGACAAATCAAACTTAGCATGTGAATTTGGCTTTGAATGGCAGAAATCTCATAGGACAATCAATTTTCATAATTCTGTCCTCATCTGGGATTGAAGTTCTATGAGCCTGTTAAATTAGCTGCTATTCAGACCCAAACAAAGTCCTATCTGCTAAAATCCATCCAAATTTGGAACTAGTAGTGGTAACATGAAATCTAGGAAGACAAGCAGAGTGGACACCAGCCCAGATGCCTACTGGAAACAACAGTAGAAGGATCTGAATCTGAATTTCCTAAACCACAGACAAGCTCATTAATGCTGTAGTCAGCCTGTGTGTCATCTCTCAATCTTGATAAAAACAAAGTGGGTTTTGGTGGTGTTGGTTTTTGGTTGGTTGGGTTTTTATTGTCTTAAATTGGTAAATACAGGGACCACTAGGAGCTGTTTTAATTTTTTAATCTTAAAAGTCCTTATGGGGTGGGAACTATGCCTTCCATCCTTCACCACCTCACATTCACAAGTCACTTGTAGAGATGATGAGAAGCCTTTCCCTTATAGATTGCATGATTTTTTTTTTGTCATTTGTGCTATTGTAGCTTTGGATATCATCAAAGCTGTGGCACAAGCACAGGCTAGAAGGTAAAACACAGAACCCTTCCTCTGGCTCAAAAGATGCCAGGATGCTTGGTCTCAAATGCCATCTGGCACAGTGGAAATCTCACTGACAAAGAGAGCAAGTAATCAAAGTGACAGTAGAGGAAAAAACCCCAACCATGACAGCACTGACTGCTTACTGCTTTTCCTAAAATTACCCTATTTTAACCTACTATACCTCTATGAGGAATAACTAAAGAGACTGGGGCATTTCAGTCTGGGAAGTAAATGAGAGAGTAAATGATTGTAGAGGGCTGTAAAATGCTGTGTGGAACTGGCAAAGGTGAACCAGGAACAACCGTTGAGCAGCTTTTATGGCAAAGGTAGGGAGCAACTGGGGAAGCTGGGAGGAGGCAGACTCAGAACAAACAGAAGGCAGTGTCTGGGCAGTGTATGCTACAGTCTGGCCCCACCAAGTCTCTGTTTTGAAAAATAATCCTGACGAGGGCCACCAGCCCTGACGAAGCCCGGCTGAACAAGCACCAAATCTCTGCATGCTCAACTGAAGGACAGGTCTGGTTAATGACAGGGAGCCTTTGTGAGGGGTTGTCTCAACTGCGGGGAAGACAGATGCTTTCAGTCAACCCTAAAAAAATAATTGTAGCTTTTTTGTTTCCCCCTGGAAGTGACATACAAGTAGATTAAGAGCCTTCCACCTTCTCATAATCCTGGATGGCAGGAATGTTTAGCAGTCAAAGCATTGCACAGGCTGGTTCAAATTCTCATGCTGCTATCCTGGTTTTACCACCAGTTTATTGCATGGCATTACAAAACACATCTAAGGTCTTGGCATATATATGATGGGTGTCAAACCAGCAACAGCCAGGGTCCTGTAGTCTAAACTTTGGCTCAACTTGAGAATGACTGTCTTTGCATGCTGGTATCTCAGGAGGGTGGGACTTCACCTAACACTGCAAAGGTTTAAGGGTGCCCAAGTGTTAATTGTACATATTTGAATCAGACTGAGTAAATTAACCCCAGTTTTTCAGGGTAAGTTGGCAGAAGGCAGAACCATCTGCAAATGGAGAAATGCAAACAAGGAGGAAAAAAAGTTTAGTTTTGCATCCTGAAAGAAAATGCAAATCTTAGGGTTTGGGTTTTTTGTTTCTACTTGAGTTTCAGTGCTGATCTTCTCTGATTCTACACCTTCTGGCACAGGAATGAAACCAGCCTAATTTCAGTAACTGGCCAAGGAATGCTCAGGCTTTCTGAAGTCCCAGCCTACTTGGCTAGCTCTGTTTCTGAGACAGAGAAACAGCAATCTTTCTACTTTTAACATCAATAACACCAGTTATTCTCCCAAAGAATTATTATCAACAATTCCTTTGCTATATTTACAAAGAAGCGGGGCTATTCTTAGAGAAAACACTAAAAAAGCCATTTTATTTAGCTTTCTTGGCAGTTATACAAAAATGTAAGGAATGTAGCCAGTTAAAAACATCAAATCCCCAGCACGAGCCTATAAGAGCTTTCTAATGCATATTTACAGTATAGAAAGCAACCACTTTCCTGTTTTGTAGAACAAACAGAGAACCTTCTCTTTTCCTCCTAGCTGTTCCTGAAGACCAAATATTAAGTTAGACACAGAATGTTGCTTTTAATGGTGTGGGTTGTAAACTTTTAATGCCTAGAAAATGGGACTTTATACTACAGCCTTCTTTTCCTAAAAAGGAATCTGAGGCAAATTTTACTGCTGGTTTTAGGAAAGTTCTGAATTGGCAGCCCAGGGTATCCAAATACTCCTTTAGCCACAGCTTGGTTTGCCATAGGGAACAGCAGTGCTAACTTCTTCCATGCTGCTGCTGGCCCAGGCAAGGGCATGCACCCCAGAGAGGCGGGGACTGGGGAAAACACTGAATTCCCGTAGGGACCCAGTGTGGAGCTCAGTGTGGGGACACTGGGATTTGGAAACACAAGCAGGGGACCACCCCACTGTCTCCATACATGCAACAGCATCTCAGTACTTTGCTCCAGCCTCTGAATACCATTAGGAAGAATCTTGTAGAGGCATTACTTACTGCTTAAGAGGGAGACTGTGTGGTGCATCTGGATCACAGCTTTCCTGATGATGCTGAAAACAAGCAAACAAAAGACAGGCATTATTGCCTCCAATTTTGGGGTGAGGGTGGGTGTTAATGAGTTCATCTCTTAGCTGGTGAAAATGGACAAATGCCACCGATATTACTTGTATTGCATGAAGCCTGAAATATTTCCCAATAGTTGTGTCAATACCTCCATTAAAGAGTAGTCTTTTTCACTTTTTTCACAAAGAAACTCAGTCTTTGGGATTTTGTAAATTAACTGGTATAGACAACATACTGCAAGGGATAATCCTCTACAGGTAGGAATATTTTTTCAGCTATAACTAAAAAAACCCCCTCCATTTATCTCTTATCTTGCCAGTGTTGGAGACCTTCTGCTCTCCTGAGCCAGCTTGAAACTGAAGATCTGAAAAGGCTCCAGATCCCATTCCCCATACTTGAAATTAGCTCAGGTCTCCCAGGTTAGAGTGAGGCTGGAATCATACTGCCCTATCCCAACCTCTGAACCATATCACCATTTGTTGCTATTCTGCTGCTAGAAAGTCTGTTGTTTAAGATATGTTTTCAGTGGGTCCCTCCTGAACCTTCCTCAGGGAGGTGATAAAACTGCTTTGAAGTTCTCTACAAGCTTTTGTTTTTATAACCAATATTCATTGAATTTATTCGGGTTATTATTTTTTCTTTTCTGATCCTTATGTAAGATAATGGCCGAAAAGGTCAAAATCCTTCCTTGACCTACATTGAATCAGTGCTCCAAAACTGGAAATGTGTTTGGTTTTCTTTGCCCACGTGGCACTGGCCACAGTCCTGAGAGTTCTATCATCCTCCTCCCAGCCAAGGGCACAGTCTCCCTCTTTCCAGGCCGTCCAAATGTGCCACAGCCCTGACACTGCAGCAGGAAACAAATATATCATGCAATCATTTTGCAGAGTAACATACCAGGATCTGACAAATTAGCCCATCACAACACCCTGCTGCTCTGTTGGCACGAGCTAAAACCAGCAGGAGGGCAGCTTAGCTCTCGCTACCCTGCCATGGAGCAAGGCAATGCCAGGTCGGAACAAATCCTAATATGGCCCATAATCCCACTGCAGTGAAGGGATAAGGACCTAGGGGAGTAATTGCTCCTTGGAGGAGATGATGCAACCCCAGTCAGGATTTCTATGGGCTTTTGTGATTTGTACTGTAACCACATGCTTCTTTTTCTACTTCAGAGGGATCAGAGCTGAGCAAGGCCTCACCCAGAGAAAACCAAGCAAGAAAACGACCACAGTTGAAGCCATCAAGAGGAAAGGAGAGACTCTTCAGCCTTTGGCTTCCATTTGCTGTCATGTAACAGTCTCATCATTGTAAGAAGTGTCAATAAGATACCAACAGGGTAAACAATTGTCAGACAGATTTTCACAGAGCCAGTTGACTGGACCATGGCTGCTTTGTACACAATGCCAATGCAGTGTCATTTCTAATGGGGGAATTTATACAGTGTAATTATGTCAGAATTTGCTCCAGGCTACACACTGTTGCATTATAAACCTGGCCATTGCCTGTGATTAGCCAGAGCTTTAAATAACACTGAAAGTAATTATATCAAGCCGGAGGAAGAAAAGTGGTGCATTCCAGTGCTTGCCACATACCAGCCCCTGAAGGGGGTTAGCTAACGATGATGCCCCTTTATTGCTGGAAGTTTTGATACCTTAGGTCACATCCTCATCACCTGGATCACCTCACAAGCCATTTAAAGACCTTAGTGTGGCCCTTGTAATTATGGAGCAGAGCAGACTTCATGCAAGTGACAAGATTCCCGGATGATTGGCTGTAGATGGATTCGATTGAAATGCAAAGAGACGGAGGCTGCCTCACATAGCAGCACATGGCCAAAGGGGCTTTGCATCAGAGAGATCTCCCGGAATGTTTGCAGGCATACGTGGATGTCAGGCATGCTGTCACCAGTGACCTGAGGATTAAGGGCAGGTCTGGTTGCAGCAAAAGGTCACATTTTCATCCTGATGGTGGTACTGGAAAAAGCAAGGCTCCTCCGGGCCTGCATGAGCATGGCATCACATTGCCAGTGCTCTGCAAAAGTGAGGGCTCCATCCAGGAGGGACAGAAGAAGGATCTAAAAGAGAAAGTAATCACTGGATGAAAGGTGAGCAGCTTGCAGGATTAGGAGATACTCCTATTTTGCATTTCCTGTTAAAAGAGCCCTAATCATCTGGCATCCTTAGACCCCCATTTCCAAGGAGAGAAAACAGATCTTTTGCTTTCCAGGTCATGCTAAACTTCACTTCTGTGAGGGGGACAAAGCTGGCTGATACCTTCCTTGCTCTGGCCCTGGTCCCACAGGGCTGTTACAAGCAATTCTGGTTTGTAGCAGCTCTCCTGAGGGCTGTTACGATGGTTGAGAATTGCCACCACACAGCATTTTTAATCTCATTCAGTCCTGCCTTAATCTCTTTCTCTGTGTCACAGGGGGTGCTTCCCCTTCAGTTTACTTTCTCTTTCCTGTAAATGTTCATTTGGAAATGAAGCAATGCATAGAAAGCTCCAGAGCTCATGGGATGAGGCATCTGAGATGTTGCAGCCAAACTGGACTGAGTCACAATCAGAAATGGTGCTATTGCTGGTGCCTTACAGTGTCTGCTCTAGAAGTGGCTGACACACTCAAGACTGCACAGACGTACTTTTAGAAACTGGGAGAATAATTCATGAGAAATCCCCACTACTTCTGCTTCTTCCTGACTTGAAGAGCTACAGAACCAACAACTACTTGGTGGTATCCTGGTATTTCTACTTTTGTCTGGGATGGGAATTAAACCAGGTGCTAGATTGACAACAAAAATAACAGAATAGTGGAAGATTAACCACATCTTTTTTTGCTGAGCTTTTAAAAGTTCCCTTTCATTTTATGAGGCAGCATCCAGAATAGTTTTCATTTGTTCTGGACTGATTCACCCTTCCCCTTCCTTTGACCTGATAGAATGGTGACTGAAGCTCTAGGCTGTGCATCCTGTTCCAGCTGCAGCCAAACTCCATGCAGAGGTGCGTGTCCACAGCTGCTTTTCATGGCTCTCATCCACAGGCTGCCACCTCTTCTGATCTACCAGCACAACTATTTGTGCTATCAACTATTTGTGTCATCACTTCCCCGGCTCTATCAAAATAGTCCTGCTTACAGCAGACTGAAATTAAATCAGCTTTAAAATACAGATACCACAGAGGTCTTCACTGGCATGGGACTAAGGGAAGAACTGCTGTTAAACAGCATGTTCAGGTCAATGCATTGAGCAAGAACGAGAACAAGCATCCATACAAGACATATAAGGTACCAGCATTAAAGAAACAGGGCTGGAGGCAGCAGCTCTGCAGCATCCCCAGCCAACCTCTCTGCTGAGCACACTCTCCTACTTGGTCTCCCTCTTTTCCCCTCCTTCTCACTTGACCCTATAAAAAACTGCCTCAATACACTGAGCTGGCATAAAACCTAACAAAACCAAGAATTGCTTTCATTCTGCTGCTCAGCATCCTGAACAGGCTCAGAGCAGTATCCAGTGAGTCCCAGAGCCAGCGAGAGGAAGGAGGCTGCTGTGCAGCCACAGCCCATACATTGCTGTAACAAGATGTGTCTCTCTAGGTTTTAGTCACAAAATCTGCATTTCCAAGCTGCTGTGGAAATAAAAGATGCTGTGGGCAACAGAGCAGGAACTGAACAGAGGTAAATTTGTGTTTTAAATGAGAGAAAGGGGGTGGGGTGAAGAATAAAGGGCAGTGAGAAGAAAGATGCATTTTTTGAACAAAGCACCACTGTTTTATAAGACAGGATAACTCCTGAGTTACTTGAAGTCTGATAATTTTGCATCCACTTCTGGATGGTAATTCCTAGTCATTTTAGCTCATGTCATCTAACTGTTTTAAAAAGCCAACCTTTTCAAATTGCTGATGTTTTTATCAAATGTGCAGTCACATTATGTGCATGCATGTCTATCAACTGTGAAAAAGGAAGTAAAACCCAATAACTCCATCAAATTTTCCATCTGAGGTGCTTTATCTCAGTGTAAGTGGCTCAAAAGTGTAAAGTCCCAGATCTTAGGTAAACAGATAGGTGGTTGGTTGGCTTGCTGTGATTTACTTCGAGTACCTCCCTGGTCTGGAAAACCTGGATGTTCACCTGGAACTGTTTTTCATTTTCACCTGGAAGGGGGTTTTGACAACAGGGATAGTTTCTGCCAAAGGCTCCTTGTTGCTTGTTCATAAATTTATCATATGAGTGGAAATACCACTCATCACTGCACTGGGAGCAGTGAAAGCCTGCTCTGGCTGGAGCTCTCCGTGTCTGTGCTGCTCTCACTCTGACCATCAGAGTGCTGAACTGGCAGACCTGGTCCATAACAGTTGTGTATTTGGCTGGTTCCACAGCAGAGCATTGAGATGTGGTGGCTTAATATTGCCAGTGCCCAGGGTATGCAGCCTGTCCTGCCTAACAAACAGGGTAAACCAAGCAAGGTTTCACTCTGAGTTCCTTACCTGCTCCGCTGTATAGAATTTCTGAGCGTGGCGGGTGGAGGATGCTCCAGTTCCAAACAGTGCTGGTGACATGTGGCTCTGAGGGCCTCTGTACTGGCACAGTCCCTGTTCTGAGACACCTCAGGAAAGATTTCAGGGATCTTCCAGCTTCCCTGCTTGAAGGAGAAACAGAAGTTAACTTTTCTTACTTCCTTATACTCCTATTAATAGTCACAGAAGTCGCAGTGCTACAGCAACCTGGGGCAAAACAAAACCCCACTGCACAGGGCCTTGTAATTGCAAGAGCAAGTAGAACAAAAGACAAGCCAAAGATGTGTGTGGGCACAGATGCTCCAATGTACAGCCCTGTATTCCTCTTCAAAACACCTCAGCAAGGTGTTGGTGACCATGGCTCCCCAACAAGAGGAGGCTTTGCTCTAGGGAGTGACCCAAAGGCCTGTGAAGCCTGTCCCCAGCCCTGGAGTGCCACTGGGCTGTCACCCAGCCCCAAGTCCCTCTCATTCCTCCAGCAGTGACACAACCCTGGCACAGCTTTGCTGGGGAACAAGCAAGGCCAAGCAGCCTCTGACCCTGCCATGTGCCAAATTATTTTGATCCCTTTGATGCGGAGTCGGAAGGAACGGAGCCAAGTGAGTGAGGGGGTGCGTGGGCCATCAGAGGCACCAGTCAGCTGGTGCCAGGTGGGGATTCAAGGACTTCAAGCCTTGGAGGTGATGAGAGTCCCATCATGGACTGCACCAGAGTTGTGAAGCCGCAGAGAAGATGGATTCAGCCAGATATGAAAAGGACACAATTTCCTTTTTTTTTGCCGTTCTTTAGCCGTCTCTGTCACCTCTCAAACACCAAATTTCTTGTGTTGCAGAGATGCCTGTAGTATTTGCAGGAGAAACACTTCTGGGGTGGGAATTACAGGTGTGCTGAGCCTCACAGTCACCTGCACCACAGACATCAAACTTGGGGGGGACTGCAGGAACTGGGAGGTGGCAGTGAGCATCCTTAAAGAGCCCAGGTGCCAGTGAGGAGACAGATCAAGAGAAAAGAAATGGAGAAAAAGAATTGTTTTATTCTCCTACACTAACATGCCCTAAAAAGTTAATTGATGTGGCTTTTCCCCATCTCTTGAGCTTTTCTGAAATAAAACCTGTGGTTTTGAGTGCTAAAAAGTGAAATTGATGAAGTGATGAGTGAGACGTGATGAAGTAGAGCAGATGGGGATGCACCAGGACAAGGAGGAGAGCAAGGAAAAAGGCATACCAGAGAAACAGGAAGAAAGATTGGTGGAAGGAGACTGTGGTGTGGCAAAGAAACCCTTTCAGCAACAGCATCCTGGGAACAGCAGCCAGCCAGCATGGCTTGCTCCCGACCTCCAGCCTGGTCCAACTGCAACAACATCTGTTACACTTGAGCTCGGCTCGGTTATTGGCATGTTTGTTTAATTGTGGGCCTGGTTTGTTATTTTGCTTCCCATTAGGAAGCTGAAGAAAGAAGGAGGAGGGTGTTTTCATTCTGGGGAACATTTTGCCAGGACAATGAAGTTTTTTTCCATGGCACTGGGTAGTCAGAACTAGCTGTACTGCTTCTTGCGACAAGGCAGAGCCTCCAAAGCCCATTGTTCAACCTGATGCATTAAGGGCTCACACTTGTAATTTTGGCGCTGATCCCTTTCTCCCATTGTGTGAGCAGAATAGGGTGAAAAAGGAGAGTCTGTCCTCTTTATCTGGCAGCAAGAAAAGGAGGCAGCAGTGGTGGCAGTGACTCCTCTGCCCGCCAAGGTTTCAGCTCTCCTGTGGTGGTGGTGGGGAAGGGGGGGTTGGTGGCTTTGAAAGCTTCCCTGGTCACTCCCAGGAAAGTCACCCAGCTTTCAGTCTGCTGTAACTCCTTGGCCTCCCTCCAGTTTTCCCAAATTCATCACTGTCTATTTTGGAAAAATGACTTCTTCCTGCCTGAGCATTCAAGCTTTTTTGTTTTAATAAAACAGAGAATTGTTGATAGGGGAATTTTCTAGTGCTGAACTGCAGCCCTGAAACCAGTACCCTCTGCTGCTCCATGCACTGCTGTCGGAGAACAGTAGGAACAAACTCCCATGCCACTGTCCCTTCTGTGGTTTTTTCCTCCAGATCTGACCAAGGTGGTGCAAAGGGCATCAGTGACATGAACATCTCCTTCCTATGCCAGGGATTGCATCCAATCCCCCTGAGAAATGTTGGCCTGTCAGAGGAGCTGGCATGTGCAGGCATGTCCTGGTGTGTTTGTCTTGCTCAGAGGCAGGACAGCTGACCAGGTTTCTGACTCAGCACCAATCACAGACCTGTATAGTGGTCTGACAGCAGAAAGCATGTCCTAGCAGCCACTGGGACAAAGGAGCATCAGGAATGGTGATGGGACACTTTAACTCTGTACAGTACAGTTCTCCTGTTCCTGCATCACTTCATCACCCCAGCTCAAGCCACTGGGCCCAGACTCTGTATCTACTGCAGCAATGCACTGAACTCATGAGTGACACATCAGACATCTGCTTATAAAGCAAAGCAAGAAAGCTCTCCTTAAAGTTATGGCTGGATTAAAAAAAATGAATAGAGCATCAGAAATTTAAATATAAACTTAAATTATTAAACAAGCAATACAAACAGAGCCCTGACTTTGCAAATACTTGCATATGCAAAAACCCTGGGCACTTGGAGGTCAAGGGCAAGGATCCCACACCTAAATATACTTGTGAGGACTGGCATCTAACATGACACTGTAAAGGCTTTGGGGTGTTACAACAGGGATCCACTGCTGAACCCCAGCAAGAGCCAACATCTGACCAGAACCTCATCAGCAGAAATAAAATGTCTTGGATCTTAAGCAACCTGGACAGAAACATCAGAACAGAGGAAAAAAAAAACAGTAAAGTCAAGTGAGAGATGCAGGTTTTGAAGACAACTACAAAATGTTTCCCAGCTTCAGTGTTGCAGACTCAAGAGTGTCCAGCCCTTTGGCAAGGCCGTGCTCTCTGTGCCCAGTCTGTCCTCCAAGGAAGGACCCAGCCATGCCTGGGTGCATTGTGTGGATCCCAAACCTCACCCCGAGGCCTGCTGGCTCCATGTTACCTTTAGAAAAGGTCTAAAGAGCCTTCATTGACAGCAGCTGCAGGATTGCAGTTGATCCCTGGGCTGAAACCAGCACTCCAGTCACACCTGGAGTCTCTCTGTGCCAGCTGCATTCAGAGCCTGGTATTTTGGGTGAGCTGCCCCAGCTGGTGGAGATTTGGGCAAAGGAGTCCTGTCCCTTTCACCCGGTTCTGGCTGAGCATGATCTGACCTGGGAGGGACAGGGGACAATTTGATGGGCTTCTTCCCCCAGCACCTGAACGCCAGTTATGTGTTGGCAAATTATGGTAAGAACTTTAAATAACTAGGAGTCTTGCTGCCAACTGTTAAGACTCACTTTACTGAGATAACTCCATCCCGGTAATTAGATGTCTAACTCTAATTAGATGCCTTGATCATTAGAAACTACAGCTTCCAGCCCCACAGATCAAGAATTATCCAGGGGCAACGGAGGACTTTGGAGGTTTGCCTGTTTCTAAAGATCCATCTCTGCTGGTTTCAGCTACATTTAACAGCTGTGCTGGTAGGGCAGCACTCTTTTCCTTCCAAACATGTGCCTCTTACATTTTACGCCATCTTCCCATGCCTGTCTCAGTGCATGACCTGGAGGGATAGGAGGCATCATCATACCTGCTATCTTTGCAGAGCAGCACGTCCTCCTCAGTTGCATTTGACCCTCACAGGTGTCAGCCAGGTGAAAACAGCAGTGTCTTTTCCTTGCTGGAGCCACACATGAACAGACAACTTGATAAAAAACTCCCCTCTGCAGGGCAGAAATCCAGCCTTAGCTCCAGCCTTGGCTCACCTGACTTTCTGTACAAAGTGAGATGTAGTTTGCTGACCTATTCCCAGGCGGTGGAGTCTGTGGGTGCTGCCTGCATGAATGCTGTAAGCCATGGAAGGTAAATTTGTTTGGGATCTGGCACTAAAATGGCTTTATGGGACACACCGCAGTTCCCATGTTCTTGAGCACCAGCTTCAAGCTCCAAGAGGACCATGGGCACAACAACCTGTGGTCAGAGGCTCGACAGCCCTGTAGCTTAACTTGATTGTAAGGTCTGCATGGAGCGAATATTAACGAGAGGTCTCCTGCTGCAGGGCTGACTGAGCGGAGACTCGGTTACAGAACAAGTGTCCATTAGTGCAGGAGGCAGCGCAGATGTTATCTGGCTGCAGTATTATCCCTCGCTGTCCTAACTTCACTGTGGACAGTTAAGATCTTGATGACATTATGAGCAGGGCTAGGGGCAAACTGTGGCCACAGCCAGATTAGTGGCACACACAGGGCCTGGCTGGGGAAGCGCTGCCTTGCTGGCGCAGTCACCTGCTGCTGTTGCTGCTCCTTTCCTGGGCTGTCCCATTCCTGCTCTGCAGAGCAGTGGTCCGTGGCTGTACCAGAGCAATCCCTTGCAAACCATCACACTGAAATAAGGTGAATTTAAATAAAGCAACCAAGGAAAACACATGGCCCAGTTACACGCCCAGCCGCAGCAAGCAACAGGCAGAGAGACATTCCCTGCTTTGCTGGGCGAAAGGTGGGATGGCAGGATAACCTCTCCCATGGGTTCAACACCGCACCTCCCAGCAAAGCTTTTACCACCCTCAGCCCAGGGGCGGGTGATGTTTGCTTAAGCTCAGGCTGGTTTCACGTTTTCACAGTGATATGATAATTGCGTTTAGATAGCCCTGTCTCTCTCTGCTGGGCTTTCACAGGGCTCTCCTGGCCTCCAGCAGGGCTCATTTAAAAGCGGCTCCGCTCTCAATGATACGCCACAGTGTTTTCAAAAAGGAACAACCAGCAGTGGCTCTCTGGAAAAATAACAAAGAGACCCAATTACAAGCAAATGTGTTGAAGGGTCCCAGGGCCGTCTGTGGGCAAATTAGGGCCAATTAAAGGTCAAAATGATTTAAGGTATAAGGACAAGAGAGAGAAGGGAAACAATTGGTCAGATTCCTGCACAGAGTAAGTGTCTGCTGCTAGGTTTGAATATGTTTTAGCACCCAAACAGTGGATAAACTTCAGAGTTGAGGTTGTGCCTGATTTTTAAAGTGAGTAATTTTTACTTTCTCTTCTGTCTGTGCTCGAGAAAGTGCTTGGTGTGGTCACAGTCAGCAGTCCACCTCTGATGAGCCCTGCTAGGACCTGGCACACGGCTGCCTGCATGGCCCCTGTGCAATCCCAAACCCTTGGGCAGCGGTGAGCAGATGAGTTCCACTGTCACCTGAAAACTGTGTGGAGGATGTGCTCTGGCTATCCCTGATATCCACAGGGGCAGAGGGGACTCAGTGCAATACTGCAGGTCCTCACTGGCCAAGTTACTGATGGGGCTTGGACCAGCTCTTTCATCAAGTCTGTTGAACTCAACACAAAGCTGAATATTTTCTTGGGGGAGTTGGATGGCTCCCCAAGGGAAATGGTGACCGCCATGCTGGGTGACAGCCCTGTCCCATCCTTCCTGCCCCACCACACCAGTGCAGTTCTGACCTCTGCCTGTACTCCTGTCGGCTCCATGAACTCCTGGCATGTCCATGGACAAGCTGGCCATGGCTGATTGGGGCAGATGGACTGCTGAGCCTTTACACTTGCCTTCCTGCAAAGGTAGATTGAAATGCAGGACTGGATGTAACCCTGAGGGGTAATGCTCAACTACATAATTAAAAAATTATTTTCGGTATCAGTAGACAAGACTCTTTGGGATGATTGCTTGGAAATGTTTAAACAGTCATACTCAGCTGAGGTGCACAACCCTTCTGAATGAAACTGTCTTCCCTCCTGCTACCCAGGCATCAAAGCAAAGGGAAAAGCAACTTTCCCCTCCCTCACTTGAATGTCTGTTTCCATGCCCTCATAGATGAGATCATCTTCACCCACTTGAAAAAGCTGAAATCTCATCCAGAAACGGTCCAGCACATGAATCTGTAAATGGGCTGGGGATCTGACACCAAATTTCCATACAGAATCTGTCCCTCTGCCTGCAGTCACCACAAACACCCCAGATATGCTGCAACAAATACAACATGATAAATAATTTCACCAGATCTATTTAAAACCAGAGAACATGCTCAGCCTGTTTTCTGTTGAATTTCAGATGAACCCTATGGAGGAGTTGCTTTTCTCATTGTCATTTTTATCCAGAAACAAAGAAGCCTGGCTAAGGTTTGAATGGATTGCTTCCCCACATTTCCCCTGGTTCACCCCAGTGTCCCCACTGACACTCAAAGCAGGTAAATGGAAAAGCCAGGGGCACTCTGCCTGCTGCAGGGGGAGGGATGGCTGGGGTGGCTGGACCCTGGGCACAGAGAAGTGGGTACTGTATGATACAAACCCTCACCGGGGGATCCAGGTCTCATTTCATGTTCATTTGCTCATCAGTGTCTCATCTTAGTAATGGACAGAAATGTAAAGACCTAAAGCTCTAATTTTAAAATTATTTTTAATTTTCTTTCTCCCCTTGCCCCTTCCCTGCCCAAGAACAGAGAAGCCATTTGAAAAAAGTACTCTGAATTTAGAAGTCACACATTCCTTGGTAAAGAAGTGCTCAAATCTGGATAAAGACTCAGGGCAAAATGTCCTGATATGTCATTTTGAATAGCCCATGATACTTGTTGGCTTTTTATAAGAAAGAAAATAGAACCATTCAGGAAGAAATGGTGCCACAAATGGTTTTACCCAATTATTCATTATTCTGTGACATCTTCATCATCCCCTACCTGGACCTTTTGGAAACAGCTGATTATTGGTGACACATTTCCATGCAGACTTACTTTAAAAACCCACAAAAGAAACCTAAATCAATAAGAAAAACATAGTTTAAACCCATTTTACAAATGGCTCGAAAACATCCAACCCTGTCCCATCTCCTCCTTCCCCCTTCCTACCATCTCCAGCTGGAAAAAAGACCATAAAGCAGTTTTGTGCAGTCACATGTAAATCCCCTGTCTCTGTTAAGGCAAGAGATTAGCCTGTTAACAAAGTTACCTTGTCACCTACTCTGCTTAATCCTTGCATTTCAAAGTGTAATTTTATTGAGCGCCTTGGAGCTGAAATCTGGTATGTGCTATTTATTTATTTCATTCCCTACTTTTTTTTTTTTTTTTTTTTCAAATTTTAATTCACCTGGAGCCCAAAAGATTTTATTTTTTCCTGCCCTGCTGAAACCTGTGACTTTTGGAAAGGCAGCACCTGCGCCATCTGTATTAATTTAAATACATTTATTTAACCCTTCGGGGACTGAGGTAGTGCAAAGACCCCCCTCCTCCTCCTCCTCTCCCCACACCTTTCCGAGCCGACAGTCAGACAGTCTCCACACGGTGCCGTACGGCTGCTGGTGCAGTGGAGTATCCTGGCCATAAATCTGTCAATACAAAGAGAACAACACACACACAAAAAATGTGGCTAAAACCAAGAAATGTAGCATAATTACAGGTTCATTATTGCAAACAAAAGCATCCCCCGATCCCACCCCTTTGGCAGGGACGGGAGCAATTCAAACAGGCTCATTATGTAGTTACCTAGCCAGGGTCAGAGCCTCCTGAATAGCTGCTGTGGCTCTGCTTATTATCCGGCCCCGGACGCTGGGAATGCGCCCGTTCAAGCTGTGGAGGTGCAGGAGCGATGGGAGCAGCGAGGCTCCAGGTCTGCTCTCCCCCGCCCTTCCTACCTATTGTTATCTCCATCCTCAGAAGAAGATCTGCCTTTGTACTCGCTTTAAAGAGTGTTTGGCCATGGCGAAATGTGCCAGGTTGACAGCCTTGGAGACTGAAGTCTTGTGCTTCTCTGCCCAGTGGGTACAGCAGGAAAAGGGGAGATGGGGCAGCAACAAGCATGGGAAGGGGAACAACATTTTCCTCTCCATTGCCTGCTCCATTTCCCCTCCAAAACTGCCCACCACAAGGCTGGATGCTGGCTGACACAGTTCCCTCAGGCCATCCAGCCAACATCTCTCTGCTTGGAAACAGCTCGTACTGAACCTGGGCTAGAAAAATTGTGGTTTTCCAAATCATCCTCAATTTCCCAGAAGTTTGAGGGAATTCATAACATGCTAAATCAGCACACTGCCTTGGGCTAGCAGTCAAAACTTTTGCCCAAAACATCTACTCCAGCCCTGTGCAAGCCCATGCTCAGTCCCATCACTCCTTCCCCACACCCAGCCACGAACAGTCAGGGATGCAGCCGGTGCTTTCTGAACCTTTCCAGCCTGGGCTCCCTTTCTCACCGGGCCGGGAAGTGGTGTGAAGTCCCCTCTGACACCACGTGCCCCTTCCAGAGCCACAGCTTCCCTCTCCGGTGGCCGAAGAATTGAGGAACTCCAAACGGCGCTGCCGAATATTCAGGGAACCTGCCAGCCCCCTTCCCCTCCGCCTGCAGCAGCGGTGAGCGCCGCTCGCACCCACGCTGAGCCTGCCTCCATCTATAACCCAAATGTCAAAACATTTCCTCTTGCAGCCCCATTCGTCTCGTGGAAGCCCCGATCCCAGGTCCCAGTCACGCTGCTTTTGGGGTCTGCCTGGCTGAGCCATTACTGCCACTGCCCCACTGTGCGCAGATAAGAATAGGCTGCTTCTTCTGACTCATTTAGCTGAAACAATGGAGCCACCAGAGGCCAAATTAATCCCTGGTGACTTCAGCAGAGTTACACCAGTCTAAATTTGGTCCCAAGCGTACAATTAGCACAGAGGAAAGCACAGTGTCTTGACAGTGTCTTGGCTTTCCCTCCAGCCTCCCCTCACCAGGCTCACCCTCTCCTCAGAGCAGCTGGGTGCTCCCTCTTGGACACCTCGCTGCTTGTGTCTTGGCATTTCTGGGCACTGGGGAGGGCACCCTGCAAGGTGAAAAGGCAACTCATCACCAGCAGTTTTTGCCTGGGAAGGGCAGATCCTGTTTCCCTCAGTACATACGAAGAAAGAGCTGGTCTTCCTCACCTTGGGCTTGAAAGGAAGTGAAACCCATTCCCTGTGGAGATGTGCCTGCAGGCATCCCTCCAGCACTGGGCATCTTCCTGATGCCTTCAACTGGCTGAAAATCTCTCTCAGGTCTGGTGTCTAGTCCCCTTTACTAGCACACCACAGGTCATTAAATTCAACCCTGAACCAGTCTTTCATCATCACCATTATTATCACCATCATCACCAGTTTTGTGCAACCAGATTCCCTCTAGTAATAGCTAAGCCACTGAACTACTCTTTTTCAGCATATTTGCATTTCAAATGCTGAGCAAATGTCTTGGAAATCAGGAATTTTCTTTGGTGACTCTTGGCTGACCAGGCACTAGGAGAAGTGGAAGCATTGCCTGCATGCTCCTGCAGCCACACAGAAATGCCATACCCAAAAAATAGACGAGGCAGAAAAAAATTAATTATAAAATATAAAAAAGGCAGCTAACCAGAACTTTTCAAACTCCCTAAATACTTCCTCAAAAAAATGGTTTGTGCGTCATGCATGAGCAGAGCCTGGATCACAGAGCTACTTCCATGTGCTGCTCCGCAGCAAGGTGTGGGCAATGCCACGCCATGGTGCAGGATTGGGGCTTGGCTCAAACTGTAAGAAAATTCTTGCTGGCCTCAGAAAGTGCGTGTGTGTGAGAGAGAGAAAAAAAATAAGCAATGAAAAGAAAAATCTAATAATTTAAGAAAAAAAGAAAAGAGGAACAAAGAGCGGAGTGTGGGTCTGGAGAAGGTCTGTGCTTGATGCCTCCCTCTGCGTGTCCCCCTGCCCCCTCTGGCTCCACAGTCCAGAGCCTTTTCAAACATTCAGACTTCTCATTCCTTTGACAATTCTTCAAAGGCTCCAGGATTCAAGGGAACTTCCTGTTTCATCACAAACCCTCGCTTTCTTTTCCTTTTCCAGACTATTAAACCCCGTGCTAACAGAGTGGCGTTTGCCGCGTGTCCCACGACCCTGCCTGCTGCGTGACATTAAAGTTACTCCACTCAAGGTGTTTTGGTCCTTACATCCCCCTTCTGACCCCTGAGTTTACTGCAGAACAAAGTCTTGTTAAGCTTGACACTGGAAAATATATTTCCTTCCTCGCATGCCCGCAGCAGTTGTTTCAGTGCTGTATAGGGTTGCGTGTATTATTTTGTTTTTGTAGGGTTGCTGGTGACAACTGATCTGCACACACTGCTTTGTTATTGTAGGGTTGCTTTAAAATCCTAGACTCCTGGTCTTAGTTTTATTTATTTTAGGAAAAGGTAGTTTTTGAGGGTTGAAAAATAAACACACTTAAAAACATGCCAAGATGTGGTAAAGAGATGGCGTGGAGAGAAAATCCTGTCAAATCCGGGGCCTTGCCTGCCTGAGCTGCACCCCTCCAGCATGGTCATGTCCTCACCTCTGCTCTCCTGTGGCTGTCATGACCCAGCAGCAGTGACCGACTTCTGATACCCGGCATTTTTGCAGTGCATATTAATATCACTGTGAAAACAGCCCAGCACTAACAATTCTCAAAGGCTTGAGTTACTGTAAAAACCTGCACCAGACGTGGAGTTTAAAAGTTCAGATAAAGAAAGAGATAGAAGGGAAGAAAAGAGCAAGGAGGAAGAGAGGAGTGGATTATGGCATGTGCTAGTGGCTCTCGGTGTAATGGGCAGGCACCACCCCAGGCAGGATTCCCAGTGCTGCCAGGGAGCACCTGGAAGGGCTGCTGGAATGACTGCTGGAACTCTCTTCATTGTCTGCTGGTGTGTGACCAGCTGGCAGAAAAGACTTTAGAAACCACAAAAATTCATCCCAGCATCCATCTCACCCATAGCATCCCCAAAAACTCCTAAATTTGCTCATTTAGACCAGTGTCAGAGTCCAGTCCCTGACACAAGTCAAGGGCAGAGCACAGCAGTGATGGTGAAAGGGCCCAGACCCTCACCTGGCCCTGGAATCATGTCTGGGTCTCGTTTTCCTCATCTGCTGAGGGAAGGGGGAAACAGATGAGTTTGGGCAATACGGAGGAGAAGCAGAAACATGTGACAATGCACCCTTCCCAGCAGAGCATCCACAGCTCTGTTGTGAAACAGGAGACTGAGAAGACAATGAAATTAAGGGGAGAGACTCCTGTCAAGCTAAATAATTAAGCCCCAGGGTACATAATTGATGGGCTCTTGATGTGGACCCTAAATCATTTACAAGGCTGGTGCATGACCAGACATGTGCAGCTCTGGCATGGCAAGAGTGAGGGATGAGCAGAGTGAACAGAGCAGGGCAACTCTGGTGTGGGTCACACTGCCCAGGAACACCCTCCCAGGGATTGGGCTGCATCAGGGTGCTGCACCCACCTGCTCCTCCCTTCTCCAGCTCTGTGAGCAGGTACCTCACCATCCAGCTGTCCCACTTGCCTGGCGTTATGCTCTGGTAGACAGGAGTAGCTCCCCCACGCTGGGAAAGAGGTTCATGTGGCAGGACAGGGAGGTATGAGAGGAAGATGCTGCTGTTTCTCTGCCAAGACTTTTCACCCAGCTTCAACTGAGCACAACCTCAGCTGAATCTTGAACATCAACACAAGCTACCCAGCACCACTGTAGCACACACAGAGGTTTTTCCCACCACTAGAGAGACAAACTGGAGCTCGCCTGCAGTGTGTGCACATGGTCTGCTGGATACAAACATCCCTGCCCAGCACTGCTTGGGAACAGCTCTTTCAAACTGCTCCTCTCCCTGTAGCTGTGCTGATCCACATCCCTAACCCAGAGAGATGGAGTAATCAATACACAAATGAACTGCTGGACTAAACAAGGCCAGTGGGGACAGGACTGTGCTGTGGACACAATCCCTGGGGTTCCTCTGCCTGGGCTGAGGAGAAGGATGCAGACCCAGCAGCTGACTGCACTATCCCATAAGAAAGACATCAATCTCGATGGCTTTTTCCACTGTCAGTTATCTGTGATGCTCTTTCCTGCCCCATCAGTAGCAGAAGTCAAATGGCACCATGTATTCCTTCTCTTCTCTTCTCTTCTCTTCTCTTCTCTTCTCTTCTCTTCTCTTCTCTTCTCTTCTCTTCTCTTCTCTTCTCTTCTCTTCTCTTCTCTTCTCTTCTCTTCTCTTCTCTTCTCTCTTCCTCCATCATCAAGAAAAGCTCTTTCTGCCCTTCTCATGCCTCCCTGTGTCCCTGCCACCTGCCTTGCAGGAACACCAACATATGTCACGAATCTTCTGGGCATCACCAGCTGCCCGGCCTGGTGGCAAAAACGTGGAGCAGGAGCACAACCCAAGGCTGTCTGCTATCACAGAGACTGACCTGAAGAGCAGTATATTGGCTCCATGCTGAAAAATACCACTGTCCCTCCTACTTGCCCCCTGCTCCCAGTGTTTTGACAGTCATCTTGATGAGCTGAGTGTGTTAACAGTCAGCCAGATCCCCCGCCGGCTCCACTCCACCCTGTGCCCAACACAGGCATGCGCTGTCTGCCTGACACTGCCTACAAACTCTATTAGCTTTGTAATTAAAAACAGCTGTAATCTGATCAGGTGGAGATCACGGTTACAAAATGAAGGAAGCCATTAGCAGGAAATGTTGTGGTTCAGGCAGACATCAAATCAGTTTAAAGAGATTGGATTTCATTGTTTTTATACAGTTACTCCATTACTATAATGCACTGGATCCATTTAAGCGGCTGGCTCGGAGGAGTGCTCATAAGGCAGTAGTGACATCTATGTGAAATGAACGGCATAAACGGCAAACTCCGAGGAGATAGCGGTGAATTTACACCCCTGGCTCTGCGGTGAATATTAATGCACTGTGAACTGCTGGACTGGGGCTTGTTGGGGGGCTGGTTTTCTCTCCTCTTACTCCCGCCCCCTCCGTGTTGCTGGTGCCTCTGTGGGACTGAAAGAGCCTTCCCAACAGGGATCAGATCCAAGGACCATTCCTCTTCCCCCCCAGCCACAAACCAAACCACGGGTCCAGTTTCTCAGTAGCAAGGTGGAGTGAGAACTGAAACCACAGCAGCCACATTGCTTTGCTTCCTCCTGGCCTCTTCACCCCTGTGTAAACACCAGTCAGTCAGGACAAAGCAGGAGAATAAAATATTTAGGTTCTTACAAGGAATGTTGCCCTTTCCCTCTGTTTTCCCCCACAAAAAAGGGGGAAGCAATCTGTGTTTGAAAGCTTCAGAGTGGTCCAAGTGCACACAGCCCAGTGAGGTGACCCAAAGGCATTGCCATCAGGAGAGACTCTCTGCAAAAGCTGCTGGCTCCTGCTTTTAGTTCAGTCCTGTCCTGAAGCCCATAGCCAAGATAAAAAAAAAGCTTAAGTACCTGAAGGAAAACCTACATCGAGAGGCACAGGATAGCCCCTGACTTCTGCAAGGCTGATGGTGATGACTAGAGGAGTGAGCAGGGCAGAGAGTGGGGGTTTTTACAATATTTTGGGGGTTGCACAGCACCAGTGAGGATAAGGCTAGTGAGTTGAGCTGGACCAGACTGCCATGGAAAAGTACAGCCAGAAGCAATGTGAGGGAAGGGCTATGCTCCCCTGATTTCAGTCCATCCTCGGTGCCTGTAAGCTCCCCATGCTCCAAGTATTGGTAGGACAATCACTGCCTCTAATGTGTGTCTAGAAAAAAGCCACTTGTGGCACCACATGGGTTCATTTGTCTCTTCCAAGCCTTGCAGCTTCCTTCCAGCAGGAAAATGGGCAGGGAAATTCATGATGGAGCTGGTAAAGGGTCTAAGATGAGGAGGGTGTTAAGGAGACGCAAACATGATGAGAGCTAGCTGCCAGGAAGGGAACTCTGACCATCCCACGGTCCTGCCTGAGCAGTAAAAGGACTCTCCAGGAAATACAGAATACAAACACCCCTCTCCCCTTGCCAATCTCCCAGTCAGGGAAAGAGATAAAAAGGACCCTGCAGACAAATGCTCAGGCTGCCTCCTGCCCACCATGGCCGATCTGAGCACAGGGAGCCCCTGCTCTGGTCAAAACGCTCTTGATATTGCTAAATCCCTCTTGGCTAGAAAAGGGTTCTGTCATTTTCTTACTAATCCAGTTCCCACACAAACAGGCAACCTCTTTCCTTCCCTGCCACTACTTATTCCCTTCGTCTCCTATCCTCCCCCTCCCCCTTTTCACCCCAAACTGTATCAAATGAATCAAAGCCTGAGTAAATTATGTTCCCTTTGACCTGCTGGCAGCAAGTTCAGCCACAATACATTAAAAGAGCAGGGGCTGAAGTTTCATGGTCAGTGAAGGCAGAAGCAGAGGGGGAACTGCAGGCCTTGTTGCTGCATTGCTTTTGCTTTCAGAAGTGATGTTTTCAGCCAAGTTCAGTGGGTACTCAATACTAAGGTTTGGGGCTCAGCCCATATGGGAAAGGGGGTGCAGCTGTGAAGCTGCGAGTTGATTTCTGAGCAGCCCCCACAGCTGCCTGTCCTGGCTGGGTGGTCTGACCCAGCACGGCAATGGCATTGCCTCCCACTAACTATTTCTGGAGATAACGGGCTGGACAAGAGGTTCATGGGGGCCCAGGGGAAGTGGCAAGGGCAGGAGACATGACACAGCTGGGCTGGCTGAATCTTTGCAAACCCCTGCGTGGGTGCAGCTTTGCTCACTGGGGTTCACAGCGCATGCCAGGCTGATCACAACCTCCTAAAACACTCTCTGGCCTGATGGTTTCCTCAGGCATGGTCTGTGCTCTGGAATTCATAATATTAGGTGTGCAGTCTGGGCATCTTCTCATGGTCTTGGGTTTGCTTGCAAACGATGCTCATACCTTGGCTGATGACGGCTCCTTAGGCTGTGTCTCGCTGCAGGGAGAAGACCTGGGGCTGATAAGGCCAGCAGGTCATGGAGATATTTTGGGGGAACTTTGTGGGCTCAAACGGGATAAGACAACTAGTGCCCCACGTTTCTGGCCAGTTGTCCCTGATGTGTCTGAAGTCGTGATGCAGAGGATGCTCAGCACCAGTGCAAGCCTTGGCACCCTGTGCACAATGGCCCGTGTTGAGAAGGGGAATGAAACTGGAGAAAAGTGCCTGTGGCATCTGGCTCTTACTTACTGGCTCCAAACAAGATGATGGACATAAACCAATGGTAAACACTCTGTTGCCTGTAGAGAAGCAGAAGTGCATGGGGACTGGCTGTCATCTCACAGCACCGAGGCAGTTTGTGCTCTCGCGTCTTGGCTGTTTCTGCCCTGACTCTGGGCGTCACGCAGAACTTGGAGCACCCTCCTCTGAAATCGCTGTGACGGCCATGCCAATCCCCAAAGAGGCGGCATCAGATCTGGAGCCTGTGAAGACATTGCCAGCAAAATAAATATTCAGGAATATTTTTAGCCTGCTCTTGTTCAGAGAGAATTTCTTTGTGTCCTTCTGAGGAGCTCGCCGGATCTTTCATCGGTTTGTTTTTCTCATTAGCCGGCATAAGCTTTGTTCTTATTTAATAAAGATTAGGATCTGCTGCCTCTAGCCCTCTCTTTTTGCTCCTCCATCAGACCCGTGGGGGCTCAGGCTGCAGTGACATGTTTGATGTTGGGCCACGGAAGTTGAAATGTGGGACAGAATCTGTCCGGGGTCTCACATTTGCTTCCCCAAAAAGCCCTATCCCACATTGCTTCACCCCCGCACCACCACCCTCTGCAGAGAGCTGCCCTGCAGCAGGAGAAGGGAAGGGGATGGGACTGATTGGGAACTGCTGCTTGGATCATCCAGAGGTTTGCAGGCTCAGCTGGCTTGAAGCATTGCAAAGGTCTTGGTCTGAGCCGTCAACAGAATGGGGGAAAAACAAGGAACAACTGATATAGCCTGTGCATCAGTCTAATAAAATAGGAGACATGCCATAAATGGGGGAATGGCTTCTTCCAGCTGCAGAGGTCAGAGAGATGTAACAGATCTCCCATCCCTTTATATATCATTGAATTCTCCTAGTTACCAGTAAAGTAAAATAGCTGCTTTCTTTCTTGAGCTGAGTCATTCCTCAGAAAGGAATGAGTTTAAAACAACAGCAGGTATGAACCAGAACGAATTTCATAAACTCCCAGAGGGCAGCAGGGTCTTCTGAGTTTTGAAATTCTGGTCTCTGCTGACAGCCCCCACCACTGTGTGCTGCTCTGGTGGGAATATCACTGCATCCAACTGGGATGGAGGCTGCTGTGTGCCAGTGTGGCTGCAGAGCACTCCGGGGACAGGACCAATGTCACATCCCTGGGACAGGCATGGCAAGGGGATGAGTTGTGCCTGTGATGAAGGCAGGATCTATGTCCCAACTCAAGCTCCTCCTTATTGTCTCCACTGCCAACTGCACAGACGAGCTGGGCTATTGTTCTGCACCTCAGTGTAGCCATCCCTGGAGCTACAGTATGTTTACCTGGTAAGAAATGCTGTGGTTATTTACTTGTGCTAACATACATTATTAGGTTTATACAGATCCAGTGCTGTTAATGTTGCTATATGTTAATATGCTTCTTTCTTGGAGGTTTTTATTAAAGAAAAAAACCAAAAAAATCTTTAAACATTCAGTCTTGGTACGGAGACTCCCATTCCAGCAGGAGAGCCTGTTTTGCATATGCGTAACTTTGAAGGGGATGAATAACTTCATGGCCAATAACATTTATAGCTTTGCCTTGCACAGGGAGATAAGGGCAGAGGAACGCAGGGCTCCAGGGCAGGAGCTGTTTGCTGAGAGGGGCCGGGAAAGAATCCAGTCCCCACCCTGCCGGAGCCTTACCTGCGCCCAGGTGCGCGGCTGTGGCGCCGAGCCCCGGCAGCCCAGCACCAGCTGCTGCGTAAGGCTGGATACCAAACCTCCGAGCTCACTCTGGCATAGCTGGGAGGGGAGGAGGAAGGGGGGACGAATGGGGGAGGAACAGCAGGGAAGGCAAATTTTAGAAATACTTTTTGAACAGTCACAGTTGTAAATGAACTCACCCTCACCATGTTTGTGTCACTTGTGTTTGCTGCCTGGGGCTATGTGAGAGCACAAGTTTTCCTGGCATGACTGCTCTTGGAAAATCAGCTTCCAATCCATATATGATAGTATTCATGGAAACCACAATTCTAATTTACATGCACTGATTTCCATGCCAAAAACCATGCTGCCGTCCAAACCAGCATAAAAATGCTGTCCTGTGACTTCCCTGCCCCATCACAGCCAACCGATGCACTTCAAAACTCAAATATTTTCCAGGGACTGTTTGCAACCCACAGCTTAGAAAAAGAAAATCTTCCCCAAATTCATGTGGAGGCTCAGCACTATGTCTGCATTCAGGTGGTTTCCTGATAGGTATTTTTCAAGACACTACAAAAGGCAAAACAAACAAACTCTTGAGAATTAAATCTTTCAGATACAAATTTTCTTAAATATTCTTCATTCACATTTTCTCCCTTGTTTTCTCAAGCGCTTTACACCATGCTATAGAGACATACTCACAGGTCACCAACGCACAGGGAAGAACCTGGCCCTTTTAAACTCCTTCTGCCCTGGCCAAAGCCAGGGAGAGGTTCTTCTTCCTCTCCCCTTGCTGACTTCAGCCCAGGGACCTGCTTCCTCTGCTCCAGCCACTGCTATGCTCTATGCAATGGAGCAAAGGTTGGGGTGGTGGAGACAGAGCCCTTAATAAAGATAAAATCTATTTCTAATGTCTATAAAAACCAAACCCAAATTCCCAGTTACTTCAACGTGAGTTGTGGAGATGGGGTAATGGAGAATGGAGTTATTTATTAATAGAAGGGCATTTCAACAGAGATGGGAGGAGGTGATATGGACCAAATGGAGGCATTTACAGAAATAATGCTCAGGAGGTTTTACCCAGCTTGGCCAGGTGTCCCACCACCGTTTCTTAAGAACAGTTGTCTTGCATTCTCTGAGAAGAGAGTTTTTGGGGAGCTGCATGCTCACGGAGCCCTGCTATCACTCAACTCGTTTACCCCAGACCTGGCTTTCTTTTCCATCTGGAAGTGGAACCAGAAGAAAAAGCGTGGAGGGGGGTCCTGTTCTTGCTGGATTTTTTGGGAAGCAGTGTGATGCTGATGCACCGCCCCAGCTCAGACCCTCCCACCCCACACCCAGCGCAGGGCAGAGGGAGCCGCAGCCCCTCTGGCACGCTCCCTGCCTTTACCTGCCTGGGCAAGGAGCCCCAGGGTCAGGAGCCTTAAAAATTGCATGAGACCCCACTCTGATTCCTACCACTGCCTCCCACAAAATGCAAAATTTGTCTCCCTAAATTTCTTGCCGAATCCTTTTTAACACACACCTCTGCCCTCGCTTGGCAAGCAAACAGTGATGAAATTCCCACCCACCTCTCCCTTGCAGCCCCTTCTGGAGTGGCTCATCAGCCATGCAAATAAAAAATGCTCTGAGAGCCCGATGGCCATTTCCCCCCCTGCACTGGCAAGGAATGACAATTCACAGGGGTCTTCAGGGAACCAGGACGGAGGGAGGGAGGAACGCGGCACAGCGTGGCTGCATGTGGCAATCAAGCTTTCCCACCGCCACCCGTCCCCAGGGAGCATCCCAGCTCCTGTTGTGGAGAACGAGCGGCGTCTCTCCCCCCACCTTGCTAATCCCCTTTCACTGAGCTCTCGCCGCTCTGCTCCCCACCCTGACCCCCGGGAGCCCTGGGAAAGCAGCGCCCGGTCCCGGCTGCGCCTTCTCCCCTCTGCCTCCCTGCGATGTGGCGCGGCGAGGGGCGGGAGGAGAAGGGGAAATGTGCGTTTTCTTAATTGATTTTGGTGGAAAAGGCAGGCAGCCGCGGTACTGTCAAATTAATTAGTTCCAGAGCTATTTGCAGTTATGAGCCACGTAAGATTAGTGGCCATTGCGTTTTGGTGCTAGGGAGCGGCAGGGAAGAAGGTTTTGTAAGTTTTTTTGCTCTTGGAGCCTTCCTTAAAAACACAGAAGAAAATAAAAGAGAAAAGAGCCCTGGCTGCCAGCGGTGCCCCCGGGCCAACTCCTGTCCTGTCGAAGCACAGAGGATGGGGGTGAAGTGGCCGGTTTGGTCCTTGTGACATGCTCTGCCCCAGGTTGAACAAACTGCTGGCCAGACTTTCCACTCCTCGCAAGGGCTAGCCGAGTCCTAAGAGTCACCCCGGTGCCATCCCTGCCGAAATGTGGCGGCAACACCAGCTCCTGCATCCCTGCCAAAGCGTGGAGCCGGGCAGCCAGACACACCAGTATCACCTCCGGAGATGCTTGGCCCCTCTTGCCCTCTCCCCTCAGAGAGCAGAGTGGGCTGAAGACTGGAGGAGAGGCTCCGAAACCCCCGGGTGCGGCTCACGGGGCTCAGATCCCTGATTAGATGCGAACGCCTGCTGCAACCTGATAACACGGCAGCATCTGACAGGGAGGCTCCGGCAGCGCTCCTCGAGCCGAGCAGCGTCTATTGTTTCGGGAGATATTACCCTGCACTCATGCTTACATCTGGATATCGATAAGCAAGCCTGTTTATGCATAAACACAGTACAACATGCAGCCACATACCTCCGCATTCCTCCTCCCCTCCCTCCCCTTATTCCTTTATCTCCTTCTCATCTGCTTTTGCCTGTTAAACGTTATCTCTGCTCTTCATTCAGAACCGAGTCCCGGGAAAGGACAGTTCTGGTGGGTCACACAAATGGGGTGCTGAGGAATGGCAAATATTCCAGATGAATTTCCAAAGTTTTCAAGGGTCTGGGTGGAGGGAAGCAAGGGAAGACAGTTTTGTCAGACCACAAACCTGCCAAATAGAGTCCAGCCAGGGTAGGAAAATGCAACATGGTTTGTCCAATATATGCAGTGTGTTCCTGAGTCTGCTCTGCCCCTGGGCTTGCACCCCGAGCCTCATCTGCCCAGCCATGCACACAGGCACCCATGGCCCTACATTCGCACACGCTCTTGTGGCAACAGAGCTACATCTACTGCAAAAGCAAAAGAGCAGGAATGTGGATGTTACAGTGATTAAAAAGTATTTTAAAAATATCATCTCCCCCTTTCCTGTTCCTCATTTGGTAAAAGAAGGTCTGAGAAAAGAGCAAACGCCAGGTGTACCAAACACCACCCTCAACACCTATGGCTGTCTCCACAGACTAGAACAAAACACTGCCAACACTGCCTGCTCTGGGCACGCTCCACCCTGGGAGATGGGAAACATCCAGCAGTGCTCTCAGGGAGGCCCAAGCCACTTTCTTCAGAGAAACATGTCAGGAAGTCGAGGACTTGGCTTTGCTGAAAGGTTGGTGTACATTATTGCAGGTGCTGCTCTTGGCCCTTGTGCTGGACCCTGAAAGTGAACCTTGGTGCACAGAGGAGCCTCAGTGTGCTGTCCCACACATGCCACTGGAGTTGGGGCCTGTGCACAGGAGGCTGCAGGGCACTGTTCTTCAAAAAGCAGTCTGCGGCTTACCCCGAGACAGCCAAACACAGCCTGCCCCAAGCACTGAGCCCCGGACGCTTGTGCAAGGACAGGGAGCCACAAGGTCTGCGGGAACCAACTGCCAAGCCCATCCCCTTCACGCTTACTGTGTGCTGAGGGCTTGGTCCACTTGACTGGGAAGAAAGGCATCCCATTGCATCTTCTGGTGCTCTCCCAGGATTTATTCCCAGCTCTCCTTGCTCAGACTGTCATAAACTCTGCCCTCAGCAGGACAGTAGGTTGGCACTGGGTGTTATGTCCCCACATTAGGGCTTCAAGACCAAAAGCTTTGTCCTTGGCATGGGCTGGATGAATCCTAGAAGCAGGCTCATTTCCAGTTCTCCATCTTCCTAGAAAAAGTGGAAAAGCACATAATGCCAAAGGTGCTTACAACACTTAGGCAGTTTATCCAAGGAACTTTGTCCTGGACAAACTTAGTGACAGCTGCAAATCAGTTATAGAAACCTAATCTCAACCCACCTCAGAATCAGCTCGACACGTTAAGCACTGCTCCAAGAAGCTCTCCTCAAGTTCTCCACGCACAGGGGTAACTCAGCTCCAGGGTGGGGGACACAAGTGGGATAAGTGGAAAACTGGGGGAGGGACTTGTGCATTGTTCAAAAGCTCTATCATTCCCACTCTGGAATTCTCCACTGCAGATCAGAAGCAATGCTGCTTCGACTGATTCCGTGTGTGGGACCAATTTGCCCACACAACTCCTGCTGCTCACACACAAGGACAGGGGTAAGACCGTGGAGTTCCTCTGCAAGCACTGAGCAAGGACACTTGGACCACAGATAAATGCAAGCAAATGGCTCCTCAGTGAGGAGGGACTGTCCCTCCTTCCAGGAGCTCATCTTAGAAGACCTCTACTTGTTCCCTCACTGCAGTGACTCTGGGCAAATACTGTTCCACACTAGTGCTGGTTTCTGGGCTGAAGCAGCGGCAGGGAGTCCATGTCAGTACATAAGCAGCAAACCCCCAGCGTGCACGGCATCCCTGGCCAGTGTGTGTGTGTGTTTCCAAGCATCTGTGCACACACACGCACATGCAACGTTTTGGGAGCCAGGCAGGGCAGAAGGGCTCCCTGCAGGGCGTGGGTTTGAGCAATGGGAGCAAGGGCAACTCGTGAGCCCAAGGCAGTGTGGCTGCACTGCATGCAAGCTCTCTGGAATGGGGCTGTATACTGAATTTATGAGCTCTTAAGTCATCACATTTACAATTTATATTCTCCAGTCTTTTAATCTCGGCAATAAACTCAGACTAAACCTTTGCTGAGGCAGTGTGGAAATTTCACTGTTCCCGGCAGCCCTGTGTACAAGGTGCCCATGGGTGGGACCAGAACACACTTCCTGATGGCTTCAGTGTTCTTCTCCAGTTCCCCACTCCCAGTAAAGAAATTGGTGATTGGTCAATCCCTCACCTGCTACCTGGGTTGCCCAGGCCCCCCTTGTTAGACATAAGTGTAACACATTAGAAAATATGGGGACACAGACATTTACCATGCCTCCTGCATGTCTGTGCACATCACCGGGACCCTCACCTAAATTTTGTACCACTTAGGACTCCCTCCTTACCCTGCAAACCAGCACCACTGGTGCATTTTTTACCCATCCAGATTTGCTTTGCTTCAGAATTCCACATCAGTAAAACATCTCCAGAAGGTTTCATCTAAACAGGGATGAGTCTTCAAAGTGAGCACCTTCTTTGTAAACAGGCCTCAAACTGAGATGAAATTAGCACTGATAAACTTACTAATGGAGTCAGGCCCTCCCTGCTTGGATGAACCCCACACTTTCAGAGGAGGGTGGCATCATTTCTGCAGAATGCTTGAGTGGCCTCAAATAACACACTGAACTGTCAGGCACGAGCCCAAGTGATGGCGTGAGCCAGCACTGAAATAATGAGAAGCTGATCTACAGCTTTTCCCCTCTGGTTTATTAAATGAATGCTCCACATACCACTTCCCACTGACTGGAAACAGGGAGAAAATCCCAGAACAGTAACTCATCATCCTTTCTTCCCCTGCGAAGATTCAAGGCTGTGGCTATGTATGGATGTTGTGAAGTGATAAAGTTGCTGTGGCTTCACGAGTTACCACACATCAGCTGAACTGTGCCATCTGACCGTGCTCCTGGCTCCCTGCAACTGGGTGGTAAAACATGTTCGCTCACGATGGGGCTGGAGCAGGTACACCGGCAGCGGGCTCCAGATAAGCATGCTTTGCTGATAAGCAGTGCCTCATTAAGCCCCAGGACTCAACGGCTTGCAATGCAATCCTTGCCCCAGAAGTCCCTCCTCTTCTCAAGTTGTAGCCCTCAGTCATGGAACAAGCAATGAGAAACCCCTCTGGGAAAGTGGTCAATATTGGATTAATTCCTGTGTGTTACATGGAGAGGATTTAGGGCCAGGGACCGTGCCAAAGAGGAGGAGTGGTAGAAGAACTGGCCAGCTGTGTTGCTGAGTACAATTCAGCATAGCCATTTCTGGAGAGGATACTGCAGAGGACATGTGGAGATGACCCAGTCAGTGCAACCAAAGTGCTCTGAGTTCTGATGGGGTCAGAGTTCACGGACATGAGTTACAACAGTATTGGGGCTTTCCAAGACTGAAGCAAGTTCCAGTCCTGGATATGGGGCATGATCTTACATAAAATACACATCAGGCTCATTCTTGACTCCACTAAGTAGGGCCAGGCCTCCTCTTTGTCTTCATATCTCAAAAAAGAATGGTTTTGTGAGGTTCCTGCCCTTCCTCACTACCACTCAGAAGAGATGGTTGTCTTCTTGCCTGAACCTTGATTTAGTCTTAAGCCCCAACCTGAGTCCCAGAAAAGCTGGAAACAGACCCAGCTCTGTGTCCCAGCCTCTGGGGGCCACTTCCAGTCAGCACCCCCCAGAGCCACCCCATCTCCCATCCCACATCCAACCTCCGTGCTGAGCTCAGAACACGGGATCAATGCACAGAACATGCTGACGCTCCCTCCTGTACAGAGTAGGGAATCTGTGTCATTAAAGCCTTTTCTGCTCAACATTCACAAAAGAAAAACAGCAGGCAAACTCCCGATCTCCTGAAACGAAGCACAGGCACCTACCCCTCTCCACTGCTCCACCCACATTCTCTAGGGATGGGAGCTACACACATTCAGGATGGGTTCTCCTTATCTAGACGTTGCTTTTGTATTTTGAGAGGTGAGGAGACATTCTTCAGGGCAAATTCTCTATTTACTTTTTAGCCTTATTCTGAAGTCAGGCAGGTCCCTCTGTGCCGCCCCAGCGGGGGGTCGGCCCAGTGTGCCTATCCCTGACTGTCATCCCCGGGAACGTGGCTCCAGGGCTGAGCACAGCATCCCTCCTACAGGGCTGACCTGCAGGGAGGCATCTAATGGCAATTTGACTGGTGGAGCAAAGCACGATTCATGTTTGTTTGGATAGTCAAAGGACTTGGAACAAATGTCTCTGCCTTGTGTTGGTTTAGATAAAGGGACCCCAGAATCGACAGGGCTGATGAGAAATCACTTGTGTAGACCTCTTCTGTCCTTGGCTGCTTTTAAAACAGAAAAAACCCATAACAACAACAATAATAATTATTCTTTAGGTTGGAAAAGACCTTAAAATCACCAAGTCCAACTGTTAACCCAGTGCTGCCAATCCCACCACTAACCCACCACAACCACATGGCTTTTAAATACCTCAAGAGATGGTGAGTCAACCACTGCCATGGGCAGCCTGTTCCAATTCTTGACAGTTCTTTCACTGAAGAAACTTTTCCTAATATTTAGTCTAACCAAAATAATAATAGAAAAATATTTTCACAACTTGGAGGCACTCAATCCTTTCTGGACTAGGGCTCACTGGGGTGCCAAGAGCCAGATCAGGGATTGGGGCTGCACGGTTGGGTCACCTGTCATCTGGGTGACCAAAAGCTTGGGACATTTTGCTGTGTGGTGCCTTCTGTTTTGCTCCCCATCCTCACCTGGCTGACAATCCCTGCTCTTACAGACCCAGTGTCTGGCTGTGAGGGAAGAGAAGGTTGGACATGGTGGTGCCTGGAGTGGGGAACTGGGGGGACAGGGACTGCTACGTCCACATCCATCTGGCATACTGAAGCAGGGAATGAAGAAAAAGGAAGGAGGGGGCGGGTAGAAAAGAAAATCCCAAAGATCCTCGGATAATAAGCACCATTAAGGTTAGTCTGTCTCATGATTGTTTCTTATTAAAAAGAGACTGTACTTTATCTGTGCAGGATATGCTGTTTGGATGAGGGAATTAGCAGAGTGACTGCCTCCATATCATCTAATTAGCAAAAATGTTGATAAGCAGATACAATCACATATGATTAGGATCCTTTTAAAAAGCCACTCCATTAATTAAATAGACAGAAAGGCCGCCTCCAGCCCTCGCGTGCCACTGATTAGAATACAAATATTTACACTAATCTCACCTCCATCAGCCATGGGACACTTTTGAGTATTTTTAGTGACATCAGATTACTATTGATTTTCATCCCCAATGTCAGACCATTTTGTTAGTATCTGAAAGTGCTGCCTTCAGTTTCGGATGCTTTAAATCATGTTAAGGGTTTATCTTAATGACGCTGCTGATAACCACTGTTCAGGTCACTCGTACTTTCTCTTCAAAGAACACAGTCTGGGCTGGTTTTTATTGTTTGTAGTTGAGATTTAAGATACGAAAAACATTTCTCATTTCAAAGCCTTGGTTTCTAGGGATGGGGCTGCCAGGCCAGTTTGGGTCTAGTTACTTGATGTGTGCATGTCTAATTTCCCTTTCTCCCTGCCTCTCCTCGACCCTTTCTTTTTTCCTTGCAAACCCTTTTGGCTCACAGCAGTGGCCTGTCTTGAACGGCTGCTAATCACTGACGCCTGCTGCAGGCAGCAGACAGACAGGCAGTGAGTGTCCTCCATTCGGGGATGACAGGAGAAAAACACTCCCTACTTTTCAGCTGGGTAGGATGCACTAAATCCAAGACAGATAACCCAGTCCGCCAGCCAGTCTGAGATGGGCTCTCAGCATCAAAAGAAAGTCGGGGAGGAGACACTTTGCAAAGACACAGCAAAAGGCAGGGTCACCTCCTTCCTTCTGTGCACAGGCCCACTCCCTGCAGTTGATAACTGGCCTGGAACCCTCTCCAACAGACTTTTCTGATGTCCCATTTTCCCTTCTGGGTAATAGAGAGTAGGAACAGCAATACTTCTTGAAATGTCTGCCAAGCATCTGCAAAAGGACCATGCTGGCAGTGGCTAGGAGCTGTTGGCACCTTTTGGGGACTTGTGGGGTGTAAGCTTGGATCACCCTCAAGTCCAATGGACAATCCTTAAAAAATCTAGTTCCTTTTGTGAAGATTTCAAGCATAAGACTACAGTCTGAGTCAGCCATCAAGTCTTAGCTCTGCCCTCAGTGTAGAAGACCACTTCAGGGTGTTTTGGGAATGCAAAGAGCCCTCTGAGCTCAAATGGGCAGCAGCAGCTTGCTGTTGGGCCCAGGTTACTTTTGCCATTTCTACAGAACAAACAACATCCAGCAGAGAAATAATTCAGGTGGCACAACCACCCTGTAGTTAGGAAGACTTCTGTGCCACAGGAGGCAAAAGCTGAGATCTCCCCAGTGGGGGGAGCCCCCAGGACCACGAGCTCCTTTGCACCTCCTTCAGGTCCAACCCCCAGAACTGCACTGCCCTGCGGCAACTTTTACTGCCCAAATCTGACAAGTACCTCTGTGCTACTGCCCCATCACTGACCAGTGAGAACACCAGCAGTACAAATACCTTTCCCAACATGTGTCAGCTCAATTGCCTTCCTCCCTCTGTCACACTGCTGTCTCCAGGCTGACATGGCTGCCCCTTGCTTTCACAGCCCTACCCAGAGGGTGTGTGTTAGGACAGCAGCCAGCTCATACGCTGTGCACATGCTCTTTGGTCTGGCTGGCTCCTGACTTCTTCCCAAATTGTGGGATAATGGAAAAGAGGGCAGCGATCTGCAACACATGCTGCTATTAGTAGGTGTTTATGACACTGTGTTATACACAGATGAGTTCTCATTACTGGCATTTCCTTGGAGACCTTCTTCATGCGATGATTCCCTCTGAGGATATTGTATTTCCCACCAGAATGGCAAATCCAAGGAGCAGAACAGATGCAGGATAACCCTAGATTTGATTGTCTGTGTCAAGTTCCTGGGCCATCCCTGTTGTACATGCATACAGACCTTGGGACAGGTATCCAGAAAGGCATATAGAAAAGAGGCTAAGGGTGGTAATTCTGAGAATTTAATTTACTACCAACCTGAAAATGAGGCTCTTCTGAAAGTGTTAGGCTTGTCTATAAATTCAGAAAAGATTATGATGGCCATCTAATCATGATTTCAGGAAAAATTCCCACACAGGGTTTAAAAATGGCCATATGGGGAAGTTCCAGTGATTCGCTACCTTCATAAAGAAGGATGTGCAATGTATTTTGGGTTTAAATTTGGCTAATGACACCTTCCAACTGCTTTTCCTGGGAGCCTGAAGATCCCTGTGGCACTGAATTTCTGTTCCCATGCAAGTTCTTGCTGATTGTGATGTAGCTGGCATTGAACTTCCTCTTTTCCCAAGTCTCTCACTCCAGAGCGTATTTTCCAATCCCTTAGTCACATTTTGTGGCCTTTCCCTGGGCTTTCTCTGATTTATCAACACTCTTTCCAAACTGTGAGTAGCCAAACTGCAGCTTCCCTATAGCCACTGCCATAGGGAATTATGTCCCATGGGATAGTATGACCTGACTACACCATACTTCCCTGGATTGCACACCAATCAACACTGAGTATCTGAGAACCCCACTGTAAGGCAGGTTCAGGCAAAAAAGTAATCTGGCAGTGATAAGGGTGGTAAAACAGTGAAAGACATGTCCCAGGGAAGCTGTGGATGCCCCATCCCTGGAAGTGTTCAAGGCCAGTTTGGTTGGGGCATTAAGCAACCAGATCTAGTGGAAGGAGTCCCTGCTCATGGCAGGAGGTGGGGATTAGATGACCTTTAAAAAAGGTCACTTCCCACCCAAACCATGTTATGATTCTGTGGCAGTCCTACATCACAGCTGTGTCAGCACAGTTACATCCAGCAACTACACCACCACGGGCATGATCTACATTTAAAAACAAGGCCATTGACAACCAACTCTGCCCTAGAATGTGGTCAGGACAACTGAGCCGGGGTTGGCTGAACCCCCTCTGAGGTCACAATCTTATGGTTTGTGAGATACAGGTTTGAAAAGAATTTCTATGGTCAAGCAGCTCTCAGTGGCCTCGCACTGCAACAGGACAGAGCAGCTCATGGGGTGGACTGAGCAGCTCCCCACCCCTGAGGAGTGCAGTGCCATTGGGTGTCCAGGAGTCTCTGCATGCTGATCAACCTTGGTAGGAAAGAGGTAACCAGGCATCTTCCAAACAACCCCAGCGTTCCTCTGAGATGGTGGATTACTACAAGACCCTTGAACTGCAAAAAGATGCCTCACAGGATGATATTAAGAAATCCTACCACAAACTGGCACTAAAATGGCATCCTGATAAGAATCCCAGAAACAAGGAGGAAGCTGAGAAGAAATTCAAAGAAATTGTTGAAGCATACGAGATTTTGTCTGACCCTCAGAAGCGATCACTCTACGACAAGTCTGTTGAGGAGAGCAGAGTCCACAGAGAAAGAGCTGCAGCGGGTTATAACAGCTTCTTTGGTTCCCATCATGGATTCCCCCATCAAGAAGAGGTCTTTGAAAGGATGTATCCATTTACATGTATTTTCTTGAACCCTTTTGACATCAGAATCAATGCTGAAAACCAGCAGAGCACAAGTGGAAGAGGAGGAAGGTCCAGGGAGCCGTTTGTGCATTGGAATTCATTCTGTTCCAGTGGTCACCCCACCACCTCCTTTACTGAAAACACAGCTGGGCCATATGGTGTCAGAACAGTGATAACCACTACTGAAGAGGTCAATGGCAAGACCATCACCACCCGGAAAATCATTGAAGATGGGCAGGAGACAAAAGAAGTGGAAGAAGATGGCAAACTGAAGTCTGTGATAATCAATGGGAGAGACTACCTGAATTCTTAATATCACCAGCACAAGCATTAACTGCAAGCTGTGGGATGTGCTCTCATAGCTCAACTGATGGGATCAACTACAAGCAGTATTAATAAATGCTGAGTTCATGACACAACTGATGTTGCAGACTTCTCAATGGCTGGGAACAAAATATTTTGCAGGTAAAGATATTGTTATGCTAAACTAAAGAGTGTGACTCCACAAAGCCTTAATGAGGGGAGAGATAGTGATTGTTCAGTAAGTACGTATCACAGATACATGTGAAAGCAACCTTGCTGGTTTGCCAAAGAGACCAAGCTGATTAATACAGCAATAGGAGACAGGCTGGTTCATGGACAGGTAAGAGAGCCCTGTAACAAGGCTATAGGTTCCCTTCCTACTCCTTGAGATGCCAGGGTTAAAGTCTACCAGCTGGATGAATAAAATCTTGTGTGACCCTCATACACAACCCTGACACTAGGGGAAGAAGATCCTACCTACTTTTGGTGTATGAGAAGATGCATATCCACAGAAAAAAGGTTTTTATATACTGGCAAGAAGATAGGCAGGGGTCAGTGGACATGGAGAGCCTAGATGAGAGAGAATGGCATAGAAAAGAACAGAAGAAGGAAGAAAATGTCATTCCTCAGACTGTAAAAGAAAACTGGGGGTTTCTTGAGAATGCCCTGCAAATTATGACCAGAGATCCTGATGGAAGTCCTGCATAGTTCGGGGGTTGAAAGTGAGCAGGGAAAAGGTGAGAATTTGGCTCTCGGACTGGAACAATCTATATTCCCTCTCTGCTTGGAGTCATTCAAACACAAAGAGCTAAATTCAAGCCATGAGCCAACAGATTCCAGGGGGCTGAGTTTAGCTCCCTCTTTGTGCAAAGCTGGATGTGGGGACTTAGATGGTGCTTTACCATCCTTATTGTCTTGCTCACAGCTGCAAGAGCCAGTTCACAATGCATTTCTTGCACAGCCTGCCAGCACACTGCTCTCATCCTCCACTGAGCTATGGAACGTGCTCCCCATGTTTCCGCCCTCCCCTGGGCTGGCACGAACTGCTGAGCCTTGTTTCTTGCTTGGCCAGGTCACCTTAAGCATTTAAAATCTTACACACCTCTTATTTTCGGTCCCACGCTACATCCTGAGTTTCCCAGCTTTCCCTGCCCAGTGATGTCTCCCTGGAGACTGGAAGTAGTTTTCAGGGACATTTTCACTCTAATCCAGATTGCAATTGCTGCCTGCGTTTGGGCAGGTCTTTGCATCTGTTTCCTCTGCTGTAAAATGGGAGTAACAGACTCCTTTGCTTTGAAAGAGACTGTGAGGTAGTGTTGCTAGTACAGGGCTTGGAGAACTAACCAATAAATTAAATTAGTCAGAATGCTGCCACCCCTTATTCAAAGCCGTTTTCTCTTGTAAAGACAAATGTAGCTTAAATTGCTGTCCTTAGCAATTGATGACATGTCCAGCTTGGAAAAACAGACAAAAACTGTATTTGTTATGTTAAGGGCTGTTAAGCCCCTCTCCCAGTGAGAAGAAGACAGCACTGGGCAGCAAGTGAAAGCTTAACTGCAAGCTGGGTACATGGTGGGAGGGCAGTGGCAATGGGAGCAGGGAAAACCTCCATGAGGGGACAAACCGTGTCTGCTGCTCCCCCACAGTTTGGGAGCCACCAGCAGTCCTGCAGGCACTGGGACTCTGAGAACTGCAAATATTTCAGGAGCTTGATACAGCAAGATTATTTTGGTCAGAGCAAACACGAGTCAGTATTTCTACCGATACTTCTCCTGTGGACACCATATTCATGTGACACGGCTTCTTGAATTTATGTAATGCTGTCTCAGAGGAAGTCTAAGGTAAAAAAAAACCAAAACAAACAAAAAACCCCAAACAACAACAACAACAATAAATATCAAACTGCACATTTTGGATCGGAAACTGAAATGGTCTTTGATCAAAATAACACGTTTGGAAATCTGGACCAGAGTTGAATTCTCAACTCTCCAACATTTTCAGCTTCCTAGGGCTAAAACTTTGCTTCAGTCTTGTCTCTAATGGAATATTTATTTATGTACATCAATATTTCTTGATCTGAGACAAAGGTATGCAAGTCTACATACCTCTTAGACCTGTCTTGCCTTGGGTCAGCAGCTCCCTCTCCTGTGCTGGTACCTAAAGCAGCACCTAAGAGCAAATTCTTCCTTTTTCCATCCCTGGGTCAGAGCATCTCTTGCTGCTTGCAGTAGCAGAGAGCTCCTGGGGCAGCTCTGGCAGCTGCACATATCCAAACCTGCTGGGACAAATATGGGAACACAGACTGGGAAGAGACCCAGCTCACCCTGAAAGTGTTGAGTCCAGGAGGACCTGCAGATCCTCTTCCATTTCTTTCTGTGCACTGCAGACCACAGAACACCCTGCAGCACTTTCTGTGAGCTAAATATCTGAGATTAAAAAAAAAGACAGGACAGTCATAAAGGTCTGGTGGTAAGAGAGCAGGTCAATCTGCATTAGCAAAGTCCTGCATTCCTGCAGTAGCAAGCAATCTGCCAGGTGTGCCCAAACCACCCCTGGGAATGGGTTGTGTCTCTGTTACACACAAAGGTAAGTAAACCCCAACACACCTTGTCTTGGAAGCAAACCCTGTTCTGTCCCAGGACATTGGATCAGACTAACACTGAGCCTGCCAACAAAACACCAACACATTCAAGGAGTTTTAAAAAGCTTTTTCTCATGCCATTTAGCAGCTGCAGCACCAGAGGAGGCAGCACCAGATGTCTAACCAGCCACAGCACAAACTTGTGAGTCTTTGCCTTGCCCAATTCCAGTTCTCTGTTCCTCTTCCAAAAATGCCTCTTCCCTCCAAAAACCTGTATTTTGGGACCTTGCCTGGTCAGTGGTGAGTCTTGCAGGTGTGCTTATGGCTGAAGGTGCTTGCATGCACTTGCACATGCAGTCGATCCCCCTGTGAGGACCATGGGTACCAGCTGCACACCCTCGTGCTCAGCTGCTGATGGAAACCAGCCCATCATCCTTCCAGTGACTGCTGGACTTGATGGGCTGATTTCCAGCACCAGCTCTGCTTGAAGATGTCACACTTGGGGGCAGCTGGAAGCCTCCCTTCTGACTGCAGCTCCAGACCCAAGTGTGTGGCCCTGGCTGCCTGTGGCACCAGCAGAGCAGGGAGCGAAGGTGGATGGAACTCCGTCACCGAGCACGGCCAGCAGCCTGTGCTGAGAGGCTGAGTAATTATTTTATTAGCAGGGCCCACAACTACTTTAATGTGGGCTTAGGCTGCAAAAACAAAAACATACATAAAAGCATTTGGAATTACTTCATAAAATACTAAATCACGATATTAACCGACTGACCTTTGCTCTGTGCAGACCTGCTAATTTTAGCAATTACAGCCATCAACTTGAACATATCAAGTGGGCAACTGTTTAACAATAATGACATCTGCTTGGGAAATCAAATTATGTCTAAACATCTTTAAATCCCCACTAGGGGATACCTGCTTTCTTTTTGCAACTGTTAGTCCCTGTTTAATAGGATTTTAAACTCACAGCCGGCTGCACACTGTGGTGGCAGCGGCCTCTCTCCCCGGAATGACAACAACAGGACAGACATCCCATTAAGCAGGGAGTGAGTCTCTCCTCGGACAGTGATGGAAGTGGTTTGGGTTTTGACAGCTTAATGTGATAGATGGGTGCATTAGCTGGATCTCTTTGCTCACCAGTGCCCCTGCAGATATTGCTCCCCTCCGCAGCCCCCCGGGTTATATGTGCTGGACACATCCAGGGCTCCACTGGCTGTTGCTTGGGAAGGACCTTGCCACCAAGATGGGCTTTGCAGCCCTCAGTGCTGTTTGTGGAGCAACTGTTGTGAGATTTCTCCCTGCGATGTCCTCAGACACAATCTAGTTTTATTTTCCGTGATGACTTCTGTTTCTTCCCTCTCTTTTCTCCCTTCTCTCCTCCTGTATCCCCAGCTTAAATCCCTCCCTGATGCTCTCTGCTTCATGGGTGAAACTCCAGCACTGAGATCTGTTCTTCTCTATAATGGGAACCCCTAAAAGACAACAGCTCTGCAGTTGCTGTTGTAGCCATATTTCAGGCCTGTAGGTTTTTCTTGCCAAAAAAGTGACACTAGAAGCAAATGGGACCAGTGAGGAAGAGTGAGCACAACAAGACCACCCAAATCTCCACTGAAGCACACCAATGCAGACCAAGACCCTCCACTGTAAAATCAAGGTCCATATTCAGCCCCCATTCAGGTTGCTGCAATGCCCTGAGCTCTGCTGATCTGGGAACAGTCTCAGCTCCATGGTCCCACTCCTGATCACTTAGCACCCTGGGCTGCAAGACTGTTGTCAGATATTTGAATTGAGATACAAGAACAGAAAATTTCCGCCCCTTCTCCTCCCTCCCTCTCTCTCCCTCCCCGGCCAGTCTGGCACTTTTCTGATGGAGCGTGCAGCAAAATCACAATCACATGTTTGCAGCAGTAGGAGGCCATTGGCATGGAAGTGGCTGTGATGTCACTACAAACATTTCCACCCTATCCCATTTCTCCAGAACAGTCTCCGTTTTTATGACCCCATCCTGAGATCTGCAGGAAATCAAATTGTCCTGCTTCTATTTTGAGCGCTGGTGTCATGGCATCAATATATAACGACGTGGTGTCAAGCCGGAGAGGCTGGAGCGCTCCGTTGTGGTGCCGCAGCCGTTTGTTTTGTGCGGCTCACGGCCTGGATCGCGGCCCCACGGATCCCGCGCTTGCCGTGCCGGGGCCCTTGGGAGGTGTGTGCTGAGCCAAGGGGGTGAGCTGAGCAGGGCAGGCCACAGGGCAGGCCTGGCTTTCATCCATCAGCAGCTCCCTCACCCCGTTGGAGGTTAGCAAATCCTGGAGCACCACGGTACCAGGGGGCAGAGCAAGCGCACAGGCACACGGCATGCGGTTCCTACACCCAGGCACGCTGGATGCCAACCACCCTGGGGGCTGCGTGCAAGGGAAGAGCATGATTGCAAGGCATTCGTGAAGGGCAAGAGGAGATTTGGGGAAAGACAGACGCTGGCAAGTTGCCTAGGACACAAAACCAAATGACAATCTGACCAAAACAGGGAGAAACAGCACCCAGCAGCTACAAAGGCTTGTCTGAACTAGGATTGCCATCTAAACAGAATGAGCCATGGGTTAGAAACCCCTGTCTAGCAAACTGAGATTTAAACAGAGGTTTAGATTCCACTGTGCTCACAAAACCTTCCTCTGATACTTCCTACCAACACATAAACCCCTGCAGACTGGAGCTCTCCCTTGTGCCTGTGTCTCACAGGGAAGAATAAGGTCTTGCAATATCTTTTGCCAATTAAGCTCCAGTAGCATCCCTACCTGATTCATCTCTGCACCCAAATCTTATCTTCTCCTCAAAGAACATCAGATCTAACACATGGCATACACAAAACACTCCTGAACTGAGATCTCCAACAGAAGAAACAACATCTGCAGCAAAATTTTATCTATTGGACAAAGCTTATCCTGGAAGAACGTAAGAGTCTGCAGAGTCCCCTGGAGCAGAGCAGGAACAAGCACCAGTTTGACTAAAAATAAGCAGTGGGAGAGACACGGTGGTGGTCCAGAGCTCCTAGTGAGTAAGAAAATAGGAACTGCTTCTCAGAAAGTGTAGTGGGAGCTTCTCTGTTATTTCTTTTAACGTAAGGGGCAGGACAATCCCATATCTTTAAAGTTTTTGCAGAAGGGTACAGGTTTGAATCCTACATTAAGAACAGCTCCTCTAGGAGAAACGTTTTTATCAGGTTGTACTATGGAAAGCTAGAGGCTCCTTGTGAAGGCAGAAGAGAGCCTAGTGACAGAATCTGAGTGTCTCAAAGCTGACACAAAGCATACCAAGTGCTCATGTGTGCTTGCTCTCCAGAGTACCAGAAAATACCATGCTACAACCCCAGAGAGGAAAGGCTATTAACCCTTGAGGCACTTTGTTTCTGATTTTGCTTTCAGGCACATGGTGTGATGGCTGGGGTGTCCTGAACAGAGCCAGGAGCTGGGCTCAATGAGCCTGGTGGGTCCTTTCCAACTTAGCATATTCTGTGATTCTGTTATAAAACTGCACTCTCTCATCTGAACCTCACCAAGACCAAATGTGACTTTATTTGCCTTTAGCCATAACTGCTAAACTCACTGCATCCACAGGAGTCAGTGCTGAGATCAGACAACTGTTCTGTAACCTCCTGTATGGGGAACATTAGTAATTGGAGATAGCGTCCAGCAGCCTCCCAGCCTGAGACAACACGTCAGTCCCCATGAAATTGCTGGGTCATTAGTCATCTCCTCCAGCTTTCATTTTCAAGCCCTCCTTTATCTTTGGCTATGATTAGCACTCAATTGCATTCACCTTTGGTCACCCTCCAAAAAGCACCAGGCAAAAGAACTCATGGGACTTGAATACCACCCACTTCTAAAGCATTCAAGAAAGTTCTTTACTGTTTGACTTCAGTATCTGCTTTCCCATCTTCCATGGGGCTATGCCCTGTAACTCTTTCTTCGTGGCTGGCAGAACTTTGTGCCCTTCCTTCCCCAGGCTCAGACCTCCCTGGTGCCACCACAGGCAGCTCTTCACTTTCCCATGCCCTTGATCACTCAGCATCTTGGCTCAGTGATGCCATCCACCCCTTCCAGCTTCTCTGCTTCCTCACTTTACCCTGAATTCCTCTCACCTCCCTCCAATGCTTTCCAGGAGCTGCTTTCTTGCCTTCCTCCTGCTGCTTGCAAATTCTTTCCTTCCCGCTTTGGACACTGCACTCCTGTAAATAAATAGTTGCTTGAACTGCTCAGTTAAGAACCTGGCCTCTTCCCACTACCCATGGCATGAGGAAAACCCTCAATGGTGTTTAAGCAGCTGCAGAATGAGGCCCAGCAGCATCGAGTGACTTGGCAAGAAGTGACATCGGTGTTACAGAGACACACGTTCCAGCGTGGTCAAAGTGAGGAGACCATGTGGGGTGATAAGATTTTCTTAATCTAATTTTTTTATTTTATTGTTCCCTCTCTTGTGGTTCCTCCCGTTCCCACAACGAACAGGGGTTTTTATTGCTGGGGTTAAAAAACACGAATTTGCATTACATCCTGGCTCCCGCTGTAATACTTCAGTCTTGTTTCTCTCTCGTCCCCTCTCCAGAACAACTGATGCTATCACAGCCTGATTTAATTTCAAAGACGGATTGTGATTTGGCAGTCGGGGGAAAAAAAAAAAAAGCCAAGTTAATCAAAAGTCACCATCTGCTGCGTTGCCATGGGGATATTCCTCCCCAATAAATGTGCTCTTTGCCAAAATCACAGATAACAGCACTATAAAGGGTGGGAGGTGGAGGGGGGAATCAAAGAAAGAAGTTCCGACACTAGGGGGGAAAAACGAAAGAGAGAAACAAGGGATAAACAAGAGGCAGAGAAGAAGTGGGAGAGGAAGGAGCACGGACTACTGAGGAAAAATGACAAATGGACCAGCTAGGGACAAGGAGGAAAACAGAGAGACTAACAAGCAGCTGAGGGTGACAAAGTGCTGGAGGGAGACAGACAACTGGAAAGGAGGAAAGAGGAGAGACACCTCGAGACACCCTGCTGCATAGTATACCAAAACAAAACAAGCAGAGATAAGAGAATTGCCCTCAAAGCCTTGTCTCAGGGGAAGGGGAGAAAACTGAAGCATCAGTGAGAATTCTCAGGGATGTTGGTTGGAGCTCAAGAAGAAATCTTACCACTACTCACATTGTAGTTACCAAAAATAAATGCCTGGATGAGACGAATGGTAAAGCGTGGGCATGACAGGGTCAGGTCCCTGGTGTTTCAGCAGCCCGGATGCTGTCAGGACCCTGTAGTGAGCTGGAAAGGGTTCTCATGCTGCAACACAGCACCAGGACCTGGTGGGATAAAATACAAATTATCTGAAAATGAGCATCTTCAAGGATCTTGAGATGGCAGAGAGACCGGGGCTGGTCACTCAGTTTAATTTCCCCTTGTGATACTGAGTAGCAATTCGGGATATAGAATGTAAGGGCAAAGAGTGCATCTGTGCAAAGGGACACTGCTGTCCCCAGTGCTCAGAGGGGACCAGCCAGGCACCCACAGCACTGTGCACCCCAGGCACAGGCACTGGGCAAGGCAGTTGCCCAAGGAGAAGCGGGGTCACCTAACATGAAATGAGTAAAAGCTGTCAAATTTCAGGTCACAATGTGTTGGCTGCCCCCTGACCCTGCTTAGAGTGTGCTTGTGTGTGTTGAGTGCCCCTATTAACCCCAGCAGCTAACGGAGATATGGGAGGCATCCCGCCCTCCTCCCCAGCCCCAGTAGGAGCCAAGCAAAGGGGTCACTTAGCACCCAGGCTGGTAGGATGGGATGAATTATTCACAACAGAGGCACCACCAGCCTTTTTCTTCCTCCTTCCCTGTTGGGGAATAATCCCGGAACAGATCACAGGTTGTATGAATTCTTCACTCAAAAAATAAGTGAATGACTTCTGCATGAACTTGGTTTGCAATTCAACATTAGCACTGATAAGAAATGGTTGCTGCACAATGACTGGAGAAGCACAACACCTCATTGCCCATATCCAACAGTCAAAAACTTGGATCAGTTCTTCACTCTTCCCTTTGCTCCCACCTCCTCCCCACACTAAGAGGTGCTGTAAAAATCAGAAGTCTTAAACACGTTGTTGGATGACTTTTTCTGTATAATCATTTCAGGGCACCAGAGTCACACTTCCATTCTTCTCTGCTCAACTGCATAAAAGTTTTGTTTTGAAGGAAAGCTAAAGAGACTCCCATCACACAGCTCTGGCAACTGGGGTTTAGAAGTGTGCACTAGGTATGTCCCACAAAGGCATTAATGCCACTTTAACCTTTGCACATGGGAAGAGTGAATTAATTTTAAAATTACAACGAGAGGTATTGAGTAATATTTTTCAGAGTAGCTTTAGTGAAGACTGAAGGCATTGGGACCTCTGAGCTCAAATGTCCTCACCTGTGCAAATGGAGCCAGACGGGCTGTCAGAACAGCAGAGTTTCTGTATTCCACACCCCATCCTCCCCCCATAACTCTAACTCAAGCCTCCCAGAACACCTCTCCCAAGCCAGGCAATGTCTAGGGAAGCAGAGATGGTCATGGAAGTAATGAGGCCCTTCCAGACCCAACATCCTCTCTCTGTTGGCACAGTGGAACTCACCTCTGGCTGGAGCTGAGAAAAGGTCCAACACGTCTAAAATCCTCTTTACCCTCTGCAGATGCAGGATGATGCCCTTAGGGAGCCCTGTGGGACTTCCATGTCATGCCTCCCCCTTTCCTCTCATTGGAGTGTTACAACATTTACAGTGCTGGAAGAATGGTAGTTTAAGCAAGACAAGGGACAAAAATAGGAAACAACATAGATTTTTTTTTAAATTAGAGAATTTTGTTAAACAAAACCTTTTCCTATGCAGTCACCCTATTGCTACTACATCTCTTCTCCCCCTCCTCCCTCCCCAATTAAACAGCAAATTATACTTATCAAAGAAAAGAAGGTAAAAAGAAATCTGAAAGACTGTAAGAAATCTTTAATTATTAGTATTGTGGCATGAAAAGCTGTTGATCCCCTTAGAAACATACATGGCCAATTATAAAAAAATATAAGAGATGCAGACAGAAAGGTTTGTCTAATAAGTATGAATCGCAGGGCCATTTAGAACATCAGTGTTAAAGCATTAGAGTTAAATGGAAAAGTAAAAAGGGGCTGATGGTTTTAACTATTTCACAGGAGGACAAGAGGTTGATACTGATAAGACAAGCAGTATAGTGAAGTTAATTATCTGCAGCCCTTGGTGCACAAAGCTTTTTGAGCTGGTGATTAATAGAGATAAACCATTCAAACTTCACATTTCTAAGGTGAATGAAGATGGCAGAGGAGCTGCACAGCCCCAGCATACCAACAGCATACTCACAGCATACTAACAGCACCCTATCTCCTCTGACAGTGAAGGGCTGGCTGCTGCAGGGGGCACTGGGTGGGTTTATCAAACCTGATCTGCTTCCCCTCCTCTAACGGCAGGGAGGTTTGGGAAGTATGGAGAAGGGGTGGCCACACACCCCCAATGCCTCTGGGTGTTGCTTCATCGGAGACGGCTGGGGCAGCTTGCCTCTAACTTATACAAATCATCTTTACAAATACTCCAGCATTACTTCTCTGACAGTAACACAGTCTGGGGGATATTTATGTGCAAGTATTTAATGCCAGGCACTGCATTTGCTCTTTGTCCAAGGCCTGCTTGCTGCTGGGTGTGTGCAGGGGACCCTTTAGCCTCATCCCACCCTTTATCTCGGGAAGAAGTATTGCAGCCTCCCTGGACCAGGGTCAGTGCAGCAGACAGGCCTTGGAAGCTTGAAGGAAGCACAAGTCCTAAGCAGGAGTCCTGCAGGGTACCTGCATGGAGGATGGGAATAAATTAAGTGGTCTGCTGCTTTGGTGAGAACTGGGAAAAAAAAGATGTGAAGGCTGACCCAGCTGCTGGTCTTTCTGAGAGAGATAAATCAGGCACCAGGGGGTTTATCATGCTTGGGTCTGGCAGATAAGACCTAAAAACTGGAGAGTCTGGATGTAAAATCAAGAGAGACAGATCTTGACCTTAAAAGATTTCTAGCCACATCTCCAGACCAAAGCTGTTTGGACATGCTCCCAAGACAATCCTAACCCCTAAACTCTGGGATTTGGGTCAAATATTTCTCCACATCTCCTGGAACTGAACAATTCCCAGAAGATTTCTGATACTTCCTGCTGTACCCCCTAGATACTGCAAGGACTGGTTTTCTTCTTCTGATACTTCAGTGTTTCTATCTAGAGCCCAGTTAGAACAATGAAGTTCAGAGACAGCAGCAAAAATGGTTCAGGAAAAATGAACTTCATTTCTAAGCTTCACAAACTACTTGGTGCATAGGTTTCCAGTTCAATTTGAATTATAGGATGACTTTGGGGTTGGCTGTTATTTTCTCCAAAGTGGTTGGTTGGCTGTTATTTTCTCCGAAGAGGTTCCCTTGTCCTTGATAAGTTTGGAAAGGCATCTAAACTTCAGCATCTGCGAACAAAAGAATCTTATATTTTTGGCCAAACTAAATTGAATAAATTTTGTGTTTGTTAATTGCATCCAGGCCAACCTTGTGCAGGGCCAAGTTTCAGCCCAGTGGGATTTGCACATGGCCTGGATACAAGCTATTGTAAATGGGGATCCCTGAAGGAAAAGCTGACAGATGGTGATTCTAAAAATGTTTGCCAGAGCCAGCCTTTGTGACACAGAAAACCCATAGCCAAGGGGGTCCCTGAGTTGGAGAGATGGTTCTGAAATATGTGGAAGGCCAGGGGAGTTTGTTGGTACTGGAGAAATTTGACTGGGCCTCTTCTCATTGCTTGCCAAACCCATTTCCCTTAGAACCGCTTCTCCAAGATCTGGTTATTTGGATAAAATGGAAATTGGATCAATGCTGCACCTGGTTTTCCAACTACATATTCCAAACCCACTCTTATTTCCATGCTCTAAAATAGGACCAAGATGGAGATAGTTTATCCAAGTTACACAGAAACCCTCCTCAGCCAGTACCATGAGCAGAGTTACAGTCTGGCTTGTGCTTCAGCATTTTGGTGATGGGATCAACACCCAACTCATGGGTCCATCTCCCTGTTAGTACTACTTTTCTTCTAACTGAATGCCTGCATCCAAAGTCTGGATGAGGAAAGGTCCCATCCAGCACACATAAGCAACACACAAGGAAAAATTTCTACTTGTGATTTCCTTGTCAACACTGCAGATTCAAAAGTTTCCAGGCAAGGAAGATAAGATCCAAAAACGAATTTCCAAGTTGGCCCCATTCATAACAGCAGCATCCTACGACACCAACAGCTTTCCCAAAGTGCTCTGCAGCAAACATCAAGCTTTTGCAGTTAGGATTCATTCTTGGAAACAACAGGTCTCTCCCTTCCTTTGGTCATCATCTTCATCAGTGTCAAGTTTCAGCGGCTGCCACATAAAGGAGTTTCAGTAGCTCCGTGCAAAGCAGTGGGAGAGGAGTTAACACAGGATAAGGTGCTGTGAGTCATCTCTGCCCCATAACTCCCGGCTGGGGGGGGTGAGGAGCTGGAGGTGCCTGGGCGGAGGAGCCCAGGTTCACAGAGATCCCGGACACCTCAGGGAGAGGGGAGCTGGCTCCATGGTGGCAGCAGCAGCTCCAGGAGAGGTTACAAGGCCCTCGCAATCAAGTTCAAATTACGTATCAGACACACGCTCCCGCAAACAGACTCCAGACACCAGCTGCTTATTTTTAGACTGGAAAAGCCTTTTCTTCCTGACACAGGTGGTGGGGCTGGAGCGCGCAGAGCACCAGCAGAGCCATGCCCGCCCGTCCCCAAAGGGGCAGTGCCAACGACCCTCCGAGCGCTTTCTGTCATCTCTCTCCACTTTCACGGTGGAAAAGGATGAGAAAGATTTCTGAATTGCAGCAGAGGGGACCACGAGAAGCTCTCCTGACACGCTTGCACAGGGTGTGCACAGCCCCAGCGTGCCTTGCCCTCGGTGACGACCAGCCTTGAGCTCTCTGCTGAGCTCATCAGTCCCGATGTTCAGCAGCACTCATTCAGAAACTTAAAGAAAACAATATAGCATCTTGGGAATTGCTTGTGCTTCCTTCTTAAAAACCCTCAGCTTTTCTTCATTGCATTCCTCATCACTATAGCTGTAACCAAACTAGTTCACAAGTCCTGACATCCTGCTAGCTCCTTCAGCAACTGGACAAATCATTTGGATCAAATTATTTATTTAATGAGTTCTGCTTTCTCCCTGCAAACAGCAAGTAAAGAGTCTGCAATTGTTTTGGAAACATTTTTTTAATTTTCTGCAACTAATTTTCCTGACTTGCATCACTCATTGCAGCATTTGTCATCCGAAAACTGAAATTTAAATCCTTCATCTGGCTCCTAGCAAACATACCTGTCACATGCCCATTTAGGTGGTCAAAAAATTAGGAAAACACACTAAAAAGAGTTTAAAGCTGCCCCTCACCCCTCAACATTCTTTGCCATGAGCTTGTTTTATCTGTTGCCAGTCATATTCATATACATATATATGCATGTGTATGCCAGGATATTAATGGAAAGTCAATACAAATAGGAAACAAGCAGAGAAAATACATTTACCATAACTTCATGTCAAATCACTGCTCTACGAAAATGCACATTCTTCCTCTTACATCTCTGCAGTTATATGGAAAATGCAAGAAACAAGATCTTGTCTAAGAGATACCCTTTACAGGGATAGAAAAGCAAAGTTCACAAAATATTTCAGACACGAAGATAAACATATTAAAAAAAAAAGAAGAGAGAAATGGCCTATTCAAATCTCTAAGTTTAAACAAGAGACAGCATTAAACAAAAAACCCAATCTTTCCCTCTCAGGGGAACTCACCTTTTTGAACTCTGACTGCAACACAAGGCTCTGCAGAGCCCTTTGGCTCCTGCCATCTCACAAGATCCTACAAAAGAGCATATTTTTCTAAAAATCAGTAAGAATTCACTGGGGGTAAAGAGATATTTCTCCAGGAAAAAATGAAAAAAAAAAAAAAAACCAAAACCAGGTGGCTTCTAGAAGCCTAAATTTATTTAATGCTCTTTCTGCACAAGACATTCCTTCTGGAGGCTTCGACAAGGAAGGTTCGAGGTGTGTGCAGCCCTGCAGTGACAGTCACTGGTGTGTCCAGGCTGCACATTTGGGGTTTGCACCCACATGCTGGGGCCTCAGCAGGGCACAGGGCTTAGCAGCAGCTTACACATGGCTAGCACAGCAAGGACAGGGGATCCTGAAGGAGCCCAGCTTCACTAGGAACAGTCATTTCTGCATAGGTATTGAAAAATAATGCCTGAAAATTTGGGAGATGTATCCAGGCCAGAAGAATTTTTTCTTTTGAGCGAGAATAACTCTATGCTAGGATTTTGGCAAAGTAGTAATGGGAGAGTGTAGCAAGAGCCAGGTTAAGTGTCCATCAGAGCTATTCTGCTCCAAATACCAACAAGATTTTTATCAGGGGTAACACAAGCCCTCCAAAAAAATCCAGTGTGGCAAGTTTGCTCCCATCTACCTTACTGCCTGGTTGTGACCTTTGGGCAGGACACAGCTCATGAGCAAACTCTTACCTATCATTTTTTGGTGGGCTTGACTTGATCACACTATTGCAAAGGTCATTTATTACCTCTTCTCCCTGCATTACACCTCCTGCCCCAAATCTTCGTGCTGTTATGGCCGATGGCACTCCCAAGGCAACCATGAAAAAAATCCCAGTTGCTTGTGCTGCCCCATTATGGGAAGGTCTTATTCTTCCATGGCCATACCTGGGGAGGAAATGATGTAACACAGTGGTGACATCTCAGTGAAGATAAAGTGTTGCTCAAAGGAAAACCAGGCTGCTTGAGGTTTCTGTTCTGTGTCTCCCCTGCCAGCCATTTGTCAGGAATTTATGCATGGTCTTTAGTCACTGTTGACTCACCTTCTCTCCTTTGCTTTTAATCACTCTTCAAATAGCACAGGAGAGGTGGAAGCTCTGCTCACTTCCTCGGTTAGGAAATCAAATGTTTGGAAAACACTGGGTGCATCTTCCTCCTGCAAGCCCCAGGTCATGCATCCTCCTTACTGGGATTGCAGAAGAATCTTCGTCCCCCCTCTCCCCCATCTCATTTTTCTAATGACTCATTTATGGTAATGCAGCAGGGGCTTTCCAGTTTTTCAAAGCAGAATAATCCCAAAGTACTAAGGCAGCCTGGAGAAACCCTTCCCAAGCATGTTTTTGTTACAATAAAAGCCCTTAACTCAAAGGAAAGACCTGGGCACCCAAAGGGCAGGTTTTGAGCACCCTGACTCAGCCAACACCAATGAGCTGTGTGGTTTCCCAGTACCCTTCAGGATGAAAGGCTTTCGGAGAACAATTCATAGATGTCTTTGGAAGTCATGGAAGGCTGTAAATTAGCAACAGCAAGACATGCAAAAGGTCTATTCCATCATGCAGTCTCTGCTATGGAATCTTTTTTCTGAGTTGTATTTTAGTACAACTAGTGATGATAACTAACTATAAAGTCCTAATAAATTTGCTGAATGGCATTTTGGTTTGGTTTTTTTTTCACGTAGGAGCCATGTAGCCATATGCTCAACTCCACTCCTTTTTGCATAAGTTAGGCACGTACTTGGCATCTCCAGACTCTGTGTCTGAATTCAGACATGACAAAATACAAATGTGCGTGTAACTGCACAAATGGGTAAGTGGCTGCTGGAAAAAAGGAAGGTGGACATCAAACAGATTATATAGTTACTTGGCAAATGCTGGGAGATATTCTGGTGAATTTTTACGTACAAAGAAATAGAAATCTTAGTCATAACTTACTGGGATATTTTAATAAATAAAGTTTAAACAAGGGAGAACTTCAAAACAGCAACTCTAACATTTTTGTGACAGAGGTGAGATTGACTGTTATTTGAAACAGGTTGTAAAACACATAGATTAGAAAGATGGGGATCACAGTATGAATGATTTGCAAGTTGATGTTGGGTTTCAGATTATAATAGAGATTCACTTAACCACTATTTGCAAGGGATATGATGGGATCACCTCAAACTGCAATGATTAACTGCTCAATTATTTCTAAAGCATCTAGAGGCAAATTATGTTTTGCTCCAGATCTTCATTTTCTGTGAAGAAATTTGAATGATCAGCCTTCTTTTGCTTCACAGTACTGTTTCCATTGCTAAAACCTGAAGTACATGTTCAGGCTATAATAAAGGAAATTTGGTTCTTGCTATGACACCGTGAACTTGCATTGAGTTTAAAAAAAAGAAGGATGAATTTTATCATACTTACTTTGAACCAGTAACTACTCTCTCTCACACACATGTGCTCATAATTACTATTTTTGCCTATATGTGTGCATTCATTACATAAACATAAGTATGTATACAAGTATAACATCATCTTCATGCCCAAACCAAGTGGACGGCTCATTGAATTCAAATAGTTTCTGCTTGCAAAGTTCTCCCATAAAATCCAACAATACATTTCAGAATAACAGAAAAAAAGGAGAGACAAAAGAGAGAGAAAGAAACCAGCACTGCTGAATGTATATGGAGCCTGGACTACTTCATTTCTCTGTGTTGAAACTAATTTGTTGCATTATGTTTCTATCTCTTGCATGTCCACATTGCCACAAGGTCTTATTTTTACAAAACAGACCCATCATTCTTTCCCACAGGATGAAAACACGGCTAAATACTTGCTGTAAAAAAACCATTATGTGATGTGCTAGCCAAATGATACACTAATACTCCGACGTAAGTGCTTTTTTGGCAACTACTCAAAGGAGCAAAAATTACATCGTTTTCAACCCCAGTGATGATAAGATTACACAAAAGAAAGCAAAATATACAAAACGGGTTGATGATAAATATTGTACAATAAATGGAGAATAAGCCGGTTTTCTTGCTGTCACACTCTTTGCAGTTTTCTGCAATTTTTCCATCACTTGAGGCAGCCCTACCAATTATTTCCATCGTATTGGGTGTCCCCTGAAAAAAAAACCTGACAAAAATAAGGATTTGAAAGATTCCTTTTCAGGAACTTCCTCTACCAACTATTTCCTCCTTTTCAAATGGGGCTTTCAGAGAGGAAGTGGTGGCCAGCAGTAACATTCCCCATGGGAGGGACCCATCTTCCCTTCACATGTGGAGAAGCGAGAATATCCTCTTATGAGGCAGAGCAGGAAAAGAAATCATCCTTTCATCGGCAGCGTATTCCGACCGGATAGGTGTCTGGTGCCGTGTCCATGATGGTACCTTCTGAGGAGTCATTGCCAGTTGGCTTCAAGCCCCACATTGCAGAAGGACAATCAAGAGCCCACTGGTTTATCCTCTACCCTACTTATTTGGGTTGGAAACAAATCAAGACATTAACAACCAAATGAAAAAAAAGCAACCCTTGATCTTCACTCAGATTCTCCACCGTGGAAAGATTTTCTTACATCCTCAGTGAGATGCTCAAATATTTCTCCTTCTTGCTAGCAGGCACAGAGTTGGTGGAAATGTTTCTTGCAGCTTTTCATCTTTTTTTTCCCCAGTTTGCAAACCCAGTTTCCTGCCTTCTGAGTATTCCTTTGCTCCTTATGAGTGCTTACTAGGTATGCACCTAGTAATGCCAAGGTTGCACAGGAGCTGTGTGCTTTGAATATATTTTGTTGTATTTAGGTATGTAAATCACAGCTGAGCTCCCTAGGTAAGATTTTAAACAGAGGGGAAAAAATAGAGGAGTACAGTTAGGATGAGGCATGGACTCAGTGGATGGTAGAGGGGGAAGTCTGCAGCAGAGAAGCCATCACCTCCCTTATCATTCTCGTTAGACGCAGTGTGTTTATTGCAGTATCCAAATGTCCGGTATCCCACAGGAGCAGCAGCCGGTGGACCAAGCAGCAGCTCTGCCTCCAGCACTAAGGCATCCGATGGCACACTCCACACCCCCAGAAAGCATCCAGACCACTGGGGAGCCCCGAGCACACGCTGCTGGCCCGGGCTGCACGATGCAGCCACGCAGCCGCCACATGTGGTCCAGAGCTGAGGCTGCCCTGGGGAGCCAGACGAAAAGCAGGCGCTCGCTGGCGGCCCGGCAGAATATCCCTTGTGCACAGATGTTTGGAAAGGCAGGCTCAGGGGGGGCACAGAACAGGACAGCGTCCCCGAGGTGTGATACCACCAGGAACGTTTGCAAACACCATTTAGCGGAAGTCAGATGCCTATTTATCGCTTTCAAAGGGAGACGAGATCGGCTGTTAGTGCTTGCAGGATCAAATGGGTAAATTAGAGGCAGAAAAGATCGCCATTCAGGCTAATAGGATTTACACTCTCAAATCAAGTTACGTGGATGCATTATAGGGAGTTCACATTGAGGGGAGCCAATTACCCCATTAGCACTAATAGGAATTGCACTAAGGCATCATGTGAGAAGACACATGCAAAAAGATCGCAGCTTTCCCTCACTTAGGCAGGATTGTTTTGCTGAAACAAGGCAATAACTGATGGATTTTTTCCCCCTAAACACGGGCCAGGGTTTAGATGTTAAGTATTGGCTTCATCCAGCCCTTTCATTCATAAAGCTGGGAAGAACCTTCTTCCTGGAGAGCAGTTATGAGCAGTTATATCACCTCTCCTGTACCTGTTGCCACCTCTGTTAATACGCAACAAGGGCATAAACCGAAGTCCTTCTGCTGCTAAGGAAGCTGCATCCAGGGATCTGTGGTTCCTTCTGACTCTCTGAAGCTGCTCCCTGGCTTTGTCTCCAGTTGCTGCTGTTTATCACCATCTCTTCACTGGCGAGTGCCCAGCGGACACATTTCTTTCCTCTGCAGTGCATGGAGGCATCTTAAACCGATACCTGTAAGCCTAATGATGGTTCTGTAATGAAGAAAAGGCAGCAAAATTAAATGCGAGTGGCACATTACCACACTTGTTTTTAATTGATATTTAATTAAAAAGTTAATTATTAATTAAGTTTATCAATTGCACATCAGTTGTTCAATAGAAAAAGGGCTCATTCATTTAATTATCTGCGTGCAACCGATAGTATATGCTTTTTAGCCAGGCAAGGTTATCTCTGCATCTGTTCTAATTTAGATCAGTTTAGCTTCTAATCTATCGAGAGTGCTTCTTTTTGCGAGCTTTTGATTTGATCTATAAATGTTTACTCACAGAACTGTTGGGTTTTAGAAGCTGATCAAATAAAAGGAAGAGTTACTCGGAGTTGCGTTGCGCTCACCAAAGGGCTGCGGTGGAGCCTTCTTGCGAAGAGCAGCTCGGGCTTTGCTTTAACAATGCGCCTGCTGTAAAAGTTTCAAAAAAGATAAACATCCACCCTGAAAGTATGTTAATAGCCCAAACAATGGGGAATCTTCAAAGGGCAGAGAGGCCTGAGAGCAGAATACAGTGACAGACGGCCACCACCGCCTGGGGAACCTCCTCGCTGCTCTTGCTGCAGAGAGGATTGCGGGTCACAGACCATGGTGAGGGCTGTACAGAGGTTCCAGCTCCAGCCCAGGGTGTCAGGGAAACACTGGTGTTCCTACAAAGAACTAGGGCTCCGGCTTTCCTTTCTCTTCAAAGTTATGCCTAGGTGCAAATCAAAAGCTATTTATAGAGGTTTTTTGATGCCACATAGTAAACCTTGTAATAAACTCTTCCAGTACTTGGATAGTATAACAGAGAAAGATGCCCCGTGGAGGCCGTGACTCCAATAGTATATTCTAATAAATTATCTTGTATTTATTTTAACTGTAAATCACAGTGCTGGTCAGTTTCTAATAAAAGTAGCATTCAGTGCACATATTAAAAAATACTAAAGAGTCTTGGTACATCAGTACATTATCGGGGACCAGACCTGCTTGGTGCTGAGGATGCTGGACATCAGCAAAGTTAATAAGAAACTGAGGGTAACCAGACCTGTGAGCATTGTAGGAAGCAATAGATGGGTGCTGTGTAACTAATTAGAAACAGCCCTCAGCTCAAGCTTTCAGGCTTCAGCCCCAAAATCGGCTGCAGCTCTTGCATATCCCTGAATGATTCTCATATCCATGGCAGGATAGATGGCTTTCCACAGGCAACAACCACAGGACAGTCCCTGCCCCGGCAGTTCAACTCAAATCATGAACGCGTGACAAAAAATGCAGCAAACTGCAGAGGGTAAGGCAAGGAAAAGGTGAGAGAAAAAGATGCTACAGGACAGAGGGTGGAGGGACTGCCTTGAGGGGGCAATGCTGAAACAGATGTGTCTTTTCAGGGCTTAGTTAATCAAGCAAAGGAAATGTATCACAACAAGTAAATAGCTGCAGCACAGAGGTTCATATAATTCAGGTGAATGCCCAGAGTCTGCAGCCTGTATTTGATCTGAAGACAACAAGCCCAGGGCTGTCTCCCATCTCCTGAATGAAAAGCACTAAGGGGAGAGGGCTTTTAAAAGGAAGGTAATTTACAATGCAATATTGCCGGGGGTGGTGGTGCTGGTGTGTTTGTACAACTGGAAAGACGATAAAAGAAATCTCCATGAATAGTAACTCTATGTTTATAGATGGGTGCCTCTTTGCCAACACTGCATGCAATGTGCATTCATCTTCACCAGATATTCAAGTGGCAGGACTTTTTCAAGCAACAGTGTTTATAGAAAATGACTGTTTTGAAGCTTTACACACTAGAATTTGAGGAAACTTAAAATTTACATTTACAAACATCATCAGTCACCCTATCTGATAAATCAGAACAGAGGAATCTGGCTTAACTGCTATAGATGGGCAGCAAACAGCAGTTGGTTTCTCTAGAGATTTGCTAACGTGGGTTGAAATAAGAAATGTAGCATGCATCTTCTCACAGATACTCTGAAAAAAAAAAAAAAAAGCCAAACATATCAAAGCACTGATTTGTGAGGAATTATATACACCAGGTGCTCTTTCTTGACTAGGGGACAAAACTGGAAAATTTCCTTTCTGTTATATCACCCCATTTTGATGAAGCATTGAGCCACAGGATGCTCCTTTCCCTCCAGTGACAGGACTGAAGTGAAAATAAAGAACTTCCACATTGTCACAAGTTATCAATGAAAGTGGCATACAAGCCAGCAGCTCTGAGAGATGGGAGACAAGGCAACAAAAAAAGCCAGTTTGTTTGTTCTTTAAGGTGCCACTGCACAACAAGATGGTTGATAAAGTGAGAGTTTTTTTGACTGGAGCTTTTCCACAGCTGGGGGACGCCAGAGAGCCCTTTGCCTCCCCCTTGACCCCATCCTCTGCTTAGGATCCTCTGCTGTATGATAAGGAGTGAATTAACACTGCAACTGTTTCCTAATAGGAGTGCTAATTTAGTCTGTCATCCCCAGTCGGCCAGCTATTCTCACAAAGCCTGTAAGAATTTCATATGTCTGAGCTCTTTAGGCTTTGCTGCCAAATGAGTCTGAAGAAGTCACTTGGGGAGGAATTGAGAGATGCCTGATGTAGGCCTGATGTAGGACGTCACACCATTTGTCTTTGAATTCTTGGGTTGAACAATTTCCACATCTATTGAGCAGTAGGACTTTTAGGATGAGACCATTTCTTTATAAGTTATGAGAAACCAATAAACACCTTCCTTCCATCCCCTGCAGATGCAGAAATAAGTTAAAAAGTACTGGGTTCCTCTAAACTTAGGGCCCAAGAGACTCAATGCTTGCCTGAGTGTTAACTCTGACTTTCTGCCCCAAAGGGTGAACCTCTCCAGTTGTCAACAAGCAGTAAGCAAGCCATCAATCAAGGAAGAGCCAAGTCTTCACACAACACTTTGATTAAAACTTTGGTTTCAAAGCTGAATCTCCTGTGCCCTTCTGCAGTCCTGGGCTCCACTGGCAAACAAGCGCAGAAATGCCGCTGGGGAAAGCATGTTTGTGTGAGATTTCCAACCCAATTTTGCAGACTCAGATGTTAGGCAGTTTAGATAAGGGGATGATTAGAGGTCTAAGCCTAAGGTTTGAAATACCCAGACTTCCTGGAACCACTGGTGCAAATCCCAGCAGGGCTGACTCAGCCTCCACCTCCCGATGAAGATAAAGTGAGCTCCATGCACAAGTGTGACTTGTGAGGCTCCACCAACCAAGACCCCACTGGGGTGGAGATAACGATGGTGTCAACAGTGTAAAAGGGGATTCCTGACGTGGTGAAGGCGAAGAGCCCTGGGTCTGTCCCCACCACAGCTCCTGCTGGTGCTCCCATTCCTGGGCTCTGCCACAAGTGATTTATGAATCCTGAACTTTTCTAGAATTTCACTCCTGCATGTCCTGGTGTGTATGTCCAGAGTCTTGCAGTGCTCCTGGCAAAACTATGGCCCTTCTTATCTTTCTGTTGCGCCACATATTGACCCCTTCAGGGGAGCTCTGTATCAGCACACTTTGTGACTCACTCAGAGAAAAGCCCTACAGAATCATATTACATCACTTTTCTATCAATCAGTGCTGTGATCTATTAATTTTTACTTCAGAAAATAAACCAAATTCTCAAATTTCTGGTATGATCTTCACACAAATATTTAGTTTGCCAAGTGCAACTACCCAAAAGTTATCAGCAAAAACCTTTTAATAAACAATCAGAACTAATCGATTTATCCTTTCTTTTCCTTTCAGCTACTGGACAATTAGCCAACATGACAAAAAATTCTAGCATGCATTTCCTCTTTGAAATTATTCATAATGTTCTCCTTTAATAACTCACAGAGTACTTGCAATTTATTCTTTTGTGCCGTGTTCTGAAAATTAAGTCATCTGATCAGGGGCTCCTCAGGAAAAAAGATAAAGAAAACCATACAATTTCTGTAACCATCAAACACAGCATTGATGACTGATTTCACAACGAAGCCTATCATTTGAAATGCACTTTAGGAACATATTGAAACAGCAGAGCTAATTAAACCTTTGCTTTCCAGTAGCATTCACCTCATTACAGCTCAGACATTCACAGGGCAGCAAATCTGCATGGGACACACATACTTGAATATTCTCAAGTAAAACTGCAAAAAAGACAGAACCAGACCCACATTTTGTCATTCCTCACCCCATACCAACAGATTGATCACATTGACCAAACCAGGTCACAGGTACTCAGTTCTATTACTCAGTCCAACATAAAAACAGCAGTAAGAAAATTTTAACCCATCCTCTCTCAAGCTCCTGTTTTCACTTTGGCTAACTGGATGATTACTCATCAGCACCTCCACTCCCAAAATGTTCTCCAAGAGAGGCAGGAAATAATGTGCTCATTCAGGGTTCTTTGAGCCACAAGAAGCATCTCCAAACTGCCACCCATGCAATCACACAGGCGAATTCAAAACAAACAGTTAACTTCAAGGGAGGTGGAAATAAAGACCCTGTTTTCCTGAACTTCATGTTCCCATGGTTGAATTTTCCTGTGTCCTAAAAGGTACAAATCTCATGGAGGTGTTATGACAGAAACACTTCCAATGGCTGCAGGACAATACCTTACCCTTCTCTTCCTCTTTCTCATATCGTTTTATGCTAATTATACTGCTTCTGCATGTGCAAAAGCTTTTCTTTTGGTTGAAGTAATGGTTTGGTTGCCTCTTCTCCAAGTGTTTTAGTTTAACAAAACAAAACAGGAACACAGTATTTTTGAGACTTCCACCTGCCTGCCATCTTTCACTGAACCTTGCACGTAGGCTCCAGTGTTACTGAGAGAAGGAGTGGAACATATTTCTTTTATGCCAAGGCTTAAAATTACCCCAGAAGACATGCATGCACACAAGGAAAACTAAATTACTTAGTGGAATCCTTGGCTTTCCTAATAAAAGTGTCCACCTTCTGGTTTTTAATAAAATGCAGCCAGCATTTTCACTCTGCTTTGGTCTTGCTTAAATTTAAATTCCCTTGGGGCAGTGTCTTTGCCTTTCTATTTGCTTTTAAAATGCCCTATGTGCCCAGCAGCTCCAAATATAATCTCTAGAGCTGCAGGGAGAAAAGTCTCCATGAAGACGCGCCTGAATTTTGTAATGCAGTTGTCTCCATCTTGAGATATCCTGGTGAAGAAAAATTTCCTCGACAGGGTTTCACTAGTACAAATACTTGTTTTTTGTCATTTCATGTTAGAGTACACATGAAGACTGCATCTGAGCTTGGGTATGCATTCACATCAGAGCAGCTTTGTAAGTGAAATTCCTGCTCAGAGAACAGAAAGAGTGATTTTTCTTGACTCATCCCAATTCGGCAATAAAATTCAAATGTGGCAAACCAGACCATCCAGGCTTTTTATTTTTCCTTTCTTTCTTTTCTCAATTCCTCACCCCTCCCTTTTTTTTTTCAAAGCAACAAACATTTTGTTGAATTGTTCTAAATAATGACAACATTTGAAACCACTTCAGTCTGTTTAAGATCTCAAGGGGAAAATTTGGTGAATAAATGACTCAGGATAAATCAAATCATTTTGTTCTAATAACTGTGTCTCTCACTCTCCTTATCTCAATTGCTGTCCCTACTTCTATGTGCTCCCAACTCCTGGGCATCACCCTTTGCTCTGAAGTCACTGCACTTGTCTCCAACTCTGCAGTGGTCTTCATCCCACCTACTCTCATTGAGCTCTCAGGTTTCTCCTGTCTCATCTTCCACTGCAACTCATTTCTCCATGCAGTTCCCAGCCTCCATCCACCAGCCCCACTCACCTGGCAGTGCCTCCTCTCCCTCCCTGCCCATCAAGCCTGCTACACAGCTCTCTCCGTTGTCTGCCTGCTCTTCTCCCCTAAAATCAAGTTTCACATAGGTACAACCCCACCTGGACCAGACTCTGGTACCTCTCTACACCTCATTGCAAAACGAAGCCAACATCCTCCGCTTCTCCCCTCTCTCCCCTGCACCACCACCCCTCCCCATGCTGCTGTTCAGCGTTTGGCACAGTAGCTGCAAAGCTGACAGCGTCCTTTCCCACTGCCTTTGGGTACGGCCTGCATGGGAAACGCCACGGGACACGGAGCTGCCTCCCGTGCCCAGGCTGCGTGGCAGAGTCAGGAGAGGTCAGGCCGCTGGCTTGACCTCCTGAGCCCATCTGCCTCCACGCAAGGGAAGACACATGCTCTAAACATGGATTATCTTTTCAGGACATTTGTTTCGGGAGCGAGTTGCGCTAAGCAAAGGTACGTCAATTGATAATAAACCTGCTCCACACTGTCATTTGTGGGTGATTTGAGGAAAACCAGACCATGTAATCAGGTCTAAGGGGTCCCTAATACCAGAGACGCTGGTGCTGTCAGCTATAGAAAATAATTAGAACGTTATCCCTGTGGCAAGGAGAATGTAAATACATCTAAAATACGACATAATGACATTCTCCTCTGTAAGCCAGGGGATCTGCTTCAAATAAAAGGGCCATTAACACAACAATTAAAGCCGAGGGGGCCGGTGAAGTAGGGAGCTGGCCTGGTGCAGGGCGAGGCGAGCGAACGCCCGGCGTAAATCTTTCGCCATCCCAGCCAGGAATGTGACTATTAGCCCTCTCATGACCCGAGGGCTTCCCAATAATGCATCTGCTCTCTGTCAGGGCCAGGATTTCGTAACGCGCTCCAGTGCGAGCCCAGGGCTGACTCCACGGTGCGGCGCCAGAGCGGGAGCCGGCGGGAGCGGGGAGGCTCCGCGCTGGACCTTGGCCCCAGTTCAGCAAAGCACTTAAACCACGGCCCCTGGACACGTCTCCTCCCAGGGATGTTCGGGCACTCAGACATGAGCGATGGGTGGGCTTCACTCAGTCGCTTTCCCGGAGCAGAGCTGGACCTGTGGTCATCTCCAGCAGTCCTTCTCTCCATCTCCGTTGTGGGGAGGTGCCCGCGGAATGGGGAACGTCCTCATGAAACTCCAGCTCAGGGAACCTGCAAGAACCAAGACACGGAGAGCACCATGGAAATTAAGGCATTTTTCAAAGGAAATAATGTCACTGCTTTCACCATGCAGGCAGCAAACACTCTGAAGAGGCTCCAAGCAACGCTGAGATAGTATTATCTATAAGCTCTTTGGCAAACTTTCGGAAATGATGGACAAGTGCTTGGAGAGGCCAGCAGTTCCCACCTTTCATCCAGTCTGAAATAGGTGATGATAAAAGTCCCAAACGTATCAGGAACTTTGATTCCAGACAAAATACATCCAGCACATCCCTGCAGGTTGTTGGCAAAGGAAAAATACCGCTGAACTGGCAAAATCAGCTTCCACAATAACATCAGGCTCAGGCATAAGTTTTCCTAAAGCTGACAGGTTAGGTCACAAATAAAAAATTTATTTGCTTCCTTTTAGAGAGGAAAGTCTCATCAGGTTCAAAAGACTTTGTCTTATTTTTTTTCTTTGTTTTTGATTTTTAGTTTTGTGACTTTTTGTGGTAAATGCAAAATTTTTGTATGCATTTTTGGTGCATTTTGGTAAATGCACCAAATTTTTGTATGTCCGGTGGAAATTTGTAAATGCCAGAAAACAGGAAATGGTTGAGTCATGCAGGAAGAGAACAGTACAAAATTCAGCTCTTTGGGAAAAATCTGTCAAAAGTCAGTTTTATTGCACCTATCCTCTTTTTCAATTCTAATAATGCTTCTAAGAGCATGACATAGCAGGGTCTTCAAAACAAAACAAAACCCACAGAATTGTACTTTTAAGCCCCAATGTTTCAAAGGTAACCTGCTACCTGTGTCCTGTTTTGGGCATATGGACGTTCCCGCTTCCCACCCCAAATGAATAAATAGTTGCAGAACATACAAAAACTTGTAAACCTAGTTAAAAATGAATGCTGATTTTAAAAAAGAAGGTAATTAATGTCCTCTCAACCTTTATAAGTAAGGAAGATCTGAAAATAACAACTACAGAAGTCACATTTCCCTTATGAAATCATATGAAACACCCAGAAGACACACAGAGATAATTTCTCCCTACATTAATGACTTTCACAAAAGCAGCCCTTGTTTAAGAACTGAGAAGCAAAATAACTCAAGGTACACTAACTGAAAACAAGACCTTGATATCCAGAAATATTTGCATCTCATGAAATGAAGTTGGGCTCTGGTTGCCAAGAAATTCAGAAATTCAGACCCAGTTTTGGGGCAAAGAGAAAATGTCTCATACTGTCTGGGTTGTGTGGGCACTCAGTCCATCTCCCACTGATGGATACAGGATCGAGACTCTTTAGGGGATGGACAACTGAGCTAAGAGAGAATTATATGTGTCAAAGTAGAGCTCACAGCACAGTAGGATCTCAATATGGAAAAAATTACATAAACAAAAAATTATCTGCATGTCCAATATAGAATAATCTTTCAAGATACTCATTACAAGTAAACACAGGATAATAACTAATGGATAAGCTAATTAGTCATGCAAATCTGATGGATTTTCACTGCCTCCTTCCAGCCACTTACTTCTTTAGAAGGCATTTCATTTTCTGAGTAGTGCACAGTTTAGCATCCAATTCGTATTAGCTGGGCAAAAAGACAGTCCTTTAATCTTCTGACACTTGGGTCCTCAGTGTGAAACACAGGGAAACTGTCCAACGGAGAAACAAAATGAGTGATAATAAAAAAGAAAATATTAGCAAAAGCTCCCATGGAACAAAATGAGGTGGTGTTCTCTGGCAGATCTCATGCCTGAGCATTGTGGACAGCAGTCAATTATAACCTGCGATTGCAGGGACAGCACCTGACACATGTGTCCCTTTCAATTATGTGATCTGCCTTATATATAATAAAGCTGGTAAAAAGGATCTGAAATAAACCACAGCCAGCCTTTATAACTAAGGTCACACTGGCCAAAAGGGTTGTGAATGTTCCAGCAAGCTAGGAACAAGTTTCTAGACAGCTGGAGACATTTTGAGCAAACATGGGCCAAATTAAACCTACGTGGGAAGCCAAAGTGAAACCAGTAAAAGCTTGCCTACTCAGATGACTTTTGTTTGAGCTGGAAGCTAAATTCAAACAAAATTCCTGGGATGATGCTGCTTTGACTGTGACAGCAGACACCTGAGTCATGTGATAAGCACTTTGCTTTAAAAATTCCACCGTGTCACTCCTGAGAACACTTGCATATCAGATCCATGAGAAGCAAAAACAAGGGGGGGGGGGGAAAAGGAAAAATAAAAGCTTTTGTACAAACCCTGTGAACCAAGTCCCCTATGTCTCTTTCCTTCCAGACATTTGTGAAAAAACAGCTCACTGGAACCACAAAAAACAACAACTGAGCAGCATTCTAATATGGGACATCCTGCTGGACCAGCCTGAGCCAAAGGAAAAAAAGAAAGCCACAAATGTCAGAACTCAAATTGGACACTCAAACCTAAAGCCTTACATTTTGGTGCATTTTTTTCATTTAAACTAGTGTAATCAATTGGTCACCATAATAGAGGCTTCAAGCAGCTGGCTCAGTTAGGTCCATCTGTGACGAACCCTGGAACCAAAGCCATGTGTTCTAAAGTACACACACTTGGAAACACAAATAAATGATTAGCTATTGTGTCTTAAAATATCTACAGTTGACTTTGTGCATCACCACTAATAAGTATTATAGCACACTGTGTAGTCCTAATGTTGTCTGTGGAGCTTCCAATCAGTTCCCTAGAAATACACTTCATACAGTATTGAGTCCTAGGGACAGATTTTCTCTCATATCGACTTAAAAACCATGGGTGAAGTTTTATCAAGGGTCATTGCCTTGTGCTAATGACCCTATTTTGGGAAAGGCTGCAGTTCAGAGGGCACGAGAAATAGTATGAAGAGATTATCAAGAAAGGAAAGACTATAAAACAAGATAGGAACTTGGGAACTTCCCAGGAAGCAGTAAATGGGAAACTGGAAGGCAAAAATCCTTCCTAATTAACTTAAAAGAATTCTTTAAAAGCAGACCCTTAAAAAAGATTAGTGACAAGGTCCACAAGTAGGTCTTATCCACCTCTCTCTACGAGGTAGTCTCTACTTTGCTTCCCCCTGCCATCTGGGCAACAAGACTTCATGGCTCCCCTGAGTAGAGCAGGGCACTGTCAGATACCCCCACACTGGTCCCCCAGTGCCCACCAGCCTGGGAACAAAAGGCTGCAAGGATGAAGCACAGCTGAGCCCAGTCCTAGCATGGCGTCAGATCATGGCTGGACCACGACTCCCAGCCAGAGTCCAGCTTGGACCCAGGAGCTGGAAAATGCTCCTTGGCCCCTATTCCACCTCTGGGATGTTTTTCAAAACTGAACCTGCTGCAGAGCCAATGTCTGATAAAATGGAACCTGGGACTCGACCAGGCCTGTTTTTTGGATTTACAACCCCAAAATCCAGCAGCCAAGACACCACAAATCCAACAGGATGCCTGAGAAGTTGGGCTGCTGCAGGCCCCATGCATTTAAGGTCCGCATTTGGGTTTACTGTATGTTCCAGTATGGTGAAACTCTCCCTTTCATGGCATTTTGCTTCAAATAGGACCCACAGGTGCTAGGTTTTGCTGTCTCCACCTTCTCCACCTTCACTTTCTCTCTACTCTCCACTACTGCTGCCTTTTTCCATGTTTAGCAGCCTCAAAGATAAACTCAGTAAGTAAATGGCCAAGGGATGTTGAGGCTGCTGCAAGAACAAAACCAACCACTGACTCTCTTTTTATCTATTAAAGCAAAGGCTTAAATTCTCCTAAGAATAAAATGGGTTTTGTTGCAAAAGAAAGAAAAATTCCTAGCAACAACAAGAACAGAGATAAATGTCCTAAGAGAATATCATGGAACTGGAGTAAATTACTTTAAAATAAGAAATCCAGGGTGATGGGGAAACTCCCCAAAAGTGAACAAGTGCTTTTCACATCTCAAATAAGGAAAAGATTCCCCCCCCAACCCCCCTTTTTTTTCTTCCTTTCTTTCTAGCAGCTAGAAATCCCATCTGGTTCCTGTTTCTATTCGTCTGATCTCCCAGAAATTTCTAAAAGCCATAAGCATCAGCCAAAAATTCCCCAGGCATGGACTCCTTTCCAAAATAGCCCACAAAACGGCATTTTTTAGGTGGGTTGGTTTGGAAGGAGCAGAAGGGGGGAGTGTTGATTTCTGTAACATTCCTAGGAATTTCTTGCATCTATTCTCCCCTGTAGAATTTCTTCTCTGCCTGAATTCACTTTCTGCTGTCACGCTGGTCAGCACTGGGAGTGCCCACTCCCATGTGGCAGCATCCAGCTCTTCTTGTGGGAGCTCACAAGATGATGAGAGGCTTTTATCCCCAAGGAAGGCAAATGAAGTTGCAATTCCCTTGCAGTTGAGGTTTCCTCTGCTGGGTTGGTCTCTGTGCTGCATAACTGGACATTTTCCCTTGCTAAGGTGTTGTCAAGACAGGAATTTTGGAATTAGAAATTGGTGTAAATAGGCAAGATGGATGAGACAAAAAGGCCTGGATCAACTCTAAATGCTCTACTTCATGGCATTAGGGACAGGTGGAAGAGGTTTTCCAGCACATCCCCAGCTCCCATCTCACCTGGAAGCAGAGGCAGTGCCGTGTGGCACCATCAGCTCTCATGGCTGAAGGAAACAGGGGCTCTGAAAAGCAACCAGTGTGTTCAACTTCTGCACGCTTAGGATCTGATCCAGGCAGGCTTTGTAAAGGTGGTTAGCTTTCACTGACCTTGGCGTGTGCTTAAGAGCTTCCCTGGACACTTTACATAACTAAGACCAAATGAAAGCAGCCCCATTTAATTCATCATGAATACACCTCTTGATTGCACCCATGCTTCTTGTAAAGGTGCACAGACCTATTATGGAGACTCCAAGCTTCTTGGTCTCCTCTGCTTTTGAAGCCTTATGATCCTTCACTGAATCAAGCAAACTTTTACAATCTTTCAGACAGTGATTCAGAAACACAGGGAGAACAGGGTGGCTCCAGAGATTGGATGTGGACTCTAGAGATCTGTCCCCCAACAAAAAAGCAGCCCAGGTCACTGATGACTGTAGGTTGCTACTTTTAGACATCTGAATTAATGAAATTATTTTAACCTCACAAAAGAACCCAGCTGCCTCACTGGGTCCATCCAGTATTTATAGTAGAGTAACAGAATAATCTAAAAGGTCACAGCCTTATCTCTACACCCTGCACTTGCTTGTGCTTGCTTAAGAAAATAAGCCAGAGGCATAAGAGAGAGGAGGCAGGCTCTAAGGCTCTGTGGCACAGCTGCATGACACAATGCCATGCTGTACAGAGTTCAGCACATTCTCTTGTGTTGTCAAAACACATCCACTCAACAAGTCTTGGGTCATCTTAGTATCTAGTCCTGTTTAAGAAGATACCACTGGAGTTCCCTGGCTCCCCTGGCACAGCTGTGGCATGTCAGAGATCACCAAAAACCCCATGGCATCCCTTCGCCCTTCCCAGTCACAAAATATTTAACTTAGCCTGCTTTTTGTACCAAAAACCAACTGGCATTTCTTGTCCATGCATGGTCTGAGATGCTGCGAAGAACATCTCTCAAACCCTCTGTACAATTAAATACTTCATCAATAAAAAGTAAACACACTTCATTTTCTATTATAAAAGAATCTCTCCCTCCCCCCCACAATGTTTTATTTTAGCAAGTGCACTCAACCATGTTCTCAATCTGCACTTCATTTCCTCCTATTCAGTTTTCTGTGGTTCACAGACAAAAATACCTGGGGGAAAAAAAAAAAAAGCACAATACCAGATCCCAGGGGGCTCTGATTTACCACAGGAGAAAAATGTGTAGTGCTGTACAACAGGAGCCTGCTGCCCAGGATGGGAGCTGGAGACATAATGGGTGGGACAGCAGTGCCAAGAGCTTCTCAAATCCTCTCCCAGCCAAGGGTATCCCCAGGAGAGTATCCCTGTCTTCTTCATCTATCCTTTATCCCTGTAGAAGTAGTAAAGAAAGCAATGGGGCCTTCTTGTGCAGGGCATTCCTCCAGCCCAAGGAAAACAGCAAATAAGAGCTTTAGTCCCTGTTCCTGCCAGACCAGGCCCTTTCATCAAAATGGAGTAAATATGGAGAAAAGCATTTCTGCAGCCATTTCCATCCATGAGGATCCTATAATGCTGGGTATTTTGCAACTGTGGTTGGCATAAGACATGAAAGCAGGCAGAACCTGACAGCAGATCGCCATGGAGTTTATAGAGCAAGATGTGCAGCAAGATGACATGGCCATTCTCCTTGCAATTTGGGCAGAAGGAGGTTTGGGAAGAGAGGTTTGGTGTTCTTGGCAATGAGGTTCTTCTCACCCGCTGCAGCACAGACTTTCCTCACCAAACAGATGCTTCTGGTGCTGCTCCCTGTCAGAGAGAAAACAGGACACAGGTGAATCAAGCCAAAAGAATAATCTATCAAAAGAGAGCCAGCAGATCCTCCTCCTCCACTGCAGCAAGTCAGGGCAGCCAAGGGATAGCTGGTAAGGCTGGGGATGGAATTGTGTCCGTCCCAGCAGGCATGGTCCCACCCCACCCATTCCACTGGTCACAGTGATGATGGAAACCACTGCAGGGAGTTCACTCACACATTTTATCACATCACTTCACCCCAAGTAATGTGCAACTAGACACTAAATAGGTGACACAGCATTAGAAACATCAAGGCTTGTGTCTGTGCTCCAGCTTCCCCTGCTATCCCCAGCTGAGAATTGCAAATTACAGGGTTTGTTGGAGTTGATGCAGCAAAGAGGAAGGAGAGCAACAGAGCCAGGCCAGAGATGAAAAAAATGGAGAAAGGAAAGACTGGGAGAAGGAGGGCACCTGGGGCTAAATACAAGTGTTAGGGAACAGAGAAGAGTTTGTAAGCACAGGGATGGGAAGGCAGAGAGGGAGAGCCAAGGATAAATTGTTTTGATGAGTGCTTCAACCCTGAAATAAATATAATCACCCAAGGGGGCTGTGTGACTCAGTCTGACATTTTGGCTATTTTTTTCGTGCCACCAGATGTAATCAATTTAGCTGGGGGGGCGAGGGGGGAAGCACACACATATTTTTATTGCGTTCTAATATCCGCAAAAAAAAAAAAGTATGTGTTTTGTTTTGTTTTGTTTGGGTTTTTTTCTAGTCATAGTATATGGCACTTTGTGCAGAACCAAGCACAAGCAGAACTTTCTCCTGCCCTTTACCATCACAGAAACTGGAGTTTTGGGGACTGGGTGCAGATCAACCCCCTCATCTCCACTGCAGCAGGGAGAAAACCCCCGAGCTGGAGGAGGATGTAAGGGGTAGCTGTGCAACTCTATTCACATTTGCCTCAATACGCACGAGGGAACAAATATGGCCAATAACATCCTAAGATATTGTCGTGCTGAAATTCTTTGTTTACCAAGAAACGACATGTTGAAAGCCCTTGGCATTTATGAAGCAGATGATTTCTATTCATTTATTTGAAGCATTTTACAGTACTTACCCAGACACTTGGAGTGATTAACTTGCCAGATCTCATGTGGAGGACTGGGGCAGATGGGTGAGCTCCAGAAAAATCTCTCAGTGTCCTAGAGGAAGAGGGACTCGGGTGGGTGATGCTCACCCTTCTACACCCATCCAGTACCAAGGTAAGGGAGGGGGCCTGTACTGCTTGTTTCTTTCAGCTGTATCTTCAACTGGGCATTCAGAAACCTTCAACTCCTGTCCAAAACTTTGGGGAAATGTTTCTGTTAAACAGCTCCTGCATTCCACCCAAGGGCTGATGCTGTTCTGTGGTAGGTGAATAATTCTCATATTTACTCTCTGCAAAATATTTTGGACTCCGGAGAGTTTTTGCTCAGGCAGACTCCTCCTGAATTAATAACAGCTTTGCCTGAGCAACAGCTAAGAAATGAGAAGACAGTGCTTCAGAAATCCATATTTTTTAATTCACCTTGGTCATGGGCTCTGCAGATTAGAGTGCTGGTGGGAAATACCTACTCCCCTCTTTCTGTTATACAACTGTCTGCCTCTACCTCCTGCCCATGTGTCTTTGAAGGAGCCATAGGAACTTAGCCCAACACAGGACCTAGGATCACACACCCAAATCTGAACACTGAACTGGTTGCCAAGCCTCCATCCAATGACCAACATAATGCCCATTATATCCAACATCTAACCCATAACTGAACCTGCATTTATTTCAAAATCTGCAGAGATGCAGCAGCCCTCAAGAGTTATTTCCACCATGACTAGATTTTTGTGTGTCTTCTCCTTGGATGGCTATTGGCATGGAAAAGAAGCCCTAAACTTTCCCTTGTAAGGCCTCTGTTTTTCAGCTCTCATTAAATTAATTCCCCTCCCATTTCCTAGGAGGCTCTGTGCTGAAGGCCATCAGGAACAGGGGAGTTCTGTGAGGCTGCTTAGTTTTTAAAGATGGTCTCTAGTATATCTTAATTTTCAACTCTGAGCACACATTTTTTTCTCTCTTCAGCACATCCCCAGAATCTTAAACTCTACTTCAAAATCAAATCCATTGCATTTATTTAAAGTGTCACAGTTGCTCTTATCTGTCGTGTTAATTATAAAGACTTTTTTTCCCTTTAAGTGGGAGTCGTTTGAAATATATATAAATGATTCCATAGCATGACTTCTTATCACCTATTCTAATGTTTCAAGTCAAGTCATCCACCACGATGCATCCTGGGTATTTTGGAAATTAGCCATTTTGAATGTGGCTTTTGTGCAAGGAACTACTTCTTGTGCTCTGTGCATAGTCTACACTGATTCTGTACATGTATGTACATGTCTGAAAGTGCCAAATTTAGATCTACCTGTAGGGAGAATCTCTGAACATTCTCAGAGACTCAGAAGTTGCCCCATCACAATGGGGTAGAGAAAGGGAAAGAGAAAATTCTACAGCTGCACAATGAGCTTGTATTAACTCTGTAATGCCATTAATCCTTGGACTGGAACTTGCTAACTTTTGAAGATTTAATTAGTTAAGCTTGGAATTTGGTTATCCTAGCTTTCTAAGAAAAGGAAGGTTGTCTAAGGAAAACAATCTTTAAGTTTGAAAATCCTGAGGAAAAACACATATTAAAACCACAAGCCTCCTATAAATGATAAATTCAACCCTGGAATCACTGGTTCAGAATCACCATGAATGGAGATCTCCCAGTTCCCAGAGGTAATTTTTAATCCTGCAGTCCTAAACAGATTTTTCTGCATTTCAGCAGTCCTTAAAAAAAACCCCAACCAACCAAACAAAAAACCCCCACCACAAACCAAAAGCCTCCTACCAGAGATACCCTTAACTAAGTTAACACCGGGTTTTTAAGTCTGGCATCCTCGACCCAGATAGCAAGAAAGGCGAGCTGCAAATCCAATACTTGCGCTAAGATACCCATTTTAAATTTCCACAACTTTATAACTGATAAAATGCTTTTCCTTAAGCAGAATAATTTTTCTAGCCTCCTCGCTAAGGAGATGGAGTTGAAGTAATGATAAAAAAAAAAAAAAATTGATACATTAGATGTAGGAAGTGGAGATTTTTGCCTTTATGTTTTTGAATCATCCTTAAAAAGTAGAGCAGATGAAAAACTAATGATCAAAATTTTTTTTTCAATAGAAAGTGTATTTTTTACAAAATCTGAATGTTCCATGGAAAAACTTTAATTTTGCCAGAGCTGCTTAGTTTTCCACTGGGGAAGATCTAAACAAGAGATTTCCTTTTAAGTTCTAGTTGACTGAAATGTAAGATTTTAAGTAACTTTTTCAAATAAATAAACAAATAAATAAAGTAACATCCATCCTCTATGGATTTTCTTCAGCCTGATGTCTCCTGAGACATGAAAGATGGACCACAAGGCAGAGATTAGCAAGGAGTTCCACAAAGAGGACTCCAACAAGCACAGTCCACACCTTCAGCAAAAATGTGTCGCTGGGCTAAGACGAAGCATGGAAAATTTCAACCCAAAGGGAGCGAGCCTGAGAAAGATACGAGCACAAGTGGTGGAGGACAGGCAGGAATAGCAGTTGGAGCTCTACCTCCATTCCAGCAGCACTTGCCAACCATTAATAAGTAACAGTCCCCCTGTGCAGGCCCTGCGCAGCCAAGGCGAGATAGACGCAGTCACTTGTGCTGCTTAACAGCCTGCAGCAGATACCCGCTGTGGCTGCCTGAGCAGAGATCCACACCATCATCCTTCCTCCCAGGCACATCATCCCTTGGGATGGGATGTGTTAAGGGCAATATCCTGCTTTTCTGAGCTTCCATGTATGGATCCCTCTGGCTGCTGGTGGCTTGGGAGTCCTGCAAGCAGAGGTGTGGTTGGGTACCACCAGCTCATGAACACCTCCAGCACAGACTCAGGTCCTTCTGCATGTTTTCCTTGAGCATTGCCATGACTTCCAGGTGACCAGCTTGAAGGGAGCCTGTCCTCTTCCACCTCTCTGCCTGCCAGGACTGGCCTCTCTTGCAGAAGATGATGCTCCTGTGGGGAGGAAGAGTTTCATGGAGCCTTTCCACTGCACACCTGACCTCTCCTTGTCCTCCTTGAGAACCTGGCATTGCTGAGACCTGAGAAGAATCAGAAGCAACTGCAACCTGAGTCCTGTCCTAGCCTGAGACCCCCATGCAGCTTCTCCCCACACATCTCTGCCCTCCCTCAGAGCAGGGCGGCTGTCTCCAAAAGGCAGCTCTTGAGACAATTTTCAGACAATCCAATGCAAACAGAATTTGAAAATCTATTTCTTCACAGTTTCTTCCTGCCCTGAAGCACCTTTTCTTTTTGTTTGCAATGCTGGGGCTCAGCAAAATGGAGGGTGGTTTTCTTTTTCTCTGGAAAACAGAAAGAAAAACAAAAAAAAACCAGTGTTGCCAACTCTTGCAATTTTAATCCCACAGTACTTGATGTTTTTCTTCACCCCCTCCCCAGCTTCTTGCTTCAATGTGTTATGCAAAAATCTCAGATTTCATTTTTAAAAGAGAAGAAAAAGGAACAAGCAGTTCATGGACTTCCAGGTTCTAGAAAAAAGCTGAGAAACATAAATTCAGAGCATCCTAAGGCACCTCCAAACCGAAAAAGAAAACATGGAGAAACCAACATTTATCACCTTTTTTTTTTTTCCTTAAGAGGCGAGTATAAAAACCTCTCATGATCAGAATGACCCAACTGATTTTTGAGCCCTTGGGATGAAGGATCAGCTAATTCCATAGGTATCACCAGTGGCGTGCACAGGCCAGATTTCAAATCCCCGTGCAAAAACATGGAGATGAGGAGATGTCCTGTTTTTTAGGAGCAGGGCTAAGTTTCTACCCCACACCTTGGCCTTGTGGAACAAAAAAGGACTAAATCATGGCTGGAAGAGAAGGAAGATTGCACCTTAGTGGGATTTCAAAGTTGCTCTGAGAGATGGTTCTGGGGGGTCTGTCATTCCAGGAAAACAAGTGCCCGGGTCAGCCATGTTTTTTCCTGGGAAAATCAGAAGATCCAAGGAGGTTAAAACACTGGACAATGCTGAGAGGTACAGAGTGCACACTGAGAGTATGGGCTGCCGTCTCACGCACCCCATCGTGTGCTGGGGGATCAGTCAACCCTGGGACTGGTCCCTCCTGTACTTGCTGGGTCCTTGCACTTTTAAGAACTGAGCCAAGAGAGGCCACTTAGTCCCTGTGTCAAGAACGCGTTTCCGAGGGAGAAGATGCACTCAGACAAGAAGAGCGCCTGAACTGCTTGGAGACTTTGCTTTTCCTCTGTCTTGTTCCGGCATTTCATTTTTTTTAAAATCTAAAACACAAGACATCCAACCTGAAATTTTGTGGCTGCTGTTTATGTATGGAAAATATTTAACTGTTCAAGTCAGAAAGCCCAATATTCAGAAACTTAAGGGCCATCCAAAACTCCTAGGGTCTTCACAATCAGACTAAAAATACTGTCAGAACAGGCTTCCTTGGAACAGATACTAATTTTCTGCAGCAGCGTGAAGGAATTAAAGTTGTCCTTAAGCACCAGCTGGGAGCTGCCCTGGCATTTTCATGTCATCTGCTCCCTGGTCCTCTTGTGAAGGCCATGCAGTGATGGGCTGGAGGCTTTCAGGGCTCTGCTATAATCCAGCAAACCTTGGCTGGTAGAACCAGCCCCAGAAGAGATTCCAGCTGGCTTAAGTTAGAGCAGCCATAGCGCTGTTCTAACTTAAACCACCTGCCAGTTCAGTCCTGGGCCAGCTCTAGGATCTGGGAGGTAGAAACGTGGACAAAAGACAACTTTGTCTGCTGTCTTCCTCATCTGTCCCAATAGGAGCTAGAGGTCGAAACCCCTTTTAGAGATGTCCCTGGTATAAGACGTCAGAGGGACACCTTTGAGCTCCTGGGTACCTCTAAAATCCAAGAATGCCCACTATTCAGTCCCATCTTCCTTCCTTACCTTCTCTCATCACAGCGTTTGCATTCACAATATTGAAGCCTGAACATGAGGAAATGTGCAAGGATAGGTTATTTCCTGGAACAGCTGACGCTTTCTGCCCTCTTTTGACTTTCCAGGCAGCCTCTCCCCTGCAGCTCTGGTGCCTCCACTCCTGTAAGGAACCAAGCAATATAGACCAGACAGAGAGGGCTTTTTGCTCTTTTAAAGAGTGGAAAATAAGAAAGTAAGCTAAAAACCAAACGAACAAAACTTTACCCCAATATTTCCAGAGCTGCTGATCCTGGTTTGAGCTTTGGCAGTAAGATCACAATGGATTTAAACAGCCCCAATTCACCCTTTTACAGAGACACACATAATCATGTGCAATGGTAGGAATTACCCTGATAATACAGCCTGAATTGTCCTGCCCCTGTCCTTCCTCCTTGCCTTTCGCCCTGCAGCTACCAAAGATAATGAGTAACAGTGATATTAAACAGGGATTTGGGGTTTTTTTACCTTTTTTTTTTTTCCCCAGAAAGTGGATAACACACTACAGTAGATAGAAAAATCCATCCGACTTTATTTAACTGCAACATTTATTAAGAGCAGTGAAAAGGTCAGCACGGAGCTACCAGTGTATGGGCTAAACTCCTTTCCCCAGCCTTGAATGCGACAAGAAAGCAGATCCTTTAAGATGCAACTATCTTAAGCTCCCCTCCGATGGTTAAACTCTTAGTAATTCTAGGTTTTGGAGACAAACGTCAAAGCAGAGGGCTCTTCCCTTCATTATTCAAGAAAAGGCCCCATCAATATTATCTGTAATAAGAATCTGCTGTTGACATGGCTCACCCCGCAGTTCCTGTTCCAGGCAGTAGTCCCTGTCAATAGGATTAAAGTGGAGGAATGCCTTTGACAAGTCCACTGGCTGCTGATTCATTGCTGCCATCAGGCTGCCAGCTGGGAAAGGCAACGGGCACCATGAGCCAGTGCTGCTGTGGCCAGGCAGGGACAAGTGCCCCTGAAGCTTTGATTTCTTGTGCCAGAGGGGACCTCCCTGGAGCTGCAGGGGGAAGTGGGGAGTGGGAAAGTCTGCGAGTGGTTTGCACTACTGGTGTCCTACCCTGTTGCTGTTGGCTGAGCAATGGACACATCAGCTGATGGGAAGCTTTGAGGTGGCTTGATGAGCAATGTTGGACCCAGTGGCACAAGGAAGCCATCCACCATATACGGGATGGGAAGGAGTGTTCCTCAGCCTCTGCCACCACCATGTGCTCCTCATCAGCCTGGGAGATTGCACATTGAGATGAAAGAGGGACTCTGCTCTCACACTGGAGTTCTCTCAGTGCCAAGCAGCCCCCAGGAAGCCACAAGCAGTGACACCTGAGCAGTGCTGCCCAGGTGCAGCGATGGAAGCTGACAGACCTGAGGCACAATGGCCCCGGGAACCCACAGCAAGAGGCACCAGTAACTTTCTCTGACTCTTCTTTCTCCTGGAGCTTGGCCTGTGCTTCACTGGTCATAAGGATGCAGAGATGTGCTCAAGGGAGCAGGAGTAACACCATGGTAAAAATGAACCACTGTGGTTAAAGCCCTGGAAGGAAAGCTCTGGGCACCAAGGGGTGCAGATTGCTGGTGCATAGTTGGGCACATCCAGACCTTGACAATTCTGACTTGTGTTTTCCTTCTCCTTGTTTGCCACAGCTCCCTACACAAAGGCTCTGTCATCACCCCCTGGCTTGCACAGCTCCAGGTTTGCAAAGGCCGTGGTGCCCACTGTGGACAAGCCAGAGCAGGGAAGGTGCAGCCCCTCTAGAGCCTGCAGGGTCTGGCACTGGCTAAAACACAGCACCTGACCACAAAAGTAAGGGAAAAAAGTCTGCCGGGGAAAATCTGAACCTCCTAACCTTCTACCTCTCAACTCATCGAGTGGAGCATGCAGGACACATATGCAGACACACACACACAGTAACACCCTCATCTTTTCCAGTGACTAAGCTCCTGTCTAATTCATTCTGTTCCTGTCCCCTCAGGTGCTGAGGCCAGGTCAGGAAGCAGGCAGCCTAGAGTAAATAGATTAGCTCTTTTTAAAATAAAACCTCTATTATTATCCTTAGGAAAAAAAATAACAACCCTCATTTTCAGGAATTGTTACATTTAATTAGGCTGCAGGTTCCACTGGGCTCTACAAATGGAGCCAAGAAAGCACAAATGTCAAAATATTCTGCACACAAGATGAAAAGCCCTGAGCTGGGCGATCTGGTGAAAGGGAGCCCTGTCAGCCTGCCTGTCAACTGCACTGCAGATTTTTCAAACCTAATTAAAATGATCTTTAATTTTTTTTTTCTTCTGCTTTTAAAGAAACACATTTTTCTTCTCTTTTTGAATTTTTTTTTTCCACTTTAGTTTTTAATCAGTCTGATTTCCTGCATAGAGCCAGCCAGGAAGAAACTGAAAGGGAGACTCACACAGGCATCCAGCACTGGAAAACAGGAGGATGGGTGGCTGTTCAGGCAGCAAAGCCTTCGCTGCAGCTCACCACGCACCAGCTGTTTACTCATGTGAGATCAGCCCTAACAGGAAGAACAAGGTACCAAATTCTGTCCCTGCCTGTTTCCTGCCACCGTTGGGGGAATGGGACCTTTCGGTCTCTTTGTAAATAAACAGGAGTGCATCAAAGGGACACCTGACCACTTCACCCATTTTTGGAAAAACTAGAACAACTTACAGGCACTTGAATTTTTGGCTGACAGCTCAGACCAAAAAGGCCTTTACTGCCCTGGGATTAGCAGCTCTGATGCTTTGGAGCTGATAGAGGAAACCAGTTTGCAAATCCTGAAACAGGAGCTTTATTGGAGAGCTTGAGTGACCGATTAATTTTGCTCACATCTTTGCCTTCCCCCTGCGGGGCCCTGCCAATCCCCTCTCCCTCACTGGGTTCATTGTTTGTATGTGTGAAGTTATTTGGATGGGCTGATCTCAGCGAAGTGGTCTGTAGAGTTCTGCAGCAAAACGGGAGGTTGCTGAGATGAAGGTGGCAGCACAAGGCAGAGCAAGTCATTAGGACTAATAACCAGCATGATAAAAATGGGCATAAATAGGGATAAGGAGATTTAAACCAAGAAACTAATGCTTAAGGGGCGGTTGGGTCAACAGCTATATAAACACACGCTTCCCTTTCCACCTCCCCTGCTCTAGTGTCTCCAAGAAACATATTTGCTTACTTCAACAACCATTTTTTTCAGCCTAGTTTCCTAGAGAAACAACTCTTTTGTGATCATGCTGTGGGTGTGTCTGTCTCTCTCCCTAATAAAACTTGTGAACTCCCTGGCTGATTTCAACCAACTTTACCAGAAGGACAGAGTTCTCAAAGATACCAACTACTTTCAAGTCTTGCCAGAGCTGGGTGGACAAGAGAACACTGAACCCACACTGAGACAAAGGCTGCAGCATGGGCACTCCTGATACTAAACACCAGAGCATCCAACCTGGAGTTGCCTCATACGTTTCTCTGCAGGAAGCCGCAGTTCACTGAATCACCCTGAGTGCCCTGTAGAAATGTAATCATTTGGGCTGAGAATTTAAAGTCGTGGTCTCTTTCTGAGAAATGCTGCAAGAGTAGTGTCAGCATGGGAAGGAGTCCCAGCCAGGTAAAATGAGGTGCCTGCAGGCACAGGGTAGCACTAGCACTGCTCTCCAGCCACCCAAGCTGGTCCTCAGCCCTTCCTGCACCAAAGCCACCTCTTGGGCATTAAGGGAATTCAAGGCCAGCAGCAGGGATGGGGTCACCTTCTGCTCCATGCAACATCCCAGCTGCAGGGTCTTTCCTTCTTCTTGGGCGAGCAGAAGTAGAGGTAGGAGCAGTCTAGCTACTGTGGGAGTCAGTGACTCATAAACTGAGAGCATTTGACCTGGGATCAGCCAGAGGAAAGGACGTTCTCACAAGGTCACTCTCCTATAGCATCAATTTTCAGGCTCAGCTTGCACTTTAAAAGCAGATTGGGAAAGGCCTGCTTCAGATGTCTCTCTCTCATGTAAGGGCATGGAGATGCTCCTGGTTGGGGTGGGAACATGGAAGTGATCTGGGACCTGCCATACTCCAACAGAGCTTAGGTGCTGATGAGGAGGGGCTTGAAAAGGACAATGGAATAACTTGAGAGTCCCAACCAGGGCTGCTCAGTGCCCAGCAGAAGAAAGTGTCCTGATTAAGAGGGTCTCCTTTTCACTAGGTTGGGTTTAGCATGGTTTAGTGCAGTCAGATTTAGGATGCACTAAATGAAGGAAAAAGTCAAGAGGGTTACCAAAGGTTTGGATGCAGCCACGAGCTCCTGTTCTCCAAGATGATGGAGACAACAGAGGATATTTTTAATGTGGAGGATGTCGATTTCAACAATCTTAGCCCTGCTCCCACATCATTTAAATTTGGAAATCTCCTCAGAATATCACAACATTTTGTGATATTCATTTTGTTGTGAATGTCCTGTCACTTCTTCCCTCTCATCAACTCCCTATTATCTCACTGGAAACACCCTCTCATCTGCTGAAAAAAATAAAGCATCTCCTGGAGCAAGAAAACCCTTCAGCCAGAGCTAAAGGAAGCCTGGCAGGTTTTACCCTGTGATTGCTCAGGGAAAATTCGCCCATGTGACCTCCGTGTCCCACGGAAGAGATGAAATCGAGCCTTGCGCAAGGCGCTGCAGGGAAGGGACGGACGGGTGGGTTTGCCCTCCCAGTGACCAAACCGGGATCTTGCATGCCTGGGAATCATGTCCGTAGGGGAACAGATGGAGCTGGCATTTTTGGGACCCTGTGACTGGCTGTCCAGCTAGTAATTTAGCAAAGGGTGAGCAGATAATTTCCTGTTGGACTGGTCTGTTGGAAGGGCCTTTCCCCTCCGGGGAGCTGCTGGCTACGCAGCCAAGCCTGAAGACACACGGGAGCAAAGCGTGCTCCCTCCTTTTATAGCAGGGTTGGTTTCCCCGCGTTGCCGTCATCCCGGGGGTGAGCAGCGCCGTAAGACATTTGAGGCTCTCCCCCACAGAGGGTAAAAAGTCAAAAGGGTATTAAGCTGTCACATTGGGGCAATTTATGTGTATAAACAGAGCCCTGTTTTGCTGATTTACACTCTGATAGCACATGGCCCACAGGTAACGAACGCAGCACATCCCCACATCTGCCAGTGGAAGCAGTTTGGATTGACTGACCCATAAAACTGCAAGGCCTGAAGTTATCTGGCTTCACATCTACATATACACACGCAAACAGCCGCAGCCAGCAAGTGCTCATGGAGTAACACGATATAAGCAATAAACGCTTTCCCCTAGCAAAAGTTAGGGGAGAGATTAGATAAGGTGGCTAAAACAAACTTTAACCACCACGGTGGGAGCTTGACTGGGCTGTCCTTTTACTCAGCTGAATGAGCCACAGTGTAGGGAGCCCACAGCACCAGTCACCCCGTAGTGTTGGTTTCCCAAAAGATGCAGACAAACCAAATAAGCCAGCACATCTCCACTCTCTGTGAAAGCACTCTTATCCCCATCATTATGAGAGAGCTGTGCTCAGGGTCCAGTTAAGTCTTGCCTCCCACTGGAGAAGGGCCCCAAATCCTTTTTCCCATTTGGGAGTGCTCCTGTTGGGAGCTGGAGACGTAGCTGGCCTTGGTGGGCACAGGGAGGAGGGAGGCAGCTTTGGTGCCATTTCTCCCCTCCCAGGTGGTGCAATAGAGCTCCTTTTGACTACATTGCACAACCAAATCCCACTCCCTCCCACCTTTCCAGGGAAAATCATGTTACAACTGACCTAGAAACTCCATCCTTCCCCCTTCAATGACACCAAGAAAGCAGATTACCCCCCAACCACCGACACCCAAAGATAGGACTGATGGACACACAGATGGATGCCTGACATACCATGCGCAGTGTTTGCTTCCCATCACTGCAGTCCATGCCTTCACATCATCGTGCCACTGCGGGGATGTGAGCAGCCACTGCATTCCCCTTCTGCCCAGCAGACTTCAGTGTCAATTTCATGCTTTGGGCAAAAATAACAATTGGAAAAAGTAATTGCATTTATCATGTTGGCGACTCAGCCAGCTACATAAGAATGTTACATAGCAAAACCACAGAATTCAGCCTGTTTTCACACAGGCAGCAGAACAATGACTGGCAGGAGTCCCCTGACATCAGACGCTTGCCTTTAACTCAAGCAATTCTTTCACCAACATCTCCAATCCACCAACCTGGGATACCACAGCAGTCCAGCCTGCAGGTGAAGCTGAAGCTAATGAAGATACCAACAGCCAGAGGACAATTTCCGACAACAACTAAGCAGGCAGGAATACCACAGTAGACTTCTTCTACTATTTTGTCAGTGGATGCTCGGAAAGATGTAGGATTAAACTTCTCAAGTCACATCATGATTCATAGGAAATTAAACTTCCCATGCTTGAGGCAGCAGTGATGGGTGACAGATTATGGAAGAGGAAAATGATGGCTTTTTCAGTGTCACCACAGACCCCACAGATCTGTGAATCGCAGCTGTGCCTCTTACTGTAGCTCTTCAACCTGCACAGTACTGTGTGCTACTTCAATCTAGACTCTCCTTTCCTTAGCCCACTATCTCTGCCCCTGTGTAACCTGGTCACTGTGCTTGCACACTGCTTTTTTGCACAATTTGTCTCATTAGAATATGCTGCTAACTTGCTTTGCTGTTGTGAAGAGGGATTTAAGATAATGCAATGCCCACCTCAAAGAGTCCAAGTCAGAAAATCAACTGTTACTGAACAGGCTCCATCCCCTTCTAACCAAAGGTTGCTGCAAAAATCCCACCCACTCTTTTGGACTGTAGTTACTGGGATGCCACTCTGAAAGTTACAATTTTTCCAAGTAGATTGGACCCAATTTGAAACCAGCTCACTGAAACAGAGTCTGCCCAAGCAGCAAGCAAACCCAGCTCCTCAAATGGTTGCATGGTCACTTCGTACAACACAAGAGACAAGGTGGGGCTGGAAGCAGGAGAGCTGCCCCTTTTGGATGCAGTGCCCAGCTAGATGGATTAGCCAAAACATGGATTTGTTCCCCAAAGCCTTGTAAGCAAATATAAGTTAAAATAGGTCCCTCTTGGATTCAGTGTTCATTGGTCTTCTGACTCCACGGTGTGTAAATTACGTAAGTTGTAGACTCCCTTGGGCCTCATTATGTTGGCATAAAACACCCAAATGAATCTGCCTGGGGCATTCTTCTACTCACAGGATATAAACAGTTGGCAGTGACTGATCTGCCACTTGTCAATGCACTCTCCTAGCCTGATCCTGCAAAATAAACTTCATTAGCCTAAGCTACCTTCAAGCTGCAGTAAAGCCATCCCTGGCATTAGCTTATTCTTCTCAATGAAACTTGAACTGCCATAGATCTTGTTTAACAAACAACGTAAATACATAGCAATGCCAGTGCAGCTACACTTAAATCAGTCCTAGATGTTGGTTCATACTGTGAATACAGGTTGTGATCGATATCCTTGTCTTCCAGTGCTAGCTGATGGTTTGACTGCAGAATGCTCATTGTTACCTCCCTAGAGAGGCTGCCACCCCACAAACCACTGATGGATGTAATCTTTTCAAGCTGAGGTGGACAAGAACCAGTTGTTTGTGGGTAAGGTAAGGTTTCAGCTATCACAGCTGCTTACATTGTGAACACCTATCTAAAGATTTGGTTACAACCAGCACCATCTACAGCACTTTTAAATAAATTTTGAGATGTCCATCCAAGAACTTGTACTACGTCAGTTTAAAAATACTTTAGGGGTTTTTCCACATTTATGTACAGACCAGGATAAAAAGGTGCCTAAGAGCTCACAAGGGTAGTTCTATCTCCCCCAAGCCACTGGCACTTTTGGTACAGACTTCAACATAAGCAGGGCTTCAGCTTTTACTTACGTGCAGGTGTCAGTCACCAATTTGGCTATGCCAGTGTAGCAGTGCTGGTTTAATCTGGCTGAGATTCTGATGCCCTGCACTCAGGTATGCCACGAATTATTGAGCCTGGACAAAGATCCCAGACAGCACAGATTAATTCCTGATCAAGCTGACTCCTTGAAGCCTTTTTCTCATCTGACTGCCTCCACACGCAGCTTCTGTGCAGTGGTCTACTACAGAAAAAAAAATATCCTAGTATTTACTTCACTTCCCACATCTGAAACCGGGACCAACTCTATCCTCAGCTTTGCTCTGGCGGCTTAACAAATGGGGTCACTCAGGGCTTTGCCATCTTTCCAAAACTTTCCTGCCTCTTTCCTGAATGCTCTCCAAACTTTTGATGATTTCATTCACCACAGCAGCATTGCCATCAGGAGGAAATAAATTAAAGATACCCTATGCTCTTTCTACCTCCAAGTGTCCTCCTGCTCAGTTACAGCTCAGCACCAAGACCATCCAGTCAGCTGATTTTGGCTGGTGAAGAAGCTTTTCCAAAAATAAAAAGCTTCCCAAAAGCTTCTTCAGGATCCTTCTTCCTGGAGTTCACTGTCCTATAAATACAGCTTTTATTCTTTGTTCTTGTATTCACCTGCATCACCATATTTGTTGTTTGCTTGAGTCTGGCTCCCCAAGCGCTGTGTATTCCTCCCTATCAGTGACCTCCCCTCTCCATTATTTACTGTTTTCTTCTCATCACACCATCAACAGACCACATCAGTGGTGATTTTACGTTTTCTTCCATGTCATTGATAAAGATATTAAAAGCAAGAATACTGAAGGGACTTTGCTACAAACACAGCTGGCAGATGATTTACAGTTACATTTGGAGACCTGTCAGGGAGCCAGGTTTTAATCCATTTAACACACACCCTCTTGGTTTTATACTGCTCTAGATCCTTAATCAAAATGTCATGTGGTACCCAGTCAAATGTCTCACAGAAGTCTTGTACACTACTATCACTTTTATCAACAAAACCAAAGAGAGACGTCCCATTCTATTTTCCATTAACTCATGCTGATTGGCATTAATTACAATTTTCATCCTTTAATTGCTCATGGACTCCCATGAACAAGGGCTAACTTGCACCACCCAATGCACCACTAACAGCATCCCTCTGACTCATCCTTGGCATGGCCCATGTGTATTTTGGGAACAGCAATCCTGTAAAACCCGAAGCTGGAGCTGGGCACAAGCAAAGCTGGGCACTGTCTGAAGTGGCACAGTAGGGGGTCCATGGTCTTGCTGATGGCTTTGCCTCTTCCAGAGGGCTCGAAGGGCAGGTGAGCTGCTCATTTTGGACACTAAAGAAAGGATGTGAAGAATGGCTCTGTCAAGCGAATCGACTATGACCAGTCTGAGATAGCACTGATCCACACTGGAATCACCTCCCCAGGGGTGGTCAGGAGACCACTTATTTATGGTAGAAGGGGTGATACAAAATATTTCTCTCATTGCAAAGAGACCAAAGCTGTTTATTCAGCATACACATGAGACTGAAGCATACTTCTAGCAATAACATAGCATGTGTTATCTTGTTATCACAACTACTTGGTTTTGTTCCTTGAAGGTTGGAAATAATTCATTAGCTCACCACTGAGTCACTGCCTGGGTTTTTTCAACTCTACAAGTGAAATATAGGAAGAAGTCCCACAGCACCCACCCACGATACTGACATGCCTATGACCCTGGGTTGTTCCTTTTTTATCCTTTAACTCTGCAAATAATTGTCTAAGTGTTCCAAGTAGAAGTAATTCCTCACCAAGAAACTACAGAGAGTAAAAGAAAAGAATTTTGCTTCAAACATCCAGCTCATGTTGGTTTTCATTTTGATGTAGTTGGCATTTTTTAAAAATTTGGAGCAGAACAGAAGTATTGGTTTAACTCTAAACTTTTTCTTTTTTTATGAGGCAGGTACTTTTTAAAAATTGATTTAAATAAAACTGAAGGAAATTTCTAGGAATAAATGTTTAATGTTTTGTGGGAGAAGACAGAACATAAAAGTTGAAGTCCTTCCAACACAATAGCAGAGGCACATCAGAGTGAAGTCACTAAACATTTCAGCATCACTAAAACTGCATTTGTTTATTTCCTACAAGTATCTTAGCTGAGGGATTTTTCCAATCACCAGTCTTGGTCAGTTACTACTGGAATTCAGCTGCAGCCTGTCTCCATTTCAAGTGTGCAATCCCTAGTAAAGGGTAGAGATGAAAACCTCATTACTACCACAAAAAGTAATTCCCATAACAAGACCTGCTTGAATGAAATTGAAGTACCTGATGTAACTACCTAGAAAGCCCTTCTGAAGCTTGAGTTTGGAGCCCCATAAATCTGAGCATCAGAAGCAGAGGAGGGTGGGGGATGTAAGATTGCAACTCCCCAGACAGGACCACTGTCAGTGGTTTTTCTGTCCTTTTTGCACTTGTCCAACACTGAAGAAAATCACTGTGCTGGACAGCAGGGATGTTTCCCTGCTCAGTGCTGATTATACACAGGCTCTTCTCTGTCCCAGGGAACAACACAGCAGACAGCAGTTTTCAGCTGTAAGACGCTCCAGTTTCCATCTTTTCTCTGTTTAAGGCGAAATCTTGGCAGAACACACTGGAAAAACACAAAGGATATTGTAGTCTTGGGGTTAATGGCTACACTGCTGAAAACTTTGCAGAGCCTTTGACTTATCTCATTAGCAAGCCAGGGAGCTGCTTTGGCATTAGATGTCACCTATGCATTTGGAACAATCTCCAACACCAATAAATCTCAGCAAACATCCCCTCACTGCAGCCCAAACGCCTGCAAGGGTGCTAATCCCCAGCCAACATTCACTTGGCTAAATTATTTTTAAAAGATGATGCAGCTAATACTCCTTATTCCAGAGAATCCTGCATTGTTTTCCTTGCAAATTGCTCCTCCAAAAGGATAAAAGCTACAGCTTCTCACTTTCGACTCCAAAATAACCCTTCTCGGCTGGAGCAGCAGCCTGTGAATTTCCCCAGGAAAAGTGAGATGCATCTGGTGAGTCCCAGCCCAGTCCCCAGCCACGGCCGGAGTGATGGTCCGGGGCTGTGGCTGCGTTTTATCACCCGTTGCTCTTTGTGCTGCGCCTGGCGTTTATGGCTGTTTCCCTCCTGGATTTGGACGTCCCTCCCCGCCGGTGGGGCTGGGGAGCAGGAGCAGGGCCACGCAGGAGTCAGCGGCATTGAAGGGCTCTGCGCTGGCAGAACAATGGGTTTGCTCCAGGCAGAGCTACTGACTTTTAACAGCTCTTTGCCAGTAACCCCATACGGGATTGCATCATGGAAAATCCTAGTGGAAAGCCAGGAACAAAAGAAAGATGTCAGGCTGCTTTTAAAAGGGACTTGTTCTCAGGGCAGAGGAAGCCCTTTGGTGGCCAGAGTGGGAGGCTCAGCCAGAGGAACCTGAGCTCTGTGAAAGACTGGAGGCAAATCTGGAGACATACACCAGATGGGAGAGATGAGAAAAGGGCAATGCTCAGGAGGCGACAGCTTTGCCTCGTTTTGCAGCGTTCCTGCATTGTCTAGGGATGAAGTGTGTGTGTCTGCGTGGAAAAAATTCCTACGCAGACGTTGTGTCCCTTTATTGAATTGTCCCCATAGTCCCTGAAGAGTCCAGAGTGCCGATCAGGACAGAGGATGCAACAATGCCCACAAGCTACTGAGCTCTCATCTTTGATCCAACATCCCCAGAAAGGGAGCCAGGCAAGAGACATGTCCCTGAAAAACAGGGCTTGGGACACTGCTTGGACTCTGTCCAGGCTTGGGTAGCTGAAAAGCACCCAAGGCTGATTTTATAGTGCACAAGAGATTTTGGTCAAGAGAGGCTCTGTTCTTCAATAGAGAAGCACAGTGAAAGGTACAGTCACCACTCCATTTCTGACGGGATCACATCTCTAAGTGCTATCACATTGTGAGCCCAATGAGAAACCTTTTGATGGGGGATTAGAAAAGCAACAGTACTTCTGTAAGTACGGAAGAGATTGCTCATGAGAAGAGGGAAAACTCCCAAGGAGAGCCCAGCAAAGGTGCCCTACACTGTCCAGCCATGGGCTCACTGAAGCCCACATGCCGTGTGACTTTGGCTCTGATGTGATATCTAACTTACAAAAAAGACCTTCTTGTCTGCCTTTCTTATTCTAAACTGGTCTTTCTTTAACTCTCCAGGGACAGCATGTGGAAGGATAGTGCACAGCAGGTGCTTGAGAGGCTCTGCTTCCTACTTTGCTGTTCCACTCAAAACACTCAATTTCTCATTGGCAACACAAGGACAACCCAACCAGCCAGTGTGATGTATGAGATCACATGGCAAAAGGAAGGACACTGAGGTGTCATCCATAGAAAGGAAGCAGCAGAGGCTGTAAGCAAGCCTGGAAAATGAGCACATTTGCATTCTCATTAGCTATATGGAAAACAGCTAGGAAGATTTTTTTGGCAATACAGCTAGCCATTGACTTGCTTACTTGGCGGAAAGACTGATGCCAAGGAGCAGCAAAGCAAAGCAAGAGAGCTGGCCTTGAACCAAGGGATTTTGCAGATTTCTCATTTTGCATTCATTTCCCTTAGTCCAGGGGTCTTAAGTGTTGTCAATTTTAGGGCATGAGTTGGAAACCAGATTGCAGAAGGAGCTCTCCCCTATTTGCATACGGGTGTCTCTGCCTTTCCTTTCCACTCCATCCTTTCCCAAACAGTCCAGATTTTGGACAGAAAATCCCTCCCAAACTCCAGTGCTCCCATGCTTGTGAGTGTACAGGTCTGGCTGGCTGGAGCAGGGAGTGGAGCAGGACTGGCCCTGCCCTGGCAGCACGGTCACACCCGCAGTGCCCGGCCAGCTCTCCCTGCTGCTGGCTGGGGATGGATCTGCTGCCACTCCTCGTCACAAAAGACACTCCTTGCTCAGCCAGCAGCGCTGGGCACCGCTCTGGGCTGCCTCAGTCCTGGTAATACTGGCAGTGCTGCTAGATGGTAAATAACTGAGGGCACAGCTCCCTTGCCTGAGAGCCCCAGCATGGACTGGATATCTCAATCACCTTGTCCCAGTCATCTCCAGAAATGGCAGCCACAGCAGGAGCAGCACGCCCCTCTCCTGCCTGTACCACACACCACGCTCAGGGACATGATGGCCCCATGCAAACACCGTGGAGCAGCCTATCCCAGAGTGCCAGGGGACTGGGAATGCTCCTGGTTTTCCATTACTGTGGCATTATGTGGGACTTTGCTTGGAAAGGTTTGCTGCTCTGCGTTGTCCTGAGAAATCCTGACAAGAAATTGGAAAAGAGTGAATCAGATATCAGCTGTGAAGAGAAACCCTTCTCCCAGCAACTTCCTTTAAGGTTGGAGGTGGTTACATATCTCAAAACTTTTTCCCCACCGTCATTTCAAATAAATGGTTTAAATTTAGTCTGCCTGCATTCACATGCTTTTATGTTTGTTTACCAATAATATTCTAACAATAGAATTTACTGTCAGGAACATTTATCGAAATGGCAAATAATAGAAACCTCATAAGCACAGCAATTCAGACCAGAATCTGGTTCTGAAAGTCACGTACTAGTATTTCAGAGAAGAAACAATGCCGTGTGAATGTTCACCCAAGCCAAAGTCACCAGCACAGCTGAGATTTCAACCATTCACTAGTAACGGGTTCATTATCAAGATATATTGCCTGAATTATTCCTAGATGTTATTCAGAGAATTATTTCAAATAATTAATATATGTAAGAAAATTACTGGGTCTGAACAGAAGAATTGAACGTGTCACATTAGAGCTGAATAAATGCCCTGCAACTATTCACTCCTCTCTTTTGGATACACTGATTTCATCAGATCCAATGTTTAACCCCGTTGGGGCTGAAGGAAATGTTCTCCTATAGCTCTGCTTGCTGTGGTTTGGGACACAATCCCCAGGAACACCATCCCTCTCTGTAGGGGGACTGTGGCCTTGTCTCACGGGCTGTCCATTGTATTTCAGGAAAGAGAGTCATAGTTTTGCCTTTCACTTACCCCAGGATTATTTCTGTGGTCTTCAACAGAGCTGTGGTTGCACGTCCACGCACAGGACAAGAATTGAACCAGGTTTAATCTTGTCCATGGTTCATTGTTTCAGCATCTCAGAGGAGGTGCAGGAAACACCATGAGCAGAGGGAGATGCTGGCAGGAGGTGGCAGGACCTGGTGGTCCACGGCCAAATGGTGAGGACAGCCAAACCAGGGCAGGCTGGAACCTGTGCTTGGATCTCCGAGAAACACAGGAATCTTGATGATATTTTGGCAGGTGTCAGGAAGAGAAAAGTGAGTGTGAGCAATATGTTCAAACGTATATGTGAGAGGAATCAGATCCAGAAACTGAAATTCCCGATTTGTGCTGTCACAGAAAAATGCAGTGGCAAGAACCACAGATCCACAGCAGCCATACATTTTGATAACACCTTCACCAAGTGTTGTGCAGTTTTTTGGTTGGTTTGTTTGGGTTTTTGTGCCTATGTTACCAGACACCAGAAACTGCTGTAGCTCTCTGTGCCCACAGTGCAACACAACCCCACCAACCTGCATTTGCACCACAGGGGACTTATGTCCTGCAGTTTCTCTATTTCACAGTCATACAATGAATTCATCTTACCTGTAAGAGCAGCCTTGTCCCTAGAATCCCTCCAGCACCTATGGTGGAGCTTCAGGAGTAAGGAGGCAGGATCAGGCTTCAGGTGGAGAAAAAAAAAAATATAGAGAGACATATAAAACAAGTAGAATAACTAAGGGAAAAGGCATATTTACATGGAAGTTGCTAAATAGGTGGCTTGTTAACTGCATTGTGGCATTGTTCCTTGTCCTGTTATTCCCAAGGGTTTGATCCCTTCTCATGCAAGCCCAGGACAGGCTTAACTTGACTGAGGGCAGGGTCTAGGTTTTATGGGGCAACAGAGGTCAGTGTGGGGAAAAAGTCTGCCTAGCAGGGTTTGAAGAGGGATTTGGGTGAGTAAGGGGCCCAGCAGTCACAATGGGATCTTTGCAAGACCTCAGTGATGCAGCTCATGGCATCCTGGCTACCCAAAAACATGCAGAGCCTCAAGAGCCAGGAGAACTTTTCTGCACCAACAATCAGCACAAAAAGTAGTAGCAATAACTGGGAGTATCTGAAAGGGGCTCTTTGCTTCTCTCTCCCACCCCCCCCCCCACCTTTTTTTTTTTATTTGCCTGACTGACAGAGGATTTAAATGCAAAGTGGATCTAATGCACACCCTGAAGTCGGCTGGCAGTATGCAAATGACCTGTCAGATTAAAATCTGAATGAAAGAGATAACAAGCTTATCTTCATAACAAAAGACTCTTACGGGCAAACTATTTGACGCAGTGTTGATGTTTGTTTTAACCCGTGGACTTTGGACAGTGCAATATTTCAGGGGCTTCGCTCTCCTCACTCCCCAGTGCTTGCACGCCTGTGTGCGGTGTGTGTGTGTATTCGTATTTGTACTGGCAACAAAAGGCAAGTGCTATGATAATAAGAAGAGGGAGGAGCAAAAAAAAAAAGAAGCCTAGCAAGGGCTCTAACAGTTGATTTCAAAGTCTTTTTTGGGGGGATGTCTCTGCAGAGCCAGTGCCAAACAAACCAGCAATAGGTCAACTCACGCTTGCGACCAGCACTACAGCTGCTGTGAGAATAAGCAAACACAGCAGCGGGGGAAAGAATTAAAGGAGGGGGCTGCAGGCGAGGCGGGCGATTTATTTTTCTGGCACGTGCAGAGGGGTTGGAGATGGATCAGCTGTATTTATTCTGTGAAAAGGGGAAAGAAAAGGAGGCAAAAGAGCAAAGCAAGTTTCATTGCAACAGAGAAAACAAAGATTTTCAATAAACTCCCCATTGCCACCCCCTCCCTGGAAAAAGGGGGAGAGGAAGAAAAAAAAAAGCTGCAGGTGTTTGTAAGGGGTCTGTATAGAAACTGAGGGGTCTGTATAGAAGCCATGCAGGGAATTAGCAACTGAGGCAAGTTGCCTTTGGAAAAGGAATCTGCCCTGAATAGATTTGCATTTCTTAATTTAGGGATCATCAGCAAACAAGAGCTAGAGAAAGCACCCCTCTGCAGCACCAGGGGCTTCAAAGTGAGCAGGGCCGTGTGCCGGGCGGCCTGGGAGGCAGCCGGGCTGGCTATTGAGGCTGGCCGGGCTCCCGCTGGGGCTGGGCTCCTTCGGCTGGCGCCGGCCGGACCCGCGCCCGAGTCCCTCCGGCCGCCCCGCTTTATCCTCGCCATACAATGAGGAGCGTGCGAGCATTGAGCGCCCCTCGCCCAGAGGAAGCGCCACCAAATCCTCCCCTTTCAGGTCCTTCCCAATCCTCTAAAGCCCCTCAGTTAATGCCCCGCTGCTCTGCTCTCTCCCTGCTGGCCTCAAACCACCGAGCAGTATTTACAAGCTTTTCCACACGTTGCAATTCACCCTGATGTCGACCCCTTTGCTGTAGGGGACAGCAGGGGTGTGCCCATGCCACGGGGACAGCGGCAGGAGCAGAGTCCTAGGACAGAGCCTGAACCTGCACCACTGCCAAGGTACTGCTGTCCACTCCTTGCAGTGACAATGAATCCCAACAGCATCCCACACCCAAACAATTTCCTATTATTCATATATGTTCTCGTGTAAAGGCAGTCTTTGCACAGGACACCTTCCCACACATGGTCTGCAGTGCTCCCCAGGCTCAGTCCTACACTACAGAAATGTACCCGCTCCCAGTTGCTCTGTGGGAAATGGGCTGGAAGAGAAATCCCAAATGCAGTTGTCTTGGATGGGACTGCAGAGCATGAAACCACAGGCTGGGGAGAGCCCTCCGGGGCAGGTCACTGCGCTCCATGAAAGGGCCTTTCAATTCTGGAAGGGAAAAGCAAAAAGAAATGTTACATAGATGTTAAAACAATAAAGGAGGGATTTGAGCACTGTGAAACTTAGCCATTATGTCCCTCCCAATCCCACTCAACAGCTCTTGGATGGGACTGCAGCAGATAACCCTGCAGATGCAAGAGAACAGATGGAGTGAAGTATGTCAGAGATACTGAGCCATAGAATAGCTTAGGATGGAAAAGGCTTTTCAGATCATAGAGCTCAACTGTTCACCCACCACTGTCAAGGTCAGCACTAGCCCATGACCCTCACTGCCACCTCTACATATTTTCTAAATACCTCCAAGGATGGTGGTTCCCCCACTACCCTGGGCAGCCTGTTCCAGCACTTTATAGCCCAGTTGGTGAAGATTTCTTCCTAATATCCAATCCCATTGTATCTCCCCAATGCAATTTGAGGCTGTTTCTTCTTATCCTATTGTTTGTCACTTGGAAAAATCTGCACAACGACTCTCACCTACTTTTATGGCTACAGTGCATCTTATGGGTGAACTGGGATTCCTTGAAATTTATTGGTGGCCGTTTCCAGTTCTCACTTGCACTGTGGCTACTGGTGTGCTGCTTAGGTGTGATCAGGGATGACATGGGCACATGAAACAGCTTCTTAGCTGGGTAAGTAGAACTCCCTCTCAGTTCTGTGGGAAGGGTTGAATATCCACTGATGTCAAATCTACTCAGCACAAACAGTAAATGCCAGTGAAATGTGTTGGTACAAACAGACACAGCAACCAGACAAGGGTAAAAATGCAGTCAAAAGGGGTAGTGAAAAAACCTCAAAATTTCCATATTTGCAGCCATATTTTCCATGTTCTGGGAAACAGCTCTGCTGGGCCTTCTCTTCCACTCTTAGTTTTTTGTAGCTGGCTTGAGACCACAAGCTCACAGTGAGCTTATACGACACAAGGTTTACCCGGCAGCTTCAGTTTTAGCTCTCAGAGGCAACAAATGAGGTGAAACCAGAAGCAAGGGGTTGTCATATACACTGTGACCTGGATAACTAACTCTGGGAGGTTGGTCTCTAAATGCTCCTTTCAGAGGAGCATGAAGACGTTAGGAAGAGTATTTTCCCCACTCAGGTGTTTGAGACTGGTGTCTCAAGGCGAGCACTACAAATAACCTCACATTCCTCAACAGGTAAAAAGAGTATCTAGCCTTCATTGCTTTGGGAAAAGGATGAAAATATAGTTTTTAAAGTACCCTTATGGTTTCAAACACAGAGAACAGGTAAGAACCTCCAGCAATTAAATCAGCCTTTTAAAACCCTTCTTGCTTGCAAGCCAAGGTCGTTGTTTTGCCTGAATGTTGGATTGCAACCTCTAAATCTTGGACAGCACCACAGCAAGAAAATAACACATTTTTAGTGACTCAACCCAAGGATTTGCGGAAGAGCATAGACCCCTTTCTTCTGAACAGGAATCCTGTAATATTCACTGCCAAGATTAAGCCTGGAACAAAGTAATAAGCAGGAGTGTACAGAAAATTTAGGTCCAGGCTGTAGGAGGCTATTTTTGTTACGGTATTTCCAACAGCAGGAAGAGCAAGTGTTCAACCAGCATGTCTGAGTAGTCACAGGTCCATTGGGACATGCCCTTGCTAGAGAGAAGCACCCCAGCCAGCACAGCTCTGCAGTGCTTGGGGATCATGCTCACCATCTGAGGCTCCTCCAAGCCACGACCTTGCCCAGCAGATCCAAATCCTGTTGCCCGCTGAAGCTCTGTTCAAGGCAAGAATGATCCTTAAACCAGGAACTTCTTGGGAAAGGGCAGTCGTGACTCCAGTCAAATTGACAACAAAGCTCCATCTGGCTTAATTATGTTCAGCATTTAATGCCATCATGTCTATTAAATGCTTTAGAATGCCTTCCCCAACTTTGGTGCTATATAGACAGTAAAAAGCCATGAACACAGCATTTCTGCCCTTGTCCTTTGCATCATTTGTCTGTTAGTGGTTTTGGTTTTAAGAACTAGCAGTGAACAAGAATCTGTATATTAATTAAGCCTATGGGGCACATAAGGCAGAACCTCCCTTGTGCCGGGCATTCACTTTTGGTTTTTTCTCAGCAATAAACCCGAGCAGCAGGATCCTCAGCTGGCATGACTCAACACAGCTTATTTGAACTCACACAGTGACACGCTGCTCCTCTGCAGCACAGATCCTGGCTCCGTCTACATAAGCAAGAGCCTGTGTTTGCTCCAGAAAGGTAAGATAGGATCTAGAAAGATGACACTACTAAAACGAGGGTGAGAGGGTAAAGCCAGACAGCTGAGACAAGGCAGACAGTCCGTGACAAGCTGGAATTAATATATTAATTTAAAAATTTTTTTCTTTTCTTTTCTTTTTTTTTTTAAAGGAAGAGACTCCACTGATGGGACACTGATGTGTAGTTGAGACTGGAGTTCTCTTTGTCAAGAGCCCACGTGGAGAGCCCTTGAAGTTTTTGGCTGTGCTCATCCAAAAGGAGTTTTAAGATGAGTTGCTTCCAGCCATTTTTTTTCTGAGAAATGATCCAAGTCTGGAGCATCCTGCTCCATCAGAGACCAAGCTACAAAACCTTAACTCATGAGGCACACTCTCCTCCTCCCCTTAGCTCCTGTGTGCTGCTGATGTGTGTGGGCAAACTCCATCAAGTGAAGAACCTTTGGGCTGCTCTCCAGTGATCCTTGTGCATGGGGAATATCTACCAGTGCCATGACATGGGAGCCCTGGGCCCTCTTTCCAAATCCTCCACTGCTTCACAGGCCTTCTTCATTCACAAACCTCCAGGACCTCTCCATGCCTCAGTTTCCCTGAGTATAAAGCTGACGAAAAAGAAATTCCCACTTCCCCACGCTTTTTCTTTAAATTATGATGTCTTCCTTTTACAATGGCAATGAACAGACACAGCCAAGATAAAAATCACAGAGTAAAAATATACAAGAAAAGGCAGTCCTGCTCCAGACATGGCTTTGAACACAGACTGCAGTCAATTTGAACTGGATCTGTTCATGTTTTTGCCAAAACATGAGCACTTTGTAAATAATACTGTGATTCCCTGCTTCATAGGGTTGTTTTAAACCCTCGGTCATCTTGTGTGGAAGAGCAGTGGGACCATCAGCCTTTCCCATGCGAGGCAGTTTATACTGTTAAATCAGGGCACATGGGAATAGGCTCACGAGCATTTTACCTGTAGCTTCCACTGATTGCCCTGTTTCCAGTCAATGCCTGTCTTCCCCCTTTGGTTATATGGTGATAGTGGTCAGAGGGAGGTTGCTGGCATTGTAGAAACAGCCAGTATACAGAGCCAGAGATAAAGAGCTTTATGAAATAAAAAACAATACAGAAAATCCCCTTGCATTCCTGAATCATCAGGAGTTGACTGACTTACACTCTTAGCTATGAGTATGAAATAAATAAAGACGATGTTGTTCATTTTGTGTGTGTGTCTAATCCTATATTCTCAATAAAATGCATTTAACCTTGTTCCTTTAAAAGAGCTCTGGACAATCAGAATCATCTTTACAGAAGACTGTGCCTGCTTTTAAATTAGCTTTTTAAAACACAGCCATTCCCTCTTTCTCCTTTTCCAATTCCCATTCACACTTGGCACAGATAAACACAGGCCAGAGCTAGGAACTCTCCGAATGTTTAAATGGAAACCACACTCCAGAAGAGCAGTGCTTTTCCCCCACAGCAAGTACACAGTTTGCTGTCTGCCCAAGCCATCAGAGATTCAAAAGCTTCATTTGTCAACAGCTCCTCAAATACCAAAAGTTTAGATAAACCAGCTTGCAAAACAACTACACCAGTCCCTCATGACTTGCCTGGGAGATGGTTTTACACTCTAGTAATACCACAGAAAGCACCTCACTCCCTCAGAAACATTCCTATCAGGTGCAGGTCAAATCTATTTAACCTAATTTTTGCCTATCCTGGCTTTACATCCAAAGGTCAAGTCCAGCTCCCAGCTGCATGGGGAGCTGTTCACAGCACTGACCTCCATGTCAAGCACAAACTTGGGAACTGGTGTGGAATTTGACCTGCAGCATTTGTTAATAACCTCCTTATTAATCATCCTTGTCACTTCTCCAGTGCCTCCCCTCTGTGGATGCAGGAGCACCTTGTGAGCTGTGGTGAAAGAAAATGATGGTATGAGTTAAGAAGGGTATCTCCATTTTCCACCTGGGAACAGAGGAGCGCACGGGGCTATGTAATTAATGCTCAGGAGATGTGGGCTTCTGGCAGAACACATTCCCACAGCTGCAGACACACATAACCCGCTCCCACCATGATCCTGAATGTACAGGGGCATCCTCCTGCAGCAGGGCTGCGGTGTGGGAGAGGAGCCACAGTGGTGCTGTGCTGGGTGGCTGGAAATGATACAGGAAAATGAGCACATTTGTGGTCAAGGATGGCATCTGCTGGGTGGGGGAATCGCAACACAGAAACCACCAGGGAAAAAGTTTCCCTCCTGCAAATGCTGGAATTGAACCACCCTTATCATCACCGGGGCTGCGTAACAGTGTGCTTGAATGATCAAATTACTGCTCTGTCTGTGAGCTCAGGTTAAAATCCCAGCAGAGATGATGTCTGGCTTTAGCACAGGGTTTTGCACTACTTACAGGTAGCTCAGCTCAGGCAGGCAACATTGTGCAGCTCCGCTCCCGGTGACACTGGCACAGCTGATGAGACCGATGCAGGAGGAAGTGTCTTGGTGACGTGAGCAGAGAGCCAGCAGCCAGGACCTCTGTGTCTAGGGCCCCTCCTGGGCTCTGTCTCTGAAGCCCTTGAGCCAGCAGGTTTGAGTCAGAGCCCTAGACAGACCCAGGTAAAAGGTAATGTTATATCCAAGCCTGTAATCCCAATTTTGCCACAGTGAGATCCCATCCTAAACCCTTTCAGTCCCTTGTAGCTTTGGAAAATAAGTATTATTCACTTGACATATTTCATCCTCACATTCAACAGCAAAGCAAAATCCACAGGGTGAGGTTTTCCCTTTTATTAGACCAGCTGGAAGCACTGGAGGGGAAAAAACAGACAAGTTATCAATGTCTAAGCTCCTCTTCAAACAGTGTGTTTAAGAATATTCTGAACTGAGGTCTGCAACTGAAATTGCTACTAATTTAATAACATCCTAGACAGATTTCTTACACTCTTAGTTGAATATTTGTAGATCAGTACTGTTATGCATGTCTCAGGAAAACAGCCCCACAAGTTAGCCATGGGGAAAGTGCAGAAGGAACCCTGGGTGGTCACACATTATATTGCACAAAGCTGTACTGGGAGCGGGAAAAAAAGAACTCCTTACATGACAAAACTAGTTTTTCAAATAAAAATGCTTTTTGAACAGAAAGTTTTCAGTTACATTTTGCTTCCTTTTCAAGAAAAAAAATTAAAAATTAAATGAAAGTGTTTTCTCAGTACCAATTCTGCTTTTTAGATAATATTTGTTTTTCAGTACTAAAAAATGCTTTGCTTTCTTCTGAAGCACTGAAAAAATAAGCATCTCTTTATACTTTTAGGGCAAATGCAGTATTTCCACTGCCCTGGCAGCAGTTTTCAGTACAATACATTTTTTAAATGCGGGGAAAAAGCATCTGCATACTTCAGCAATGTGTATTTTCAGTAACACTGACTTGACAGTTCACCTTGGAAGCCTCAGATTGCAGCTTAGGGCAGCCCAGATGGCAGAGCACCAACAGCAGAGGTGCCAGTTGGTACAGACAGGCTGGATCATGTATCAATCAAATTGGTCTAAGTGTTCAGATTGAAACACTTGTATTATAAGACATGGCAGGGAGGAAAAGAGCTCTGGATATCCCCCAGTATTTAAGAAAGGGCAGATGATCTTGCAGGGAAGATGAGGCAGAGTATGGGCAGGGATCCCTGACTCAACTCATGCATCACTGGGCTCTTCCACAGCTTCCACGAGCTCCTGCTCAGAGCTGCTTTAAGGTGGAATTAACTAGTAGTTTTTCCACCCTGAAAGGTACTTTTAGTACAGCAGGGCTTGCAGAAACCCATGCTTTGGAGAATGGGAACAGTTGTCTGTTTTTAAGGGTTGTTATGGTAAAACTCGGGCGACTGGATGGGTTTGATGGGCAGGGGGCCAGGGAGGTGCTCGGAGACCTGGACTTCATGGCTGACTGCACGTGCAGTGGGGGATCCCAGCCAGGTGCACACACTATCTCTGTATTTCACTTTCTGCAGCAGTAAAATGAGAGCATTTCTCAAGACCATTAAGAGGTTAAATTCACAAATATTTGAAGTTTGCTTTGAGATCTCCAAGGGACGGGACTGCAGCTTGCCAAACCATGGCAGCACTGTGCACCTTGGAGGCACAATCAATGTTAGCCAATTAACTGCAGATTATTATGTTTAGAGGAATTAAAATAAACGCCTAGATTCTGACTTGGTGCAGCCAGGAGGGTGTAACAGTCCCTCTGCTGTGTCAATATCATCCCCAGGTCCCTTAGTGAGGGGTCTCTGTGGTGCAAAGAAGCCAAGCCCCTCACCAACACCATTCAACAATTGGTCATCAACAAAAATTGTCCCCACCAGAGGCTGTCTGAAGAGAGCTGGGGGCATTTGCCTTTTATCCATCCTGATTTTGAGGCTCTCATTTCTTCTCACCCCCAATGTTTCCCTTCAATATTCCCTTCAGTATTGTGGGTGAGGTGAACATAGCAAACTGCACATCTGATCAAGAACCCTGTCACCCCTAAGTATTTGCTTTCCAGCCTGCCTGGCCACAGTGGGAGCAGTGGTCAGTTTCCGAAGGACTGGATATCTCTGACTCCGGGAGAGGGAATCAGAGCCATGCAGATAAGGCTGTCATCAGAGATAACAGCAGTCAACAACCCTCAGTGTCATTATCTCAGCAAAGGGAAAAAGCAGGCAGCTCCCCTTAATATACAAAGTGCGGTGGTTATATATGTCTCCTTTAAAATGATAGATGGAAAGGGATAAAGGGGGAAATCTAACAGAAAGCCTTCAAAGCCAGCCTGCTTCACATCCTCGCGCTCCCAAACTGGAGCATGTTTCCATAAAGGCAGTAAACAGCCTCCCCCCCAGCCCGCACCCACACTCGCCCAGTGAAGTGGCTCCAGCAAAACAATTTCACCGACACGGATCCGAGCGAGGGCTGTTTTCCCTTCCTTTGGTTAGTGGAATTTCTTAAGATGGAATAATGAAGCAGTGATTGTCAAGCACGCCTTACTGGAAGGCAAACAAATTGGCTGGATCAGACCTTTTAAATTCAAAAAAATAAATAGAATAAACGTGGATTTATTCGCAACAGTTTGATTGCTGTCCGAAGCCATTACACTGTTAAGCTCCTTTTTACCTTATAATCAAACTCCAGGAGCATAACACTCCAGCGTGTCACTGCGCTGTGTGAGCTGCCCCAGGATTTACCCAGCTGCATCCTCCCCATGGCACACACAGACATGTGCAGTACAGGACCCAGCACTTCCCTGCCACAGCTGGCTGCTTCCAAACAGGGACCTGCGTGTCACCACCACCAACACGGAAACCCCAACACGCTGCAACTGCCCCTTTCAAACACACAGGCCAGTTTGCAAAGCCCAAGACGAGCTGATCCCCGAAGAAACACCTTAATCAAAGCCCAAGAGGAAGTAGGGCAAATAAATGAACAAAGACATAAGGAAAAGTGGCAAAATCCTAAATAAAATGACTGGGTTTGATTTCTTTATGTGCATTTCTGAAGTGAGAAGAAGCACACAGAAGGGCATTTAATTAAATCAAAGGGTAAAGGAAGGGGTTGCCATGCAGCTTGCTATTATGTTACAGTTCACTAAAATGAAAACTTATTTTTAAACCTCTGGTATTAATTTGAGATTATTCAGATACTTAATTAAAAGTGCAGCATGTGTTAAATATTATTTCAACAAAGATTATCATCAAAACCCTATGTAATAAGATCCTTCAATGCTTAGAGCGATATTTTATGCAAATTTTCTGTGCCACCAAATGAAGGTCTCTTCAATTTTTTTCCCCCCTTCTTCATTTGCTGCAGCAAAATGTTCCAGGGAGGGGAAAAAAAAAAGGTTTCTAGAATAACAAGCCACTACAGATAATGCAGTGCAACAAATAGCAGCTCGGTGGTAGTCACGTTTCTGTGCCCAGCTCCCATCCTGATACCACTCGGCAGTAAAGGACGAGATCAAACAGGCTCCCATTAGAGCTAAAGGGTTGAATTTTGCTCCCACCATGGTTACAGATGGTGTAAGCCAGGAGTAAATTTGCCCTGGCAAAACCCTGTCAGAGTAAGAAAGGCAGGAATTTGCCCTTCATGCATCAGGAATGAACCAACAGTTCATACCTGGAACATATAAGATAACAAGGTTTCCAGGGCAAAGAATATGTTTTCCTGTGTGGGATTTCTCCTGTGGCCTTTTCTCCTGCGGATGAAGTCAGTGAAGTAGATGGGAACTAATCCTGTAAGACCAAGGTTCAGCACTAAGTTTTCAGTGTCGTTTACAGAGTTCCATTTTTTTTAGAGGGAAAAAAAAAAAGATTAAATACTTGCTCTAAGTGACAATACTCTGCCTGAAAACCAGCAAATGAAACCCTTAAGAAAATAATCAAATACTTACATGGACTTTCCTCTTATATAATGGCTGCATCAGTCCTGCCACAAGCAAACTTCATTTATTGATTGGGGCCAGCATTGCACTGGTTCCCTAACAAACCCAGGACTATTCCTGAGCAAAGACCTCATTGTTTAAAGTGAACGTAACAGTCGCGAGGAATTGCACGTACTGGTTTGAACATATCAAACACTGATACTCCACAATGCAGCACAACTTCAAAAATAGTTGTTCTTGCTATTCAGCATGCACTCAATACACTGATTTTCTAAACATTGGGAAGGACTTCCATTTATTAGAGGCTGCTGTCAAAATACATGAAAAACAACTACTTTCAGTTTGGATAATAGTTCAAGCCGTCATCAAAAAAACAGAATAAAAATCTTCCAGAGCACCAAAAATCAAAAATAACATTTTCAGTGTATTAAAGAGTCTGCCCATATCCAACACCCCCAGCATCATACACACATACACAGCCTCTCTCACGGATTCTTCACTTTCACGGCTGTCGCACAGTTTGAAAGCCCCCACTGAAATGACAAGCCGTGTATTCTGCTGAAATCACAGCCCTAAAAATCCAGGGATGGGAAAGGCTGAAGCTACATCATAGCAACTGTTAGCCAGCCTTGGACTGTGGCTGGAGGTGAGCTGCACCAGCAAGAGATAGTACGGAAGAATAATTTAAAAATATCAAAGTCAACAAATCAGAGCAGCAGAATGCCAGCCGCGGCTTCAAGCTGAGAGCCAGGAGGGGGATTCCTCTGTGCTGGATAAGGATTATTAGTGTGGCTGTTCTCAGAACAAACTGCAGGAAAGGTGCAATAAAGTGCATTTAAGACGAAGAGAAAATTGTGGAGCTGAGGAGCAGCGCTCGTTTGTAACCATTTGCTCGGTCCTTCCTGCGGCTCGGTCGGTGCTTCGGCGGCAGCAGCAGCGGCTTTGGCTGCAAACTCAGCCGGGCAAGCAGCTCGCCCTTGTACTTGCCAGAAAAGTTCAGAACTGGCCACTGATGCTACACAAATCCACATGGGATCTAAAAGGATTTTGTTTTAGTTTGGTTTTTAAAGAATCTTGTTAACAGGCAAAGAGAGAGTTAGAAAAAGTAACAGTCATGGGATTTTAATACTGAGGGTGCATGTGCTGAAAATAGCAAAGTTAGAAGCGATGAAATAAGAGATGTTCCGTCGTGAAATCTACCCATAGCTGTATCTTGAAACAACGATCTGAGCATAACATGATATATCATCTTGGGTTTCATATGGACCCACACGCAAACAAAAACTTGCTTTTACACGAACTTACATATTCTATATAGGTATTTACTCAGATGTTCTTTGGGGGGTATTTTTTTGCACAAGCAACTCAATACTGTTTCTAGGTATCTTAGTGGTTGTTTGGTTTTGTTGTTGTTTTTTTTTTTTTTTTTTTTTCTTTTTAATAGGTCTTTAGGTTTGTTCTGTGTTTTTTTAAATTACGGGGAAAGTTACCTAGGACAACACGCCAGAGCCTCCTCACTCCGCACTGCAGTTATACACACACACACACACACACACACAAAGAAAGAAAAAGCGAACAACCGCAAATAACCTCGTTCTCGCAGGGGGCTGTTGCCATGAGGAGCAGGGCCGAGCGGGGCTCGGGGCGGCAGCGCGGGGCGCTTTGCGCGGGGCCGGTGCGGGCTTTGCGCGGGGCGCTTTGCGCGGGGCCGGTGCGGGCGGAGCGCGGCCCGAGCGCGGGCGGCTGCTGCCCCCTATGGGCCCTGCCGCGCACTGCCCGCCCGGCGCCCGGGGCCCGTCCCGCAGCAGCGCAGCGCGGCCCGGCCGCGGCACAGCGCACACGCTCGGCTCCGAGAGGCCGCTGAGCCGCCGCCAAACGCCCGTGCTTGGGCCCGCCAGGCCGGACAGAGCCACGCTGGCAAGAGCGGCTCTGCTCACGGCACCGCTTTCCCAGCGCCGCTCCCGCGAACTTTCGCTGTCGGAACTGTTAAACAAAACCGCGGCTTTATCGCGGGCTCTTTGTGCTTTAGCTTACTGCTGTATGGTTCCAAAAAGGGATGGAGACAGTGCGGGAAAAGAAGAGGGAGCGCGAGATTCCCACAACAGCAGCGGACTAGATATTAAAATAAAATTTTTAAAATTTAAAAAAAAAAAAAAAAAATAGGGATGGGACTTCTGACCACCGAAGTGGTGGGGGGAAAAAAAAGAGCACGGCAATACACACATGTTGACTTGTGAAGCCCCACACTTTGGTGCAGTCATTTCTCACATGGGCTGAAAGCAGCACCCTTGCCCAGTCCCTTACACAAATGTGTCCACACGAACGCTCACCTTCAAGGAGCGCAAGTGTTCCTCTCAATCCTGTCATCACTTCCACTGGTTATGAAAATCTGGAGAAAAGCCACAAAATTAAGTTAAACCAGCAAGAGTTTAGAATCAGATTTCCAAATATAGTCATTTTAAAGGGTGAACTTGCTCGTCCTAATAATGCATAAAATATTGGTGTCAGTCCTGTTTCCACTGAAGCCCTTATAAATATGCATATACAAATTGTGTAAAAAGTGATGTCTAAGTAGGAAGACAATCATGTATGTGTGTGCATCCAGACTGTATTAAAGGTAATAAATACGCATGTTCTCTCTGCACAAACATGCATATTGGGGTAAACACTGAAACATACAAGAAAGTATATATATATTTTTCAGGCACTTAAAGTAGCTAATGAGACCAGGCAATGAAAACTTACAGAGTAAAAGTTAAGACTATAATTTAAAGCAACTAAGATTAGATCAATCTTTTCAAAAAAGAAGTCAGACATCAGCCTGTCAACATATCCTGTCTCTCAGGTAATAGCTGAGAAAAATAAACCAAACTGTGGGGTTTGTACTAATCTGAATATGTGGGGGTGCTTCTCTGATGGGGGCATGTAACTGCCTCAGTCCCAGAACAGAGGCAGTGCAGGATGAACTGTGAGGCCAGTCAGAGCTGAACACTCATCCTCTACCCAACACTGTATTTCATAAAAACCAAGCCAAGTTTATTCCCTTCCTTAAGGTCTTTCAGCCTTACCTGCACCAATCCGTTAGTTCATAACCACTGCAAGGGTAAAGGCTGCTCCTAATTCCTGTGTCTGGTGTGAGGCAGAGGGCAGAGCTGGTTTTAAAAAGCAAGTCATGGTGAGAGCATACGGTGCGATGAAAACTGAACGGGGCCAGTAACACTTTGTGATACGCTTTGCAAACTTTATCCCATCTTTTTCTTCTATTGCATTTAGAAATAAATTAGCTTGCAGAGAAAGCAGGCAGTGACAGGCAGCTGGCCTAGGTGGCACGGGGACATTTATTATAAAGACACCTAGTCAAGATTTCTGTCACATGAAGGTCAGTGTGCCGTGCACAGACACTCCATGAGCAGGTCCTGCGGATCATGTTTTTACGTTCCTAAAAGAATGCGTCTCTACAGTAACTGACCATTTGTTTGCTTGTATGGAACTCATTAACGGCTGGGTCATACTTGAAATCCCAGAGTTTATGGCATATGCAGGGGAAATTATTTTTCAGATGATCTCTTCAGTCACTTAGAGCCACCCACATAGCCCACACCCCACTGCCAGCCAAGACGCCTAACACTGATCAATCGGTGTTCTTAAACTACCCATGTCCATAAGCAGCTTCCCATGGACCAAAACAATAGATGTTAGTCTTCATCAAACTTAAAGGGATACCAACACATCTAAAATATATTTGTCCTTTTTTTTTTTTTGACTGAAACAAAACAAGGAAGAGCCACAACTCTGCTCAGAAAAAATGTCCAAAACAGCAGCATGTTGGTTACTGACTGACAGCACAGTGTGGCACCAGGTACCCGAACCTGCTGTCCAAAACCTGCTGTGTTCCTACCATGACTATTAATTGCACTGAAAACCCCTTCAATTATTGAAGCCCTCAGTTATCCAAAATTCTCCCCTTCTCCACCATTATGTTCAGATAATTGAAGCTGTGTGGAGCACACTTGCAGCCAGTAAGAAGAGCGAGCATTATCTTTCAGCTGATACAACTATCAATAGCAAGTGTACAGCATATACTACAAAGGCTTTATTGTGCATATGTAGGGAGATAGAGATGAGATACGGTTCCGGGAGGCAGTTTGTCTAGTGGTTACAGTACAGAGTTGGGTGTCATGAGACCAAAGTTTTAATTACTACCTCTGCTACCGACTCTGTTACTCAGATAAACCACTCGCTGTCTCTGCATGCCAGCATTTCACCCTGCAAAAAAAGGGCACTGTGAGAATTACCCACCTTTGTCAAGCACTTTGATATCCTTAGATAAACAGCTTTTTATGTGTAACTGCTGAGTATTACTGTCCATTTAATTGCATTTCTAAAACTCTTTGGAAAGAAAGGACTGAAAAAAAATAGCTGAAAACATTTGAGAAGCATAACTTTAGTTGTCAGAGACTGGCACAAGGTTCAGCAGACTTAAATCAAGGCAGACCTGGCCCTTTAAGCATAGTTTCCCGAATGTGACATGACCAGTGTGAACAAGCCGTACCTGTGCTAGGTACAAACTACCAAATGCAAGTTCATATGTACTGCTGCAAAAATCTTTATGTCTTACCACAAACTAGTACTAGTACCTGGTATTTGAACAAGAATAATTCAGCATTCATTAAAGCAATAATCTTTGTGCTCAGTATGCTCTGAACAAAATAATTTTGTATAGAGAGTCCCAAAACTTTCCGCATAGAAGGATCGGCACCAGTGTGTGTCCGCCCCTCGACTGGAGCCAAGCGATGCGCAGCACATCACACGCTGGCACCAGGAAAGGTGCCAGGCTCAAAGAGCACATCTTAAACCGTGGTGCCATTAATGCTTCCAGCACACAAAACGCACAAAGAGAATAGAAAACAAAGGTCTTTGAATAATGATAAACCTCCTGATTGCAGGTGAGGGACTACACAAGCTCATTGTACAAAGCTGTAACTGTACGTACAGTACACCCAGATACGGTGCAGACGTATTTGTAATCACCATCCACAAAACTCCTTAAGAGCAGGCAGAACACGACCCTGTGAGGTAAGGAGAAGGCACCTGATGCTCTGCTATCTTTCTGCTTTGTCTTATAAGCATCTGAAATTCTGTTTTAAGGCTTTTCTGAGTGGCAATTTCTATAAATCGCCCTTCTCGACTGGAGTGCTGAGGTGAGGGGAAAAAATCCTACGCTCACTTAAAGCCCTTTATTTCTCTTGTAACATGGACATCTTGGAGAGCAGATTAGCCAAAGAAGAAAAAAATAAAAAGCAAATGGAATACCGTGACCTAATCCTTCCTCTCAGAAAAAGAAAGGGGAAAGAAAGCCTCTTGTGATCTCCAAGGAGGAACTTGCCTTGTAAACTAGTCTCCTGTTTGAAACGGAAACAAGAATGTGAATCCTGATACAGAGAGGCTACTAAAGGCAGGGAACAGCTTAACAGACCAGAGATTTTCCCTTTCAGTGCAACACAGGGTATTACACAGGTCCTGCCTACATTAGAAAAACAGGCAGCAAAACTTAACAGGTTATAAGATCCTTTGGCCACAAAAACATCCAAATGCGGTTATTTTTATACACTAGGCAGGAGCATAATCTGTGTCCAAGTTTATAAACTGTGGGCTTGTAGTTTATTAAAAGGATTCTATTACTGGCTCCCCTCTCTTCAGTTATTGCATCCAACCCCCGTGACATGCAGTTACAGCCCTCTCAAGCCTGCCCCTCTATAAAACCAGGAATGCTGCCCCTGCCCCCTACTCCCCTTAGGGAATGGGGGGCAATCAGCATTAGAATAACTAAATATTTGAAGAAGAGATCCATTTTTACTGGCAAACATTATTTGGAATAAAAGTTTGCACTTCCTCGAGTGCTTAGATAAAAGGGCACGAAGGCAGGCACATGGGCTGCCATTGTCCTCTTCTATCAGATAAGAAAGCTGAGGTCTGGGGTAAGCTCATGGCAAAATTGAGAAGAACGTCTCAAAACCTCCCAGACCCCTTTGCAGCACCAAAGGTCCACTGAGCCCAGTCTCTTCGCCAGCTTCAGCAAGCCAGATCACTCCTAGCAGCCAATTCTGGAGGCAAATTTAATTTCCCCTCCTGCATGCACATGCCCATGGCTAGGCTACTTTCACCCTCCATTTTTCATTGTCCAGAAATACTTGGAGGGGTGAGGTCTTTTGCAGTTTCTTTGAACTTCTCACTCCATTCTCAAGGAGCACTGTGAATGTGCTCTGAGCACTGTGGTGGCATCACTTCTGTTCCCTTCGAGCAGAAGATCCAAGCACCACTGGCTCTGACACACAAACACAACTGGCATGAAAAGCTTCCAGGAATACTCACATGTTTATGCACTTGTTTTACTCTGCAGGAGCACAAACACCAGTGAAAACCTGAACGGCGAGGAACATATGCAAACAGAACGTCATCGTGGCAGCAGCCAGTTCGTCTTTTAAATTCCAGGTATTATCTTCAGACTTCTTTTTTGGCATCCTTCCCCAGCTCCTATCCAAGTATCCAATGTCCGAGGCTTCCTAAAACATGGTGGCAGATGCCATTCTGATAGGAAACCAGAAATTCCTTCCTGATCCAGCAGATTACGTCATGCCTCTGAAATGCAAGATCAAATCCAATCCAGCTACCTGTCCATCTCCAGACGGCCTATCAATTAGCATTAGACACTAATTTGATTAAATTGGTATGTTGAAATTTTATTTGATTCCACCTAAGGAGTGTAATTCCCCTTGCGTGTTCTCTGTAACCCACTAATTTTCCAATGGAATGGGAAACACAGGTTGGGATTTGGAGGCTGTTTCTTCTACTTGTTAACATGTGAGCTTAAAACCGCAGTAAAAAATAAATCCATGCGATTTGGTAGAACGAGACTTGCCAGTTTAAGAGAAAATGGCTTTCCACAGAATAACCCAGATGGGGGAAAAAAAGTATACATTTAACTCTGAAACCTGAAGTGTTCTTTGAGGGAAAACGAATACATTTTAGCCTTAAAGGGATCACAGACTGCAATTATATAATTCTTGTCAACTGATGTTAAAGATAGGCTGGAAAGAATGTATGCTGAGGCCCTGCAATAAAACGAGCTCCTTTACTCCTTTCAAATGTTTGCAAGCCTTGGAGGTTATCCAAAGGTCGAATACAGGAAAAGTCTTGGTGAACAGAAAACATAATCATGAGCTTTTTTAATACGGGCTCTTTTTGTAATAAAATAAAATTATGGTAAGGGAAGGGAGGGCGGGCTCTGTCTCCTCAGATCTAAGGCCAGGGGGGCTGAGTTTTAATCAGAGGCTGCTGTTCTCCCCTCCTCTCTCCTCCCCAGCCTGTCACTGCACAGAGAGAGAAGCCAGTGGAAGTGCATGGGCACTGGCTGTGCTGCAGAGGGGCAGGGGCACAAGCCTGCACTGAAACCCCTTGGCTTTGCTGCAGTGCAAGGACATATTTCCCAAGAGGGAGATGGATCTTCATTGCCAGCCAACTTGCACAGGGCAGCAGCAGATCCTCAACAACACCCTCCTCTTCTGAGGTCTGTTGGAGAACAGCTCCATACAGTGCTGAAAGTAATCTGCTGCCCCTTCTGGGGTGCACCAGGACAAATGGCATGTTTCCCACAGAAGCACCCCTGGAAGCTGGAAGTAAGGGATATGGACAATATCGCATTCAGCTGCAACTACACAGGAGTTTAGAGATGGGTTGTCAATACACTCATGGATTTTGGGGCAGAATCCAGGCCTGCAGTCTTTACTCTTTCCCAAAGTGATATGGCTTTAGTCATGACCACCTGCAGTCAGGGAGCTGCTTTCTGTTTCACTTGGAGTACCTGGAGGCACTGCCTGGACACCCCACCTGGGCTATGGCCACAATTCACACACAAGCGCTTGCATCACCTCCTGCATTTGGTTCAGAAACTTTCTATCCAAGTACAGATTTGACCCCACCCCCTCAGTCTGCCAAACATAAACCTGGAGCAGCACACCATGAAGTACCTGGAGGGAATTCATGGAATGGGCATTTGCTGAAGGCATCAGGCACTTCTGAGTTGTGATCATCATCCATTGGAATAACCAGGAGGGGCTTTGTTCTAATCCCACACTCTGTAACACTTTATCACCATTTATCTCTTATGGTGACTGCTCCATCATCCAACTGTTGCTACAAACCTGTCTTACCTGTATCTCACAGGCTGAGAAAACAATCTTACAACAAACAATATTTTTTCCTCTCAAAAATCAGAAGCCTGTTTTAATGATCCATCTCTACTGCCTGGGGAATGTCATTCATGCTGACAAGTCCACCACTGTTTTGAAGATATTTTTTCCTGTTTCTTGAATTTCTTCTGGACTTCCTCTGTCTGGCATCACACCATTATCAATCTGGATGGAGACACCTTTTCCATTCCATGCTTCATATGAATAAATAGAATTAGGGAAAAAAGAAAAAAGAAAAAAGAACATACCTACCATTCCCATCTAGGCAAGAAACCCACTTCAGAGCTGGAGAGAGTTGGAGCAATGTGTTACTAAACTGACTGGTAAATGCGCCCACTCTGTTAGGATTTGAAACTATTTCATGTTACCAGTGCTCCAATGGACAATCTCTCAACCTACAGACATGAAAACTTGACTGCATATTTAAAGTAAATTTAAGCCTTGGGGGTGTCCTGTGCAAGGCCAGGAGGTGACTTCAATGACCTTAGTGGGTCACTTCCAACTCAGGATATTCTATGATTCTATGAAAGTATTTCTTTTTTATGTCATTTCATGCCTGTAGTATGCTTTCTGTTATGAACAGCACATTTTGTTCTTCCTCATCTTTGAGGAAGAGATGCAGAGCTACCTTTCACAAAACCAGGACACAAAGACCTTTGACAGACCCTCAACACTATTGCATGCAGAACATGCCATATATTTATTTTTAATCGTATAGTGATTCACAAATGAGATGTGATTGGCAGCCCTATTGCATTGCAGGCATGATGGTACAAGCTCCCCATTAGGAGGTATGTCCCAGAACGTCACCTCTCCATTTCATTTCACCTCTCCCTCTTTCATCCAACCTTCTTCCCGCTGAGTGGCATTCCTCGGCTTTATCCACATGCTCCTCCTCTTCCCTTTGAGCTGAAAAGTCAAGAGAAGAATACATGAACACTGGAAAAGACACTAGAAAACAAACTGCTGATATTAAAAATAAAGGTACCTATTCACATGAGAACACACCAGAAGTCAGACACCAAACTCAAACAGACATTGAGAAGCCCTTCCTGAGTGAAGCCACTTGCCCAAGCTGAGGGATAAGTTAAGATATCCTACAGAAATTCCATGTGCTCAGGACAGCTCTGGGGCCCCGGAAACAGTGATAGCAGTAAGCTGACCCTGCACATCAAAATGAAATCAGAGCCCAGGGAGATGAGATCCAGATTTTCCTGAAAGCAGGAGGTGGATGCTCAGTGGTGCTGCAGGCAGGCAGCTCTTCAAACGAGCTCCACACATGGGAACAAACATGTCCAAAGGCCTCACACCCAACGGGAAGCTGCTGGGTGCTGAACGCAGCTGAAAATCTGGCGCTTGGAGTGGCACTAAGCCCTGGCAAATCCAACTCCCATCCCTGCTGAAAATCTGTCACCACGTCGTCAATGTTAAAAGACAGGGTTTTCAAATGGGAAAAGTGCATTTATCACCCTCAGCAAACTCACGAACAACACAAGCCATAATTGCTCAAATGTCAAATAAAAATTCTCGGCTGAGCAAACACCACACGTGGACCTTTTTTGATCCCCAAATATGAATGCTTTAGAACAGGATGAGCATGTGGCCAGCGGGGCTGGAATGGAGAGTGCTTTGTAACCTTAACTATACCAGGCGTGATAAAGTGCCCGCTATCATGAAAAAAAGCTCATCTAAAAGACAGAGGGAAACCAGATGGGAAAAGAGCACAAATTCTCAGCAGGAATTTCAGAATTTTTTTTTTTTTTGACATTGCTTTCAATTTTTCCAAAATAAAAATCTCTACCCACTGCTTGATGTTAAGTAGAAATATGGTCTGATCCACTTGAGGCGTTCTGAGAGCAAGGCTGAAAGGTCAGGGTTAGCTCTGGTGCTGGAGCTGCAGCCTCCCATGCCATCAGGATCTGTGAGCCCAGCCCAGGGGAGCGAGTACCCCCAGCCCCTCCCCACCCATCAAGCATGTGGGGCTGCAGGAGTGCCTACCTCAGCTATTGCTGACTGCAACACCTTGGCAACTTCTGATACTGCAATTCTCTCTGCTGCCCTAGCAAATGCTTCAGCAACTCTTTCTGCCGCTGGGCTTTCCGATGCTCCCGCCACAATCGCCGCTGCTCCTTCAGGAGTGACCACCTTCCCACCCAGACCTGTCCCCACTGGGCTTTCCACTTCTGGCATTGCTACTGCTTTTTCTGCTCCTTCCACCTCAGTTTGTGACTCTGTTGCATCCTTCCCTGCTTCCTCTGGTGCTGTGACAGCCAGCAGCTCCATGTCCCCTGCCAGGTCACGGGCAGCCAGGGCAGCAGGAGGACCCTTCCCAGGAACAGTACAGGCTGGCACAGTCGTAGAGCTGGCCTGGAACCTGTTGGTAGAAACAGAGTATGTGAAGCAGCACAACTGTAAAGAAATGTGTTTTCTGGTGTCACTGCAAGTGGACCAGTGACAGGTCCTGGAGCCAGCAAGGACTGCTTTGCCACAGCCTGCCTTGTCCGTAGAGGCCCAGAGCAAGGGACTGGGACCAGCAGTACTTGTGTAGTGCAGAATGTCATATCCCAGCCCCCTGTTCTCCTGTGGGTAGCAGCCACTTTTGCAGCTTGAACTGAGGCCAAGCTCACAACTGTATTCCAAAACATATCAAGTGGTTTATGTAGCAAAAAGGAGAATAAACGGAAGGCTGACTCTTTCCCTTGATCCATTTTTGCTTAGTATTCCAGGAAAAACCTCAACATTCTCTACAGAGAAAACAGCATAAAATCCATGGAACATGCAAGTCAAAGTGTTTTTTCACATTGCCATATTTTCCAATGAAAAGAAACTGAGGGTCATGCCCAAAGGTAGGGCATAGCAGGCTTGGGTCAGACAGACATGGTGTGTCTTGTCCCAGAGCTTCTGTAAATGCATCTCACTTCTGCACCAGCCTCCCTGCTGCAGTCTGTGCTCCCCATCCACACCTTGGGCTTCAAAATCTCTGCAGTCACACTAAGTTTTCAACTGGCATGTTCCTCCCAATGCCATGGGAGGTACAGGCAAAATTTTGACAATCCAGTTATCTTTTCTGGTAAATACCCAAGGGACACTGGTAGAAGAGATCCATAACTGTCTAATATGTGTGTACTAATCACCTTTGTATTAGAAAGGTCCTCTACCAAGTGTAGCTGCTATCAGATCAAAATACAGGTTGCAGTGAGGTAAATGAGTAATTCCCATAAAAAATTGTGAGAGGTGTTGTACTGTAGATATTGCTACTCCTCCCTAGTAATTCCTATTCCAGTCTAGAAGTCAGGACAAGTCTGAGCAGTGATGCTGGATGGGCTAAATTGTATGAATTCAGAATACAAGCTTAGGAGTCAGAAAGAGCCTTTGAATCTGTCCATACCCACTGACTTGGGCAAAAAAAAAAAAAAAAAATCTCCATTTGATTAATTCCCACATGTTTTGTCCCATCTCTCTTATAGAGACCAGCACAGGCACCAGATTAACACAGAAGTAACTTTTTGGCATCAGACTACACAGCAATACAAAGAGATTCCTGCAGCATGGAGGCATCTTCACGCTGGCTGTAACCCAGCCAGCACACCACCAGGGTTTGGCACAGCTCACAACCCCCTGCACACCTCCACGGGCAGTCCCAAGAAAAGGACAAGTAACACTTGACAGATGTGCTGAGAAACTGAGATCGGCAGGGGACCCTGATGCAAGCACACGGAGGATACTGGCTGTTCCCAGCTCACACATGCTCCATAAACCACTGGCAGGGAACTTGGGCAGGCCTGATGAAATAGTGATGACACCACTGTTCAATGCTGCTTAGCATCAGTAATTAAAAAAAACAGGAGGGAAAAATAAGGTGGAGAGCTATGAAAGGACAGGATGGAATAAACAAGAGGTGCTAGGGTTGTTAAAAAGGGGAGAATAGTAGAGAAAAAAAGGTAAAAGAAGAGCAGAGGAGGTATAGGGGGAAAAACTGGAAAAGAGGGAAACAGGTTACAGATTGTCACTGCTGAGAGTTGTGCCCAACTCCACTTAGAGACAAGACCAGGGGTCGAAAGCCACCTGAAGCGTCCTGTCACACACACCTACATCCTTGTGGACACAAGTCAGTCACTTGCTCACTGAACAAGTTACCTGCATATCTGCTTCATTAAATAGTAACCCTGTAGGTCTGCTGACAAGAACATACTTCTCTCTCCTTTGGTAATTAGCCCTGAAGGCTGGTCATGCTCACTGGCCATGAAACGCTGCAACAAGCAGCCTTTTCATGCCTCGAGCTTTACCTTTGTCCCTGTCTGTTCCCGTCAGGCTGGTAAAGGCAGGCGCGATGCCCGCCCGACACTGGTGCTCCCCAGCTGCATTCATGCTCTCACCCCGCCCAGAGGGTGCCGGCATCTCTCAACAGGGCAGATATGAGCTCGCTGGGACAGTCGTGACTGTAGAAACCGGGAACTTCCAGCCTTTTCCTTCTGCTTGGAGAAAAAAAAACAAGGGCAAACTCAGGAGCAGCAATCTGCTGCCAGTCAGCTTGAGACAGCTGCAACTTGATATGCTGGGAAGAGGAAGAGTCTTACGAGGCTCCAGAGATACAGGAGAGGAAGCACAGGGTTTTGTGTCAGGAGCTGGACAGGAACTGGAGGCTCAGCCCTTCTGCACAGGCTGGGCACACTGTTTGCTCAGCAAACCTCTTCCTGGGGCTGAGCAGCTGTCTCTCACTTTTGCCACCAAGGGCAGGACTTTGCTACCCACTGTGTGTGCCAGCTGTGGCACAGCTCTGGCCCCAGCCAGTGACATAGCCATAAGAGCAGGAAGAGACCCAAACCAATTTAGAAAAACGTAAAATGCCTCCTAAAGTTCCTGCAACGTGGGTTGAGTTAAGCTAAAGCTGACATGAACTCTGTGTAAGGGATTAAAACGGTTTTGGGTTTTTTGGTTTTTGTTTTTCTAAATTACTCTCCTTGTCAAAAAACAAAGGAGGCAGGTTACTAACACTTACCCCTTTCAAACCCGTTAGGAGCCTGAAAAGAAGCATGCATAGCCCAAAGCATTAGCTTTATGATCACATTTCCCCTCCAAAATATTTTGGAGATAAATTCCAGGCACTTCAGCCTGGAGAACTTCACTGGAGAGCAGTGCAAAGATTAAAACCAAACATATTGCCAGTAATTCCTGGCAGCCTGTTCCAGCAGTGAGACCGTGGACCTGGGAATGAACCTTCAGCTGTGCTCTGACTCCAGATAAGACCTTGAGTAAGTTCCACCTGCCTCTCTGGCCTGCAGTCGTCTGCAGGGGCAATGTCTGAGAATTAGCAAAGGTTATTCCTTATTTTATGGTGTCTGAGGTCTGGTCACTGCTAGCATGATTTTTCAAGAAGTTTGCTGCCTGCCTGCACAGTTTTTGTGTAATGTACATATTAGCATTTTGACCTACATTTGCATGGGGGCCAATTTCACCTCATAACCTCCAGTTTAACCTCATAAATTGCCTCTAAGCCACCAGAACATTACCCTGCTGTTCCCCCAGGAGAGCAGGCTGGCAGGATTTTGGATCAAGCCACCACTCAGCTGCACCATACTGTCAAAGTCCATCACCCTCTGCCCAGGTGACTCCGATGGCAGACCTGCACAGTAAGAACAGTCCCAACCTGACCTCCTTTTCCCAAGCACTTGCATACCTGGCTCAAGGCTGCTATGTAGCTGAACTCCCTTGTGCTATACAAGCCCCTTCCACCAGAGACCATTTCAAGGTCTGTTGTCTGCTCTGCAACAATTCTGTTCATTCAGGGACACAGTTTGCAAAGCCCCTTGTTAAAAATCTCTCCCATCGTTTGGCGCTTGCGTAATTTGCCCCCATCCCAATTGTTTATGTCTGACTAATGTTCATTGCTTCAAAATGAGTTTGTAGCTAATCCGGTGTCTACCAATTAAATGTTTGATGGAATGACATCAAAATCAAAACAGACAGAAAAAAAAATTTCCCTTTGATATGCTGACCACATTGTACAAAACTCACTATTACAAGGCTCAGGTTGCTTAGAATTTTGCCAGACTTTAATCTTTTGAATTAAAGCTTTCGATGCTGTTGTCTGCCCTGCTGGAATTTAGGATGAAAATTTCAGCTAATGCAGTTCTTCCACTACAGGAAAACTTTTTACGTCAGTTAAAAAAAGAGAAAACAACAAACAACTGATCTCTCATGCAAGCTTGGTGGAATTGTCTCAGTGCTATAATTTGGAGCACTGCTTTAAATTTTGGCAGAAAGGTCACAATGCTGCCAGGGAATAATTTTTTACAGGAAGAGTAATGTACCTTTGGCCAATCTATGAGCCCCTGAAAAATCAGTTTGCACATGCTCTGTAGTGATTTTTGATAGTTAGGCAGCAAAAATATTTTTCAAAGTCCTGACTTCGCAATCTGAATATTCTTTTTGTGCAGTTTTGGTTTACTTTAATATAATCTATAAAAATAACCAGTGACCTTTAGTGACATCTAAACAGGCTCCTGGTTTCCTTCCATGGTTTGAAGCCTTAAACAATAGCCCCAAAGAAATGACTCAGTACCACACACACATGTACTTGATGCCTGGGAAATTGCTGGTTGTTGGGCAGCAAGAACAAGGAGATTCACACAGCTCTAATGCATGGCAGGTTCAGGGAATTTGGGGAACTCAGGCATCAAAGGCCTGGGATGCAGGAAGCCAACATCCCCCCAGCCACCACTCTGCACTCCAAGCCGTGTGAGGATGCCCACAAGTTTTGAGTGAAAGATAACAAGGGTAAAAAACCTTTTGGGATTCCATGGGATGTAGTGAATCCACTCACTGAGCTGCAGGCACAACACTTTCCATGTGCTGAGCTCCCAACTTCTTAGCACAGGCTGCTGAAGTCTTTCGGTGTGGCAAGTGGAAGATTTGTGCTCCCAAATCAGTATATTCCCATAGTTAGGGCAGGAGCATTAAATTACCCTAGTTCTTTAAAAAGGAGGGAAATTCAGAATCCTATTAGGCAAAATTCACCTGACAGCAGCTTTTAATGTGTGTGTGTGTGGGTAACCTCAGCCAGAAAGAAACCTTTGGCAGCTCAGCTGGTGGAACTGTTGCCTTTAGACCACAAGCAACATGTGTGAAACCTGAGAGGAAATAATGCAGGTTTCTGAATAAATCAGGATTCTGCAAGTGGGGTCAGCCTTCTGGCTGACAGTCACAATATGGCAACCACCAGTGTCCAAGGGCAGTGGGCAGTTTGCAGATGAGTTATGTCATTGCTCTGAAACCCCTGTGTCCTAAGGACTTCTTGTCTCTGTACCTGCCAAAGCTGCTATTTACCCGACACAGCCATAGCATTGGGTCATTAAACAATACTGATGGCAATGCCCGGAGAATTCCAAGCACCTATTGTACTATCACCGAATTCCTCCTTTGATCACCATGGTCAGAAATATCTGATTTTTATCACTCTTTAATAGCTCCCAATCAACTTTAAGAAGTTACCACAATGCTCATGGTAGAACCTTTGTCAGACCAGGCTAATCATTGACAAACCCAGAACAGCAGATCTCACTAGCTCCCCATTGTCAGTCATATATCACCTTCTCCATGGGCTTGAAACTCCAGGGACAGGGTTTGAGCTTCCATGTTGAAGATTACTCTGCCTGTGTCAGAGCAAAAAGAGCTGTAAATGTAGAAGCCTTTTTCTGAGCTTCCTGCAAAACCCACAGAGATTAATAGGAAAGAAAATTTGAAGTGCATGTGAGCAATCTCAGAAGGACACACACTTCTAAGCATGAAATAGGAACTTCCACGTTCATGCTGTTATTAGATCACTCAAGAGAAACACATCTTTCCTATACTTAGCACAACAAGACTCTTCCTTGTACAATTCTGCCACCCTTCACCTGTGTACCAGACAATGCTTACAAATAATCTGGCAACGATTCCCAGTTGCTGTTATGACCTAGAGATGCCTGCACTCTTCCCCCTGCTGAGATGGTCTAATTCACACATATCTAACCCCAAGCAGCTGCTTATTCAGTATATGCTTAGCACTGACAGCTTCTGGCTCAGATTTGGAGGGCTCGTGTGCCTCAAAGTTTGCCTGAGCTCTCCAACCTTGCTGTTGCATCTAATAAAAGACACTATCTCTATGTACAAGCCTTGTCCAGCAGTAATCAGAGAAATGTATCTTGTCTGATTCCAAAATTTGTCAGTTGAAAGGAAATTAAAACCCAGTGCTCTGACGAATGCTTCTGCAAACAAAATGGTCAAAAGAAAGGAATCTGAAATCAAGTTTATAAATTAATAGAAGTTAATATTGTTTTACAAATCCCTGTTTTCTGTATGCTGCTAATGTTGCTCTCGAGAGGCTTATTCTTGAAACCTAGGAAACCCTCAAGAATCAAAAACATTGGAAGTGAGTTTAGGACCAAGACTTCTCTTGGTGAAGGAGACACACATCAACACCCAAGGTTGCTTGTTTCAGTGAAAACAAAAAGGGCTATCCCTGGTTTCAGATGCATTCTGTGAAACCAATGAAGATTATAACCCAGTTGCAACATTTTAAATGAATCACAATGTGCAGATGACAGATCACTTCATCAGAGGAAAGAACAAATTTGCATCAGCCACTTGAAGAGGGAAAATTTTTAGGTAATCATAAGTTATGTAATTACATAATTAATGCTCTAGTTTGTAGGTAGTCAAAACATGGCAATAATACATATAACAACATGTCTAATCCAGCTCCATAATGTGCAGTTGTAACCCCATGTTCAGATAAGAATTTCTCTCTTTATTACCTACCAGGTGATGGACACCCTGGGAATTCCTGGATTGACACTGAAGCACCAGGCATTATCTAGAGGCAATACAGTGGATTCAAGGGACAGCTGCCCAGTGTATTGGCCAGTTTGGGTTAAACAATAATGGGAATTTACAAGACTTGCATGTTCCTGAGGAGTAAGGAAAAAAAAAAAGGAAAAAATCACATGTGTCTAAATGAAACTTTTAGAGTAGGCATATTGGTAGAAGCTACCTGGGGAAGATGAAATAAAAGCATAGATTGTGTTCACCTCACCCAAGAAGCAGCTGTGTATTCTGGTGGAAGTGTTGGTTTCCTGCCTCTAACATGTGCACATATTCATGTTCCTCAGTTGCAGGTCACAAAACTATTAATCCAGTTACTTGATTTGTATAGTTTATGAAATAATGAGGATTTTCACACTCTGGTGTATTTTGGGCATTCTGCAGACTTTTCAGTGCTCCTACTCATGTCAGCCACACAACCAGATGATAAAGCTAAATTAAATTAAAAGAAAATCTTTATTTGATACTTCAGCAAAACCACTGAGCTCTAAAATACTGAAGTGTTATTTAATGGCCACTTTGGCAGAGTGAGAGCCAGATGCAAGCTGCTCTGTGCTGTCCAAACTCAGCTCCCCAGGGATGATGCTCTGCATGACACAAACCCTCCTAGCAACGAGTCTGATGGCACAGAGTAGCTTCACAACATCTGAGTCCTTGACCCAACACCCATCCAGGGAGAACTTCCATCTCCTCTTGCTCTGGGTGGGACAGAGGGGCCGAACTCCCCTTCACAGCAGCCTTATGTTCCATTATCCACTGAACTGCATCCACCTCTCTCTGCACTGGCTCACAGAGCTGCTCTTGGGCTCTGTCTCTTCTTACTGAAGCCACTGGGCATCTTGTAAGGAGCAAATGGGAAAAGGCCTTGGACTATGCTTATGCTGTATGGCAGCACAGTCCATATAGAGCATGCATATAGAATAATTGAACCTTTTCCACAAAGCAGCTGTCTCAGGCTTAGAAACCAATGTCTCTTTGCTAGTTAGCCAATAAAAAGATTTAGGGTTAATAAAGAATAAATACCCATTCTCTCAGGGAAACCTTTATATGGATGTACCAAGCTTTTCATTCAGTGAGGTATAATTAGCGAAAATGCCACAGATGCAAGCAGCCAGACTGTGCTCAGACTCTCAGAGGACACCTGAAAAGCTCTCCTCTAACCACCACACAGCATTAGAGAAGCAGAGTTGAAAAATTCAAGCAAATCCTTTCTGGATTCTCAAATGAAGCTCTAATACAATCCTACCATCTATTGAAAAATTCTGGTTTTGAAGGAAAAGGACGTGTCTCCCATCATGAAAGTTTCCTCCAGCAACTGAGCTGAGCCAAGTGCAAATGAAGCCTTGAACCTATGCCCAGAATGATCATCAGGAACTGAAACTTTTGAATTAGGACAATATAAAATATGCCAATAAAAATTTCTTTACTGCAAGTCCTGTTCTGATGTATAAATCTTGCCTCACGTCCCTCCCAGCCCAGCTAAAACCTGGGCTGTGCAAAACCCCAGGGAGACCCCACTCATAGTATTTCTGACACAAGCCAGGGAGCAGTTGAAATTACAAAAGACAGTTCTCAGATCAAAGAAACCCACCTCCATTTGCATGGACTTTTAGATAAACACCAAAAAAAAGTTAAAAGTTCACAGAGGGACTGACCCTTTTCTGCAATCACCCTCACACAAATCCTATATTTGCCATTTGTCTTGATGGGTGGTAAGGTCTTAGGGCAGGCACCACAACTTCCTCTGCATTAGTTAAACACCAGCACCATCAGCCTCTGGTTCTAAATGGAGCCTGTGAGTCCTGCCACAGTATAAATAAAATTCATAACCTATCCAAGCCCTAACATGACTTCATGAGGACCCTCCCCTCATTTATCCATGCTGCTCTAAGTTACTGAGGTCAAATTTAGTGAGGTTGGACATGTGAAATGGACTCATGCATGGTACATCCAAATGATCAGAGACTGGGAAACAAGATGAATGACCGGGTCATATCAGAACAGAACGGAAAAATTTATAACAGAACTCATCTCTCTCTCATTCCTCCCTTGCTTTAATCACCAGATGTTCTCCATTCAACCACCTGCTACCCTCTCTGAGATTTAAATTAGGCACAAAGTACTCCCAGAGACATGATCACAGCACAGAAAGGTTATAGGAGAAATACACTTTTGCCTTGGCATCCTACAACTGGTAAGAAATATGAAAAGAACTAAAAATCCTGTGATGACAAGCTAGCTTTGGGCACCCTAACTAAGAGCTCAGAAATCTCACTCTTTCCCTTGTATTAGAGCGAGCAGCTTCACAAAGACTCAAACCCTAGATTATCTTCAGGGTTATTGTGAGGTGACTGCGAAGCTTTCTCGTCAGGCTGCCAGTGGGGGGAACAAAAAAAAGCTTTCTGAATCAGGCCCTTATCATTTATACCACATTACAATCCAAAATGAAAAATGACTTGCTCCAGATTTGATAGAATAAAGCATCTTGAGATGCCACAGAAGTACCCAATTTTCAATAAAGACATTAAACCTAAGCTTCAAAAAAAGGGAATAATTACATCGTTTTTTGCTTTGAGTTCTAATGTTAAAAGTGTCAATTTATAAAACTAGGTGAACAACCACAATTCCTAAGCAGACTGCAGCTAATTAGACCCCTTTTGATCTTTTATTTTGCCTAGAAGCTTATTTAACAACTTTATACAAAACTCAAGGTTTTGACACACTAGTGGACTGGGGGAGGGAGGAGACCAAGGAAAGAAAATTTTTCTCTGCTTCTTGCTGAGGTGGGAGGCTGGTCTCTTCCTGAAGCACATTCACTGAGAGCAAGCCTGGGAAACCTTCTAGCCATGAAAACAAACGCCTCTTATTTGAGCTGTCTTGATGGAGACATGATGCAGAAGAAAATATTAAAAACCAAATCAAAGCACAAACCAAGTTGTAACAAATGCTCCAGCTCTACACACACAGTTTGTGTGTGAGAGTTACTGGTTTAGATGGAGGATTACAATGCAGAAGACCAAATGTTGTGATTCCAGAGCACTGGGAGGGGTTGCCTTCACCTGCTACTGCAAATAACTGGGCACTGACATTGCAGTATTCCCCAAAAAGGCTGTGCAGTGCAGAGAGAGGAGGGAGCTGCAGTTTCCCACGTGAGCAGCATCCATCTGCACTGCAGAGGAGGGGTCCAACACGGTCTGGTGGGAGTAGGACAGGCAGAGCTGGTCAGAGCAGCAGAGCCCATCCTGTGCTGTGTTGCACAGAAACAAATCTTTGAGCAAGTTGCTTCCATCTTGGGGCAGTGGCAGGCAATAGACAATACCTCCATGTCCCTTCTGGCCCTCCTTCCCGTGAAGAACTGACATTAAAATAGCCATGAGGGCTGGGTGACACAGAAGCCACTAGGACTTGGACCCTTTTCACTTCTGTGACCACATCACATCCCCCTCCTTTCTGTAACTGGAGAGACAGACATCCCTAGCTCCCAGGAACTCACCACAGCAGCAAGGTCAGGAGAGTTAAGGGCAAAAGCTCCTTGTCCTGTCCTGAAATGAAACAATATCATTAGACTTGAAGGACTCAGGCTGTAGGGCTCATGTACACAGACAAAAGCAGAGGACACAAACATCCTTCCCCCTCAATACAACTGGGAGACCATTCCCCCTGTGGATAATCCCCGCCCTGCCCGGGCATACCAGTGGGTGTCTCTGCAATCTTGCCTAGAGGATGACAGTTCCACAGCATCCACATATACTGCAGCAGCCTTCCCACTCCCCTGGGGTGAGGGTCAGCCCTTAAAACAGGAAGCCAGACGTGGAGAGGGAAGAGTAACAGAGGGAAGGGAGAGAGGGAATGAGCTGCTTCAAGCAGCATAGCTGTGTCTGCAGTGACATGCTCGTGTCTGTGAGCAGATCCCTTCAAACAGGGATCTGGATAAATCTGAAACAACCATAACCATCTTGATTTACTGATTTAGCTGTGTTAATCCTCTAACTAACAAACCTGGGGCCCGGTGCAAACCTCAGTCCGATGTTAGTAGCAGACCTCCGATGTTTCCCTGTCACCACTTCACTGTCCTCAGTCTTGAGGTGGGAAAATCTGAGCTTACCTGATAGCTTAATTTACCTAAGATTCTTTGTTCAAGCAGGAATAAACATGCTGATGGCAGCTCTCAGCCCCCACTGAGCTGCTACAGCCTCCCCACACCCACAGCCAGGTACACCCAGAGGATTCAGCCACAGCCCTTGGCTGTGTTCCAACTCCCACACCTCAGGCTCACAACCACTAAGAAAGCTTTAAACATTGCCAATTTTTGGAAAAAATTGTTCTTCCTCACCCCGTTCCAAGGCTGTCCTGGCTTGCAACTTCACTTCCTTTTCTCCTCACTCTCCTGCAGGTGCATCAGCTGAATGATGGTTCAACAGAGGAAGGGAAGAAGGAAGTGATCAGAGGTGGTACCTGCACAGCGGCAGAGCTATTTCCCCCTCATGCTGCACATTGCAATGTTAATGACTTCAAAGAAAACCATCTGCAAAGCTAAAAGCTTAATGTAGGAACAAAAATCAATACTGTGCTCACTGAAGTCCCCTGATACTGAAGACTCTAAAGCATCATTCAGGTAGACAGCACTGGGCATTCCCTCCTTAATGACTGCCTGCAGACCATTAGAGAGGGGACGCTGCTTTAATTTATTCTCTTTGTCATTCTAATATAGATCTTCCCTTTTAAAATGGTGTTTGTACTTTACACTGCAGTCTGGGTTCAGAAATAGAACAAGTCCTAAAAGCTGGGATCAATACATCCCACATCACCTTTCAGAAAGGAGGCAGAGAGCACAGTGAAGAGGAGAGGGCCAAATGCCCTGCTGGCATAAACAGTGAGATCCTTGATGCCCCTGTTTAAAATATGAGTCAAAGTATGGACTCAAACCTAGCTAACTAAATGAAAAAAAAAAAGGGAATTAAACAATAAAAAAACCCAAACCAAACCAAAAAACTATTCATCTTTTTTTTGCCCAGAACAGCTCTCTGCAAATAAATTCAAACCTTTTCAAAATGTTAGTAATTTATAATGTATCACTGCTAATAACGCTGGCACACAGTACTGCTGGGATGCAGAAACTGAGCAGGGAGTCTGGCCCACCCAAGGGAACAGGCCAAAGAGAGGAACCAGCCCACCTCCCTGCTGTCCATGCTGCCTCTGGCACAGAAGAATCTCTTCTCCTTTCCCAATACTCCATGCTATCCAGACACCTGAGAATTTTAAGTAATTATCTGTAACTAAGCACAAGCAAAACAGTAAACATAAAGGCTCCTTTTGCCTGCACAGGCAAATGCTGTTTTAAGGTACAAAATCTTAAGGTTCTGTGAATCCACAGAAATTGTGATCCCTGGTTCCAGGAAACTTCAAATGCTGTGAGTCTGGACTATCTCTTTTCAAGAAAGGATTATTCCCAAGGTTTTCTTGTTTGTTTTTTTATGCCAGACTCCTGCCCTCTGAGCAGAGGTGGAGCATAGGAAGGCATTTCCCTGTGCTGGCCACAGTGGTCTTGAAAATCTTCCTAAAGGAAGCAAGCTTAATAAACAACAGCAATCAGTCCAACAAGCCTCCTCCTTGGCTCCCAATAAACAAAGAGCAGAAGGAAGTAGGTTGAAACAAAAACCACACACTCCCCCCAAAATACTGGAGGGAAGATTTTGAAAAAGTGGCCTGTCAGTGTTTCATTTTGCTCTGTACATCAATGAAATTTCTAAGAATTTACGTGTTGTGGGGAAATTTCAGAATGAAAACAGATCCATGCATGCAAGTTCCATGCAGCTGCAACAGTTAAACAAGAACTAGCTCTAGACAGTTTAAGGACACTGGAATGATGTTCAGGTATGGAAGATGATCTCCAAAAGTTGCAGGGACAAGAGACAGGTTAGTGCACAGTGTGATGATGTATGTAGGTCACCCCTGGGTGCTCTGAGGTATCCCTGTAACCCAAGACCATTCATGCATCCTTAGAGGAGAGTGTGCCACAGGCACAGAAATTTAACAATAATTTGTTTTTTTCTGCTCTAATTGATACAGGTTTCTCAATCTGACATTGCCCTAAGGGTCAGAGATACTCTCTACTTTTATTACATACAGATGCCAGATCCATATAGCTCCATTCCACAAGAAAGAAATCCCCAAGGATTCCAATTGTTTTAAATAAAAAACCTAAGCAAATGAAAAACAAACCCTCTCCTGCCACCTACTCAACAAGCACATGCAACCCTACCCAAACACACTGCTGCTAATGCTTTGCAGTAACACTTGCTCAACACCAAACAAAAGCACCTATAAGTCACCAAGTCAGTTGGTAAAATCAGATCTAATACGTCAAAATATTTCAGTTTCACCCAAACACTCTTGGTTAGTTAGTGCTAAATATTCATTCCATCTCTTAATCCTTCTGCCAGGCAAGCCAGATTTCCTGCTAGCAAACAAAGTCAAGCAACGTATCTAAGATCACAGAGGAATGTTGCCTGGACCAAAGTAATAACCAACATCTCATCCCTCAGTCTGCCCTCCTCCAAAAAACAAGGGTCCACTCCTTCCACTTCAGTACATTTCATCTTGGCTTTTATCCACTGCTTATTCATCTTATTTCCCCTCTCCTAGAATCCAAATAAATCTGCATGGTGCTAACTGAGCTCCTACAAAACAAATGGTGGAAGAAAGGCATCTCATCCCCCTAATTCACTGAACAGCTCAGGCAACCCAGGACAGCCAGCTGCCATGTGTTCCCTGGGGCCTGCATGGCCCTTGAGGGGACTCCTTTGGGGGAACACCCACCATTTCCTCAAGGAAGCCCCTGCAGCTCACTGGCTGTCCCTGCTTGAGCACTGGGGCTGGAGCCTTCAGTTTTGGCTTGCTGCACTGTCTCCTGGGTTTGATCCAGTCCCTGAATCCTTCCACCCATTCTTGGGAGCTGAGGTTCACCAGGGAGCATCAGGACACGTTTACAAAACAATGGCTGAAGAGTGTCCAGAAAGCTCTATGAGTACAAGTGCTTTTGTTTCCGCAGGAGAAATATCCACAGAGTTGCATTTGGGGAAAGGGCAAAGAACCATCTGTGTGCTCACAGCAGCAGCAGCAGCAGCACAGGCTGCAGCTGCAAAGCCTCTCCAGCTTGGCTGGTGCTGTCTGCTAACTGCTGGCATAAATATAGTAACAGGGTTGCACATATGGCAGGCTGTTTAATTTTAGAAATCAAAACTATCGAGTGATTAAGTTAGTCATCCTTCCTCAATTTGGGACCAATACAACACTACCAGAGGCAGTGGTCATAACCACTGTGGTTTGCCAGAGAGAAGGAGAGCGCATGTGCTCCCACGGCAGTAGGGAACACCAGAAACCCTGTCCTGCTCTGCCCAGCCTGGCTTCTCAAGGATCAGACAAAAGGAAGAAAATCCAGCTTAAACCAGCCTTCAAATGAAAACTGGGAGCCTGCAGATTTGCACACAGGAACATGCACAGCCTGCAACATGTTCTGGATGGGGTATGGCAGAACTGCTACTCTGAACATGGCGCTTCCAAAAAGTGAGATGAAAATCACACTGTGCCAATTGGTCTCTGGAAGTGAGATCTCACTCAGGAATTTGAATTTCCCGAAGGAAACTCATGAAGAGGGAAATGGGAGCCCAGTTCAGCCAGCATGGCTGTCTGGGTGCAAACATGCCGGGGTCAGCAGTAAGGGCAAGCCGTGTGCTGGGACACTGCACAGCCCCTTGTCACCAGCTGGCCAAGTCCTACTGTGCTCAGCAGCCCAGCCTGTGCCAACACATGAACCCAGTCCTGGCCAGGAGGGGCCTTGATGCACCCCAAAACCAGCTGCTTCCTCTGCAGAGCCTGTGGCTTATCCTCAGCTGCAGCACCAGTGGCACCAGGAGGATGCAGCCCTGCAAACCCCGCCGGTATCTTCCCCTTCCAGTGAAAACCAACAAATGGAGAAAGCAAACAAGTCATGGAGGGATTTTCTGTTTCTCTAGACAAACATTCTAAGAACAGTTCAAAAGAGGCTAATTAAATTCCAAAATCCCTGTGCAAATACATTAATAACGATTTTGAAATGAGCAGTTAACCAAGGAAGTTTTCAAGGTGGGAAGTGTTTGATACAGAGGAGTGTGTGAGGAAGAGCTGCCCAGCCTACATTAGAGACAATCTCTCTGGCCAGCACATGTGTTCAGGGGAGTGGGCATAGCAAATGCTCCTGGGCCCAGGAACAGCAGCGTCCCCAGGCTGCAGGGGGACAGAGAAGCAAATCCCCTTCATTCCAAATCACCAGGAAGCCACGCAAACACTAAATGACATGGCCATGAGTCTGAACTGTCACTGCATGGCCTCACCAAAGAGCTCCTCTTACCCATTTCCAGGATGGAGGAAAAGCAAAAGACCTTTTTTTCTGTTGTGTTGCAATTACAGGAAATTTCCAAACATCAGATAAATCTTTTTTGCCTTCCCACAAAATCGTAGGCAAATCAAATCTGCCTGCCCTGTGCATGAAGCATGAAACAATGAAAAATGGATAACTTGTTATGATTGCTCATATGACAGTGGAAAAATCCAATACTCTTGCATGGTCTGCACTCCTGCGGTTCATGGAATCTCTCAATGTTAAATGCCATCATTCTCACAAGCAGGAAGGACAATAGTATAATTTTTTGTTTAATGATGGCAAACCAAGGAAAGAAGTGATGTGAAAAAAAACACAGAAAGGGAAGTGATGAGCCCTTGTAAAGTCTGTGGCAGAGCAAGGACTTAAACCCACTGGCTGAGGCCCAAAGCACCAGGTCACTCATCTTAGTCAAATCTCCAACCATGGTCACAAGATTCTCTCTCCTATTATTCTCCTTTTGTTCTCTACATGTCTTTTCCCAGCAAAATACAATTATGTTTTTTTCAGGTAAGATCTCATGAGATACCGATTCATATGCTTGTTAAAACCCAGATCCATTATACCTCTTTTTGCTTTCATTCACTAATTTTATTGTGTTATAAAATAAAAGATTTTCTGGTGAGATACATTCACTGTGCCGCCACTACTGCTAAAGGCACAGAGCTGCCATCATCTTCCGGAAACAGGTTTGTTTAGTTCATAAATCCTGCTTTCACTATTCTGCTAAATACAAAAATTACACATAGGATAATAAATTCCAGGATCATTCTTCCTTCAGATTTGACAAATAGAACTGCAGTTCTTTCCCCAGCCCAGAGGTACCTCTTTTAAAGAGCAGTCAGCAGTCTGATAACTTTAGATAAACCATTTAATTTCCAGAAGGAGCCTTGTCTGTATACACACAGTCTACTGGGTGTTCTCCTTTCTCCCTGACTGCTCCCTGTTGGGAAGCAGAGGCTTTGGTTGAATAACTGGCAGTCTCAGCTTTCTGCATCACAAAGCTGTCTCATTCAAAATTTAAGAATCACTTTCATGAACCACAAGAAACTGTTATTTACCTCAGCAGCAATCCAAGTATGCTGTTCTACAGTCTCACAGTCTAGGAGAAGAGGCTCAACATTTTTTTTTTCTTTGTTTTTATGAAACTAGGAGGGAAAGTGGGAAATAAAGATAGAATAAAAAATGACCAAGAATTATGAGGAACTGTTTTAGGAGGGAAAACAATGAAAGACTGGAAAAGATATGTGGCTCTGATTCCTGTTAAAATGTTACAAGAAAGAAGAATAACTTAGAGGTAAATCCAATTGGTAGAACTAGAAGAGAAGGAAGGAAGTTAACTGCCAAATTCAACTAGATCACGAGAAAAAGCCTCCAAGCAGTTTGATTCATTATGCCATGGTTAATCCTGCTCAGGGAGAGATTTCACATTTAAAAGCAGCTCAGAGACAAGAAACCAGAGGTGTGCTCACCACACATGAGCACACATAAGCTACCTTTAGCTAAAACTTGCACTCTGATAGCAGCAAAGGCAGGACAGGACAGCTCAGTGCAAACTGGTCATCAACATCCCCACAACTTCAGACAGAAGCAGCCCTTCAGAATACACACATTTTTGTGAGATCTCTGTCTAACAAAATGCATGGAAGAGTCAAGATGGCAGAAGAACTCCAGGATGCCAAATTTATTTCCTTGTAACCATCTAATTCTCTTTCAAGCTTGCCCTAGGGCTGAGGCAGCTGAGCGCAAAAATGAGCTCTGCCCAAGGTGCTCAGGGCAGCCATTCCCACTCACACCACTTATGTCCTCCTTTTGAAATTTCACGTGGGTAAATCAACCTTTTTGCCCAACTGCTGCAGCACACACCTGTCCTGCTAATGTGGAGCTGCTGGTCATCCACCCAGGAAAGCCAGTCACCTGGAGAAGGGCTTGCACCATTTGGGTTTGCACTGGGGCCCTTTGCAGAGCACACAGAGATCCTCCAGAGAGAGCAGCTCACTGCCAGTGAGGGAAGGTGGGCAGCAGAATTTCTGGGGGTGTTAATCTGTCATAATGGCAAAAGCATGTTTCGCCCATGCTAATGCTTCTTTTTGTCCGCCTAAAACTCTCTAGGAACAGCCAGTGTTAAAAAGTGCAGAATAAGGCCCCATAAAACCTCCTGTCTGGAATCTAGGGACTATTAATCAAGAACACCAGTGCTTTGCAAAAAAATATTATTAGATTTTGTTGTCTGTACCTTTTCATGTACCCTCGGGTAAGGATTTCCCCCCACTGTTCTCAGAGCAGTTAACAGGACTGAACTGCTCAGAAGGAATGGCCACAGAGTGAAGATCCTCACTGCAGAGATTTTAGTCTTTTCCAAATCAATGACTAGAGACATACTAGGTTAATCCTGATTACTAACAGACACCTTTGCTGCGATTATATTGATAATAACCACTTAAGGCGTCTTATGTCACGTGGACCTCATTTCATTCTCATAGCTGTGTCTGGTGTTTTTGCCACTTCTCCATCCTTCTCACTTGTCCATTCTTCCACATACTGCTATAATTGAGGAAAAGAAAAAAGGAAAGAGCTAGGAGTAATTATCAGAATAGAAGACTCCCACTACCACTACTCCCTCCAGCTGAGGATTGCACTCCTGTTGGCTCTCCCTTTCCCTAGCTGAGCTTGGGAGTGCTAAGCCACCCTTAAAATCGTCCTTGTTAAAACAGATCTATCACATTGTCTGGGATATTATGGAGTAAAAAAAAAAAAAAAATCACAAACCAGCAAGGCCGAGTTGCCAGGAGAGTGGTGCTATGCAAACATTTCAGGTACCTGCGCTACACAGGTGTTTATACACCTTATGGGCTGCTCCTAGAGGCAACAACCCCTGGCCAAGCACCACTGAACAAGGGCTGGGATGACAGGATGATCCAGCAGTGTGGTGAGTGTGCAAGCACTCAGCTAGATGTTGTGGGATAACAATGGAAAGAGCTGGCACATGCAGAGCATCAGTTTTTGGGGAACAGAGACAATTCCTTGGCTGTGCTAAAGGTTGCCATACCTCAGTAAGCCCATTTGCAAGCTGGCTTTCATCATAGGCAATACAGCAACGTCAAATCCCAAGAAACACTCCACTTGTCTGCAACACATTGTAACATGGAAGAACACAGAGGTTACTTGCAACAGACACCAAGCACAAGGAAGCATCTGCTTTAACCAGCTGTCCTTTTTGCCAGAAGAGGTCTGATGTCAGAGCTGAGATGCCTGAAGGTCAGCAACATTGGTCAGTGGGCCAGAGCAGGGCATCCTGGTTCCCATCCTCTGCTTGGAAGGGTGGCTCTGTCTCAGAGTCAAAAGCAGGTGAACCAAGATCAAGATTTTGTTCCTCATTCAACACTGACTCACTCCATAACCTTGAACAAGATCCTACACCACACTTTTCCCATGTGGGAATGGTACAATTTATCCATTTCCCTGTGCTTGTGTGCCTGGTGCAGCCAGTGCCCATGAGGTACTGTCAGGTCACTGGCTCAGGTGTGCCAGGCAAGAAGAGAACCTGGCTGTTTTAATACATCCTGGCCTTGCTCCACACAATATTAGAGCCTGGGTCAATGCATGTGAATTTTTTCCAGCACTCCATGAGTTTTTCTGTATAGCAAAGTTAAAGCAAGCGAGAGAGAGAAAGAGAGAGAGAGAGAAAGAGAGAGGTTCCCATTTGATTGGCTGTGACTAGCTGCAATTAAAAACTATAATTTATTACCCTGGATTATGAGTATAATTTCAATGCAGAGAATTAAGGTTTTCTTCTGAGATGGAAATAAAGATTAATTTTTAATTTCCTTTCTCACTGCACATTTAAGAGCAATGGACTCCATAGAAAACTACAGGTCAAAATAGTTTTATGGAGGAATGACAATGTTCCATTGCCGAATAATTTAATGCTCTTGCTGCCTTTTTAATATTTGACTGCAGCTCCCTCATGCGAAGCAGAGGCAGCAGACGCTGTACACGTTTGCTGCAGCACTCAGGTCAAAGTGACTTTGAAACAACAAAGTTTCAATGCTCAGGACATGGGCAGCTTTTGGAGTTCCCTGCTGCAGGCAGCTGCCTTCCACAAGAAGGGAACAGACAGCCCTTGCATCTGGGCAGGCAGCTGGTCTGGGGATGGGGAAAGCAAGGATGGAATTAAAGCTTGAGGAAAGAGAAGGGCACTGGAGCCTGAATGGAATAGGTGCACAGCAGGTGTCTCGCAGCTGGGACATGGACAGGCAGGTTCAGATAAAGCAAGAGAAGTATTTCCACTCTGGAAACGCTGCCATAGGACAACAGGACTCTGTGGGTTTGCCCGCACACAGACTGTGTTATTCCAGCCAGCACAGCACATCAGCAGAACACAGGGGAAAACTGGGAACCATGAGGTCATGAATTCACTTGGTCATGGACCATGACTAGGTCACTGCTTGCCAAAACTGCTCCCAGCCCCCGAAGAAAATAGCCTGGGAAAAGCTGGGAAATCCACACAATCAAACAGTGCTGCTGGGTGACCTGTAAAGGAGAATCCAGTGCAACATGAGGAAAGAGAGGGAGGCTATGTGCATTCATTCCTCCCAGAACAAGCACCTCTCAGGACGAGTTACTGCTGCTGTTCACAGCAGGATGATACCAGCACATGCCTTAGGCCTAATATTTTACTCTGGGCAACTGGCAGTGAATGAAAATGTCACTGAAATTCAGGAACACTTTAAATCCTTGCTCTGATAGTAGAATTTAACAAAAAAAAAACCAAACCAACAAAACTCCAAACCAAACAATAACACCCTGCCATACTAATTGCTTGGATTCCAGTTAATTGAATAACCCTGTGCTGACAGAACTGCATCCTCAATGGCCTGGTAATATATAGTATAACCTTTCCATTGCAGGGTTTTTAAAATTTATTGGCATCTTATACCTGGCATCTTGGGTTATAAATGCAATTAGATGCCTAAGTGATGCAACTGCTGAGCACTGTGCAGGGTCACCAGGACAAACATCCCCCAGGGACACTGTGGTGACAGTGCTTTCAATGTGGACCAGGTCCTCTGAGTGCTAAAGGTCCCCAGCTGTCTTGGTGGCCTTTAGAGGAAGTCTGTTTAAGGAGGGGAATGAAGACTTTTTGTGAAAATCTTTTCCCTATGTGAAATCTGTTCACAAAGAGATCTTAGGGGAGATTTGGACAGAATAATGAAACAAGTTCTCAAAGTTTTGGCAGTCTCTCTCCCTCCAGGGCTTCCAGGAGGCATATAAAGTAGATTCATTTTCAGTGCAGAACAACAACACAACTAGGAGCCCAGTTTAGGACAAGTAACACCTGTCTGTTACTCACAACTTGGCTTATAAACTGGTCCTGTGTGAAATGGCAGTTTCATGAGGCATCTCCTCAAAAAAAGAGGACAAAAAAATCAAATGATGCTGTTGTTCGCCCAGAAGTCTCTACATAAGCTGTATCTCAACCTTTTCATGTTAAGTCTCAAAATAGAAAATATAACACCCACAGACACAGCTTCCCATAACCTTCACTGCCAAGGCAGCAGGACTGCTCTGAGTCTGCTGCTCCTGCAGGGACAGCTCCAGCCATTTGATGCAATTCTGCTCATCAGTTCAGGGAAAGACTCCTCTGAGCTCTCAGGAAAAACCAAGATAAGCAGTTATTTGGAAACCCTCTAGAGAAAGCATAGAAGCTGAAAAAATTAAGGTCACTGAATGGGGAGTGCTTCTTCCTTCTAGTCAGCACTGCTCCCCAGACAAACCTCTTGCTTTGTGTGAGTTTGGAAAAGAGCCCCAGCCAACTAGAGTGATCAGAGCTGTCCCAGCACTTCTTGCAGCAAGGATGCTGAGTAACAGCTAGACTGATTTCTACCCCAGGCATTTATCACATCCTGACACCTTACAGAATTCCCTGTAGATTTCCAGTTGCCTACATTATTTTCTTGCACTGTCTGTCCTAAACAATTGTGCCCAGACATTGTTCTCTTTAATCAATCATGTTTCTATTCCCTCGTGGCTGCCTTTCAGCAGCAACTGAAGCACTCACTAACTACAACAAGTTTTCTTCTGATGGCTGATGACTCACAAATCCTGCAAAGGGGATACACATGAGTCTGGATGTCACCAGACTTTGGGCGGGTCCAGCTTTATTCAGAATTTTGGTGAGTTTTTCAGAAGTACTTCCCCCTCCACTGCTGCAATGCTTGTGGCCACCTTTGCCAAGCATCCCAGATATTTGGACCACTTGGGACTCCAGTTTTGGAGGTCCAGGGAAACAAAGGAGACCGGGAACCATGAGCTACAATGGAGCATCTTTCTCACGAGCACTCATCATCAGCCCTGTCTCCAGCAGCCCACCCCAGTATAACCATTGCCTGAGTGCAAAGACTGGTGTGTGTCTCCGGAAATGGAGTTTAGATGTTTGTCTTATCTGAACAAGTTCAGTGACTGAACACGCTGCACAAAGAGCGTGAGTAACCCTGACAAAGCAACTGCCGCCTCCTTATCACGGCCTCCAAAAGGACTGAAAAGAATCAAGCATCAGAGACTTATCTCTTGAGAGATGTTCAGTGCCCATGCCTGGCTTACCAATCAGCCCTAACTCCCCTTTTCACTAGGGTTCTTTTGCCTTGTTTTTGGCCACACAGGACAGCCTTGCCACTTCCTGACTGTGGAGGAGTCATGAGGGGAAGGGGGGTGTGGAGGATGGGCCCCTTTGCCCATGCTATTTTCTTGTGTTTCTGGACAGTGGGATGTTTTTACCCATGACAACTTTACCGTTGTGATAACCATAAAAAACGGCCATCCTGGTACCACAGAAAGGTTCTGAAGGTTTGTGTGATGACAAAAAAACAAAAGGCGAAGACAGGTTTTCTTGAAGCCACATTAATCTGGGGTCCCTCTGACAGCCTATCCATGCTCAACTGGGGGTCCTGCTGCCAGCGTGCCAGTTGTGTGAAGGAGAAGTGCTCACCCCAAGATGGGAGAGGGCTCCTGGTTGTGGCCTACTCCCAACTCCATATGCGCCTTTTGGGTTAGGGTGCTGCTCAGCAAAAACAGAGCCATCACAAGGGTCACTCCATGTTAGTGGGACACATCTGCCAGCTGGCATTTCTACATTTTTGGTGCCTGGATCTAATGGCTCAATGCCTTGTGTCAGAACCTGCCTGCAAGAAACAGGTTGGAGCTGGTCCCAAACCAGCCCCATTGGTAACACTGTTGTGATAGTCATAACCCTCAGCTGATCTCCTACATTAACAATGTTCAAGATGGTAGAAAATTGAAATGCAGAAAACGTCAGCTCTAGAGAAGGAGGATTCTGATTTTCACTCATGTCTAAATCTCAACCAAAGTGTGCTAAACCACAGAACAGCCTATATCTACACCTAAAATTGTATTTGATCTCCTTTCACTGCCTCATCCCAAGTTCTTGAATTTCTACAAGCAGATGTGTTGATTTATACAGACCTATAAGCTAATACACACTCTTGACACCACTCTGAGTTTTGATATTTCTTAAACAAGAATATTTTTCTTATTGTCCCTTCATTCTGAATGCAGTAAAGGTGTAAAACTAGCATCATGCTTTATCCTTAAAACCACCAGCATCTATCTCCTCAAAATCTCAGGATGTAAGGCAGACACCATGAGAAGGATGGTAAAAACACCAGAGAGAGCTATAGCAATATTATCACTGATTTACAGGGCAATTCTTATTTGTCATTTGCCCGCATAAGCCTGGGGGCACAGCCGTGTTTGAGGACTGGGCAGAGCCAGAAGAGCTGCAGCCTGGCCCAGCTTTGTTCCTATGTTCTTGCACGCAGTCCTGAGCAGGTCACCTTACCCCTCATGCTCACCCTCCCTCTGCTCAGCTGTCTGCCCTGGCTAGGACTGTCTCAAACTATTTGTAGCAAGGTGTATCTCCTCAAGCATATTCTGTACCTTGTTCAGTGAAGCCCTACTCTGACCTAAGATCTCTAAGCTCTTCTCTGAGACATATATTCAATAATAACATGAAACGGATGCTAACCGGTTGTGCAAATACCTCCGTTCATTTCCATATTTTAAAATCCTTCCTCCAGAAAACCCACATAATCAACACAGATGTCTGCCTGTAATCATGCAAGGCTGAATTCACAACAGATGATGTTTATGGAGAAGTCTCACCAAAGGAGCTTTGCACAGCTAAAGTTCTTTTATCAGGCACTCCCCAAGCAGCCCCCCTCTCACACTGTGCTCAGCTAAACAGATACAACAGGGGCTGGAGGGGAGTTTTCAGCTGGCAGATAATAACCAAGACTTGGACCCTTTTTCCAAATCTGCAGATTTCAGAGTTTTGGCACACTGGTCATTACGAGCTCAACTTAGCTCATGGCTTCACCTCAATCCGTACAGGACACAGTGGAGCTCCACAAGACTTGCTCAAACCTCTCCAGCAGCTGTACCAGAACCTGAACTATAATAAAAATTTCTCAGCTATTTGTCATTAGGCTTTTTCTCTGGGAGGATAGGGACCAGGCAAGGCAGTGCTCCTCTGCATCTCCAGCCTCATCAGGGCTGCCCATTCAATCACAGTCTGCCACTTCCCACATTTGATAGGGTCACTTAAGGAATGACTCCAGAGCCTTGCCCACAGGATCTATGCCAAAGGCATGCTTCAACATAAAACAGCCATCCATCAGCCTTTGCTGCATAGCCCCAAAATAAGTTTTAAAGTTTGGATAACTGAGAACTTCTATTGAAAAAAAAAAAAAAAAAAGAATTCAGCAGAGGCTGTAGGTAGCACTGGCTGGCCACTGCCCATGGGGTACCCATGTTCCATGGAAATCAACATGAGAAGAGACTTTATCGCAGCTCTGATCTACCAAACAGAGCTCTGAAGAAAAGGACATCTTGTTTTCAAAGGTTTTCCTCTAACAGGCATTGAATGAAGAGAGGAAAAAACCCCAACAAAAACCCCAAGTTCTGATGAGAAAGATAAATTCTCAAAAACAGCGACAGACGCACAGAGCAGATACCAGGGGAAAAATGCCACCAAGATCCGATTAGCCCAGTGAATCAGCACTGTGGACAGTATCTCTAAACCAAACTACTCTTCCCTTTTCCCCTCCCACACTCTTCTTCCCATCATTGCAAAGTCCTCCCAGCCCAGAGCTCACACCCTGGCCAGGGGCCTGGTGCTGTCAGTGCTGGCTCACACAAGCCCCTCTGTTGAGGCCAATGAAGGCAATGCTGGTGTAGGCACTTGGGATAGCTCCTCTCTCCACAAACACAGTTGCTGATGCCTGCTTCCAACTTACTTTTAGACTGCATTTGGGATGATTTCTGAGCTCATGCAATTGGAAGGGATTGGGTTGGCATGTAGGGAAAATATCTTTATGTGAAAGATGAGAAATGTCTTCTTTTTATCAAAGGAGGACACACAGTTGTGAGATGGGTGACGTTCTGATGCGTTTTCAGCCAGGGTGCACTGCCGATATCAACACAGGTTTCCTCCAGGGGCTCTTGGAAGTGTCTGAAGAAGAAGGAAATAAACCTTCTAGAAGGCTTGTTGATTTCATAGCCTTAGGGTCTGGAGGCTTGAGTGAAGAAGTGTCCTATTCCCTACTCCTGTGCACTGGTCAGTGATGAAGATATCACCAAGGTATCTCTACACCACCCAGTCTGCCATGGGCTGTGGTTCTTGGCTGGACGAGGAACCTGCACCAGGCTCTGTGAAGCCATAAGTACACAGGCAGATTGGCTCAGAAAAGTTGTGGTTCAGCTACAGCCGAGGCAGATCTACCTCAAGTGCTTTCCACCAGCTGAAGCAAGAGAGGACAGCAGCATCCAAGTCAAGCAGCACTGGGCCAGGCTGCCTCTGCTCTCAGCCTCTCCCTGGGAAAGGGAAAAACTATGAAGGGTGTGAAGGAGACTGAGAGAATACTGCTCTTCCATAGCACTGAGTTTCTTGTTTTCCTAGAGGGAACAAGTAACAGCCACAGTGAACCATAGTAGTGACTGGAGCAGAAGCTGTGAGAAGAAAATTTATCTCCAGAATAACCGATTGTGGTCAAAGAGTGAAGAGGCAGGAAGAGGAGTGGCAGGAGGATCCTGTCCTGAGCTGACAGAGGAATTCAGTCAGGTTTTAGCTATTTACAATCCCCCTGCTAATTAACTAGCAGACCTTTCAGTGACTTTTCCCAGCAGTGAGACAGTTCCCATACTGTAAGCTGCGTCATATCACTCCTGTGCCAGCCAGATCGAGTCATAGTTTCCAGAGCAAAGGGGTACCATTTTGGTCTCTCCAAACTCAAGAGACAAACCCAGAAACAAAGCCTGGAGCAGACAAATACTGCAGCCTTGCCAAACCACTGGCAGCAGCTTTACCATGTAAACATAAAGCTGGCCTCTATTTGCCAAACTGCAAGGGGGCTGCTCGAGCCCCTGGCCACAGAGTGAGCCCAGTGCCCCTAAGCAGAGCAGCTCTCCCAGGCCTCCTTCTTCTCTGTTCTGGGGCCAGAATCAGCAATATTTCTGTGGAAATAAGCCCTAATAGTTGCTCTGGGTCCAGCAGGAGGAGCTGGCTAAACACACATTTTTGTCTTAATGTAGGGCCTAAATAAACAGTCAAATAAGAACTCAATTTAAAAAATCCTGTAGTTTAAAGGATTCCCTCAACTCTCAGTATTTCTTTTATTCGCATGGCAACTGATACGAGTCTGATCTGCAGCCCAAATATTTTCTCCTGCCTCCTTTTCTTGTGTCAGTACAGTTGGCTTGTACAGTTTTTGCAAATACTGTAACACATTTATTCTAAGTAATTGGTGGAAACACATTGCATTCTTTAAAAATACACATCAACTCCACTGAGGTACAAAGCAGAACATCTAGTAACTGAGAGACCCAGAACTACTCAGAGATATCCTACCCATACATCTGAAGGCTGCAGTGCAGGGACTCAGTTAACTTTTAGCTTCAGGCCATGGCAGAGTCCATTCAGGCAGGCAGGCGTGCACAGACCACTGCTTGGTTGCCCATACCAACCCAGCAGTAGCCCAGTTACTTCTGCACACTGACTGCACAGCCAGCAGAGTTCAGCCAAACGTCATCAACCCCAGGTTTCCTAATAACCATCCTCCTTTCAGGCCCTGCTGCTACTGCCATGCCATTTGGCACTTAGTGCAATAGTCTGGTTGGCAAGGTGGTGATCAGCCAAAGGTTGGCCTCAAAGATATTAGAGGTCTTTTCCCATGTAAATGATTCTATGATTTGGCAGGAACAGCAGTTTCTGGTTCCTCTGGTTAATGAAGGCCAAGTTCAACCACAATTCACTTGCCATGCAGGAGCTGGAACCAAATGGAAAGACCCTCACTTTAATTATTTGGTTTAAACAGAGACATAGAAAACCATCATCTCAGTCTTCAGGTCATCCCTTGTGATTTTGTCATCTGCTGGCCAAACTGCCACGCTGAATCCTCTTAAATTCCTACACCATGGTAATAAGGAGCTTGCAAGACTCCTTTTTATTTGGCACACCTACCAATTTATTTAGCAGAGTTTGGATCACTTTTCAAAGGGTCCATGCTCCTGTCACCAAAATATACATTTCTTGAGACCTTTTAAAAGCTTTGTAAAATACCTTGCTCAGCACCTCCACCCCTTGCACGAGTTCCACATCCATTAAATAACAATAAAACAGCTTGTTCCCAAGCTGGGAGCAGGCTCTTCCAGGGACTAGGAGGAAGGCAGTAAGGACTTTGCAAAATTGTCAGATATGTGCACCTGCTTATGAGTGGATATTTTGTCCCATATTTTTGTAGTAGAAAAAGAAACCTGAGGTTTTACCTGACAGCTTCTTACAATCCGGCCAGTGTAAGGTATAATACAGTCTTTTTTTCCCCTTGCTTCTCAGATCTCAGGAGCGTTTGCCAAAAGACTGTCAACTTGTTAAAAGTACATTAATGCAAATTCCAGAGCTTTCAGTTATGTTTATGCTAATAGAAAGCCTCCCGCTCTGTGACAGGCCCAAGTGAAGAGTCAGTAACAGGAAAATTAATTCCAGCTGTTGAAATTGATTTAAAACTAGCTTATTCATAATAATAATAATAGGGGGGGGGAAAAAAGAATTCCTGAAATAAAAATAAAAAAGGGAAATACAGAAAGCACAAAATCATGTTTACGGCATGAAAGCAGAAAGGGTTCTCCTATTGGGAAGAAATCTTCCAAATTTAATCAAGCCTGGTTAGAAGAAAGCTGTAGCTTGTTATCAGGTTGTAAGTGTAGATTAACATGAAAAGAATTAGCTATGTGCACAGCCTGATTTTGCAAAGGAAACACAAGGGTTTTGTGCATGTATTTTGTTTTATATTCCTTATGTCTAATCCACATGCAAGGAGACCAAATCCAGGCTGCAACAGGACAGGTAATATTTTAGATGATAATGGTTGCATACTGAGAACTCCAGAGCTCTGGGTGGGGAGATTAGCTCCCCACGACTGCTGCATTTATTCAGTGCCTTTACATACATTTCTGCTGACTTGAGTTCTGAGTGATTTCCATGATGAGACAACTCCAGTCTTGGGATCACATACCCCAACTTTGCTGGGGTTTCAGAGTTCAAACCAAGATCTGGTGGTGAAACTGCTGGCTGGCCTGCCATTTTTAGAATGGTCTCAAATGTCCATATCCTTGATTTAAATATTCACACCATTTTTATCTGAATTTTTCATTTCCCATCAGTGATCCTCCTAAGTCCTTGACTGTGTGTATGAGTAGCCCTAAAAGCTGAAGGAACATAACACCTTGGAAAACTCAGTTTTGACATGGAAGGGGAGGCAGTCTTTAAAAAATTGTTCAGAAATAGACTTTCACTCATTCAACACCTACAGCTAGAACCAGATTTGAAAATGCAAGGTATTCTCATTTAGCCAAGAGAGGAGAATTTCCAAAGCACTGGTCTCAGACTGCTGCAAGCCTCCCTGAGTATAGGATCTGCCCCTTTCCTAAGGAGCACTTCTGAAAGACCTGAGGTCTTATTTAGGGTCCTACATAGATGCTAAGCCTTATCTTTTGCCACAGTGGCATCATCTGATTAGGTCCATATTCCTTGCTGCTTTTGAAGGGACTGATCCAGAGTTCACTGAAATCAATACAAACATCTCTATTGCCTCAGCAGTTTTCACATTCAGCTTTAAGTGACAGTCTTGCACTTCATTATTGAAATGGCCTAATAAACTCCACAGACTCTGCCTTCACTGTCCTCCCCTCTTAGTTCCATATCCCCACCTTGTATCTATTTGCATTTGCCTTCACTTTACACTCCACACATTTTTCACAGGGGTGGACGAAGGGGTAAAGACGAAGAGATGCCATGACTTACATGAATCCAAACTAACTTATGACACTGAGGAATTCACATGCGTGGGTGGATGTGAGGATAAAGTGTTGGACCAAATTCAGCAAGAACGTTGGGAGAAGCCAAGTCAAACCCATGGTTATGCAGGAAGTTAACAAAGGATGCCAGCCCCAACCCTGTAAGAAAAGAAATGGGCTGATGAGTTTGCAGAAGGTTGCTTCCTTTAGAGGTGAGGGGGAGGGGGGGGTTGGAAAGAGGGAAGGAAGTTTCTCTAGAAATCCTCCTAGAATTTCAGAAATTTGCCCCTTTATTGTCAACTACAGAGAATTAAGACAAACCTTAGAGCATTCCATAGCTCAGCCAAACAATGAAATGGGCAGATTAATTGCTGAAAGGGAGACACTGTTGGTTCAGAGACTGACAGTGCCCCTGACTCATGCCATCAGAGGAAGGAAAGAACAACAATAAAGAAAGCAGGGGCTATTTCTCAGAGTGTACCCCATGATTTCTGCTAGCTCATGCCGGGAAAGAAGGACACTGCACATTTTCAACTGCGTGGGCAGCTAGAACCATAATTTGAACTTAAAAGGGCCATTCACTGCTTTATTTACCAACTATAGCGAATGTGTGGGGAAACAAAGCATTGCAGTTTAAATGAAAACCTGATTAATAAAGGAGAAGGAGGAGATGTCATACTTTGCAGGACTGAAAAATGAGGGAAGTGTGTGGAAGCAGGAAGGATTTTCTCTAAGGGCTGGTATTCCCCTCCACAGCACTCACTTGGTCCTTGCTCACATCATTTTGCAGGCACTCACACACCAGGTGTAACAGGCTCAGGGCATTTATGAGCAAACCACCAGGTTCTGGCTTCTCTGTTCTAATGCAAGTCAGGCTTCTACCTGCCTTCATTTCCCTTGGCCCAAAACCAGCAATGCAAACCTAGGAATTCAAATACCATCAGTTTGGGGAGGGAATGGTGGTGTTTGTTTTTAATAACAATCAGCTTTGGGTTGTTTTTCTCTGCCTTCTGGATCCTGAGTCTTTCAGGCATAACCAAATCACACTTTCAAATTGCATGGGGAGGTGTGTGGGGGGGGTGGACTTCACACAGGACTAGAAGCATGCCTTTGAAATGAAGTTAAAATTCTCAAGCAGCTATTTAATTCCCAAAGACTAGACACTAAACAATAAAAAATATCACTATCCTCACTGGAAAGCCTGGTGCTGCAAATCCCCTCCTCCTACATATTTCTTATTCACATAAAGGAAGTTTGACTTGAGACCTGAGGAAAGACAATCAGGATTTAGCCCTATGACTTAAAGAAACTGTTACGATACAAAATCTGTAATAAAGAGCAGAACCACAAGTCTCTTTTCTTTCCCCAAATAAACGGCATTTTCTTGAAGCAGGCAAGAATCATGTGCTGCAAAAACTCAGGAAAAAGTCTGGACAAAAGCCCAGAAGGAATATGCACACAAGTAATGTTAGGAGGGCTTCTCTGCCTTGCTTTTGCAGGGCTTTTGAGCTCACTGGTCTAGTCAGGATGATGATGATGGAACACAGGGATTTGAAAACAGAGGAAAAAGTAACCATCACCTCAACAGTGTCCTGGCTGGACCAGTCTGAAGTGATTCCCTGTGGGAAAACCAGAACATCCTGGATCCCACACATACAGGGTCAGAGTCAAATTCCCTGTGTGCTGCCCTGTTCCACATCCTCCTGCAGAAGGCCAGGCTGGCCAAAAAACCTGGAACACTTCAAACAACCCTCACACTGTCCACAGCTGATCAGCTGTTTCCTCAAAGCCTCCCGAGGCTGTGCAGCACAAATACACCTCCTGCTGGACCCGGCCTTCCATTCAAAAAGCTGCAGCTATGGGAGAAAGGAGCTGAGCTCTTTTACAAGGCATTAAGTTTCATTTGCAATTACTTGGGATTTTATTGCACTACTGAATGTAACAGGTTCCTTAACTGGGCCAGCAGCATTGTACCCATATGCCTTTTTAACAGAGCTTTTCTGTTATTGTTTCCTTATTGGTCTTTTCCCTTTTGCTACACACAACTGGATTTTACTGGCGTCCAGCTTGTGCAATAGGCCCCAGGTGGCTCCTCCAAGAGCCTTATTTGTTAATTTGATGGCTGAACCAGTGCATGAGGAATGAAAAATACTGAAATGCAATGCCCAAGACGCTACTTCACAGCAGTGGCAACAACCCAGGAAATGTTCCCCAGAGTAAGGCTGCTGGGTGAAGTGGCTCCTTGTCCAGTCCATCGTTGGAAGCAAGGCACTTCTTGATAAAACACCTACTTTTTTCTGCAGCCAGCTGTGACTCCAGTAGGATGTAAAAGAGATATAACAAATCACCCTACAACAGCCACAATGTGCTGCACAGGGATGGAGCCACAGGGAGAGATGGCAGGGCTCCTGCAAATGTAAGCTTCAGAGCACCTGCAAGACTTAAGTGTACCTTGGAGACAGACAACAAGTAAGAAAATGCAAAAAGCCACAGCATTTCTATAGAAAACACCTTTTTTTTGTGGGGCAAAGACTCAGGAAAAACATCCTGGTTCAGTCCAACATCTTTCATTCAGAATGCAATGACCAGGTTTACAAAAGAACTCAGCACTCACCAGCATCAAGAGCTAAGTGCATTCAAGAACTCCCGCCCCTTTGAAAACCTGGTTTCCCTCACAAGATACCAGCAGCTGAAGGCAGATCATGGAGGGCATACACTGGGCTCATACTCCTGCTGTGTTAAATAATGCATTTCTTTCTACAGTGGATAAGAACTGAAAAGCCTTGTGGAAGGAATACATCTGAAGGAGGGATTGGAACAGAGATAAGCCAATGGTGGAGATGGATTTCTACTTGCAGAATTCCACGTCAAGATCTTTTTTCCACGAAAAACACCCCACCCCTCATCAGAAATCTCAAATTGTCACAAAAAAATGTGTGTAAGAAAGGGCTGATTTTATTCCTGACTTGGGGGAAAATGGGGGAGAGGTTTCCAGTTTTTGTTTGCCGTGACTCTTCATTTGAATGTTCTAATTTACACTTGGAGAGGACTTGAAATAAAAATAGCAAAGACTAAAATTAGATGTTTCAGTCGTTCAGATCATATGTCACCTGGGCCTTTAAGCTTCATGGTGTGGAGGACTATTTTGTTTTAAGATTTTTGAGTAGAGGCATCACTATCCTGATTGAGGAGATTACTTGTTTTGCTGAAAAATTCTTCTGAGATGGGAAATCATGTTGAGCTCTGTTCTAGACCCAAGTACAAGGAACAATATCAAAAGGCATCACCACCCGAGAGTACTTCCTTTTGCTGAAACAGAATCCCAAAACATTTGCTTTGCCAAGAATAAGAGAAAGAATAGAAACAGGATGCTCTTGCTGGGGTTAGAAGCCACCATTAACAAATGCATCCTCCCCATATCCCAAAAGAGAGCATCTTGTGCAGCTTTACCGACTTAATGTTGCTCGAATCGAACAGAAGGTGCATTCCTGATAAACCACAGCAGAGATGAGACAACTTTGCTTCTCCTCAGCACTTCCCCCTGCCTTACCTCCTCAAGTTTTCCCTCATGTTCTGTCAAAGATAACAGTGAAACACAGAAAAGGCTTCATTCAAGGAAAACCTGTCCTGGTACAACCCTTCAGCCCTCCCCACAAAACCCCTTCATGTAACTCCTCACCTCTTCCCCTTCCCAGAACCCAGTGGAGCCCTGTCAGCATCTTCTCCACTGGTACCCTGGGCACCTGAAGCAGTGCAAGGCATCTCCACATGCAATTCCACACCAAACCCAAACCCTTCAGTGCTTTCTGGAACACCCAGAGCTATCTTCAAAATCCCAAACAAATACATTAATTGCTTTCAATTTATCAGCCTCAAATCATACTGTCTAATTACCATTCATCTAGAGTTTGTGTTTTTAATGGTTTATGGGTATTGTTGGTAATCTTTTAAATTCTCATTAAAAACAATATCTTGTACGCACTATGTGTGAAAAGCCCTAATCCGATAAATCAAGCAAGAGTAACACAGTTAAAAGGAAATCAGTGGAACAATATTTGGGTTTATATATTTCTGCCAGTCAATTTGTAATTAAAAGTTGCTACTTTAAAAAACACAGTTGTTGCTGTGAAAGCCATTATCAGTCGGCATTTTCATATGAATACTGCTTTAATTAATTAGCAAAAGTAAATACATTATATATCAAAAACCGCTTTCCCACTGAACCCATGCGTTCCAGAACAAAAGGCTTAATAAACCATACAAAAGAGGGACAAATTAGCTGATCCCACCCTCCCTTTTCAGGTTTAGAGTCTTTTAAAGTTCTCCAAGGTTTTTTTTACCCCACACTTGCCTTTTTTTTTTAAATACATTGTTTGTTTTTCTTTAGAAGTGCGTATGGGGGAGAAGATGCTACACAAACACAAAACATGCCATTCAAACTAAATTATTTGGAAATCAGTTTAGCTGGTTCTTAGAAAACAGGAGTGTTTATGATTATTAAAACCCAAATGTAATTACGATCACATACAACACAGTCCCTTTGGAACAAATTATTTGCTGAACATTAAGGGGTTAGAGTTTGATTCACAAAAGGAAATGATGTGTCTGAAAAATTCTTTTGTCTGGGGGCATTCCAGAGACTGGTAAGAGCAGAAGAAAATTCTCCATTTTCATCAACAAGCTGGAGAGAAAGTGTGGATGAGTAGTGTGGTTTCAGACTAAGGCCTATGATAAGAACACCTTGAAACATCAATGGCATCTCTTATCTTACAGGCCTTTAACAAGAAACAAGGGTCCTGCCATCTGACTAGCAAACAAATCACTCACCTCATCCTGTCCCTTTCCTGCTGAAGTGCTGTAAGCAGGCTCCACTTGTGGGTAAGGAGCAGAGAGGAAAAAGTGTCTCAGCTGAGCGATGACTGTGGCCAGGGCTGGGCTCCCTCAAGACAAGACTGGGCAAAAGCAACCCAGTGGTGGGACCACTCACACAAGTGTAGAACCTGACCTAAATAAAGAACTCAGTAAGGCTCTGTCTGACAGATAAGAGAAAAAATTTAATTACACTTACCCACAGAGCTGAGTGATGAACAGCAACCTCAGTAGGTTGAGCCCCACCACCTTTTTAACAGCATAAACAAGTATTGGTGAACAGGTGAGGCCAAGGAGTGCAATTACCAGACTGAAAGTGCTCAAGGTCAGGTTGGGTGGGGCTCTGAGCAACCCAGTCTAGTGCAAGGTGTCCCTGCCCATGGCAGGGGCTTGGGACTAGATGACCTTTAAGGTCCCTTTCAACCCAAACCATTCTATGATTCTATGAAGTACAAAAGGACTCAGTGGGAAAAAAGGAATTACTCAAGGAACAATTTTTCCATGAGAGTACTAGAGGTTTTCCACCAAAGGATACCTCCAAAAACAAAAACCAGCACTAAGAAGATGAGGATATTGGACTGGCTAATGGTATGGCTATATAACAACCCATGCAGACATCCAAAATTCCACTAACATAGGGAAAACAGGGGTGCATTCATACAAAAGCAGTTTGCAGTCACCAAGTCCAGCCCTCTCCACCAAATTTCCTCTCTCATCAAATATCTCAACACTCCACTCAGTCCTGACTCCTAGTCGTCTCAGTCACTTGCTGAGATGCTCAGCATGCTTCCTTGCAAAGTAGATGGCAAGCAAGCTTCCTTCTTGAAGGAGGTACTGAATCCTCCTCCTCTAATCTTGGATGTATAAAAGATCTAACAACCAGTCCCAATTCCATATGTCCTGCATTCTCATGCTTTCTCTTGCCTTGCATGCCTAGACTGCTATTCTTTGGAGAAGGGACAGTTTTTCACTCTGACTCACAGCTTTGCAGTGACACACACCCCAACAGGACTCAGAATTCTCAGAATTAATGTTTCAGGATGCCTGAAGTACCCAGATGATTTTGAAGGTTGTCCTCCTGCTCTCTCAGTTCCTTTACACCATCACATTGCAACAGCAAAATTCTTCAGCCTTTTCTGACAGGAAGTGTTCATCTTTACACCTTGCTTCTCATCCAAGGGCTTCTGTACAACCCTGTGTCCCAAACTCCATCCCTCACACATCAACTCTGAGGCACAGTTTGACAAGAGACACCCCTGCTTCCTTGGAGTCCCAGCATGACCTGTGCATCAGAACACTGCCACCTTTACAGGGAGATCAAAGTCATGCTCATAATCCATTGTTGGCTTCTTGTGAGGGCTGACAGACCAGCCCTGCTATAATCCCACTGCAGTGGGATGATTTCTCATTGTATTTGGGTGATTACTCTCCTGGACAGGTTTCTAGTAGGATTTGCACCTCAGTCAGTGTGAAGTCTCATTAGGAAGGTACCACTGAATCAAGCCAGAATCCCCCCAGCAAGGGGCACATTTGGGCAGACACAGAGGGGTGAGACAGCTTGGGGTGGGGTGCCCTGAGCAGCACCGTGCTGAGGGATGTTTCAGCACAGAGGAGCGTGTGCCTCATGCACAGGCATTCTTTTCCCTGCACATAACTGCATTGATTTTTATCATTGTTATATTTGGTTGAGCCGCCCATCTGGAAAGTTCTTGCCTCCCCCAGCCCCCATAAATAACCAAACCCGGCTCTAACCAAAGGCAGTTGACAGAATCAGCCCCATTGCCCTTTGGCAGTTCTTCCAGGAATTTTTAGGGTTTTTACCAGTCAGGAAAAGGCTTTGATGCTTTGGAATCAGGATTTTATGAAGATCACTTTGTAGGGTTCAGCCAACTCATGAAGTGTCAAATGTGGGGCACTCTTTCATCTCATCGCTGGATGGGGAAAAGATCCTCCCTCTTACTGGAATGAGGACTGGAGAGAGGGAAAACACAGAGATGAAGGTTCATCCATAGAGGGGAGGGTTTCTCTTCTCTTGATAGAGTCCACCCACCGCATTCCCATCATACTGATTGCTGCAGTCCTATCTGTCTGCTCTCCAGGCTACATCAGATAAGAGGAGAACTGCTTGTTCACTGCGGTTCTGATCCTGTGCTGAGGGGCCTCCCAGCTGCAAGGCCAGGCTCTTCCTCACCCTCCTTTTCCAGCTGCTGTTTTCAATGGCTGCTGCATTGGGAGGGATGCTGTCAGGAAACCTGCCACATGCAAAGAATGAGACCGTAATTGAGACCAGCCTAAGGAAATTTCATCTTCCACTTCACACTCATAAACACCCACCTAAAAAAGAGAGCAAGAAAATCCCTGTTCTCTCTCAAAATTTATGTGCAAATTCCTATCCAGGCATGCCTGGGCTGTTGAGGGCTTGGCTGCCACTTCTCCCTGAACCAGGCCCACTGTGGATGCCATTCACACACCGTTGGCCTTTTTCTGAACATTCTGAACATTTACAGTTCCACTGCCTCGATAATTGTTCAGAAGCTGCAGACACCAACTAATGTCTATTTGGCAGAACTTAAGGCTTCTGCAGTGCTGTGAGCTACACAGCCCATCTTCATCTAGCAGCTGATATCATTCCACCTGCTCAGAGCAGCTGAGCTGCTCAACAATTGCTTGCGTCCTCTCCCACGTATGGGCATGGCTGCATTGCTCCAGTTCACCTCAGTGCAAATACAGCTTCTTTGTCTGGGTGCTCTGCTCTGGTCAGACCACTCAAAGTATTCCCTTGTCTGGCAAACACACGTCCTAGAAGAAGAGCGAAAACAGCAAGCAGAACATCCTACACCCAGCGCATCCACTCCTCTTCTGTAAAGTAGAAGCCAAAGGCAGTGTCAGCAACAGCCCCAAGGGAAACAACAGAAGAATAACCCTGATGATCTCTTTCATCTTGCTTCATTCATGTTCACAACCAAACACAAACAGAGGCCAGTCCAGGGTTCATCAAACTCATGATCCAATGTGAGGCACACAGAGAGCATGAACACACACACACTGCTGGCCAGAGAGGCTTCTGCTGTATCTGCACAGTGTTGCTGAGGTTTAAATGGGGAGACCCGGCACAAAATGGTTTAGGATGCTCACATGCCTCCAACATACTGCTTTGCAGGGGTACATCCTCCACCACACCAGAGAACATGAAGCAGCTACTGAAATCAGCCAAGCAGTCTCAGAGCCACTTCCCAGCCAACAAAATACCAGTGAGGATCAGTGTGAAATTGGCCTTTGGTGCTCTTGCACGAAATAGGCTTCTGTATATTATGTCTTTTGGGTCTATTACTAAAGGTAGAAGACTCAGGTACTTACAACGCTGGAATAGGTGTGCCTCCAGCTCCCAGCTCTGTACATATGACCTTGAAAAAGTCATTCAACTTTTCAATGGCTGAGCTGTTCAACTGCAAAACAAGGCTTTTTCAGCTTTTGGCTGTCTTGTCTGTTTAGACTGTAAGCTCTTCAGGGCAGGGACTGTCTCCTATTAAACAATCATAACTTTCACTTAATTAGGGTCCTCTACATATCCAGGGCCCTCACAAAAACGTCATAAAACAAAAGCTTTCTAATAAATTCTGGGGGATTCCAGACTGGGATCCAAAACTGCTCAGTGGTTTTCCCTGCTGAATATGATGCTGAATCCCTTGTTAGTTTGTGTGTGTGAGGGGGGAGGAGGGAAACTATAATTTAAAGAGATTGCATAAAAGACCGTTTAAGTCCTTGTGGCTGTATATTTCTTTTAATTAGTTTATGCACAGTGCATTTGCATGGGAAGCTGCACAGCGTGTGGACAGACTTAATTAGGAGAACAATACGTTCCCTCTTAAGATAATGACTTGAGGATTATGAAAATTATTATTCCAGATCCATCCATGGGTCATTTGAGGTTCAGTATCCAGCGAACTTTTAAAATGCATTGAGGTCAGCAGTTTGGATACTGTCAGTAAAGTCACTTGATTTTACTGTTGCTTAAATGATTAATTATGAACAGCAGCTGCAGGCATCCCCCAAGCTACACAATAGCCCAAGGACTCGCTGCATTTCACACGTGCCATCAGCTCCTCTGGAGAGCCAGATGTGCTGGATGGGGCTGTAAAATCCACTGCAGATGTCTGCCAGCAAAGTCTCCTTGTGAGCTCTCCCCACTCCCTTTCACCCATCCCTTTGCCTTTATATTCCTGGCTGGGGAGGCAAGACACTTCTGTCTCCACTAATGAATCTTTGGAGCTGGAGAACCAAGACAATTAGGTGAGAGTTTTAGGACACAGGTCAGTAGCCCACAAGAGATGTCCCATGTCCCATTTTAGAGCAGAGCACCATAGGCAACTGAGCTGAAGACGTCACCTGAGTGCACCTCAGCCCAGTTTGCTGGATCTTAAAAAAGGCTTTTTTTCTGCCTCTCTCCAAAGTCTTATCAATTTTCCTGACTCTTAAGAAAGCACAATCATCATGACAGAGGTTAAGAACAGTTCTCTTTGAAAGAGTTTCCACATGGACTGTATTTCACAGCCAACTCAGTTCAAATAATCTGAGCTCCCATCCTGCTCCCCCTCTTCAGAAATGGTTGCTGTAGGGTGAACAGACTCCCCGCTGCAGCAGGGCACCCTGGAGAGGGGCAGCCCTCCATCCCAAATCTCCAGCTCTAACTGTCAAGGCTATGGAAACTACTATCCTCAAATCTGGACCAGCAGGTGCAGAACAGACAGCAATCCCATCTTTCACCTTAAAAAGCAAAGCCACATATGCAGTCGAGGAGGACAAGGTCAGCTCTTTCCACATCAAAATCCATGACTCATTTAGGAACCACAGCAATCACACCTTGAGTATCCTTTCCTTCCTCTTGCCCTATAATGATAAGGCAATTTTTCCACTCAAATGCAATGACTGAATTAAATCAGGCTCTTTAGTAGCAGTGACAGCAAAACCGTGGTGAAACCATTATGCGTGGTGTTGCTTTTAGAGCTGAGGAAACAGAAGTTCTAGAAGCAGATGAGGCATCTTCAGCTGTACCTCCCCCACTGAAAAACTTTGATTTAGGTTGATGAAAAATTGACATTTCGCATCTGGAGGTGAGAGAAAAGTAGGTTTGAAGGGAAAAAAAAGAAAGAGTTAAGGAAAAGAAATTTCAAAGGATCATTGTGTGGATTTAGAACAACTCAGCTCAGTGATTAAATCCTTCACAGTCTTTGTACATCTCCAAAACTTTAAACCAAGAGAAAGAATGAGATGGCATCTCTGCACTCACATTGGCAAAGGGAAAAATCTGTGACTGGTCCCAGCAGCCGCAGACGCAAACATACCCCTGTGCTTTCCTTGCTACTTTCACTATTTTAAGGCTTTCTGAAGCCATAGTCGGTGCTTAAGGCCAGCTGTGGAGAGTGAGCAGCACAGAAAAACCATGGTTTGTACAGCAGGACACGAGGCTGTGCACAGGAGAGGGCACAGCTCCTGTGACAGTGCAAACACCAGGCAATGGCTCAGCAGCAGCTCCATGCCACCACACCTATGGCCAGAGGGCCCAGCAAAGCCCAGGTACTGTGGAGCAGGGGAAGAAAACAAAAGCACTATTAATAATAGGATGAGGAGAGAACAGCTCCTCAACTCTTCACGGTCAATAGACACGATTTGAGAGCATCACCCATTACTCAACCTCTGTTGTTGATAACATAACACCCAAAGCACGCCAGGCACTGTGCCGGGCAAACAGAGATGTCCCTGCCCTAAAGAGATTGCCATCTAATTCTGATTTTACAGTCATATTTCAAAAGCACAGTGAGATCAAAGCCCTGCTCTCCTCCCCCAGGCACTCATTCTCTCTGGTGGAACATATCTCGATTCATAAATCAGGGAAGCAGTGAGTCTCAGTGAGCACTGCCATTCAGGACACAAAAGGGAACACAGAGATGCCAAAGGTAGTCCTAACATCATGCTAGTGCTCAGGAGAGTAATCTGGGGGTGCAAGAGGAGGGGAAACACAACAATTTTTTTTTTTTTTTTCCATTACCAGAGCAGATTTTTTGTCTGGCTGCAGCACATGACTACGATCCATGGCACTCTAGAACAAAAAATGTAGAAATGAAATGAAACTTCAGGAGCTGTTAGGTGACATGGTCAGAAAATACCTTAAGAATGAAAACAACATCGGAATAAGGTAGTGCTCTTTTGGGAAAGGACACTGAATTAGACAAGCGATCCCAAAGGCAAATCCCAATGTCCACTGGTTTCTGATTCATCCACAGATAGTACCGGCAGCATCAGGGCACACTTAAGCACACAGGAGTAAAGCCAGTTGTCTCCCAAGAACAATCCCCATTGCAATTACCTAAGGGTTCTCCCCTCCCCCAGAAAAATCTGCAATTCAAAAAGTAAATTTGCCCCTGAACTGTTTAATCTGCAAGCTCCAGTGATCTCCTTGCAATGGGTGCACAGGCAACAGATGTTCAGCAACCAAGCTGGCACTTTGCACACCTGAACGTGTGACTGGGAGCAAGACAGAAAGGATGCACATTGCCTGGGAACATCTGATAAGGCCGTGCCCTTCAGAGCCTGCACAGCAGTGAAGGGGCAGGAGAGAGGCTTAGAAATAACCAGAAGCTTTCTTCTTCTATCATGAGTCACTCCTGCTTCAAGAAGCTGCAGCTTTGATTATTAACTGGGCTAGTCAGCTAGATATTTAAATGATTCCCAAAAGTCATTAAGAGCCCAATCAGATATGCAGTGCTTGACTCTAGCACAGGAATGCAGAGAGGGAATTATTTGCATAAACTATGCTTTAGAGAAAACCTCCATGTATTTTATATTTCAGGGTACAGGGGAATCTGATTTAACTGAGTCAAAGAGAAGAAAAAGAAGCTTAAGCAATTTAAGGGACCACATTAAACATGGAAGGGAGTAAAAAATATTAAATAAAAACATCAGCTACCTCAGGGATTAGGAATAAGAAAATATAATGTCAAAGCACTCTTCCTCTCTATTCTCTAAGCAACAGGCAGCTCCTTTAGATTTCCCCTGACTTTTCAGAGAGAAAATTTACACTCAAAGTCAAAGCACTGCTGAAAGTTACATGCCTGATCAGGAGATCTCATAACCCTGCCGTCCTCTGTCCCAAACTGAGACCAGAGATGCAAGTTGATGCAAGAAGTGAAGGGATGGGCAGACACAGAAAGCCTACCTTTACCTTATATTTACCTGGCCTCCACTCCAGAGCCATGACACAGACTCTCCCTCAGCAGAATCTCAAAGTACATCTTCTGTGGAACTGTTTTTATAGGAAATATGGTGTGGCAAAAACCCCACTGGATTTGGTACCAGAAGACAATACCAGAACAGAAACAACACCAGAGTGGGAGCCATTTCAGAGACAGGCAGAGGGTCACCTGACTTGGCTGCAGCTTTTCTGCTGGTTTGTAACTCACCTCACAACCCTGTACACCCAACCTAGCAGGGAGTTCCTGCCACCTCCAACATGGAATCCAGCTCCTAGGATGGGGAAGTAGCACAGGACTCTGTGCAGGGGCTCATTCAGAGGAATCATACCCAGTATGTTGCTTTCTTGCTGTTTCGGGTTAAAATCAGAGCCACGACAAGCAAATCTTCAAGACAAACCAGATTCAGGGTGACTGGAAAGATGAACTAAGCTTGGAATTTGTAACAAAAGAAGGCAGCAGGCAAAAGTGGTGCTTGGAAAGTTCTGTGGGGGATCATCTGTTTAGAAACAAAGAGCAATCAGCAACTTAACTTCCTAGCCCTGCTTTTCAGCAGAAAACTCAGTGTGTTCTCACAAGAAGTCAGTAAACAGCATAACCTGAGGCTGGTCACTGAAACTCTTTATCTATCAGTTCCCTCATCCATATATTGGGGCTTAAAGTATTTTACTTTCTTCTTTCCATCAAGGAATGGGAGCTGGCAGATTGAATGTGCTCATGCCTGCAATACCTTCCTCAGAAAGAAACTGCCATTAGAAACCAAAGTCCTGCCATGCAGTTATTTAATTAAACCATAAATACAAACGGATAAGTGTCTAATGAGCCAGCTCTACACAGTGTATTTATATTCCTCTGCAAAAGAACAATGCTTAAACTAGTTGCAAATAATAGTCCTCTCTCCCAGCCTGGTTTTCCCTGCAATCAGGAATCAGGACGCACAGTAGTTTGCTGACAAATTGGTTCATGTTATGGAGATAATGAAGGCATCAAATTACTCTGCACTCCTTCCCCCTGGAAGCAGTGAGGCTCTTGCAGACAGCGATTGCCAGGGTTTTATTTGTGCCTGCATGTGTGTGTCATTTGTGAGCAGATGAGCCCCAGAGGCCTGTCAGCCAAGGCAGGATGGCTCCAGCCCCGCTTCCTGGCAAACTCCTGGTGCTGCACTGACCTTCTGGCTGTGCACTTGTCAGGCTGCCAGGGAGGTGACCATGGCAAAGAGCCACAGCCCCTGAAAAGTGCTTTCTTCCTCCAGCACCCACAGAGATGCTCCAGGTTGTTCTATGAGAGCTTACATGGGTACCAGAACCATTTAGGGATACTAGGGCAGCATTTCTCTAGCTCTGGTACACTCAGCTTTCCAGGAACAAAGCCTAAAGCAACAGATCCAGCAAAGCATTTAACCAAGAAGCTGAGCAAGGTCATCTCCAGAAGAAATAAAATACTTTGGCTGGGTCACAATCCTTTTAGACACTGGCTCTGGAATTTTTTCTGCCTCTCTTTTCCTTTCTACCTGCTAAAAGGAGGTTTAACTCCTCTGGAGAGGTTCCTGGAACTCAGGTGGAGAAGGATAGCAGAGAGGAAAACATTCCCATCCTGAGATGTTTCTAATAAATATATAAATAGATTCTGAACTGGTAAGTTTTCACTAAACTGGATCCAAACAGCTTTTTAAAACCCCTTCAGCCACTATGAGCACCAACAAGCCAAGCAAAGCTTTTTAGTGATCCTAACAAATGTGTCAGGCTTTACTCTGCATTGATTCACTTTTGGGAACATAAGTTAAGCTTTAAATCTATATTTCATATATAATCAAGCAGCCAAATCGGCCTTTTAATATAGAACCCAGACCAGCTGCTGTGTCTTTATCTCAGAAAGCAGGAGGGCCAACAAAGCTACAGCCAGGGAAGTGACAGTTCTTCATTATTATCCTCCCTGATCATACCCATCTTCTCATCTCCCCTATCAAATTTCTGGGCCTTTTTGATAAAAAACAATTTAAGAGCGCGCTCCACAGGAAGCACACGAAGGTTACAGATTGAGCAATGCCTGGGAACCCCTCTTTAAAAGGTGCAACCAGAAAAAAGGCCAGGGAATGGGGGCTGCACATGGGGATGCCAGGGTCAGACACTCTGGGAGAACTCTCCTCCCTTCGTGGTCACCAACAGCAACTTCTGCTGCTGGAACCCAAACGAGGGAGGGCTGTTGAGTCTTGCTCTCTTGGCACTCATTGGTGCTGCTTGTTTGCCTCGCTCTCTCCCCTCCTGCATTGCAAAGCTTCCCAAAATGTCCCACTCCACACTGTTGAGTCAGGCTGAGGAAGACTGAGCTTCAACAGTTTCGTATGAAAAAGGACTTGGGTTGTGTTGGGGTTTTTTTGGAGGTTTGCTTTTTTTCCCACCAAGTACTTTCTTCAGCAAAACAGTTTTTCCCTGTTGGTTGGGTTTTTCTTTTTCTTTAAACTGTTCACAGAATCTTTCTCTCCTGCTTTGCTGGGGCTATAATTTCATGTTAGATCTGGCGGCAATTCCAGTTTTGGGGATTCCCTTCCGAGTGCCTCTGCCCTGCAGTGTGTGATACCCTCCATGTGCTGCTGCAGTGGTCCACGACATCAGCCTGGCTGGAGAACTGATCCACTGTAACAAGAAACACACAGGACACACAAAAGCAGGATTTTTCTCTTTCTTCTGCAGTTGGATCAGCTCCCTGAGATATTTCACTGCACTGCCTTACAAAACCACATGGTCACCATCACAGGGATGGCTGCTGCAGGCTGGGAATGCCCCTGGACCGTGGTGCCAGTGAGCTCTGCAGATGAAGGCAGGGCTTGCCTTGGCTGGCTCATGCCTTGCTTCATTCTTCTGCAAGTGAATCAGAGTGTGGTGTCTCTGGATCAGTAATTATATCTACTTAAAAAACACAGCTGTTTTGGTGAATCCAGATTTTTCTTTTAGACACCTCTTGTGGGACATCTCAGATTGAAGCTTCCCACAAGGATCAAGGAAATTTGAGGAGCTGGTTTAGATGCATTTCATAGCCAGCTACAGAAGTGACAGAAGATTCCACCCACCTATGAAAGATAAAATGGATTTATGTCCAAATTCACTGTTTAGCCCTCTGTGAATGCTCCACAAATCAGTGTGTTTTTCACTTGCACAAATAAACCACAAATCAACATGGAACAGGAAATTTAGTGTTCAGGCTGGCACCTTCATCCATAATTTGCGCTGTCAAGGGGAAGAATAGGAGGAAAAGACCTAAAGGGCATATTTTGTGTATCTGGAAAAAATTGGACAGAAGGTTCTGCCAGTCATTCACAACCTTATTCCACATGGACCACGTCTCTGTTACAGACCAGCAAACTACAGCACTCCTATTCAATGGGCCGCATTCACAAATGCCAGTCCCTGAAAGCCAGATCAGCAGAAAGACGAGGATTTCTAAGCTTATCTCTTACCTCTCGTGCCAATTTCCCACCACTGCAATTTGCTTCCCAGCCAGCACTTAAAATTGGGTTACTTTACAAACTTTCTGCCTGAGAATAATGATGCCGTGCTGAAGTTAACACTTCACTTTGAGATACCAGGTGGCAACACTATAATGCCCTTCCCCTGTGCTGCAGGGTCCCACCACAAATGTATGAGAAAAAAGTATTTTTCCCCTCTAATGAGAAAAAGGAGTTTAATTCCAGTTTATTATGTTGCAGAGGAACTTCATTACAGTTTGAGCTTTGCCAGATTCAGCCTGGATTCTTTAGTTAAACAATTTCACAAGATGTGACAATTTCAGCACTTCCTATGCCCCGAGCAAAACTTCCTAACCTGATATTCACAGAGGAGTGGAGTTTGCTTGGCTGTTGAAGGTTTTCACAGGTTTTTGTTTTGGTTTGGGTTTTTTAAGCATATTTTTAAGCTTTGCCTTGAAGTACCTTGGAAATGGGTTGTCTGGCTGATGGCTAACACCTGCAAGTCAGGGTGGTGGCTCAGAGTTTTCCAGCTCAAGCCAAATAATTTTCTAAAGGATGTAAACCATGATGATCATAAATGCATGGAGTCAATTAGCAGTGTACAATTTTCTCAAGTGAGCTTGGATTTGGGAAACGTCCATTTTCACGCTACTAATTTCAAACACTTAAAAATAGCCTAGTTGCTTAAAAAGAGCTATTTTATGCCACTCTCTGAAATGCACCCCACTCCAAGAACCCAAAAAATGAGTGAGTACCTGAAATCCCTAAGCGTTTTTTAGAATTTTAGGAAAATTACAGGGGAGATTTTATTTTCTTTTTTGAGTAGGTACTACTTATGGCCGCTTATTTGTATTTCCTGTGATTCTACTCAATGCACCTCCATCCTGTCCCTGCAGGGTATTTTGCTTTCCCAGCTTCAACAGCCTCCCCACACTGCACCAGTGCTGTTTTGGGCCAGGTATATTCATGAAAAGGTCTGTCAAGTTCTTGGGAGCAACACATGGAGGAGTTTTTGCAATGTGCCTAATAGGATCTATTGCATAAAAAACAATGAAATTCACTTCAGCTGAAATAAAAGAAGAAGAGCTTAACCCTGAGGCTTCAACACCAAAACAGGCAGGGGGAACACCAAAACACAGAAAAAAAACCCCCAAAACCAAACAACAAAAATGAAAAGCAAAAATTACTTTCTTGGTCTTGCTGTTTCCATGTAACCAGCACAGCCCTGCTCACGCTTTATCCGAGGCTGAGAGAGCTGAGCACTCAATCATCATACATTGCATATAGTCCAGCATTAACTCCTCTCCTAGGTGGATGATTAAAAGGTACAAAGGCCATTTAATTAGCACCTCATGTCATACCTTATAACTTGCAGTCATCATCTGGTAGCAACCAGACAGACCCAGAAATGTGCATACACATCCACCCACAGAGGCACACTGTCACCCTGCAGGAACACAAGTTCCTCCTAAGCAATTATATCTGTGTGCCCCCTAATTCTGATCTCTTGAGCATTTAATGCGTTTGCTCTGGGGTCTACACAATCCTGCTCTAATTTTGCCAGGGGCCTTTGTATCAAAGGCCTGAGTTGTGTGAAAGGTGATTTAGCAGAGATGGTGTCGGTGATTATTTTCAAAGGAACTGCTGCAGCCCCACCACGAGGGACACTGCAGCCTCCAGATAGGGGGCCCTTATCATATTTTCTATTCTCAGATAAGATTATGTTTCCTTTTTTCATCCTCCTTCCTGAATCTTCTTGATAACAATTGGGGGCCAGTTTAATCACGGAGGTTGAAATAACCAAAAGGGTTCCTGGGGTAGTGGTGGGGAGGGCAGGGAACAGGGCCAGGTGGGTGGGGAGGAGGGGGAAGCCTCACTGGACAGAAAAGTTGGGTAAGAGCAGCTAAGAAATAAAGCCAGAAAAGGGGGTATTTCAAAGGGAACAGCTGTTAAACTGCAACCAAACAAAAAGCACATGCAGCTAATGTTCCTGTGGTCACCCGTCAAAAACAAAAACAAAACGAGTTGTTCACGTGCCCATTCTGTTGTCTAAACAAATTAGAGTGAAAATGGGACCAAGACAGGGAGATGGATGACCTCGAAACAATGGGGACAGGCCCTTTGTGAAACAGCCCTTTCTGTGCTGGTAAGGGGTTTCTAAACATTAATAATATCTTTATGATAAGATGAATCACTTGGGCACGATGCAAATTGGTTCCAGGGGACCAACTCTGACCCTTGGGGTTTGAATCTACTTGGACTGAACATCAGAGACCAAAGAGAGCAGCGAGTGCCCTGTGTTACTGCCCCAAAAAAGGATTCAGACCTGGAGTCAGAGGGGTGCAAGGAGCTCTGTAGCTCTGGCCAAGACTGCCCGTTCCAGGACAACACAGTAATGTTACAGCACGGTGAATCCCTGGCATATGACCAGGGAGGTAAAAACCCACTCAGTACTTGAATGAGACCTTCTAAGAAACACCCATCTGAACTCCTCCACAACGACACCATATTCTTCAAGTCTAGTCTGAATCAGCACCTAAATGTTGCATCAGAAGGTGCCAGGCTTAGAGAGTGGCAGTTGAGGGGCAGAAGGTGGGGTGGGAAGATAACATATTTCGGATGGGTTATAAATCAGAACTGTTCATCGCCTGTTGCTGTTTAGCACCCCCCTCCCATCTTTCTCCATTGCAAAACACTGAAAAATCCCATTGTGCCTTGGCAGCATTACTCCCAAACAACCCCTCAATCATCAGTGTCTGTTGTGTCAGTGCCAACATCCCCACATGCCAAACCACAGGGGACTGTTGGCCCATCCCTGTGCAAAAGGAAACAGTTCCGTCCTTATGGACTGATTGCAGCGAGAGGCAAAGTGTATCAAAGACACCAAAGCACTTCCCTAGGCACGTCCTGCTTTCCTGGGTTGGAACCCTTCCCTGGGGGCAGCCTGGACAAGAAGAAAGTTGAAATTGAGAAATTGAGACATTGCCACCACAATATGACACTGGCAGGGCCAGCAAGAGCCATTCTGGCCATTGTCCCTGCTCAGAGCTAACACAAAGGTCTTGGGTTTCCAATTGCAACACTGGAGGCACCTAGACCTGCCCAGGGACCAGGTCACACATCGTTCCCAAACACGGCTGGGTTGCAGGAGCCCATTGTCCAGCTTTTGGCCACTGATGTCAGAACTCTGTTCCCTCCTGAGCCTGGCTTTTGAGGCTGGAACCAAATCTTGGACCTACCTTCCCCCAGTGACTACCAGTCCCAACAGAGAGCACTTGTCCTCGAAGACACTCCCATGCAGAGTTCAAAGCCAGGCCTGTGTGACCGTGAGGCAGCGGATGGCAGCTTACCACAGAGTTCCTGGTAATAAACTCTATTTGAAGACTCTCAGTGAAAAGTGTGTTCCTAATAGAGGATAACATTTCATGGTCATTATGCGATACACTTAACTTTAAAAGGAACAAAAATGCTGAGAAAGTAATTTTCTGAAAAGGGCTCTCGGATTTCATTACTATGGGTCAAGTGCCTGGGGAGAAGAATTAAAGAAAAACACGAACTTGTGCACAAATTAATTAAAGATATTTCCACTAATAAATTGTCCCCATATCCCAAGGCAGAGCCTTCAGTTTGCAAAATGTGGTAATATTCAAGTTGTGGTTTTCTCCACCAGGCAAGCGGTTCAGCAACATTTAAAATCAAATGGACAGAGTTGGGGATGTGGGGTTTGGGAATGGGAGGGGGTTTGCTTTCTACTTCAGCCCATATAAAATTTACGGTATTTTAGTGCATTTCTAAGAAAAAGAAAAAATGCCTTGTTATCCCCCAAGACCCCAAAACCATGATGACCTTTTAAATTCTTATTTTTCCTTGATGCAGCCAATTTCTCCAAACAAGATCCCCTCCTCCACATTCTTCCACCAAAATTGTGAAGGACTGCTCCTTTCGATGCAAAGGCAGTGCCAGTTGCTGTAACATGAGGAAATCACAGCACAAGGAGAAAGAAAACAAAAAAAAAATCCCAGAAGGAAAAACAGAATTCACTGTCAGCAGCTTTGAAGCATGGGTCTAATACAGCCCAGTGTTAGTGACCCCCCTCCAGCTGCAGGAGCAGCTACACAAGAGGGGCTGTATTTAAGCAGCTCAGAGCAACAGTGGGATGGCAGCTGAGCACCCTCAGTCTGAGCTGTTTTCAATACATGGCCAAGGCTTCTTGGTTGTCTTGAGAAGCTTAATAACATCAAGATCCACTGTCTGGGCAAGGCACCCCCAGCTGAAGGTCCTGGGCTGTGCTGAAGCCAGAATGCATCTCTGTGTGGAAATTTTTGACTTGTGAGGTGGCTGGCACAAGGGGTGACAGCTGTGTGCTCAGACCTGTCTTCTCATTTTTCCCTGTAACCACCAAAGAAAAGTGAAGCTGAACCTAATTTTCTTTTATTCCTATGATACTCTCCCATTTTGTGGTGGTTTTCACTTGGAGGAAAGGGAGGTGGGAAGATTTGCAATCCTTTAGCAGCCCATCTTCTGCAAAGACCACCACTGCCTTAAAATTACTACTGGCCTAGTGACAGATGGGAAGAATTTGCTCTCCAAAGTAGGTAACCAACAAATCAAAAGAATAGTCTCTCAGATACACAAATACAGCTAAATACTCCTCTCCTAAGAGCTAGGATAGTTTATTTGGTTTGTATTGACCTGATCCCATTTGAACATCCCTGTTCTCACACTGATCAGGGGCTGAAACGGAAGGAAACAGCTTCAAGCTTCTCTTTTCCTTTATTTTTTTTCCCCCCTTCTCCCCCCCACCACTTAAATTTCACAGGCACCTGAATCTGATCACAACTTCCTCTGTCCAGTGTAAAGTTTAGTCTGAGAGAGTGCACATACCACAATACGTTGGGATAATATTAATGTATAGTATTTGAAGCCCCAGGGCCTGTATGTTTCATTAATTTCCTCCCCATTAAAGTAAAATGAGGATATCCTGTAGAGAATTGCAGTGAACCATTCGGACTGTGAAACTCGTCCTGACCTTGCTAAGAAAAACAGACAGAAGAGGAAAGAGCAGCTGATCGCAATATAGAGCCACCCAAACGAAACACAGGGGCTCCTTGCTCAGCCCTCCCTGCACCACCACCGTGCAAATATTTAGCTTAACAGGATGTGAAGAGCTGGTCAGCAAGCGTTAAAAAAATACGCACTGATTTTTATTTGTTTAAAATGCAAAACATTTCCCCTACATTCTTTGCAGTGCATTAACCTCAGGCACAATTTCCACTCTGGGATTGAGCAAGCCGGGGACCTGGGCTGCACACGAATAATTCAGATTACTGCATCTGTTTGTGTGTGGTTGGGGCATGCATACCGATCCTTGCTCGTTAACCCAGTGCATCCAAGCTCTGCCAAACCCTCGAGGGCTGCCATCCTAAAGGAGCCACCTCTTCCAGCACAACTGGCCATTGTGGTAGTGAATGCCAGCCCATGAATGGCTGTCAGGTTTAGGATGAATCCAGCAGAGCCCAAGGCCTACTGAAGCACAGTGATATATCCACCCTACTCTCTTACCATCCTGTTCTGTTGTTGTACCTCACCTAAACCCTCTGACCCACTCTATCCAGTAACACCCCACACCACAGCTCACCTATCCCCCAACACACTTGGCAAGGAATAAAGGAGAGAAGTTCCCCCTTTGGACTTGAAAACCTAGGTGTAAGCACATGGATTTTATAAGCAGGAATGGTTTCTTTGCAGAGGACAAGGGCAGCCATTCAGCCAAGGTTCAAGTTCTACCAGTTCCTTTTTTTCAGCTGCTTCAACCAGCTCTGCCCAAATGCCTGAGCTCCACTGCTCCATGGCAGCTGGCGAGACAGGCGAGGTGGGAGGCAGAGCTGTGACCCTTCTGAATATCACTGAACAAGTGAAGAGACCCAAACAGAGCTTGCTGCCTTCATTTTTTGGCAGGCACCTACCTTGCTCTGCAGGTTTTCCTATTTGTCCAGCAGTCTTCACGTCATGCTTGAAGTGATGCCTGGGAAGGCAGGGTGAAGCCTGGGGACCAGCCCTGCCCAGGGTACCTGCCATGCACAGCCCAGCCAAGGAACTTGCACATAAAGTTGCAGTTGTTCTGGAAAACTAAGCACCCAGATTGGTCTAAATTACCTTCCACTGACACGAGACACGCTTCAAAAACACATCTGGGAAATGAATTTCCTCTTTGTAGCCCCTTCCAACACCAACACTTTGAAGACCTAATTTCAGTCCCAAGTAATGGCACTGCCCCGCTCCCAAGGCTGCAGGTTAAAATGCATATTTTGGAGGCAGTGCGTGTCCTGCCCTGGGGGAAGGAGGCAGTTTGAATTACCCTGAACCAGCCACTCTGGATTGCTAACAGATCTGTGTGGCCAGGCTGCAGAGGATGCCCTGTCTGTGTCTGAGAGCACAGTGGGCTTGTGATGCATGGTATGGGGTGAACCCAAATAGGGGCAAATCTCAGCAGGACAGGGAAGGTGTCCCTTGCCCTCCCTACAAAAAAAAAAAAAAAACAAACACCCACCCAAAAACCAACAAAACAAAAAAGTAAAATTCCTCTCCATGCTCCTGCCTGTGCATCAGGGTACAGTCCCAGAGAACTTGACCTCTGTATAACTTCTGCAGATGGTGGTGAGATTCAGGGACACAGAGGTGACAGTACTACAGGGTAGCATGTCCCTCCAAGGCAACAGCCAGTTAAAATCATCCCCAGCATGCACCCCCCTGAGATAAAAGTTAAGACCCACAGAATGATTAGGGAATTTGGTTGACTACTCCCCAAAATCTTAGCCCAGCACCTCACATGCTCCTCACAAAGCCCTAACTCTAACTGATGGTCTTTACTTGCAAACCCATTGCCAACGCACCTCCCATGACAGAGGCTCACAAGAATTACCATTCGTACTTGCCTGAACTTTAAAAGTAAAGCCCATTCCAGACAAACTCTCATTCCCTTATTTCCCAGCTCCAGTTGCCATTTTCCTTCTCCTCAGCTTTCTACCAGCTCCTTCCAACAAAGTCCAACATATTCTTCTCCCATTTCCCTTCACATCTGCCCTTTGCCAGTAACTTTCTTCCTCCTTCTACCCTAGAAGCATCTTTCTCTTACCCATTGCCCAGCACACAATTCAAATGCTTCCCTAGCTTAGAGCTGGGACTAAAGAATGAAGGTCAAATCCAGATGTTGTGATGTTTCTGTGGCATTTGGCTCCCAGGCAGCCACTTGGGCCTGTCTCAGCTTCCAGGGCCCTAAACTGCATGACAAATTCGACCTCTGGGCATTACAGGAATGCATATAATAATTAATCACAAAAGCATCCAAGCACCATATACATGCCAGTGATCCCTTTTGCACCATTTAAGATTTGAAACCACAGCTTTTATGCTCATATAGGCTTGTACAGTGCCAAGCTCCCATTTGAGACTGTGAATGTATCATTTTCCCATTCTGCACAGACCCAAGCCTTCAGCCAGCTCTCATCAGGGTGGGAGTGTGTGTCGGGGGGGGGCATAGTCATGATATAATATGCAATAGTCTGATGATTACTAGTATTTCTCAATAAAAAAGCACATATTAAAAAAACCCCAACACTAAAAAAACACAGCCCCCAGCTCATTATTTGAATAAGGGGGAGGGAAGAAGGTGTGGGGGGAAATTGTCTTAATTAAAATTCTCCCTTTCATCCTGGTAATTACATTCAAACAGGCGACAGCGGCAGCATCGCTGTTTGTCACCGTGCCAAAAAAAGAAATTGATTTGATCACTGGGACATCGTGTTGCATAAAATAAAATTCTTAAAAATCTGCCAGCTTTTTTTTAAACTGTAATTACTTCTAGAACACTGCAAAGAAGGGTGAAAACAGAGAGAAAAAAAGAAGAGGAGGAGGAGGAGGAGGAAGAAGGAGACCAGTGGCAGATAATACGCCAGTAATGATGGAAACACCTGTAAGCCAGTGGAGATCTAGCAGCTATCAGCTCTGGCTGCATTCCATATCCATTAGCTACAAGAGGCTGCTTGGGCTCCAGGAAAGGAGGGTGTTAGCTCTGACAACTGGTGAAAAGCTGATGAAAACGTACCAAAGGGGCAGTCACGGCGCTGCCATTTGATAAAGAGGGAAAAAAAAATGAGAGAGGAAAGGGAGAAGGAAAAAAAAAAAGCCAGGAGTAAATCAGTCTAATTAATGGCTTTGCTCATTTATCAGGGGCAAATGCTAATTATTCTTTTTAATCAGTTTTCTGCCACAGTTGCTCATTCTCCCTGATTTTTTTTTTTTTTCCCCTGCCAGCTCCGCTTAGTGAGAGAGTCTGGAGAAAAGCAATCCAAACCTCAGGCTTATAAATAAGGAAAGCACAAGAGAAAATGAAAGAATGGATAAAATTGTTCCATGAAATCCTACCAAGCTTGTCTCCATGTAGAAACTCCCAGCACCCTTGCTGGTCTCCTACCTCCTTTCATGACCTACTGGCTAGAAACCAAAATGCAAGTGCAGTCCCTGACAGAGGCTAAAGAACCTGCAGGCAGCTTTTAAAGCCAACCCTCCAAACTCTGAACTGCTGCTCTCATAAAGCACATTTCTATCCCTCATTACTCACCAACACCTGCATGGACAGCTCTTGTTCATGCCAATCTGCAGGAAGCCACTCTCCGTGGCAAACCCAAGAGCTTCTGTGTGTGAGTATCAGTGTTTAACTTTCCCTTCTGTTGTTTTATCCACAACGTGCAGGGCAGGGCACTCAAAAGCAGTGAGCAATGATGGTTGCAAATCTCCAGGCACCTTAAGAGCTTGGCTTTGAGAAAGCAGCAAACACACCACCTTCTCAAGCCTCTTCGAGCTGGTTACCCAAAAAAGCCACTAATTGCCACCATAAATCTTGTTCCCATTCATCAAGTGGTGAGCAGAAACTTGGGGTTTTGGTGACCGAATAGTCCATAAACACAGGGACTGAATCTGAAACAAACCCACAGACTTTAAACAATTCAACAAAACCACCCAGCAAATTGTCAAAAGAAGCAAAACCAAAAGCCTCCATGCAGAAGCAAAAGCCAGTCTGCAAACAAATCCCAGCAGAACAAGACTCTATTCATGGCTGTTTGCTTGGACCAAGATGTGATGAGCACCCACGAAGAGACAAAGGTGACCCATGAGTGCCAGGCATGACAGACTGTATTTGGGAGTGTGTGTGAGCAGCACTGCTCTACCAACACAGCCAAGACCTGGGATCCCGGTTTTCCTTGCCTTTAATTTGCAGAAGGAAATGAGCTGCTCATCCCAATGAGTCAGGAGGATCAGCCTAACCTCCCCCCCCCTTAAGAGCCATGGTACCCATGGCAGCAGGACCTGGAGGAGCCGGGTGAGCTGTTAAAGGAAACTCCGTCAGCAGAGCAGCTTTCTTCAGTCACAGTTTAAAGGTCTCCAATAAGAATTTAATTCAACAATCCAGTTACCGCATAGTAAATCCCCTGAGTACTAGATGTGTGTCTTGATAGCTGCTAAACCCCAGTAAACAAGTCTTTAATCATCCATTGGTAATTAATTAGCAAACAAGAACTAATTGCAACTAGATAGCTTCTTAGATTCAAGACGGTTGTTTCACGTTAATTAAATATAGAGGTCTGTGAGCTACACAAATACGTTCTAACCAACATACATGCAGGTTTCTAAAATGCATTTGGTTCCTAAAGAACCAAACCCCATGAAAATTGTTCAAAGGAAGCAAATTTCAGGGTGGTGCAAAGACTGGCACCTGTGACAGGTGCCCACAAGCACAGATATGTTCATCCAGTTGAAAGCAGGACACCACAAACAGGGATAAGCAAGCTCAGGCAGTAAGAGCCCAGAGCCCACCACTCAGTCAAAGGCTGAAAAAACAAGAAATGATAAATGAACGAGGAATTTGGACCCTACTACACTTCTAGTCTGTTCTATGCAAAATTACTCCAGGAAAAATTGTTTGCCTGGATTTGATGCCAATCCTTATGGCATTAAGTCAGACTTCTGTCACCAGTTTTGAAAAGAACCAAAGCTTTTACCCTGTGTCTCCAGACCTGACTTTATAACCCCTTAAAACAAGCAAAACCCTGGACCAAGCTAAAGAGGTTGTATTAAAACCAGCGAAATCAAAGCCCCAATTTGGCATAACCACACCAAAGATTTTGTGTAATCAAACGAAAACTCATGTCTCCTGCTCCCCCAGGTTGATCTGAATTACAGGTTTTTTAGACCCCTTTGTCTGTCTTCAAGGACTCTGGGACCTTCTTCTCCCAGCTGTGCCACTCACTTGCCAGGCAATATTTACCAGCCATTCCATGTGATGCTCTAGCAGCTGTTTACAGTGACACTTTGTAAGATTTGGTAAGATGCTGGGGTTATGTCAGCATAGCCTAAGAGGGAGAGATCACTTTGAGTCCAGGCAGGTTACAGACAAAATGAACTTGCGTGGCTCAGATGGCTGGGGCTGCAGTGCTGAGGTTCCCAGGCGGGGAGAGACAAGGAAGGACAGATGCCTCCTCAGTGAACAGGTACAAAAGAGAGGCATGAAACCAGGCAGATAAAATTCAACAATTGTGATGTAAACACACAACTGAAAAGCAGCAACCAAGTGGTCCGGGATGCAAGCCCCAGATGCTGCAGCTCTTCGCTGTGAGGAGGCTCTGTCCCCTTGGCATGGCCTTCCCAGACACTGTACTACGCACGGTTGTGAGATAATTTCATCCAAATGTGCAAATATGCAAAACATACCATCCAAAGGGCTTGAGCTGAAATGCATTAATGACTACAACATCCCAAACTCCCCCTGTGCAGCTCAGACAACAGAACATTGCTGCCCAAACTCCTCCAAGGGGCTGGCACACAACTCCTCTTTTATGTCACAGCACGAGGGAGCCAAAATCTCTACATTGCAAACTCTTATCTGTTCATATTTACCCACCCAGCAAGAGCTGGACTTGAAGGGAAGTGGAGGGACAGAAGGTGAGATTTTTCATCTCAACTGGCAGATTTCATCTCACTCAGCAGCCTCCTAGCCCAGTGACACCCCATTTGGGCCCCCACATCCCCCTAAAACACACGCACCAGCATGTGTTTACAAACACACCATTTATGTGTGAGTGTCACATGCACCCAAGACAGCATGCCAGGAGAGAGATTTAAACAAAAAATATGTCTTTCTCTAAATACTGTATGTTCCCCTGGTCTATTCATTTCATTCTGCTTTATCTATCAAAAATATATTAACCCAAAAGCCTGTTTCCATCAAAGTCTCGATTCCATGAACATTTAAAGATAAGCCTTATCTTATTACTGGTGCATTAACAACAGAAATCTAAAGGGCTACTGTCAATCATCTCCTTTTCTCTGTTTCTTTTTCTTCTCCCCCCAAAACAGCTTTGCAGAGAACAACTGGGGCCTCAGGGGGGTTCTGGCAGACACAAATACACACAGACACCAAAAAGCACAACCCTCCCACCCCTGCCCCAGTGAAAAGAACCATGGAAAAAACTGAGGGCTTGACCAGGGCCAAGCATGACATAGGAAGGAAAGAGAGCAGCATCAGGCAGCACCCACCTAAACCGGGAAGGAGCCCACATGAATTCCCACAGACACGTCCCTTTGTGCAGAGCCTCACAGCAGATGATCCCAAAGCAATTTTCAAGAAGTTTGCACAGGAGAAATTAATCACTTGAAAAATCCAAGGTCATAGAGGTCATCTGCACTTCCAACTCCATTGTATCTCTTGTTTTATTACAACAATCTTTTTCCCTTGCCATCCTTAATTCACTACTTTTTCCCGCTACATCATCTTCCCAACATCACATGTGTAAATTTTAAATGATTCTTATTAGGACACTTGCATCAAACTCAGGCAGCATCCAAGTATCTTGGCAGAGATGTTTGTTTGAGCTTTTAAAATGTAAAGGTTTTAGACTACTTATGGAAAACAGTAATCATTTTCTACAGTGATCTTCTGGGGCAGAGCAAACTCTGCAGTGGACTGCAATTCCATGCCTCTGGGGCAATTAAAATATCCACCTTAATTTTGCAGCAATGTGTTTTCCTTCCCTTGCAATTTTTTTGCTTTCTAATTAGAAGTTTTAATTCTGCAATGAGTGTCACTAAGAGCCTGAGCCAAAAATAACTCAGCCTGTTCCAAAGGCCCTTTGAAAAGCTTTTATTTTTGAAAGCCAGAACAAGACAGACAATCCAAGAGTGATAAATCTAAGGTTTCTGAAAAGAGCTGAGGATAGCAGGAGGGCAAAGAGACAGCTAGGGATGAACAGCACGCACAATGCAGCTCATAGCAAAAACAAACTTCTTCTCATAGGCAAAACTGTCAACTGCACAAGTAATTCTCTACCAGGGATCTTACCAAGCCTTGTTACAGGCCAAAATAGTCATCACTGAGGACTTTCAGACTCAAAGCCTGATCCCCTCTAACATCAGCAGCTGCTTGGGTTTGCCATCTTCTTCCCCAGATGTAGGAGAAAGCACAAACTTTGAATGTCTTTGCCCGAGGTCTGTCCCCTGAGCAATATGTGAGAGCACACACCCTCCTGCCATGAAAAGGAATTTCCCAGCCATTTATGTTGGATCAGTTTTATCTTCACAGGCCCAGCACAGAGAATCCACCACAGCCAGAGCAGCACCACAGATGCTCAGGACTGTCCAGCCCTGTGCACAGCTGGAAGCTGGAACCAGACCACAATTGCTACAAATGATGCCTCTAGAAGAGTTTTACTGCATCTTGTGTTCACACCTTTTTCAGCAATTTATCTGTTGTATGCCCTCAGTTCCAGGAAACATCTGGTCTTTGGGTCAAAAACCCCACGATAGGAGGCTGACACAAAGAAGCAGCAATGAGAACAGTATGTAAGGATGATGTTCTTTCAAGCTACAGGAATTTCAGGGTGAACAAACCTGATTTTAACTACGGCCGCACATGGTCTAACACAGATTCATAGAATCACTCAGATTGGTAAAGATACTGGGAAACCATCTACCACCAACCTCTGCTGAAAGCAAAGTTATTTCAGACCTGGGGACTTTATCCAGTTTGGTCCTGAAAAATTTGCAAGAATAGAGATTCCAGAGTTTTGAAATGATAGCCTGGTCCAACCCCCGTGGCTTTCTAGACTGAAGCACTGTCCTTTCCCTCAAGTGTACTGAGAGGGGGAGATAAGGTTAAATTGTGTGAAAAAAGTTTACAGGTCGCTGCTGGAAAGAGAAAAGCATTTAAGTGTTTCTCTGAAGTACTGTTTGTTATATCACATAAACCTGCATTCAGATAAATGTGTCTACATCATCAATCAAGTCATGGCCAGCAGCTCAAGGCAGAATTAAAACCAGATTATAATTTCTGGATTGTGGGAAAATAGAAGAATGAACTGTAGGTCTTCCAAAAACACTGCACAGGGACACAAAATTCTAACCAGGAAAACACATCAGATGTTTATGCATGTTAGGTGTTTATTTTTCAATCAGGTACATGTGCCCAGACCATGACAGGATGTTTGAACTGCGCACATCAGGTCTTTCACCCTCTGTTTATATGAATGTCATTCACTATCAGGCCTCTGCGGAAGATAAACAGATTGAAGAGAGATGTGGACATATCAGAGGTTTGCATTACTTCCGCCTCTAACTCTGCTCCTGGTGCTATAAGGAACAAAACCTCTTGACCAGAAACATGTCAGAAAAAACAGGGAAGGGAGACAAAGCATTGGTCACAAACCAGGCGGCAGAGAACAGTGCAAATCAAAGACATCTACCAAAATGTTTAGAGATGGGTATTCTTGAGACCATGGGACACCCAGGGCAATTTTTCAGGAGTCTGAAGATGACACACACAAAGTAGCTGCAACTAAGACCAAAAAAGACACATGATCCACTTACCTGGCAGAAAATATTCCACATGCACGCCAGAGAGACTCGCTAAGGGGACTGCAGGATAGCCAAATCCTTGCCGACATTTGGATCACTGGGCTTCTTCCCCACTCCAACTCCTGTGAAGTCTCAGAACCCACAAAGTCAAGCAGTAGGCTTGGACCTATGCATGGTGCAGGGAGAAGGGCTTAAAGGCAAATCACAAACTGTATTCTTCTTTGATACAACGCAACACCATGGTCAAATTGACAAAAAACCTGGGCACAAGCTTTAAGCCAGAAGTATTTTTTGATGGAGCCATCCTTGCCCTGTTTTTGCAGTGGATCATCCCAAAGTTTCACACACTGTTATAACCAAAGGACAACATCCAAATGCATTCAGTGGTCTGTGCTCATGTTCTACTTTCCCCAGATGTTTCCCCTTCATTCCCCCCCCCCCCCCCCCCGCAGGAATACCAGAGCTTACTCTGTATGTGAGAGGTTTAGAGACTGTTGAACAGACATCAGAGTATGCCCTACAAATAAGACATTAAAACCCTGTAATTCAGAGGAAAATGCCCTAATTCTGTTGGAGATCAACCAAGCTCACTCCTGCAGCCATACCAAACCAGGTATAGCAGCTTGGTTGAGGCCCTCAGCTGCATGCTGTGGGTACACTCCTACCCCTGAAGTTAGCCATGAAACTCACTCTGACTGTTTTAAGAGTAGGTTTCGGGTTACTGCTTCTGAAAATCCCATTCATGGGATACCACTTTTACCTGCAAAAAGTAATTAGAATAAAGATTCAACCTATGTACCCAACACAGGGCAGACAGCTAAGAGCAAAAGGATATTTGCACTTTCATTTCTATGTTCAAGCTTTTAGAGCACGAACTACTATCTTGGCTGTTATCTAAAGGTCACTCACACTGACTAGAGATTAAGATGAACAAAAGGCAGCTGATATAAGGAACTCTCCCTTTACACATTTTATAACATTGCCTGATAGAATTAACAAGTAAAAGTATAGCAGGACTATGCACAAACCCCCAACATCCCCAATGCTCCAGTGTTACTGTTGAGTAACAACACGTGGACCCAGACTGCAAAAGAAAAGAGCAAGTAACAAAACAGCAGCATTTAGTGACAAAACAAGGCCTTAAGCCTATGACAAACAGCAACTTTTGTACCAAAGAGTTTACTGATAAAAACTGTTGGTGGAACAAAGGGACAGAGAAGCAGCAAGGATGGGGTCAAGATAACTTCTTCTGCATGGGAGAACCAATGAATTCACCACTCAAATATCTGCAGACTCAGGGTGGAAAGACCACTTCCCTTGCGTTCCTAGTACTATCATGCATTTCCCTTCAGACGACGATACCATCAAAGCCCAGTGTACTTCCTGTGTGGCACACTGTCCCCTGGCTGAAGGGGTGTCATTTGAAAAGATGAAAACATCAAATACTGGGTATTTCACATGAATCATCCCTAACCCCAGGTGTTTGAGGTGCAATCTAATTCTGCTGCACCATGGGAACAGAAGTACATATAACCCCTACTTTGTTTTGTGAGTAATCAGAACATCAAGGCATCATTTGAGCAGTCACATTTACTGGAAGAAAATGCTACAGGACAGCGTAGGCCTGAGCCTCCTTGGGGTGGGTGAGAGGGCAGTATGCTGCTGCTTAAGGCACTACTCCATGGGCATGGTTAAAAGGGTAGACCCTATAACATATTATTGTCCTCATCAACTTAGAGTGGTAACTTACCCACACCATCCCCAAGGTTCTGGAATGAAGATTTGCAGATGCACACCCCCATGTCACTACCTGGGGCCCACACCAGCCCCATGCATTATTCCCCATTCCCACAGATGAGCCCCAATCCTTTCTTAATGCATTGCACTCAGAGAATTTCCCACATGGCCCTTGAAGGCAACCTTGTGTCTCTGCTCCTCCTTGGAACAACAGCTGCAGGGTAAGAGCTCCGAGTCCCAGTTTCAAGCTTTTTGTTTCAGAGTCTCATCATTTCCCATCCTGAGCTGGGTGGGGGGAGATAAAGGCCGTCAGCCTGTCTGCAGAACAGGCTGGCTCTGTTTGCCCCGTGCCCCAGCCAACAGAGGTTGTCGACTTTTAATGGAGCACTCGGGTTTCCACCGATGCCAGCTGCAGATAGAATGGCCCAGCAGCAAACAAATTCAGTCCCTGGGGGCTGCTCAGATTCTCCTCTTATTTGTTAGTTTACCTGTAAAATACAGTTGGGCTAATTCTTGCTGGTGTGGCTGTAAAGATATGCTTCCCTCCTCTTTGGAGCGAGTAGGGAGAAAAACCAAGCAAGTGCAGGGGGGCTAATGGAGTAAGAGAGCATTTCCCATGGCTTCAGAAACAGCAGGCATTTTCTGCTGGGGATTGTTTGCTGAGCACCCTGTGCAGAGGTGAAGTTGTGCAGCAGTTTATAATAACTAAGACCCATTCATTACACACAAAGATGCAGGAGGCGTCCTAATATCTCCATGTTCAGATGGGCTTAAATCCAATAGCTCCTCATGACGTCAGCTGTTGAATTTATTATATGCTTATTACAAGGCCAAGAAAGGAGAAGGAATTATCAGAAAACGTCTTATTTGATTTTTTTAATGTTAACAAAAACATTTTAATCACACCTGAAAGCATCACGATACTGAAAAGGACCACAATACTAACCTGTAATTCAAATCTCCACTTATTCCATATGTGAAAATGACCCCGAATGTCTCCTCGGGCTCCTGTTAGGATTCACCCTTGTCACCAAAGTGTTGTTTAATTCAGCTGCAAAATTTGCTGCTTCTTAGCCCTGGAAGCCTTACAGGCTGTGATTCAGGCAGGAGCCATGAGAGAGAAAAGCTGCAGGGCTGAAACTGGGTCCAGGCTGTATTCGGATGCTTGGCAGCTGAGTATTTGATGACAGCTCTGATTTAGGGCTGTGAGTGCACCATACTTAAACCAGGCTGTGAACACAGACTTGCAGGTCAAGATTAAAATGCGCCTACAGAACCAAGATAACTTGCATATCACCTGTGTACAGCATATTTTGCACTAAAGTGGTTCACATTCCTAAACATCCTCTTACACATTAAAAATTAAAATTTTTCTAGGAAAAATGGGTTCTAGTAAAACCCAAAAACAAACACATGCCTTGGGGCAGCAGGCTTCACACAGGTCCAGTTTTGCAGCTGAAGCCAAACAAAAGCAGAGTGAAAAACTGAAAATATCACCTAGAATATAGGTGTGGGTAGCTTGATTTAGAAAAAACTTTTGACAGTTTTCCACAAGACATTTGCATAAGCAAGCTAGGGAAAAGTCACCTAGAGAAACTCATTATAGGCTGAGCATGAGACTGTTTGGAGACCATTAAGAGAAGAGTTATCAATGGTATGCTGTTTGAGAGGGTGTATTAAGGATGGTTCACAGAAGCCTGACCTTGAGCTAATTCTATTCAATATTTTCATTACTGATCTCAGTGACTGGATAGATCAGGTGGAAATGAATATGCTAGAGGAAATGACAAGAATTTGAACCCAGCAAACTGGGACAGTAATCTAAAAAAAAAAAGAAGCTTTTTAAGAGGGGATGTTGAAATGTGTAAGTACAGAATGAGAAATGGAAGCCTATATTAAGAAACCTAGAGAGAGGCATCATGATCTGAGCTCACACATTAGACTCAAGGCAATAAACTCCTGATTCTGCAAAACCTGCAGACAGGGAAGCATAAACAGGAAGATGTCCTGAGACACCCCCGAAGTTAAAATCCTGCTTGAATCAGTCAGCACTCATGAGGTCTCTGAGAGAAATGTACTTAAAACAAGACACTGACCATTTGGAGAAACTCAGGAAGACAGAAACAAGCCCAGGTCCAGGAAACACAGCCCCCAAGGGGAGAGACTGTACCAACAAAGAACATTTAGTCCAGAAGAAAGAAGATTGATCACATCCATGCTCAGTCTTTAAGTACATAACGAATGCTGCAAAGTGAAAAGGAATAGAGTGTTCTCTGTATCACAGTGGATAGAGATAAAAAATAAATAAATAAATAGGCTTACACTACAGCAAGGAAAATACTGGGAGAAAAAAAATCTGTTCCCATGCTCTCCCAAACAACCCTAATGATAATGAAGTCCTGTGACAGCTACTGACAAAAATCTCTAAAACCCAGTCAGCTGAACACCAGAAAAGAACATACATACAACCGGTCCTTCCTTTGGGTAGGGAGAGGGACAAGATGACTTTAGGATTTCCTTTTAAACGTAATAGTTCCTGCCATTCTATATACATCTAACAGATGACAGCTCCTTGCTGAAAAGGTGCAGAGAGATGCTTATCAATCACAGATTCTGAAGAGATCTTGCTAATGGAACACGAAAAAATGTTTGCTCTCTTAATATTTTTATACTGATAACAAAGCAAGCCACAGGATTCCAAGACAAAAATGGAGATGTCAGAAACAGAGTGGAAGCTCAGTATAGAGTACTTTCAATAGGATTTGGTGCTGTCTTAGATAGTATTGTATTGTCCTCCAAGCCATAGAGCTCCTCCTCTTCACACACAAATGCCACAAGCTGGAATGGTTGTGGCATTGCTGCTCTGTAACTGACTGTGCTGGTGCTGACCACCCCTCCAGGAAAGGCTGCTCACCTGTGCTTAAGTGAAGGGATTCTCCTATTCCATAATGTGCAAGTCACTCACCTGGATTTGATATTTTGAGCTCAGAGTGACAGAAACTCCAGTACCACAAGCACAAACAACGAGATTGGCCACAAACAGAAAGACATCTAATTTGCAAGCCAGGAGCCACAGGCTGTTTACACCAGAATGTCTCAGCCATAAACATTTAATTAAATCAGCCTTTTTTCAATCATGGTGTATTTTCTACACCACTGCTCATTTTCAACTTGTTGCAAAGCCTCTCCTGATGTTCCCTTTTTAAGACAGTGAAATGCTGGATTCAAAGTTACTGCAACAGGCAGGAGTCAGGAGCAGCCAAGTGCAGAATGGTGACACTGGGTTTGCTCAGCCACTCCTCAAGGGGTGCCCACCTCAACATCCACAATACCTGCAAAGGTCCTTCCAGCAAAAAACTCATTCCATGGTGCTTTCTGACAATGCTAGCTTAAAGTTCAGATGAAAATAGAAATTTTATCTTTACAAAATTGAAACAGAATCTGCCTTCACTATCAGGTAACAAACTCTAGAACTTGTGTTTGTGATCAACTTTGATCTAGAACTGATCAGCAAAAAGTGGAGATGCTCGATAACATTCATTAATTATCCACTTAGCCACTTCTATTGATTGGTATAAAAATGACAAGTCCACTAATTAAATGTGCAATCAGCAGAAAATGACAGATAAAATGCTTCACTGATTATTGACAGCATTTTAAAATATTTACACACGAACAGACATTCTTTAATTCTTAACTACAGACATTCTACATTTCTTAACTACATTTCTTAACTACAGTCAATTACCAGAGTTATCACTTTCTTTAAAACAGAAAGGGAACGACAAGGGAATTACAGACCAGTGTCAGCTTACTTCCATACCAGATAAAACCATGAGGCAACAACCAAAACTGGGCTGGCCAATCATCCTGATCAATGTCATCACCAAGCACCAAAAAAAGCCAAGGAAAACTGGGTACACCTCTACTATACTGGAATTATACACACACATTCATGAACCATTTGGTTACCAAAGACTTTCTGCAAGAAAATCAAGGAAAGAAAAGGACAGAAGTAAAATAAGAATCTGGCTTTAATCAAATGAAAGATCCAACAAGTGCTAAAGAAGTCCACACTAACTCAGTGCTGCTTAACTAGTGACCCTCCAGAAAGGGAAGAGCTGTAACTGGACAAGATTTGCAAATAGCAGGTTAATTTAGCTGTCAGGAAGAGGAGGAAGAACTTAGGTATTACCAAATCTAGGCTGAAATTGAGTATTGACAAGTGAAAGTTAACCACCAATAACATATACATTGAACTACATGGATATCTTAATAGAAGAATCCACGACGAAATATTTGGGCATCAGTTTGAACACTCAATAGAGCAGGGACCTTGCACAGCAGGACTCTGCGGGATGGATGCTTAAGAAAAGGGACAGATAATATTGAAATTATTAAAACTCTGCTTATCAGTCTTCATTTGGAAGAGCATATTGATTTACTAAAACCATTAGAAGCATAGATAGTTTTCTATACCAACAGAGCTTGCAAAGATTTGCACTTCTGAAGACAGATGACATCTGATAAACAAACCAACAGCAAGAAATAAAGGAAATCATGACTTCTGTTCCAGCAGAACATGAAATCAACTCAAAAGAGCAAATTATAATTGCAGTACCATAATTAGCTTGTGGGTTAGAGTGCCACAAGATATCTTGGAAAATGCATTTCAGCAGTTTTTTAAATGATTGTGTATTTGTCTGGTTAACAGAAAACCCCACACTTACTCTAGACAGAACAAAAATATGAATTTTCAGGCTCAAAGGACATAAGATACCCACCAAGTGTGAGGAGACTGGGGAAACAGTTCCCTTATATAGGTTATTCCATAATTATCCATGGCAGAAGTTTTTGTACTTTCCAGAAGTGTGATGCTGGAAATGTTGAATGTTAATATTTAAGAATCTATCCTATCTCCCCTTGAATCTGCTTTAAAACAGAAGAGAAGAAAAATGAGGTAAGGGAGTTTGAGCAACTCAAAATACATCAGGCCACAAGGCTCCCTCACACCCAGCAGCTCACTATGCATGGTGTGTTATAGACAGCCCAGATCAGCAGATGGGATTTCTGGGATGGGGAAATCTCTTCAGGTTGCTCTTCTACATTACAGGACTGAAAATTGGAGCTGCAGAAGTGCCAACACAGCAACTGATCTCCAAAGACAAGGAACCGTCCTGCACTGGCGGCAGCACAACTGGAGCGAGTGGACAAAGTTGCCAGGGTGAAACACTCCAACAACTGAACTGTTTGTCATTCAGGTTTGAGACTTTGTCCTTACACCTTGTGGATGTGAATCTGAAGCTCTTGCCTAAGCTCAGGCTCCTCGGAACAGACAAGGTCTGATCAGTGAGATGAATGTTTCCTACCTGGAGGAACATTTCCTGATGATCCGACTCAAAAAGCAAAACACACCTGCAGGCAGGAGGGTGCGAGCTAATCCCTGTTGTGCTGCAGCCCTACAGAGACAGCTGATCCTTCTGCAATTCCAAACTGCCAGTCAAAGCTTTAACATCTTAATACACAGCATGCTCTAATTAAAATTTCTAATTAAGGGGAAAAAAACACCCCACACTAACCAGCAAAACTAATGTTGCAAATTAGCAAGTCTTATGTACAAATTGAAGGTGGTCTTTGCTGCTATTTCATAGATGACTTTAATGTTAGTATTTTAAGCAAATAACTGTGGACAAAGTTACCACAAGTCCCCTTCTGCCTGTTTTAGTAGTGGGGTACAAGCACCAATTCCTACATGAGCTTTCTATGTTAGGGTGGATGGCAATCCATAGCCAATCCATTTTAGCATCTGCTTTAGCAAGATGGACCAAACCAAATATGGGCCATGTGGGCAAACTCTGCACTGCCTCAGCGAAAGATAAAGTTATGACAGACATCCTCTTACTTTTGTCCCAGGAAAGCAGTGTTCTGAGGAGTCCAGGCTAACCACCCTCAAGGCTGGCAACAGCAGCCTCATCAGTGCCCTTCACCTGGCAGCAAGGGAAACGTGGGAAGAGAAGCAGCAGGAGCCATACTCTGAAGACTCAGCTCTGCTCCTGTGACATCCCACATGTGACAGCCGACAACTGACCAAATTCATTCTCCCACTTTTGTACCCATCAGCTGAGCATGGATTTGCTGCACAAACACATCAGTGAGGGTAAGTTGTACATAATGATGTAGTTTTGAAATACATCATGTATCAAGGGCAAAAATTGTCAAATACTGTCAGCACTTAGTACTGAGAAAGCAAAATGCTTTGCAAGAGTTTTTCTCAATACTGATCTTGCAGCAACTTCAGCTTTAAAAGAAATTGCATATGTTAAACCGTGATGCTTAAACATTTATGGACCTGTTGTAAAAACAGAATTGCTAAATAAATGTGCTCAGACACCATTATTACAGCAGTTCTAAGTCTCTACAAATACATGTCAGCCTAAACCCATGCCTCATTGAGTTTTGTGTTCCTGACACATTTATTTTCATTCCAATCTGGCAACCTCTGTGTTCTTCCACTGTTCTAAATCCAGATCTCTGCCTGAAACTGCCCAGTCATGCCATGCTTGGCCAGATGGCAAATGAGATTTACAGCTCAACTTAGAACTGGATGGAGCCCAAACTGTCCACTTACCCAGTGGAGTTCTAAGCACAGATCAATCTTCACAGTTAAAAACAACAGAAAAACCTCCCACACTGAGGTATAAAGTGATTTGCATTTCTCTCCGAACAAAATGCTTCTCTTGCCAGAGCTCTCCAACAATATTTTTAAAAGGCAAGAAAACACAACATCATCCCTTCCCTTTCTCTTCCACGTTCACCAACAATTAAAACCTACCTTAGTTCATCTAAAGAAGAAACAAGTAAGAAACAAATGAGAAAACCCACTTCTCAGATGCCTGATATTTTGGGGGGAATAATTTTAGTTATTCCTGCACTGTAAGTAACTAAGTACCCGACCTGCATTTCTACTGTCCTCACAGAGAGTATGACCAGCACACTGCAGAAAAAAGAATCCCGCACCTATTTAACAGAGGTGGGCACCAGTGTAGATAATATTTCAGTAACCTGACAGTGTCTGGAAGAGCTTCTGAAAGACCTTCATCTTTCCAGGTAACAAAACTGTGTTCTCAGAGAGTGCAGAGTTCAAGTCAGCTTTGGTTGAAGTGAGGCTTAAGAAAGGAAACTAGACGATGGATCGCTTACTTTAGCAAAAACTAAGAAATTTAGGCAAAACCTCTGTGTGGGGTCTAAGTTTCAGCTTGTCCTTATGGAATGCTGTTTTGGGAATGAATTCACCATGAGGGCATCGATCACTCCTAACTGTCAGACTGTAGTTATAGGCACTAAAATATCAGTTTTCACAGAAAACAGTATAAAAGGACTGGTTCCTACACGTCTGAATGGGGGCCACATACAGCCTAATAAAAGCAATTTTGTGGTCCAAAAAGGATGGAGTCTCCCTGATTGACATGAATGAGGCCCTTGAGAAATCTCAGAATGATCAACCAAAACACAAGAAGACTGCACGACTTCCACTCAAAGGAGAAGAAATTGATCTAAACAGAACATACTAGAGCAAATGAACAGCCTAGCTTTCTTAAAGGATCAAAAGTAATCAGATCAGTTTAGCCAAAATGCCAGTACAAGGGTGTTAGCAGGCACCTCATTCACTACTGGGGTTGTCAGTTTAGCAGCACTTGATCCAGACCTCAAATTACCTTTTGGTTAAGAAATATGAACTAGAACAGGCAGTACTGGCAAGGACTCAATAGGTAAAAAGACAGTCACGTTTTTAAGACTGCGCCTTGTAAAGCAGTGCAGGGCTGAGATTTACCAAAGATCTTGCAGTATTTTCTGATTCTGTTCCATGAGTTCCTTTCACAGCTGACTGCGAAATACAGAAAGAGAAGAATTTGACAGAATCTCTCTCCTGTCCTTTACAAGGAAAAGCATACAAAATACAAAAAGCTTAGATGCCCCTTCGAGGACTCACCTCTGACAAACAAGAGTCACCTTGAAGGGGAAGTGAAGTCTTACAGACTGATTATACCATCTTGGAAAAGCACTTGTATCAGACACACAAATGAAAATAAAGAACTGTAACACTCATTGAGGAATGCAAACCCAACAACTGGAACTTCAACTAGCACAGCATGCACAGCAGGAGATCAGAGAGAGACTCCATAATCTGGCACTAACAATGGGAAATAAGCAGATCCACTGTACTCTTTTTCCTCATATATTGTCTACAGTGGAGCTACAACTGTGTAAAATGATGGCTTTAACCTGTTTTTGTACAGAACAGCAGGAAAATTTGTGGGGAATCCCAGAAGACTATCAGTATTTTGCTTAAACACAACCTCCCCAAGCCCCTGGATTCCTTCTGGATGCCCATCATCTACCAAAACTGGCCTTACCACAGATTGCAGTCATACAGTATTTCCCCTTCTCCCAGGTTTGGCAGGTTAGCTCCCAGTGCTAGGCTCTATCTTAAAATTATTCTATTTATATCCTCAGTAAGTTTGTTTAAAACTCATGTGCTTGTAAATGAAGAGCTTTCCAGCTCACTGTGGATATTAAACTAAAAGGGAAACATGAAGGCTTTTTGAAACTGCTAATAAGGTAGCATTCCTCTGCTGCCTTTCATGCTTCATTTCACAAGATCTCAGAGCACTCTGCAGATGTAAACACAGAGCTGCTCTCCCAGCAGTGAGAGGCAAACAGTGCCGGGGTGGACCGTGGCTGCACCACTGCAACTCCCCATGAGCTCTGCTGGGCTCTCATTTTGCTCTGCCACCCCGTGGCTGTTCAACTGCAGAGTCCAACGGGCAAGGAAAATGCTATTTCCCAGAAGGAGATGCCTTGTACACATCAAGAACTCCCCCGGTGCAGATGGCTCACTTTTCCATAGTCAGATACTTGCAACCAACTAACACAGGATTTAACAGACAGAGCTGTTTCCAGCTGAGCCAGAAACACACAGAGAAAGGACACCAGTACCTCAGGGTTTGGTCAATGGATTGGAGTTGATGGCTCTGTCCCAGGCATTAAAGGCATTGTAGTTTTTAACAGAAGCTGTTCTTTAAGATCTGGGTTGCAATCCTGATGCAAACCCTTCAGTCTCAGTTCCAGTGAAAACCCCCTTTTTTAGGTGGGGAGAGTCAGCTTTGATTCCAAGCAAAGGATGCCACCTACTGAATCCTTGCTACCATGAGCACAGCTTTGACCCTCCTGGCTCCAGACCTCTGGCATGATCACAAGCCAGACTGCAGTCCCAAAATAAATTCCAAGGAAAAGTAGAGAACAGGCTTGTAAAAACAAAGCATTTCTCCCTGCTACTCTCCCCACAACCCGAAGATGTATTACTCACCGAACATCTGCACAGCCGTAATAATTTCTAGTTTTGCAACACTTGACAACCTTAGCAGTATTAAAAAAACTCCTTACATCTTTATTCCATTTTGGATTCATTATAATACAGTCTGACAATATATGCTAGCACAGTACATTCTGCAACATTTAACCCGTGTTCCCAGTTGCCGTTCTTAACTTCACGGCTTAATGACACAGAGCCAGTAGATCACAATATGACCCTGTTAATATTTTTTTAATGCCATTTTTACAAATTACAGCATAATGCACTGATTATGAGGATGAAAGGAAAGTCTCTACGTCTGTCTGGAAACCAAATAAAAGAATGTTTGAACATCTGTTCATCCTACAAATGTCTTTAAAAGCTTTGATTTTCCCATAATCATTTTGTTCCACCATTTCACCCTTTTACAAATGTGTATCCAACAGCCTCAGGACAGCAGCCAGAGATCTGCAGTAATAGCACATTATAATCAAAGTTCTTAGGCACACTTAGGTTCTCCTTTTGGAATTCTTCATCAGGAGAAACACAAAACCAAGCCCCAGATCCCTTCCCAGCTGTGTGTCCTACACAAACCTCTGCAACAGGAGCAAAATGAGAGATGGGGCTTTGTGACAGGGGCTGTCCACAGGATTGCAAGGCACAAGGACAGGGTAGGGTGGCAGGTGAAGGCAAAGCCTGCTCCTGTGGGTCCATCAGAGCTGCCCAGGGTCACAGCCTGAACAGAGGCAGCACACAGGAGCTGGTGTGAGCTGCAGGCCAAGAGCCTTTCCCACCTCACTGGGCTCCCAGCAACCATCGTGGGAGCCCTGCCATGGATCTCCAGGGCAAGAGCAGAGCCAGAGCAAGGAGAAGCAATGAGCAAAGAAGGAAATGGGAGCGCTGAGAAGGAGGTTAGGTCTTGGACTGAGAAAAATGCAAAGTTAGCATGCTAGTCTGGAAATGAAATGGAAGATGGGGGGAAAATTTAAAAATATATTTACAAGAGACTGGATGAGAAAGGGATGTAGGTACAGCTCTGGAAGTACTGCTGCTCACTCCCTTGGAGCACCCCAAGCAAATAAACCAGGGGACTCCCTGCACTAGGAGTCCTTTCAGCCAAGCAGAGGGCTGCAAATCTAAGTGTTCAGGTTAATGAGTTTTCAAAGGGATCAAGTTCCATAACAACAGACTCGCTGATCCTGTTAAGGGCACTCCACCAGGGTGTGGGGGGGAAACACTCATCAGATAGGCCTTTGTAAAAATACATATCCCCATTTACACGGACAACCTCCTCTCCAGAACTTCTCAAAAGTGGCTTAGAAATGAGAAAGACAAACCCCTGTAAGTGCAAGGATAACAACTCTGGAAGCACGTCTCCTGATCACTACCTTTTTCTTTCCAATACTCCAAATCAGCAACCCATTTAAAATTTGGCAAGGACACTAGAACTATGCAGATACAAGTATAAGTTCCTTAATAATTAGGGTATTTTTAATTAGGGTTTTTTTAATACCAATAATTCTTAGACTAACCTGGAATGATAGTAACATTGTTCCTTCAATGTCATCTGTTTCTCTATGTTCCATCACTGCAGTATCTTAGGCAGGGCTAACAGTGCAGAGTACAAAACAGGATTTGATAAAGGCTTAAAAGAAAGATAACATTATAAATATTCTTTCCAAAGACTGCCTTTGGGGGTGTTTGGGAAGAAGAGAGAAATGGGGAAGGAGAGGTGACAGGGGTGTGAAATGCATTTTTTCCATTACAGAAGGATACATTTTCCAGCAAGGCTGGCAGCACAAGTCACGTTAAGCCAATAGCTGAAGTTGCCTGCCTAATTCCTCTGGGATCACACTGAAAGCATACCCCATAATCTTAAGGGATGTGCTAAAGCTTTGCTGGGACTCACTCAGCAGAAACCGTTTGGGATTATTACACAAAGCACTAATTCTGTTCTGATTTAAAGGGACACCATTAGCCTAGTTTAGACACCAGGCTTGCCCTGTCTCACAGCTGTCCAGCTGTAAATATCCCCTCAATAGCTGATAGCTTTGCTATTTGTAGACACTTTGGCTACCTGGAAATTAAAAGGAAAAGACTGGAAAAAAATCAGGATCATTTTAACCTGATGGACTCATGCCCATCAAGGGATATAATAATATGATTAATAAGAATTAATGTAGCAATTATTTACCTCCATGTGCAACTAATGCACTTACATTATACATGTGGTCACCACCTCTAGCTGACTTCAGCAAATGGGTCACAGGCTGCTATTCAGCATCAACAAGCAGGTACTCTTTTTGTTCAAAAGGCAGGAATTAACATTTTCCATACTGCTGAGCCCAAGTCCAATTTCTGTTCCAGACTGCAACTTTCGTACCTGTGCAATTGCTGTTAGTTTTAATGTAAAGTGCCCTATACTTTGTATGCAAGAAGGGATATTACCAGTGCTCTCCTTTTTATGAGCCTAGGACATGAAATTGAGAGAAAGAGCTAAAGCAGCCATGAAATCCCTATTAAACAACTAATGGTTTCTAAAGCATCTTGGAGATACTCATTTTACAAGGCTTATGCAGCAATCTTCTATCATTATTTTAATGAAATAAAGGCCTTGACTATTTCCAGAGGCAACTTTTTCTCTCACACACAAAAGGCATTTTGGCTAAAAAAAAAAAAGGAAAAAGAAAGAAAACAGCTCTGCAATGGAATTCATTGCAGAACAGGCAGGAAAATGAGAAACGTTACATAAAATGTCATTGAAGGTAAGTTCTGAACCTTTGGAACAGCAAACAGAACAATTAAGACTCTCAGCTACACAGAACATTATGTTTAATACGAAAACTGCTTCTAGATATAAATCATTTATAAAAAACATCCATACCATCTCTCAGATAGCATCTTACATAGTTGCAACTGAAGGAATGTGAAACACCCATTTTAGGTTTCACCTATTAAACTGTGCGCTTTCTGTCTCCCACTTTGCTCAAGGAAGTAAGCCTAGAATAGTCAGCTTCACTTTGTGGGTCACATGAAATTCACATCTTGACTTGATTTAGATTAATATTGGTGGCAAACTTCTAAATCAGGAGAAACTTCAACACAATTCTCCAGAAAAACAGTGCAATTAGAACGTACACCCAAATGTGCTCATCTGGCAGGTGAGATTCTCTGAGATGTCATAAAGATTCACATCACAAGAGATGACAAAATAAGAAAATTCAAACAGAACAATATGAGATTGCAGAGATTTTGGAAGGGGGCACAGTCAGCAGAAGCTTCCAGGCTCTGTTTGTGAGGAAGGAACAGGTCTAATGTGTTTGGACAAGAAACATGTTCCACCTCAATGCATTTCAGGGTCTGGACTTCCAGGTATAATCAGGGGCTTCTCTTGCTTCCTCAGGATTGAATCATTTTCTTCTGTGTGTCAAAAACATATCTTTTAAAGATAAGAGAGATAGTAACAGGTTGGGCTGAATCGTTCTTGCTGCTTTCATCCTCTTTGGTCATATCCCCCTTTCCCCCCTTAGATTTCTTCTTGGAGGCAGCAGTTAGCAGCATCTTGGTATCTGGCTTCAGCCCATCTGTAAAAGAACAAGAACACACATGACTTACACACTTAACATCACATTTCATAGAACTAGAAAAAATGAGCAGGCAAGTTTACATTTGAAATCAACCAAAGAAAAGAAGAAAGTAAATGAAATGCATTAGGGAAGTCACATATTTGTGTAAGACTCCTGGAATACAGTAATTTACATAGAAAATAAGAGAAGTCATAACAAAGTTCACAACAGCAATACCACAAATCCAGTGCAGTATCCTGAATCTTTCTGTGTCCATCTACAGCTTTTAAAGTATTAAACACAGGCAAGAATTTAAACAAGCCAGACCAGCTTGCCTGGTCTAAGTCTTTTACTTGGCAGGCCTTTCCTATTATTTAGACACATACCCAAAGTTTCTTGTCATCACTAAGAATATTTATAAAAATATAAGTCATGAAAAAAACCCAACTGGTAAAATACTAAAATTATAGAGAGTCATAAGACTCAGAAGATTCTTGAATTTTTTTAAGTCTATTTTCCAGATCTACCAGGAGCACACTGCCTTGTTTATAACTTGCACATTGTAAATTATACAGGTTTTGTGTTTTTGTTTGTTGGGATTTTGTTTTTATTTTGTTAAGACAAAGTATTTGTTAGGGGTTCCAACTTGCATTGCTTAAGGGCACTAGAATTAAGCTGTGTAGTATTTCAGGGTTGTTTCTCCAGACATTTGTGCCAAACAAAACTATTTGTCCTTTTCTTCCTAAACGGCCAGGGTTTATTACACCTTTATTTTTTCTTATAACTCAACACACTGGTAACAATTTAGGTAAGAAATGCAGGAAAGCAAAGTCCAAAGAAAAGCTGTAAAACAAGAGAGATGCAGCTCCTAAGACCACTCCTGAAGAAGTGCTTGCGTAAAGCAGAAGACAACAAACTCCTCGGAAGCTTTTTCAGGGCTACCTGAATATGCTGCAATGTGGTTCTCAGGCACTGGGCCAAAATCAGTTCAGGTATTTTTAACCTGTGGTGTCACATAACGTTATCTCAAACACTTAATCAGCCTCTCTCCCCTCATATTGAAATTCAGCTGCGGATTCTCATATCACGGCCCGACAAAAAGATTGAGATGCTTATGATTTACTGGAGACAGAAGGTCTACGGGCACAGGTGATGTGCTCCAGCTCAGACACATCCAGAGGCACTCCCAGCTGATGGCAGGGGGACACAGCCCCAGAGCCCACCTTCTCATCTTGCTGTGTCAGGGAGCAAATTGTTCCAGCAGCATTCCCACCGCATGGCCAAGGGAAGAGAAGAAACAAGGAAGTGTTGAAGCAAAACCAGGAAACTGCCCGTTTGCTATTTCACAACCAGAGGCTGTAAACCATCCCTAAGGCCCTGGAGTGGGGAGACTTTTGGAGAGAGAGGGGTCTTTTTTGGGGGGGGGAGGGAAAACAAAAGGGGAAAAAGGCGCAAGGGTCCAAAAGAGGAGAAAAGCAACAAGATTAGTATATAACTAAAGAAATTACAGCCCACACTAAGGTTGCAGGAGTCTAGCATTAAGCTGAATCAACTTTCTATAGCTCTGCAAGATCATGCATTTCACAGTCATGGCAGCTGCTGGTTTCTCTTTCCAGATGGCAGGACACAAAAAAAGCAATGATTATTTCATTGTGAAAATAATTGAGACTGTTCTTCCTTGATGGCTGAGAAGTCTGATAATGACTATCTTTGCACATGTAAGGTTCAATTAATCAAACTAGGTAATATGGTGTGGCGGGACCACATACTTATTATATGATTTTATTACATTGTAGAGTCATGTTTGATGCAGCTGTTTCGATTTTTTAATTGGATGCTTTCATATAAATCCCATTAATATCATTACCCTTACAATCACTCCATCTTCACTACAAAAAATAATTTATCACTACATGAAAAGCAACTTATTTCCTATTTGGAAAGCTCTGAGAGTATCTTGGGTGCTGCTAGAAAAAAAAAAATAGCAACAGTCAAAAAACGGGAAAACAAAACAAAAACAGCAGAAAGACTGACCTCACGCAGCCCCACTCGCTACCTTTGAAGAATTTATTTAATACTTTATGTTTTCTACTGTTTTGATAAACCTAATTGTAACTGTCCCTGCACAGGGTTTCCTCCGCTTTCCTGAGATGACCATTTATTTTTTGGACAAAGAAACATTTCATTTTGCTTTCTAGTTGGTTTCCCTTTCTGGGTCTTATCACTATTACTAATGTTGCTGTTACTGGCACAGCACTGTTTAAGAAAGATGTTTAACTAAATCCTTTCAGAAAGACACATTTTAATTAAAGCAAACAAATCCTAAAACACTTTTATTTATGTTAGCAGGCTTTGTGAGACTCTAATTTCCAAAAAATGCTAATTGGCGGAAAGGAGAGAGGAAGGGAGGAGATGTGGCATTAAAATTGTAGCCAAAATTTTCCCTTATGGGTATCTGAAGTACCCAGGCTGCCTCTGCAAGCCCTTACAGGGACACGGTGGGGGGGTTGGCCTCTCACCCCACAGAGACCCTCGGGTGCAGCAGCAAGCCAGGGAAGTCTCAGCCATGAGGGTGAAATAACCACCTTGGATAAACTGAGCTTCAAAACCTTCCAGTGACATCAGCTTGGATGGCCCAACACAACTGAAACCCGGCACAGCATCTGCAGTATTCAAACAAAGCATCTCATGCTTGAAAAGCTTCATTTTCAAGAAAAAAACATGTTCTGCATGTGGAACCCCGCTGGGGAAAATGCATTTAAAATGGAGCCATCTCACCTCCTCCACCCTATCACTAACTTCCACATAGAAGTAGTAAAGGTATACCTCACCTGCACCACTTAATACCTGTTTGGACTAAATAAGGTATTCCAGGTAAGAAGTTTATAGAAGAAATGGCAGAACGTGGTAGTTCCTACCAGTGAAGTGACGGGCTGACAGCCAAAGGCAGCTCAGGTATTATTAAACTCACACGGTATCTAAATTACCTAATCAGATCCCATGGCCCTCATTCTCCAAACAGATTAGGTGGCTGGCATCATACCCTGACAAATGGCATTTTCTGTTTTTCTGCTCTGGTGCCAGGAGGTCTCAGGGCTGAGGAGGCTCTGAGACAGGGAGCAGCACAAAGGAGCAGGCAGGGAGAGACAGGCACAATCGGGGTTTCATCTACCTCCGTGGATTTCTCGCATTACACACAATGCATACTTTACATTTTACAAAACCAAGGAAATGAAGGGAAATATATCTGTCACCGAAGAAGACATCAGACCTTTAATAGCTGAAATGATGGGTATTTTTAGATGGAGGTCTAGTTTAACTTACTTACATTAAGGGTCTAATCTCTCCTGAACAATAGCTATGTTAACTTGAACACATAGTGAGAAATCTATTCCATTAATTAAGTGCTGCCTGTACTACTCGGATTTGTAGCAAATGTTAATAGATTTTTTTTTTCTTCCTCTGTTGGACAATTACTTTATTTTGCCAAGTTGCTAATGGATTAAATTGAAAAGGTCCGTGTGTTTAAAAAAAAGACTTTAGCTTCAAAGTTCTAAGAAATGCCTTGCATACAACAATGGAAAATACCTATGTATTAATATTATTAATGGGCCATCCTCAAAGGCACATAAGATATGTGAAAGCTTAGCAAATTCATTCCCACCCATCAAAACCATGTCTGTAAGAAGCGCGCAGACAAGGTCTTATGCAAAATGTACTTTTAGCATCCACTAACTCAGGTTAGATATGAAAATCCAGTTGTAAACCAGTGTAATCTACTTCACTATTTTAATTTCAACTACTGTTAATAATTAACAAATAAAAATACAGACTCTTTAAAATCCTTTGTCTCAGAATGGCCTGAAGGATTTAGTCCAAACTGATCCATTTAGAAATAATATCAATTAAAAAAATGCATTTTCAAATTCAAATGAAAAGCAATACCACATCAGGAAAAATATTTTCCAAGTCTAAAAACAATTTCACGTGCACAAAATAAAGAATAAGCACAATATTTTATACAATTTTCAAAAACAAAAAGCTAGCAGCTTAGTGATTTGCAGTATCTGACACGGTGAAATGAACTGCAGCCTCGAGTTTTACAATTACACAAGAAATTAGCGTAGAAACACGCAGACCTTTACTACTTCACATGGATATTCCATACTGTAGAACTCTGGACGCCTTCTTGTGTATAGATAAAATCCAATTTTATCTAGACACAATCCAGTTAGCTCCACTCCCTCCCTCTCTCCAATGAGGTTACTCCTAAGGATACAAGTTTTGCCCTCCGGTTAAGCAGAGCCGGGCGGTGATCCCGCGGTGGGCCTGGGACAGGCTCCATGTCCAGCCAGCCGGGAATGCCAGCCCTGACACAAATCACAACACCCACACACAGCACCATAACCAGGTTTACTTTTGCTTTGTTTTTACTACTGCTTCAGCTGGAAGGAGGATGAAAGCTGACATAGTATCCACTCCTCTAGTTCCTTTGGCTCACCCAGCAGCAGGGTAAAGAAGCACTTTTATGCTTTTGCCCCATATACATATTTATTTCATCTATTACCTGTAAACTTGGATTCTACTTTGCCTTCTACACTTTTAGCTTCTCCACTAGACATCCTCCTTCACGTAATACTGTCATTCTTTATCAACATCCCTTGTCAGATTTGTTGATTTTTTTTTTCTTATTAGCCTTCTGCTCCCCTGCTCCTTCAAAAGGTTGCCAAGGGTGGTCTCTGTTCTTTCTTTCTAAAGTCCAGCTCCTCCTTCCTTGACTCCCAATTGCACTTGCTACTCAGCCCTTCAGGAGTTTTATCTCTCTCTCCCCCTTTTCCAACTTAATATTTCACATTTCCCATCTCTGTATTTCCATTTCCTATTTTCACAGTTCTCTTCAATATTTAGGAATAGTCCTGTCTCCTTCAAAGCTAACGAAACATTGTGTTTGAATGCAAGATTTTAAAGACTGAATGCCAGACACACTTTAGATGAGAAGCAAGATAATACAGTATCTCCTTGTAGCCCAGTCAGAGACAGGAGTAATTTTTAAGCAACTGATAAACCCATCATTGAAAACAGGTGTAATAATGTAAGTGCAGGACATGCTCTCCAGCAGAGCCAGGGAGAATAATTTATTTTGCTGAACTTCAACAACTCCCTTCTCATGTGCATACTCATAAAAAAAAAAAAAAAAAAAAAAAAAAAAGGCCTATTACTAACTATGCTGGTGAACATGAAAGTATTTGCAGGGATGATTACACAGTTTTCTTACAGCATCAAGAATTGTAATGGGGAAAAAAAAAAAAAGTTAAAAGATTTCAATGCTCCCAATTAATGACAACTTTACTTTCAGGCCAAAATTAAAAGTTCATCCTACCCTGCACTGGTACTTGCCATGGTCTGCTGGAAAAGCACTGGCTCAGGATCCTCACCATGCTGTCAGGAAAAAGCACATTGAGGCCACACCAGCAGCTACTCTGGGAATAGAAAATATTCCTTTCTGCATTACATATTAAGAAATTGCTAGGCTATTCTTGACGAGCCAATACTATTGCCAAACCTCCCATTCCATTCAGGAATTTGTGAGCAGAGTTTCAGTGGGAAACTGAACTTGCTTTTCCCTTCTGTTAACAAAATATCCTATTCGCTTCCTTCAAACACTGCAGGTAGAAGACTCAGCTTCTTGTTTCCTGTCAACATTCAAATGTTAAAAATTGACTGAACACCAGAGAACAAGTTAACCTAGCACATTTGATGTTGGAAATAATTTTTATCCGAGGCACACGTAACCTTTTAATATGACAGGCAGACATTTTTCTTTCCTCCTGAGGGAAGGAAAAAAAGGGCAAAACTTGAAAGAGGCAAAGTGTTGGGGATAATCCTCACTCACAATGGATTATTCGGAGCAGCTGGTTTGCACAATTTCGGGATTTCCTTAAATTGAACTCTCAGAACCTGAACCCAAATCACACAGCTAGAGAGTGGGCGCCTGCATCAACTCTCCTGCTAACAGGGAGTACAAAAGCTGGTTGACCTGAAAATCAGAAATAATTAGAGGCCCAAATGGAGACATTCATGCCACAGGCTGATGCAGAAGGGCTGCACTGGAGAGCGTACAAAGACCAGCCTCTCCCTCAGCTTATTGCAATGACGGACCACTGAAAGAAAACAGAAACTTTTTGCCAGTACTGCAGGACTCCAGAATCCTGTACTTCAGCACAACACAATTAAAAATTCATTTTTCTTTTCTTGCAACAGCTATATACATTCATTCATCCTTAAAAAGCATTCATACTTAAAAAACAGAGCTACCTATGTCCAAAGAAGGGTACAAGGTTCAAATAGAGCAGCACTCCCTTTTTTTTTCACATTCTGATCAACTTTAAAATAAGAATAATAAATTTATCATTAGTTTCCAGCAAAATTAATAGAAATACCAACGTTGTAAGAACTGATTCTCAGAGTCCCACAATACTCTAGAAAGCACACATTTGTTTTCCAACTAGTCCCCAAACACGTCAGCAGTTCTACAAAACTGTTTCTATGCACCCTAAAAACTTGAAAAGCTCATGGAATATCCCTAAAGTAACACTCCGGAGTTTTGATTTAAACACAAGGCAGAAGCACCCCAAAATGAGAGGATCAGTTTGCCCAGCCTCTCCTGTTACAGTTATCTCTGCAATCAGGCAGAAAGGACAAGAACAACAAAATGTAACATCCTGCTGCCTCAACTCTTTACATTAAGCCATCAGTTAGCAACTCTGCTTCTCTTCTCCTCTGCTAAAGATACCCCAAATCCTACTGTTTGTCTTTATTCAAGTAATTTCTCACCTTCAATATTCCAGAAAGAAACAAAACAAAACAAAAAAACCCAAACAAACAAACAAAAAACCCCAAAACAAACAAACAAAAAAAACCCCAAAAAACAAACCCAACCCAAAACACCAACAAAACAAAAACTTAAACCAAAAACCCCCCTAACGGATCAGGAGAAACAAGATCTTTGTGAGCCTTCCAAGGACAAAAGTACTGTGTGACTGTACCCATTAACACTGTAATAGGGAGCTCAGATGCACTACACCACATCTAGTGGACTGGATGATGGATGGGTCATCTAGAGACTGCTGGTCCTATCTAGCTTGGCATCCCATCTGCCTGTCATGAATATACTGTGCTTTAGAAAGAACAGGGGTGAAACTGGGTCCTGAGCTAACTGGAGCCCAGGATCAGGCAGGAATTCTCTACCTGACATCAGGGTCAACACCTACAAACCTTTTCTAGGCAAAAGATTTAAGTACAGTCCTCTTACAGGAGCCAATCTACTCTGTTCCTAGGCGTTCATCACCATGATAACAAGTATAATATGATTACCAAGACAATTTCAATGTAATAGTTGACCAGAGATTCACTCAAGAAACAAGGGATACTCCTTTCCTTGCTACTCTCAAGAGCTCAGGATTTGAGCTTCAATTACTTTTACAGATCAGGAAACAAATTTTACTTATGTAAATCCCTCCACAATTCTCCAGTAATTCTATTTTGAATTCACACCACCTCTCCCACATCTCTTGTCAGCTCTCTCAAATATTCTGCTAGAGTTTCAAACTCCAGAGAAGAGTCATTTTTCTTTTCTGGCCAGTACAAGATCAGTTATATCACCTTGCCTGGCTTGTGAATATTAATAGCGCTACAGCAAGAAGTTGGCCAGGGAGCAACCAGCCTCCAAGGAGACAAGAAAGGAGACTCCTTCCTTTCAAATGCGCTAAATCTTCAGTGTGATGTTTGGGATCTATGCAAAACATTCATAATTCATTGTTTGATGACAGAGACAAGAGAAAAAAAATCTTACAGCCACTTTAAGCAAAAGTAGACTGCCCTATGTCCCAACCAAACACTGCTGTGACAGCCAGCCTGCATCAGCAGAGCTATTCCTGCAGTCTCAGCATGGCAGACTGCTTGGAAATCCTTAACAAATAAAACATCTTCCCATAAATTGGGGAACAGATGCCCTGTACCACATCAGAGAAGTCTGCAGCTCAGTGGTGAGCAGGATTGAGTCTTATGTATCAATTTAAGTTTATACAGGCTTTTGGACTGAAAGACATTATTACAAGAAGTGGTACTACTGGAAGTAACATGGATTTCATTACGGGCTCCTACTTCACAGGGAAAGAGCTGATCTTCCTCGATGAGGAAGACAGAAGCTGTTTTAATTTAAGAGGCTGACCTGGGTGAAGTTCAGGCCAAAGACGTATTTGGAAAACTCTCCCATCAAACCGGACACAACCCTTCAAGCTCAGTGCCAATTCCACACAATGGCCTGAACCGCGCTCTCCGGCAGTCCTTAAAGGCACATTTTGTATCTTGGCTTTTGCTGCAAGCAATCAAGAAAGAATGCACGAAAACAAAACTGTTTCCCAAGAACTGTTTGCTGGTGCCATAATTAATATAATCAAACAATTCCACAAATTGCTTCCAATTGCTGGCGTCACTTTCATGTGCAGAGCCAGACTTTCAAAGAAGGGCCCTTCTTGTCCTACATCCTTACACTGGTAACCCTCGCTTCACACAATAGTAAACAAGACCTCACTAAATAGTAGAGGGTAATTTGTACTGTAATAGGTCCCCAAGGCACCATGGACACAATTTGAAATGCCATCTAATTTTTCTTTTTAATTAAAAAAGCAGTTACTATATTTAAACAACAACACAAAAAAGTTCAGAGGGGACAGATTGGAGTTTCCCACAGCTCCCTGGGAGTTTTCTCAAGGTCAGGAAGAGTTTTATAGGCTCAATTGGTACACATTTTTTTCTTTAATTAGTCTGCCATACCCTCTACATGAAGTCAGCGTCTTGATTTTCAGTCTGATATTTTTCATATTGCTAAATGGAGCACAGATTCCAGCATCACACCATAGCTGCTGAGTGGGGTATCAGTGGTGCACTTCCCTGTGCCTGCCTTGCCCTCCCCTTCTCTCTCCGCTCTTCATCCTAAACCTGTCAACCACACCAAGGAGACCCAGCATAACACAGTGTATTGAGTATGCCATTCATTCAGCTTTATACATCTCAATTTCCAGCAAGATGACCAGCCTATATTATCTGATTTCCCAAATTTACAAAATACAACCACGTTTTTAACCTTGTTTTTCAAAAATAAAACGTAACTATTAAACACCAGGTATAAATGGACCACTGTCATCTGAAGCCACGTAGCAGGACAGATTTCTGAACTTGAGAAATCCCCATCTTGTATCAAACCACTGGTCTGCACCCATGTCATTATTTAAGTCTACACAAGACCACACACACTTCAGAAGGATATTTGCAGTTCCCACAGTGGGTTTTCCAAAACACACCCTAATCCAACATACCCTTCAGCCCTAAATGACAGCATGGAGATGAAGTGAAATACTTAAGGTCTTCATTTCTTGGCCAGTTGGCCATCCTTCAGCACAAATCAGTTGAGAGTACCAAACCTGACCCCATTTTATAGGCCAACACAGCTGCCATTGCACAGCACACCACAACCATTTGTTGGCCAAGCCATCCTGGAGAAACTCCCCTAAAGAGCAGAGGATTTTCTACCCTGCACTCCTGGAACACAACTATGAATTGTATGCTCTACAAAACCTTGTGTTTCTGTGCAGCAGGGACTAACCTTAACACAGGTTACAAGGAGACTCCAGTGCACCACGGACTAGGTCTAGGCTACACAAATTAAGTGTACATACAATACAATGGATCAACTGTCTGAGCTACAAGACAACCACTATGATCATATTTCTGGCCTCAAATCTAACACTGTTCCACTAGCCTAGAGGAAATTTTCAAATTAATTTCTTCATGGGCTTTCAGTACAGTAACAAGGTTGCAATTATGCCAGCTGATATATCATACCAGCAATTATTCAAACTCTATTTTCACTTGATGGCCACTCAAGGTCCACAGAGCCATTGAGATCATGCCTAAGTGCTGTACTTGCTCTCCCAGCATACTTGCAGGGAGAGGCACCACTCACACTGGTGCTGTGATTGCAGTCCACACATTCTTCAAGCTCCCTGAAACAAAAACTGAATGCATGGAAAATGCCCAGTGCACAACAGGAGCAACTACGAAAAAATAATGGAACTAATAAGAAATTAAATTATTAATACATATAAATGTAATGTTGGAAGCTTGGTATTACAGGCAATTCAACAGTAGAAAAATTACAGGCAGGTCAACGTGAAATACCCAAGACCATTCAAAACACTCAAAGTCAGAACAGTGTCTTGAAATCACAATTACTGTCAATGGATCTCCTAAGTTCTCTCCCCCTCTCTCCTGGGAGAGTACTAAGAAACATGCAGATATAAACACAATGAGTAGAATTTGGAAGAGTCTATGACAACTGTTGTACAGGACAGATTTTCACTACCTTGTTGAAGTAGTTCTTTCTGATTAAATTCTCAGATCAAGAGGAACAATATCACAAACACATCCCTAGAGAGTACAGTTAGTTATGTAAAAACAGATCTAGGACCCACTAAGTGCAGGAGCTTTCCTAATTTTAAAAACCATAGAACATCCCTTTGGCACTAAATTTCTATCCAGTGAGCTAGTTTCTCAACCCAGAGCCACACAGCAGTGGGCCAGAAGACACTTTTGATTGTTTTTGTCAGAACTCCAATACCTATTAAACAGTAAATAAAACCAACAATGCTCAAACCAAGGTGAGCAGAAACAACTAAAAACAGGTTTTGCATTAACACAAGGGACTAAAACTTCATCAGCCCAGTGAAAAGGGAACAACAACAAAACCAGCAGCAGCGCCCAATCTCTCCTACAGCAGCCTCTCAGAAACATATACAATGTGGAAAAAGTTCAGGTTAGCAGATCTGACACAGAATCAAAGGCAATTCATTACAAAGCAGCTCCAAATCAAAGTGCTCCATCCGCAGGCCTGTCTGTAATCCTCCCATCTCGCCTGCGACTCTTGATGTGGAGGAGGCACCGCAGCAGCCAGTTAAGCTGGACCAACTCTGCTGACATATCCCAGGCATCTGCTGCTCAGCACTGGTCCAGAGTTTAAGTTTGGTGATATTCATCTTCCCCTGGGCTGCCTTTTTAAAGCAATCCCGAACAATGGGACTTCAGAATAAAGAATAAAACATTTAAACATTTTTTTTTTTAAACTTCTAGGCAAGGGCCTTTAATGCGATTAGAAGGGGAGGGGGATTGGATAGCAGCTTTTGCTTTTTCATGTTATGTATATTGTGTGTAAACAAATATGCAATTTGCTTTAAAAAGATAAGGTGATTAAATTTTTATCGGGCTTGTACTCTGTTGTCACCACAACAAAGAGAATTAGGAGGAGGAAAGAAAGGCCTTTTTATTTGAATTATGCTCTTACCAGAGGTTCTCTACAGCACAGCTGTAAAGCCACTCAATGTTCTCCAAACAGGCCCTTTGATTGCATTTTATTCAACTTGTTTGCATTTGGAGCAATCGAAAGGAAAAGAACGCTCCACATTTTGATGTCTTAATGTGCCTTAATACCTTCTTTAATTTATATTAAGCTTCTTAACTAGGGTGATGAATTCTTCAAAAACAATAAAGACCTAGTGCAGAAATCTTTCACACACCATGAAAATTGAAATTATAATGTATTCATGGCTCTTTTTTTTGTTATAAAAAACATTATTTAGAATAAAGATTTAAAGCATATGAAAAAAAATCCCAAAGTTGTATGAAAATTACTTGATCCAGAGAAATAGAGGAAAGTTCAAACTAATTATTACAAGGCAAATAAAATGTTGTGGGAGGTAGAGGAGAATAAACAGCATAATAATTTTGGGTTAGTATGAAGCTTTCAGTCTTTTTAATAAACTATAAATTTCTCCACTATGGCTTTCTACCAAAAAAACCCCAAAAAAACTACTAAAAATTTGTATAATTTTGTTTTACCAAATTCAAATGTTTGCCAGTTCTTTCTCCTTTATTATTCATATACTTCTTCCCTAAAATGACTCCTCACAATTCCACAGTGTGTTCCCCTCCCAGTGTCTTTCACAATCTGCCAAGACCAACAGCCAACACTGAAATTGGTGAAGATCATGAAGGGCAAACTCAAACACCCTCAGATGCAGCAGCTCTGTGAGGCACACACGTGTTCCTGGGTGAGGTTCCCAGAGTCAAACCCCATCCACAGGTGGATCTCAGTCACACAGGAGGGAAGGCTGCATGAGAAAAGCAAGGCTCACTGAATAAGTAGAGGCCACTTGAGGGACAAGACTGGACAGGGTTGCTCTCACAGGCACTGTGTCTTCCAGCTATAGTGGATGCTCAAACACCAATTACCTGGCTCATGTAACAAAACTCACTCTCAACAATTCAGTATTCTTTAAAAAATCCCTTCTGCAGAAATGAACACAGCTTTCAGTGAAAGTCCATTATGGACTTCTATGTACAAATTATGGACATTACATATAAAGCAGCCTTATCAAGGAATATCCAAATGGGTGTATTCTGACTTTGCTTCCTAATTTGTCTACTATTTTACCTTTCTTTTTACTCAGAAATTGTACATTCTACTAAAACTACTTTAAAGTTTCCAGCAGTACATATGCATGCATATGTATAGCCACAAGCCCCTCACTTTGCTCCCCCTTATCCTCTGCAAAAGAAATCCAGAGGAAAAAAAAACAAGCTGCGGCTGGTACTTCTCTGAACACCAACACAGTGCCCAGAGCTGTGCTACAGTGACTGGCTGCCTGGGTACTACAGCAGCAGAGAAAAGAACTTCTTAAATGAACACTGAACTACATAAAATCCTCAAAATATTATTGAAATAATAGATTTGAAAGAGAACAGACATTTTGACCTGGAACAATTGTCATATTCCGTTGACATCCACTGACTGCTCACCTATGTTCCTAGAGTCATGTTTTTAAGCAAACTCCAGGAAAGCACAGTTTAAAACCTCACAATAAAGCCTGCCACGTTTACAGAATACTTGTGGAAAAGCTCACTTAGCTGTACCAGCAATCAAGTGGCCACGATAATTAAAACAATTTAAAAATTCACATGCTGCATTTACCATAGAGTAAAACAATGCAGATCCTAATCTAACACCGATGTACTCTGGTTGAAACGACACCTTCCCCTCCTGAACAAAGTCACACCATACCAGCACTGAGAAGCAAAACCAGAGCTCAAGAGCCAATATGGATCAACACAGCAAAACTGAAAAACCTCTTAAAGTACCAAGAAATTGCAGACTGCGACTAAGGCAGCACAAAACAGCTTTACAAATCCCGTTGTTGCCTTCTGCTACGGTGGGATGTTTTCTTCACAGCTGTCCTGCAAAGTAGTCGCTGCTTTTGCAGGAAACAAGAGAGAAAGAGACGATACAACGATACAACGCTAAAATAAACAGTTATTCAAGCACAGTAATTACTGTGTAAGAGGTAATCACAGCTGCATCCCAACTATTCAAACCCTCATCTACATTTTTTAAGGGAGCAAGTACAAAATTTACATATCCAAAACAGTATTTATGTATGTAACCAGTTAAGTCTTAACTGTTGTATCTATAAAAGCTTGTGCCTTTAAGCAGAAATGATTCATGAATTTTAATTTGTTTTAAATGTTGAAAAATTCCATCCAAGCAAATTGAGTCAACAAGCCAAACGATGAAGACATGTATCTGGCTTTTATTTAAAAAATAAAAAACTCAAGTCTATAAATTTCTTAGTCACCCACAAATCCTCTAGCAGTGAAAAATACTTTCCAGTAACTAAGTTTCCTGCATTTCTTTTAATTAAGACACGATGCTTTTCACATGCTGTTGAACACTACTGAACCTTAACTGATTCTTTGTGTATTATTTAACTACAATATTCTACAATGTTTTTATAGAAATAAATTAACCAATGATTATCAGAAGAGGGGGGAAGATTTGCAGAATGGGACTCTCTGTAAGCGGCTTCAATATTGTTAATTTCAAAAATGCAAAGTCATCAGTCCACTCCAAATAAAAATGCTTAAAATTTATATAAGCATTATTCTAGAAGTAATAAATTATTTATATTTCCCTTCTAAATATCAAAACTTAGTTCCATCTTTTCGTGCTTCTTCTCAGTAAATACAAAGACCAGAAACAAAACTTTGAATATAAAAGTTAATGTTTTCTAATAATTACTTTATAGTACTCAGGCTTCAAATAAACAGCAATGCCAACAAAGTTGAACATAAGCAGTGATATGTTTATAAAGGGACAGGCACAGCAAGTGAGACTTTAAATGAGATAGTACAAGCTACAGAGATAAAGTGACACAGACCTAGCACATATTAATAACTTAATACCTCTATCCATGCCACAGCAATACTTCCATTTTTCTAGGCAAGCACCCAAGGGCTCGGTTTCCTTCCTCATTACACTCTTCCTGGGGCACAGACTGTTCTAAAACCCAGACAAGTAAAATATCACAAAACAGGTACAGCCTCTGTCCAAGCCCAGGGAAGCAGATCATGTTTAGGCTGAAGGAGATTAGCTTTCCTGAATCATCACCCCAAAAGACTCTCTTCATCTTTCTGAGATTTCCAGGTGCTGATCACACTGTTTAGAAATGAGATGTAGGCAATTCACAGGGCTCTGATGTATAAATTATTAACAAGAGTCCTGATGGAGGTGGCTGGCTGGAACAGAACAAATTACAGCAACCTAATATACACAATTCCCACTACCAATGCAAAGCTGTTTGAGTGTCTGGATCCAAATTCAGCTGTGAAAGGTAAAAGGTTCACAACTGGTATTGCAGGGTACAACAGCCAACCCAGCTCCGTGGAGCGAGGACCTTGATTGAAAAGCCACTGCACATTTCCAACACACCAACTCACTCTGACTTGCACTGCAAAAAAATCCAACCCCCATAAATAAATACGGTGTTTCTAGGGAGTGCAGTAAAAGGCAGCATTGAAGGAGAGGAAAATTAAATTACAGAAGATGTAATATGACCAGCCAAAACACACAAACAAGTTAAGACTAAATTAGCCCCATTACCAAAACCACAAAGGCAGCATCTTGTGTGATGACTATTGATTTCATTAAGTTTAGGTTCTAATACAGTCCATTTCAGGAGCAGGAGCTGTCAGATCTCAAGATTTATTTTTCTTGACAAATAATTGTCAAACATTTGCCATGTATTAACATATCAATGTTTATGATATCCTAAATTACTCAAAGACAACACAGGATTTAGCCTATCAATATAAATAACTTGTAGACTGACCCAATGAAACCATGGAATATCTTTTGCCTACTGACTTTACCTAGAATACTGGATTTTTGAAAGGGGGCAATAGAAGAAAAATTCACATTCAAATTACATTTTCTCTGGTAGCTCCGCTACATCTTCCTCGTAGCTCCCATTATGTCGCTGCTCCAGTCAACTCTGCACTTCACAGCATCTGAAAAGTCATCCAATAAAAGGAAACCCTGTCCCTTCCAATACCCATCTGTGTTCTCTATTCAGAGCCCTGATGTCTCCAGTTATTGCTCAGGGCAGAGCTGATCAACTGCAGGTTCTATGACGGCAACCAAGAAGCCATTTACAATTCAACAGCTGTTACTGATTTTGCAGCAGAATCATGGCAAATCTGTGGTTCAAACCCTCCCTCCTTATGAGGAGGGGGAAACCAACAAGAACAAGCAAAAAAAAAAAAAACAAGAAAAGGGAAGGACTGCGGAAGTGTCATGGATAAAGGCCTGTCCGATAACAGCTTTGTCTGTGTAAAGCTTGGAACATAGAGACTATTACACTGCCTTAAGCCAAGCCCAAGGTCCTATCTTATCCAGGTTCCTTCCTTACAGGCAGGCAGCAGAGGGGAAAGTCTGCAACACACCACAATATTGAGCCTTATTCTCCTTCTAAAGCTTTCCATGCCCTGCAGACTGAGGCACAGTGCAGGGCTACCTGAGGCACAAGGGAAGATCTAGCCGGGAATCACGTCTCCATGCAGGTTAATGTGCCAGCGCACGCACCAGCTCCCGTTTCATTAGGCTACTGCAGCTTTCAGAGATCAAAATGGAAGCATCAGCATTCCCTCATCCTGCATCTAGATGATGAGGGAATTCATAAAAGTGTTCATAACAGTTTGTGTTTTACATGCAGTTCATCAAGGCTATGGATCGACAGGAAGTTTATGTTAATAATTATGCTGCTAAAATTCAAGCTCTAGTAAAAACTCCAAGGAGAAAGAAAAATCCAAGTGTGTGCAAAACCTACCAGATGCACTCCTTCCAAATAGGCTTAAACAGCAGATTTTCCTGAGGACAGCTATCATTGGAAGAAAAATGGGATACTGTGAGGAAGAGAGGAGCCTCTCTCTTCGGAAGGTAACCAGGTACTTTGCCCAAGAGACAAGGCAGGTGGTTAGAGTGAGGCAGCCTCTTCAACTCCCTCTCTTTCGAACAAAATCAGCCTCCATGTCTTGAATGCCCCTATTTTAGTCAACCCATGTGGTACCCAAGGCTGCTCAGGGTGCAAGAGAAATTATCAGTCTACAGACAGAAATGAACCGTATTATTTCCTGTACTGGGCAAAAATGAGCTCACCAAGGTCATTTTAGCAGAAGTCAAAAGAACCATAAACCAATTATTTTTAGCATTTTGTTTCATGTCTACATACATCAGCTTTGACCTAGCAACTTTTTATTAAAAAACGCAGCAGAAATAAAACAAACATTCCAGGTAAGACCTGCTAAACTTGCAATTCCAAAGTATACTTCTAGTGAACTTCATCAGAACAAAAAAAAATTCTTAATGTTAGAAGAGCCTCTCAGTCAGCAGTGCTGACTTCCAATGAAGGATAGTTTGTGCTCTGCAATCTAAAATTATAATGGACAGGCCACTCTATTCCCAGCTTTTATTCAGTCCTATTTTACTACTTCAAATATATACTACCTTAATTTGTATACTCTTTAACAGTAGTTAATCTTCAATTAAAATACCTAGAGCAGAAACTAAGATAACTGGTTTAAAAGGTAAAAGCTTATTGACAAAAATGTATTCTTCATATTGCCTTTTTTTTTTTAATTCTGCATATTAAAAATGTCATTTTTATGACTTGGAAAAAATCTTCAGGAATAATGAAGGCTAACAAAAGACTGAAGAGCAGTAATTTAAAAAGCTCCATATGTAGCATCCTGATTACTGTATCAGTCCCATTTCCATAACGAAGGGAGAAGTCACCAAACTGCTGTCTGTCCTTTCTGGTGACAAGGAAAGGGCAAAGAGGACGGCATGTTTCCAAGGCATCATGCTTCAGGCTCTAAGGGAAGAACAAGAAGCCTCCTGCAGTACAAGATGTGGGTGTCAGTGTCCAGCACTTTTCTGGAATACGGTAACCCCAGCTTTGGTGGTCCCTGCACATGTACTTAATTTGGAAGCAGCTGGGTTCAAAAGTTTATCCTCCCTTTTTGACCTGCAAAGGTTTAGTGTGTGGGCGTGCACGAGTGTGTACATCATACCACACAAGCTGAAGATGTGCAGCCATAATATACACGGTGTGTGAACATTTATATGTCCAGGTTTGCACACAGAACATGCTGCATCTTCCTAAATACCAAAACAGCATCCAGTATACACTGCAGTGATGTGCACTGGATGCAGCATTCAGCCATCCCCAACCAAACATGGCCAGTCTGCAGTTCAAAAAGCTCCTGGACTTTTAAAGCATAATTTCAAAAGCACAAACTACTGAAAAAAATTTAATTGCAATACTACCTACTTAGATAAATTGACTGAACATGCTCCAGAGAAAGTACACTGACCAGTTCTGCAAGCCTGACTAGATTTACACACTACCATGCCCACCACAGGTACACCCAAGTAATGGATCCAACAGACCAGGAGTTCTCTTCATATTTACAGCGCTTTCCATCACAGACCCTGCAGGATAAAAGTGTAAGTGAAGCCAGGGGTTAAGTAAGACAAGCAGGAAGACTAGAAAGCGTGAGGAGGCTGGGGATCACTGAGCACAGTAAGTTATGAGTAACAGTGACAAAAGTAGAGTCACAGACTGGTGGAATATTCACAACTTGGAAGAATGAATGTATTATCCAGCCAACATCTGAATATTTTCTTGAATTGCTCTAAAGCACTCCACAGTTGCAGACAGAAATCTCTGATCTTGGCACAAAGGATATATTTTTCAACCATTTGTCATTTTACAGCTCAGACACAGAAGCGAGTCAGTGCCTATCAACTGAGCTTCAGTAACTGTGAATATGCTCCTCAGCACATCGTATTCACAACAGAACATCTTCACTGGGATTTAAAGAGAGATCTGAGCTTATGAATTTATAGCACATTTGTGATAGGGTTTGAGCACTCAGACAGTCACTATCACTGAGATAACAAACAGTAACTCATTAATCCATGGAAATGTGACAGTATAGTTGAGTGCAGCAGTTTTCTCAGCACTTGTGTTATTTTGAAATCTTGAATCAATTGTTTACAGAAGCTCTTCACTTGTGTTCACAGCATTAAGTGCTCTACATACCAGTGACTCTTTAATACTTCCTAAGTTGCAGCATGTATGAAATAGTGGTTTCTTTTATTTAAACGATAAAAACCAGCACATAATGGATAAATAGTTCATGATGAGTGTAAAACACAAATTTTCAACCAGAACAAGCCCTTTGTGTTTGTTGATAAAGTTGTAACTTTCAGTCAGAATTACACAACAATAACCCTATTACAAACCAGTTCCAAACACAACAAGGGGAAAACACTCTGTATGCAACACAAATCAAATAAAGTATGTAGGCATAATGGCATAGAAAATAAAAGTTATTTAACAGAAGAGCCCATACATCAGCAGCAAACTGGGAATTAAAACACAAGATGGAGCCCCAGGGGGAACACTTAACACAAAGACACTACAGACGGCAACTCTATCAAGACCAGACTACTTGACCAATGCCAAAAAATGCAACTCTCTCTTCAAAAGTTCCAGGGACAAAGCGAAAAGTTAATGTTCAGAGCTATTGTGCATTTCAAACTTTCTTGTGACCTAAAAAAAAAAATAAATAAATAAAAAAAAATCTATCCAGCTTTACAGGGAAATTTCCAGTTTTCAACAAAGATGTTTTATACAGTGCTTTAGCATCAGATGTGATGCCTAATATATGAAAAAAAAAGGTAAAAGCTCTCCAAGAAAATAAAAACTGTATTTTCATTGTTACACAGTAATCATAACATCTAGTCAAAGAGAACATTTCCTATTTTTGTCTCAACACAGTAGTACCCAATTATTTAAAAAAAATCCCCAAACAAATGAAATAATAAATAATAACAACTCCAATATATTACAGTAAAGCAGATAAATAAAACTCACGAAAAAGAGAAGAACAGGCTCCCAATGCCATGCAAGCCCTTGGGCTGACAGGTCTATGGAAGGGATACCAGCCCTTGCCGCTGTGTGAGCAGGGACAGCATGTTTATTCTCACAAAAGTAAACTCTGTTTTAAGTATAAGCTGGGAATAACTCTACACATTTGACGGCTGAAATGAGAGGACAATTGAACCAGTACCTGTTACTCACAACAAGGTAAACAAAGGGACAGGCAGTGCCTTCCAGAAGCCTCCAAAGTGTCACACAACTTGCTCTCAAATTTTTACAGCAGACATTTAGATTGGAAATTAAGAAACTCAGGCTGAGGCAGTTTTGCTTCTTTGGCTTCTATCAGTTCACAACATTTGACCTCTGTCTCAGCTTCCCCACTCAGAAAACGGCGTTACTAATGCTACAGTTCTTTATACAATACCTTGGAATACAGAGTCCTTTTTTAACCTGAAGAAAAGCTACACATTCTGTGTAAGTTTACAAAGTGTCACTGTTGATGAAACAGCCTGTTCCTTTTAATTCCATGTTTAAACAACTCCGCTGAGGTCTGAAGATGTTGATTTATTTCTGATTTTACAAATTTTAAAAAAAGGCTTTCAGTGGAGATGTAATTCATGAGTTTAACATTTCATCAAATATGCTTTTGTTAAGAGTGGTTGAGCAGGCACATTACTCAAGGTCATAAACTTTAAGTCAAATCACAGGCAACTGAGCAGCTCCTGTGCTTTTTCTATGGTCTCTGCGCCTCCACAGAAGGCTAATTATTTTACAACAAAACTTGAGAAGTGTATTTTTTACCACGAAGTCATATTTGTTCCTTGTTTCACTATTTCTGTTTCCACAGCAGGAACTTTTGCCTGCAGTTCATATTTTCTCATCAGAACCACAGTGCTTGAACTATCTTTACACCAAGAAGAATCATGTTGAAGGTAAATTACATCCTTAAGAAGCATTAGCTTTTGAGTAATGTGAAATTTAAACCACAACAAAAGAAAACGTAGACACAGAGTTCAAAAATCAAATAAGAACAAGAAGTATCTCTCAGCTTGCCTAGCTGTGGGTCTTTCAATGCTGCTGGCAAAGAAACCCAAACCAACAAACCAAAAACCTACTGTCCTGTCACAACACAATCAAAAGGTACCAAAAAGAAAGAGTGAAAAACCCCAAAAACTACTAAGTTGTATTTGCTAAAAACTTGATCTGTGTCCTTACAACTATAAGATGTATATATAATTATGGAGACTTATTAGATCATCCAGAGAACATCTCAATTTAGGATGGGATATTTCCTGAAAGTACACCTTTGGTTACCTTCCCAGACTCTTTTACAAATCTTAGGAATTAGACAACATCCAGTTTTCTTCTGAAGATTAATCCAAAATAGAGAATGAATGCAGGGGATCAAAACACACTATTATGACAAGCAATTTAAAAAAATATAAATTACTAACAATCAATGCTAACAGGCTTCTGGCTGATCCAATAACTAACCTGAAAGACAGCACACTGCCAGAGCTCTAGGAGATGGACCTACACTGGTGCTAAACCAAAACTCCAGAGTCTTCTTCACTGCACTGCCATGAATTTGCTGGCAACTTATCTAATATCTCTACATCTTTGCTCCACTGCTTTCTAGAGGGGAAAAAAAGAATAAACTCCATCTGATATGAGAAGGCCCTAGCTGGGAGCACCACTACCAAATGTCAAGGAAAGGACTTGAAACAGTTACAATCCATTATACTCATATTTACATAATGGATATAGCAATAAAATTCACATGTGAATATACAAAAATTCAGACTGTCAGCTTTGCCCAGAATTTTGCTGGACAAGAACTCTGCATATAATGTACACACTGCCAGCACTCAACAGTCTTCTGAAAAGAAAAAAAAAAAAGCCTTAACCTCTGTGCTTGTACTGAGATAGGCACATTGTGCTGAGTTACTTGAGCACATAAGCTGTTTGAACTCATTTTTACAATGAATAGTATTTTCTTGACACCTATGGGTTTTTTTCATCAATGTAAAACTTGCAGAAAAATGGTCCTGCAAAAGTAAACAGTTTCAGATTCTAAGCAACAAATCAGATGGCTAAGATGTCCAGAAAACCATTATTATTACATCAGCTCCATTCTTAGGACAAGCCCCAAGATGTGCTGACATGAAAAAACAGAAGTCATGGAAATCCAGAAACAAAAGTCTCAGGGCATTGTTTTGTACAAAAATAGATATTCCTATTTTTAGAAGAAAAAAAAAAAACAACCCAGCAAATGTACTGCTGAACTATGACTGGTCTGGAAAAGGGAGTTCCCTGACTATATATATTGTCAACCTCACCCAAAATAAAGTGAGTTGGCTTTTTTTACATCTGTTAGGACCAAGTGACCCTCTTAAGGGAGATAAAGTCTATTTTAATCTCTTCAGTTGTCCTGAAGCTCTTATTTTATCTTTGTCTCTTCTATAGACTAGTCTTCCACAAACACCCCTGAACCCAACCTTTATGTTGTTTCCTACCCATGGCACTTTTCTGAGTATGTCTGAGGGACCAACAATCACATATGCTGGAAAAGGGGTTCCTGCACAGAAAAAGACTCACACTCTCAAAAACTTGGGATGAGACAACAAAATGCCATGATACAATACCATGTGCCAGAGGTTTGCTGTTCAGGAAATCTGTCATTGAAAGTAGTGTCATAATACACAGCTGAGCAAATGAAAAAAGAAGTCCCACACTTTCCTTCTAGGCATTACAACTGTCTCTGGTAAGAAAAGAAGGGAGATCAGCAACTGTACTGGGATACAAAGAGACCAAAACATGTCATAGTGCTCCAGGTGCTAAAAACACTCACTTTTCAGGAGCTGGAACACATGGGAATCATACATGGCTCTCCCAGGGCAGCCAAAATGCACATGCTGTCTTGAGTCAGTGCTGAGCAAAAGCCCATTCTGAAATCCATGAAACCTCTTTGGACACAACACAGTGAAATCAAATGGCAGGGAGGGATGCTCAAACTGCAGCTTCATCTTCCTGCAAGTACTACATATAGCATTCCTTTGTACAGCCTTGGCTGCAAGCCCACTGGCTTCCCCACTTAATGCTGAGACGAGCTTTAAAGCTTTTGTATTTGTGGAAGCACACTGAGAAAGTGCCTGAAAAGTGTCAGTACACGTCTGACATGCCACCAGCCTGTACCATCTTAAAATCACATGCAGCCTTAAGAAAAGACTGATAAGTAAGATTCATATAAAACAGGTCTAACAAAACCAATTTAATAAAAGAAATTAATTTATAACTTCTGCAATCTTTCTCCTTTCACGATGACCAAATACGGGTACACAGCATCAGCTTTCAGCAAGGCTGGGGGAAGGGGAAAGACTCATTTAACAGTTGGTCACATTTAGTCAGACAAAGCTGGAAGGAGGCAAAAGGGTAATAATTTAGTGATGAAGAAACTCCAAAGACCTAAGAAAGCATGGCAGCCTCCAGAGATGGGGCTTGCCAAAAGGCTATTCTGGGGACAGATAGGGCTACAAAGCTGCTATTAAGCTTCAATCCTTAAAATAAACCCATAAACTCAGAAAATATTTATCTGTAAGGGTGGCAGCCCAATAAAAGTTTTATGAATGTTTTAAAACTGCCCCGTCAGGGGCTAGCCGCTCAGTCACCTCCCTCCCTCCTAAAAAACAACACAAGCAAGAAAGTAGGCCCATGTGTCAGGTTCCCAAGCAGGAATGACAGGACAGCCTGAAAAATGGCTCTGCACCTCCTGCACCCCCTCAAGAAGCCAGCAAAGTACACACCTCCCTGCTGGGAACGGGGCCCTGCCACAGCCTTCCCCCTGCTACCACCAGCATGGGCGTCTCTGCATCATCACCCATCTCTACACACCTTCTCCAACATCATCTTCTCCTTCCTGTTACCCACTGCATGTTGAGGAAGGGGGGAAAAGAAATCAGTGTATATAGAAATAAGGAACACCATGGACTATGGGAAAATACAAACCCAATCTGGTTTTAAAGTTAAATTTCTAAAAGCTTCTTGGATCCGGAGATGGTAATAACATACGGTTTGTGCTGCCCAAATGAACCAGTCACTGTTAATTTGGCACCAGCTTAGAGATGGACAGTGGGCTAAGAGTAGAGGATCAAGAAAAGTCCACTCTGGACTTCCACATGTCCCATTTTTGTTAACACCCAAAGGCTTAAGAGAAAATTCAAGCAGAAGTAATGCAGACAAAAAGAGTGAATTTAAGTAAAAGAACATAAAGTTCACTTACAAAACTGTGTGAAGCCTGGAAACACCAGACAGAAGAGCGATGCTCCTTCTCCCTCTTGCCACATATTTTTTCCCCTCTCCTATTCCCCACCATCACCAACTCTGAAACTCCACACAAAGCTTAGCCAGAGGAAGCTTGGCACATTCCTCAAAATCCAGGGGAGGAATAATCACTAGCAGCAAAATCAAAATGGGATGAAAGATAAGAACAAGCAATGAAAAATTGTTTGCAGCCAACCAGACTCTCACTGCTCACATGCAGAATTTGCCATGACAGTAATTAGGTTCAATTCAAAACAGCTTTCAAAAAAATGAACTACAGTTTGTTCACACTTAGTCCACTCTACCTAGGCAGCACCATCCTACACGGTTTCTTCAATTGGTTTTCAAGTAAAATGCTTATAGACTTAAAACCAATACAAAGCCCCCAAAGAAAATAACCCAAACCTCTGTGGCAGAACAGAGGGTCTGAAGTGTGCTCATGCAACGGAGCACACACAGCTCCCAGGCTGGTGGTGCAGATGTGAGGCTGTGGCCGGCCCAGGGATGGTTGGCAGTGCAGATGTTTCCTGTCACCAGTGTCATGTTTGCGCTGCTACAGATTTATTTTTTTTAATGTATTGTGTTACTCCATCTATCTTAGTGAATTGCCCACCTTGTAAAATTCTAATTATATTATTTTCTTCTTGTTATCTGCATTATCTGAAATTATTTATACTATTATAACCTTGGTTTCAAACACTGGTTATAAACATTGTTGCAACAGTTATTAGATGAGAGTTCCTATACATACACACACTGAGATGAATAATTTACTTAACAACTGCTCTGAAATGCTGGAACATGATTTTGTTTCCCCAACATGCTTCTCTAGCAAAAACAAAGGAAAAAAAAAAGAGAAAAAAAAAAAGGCAAAAAAACGCACCACAACTAGAGGGACAAGATCCAATCTGTCTTCCCTTGGGATCTCAAAGTAGCAGCTTTCCTGAAGATGGCACAACACTGTCCTCTATTTGAAGCTTTGTCGGCCACTTCTTTCTGGGGGCACAGAGCAGTTGCTGAGCCAGAGTTTGGCAGGAGTAAGTGCTCTGTTAGATTAAATTTCAGCATGATGTTCTTGATATGAATCGGAGCACCATCCTGAAAGTGCAACGGGAGGGTAAAACGCCAGCCATCAAGATGGATGGTTTGTTTTTATTTTTATAGAGATTTTCTAAACCTCAACTTTCACCTCTTAGCCCCCTCCCCCTCCTGTTCTCAGTCACCTCCAATACTCCATCTGTCCGCTTCATTTAATAGAAACCCGTATTTCCTAGCTAATGGATGCATTTGGCTAAGAAGATAATCGTCTTTGTGTTCGCTTCAGTTGTCACATTCCTGTTATCATATTAATACTGATTAAATACGAAACCCAACATTGAAGTCAGACCCCACACATTATTTAAAAGCGACAAGATGTTCATATTTTGGCACTCTGAAACCTCAGCCACCATGGAAGTGACCTCCCCCTCCCACTCTGAACACCCTTCAGCTGGGATGCCACCCATATGGATTTGTACAGGACAGGATACTTTAAGAGCACCATCCTGCTTGAGAATACCAGACAAAGTTCAGGTTTCCTGAGAAGCTCTAGGAGCACACAAACTGATCTCAAGGAAACAAAGACATGGCAGGTCAAGCAGCACAACGCTGGGGCTTACAAGACAAGAAGGGTCAGTACAGATCTCTGCTCTCTCAAAAATGTCCAGTGGCCATTAACAGCTTGTGTTTGTGCCTCAGTTTCCCCATCTGTACAAGAGCATATTTCACAAACTGTGCTGTAGGTGTGCAGCCAGTTTATTAACGTCAGCTTGGGTCTGACATTAATAACAGACTGAAGGTGCTGCAGAAGAAGTACGAATAACCAGACATCAAATCAGCAAAAACTAATTCAACAAATTCTGGGATTTAAGCCAACTTCATAACATGTCACATTTTAAAAGCAGCCAGGCCCACATGTGATAAAGCACACTTCTAACCCTGAGCAAAGTCATCCTCAAATTCCAGAACAACTCTACTCATCAGAACTACACTGCAATAAGACCCAGATGAATTTGCACCATTCCTTTCTCATTTCTCATGTGACTGTCATCATTCTCTGTGGAGGAAGAACACTGGGATACAATAGCTATGAAAATGAGCCTAATGAGATGCATGCTTTAACTCTCTGTATTGTTCAACACGCAATCATCACTAATTTTTTAAATAAAAAATTATTAACATAGCTACTTATTTATTTGGGGTTTATCCCATTCAATTTAATGGACTACCACTGCCAAGTCAATAGAAGCACAAATTAGTAAGACTTAACCTCAAAGTTTTGGTGAAATTAGTCACGTATGTCACTGATTTCTCAGAACTGCAATTCAGTAAGAGCCTGAGTTGCATGCTGTTGTCATCTTTGTGTGCAAGTACCAAGTCTGAGAATGAAAGCACAGTAGTTACGTACGCTACACGTGCAAATTATTTATGAGCTCCTGAAGACAGACCCAGTGTTCCAGCCACTCTGATTACATCCACCTTTCCTCGAGACCAGGTCTGAGCTGCACACTCCATTCAGCCAGTACCTTTCCTAAAAGGCCATGTGACACCTCCTGAGCAACTTTGGAGCAGATGAGGTTATAGCATGGTCAGGAAAGCTCCCCTGGGATGTCAAGAAGGCTAAGCTAACCTTCTGAGATCCGTATAAACAAACAACCGAACATGGAGAGCCTTGAACCGAGGGACTGCTGTTTACCTAACCCCTGAACTGCAAAAGACATCAATCCCTGCCTTATTAAAGAAATGCATACACTAGCCAGGCATGCCTGCTTGATCAGCTCTCTCTCATTCACAGCTTCTCTGGGGTCGGAGGAAGTTCCAACAGGCCCTGTTCCATAAATAAAATCCTTCTGGCTGGCGATAACTAAATTGTATTAAGACTGGCTCAGACAGCTTCAATTAGAAATAATCAGCAGGGGTGGACTGAAATACCCTCCATCAATTTGCTTACAGATGGTCTTTTCCTCCTTTTCCTCCCCAAGCCAATCCTAACTACCTGGTTCAATGAAAGTAGCAGGGAATCCATAACATGCTTCTACTTTTTCTATGTGTAATCCATATGTATGTGTGTCCTGAAATCAAAACCTAGTATATAAGAGTAAAAGCTTTAAATACAGAGAGAATCAACAGGTCTTTAACAGAAGATTCCCAGCCATCAGCAAGCAAAACCAGGAAACTTCAGAGTCTGAAGAACACAGACCCTCCCTCACCATGTTTACAAGATTTCTCTCATTTCTCAGCCACCCGAAAAGCAATCATTTGTGTATACTACAAATCCATCCTTTCTTTCTGAAGATTAGCGAAAATAAGGTTATTCAACCAAAATCATTTGCAAAACTCTACAGCATAGTCTTCTTACAAGTATCAGTATTTATTAAAGCTCAAAATCTTACAGAAAAGACATTTAAGATCTTGTTAATCTACCTATAATTTTTTCCAAATGCCAAATGAAACTATTTTTTTTCTGTGCTTATAAGAAATAAGTTCTAAAAGAGACTCACTCTTGCTTTTGCCCCAGCATACATTTACTCTGAAATCTAATCGCATATTTAAAATTAAACATTAGCGAATTGCACAATGCTCAACTGAACAGAAATAGTCAAGCTGTTGTATTTTCACAGATGTGAAAAATTAATTTGATTTTTCACAGGAATAAATTGGCAAATATTAAATTATATACATATTTTAGTATTTTCTCAAAAAAACTTTCTATTTGACCTTGGTCACTGGAAAAATGTTCTTAAAAATATTCAACTTCTCTTAAAAGGAAGAGTAGCTCAACAGAGATAATAAATAAATAAATCCAATTTTAAATAAATAAATAAATCCAAGCTTAAATCTCACTTCAAGTAAAAAATAAAAACTGATAATTTACTGAATAAGTCAATCTTGCTCTGAATGTGCACAATTTCAAGACAGAAAAATAAAACCCACAACTAAATCCAATTACATTATGTCCGCAAACTACTCACTTCAGAGCATAACAAGGAAAATATGAAAAAAAACTAGGGGAAAGAAGTCTGGGATTGGGGAAGCAGGCATCCATTTCCACATGAACTCCAAAGGGACTATAATCTTCGTACATCTTCTAAGGAGGTACTTGTGAGAACAGTCAATTGTAATGAGCCATGAAAAGAAAATCCCCAGTTCATGATATACAGCCTGCTCTCATGTCAGCAGGAACTTGCATTCTTTAGCACATTTCCAGTCCTGAAAAAACATCTTCTTCTCTTAAGCCTGGCACATGTTGCTTGGCACAGCCCATGTTACCATTGTGGGAGCTTGAAAACATAATTCATTGCAATCATAAAGAAAACAAATGCATATTCTTCAGGCTGCATTCATGCTGTAATACCAGTCCTGATGAGCTGATACTTCAGCAGGCAAACAGTCCCTTGCCTAACACATCCATGCATCAACTGGCCATATTAGGGAGACAGAATGTTGTTGTTCTTTCACAGATAGAAAGCTGAGAAGGTAAACAAATGCACTGAGGAGTAAATACATACCTGGCAGCAAACTCGTACTGAATTAAAAATCCTCAGGTGCACAGCAAAAGCCTGCACCACACAAACAACGTTCTTCATTTACATACAATGGCATAGTTCAGGATGGAACAACAAACTAATCAAAGGGATGGCATAGATCATATATGTACATTTATCTATTTACCTTATTAAAAAACCCTTAAAAAGCAGCAGAGGCTGCTCAGGGTTCTGTGGGAAAGGACAGGGAAAGGGGCTGCAGAAGTTAAGAAAAGGCAAATGGCCAGAGAGGAAACTGAGCAGAGAGGAGAGAGTAGAAATGGACTAGGGTTAAACATCAAAAAAAAAAAAAAAAAACCAAAAACCACCAAACTGGGTAACTCATCAGTTGTAAGAGGAAAGAACAGGTTCTCCAAATCACCAAGTTGTCTTGATTTGCTACTCTGGAATAGTTGAGGGGGATGAGGGGAAAGGGTGGGGGAATTGAGGGCTCAGAGGTTAAAAAAAATATTGTCATAAAACCGATAGCACAAAAGCATGCAATCTGGAATTCTTAGGATTGAAGTTACAACTTCAGATATTGTATGAAAGACTTTTCTAAGCAGGATGATGGTCTTCTCTACTTTACCTATAATTTTTATTCCATGTATTAAGTACTTTTAAAAGTATTTTTTGCAGATTTTTTTCTTTAAATGCAATAACACTGTAGCTACAGGCAGGAAATGCTTTTGTTGCTTATGTATAACATTATACAAAATCATGTTACAGCAGAGCCCCCCCTATCAAAACAGGTCTATTGAAGCTCCAGTCATTTCCTATTCTTTATTAAACACTCAAATCCCTTTGTGAAAACACAAACCAAAGACTGCTTTACACAGACTTCCTTGAAATCAATGCATACTATTAAGAACAACTTTTTTTTTTTGTCCCCAAACTCAAAACATGGATCAGGCTCTCAAGGTTAACGTCCTTGTCACACAACAGTTCTCATCCACTGCGCACTGGCCACTGTTGCGAGTCAATACTTCAAATACTCTACAATTTGCAAACCACAAAGCTCTATGCCTCCAGGAAGCCCCTGTGGTGTATGTTTTTACTCAGACTTCAAAAAGCTATTAGAACAAACACTGGTGGAAAGGGAAGGTGAAAGGCCCAGGGGATGAACGATCAAAATCAAGTAAACGAGCACAAACAGTTTACAGAAAGGGAGAGAAATTTCATGGCAAGGAGGCAACCTGAATGCATGAATGACCCTTGTGGAGACTTTTAATAAGATCAAAGATAGGTAAAGGCTTGGAACCTGAGTATTTTCCACCCAGATACTGCAAAGCCATGAGTGAGAACTGTAACATCCAAAAACTAGCATCCCGTTTTGCACACAAGAAAGCAGAAATAAAGATAAAAGAAATAATTCCTTCTTTGGTATTGTATAAATAAACTACAGACCTGGCAACACAAAATTTAGATTCGTGGCTTCTACTTCCGTTCTCTACGTAAACAAGAGAAACAGCTTTCCTGGAGAAAGCTGCCTGCTACAAATAGGACAGAGCGAGCTCCTCCTGACCAGCTCATCCTGAGACCCTTGGTCCACCTGTCTACAGAGTATTTCAGTCATCTCTCATCAAAAAAAGTAACCCTTGAAAGTAAAATTCCACCTTAAACATCAAAAGAAGCAATTATAAATTGTGTAAATCCCCTGCACATTTTTGGGAGAATTTAAGGATCACTTTAAAAAGTACCATATTTGGGCAGTTTGGTCATGTACCCGAATCCACAGGGATCCTCTGAATCCCTCACATTTAGCTGTACTGACATCAGCTAAGTCCTCAGCAAGAAAAAGGGCCCTTCCTTCCCAGAAGGACAATGCTTAACTGAGCAGCAGTAAACCAACAGAAATTTTTATGACATCTATGTTTTTTCACTCTTCAGAAGAAACTGTAATTTGTTCCTTCTGTAATTTTTTCCAAGGCACTCAATGAAGTATCCCAAACCCGCAAAGGCAAGTATATGAGAACAAAATTAAATATATATATATATTCCCATTTGTTCTAGGAGATACAAAGTATTACCAAATTATTATTTTTTGATGCTCTAAGGTTGCTCAGCCAAACTGTAGAGACACTTAATAAAACTCACTGTTAGTTATATTCTTTTTCAAGAAAAAGATATATTCACACTTGAAATTACAGCAAGCATGTATTGAATTTGCAAAATGAAACACCTAAAAAGGACAACAACAAAGAACAGACAGAAGGCAGCACATGCATCCTGCTCTTGTGTGCAGGATGTGTGGTACATTAAACTTCTCTACTATTTCATGAATGTAAGAGCAATCATGTTGTTCCACGCCCTGTTCTAATCCAAACTGTTTGCAACTTCAGCAGCATAAAACCAGTGAAGCCAAAATTAAATGAAGAATTTGGTCTGTAAGGAACAGGATATTTGGGTTGTAGTGACTGTGCAAGGCACCTCCACTTAAAGTGAAAAATGTCCAAAATAAAAATGCAGCAGAATTTTTAAAACCTGAATATGGTTCTATTCTGCAGCTGTGTGTTTATGGAACCATCACATATGCAAAACAGGGTAGGATTGCTTTTACAGGGGAAATAAACTCGTTCAATTCTTCATTTTGAATATTTAATTTTGCCTCCCACCCACATGTTGGATTTTTTTCCCTGTTTTTTCTTCAAAAAAGGTAACCTTCAGCAAAGGAACCCCACTGAACAAAGGATTTCCGAAGCATGTGAGGCAAGACTCACAACAGCCCAACAGCAGCAGTTTACATAACAGCAGCATGGGGCCAAAAGGCATTAGATAATTTGGAAATGGTGCCCAAGTAAGTTAATGGTGATGTGATGGCAAATACAAGCACAGAACAAATACAGGCAAATAGAGCTGCCTGTTTGGGCATATCCACTGCAGACATGTCCTGCCAGAGAGCTGCACTGGGCAATGGGCTCCAAGAGCTTACAGTCGCTGTTATAATTATTCAAAATTCAGCAAAGTAACAGCCCTAAATATGCAAGATGCTTATTTTCTCCCAGGGAATGCAACTTTCCACAATAACTACATTCCCCCAAAATAACAAAGCCTGGATTAACTGGAAAGACTTATGACCACAAGAGACTCTACACAGAAGTAAGGTTATTATACACAGCAGCATTTCCAGCTCTCAGTTTTACCACAAATCTCAAGATAAGTGCACCTCTTTTGAAATCCCAGATCCTAAAAACATGCAACTGAGTGCAAATCTCAGTTTGTTTAGTTTATGTATCTAGCTCTTGTGGCTTAGGAGAATCTTATATATGACCTGAGTTTATCTAAGAAAAGAAACAATCCTTACAGATTTTTTTTTTTTTTAATAAAAGGAAAATCATTCTTTGGGGGCTTATGATCGTGAGTACTTTGGACAGCTGACTACCAATGTCACTGCCAACTGAAACAACTGTTCAGTTTCAAAAATACTTATAAAAACCCACAGTCGGCTCCCAAGCTCTCCCCACACTATCAGATCCCGATTTTATCCTCAAATTAAGATAAACAAATGCTATTATAGCATCTTTCTATTTTGCAACGGGGATTTGAAGCTTAACTTCAGGGTAACTAGTAGAGCAATTGCTGTTCTTGGAAGCAAAAAGGGAAACTTAATTAGAATGCACTTGGAGCAGACTATTTTGGCAGCTCAATTCCCAACAGCCTCCATCTGCAGAGGGCAATCTCAGGCACAGAGCTAGACTGGATTTTCCCTTCAGCCCTTCCTTTCAAGAGCTCACAATATTGCAGCACTAGAACATCCACAGGTCAGAAAAATTGCCTCTACCTTGCACATCCCTACAGAAGCCTGAAAATGCTGGTAGAAATATTTGAAGAAAAAATAAGCTGTTACTGGCATCCAACTTCAGGGACCAAGAAAGATGGGCAGGGGATGCAGTAGCAGATGAATAAAGAACAGAGGCAAACAGGAGAGAGGTGAGAGCATTAGCAAAAAGTCAAAGTGAAGGGAGACTCAATGGAGATTGGAAGCAAATATTAAGAAAAAATGTATGCAAGTGATTGCCAAGTGGGGTTTCTTTTGGTTGTGGGTTGTGGTTTTTTTCCGTTTCCCAAGTGGTAAAATCTGTAGAAGTTAAGATACCTTATGGTCAAACAAATCCCATCTGCTGGAATTCTTTTATTTTCTTAATAGGATTTTTTTCCCCATAAATAGCACAAATAATTAATTTCATATTTACAGCAGGACTCCAGTGAAACGCAAAAAATAAAGCAGTTGATTACTCACTGAGGAGAAAAAAAACCCTCAGTACAGGGCAACAGGTCAATTACAAAGCACCACCCAAAACCAGCAAAGTTTTCCTTGTGTGTGTCAGCATGGGGAATGCAATCACTTAATTAGAGCTGGTATCATAATGCATCTCACAATGAAGAGCTAATTAAGATATTCTTTTTTGTATCTGAAATTTTAAATGCTTAACTTCACCGCCTTGTTTTTTAAAGGTAATTTTCTTCATAGATGGAGGCAGCACCTACATCCTTACTGCTTTCCACATACAAACAGTAAGCTCAGAAGAACACTCTCTACTGAGTAGGACAGAAATAAACTAAACACAAACCCAACAGGCAGCAAAGCTCAGTTTGCTTTGGGGCTGAGCTCACACTTGTGCAAGTGTGAGGTGCTTTGCTACTTAGGGGAGCAAAAGGAGTTCAGTACACGCTGCTCTTTACTGCCATGGAAGGATAGGTGAGAGAGCAATAGTGCTTCTTCCTGAAGGCACCACCCTGGAGCGGAGTGTGATGGTTACTGGTGTGATGTGGTGAGTAGGGAAGAAACGCTGCAGTAGCACCATGTGCTGCAGAACCACCAATGTTCCTTCTGTTGCACTAATGACACTTCCATTAAGCTCCTCTTGCACAAGAATAGAAAGGGTGGGTGGCAGTAAAATAAAAGGCTCCCTCTCATTCTTTTCAATGACCCACAGGATCACTGTGTAGCCTATACTGTACCCAACACAAGGGCTTACACAGGAGCTGGACTCTTTTCTTGCCAACACACTCAAATGCTGCTACATCACCTGATGCCTGATAATTCCATAATCCACGTCTGCTTGATCCCAGAAAAACAACCTGCTGGACACACACTCCAATGGAAACTTCAAAGAGTCATAACCTCCCCTGGGAACAGCATCTGCTCTTGTGTGCAATGACCTGCTGCCTGTGAAACCAATCTTACTATCAACACATTCCCCCTTCAGAGCTCTGAGTTCAGAGATTCCTGCAATCCTGTCACTGCAGACAAGACCAGGATCTCCCAATCCTAACATGAACAAGGCAGACAGGCAGTTAGTAAGTTAACATTTCCTTGACTTCTGTTTTCATTCAGAAGGAACGTGCACAAATCTCGACTTTGATTCCACAAGAACACTCTAAGGCCAATAAATCTGGTTATTCAGCTTCAAAGGTCAACATGGGCTCACACGATGTCACTACTCAAAAGGTAGGCTCGATTCCTTCAGGCCAACCTTTTTGTGTAAATGCAGCACCAACTCCTAGTTCCTATGTGGTCACCAGGACTTCCACATCACTACAGTTTAATCTGCTCAAGAGGGGATCACACAAGGAAGTGATGCCTCCCTGGCAGCAATCCTCTCCCAGCCTCTGTCCATAGTACACCAGCCAACTTTCACAAAATGGAGAGAAGGAGATTTATGCCTGAAGTACCCCTTAAGGATTTTAGGTTTTGTTTGGTTTAGAGGGTAGGGGAAAAGAGACTGTGAAAGAACAAGCAGAGCTAATCTCCAGCTTTTAAATAAAACACAGCTACACAGATTTCTTTGCCCTTGGGCTTTTGTTTCTCCTCTTGACTGAAATCCTGCTCAGCCTCACCTGATTCTGACAGGGATGGCAACCCACCAGACCCTTGCAGCCAACAATTTTTTATTTTCCTTTATTAAAACAGGAGCCAGGCTGGGAAAACAAGGACATGAAATGTGCCTAAATTCCATTTGGCGTAAGAGAAGATTATCCTATTCTAATGCAACACAAGCAAAGAATTCCAAATGTCAAGATCTCCCACAAAAAAGGTATGCTGCTTAGTGACAGGATGTTTAATTATTCTCTGTGCAATGAAAAGGTTTCGACTGCCCCATTCCTGCTGATGTCAGTAAGGAGTACCCTCTAAATCACAGAGTTGGGAATTTGACATTTATCTACAGTGAACCATTTAAAGTTTGTCTCCTACAGTTGTTAAGGAAAACCCAAACCCCTGAAAGTAACATTCCACAAATGCCAGCTCTGTTGGGGTGTTGAGACCTACCTGAACAAAGTGACATATACTTTGAATAGTAATAAAAACAACCTGAATATCAGAAAAGAATACAATTAAGATAGGTCTTAAGGAGGAGATTACAGAAGACAACGTGATACACACGTTATTTTACTGTTGCATTTTTCAATCTTCATATACCTTTAATTTCCCTCATGCTATTCAACCTCTAGTCAACTTCCTTGCTTAAGTGCTAAAAAATACTGAAAAAAAAGTTGAATCCCACTTTTAAACCCTCAGTTTTAACTGGAATTGAAATTATGCAAAGTAGTGCTGTTCATGTACAGCTCTTACATCACAGCTCTCCCACTATGTCATTAAGTACTTTGCAAGCCAGTGTGGGATCTCATCCAATGAAAAAAGTGGCAAAATAAACCACCAAAGATGCACCAAATCCACAATATGCTGAAGGGGAAACATATTCTGCATTTCTACCCTCGACTCCACACATAAGAATACAAGGAATTCTCAAGAACAAGGCACTTTGCTTAATTCTGACCCCTCTATGTCATGTTATACCAACACAGCTGGATCCCAGAGGTGCTGTGTCCTGGGTTAGGGAGCACATCTGTGCTGGTACTTCAGAACAGACTTTTATGGCACATTCAATCCCTCTTACCATGACAAGCAGTGGAAACACTGAAATGGACTTGTTCTCTCAAGTGCAAGGCAAAAAGTTACTGAACAAAAGACAAAGTCATAAACCAGTTTGTCTTCACCTGTTTTAAGAAACTTAAAATTCCTGTTATCCTGTATGGCTAAAATGAACAGCAAAGCCACAAAGCTTGTACTCCAACATTCTCATTTGTATCTCTTATGAAAAGTGTCTTTTATTACATTTAAATTTCCTCAATTCAGAAATGTGTTCAGCCCTAAGGAGTGTTAGATATGCACTGCTTCTTTCACATTAAGAAATAAGGTAGCTCTTAACTAAGTCGTGTATAGCAATTTTTAGTTAAAAAGAGGAGAATGGCAATTGAACACATTGCAGTGCCTCAGAAAGGATGAACACTTCACTAGCAATTAGACAGAAAAGAAAGTGAACCACGCCTGAGATATCACACATGCTCCAATTAAATTTTAAAAGTTGCTAAGTTTTACAATAATCAAGCAATAATACAGATGCAATGAGCCAAAACCAAAGAAATGGGCATATCGAAAGTCAATCTTTTAGAAGATGTCAAGACACACATCAACAGATCATGATTTTGCAAACCAAGAAGAGTTTTACAGGGTCAGTTCTTGGGTGAGAGACAGTTAAATAAAATCCACAATTAGCACTAGGTTACTCAAAATGATTTGCTGAACTTTCCTCTAAATTTCTTATCAGCTGGCACAACATTCCTTGGTGCGAGGTATGTTGAAATAAGCATTTTCCAAAGACTGTCATTGTTAGCTTTTATCTTCTTTAGAATAAGACACTTAAACATACAGTTCCTGTCTCCCCAAACTTGTTCTTGAACAATACTTTTCACTCATTTACCCTATACAGTCTTCCATTTACAACTAAAACAGCTGCCACATATCACCCACCTCAGCAAGCAGTGCCCCATCAGTAGCTCACTCCCTCATCCACACAAAGAATAACTTTAAAAGCAGTGTAGTTTAAATTGCCTTTCAAATCCTGTTTGCTTTTTAAGCAGCTTGTTAAACTAAGCAAAACTCTCTTGTGAGTTTAGAGATTATGTCCCCCTTCTTATGCATTTGATCATGCAACCAGACTGGAAAGGAAGCATGATCCTGTCAATTAACAGGCCTTGAAACTTTGCCCTCAGTTAAAGCACAAACAGCTCCACAACGGAGCCCTACAGAACAGCAGATCTGCCAGCAAATACTGGCTTTTTTCTTTCAGATGATGGTGCAAACATTCTAGAAAGTAGGTTGTACCTTGTCATTCAAGCAATAAAAGCATGCCTGGACACAAAACCAGAAGTGAGATGAAAAATAAATCGTACTTTCACCCACCACCCTGCTGCCTGCCCATTTTACCCTGCATGAGCAAACATCCAGGCAAACGACACATGAGTATTGTCAAACTGCAATTCATCATCTTCCTCTGCAGAGATGATCTGGCAGTGCACGACATCTCTGCTAAATAACATCTCTCAATAGCCAAGTTACATTTTGCTTTATTTCATGTTATTAAGCTTTGCTTCCACCTCCTTGGACCACCCTAAGGGATTCTTCTCTTATGTTCTTCAAATACTTGCAGATAATCATATCTCCTGCTCAGACATCATTTAACCAAGTTTCATGCATTTCTTTTCATCTTCTTCCCCTCATAAATCAATCCCTTCAGCCTCTCCAGCATTCTTGCTGCTCTTCCCTGAATTTCTTCCAAACTACTGACATCTCTCAGCGACTGAGGAACTTCCAATTGCATGCTGTACTCTAGATTTGTTTTTTGTAATCTAAAGAAAGATAATTACATCTTTTCAATAAATATTAATGCTCTAAGCCTGGAACAAATCTAAATCAGGAATTTCATTATTTTGGGTTTTTTTCCAGAATGGATAGTAATTATCCGCATTTCACAGAGCAGAAGAGCAGAGAGAAGTATCTGCCTTATTGCTGCACACGAGCAGTGCCAGAATAAGAAACAGATCCACGTTCTGCCATTCCCAGTTGTGGTCTGCCAAGTTACAGCCCACAGATGACATAAGACAATGCTCCCAGGCTGATCTGTAAGCAAACACAAGCCACTTCCAAGTGAGTCTGGAACAACACCAGGGGAGCCCAACACTTGCTCGTGTGAGTGGGTGCTGTTGGCACCAGTGGGACCATGCAACACACTAAGGCGTGCCATGGTCTGTCATTACCTTTAGTAGTCAGGACACAAATCTCTGACACATCTACTTAATTTTTACTGCTATGGAGAGGTTTGTTTCTAAAACCAGCCATCAGCTATCATCAGGTCAACTGGCTGAGCAAGCTAACTCAGTTCCAGAGTTCAAGACTGGTTTTAAATATGAGAGGACTGATTGAATGCCAGGCTGAGGCAGTACAAGGCAGTTTTTAATCTGGACATTTCCTTCCCTTCCCTCCCACTCTGATACATTTCCAAAGGAATCACAGAAAAATTACTTCAGAAAAATTTTTAAAAAGCTCTTCACAAAAAAATCTGTAAGAGACTGTATGAGAGGAGGCAAGGATGAAGAATAGGTTGGGGGGTAAGGGAGAGAAAAGTCTGACCAGTTAAATTAAAAAAAAAAACCCCAACCCACAAACAGGATGCAGACACATTAAAAAAGCAACACTGATCTAACAAAGGAATGTGAACTGCAGTTGACTCAAGCAGCATCACAACAATGGCCCTCCCCCTACACCCAAATCGCTGCAACTCTTAAAGATACAGGTTTTTAGGCTCTTTCAAATCCTGTGCTTCTTTCCCATTCCTTGATACTCTTAACCTGACTTAATTTAACCTACTGCCTTTTCTTTCCAGACAACAAGAGTACCCAAGTTTGACCCAGACTAAAGCAAAGCAAACTAAGTTGTATTATTCTGCCTACCTTAGAGAGGTATTAAGTTCTAGCATTCTCCTACATATCCTTCTCATTGAAAGAACAAACCATAAAGGGTCCTCTGTTTTCAAGGTCTGCTGTTCAACATCAGATGAGCGTAACCAAGATTAGATAACAAACACCTTGGTGAAAGCTATCATTTCTTCCCACTAACTCAATAGACAGAGCAAAATGCCATTATCTAAATCTATATACTATTTTCTTCATGTTATTACTGGTTCACAATTACAGCTCCTGCTTACATCCACAAGGGTGCCAAAGACTCCTTATAAGGCTTCTCCCTGTCCCAGGAAGAACCATTTCCTCCATCCAAAAATGTAGAAATAGCAATGTAAATGCCATCCTCCTGTTCTTTTTGTTCATCAAATTTTTGCCTCCAGGAGAGAAAAGTTACTAAGAACATTACATAACTATATTTTAAAGCAAGACATCATCTTGATTTTCAGCTCTAAGGTCATCTATGCATCATTTCATCACCTACCTGAAGGGACCCTCAGTGAATCCCTACAAGCTCTTCTATACCAGAAAACTAGAAGCAAACATCTATCTGGTGTAACCTTTTCTTTAAAAGTGTATTTTCGCTAATTAGGCTCTCAGACCTACTTGAAAAGTCTAGCATTTGATGACAAAACTAGAAGTACAGCTAGGATAGAACACATGAGATATTTTATATAGTCAGAAAATCTTATCTTGTAATAGGAAGAAGAAAGGAAACTTGCAGAGGGTCAAAATTAGAGCAGTCGCATCACACTCTAAGTTAAATGGAAAATAGACCATCTTCTGCAAGAAATCAGGAAACTTCACCTTTCTCTGTAGATCAATTGCTATGTTGATTGTTTGCTGTCATAGAACACAATAATTTCTTTTCTCCATTTGTTCAACAGAAGTAATCTTTCTCATCTCCCTAAGAGGATGGGGGATTAACTAGTGACAAATGGGTGAAGACACAAGAGAAATACAAAAATATTGCCTGGTATCTTTAAAATCTTATCCTGCAATCTGAGTTAAATGCAACACCTATTATTGCCTTTTGAAAAGGCTCAGAACTACTCTCCTGCCTTAAAAGAAAGAGAAAAAAACCAAAACAGTAATGACACTTACAAACTCTAGCACCCATCATCTCCCATGCTCTAACCTACAGAGGCATAAATCCTTCCTGTAATTCACCAAGGATGAAAAATACCGTTGTACGTAATATTATAAAACCAGGAGACACGAACAATAAAAAACTCTCAAGATGTCCAAAAACCCATTTATCAAGCAGTTCTTGCTTGAAGGCAAGTTAGGTAATAACATGCAGAACAGCCAATTTAAGGAACTTGCATCCAATATACTATATCTAATAAGTAGCTACAGGTAAAAATGATTGCAGGTTTGCTTTCTTTTACTTGTTCACATACATTAGGAGAGGAGAGATTACCACAAACCTTTCTGGGCACAGCATGATTCCTGTGTTACTGCCACTTAACAAGAAGTCATTTTGAGACCTGAGTTTGTTGACACAGGGGATGTGGCTTCAGGCCATTCGGTCTCACACTGTAAGTCACAGCCTCCATCATGTAATTAGAAGAGGTACAGTCCCCACCAGATCAGTGCTCCAACTGGGTATGAGCTGATTTCAAAACTTCAGGAGATTACTGGTAGCACTTTACCTTGCAATATGGAAACATCCTCTACACTTGACACAGATTAGTATTTGTTAGCTGCTAAGCACCTACCTGGAATTCGGATTTTAAATTTACCACTTTGTCCAAAACCACCATCTATTATTCCATCTTCTCCTGTAGACAGTTTCACTTTCAGACCCACAAAAATTTGGATGTTTGTTTCCTTTTTAAACAACGAACGACCAATCACATTGTAATCATCCATCACCTGCAAAAAAAAAAAAAAAAGGATTCATAAGTTTACAATCTAAAGTGACAAGAAATTATCCATGATACATGCTAAGTTTGGCAACTTCTATCACTCTGCCTCTGACAAACCATTTATCCCCAAATGAGCAAAACTCTAGATGAGTCATCTAAACTGCTGAGTTTAAGGCAATTTATGTCTAAAATCATAGAAGACTTTATGAATTAACCTATTTCTGCTTCTACCTCCCTTACCAAAACATAGGAAGAATAAAACCTGCATCAGAACATGCTGTAAAGATCAGTTAATTAAAATCTTTTTTCTGCTTTGAAACCTTTCCATGAAAGTCACTTAAGTACCTATGCTCACAAAAAAGTTTATTCCATTATTTATTCTACAGCTAAGTACATTATCACCTACATAAACATTCTTTCTCTTAGCTCCAGACCTGCACTCCAACAGCTACACTTCCAAAGAATGACAGTGTTTCTAAATAGAGCCTTTTAAATATTCACCTTTACATACATACTGATTTGTTAAACCAAGAGCCTTATGACCATTGTATCCAATTTTAATTTCAAGGTTTGTAACCCAGTGGGAAGAACCATTCCAAGTTGAATTCTTAATTAAGCTATCAGGAACAAGAGGCAGTGAGGTTGGTGGGTAAGGCAAGATAAACAACCCTCCCTTAGGCATTACAAAGTATAAGGTGCAGTCAAGTGAGCCTAATCCTGTAGGTGTGAATATCCTTGTATACCCGACGCCTGGAGTTACTCTACCTTGTAGACGCGGAAAGAACATTTATTTATCAGAATAAATATGGGGATATTACTGAAATCTTTCCAAGATTATTTTTTGTGGTAAGAGTTGCAGCTCCTCTTCATATCTTGGGAACCTTTTTTAGCTACACCTAAGGGTTTTAAAGACCAAAGTGACTTAGAACAGTAAAGAATTACAACCAGTTTTGAACACTTCCTTTCCTCCAGTTTAAATGCACTCAAAATATTGATGACTCAAAGTATTGCTGGTTTATTAAGCAACTGTCCTCCCCTGAAGCCTCCTCCATAAACTATAATGCATACAGAGACTCAAATCCCTAGGACTGTTATTATTTTGTTACATATATATGCCTCTACTTTAATGCCAATCTCAGTATGGTAGTAAATCTAGCATCAGAAATTTCATTTTTGTTTTATTTTAAACAGAGCTTCCTTGCTCAGCTATAAACAGCCTTGAAAGGGCTGTGCAGTATTAGAGAGCACTGGCAGGACCTCTCCCTGTCCTGACCAGATGCAGGATGAGAAATATCTACAGCCCTTCTTGCTTTTGTCACATGGACATGACAGCAGGACAAGCAGCTCTGCTCTGGGTGCAGTCAAGGCTGTAGGCAGAAACACTCAGATGCCTCAACAACATTCACTACCTGAACATCCACTCCTCATCTCTCCCCAAAATGACACATTTCTGGCTTTTTCTTGTGTTTGACCTCTCCCACTGCTTCAAAATAGCTTGTGAACCACTGATGGCAGTATCACTGCTCAGCAACATCTTGGCTGAAATGTAAAACTGAACAGTATCTCTTCCTAGAGCCCCTGATAATAGCTGGTGGTAGAGGGGGCAGAAGCTTTCAGGCACACTCACCTTTCTTTGGGTCTGAAACAGAAGACTAGAAGAAAAAGAAGCTGTTAATTCCAACCTGAAGAAGCACTTACATTCTCAAAACCTACATTTTTTCCAGTTGCAGTAGCTGGAGAAATTCAAGTGTTACTTCATCCTATAAATCTTTTATTCCTAAAGCAAGAATTTCAAAACTGTTCATCCCTCTTGTTCCACTGCTGGCTACATGTTTCTTGCCCCCATGCTTGAAATACAGACAGTACAATATGCTCCAGGGAAGATCTCCAATATATCTATTATTTTTGCAGTTATCCCTCAAATGGCACAGGAAGCCAACTTTAAAAGCCACATAAACATCTTTTATTTTTCCAAGAGCACTTCAAAGTTATAGTTAACTTAATTAAAAATGGAATTACAGGGTGAGCAATCATACTAGGCTAGCATGGTTCAGTTTAGAGCCTCCCCAGCAAGGCTGACAGAAAAAAACCCAGTGATTTCTGTGAACAAGTGTTACAGGCATCATGTACCTTAGAGTAAACCAGCAATGATAACATTTAACTGATTATTAGAACAGAAACAAAATCTATCACCATTTAGCTATGCCACACTCACTTAAAACCTTTGAATTAAAAAACCCTCATCTTTTATAAAGAAAGGTGCTTTTTAGGGTCTTGCTCTTGTACATTCAGTATAGCAGAGTAACCAAGGGCTCCAGATGCACTGTTCTTTTCACTCTAATGGTCAACTCCTTAAAAAAAAAATCCCTCCTTTAACCAATCAATACGTTCTGTAGGTATCACCATGATTCCTTGGGCATCTCTACAGGCCATTAGAAACAAAACCACTTTAGTGGTGCTGAGATAATAAGTGATCAGTGACTTGCCTGACTAGCTATTTGGAATAAAATCTTTATGACCCAAGGTCTCAGTCTCACACACTAAATACTACACACCCCATCCTGTGCCATCCATGCCCTCTGGTGAGCCTACCATCAATTTATCCCTGACAAAGACAAAATAACTAGAGAATGCCTGTCCTAACAGGAACTAAGATAACTGGATCAGTCTCTTCATTAAAATAAATAAGTGTAGCAGAGAATTGCTATGAAGGAAAGCTCATTTTCTGAACTTTAAGATTACATTAGGAAAAAAATAAAAGAAAAATTAAATTTTTGGTTTATTTGTGCTTTGTAAAAAGGCAGAGAAATACATGTTGCTCTCTCTAACTGAAACTCAACACTTCCAATTATTTTACCAGCAATTTACCTCCAATCGTGGGATTTTAAGTTAATCCCCTTTGAGTTCTCAGAACATCTACAATGGCAATCACTTTGCCTATTAGCTGAACAGCCTTTTGGGAGAGCTTTCTGCTTTTCTCTCAAACACTCTTTTTTTCAGTATAAAATATTATGAACTTACAAAGCCAAATGCCACAAAGACAGTAAGGGATACGCAGTCTGCTCTGAAGCAGCAGCAAGGGGCCTAGCAATGAGGGCAGACTAATTTTATTAACTTCAGGGAAACTTCAAAAAGCTTTAGGGCTTTAATGCCAGACAGAGACGACCCCAAAAGTCAGTTTAAGTGCTGCATAAACAAAGGATTAGGGCAAGAAAAAGCTGAAGGCTCCTTGCATTTCTTGTTTATATTGTCATATGACCTAGTAGGAGTGGGAGAGGGCTGCCTCTCTGACTTTAATCCCCCATGGTGTACAGTGGCGTTTCAGTTCACTGACCTACATTATGATAATATTTTTTTAAATTTATGGGCAGAGGTGCAGCATCAAACTCACTTAAGGACTTTAGAAAAAGGGGCGGGAAGGGAAAAATACCCAGAAGAGAAATTTTCTGGCTGGTACAGTCTCCCCCTCTCACTTAGGTTAGATCAGCAGCTTAGAAAGGGATTTCAAGTTCAAAGGGAACGTCTCTGTTACTCTTGTTTTATGGCTTAGACCAGAGGACACAATAGCACTGAGTTTATGAAATATCCCTTCCCAGTTGGCTTTTGTGTTTGCACAAAAAAAGTAAACAGTGCTTTATAACCATAGGTGAAGTATGTGCATCTCTGGCACATAACCCTTGTGCTAAAACCGAGAAGTTAACATAAAAAAATATAAAAAAATAACCAACTCGCACTCCCCATCTCAGGAGTACTTACTCTGCCTTAGACTGTTTGCAAAACCACAGTTCATGTTATGTGCTAGAATTCAGTGCAAACCATAGTATTAATTTCAAGGAAAAACAACTCCAGGATTCCCCCTGGAGCAGGATAGCAAGTTACACTGTCCAGCCTGTTAAAGGTCCCTCCTTTTTACGATAATTTAGAAATGACTGTCATCTGAACACCCTCTCAAACAATCCATCACACACATTTTGAGAGCAAGTAACTCTCATCTCTTAATGTATCTGTAGGAGAACGAAAAAGTGGATCAGAACAGAAATACACAAGTGGTACCAGTATGAGAGGGAAATAAGGAAAGGTATAAGACAGAGAAAGTAAAAGCACTGAATATTAAATACTAGAAAACATACAGAGAAAGAGAAGCAATAACCTTTTCTGATTTAATAAAAATTATATGAGTGTAAAAAGAAACATTTTTTAAAAGCCTAAGGATTATTCTCAGCAAACTGATAAAAGGTTCATTGAAACTAAAGCAGAAAAACAACAGGAGAGGAAAAAGGAACAAAAAGAACCCATGACTAACACAGAAAATACAAAGCATTTTTATTACTTTTTTGTACCTCAGAAAAAGTACACTCGAGACATCTTCATCATGATCAGTGACAGCTCATTTATTTCTAAAAAACAGTTTCAAGCAATTTCCATTTGTGTCAGAAATGGGAATATTTTTGAGGCAGCAAATTCCAGTTCTTTTTTAAAACAAAGTTTCATATGTTGAGAAAATGATGGTACATGAGGCCACAAAAAGGGTGAATGAGAAAGGAACTGAGAGAATTGCACCAATGTTTGCATTTCCAGCTTTTTTGACTCTACAAAGACTCCTAGTTTACAGCTGGTTACTGAGAACTAGGTGAACAACTTGGTACAAAGAAAGAATTATTTGGTCAGCCACAGCTTTTTTTTCTCAAAAGCTTACTTACAGAAGCATAAAGACTTTTCTTTCTGCAACTGCCTCCAGCACTAGAAGCCTTCAGCTTCAGGTCCCATTACTGCTGTTTTCATAGAAGCCATCCCATCAACATCTCCACATATCCATTAACTTGGTTTTCAGATGTTTGTCCCATCTCTCACCAGTCCATGTTTCCTGTATCCAAGACACATTTTCCTTTCTCTGCCTTTCTGAGTAAAGGGACAATTGTGTTTGGGAATATTTAACAAGTAGCCAATGAAATCCCCTTCTCTTTGCTGAGCATTGTGCCGCCACTAGAGCCTGGTAAAACCTTGCATGGCAGCAAAAAAAAGGAGTGATGAATACTGAGTCAGGACAATGAGTGAGAGGCGCACAACCAGACTGCTTCAGGTTCTAAAAGCTCCATACCTCCCCAACAGCATTCTCCAGGCACATACAGGGTACCAACAGGGCACTATTCATTCATTATGCACCTTTACAGTCCAAGTTTCCTTCACCTCTATTTAAAGCTTAGAAGGGTTGAATCTCAAAACAAACACAGGCACTGAATTCCTGACATGGTCTGAATGAACACATTAGTTTTACCAAGTAAGAAGAAACTGGTTCATGTCATGATTTCATTTTTTATCAATCTATGCTGCATTCCTGTTATGTGGGAAAGGCAACATCAACAGATATGGAAAAGAGGAGGCTCAAGAGTGTTACTACATCCTACACCATCCATCTCCAGATCAGCCAGCCTTGGCTTTCTACACAGATTAAAAACCCTGTGATGTTTACTATCCAAGAAAAAAAACAAGAAACTGGCTGTTCTGTAGACAAGATGGAATGTACAGGTCTTGACCTGCATTTGTAAGCACGACACAGAGAGGACTGCCAAGCTGAAGAGGGCTCCTCTTCCTGGAGAAGGTTCTGAGCAGCCAGGAGGACTCTGGTGGTACCTCCATGACTTAAAAACATACAGGCAATTTCTTAACTATTTTCAAGTATTTTAACTGTGGTGATTTCAGGTTCTTAGATCCTAAACATCCAAAAGGATACATCAGTGGGACATGGCAAGTCTCATTTGGAATATTGCATAGACCTGGCACGTAGCAGGTGGTCAGGTATAGTGACAGTAAGTTAAATTTCTTTCTAAAGGAAACAGCCCACAAATAGATTGAGGAGGGCAGGGGGAACAAAGAGCAGAGGTTTACAAAATCCATACTGGAAATTAAGCAGGCAACAAGGACAGGACAGGCCTGGAAAGAGGTGCCTAAAGCAACTGATGCTGAGGAAGGGAGATAGCTGGCTCTTGACAGATTTGCATTCCCCTCTCATGACACAGCATAGACATACAAATATCCTGAGTCTGTCCCCTCCTCTAAGGATCTCTAACTCCAGTGTTGGATCTGCTACCTCTATTGGGTAACAGCTTCCTTCTGCCATTTGGCTAACAAGGTTTGTGCTATCAAGGAACAGAAGCCTCTGCTACACAGTCAGATATTTGCAATTCCAGCCCCAGTGAAGGTGTACAGCAAAGGCATGGCCATGCTTCAGTAATACGGAGGTTTAGTTTTACTTTATCTTTTTACTTTAAAAATACCTAGGAAATTAAATAACTTAGGTTTTATATAAATGTAAGTTGCAGAATTGGGCACTTAAGAAATGCCAGATGTCCATACAACCTTATCCCTGTTCCTCTTTGATATGCCCCATGATATAGTCTTTACATGACCACATCCAAAAAAATTTCAGAGAAACCTTGCCTTATTAAGTGCACAGGGTAGAGGCACAGGGGAACAGAATTAATGTTGCATAGGCAACTGTAAATCTGGTATTTCCTAACTTTCAAGTTCTTGATTTTGCAACCTACGTAACATTCTTAATTTATTTTTGTATCCAATAAATAAAATGGTGTATTGGTTGCCTTGCTGACAAACTGATTCCCCCACAGGTGACTCTTACACAACCTCAGAAAAATCAAGACCAGCTGTCCACACACTTGTAAGACTCAAAAGCATGTCTGCATTTTAAATTTAATAATATAAATAATAACCATAGGTGTTACTCAAACCTTGCAAAAGTCTACTACCCAGTCACATGGAGCAAGCCATTCTTTTGCTGGTGAGTGAAAAAAACCATTTTTTTTTCCTATGGGCAAGAAAACAGATTCTGCAACTTACCTGGTTCACTTTCATGGCGAATTTATTGTACTGTGTTAATCCACATGCTGAGTTAGGCTGTATCAGGAAACATCACCATCCTTTTCTCAGCAGTGTTTAGCAGAAATGGTATTTCTATTTAATGGGCAGCAAGCCCTCCCTTCCCCCTTCTCCCACTAAGCTTCTCAAACTCTTTTACTCAAAAACGAAACAAGAGGCAATAAATAAATGCATCTTTTATATTCCTATTTAGCAGTGCATTTGAACTAGTGAATGTGCTGTGCACTTTTATTCACCTGATTGCCTTAATCTCTGTATTATTACTGTATTTAGCATACCATCAGCAGCCAAGCAGAACCAAACAAACTCATGTTCAGACTTCAAAGCAGGAAAAATATTAATTGTGGCGTCTGCATGTTTATAGTAGATGATGGAGTGACATCCACCACTTCTCCCAGCTAGAGTCACAGAGGGTTCTGCAGACAGCCCAGGCCACTGCTTGTGCCTGCAGGCAGCACTCAATCAGATTTCACAGTCTGGCCTTGTTACTCACTTTGTGCCCCTATCAGCCTGCACAGCCCACCTCAGTCACCCAGAAAGCATCACTACCTGGCTGATGCAGGGTTTTACTTGCTATGCCCCTGGCATAGCACTATAAGAAAATAGCAGATGCAACATTAGCTCCATTAAGGCAACGAAACATCCTTTACCTAGAAATACGTTTGATGAAAGAATCTAACTATCCAAGAAGGTAAAATTTAATTCTCTTCATTCATAGCAGCACCATGCAACCACACAAAAGAAAATTCAAGGAACAGTATTTTCTGTCGCACATGTTTTAAAAACAGTCTATAGGTACAACTCTGTGAAACAAATTCTAGTATTACAGGTATGTGGAAAGGATTCAGTGAAAAAAATACTGGTGTTGCTTATGCATGATCCACCACCGAGGAATGTTTCCAGACAGGAATACTCTGGTACTCCCACATTAACCTACTGCCTCCTCAAGCAAAGGGAATGTCCACAGAACTGGTCACATCCCTTAAATTAATCACGTCAAATGTTCCTATTCACTCATGGGCAAGTCCATTTTTCCTCCTATGCACCCTCCTTCAGCAGTCTGGTTAAGTTTGTGGCTGAGCTACTACAAACTTGGCATGTGCTCAGTAACAAAATGTTGCTGTTTCCACTCATAAAAAGCCATAAGGAATTAAAAGAAAAAATATGGCTCATAGCTTTTAAAAACCCACCATTTTCAAAACTGCTGCTTTTGAAAATGTCTAGGTCCCCAAGGGACAATCTGGGTCATTGCTGGTCATCAACAAATTTAATACCATTTTGTCACAGTTCCTGCAGATGCTGACTGGTACTCGTCTCCACAATATCCCATCCTTCTTCTGAAAGGCCAGAAAGATCTGCGAAGTGATGGAGACAAAGACCTTCCCTTTGACCACTCAGGTAATGCACTTGCTCTGACAAAGCTCTTCCTATCCTGCTGTAAGAAGAGGAAAAAAACCCAACACTTTTTAAAGATGCTGAAAGATAAGCTTTCTCTCCTCCATTCAGGCTTCAAAAGAGATGCACTGATAAAGATCTTGATAACTTACCCTGCTTTCACGTTTTGCTCTTGCAACAAAGTGTTTCTCCTTGGGGACACTTAGATCACAGCAATATCCAAACAATTAGTTACATGTTCTTATTAAGCAATAAGCATCCCTAGAAACTAAGCATGCTGGCTATGTGATGGCCTCAGCCCCCCAGAGAATGAGTACAAGAAGAAAACTCACTATCCAGAAACCCACAAAACCTGTGAACAGAGTGGCTATTAACAAAACCAGGACACCATGCACCATGATTACCATCATGTAAAGCCGAAGAGCAAGGCAAGTAATAAGGAAGATACATTAAAAACTTTGAAATAGAGAGAATTAATTCTTCTAATTGTCAGAGGAACACAGATAAAGTATCTTTAGAAAGGACAAGCAATCTGCTACACTTAAAATGGGAAACCATTCCAGCCAACACGCGTGTATTTTTCACTACACAAGCCTTAAAGTGCAGAAGGTGAAGCTCACACTGTGCAGAGTTTTTCCTTCTCCTTTTGTTTCTGCCACAGAGCTACTGATTTACGAGTACCCTTGACAATAGGACCCTGTGGCAACCATCCTAAGATAAATCCTGCTTGTGCAAACATTTTCAAAACAGGCAGAATATCTGAGTCATGCAGGAAAGCATGATGCACTCCTATGGTTCACCTTTTAGTTGAAACTCTCTCCACTCAACCTGTATGTTCATGGAAGCTAAAGAGCAAATAATGTGACAAATACAAAGGATTTATCCCAGGAACTGAGTAACTGTTTCATGAGTCAGATGAGAATTAACCTGCAATGCTGCACAGAGGTGAAATTCAAAGAAGGTATTTCAGAGATGATGTAGGATTAATACAAGTCTCTTTGCCCACAGAACTGTGAAGAGCTGAATGGTGAGCAGCTTGTCTCCAGAAGCGAAGCACAAGACCAAGGACAACAGTTGCCCCTAATCTTGGCCATTTGTCTCCAACTCCAGGAGCTGCTGACCTGCTGCAGCTCAGCAAGCACACACCCACCACCAGCACTGAATGCCAAATCAGAGGGACAAAACCTCCTTCGCACTCGTTTACCCTTTTTTTACCAAGAATCCCACATCACACTCCTTAGAGCCACACTGGAGTTCACAATAACACTCTCTTTTACCTTTTTATCAGTACAAGCCACTTGTTGCCAGCCTAGCTTTTTCCTATTGAAAGCACATTTGTCAGGCAGCCAAGGGTTTGCAAAAATAAAGCATCCAGAGGGCGACAGTCTCTGCCTCCACATAACCACACCAGAAAGATGCTCTTGACAGAAACTTCCTCCCACTGAACTTCTCCCCTCTCTCAAGTCCTCTCTGCAAGAGGAAAGCTGGACTAGTATTTCATATTGTTTTTGAAACCATCAAGTTAAGCAAATACAAACCTCTGCCACTGCCCTCTTAGTTCTGATGGAATAGCGTATTTTGATTTTCCTTAAAACTTACCATACTTACTTTAACATAAAAAAAACCAAAACAACAAACCAGTCTGAAGCAAGAGGGAGCATTCACACATTTCCATAACAGCTCAAAAATATCAAATTATATAATACCAGATAAAAACCATTACTGCAGTAGAATCACACAACTTTTTCATAACCAATATGCGATCCCAGCACCTCAGACAACACTAACTTCTTGTATACTAATTTGTCATAGACCACAGTAATACATATTCCCCTTTACCCTCCTTCCCCCAAAAAATCAGTGGATAAATAAGCAAGGATGCACTGCAGACAGGCATACACAAAGGTTTTGAAGAACAACAGTAGTCAAGTTTGATTCTTTCTCTCCCAGTGCTCCACTCCATCTTGGCATTAGAGAAGTAAGATACCAAAAGGAAAAAGTGAGCAGTAAAAAAATGCAATGACAGGGTACTTGAATTTTTGTAGAACATTTCCATTACTTCAGCAGATGAGAAAAAACAGGAAGCTTAGGCATAAGATTTCATGTAAAATGTACTACTTGAAGACTGTTCGCTAACTTAAGTATGATTTTTTTACTTTAAAATATGGTGTAGTAAATGCCATAGTTTCCATGGATTTGATTTCTATGTGAAACAGGAAAACTGTCACACTTCCTTGTAGAGAGACAAAAAAATGCTAGAGAATAAATATTCTTGTTTTATTAAAAAAAAATTAACCTTACAATCCAGAAGGGTGCCGTGCACAAGGGGCACATGAGAAAAATACCGTGATGCTGAAACGTAATGAATTTACAGTTCTTGCTATTCCATCAGTGCTCAGAAAGTAATCAGAATAGGAACAAAAAGCCAAACCATAAATGCCTGATTTCTCCTGGGTAAACTGGTAGTTAAACTGCAGGGAATTTATTTTAATTCCAGCAGCAAGCAGGGGGGCTTGGGAGACCCCACATCAGATTAGCAGCAATGTTTTACAAATGGGCACTATTGAATTCCACTGCATCCCAGTTATGGGAGCATGTTTCTATCCCGAACCTGGGAAGGCGGACGTTACATGCCCCTGCCTCCCTCTCTCCCAGCCTTTCAGGAAGCTATGAAGCTAATTTTCCCCAGCAGTATTCTCTGAAGGAAAAGTTCTGTTCTTGTAAAGGTAACATGTATTTTTTAATTATTATTATTATTATTATTTTATGCCTCCCCAGGGAAGGTGAGGAGGGGGGAGCTTCCTTGCTCAACAGAGAAAGAAATTTTCCTGTATCAGTGCCAAGAATAGACACCCTAAATTCAGCGATCCTAATCTCCAGCCATCCATCAGCAGCAGGGTGGGACCAGCTGATTCAGATTTTCTATTAGCTGGTGACTTTGTGTACAAAAATAAGTCTCTGTACCACCCAATTGTTCCTGCTGCTGTGCTCTGCAAAGCAGACTTAACCAGCGGCTACCTTGGCTGTAAGTACTTCCCCAGCAGGCCCTTTATACCTGGCACAATCCTCTTCCCACCAACTCTTCCAAGTCCCTGAGTACTCCTGGGACTTTACACCATGAGCCTTTCTTACATTATTTGCTCCATCATCCCTTCAGCATGCATCAGGGAAAATGCCAGCTCCAAGCATCTGCAGTACCACAGAAGGCAAAATCTGGGTGCAAACAAAGCTGCAGAAACTCCTTGATGGCAACTGTCCCTTTACAGGACCAATGAGTATCCATACACACAGTGATCAAGGCACATATATAGGGCACGCTGTGAGACAAAAGCAGGGTAAAACAATAAACCTCCCTGATCTACATTTTAAAAGGCACAGGAAGATAAAACAGTTCACTAACATAGCCTAATAAATTACTCTGTTGGTCAAATATTAAATAACCCATGTTCATGGGTTATTTTTTGGGCCAGAAAATAAAGTATGTGTAATTGATTAACATTATTCCATTATTTACACAGTAAAATCAAGAGCAGAATATATAAACTGGCAAACAGTTTGAAAGTAACACTAAATAAAAACAATTGAAATTGTATGACCAGAGGTAACAGCAAACTCTGTTAACCCCATCAGACAACTCACACAGTTGGTACTCGGCAAGTTTTCAAGTGCCATTGATCAGTGCCATGTATGGGGAGTAAAAATAAAGAATGTGGGACCAGCTCACCTCAGTTAGAGAAAAGCATATGTCTCCATGGCTCACACAAACTTCTGTTCCCATTCTTATTGTAAGCCAGGTCTCACTGGATCCTGGCAGCATGAGCCACACACAAGTGAGTCAATCTTTAGCCAAGATAAATGCTAATATTTCATGAGTTCAGAAAGCTCCAGAGCACCAGAAGAATGACAGACATATATTTGGTCTAGAGCTTCTCCGCAGCATCGAGCTCAGAACACTCTGGACTTCTAGTTCTGATTCAGTATCTCCACCAGCTAGTAAGAAAGGCAGCTGGACACATCAAACAAAGGAGACAGTACCCCTGCTACCAAAATTGTGAGGAGTGACTGTGGATTTTGGGTGTTTCAGATAACTCATATAAATAAAGATAAAATTTTCAGAAAGCTACAGACATCTCCCTCCTAACTACCTCCCTTCCTACTGACAAAACCAGCATCCAAAAAACCAACACAATGCCACATGTTATTCCTTTGAAATAAAAGGCCTCCAAAATCAGAAGTGGAAATTCAAAGGAGAAACTCATTTTCTGGTTTGGTTGGGTTTTTTTTTTTTTTTTTTTTTTTTTTTTGAGCTAAAAATGCAACAGAAACCTCAGGAAAAAAAGGAAGAAATATGAATTGGCTATTTGATCAATTAATTTAGGGAGGCATTTTGAAGAACCTCACTAATCATGCCCTAGCAGGAATCTTCCTACTATTAAATTAGTAAAGCAAGCAAACAATATTCAAGAAGTCTGCATTATACATTGCAAACATGGTATCATATGCCAAGTGTTTAGTCTTCTATAGCAAATTAAGCAGAGATGTTATGCAATCCTCAACTCAGCTTTATAGAATTTTGAAAAGAAGAATGCTAAACATTTTGTTCAAACAATGAAGTTTGAGTTAGGGAAAAAACCCTAAAAGAGTTCTTTATCCAATATTTAATAGATCACTGATCATACCAATACATCAAGTAAACAAACGCTGAAGTTTGCATCAACTCTGTTCATTAAGGGGTAAACAACTAAGTCATTTATATATTGTACATCTCCACCTAAACTATTCATCATGAAAAATTCCACTATGCAGTGTACAAACAAGTGATTCCCCACTGTTGACTGAAGGGTAACTACCACCAAGGCCAAACCTATGCCCATCAATGTAACACCAAACCACTACAGAGAGCACATCTCTCCACACTGATGGCAGAGTACAAACAAATCCCCTTTCATTTCCACTGTAGCTGCTAACTCCTCTACCAAGCACCTCTGTCTTCTGCCACACTGAGATGGGTCAAATACAAGCACTATAGCAGATGATGATGATGATGATGATGATTACTACCTGTGTGACATAGAAACAACACGCCTTAGGCACAGCTTAAGTTTTCCATGTCATGAACCCAATTCCAACTTCAACATGCTATCACTTGTAAGGCATCCTGTAGGAAATTGCTTTTTTTTGCATGCTAAAATAAATGCTCTTACTTATTAAAATGTAAAAATACAAAGAGATAATCACTTGTGTTCTTTGTATTATTTGATCAAATGCTACTTTGTGTTTTCTACTGTCTTTACATTTTCAATGTACTGCAGGCTGTGCAGAAGACGTCAGTGAAAAGCTGGAAGTTTGGTCACTTAGAAAGGTGCACAAAGGCAGTCTCTGGGAGGAACACACTGATCAGACTTCAAAAGGATCAGTGAAAAACCAGCCTCAAATTACTCAATACTGGATTGCACTGAATAAACTAGTCCCTTTAAACAGTGATTTCTGTTTGCAAGGAGACCAGATGTAATACATCTGGTATATGAACATCAGAAAAACCTGTGTAAAGGCTCTGGAACACAGCAGTGACAATTCTGTAGCCCACCAACATATGTACTTACACAGGACAAGTATTTCTAGTTCCCGTGTATAGCATTAGAGAGACAGCTTACCCTTTCCACTTGTCCTTCTTTGTGCTTCTGTTTGTACACTTTCAGCTTTGGAAGGAAAGTCTCTGTGTAGTTCTTGTCTTCCATGCCTTGGAGCAGTACCCCATGGAATGCCAGCCTGCAGGTATTGGCATGAATATCCGTATCCAGCTTAGAGCCAATCACAAGGCACAGTTTAGGACAAGTGACTGGTTTTTCAAACTCCAGCAAAGCCCACTGCTGTTTTGGGAGCTGGACTTCTCCTGCCTGGTCATTTTCTTTGTTCTCCTCTGAAGAAACCAAGTCCTTGGACAAATATTCCTCTTGATAAAGATAATCTTTTTCAAAATCAAAAACATTTTCTTGAATTTCTTCATTGAAGTCAGCAGGGGCTGGACTGAAAAACATCACTCTTCCCATAACTGTTTCATGACCGACTGTGATGTGGAACTTGGCCTTAGTCTGAAGAGCTCCTCGAAAATACTGAATTTTCTTCAAGGAAATTATGGCAGCGTGGATGGTGTGAAGTGAATCTGGGGTGCAAATTAGGCCTCGTTCCAGCAGTTTGGGATCAAACTGGGTCACACAGACACCCACTCTGTCACCCTGCATTGCATAAGTCACAGGAGTATGGAACATCTGCATGGACTTGACCTTCTTTGTCACCTACGGATGAAAGGGGAACAAAAAGAATGAAACAATTAATTGCATATGAGTGCATCATACATGTTTATGTCACATGATATGTACTTATATGGTGATGTATCAGCCACATATGACAGCCTGCTGTCTTGTAAGATGAGTGACCTTCTAGGAGAGTCCACAACTCAAAAAGTAGAAAGCCAACAGACTGAGAACTCCATCATTTAAAGTTACCACATATTTGCACCCCCTACCTTATTCTTTTTGTGTTCATGAGACTGGAAGATTGGCATAACCACAATTATGTTGATATTTACATCATCTGTGCTGCAGTGCCCTCAATACTATCCGCAAATAATCAGACATACCCACACCATAGAATAGCTTAAATATACTCCCTCAAGCATCTGCAACATCAGAAGTACAGCACTACAATACCCATTCATGCACCCATGTGCCTGTTTTCCCAGCCCTTCCATAAAAATCCCTTCACACACTTCCTTGACATAGTTGAATTAAACTGTAAAATGTTCAGAGCAAAAAAAACTTGTAATGTGTTTGCACAATGAACTCCTACGAACCATCCCTGCAAAATAATTAGTAATATAAAAGCCTACCCTCTTCTAGTCTATAGTTTTCCATATACTAAAAAAGAAAATCCTCAAGGCCTTCTTAGGAAGATTTGAGTGTTCATATATAGCTAGCATTGCTGTCACCAAAATGTGGGGCTCCATATCTCAGGAATATTGTAGGAAAAGTGAAGCACCAAACACTACTTATACCAAAATTTCTCAGATGCTATCAAACTTTGACCTTAATGAGCTTGCTACTGTAATATTTATTTCAAGAAGAGGACAAGAATTAAATAAGCTTTTAAAGATCAGTCTAGGCTGAGCTTGATCAGACTAAACCGGTTTAGTTTAACAAGGATTCATTTTGGCATTTTTTCTTTTTCAGTTCAGCAAACCATCACCCTTAATAAGTATCCCTATCCCCTCAAGTTGCATGTAACCAAAATTTTTTTCTGGTAATACAGCCACCTGTTGCATTTGTGCTAATGCTGGGTGCTTGGATAGGTAACCACTCTGCTTCAAGTCCCTACATTAGGTAGCTTTTAATACTGAAATTATATCTTTGGCAATTAAAAAATATTTATCTCCTAAATAAATACTATATACTTGGACAAAAGTCCTTACGACAGTAAAGTTATATACAGCATTTTTAAAAGGCTGAGACCTCAACATTCAGATCCAAGAACTGAACTCACCATGAGAATGCTCAATTCCAGAGATAACTTTTTTAGTATGCTTTTATCTATATAAATAGATTATACTGTGAGCATATAGAACAACAACAACAACATTGCTAGGACAGATCTCAACTCTCAGTATAGTTTCTTCTTCCATCTCCCTTTACTTAGCATCAATTCTCCAGTTATCGAAAAGGTTCGTGCCAAATGCTACTGTGCAACTCTCAGCATTCAAGCCTTTATTTTCTTACTCAGCTGGAACTGTTCTTAAATCAATCTCCAACCACTGCATGTCCCTTAGTAGCCCATCTTCTAATCCCAGCTCACCCATTTATCTTCTAACTCCTGAAAGTAAAAAAAACAAAAAATGCAAGCACTGATGAAGAGAATGCCAAACCAAAGGACTGGACTCAGCAGTGCTGGGCTTCATCCTCAGATGTCACACAGTGTCAGAGCACAGCATTTAGGTTGGACAGTTCAATACAGTCTAGGGAACTTAATTATTTTAATCACAGAGCTATTTACTCAGTAATTCATAATACTGAAAATATCAGCTTTTTTCCTGCATCTTAGCTGCAATGAGTAAGTGGAAATAAACCAATGTTTTTCACCTTCTCCTTTCCTACAAAGCCTGCTGCTCTGTATGGAGGACATCCCACTTGGCTCCAGATAATCTGTCTATGCCTATTCCCAACATCACCGGACTCAGAGGAGAACAAATTGCATAAACTTAGATCAAAATAGAGGAGCAGCTGGAAAGTCTTCTGGCTGAACTAATACCTTCAGTAACTGAAATATAAAGAGGCCTCCAAATAAGTCAGCAAAAAATGGTCACAGGCAATATACAGAAAGCTGTTAAAAAAAAAAAGAGAGAAAAAAATGTAGCAGCTACATGCCTTCTGGAAAACAACAAAAACCTTGTATTCCATTTGGAAATCATAATTATACAACTAACAATACCCATGAGTTTCACCACTACAAATATTGTTTGGGTTCCCTGAGCCTCTGGCTGCTAACCAAAACCAAAAGAAACACCCTTTTACAGATTATAATGTTATTGTTATAACATTTTTCAAATCAAATGCCACATCAATGCCTGTGAATTCTTGAAGAATCCACAAAATAGTATGAGAAAGGAGATCAAGAAGTATGTTCATGTAAGAGGAAAAAGCCCTCACTAAAAAAGCCTAAACCAAAATAGTTCATCAAGATATTAAGGTCAAAACAGACTTAAAAGGCCACTGTAAATACTTGGTAGTTTCAGTTTCAAGCATTTTTGTCCTCAAATATATTCATTACCCCTTTAGCTAAACCTCCTCAGCAGTACTACCCATATAGATAAACTGGAGAGAAACAATTTAGCATTTACCTCCAGCTTTCTACTGACTTACATAATTGTATTTTTAAAGGTTGGAAGTACAGGAGCTTGAATCAAAACTTTCCCAAACCCTTCCTTCTTTCATCCACTCCCCCTCCCTCTCCAGTTTCAATCATTGTTACAGTTGCAACAATGGCGATACAAATAATGTTTACGGACTCCAAAAAGAAAAATAAAACGGAAAAACCCCAAAGTTTTCTAAACATGTTTCAGAGACATTGCAAGCACTACAAGAATTAAACTGCCATATGAAAAATACCAGCCCAACCCATTTTCAAAGACTTCTGTGATTTCACATGTGATAATACTGGCAGTAAATCTTTCCTCTTCTACAACCATGGATGGGGTCAATAAATTGCCAAGAACTAAGGAATCTACCAGCAGTGTCACTCCTCAAAACAAAACTGGAACCAGAAGATGCACAAGAGAACTGTCTAGTTTTCTATTTTAAATGAAGTCACAAAGACTTTATTATTAGCATTCCAGTTATTATATTTATATATTATTATATATATAATAATTACGTATTATTATTATATTACCCACCTAAACAGATGAATGAAAGTATTACAGAAACAGTCTACATATATTAATCTGAAATATCTTTAACAGAATTTAGATAACATTTAAGAATAAAAAATGCGATTATAAAACACATTGCGTGCATATTCTCAGAACACATCTTCGTTTTTAATTTGGTATCCATGAAACTTTCCTCAGTGTTATGCCTACTCTCTCCTCTTAAATTAACTCAAATGATTAGGATTGATGCATCCGACATGCAGCCCATAAACAACAATCAGAAGGAGAATGAACAAGTACTTTTGAGATATTCACTTCACATGATTAATCATTTTTAATTGTGATTTGCAGTTCTCAACCATGGCATACAGAGCTGGCTTGTATCAGAATATAAGGTGTGTTCTGCCACATTCCTCAGTGTTCAACTACATTAAGCAATATACAATTGAAAAGCATCGCTTCCCGTGACAGAAAGTTTGCTGTAATTCCTACGTGTAGGACAAACATTGCAGTGGAGTATGAACACAGAAGTATTTTTCAGTGTTGGATGAGGCTCCTGTTGATACATTTGCTCATGGTCTTCACAGTTTCAAATGCCAGTTTAAGAACAGTTTGGATCCTAACTAACTCTCTTTCAGAAAACATTATCCTAATTTAAAATACATTGAAAATTTGCAGAATCATATAAAGATGCACCCACCCCACCCCCCCGCCAACCAAAGCCGGTCATCTGTGCTGCCCCCAGCTCTCTCCCAGGAGGGAAGCCCTGCACATCCTGGCTGTGCTCTCCCCAAGCTTTAAGAATCACCTGATTTCAGTGTAGCTGTGTTTGGCTTTCAGACAGGTCTGCTTGCCCTCAGACATGAGGAGAAAATGACACTGCATCACTCAGCCTACTGGGAATCACCACCCCATGCTGATCTATCCAGGGCCCTGCAGATTATTTTAAAAGCCCATCTATATTTGTTCTAATTAGCATCTATTATTGTATCTGAAGTTTCCATAGACCTATCAGAGAAAGAACACATTCGAGCCCATTCCTTTCTTCCCCTCCTGTTCTCAGTGCCAGAACTGTCAAAGGAGCACACAGCACAGTATCTTAACTGACCATAACCTCTGTTCCAAGAGCATGAAGTTTGTAGGAATTCGAATCTGACCAGAACAATGCCAGAGTGTGACTGGGGGGTGGATTAGATCACCCAAAGTGAGTTGGAGTTGCATCTCCTTCAAAAGGTCAGACATGGAACCAGTACAGAAGTGAATCAGGGAGTTGGTCTGCACCCACTGGATCAAATAACAAGAGACAGAGTAGCTTTAAATCATTGATTTCCTGTTTTCTGAGCAGACCATGAACATCAGTACAGTATTTCATTCCATTTCACTCTGACCCCGACTGACAGAGACATTTGCCTATGGTTTAAAATACTCCAAATGTAGGATTTGTCTTCAAGAGGCTCAAGAACATAAGTAAAATTCATCTTTGTTTTGTCTGGCCTTTAAAATACAAACCCAGAAGCACTGAAAAGGATGCAACTGACCTCCAGTATTAGATTTGTTTCTCCTATGCGTATCTAGTTTCCCTATGTAAGGGATCCCTACAAGCTATAACACAGTTCTAAGCTTTCACATATTTTCTTTAGCTATACAGCAATGGATTTTTCAAGCAGGGAGCTGGGGCTGGATCACTCAGTCCACACCTCTACCACCACCAGACTGAGGTAAAATACTTCAGAGCACTGTCCCCATCAACAGGAATTTGTAACTGAGACCAGCTATCACAAGTATGTTTGGCATTTCTTTGCATTTATTTCATGCACCCCATTTTAGTCCTCAAACTGCTGTCTGGAGAACAACTTCTGTCTTACATTGTCCATGGAAATTGCACAAAGCCCATTTTAGCAATCCACTCACAGTGGGAAAATTAGGTCTACAGAGACAGAAAGTGAACAATATTGAGATGAACTTTAAAGTGACAGGCTTTACTGCATGTGAACCATGTAGGTAAACATGGAGAACTTGGGTTACCATTACAAAACTTGCCACAGACTTTGCTAAGAAATTCACTCACATTTTGTTTTCTTATGGCACAGGGGAATTGATTATATGTCAACATATAAATCAAGAGCCTCATGCTGAAATCTTACATCATTTGCAGAGATTTGCTTCCCTTTTTAAATTTTAATTTGTATAATCGCAATAATGTTCCTAAAGCATTATGTAAAGAACCATAAAAAGGGTGAGAAAAACGTTTGTGTTCAAATGCAGATTGAAAAACGCAAAACAGAAATCAAAAGCACCCAACAGTTCAGCCCTTGAGATAAACAAATGTATCCAATATAAGAGAACCCGTTATTTTAAGACCAAAGGAAAAGCCCACTAAGATTTTCAAAGCAGTTTACTACGGACTAATAGAAAACAGGATACAGAAAAAGTCCACTAATGACTTTTTGCACTGATGTGTCAGACTTTTTTTCCTTTATTTATCCAACTTCCATTAAGTTATCAGCCATATGCCATTGCTCATAGCTTCTTTAGATAAAAACCTAGCCATCCTGCTGCCTCTCAATGCTGAGTGCATCTTTCTGATATGAGATACAGCAACCATGCTTCCCTGCAATGCTGATGGGAAACTGCAAAGTTAAAATAATTAGTCTCAATAGTGTGTTAGAGAAAATACTGATTATGAGTGCAGTATTTATAAAAGGAGTATTGCATATACATTATAAAGAAAGACCCCACTTCAAATACTGAGGACCCCAACAAGTTTAAAAATAAAAATCAACTTCAGAGCCCAGTCGTTAAGAGCTGCATCTTTAAACTTACATCCAAGAATAAACTGAAACTAAGAAAGCACCATTTCAGCCCCGAGCTTTAAAAATACACCAAGTAAGTGCTAGCCTGCCAAAATCAGCACCCTAGCAAGAAAAAACACTCTTGAGAAGCATAAGCTGGCCATACATTGTAATAAAGTGCCAAATACACAAACCACCACCTCAGTATCATCCAGAAGTGCATCTTTATAAGCAGAAGGGGAGCAAGCAAACTCCCAAGTGCATGACCAAAATGCATCCCATACCTGCTGCTTTTGAAAGCAAGAACTTCCTTCCTCCCTATTCATCTACTAGAAACTCAAAGAATAAGGTACCGCATTTTCTTTCTTCCAGTATCCTCTCTTGGTGGTCAGAAGATACCAGACTACACTGGCCTCTTGTCTGAAAGGCTACCACAACTTTTAGTTTTCAGTCAGCCTGTGTTTAAGCACATCAACTGAAATGAAGCAAAGCTCCAATTCAGACACAAAACTGTTCCCTACATGTAAGCAGATCTTTTTATAAATTCTCTTCTAAACACAAAGAATGTCAAATTCTTTGCTTTTTGAGGACGGCAAAGCCAAATCCCATAGATGAGCAAGCAGCCACATATTCAGTGAAGCTGGCAAACCACTCCTGCTCAAAAGCATTGAAAGGACATACGGGCTGTGAAGGCACAAGAGAGCAACAATGAGCCACCAGAAATAAGAAGTCAAAAAAATCATTTATTTTAAGAAATTATGTATGTACCAAGTCTTTTCTAGATTCTCTGACATGCCTTTGTGGTTCATGTTGTAACTCATGAGTTTGACAGCTTTAACCGGGATTTCAAAACAGCATAAAATGAAGGTAAAACAGGTGGTGTCAATAACACAGGAGCTGTCAATAACACCATAGAACAGCAAATCACACAATGCAAACTTTGCCCGCTGCTCAGGTTGTGGAAAGCTTTCTCTCCTGGGCCAACATCACAAAAGCAGCCAGGACCAGCCACAAAGAGTAGTAACCTCAAAGAGCCAGAAATAATTCCAAGTTTGTGGGTTCCAGCAAGATCATGTGGCTTAGTAGCAATTTTCTGAAAGACCTTGAATATTTCTAGAATCTATTATTTCTCCATGGCCTCACTTACCTCCATGTGGGAAAGGAATATAGCATCTGGAGAAAAAATTATTTCACATCGAATGATTCTTTTAACTTAATTTTTTTAAAGTGAGGTTTATAAGGGCATTCACCATATGACCACTGTGGTGCTTATGTAACACCACACACACGCTATCAGATTTTATTTAACATATTCCTCCTTCTGGATAAAATAACACCGTTGCCTGAAGTGCCTGCACTGCAACACTGGAATAAAGCAATATAAAAGGGGACACGAAAATCCATTTAGCTTATCTCCTTTCTCAGCATCTAAAATATGACTATGCACCCAGTAAATAAAGAAGCAGGTCAATGACCTTACTCTTATGATACTCTGCTTTAACACCATAATTTTAATTTATATTACATGTATGCTATATTTATGCAGACAATCACAAATCAGAAATTAGCAAGTGTTAAGATTAGGATTCTGCAGGTAAACTTAAGTGACCTGTGCTTAAGCAGTCCCCTCTAGCCTTTAAATATATAATCCCAAATTTTTTCCACAGAACCTAATCTATCCCATGTCTAGGCTGGACAAATCTCACTGAACAAAAAAAACTATCCTCTATTTATTTTCTTCTCATGACTGAACTGCCCGGAATTCATTATTTACTGTAAACCATCAAATTCCCACTGTATTACACGTAGGCTATCTTACTGGAGTATTTATTTGGTAAACTCCAGTAATCTTGTCACCCTTGTGATATAACATGGCATTACACCTCACTGCAGATAAACTCAACTGCATCATTTGTCATGATCCAAATTCCCAAGGAAAGAAAACCAATGCCTGGTTTTTGAGAGCAAAAGGCTGATTTTTCAGACTTATTATAATTTTATAGCAATTTTCCTCATCCACAGCAAAGCTCCCAATAGACTCAACCACTCCAGGCAACTTTCAACTCACACTGAACCCCCTGGATCCATCCCATCCCTCCCCAGCTGCCACACGAGAACGCTGTGAGAGATGTTGCCCAAACCTCACTCAAGTCATGACTCTTCCTGCCTGTGTGTTCTGCCCCAGAAGACAATCGGGCTGCTCAAGCACCATTTGCCCTCGCAGCATTTCCCAGTAAAACATGTCCTTAACACACTTGTTGGCTCCCACGCCTCACCTCTGCCCAGCATTCAGCAGGAGTACCAAGCCCCACTGCACTTTTATTTTCTCTCTGCTTTGCCTCTTGTAGATTTGGGTCAATCTTTTCACCCAGGAGAGGGCCACATCCCATTTTAGTCCTCAGGCCAGAAAAGCCTAAGAGCCATACACATCAAATACCTGGTAGGTAGGGAATAGATCCCTACAGTCCCTAGATATGTGGAAAGATGCAGAAGGCAGACACCTACCATAATCCTTTCATCTCCAAATGACTAAAATATCTCATAGCAGGTTTTTTTGGTAACAAGAAAGGAATATTAAGATGTCAAGTATCCTAAATTAAGTGGTACTGCTTGTGCCACCTATCACTACAGATGACAAAGTATGCATTTTAAAAGCACAGTATAATGCCAGTGAGTTTAGGTAGCAAGTATCTATGCAGAGAATGTCAGACCCATAGTAAAACCATGACACAGAAGCAGCTTAACATTTACATTCCAATTAAAATTTCTGCAACTTATCAAAAATATTTCAATAAAACATTTTTCAAAGAAAAAAAAGAAGTCAAAACCAATGCAAAATTATAGGTTAAAGAAAGCCTGTCTGGAATTTTCTTCTTCCAACAGAACAAACTGAATTATTTTTTCCAAATAGATTTAGGTTTAGAACAATAATAATACTTTTATCTGGAGACTTCAAAGTCACATGCAAAAGAATATATCACAGTAAACACAGGGTTGAAGGTTTTATAGAAGAATTTCTACTGGCATTTTTTTCCCTTCTTCTTTAAAAGAAATTTGTTTACTACCAGTCTTTGAAAAGCATAAAAGGGAGGAAACTATAGGGAAAAGAAGTAAAACTTTTACGTGTAAGGAACATTTGGAGCTTTGTGAGAAGGCTGGTTTTGATAGAATATGCGACATGTAGCCCAATGTGAGTAATATTATATCTCAAATAAAAATCAGCCCATGAATATACATAATCCAAAAGGTAATTCTCCCAATCTCTGAAATGTAATGGAGCCACTCTAGATCACTGAGGCATGAATATTTACCGTATTCAGGCTTTACTGCTCTCGATCTGGGTTCAATTTTGCAAATTAAAATGAAGGCTCTGTGGATAGAGAGATTAAAGAAGAGCATCCCAAAGCCTGCCTGTTTCCTTGGTGTGGTAGCAGCGATCTGGTTACCCTTCTGTTGGGTTATTTCTTTTTACTTATTGGAGTAGGTCAAAAGCAATTGAGAGTGGAAAAGGAGGTCATTATTGGGTCACAACCTTGGAGTTAAAGGCTCACTAAGGAAAACAAACACAGAGTGAACATAAAGCTGCATTTAAAAATAAAACCTGGAATGAAAAATAATATTTTCAACTCTTCACTTCTATTTTGACAGGTCAAGGGGAGAAATAAAAAAAAAGTTGTTTTGCTCATTTCTTTCTCATGAACGAAGTTCTCCTGTCCTTTCTCTAAAACAAGCTTGTTAATAGAAGCCATGATTTATACAAAATGAAACAAAGGTGATGAATAATTACTGAGAGATCTGGTAGGCTTCATTAGCTGTGGCAAACGTTAACATTAATCGTGATGATTTGTACATTTTCTAGGAAACGCTTGGAATATAAATCCAGCAGCACTCGGGTGCAATACAGCAAACAAGCAAGCACAACACGCACAGCAGTACAAATCAAATGATATGGTGCTACTCCTGGTGAATTCCTTCTGCTAATTACAGTCAAAACAAAGGCTACCTTTGCTAGGAGAAGAAAAGAAAAAGGAATTAATTACTATCAGACGTGTATTTTTCACCATACTTTTTGGTTTACGAAATAAAAAACAATTGGCATACAAAATCTTTATAGCTTTCCCTCGAGGCAGGATTTTTTTAGTGGCAAATTTTAAAGAGTTCAACTGGTAAGCAATTTTCTATTACAAGTCAGTAACAGTGATTAAGATTAGATGAGTAAATTTATATCCTCTGGACTGTAGGATATTTGCAAAATCTAAGTAGCTAAGTCTAGAGTAAAGAAAAAATTGATTTATCCCTACCACCCTGGCAAATAACAGTAAGCTATTAAAGGAACAAAGCAGTACAGTGCAAAGTTTGATGCAGCAAAAATAAATTCTAATGCAGAGATACCTGGTAAAAAAATGTCAAGTTTACAGTAATGATCCTGATTACTTCATTCAAATACAGCCAAGGGAAAATGGGGGTAAAAGGTCAGAAAAATGGACGAAAAAAAGTGGGGAAAGAATGAAGATATTCCCTCTTATGAAACTGGACATAAAGGCAAAATGCAGTCGTCATCAGCTAACAAAAACTGCATTTACTATACAGAGGTGCTATGTGATAGCTTATGAAATAAAAAATTCACACTTTTTTGCCTCTGAGCTACATCATGGTACCAAAGGGTTACTGTGCTTTGAAACCTTCACCAACAGCCTTACTAAACATTTAATATTTTTCTTTCTGCTTTCTTAAAGGCCCCAGATGTGTTCTTGCAGATCAAAAGAGACCAACTTATAAAGTTAAACGAAATCAAGGGCTTTTGTTCCGAGGCATCGTTGCTGAACTAATTATTCCTGGATGTTGTTTAATGAAATAGCAGTGCCATATATTAAAACAGTTAACAGGATGAGTTGCGTGAGTTATAGGAAAGGTCTGATCTGGGATTATAAATTTTAGGTTTTCTTCAAAGGAGATGAAACAAACTACTCACAACTCCCCAGTCCTTTCTGTCACTGAAAGACTGAAATAAAAGAACCCAAAAATGTATGAAAGTTGAAATATCATTCTACGTATTTACTCTTCCCTGAATGATAGAGAACTAAAGATGGGGGAGTTCAAAAACCTCCTGAGATTCTTTGAGATGGGGAAATGAAGATCTAAGTTATCCTGTCTATTCCCTGAGTGCTACAAAGCATAAGTTAAAATTAATACTGGTAAGTCCTAGAAGGAACTTCATTTTAGACATACATGTGCAGAACAAGAAAGGACTCCCATCTTAAAGCAACCCAACACAAATAGTTACCAGAGCAATCAAGTGTATTTATTATCAGGGGAAAAGGCATGGGGGTAGGTAGACAAAGAGGTATTCCAGCATTAAATTATTAGCAGAACTAGATCTTTTACATTATTCTGCAGCCCCCAACTGCACTACTATTTTTGGTAAAATGCATATTTAACTATACAATTACCTTACTGAGAGAAACAAAAGACCCTTAAGATCCCTAAGGACATCTCAGGCTAGGAAGGCAACTTTTCACTCTTATACATTCAGACAATAAACACTTTACTTCCCTACTGATAGTCTCTTCTGTGTTTGTATTTTACAGCCTGACACAGGCCAACCCAACACTTGACACCTAATTAACAGACCTAGGAGCTGGAGGTCCTTATATTGATCACACTAAATGGGATTAGTGTGAAATAAAAAGTTCAAAGGGTCTTGACCAAACTTCACCACAGCCCAGCTGTGACAGCTGCTATGAATTTGTGTATCCAGTGCCTCACGTTTTTATTAAGAGGGGTCTGGTGCACAAGAGTCTGCAGTAGCCTATGAGATCATGAAGGTTCACTAACAATGTCAGGCTCTGTAACTGTAGTGACTGACTGAAGAAAAAATCCTCCTGCTTGTTTGCATAGGTCTTTTTGATTAACTCATGAAAAGGGTCCCTCACCTCTGATACAAGCATTTACAATAGACGTAGAGTTGTGACTTCTCTGCCTCTCAAGGATTTGTTAACTTGCTATGGAAGAGCTGTCCAATTTGAAAAACCCTAGGTTTGACTATAAAAGAAATAATTCCTGATACATGCTGCAAGCACACCTAGTATATTCTGACCATGACAGCCAGGAGCTGTATTCAAATGATGGAAGTACAAACTATTATCTTCTAAACACTTCTAATCTTCTATTATCTTTCTATTTGCCTAAACCTTTCAGCTGTAATCAGGTGAATAAATATTTCTATATTTTCCACACAGGCACTTTCTACTGGCAGTCCTATTGACATGATTTTTAAAACTTTCATCAAGATCCAAAGAAATTACAACTATCATCAGCATATTTTACTATTTCTGAGTACCTATGCAAATTAATCTCTTATTTAAAACAGGCAGCCTCATTTTCCAGTACCAAGTTATCACAGACACCTGTAACAGAAACACGGGAAATCCACTGCAACTCAGGGAAGGGAACTGGCCCATCGTGCAGAGATGTGCAAGTACCACTGAGGTACAGAGAATGCTCAACAGCATTCTCTTGGCTAATACAACATTTACCAAAAGATTCAGGATAAACTATGAACAAAATGAGATTTTGCTTTTGTTGGTGTTTTTATTTATTGTTTTGTTTTAGAACACACGCTATCAGAGTATTTTCTGACAAATAGGACAAATATCGGCGCTGGGCACTTATAATATCAATGATAAGGAAACAGGCATCAGTCAGGAGAAAGAGCTGTCAATTTATAAATAATTTTAATCCATTATGGGTCTTTTAAAAGGAAGCTAGATGTGGTCCATGAGGAAACCTTAAAAATAGGCTGACTGGGGTTACAACACGCGTGTTTAACAGAGGAGGCAGCTCCAGAGCCATCCGTAAGAACACCTGACAGCACAGCACCAAGCAGAGAAGCTCAGTAAAAATAATGGGGGCAACTTGAAACCTATGAAAGAACAGTAGCCTGTTAATGCTGGCACGTAAAGGTATTTCACAGAGTAAAGAACAATTCTTTAAGTGGTATTGCAGCACACCAAAAAACAGCTTTTCATTTCCTTTATATTTTTGTATTATGTATCTCTCTTCTGCTTGATTTCTTTCCTCGCAGAATCTGTCACTTCCTGTCCTTTGGGTCTCAGGACTGTAGCTGCCCAATCACACCTGCTGAGACAACTTTCCCTAAAATGGCCAATGACATTTCAAAGTAACACAATTAGGCTTCAAAATTAACATTCCAAGACTGGGAGAAGATTTCACATGTGAAATGCTCTGTATGCACTCAAGACTGGAAAATTGCAACTGTCACTCCCTTCCAAGTCCTGAAAGCTAGAACCTTTTCTTTTTATATTAAAGTTTAAATTACATGTAATCCAGAATGTGCAGGCCACAAAAAATTCTTTGAGATGACTGAATCCAGTCCAAAGAAGCTTATGTAGCCTATCCAGCAATGCAAAAATTTTTCATTATTGAAAACTAGATAGTTAGGGTTGGGTGTTTGGATTTTTGGGAAGGCAATGTCTTTTAAAAAGTTTCATCCGATTTTTTTATGTACTTCTTCATGATCAGGCTTCCTTATTTGCAGATTTTTTTCATCCTAGTCACTAGCTCTCATAGCTCCAATACAACAAAAAGCACTGTGCCTTTCCTACGTTATCAGTTTATTTTCTCTGTATTAAAAGATGCATTAATGTTCATCTACAGTAATTGTAAACATAGAAGATACTCACATCACAGTAAGACTGCAAGATTCAGTTACTTGGAGACTGAATAAAGATGTAATTTGGGATGCACTGTCCCAGTCCTGTATGAGTTTTTTAGCACAATGCAAGGGGCTTGAAAGGAAAATATAATTTCACTGGAAGTGACTGAACACATTTAGGAAGTAAAATGTCTACTAGAGAAGCCTATGAATAAGTCCAGAGTGAATGTGAAACTAAAAACTGACCGTTATCATTCGAAAGAAAAATGTCAATGTTAGAAACTCTTGCTACTACAGCCAATGCTCCTTAGAGGAAATTAAGTCAGCAAGTTGGTACAACTGGTGGAAGTTTTATCACTGTCTTTCAACAGCAGGAGTGCAGGAAAGATAATTTAAACAGAGATGAGGCCAAAGATAAACAGAAAAATAAGAAAAGCTTTTAACTTGGCCAGTAAGCCAAGTTTCACAAGTTTCTCTAAGGAGATCCTTGCTTCAAACTGAAGAGACTGAGCTTCAAGAATCAGTAAAAACAAAAGTGAGAAAAAAATATACATGCAATGCTTAAGCATACCATTTATATCCCACTGGCTCTAGATTCCATGTGGAACATATGTACATTTCATATTCCTTCAGAAAATTAGATTTAGAGGAGAAAATTTTTAACATAAAGTTTGACAAAACAGCTGCCATTAGTCACTTAACATTTTCATTTTTCTTTCTTAAAAGGCAAAACAGTACTGTACCACTGAAACATCCTCTGTTCAGCCATCATAATTTTTTGTATACTCTTTGGATATCATATTTTAAAACTATGAAAGTTGTTTTTCCCCTTTTCCTACAAAAGGTAGGTACCACATTGCCTTTGGGGTTTATTTTATAAAAATGGGATAAATTGCACACTGTTTACAAAACATCACATCCCTTATTTTTATAAATCCCAAAAGGATGCTAATATTTAACAAAAAGCATAAGGTTAGCCTATTAAAATACCAAATCTGACAAGTTATCTAAGGAAAATCTGAACATATATATATATATAAAGTTATGTAAGGCAAAATTTCTTCTGAAATGACATATTTCAGTCATTTCAGAAGAAAAACATGAAACTCCAGCACCTTACCAACCATGCAACAATAGAAATGAGGTTGCAATGAATTCCAGTCTAACCCTCAATAGTGGATTCCAATTACCATGCTCACAGCAGAAGGAAAAATATTGACAAAATATAGCACCATTTTTTCTGATAAAGTAGTGAACGCTGCCACAGGAAACATCACACAGATGTAAATCTACGAAGAAAATCAGGTTCCCACTGAAACTTAACTCTTTTTAGTCTTCTTAGACCTCTGGTACATGAAGGGATGAGCTCTCACTCTGCACAGAGAAGGGGATGAAAAAGGGATGCTAGTATGAGGTTTAGCAGCAAATAAATAGCTTTGCTGTTATAAATTTTAGTAGAAACATTATTAGTTAAACTTACTGGGCTTTGTGGTTTAATACACATTCAGCACAAGTCATTTTTCTACAAGCCTTTGGCTCCATCTGCTGACTTTTAATATTAAAAATAATTGACGAGGTTGAAAATGTTCATGCTTTTGGAACACCTACATTTTTGTAAGTGTGGTTCAAAAGGTACAACTAAATACCCCAAGAGTGTGGTCTTGTAAATTTGTCAGTTAAAATTACCTTGAAGCAACAACATTCCAGCTCTGAGGAGAAAGTACCTGAGTGAGCCTTGGATGTATAAGGGGTAAACACGTCTTGCTTGGAAGACTGGCTGGAATCAGATTTAAACAACAGGTAGACATTTGGATGTTTATGCCACAGAATCACCCAGCAATTAAGTACAAACGTGAGAAGTGAGATTCTGAGCAGACTAATAAAAACAATCAAAAATCTATAACACAACCCTTGTGAGAGCTCACTGGAGACATTTGCTCAACACCTGCCTGTGCTGGTTTCAGCTTCTCCCATTTGCAGAGAGATGTCTGCTTCAAAGAAACTAAAGCTTGTTTTATTTATGAATAAATAAAAAAAGATAAAAAATAACCCTGCAGGTTCAAAAGCACAAATATTTGCCTGTTCCAACTCTGATTTATTTTTCTTTATTGCAGAAGTCTGATCATTATCAGAGCACTACAAACTCAATCTAGGTAGAACTGCCACATGAAAAATTGCATATGAGAAATGCATCTAATGTGCGCTTTAAATATAACAGGGGGAAAGTCTTAGTCCCAAAATAAAACACATTTACAATACTTCATTGGCCATTTTTTACAATTAAGCAACTAAATCCATCATTAAAGCACAGCAGTCTGCTTTATACGAACACTGAGCTCTCACGGCTGCAAATTATTTGAGTGGTAACTGGGATAATCAGCATCTCCGTGAATTTGTTTTCCTTTGTGACTTGAACTTTTAGTTTCTGTAGAAAAATCTAACAACCACACTCCCACGACCACCCCCTAAAAAAAACCCCACAAAAACCAAAAAACCCAACACACTCAACTTCCAAAACTTGCTGTGCCATCTCTGTGCACTCTGAAAAGTACCTTCCTGGTACTATCAGTGTAAGAGAGAAACTCAGCCTCTCAAACCAAATCCCACTTGCTGCAATTGCTACATTTGGAGAATATTTTTTTTTTTCACATGCTGTTCTTAGTTTCTTTATCAACCTATTGGAGTCTTAGTATCTGACTTACAAACACAGGTAAAAAAACAATAGATGGAATAAATTACGTTGGCAAGGGGATTTAAATACAGAATGAAATCTTAACTAGGTTAAAGCTAAGATTAAACAGAATCTGAAACAGATCCTAGAGCTCACTCTTTATCACAAAAAAAGGCTCATCTTCATAGCTTTCTAGAAAAAAAAACAACCCTCTTCTGAAATGAAAATATAAAAAACCTCTTACATCTAGCACATGCCACAGATACTGTAGTTTCTAATAAGTTTCTTTTAAAACTATTAAATGTTTATAATGTCTCCTTCAGATCCCAGGCTGAACCTAAGAAATCCACTACTTTCAAAAACTTAAAACACAGGAATCCAAATTCTGAACAAAGATTACCAACGAATGTTAATTGTCCACAAAACATTAGGAAGATACAAGACTCATTTCTACATGGCCATGCTCAGATATAGGTATGGCTCCAATAGGTTTAAAACTATATTTATAACAATATTCACACTGGAGAAAATGATCACCACACAACTGAGACATAAATGAAAACTTAAAATATAATCACATTTCAACATAAATCTAACCTGCAAATTTGGTTCTTCATATGTAGGAAAACAGCAAGAAACTCAGCATGTGTACTGTAAAGCACTGCACATAACTATAAAAATTTAAATCACATCAATGCATTCTCTGTCCAAGTGTATCTAAATCCTGACCCAAATAAAAAGCCTTGATTGGTGTCAGCATCACTAGATGACACAGAACAAATGAAAGGCAGGATTAAAACTTCACGTCCGAGCTGATCAGAAGGGACGTTGTCCATCAGGGACAACAAAGCAACGCAAAAGAAAAAGCAGCAATACAATGTTTGATGTGCAGCCTTACACTCACTGCGCCAGAAAACGTGAATGTTATGGATTCAAAATAACATTAACTCAGCCCACTCCTCATTCTGGATATCTAATGGCATGTTTTTACAACTGTTTGTAATGTACATGTCAGAAGGACTAAGTCTTTCTTGTGAGTCACAGTATAACCACAAAACTATGCCTGAGCATTAAGTTTTCTTCCCTACTCCATTTAAATCTGACGTAAAAACTTCTTTGCCTATCTCTCTCCCCATATATGCACCTTCAAAGCACCTCGACAATATTGAATACATGCAATACATACAGAACCACCCTTGTTTAAATAAACAAACAAAAAAACCCAAAACCCCCATCCTCATGAAAATTTTAAAAAAACAAAAAACTACAAACAAAAAACCAAACACCATAAAACCCCCACAAACCCAGTGAATAGAACCCTTACCTTCACATTTTCATTTGTGTTTTTACTAGAGAATTACTGTCATTTTTTAAAAACACTGCTTTGTTTCCTGCCAAAAACATCCCTTTAAAAATTAAGAAAAAACACCTCAATGTTTCTAGTAATCTCCCAAATTAGTTCAGCATATACATGTTTTACAGAGGTAGAGGCTACTGAAGCCACAACTGCCTTCCCTAAACATGTTCTCCTTAATCTTATTAACCCCATTCTCTCTATTCCTAATAGTAAATCTCAAGTTGAGAAAAAATTCCCCCCTGCCCCAAAGACTTTAAAATCTCCAAGGACCTCTCCAGAAGGGCAGCCAGAGCCTGTGATCTCAGCTCTGACAAACAGGGATGTGTTGCCTGCACGGATCACACATCTGGAAAGTGGATTTAAAAATGGAAGTTCAACAACCTCTTCAGAAAGGATGAGTAGCCAGGAAAAGTGAAGATGAAAACAAAGCAAAGACAAGTAAGAAAGACCTGAAAAAAAAATTGTACTACAAAAAAGTGTTTGACCACAACTGTATTTTCGAACTTTTGACTAATCTGTTAGTGCTTTCTGCAAGAAAGAAAAGCATACACTGTGATTTCTAACAACCTAGGAATTTTCCACTTTTCCTACTATTTAGGGAAATACATGCCCAAAAAATATTAACACACCAGAATAAATTATGTTGAACTTCAATCTTATGTAACATCTCAGACTCACCAGAGGGCTCAGAACAAGTTGGGGCCTCGCTCTCTATCCTATATTGGAGAACTTTCTGCACCTCCACCCATAAGTGATTAAAGACCTGCCCTGGGGTGAAGATATCTAATAACCTCCTCTAGAGCCCAAGCAACCAAGCAGCCTTTGACAAGACTAGAAGGAAGCATTAATATGAGAGTCCTTGCCACCTTAATACACTTTGTAGACACAACAACTTTTGCCCAAACAGGAGCACCATGGCAGCAACAGAAAAGGAACATTTGAAACAGCAACACGTGTTGTACAAAATATTATTCTTGTCCAATCACCACTTGACTCCAACTTTCTCCTAAAACTGAATGCAAAATAGTTTACAGTGGGATTCATTATTTTTACTTTATTTTACAAAGATTTGCATTTAGACAAAACCAACTGGTGTTGCTCTGTGCTGTCTCAAGGCCAAACTGGACATTTATTTTAGTCTTATTGAGCATTTATTCCAATCCTTTGGAAAAAAATATGTATTTTCAAGCTTTCCTTCTTCTCTGTGGTTTTGAGTGTTTGTGGTATACCTGCATATTCCTCACTCCCTCAAGACTTCAAATTATTGGCAGCTAATCTCCACAAGCAGGATCAACATCATCAACTGGGCAAGAAAACACCACATGAATAATATCCATATTTCAAAAATGAACTGATTGGTAACAGTACATATTTTTCTCTAAGCCACCTTTTAACTTTTTGCAGTCCTATGTACTAGGTGTTGCACATCAGACAAAAATCTCCTCTAGGGATGCTTAGCATAACAGTCTATTGAAATTCATTATATAATTAATATATTATTAAGGAAAAGCAACTACGACACAACAATTGAAATGAAGAAAACAAAAGCAAATAAGTTAGAGGAATACCAAGAAAGAGCAGAAAAACTTCTAGACATTCTGAAGCCTCACACAAAACTTACATGACAAACAAATTTCTGAATTGTTTTCCATACCTCTAACCCCTTTCTGCTGAAGAAAAAACCTTGACAGGTGTATATATACACCAGGGTAATTTATTCCAATGGGTTAATCTGTTCTCATGGCTGATTCCTGCCACCCAAACTGCACAAGCATTAAGGCCACCTCTGCCATTCTGTTGCAGAATCTATTACACACATATATTGAGAGAATATATCTTAAATAGAGGCTGCCTAGAGAGAAACAGCTCGACTACTAAATCTGACTTTCACAAACACATGACGATTTTTAAGTCTACAGTTTTAGTATTTAAAAATGTATTAGCTAGAGAGACTCTTTAAAAGGCTGTTTGACCTTTCCTTGTTAAAGTGTGAAATGTTTATTCTTGATTATTTATTCATCAGAGGAGAAAGAAAGGGAAGCCAATTTTACGTCATATGCCTTGAAGCTAATCTTTACTCCCATGAAGAGCCTGGGAGTTTGTAGCTTTCATTTCAGACAGCTGCAAATGAAAATCTGTATCTAGGCATTCATATCATGTTCATCACAGTACTATCTGGGCAGCTAAACTAATTATATCATTCCAGCTGATACTGTAAGTATTGGCTCTCTCTAGTATTAACTTTTCCAATTCAAGCTGCACCAGCTATTATAACATGAAGTTATGGGAATATTTTAGTGAAGAGATGCATCTTACATTTAGTTTCAACAATACATGTTATTGTCACAGGTGTACGATGACAGATTCAGGTGATGAGCTGAATAAACCTTTAAAGAACGAAGTAAATTCTCATGTAATTTTCATAGCAGTATCAAAGAATAAAATGTAGAGAGTTCTCTAAGTTAAGTCATCTCAGAAACACACAGTAAAAGGCATGAAATCCAGAGGACTTGCTATGGTGTCATAGCAATACTTCAAGAAAGTATTCTGGTAAGAGAGTAAATAGAGATTTCTGGGCACTTACGCACTAACCCAGTTTCTTATGTCTCTTGGTCAAATTTAATTTCAGCAGCATTGGTTAAGCAATGTTTTCAGTATTCAGATCCCTTCTTTGCCAGTGGCCAGAACTGAGCAGAACTTTATAACATACAGACCACAGCTTAGTTATTGTGGCACTTGCTGAGATGTTCTGCTTCTAAAAGCCTCATCAAATGAGGAACTGTACTATGTATGGACGACCGAGGAAGAAGAGAGGTGACACTCCCTTCCTTCATTCTGGTTACTGAAATTCTGCCAAGGCCTCCTGCACTTGAATTTAAATATTTAAAACATGAGAGTTCCTCTCTGCCCTAACTAAGCCTTCTCATAACACTACAGTCCCAGCAGGAATGCCATGTGAAGGCTGTGTGTACCATACAGGAGGTTACCTGCCCAATTACTACTCAAGCATCCCACTAATACTCCTGCTCAAACAGTTTGTGTACCTGCACGTGGGTCTGCTTTCAACTGAACTGCATTGAGAACAATTCTACCTGATAAATTAAAAGAAATAAAAATAAAGTTAACGACTTGGCAGCAGCAATGCTTAAGCAAACAAGTTTTGCAAACACAATCCAGCCATCCTTTCCCTTAAGGAATTACCATAAAGTTAAACAAAAAGGCATTTGGATGAAACTTGTGATTACTACAGCAATGTCCATTAACTTAGTTTCAAAGTGATCTTGAACCCCAGGGCACACAAAGCTAAGAACACAACATTTGATCCCTGGAGCTGCAATGGCTCAACAGGAAAGATGTTACCTACTAAGTCCCAGGATAACATGTGCCTTTTTGTTCAGCTGCATCCCAGTCATGGTTTAAAATTGCAACAACAGATGAGAAAATGGAGAAAGAAAAAGGTTTCTTCAATCTATGGTGTAAGTAGAAAAGATCAATCACTTTGAAGAGCAAACTCTGAGACTGGAAAAGAAGCTAGAAATGGACAAAAAAGAACAGGCAGGAGAAAAAGTAGAGTGAGCAGAAAAAGGAAGTTGAGACAATATAGAAAAATCTAGATGTCAAGAGTAATCTTAACAGCTCACTAGATGTTTAGTTTTCTTTTCAACCTTGTTTTGGAGTAACAAACCTGCATATTTGTTTATCCTCGTGTGTTGCTATACCAGAGCCAAACTGCTCACTCATGTAGCATACAAGAGCATCATCCATTTTTCCATTTGTGGCACACTTGAGCACTGGGATATGGAGGCCTTACCACCAGATCCTGCAACCCAGTTGGTAATTCCAAAAGAGCTACAGAATGCTCGGCATGAGAGATTACACAAGGATGTCACATCTGCCAGCAGTCTCCAAGAGTCCAGGGAGGATGCTAATGTGGCAAATTAGTGGGGAGAATGCCTACATACATGGGGCAGCATGTGCAGTCACTAGTGGAACTATCCCACTTCAGTGCCAAGACCAAACTCTGAACAACTCTGCCTGTATAATTTTCCTGTCAGTACAATGGTTCCTTCTTCAGATCAGTTTCTTTACCACCTTGTATTTCTGTCACAACTTTCTTCAGCTTTTCTAACAGTTCTCATGGGACAAAATGTATACTGAAATCTTGACAGAAAAAAAGGTATCTTGACTTATCTAAGAAAATCGGTCATTATATCAAATAAAAGTATGACATTCACATCACACAGTATTTTCTTCTGTTTAGAGTCAAGATCATCTTGCATTATTTTTTCATTCTAAACCCCACTGAAGAGCATACCAGTTCTCAGGCAGAAACAGCTCTCTGCACTAGCTAACTATTAAGGCAAAATTATCTGCATGGCAATGGCACAATATACACACTCCAAATTAATCTCACACATTAACCATTACCAGTCAGCATTGCAGATAACCCTGCACAAGCAAGCAGTGCCATGGAAATACTGCAGAAGTTAAGTCTACCTTGGAGAGCAATATTGTTTCCAGCAATGCTGCACATCCATGTGAAGCTTTGATCCCAACAGTCATTTCAAGATGATTTAAATGGGTAGAAGCAATGCAGAAGTTACAAATCTCTTCCTTTTCAGATTCACTGTAAGGAGAAACTCTCATTCTTTGCCTTCTAATGGATGAGAAAAAGTACCCCAATGACTGATCTTGTACCCCAACTGTCTCTATCTGGCAGGGAGCACAGGGTACACCTAGATCTCCAAGAAAAGCTGCAGATGAATTTCAGTATTTGAAGAGTTAATTGGCCAGCACTGACTAGGCCACTTTTCTGCCTACAGAGATCACATTAGACACACAAGCTCCGAAAATACAGTGTATGGTTTGGATTAGCACTGCTCAGGTTGGCTGCTCTCCCCTGGCTTCCTTCCCTTCTGCTCTGACCAAGTAGAAAAAAATTAAAAGCCCCATGATACATATCAAGATTCCTTTCTATTATGTATTATCCCTGGTCCTGAATAAAACAAACCTTAATGCAAAAAGTCCTTCATCTTGCTCCCTCACTTTACTGTACCTACATGATACTCAATACAAAATTGCAAGTGATATGAACTAAACATTGTACTTCAGTAACAGGTAGTGAATGAATTGCAACATACAAATCTCTTCCTGAACATTTTTATTCCTGAGGATTTTTTATAAGTCTAAAGTTTTTTCTACAATTTTGTATGGTTTTAAATACAAACTTAAAATGAGTTTTGTGCTTCGCTTGAGGTTGTGTTGGCTTTTTTTTTTTTTTTTGAGGGCTTGGTGTTGGTTTGGTTTTTTTAAAATGTGAACTAAAACAGAAATAAAAAACAAAACCAAAAAACCACACAGTAAAAAGTTACAAAACCATACTTGAAAATGAGGGAACTGATCTTCAGAAAGAGCTCAGCATCTGCTACTCTTATTCTCTTAAGAGATCAAGCCAAAAAGATTTGAGAAGTTTTTATTGCCAGATCTAAATTTCATTCCACAGGCACAGGATCAGGTCTTTAATCCTTTACTTAACCACAAAGAACTGTGCAGAGCACTTTAGTTCTTCCAAAACAACTGATAATATCCTAAACGCTGAAAGCAAAGTACTTTCCAGTATAAGCCAAATCCTGCATATTTTGCTTTTAAGTAATGCCACAGCAGATGCAAAACCAGTAGGATTCACACTGATGTTTTCTAGGAAAGAAGAAAATCTCCAAAAAAACACAACCCATGCTTTAGAAGCAGCAGACAAATAAAAAAACCAGTTTAATTCTTGTACTGAATTAAACCGCATGTATAACATTATGTTTATACATTTAATTTATTGCTTTAGGATTTCAGATTCTTGCATTTTTTCACCCACATCTTTTAATATGCACCATGAACTGCCTTTTCACAATTTTAGCAGCTACATTTAGGTGATTCTCCCCCAACCCAATTCTCTGAACTGCCCTTCTTCACAGCATTCCAATGAAAAGAAAATGTTCAAGGCAAGGAAAACTCGCTTCCCAGCAGAGGAACTGTTGCTTCTTAAAGGCTGTTTATATTGGTATTGGGCAAGAAAAACCCAAGCAGCATAGGAAAAAACAGATGTAGAAACAGTATTCAGACTCTCAGAAAATTCAGCAAGGGTTCTCTTGATTCACAGTGCAAAAAGTAGTCAACATTGACTGCAGTTTGGAAGGGGCATATTAGGAGGCCCAGAGTGCTCAAAATGGTAAAAGCAAAAACTTCTTTAAGATTGCACTATGAAAGTCCACACACAAATGTCTTTGTGATCCACTTCAGTAGGGTTTGATCTAAGTCTGTTTTCAGAGATTTAAATGTCCTCTGACAAGGCTTAACTGTGCAACGCTGATAAAAGTCCTTAAATAAACTAAAATTATTTCTTACTACATATATATACATACTAAAGCTCACTAATCAGAGGTTCTGGGACATCAGATAGACTGAAGTACTCACATGGACAAAAGCAGATCTCTCAGTTACAATTTTAACAGTTACAATGGTTTGAAGGAAACAGTCTTGCAAATACCATTTGAGTTATTCTATCAGACAGTGGAGAATTTTTTTGTTGTATGACCCACAAAAGCTACAGAATGTTTGCCAAAACACAGACCAAGGTTATCTAGCCAACAAAAAAAGCTTAGAAGAAAACATCTCTTTTCATACGGTTGAAAGCATATGAAACCATGAAGCTTCTCAGTATCACACTTACAAAATGATGCTTCTTGAAAGTTCATGAAGTCAGTATAATCTGTCAATAGGCTCCTGCCAAGACAGAACCACTACTGGTTTAAACGAACACTCTCATTTACCAGGATACCTGACTACATAAACAGAAGCAAGTTTCTCACGTTTCTCGTATCTGAGTCTCACATGACCTTTTGAAAGTTCACCTGAGTACTGAAACAATCCAGATGATTATTCTCCAAATACGAGGGGAGCATTTCATAAATGCGCTTGCAACTCTTGAGACTGAGATGCTCTACACTGATAATGGCAACTGGCTACTGCCAACCTCCAGGATGGCCAAGGTTGGAGCTGGTAAGAATATTTCTCTTTCCTTTTAATGAGATTTATTACGCAAGAAACAACTTTGTGCCATACAACACTAGATACATTATTCAGATTCAGCACAGAGTGAGAATCCCCACATGATGATCCTCCTAGAGAAAAACATGAATGTATCCACTCAGCAGGAACACAGCTACTCAGCCTTCAAGACACTCACAACTTCTGACACACACGGAGTACAAATGGCAGCACACTGGACTTTACAGAGGTTCCAAGTCATTTATTAACCTCCACCAGCCACTCAGCTTGCATCAACCTGCTCCAGCATTTGTCAGCAATTCATTAAACAGGACAGACAGGAACCTGACTATAAGACAAGGAGAAAAGTTTCTACTACTTACAATTCCTGAAATAGAGCCCCAGCAGTGGTCTTTGTACTTGGCTGCCATGTACGTGCTCTGGCTCGTGTACACCCACAGCCCCTGATCACAGGAAAGGCAATGCCAAGTGGACACTTTCAGGATAACCAGATCCATGAGCTGTGCACATCTCTCTCTGCCTCCTCACCCAACTCAGACCTAACCTCTTCTACATTCTTTCACAGCTCCTAAGACAGAGGGAGTGATTCTTATAAACCAACCTGGAACATTTTCCATGCCCTAAAACATCTTTAGATGATATATTAGTATGTCTTTGTTTCACCCAATCTTCCAGTATTTCTAATGTGCTTGCAACTGTGAAATCTAAAGATAGAATCATGAACTCTGATTTCCCCTCTCACCTGGATAAGGAAGGCAAAAGATACATTTCCCCCACTGAAAAGAAAACACTTTCCTTTTTCAGTTAAAGTATGCTATGGAAAGACCCAGCAGCACTGGAGTTTGACATTCATCCTCACATGAACTAAAATCTTTAAACAACATATCCTTTAGATATCAGTAAAATAAAAACCTATCAGTAAAACAAAATGAAACTAAATTGCAAAAAATCCTTATGATTCAAACTCCCGCAAGTTTTATAAAGCAAAAATACAAGTGTCACAAGTTGTTGCAGTTTATAAACTTGAAGACTATAGAGATTGAAAGACCACTGAAATAATCTTAAGTGACATTCAGAATTCTGCCAACACTATGTTTTTGCTGCAGAAATCCTAAGTTCATGCTCTTCAAGGTGGATTTCAAGTGCTAAGGAGCAAATAGTACTAACTCAATTGGATAGCGAACTGTTTGCTGTGTCAAAGCTTTTTGCCAAACACATATATATTTCTTTTTGCTATATGGATAATCAACCCCAGATGGCAATTTACATAGGCAAAGCATAAAGGAATCCATGCACTGCTGGTGCTCTCAGCCTCAATCAGAGCAAGCATGGGCGTTTGAGAATGTCACTGTTTATTTTTAATTGCGGTGTCCCTCCTTTGTGCAGGTTCAAGCGGTCAAAGATGTCGAAGTCCATTAGTAGAACTGGGAGGTGATGCCACTTCATTTGGTGAGAGGGTTCTTCAAATTTAAAAAAAGTAGTTGGTTTGTAATGTCCCTAAATGCCCAGCGGGTACCAGCTGTCAATCTCAGTTACCATTGGGTCAGGGCAAAAAAAGGTCAGAGAGAGTCATAAACCACAATGTGTTGTGAAATGTGCTTCCTCCGTTACCTTGTAGGCCTGAGAAAGGTTTGACCTTTCATAGGTATCCTAACCCAGCTCTGCATGATGCTGGCAGGGGTAAGTACAACACACAGCTCAAACTCAGAAACATTGCTTTCCTGTACCGTGCCTTGGTTTCCATACCTGTGCAACATGAAGGTGAATGTCCACAAGCTGCTAGTGCCAAAATACAAAACTCTGCCCACTGCTATTATCATTCAGAGGCATGGACACACCTCCTATTTCACACATAGAAGAGGAAGGTTTAATGTTAATTCATTAACAGCAATTGGAAAAATAACTAAAACTTTGAGGGAAGTGTTTGTTAATTTGTTAATGCCATAAGAGCCAAGTGATTTGGCTTTTCTTTGCAAATGACCTGTTTATCTGCTAAGTTGTCTGTCACTTCAGTGACTGCTCTCCCAGTCACCTAGGAAGAAAGCCCACTAAAAAAGCCACACTTAAAGCCTTTTCCATTGTCCTTTTAAACACACATTTACAAGTTATTCTATATTTTTGTTATTTCCCCCTTCATATGGATTCTCAAAAAGCAGACTTACTCCTAAACATATTTCTTCAAAACATTCTTAGACTGTACATGAAAAACAGAATAGTCATTTCGAGATACAATCTAGTGATGCATTCTTTCTTTGCAAGAAGTAATTACTCTGCCCTCTCTCCCCCATCTGCTGGAGCACAAAATGACAGGAAGTTTGGCCAGTGCTATGCCAAAAAGAAAGCAGTGAACTCGCTGTGCAAGGCCCTGTTTGGGCAGGAGCCATCTCACACTCCTTGCACTCCTAACTACTTGTACCTCTTTGGACCCCAAGCACAGGATGGCCTAGGACTGAGAACAGGACACAACAGAAAAGGAAGGAACACTGGCAGGTGGAAACCAGGAGAGGTTGAAGCTAGAGCTACAATCCCAGCAAGCATATTCCCTGCAGGAATTGAAAGCATGGCTCCCAAAATAGGCTGTGTATCATATCATTTTGGTATCCCAAAATAGAAGTGTATCATAGAAGTCTATCATACAAATCACTTCTATGCAGAGGACAACAGGATATAAACTAGACAGCACAGCTGTCACTGAGGAGGCTGGCCAGAAATGAATTGTCAGCTATCAGCCAAATACTTCAGGTGAAATCAGAATGCCTCACTAATCCTTCACTTGTCCAAACAGTACAGTCAAAAATGACAAAACAGCACATTCACTCAGTGAAACAGTAAGGTCCTTACAGAAAAGGACTTGTAGATAATACTGGCAGCATCAAAAGAGTCCCACCGAGGCTTGTTAGGCCAAAACTTGCCTGCCCGCAGAATGTAATCAGCTGGGTCCACTTTTAAGTGGTAGCTGCAAAATACTCCTCAAGTCTTGATCCATTCTGGGCAATTAATACTAAGGGAAAATCAGAGCAGTGCAAGTCAGCATCTGTGAAATAGATTTCACATGTTCCAAGATATGTCACTTTGTTTTCTTTTAAAGGATGAATATATTTTAAGAAATTAAATAGTAACAACAGTTGAGCAGTTCAAAGGCCACTGAAAGGTCTCTTTGACTTTCTACAGGCTCTCTAAAGAGCCCAATGGCAGCAAGCCACCTACTGCATCCCAGCAGTTCTCTCAGAACATGCTGACATCAATTAAAGCCTCAGCAAACAAAGAGAATGTGCATCAAGCATTTCAATGCCCTCTTTTTGTCATTTCCTTTGCTTTCAGACATTTCTGGAAGCCTACTTACCTGGATTCTTTTGCAAACCTTCCCACTGCAGCATATCTCAAATGAAAGTAACCTCCCTCAAACCTTGTTCAGTCCTTGGGTGCTTCCCATCTTGGAAACATGCCCACCTTGCTTTTCTGAATTTGAAAGCCTAACATGCTAATCTAGATCAGTCTTCATCCAACTAAATAATTGAGCAGGTAACCTTACTCACTGACTTATTTAAAAATTACTATGCCTCTTCCTGTTATAAACTGGATTATAATAGAGTACAAAAATAAAAATTGAGAATAATTGAGTAATTTCAGATTGGAAGAGAACACACTCTTCTTTGTTGAGTGTCTCTTTCTATCAGGAAAAGCAGGGGGAATGAAAATGAGAGACTCACCTTCAGGGCAGGAATCTCCACACTGTCACCAAGGCTAACAGAGCCAGAAAGAATAGTCCCTGTCATCACTGTGCCTTGACCCTTGATAGAGAAACAGTGGTCGACTGCCATAAGGAAGTGTCCCGAGGGGTCTCTTGATGGCAGGTAAGCCTGAGACTTCAAGACCTGAAAAAAAAGATAAAAGCAGCACCATGCCTGGGTGAAAAGTCATGACAGCAACACAGCAGAAGGCAGGCAAGCAGATGATTGATTGCACAAGCTTGCAATTTTACTGATTTCAGGCATCTCCCAATGAGCTTAGAACTCACCAATGTCAAATTAACTGTGTGTGCCATGGAGGAGACACACACAGAGCAGCAGGAAAAGTTCGATTTTCTGCCTTAGAAAGATTTGGTGCTGCACATTTAGCTTGGTTAGCAAAACCTCACTGGCGATAAAGTTGCTGCCAAACTCAATATAAACACTGCAGCAAAGAGAAAAAGAAATAACTGTACATGTGCCATCTCCCCCTCCCTACCCCCTCCCCAAAGTACAATTTTACAGTGTGTTTTGCTACTTCAGCTTTTTTGGATTCTGTGAAAATGAACTTATGTACAGATATTAGTGCCCCATAAAGCCCATCTCTGCCTCCCTCTCAGAAAAACTATAATACTGGGTTAAGTTTCCAAAGTCAACTTCCCCTTCAGATTTCTGTTAGCACCTCTTGAAGCATCAATCCACTAAGAAAAACTACATAGGTACCACATTCTAGAGAAATTCTCTGAGTTTAGGATTTTTCTTTTGCTGACAAATACTATGTTTCTTAAAACATATCATCAGACAAAAGATTTTAATTATAGAAAGGCAGTCATGTACTCAACAGTGCTTCAAAGGAACTGGTTCACTCCTGTCTCAAATCACTTTTGATCTCTGTTATACCACCTGCATATACACTTGGTATTGCCTTTAACGTCTGTTTTTAAGGTCAAAAACTGCAGCTCAAGCCCAAGCTGTAATGGCAGAACAATGGAAAGTCTCTTAGGAAGGACAGAAGGGATAATAGTTTGAAGTTCAATGGCAGGGCTCACACAGCATTTGCCAGCTCGTCTAATATTGGGTCTCAGCTGACAGAACAGCTGTAATGGGTGTTTCCTTTAAAGGTTTTAACCCTGAGGAACATCCCAGTAAATCTAACAGGAACCAGATGAAGGCAGAAGTAAGCACTTGAGTATCTCCTCATCTCTAGAAACTGCTGTGGGCAGATTGGTCCTGGCTAAGTTTAGTCTAAGGCCATACTACATCCCACCCCCATGCCCATCCTGAGTCACACAAGCCTGGGAGGTGATAGAGCATTCAGTACTCAGCAGCCCTGAGGAACATCCTGCCTTTATACAAGCCTGAGTGCCCAGGGCCAGACATCCTGAGATTTTTTGATGACTGATGCTGCACCTTACTGCAATTTACAAGTACTTTAAACCTGGCAGCATCCAAATCAGAATTTGACAACATCATTCAAAGAATGATGCCTTTGTTTGGGGACTATTTTCTGCTGTCTGAAGCAACAGCTGCATCCTTCCAGGGCAAAGACATTCCTTTCCCTAAGCTAATTACAGACAGCGTGACAAGTCTATTGCAAGCTACAAACTACTCTTAGTTATTTCAGGTGTCCTGCCCTTCACAGTACAAACTTCATGTGACATAACTAAGGGTTTTGAACATCTGAGAATGGATACTTTCATGTTATTAGTATGTTCTTCAGCCAGTACCTCAATTAATTCAGAAACACCCAGTGGATTCTCAGACTCTGGGGCTTCTGGTCCACCAGGCTTTGCTGCAACAGCAACAATAGGACACCCAGAGAACCTGAAAGAGAGAAAGACTTTCACCATTAGACCCCAGATCTCCTATATGCATCAACATAAAGAACTTCCAGGCTCATCTGAAGGCTAGGAAACTCTCTCAAATTCCAATTTATCTGCTCTTCCCCCAATGTGACTGACAATTTCTTCTTGAATTACCAGCAGATCAGCACTACTGGACTTCACTATGAAGGCTTCAGTCCTGCTCCACATTAGCTACTGATTCAATCCTGTAACAGTCAAATGCAAGATTCAGTTTATTGCAGAAGCAAAGGTCTGTTGCTACCCAGTCTTAATGCAGTGGTTTGCATCCAAAGTCATTTTTACCTGGAGACTAGCACATTCTTAACTTTCATTAAAACAATTATAATCCTAACTGTAAAGTCATACCCTTCAAAACAGGAGCCAAATGCAAGATACCACATGATGACTACCTGAGTCTGCAAGATCTGTAGACAACAGAAAGATGTGAATCTGCTGAAATCAAAGCCTGCAAAATTCACAAATCTCAAACATGCAAAGGTTCAGAGAGGCACAGTACAGCCAGCTGACCTCAGTTTACCTTTTATCCTACAATCAGTTTTATTCTTCAAATCCTTAACTTACAGCAGACTTTTTTTTTTTACTAATTCAGTCAGCAGGCTTAACTTCTGCTCCCTAAAATACAACCTAGTGTTGGTTATTGCATTTTTGCAAAAATCAGGATTAACCACATAAAACATATATTAAAGTAATGGAATAATAAATACTAATTACACCAAAAAGGGACTGGCTCTCATAGGTACTTAATTCTTGCAACAGAATGAGACCAAAATTATTGTGGCCATCCTCTTGACACCCACCCCCCACTGATTTTCTCTCAAAAGGGAGCAAACTGGAGGGAAGAGACAGTGCCTTGCTAAAGAAGAAATGTTAAGGTCTGTAAAGGGAGCTCACTCATTGACCCATCTGTAATCAGGCACATAAGGTATTTTCTTTGTTTACATGCCATAAGCCTGAGGCATCTAGGGACAAAGGGTAACAAAAATGTGCACTGAAAATTCCTGTTATTAACCAGAAAACTTTTGGAAATTTATTTTCATACAATTATTTCAGAGCACTGTACTGCGATAAACAAATTTATGCTGAACCAGATGCTTTACTCCTCTTCCCATACACCAGAACAAACTGGAGTAATTGTATACTGCATTTGGAGGCACTTCTAAACATGATCCAGCCCTACTGAAACTCTTACTCCATCACACCAAATTTCTTTAAAAAATAGAAATTCCATTCATAGAGGCAGCTTGCTTTTAGTTTTGGTATCAATTCACAGAAAACTAAGTTTTGATTAGGTAAATTTACAAGTATCAAACTACTCAAATATACAAGTTACTTCCCTCTGCCATTTCCTGACAACACTACAATAATTTCCCCAGCATTGGTGGCAACATCTACTCTACAACAGCCTTCAGCTTTGCTTACTGCTATGGAATTGCACATGCACACCTGTGTGTATAGTGAAAATATATCAACAAGTAAGGTATTTTAAAAAACCAAACCCCTCATTGCCATGCGTTTGGGGTTAGAGGCAGTTGTCAAATAGTATCAGCATATATCCTGCTAATAAGAATAGTTTAGAAATAGAAAAGCATTTTAAAACCACGCATTGGGAGATTCAAAGTCAGGTGGGAAAAAGGCTGTTTAGAAACTCCACATGCCCAAGATACAACAGGACAAGCACTTTGCAATCACACCCAGGTCAAAGCAGTGCTTTCAAAGCACCATCAAGCACGGACTGCACATACAAAACTTAGATTTGGTTCTCTCTCCTCTGTACTCTGAATCTTGTTCCTTAGATTCTTCAACTCAAAATGTGACCCAATAGTTATGTCCCCCTATATCCCTGAGAAAAGCAAAGATGTGCTGCAGTTTCTGTAACCACTAAATAAATATTGTGTGTATATTTTAGCTTCCCACTTCAAAACAGCCACATTCCCACTCATGAATTTCCCTGCACTTCACTCATCACATACCTCAACTAATGTGCCTAAACAGGGCTGTGTGCCAGCCTCCACTGTGCCAGCCAGAGCCATATGACATTATATAAACTTCCATCATTCTGCTTTCCCTAGTTGGGGAACATTTGTCATCCTCAGCTAAGGAAAATTCCTAACACTTTCTGTGGAGTGAAACAGACTTAAAGATTATAACAGAAGTTGCAAGCCCATAAGCTAAAAAAAATCCAACCAAACAAGAAAACCCACCACAAACAAACAAAAACAAAACAAAAAAACCCCAGACCACCAAAAACCCACCCCCACAACAAACACACCTAGCCAAACACACATCCATCAGTTCTTCACCTGGATATTCTGGCTTTGTATTATCCTACCCGAACTCCAAGCAGCTCTTTAAATCGAAAGGCTCAATTACAGGAAAGTATTTCTCTACACATGATACTTGCAGATATGAATTTGGAATTGCACCTGAGTTTCTGTAAATCTTTTCACCCTCTTCTCATCATTTTTGCTAGATGTGCTAGTATGTTTAGAAGCACACTGGAAGGGAAATGTTGGTATTTTTGTTCAACATTTTGTTACAAGTTACCTGTTAGTATTACTGCTCACTTACTTGGTATTTTCCAAGGTCTTCTGCATTTTCTTAGTCATCTTCTCAATGGCACTCTGTCTCTTCCCCTCTGGAAGGAGATCTATTTTGTTCAGAACTACCACCATCTTCTGGCAGGCAATTTGCCCAATTACCAAGCACTCTGCTGACTGTGTCTGCATCCCTTTTGTCACATCTATCACAAGCATCATTAAATCGATAATCTGGGCACCTGGAGGAGAACTCAGAGTTAGTATTGCCACAGCATAAAAAGATTAAGGATCATTTTCTCAAATAGTTTTCATTTAAAATTGTCAGCATATGTACAAATGCCCAGAAAGACAAACAAAACACATGTCAAAGTAAGCACTGAATGCCACGGCTCTTGTGAAATTAAGACCTTGGGAATTTATGCTATTATAGACTATCATCGGGTCATAAAAACCAGGGAAGAATATGATAGTTCAAGTCTAAGGCTGTTATCTCACTGCATTTAAAAAAATACTACGAAAATTAAGCTTGCAGCAACACAGGCATGACATTTGCCTCAGTTAAAAATTATAATCTAAGTAGCTAAGCAAGAATCTGATACAGCCAAAGAAATACACAGCAACACTGCAGGGAGCTGCACACTCAGAGCAACCCCAACAAGGGCCGACCATGTACTCTACAAAAACATCCACAAGCCTCAGTCCCTGCCTGCTTACCAGCATTTTTCTTTCCAAGTCCAAAATTTGATAAAAATGAAAACAGTGATGACCACAAGAGACAGGTTTATCCAAAGTCTAAAGAAATTCTTGAGTCCCTCAATGTTAGGAAGAGGCAATTTAAAACCTGCAACATATCATCATTCACTCCCCATTCGGATCCACATAACATGAGCATGTGATTTCAAGCACAGGAACAGAGATCTGATTCCTAGATCGCTTCATGGAAAAGCTCCTACATTTTAGGCTGAAGTTACCTACCATGCTTATGGATTATTTTTATTTTTCAAAGCATTGTTGTCATGAACCCATAATCTTTTGATTGAAGCAACCTGAATTTCATGGATCTAAATTAGTTTTCAAGGAAGATCTGATGAACATTGGGCCTTCCATTAATTACATTCAGAATTTTCTTGTTTCATTTGAGGTAAGTGAAATACTCTGAATACCAAAATAGAAAAGTGCAACAGACTTTAAATGTTGAGAAAGTTTAAACATAAAGAAAAACAGAAATTAAAGCTGAACTAACTACAAGAAAGTCATATGCCAAAAAAAGCACATTTTGAAAGATGATAAAAGCTAGAAATCATGTAAAATTCCAGCATTCTAACTTAAGTACTTTTAATAATTGCCTTAAGATCAGAAGAACAAGAAATCAATACAACTGTTCCTTGTTCCTTCGCCCTCTCCAGCCTTCCCCTTGCCTTTTTTTGTTTTTAAGGCTTTTACAATGGCTGTGACAACAGCTACCCTTGTTCTTAATTCCCATTTGTTCTTAATTCCCATGAACTCAGGATAGGAAATCATTCCAAGGTTGAAGTGCATGGGTGAATGAGCGGGTGGGAACTACAACAAGAAAAAAAATTATGGTTACAAATGACTATTTTAACCTACCAGAGCTTTCATCTTGTAATAATGAACGTTAAGCCCTTCGGAGCACTAGTTGGATAATTATGATATTTCCAGTGCTCCTGCAGAATCTTCTCCAATCATTTCAAATATCTCTGCCTGACAAACTGAAGATAGGCTTTATATCTTCAAAAGTAGTTTGCATTTTTTTTGTTTTGGGAATTGTACTGATTTAGAGCCTGCTTAAATTGCAACACAAACATCATCAAGACTGTACAAAAGGCTCAGACTTTATACACCACCCAAGTGCAGACCTAAAGGTCAGAAACCAAGGCAAACAAACGGCATGATAATAGTTTGAGTGGGACAAAGCACTTAAGAATCAGAATGGATCCACTTCTGTGAATACTTACAGCAGGGCTGTTCTAAACTTAACTATAAACTTATAATATTTTGTATTACACTATTCTACACAGCTGACATCCTCAATATGAATGGAAATAAATAATTAAAACCAAACAATCAAGTCCAATTCTTTATGAATACTATAAAAAGGATATTCTGGTAACACAACAATGCTGCAGCTTGAGCCGTACCAAACATGATTGTGACTACTAAAGCACAGTGATCCTCATGCTCCAAAACTAAGCCAAAGCAACCAGAACCAAACCTGGCCTTGAAAAGGGCAGCTCATAAGAGTCATTACATACAGTGTGGTATCTTTCCCTCCAAAAGAACACAAAATCTGCACTGAACTGTAATATGTAGTTTCAATAAAAGGGGCCACTTTACCTTGAAACTCTAAATCAACTGCTTTGAACGCATTTGTTACAAAGCAAATGCTTGCAATTGCTGTATTTATGAATCTATTAGCAACACTTTAAAAGAGCCATAAAAATCATCAACCCAGTTGCTAGAAGGTCGGGAATGTCTGCCTCGGGGCATTGCAGAGCAACGAGAAGATGAACAAAGAAAAATAACTGTACAGTCCATGGAAAAACTCCAGAAACACCAGAAGACACACCATGACACTCCAGACAAAAAAATACTTCAAGTCAAGGAAGCAACAACACACTCAAGTTCACAAACACTGTTGGCACAATTACTGTGCCTCCTCTGAAGCCCCAATGTGCTGACTGGCCACAGCTCCGAAGAGATGGCACAAGATGGGACAGAAGGCATGGCAGGCAGAGCTGGCACACAAGCAGGGTGGGAAGCTGCTGCCCTTCAAAGGGGTCGTGGAGCCAAGGCAAAGATCATGACAGCATTGACAGAAATACTTGAACTGCATTCTCCCCGAGGCATGAGGATGCTTTGTAATGCCTTGTACGTGTCTACTCGTGCATATCAAGGCAGGAGCGCTCAGGTTTACAGGACCCTTGAGTAACAAGGTAAAAAAAAAAAGCTAAAATTTAGTTCCTCAACTTTCCTTCTTGAGCTGTATAATAAACCATCTTTGACAATTCACCTTCTTCCCAGTCCCCCATCTTCTCCTACACAGTTTTACATTTTGTTTTATTCTAGAACCCATTTCCTTCATTGCCCATCATCCATGCAGAATAGTTCATTAAATACTGAAACAAAATCATCTAGAGAAGTGTACAAGGATTCACCAATGTCACATTTCAAATCAGGAAAACTGGCAGGTTATTTGTGCCAAGATGACAAAACTGTAACACGCCCCATCTACCTTGGAACACCTCATTCAGTACATTTTCTCCTCAAAACATATAAATGGTAATAGCAGACAGAATATGTTTAACTTTATATTCACTACTTAAATAATCTCTAGTAAACAATCAGTTCACCATCATATCAGAGTTCAGTCAACAAAAGACAAAATATTTCTGAATAATTTTCTACAGCTGAGAAAGATTTAACTAGGAACAGTGAAGTGAGGATGGATTATATGAGCATTCTCATGAATACAATCTCACTTGGAAAGATTTTTCAATAGGAGCATAAAAATGTTACAGAAATACTCTGTGGAGACTTGAAAAACAGTAACAAGAATAAAACAAGGTGAAAATATTACTCACACCTGCACTATACGATAACAAAATGCCAGCCATGGGTTCTTGTGCAAAATGAAACAGAAGAACTGAAAGAACAAAGAACTGAACTCCTCAAAAAAGGAGACAAAATATGGGCCTACACAGTTAAGAACAGTGATAGGGAAGACATTATGGATGATTTGAGTATTCCTCAAGCCTTCAGAGCAAGAAAATCGCTTGAAATTACTTTGAACAAAGCAGAGACACATGCAAAGGACAAGTCTGCATACAAGGAAGCACAGCAATCAAAAATATTTTATATGCACTGAAGCGGGTCACATAGAATCAATGAAAAAGTTAAACTAAGATACTCAAATTATTTCTACTACAGAGAAAATGGGTGTAACCTTTTATTTGCCACTTCATCTATGAAAGACACATTCAAGAACATTTAGAAAGATAAATCCTGACGTGTGATTTCTCACTTTGCTTGAAAATGAAAGATCAATTATTGGAGTACCCTTTGTGTGATGACACACAGCTCAGATGAGGCTCTGTAAAAAGCAAATGAAATAAACTAGTTGTCATCAGAAAACACAAGGGGGTGGAGAAAGATGGGAATTATATTTCAAAGATAAGCAGCTGAACCACAGCAAAAATAAAGTAGATAGTCTGAGTGAAGAAAAACAAACAAGAAAGATAAAACATGAACTGAGAGATTCTGGATGACAGCCAGATACAGGAAAAACACAAGACCAGCAGCACAGCATCACAGAGACTGCAAGTGCCAGCTAAACCTGGAGGCAGCAGCACTCATTTGTGCCACAAAAGTGACAGGGAACACAAAGCTCAGAAAATAAGAACACCTTCACAGACAAGATAAAGTCCAGCTACTGCTTTGAACATACAACCCATGCTTGCTCCTGAATTTTGAGGAGTATGAGATTATAAAAAGTCATCAAGGAAGTAATTTATTACTCTTTACTGAGGAGATTAGTTGAATCACAGATGTCAGAGGTTATGACATATTTCCAAAGAGCAGAAGGCAGCAACTCAAGCTTCCCTGAAGTGGCCACCAGCTCAATTTCTTCACGGGAAGAGCAAAATGATACCACTTGCAACATCATTCCTAGCTAGCTCTCACTCTTGGATCCTGAAAGAGCTCACCAGCTGCTGCCTGAGTACACTGAAAAAGAATAGTATGCATTTTAAAAGTACGTATCAATGAACTTTTAGTCTTTAGGAGAAAATTCACTGCATTCTCTACATTTGCATTATTTAATATCATATCTCTTCAAACCTTTGCTGAAACAGGAAAAAAGGCCTACCCAGAGTTCTAGGCAACAAGGCTGCAGACCTTCATCCCCTCCATCAAATTCACTCCCCATAAATGTGTTTAGTGTCACACACAATTAGTAAAAACCAGCTCTTATACCAGCGTTCACAGGGAAACACCATGGGAGTACCCAACACATCAGACATTTTCCAGAACAGTAGAGCACTGTAACTGCAATGCTTTATTCTGGAACAGAACATTACACCTTAAATAACAAACCTCCTTCAACCTCAAGCACAGAGGCTGCTGTGGTTCTGTGTGTTACATGAACTCAGAGCACCTTCCATTCGTGCAGCCTGTTGCATGCTTGTAAACTTTATACACCAACTCCCAGACTGAGCTGTGACCCTACAGAAAAATATAACATTAACACTAATTCAGAAAAAGAGGACATTATTAGATCTAGGAAAACAAACAAACAAACCCCCAAACACTTCAGCCTCATGTATTAGTTTACCAGCTCCAAAAACGTATTGCTATTTTATTATACATGCACTGAGCCCATTTTCAGAACCATCCAGTTATAATCTCCACGCACTAAATTAGCTACCAATTCCTCACTGAAAAGCCCACCCCAAAACGCATTTTCAACAACTAGGCAGAATCTCAGTTGCTTTGTCTTTACCAAATGTAGATCAAGAATAGAAGAGCATTTTTAAGTTGTATTATTTTGGCAAGCATAACTAAAGTATTGCATTAGATTCCCCATAATACATCAATATAAAGCTGATTTGGCTTGAAAAGGTAAAACCTGGTGAGTGGAGGGAAGAAGAGGGGATCAGGTCCCTGTGTGAACAAAGGGGAGGTTTTGCATGCCACACAAACATGGAACACAGGCACAGATTCTGACTGGTGGCTCCTTTAAGCTACTGTGTCCTGTCCTGTTTGTGGTAATCTTTTTAGCTGACTTTGCACAAACAGTGCAACTCTTGTTCACAGGCAGCAAAAGGAAGCAGAAAATGGAATTTGAAATGTAAAAATAAAATAATTGTGGGCCATGAGCTATAATTTGATTTCATGCTCTACAAGGAAATGAAAGAGGACTTCCTTAAACATACTTTTTTTTTTTTTTTTTTTAAATATGCTTTTTACCATGTTAGGATTTCCTCGAATGCAGAAGAGAAAATAGGATTGTTGAAAATGTACCGTTCTCAAGTATCATTGCTACTCAGGGGCAAAGCTCTGTTTTAATGTGCACTTCCCATTCTGGGAAAGAGGAAATTCTTCAATTAATAAACCGGGTGGACTGAGGCGAGTTTTTAAGGTTTAATCAATTTCATCTGCACACGGGATAAAAAGACCAACTATTCTACCATTTTTACCTCCACTATTCCACTTTCAAAAAAAAAAAAAAAGAAAAAGAAAAAAATGAAATCAATGTTTTATTTTGAGTTCTTTGAGGTTAGTATCTCCTGTCTCAGGAAATATTGTCTATATCATGCAGTGAGTATCCAGCTTCCCCTTTCCCAGCCCCCTCCCCCTGGCCTTTTTTGGTTAAGAAACTTTATTCAGAAACAACTAAATTATTCCCTGTTTCCATATACAGTTACACCCCGGGAGATGTTACAAGTCACACAGGATTTTGCTAGTTACCTTAAGGGAGGCACTGTGATGAATAAGGAAGATGTTTTACAGGATGCGGAATCTCCCAAAATTCAAACAGAAATAGGAGGTGTGAGGCAGGGAGAGGCATGCACTCAACTGGGGTTTTACATGAATTTACATTAATTACACATGAAGACACCTTCTGTAAAGCAATGCAAATCATGGATCAAAACCGATACAACTCCTGTTAGGAAACACTTTGAAAAGAAAAGGAACTCATGGAGTTCAAGCATCCCACCATCATTTCCGAAGCAGCCATCAGCAGCTCAGAGCACAAACAGGGAGCTGTGCAGCCTCAAACTCAGGATCCCTTGTAATATCTCTGACAGAAAGCATCAGACTGGCAACCCACAACACTTCTGAGTGCACAATAAAGCTTAAAATTAGAAGCATTATGTCATTGCATGAATTCTCTTCAGATGAAAACCAGCCACTATGGTTGGTCTGTAACTGAGAGCTGGAAAGGGAAAGAAGTGTGGCCATAAGGGCATAATTTTAAGAAGTCCATTTCTTGTATGTCAAATAACCCATCTATTACAGTTATTTATCTGTATACGCAAATTCAACTCAACTACAAGTAGTAGGTGATAACTGTTAATAAGAAATAAAAGGTTCTTTTGCAAAAGACCTCATACAAGAATCCCCTTGAATATACTTTATACTTCATCTGCCAGAAGAAACAGTGTGCCATATTGTTCTGAAGAGGACAAAGGCACGAATACCTCTACCATATCCTTTGTCAAGTCATCCAAGGATCTATCTCGTTTGAATAAGTTCTAACTACGTGTCAGAAACAAGTCTGTGTTCTTCAAAGGGAGGAAATGCCTGTAATGATTGAGTATGTCAATAAGCTTGATCATGCTGAAGTAGCATGAACAAAGCTGATAAAGCCTCTATGAAGGTCATGCTAAGAAAGACTGAGGAATATCTTCCAATAACTTATTATATGCTGGTCAAGCTATTGCAATACTGTACACAGGATTAAGCTTATATTAAATGGATGAGTTATTGAGAAAAAAAATCACAAACAAACCTTCAAGTGAAAACACTCTCAAAAAATGCAGTACAACACAGGAAGAAAGAAGGTTATCAAGACACCCTTTGCAAGGATTTACAGAATGTAAGGAATCCCATGTTGTCTTCAGCCTCTTCAGAGGAAGGCCAAAAGCACAAGCCTGAGAAATGTCTGAACACCTTGGTAATTTCCACCACTTATGGAAGAGACACTATTCTTAAGACAAATACTGGATGCCCTTATTGTAATCTGACTAGATTCACTGGTTAAACACACATTAAATTTACACATAATTTTGTAAAAAAACTAAAATTATAGAGAAACCTCCCTCCAAAGACTTCCAAATAGAAATTCACTACTAAAGAGAGATTGCTATGAACCTTTTTAATTAAGGTAACAAATTAATTTCCTACACTTGTCCTCCCCTCTCCCCCACACAAATGGAAGCTAAGTACACCTCACCTCCTCCCAGCCTGAGCATAAGCTGGAGCAGCACAAGTAATGGCCACTGCTAAGGATACATCCTTCTACAGCCAAGGAAAGGCCGCAACTAATATCCTTCACTTCCATGGTAAAGACAAAACATGCAAGGGAAAAAGGCATTTTTCCCCACGTGGTTTCAAGCCAGGGCAATCACACACTTTATTCGTTACTGTGCTGATCTACATCACTACCTGTACATAGGCGGCGATCTAGAAGCAATTGTCACTGAAGCAGAGCAGTGAAAAGGCTCTGGCACCTGGTCATGGAGGCTGCAGTTCCTTGAGCTGGGAAGTTCCTGCTCCCAGCTTTGCTTCCCCAGCACTGTGTTTATTTAGGCCTCCCACAGTTCATGGAGGGTCTGATGAAAGGCAAAGTTGAAGCTCAGACCAGTCGGTTCAATCCAGCCACAGCGGAGAGCTCTCCCTGAGACTGGCGAGGTGGCCCAGCTGCTGCAGGGAGAGCCAGAGGTGGCACAAGGGAGGCAGCAGGACCAAAGAGCCAAGAGCTGCCAAGAGAAAATGGGAAAAAGCAAAGCAAACCTCCTGTTTCTAGGGACAGGATGCTGCTGCAGGCCAAGAGGTTCATTGAACAGCAGCCTGAGGAACTACAGAGAAACTTAAAGCTGAATAAACAGTCCACATATTGTTAGGAAGAACTGAAAGAAACTCAAGTACATGCGTATATACACAAAACTAGTGCTATTACTTCAGAAAATTCTGAAAAGATACAGTCATTATATGCTGTTCAATGCAAAATTGTTTTACGTTTAGAAGCAGCAAAAAAAGGTAAAGTACTAGACTTGACCTATATCCAACATAATATTGAAATAAAATCCTGCTTTTTGATCTGGTCACTTTCTGGAGAAGGAATCTTGAGGTAGCTTCAAAAAAGGAAACAAGACAAATGCACTCAGGTCCTTCACATACAACTTCACTTACAAAGAAAAAATCCATGTTAACAGCACACAGTGACAAACACAAATGAAGCTGAGTGAAAGATGGGAAATAAAACACCTCCAATAAAAGAGCACAATCAATTATGTAATTTTAAGTAGCACAAGTCAAACTTAGTGCTGCTAAATAGCATTTGTCTTTAGACAAATAAAAATACAGCTTTATACATTAAGATTTTTAAAGATACATCCAGCTAGATGAAACTTCATTTTTTAAGAAAACATTTATGATTTTATCCCGTGTAAGGAGTATTAAAATGAAACTTAAAGAAAGGGACACTTTATTCCATCACTGACTTTGTTTGTCCCTATAAAACATTCATTTTGACTATTTCCAAAGAAAAGGTAACAAACCACATGAGTGACTACTAGGGTCTGGCATTTAAATTCCTGTTCTTTAAATAAATATTTCTGTTGAAAACCAGAAAATCACCCCAAATGAAAATCCTATAGACAATGAGGGGAGAGCAAAGCAAACAATCCTTGCCTTGTAACAAGAAATGCCATGTAATACATAGCATGTGTAAAAACGGAGGTAAAGCACCATATGAGAGAAGACGTCATCCTTCCTCCATATGCACAAAAGTCCTTTTCTGTAATATTACCTATTACTAGATCTGAATTTCTATATTGACAGGGCACAAACTGGACAGAGTCCAAAACAGACCTCTACTTATTTTAATGTTGAAAACATTAACTATGGTACAATTCAAGAAAGCCTACATATCTTGGAAGAGCAACAATCATTCTGAGTAGACACAGATGACTGCTACAAAAAAAGGTAGCATTTGCTAAATTACACAATACCATGGTATTTCAGCTGCATTAATTTCTTTCTTGGCTTGAAGTCGAAAGTGCATAAATTGTGAATTAGTTAGCAAACATTAACTTTTTAAAGTGTCATTCATATATATGTATATGCAAATACAGACACCAGTAAAAGCTGAGAAGTTAAATGTTTAGGATACTGCACAAAACTACAGTGCAGTTACTTAGCATTTTAGACTGAATGTCACTATACAGCTCATCAGACTTGAAGTACAATCAGGGGCATATAGTAAAAAAAAAAAAAAAAAAAAAATTTCATACACTTGAAAGCAAAAGAAAGTACCGAAGAAACCAACTGAGTTATTACTATCCATGTTGTAAACCTGGTTTGTCCAGGGGTTTTTTGTTTGGTTTTTTTTTTTTTGCACTACCTGCCTATATTACACCTAGCAGAAAAAAGGAAAAAAATTCAGTTTCGTATTTTGGAATTCAGGTTATAAACTATTTCAATAAGAAACAGTCATGTCAAGTTTCTAGGTTCCCAATCTCATACAAAAATGGCACCTGTAATTCCACCAACTCATATCAAACCCAAACTTAGAAATTTGCAATGAAGTGCCCTGCTCCTTCTGGCTGGAGTTTTTTAGTTCATAAACAAGGTTTCTGAAACAATGTGACAGTAAGTTGTGTAATAAATCAACACTTGACATTCATGCTTCAGGAGAAAAGGTGCAAAGTAGAAAAAAATGGATACTTGTAAAACCCTGCTTTGACCTCCTCAGACGATAATTGTGTGCTCAGGGTTCTAGTAAGCTTTCCTAGGAGCCTAATGAGTGATTAGGTCAAGTTTCAGACTTGTTATTCAGAGGTATTTTGTTTTGGTATCAATGCCACGTGTGTTTTTGCACTGCTCTGAAGAGTTAAACGTAAGGTAACATTACACTTGGGCCTTATATAGTGACCATAAATGGTCCCTGATGGTCCATAAAGTCTTTACTATAAACACTGAAAAGCAAACAGGTCAGAGGACCAAGAACAAAAAAAATATCCTTTTTATAGTCTTGACCCATATCAGCTTTATGTTTGCTCTCTACAAGATCTCCTGCCAAGTTTCAAGAAAAAAAATGATACTTGCATGTGATAATGTTAAATACATTGCAAAAAATATAACTCCAAGTATGACCATTCTGTCCTTTGCATCTTTCAAAGATTACAGACACTATCTTTGAAGCTATTTCCAAGACCTGAAAGAGAAAACAGTGGCTTAGAGGTATAAAAAGAATCAAACCTCTGAAGAACTGCAAAGGCACTGAACCTGCACCAATGAGGACATGAGCCCATCCCCAGTTCTGACTGACTTCCACACATGTGGAGCCTTCTGCTCCATCTCTCATTACTCAGTTCACACCACACAGAAACAGACTATTCCCAGCTTCAAGAATGCTGCACCTGAGGTTTCTCCACTAACTGGAGTGTGGAGACAAATATTGAGTAAAAGCCTCTGTAGTACCTACAACCATGGGAATTCCTGCTACCTCCCTGATACTACAGGATCCTCAGGCCAGAGCCGACAGCAGCCTATACCAGTATGCCTTTTATTACAAATGACAAGTCATACAAAATCAGGTTCATACCGGAAAGAGAAAAGCAGTACAGAAATTACTGGAATAACTCTGTATATTTTCCAAGATTGTTTCAGGGAGAGATGCACATAAACAGCCACCAGTGCACGTATTTTCCTTCAAAGCAGTGAGCTGTTTCAGTAAGTGAACTCCTGTATTAGCTTTTCAGACAATTTAACACGCTGATTTCCAAGAACAGACCAACTGAAATGTTTCCTAACCAATCTGTTCATATTTCTGTCCATATTTGAATCTACTATAACATACAGGCCCCATACTGGACTCAGAGGGGGCAAAACCAGACTCATGAACAATAACTACAACGTTTCTATAAATTCTACCCTCTATAAGTACTATTTCACACTCAGCTCTTCAACTTTTCAAGCTCTTTTAACATTTGTACAAGATGGTATCTTTCCATTAGCATATCTAGGATTCGATCACATCCATGCCCCCATGTTGTAACACAAAGAGAACCAGCACATCTCAGAAATCCTTACACAAGCAATACACAACTTCAGTACTTGATTATCTCAGGATAAAAAGAGTGTGCTATGCTTAATGACCAACGAGTTCATTTTTTTCCTTCCCAGAGGACTGGAGAACCGTTACTACAGGGCATCTATTGCCTCCCTCTGGGTGCTTTGGAGAATTACTGAATTACAAACATCTTGGAACATCTGTTAGAATTTCTTTAAGCATGTTTTAATCAGTTTAATATTAGATGTCAAGGAGACTTTTTTGCTATCTTTGTGTTAACTTCTTCAAGTCCTGCCTAGCCAAAGGATATCTCACTGTAAATTCTTGTTCACTCTTCTGCTGTATCTTTGAAAGATCAGTCTAAGGAAAAGTTCCATGCAGCAGTCATTGGAGATAAGGACCATCACACAGGTAGACAGACCTGAATATACATTTAGATATGCAACTCCAAACTTCCAAAACCTATAAACAGCAGTTTGCATGCAGCTGAAAACGAGTATAGATATGAAAGTTGTACCTGAGAGATACTGCTGAACCACCTTGAAATTCTTGACTCCAATAAACTTTTCTCTACTTAAATTCAATGTTTTAGGCCAACTACTCTGAAAATCATGAAATGCCCTGGAATCCCCAAGAAACACACAAGTTATCACCTTGATCAGAGATTTGCTACAGGATTCTCTTCTCTCCACCCCTCTGTCAATTCAAGGACATTAATCTTACAGTGCACCTGCAGCTTTAGATACCTCAACCACCACCAGTAATAAATTGATTTAAAACCTTATACAGATCAAGAGCATGTTTCTACAAGACTGACAAAAATAAATTTTCTTAAACAATTCTGTCACCAAGTCATCAAGTCTACAAGTAAAACTCCAATTAATCAGATTCTAAATCATTATTCTACAAAAAAAAAAATAAAGTGTTCCATACCAAGCTGAAAAAAAATTATGTGATTCTGCTCTTAAATTGTTGCAAGCCCTAAGCTACCTTGTCTCTGTCTTTGAAATAAAGTAAGCAAATGTCTTGCACCCTGCACTAAAGGAGCTTGTTTTGTATTAAAATCCAGTCCTATTATGCTTTTTACAACATTGTATGCAACACACTGTCCTAACAGAAGAGTTATGGTAGAGTATGGGAAGATTCCTGCACAGGTCTCAGATGTGCTTCATCTGAGAATGTGAAACAAGATTTTTTTTTTTTTTTTAATTGACAGTTTACATTTTGCTTTTTCTTTTTTTTTTCCTCTCTGCTGTCCTCAAAAACAAAATAAAATTGAAGATTGCTAGGGGCAATGAAAAACGCATTCTTTAATTTTCTCTTCACCCTCCACAATACTGAAATAACATCAGTCAGGGTTATAAACATCTGTAATTGCCAGGGGAATGTACAATACATTCAGAAACTCCAGGCCCACATATCCTGTAGCTCTGCACTTCACAAACAAAAGGTTGGGGAAAGAAAGAGGGGGTGGGGTACAGGGAATAAAGGCTTAAAGATTAAAGTCACAGGCAGAGACAGACGGCTCCGTTTTTTAATAACTGAAAACACGAGTTGTGCCTGAATGTGCTCATTGTTTTATGGCAGGGGGGAGAGTCTCCGCATGCTGGACTGGCTGGCGACAGAACTGCCTTTGCATCAAAAATAAGATTTGCAAAAAAAAAAACCAAAAAAAAACCCCAAAAAAACCAAAAGACACCAAACCCATGCCCTAATTTCCCCTCTTGCAATGGTTAATGATGCTTTTAGGTAGCAAACAACAAATTATCCCACCTTACCTTTATTAAATTGGGGAAAACTTCATGACTGGAAGTATTACCTGATGGAAACAGTGTAAGGCACAGCTGCAGAGATGGCTGAAGGTTTTACGCTGTGAAGGAACAGACTATGAACAAGAAGAGTCATATATAACAAACAGGCACATCTAGGGAACAACAAGCTTATAAATCTAATTCTGATAGGTTCTTCACACAATAAAACCAGTGCTGCAAGGCTGAATTATGGTATAAGCAGATTTTTATATGGTTTCAAGAAGTTTAGCTGTCATGAGGAAGTTCTTAAGTCCTTACTTTTTAAAAGCATCAGCAATACTTTTAGTGAATGAAAAGTTTCATGAGCTGGGTTCACTTCAGTCAATAAAAAATGCCATTAGTTTAAAATATTGCACTACAGCATGAAAAAATTGCAAGTATTTCTTTTAGGTTTTAAAGTAATTTTTCTCTCAAAAATTTAGGAGTACAAGCTCTTGCACACTACATGGCTATTCAGTATCGATGATTACAAATGTGTATTATTTTTAAATTCCATAATACTAATTTTTCTAATCCAAATAATCTAATACTTATCATGATCTATTTCAGTGGAAAAATTTTTTCGGGTTAGATCCCACCAGTGCCCAGGAACCCATCTTAAGGTCAATGCAATGAGGACAGTTCCACTGCTGGGTGCCAGTGAACCACAGGTAAACAAGCAGCCTCAACAAACATATGTAAACAAAAACTATTAAATCATTCTTTCAGTTTTATTCTAATCTGGCCTCAGACGTTACCATAAGAGAGCTTTTGTTTTACTGCATTTTTTTTTACCTGCCAACTTTGCTTTAAATACAGACAAAAAGGAGATAATTCAACAAGACAACAGGCTCTTTCATCTAAAACCATGAAACTCCCAGTCATAACTTCTTGGGGAAGCCTAAAATAAGGAGCAGGGAGGCACACAACAGGAGTCAGTGAAAAGTACTCTCCTGCCCAAAGCAAGCATGCTGTGCCAGGAGAAATCAGTGGCCACAAATACACAGCTCCTCAGCCAAAAATGTCAGACCTGGAATGCTCCAGCTATCATCCCCTCTTTGTTGATGCAACACTTTTGCATCATCAGCCACTGGATGTCTTGTTGAGATTAAAAATATTGTGGAGAGTTACTGTCTGTTTAGCAAAGAAAAAAAAAAAGACAGAGTCCATGTCAGAAAGGGAGGGGAAGGGAAAAGCCGAAACATGAGCTCATAAGCCTGATGTGGAGGATAAAGGCAGGCTTTGTTTTACCTCATTCATACCAAGTACGAACAAGAGACTCATCACTGTTTTGAGCTTGAACTGCAAAATTTGTTTTGTATGCAGCACTGCAAATTTTTTTCCTCATGTAACTCAACTACCCCTCTTTCTCAAAAATAGCTTTTGCTGATGCTCTGATCAAGCATTTAAGCCTAGATGAAACCTGTATAATAACACTCTCAATTCTGCCCCCACACTACACATTCTGACACTTCAGAAGCACCTACAAAGGCATTCTTACATAGTAAAGACCAGCCTTGGTTATACCACTGATGTTGTCCTGAAGTTCTCGTGCACTCAAACAAAGTAACTAAAATTAAAATATAGGAATATTTAAAAGAAAAGAAAAATCACTTGGAGAACACACTGGCTACCTAGCCACACTAAGAGTTAGGCAACAGTTATTAAACTGGAGATACTTCTTTGGGCTAGAAGTATTAATTCTTTTTAAACTTTCAAATGCAGAATTCAGTTCAAAAATACAACATAATGTTTAAAAGGTACAGTCTTTCGAAGATTAGAGGTAAAAAAAAAAACCACCAGAAAATAAGCCTGTCCTCTGAAAAAGACTACCCACCAGTGCTGTCCTTAAAAGAGCTCAAGGGCAATACCAAAAGGCAGCACAGGAAAGCAGAGCCTGGATTCTACTTTCGTGCTCCTAGGAAAAGGCAAAGAGGGTGGTAATTTACCGTGTACAACCAAATTGTACATGAAAGTTTAGAACCAGCCAATTAAAGCTAACATTATGGAATGGAACTGAGGTCCGAGTGGAATGCGTTAGACACGCATTCCAGACAACGGCTCCAGAGTCCGCCTGCGAGGCGCATACTGTACAAAGTACAAAGGGTCAAGAAGTTCCTCTCAAAGAGAGCCCCAGCTCCGACCAGGAGTCAGGACAGCTTGCCCAAAACACAGACGTGGTGCCCAGCTGCAGAGTGACACCATGGCTACAAAACCAAGTCATCATCTGCATCGACAGAATGCTATGGAGAGAGTTAGAAAATTTGTCAATCAAGAAAGGGCAAATCTCACAACAACTGAGAATCAAATGGACGGGGTAACAAGGAACAAAGAAGACACTGGATCTGGACACTGATCTGGACACTGGAGGAGAGGGTACAGTCCCCTACAACTAACAGCAATAAACATGCCTATTTCAGTTAAAAATCTCTTATATATATCTCTTTCATACACTCAACCACAGCTTTGCTTCTCTTAAACAGGTCAATGTAGAACGAGTAGAAGAGTTACTACTACCTAGTGGGAAGTTGGAAGACAACTACCTCAAGTTATCAGGACTATATTACATTTTGCCTTAGAGTCTTCTGTACATGGGAGCACAGTGAACCCCAATTTGATGCAAGTTTCTTGATTTCTGTGACAGTAATGAAGAAAACAGTTGTGTTTGTATTCCTGCTGCAGAACATAACCAAACAGAAACACAAAGAGAGAACAATTATGTTACTTCTTGTGTCATATATTTCAACATACAACTCCACACACGTGTGAACTGGGAAATTAATTCAACATCATGATCCAAAATTCTGTGAGATTTCTATAACACTAACACACTAACTTCCAAACCTTCACCATCTCCAAACACCGACAACAATTATAATCTTTACAAGAACAGTATTGGGATAAAGGACGAAAAACAGATTCATGTAGAAAAAGTAAGGTTGTTCTCAAGAAAGACACCCTACAAACAATCTCAGTTTCTATGTCAAGTTTTAATTTCAAGCACCCACATAACTACACCGGTGCAGCAGTACAGCATGCAGAAAGAAATATCAAACAAATCAGTCCCAAACACATTAAAAATGCCAGTTCTGAGAAATAGATTATTTTCATTCTGTGCAGTGTGCACAGATAATTAGGGCCACAGTAACCAGCAATACTTTGGAAAACTAATTTTTCTGGACACATTCTAGGCAGCAGACAGTTATCCTGACTTGCCCATGCTAAGTATTAGGTGCTTTGCTAATTTACAAATTTCAGCGTAGGGGTAGCTGAAGAGTTAATGCTACCATTAAATTGTTCTGGCTAAGGTTTTAAGACTTTATACTGAACTACCAAGGGAAGTTTTCATATGCAAAAATCACCACAAACTCACCACTTGAAAACCAAAGTCAAAGCAGTGATTTGTTAGTTTCTTCTCAGTTCACTTTGAGTTTTCAGTGTTTGTGCACAAAGGCTGTAACTTCTGTTTGTCTTAAAAGATAAATTGGATTCACCACTCAAATTTCATTAAAGATTTATTTTATATTTAGTTCTCTGGCCTTCAGTCCATGGCAGACATCAGGCCCTGCCTAACAATTCACTACCTAAACATGACAATAGCAAGCATTTTGCATAGTTTGTCATTCCACTAAGTCACATCACATTGTGCCAGAGACCCTTCTCCGAGGAGGCCATTATCGAGCACATGGTACTATTTCATACCTCCTGCCAGGGCAGCACAAGGGCTTCTGACAGTGTATTTATTTTTATTTAAATTTTTGCTGACTAGGATTGCACAAGATACACACCTCATTTCAGAGCAGTCCTAAGGGGTCAACAGCCATGTAAATCTCCCATCCCAGTACTTCAGGACAAAACAAACTATATCATGTGGATATGCTATCTAAATTGCCAACACCACAAAGCACTCCAGAAATTGCAGGGTGTATGGCATTTGTGGTTCACATTATTACATTCTCCATATAATTAATAAAACTCCACTAAAATATAAAAGGTGATGCTCACCATAAAGGAGAAAAGCTGTACAAAGTTTAATTACTAAATAAAACTAGGCACAATACTTGCCAAGATTAGAATTTATACTGTGTTAAGAGGGGCTGGAATTTAATGATCTATAACCACACAGAGATAAGAGACAGTAGCAATGCCTGAGCAAATGTTTTCCAAAGTACTAATAGGAGGCAAGGTGAAAAATCTAAGTTATCAAGATTTATAGCCAGATGACTTCTTAAAAAAAATTTTACAGCAGAGTGAGTGCCATAAAGATATTCCAAATTTCACTGGTAAAGTATTAGTTTAAAAAAAATATTTTAAGTGCTTTGAATTATATACTTTATTGTTTAAAATTAGATATTCATGTGAATGAAGTTTTACAGCCAAGGAGCAAAATACAGACCTGGTCTGACTTCATATTGGTTTGGACCTTAATCCTGCAGTCTCCCTTACTGAGTTCATTCCTACAAGGCTACATGGATTTAGAACACCCAGCGGGGCACTGAACTGGTACTTCTACAACGCTGCAAGTGTGCATGGCACTTCACAGATAAACACAAAACAAGGCCCTAGGTTTAGAAAGCTCACAGACTAAATTTAGAGCCATTGCTCCCTAAAATAATGAAAGTATTTTAATCTGTGACACAACCATGTTATGTTATTGCTTCAAGTCTTATACTTAGAAAAGCATAGATCTTTGGGACGTGAACATATAGAAACCATCAACGTACAAAACCAGGCCCTTTATCTCCAAAAGCCCTCATAAATAAAGGAAAAAAGTTTTCAATTACATATTTTGAAGAATTTCCAAAAGCGAAGTTGTTCAGCACAACCCTACACAGAAATTTCATAAGACAGCTCAAACACTATATAAACCAGAACATGATTATCTAATCATAGATATTTCAGTATAATTCAGAGCAAGTCCTTCCAGCATTTTCTCCAGGATGAGTGAACTGAATAAAATACAAGTGTTGACACAAAGCTACAAGCATTTTACAAGCAGTAGTGGCAGTTTGTGTAAGCTAAGTTTGTGAGCACTAACACCTGTGGGTTAAACAAAACATCACTCAAGCTCAAAACCTTCAAAGAGAACAGAACTGTGACAAAGGAGGACCATCATAAGCGAAGTACAGCAGGTCGCCCAGTTCTGCATCCTACACCCACCCTCCTGTTTTATTTGATGATTAAAAACCACTTTTTTCTCACAAATCGAAATTTAAATTTTCAAGCTAAAACAAAAGCTGACAGCATCCCCAGGGAAGTGGGAAGAAAGCCTACAGAAAACAAAGTCTGCTCAGAATACACATTGCTCTGCCAGGCTCATATGACCAGCTCTCAGGAATGCTGGCACTGCTCAAGTTATTCACTGGAAATAAGCAACAAGGAAGAATCCTGGATAAACAAGAAAATAACATGGAGTGCAAAGCACTACTGCTGCTACTCCAAAGTTGTAACAGTAAATTTTCATTTAACTGCACATTGCAAGAGAACACCAGTCCCAGCAAAAATCCAAAGAGCAGCAAGTGCAGGCACTGAGCCATCACTCTCTAGCTTGGATGGGGTTCTAGAAAAGAAGTGCCCAGAAGTCCAGTAATGTCATCTGCCCTTGCCAATCTAACCTCTGTGACTAAGAGAAGAAATTTCTAAGCATGAGCACAAAACAGGATCAAAAGTATATCAAAGTATACAAAAAATATTTAAAGATTACACACTCCCCTCTTTTACAAAACCCCTTCCGGGATGCTTTTGCCTTGTACGAGCCTTTTTTGTATTTTTCATTATTGCTTTTCACATTTTGTTAGGTCTTGTTTCCCATTCATATCTTGTAGACTCAGAGAGCACAATAGATTCTAAATTGAACTTCCTGACAGTAAGAACTAGAATTACAGAACAAGGGATGGAAAACTCAGAATGAGAATTTAATTTCAAATGAACTTAAATAAATATACTTCATTTGTTATCTAACCAGTTCGGCCTTCACATCAAATGATGGAGACAACTGCTGTTGAAGAATCGTATAATAGTAACGGAAGAGAAATACAATGGAACTTTACTAAGTATATTCTTACTGACAATTTACTGTAGACTTAAATTAAATTTTGTTAGAAGATTTCCTTAAAGTACTTCCAATAAATTATTTTTATTAATTATGTTTAAAATGTCATAGTTAATTTGCTTTTGAGGAAAAAATTATCTTGCCATTTTGCAAAAATATAACATTGAAATAAAGCGTATGAAGAGGGAAAAAGGTATGTAGGTACATAAAATGAAATAGTCTAATGATTGGTATACACAGAAGAAAAAAATCAAATAATCATAGAAGTGGATACTTAATTTTTTTCCTCCCTTAATAAAGTAATAATGGCATCCGTTTACATGCTTTTTACCTCTAGTGTCCTGTTAAAGCAAGGTATACATTGGGCCTGGGGAGTGACCTGAGACACTACAAGAGGGGAAAAAAGGTTTTAAAACAGTTTTCTCATCTGTAGTTCCCATGTTTTAAGCATACCTCATGCTTCCTGTTACTCAGAAAAACAAGAATTCAGTGTACAATGAGAAGATTTGCCTGTCTCTGGGACCTAGATTCTGTTGGTCCATGGAAAATTGAATCACAACATCTCAAAGTACACAAGTTTTAGGAAGGGCTTTACCAGCAAAATGAAAGCTTTGAAGTTTTCAGTCCCAAGAGAGCAGCAACAATCTCTTCCCTCTGCAGAAGCACTGGGCAGGCAGAGAAGCCTATTTCACTGCAGCTCTGTTAATAAGCTGGAACTCAGGCTTGGATACTGTTAAATCTGGAAGCAAACCGATCAGATAACTTTAAAACATGTAAACAGAAAACATGAAACAAACAGAAGTGAAGCAGTGTGGGTTATCAGCAACCCAACTCCCCCTGCCACAAACCACCATAACTCTCAGCCCAACAGTGCCCACTTGAATTTAACCCCAGTTATGATACAAAACAAACAAGGGCAGTTTTTAAAAGTATCGAGATCCCTTTCTTCTCCCTCTTATTCATACAGGGAAGGACACCATATAAACATCAAGAAATTGGTTTTCAATCCCATTTCACACTACATTGTCCCTCCTCTTCTCCTTCTTCCTTGACATCCCTTTAGGTAAATAAGATCTTTTAACTCATATCTGGAACTGCCAGCTTATGAACATAGAGAAAAATCTATTCCAAGTACAAGCTTCCAGAGCAGCCTGCTACAGAGCATATTCCCCCATACCTGAAAGAGGCACACCATGAACCATTGATGTTCAGCAGACAAAGCCTTTGCAGATGGACTTCAGAAAGGAATTCTAGAAGTCCAAAGCGGTGTGAAAAAGAAAACAACAAAAAAAACCCAAATAAACAAAAATCCCGAAATCAAGCCTCGCTTTTTTTCTTTTTCATAAAAATCAGAATAGATTATCATTTAAAATTATGCCAAGGCTATAAAGCCCTCTCTACTACTTTCTTTCGTGTTCTTACATGGCAAGAAAAAAAATCTGCTGAAACTGCTTGGCATCAGCCAAATTCAATAAACCAACACTATCTCCAACTGTAAATGCATCACTAAGATAAACGAATGCATAATTGAAGAGTACTAATCACTCCTTAATGAAATGCTGAAATCACCAAGAAAGAATACAGCCTTGGTGATTAAAGCTCAATTTTTTAGGTGATCACAGCTAACAGAAAAAGAGATTACAACTCATGCATTTGAAGTATTTTACAATTATTGTTACCACTTAGCAGAAAAACATATTTTCCAGAATGTACTTAATTTTGAAAAACTGGCTGGATATTTTGCTGACCTATTACATCATCACATTTGCCACCGACAGACTATGCCCGAGCTTCCCATATTTCCATCATGACTTAACCACAGAACTCTACTCTCATGACAAGTTCTCATAAATGGCCTCTTGCAGCTGCGCTCACTTTGGCTGCTTTTACTGCATCTATACTGTACAGTGCTTCTGACCCAGAAATTAATTTGTTACTGCTAGAGAACATCAGACTCCACTTTAGCATCCTCTTAGCAGAAACAGATTTTTCATTCACAGAACTTACTTATCCCACTTCCGAACAAACAGCGCATAAAGGGGAACTGGGACAAAAGTGTAACTCTTTCACATAAAGCTTCTAAACTGACTAACATCCTCAAAATGAGTGCATTTTGATGATTTCATCGTGTCATCCTGAAAATTTTCAGCATCCAACAACAACAGTAAATACAGGTACACTTGAGATGCTACAAAATTGTTAGCTCTCCAACAGAAAGTGAAACTATCATATACTACTAAAATAAATATTAAACACTATCACCTCAAACATTCTTGTAACTATTTTGTTCCAACTGTTCTTACAGGAGCTCATAAGTTACTGCAAAAAAATTTAAAACAGTACACAAGCCTTGAAAGGATACTGTCAACTAATTTAAATTTCACATTAGTCATTTCTGGTTTTACCTAGGATTGACTCAATTATATGCAAGAACATAACAAAACATTCCATAAACCTGACATCACTTTCTATGTGATCTGTTCTCTTCCTAGCTTCACTCCACCATTTTCTTAATGGGACAAAAATAAATACATTCTTTACAATGCAAAGGAAAAAGAAAAAAGTACAGTGACCAAAATAACTTTCATCCACTGCATCAATTTGAGTGCAAGTCTTAAAAAAAACAGCATTCTTCTACACAGTAAGTTTAGGGCTCACTGGTTTCTTGGTGCACGGTAAGTAAAGAAACAGACAGCTAAATTTATCTTCACTTTGCTTTGTTTAGCTTTAACAAGCCAAAAAAGAAAGCATTAAACCCCACAAAAGCAGTGTTGGCTATTACTAGAATAATCAACTAGTTTACACTGTAAATAAAATTTAAAAATAAAAGCAAGCACATTTAGGGACATACGATGAAAGTACTCCCAAACATCCGCCTCCATGTAATTTGTTAGTGAAGACAAGTTCAGTAATGAAAACACACCTGAGACAAACTTTGCGTAAAGACTGAATTTTCAGTCACTTGTTCTGGTTTTTTGGGATTTTTTTAAACGCAATTTAGCTTCAGTTCAAAACTCTTTTGTTCCTTTAAGCAGAAAATTATTTTTTCTACACAAAGCTTGGTACAGTTCAATTTAACCAAATACACTTTTTTTTTTTAATTTCCCCTAAAAGCCCTATGCAGCACCACAGACAGGTGAATTTCTTCCCACAAGAGACTCCAGTTCAACACCAATTTTAGACATAAAAAACCACCATTGCTGGATATAGCAATACACACCAGAGAGAAAGGGAAGAGCTCAACTACAAACACATGGGCAAACACCACCAGCACCACAACTTTGTCACAGCACTTGAAATAATGGGAGAATCTCAGTTGTTCATCAGGTGAAAAATCCACTCAGAAAAAAAAATACTCATGATGGCCCCTCTCACAGGGTGAAAACGTATCACACAGCAAGCAAATCCAAAGAATAAAATTACTTCCTTAAAAAAAGTTGTCGGGGTGCCTAACTTGTGACTTTTGAATTTTTAGCCATACACAAGAACAAATATTAACAATTATTTCCATTTTTTAATTATTTGCTTTATTTATAAATATAGAAACAAACAGATATCATTTCACTGAAAAACCTTGCTTTTCAGGCTTTAAGGAATTTTTTAATTAGGCATATTCTCATATTATTTGAAGTCATAATATAACCAGACAGGGGCCAGGTTTCAGTTTCAAATGCCCAAAGCTAGTCCCTTAAGTGAACAGCACTGCTGACACTTGGTTGCTTTTTGTTGATAGACTTTTTAATACTCTAAACTGAACACTCATCATTTCAGAGATCAGGGAAAGACTCTACTGCTGAATGCTTTTAAGAATGACAATGCTTTGGAATTTCTTTAGTCTATAAATGCAACCTAGACACCTAAAATTAGGTACTATTTGAACCATTTTCCGTATTTTCTGATGAAATGTGTCTTGGTCAGTTCTTCTGATGTCTTTAAAGGATACTTCCTAAATTAGAGTACAAACTCAAAATGTTTTCCACTTAACACACAGTTCATCTTTTTTTTCACAAATCTTCAGAGTTAGGGGACAGTACAGTCCCAAAATTCTGTACATACAGAACTGCACAATAAAGCCGAACACCACAAAATACTTATCTGCATCTTTCCATCACACAGCAACGCTGCTGCACACGTACATTCAGATTTTACAGAATGGGGCAATCTACCTCCACAAAGTTGTCTGTAATTCTTTTCAAATCTAGGCTTATGTTCCTCCACAACCAGCACCACCACACTGGTGCCATCCTCCAAGATGCTGAACACCTCCAATAAGCACTGTGAGGGTTAAGAATAACACTTGCTGATGGGTCCCAAGCCTTTTGCAAGAGATCATTCACAGAAACCTCCCTCAGCCCACATTTACTACTACTTCTCTCCTGTTAGCAGGTGACCAACACTCAAGAGCCGCTGCTGCTGCTGCGCTCACCCGACGGCGACAGCCCAGAGCCAGCAAGGAGCGAGCTGTGCCACAGCGGTACTTTGCACGTGCACTCCAAGCCACACTCTAAATCATTTCACACACTGGAATGTCAGCGTGGATAAGCACTGCCAGAACACGACACAGAATCGCCCCAAGTCAACCACAGGTTCAGGTAATCATGACCTCTCTTTCTACAACATAAATGCATAATTTCCGCACCACTCTTTGATGAAGGGACCACAGACTTAAAAAGAGGAAACAATTACAGTCATTAGAATTTCACCCAAGCGTGAGATTTAATCTCAGGCCATGGTCTTGCCAATGGCTGTGGGGGTCTCAATGGAGACAAAATTGCTCTGTGGGAGAAAAAAATGCCTTGATGATGACATTAGTCAGCAAGAGAGACTGAGCTTTGTCTTCCATCCAACAGCACAGTCAAATACAAGGAAACCAGTTTCCCTCCCCCTCTTCTTGATCCTAAAAAAGAAAGCTACCATTTTGTTTTTCTCTCTGAAATGCAGTTTTTGCATACTTTGGAAAACTTTCTTCCCCAAGGCATTACTGCTGGAAGGCTTATTTTTAATATAAGTGAAGTCGATGTAAGCATGAATAAACATCTATGACAAAAAAACCCCATTTCCCATGCCTATCCTTATTAATATGATAGGATAGTTCTATCAACAACTCTCAAACACTTCTATAGGTTTTCTTTACCCAACAGGTTCTTAAAGACCATTTCAAATTTTACATATACAGGAGAATCATATCTAAAGTATATTCACCTGCTCTACAATGCATTTAATGGAAGCAAGACAGGTAAAACTTGGCTGAAAAAATTTAAGGCAAAGTTTAAAAATTAAAAAGAGCTCCTGAGATCCAAGAATACCAGCTACTCTCATATGCCAATCATACACTGCATCCCAAATAAGACAGAAAACAAAGGAAAATGTAAGCACAAAAGACAAGAAAGTGCTACAGGCAACTGTATTAAATTCATTTTTCCAGTACTGCAGAAAAGAACAGTCCTGCAGTGGACAAAAGAGTCATCATCATTCTTCTATAACATGAAGTAAAAAAGGAGTTTCTCAACAAAACTATAAGCCCAAATGAATCATCTCTCCTCTGGAACCTGAGGTGAGCGAGCCTGGATTCTTACCCAGATCAACTTCTATAAATCTCAAAATTCAAACCGCAATTTTTATTCCCCCTTATCATCCTTTACCTCCAAGATGCTCCTGAATACAATTTATTCATTTTTATTTAAGCTACCCTCTCTATTCCATTTCCTCTCCTTCTACTATTCACCAATTCCCTCTGCTGTTACATTAAACATATATATATCTATAGATAGATATAGATATATTTATTATTGTTTGTTTGGTCCCAACTACCCCTAGTGCTGGTAATGCTGATAATTACAATCTAATGTAGGATTAATCATCTTAAACTTGAAAGCAAGATTGTAATTCAATTTGGAAGCCAACACTAACCATTTCATGTTCACTTGAAGAGATTAGATAAATTGTGCAAGAACATTTTGGTAAAATAATTGATAAGGAGATGGGAAATAAGAATTATTAGTATTTACTTAGCCTGCAACACTTTCTGGAAGCAAACATTTTAAAGGAAGCACTTCAGAACAGCTACCTAATCTGAATTTTACAGATAGCACATGGAATATTTTCTCACAGAATGCCCAGTATCTCCACAATCCCAGCTATCGTATGAGCTCTTTAAGTCTCTTCACTGAAGCTCTCATTCAGCTCTACCCCATTATGAGCTGGGAACCACGGAAAACAATGTGTTCAAGAACCCAGCTGGAAATCACCACTGCAGAACATCTGTCCTTGCTCTTCAGCTTGCCAGGCCAATCTTAGGGTTCCCAGGCAGAAAATGACTCACTACCACAAGGAAAATCAACTTTTTACTACACTTAATGGGCTGTAGCAATGACAGTGTGCAGGTTTGGTTTGCTCACTTAGTGAGATCTACTGCGCATCTGCTTCACAATTATAACCTCGATTTTTCTATCTGCATTTTGTTTTTCTAGGGGTTTTCATAAATAGTACTTTACAACAGCCACACAAGAATATGTATTATTATTTCTAGTACAAAAAAACCAAATAAATATATTAAGGAAATTCAGTTCATGGCTCCATCAAGCTAACTAGCTATTAAAAATGGGTTTATACATAAGCAACATATTCAGCTTCTATTTAGCATCTACTAATTGAAGACAACTTCTAAATCAAGATGAAGAACAAATACAGTAGAACCTTATAAGGCTGGTTTGTCGATTAGCAGACCACTGAATTACTAAATTGGACTATTTAGCAAGCAAGCATATCCATCATCAGTAAAAATGCTACTTTGAAAAATGTGCTTTGAATTTATTTTGACAAGGGTAATTTTAACTATAAACATGCTTCATATTTTACAGTAAGTTGTTCTAGATTTTATGCAGTTATTTAAATACTTCACTACATTAGCTGATATTTTAAAACATCTAAAAATTGATTAACAAAGCTTCCCCACTCTTCCAAACAGCTTACAAAGTAAGTTAAAGCAAGAACAAACATGAAGCAAAAGTGAAATGAAATGTGGTTATTCAATGAATGCTTGCACACAGTATGATGGAACAAAGAAATTCTGTTTTTAAACCAGTAGGAAAAATGATCAAACAGACTTGAACAGCACCATTACAGTGCTTGGTTATTAAGTTTTCCTGAGAAGCTGTCATGGTTTTGTGTAAAAGTGTCAATCAGGATAATTTTGTTGTATACAAGCAAACAAACACAACCACTCAGAGGCTTTGTAGAAAAATTGTCATATAATAGTAAGGGACAATTTAACATTCAAAAAATAAAACCCCTCCTGGTTAAAATCTACACTTAAGTTGAGAATTCCATTATAAATCACACCTTCCAAACAAGAAATGCACAATTATTTTTACTTTTTAAACCGAACACAGAAACCAGTACATTTCTGACAGAATTCTAAGAAGAAGCAGAAGAGAATGTGATTATTCACTACAACTTCTGATATCAGGAGACAATGGGTCTCTTGCTCCTTGTAAACTTTTTGACCCAGAAAATGAACAGAAGACTCCTCCTGCTTTGGTCTCTAATATTACCTAAGAGTTATTGTGTAAGTTTAGGAAGTTGTTGAACCTGTGTAACTTTAACGGGGAAATCAGCTTCAAGTCAAAATTGCAGACAAGGGTATAGAACAGAAATAATAGCAGCAGTCCCACTGTCACACCACTCACAAAACCCACAGAAAGGAGAAGCAATGCAATACACAGAAAGTTAGAACCATTAAAGTTATGATATAGACAGATAAAAATTCCACAAGACCTTATTTCAAAGTACCCTGGTACCAAGTTTCATTCTACCCAATCTCACACAACAAATCCTATTTCACACAGAAGTGGTTCAAAGCAGATTTAGCACAACTAGCTTGCTTTTGCCCAGTTATTAAAAGACATGGGGAAATGGGGAAGGAAATAAAGGAACTGTGTACACTAAATTCCATGGTTCCCACATCAAACTAGTTGGTTTTTTTCCCCCTGTTACCTGTGTCTCATGTCACATTTAAAACAACACCCCATACGTTTTTATTGCTTAAGGTATAAAAACCACTACCCAAATTATAGATGAAATAAGACTAACCTTCCTTAAAACTCAGAGGATGTTTTCTTTAAGAACGAGAAAATTAAGCCAGAGTTGTGTTCCAAATCTTCTACTTAATTCTGTTTCGATTCACAGCGAGGTCACTCCCCCCATGCTGACCTGTTACCCTGAGGACTTATCCCTAAGATCCTACATTGTAAGCAAACACTGCCCTCTTGTGCACTGCAACATCCAGGAAACGAAGTTCCACTTTGGAGGTTGTGGAGACCATGCAACAAAATTTTTATACTGGTTGCCTTTCTGCACGCATAGCTCCTTAATTTAAGGAAAAAAAAAAAAGGTGGCTTTCATTTTAAAATGTCAATAAAAATACTCCTTTGTGTTGTCAGGCAACTATCAGGCACCAGCCAAATTCTAGTGATTAGAAAAAAAAAAGACAGTTTCACTTTCGTTTACAGAAATAAGTTTATTTGAAATTTTAATACAAAGCAGTGTCAGCAATTCACAAGCACCATGATCCCAAGGAGTCTAATACATTTTAGAAAACACTCACACTAGTGCTAGCTGAAGTCTCTTGACCTGTGAGTACTTCCATAACATCAACCACTACACCAAGGTTTGTGAATCGAAATTACACTACCCGAGAGTTGTATGTTGTTTCAATTTTTTCCACCAGAACAGGGTTCATTATTATGTTACTCTCACTTCAAGCTGGCAGCCAAAGATCTCAAGACTCTACAGTGACTGTTCTGACCAGAATGACAGCCACTAAACACAAGACACTCTTTCCTCCAGAGGTTTCTCTTCATTCAACATCTGCACTCAACAGCAAGTCATCCACATATACAACTATAAAACTCTACTCGCTCACTCACCTAGAAAAAAACAAGAACTGTCACATCTTCACAAAGGCCTCAACAAACAAAAGCTCACATCGACAGAAGTATGTTTTCACTGCAGTAACGCAAAGGTAACCCCGAGTTTACAAATCCTCTTAAAAGCTTACAACAAACTCAGCAAAACAAGTAATCTGTGATAAAAGGTGGGGGTTTTTTGTGATATGTTAATCTTACAAATAATCTTCGTCTAACTGAATTTGAATGCTGGTAGCAAGACCACATTTCCCTTGATCTCCCAAGCCTGTTTTCATTGTACTCATTTGCATCAGCAAGACATGCTTTTGCTATGCTCATTTCCCCCTCCCCAAGCTCTAGTGCAAGTTCAAAAGTCTTGGCCCCTCCAATGTATCAGGTATGAATTAATACCCTTCCTTAGCCGAACACAGCAGCAAAGTGGAAACAGACACTTGCAAGGCAGTTTTCTTTGAAAGGAACTGCAGGGACAAATGGTGACAATGAAGCTCTAGTTATAAAGTAAAAAGGTCAAAGGTTCAGACAGGCATAAGGATTACAAAACTACAAGTTTGTCAGAGTTCCCCCCAGCCCAGGTTTAGACAACCAGGGTCAAGCAGTAGCTTTCCAATTAAAACCCTATAAGGATACACTGTCCTTTGAACTTCATGGGGGGGGGAGGGGGGAAGGGACAATTTTCTGATTTAGAAGTTCTTTTGAGGACCCATCTTGAAATCAGACAGATAAAGGGCAGCTGAAAACAGCTCACCTAAAGCAAACACTCAGTATTCCTTGGCTGCCTGTGTGGGGGAAGCTGGGATGAGGTAATCATGTTCTCCTGTATTAGTGTGCTGACCCTTTGTAGGGCATGAAATTAACCATCAGCAAGGAAAAAATCTGCTACTGCTTAAACTACTTTGCTACGCAAAGTGGTCTTAAAATGAAATATGGGGATTGAATTTCTTCTGGCAGATTAACTTGTCTAACCTCTCAGCAGGCATCCCTTCCTGCTGAACTCATTTGAGAAACTATTCCAGACCCTACTGGGTGCACAGGTCTGTGACAAACAAACGTATACGCAACTCTTATTTTATTTCAATGACATTAACATCAGCTTTGTGGAAGATCAGGATCTGAACATTAACAAAAGAAGAGAAGCTTAAAAAACCCCATAATGCTGTGACAGAAACTACCCCATCTCAGTGTGAAATTTTACCAAAAATACCACCCTAAATCTCTACAGCAACAGAAGAATGCAGGAATGACAAAAGTATCAGTCCTGCGTCTTGCAGTCATTCCTTCAGTGCACAAACCAAGTGTAAGGCTGACGTGGGTGCTTCTTACTGCTCAGGACAAGCTAAGAATTGGCCCTTAAGGTTCAGTCACCCAGGCTTGCTTGCTCTCCATAGCAAGTCAGACACAAATGGCTGTAAATACTGGTTTTGTTGCATTGCTTGAGACAAGATCCTGCTAAAGCACAGGAAAAGCCTGAAATTTTATTTTAAATTAAAGAGTTCTGTTGTTATTGTTTGAAAGAGTAAGACAAAAAGAAATGCATAGCACAGTCCAACCCATACAGCTACCCACTAAATTAATGCCTTCCTGCCACAGACACACAAGAGCCTTAAAAGAATATAAACCAGTAGGGTTTAAACACAAGTGAAAGGCATGATGTAGTGCACCAAGTGACTATTATTTATTCCATTCCAACCTTGACTATAACCTTCCAGTTAAAACTTAAACAAAATATCTTGGGTGAAACTGTCTGCAACATTTCCAATTCCCAGCATGCAGGTAAAGAAAAAAAAACCAACCCAAAACAAAACACTTTTGATTTAACATTTGATATGTTTTGTTTTCAAGGACAAGCTTCACAAGAAAAATGTAGCCACACAGAATGAAATACAACTTCCATTTTTCATTCCATTTGGTTACTGCTCAAATATTCTGCATTCATTTAATCCTAAGGTATTGTGTCTGAACAAGCATCTTGTGAGTGACTCTGAGAAGTATTCACAAGGTCAAGCACTACCTGGCATAGCATGACAAAAATGTAATACTAGATTCTGACATGAAAAAAATCCACTTCAGGAATTAGCTACATACAGAAATATGTTAAAGAGTGGTAAATAGTAACATTTAATCTGTGAGCAGATTTATGAGCCATGTACAGCAAAGGAATTAACCCTTAAAGCACTCTGGGAGCACAGAAAAGATGACAGTTACACAAGAGAGATAACCTGGGACACCACTGGTGAAAATGGCACTTGGGAAGAGAAGAGCCAAAAAGTGACACCTCAGAAGGAAACCCTTGAGCTCCTCACCTCATGGGAAACCTGAGTGAACAATGCTGGTGCTACCCGGCCACAGCAGACAGTGTTTCCATGAGATGGGATCACCCAAGGGGAAGACAACTAGTTTATCCCACCTTCAGTGAAAAAAGAGCTTCAAAAAATAACATTTTCACAGCTGTAGCTTCTCCTGCAAACCCTGCATGCACCTGACTTACACAGAGGTTTGAAGCAGCCCTCTCATCTGTTGTCATTCCACCTTCCAAATCCTCACATCCAGCTCCCTTGCCCACAGGCACCCTACCTCCAGTTTTTCTGCAGATAACTTCCACCTGTAGCTACCCTCAGAATTTGAATTCAGAACAGTGATAATTTAAAGAGGTATGGGAAATATGAGGTGCAGAATAAACACAGGAGGATAAAGCACTTTGCACTTATGTCTTATTTAGAAACCATACATAGAGAAAACGTGCAGTAACAGGGAAATCACGGATTCCATCAAGAAGAAAAGAGTAGTGGCATTCCTGGTTGCAGAGAAAATGTTTGGAATGGTGAACCCTTAACGCTTAGTGACAAGGAAGTAGATGAAAATAACCTAAATTTTTCAAATATCATTATCTGGGAGGGCTCACTTTCCATTCCTGAAGTGGTGAAAAAGTTGGCATTATTGAAACACACATGAACACCAAAGAATGCATCCTGTTACACAAGACATGCTACACTTCAGTTTGAGTTTCACCAAACCACACCAAATCTGTAAGCACCTAAAGAGTCCCACAGGCACAGATCAGGTTTTATCATCAAGGTTTCACCTTTCCAACCTGGTAGTAAAAAACAAAAAAAGCATCCACTATCAAGATACATCTATGTTATCAAGCAGAAAACTGAAGTTCCTAATTCTTTAAACTATTAACACAATACTGCATTTTCTCTACAACCCTTTCTTAACAGACAGAATTGCAGTAAGTCACACTAATCAACTGTTTTCAGTAAGAAACATAACCTTGTACAACTGGAACTAAGCGAGTTTGATGCGCTTATGTGTCTGAATTACCACCTGTAAAGAATTATTTTTGCTGGGAAGAAAACTCTATCATGCCATCTAATCCAGTCCATGCCTTCATTCTCCCTGCACGGCCCATCAATAACCAAATCTGAATAACTTATTCAGCTGATGTGGACAGCTGTGACTAAATACTTTGAAGATCTTCATAAAAATAACAGAAAGCAATAAGAAGTCTGTGTATCAAACAACGACCCCAAATAAGTGTTAAAGTTATTGAAAAACTGGTTAAAGCTGATTTCTAAGTTTTCCCATGTCCCCTTCATGAGGAAGTTTACACCACTGAGATTAGTTGCTTCTGGCAAAAAGGAATGTCTGACTACAAGTGACTCTTCAGTACATCCAAGAAACATTTGCCAAAGTAAACTTTGCTCTTTAGAGGATAATAGGTGCTTACAATTACTGACAAATGATAAGGGATTGTCAAGTACAAAAGATGACTACAAGACCGCAACTTTCTGGAATTAATCACACAGCCACTCCTCCCTTGCAGCTGTGAAGCACAAGTTGATGATACAGAGCACTTTACTGCTGGTGAAACTGACAGATAAGTAAATATTTATTATCCTACCCACAAGAAGCACAAACAATAAAACGCAGTTACCGCTAACGAAACTTACAAATAACACAACTGTTCAAAAGGGGGTTAAATTCATGTATCATGAAAAGTAACTCAGCCTAAACCTCAGTCTAGCCAAGAAGAAACACTGTCCTACAAAACTACCACCAAGTTGTCACTAAAGAGACACTGGCAGAGGAAACGCAGAGGAACTGACCTTGCAGGCTGATCCCTGCAGTCGCATCAACCTGTGACTACCTTAAACTTGTGCAGCTGTGACTCCATCACATCCTTAGTCAAGCACCAACCACCTCTTAACACTTTTTCGAAGAAATAGAAGATAGAGATAGAACAAGGTGAACTAATTTAAAATGAGTCCTAATGCAAACCAGATTAACCTTCCGGTACCACCTACGAAAACTAAAATGCAGAGTTACCAAAATCCACGAAATTATTTCTAAGCCTAAAATTATCATGTTAGAACTCCCTGGTCCTCCAAGACAACACGAGCATGTCCAGCAACTACATCACAGCTCTCAACTACAGGCAACATAAACTCTGACAGCTTTAACAAGTGAGAAAATAGAAATGCATAGAGCCGTTCAATGCCATTAATAGGGCCTCCATACAAAATAAATAAAACTTTTTTTTCAAAAAGCGTAAGAAACCTGAGCACACTTGACCATCCAACCAGCACCCCAAGAACTCACATGTACAAAGCGCTTTTCTATGAGCACTGGTTCTTTACTTGAAGAGTAACTACGATAAAGTGTAGCAAAGTCATAAGGCCCATGAAAAACCTGACACCCCCATTCCCTCGGCTGGGCGTAGCCGGAGACCCCGGCTCCCAGCGGCGCCGCTCCCACCACGGACACGGGCGAGCGCAGCCCCGCGGGGCGCGGACCCCAACGAGGGCTGGGGCCCCCCGGGAGGCGCGACAGCCACCGGGGCGGGCCGGGCGGCCACCCCCGCGCCCCCCTTACCGCCGATGATGGTGCGGATGAGGGAGGCGTGTCCCGGGCAGTCGACCAGCGTGAACTGCAGCTCGCCGGGCCCCGGGCCCAGCTGCGGCGGCAGCGCGGTGCGCAGGCAGGAGAAGCCCAAGTCCAGCGTGATGCCCCGCGCGCGGCTCTGCGGCGCCCGGTCGAAGGCGGCGGTGGAGCCGGTGGTGCTGAGCGCCCGCGCCAGCGCCGTCTTCCCGCTGTCGATGTGGCCCAGCACTCCGACGTTCACGTTCAGGACGCGGGCGGCCATGGCGGCGCTGCGCCCGCCCGGTCCGTCCCCACAGCGCCCCTGCGGCAACGCGGGCCCCGCCGCCGCCGTTCCGCCCGCCGGGGGCCCGCGCGCACGGTGACCGGCAGGGCCGCGCTGGGCAGGGCCGCGCTTGGGCTGCTCGGTGTGCGCGGGTCTGCTCGGTCTCCGCGGCCGGGGATGAGAACCACCGGCCTGGCAAACGCCCCAGCTCACCGCTCTGCCCCTGCCAGGCAGCCCCTGCAAGGAGAGGCAATTTCAGCAGGTTACTTTGAAGGCCACATGCCCAACAGCTGGGCCCTCTCCCCGGTGTGTGCCCGGCCTGAGGGAGAGCTGGGAACCAGCAGCCCTGGGAAGGGGGCACTGTAATTCCCCTGAGCATCCGCACCTTTGCTCTCATCTCGCCCACGCTAATTAGACATTGCAGGGCTGCTTAAACCCGCTCACTGTCACATCACCCCCTCCATTCTGCCCCCAAGCACACCCCGGTGTGACCAGGTTTGATTTCAAAGGCGCATGGACATTTGCAAACCCACGTGAAAAAGAAGGTCATTTACTCCCCGTAGACTTAATAAATTCTAGGCTTACATAATTCATTTTCCTGTAAAAGCATATTTAAGTTAGGTAAAATGCTGCTTTAAAAATCATATCCTTAGTGGATTAAGAATCCAAGATTATTAACAGTGATGAACAGCTCTCCTGGAAACCACTGCTACCACCACCAAAACAGACAACAACAGGTAGAGGAACATTGGAGAGGCCTTGAGGGCATTTCAGAGGACAGGATCACGTCACTGATTTAAGTCGCCTGACTTTACTGATAACCCAGGGAGCACAGGGGCCAAATGCACTACAGGATAAAGCTTAACACCTGTGCTCGGCATTTCAGTAGAGACAAAGGAGCCCAAAGTACCTCTTCAAATGACAACAGCTCTTCATAAATGAAGAAACCAAGACCGTGTCATGGACTTCCCATAGGTGTCAAAGTAGACTAGACTTGTCCTATATTCTACCTTTTTCTTCTTTGAGAGCAGTGCTGTTGCTTTTCTGCTCACTCTGTGCAGTAGTACATACTGCTCATAGTAATAACATTCACATCTGAATAACTAATGAATGAGCCAAAGTGTAAAATGACTTGCCTAAGGCTACTGTCAACATCATGCATTTGGTTTTTAGGCTTTGACTCCAAACTCCAGGCTTTTTCTTACAAAGAAAGCTGCTTTATATAACAACACTTTCAATATAAAAGAGTTTGTTTTAGAGCTGGATGCAAATTACTCCTCCTTCCCAAACATATGGAAGTCAAGATGACAGAATCAATGACTCAATGAAAAGTGGAGGGAGGAATTGCATTTCTTCCTAGCACTCAGTGCTATTTGAGAGACAACTGTCTCCCTAAAGGAAAGATGTGAACTCACAAGGAATACTGAGCTAGCCTGGCTAATCAGCTTCTTGAACAGAACAGTTCAGCCTGATGGAAGCTCTGTCATGGGAGCCAAATTAAGCATAATGTCACTTTTCAGACCAAGTTCCCAGGCTTTGAACAGTTTCCTGTTAAATCATAAGGCTCATATACACTTCCTTGTGCTGAATCTGTTACATCAATATGCACTTGCAAAGGGAAGGGAAAGTTTACATCAATTCCCATAAGGCCCTAAACAGTTAGAATCCACAGAGATATCCTTGTATCATATTACCCTTTACTTCTTTTCTTTTAGCATTATTAGATGAGTTCAGAAGGAAGAGGTGGGAAAAGGTCTGATTCTCAACCAGAAAGGTATTATCCAGAGATCTGCCCAAAATATTTAAAATAACAGCCATTTTCAACAAGCCTTGACAAAGTAGAAAGGTCTAAAAGTTTCTACAACTCTTGAGAAAATTGGCAGTGATGTCAAGGAGGTCCCATTTCAATACTCACAGTGTAAGAGGCCGCAGCAAAGCTCAGGCGAGATCCATTTTGGTCTGCCAGCCTAATGACGAGATACATTTTGCTCAGCCAGAATTTAGAGGGATACTGGACAGAACTTAAGGGATGAAAAAAAGATAATTCTTTCTGTTAAGGATAGCTAAGAAGGAGGATAAAAATCCACAGGAAAATGGATTTAATTCCACTGTTCATATAACAACGGTGGCCCTTCTTTTACTCCTGAGTGACCTGCAAGAAGGAGGAGTATCAGGTAGAAATGAGGATTTGGTTTTCTCCCTTTAGACATAGAAAAGATTTACAACTCTCTAGATAGGGAAGCAGTTGTTCTTATGTAGAGGGAAGGAAAAAAAAATCCAATGCCTACAGCTTTGTTGTTACCACTCAGAACATACCTCTCTCCAGGATTTTAGAGCCTGTGGATCTGATTTTGCCACATATCACTTGAGGAAATGTTAAAGTGCACATAGTACCTGTGAAATGAATGACTTAAATCACCAATATCAAGAAGAAATCTGATAAAGACAGACATAAGCACTTTGTAAGATAACAGAATGGACCTTTCTAAATGCTGAATGAAAGTTTTAGAATTAATTACAAATTTGGAAATTAAGATGTGGCATTCGGTAAGACACATCATTCCTATTGCTTTGAAGAGCAAAAAAATCAGCTTCTTTTGCAGGGAACAAAACAAGACACGATCACTACATAGTGATCAGTCTACACCACTCCCTACCCCCACATGAAGGTCTTGGTATTACTAAGAGGGAGAGGGGAACCTGGCAAAATGAAAGAATCCCACCTTCTCCGGATTTTTCTGTATCCCTCACAAAATTTGTAGCATTTTACTATTTTCCTTGTTTTCCCCTAAATACACCATTCTCTGTCCTAGTTGTTCTCTCCTATATGAAATTTCTTCCTTAAAACATGTTCACTTTAATTGCTAAAGTTTATGGACTCATGGGAGAAAGGGCAGGAAGTCAGACTTTTGGGATAGGGTAAAAATGTAGAGGTCATTCACACACTCACACACACGTACTCTCTCTCACTCCAAAAATAATACACTATTTGACAGTTTCAGGATTCAGCATGTCCCACTGAAATTTGAAAGCTTATGTGAAACTAGGCCACGTCCTGTAACCTCAAACATTTAGTCTAGGAAAACAGCTCTCAAGTCTCCAGCTCCCACATCGGGTATCGCATGACGTCTGTGCCAAATAGGAGACCTCAAACCAGGGGGCAAAAGAAACGTTGGTAAAATGAGTTGATTAAACTTGGGGAACAACAGTTCAGGCTGTTAGTGACAGGTATTATTTTTCTGGTTAGCTGGCTAGTGAAATGTTAAATTATACTCAAAGCATCCATAGAATGGGCTGGGCAGAATGGTCGCACAACCTACTTATGTTCTATCTGGTGGCCTGGACAAAGGAGAAAGAAGACTCATGCTTTACAGTTGAATTATTTTATCCTCCCCCTCTAATATGTTAACTATTCAAAAAATCACAAAATTCATGTAAAAGTTGAGTTTTGGTATTTCCTCATACTGATGCACCACAACACAAGACACCAGCTATAAAAGATGATTTACACTATTGAAGCTCAATTCTAAACTTCCCAGTAGTTCCAGTTGTACTCTGCTCTTCCTGGGGAATAAACAACTAATCCTGTGTGGTCTAAAGGATTATTGTTTATTTTCCCTCATCTGAATGTCCTCTTTTGCCCCTCTTTAACTGCAACTTCAGGACAACGTTCAAAGAACAAGTGGAATGAGTGAAACAATCAATACAATGAGCAATGCCAAACCTGGCACAGTTAAGTAATACTTGTGAGCAAAAAAGAGGGAGAACCCAGTCTCACATTTATCCAGCAAACTATTTTTCACTTGTTCTTATTTCTATTCTACTACAAACACAAACCCAAATAATTTTAGTCACATTTTCTGCAGGTCAATATTAAAATTGTACCTTCATTGTGGCAGCAGATTTTATTTACTGAACAGCAATGGTCACTAGCAGACAGAAGTTTTAGGCTCTAAATTCTGGGTTTGAGACATCTTATTGCTGTAGAGAAACAATTAACACTCTGTTTGTTATCCACTTTAAGCAGGAAAAATCCCTAATTAGTATTTCTGAAGTTAAAGAACCTTATGTAGCATATCTGATTTTTATAGACATAGAATATTTCTATCCTTCCTCCAAGTTACAGTGAAGATTAACAGCAGTTTTTTATTCCTGCCATCTACATTCTTGTATATTGAATTTCACCAAAAATAAATAAGCAAATATTATTAAATAGACTTTGAAATGCCATAATCTCAAAAACAGGCCTTGCTACAACATCAAACAAGATAACATGGACCATATGGACAGGTTTCAGTCTAAGTTAACAAATTATTATGTATTTCACCCTTTGGAGAAGGAGGGTCATACTTAACCTGAACCCCTTGATAGCAACATCACTGCCTTCAGAGCTCTTACCAGACTTGCTAATTATCCTTCCAGAACTGGCAGAAACTTGAACTCTGACCAGACTTACCCACAGCACTTGCGGCAGTTTAATGCACTGGAGAAATCAAAGTTGTATATTTGCTCTTTTACAAAGGAAAAAGTCAGCAATTCAGTACCTATTAGGCATTTGTGTTCTGTGAGTAATATGACCCTGAGAGGATGTACAGTGTCTAATGGCATACATGCTTTTCTAATTATTTAAAGAATGGCTCATATTTGTTGGCCAAAATTCTTAGCTGAACAGTTGTATAGCAGGATACCCTTACAAAGGTGTTGAACCACACATGTGTGCAATTATATTGCAATTACAATTTAAAACTAGAATATGTAAATATAAACTGACAGAAAAATTAACAGAAAAAGAAAGCAACAAATAGCAAAGTCTTGTCTTTGCCAAATGACATTTATAACAAAACTAGTGGAAGCTCTTGAACAAAGAGGGAATGAATAGCATGTATGTGGTTCACTGGGCTTTTGCAAATTGAACCATAACTCCCATCCTCCCTAAAACTGCTCTAGAAGTTTGTGCTGTCACAGGACTGCTTTTGCAATTCCCCTGGCAGTGCACAGGAAAGCCAATATGCCACCAGGCATCAGTCCTGCTTCATACCACATTCATCGACAGGGTTTAAAAATTGCAGTCATGGCCAGGGGTTTATAATCACAGACAACTCTATATATCCATGGGAAGAATCCCCTGTCTTCTTTGCGGGAGAGATCACAACATCTACTAACAAGGAGAACTCACTGGAACTGCAGGTTCCCAGATCCCATCTAAAATGTCACTGGGAGTGATCCTTATATTAAGCTTTTAAACCCTTCATAGAAGGTGCAGCAGAATTACCACCAAACCACAGTTAGAAGCTGTAGCACCACAGACCTCATGAAACGTGGATGTTTCTGTGAGGCCATGAAACGACTTGCTGAGAAGCTGGAGTGTTTTTACCCATTTCAATTGCTCAAAGCTCATAACGAATACGTGCTGTAGGTGCAGCACGTGTGACAGCCTCAAATGCTTACAGGAAGGCTTATTCTGCAGTTTCACTGAATGCTAAAAACTAGTGAGCAACACCGAGCAGGTAAGAGACCACCCTTACTTCCTTGTCAGGGGAGTTAGACTAGATGATCTCCAGTGGTCCCTTCCAACCTTAACAATTCTGTCAATCTTTGACAAAGTTTTAGAAAACGCCCTTGGTGAGCCTCAGCTTATTTTTGTGAGCTAAAGCCAGCGAGCAAGAACGAGCTGGTTCCCCCTCCAGGAGGGCTCCGCTTGCCTCTCCCCAAACCGCCCCTGCCGATTCAGAGAATCGCAGAACCACTTAGGTTGGAAAAGACCTCCGAGAGCACAGAATCCAGCCCATGACTGACCACCACCTTCTGACCCAGACCCTGGCACCGAGTGGCCCGTCCAGTGTTTCCCCGAGCACCCTCAGGGACAGCGACTCCATCACTTCTCCCCTTCCCGGCCCAACTCCTCCGCAGCGCCCGCGCCCGCCCGGACCCTCCGCACGCGCCGCACGCGGAAACGGGCGGGCGGACCCTAAAAACCTGAGCCCCTGCGGGTGACGGGCAGGTCCCGCGCCCAATGAGCGCCGAGAGCGCCGTGACGAGGGCCAATGGCGGGGCGGGGGCGGGGCGCGTCGGGCGCGCGCCGGGAGCCCCGGTAACGCGCGGGCCGCGTGCGAGGAGCGCGGGGCGGCCGGGCCGGAGCTGCCCCTGCGCTGCCCCTGCCCCGCCATGAAGATCGAGGAGGTGAAGAGCACCTCGAAGACCCAGCGCATCGCCGCCCACAGCCATGTCAAGGGGCTGGGGCTGGACGAGAGCGGCGCCGCCAAGCCGGCGGGGGCCGGGCTCGTGGGGCAGGAGAATGCGCGGGAGGTGAGCGCGGGGCCGGGCCGGGCCGGGCCGGGCCGTCTGACAAGTCCCGGCAGCGAGTGAGAGTCGTGCCTGGGCTCCCCCGAGTCGCTGCTGCCGTGTGAGATGCGATGGGGGCGATCGGGACTGTACTTGCTCCGTTCCCGCTTGTGCGAGGACGGTGACGGTCTCCCGGGTGTCGGGCGTAGAAATTGGGGTGTTACAGGCAACGGAACCAACCAAAAGTTAACAGATTTGGTGCAAGTAGGGATTCGAGCATCCGTTTCAGTGCGGTGTTCGGATAAAAGCCTCACAGAATCATAGAATGCTTTGGGTTGGAAGAGATCTTAAAGATCATCTCGTTCCAAGCCCCCTGCCGTGGGCAGGGACACCTTCCCCTGGACCAGGTTGTTCGGAGCGCCATCCAGCCTGGCCGTGAAAGAGGATCTGTAGAGGATCTGCGGCTCAGGCAGCGAAGATTGATCTCCTGCTTTACTTTCCAACCTCTCTCTGCGTGTGGGACTGCGGGAGGGAAGAGGAGTCAGAGCTCACAGATTGAGTTATTTTGTCTGTGATTTTTAATGTCTGTGTTAGATAAAATAATTGTAGAAATTACGTTTTTCTGATCTTGTTTTTCTTTGTGTGTGCATGAAATTGAAATCTTTACTTTTTGTAAAAGCTATTTTTTCTAAACTCGTTAGGTAGTGTTGGAACAAAAGATGCTATAGCAGTACTTGTGTTAACAGTGTAAATACTTTACTTATAGGCGTGTGGGGTTATAGTGGAGCTAATCAAAAGCAAAAAAATGGCTGGCAGAGCTGTGCTGTTGGCAGGACCTCCTGGAACTGGCAAGGTACTATTTTTCTATTTTGTTATGAAATAAAATATTTCCAAATCTATTCTAATTTGTTGTCAAAACTGTTTTAGGGTAGTGGTTACAAAATGTTTTCATCTACCAGAATTTTTTTTCAATCAGTGTATTGGTATAGTTTCCTACTTTATACTTTTACTTTTGCCATGTCATCAACACTTGCAGTACCCAGTGGTGTGTTCAGCATTTTTAGTGTGAACCCACCTCTTGTAGGGTAGTAAACACATAGGTAACACAGGCTCTGAAAAAGTTTTAGAAGTTACTTTTATATTTAAAGCCAGAATAGTTTTTGTTTGGTTTACTTTTTCCCCCATGCTATTTAAGGCTTTTTGCATCTGTATCAGATGTCAAATTCAAATGCCCAGTATTGGCTCTTTAAAGATTTTAAAAGTCTTTGGCCAAAGTCACCTGTGTTGAAGGAGGGTTGTTATATGTGAGAAATGTATGTCAGACAGAATAGTCTTACTATTAAATTGATAGTTGATATATAGAAAGTGATATAATGAGGAAAATTAACTTTGTGGAAAAAGAATCCTTAATTCTCTTCAAAATTAATGTCTGGGTTTTGTATTTGGTTTTGGTTTTTTTTTTTTTTTCCTTTTGAAGACTGCTTTGGCTTTAGCTATTGCTCAGGAACTGGGAAGCAAAGTTCCCTTTTGTCCTATGGTTGGAAGTGAGGTCTATTCCACTGAGATCAAGAAAACAGAAGTCCTAATGGAAAACTTCCGACGTGCAATTGGTAAGTTTCAGGAAAAGAAGAATTAAGTATTTGCATGATACTTACTTTGCTTTTTTCCAGTCACCTAAAAATTAAGAAGTTTCCAGTGGTCACAATGTTCTCAGATTTTTGTATGCTTATTTTCTTCAGTGCTGGTCCTAATTTAGTGAATCTCTTTCACACTTAGTGGAGTCAGGTTTTCTGTTTACAAACTGTAACTTAGTTATTGTATTATGGTTTATACTTCACCAAATTATTCTCTCATCCTCCACATTCACCTCTCCTTTTTGCCTGTGGCTGAATAAAGCTGAAAGAAAAAATAATTTTTAGTTTCTTACATTAGCAGAAATACTTACAGACAGAAAAATTCTCCTCCCATTTTTTTTGTTTTAGTGATTTCACCCTACTAAACAGTCTTAATCAGGAGCTCCCAAACAGCAGCATTAGCCTGACTTACTGTTCCAGCAAGCACACATTTCAACTCAATGTCTTCCTCAATTCTACGGTGCATTTACAAGTTTGATGTAAATTGGCTTTATTTGCAGCACAGGCTCAGTGACTGTCTAAAATCTCTTATATGATTGCTGCTGACAGCTGATAAATGCAGACAGAAGTGGCCCTTATTTGTGTGAGGATTGGCTAAAGAGAGCCCAGTTGATTTTAGTCCTGAACGTATTAACAGTTCATTTTCCTGTTTCAGTACCATGTTTCCTCTTGGACTTCATCTGGCAGCAGCAGGGTGAAGAAGTCTCTCAGTTCTTCAGTGAAACAAAAGTATTCCTTTGACTTTTATAAGAGAGCAACTTTCAGTAGTCTCTGGTCTTCTGGTTACCATGAAACTGGCAGAGCCTGGGGGAGGGAAGACGGAGACTCAGTAGTCTGCAAAATTTCCTTGATGTGATGAAGTTCCCTGTCAGAGATTTGGAAACCTGAACCAACAGATGAAACTTATGCCATCCATGTTGTCATTTCTAGAGATAGCAGTATTTTAACTCTCTGAGGTTTAACAGCCAGCTACATTGTTAGTTCCCTGCATTCCCTGAATGTCAATAGAGAGACACTTCTAAACAAATATTAGTGTTAATGAAAGATGGAACTTCTTTTATTCCTTTCTGTTGAATTCCATGTCACATTTTCATAACACAGCCTTTATTGAATATTTTTATGAATGTAAGAAAAAATTCTATAAAATATTTTAAAGGACTAGTAATCACCATTTCTTGTAATGAAACACTTTCCAGTTGGGTTTTAATCTCAGGTAGGTTTTAGCTTCCCTGCTTGATAAAGAAATACTTTACAAGGGTGCATTTTAAAAAAATGATTCTGTGCAGTGGCAGCTGGGTCTAGGTGCAAGGGAACCTTCAACTCACCCATCCATCAGTACTTGAAGTATTCATTTAGGTATTACTGAGTTTCGGTTTTTTGTATGGTTCCTTGGTAGCAGCTTCTGTGTACATCATCATTGCTCATATCATGGATTTTACTTTCAAGGGGTTTAGCCACCTGATTTAATTATCAGAGATGTTAATACCAATTTTTTTACCTAATGGTTGGGGTTTTTTTCTTGGAAATTACAGAGTCTGACTGGTTTGGACCCATCACTTTATAAGAAAGTAGGAGTTACTCTGACTTCACAGAATTTTTATTGTTTAGAGTGTTTTAATAACAGACTTGATATAGTCTCAAGGCCAAGTAGTGTTTGGGATGCAGTAGAGAGCTTATAATATGTAAGAAATATAAAAGGACAGAGTGGGAAATGAGCAGATCGAATTGCTGTATGGGTTAAAAGAAATTTAACCTGGGGTAGATTAATCCAGTATAGAGCTCATTAGCAGCTGGTGAAGATGATGATAGCAGCTAATGTTAGAGCTCAGTTGCAATCAAAAATAACTGCTGCAGTAGCCACTTCAATAGTATGACTGTTCCTTGTGTTGCCAGGTTGTACCTGCCAGTGAGTCAAGCAAGCACTGTTTAGCTCCATGGAGTGCTGTTGAACCAAAACATGAAATAGCCCACAATTGCTGCCTTGGATTTGTGTCTGATTTGGAAGTAGATCTCTCTAAGAACTCTTTTGAGAATGAAGTTCATAGTTGAAACATGCAGATTAATTTGAAATCAAAGGATAATCAGCAGCAAGTTCAAAGCATCAATTACCTTTGTTCAGATCATGTTCATCTGTAAATATTTTCTACAGACACATCTCTTAAAAGCACATTAGTCTGGATTAGAGGCAGGCTTCTGAAGCAAATCCCTGGGTTTGCCCTTGCTGACTTGGCTTTGACTTGTGTTGGTGAACAGAATGAGCACGTGAACTGGATTCTTTTCAGATGAAATGGAACTGGAAGATTCATTGCATGCTTCAGCAACATACAAATTGTACCCTAAACACAACAGGCTGCCAGGTTTTCAGAGCAGAATAGAACTTGTGCTGCAAGTTTAAAAGCAAAACAAAAAGAACACACAAACCTGGTCCAGTTTGTGACAACAGCAGTTTCAATGTGCAAATTCCCGTATTGCTTCACACTCCTTACATATGAGCCAGTGTGATGCAGCCTCATCTAGGTCAGTTTTATAACTCAAAGGTTCATTAATTTCTGTCTGGTGTTTTGACATACGTGAAAAACATTTTTAAAATTACTGAAATTAACTTCATACACAACTTTTTATGTAGTCTTAAGTAAGAGGAAGCAATCATTTCTTACCAAGAATTTGTCATGTTATCCACAGTTACGCTGTTTCTCGCATTTCATATCCTGGTTTGAATTTAGGCCCAGTAGAGGGAGACAGACTCGTATTTGTCAGTTCTTTATAGCCCCTATCAGCAGCTCAAAATTACTGGTGAAGTGTCTGATCTATTTCAAAGCAAAATGAAAAGTTACGGAACAAGGAAAGTTTTATAGAGTCACAGTACCCTCAGACTGGGCAGGATGACTTCCTTATATCTTGTTACAGCCCATTCATTATTTTTGGTATGGCATGTGTGTCTCATAAAATACTTTATAGAGTTCTTCAGATGTGGATTCTTTGAACTTCTATGTAGTTAGAACGTACATAATTGTAGTGGTGGTGGTGATGATAGTGGGTTTGCTTTGAAACAGTCTACCTGTAAATCTCATCAGCTCTGTATTATCAATTTAAAATAACCTAGTTATTTGAACAGTAGTTGTGACTAGAGCAGAAAAACACAAACTAGAACCAGATACTCTAATGATTGCTTGTCTGTCTGAAAAGTAACAAAGTGAGGATGTAATTTTCAGCTATTTTGAAATAGTTTTAAATTTGCATTGTAGCAGTTTCTGCTAAATTTTGTCTAGCTCAGCTTTTGCTATTAACTTGAGAAATATTTGAAATTATACAATAACCCCTTAGTAATTTTATGATGTTCTAGCACAATACCTGTTAATCAATTTATGTAATATTTTTAACTCAGTTGCTAAAATGTAAAGTTTTTTATGGAGTTACTTTTTTTTTTCCCCTATCTTTTTGTTAACTTTGCAGGGCTTTTCTGATGGTCCAAAAATTGTGTAAAACTCACTGTTAAATTAATGTCACTAGTTTCAGAAGATGATCTGTGTTTCTGGCTTTAGCACAGGGGAAAAAATCAAGCAAATTCCCTCTTTGTGGGAGGGAAAGAGACAGAGGATCCTAACATTTGCTTCAAAAACTAGTAATAATGAGTAGGAAAAAAGTAATTTCTAGAAGTTTAATGAACTTCTTAGCAGGTCAGAACTTGGGCTGAGCTTTCATTCTGATGCACAGGATGAGTATTCTCACTTGAAATTGAAGAAGAGAACAATAATTCATCTTTCTGCCTATAAAAGTAAAATTTTACCATGAAATGTAATGCAGCCTAACCATATGTTACATTTTGTTGACAGTAAAGCAGCAGACTCCTAAGTGTATACTGAAACTATTCTAAACAATTTCTTGCAGGGCTGAGGATTAAAGAGACCAAGGAGGTTTATGAAGGAGAAGTCACAGAACTAACTCCCTGTGAGACTGAGAATCCTATGGGGGGATATGGCAAAACCATCAGCCATGTAATTATAGGACTCAAAACTGCAAAGGGAACCAAACAGTTGAAGGTATGTGTGGTAGAGTCTCAGAGATTTCCTTAACTATTTCAAGTTAGCAGCTTCTATTTTTGGCACTTCTTATTTCCATTTCAAGCTCTTGATCTCCATCTCTGTCAAGTGGGGCTGCCAGGAGGCTGCTTTCTTTGGCTAGACAGCTTTATCCTGACTTCATGTTTATCGGCTTTATGTAGAATATTTGGATATTGGTCTTGTCTCCTACTAATTGAAATAGGAGATAAACCCATCATCACTTGGTTAGCAGCTGCTGTTATTTCTCTGTTTGGCAGCACATAACTGTATGTCTTCAGTGAGTTAAAGGTGAGTTTTACTAGGAAGAGATCCTGATACAGTTTTGTAGATCACTAGTACCACAAAAAAATGGGCTGAGCTGGCAATCTGAACTTTGTTCTGTCTCAGTCTGTGATACACTCTGACCCTGGCTATAAATTCATGTTCATGGTAATAAACATACAAGAAAGGCCTTGTTTGGTTTTGTTTTCCTAATTGTCAGGAACCAAATTTTTGAGGATTTGGCTAGGGAAATATTGCCTGTTTAAATATAAATTGTTCTTTTTGTCACATCCTTTCTTTCTGCATGGGGTGTCATGCTCTAGTGAATATTTGATAGAGAACTGGAAATTGAGCTGGTGTGTTGCCAGCTCAGGCCCACTTTCCTTTTGTTTTCTTGTCTCCATTCAATTTCCCTGTCAGACTAGGAGAGAACTAAAAGCTGTCTCTGCTGTTAAGTATCATCTTTCATTTGTTCACTCTGAAGGAAATGAAGAGCAAAAGTGAATAAACATGTACCAAGAGAAACAAAGGCATCTAATGTATTCCACACCCACTCTCCCTCACAGAGCTCCACAGAGGATAAGGACTCAAGAAATCAAGGAATATAATTCAATGCTATAGCCAGGTTTTTTTTATAAAAGTTTTCCTAGAAAGCTAGGGAACTACTGTTTCCTAGGTATAAATACATTGTCACATTACTCAGAGGTATGTTTTGTAGCTGGTACCATTATGTTTCTGGCACTGTCACTTCCTTTTGGATAGTAGATTTTTTTGGTAAGACAGTGAGTTCTGTGCATCTTTCAGATTTATTCTCTATCCCTACTCCAAATGTTACAGCTTTATAAAATCCTAGAGGTGTTGTCGGGGTGAGTTGCAGTTTAATTTTGTCTGGTGGGAGTGAGCTTCAAACTGAATTTCTTTGCCTTGATTACCATAACAATATGGAACTGTTTTGACCAACTGTGCTGTTTGCTTGTCTCCAGCTGGACCCGAGCATTTTTGAAAGCTTGCAGAAGGAGCGAGTGGAAACTGGTGACGTTATTTATATTGAGGCAAACAGTGGAGCTGTCAAGGTAAAAGAAAAGTTCTGTACTTTTATGCAGGTGTATGTTTCTTGTAGACCTTTCTCTGCCTTTGTCAGAAGGCTCTCTGATTTATTAACCTTAACTGACATGAAATGGTTACAGGGAAATTTTAAAAAGAGCCCAGTGCTGTCCTTATCTGGAGAGAAAAGTCTCTTTTGCACCCAAAGAACATGGTGATCCGGTTCACAATTAAGGTCATCTGGCAAGGAAGCTATCACTGATGCTGTCTGGATGAGTTTTCTTTTCTGTAAGATCAAGGCATCTCTTAGGGAAGAGGGGAAAAACCAAGCAACTTTAGTCATTTTCAGGCTGACATGTGCAGTGTATTTAATCTTTCTTTTATCGCTCTGGTATTTTCTCCACAAGATATATACATGTAGAAGGGAATACTGCATTAGTTAGCATTCTTTTCATATCTGATTTTGAAAGTAAGTGTATAGTGATACTTGCTGTTTAATGGATGAGCATAATATTTTCTATCATATAATAAATCACCCACCTACAAAGGAGTCTTGAACAGTTCTCCCAATCTCTGGTTAATCTGCTGGATTTGTCCTTTAGCAAGAATTGCATACGGTTAAAAGAAGGGGAGAGAGAAATGGAATATTCTTGCCACTGAAAATATCAGGCGTTTTTCAACAGAGTGTTTGAGCTTTGATCAGTAGATAGGGTATGCCTGTTGCTAAGCAGGGAGTGGGATGTCTGGATTGTCAGCTGAAGCTTGTCAGAACTGGAATTGTGAACTAACCCCGTTATCGAGTTCATGTCACTCAAGGTTTTGGAACTGAAATTAATTCTATACCTGGGTTTCTCTTTGCTGTTCTCAGAGGCAAGGCAGGTGTGATATCTATGCTACGGAATTTGACCTTGAAGCTGAAGAGTATGTTCCCTTGCCAAAAGGTGATGTGCACAAGAAAAAGGAAATTATTCAGGATGTCACCCTGCATGACTTGGATGTGGCCAATGCTCGACCTCAGGTATCTGACTTCACAGATGAAGTCTTTTCAGAAAAATTATTTGACATAGATGTGATGTTACCAGAATAATTGAGATGTAGGAAGTTGAGCTAACTCACTCACCCTCAAAGATTCCACTGTAGGAAAAGCAGTGGGTGTTACACCTTGAAGGCCAGTCTAGCTCTTTTCTCCTCAGGGAGGTCATGCTGCAGCTGCCTGCCTTCAGGGCCCTGCCATGGAGGTTAAAGATGCAGTTGCTTCCTTAAAATTCATGCACCTGATCATGGAATACTGGTCAGAGTAACACTCTAGCACTACAGAGAACAGTCTTGGAGTTGTAGAAGAGCTTCCACGTGGTTGGGATCCACCACCTTCACAGTTAATGCATAATCTAGACCCTGCTCTCTTTCCCTCCACCACTGTGCCCCATCACTTGCAGGAAAAGAGTGATGTGGGCTGTTTCCTTTGACCAGGAAAAGAGATTATTGCTTTCTCTCCAGAAGGAAAGCTGCCTACAGGTGTGAGGTAACAGCAGCCAGACCTGCATCATTTCATTTCTTGGAAGTTCTGAATGCAAATTAATTTATTCTGCTCTGTGTTTATGGTTTCATGGCTGTGAAATGGCAACTGCAAGGACTGAGGTACTAAGTATTTTTGTCCGCTGTGGATTCCACTGATGTCCTCCCTTTGTTCAGAAATGTTTCATAGCCACTTGTTAAACTTCTTTGTGAGTTTCAGTAGAGCTCTGCATGTATTGCAGAAAAAAAAATAGGAGAATTACTTCTTGCTGTGTCTTGTTCACTCTTGAGAGAATTTTGTCTGTGTCAAAAACAAAGTCATTAACAAGTTTAAAGGCTGGAATCCCTACAGTATAACAATACAACTCTTTAACTTACTCAATTTCAAAATAAACCTCCTTATTTACAAAAAAACCCACCTTATTTGATAAAAATAATGGTATTCAAAAGTCATAAAATTTAGAATAATTCTTCCCATGTTGACAGGCTGAACACCTACTGTGCATGCAGGCAGTCGAAGTCTCTGTGTTCCCTGACAATTTCATTCCTCAAGATTTTCTCTGTACAGTTTTTTTAAGAGAGGATATCTCATTTTGATTTTTTATGCTCTCCAAATGAGCAAGGCTGAACAAAGGATGAGGAGGTAGCTAGGTGATTATGTTTAGAATACTGTTGTGGTGAAATGGCCTAAATTTGACAAAGACTTATTATCAAAGACTGCTGATATAAAATGTCAAGTTAACTGTAAGAAACAACTTTTTTAACCAATTCCTGATCTATAAAATTCCCCAGGTATGTGCTTTATACATGACCTCATAGCTGATCTGTAACTTTGTTTTTCTAGGGAGGGCAAGACATCCTATCTATGATGGGACAGTTGATGAAGCCTAAGAAAACTGAAATCACTGGTATGAAACCTGTATGGTATTTTGAGACCAATATAATTTATGTGTTTTCCAGTTAGAAAAGGATTAGAAAATAGAGTAACAATATTGAAATGAATGCCTACATAATACATATTCATAAATACTCCGATTTCACAAAGCAGTGATACAGTTGCTAGAATTGCAGTGGCTGGAGACAGTACAAGTTCATGCATATAGTGGGAAAATGTATACACTGCTCTGCACCCGTCTTCCTGGGGAGAGGTCAGAATGGCAGTGCCATCCCCCTTCCCACAACGTTCCTGCCACAGTGTGAGATTCAGGCTTTCAACAAAGAGCCAAACTGAACAGCAGTAATACACAACGTCTAAAAAATGTTGTAGCAACCATACTGAATTTTGGTGGAATAGAAAAATGGCACCTCTGGAACAACTGTCTAAGGACCTGATGCTCCACATGCACTGCTGCTCTTCCTATCTTAACTACAGGTGTTTGGGGAAAACAGTATCTACAGACAGATGTGTTCTCCTTTTTGCTTTGAAAGAAATTATGCTTCACTAAGTGACTATCTAAATTTAAATCAAAATCTGTTTCAATACCTAACTCAATGTCCATCTTTTGAAGTGTTTTGTCTGTCCCAGGGGTTGCTTTGCTTATTCTAATACCAGATTTATTGACGTAATATCTGGCATAGCTTTGAGAGCAGTAGGTTCACAGAAACTTATATAGCCTTTTTTTTTGTTAAACACAACTTCTTTGCTGAAATAGAATAAAAAGATTTCATTCTTTCAGTGATGTTCTTTTCAGCTATGCTTGGAAACTTCAGTAAGTTTCATGTTTTAAACTGATGTTTGACTGACTTCTCCACCCCCTACACCAAACTCCACAAACCTCCAACAATCAATTCTTCATAAGTGTGAGAAATGCAATTTTTAAATAGTTTGTTGCACAGATGGCTCCCCAGTACAGTATGAAATGCCACAAAATTTTAGTGTCGCAGATATTTTCCCTGTGGCAGTAAGATAGCAAACCATGAAAAAGTTTAAGAAGAATTTTCCTTGCTTCAGTCTTTACCTACTGACCTATCGTTCCCTAGCAGAACAACCAACAGTTTCTTTTTGTTCTCAGACAAACTTCGAGGAGAGATAAATAAGGTGGTGAACAAATACATCGATCAAGGCATTGCAGAGCTAGTGCCAGGTGTGCTCTTTGTGGATGAGGTTCACATGCTGGATATTGAGTGTTTCACATACCTGCACCGAGCTCTGGAATCTTCTATTTCCCCCATTGTCATCTTTGCTTCCAACCGAGGAAACTGCATTATCAGGTATGACATCAAAACTTGAATTTTCCAGTTTGCATTGGTCCATAAACCTTGGAATTAGCTGTATCAGTAGAGTTACAATCTTTGAAGGCTTTTGTCTGTGACACTGACACCTGTGATAATCCTCTGCATGAGTTGCAAGGTGCATCAGTGCTCAAGAGCTGCTCATAAGCTTCATGATGGGACAAGCATTTAATGCCAGGCTGACTGAAATTCCTCCTTTCCCCTAGCACATCTCTCCTCCTCTAACGGCTTCTGAATTGTTTCACTTCCTGAGTGATCTGTAACAGTTACCATTCTTATTGTATACCTCGGTACATCTGTTGCCTGCACATTAGTGACATCAAAAGCACCAGAGCTACAAACCTCTAATAATAATTGTTTCCTGCTTCTGGATTATTTTGCTGTTTACTATCCTAATTCCATCAGACTTCAGCTTCTTGTTCTTACTCTTATATGTGTCACAGTTCAGCCTCTCCCTTTCCCTGCTATGTTGGTCTGGCTTTTTGTGATTCTTCAGTCTTGCCAACCAACTTGTTTTTCATCTTCATTTCACTTTGTGCCTTCACTTTGATATTTTGCACCCACAAAAAGCATTCTTTGCATGTTCAGTAAAAGTGCTCTCCTATTTCAGGCTCCTCTGTAAGTTCTACTACTAGTTTGTGGTCTAGGTCTAATTATGTCTAAACAAGCTGTCATTAACAATGATTGCTACTCTTTGAATTAATTTAACTCAGCTGTATAACCAGCTTTTCCTTTCCCTCATAGTGGTTCATCTGGTATTAATCTTCCTCTGTTTGCATTGCTTAAAAGTGAAAATGATAAGCCCTTTGAAAATGTTTAAGGTGGACATTACAGCATTCTCTTTGCAAAGATACAAAAAGACTGTAAGAGTAAAGGAAGTAGAGATCTGTCAGCATGGATTCACTGTGGATCTTGTTATGAAAAAGCTGTGTTTTAAGAAAGGAAGTTTTCCATATAACAGTGGCATCTAGTATTGGAGGACCATGGCAAGAGCTGCAGTGCCTAAATACTAGCACTGAACTTAGAAATATAGTTCTTTACCAGCACTTCACTGTTTTTACTGCGATCTCTGCAATGGTCATAAATTAAATCTAGGTATCTTTCACTCTCGACTTCACAGCAAATTATGGTGGTCTTGGGAAACCAAGAGTACACGTATCTGCAGGCTTTGCTGTTGGGTGTTGTACATCAAACAAATAAAATGGTTGGGGATCTAGATCCTGCCCTGTCCTTCATACAGAGACCTACACTTCTCAGTTTGCTGGATTGCAAGCATGGAATGTAAACCACTGAACTATTCACTGGAGGGACTGGGGAAAGAATGGCTTGCTCAGCAACAGGGCATGTTCTCCAGATGGATGATAGTATATATAATTTCTGCTGATCCTGCTAAACAACTTAGTAAGAATGATTTTTTTCCTTGCTGGAAGATACCTTGGAACATTAGATAAGACTGTATTGTGAGATAAAAGGCAGGAAAGCACCTCTCACTATTTTTGAATGGCATGTTTAAGAGCTCCAGCAATAGTATTTGTTTCCTTGGGGCTGTCTGGAATGAACGTTAGACCAGAATGTTTCCTGTCTCTGACCCATGGGTGTGTGTCTCTGTGGACACACAACAATTGTAAACTAGTATAGTCACTTTCTACTGATTTTAACCCAATCAATGCACTGAACTCAGACTAGTGTGTGATGTCTTTCTGTTTGATTTCTCCTCTAGAGGCACAGAGGATATCGTATCTCCTCATGGAATACCATTGGACCTGCTGGATCGAGTAATGATTATCCGAACCATGCTCTATACACCCCAAGAAATGAAGCAGGTATGCACAGCGTTTTAAAGAACTTGTTACAAGTCCCCAAATGACTTGTTGTGCACAGCTTCTGCCTATTCTGTTACTGTAGAGCTGTCTGACTCTGTGGTCACCAGGGCTTGTGCCAGAAAGCTTCCTGCTTGTTAAAAGCCTGCTTCTCTAGGAGCCAATACAGTGAGCTGGTTAAAACTGCACCAAACTTCTCTGTCTGACTCCCAGCCACTGAGGAGTTGCTATGCACATCTGGGGCTGAAAGTGGCACCTCACTTGCGGGAAGGCATCGACTATCAGCTGAAGAAATCTCTTGCACTGGTGTGCTTTCTATAGTTTGCAGATTTCAGCAGGTAGTGCTTTTTCAGGTGGTGTAAGTTGAAGTGTCACATAATGGGATCTTTAGTCCCAGACCTCGGGCTTTTCCCTCACATGAGACACGAAAGAGATTGAGGAATACAACCTCATGCGCTGCATTTTTGCCTTTATGCCCTGTACTGTAGCTTTAACGTACTGGGGCTGTCTCCTAAAACTGGGAGACTTTTCATGCTCCTCAAGTCAAGTTTGGAAATGTAAGCACAGCAAGTGTTGCAGAGATACCCTTCCAAATGCCTGGAAGTTTTCCTGTGGGGCCATCACAATGTATTGTGTATCGATTCTAATGCTTGGTGCCATTATGATGCATTGTGTCAAAGATCCCCCCTCATTAGCGTCTCAATGCCGGGAAGTGACACAATGCAGAAGACATTAGGGTTTACCATGTCAATTCTTTGTATTATTTAAGAGATAGTGTCAGTGGAGGAGAGCATTGTCACCAGATAATGGTCTCCTGCTGCTGAATAAGTGCCAAGGTGAAGCCAGGCATTTATCGAACTTAAACGCAGAGGCAAAGCTTCATTTCACTTGGTTTGAGGAGCTTTTCACTGATGCTGTTCTGAGCTGTTCTCAGGATGATTTTTTTGTACCTAAAGGACACTTTGAAGCATTAGGGTGTAGATTGCAGTAGAAGCAGCCCAGTGATTTAACAATACAATTAGGTTTAGTCTCTATACAAAACAAATTTTCATGTGTGACTTTTACTCAGCCTGGCGGTATTAAAGACTGTGTGGACTTCCTGTAGTGTAAGTGAATTCTGTGTAGTTAGTGCTGTATTACCGTGCAGATAAGATTTTCAGAAGAGCGGGGTAAGTGCTGTTATTTCCGCCCTCCCCAGGGCTGAAAGAAAGGAAATGTTCACAGTAGCATTGCCTAAAGCTAAAAATAGAGTCCAGACTCTGGGCCCCATGAATCATTTTCCCATAGTCAGATAATCTCATCTTCCCTTAAATTAAGGCTTTTGAATGGCAGCTTCTCATGGGAGAAGAGGAGGAGCTATTACATTTAACTCTGGCTTCTAACTGAGTACAGCTGGGGGGAAAAGGGGGTAAAAACAAGGCACCCATAAGTTTAATTCTCTATTTTTGCTCTCATTTGTCTTTCATGTTAGGAAGAGGTTTCTGCAGATGATGTTTCTGTGTGAGACCCTTGCCTTCACAATTGATTCCTTTATCAGCACAGAATCTACTGAAAGTTTGTTCATAACCAGTTCAACATACTTTTTTGTGCATGTTGATAAAGTAGAAATCACATTGTGAAGTGCTGCTCTGAGACAAAACACACAGTAACCTTGGTGAAACCAGAATAGGGAAAAAATTCACTTTTATGCTTATTCTAGTCAGGTGTTGTTATAATCAAACTTTTTTGCATGTGTGCCTCCTGTTGGATATTAGAGGTTGTAACTGAGATGTTTTGTTCCTAATGTATTTTACCTGATAAACACTTGTTTTCCTATTCCATAGTAAATCCATGTGTAAGCAAGCTGGTGGGTTAATGGCTTGGGCCGCAATCCTTCAGCAGTGTTCTACCAGGTTGCTAGATAAAAAGTTCTTTTAAAAAACATTGTTAAAGATGTGGCATTTGATACCTTGTTGTTTGTAGCAGAGGAAGAACAAAGTAGCAGTGTGTGAGCGAAGGGAGGGGGACATCTGCAAGTAAAAATCTTGAACCTGAAATTGGGATTTGCAGCACCATTGCCAATAGTCAATGTACATATCTCAGCACCAACTTTCTGCCATTTCAAGCCCCTCTCTTACTCTGCTCCCTACCCTGGCTCCCCGAGCGCATTTTTATGGCTTTAATTTAAACGAGCGCTTCTTGATATCTTGTTTACAAAGCTGCCAAAGTGAAAAATACCTGTATTATATGAGGCTTGCAGTTCCAGAGTTATCTCAGCACTACAACACAACATCATTATCCAGTCTGCCCCTTATCACTCAGCTGGTAATACAGACTACCGAGAGACTTGTGCCACTTTTGTTACAGCTTTATATGCTCAGGCTTATTGGTGATATCTTCCTCCCCAACTTTGTAAAGATCTTCAAACTGGTACAAGCCTGAGACTGTTCTTCAAAGATTAGATTCTTCTTAGTGATTTTTTTTTTTCTTAAAGGAATAGGTGAATCATAGAAAGTAACTTTTTGATTTATTTTACTGTCTTCTTGTCAATTGAATAAAAAGTGTGTTGTGAGCTGCTATGGGAAGGGTGTAGCTTTCTGTAGGGCTTTTTGGAGGGCTCTGCTGTATAGCATCAGTGATACATTGCAGAATCCAGTAACTGGTGTGTCCACAAGACTCCAGCTGCCACTGATTTCTCACATGTATTTTCCATTTTTTTGTTTAAGTTCTCATATTCCGCTCCTTAGTAGTAGGTAGGCCTTGCTAACCATGCAGAGTTATGAAGGGTTAGCACTCCAGATGTGTTACTTCACCTTCCTTTTGTGATAATAATTTTTTTAACATTATATTTGCCTGTTCAAAGACTTAAAATTCTACAAATTCTTGTTTAGTGGTGAGTTATACCAGGGTAACTCTCCACACCATCTTGTTTTGTAGCATGTCATCTCGAAGCTGACAGTTCATAGATACTAATTTAAGTAATTTAGCATGTTAATTGTTTGGACTCCTACCTCACTTATTCTTCCCAACAGATCACAAAGCTCCGTGCTCAGACAGAAGGGATTAATATCAGTGAAGAAGCTCTAAACCACTTAGGGGAAATTGGTACCAAGACAACCCTAAGGTAAGTTGGGCACACTTTTCTGTTAAGCATGACTGAGTCTAAATCCACTCATGGTAAGATAACTCACTGTTGGAAGCAAGACAAACCTCTCCTTTACAATGGCATGGTGTGTTAACAATCATTAAAAAAAGTGTGGTAATGCTCCTCTTTTCTCCTTTAAAGAATGCATGTGCTGGAGTGCTTGCTGACTTTTTCTTACTAGTGGCAGAGCTGTGTTTCCCAGCAAATGTCCCACCCCTCCATATCTTCAGTTCCCTGGCATGTGCTGAGTTGTAATTGTTCATCTGCCTCTGTTTGATCACAGGTATGCTGTGCAGTTGCTGACCCCAGCTAACCTGCTTGCCAAGATTAATGGGAAAGACAGCATTGAGAAAGAGCATATTGAAGAAATAAATGAACTTTTCTATGATGCTAAATCCTCAGCAAAAATCTTGGCTGATCAACAGGAGAAGTACATGAAATGAAAAGCTTATCATGTTAGATGCTTTAAAGTAGCTTTAACCCTTAGCCAGGGCTGGCTTAGTTATTGAATGAGAAACGTTAATGGTTTGTCTCTTTTGGGACTGAAGAATATTTAAATGTTGGACTGCTTTGTCAGGCCAGAATTAACTATCGAGTGTTCCTACTTCATTATCAACAATAAGATGCTCCATGGTGTGTGTGTAACATCTTAGTCTCCCTTTTATCAGTATATATGAAATGAATAGCTCTTGACCCATCAGCTTTGTCTTTAGATTTCGTTACAGAAGAGCTCTAACTGAAGTTGATGCTTAAGAACAGTCTATTTTCGTTATGAATCCTGTTTTAAAATAGTTTCCTTTTACAGATGAGAACTGTTTGGTTTTGAATCAAAGTTTGTCTGAAGTGCTTTATAATAAAAAAAGGTCAAGAATATTGGAAGTGTGTGTTCACTCTGGGTGTTGGCCTGTCAAAGGAACAGTCAAAATAAATTGGAATTAACAAAGCCAAGTATGAATAAAATGGATCTGCAACACAAAAATAGATTGCAGCAAAGGGAAAAATAGATTAGGACTTTTAAAAAGTGTTTACTTCTTTGTAGGGTTTGGGTTTTATTTTCAGAAGACTTCCTTGAAGAATGCAGAAATACATAATAGTTATCTTGGCCCTATTGAAAGCCCTTCCCCCAGAGTAACTTAAACTTTTCTTGGGTTTTCCTAAAGCAGATTAAATAAAAATTGCTTTCCATCATGATTAGCTTTTTTTTTTCCACTATCCCCACTTTCTTGATCACTCAGGATCAGGAAAAAATTTCAAACTAAAACCAAAATCCCACTCTGCACAGACTTTGGATGAACTTCAGTTTAGTCTCATGTTCAAAGTGTACTTCCTTGTTTTGTAAAGCATGGATACCTGATTTCTTCACAGCACTCTGAATAAAGATTTAGATCCTTGTAACACTGAAATACAAATCTCTGTAACCACATAAATGGATGTATTGGGGAAAAAATGAAGCTTTATTAAGTGAATAACCTCACTAGGTTCCTTATTAGAACCTTTAGGGATTTAAAACTCTATGTACACTACTTAAATAAGCATTTCTTGGGGTAGGGTGGGAAGGGGAAAAATAGTAACTTATCACAGGAGCCTGGTTTTAAATGCCCTTTTTAGCATCTGCAGAGTGAAGAGGGTGAGTTTTCAATTAATACATTTAGCTCATCAAAAATTTAAATCTGTGTTCCTGAATGAGACACTGTCTCACAAATACCAAACAGATACTCGGCCTTCCATGAATCCTTCACAAGAAGTCAGTGTCTCAGTAATACTACATGAGGCAATCACAGGCCTTTTAGGGTTTGGGGGTTTTTTTGTTATGTTTTAAAGGTAAAATCCACCTCTTATTTCATTTTGCTTTCCTGAGAGAAAGACTTTGTGGTAGTTAAAGATACTAAAATTATCACAAAACCATAGCATGCACGTTTGTATAAAATGTATTTACATGGCTTAATTGCTACAGAGCAAATGTAACAAAGCTTCCTTGTTAAATCAGAGAGTTCTGCCTTCTAAAACATGCAGGAGCTCAGTCATCATCTCTTTGGGGAAGGAGTCCAGCTGCTAAAAATCTCTGTCCTCACCCCTTTATGCTGTAGAGGCTTGTCTCTTCCTTGTGCTGAAGTGCTGTTAGTGGAAATTGCTAATGATTTTTCAGCTCCAGAAACTGGACTGGACAGCAGAGACTGCTGGGGAGAAAAAAGTGCTGGAAGCAAGCTGGGTAGTTTGGATTTAATAATGTTTTGATCACATTCTACCATCTTAGTCATGTAAAAACCTGTCCCATTCTTCAAAGTAAAATTCAGTAGCCTTGTCAGCCAGCCCTAATTAGCTTTTGTACTTTAAATAATCTATCTACTCCTTTCTCTACATCTGCAACTAAACAATAGTGACAGATACATTTAATGAATGATTTTTGGTTTATCTCTGAATGTTTTTGGCCAAGGAGCATTCCTGCTTTCAAACTTAAAAATCCACTCTCTTACTGACTCCAAATGAACAAAGATTGCAATTACACCATCAGACTAATTTTCACAGTGCTTCTAAAATCTCTTTTTACTGTGGCTGGATGGCACATCCTGTTTTAGTGCTATGGCAGCATAGAAAGAGACAGTGAATTAAGCTGCTGCATGATCAAAATTGAACTTTTTTTTTTTCCTGTTGCAGTTTGAAAGTCCTTCTTGGCAATGATGAATAGTTATTTAAGAATATAAGTACCATTTTTCTTGGAGTTTTTTGAAATATCTAACTGATCAATTTAGAAAGAAGTTTGAATAAGCCCTAAATAATTCTGAATGCCAGAGCAGTTCAAAGGCCTAATCAGCGTTTGATGGCATTGGCATTTTAGTGATAAATTTGTCTCTGTTCACTCAGCAGCAACAGACCTACTGGGGCAGTGAAGGGTGGTTACCTCCTGGAATACTGAAATCTTAAGACCATTGTTCCCACTTACCATCAGCAGGAAGGGGCAGAAACTCTTGGTTCTCCTTTAGCAAGCCAATTGTTTCTTTGCTTACAAAATGTTCTTTATAAAAATTCAAGCTCTGTAAAACTGGGGGGGAAATATCTGTGCTCACAACTAGTAAAACAAGTGATTCTCTGTAAAACTCAAGCTGGGTAGCCTGCCAGACCTCAGATACAAGCAAAGACCTGGGGAGAAGTGAACTGTGTGCCACACACTGCAAATAAGCAGCTCCATCCGACCCCGGTTTCACAGCAGACTTCATGACTGATGGTACCTGTCACTTGAGACTGACTGCAGGTACACAAGTGTGCTTCGGGAAGAAAACAAGATCTCAAAATACACATGGGGGGAAAGCAGCAGCAATCAATCTAAATCAGTTTTCCCAAACCGTGAGCAATTAAAAAAAAAAACAAACATTACATCATCATCAAGATGATGATTACAAAACCATCCTTCCATCTGCCAAATCTGTGGCAGAGCAAGGGCTGGTCCCAAAGAATCCCCAGAAAGGAGCAAGGACCCTTCTAATGGGCAGCAGCAGAACTCAGTGCAGGGTGTGCTCAGGAGGGGATGCAGTTTCCTACAGGGTTTGCTCCTAGAAGGGCCCCACGTTTCCCTTCTGCACTTTCATGTCTGTACAGCAAACAAGCCCCTGCCCCAGTTCTGTAGGGCCCTGTCCCCAGGGTGCCACCTCTCTGGCCATTAAGTGCCTAAGGAAGACGTAGAGCTGTGGTACAAAGGGAAAATCCTTCCACGCTAAATGGTGAGCCAGTGTTTATCTAGCCTATTAAGTGACGTCCAGCAGACTTACTGGTGTCAAAGCTTTGCCCATGAAAAAAAGTCTTTCATATTACTGATAAAAATAGTTCTGTTGAAAGAATCACTGCACCATATACAATAGGTGCTGCTGAAAGATCTTCAGAAAAAGTAGAAATACTCGTGACACGAAGCTGCCCCTTGAAGGAGGAAGGCACAGGCAGCAAGGAACATTCCCACCAAATAAGTTTGGTTATTAATATTAAACGTGAAAGAACAAATTATTATTTTAATTCTTTTCTTCCTATTTTCCACAAAGGTTGCACTTAATGCATTAATCTTCTCAGCGAAGTTTTTACGACCGATTGCCTACACACTATGAGAAGTTTCTCCATCCATTACTCGCAGGGAAACGGGCCCTGCTGTATAGGAAAATATTTGTTACATCTTATCAGGGTGACACATAATCTAACAACAATTACAGCAAGCCCATATTTTGTACTATTTTGGTTTCAACGTGAAAAATAGTTCTAATATTAAACCTGGGGTGGGTGGGGGTTATAGTAACCAGTTGAATATTATAAGCTGTGATTTCCTTTTGATGTGCAGCAGTGCCACACTTGGATCCTGCTCTGAGACAGGGGATACACATAAATCCAGTGTACGTGCCTCCTATGCAGATGCTATGGTCTGCTACTACCTGAAAGTTGATTCCCCCTCTTTGTACACACCAAGGGCAGAAATCGCTGTGTTTTTAGTTTTCATGTGGCCAAAAGCATTTAAAACACAATTAACCTTTGTGAGAAAAACAGGAAAGCTGACCCAGCCAGGAGACCATAGCTGTCAAGAAAACTCAAGACTATACACATCCTGAAATCTTCCCAATCTCAAAAATGCCCTCAATGGAAAAAACTTTGATTCCCTTCTTGCATTGGCTTTTACCATTTGAAAGTGGGGTACCCACAAACAGCACCAGGGTGAGCACAGCAGCTCAAAGCATGGTAAGAGTTTTGCTGTGGCTCAGCAGGCACAAGACACAGGTACAGCCTTGCCTCAGGCTGCAGGATGGCCAGATGATGTGCTGGAGTTACCCCAGTGACCTGATTTACACCCTCCAGGGCCAGAAAAACACTTGTTTGGGAAACCCTTCCTCTGTACTGATGCCTGTGCACACAGGTGGGGTGTGAGATACATCAGTGTTCCTCAGGGTGGGAAACACTTCAGAGAGGTGAAGATGATGATGCTTTTTATTTCTTTTGACAGAAGATACCCTGGTAATCAAGAGTCATTACCAGCAGGAGTTTATTTAAAACTCCACTGTTCTCATCCAGCCTCAAAATGCCCTGAAGCAAACAGGAGCTTTTCCTGCCTCACATTTTGATATCTTTAAAAGGAACAAACAAGTGCTACGCTCTGCACCAGCTCTGGGAGCTGGGCATAAACACACTTTGGGCCCTCAGTTCACAATTTGTCTCTCTTCTATCCATTAATATCTTTGGAGCCTGTGCATCCATGTACATATTTAATTGTGCATGTCCAAGTGAGTCATTGGCACCAGCAAAGCAATAGCACTGATATCCTGGGAGTTACAGCCACAAAATCTATTTAACAGCAACATTTTGATGAAGTGAGCTGGCCAGGGAAAGAGCAGAATTTTTTCCCCTTTAAACAATAAAAATTAACAACTACTTTATTTTTATTACAAAACATTGTAAACAACCTTCACTTGGAGTTTTATTTTGGGTGCCAGTTCAGGATTTCCGAACAGGAGAGGACATAACACTTACCTGACCTTGTACCTGTGCAGCCTGCACAGCACTGCTGGGCTCCCAGCCCCGACCTCCAAACCTGGCACCAGCTCTGCCACTGCCCATCTCCGCTGGCTGACGGCCCCACGCCTCTGCCAGCAGCCAGGGGAGCTTGCGATGGTTTTCTGATGCAAAACCAAGCAAACAAGGGGAAAGAGGAGAGATTTGAGCACGTTTCAGATCGGAAACCAGGCATAGGAAGGGGTGCAGGGACGGCGAGGAAGCAAAGAGCACGCTCACATCTGCGGCTGATGCGTTCTTTCTCCCCCAAAGAAAGCTCACATTCCTGAGTCTGCAATGAAAAGTGGGAAAACGGCACAACCTGAGGTTTTACAGCCTGCTCAGCATGGCCTCTGATCCCACAGCCCCATGCAGATGCTGTCTCCCGTGGGAGGGTGAAATCCACGGGGGTTGTTGAAGGCAGCTGTGATAAAAACAACTTCCAGACCGAGCTCAAGCAGCACAGGAGACAGTCAGAGAGGCCAGCTATGGGCTCCTGGGCTTTGGGAACACAGGGGTGCCAAGACCATCAGGTCTGCTCTCACCCAGCCTTTGGCAGAGGCTGCTGCTGTGCGAGCAGGGAGAGGGGATGGCACTGGATGACAGTAAAAGTCATTTGCCTGTTCAGGACCTTTGTCAAGCAAGTGCCAGCAAGGACAAAAGCAGCATTCCCAGCACATGCCTGATCCCCTAGACCTGGGGCACTCTCCCTGCAATTGTCACCCCCCAGTGCACTGAACTCCCCTGGCCACAAGCAGCTCTGCCTTACAGGGTGCTCAGCACACTTGTGACTACAATGGTTGTGTTCTGGGTCAATGATTCATCCCCTTGATGCCTGGCTTGCTGTTTTCTACCCTGGATATTATTCCCCCTCAAAAGCAATGGGGGTGACCTGCAGGGATCAAGCACTGGTGCAAGGGGCGAAACAGATTTTGCTTTCAGACAAGTCTGTCACTTCCAGGGAGCCCATCTGAAGCTACTGCTGCAGTACAGAGCTGCAGTACAGAGACCAGCACTGCCAGATCCCACAGACCACAAAACACTCTGGATTCGCTTGTGGAAGTGGAGATACTGCCCAAGGACAGCAGCAACTGCCACAAAACCCCAACATTCAATCACAGGACCCCCATGTAAACCCACTGTGCCCCTGCAGAGGCTGCTCCACCTGTCAGAGCTGCCAACCCCCACAGCTGCTCTGGGGTCCCAAGACACATACCTCATACCCAGGTGTGTTCAGGTAACTGAACTGAGCCCCAGAGCATTGCAACGAAATTGGAGTAAAGGAGAAAAGTTTTTTTAAATTGTCTATTAACCTTGTATCTGTCCTGAATGGGACATCCATTGTTCAGTTTTCAAAATCATCATGGGCTCTTGAGTTAGAGGTCCCTGCTCTTACAGCTCCAGGCTATGGACTGCAGAAAATGTTACCAGGAAAAAGCATTATTTACTCATTTGAGTGCCAGCAAAGCATATCTGAATCATCTTTGCAGAGGACACATGAAGGGTTTGTCCTTTTAAGCATCCTCTGAAACTCCTGCATGGACAGACCGAACCAACTGTGCGGGACCCATTTCCCCTCCTGTGTGTCCTTGGTAAGATCTGCATGGAGACCAGAGCTCTGCTTCCCTGCATGAGCTGTGCTTGTCCATTCTGGGTTCAACTCTTCCATCTGGATGAGGGAAACATTCCTCAAAGACAGTTTTTGCCACCCATTATCACCAACATTTATCCCAGCCATGTGGTTCACACACCCACCAACCACTGCGTGCAGAAGTTATCTGCTTCCACGGAGAAGGCAGGAAGTAATCACCGCTGAATTTTTGGAAACCAGATAGAACAAACTACTTCTTTTGGAGATGCTGCCTAACCCTCCCTGCTTTCCTTCTGATCCTGTGGGATTTGAGACTGTGGACCACAGATACCAGCACCCCCAGTTTTACAGACAACCTGTTTGATCCAGATCTTCATATAATCCCCACTTTTATTAGGATAAAAACAAAAACAGATGCAGATTAGCAAATCATTTGTAGGGACAAGAGAGCACAGAATGAGAGAACTGACTGCCAAATGCTAATGCTAAAGAATTCAAGCCCAGGGGCTTCATCCCAGGGAGGGACTGACAACCGCAGAGCAGAGCAGGGCAGCCTGGAAAGCTGCTAAAAACCACAGGAGATAACTGTGTTTGAGGATGTTGCTGCTTATCCCTTAAATTAAAATAGGCATGTTCCCTAAATACAGCAAAATGAGCCCCCTCAGTGCTTCTTGCAGATGTGGGCACCTTCTGCTCTTCCCAGCCCCCCAGTGCAGGGCTGCCGGCGTCTTTTTTACATCTGGGGTGGAACACACTCCCCCAGACTGCCCCAGCTGCCTCCCCCCACACACGATTGCTTGGAGGGGCTGACGGGTGTGCAGTGCTGGGCACCTGCAATGGGATCCCTGGGCACCTCTTGTGATGGCCCTGGGCACAGAACATGTGGGCAGTGGCTCCAGGCAGCACAACACTGCAGCTTGGTCCATAATCAGGGCTTGAGAGAGGCTTTGGGCTAAAGCACAAGGAGCCCCAAGAGCACGTGAGACAGGAGCAGCCACGCTGCAGCCTGGAGACAAGGGCGTCATGCCCTGGAAAGCAGAACTCCTCCTTTGGGGAAATAAGGCAGTTTCTGCACAGTGCTGCTAATGATGGCACTGTGGATTGAGTCTGGCTGGATGTAAAGGATGGACCAGAGCAGGACGTGAGAAGGGTCCTGCTGCAGGGAAAGTCACAGGACTTGTAACCACATGTTTCTTCCTCCAGGCTCCAGAGGCGAAGGGAGATCCCTGCCCAGCATAAATCCACGCACAATGGAGTCATTCTGGTTTACACCAAGGACTACCAGCACATGGGGCTGCTTGCCAATCCCTCCCACCAGCTCTGCCATGCAGGAGGACAGTGGATTTCAAAGTTGCTGCTGTCCAAGGGTGGGCCAAGGATCCCTCTCCCTTCACAGAAGGGCCTCCAAGCACTGAAGGCCAGGAAACACGACAACAGCTTCAAACCCGCCGCTGGCTCCCTGCTGGAGGCACAGGCACCTCAAGCAGCCAGCATCACCTCCAACTTCACTTTTTGATTAATGTTCTTCGAAACTTTCCTTGGCTCCCTGCACTCCCACTTTCTGTCACCCTTCTCATTACAGATGTATCTTTGCATCGAGGAAAGCGGGAGGAAAAATTGTTCTTTCAGGGTGACAGCTGAGCGAGGGCTATATTATTAAAGGTACCAATCATAGGTGCCGAGCTATCATCGCACGATGAATGCTCTTGTCAGGAGCCCGCGGTGGCCGGGGGGAGAGGGAGGGAGAGAGGTGGTGGGACAGCGGCTCTCGCTTCCCCGCTCCTCTCCTCCCGCCCCCCGCTCTCCCTCTCCTTTAATGTTGGCCACCTCCGCTCGCCTGAACTTGGACCTTCAGCGGCGACAATTTCTCTGGCCTCGACAGCACGATTAATTTCTCCTGCCCTCGGCGGGGCCTCCGAGTGCGGTGGAAGTCCAGCTGGCCTGCTGCTGATAAGATGTACCTTTTGATTTGTTTTGTCTTTGATTGCCTTTTCTGTCACCTACAATGGCTGGCCGCCTGGAGACCTCCACATCGCCTGACTGACGGATCTATTTATCTATAGGCTGCTCCCCAGCTTCTCCTCCCCCTCGCTCCCCTCCTCCCCCAAACCACCACCTTGTACCACTGAAGTCCCAGTCTAATAGAAGCCGTGAAGGCTCATCCACCATAAAATACATCTGCCATCCTCCTTCTCTCCAAGATAAAAGCCTGTCAGTGTTACTTTCCAATTCCAGGCAGCTTGATTAATGGTGAAAAGCCACTGCAAGATCGACTTCTGGTTTTTACAAGCGCTGTCAGCCAGCCCAGGGTTATGCGAAACACACTCATAGAAAACAAAACAAAATGAGAAAAGGTTGGGTGGGGAGGGAGAAGAGGGATGGGAAGGAGGGGGAGAGGGTAACCAAATCATATTAGGCTCAAGACTAAATAAAATAGGAACCTGGAGCCATCAAATACCTGTCAGTTGGGTGCAGAAATACACTCTGCAGCTCATTGTACCAAGGCAAATTATGGCAATAATAAATCATTGTTGAAGGAAGATTGTTGATAAATTTTTTTTTGGATGCTGGCATTCAATAGGGGTTCTGGGACACCTGCCACTGGGCTTGGAGCGAGAGCCAGAGCAGGTTATTAGCCTGTCACTCAGCCCTCCTCCTCACACCCTGCAGGAATCACAGGCGTGGGACTAGAACAAAAAGTCTGGAAAGAGAGATATTAAAAAAAAAATTAATTAAATAGCTGAAATGCTCCTACAGGAAAAAATAAAAAAAGGGAGGGGGTCAAAAGAATTACAGCCCTCTTTGCAAGGCTTATTTTTGATAAAGAATATTTACAGTGGCCCAGCCTAGTAGTGCTTCAATCACTCCATCTGCCATCAAGAAGCAGCTGTCTCTAGGGCGAGATATGACTCTGATGGAGCAAGGTAATGCCACACACTCTGGAAAAGTCTGGGAAAACATACAGCCCAAAGAAGAAAGTATGGAATATTCCTGAACCACTGAGACTGGGCTTGGATGGCCAGGAGTGGGATTTCTTCAGGCTCAATCCCGTGACAAGCAACACCATGAAGCGTGGAGGTGTGAGTGCTGTGAGGTTGGATCCCAATTCTCTGCTATATGGGATTATCATCCACATCCAGTGGGAACCAAGACCATCCTCAGATAAATTGCTCTCTGCAATATCTCCACATCTGAGGCAAGTTTCCTATCTGAGTTGATTAATTCCAGCATTTCTTGGGTGATGAGGTTTGACTGGATCATGGGACAAGGTGCACATTGCCTAACAAAATAAACCCATGTCCCTGCTTTTGCCAAGCATGGGCAGGGCTCAGCAACACTTTTTCCTAACTGGAAGGTCAGGCTGATCAGCAGACACCACCTTTCCTGTACTAGTGAGAGAGGAGCTGGCAAGGTAGATGTAATTTCCAATGACCTCACACAGATAAACTCCTCTGTTCATTTGTAGGATCCTATTTGCCCATCACACTGGACAGAACCTCTGGCCTGGCCAGGGACTTCAGTTTATTTCTATTGCTTGTTGAGATGCCAAGGAGAGGACAGAAAGGACTGAAGGAAAAGGCTGATAAACACAGAGCAGACATTGCAAGGGAGGATGGCAAACCTGAGAGGTACAAGGAAGAAGAGAATGGAAAATAAAACATCTTCAACACAGGAGAAGAAAGTGTGAGGAAGTAATGCCTTTTCCTGGTCTTAAAATCAAGAGTCAAACACGGTTAAAGGGGAAAAGGGATTTTACCTTGGTATTTATTTTAAGGATCCTTAGGTGCACACATCCAGGTCAAATGCACCGAAATGCACCCCGCCAAAATGGACCCCCAAAAGATCTGGTGTAACATTATAGGTTTTACTAATTAGCATATCTATCAAAGATTCCCCAATGAATGAGCCCCCATCCCCAAGGAGCCTTCCCCTGGGTGGTTCTATCTTAGTTTACAAAATGTGTTCTGGAGAGGACCTTGGGGTCTGGGGCACACTGATCCCTAGCTACAAAGCTTCTAAAATGTTGAGTCTCTCAGCTTGACAAACAAGTCCAAGAATGTAGGCAAAAAGCACTAAGAATACAGAAGTTGTAAAAAAGGTATAACAGGAGTATAAAAGAAAAGGGAGAAAACCTTCATGGCATCAGAAGAAAGAAAATCTAGAGAATGAGGAAAAAAAAAAGAAGAGAGAAAGGCAGAAATATGCTAAGAAAGAGAAGAGAAAGCACAACCAGAGGGGAGGAATAAACCCTCTGTGTAGCAGATGCAATCCCAGAGAAAGCAAGAGGAGAAGCACAAGTGAGATGGGATGTTTGAAAGAAGGTTGTACCTCACAAGAGAAGGGAAAGAGAACGGAAGAGTAGAAAGGTGAAATGGGAAAAGCAAGAGAAAGAGAGACCCCCTGGAAAATGCAGCAGGCTCTCTGGCAGGAAGCTAATGCCACTAAAAAAAATAGAGGAAAAAAGAAACCAAAACCAAACCAAACCAAAAAAAATGTTGAGTAGAGAAGCAAATCCACCAAAACCCCAGGCAGAGGTTTTACCTCAAGTTATGAATCAAAAAATGTATTCAATTCGTATTAGAGGCATCTCCGTGGCCACATGCTTTCCAAATGTATGTGCCTGGGGGGACCTCAAATCCTGCACCCCGTTTATCACACTGTTTGCTCAAAACGCTCAGTTCCCCTCAGTTATCTCACCAGCCAAAAGCTGTCACAATTCACTCCCCCCAGAGCTTCTCTCCGCACGTCTGCGGCATCAGTCCCACGTCACCCGGCCCGTGAACTGCCGGGTGTGGGGACACGGGGCTGTCGCTGCGGGGGGACAGGCTCGCTACCCCAGCCAGGGCACAGGAACCCGGGGACAATGTCCCCATTGTCCGAGTGCTCCTTGATCTCCCCGGGGCACAGAGCGGTGACAGGCGAGCCGCCAGGGCTCCGGGCCCGGCCCCGGCCGATGTGAGCGACGGCAAACGAGGGGCGACAGAAGGGACCGGCGCGGGGGCACGGCGGGGACGGGGGGAAGCAGCCGCCAGGCCGGCGAGCGGCGGCGGGCAGGGCCAGCACAGCGAGCCTCGGCACCCGCAGGAAGGCACCGCAGGCTCCCTTTGGAGGGCAGGCGCAGGACCATTTTTCCATCCGGGTGAAGTTAATGACTTCCACACTTCAGCACTTCTCATCAGCCAGTCCGGCAAGTGGACACGTCCGAAGGCTGCAGAGATCCCAGGGACACGCGGGCTCCTGTCCCCACTCCTGCCCTACTCGTACCCAGCCATGGGGGCTGCACCCAGGCTCGTCCCGGTGCCCGGAGCTCTGCCTTGGCATCGCCCCCACGGCTCACGCCCCTGCCTGTCTGTGCTCTACAGGCACCACCCGCACCCAGGCTTCTAAAACTTCCTAGACCCAGCATAGCCAGGACTTTTGCACTGTGCTGAGTCCCTGGATCAGCCAGAGGACACCCATCCCCACCTTTCACAACAGCAGGATCGGGAACAAGGGGGTGTCAGAAACAGGGAAGGCTCAAATTAAAAAAAAAAAAAAAAAAAAAAAGAAATTAGAAACACACGGTAACATGTATAAAAATATATTCATTTTTGAGGTGATAATGTTACTTCTAAACTCCACTGCTTGAAAAAAAAAAAGCTTCCTCTAAAATGAATAAGTACTTCAATTTATTAAATGTTAAAACAGGTAACTATAACTCCCATTTATAGCTGGCCAACTTTACTGTCAGTCCTTAACACTGTACTCTGTTAACTACATTAAAAAGCATCTATATTGAAATCTCACTTTGTTTTTTCCCCCAGCTAGTTCTTCAAAACAGAAGTTTTTATGTATCTGCATTATTATGACTGGATGTAAGTTCTACTTCAGAGCCACAAGATATAACCTTCTTTTCCGTATACACATTAGCAATATTGATGCCTTTTATTTTCAATATCTTATCCTCTCCTATTTTAGGAATAAAAGTATTCATTTTCTCTGTCAGTGCAAGAATCTTTGCATGAGATGCAATTTCATTGCAAAACACATAGGCTGTATTTTGACTATGACACAGTAAAAGAAATAACAAGTATTCCAGAAATATGACTATTTTCCATATATTATCTAATTGCACCAAACACCATTTTTCATCATTAGACAAGCAGTCAAAGTTCAGCTCAAACCTACAGGAAATATTTCACTTTTCCTAAGAAACCCAGGGGTTTTCCTCCAGTCACAAGATTTTCTCCACTCAGTAGTTGACTTCATTAAAAAAAAATAAATTGTAAAATTCAGCACCTTTGTCTGTGATAATCTCTCTGCTCTGCAGGGCTTGAATGTCACGAGCATTCAAACCTGGCAGACTGTTGCTTACTAAACCAGACCATAGGAGCAAGATGAGTGTGAGCTTTGAACCTGGCTCAGAGCCCGTCCCACATCACTCTGTATTCACACAGTGATCCTCGTGTGCATGTGGTGAGAAAGGCAGAGGGATCTGCGGTGCCATCACACCTTTTCCCTCCCAGGAAGCACAACTCTGTGCCAGCCTGATGCAGAGCAGTGGCTCAGCAGCATCACTGCCACCACAGCCCGGCTGCCTCCGGAGGCAGACAGAGATGGATGGCCAGGACCGCCTGATCAATAGACCTTTTGTCCAAGCCTTTATCACAAACAATAGGAGCTGCAACAATCCAAAATATATTTAGGTAAATACTGGGAACTGGCAAGCCAAATGCTGCCACAAGGGCCAAAGACAACTCCCCAGCACCAGCTTTGCTGGGTCCCAAGTGGGGACTGTCAGGATCCTCAGCCCTGCTTCAGCCTGTCCGTTCCTTTATCATCCCCAACACTCTGCAGGTCTGAGAGCTGTGTGTGGTTTTCCAGACCAGTGACCGCAGGAGTGATGAGTTCAAACTCAGTATTAATGTAAAGAACTATTTCAGCAGCTTTATTGAATGGCTCCAGCCCCTCTGGACATCTGTATTGTACAACTTGGATACAGGTGATAGGCACCTAAGATTACAGAGACTGATAACTACATATTCCTAAAGGGTCCTGTCCCTCTGGATAGATTTTTTCAGAGGATGAATTTGCTTTGTCCAATCCAGAAGGCAAGGTCTTGCCAGGACTATCCACACACATCATCACTTGTCTTCAGAAACCCCAGCCACCTTCCCTCACACACAGAAGGGTAACGGCACCCCACCTGTGCTGGGACAGGAGGAAAGCACTCATCAAATGGCATTTAAAGAACAACAGAACACAGACATAGGAACAAGTGAGAAAATCAAAAAATTACATCCAGGAATTGCTAAGCCTTTTAGACAGAAATGGAGCAAAATAGTTTCACTTGGTCAAGTGCTCTCGGTATTGCTGTAAGACGAGAACAAGTTGTGTGAAGCTCATCTCACACCCTTTTAAATGTCACATTGGACAAGGTCGCAAAACTCCTGTGCCCCATCTGATTTGGCAGCCAGGGGCATGGAGGCTCTTGTGCCTTCCAGCAGACAGATGTGTGTGCACAAAGCTCTGAAGCACAGGAAAGAAAGGCCATCTTTGACCTCTGCTGCCCACCTCTCTGGGCATTCATCCTGCTCCTCAAACCCCTTGGCTCTTGCTACCCCTGACAGAGGTATTTGGCAAGAGCCACATCATGCTCCAGCCAGAGGATTTACAAGAGAAAGGCAAAGCTGCACTTTATGGCTGCAGTAATGGCTCTGCAGGGTAATGGAACAAAACAGTGTCTATCCAGATGGCACAGGTACCTGCTGAGGGGGCTCCAGGCTGGGGAACAGAGTGCTCCTCAACGTGTTTGCATTTGCAACACCACATTATTATGGGAAATGTGAGGTTTGGACAGTCTAAGGGTCACTTCCACAGAAGGACTGAAGCTCTGAGATGAGAAATACATGCTTTGTGCAAGAACCTCCCAGCGCAGATCCACCTGTGGAATACAAGAAAATAGGATGGAGAATTTTGCTCAGGTCTTTCAAGTTGTGGGCTGGAGCCTGGGCTAAATAAAGATCCTTTTTCCTGACGACTGGAGGGTGCTGTTTTGTTATGCTCACACAAACTTCCCTGAGTGGCAGCAGTGTAACAGCCTTCAGGCAACTTCATGATGTCTCCAATAACACCTTCTAGAACCCCAATAGCATCAATCCGTCACCTCTGCTTAGGTAAATGATTTAGATTTGAGCCGATTTTATAGCTATTATGTTTAACAACCAAAACCATAGAGAAATGGTTTTGTCTTCTCTTACAGTAAAGGTAAAGTGTTAAACTTGATGAATGGCAGGCACTCAAAGCTCTGATCATCGTTTAATGGATTATGCATAAAAGAAACACTCTCTGGAGAAGCAGAGATATTCTACAAGGGTGAAGTAGGATCAAGACCGTGATGTATCAGCAATTCTGCATGAACAAAGGAAAACATGACCATGATGGCACATGGACCACTCGATTCTCTGACCCCCATTCTCCTACAATTGTGAGGTCACTGCTCACATGCTGATTTTGGGGTTAAGGACAGAATTAAGTGTATTATTTCATTAATTAACTGTTCACAGTTATGCTTTAAAGACACCTACTTTATATACATACATCTGTGCAGTTTGGATCTGCATCTCAGTCGCTACAAAGTTAACACTTCTGCCTGGTGCTTTAAGAAGAGGCAAGTAAAGAGATGGCAGACACTTTTTTGAGCCAGGACTCTGGTAATGATCAGGAATGGGGACAGGTCCTGACATGCTCCACAGCTTTTTTTTTTTTTTTTTTTTTTTTTAAAAAGGTGGGAGGATTTTTTACAGAGTGTACAATTTTTGGAGCCAAAAGCCTCCATGATATTGCAATTAGAATTGGTACCCACAAAATGGGAGCTCACATGCAAAGGAAACAACTCCTGCAACACAAGTAACAGATGAGAACTCACTTCATAAAAATGGAAACCCTTCCAGTCTATTTGCTCTGCAACTAGAACTCTTCTCTTTTCACGTGTGATATCCCTGTCACCATCCCAGTTTAATGGATCATGAGAGCTTCCAGCTATCCATCACAAAAAGGTGGATACCTGTGTTTAAACCTAAATAAAAATGACTTTGATGTACCTCAGTTGCAGAAAGTAGTGTCAGACTCCCTGGCTTGTGCTACTGTGTTCCATCACTAAATTAGGTAAGTCTTATCCCAAATGCTGGCTTGTTTCCATCAGCCTGCACTGCTTAAGAAATGGGAAGCACTGAGATAAGAGGCAGCTCTTTTCTACCTACTTAAGGAAATTAACATGTCCCCCCAATAAATCTCTCCTCCTTTCAAGAGTCACTCAAAGCGAGGTGGATAGGTTAAAAAATGCTCTTCTAATAACTTAAAAATCAACAGTTCAAGCTTTATCCTCAAACATCCAAGATAAAAGTGCTTAGAAAAGGAATTATTTTAACAAACACACTTTCCTATTTTACAAGTTTCTACATCAGCAGAACACAAAGAAAACTTTGTACAGTGCAAAGGAAATAAGAGGTCAGGCTGGGATGCCAAGGTTAAACAAATCATTGATTTCTATAGCACACAGGTATTCTGGGCTTGTCTGGCAGGGGAGATCCAGCAGGCAGCTGCCCCTCTGCATTTTAAGCACCATCCCCAGCCACACAACACACTCACAGTTTGTTGTCAGCAGTCTTCAAAATCCTGGAGCTCAAAAGCATTTTCAGATAGTGACTTAGGTATAGGCACATCATAGCACCACATCCCAGCTTCACAAGAGTACATCCCCTCACTGCCTTGGCTCCTGCACTGCTGCTTCCCACAATTCCTTGACGGCCTCTCACCACACTCCCACCAGTTACTCTCTGCAGCTGAGCTCTGCAATCCCAAATCATTCTGTAAGTGACCACATTTGTGGTCACAGGGAGCCCTTGCTCTACCTCCATTAGGCATAGCTCTGCAGCCCTAGGGAATCCAGCAGCAACAATTTCACATTCTTGCATGGCCAAAAGATAAAGCTATTTAAACAAAAATAAAAGTCACACTTGTATAGTGAAGTTAATCAGGCAAAATGTTCTGCTCACTGTACCCTGTTCCCATATGTCTGGACCTGCATTTTTCTTTTGTAAATCTTCATACCACAGGTATAAAGATGAGACACACCAGAGCTGTAAGACCATCAGAGAGCTTCAGACACGCTGGAGATTAAAGTGGATAATACTCATCTGAGATTTCAGATAACTAATATTCCCCAGCAGTGCTCACACCATTTTTGGAACCATCCACTGTAGCCTTAATATCTAAGAAGGGGAATCTGGGATTTTATATATGTGCCATGTATCCTGATTTTCTTCAAAGCAATATAAAAATATCTTGAAACAGCTTCTTAAAAATATGTATCCTAGCTGTTCTATTTGTTCCCTCTGTTTTAAGCTCCCAGGTATTCCTATTTCTGAAAAATTGGCCTGGTCTTCTTGTTCCCCAGCAAGAAATATCTCTGACCTTGATGGCCCCCTCTGCGATGACAAAGTGTATCATGTTTGTGCTTGTTCAGTCTCCAGCCCCTGTGATACAGCTGCCAAAGGAGGTGCCAATTGTCATGGTATTTCCTTTCTGCCAAGTGCTGCCAGCTTGGCTGGAACCACGCTGGCAATGGCCAGAGGATTGCTAGAACCTGGCCCACAGAAGAGCTTCAATTTTAGCAGATCCATCCAGGAACATATTATAAACCAGCAGCTTAAAGTCTAGCTGACTAATTAGGTCCCCAGCTTAGAATATTGTTTCTGGTTTTAAATGCTTCTTTTTTGTCTTCTCTCCAATTCCATAGACTGTCTCACTCTAGGCTTAAGTGGCAGACGAAGACGCTCTAACAGCAACTGCCCCTTGACTCCCAGCATGCTTGAAATATATTAGAAAATATTATAAATATTATAAACGCTCTAAAAGATTATTTTCGGCCTTTCAGCTTAAAACAACATCAATCCTTAAAACAACATCAAGCCTTTCAGCTTAAAACAACATCAACCAGCTCTAGGAAACAAAATAAATGTTGGCAAACTCTGCTCCGAACTTTTTACAGTGTACGACGCCCATCGGCATCGCAGCGAAGGCAAAGAAAGGACACACATTTGGAAGAGCTTTGATCCGCCTTTCCCTGGTCCCGAGTGCCGTGCTTGACTCGCAGGGTAACATTGCCACCCGGCGGGCAGAGGCTCCCGGGCCGGGCTCGGAGCTTCGGGAGGCTCGGAAGAGCCGAGGAGCCGCTCCGGAGCCCCCGGCGCTGTTCCAGCAGCCGCACGCCCGTCCCTGCCACGGCTCAATCCCCACCTTTGGGGGCAGGAGGCCGCCGAAGGCTGCGGGATCGTGGCGGAAGCCTGGCGGAGGAGCGGCGGGGAAGGGGAGCTGAGGGACAGCCAAGGCGCACACCGGGTACAGCAGAGGTGTCCCGGTGTCCCTCCCTGCCCAGAGCCCCCTTGTCCACTGGCGGAAACACCGTGCAGCATGCACGGAGCTGCAGGGAGGCACCCGGGCTGCGGGAAGCACTGGAGCACGCAGCCGGCACTCGGCAACACCGCGGTAGCGGGCCGGGCATCCAGGCTGCGGGGGCTGGCCGAGGACACGGCCGTGTCACAGCGCATCCGTGAGCAAACAGCGCACAGGAACCTCGGGGACTCCCCACAGCAGTGGGAAAACTGAGGGCCACCTAGAGCTTGTTATTCCTTGCGAGAGGACAGTCAGGGAAAGCAGTTACTGGGCCACTCCTCTTCCTCCTTTACCAAAAGCTGGCGGCGAAACCTGTTCCACAAATCAGTCTGCTTACAGTATGGGACAGGGTTATCCCCAAAAGAAATCAAGGGAGCACAGTCATGAAACGTTTAGAGTAAAGCAACAACCTTTACAGTTGAAGCCAAAAGGAATTCATTTATTTTTAAATATAAAAATCCAACAACAAAATGTTTCAGAGATTAGGAAAAAAAGTCCATTTGTTTGCCATCTCAAAATTATATGGAAATAGGCCCTAGGAATAAGTGAACTAGAATGAACTAGACGATTTTCAAGGCTTTATGAATAATGACAAAAGGGACAAAATTATAATACCCAGCACTTAAATGCTACAGAAGCTTTCACATGAAACCTGCAGGGCAGAAGAAAAGGCTATGCCAAGAATTTTGCACGAACACCACCAGCAGAAAGACGATGTCAGATGTTGCCCTGGTGTTGGTCTCTCACCCAGCTCTCTTGCATATAACTCCTCATATCTAGTGACCTCAATTATTTCTGTGATCGTATGTCTGATGACAATATTCCTACAGCAACCACAGTCATCAGTGCAAGTTTCCTGGTGAAAAATAAAACAGCAAGGGAGAAATCAGGCTGCTCTTTAGAATGACTTCATACACGACCAGAAGTGTGGCTGAACTTCCTGCATCCAGTACTATACAGTATTTTAAGTAAATTTGCTTTCAAGTACTGGGCTATTTCTATTCAGGAGGAAGGCAAAATTTTCCCTTACTCTAAGTTTAAAAACTCAGAGGGCAAAACAGTATTGGGAATATCATCACCTTTGATTTTAGCTGTTCCAATTATCGTGCTACAAAAAGACTGGCACTGTATCACTCATGAAAACAGTTTTTGCTACACTGATGTATCACTACCCCACTCACTCTCTATTTACTTGTGCAGTGCCATTAGAATTGCAACTCAAAAAAGAAACGCTTAGCAGAATGGTCAAGGTTCAGTTATTTTGGGAATCCACTACTGAGAGACCTTGAAGCAAATACAATTTGTCTTGATTTCACACTGATGCTCTGATCAGGTGTTTTGAGGGTATCACTTTCTCAGTCTCACAGGTGGGTAAGGTTATTCTACAAGTGTTAGAACTGTAACAGTATCCAAGCACCAAAAGCCAAGTACTAGCTCCAAAGATGTACTTTATTTAATTATAAAGCAGATTTTTTAGGCATTATTTCTTTTTGTGAACATCCACTGTATGGCCAGCAGATCCTGCTTTGAGGACAGAGCTTTTTGATAACAAAGATTTACCACTAGACAACAAAAATACAAATGCACAGAACAAGTGCTGCTTAGACACCAAAGAGCAAATGGTCTAAACTGCAACCAGTTCAAACAAATGATATGACCAAAAATACAAGTACAGCTCCAGCCCAGCCAGAGCTGCATGCACAGAAGTGGACTCTTTTGTATCAAAACAAAGTTCGCATTGGGCTTCCTGGAAAAACAACCCAAAAAAATCCCCAAAGCAGAATTGTATCAGAACCCTTTCCCTCTCCTTTTAATGCCACTTTTAACTGTCCCCATTTCATATCACAGTTGTGCTGTGGTGCACTAGAACTTTATGAAAAACACAAAAATGATTGAAGGTAGTGTGACATCATACTGAATGGCTGACAGCAATCATTTCATGGATACTTCATCTCAGTTCTTTTATTCCTTTTCCAATCGTGATCCTCACCCCAGGTGTTTGACTTTCATTGATAGGTGCATCTCATTCCACATTTGCAGATTTCCCACGTGTTTGGTATCTGAGCTCAGGGTATTAACAAGGGCTTCTGGATGTCATCTGTGCTCCCTGGGTGTGCAACAGTCCCACCACTCCAGCAGGAACAGTGACTCACATACTGCCTGCCCAACATGCAAAAATGCACTGAAGGCATATTGAGGCAGCGTAAAGGAAAGTTCCAGCATTAAAACTCCTCGTTCTGGTTTCCATGTTGTCCAATACTGATTGAGGAAAAGTGTATTTACAAACTTGTACACAAATATTTGCATTTGGTCCTAGGCACCTAATTAGCACTGACAACCTAAATTAAAATGGAAAATTAAGTTTTATTCTGGGTTCATTACAGCCTTAACTGTAACCTCTCCAATTTGAAGGTGTGATCTTCAAAAAAGGAATCCCAATACCTTCTGAAAGAGTATTTTCCTATGTGCCACTCAAATCCGTGAGATTATAGGATGGAAAAGTCTTCTACATAAGCCCCTTAGTGGAGTTATCTGACAAGGGTCTCGTATCTAGATCTAGAGGAACAGACAAGTAACATCCATTCTTCCCACTCTTTTGTGGTAATGAGACTCAAAATTCACTAGATATGAGTAATCAGATAACATCCTGATTGCTATGAGACCAGAATTCATTATCAAGGAGGGAAACTTCGCCCTAGCAAAGAGCACAAGCAGATTTGCATCTAAGCAGCCATCACACTCATTCCTTTCAGCCAGCATTACAACTAGAAGTACAGCCACCAATGGCAATAAAAACTAATTAGAAGGTTTTACAAAGTCAGTTTAACCAAGTTTCAAAGTAGCAACTCTTAGGCACAGGTTTGGCAGAATCTAGATTTACCTGAGTTTTCTGCTTGTGGAGGAGAGGTGGTGGGAAAGGACACACTCTTTTCTTACATAGAAACCTGACAACAGTCTCAAGCCAATACTCAACATCTGACAAAGTCTAGTGTAGTAATTACAAGACAACGCATTTAGAATTAATCATTTAGTAAAAAGAAACAACTGCCTTTCAAATCTGCCATACTGAAAAAAAACCCCAAACACATGAACCACTGTTTGTGCTTACAACCGTAATTATGGAACTTGAGCATCAGATGGAGAGATTTTTCTCACCATTACTGCAAAGGAGCTGCAAAAACGAGTTAAATGGAAAAAAATCCCTTGCAAATATTTATTTAACAAACATTACTTAAAACCTGTAAAGGCTTCCGGTTACTAAATGTGAAAGGGGCCCAAAAAATTTTCAGGAGTCATTGAATTAAATCCAAGTCAAAAAGCTGACTCTCCTAACACATAATTAAAAAACAATTTTCTTAAAAAAATTTTTTGCACATCTTCCTCATCAATTTATAAAATGCAAACAGTATGCTAGAAAAGTTTGAACGTAAGGGAATGTGCTTTGGAAACATTATTAAAATATGTGTTTCTATAGAATGACACTATCAAGTTTATGATACTTCTTTTCACCTGACTGGCTACACTTTGAGAATGTCCCTCCTCTCTTTCCTGGGTCCATGAGAAGCTAGGGTTAGAAAAGAAGAGCTCCCATACTGCCAACTTCACTCTGTTCCTTTACAAAAATTTCGAAGTACTGATAAATGATGGTGACAGCGAGCAGAATTCCAGTTCCAGAGCCAATTGCCCCAAGGAAGTCTGCCAGCACAGAGAGGGCACCAATACAGAGCCCACCAAAGGCAGCAGCTGTAGGGATGTACCTGTAAAACATGAAAAGAGAACAGAAAAGGGGCATTACAGTTTGCTCAGGATAGTGACAAAAAAAGTCAGTGGCAGAATACTCTCTTCTCTTGTAAGGAACACACAATAAATGCCAGTACACTGGGCAAGGAAATAAAAAGCTCAACCTGACTGGAGGAGAAAAAAATGCTACACTAAGAGGAGAAGGAATTACAGTCCACCATGCAATTATGAGCAAATATTAAACTTATGGCTACTGGCTCATCAAGTCACCTGTAGATGACTGAAATCCAAAGTTTCAATAACATTTCTATAACACAAAGGTCCTATCCTGAAATCTGAAAACCTAGAGACATCAACCCCTGCCTACTTCTGCACCTAGGAGATTTAAGTAAGTATTTGTTTTAGAAGCAAAGTCTGCATGAAAACAGTACTCAAGACACAAAAAATTACAGTAAGAAAATACTTCTGGGTCAGTTTGAAGTAGTAAAGTACACTGAAATGCTCATTATTAGCTGCCTTGAGAAGAGTATATAAATGAAAAAATGTAATAGGAAAACAAAAGGTCCAGAATTTAAGGCAAATTCTTTAAATGCAAGGCAAAAAAAAGCTGTACTGTACAAGTCTTCCACTAATGAGGTAATGTTCTATGTCTCGTGCATGTAACATCAAAGCTGAAAGAATATCTGTGTTCTAGGATCCAGAAAATGGAAGTCAAAGCAAACTTTGCCATGTATTTGCCCACAACACTTTGCATGAACAGCCAGTGAATGTGTAGCTCACCTGTTGAGTTCATGTACCATTGAAGTTTCTCTGTGCCCTCGCATTACCATTTGCTGTTCTTTCAATTGCTTGGCAACCTGTACAGAATCAAGGAATGGAGCAAGTTTAGTGTCATTTACCAAGGCCATGGAATGCAGTACTGTGGGAAAACAGAAGCAAGACAGTGCAATAAATGGTGGAGGAGTTGGGCACTTTTTGTATTGTTTTGGATTGGTTTTTACATTACTCATCTGAGTTAAAAATATCCAGTATTTTAACTTCAGATAAGTTACAGTCACAGGCACTCTTCTACCTGTCAATTACACAAAGCTTTTTGGATAATTCTAGTCCTACTGAGAAAAGGAAAATTTTGATACTGGTAGGCTCTCATACACATAATTCAATCTGTGTTTTGCCATCTACCCTTCTCCTGATGAGGGTCTAGTAGATGTTGCAGAACCATTCCTTGAAGTGCCCATTCTGTTTCAGTTTCCTGCATTCAGTTGAGTTAACTATTTATTTGTGAGCCACACTAGAAACTACACTTAGAATCCCTTCTTGGAACATTACTCTTAAACTGGATTTCTGCAGTAGCACAGGCCTACAGCAGAGCCCTGCAAACACTTTACTAACAACTGTGGGTAACAAACTCCAGCAGGAGAACATGAAGGTGCTCATCACTGACTCCATGCACTGAGAAAACACACTTTCACATGATTAAGCTGCCAGTTCTCCACTACACAATGAACATATAAGCAATGATTTATCAACTTTTATTTCTGACCTTTATTTACATGAACTTAAGATAATTTTACTTAGTACCAGGAAAAAGTATTAAAGTGTTAAAAACTGTTTGTTGGTTTACTCTGAAATAAAAACCTGACTGTACATGGCTGTGAGTGCCTCCCTGCATGCCTGACAAGCAGCAAGATGCAAGTCCAAAACAAGAGTGCTCACACTGCTACAGTAACTGTGCAACTATATATTTGTTAAAGAATGGATTAAACCATTCCACATGGCTGCCAAACTTCACTTCCCATCCAAAACCACACAATACAAACATACCACAATGACAGCTATTTTCTGTCTTGTTTTCCAATTCCAATTTCAGGATGATATAGTTCCTGAATATTAAATATCCTGTGGCAAATGGAATTTTTGAGAAGCTAGGCTCAAGTACATTAATGCACTGCACTATTTTCTCCATTATCAGTGCTCTCAACTTAAAAATAACAACCTCAGGTAATTTTCTCACAAAGGAAGCTCAGAACTCTCTATGTCAGGAATGGCTGTCTGAGCTTTACCTGCAAGATTTTCAGTGGCAACTGCCTTGCACACAGTGCACCTGTCACATGGAACTGAAAGAGTTTCTACCTCTCCTGTCATCTTTCCTGCTCTCACACTCATCACATGTTGTGTGTTCTAAATTTCCTAATTCCAATGAAAGCAACTATTTAAGTTTTGATATTTTTTTGAAAAAGCAGTAAAAGAAAACAGAGGAAAAAATCTTGTCTCAGTCTTTTCCAATAGCAAAAAAGACACAGTCCCTGTTTACACAAACAATGAATATTACCAACAACATTACCAGCAGAACAGCTTTTCCAGAAGGAAGTCAGTCTTATTCTTACAACAACCCATCTGTTTTCATCAAATATGCTTACATAATTTGTCATTTTAAACTTACATCTTTGGCAGAGGAGCCAGAGACTTCAATCCATGTCTTAGAGAAGAAAGCACAGGAGCCCAACATAAATACAATATAAACAACTGCATGTACAGGGTCTTCCAACACTGAAGAAAAGGACTCTGGAGGTGACAGATAATAACAGAGTCCACCAACTGGATAAGCACGAGCAGGGCCTCCAGATGATGTGTCCTGGAAGAAGGAAGCAAGCAGTCAGTCACCAACCCTCTCACTATTTCTTGCCCATTAATCCAAGTCTTAGAAAAGTTTGTATCACCTTTGTGTCACTTTGCATCATTACTACTGCAGCAGCACACACATTTACATTCCTCACAGCAGGTCTAATATGCTACCATTAATTCAAACAAATTACTAATTTAGGAGTTTCAGTGTGCATGACCACTTATGAAAGTGTCCTAAAAATCAGAGACTATCTCTTCAACCCCACATTTCAATGGTGCCCTTGTAAAGATGTATGCAAGATGAGAAGGAATACTCACAGACCAGGTGCCCAGCAGGCTGACCAGTAAGTTGCCACTGAAGCGGGCAGAAAGCATCTGGGAGATGACATACAAGTTTGACACCAGGGCAGACTGGAGAATAATGGGAATGTTGGAAGTGTAGAACAACTTGATAGGGTAGGTGTTGTACTGGCCTCGGTAGCGAGCAGATTTGATAGGAAGATCCACTCTGAAGCCCTGAAAAGTTTTCAAGAGAAAGTCCCCCATTACATCTGAACATGAACCCATACCAGAGACCATAAATTGCAAGGCCTTGACAGCAACAGAAGAAACCTGCAATCATTCTGTGCAACTACAAATACTCTGCCCAGAGGGCTCCTCATGAGAACCTTTCTGCAAAGGGTCTGTAAGCCTGCAGGGCTGTCCAAGCACACACACACAAGAAGGTATGAAAGACTTAGACATCAGAAGAAATCTGAAGCTTCAAGGGGACTGAACAAAGCATCCAGGAACAGAAACAAACAGTATGAGACACACAGGTCTAAAGACTTGAAAGTATTTCCCAGTAAAAAGCAATAGCATTTGGGTTAGACAATATCACATGCACACATATATCTGGAGCATTTTTGTTTGGTTTTTTGTTTCTTTTTCAGAGACTAAAGTAAGTCTCAAGTCTTCTGTGTGACCACAATAAGTGTGGAAACTGATTAAGAGAAGGCAATGTATAATGAACGTCCAGATGCTGCAGGTCCAAAAATGAGTCTTGTGAATATATCACTTCCTGTAGAAGGAAGCAGATTTCAGATCTACTTCCATATAGTTTTACAACCCTCATTATTCCAACTGACCTGGAAATAAATGACAATTGCAAAGACAAAGATGGTGGCAATCAGATTCATGAGGTTGGGAAGATTCTGACGGTAAAAGGCCTCACGAAGAGCTCGGACTTTGTCTGTGCGAGTAGCCAGAAGATGGAACAGAGCAATGATGGCTCCCTCAAATTCCATGCCTTGGAAAGGAAAAGAAAAAACAGGTTAGGTGAGTTTTGAGTATCTCCAAGCTTCAGTGCTTTGTCCCATTAAGCATACTTCTGAACCACAGGATTCAGAATGGGAGTTCTCTGAGTCTTCTGCATCTTGAGCGTGCTCTCAGGATTTTACACTGTCACCCTTCATACCAGCTATGTTATTGCCAAGATTTTTTTTTAAATCCCCTTGTAGTGGCCTAGAAACTAAATCATAACCCAACATGGGATAATTTTATTGGTCTCTAGAAACATTGACAAGCACCAAGTTCTTTCTTCCCTCCTCCTGATCAAAAAGCTTACAGGGAAGCATCAGGCTTTCTAGTGTCAGTCATGGTGAGACACAAGTTACTGTTTGGATTACAGCAAATGGCATAACCTCACTTCTGTTTTCTACTGTACAGCGGCAAACAAGATGACCTCCAGTGGAGTTTGGAGAATAAGATCTTTAGGGCAAAGTGTAAAAAAGGCAAGGAACAGAAAGAAACAGCTAATATTTGGTCAGTAAGTTGGGCAGCAACCATAATACAATGGCAGTCTACCACTGCTGACTTTAAATGAAGGCACTGTAAGAAATTCAAGTTCAGTAAATATCTTGTGAGATACTATAAATTGAGAAAAAAATGTCTTTGTGCTTGCACTTTGCACAGCAGCACTTGCTGCATTAGCAAGAGTCACTCCACAGCCAAGACAGTAGAAACAGCATTTGGCATTAAGAATGGGAAAAAAAAAAAAAAGTTGCATTTTTGTACAACCTATTGGTAAAGAAAACAGACTGTGCCACATTACCTCGCCCTGTGTTCACTGTGGTGGGACTGAATGCTTTCCACACAATAGTCTCACAGATATTGGTAGCAATGAAGAGAGAGATGCCAGAACCAAGACCATATCCTTTCTGGAGCAGCTCATCCAAGAGCAGAACTATCAAGCCAGCAACAAAAAGCTACAGTAAAAAAAGAAATACAGCGTTAGCTCCATGTCTTTTCCATTTTGTTAAAAAAATGTGCATTAAAAGATTAGACTACATATGAAGAAGCAGGTATACTTGGGCCTTTTTTTTCTGCATGTGGGACAGCCTGTCCATAAGGCTGATTTTTTGACCCTTTCAGGGGAAGAGTAAGTAGAGAAGACTAGAAATTACCTGGATTGTGATAAGCAAGCAGATACCAGCACCCATCTCAGATGGGTCTCCGTACATTCCAGTCATTACATACACAATAGACTGTCCAATGGTAATGATCATTCCAAACACTACAGAATAAAAAGAAAAAAGTATGTATTTGTCCTGGGTATTTATATCAGTGGGCAATTAGAGAAATAGAAATCACTTCTTTGTAGAGAATCTTGGTTTCAGCTGAGATGGCGTTAATTTTCTTTGCAGTAGCTGGTACAGTGCTGTGGTTTGGGTTTTGCATGAGAATAATGCTGGTAACAGGCTGATGTTTTAGTTGTTGCTCAGAAGTGCTTACCCCAAGTCAAGGACTTTTCAGTGTCCCATGCTCTGCCAGCCAGCAGGTGCACAAGAAGCTGGGAGAGAGGATGGCCAGGACAACTGGCCCTAAGTGGCCACAGGGATATTCCATACCATGGAGTGTCAGGCTCAGCACATAACTGGGGGGGTTGGCCAGGAGGGGCTGATCACTGCTCAGGAACTGGCTGGACATCGGCCAGCAGGTGGTGAGCACTGTATTGTGCATCGCTTGTTTCCCTGAGGTTTTATTTCTCTCTCTCCTTCTTGTTACAGTTGTTATTGTTATTATTATTTTTTACTTTCTATCAGTTATTGAACTGTTTTTATCTCAACCCATGAGTTTTTTCCTATTTTTTTTTCTGATTCTCCTCTCCTTCCCACAGGAGGGAGAGTGAGCAAGTGTCCCATGTGACACTGAGTTGCCAGATGGGATTAAACCACAACACTTAGGAAGGAATACGTAACTCAGGGGATGTTTAAATTCAAGAGCAAGTTAACTCTGCTGTCTGAAATCTGGCACTGGAAATAGAAATACACACAGATAGTTCAGAAACAAATGCACTTAGAAGCAGGTGGGTTTGGTTACCAAAGACTGCTTTAGATACTGAAAACTCTGATGGTGTTAAGATATTACAAGCAATTTATGATTTTTTTCCAGTACACATATCAGTAAGTAGTGTACAGCATCCAATAGCTACAAAACACTCAGTTTTTTCTAGAAGTCATTATCAACTGACCACAGAGACCCCTTACTGATGAGAAAGACCCATGCCTGGAACTGCAAGGTATAAACAGCTACAACCAACATCTTAATCACTATGAAATACTTAGATTAACACTGACCATCACAGTTCAAAAGTTGAGTCCCCACAGTCTCTACATTGCTTCACTTTTCTGGGGAGATTACAGCAGCAATGCCAATTGCACTGATACTTTTCCTTTTCACACCTTTTTGAAGCTTAACAGCCAACAAGGCAGAGAGCTGCCAGTAAAAGACTGATGAAATACAAGTATTTGCAGCAGAACACGAACACAGAGCACGACAGAAACCCACAAGTCCAACTCAACCATTCATCCCATGGTAAATTCCCACCTTCCACTGTTAGGGTGAGATACTCTAACCATCAGTGCTTTACATGAGCTGTTACTCACATTTCTGGGCTCCGTTGAAGAGAGCTCTGTCCTTCGGGGTGTCACCAACTTCAATTATCTTGGCACCTGCCAAGAGCTGCATGATGAGCCCTGAAGTGACAATGGGTGAAATGCCCAGCTCCATCAACGTTCCTGCCAGACACAGGAAGAACAGAGAAGCTCAAAATTAGTTTTTATCAACCTTTACATCACAATGGAGAAGACCTAAAACTCGAAACCTCCATAAATGTAAAAGTTCTCAATAACAACAGAAGCTTGTTAGCAGTCAGTTTGATATGTAGTACTCCTCAGTACCTCAAAAATACTATGTTCATTGAAAAAGACTTTTGCTGTCAAGAACAGATTTACTCTGCATAAAACAAAGTACGATATAAACTGATAGCCCAAATGATATAGAATGATAAAGTGAATTCAGGAAACTGTCACCATTCTTAATTCATAGCTGCATTAGAAAACCTCAAGAAACAGAAATTTATATAAACTATCATGAATTTTAACCTTCATAACTGCATTGGAAAGCCTCTACAAGAAACTGAAATTTATATAATTACTATGCATTTCAATATTCTCTGTGACAGAGTCAAAGATGTCACCCAGGAAACCACAGCACTCAAGGAATATGATTTGAAACACAAATCACAAACCCTGAAGATTGCAACAGCAGCAATGCAGGTAACTAAGAATGTCTCTTCCCTAACCATTTCCCTCAAAAAAAAAAAAAAAAAGCTCAGTTTTTGTACATATAATAGACTGAACACAGTCAGCCATAAACTCATTTTGTCCAGAAAGTTGTGCCTTTCCCAATGCCACACTAGTTTATGACTTTACGTAATACAGAAAAATTACTTTTCATTCTCTACTTCAGTTTTTTTCTTCATTAAAATGAACTGCAACGAAAGTCCAAAAGCATTTTGATTCAAGGTAAAAAAAAAATGCCCTCCTGAAAGACTGACCATACCTCTGTTTGATGCCAAAATCACTCTCATCCAGTAGAAAGGATCTGCTGAGTCTGATGACATAATGCCAAACAAGGGGATCTGCATTTCCAACCAAGAGATTAAATTAGAGACTTCACAGCATGCTTTAAACATTTCATCTCTTCCTTAAAAAAGGGAAGGAAACATACCTGGCAGCATACTAAGAAGATGAAGAGTGTGATAGCTGTCCATAGTACCTTTTCCTTAAACTGAATCTAAAGGGAAAAAACACAAACCCAAAAACCAACAACAGATGATAAAGCTGTCAAGATAACAAGACCTAGTCCATCAAGCAAACTTTCATAGTAGCACATTTGATTTTCTTGTGAAGGGACAAAGTACAGAACATCCTAAAGAAAATAACCTACTGTTCATCCCTTTTATTCCACATAAGACCAAGGAACGCTACAAAGCTTCATTCAAAATTTAATCCAAATAAACAAGCTTATGTCAATGCAAGGTAATTCTAGGACTTCCACAGAAATGAGTCTTGCATTTTCATGAGAAAGAGCTTATGATGAGAAAAAAACAATATTAGAGAGCAGCTTATCTCAGCAAATAATCTTGGATTAGATCTTGTGAAGCAGAGACTTTCAAGCTGCTGTTATAACTTACTCTAGTTTAAACTTCAGTCTGAAGTGCCTTCAACATCTCACCATGCACTGCTGTGACATAACACAACCAAATCTGCACAACTGCATTTATTCTTGTACAGCCACATCTACAGGATGAGATGCACCACGCATGCACTTCATTAAAAACAACTGTGCCTAAAACTGCCATTCCCCCAACAGGGAAGAAACCCCAAAACCCAAAAATGCCAACTCTAAACATTTTATAGCACGCAAATACAAACCTAGGAAGAAAATTTTATTAACCTACCTTCCGTTCTGGCTTTTGAATTTCAGGCAAGATAACACAGAAGGGCTTGATTACTTCAAGAAATTTTACTGCACAGAAATAAGTTAAAAGACAAAGTGAACACACAGATACATCGAACATTGGGAAAAGCTCAAGCTGAATTGAATTTGGACATGTACTCTATATAATAAAAGTCCCAGTTTTGGGGAATTTTTGGTTGGTTAGTTGGGGGGAGTGTTTTGTGTTATTATATTCTTATCTGTTCTAAATACACAGAGATGCAGCTAGCACATTTTAGGTACAGTATGGACTGGGAACAGAATTAAAGAAAGTCAAGTGTTTTCCCATTTCACTGAGTAGGTTGACAGCACCAAAAAAACTGCTGTCATTGCTTTACAGGAGTTTATCAATACCCTTGAGCTTTTACTTCACGGTAGTATCTCCCCAGCCTGATATATGAGAAAAAAGTGCTGTGGGTATTGTATATATATCACTTTTGGGCTCTACAGTTTAAGAATTCCTACACACTTTTGGGCCATACAGCTTAATAACTCCTACCCACACAATTCAGAAGCATCAATTCAAGTTAGTCTACAGAACACCTCAGGCCATGATCCCCTTCTAGCCAAAAAGATGCATCCTTAGACCAGAAATCTGTCTTAAAATAAGCATATAATGAAGAGGGGATTTGCAAAGTCACAAGTTCTCCCATAAACAGAGAGCTCTGAAGCTGAAGAAGAGTTAATTCTAAAGGCAAATATAAGGTAGCGCTTGTATTTTGGACTGATTTGAACCAAGAAGAGCACAACAGTGCAGAACTGAAACTACTGGGGCCTTTCCACCTCTTCATGGAAGGCTGCAGCTTCAGCGGCAACTTAGTAACGCTTTAAGACCAGCCCACAAAGAGATTTTCTTAATTTCAAACGATTCTGTCTGAACAGTTACACTGGACCGCGATATTCAATTTAAAGCAAATCAAGGGTCTCTCCAACATCTACAGTAATACACCAAACGACTAAGACGCTTTCCAAGCAGCTTGTCCTCGAGGTAGGGGATCCTGCAGACTCCCACTGACCGGGTCACTCCGGGCTGCAGACAGAGTCTGTAGCTCCCTCTGACAATGTCTCTGGAAGGGTCATCACATCCCGCCCCCCCCGCCCCGGTACCGCGCCCGGCACCCTCAGCCTGGCGGGGCCGGGCGGGGCGCCCGGCACGGGGCACACAGCACCGGTTCCTTCGCCGGGATAAGCTGCCACCCCCAGGAACAGCGCTTTCCCGGCCGGAGGGGAGAAGCAAGAACTCAGCAGGGGCTAAATCGGGGGGTTCCCGGTACTCACTGCCCATGGCGGCGCCGGCGGAGCAGCAGCGAGCGGCGGCCGCGAAGGGAGGGACACGTCAGGCTCCGAGCGCGGCCGCCCCCTTCCGCTTCCTGCCACGCGCCGCGTCCGCCGCCGCCGCCGCCGCGCATGCGGCCTACAACTCCCATTGTGCTCTGCGGTCAGAGCGAACGGTGTCCTCAATGGCGCGGATGACGCGGCGGCGCGCCGCTTGCTGGGAGTTGTAGTCCTGTGCCCCCCGCCATCTTGGTGCGGCACGGCACTCGCACCTGTGTCAGGTTGTGTCGAAGAACGCGTGTTTTAGCTACCAGAAAGTGTAGCGCTGGTTTAAAAATATTTCAGCTGATAAATACATAAAAAAGCACTTAGAATTTTTTTTCTGGTCGTATGTTTTTGTATGGGATGTTGTAGGCCTTGCTCTGCAGAAAGAACCTCCTTGCACCTGCCACAAAACACGAGTGTCACGCATCAGATGGCAGAAAGAGTGGCTGTGTCCAAATGGCTCAGCTGCCTTTGGCCATTTAGAAGTGACGTGTGTACGTAGTTCTCTGGACTCTCTGTGGTCAATGGAGATACAAGTGAAGAAATAATACTCTGCTTACATTACATCTCTGGAGAAATTACTCTGCTTATCTCGCACATGTTTTCAGATGAGATAAATCATCCTCCAGAGGTATTTATCTCTATTTATAATAGAGGGAACTAAGGTGACAACTTCAGCCTAGATACCTGCATTTTAGGTGTCTGGTGTCAGTGTCCCGCAGTCCCTGCCTGTCCGAGGCCGTGTGTAACGCACCCAGGTCCAGCTGAGCTTTAATGAAATATGAAACATTGCTGAAAATGTGAAGCTTTGGGCCACGTGTCAAGGAAGTCAAGGGACATCCACACATCGCTGTGTCACCTGGCAGCACCAACAAGGGAAACGTGCTCACGGCGGATGATTGTTTGAGGTGTTTCTTTCCAAGAACCACTCAATGTTCTGTGTATTTTCTAGGCCTTTATAGGAGGAGTTATCAGTGGTCTGAAAGGGAAGGTAAACAGAAGTCAAGGGAAAGATTAAAGTAAATAGAGGTGCTAATACAAAGCTATTAAAGTCAGTGTATACACTATAAAATGCATAATGGCTTCCACAAAATCTCCCTGATACTTTCTAAGCACTTAGGTATGCTTTGTTGGATTATTTGTTCCCTACTTTTCTGAGATTAATTTAAAAGAGCAGCCCTAGTTCCCATTTCTTTTTTTTTTTTTTTTTTCTTTTACAGTTTTTTATTGTTGGACTGTATGCCTGCCCTTTTCCAGGCTTCTGAAACCACACATCTCCTCTGTGAGTTACTGAAGACATCTGCCAATGGGTGTGAGAATGTTCTAATTCTTGTCCAGGATTGCTCATGTCAAAACATCCAGATTATTGAAACTGGTTTTAATCCACCCATTTCTAGTTAGAGATAAAGCAACTGCTTTCCATCTGGCATGCTGTCTTGCAGAGTTGATTTGATGAGATTGTTTTGACTTAGTGATGTGAACACTTATCAGAGCTGATAAGTGGAAAAGGGAGAACCAGCAGTGGTTCTGTGGAAGTCTGGAAAAGGAAGCACATTAGGGCAGTGATGGTAGAAGCATGCAATGAGATGCCAGAATTTGCACAGTCACACGTGCTTTTTGTGCTAGTAAACTTTGTCTGTCCCATAAGAATAGAGAAAAATATTTAATAGACTGTTATTTACATGGCCCACCTGTCAGACTTCTTGTGTTCCTGTTTTTATTTTTTAAAGTAATATTAGACAAGAAGATAATTTGGTTTTCTACTGTAAAAAAAAAGTATAATTACACAGAATTTTCTACTTAGACAGGGAGGATGAAAACTCATTAGATTTTGCCTACATCTCTATTTTGTCCATCCTGGGCATGAACAACTTCACATTTTGGGTTGAAAACGATACAGTCCTACAGGGGAAATTTGCCATTGAAGTTCAATTCTAGGTGGAAAAAAGGGTTGCTGAAAGCAACCTTTCCTTGGATCTTACAGTGGAAAAAAGAAACTGTTTTGCCAACTGCAGTAAAAAAATACACAGAGAGGAGACAAGTTCAGCTCCTCTGTATAATCAGGTGTCACTCTGTAGAAGTGAAGAGCAAAAGAAACTGAAGATACAGTTCCTGGGGCATTATTACAGTAAAGCCATGTGAGACACTGAGTCCAGTTTTGGCCTGGTGTGACTCCCTGACCTTGACAGTTTATCTTGGGGAACTATTTTGGCAGCCAATTGCAGACAGTGTGACCAAAAAGGAATTTTATACACTAGGGCTGATTTTTACACTGTTTTGGAAGCACCTACTACTGCAAGAGGACTCAGTGTAGACTGGTGCCAGCTGGTACAACTGGAACGATGATGAAGAGGAGGAGGAGGATAGCATGTAATCAATAAACTGCCCTGTAGAGAACAGCAGCATCTGAGAAGCAGACATAGACTTAAAACAACTTTTTCTTTTCATGTTTTGCCATCTTCTTCGAACCAAATCAGTCCCCGTTATGTAACCAAGCTAATCCTGCTTCAGAAATAATGTAATTTAGGACCATTAAAAACATTAGTATTCACTTACTGGCACTGAAGTTTGTTAGCCAGTGTGTTCCACCATTCCACACAGTGCAAATCTGCAGCCTTTACTGCAAAATTATGTATCTCAATATACCTCTACTGCATTACTGCAAAGCTGACATTTAATTACTGCTTTTCAAATCAACCTTAGCTCTGTGGTGACTGACTACAGATGCTGGACCTAATTGTGCTGAATTGTACCCTGATGCAAACAGCAAAGACTACATGATTATTTCAATAGCCAGAGCTAAAAAAGCAGAAAATAGGGGCAGAGAGTAGAAATGGGGAGAGCAGCAAATATGAATTTTTCTCTGCCTCTAAATGGTTCCCTTTTGTTCTAGCCATTGCTTACAGAAACCAGCTACAATCTCTCATTGGTCACATTTGTCATGTCTGTGACTTGCTCATGCCCCGTTCCCACACCAGTACATTTTATCAGTGTGTCAAGGATTGCCTGCTGTGCTGAGTAAAGGCCTTTCCTTACCAGGGAGGATGGAGGAGTCCCTCCAGCTGTTGGGATCCTGGTCTCAGAGCACCTGTAGGCTGGAATGGCCAGAGGGCATCACAAAGCTATTGTTTGTACGCTCGTGTGTAAGTGCACACACGCACACACGGATGGTCACTTTGCAAAACAAGGCTAGCTCAGATTTGCAGCATCAGTCTGCAAGAGCAGTCCTGGGCAGCAATAGCAGTGTTTGGATCCAGTTCTCTGCCAGCACTTGTCTGTGTAACCACAAGGTGGAAGAACTGCTTTACTTATGGTGCCTTCTCAGCTTACATGAAATGCACACAACTGTGTAGGCAAGTTTTATTACCGTCATTATTTAATTGCCACAGTGCATCAATGCCCAAGGGCCCCTTTCAGGACCAGAAGTCCTTGTGTTAAGTGTAATATGACACAGTCCACAGTCCTGCACAGAGCTTGCTGCAGACAGATCCCGGGCCCCACGCGGTGCATCAGGAGATCGCTGTGACCTCTCTGCAGAGTACAGCTGTACCACGAGTCCCCCGAAAAGATCATCACGTGGGGAGCTCCATGAGATCCTGCTCAGATGGAGCACCTGCGTCTCCAGTGCTCTGACAGAGTGTTCCAGGGACCAGCCCCAACCGTGACATACTTGACATCCCCTTTGCCTGCCACCCCCATGCTGTCTCTCAGGCTGTTTGACAGGTGCTTGTTAAGATGTCCATAAAGATTTATTTATGCAGGTAGATGGGCTCTAGAGGTGGTAGCATGTGTGAAACAAGGTCACAAGTGGAAACTCATGATCTGAATGACAGCTGAGCACAGACATAAGGATGACCTTCAGGAAACCCTGAGTAGACCACATTCCTGAAGTAAATAGTTTGCTACTAACCTAAAAGAGACTTAGCTGCTAGCTCCCTAACGCCAACAGCCAGACTCCATTGATTTCCACAGAGCTAGAGTTTCCCCTGTAGTCTGTAATCAGCAAACAATCTCCCAGCTTGCCTGAGGAACACCAAGCAGCTGCCAGTTACAAGTGGTGCTCCCCAGGGCTCCACACTGGGGCCAGTTCTGTTTAATATCTGCATCACAGATCTGGACAAGGGGATGGAGGGCACCCTCAGTAGGTTGCAGATGACAACAAGTTTGATGGGAGTGTTGATCTGCCAGACAAGACACTACAGAGGGATCTGGGCAGGCTGGACTGATGGGCCAAGGCCAATCATACAAGGTTCAACAATTATGAAGTGCTGGGCCCTGCACTTGGTTGTTTCATAGCTGTGCCCATTTGGAAAAAAATTCAATTTCAATATCTAAAATGAGATATGCAAACCACTGATTAAATAGAATATATCAAAAGAAGTAAGTTTAATTTCCCTGCCAGGCGTAAGTCCAAAATTGCAATGCACAAAAGCATTTCCTATATCATTATCAGGACATGAGAGGTTAACTGAATATCTTGCTACTGCTTTGCATGAAATGTTTTGAGTCCTGAACTCCTGTTATGACTCACACCCTTATTTCTCAAATTTGTTCACCCAGGTGCTCCTAGAACATCATTTTATTCCATGTATTTATGGCAATGCTTAATAAGGTATCTAAAGTACTGTATAACACTGTACCTTTAATGAGCTGTGCTCCCAGCTGGCAGCATTACAGCAGTGCTTTCTCAATAACGAGGATCCTGATTTCTGGCTCTGATAAAAAAGATCTTCTCTGTAACACACATTTTGTGTAGCACAAAGAGTCAGTGGCTGAACCCTGATGTTGTCAAAGAACAACAACAAAACTGCAATGGGAGCAAAGAGCAACAACAGAACTGCAATAGGAGCAGTGTTTCATCCCGCATCTTCACGTGGAAACCTCAGTATGTCAAGTAGAAACGAAAGGTAATGTGCAGCTTTGCAATGAGAGCAGCACTATTGATTCAGAAAAAGCTCTCTAATAGAGCTACCTTCTGTTTGCTAAACCATGCCATGAGGGGGCAAATTATGACAAATTATGGTAAAATTATGCAGATCAGCCAGCAAGGTCAGACAGATACTTAGCACCACCAGTTCATGCAATATGGGCAGTTGAAATATATGCAAGAAGAATGAAGTGGTTTTACAGCCTTCCCTGAGGGATGCAGTGTTGGCCACAGAACATCAGACCAGATTGATAATGGCTGGTCCTCAGCTGACAGCCTGCAAATTGTACCTGCTCATGGTGAACCAACAGGTGAGTGTTTCAGCAAGACTGAAAGGCCTACAGCTAATACAAGGTTAAAGTCTCTGCACCATCTAAATGCTTCCCAGGTGTTCTCTTCCTGCTTCTTTAAGGTTTCTGAAGTCTTCACCATGGCTTTTTTATGTTACCCCCCCCCCAATAGATTGGTTATTTTTCATGCCCTACTTGTTTTTCTGTGTCTTATCTAATTAGATACTGTAAAAAAATATAATAGAGCTAACTAAACCAAACATTTTCATATTTCTAGGGATTAAGAACTAGCTTTTGCTTCTATGATCTGTTTTTTAATCATCAAACTATTGACCTGGAACCATTGTTTAAGAAAACCCAAAAACCAACGAACAACAGTGTTTGGAACATTAAGGAAAAAGTGCTTGTTTTGCAAATACTGATGTCAATTTCCCTTAAGGGCCTATAGACTAGTAGCCAGATACATATAGCTCTGATAATGGACTAATTTACATAAAAATCACTGCCAGCTTGATTGTAACATTCCCCATGTGGAAATCGGCTGGGGCTGAAAATCACCACTATTTAACCTGAGAGCCTTTATACCTTTGCAGAGACAGCTTTTGGCACAGAGCCTTAACTTCATCTAGAATTTTATGAAGCATTAGCAAAAATACCTTTCGTGCTACAACCCCATTGGACCTGTATTTGGGAATGGAAAAGTACCAATAAGAGCAGGCTGTTTAGTTTTCAAGTCAGCAAATCTTACCTGACACTGGGTCCCTCTAGTCCAGCTGGAAAGTTCTGACAGTAGTGAAATAACAACATGAACATTGGACTTCTGCATCAGCTGTTGTTTTTCAAATCAGTGTTTGGCTATTGAATTTGAATAACCTCATGCACACAGGGCTGTGGAGTTACATTCCCCTCTTTCACACAAAGCTGTAGTGGTGGGGTGCACACAGAGTGGGGCTGAGCTCTTCCTGTAGCTGCATAGCTTTTTCATGCAAATGAAACATGTAATACACTGACATTTCTGCATGCAGTAATTACCATGTGCATACTTGAAAAGAAAATGCTGTACATGTAAAATTCTGCTTTTGATCCTGGAATAGAACTGATTTCTGTTTATTTTATGGATATTTGAAGCTCTTGCTGAATAATTCTGTGATTCTTTCAATTTTGATCTCTTGACAACATCAGCTTTTAAATCCAAACTCTTTGTAAACTACCTTTCGAGTGACTGTGTTTTTCTTTTTTTCTGGAATTCTGAGCAGCAGCAGAAATTCATCAAGTAAATTATCTTCCTGGCTTTAAAACCAAAGCTGAAACCTGAGCTGTTCCATTTGGTACGTAGTGAATGAGCTTTGATTTGATTTTTATTGTATTTCATTCAAACTTTATTATAAAACATCTCCCAGGGACACTTGCATGAGAAACACTTCGCAAGTAAAACAGCATTGCATTTCCAGTCTCCCGTTTTTAAAGGTTATTGTTACATTTTTGTCATGCTTGCTTATCTCCATAATAATCCCTTGTATGGCAGACAACTGCAGCAGTTAGGTCGTAGAGCTAGATGTCTCTGTAGGTTTTTCTAATGGATTTTCCCCCTACTACAAAAGGGTTTCAATGTGTCATTAACCCAGTGACCAGCACTTCTGCAGTCAGACTGTGGGCTGTCCCCAGGCAGCTAAATTTCCAGTGTTCTCTGACTCCAGTTTTGTCTCAGCTGGTTTACTGACATGGAATTTGGTGTAGATTTGAGATCCGTCAGAAACCTGTTATGACTTAGATCGAGCAGGTGATCTTCATGGATGGTTCAACAGTGGGTTTTATACTGATCCTAATAGTTGGTTCCTTCTCTAGAATTTATACCCATATTTTTCAGTGGAACAGCGGTGACTTTCTGCAGATGGATAATTTCAGGTTTGGATTCAGGTTGGGCATACAAAATGTTTTCTTGACATGCCTTTCCTTGCAAAAATTGCAGTTTAAATCCAAACTAGATATAAATGACAACATGACACTTCTTTTTATTGACTTTTGATTACTATCTATTTCTCAGTCTCAGAGAAGGCTTTTTAAAATGCTAACATTTAACAGGCTTGGTTTCATCCTGCTTCTATTTCTATCATTGGCCAAAAATCCTGCTGGTGGGTCACATCCTCTGAGTAGACATCCCTGTGGATCTCCTAATGCACTTTATAAAATTCATCCAGTAAATCCAATAACAACAGAAATATGATTAAATACACAGTGAACACATGGCTCCAAAAAAAGCAAGCTATAGCTTCACTTTGAATTTTTACTTATAAAGATTTACTTTCCTTGTGAAAGTAGGCCATATAAATCTTTATTAATATTTACTTAGCTCATCTAGGGAAATAAAACAGTAACTACACTCTGATCTGTGCAATATCAGAGTAGTAAAAACACATTAAAGTCCTCCTTAAATGCAAGTGAGCAGGACACTGGCCAACTAGGAAGAGCAAGAGAATTGCTAACACGCCTGAGTTTTACAGACATGCCAAGAGGCTTAGCAGCCTTTAGTGAACGTTGCTGTTACAGCGGCTTGCCTGAAATAAGAAACAAAGAAATCAGATTAAAGACTGAGCAGCTTAGGGCAGCAGCATTAGTATGGCAAATTTCCTGGCAAGAGAGCTGTGATTTTGGGCATCAGATGGCTGCTCCATGCTGCAGTGCTGGGTAGCAGTGGATTCTTCATCCCTTCTGAAAAACACTGAACAATAACTGTCAGGAAGGTTTTATCATCTGTGAATACTGAAAAGAGGGTAAATTTCCTGTCCTGTGGTTTTGTTCATCTGCTATTTGGCATCTTTGTGTAAGAGCCTGAGAAGCCATCAAACAGTAAGCTATTAATGCACCAGCTATGACAAGGCTTTGGAGCAATTTCAGTCTCTGTAGAGTTGTCGGTTTGTCCCCTCAGAGCACTCCAAAGAGCTGGCTTTACAGTGGGCTGGCTGCAGAGCCGAGGTGAATGCTGGTGCATGAAGGCATGCTTTGATGGGTGAATTTTGAAGTGGCAGTGCTGGCACAAGCAGCTGCTGTGCCACACACCCCTTAGCAAGCACTTGTTCTCAGTGCCTCTCTCTGTGCTGTGCCAGTATAAGCAATTTGTAGCTTCATGGCAACATGGACTACAAAATGATCTGGCTGCAAAATGCTTTTTCAAATCCTGCAGATGAACTACAGATTTAGTCTTTTTTATGCTCGTTTAGGAGTTCTGACTGCAACATGAGTGAATACCTTAGTTAGCTTCAGCTGAGCCTGATAATTAATGAGAGCAGCGAGCATGTAACAGCTTGGGCTTCAGCATGGGCTGTCCAAGCCAGCTAGAGATCAGACTGAATTGCTCCGACAGCTGGCACCTGCACTATTGAATCTTCACTGCTGATCATTACATCTGGCTTGGGTACATCTATTCAGCTTAAAATCACATCTCACAGCTGCAAGATGGCCATAGCTTTGCCTAAATGGAGGTGTGTCCCTGCTAACAGAAAAGAGGAGATGGAATCAGACGCCTTTAAAAGTCACTTTTCTTCTTACTTTTTTATCTTCTTACCTTTCCCTCTACACTTTATAGTGTACCTGTAGACTGTTCAAGTAGTTAAGTGGGCAACACAACCTTAAAAGGTGTCATTACTGAAGGATGCTCAAGCAATAAACAAATTAAGAACCTCTTAAGTTTTACTTAGTTTTATTTCATTCAGTAGCTGAGCAAGTAGATGCCACATTGTTTCAGCAATACTGTAAAACCCTTTTATGCATGTTCTGTAGGTGACTCCCTGGATGCAGCAGGGCCTTTTAGTGGCTAGTTAAATGCATCACAGATTTGTTACAGAGCTCCCCAGAGAGCTGAAGTTTTCCTATAAAACATGTGGTAGGTCATCTAAATTCAGGTCTCAGTTACCCAGTAAACCTACTACAGTTCTGCAAAGCACCTTCTCTTTTTTTCTTCATAGCAACTGTGTCTATCTAAGCAGCATATTTTATTAAATCAAATCTGCTTTGAGAAAAATAGAGTTCATTCATCCTTCTAATTACTAATGTTCAAATTTAGCCGCAGTTAGTGACCTCTCAATTTGCTGAGATTAGTTCTGCCTGGGTACATGTGAGACTGGCTACGAAGGCACATGTAATAAGCCCTACGTTCCTTCTTCTACTTAACACAACAATTAGATATGTGGTGCTGCTTTTCTGTGAAGGAGTAAACAAAATGCCCTTGTTGGCTGCAAACATCTGATCTCTCCTTTCCCAGAAAGGCTCCGTTTCTCAATGCTAGGGCCAAGTATGTTACCAAAAATCAAGGAGGTGAGAGCAGTGCAACAGTGTTAAGTGTTCTACCACTGTATAACACTTTCTGATATGTGGATCTCAACATTACAGACATGTGAGCCACTCCCTCTGAACACACCGAGGCAGACCCACAAAATGAGTAGGAATATATTATTATAACTATTTCATATGGGTGAACCTGGGTGGGGAGATCAGATGCCCAAGACTAGTAAATGGAGTAATTGAACTGAAAACACACCCCAGAGGTTCAAATTTCCAATCTGTGCTCTCATTACAAGACATCTCCCTGTGATCCTCCTCCTCATACTGGGAAGCCTGGAAAAGCCTATTGAAAGGGTATCAAAGCTTTTTATGTTTGGATTCAGCAGTTGTTTTAGCCACATTTGAAAGGAATGAGTCAGGAATTTGTGTATGTGGGAAGTGGTTTCCTCTCACATTACTGCATATATGGATGAAATATATTTCCTCTACTATGAAGTTGCTGAGTGAGAAAATAAAGTAGTGCAGCTGACTGGCACTTTAGTGGCTGTACTTGGACCCTGATAATGAAAAGCCAGTGGCCTTGGGAGGCTGGCTTGGATAATGCATTCCACAGAAAAGCTGGTGAAATCACTTGTATTATTATAAAGAATGACTAGAAAAGGACAAAGTGGAGAAGAAATACCAATATTAAAACCTGATAAATTAGAGACCCAGTTCTTTAGTGAAACCTGGCCTGACTGAAAATGCAGAGGGAAATCTAGCTTTAAGACGTGAGCTCTAATACAATAATGAAGATGCCTCCCTCTGTGCTTCAGGCAGTTTTTATGGCAACCAGTGTTCAGGAATCAGAGGTAATGATAATGGCTTGTGCCTGCAGTCATTACAGCCGTGGCATGCACAGTATGTGAGGCATTTAACATCAAACTCACCAGCACCACGCAGCGAGACGCGGCAGGGCTGAGTGGATGCAGGTCACCTCCCAGCCCTGGTCGTAGCCACAGCACTTGTAGCATTGCAGAGCAGGCATGTTTCATCTGGTATGAGAATGAACAGCAGAATTTGGGCTGGGGCTAGTGATGCCTTTTCCTGGTCTTAAAATCAAGAGTCAAACACTGTTAGAAGGGGAAAAGGGATTTTACCTTGGTATTTATTTTAAGGATCCTTAGGTGCACACATCCAGGTCATATGCATCTAAATGCACCCCCCGAGTATATCCCCAAAGATCTGGTGTAACATTATAGGTGTTACTAATTAGCATATCTATCAAAGATTCCCCAATGAGAGGCTCGAGTGAGCCCCCCTCCCCAAGGAACCTTCCCCTGGATGGTTCTATCTTGGTTTACAGAATGTGTTCTGGAGAGGACCTTGGGGTCTGGGGCACACTGATCCCTAGCTACGAGGCTTCTAAAATGTTTAGTCTCTTAGCTGAACAAACAAGTCCAAGAATGTAGGCAAAAAGCACTAAGAATACAGAAGTTGTAAAAAAGGTATAAAAGGGGTATAAAAGAAATGGCAAAAAATCTTCATGGCATCACTAGAACCTGCCTGAAAATGAGTGTCCTCAAATCCAGGGAGCTGGTGTGATCTTCCTTTTGTCCTTCAAAGCTGGTTTGAGGCTGGAGTGATAGGCTTCTGTAAGGTCAGGAGCTGGTGAACACCCCAAGTGGCTGTTCCCAACTTCTGGGGAACTGAAGGAGAAATACAGGAGTTTGAGGGCTGGTCAGATAAATGGGCCGAGGAAGAAATGGGATTAGGGGAAGAGAAACAGAAGAGACTTGCACAAAGGTTTTAAGAAAACCCTGAGCTTCTGAGAGCACTACAGCCAGCAAAAAATTGGAGAAGGAATAAGACACAGGGGAGTACTAAAAGATTTCTCCATTTGTTCCTTAGCTCAGCAAGGCATTTAAGGTTCTTTTTGACTTGAAGCCCAGAATAGTTACAATTATTTAAAGACCAACACTTTCTTTTCTAAGTACTTTGATGAGCTAGGCAGAAGACAGAGTTGCCAGGTATGTTTTATAAAAAGGATCTTACTGCTGTCAGTAAAGAACTTCTAAAAATAATGTTATACATATGTATATAAAACACATACACTTTGTGGACATTGTGGAACACTTAAAGATAAGGTTTGAAGGTAATTCCTTAGGCAGGGCAGGGCAGGGCAGCCTGTCAGGAGCCACAGCTCCACACCATGCTGGGTCTCTCTGCTCCAGCAATACAAACATGCAGCCCCAGCCTGGCCTGTGCCGTGGGTGCAGCCAGGGGTGATTAGTGAATCACTCCATCAAACACCAGGCAGGGCAGTACACACTGAGACATTCACCAAGAGAGAAGGAAAGTGTACTTCCGCCTACTTTCTATGTATATTTTTGCCATTTCCAAATATTTCCTTTGCTTTCAACCTCTACATGTTAAATGATAGTAAATTGCAAATGTACTAGTTCCAGCTGAGCACAACTGGGGGTGAAATAGCTTTTCTTTGAAGCTGGAGCTAGAGTCCACTTGAAAAGCTGTAGGGAGAGCTACAGACATTTGCAAATGAGAACTGAATTTCTGACCAGGTGATCCAAAGCATTGTGATTCATGAAACTTATTTTCAGAGGAGCTACATAATCCATTAAGAGAGCAGCCAGTGAAAGGGAGCACCCCTGTAGCTAAGACATCAATCACTAGGTAAACAGCTTATTGAAAGAAGGTTGTTATCTTCCAAATCAGCAGAAAAGCAAAGATTAGATATTTATGAATATATCTTAACATTTAAAAAAAATATTCTAGCTTTTTATTTTCATTGTTTGGCAGATGATCCTGGATCTCAGTGCACATCTCATGTCGAAGAAAAAATACAGGATCAGGATCCAGGGCAAAATCCTTTTTCTTCTGAACCATCCCCAGGGGGAGATAGGGAGGATCATTCATCCCACCTTGGCTCCACCACGTGTTGTAACACCCTGGGAACACTTCCCATCTCTGTTATTGGCCTCTTGTATTGATGCTCCCTCAGCCTCTTCCCTGGAGCGTATTTGGGAGTGCTGGTAGAAGAGGTGACAGCTCTGTGTGTACCAAGGAATTTTCTTTTGGCAAATCAAGGCTTTCTGAGTGGCAGTGTGTGTCTGCTGGAACACAGTACAGATGCTGCCCCATAAATTTCAATATTGCACACATGCAAAATGTGTGTGTGTGTTTGCCTGCTGTGGGCAGGGACTGAGGCACAGGCAACCAACCCCAGCAGGGCTGTGTGAGGATGAGTAGTCAGATGCCTGATGGTTTCCTGTGTGAGCACATGTATGAAAACAGACATAAGAAATCTGCAGGGATCCTTATGAAATCAGTTATCTCTGGGCAATTTCAAAATAAAACATTTGCTGGGGATAAAAATGGAGAGCTTCAATTAGCTTTTTGTAGCATTGTATTTCTTTTTTCTTTATTCCCTGTGTGCCACGTGACCAGCTACCATTCCAACATTTTTCTTCATGTATGGGAACTGATGAAGTACTTCAGCACTTCAAGTTAAACTGTAGTATATGCTTTTGCTTCATAACGCCCCACTCATTTAAACAGTTGGTAGCTTCCAGCACTGCTTACATTTTAGAGTTATGGGTGATATAAATCCAGCCTTGGTGAAACACTCAGCTACCTGCTGCTCAGATGGAAAGAGGCTGCAGTAAAATATTATTTCAGTGAAACCCACACTTGGTTAAGGTTGGAGAATGCATACTCTGTAATTATTTCATTTTTATTTTTGCATCAGGTTTTGTCATAGAAGAAATCAAGACTCTTAATGACTTTCACAGCAATGTGAAATTACCCATGGACATAGCAGACCTGCAGATTCTTATACTCTCAGAAGGATTTTGGCTGAATTCTATACCTCTCAATAAGCATGGTTTCTGCTTCTGCCTTCAGACAAGCTACATTTTCAAATAGTGGTTTGGAAATCGTAGTCATCCCAAGGGCATCTCAGGAACTGAATGGGGCCCACATAAAATTAAGAAGTTAGTGGCCCCATTCTAGATATTTAATCCAGAAAAAAACCCCATTCCTCTGCTTGATAAATAGTGCTAGACATTCTGAGTTGGGCAGAAAGAGAGACAGACACATGAGGGTCCCCACTGGCAGTCAGACCCCGTGGGCAGCAGGAAAGGTGATGCTCAGTGCAGGTGGCAGAAGGTCACTTGGCCATGCTGCATGAAAAAAACTCTGTTAACTGCCCAGTGCAACTCAAGCTCGCTGATTGCAAGGCCAATATATAAAATATATGTCATTACTCTCCTCAGTTACCAAGACAGACCTTCTCAGAGTATATACTTTCCTTCCATCCAGCTCATTAAATATCAGTCTAAAAAGCAAAACATACGAAGTGCAAAAGAAACTGCCAGCTCACTACTGGAATAAAAGTTTAATAGAAGAGTGTCAGCTGAGTTTCACATACATGGTCAAATATGACTAATGAAAGATTGCAAGTATCTCCCTTCTTCCCTTGAAATATTCCAAATAGACTGTCTTTCAGAGAGTGAAATCCATTAGATTAGCCCAGGCTTTAAACCACAAGAACCATAACGAATAGACCACAGAGCAGAGACCAAAGACCAAAAAAGCCCTTTAAAACATTCTTCCTTAAAAAAAAAAGAAAAAAAAGAAAAAAAAGACGAAAAAACAAAATCAGTAGATACAGTTGCAGAATTTGGAATTTCACAAGGAAACCCATAATGGATACTCAAGAGCATTGTTTCCAGCTGCCTTAAGAGCCATGTAGAGAAGATAGAAAAAAATTACCTTTATTTTGCAGTAACAACAAAAGTTGAAGGATTTCCAGTATTGGATGATTATTGATTGGAAGAACTTTCTGCTGACTTTGTTTAAAAACTTATTAAAGCAGAGTTTGCCTCCGTGATCTTACACCTACAACTGTGCTTGGTTACCAGAGGGGTTGAGATTTTAGGAACTGGTCACTGATTTGTATCACTGAAGTTCATGGTTGTCACAACTCTGTACTAGGCAGATGATGACCTACATATGAGCAACAGAAAGAAAAAAGGATGGCTGAATAATACAGAAATGATACAAACACAAGGGTACATGTTTAGGCTGTGACACATATTCTGCTTGGGAAACACAAAGGAAGACAAGCAATTAGCTGTAAGGCTCATGGATTTTCTTCTTTTCTGCATGTTTTCCTCAATTTTTTTCCCCCCAACTCCTTTATTGTCTGAGCATTCCTCAGTGTCCTACTGGAGTTATCAGGAAAACTTACTGATCTTCCCGCTAACAGTTTTTACATGACAGCTTAATATTCCCTCTGGATATTTATAGAATAATTCATGAATAACAAAAGTCAGAATTGAGAAAGGGCTTTTGGATCATCCTCTCCATCCCTCTCTGCCATAAACACTGCAGACAAAAAAGCAACAAAAAAAGCTGACATTTTTGCAGCGTAAAACATGATTGAAAGAGAAAATCAAGATGCTCTAAAATATAAACCCTGGAAGTAACTATGGGTAAACTACCTGATGGACTCCCTCATTTCTTTGCCATTTTTTTGTTCCACTTTTGTTGCTGCTTTTGTAGCGATCAAAAGCCACTTCTTGCTGACAATGATCATTCTCATACAATATCATAGTTTACTCTTACGTTTGCCTCTGACATTCAGTCTGCATTGCAGCATGCTGTCATTTACAACTGTGGCCCAAGAGCACAACTGAGATTTCCAGTTCTCTTGTCCGTACTGCCCAGGCAGTGACAGATACACTGCAAGGTAGGCACCAGAGAACTGATGAATAGTTATTGGTAATTCAAATGGGATAGCAGTTCTGGTAACAATTTTCATTTTAACCTATTGTCTTCAAGCCCTACAAAGGCTAACACTGCCTTCAAACAGAAGCACTGTTTGAATTGTTCCTCTTCTCTGTGATTATAACCAATTTTGTTGGTAGAGAATTTGCCTTATGCTACTTCTTTAAAGCTGTTCCTATTATATAAACCTTTATTGTTTAGCACATCTCTCCTTTCCCTGTAGCTGCAATGCTGATATGCAAATACTGCTCTCATTTATTACTTTTAGTTTGCACCCCCTTCTTCATCTCTCAAAGGAAGTTTATTAACTGAGCTCTAAGGTCCTGGTCACACCAGACCTTGTAATAAATGGGATCTATGTGAAAATTTAAGATTCTTCTGGTCTTTGGTAGAGATTGCCTACTGACCCTGCTGAAAGACTCATCTGTGACTTGCTGCCAAAGGATTAGTTTTCTGCTAGCACAGGTTCCGTCTGTTAGCAAAGACAGGATGTCTTGACTGTCCTGTCTGTGCTTTAGATAACGTTTGCAGGAGCTGGTGTTCTTGGCTAATGGACCTTGGCTAATGGGATTTTGTTTCACACAAAGGCTTTTCTGTGTTTTCCCTTTGCATCAGTCAATTACAGTCTGGCACTTGTTTTCATCAGCTGAGTTCATCTATTCCTTAGCTTCCTGGGTAGCTTAGTAGATCCAAGTGGGATGAACGGCAGAGGAGGGACTTCCCTGGCTAGAGCTTTCTGTCCTATGTCTGCTGTGAACTGAGCCCTGGGCTGCCACTTTGCCTGTGAGGCAAAGGGTCCCAGCAGCCCAGGCTGCACCCAACACTGGAGCTTGCACAGCCAGATTGAAGACGAAGAGCCACACACAAAGGCTGGACAACCTTGGCTTTCAACCACAGAAGTCCGGAGCACCAGTACTAGCAAATTAAGCATCGTCAGAGAAGCACAGCTCAAAGGCAATTCTGTCCTTAAGCGCGTGTTGCCATTTCCTCTCTGTGGGACTCTGCTGTGATCCAGAGCCAATGCAGCATTTGTCTCCCCAAATTCTTCAGTTTGTGCAGAATCTGGAAGCGCTGAGGGTCACTGAACTTCTATTGGTCCACTAAATCTGGGGGAGGAGGGATAAGATCCCGCGGGTTCAGCCGAGCCACAAGGCAAACATCGTAACTGTCGTGCATGAGGACATTGGTGGCCACCACGTTCCACTGGTTCTCCCACGTATCCAGCTCAAGGATCTCTTTGGTGATAACTTCATGCCGAGCTGAAAAACAGAGGCAACAACAGCAGGGATCAGGGGGCAAGTCAAACAGGATCAGAGAGGTTTGGGCAGTTGTTATTATAACCTTTCTGAAAGTGGGCAATAAAAAGGTAATTTCTGTGGTGCTAACACTGTGCAAAGAGCACGAGCTACCAACATACAGCAAATAAAATAGTGCAGATGGAAGTCTCCACAGTGCATTCAGTCCTCACGCTCTGGGTTCCAGGGACAAAAGCATCAAGTACTCCATCTTGGTACAAGTATGCAGGTGGCATTTTATCCTGCAATCAGTTGTCAGATGCTCATCTTTTAGAGACAGAGTATTGCCTCTTGTTCACAAGCATGCCTGCATGCAGTGGGTTCTTTTCTTTGCCCTGACCAAGATGCAGTTCTCAGGCTGCTGAAGGCACTCAAATACTATGGCTTTTCTTGGTTGCACAGTCTGGACATCCTGGCTTCTTCTAGTTGCCTCCTGCACATGGCACGTGTGTACCCCTCCTCCACATGCCTCTGACAACCATTGTTGAGGCATAACAAAACTGAGTTGGCCCCTCACAAATAAAGACAGAAAAAACCCTCCAGGGCTCTAAACACACTTTAGATGTTCTGAAATGCTGAGGAATTGGTCATGGACGGGCAGGTTAGAAGAATGCCATTAAATCACAGCCAATCTCCAGACAAGAAACTTTTTACAGGGACAAACTAAAAATGAAAGAATCGCCATGAAGCAGAGAACCAGCAGTGCTATATTAAACAAGACCACAAACCCTTTCTTTGCTAACAACAGTCTTGAACTCTGCAACAGTTGTTACTCAAAGCCAAATTCTTTCCTAAAAATAAAACCATCTTTCATTTCTGCTCACTTTTTCTTTTCATCTTAAAGTTGCTTTCTCACAGTAAGTAACCTTAGCCTAAACTTTCTTTACTTTGAGCTGAGGACATGCACGTGCTTTGCTGTCAGATGAGCCTCAGGACAGATGTATTAAAAGCAGGGTCTCAGACTTCCAAGAGCAGACAGGTACCAGGATAAGAACCATCATATCAAGAAACATTGAATACTCAAAGCTGTTTGACTGAGTCTTAAGAAACTGGTGACAGGATAAAATTTACAGGCTCCAGACTGAGATTCCCATTCAGCTATCCCTTATGGGAAGTTTTTTTAAACAAACAAACAAACAAACCACCAGCAACCGCCCTTCCTCACATCTATCAGTTGCACCTCATGGTTTGGGCACTGCCCTTATGTGTATCTGACAGTAATGGATTGAAGAAGGGCAAAAGAATGAAAAGCAGAAGAGCATCCAGAGACACAGATTGCTTCTCATGTTGGAAACAGACCACGTATTTCTCCAGGGGACAGCAACCCTGGGGGTTTAGTACCCTGAAGACTCCCTGTCATGGTTTAGATTCCATGCAAAATTGGTATTGATGTTACAATAATGTTGTGTGGTGGGATTTAAAATACCCCTAAGGCTCCTCTGCAAGGAGGAGCTTTGGGATGTGGGGAGGTCAGATGGAAACAAGACTTCTTCTCCCAGGACTGCTTTCCTTGCTGAGTAGATACAGGACAGTTCTGTATTCTGCAGGTCCTGAACATGCACAAGATTTGTGGATGTTGCACAAGTTTTGTGGACTTTCTGCACATTTTTGTCGTGCTTATCTAAGGAACCCACTCACCAACCACTCACCATCTCTGTCCTTTTTCATCTGATAAAGGAGGGCAGCACAGCATTTCTACCCCAGCATCCACAGCCCGTTCTCATTTTTCCCTCCTGTTGTGTTACACATAAATGTGATATAAATTTTTTTTGGTCCAAAGCCAGACCTCTGGGACTCTCATAGATCTCCACAAGCTTACTCTCCAGGAGCTTTGAGTAAGATTTCAGGATATAGTCTCAGCTGAATAGTCTTTGTTCCATTCCTTTCTGTGAAACAAGTTATGATGGTTTGCCTATTGAACCTGGATTTTATAGGAAAATAACAACACAATAACAACCCATTCAAGATAAAGACAGCAAACTGCTAAAAAAGCCATTTACATGTGAAGAGAGAAGACATGACTGATAAACAGCAAACAATGTGTGCCAGTACCAGCAAACTCCTGTATGACCCTGCAAGAGTGAAGAGTTTTTTCCTGAGGCAAGTACAGAGACACAAACAAACCAAAGCTGTGACACAGGAGGCTCCTGTCTCTGTATTTTTTTATTAGATCATCTCTTTTATGCAATAAATTTTTATGCCTGGATTTTCTTTGGCATGGATGATGACAAAAATGAGACAATCAGAGGAAAAATAATCAAATGCTGGAACCAAGACATTCTGAGAGTGATTGCAACACTTCAGAAAAAAAAATTTCATAATTAAAGCATCAAAGGCAGATTCAGCAACCCTTCCTTACGAGCCTTGCTGTGTTTTTTCCTGACCCTGGTGACTCCCAACCTTTGGGGTCCCTTGTTTCCCTTTTCTGTGGGATATTCTAACTGGTTTTGTTCCGCTCTAGAAATTCTGCTTTCCAGCACATGGAGTGTTAGTTAACTCTTAACCCTTGGGTGATAAAAAGAGTATGTTTTTTAAATAAGGGAAGCAATCATTTCTCTAATCTTATCTTGTTTAAAGGAAAGGAAACAGCACCCTTTAGATGAGAAAGTTCATGTGAGGCGAAGCACTGCTCAAAATAGTCATACTTCAGAAAAAACATTACACCTTTTCTATTTAAAAGAAATGAATTGAAAAACTTCAGTTCTCAAGCCTTATTTTTTTAATTTACTTTTTTCTCTTAATTTTTCTTGGTAAGAACGACAGAAAAGGTGGTGCTTTTCAAAGAGAAGAGCACCTTTGATTCCAGGCTGTAATGCTGGATTTGGGCTTTAATCCAAATAAACTGCTTGAAGGTGCAAATAATACCCAATTCTACCTCACTGATTTGCCTTATTTAATTGCAACTTACTTTTTTTAAGGCAATATCTTAGCAGCCAATTTTGCTTACAAGAGAACCGTGTGACACCTACAAAAAGAAATTGGCTGTATTACAGTGGCTACCTTCTTAAAAAGCCACCCCACACAACTCTCTGTCCTCATAGCATTATTCTGCCTCACCAGACAACCACCTTACCTAATGAAAGGATTTAATTCATTTTATTTCTACAAAATGAGGCAGTGTTTTTCTGCACATTCTTGTTTAACCATGAGAAGTTTTAAGAAACTTTCTTACACTGTGTTTTTCTGCACAGGATTTAAACCACTTTATATTAGAATTATTCCGATTCTACAAATCTAACCCTCATGCAGATCCTTTTCTAGCAGTAAAACAGTGATTTATTCATACTCAGGAAAGAAAGAGGCTAAACCAGCATAGGGATCATTAATCCCAGCATAACTTTATCCCCAGCAGAAACTGTGGTATGTTGAAAAGAGGCAGAACTCTTTTGGTACAGTTATGCCTTTTTGATGTACAAGTGCAGACTGAGGGCTAACACTGAGCCTACAAATCCAACCCTTCCCAGTGACAAGACTCAAGTTATACCTGAAAATGTTTAATTTTTAAGTGTTAAAATTGTGTTTTATATATGCAAATACAGTAGTCAAAGCAAAATAAATCTAATCTTTAAATTATCTTTTGTATTCTGGTCTGCAAACAAAACACTTTCCCACAATTATTTTTTCTTTTGAACGTGCAGAAAAAAAGAAAAAATATATTAATTTTCTGTAAGGGATTGCCTGTACTCCATATACACAATCATTTTTTTTCTTGGAAAGGTTTATGATTCACTCCACAAATATGGCCAGACTTCATTTTATGCCGTAAGTTTTCTCATGCCATTTGAATCAGGATTGAACATAAATCAGGATGAACGATTCTTGGAAAGCCCCCCAGTATGACTGCAGACAACATAAATATTTGATCTGCTTTTTCATCTGTTTTCTTTTCTGGGTTTTTTTTTTTTTGGTTTGGTTTTTTTTTTTTCCACATTCCATTTCTGATTTGGAGGCTGGGAAGAAAGGAACAACTTTCCATATGACAATAATATTTATTATCACTTTTGGTCTTTTTTTTTGACCTTTCTCATTTGTAACTGAAAATTCAGGTACAATTATTTGGTTTTGAGTTGGGAGGGCTAAAGGGAGGCAGATGTAGAAGAATTAAGCAATATGATTAGGAGGCAGAAAATCCATAGTTCATCCAGGACTATTAACCATGCAGCTATTATGTTTTTCAGCCAAGATAAATAAATTCACTCTGCTGTAGCCTGCTCAGTGTCCAGAGGATTAAACTAAAAAAAACCCCAATTCATTCTGTATTTCCATTCACTGGAGTTAAATCTATGGCAGGTTTGCTGAAATGGGGTTGGTATTTCATTGTTTCTTCCAGAAGCCCATTGACATCAGCTGGGATGTTTGCTCCAGCCTAGGAATGAGGAGGCAGAGTTGTGGGGACAGTGAGAGCATGTGCCAAGTCAGAAGTTGTGATGCCTCTGCATCAGTGCAGGGCAAAGATATCCAAAGGATTTTGGGACAAGCTCACCTGCCTTCTAGCAGTGACAGAGCTACACTGACACACTGTTAGATGGCCAGCAGCACCTCAGCAACTTTATCCAGAGCAGGGCCACCTTGTGTGCTGGGGGAAGTCTCAGTGTCACATCTGTCCTTGAGCTCTGTGCCCTGGGACATCTTCACACAGGCCACCTGCCTGAGCTCCTCCTGATGTTGGTTCTCAGGTTGACACAACATCTTTTCCTTCCCAGTCTGAAGGTTCCTAATAAGCTCTGTGTTCTTTTGCCATAAATCAATTTATATTAAAAAATTAAAAGATACCAAACCTGTGGCAGTTAAACTGCTGCCTGCTCTGCTCTTGCCCTGGAAAAAACACTTAAACATCACAAGGTGCTTGCTGATTCAACAGTCCTTGAAATATTTACTCAGCTGTTTCTTTCACTTCTTTCCCCAGTTCTTGACATCAAACAGCCACCCAGAGCTGCCTTGGAGCAGTTCAGCCTCCACTGCTGGTTTTTACCTATTTTTTCATGCCATTATCTGTACCAGAGAATGATTTCAAACATATGGGACTAGCCTCTGCTACTTATCTTCCTTGCCACTAATAGCTGCTTTCATAATTACATGAGGCAGAGTTAGGTGACCTGGGAATTCATGTTTGTGTTGCAATGGGATAGAAGTGCATTTAGATCATTACCACCAGATGTCCTGGCTCCTCATTTGCAGTAGGAAAAATATTAAGTTCATCAAGTCTGTGGCCTTCAATCCCATTTGTGTGTGTGAGCTGCCCCCTAACTCCACCAGCCTCGCTGGCGTGACACAGCCAGCAGCTTGTGGGGTCAGGGACATCCATCATCTGTGCCTATGGGCAGAAGCAGGCAGAGAATACACAGGAGAGGGAACTTTGCTTGGCTGTTTAACATGCTGGCCAGCCTTCATGATGTGAAGTACCAAGGCAGTGTATCCCACCAGACACAGCCAAAGCTGGGAGGAAGGTTGGGGCTTGAATTTACCACTGTGGTAAATTATTGTTTTCAGAGCACCTGCATGGAGTAAGGTAAGATACTCATTCTCATAGACAGGTCCTCTCTCCTCCTGATGTGCTGTTTAATTCTTCAGGACCATGGTTCCATGATCCACCCATTCACTTACAAATCAATGTATACTAAATCTGAAAAAAAAATGTAGAAGAATGGGCTAGTTTATAGAAGGGAACTTCTAACTCAGTTGCTTTAACTGTTAGCCTTGGGCTTGATCCAGCTACTTAAGCTTTTAACATCTTTCCAGATTTTGCCTGTTTTTCATGGCCAAGGCCTGCTTCAGGCACAATGTTACGAGCAGGTGATAGCAGGATCACAGGTTCCAGAGGCAGCAGCTCAGTGCTCTCCAAGTCAATGCAATGTGAACTCATAGAGTAAAAACTGCAAATCAGAGTGAGAACTACCGGGCTCAGCCCATCCTGAAATACTGTTTCTAAATGCCTTACAATAGGTTCATACATTATTTATAGAGGATATAAAACATGTTTAGACTGTATGCATGACAGGCAGTTATGAACACAATAGAAGATGTCATACATGGCTACAAGCCACATTTCTAAACGACCTATTGACCTCTTCAGCAATTAATTAAAATGCATTAAAATATCTATTAATCATTCATTAACTCTTTATAAACAATAAATGAGCCTTAGTAAGAAGCAGGCCTGACTTGCTAATACCATGCTTCCAGAGAGTGAGTAGGTCAAATTTAGATGTGAAATGAGCAGGTGCTGTTGCCCAGCAATTCCCCTGACCTGATTTGGCCTCGTTTATAGCAGCACATTCCCAGCTAATGAGCAGGGTAGAGGGGCAGCCCTCCCTGGGCAGGCAGCATTTGCAGAGGTCTCTCCCAGTGCCAGCAGCTCATGCTGGTGCTGAGGACGAGTTTGGTGAAAGGTCAAGCAGCATTTTTTGGGGTGGACACAGCTCGAGGGCTGCAGAGCCATGGCAGTGCCTGCAGCCCTGAGCAGAGTCCTGTGTTGAGCAAAATGCAGAGGCCCTGAACCCCTTCCATTGGTGGGAATATTTATTCAAATGGCAGCAACTGTAGGCAGGAAAACTTTAATTATTCATCTGTGCCCAGTAAATTTTAACAGAGGGAAACAAACAGTGCTGCAGATAAGCAGCCCGGGGTTTGAACCTCTGCTTTATTTAGCTGGGAACATGGGAAGGTGCTGGAGAAACAGGTTTTGTTCCAATCTCTCAACCCCCAAGCTTCACAAGTGCAGTATTTACTGTGCCAGACTCCTTAATATGTCTATATTTAATTCCGGTAATGTTCCATAACCACTATAATAAAAAACAAGCACTAGAATGATTCTCCATCTAAATCACGTAATGGAGGATACTAAGGGGAACAACTTCTATGGGAGATCAGTCAAAATAAATAACTATTAAGCCAGTCCACTGTTACGAGCGGGCAGTGTGGAGATAAAAACTCATTATCTCAGCCAGAATACAGTAATTACTGCACAGTTCTGCACTGCTGCAAGTAGAGCTGCTTCTATTCCAATGCATGAATTGCAATTTATGTAAATGAGGAAGAATAGACTAGAAAATTAAACCATGATAAGTTTTTGTTCTTGGGTTTTTTTTTAACAATCAAAATTAACACAGGTAATAGGACCCTGTATCACTGTCACCTATCCTGGGTAACAGTTGCAAAAACAAAGTAATTTATATTCTGGAATGTCCAGTTCATAGATATTTCTTCTCTTTTCCCTTCCTCTGGCTGCAACACTATTTAAGCGAAAAATTAATTTCTACTTGACATCAGTAAGTAAATAACAAAACTGGATTAAGCAGCTCTGGTCCCACACGAGGCTAAACACATTACAGAAATTTTCAACATACATGGTAGGGAAGCAGTACATTCACCTCCTCTGCTCTAAGCTGCTTAGGAGGGAGATGGCAAAACTGCCAGTTCAAAGAAAGACAGTCCACATCAAGCCCCATTATTTGATGAAATTATAAGACCTTTTAGGGGATACGTGCTGCTAAGAGCAGATTGGTTAAATATTTCATAATTTGCATTGAGGTGGTTGTACCTGTACTTTGCACATCAGTTGATGTCACATGGGTGACAGTATCACAGCCAAGATGGCATTTTAATTAATAGCATAGAATCATTGGAAAATCCCTCTAGGATCACCAAGTCCAACCATTAACCCAGCACTGCCGAGCTACCACTAAATCCATGTTCCTCAGTGCCCCAACTACGTGGCTTTTAAGCACTTCCAGGAATGGTGATTCCACCACTGACCTAGACCACCCGTTCCAGTGTTTGACAATGCTTTTGGTGAAGAAATTTTCCTTAATATCCAATCTAAACCTTCCCAGGTCCAACATAAGGCTGTTTCCTCTTGTCCTGTTACTTGTTACCTGGGAGAAGAGCCCAACCCTCACCTGGCTACAATCTCCTTTCAGGTGTTGTAGAGCCATAAGGTCCCCCCTGAGCCTCCTTTTCTCCAGGCTAAACACCCCCAGCTACTCCCAAGGAGACTTGTGCTCACCTCAGTGAGCACACTCAGTGTCTTTTGTGTAGTGAGGGGCCCAAAACTGAACCCAGATTTGAGCTGTGGCATCATCAGTGCCCAGTACGGGGGGACAGTCAGGCCCTGGTCCTGCTATCCACAGTATTGCTGATACAGCCAGGATGCTTTGAGTTTAAAAAAAAAAATCAACTCTGGATTTCAATTTCTTAGTTCAAATCTATGAAACAGGAAGCCTGAAACTAAACCAACAATCTCCAGCCCCCAGACACAGGCTACAAGGGACAGTGACAGCAGATGACATGGTCCCAGCAAACAGGCACATACCCTTGCTTTCATTACTTTCACCAGAAAACATGTTTATAATGCTCAGAAGCAGTCAAAAAGAAAGGGAACCTGATCTGGCAGGCATTTTAAAAGGGTGTAATCCTGCATACCTGAAGAACTACTTCCCCCCGTCATCAGGGAGCCACACTAATGAGGCTGGTTCTGCTGGGCACAGGCTGATGTCAGTAGCTGTCAGCCTGTGCAAGTGACAGGCTTTAGTTCAATGCAAAGGAAATAAAACATGTCAACAAGAATACTGTACAGTCAGGCTGCAAAGGCTAGTTTAAAATCTGCAGTTGCAGCAGGAGATGTGGCAGTATTTTAGCAGAAATCTGGCTGGCTGTTGCACACTGAGCCCTGCTGAGTATTCATACTAGGGGTAATGTTTTCACTCCGTGCAGAACTCTAAACTAATGGAAAAAAACCATTTAAAATATGTCTGATTATCTTGAGGAATGCTAAAACAGTGTTGGAAAATGACAGCATTCACGACACAAGGCTGCATGAGCTGGAGCTAAGACAAGCAGATTAATGCCTGCCTAAGATTATAGTTTTAGTAGAAAATGAGCTAATTTGTATAAACTACTGGCCAACAGAGGAAGTTTTGCAAGTCTTGCTAAGGAGGAAACAGATTCAAAACAAGAAGTGGGGTTTTTGGGTACTTAGGACTGTAGGAACATGCAGCATTCATCAGCTGGTGATACAATACAGAGGTCTCTCAGGTGTTTGCACCGTCAAACCATAGACACCAAGTTCCTGATGTGTTTGCCCTAGGTAAGCCAAGTTAGAGTCCCTTACATCCTGATTAAAACATGAAGCTTTACGAGACAGGAGAGCTCCTCAGGGTTCTGAATTTCTTTCTGCTCTTTCAGAGAAGATATAAAGCACCAGGGATCTGAATCTCCCTCTGAAGTGTCTGAGGTTTTCCATCTGCTGCAGGGAGCCTGGGGTTACCAAGGTCTTAGTGTAGGCACTGCAGAGAAGTGTCTAAGATTCAGCTGAATTAATCCCCTTTCCTCTTCTGTGGCCACACTTTGAACAAACTTCTAACATCAACAGGGGAAGCCTTACAAGCTTTACCAACCTACCTCAACATTGAAAAATATTCCTTGCGGTTCAGAGGAAGCTTGAACACACTTTGGAGTTCACTCATCTTTTAGAAGGACTCCTATTGCTACTGTTAGCTGGCCGAGCTGACTTCCCTCTGGAGTAGCTGCAGTTTTTATTCCTCTGCTCCTGGGGATGAAGATAGGGCTGCAGCACTTGTTCTGCCTTCAGGCAGACAAGGACTTGTGACAGGCAATACATATGGAATGGGAAACCTGGCATCACAAAGCTTCAATTGTCATATGGGACTCAGAAAAGATGGTAGCTGAGCAGTACTCATCCTTTCATCCAAATTTAGGGCCCTTTAAGCAGTTAACAGCTGCTTTTCAGCTTTGGCTGCAGCATCTCTGGGCTCTAATGATCCATTTCGGTCTGTAGGCACGCAGGAAGGCATATAGAGCATGACGCGTACCAGTAAAAAAAATAACATGCAACAATGTCTTTACTAGGTCAACTTCCTGCTGGATCAAGAGTGGGTTTAAGCAAATGCAAAGGCAACAAGCAAAAGTGAAGGCTGAAGAGTTTGGGACAGATCTGTACTATAGACAGGATTAGTTTCAGTGCCATAGGCTAAGACTTTGCATTGCAGCAATGATTTTGGCTTCTTTTCTTTTTTTTTTTTCTCTGCTGTGCTTATTCTTGAATGTTCACAGCAGCCCTTTGGCGTTTCAGCAGGCAGAAAACCCAAAGACTACAGCTGTGCTTCCAGCTTGTTCCAAGAACTCCACTTGGCTGAAACTAAATTACAATGTTTTGTAAAATTGGAATATCCTCTTTCAGCCACATCCCTCACAAAAACCAAAGTGACATGCCAAGAAGCCCGAAAGACTAAAACCAAACAAACACATTCTAAAATAACCCTATCTGCTACCAAAGCAGCAGCAGCACATGCTGTTCTGTACCTTGAAGCTGCTGAGCAGCTGTAATTGTGAAAGTGCAGAGTCAAGTCGCCCTCTCCAAGCTCGCATGTGACAGTAATAACCCTCTCTCACTCCACCCTTCATCCCCAAAGAGTACATCAGGCAAGAGCCCTTTCCAGCCTGAAGAGAGTGTGTGGCCAGGGAGAGAAGCCAGCTAGGTGACCTCTTCAGGTTCAGCTTATGGCCTCCACCCATCCTTGTCTTGATGAAGGTAGCTAGAAGCTGTTCTTGTTGTGACCATTCAGAAAGCCCTTTTCCTGTAGTAACTTGAAAGACAGATTAAGAAGCCTGACTTTAAGGCACAGGTTCCTCTCAACTCCCAAAATATGTGGTTACATTTGGTTTGACAGTGACACTCTTATTTTGGCTCCCTCGTTAATAGACACCATAGCAATGTCTAACAACACAACCACACAGTACTTCTCTACTGGTATACAGAATGCACACGTAGGGGGTCAGGATTCAGGTTGCACAGGTAACTGCAAAACTGGCATTTTCTAACTTTGATTTCTTGTTTTCCAATCTAAATAACACTATTAGTGCAGAGGAGTTCTATACATAATTATATAGATTGCAATGGTAGAGGGAGGAATCAGGACCCCATTGAGCTGGCATTATACAAATATACAAAAGATGGCCTTTTTGAAATCCACAGGAGGACTTTCAACCTCTCCCAGAACAACCACTCTTTATACATGACTCAGTGACAGAATGTGGTGGTATTGTACAGAAGGGTTTTTTATGGCTCTGAAGCTACCCTAGTCAGAAAATCTCAATCTGTTAGTCATCTTGAACAAAATTGCTTCATTTGTCAATGCTAATGATCACAGAGTCATCAAATTGTTTTGGATGGAAAAGATCTTTAAGATCATCCAGTCCAACCATTAACCCAGCACTGCCAAGCCCACCTCTAAACCATGTACCCAAGTTCCACATCCACACGTCTTTTGCATCCCTCCAGGGATGGTGACTCAACAACTTCCCATGATTAGCCTTTTGAAATTTTTACCCACTAACTTTAGGCTTTTATAATATTGCTGAGAAAGAGACAACTAGGATGGCACAGGTTTGCTATGGAAACACAGTGATTTGTCATAAGCATAATTGGTCTGACATCACAGAACTTCCATCAGAGACAACATGAGAGCATTCCTGCTAGAGAGCTGCCAAACAATTGTTTTCAAGAAGCAGCTTCCTCAAGCAGTAGCAAGTGAAGGTAGAAGGCAAGTTGTGAACTAGCTGATGAAAATCATCATTCTAAAATAACAGCAGCTTTAAGTTTAGACACTGTTATACAAGTAAAAGTGTAATGAGAAGGACATATCTCCCAGTGATAATATGTGACCATTCCTGGTCAACAGTGAGGCTGACATGACATTTATTAGCAGCAGGTTACTGCTATTGCTATCTGTGCTATTGCTTTCTCCTAGAAAGGAATTTGGGATAGCAGCTGTAGCAGAATCATTTTCAGTGTATTTGTTTTGCAATCCTATGCATTTATAATGAAAAAAATATAGGTTATATACACTGGAGATCTAGACAGAGCTAAGCAAAATTGGAAGGAAGAAGACTTAAAAGAAGAAAGGTGTCCATGGGGCTAGGCTTATTTAAAATCACCAGATCTGGAACTTTAGTCTCTTTGTATCTCAGTTCCCTACCCGGGGTACTCATTAAGTACACAAGCTTTTCAACACTGATTGCAAAAAGCATGTAAGTAAATAGGCAGAGTGAGATAACATGGCTAAGGACTGATGGACAGGGCCTTATTCTTCAACAAATATGCCCAAGTTCTCTTATGTCCATAAAACACTAAGCTACTGATTTCTGTAAGTCTAAATGTAAATCCAGAATAATTCTGCTGAGGTTTTAGATTTGGACAGGTTTAGCACAGATCAGAAAAATCCTTAAAGTTTCATGTTTTGTTAAGGAAAAAAAGCAAAGGTCAAACAGAAAACGATTCATATTGACATTAGGAGCTGGCAGTCCAAAGAGCAGAATCAGGTCTGTGTTTCCAGGGCATGCCAGTGCCACCTGACAGGGTTGATCACTCATCAGGTTAGTCGGTGTCCAGTGATTTTAACTACACAGGGAATGTTGGACTCATTTTAGTACCTGCTCCATGAAATCCTCCACAGAGGTAGAGCTTCCCTTCCACAGAGCCTGCGCTGGTAGAGTTTGTTCGTAAGGAGAGGAGGGGAGAAGGCATAGGGGGTCCATCCCTCCAAAAGTCTCCATCGGGGTTATAAATCTCCACTGCATCAAGACATTTCCGTGTCTGTCCTCTGTCATAACCAAGGCACCCAATTCCTCCTGCAAAAGATACGTAGGTCAAATGTAGCAGTCTCATGCTCTGCTGAAAAATACATTGCTGGCTGCTTTTTCTGTTTGCATCTTCTCATCTCCCACTCTTTCCTCTTTGAAGCTTCAGAAGTTTGTGAGAGAACACAGAACAGAAGCTACAGCACGTTATCCCCAGACACCAAAGCAAGATCCTTTCTGAAGTCTCGTATCAAAGGAAGGACAAGCAGAATGTCTTCAAAACACAAAGGTATTTTGTTTTGTTTTCTTCCCATATAGTAGAAATTGTCATAATTATTTGTTCTATTTGCTGGACAAATTGCAGTGGATCAAAACCTATTTTTCAAATACCGTTGGTGGATTTGACCCTCACACATGTTAACCAACAATCATTTGCATTTGTTGGTTAGTTTTCTACAATAAAAGAAAAAAATTACACCTATCTCTTAAGGCAAATTACACCTATTTCCTAAGGCAAATGAAATTCCAGGAACAAACTCATGCAACACATGGGAGTGCCAGCTGAGTGATTAGCAACAAGCCCTACTGTTGAATGGTTAATTAGGGTGCTTGAAGTCAGTGTGGAGGATTGAAGCAGATCTGCTGGGACAGACTGCAGATACACCTGGGATCCCCATGCACACTGGAAACACTGTACCCTGATAGTGCTGTGCAAACACGGCCTTTCCAAATCCCTTCCAGTGATCAAATCCACGTTTTGAATGCACAGCCTTTGGTTCTCGGGAATTAATATGCTGACGTCCCCGCGCAGGTTTTCCATCTGCCAATGGACACAATACCCTGTAATGAGCACTGATGGCGTTCTTTTGTGCATGTGTGTGTTTGTGACCACTTTTAAACATAAAATGACTGCAGTAGGCAAGCCATTTCCACATGAGGGCTGGCATTCCAGATACACGTGTAGGGCTGCTCAATTGTGCAAATCCAAAATGCGTTGTAAGCATGTAATTAAGCCCTTGCATATGCAAAGGGAAAGGACTGCAAGTGCAACCTGTGCTGGTTCAGCTGCTTTTAAAATATATTGCCCCTAGTGCTGTTAAGCTGGTCTATCAGAGAAATGAGCCCCTAGTGCTCCAAGTTCTACTTGCATATGATTTTTCATCTACCTCTTAAAATGGACAGTGTTATTTTTTAAGTCTTTTGTGCATTCTCCAAAAGTGTTTGCAAGAGGCAGCTACCTATAAATGGGGACCACAATGCTCCAGGTTTGCTAGCACTGTATTCCTGATCTGTATTTTAGAGCCAGGCAAAGATAAAATCAGTTAAACCTCCATCAGAGCAGAAAATTTAGAATAAAATTCAGTGTCCATTATCATCAGCAGGAAGTTTTCCTCTGCCTGAAATTAACAGCATTTCATTTCGTTCAATATTTGAATTTGAAAACCTTCACTGAGTTTGGTTTTCAGCTCCCTTTCCAGCACAGCAAATCTTGACTTGCCTCAATAGGACCACCAGCAAGGTCCTTGCAGTTTGTACTAGATAGCCCTTAGAGTGTGCTTACACCAGGCTGGCATCCAAATGTGTTCAGTATTACCTAAACACCCTCAACTAAAGCAGAATTTGCTCTAATGGGCTCCTCCTCTGAGGCTTGATTCACCTAAGATAGCTGGGGTAGGGATTAACTCTGGTCATGGAATTTTGCTAATCATTTCCATGCCAAAAAGGGAAGCATCACCCTGCTGAGCCCTTCTCATGACGGAGTCTCACTGAGCTATTCCTTGGGGTATTTCAGAATTCAGACATTTACTTATTGTATTGTTCTTTATGCCAGAAGCATTATCCTCTCCTATGCAGTCTTTTCCACTACTCCTTAATGCCTTATTAAAGAGATGCCGCTCTTAGGACAGGACAATATACCCCTAAATTTATCAAGAAAGGCTTTAAGAGCTAATAATATTTTTTAACTGATCAGGCTATTTAATTAATTGCTTATCTCATAGGGTTTCTTATTGTACAGCTTCCATTGGCAGATTCACAGAGTACAGCATGCAAGACAATTTGCCACCAGTTTATGAACAGTCCACAGACTGCAGTGTAACGCAGAGAGAGATTCTCAAGGCAGTTTTAACTGGGAATCAATAATATTAAAACTCCCCACTGACTAAACTGATCCTTTCAAAATACAGCTTTGTGGTGCGAAGGACAGATGGCTGCTGGTTATCAAGCTAGATATTCTTAAATTAGGCCAGGTGTTACTGAAGAACATGCACTCACCCAAAAGAAAAGTCTTCATCTGAAAAATGAAAAAGGTCCTTGTTCAATCAGAGGAATAAATGGTACCAGTTAGGGAATGCATGCAGCGTGTCAGAAACCAATAACTTTGCTGATTGCCTTATTATTTCAAGCAGGGAAGGGGAGGTGAACAAAATGGCCCTGAACTTTTCTAGAAGCATAATAGCTGTTTATTTCTTACTGTGTTTTTATTGTAATTTTCTAAATAGAGTAACTGTGGGGCAAGGTAACTTCAGAAAGAACACAGATAATCAGGTACAAAACTGACACATCAGTCAGTGACTTTTTGCAAAAAAACCTCACAACCATTACCTGTTAGTGAAGACATTCAGTTGCCAGTCCAGGGGATCCACCACCAAACATCTTTCCTGCATAGTTATTAGAAATGTAGCTTTTCTATTGGTGCATATTTTCAAAAATGTCAGAGCTACTACATGTTTTCAAGCATTTATGAAACCTTCATGGGGTGGTTTAAGCAACTTATATTTAACCTCCTTTAATCCTGTCTTTATCAGAGACAGTCCTGAAGGTACAAAATATCTCTATTTATTTAAGCCCTGCACAGATATTCCAGCTAAATCCAATTTCATATTCAATTTACAAGAACAAAAATAAGTTCTCAACAAATAGACAGGAAAAAGGAAAAAATCAGAGGAGAGTAAAATTTAATTTTCAAGCTTAGAAAAAGAGCATTCTGGAAAACAAGAAATCATGAACTTCAACCTCCTCTCCTAAAGCAATGCTAACACTGAAATGTAACAAACAAAGAAACTGAGGATATCAGACTCTCTGAGCACTGCTTTGCAGTGTTCCCAGATGCAGTAGTTGAGAATTACTCCTGTGAGAAAATTTATTTCTTCTTCTATGGAAATGGATGTCTCCAGACTCTTTCCAAAGAACCGAATAAAAAAATCAGCAACAACAACAAAGTCTCAAATTTAAATGAATTCACATCTACAACCAAGTGAAGGAATCTCACATTAACCAGGCTATTCATCATCCACAGTGTATATACCAGGCAAAACTTCAAATTGGCAGGAAAAAAACCCTTGCTGTGTCAGACAACTCTGGCCTCTGTCTGCTCCATCGCTCAAAAATCCAGATCATCCTGTCCCACTGGCTTCTTCATTCAGATTTATGAAACCATTAGGAATGCAAGTGGAGACGTAGGGGACTAAAGTTAAGACCACGAAGATTGTCTTTAGCTCAGGTTCTCTGGATAGAGCAGCAGAAGAACTGAGCTCATGTTCTGCTCCTACAGGAGCCCCTGCATACAGTGGAGGTGACTTTTAGGGAGCTAAGGCAGGATGCAGAAAAGAGGGCATAGGGGTTTATGTAATTTGAGGGATATTCTTGTGCCAAGTGATCCATCAGCAGTGTGTGGTGTACTTGTGATGGTGCCTTAAGCCACCCAGAACTATAGATGGGGTCAGTAAAACACACCTGCTGCAGTCACAGCCTCCTGGGAGTCCCAGCATGTGTGCCAAGGGCCGCAATGCCTATTTCCATGCCCATGGTGTGGGGAGGGTCCCTCATTAAGCCACACTCATGAAGAGCAGGTAAATTCAACCCCACCCGGTTCAGTTCTCTGCCCAAAGCCCAATTATATGTCCTTTGTGCAGGGAAGATGGATTTCTCACTGGGAGATTTGAACACTTCTGTCATTATCACATTGATCACACCAGAGGATTTAGTCCCAGAACTCAGTCTTCCCTTCCCTTATGAACACATCCTTTCAACACTTTAGGCTTTTTACAATATGCACTTTCCCTAGGAAGTATTTCAGATGCCTCTGAAGGACTAAAAAATTCCAATGAAGCCACCTTTGTGTTCCCCAGCCCATTAATGCTTGAGAGCTTTCCATGTCACACTTGGATGAGTATGCAATCAAATATATTTTCAAGGGCACTCTATAAGCAGTGGTTCTAATGGACTTTAAATTTAACATGAAGCTCCATTACTAAAATAAATATATAAATAAAATACACGATCTTTATTAAGAAGTCAGGATAAAGAAGACAAGCCTTTGATGCAAGAAGGCAGGGCAGGTGATGTGATTAGCACATCTTCAGCATTTCAGTGAGGCACGGTTCTGTGCCATGCTCTACCCACACACTGCTCGTAGCTGGCTGAAAGCAAAGCACCCACCTTGGGCTGGGGTCAGCTGCCTCTCCCTTACCCCGCGCTCATCTGAGAAGAGCAAATGCAATTTAGAGCCACATCAGCCCTAATAACAGCACAGCCTTCCAGCACTTGGAATGTGTAAATGACGGCGAAGTGGTGAAGAGTCACTGGCAATAATTGGTTCAGCAGGTGCCAAGGCAAAAACTGCTTTAGGGATCTCTGAGTATTTCTATAGGAGTGAGCCTGACAAGCAGTTGAGTTCCAAGAAACAGGGAACATTCCAGCACCCACTGACTTCACCCGTGTCCCCAATACAAAGCGGGCACTGCCACAGAGCAATTGCACTTCTAAGTCACATCCACACCGAGCTCTTACGGAATTAAATTTGCCAGGCAGCCAAGTCCAACAAGGACAATTTCTTTTCCTCCAGGAAAACCACACAGATGTTAAGTCTAGATTGCTCATTGCACAGACAAGATGGTTGAATAAAATAACTCCTACAAGGTGGCTGGGGGTCCACACAGGGCTGTGCTCCATTGAGACTGGCTACTAGATTCACACCTTAGTGTTCCCCTGCCAACAGACGTCTGAAATTAGACATGCACTGCTGTCTCTCAGACAGAGCAGTGTATCAGGGAACAACAAGAGCAGAGCTGTTTCCAAAGGGAAGTTGAGGCAGGTCATGAGCTCACTGTGAGGCACAGCTCCACAGAGCCTGAGACAGGCAATTGCAGAAGGTCCTACCAGCAGCTGTCAGGCAAAAAGGCAAGGAAGGAGCTGACTCCTCAGGCCTGTGTTTAACAGATGTTCCTGGACCTGTGGGCAAAAGGGGTGGGCGGAGGCCCCAGGTGATGCTGCTCAGGATAATCAAGACCTGTTAGTGCCCTCAGGGTACTCACTGTTATTCTTTATCCTAAAACTGAGTCCTCAGATCACAGTACCAAGCAACGTGTACTCTTACTAATGCCTCTTTGAATTTTTATCAAAGGAACCTGGGAAATGGGTCAAAAAAAAAAAAAAGTGACTCTTCAACAAGCAAATTAAATCCAAGCTTTGTCTCCTGTAATTCATTATTAAATTGATCTCTGGAATGCACTATGGATTTAATAGTGCTAATCTCTTATGTAACATTTCCGTTCATTACCAGCACTCAAGCTGAGTCTCAGCAGTTACATTTCCCTCTCACTGTCTGCTAAGCAGGGCTGCATAGCTGGTGTCTCAGAGAAATGAGGGAGCCATAAACCAGCTCTGGCAGGCACTTCCAAAGATGAAACTGAGGAGCACTGTCAGCCTTTGCTAACCCAGAGCACAGCAGATGAGGCAATGCAGCTTGTAGAAGACATGAGGCCAAAAGATTGATTAGAAGCAGGGCTGAAAAAACAGATGATTGTCTTCCTAAACATGGCCAATATTTCAGATGCAGGTCCTTCTTTTCTCATGAAATGCCTTTTCTAATTCCCTTTGATAATTCTTAAGTGTGTAGAAAGAAGTTCCAATCTCATCTATCAGACCAATTATTTTGCCTATTTTTGTTCCTCCCTGCACATGGGTGCTTTGGAGGCTGTTGCACAGGTATAAAAGCTCAGAATCAGACCCATAAGCTGCTACTTGTCAGAAATCCAAAGCATATTTATAAATAGACATGTTTATTTTAAAAGAAAGTGCTATTCAAATGCACAGTTAATACTCAAGCATGAAAGCTAAAATGTCTCCTTCCAGCTCCTCCTACACACACTTTCTTTTCCAGAGAGACCCCAAAGTATATATTCAAATAAGTATTTTATGATCAAGACATTCAGTATTTAATTGAACCTCATTTAACTGTTTAAAACTTTTAAAATAAGCTTTCAGCAAGAACCTGGGGGGAAAAATCCCCAAGTTGTAAGAGGTAGGATGCCAGTCTGAGGAGGATAAACAAAAATTCTTTGGCTTCTAAATCTTCCCTAATAGGATTTCTCTTTCGAGTCCTTCAATACGTTATTATTTATAAAGCAGGAATTATAGAGCATAAAAGCAACACATGGTTAAAGCTGTCATGGTGATACAACATTTTTTTACCAGTGACCTGTATTTCAGAGACAGTAGTTCTACTGAGTGTGTTTTAACATAAGTAATGAATATGGCGTTCGAAAGCATTCGTTTGGATAATTTTCCTAATTTGTATGTTGGCTGTGATAAGTTTTCAGAGAAGTAGCTGGAAAGGATATTTTTTTAAGTGAGAGATTAAAATGCATGACCTTAAATAGAGCCCTCCCATCTGGTTTTCTTCCAAAAGTGTCTCAATTGCCTCTGTCATTAAGAACACAATACTGCTCTTTCTTGAGCTTTCCAACGAATATAGTTATGTTCCTGGGAAAATATGGAGAGAAAGAGCTGAGACCAGTGAAAAGAGATGAATAGGAGAAAGGATTTTGAGCCTTAGGAAATGCTGTTCATTTACTTATGAGGATTATGTATGGTGTATAAATAGCATGAGATTCTCTAGGAACATTACACAACAAACAGACAATTATATTGCAGGACTGCTGATTAAGACACACGGTACAGGTTCTTGAACAATGCTATTACTCAGACCAAAAACTCTGATCTATTTCTCATTTTCCTTCCATCACTGTGACTCTAGAATAATTCTGTTTAAGTCATTAGGGTTTTACATACTGGAGCTGGCAATTAGGCTGGGAAGGTTTTTGGACAGTGACTATGTACTCTGTGCTGTGCCAATAGAACTTTTCAGAAATTAACACTTCAAAGGCTAAGCATCAGGTTCTGATCTGGGTGAGAATAAAATGAGCCTGACACAACACAACTGCCATCAGCAGGCTACTTACTAGAGATTTACACCTACATGGATGAGAACAAAAATTAGACTTGTCTATCAAAGAGTCTGCTACTGCACCTTATTCAAAGCTAGTATTCCATCGATTCTTTCTGCTTCGTATTTATGATAGAAATTGCATTTATACATCACAGACATTAGAGAGGATCACCTTTCTCTGCAGTGATTTTTCATTTATGCTCTAGAGTCCCTCGATGTGCTGACACTTGTGTAAATTGTACAGGAAGACAGAGATCCAGCTGGAAAGAACTGACAACCTTACTTCATTTAAAGACTTTGTTTTCAAGACTTGCTTGAAAGAAATCTCATCTGTCTGCATCACTACTTTATGTGCCCAGCTAGAACTATCTCTTTATTTCATGTTTTTGTTCCTGGGAAGCAGGGGGGGGTCCTCCAGGCATACAGAAGATATCTTGCATTTACCTGTTTCCACCTTGCCTCCCTTCCTTTCCTTCCTCTACCTGCAGCAGCCCCCAGCAGATCTCCTTAGCTGAGTGCAGACTGCAGGATGCCTGTGGAGATGATGCACTCCAAAAGAAACAAGAATGATAGGAGAAGTGGGGGATACCTGTGGGAACCCAAGCAGTGCCATTCCATGCTTCTGAATGGCCCTTTCACTGAGTGTCCCCTGACTGGGATGTTAGATGCACACACACTTCACCTTTAGGAGCGGGGAGGGTATCAATAGCAAGGGTAGAGACTCAACAGAAGTCTCTCTCTCATCTGTAGCACAAAAGCTTAGTCATTATGCCTGAGCTATCTCTGAGACCGCTACATGAGAACAACCTATGAGCTATGATCCTCTTCAGAACGTGTTTTTTTGCACAAATCACCCTTGACAGCATCTTTCTAGACTCCCAGAGTGCCCAACACGCCTTATGAAGCAGGGTGCTGTTTTACTACCCTCATGACAGTTGCTATTCTTTGCTCTGTCACTATCAACCTCTGTTCTTTCCATTCCCATTCTCTCCTGAATGTCATCTGCATGATCAAGTACCACATCAGCCAGATTAGGAACACTTTCACTGCCTCCCTTTCAATGCCATGAATTGCCTGTTCCCCTGGCTGGGGTTACCATCACAGCTGTGTCCAAGGGGGAACCAGACCCACCTCACAGCCCAGCAGCCTGAGAACTCACAAGGTAACAAGAACCTGTCACCACGGATAAACCATGGAATGCAGCTTTTCTGTGTGAGGATTCATTACAGCTGGCAAGTGTGAGTTTACAGCTGGAGATGAGGCCACATGTGGTATCTGCAGAGTAAGGTGCCAGTATCATGTCTGTATCATTGTTTCCAACCAGAGTTCATTTGGAAATTGCTTCACCACTTTGAGAGGTCTTGGAAAATGCTTTAATCTCTCCACACAGTTTTCAGACTGTGATGGTTAACATTTAACAACCATGTTTTATTCTTAATTTTAACAGATAAATCTCTATTTCCACCCCTACTCTTACAGGTGGATTTAAACCAGCATATTCAAAGGCAGAATTTGTTGACAAATCATTTTTGGCTCAGTGTCAGGCCTGTCTTTCAATTAAAAAATTAGTTGTAATATTATTTGACTTTCTAAGAAAACAAGACTTGTGCAATTCTTCTCACTATATGTGTGTTCTCTATCTGCATTTACATTATTTTCTCTACCTTACATAGCTTTTGTGCCTGTTGGCCAGTTTCAACTAAATTTTGCAGATTTATGGATGTTAAAGTTCTTACAAGGTTTGTGAAAACTGGCAGTGAGGAGTTTGTGAAAGCAGCCCAGACCTAGGTCAAAATGTCTTCTCTGCAACTACTATTCCTGCTGCCTGATGGTAACTCATCTGTGTCTGCACTTGCTGCAGTTACACCTTGAGTGGGAAGAGCATCAGAAGGGAGGCAAGCTCAGAAATATAATGGTAAAAACAGCCCAATCTTCCTAAGAAATCTGGTCCTTGGAGCAGCGTGTGAGCTTTGTTACCCTTGTAGAAATTGCAAACAAGTTTGTCCATTACAGTGAAATTACCCCAGATTTACACTGTCAAAACTGGGAACAAACACTGCCTTTATGAAGGTTTAGTTAGACTTAGTGGCAGGAGTGAAGGGTCCAGTGCAGCAAACTGTTAATCTCAGCATTAAGTGCATTGGTTCCCTTAGGAATGGGCTCAAATAAAGACTGCCATGGGAAGGTGTGTGAACCAGCAAAGTAGTGGAGACAGAGGAAAACCCTGTTACCACCCATGTGCAGATCAGACTGTAGCAAAGATTTTCTCTCTCACACACACAGAATTATTGGTATTGGCCAGCAGGTAAGAAAGAATTCAAGTTAATGTTCAGCTCCCTGAATACTGCAGCACTGGCTGCTACACATACAAAACCAAGGCTTTCTATTTTTTAACATTAGCAAAATGCTTCTGAAGGTCCATGAGACCATGAACTTTCCTCAGTGCCACTTAAACAGTCATTTTCCAGATTTAAGGCTGTGTTTTGTGTTCAATCTGTATACTTCATTACTGTAATCACTCAGATATGCTTCTTGCTTTGTGAGATTTTGAGGGAAGAAAATGGATGCAGTTTTCCCCATTAGCCACTCCTTTTCCTTGCGCCAGTGTCAGGCTTGCTGTGAAGCGGACTGTCAAATTTGTTTTATCACATGCATCCCAAGGTGGCTCCTTTTTTTTGCTCCCTGACTCCCTGTGTCATCACAGCCTTCGAGGTCTTGATCTCAGAGCACTTCTTACTGAAACGCATGAGTGCTGCCGTTCTCTTCCCAGCTATTCCAGCTGCTTCTGCTGCCCCATTAGAGCATCAGTGTCAGTATAAATAATTATATATATTTAACCTTTTACAAAGCATGAAGTCTCCACATTTTCAAAGCACCTTTGAACCTGGGCAGCCAACACTCTCATTATTTAACAGCACGCTGACATTCTCTATCACTAACCTTTGACAATAATGACACGGCTTTCTGTTTGCAAAACTCTTTTCCATATGGGCTTCTTTCACCCTTCCTCCCGGTTCTGCCTATGAGCCTCTCTCAACCCACTTAAGATAAAGAAATTGCTCTAAAAGAAGACAAATGCAGCATTAAAGCCACTTTCCTCTTCTGCTTCAAAGACACCTTTCCTGCATACATCCCCTGCAAAGCACTCTCTGTATTATGTTGCAGGAACAAACTCTGCTTTATCCCTGGTATTTAACAACCCAGACAAAGCCAGAACACCCTGATACAGGAGGTGTATTAAGTTGATAAGACTGTATTTTTGTGTTCACTTTGATAAACTTGTAAGCAGGGGTAGTTTGAAGCAGAAGGGATTGAAATGTCCTGAGGTACTGATGTGATTGCTGCTTTCTTCCTGCCTAAAGCTGCCCGTGAGACCACGGGAGCATGGAAGGGCATGAATCACTCACAGCCCACCTGTACATTGATTGACTGGATGAACTTTTTTCCCTCTTCTCCAAGAACTTTCCAGTCATATATCTATGTACAATAAGATTTTGGGGCAAAAGATTTTGGGGTAGGTAGGAGGTTATTGAACTCATTTGCACAAATTATAAAACTTTTGGTCAAAGTATTGTTTTGAAATAAAAACCGAAAGGATTCAACTGAAAATTGACAAAAGGAAATATTTATATTTTTTTAAAAATGCACTGTGTTGAGGTAGGTGGAAGAGAATAATTCACTGAGTTTTATCAGGAAACACTCATGATGTTGGTTTTGGGAAATCCAAATTTTCTTTATCCTTATGCCTTTCCTTCACTGTGCTGCATATGTTCCTTAGCATTTCACTGCTCACCTGTGAAATGGTGCTTACAAGGCTTCTCTACTCACCTTTAAAAATTCATTATTTATGACACACACTAATACCCCAAAGAAAAGTATCTTAAAAAGTGAAGTACCTTTGTTGCACAAATCCAGAACACTAAACATCGCATAATTTAATCTACATAATTTACAGAAGGAAGAAATAATGTGGGGAACAAATAACTTTTGAAAAACACTCTCCATTTAGTACGAGGTACTTTGTCCTACAGTACATCACAAAGGGTGAGATATTTCACTTCACAAAGGCAAATTGCTGGAAAGAAGAAAAAGTCATGGTGCTATCTGTTAAGAATCTGTTTCCTCTTACCCAAGACATAAATCTCCCCGTTGACTACGGCTGTGCTGAAGCGGTACTTGGAGAACTTCATTGGAGCTCTTTCCGTCCATTTGTCTTGGCCCGGGTCGTACCGAAACGTTCTGTTACTTAATCGATCCGGCTCCTCGTCAGGCAGATCCATCTGTATGAAATATGACAGCCATATAATAATACAACATTTGGAGCCCTCTGCACATGCCTGCAGGCAATTAATCACAGCAGACAGCTCGGCAGATAAATAGCATAAACACATCAATTACAGCTGCAGGGGATTGCACTCCCCAGGGTTTAACAGCACCCATGGCTGGTGGCTGGGAGTCTGCTGGAGAAGGCAAGGGAATGAGTGGGTATCTATATCCTGCAGCAATAAAGCCAAGGATTTGGGTACTAACAGTACACTCAGGGTTAGGGTTAAGGTTCCCAGCTCTGGAAGAACATATCCCTACCACAAGGCTGCTGTACAGTCTTAATAATAATGAGGGAAAACCGCTCCATCTTCTTTTCCCTGCTAAATGTTGAAATCTCTTTCCACTATTACTCAGGCTGTACTGTGAGTCTCAGTCAGGTACTTTGCTGGCCTTTCTCAGGCCTACATATATATCTCTCTATCTCTGTATGTCTATATCTCTATATCTATATATCTATCTATGTCTATTATCCTAATAAACATATGCATGTTTATTTAGTCAGCCGAACCACAGTAATGTTCAACAGCTGTAATTTCAATAGTTTTCATACTAAGTTCCTAACCCCCTCACTATATCTTTGCTGCCATAACACTGTTTTTATACTCACTCCTACTCCTCTTGTTCTCTCTAATCTTCTTTCCCCTTCTCTGCCTGTCTTATACAATGCAGGGAACTCAGAGGCTGTTTTCTGGGTATGACATCCTTGAATGTTAGCAGTGGGATGTGGAGGGAGGATCCTGAAATATTTTGGGATGAAAGTTTTCACATAGAGAGAGTGAGAAGGAGAGAAGTACTTTGCTTGCTTGTGATGGTGTTATATGTGTCCTTGTTTTTCTTGTTATTTTTCTTTCCCAAAAGACCTTTCCAACACTAGTGTCATGAACAAGATAGTAGGAGGCAAACTACAGAGTAAATATATAGCCCCTTGGTTATTCCCTGTAAGTGCCTAGGGCTTGTTCTTTCTCTGTGGTAAGTGTGAAACACTAATTTATTCACTGAAAGAGGGGTATTTGAAAGCTGTGTATTTTCAGCACAGACTAAACATGTACTTAGGAGAAGACGCCACTTGACGTGCTGTAAATTCACAGCCAACCTCATTTTTGTGGTAACGTTCTCCTCGGAGTGTACCCTGTGCTCTCTGTGTACAGAAAACATAACTTCCTGCAGCCCTTCTCTGTGTCTCAGGGGTCTGAAATCTTCCTCCCAGCCTCACCAAACACTTTCTTCCATTTTAACAGGTCCCAGTTACAAGGCTGGGTTACTTTGGCCTCAGAGACCAGACCAAAGCTGAGCAGAGCAGCGCTGCTGTGAGCGAGTCCTTGCCCTCTTAAGCTGTCATTTTATGTCCTGGCTTGACTTTGTCTTGTCTTGTTTCAATTACAAAGCCTGAGTGGGAAGGGAACATGTATTTATCCTTGTCCTGTAATGGACACGTGCATTTAGGGCACTCTGTCAATGCTGTCGTTAGTGTTTGTTCAGGATTGACAGAACATTCAGTGCTGCTCCAGCACAGGGACAGCCCCTGCCTTGGCCAGCTCATTTGCTTTCCCAGTGCAGCTGTTGTAGCCCCACATACACAATCACTGCATCTGACAGGGGGAAGATAGATGGTACCAGAAGAATTCAGCACTCTGCAGTGCTAGTCTTAAAGCACTTTTTGGAGAACTTCAGCTAATTTATTCTGGTCTGCTCAGGTACAGCATAATCTTACAAAGCTGTGGGTTTTGATCAGCTGCTGTTAATCTGCTCATCTCAAACCTATTTATATATAAAATCAGACTCCCATGCATTGTTACTGATAGTGCTGGTAGGCAGGTATCCACTTTAGGTGTTTTTTTAAAAATGATTCTTGGCTCAATATTCCTGACATGGGCTTCAAAGTCACTTTTCCCTCTCACAATATGTTCTGGAAAAAAGCCTAACAAAGCTGATTGTCTGACTTGAACATCTATCTTTGTTATATGATATACCTTTCTGTTTGAGTCTTTTACTGACAGATTGTTTCTACATTAAGTGTTTTTGTACTTTAGTTCTTTAAATATGAGATACCCTTGCACAGTTGTTTCTGTATCAGAAATACTCTCTGATCTTTCTGTTGTGTCCTTGGGGACTCCCTCACTCAAAATATCCAAAGAGGTGGAAGTCTTGTTAGCTCAATGCATCTCACTTTTAAATACTTTGAACAGTAATTTATTTCAAGAGCTCAGAAACCATTGAGTTGTTATGACAGTTTGAACATATTGCAACAAGGATTACAGATGCTCCACTTCATTGTAAAGTGAACGTGGGGCTTTTTCCTGAGCACTCAAATTTAAAATTCACCAAGCAGTACATAAAAGTGGGCTAGATTCTTAAAGAAAGATATTTTACACTGGGAGCAACTGGAGGGAGCAATCAGTGCCCCTGAGATCCATCTTTCTTGCAGTATAGTTCTGTATAATTTCTCTACTACTGAATGTGTATCTGTGGCCCTGCTGAAAATCCCTGTAAAAACTTTACATGGCCAAGCAATGCAACAGAAACAAATAAATGGATTGGTTAAAGGACTCTCTTTCCCAGAGAATGCTTTGACTTTTCATTTAAAATGAAATGTAATGAAAATCAAATAAATTAACTTTAGTTAACCAGGGAAGCTTCCCATGAAATCGAGGTGAACTTTAAATGTCATATATAAATCTGTCCCTGAAGTGTACCTGTGTACACACTTTTTGAAAACAGGGCACAGTTAAGGGTCCCTGTATTATTAAATAACATTAGTTATTATAGCTAATAAAATTAAGAGGATGGTAAATAAGGAATAGAAAGGCTGGAACCTATAACGACAAAGGAGATGTATTTTAAACGCTTGCCCACTGTCCACATCTCTGTGAATAAAAACTGCCCTCCCTGAAGTTGGTGTTTACGGTGGGGATGGCATAGATGGATATTATTCCTCTTCAGCCTGTTTAATTTTCCTACAAAATAGGTTGAATCAGAGGAATGTGAGCGATTTATTCTTCTCTTATCACTGATGCAATTTTCCCATGCAAGAACCACTGTAAAATTACACAACACTGCTTGTTAGTGCACAAAGCAAACAAAGTAAATGGCACAATTCTCAACCTGTGGTGTCCATCCACCCAGCACGTACAGCTTGTCCTTCACTGTCACCACCACGTGGCAGGCCAATGGCACTGGCAGAGGTGCCGTGCTCCTCCAGGTGCCTTGCTCCATGGAGTACTTCTCCACACAGTTTGTGACCAGATACTGATTTTTCACTTTCATTTGCCCTCCTATTATGTAGAGGTCGTTGTGGGAAGTGCCCAGTGCGTAGAGCTCACGGAGCTGGGTGGTGCACAGACTGTGCCAAAAGTGGTTTCCTCGCTGGTGGTATCTGTAGGAAAATCCAGAGTTGTAAATGCCCTGGTTCACCCGGGTCCCATCAGCCTGTTTGGAAATGTTACCCACTTTAATCGTCAATGTTTAACTCAGTACAATGAAAGAGGAGCTCTCTCCTTCACAGAGAAGTTATAAAATTGAGCCCAATATTTGCAAGATCAAGTAGTTTTAGTATGAGGGATCCTAGACATCCTTTCAAAAATATTTGACCCTAATTAAGGTAAGAAGCCACTTATTTCTGCATGTGCTGCTCAATCACAGTTTCTGCTGAAATTAGTGGGAGCAGTGAGAGCTCAACACTGCTGAAAATAAGGCCACTTCACCTGCCTCAATATGGATTGATTTGTTCAAATTTAAGCATTTGCATTTGAAAATGCTGTCACCATTTAAAAATTCTATCTTTAATCCAGGAAATGTCTGGTTTTCTTTAAAATGTGTGCATCTGAAAAACACATGAGTAAAAACAGAGTGAGGTTTTAGAGCTGTCTTATCTTTAATCTATGAAGCACTATCATCAACATCAACAGAGAAGCATGTTTTCCCTGTGTTACTGGGCTCATTGGGTCGTTCACTTGGCTCATTTCCCCCTGCTAATGACCTAGAAAAGAAGTATCGAAGGAAAATGCTGAGATTTGAGTAAGGACAATATAAAACCCACTTGCATTGATCTAATTCAGCTCGTTTACACACAGATACCACAAAAGTAAACCCTCATTCTTTCAGGAGAAGAGGCATCAAGATTTGGTTGTATGTATATAGCTCAGTGCTATGAAAATAAGTTGTGACAAAATTGATTAAAGTAGTCAAAATCTCCAAGAAAAAAAAATTTAAGTAAAGAACGCTTTGTGTAACAGTCTTTTTTCTTTTTTTTTGTCCCCAGGGACACTATTTAGATTTAAATTTTTTAAATAATTAGGGGATTTCTGACAAAGGGTACACACCTATAAATTTCAATGTTCCTGGTCCTTTGTCTGGACATTTTGAGGGCACTTGCCTCGCCTGCCACAATGATATCATTTTTCTCAGTGACAACACCGGTGCAAACACATCCTAAGCCCTCTCCATACTTCGGGGAGGAAATGAAATAAGTCTTTCGTGTCACGGGAGCGTAACAAAAGCTGGCGTCTGCATAGCTGCCATGCCTGGACCTGATGCCAAGGGAGTTGTTGCCGATGCAGAGCAGGAGATCCGTAGTCTCCATGCCATATCGCAGGCTGAGGGAAGGGTGGCCGGATAGCTGGATGGTTTTCAGTGCTTCCTCGAACATATCATTGCATTCTGAATTGCACAGAATCATTGTGTTCCTTTTCCGGGCTTCCACAAGAAAAGAGGGGCTGACAAGTACCAGTCTCACTTGCTTGAGGAGCTCAACAAGGTGTTCTGAACGTGACTTTCTGCTGTGCTTGACCCATCTAATGACGAGGTCCAGAATGCTCTCTTCCCTGGAAATATTCAGATCATCTGATTTGATGAGAGTCATCAGCTGCTGGAATTCGACCTCTAGTATTTCCTCCTGCAGGCTCACCTCAGCAAAATGCTGGTACAAGTATTTCCTCGCTTGGTCACATAAATCTTCTGCCCCGATGTGGTTTGCAAAGTAGTAGATGCCCACACAGTTGGAAGCATCCATGTGGTCCATCATGTACTTCTGGCACATATTGCAAACCTCTTCCATCTGCATGAAGTAGGCAGCCAGGGCCACGGTCTGCACGTTGTGGCTGCTGAGGCGCAGCTCGGCGCTGTACATGTAGTGCAGGAGCACGGACACGCTCTCGGCGGAGATGTCGTGCAGCACCACTTCCCTCTGCGCGCACTCCGCCAAGCCACACGTGAACATGGCTTTGAAATAGGCACTGAAGGCAGCCAGCACCACCTTATGGCAGGGGAATTTCTCACCTTCTGCAACCAGCACCACATCGATTATCTCTGCTGATTCTTTCATTCTCTTTACTTGCTCCAATAAAGTCAGGCTATGGCGCTGCTTTCTCTTCTCCTCAGCCTTGCGATCCATGGTTGATCTACAAACTTCCTCTCTTTAAATATCCTCAGAACTCAAGGTCTTCATTGGGAATGTTTCTAGAGATAGAAGCATAATATTGTCCAATAAGGACAAACTATTTGGCAAATGAATGTTGCTGTAAGTATCTAAAGTTAATCATCTGTGGGATATGATATAAATCAGTAATGCATAAAAATTGTGTAAAAATATGATGAGGTCTCAGGTTCAAGGCCTCCAAGACAAGATATAAGAAAAATCAACACTTCAAATGACCTTCAGCATTCAATACCTATCCCCAAGTTTTATGATTATATAAAGAAAATTACAGACTTCCCTTCAAAGCAGTCTTTTTCGACTGCCTTCTCTCTCTTTTCCCTGATCCTGATTCAGAGCTTGTAAAAATGGAGCTGAGAGAGTCAACAAAATGTTGTGGGCAGAGACAGCTTTTACCCCCAAAGACTGGTAGTGAAGTGGCAGCAAGCAATTTGGTCCAACTGGCCAGATTCTTTGCTCTCTCACTCCAAAGCATAGGTCACTGGTTTCTACAGAGTTGCTACTGGTTTCCTTTGGAATAAGTGAAGGATCAGTAATAGAGGCCAGCCTTCAAGCTGTCTTCCCTCTTCTCAGCAGGGTGTTTATGTGCTGCAGATTCACAGTTTTGGTTCTACTCACTGTAAGCTCAAAGGAGATTTTAAATTAAAGTGTAATTATTAACATACTCCCTCCAGGTTTATTTATGGGGGGAAAGGGGGGCTTCATGGTCTCATTTCTGTTTGGTTTTTGGTTTGGGGTTGGTTTTTTTTTAGGCAGATCCTTTAGTGAATCTCTGTCTTTCAGATCAGGAAGCTGCAGAATATGAGGTACAGGTGTAGAATTTCAGTGGGAGAATGACATTTACCATCACTTGAGGGATACCAGTCCCTATCACAGTTTTTGGCTGTAATATGGTAATGAGACAGTTCTGCTTTAGAAATGCATTAAGGACTCATGAATCACCAGTACACGAATAAGTCCTAAAGCTGTGGTAGAGCCATGTTTGAAACACATTGTAAACATGCTGCAAAGTGCTTAATGAGACTGTTAAAATGAGTAACATTCCTCACCAGCTTAAATATTTGCAGGATCAAGGACTTGTATCACAGATTGAATTGGTTTTCTCAAATCCTGGCAGCACAAAGAGAAGTCTTAGTTTCAATAAAGAAACATGTATCAACATAAAAAATGAGTATATGAAATACTTTGAAATTCCTCTAAAGGTATTTTTACAAACAGTCCAGATTTTTCTACAGATTTGGATAGCTATATCTTTAAAAATATTATAGTTACTTCCCAGGTGGAAAGGAAATCTACAGCTATATCACCAAACTCAAACCTACTCTTTTAGCTGTTCAGTTGTTTTTGGAACTAGTCATCATTCTGCAAGTTAGGTAGATTCCTCACTTTGAGTGCTAAATTAAAAGCCAAGCATGCTTGAAGATTGGCATTTCCTTGATTTGATCAATTCTTTACATACTCCAAATATGGAACCAGAAGCAACAAATCTAAGAAATGAAACTGGGTTATTACCAGATTTTAAAAATGGATTTGGAAGACTAAACATTAACGTCTGGATGCGGGCCAAGCTCTGAGCTCTTCTTATGGTACTTTTAAAATTCAATCAAAACAGTAAGTTTAGTATAAAAAATACAGAGATGGTATTTCAAAATCTAGATTTTTTTTTTTTTTTTTTTGCTGTCTCTTTTGAAATTAAATACTGCATTTGAGAAAACATAGGCCTTAATCCTGTATCAACTGCCTCTGGAGCAGTCCTTACAGTCAGTAGAAGCCTTTCATGAGATAGGAAATGTTCTTTTTTAATCCAACGTGACAATTAGATGGACAGTTTATTGTTTTTCCCTTGTGCTATTTTATCACCTATTTGATCTTCACTGCATTTTGATAAAGGAACCTCCCTATATCTCAGAGATCATGCTTGCCATCTCAAAGACCATAAGCACAGACATCTTAAAGAAGATGAGCTGTAGTGTCTTGAACCAGGTTGTTCATCTCCAGCTGTATGAAATTGTTAGTAAGTACCAACAAGCCCCAATCCTGTTTCACAATCTCACTAATCATGACTTTTCCTCCAAAATTATCAACTTCTCTCCTTTCTCTTTTGTGATGCCAGAATTTCATGCACCCCCCCAGCTTTTCTATAATGGTCAAAATGTGCATTTTTAATGTAAAGAACAAGTGATATAATTAACCACCGTCATTTTCCCCACACTTTTGTACAGCTCAGGAAGAAGCTGTGTGTAGAACTGAGTTATGATTTCACTTCCTTTGCTGGTCACCTTTAAGCTTTCTTTCACTCTTAATTTCACTTTCTTAAGAGCAACACCTTGTGATTACACTGTTCATCAGATGTATGAATTTTAAGGTGTTCATACCAGTGATTAGCATGTCTGGCACAACACTGACAGCCATCTCCTCTCTTCCATCAGCCAGGCCTCAGCAAGAGCAATGTTGAGGCAAAACACAGCTCATGCCATTTATGTGCTACTTGAGGCATTAAGGGTCTGATGGAGAAGTCCCACACCCACTGTCCAGGCAAGGACGGGCAGTGCCCATCTGCACCCCGGGCAGGTGTTCTCCTCTGCCACCCTCAAAGCTGCTGGGTCTGCTCTGGGCATCGTCCCCAGGAGCAGCAGCAGGACTGCCCACAGCCTGGGAGCAGGAGATGGAGTGGCCCCCTTCTGCTGGAGCTGCTCCATGTCCAACCATCACCTCATCCTGTGCCAAGAGTCTGCACCTTCCAGGCAGGATCACTGCGCCTCTCCAACCTGTCTTCACCCACCTCATTAAGCTCTGCAGAGCATCGCTGCTTCCCCGGGCAGAGCTGTAGAAGAGTGTGGTCACCTCACACTTCCAAGAGGACAATATTCACTTTTCTTTGTCAGAACACACCTTCTTTATCTCTGTGCCTTGACAGCACAGCCAGCTCCTGACTGAACTGTACTCAACAAAATCGTGCTGTTGACTTGTATGTGAGTCTACTTTCTCCATTCTATAGCTGAGGAAACTGAAGCTAAAAGGTTAAAAAGAAAACAGGATTAAAACCCAGGGGTGAAATCCTTTCATTAACTTCAGAAATTCATCCCTGTGCTTAGATGCAAACTTGTCACTTCCCTCCTGGCTTTTAGCAGTATTTAGGAGAGGTCATTGGAAGGATATTAATATTCTCCTTTATATTACTGGAAAGACTGTTAAAGGATAATAATGAAATGGTGCTGCTTTGCTTTCCCTCTGGGTTACAGAGAGAAAAAGATGGTACATTGGTATTAAAAGAGAGGATAAGTGTGATACAAATATAATTTGCAGCGAGACATGGCTCTGAGATTGTGTCATAGGCTGGGTTGTCATTATAAAACTTCCAGTGCAAGGTTCAAATCCTTTATAATGTCACCAGGAGCTAAAATCAGAGTTAATGCCTTATTCAGAATTTTGGGATGTTTTTTTCTTCTATTGTGAAAAATGGATCCAGGTGCAAACCTTCGTTGGATGTTACTTTATTTCAGAGCTGGGCTATTAATTTTCCTACAGTTCTAGCTGCTACTTTAATTTTTATATAAACCATTTAGTTAGTCTAATTTAACGTTTTCTTTTTTGCCTTTGTGCCATGAACCTTATGAAGAGCCATATATAATGGTATGCAGGAGCTCCAGCATACGCTTTGCGAGGCAGTAGTGTGCTGCATGAGCAGTTTAAAACATAAATAAGCACACTGCTGTGAGCTCAGCTCTCCAGCTTTTATGAGGCTATCAAACTATAAATAAATGCTGTCCTCGATTCTCAGTTACACTGCAGCCTCTTTGAACTGCCCCAGCGCAAAGGGACTGTAAAGCAGATGGAAGTAGCTCACCAGGAGTTTCCCCCAACCTCTGGGGGGGAAAAAAAGCTACCTTGTAATTAGAGACATTATTTTGTCTGTATTTTTTGTCTGGGACATAGATTTTTCTTGTCTTTTCCCAGGAAATCTCCTCTTTCCATGCCGTGGTGGGAGGGTGGGAGCTGCAGGACCTGGCCCAGCAGAGGTCACAGCACCCAGTGTGGGGGGCACCTCCTGCATCCTCCTCTTCCTCCTCTGCTTTTTTTTTTCTTTTTCTTTGCCTTAATGAGGCTGCCCTGCCTTCAGCCTGCCTCCCTTCAGGTGCTGAAAGGATCAGAGTTCAATCACATCAAAGAACCAGTGCCTCTGCCTATGAATTATTTGTGCTTTCTTTGTTACCAGTAAGCTGAGAAGCAAATCTGTTAATTGTATGCATTATGACATTTGGCTGACAGCCACAGTGAGGCAGAAATCAGCACCCAGATGATAATAATGTTATAATCTCAGGGTTTAATTATGAAGGCTGTGCTGGCATTTAAGATCAAGATTTTAAACCGTGCAAAAGATCTCACAGTGCTCGAAAAGGGCAAATAATAATGCTAATCTTGATACACGGAAAAGGTATAATAAGATATATAAAGGAAGCTTCCAATGAATTATAGATGTTCCTATATCTATAGGATAATGGGAATCATTCTCTTAATTCTGACACCTGGAAAGATGCCAGAAGAAATTATTATGTGATTGAATTATAAGGATTTAGAGGGTAACAAGGTGATAAAAGCAGTTATAGCACCTATTTATCAAGAACAAAATGTGTCAATCCAATCTAATTTTCTTCATTTTTTCAGGGATAATAGGCGATAAATTAGATACTTTGTCTTAAGCCTACTGATATGGTCCTACGTGATATTATTGCAGACAAATTGTGATAAAATCCACAGACTCAACCAACATCAGTAAGGTGCCCAACTGGCTGAAAAAACAGATTCAAAGAATAGTTATTGGTGGTCAGGCTGGGAAGCATCTCTAGTCCGTGGCTGGAGATCTATGCTGAAAAGGTCACTCACAGTTTCAGGGAACACTTACTTTCTTGCTTTAACTCAGATATAATTTCTTGGATTAATTTCATCCATTCTGTCCAGATAAAATATACAGGCTTGTGGCAGAACATTAAGTGGGAGAACAACCAATTCTTTTTAGGAAATTTATGTTCATATGGGCATACAGGTAAGTGTCACTAAAAGATGGTTCTCTGTAACGATTATACATTTAGTGCTTGGATGTGTTTCAAGTATCACTGTATCTACCAGCAGCCAAGGTACCTTTCTGGATGTTTTCCATACTCAGTCAGTTGCCAGTTACTTAGAGAATTAGGATTTTCAGGCTTTCAAAGGCATCTAATTGAGTTAAAAGCCCAGCTCCCGCTTCAGCTCACTGTGCAATGTAGGAACTGAAGGGTCTGTATCAATTTTAAAGGTAAAACTTCAGACTTAAATAGCTTAGGGAGTTCTAAAAGATTTGCCAGATGGTGGGGTCACCTTCTATTAAAGTCATAGAAAGAACCCTCCTTGCTCAGCCCTCTCAATCTCCCAGCACTAGCCCCATAGCAGGTACAGTTCAGGTGATCTGAACTGATTTACTCCTGGCAGGGAAGGAGGAATTTTGAGGTTTTGAAACTACAAACACTACAAATCAAATGACATCATTGGCCCATATAAGATAAAGTCTGACAATCCTTCTGAAAGAGATTTTAACTGTTCTTTTCCCTCCCTCCCTGTGGCACCTTGTTTATTTTCACATGCCATCTGATACCGAGGAGCCCGAGTCAAGGCACTCTGAGGTCTCACTATATCCAAGCACCACAGGCCAGTTCCTGCTGGATGTGCTGCTAGGCAGACTCGTGGGAGCTTTCTTAGCTGGTTACAGTCTGCAGATGGTGCAAAAGGAGGCTCTCAGTGCAGGAAGACAGGCTGCTGACCTACAAGCTGCTCCTGTAGATGTAGGCAGCTGTGGCAGAGTTGTGTTCCCCTGTGTGCATCCCTGCATAACTGCTGCTCCAAACATCCCACTCCAGCACAGCCTGCAGTCATCTCCACTCAGACTGCAACAGACACAGCCTGGCCTTTCTGCAGAAGCTTCATTTTCCTTCTCATTTCATTGCTCTTAATTTAAAATATAAATAAAATGGGACTCAGCAATGTTCTCTGGGCTGGAAGAAACTTGGTACCTACCAGGGAGATTTTTTAAGCAGTCTGCAAAGCTTCAAAAACTGTGTTTGGGAGCATGATTGACCATTGGAGACCTGAAGATGCTTTGATCAGTTTTCAAAGCCTCTGGGTAGTTTATGATTCTGGGAAGATTTGACAGTTTGAGCTCCGTTTACTGCCAAGACAGAGGCCTAGATGTGGGATTGGATTAATATTGATCCTATCTCAGCAAATACCAGGCATTTTTTTTTTCTTTAAACTGTTATAGATTCATGAAAAAAATCAAAGCAGCTGGAAATGAAAGACCCTATGGGCCATCTTTTCGAATATGCCTTCACCTGACTTAATCTTGCTCTGGCTCAAAGCTCAGTGAAGTCAGTCAAAAGAATCCCACAATTTAAGTAGAAAATTGATGCAGCTCTGTTAACAAACAAATGCCTATGAACAAATCCCAGTCTGAGCCAATTAGGTGCATTAATTGTATGAGAATAGAAGCTAAAGATATACATACCAAGCCCATTTCTTTTACAGTTCACATATGCAGATAATTTTTCTTACATATAAAAACCAACTGAAATGGCAAGGTGCTCATTTACAGAAGGAGGATGCACAAGTTTTTTACAATGACAAATGCCAGCAGAAGGAAAATGTATTTCTAAAATGCATTTCAGTAGCTCTTTAAGCAGCCTGACAAGGGCCTTAAGGGTTTCTCTTTTTGCATTTCTCTAAATATACTGGTGAGTATAGGAAAGGCTCACTTTCTGGAACAGTTCTATCACACAGTGTAAACAGGACTGTATCACAATTAAAAGAAACATTATTTAATAACTGTGCAAACTAGGCTATCTTTGCATTTTTACAACAGAAAAGAGTGCGAACTCTAATTGCTAATATTTACATAATTCTGGAGTGTGCATCCCTCTGGTGAGCAAATGCTAGTATGTAAAAACTTTAACAACCCCATCACTCAGCAGTGAAATTAGAATAAAGCACAAATTGTAAACCCTTCTAACTTGATGTCAGCATTCCAGTAGTTACTGTTTGAATCCAAACTTATCGTTGAATTTCTTCAGTTCCAATTTCAATCACTACCAAGCAAATATCTGGGTATGTCCACATTCACAGAAAGGAAAATTCAGAGCAACCCATGGCAGCAACACAACACCACCTCCAAAATGGCCCCTGCACTGACACACACATTGAATAGCTCCTAAATCTGCCATCTCCACTGAACCCTCATATTGAAAATGTTCCTCCCTTTGATGGCAGGCATCAGTCCCAGGCACATACAGATACCCAGATGGAAGAAGCAAGAGTTTCTCCAAGCTTCCTATCTGGAAGCAAGTCCAGATGTTTGCAGGTTTGTGGAGTATTCAAATCACCCCGCCATGCACAGACGTCAGGCACTGAAATTTCTGCATCCACGGGCTGATCCTGTTTCCACACTGCTGACAAACCCCATTTAGCTGCCAACAGACCCCAAGTTAGATGTTGATCAATGGTTCCTGTGCTAACTTTGTAATGAATCTCTTACACTTCCTTTGTGAACTGGACAGCAGGCACTGTAAGGAACAGAGATAGCTCAGTTTTGGCACCAGCAGTGGGTCCTAAAGCCTCCTCCCCCTGCTGCTGCCTTGCAGCTGGCCCTGTGTTTATGCTCCTCTGCAGCATCTTTAAGGGTTCCCCAAGACAAACATTCAGGTATCCCTGCCCGCAAGTTTCCCACGCACCCAGCAACCCAAAGCAAGCTTGGCCCTGGTGATTCCACATTGCCCATCTGTCCCAACACCAAACACCCTTCCCTTTCCTGTTCCAAGTGCGGATGGGATTTAAATGTACCTTTCCGACGCTGGGAGCAGCAAGGGCCTGTGAGAGTGCATGGGAGAGGGAAGCAGAGCTCTGACACAGCAGCACAGAGCTCCTGGCGAGCAGCGAGGTGCCAGGGCTATAAATAGCCTGCACTGGGCTCCTGGCTGGGACGAGGAGCTGCTCTAATGTCAGGCACAGGGGCACATTAGGACGCAGCCGACTGGCACTGGTGCCATCCTCCTTCCCCCTGTCCGTGTGCTGCCTGCCCTGCTGCAGGCCATGCACTGTGCCAGGGAGCAGCAGGCTCTCCTCTGGGCTGGTGCAGCCACAGCTGGTGTTGGTGACCACTTCAGGAATCACGTCCCCCACAGACCTTGCACAGAAGCGGGCACATCTCTGGGTGGCAGCTGTTCCTGGGTGGCTGGAGCAGTTCCAGCATCAGAACACCCACCTGCGTCTGAGGCCTGGGTACCCGATCACAGCAGATGCTGTTGCTTCCTGACCCTATCCAAGTCATTCCCAAAACCAAGGCCACTGTCTCCAAAACTGATAGAAATTTTCCCAAACTAATCCTCCTGCCCTTCTGTTAGATCACCAAGAGCTGAAGCTGTACACAAAAAAAGGATTGCTGACCAAATTGAAGTGTTATCTGCATATTTTAAGGCTATCTTCTTGTTTGTGCTGGTGTAGATCAGAAACAGATCCACTAAATTGGTCCAGAATAGTGGGGCTCCACTGATGTACATCTTGTACTCTGAAAATTAAAGAGGAACAGAGAGGACCATAATACACTATTTTTATTTCCATATGTTTAAGCAAAGATGGAAAAAAGATTAAGCAGAATTTAGGGTTATAAAATAGATTAATGTTGAGCCAATACTTTTGGTTGAGAAAGACATTAAGGGGTTTTCAGACTGTTCTTTTTAAAATGGCATTAATTTATTTATTCACCATACTAATTGGTTGATTGATCATAATAGCTTCTGAGAAAATTGAAAATTAAATGTATTTCCTTACCTACATTTTTAGTCTGATGATTTTATTACACAGTTTTTCTAAAAGCCATAGAGGAAGTATGCAGAAACGTTCAACTGCTAATAGCAGTTTGTTGGATTTAGAGGGAAAATTAAAGTTCATCATTTTAAAAGCATATTTCATAGCATTTGTGAACAAAACTAAGAAAAAAATTCCCAGTGATTAAAGTTTATTCATGTCAGAGAATTCGATAGATCAGATTATAAAGAAATATATTGTCTAAACTCCCAGACTGTTCTTATTAAAAGTTCAGATTTATCTTAGAAATAAAAATACCCAATCTGATACCACAACTTTCACAGAAGCCAAGATAGAACGGTGCACTGGTGAAATGCCACAGCTGTGACCAAAATGGATATATCCCCTAAATTGCCCTGTTCTCCTCTAACTTGGAACAATTTATAGTATGGTGCTGCTTAACAATGGAGCATTTATGTAGTTAATTTTATTTAGATGAAACCAGTCCACTACCATAATAATAATCATGTTTCCTTTATGGGTGCATTTCTTCTGATAATTTCTATAATGAGCCTGTTTCACAAAACCACTAACACTAACACTTTTAAAGCAAATTTCTCTTTATTGCTCATGAAATTCCGAGTATTTCTCTTGTGCTTCACTGAATTAACTGGGACACCCTGTCATGCAGTGGGGCAACTCCCGGGCACTTCATGATGTCACAAATGGAGTGTGTGCCCCCCATATTTTTGCTGGAATTAAAAGCTTTTAATGCCGCAAGCCAAGCCTGTTTTCACCTTCTTCATGTAATTAAGTCATAATCCTTTCTTTCTGATATCATTATCTGTTGTCATGGTGATTTTTATTATAAAAATGAATGGCTGAGATGTGGGCGAAGACAAGTTTTTCCTGAACTTTGTTAAGTTAATGCCAAAGGGAAGAGTATCTGTGATAACTCAACAAATGTTGAGTTTTTAGCTGATCTTTTAGCACAGTGTATTTTAAAACAATGAGAAGGAGTAGGCATCAGAGACAGAAAAGGCACATTTGATGCAAATATATCAGTGTTTAGGAAATATGTGTTGAATTTAATGTTTTAGAACAGTGTCTGCATGACACCAGTCATACAGTACATTCTGGTGCTGCAGGAGCAAAGACATTCCTTTCTAAATCTCAGCTGATAGTGATTCACTTAATGGCAAAATAGCACTTTTTAAAGGAGAAACTCTGACCAGTTTCCAAGTGTGTGTTCATCACAGTCCAGACTTTGAGAACAGCTACACAACAGTCTCACTTCACCCAAAAGCAGGACACCTGTTCTGGTGGGTGGGTGCACACAAAGGGTCCGTGGGTGAAGCTTTGCTGTGGTTTGCCATGAGCAGGGCCATGAGCCACAGTCAGTTCTAGCTGAACTTCAGAGGAGACATACATCAGCTCTGTTAAACTCTGGCTGGCATCAGGACAGGGTTTTTCTTTTCTGCTACTGAAACATTGCAAGTGAGGTTCTGAGCTGAACCCATCTCCTGTGTCGCTCTTGCCATGGTTCAGAGCAGAACCTCATTCTCTGCTGAAAAATACCATTAAATGATGGCACATCATCATGGCTCACGAGAGGAGACCCTCATGCTTGGTCACTCCATGCCCATGGGTGCCTCCCCAGCATGGCCGTTGCTCTTCCCATCTCCCATCTCAGCAGTTTCTTGGGGCTCCTCAACCTCTTTTCCTGGAGAGTGAGGCAGCCTCTGGTTTGCCAGCTGGTACCTCAGGTTTGCTTTATTTCCCACGTGAGTAGTTCTGGCGTGTTCATTCACCCACGTGGCACCAGCTGTGTGTGGAGGTGCCTCCAGGCTCGGCCAACGCACCGGCCGATGGCACTGGCACCGCTCGTGCCACAGCTGCTCCCTGCTCCCAGCACATCCTGCATGGGCAGCTTTGGCATCTCCTGGCTGGGCAGAGAGCCCGAGTGCCTTCAGCCCTCAGGGTGGGTGTGGACCACATTACAATGGTTGCTCTACAAAGGGTGCTTCTTCCATTTGTTGTCAGAACCAGTAGGGATGTTTCAGTTATCATCTGTATAAGCAGTGCCTGTTCAGATACATGGGGAGAAAAAAACCAGAAATACAGAGATTTCAAGTTTAATTGTATTATCTATTCTCTTATGCCAGTCCAGATACACTACTGGTTTGGGTTTCTTTTTCTTGGGGTTAGTGTTGACCTTTAGAGCAGACCAAGGGCAATCTCCATCTCGCCTGTGACCACAGGTCTGGGAGGCAGCACCCTGCAGCCCCTCTGAATTGAAATCTCTTTCTGTCTCTGTCAACTGATTCCCAGGTTGCCTGATAGATAATGTGGCATGCCAGCCACCCGCTGCTTTTCCATTTAAATAAATGAGAAAGTTGTGGTTAAATTAACACTCCAGCAGAGGTAATAAGGACCAACTCAGCAGCTGGCATGATGTATGCAAATTGCAGTTTCACACATTAGGAGCTAGATGTTGCTTAATTTGTAGGTCTTTCTGTCTTTTAAATGAAACAGCCTCCATCAAGTTAGGCAATCTTAAAACAAAAGGCAAAAGAAACCCCCAAAGTCAACCACTCACCAGTGCTTCTAACTGCACCTACAGTTTTTCTTCTGCGGTTTTCCTCCTGAGCCCCAATAAACAATTATTACTGAGTTACACTGCACTGCTGGGTGCTTTTAGGCAAAATATCTGCTGATTTCCAAAGGACAGACTGATTAAGGAGGTACTGCCAGCCCTTTGGTATAAACAGAAACCTCATTTAATTTGCAGTGGTACCACAATCCAGAGGCTCAACATCCATCAGGGCTTTCTCCTCTGGAAATGAAACTGTAACAGAGCAAAAGAAGAGCTGTCATAGCTGCCAGTTAATCAGACAGCAGGAACAGGCTGATAGGAGAGTCCTTTTTCTCCTTTTAGATCAGTAGAGATGGGAATGGATATGCAAAGAAGCATGTAACTGGATGGGGTTTTTTGGAAAGGTTGGTGTGTACATTAGTTTTAATGCTCCTTAATCTCTCTAAGAAAATTATGGATGTAACTGTGTTAGAGTCAAAAGATTTCTAAATGGACACCAAATCTGAAACTCAGTCAGGGAAGTGCATCCTCAGAACAGCAGAACTTGGGGCTATTATGGCCACAGAAGATAGGAATAATTAATGTTCTTCAGTGTGTGCTCTGTGAGAAGAAGCAAATATTAAAACATTCTGAATGAAATTTTAGCTGGCTCAGAAATGTGCAGCCTCTGGATATAAGGCTAAAAAAATACTTGAAACTCACACAGTCTTTTCCAGGTTTTATTCAGAAAGGTAGAAGTTTCATCCTAAAACAAATCCCATCGACATGATTTAGGGATTTGCCTGTCCTTTTTGCTCCTCTGACTTATGTGGTCAGTTCTCAAAAGCTATTGCTACAGGTCTTTGAGTACCTTTGGAGGAGATTCTCTTTCCTCTGCTCTTGTCACCAACCCCTCCATGCTCTATTCCTGTTCCTGGATGTCATCTTCTTAGCCTTCACCTTACCTAGGGATACCTTAGTGACCCCTGCCATCCCATTAACAAAGAAATAACAGGAGCATGCCCTGTCTAGTCATTACTTGGCTGCAAGTGTTGAAACACACTCTCACAGGCAAATGCACGATTCAAAGCCACAATGAATTTGTGGATCAGAAACACTTAGACTATAACCAAAACACAGGGTCTGAGAGTGATTCCCAGTTCTCAGAAGTGAATGTATGGTCAGGCTGGTTTCCAGCTCCCTGCTGCAGGCAGAGCTGGCAGGTACCTCCTCCCCATCGCTCTTACTTCTCAAGGAAAGGAAATCTGAGCAGTCAGGTGGGAGGAGAGCTGCAGCCTGCCCTGAACTGAGCTATTGGAGACAGGGATTGAGGGGAAAGTCCCAAGTGCCTCCATTCTGCTCTTCAGATGCAGTCTCACCAAACTTGGGTGATTTATTGTTCAGAACACCAAAGAAGACTGCAGTTCTGTCTGCTCTGACTCTGTCACTCAGTACAAGCCCCTGCCACTCTCTTTGGTCTTTGTCTCTCATTGCTGACTTGGCATAATGATGATTTCCTACCAGTCTGAGAGATTAATTAGCATTTACTAAGCTGCAGGGCCTGCTTGCCAATTGTGCAAATACATGTTTGTGTATTCCAATAAATTCAGCATTTGCTGCAGCCCTCCCCCTCCCCCCCCCCCCCCACCCCGAGCCTGGGACACAATGGAGCCACCAAAATTTTTTTTGACAATATAATTTTAAAAGAGCATTGATCTTCTGACAAACAGAAGCAGTGACTCTGAGAGACACAGACTGCTCCCATCATGGGTATGAGGCATTTGTCCCTAAAGTGCTATGAAGATGATGTTGGTTTGTACATGTCCAGTCCTGAGTGCTGAGCTGGAGGAGTTTCCTCTCTCCCATTCCCATGCTGTCCCAAAGGTGACTGGGATTTGTAAAGTAGCGCTGAAGCTCCAAGCCACATGATGAAGCTCTGTACCAGAGACACAGAGACGGCCTGAACTGTCTGTCCAACCCTGAGTGTCAAGGTGACTGGGGACAGATGGTCACAGCAGGAGCATGGAGGAAGGACCACCAGCAGGGCCTTACCCTCACAGCCCTCAGGAAAAGGGGCACATCCTGACAGGCTGGGCACCAGATATCCTCCTTCACCCCGTGATCTGAGTCACCAGGCTGCAGCTTTGTGAGTTCACCTCTGAGGGTTCTCATGAATTAGGAGGTAAAAACATGGGAAGATCTGCAATATCACCACCACTTTACTTGCCCACTTACACTTGCCCATAAACATGCAGCTGATTTTGCTCAAACCTTGCGGCTCACCATAGTGGTTTATCCTAGAGCAGCATATAAACAGGAATTGGGATCCTTCAAAAAAAGTAACAGTTCTTCTACTTCTGTTCAGAAAAAAAAAAGGATGAAGAAATGTAGCATCTTCCAAGCTACATCCCATGTGGCAATCTTCCAAACCTCTTTCCATATGTTCCTAAGTGTTGAAAGCCCAAATGTTCCCTATCTTGCTGCCAAATTCTCTGCCTCAATCCAAAAGGCTCTTACAATACAGTTGGGTATTGTCTAGTGGAAAAAATCCCCTCAGATAAATTGATAATTAAAAATATATTTGATCATCAGATAGATATGAATGGCCAAGGGGTGCTGTGCTGAATGAATCATTCATGCTCACATATTTCAAAGCAGAAGGATATCTTTCTGATCTTAATGGAGTTGCCCCAGAAATCCTTAATTGTTACAGAACATATTGCTGAAGAGATTTGAAACTGGGAGCAGAGGAGGAGGCAGATGAGCCACAGCAGAGAGCTGCACTGCCGGGTGCAGTCTGGGGAATGTGTCTGGCTGGCTGCAGAGGGAGGCTTTGAGCTCCGACAGACAGCGATGGATTGGTCTCAATTCTATCTCATTTCAGACTGAGCCCCATAAAACTAAGGCTAGGGATTTACCCTTGTTTAAAACCAAAGCATAGCTGCTGCTGTAATCCCATCCCTGCAGGTGCTGGGGTGCTGGGCAGAGGTCTCGGGATGGGACTGAGGCCACATGTGTTTGTCAGTGCATCTCATACACATTTCGTAGCACAGGAGGGAAAGAGAGACTCTCCAGCTCAGGTGCTGAATGTTGCAGCCCCCCATCTGCTGTCTTCGTCCTTAAAACCTCCCAAGATCTAGGAATGATGGAACTTCATGTGGATATCCCCGTCCAGGAGCTGTCCTTCCTCTTGTGTCTGAAAGTGTAGCATCTCCAAACATTAGTTGCCACTTAAAAACTTACTGCAACTCCAGAGGAGGTTCAGTAATGCACCAGAAAAAGTCAACAACGGTAAACAACCAACACATGCTGGTGTCAGAGCATAGTACTGTGGGTTGGAAGGATCCCATCTGCAAGAGTGCAGGAATCCCCTCCAACAGGTCTGCAACAGGAATATGAACTGACATTAAGAGTCCACAGCAGCTGCAGGTGCCCCTGACTCCACAGCACAAACAAAACCACAGAAACCTTTGCTACATGAGAGTCAGCGACTGTAGCCAAGATACAATGGATAACTTGTGTTGGAGGAGACAGGATGAGGGTTGAGGGATGAACTCTCAGATACGGTAACTTTTAATGTTATTAACAGTTCATGCTACTAATTTACAATGAGATCAAATGAAGGGTGTTGATGGCCTTGGGGATTGAAGACATCCATCTCTAAAGGCTCTGGTAACAATCCCTTGTGGTCCTGAGATTGTCCAAGAAGCACTGCCGTCTTGTATAGGAGATACTTTGGGATGCTTTGTCCCCTTTTTCACCTCAATGCTTCTCATTTGACTTCTCCTTTCCGTGCACCCCTGGGTCAGTTACCACATGCATTAATTCAGTCTAGGAGGAAAATCAGTGAGTGTGTTTTTCTGCACTAGAAGGTATAAAGTAATTGTAACTGTAAAGATTAAATAACCGAGAGGGAACAATTATGAACCACATGCAAACAGTAATGAGTGTGATGCTTAGTACAGAATAGGTCACGTGTGGTTTCATGGTATTAGGGCACAACACTGAGCACAACTGGGCCTTAGTTCTGTTGGTCACCTGGTGCTAACACAGTAAAAGAGCCCTCCCAGGAGCGAGCAGTGTATTTGGGATAAGGTTCCTGCAAGACATTAAGGTCCTGCCTAACACCTATACCAGGATGGCAGAGTATCTGCTACAGTTCTTTTGTTGTTCCATAGCACAATGCTTATTTTTTCTGCAACGTGTATTTCTCACTAGGGATATTCTTTATTTTCTCTGGTACTACTCCCACTTTGCATCAGTGTGAGCAAGAGCAGGATCAGGCCTTCAGTTAAATAACTAATGCAGCTGTTTTGCTGAACCAGCTTCCTGGTTGGGAAATGTATCCAGTCAGCTGTGGATAACAAACCCCAGTAATAGAGATTTCAAAGATTTCATACATTAATTTCTTTTTCTTAATGTTTGAAGAGTTACTTTTCTTATGAAATCTGTTAGGCAGATGTTAGGAAGTAATTACTGTACATGAATCAGAAGGAAAATGCACATCTTATATTGAACATGAGTGGACTGAGTACAGAAACTGATGATAGATGAAAAGAAAGCTAAAATATATGAGTGAAATACGCCAGAATTTGCCTCGGGATTATAAGCAAGAAGGAGCACAAGGCAAGCTCCTCTCATGAGTCATGTGTTCATTGTCATTCCAAAACAAGCAGCCCACTTTTTATCAACAGCAGAACCATAATCACCATCCATGGAGAGAAGCTGGCCCTGGCTGGGTAGGGAGAGTTCCCATCAACACCTAACATCTAGTAGCTTTCCAGGCAATTGCATTGTGTCCAGTGTGGTGGACAGAACTCAAACATCACAAAACTAAAACACTGTTAAGTATCCCAAAGTATCCTTAGATCATGGAGCACATGAATATGGCTGATAGGACTGATCTTATCAGTTAAACTCCTGTGTCTGTGTACAGATATAATGTAATTTTTAAATATAAATACAAGCAATCTTCAAATGATCGTGTCAGAAGTAATAACAGCAGAAAAATAGTACAGAAAGCAAAATTGTAGGGAAAATGCTGCCCTGATGAGTAGAAAAAATGTTGCCTTGAAGAATGCAATTGTCCAGGCTGTGGTTTTGTCCAGGCCACAATGTCCCATACATTTACAAACCTGGGCAATCTTCAGTGACTGAAAAAGTTGCTGCTTCCACTATACACAGTGCTCTGATGGATAGATTTTGAGATGAGATGGGAGTTAGTAATGGTATAATTGGGTAAACAAAATCAGGAGCATTAATAATGGATTCTGCCCTCAGCTTGCCTCCAGGATTGAGCCCTACTTTTCTCTACCCTGATTTCTCCCATGTAAAATACAAAAAATCATTCTTCCTTTCTGAAGTACTTTAAAATCTCAGGTTCAAAGTACTGTGTTAGAGTTAAATAAAATATCTCTACAACTGATAATAAAGATACTGTATGTCTTTTTCCATCACTAGCAGTTAGTGCCCTTCAGAGATGGGGCTTCTGTAATTACCTTTATGTTGCAGTGTGGCTGGAGCAACTGAGGCCTTAATCAAGGAAATGATTCACCTGTACCATGAAAGCTGCCTTAAGATGTTTTTTAGGGACATAGACCAGACCTTTAGATTGTGCTTATTGTCACACATAGAGCCACTTTCATTCAAAATACAAATTTCACATCAGTAACTACAGCCTTCTAAACTCCATCCCACAGTCTATAACCTATAAACACCATAAACAGATATGTTACAAAGGGAGCCTTTAAAATTACAAGCCCCACAGAATGTTTAATATTTCAAGTCTAATTTACGACACAAAACCTAATTTGGAAAAATGCTATGAGAGCATCGGGGTTGGGTGCATTTTAGAGCAGCATTTGTCATAAAAAAGCTTGAACATTCAGGTTGCCAAGGCAGAAACAAGCACCACAGACTCATTTTACCCTTATGGGGATTCATCAAGGTTGTGCAGTGCAGCTGTTGTCTTAGTAAAAGAAAGTATCGGCCCCTGGCTGAAGGAAACAGAAACGTAATTATGTTATGATGAGCTGGAAAACATGCAAAGAAAAATTGGAATGCAGAGCGTGATAAATGATGCTTTGTCAATTGCAAAGCAGCAAGAAAAGCAGGGGGCAGCCAATGCTTCCAGTGCAGCTACCAAAATAAAGCACCACTCTAACCATGGCAGGGTAGTGGCAGCTTCTGGCTGTAGGATTTAGTCCCGGTGCAATAATGCTGGGTTTGTAGAGTGGATTATGCAGTCAGCCTTAGGAATAGAAATGAGAAAAGAAATAGTCAGGTACTCCTCAAAATTCAGACCATAATTCCTGCTAGTCAATATTTATAGGTCATCTTATTCTGGTTTTTATGCATATTAAAATTCAAAGGTTTGGACCTTTTCCTTCAGGTCCTTCCTTTTGATGATGTTTTCTGCCCCCAAAACCCTGTTTTTACCAAGGCGACCAACATTTTATGAGCATTACTATGGCCACTTGCAAGGAAATGCCATTCTTCAAAAAAAACTCTTTAAGCTGTCTGTGCTCACATTGACAAGGGCAGGATTTCCCTTCAAGTGCTGCAGCAAAATGCTCGTCTAGGATATAAACCACTGAAGTTCATTCTAGTGATGTGAATAAATCCAGAGGGAAAACTGGACTAATAATATACCAGTACAGGAAACTTTTATTTAGAAACTGCAAAGATAAAATGGGACAAATGTCTAAAGAAAACCTCTAAATAAAGGGGACAATGAATAAAAACAACCCAAACCAACCCAGCTGAGGGGTTTTTGGTAGGGGCTGCAATGCCCACATGCAGCCCTCATTCAGCAGAGCTGAGGCTGTGCCCTCTAGTGCTGGCCACCCGCAGAACTGAGCTGAAACACCACTGCTGAGCCTGTGCACTTCCAGACCTCTATAAAAACCTATTTATTCCCAAGGCAGGGCTATTCTTGAGCAAAAAGGCTGCTAGAATAACTCCATCAACCTTCCTCCTACGGAAAAAAGCTCTAGGGCAGAATTTCCACTCTCATTTTGAATTTCCTGCCTTTGGAGGATGCCTTCTTTCATACTAAGAATGTCTCAGAATCTGGTATTAATAATCTTGGTGGGGTTTTTAATAAAAAAAACCCAAACAAAAACCAAATGAACCACCCAACAAAATGTGTATTGCTTCTGTAATTAAAAACAACCAGTTCTCAAATTAGCATCTATGTAGGATAGGTCATCTTCTATACATCAGTTTAAAAGGCTGAAACCGATATTCGATTACTGTATTTTTAAGTGTGTGTTTTTTGCCCTGTCAGGTAAGGAGCATGGGCAAGATACTAATCAATCCACTCATACAATAACTGTTTGCAAGTCACAGATTTGTGACTTCTCATGACAGCATGATTTGCAAATTTTTATTACCTACAAAAACTTAGGACTGTTTTAAACACTGATTATTTTCATTTACATGGTAAAATTACTTTATTATCTGACTGTAGTTTACATCTAGGGGTATTAAGCCACTTGTATCTTTAATAATATTATTCCTCCTGACTGGGGAAGGTGAGATTACTGAGGGGCAACAAATCAGTGGAAGCCTGCAAAAAATTTCTGTGAGTATTCCCTGTGCTTACCCTTCAACCTTTCTCCATTTCACACTAATTTGTGAGGAGGTCCATATGGCTGTAGAATTTTGCAGAACAATATTGAGCTACCTATAATTTCTCCTGACATTGTGAAGATTAACCTGATCAATACAATATCTTCCTCTAGCATTTTCTTCCTCAATCTGGTTTGCCTGACACCAAGCTTCTTTTTTGGCTGCCAGACATTAAAATAGGAGGAAAATGAAAACAGTTCATCCCAGCCCCCGCTTCTGCCTCATCCCCATACATGTCTTATTCAGGAATACCAACAGGCAAGCAAAGGCAGATTACAGAAATAAGTAAAGGTGAATGACTGGACTCTGTCTAGGGATTAATAATAAAAAAAAACCCAGCCAAAGAGAAGGGCAAATCCAAATTAATTACTCTAAACTGACAGCTTTAGTGGAATTGGCTTCTTTGCTTTGCACTTGATTTCAATTCTTCCTCTTCATGCTTCATTTCCCATCATTTCCCACATGTTCTCTTGCTTGTGCTGTCTGTTGCTCTCTCCAGCTGCTCCCTGACTACTGTAACTTCCAGCATATTTCTGGTTTTGCAGCAGATTCTTCCATAACCACATATTCCTTATACATTTTATTATTCTGTCCTCCTCCTCTGATATTTTTTTCCTCCTTCTTGTCAGCAAAAGTTCACTTTGTGGTCCTGGTGAGCAAAATCCCAAATGGTTTAGCACCCACAGCCTATCAAATCTACTTCTCAAACAAAAACACTGCTTTAAAATTTAGGAACATGGCGTCATCAACAAGAGCAGAAGGATCTCACACAGTCTATTTATCTTTGCATGCCAACAGGATGGGATCCATTAAAAATTCATTTTGGGAACAAAAGCCCAACTGCAAAGAAATCCTGTGTTGCTCCCTTACCGTACTATCAGAGCTGCTCTGCTCTCTCCCATCATCCTTCCCTTCCCTTCCCTTCCCTTCCCTTCCCTTCCCTTCCCTTCCCTTCCCTTCCCTTCCCTTCCCTTCCCTTCCCTTCCCTTCCCTTCCCTTCCCTTCCCTTCCCTTCCCTTCCCTTCCCTTCCCTTCCCTTCCCTTCCCTTCCCTTCCCTTCCCTTCCCTTCCCTTCCCTTCCCTTCCCTTCCCTTCCCTTCCCTTCCCTTCCCTTCCCTTCCCTTCCCTTCCCTTCCCTTCCCTTCCCTTCCCTTCCCTTCCCTTCCCTTCCCTTCCCTTCCCTTCCCTTCCCTTCCCTTCCCTTCCCCTCCCCTCCCCTCCCCTCCCCTCCCCTCCCCTCCCCTCCCCTCCCCTCCCCTCCCCTCCCCTCCCCTCCCCTCCCCTCCCCTCCCCTTGCTCTGATAACAAGTTTCATTACATGTATTTACTCTGTCATTCCAGTAATTGATCCTTTTCCTAAAATTCACCTCATCTGAAGGTGTATCCCTTTTCTCTATACTTCTGTGTGTACCTTGGAGGACAATGGAGACACTTAAATTAAGCAGGGCTTAACCAAACATCCCTTCCTACAAGGACTGAGTAATTGCTGAGTTAGTGTAAAGATTTACCAAGAGTGAATTTGTTTTTTATTAGAAGTTGATTTAGCTTAAACTCTATTTCTGAAACGTATTTCACTCCACCAAGACAAGAGAAGATGTTACAGTCTCATAAATACTGTATGCTCAGGCATCCCTTTGATTTCTCACAGGGAGCCAGGGTGCAGTAATTGCTCTGCTGAAGCCTGGTATACAGTCTGAGTATCACGTACATAAATTCCCCAGACCCAATCCAGTTTTCTCAGGTGGCTTTTCATTCACAGCTTAAACTCTGCAAAATAATAAGGTAACAAGTCAGCAGTTGCTCCTCATTTGTTTTTATGTTGTCAACATTGAGATGGGAAAGTGTGTGCTACCTATGGGAAGAAATGGCCTCAAATTCCTGGGGTCTCAGGGAAGCTGGCAAGAAGGGAAGGAGGTGTTGGTTGATTCTTCATTCCAAAGCTGTGGTGAGGATGTGGACCTGCAGAGAGGGCAGGCTGGACCACAGTTATGCTGTCTCCAGTTTTAGCTACACTGAGGTTAACAGGGTACCAAGGGAATCATATATCTGCACTGACCAGGGCAGGCTCTCAAAGTCAGAGTCTCGCCCTTGTGTCCCAACAAAGGTCGTTTTCCTTGAGATGCTATTTTTATCCAGAAGTTTAAAAACAGATTTTTTCCTCCACTCCCTCCACCCCTCTGTGGCCTTGGGAACTCTGATATTCCCAGCACCACAGCAGGAGAGGAGCCTGCTCCTGGCATCAGATTTCACGGATGGCTGTAGAGAAGCAATAAGTGTTCCTAGCAGATAAACCTTGAGCAGGGGAAGAGGCTTCTTTCCTTCTTCCTTTTCTTCTTAATCTAGTTATTATCTGATCTGTATCATTTAAATAATCATATATGTCCTTGCTTCTACCAATTCTGGAGCTGGCTTGTGATAGCTCTTTAATTCCACCCATTCATGCTTAGATAGTAACTGGCCTAGCAAATGGTGCAGCTCCAGGTACAGCTCCCAGGGCTCTTCTTAAGACCCATCTGACCTAAATCTCACTCATTATAAACAACCATAAATGTTGGTTTTTAAATTTTTTTCCAAACAACAGGAGTTACAGGAACATGTAATTTTGCTTTTGCCATTTGTAACTAACATCCCCCCCCCCCCCGCATTTCATATAAATGACACTGAAAGATGAATCAAATAAAATCTGGTTTTGATTTCCTTTTTATTTTTATATGGCTCATCTCTGAGGTTTTGCATTTATTGTTATTATTGTTAGCACATATTTCTTTCCTTTCCTCAGCCTTTGTTCACAGATTTGCACTTGATGAGAATGTTGACTCACTTTAAAAATAAGGTTAATAGCTGCCTCTTCTAAGAAAGGCTTGAAATCTCTAAGCCTATGTAAGCATGTAAAAATGAAAGGAGCTGATGAAATGTAAAAGGCATGAATCTGTGCTCAATAAATGCTAAGCACTTACCAGTATTAAATGACAAAATTCTGTACTGGGATGCCTTAAGGCTGGGAAGCTATTTTGGCTTCAGGGAACTTTGCTGTGACAATTTTTATAAGCAAGTATCATACACCACCAAATAGATCTCACATTACAGAGTTGCCCCACATGTATTGCATATAATCTAGAGTGATACAGTGATTTATGTGAGTATAAATCACATGCTGCGTTTATAAATGGCCTTTGCCCTGAATAAGGGTGCAAAGCTTGGGCACTTCTCCCAGCTAGTGTCTGAACGATCTCTCCAGTGAGGCTTCAAAGCCTGAGGAGATGCACATTAAAGGCAAACAGTAAAGTTTGGTGTTGGGATCCCAAGGAGCGGTTCGAACCGGGATGCCCGGGAAGCAGCACGGCCCCGCGATGTCCCCTCTCTGAAATTCTGCTGGAGCAGCCGCCCCCGCCCCCGGGGTGTCTCTGCTGTCCCCCAGCCCGCAGCTCGGAGCTCCTATGGCCAGATCCCGGGGGCTGCGGGAGCGCTGCGGTCGCTCCCCCGCCGCGGCGGCCGCGGGAGCCCAGCGGAGCCGGTGCGGAGCCGGTGCGGAGCCCCCGCGGGCGGGCACCGGGGGAGGGGGCGGCCGTGCCTCCGCCCTCCCCGCGGCCCGGGGGCACCGCGGGGCTCCCCCGCTCCCCGCCCAGCCCAGCCCAGACGAGGGGGCGGCAGCACCGCCCGCCCCTCCACCCATCCATGCATCCGTCCATGCATCCATCCATGCATCTGTCCATCCATCCCACCACCCACCCTCTGCCCTTCCGCCGCTGCCTCCCTCCTCTCCGGGAGCAGCCGGTGCGCACCGTGCGGTGGAGCCACCGCGCTTCGGCTCCGCGGGCGGCCGCGGGGCAGCCGCGCCCGGGCGCGGCAGGAGGATGCGTGTGAGGGGCTGGCGACCTGGCATCGCGTCGGTGCTTGGATCCTCCCTCCTCCTTCTCTTCCTCCTCCTCCTCGTCCCCTCCCTCCCGCTCCCCGCCTGGCAGCGCGGGGCTGGGGAAGTTGCGCTTACACGAGAGATGGCTTCGCAGCGGGGATCGCTTTGAGAAAAGGGCTCCCCCTCCCTCGCCTCCCCCCGTCGCCGCGGCCTCCGAACTGTAAGTGGCAGGAAGGAAGTAAAGTTGCAAACAACCTGCCGCGGCAGGAACTTTGTGAGCTGCTCCAGCTGCATGTGTTCAAGGTGCCTTTGATGTACGTGCAGCAGCTTCTGGAAAGTGGACTGCAGCTTTCCCACCCGCCAGCCCTCCCTCTCCCCCACCCTTCCCAGCCTCCCCTCCCACCACCGCCACTTCAGCCCACACACGCAATTTGTTTGAGAAAGGGAAAAAAAAAGTGATGAACGAGAAGTGGTGAATTACCCAAGCGACTTTCCTCAAAGAGCGAGCGAGCCGGGGAGAGGAGCCGGGGCGATCCCCGCGCAGCGCCGGGAGGGACCCGCCGGGAGCCCGCCGGGGACCGTGGGGCTGCCGGGGTGTGAACGCGGCTCCGCAGCGAGATGCAAAAAGCCTCATCTGCTTGCGTTTGACTTGCGATGCCGGCTCCTCACTAGAATGCAAACCCTTGCACAGGATGAAAACAGGTTTGTGGCAAATTCTCCTGGAAATGTTTCGCTCCCCACCGCCGCCACCTTCCTGTCTGAGATGTCAGAGAAGATCTTAATGATGACACGGTGGCAGATACCTCTGCTGTGTACCCTCCACTGTTCTTTGGAGATGTTCAGCCAGAGATGAATCTTTTATGCAGCTGTCTTTTCATATCTGTAGCGACTGCTGCACAATCTGCACTTGATTGCAGTTAAAATATTCTTTTTATGATCCGTTTCACAAAATGATGCAAAATAAACACAGATGGGAGAACTGTGGGATAGAAAGCTGTAAATGAAGTACTGATGGTGGATTGATCTTCCCTTCTTCTTCCTCTCCCCACCCTCAATGCTCTACCCCCAAATCTGAGCCTTTTCTGAACAAAAAAATTTGCTACAATTCTGTTTTAAAGCAATGATTTTTGGGGGCTCTTTGGCTGGGGTTTTGGAAGCAGCCTCCCATCAGTGGTGCTTGCCTTAGTGAATGACTTTCTTGAGTGTTTGTGGTGGCCAAGCCCATCAGCTTTTATCTTGTCTTCACCTGTTTTAAAATATGTCTTCTTTCTTCTAACACCTTGCAGGTCATTCTTCCAGAATGCCAGAGGAAAGTTCGCCAAAGCGGAGTCCTCAAAACATCCCATACAAAGATCTGCCCCATATCATCAATGCTGATGGGCAGTATCTCTTCTGCAGGTATTGGAAGCCAGCAGCATCTCCCAGGTGAGCACTTTGAAGCAAATGTCCTTTTTACTATGAGTAAATACGACTATGTTAATGTAATTATTATTTATAGCTTGACTGGCATTACAGGGCTGTGTACACGGAGCTTTACAGAGCATCTAAGAGAGCTTTCTCTCAGCTGAGAGAGCCCCTACTGTAAAGATTGCATTCCTCGAACCTTTACTTGCTCGAGTCAGCCTTGCAGCTATAAGACAGAGTTACTGTCATTCCTTGCACAGCTGGCTTGGTTGGCAGCTCAATATTCTACCAAGTGGCTCTGGCAGGTGGCTGCTGCCTATCAGCAATAAACAACTATCCCCAAACTAATAGCACTGGCAGTCAGGGTGGAAAGGGATACAGGCTTTGGGATGTTCACTCTTCCTGATTTTCTCAGTGTCAACAAACTTAACATCAGCACCTGAGTTCAGTTTCAACAGTAGTAGCTGAAATCTCAGGGCAACAGGGACAATGTTTGACTGCATTGCTTTTTGATTGGTTTTAAATTATTCATACTTAGTAAATGATTCAGGGAGCTTTCTCACTGGCAATTGCAATTTCAAAACTGACCTGTATAATAAACACACACAAAGAATCAGGTAGAGAAATTTTTCTAATGTTTTTTTCATAATTTAAATAATCTCTTCACTGTAGTAGCTTTCTGTGCTGATTATGATCTGCTGTTGCTCCCATAGTTATGATCTTTCTTCTTCCAGTATCTGCTGGCTTGTCAGGTATTTGTGCTGCCACTAGTTATGTAGGTACCTACTTCATAAAAATCTAGATATTGTTTAATTGTTTTCTTCTTCTGCAAGCCAACAGGAAGAGCTGTGTTGATTTTACACAGCTAGAAAACAGACACAGGAAAAATTTGTTCAATCTGTTGTAGGCAGTTAAACTATATCCTGATGATCCAACAGGTTAGACATCATCCTCTGCCCAAACCAACATCATCCTCTGCCCAAAGCAACCTGTAGCTGCAGTGAGAGAGGGACATGGGTCAAAGTTAGCTGCCTTGGGGTTTATGCCTACAGAACTAAGGGACAATGGGAATAACATAGGGCTGGGTTAGCAGTCAGGTAATATAGAGGGTGGGCAAGCACCAAAATACACCATCCCCAGAGGGGAGGACAGTGCAGCCACCCCACCATAGCTCCACTGCACTGGTTGGGCTGTAGGACACAGGTCTGGTTCAAGATCTCCTGGTCTACAGGGCATTTTATAGTTGCTTCTACTCGCTGCCTTTCAGGAACAAGGAAGAAAGTTTTTGGCACTGTTGCATTACATAGTCTTTGCACCAACGTGAAGATTGCCTTTACAGAAAAATAATGCTAAGAAACCAAGGTTCTGCAGTGAAACCAGGCTGTTTTGTATTTTAATGGTAATTAATCATTAACTACCCATAACATTCATCACCCAGTTGTGGAACTGCTTTTTTATCATGTTTAATTTCTTACCAAATTAGTAGTGGGTGGATGGGTCTTTGTTCCAGAAATGGTAAGGAGCTGACACTGTAAACCTGGTGTCTAAGTCCTCTGGGTAGTTAATTTTTTTTAGTGGTCTGTGCACTAAGCAGTTAATTAAGAGTGAACTTGACCTAGTTTTGTGACAAGAAAAGTGGATGGGATCAGTGTTGCTCATTTACAAGGAGCTCCTGAGTGTGTGTGTTTGCGTGTTTGTGTGTAAGGAGGGGGCGTATTGTTTATTATTAGCTCTTCATGAATTGTTGCGTATGAGAGAGATGGTAAGTGACTGAGTAACAAGTCACTGCCTTGATCCTGCAGTCAAGAATGCTCTTGAAGTGCTTTAATAGGCAAACCAAAAATACATTATTTTACCCCCTTTCACTTTTCATAAGAACCTCTGCTTTTGCTTCTTCCTATGTAGAAGCTCAGCAACTTTAATCTAATTTTAAACATTCAGCAAAACTGATCTCTATATATATGTAGAGGGAGAGAAAGAGAGACACCTCAGGGGACTTCCACAGGCCTGTTACAATTTATTTCAGATACTGAAAGCAATTCTTTCAATCTTCTAACTCAATTGTTGATTCAGGTTCAAATCTTAACACTAATGAATGATGCTATAACCGTCAAACGGTGGGATCTTTCATTGATCCATTATGTGCCTAATCCCAGCTAGAGCTATAGAAATACCTCTTCACTGCAGATGCCCAAAGGTTATCATTGACTTGTCTTCTATTAGAATAGAACTTATTGCCCTTGATCCCTCCCCCAGGGAGGGGGAAAACCCAGGATGTCTGCCAAAGGAAAAATTAGAAAGTAGCCCTAGCCCAGGGTTGAAGAGCAGACAATGGCCAGGCAGTCTCTGAAAGTGGGGACGACTGACAGACATCACCCCTTGGAGCTGGTGCTTCTCTTTTATCTCCTTGAACAGACTCATAAACGTGGATAAAGGGCTGTGACAGATTAATGTGTTATAGCATATTTAAAAAAAAACCAGCAACAACTATTTTTTCAGAAAGATGGGGGAATTTTGTGAGGCTTTTTTGCTTCATGCTCGCAAATACCCAGGCTCTGATCCGGTGTGGTGTTGATCTGACTGATCAGCCCGTACTGGTGCACATATGGAAGCTTTGTTGTAAGTGCCACTGAGGCCAAGGTTGTCCTGCCAGTGAAAGGCACCTATTGTGAGTTCCTCAGCAGGGTCCGCTTTGTTTCAGAGGGGGATTTAGGTGATTACTTCACAGGAAGCTGACACACAAAGGCACTCAGATGTCATCATGATTAGATGGGGTAGATGGAGTAAGGAGTAATGGGGCTAAGGAAGAAGAAAGACAGTGTTTTCCACTTGTTTTTCGGATGGGAAGTCACTCCCAACAGCAGAGCTGGGGCCTGGGTTTCGTCTTCTCTTGCTGCCTGCTGGCAGCAGTGCAGGTGCAGCTTCCCCGGCCAGCAGCCCTGCAAGCTGCCCAACTTGTTGAGCCAGTTCCATGTCGAAGTGTAATTAAGTGGTCTTTTTGAATGCAGCAGGGAAGAAAAAGCAGTATGTCCTGGTGTCGTTTTCATGTTTCGTGCCAACAGTGGGATTTGTGGAGTGTGAAAACGGGTAACTCTTTGGCACCAAGTGCTCACTGCTGAGTGCAGTGCTTAAGATCTGGGCAAGGCATGGCATTTTCAGGGCTATGCAATGTTGTTTGGAGGAATTAAATCATTTGAACCAAACAGGACTGATCTCATGCCTATTGCATGTCCCAGTAGCCAAAGAAACCCTACTTTAATGGGAAAGCAGTCATTGTGTAAACATAAACAACAGCTCCATTCAAGGCTTAAACCACTGCCACCACCCTGAGCACTCGGAGTCAAAATATGAGGTAACAGGAGGTGAGGAATTAAGAAACTGTGTTCTTTTTCCAGCTCTCAGACAAAGCTGCTAAGAATAGAGGTTGATGAGGAAGGGGAAGGAAAGTTGGGAGGAGAAGTCAAGACATTTCCTTTGAGGCCCCTAAAGGGCCTGAGGAACTTCAGAGGTGACCTTCTTCCTCTCTGGTCTGTATCCCTGTAGCCTTTTCTGGATGTTTTCTCCACTCTTGTCACTACCTAGATAAGCACAAACAGTTTCTTCTGGGGCACTTTTAGCCCCTCTTCCTGACCTCAAGTAAACCCTGTGAGATTTAGGGACTCAGAGTAATTTTTCAAAGGTGCTCATAGCTGCAGCTGCCACTGACTTTAGACAGTGATGCCCGAGTCTCTCCTGGTAGATCAGTCACTTGAAGCTAGGCACTTCAGACAATTGTAGCTAGAGGATGCACTTGAAAATGTGAGTTCCAGACATCCATGAATCTGAGCTTCCTCAGCCACCAGAGAGAAATCACTACCTGGCTAGTTAGCATGGTATGTGAGTGTCTCTCACAGAGTGGTCTCCAGGTGTGCTTAGAGGATTGTCAGGACCCACAGTGGTTCTCTGCCTGGGGGTCACAGGGGCCTTCCTGGGCCATTGGTAATGTACACTGGAATGGGTTGGCTCAACTTTAGACATCGGGACCACAGTTCAAGTAAACAGAGTTGCAATTGTCTGAGTAAACAGTGCCTTTGTAAGAGTTCTTTCAGTTCTACACCTGAGATGTGTTTAAAAATACAAAATTAAACAAACAAAAAGCACCCACTTTTCTGTTTACTTTTTGCATTTCTTTTACTCATTGAAGAATGTCTGCCATTCCTTCTGACTTGTCAGTAGTGAAAGGCCAAGCCAATAAGGAGAAAACAGATTTCTCTGTTCCCCAAAGACTTTGCAGATGTGCCTGTGGTGCAGAAATACAAACTGCTTTTATATTTGAACTGGTCCTTAAATTGTAAATATTGCTTGATGGTTTTGGCATCTCATTACCAGCACGTGCATACCATTTCCAGAACAGCACAGCTCCCAGCATGAGCAGATGACAAAATTGAATTTGGCTTTCAGACCTTTCCAAAATGAATGAATGAATAAATAAATAAATAAGCCAAAGTGAAGTCAAAGCAAAAGAAATCAAGTAACTGATTATAATTTCTTTAATTATAATGTATTGTGTTAGTCTCTAGAAATACTTAAAGCAGTTCCTAATTCAGTGTCACTCTTGAAGAACACTTTGTTTGTACTAATGAGGTCAACTTGAAATTGAAGCCAAATCTGTAGGATGCAAAGTGACTTATGTCAGCACAGTTTGCCATAGGATGAATTCAGCTCCCTCTGTTTTCCTGATCCCATCGAACACACTTCGAAGGGAAATAACAATGATCATTGTCGAATCAACATTCCAGGCTTTGCTTGCTGTATTGCTATTGCCTGAGTTTCTAAAGCCTCCCTTCTTTTCATCAGCTGTGTATGTGTTCCTTTAATGCCTCTGTTATCTTTGCTCCATGTGACTGTTTTATTCACTGTGAATGGGGGCATCCTTTTATGATTCCTTATGCGGTTCCAGAGAACGAGCAAATTAGCAAACCAGCTTCATGTAAGAGGGACTCTGACAGACAGGGGAGCAGCTTTGGTTCTCACTGCAGATATTTCCAACAGGTTTTTTCAGTAGGATAATTTTTTTTCAGTCTCCACAGGAACATCCAACACAAGCAAATCTACCTTTTATTCCACAGAACCCCAGGAAAAAGGTGAATTGCAAATGGAATAACAATAGTAATTCAGCTGTCCCTTTTGCTCATTGCCCTGTTAGGATCTGCTTCTGAGCACAGGTGTTCAACTTTGTGACATCAGTGTCTGGGAACAAGGTGACTTTTGGAGTTCCCTGTTGTGAGCCTCAAAGCAGTAATATTTCATCCTGATCCTGAGAGCAGCAAAAAAACCAAAAACAGTGTTGGTTCTGTGTGCCACCTGAGGAATTGGAAACAATGCGGTCCAGCATGGTGAATATAAGAAGCAGAGCTAGAAATAGGAGAAAAGAAGAAAAATGATCTAGAGATAGTGTTGTAAAAATAATTTTTCTGCACATTATTCTGCCAGAGACTGAAGGATGAGCAAACCTGGCATCTGTAAAACAAATGGTTCATTTGCTTTTAATTGGAATACAAGTGTGATGATCAGTACTGGCTTTGTGCCACAACTCTGATGGATGCCCAAGTTGGTCACTCAGCATTTAGAGATCTATTGGTCCCTCCAAGTGTTTTTATCCTGAGCAGACCCTGCACTGACCCCTTCTTCAGCTGATCGAACTGGGACCGCTCTGAACCAGCTATTTGTTGGTAGTGACACAATAGCTGAAGCAGACAACTCAGTGATCTTATCAAGGTTCCAGATGCAAGAGCACTTTACTGCTATTAGGAATATGTGGGTTTAGTGGAAATAATAAAAGAGCTGCACACAGTTCCTTGCTTCAATTTCTCCAGCACTCTTGGAACATCCCTTGGGAACACACAGCAGCTCTTTTAGATCACTGTGAATACATCTGCAACAAGAGTTGGCTGGTACAGTTGTTCTGGCTGAAAGAGGGTGTTTTTTCTAGACGTCTGTAGCAGAGGAGTTGGCTTTTCAAGTTCCCTTCAGACTGCTGTGACTTTGTCCTCTTTTGAGCCAGGGTGAACATCTGATCTCGTTGTTCTTCTAGGGAAACTGCATTGTTCTAAGAGCTGTCCCTGCAGACATATTTGGCTGAACTGCCTTCCCTAGGTTCAGGCGTGTCATTGTCCTAATGTGTTCCCACTTGAATGGAAGCCATCATCCTATTGTCCCTTATCCAAGAGATGTGACACAACCCTGATAGCAAATGGCTCATTATTCCAGGTATCCAAGGAGATAGTATTGCATCTTGCCCATGAGATTCCTACAGATATGCTCAGGCAGGTCCCTTACCTCATCCCACCCCACTTATATCCTTGACTACACCCAGCCATCCCTGTCCTGTACTCTACAGCACAGACATTCTGACGCTGTGTCAGTGTGGCTTATTATCCATAAGGAAATTAGCAGGGTAAGTAGAGTTTTTAGACATCATTAAAATTATACCTCCTCTAGGGTTTCCTCTTGCAGACCAGTAAAATTTCACTTATGTTAACTGAAAGAAAAATACTGGTACAGCAATCCCAAATACCAACCTTGGGCTAGTCCTGACCATAAACATCTTCTAAAGCAACCAGACTTGGGGGAGTCACTGGGTGGTGGTGTCAGGAAGGCACTGCCAAGCTGACCAGACTCGCTGCCCAGACAGTGGTACCAAGCTGTGGCCTTGGGGCCAGGAAGGGACCAGCTGGTGGAAACTGTCCTGGTGACCACAGCACTGCAGCAGATTTACCCACCTCCAAGCATGCTCCTATGGGATATCCTCATCAGCAGAGAGGGGATAGGTCTTGGTCTTGGTCTTTCTCTGCTTGGGAATGTGTTTGTTCCTCCTAGATGGATGCAGTCTGCTTGTGTTCGAAGGGATTCATTCTTCCTGTAGCAGTTTTCAATGTCCCAGGACCTTGAGTAACACCAAACTTCATGAGTACTTCCAGTGGCATGAAAGAGTCCCCCCTTCTGTATCAGACACTGGCTCTCCAGCCAGGAATAATCTTTGTTTCTGTTTGGCAGGCGCTCAATGATGGAAGCCTCTGAATCCTCCCATATTGAGTGATGGCAAAGGCAACTTGCTAGACCTAGAGAATTTAGTGTCAGAAAACAGAAAAAAGAAGTCAACGAGGGGCAGAGAACAGGCAAAACATGGTCAAGACAGTCATTAGACAATGACACAATGACCAGTGATTTACAGAATCACTCACAATTTCTAAGTACTTTTGTTTCCTTGTCTAAAATTGGATGTAGTCATCCAGTCAAGTGATACAAATTGGGGCTGGAGTTTCTAGATGGAAGCTGCCAGAGAAAGTAAGTTATTCCTTGAGCAGCTGGTGGTTGAAGACGGCTTTGTGTTAGAAGAGAGATTTTAAATAAAATCTACTAAGTGATGCATTAGTTGTTTTCTGCTGTTCTGCTACAAGTAAATGGTCTCAGCAGCAACCGTTGAAAGGAAAGAACAGGGAAAAAAGGGAACAAAATATTGACAACTGGGTTAACGCCAAAGATTCAGCAGTAATAGGGTAGTAATCGTTTGCTCCAGTGTTGTGTACAGATGGGTAAGGAGAAAATGTACAAACTACTATAGATTTGGTATGCAAGAAAGACTGCTGATCTTTTTCAGACATGTCTGACCTGTGTTAAATGTCTTGCTCTCTATGTTTTCTTTCTTCCTTGCTCCAGCTTGAAGCTTGCAGAGTGAGGGAATAAGACTTAAATCATTGGCCTTTCTTTAGAATATAATTTGGTTTAATTTGCTGTAGGTGTCAGCAGGTTAGTTGGTTCACCAACAGACAAGATGAGCTTTTTTTAATCATTTTTTAACATACTTCTTACTTTTATTTTCAAAACTATCTCAGTGGGCTTTCAAATTCAACTGTCAAATTCCAGAAATCTGCAGTGGCTTAATTTGCTGGGTGAAAGGCATGAGGAGTGACGAGGAAGCAGCAAGTAATTAAATTTCTGTAAGATAACATCTAGCTGACTTAATGGTTAAGCTTTTTCTTCATTTTTTCAATTTTGTGGGAGAGCTAGTCTACAATGTTTGGAGCATTAAAATCTGTATTCTGAGTAGCATTCATAATCTCACGTTATTAAAAAGACATTCAAGCAATCAGCATTCAGTCATCCTCTGTCCCTCCCCAAACAAGGGGCATGGAGCATCTCAGCCCAGGTTGTCCTGAAAATGCACAGAGCATCTCTCTGATGTTATTAGATGCCCACAAAGTCATTAGGACAGAAAGCTTTTATTAAATTGACTTTTTTCTTTCCAGGTTCACAGTGGCCCCATGCATGTAGCACAGGGAACCCAAGGTGATATCTTAACTCTGCTGTTAAGCTCCTGTTGGCTGCCGTAGGGTCAGGTTTTGACTCATGCTGTGTGTCCATCCTTGCCTCTGGCATGCTGTGTTGCCATGGGTAAGGCTTTTTACCTCTGTGCTCAGTTTATGTGGCAGTGGTAAGAGGGGTTGATCCTTGCTTGGGATGGGGTGATGGATCAGAGGATCTCTTGAGGTGCCATTCATCTCTGCCTCATGTGACCTCTGCAAGCAGCCTGCTTGCACCCTTTGTAAAGCATTTTGGGTTTTCTGTATGAGGAGTGTTGTACAAAAGCCAGCTGCTGTTATTATTTATCCTGTTTATTTACTGGTCACATTTCTCAGAGCAGGGGAATGGAAAAAAAACAAGCAATCAGCAGATTCACTTTGTTTACATTTAATTTCACTTTCAGTGTTTGGGGAATGCTGATTTGTTAAACACTATTCCTTCCTTTGAAGCCCATAATTTCACAGAGTGGAAACATTGCCTCATTCTTACACACAGGTGTACTTTTCTCTTTTGAAGCATCATTTAAAGGTTCTGCCCATCAGAGGTTTACTTCCTGCTGAGCACATTCTCCTCCACACCAGCTCTCACTCTTTCTTTGCTGCGAATCGAAGGAGTCGAAGCCGGCCTGGCTGTTGGGGCTCATAACTGTGGTATTTGCCCTGGATATTGCTGAGGCTTTTTAAAAATGGTCAGAAATATGTGGTACAGTCTCTGGTGAAGTGCTCCACATGAAACACAGCATTCCTGCAGCAGAATAACAGCTTGTGGTTTAAATAAATGCTGTTATTTCTGCTCAGCTGTAGGTGTACATGTATGTTTTGGTTCAGTGACTGCCAGATACTGTAAATGAGTATTGATTTCCTTTTCTATTTTAAGCTTTTCTGCAGAAAAGACATCCCACATGCCTTTGGCTTTCTTTGCTTGTACCTAAAACGATTGCAGCCAAGGACTCATCTAACTAAAGACTTTTTTTATTGTTACCACCCATCTTTATTCTAGTAGTTGCACCTCAAGTTGGACAGGTCCTCATTCACATTTTGGATCTTAAAGCTATTACATCTGGCCCTTTTCGAGAGCAAATCAACAAGGCAGTGATTAAAACTCATGGCAGGTCGGTTCCTTATTTATGTTAGCATGGCAGCCTTCACTGCCAGAGGTGAAGCTGCTTTAGTGTTAGAAATGAAACAACATTTTAGGAACCAAGCATGCAGTAGCTAAAGCCTTTGGACACCCAGATTAGCTCAGTAAAGCCAAGAAATAACACATCTGGATTTGGCAGCCATAGGCTGAAGTCTGTATCCAGCTCTTAAGTGGGTAAACCATTGCACCTCACCTGTGATTAAAATTCACTTTGGTTCAAAACACGAATAAACATTTCAGCCTTTGAAGCCCCTGTTGCAGGGATCACTGTCTTAGCAGCATTCCATGTCTCATGTTTAACTGCTTACATTCAACTTTCCTTCCTGCCTCAGGTCTACAGCAAACATGGAATAGTAAATTAATTGGAACATGCTGAAAGCCTTGGCAAATGCTTTGCCTGTGACATTCCTAATTTCCCAGAGGAGTAGCTGCTGATATTGATTTTGACAGAGCCTGTAAAGCCTCTTGCTGCAAAGATTCCTCTCATAGCTGGGCAAGGCTGAAGTGCAGCACTGGGATGTGCCATGATTAGACTGGAAATTAATGTGTTTAATATACATAAGCACTTTATGATTAAGAAATCAATCCTGAGTTTCTGTCTCTAAGTTTATGGGATAATTCCACCCTAGATTTTGGAAAATCATGTGGAAAAAGCTTGGCAATTTAGAGACTCATGCCACCTGTGACATCTGAACTTAAAATGAATTTGTCAGTTAGTTAAGAATAACCAATTAAGATCTCTGCCAACACAGAGGACTGCTGACAAAATTGGATCAGGAAGGTGTAAGTGAGGATGGGCAATTGACTCTGCAGGAAGTAATCAAGAGTTCTACATTAGGGGTGGAATTGCCTGGCCACAAACAGTACTGTTGGGTCTAAGTATTTCCGGGAATTGGAGTCTCTCTTTAAACCATTGCTATACAAATGGGAACTGCACAGTCAGTGCATTGTTAAAAAGTCATAATAACATAGTATCTTGGCTTCACAGAACAGGTAAAGTGTCATCTCCTTTCTTGCTCCTTCTTTATTCACAGCTCTCATCCTGGAAGGTGTCCCTGACCACGACAGGGGGGTTGGAACAAGGTGATCTTTAAGGTCCCTTTCAAACCAAACCGTTCTGTGATTCCCAGCTAGTGAAGATTTGCCCACGTAAGCCCCAAATGCCTGATGAAAGTACTTCAGTCATGCAGTTTTGATTGCAAGAACTAGCTCAGAAACGTTGTGACCCTCTTGTGCCAGGTGTGTTCTTTTCAGCCTCTTCCCTGCACAGGTGCTGGGGTGCTGAGCTGAATTCTCCCTGTAATAATTTTTTCAGTATTGCTTGTCGTGGGTTGCCTGTACCATCTACTCCCTGAAACAGCAGCTTGATACTGGAGGTGATCAGAGCCATGGCTAGAGTCTGAACCATGGAAAAGCCCATTTTTAAGAACCATTGATTTGGGAGGGGGGTGGGGATTGACTACGAAAAACCTCTGGGGCACTTGGGTTCAGACTACGAGTGAAGTCCTGCATGAAAAATACCTTGTGAAAGAATTGAGGTCAGAAGAAGTCTGCAGACTTGTCTTAGAGGACTTCAGCAAATGCTGCTTAATGTTTAGATGCGGTGTTCTCTGCAGCACTCGATTATTTGTCTCAAGCCCTTCTTAACAAATATTTGAAAATAACCAAGCAAGGAGCATGTTCCTAAGGCCTTATACATTACCAAGTACTTGTGTGGATCTAACCAGAGGGATGGCTTTACTAAATAAAATAGTTTCCATCATTTGAAAGCTGCAGAGGCGTATTTAAAACTCCTCACCTCAATACATGAATACTGCAGTCTATTTCCATCTTCTGTGCTATGCCAAATAGTGAGATTAAATTGTCAAAATGTGGCTGGGATGCCATGTAGGGAGCATTCTTGCAAGGCTTGAGCTCATCCCTTAATGAAGCACACCTTGTTCCTTTCTAGGAAGCTTCCTTGGTCTTTTAGGGTTGAGTTGGATTTGTCAGGCTATGAACTTCTAGCAGCAATAATGACTTGTCACTGGAACAGGTTCCAGTGTTCCAAATATGCCAAGGCTGCAAGGGAGTTCAGTAAAAAGGAACAGCTACTTTGAAACAGAGACATGCTTTTATATAAAAAAAAACCTTTTCTTGTTCAGAGAGCAGGTGTAGTCCTGAACTAGCAAGTAGTGCTGAGTTTAAGCGATAGCAACTGTGCAGAAGAAGCTTCTGGCCCTTCAAATGCAGCTTTCTCATGCTTGTAAAGGACAGTCCATCTCATTACACAGGCCTTTCTATTTCCAAGGCTTTGGCTCACAAGGCAGTATCTGCATTTTGATTTCAAGAAGAAACTGCTACACGACTGGGTAAACAGTCATTTTTGTCCCTTTGGAAATCATTAAACATTCAGTGCAAGTGAAGAGGAGGAGAGTCTGTGAAAACTGTTCTTGCTCTTACTCCCTGTCTGTTGGTTCTCCATTGAGAGTGGTGGCCCTGCAGCCATCACTCATCTGCAGTAGCTTTGCTTCCAAGTGAGAATGAATTTTTAATTAAACTAACCAGAAGTATTTTATTTTTCCTGATTTCCAAGGGGATCTGTGCCAGAAACTCTTTTGTTTCTTGGCATATTCTCCCTCCACACCCCAAAGCTAATCTAAAAAATTCGGGTGTGATTTTAGATTGACTTGAATTTTGCAGCTGATGTCTTCTATTTAAGCAATATTTTGCACAGTTTTTTTAGACAGACACTGACTGCTTTGGGCATCTATCCATGTAGCTCCCCTTGGGAGATATGACCTCCATTTAATCTCCCTTGTAGGCCTTGTACTGAGCAAGGGCTGAAGCAGAGCAAAGCACAGGACTGGGATGTCAGTTCCAGCACTCCTCCCAGTCAGGTCCTGGGGCAGTTCTGTCTGGGCTCCCCGCACATCCTCCCTTCCTCAGTCCTGTGTGTGGCAATGCCTACTCCTTGCCTTGCTGGAAACAGCAGTCATAATCCTTCTTTCAAGGCTTCTTGTGCTCTGTAGAAGGGCAGAAGCAAGAGGAAAGCTCAGATCCAACCCTGAGTTGCCCAAGCCTCCGGGGATCTTGTCTGCCTTGCAGGTTCAGAGCAGCAGGTCTGGCAGTCAGTTCTGCCACAGAAAATCCCATCTCTGATATCAAAGTGGAGGAGTGTCTCCCCAAGGCAGTCTATGTAACCCTAGAATCCCTCCTCCTCAGTTTCATCCAAGAAAGGGGTGGGAAGATCCGACCCACAAGTTTTAAGCTACACACCAGGCATTTCACCTCTGATCTCAGCTTCATGTCCCCTAAAATATTGCTTCAAAGCCTCCTTGAAACTAAATACAGCTGATGTTAAATGTTAACTTTGCAGAGATTTACCCAGAGCTATGCAGTTGCAAGGACCCAATAATTCTTTCTCTCTCACCCCCACCTGAAGTTTCCTTCCTCTCTTTTCCCTGTATTAACCACTCAAGAGTTATTCTCAGTGAGGGCTTGCTTTTTGAAAAGCTACAATAAATCAGCTTAAACTGTTTCTCCACATTGTTTTGTGCTGGCTCTAGCTAGATCCTGTTGAACCTTTTATTATGAAATATATTTGTACTACCCAGTTCTGTCTCTGCTCTGCTGATTTATGGCGTCTGCCCTTTCTGGGGTGGTTGGAAAACTTAGCCATGTTACTCCTTCTGGGCATCATGGCAGTTCTGAAATGTCCTCCTAACTCTTTTCTTGTGAGGAATTGTGATTTTGAGATGTATGATGGGATCAGGCTTGCAGACATATTGCAAGAGGGTTGCTTGTAGCAGCAGGCACAGATTTTAAGACTGAGCCCTAAATCTGGATGGTGTAAACCAGCAAGATTGTGCTTAAATTAATAGCAGCCCCTTCAGAGGGGCTTGCATGGGAACTTCCAAGCCTGAGGAAATGAGGAAATGAGGAAAGAAAGTAGGAAGCAGAGCTTGCTGAAGAGGCTTATTTTTTAATTGCCAATTTAGGCTCTGGACAGGGATAAAGCTACTGATTCTACTAGTCCAGATCAAACCACATCAAACACAAATGCACAGAACCCTCAACCCCCACAAGCTCTGCAAAGTCAAGCAGAAATTGTGTATTGTGAGTGTAGTGCAGGTTCCTTTGACATATTCTGTCATGCATAAAGGTTTTCCAAAGTTAAACTCCTCCAGATTCAGAGCTCTGTGAAGCATCCATGCTAATGCTGTATGGTCTGTGATTTTGAGAGAAGGTTGATAGAGACTCAGCTCCAGGCTGCTGACATTCTGATTTGCTTTTTCCCCTGAATTGGGAAAAATAGCTATGGAGCTGCAAGGAAGAGGTGGTTCCCCAGAGTCTGGGCCTACATGGCAAAGCTGTGGGGCAGTAGGGCAGAGGCTGAGAATGCAGTTCTTAAAAAACCTGAGCAAGAGAGCAAGCAAAGCTCTTGGGTGCAATGCCTCCTTGAAACATGGATTGGAATTGGGAGAAAAGTCACTCCCTCTTGCACCTTCAGAGGGACGTAACTCAGATGTTTCCTAGAGGCAGAAGGACAGCATGGACACACCTGACTCCATAAATACTCCTGTCTAACTGGAGTCACCAGGCTGAACTCGTGGCTATGTAGGTCACAAGCATGCATAACATGAGAGAAATTGCTGTAGCTTTTTGTAACCCCTGCCCATGGCCCAAGTTTTTTCAGGGTTGTCTTGGGGCACAAATCACCTCCAGAAAAAAGAATGCAAAAATTGACTCAAAAAGCAGATGGAGAGACAAGCCCCTTTCAGACTTCAGGTCTTACACCCAAAGCAAGGGGCTGAAGAGCCCTCCAGAGAAAAGGAAAAGATCACAAACAGTGAACAAAAAAATTATTCTTCATTATGTGTTCTTGTAAATTATTAGCTGGATTTTTTTTCTAATGGTAATCTTTAAGCAAATACCAAGGGTGGAAAATTAAATTGACACTTAAATCCTACAAATCTTATTATATGATAGATAGCTAATCCTCATAGTGAGGCTCATTCACCCAGCTAACAAAAGAATGAACACCTTTCAGTGACTTTCCATTGTAATAGACTTTGGAGGCAAAATACACACATAACATTTTTAACACGCTAAAAGATCTGTGAGCAACTATCCAGTTGCTTGTCCAAAAACATCACCAGTTTTTGGTAAATAAAGGTTAATTGTTCAGCTACAAAGGAACTGATAAATCAGCTCAAACAACACAACAAAATGTAGTACTTAAGCCAGTCATTTTTCTGGCAGCTTAGCTGGCTCAGAGCTTTCCTGTCAGCTAATTTTTAAAAATTACTTTAGGAATTTAGTGTCTGGAATTCAAAACTGTTCAAGTCAGATGTTCTTTGTTAGAGCTGATCTGGTTCTGGTAACAACATCCATAAGACCAAATGAAAAGCACAGTTGCCTAACACAGAGTAACATGGTATTAGCTTAAGTTGTGAGGTCTTGATTCAGGAAATCTCTTCTGCCTGTGATTAAATCAGTCCTTATTCAAGACAGCATTTATAAATACCTTTTTAACTTTCATCCTGTACTTTGAGAGTGCTATTGACTTTCATGTGTTGAAGAAAGTTTCCTGAGGTTAAGGCAAGTACTTAAATATTATTCTGAAGAGGGATGCTTTTGAATGGAGTGGAAAAGATTGCATTTTTCATATACGCAGTCATAGGAAGCTTGTCTTCCGTTCTTCGGTTCAGTCCTAATGTTTTGGGTTATTTTCTGGCAATAAAAGAGCGTGCCCAGGGTCCCAGAGAAGTGGTTCTGTTCCCAGAGGACACAAGGTGTTAAAAGTTTCACCATCCTGCTTGCAATCTTCTTTGTCTAGTTCAGTTTCAACATGATTTTTGTTGAAAGCAAAGCAAGAACACGGGTCTTGTGCCCAGGACACAAGTTCTGAGGGGTATTTCAGGCCTGCAAAGTGTCACAGCACAGCAGCTTTCTGGGTGTGTTTTCAGTGTATTTTTCTTCTAACAGCCCTGGTTTAAGAGGGCTCTTGCTTATGTGCGTAAGTCCAGTGCTGCAATTTATTTTCCCTACAATTCTTCTCCTCCAGTCGACTGTGGAATTGCATCTCTGAACAACTGTCTTGACCCAGCAAAAAAGAAAGTGAGAACCTTTAAACCTGGTACTGCCTTTCCACCTTGAACTGCAACCTAAAGCACCACCCTGCCCTGCAAAGCAGCTCCCCACACAAGAAGTGAAATATTAGTGGATGTGAAGCTACACTGAGAAATAGGGAAGGGTTGCACACAGCTAAAGCTTGCATCAGCTGGTGAGCTCTCCGAGGGGCAGAACAGAAAGACATCGCGTTCGTGGGGATTTGTGCACGCTGACTCTGTCATGCAGGTCTCCACAAGTCCCACCCTCCCTAATTCGGGATACGGTGTTTGCAGGTGCTTTGTGTTAACTGAGGAGGTGGCATTGCTGTGCTTTACAAAGCTTAACAGGCTGCAGCTGCAATTTAAGAGGGACCGATACCAGTCAGGGGTCACCAGCATAGCGGAGATGTGCGAGCAGGGACAGGTCACTGGTGTGTATCACCTCCTCACGGGAGAACACTAAATGCAGCCAGTAGTTGATTTGAACAGTAAAGATAAATATTGTCCTGCCTGCTTGTTGTAATAAGCAACTGCATCTGTTTGCCAAGCTGTGCAGTACCAGGAGGCAGAAACCTGCAGTGGGGAGGGGACAGGAGGAGGAGGTGGTAAAGGCTGTGGGGAGGGCAGGGATCTGCGAAAACCATCTGTTGCTTTTGCAAACAGCAGCCAATAAAGCACTTTCCTTTAATAGCCCGTAATTGTTGTTGCAGCGATAGGTGAGAGCAGGAGCGGGGGCTCTCTCTCCTGCCCAGCTCACACCTCGGCTTTGTGTGCAGACACCCGCCGAGCGCGGGGGAGTCCTGCTGCTGTGCGAGGAGCTGCTTTCCTGAGCAGGTGCCAAAGCCGTGCTATTTCGAGATGTTCAGCAATCACAGTTCCACCAGCCAAAACCAGCTGAAGCATCCAAAGATACACGAGCTTGCCCTGCCTGTGGTCAGAGACGCTGGAATCAGCAGGGATTCCGGCACGGGTCAGTTTCCAGAGAGCTTTGCAGGCTGTGCACGATGTTTTTCTACCTGGTACGTGAGAACTTCCAAGGATTTCAGCAGCACAACTGCAAAAGCTGGAGGTGAAGAAATTTCTCCCCAGTACCAGTTTGATACATGGCCAAGACACAAACCTTTTTTAAACAAAATTCTCATTGAGATTGTACAGAAAAGCACCGCAGTCCTGCAAAATCTCAAACACCACAGGATCCGTATTAATTTTAAATGACTCTGTTGAAAGCAATCTCTGATATTCTGTTATTATTCAGCCATCGTGGTAAGGAAGGAGAAAAATGTGATTTAAGAGCAGGGATATCTGCAAAAATGTTTACTTACTGGGAAGAATTCTGTCAGTCAGTCTAATCATTTGTTGTATTTTCCTGGCAACGTGCTAGTGAAAATATGTTGAACCGTGTGTTTGTTATGCTGCCTTCAGGTATTATTTGCCAAATCTAAACTTATTTTGTAATGGAAAATTTGGGATTAAGTGAAAGAGCCAAATCCTTCAATCCATGTTCAGATGATACTTGTACTAATTTCAATTTTTCAAGGTTGTGTTCAATATACGGCCCCTGTGCTTAAACCTGAAAGCTGGAGCTAAAGAGCTCTGTAGATGTGACCTAGTTTTTAGTCAGTAAAGCTACTCTCACTTTTTATTGAACAACAAGACAGGCTGATTTTGCTTCAGTGTAACAAATTGGAAATTTTGTGCTTTGTTTGTGCTTATTGATACAACAAAACTTTCAAAAGTATCTAAGTCAGTTCAACAGCTACTTCCATTAGAGCTCTTAAGGCACAAACAGGCTCAGGGGTTTTATTTAGTATTTTGAAGACAAATAATAACCCAGGTCTGTTCCCTGTGGTGTGCAAAGGCTCAGTTCTGTGACACCTGGCAATTGTGTTCCAGGTGGAAGGAAAGGTCACAGGAACACCTTGCCTCTCTGAAGCTTTGGGTTTTTATCTTTTCTCACTGGTTTCACTTAAAGTGAGGGCTCTTAGCATCTAGAAGGATGCTGATGGGTCAAGTCATGGTATTGCATCAGTGTCGAATAAAAGCAAAACAAGGGCTTTGCTGTCGCAGGGATGAAGAACCAAGAATTTCCTGGAAGAGATCTCTTTGCCAGCTTCCCATTAGGTTTCATTCACTTAGTGCCATTTAGTGCATAAATTCAAACAATATTTCTCTGAGAAAAGAAGGGCTATATTCCATCAGCCAAGTTGCACCTTAATGTCTGTGCCTAGTCAGCAGAAACCAATATAGGTCCTCTAAAGAGCTTAAGTAAGACACTGAGCAAGGAAGCTGTCAAGCTTGAAGATAGTAGGAGATATAGGGCAGAGAGACTTAACCTGGCTGAGTCTGTTGGATATCAGGGTGATGGGACCACAGGAAGAAAGTTAATGTTCTCCACTGAATAAGCAATGTCTCAATTTCTTCAGTATTTGGAGGTATAATAATAGATCCTGCACTCTTAAAACCAGTCTTTCTGCCAGGTGCATTGATAACTTGAAAAGTCGGTTGATCAGGGATGATGACAAAGGAAGGAGTGACTGCTCCACATGGATTGCTTTGCAGCCTTCAGTGACACCAAAGAGGATTTGTAAGGCACAGCAAGTTAAATGTGGTACATGACCTAACCTCACCCTTGCTAACTGGTGTTAGACAGATACCAGAGCATCTTTGCCTTGTTGCTTTTGTGTTTGCAGCAGACTGTGTACAATCCTTCTGGTTTGGATGGATGCTCTTTTAAATTGTCTAGCTGAGCAAATACTTTGAAGAAGGTGATAATCAAAGAGCTAGAACAGGAGTTTCTACATCATCCAACATGTTTTTTAAGTTTAAATATATTAAGATCTAAGCAGTTTATTGCTGTGAATACACTGTCTAAAAAGGTATTCAAAACCTCAATTAAAATAAAGTTGAGGAATTCCCTAGCTGTTAACTGCTGTCATTGTTTTACGTTGTCAGTTCTTGTAATATTTCACTGTTCATGTACTGAAAATGTCAAACTTGTAGCCTTCAAATGGTTTTGTGGTTGCTGATGTTGCAATGACAAATGGTCCTTTTAAAAAAAACAAGTTATGTTTATGATGCTAAAGCTGGATTTTAAATAGTCACGTGTCAAATCCAGCAGAACTTCTGTAATCTCATTGCTACTTCTGCTATAGTTCTAGCCTAAGTCTACACAAATTTTATCTAGCAAAAACACTGGGGAGGTTCAAGTTCAGTCACTCTAATTTGATGGCATTCCAGAAAAAGTAAAGTATTATTCATAAAACTGGAGTATTCAAAGATAAGTGTTTGTAAAAATAAGTGTCTATTAGACTAGTTTCCTATTATCTCTGTACAGTGGTTATGCAAGAGTCACTTTAATTATAGAAGTGAACCAACTGTTTTGGGCAGAAACTGGAATGGTAAAATTACCATAATTGGGTCAAAAGATAAAATTCCAAACTCCAACCAAAGTTCTGGACTCTGCTGGAGACCTATTCTTTGTCTGAAATTCCACCTTTGAGTGCTGTGGAGCATCAGACAATGTTTCAAGTTACGAAGTTAAGGACAATGTTGGTATTTGAATCACAGAGAAATACCAGTCCCAAAAGAAACAGATGGCCTCACTCACATTGGAGGAGCAGTGTAGAGCCTCAAGCCCCCATGGAGTTATCCAGCTCAGGGACTGATGCTGATGCCCATCTGCATCTTTAGCTTGCAGCAGACCGTGGTGGCTCTGTCCCATGAGCGGCTGCCTTCCCTGTAATCCATCCTACAACAGCCTGGTGAAGGCCAGGTCGATGGTGGGTCAGGGTGACAATGGTTTCCTGACCATTCCCTGTGTTCAAACTCCCCTCAGCCGTTCTGTATGTGCCAGGTGTTTGCTGATGTCTGAAATGCTGAGCTGAATGCGCTGGTTTCCCTTGCAGCTCTGAAGCCTTTGGGGTCGATTGCCACGTTAATGATTTATACGTTGATGCTCCATTTAGGGCCCTCGTGTTTATCGCCCATGGCGCTGGGGAGCACTGCGGCCGCTATGATGACTTGGCCCAGAAGCTGACAGGACTTAACTTGTTTGTGTTTGCCCATGACCATGGTGAGTAGCCTAAAACTGTTCTTGATTTACAGCAGCTCAGGCCTTTGCTGAAGTAAATGCCATTACAGCTACTCAGCAGTGAGAGAAGAGCCAATAAAATATTTACAACCAGACATAAATGAGAAAGGGATCATCTGTTGCTTTGTCAAGATCTGCATATTGAATCTGTAAAAGCTATCTGTGTTTGCCTTGAGTTTTACTCAGCCTTGCCCTTGACATTAGTGCTGGTGCTATTTTAACCCCACTCTAAGGGATTATTTCTCTTTCACCTGTCTCTTGGGGGTGGAGTGGTATTGTCCACTGTGGAAGTGGGACTAGGAGCTATTTCTGCTGGATTCACGGTTGATGTCCTAAATGATCCCAGAGGGGAGGCTGAAATGTCAGCATAGCTTTCATATACTGATACAATGAGACAGCTGCACCCTTGGAACATGGAGAGGCATGAAGGCATCACAGACATCTTTGAGCACATCTCCACAGTTCAGCAGAGAGACTGGAGCTGGCTGTGCACGCCTCAGCTCTGAGGAGAAACCAGCCCGAGTGGGTGCAAAGCTGTGACAACACAGCAACACCCCGTTGGCCCTCAGCCAGCAGGGTGGGGCAGGTGCACTTAACTGTCCCTGCCTCTTCTGGCTTGAAGATCTCTGCTCTGTGCCCCGTGCTGTGATGGAGATGTGCTGGGTGTCACCAGGTCTCCTGCAGTGCATGGATCGGGACATCCCAGTAAAATATTTGAACCACCTGTTCTGGTTCTCCGGTAGCCTCCTGTCACACATCACTCTTGCAGCTTCATAACTTCCTTGTGCTTGGAGATCTTTGATTTTATCATTGCAGACTACTGCTCCCTGTGAGAGCCACTCTAAGTATCAGCAAAATGAATCAATGGGATTGATGATGGCAGCAGACAAAATGCAAGGCCAAATTCTGAGCTGACAGGTAGAAATGGGATGAATCTTGGTGTAAATCTGATGCCCTCTGGGCAGATTATCCACTGACATTGGAAAGTATACTGCAATTTACTTGGCTGAGGCCAAGACTCAAACCTGCCCCATGTCTCCTCAGAGACAGGACTGTCTAATTTGAGCTTGAAAATCCTGAATGTACGTGAGTCATTGCACCATTTATCTGTAAGAGGAAAAGCAAAACCTTACTCAATCCGGGTACCAAGGCTTTCCCTCACACTTGCTCTTGTGACTCACTTTCAGTCACAGCACTGCACTTGATGTGCAGAAATGACTCCTATATTTTCTCTGAAAATGAGAATATCTAGTCCTCAAGACAGCTTGCAAGGAAAATAAATAAAACCCATGTGACTTCTTTTTGAACAATTGGTCACATGCCATGTTTGAGGCTGGCTTTGCAAAGACAGTTGACCTGTGCAGAAGTATCATTACTCACCACCTAAGTCTCTTTCTCCCTGTGTAGGCAGAGTGTTTCTAAGTGTTGATTCATTCATTTTGATACACTTCCTTCTGAGTTGGAGGTAGGCTAGCAGGAGTCTGCAGTAATCCCAGTAGGAAGTGTCTCCATCCCCCTCTGTTTATCTGTATGGCATAAAGTTCATGGGAAGGGGGATGGAACAGGCCAGATGCTGCTTGCCCTGCAGCTGCTGTTAGCAGGCCACAGCCAGTCCATACAAAAAGTTACTGAACTCCAGGACATACAAGCAACTTGTTTAGAGTCTCCATGAGCCTATGAGGGATTGCAGTTACTCTCTGTTCATGTTTAACACCGTGCCTTAGCTCCTCATTCCTGTAAATCTTGATAAAGGTTTTAAGAAGTAGAGTTGAAATAACAATATTTGAAGCAACGAAGCTAGAAGAAATGATAAAACATTGTATTTATTGCATGGATTTGACACAGAGAATTCCTCTTGTGTTGATGGAGAAGGATCTTTGAGGTGCATGTTCCTGTCAGGCATGTTTTGTGCTGTGTGACTATTTGCTCTCTTTTTCCTTGAACATCTTTTTTGCTAGAGAAACATAAATATTTATTGGTGTTAGGGTTTTTTTTTTTAATACACTAGTGTTGCTGGATTAAACAGTTCAATTAGTACAAATCTGGTTTCTCAGGTCAGTTAACAACTTTGTTCTCCCTGTCAGACCTACAGTTTTGTCTGTAAATTCCATTTTCCTGATCAGCAAAGAGGAGAGGGTGAAAAGGAACCTGAAAGCAGAACAATGGAAATACAGTTGTGTTACACAAAGGGCTGATGTAACTGAGCCTTGATTCACTGTTATTTAAAAAGACAATTAACGTCTTTAAGGGTCTGTATAACAATCTTTGCACTTAAAGAGGCAAGCACCAAGGATAAACTTTGATGAAATACAAGTTACAGCCTGAGCTAAATGCCAGTGAGAGCTGAAGGACATAAACACCTCCATTGCTAAAACTGCTCTGATCAGACAGGGAGGTTTATAGCTTTCCTCCACCATTTTATCTGTTCCAAATCACTTCAGCAGTGTGTTCCCCTTTGTGTCCCTTCCTTTGGAAATCTTTGGGTAATATCAATTATTCAATTGTTTAAGCACAATAATAGCTATCTGTTCCCCACCTCATACTGTGGCTCTTAGTCGTATGAGCTCAGTGTAGATTTCCTGACCTGGATATTTGTTCTGGCTCTGGTATTCTCATGGATAAAATTCCCAGTACAGGTGCATTATCCATGAGATCATTAATGTAGTTCCACAGCGTGGCAAGCGTGATTTCCCAAATGACTGGGGAAGTTACCAGGGCTGTAGTATGCGTGACTTGAGTGATTTATGTTGTGTCTATCCTTCAGTCAAAAGAAGGAAAAATCATTTCCATTTTTATTGCTGACTCTGTAGGAGCTCACACACGGGGTCTAAATCTTGCCAAAGGCTGCTCTGCATCACTGTTTCCTCTTGTGCAAGGCTTCACCAAAAAGGTGGTTCACAGAGTAACAAACACTGTATGCCCCAATCTGTGTTTTAGTATTGCCCCATGTAAGGCACCTCTGGCTCACTTCTCTCAGTATGTCAAGATTTGAACATTTACTCTTTGGGGTATTTCATTGTAATCACAAGACTGCTGGACCTCATAGATATGTATTAGAAATTTTCCGTGGTGATGGTGGAAATTGAATTCCAAAAGACCTCTTAACCTTACCTTACATCTAATATTATTAAATGGCTTTGGTTTATATCAACCCCGCAAAAGAGGCAAAGGGAATTTCTGTGTAATATAGCATTTTTTTTCCTGTGCTCTCTTAGGAGGTGTTTTTAACAGGCAGGTAACTGTTTCCCATGATTTCTGGGTTTGCTTGGCATGCAGCTTCATGAAGGCAGAATTAAGGCTGCTGGGATGACCTTGCTATTTCTGCAAGTTTAGGTATTTTGAAACAACATCTCACCTTTTCAACTTCATTTCTGTATTACTATTATTTTGTTATGGCAAGATTCTGATGACAGAAGAAAGAAACAAACATATTAGGTTACTGGCAATCAATTCAGGAAAGCTCTCTTAGAAAGAATACCTGTGGGGGATTCATCAAAGTGGAGTGATATTGCAATTCTTCAGTCAGCTGCAGATTGCAGCTCCTTTAGTTTTAACACAGTAATTTTAGGGATCTGTAAAGCTGAGAGCCAAGGAAAACAAGAATAAAGGCTAGAGAATGTGGCTTTGTTTTCTCATACCAAGCATTCTGGGTTGGTAAAGCACATGATGTTCCAGCCATTCTCGTCTCTCTTCCTATAACATCTCATTTGCTGAGATCCAGTGCACTATGGTTGCATTACGTGGCCTGAGCCCAGAAAAACCACAATTTCACCTTCAAAAGTACATGTCAACTAATAGCAGTCAGAAACACATTTCCAAGATACAGGGACCACAAAAATGTGTTTACTTTTCTCTTACACTTTTTAATCGTAGTTGAAATTAGCCCTCTTTTTCACTCGGACTTGCTCATGCTGCCTACGGGTATTGTGTCTGTCTTACATGAAGATGAGGAGAGTGAAATATCCAGCCCTAACCTGGTGGCAGTTCCTAGCCACCAGATTAACTTCCAGCCTCCTGCTTTCTCCAGGAGGAATAAACCCTCTACCTGTCCTCATACATGAAGACCTTTGACCCTTTCACCGTTTTTGAAGCGGTTGAATTTCCCACTCTCGAGTTATGTTTAATGTCAGATCAAAGCAGAGGGAAAGATTGCAGCTCTAACAGCTTATTCACATTCCTTAGATGTTTCCAACTGAAGTTCAGCTTGCTTTGGCAGCCCTGCTGCTGCTTCGTGTGTGGTGACCATTTCTGATGGGTTAGCAGGTCCCTCTCTGAGACCCACTGCTGCTTCTTCGCTCTGTTCATTTTCTCACTGCTTTCTCTGTTTAACGAAGGATTTATTTCTAAAATGTAGACAATAGCTGGAGCAGAGATTTTTAAATGCATCAAATATTAGCTGCTTTTGTTTTGCTTTTTTTCCCAAGTGATTGCTATGTTGTTCTTGCAACTGTTAAAAGACCATTTTGTTGATGAGAACAGAAGGCTTTTATTTATTCATAGCACTGGGAAGGATTGATCTACACAGAAAGATTAAAAAGAACTAAACATGGTCAAATTGGGAGGGGAAAATGACCAAGAAGGATGTCAGAATTAATAAGAACAAGAGTTAGTGTAGCACTGGAAGTGTGAAGTAACAGCTCACGTACATCCGCATGCAGGACTGTTCTGGACAGCAGCATTCCCTGACATTGTGATTGGGCAGGCTTCAGGGCAGTCTCCAGGGGTGGAGTCAGGAAGGCCTTGGCAAACGTTATTTGGAGCTGGTTTGCTCATGGAGCAGCACCACTGCTCCTTGGCACTGGGTGTGGGCCCGTTAACCCACAGCAATCTGTTCTCTCAGCTTCCTCCGGATGAGCCCATTGCACTGGAGCAGGGAACGTTTGAAGTGCTTTTCTGCAGAGCCGTGGGAAAGAATGGCACTCACTGTTCCCTTTCCTTTGGCAGGAGGCTTACAATGGGTTGTGGACATTTTCACTTACTTTTTTCCAGCTGAGAGCTATAGGTTCCTCTTAGCAGAGGATGCCAGAGGAGATGACTCTTTGCCCTGGCTGGTAGAGCACTGCCAGTGCTGTTTGATCCCTGTTTTGACTCCCTTCTCAATACAATCCCAAACCTTTCCTTGCCTTTCCTTCTCCAGATGTTGAACGAAGGTAGCAGTCAGGCTTCAGGTGGTGGTGGAGAATGCTATCCCTGTGTGGGGCACACAGGAGCTGAAACCACAGCATGTAGTTGCAGGGTGAGAGTTCAGATACTGCAGTACACCATGGAATTCCTTAGGCAGTGAGACAACTGTGAAAACCTGGAGCAAAGTCATCCTGCAGAACAAATAGCTAGTGAGTAAACTTAGTTCTGCCTTCCTTTTCTAACTCTGTTTCCATTGTGGGGATTCTTATGGAAAGAGATAAGCTGGGAGACCACCCTGTAGTTATCAATGAGCTCCAGGCAATGTGAAACCAGTTGTTTCTGACCTCCAGCTCTTCTGGAGTCACTGATCTTGTAGCACTGGATCTCAGAGTAGCTGTGACAGCTTGCTGAGGAAACCAGGATGTTCAGTTTTAGCCTCTTTGAAATTATAGGGAAAATAATTGCTACAGCTAAGATGCAACTTTTCCCGTGCATTGGACAAGCTCTTGAACACAATCTTTCAACTGGACAGTCTATTTCCCCTTGCTTTCTTCCAGGTTGCTGCATGGGCCTGGGTTATTTTGGTGGTTGTGAGATGGTACCTCCCAGAGGAACCATAGCTCATACAGGAAAAAGTCCTCTGTATACACCTCCAATAACATAATGACACTGAAATGTGCCCATAATTGTATCATAATACAGTGTAGCCCAAGGGGAGTATCCTGTGGCACATCAGGCAATTGTTAGCACTTTGAGATGGGCTTTATTAAACAGAGGTTTCCACATTATTATTGTTATTTTTGAGGAGCTCATTACAGACTTCTGCAGCCTGGTCTTGCCCTGGTGAAATGATCTCTGCAGTTACTCTGCCACTTTAGCCCTCACCCTTCATTCACGCTGGGATCACACGGTCCCAAATCTCTGCATGCACCACAGGGCATCTTTCAGGGCAGTCAGAGTTGTTTCCGTTTGAGAGGAGAAACTACAGAACAGAAAGAAAACTCTGGGTGAGTCGTGAAAGTAAATACCTGCAGTGTCTCTTGCTCCAGAGGAGACCACAAGTTGGGACTTGGAAAAGCAAGGGCAGCCTTTGTTTTGTTTATCGTGTGAAGGCAGATGAAACAACACTGTCAGGCTAGGAAGCAGCTAGACCACAGCAAACTAAAAATAAAGAGACAGTAAGGCTCTGCACAGCTGATGTGTCTGATGGAGCACACATACGCTGCAGTGGAGTATTTTGCCTAAAATGCTTGGGGTAGGAAAGGTGCAGGGGATACTCAGACGTGTTTCCTCTCTACTCCACTCAGAGGGATGAGACTTTATTTGTTTCAGGGACTTCCCTGCTAATGTAAAAGTCGGGAAGACATAGTCTTGCACCTATCTTTTAGGCAAGAAAGTTTGGAAATTGTGAGGACTGGATACACCTTTAGCACAGATGCATAGAAGAAAGGGCACCTGAAATCAGACACGTAGTGTCATCTACCGTGAGCTATGAAAACTTGCCAACCACACCCAGGCTGCTCAAAGCAATCTATTTGTTTATCTGACCCTGACCAATTATTATATTTTAAGTCAGATTTTACTGTGATACAGTCAGTGAGGTAAGACAGACAGGTAAGTTCTCTGCTTTAACCCAGAGCTGGATGCAGGCATTGTTGGGATAGGGGGAAGGACAGTGCAGATGCTCCTTCATCACTTCTCCTACATGTGGGCATCACTAGATGATAATGTTGGGCTGCAGTAAAGATTGCAAAAGAATGGTTGTGGTTTCCTCAACTCCCCCAGATACTCTGCCCCTCCCAACTGCTCAACCATTTCCTCACTGCTTTGGATCCACCCTGGAACAATAGCTTATTGAATAAACAACATGTCATCCAGTTGAACAGGATCTTTGGCTTGGGCCCTCGCTCAACTGAGCTCACTTGTCATCCAGCAGAGCTGCAGTGTGAGCTCTGAGGAAGCAGATGTGGGACACACTTTACTCCAGTCATGCCCCATCCACCTTCTGGCATGAGCCATTCTCTTTCCTCCCTCCACCAGGTGATGAGAAGAAGGTGCTGGAAAGCCAGCTCCCCCAGCTTTGTTGCAAGCCCACTTTTTGAGGGAATCCCTTTTGGGGCATACTGGGATCTGGGGGCCTGGCTTTTTACTCCAAAAGAAATGGGCTAGGCAACCCACCCGTTATCCTAATTATGCATTTCTTACTAATGAGCAGGGGGAGAAATGTCAGTGGGTCATTCCATGAGATAGTACATCTTCTCAGCAGCTGCTTCTTGAACAAAGCCTCGCTGTTGGCCTTCACACAAGGAGGCGTGAGGCTGGAACAACAGTCCCAGTGAGCGCGGCCGCAGCGGCAGAAGGAACAGAGTGCTCCTTTTTGAGCACAATGGCTGAGCGTGGGGCTGTCAGCTCTGGCCACTGTCCAGACCGTGGTCCTCAACCTGTCACTGCTAACTGTTAACTGCTGACAGACAGACAGCATGACAGAGGAAAGACAGGTCGTTCATTTGGAAAACTTAAAAGGCTTTTTCTTCCCGAGAGGGTTGAGTCCTTCTGGTTTCTTTTCCACAGTTCTGCCTCTCAGATGAAAGATAGCTGCCATGATAAAGAGGAGTGGGCCACTGAATTTGTGTGTGGTGCTGATAATGTTGGGCCTAAGTGATAGGCATTTTGAAGGAGTGGTCCCAGTAATCAGGAATAAAACATCCTTTATTTGGACAAATGGTTCACTTTGGTGAATTAGAGAAACTAAAGGGGACCTAGCCCTGACTGAACTTTGCTTGTTTCATCTTACAATCTGTTGTTTTGCTTTTGTTATTTCAAGATTCTGTGCAGTTGTCATCTGTACTCAGTCTTTACCTGTATAAATTAATCCCTAAATTAAGGGTCAAATTCTGCCTTCACAGCTGCTCATCTAAATCCAGCATCACCCTGTCACTGTGTCAGAAAGCAGGTTCAAGCTGCAACTTGTAATTGCATTCCCTATCAGTGCAGAAGGGTTGGCAACCTCATGTAATGTTTTCAACAGCTTACTTGCTCTCCCATAACCAGCTCTCTGCAGGCTGTAGGCGTATGTCTGCATGCAAGATGCTTGAGGGTGGAAGGACAAGGACCAGATGGTTATTAGAGCTAAGACTGAGAGAACAGATCCTTTCATGTTGCCAGCTATGTCTGTTTTGTGGGGCTACTGGAAAGACATCAAACTTGCTTCAAACTTCGTTCCTTTACTGACTTCTGTGGCAGGACATTAGTTCATATCATCAGGGCCTTTGACCTCAGAAAGCACCAGAGGAATCTGTATTCTTTAAGGGAAAGAATAACAAATCAGTGTTGCATATAATATCAATGGACCTTTTTCATTAATGGTGTGGACGATGGGATGGAGAGCATTTTCAGCCAGTTTGCAGGGTGGAAATTGAGCATATGATGAAAGGCTGCTGTTCACAGGGACCTTGACATGCTGAAGAAAGAGACTGGCAGGGACCTCATGAAGTTTCAATAAAGGCACTTGGGGAGCTCTGCATCTGTGGTGGAGTAACTCCGTTCAGCATTAAAGGCTGGGCACTGAATGAATGGAAAGCAGCTTTGCAGAAAAGGACCTGGGGATCCTCACAGACGAGCTGAACATGGGTCAGCAGTGTGACCTTGTGGTGGAGAAGGCCACCCCATACTGAGCTGTATTGAAAGATTATAGCCAGCAACCAAAAAGAAATGATTATTCTCTTCCATTCAGCATTTTTGAGACCACATCTGAAACACTGGGTCCAATTTGCCAGTAAAAGGAAAACATTGACATACTGGACCAAGGCCAGAGGAGGGCTGTCAGAACAATTAGGGTACTGGAGAACAAGAAGTGCGAGGAGAGGCTGATAAAACTGGGCTTGTTTAGCCTTAGAAGAGAACGAAACTTTAAGAAGCCTTATTTAGACTTAGAAGAGGGGATTGTGTTGCTGTCAACAGGTCTCCAGTGGGAGCGTGTGGTGACAGTAGAGCCAGACTCATGGAGTGTGATAGAATGAGAGGGAAGTGACACAAGTCACAGCACAAGAAATCCCAGTTATGTACAAAGAAAAATGTTTTCACCATGAGGGCAGTCAAATGTTGGAGCAGGACCCAGGGAGGTGGGGACACCTTTAGCCTTGGAGATATTTAAAACCCAGCTCATTAAGGCCTTGAAAAACCTGATTGAATGGGAAACACTTTGAGTAGGGGCTCGAACTTGATAATCACTGTAAGTCCCAGCATCAATTATTCTTTATGAACGAAAGAGCATCTTAGCTGCTAGTATTTGGGATGTTGCCTCCAAAAATAAAACATGGAGGGTTTTGAAATGGGTAAGGAAATGACCTTCTTAAAAGCAGACTTTAATGGTAGCTACAGTTAAAAACAGCTTCACCTTCAAGGAGACACTTCTTGACATTTCTGCACTATGAGAAAAAGAAAGTGTGTTTATTTCCACCTTTACAGGGACAATTTTTCCATAGCAACAGCATCTCATTGATGTGTCTAGCTTTCCTATTGTTTGTCAGGTATGTCTAATTTGGATGAAGTTGTTTCAGAAGCTAATTACTGACGATTCCTCACCTACAAATGTATCTTCATACAGGTGTGGACTTTGTCATCCTATTGAGTTACAAATGACTGTTCCGAGTTACTGAACACCATTCAAAAAGTAAAGGGAAAAATCATACTTTGTGTATATAACTCCAGTTGGATTAAAACATTATTTGGGTTCCTTCAATACCTTTTTAGATAGATAACAGGAGTCAGAGGAGCTCAGATTAGGGCCTATTTGAGCACTAACCTGGAGAAGAGCCTTATTAAGGACTGTGGTGTGCAAAGAGAGCTCTTATTTGCACTGAGCAAAGGCAAAGGACAGGCAGGTTTACAAAGAGAAGTAAACATATAACCAGTCAATAAATGGCCTAAACCTGCCATCTTCATTTTTAATGCTCTTTGTGCCCTGCCTACATTGGAAACTGAGACTAAAATTGTTCTTGCTGAACTGAACAGTCACAGTATCAGGGGGAATGATTCACTAAAGCAGCAAAACTTTCCAAAACTTCCAATAAGAGAATGTTTTTTCCTTATAACATAAGTAGTGGTCTGAAGTCATGGGAAGGCTCACTTAAGCTCCATGCATTTGTGTGTTTTGATCAAAACTGTGGCACTCAGCCTATTTTTCACCAAAACTTGCTATTAACAGACCCCCTGGGCCTACTCCAGGCAAACCTACCATACTGTGTGTGTTGGCACAGAGTGAAATGCCAGGAGCTGGTGCAGGGTCTAAGCCAACTCTAGGCTCCTTCTGAGGCATCAGCCTCCCACAGCTTCCTGTGCCTTCATGGCCCAAGCTCTTCAGTCAAGTTAAGGACCAGAGTTACACTTGACAAAATAAAGATGCAGAAGCAGCCCATATACTGCTTTTTATAAATTGTAGTTCATGTGAATCAACACAGACTATTATTTTAGAGAAGAAAATATCATTTTAGCATTTAAAGGGATGTATAAAGTCATGGTTGGTGGTTAGGGAAAATGATTTCAGAATTTTAGGAAATTAACCTTGATAATTGAAAGCCTCTGGCAGTGTGATCCTCTTCACTTCTGAGGCCATTGGTAAAGCAAAGCGGAACATCTGATTAACCTCTGGTTCATTTTCCAACCCGGATGAGATTCTCCAGCATCCCAGTAACATTCCTTTTGGCCTTGAACATCTTCCTTCTTTGTAATAACAAAATGAGGGTTGCAAAAAGTCTCACAAAACCTAAGGCCATCTGGAAGAAGTCTTACCTGAAGATATGTGTGGAGCTCACTTTGAAGTCTTCTGTGCATTCTGGCGGTGAGGGAGCCAGTTGCCATGGGGGGATTTTGGTTTCATGATGCACTAAGACATCAAACAAGAACTCATCAGCCCATTTCTGTAAGTAACAGCCAGTCCTCAGATAGGAGCATGTCCTGGTCTGCGCCAGCTGTGGCCAAATTTTAGTGACCTACAGTAGCAAAGCTCTTTTGCTTAGATTTCTGAAGACTTCCCTGGATTTCACGTGGCTTTAGTCTGGCCTGTGTTCTGTGATGCTTCAACAGAGCTGCAGCTTCAGCCGTTTTAGTGTCTCTTGCAGGTCGTCCTTCCCATTAGTCCTATGATCAATCCTGTATGATTCAGATCAGGATGTGGCTCACTCTGTACCACAGGAGCAGACTATGCAAGATGGTGTTTGGAAACTCCCACTTGGCTCTGCCACAGGTTTGTCTTGGCTCTCAGGAACAACACTTCACCTCAGCATATCTCAGGTTATTCATGAAAAAATCTGAATGTGGTGTCGACCCACTTCCAGAGAGCTTGAAGCTGAAAAACCCTGAGCTCCAAGAATGCAAAACCATCACTGTGAATGGCTCTTCACAGGCTGAGAGGAAGATTCAGCCAGTGAATAGAGCAGCTTATAATAAAACATCTCACCAATATTGAAAGGGATGAGGCAGAAAAATAAGCAAGGCTAAATTACAACTGTGTAGCTTTTCCTTATGTCCAAATTCTAAGCATGTGCTTTCAGAACTGCTAAGGAACAGGTTCTGTATGGAAAACAGTCAATCAGATGTCAGGTAATTACAAGCTGCTTGAGTAGTTTGGTAGTTACACATCCTTTGGCTGAATTTATCTTCAGGATTGCACTGGAAACTTGACCACTTCACTAAAAATGCAGAAAAGTTACCATGTCAGCCATTCTGAGTTATTCTAAGCCTGTGCTTTACTCCACCCTTCATCAGTATTGCTCCATGAATAGGAGTAACCTGTTCTAACCACAAGGTGAGATTTCCCAGAGCACTGAAACTGATGCTACAGAGCCTGTCCTGTGGCACTCGAGGGTTAATTTCTCTGAAGATATCGTCTGCAGATTCAGTTCATGGGGAGAGCTGTTATACCCACAGCATCTCTAATGCTGGGATTTATTCAGGGCTTGGCAGTACTCTCCAATCTGAGAATTCTTGTTTAGCTACAAAAATAAAATTTAAAAAAAAAAAATGCTGAATTGTAGATGGTACAAAGACTAATGCTCTCAACCCAGATCTCTTAAAATTGACATTCTCCATGCTGCATTTATTTTCTAGTTCTGAATTTATCCAAGACAAAGCCTGCTGGCAGATCCTGGCAGTTTTTCTAATGCTACAGAGAGGGCAGCCTGACCCATTGTGGTGCCAAGTTCATGCTCAGCTCAGCAGAGGGCTGGGGGAAGGGAGAGGAGGCCGAGGGCACTTCTGAACTGAGCCTGCCTGATACCACCTGTCCTGTTGATTACAGTCCTGTGCCTTTTCATGAACCTTTTACCTCTCCTGCCCAGATTTTGTAGAGAGCTCTTCCTGAGCTGCAAACATGCCCTTGCTGGCTGATTGTGAAGTAGCTCTCATAGCCCAAAACCAGCATACGGGTCCATGACCTTCAATAGATCAACACTTGTATCTGTGCATTGTTTACTGAACTGTAGAGCTGCCAGCCAGGATTCATTGTCTACTGTCACCCAGCTATGGTTTGAAATGAGTAATAGAGCACAGAAAGCAATACCCTGCCTGCTTGATCCTGGCTTTTTTGGTAAATATATATGTAGTGAGGAGAATTTCAGAGTTGAAGGGGGGAGATTTGCAGAGAAAAGAGTATGAAGTGGTAAAAAGCAACTGAAACAATAACTCTGAAATCAATCTCTACCAAGAAAGGACAGCAGCTTTGCTGCAAGATGGATTTAGGAGAGCTATTTTCTGCCCTGCCACTTCCCCGTGACTTCCCCCGTGCACCATCTAAATGCCACCCAGCCATGAGCCAACTGGCAGCATTTATGCTCTGGCACACTGGGGCAGGATTGGCCCACCCAGGAATGCTCCCTGCCAGGCTGGCTTCATCAGGAGGTTTTTTCCTTAATTGTGTTGCTCCCGGTCAGATCTGGTAGGATTTGAGTGAGCTACAGCTCTGTGCAAATGTACCCTGTTAAAAAAAAACCAAATTAAAAAAGCCTGCCCTTATTTCAAATAATCCACATGCTGCTCACCCATTGAGCTTGTGCAAAGTGGGTATAAAAAGCTATAGGCTCTGGGAGAGTGGTATTTCCTTCGTGCCTTGTCAGGAACAGGGACAAATCCCATCTAATGAGGGTGGCACTGCCATGTGGCAATGAGAAGGAGTGAAGCAAAAAGCGAAAATCTCTTTAACTCTGTGGGAAAGCTCCCTTTGGACAGGCTGATTGAGAACTGGAAGTGCAACCCATGGGGAGAGCTGACCCTGAATGGAGGGCCTTGGGATCTCAGGTTTGTTAGTGACCTTTTGGCAGATTAATTGGTAAAACACCTTACTGGTATCCTAGAACACGAGTCCTTCTTTTTGGAAACATTATTATTCATTTGCCAGTTGCTTTAAAAATTATATAACCAACAACCCTGTGCCAAGATTGCTTTGGAATAGAGAAATGCTGTATTCTGGTGCCAAGAATCTCACAGACTAAACAGAACCCACTGGGAGCCCTTGCTCTAGATGGGAACTCGTGTTTATTTTAACATGTAAATAAATCGGATGAAAAATGGGTCTTTTAAATTCTTTTTGTTGTTGTTATTATTGATGTGGGTCCCCAGTGGGTGGCCTGCATGGAGGGGAACCTTTTGAAGAGAGCTTGAAAGGAAGTTGTGTCCGTCTCCCAAGACATTCGTCAGCAGCATGGAGGGAGCTCTTATATGATCCAGCTTTCATCTTCTTTTCTTCGTGATGCCTAAACTACTGTAGGCAGGGAAGAATTGGGTCTGTCTTCCCCAAGATTAATGGATTTGATTGTTTTCTCAAGCACAGAACTATCCAAGGCACACGCCTGGATTTTGCAGTGTAAGTAGCTGGGATGATGCTGTGGCAGCGTGCAGGGCCAGGCTCCCTGCTCGGCCACCCGGGGCGGGGTCATGCACTTGCAGCACTCTTCAGGAGGGGAACAACCAGGAGGGTTGTGCACACTCTCAGGCAGGGCAAATGGAACCATCTTTAATAGAAGAGCAAGAAATGAATGGCTTTTGTTAGGGGAAAAAAAAAATGGAAATGTTTTCTAGTTAAACAAGCTGTCATTTAGGACTTAATAGCATGTGCGTGTTGGAGAGGCAGCCCACGTGCCAGCCGTGCTTTGGAATAAATGGGCAGGGAAGGGGAAGGGGAGTGTGCAGTTCCACTCCAGCGCTGGCCTTTTCATTGGAAATCCTGACATTTTGAATTGGTGCCCCAGCTGTTTTAAAGCTGGAACTTGGATCAGAAAGTTAATGCAAGTGGATTTTCATCCTTGTTTTTAGCTAGGAAAAAAATTACAGTTTGCACTCTGCTTTTTTAATTTATGGGAGTAAAACAGGAGAAGAAAATTATATATGTTTTTAAAACTAAAATAAAATACCAAGGCTGCTTGCCTCTTCCACTGAAGGTGAAACTCTAGCTACCATTAGCGATACCTTAAGTCATATGTGGAGAGCAGAAAAAAGCCCTTCTCTGCTCTTAGATCAGCAGCATATAGGTCAAGTGAACTTGTGAGACCCTGGATTAACTCCAGCAAAGTCCATGCATTTTTTTCTGTAGTATCTGGGCATTGATGCTGGCTCTATGTCACACCAGAATAAGTCTTTGAAGACCAACTCCGTTACTAAATAAAGTCACCTCACCAATACTTCAGGAACTTATATGCTCCTCAAGAAAGAGAGCAAAATCTCAGTGCAAAACTGCAAGAATAACTGTTAAAAATTATAGTGCCTTGTAAAAATTACTATAGGCCCTAAATAAAATCACATAGTTAGTGCTTGATTGGTGATAGTGTCTCTGACTCCTCAGAGCCACCATAAGTTGTGCTTCGCTGATTATATATCTTATATTATGTTGTGATTTTCATCCCATGGGAAAAGAGATTATACAGGAATCATTTCATTCATCAGCAAAAGAAACTCTTTTTCAGAGGAACTCAGCAGCTACTCAGCTATCTACACTGGCTTTGTGCAACATTTTCAAACCATTGATGCCAGTAGCCTGGTAGAAAAAGGTTTTTCTGTGAGCTGTCTTTTGCTTTTATGGTCTTAAGGGCTGGCTCGGAAGGTAGCACTGCAGAAGGGCCTGAGGAAGAAAGTGGAATACTGTTGTGAATGTGCTTTGTGGAAGAGGAAGTGGACTCCATATTCCTCTTTCGTGGACCTTAGCTTCACCAGCCACGCCACAGCAGCTTCCTGATTTTGTGACAGGAATGACAAAACTGCCCCACTCCAGGCAGTGTGGGAAGTGACTGTGGCATGTGCAGTTTTTCATACTGTCTTGGCCCCTTCATCTCGTGGCATCCCAGGACTTAGGTTTCTAGTCTGGCCACAGTGACTGCTGTTTGTAAATGCAGCTCCTTATTTTGCAACACAAACACTCACATGGGTTTTTTCAGCATGTTTTCATGAGTAACATAATGTTCCAGGAAGACTTTTAAGGAACTGCAGTTCAGAGACAAATTCAGCAACAGCATAAGAAATGGGCAAGTCTTCTAAAGCCAAAAGAACCACGTTTGTATCCATTAGAGAAGAATTGGCTCTTAGCATTGACAGAAACAGTTTGCCTTGTCGGCCAGAATTAACGACTGCTCTGATATGTACCAGGTCATTTTGTTTGTCATCTCTGAAGTACAGAAAAGATTTCAAATGGCTTTAGCAAGATGACTGGTTCCCTGCTCCCTAGCAATAAGGCACAAATAATTTTAGTTTAGAAAATTGACTGTTGCTTTTTTTTCCCTAACCAAGACAACAAACAATATATCTCTGTGTGCACTAGTCTAAAAATATCTCAGCTCTGCAAATGTGTCTCTGATGTGGGAGGAGAATGCTTTCAGTTTGCTGCACTCTTTGTGTGAGGCAAGTGAATAAAAACTACCCAGCAAATGCTGAAAGGAAAATGATTTTCCTAACCTTGGAAGGGAAGAAGGAAGCTGATGGACTTGTGCCTTCAGGACAAGGCTCTCTGTTGGTCAGAGAGAGACAGAATCCACCTGTGGTTCCTAGCTACATGTTTCATACATAAAACACCCAGGGTAAGAGGTCATTCTGTTGGCTACCATATCTAGTGGTTGTATAATGTGCCTGTGTGGGAAAACCCGTGTGTTCACTGCATCTCTACTGGTGGTGCTAAAGAAGGTATGCCCAGGACTACCCAGATGTTACTAAGGATAAGCATATGTTGAGCTGTATTTCAGGTTCTCAAAGAACATAAAAGTGGAAGCAGTGGTGAGAGGGGATCCTCTCCTTTTGGTTCCTGATGTGAAAGTAATCTTCCTGGGAAAGACCATAGGCCTGTGTCAAACTGGTTTTTCTTCCAGTGGAAACCAGAGCTGTGGGAGAAGAGGAGGGTGCACAGCTAAGGCTCAGTCAGGTGGACACTGAGACACTCAACCTCCAAGATTTAGCTGTAAAATAAGCACAGCAGCTGACCTAGATGGCAGCTTGATCAGAGTCAAGGGACCATGATCTATGTCCTAAATCCTAGGACAGCTTACCCTGCTTTCTTCTGGCTCAGATGTCTCTGTCCTGGTGCCTCTGCTCTCCACATGCAGCAAAATGAAGAGTAGGTACAGATGGAGGGCAGAAATTTCACAGTGCCCTCTGTGCATCAGACTTGATTCGGTTGAAGAATGGAAAAAAATTGGGGAAATCAAACCAGAACAGGCTCCCTCTCTGTGGTAAGTCTGTTCTGAGGGCAGTAAAAATGCTTTGTTGAGCAGGAATCTGCAGGATGATCTCGGAGGTGCTTCCTCTGTGTATTTGTTCTGCCAGAGGAACACTTGCTTTACATGGTACTGACAATACAGGCACAGTCTGTTGACTTTTCCAGATGTTGATTGTCCTGCTTTGAAGCTTCTTCCTGTTGTTTTAGTTGTTTGTGTGTCTGAATGGTGGATTAGATGTACTGCTTGTTAAACAAATAATTAAACATTGAGAGCTTTGAAATCCAGTATGTTTAATTAATGAGCTTTTCTCACTTGATGAAAAAGATGTGTACTTGATTCATTACAAAACAAGTATAGTTTTTCAGTAGTGAACTGTTATGACAATTTGAAGTGTTTACTAGTTCATTAATAATTTTTTCATAAAACCTTAAAAATTCACCAAGCAGAAAATCAAGGCTTCACAGAACACTTGCTGTGTTGCCTTGTGTGTTGTCTCCCACAAATTTTCCACCCATGTGCTTTCTCCAGTCTTCTCCTCTGCAAAACCATGCTGCCTTGTAGCCTGGGATTAGAGTTAATTATTACTTTTAGATCTTGCTGTACCTTGGACCAAGGTCTGTGGTGATGCCCCATGGTGCTGATGGTGTACAAGTGCAAAAACAAAAAAAAGCAGTCCTTGCTCAGAGGAGTTTCAGTGGAGCTCACACATACAGGCATCAGCTGCAATGCCTTGTGACACACTTCATTAACTGCTGCACTGGCTTCTAAAGCTGAAACACTCTGGAAAGCTGTATCTGCTGCATCTTGTGCTTTAAGTTATCTCTCCAAGTCTGAATGCATTTTGTAAAGGGCAGAGAGGAAAGCAGAGGCAGGCTGTTGCTGTCTCCCAGTCAGTGGGGTTTGGATATTGAAATGAGCTGCTGAAATGGTCCCTTCCCATCACAGTGGGCTCTCAGGATAGGTTGTGGCCACCATAGTGAGGTGCCCACCTGAGCAAGCTGCCACAAGCTCAGGAAGATCATGGGAGAGGGTTTAGGCTGGCATGTTACACCTTGTGCACCAGAAGAGCCATACACATTTCTTTCAGTGGCATCTCCCTCCCGTGGGCTCCAGACCCAGCATTGTTCCTTTGTGTGGGCCACCTGCAGAGGGAAAGCATCGATGAGAATTTTTAATTATGTGTTTTTTTCCCCTCAGCCAGACAGCTGAACAGCAAGCAGGACACCCTGTTCTCATGTCTCTCACCAGCAGCATGACCTGTGGTGGGATGAGAGCAAAAAAGGGTGAGGTAGGCTCACCTTCCCACATCACAGTATCCAACACCAGTGAGAAGTCCATTCCATCTCCAATTTTGGGCAGAAAATAGAAGCAGAGGGCTTCAGGAATAAAACAAATCTCTCCGAAAGCTAATAAACACATAATAGCTTCTTTCCCAAAAGCCATTTGGGCATTTGCTTCAAACAGACCTGTCAGATTCCAACAAGCTTATTGATTAACAAGGCAGTAAAGGAAGAGGGTCTTCAACCTGAGCTTGGCTGTGGGCTCTAACAAAAATCCTTCCTCTGCACACCACTATCTGTGCTGTAACATGCTGCTGCCCACTGCTGCTGCAGTGCCAGTGCTAAAGCAGCAAAATCATCTTTTCCGGCCTACAAGAGCTCTTTGGGAATTGAATCACACCATGCTCCAGCTCATTAAATCAAACACTCCAGCACCAAACCTTGCCAATGGCCCCCCTGCCATCATTAAGACATTTATTTCTAATGTGGGACTCTGTGGTCCTGGAGCTGCTCCTCAGCTGTGTCTGGGAATCATTGACTTCACAGTGGTGGCACTTCTCGCCTTCAACCACAGAAAACTCCTGACACTCTTCTGTTAGTACCATTGCAATTCAACATGTGTTGGTGCTGAGGGAGTGGTAAGCCTGGAATTCCTGACCTAACCCCTGGCTCTGCCTGTTCCTGAATCTCCCACCCTAAAATCTTGGAGTTACGCCTCTAGAGAGGAAAACAGATAGTGTTGATGAATCCTGAGGCAGGAGTCAAGCTCTGCATTCCTCCTAATTGTTTCTACCATCAGTTGGCCAGGGAGAACATTTCACCCTACAGTGGTGGTGTTCTCGCTACAATAAAAATGGATCCAAACCATCCCCTTCCCCCAAAGCTGGAAACATCAAAATATGTGAAAAGCCAAGATACAAATTTTGCCTGAAGAATTATTGTTCCCTAGGCAGATTTCTCCTGTCCCCTCTCTTTGTTTTATGGCTTTTCCGTAATAAATAGGGAGCAAAGGCTGAAAAACAACATGGTCCATAATTTCTGCTTTCCCATGACTATAAGCTTTAAGGAAGAGCACTGAAATTGGCAAATTTACAGCAGGATAGCTGAACTCAACATTTGACCTGCAATTCCCATTTCCTCATCTTCCATAGCAAAATGTTCCTGCTGAAGGTCTGAGGATCAGTTCAGTCCTCACCTGAGCACTCAGGGTCAGGCTCTGCTTTTGCCAGGAGGGTTGAGCACTTGGAAAGAGAAAGAAATATGGATAGTGTGTGGCTTGTGTAAAAGTTAGTGTTTAGAACAAAACCAGTGCAGGTATCCAAGGGTGGTATAGTGGTTTGGACAGGGTGTGCTGCCACACTCACCCATCCCCACAGTGCCTCTGAGGGCTGGGTGCTGAGGCACCCCACAGTGTGCAGGGACAGGCACTGCCAAGCTCTCCCCTCTGCCTAATATTCTGCTTATTTACTGCATTCTTTAGCTCTGATATGGCCCCACAGCCCCAGCAAAAAAGCATCATGCTGGTGGAGATCCAGCACAGGTCCCCTCATCAGACTGAGATTGCCTAACAAGCCCAGAGCTGGGCTGCTCATTTCTTCAGGCAGCTCCCATTTGGCTTTTACTGAAGGGAAGGGAGTGTCAAGTTGGAATGTGCTTTTTATTTACATGTTTTTCTGCATATCTCCAATCTGACCAGGATGTAACCTTTTTTGAGGCATGTGAGCCAATGTCAGCTGACAAGCCTGGCTTCTTTGGAGTGGCTTTCAAAAGCAAGCCCCACAGCATGAGACAATATGGGATTTGAGGAAGGAAGGTACTTGTAGAAGTACACATTTCCAGGGTCACAGGATTTTTCATTATAACAGACTCCCCAGAGCCCTCACACCCTCAAATACTCCTTCCCTGAACTCTCAGCTTTGTCTTCCTGTGCATCCAGTCAGTATTATTTCATCTAGAGAGATGTGTAGTTTTGGAGGGTCTATAATCACAGGTGAAGTCATGCTCTGAAGTCATGCTTTCTGACAGGACTGACTGAGTTGTTGTTCCTGACTCCAGGGTAGAGCTGCAGTCTGAACACACTCATGCCAAAAATAGAGGGAAGAATTTAATAACCATGACATATTGGGCCAGATCATGCCAGCCTTCATTCAGATTTTGTTTGAGCAAAGCGAGTTATTTTGCAGGGGCGTGTTTGGTTGGAAATGGATGCTTAGACCTCCTAATTCTAGATTGGCAACTTGTAAACATGTGGTTTGGATTCTCACTTTTAAAGACTCATGGGAAGGGTGTCTGCAATGAGCTGAGCACACACAGCCTGAAATTATCACTGAGCCACTGCACAAACACAGGGCTGGCAGAGAACCACACGAGCTGGGTGTGAAGCCAGGTATTTGTGAAAGAGTTGAACAGCTTTTGGATGCTGAGTGTGCTGTGGAGATGTGCACCAGCAGTCACAGCTCTGTGCACTGCCCCTCACACTGCCCTGTTAAAACCAGAGGTTCCTGTGGGAGTGCTGTGATGAGGAACTCATGAAGCTGTGATCCTTGGGACACTTCTCTGTTGTCTCCCTTGGTGTTGTGTCACTTGCGTGTGGAGCAGTCTCTGGTTAGTTCCAGTTGCTGGGTGAAGGTGGTTCCCCTCTCTTGCACCCACTGTTTTTGCCACTGGCACTGTGGAATCACTACAACAGATTCATTCCCAGCAAAACCCAAAGCAAATAGCTTTACATCAAGGATGAACCTGGCCTTTCATTATTAATAGCTCTAAAGGCAAAAGATCAGAGAAAAACATGTCAATATTCTTGACTGTATTGATGTTTGGTCGTGCAAATGTCTTTCATCTAATAGAAGGGGTCTGAGTTCCTCACCCTGAAGCTTTCTCAGCTGGGGGATTCAAACTTGCAATATACTCATTCACTCGAAGAAAAAGTTTGGTTTCTTGGAGGGGAAGAATGGAAAATAGTAAAATAAAAGACCACGACCTAGCAATGCCCCCTGGCTAACCTTGTGCAAGGGGCAGGGATAGCATCAGAGCAAAGACTTGCTTGGCTTTCCTGTCCCACACATGCAGACAAACTGCTACTCAGACTTTGCTCTGTGCCATGTGAGTGGGGAACAGCAGTTTAGTAGTTAAAACCAGGGTCAAAAGGGGGGTTCATTTAGTTATTAATAAAAACCCCCAAACCCCGCAGAAATTCGAGGGGGAACTTGTCACGGCATTGCACAGGTATTTCTTGGATTCCACAATCGTTACTTTGACTGTTACAAGCAGTGCCACTGTTATGTGGCAGGACATGGGGAAATTCTCCACACTGAGGGCCAAGGAGGCCATCCAGACTGGCCTCTGTCTCATCCAAAAACAGACCAAAGACTCACAGTTCCAGAGCAAGGAGTCATGGCCCATTTACAGACCCCGGGCCACGGGGGTTTGCTGTCTCTGCTTGCTCAGCTGGAGTACTGCAGAGAAGGAGAGACTAGAAGCAAGTGAGGCAGCACTGGAGAAAAAAGAAGCTGAAGTGCAGAGCTCTGTTATGGAAAATGTTCCTCTCTCTGGACTGTTCAATTCGTATTAACCTGCTACATTTGGAGTTGAATAATAGGCAGATAACACATTTGAGAACCATAAAGTGAGTGGACTGCATGTGTATAAAAGTTGTAAAAAGCTCACTTTCCATCTGTAACAAAAGTCAGTTTAAAGTTAATAGATCCTCTAGCCACACACATGGTTTCAGTTCTGGAGATTATCATGATCTGTATTTTAATTTGCTCTTCGATTTGTTTCTGGTCACTGATCCATGGAGGATGCTTGCTGCACCATATTTTGGCAGGAATTAGAGTGTGTGCATGGAAAGCAGAACTGGTAATATGTTATTTATAATTGATCAGCATGATGTGTATGGGTTTTTCTGGCAGCCAGTGTGGCTGATTGCAGCCTTCACTGCCAAAAGACCCAGCCACAGAGACCACCCGGCAGGACAGAAAAAACCAAGTTTGGGGTCCAGTTTTTCCTAGATGGAGTGAATTTAGTCCAGCTTTTTATTAGAAGTTCTGCCTAATTTGCAAGGTGATTTTTTTGGGCGGCTTACAAGAAAGTTGAGACACACTGATTTCTGCTGGTACGACCACTGCCAGCAGATGCAACTACCTTTGTGGCTGTGTCAGCAGTGCTTTTCTTTGCTGAACACTGGAAGGGAAGCCATCCAGCACGTCAACAATTATCAGGCACTTCACCTCCTTTAACAAGTCATTGCCCCTTTGTGTCTATAAATGTGCCTCAGTGCCCACTGGAGAAGGCCTAAGGAGACACCCAGCAGGAAGGAGATGTTTGAGACTCCCTACACTCTATCCCATAGGGGTGGGATGAGTTTTCCCCTTCACAATTTTCCTTAACAACCTGCATGGAACAGAACCAAGCAGAGGGGCTATTTCTAAGGATGAATCCTATTTGTGACAGACAATAACATGCATGTGTGGTCAGGTAAACATGCAAACTGCTTCCCCAGGGTGGTATTAATTTCAAGCCTTTGTAAGCTCCAAACTGCCTGGGGGTGTGTTGGTGGTGATGCGGCTCCACCTCTGCCAGGGATGCCACTGTTCCCATGGCAACTCACCATCTCCTGTTTTGATCTTCCTCCTCCCTTCCATTAGGCAAGATAATTCCCAGATACAGAGTGAGGAAACAGTGTCCAGGTGCAGGACAGTGTGCATTAACACTTGTTTAGGAGGAAGATGCCACTGCAGGCTGTTGCAACCTCCATCACTTGACCCTTTACCTCCTACAGAGGAGGTTTCCAGCCCATGCAGTGCTCCAGGGTATCATGAGAAAAAGCAGGACTGTGAAGCTTATGCATATCCAGGCCCTGGAAAAGGCAGTGTCCATGGTCCATTAAGTTTATAGCAACTGTATCTAGTCTTCAGAATCTTTCTGTTTCTTGCCAAGATGCTACACAGCAGTTACAGCTGTACAGTGAGCCACCAGACCCAAGAGGATATGATCCCTGAGGCAAACCCCATTTCCCAGCATGCAGTGACCCATCAGCAAGGCAAGACTGCCCTTTGTCACCCTGATGTTGGAGGTTGCAAGAGGTAGATCGGTACTCTTCGCTCTGAAGAGCAGGTAGAAACATGGAGGAATAGAAGTCCAAATTTAAGGCTCCTTACAACCCCTTGGTATTCTATGATGCTATGATTTTTTTTTAAAAAGTCAGATCATGGACAGTATGGCACTTGACAGCTCTGTGCAGTTTCCTTTGCATTTCTGCAGCACTTTTTCTGTTGAGACATGACTGCAGGGGAAGGTGAAGTTAGGACAGCAACAGTCCAACAGGCTTATTTCTGCCAGGTCCTTTCTTGACTGTAACCACTGCTTCAAATGACTTATCTGTGTGCTCTCCTTTTCCCCTGCAGTTGGCCATGGGCAGAGCGAGGGTGATCGTATGGTTGTCTCAGATTTCCACGTCTTCATCAGGGACAGCTTGCAGCACATTGATCTCATGAAGAAAGAGCACCCTGAGCTGCCCGTTCTCATCCTGGGGCACTCCATGGTAAGCACCTGCCCCTACCCCTCCCAGCAGTACCCAGGATGTGTGTCATAGTCCAGTGGTACTCGTGTGGGTAGCAGGAAATAATTCATTCCACAGCAGGAAAACAAAACTACAAGGAACCTTCCCTTCCACTTAATTCACTGACTGATTTGCCAGCATGCTATAACCCTGAGATCTGCCTTGAGTAAAGCCAGTCCTTAACTTTTCTGCCCCCACCGTGGCCCTAATTAGTGCCATTTGCCACAAGGAGGTGTTTTTTAACAGGACCATTCATTCCCATGGCTATGTGGTAAGTCACACCAGCTCCCTGCAGTATCGGGCTTCCCCTTTCATTTTAACCAGTAACCAGGAGGTTAAGCCCTCCAAAGCTTTGTGAGCAGCGTGGATGCAAGCACGAAAATACCCTGTAGCCTCATTCTGTTAAACAACCTAACGGGAAAATGTACCAGGGATTAAGGCTGCAAAAACAAAGGCACTGATTTGGTGAACAGATCTGAAGCCTGATTCTGACAGCACGGGCCAAATCCCTTTATTCAAGCTAACAGTATTCCCACTGATGTCATTGATCTGCCCTCCCTGCCTTCCCAGAGGAGAGGAAAATGAATAAGTACTTTGGGATTCAGTCCATGCTCAGACAAGTAAGTGTTCTTGCATAAGAAGGCATGGCATGCTCTGAAGGGCTCCCGTGCTCCAAAGCCGCTGTAACAAGGAGCTAATTTCCCAGTGAGGTCTTTGAGATGCTTCTTGCTGCTGCACCGTTTAACAAGCTCCTGGTTCTCCAGCAGCATGGAATTTCACCAAATATTTCCCTTGGCAACTAATCCTCTGCAAACTTTCCCAAGAAAGCCCACCAGATCCCTTCCATGCCCACCCCTTGCCATCAGCCCCTGTCCTTGTGTGGGATGGCTCAGCCTGGCTGGCGTTCAGCTCCGGACCATGGGCTGGGTGTTTGCTGCCAGGCCCTGGGCACAGCACTGTGGGGCCAGAGGGGCTGGGGACACTGAGGAGGAGAATATTTAACTCCCATTAATTAGTGAAGATTTTCGCATGCCGATGGCAGCATTGCTGTTGCCCAGGTTACCAGGGGCACGGCACAGAGCAAGCCTGGCTTCACGGCATCTTCCCGATGCAGCACCAGTCTGTCAAGCTGATAAAGCTCAACTTATTTTTCAAGTCCCACCTGAACTACCACTTCAGACATTTTCTTCTTACTTCTTAGTCCTTTTAAGTAAAGAGGACACAAGGCATCCCAGGGAGCTGATGAGCATTGCATGGAGAGTTGAGTTCAATGTGACGTGAGGGTTTATAGCATGAGAACAGAAACCAGATCTCTTCTCTCCCACAAAAACCAGACACTTCCAGTGCTCCTACTCCTCCAGCCTTCCTTGCTGACCACACTGCACTATCAGTGGGGCAGAAGTAATTGCTTGCTTGGACTAAACCCCTTCCAGTAACAGGATTACTATACAAATAAGATGTTGGCACCTGTATTAAGCTGTGGGCTGTTATTTTGCATTGCAGGGGGGAGCCATCTCCATTCTGACAGCTAGTGAGCGACCCAGTGAGTTTTCAGGCATGCTGTTAATCTCTCCTTTAGTGGTAGCCAGCCCAGAAGTCGCTACTCCCATCAAGGTAAGAGTAAACCCGCGTTGCACATGGTCACCTTGCTCTTCTGCAGAAGGAAAAGTGTTAAGACCTCTGGCCTTGAAATGCAAAACCCTGCTGGGGTCTGTGCCACCCAGATGCCAGTCAATACTTTTCTTCTATGTGCCTCCCCCACAGTCCCACCTACTTTTCAGAGGGGAAGTGAATCCTGAACCTGTCCAGAAAAACCTATTTAAGCAAGAGTTGGGTACTGGTGGTAGCAGACTGTGCTTTCTTCACCTCACCCTGTGGCAGCCCACACAGCACCGTCCTTTCCCTTCCTCTCCTACAGCTTTCTTCCTGACTCATGCAGAGTCTGGTACAGTTGCAACACAGGCTGCTGGCTAAGTCAGGCCAGGGTTATTTTTGGCATTTGGGGGATGACCGATTTCTAATCAGAACCAAAGCTCCTGAGTCCCAGAAATCCTTTATGAGCCTCAAAAGAGGCTTCCAGCTAAAGCATTGCTGCCCCAGCTACATCCCATTTGGCTTGGTACCATAACTGGTTCTTGTCCAGATCATCTTTTTTGGTTTTCATTTATGCTTTCTCCCTCCCGCCATTCACATCTGCCCTCCAGAGCTGTTTCTGATCCACAATTGCATTGCCCAGTTTGCCCTTCCCCAGGGAAGTTCTGCAAAGCAATTGAGCCTCAGCTCTCTCCCCCTTTCTGCATTTTTATAAGAATAAACAACAATCCAGAAGCTGGAAGCAAAGGGAAGGAGCAGCTAAACCAGCAGGAAGGACAGAGCATCTCATTCCCACAAGACTCACTCCTTTACCCTTTCTTCTTAGACACTTCTCCTAGGGTTAGCTTCTTGTTTTAACTTACTTCTAAGCTATTTCTCCTTTTTTTTCTTCTGTGAGGAAGGAGACAAATTGCCTCAGCTTTCAGTATAATCCTGTCCCACTTTCTGCTGTAGCCAAAGCCATCTATGGACCTCACAAATCATTACAAGCACCAAAGGGTGCTTTCTAATCACCTCTTTTCCACTGAAGAAAATGCATTAGGACCTCTAGCCTTAAGATGGAAGATCCTGCTGCACCTGGATGCAGCAGATATTTTCCTTCTAAGTGCTTTCCCATAGTCCTACCTAATTTTAAGAGGAGAAGTGAATCCTGAAGTCATCCAGTCCAGGTAAACTTATTTCAATAGGAGTCAGAGTATCAAAGTCTGGTTTTAGGAGGCCGGTTACGGGTTCTTCATGGGTGAGGCTACATCTGGCATAAGTGTCCCATGAACACCAGTGCCCCTCCTTTTCCTTTTTCGGAAACAGAAAAAGAATAAATATTAAGAAAAAACAATAAACAGTCTGAATATGAGGGATACTGTTAGCCTTTTCTTTCTAATCAAGGAAAATAGAGAAAGATTGCTATACCTTTATCTTTTGCTAGATGCTAAACCCTTTCTGAAACAAGGACTCACTAATTCTGTGGGAACTAGCATTACTGTAGTCTGGTTTGTTGCAGATCTGTACCAGATGTTGCTTTACTTCAGTGTAAGAAATAAATGCAATGATGCATTATTTAGGTAGGAAATCCTATTCTCTAATGGAAGTATTTTGGAGGTGTTTATACAGTCTCTTTCCTAGAAAGTCTCTCACATGCAGTATTACAAGAGCACAGTCAGTTTCTTTCTCTTTCAAATCTATTGCTGCATTTCAAAACTGATAAAAAATTAATTATTCCTGAAATAGCTCTGCTCTGTCACACTCAGTTGAAATCAGTTCTCGAGCTGAAAAGGTATTTGCGAGAGGAAGGATTGAAAACAAGCAGAGTATTCCTGCATAAGCCACATTTTCCCATAAAGCTGTGTGGCTTTTTTCCTCTGAGAGTCAAAAAACATTTCATGGTGATTGTGCTTCTGAGGAACAAAGACTTAGTTTTCCCTTGGAACTGGTATGACTTCTCAGCCCTGGGCCATTTCCCAAGGACCATTGCATTCATCCCTTTGCTGGGGAAGTTTCCAGCTGAGCAAGAATTTACCTTGGCCTGAACAAACGAGGGCTCAAGGCAACAATAACAGCGAGCCAGATGACACACTGGGTCCTTCAGACCCTCTTAGAAATACCTTCCCTGATGGTGAGCCAGCCCTGGCAGCAGCAGAAGCGCAGCACATTTGCAGGCTCTGTGCAGGAAGATCAAATGCTGCTCTTTGCAGAAACACAGTTTCACCAGTGCCCTGTAAATCCTTTGTCCTGACGGAAGCATCCAGTTGCAAATCCAGTGGAGTGAGAGGGATCTTGCTGCCTTCCCCCTTTTCTTCTCAACTGATCTGGACAAAATTCAGCTCTGACTCTTCGAAGTTTCAAAGGCTGCAGAGACAGGAGTCACATATGCTGGCAAAGGGCAGAGCAGGGGTGAAAGAGCATCTCCCACTTCATTTCTGCTATTGAATGCTTTGAAATCATGTGGGCAGGACAACCACTTAGGAAATATTCCCTGGTGTTTAATCCTGTACTGACCCTCAGCCTATTGTTTAAAGACTCGCTACACAATATTCTCTCTTTACCTTTTGTGTTTTCCATTTTGCCTCTTGCTGATCTATTTCTTTCCAACCTGACTGGACATCATGTTGCTCACTGTCTTTCAGCCTGAATCTACACCCAGTAACACCGCAAAGGACTTTTCCTAAGGTATACTCAAACTGGGAGAAAGTACTATATTAAAACCTCTTCTTTTTTTTGCTTTATTCTGTCCAGTTTAGCAGAGATGATAGTCTCAGGTTCAGAGTCCGTTATCCTGCCTAGGATACATGAAGGTGCATAGCTCAAATCATCACTGCCTGGAGTTAACATGAAATGAAGAAAACCCCATTCCTGCTTGGATCATCATAAGCTCATACCTGCATTGTTGTCTAGTAAAACTTAATTTTTTGCTGACACAATGTCATAGCCAGTGAGGGACTCAGTATTCTGCTAGACAGTGACACTGGTTCCTACTCATACCTACCCCAAGGTACACACGTGTTCCCAAAGCTGCTGTGAGTCTTTACTGCTTTTCACTCCTGGATGACTTTGACTTCAACCTTGTGTTATTCCTCTAATATAATAATTAATCTGTCATGTGTCATGTGTGATCTGAAGTGCCAGGGAGTGCTTCAGAAGTGATTAGGTATCTGCAGAAACAGAGGGCACAGGGGACAGCCTACCTGCAAGTGCTAGCTGTGAACACCACAGGGCCATAAAACAGACCAATGAACACTAACTGCGTATTTTCTGACTTAAGTGGTGATCACTTAATTATAGGCAGCTATCAAAGATCAGAGCAGAACCCTGGTATCAACATGCTTGTAGTGCTATTGAAATGAAAGATGTTACCCTTTCTTCTGCCAGCAGTTTCCATCCTGGGCTGCTCAATGCTTTTGTGTGTTGTTCCCAGGAGACGTGTGAGCAATGGATTCCTTTAGCCAATGCATGCACACTTGGCTATTGTTTATTTACAGGTTCCCTGGAGAATATGCTTATCAAAACGAGTGCAGCCTAGGCAACTACTGCAAATGGCACCCAACATCACTTATGCACTGCAGCCTGAAATCTGAGCTGTGGCAGCAAGGAAAGGGTGATAAAAAACCCAAAAACCAGCCCTCCAAGAGTTGGAAATTACCTTTTCCTATCAAAGTGCTTAACTGAAGCCTTTTCAGAAATTAACCTAAGAATAAGGAAAAGGCACAGTACAATGAAGTTGTGCTGTTGCATGTGGATGGACAGCTGACGGCATTTCAGTCTAGCACACCCACTCCCTGCTCCCAGGAGCAGTTTAAACACTTTCCTTGTTAAGAGAAATGTTTTAAATATAGGACAGATCTTTCTCCAGAGTTAGCTGACAATTCTCAACTATTTAACTCCTGCACTGACTTCCATCAGCTCAGGATTTGGGCCTCTATGTTCCTTCTCTTCCTCTAACTGACTCTTTGACTGCTTCCTTTCCTCTCCCACAGGTTTTTGCAGCGAAAGTGCTCAACTTTGTGCTCCCAAACCTGTCCCTGGGATCGATAGATCCAAATGCAATTTCCCGGAACAAGAAAGAGGTGAGAACCTTAATGCCATTTTAAGTCACTGCATAGCTGGTATCTTGTCCCAGTGCCACCATTTCTCTTTTAGAAAAACCCACAAGTGTTTTTCTAAATCAGGAGGGCAAAAATCTGTGCTGCTGTAGAAAGGTGACATATCTCTGACACCAATGGAACTGACTGCACACAGAAGACTGTGGGAAACCAGCTGTTCCTCCCTGGGGTGTGCCTCGCACCTGCAGCTGCTCTGGGTACCAGATGTGACAGAGGGCTATGGGTGCAGTGGGAAGCACAGCAGCAAAACCCAACTCAGGGTGCAAACACGCTGCTAAAGTCAGCTTTTCCACCCCTGCTCTTTGCAGTGAAATCATGCAAAACCCTACAGTCCTGGGGATTTCTTTTCCGGCTTCCAAACCAAGATCACGTTGTGCCAGATGCATTCAAGCAGAGGAAAAGAGTGTACTTGACCCAAAGAACTTGTTACAAGGTCTCCTGGATCACACTCTGCTGCTGCTACAGCCTTTCCAAACAAATGATAAATTCATGCTGCACCCAAGGATAATACTTAAAGGAGCTGCAATTGAAGCAGCTGTTGCAACAACGCAGCTCCAGCCTCGCCACTGTGGCTGTGCGTGGAACTGTCCTGGGGTTGAGCTTTTATAATGCCACAATTATAAGACTGGGACTCGTCTCCTATTCCCACTCCCTCATGGTAATAACTGTGTCAGCCTATTCATGCCATCACTGCAAAAACAGGTGTCACTGCAACTGCTGCAACACCACCTAATGAGGGTTTTTCCTTCTCGCTGTTGTGGGAGGAGTGAAAGGAGAGAGTCACAAACCGTAAGTGAATGAAGGTGCTTAGGCTGGACCCAGAACTTGGTGCATTTCAGAAAGCAACTTGAATTATAGAAAATAGCACTCAAGGATGTCTCAAGAGCTTTGCTGGTGCAGTGGTCACTTGTTCCTGTGCTCCCACGCCAGCTCCCATCTCACTGACAGATGCTGTAATTTTCCCTGCTGTTCATGCAGTGGTTCATACCTTAGCTAGGAGTTAATAAATTGCCTTTCCCTGAGAAGGCAGCTCCACCAGCATTAGAATTGGAGCTCAAAGGATATGGGGCAAAGATCTGTGTGAGTGGAGTGCATCCAGCCTTGGCATATCCCACATCTTTGGCTCACCTATTCAGAAAACTGGAAAGCAAAGAGTCTCCCAGAATAGCCTCAAGGCTCAGGGTTGTTTCTTGGCACTGCCAGAAGGGTTTTTGTTCCAGTGACTTTCAGTTCACTTATCTGTGAAGAGAGCATAAAATTTCACTGTGTTGGAGGTGGAAAGATCCGAGGAGCTGAGGAAAAGACAGGACTAGCATGGAGCGAGATCATGTGCATCCACTGATGTACTGTGTGACATATGCTCAAAAGTACCAGATGAGGCTGCACAAAATATATGCTTGGGAAGAAGGTTGACTCCAGTCTAGCTGTAGAAACCCATTCTTAATTACATTCAGCTGCCATAACTTGTTGCATATAATTCAGAGAAAAGGTTTAAATTAGACAATCAGTTCACTAAAATGACACAGAGGAAATTTTTCACATCTACATTTGTATTTAGAGGATAAAAGCAGTCAGTGCTCTGGGGGAGGAGAGGAATTGGAGAGCTTTATTCCCTACCTGAAGAGTGAGCGTGGCTGCAATGTGTGGGTCTGTGCCTGCTTCTGCACTGATTTGTTATGTGACACCTGAACCCTGTTGCAGCTGCATTAAAGGATGTTTAAAATTTACAATATTTAAGGATGCCTTTAAATACACCTCCAAGAGCTGGATCCTCTGCTGGAAGATGCTATTGCTGCACTCAATAGCTTTGTAGGAGAAAAGTGATGATGTGGGGACATCCTGAATAATAATACAGTTAGGGAAGTGTCAGAGAGCTCCTGAAATTGGTGCACAGTATTGACTGAGCACTTCCGTGCTGTGGTGATGTTAGGAATCACCACAGCAACCACTGGACATACTTTATAATAAATGCTATTGTGTTGTCTTTCTAACCACGTATTTGCTGCTGCTTCGTCTGCTCTGTCATGCTTCAAGTCTCTAAAGCTTCCTTGGAACATTGCTTTTCTTCTGCCCTTTCCATGGAGCAAGGGAGAGCCTTTTGCAGTGGATAAAGGTGTAGGTCTGCTTCATTAGAGCCTGCCTACAATGGAGAGGTCTTCCAAATGAGACAACCACCCCCTGTGTGCTGTGCTGCCTTCTCACCTGTAGTGAGAACTGCTGACATAGCAGCTGGGTAGCAATGTAAAGTGCTCTCCTTACCCCCTTCAAACACCAGGATTTGAGTCTCCAGGCCCTTACTGAAGATAAGACAGCATTTTGGTCCTCTGGCTGCCTCTAAGCACACCCCACCCTCCTTTTGGATTCAGGACGCTCAGATTTAAAGCACACAATGTGCTGGAAACATCCATTATTTATATGTTACACATACTCTCCTGCCAGACCAGCTTTCTATTCACTAGAAACATTTTTGGGACAACATCCAAGAATTTTCTAATGAGTTTGTGTTCCCAGAAAGCTGTCTTCAGGGTGTGGGGACTGAAACACGGAATGATATAGAGATGTTTGTTTGATGTTTCCTGTATCAAACACAAGAGAGACAAAAGAGAGCAAGAAGCAACCTTAAAACCAGTCCTGTTATTCCAAGGAGGAATGACTTCACAGTGGCAGGAACCTCTTTACCCCACTAGTCTTTGTTAGCTGCTGTTGACTTAGTGGAATGGTCCCCCTGACTTTAGCCTTGTTCCTGCCCAGTCCACGTAGGATGAGGCTGCAAGAGGAGATGCAGACCTCTAAACAGGGCAGTGTGATGCAGCAACCTCATGGTTGCTTCTGTCTTAGAATTACATAAAGATAAAAAGAGCTGTTGTGGGAGACCCTGGAGAGACTTTGCCTGACTGTGTCTGGAAGCAGTCACAGGCTCTCCTGGGATCACCTTCTGCTCTTGCTCCCTGTCTCAGAGCTTGGTGCAGCAACAACAGCTTTGGGCTTGCAGGGTTTACAGATTGTAGCCTGCAGAATATAAAGCCCATTCCCTGTCTTTCCTCCTTCCCCAGAGAGCTGCTGCTTGGCACTCACCCCATGCACTGAGCATTAACTCTGACAAGGATTCCTGTTCATTGACTGGGAACAGGATACAGCCCCTGCAGTCCTGATCATTCCGGGTTGGGACTGGGTTATTATTTTTTTTTTCTCCTGCCATCATCTACACAAAAATATTTGTTGGCTGCTCAGTAACTAAAAAAACCCCATTCTTTCAGACAACAAGAGAAAGAAAGAAACCCATTAGGTCATTCTACTAGCATTTATGGGGCTGGGGACGGGGCCACCTCACATGAATTCATCAACACTGTTTTACTGCATGGGAAGGGACCTTCTGTCAATCCATCCACCCATCCCTCCTGAATCCCCCCTGCAAATTCTCTTACATATTGCATTCAATTAAAAAAAACCCAAAATCTACCAACCTAAAAAATAGTAAAGTCCACCCATCTCAGTGCTGTGTTGCTTTAGCAGAGTGCTGTGACATAGGTCCAGATTAAGCTGAAGCCAGTTGCTAAGTAGTCAATGCAACACCATGGTTTTGCCCAAAAAGTTGATGAAAAGTCACCATGTCTGGCTGAGAATATCAGAGTAGACCCAGCTGCTAACAGGAGAGTGAGCTGCACCCCACCAGGTGCTTGGTGTTCTGGAAGTCAAAGCTGAACGTTTTCCATGAGCACATTCACAATTCCTTCCAAACACAGGTGGCTTCTGGCCCTACTTGAAGGACTTTGGAGAGCAGGGAAGGTACAGCTGAACAGTGTAGGGGATGAAGATGCAGATGGAGGTTTCTGCACCAACAAGCTGGTTGGGCACTGGGATGGTCCATGCAGAGCCAAAAGGACTGTGTGCTGTTCACCCTCTACTTTCCAGGGCCATTAGCAGGAGCAGAGGGTGTTCAGCATGTCTCAATGTCTTAACCACAGTCTCATCTTTGCAGTTGCCTCTTACAAGCAGTTTTCCAGACCCTCAGCAAGCACTTACCTCTTTGAAAGGGAGATACCATGTGTAATATCCTAATATGATGAGCTGTGATGACTATCTTTGTCTCCCTGCCAAAAATTACCCCTCACTTCAGAGTAGCCATGACCTTGCACAGACATCAAAATACAACAACGGCCTTAATCAAATCCTAGAAACATCCACCATATCCAAGCATCCCTAAGTGAGTTCTATGGTAACTTAAAGTTTTTTGGTTCAACTCTAACACAAAGTACAGCTGTCCCTCCCTGGACCATCCTTAGTGCTGGGGACTGGGCCTGAAGGGAGTCAGCCACTAACAGTGCCAAATTGCCTCCTATGTCTTCCTCTTGCTGCACATAGGGATAGGAACCATGGATTCAAGCAGTGGGAGATGGTGGGAACTGGAAGCAAGAGAGTGATGGGGAAAGGCCTGTGAGCACCAGGGTGCCTCACTGCCCCCTCCTTTTCCAGTGCTTTGTGCTCCAGCACATTTGAGATGACAACAAGGGAAATTGGCTTCAAACCCTCTGGCAAGTAAATGCATCCAGATGGGAAAGCCCCACCATGTACTGTTCTGTCACCCTGAGAATCTCATCTCACGGGGAATTGAAGGCAGAATCCACCCCAAAACCTTTCTGTCCATACTGTCCTACAGTGCCTGCCTGTGCCTACACCTACACATGGCCACATGTCCTTGGGTGGCCTATTGGGTCACCTCCTACCCATGGTCCCATCAGGGCAGGCATGGGCAGAAGCAAAAGGACCTCAAAATGCCTCCAAGGTAGAACTTGAATAGACCCCACAGCCTCTGAGGAGAGGAGGAGACTGTTTTCAGCTAACCTATAAATAACCATCATTTCTATAAACATCTGCCAGGGTTGGGAGAAACTGGAGGCTGTGCCAGAGACCAGCCCATAATCAAAGCATTCTGGCAAATACTGCGATGGTGGGGGCTGTGTGGGCCGTCTCCACTTAGAGTATACAAATATTTACTGTAGATTTGCCTGCTGCAGTAACTACTCCTTGCTAGCAACTTTCTGCACCAGCTCTTGTGCATTTTTATCCCCTCACAGTCTGGCTGAGCAAGTTGTTCACCGGTTTTTTTTGCCTACCACCTAACACCATTATTTGCTGCCTTGTGCATCACACTTTGCAGCCAGAGATGAGCCCTTGGCTTTGCAGTCACCTGTGTCAGTTGTCTGTAGGTGTAGGCCATGGTCTCTGCCCCTGGATAGGGAAGGAGAACATTTGAGCCCTCAGCAGAGAGGATAATGGCCCGGAGAACATCAGCTTTCAAACAACACAGTCTGAAGGACCCTCTGTAGAAGAGATGTCACATTGGAATGACAGACAGGCACAGCAGAGGAAAAAAATGCAGGCAGGTGCTCCCGTGGGAATGGTCTTTATCCAACACTGGTTGTTTCCCTGCAGGAGCTCCTTTCAAAGACCTCTGGCTTGAAAATTTTCTAGTGGTGTAAGAGAGAAACACGCAGCAAAGAGCATGTCAGGTTGTGTGAGCAGTGCTGGGAAGCCACAGTACCTCAGCCTTGACTCTGATGGCAGGATGTCCTGAGAGAGCAGGAAATGACTGTGCAAGCCAAGGGAAGAGGCTCTTCTCTGCCAGGCTGATCTGCTTTTTCTCATCTTCGTGAAATATTGCTAATCTTAAATTAACTCTTTCTTCCTGCCAGATGGAGTCTTACACATCTGATCCCTTGGTCTACCACGGTGGCATGAAGGTCTCCTTCGTCATCCAGCTGATGAACGCCATTGCCAGAATTGAACGAGCTCTGCCCAAGCTGACTTTGCCCATCCTGGTGCTACACGGCTCTTCCGACAAGCTCTGCGATATCAGGGGCTCCTATTTACTGATGGACACAGTGCAGAGTCAGGACAAAACCCTCAAGGTCATCTTGCTTTCTTGATTGTTAGGAGATTATGCTGTCAGTGTTGGCCTGAGCATGAGTGACTGGGAGGGGTAGGGAGCCTGCTGACCTCCAGAGAGCTGGAGGCAAAGAGCTGACGGATTGGTGAGGCTGGGCAGGTGACAGCCCCTTTCACCAGGGGGTAGCCCAAGCTCAGCCCTCCCCGGCCTTTCAGCAGCTACAGCCAGGCTGGGGGCAGGGGGTGGTGGGTGATCTCCAGGCCTGCCCCTGTGCTGGCTGTTTACCTAGAGGGTGTCTTGGACATGAAGCAGCTCGGTGTAGAAGTAGAGCAAGGCTCATAAGCAGGTAAAGTGTTGACCCTAAAAGGTCTTCTGAACAATGCCAACTGTGCGAGCACCAGCCTTGCCTCATGTTCCAGTGTGTAAAGGTGCAGGGAGGTCTTTCCAAAACGCTGGACAACAAAAGCAACTTCACATCTGCTCATTTCGAGAGAACCACAGCTGATTAACCAATTGTTAGCACATGAATAAACCTGAAAGAGAGACAGGGAGACCAAGGGAAAGCTTTTGTCACTGGAAAAATAACTGGATAGTCTGAGCATAAAAGGAGTAAAAGTGCACAAGGCACGATGGGAACATCTCCCATTGTCCTTTACACTCCAAGGGCATGATAAGTATTTCCTCCTCCTTAGTGGGAGAAGAAGCAAGAAATGGATGGGGCCGGGACATGCATTCTGTTCCTAAAGGGCAGCAGGGTGCTCTGGTACTCACAGGCTGCAATGCCAACACCTTCCCGCTTGTTGAGGGCCAGCACCACCAGTGGCATCTCCTTGATTTCATAACCTGCTACATCTCAGAAAAAAGCTGACAAGTTGTGGGCAGGATATGTTGTCATACATACATACACCTGTGGGTGTCGACAAGAGGGGACCGAAGGCTGTTTTGTTCATGCAGATTTATTTTTTCTGTGCTCATCTCTACTCTCTCCCTGGTTGCAGGTGTATGAGGAAGCCTATCATGCCCTCCACAAAGAGCTGCCCGAGGTCTCTACCTCTGTCTTCACAGAAATACTGACCTGGATTGGCCAGAAGGTCTCAGCAGCTGGGGAAGCCAGCCATACTTAAGAGCAATTGCATTTGCAGCTCTTACTGGGGTTTTCTGGAAATAGATGTTTTTTCTTATTAGAAATCTCTTGGAGAAAGATCTAACATGGAGGGATTCTTGGGGTATTTTATCACGCACAGCATAAGGGAGGGTGGGGGGAGAGGCACAGGGTGGGGCATTATTTGCTGATGTAAATGGCCATTGCCCTAATCTGGAGAAGAATTGATAGCTGTGGGATGCTCCTCACCCAAACTTTCCCCATGGCTTCTCCTTCTCTGCTTTCGCTGGGGTGACAGGAGTGTATTTATACTGCAATAATTATTGATATGTAAAAGAAATCAGTATCTTCCACTTCATGGTTTTGATGCCAGGTGTGTCCCTTGTCCCCACCATCCAGTACCTTAAAAACCCCGGTCCTTGAGAGGAGAGCACTAACAAAGGTGCTGGGTGATGAGGAGAGGCTAAAGATGGAGCTGACAGCTCCTGGAGGGTGAAAGGCTGATTTTCAAGATCAGACCCCTTTGGATACTACCTTTTTAAGCAGACCAGGCCAGGGGAGAGTGTAGAGATGCCTCCCCAGCCGCCCTGCACATCCTCTGCGAGTTTGCACTCGGGGAAAGCATGTTGAACAGTGCTTTGATTTTCATCATCAGAGCAGGATCCCAGAGGGAAGAGCAGGAATGTGGAAACAAACCCACTTAGCACATTAAATTCCCATGCTTTTCCCTATGTCAAACCCCATCTCCTCTGCAAGATGAACTATTCTGTAAATATTCCTAGGGACAGGGTTTTTTCCTTCCTTCCTTTTTTTTTTCTACTCTCCTTTTTTTTTTTCTTCTTTTGGAATTAATCACTTGTGCTACTGAAACTGAAAAAGCAAAGTCAAAGTTATAAGAGAATATAGTAATATAATATATGATGTATATAGAGGTGGCTGGAAGCTGGGAAAGAAATGGGAGGAGAGTGAAGAAGGAGTTAATCATTCCTTCTCTTGGCAAGGAACGATGTTGTCCTACCAGGATCCGGTCCTCTCACCATAACTTTACAGTCATAATCTGTTGTTTTCCTTCATCAGTTGGAAAATGTCCTGAAAATAATGCTAGAGAGAAGTGCAGAGCATCTGGTGGGTGGGGAGTAGCAGTGGGCGTCCTCATGGTCCACTGGTTTAGCAGGAGACCCACAGCATGAGCAGAGATCCTGTCCAAGCTCATCCCAGTGTCCTCCTAATCAGCACTGGGGTAGATCACTGAGGGGCTGAGCTCAGCCCTTTAGGACATGTGGGGAGTTGAAGGCAGAGTGTGGGGTGTGATCATCCATCCAACCCCTACCTTGCTGTACTGGGGCATCCACAGACCCTGCTGTACAAGCTTCTGTGGAGGAGCCTGTGGACTGGGCCTGTGGCTCAGGTAAGCCAAATCCTAGAGCTGCCTGAGTTTCTGCTAGCAGCAGGGTGAGAGGAAAGAGTTTAGACCCTGGATTAGAGCAGAGACATTGTACTGACACAGTAAAAGCTGCATAGTGATGGCAGAGTGGCTGTGCAGGCCGATTTATCCAGCGTGATGGCCCTCAGCATGAATATACTTCTTGGCACTACCCAAAGGGCCGGGGTTTAACCTGCACTTCTCCCTCTGGTTTTGCAAGAAAAGAATGCATATGTTGCACTATGAGAGAGTGGGGCATGTCCCCCAGTGACAAACCAGTCCATACTGCCTTCCCTGCAGCAGCAAGAAATGTTGCTTGTGTCTTGAGCTGCTGTCACCGGGGCTGGATCCCTCCTGTGACAGTCAGGGGGGTCACCCACCTCCCTTCCCTTTGGAAGCAGTTCTGGCAAGGTTCAGGAAAGGGACCTCTGTGCAATAACAGTCAGAATCAGGGCTCAGACCCATTCAGTCCCAGCAGCATGGATGGATGAAAGATGTGTGGATGCAGGTTGTGTCCTTGTAGTTGCCCTAAGGGGCCCAAGTCAGGGAAGATCTTTTATACAGGTTGATCCAGGCACTTTGGCATTTGTATTTTCTTGCCTCTAAAGAGAGGAACAAGCTGTAGTTCTCCCAGCAACTCCAGCTTTTTATTGAAATATTATTCCAGTGCAATCAGCTGTTCTCAGCAGCCCCTGCTAATCCTCTGGTGACACTTAACTCTGGGAAGGAGCAATGCACAGGTCACCCGCTTTCCATCTTCCAGCAGCCTGTCTTGGGGTAACTTCTTTTGCCTGAGTAAGCTCCCTCCTGGCCAGATGCTGCTAGAGAAAGACAGCAAGAAGAGAAACACTATAGCAGTGATAAATCTCACCTTCTTCTTCAGCTGGAAGGGGAAACAAGTGGGTGTAATCCAGAGGTGACAGACATTGCGGGGGTAGTAGCAAGATAATGACTTAAGGATAGGATTTTTGAAAGCACTTTTCTTGAGGAAGTCAGGAGGAGTAAATCAATGCCCACATTCTTTACATCCCTTCCAAACTGACAAGCACTTTGCAGGAGGGGAGAGGGAAGTGACCCTTCAGCAGAAAGGTCAGAGCCCGTCTGCTCCCTCCAACCTGGCTTCAGGCAGAGGAAAGTCCGTTGTCAGTGCCTTTGCTAAAATGTGTCCTTTCACCCAAGAAACATCCGCAGCTGAACAGAAATAAAGGGAAACAAATTACATTCATCTGGGGAAGACTTGTCCTTCTGTCTATAGCTAAGCTCAGCAGTGGCACACGGCCTGGGGAGGCTGTGTTTGAAAAAAAGGTTAACAAACAAAACCTACAAAGAACAACAACAAAAAAAAGCCAAGCAACCCCAAAGCCATGGTACAGCAGCAGTTTTCTGAAGAGTTACCTTCTGAGGCAATTAACACAGGGAAACCTATCCAAAAGAAGCCAGACACTGCCTGCGCTGACCCCACGCACCCCTGGGCTGGCTGCCGAGCAGAGAGGGGCCACAGCTCCTTGGCAGGTGGGGAAATGAGTGCAGAGGGAAGGAGCCAGGAACAAATCAGAGTGGGCCAGGTGAGACACTGATGTGCACATTTCAGCTCTCACCGCTGTTGCTGATCCCTTCCCCTGCCTGTAAGCTCCTTTATACTGACCCAGTTAGGTTTCACCAAGCCCCGGAGGAATTCTTCCTTGGCTGACCAGATTAGCAATGAGCAGAGCAGCTGCTGAGGAAAATGTAATTACACTCTATTTCCAACTGGCAGGTACCACTTGCAGGGAGCACAGCCAGCCTTATGAATGTTGCTGTGCGGAGCCGCACCAGAGTCTGGTCTGCCTTGGAGAATAGGTGGCACTCGTGACTGAGCAATAGCAACGTGTAACTACTGTATATATCACCACCTGTAGCACTGAGAGGCCATTCCCCACTGCCTAACCCATAATGTTTTCTATTTAGCCTGTCCTTTTTATACCACTCACCTTAGCACACTGCCAGCACAAGTCCATTGGGATCACATTTCCTTTTACAAGTAACTCCTGAGGTTGTCTCTCTTGTTCTGTTGTGTCCCAGTTCAATAAAATACATTTATATATATATATACATATATAAAAACATATATACATACACATGTATTTTCAGTGGAAAAACCATATACAAGTTTAGGATTCTTAAAGGAATACAATGTATATTGCAACTAATAATAAAGTTATGTTTTCTGAACAAAGTGTGTCTGAGGGAATCATTGGTGATCATTCCAAAGGGCTTCCCACACCCCAGGTGAAACAACAGTGTGGAGCTGGTGGAGGATATGCAATAACAGGCAAACTCAGCCTGCTTCAACACCTGATTCCCGTGCTTCTACAAGCCCATTAAAACATGATGTTGGTCCTGAACTAAACCCAATTCCAACAGGAAGCATCTGCACCGTGGCCAGGAGCAACTGCTGATTAAATACCACATTTTGTCCCCAGCTGTGACTGCAGATCAGGCTGGGGAGTGGCTTTGATGCTGTCAGCTCCCAGGCAGTGCCCAGATGCTGTAGGAGCTCCTGCTCCATCAAGACCCAGGGATGGTGCTGTCAGAATGCCCCACGCTGCAGAAACGTCCCCCCTGCCCAGAGAGTGGGGCTGGGCCAAAGAGCAGCCACAAGGTCCCCTGCTGCTCTCATACACATTTCAGGACAAGTCACTTCCTTGTATGGGCTCCCCAGCCACTAACACTCCAAATCAGATGAAAACTGCTGCAGCAGGGGACAGACAGGACAGTATGCTCTCGTGCCAGCCCTCTGGCCAGAGTCATTAGCAGCACCAGACCCAACCTGCAACCTTCGTCAATTCATTTCATCTTCCTTATGCCTCAAGTCACTAAATCAAGAGAATAATACTCTCCTTCTGCAGCCCTGTGCAGGCTCTGTGCCTGATCACACCCCAGCTCACCAGGTCAGGAGCTCCGGCCAAGGACTTTGATGCACGTCAACACAGATACAGGGCTGGGGCTTCTCACCAAGCCAGCAGGCACACCATGCTAGTAAGGAGATCATCAGTAACAAGATTTGCTTTAATACTGGCAAGTCCATAGCTCTTTCTTCTGGTATTTTAGTGGTTTATTAAGCTCATTACAGTTTTGAGGGTCACTGGAGGGTGCCACACCACGGTGCTGGGACAGGGACTGAGCACAAGAGGGAGGGGACAGTCCTTCACAAGGCTGAGAGCAGCACCAGCACAAAGGAGCTTTTTGGCAGTGCACTTCCCCCGGTGTCACCACCTGATACCTGGCGAGCTGTCACAGCCATAGGTGGCCTTCGTGTTTTTAGCCCGTGATGCTACTCTGATCCTGCGAGTCTGCGGGAACCCTGAAGCTTCTGCCTTTTTCTCTTCCCTCTTTTCTCTATGCTCAGTCCTGTGTTATCCAAGGCTGGCTCTGGGGGTTGCTACAAAGTGGGGATCAGCCAATGGATGGAAAAGCAGGAGCCAGAACAGTGCCAGGGTGAGGGGGAGAGCTCCTTAGGAGTCCTTTCCAGTCACCGTGGCAGGGACAGACAGTCTGCTGTGTCACCATTGGGACGCAAGACAAGAGGTGTCATATGCAGTCAGAGTGCAGCAGGGACCAGGCCTCTGTCAGACCTCTGTCATCACACAGCCCATCACCCAGACCAGGCTCAGGCACTGAGAGCAGGCAAAGGCTTCAGCTCCAGTGAGTGGTGAGGAATGTTAATTTAGATCTGCTCAGCACGTAACCCACAGTGCTTCACTTCCATTTACTGCTGGTTAAGCATCAGAGGAAGGAGAAGTGGGGCTGCAACCCACCGCAGAGCTGCTGCTGGGGGTGAGCAGGGACTTGCACCTCTTCACCTACCACCGTCCCTGCCCAGCTTCAGGCAGAATTTCATCACAGGAAAAGGAAGATGGAGCTGAAGAGTTGTGCAGGTGCCACCACACCACCAGAGCCCACCGGTGCCACACACGTGCTGCAGCCTGACCACCTGCCAACACCACTCCTGCTCGCCCAGGCTCTCAGAAGGGGGGTTTGATCAGTCATTTGCTCTTCCCTCCACATATCAGCACAAGTCTCCTTTGCACACAGAAGCAGCATCATGCCCTCCTAGCTTATCCATCTGGGATGCTCTCTTTCCCCATCTGATGGGGAAGCTGCTGATGTGGAGCTGCCGCTCACCTTCCTGCTGCTCTCTAAACAGCTGCCTTATTAAGCAAAGCCACCATGACTGTGAGCAAACACTGCAGAACCCACATCTCCCAACAGGCACAAGCCAAACAACTGGCCTTCCTGTGGCCACCGCTGCTTGGCAGGGAGGGACACAGGATTAATTTCCTTTCCCTCCGGAGAAACTCTTCAGTGTATGGAAACATTCCAGGAATTCAGATGAAAAACAATTCCTAAGAGATCAATTAAGAGTTTGGGTAGATTGCATGATATGTGCTATCCAAAGGAAACTTGGCGAAGAAAGCTACTTGGCCTGGGGGGGAGCTGAGGGAGGGCAAGATGTCAAGCATGGAAAACACTTGTCTTCTAAGAAAACACACAGAGACAGGAATGGCAGCTCAGGGGCAAAGGACAAGGCACTTGTCAGTTTAGGAAGGGCCATGACCAAAGGCAAGCAAACCTCTGCCAGAGCACAGTAAACCCTGGCATGAGACAGAGTCCTGGGAAAAGCTGGGCTTTCCAGCCCTCCCAAAGTCAGCAGCCTTTTTGTCAGCATCTTGTCTTCATTTACATAAAAAAACATGCAATGGCAACACCAGCAAAGCTCTCTGCGGGCCGACAGTGAACCCTGGAGCAGGAGATATCCACATGGTAGAAATAAACAACTCTGGTTCTCCAGGAAAATTTAAAAACTCAGCTTTTCCCTCTGGCTGGACTGCAGGGTCTCAGCCTCATGCTGCAATAATAGCAGTGAGCCACCCTCCCTGTGGGCTGCACAGTGCAGCCCTTGTCTTTGTCACATCAAAAGCTTCCAGGGCTCACCCGTGCACTTTTAACACCAAGTTCCTCTCCTCCCATGCTGAGCTTATGCACATCCCATGCTGAGGCTGCTCTGTGCCAAAACCCAGCCCGGGGGCACTTGTGTGACTGCCGAATCCTGGATCCCCAGTAAAGGCCAGACTTTGCACGCGAGCTTGATGTGCCCCCTCACTGCAGTACCACGAGCACTGTGGTCAGCAGAGCAAGAAGTACTGACCCCTTGTGTGCTTCCAGACTGGGAAGGCTGTTGTTTAATTGCATGCCTGATTGGAAAAGGTCACAAAATCAGGAAACAAGAAATACCATCTCCCCTGCCCCCAGGGAGAGAAGGAGCAGTCACACCAGGAGCAGCATAGCCAGAGCCAGCACCTTGAACAGCTCTGAAGATGCTGTGCCCGACCTGCACTCACACCAAAAAAGCAGCACAGCAGGAAACAACTCACCTGAAGCATTTTCAGCTTCTCAAGAAGAGCCTTTGGAAAAGGGAAGGAGATTGAACTTGCCACCAACAAACTTTTGAAACTCCTGGATAATTTTTAGTTTTAGATCCAGGGAGAAGGGGAATGGAAGGAGTTCTAGAGAGCAGATTGCTGGCTCCTGTTACGGAAGCAAGCTTAATAAAACTCATAGAAATATTGGTAGTTCTGCTATGCTGTGCCAAGAATGTGTTAGAATAAAACCTTCCGAGCAGAAGGGAGAGATACAATGTCAGCTTAGCCTTGATAGGAAAGATTAGCCTTCATCTCCTAAAGCACATCCCAAGGAGCAGTAACTAACACACTGGCTTGCCTTCCCCTCAGAGCAGGTCTCTGCCCAGCCTGCCTCATACAGCTCATCAGTGTCACAGTCTTGTACAAATGGTACTGGGATAACCACGGCTTACAAAGAAGTGATAAAAGAATAAAGAGGGAGGCATTTTTTCCTTACTGGAGTTTTAATGACATCATAGTGCAACACAGACCAGCTCGGTTTCCTCCACAGGAAAGCTACATCAAGTTATTTTGGACCAAATCTACCCTACCCTGAGCCCATGAACAGAAGCATCTGGCCACACCACAGCACTCCCTTCATCTCCTTTTCCTAACCCAACATGCCAAAGCAGCAGCCTTGGCTTCTGCCATACCAGCAAAGAGGGCAGGCAGACTGCTGCTGTCAGGAGCAAGCAGATCTCACTTTCCAATCCTGCTCTTTCCCCTCGATCTTGCTCTGCTGGTAACAGGAGGAGGGAGAGGAAAGCTCTCACACTCATTTTCAGAGCTTATTTTGGGAACTGGCAGACAGACCCTTGGGACCGGAGCTAGTTGTTTGCATGGTACTGCTTCTCTTCCAAGGCTTTCTTTAATCTGCAGAAATGCCCTTCAAACCTTGCCCTGCACTTGTAGGCTTACAAAGTTAACCACAACTACGAAAAGCAAAGGGCATGTGCATGCTCATTCCCTTTTCCCCAGCTGCTGGTCACATCTAAGCTTGAAGTTCATAGCTTGACCTTGGTTTAAGGATCTGCATGTCCACGGCTGCACCCAAACGTGGCTGCTGTTCCCTAATTAATTCCCCCTTTGCCTCAGTTATTGCCAATAACCCACCTCCAATTTCCACCCTAAGGCCCTTGAAACCATTTGCAGCCTAAAAAAGGGTTCTCTTTGTCCTTTTACCTCAGCACTTCCTCAAGGCAGGCAGCAACCCCAGCAGAGCCAGCACCTTTATTCAAAACAGGCCCTGACTTTGATAAATGGTTTGCTGGTGTGGCCTCTCTCATCTTAATAAATTTGTTATGTCAAATCTGTTTTAGCTTAGAAGGTAAAACAAAAACCTGCTCCTCAGCACACCCACCCCCTGTGAGCAGAGAACCAAGCCAAGCCATGGTTTCCCATCACCACCTCTAGCCAGGATCACTCATCCCTGGGAGCTGAGCACAGACACATTCCAGCCCCCAAGCCTGTGATGGGCTTTGCCAGGCTGCTCACAGCAAGAGGAAAACAGTGTCACCCTGAGCAGGCGAGTCTGTCGGCGCACAGCGACTGCGAGCGGCTACGTGGGAAGCGCCGTCTCCAGTTTGACCATGACTGGAGAACATGAACAGCTCAAGCCTCTTGCAGACTCATCCTTTACTCCAGGCTCTCCCAGCACAATGCTGCTCCTCGTGTGCACCGTTCGGTGAGTCCCAAGAACCTGATTAAGCCTTGAACTTTTCCAAGCCCTTCTTTCAACAGCATTAGTCATCCAGATGTTATTAGTATCTCCTCTCCAAAACTTGCATGTTCCTACACAGAACAACAGGGACAAGATCGATGCTCGCTCCCTGGATGCCAGTCACGCTAAGAAGTCAACAGGGTCTGCACAGACAGCTCAGCTATTGCCTTTACCCAAACAACTGTAGCCACCCAGGCATACAAGAAAGCAGACAAAAAAACAAGTGTCCATGTCCTCAGAGAGGAAGGACTGCCCAGACACTTCAGCAGAGTCACAGTTTTGGAGAAAACACAGGCTTCCAACTCCAGGAGTGCACTGAACAAGTCAGAGTAGTTAACCACAAAGGCTGAAAAATCTCCATCCTTAGATATAATGGACAGTCAGCAATGAGAAAGGCACAATGTGAAAAGGACAAAGGGAAAGACAGCTGTTAGCAACAGCCCAGACACAAACATCACCTCCCTGACACACAACCATGGCAGTGACCAAGCCTGTGCCACAGTGCTGCTAAGGAAAGGGAATAATCCTCAGAGAAAGGAGACAGTAAAAACAAGTTAGTGCTTTACTCACCTGTTCTGTCAGGACTGTACAAACTGCTTGGAAGCCAGGCAGTGCAGAGCCAGTCTTTGGCCTGGGTAAGGGAAAATGAAGGAGCCCACAGAGCCCTTTGAAAAATAAAGCCATGGTAATGTTGTCAGTGATTAACAAAGAGATCACAGCCAGAGCAGATATAGTGAAATAGACTATTTTATTGCTGCACACATGCTTACACATTTCTTCTTAAATATAATGTTGCTCTGGTAAATTTTACAATCTTCTTAATTCAGCAAGTGGCTAGTAGTAAATAAAAAGGACAGAGGCAACAAAACACAGAAAGGACACTGGCAACAGAAGAAAAATCAGAAGGTTTTTATTTTGTGATAAAATTATTTGCAGCAAGAATAAAGTGAATTCAAATCTAAGTTTTGTCCTGGCTCATCTTAATTAGAGAGCTTGCCTGCATGCTGACCATCTGCTTATGCACGCTTTTGGATAGCCCTATTTTGCCAAAAGGGATGGGGGGAGTTAAAGGATCCCGAATAATTGGACAATCTGACAGGCCTCACAGATGTGACCACTAAGTGCACGCAGACAGATGAGGCATTTGCTTGGAAGCCATGTGGACTCACACTGCTGGGGAGGCAGATCAAAAGGCCACACTGACCTTTTCTCCCACATGTACAACTGCAGCCTCACTTGCTCCACGCTTAAGGATGCAGGAATGGAATTATTCAAGAGCAGCCATATGGAAAATGCTTCCCAGCACTGCTGCTCCTCCTCTGCCTTCCTCCTGCTTTGCTCACAGCCAGTGTCCTTTAGCAGATGAGGAATCTGCAGAGAAAAGCATTAGCACATTCCTTGATAATCCTGCTTCTGCATCTTGCTCAGTACAAGCAGAAGGCAAAGGCCACGTCCTGTTCCCTGGTGGCTCCGTGCAAGCCTTGTGGGCTGTCACAAACCACTGCTGTGGAAAGCTGACTACAAAGATGTCAGAAGCGGAATTTCTGCTGGAGGAGAAGAGATGTGATAAACTAAACATCCTGCTTATGTTCAGTGTTATCTTCAGCCATATATAGAGGAGAAACACAGGGGAACTGAATCAGCTGCGTTAAGCTGCTGGTTTTTGCAGCAGGCTTTCATGAGCCTGACACTCCACTCAGCAAGAAAACAAGCAGTTCTTTCACCCTTCTTCTTCCAAAATATATGGGACTTCCTATTAAAGCTTCCTCAACAGCCCTTCCCCTCCCCATGTACCTTCATCAGTACAGCTGTGCTGGGCTCTTTGCTGGTCCTGTCAAAGACACACTGGGCTTAGAGGTGGACATGGAGGTACATTCCACAATCACACAACAAATGCACAGCTCCTCTCCACGTCACCGTCCCAAACAGAAGCACACTCCTGCTGCTTCCATGCAGCAACACACCCCTGCAGGGACACACCCTCACCCTAGTATGACTGCAGAAAACAAACCACAACAACTCCCTGCACTTCTTCACAAGGGTTTTGAAACAGAACTGAAGCACACGCTGCTTGAATAGACCTGCCACCACCATCCCCTGCCCCAGAGACTTAATCTGCAAGAGACACCACTTAAACCCAGATGACAAAGTGCATAAGCATCTGGAGTTCAGTTCTATCAATGAACCTCATCCCTGCTCCCCCCACGCCAGCTCTATCCCCAGCTTCTGTTAAGTGCAACTCAATCCTGACACACGATTTTGCCAAAGACTGGCTTTCCCCAAGCACATTGGCCAAAGCCCAGAGTCCCCTCCTCAGAATTGAGTGCAGCCTGCTTAGTGCAGGTGGTGCCCACTGCCTGCCCATGGACCTGCCAACAGCTTCAGTGCAGGACAGGCACAGGCAGTGAGGCTGCAGCTCTCACTTGCTGTGGGGTACCAGCCTCTTACCTGGTGAGATTAGCAAAGAAGGGAAACCCATCATCCCAATACATCCACACCTGAAGCAAGTCCCTGCCAAACCCTGGATCTCCAAACTCTTTAGCCATGAGAGGTACCACCACCATTACAGAAAACAACACCCTGAAGCTGCAGGGGATCCTTGCCCAGTTCCCACATCCCATAATAAAACGACACCTGAAACAGTATATTTCAAGCTCTTGCCTCATGAAGCAACCAAAATGATTGTACGAGTTGGTTATGGCAGCCCAGAGCCTGTGCAGGATTCTCCATGTGCTTCACTCAATGCCTCTTCTCCCTCCCAAAGCACAGCACGGGAAAGAGTGCCCAGCATGTGCCCTGGAGACCTGAGACTCTCCCAACACACCATTCCAGAGATGGACAGCTCCAAAGGCAGCCTGTTTGGCAAGGCAAGCTTTATGCAGGGTTATCAGCTGCTGATTAGTGCCAAGGAGAAGGAACACCATCACCCTCATTAGGAATCCAGGCAGACAACATGAGATAACACGACCTACTGCAGAATACAGATGCAAAAACATTCATTAGTACAAACAGTGAATTTCCTGGAGGACAATGAAGCTACATGGCTCAAGGCTGAGCAAAGCCAGAAGGTCACAGAGTGGGACAGCAGCCCTGTGAGAGACCCAAAAGGCCCCTTTTCCTTTTAAAAAAGATTTCCAGTGACCCCTCTTCCCAGACCCACCAGCAAGTCAGCCTTGCCCTACCACAATGAACAAAAATAAAGGGAAAAGTGCTGTTTCCAAGAAGAAGGTGTTTCCTTCCCCTCTTAAAAAGGGCTGCTCTCCCTTCTTTTGTGCATTGAAAGCTACTGCTTTCTAAGAATGGAAGAATTCTGGTCTCTACTGTATTCCCAAAGATGCTTGTTCAGAAAGCTTTTAAATTCTGAGCACTTCAAAGCAATGAAAAGCTAGGGAAGACCTGGAAATCACTTTGTTTTGGTTTTTTTTCCATCTAAGTACTAAAATAGCAGGTGAAGACAGTGCCCTCCACATAGCCAAGTACCTCTGTGTCCCTGTTAGGGAAGCACTGCCCACTTTTGCCAGTCTTATAATGCTGACAGTGACAGTGCTGAACTCCTTTCCCATATACTTATTAAGAGTTTAATCCAGTTTTCTTCCTCTGCTGCTGGTAATTCAACAAATATTCTGGCATGAGCCAGTTCCAGAAGTGTGTTGTTGAACCACAGAACGGGATGGGTCCTAACCCCAGGCAGTAGGAAGTCCCCAGAACAGCTCCCTCACCATTCCCAACAGCTCACAGTCTCCTCTTTGCACTGTATTGTACAAAGGAGCAGCTACTGACTTAGGCTGAGCTTTGGGAGCTATTTCTGAAAGGAGAAACAAAAAAAACCCAAGTAAAACCAAACACAAACCAGAAATGCGAATGTCCAGACACAAATAAATTAAAAAGAAACCATGCCTGAAAGTGGATGGGAAGGAGGACCAAGAATGGGAAGCGGGACATTCAGACTCAGATGTTCTTGCACTCCAAGCCAGCGCAGCAAGGGCTGTGCAGCTGCATTTGACAGGCAGGGTTTGCACACATCAGCATTCGAGCCCTATACTGGCCAGGAGGTTTTCTAGAGCTTCAAGTTTCTGGTTGGCTTCCTCAATGGCACTGTAAGTCTGCACGTTGCTGGTGATGTGGAAGCGGATGTCATCGACCAGAGGGATGGAGTCAGTCTCCTGCCGCTCCTCCACAGCCTCCGCGTTCTCCTTCACAGCAGCCGCAAACTCCTCCAACTCCACCAGCTGCACCAGGAAGACAAGAGAACCATTAGGAAGACAAGAAGACAGGTAAAGAGATACCAGGGGTTGGGATAATGGTCTCAGACAGTTAAGGGATCCCACAGAAGAGAAAAGAATGCTAGAGTACATGGAGACCCAAGTCTTCCTACAGACACCACTTGAAGATGCAGCCTGCCATCCATCCAAAGGAGGCACTAATACCCCAACAATAAACAGTCTCAGCTGCAAGCAACCTGCACCTCCCACAATGCCCTGTAACACCCTCTAACTAAGCATCCCTGGTTCTGGTATTGGGGCACAGGCACATGCACAATATTCCCCCCAAAAAGGTTTCCTGGCAGGAACCAGGAGATGTTGCCAGACACTTTTGGGCAATGTCCTGTAGCAGAGAAGCCAGGGAGTGCTTGCGCCTGTTTCAGAACTGGGAGCCACAAATGACTATCCCCCCTTGACTCAGCCTCACCACCACCAGCATGGCAGCTGCTCTGCTCTGCACTCAACCTGACAGAATTGGGTCACCCATGAATGATTCTGTATCAGGTTCCCCAGGAACGTGTGGTGAGCTGAAGGGTGAGAGGCAGCTACCATCTGTCTATGCTACTGAACTGTGCCTGGGCACAGCAGGTTGCTGAGCCTTACTCTGCTACCACACTGACAAAATCTCTCCCTGCTGCCATCAGTGCATCTCCACAGGATGCTGGCAACCACTGATGTCTGAACATCAGCTGGGGTGGCTCTGTCTGTGCCAACACCCTTAAGAAGGCACACTGCCAGTGCTAGGTCCAAGGACTCCCACTCAAACTAGAGGTGGGGAATGCAAGGGGAACATACAAGCAAAGCCATATCCTGATGACTACTTGGGATATTCAGCAGCTTTCAAACCCTTCTTCAGAAGCCAGACTATGGGTACAGGCTATGTCTGTCATTCCCAAGCTATACACTGAACAAAGTAACAGCTCCAGAACCACTTCCTTCATTGTTTTCTCATGCCAAAAATAATTTCACACCTTTCAAGCTGCAGGTGAAAATGTTACATTCCCATGTGAACTGTACAAGCCATTTATAAAGATCTGTCTCAGGATAAAAACCCTTCATAGATGCTAGTTTATCCTTCCATATGGCAACTTTCTAAGCTATAATCATTCAGGATAACACTTAAATGGAGCCCCATAAGGAAAACTTCAGTGTTAAATTCATTACTTCTTGCTGTTTGACAGCAAAGTATACCCTGAGCAAACCCCTACTATTTGATTTGTCATCCTCGAGGAGATCAGAGGTCACATTGATTTCTCCTATCTAGAGCATCATGCCAGGAAGAATTCCCCCCAGCCAACACCAAAAAACATTTCCTGCACAGAGCTCCCCTACACACATCTTTGGGTTCTCCAGGCTACAGCTGGTGTATTCAGGGAACACCACAGCTACTCTGGGCACAGTGGCTGAAAGTTCAGTGAAAATCACCTGCCCCTGGTACTTGCAAAGCTTTTCGGGCAACTTCTCACCCCACATTCCACAGGGATGTGCTAGACAGGGACCAAAATTTGGCTTATTGTGGTGACATCAGGTACTGCCACACTCCTCCTCCTCTGTCCTAACTCACCATGTGCTTTGCTCCTTAACTGCTGCTCATTTTCAGGAAGCACATTAATCCAGAGAGGACAACCACTAACTACAGACCAAAGTACAACCATTCAATCTGCTGTCTCTGTGGCTCAGATATAGGGGCACACGTGGTCACTGCCATGGGGAGTGTTTTGGTACCTTCTCGATGATCTTGGCCATGTACTCCGTGCACTGGTCCTCCAGCCGGGTCAGCTGGAACAGCTTTGCAATCCTCCAGATGCTGATGATGTTGTCCTCGTCGAGGATCTGTGCCAGGGCCCTGCCGCAGAGGCGCTTGAGGCCGGGCAGCAGGTACATGTCTGCCACACACAGCACGTCGTAGGCGTTCTCTGGGGACAGCTGGCAGTGCACAGAGGGGAGTTACTGCCCAGCCCTGAGCACACTGCTTGTCACTGGAAACTAACGTGTTGTTTGGCCCATTACTGGACAAGTGCTAACTACGGAGAGACAGGAGCTCTGTCTTTCAGGCTACGTCTCCCACTCAGTCACCCCAGAGGAATTTGAAGTGCAGCAGGGAGTTTCTCATGCTGCAGGTAACCCCTGTAGCTAAGCACAGGGCTGTGCTGAAACACCAAAGTGCACTTGGCTGCTAAAAAATGTTCAGTGTGACAGTGGCAGGAGGTTGCTTTTACCAGACATACTTCCAAGAGACAAACAGAAGAGGCTGGCAGGACAGAGAACCTTGTCCCCACATTTTTCCTCCCATTTTATACTGCTGGACTCACATTTTGTGAAAAACATGCAAAATTCTCTTAAGTTTCTTCCTCAAACTGGTTCTGCTAACTCAGCTAGCACAACCTCCCTGGCAGAGAGGTACATTCAAGGACAGAAAACTGAACACAAAATAAACTGTAGGTGAGGCCCACCTGGGTAAGAACATATTTTGCACATCAAATACTAGTGGAGCTCTAACATGAGTTCCGACTCCATTAATGCACCAGATGCTCAAACTGAAACTGTTGTGAATGACCTTTAACATTTTAAGGCTCTTGAGAAAGAGGACCACCTTCCCATTTCCCTCTTGGGTACTTGCAAGTGATCTGAAGATAAAAAATGTTGTAGATTAAGTTGGAGACACCACCTCCAGCTTCACTCAGCCTCTTCTCCCTGGCTGGGCAAATCCTATTTTCGTCAGCTATCTGCGTCACTAACCTGGAACTAGAGCCTCTCTGTTCCTGCTAATGTGAATTGCAAAGAGCTCAGTTACCTACACCCACTGTAACAGTGGATCTGCAGGACACAGCATGCCCTGGCTGCACAGGAGGCAAGGACCCTTGCATTTAGAGACCAAGCCACACTGCTCTGGATGGAGGAATGGTAACTGGTACAGCCTGGCCCACTCTCTTGATAACTAGTGAGCAGCAAACACACTGCTGTGCACATCTATATCTAGATCCAGGGTTGTTCCCTCTGACAACTACAAATAACTGATTTTTTTCTTCCCCCACAGCTGTCAGCATCTGTGTTTGGAGAGACAGCTCCCAGCAAGTGGCCCAGCTGAGAAACACCCTGCAGCAGCTGGGCAGAAGAATGCAAGATGTAGGAGAGCCATGCCATGAAGGCTGTATGCACATGGGGTAACAAAGCTCTTGGGGTTATTAACCAAGTGCTGCTTTGTCCCTTCATAAGCTGCAGGAACCTCAGGAGTTGGAAGTGTTTGAGCCAGTAGTATTGATGGCTGCAGCTCCGAACTACTTCATCAAGGAGAACCTGGCAAATGTTCCTCCAAGAACTGCCCTCGAGCCTACCCAAGTATTCTGATCAGCAACTTGTCTTTGTGCCTGGAACCCTTTATGTCCTCTGCACACTCTTCCCCTTAACTGCAAACACTGTCACTACTGCATGGCAGAGAGACACCATAAATCCTTTGTAAAGAGAAACATAGAACTGAGAGTGCTGATACTTGGCTGGAGAAACACAAGGCAGGGAGAACACTCCACATGTAAATGTGGAACTTAAACTATATTCCTGTCTTCCTGACCATTTTTTCTGGTAGTTACTCATGACAGGTGAACTCTCTGCAGAAGCTCACATCTTGGCTGCTCGGTTTGAAGCCCAAGCTATGTACCATTCTGCACACAAAACATATGAGTAAGATCCTTTTAACTCCTACACATTATTGCTTGTCTGTCTTCCTGACCCAAGCCCAGACAGGGCACCTGAGGCACCCCTTGGAAAGCAATAGCTGCTTGGGAAACATCCTTCCTGTGAGTCATCATGAGGAGGGAGGCAGACTGGAGGTGCAAGGAAACAGGGTCAGGCTGCAGTGCAGTCACAAGGTCAGGAGGATCTTCAAGCAGCTTTGTTCCCTCTCTGCCTGCCTTTTCAGCAAGTGGCTGAGGGAAGAGTGCAGGCAAGTGAAGGACCTGCTCTCTGGCATACCAGTGGCAATCCTGCCCTTGCTGCCTGCCAAACACACTCCCCACTTCTACCCGGAGGTGAACAGATCAGCAGAAAAAAAAGGTCACAGCTGTGTGCACTCTCTGCATGTGCACCCAACCCAGAGCACAAGCACTGCTTGGGGGAAGTGACACTGGCAGGTGCAGCAGCATCTCCAGTCACTGCCCTGATGCCAGAATGTGTTCTGGGATCTTGCAGCAAGACCAGCTGAAAGCATTTGCCACAAAACCAAAGCAGGAAGCTAATTAAATGCTGGGATTTGCTGCACCTTCCATTAGGCTGAAAACTAAGTGGGTGAGGGCTCTTTTGTTACTGCCTGTGATACTGAGCACAGCAAGGCACTGGTCTCCCAGTGGAACCTTTGCCCACCCCAGTGATAAATGACAGTGGAAATAATGACTTGCTACAAATGGAAAAGTAGGCTATGATGCCAAAAGTAAATAAGCAGAATCTCTCAACCTATCCACATCTCCAAACATGTTCCATCTGCCATCTACTGGCAGCTGCTTCCCTTATCTCTCCACGGAGTTCAAGAGGTAAAGCTGCAAAGCCCTGTATTTATCACGTCAATAAACAGCGTGCAACCTAATTTCCACATTTTTATTATGGGATAAAAGACTAGGGATTTGCTTCCTGAACATCATGCACATGAACTACAACCCTGCCTGGCTAACAGTGCATCCCAGTAAGTGGATCCCTGAGACAAAAGTGAGGTAGCACAGTAGGCCAGTGAAATTTAAGAATAAACATGCACACCCTGCTCCAGATTTAGAAAAATACTGAAAACACCTCAGAGCTAACTAGCACTGGAGGAAGGATCAAGGCTGTCCTCACCTCTGTATCATCACTGTAGATGTAGTAGAGGACCCGGATGAAGATGTCTTCTGAGATGTTGTGCAGAGTCACCACAGGGATGCTGGGCTGTGTCTGTAGCTCCTCACTCTCACTGAAATGATCCTCAAGGAGGGCTTTGAAATAATCACTGCGACCACAGAAAAATGCCTGGAGAGGAATGAAAAACCAAAACACTGGCATCTTGCTCACTGCACCAAACCAAAGGGCACTACTAATTTGGTGTCAGAGCAGCTCAAAGATATTTCAGAAGTTCAGATTCTGTAACTTTGATTTTCCCTACATTTTGAAGCTATATCTCCAATATTTTTCCATACCTTATTCTACCCATGCCTACCCACAGAACCACAAACACAATTGGTAAATTCAAGAGATTCGAAATTAGCATGGCCCTACGGCAGGAGCTTGAGTTGAGGTTGGATCTCAAAATTCATTCTTACAGTTGTTCATCTGCAGATCAAACTTTCCTTCTCCAGACACTGAACTCATAAGCCAGCAGCAGCAGATTTTGCAGCTGTGAATGCTGTAGCTGAATTTATAAATTTATCTCCACACGTCTGCAAGAAAGGCAGGCTCTGCTGCTTTGTTAAATGCTTTAAATGCAGTTTTCCAGCTGAATCAAGGCTGCTACTGCAGAGTGTATCCAGCATAGAAGGAGTGGGGGACACAAGTAGACTAGATTCATAGCAAAAAGGGAGGAGAAGGAAGTACAGCACAAGCACATACCTTATGGCACAAGAAGTTGTAATCTTCCACCCGGAAACACACGTCAGGACAGCTGTTGAAGTTGTCAGTGCTGTCAAATGGCAACTCCCCAAAACCAACCTAGGAAGAGAAACCAGAAAACCCTTCCTTTAACACTCTTGCTTTAAACATGCTCAGGGTTCCAAGTTCAGACTTTTTTGTTTTCCCAGAAAATGCCGTCCCTCTACTCCCTCAGAGCACCAGAGATGGTCTGAACACAGATTCCAGTGTCCGGAAATGAAGACCTTGCACTGCTAATAAGGGATATTCCTGGTACAAGTTACAGCTGCCTCCTTTATCCATGGAAATTTCCTGGTTCTCCATACGCCTTTGGAAAGTGTTTCTCTGCTATCTAACATGTGGAGGTGAAGTTTACCTCACGCAGCAGGTATTGCAAGCATACTGGAGCTTAGGACCAGTCTTTTACAGGGTACATGTAATAATGTATAGATTACATCCATGTATACACCAGTTTGAAATGGTCTGGCTACAATTACTGCCTCACTTGAATAATCCAACATTGCTAAAGCACATTTTAGATTTTTGATTTGCAGCCAAAGATAGTGTTGTTGCAGTATTAATACTCAAGTGAATTATTTTAACAACAACACACCTCCACCCAGTCCCACATGCCAACAATGACAGCACACACCAAAAAAAAACCCAACCTGTTTGCCGTATTTTTTTTTTTAATTGACACTTCCAAATATTTTCCCTTTCACCTTATTCTATATACAGTGTAATTCAACTGTAAAAAAAAAGTTTATATTCACAGTCATGCAGCCAAGACAATCTCTGGAAAAAAAAGTTTCCTCTGGTTCTTGCTTTCCATACACATGCCCCTGGGGTACCTGGGACAAGGAATTTATTCCTGCTGTCTTTCATCCAGGAAAATTACATTCCAAATTTGCACCCAGGAAAACCCTGAGCTGACGATAAAGACCAGACTCACAATAGCAGACTGTCCATTTCCAACCCACCTGCTTCCAACCTGACTTTCAGCTCTACTGAGGAGCCAGATGACTCTTCCCTGCTGAGCTAAACAAAGACACAGACTGGAACACACTGGGTGGGAGCTCTCAGCCAGGCTCAGTGAGGTTTCTCACAGAACAGGTTCTTGGATGTGGCAAGGCACCAAGGTGGCAAAAGCTCACACCACCACTGACCATGGCAATCTGGACCCATTTACCACACTCCTTGTCCACAGCAACAGTTGGCAGCTTCTGATTCCTAATCACAGGAGAAGTCCAGTGATGCAAATCTTGCACATGGCTGTTGCAGTAATGCTGACTCTCCATAGCACTTCTCTACTGCAGTCCTGCTCCACAGGGCAACTCTTATTCCAGAAGAGATGCAGCAATTCAAGGAATGTTGCCCACCTGATCTATCACCTGCTTTTCATACAGCTGCCACACAAAGGGCACCTCCAGCACTGAAGATGAGATGAAATTGTCCCATTTGTAGATTCCCCAGGCTGCTATTTTACTACTATCTGTGTCTCACGTTTCAAGGGTTTGGTCCTTGGTCCCAGCCAGGGTCCACAGCCTCACTCTGTGGCAACGTGTTACAAACACCAGTATCATGATGCAACTGCCTGTTCTGTTTGCCTTGCTGTTCTCCTCACCCTATGCCCACAGCTTCCACATCCTCTCCTACAAATTCTGACGTGAATCTGAAGGCTACAGATCTGCAGACAAATCCCAGGTAAAACAAACCTAGCAACAAACTTTGATAAGATGCCACTCTGTGGCATAGGAATATTAATTGAGATAAACACCACGTCTCCTACATGCATCCCTTCTTTGCTTTCCTTTCACTGTCCAAAGGTAAATATCTAAAAGGAGTCCATCCCTCTGGAATGGATATGGGAGTTTTATTTGTCTCAGAGTTTGTCTCCTGAATTCCAAATTCCTCTGGGCTCAATTTCCTGCTTCTAGCCCTGCCTGGTCCCCACTCTGCTGCTCAGATTTACAAGGTCATTTTCAATTCCTATTACAAAAGCAGGTTCATGTCTTTGTTTCTCCTATTCAGCATGAAGTGGCTTTGCAGAATTTTCCCTTTTACTCTCCTTTCAAGTCCCTACTACTTCTACTCTCCTCCCTTGTTATGCTTGAGGAATCTAATCTCCTTTGCAGGATCTCCCTGCAGAAAATTGGCTTATTCCTCCCACTACCCCTATTCATACAAGCTCCTTCACAGGCCTCTGTCCAGGCAAAGCACAGCTGCCAAAGTCAAGTATTCTGCCCAGGAAGCACAACACAGTCCAGCCTACAAGGTGCAAACACATCCACAGTAACTCAATCACCATATAGAAATACTCTCAATACTCTCACTCTCCACCATCACATGTGGAGGACCAAGTCTTTGCTGCTACAAATTTCCTATTAAGAGCTTAAATAGAAATGTTGCTGGAGGCAAAAACATACAAAACAAATCAGTGGCAGCAATTTGTACCTTGGCCAGATTATCTCAGCAAGAAAATTGTAAATAAATTACAATACAAAATACAGGGGTTGGTGATCCAAGAGAAGATTAGCAGCTTGCAACCAGATGCAAGTGGATTGGATACAAAAAAAAACTAAATTGGAAACATATTGTAAATATTTCAGTTAATCTGCCTCTGCCAAACAGGCAAAGCAAAGCACAGGAGTCACTGCCATGGACAAGCACAGTACACAGGTGCAGACAGACAAGATGGAACCCACCTACTTGTTTCAAACTGCTCTTCCTATGCATTATAAGATAAGTTTTACCCCAAAAGTGGCAAACGGTCACTTTTTTGCAGCCACACCAAGTGTCAACATGGATGGAAAGAACAGTATTTATTTCATGGCAAACTCTGACCCTTTTAAGTCTGATTTCATCTTGGTTTGGAACATAAGATCTCAGTTAAAAGGTAATTGAAAAACAATTACAAGGAAACCATGTGCCTACAGTGTCATATACTGGAAGCCCTGGAGTCTGCAACTCAGAGGTCACCTGGCAGATATGAAATGAAGAACCAGGCAGACAGTGGGAAGCCACATGGGTTTTGACAGTTGCCTGGCTTTTCATGGTATTTTACTTAAATCCGTCACTGCTAAATTTTATTGCAACAAACTGAGGAAGCAGCTGTTGTGGACAGAAAAATCCTGGCCATTACTACCTTAAAACAAAACAGAGACAACAACCACACTTGTAAAAGGAAACATTGGGGGAAAAAAAAAGGCTTTCAAACACAAACAGGAAAGAGAAACAAGGTACCAGAATAATAAATGTGTTTGAGATTTCAAAGAATAGACAGCTATCACTCCAGAAAATAATAATGAGCTGTAACTGGATATCATTATTGCTTCAGCCATGTAACAATATGTAACAGCCTACATCAGCCAAGTATCAAAGACATTACATGCAAATTATTTGTTTATACTGAAACAGAAAGCTGAGTACATCCCCATTTCATATAATACGGCATTACATGACATGCTGCAGCTCAAAATGTTTCTTGCCAAATTCTGGAAATGCTGGCTTTTATCCAGAAGCCAAATACCTATTTTGTTCTGCATAGGCTGGAAAAAAAAAATAATGTATGTTTCTCTTGAGAACTTGGATGTCTGTGCGTGACTATGCAGTTGTTCCTGACATTTTAGGCTACACAGCTTGTATACTATTCCTTGTATGGCAGCAAACCCTGCAAGAATGAGGATGTGTAATGCCTCTGTTCCAGAACAAAGGTGCCCAATTCACAGAATTTAACAATTTGAAAACAATAGAATAAGAGAGAAATGGCAAACAAACAAAAACGAACAAACAAAAAGTACCTAGAGAGAGAAAAATGGGAATCTTTTAGAATTTATCAGTCTTAAACAAAGCACCCACACTTGTGCATGGCACACAGATTCTCTAGTGAGCAGGTGTGTGTGCCCATTCCCTCTTCACTTGTACAGCTGTAATAACTCTAATGATGCCTTCATGCCAATCAATGAACACAGCAAGGAAACCACAGCTCACAATTCACAGCACTGTCAGATGATTACATTATTCCAAGTTTCCTCTTTTCCTTCCAGCTCCTATTCTACATGAAAGAATTAAGAAGGAAAGTGTTCCTAATTCTAGAAGAACAGCTTAACAGGAGTATGCCATCAAGGTCTGGAAACAAGCAATCAAACAGGAAGTATTCTTTTTGTTTGTGAAGTGACTTAAAATGTAGGTAAATCTCACTGTTTTGGGGTCCGTGATCCTTTTTTTAATTCCTGGGGAGGTAATCTGAAGCTTATTTATAGTATCACCTCCCTTTAAAGCCTGCAAACATACAGAAAAGCATATGGAAAGCCACAAAAAAATGTACAGCTATTTGGAGGAGAAAGGTTACACAGGAGAGATTTCTAAATCGGTAGTTGTAAACTCGATGGAGAAAAACTCACTCTATAGTGAAATATATCTGAAAAAAGCCAGCACAAAACATGTTGGCTTATTAAGGTAAGAAACTTTATCCATGTACACACACACACACACTCTCACTCTCTCTGCACCAGGCAGGTTTATTTGGCAGGGAACAGAGAGAGAAAGGCAACAAAACTTGCTACATCACTCAGTCATACAACCTCTGGACACAGCATCCACCTAAAATGAGTCCATGTTATTAAACACAGCGGTTGGTATAAGAAAGAGGAAACAAAGGACATACATAAGAGCAAAATAAATCTGCTGATATTACAGAAAACACCAGATGCAGAAAGAATGAAGAAAAATAATAGTTTTCCTGTTCTGCAAATGGGAGAGAAGATCTACGTATACAATCCTAACTAACAATATGATGGTATTTTAACATAGTGATCATCAATCTGGGGGGCTATTTCTGAGGGGCAAGACATAGTTGGGAAAAGCAGATCTATGGCCAGTCAAGTTAAATTCTCTTCAGAGGGACTCATATTTCTGCTGGAAATATTATCAGGGTTTGGAAGCATCTCTTCATTGCAGTGTGTCAGCTCCCAGCAAGAAGCCCAGCAAGCCATTTTCCACCTATATATCCCTTTGGGTACCAAAGCCTGCTGCTACAACATTTCTAATTCTCAAGAAGGATGGCAAAGAGAAGAGCTGGGGGCCTTGTCCCATTGGTATTCAATGGGGAAATCCCCACCAACCACATGGAAAGGGTTCTATTTACCAAGATCCCCGCTGGGGGGAATATCCAAGGGGAAAGACCAGCACTGACAGCCTCATTACACAATTTTATGGCATTTCCAAGCAATAAAAGCCTTTCACCATTTGAAGCACCAGGAGACAAGCAAGCACTGAAGCCTATATAGCAATGATGTGAGTGGACACAAGTGAGCAGATATCCCAGCCCCACAGAGCCCACAAGGAGTAGAAGTGCTCCCTACCCGCAGTTCAGCTGGCAGGGCGCAGTCTGCCAGGAGAGCCAGATCTTCCTGCAGCCGGCAGTTACCTGTGGGCTCAATCGTCAGCACTTTCACACAGGTCCCTGGCTTGGAAGAGACTGGAAGAAGCAAAAAAACAAAAGAGCAGAGATGCCTGAATTCCTCTACAAACATTCTCTCCCATTTAGATAAAAGTCACTCCAGGAAAACCAGCGTTATTGCTGTTCAGCTTTTACTGCAAAACACACACGATTTTTCTACGCACACACACATTCAGCACCCCTCAGTACAGCCAGTGAGCAGGGCTAGAAGGGGATGCATGTACTGTTGTCTCTTCTCAAACCTCCACTGAATTCCTTATGCTGGAATATCAACTGTGGGAAACAAAGTTGTCACAGGCACATTTCAAGCCCAACTTGCTCTTTGGGATCCACGTCATCAATTAAGGACCATGGATCAAGTTGCCCTGATCCCTGTAGGAGCCACTTATACACTGGCCTCCCCAGTCAACCACTCCTACAGCTGACAGTGTCACCTAAGGTAAAGCCCATGCCAGGGAGTTTTTAAGTTAATCTGCTTCCACGCCTCTCTGCTGTCACGTGCTTTCCACCGGGTCCCATTTCAGCTATGCCATCCTGATTTCACTGCAGAGAACAAAGGGATTTATTCTTGTTTAGTCAATAAGTTCAGCAGGTGCGAGTCTGTCCTCTACTCTCTGTTTGTAGATCCCTAAAGCACAAAGACCCCAAAGTACCCAGACTCCTGCATGTGCCTGAACTAAGCATCACTATCATCAAAGAGCTCAAACAGAGCCTTCAGAGACAGCAACTTCATTTGTCTTTTTCAGACATAGTGTGTCTTCCTGTCTTAACAAATCAGCCTACACAACAAAACAGCCCAAAAAAGCAAAAACACATGATCATACTTCAGTGGTCTTGCTATGACTAAAGTTGTTGCGGAGCTCACAGAAGCCAACTCTAACTTCAAACCAGTGGCAGCCCAAAATAGACGCACTGTGATACAATGCTGCTGCCAGCAGAGCCTTTCCTGTTTCTGGCTACTGTGCTCACCACCTCAGGTTTGTTCCCAGGTCAGCATGGTTTGGGGGGAGAACTGGAGCACGTAAGACATTCAAGAGTCCCTGGATACAAGGAAGCATGTGAAAAAAGATGGAGCACCACTGGAAAATGCAAAGTTGTGGTGAGGAAGCCTTAAGATACTGTTGGGAGCCAGAGAGACACAGGGTTAAGTCTGAAGCATTCAGAAGAATTTCTGACAGGTATGATTCACCACAATAAAACCCCTCACAGGTGAATCACGCCACCTTGAGACCTCATTTCTCCTGACATTTTGCACAGCATTACATGAGCTCCATCAGATGACTCCATTGGGTCGTGGGCGAAACAAGACCACGATGTGACACAAAACAAGATCTCCACCCCCTCTCCACATCACTGCTGCACCCTTCAAATATGCCACCACTGTACCTCTCCATAGGCTGCATATCCCAGAAAGATTTCTGGAAAGGGAAGGATAATCTACCAGTACAAAACAGTCGGGCACCATGATTGCTATACACAAAGCTCTCCAGCAAGGAGACAGGCTGCCCTGTTAGCACGAAATCCTACCCTCAGATAGATGACTTCAGGGTAAATAAGCTAAGAGGAGGCCTGGCACCAACACAAACCAGACTGAGTGCATTTTCTCAGAGAGCCTTGACCACTTATACATCAGCATGAGAGAAGGAAATGTCTTACTTCGCAATTAGAAATTCTTCAGGGCAGAGAGAAACATCTGTATTGCTGTAGTACTTATTGTAACAGTCACCAGATCAGGCTCTGTAAGTGCTAATGGATCCAGCAAGCTTTAAGAAGGCAAGGCAAAGAGCTCTTCTCCTGGGATGCACAGAGCATCTGTGCACTTTCCCAGTGACACAAAAGAACAGTGATTTTTCTGAGAAGAAAATCTATTCAGACACTGCGTTTTTCAAATCCAAGGGCACAGCATTTGGTGTCACACAAAAATCTTTCCTAACAGAGACAACAGAAATCAAAGTTGTGAAATAGGAATAAGCTGCTGGCTGCCAGCAAGCAGCAGGGACCACGAAAGAGGAATGCAAGAAAGACGAATGAAGGGGTTTCTGAGAAAAGCAACATAAACAATGCAAGGAGCTGGAGGGAATAACCAGTGTGGTTGAGCTTGAGACTGGGTTTCCTCCCAGTCTAGCACAGCTGTATAGCACTGACCATCACCTACCAACGTATCAGCTGCCTTGGTTTTCCTGGTCAATACTTTGTAGTGTTCTGGTTACATTGAGCCAATGTACCACAAAATGTAAGAGCCACAAAAAACCACACTAAACTCCCAAAACCTTCAAAATGATGCCACACTCAGATACATCTTCCCAATGGCACAATTAGCTACAACCACAGATTCTGCACATCCAGTGTCTTTGCTACAAAGGCAAGCATATCAAATTTGCTCTCACCCTTTTTGCCCTAAAACTTGCTTAAGTAACTGCAGAACATTTATTTTCTAATACATGCACTTCTAAAGGAAGAATTATGGCTTATTCTGGACAAATTGTTTGAGCTCTTCCAAACACTGCAGTAGTTTTTTCTTGTTATAGCCACAATGTACACACAAAGGAAAATAGGCAAGCATTCGCACCCAAATATATCTCAGGTGCAACAGAAGGCACTGGGTCATCCCCTTCCTATACTACTGTCTGTGCATGCCAAGATACTAAGTGCTTTTGAAATACTGATTAACTCTAGATAATGAGATTGCAGATACTGCAGTTATCCAGTGGAGCTGCAGAGGCTCGAGTTCATGTTGTTTTCTTGTTTCAGCTTCATAATACAGAAGCAAGACATGACCCTGCTCTACAGACCTGAATCAGAGTTCTATTCCACAGCAAGCACTTGGAACAGACAGAGGTTTCTAACACATTCAAAGGAACAGTCATGCTTTCTCAAGTGCCAGACACAATGTGATCTAAGATCTTTCCAATTTTTTAACTTCTGTAACTCTTACATATATGCCTTTCTGCAGAATCAAGTTTTCCTGGCTTCCACATGAAATTTAAGAAACAAACTTTTAACAGTTGTTCTATTTCTTTGAATCCAACCTGTCACAAATAAAAATCAAGCCTAGTACTTCCATCAGTGCTTTAAACCACCCATTGATTGTCTTCTGTCAGGCCTCAAAATGGAAAAACTGTTCCCCCCCAAAGAACACAGAAGTTAAATGATTTGTCCAGTGCTTTTGTATTTCCAAGTGGTGCTTCTATCTAAAACGTCCAATTAACCTGAAACTTTACTTCATTATTTTCCATTTGAAAACCCACCAAGAAGTCAGCTTTTTTGCAGTTCACAAATTTAAGCACCTTTTCCTTCCACACTATTATATGAGATTTTAACTAAATGAATTAAGGTGGAATGTCTCAGCTAGACCCTGGGAGAAAAAGATAAAAAGGAAAAAACAGATCTCCAGCATCTCACGGAATTACTCTGATATCAAAAGATGACACAAGATCATTTTGTTACCTGATTTCTGAGTAGTTTTTATTTTATATTCATTCACCACTCCCCTTTTCCGCTACTTATTTAATACAAACTGATACCTTACAGTTTTTATAGATACCAAGAAATGCATTTCTAACCTCTTCAGGTCCATGTTTACATTTGTGTTTATACAGCAGAAATAAGACCTGTGACACAGCTTCCATAAGGACTTGCACCCTGCATTATATGGGAGCAGCTGTACCATGGTAATCTTGTACCCCACCACCACCAAACAACTACACATGCCTAAAGAGAGACCTGCACATGGTAATATCTTCCATGTGATTTGCAGATAAGGAACTTCTTGAGCCAGAAGTATTCTATCAGTTATGCTCTGCAACTTCAGGAGGCTGAACAATCACAACTCGTATTCAAAACGAAAAGGTGGAACATGTACACCCCTGCCTCTTAGGTCAGGGAAGAAGATGCTATTGACTTTAAACTACAGACTGGAGTCTCTTCTCAAATCAAAATTAACTTGATTAAAGTAAAGGAGTTAACTCAGAGCACAGAATGAGAATCAGAAGCTTTCAGCCTGAAGGTTTTGTTATCCAGTAATTTTTTCTGCTTCGTGACTAACACCACTTGTGCTGTTTTGATTCTTCTTCACGTGTCCCTTAGCTTGATTCCAACTATTGGTTTTCATGCAATAAGCTTATGTCATGATTAGATCACAAGTTATTTGGATAACAAAAAGTCCTTAAATAGAGGATTGTTTCATTTAAGGTTTGGCACATCCACGTGTTACTAATATACATATGTTTTCAGAAATACTTCTCTGCTTTTACAAAAAGTGCTATATCTCCCTCTGCACCCATTTTGGGCCAATTATCAAAAATTTTACTTTGGTTAGGGGTCAGATAAATGCAGAAAATTACTTCTAACTGTATATATTTTATCTTTCTGGGGATTTAAACAAGCTCTCTGCTGGAAGACACTTCCCAACATATACTCCACCATGCTCAACTGAGTGTCTGGCAACCACAGCAAAGTCCTGCTGCCATGACTGCTCTACTCTAAAGAAAGCATTCAATATAAATTATAAACATGCATATGTCAGAAACCACTACAGCTGCCCTACAGAAAGGCCATGACTGAAAACTACCATGCAAAACATGGAAATTCCACAAGAGAATCATTTTCTGGAAGCCCCAAGGACACCATGAAACATCCACCATCACACTTTCCTGTTTCTCCCTGAAAGGGCACACAGGAACAGCAGAGACAACAGCAAGTCAAATGCTTACCAAATTCATAGACTTTTTTACATTTGGTCTCCAAATCATCGATGAGGTCCTGCAGCCGACACTGCTTGGCCAACCTCTTGCAATCACTGACATACTCTACATCAATATCCAGACGACCTGTCAAGAAGAAATGCACTCAGCTCTCTTAATCCACAGGACTTAGGTGTAAAAATGGCAAAAAAAAAGATCTGAAGACTTGACGACACAGAAATTCAGTAATTAGATACACTGCCTCACTTTTCAGCATCCACTCACAACTCAGTCCCAGAAGCTAAGACTGGGTATTCCACCACCACCCACTAGTTAAATCAGTAACAGTTTGGCATTTAATTCACATTTCCACTTTCCAGGGTTTACCCTAATAGCTTCATTCAAGTGTTCAGAGACCAAACAGGCTGTACAAAACATGTCTAATTCTCTCAGAAAATCAAAAAACAGCAGTACAACAGCAGCAGGCATGACTGCCACCACCACTGGCTACCCAGCTTTGGGTAAGAATAGACTTCAGGCTCATAAGTTTTCATCTCAGGATCTTTTATAATCACTGAAAATGTGGCAAGGAACATTTCTGAACACACTGTATTGGAAAAGAAGAGCCTTGAAGACAATGTTATTTTCTGGCACCACCTCCTGGCCCGAGATAGTTCAGCACTTAGCATGCCTACAATATGGCATTGGGCATTTTCATAGAAGGTTTAAGATCAACTTCTGTTCAGAAAAAATACTAGAAAGTAGTCAAAGCATTCAGCACACACAGCTCAGGTCTGCCAAACTGAAAAAGTCCTACATGGGAAACTGGCTTTTCACCACCTTAGGATACAGTTATACCAGATGACAGATTTTCCTTCCTTAAGTTAGAAATACAGTCTCCAAATCCATCCAACCAATCAAACTAAGCTGATTTTTGTTTTAATTGACTGTATAATTACTGGCAGGACAACAACTGGCAAAAGGTACAAACATCTTGGAAGAGCTGGTGATTGCTCACATTCTCCCTTTCTGCCAGCAGAGAGAATTTGTTGGCGACTCAAGCACCCAAACACTGCTGAGTGCAAGCCTGTGCCACTCAGTGCAGAGGCACAGACAGCTGCTCACCAGCCATGTATACAAACACCAGAGGGTAAAGTCATTTACCTGTGTATAAATACTGCAGAAGGGCACCAAAGGCTGCTGGGTTAATCTAAAATAAAACAAGGGAAAGTTACATTTGGAATCACCATGAATTTAACCATAAGTTTGAAACATGATCCTGAACAAGTAAAAAAAAAAAATCTTAAGTAAGAACTCACACAGTGCATCTGATTTTCTTGCTCCCCACATAACTAATGCTGCCACTCCACCTGGCTTACACAGCTCCTCACTGTCTCAACTGATACCAATCCCTCAGGTACCTCAGGGGACAGGACCTGACTAATGGAAAAATTCCAGAGACATGGTTCTGTAAAATACAGGCTCTGTAAAATACAGGCTTTTACTGATCATAAACATTTCCACCTCTTCCTAATTCCAGAGAAAAGATTTGTTCTTGTACAAAGAGAGAGGAGAGCAGTGTTCTGAGAAACTGGAGTTATGTTTGTCACAAGAGGATTTGCACCACCAGAGTCAAGTTACACAAATGTGTGCCGGAGTATGGGTGGTTAATGGACGGAATGCACTTATGGCCCTATTTAGTTCTTGTTGCAAAGGCAACAAAAGAGACTCAATTAGTGCCAATTATTGAGGTGATGTCTTCACCACAGACCACCTGTCCACCAGGAATTAGACAGACTCAACTCATCCCAGAGAGGGGTCGTGACACAGCTGGCAGATGGTAGCAGCTACCTGCTACTGCAATTAATTAAGATATGTTTGAGCCCATGACAGAGGGAACAAAGGGGAGGTATGCAGTCTGCAGCCTTTTGTTATCTCAATAAGATGCTATTTTACTGCATGAAGTGCCTTCACAAGCCCTTCTCCTCAACTAGGGTCATTCTGAGCCCCAGGAGCTATTCACTGTGGAAGTTAACCCTCAAACTGTCCTTCCTACTCACTTTCCTCACCCAGCTGGAACAGAAAAAGAAAGAAAAGAACTGGAAGCACAGCCTTGCTCACCAGTGGGTGCTTCAGCACTATCATGTTCTTCCCCTTCCATTTGGTCTCAAACATCTCTGCAAAGTAGGCGCTGCGAGCGCTGAGGATGCAGCGGTGGGCACAGAAGGATTTGCCATGAACGATGAAAACAATGTCACTCTGGTAACCCTGCTCCAGCAACCTGCAGGAACACAGAGAAGGGAAATTCATTGCAGCATGAAAAAGGAGAGAATGGAGTAACACTAGTGGGGAACATGGTACAATTAGGTCTAAATGAACAAATACCCCCGGGCATTGCAGTCTCTTCTCTGCCCAGCGGGACGGCCAGCACAGGGCTGGTCCTTCACACACTGGACTGGGATGTCTCACTCCCTTCCATAGCTCAAAAGAGTTTTGTTAGTGCCACCAGGCGGCTGGAGAATGAAACCTTCCTGCCTTAGGTGAACACCTGAATGCTGGGAACCGATTTTAAAGAGGAACTAGTTGCCCCCAAGCACATCTTTAAAAGTTAGTTCTGCTTTTAAATTGTCAGATGTCAAAAAAAGCACCGCAAAAGGGCACACTTTCAAAAAGAACTACCCTGCTACAAAGTATAATGCAACTTTCCTGCTCTCTGGGCACTCTCAGTGTGCACACTTTAACCATGTAACAAATAGGAGAGGACTTGAGGTCACCCACCCTCAGAAGAAGGAAGGATGTGACAGGCATGAAATGTAGGCAATTACCACATCAGACGTGAAGCCTTGTTTATGCCTGCATGCCCATACCTTCATTCTTTAAAAGGAAAAAACCAAAACTGCTACTTCCAGAGTTTACAGCAACCATCACCAGTGTTTCCTAATGCCCATCAGTCCTTGCATATATATCCTCACAAACATCCCCAAGAGGTCAAATCAGGTGGACATCAAGCATCGTACTCCTTCTGGAGAGCTGGACTGGTGCATAGAAAGGTGTGGGGTCACACACAGAGATGTTGTCAGAGTCTTGAATGCTGATCTCAATCTCCTGCCACTAGAACACCCTTCTTTCTAGCGTCTTGCCCCAAACCGAACAGAAGCATTAGGTTTTTACTTTTTTCCCCCCAACTGTTGCTCTTTGTTTCAATTTTAACACAAGGTCTGCTTGAATGAGAAGCAGAAATCGGTGCATTTTAGCTTTCATGTATGCTCAACCCTGCACCATCTGAGCCACAGTCACCAGGGCAGCGATAAATCACTCTACAAAATTCTACTTCCCTGGAAGACAGAATCTGATTTTACTCAAATAAATGAGTTTCCTTCCTCTCCTCTTTTCAGATTGTCAGATCTTTCCAGGACTTATTAACACTCCAGTTTCAAAGATAAAAAAAAACACAACAAGGTTTTAACATCTGTAAGTCAGTAAAAAAACCAACCAGCAAGTCTGTAATAGTATCAGTGTAGAGAAACAGCAAGAAGAAAAGCTTGAAACTATTCCTCTACTCCTGAGCAAGTTAGGCTGCCACTCAAGCTCTAGTACAATGTGAGACATGCAACCTTCAGAAGTATCTTAATAAAGTTTAATAACCAAAAAAAAAGGATTGGGCAATGTCACTGTGAGTCAGTTTGAGGCTTCTTAAAGTGCTCTGTTTCACAAATGAGAAACATTTTATCAGTGTTGAAAATTTCAGCTTGCAAGCTATAGTACCTTCAGGCCTGAAACTTAATTTCAGTTGACATACTATTCTAAATTGCTGATGTGGTTTTAGGGATCTGATTTTGGTTTGACAGTCAAGGATGACACCTTAGTGCTTCTGCTTTATAAAGACCAGCTTTCTGTTGACTCTGGACTCTGTACCAAGTCACTAGAGGCTATGCACACACACACCTGGAGATCATCCCTTAGGGCACAGAGGACATCCCTTAAGAAGCTCTACATGCCCAGGAATGAGAGAGGGTACTGATGAGTTGCCTTTCAAAGCTGCCCTGAAAAGAGCGCTCAGGAAGGCTGATGGGATGCTCTGCACACGCCTCATGTCCTTACCGCTGCAGGAAGACATCATAGTAGTCCCTCTTCATGCACTTGGCTGTGATCTGTTTGTACTCCTTCAGCAGTCGGCGGATGGCGTCACTCAGAGCTCCGTACAAACAACGTTCCCCATCAAAAGTGTTTGCCTCACACTTTGCTCCTGTAAAACAATCACAGGCACAGGCCAGCAGGCACAGTTAGATCCTTCTCCAGTGTCCCCACATGGTCACTAAACAAATATGACTTCTGGCTGCTGACACATTTCACTGTGGTCCCCTCTGCTGACGAGCATATTTACAAAAACTGAGCTTCCCTCACATGTGTACAACCTAAAGCTGCTCTCCCACAGACAAATCCCTTTCTGAAGAAGTCAGGACTTGTTTAAACTGACCCGTGTAAAAAGCCTCTCAGCATGGCTCCAGCAGTGTTCTGGGAAGACAAATCTCACTGTACTAAGAGTGTAATCATTTATTGGACTGCTAAGAGCTCTTCCTAAAAAGTATTTCTGCTTTGTATAAGACGGGAGATGCCTCCTTAGGTTAGAATCTGCTAGGAATTTGGAGGGTATTTGCATTTTCCTATTTAGAATTACACAAGTGGTTGATTAAGATGCTGGGAATGCAGTAGAAAACCAAACCTTTTGAGATGTGACTGTACTCTGGTTCCTCTGGCAAAACACTATGTACGTAGGGGAATTTGGATGCTGAGAACCAAATGGGCAGGCGCTTTGCCTGAAGAATTGGTCTTGCTTTGCTTGAGATTAGCAAAATCCCTTGCATTTCACCATTAAGTCCTGCTTACAAAGCCAGGCTATCAATAGAGTACAAGAAAGTTTTACACAGACAATTCTTCATATGAAGTACAACTCTCAGATCAGCATATTCCCAATACCATTGCACTCTCACAAAACATCAGCTGTGATTTCAGAAAGTCATGCTGCCTTGAGCCATCACAGACAGCTTCCCTTTCTGTGCATTTTCAGGATTTCAAGCAAATCAAGAAATGTCAAGCAATTTCAAGAAGCAAATTCAAGCTGCAAATGGCCAGCAAAAGGGACCATGAAGGTGTGTGCAGGGCTCCCTCTGTAGCCCAAGATCGCTGATCAGATGGTTGGTTGTAACAGAAGAAGTTTCCACAAGGGACAGTTAGAAGGACATACAATCCACACGGACCAGAGAAAGGTACTGCACCCATATCAGGACACTTTTGCTCACCATTGGCTAGAAGATACCGTACAAGCTCCTCGTGTCCACACAGGCAGGCGTAATACCTGACAACAACGAAAGAAAATTAGAGATGCAGTAGGAAGTAAATTCAGTGTTTTGGCACATCACCCCACACAGACCACAGCACTGAGCATCCCTGAGAAGCTTAGGAGGCGAACACCTCATAGGAGTGAGGAATTGCTACTGAATAGCACAGAAGCTGGACCCCAGCAACAGACTAAGCAGGATCTGTTCCCAGCAATCCTAGGCACTGCAAGGAGATCTCAAGGTCCCAGTATCTTGTCAAGGTTCAGCATCTTCTGTTGCACCACCAGTTGCCAAATCCATCCTCATTTTAAAGGAGATCATTTCATGGGCACTCAGCAGTCCACTGAATTCTCAAAAACACTCCTTGCTCCTTCTGTTGTCAGTCCGACTGCTGCACGCTATGCCAAGGAGGGAACCGCACCCACACTGGATGTACAGCAAACCCACTCCCCTAAGTTCTAGTTACAATGAGTTTTATTTTCTCTTTCACAGTCTAAGACTTTCATGATTCTCTTGCACAAGGACCTCAAACTGTCCTACTAAATAGGAGGATACTGTAGCATGCATTGCAGCAGCCAAATGTTAGTCTACCTCTACTTTGGGAAGTTATTCTGTACTCTAAATATATTGCAGATGTCTAAATGTACTTTGGAATTGTAGGGAGGTAAAAAGCTCACAGCATGTTCCTCAGCACCTCCAGGGGGATTCCTCACAACCTACTGCATGTTCACAGCCCTGCCAGACAGACTGAGATCCCACAGTCACTTGGCATTTTACCAGGCCAAGCTAAACATGCTAGAATGCCATCGTCTTTGGTGGGGAAAAAGCCTAATGTAGCCAAGAGCAGAGTGCTTAACCCAGGTAATTTGGTCACAAAACCCCACTTCCGAGCATCACTACCAGTCAAATTGGGAGACAAAGACGCATTTAGCACATCACTCACAGGGAAGAGAAGCAGAACTATGTAGCCAAAGTTCCCAAAAAAGCAGAACCTGAGACATTTTGTAACAGTGCTCGTAGCTGCTGATGCAGAGAGAGTAAAGGAGCTCTGAAGGCCCTACCCCCCGCCCAGCCAGTGCTCCAGGCTGCAGCACTCACAGGGGTGTACTGTCCCATTTATCGCGGACATTAATTTCCACATCTCGCTGTTCAAGAAGGTATCTGGAAGAAAAGGGAGAGAGCAAAGTTACAATTTCATGCAGCTACTCACTCAGTCACATTCTCCTCTTTCAGAAGATGAAGATGTAACTTCAAGTTCATAGAGTAACTTCCAAAAGTATGACAGGACCTTTCACTGGACTTGGGGAGCTGTCAGCTATGGCTGAAGGGGCATCAGCCAAATCCTTAACCCAAAGAATGGTGTTCTACAGCATGGCCTGGCAGCTCCCTTCAATCTTAAGTGGAGCACATGGGGGAAGAGGGGACTCAAACCCATCTCTAACAGGGCAGCAATCCCAAAAGAAGCCTGAGTACTTCTGCAGTACCTTCACATTCCCCAACAATACACCCAGCCTAGATGCTTACAAATAAATGGCCAATTTTACAAGGTCAAGGCTGGACTCCCATCCTGCTTGTGGCTCTTCCTGACAAAAGCAACAACATCAGTGTCACTCCAGACTGCTCTTGAATCCTGCCACTTCCTTGTCCTGCACATTTAGGCTAGATCAGATGCTGTCAACACTCCCTCTCTGACACATCTAGAAGCCGGGCTTTGCCTTGCAGACAAATCTCCTGCACAACCTGGGTCTTGTTACAGCCTGTACTGCAACAACCACATGTTAAAGTCCCTCTCAGCCTTCACCAAGACTCTCAAGTCTTGGTTTTTTATCACCCACCACATGAGTCCTCCCTTTCACTCCCTTCACCTTTCTTGTCTAGAACTTCAGGTTCCTCTGACCATATTCAACATGCCAAGCAACTCAGCTCCTTTCTACTCAGTCCCATGTGGTCAATCTGTCCCCCCTGTTCTGACAGCATTCTCAGACTCTCTTTTCTGCACCATTATGTCCATACAGGTCATCTTAAACTTCTGCAAGGCCATCCCTCAGACCCCTCTTTCTACAGTAAACCTGCAATTCACTGCTTGCAACGATTTAATCGAACACAATCACAACAAAGAACAATGTTCCCCAGACCTTACCTATCTGCACACTTATCTTTCAGTAGCAAGCACCCTGTAACAGAGGTTGCTTCTGATTATCTGGCTTATCACACACTAAGAGATGGAAGAATCAAGTAGGATATAAAGGTGAAGAACAGTTTTAGATTCAAACCACGAGACGCAGGAAAAGGACCTTGCATTCACCCTGCAGACAACAAGCCCATCTGCCTCCTGATCCAAAATCACTGAAGTTAAGCTGTGCTGCTTCGAGATGAGAAACTTGACCTGAAATTTTCATATCCCCATATTTCTCAGAGATGCTCCCACAGTCTACAGCACAAGGCGTCTAAACATTTCCATGACGACTGAGTCCCAGGGATCCAGCTTCCTACTACAAATACCATTTCCAACGGTAAAGGAAGAGCAGCTGGAGAGGAGCCTTGTGCAAGGACATTTGCCACAGGCAGCATCCACACCCACGAGTACGCAGTGTCCGTCCGACACTCAGACACCTGCCGGAACCGGGCTCACCTCACGCGAAGCTAAGCACCCCGGCAAAGACCCGGTGCACACCCAGCTCCTGGGGTGCAAACAAGCTGCATTTCTGTACGACAAACAAGCGGCCCTTTCCGCACCCCTCACCGCGGCCGCCCTGGGGAGCCCCAAGCCGGCGGCAGCCGCCCTGGGGAGGCCGGGACGATCTTCCGGTAAACACGTCCCGGCAAGGCGAAGCCGCCCCGGCAGGCCCGGCCCCGCTCGCCCCGCTGCCCAAGGCGGTTACAGGCAGCGGCGGTGCGAGGGACCCGTTCCCCGGCGCGACCCGACCCGGCTCACCGCACGCGGCTCACGTCGCCCTTCTTGCAGCTGGTGAACAGGTCGCTGGTGTCCATGGCCGGCCCAGGCCGCGGAGCGGCGGCGCCGCATTGACGCGGGGAGCGGAGGAGCGGCCGCGGGGCCGGGCCGGGCCGAGGGACAGTGGCGGCGGGGCGGGAGCGACGGGCGCTGTAAACACGGCGGCGGCACCGCCCGCCCGCCCAGCGCCGCCTCCGCAGCGCCCCCTGCGGCCCGGAGGAACAGCTGCCGGCCGCGCTGCGCGGGGACCCGCGGAACCGCGGCCCGGGACAGGGGGAACTGCTCGGGAACAAACCTGGGGCTGATCTGGAACCGCGGCCCGGGACAGGGGGAACTGCTCGGGAACAAACCTGGGGCTGATCTGGAACCGCGGCCCGGGACAGGGGGACCCGCTCGGGAACAAACCTGGGGCTGATCTGGAACCGCGGCCCGGGACAGGGGGAACTGCTCGGGAACAAACCTGGGGCTGATCTGGAACACACCTGAGGGGACCTGGCCCAGAACATGGTTGGGAGGGGGTTTGGAATACACGGCAGGGCTCTCCCCGGACTCGTGCAGTTGTGATGACAGAGGATCTCACTAATCCATACAAAGGTGAGTGCCAAAAGGATGGTGCCAGACTTTTTGGTGGTGCCCAGCAACAGGACGAGGAGCAAAGGCCATAAGCCAAAACACAAGAAGTTCTACCTCAAAATGAGGGAGAATTTCTTCATGTTGAGGGTGGCAGAGCACTGGAACAGCTGCCCAGGGAGGATATGGAGTCTCAGCAGACACTCAAATCCCACCTGGACGTGTTCCTGTGTCACCTGCTCTGGGTGACCCTGCCTGGGGCTGGGCTGCATGATCTCCCAGAGATCCCTTTCAACCCTAATAATTCTGCGATTCTGTATGGGGTCCAGGTCTGGAGCAGGTGTGGGATGGTGGAGAGCTGCATGGGACACACGTGGCACAGGGCCGGGCACACAGGCAGGGACTCTGCTGTGGAACAGAGGCTTGTGCTAAGCCACTCTAGCAGGAAAGGTGTCCTGGGCTGGTCCTGTGGGTACTGGAGGGGTAGAGTACTCCTTGGGGGAAGCTTGTTTCCACAGCCTGGGCACACCTGGCACGGCTCAGGGCTTCCACAGAAACCTGTGATGGGAGAATTAAGGAGGGCACTGTGGGGACGGGGGGCCAGGCTGACGACCCCCATCCTGGCAGAGAGACCCTGGCCAACACTGCATTACGAGATGCAGCAGACTTGAATTCAGGCAGATCTAACCAAGCAAAGCACTGTGCTCAGGTCAGTGTTCAGACACCCAGGAGGTGTGTTTTATTGCAAAGAAAACAAAACCACAACCCTGTTATTTCCAGGGCCAGACACAAGTGTTTCTAACTGTTCTCCGGCAGCAATCCCAAGCAGTGGCCAGGGCTTGCAGACAGTTTGTGTCCAGCAGGAATGAAGGTGTTAAGAATGGCTCAAAGCCTGGCTGTCAGCTTAGACGAGCGCATGAGGCTCTCATGAGCCAGCACAGATGAAGGTGCTTGTTGTGTCTGACTGTTTGAGCTGTCCCAAGCCCTTTGTGAAGGAGAGATGTGCTCCTGCATGGCTGCGAAGTCGGACGGGAACAGACGAGCTGCTGGCGGCAGTAGCTGCAGTGGGACCCTGCTGCAATGCTCTAAAGTCATGCTGCAATAGTCCTTAGGATAATGTACCTTCATTTCACTCCACATCCTCTGCCAGAGGGATCCTTCAAGTGTATCTTGAACCATATTTTCAAGATGCATTACATCCTCCACAGCACAATTACCAGGTCACTCCTCATTGTTTCTTTCCACCCTACATACCCCAGGTGGCGTGCAGGATGCAGAGTCCTAGGACATGCTAGACTCCACGTTACAGGCACAGTTCCAGATACCTGGGCGACACCTCAGAGCAATCTGCAGCTTGGCCATCCCAGACCACATCTGGCCACCATCCCACAGAGATGGAGAGCCACTCTGATCTTGACCGTGCATCCAGACGATGCCATTGCCGGTGTTCCCCGAGGCACTGCACTCCTCACAACAGCACCTGATGCTCTCTCTGAAGAACCACCTCCATTTCAAGGCAGAGTCTCTGCGTTCTAGCTGTGGTCCCAAGGAGCAGAGGGAACAAGTGGCAGACAAAACAGGAAGATGGAGCTGAGACCCTGTGTTGCTACCCAGGGCCTCTATACCGGTGACTCCAGGGAATGTCCCATCTCACTACTTTGCAGACAGGGACGTCCTCACACAAAATATCCTTGACATGCCCGGTACAAGCCCCTCTGCTCACAATCGAGTCCTGCAGCCCCTCGTGAATAAAGCAGGTTATCCTAGGCAAGTCACAGGAAACAAATATCCAAAGCTAAGAGAGGGGAAAAGTTCTACTTTTTTTTTTTAATTTTTCGTTTCCAACTCCCAACCGCCACCAGGTGTCAGTGCGACCAAACATTTGGCAGATGGAACTATGGGGATGTCCGAGTAGGTGGCAAAGAGTTTTCCAGGAATTGCTTTGTCTCCTGCATCTGCTCTGTCGCCTGGCACACTGCTCTAAGAACGTCCAGCTTTGACAGTTTTTATTAAAAAGAAGTTTAACTACATTAGGGTGATAGAAAAGCTTCCTGTTATAAATGCTAAGACAAAGGTTTTCTTCCTCTTTACATCCTCCCTGCGCAGAGCTGGAAATGCAAGCACTGAACAGAGTAAGTGGGCTACCAACAGCCTCTCTACAGCGCTTTCCAGCCCGCAGGTCCCCAGAGATGACCCGTCTCTGCAGGGCTGGCAGGAGAGGGACAACAGTGCAATCAACTTGACAAGATCAGCCTAGTGCAAAAAAATGATACAGAGAAAAAACAAACTGTAAAAGGATAAAAAGTATCACCAGACTAAAGTGAAATTCTATCAACCAGTAGATTTCTGAAGCTAAACTGGGATCATACAGCCAAGTGCACCCTGTCAGAGATAGCAGAAAAGTGTCCTCAGCCTCATGACAGCCACCCTTAAAGAGCCTCTCAGATCACCTGGATGCTCCAGACAGAGAAGAGAGTCTCTGGAAAACCTCCAGGGCATGAGAGGCCAGAAGAGCAAATCAGGAGAATTTGCTAGCTCGTTATTGAGCCCACATAGCCCCCTTGGTTTCTTTAGAGTTTGAAGACTTTACAGGAGATCAGGAGGTGCTGAGCCCAGCTGGAAGCATTGCTTTATCAGTGCCTTGTTGTTTCTCTGAATTAGGATAGTGGAGAGAAAACAGGGCAGCAAAGCAGCTCTTAGCAGGGAAGTGCACCAAGGAAGCGATTTGTGGGTGAAATGATTCACATCTGATTGGTGGCACTATCTTTGTAACAGCCACTGGGCATTAAAAACATATTTGATGAGGATTATTGGACTTGGAAACATTTACACAGTGCAGCTGCATAAAGGCCACAGGCATGCCAGGCCCCGTTATGCTAAGTGCTATAAAAACTCAAATTGTAACTCCATGCTTTAATTCACTCACCGTAACAACAATTTGCATTTAATCCTGTGAGCCCCAAAGTGCCTTCAACACAGCCAACGGATGTGCAGTTTCACTGCACAGACCCATCAAACTCAGCAGGAGCCATCAGTGAGGGATGGTCAGAGAGGGATTCATGTGGCTGTCCATACACATGGACTGTCCCCCACTACCAACTGCTGGGGCAGGAGAAGGAACTCTGAGCATCTCTGCAACCCTACCAAGATACAAAAGGAGCTGATGATCACTGTCTCCTACATAACACCGGGAAAGATATGGAGGCAGGCTAAAACCACTGAAAACTGGAATCTGGATAGGAAACCAAAGGTTATCACCTTTCTTGAATCCCTAATAAACTGGTATCAGAGTGGTCCTACATCAAGGTGATCTGTGATTCAGTTTGTATGCAAAGCGCTATACAAACTGCAACAACAGACTCTTGCACCTTGACTTCAGGCACACACACCAGGGAGGAACACGCTAGAGGTCTCTATACATACAGTGATAGATTTACAGGCTCAGCATCAGGCTGCACATCTGGGGCCTTTCTATACAAAGGTTCCCTTAAAGACCAAGTGTGAAACTGCATCTCACAACAAGCAAACATGCAGATCACCACAAGGGAGAGAAGGACTGGTGCCTCTGACCGAAGCAAGTCCCTCAATCCCTCAATGACAGAAGAAACAAATGTTCTGGGATTTCAGGCTTGACAGTAGTTTAGGCAGGGTTCAGAGAATAATTATGCATATTCACGTGCCTTTAGCACACATCTTCAGGGAGCTGGAGCCTCAAAGTTGCCTGAGGCATGCCTGAGAAACATTCATTGGGGAGCTCTTACATCTGATTCTCATCTCATCAGAACTGGCTCTTACATTGTTTAAATGCAGTGATTTTAAAGATGTTACCCTGATTTATACCTGTGGGATATTAAACACTTCCACCCTTCCCTCAGGGCAGGATGCTGAAATTGAAACAAAAGGATGAGAAAATTACTTGTTTCCCTATTTAAGAAGCTTCACATAGTCTTTATATTTATCACAAAATGACCAACTGAAACCAAACTATCCTGAAAAATAGAACTGGAGTGGAGAAGGTCAGCCAGTCTAACACTTAGACAAGGGATATTTTCCTGCTCATTTCCCAGGCTGTTGTGAAAGCGGCATGTAAACGTCATTTTTGAGCAACTCTCCAACCTAAAGCACATTTCCATCTAAAATGCTACACCATGGCACCAAGTTCTCTGCAATCAGTCAAGCAAGGGTAAAGTGCTCAAACTTCGCAAGCTCAGCTTGGAGTTGTGGAGCTGAAAAAAGGAGTGGGGCTGTTTGTGGTACCAGGGGTGAAATGAGATGATAGCAGGGAGTGGGTGAGAGGGGTGTTTTCCCCAAATGTAAACATCAGCTACTACAATTAGTAGCTGAATGCTACAGCACTAGAAAACCTGTTTTCACATGGGGAATGCAAACTCTGCCCAGGACATCGACAGAATCTTGGCTCCCCTCCATCCAGAATGCACAGGTTTTACTGCACCTGCACGGACCGAATGTGATCTCAAGGTCAGGATCTGGAAAGTGAATTTACTCCCCAAATCTGGACTCTTGATGGCAGGCAGCCACACCATCTTGTTTCTCCAGTCCATCCACTCTCAGCTACTACCACAGAGCTACAGTAAGTGCATTTAAAGGTGATGAAAGCATTGGTGCTACTGATAGGAACACACACACAGAGATCTATAAACCCACCCCTCCCGCTTCCCTCTGTTCTGTGATCCTCCTGGCTCCAAGCCACAGATGCAGGCTCAGGACTTCCGTAGGGAAAACTTGCCCAAAGACCTGTTCAAAGGTTTTAAGAAGTTCCTGAGAAGCCACCTGATCCCATGGTCCATCAGTCAAGATAGGAGAGAAACAAGTGTGTTTAAGAGGGTGGTTCCCACCCTTCTTTTTCTAAAGATGCGTGTCTTCCTCAAACACATCCACATCCTCGCTCGCCTGCTTATTGATCAGGACATCCCAGCTGTCGGGGCCATTGATGGTGTTCCCACCGTTCACGCTCGGCTTCTTCTCCTGCATTTCCGACTGGCTGTCGCTGGCCACGTCCAAGGTGGGGTTGTCATGGCAGCCGTTCTCAACAAAGCGCAGCTCCTCGCCGTGTGACTGCCAGGGGTGAGAGGACACAAATGGAGACAAAGGGGTACAGGTCTTAATGCTGCTGAGAAGCACAATCAGACCAGGCTATGAGGGTCACCAAGAACTTTGCAGGGTCAGGGGGAAAGGCAAATTTTCTCCTAGCCCAATCCTCACAGCAGAAATGAGCTGTCCTAAACACATTTGCATCTCTCTTACACCTGAATGGGCTCCACTGCTGCTCCAGCAGTGTATCCAGCTACGTCCCAGAAGTGGACAGGGGAAAACAATCTCCCTCTTAAGTTTCCAATTCCCTCCATCCCCAGGGCTAAGAGTCTGGCCACCTTCTCCACCCATGCAGTGCTCACCATGTTCTTCATCTTGGGCAGGCGTCTCTGCCAGCAGTTGTAGATGAGCCCCAACACGATGATGATGGCGCAGATGGAGCCAATGATCACCAACACCACAAAGAGCTTCCCATAATCACTGCGTGTCTGGTTAGGGTGAGACTGGCAGCTTGTGGTGGTTGAGTAGTTCTGGATACCAATCTGGAAGGAAGGAAGCAGTACACTAAAAGCCCTGACCTGCAGGCAGATAGAATCCTGTTCCAACTCTCCAGGGTCCAAGTACAGGACCACAAAGGTGGGCAGAGGAACTAAAAGCCAGGGTTGGAGAGTCAGGCTGTGCACTGTGCTACATGACAAGAAAGCACATAACTATACATAACACCATTTTCCATGAAAGCTGACACATCAGCAAATGACAGTAGGCACAACCTTATTTTGCTCACCTGCACAAGGATCACACCTTTGTGCATGACAAGGAGGGAGAAACTGTCCAAGATTGAGAGTTCCCAAGACAAACTATGGACCACTGATGGGTGCTGAGGCTTTGGTAACTGCTTGGCAGAGAATGTAACCCTAATAAGCAGGTTTCCATTAAAGCTCAGGTCCTAAGAGGGCATAGTGGTCTTTACAAGGTCTTGGAAGTGGACAGCTGCCCACTGAGCCTAAAAGCTTAGGAATAGCTGTTCTAGAAACTGGCCCCCTGTGGCTGTCAGCAAACAGCCCAACGCTGGTTCCAGTGACTTGGCAGATTTGAAACAGGTTACATATCCAGTCAATAGTAAGTGTGACAGGTGTAAGAGAATACCCTCCCTCCTTGCAATCTCATGCTTGTGCAAGGGCAGCATAGTGAGCAGAGTTTCATTATTGACACAGCCAGAGAAGTCGGAGGCATGTGGCAAGGAGGCTCTGGTAGGACTCACATTCACATGGGGCCACAGTTGCAAAGTCAAACCTTGCATCCCACAAATCCCTCTTTCTGGACAGTTCTAGGTGCTGATACTTCAGTCACATAATTTCTACAGGGTTGGCTTTTTTCACTTTCTCTGGTATAAGCCAATCAATACACCACTGAGCACTTAATTTGCTTTGTCTAACTGCACTGGTTTGTTAGGTCAGGGAAAAACCTGAGAGCAGACAGCCAGCAAGGCAGTGACCCAACTCCACTGCTAAAATCAGCAAAATTATTCCAGTGGTGCAAAAAACTCAAGCAGAATCAGGCCCTCAGTGCCTATATACCCTGTAGGACAAAGGGGCAAAGCCAGACATCATGAGGCTGATTCGTCCTCATCTCTATCCTCTTCCAAGCTGCCCAGGGTTAGAAGAGAATATGTGAGGCCTAGAGGCAGCTGGGAGAGGACTCTGGCATCCATTGACCCAGGTCCTCTGCCTGCCCTTGTAGAGGCAGTTGTTTAAGGAGTGAAATGCAGACCCTGGAATTGCAGAAGGCGTGTGAACATGTCAAGAGAAGCCAATGCATGTAAAATAGCTGCAGGGTGAGCAGGGCCAAATGTGGGGCTCTGCAGCACCCACATTGCTCTTGACAATGGTATAGAAGGGGTGACACTGAGAATTCCAACAAAATGGATGTGTGAAAAGCAGTCTCACAACCACCAAGCCAGAAAAGCAGGGAGGGAATAACCCATAGTTACTCTCTTAAAAGGAGCAGACATTTGATGGCCTGGCAACTACCAGTGAGGGGAGAAGGGAGTTTGCCAAGCGTCTGACTCATCTGTTTGCCTGCCATGGGTTCAGCACTTGGTTAGACTGAGATATGCTCCCAGTTTTCAAGTTGCTTATTTTAATTGTATAACTGGTCTTAACAAACGGATGCAGGCAGACAGGCTCTTACCTCAGCTAAGCTCCTCTTAACATCCCCCAGTGCCATGAGAACATCTTTTGTAGGGATAACGCCTGTAAAGTAGAGGAAGAGATCAGTGCTGCTCTCAGCTCAGGTTACTCAGTCAGATGTATTCATCAGTCTAAAATCCCCAACAGGATGGAGGCAGGGGAACACACATTTTTGTTCATTGGTGTTTTACATCAGGAGGCTGAAAGAACATAGGATCACAGACAAGGGTACCTCCAAACACTCTTTAAAGGAGTCAAAAAAAAAAAATCCAGAGATGAACTGATACCAGAGCCACCTAGGTACCCTCCCCACCACCACAGAAGCTCTCAGGATCTGTGTCTGCCCTGGGAGCAAGCAGCAGCACTCAAAAAGTCATGGAGACAGGTTCATAAAGGTCATAGAGGCCATAATGTCAACATTAGAAACCTCTATCACTAGACAGGCAGCAGAAGCAGTACAGGAAAAGGACCCCTGTACTAAAATAGGAATAAAGAGATGGTAAAATGTTCCAGTCCAGCCCATCTTCACTGTCAGCTTTTGTTTCTTTGGGCATGAAGGGAGGCACTATGAGGACTGTCCTAGTTTGGACAGGACTTAAGAATTGATAGGTTAGGAAGTGAACCAAGAGCAGGCTGTCATATACTGCCATGGAGGGGAGTACATAAGCATCAGGAAAGCTGACAAATGCTCGGGGAAAGGCAGTCCAGGGAGGGAGCAAAGCTGAAGGCAAAGTGCAGAAGATGGAGCTTTGTGCAAGCAGTGAGGAACAACCCAGAAGGCAGAAGTGAAGAAAGAGTCTTATGTCCTCAGTCCCTCTCCATCCCTCTCCATCCCTCAAGTCCGGTGAACGCTGGGAACTGGTGGGATTTAAATGGATTGGAAACCAAAATCTCCTTCCAGCATGGCTGTGTACCTCCATTTGGGAGCCCCTTAAATACACTCCCCATCACAGGAAGGCTCCTTCTGCCAGCACTTACCCTGTTCCCCTGCCAGTGTCATTAGCAAGTGCTTGTCGTTCTCATTGGGTTTGCTCAGAGAGATGAGCCAGCGCTCCTGCAGCGCCTCCGGCTGCCTGGAGAAGGCATCCTCCACCAGTGCCAACAGCTGGGGACCCCTCTCCAACCGAAACTCCTCCTGCCATAGGAAAGGAACCTTGGTGAGTGCATGCTGGGGACAGGGCAGCTGTAGCACTGCAGGGCTGGTACAGCTGAGACCTCACACGTGCCCAAAATCCAGCAGCATTAAACCTGGTGCAACGCTCTGCTGCACAGTGCCCCAGGCTGGACCCACAAACATCTCCTGATGCACCAACCCTTCTCCTCAGCTCCTATGGCTGCTGTATGCCCCACACCAAGCCCAGCTCTCCTGGCACAGAGAGATCCTGAAGCAACATTATGGTGTAAGGTGAGAAGGAAGCAGCCAGGCTCTTCCCCACAGCAGCGCTGGGTCAGCAGGTGCTGCTCAGCCTGATGTGCTCCAGCCACCCCTCGGCAGGCTCCTTTGCTGCTTTCTCACTCCTGTGTTTCTATTCTTATCTCCAGTTGCCATGCCAACCTGAAGGCCACACAGATGATTAATAAAATGGAGAGTTCTTGTTGCCATGGCAATTTGAAGCGCTCAGGGCAGGCACAGGTCTGTGCCAAAAATGGCCTAATTGAGGAAGACATCGATGACTGGGGCCTGAATCACAAGAGCCTGGCAGTACCCCCTCTCATCAAATTATGGGGTTTGGTATGGGGAGGCAGGAGGAGCTGCGTGAGGAAGCAGCACCATGATGCAGCACCATGATGCCCAGCTGCAGCTCCAGCTCATGGTCCCACTGTCAGCCTGAGGCTCTCTTTTGGGGGATGCAGAGGAAGGGGGAGCAGCTGAGCCAGGAGCAGGAGGACAGAAGCAAGATGTTCCTGGTGATGGGGAAAGCAGAGGTTGCAGAGCACTGATAAATTCTCCATGGTGGAGAGGAGGGAGCAGGGAAGGAACCCGAATGCACCTGTGCCAAGGTGGAGGTCGCCTCCTTATGCATAGCCAACTACCACTGCTGGGTCAGATCCTGCAGTCCTCACAGGGGCAAACTTTCCAGGTATGTTGAGTGGGGGATTTGCCCAGAGAGAGACTGAAGTGATTCCCTTGCCTGGAGCCCACTGGGAAGACAAACGGGCTTCCAGCTTAACCCAGAAATACAGACATGGTCCCTGCAGCAGGTCAGAGCCTGGTGCCACATAGTGTATAGAAGGTCAAGGTGCAACCCTCTGGAAGGGGCTAAGCACCCTCCTTGTCCTTCAGCTTTTCAGTGGGACTTCATACACATCAGATCATGGCACCAAAATATGGAAATATGTGAGGAATCCCCATTCACACTAATTTAAACTACAGCACTTGCAACACAGGTTCTCCCTCACAACCCCAGAAACCCAAACACCACAGAGCTCAGATACAGAAACCAAAAAACAAAAGGGACAGGCAGACAGTAGGTGAGGTGCCAAAACTGAGCAAATTACCAAGGGTAGGAAACAAACTGCATGAACATCAGTGGAAAGGAGAGAAGCTTGATTCCAGCTTCACTCATGCAAAGTGGTAATGGGAGGCAGGGAATGATGGAATGCTCATGTTAAATATGTATGTCGACAAATGTCCCTTTGAATAAGGGGTAGTACAGCACAAATCATTCACTGGGAAATATGCTTTGAAACATGAAATCAAGTAGAAAAACAGTTCAGTCCTGCCTATCCCAGGGCACCATCTTCCTCCAGCAAGGCCAAACTGAGGATTCAACAGCAAAGACATAATCTGATCAAGAGACATTTGCACATCTGCTTTTCAGTTCTTCCCCTTACAGAGGTTTAAACAACACAAGTACCAGTGACCACAGAAAGGAAGCTACTACATATTACAAAATTAACCAGTATTTAAAGTCCACAGAGATAGGAGAGAGAGCAATGGGGATGTGAAGGAAACAGGGCAGAAAAAACTCTGGTTTTCAAGGACTCATTTTCTGCGTTACAATTGTGAGCTGCAGCAGAGATACTTAAAACCCTCCACACTGGTCTGCCTCAATCAAGAGGAAAAAGACTGACTTTTCATCTATTCTTAGAGCAGTCTGCATGCTTTACTGTGTATAGGAATTTCCCCGTTTTCCCTGTCCCCAAAAAAGTCACCTTTAAAAAAAAAGAAAAATAAACCAACCAAGAACTCACCAGTAGTGGCAACAGGTCAGTGCCACAGAGCAACCCTGCAGGAACAGAACCAGCTGGCTCTGCCCACAGCAGGAGCCCCACAAAGCAGGAGTGCAGATGCACGAGGCCAGAACACAATTCCTCAATGAAACATTTTGGTCTCAGGCTGTCAGGCTCATAATAATTTCTTAGAATTATGAAAGGCATCTTGACCCCAGGCCTTTCACAACTGGTTTTTAAGTGCCTGATAAAAGGCCCAGCAGAAGTGAACAAGCCCTTTTACCAGGGATCCACAAGGGGCTCTGGGCTCATGAATTAACTGCAGCTTTATGAGGATGGATGGACAGGCATTGGATTAGCAGAGCGTGGCTGGTTAACAGACCCAGATAACACACAAGATAACAGGGTGGGGAGAAGAGACCCTTAAGGAAGATTTAGTGATAGCTGCTTGATACTTATCCATGCACAGTGCAAATAAACGGGAGTCCCTATTCCTCTGAGCCATCAGAGGATTGTTACTATATGCTGGAAGGAATGGAAGGAAAAGGAAGAGAAGGAAGGAGAACTGCATTTCAATCCTGTAAGAGGTGCAATGCTGAAAGCTCTCATGTCTCATGACAATCCAGGTACTGACTGGCACAGACAGCAGCCAGAAGTTAGTAAAAAATCCAATATGGAACTGACATGTGCTAGACTTGGACCAAAATCATCTCTCTCCACCCACTCTTTTTCCCTTTTGGAGAACAGGAATATTTCTGTCCTCCTCCCCTTCTCTTCACAGCCTCTATAGGTTGAGATTTAGTGCTTTTAAAATGTTGTGTGGTAAAAGCTGTGTCTGCCTTCACTCCCCTAAACACCATTGCCCCCATGCCATCAAATCTCTTTGGACTGACTTACACAGTCAATGTTATCTGACATATTCAGGATGATATAGTTCTTTCCCGCAAGGTTGCTCCAGTCTTTGCAGATCACCTGGAGAGACAAGACAAAGACAGCTGGGTTCAGGTGAATGTAACTCTGCTGCTGAAAGCACAGGGTACACAAGGGACAGGAGCAAAGGGCTGTGCCATACTCCCAGGAGCACTTCTCAAAGGATGTGACCATCCTCTAACTCTGTGTTCTAAGGAGGAATCACCATTTCAGTGCTAACATGGAACAGGGACAAAGTTACTCTACCAGCTTGCCACAGCTCAGCTTGACCTTCCACCTCTATCTCAACTCAAGGAGGACACAGATTCTCAGTGGAATCTACCCTGCAGCCTTATCAGCACTTAACACAAAACCTAACCAGGAGCCTCTGTGGTCCTTAAACAAACTGGTGAGACAGGGCAGCATTTGCAGGCAGGATAGGATGCACAGAGGGACTAAGTCACTTGCTCAGGCTCCTGAGTACCATGGGGCAGAAAGCAAAATTAAAAGCTTTGCTTGGTACTCTCTCACCAGTCAGGTCCTGCTACATATTTTCTCTTAACCAGCTGCCAGGATTCAGGAACTGCAGTTCACCCCTCCTCTCCCACAGGCTCTCCTAGACCAACATCTTCACACATAACTCTGCTCCACCTGCTCTGCATCTGGTCCCTGCAGGCAGCAGCAGCAAAACCAGCACTTTCTTCTCACTCCCTTTCCAGAAATCCTTGGGGCCATGTTTGTCCTGACACTTCCAATAATGCAGGCTGAGGAAACAAGGAGCTTTCTCTGCTGTGCGTGCCCCAGAGGGAAGGTGTTCAGCTTCTGTTTATCAGAAGCAGGATTTTGTGCAGCTGGGAAGATGTGAGGGGGCAGGGCTTTCACCAAGGATGATGGATACCCTTAAGAACTGCTGTGAATAACTCTCCCTGAAAATTCAGTTTTGACTGGGTGAACAGAAAAAACTACTTCCAGCAGTCAGATTTAGGGATGGGGTTAAACACCCATCCAGGAGTGAAGTACCCAAATATCCCCACTGTAGCCAACCACCCCACTCCCAGTGTGACCTGTGCCGAGTCCCAGGGCAACTCAGTTGGCAGCATGGCCATGCGGGCATCCCCAGCCTGTGGTGACGAGCTCCTGTCTGCTGCCGCAGTCTCAGTGGCTGACTCAGTGTCATTCCAAACGGGATCCAGCGCAGGCTCATCAGCTCTGTCCCACGGAGACACAGAAGTGGGGTGCTGCTCACTCCCAGGAGGAGTCTGGGTGCCTGGGGAGGTGCTTGCAGGAGACAGTGTCCCCACAGGTGTTTCCACTGTCTGCTCCATTTCAGTCAGCATCGTGGGCTCCGGCATCTCCCACCCCACCGTGGGCTCCAAGGCCTCCTCCCTGGCTGAATGCTCTTCCCCACCAGCCTCCACCGTGGTCTCTGCAAGCTCTGCTCCTGTGGCAGCCACAGTCAGCTCTGAATCTGCTCCCCCAATAGCCCAAGTGTCTCCAGTTGTCACCTCCAAGAGTTCTTCTGAAACACTGGGAGATCTTGCACCAACAGTAGTAGAAAAAGTAGAGGACACAGGTAAAAGACCTGGTCCCATGCTGCTCCCAAGGTCTGGAGAAACAGAGTCCTCTTCCTGCCCTCCTATGGCTGCCTCAGTCACACCACCTGGCCTGGCGGAGGCTGTGGAAAACAGAAGGGAGAAGGAGTCCTCTTGGTCCACTGGTTCAGACGATGTAACCTCTGGTCCAGAGGTCTGGAGGCTCTCCATCCCTCCTCTTGAGGGGTCTATAGGGAGCAGCCCCTCCTCTTCCTCTAGTGTGGAGAAAGGTGTGTGCAAGTCAGGGTCCACAAATTCTGCCGGCGGCTGGACAGTGGCCATTTCCCAGTTGTCTACTTGTGTCCCGTTCCGTTTCAGCAATGCCTTCTGGGATGAAGCAGGAAAGGTATAATCTAAAAAGAGATCCAAAAGACTTCATGTCACATCTGAACTAAGAACTCTGAAAGGCAGAGCACATCCCATTATATGTGTTCAGCCACAGGTGGGTCAGATGGCAGAGACCCTCTAAGAGCAGGTAGCCTGCCACAGCAAAGAACAATCCCATCCAATATGTGCACTTCTCCATCTCCCCATCCCAGTGAACCCATATTCCCGAGGGATAATTTCCACGCTTGTTCTCTCCATATCTGTCTGTCCATAGGCACTTCCACAGACAAAAATAAGTAACAGTTCTGACACCTGGCATCTTTAAGTTGAGGTTATGAGTGTTAGGAATCAGGCTGGAATCCAGAGATTCATTTCAGATGGGATTGAGAAAGATATGGGGTGGTAGCAGCAGTCAACCACAAGCTAAATGGGAAATACTAGAGAAGAGAAACTAAAGCACAGAAAACCAAATCCTCCTTCCTGCTACAACCAAGTAATACCACCAAACCCTGAATCGACCTGGGCATCTTTGAAATGCAGAATTTGAGTTTGTACAGCACTTCAGAGCAGAAAAGTCATCCCACAAACATCTGCATTAGTTTTGCTTTGCTACAGCAGCTGAATCTAACTCCCCTCCCTCCAGCTTCAGCCCCGGTTGTTCTGTGGCTCTGACCACGAACGGAAGTGTTGCTGCTAAACAAACATAGATGCTGAAGGAGATGCAGGTCACAGATGTAAGATCAGAGTCAGAGCAGGTAGGGGTTTCTTCTGGAAGCTAAGGAGCTGAAACCCCAGGAAAAGGAAAGTATCTGTAAGATCAGATATGTTTAGCTTGGAGTGGCAGGAACAAATCCAGCAAGCATAAATCAACCTTCATCTTTCTTGAGAAACTGCCCATACCCACGGAGCTCTGTTTCAGGAGTCTGCATCCCAATTAACTCCCCTTCTCCCTGAGACAAGCACAGCACATTCTCACTGAGAAGGGAAGGAAGACGATCCCTTCACAGCCAGAAATCAGCCCCCTGCTCTGTCTAGAGTTATTAAGTAAATGACTGTCTGAAATTCCCAAGGCTCCTGTCTTCTCTCCTGCCTGCCAAAGCAGATGCTCCACTGAGCACAGTGGGCAGCAGCTGTCTGGATGCCTTACAGAGATCTGCACAAAAAAGCTCCATGCATCCCTGACTCTGCTGCCAGAGTGGGTGCAAGCTCCCAGGCAGAGAGGACCATGCCAGCAATCACACCCATTGCCCTGGGTATTCCCTGGCAACCAGGACTGCCCATGCTACTCCTGCCCACCCCTCCTGAGCAGAAAACACACTGTTCCATCCACCCCAAGCAGGAGGTGTAAAGATCTTCCTGTTCAGCTGGCAAGTGGCTTTCCCAACCCACAGCTCATTCCCTTTATGGTGTCAGCAGCTCCTCCCAGACACTGCCCAAAGATGAGCGTGACCCAGTGTCGTGGTGTGGGGACTAGCTCCCAGTTCTGTCTGCAAAGAGGCCACCAGGATTCGCTGCCCATGGCAGGCAGAAGTCATGTTCCTTTGCTGCTGTGTCTCACTAGAGAGCACCCCCTGACACCCCACCCAAAGACCCTGAGGATTAAAAGATTTTTGCTTCCCAACAGCCAGTTGGTGATGCTTCCTCATAAGCCAAGGAGGCTGGTAAGCATTCAGCAGCAGAACAGACCAAAAAAACCCCATCTCTCCTCCACTGCCTGGCATTGATCTTCCCAAAAATCCACAGCAACAGGTAACATCCCAGCGTCTGCAGACACAGTCACTGCCTTGCTGGATGGATGGTGGGTAACAGGAGAAACAGCCACAGACCAGGGGATTGAGGAGGTTTGGGTGGGACTGTCTTCTTAGATAGTAAAGCTTAGTGCATCTCCCAGGGCTCTGCTACTCCTGCTACTGCAGGGATAACTCAGGGTTTGCACCAAGAACCCCCTCTGCCCTGACATGCTGTGGGTGAAAAGTCAGGATTTTGCCCCTCAAAACAAGGCCCTGCCAGATGAGATGTTATTTTCAAGGATCAGTGATCCAATCTGCCATCTCCTTTGCCTAAAGACATTCTAAGATATTCTCAACTCCTCTGCACCTTCTCTCTTCTGCGCTCTTCTTCCCACCTGGAGCAGAGCACGAACTGGCAGGCAGATGGGCACAGCAATAAAACAAGCCACAAAAAAGCAGCATGAGGTTTGTCCCACGGGAGCGAGAAATGCTCCCAGCCAGTCAGCTCTCCTTTGAAGTCACACACTCAACCTTTCCCTAAAGTGCTCTCTCACAGATTAGTTGGCTCCCGTGGGGGAAAGCCCCACATGGTGCAGCCCTGCCGCCTTTCCACCAACAAGATCTAAAGATCTCAGAGGAACTGCCGCCTCTGCCATCTCTCCTGGGCAAAGAAAATTTAGGGAGAACCCATCCCACTCTCTCCCAGCAGACTTCTATCTTACAAGGCAGCCAAAGATTGAAACCTGAGCTGCTTCTCTAGGCCAACAAATCAACAGGGTAGAAGCAGACACAGGAATCCTCACACTTGCTACTAACTGAGTTAACATTCCTGCTTGTCATCAGTTTCCCCACTACCCTGCATGTTAAGCTGGGAACATCCTTCCATCTGGTTCATAAGACCCCACTGATTAGAAACTCAACTCCTCCCAAATCCTGAGAGGGCTGTTACTCAGATTCATGTAGGGAACAGTGAAACTTGAGGCATTTTGGTCATAGTGCTGCTGGATTGTGCTCCTTAAAACAAGGATCTCTCCATACAACCCAGTTACCAAAAGGGTTCAATCCTTTCCCAGGTTCAGGAAGGATCACAGAATCATCAAGGTTGGAAGAGACCTTCAGGATCTAGTCCAACCATCAACCCAGCAGCACTATAATGATCCCTAAACCAGATTCCCAAGTGCCACATCCAGATGTCAACGATGATGAGTCAATCCTTCCTCCCAGACTCTTCAGCTACACAATTCCTGTCTGGAATCAGCTCCTACTGTCTCACTAACGAGAGCATCTGCCAACTTCACAAGATCAGGTGTCTTTAAGGCATTCATATTTTGTTTTAGTTTACACCCCTCTTCTGTGATTTGAAGGAATTTTTGCACCCTGTCCATCTCCCTGGTATGATCTCAGCCTCTAAGCTGGTCCTAGCATCTTCTCCCCAAATCTCCATCCAGACAAGCTGGCCTGTCACTCATCTGTGCAATGCAGAGCTAACAGCTTGCCCATTTGAAGAGTATTCTCAGCATTTCCGTAGATTCCCCTTCCCTCCTACCCTAAGGGAACTCAAAGGGCATCTCCCATTTTTAGCATCTCTTCCAGCATTTGGGTAGCAGTTCCCTTTCAGCAAGTGGTCTCCTACAACCCCCTTGGCCCACCTGGTTGTCCTCTACCTTCAGCAGACCTGACACCCCTGGCTCTGGGCATATGGCAGTGCACCCACAGGCCTTCCCACCTTCCGATGCCAGTGCCATCCACTTTCCTTCTCGCCCTATTTGTGGGGAGAAACAGCAACCACAGAACAGAGAGGCAGAGAGACACAGGCAGCCTGTGCTCCTGCTGCAGAAATGGGACAGTCTTCTGCCAAAGGAGACAGGTATTATGGAGCTGGCTGCAATGCCACATTTGCCTTGTTTATCAGCTCATCTAATTTCAGGGAGGAAGCAGAGCTCTGCCAAACCCAAAGCTGCCCGAGGAGGGAGGAGGTAGCTCAGCTTAGCTCCTTCCCTGCCAGGGTCTGCTGTCTCCCACCAAGATCAGCAGTAGGCTGGAGCACAAGTGGAGCTCGTGGCCACACAGAGACATGGCACGTGCCCCTTTCCAGCCACAAACAGGAGTAGCCAAGCCACAGTGGAGCCGGCCTGATCACAGAGAGGGACAGCTCAGGAGAATCGACCACAGGAACCATGAAACTGTCCCAGCACCTCTGCCCAAACAGTCTAGCAGGGATGCACCAGAGGAGTGTAACAGGCAGACACAGCTCTACGTCATGTGCCCTCCCAGAGCTTCTCAGCCACACCATCCCCTTGGGAGTCTGGTTCACCGATATGAAATTCCACACCTCTATCTCACCTCTTTGCCACCACATCCTTAGCTTCACCCCTTAATGCTTTCCACCAGTAGTGATATTACTCATATTGAAGCATCCAGCTGCCTCCCACAATCCCCCAGCTGCTCCCTTCCAAGCTCTCTTACAAAAACCCTCAGGCAGTATTTTTTGAAAAAATCATCTTTCACAGCCTTTCCAAGTCCTGCCCTTTGCACCTCCCAGCAGACCCAGGTCTGGGTCACACAGATGCATCTCCTTCGCCTGGGGAGATGATTGTCCCTGCGAGAGGTGAACATGAGCTTCAAACCTCCACAAAAGCCACCACTCAGGCAATGTCCTGCTTCCTCCAAAACCAATAATAAAACTTCCCTGACACCAGATGGGCCACGACATGGCATTGTGCCAAAGCACAATTCCCTAGCCAGACATTTAATTCATTACATTTCTGCTTCTCCATCATTCAGAAGAGCTGGTCTCAGTTACTGCCCCACAAGGTTCCCTACCCTGTATTTGCTGTTAACTGTTTAAAGCAACTGTGACAGCTCAGGAAGAGGGTGATCCTCATTGTTTTTAGTACACATAACCTGACCATAAGGTGTTTATTGGATTAAACTGGAAGGTCATGTTAACCAGTGATTGAATTACTGATAACTAGAAGGTACTGTAATAAAGACAAGACCATTCCTGGGCTCCAATCACAACACATAGCATCATCCACACTAAAACATCTGCCAATGTTGGGAATCACAAGGGGCACTCTACTAAAAATGCAGCCAGGTCAGAAACTGTATCTGCTCTCCTTTTAGCAGTATAGAACAGTAAGGCTTACTGCAAAAAAGTCATACTCCAGCTGATTGAAACTGCAGGGGGATTTCAGAGAGGCAAAATACAATTACTGGTGCTGGAACTGAGCCAGTTGGGGCTAATATACTAATCTTCCAGAAGAGCTAGGAGAAGTTATTATCCATGACTCCAAGACAAGTCCACACACACAAAAGAGATCACAGCCAAAAGAGAGACCCAAAGTAGCAAAGTGGTTAGGCCTCATTATTGTTGAATTTGCCTGAGGTACAAACCAGGCACCAAGGACTACAGCTGTTCCCAAACAGCCTCATACCTTATTCCAGCTCAGCACGTGGACTGCAACAAAGCCAGAATAAGCCATCCTCAGCCAAGCACCATCAGTCAGGGATAGGTGCACCAGGGTGACACCATGCCCAGAGAAACCCTCTGCCATGGGTCAGCCTTTGGCAGCAATGTCTCGACCAAGCTGGCTGGTCCCAAGACAGATCACCCAACATGTTCCTGTCCACTAAACCAGGGCATAAACATGAGGCACCCCGGGAGCAGAGCTCGGGCAGGTGGCTGCTCAGCACTAAGCTGCTTATGGAGACAGTCTTTACCAGGTGCTTCATTTCATTAATGCTTGGCTTGAAGATGGTATTAAGAACTGCAGATCTGCTGTCAGTCTGGATGAAGAGGCAGCAGATTTCAGTAAGGATGAGAGATACCGGGATCTCTCTGGCCAGAGGCAAGTAATTCATCATGGAAGGAAGTGAATCTCACTATCAGAGAAGATGGAAGTTATTTTATTCCATTAGCTGGTCAGAAAACTTACTTTTCCTTGAACATAGTCTTTCTAACTTGTCTGTCCTACTATCCCTCATCCTAACCCTCCTGGGAATCCCTTCTGCTAATTACTATGAATAATTAAAAGATTAAAATTTCCTCCCCCCTCCCACAAAGCACCACATGCTGTCCTAGGAAATCACCAATCTATAAGACTAGTTTTGATAGCTCCCAGTACTTGGACTTCAAGTACCTTGAAGCTAAAAGAGCAGTCCCTGGCTGTAATGAAGTGAGCTTCATGCCAGCCCACTGTAACCCTGGAAAATGGGATGATCCACTCCAATCCTTGTGCACTCAGCTGTTGGGCAGGGGAGGAGAGGGACTAAGTGCCCTCATGCACTAGACAGTCACAAGTCTTGTGCCCATTTTCAGGAGCCACACTTCCCAGGAATTAACGATTAGGCTACCTCAGCCTTGAGCCTTCGCTGGAAGAGAGGAAGGTGTGGGGCAGTGCATCCTGACTGAGCCAAAGGAGAGCACCAAGAGCTGCAAACAGGGAGCACTCCAGGGTGGATACACCACCATGTAACTCTTTCACCAAAAGCAAGGGATTCAAAGACACCTACAGTCCTATTGACTCCCATCTTCTAGCCCTAAAGCTGGATGAGATGTTTTATCTGTTGCCCAGGATATCTGCATAGCAGTAGGAAACACAGAGGACTGGAAACCTCCAGGCAAAACAAGATGGAGAAATGGGATGAAAGGAAAGGAGGATAGAAAGGGCCAGATGCAAGACCCTGCAGGTCCACTCTCTCTTCAGAGTTATCTGTGGCTCAGGCCAATTTGCTACCAAAGGTGAGGCGAAGCAGCCAAACCCAAACTACAACCTGAGAAGCTTCTGGGTTCCCTGGAAGCCTGAAAGGATGCAGAAGTAACAGGTTCACAGCTCCACTGACTTGCCTTTTGGCTGAAGTACAAATCACACACTTGCTTCTCTCCATAAGGATATGGCATCCAAATTCCCACCAGACCTAATCCATCTCTTCCACATGTGGCTCTGCCGGGTAGCAGCTGTGTATGGGGTGACACACATGCAAGTGCACACTTCTGTGCACCCTCAGACAGAATGAGACAAATGTCAGGGCCCTTCCACAGGCTGGTGCTCACTGATGTCAATAGAGATTCACTGTTCCATAGCATAAATCAGCAAAAGCACATTATTCAGGAGAACCAGAGCCCCAGGCTGAGCTGTGCTCTGCCACTGGGAGTTTGTTCTCACTTTCTAATGGACTAACAGGTGGCCCTAGATGCCACATGTTTTCTAGAAATATTTTTAAAGGATGTTTTTTGTGTGCTTAGCAAAAAAAAAAAAAAAAAAGGCAGCTGCAGATTGTTATTGCTTTTTAGCTCTTGCAGCCTCGAAGTCACACAAAGGCAGGGGAGTCTCCCTACACAGAGTTCAGAGGGACATAAAAAAAGGAGAGATGGAAATGACTAATACAGCTTTTGAATAGCAGGAGATCTGGTCTATCTGCAAGACCACCACCAGTTCAGGCCCAGTATTTTTATACAAACACAGTAAGAAGCCAGCACAGATCTCCTTTCACAGCAGGTAATTTTCTCTCTCTAGGAGTACAACAATCTTGTTCTGTGCCTTGACTGATGCAGCGTTTCCAGTGTGTGTGCCTGGGACAGAGCTACCAACTATGCTGGGCTACACTTCACCGAACGAAATCTCACATAAGGAAAACTTACACCATAAACTTTTTTTTCCTTAAACAGCAGCTGTTTAAAACTGTTTAATGGGTTTATACATTGAAAATAACCTAACAGATGTCATCACACAGTTCCACAATGTATCACATGGCATCTGTCACACATGCAGCATGTAAGTTCCATTGGTTGTGTGCATCTCTCATACAGAGGCTTTGCACGACAGGAGAAGACTGCCCAATTTAGGGATGCTATTACGATATCCTTTTTTGTAAAATGACACACGGCAGGTTTCTAATTAAATTTTAAGTAGAAATGCACTCCCAGCTCTTGAATAATTCAAACTGTTCTATTAACCAAGGTTCTGAAATGCCTTTGAGACATGAGCTCTGGACACAGCAATGGTCAGGGGAAGAAACAGCACTTGGAAGCAGAGCAGCGGTTAGCTGGGCAGCGGATAGGGCAGGGTACGCATAAAGGACAGCTGAAAGAGCACATCTGTTCCTGGAGGAAAGTACTGCAGGCGAGAACGGAAGGAGAGAGCAGCGTGTTCTGCATGCAAATGGGGCGAGACACGTGCAGGAGGCAAGGCTGGGTTCGGTACCCAGTCATCTCGCTCTCAATGCACAAGCACACGCTGTTCTCCAAGTCACGTCCAGATCTGTGAGGACATGCAGGTGCCTGCTGGCACACCAAGAAAAGCGCCGCTGAGCGCTGCCGGAGCCGAGAGCGGCTGAGCCAGAGCACGGCCCAGGGATGCGGCACCATCCGCCCGCCCCAGCATCGCTGCCCCACGGCCAGGCCTGCGAGCGCCCCAGGGCAGCGAGAGCACGGCCAGACACGTTTAGCAGCACTGCCAGTGAGCAAAGGGCTTCGGAGACCTAGGCTGGGATGGCCCTTGCCCCACAGAGTGTGCACTGTGCCTCAGTGGGCAACCCAAGCCATGGCTCTGCTGCAGCTCTCAGCCCTGTGTGAGCACAGGTGTTTTTTAAGGTCACAGAAACAGGAGCGGGGATAAAACGGGACTTGTGCTTTCTAACTGCAGACCTCAGTCAGACCTGCTGAGAGTGATACTGGATAAGGGAGGAGGGATAAGGCTGAAGCCTGGTCCTTGGGTAACACTTAATACATGCCCCACAAGACACTTAAGAGCAGGAGCATGTGAAATAATCTCCTAAGCTACTGGAAACCCTGCAATGTACCTCCTCCTTCCTCCCACCCCTCTCACTGCAGGCATCTCAAAGCCAGTGAGGGGCTTGGGGAGAGACTACCGAGGGGACTCAGTGTTCTCACAAAAACACTCCACAGAGGAAAGCGAGCTCAAATGCCAATGAAACCCATTTTGGTCATGACTTCTCAGGAAGTAGCAGGACAGGGTAGGCAACAGGACAGCTGCCCAAGGGACAAAACCTACTGTCTTCTCTTGGACCAAATCCCCAGTGAAGCCACAGAGGGAGGAATCCAGAATTTGATCCAGGGAACCCAGCTCTGACCCAAACCCTAAGATAGCCTTGATCTCAGTTGGACTCTTGAGACCCTAAAGTTGTGCTTAATAGACAGCAACAGAAAAAAAGCAAGAGAGAAGAGAGCATAAAAGGGGGAAGGTGAAAGGAGGGCGTGAGGCAATGGGAAACTAGATGGAGGCAATGCTTTTCCCAGCTCATAGCAGCTCAGGAATAAAAGCTCAACTGTAACTTGGTTTCTAAAGCCTGTGCTTGCTCAGGATTCACTGGGGACACATCAGGCACTGAGGTGAGAAAATAGAGCTGACATTTAATCTCAGGCCCTCTTAGTGAGTTGTGTCAAAGCAGGAAGATAGACCCCTGCATCCTTCCACTTCCCCAGAGTCCCTGCAGATTGGAGAGGAAGAATGGGGTAAAAATATCTTACCTGTTGCTGGTCCCAAGTCCAGGCTGGAGTCATTGAGCTCTCCCCCATCTTCCCAGAAGTACTGTGGGGGCTGCAAGATCTTGGACTCCTCATTCTCCTCGCTGGCAAAGCCCGACCCTGGAGCAGCATGCAGAGAGCCAGGGGCAAGGTCTGGCTCTGCAGCCTCCGGGCTCGTTTGCTCGTGGGAATTCATGGCCTCCAAGTGGGACATCATAGCAAATTCCAGCAGGGAAGTTGATGTGAGCCCATCGGCAGTTGGGTCCTCTGAGGAGGCAAGGCAGAGGCACAAGGTCCCTGTATAATGACAGTAAACACACATCAGAGAGAGGAATGACACCCACTGGCTTGTCTTCCCCTTGAAGCCTGCTCCTGCCAAACCAACCTGCCCCGAAGATGGGCTGTGCTCTCAGCTGATGAGGAAAATTACAGTATTCTGGGAAACATCCACAAGCATGCAGAGGAGCATTCACATCCAGGAGGAGTCTGTACCAAGCAATCACCCAGCCTGGGGCACCTCTGTTTCTGGGGTGATGATTCACCCTCTCTGAGGTGTTTTTGCCTCTTTAAAGGATGGGGTGCCTTGTTAATCACCCACCCTGGAGGGGAGGTGGAATGTCTTATACTTCAGCCATGAAACTCTGGCCTTGTAAAAACAGTGACAGTTTCTATCCGACTGTCCTGATCTGCAGCTATATTATATTCAACTGGACTGATTCAAACCAATATTATTTACAACCAGTATTGATCGTGTTTTAAATCTGTAGGGTAAAAATCTATTTTTTTTGTTTGAACTTCAACGCAGTCACATTGTTGGTCTTCATAAGGAAGGGCTGACTGTTACAGGCAAGAATTATATTGTGACAACAGCAAACATCTACCCAACACTAAGCAGGGAAGCAAGCTGCATTTTGCACTTTTCTTTCAACATTATACTCTTATTATTTCCATTTTAACTATTAGAAGGATTGACTGACACTTCTTGATTCCTAGATGAGACTTTAATTGTGATTTGTGTCAAGGTACATTCACATGCATATTGAACTTCAATCAAAATGCAAGAAAACAGCACCTGGAACTTGGCTTTATTCAGCCGATAAATACCATTATAAATATGGAGGCATACGGAAAAAATAAAATTACCAAAAGCTGTTTTACATTTAAAACAGTTTTGTTAAGCAAGCAAAGTAACTAATTTGGGTGAACTGAGCCATTTGCTTTGCAGCCCTCTATTATTCAGCACATCAAAACTAGAAGATCTCATCCTCTCACAGCTGATTTTTATTCATAATTAGAAGAAAAAAAGGACAAATTTTCTTGCTTTCTCAGCTCAGACTCAGTTTCTCAATTGTTAATGAACTAGTCACTGAACTGAACTAATTGAATAAGCTGAAATGAAGACTAATTTGGTATTTTTCTTTGATAACTGATTTTTTAGACAACAGAAATGCAGCAGCTCTAATCCATCTGGACTTCAGTCAAATATCTGATACAGTGCCTCATGCAGAATTACAAGAGACACAAGAAAAGACACCTATTAGCAGGAGAAGTGTAAGGCGTTGGCTACACAAAAAATGACAGAGGCTTGTGCTGGAGGGAAGCTACTAGTGGAGTTCCTCAAGGTTTGTCCTTGGATCTGCTGTTCTATCACATTTTCATAAATGACCTTGGAACAAAAAGTAGGAACATGATAATGAAATTAGCCAAGGACACAAAGCGAGGAGACATCCTCCCTACACAGAAAAACTGTAGGTACAGCTAGGTAATCTTGAGAATGGGAATAACAGAAATATTATGAAAAGAAATAGCATAAAGTGGTAAGTTGCCCCCTTGAGAACTAGCACAAAACATTTCTGATACAAGACAGGAAAACATCCATTAGAAATGTCTTAAGAGGAAAGAAACAGCTCTGAGATACCACTGGAATGAAGATGTGAAAATCCTTGCAGAGCCGTGAAGCATTAGAAACAGAGATTTTCCAAAGCACTGCTGAGACATCACCTGGGTGCTGCACACAGATCTGGATACACATGGCCTGAAATGATTTAAGCAGAGCTGAACTGCCTTCGGGCAAGGGCACAGAAGAGGCAACCTCCCAATGTTGCTTCCCACCACTGTGTCCTACAACTCCACATCCCAGAAGCACAAATCCAAACCAGGGCATGTGCTAAGATGAGCTATGGGGCAGTGGCAGATGGGTTGGCCCTGGTGCATTCATTGACAACATTGGCTTGTTGGCACAGGAAGTTTGGGAGTCACTCCTCACCTGACAGACTGATTACCAAACCTGTCCTGGAGATGCTAGAAGCCAGAAATGCATTTCTTAAGTCTTCTGCCTGCTCTGACTCTCTCCACCTTCCTCCACTATTCTCTGAACTCAGCAAAATCCAATATTGGTTACCCTTTCCCATACACACTTGGGCCAGGCTTCAGCACTTCTCAATCTTGTTTATTTTTGCCCTATTGATCCAAGGCAAGATCAGCTGAGGCCTGAGCTGCAACAAAAAGGGAATGGCAAAAGAGGCAGATTATCAAAAGGGAAGGAAGCTGCTACAGCATCACAGAGCCAACCAAGCACCTCAGGGCATCTCTAGTGATGTGCTAGTTCTCAGGCCATGCACAAACAGTGAAGTCCACAGCTGGAATCGAGAGCTCACACATCCCTTGTGCATGAGCACAGACCTGGGAAGACCTGGCCAGGCCAGCCCCGTGCTGACCCAGGGGTGCTCAGCAGGTTTGAATGCGAGCTTCCCCAGCTGACAGACAACACCTGCATCACTGAGCAGCCCACCAGAGAGAGCACTCATCTTGAGGAGCTTACAGCTTAAGCATACATGACAGAGAGCAGCAACAAGGAGAAAATAAACATATTCTCCAAGTTATCCAGCAAAGGAGAGCAGAAGAATAGGGAGAGACCATGGCAGGTCCAAGGCCACATGGAATATTTGGTTTATACGCGACTGCAACTGACTGCCTGGATCCTGAGCAAGCTCCTTATCCACCCCAATGCCTCAGTTTCCCCTGACTCCCATTAGCAGAGAAATGGCTGATGTGGCACACTACAAAACACCTCCTGGGTCTCCCCAGCAGCAGGGCAAAGCCTCAAAATGTACTTCTGTGCCAGCATCTACACTGCCTCAAACCTCTGTTTCCATCAGCTGCACCCTGTTTGGGCTAACTCCAGAGCTCAGCCACAGCCCATCCCACCACTTCTACAACAGACATCTCACGGCAGGTGAACCTGGTAATCCAGAGAGCTATTTCCATCCATGTGGGAAGCTCGGATGCTGGGAGTTTGTTTACCCTCCTTTAACTCTGAAGTGTTTACCCAGTTAAAACCCCTTAAGCTGCATTATCTGGTTTACCGGGATGCTGCGCTGTCCTCAGCCCATGATAAAACTACACCACCTCATCCCTAAGAATGAGTCATGCACAGCCTGATCAAGACAGGTGTCTCCTGGGGCAGATGTGAGTAACACCTTGGGGCCTGATCTACAGGCACAGGATGCAGAGACTGGTCTGGGGGAACCCTCTGTGCCAGCACAGCCCAAATACCCCAGAGCTAACAGCACCACCACACCAGGATACAAATCAGTACCTCTCCAGACACCATCCTGACACCACTTCATTCATACCTTCTGCACCAGCAGCAAAAACTCAAAGGCTTGGGGTGCCAAAAAGCAGCCCCAAGACTTGCCATCCTCCCCCTCTCTTTCAAGCCTCTCATAAAGGAGCTCCATGCAGCTGTCAACTCCAAGGCAAAGAAAGAATCAAAGCATGAGCTGAGCTGGGAGGCAGGGGAGCACAGCTGAGAGAGGAAATCTAATGCCCAAGACCACAGTTGCAGGCCATTTTCCTCCTGGGATGGGAAACAGGGATTAAACAACTTCTATCAGCCATCAGTCTCCCGATTTTGTATTCTAAAAGGCAGATCAAGTGATAGGAATAAAGAAACAAATGAATAAAGCCCTGCAACTGTAGATGGGAGGGAGCAGGGAACGGAGCCAGGGCTCACCAGCTGCTTCAATGGGGCGTTTGTCTCTCATTTCTATTTTTGCGGCACCTCTGCGTAACCTGGAGGAGATGAGGCTCTGCATGCTAAAGAGGGCAGCCAGCCTTCGGGGAAACAGCAGGGCTGTGAGCACGGGAGGAAAAACCCTCCCAGAGCAGACAGAGGAGCGGCAAGAAAGGAGAGAAAGTGGGAGAGGTAGGTGGAGGGGGAGAGGGAACAAAGGCAGAGAGCACCAAAACCAGGATGGGAGTGCCCACGCTGGCTGGGTGCTGTCCTGCTGCCAGCACCCACAGAGCTGACATGTGGAGACAACGCAAAAGATGTTTCACCTCTATAAGGAGCAAAATGGGGCGATTCCTACAGCAGGGAATAATGCTGCAGTGTTACCTTTCTGAGGCCACTGAAAAAAAGCCAGCCAGGAGGATACAGATGAAATGAGTTTGCTAGTGCTGACCTCACTGACCCCTCAGAAAACAGTTCTAAGTCAAAGTGGCAAAGCTTGTTCTGTTCAGCTCAGCAGAGGATTCAGCATAATAGCCCCAGACAAGGAGATGGGGGAGTTCCACTCAACAGTGGGGAAAAAAAATCTGAAGAAAGAATATCTGCCATCTTTCTCACAAAGTGCTGTGAATTAGAGCATTTTCACAATTCTAAATAATTCTAAAAGAACCCCAAAGTATTTTCCACGTTAGCTGACCAAGAATCACTTCATGCCTTTGCCACAAAGCAAGTCATCTCTCCGTGGGACAGGGCAGCTATTTAAAAGCTCCCAAGTGGCCTATTGAACAGGACTGGAAGTGAAAGAGGAAATAAGTAATTTCTGTGTCCAGCTGAAATGAGAAGAGAGATTTGGGGAGATGAAATGGAATCTGGCTGCGACTGTCAGCCTTTAAAATTTTTTTGCTTTTTAATTAATAACAAGCAAACCTCAATTTCTCTCCAAGGAAACATGCAATCATCCCTTAAGATGTCATCACATTGACTTGATCTATAGAGGGGCTGGAGTGCTCTTCAGTTTACCCAACAGAAGGTTGGTTTTACCTCTCCTTCGTGAGTGTTGTGGCTACACCACAGTGCCACGGAGGCAGGATCAGCCTGCTGAAAGGAAGAACATTTGCCTGGAGCACACCCTGATGTACCTGTCTGTCACCACCAACTAGCAGAGCCTGCACTCCCCATCCAAGCACACTTGTACAATGGGTACCAGGGAGGGAGGTCAGAGCATCTTGGTATTGCCAACACAGCAGCCACAAGAATGTCCATCTGGCCCTGCTACCGTTGACCTTCCTTTCAAGCCCACCCCACACCCAGGAGCTACCCAACAATGTTATTTCCTAGGAGAGCTGGGTCAGGAATGGGTCATTTACTGATAATCAGTTAGGACAGAAACACAATGACCAGATGAGGGAAGCATCTGCCAGGGATATTCCCTCCCCCAGACCACCGTGCCTGGAAAGGCCGGGGAGCAAGGCCCAAGGGCAGAGAGGAGAGAGGCCCCAGGGCAGAACGGCCAACGGCACAAACCACTTCCAGAACATAGCAAAATGTAGGGTAATTTAAATAACAAAAAAGGATCCCAACCATGGCCAGTGGAGGAAAAGAAATGTTGTTTGACTGAGGGATGTCCAAGCTGATTCCCACACAGTCACCTGGAGCCTGTGCACTCCAAACCCTCAGCAGCTTGCACAGGGAAGCATATGGGATGACTGTGTATCAAACCAAGTTCTTTTGGTGCTCATTCAGAGTTACAGATCATACCTGTTCTGAGACACTCCACCTAAGAGACCTCTCCCATTCCAGCTCCACACAGCCTTAAGGCTGCTCTCCCCTAGACTACTTACACACCCAGCCATGGCCCTAATCTCCGAGATCATTTCCAATTAGGGCTTCAGAAAACAAGATCAGACTGCCATCCTCCTCTGGTACTGCCAGCAACCAGGTCTCTTACTGAGCGTCCCTCTAAAACCATCCACCTTCCTGTGGCTCCAGTACATTTTAGAAAGCGATAGGAAAAGCACTGGGTCTGCAGGGAGCACATACATACCAACCTACACCAACATGAGGGTCAAGACACAAGGGAAGAAGCCCTTGCAATGGGACAGCTCTTTAGAGGGATGTTGTGCCAGCATCTTTAAGCTTTTACAGCTCCTTACAGCAAGCATAATGAGAGCTCCAACACCCAGCTGCAGGGAGTGCGTGCCTGCACGTACTGAGTGGGCACTACCTCGCAAAGAACGGCCAACATCTGCTCCCTTGGCATTTCAGCAGAGAACATCCCCAGCACGCAGGCCCAGGTATATCCATGGGAAACAGCAAGGCACTGCCAGGGGATGCACCTGCTTTTGCAGGTAATTGCAGACATGCCCTTAGGCAGCAGGGGGGCCTGATGTCCAGGAGTGCTGGGCATCCGCATCCCCAGCGCCAAAATGAGTCAGGTCTCCTGTCCTGAGGATCTGTAACATCAGGACTGCTCTAAACACCTCCCTCCATTTGCACACAGGAGACTCCATGCAAGCAGGTCACAGACCCTTCAACAAGCCTGCCTGTCCTCCCCCCTCCGCCCAACCATTCATGGCAGGACTCACAATCTCACTTGGTTTCAGTCTCCCCAGACTGTTTGCCTTCACTCCCTCCCCAGATTGTCTCGTAGCCTTCACACCTCCCTCCTCTGCTGCTGCAACGTCTGCTCTCCTCCACGATTCTCGCTATCGACAATGGCAGCTCGCAGCTCGGGGCCAGGGGAGACGCAGCTCCATGGGAAACAGCATTGGGTAGACAGTTCTACACAGCAGAAGTGAATTTTCTTTCTTCAGTCACCTTTTATAGGCCTCTTCAAACAGCTCACAGGCCCCCAGGGGTTAACAGACCACAGGATGAAAGCCACTGATCTAAGAGAAAAACCACAGCCCACAGACTTCTTTGCCCTCTCATAGGCCCAAAGCATTTCATCTGTCTCACCAGGCCTGTGCTTCCTCTTCTCACTCTGCCCCAGCCTGGACTCTGTACCCCACAGTGCTCAGCCTGATTTCCACCACACTAAATAAAGGCTTGTGGCTGCTTCTTCTGCAAGGGCTTCCTGCCTGGGCAGAGCAAGCACTACCTCAGGTGCCTGAGTGACTTCCCTTGAGACACGGTTGCCTATCAAAATGTAACTGAAACCTTTACACCCCAAAAGGTCTTTAAAACTCCTGGCACAACACTGAGCACAAAATGGTTACACTCTACTCCAGCCCCTGCAGCAGAGCAATGACAACCATCCTGCCACACACCACACCTCCAAGATGCTCCACTCTCCAAACAGCCTCATGCATCCTAGGCAAAAAAAGCTCATGCAAAGGTTTAGTGGTCCCAGGGCACATATATGGGTTCTGACTACCTTCACAACACCAGGCAGGACAAGAAGAGCCATGGTTGCCGTTGGCATATAGAGGGAGGGCTGCAAAGCTGGTTTCCCAATACTAACAAATTAATCCCAACCAAGAATGTACATCCAAAGCCTGGTAACCACAACAGGGCTTCACCAGGCACCGGGACAGTGGGGGGGCTGATCTGAGCCCCAGCAGGGTGTACCTTCCTTGCCAGCATCCCTGGCCCTCTGAACAAATCAATACACGTGTTTGCTTGGCCTCGGTGCAGGCTGCGCTCGCGTGGCTGACAAATAGCCTCTCTCCATTCTTTTGGGATTACGTGTTTCAGTAGTGCCCTGGTTTCGACAAACAGCCAGCAAGAACGAGGAGTCAGTTCACCCAAGCACCAGCTGCAAGCCATGATGCACCTTCCTCCAGCCCCTCTGCCCGGGCCCTGCAGCGGGGCTGTCAGTGCTTCTGCTGCTCACCCATGTACCCACAAAATGCTGGAGCTTCTTCCATGCAGAGTGAGTGGGAAAACTTCTGTGCACTCTGATCTCCAGCTCATCACCAGCAGCTTCCCCTTGAGGGCTTAATGTAGTTATTTCTACCCCTGATGCCTACAATTAAATGAACATTTCCTTACGGCAGCGAGGCGGCCAAGGAAAAACAGACAACAGGGAATTTTCATTCATCCTGATCTATACTCGCTCATCCCTGGCTTGTTCACACAATGCTAACAAGACATCTTCTAAGCAGGCAGAAAGAGAAAAAAAACCTTAAATAGCCCACATGCAGACAAGCACCTGGGGAAACAAAAAGAGGAAGGAGACCAATTCCCTCCTTCCCTCCCTGCATCATTTTTCTACTTGCAAGACCAAAGGGGCTCAGATACCCTAGAGCCTGGAGAGATGTTTCCACACTCTGCCAACAGATTTGTGCTGCCTGGTGGTCTGATGGGACCTTGATGAGGCACATGCCCCATTTCAGCACATCCTGCAGGTCTGTGGAGGCTCCCAGTCCAGGGAAACATGTGGGGAACCACACACAGTCAATCCAGTTCTTTCTCAGATATTAACTATTGCTGTCCTGTGGGACTGGAGAAGTGAGGCCAGAGTGCACTGAATTATTTCAGACTGGAACTGATCCTGAACCACCGAGCAAAGCTCGGTGAACCGAACAGAGCCTGACGTACAAATTCCCAGCAGTCTGCATCTCCACTTCTGTCCTCCCATCTAGGCAGGAGCCCAGTTGGCTGGGGACGCCTGGCCAGCTGAGTCCAGCCCCACAGTGCTGCCACAGCCCACCAGGATTACAAATTTCACTGGGCTAGGAACTGAGCTGTCCCTCGGAGCTGCTCCTCACCTCCCACCCCTATGCCTCTCCCTGCTAGGGCAGCAGAGAGGATCACAGGGAAAGCCAAGGACCCAAATCCTCCGTATCACCACCAGCTGGACAACAGTACTAGAAAGTTTCTAGCAGCCTCATCAGAATAGGAAGCATATCCTCCCCTCAGCACAGCAGTACCAGCGGTGGTCCTTTTGGCTGCCACATTTTAAAACCACCATGAGGTCCATCTTCCTGTGCAGAGCAAATGTAGCTTTCAAGCTATGGGGATGGGGCCAACCCTTGCTGGCAGATTGGCAGGGTCACATCTTACACTCTTCTCTGGAGGAGGCAGAGGTTTGGCTGAATTTGGGGACAGGGGTTTCCTGCTGAGATGCGGCTGAAGAACCTTTGCCAGCTGTGCCCAAGGTTTTCCCTTAATGTGGACAACCTGCCTGGAGGAAGCCACAGAACTGGCTCCCTGCTCAGCTCTGGAAAGACTTACTGCTTCTGTGCCACAGAGTGTTGGCACAAAACCCCAACAGGTTTTCAGATCCATTTTGCTCTTTAAGCTCACTATTGTTTGCAAACCTAAAAGGCTTTATCTCTTCTCTTTAGGGAGCCTTAGATGACAGAGACTCACAGCCCATGGACAGAGTGTCTCCACAGATGACACATTTCCCCATGAACGTTTTCAGGAGATTGGGGTAATAGGAGAGATGTGCCAGGGGACTGGATGTCACTGTATCACAGCTCGGTCGTGCTGGAAGACAGTGACTGGTTGGTAAGTCAGCCCTTCCCTCCCTGCCAGAATGACTCAAGACAAAGACTCCCCCACACTTCACATGTCCCCGTTCAGAACTCCTGTTCCACAATAACCAGATTTCTGTACAAAGGGATGGATTAGGGAGGAAGAGGACAATCTCAGCCTCACGGGTCTTTGGGGATCCCTTTGTTGGGAAATTTCCCCAGACTATTTAAAAATAGAAGCAGAGCCTTCATAACTATTCCAAATATAATTATTCCTGCACTTAATTGCCTTTCCCTGGCACCCTACCTCTCCTCCAAATTTCAAGAGGAGGCTCTTGGAGAAACGCGGAGCAATTCGTGGTTGTTCCGTTCTTTGTATCAGTTTCGCGGTAGTTCGCAAAACCACCACGACGCCAGACGAAGCCATCGATACCCGGCCGGGAGGTCTGGGGCAGCGCTGCCGCAGCCGAGGCTACCCCAGCCGGGCCGGACCAGGCCGGGCCATGACCACCCACCCCCCCGCTGCCGGTGCCCCACGGCGTGCGGGGTCCCCACGGGTCCCGCGCCGGTGCCCCATCTCCGGGGCAGGAGAGCCCCGCGGGGTGTAACCCACGTGCACGCAGCCCGCCATGCCGGGAGCGCGGGGGGCCCTGTCAACGCCCGGGGGTCCCGCGGCACACACCGGCTGCCCCAGGGGGCTCTGATGCCCGGGTGGGGGGCAGTGCCCGGCACCCAGGGAGAGCTCCGGGGTCGGAGACTGGGAGCCGGCTCAAGTCGCGGTCCCCGGGCTCTGTGGTGCCTGCGGAGAACAGTGGGGTGATGGAGACCTGCCTGCTGCACAGGTCCCGGTGCCCCGGACCCATGGTGGACCGCTGTTCCCCGGGGTGGGGGGTGAGCAGACCCGGCTCCCGCCGGGGGTCCCGGTGCCCGCGGAGGGGATCGACACCCACCCGCCGCCCAGCCCGCCACGGGGACTCCCACCCCGGCCCGTAGGGATGGCGGCGACCCCCGCCTCGGCAGCCTCACTCACCGGCGGCCAGAAGCAGCAGCAACGCCGGGGCCCGGTGCAAGGGCTGCATGGCGGCGGCCGCTGCCCTGCCGCGCCGCCTCTTCACGGGGAGCGGGGCCGCCCCGCCGCCCGCCGGGCTCTGCCCCTCGCCGCCGCGCCCGCCCGCCGCCCGGCCCCGCACCGCATCCCGCCGCCCGGCGCCGCCTCCTCCCGCCGCCGCTGCCGCCGCTCCGGGGGCGGGGAACGGGCGGGGGGGTCCGCACTGCCCGCCGGCTGCGCGGACGGAGCGGCGGGGCAGGGGCGGAGCGCAGCCCTGCGTTTGCTCCTAATTTCTGGCTGCGGAGCCGCCGCCCCCCGGGCCGGAGCCCCCCGGTCCGCAGGGCCCCGCACGCCGCCCCCGGTGCCCACAACGAGTGCCGGCGGCGTGGCTGCTTGCGCCGGGCGCGGGTGATCAGTCCCGGCCGCGGGGATGCGCCGGAGGCAAGGGCAGAGCCCCCGGGAGGGCAGCTCCCTGTCAGCCGCAACACCGGGGCCGGCAGCGACGGCCCCCAAACCAGAGACCCTCTGCATCCGCCTGCTGACCTCTCTTTAGCTGCCCACGGCTCACGGGGCCACCGCTTCTCCCTCGCTCCTCAGCTCCCACCTCACTTCATCAGCTGGAAAAACTTCTCCCGCTGGGCAAATTAATTTCCCCACGTCTGGAGGCCATCTGGTCCAAGCCCCTGCTCAGGTGGGACACCTACAGCCAGTTTCCTAGGACCATGACGGGATGGCTTTTGCGTATCCCCGAGGCTGGAGACCTCACACCTCTGGGCAACCTGTGCCACTGCTCAGTCACCCTCACAGTAAAAACGTGTTTCCTGGTGTTCAGAAGGAACCTCCAGTGTTTTGGTTTGTGCCCATTGCCTTTGACCCTGTCCCTGGGTACCATCAGCACCTTTGTGGCAAAGGCACATCGCTGGTTCACATTTTATTTGGTATTTCCATGACGTCCAGGTCGTTTCCTGCCAAACTGGTTCCCAGCTGGGGGCCCCAGCATATACTGGTGCATGAGATTGTTCCTCCCCGGGTGCAGCCCTTTGAAAGGAGGTTCCTGTCAGCCCATTTCTCCAGCCTGTCTTGGTCCCTCTGGATGGAAGCTTGTATGTCTGGTTTATCAGCCAGATAAAGATATGCAGCTCTTCCCAGTTTTGTGTTGGAATCCTAAACTCCACCATCTCATAGTCACTGCAGCCAAAGCTGCCTTTGAGCTTCACAACCCCAACGAGCCTCTCATTGCTGCTTAGTAAGAGGTCCAGCAGAGCATCTCTTCTTGTTGGTTCCTTTATCACTCCTGAAGCTTGGGGTGTTGCATCTGCTTTCTGAAGCTGGGTCCGTGTTGGATCCTCTGCCCTAGCAGGGACAGCTGCTTCGACATCTGCTGGGAAAACAATTCCATGGTGTGTCACCACCTCATCTGAGGCTGTCACATTGGTACTAATTCAGCTGATGTCCCCTTCTTCATGCCCTTCTGTGCAAACTGGTGTGTCTATTAAAAAAATTACATCTATATTGCAGCAGTTCTTGGGTTTGTAACTCTTGGAGCAGTTCTGGTGGATAGCACAGCAAAGGAACATGCTGAATATCCTGCTGAAAATCATTATTACAGCAACAAGGCCAACTGCTCCAATTACACTAAATTTCAAATTAAACACATCTTTAGTGACCTCAGGGCACAACATTACAGTAAATGACTCAAGCAAGGGCTTTGTCAGACAGGTGCCCAAGAAATAAGGCTCAACAGGTCCTGTAATATCACAGCAGTCGAGAGGGAACACATGCCAGCTCCCTGCACTTCAACCCCTCTTGCCAGCTGGATGGGCTGCAGCCATCCCACTCCCACTCCCCCTCCTGCAGGCCTACAGCATGTGGCCCCTCAGAAAAGCTGTGCAATTCTTGGTTCATCCCCAGACAAATATTTGAGACCTGGTCAAGCATCACAAGACCGCAAACATGATATGACTCCAAAACAAAGGACCTGAAAGCATATTGGTCCCTTCTCACTAGGCACTCAGCTCGTATTTTCAAGTTTTCCTCAGCAGTGGCTGGGAACCTTTCTCTTTGGTTTCAAAACAATTTTCTCATCACACATTCAGAAGGGCAGGGGATGCTAAAATCCAACATTGCAAATTCCAAGTGAGGAAACAGCTGTACTGTCATGGCCTCACCAAATGTCTTTGTGCTTGCAGTGCTTGTACTGTGTGCCCAGTGCTCTGCCTCTCCTGTACAGCATGTCGCTGAGACAGCAGGGCATAGGTCTGAAGGTGACCAGGATTTTAAATTCAAACATTCTTACTCCTCAAATAAGTGTTCATTAAAAACACTCCAGAGTCTTTATCTCCCTGTAACAAATTGATCTTTTTTTGTTGTTGTTTGTAGAGTGAATCTCCTGAAGGAAAAATTGATGGTATTTTTTTCTGGCATGAACTTGCTCTTTTTCAACAACTAGAGAAAGGTGTCAATGTGCCATAGCCTGCTGAACTCTGTAATGAATCAAACAGCCACCTGAGGGTACTCGGTATTGTCAATGCTGACCTTTACAGCTCCTACCAGAACTGGCACTGGCACACGTCACCCCTTTGTGCCATTGCCAGCTTCTTTTTGCCAGCTGTTTCCTTCCATCATCTGCTCGGATGCTGCAGCTTCCCCCAGTATGACCAGGGCAGGTAACAGACTGGGCTGCACCCCTTCCCCAGCATGGCAAGGCAAAGCTGACAGGCTCGGACCAAAGTACTGGCTTTTGGCTTCTTTTAGACCACATCCATCCAGGGCTCTGAAAGTCCTTTTTATCCCAGAATCAATGCAGCCCCCAGCCCCCACCAAGCAGGAAATGCAGCAGGAACTACCGAGCTGTCGCTTACCCATTAGATGAGATAAAAACACTTCAGTGCACTCAGATTCTAGCCCAGGCATTGCATTTAATGAATGCTCTTGTCATTTTTCACTTTGTTGCTGGTAATTTGGCTGTCTTCACATGCAGGTGGCTTACTACAAGTGGGTAACTAAAAGCCTTTCAGATCTCCTGACCCTGCCACATCCAGCTCCCAAATCTCAGAAGCTCATGGCGCTCCCTGGATTTATTTTGACGTTATACATCAATCTCAGACTGAGCAACAAAAGGGGAGTATGAAAGAAGAAGATACATCTTAGGCAAGAAAATTAAATAAAATTAGTGGCAACATCGATCAGCCAGGTCAGTGCTGCCAGCAGAGCAGAAAACAGCCGGCAGAGATGGGCAATGCCAGCTCTCTTTAAAAAGCAGCACCAACTTTAACCCAGCACAGCCCCTGCATCTCCATTTCACACTCCCTGGAATAGGTGCAGCTGGCTTGGCTCTCTTCTGAGGCATTGACAGCTTTATAGTCAAAGGCTTGTCATTTCTCATTTGATCTCCCTCCAGCCTCCCTACCTGGTATATATTCTCATACGATGTTCAGAGCACTGGTAAAAGAGGCTTTACAGTTGCACTAAATGCTTTTTTTTATAGCTGCTTCAAAGCTATTCAGAAATTTTTCTTGGTATTACCATTATCTGTGCTTTTCTGTTCTTCCCCAAAATTGTTCAATTTCACAGTTACGTCTGTTAGGCAGAATCAGAAAGCAAGTGTGTATTTTAGGTTGGCAAAACTGAAAATCCTTCTGCTGTCTCCCCCTGTGAGTTACTGTAACAGCTTTTGCCTTCAGGAAATTCAGCCAGCTTTCCCATTTCAGTGTAAGGGTCACATTTTGTTCCAAGATGCCTGCAAACAAATACTACTGAGGTAGAGGAATGAGGTGATAGCTAAGGGAAAGAATTTGGTGCCTAAGACTTGTCAATTAAAAAGAAACTAACCACAGAGTCTAATCTCAAGAGAAATTTATTTTGAAACTCCACTGGAAAAAAGCAGCAACGTGTTGAAACTGGAAATATGCTGGTGAGATGTTTTGTTCTCCTAAATACAGCAAAACTGAGTTCACCTACAAAGGTGAAAGTGATCTATTGCCTGTGCTCAGCAGAGCAAGAAAGTAAATAATAAGCAAAACAAATAAACAGTCAGATGTTAAGTTCTGGCAGTGTTAGAAAATGCAAGATGTCACTAGTACCAGGAAAAGGATTTAACCCTTCTTTCTTTGCCCACTGACACTTGTCAGGGCAGCAAAAGGTGATCTGCGCCCATTCTCAGATCAGAAGGAAAAAATGGGCTGTTCCCACTACCTTGATTGCTGGCTGCTTGGGACAGAGGCTGTGTGACACAGCAGGCTTGTGGCACACCACTGTGGCAATTTAACACAATCTTCTGTCAAGCTGTACAGCCTTTTGGCATCTCATCCCTCCAGAAGAGGAAAATTCCCTGCCCTGTCCAGCCCCTCCTTCCTTAGGCACAAGGAAAGATTTAACCTCTCCCTTGTTCCAGAATATGTGAGTTTACTTCAGAGCCTCTGACAAGCTTTATATAAGCTCATTTGCTGACTTAGCCTTTTTAATTCTGGGACACTGTGAAACATTTTGACTGTACCAAGCAGGGGCGGGTACCCACTCTATTCCTACATAGCCCAGGCATGCAGCCATTCTCTGGGCAAAACACACAGTTCCTGCTCTCATCCAGAATCCTGCTGGGGAAGACGTGTAATAAACACTTCAAGAGGAGTGACCTGGAGCAACTAATGCCTTCCAGGATAGGCTGTAATTAGAAGGGAAGAGATTCTGCTCTATTTAGAGCCCCAGCAAGACTTTTCTGTACCAGTTTGAGCCTTTCTTAATCTCTGCATCAGGTTGTTCCCCTTAGGGAAGGGCACATTGCCCACCTGGGACACAGTGCTGCTACCAGCCCTGCTTGTTTCCCATCCCCTGTTGTAAAGTGCAGGTGAAAAACAAGCACAAGTTGTGCTTTACTTTCCCAGTTTCCACGTGCCCCTGCTGTCTCCCATCCCTGAAGGTTCCCATTTCTCTCCTCACCAAAGCAGAGCTGATTGCTGCATTAATAGCCACTCTGACAGCAAACCTCAGCGGATTCCTAGAGGGCAGAACAAAACAGAGCTGCACTGAATTTGATTAAGGGGCCAGAATAACCTTTAACAGAGTCACCTGGGGCAAGGAGGCAGACAGCTCTCCAGCTGAAAGCTCACAGAGTTTTCCTCACAGCCCAGGGGACAGGGCTCCTCACTCGAGGAGAATGGCAACCCAGTCACATTGCTCTGTTGGAGCTGGCATGCAGAGGGATGGTCACAGCCCTCCATTTACATGAGAGGTGACTTCTGAGCCCCCAGCCAGGAAGGGGAAAGGAGTACCTCTGGGGCTATTCACATCATTTAATCTGGGCCTCTGTACTGCTTAGAGAACCCCTTTATCTCTGTGTTGAGCTTATTAACTCAGACAGTAAGCAAATGACTTTCTGGAAGGGATGAAAAATCTCCAGAAGTGAAGATGTCATGAGAGCAGCAAGCCTCAGATCCTCTAAAGCTTTTGTCTGGGGCAGAAGGACAAGCAGTATAAAGCCCAGTAAAGCCAGGAGGCTGATGATAAGGCACAGGAGGTTTAGGCTTAGCTCTGCCTGTTTTAGGGATATGACCAGAGCCCAAAGAAGTGACTGCCAAACCCTTGCTGTACCAGGTTTGAGGAGCACACATCAGGGAGCTGAGCACAGCAGCCAGCAGGACAGGCCCCCCAGGACCCAAGACAGATGAGCAGCTCAGAGATGACACCCAAATTCAACCAGAAGTCCAGATCCTCAGAGAAGCTCACAGTGATAAAGCCAGATCAGCACCAAACCAGTCAGTCCCTAGGTCAGAGCCAAGGGCTGCTGATGGCAGCCATAGTCAGACACCAACCAGGAATCACTTGGCAGTTCCACAGTAGTAGAAGATGACCAAGATCAGGAAGGCAGTCCACGGATCACAGCCCAAAGCAATAGGTACTGTGAGCAGACACAGGGAGATGTGAACCAGTACTCCCCTCCCAAAGCTCACACAGGCCCCAGGCTGAGCTTAAATAGAGCATCAGGCCATCGGTGTGGATAGAGGCCCAGGAGAGCCTTGCCAGGGCAATTAAGGCTTATTATTACCCTCAGAGCCTAGACAAGATAAACCTCTCTCCTTGAACAGTGACTTAAGAAGGTGAGGGGGAGTTCCTGTCATTCAGTGGGCAAAGTACCTTCACTGGGTGGAACCCAGAGGTGGTTTGTATCTTTCCTTACCAAACTGAAAAGGCTAATGTAATCTTCAGAAAAACTCTTGGTATTTTATTAGGTGACTAAGCTGGAATGTGGGTATGTATTTTCAGAGTGGAGGGATCAGCCTGTACCTGAAGAGGGCTAGTCACTCTTGGCTCTGAGGAGAGCCAGTCACTGACTCATGGGGACTATTGGTACTCCTACATATGTGTTTCTATGGGATTTGGTGGGACTGAAGCTCTTCAGCATCTTTTAGACAGGACAGTTATTGTCAGATCTCCCTGAGCCCTAGATCACCCAGAGAAGAAACTTGTCACTTAGTCTGGGTTCCCCCAACAGCCTCACCTCTCCTTTAGAGAGAAGTGACTTGCAAGATGAGCAGAAAGGAGCACCAAGCCTTTCCAATGTGCTTTTGCTGTAAAGATGCAGAGCTCAGCAGCCCCTTAAGGCTGCTCACAGCTGTTTAGTAGAGGCCGAGGAGCATGCTGGATGGCTGGAGTCCTTGGCAGACCAGTATTCCATGATAATGGAGACATTAAATCAGTGATGGCAGCAAGAACTGCATAATAGATGCAAAATACAGCAGAAGCCTGATCCAATTTTGGCTCTGCCTTGTTAAGTAGAAAAGTATTTTAGGAGATGGAAAAATACTAGGAAGTTCAGAGTGCATCCTCGCTGCAGCACAGTAGGAGATGTAGCTGTTTGCAGTGACTCACCTGTATCTGTGGATACACATCTGCTGTAAACATATTCCCATGCTGTCTTCACATGCTGCAATTCAGGTGAGTTGAGGTCAACAAGGGCAGAGCTGTCAGCACCTGAAACAGCCCTCCTGGCTGAACTGCAGCTGGTTGGACTGCTCTAGGATGGGAAGATGAGTGATCCAACACAACGGCTGCATCTTGAGCACTGTTACACTGGGAAAGTTCTTGTCAACCAGTTTCCAGACAGCCCTTTAGTGAACACAGTGGAGATGGACAGAGGACAGATGGACAGATGAACCTTGGCAGGTTCCAGCCAAGGTCTGGCATGGCAGAAAGTGAAACACTGCTGGTCCAGAATGCTGCTTGTGTTAGTTTTCCAAGGGGCTTTGGCATTAATTTGGGGAAAACCACATATTACTGAATGTAGAACTTCATCTATTCAGGGGCATCTGCCATTTGACAGGCAAACTCAGAAACAACCTGTGACATGCTGGATAAGCCCAGGACTTGCAGATGTAGTGTGTTAGTTTATGATCACAATAAAGGCATAAGCTAAACCCTGCTAATATGAATGAAAAACCCTTTCCTGCAAGCTCTATCTGCCCCTTTTTCCCAGATCACACATGCTGATCGATTAGTTGGTATCTGCAGGCACGTGCTCATGCACCCCCAAGCAGGTGCACTGTGTGTGTTGTGTGTGTATTTGCTCTGTGCTGAGCTGAAGTCAAACAGCTTATTATGAGATGCAGAGAGCCCTGCTGCTCTCTCAGGAGTGTGCATGCAGCTTGTTGAGGTTAAACTGGATCAGGATCTGGCCCATCACACCATTTTCAAATCCAGGTGCTCTTTGAAGCCAGACTGACCCAGCATTTGCCAACAACCACAGTCCCAAGGGGAAGATGACCACAAGAAGGGACACCACTTGTCTCCATAAAGCCCTGTCTCCTTTACAAGGAGCACCCTTACCATCTTCCATCTGAGCCCAGGCATAGCCTACTGTGGGCAGACCTCACCTCCCCTAGACTCTTGCCTTTGCCCCTGGCTGCCGGGGGCACTGTGCAGTTTGAATCACAGCAGCAAGAAGCCAAGTGCACAAGCTTGGCTAAACTCAAGGTTGTCAGGGGAGCAACTCCTCGTTCCATGAGTGTGGCCTGGCTTGCCGAGCTCCAGAGCCCTGCGGCAAAACCCTCGCTACGTTCAGCAGGAACATGGCTCCAGGAAGGCAGTCCCTGCTCAGGGCAGCATCTGTTTCCACCCCTGTCCAGACCAGACACCTGATGCTGTCAACAGCCAAAGCTTGCTCCAGGGAATCTGAAAAGCTCAGTGGCTGTGAGAGGAGGAACATGCCTTCAGACTGGCATTAACACTCCACTGAGCAGCTGATGCCAGCATTAGCGAGGGCGCAGCTGCAAGAATTCATTGCGCTGCTGGATGCTGGCAACACAACAGGGTGGGAGGGCACAACTGCCTTTGTGCGGAGGATTTGGGAGGCACAGTGAGCAAAATGACAAACAAGTGACTCCAACAATGGCTTTTCTCTGTTGCCACTGCTCACTTCATGTGCCAAGTGAGGTGGGACCGCAGCACAGGAGGCAGGAGAAAGCTGTAGGACAAAGCTGAATGGTGCCTATCAACAGTCCAGTCCAGTAGCAGGGTAAGGAGTTAGGAAAATCAGGAGTCCCACTTGATTCTCGTGTATCTCTCATGGTTTGCAGTGACGTGTTTGGCCACCTCTTTGACTGTGGGTCACTTCAGGCATAGCAGAGGCTTCACAAGGTTGCAAGGGTTTAGGAAGCATTTTCTATTTCTCCAGTGCAAGACAAAACCTCTTCCTCCTCCTGCACCCAACATTCATCGACACAACACACCAGTTCGCTTGACAAGCTTGTTTTATCCCTTGTAATTGTTGGTTTTGCTCTCTCAGGGCCAGGACCTTCCCCAGCAAGGTGTGTGGGTTCCCACAGAGCTGGGCACAATGTAGAAGTGCTCAAAGTTGGTATCCCCAAGGACTGTCTCTGTGGCCTCTGGCATTAGGAGGTAAGGTGCTAACAGCTGTGTCAGCCCCGAGGAACCACACTGGACCTCACCAGGCAGTTGCAGGCCCACAACAGCTCAGCCATGCCCAGCACAGACCCAATCCAGGCCCACATTCAGGGGCAAAGGCTTCCTCAGGCAGGGGAGGTGTACCAGGGAAGTGCCTCTCTGGGTTGCCTGCAGAAAGTCCTGGTAAGACAGAGACCCAGTAGGAAGGGAAAAAAACCAGCCAAAACAGTTAAACAAATACACAGGAGGGAGCTGGCAGACAGAGGAGGCAACACGCAGAGCCAGTTTCAGGCTGAGAGTCATGTGCTCAGCCCCCAGCAGGGCTCAGGCACTGCTGGCTCCAGGCTGGGAGGACACACACACACACAGAGCACCGTGACAAACCCCACGGTGGCAGTGTCGACAGCCAGGGACACCTCTGCTTGGCCAGCACACAACTGCAGCAGCCAGCTCACAAATCCTCCCGAGCTCAGGCGGGAGATGCCATAAGGTCCTGCAACTCCAGCCAGGAAAAGCACATTCACTGCAGAGCTCAGCTGCATCCTGGAGAGGGGTTACTGCTGCTCCCAGACTGGAATCCAAGTGGCAGCCAAGGCATGAGATCAAGGCTGTCTTACCCAAGTGTAAGAAAGAGAGGTGGGAAATACTGTGATGGGACAGTCTCAGTGGGATAACAAACATAAACAGGCAAGAGAGGGAAGGAGCCGCTGCAGGCAGGTCCTCGGTGGGAAAGGCAGCGTTCATGGCACTGTGCAGGGCAACTGTGTCCTGCTATCAGTCCAGTGTCTCAGCTAGAGCTGAGAGCAAGCACTTGCAGTCCCTACTAACCTGAAGAGCAAATGAGATGTGATTGTATCCAAACCCAACCCCACAAATTGCTGAGCAGCTCATGCAGCACCGAGGTTGCTCACTTAAGCTCTTATTTCCACTCTTGGTGGCAGGAGTTACCAAAAGAGGAGGAAACACAGAAGTATTGAAAGACAAATGTATTTAAAACACACATACTAAGAAAATTGCATGTGAATACTGAGCCAATCCTGTCTTCCCTGAACACATCCAGCTTAGGCCTCCTCCACTACCATGCCCCAAACCAGCACCATGGGTACTTCACTCTCAGCAGATGGGTGTGAGAGAGGGTGTTCAGTTTAGGTGTCAAAGGTAGCACTTGGATTCAGTTGTAAATTCACACCTGCTGACAGCTGCACAGAGATAACACCCGCTAGGGCAAGGGAAGCCTCTCCACGCGGGCTCCTGGAGATTCCCCACCAGGTACAGAAGAAGTTTTCACTGCCCACAGATCATCATTAAGATCAGAAAGAGCTATGTTTTGTTTCAGTTCTTATCTCCCTCTGCCTGGGAGTTCTTATCTGCCCTCCTCCCCCACAGAAACCAGCACAAGGTCAGCCCATGTGTGCATCTGGGGAAATGTCAAGTGTCAGGCAAGAAGGCCTGGAGCAGAAAGGCTGGCTGGTTCATGGAGAGTTGAAAGCAGTTTCAATTATCACCCATCAGGCTGTACAGTCACCAGAGATGGGAACAGAGAATCCCTGAGGGTGCTTGCAATCCAAGGGGCATGGATAATGCTTTCCAAATGCTCCTGCTTGGTCCCTCCTGCAGTGGAGCCCGTAACAACTAGTGACAAACAAACAGAAAACATGCCATGTATACGGCCAGCAATTCTCTTCCTGCTGTGCTTAGCTACAAGGCAAAATAGTGAACGAAGTTGCTAAATAGACTTGACAGGGCATTTAACTACTTAATTCTGTTCTGTTTACAAGGTCTTCAGCAGCTCAGCACTCCCTTAATCCATAAGGCACAAAGCAAGCAAGAGGATGTGCAGCCTAGTCCCTCTGGCTCAAGATCCCTGTAGCATTCCTGGAGGGCTGGAAGATGGAGGTCTCATCTCACAGAAGCACGTGGCAGACTCTGCTGCCAGCCTCAGAACTGCTGGACAATCAGCTTCCGCTTCACATCCCGGCTGAACCTGTTCATCTTGAACACTTCACTGTCATAGAAGGCTGAGAGGTTGTGGATGTTGATCTGCCGAGCCTGGGAGGAAGAGGAGGGGAGAGGTAAATGTTTATTTAATCTAAGTAAGAACCATGTGGTTTTCCATAGCAGAGGCTGCATAAAATTTGACAGTCAGCAATCTCTGCTCTGCTCAGCAGGAACCAGAACTGCAGTAGCAGGGGAGACTGCAGGTCAGGAGGAAGGAGCATTAGCAGTGCTGAGCTGAGCCAAGAGAGGATGCTGGCTCAGCATCTGCCTGCTCTCAGCTCGTCCTTTTACTTCCACCAGAGCTAGAATGTAACTCCTATCCAAAAAGCCCCAAAACCTCACCCAGTGGGACAGTCTTGCAAGGGAGACATCAGACTGGGGGTGGTCACCCTGGCAACACCAAGCTGTGGCTTTGCAAGTAGCTACTCTGCACATCTAATGCAAAGAGCAAAAAAGCACTAACCCAGGAATCAAATACAGCTTTAGTGCCAAGCAAAGTCGACACTTTGCACAGAAAGGCCAAGTCAGAAATGCAGCCTTTGGACCAGGATGAAGATGCATTAAGGAGGAGGCAAGTGAGCCTCAGGAGGAGTTGAAAAAGTTCACATGCATAAATTTTTCTGCTTTTGCTTCTTCAAATGCAGATGCCAGGGAACTTGAGTTCTCATTCACCCACATAAGCACCATACTGCAGGATTTACCATTCCAACCCCAAAGCTTTATGGGGGTGCATGAGAACAGAGAGGGAAGAATAAGGTGCTTCCAAACAAGAGAGAAGATACACAGGAGACAATCCTGATGCCAGGTTATATTGATTAACACCAGTCTTTTTTATGGTATCATAATGTAAAAGTCTGAGAATTCCTCTGGTTCTGAGGCTGCAGAGAGAGCATGAACCAGTCCCAGAGGCATCTTGTTATAAGCCCATACCTTGTCCACCAGGTCCTTCTCTGGGACTTCTATGGTGTCTTGCTGGGCTCCATAGCGGTTTCTCTGGTACATCACCTGCTCTGCAACCAGCTGCTTCAGGATGAATAGCAGCAGCTCGTTGTTGTCTCTCTTGAATGAAAGGTAGCGGGAGAAAGTCTGGGAGGGAGGATGAGATGAGCCATGAAGATCAGGAACAGTGACACACCGCGGTGCTCAACATCAACCAACCCCCTCCTCCCACGGAGCACAGGGGGAACCAAATGGCACTGCTGCCACCTGTGCCCTTAGTGCTCCTCAAGTGACTTTGGCCTTGCCAAGCTGCCACCTGCACCTGCAGTGGCAGCCCTTTGACAGCCACGACTCCTCTGCTGACTGCTCTTATTCCCATCTGGAATCTCCGCAGGGGCCCTGGTGCCTCTTGGGGGCCAGCAGTGCACTGCTGTGGAGTTGTGCTGCCCACGGGGACACAGCCACAGGAGGGCTGGCCCTGGGCAAGGCACAAAGCGGCTTCTTAACCCAGACTGCCCTGTGCCTGCCCAGCAGACGCTCACACTTGGCTGGCTGTTTGAGGCCAAAAAGAGAGGCCATGAGTCGTCCAGACAGAGGGCAGACACTCAACAGTGGATAAAAGCCAGCCTGTGGCCAGCCAAGAGCTGTTCGGAGCCAGCCCCTGCTACTCAGAGAACAGGGCAGACTGCACACTAACCCACAGTGAGTGCTGCCCTGTGCTTAACTGTACCCTGAGAGCCCAATAAAAATGTGAAGAAACAAGCTGCCCGCTCAGTTTGATCACCTGGCAGCAGCAGCAGCAGGAGCCCTGTGCCAAAATAGAAGGCAAGGTGTCAAAAAAGAAGAGACATGGCAGTGCTTTTGACTCAGAGGCTTGAAGTACACTTCCTTCTCAGGCGCAACAAAAACATTGCCTCACCACAGACTAACAAGGGGCAGTCACGAAACAGTGCCTTGTTTGGGGTCCCTCCTCAAAGGCACCCAGCTCGAGCTGTTGTTATTATACCATGATTAAATTATTTTAAGTATCCAGCTGTCTGAGTCTCTGCTGTGGGAAACCTGGGGTCAAGCTGGTCAGGAAACCCTGTCTGACTGTGAGGGTGGTGTGTGTAGCTGTGAAGCGGCCTTGGTCCCAGCTCAGGTGGCATTAGTGTGCCTGCCAGAGTGGCTCCTGGATGGTCAGACAAGGAACTCCTTTAACACTTCATACCCCCAGTACTCCATTTACACAGGTTCAGTGCTTGTCTGCACAGGACAGAGCCCCTGCAGAGCATCTCTTCCCACAGCCTGGGCAGTGCAAGGAGGCTGCAGCTGAACCCACAGGGCGCGGGGCGCAGCCACAGCCCCCGGCTCAGCCAGTGCCCCCCTCACCTTGCGCATGCTCCGCATGACGCTGAACTTCTGCGTGTCGATGAAGCTCTCGAGCATCACCCTGATGGCCATGTTGACATCGTCCTCCACCACGTAATCGCGCAGGTGCATCCGGGCGTGCGCCTCGGCCATGCGGATCATGGACTCGATGTGCCGCACCGTGATGGGGATGCTGCCCGTTGCCTGAGAGCGAAGGGGAGGAGGCAACACGTTACTGAGGGATACAAGACATGGGGTCAAAGACAAGGATACAAGACAAGGATACAAGACAGATGCCTTCTGGCCCAGGATGCAGTTACTTTCACACTGCAGGGAGCTCTCCGCACCTCTGAGGGTGACTCAGGCTAAGGAGGCTCTGCCACCTGCTGGCACAGCCACACAGCCTGGCACAGCTTCCCTGTTCATCTGAATTCATCACAGTGCAAGGGGATGTTGCGGGGTCACTCTGTGACACTGTTTAGGGCCTTTCCAAGATTAGCAATCCAGTTTCCTCCAGCAGATTTTAGGAGTTAAAGAAACAAAGAGACAATCAAAAAAGGTATAGTTTTCCCAAGCTCCAAAAATCTCCCTCACACCTCAGCAAACTCCTCTTTCACTTGGAGAGCATGAAACAAGCCTGAGGCATCCCACAGACAAAAGAGAAGGGCATTTCTATAGATAATGGCTCCCTGTAATGTACCAGGAGCATGTGGATCTGAGTGAATGCAAACATCTCCTGTGGGCCTGCCAGACTGGGTGACAACAAAAGGACTTGGCCATGGCAGGCACTGTACATGTGTCCAGTCCATCAGTCTACACATCACCAACAGGCGAGACTCTGCATTTAGATGAAGAATCATCTGTTCAGCAGACACTGCAGGATCTGCCTGTCTCTCACAAAACAGTGGCACAGACTTTTGTGATGGGAATGGCAAGAATGTGTCAACATATGCTGGAGCAGTCTCAGGCTGATTTGCAGTCTAGATACGTACAGTTCTTCCCTCCTTTCCTCAGTATTCTCACCATAGACTCCTTTCTCAGGTCACTGTACATCCTGGCCACCTTGTCCTGGTCCATCTGGTTGAGTTTGGGGTGGACCTTCTCTTTGGCATAGACGATGTATTTCCTCAGGATTTCTTGAGGAATGGGTTCAACCCCGTACGTGTTGGGAAGGATGACCTCATTAGTGTCCCCATTCACTGCCTCCTTGCTGCCTGGGTGGTGCTTGACATGGCTGCCAACAACGAACCGGGCAAGCATTTCATCCTACAAGGGAGCAATGCACCAACAGACACTGAGCACACTCACTGGACAGAAAAAACTCAGTGGGCAGCTGCAGCTGAGCATCCCAACAGCAGCATTAAAGCCCAGCACACACACAGATTCCTGGCACAGCCCCTACCTGCACTGAGTCCACTGTGTCTCTCACCACGCACAGGATGTCGAATCGAGAGATGATGGGCTCTGTCAGGTCTACGTTCTCCGAGAACGTCAGCGACGGGTCGTATCGCCCACCTGGGTCACACAGACAATCCAAGTCAAACAGGCCCCAAGGCTGCAGCTTTGGAGGAAGGACAGACCTCCAGTACATTACTGAAGACTTTTCTGCTTGCTTGATCTGTGCTCCAGACTGAAGGAACCAGGCAGAGGGAAGGGAAGCTGTGCCACAGCTCTCATGACTGTGGATTTATGTTGAGAGCCTGGGATGGTCCTGTAGTCTCTCAACACTTACCTATGGGATTGGCAGCAGCAATAATGGTGCAGCGAGCTTGCAAGGAAGTGACAATGCCTGCTTTGGAGATGGAAATGCTTTGCTGTTCCATGGCTTCATGGATGCTGGTCCTATCCTGATCATTCATCTACAGGAAAGCAAGAATGATTGAGAGTGAATGTATGTCTATACCCCACTGCCAAACACACAAGGAGAATCAGCTCCAGATGCTCTGAAAAGGCAGCCAACTGCACTATGGACCACCAAGGGCCTAAGCAAACTGCAGGAACTTTGGTCATCTGGGAGATGTCACCATGAGTTACAGTGTGTCCTCAGAGGACAGAGGTTACAGCTGGTCCCTTCACAGCTAATCCTTCCCAGAGAGATGAGGCTGGGCTCACCTTGTCGAATTCGTCAATCAGGCAGACACCTCTGTCAGCCAGCACGAGGGCTCCTGCCTCCAAAGTCCACTCCTTGCTGACCGGGTGCTTCTGCACATAGGCTGTGAGGCCCACAGCAGAAGCTCCCTGGCCAGTGGTGAAAATTGCTCTGCTCGATGCTTTCTCCACGTACTTAAGAAACTGGGATTTCGCTGTACCAGGGTCTCCACACAGAAGCACATTGATGTCACCACGAACTTTGTGTTTGCCACCTACAAAAGCAATGGGAAAGTCATGTGGCAGCTGAGTGCATGGCTTGACAGCAACCTTGCCCTGAGCACCACAAAGATGAAGGGAGGGCAACCAGGAGGCATGGCAACCAGTTTACAGGAAAGTTAGGGGGGAAATAAAGTCAGTTTTGGAGACAGGATGTGTCAGCAAGATTAGAAAGTCTGTTTTACAAAGATGACTAACACATCCTTCAGAGAAGATGATAACAAATCAGGGTGCCAGAAGGTCAAACCTCTGAAGGAGCATTAAATGTGACCTCCTAGAGGAGGGATACAAACTTGCCCAGGTTTGTAGCAGGAGCTATTTTCAGTCGTAGCATTTCTACTGTCACACCAGAGTTTTCAGTGTGATAAAACAGCCAGTTCAATCACAGATATCCCTCAGTCTGTCAAACCTTCTCTGTCACCAAGCCACATAGACAACTCTAACCTCTCTTGTTGCAATGGCATAGACAAACCCAGGTCCCTTTGCCCTCCCCAGAGTGAGGCAGGATCAAGGGACACAAGTGACACTCACCTGGATTTTTGGGTTCTCCACCGAAAAGAGCTAAAGCCAAGCCCCTCTTGATATCTTCATGTCCGTAAATAGATGGGGCAATGCTGGCAAAAATCTGAGAGGGAAAGCAGAGGAGTTGTCCAGGGAATACCAGTTCCAGTTCTGAACAGGATTTTGCACAAACATCAGCAAGGTGCCATATCTAAAGCTACACTTAAGGTACTGCTGTCTCCAAAGTGTGAGGGCTTTTTCAAAGGTAACGACCCACCCACTGTTGCCTAAAGGAGCTTCACAAAAATGGTGCTGTTGGGGCATGGCAGATTATTTAGTCTGGTGCTGGAAGCTGCTGCCACTGCCTCCACAACCCTGTTGTACACAAGGTACATCACAGTGGCTGTTACTAGCTCTTGCAAAGCTGGAGACCTTGATCAGAGGCTTACTCACTGCACATGACCAGTACTTGAATGGGTATAACATGAATTATCATCATAGTCAAATATTAAGAGCAACCGGCTGATTTTCTCAAGGGTATTCTGAAAATAACCTGATGCTGGAGACCACTCAAGTTCAAACACTCCTGGCCCAACTGAAGCTGCATCCACTGCAACAGCAGTCACTGCAACAACAGCACAGCCAAGGCAACTGAGTGAAGTCCCCATTACAAAGATAAAATCTGACCCAAGTGAGGCTGAACATGCACCAATCCAGGAGCTTTGTTCTTTCAAGTACTGGGTTCAGGTCTTAGCATATAGAGGAAGCAAAGCTAAAATATCTACCACAACTTAAACTAAGCAATAACATCCCGTTTAGGGGACTGGAGATGCAGTCACTGGCCTCACAGAACACTTTCCCCACTTGGCTTCTAAGACACAGGGAGAGAAAACTGATCAGATATAAGCACTGTCTGTCTCTCACCTGTCTTCCAGCCCTGTTGTGATGTAGAAGGTTCAGAGAAGGAAGAAACAGAAAATTTGACCTCTAAAACTACAAGGAAGTTTCTTATTTACTTCCCTCCTATAACAGACTCTCATCAACAGCTGGCTGAGAGCTACAGAAGACCATTCAGAGAGAACTGGGATTTCTTTAACTGGGTTCCTTTAACCACTGTTTGGCCAGCTGACACATTTCATCCCTTTCTGATCCAGCTGCCAGGTAATGGCAAGCTGTCAGAAGGGATGTCTGAGGCTGACCCACCTTCTCCCCAATTTGCTCATCCTTGGACAGACCCACAATCACTTTCACATCTTCATCAGTAAGCTCCCCAACAGCCAGCTTGTTGTCCTTCTTGGCGATGTGGTTGGCCAGGATCACAGTTGCAAACACTGGGAACCCATTGGCAGTGTTCAAGGAGCCATCGTAGTTGTTGTGGTAGATCCCTGTCAGCTCCTGGGAAGCAGGAAATGCTATGTCAGTGCTTACACAGTACAAAACAGCCCCCTCTCCATTTTAAGGTAAGGCTCAGAAGTAGCTGCTCAAATGCATCTGAGGACAACCCCTCCCCCAAATCCCCACAGATGTTCCCGTGATGTCGCTGTCAGAATTCACCCTGTGCTCTCCTGATACTTGAACAATGTACTCACAATCTCATCTCCTGGCTTGCAGCTGTCCACCAGATCAGCGAGGAGAATGGCATCCTTGGAGCGGGGCAGCCTGCCTGCAGCCACCTTCCCAGGGCTCTCCTGGATCTTGATGCGCTGGTAGTTCTGATAGACCGTCTGCAGCAACAAAATCAAAGTTACCCAGCAAGTCAGCAGGCACCTCAGAGAGAAGGGCCATTCAAGGATTTACTGTACTTCAGTTAGAAAACTACGGACATGGCAGCACGGAGGTTGTGAGGAGCAGTCCCAGGGTGTGATAGGCAATAGTGAGGACAGGAAAGCACTTTGCTGCATCTCACCACTGTGTTTCAGCCTCCACAGTGTTTGTCCACCCAAATACTGGAGCAGTTCCTGGGAGAAGGATGCTCCACTTGTGATTGTTAAATGTGGATACAAATATTGCTGCTAGCAAGAATTTTTCTTGCTTCTTTCTAAGCCTGTGAGACACTTTTCTCTCTCATGAAGACAGTAGCAGAGTTCTATAAACCATGAACACCTGTGACCTTGCAAAGCCTTGTTTATGGTACAGCAGAAAAATATTTTGACGATGGATGTTTTAGGATTTTAGCCAATCACCCCAAGGGGTGGCTGGTCCTTTGTCCAATTAGACTATGAAGAAAAAAGTCTATAAAAGAGTTTGTAAAATATTTAAATAAATCAATCTTGCTGCACAGTTCCTGCCTGCTGGATCTTCTCTCCTCTCCTCCTTACAGCTGTGGGATACAGTAACAGTTAAAGGTATCAAAGCAGAGAATGAAAGTCAGAAGCTCTCCACATCAATGATTTTGCTCTCTGGTTTCCCTAGCTGACAGATCAGGACAGACTGACCCAGCCTGGGAAGGAGAGCTGGACAGCGTGTGTCTGCATTTCTAAAATATGAATAAATAACTGTGTACCACAGAGATGATTGTGGAAAAGACTCAATCCAAACACCTACAGTGTGGCAACAAATTACTTTCGGTTGCTAAACTGAGTCATTCAGGTCAAGAGCTCTAATGGACCTATCTTCACAGCCCCCTGGATGTAGCAGAAGACCCCTCTCCCCACACCAAGTTGTTCAAAGGGTGGGAGCCAAGGCAGGGCTGGGAGGAACAGGCAGTGGAACAGGATGAGCAGCCAGCCTCATCCAGGCAAACACATCATCTCTTACCTCTTCCATGTTGATTTCAAAGGGGCCAAGAGACTGACACTCTGGACAGGAACCGGGTTTCACCTCCTGGTTCTGCGACTGGAAAAAGGGTCCCAGGATGAAGTTGCACTTGCTGCAGTTGTATTTGACCATGCTGAGCTGAGGCAGGACCCCTGTGCAGCTTGTCACCACTCCACTGGTCCGGATCAACTGATTCAAGTGCAGTTGCCTGAGGAAAGACAGATATGCTGGATGCCTGCAGGGCACAGAAAGCAAAACATGCTCCAGAAATACTCTTGCTGCAAGGCACAAGTTTACCTTGGGGATGCTGAAAGTTCATCCTTAGTATGATTTTTTTTCCCTGTGCTAAGCTCAGCAATCCTGTTAGACTTACCCAGAGGTTTAGCTCACAGGTGAGTGCTGAGCACCCCAAAGCCTAATACAGGCCCCACAGCCACTGCTGGTAGCTCTGCTCTTACCGGAGTGACCGCAGCTCTTCCACCAGAGGGAGGTGGGAGATACGGACATGGATCTCCTGAGCGATCCGATCATACTTGGGGTACATGGCCAGCACCACCTCCTTGGCTGCTTCATCAAAGATCTTCAGCATTTCTGCTGGGGCCTCAGGCAGAAAGTAGGCAAGGACATGCTCCTGGGCTGCCAGATCCTCGTAGTTCACCACCAGACTCTCTCTGTTCTCTTAAGAAAAAGATGGGGTGAATTGTAATTTCAGTCTGTTCACTCCTCAAGGAGTTTGCCAGAACAGACAAGCGTGTATCCTACAGGCTGCAGTTAGCAGATCTCTGCACTTTCCCTGAAAAATGTTTAGGGGTTAACACTTTGAAAATGGGTGGAAAAGCCTTTTAAATTTATTTTTCTAACAAATTCTTCATCACTACCAAGCTTGTGATTGTTCCTCTCCAGTTCTGCACAGATACTTCCCAGGCTCAGTGTCCCTGAGATTCAAAAGCCTCAGCCCAACACACAGCTCTCTCAGAGACCTCCAGGAAACAGAAGTTAATAGGAGAGACATTATGTGTGTTGAATGGCTGGCAAAAAACCTGCTGTGTCTTATGTTTGTGGAAATGGATGAGACAAATGCCTTTTATTTCCTAGCTTTATAAAACTGATCCTGTTCCACTGCTCAAGCTTCTGCTCAATATAAAGAAGAAATACAACAAGTACAGCTACATGAGCTGTTCCTAGATGTGACAATTTCTGCTTTTAAAACTCATCAATGACAGCCTTAATGACCGTTTCTTCTGGCAGAGCCTAGTCAGAATACAAGGCTGCAACACTGACATGGTTTCCAAAGTCACAAGGTCTATTTGTGTCCCCTTTCTGGATAATCCAGTTTCCAGTGTGAGAAAGTAACTGGTGCAGACAGCCAGCAATTGTTGTCTCTTTCAGATCACTAACTTGCAGACCACTGTCTGCTGCCCCACATATTCTTCTGCTAGCATTTCTACGATATGAATATTAATGAGGAGCAGACGCCAGGGGCCTTCTAATTAGTCAGCCAGAACCAAAGAAGACACTAGACATGTTTCCATTATTCATTTATCTCCATCAGCATCAGGCTTTCTTAAAGTGCTGATTCAATGTCTGGAACAAAGAGGGTGGGCAGAAAAATATCCACCTCTGGACTGGATCACCACAAAGTACCGTGACCCACATAAAGAGAGAGAGTCTCCAGTGACCCAGCCCTACCTTTGCACATGTCACTGATCCTCTCCTTGAAGACGTTGTGCCCATGGTCATCCACATGGGTCTTCAGGAAGTTCTTGAAGCGGTGATAGATCTCAAGCCGAGGAGCTGCCATGGAAACCCACTCCCTCACTGAGTGCCCTTTCATGTCTTCCAGATTCTCAATGCTCTCAATCATGTCTTCATCCTCCTCCTCCATGCCTTCGGCAGCCCGCTCCGCCAGCCGCCTCTTCCGTGCAGGACGGTCTTCATCTTCATCGTCACTGTCTAAGGGTTGGGAGGAAAAACTGCTCAAGATCTGGGATTCTCATTCCCACTCTTTGGATTAGTCACAGTGGGATTGCATGGGCTGTGGAAGTAAAGAGGTCACAGCCTGGAATACAAACCAAGAGACATCCCAGGCCCAGCCTAAATCCAGTTCTAGACGTGCTCCTACATTTTCCATAACATAGCTAAGATTTTAAGGGTGTGAATAGGAAGAGTTGTATGCAACAGCACACATTCAAGTCCATTAATGCACTGACCAAGGAACGGGCTTAAAGTGCAACAAAGGCCCTTCTATCCAGCCCACAAAAGTCTGTACAGGAGCACCAACACAAACTCTACAGCATACACTTGGTAGAATCCCAACCCTTTGATACAGGCCCAGGATCTTAACTTTGTTTCAGCAGTAACCAGAAGAACACCAAATGAGTTCCTAGGAAATGCAAAGGAAAGGGATCATGCACCAGGGAATCCAGCCAAGCCCACAGCCAGTGATTTCACTAGGAGCCCAGATACACTGGAGCTCTAGAGACCTCCCTGCTAACCTGAGGGTAAAGAGCCCAGCTCCCCGCAAAGGGCTGGGTTATCACCAAGCACTCAGGGTGGCACAGCTGGTACAGTTCATTGCACCTACCATAGAGCAGCCCCCTCCTCATGCGGCCCATGCCCTGCTCCAGCTCGCGGTCCCGCTGCCTCATCACTCGCTCGGCAGCTTCCCGCTGGCTGGCAGTCAGCTCCTCCACATCTTCATCATCCAGGGCCAGGCCCTCTGCTTCATACACATCCAGCTCTGGGATGGGGCGGTAGTCCCTAGCACACACACACAGAGCAGGGAATCAGGCCAGGAAAGCAATTCTGCAGCCCTTCTCTGGCTGCTGCTGGGCAGGTGTCAGGACAGTTGTTCTGCAGCAGGACAGAATTTGTTGAGCAGGAAGGCACTTCCTAATGGAAGACGGCCCGCAGTAAAGGGCTCCAGCTCCACTGTTAGGAATGCCAGCATTCAAGCCTTTGTGCTGTAAAGTTCAGCTTGCCGGCAGGCCTGGCTAAGTAAAACAACATCAAAATTCATGTCTGCAGGAGTGAAGAGCTGGGCTGGATGCACATCATGCATCCAGGCAGATTCTGGTTTACCCACCCTGGACCATGATGGCACTTTGCTCAGTTCTTCCAGGACTCAAATGACACCATACTCTGACCTTTCTCCATTGCCCAGCAGCTCTTCAGCCCCCTCACCCCAGCTACCAGCACAGCAGAGGGACCCACGAGGCCTGAGAGCCCCCTCCACGTCGCTGGCTGCACTGACATCCCCAGCACCCCATCGCCGGACACGATCCCCACCAACGATTTCCTTACCTTTCCATCCCTTCCCCAATGAGCTCTTCCCCTTCTTCCTCCTCTTCGGGGAGCCCCTCGGTCCCCAGGAGCCCTTCGGACTCATCCTCGAAGGGTGGCAGGTCCCGACCGGGGCTGGACGTGAAGGCATCGCCGCGGCGGGAGCTGCGCACGGGGCTGGTCACCGCCGCCTGCGACTCGGAGGAGTCCTGCAAGGACAGGAGAGGGGTGAGGGCAGGGGACCGCGGGGAGAGAGGGGCCCAGTGCCTCCAGAGGCCTCTGCGACGCGGGCCGCGGTCAGAAAGGGGGTATATGGATCACCGATGAGTTATAATAATTAACCCTCCTCGCAAATGGCAAGGGAAACATATGGAGGGGGGGGAGGCGGGGTAAATCCATCCTCCGAGGGCAGCGCAGCCGGAGCGGAGCGAAAGGGTCCGATCCTGCCCCGGCCCAGCTCTCTCCTGTGCGGCGCCGGGCACGCGGGAAACTTCCCTCGGCGTTTCGGGAGCATCGCCGAGCGCACCCCCATTGTCCCCCCCACCCCGAAATCCTCTCTGGACCCTGCAGGGCCGCAGCACCAAATGTCCCGCAGCGGGGAGGACGCGGGGCCCGCACCCCGCGGGGGTGGCACCCCAGCTCCCCTGGCCCGGCCCGGCCCGGCCCGGCCGCTCACCGCCATCACCGCCGCTTCCTGCCCCGCCGGATTCCGCGCGAAAACCGACCCACGTGGTCACAAAAGCGCGCGAAACCTCATGAATAATGGATAGCCGGGACGGGCCCCGCCCCCTTGTGAATATGGATGAGGCGGGGGCGGGAGCCTGGAGCGGGAGGGACCCAGGGCTACCCCCGGTCATCCACGGTCACCGCCGGCCACTCCCGGCCAAGGGCGTTCGGGGGCTGGTGGGCGGCACTGGCAAGCTTTGGCAAACATTTCCCTCTGGGCTCTAGGGCTGTCCTCCTGCCGGGCTCCCGAGTCACCGGAGAGATCCCACTGTGAATTCCCGTGCTCACCTCTGCCTCTTTGGCAGCTAAAATCAAGCCTGGCTTCACCGGGTTTGTCACTGACCCAGTTGAATCACCTTTGTTCTGGTTCTCGCTGAAATGACGACAGGTGGGAAAGAGGTTCTGGCATTTTGTTGTTGGTTTGGGGTTTTTTTCTCTTATGTCAGTCTGTATGTGCTAACAGTAACAGGGAGCTGATTGGAGCTATTCTGGCAACACATCTGTCTCCCCAGCTGTTCAGTGCAGCAAGCAAATGCCATTTGGGAAAGGAACTGAAGAAGAGCACCTGTCCCATAGAGACTGGAAGAGGAATTTAGCGAGACAACACAAGCAATGGGCTGATGTTTGGCAAGGAGATGGAATGCTTCCTCCCAGACCACAGGATCTTGCATAACAGCAGGTGTTTTGGATTTTGGAGATCTGCATTCTTTGAAGCGTTTCTGATCACTATTTAGTATCAGGCTATTTCTGCTCTTGGCTGCATTCGAGCGTGGGACAGTGACCCTGAAACAGGAGACACCAGAAGCAAAAGTGACTGAAGAGGCAGCTGACAATCTGAAATGGCTCTTCCAGGAGCCCAGCTGGATGATTCAGGCTGGTACTAAAATAGCAAAGCAGAAGCATCACGATATAAATAGGAGAGTGGCTCAGCCTCTTCTCTGTGACACATGACAGGGAGCTGGCTGGTGCTCGGCGAGGAACAGACACAGGGACACCCCCAAGATGCCCCCACTTGTAGGGTCCTAGAGACCACCATGGGCTTGATGATCTTAGAGGTCACAGAATCACAGAACCATGAAGGTTGGAAAAGATCCCAAAGGTCATTGAGTCCAACTGTTAACCCAGCCCTGCCAAGCCCGCCGCTAAAACATGTCTCTAAGCACCACATCTGCATCGTTTTTGAGCACTTCCTGGGATGGTGATTCCACCACTTCCGTGGGAAGCCTGTTCAAGGCTTGAGCACCCTTCCAATAAAGAATTATTTCCTAATGTCCAGTCTTTTCCAACCTAAATGATTCTATGGCTTAAGGGAAGGCAGACCAAGACCTGGCTAAGGTGGTGCTGTCTGACAAGGCCCAGATGACACACTGTGATGAGCCAGTGTCACCACAGGGTGCCACTGTCTCTCCAGGCACTGGGCAGGTGAGTCTTCTTCCTGGAAGACCACACACCATGTCCATGTTTTCACTGCTAACTTTGGGTGCCACCTACAAGTGGTCCTGTGCTTGAGCTGGGGTGCTCTGTCTCTTTGACAAGAGCTGAGCTTGGGCAGCTAAAACCGTCCCCAAAATGCTGCCATGTATGGGACAGGGCTCCTGCTACACTGGAGACATGGACTGGTGTATGTGAGAGGGCTGAGATGCAAACAGGGCCCAGGCTGCTTGCTGGGGTGACCTCACCTGAGCACCAAACTCCTGAATATCCAACCACGCCACTAGGATTTTGCAAACTCGTGGCTTCTTGCAGCACAGGAAGAGATCTAGAGACTGAATTCCCCTTGGAAAAAAAAAAAAAAAAAAGGCAGAGACACAGGAGAGCAGCTCAGGTGGTATGCTGTGGTGCAAATTTATGCCCAATACTAGAAATCACTAGGCTGGTAGAACAGCTCTGAAACAAGACAGTCACATCTGTCCCTGCAGTTGCTCAGCACCTGAACAGCGAAGCAGTTTCAGATGAGAAGTAATATCCTGTTCAGTAGACTGATCTAATAAAAGCTGATAGAGTATCTGAGAGAGATAAAATGTCCCAGAAGAGTGGAATTTGGTGATGATACAAAGGTGTAATGCTGCCCTGGACACCATGTCTGCATCTTCCACCTCTGACACTTGCAAGGCAAGTGAGACTGTCAAAGCACAGCAGGCTGCAGCAGGTACAGCAACAAGTGCCAGCTTTCCTTGGGGCCCTGAACATCACCTCTTGTCCTGCTTCAGCCTGGCAACACCAAGTGACACAGCAGGGACAAAGGGAGTGAGCCCTGCCATCTTTATGCACTGGCTGGAGGAGATGACACAGAGAGCAGCAGTGCTCAGCCAAAGTGGAAGGATGTGTGCAGTCAAGGGCATGGAGCAGTCCTTGGAGGTGGAAGAGGAGAGTTATGTTTGCACACACCATGTTGGGGCTGACAGGCAAGGCTGGTTAATACAAAAGAACCGTAAGTGTGGATCCCCCACCTCCTGTTTCACATAAGCAGTGTCACGGTCCTTGCAGTGGCACCCAGCAGTCTCCTGACCATGAAACAGCTCTTGAATCTGGTGTCCAAAATACTGGGCTCTAGCCTCAAACTGAATCAGATGGGAGGAGCAGGTGGATTGGAAAGCAAAATCTCTCCTTCTGACACAGTTATGTGGGAGGTAACATGTTCAACTAGTTAGTGCCTGAGGCTACAAGTGAGAAGACATGGATTTTACTTGTCTGTTACCAAGGCACTTTTTAAGCAGAAACACTCTGCCTCTCTTTAAACAGGAGTGTCCCTTCTGTAAGTCAGAGATCTTGGTGTCAGCCAAGCCTTTGAGCTTGGATCCATAAATGGAACGTGTCAAAATATTGCAACATATCATTAACCTGCATGACAGTGTGAGATGAGACAAGCTAAGGACTGGCTTCTCCTGATGTCATTCCAAAGGCATGACACCAGCATGAAAACCTGTTTCAACCCAGTGGAAATCAGAGGAATTGGGCTGAGGCAGGCAAGTCTCCAGGTACAACACCTTCATGAGGCTTGCTGAGGTGTAGCTGGAAAATTTGACCTGAGAAGAGGATCAAGCAGATTTAAGCTGAGGAAGATCTGTGTGTGAGGAGGGCCTGCAACCCTCTGTATGTGGTGTTTGCTAGAGCAGAATGTGCAAACTTGACCAATGTATGGATCTTCTAAGGAGGCGTAGGCTCTGTACAGCAAACTTCAGCTTAGCAAAAGCCTTGCATTCCTACAGAAGCAAACCCTGCAGCCACGGGTGAGCCACAGGTAGAAAACCATGCCAGAATGTATCCTCCAGTCCTCGCAATGACTCAGATAACAAACATTCTCCTTGAAACTTCCCTGTCAGCCAGCTCTTACTGCTGAGAATAACGTGCTGGTGCTTAGCTGGTTATTTCCTTTAATTTCCTATATAAATCTTGGCTCATTTGTCACAGTTACTTCCTTGTTTACTATACTAAGTGTATCTTTTGTCTGCCTGGTATTTGCACTGCTAATTATTGATCGTGCTTCCCTTTAGCAGCTGCTGTCCAAACTACGCCAAGTTTCTTCAGTCAGCTTTAAACTGTCCTTAAAAGCCAAACTCCAAGGCTGTTAATCATTCTCCCCCGCAGGGACTTATCATCGGATCTCCTTCAATTATTAACTGCCCTGCCTTGCAGCCACAGGCCGTACAGAATTCCTGCGCAGGTGCATCCTGCTTCCCTCCCGGAGGTGTGTGACGGTGGGTGCTGGATCGCAGAGCGCTCGCTGTTGGGTGGTAGGCTGTGCTGTGCGGGCTGGCCCAGGAGGTGGGATCGGGCTGTAAAGGACAGAGCCTGCCCGGCAAGGACGAGACCGCCGGACCCGCCGAGCCCCGGGGTCACCTTCTTGCCCATCCCCACCGACCCCGCGCTGGGGACCCACAGGTGGGTGGGGGACGAGGCGCCTTTAACGCGCGGCGGGCCTGCCCCCTTGGTCCCGCCTCCCGGCCCTTTCTATTGGCTCGCTCCGCTGTTTCTTTTGGCCCCTTTGACAGCTTCCGCTCTTTGATTGGTCCATCTGGAGCCCTCTTGGGGACCGTCTCTCAATAGCGCCCCTGGGCTCGCCGTGGTTGTGGCGGCAGCGGCTCTGTTTGGCTGCGCTGCGCTCGGGCCGCTCTTCAGCGACGCTCCCCGGCTGAGGGGAGCGGCGGGGCCGGGGCTGGGATGGCGGGGCCGGGGCCCCGGGACTGAGCTGCGGCGGCGGCGGGGCCGGGTGCGAGCGGGGCCCGGCGGGTACGAGCGGAGTGCGGCCGGCGGGAGGGGGTAACGGGGAGGGAGGGAGGGACGCTGGGGCGCCTCAGAGCGGGGCGGCGGGGCCGCGCTGCGCGGGGGCCGCGGGCCTCCGAGGGCCTCCCAGTGCAGCCCGGGAGCCCCATGGCCGGAGCCTCAGGGGCACCGCTGGGCAGCTGAGGTGGGGTGGAACTGCGGCGCGTCTCCAGCTGTGTTGCTTTAGCAGCCTGGGAAGCAGGCGGCGCGTCCTCGCCAGCCTAGAACCAAGTGACCACGCACTGCTGCTTCTCTTGCGTGTTGTGCACCCGCCTTCCAGAGGAATCAAAACCAAAACAGAAAAAACCCCGGGATATGCATTTCTAAAATCCACCTCTGGGCTAGGGCTCTCTGTCTCTGAGGGTTTGGGCTTGTTGTTGATACTTCTGCTTTCGGTATTTTTCTTCGGTTTATCTTCCCCCGTTGTAGTTGCTTTCTTTTTAATCTTAGTTCAGAATGAGATGTGAGACTAAAACTAAAAACTCGATCACTGAGGGTAAATGCCTGTCTTAAGTTCTAAGAGTGAAATGAAAAATGCAGTTGTTGTGAGCAAAACAGAGGGTCGAAAAGCCTTCTTAAAATGGAAGAGAACAAAAAAAGGCTTATTTTTTTCTTTTATCTTTTTTGTGTTGGTGGGGATTTTGTTGTTGTTGTTGTTGTTTTTTTACTTTTAGTGTTCTGGGGTATTTTTAAGCATTTAAGTTACTGCAGTAACAGTTGTATTTGAGCAGGCATCTGGTGAGTGCAGTTTTTATTGCACAAATAGAGTATTTTAAGAAGCAGTCCTAATCCTATCACGATCTGTACTTAAGAGACTTTCTGATGCTGTTTGCAGAAAGAAATAAATGTTTCGATTTTTTATTACAGCTGCAACTTGTGCAGTGTGTAATTCACCTTTCTGTAGGTGGGCTTTGAAAGAAGACAGAATTGCCAGTGATGTGAGCTCTGAATTTCACTGAGCTCTGATATTGTTACAGTGCCATGATTTGAGGAACAATATCCATTGGTGAGATAACATTTCCCTGAAGGTGCAGCAGAGCCTTTCTGAGAGCTCTGTCACTGCAGCCCAGGATTCATGCCTGTGGTCTTGCTCCAAATGCAGCTTGTCCAGGGCCTGGAGTGAGGGATTGGCTTCAACCAAGTCAGCCTGACTTCATTTGGAGTATAGAAAAGCATCTTATTTTGTTTTCTGGTGTACAGAGCTGCCTGCTGGATGAAAAGGGGGGACCACGACTGCAGTACTGATTTCTTTTCATGCAGTTCTGGGTGATTTTACCCCATTGCATGGGCTGGGCTGGCTGAAGCGGGCAGTCCTGTGGAGGCAGGGTGTGGCGAGTGAGCTCTTGGATATGTTCAGCTGACTGGATTTATTTAGGACTAGACAGGGTGAGGGCAGTGTGCTGAAAGGAGCAGTGTTGCTGGGAATGACAACCCCTAGCTGGATCCTTTCCATCAGTTCCTGGTCCTGTTGCTGTGGGATTTTTGCTGTTGATTTGGACAGGAGCGGGCCAGTTCTCCACATTTTTGCTGTAGGCCTTAGCTATTAGAAAAGCATGACCACAGTGTCTGATGGTCTTGGCTGCCCTTTCTTATCATGTCGGATGTTCTGTTACTCTGCTTTGTGTACACTTTACCTGGGGAGGACAAAAACAAGTACCAGGCTGTAGCAAGCAGCCTGGCTGAGAGGTGAGCTTGATTCTGCTTTGCCCTTTGAAACCTTGTGACTGGAGTTCTGTTATGTGTGGCCAACTCCTCTCCTTATCAGCAGCTGCTGTTGTGTGATAGTGGTGGCTTCTAGCGAAAAATAATGGAGCCTGTTTGCTCTTTTCATAAGAAGTTGTTTTTCTGATGTAAATCTCTCACAGCTTTATGTTTGAGCTCTTTTCAGTGTGACAGGCAGATGGAATTTTTGTCCCAGAAGAGCTGCTAGGAGGTTGTGATGGTTCACAGTTGCTAATATTATTCTGCCCGTGGTCTGTGAGGTTTTTCTCTACTTTTTCCCATCTTTTTAAAAAATCATGTAGAAATTTTTCTGTGTTGGAAATGTGACCGTACTTGCCCTCATTTCTACTGGGATGTAATGGTGTTACAGAGGAAGAGAGTGGAGCAAAATTGTTGAGAAAATCCTTCTCTTAACAGTTCAGAGACGTAAGTAGCTGGAGGGAAGAGAGGACATTTCCAGAGATAAGTTTTGAATGTGAAGGTTGTTTGCTGGAACATCTACTTAGAAGCAGAATATTTTGGCCCAGGTTTTGCCATCTTGGCATGAAGTTGCTCCTTCCAGGTCTGTGTGTTTATTTACTGTGATGCCTCTCATGCAGCACAGCATTCGGCAGTCACAAAAGAAAATCCCAGCTCAGGGAGTATCTGTCAGCAAGGATGAATCAAAGGCAGGGTTTGTTGGCTGAGGGTGGGATAATTCCCTTGCCCCTTAGAGAACCTGGGAAGAGTCTCAGCCTCTGAAGGGAAAGAAGAGCCTGTTACTGACAGTCTCGAGCAATTTGTGGAGAAGGTGCTACTGAACTCTAAGAGCTCAGCAGATGACACAGGGCTGTGCTGATGCTTTCCAGCTTGTGACTCACCCAGAACCTCTAAGGGAAAATACCTTCTCAGCCCTGTCATGGGGGCTGTCAGTTTTCAGCACGCAAGTCAGGGCTGGAGTCAAAGGGAGAATTTTTTTTGAGATAAATCCTGGATTAGCTATAACACACAGTCTGTTCAAGTGCTGTCCCTGGCAATGTGCATCTTTAAGATGTTGGCTGACAAGAGATTTATCATTTTTGCATCTGTGGGTTGTCTGTGATTTCTTCTTTAGGCATTGTCAGGAGGGGTGATTGAACCCTGTGTTTGTATTCATCTTGTAGCTACTAAAGTACCTTAACAGTCAGGGTTCTGCTTTAAAGTGGGAAGAGATTTGCTCAAAACCAGAATAGTTCTGGTGTCTTGCAAAGTGTTAGAAGAAGAATGCTGAATCTTGGTTTTTGCCAGTGCTGGGTTTGAACGGTGAAGACTCTGTACAGTCCCTTTAGGTGGGGGTATGTGAGGCTCTCCCTGCTCTCAGACTTCATGGTTGATAACAGCAATGGGTTTTCGGTAGGGGCCTTCATCTTTTCTTTCCAGTAGTTGAAATCAAGTCATTGACTGTCACTTCTTGATCTTGGGACCAAGAAGGAGTGTCCTGGTAAAGTAGGGTTTTTGTCTCCATCTGATGATGCCATGTATTGCTGTCGAGTCTTGATTTCTTCTAGGAATATGCCAAAGCTCAAATAATCACAAGATTTATCCTCCATAGCACCATTTGAAGGTGCTTGTTACTGTGATATCGAAGTGTGGTTTTGTACTGACCACTCTAATGGCTGTGTTCAGACTTAGGGCAGGTGGCATTTCATTGTGTAATACAGTCTTTGACATGATGATAATTGGCTATACCAAGCAGGAAGCAGTTGTGCAGGGGCTTAATGTCAAGGATGTGTTTTTTTAGCTCTGACTCACAACTGATTTAATATTGCTTATTTTCTCTGCTGTGATTGTCTTGCTCTGCTTGACCTGGACCTGAAGGAAGACAGGATGTTCCAGTCCATGATGTCTGTGATGACATTCTCTGTGTCTGACAACATCACACATTCAACTGCCCTGGTGACAGCACTGGATAATGTGACAACTCTCTCCCCGATGACAACGCAGGTGATCAACGACACGAACATCACAGTGCCACACAAGTGCCTGTTGTTGCTCTATGAAGACATTGGGAAGTCCAGGTGAGTTGGAGGAAATGGGACCACAGTCTGACCCTGGACCAAGGGAAAGAGCTTTGTTTGTTTCTCAGTTTGGTTGGGAAGGGACTGGGGCTGGTGCCTTCCCTTCTAGAGGCTGAAGAACAGGGATAAAACCTTTCTTACTTTTTGCAGAGTCCGCTACTGGGATCTTCTCCTCCTGGTTCCCAATGTGCTTTTCTTTATGTTTCTTCTCTGGAAGCTGCCCTCTGCCAGGGCCAAAATCCGGGTCACTTCCAGCCCAATCTTCACTACATTCTACATACTAGTGAGTACCATTCTGTCCCTTTGAACTGAGGACTGTTTTTTTAATTACCACTCATGAACAATGTCACTGAACTAGTGGAGAGAGCCTAGACTGGCTCTTGCAGGGATAAAATCTGCTTTTTGTTGAAGGTGTACTACAAGAAGTAGACATAGACTTTTTTTTGCACTCTGAGTTCAGCTCTTAGTAGATACTGGGACCATATCTGCTGGATTTGAGTGGATTTTGTTCTCCTGTGGTGATTTCATTTTTCTTTTCCTTTTTTTTCTTCCTTTGTTGCTTTGATGTCTTGGAATCTAGTATCTTATGCTTTCTTTGCTCCTTGCAGTAAGTAGCATGGGACACAAACCCAGCTTTTCATTGAGGTAGGGAAAGGAGAATAATTTGGGTGAAGCTGTTGAAAAGCTTGGTCGTCTGCTGGAGAAAATGGTGATGTGACAGGGGTTCTGGTTAGTCTGGGAATGTAGAAACCCAACCCTGTTAGTTTCTTTCATATCATGTCAAAGTGGCCCCTGACTTGATCATGTTCTTGATAGTTCTTAAGGTGGAAACAGAATGTACAGTACAGTTACAGTTCACAAACATCTAAGATCTTGCTGTTCTCCTCTCACCAGTTCTGTGATGCCCTGTGATACTGCTTACAGGACATCATAAGTGCAAGAACCTACCTGAATTAGTTTAAAAAGACCATTCAGAAGCTTTTTGATACCCTGGCTTGCCTCAGTATGTAACATGTGGTTGCTCTTCCTCAGTGAGGTTAGTACAGGCTGTGGAAGTGAATGTGTGTTTGAGTTGGATTAGATGGACACCTCTTTCCCTGGTCTGTACAGGTACTGCCGTGGCAAAGCCCAAGAAGCTCAAAACCAAATCTGACCTGGTAGCCTCACCTTCACATTGGGAAGTCTTGTTAGCTCTTTCAGGCTATGTGTTGGGGTTCCAGGCTTCTGCACGGTTTTGGATAACCATGTGTGCACACAAATGTTTCAACCTTTAAAAAATATTACCATCCCTTTCCAGTCTGGATTTAAACCTTCCTACATTTTTCCAGTAATGCACATGATCAGTAGAAGTTTGTGCCAAAGGCATTGAAAAACAAAACTCTTGAGAAACCAAAGGGAGGAAAGTGAACTGACTTTATGCTCTGGATGGCAACTCAGCCCCACATAGCTGCTCTCTCACGCCCCCTCACTGGAACAGGGGAGAGCATCAGAAGAGTAAAAGTGAGAAAACTTGTGGGTTGAGATAAACACAGTTTAATAAGCCAAAGCAAAAGCTGTGCACACAGGGAAAGCAAAGCAAGGCATTCATTTACCACTTTCCATGGGCAGGCTGGTGTTCAGCTGTTTCCAGGAAAGCAGGGCTCCATCACGTGGTTACTGGGGAAGACAAACACCATTACTTTGAAAGTCTTTTCCTTCCTCCTTCTTCCTGGCTTTATGTGCTGAGCATGATGCCATATGGGATATTCCTTGGGCCAGTTGGGGTCAACTGTCCCAGTTGTCCCCTCTTAACTTCTTGTGCACCTCCAGGCAACTTGCTTCTGGAATGGGGTGAGAGGCAAAAAATGCCTTACAGTCTGTGTAAGAGCAGTGCAGCAGTAGTGAAAACATTTGTGTTATCAACAGTTTTCAGCACAAAAATCCCAAACATAGCCCCATAACAGCTACTGTGAAGGAAATTCACTCTATCCCAGCCAAATCCAGCATACAGTCTTAGAGGAAAATGCTTGAACTCAGTTTCATATTCATTTCTTGATTATATTATTGGGAAATAAGGATGGAAGTGTGTTCTGCAAGGACTTCCTTTAAATTGACTGTTTGTCATGTCTTAAAGGAATGCTTTCTTGTGGAGTTGGTGATTAATGTGGAGTTAACAGATTGGGAAGAGTCTCTACCTGCTTAGAGAGGAAACAAAAAGGTGTGTGCTCTGCTCCAGTGAGTTGTTGCATCTCTAGAACACCATTATATTCAGGGACCCTTATTTTTAGTCAGTGTTTTGTCATGGAGTTCTCCACCCCAGGAGGGATTGTTGTCTTCTTCTTTCATGCCATTGCCATGTCTTCTTCCTCTAAGGAGATACTCATCTGTGGGTCACTTACTGGTCATTTCCATTCTGCAGCCACCTTTGAATCAGCTTCGACTCTTGGTTCCCTGATAGGTTTAGCTGTCTCCTGCCTTCATCATTAGGATCAGCCTGGGACTCAGAGAATTTTATCTGGAAAAATCCACTTTCTTAAAGTGTAAATCTGCATAGTGGAGTGTAGATACATCCAGCTGAGCTCTTAATTGCATAGTATGGCAGTGACAGCACAGGGTAACTGAGCCTTGCTGAGCTGTCATGTTTAAATGGTACATGAAGTGAGTGAGATCTGTGTTGCACTGTGCAGCAGGGTAAGATGTTTTAAAGCTGGTGGCTGCAGGTGACTCTTCCTCTGCATTTCTGAGCATTATCAGTGTGGAGTGAGAGAACTGCAGGTTTAATTTTGTCACAGTTGTGTAGTGGGGTAGTTGGTATTGAGTGGTTTCTGGTATCTGATGTGATTGGTTTAGTCAGACATACCAACCATTTGGTTTTGTAATTCAGGATATGTTTTCTATCTGTTTCTTTTTCTCCTCCCCTATCCCAGTGGAATGAAGGGTGGGAAGACTGTAAAGATACTGGTGTAAAGACTGGGTGAAGAACTCTTTGGAGCTTAATCTGACTGCTGAGGCAATTGTTCCTTCCTAAATTCTAAGGCAGTACTCCTATCTAAGAGGTCTGAGGAATCTGTTTCAGGAAATTAACTCTAGTCTGCCGCAGGAAATTCTTAGTACGCATTATCAGGCTTGAAAGCTGACCTGGAAATGGTATTCCAGAAGGGTTTCTGATCTTCTGATCGCTACTGCATATGTGCCCTTTGACATGAGCTCACTTTTGCTCTTTTTTTGCAGGTATTTGTGGTGGCTTTGGTTGGCATTGCCCGAGCTGTTGTCTCCATGACTGTGAGCGCCTCTGATGCTGCCATGGTTGCTGACAAGGTAGGTGCAACACTGACGTTAGAGGCTGTGCTTTGTGTACTTCTGATCACAGCAATCTGCTCTGGCTTCCCTCTTATGTGTGCACAAGGATAATGTGGTTTTTTGCAGTACTTTCAGCTATGTGTACTATGGAATCCTGTTTTGATAGGTGGATCTAAATCATCACAACATCCAGGATGGTAAAACAATGGATTTCCTAAAATAGACACACAAATAGTGGCAGCAAAAGTTTCCTGTTACAGGGATGAAATGATTCTCTTTTGCAAGAGGTAAACATTCAGAAGCCTTTAGTGGATAGGCAAGACCTGGCCTTTGTTACTCTTGCAGTATTCCAGTAGCTCTTTGAAAGTGTTTAAGTTTTTATGTTGAATGCACATAAAACCAACTTCCCTTTTGAGGCTGACACCTGAACGTCCTTGCAGCCATTCTGAGCACAGGGTGAACCCTTAGCAAACAGGAAATATCTTTGTACGTGCTGTTCTTTGTAATAATTTGACTTGTAGCAGAATATTACTTATAACAAAAAGCTCTGCAGTTCTTGAGCTGTTAGAGAAAGAGGAGGCAGCCACCAAGTACAGGTCTTTGGGCTTTATTCTCTGGCATCAGTGTGGTTCCCCTGCTTTTCCCTTTAATGTTACTGTCAGAGCATTGTGATGAGCTGCTGTTGTGAGTGGCTGGATGTTTGTAGCATTTTTATTCACCTCTGTCCAACAGATGTAGGCCCAGGACTTGAATAATGAAGAAGAGGTGGAAAGGTGTTTTTCTTCAGCTCTGGTGTTGCTGCTGAGTGCAGCAACTGGGAAATCATGTAGCAAGACAGATACTGACAGTTTTTTCTGTAAACACGTCCTATCCTGTCTATTATGTTTCTTCTGTGTCCTCTCATATATATGCACACACACACTGTGTGTTTGCTGGGATTAGAAGTGTCTTATCCAATGCCTCTTAAAATATTATGTATCTTCAAGAGAGAGTACTATTCAGTGTTCAGAGATAAAGGGTTAATAAGCCAGAATTTGTCCTTGTTCTAGGTTTGGCACTGATTTATTGCATGACTCCCTGAAAAGTTGCCTCACCTGCTTTTTATTGGTCTTGTTTAATGAAATAAAACATGAGATTGCAAATGACAGGCTGGAATGGGCTGTGCTTTTTACTTGAATATGCTTTAGATTTAAGGATCAGTAGCTTTGGAAGAGGGCAGAATACGGAGTTTTAAGAACTGACCTTGTTTAATACTGTACTTTTGAGATCATCATGGGCTTGTGCTCTTTGGGAGCACAGCAGCAAGAATATACCTGAGACAAGTGACAGATCCTCAGCTGAGGCAGACTGTGGCCACTTCCTCTCTGTAGACCTGCTGTTTGCTTGTTCCCACACAACTGTTCTGTTCCGCAGGCACGAACAGGGCTTGGAACAAGCATGTGGTCAGTATCCCTACAAAGCGTGAGACGTGCTTGTAGAAATGACCAGCCATTCAGAGGTTGCTATCCCCTGGAGTTTTGATTTATTAACTTCAAACTGGTTCCTGGCTCCATCTAATCATGTTTGTCTGGTCTCTGTTATCCCTCAGATCCTGTGGGAGATCACAAGGTTCTTCCTTCTGGCGATTGAACTGAGTGTGGTGATTCTAGGCCTTGCCTTTGGTATGTGTCAGGAGGTTTTTGAGTGCTTTGAATGTTTTCTATTCCCTTTCCTTCCACAGAGGCTGCATCTGTAAGTTCATGGTGGTGCTGATTCTATAAAGTGAGGAGGCTGTAGAATAAATACAAAGGACAAATTGTGGAGTTGTAGTTAGAAATGGCTGAAGGCCTGATTATATCTTAGAGATCTATGGCTTGTGCCATTTAAGGGTTTACATGAGCTTTGTTTGTGCTGCACTCGTATGATGGAGTAATTTAGGTAAGATTTTTATGCCAAGATCAACAGTCTGATCTTTGCTTCAACCCCATTTTATTTAGGATGGGCCCTTCTATCCCCTTTATCCCATCGTTGATTGGTTTGATCTATCCTGGCTGCATTCAAATGCTTTATCTGTACCTGCAATTGTAATTCTGCTTTTTTCAGTTGTGCAAGTGAAAATGCACTGTGGGTCAGAGTAGAGGAGCGGGTAGGTGTCACTGTTGCATCTGTCAGTGGGACATGTGAGCAGTATCCTTTTCATCTTTTGAGTGCTCATAGAATAATTTAGCTTGAAAGGAGCTTCTGGAAATTGCCTGCTTCAGTATATTCCAGTAGAGATTTCTCTACCCCAGCCTCCCATCAACTCTTCTCCCTGAGAAGCTTTATAGCATCTCAGTGTACATGATGCTGGAGTCATTGCTTTTTTTTTTTTTTTTTTTTCTTTCCTGTAACCCCAGCAGAAGGACTTAGTGGTTTTCTCTGTATTAGTGTGGACAGGAGGAAAGCAAGTTAAAATCTGTTGTTTTGTGAGTAGGATTTTGCCTGTGAAAGGCTCAACTCTCCAAACAGGGTTTAGTGAGCTTTAACCTTCCCTTGAAGGCCTCTGGAATACAAGTGTTTTCCTTTATTGGTTCTGGAAAGAACTGATTTTAACCAGTGCTGGGATTACTTCCTGAGTCACTTCTGTACCCCGTAATTACAGGTCACCTGGAGAGCAAGTCGAGCGTGAAACGTGTGCTGGCAATCACCACTGTGCTGTCTCTGGCATATTCTGTCACCCAGGTGAGTACGTTGAAGCAGAAGAATTTGCAAAAGGAGGGACTTGGCTTGAAGTTAAGCAGTTAAGAGTGTGACTCCTATCTGAAAGAGCCAGCTTTGCTCTTTGGATGAGGATTTGGAGAAAGACTGAATGCTTGTGGCAGTGTATAAGCAGATAGTATCTGCTTGTCCTCTTTACTGCATCAATAGCTCAGATAAGGTGAAGAAGTAAGATGAGGTTTGGATGGATTGCCTTGTTTAGTGAATCTTGGAACAAGAGTGAGGTTTTCCACACCTGAACCACAAGTTCTGGATCTGGCCTCAAGGGCCTTGAAAACCATGTGCTTGCCAAGTAAGGGCACTGCAGTGGCCTCTTGTCTGCCGAGTCTATGAGAGTTGAGAGCTCTTGCTTCTCTTCAGACTAGCAGCTGGCTTGCTGGCTCAGTTTATTAGACATGTCTTCATGTCCCTGAACAATGCAATCTGTGTCTGGGTTTATTCTCCTCCTCGGCATGTCAGTGGTCAGCCCATGTCTCTGTACTCAGGGCAGCGCTAAAATAACACACAGAGCTTTGTTCTGGGACCAGGCTCTTGGCTGCAGAGGCAGTGAGCTGATCATTACCACATGATAAAGTTGGAGGAGCCTCATAAAATATCAAGTGTTTGAGCTATATCTGGGTTCAGTAGTGTGTACAAACAGTCTCCACTGTCTGTATGGTAGCTCCTGTGCAAGACAGTGTCCTTTCCCCAGCTGATATTCTGGATGTTTCAGCAGAAAGGTCTACTTTAAAGATGGAAATGGAGCTCTTGGTCTGTTTTAGATAAGTGCTTGTATCCGATGTCTACCTCAGTCTCTTGTCTGGAATGTCACTGATGCCAGTTTCCGTCAGATGCAGATTCCTGCCACTTGTTTTCTCCTCACTTCTTGTCTTCAGTTTCTGCCTCTTCTGTGTGAGCGTAACTTGGTCTGAGCAGGGCAGGGCTTGGTTGGGTTGTGGGGACAGGCCAGCTGTTTTTTGAACTTCTTTAAATGTAGTGTTCCTTGTCCAGACATGCATTTCAGTGAGGATACCACCTGTGACAGAATCATGTTGATGCCACTTCTCTCCTAGGGCACCCTGGAAATCCTGTACCCTGATGCCCACCTCTCAGCAGAAGACTTCAATATCTATGGCCATGGAGGGAGACACTTCTGGCTTGCCAGCTCCTGTTTCTTCTTTCTGGTAAGTACTGGGAATGTGTTATGCACTCTGGTAGCTTCTTTGTGTTTTCTAAATGGAGCAAGGAGGATGATTTGAGTACAGTAATGCCCTAATCCCCCTCTTGCCTCCTACAGCACAGCATTGATGCTTCTCTTGTGGTGGGGAAGCTGAAGCAATAAAGGTGCAATGAGAGTGGTGTAAGCTGGGGCAGCTGGATTCCAGCTGAACTCAGATGTTCTTCCCTCCCTTGTTTCTCAGTGACAGCTGTTTTATGCTGATGGGGGTGAGTTGTGGGGCCTTCCCATCCGTGCTGTGTTTAATGTTGAGGGTTTGTGCCTCTCCCTTGAGAGACGTAGGGAGTACATGATTCCACACACCGTTGCTGAAAAGATTGAGTTCAGGTGCCAAGAAGCCATGGAACTATTAGTTCTTTGTCTCAACAGGTCTATTCCTTGGTGGTGATTCTTCCAAAAACTCCTCTGAAAGACCGGATTTCTTTGCCCTGTAAGTAACTGTAGTGTTTTCCATAGTATAGATGGGTACAGCATCAGGATAAAGCATAGGTGGAAGTAAAAGGTTCCTGTATGTGTTCATACTGCAGATGCATTCCATGTCTCAGGGTTCAGATAACATGGCAAAGGACTGATAACTTATCCCTAGAAAAATTAGTACGTTGTGTCTTTTGGAGAGCAGAGTAAGAGCAGTTACACTGCTACTTTAGTAGCTAAACAATTACATAAGAAAACAAGACCTACTGCTCAGTTAATGATACAGGTATTACGTAAATATATAATCTTCTGAGAACCTTAAGAAAGGGCTTCTTAATAACAGCTTCCTTTGAAATGCACACAGGATGTTAAAGTGTGCATGCTAGTCATCCCCTGGGAAGGGAAGGCTAAGTGGGAGCTGCTCAACAGTTTTTATCTGGGCTTTTACTTTATTAAGATGCTTCTGTTTGTTTGGTTTTTTTTGTTGTTGTTGCATAATATCTACAGTTCTTGAATAGAGCTGTTATTAAAGTGTTTGTGCTGAGCTCTTCTCTCTCTAACTAGTGTTGGCATTCATGTGTGGGTACCCTGAGGGAGGGGATATGTATGTCACAGGCACAGGTCCTGGGCCTGATCTGCCTGGTGTCCAGCATATCCTGCTGCTCCTGTCTGGGTCTCCTGAGCAGTTTTATTAGTGCTGTACATTGGAAGGGCACAGCTTCTGGTTCAGCTGGGTTGTCTTTGTTTGTTTTTCTTGCATTCAGTTACGTGACTGACACTGGTTGCAGGCGCTTGCCAGTAAATCTTTGCATGTGTTGCCATAACCATGCTTTCAAAACCCATCTTCTGTGTGTAATATACACATGCAGGAGGGTATGGTTTAATCCATTATACCACCATCAATCCTGCCAGCATGGGACAGGAAAATGCAGTCTTAATTCTTCAGCAGTTCTTAAAGAGACAAGGTGGTGAGAAGCTTCTGTTGGATTTGGCATCTCCATCAAACAGATTTCCACTGGTCTGGTGTTTGAGGTTGAGCTTCATGTGTATCCGTGTCTTTCCCACAGCCAGGAAGAGTTTTTATGTTTATGCTGGCATTCTGGCACTGCTGAACCTGGTGCAGGGCCTGGGCAGTGCCCTCCTCTGTGTGGATATCATAGAAGGACTGTGGTATGTACACCGGGGGAGGAGGTCTGCTGCCCTGGATCTTGTGTTGTGTTTGAGTGTCCTTCAACACTGCCTCTCCCAAGAAAACAAACCTATGCTGTGTTCCTAAGAAGGAATAAACCTGTTGGTTCTGTTTTGTGCCAAAAGACCTCTAAGTAGTCAGGAAACTCCCAGTGGAGAGGTTGTGGAGCTGCATGGGCTGCAGTGCTCTTGAGGTGGTGTGAATTCACTGATGTCTGGCCATTAGTAGGTAATAAGAGAGGAAAGTCCATTTGCTAGAAATACGGAGACACCCTTATGTTTGGAGTCTCGTTCTGCAGGGATCAGTGTCAGATCTGCGAGTCAAATTTGGGAGCACTGAAACTCTGCTCTTGGTCAGACCTTGGGTTTTGGCATGGTTCCCCTGAGTGCCTAGAAGCATTGACACATGTTGATGACAATGGCTGTTACTTTGCATCAGTTTAAATTTGTTTAGCATGACTTTTGTTGATCTCTGGACACTTTGGAGGGAAATCGGATCATTTGGGAGGATGTGAGTGGTGTTACCTGTATTGTGCTTGAGTGCTAAATCCCTTCCTGTTCCCTTTTGCTGTTGACAGCTGTGTTGATGCTACCACGTTCCTTTACTTCAGCTTCTTTGCACCTCTCATCTATGTGGCATTCCTGAAAGGTTTCTTTGGGTGAGTAGCCAGGAACAGGAGTTCAGATGGGTGTATATATTGTCATTTAGTTGTTTTGCACTCAGGTTCTCTCAGTCTGTACAATACAGACAGCAACTAGAGAACCAGTTAGAGAACCAGTCTCAATTTCTGCTCTTGAAGAATTTCTTGTGTGACCCGGGGCTGCTTACTTCTGTGCAGGGCTCCTTTGTATGCAGAGCAGAGCTGGTGGCTGTATTCCTCTCACACACGTCAGAGGATCACTTCTTCAGCAGCAGCATCCTGTGTAGTACAAAGCTTTTCTGCTGAAGTTGATAGCTAAATGCTTAATGAGGGATTGAGTCCTGGGAGCTTAAACGGTCTTCTGTGTGGGTTTTGGTGTAAATTTGTAGAAAGGATGTGGAGGTTGAGTAACTCTTCTGCCGAGGACTCCACCATGGGCCCAAAAATCACCAGTGAAAAGCTCTGGGAAGGGCGATTCTCGGGCCAGGGTCGCCGCCGTGTGGCCACTCACAGGAACCGCACCTTGGTGCGAAAACTCGAGTGGTTTATTGTAGGGTTTAGTATTTGTTGGTCATTAGCAAGAAACATCCGGCTTTAAAATAACTAAGAACATAAATTACTTCTAAAATATAAAAATATACCTCTGCATCCCTTTGAAATTAGAAGGGAACACTGTCTGGAGTTAAAGATGGAAACTGCTGATCCACAATTGTTTGTGTTTTGGTTTTCATGGTGTGCACTGGTGGAACTTGAAGTGTACTCCTGTTGTGACTCATTTTGGTGTCAGTAGCCAGGCTGCTGTGGAGTTCAGTAGTGTTTGGGTGCTGTTGCCCATAGTAATTCAAAACTCCCAAAGATGAGAACACTTCTCCCACAGTAAAGTCAGGATTCTGCCACGTGTATTTCTGTTAAGTGACTTCATCTGAAGCTTCATTTAGCATTACTTTATGTACTCTGCCACAGATTTCTAGACCAAAAGCTCATTTAAAGGGTGTTTAAGGTCTGAATGCACAATTTCTTAGTGCTGATGAGTTTCAGTTAAGGATAGGTGGCTGTGATACCACATTGGTTAAACATGCATTTTAAATCTTTCTTTACTCCAGGTCTGAACCGAAGATCCTTTTCTCCTACAAATGTCAGGTGGATGAACCTGAGGATGTGGATGTGCACTTACCCCACCCTTATGCTGTTGCCAAGAAGGAAGGAATGGATTCTGGGTTCTACTCAAGCACTCAGATTGACACCACAGCCTATCTGGATGATGTGGCCTCTATGCCATATCACGTGGGAAGCATCAACAGCATAGACAGTGACCGCTGGAAATCCATCAATGCCTGAGGCAGGACACCTGAATCATATGATGCCTCCTTCCTTTCCTTCCAAACTCCCTGATATCACAGCTGTTAGAATGTCCACTGGAAATCTGTCCTTGGCTACTTGCCACGGCTTTCCTCTTGTCCTTAGGATTTCCAAAACCTATCATGGAACTAAGTTGGCAGCCCAGACCCTTTTGGGAAGAGCACTTTGTTTCTACCTGAGAACAATGTAGAGCAGTTTTGTTCATAAACCTTTAAACACTGAACTTTCCTGATCCTCCATGTTCCAGATGTGAATATAACCCAGAAGATAGCCCTGGCTGGCACCTCTTCCATTTCAGTGACTGAAAGCACTCATCTGCCACTTAAGGGAATGGTGTTTAGGGATGAGGGTGCCGATTTGACTGCTGTATTGTACATATATAGCACGATTTTGGTGGTTGAAACCAAAGATGGTCTTCCTGGGCTTTTTCAAGCAGCATGGCTGCCTGCATCTTGCCATAATGCAACAACACAGGTGGTGATAGTATCTGAAGAGGGAGGCTGGTCACTGGGGCTCACCCCTGGTTTCAGCTAACGCTGATGAAAATTGTGAATTGAAGTTGCTAGTGGTTAAAAGGAGTGTTCTGAGTGTGTGGGGGAAAAGAGGTATGAGGAGGAATTAACTGTTCTCTGTGTCCAGGGAACATTTGGGGAAGGCTGGTAGCTCACAGCATGGATGTGAAGTGACTGAACAGCAGGGAGACAGAAGGACAGACAGTGCTGCTGTCTAGCAGGAGCTGTGTACCAATCTGTGGAGGCTGTAGAGCTGTGCATTTGAGCTCACAGGAAAATCTTAAGTAACAACACTGAATCAGAGCTGAGTTTCAAGAGTAAAACCTGTGAGGTAGGTGCATTTTCCATCTGCACCCTGCTTCATGGCTTTGGCAGGGGCTTGGGGAGTGCTGTGGAGGAGGAAGATGACATTCAGGTGCTTGAGGCAGAGCAGAAGCCTATGATGAGTCCAAGCTGTCAGAATATAGTGACTGGAAACTCAAACACCTTAGGGGTGCTAGAGTCAAGCTGGCTGGTGTGCTCCAGTGGGAGAGGAGTGGGAGATGGATGTGTATCTCTGGCAGTGTCCCCTTACGTTGCAGTTCAGATCCCCAGACTGCTGCTGGTCTGAGTAAGTTTTATGGCTTGATATGTTGAAAATACTTATGTGCATGTGGAAAGTGGTCCTTTCAAAGACTTTCTGGCACTTCTTATTAACCTCTTCCATGCTGGAAAAGGGACTGTTGTCTGAGCTGTCTGGCATGCAGTTTCAAGACGTGGTGTTCCAATCCAGCGACTGTTCATATAAAGGCTGCATCAGTCTGGTTTCTGGGATATCCTGTGCTTTCCGAGGATGAAGATGAATATTCCTCTAGCTTTGGGGGTGCTTTCCTACCTGAGTCCTCCAGGTAGGTGGAGATCTGCTATAAGCAACTTTCCACTAGGGATGGTAGAAAGAGGGAATTTGCAATGTTAGGGGCCTATGTGAATCTCTTGCCTCAACTTACTGCTGTTTCTGAAGAATACTGAGGTAAGAGTTTCTGGGAAATTGTTATGCAGGGTGCAGTGTGGAGGTGTTGGTTTGGATCATTAGCAGGTAGAGGAAGGTGTTCACTACCAGGTGTTCCCACCACAGGGAAGGAAAACATGGGTAAGAACATGAAGTTCATATTGATTGCCAAAACTATGCAGGCCTTTGCTTATCTTTTTTTTGTTAATGAGCAATGCAGCTTCTCTGTCTGCCTGGGGACTTTGCCCTGTAGGCCTAAGTAGCACTGGCACCTTGAAAACAAACAATGCCCCTACACACCCTCCCCTTTTTTTTTTAAATTTACTTTTGGGGAAAAAAGGCTTCCATCTGTCTGTGTGCTAGAGCTGACTAGTTTCTTGTAGGTCACAGGCTTTCCCATTTCCACTTCATGCAATGACTGCAAGGGCTGGACAAGCAGCTGGCCAAGTCAGCCTTTGCCACATTAGAGAAGTGTTCCATGCTCCTCTGTCACTGCTGTGAGTCAGCCTGAGCCATGCTGGACTGCTTGCTGTAAAAGGGATGGATGATGTGATGCCTAACTGGCTGTGCTGCTGCTCCTAATGCTGCTTACAACACTGATCCCAAGCTGCTGTTGGTTAGAAAGGGTGGGGGAACCTGCAAAGCTTCCCTGGGCCTTGGACGGAGTCAAGAGAGATGAAGATTTCAAAGCAGTTGAGAGCTAAAGGAGCAACTACTTTTCCATCCCAAGGAGTATTTGTTGACTTTCAACACCCTGACTGAAAGGACTTACCTGCCCTCCTTGATGATGTGAAGAGCCTGTTATGAATTTGCCTTTTTACCATCTAAATTCAGTGCTGAAGGATCACCTGTGCAGGTTGTCAACACATCCATCCTGCCCTTTGCTGGCAGGACTCCAGTATTTCTGGAATGTCCCATGTTCTGCTGCTGAGGAGCTTCTGCACTAGGTCATGGATTGACCTTCCTCCTGTTGTGTATTTATGTATATATAATGCTTTGGGCCATCTTTAAAGTGGTTCTTGAGCAGAAGTGTGTTATGTGTGGAGGGGGTGGTAAAAAGAAAATATAGAATAAATGTATATTTTTCTTTGTAAAATATATAAAATTAAGTTTGGCATAAATGGTCATACTTTATTTCTCAAATGAGACAGATCGGAGAGAAAAAATAACTTGAAGATTTAAAAAAAAAAAAAAAGATTGCAGGAAGGCATGGGTACAGGTGTGATGTGGTTTTGTTTGCCTTTGCCCACTCTTCCTGCTGGATCCTTGCAGGTGATGTCTGCCACCTGGCTGGAGTTACACCTGGAAAGGGCCCAGGGAAGGATGACAGGAATAAGCACAGGTTACAGAAGGACTTCTGGAGGAGTAATTAAATGGTTGAGAATTTGCCAGCCTGGAAGAGCAGTGGTGTAGGCCTGTGAAATCCTTAGAGAGAACAGAAGAGGTGAATAAGAAATATCTGTTCATGGACTCTCAGTACAAAAAACTGGGTGCTGTCAAATGAAGTGAGCAGGTGGCAGATAAGAAATGAGCAGAAGGCAGGTGAGTGTGTTCTAGGAGGGAGCTTCAGCCCCTCCTGTGCTCTTGCCTGGCTGCATGCAGTGTTTCTGGGGTGCAAACAGCTGCTGGTGCACGATGCAGTGCCCTTGTCTTGAGAACTCAAGGCATGGGCCAAGTCTCCAGCATACAAGGTACTGCACAATTAACAAAAATATTCCCTGCTTCCAGGAATGTGCTCTAGAAGAGGCCTGGATATACAGGGGGGAGTTTGGGGGGTGCAGAGTCCCAGATACTCCTTTCATGCTGGCCTAAGTCCCACTCTGAGGCAAAGCTCTGGTTGCCACATTAACTGCAGTGAGGATTAAACAGTTAAAACTGCTCCCATGCACTACTGACGACTGGTGTGTTGAGTCGATAAGTAGCACGATACCAACTGGTCCGTGTTTCTGGGAATGCAGAAAGCTTGGTTGAAAAAGAAAGATCCTCCAAAGCTGTTATTTCTTGGTCCAGCTGCCACTGTGTTGCATTATCTCATTCCTTTGGTTCAGACTGTGGATCAGCCATGCCTGGCAACGGGGACTGTATCAGCCGTGGCCTGACCCATGCAGGACCCACCCGTGCGTGTCACAGCAGGTGCCGGCAGGGTCGCGCTGGAGCAGGGTGGCTGGAAGGAGCAGAGGTGAATTCTGCCCACAGCGCAGCTGCTGTATCTGACGAGAGGTCATCCTCCCTCAACTTGGGAAAACCCCCTGAGCTGGACGTGTAGCGGTGTAAGCTGTAGGGGCTCGCTCCCAGGGCGGTGTGGAGGGCAGGCACACCGGGACAGGAGCGGGACTCTCCGCTGGCCCGGAGGCGCGTTGGCGCCCCGCGCTTCCCCGGCGCCGGGTGGGCCACCCGCTCCCGGCACAGACTACAGCCCCCAGCGTGCACCGCGCCCGGCCGCCAGCACCGCGCCGCGCTATTGGCCGCCCCGCGGCCGCCGCCAATGGGGAGCGGGTATGTTGGCAGGCGCTGCGAGGGCAGAGGTGCTGCTGGCAGCCCGTGCGGGAGAGGGGCGCGGTGGGGACAGGCGACCCTGGCCAGCATGGGTAGCAGCGAGAGCAGCCACGGCGGCAGGAGGGTCACCTTTGGGCTGGATGAGCGGGAGCAAGTCCGGGTGCTGCAAGGCATCAGGGTAAGGCGGCCCGGGGGTGTCGTGGGGCCGGGTGATGGAGGCGGGGAGGCTGCGGGGGCCGGGGGCGGAGGGAGCTGGGCTGTGGACGGGTCTGGCCGGGAGGTCAGGGGAGCGAGGTGCAGGGCTGGAAGGGACGAGTGGAGGAAACCAGCAAGGAGGAGGGGAGGGAAACCTGGAAGGCTGAAGGAATAGGGGGTTGGAGAAGTGGTGGGGCGACTGGTGAGTGGTGGGAAAGAGGGCTGGGGGGGCCTGTGCAAGGTCGTTGTCGAGCGGGGACACACCAGCTCTTTATCTCCATTTCCACACTCTGCTCTCAACCCTCTTCCCCTCCTCGCTGCTTCGTGACCTCGTTTTGCCCCTGCCTTGTGCTTTGCGAACAGTTTCATGCTAACGACGCCGCGCGGTTCTGAGGGCATCCCAGAGAAGTCAGCTCTGCCCTTGCTCATGATGCCAAGAACCCGGGCAAAACAGCGCTGTGGGAACAGGAGGGGAGATAAGAGCGTGTGGAAATAGGGAGGTGTTTCTGGGAGAGACAGTGGGAAACTGCTTCTTGACCTTCGGTCGGAAATTGACAAGTGTGTGTGGTGGAAACAAGCCCTAGAGAGTGGTGGTGGTATTATTAAGGAATATTTTTTCCCCATTAATATTTTTCTTTGGTTTTTACATGTTAGTGCGCGGATTTTTTTATTACTACCATAATTTTCATTGCTCTTGCTTCTTGATACTTTTATGTGATTTCCTCCTAAAATCTGCCAGAAATGAACTTACAGAGTGTGTTTTGCTGTGGCTACTTATTTTTCATCCCATTTTGACTAATTATTTGACAAAAGTTAGCTAAGATTGTGCCTATCTCCTTATTAAAGTGTTTGGAGGTAAAGTTGTCTTTGCCTAATTTCTCTTTATAGAATATAGACAGGGATTTAAAATCGGGAATTGGGCACAATAACAATGTATAATGAAGATGTTAAAAACGCTGTTAAGTTGGGCAGTAGTGGCATAGCTGAAAATATGTCTTCTATTGTGGCAAGTCTAGGTGGGGGAACAGCCTCATTTCTTTCTGTTCTGCAGCCAGAGCCTCTGACCTTGGGAGGAGGAAGGGGTCAGTTTTAACAGTGCTGTGAGAAGCCTTTTGGATTGAATTACCAGAAAACCTAGAGTTTATTTTTCTTTCTTCTGCATGGGTTTGAACCCAAGTCAGAGAGTGAGAACGAAATTGAGATTGCAAAAATGTTTGCAGCCTTATGTGAGTGGGAGGTCTGTGTGGCTGTTCTCTGTCATATGGCTTGCAGCATGTCTGCCTTGCTGAGCTGGGTTAGCAAGCATGGAGCAAGAAGAGAAAAAAATGGATATATGGACTTAAAACCTGCTTAGTTCCTTTCCTTCCACTTCTGGTAAATTTGTCCCTATACAAAGGGTCGACTAGTTTAGGAGTGCTCTCCAGCTTTGTTGGTGATTGTGGAAGATTGTCTAGTGAAGTTTTTAGGGTCAGGCAGTAGATTGGAGGTTTTGTCACTTACTCATAGGGTATGGGGTTTAAAAATGTAAAGTCAACATACAAGTGCTGGCTGCCTGCATTTGGAGGGATGTTACAATGAGGTAACTGGCAATACTTTTGTGGTACCATGGGAACTAACAAACAGGGAGGTTACCAGTGAAATACACACCAGAAACTGACTTGGTTAATGTCTTCCCTGGTTCTGTGTTTCAGCTCACTGAAGATGTAGTGAACCGAATGAAAGAATCCTCTCAAGGTAAAAGGGACTACCAGAGATCTCCTCGTGCATCCAATGGCACAGCTCCATCTTCACTGGCTGCAGCAGGGAGACCCAGACCTACAGGTACTGTCGGGGTGTGCTGCTGCTGCTGCATGTTACAGAGGATGCTGGTATTTTTCAGTGCTGCCTCGTTGTGAGAGGAGCTCTTTGATTAGCCTCTATCACCCTGTAAACATTTCTAGCATTTCAGATTGTTTATTCTGCAATAAACAAGGCAGAAATATTTTGCCTTTCATTTCTGGCAAGCTGCCTTGCTGTCTGTTTTACATACGCAGGGAGTATATTGTGTGTGGATGAGGGAAGTACTGCTTTTTATTCTTGGGAGAGAAGCTCATAGGGAAGGATAGCCTGTGTCAGCACAGCTGGCTAAGTGGATGATGAAAACTTGGTTTCTGGACTTGTCTTTCTTTACAAGTCAGAAAACTATTTGATTTCTATTGGTTCTCAAATAAGCATTGTTGATATATACCAGCAGTGTGGATTTGTTTAAGGCATCTAGACTAACATGAAGTTAGGGAACTAGGCCTTTGCTTTTAGGGATTTGTTTGCTGTCAGCCTATGTCTTTCCTGAATGTAGAGTTAGTCTTATGGATGGCCTCAACTCTGTCAGATAATTTCATCTCCACTTGTGGAATCCCTTGTAATTACAAGGAGAGCAGGAGGTTAAGGGGAAGACTTATTGGAACTAGAGGAAGGAAATGGAAAGTAGGTCTACAGCAATGCTTGTGTTTCAGTATATGTAAGGGTTTGAGGAGTTAACATCCTCACACAGAAGTTGTCTGTAGCATGCTTTATTCAGTGTGCCTGGTTGAAGATGATGCTGTTGGTGTCTCTGTTTCATAAATTCAAACTCTGTCCATCAAACTGAAATTTTCTTGACTTTTTTTTTTCTCTTGATAGATAATATGAAATTCTCCTAAAATAATTCGTTATGTGATGAAGGACTATGTAGTACTATTAGTTGTCTCAGGTTTCTGTTCTCCTTTTTAGGAATCCGGCCACCGATGGCAAGTGACTCTGCTGCAGAGCAGGAACTCTACAGGAGGTGAGGTGAAGCTCTTGAAAAAGAAAACAGTTTAGCTCATTTGGGAATATATCTATGTATGCATATGTCTGTGTTTTAGTTCAGCCTGAGCATAATGAGTGTGTGTTTGACAGTGGCTGAACATGAGCCAGCATGTACCCAGGTGGCCAAGAAGCCCAGTGGCATCCTGGCTGTATCAGCAATACTGTGGATAGCAGGACCAGGGCCTGACTGTCCCCCCGTACTGGGCACTGATGATGCCACAGCTCAAATCTGGGTTCAGTTTTGGGCCCCTCACTACACAAAAGACACTGAGGTGGTGGAGTGTGTCCAGAGAAGGGCAACAGAGCTGGCGAAGGGGCTGGAGCACAAGTCTCCTTGGGAGTAGCTGGGGGTGTTTAGCCTGGAGAAAAGGAGGCTCAGGGGGGACCTTATGGCTCTACAACACCTGAAAGGAGATTGTAGCCAGGTGAGGGTTGGGCTCTTCTCCCAGGTAACAAGTAACAGGACAAGAGGAAATGGCCTCAAGTTATGCCAGGGAAAGTTTAGGTTGAGTATGAGGAAAAATTTCTTCACTGAAAGAGTAGTTAGGCATTGGAACAGGCTGCCCAGGGAAGTGGTGGAATCACCATTTCTGGAAGTGTTCAAAAGGCTTTTGGATGGGGCACTTGGGGACATGGTTTAGTGATGAATGTGGTGGTGTTGGGTTAATGGTTGGACTTGGTCTTTTCCAACCTTAACAATTCTTTGATTCTATTCTATGATTATGTTTTAATGCCTGAGAATCCCCTTTGAAGCCTTTTTCAGTTCAGGGCTGCTTCTCTTAGTGCTGTTGCTGCATGCGTTTTGTGTGATTTTTCATTCCTGTGTAAGAGCCGAAGAGCAGCATTGTCAGCCAGGCTGATTCCTTTTATCACTGTATGTCCCTTGATCTTTTCCAAACCATCATCTATTTGTCTAGATAACTGCTTCCTATTTTCACTTTTTTTCAGGTGATAATTAAGTACTTAATAGAGCTAAATATAACTGAAGTACAAGCTTATGTAGTGCTGTGTCTGCTGTTGTTGCCAGAGTTGTACCTCACTGAAGCTGCAGGTCATATTTAAAGTTTGTTGGGAATTCCTACTGATAATGGGATTGTGAGCAGATTTTGTGTCAAATAGATTCTGGGTTTGTGTTTTGGCTCTAAGCAGGGGTATGCCATGACAAGCCATGACCCTGTTGCCACAAGTCTGCTGAATACCTCCTCTGCTTTTGGTGCTCATACAGGTATGAGCAAGAACAGGCACTGGTCCAAGAGGAGTTGATCCGGCTGGCCAAAAGAGAAAGGGAAGCAGCCAGTGAGGCCCAGGAAAGGAACAGCATTAATGAGGAGAGGCAGAGAACAGCCCAGCTGGTGAGTAACAAACCCCCTGCTATGCTTCCTTGCTGGACAGGCTAAAATGGCTCTGCTTGAGGGGATTAATTTAATGTCACTTGTGTGGTGAACTTGGAAGCTTGGGTTTAGGCTGAAACACTCCTCACCTCACTCATCACTTAGCATTTGGCTCACAGTGCAGCTGCAAGCTCCACTTGCAGCATGTCACTCAGTGCTGCGAAGGCATGAACAATGGCTGTGCTGGGGACAGCTTTACCAGTGGCAGGGAGTATGGTGTGTGTATATGGGGTCCTTGTCTAGCTACAGAGAACTCTTTTGAACTCCCAAGTGTTTAAAATAAATGTTTCAATGTATACAGGATCACATTCTGCTGACCTGATGTATCCTGAGACTTTGCTCTGTTTGTTTCTAGGGTATAATTGTACTTGTACACAAATTAATAAAAAGTAATAATGTCTTCATTTGTTTGAATCTTTTATAAATCTGGTAACAGAACAACTGTTATAAAACTGTCAAGTATTGTAACTTTTTGAAGAAGGTCTAGGATTGATTTTTAGGGACTAGGAAGCATAAACCCTTTTTGTACACACCACTAGCTCCCAAACCAATTTGTTCTTGCCCAGCAGGCAGATTTACTTTTGGGGACTTCTTGCTGCAGCTTTTACTATTAGTCAGGCACCTTGGTGTTGCTGAGATGACCCACTGGGTTGCTGTCATACCAGTGCTGAGAAGAGCAGTGCTGGAGGCAGAAGTACAGTGAGATGAGTCTGAGTAGAGAAAAAGGCTTCTATCAATCACTGCACTACACTGGGATTGTCATTGGTGCTTAATATTCACACGATACTATTTTATATTGTTTTACATACGGCCATTCCTGTGGTACTGGTGTACTGCCTGTAAGCAGTGCAGAGTCTCACTGGAGCTGCCACTTTCTCCTGACCTGCAGTGGTGCCAGGGGGTGATGGTGAGGTGAGACCATGCTTGCCACAGTGAGATCAAACTGCCCATTCATTTAGACTGTGCTATTAAAACTTTGAGAGAACTAGACCAAGAGAATTCTCTTTGCCTGGTGCATACTGAAAGGATGATTTAGTGAAAGGACAGGCTGGAGTATGGATAGTCTTTATTGTGGTTTTTCCATGCTGATCTGTAGCTCAATCAGTCTGTGCTAGATTTAAATGAAGAATCTTTCTATGAGGTTTAGGGGTTTTTTTCTATATGTCGAATGCTAACAGGCCTGGCTTACCCAGGCAAAATGTGAAGCATTTTGAGGTCATAACATAAAGATATTTTTGGGGACTGAATAAATAAAATTTATATAAGAATGGCCATAGTCATTCAAAGAAAAGGTCATTATAGCTGTAGTCCATCTCTGATAGTGATCCCTAGCAGCTGCTAATGGAGAGCATGAGAATAGAGCAGGTATATAACAGTATTTTCCACCTATGCCCTTGCAAATTCTGCTGTTCTGAGCAAGAGGTTGTATTTTCACTTTGGTGCTTGACAGTCTTTAAGGAAATTGTCTTCTGTGAGTTGGTCTGTTTGTGGTTTTGGACTCAACTGTACTTTGTCTCCATGATAAAATTTGTATATGATTGGATTGGTAGGTGTCTTGAGATTGCTCTCCTAGATGGATATAGCTTGTGAGTGGCTGCTGTGTCACAGAACATACCCTCTTGGCAGATTGTATCCTGACCATGGGGTGTTGCATCATTGCTGAGCTTCAGAGCAGTAATGTCTGAGGCAGGTGACTGCTGCTCCCCTGCAAGGGACATCTGGGTCTGCAGGTGCAGTATTAACTCTCTTTTCACTAGAAAGAGAATATGCTCTTCATGAGTGCAATTAACTGGCTTCTGTAAGAGCAAGGGGAAGAAGCTGGCGGATTTATTGTCCAATCTAAAGATGTGGCTTTGCTGAAAGTAGAGCCCTGCCCTCCTGCAATGAGATGGAGTGTAATCCTGGAGAATTGTGATTAGCAGAGTCATGCAATATTTGTGAAATGCAAAGAGAGCACCTCTAAAATGAGTTGAGACCTGACTGCTTACATACAAAAGGTGTTCTATTATCTGAATTAGCTTTTAATCCTGTGGTATTGCATACCCAGATATTACATACTTGATGCTCTTTAAAAATCTGATCAGGGTCCCCTTGTGATAAATAGTGACCACGGTGTGTTAGCCCAGAATGTGGTGCAAGAATGAGAAACTGTTAAATTTCATTGCTCTTTAACTATCTCTTCATCAGTCATAAATTTACGATCCTTAAGAAATGGAATAGTCTAGTCTGTCCTTGCAAAGATGAGGGCATAGCTATTATTTGTCAGCTTCTAGATATCTTCCTAAACAGGAACTCTTTGGCCAGACTTAAATTATTGGGATCCCTATCAGACTTGCTTTATCTCAGTTACAGTTTCCTTTTGGGCACAGTTACCTTATTGTATTGACTCAATCCTACTCAAACCGCATCTGTCCTTTGTCTTCTCATGTTATCTTCCTTTATTATGAATAGGGCTTGAGTGTTCCTTGCTCTTCTGTTTTTTAGCCCCAGCAAATGGGGCAAATACTGGATATGAGCTGCTCATCCATGTCTTGTGTCAGCCTTCTCTTTCAGGTAGAAGATAGTAGTGGAATTCAAGGTACCTAGTGGTAACCCAGGCGCAGATAGCAATGGAGATTATCTGCTTACATTTATAAAGGAGAAACTTCCAGGGTTGTTTTTGTTGTTGTTGTGACCTATTAGGAAAGTGAGATTAAAAATGGGGCAACTCCCATGAAAGAAATAACAAATGAATAATTTGCTTCTAGCAGCACTTAATTTGATAGAAATTGAAAGTCATGCCACATATACTTAGAAAGTTTATTTATTTTTTGGTATTTGCAGGAAGATCTTGAGCTGCCCTGTGCCCTTAACATGTCAATATATCAGTGATTAGTAGCCCTCTCTTGTACTGCTGTCTGCAGCAGTGCTGGAACATTCTCCTGTAACCATACCACTTGTATAAATCCAAGTACCATAGCTGTATTTTGAAGTGATTTCATTTTGATTGTGTTGAATGTTGCTTGTCATTTAATCTGTTCTTTATGGTTTTCACTCACTGACTTTTATTATTGGAAATATTGCTATGAGCCCTTCAGTGTTATTATATAGTGCACACAAAGAGAGGGTGGACTAGAATTAACCTTTGATATGGAACTTGTTGTCAGCTTCTGGGCCCAGTTACTTGATTGTTTATGGGGCAGGGTGCAGATTAAAACTTACTGTTATTTTATTGTGGTTTGCGTGTTTTGTTTTGCTAATTTTTTTCTCCTTGAAGTGTACTGGTTTCAAGAGGGATTTAGAGATAAGTACCTGGGTCCTGTTCTACATTTTTGTCTTGATATTTCTTTTTCTTTTAATGACTTTGAACAAGGTACTTAGCTTCTAGATACCTTAGGTTTTGAGAAAAACTCCTTACAGCTTAGTTTAAGAAGCAAAACAGCTCTGTAAGTAATAGTGCAGCATTCACTTTCCTATTTGAGTGAATATGGCTTTTTGATTAACCCTGGGGACTGGCTCAAATGGAAGTAGTCTGCTAAGCTGCTGTAGAAGAATTCTCCCCAATTTGTGTTAGAGATAAAATGTTTTGTTTGTTTGGACAGCACTGCAGGATCATGGTGCTGACTGGACTCTTTGAATAATTTAATGCTGTGGGTACTTAAAACACAACAAGGATTTTATGTACAGTAGTTCAGAGCAAGGCCTGGGGTGTTTAACTAATGCTGGTGGCGTGCCTTGTGTCATGTGAAATACCCAAGAATTAGCACAGCTATCTTTAAATCCTTTTCTATTTCTAGCATGAGGAACTTGCAAAGTTGTCAGTCAAGTTATTTAATTGCTTCACTATGTTGTGAATAGTCTCACCATTCCCCTATACCAGAAGTCTTTTCCTTTTTCATTTCCAGTTAATCAAAACGTCTTCTCAGTTCTTTTGGGTTTCTTTTTTTTTTTTTCCTCCTTCCTACCAATAAAGGAAACTTTGCAAGCAAAGCTGCTCTTTTTCCTCCTTTTTTGCTTTTGTAATCTCTGAAGGTTGAGCAGCGTGTGGCAGCATTTGCATTGGGAGCCTCTTGGAGCCAGTGACTCTCTGCCTGATGGTTTTTGCTGAAACCTTTAAGACAAATCAATGTGGAATGGGAATGGATAAAAGCAGAAGCTGGGGAGGGGGAAATAAACGCGATTAAGCGAAGACATCTCATTACTACTCGAGAAAGGGAGGATTATAACTTATAAAATAGGAGGATCTCATTTAGAGGCCATGTGCACTTGTGTTATCAGGACAGAGGGAGAGCAAATAGAATAAATGAAATTAATACTTTGAAAAGAAGCATTACCCGGATTTGAGAATTGAACTAATATGATTTGTGCAAAGCCCTGAAGTTCTTATCTCCCCATTTAATACCCCTAGGATAATGGCTTTGTCAGAGTTATTGACCAAAGGTCGTCGTCTTCCTTCTCACTTTGAAAGAATGAGTTCAGAAGTGGGGTGATGGTAGGACAGACTTTGCACTGTGACCAGCTGTTTCAGACAAGACTGGTGGGCACTGGTTGCTGCGTGAAAACAGACTGGGCACAGAATTCCTAAATTGCTGGGAAACTTTATCCAGCTGTCCATGATGGATGGCTTGCTATTCCTAGTGTTTCTGATCATGCCTGCCCACTGGCTTGCTGGATGGCAACCTTTGCTTCCTGCTGGTTCCAGCATTGGGCTGTTGTGACTAGCGTGGCTTGAGTTATGGGCATGGAAAGAAATACAAGGATATGGGTTTGTCTCTGGTTGCTCCAGTAGCTGATTACAATTGGTCATAGGCTGTTGAATTCCTTCAGATGATTTCTTGCCCAGGTATAATCTCTTTGTTTTTCAGAGCCTCTCAGCTCCTCTTCTTGATTCAGAAAAGATGGGCTGAAGGAAAAATGCGTGACTGGGAATGCCTTTGATCGAGCAGTGGGTTTTGATAGGGGTGTCACCTTATGAATGTGGCATTCTGAACTCTTGGGCTTTGCTGTGACATACTTTGAACACTTCCACCCTTGGTTTAGCGTATATTGGGGCTGCTGACATTTTAACTCGTGTGTTTTCTTCTTCATTTCAAATAATGTGAAGGTAAAACTGCTTAAAATTGCTGAAAACAGCGTGAACAGCCAATTTATAGGTTGGTACAATGGAGGAGAATTTTGGTGTTAGGGAGTGAACAGATGTTTTCTTTTTCACTTTGTAGGGATGGAGGAATGATCCAATCAGCCCATTTGTGGAAAGTTTCCTTTATATTTCTGGTAATTGATGAACCTTTAAGTGAATCTTGTTGGGTTTTTTGCTGTGAATTGCCCACTGTTGTTGATCAGTGTCAGCTGTAGATGCAGCTGAGCTAGTACTGAAGATTGTTTTAGGAAGGTTGCTGAACATGATTTAGTTTAAGGCTTTCATTTACTTTGTGATAAGCTGGGGATCAGCTTCATCCTGGCTGGTTAGCCATAGGTAAGCATTCCTAGATTAACTGGGGTTTTGTTGTGTGTAATCTCCTATCATTGTGACAAGCTGTAGCGACCGGATGAGGCCCAGCAGTAGCATGGTGTTTGTTGGAACTGTGACAGCATGGAGCCAGCAGTGAAGTGACACTGCTGGTTTTGAGGTCAGGCCTCTATTGTCAAAACTTGTCTTTTTTTTCCTCCCTGTTTATTTGAGTTGATGTGATGAAAGGTATTGTCTCTGTGAGCTTTGCATTATGGTTTGGAAACTGCTCACCTCAGGGACAGTTTAGTTGATCCTGTCAGCTCTACAGCTAAAGCGCAGCACACTGAGCTGAACCTTTCCCTTTCTAAAGTTGTAAACCTGTGTGTAGGAAATGGGTTGGTTCTGGAAGGAGACATGGCTAACACATGAGGTTTGGTGTTTCCTGGCCTTGTATTTTCTGTAAATATTTCTTGATTGAAGTTTTTTATGGGCGAGGCAGAAAACATTGATTGAAATCTGAAAGTATGCAGGCTTGTTTTAAATGCTAGTGCAAAATTAGGAAAAAGCCCGTTCAGCTTGATTCTCATTGATGTTGCAGCTGTTAGCAACAGGTATCTACATGTGTTTATGAAAGGTACCTTTTTTATGTCTTCTTTAGAAGATGAGTGGTGCGTTTAGTTATTAGAACCTTCATTCCTACCTACAGTGTGGGTGGCACCAGTTGTGGCAGCACGTCCTTGTGAAGATGGTTTGCTCTGGTTTGGCTCTTTGCAGAGCATTCATGGACTGTGTGTCAGACACCCAGATCTGCCCTCGGTGCCTGCAGAACCAGGTCCTAACTAGGTTAGCAAGGGTGGCAGTATCTTGGGCTGGAAGTTGCCGTGCAGTTTTTGACTGCTCTCACTAATTGACAGCTAATTCTTTCACTAATTGAAGAAAGCTGCCTCTTAAATATGTTGATACAAATGAAAAGATGTATTTTTAGGTTTGAGTCTTAAGGATTTGTTACCAAATGTTGCAAGCTATTGACAGTGGGATTTAAATAGCTTCAGTCCTTGTGCCTTGTATCCCACTCATTCTTGCTGTGTGAGCTTCAGACACTTTCCCAGACTTTCTGCTGAAGAAAATATATTAGTGTGTGGAGACTTTAGAGTTAGTGGTCTGTTATTCTATAGTCTCAGAATATCCCTCCTTTTCCCTACAAATTGGCTCCTCTTTGTCTGCTACCTTCTACTATAAAAGTGGGTATATTTCTTCAGTGAAAGAGTTAGTTAGTGAAACCATTAAAACATTAAACATTTAAGGAATCCCTATAGAAAATAATCTTGAAGTGTTAAATGATGGACTTTGGAAAGGTTTGCATTAAATTTAAGCTTGGCATGGTGAGGATCTACATGTCTTCTACCTCCCACATGCTAATAACTTTTGGTCTCTGGAGCATCAGTGAGGTCTAAATTTAACTAAAGCAATTTTAGAGAATGTGCACTACAATAAAGGCAGAAAGTGGAAACACAGCCAACGCAAAAGAGAACCTCCTCTTCCCTTGAGGGAAGGAGAAGGTGTTATCTGGTTAAGGGTAAGATTCTGCCTATGTACTACTTATTTTCCTGCTGCTGCTGCTGTGATTTGTCAGACATTTATAGCATTTTTTTAACAACTTCCAATTTCTGCAGCTAGTCTTTTATCTCCTGACTGAAGGTTAATTTGTGTTTGGAGAGTTTTTGCAGATTTCAGCAGCCGATGGTCGCTTGAGCTTCTCATTTTTGTAGTCTCTTGAGCTAAGAGACCTTATCACAAGGTTGGCCTTTTTTAAAATCCAACAGCTGCAACAAATTGAAGCTGTCTGTGGTGCTGCCTACTTCCCCTGTCTTGCCTTCAATTTTCCATGCCCGTATTTCACACCTTTTTTTTTTTTTTTGTCTACCAAGTTTATATGCTCCACAGAAACTTCTTCACGATTCATTTGTTCTGACTTAGGGTTACTGTAAAGCCATTTCATCATTTAAGAAGTAAAAGATAAGATTAGCCTTCATTTTCCACTATGTATAACTACAAAATATTCAATTCATAAGGAAATAGGAGAATAGTGTATTGCTATTTTTCTGTCACTGGTCCAGCAAAGCTAGTACTGAGTGTTCATATTCTGCTGTCAGACTGCTGTGGAGTAGTAGAATTCTGCTCTAATTTATAGCTTATTGAGGGGGCCATAAGCAGCACAAGACAGGCCCAAAGGCCATTCTGTATCTAACTGTTCCATGGATCACCACCTCCTCCATGCACTATGGTGTCCCAGTTGGAATCTCTACATTCCACCCCTTCATCCATGTACAGTTTACCTTTCTAAAGCACAGGTAAGTTACAGATTAAATTAGCAAGATGTTCAGCTAATAGAAGGATTCCTGATGGGCTGGAGTGTGTCTGTGTGGTAGCACCTGTCAGTGCACAGCACAACTGGTGGGTATTGCAGTGGGTTCCCATACGCCAGCTGCTCATGGTAACACGTGGGCTTCTCAAGCTGCGAGAGCCAGGCCCAACAGAGCAGGTGAGTCCTGGTCAAGATCATGTTTCCTCATGATCTTCCACAAGTCCCAGTACCAAAGGCTTTGTTGGATCATACTAATAGATCAAACTGAGTCTAAATAGTATGGTCTGAGTAAGCAAAATAAACACTGATATAACTTTTTATTTCTCACTTTAAAGAAAAGTTAAAGTGAGCTGAAACAAAGATTAAATTTCACTGAGGTTTTTTCCGGTTTGTTTATTCCCTCTGCTACAGTTGGGCATCCTCAAACCTGCTCCAATTTGCTGATGTTTGTTTTAGTTCCCGCTTGCTTCCTTCTTTCTCTCTCCATCTTTTACTTTCCCGAAGCTGCAGGATGGTTTTCTCCTGCTGCCTCTCCTTGTTGTTGGTGTTATCAGGCACGTGTGCAGCGGCTGAGATTGCAAACGCTGCTGTTCTCTGGGATTCTAAGCATCAGACAATGTTTTACACGGCGTCCCATTCTCTAGCTGGCTGGTTGGACATGATGTTGGTACCTTATCTTCACGCTGACACACACTGGACATTAATAGAAATACATTGCTGAGGCACATGTGTGGAATTTCAAGCAGCCTTTCTAGCTGTGCTTTAGATAGTCTATTGTGTGCTTAACCTCTTGGAAGAGGTTTTGATGAGAAACGCGTGATGTTAACTCTTGGGCGGCTGGGTGGACTCTCCCAGAGTTCCTTATTATTGTCAGCATAATATCCTCCTAATTGAACTCTGCTTATCTGTTTTGGAGTTTCAGCAGTTCTAAACCTTTCTATGACCAGTATTCCTCCTTCCTAATGCAAATTTTTGGGGAAGAAATAGCTGTATTTTGCACATGAGGATGAGGTAGGAAATGTGTTGCTGCAGGGGGAGCTGAGCTGCCAGCACCCTTGTGTAGCTTTGTCTAAAGTCTGTCCCTGTATTATTTTTGGCTCTCTGGTTGCCGTACATCAACTAAAAAAATGACCTGGATGCAGCTGCTTCTATTTGCCAGGAATTCTTTTTGCTTTTGGAGCACATCAGAATTTTTATTGTTTCCTTTGTACTGTATCTGTATACTTTCTCTGCTTGTTTGCTATGACCATCTGCAATTATCTATATTATTTATGAGTGCTGAGTAAAACATGATGGAAAGTAGCTTCTTAAAAGGGACTGTACTAAGGGAAAGGAAATGAGCTGATGACTTTGATTTTTAGACAATGAAAATAGAACACCTGCAACTTGTGAGGGAGGGAAGGAATTAGAGTTAGCTGGATTTCTTTTTCCTGCCTGTGCATTACATTGGGGGTTTAGAGACTTTTTAGCCTTGAAGACTTTGTGATAATGGGCAAACTTGAAGGATGATACAGTAGGAATCGAGTAAAAATTTATCAAACAGACTGAGCAGGGTTATGTATAATTACTGTCCAAAAGAAAAAAGCTTAAGAAAAGTTTAATACTTACTTGAGTAGAACATTAGACTAAGGATACATTTGTTAAATAACCAGTGCTCTTCCAGTTAGGACTGAGCTTTCCATGTACATTCACTGCATCTTCAGCCTAATTCTTTTGCTGTGGAAAATGTGGTTCACTGTCTGGCAGATGATTTCAAGCCCCTTTATTTTTTCAAACATACAGGTTCACGTCTCTTCTTCTCCCTTCTCTCTGTCCTCTGAGCAGAATGGATTTGTTCCTTGGTTCATCTTGCTATAGCTGTAATTGGCACTGTCAAGCTGAAACTCTGACTGCCCCCCCCTCCCCCGGCTTCCAAACTCCCAATACACAAAAGGTGCTTTACAAAAGCTGTTCCCTTCCCAGCTGAGGACCTGAGAAATCACTCATTTTTGTGTTTTCATATGATATGCTCTCCTAGTTTAACAGCTAAATGTGGAAAAAGGGAGATTGGAAATAAAAATATGTTAAAAAATACCAAACCCTCAAAACCAACAAACCACACAAAGCAGCACCCTGAAAAAAACCCAAATCAGAAAAACTCCCCACAAAGCAATAACAATAACAGCAATCACTATATCAGCTGAAAATAAGCTTGCATGTTTCTTAAACCCTTTTTCCTAATTTTTCTGCGTTAAAGAATTTTGTTTCAAGTACAAAACTTGAAAAAGCATGAGAGCTTTAAACTGCAAAGCCAGCCACAGTTTTAAAGATAATGAACATCAGTCCAGCCTATAGTTTTCTATCATTTAAAAAGTTACCTCCCCAGACGCTGTGCTGTTTCCTCTTCAAGACTCAGCATTTTGCAGTGTAATTTTTCAAAGCTTTGTGTTACTGAAGGTTATCATAGAGTTCTGTTAAAAACCTGCTTGCCTGTGATTTCCTGTTAAACAGTGATCTGCAAAAAGAGGTGGTTCCCTGGTCAAGTAAGAATTTGATACCATTCCTTTCCTGGGAATAGAAGTGGGATGCATCAACTCCCTTTCCCATCTGATGGCTGTTCAGAAGCCGCCTCTCAGGTCACTGCCCTTGTTCCAAATCATGCTGAATGTCTAAATGCAGCCTTGAAGCTGTTGCCAACCATTTGCATTTTCTTTTTTTTAGACTAGTTTAGAAGTAGTCTATCAAATTTCATGCATCTGGTGTAAAAATCAGTTTTCTTTGTAATTAATCTAGGTGGAGTGTCAGTTTGTGCCCAGATTAAGTGGGGACCATTAGCTGTGCTTCTGCTCCAATGTCATCCTGCCATAGCAGGCTTTTTTGAGCTTAATAAGCAATATAGTAAGATACCTGGAGGGAGAGGAGCTCTAATGGTCTTAGCTGCCATTCTCCTCTGTGTGGATAGAACTAATGTGGTTGGTAAGTATTTCCCTGCCTCAGGCCTTGCAAGTGCAGGTTGCTCCCTTAGGAAAGAAAGTAGCTCAAGGTGTACCATGGGTGTTCTTCAGGTGTGATTGAACCAGCTAGACAGAAGAGATTTCCTCGGGCGTAGAGGAATTTTAATCTCCCATAATTTCAGTGTTTTACTGTGAAATATCTTGGTGAGCAGGTAATGGTAGATAATAGGTTTTTCTGACCACATCCACATGCAAGCTTAGGAAAAGTTCTAGCTTGTTGTTTGCATATCTGTTTAGAAGTTATATTTACTTTTTGTACAAGAAATGTATCTTACTGGGCATTCTAAAGCTGTAGCAGAAGTTCACATGTTTACAAGAAGGGGTAAAACTTTCATATGATCAGCCTAATTTCTTCTAGTTGCTCGTTGCCCAGCAGATGTTGCTGTTGAGCTTGGTTAGGCCTCACTGCGCAGCTCATAGAATCATCTGCCTATTTTAAGAGCTGTGATGCAGAGTGATTGGGAGCTAAGTTTCCTCCTTGATAATTCATGTCATCTACTGGTAAGTCAACACACTGTCCAGAAGCTTAAGGTACATCTTGTGCGGGTGCGTGTGTAAATAAATAAATGATATTAGAATGTCTTTTTTGACCTATACATTGTTTTTCACTTAATTACTGACTCTGAATTCTTATGAAACTTTCTGCTTTCATTTGCAAAGCAGTTTTGATAGCTTGATTTCTATAATTATTTTGAGGGAGGGTGTTTTTTGGCTTTTCAAGTGAGCCTTTAAAATGTGGTGGTGCAAAGGGAGTCTGATAAACAATCTATAAACAGAATATCCTCATTAATAATCTCTTTGAATGTAGGATCTGGGAAAATCTATCACCTGCCTCATGCAGAATCTAGGAGATGAATTATATTTCTTATTTGGGGTCAAGCCCACTGTTAAGTCCAGCAGCTGCTCTGTGTATTGATCTTGCAGACTTTGTGCTCTGCTCCGCAGTTCTTTGGGATGTGATTCTCGTTGTAATACCCTTATTTTGGAACTAAAATGTTTTTAATGTGCATCTCGGTTGCCTGCCAGCGATGGTGCCTTTGCTGAGTTCATACTTTTTTCCAGCAGCGTCGAGAGCACTTGGAAAGCAGCAGTGAGTATATTCCTGAAGGTGGCACTGAAGGGACACACATGAAGGCTCCTTTCGAGGGGTGGAGCGGGAGCTGCTGAGCCCTCAAATTGCTTGCATACCAATGAAATGTCTCAAAGTTTTTGCTTATTTGTTTTTGTTCTGACTCTAGGTTCTCCAGGAGTTACCATAATATTTTTCAGGATGAATTTACGCTAAGTTTTTGAAGTTCATCGCTTTCTACAGAAATTGTAGAATCACAGGATGGTTTGGACTGGAAAGGACCCTAAGGATCATCTAATTCCAACCATCCTGCCATGGGCAGGAATGCCATTCTCTAGATCATGTTGCTCAGGGCCCCATCCAACCTGGCCTTGAATGCTTCCAAGAATGGGGCATCCACAGCTTCTCTGGACAACCTGTTGCAGTGCTTCATCACCCTCTGAGTAATGAATTTCTCCCTAACATCTAATCTAAACCTGCCCTCTTTCAGTTTAAAAACATTGCCCCTTGTCTGTCATCATTTGGAGTTGTGAGGCCACTGTGTGCTGAAGTAATTTACAAACTGCTTCTGCCTTTATTTTCTGACCATGCTGCTTGGGGCTCACTTTCCTGCTTAATGCATAGATCTAGAACTTGTGATATTGTGGCATGTTCATGCTGCAGAGGGGAGGACAAGTTTGTTGTGAAGACAGTGCAGGTTTTCGCACAAATGGTGTGGTATGTCCTCAGCCACCTCGGATTTCTCTTTGTTCTTAAGCTCTCTTGTTGGTTTCTAGTAGTGTTTCTTGGAGGGGTAGATAACAGCTGTTGAGGGCAAGTTTGGTTTTGGAAGTCGTTGAAGAAAGTGGCAGATGCTGTCCTAATGACATCTCATGTTTGCTATCAAAAGGGAGATTGCTGCCTCCATTCCTCAGATCCTCTTTAGGATTCCCTGATTTGACCTACACCCTGGCCTTCTAATGAGATACTGCCTTCCAAAGCCTGCTCTGTAAAAAATTCCAATTACATCTGTGTCTCTTTGGCTTTGACTATCTGCAGTCAGTGTGTGTAGACTGAGAAGGCCCATAGTGGAAAAAAAAAGGAGTTTCTCTCAGCAAAAGTTTGAAATGTATCTGCAGTGCTTTTGTAAAGGTAGGTTTTCAGGTCAGTCTTCACTGATATGGGAAGTTTCTGTCTGATTTGAGTAATTTGGAGCTTAAAACTTGAAGATGATCTAGCTGGCCTTGGCTGAAATGAATTATTGGTTTTAGCACACAGTCTTCTCTTGAGAGAGAAGCTGGTGGTTGTCTGGAATTCCTGCGGATTCTTAGGCAGGAGATTTGTATCTTTTCATCTGTTTTCAAGAAGGAGAAACAAGTTATAAAAACCACTTAAAGGTTCAGTTAAGAGTTATTCTGGCTGCATAACTGCCTCCCATAATAACTTTAATATGCATCATCCTGAAGCTCCTAATTGGCCCTGGTGTTGGCAGGGCTTTCAGACCCAGCAGAATCTCCAATGTTCAGCATCTTTTAGGAAGGAATGTAGCCAGGGAAGCACAAAAGATGAAATGGCTGCATTATAAATTCTGACTGACCTTGAGAGTCCTTGTTTTAATAAGCAGGAGGATGCTTTTGAAGCCATCTAGATGAGACCAGTGGTGGGAGCTGTGTGTAGGTGGGCAGTTGGTGAGGTGAGAGGAGCGGATGGAGAAAGGCTTTGTGGGTTTGGTTGGAGGAGGTGGTTTCACTGAGGGCCATGTACCTACTTATCCTGTTGTTTCTGTTGCTGGTTGGAGTCTTGTCTGTACTGACACTAATTTTTTTTTTCTGATGGGTGCTTGTGGGGTTGGGCTGTGGTTTGAACTAACCCATTTTGTCAGAGCTGGTTTCTTTATTTAGGAAATTACCCCAGTCAGTTGTTCCTCTCTGCTTAGTGACTGCCTGGTCTCTGTGTGGGTGCTCATCAGAGAGATCAGAGCCTGACTGACTGGCAAGGTTGAAATTTTCCTTAGCTTCTCCTCTGCTCCCCTTTTACCTGGGTGGAGGTGGAAGCCTGCCAGGCTGTGCTGGGGTTGTGTGGTTTCTATGAAGGATGGAGAACTGTCATTCTCATTCTCCTGGGCTGTCAGTTGGACACCTTTTGCAGACCCTAAATTCCCTTTAAAACAAAGCATTTGGCTTAGTTTATTTCATTCCATTAAGTAATTTCACTGCTAATGCATAATTATCTACAGCAGTGACACTCGTCTATGCTTTAATTATCACAAAGCTGCACAACTCCCCCTCCCCCCTGCCTGGAAGTTGTCACTTGTGCAGGGTGGTTTTGCAGAGATAAGTGTGTAATACATGGCAGTGCTTTGGCTCTCACAATACTCAGACAGTTGCTGATTGCTAAATGTAGGCAATAGAAGAGGCAAGGATTTTGGTTTTCTATTAGTGGTTTTTATCCATGTGGAGTGAGAGACGTTGGGAAGGAAAAAGCTTATCAAAGCTTCATAATACTGGCTTGAAGATAAAGATGTGAGCAAGTGCTGATTGGAGGCATCAAGCTTATAGGTGTTAGGAAAATTTGTAAGCATTTGTTTTTCTTTTGAAGAAGTGCAAGAAATGAAACATCACTGATCCTGGGCAGCAGCCCGAGAGCCCTGTTTGTGTTTAAGGAAGATTATTTGTATTTTTTTTCCCTCCCCTTCCCTGCTTTGTTACTGACTCTTTTTGATAAACACTCTCTCAGAGTGCAGAAGAACCCAGTAAAAATTATTGATCCAGCCAGTCATTGTGAGGAAATATAACAGAGATTCAGGGTATTTACTCCTGAACTGGGAGAAGATGCACACTTGAGTGAAATACCTGCTGTTTCTTAACACCACACACTTGTGTGTTAAGGAGTGATTTTGTTAAAGGAGAGGACAAGGTCAGCCTGATCTGAGTAGAGGTTATGTGGGCAGTTTGATACTTGTGTCATTGAAAGGTAAAGGTCTGTTTGGGAATAAAGTGATCTATAAAAGATTTCTAAACCTTTGCAAAATGAAGGCAGAAAAAGCCGGAGGGGGCTCATAATTGTGCTTCTCTAGTTTCACAAAGCTGGGAGAACTGGGTTAGAGACACCTCATTTAACTTGCAATGATGCGCTGAGGTTTGTGGATGAAGAACACCTGGAGCCTGTGTCAAAAAGAGAGCAAATCTTGAGAGGGACCTGATAGAAATGAGGATGGTATGAGGAAGCAAACCATATGTATTATCTTATAATAGATGGAAATGAGGCCATTTGTTGGTGTTATCTGCTGGCAGAGATGTTCTGCCAACCACCTTTGTTTGGCACTCTGGCCAAGATGTGCAGTATGTAATTGTGCTCCAGCTTATATCCTGACTGAATTCTTAGGATTGAAATTACATTTTTTCACGTACAAAAGCATTGAATTTTTTTCCTTTGTATTGTTATGATGAAGGCAATTTTTGGTTGCTGACTGTCAGGAATGAGGAAGGGAGGACTATACAGCTTGTGTTACAACATGCATCCTCAGTCTCTACTGCACCTGGCTGGCAGCAGTGGCACCTGTTTGAGCAAGATTCCTTTGGCCTAGAAGTATATGGTATATTTGCTTTGGCCCAAGGACATAGTGTTAAGTACGTCACTTGAAGACCTCGCAGCTTGCTAAGCTCTAAATCTTACCATCAGTCTCATACTTGTGTTCTGTGGTACTTACCACTCTAGTGGTTTATGTACCTCTCAGATAAGTAGACTGGCACAATATGGTGGTCAGTTTGGCTTTCATCCTCTCAGGAAGAACTGTACTTCCTAAAGAGGTTATATACTCACCCTACAGTAATTTAGTCTTGGACCTTTCTTTCTGGGAACATGAACATGATTGACAAATTTCCAAATGTGTCTTCTCTAAATGCTATTGGTTCAAATACCTTTCACATCAGGCCATGGGTGCTCACACAGAAAGAAAGAATTTAAAGTGACAGAACTCATATCCAGAGCAGTTGTTGGGTTTTTGGTTTTGTTTACAACTTGCCTGAAAATCTTTCCATGGGAGCACGGAAGTAAACCCTGACTTAGTGGCTTTTCTGACTCATCTGATAAAATCCACTTGCTTGGTTTGATGTTTCCATCATCTGCCTATGTTATCTGATTCTCTGGACCTGTGCTCTCACCTTTGTAACTCACTTTCCAAGTAAGAATGGGATAAGATGTCACTCTTAAAAAAATTAATTTGGTTTATGCAAAGATACAGGGGAGAACAGGGAGATGAGGAGAGCTTCCTGATGGAGGTGATGGAGTTCCATTACCTCACTCTTGGCTGACATGAGTGAGATGCAATGTGGAAAGAGCTTTCCTTATCCACATGGCAAGGGAGATGGGTTGGTCATTGTAGGGGGACTGCTGCAGAAAAGGGTGGGCAAATTATCCCAATGGGGCACGCATGGGAGAAAAAATAGTAACAAACCCCATGAGCCTGGGGTTGGGGTAAGAGGGGGCACAGCACTTCTTGGCTTTGTGCACACGTGATGCTTCTGCCTCCTGTGAGTTTGTTGGCAGGTGTGGAGAGAAAAGATCCCAGCCTGGAAAGTCAGCCACCAGTGTGGCTGATGATTAATTGCCCTTTTTAAATTGCAATTATGTCAGTCACAGAACCCGTGAATATTAATTCTGGATTTGCTGCTTGAAAAAGTGAGTGCTGATGAGACGGGTCCATTTTACTGATGTCTCAAAAGTGGGTAAACACTGCAGCCTGTAGTTATTACTGAAAAGAAAGGCTGCTGTGACTCTTAGCTTTGCTTTGTATCTGTCTTGCATCTTCTTTTCCAGTCTTTCTGTTCCCTTCTTCAGAATCCTCTCAGTGCTTACACTGGATTTTCCACGCTGAAGGTAGAAGGTGGCAGGGTGACACCCAGAGTGAGTTAATCACTGCAAGCAATATGAGTTACCTGGGTTTGGTGGATGGCTTTCCACCCTTGCTGCTGCTTCCTGAATCCCTTAGAGACTTCAGAATGAAACAGGGATTGCTTTTTTGCTGCTCCAGCTCTTTCCCTTCATCTCAAATGTGTGTAACCATTCATTCCATTATACTAGGATCTTTTGAGATAATTCTCTGATTGTGCCCTGTTGGAAGGATATTAACAGGCAAGCATCAGTACACCATGACTGTTTTCCTTTCAGTAATCTGCTCGAATATATGGATGATGAAAATCTTGGTTTCTTCTGTGGTTTGGGTCTCTCTTATCAGTCCTGATCTTGTCTAGTCTTTCCTGCATGAATCAGGACAAATTGTTGCATCTTGCTTGTGCTTTAGTTTTCTTGGAATAATAGTTATCTCAAAAAGTGTTGTCATGTGTTGATTTTCACTGAGATCTTTGAAGATGAATAGTATGGTATGTTTTTAGAAAACAAAAATAAAGCCCCTCAGAACCCTCTGGTGGTTTTCTATGCTTTTTTTTTTTTTTTAAAGATTTGTCTTTCATTTAAAGCTTTTCCAAGTTTTCAATTATAAGCGACTTTAAATACCTAGTTATTTCATTGTTTGCTTGTGGGGTTGGTATATGCTGAGTTATTAAACTGACTTACGATTTGTAAGAAACAGAATTAGATGGTGGAAGTTGCACAAAAGTTGTCTCCCCTGTTTGTTCTTCTTTTAGTTCTACATTTTGTGTTGTTTGTATAAGTTGATTGTTTCCTGAAAATTTTTCAGAATGGAGGCATTAAAGATCTGGAAGTGTTGGGCATGTGAATGTGAGCTAATTACTTCAGTTGATGGTTGTAGTTAATGTCCTACTGAATTAAAGGCACTACGTGATAACAATGCAAGGGGTGTGACTGCCAGGGAAAGGCTAGAGGAGAATTAGATGCAGCAGAGAACAAAACCCAGTATTTTCAGTTTTTGCTTGGTGTGGTCCTTTGCTGGAAGAAAGGCCTCTAGCAGGCAGTTAAGTATATTTTGGTAAAGACTTGTTACCAGCCTGGGTCGGCTGGTAACAAGAGCAGGCCTAGGACAACAGGTTCAGTGCTTCACTCTGGCTTTTCTGTTTGCCCCATTCTTCAGCTTTTATAATTTAATGGTAAATCGCTTGTTTTCATCTGACCCTTTCATTTTGGAAGGCTCCAAGCAATCTTGTATGGCTACTGTTGCCCTTTGAGGTGAAAATGAAGCATTTTGTTTTATGAAACCAGGATGTTGAATAGATAGCGCTTTCACAACCAAGTTAGCTTTTTGACACTAGTTCTTGTGGGTGTTATTTTTATCTTCCTTCCTGTTTCCCTGATGCACTTTGTCTTTACCCTGGTGTAGGAACTGCTTTGTCCAGTGCTTAGCTGATGGCATCTAAGCATTGTTGTCACATGAGGAAGTGATCATTTTCATGACCGCTCTGAAGAGGTGTCAGAACTGCCAGCACCCCTGGCTTCCCAAACTGCCATTTACTGGTACAGAGTCTGCCCTTAGTAACCTGTTGGGAAAATGCAGAGTTTTCAGTAATGTCTGGCTGATACAGAAGTTTCCATTGCATTGAAGGAGTAGAGAAATCAAAAGCTTCAACCTCTATTTCTGTTTGGGTAGTGTCTGTTTTCCCCAAAAATGCTTTGAAAGCTTTGTTTTGTTATCAGGAATTGAGCTTTAGTTTCATGTTGCTTGTCCTTAGGATAATATTCCCTAGCTAAATGGGGACTCTGAACATTGATTTTAATTAATTGAAGTAGTTCTGAAATACATATTTTTTGTTCTTAAATTGTTTCAGTAGGATTTGTTTCTGTAGGACTGTAGCAGCACACATTGCAAACCCTCCCTACAAGACACTGCCGAGACACACTCTGTTTTAGGTGGCACCTGACAGACAAGTCCGAAGCCTGCTGCTCAATGGTATGAGGTGTGTACACTCCTTCTGTTGACACAAGGTGCAGATATCAACTCTTCTTCAAGAAATGCCAAGGAAAAGTCATGTTTAAAGACTGTGTAGGATTAGAGGTGATTTCTGTCTTTAAAAATATGTCTAATTATCCCTCACAGGGGAATGGTATGATACTCCAGTGATTTATCTTGAAAAAGAGTTTAAGCATATCAGGTCAGCAACTAGAGGTGTGCATTCAGAAAGTTAAGGTGTTTTGGAACAGAATGGGCTGATTATCACCATCATGTCAGTAGTTTCGATTTTTGGGGACTGAGAATGGAAACTAAAACTTGCAATGGCTCTTCGTCTTGTAAGAGAGAAAGATTTGGCTGTAACTTGTACTGTGACTTGAGAGATCAACCAGTGTTGTGGAAAGGTTGGGAGGAGAAGGGAGTCTGCTTTTGTGTGTTGGTACCCTAGTTAGTGTGTGCATGTTTCTTCCCCAACATCATGTTAGTAGACCTTGTCCTTTTTACTTGGCAATTCCAGTGTTTGTGAGTTCAAGGTAGGCTTTTCTTCCTTGGGGGCTGTGGTCCGAAAAGGATCCTGCACTTACAGCTCGAGCTCTGTGACCGGCATGAGGAGGAAGGTGGGGATGGAGGACGGTGATTTCAGCTGCTGCCTGTCTCATTTGTGTCAATGTAAAGAGCTTTACAGAGACAAGTAATATTTTGCAATTGAGTTTCTCTTTTAAAGACACTCTGATGCTAATGTTGATTTAATAAGGTTCTCTCGTTCTCTCTCCTTGCTTAATTTGAAACGTCTAATTTTGTGCTTCACAGTTCTGCACACAGAATTAGTGAGGCAAGAGGAGCCGGAGGCAGGAGGAGCAGAGTGCCACACCAGAAGTTGCCAGGGGAGATTGATTCAATAGAGTGAAAAGGTGCAAAAGGTTATATGTCCACAGTTCAGAACAACGTGATAGTGGTACTAATGAGGAGAGCTTGATCCTTTAAAATGTTTTAAGATCTCTGTGAGTCTGTATAACCAACATTAAATGGAAAAGGGAGCATTAGAGTGTTGGTTTCTTTGAGTGGATTTTTCTTTTGATTTTATATGTATGTAATATATAATATATGACAGGCAGGAAGGATAATATTCTGAGATAAATAGACATTTTAAGTTTTTATTTTAAAGGTTGTTTTGCTAAGTGTGGCATTTATTTTCAGAAATGTTGAGAGGTTATGAGAGATTGTGAATTTGATCTGGCTAATTTATTTTGGCTGAACCTGAATGTGTATTTTTCCTGCTAGAATTTTATACTTGTGGAATAAGCTATTGACATCCATGGACGTTTAATTCCTTTGTCCTGGGGATAAATGTAGACTCCCCAAAACCACAGTGCCAAAAGATTATCTGAAATACTGTACAAATAATAGTGGTAGTGAAAGCTTTTTCTTTGCCTCCTGCTTTGTTAGTGTGCCTTTCCTCTTCCTCATAGGAAACCACTCCTATTCAATGGAGTTAATGCTTAATTTGCCTCTTGCTTGAGTTGGATGACAGTTCTTCACACAACTGAGTGGACAGTGTAAAAGGAGTACAAGATGTGTTCAGCTTAATTTTATGATAAGCTGCCAACATGTTTCTTTGAAAACCTCATTAAATCGCAATTAAATGTACAGGAAAAAAACCCAGGCCATCTCAGTGAATACTTGATAGATGAGTTTGTGGTTTTCAGTGCCAGCCAGGGGCATGATCTGCTTCTTGCAGTTGGAGCTCAGTGAAAGCTTTGGTAAAGTCTGACCACAGAATCACCAGAAAACAGCTGCCAGCACTGGAAGCTGTCTGTGGACGATGATCCTCTGCCTGGGTTTCTTTCATGCCCTTGGTCAGAGAGAAGTATCTGCTTCCTGATTAAAACCATGTATAAGACCCCCCCTCCCTTTCTTCTCACATTGTTTCTGGTAATAGGACCTGCACTTTGGCCAATTGCTTCTGCTGAATTTGATAGCTAACACTGGATTCTGCAGAGTTATCTCAAACACTTGGCTGGGGAGTGCACTTGACCAAGCAGGCCTGCATAGGGAATGAAGCTTTAGGCCTAACTGTTAATACAGATTCTAAAAAAAGCCTGAGCCTGCCTTCGAGGGTTTCTTTTCTGCTGACTTCCAATGCCTATAGTGACTAGTCTCCAGGAATATTTATCAGATCATTTTCCTGTCTGGTTATTTCCAGTCTATTGCACTGGTCAACTTATTTGATCAATAAATCAATCAACAGGTTCTTAAAATTACTTTCACTGACTTTGGAGGTGTAGTATTCAAAAGGAGGCTACAGAAAACAAATGATTGTATGTACCCCAACTATAATTACAGAGCAAACAGAGTGGAGATATGCTTGTAAATAGTATCTGCTACAATAAATATAGCAATCTGTCTTTAGGGTTCTATGACACTGTGTTGGATTGACTCTTTAAATCTCCAAACTCATGAAGCATGAGTCTTGGCTCTCTCAGGTCATCTGACTGCTATATTTAGATCATACCCTATTTTAAAGCTAAATTTCAAGCTTCTTGCTTTTGATTAAAAGGTCCAGAAATAAATACTTCTCTGGTTCCTCAGCATGCAATGTAATTTTTGAGCTTCAGGAGCTTCACTGACAGCAAAATGTTTTCTTTTCCTAAGGGAAGTTTCTCAAGCTGTTTAACTCTTCCTGCTGCACCCAGTCTCTGCCACCTTCTTCTCGACAACAGCAAGACCTGGTTTGTGATCCTTGTTGATAGACTTCCAGGTACTGCTCCTTCATAGAAAGAGAGAATGCTCTCCCCCCACCCTGAATTTTCCAAGCCATCTGCCTTAAACAAGAGTGTCTTGCACTGCCCAGTAAATGGTTGTTGAATCAGCTTTGAATTCTTGTAGTTTTTAGAAACATTAAGCACTTGCACAGTGGGAAAACTGCTCTTTGCAAATTGTCCTATCAAATGGAAATCAAAATTTTGCTGGCAGTGGCATAGATTTGTGAGTTGCTCTTGATACAATCATGCCCTAGAGATTGCAATGTAAAAATAAAGAATGCAGTTTTACAATAGCCTGAAATCCTTGTTGCTGAATCTACAGTCTTCTTTTTGCAGATGATTTCATTATGATATACTCGGACTTCATTAAAAGATGCAACCTTGCAGCGTTTTCTCTTACCGCAGCCCTGAGAGGAGCCAAGAGTGTGTGCGTTTGAGAGCCAGTATATTCTCTTCCTAAAACACACAGTGGGTTGCAAGGGCTTTGGAAGCAAGAATCAGAGTCTCTAGTGGACATTTTGTCTGTAGCTCAAAACCACAACTTAATTGGCAGCCTTTTCATAACACTGACCGTGGCCTAGGATGTAGGGAATGCTGCAGGTAAAGATCAAGGTAGGTTTTCAGAATTGATTGTAGGGAAATTTAGTGTATGCTGCCTGTGTGTCTTAATTGATTGGAGAAAATGAGGGAGATTGAGATCAAGTTCCTCACTTCTATGCTTTTCGTTTCCTGGGCAGTCTCTGATTATTCTTTCCATGTGTTTTTACTTCATAGGTAACACCTTACTACAAGTATGGTTATGTATGTGTACTACCCTAGACCATTTATTTTGAGTCCCCTATGCTTTGTGTGGTCCTTTCAGTAAGGCTTTGGAATCCACATGATTTATACTGAATGTTAATTATTGCGTGTCTTTCCCACATGCATCTTGGCAAGTTGGTAGCTTGGAATCTGCCCCCCAGAATGATACTGACCCTGCAAGGCTGTGTAAAGTGTGCTTTGTGTACATCTGGGATGAAAGAGCAGGCAAAAGAGGAAAATTTACAAGGCTGTCAAAGGGGTAAAAACAAACTGTGTTGTTTGAAAGTGCACCTGATTCTCCACCTGCCAGAGAATTTCATAGACAGGCAGAGGATGCATGACCATGGCTGAAGGCTTTCAAGAATTTTCTTAAGTATGTAATTAAGATAGTCTCTGTATTAAAAAGCAGCCCCAAAGTCAACTGCATTTCTTTTAAACTGTGTAGTATTTGAGATAATAACTTTTAAATTTAAAAAAAATTAGGTTTCTAATCTGGTGGCAGGAAATTTGTGTTCTTTCTGCTATGCTAACCTGTATCCATTGGCTGGTGCCTATAAATACCTGGTTTTTTCAGAGGCAGGTAAAAATTGCATGTAGTGTCTGAGAGCAAATGTGGGAAGGGAATTCCTTCTGAACACACAGGGTTCATGATTTTTACTGCTTGGAGGCACATGGGTTGGTTATGAATGCCATCTTGATCTTTTTCAAAACAGTGGTTGTGTGTGAGGTACTATGCTTGACTCAGAAGCTAATATATTTGGTATTTAAGAATCTGGCAAGAGAGAGCTCTGTCCCCATATGCAGGCACAGCAATGAGACTGGGATGTAGGCATGCATAACTGTTACTTCCCCCCGTCTGTCCTATCCCTAGAAAGCCATATGCCACCCTTAGGCTAGTGTAATGGGAGTCTGCATTAATAATTATGAGCTAGAAATAATCCAAGAAGAGTTGAGTGGCCTTTGTTTCTAGCTTTATGAGAAATACCTCATTGACTCAGTAGGGTCTGAAATATGTTCTGGGATAGAAAGTCATAATTAATACAGAATTTCATTATGCCCTTTCTTGAAGTTTTGGTTGTTGGTTTGTTTTTCTTGTTCTAAATTGGTCAAGGACTTGGAGGTTCTTAAGTCTTAATAGGCAGAGTAGGAATTTAAGCAAGAAGGTAAAAATTTAGGATGAGTTGTTGACTCACCTGCTATGAGAAATAAGCATCTTGAGCATACATCTCTAGAGAACCTACACTCTGCAAGATTTCTAAAACCATTGAATGCCTTGTCTGTTGGCAGCCTACAAAATGAAAACTGTATGTATGCATGTATAGAAGTGGTGATGGGAAGAGGAGAATGTGGAAATGGGCTGGAGTACTAAAGCAAGCAATGAAAGCAGATGGTTTACTTTGGATGTTATAAAGTAGGTTTCTCTTAATTTTGTTTTAAATGAAAACCATCAATGGTCAGCATTGCAAACCTATTTGTAGCAGTGCCATAAGTATTAGGATGCAGTTGTCCCTGAATCATAGAAGGGCAAAGGTTTTTTTGGCTGCTTCCCATCTTAATGTTTGCAGAATTGTGTATGGTCTGTATACATCAGAGTTAAGCAATTTCATCACAGCCTTTCCTCAGAATTGATTGCTGTTCAGTCTCTTCCTTCTCCCTCTCCATTGTCAGTTGGTTACATCTCAGACTCTCATTACATTTAATATTGATACTGCTTCAGTTTTTCACTAAACTGGAAGAGTTGAAGAGTCTGGAGTGGATACTGAATGTCTAGATATATTCTTTAAATACTTGAATTCCTATCATTGTGGACCATGATAAATTTAGAGCTGGATTATTTCTTTAAGAAGAAATGACTGTTTGCTCATTCAGTGATGAAGTCTGGTCATCAAGATGTTGGAATATATGCTGCAGAGCTCTTCAGATACTGATATGAGTGCAAAAGTTGTTGCCAACAGCTGTCTTGGGTTTTGGGCACCTGCTGCCTCTCATTTCTCGCATCTCCCACTCTATCTTCCACTCCCGAAGCTGGCAGTGCCCCTAAAAATACTTCGTGTGCAGTTCTTAAGTAGGAGATCTCTACTAAGCTGGTAGTCTGGATTCCTGAGTCATTGGTCACACTGCAGTGAAATCTGTTCTGTGACAAACTTATTGACTATGGCAAGGAAATGGACTTTAGGGGGAAGCTGGTTCCAGTCAGGTTACAAAGGCATTGTCCTTCCAAAGGTCACTGCCCTGTGCTGATCCCTTCCTCCCTCCCCACCAATCGCAGAACTGCATTTTTATTGTTCACTGCCGTTTTTACATTTCCCCACACTGTGACAGACTTGAGTGGTGTGCATGATGTGTAAGGGTGATGTAGTGTATGGATCTGGGAGAAGTTGCAGGGAATTGCCCGTATGAGTGAAATACTAATTTGGTGCTGTCTTCTTGGTTCCATTGGAAGTTGGACTGTTGATATGTATGTGGGAAGGCATCCCCTGCCTGTATAATGAATGCTCAGATGTGAAATTTTCAGAAGCACAGATGTATTACTCACATAGTTCCCATATCCAGCCAGTGTCTTCTCCAAGTGCCTGTATGAATCCCCAGGACAGAGGTTGCTGGTTTGGCCTGAGATCCTGTTTCAGTAACCTTTTGCTTCTGATACAGTTAGGAGGAATATCTTGATTGGGTTTTGACCTCAAACGATTAAGTCCAGTATTTATTCTTGTTCCTGTGGTTGCTGTCCAGTGGGTTACCTGGAAGAGGAAAAAACCATTTTCAGCAGAAGAGTTCAGAAGTATTGACCAAGGGTGTTGAAAGATGACTTGTATCCCAGGGCTGGAATTATAAAACTCATGAGCTGCCATCTGGGAGTTGGAAATGAAGCTCACTTAGGGAGCAAGGAAACCAGATACTGCTCATTTCTTAAACAGATTGCTTAGACTTTGAAAATATAAATGGACAGGCTGTGTCTCTTGTTATCAAAACTGGTAAATGCAGGTCTGCAAAGAGATCTTGGCACATGCTTGGAAGTTAGCAAAGCTTAAACCAGTAGCCCTCTTCAGTTTTCCTTTTTGTATTATTTTATTAGTGTATTTTATTTAGTCAGGGGTTTTTTTCCAATGCAGCAATATGTCCTACTGTGTTTACACATTTTAATTTTCCTGTTTCCATTCAGTTAAGTGTATCTATTCCTATTCTTGGAGTAATAATTTTCCCCCCTTCTGAAGGTTGACAGAATTAGAGGCTTTGGCAGTGCCTGCAGAAGAGATGCTCTGTGATTAGTAACAGTGTTACATTCTCTAAAACCCTAATTCTGCTGCTGTGCGTTGTATCGTTTGGGGCGCATATTGGTGATAGGGCTGGTTCCTTCTCCTTGCTTTCTGTTCTCAGCCCCTGTCCAGTGCCACTGAGTAAGTACCTTGTGTTTATTTTGTCATGCAAGTGTTTGTCCACCAGGAATGTGTCAGTTCACGGCTCAGGCACTCAAGGATGACAGAGGTACATCCGGTAAAGAGTTAGTGGTGTGCATGACCTACCTGCTGGAATAATAGCAGGCACCTGCTGGAATAATAGCAGGCACCATGAAGTGTGCTGTGTTCCTCCTGTCCATCTGCTGAGGATGGACAGACTTGCAATTGCTAAAATGTGAGAACAAAACTAAGTGCATCTGTCCTGACTGTAAAAATCATCAGGAAGAAAAATGTTATTCAAATCAGGCTTCTGTCAAGATTGGTCAGTGATGACCAGTAAACACCTATTGTGTATTGGTTTGTTTGGCCAAGGACTCGATGCTGCTATGTCAAACCTGTCTGCAGAAAGGGTGGAATTGGCTTCCCTCAGCTGAAATGTAGATGTTCAGTTCCAGCCCTCTGAGCTGTTGCAAAGGATGAGGATGGACGACACACATATCTGATGACACATCATCCCTCAGTTACCTAAAGTAGTCACTCTCTGCCATTAAAATGATGGCAGATCCCATAAAAATATTACCTTCCACCGTCTGCTCCCTCTAGCAGTGAACTATGACCAGGAGGAAAGTTCCTTGTGCCCTGTCAACTCCCCTCAAATAAATAATCATAATAAAAAAGGCCAGCCATTCTGAAGTTCCTGCTTAGCCAATGTGCTGCTGATTGAAGGTAGCCCTGAGAGGCAGGGAACACTTGCAGCCCTTGACAGCAAATGAGAGCTGTGCCTGCCTCATAAATGCCTTGGCTTCAAAGGGAGGTGGTTATGGGCATGAAATGTTTATCATCTTGTACTCGCTTTGCTGCTGCTGGGTTACTGTGTAAGTAAAAAGTAGTAACAAGTGAAGAAGAGGCAATACTGCAACCTGCTTTATCTGGTTCTCTGCACACTTAAATAGGCTTGTGGACAAAAGAAGGTGCGGGTGGAGGCAGCTTGGCTTTGACAGAGGTTTGGACTGTGCCCTGAAGAGATTTTCAGTTGCCTGTGAAGGGAAATCTGGTTGGGAATCTAATCAGTCAACTGGCTTTCTGTTAGGAATCACTCTTTGAAATTGTCCGTGGAAGATGACTTGCAACGTAGGTCAGCTTGTGCATTCAAAAACACCCTTTAAAAGATTACTTGTTCTTAGCATGTAATTGGAAGCAGCACAGTTGTTGACCACCTCCTTTTGAGTCTGCCCAGCATTGCCACGTTCACTGGTGCATGTTGTGTATCAGCATCTCTAACATTGTGCAGCACCTTGCATGGCTCCCTGGAACTGGCTGTTTCCCAGCTGCCTTTGCTTAGCTCCTGCCCTAGAGGGGGGTCCCGCAGGAGGCTGTGGGGGCTTTGCTTTGGTTTTGGTTTAGGGGGTGCATGTGCTTTTGTTTTGCTTTAACAGCACAGTTCCCAACAGGGGACAGCACTGCCTTGCTTAAGATGCTTGTCATTTTAAAGGAACTTTTCTAAACTTGTCATCCTAAAAGCTGTATTGCACAGCAGCAGGCGGCCTCCATAAATCACTGAGTTCTCTTTTTCTGCTCTTTCCCTTCCTTTCTATCTTGCGCTCTCTTTATTCCAAGCCTGTGGATTTGGACGCCTGGGTAAGCTCTCTTTTTTGTCTGGATCTTGCTTATTCCAAGTGTCATGTTGTTACTGCGCGCGTACGGATTGTTATTACTGAGCACAGATGCAGGATTTTATTTTCTGTCATTACATTTTAAAAGGTGTTCAGCTAGAAAATTGCATATTATTTCCTCCATAAAGATTTTCACTGGTTCCTTTTGTGTAGCTTACAGCTGCTGAAACCAAACTTGATCTGGTGATGTGTATTGTTGGCTAAGAGAGTAGCAGAAACAGGAGGAAATGAAGGTTATACCAGTATTGCTTTTTAAGGCTATGAGTTGCATCTGGTTTCTAAAATAGAACCTGGTCACCTGCCTTCAACAGAATGAGAGGTAGGACAAAAAGCCAGTGATTTTGTAGGCCTCATGTGTCTGGAATAGCGATTGCAAGCAGCTCCACGGTAATGGTGATATTTCTGCTGATGCCAGTGGAGGCTGAGTCAAGGCTCTCCCATGGCTACTTGCCTGGTACAAGCCTCCCTGTAAAGTTCTGCTATTCAGTCTTGGGCATGAAGTACACAAATTGCCTCTTAGTATTTCAGTGCTGCCCTTTCAGCTCTGCCATTCCCTTTAGACTTGGCCAGGAACATGCCAGCCAGCTAATTTTGGAGTTAGCTCTGATCTTTAGTGAATTGCTATCAATTCCATCTTCTCACCTTGGAGTCCTTAATAGCATTTGTTTTTCTCCCCTGCCACCTGGACTGCTACCAGGACTGGAAGAGACTTGGGAAAGCACAAGGTATTAGAATTTGCAGTTGTGAAGTGTGGCAAGCTGAGGTGCCCAGCCATAACATCTCTGCTGTGCTGCTGCAGAGATGTAACTGCTTACCTTTTAGGGAAGCTGATAACTCCTCTCAGCAGAGACAGGATGATGTAGAAACTAGGCATTTGATAGACTGCAGAACCTTTCCTTTATCCTTGTAGCGTATTTCCCTGGATTGCTTCTGACTGATTATCTAGGCATCATCTTGCTAGTTTGTCTGTGAGTGGTGGAAGTGCTTTGCCAAGAAGATAAATATTTTTGCAGTAGTCTTGCCAAATGCTGTGACTTGCCTTTTGGGAAGTTCTTTATAGGCTGAGGTTTGGACCTTTCCTTCTAGCTTGAGTTGCCCTTTGCAGAGAGAAAGTTTTTGGGATTTTTGTCCTCCAGTAGAGTTTTCTCCATATCGTCTTCTCAAATTGCAGAACCCAAACAGTATTGAGGAGAGAGACAGCCTGATGGTAGCTGTCAGCTGTGGGCTGTGCTAACACTGCACTTTATTCCTGGGTGCTACATTCCTTACTATCATCTGACCCTGCCAAGAAGCCCTTTTTTTCAAACAGATTTCCTCCCTAGTTTTCGTGTTTAACTAGGTAATGGGGTGGGACTGTGATTAAAAATAATAAAAATCTGGTGATATTTTGTGGGGGGCAAAGCCAAAGCTAATTTGGGAATGGTTATAGTTAGAGTGAAGCTGAGCTCTAGATCAGTTGCACAGTCTGATGTGTGGCATGTTGGTGTCAGTTCAGGACAAGGCTGAGATTGTCTGGCTTTGTTCATAGAGAATGAACCAATAATATTTCATTACCTCAATTAGGAGCTTGTAAAATATTTCTTTTGGCCTGTCTGTCAGCTAGCAGGCCAGTGCTTGAATCCTTTAGTTGAGCCAGTATATAATGTATAGCTTTAGAAATGTGCTTGCACAGTTTGTTTCTAAATGGGTTACTTGATAAAGGGGGAGAAGGAGGCAGAGAATCACACATAACTCTGCCCTGGCTCTTTGTCACTGTTCAAAGCAGCACTGAGATAACCTGAAAAACCTTGGGCTGCAGAAAAAGTGTAAAGATAAAACAGAAGAAGAATTTGAAAGAGCACCCAACCGGTCCATGGATCCATGCCCATGGAAGCTGTAGCAGCATGTTGGTAGTACGCCTTCACTGTCCTTTTGTAAGAATGCAATGCTTGTGAATTCTGACACCATCACAGGGGATTCTTGAGCATTTCTTGAATGTATCTTATACCTAGCTTTTGTACAGAGGGCAATGGCCAATTGCATACATGTTCTTCTATAAATACATCCCCCTTTCTAAGTTTTGGGTGCATTCCTGTGTTCTATAGCTGAGTATGCTTTTTTCCCCCGTCTCTGTTTTGTTTCTGTGTTCATACTTCTTGGACATCACACTATCTGTGTTCTACACATCTTAGATGTCATCTCTGGGCTTTGGTCACCTCTTGCACAGTATGTTCAAGCTCCAGTGTTGTTCTGCAGCATGGAAGTGAAATGCAGCTTTCTGATATCTGATTTTCAAATCAGTGTTATCATGCATGTTTTTCCTTCTCCTTCTTTCTTTAGTTCTAAAGGCCTTTTTCTGCAAAGTGTATTGATGCTTTGTTTGGTACTTGGAATCTCAATCCCCTGTGAAATTTTAATCATCTCCATAGCAGCCAGTTCTGTCTGGGACATCACAGGCTTCTGACTTCAGGTAGGGAATAACCAGCAGGACTAGAGGAACTCTTAATAAATATCCTATATTCATTCAAAATGTCCCTGGTTGCCTAACCCAGTTTGGAACAGTGAATGTTTCAAATGACACATGCTCTGCTATACCGTTCATACTTCAAACATCATCATAACGTGTACTAAAGTTTTTAGTAATAACAGCTGGGGATAGAGGGAAGCAGAAAGCAACTTTGAAGCAGATCTGTCACAAATAGAGTGTTTCTCTGCATACTTCAATGCACTGAAACAGCAGCAGCTCTTGAAAACAAGCAAGGCATTGAAAATATGTTTGTGTTGCAAGTACAAGGTTTGTCTGTTATCCCTAGTTCATCATACATTATGGGTGATAAGTGGGACAATGGGGGATAATATGGGAGAAATTACTTAGGGGGAAGAATGGGGAGTACTCTGAGGTTGTAGTCTGCAGTTGGGAGATTCGGTTTTGGTTCTTTGACCTTGGTTTTGCAAGACCCTGGGGAAGTGGCTAACAGAATGTGTGTCTGCTGCAGGGTGCATTGGTGTGGAGGAATTATTCACTGGGGGCATTCCAGCTCCAGTGAGGTCAGCTTGGCAGTCCATGGGTCGTCCTTGTGCAGAGCAGCACACCCCCCTACTGTGTTTGCATCTCAGCACCCTGCTTGAGAGATTAGGTATTTGGATTGTGTTCCCTCCAGGGGGGTTGTAAGGATAAGTGTGCTGGATTTCTTGGTGAATGAGGTCAGGCAAACTCACAGGCTGAAAAGTTGAGTGAGTGTGTGGGCTTGTGATCCATGTCTTGCCAGAAATAGAATAAAGCGTCTTGCACACATGTTACATGCATTGATTTTGTGCTTCCAGAATATTCCCTATCCCAGGAGACTGGCACTGATGCATAATTATTTTGATTAAACAGAAGCTTTCATAAGTTTATAAGAATCCATTATTTTAAACTCTTTTTTTTCTTTTCTTCTTCCATCATATGATGCACCTTCCATCTGAATCGTGCAGAGGGGTCAGTCCTGTCTTACTCTTCTTTTTCTTCCATATTTATTTTCTTCTTAAGGAAATACAGGTCACTTGTGGAGTAGTCCAATTTTATGAGTGTTATGCAGAAAACTGCAGGGGAATCAGAGTCCTTTGGTCATCCACCAGACCACCCCACTTTCTTACATCTGTTTCATTATATTTGAAATTGCTTAGTCCTTTTCTGTGTAGAAGATTGGTTCGGAGGGACAGCTATTGTTCTCTTACAAGAAAATGGTTATAGTTTTGGCACTTACAAAGTACCCATCAGTGTCCCTATTGTAGCTGTGATATCTCTTTTGTCAGGCTGCATGTATGGGGCAGCTCATTCTCATCCCTCTTCCCATCATATTCCAGTTGGTTTGCAGGTGGGAAGTAGTATAACAGCTATAGGTTAAAGCAAAGCCAGAGGTTTTACTTTTAATCAAGTGCCTTTGAGAGAGAGAGGATTTAGATATGAGTCTCTACTGCTTGTGCCTTATCCTGGTCCTGTTTTCTGGGATAGCAAACGTGGAAACCAAAATATTTCTTTAAAAACAAACAAAGAAACCCACACCACCACCACACCCCTACAACCTTCCTATTTCATATACTCCTTTTCTTGCTTGCTTAGCAACCACCCTCACTGCCTAGATTAAAATCTCTTCTAAGCCCTATTATACCACTGTATTTCCATCAGCAGGGGAGCAGAAAGAAGGACATGCACAGCAACTTGCTTTCAGATGTAATTTTTCTTGTTAGCAATGGCTTTTGGCCGTAAAATGACAGGTCTGAGCCCACGGGAATATTTCTGTCCCAGCTGCTTAATCATGTTGGACCAGCATTTTCTGTGGTTGTACCATCATTAGAAGTTAAGAGCAATGCTGCTGGGATGCTATGGACTGGCAGGATTTGTGTCCATGTTAAGCAGGCTAATCATTCTGGGTTTTGAAAGGTCTTCTGCCTGCTGATAACTTATGTGGCCCCAGAGATTTTGAGGTAGGATGGGGGATGAAGAACAAGTGCCATCTTTTCTGGCTGTTGTTGCTTGATATTTTTAAACTTCAGAAGTTTGATTCAGTTCCATCAATGTCATGTTTTCTTAATGCTAGTTTAGTTTAGGGATGGGAATATAATGAAGTGGTGCTGGCTGTAAGGAGCTAGAAGGCTACAGCTGTTGCTGTACCCACACAGACTTTTTAATTGAGCACTGTTTAGCTGATGAATACCAGATTTACTGTTTTGAAAGTGTCATGCTTATACTTTGGAAGATAGAAGAGAAATTCTCTGACACCCATCTTCCCTCTGAGTCTGCAGCACCAGCCAGAGGAACTTTGAGGGTGCTGATGGGCAATGCACAGAGAGCATGTGGAGAGAGTACTTAATTATCTTGGATAGTCCTATGTCTATTGTAGGGGAAGTATTTAATCCTTAGAAGCTTTTGGACACTCCAAGGGGCAGGAGATTATAAAGAGGAGGATTTGAGGGGATTTGGTTTGGTTTTTTTAAGGTAAGGTGAAGAACATTTGAGTAATTACTGTCATGATTCATGGAAAAACAAAGACATGGATAAGATGGAGTTCTGAAAAAGGGAATGGGAAAGTGTCACCTTTCTATGATTATATGTTTTCATTTAGTAAGAAGTAGTAAAATCAAGGTTTTGAGTTCAAGTATTATGTTAATAAGAGCATTTCAAATGTCAGGGGATAACCCAAAATGGGCTGCAGTTCTTAAGGTTCGTAGTTCCACTGAGGGGGATCCCATGCACGAGTCCTGAGCAGTGATTTTTTTTAGTTCCTTCCAGTCTGCATCCCATGTGCTTTCCTTGCACTACATTTATTTTTAATTTCTTCTTCTAGTGATGCTGTTTTGTTGTCCTTCCCAGGCTGTGGAGCTGCAAGGCAGGGAGGCAGAGTTGAGGCGACAGGAGGCCTTCTATAAAGAGCAGTTGGCCCGCATTGAGAAGAAGGTAAGGCCAAGATTTTTGTCTTTATTTCTGGCCCCACAGGGGTAGGACACGGATCTGTGTGGATCCAAATGATAGAGAACCAAGAAGTGTTGTGCTGCAACCTAGAGCTGGCAGCTCCCAGTGTCTGATTTGCCCCCCACCCCTTATGTGATAGAAAAGCTGTACAAATTTTTTGAGCAACTTGCATTTGAAAGATAAAGGTTTTTTTAACTGGATGATTCTTAAAAAAAGATTTCTGGTAGTTCAAACTCCATTATCTTTTTCACCATGGGATTTAGGTGAAAGCTAAATTGAAAGCAAAACAAGTGCCCTGTTTTTTATTCCTTTTGTTAGAAATCCTTTCCTAAATAAAAAAAATCTTCTACCACCACAACATAAATCTTGCTATAAATATGAATTAAAGTTGTATTATTAATTTTTCTCTGGGGAGTCAAACAGTTCAAAGAGTGGTGCTGCAGTACACTGCCTGCTTCTTGCTGGATAAGCCTTTGAAATGAACATGATTTAAAGAGACACTGTCAAGCATCTTTTAAGCCTGAAATGACCTTTGAAAATCCATTTAGGGATTTGAATCTCTCCCCTGAACGTGGGATTTGCTTCTCTGTTTAATTGTTTACCATGATGAGTTTTTAAAAATTGATGCCATAAAAATAGGAGCAGCCATGCTGTTCCTTATGAACTAATGTGTTCTTCACTTCCTGGCAAAATGAAATAATGTTATAAGTAGTCTTTATTTTTTAATAAATGTGGAGAATAATCTTCTCCAATTTGAAGCAATTAGACCTCCTGACAGGGAGTTGCATACATTCGACTTGTAGTTGTGTTATGTGACTAAAAAGAAATGCAAACAATGAAAAGGATGGGTTGTAAAGAGACGGAGAAATCAATCAGTTTTACTACCAACGTGTAGCAGGATGGTGAGTATGGAACTTGGGAAAATTGTAGATTATAGAAACTGTAGGAAGCTGTTGGCATATCTATTCCTTTTTTCATTCCCTGCTACTGTAGGATTGTCCACGCTGCATTTTTTTAAGCCATCAACGGTAAAACGTGCCTGTGAGCAAATTCACATGATACAATTTTGCAACACTTTAATCTGTACAATTCATTAAAAAGAAACTATTAAAACTTCCACTCAGTGTTGCATTCGTATTTTAAATTCTATTTCTAGATAATGGGGATTGTTCAGTGAAATTGCAAACAATCTAGCAGCTATCGTTCTAATTATCACAGTTGTCCATATGTTCATGTGCAAAGGGAATTTTTGCAATTTCTTGGTCCCATGCTGAGTGCTTCTATTATATTCTTCTCTCTGGATCTGGTTTCATGAAGTGGAAATTACAGGGAAAACCTGTGTGTCTGTCCTTTATGGACAGTGGAGTGGGGAGAAGTTTGTGTCCAGCCTTCATTGTCCTCTTTTTGAAATCTTTTGTTGTAGTTTGTGTTTTCAAGTCCATGTTCCTTGCTACAGGGACACCTTTGTAAACAATGTGATGGATATTTTAGCACAGGATCTTCTCGGGGGAGTAAGGTGGGCTGCCCATAGTCCTATTCAATCTGCAGAGCTACAGAGAAACTATCTTCTAGTTGTTATATGTACAAAAGCAAGTAGATAAAAAGAACAGGTTTTCTTTCCTCTCTTGAAACACTGGATAGTTTCTGACCCTTAAACACTAGCATTTTGCTGGTAATAAAATAGAAGAATGCCTCCAACCGTTAGTCTGGATTGGAGTGGGAGGTGGTGGGGGCTAGAAGGGCAAGGAGAGAAATGTACTTGAAACACTGTAATAAAGCTTAATTGTATTAGTTTTGAAAAAGGTTTTTGATCTTCTCTGTGGATAATTTTATTCCTATAATGGCTGGAAAGATGGAAAATGCAGCACAGAAAAATCTTTTTTATTAGCTGTTGCTTTTATATAATTCTGCTTTTATTTGTGGAATACACGCAGACCTTGACATTTATTTATTTATTTATTTATTTATTTATTTTTCTTTCCACTGTGCTAAAGCTTTCCAACTCAGGCTTAGATATATTTTTATATATCTGTGTATATGTGTGTCTATATTAGAAAAAAGCTCTCAGTAAGGGGATGGTGGGGGAGAGCTCTGAAATAGAATTTTGCTTTCTCTGCTGTTCTAAGAGGAGATGGTCACTTGAAGTGTGGTCATTGGTAGTTCAGAGGTGTTTGGCAGTGAGTGAATGAATATGATGGCTCAGTGTGGAGTTAGCAAGCTGAAATTTCTCCTTTTAAGGATCAGGCTATCAGGAATTCCCCTCTCTCCTCTCCTGCTGTGCCCAGGTTGGTTTTGTCTCCACTTCTGCATGATAACAGAATTCAGCAGTATGAGACTTAGAGATGTATTTTTGAAGGATGTTTTGAACTGTTGATGTTAAAAACCCAGTACCTTCCCAGTAGGATGCTAAAAGTAATTGTGTTACATACTCCTTGCAACATGCGATCTGCTCAGTGAATCAAACACAGAGACTGTCCTGTTTCTTCTGACAGTGGTCAGTTTGCAAAGGCTTTGAAGGAAGAAGAAGAAAAAACCTCACCAAAATAAAGCCACAAAGAAAACTTCTGGAGAGCAGCTTTGTGAAGAGTCTTCCTAAATGTTGTCAGTTGGAGCAAGACACGTGCCCTGCTGCACAAGAGTTTATTTCCATTCAGTATTTTTATTCACTGAAAGTTGGATTAGTGCCATTGTTCTTCTATGCATCTCAGGCATTTTTCCTGTAGCCCTGTTTAGCTCTGTGCCTCCAACATCCTGTGGCAGTGTGTGCCACAGGTTAACTTATATACTCTATAAGTTCTCTGTTATCAGTTTCAAATATTTTTTTGCATTTAATGTCCTTTATGTGAAAGAGATAAAGGAAATTCTCTTCATTATTTATTATCTGCAGACTTCTGTTCCCTCTTTTACCTTCCCATGAAGCTGAGCAGTCCTTACCTTTTCAGCCTCTGCTTGTGTGAATGGTTTTTTCCAGGTTTCTCATTCTACTTGTTTGTCTTTTGGCACTTTCCCCCTAGCAGCTCTGTCTTTGAGAGGTATTGACCAGAATTGAACTCAGTAGTTCCCCTGAATGCAGCAGATTGTGTGAATACATTATCCTTTTATTTTGTAATCTCTGAAAGAGTACTGTAATCTACTGGACAGAGCACAGAATTGGAAGGAAAAACCTGCTCATTTTCTAATAGCCGTTTCTCTTTTGGGAGTTTGAAACAATTATTTAGTCCATCTATCTATCTCAGTTATTCCATCTATATGATGGAATAGCTTATAATGGAAGGGCAAAGTGTTGTGAAACAGTAAAGCTATAAAAATGCTAAAAAGGCTTTGCCTTTAGTTTTGCATGAGATGAACTATGAGTGTACCTTATTTCAAACGGATCTTGAGAAACTCAGTTTCTCCAGACAGTCTTATTAAAATTTTCACGGGAAAGGGCATGTATGAAAAAATAATTTCAGTGTTTCAGCTTTTGGGGTTTTCCCTGCATCTTCTACTAAAGCACTGGAAGAAATGTGACAGTGAGTGCAGCAGCGCTGTGTCACACTAAGGTCCATATAGTTCAGTATGCTGGTCCTGATTGTGACTGAATCTCCAGGGATAACTGTAAGAGCTGAACTGATGGGAAAAGAGGTTGTGGAGTCTCCTTCATTGGAGGCAGTCAAGGAACATCTGGGCACAATCCTGTGCCATGTGCTCTGGGATGACCCTGCTTGAACAGGGAGGTGGTACCAGATGACCCACTGTGCCCCATTCAGTGATCAAAGCAAGGTTGTGGGGTACTTGCCCCAAATGCTTTGACCATCCTGGCTAGTCATTTTTGGAACTTCTCCTCACGTGTTTAATCCTCTGAGAGCTGTGAGCCAGGACTGTGTGCTCGGGATGCGGGGAGACCGTGAACATGTGTGGCAGCTGTGTCAGAATCACTGTTTGGTTCTCTGTTTCTTTGTAGTGCCTGACACTTGATTTGCACTTCTGACTTGTGTTGAGCGAATGCCACACACTGCTGCCACTGGCAGCCTTCTGCTGTTCTGAGTGCAGACTTGAATATGTACAGTGGGTGCACTGGGATTATACCAATGCTGGGATTATTCTTCCTGCTGCACCCTTCATTATCAGTTTGTCAGGGGTTATGTGTGTGGGAAGGGATGGTAGGCTTTGTTCTGCATGCAGTGTGGTGCACACTTCTTAGAGATTTTTAAAATCAAGTTTTATTGAACAAATTCCTTGCAGAGGATCATTACACTGGTAAAACTGTTTGTCGTCCTCAATCTAGCCCTGACAGTTTGTTGTAGTTGTGTGTTTCTGTCTCTTGGGTCACTTGCATGTTTTTGTTTTGGAGTGCCTGAAATATTTTGGTAATCAGAAAAATTAGAGGGAAAAGCTCCTTTGAGCTGACTGTTTCTTATATGACTATGTGTGATTGCAGGGTTGGAGCTGGTGATACAGACATTGCATTCCACACCTGTGTTTCCAGTGTGACTGTCTAATCTCCAATAAGTAATCCAGTAATGAGACCTGACTAATTTGTTATAAGTGGTTAAACTTCTAACTCTGACTTGTTAGAGTAATTTTACATCTCATCCATGTAATTTGAATTGTTTCATAAAATGTGTGTCTTCTCTCAACTGTTTTGAACGAGGTTTTGTACTGTAGTGTTTCTCTGGGTAGAAAGAATAAGAGTTAGACCTAACAATCTATAGGGAGAACCTTAGAAACACTCAATTTGAGAAGCTCAAGATGATATTTTTTCATGCATTTATTTGTTACTGAGAAGCAGGGAGGGAAATGGAGGGAGCTTGTTGTAAATAGTTAATACATATACTGCTCAAAACTGGGATTTTTATTAGGGATTCTGTGTATACTTTGTCCTGCTTTCTCCAAGTGGTAGAAACATTCTTTAAAAAGTATCGTAAGAAAGAAATGCAGTCTCTCCTGGGACCCTTCAGATGCCAGGAGATTTCACTTAGCATATTAGTTGTATACCTTCTCCCAAGTAAATATTTGTTTGACTCCTTTTGCTATTTGGCCTCTTGCTGAGTTTACCCTGACAAAAGCTAAGGGCAGTGCTACACTACAACAAAAACACGGGCAGCTCTTTGGAGTAGTGTAAAACAGCAGAGAAAGGCTGAAGGTAATCTTGGAAGATAAAGTGAAACTCCTTGCTGTAGATGATGCCTCTTCTTTGTTTGGATTTTCTTAAGCTCTGGCTCCCATGTTATCTCCTGTTAGGCGGCTGTGGACTGCTGTGAGCAGTGGGTGCATTAATATGCAACGTTTTTCTGCTTGTATTTTTTCAGAGCAGTAAGTAGCACAAGAGGTATTCATAAGCTGTAAAGTATTTGTGCAAGTGGGAAAGGAATGCATTGAATACATACCTTTTTTATTAATAAGGTCGACTGCACCTTTTTCTCTGCTTGGCTTCACAAATCTTGTAATTTTGTGTGTGGCATTCATCTTGTTTGGTTTGTTTAAATTAATCTCTTTTTGCCCTTGTTCTTCCCATTTAATTCATGTTTGTAAAGCATTTAGGATGTGTAAAGAATGGGAGGCAAAGTTATTTTTGTTTGTTATTCTTATTGGCCTTGATCCTTCTTCTTGGAGCTGTCTCCCACTTTGGTGTGCCAAGGTCACCCTTACATGCAAGTCCACTGTCATTTCTGGTTTATGGCTGGTAACTTGTCTCAATAAAAATTTCTGCAGAGAAAAAGTGATAGAAGCGTGGAAAAAAAAAAAGCCTCCTAGAAAAATACGTTCATGTTGGATCTTCATCATCAGTTTAAAGCAGACTCTGTGGGACTGCACAAACTGATATCACCTGGCAGAAGTAGCAGGGGATTTCTTTCAAAGGGGATGAGAAATCCATTCCTTGAGCTGGGATGCCAGGCTTGTCTGTATCCATGAGACCTAGGGGTCACTCACCTGCCTTTGAAAAAACAAGCTGTGTTCAGGTGTTACCTTCAACCAACCCTCTGCCCTCTCAGTAGGGGTTAAAGATTCAGTGCCCTTTGGTAAATGGATTGATAGGTCCTGGCAGGTGCCACTGACACCATTTGCTTTCTCCTGTAATGTCCTGGGTCTGTGTGTGAGCTATTGCCATGTGTGTAAGGGCTGCTTTGTTTGCCTCCAGTCACAGTCTTGCAGCCATCAGCTTATTGCTCCATCCAGTGCTGTGAGTACCTGGAGGAAGAACAGCTAGTGTGAAATGAAGTTCTGGTCTCAAAAAATGTGTTTCCCTTTCAGAAGAATTTCTTGTCCCCATCTCCATAATTGAACCTTACAATATCTTCACAATTTCAATTTCTTTTCTTATCTGATTTGTTGAGTTCTCTATTCATCCCCAGCCCTTCCTGCAAGCCCTTCCTCTCACAAAACCACCAGTGCTTTCTTTGAACCTACAACATCTATAATCCAAAAAAGCAGTTTGCCTCTCAGGCCAGTAGAGCAGTACAGCAAAGCACCCAGTTCATCAAACTGTTGATTTAATCTTCTGAATACAAGAATAATCCCCAGTGTAGTTTCTGAAATAGGCTGACAAGATCCATCCTAATCATTCAGATCGCTTCCAGTCGCTCAGGTTGCCTGTCTGGGGCTGTGTGGATGCTGCTCTGAGGTGGCAGTGGCTCTATCAGTCTCCCAGGGCACAGGCTTTGATTAGAGAATTGTAGATCCTGTCCTATGCGTGAATTAAATTTCTGAACGGGAACAAACTGAAAAAGGAACAAACCTGAAATCATCATCTGAACCGGTTCCAACCTCCCATCCTCTCCTCCTTTGCAGTTTTTCTCAGACATTAAATGTCATGCTGGGGGAGAAGGAGGGAGGGCAGCATCCCTGATTTCTGCTTTCTGTGGGTATCCATTAGGGCTGAACAGCATCTAGAGGAGGCTAATGTTCCTTGTAGTCTCCCCTTCTGCAGGGAGAGGTTCTTTCCTTGTTGCTGTTGGCCAACACAAACTGACTTCAAGTACCTTGTGCTCAATTCACCCATTTAATGGCTTTTTTGCTGAAAGCTTGTGAAGCTCAGTAGTTAATATACCTCAGTACACAGCTTTTAGAGATCAGATAAATTGATTGGTAATTTGATGAACTCAAAGAACATCTATAATAGGGTAACTAAAACGTGTTAGATGTCAGCACAGCCTCTCTGCCTTCTCTGCAGTGTGTACGTTCTCTCTTCAATATGTGTTGACTGGTGTACAGTACATTACATCAAATTACAAGCAGCCTCTATGCAAACAGCAGCTAAGTGTTTGCTTCCTCCTCAGCCTGCACGATTAGCGCAGAGATGCGTTTGCAGTCCGTGTGCTGAAGGGTGAACTGTCAGAGCCTTACAGGGATTTTGTTTCTCTGGCATTTAAGAGTACCTTTGCAGAGGGAGAGAATGATGCTTATGGGCTGCTTCATCTTGGAGGAATCCATCCTCAGGCTCGACTTGTGAAATAAATGTGGCAATGTGTGGTTTGAACTTAGTGTCTTAACACTGAATTTAGCAGCTGAATTTAGATAACAATCTGGTATCTGGTCTCATCAGTGTATCACTATGAAGACTTGTTAAAGGCAGAACAAAAAGACCTAGAATGTGATCTTGTCTCTTTGTTAGAACTCAACACTGGAGCATTTGTCAAGTCTAGTCCAAAAAGAGCAAAACAAGAGGTTCTTTTGTCTTACTTCTGAGAGCTTTCCCCATTATCTAATATTTCTGATACCCTTCCTCAGCACTTTTTATTCAACCCAATTTTCCCCTAATTTCATTCATTTTCTCATTGCCTAATAATTTAAATTTCTGATTCCTCCCTCTTTGTTTACATGCTTGTTTATAAGCAGGATTGGTATTTATAAATGTGTGTATTTATATTTATATAGATAACACTGTTACCAGTGAAACCAGTGCTGCTTTTCTAATGGAAAGCAGCACTCAAACACACATACCCCCCCAGGTGTGCACACACGAACTGTCTCTCACCTGTTTTTACTGAGGTGCAGTTGTACCTCAACAGCAACTACATCACCCAGCTGCAATAAATACCAGTGCTGCCTGTTACTTCTGTGTAATTCACCAACCAGTGTACAATTAATTTCTGGCCCTGTTATTGCAGTATTGGCTATTTTATGAAACTGTAGAGAGTTAGCACAGTGAATTGATTAAATGTGTTCCAGACCTTAGGCTGGAGTCTGTGTGTCTGCTGGGATTTCGATGATTGAAGCTTGTGCTTCTCTTGGGATATTCCAGATTTAGACTTAGTCTTGGAAATTGGTTCAGGTAGACTAAACTGCCCTGTGTGTGGAATTCACTTGCATAAGAGCCTGACTTTGGGGAGTCTGAGATTTCTATTTCAGCTCACAGTGGTCCTTCCACATGTAGCAGGAAAAATACATTGCTATTGTGACTTAAAAATAAAGCCAAGACCAGGGTTTGTTTTGAAAAGGTCCTTAAAATTATGTCTCTGCCCTTACAGAATATGCTGTCATCATGTTAATGGAAAATATGGCTAATAGTTACTCTATAAATTGACTCCCCATAACATCTCAAATTTGTGCTGAATTAAGTAGTCCAAAGATCAGACTTTAAAAAGGAACTACTCTGTGTTTACAGCGGCTGTACCTTCTGAAGTGTTTAGTAGTTTACTGTGGGTGTGTTAAATACATGTTTCATGACAGCCTGGGGCCACTTCTCTGAAGGTTTTTTCCCCATCTGCCAGTCATTTTAAAGAAACATAAATAAAAGAGCTACTCCAATTTCTTGAACATATAATGCACATTCCCCTGAGACCAGGGTGACTCAGAAGTAGCTTGTAAATAACATGTTCAATGTTTTTAAATAGATGTGTACCATCAGGCTTGCAATGAGGTCTTCAGCCACAGCAAACTTGCTTTGCCTGTCACAGAATCTAATCCTGCAATGATGAGGGGTGGGTTTTTGTTTGGCTGGTTTTGGGGTTAATTGGTGGTTTGCCCATACATTCTGCTGCCCCAAGGATGATCCCAGTCACAGTTTGCTGTTAAACACCTTTGCTCAAATGAAGATTTCCTGGCTCACCCATTTGCATTTTAGCCCCATTGTAAATAAACAGGAAATAATGGCAAAATTTTGTTTTGTTTTTGTTAAAAACAGTAAACATGCATCTCATATGCAGTAGAACTGTCTGGGAGTCAAACCCTGACAAATGTGGAGAAGAGGTTGTCCTGGCAGGTGTTCAGCAGTGGAGTGGCCAGCAGGTGAAAGATGTTGCCCTGCACAGAGGATAGCAACAGTGAGGAATGGCCACAGGGCCAGGACACACCGAGAGGCTGCTGAATCTGTGCCCGTCTCCAAGAGGCCACAGAGGAGCAAGAGATGGGAGAAGAAAATGTGGCAGCTGAGATAAAGCTCTAAGCCTCTGGTTTGAGAAGACTTGTAATAACTAGGTTATTTTATGAGAAGAGCTAGCTTTTCCTTCCCAGTTATTGCATTTCAAGTCTTTTAATAAGAAAACCAGCTTAATTCCTTCTCCTTTCTTCTCCCTCCCCATTCTTCTGAACAGGAGCCAAATTCCTTCTTTCGTAATTTCAAGCTGCAAGGTTACTTTGAGCTCGCACGCCTGGGTCAATTGAGAAGTGCCTGGGTTGTGGATTTTTTTTCCCCTAGGGCTGTCTCATGATGTACTGGACGGTACACAGAAATCATCTAATTTGCCCTGAAATGCAGCAAGCTTTGAACTGGCTGGACTGTGGTTCTTGATCAGAGATGATGACTCATATGGGCATGTAAAAATGCTGTATTGTGTGCCTGTCTGAGCATGTATATGCATTTTTTTAACCTCATTTTTCATAATAGTTATGTATACCACAGCATTTCCTTTGGCTGTTTAGGGAATTAAATGTAGTGTATGAGACCTTTCACCTTTAGGTCATTTGTTGAGATGCAGCTTCCGTTCACAGCAGCAAAAAGCCATTACTGCCTGATGGCTAATCACTCATTCGTGTGGCACTGAGATAACTCTTCCTTCAGTTAAGAGACATGGGTTTGTTGCAGGAAGAACAAAAAAAAAAAATCCCCCATAATAGTGTCCTAGCTGTCTGTATCTTAGCTGTTCTGTGAGAGGCACAGAGCATCCCAGGGAGGAACACAGCATTTGTCCTTGCCGGCTGAAGACAGGACAGTGCTGGGTTTTAAGTTTGTGTGTTCATTTGCTCTGTGGAGAGAGGGATTTAGCTCTGGGTCTGAAGTGTTTGTGGTGTTTGCTTTTATCCTCTCCTGTTGTTGCCCAGCAAAAGCATAGTTCTGTCCCTTCTTTGTGTTCCTGTTGTCTGAGCTCAGGCTGTCCCCAGTTGAAGGGCTTGAATCTTTTGCTTGGTCTTGTCCAAGATATAGGTGAAATACTGATACTTTTTTTTCATGAGCCTGAAAAAAATACCCAGTTAGAACAAACCCTGTTTCCCAAGCCTCGTTTTGTTACAAAGTTTATCAGCTACAGCAACAAACCCCTGATAATAAGGATGCTTATACCAAAATGTTTCTCCTGGAACTTTAAGCCTACCTTTATTTCCTCTGCATTTAGTGCCAAGTTCAAGATCTGTTGTTGCTTGGGTGTAATACTCTTTACTGTCAGACACTGTGTTTAGAGGTTGAATTCTGAGTAGATTTAGCTTGTGTCTATGGCTGTGTGGTACACCATGCATGTGACATTCCTCCATTTACGTTCCTGAAAAGCCTTGGCAGCAAGGCATTGTGAGATTTTTCAGGTTTAATGTTAATAACTAATTATTCCTATTTTTGGTTAATGGGTTAAAAGTGAGACCTGCTTTGCTGCCTTTGCTCTGCCTGGATTCTGTAGTGAAAGTACCATAACTAAGCTGGTGATGACTGAAAGCTGTGTAAGGCCACGGGTGACATCCTGCCCCAGGGTTGTGTCTGGAGTGGTCTCTGCCAGAGTACAGGAATGAAGGAGTTGTGTGGCTGCCCCTGCTCTCTGTGGGTGTTTGATTTTCATGTTAATATTTATGGCTCAATAGCCCCACTGTGAAAATGCCTCTCGCCGTTGACTGGAGGTCTGTGGTCCTTCTGGGCTTCTCTTTGGAGCCTTCCCTCTTTGCCAGCTGCAGAGGTGTCTCTTCAATGCTTCTTTAAAGGAGGCAGAACAGCTGCATTAAAAAACAGGTGAAAGAGAAGATTGCTAAAAGCAGAGAGAATGAGCCTGTCAAATGATGGAAAGGAAATTGCTTACAAATATTTTCTGATTTCTTTCTTATCCCTTCTGCCATCCTTTCTCCTTTGTCCTCCTTGTGGTTTATTTTTATCTTAGGATAAACACTGTATTTATTTTCTGTTTGCTGTGTGGAGAATTTCAATCTTTTGAATAGCAAAATACATATAAAAAGATACTAGTATTCCTTTCTCTGGAATAACTGATGCCTTGCAGGGAGAACTAGAGGTTATGTGACAGTGGTATTGTAAAGGCAGGCCAAAGGAATCTGTTAATCAGTTTTCTTTTTCTTGTTGTCAATGTTTTGTTTTATATTTTATTTTCCTTTTTTAAATAATAATCAATATTTCTTTGTAGAAATAGCTTAATAACTTTTTCTGCCACCTGTAAAATATTGTTGCTTTATAATATTTGTCCAACATTCCCTAATAAAGGAGAAAGACATAAAGTTATCCTTTGTAATACTATTTTTGAGCTGTGAAGCTGGGAACTTTTTCCAGGTATTCATTAACTGAGATCTCTACCTCACTGGAATATAAGTGAACATTGTCCCCGTTTTAAAAGTGAGACCTTAATGCTTAAGGTTAGTATTTTCTATAATAGCTATTGTCTCTTCACTTTTTGGTTGTCCGGGTATGGTGTATTTCTTCAGATGTGCTGATTACCCATAAGTTGAGCTTGAAGTTTTGAATAATGAGCTCCTGAGCATCTCCAGACAGAGCCGCGAGCCAGCAGGCACTTCTGAAAGCGCGGATTTGTCTGTGTCATTAACCGTGTACAGTGACCTGTGAAGTCCTAGCGGTCTTTTTGGCTGTAATCATTAAACCAGCCTCTCCTACTGGATAAAATGGGAAGAGAGCCTGCAAGCACAGTGAGAGAACCTTGACTGAAAATACAAATATCTTCAGAAAATGCTCTGGGAGTAATAGTAATAAAGAAAAAGTACAGTGGCAAAATAAATTGCTGCTGATACAATTTTTCTTCCTCTCTCTAGTTTGCCTCTAGTATGGCAGTTTTTCTCCCTTCGATAAATAAATGCAAAGATGGGAATCACTGCCAAAAACTGTCACATTTCTGGAACTTTCAGCCCCTGATTATTCACATTAAGCCTCTTCCCCCCCCCAGCAGTACAGTATTCTGAATATGTACACCCACCATTCTGTCAGATCTGTGCAGTCTGCGTCTGGTTCATCTTCTGTGTCTTTGATGTGCTCCATAACGTAGGCAAAGAGAGGTCTGATAGTCTCTCTAAAAACCTGACAGTTTGTGTGACAATCTGTCCACGAATCCACAGGCTCCTTGTCAACCAAATGAGCCTTTGAATATCAGAGGTTTCAGAACAGTGCTTGCAGCATTGCATATGCACCAAGGGGAGAGTACAACAGGCTTCCTTGTAACCTGAGAGATGTCTGCGTTTTCCTTAATCATTCCAGGGACATCTCATCATTGCTTGTTGGCTGGTTCTCAGCCCTGCACATGTCGGGGTTATTTAGCAAAGCTTGATTTACTGGAAACTGCACATGGAGAATAATTTGTAGTTGGGGGTAGAGGAAAAACCCTGTGAGGAGGTGGAACTTCCAGGCTTTGGCTTACTCCTGTTTTTCAGCGGTTTTTTGTTTGTTTCTTATAGTGACTCTCTTCCTTGCAGTTCCTTTGCCCATGCAAGTATATGGATGTGATGCATTTTCTTCAGTATTCTCCAGTTCTCTTGCACATCTGCCTTTCTCTGGGAACCCAGTGCATTGCATTCCTTAGCTACCTGTTGTATAAAAGGATGGGGTCATGAATTTAACATAGCTTTTTCTTTTAACTGGGACAGGAACTGTTAACTGGACCAGCTGCTGCAGTGTATAAATGGGACTTAGGGATATTCTCAGCACAGAAAGATGGGAGTTTTAGCTGCAGTATGACTGTCCGAGGTGGTGGGAGTTTTGTTGGAGGCTCTGTCAAATACCAGCTTTGGCATGACGGCATTAAACCTTAGTTAAAATGTTCCTTCCTTCCTTCCCAAAATAAGCTCCTGTGACAGGCCTGACAGGGGAATGTGCTTCGTATCTTTTTATTGTATGACAAGTACTTGATGGCTGCCAATTTTGTTTAGTAGGGTTTTTTCTTCTTTATTTCCCCTTGAAAGTACTGGTCAGCCTTTGAGTGAAACTTTCACCTGCATTTCTTAGCACTCCTGATATTCTGGCAATTTCCTTCTTCCTCTCTTCTCCCTTTCACTTAGCATGGATTCTCTGCATTCCTGTCGCTCTCTCATGGACAATGCCCGGTTGTTTGAGGCAGCATCCTGTGATCTTGGAGTTCATCCTGGTTGTATGGTGGATCTGCTGGTAGGACCCAGGTACCCCTGCAGGATGAGTTGTGCAGCTGCCCAGCACGGATGCTGGGATTTGGCAGGTGGTGCTGTAACCTTAATGCCATGGGCACCACGTTATCTGTGCAGGTCAGCCAGTGCTGGACTTCTCTGAAGCAGGTGCTGAAAACTCTTGATGTTTAATCAATGCCTGGGAAGCCTGTTTACCTGCACTTGTCAGGTATAATTGATTCGGGCATTTACTGTGAATTCCTCACCTTAGCTAAACTTCCAGCTGGGAGGAGAGCAGGGTGATACTCCCCTACAGCAGTTTTGGTGTTAGTCTGTGCCTTTCACGATGCTGTTGCTGTCCTTGTCAGAAAGCCTGAGTTACCTGCTGGCATTTTATGGCCTTTCTCTTTGAAGCTGCTTTTACTTTCCAGAGTTTGTTTAAAGAATTGGCAATGCTTTGTTTATAGTCTTTCAGATGAGTGTGCTTTAAAGCAACCTCATATAAACACAGTGTTTCTTTCTCTTTTCTCCTTCTTCCCCTTTTAATTGCTTCTGTAGTAATAATTTCTTTTTTGCTGGTTGTCTTTTTGACTTGGAGATAACACGAGGCTTTTCTAAATGTTTCCAGTGAGGCACTTGTAGCTTTTGGAAGTCCCTAATACCATTTTGCTGTGGGGTACCTGTTTTAATTAGACTCTTCCCAGGGTGCCTTCATTGAGACAGTCTGATTCTGGTGTGGGATCACAGTCTGGGTCTGTAAACCCATTTTCACTTGGATGGAGCACCTCGGTGTAGGACCCTGGTTCTGGGAAGTCCTGGGATGCGTATTTTTATTTGAGTCACCGTGTGCTTTAGGGACTGTAGCTTAACCTTTTTGTACCTAGTTTGTTATCCACAGGATAAAGGCAGCCATGTTCCTTCTCCCCAGCTCTGCCTTCCTCAAGCTTTGTGGAGATAGGTGTACTGTGGGATTTTATCTTTGAGAAGCTTTCTAGATATGCTACAGAATTAATATTTTGCTTTCAACTCAGGATAATATTGCAGACATGAGAAGATCTGCTCAAAGAGGAATGTACTTCTGCTCCTGACTAGTTTAACTTGCCTGTGTTCTTACTGTGGACACTACTCTCTTTATGCTTTCTCTGAATCTTAATCCAAAATTTATGATCTCACAGCTTATTGCCGAAGGAAAGAATAGAATGACACAAATTCAATGCTCTCATTTCATTATTGGTCTCAGCGGGAGGAGTGGATGAACCCACACATGAACAGCAAACAACAGAGCTGTGTTTAGAAGTTGGCTTTGGCTGAAAAAAATCTTTTTTTTCTGTATCAGCAAGCTGTTTGTAGTTCCTTGCATCTTTTCTCTGTTACCTTTTGAGAAAAAAAGCATATGAATTTTCAAAAAAGCAGTTTAACCCTTAACTTCTGTGCTCTAGTGATATGCTCTATAGGCATGTTTCTCTTCCTTGTTAATTGGCTTTTATTTGTATGTGCACTTGATGGGAAGGAGGAAATGTGTATGATCTCTTTGAGCTAACTGCTGGCTGATACCAGCAAATGGGCTGAGCAGGAGCTCAGAGGAGCGAGCTCAGGAGGTGAAGAGATGATTTCTTGCAGCATATTCTGAAATTCCCAAACTCCCTGTTTTGGACCAAAGCTGATAGCAGTGATTGATTGTGTGAGTTGATTTTAACACATCCGTAGGGTCATCCAGTGACCAGATTGGTTCGGCTCATCTGGCTCTGTACCTGTGGGAGGGATGCAGGTACATGGGGTAATTTTTCAAATCTGTTAGGAGCCATTTGCATGAGACTTCTGAGTGGTGAGAATGAGCAGCCTGACCTACAGTGTGTGTGACCCAGGACCCAGTGAGGTATGGGGAACCTGGGTGTACCTTTGCTTCCCTGAGGCACTGCTGAGAGCAAAGGTGGCTCCCAAAGCTGGCAGTGACCAATGTTTCTCTGTAGCTTCCCGGAGTTCCTCATGGCAGCAGCTGCATCCAGGACATGTGTGTGTTGTCTGTCCCCAAGAGTGTGCAGGCAGGCCACAGTTGTGCTGCTTCTCAGGATGGTGTGAGGTCTTATTTCTGGCTTCAGAAGCAGCTGGAAGGAGGAAATTTGAATGTCTCCCAGCTGACATTTGATTTGTAAGAAGTAATCTTTGCTTTCCTTACCTGTTTCTCTCACGAATTTGCAATGCCACGGCATGTATTGCCCCTCTCACAGCACTGCCTCTTGTGCTCTTTTGGATTTGAGAGGGGCTTGCAAAGAGCATTTTGCTGGAAGCTGGTGAGTGTGGATGTCAGGAGAAGGGATCGAAGCAACACGTCTGTCAGGTGCGAGGCAGATCGTACCATCTAATCCCCCGGCTGTCGTCTGCAGCATTTGTCAAGGCCTCTGCTGCCCTGCTCCATTTCATCAGAGCTATCACTGGCATTCATCTAGGCTGGCAGCATTTCAACAGCTGTTAATCCTCTTTGTATCTCTAAACACTGTGACCACTGACAAGCTTCTATATTCTGGGGTGTCAAAATACCTCAAGATAGCTGTGGTGATGGTGGTTGGATTTGTTGGTTTTAAATCAAGACACCTTCTGATCTACTGACCTGGACTGAACCTGATGAAGAAATCTTTGTCCCAGTATCAGGTTTTTAATGCTGCAGCTTGATGTTCACAAATAATTTCACCTAAAATCTGATTAATTTCCAGTTCCTCATGCTTGTTTTGCTCGATTTTCTGTTCTACATGTTACCACAAGTAGCACATGTTTCATCGAAGTTGTAAGGAATGTGGTTTAATGTCAGTGTGAGAATGAGCTGGCAGGGTTTCTCTTTATGCTTCAAGTACTTTCCCTCCTGAAATAACCCTGAGAACTCAGTCTTGTGCCATAATGTTTTCTTGCTTTCTTTGCTATATGTTCTGGAAAGGGCCTGGGCAGTGTAGTGAGGTGTAGTAGTGTGAGTGTTGGAGTTTCTCTGCATGTTTGCAGCCAAGGAGGAATGCTGAATTAAAATTAGTCCAAATTTAGCTCTAAGTTTTAAAATTGATTCCCTTTGGAAGGGAATTTTTAGCACAAGGGTGTTTCGGAAGAGTGGAGAGCAAGGGTATAGCAGCAAATCTGTTGTAGAAAAACAGCAGGGTAAAGTGGTTCTGTTGCACTTTAGGCTCTGGTTATGTGTTTTTACAACTTCTTGGTGTTTTTATTATTTGCTACGAACCATCATTTAATAGCAGGGAAAAATCTTTCAAACTAGCATTTCTTTGCTTAGTTTGTTTGTCCTCTCTGGAGAGCTATCTCCCCATATGACAAAGCTCTGATGTTTTGAAGTTGACTCCCCTAAGGCTCAGCTTTATTGAGAGAAGTGAAACATTTTAGGTGGTTCATTCATTCTTTCTGTGTCTTTTGTTATTTGAGCCCTTACGGTGTACTTTGGTCATGTTTTTAAACTTATTTCTGCAACTAAGACTGCCAGGAGCTTTATTTAATAATAGTTGAGGTCTTATGTTCAACTTTTTCTTTGTGAGCTGCCATTTTATCTCAAGCATCAAATATTGTGAAAGTAAATTAAAAGCAGCGTTCATGTCTTGTAATTTTGTGTGGAATGTTCTCTCTTTTACTGTACCACTGAATATCGTTTTATGAAGATTAAGGTCTTCACTGAGACTATAGGCAGCTCAAACTTTGTTTCAAGTGCAAATACCACACCTTGATCCTTCTGAATAGCCCTTGTGTGAAGGTGACCCTGCTGAAGTTGGAGGAAGTGCTCAGGTTGTTCCTGGCTTAGCTCATCATTTGCAACCATATTATAAATCCCTGGAATGTTTTAGGCCACTGGAACGTTCTCAGCTGCCATAGCATGGTGGTTACACTGCTGAAAATGAAGCAGATCTTGTGTCTGAAGTAGTATAGACAAGAATATTTGGAAAAATATTCTCTGTTAGTGAAGCCCCAGATTACAGAACCTGCTGTGACTGTGCCCATGCTGAAAGGCCCTTCTCTTGCCCATTTAGCCCATTTGTTGCTCATTTAGTGTTTAGGACAAAAGGGAATGTGACTTTCCCAAGGTTGGAAAGGGTCTAAAGGCCAAGGAAAACATATTTGAAAAGTCTGCTTGTTGAACAAACTCAGATTTAAATGGTAGGCCCTGATTTTTATTACTTGGGGAAGCATTTAAAGGTACTGATTCATAGCATTAGAAATATGAGGTCTGAACCAACATAAGAGGCTCAGTTGGATCACATGCAAAGATGTTTCCTTTTCATTTTTAAAACTCAGCAGCTTTATCTGCAGGTTGAAGCTGTTCTGTGCCTCTCCTCAATCTTTGTGTGGTGTCCTGTGCCTGGTGGTTGCTCTGAGGCCAAGTCTTTTCTCCTTTCTCTCACTGAGGTTGTTGCCTCTCTGTTCAGGCTCTTGCTTGCCTGCTTTTAGCAGCTTCAGAATCCAGAACTAAAGCCTGGGTTCCTTTCCCAGCTGTTTTTGTCCATGTCCGTAGTTGATGTTGTTGAAGATGAGTCTGACCGAAGTGCTGGGCTGTTGAACTCTCTCTAATAAACTGGGTGAGGTTGTGCCACAACCACTTGAATCGACAGTACATCCAGCAAGTGATTCTGCTGGCTATTGTTCCTTTCTTTAGGTGGGTTAAACGTGACCTCATGCTGGGTCTCACATACAGCATATTTGTTCTTGTTTTCCTCTCCCGCTGCTGTTTCACGGCAGAGTGCTGCAGGCTAATACTATCTGATGGGGCTACTTCCTATTGTCTGAAAAATGTTTAATTTTGCTACCTTGCTTTCTCTTTTTCCCAGTTTCTCTCATTTTGATTTCTCAGATCTAGTCCCTTTGAGAAATCAGACAGTATGAAATATGAAAATTGCTTGGGTAGTAATTGGAGAAATGGTGAGACCTTTGAAGCCCGATGGAGATAACGCTTACATCTACTTATTCACATTATTTAATTTTTAATGGCAAATCTAATTAATGAAGCACAGGTCTTTTGGTTTCATGTGTGAATAAGTAACAGCAGGGAGCTGTAAGTCATGAGGTCTGTTTACAGGCCAGAGAAAATGGCACCATTAAAAGCTGAACTTTTCAATATAGGAAGGAGAAAAATTGATTTAATAGCATTGAAGTTTGACCACTCTGTAACAAGTAAGTAAACAAAAACACTAATGATAATTTGCCGGTAAAATGCATTTTGAAGTGTTTAGTCCTCCATGATTTCTCAGTTTAAATCTGTCTCTTAGGTCAAAGTTTGAAAAAGCAAAATCTGTTCTGTGGTTTTTTTGGTATGTAACATAAATTCAGGCACCAGAGATAAAACGCTTAAATATAGCACCTTGAAGCCCAGGCTCTGAAAACCTTTATAAACCTTCCAATTAGCTGAGCTTCACACAACTTCAGAGATACAGGCAGCTGTTATCCCTCACTTGCAGATGGAAAATGGTGACTTGCCCAAGATTGCACAAGTGGCAGAACCACTAATAGAACTTGAGTTATATCTGTCCTTTCCTTTTTCCAACCACTGAACAGTATGTGTCGGCTCATCATGCGCAGGACCACAGCTGCATTTATGGGAAAATAAATGAAGAAGGGCAAGAATAGTATTCTATATAAAATGACCAAATTTGGGGAGAGACGAGATAGCAGCTCGAACCGGCCCTAAATTAATAGCTGTCCTCGCTTTCAATACCATTTTGTCACTTTTTCTGATTGATTATTGCATATTTTCTGCTTGTGCCTTTTCAGAGTAAGAGCCTTGCAGATGAGCTCTGAGCGAGGCAGTTGCCAGTGGAGTCCAGCAGCTTTGCCTAAAGCCACTTTATCAGCGCTTTAGCAGCACAAGACCTTGTAGTGCAGTCGCTGGGGAAGTGCAGCCATTGCCTCCTGCTCATTGTGCCTGGGAGGCTCCTCAGTGCAGCCAGAGGAGGAATTCATCCTCCACATTTAGCGACTGAGCAGTTTTGAGCGAAAAGTCTTTCTGTGCAAGTTCAGGAGAGTTTAATGCAAACCTCTTAAGCCCTGCAGCAAGACACTCAAGACGCTGTTTGGCAGCGCCTTAACTGATACCTGATACGCCTCCCTATGTTGTTAAAAGGGAAACAGGCTGCATAATTTTCTTTTAAAGAATAAGTAATATAAGTAGAAGCACTGAAATGTAAAATGGATTTTCCAGTGCTAGCAGCCAATTTTGATACTTGCATGTCAGTAACTTACAAGATCCTTCACTGCAATTAATGATAGAAGAGAACAAAAACACGACCAAACTGAAAATAACTCTGTGCTGGAAACACCTTGTTTTTGTGGTTGCATGGAATAATCAAAACTCATGAGTGGTTGGTAGCGACCTTTTCCCCCTCTTTCCCTTCACAAAGGTGAAGCTTGGAATGAAGGATGTGTTGTGGCCTTGATGCATTTTGCTGAAAATAAAATTGACTTAAGCATTTCTGGTGTTCTTTGAACTGAATATTCTGTTTGTTGTTGGAAATTGTTATTAATTATAGAAGATGACTTTGTGACAAGGTAAGATCTGAGACGCCTTTAATTTTTAGAGCTGAGCATTCTATTCTTTGTTTCAGAATGCAGAGATCTACAAGCTGACATCCGAGCAGTACCAGGAGGCAGCCACCAAGGCAGAGGAGCGGATAAAGTGAGGAGCCCTTTTTTGTTCTTTTCAGCAGTTCCAGTTGCATTTCATAACATTTTGTGTGTAGCTTCTGGATGTTCCTGCAAACAGAGTGTGAAGTTACCTCCTGTCAGGTACTGAGGGGGCTGAGCAGGTGTAAGCTGGCATCCTCTCTTTCTGTGCCAAGCTTGACAGAGTTTAGTGTGAAGCTGATAGATCTTGCGAGGAAGGGTGAGGGAGAAGAGAGGGACTTAAAAAGTTAATATTAAATAGGAATATTTACTAGGGTTTTCAAAATAGCAATGGAACTTGTTTAATCTGTTCCAACTTTGACCCAGTGTATTTAACCTACACACTGCAGCATTGGGCTGGTGCATGAAAGTAGGAAAACCCACGCCAGTTCTAAAGTTTTCATTGTCCAGGGAAAAAAAAAGGTAAACATTCTAAATCTCATCCCTTTTAGTTTCAAATTAGAGTTGAAATTTTCATGAATGCTTTCTTAGAATGGGTGCAACGATTTTTCTGGTCTTTTTAATTTGCCTTAGCACAATAAGTGGACCTTTAATGTTGTCTTTTTACCATGAGCATATATAGTGTCTAAATTATATTTGTATTTGCCAGTAGTGTTATATAACTTATTGTTCCACTTGCACTAACAGCTGCCCAAGAAAAAATATTTTCTATAATTCTTTAATATTAATGAGGCTAAAGCAATTACACTGTCAAGAGCAGCACTTGGATCTCAGTTGGGTAAACAGTTGGCCAACATGCAATAAACTGGAGTAGCAGCATATGTAGTCCGGTTGGGTCTAATCCAGACTCTACAATACTTAATTGCATAAATAGATAATATAGTAGTGATGAATATATTAGGGGGGTGTGCAGTATATTGTGCTGTCTTTATTTAAAATTATGTTTGACTGCCAAAGCGTCACATAACCTGTTGTAATTTTGCATTTTTGTTTGGACAATCAAGCAATAAGTTGCTAAAGAAGCCAAAATAAGGCAGCTAACACATTGCTTGCATTTCCATACTGTTTTCCATAGCAGAATTCTAAATTCTCTTTTTAAATAAAATTTTAAAAATTCATAGGACATAATGTTCTGATACTTTGATCAATTGAATCTTTTCTTGGATTTGCTTCTGCAAATGTGTGATCAATTGTCGTGAACTTGTGTAGTGGTGTTTTATCCTTGTGACTTGGTGAAGGAAGCAACTGGGACCTGGGATTATGTTCTTCACTTACTCTTACAGACTGTAACTACCGTATTTTTTATGGTAGTCTGAAGGTTGGTTCCTGATGTTTCCATTTCCTTTGATCTGTTCTATTTCTTGTGGAGATGAAGACTGGTAATGTAGGAAACTCAGGAATGCAACCATTTCTTGCAAAGGTTAGTGCCAGAGACCAACAGAAATGCTAATGAATTCTTTCTTTCAAGATTCAGAGAGTGATGAATGCTTGTGGTCTCTTAAGGGTTTCTTCCCCTTTTCTTTGAGCCTTTATCATCTAACAGTCCCTGGCTTCTGGCCTTATTGTACAGTGCTCTTCTATTTGATGGCAATATGAACTTGAGCCATTATAAAGGGATGTATTCCCTGGGCTGTCTTCTTTGCAGCAAGAAGAGACACCTGCCCTAATATGAATTTTGTGTGAAAAGATAACAGGGCTGGGGGTGTCTTGAAAATGGACAAGATGGGTGGCATGAATGAAACTGAGGGTAAAGGTGAGCATCATGCATTCTATTTCTTTACAGTAGAAATTGCCAGCAGTAGCCAGGATTGCACTGAGCTGAGCACTGGAGTTCATGATCTGGGAGTGATAATGCCCTTTGATAATTGTACATGCAGGAAGAGTCATTGCTTTCCCCCATCAACCTGCAGTGTGTCTCTTCCAGCAGCATGCAGTGACCCTTTTCAGATCATTGCTTTGTGTACAACATGCTGTACAAACACTCCTGAAGAGTTTGTGTGCCTCACACCTGGGTCGTGATATGGCTGGGACAGAGTTAGAGGAAGGTTCCTTCCTACTCTGGCATCCATGCTTAATTGGTAGGACATGAAGTCTGTGTGTTGTGAGGTTCTCTTCTTAGGCATCCTACATTCAAGTCTTTCTACAGCCTGTTTATGGTAATGACTTAAAAGATCCTGTGACTTCAGTGGAAAGAAGAGTTTGCTCATCCTGTTTCGCACTTTCATATTAGACATACAAGCACAGTAAGTGCTAAGGATAGGTTAGACTGATTTATGCAGATCTGGTTCTTTGGTTCACAGGAATAAACTGACACTCCTGCAAAATTATGTGAAATGGAATACAGCCAAAGTATGAATGAAGTACAGGTCTGCCTGTTTCCAGTGCTGGACTGTGATATCTCCTTAAGGAAAGGAAGCCAGGAGTGGCACTTTCTCCATCTGCAGAGTCCATATCCTTCAACATAGCATCTCTTCCTTAGCTTCTGTTATTCCTGTTACACTGTGAAGACCTGCCCCTGGCACTTGTGCCTTGTGAGACCGACTTACCCTGTATCTGTTCTCCTCTGCCACTCTGTATCAGCAGAGGGAAATAGGGCTGGGGCTCTTTCCACAGTGAGTGCTCTGTTTTTCAGAGTCCATGTCAAAGCAAAGAGAAGAAATATCTGAAACAAAACCCCAGTGTCTTCTTGGCATTTAATGACTTTTTTAATTCTGCTGTCAACTCTTAACAGCTCTGCACAAGTGGTCTAGTGTTCCATGGCCTGTTTACTCTCCTTAGTGATTGTCAAGCATTGCAGGATTTAGGAATATTGTACACCTTTCCACCAGTGACCCTTCACAGCATGCCTACGAGGTAGACAAGTAAACCTTCCTATCTCTCTTTGTATAAAAACAGAAGTGAAGTACTTAGTGCTGAGCTTTGTATTAAATCACTGACACACAGTCATTAGCTCTTGTTTCCACTTCAAGGCTTCACGCCTGCATGGCCTGACTTGCGCAGTGGACTTTGTTCCTCATCTCTTCATCTGAAGCCAGCCTGCTCCCTTCTCCACATACCTCCTATCAGACTGTCTCCTTCTCCTTTGTTCTGGGCTCTGTCCAACCTGTTTTATTTCCTCCCAGGAAAAAGATCCTAGCAACAAGATACCACTGAGCCCAGCTTTCAGCACCTTAAGCAACTTGCCCTTGTTGCTTGCATGCTGTGGTGAATTGGACAGTTGCCACAGACATGTTGTCTCAACTATGTTGTTATAATTGGTGCATTATTATTTTTCTCTTTTGTTAATCAACAGAATTAAAGTCAGGGGACCTAGAACTTCCCCCCCTTTCTTTCCCTGTTTAGCGAACTGTGCACATCAGTAACCACCCACAAAGGAAGCAGCATGTAAATAAAAAGCCAGTGCTCCCCGCCCTTCCCTTCGTTCCACATCCTTTTCTCAGTGTTCATAGAGCCATGACTCAGACTGGGTTTAGAGAAGACAACTTGCTAATCCCCTCCCTGCTACAGAGAATAAAATGGCATTTCATTCCAAGCTCTATTAATGCGCTCGCTCCAGGGATAAAGCAGCACTCCCAAAAGGCAGTGGCCAAATTTTTTTTCTGTTGCGTTGTCTTTGTCTTCTTTTGAGTGTTACATTTAGATTAGCTTCTGAGGATTAAATGTTATTACAGTCCCTGAATCTGTTAAGGGAAAGGAAAAAACCATCAGTAAAGAGGTTATGGCTTAGTGCAGCACTCTAGATTTATCCTCAAAATGCTGGTTGGTTTTTTTTGGTTTGGGGTATTTTTTTTTTTTTTTTGAGTGATTTTTTTTCTTTTGTGAAGGTTGTCTTATCACTTTTTGTTTATTTATTTATTTATTTATTTATTTTTGTGGTTGTTCATTTTGGATGCAAGAGTTGGCCTGGGTGGGGGTGTGACTCTAAAAGGTAAAGCTGCAGGAGTCAGGTGAGGGGATTAGGAAGCTGTTAAAAGATAAAATTGTTCTGAAGCTGAGTTTCTCTCTGAGATCTCCCTACAGTTTTCAGAACTGTTTCTGAAGCTGCTTACTGATGACTCTGTTGCTTTGCATATTGTGCTGAGAGGACTGCATTGCTTTGTGCTGTTATCAAGGAGTGCATAAAGAAGGTCAGCATCTTATCCTGGTGGAGATCAGCCTTGAATCCAAGGCAGCTTTCTAATGGAGAAACTGCCAAAGAGATTTGCTCCATGTGAGACTTACTATGTAAGAGTTTCATTTAATGGTCCTAAGATCTTTAAACTTAATGGACATGAGTGTTTAAGGTGATTATGTTAGAGAAACCAGCAAGCAGTTAAGTATCCTCCTGGCTGAACATGGAGTAGGAAACCACACTGACTCAGTGAGGGTAGGGGAAGAAAGTTCATGAATGGATTGTCTGCTAGGAACAGGGAATTTATGGCTTGCTTTCAGTACTCATGGAAATGAAGGTTTTATTGAATTGCACAAGATTTTATGAGGCTGATGGCCTCATAGTTAGAATGGCAAGATTAACTGGAACCTAGAGAAACTTCCTTTTTTGTTTGTTTATGTAGATCTGGAAAGTTTATAAATTAGTTATGTGATGATACTTGAGTTTGTTAATCTGGAAGTCTACTGTGAGGCCTTGGGTATTTCAACAGAGGACTGTGCCCAGGAGACACAGGTCTGAAACAGTTATTAGAGGGACAGTTGTGAAGCCAAAGGAGAAGCGTAAAGACATCATAGTTTTCAAACAAAATTGCTCTGGGATTTCTCCTATCATTAGATTAGATAAATGATTAATTTAGTGTTGAAATTAAGAGCCTCTCCAATAGGGATTTAAGAGTTTTCAGGAATAGGAGATGGATTATTGCTGAAAGCTCATCCATAGCCTTACCTCAACATAGTGCTTTTGTGCCCTGAAATGATGATACCTTCACCAAAATGATTTGACTCCGTCCCAGTCCTGTTCTTCCCTTGGGGCTTGGTTTATGCTAGTTGTTCCTTCTCTGTCTGCACTGAGTCTGTTTCATAATCTTTAAATAAAGAGATGGGTTATTAGTCAAAGCTTTTCTGTTTTTCACTTTTATAAAGTTGCTCTTAGTAGGAAATTGAAATATTCTCTAAGAGATTATAATGCATGAGTTTCCTCAAAGTTATTTCAAAAGAGGGTAAAAGTATATGAGTGAATTTTGACTTTGTGACATTTTACATGGTGTGCATTTTACTGAAAGAAAAAGTTTCTGATTATTTTCAGTTCTGCTTCACAAAGTTTTTCATTCGTTACCTTAGCATGTAAACATTTTCCTTATGAATTCTGGAAGACCTATTGTTGAAGAACTACTTGTACCAGTGCATGGATTTCCTAGCAACATACATTCCCCTACTGCTTTAGGAATATGGTATGTGGAGATAGAAGTTGAATATGTGCAGTGGATTTGCATAAATTTTCCAATTGGGACAGAGTATTCTTTTTTGAACCAAATTTTAAATCTTGAAAATTTATTAGATTGTGTGCTTCATCCAAGCCATCCATTTCTGTAGTTCAGTTCTTGGGGATTACTAAGATGCTGCTTCTAAATAAGATTTTTGTTTTGCTCAGTTAGTAAAATGATGTTCCGATCTAATGTTCACAGTATTGTGTTTCCTCTCATGCGTGATGAGAGATGACTGATAAATTAGTCCAATGAACTGAGATTGCAGTTCTTTAGCGCTGAATAACTGATGTCTCTTCAAAATTGCAGGAGCATTTCTTCACCGATACGTTGGTAGAACTTGGGCATTTATAAAATAAGATCTGAATAGCAAGGACTGGAATAGCGAAGGAAGAGGTGCCAAAGACTCCATGTAGTCTGTTAGGGATGTTTCTGTTGCTATCGATTTTTACATGGAAAGCACTTGTTTTCTGTGGTAATGTTGCCTTTATAAAGCCCTTAGATCAGGATTTGTTGGCAGGCCAAATCCAGATTGTTTTCAAAAGCGTGGATATTTGTGCAGCTGTTAAAACAAACCTCAGTCATACTTTGTGCATCAGAGGACATGAAATATTTCAGTTCACAGCTCTTTATCGTGGAGAATACAGTGAAAATAAAAGCAGATCTATGCCCTCACACTGGGAATTGCATATTCCAATGTGTACTATGCTGGAAGCAAGGTTTCTCCAGGTTTCATAGTATTTCAGTGTGTATTTACAAATAATGGCAGATCCACACTAAAATCCAGAACTTTTTGTGCCTTTGGTCTTCCCCTCCCTCCCCTTGGCTTGAGTTGGGAAAGGTATCATGAATATTAATTAATGACCCACCTTAGCCTATTCCTGCTGTGTTTTTCTGCCTCTGTCTTCAACTTGTGTGTGCTGTAGTGTGCTGGTGGTAAGGGCATAGGGTTGATCTGCAAAGGACTGAGGTTAAAGCTGTCTGGGGAAGCTTTCCAGAAAGAGTGGCAAATTAAAGATGTCAGAAGCAATAATGCCTGAGAAACCACTTGTTACCAGCAAATTAATGACTTGTTTGCTAATTAGCAGCCTAAGGCAAAGTTGAGGTAACACGCTAACAATCTGGTCATTAATTCAGTTGCAACTGATTTCAAGGGCAGTGTTGCTATTTTGAACAGTAATTGTATTCCTGATTCTGGATTATACACGCTGTGTCCTTACTCTTGAGTCACAGTCTCCTCCTGGAGTGAGGGAGGGATGGTAGAAGACACCAAAGGCAAGTACCAGTGGGGGAAATTCGAGGAAATAGTTTGTTTTGTAGGTCAGAACTTCTATATTTTTGTCTTCTGAGGAAATAAGGACTATGGTAGGACTGCTATGGACACCTTGCATCATGGTGATTCATCTGCACAGAGGAAGTTGGTGGTATTTAATGCTGAGCTGATGAGAGACTGAAATCCTTTTCTCCTTATAGAAGAAGAGAAAAACCATCTCTGCCATCAAATCAGGCTTCAATGACTTTATTTTACTATTTATTTATTTGGTGTGATTTTGACTGTTCATGAAGTTACTCTGATAAAACGGGTTTCTAGGCTGTGGGATATTCAGCCTATTGTGAGAGAACCCTGCTGGGTTTGGTTCTTTCTATACTTGTCTTTTTCTTGTTAGTCCTGGCAGCGTCTCTTGCTTGCATGTCTGGGACATATACATACCATACCAACTACAATTCAAACTAATTTGACCCAAAAACCTGGCATTTGGAAGGCAGGAGCTCTTGTTCAGGGATGAATATTGTTTCCTTGGAGACAGCTGGTCAGTGTTGTGCTGACTGCAGGAGCCACCAGCAGCACACTGGAGCAGCCTCAGTAGGCACAGACTTGCTTCACCTGAGACGTTTCACCTGCTCTTCTCCAGACTTAGAACCATGTTATCTAAATTGTTTTCTATAAGGATTTTTTCGATTTTCTGAGGACTTCTTGAATTTACAGTATTTACTTATAAACAAAAACAAACAAACAAAAACCCCCAACCTCACCCCAAAACCAGACTTTGAAGACTTTTTCTGTGTGTTTGCTTTGAAAGCACCATTACTGATGTTCTCTGAGGGATAAGTAGCTGCTTAATGGGGATCTTTGCTTAGTCAGTGCTCAGAATTGCAGAGCTTGGTGAAAGGGGGCACTGTGGTTTTGAAGATTAGAGAATGTGGCCAGAAGGGGAATTTTTAATAAGGTGAATGTTTAGCTTCAGATCCCACCTGAACTTTAACACCGGCAGCTTCAATCTCCTCTCTAAATTTGTTTTGGCATCTTTAGCAGGATATGCCACTCTGTCAGTGCAGAATATATTAATGGACTCATATTTTTGTCCATCACTGGTAGCCCTTTGTGTAGCATGAAGTAAACTGCAGGAACCTAGTGCAATGCTCAGGGGCATTTTGGAGAAGCAACTGCTGTTCAAATGAGTAGTTAGGGTTTTCTTTTAAAAAAGAACATTTCATTTGCAGTGTGACATTATTATAAGATCATCTCACATAGGAGAAATTTACTGAACCTGCTGTCCCTCACGTCTTGTGGTTATATGTAATCAGCATATCACATCTTCAGTTACTTTCTTTAGAAAACTGAAAAGTTTCTGTGGAGGTATTTAATAGACCAACAGTTCCCTGACTAATTCCCAAACATTATAGCACTGGCACAACCCATATATTCTTAGGGCTTGTGCTGCATATCTTCTACAGACTGCATGCCTTCCCTTCCTGACCTGAGATCTTAACCAGTTTTTAGATTGTGTTTTTTATCTGAAGAAAGAAAATCCCTATTCGGGTCACTTGTTGGGCTGTGTGTTGTTTTCAGATTCAGTTATTGCTTGCTATATTGCTTTTCTGCCTTGTGGGAGCTGAGCCAGCTTCCTTTCTGATTCAGAGAACTCCTTCCAGCAACAAGATTCTGACTCATTCCTGCTTGGCTTCCAGAGACCGTTTTGCTGCTAACTTTAGGCTCTTCATCTTTGCTAGTCAACTTTTAGTAGCTTGGCATATTTGGGAAAAAATGGTGCATGGCTTTGTGGGCAGGAGATCCAGTTCTGTTAACTTCTGTATCTCTTGGCAAGTGAAGGAAGAGGCAGTAGTTTTCCTTTCCTCTTCCAAACTGGCAGTTTCTCATAGCTCAGTATTCTACCATCATAATCAGCAAAGAATTTACATCCAAATGTACATTGGAATTATCCACTTGTGGGGAGAAGTCTCTCATTATTCTAAACCACTTGCCATCTGCCATGCAGAATGCTAATAGGGGTGATTAGTTATTGCATTTGCAGGTTCAGTAGGATAAGGATAATTTAATTTTATATGGTTTAGTACAGTTTTTTGCATATTGCTGCCCTTCTGCTCCCCCAGAGACCCACAGCCCGCCACCACAACCCCAGTGCCCGCAGCTTATGGGGTCTAAGGAAGCCAGTCAAATTTGGTTGAAACTGCACTTGGCAAAGCACAATGAAGTGTAAGTCAAAGTCTTTCAGGGAGACCCATTGGTCAGATGGGAAATGACCACTTGTGTGTGAGGATAAACCATGTAGGAGGACAGGGGGGTTTGTGATACACTGGAGTAAGTCAGATGGAGAGCTGGGACCAGCATTGCATGGGTCACACAATCTCTTTGCATCAATTTCATGACTGAAATGAAGAAGTTGTTGATTTCCAAAATTAGAGGTTGTTACAGAAAACTGCTAGATTTTAGTTACTTTTGACATGAATCTGTATGTTTTAGAGTTTGGAGGTTGTTTTGGTTTTGGTTTGGTTTGGTTTTTTGGGTTTTTTTTTTTGTTGTTTGGTGAATGGAATATGGATTGGGCAGACTGTTTCTACTGAATGCAGTACAGTGACACAGCAAGTGGCTGACATTTGAGACTTGGACTTTTGTGGTAACTTTTGTTCTCAGTGATAGAATCTAATTACTTACACAGAGGAAAATTTCAGACCTGCTTCTGTGTATCTGTGATCTGTATCTGTCCTGGGAAGGGCAGAGGTGCAGTGAGTGCATGAACTACAGTGGGGAATTGGTAGCAGTTTCAAACAAGCTGTCAAAACAGGAATTGAGACTGGGAAGTACCTGAGTGACAAATTTGGTAGGATCACAGAGTCACCCAGAAGCTCACAGTACTTTAAAATATTCATTCATTAGGCACTCCATGAACAAGGTGTGGAAAAATAGAATCTGGTGACGTGTTATTGAAATGCAGCTGTCAAGGGGGAGAGAGGGGAAATACTGCAGGTGGGCAGGAGTGTGCTGCTGACAGTGTGACAAGGCATATGAGAAGGATTTAGGCAGGAGTACAGTGGCTTCAGCTGAAATTTGGAGGTAGCACCCCTGTTCTTGTGAAAATTGTCACGAGGTTTCACCTTTTCTTTTAGTCTGTCCCCTCTTGCTCTAAACAGTATGTTACTTCTGCAAGCCTTCTATTCCACCTGGATCAGTGGCAAAGCCTGATGAGCAGTATTTTGAATACTTGAGGCTGATCAGAAATACTTCCTTCCTGATCACATTAGTTTAGGCTCATGAGACATGCAGTTTGTTTACACTGTGCTAGGTTATGTAGCTTAAACATTACTGATTTTTTAGTAGGCATTTGGATAATCTTTTAAGCTTCTTCCATCTCTTATTTCTCCTGCCAAACAGCTGCAACACGACTGTTACCGCTTCCATTCAAACTATGTTATCAAGCTGACGAGCAGGATCATGGAATCCCATAGCTTGTAGTGAGGGCACAGTGTTTGTTTTGTGACAGTGCAGCATCCTGCAGCCTATGCTGAAAGTTAGCTTGCCTGCCTGTTTGTTCTGTGCTTGATGAGTTTGTTATATGTGAATGAAATGCTTCAATTGTGTTTAATTTTCTGCTGTAAATGTCAAGGATGCAATAATGAGAGAGAATGAAACCTTTCTATGTGCTGTGTATTGCATCTGTCTGGAGTGATTTTTCTGACATGTTAGAGAAGCCATCAGAGCCAACTGCTACTCAAGGGAGGATGCAGTTTTACAGGTCAGTTAACCACCTATTGAGTTTTATATATGTACAGTGCAGCCTGGCAGCACACCCCGTTTATGTGACCAAAGCATCACTGGGCTTAGTCTGAGACGTGTGTAATGGACCCTGGATATATAAACATACTAACCAACTATACAACGTGGCTGATTCCTTCCCAACACGCAGAAACTGCTGCTGTGTGCCCTGGGATTTACTGGCAGTGCTGCCTGTGCATCTCATTGATGATGTCTGGGGCTGTCTGTGCTGTAGTGACAGTGGTGACTAATGTGGTTTGCTCAAGTTGGTTCAGACACTGGTCTTAGTCAAATAATGCAGCAAAAAGCAGCTAATCCAGTTACTGGATTTTGTAGCCCACAAGAAATTCCAGGTTGCTGCCCCATTTAGGTTGCTGCTTGCAGCTGTGTGCTACTCTTAAGTTGGCTTGTATGAGGGATTCTGCATGTCTTTGTTTATCATGTTCCGAGCAGGGTATCAAAGTGTCTGGGTTTAGATACCATCAGCCTCTGTCTTGAGTTTTTTGTTCAGCTTGAATGGTTTCCCAGAGTAAAATGTAAAAAGAAGATCTTGCTCTTAACTCCATCTGGAATTGCTGTTCTTCCTGGTAAAGCCAAGTGATGGTGTGCTACACACTGTGGAGTTACTAATTTTGCACTAGTCTAAAGAGCTGCCAAGTTCTATAGCATTAAAGTTGCACCTCTGCTTCAGTAGTCTGATCTTTCAGTTGGGTGGAAGGACCAGCAAATACATAGACCTCTTGCAGCTTTCCCTTGCTTTCCAATACTGAGTCCATAATTCTTTCAAAAAGAGAACCTGTCAGCAGCACCTAAATAGTAGCCATTGTGCTGTGTTTGAAACCTTCTGTCTCTGGGTCTGTATCCTGATGATATAGCCTTAATTGCTTTTTGCAGTGAGTTTGGGTGTTTGTCTTCGGAAACTGTGTTGCTTCGTGATTAATTGATGGACGTTTAGACTGGCACATTTCCTACTAGTGCAGTGCTTATGATAGAAATTCTCAAAGAACCTTGCTTTAACCTCCCAGGCACTTTGTACTTCTTCATGGGGTTTATATCCATGTAGGAATGAATTTACCAAGACAAATGAATGTAGTTATTGACTGAAGCAGCGGTTACCTGCTGCTATTGAAAAGTTAGGAGAGGGTTAAGAAGAAAACCTCTTCTGAGCCACTAGATTGGCCCTGACTAAGATGAATGTCTAATTCACTCCCAGCGTCCTTACTGCTGCCAGTAATAAAAAGCTTGCTTCACATATTCACCCTACTGCAGACGTTTCTCTTAAATTAAATATCAAGAGGACATATAATAGCACGATTCCACGCCAAGCCAATATTATCAGATTGATGTCAGCAGTGATAATAGAAGAAGGATAAGTTGATGAGATTTCATTTATTAAATAAAGGGAATATGCAGTGATGGAAAGGATTTGGTAACTCTCGGTGTCAAAATGCAGCAAGATTGTGCTCATTCTGTCTTACCTCAAGGGATAGCAGGGAGAAGGATGCCCTTTGTTTCATTTTAAGGAAACCTCTCGGTTCTTTTCCAGACAAAGACCTGATTTAAATCCCTCCGTGGGAGGGGGAGAAGAAGTTCTGAAATCATGGATTTCATGTGTGTGTAGCCTTCCTGCCCATTGCACAGCGGCAAGGCAAAGGTTTCTTTCCTCTCTGTGATAGGGAAGGCGCTGCTAATGAGTTTCATTTCTAAATTCATCTTTTCCTTTTTCCAACGAGTCATCCTTTCTCCTTTCCTCCTCCTTTAAATAGATGAGAGTGTGTGTTTTGGTTTAATCTTTCATATTCTGTATGTCCTGCATTTATTTATTTCCAAGGTATTGTTAGAGCTTGTCTTCCATACTTCTGTCTGCAGATATTGTGCTATTGCTTCCCAGCCCAGCCTTTCTCTCCTGCCTTTTTCCTAGCTGCTGTAAGTGAGCCTCTTACACCTGTTTTGATAGTAGTCATAGCAGTTGCAACATATTTTATTTTAGACAGAGGCCAACTGTCTACCTCACTTGGTGGTGACATATTATGCTTAAAACTGTGACCCACTTTAGGAGAAAGGTCAAAGCATACAAGTCTTTAGTTAGCTGTGTATACAAAACTCATCCCTCCTCTACCATTTTCCTTCCCTCTCATATGAGAAATAATGGTAAAAACCCTCAAATAACGACACATCAGGAGCAGTGTGGTTGGGTGTCCAGAAGATGAATTTTTCTAAAGATTAGTTAGTGCCAAGAGCCTTGATCTGGGCTGAGGGTGAAGGCAGATAGCTGATGAAAGTCCACCTCCTTTGGAACTCAATCTACAATGTCATTGCACTCTACAGATGTGTTTGTAGTTGGATGCTGGTTGTTTATTTCCTTTTTGTCTCAGGTATGTATGAGGAAAGACAGACACCTGTGAGGGGCAGCTGTTGTATGTGTGTAGGGGCAGCTGTTGTATGTGTGTAGGGCTGCAGTTCCCACTGTGTGGAAATGCTGCAACCTGAAGCTGAGACTTAATGGGAGCAGGAGAGTGGCGTCCCTTTGATTCAGACTGGGCAGGCGCTGTGATTGCTGTGTAAGGAAGAAAGCACCTCAGGCAGCTGTTCACCAGAGCACTTCAGATACCTCTTCCCAGTCCAGATGGGTACCAGAACTAATCTGCTGGATATGGATAACTTGTGTACTCCCAGACTCCGCAGTAACTTGCATTGATAATTACCTAAACCGACTTTGCAATTTGTTGATTAGCATATCTAAGTCTGTTTTGAGAAGCTGGTGCAATTGATGCATAACCACAGGTTGAGATTTTATTTTGAAGCAATAAAGGAGAATAATCTTGTTATGATTTTGGGTACACGGTACCAAATAAATCCTCCCTTTGTTGTGGGAAGTGGTGTGTAGGAATGCTGATTTAGACACTTGCTGGGCAATGCATACCAGCCTGTGCTGATTGATCCCCTGCCTCTGGTAGGCTTTAGGCAACAATACTCACTCTTGTGGCTTCTTGCTCACCACTGTGTGGCTTTTAGATAGCCCTGTGGGCTGAGCACCAAGGGGTCAGCTAAGGAAGAGGGCCACAGGCTTTGCAGCCCTGTCTGAGCCCACAGGTGGGTCCTAACTTTATATTGACTCTAGGCAGTGGAGACATAGGAAGGACAGTGATCTAAAGCAAAGCACAATTCCTGTAGCTCTCCCTGCTGACAATGGCAACCTCAATAATATTTCTAAATATTTCTGAGATGTTCATACCCTGTTGTTCAGCTCAGACAAATACAAACTGGTTTGTGGTATGCTGTACCTTTTAGCTCTTCCAGGTTTCTATATGAAAATTACAAAATGCCCTTCAGTTTAACATCACTGAGTTTAAAAAACCTAATTTTAAAAGTCTTAACTTTTTCAATGAATGGAGGGATTTGGTGGTATTTCCTGACCTGGTATTGTTTGGTATCATTTCCACAGTCTCACTGATTTGATTAGAGTGATATTAAAGTTAGTGACAAAGCAAAATGCCAACATTATGAGTTTCTGAAGCTCTCTCTGGGTTCTTTTCTATCCCAAAATTTGAAGATTTTTTTTTTAGAATATGGATTTTCGAGGCTTTAAAGGTGATTTGCTATATAACATAGAAATTAGAAATGAACACTAGCCTTTAGAGACTGTGCATGGAATAAGTTTCTTCTAAAAGCTGTAAGATTAGTAAAGAGGTGGAAAAAGAAGTCGGTATAGTATCTTTGATGGTTTCTGATCCAAATCTCAGTGTTGTAGAGTGTGGCTGTCATACTGATAAATTCCTACTTTGTCCATATATGTTGGCAGTAAGACTGAGGACTGAAGAAGTATTAATTAGAGTAAATCTCAGCCAAATTATTCTGAGAGTGCACCCAGGTTGCTGATATGGAAAAGACAAAATTATTGTTCATTTGGTCCTTCTGCTTCTTTCCTGAGCACCTTACACAGATGTGCATGATTTGGGACCTCATATCTGAGCTCTCCAAAAGCTTTTAGATCTTGGTTTAAGATTTCCTGTTTCTTAGAAATCTGTTCCACCTGAGAGACTGTGACATGCCCAGGGATAGGTCATGTTTTCTCTCTCTCTCTGCCTTGCTATGCAGCCCTTTTGCTGAATAAGCTACTGTGGAAATGAATACATCATAGCATGGCATAATTGCCTGCCTGTAGCATCAAGTGCTTTGGAAGGAAGAGGTGTATTTGATATTTGGGCACAGATCTCTAAGCATATTGGGGCAGGAAAAGCAAGGAATTAAATGGATTTATGGTTTAGGAGACGCCATCTGAGGATTGCTACACCTAAGCATATGTTCTCTTATTCTCTGGTAAAACATACCATGGCCATGGTGCTGCGAATTCCTGCAATTTGTGTCTGCCTGTCTGTGCAGCTGATGTCACTGTTGTTACTGTGTTTGTGCCATTGTTGCTGGGATTGTTTTACAACGACCTTCCCCTTTATTGGTACTGTTGCTGATGATGTGCCATATGTACACATGCACATTAGAGTAAAAGAACATCATCCTTAATTGTTCTTGGGTAGCTGTCAATGCCATTTACAGAGTATGAGTACTAATTGCTGCAGAAATACAAAGAAACAGATATCTGGTCTTGCTATTATTCTGGGGTTTTTTTCTAGTCACTAGGAGAATTGCAGTGCTTCCAACCATGCTGAATTTCTTGTAGTGTTTAAATAGATGAGAATTCAATAGATCAGGGTGGCCTATTCAACAAGTCTGTTCAGTTCCTTGTCAGACTGTTACAGATCTAGTGCAGGCCCAGCCAGGATTCTTGAGTTCTGCCAAAGATTTCCAGTGTGAGTTGGGAAAATCATTGAAACTCTTGGACTTGGGGATTTTTTTTCCTCCTGACTGCAGAGGAGAGATGATGTTTTATAAAAGGGTAAAACAGCCTTCCAGACCAGCTGAGAAAGATCATGTTCTTTCTTTCTGCTCAGTACCCTGGATTTTTCAACTGAAAGATGCTGTTGGTCATTTGACCCACTTTGGTGATTGCTGTTCCCACCAGTTTCTCTATTAGGACTACATGACTCCAGCATAAAATTAGTATGTGTGTTACTGGCAAAGTGGTAGTAAGTGGTTGAAAACTCCTCTTCACACATCATTCTGTGCTTGTTTTCCCTGCAGGAGGAGGAACACTGATCCTGTCTGTGCAAACCTGCAGTCTGAAATTCTGAAGTGCTACCGAGAAAACAAATGTGAAGCGCTCAAATGCTCGGAACTGGCGAAGGAATATCAGCGCTGTGTTAATGCAGCTCAGAAGGTAACAAAAGCTTCTCTGTTGTACTGCCTGGCTTTGCTGTCTTGTTTTGCATGGTGTTTTCTTCTGAGAAATGTTTTTGAGATCTGTGGTATCTGTTAGTGAAATTGCAATCTTCCTAGGAGACAAATCTTCCTTGGGATCCATTTTCCCACATTCATTCCACATTACCCAGTCACACTGTGGTATGTCCCCACTTCATTCCCATCAATGGGTCCTGTTGTACTGAGCTGCCACCACAACAGTAGAACCAATGCTCCCAGGTTTCAAAGTCAGTGAATGATTTTCCCTAGTTTTGCCTTCTTGGATGTTGTATACTGCAAACAGTGGGTAAATCCATTTTGGCAATGTCCGCAACATTTTCAACAGTCTCTAAACATCCTCCTGTTATGGGACTTTGCAGTTGGAGGTCTTGCTTCTTTTCATTGCTGCATGGGGAAAGGTTCTGTACTGGGCAAAGCTGCTGTCTATTAAGAAAATTGCACACTCCTAAAAGCTGTTCGTCTTGTGTGGGAGGCCAGGAAGCCTTACGGCTCTTCCTTCTGAGATGCAGAGTCCCAGTAGGTTCTGTTGATGCCTTAGGACAGTGGCTGCTCAGTACCTTGGAAGAATTTCTGGCTATTGAAACAAGTGAAGGGGAAAAGAAAATGAAGTATTTGGACATTACAACTAGGGTATGGTCCTGGGCCATGTGAGAATTCAGTGGGTCAGGTGTCCCTCAAGGGCAGTCTTTTCTGTTTTTTGGTTTTTTCCTTTTTTTTTTTTTTGACAGTAGAAAATTCTCCAAAAGGTGCTGAGAATATAGTAAAGTGGATTTGGGGGAAAGGATGGTAATAGAAAACTGAGACTTCTCTCATGGGATTACTAAAGCACAGGGTGGGGGAGAGGTGGATATTCCATGGAAGCAGTCTTCCTCTGCATTAGCATTGTGAGGGGAAGCTGTATGCCTGATTTAAGTATAACATGAAACAAGCTGCCAGCCGGCTCCCAGAAGAAGCCCGACAGAAGGAGATGGGAAAATTGTCAGGATATATTAGACCAAATGTTGTTGCTAGTCCTAGTGGAATTTTTTTCCTTCCTGTTTACAAAGAAGGTCTTTGTATGTCTGCAAATCAGCAAGGTTAAAGCTGCCAGGGAAAGGGCTTTTCTCTGATATCTCTAAAGTCCCCAGCTCCCAAAACATGTGGTTTCTTTTTCTTCCTCAGCTTTAAAGTAAAGTGGTGCCTGTGCTGTTGCTGCACAATCTGTGCCCCTGGTTGCTGTGTGCGGAGCATTGGTGCATCTATTGCCAGCCTCTGTTATCCTCCTTGCCTCCTCTAAATCAGGCTTGTAGCCTTTTCAGTGGAGTATATCTTTAGCAAATGCATTTACCAATACATCTTTATTGCATGCAGTGCGGGCGGAATGTGATTACCAAAGAAGACAGATTGCATTAAACTTCAGCATATTTGCAAGCTGTGGCTCCAACCCGCCTGAGAAAGGGGCTGGGATGCTGCCAGCCCTGAGCCCCAGCTCAACATTATTAAAGAGTAAGTTGGAAGCTAAATGACTGGTAACAGCAGAGGGCAGTGAAAGATCCCAATAACTTGGATCTTTTTTGGATTTGGTGGAGGTTTTGGTAGGTTTTCTTTATATGCCAAAAACTGGAGGTTGTCTTTGTTCCCAGAGTCTTCAATGAACTTCTTCCCCACTGTTAATAGAAACTACCTGGAAGGAGAAGTGCACAGGACATTAATTTGTTGTGGATGAAGACCATGTGGCAGAAAATCTTGCTGTGTTTTAAGAAGGGGCTTGAGAGACTAAGGAATAGGTAAATAACACCTTGCAGCTAGAGGATAGGCACTAGAGGGTTCTGTAAGTACAAATTCAGATAAAACTTTTGTAAGGCAATATGTCTTCTGTAGTTTCCTTTTGTCCCAGGACAGCTGACAATTTGCCTCACTGTTCTTACTGGCTTTTCTGACTCCTGAGATACATGAAGCAATCACAAGCTGTTGTTTTAACATGTAGGATTAAAACTCCCTCCTCCCTTCCCCTTTTTAAGCTGTTATTTTTCTTTAAGTTTAAATTAGCGTCTGATACCAAATGGCTTTGTCTCACGCATTCCTTATTCAGGAAACTCAGGTCGGAGGAATGTGGAAAGAAAGGCCAGAATCTCTTGATTTTCTGGGTATTTTTTACCTTTTTTAAAAAAAAACATGATTTGTTTTCCAGTGCAAGAGGAAATGTAATCAAAGCTGGATGTGTGACTTCAGCTCACTTGCATGCTGGTGATTTGTTCTTCTGCTTTTTACTAAAGATTTTATAAGGCTTGGTGAATATTCTTTAATGAAGCATCTGGTTCTCTGCAAGTTCCTTTTGATGGCTGGTAGAAGTGTCTCCAGGGCATGGTATACATTAGACTCAGAGAAAGCAAGCTCTAGGTTTCTAGACTGAAAGTTACAGCTTACAGTGGATGAGAATAATTCTTTGCATCTTCCCCCTTCCTATGTTGTTTGAGACAATTCCTTTGGACACCCATTTCCCTTTGCCTTTTTGTGCACATCTCTGAGCCAGGAGCTGAGGTACACCCTCAGTTATTTCTGTCCCATGAACAAATGGATCAGGTAATCACTCCATGAGTTTTAAAATTTATTTTCTACTGGTTTCCTGTAAAGCCCCTCTTCCTGGAACAGGTTACTTTATTGTAGTGCATGGTAGAGATATAGCTATTTTTACCTGTTTTGTATATTTTCTGGCTATTGGGCCATCTGTTGTAGTCAACAGAAAGAAATAGGCACATGTAGAGCATGATGCATTTCATTCTAAAAAGTCATCTGAAACAGGCCAGCTGAATTGCCAGCCAGAGGTAAGTATTTCCCTCTGCCTCTTGGGAGGCACATCCAGAGCATAGACTACAAAGTTGGTGCCTGTTCTGGCTCATGGTTATGGGAGCAGGATCCTGCTCTGGTTGTCTGCCTTTGTAGCTACTATGCTTTCAACTTGCCCTGCCTAACCTGTTCAAGAGCTTTTCTCTTCATACCATCCTGAATGTTGAGTTTTGGTCATGTCACTGTTGACTCACTGTAGCAGTGTCAGCCCCTTTAGGCGCTGGGTTCCTTGCTGCATCCCATGCTTTGCTTATGTGGAAGTTCTCTGACTTTAGAGGGTGTCACTGTGATAGCTCCTGTTTAATTTAGGACTGTTTTATCTTTTCTGGTGGTCTGTTTCCATGGCTCTGCAGAACTTGAGCTACAGCATAAAAATCGCTGGCTTTAAATCTAATAAAAGCTGGGATAATGGGATAGTTGTAGGAGGGGCAGTTCCCATTGTGTCTTTCAAAATTGCTTGTAGTTTATTGACCACAAGTTTCCCCAAGAACTACTGCTGCTGTTAGATAATGAGAATTGAAAATTGCTGCTGCTGTTTCCCCAAGGTTTTATCTTGTGCCAGTGAGAAGCGGGTGTGGAAGGAAAAGCAGAGTGGGCAGTGCAAATCTGCATAATTTCTTAGTTTGGGTCCAGATGGAAGGGGAAAACAAATGATTTTGTTTTAAAAGGCTGAGTCCTATTAGTGAATTGCTTCCCTCCCCCGTGCAAATATGCACTCACATGCAAGCTTTTTCAGAGTGTTTGTGACCCATTCTGCTGCCCTTGCGTTCTGTTCACACCAATAGGCAAATCTGAGCTGACGGCGAATTTTAGTTGGTTACTTTGTTACGTAATTGGCGGTTATACCAGGGAATCTCCAACCAGCTGCCACTTGGAAAATGAAGCCTCCGGTGACCATACATTAATGTGATTTGAGATTTCAAACAGAACCTGCTTCCTGCAACTGCGTGCAGAAAAATGTCTGTTAGTGAAGAGCATGTATCCCTTCTTTTCAGGGCTTTCCTTACTGTCTCTAGGTGCCTGTCTTTCACAGAAGGACCAAGGTGAAATTTTTGTGCTCTAGCTCCTGGCCAAACCAAGCTATCAGGAGCTATGTACTCAGACATGTGTATTCCCTTGTCAGTAGGAGCTGTATACATTGAGCTAGGAGCCATTCATAATCTGCACTCTTTCTCCCTATTCTGTGTCCTTCTTCTCACAAATCTGCTATTCATAACAGACAAAGGTAAACCTACTTCTGTCAAGGCTTTAGGGCTTGTCTACGTGAGGAAATTACAACGCAATAAACTGGTGAGTGAGTTTCTCTGTATATGAACACTCAGGGTTTGTAATGAAAGTGCAGGGAAAATTCGCACACATTTGCTGTGAGTCACGCTGCTGTGTGCAAACAAGCCCTTGCTAAATACTGATTGACTGAATTCCAGTGAAGGGAGACTTTTAACATAACCTTGAGTAGTCTGTTTTCTGCTTTGCCCTTGACTATAATAAAAAGGAATGTGGTCAATTTATTGCGTTTACATTTCCAAGTGATCTCTGCGAAAGCCCAGTACCCTTTTGGCTCGCAAAGGAAAGCATTTACAACTCTGCTGGAAGTTTGTCTCTAATCTGTGGGCAGGGACTTGGATTGCTGAAAGGATGCTGCAGGTATTTCTGCAGTGTCCCATTCTGATGGAGCAGTTTTGCTCGAGCACTCTGGATCCTCCTGAAGTGTGGCCTGCTGGGAGCTTTCATTTCTGCAACCTGGATCTCTCTCTGCTTAAGAGAAACAGCTTTGGGATGACTTGGATGCCATGGGCTACACTGCAGGTATCTGATCATTCTGGATCATGAGACTCTTGCTAAAATGTTGTTTCCATTCTGAGGGATTGCAGAGTACTTTTTAGATAGGTTGTGTACTTATCGGGCTAGAGAGGAGCAGTCAGTGTGTGTGGCTGGAGAAAGAAAGTTTGGACCAGGTACAGCAAGGTCTGTATCTGTATTTGAGAAATGCCAGGATTTCTCCTCCCCCTGGGATTCTGCAGAGGTAGATCTTAGCTGTTGAAGCCTCATTGAGGAGGTCTATCACATGGTGTGCCAATTGAAATACAATATATCTAACTTGGAAGGTTTTAGGGTTGTTTGAGCTTTCTGGAATTCAGGTTTGTAGTTTCAGATAAACCTGAGGATGCTGTGCCCAGCCATCCTCAGCCAGGTATGTGCCAGTCCTGCCTACCTTTTGTCAGTCTGTCCTCGCTCAGAGCAAGCATATCTATAAAGGGTTTGTCTTGCCTTCTCTATAAAGGAAATTCTCTCTCTCTTTTTTTTTTTTAAATATTTCTCTCTTTCAACCTTTATTTGTGCAAATACTGTGGTGATAACACTATCAGAGGAGTTTATGACTCAATAAATGGCCCCCACAAGGGAGTCAGGGGAGAGTTGCAAGCTGCAGGCTGCTGCTGTTTGTTTAGTCGTACACACAGAGGAGCAGCGGATTAACTGTACCCAGGCATACCCTGACCTGGTATTTGCAAAGGTGAAGAGGATCCATATTTTGCTTCTAATTATGAAGGATGGAAACAGTTATTATTTTCATTTTGAAGGCAGCAGTTGTAGGTTCTGGCACATCTTGGGTCTATACATAACACTTCATATCCTCAAGAGTTCACTGGTGGATAAACTAAAAATATAGAGCTGCCTGAAAGGACATAAACCTCCATCTTAATATATGAGGCATGTTCCAGAGTAAATGCTGGCCTACTTGAAATGGAAATGTCTGCTGCCTGTACCTGGTGTTTATGAAACTGGAGGCATAAGTTCTTTATTTACTCTGTGTCTCAGCAGTTCATGATGCTCTGATATTCCCCACAGTCTGGTGTGTTGTGAGCATTTATTAATCCACATGAACAAATTCCTCTCTCTGCCTGCTCTTTGTAGTCTGTGTAAAGCACAAACCTCCTGAAATTTATAATTTTTGAAGAAAATGAGCAGAAATTAGCTCAAAACTTGCATGGCTGGGCTTCAGGGCTCCTCTTTCAGTGGTATTTAGTCCCTATTCTGCATTGTCTTTACCTCTCCAGTTCTTGTATCCATTGCGTGGTCTGGAAGGAGGGCTTCTGACTGCATTTCTCTTCTCATAAACAGTCTGTTGTCTAACAGTTCAATGCCCAGGCTCTCTGCATTTATTTTTTGTTTCCTGGTTTTTGTTTGTTTGGGGGGTTTGACATTGTTACAGTGAGACATAATTGCTTTTGAGTCTAATTTCTCGCTTGATTGTTCTGATTTCAGATACACTTACAGGTAAAGTTAATCTAAATATGTATGTTTTACAGATGATTTTGAAAGCAACTTCTGTAAAAGAGGGAAAGAAGTCAGTATGCCATTACAATTTCTGAAGTTGAATTATTTGGCATTTTGTTACTTCTGAAATGTGATCTTTCTACAGTTCTTGTTTTAAAACTTAGTTTGCCTGAAAGTGTTTAAAAACAGTCTAAAATTTTTTTACAGTAGAATACTATAAGAGTTAGCTGGGTCAGGAATGAGACATCTTAGCTGACCTGACGCTCTAATGTGGTCTTTGAATGGATCTATCTGAAAAGCCTCATTAGACTTTGGTATCAAAATTTCACTCTTTGTATTCTCTCTCTTTCTTTTCAAAAATTATTTCTCTTTAGGCTTAAATTAGTGGGACTACACAGATCAAAGGTTTCTTTAGTTCTGTGCTCTCTGTATGGTGTGTTAGGCAACATTTTCCTGAGTACTGTAGCCTGTATTCAAGTACTGTAGCCTGTATTCAGTCAGGCTTATCTAGTATGGAAAACAGTTGCTTGGGGGTGAGAGAGTGTTGTGATACATCAGGCTGTTTTAACGCCAGATTCTTTCACAAAAGATTTGTAGCACTGTTGGCAAGTGGGAAGTGGAAATTCTTACTCAGATTAATTCCAGGAGGCTGATGACCAAGCAGTCTTGGACAGAAAGAAGTTTATTTCCAATTTTTAAACTGTGTGTTTTTCTGCTGAAGTTAGATTGAAACAGATCCACAAAAATTGCTGTTGATAGCAACTGCTGGTTAGAAGCACAAGGTCAGTGGTCAAGTGCTTTCAGACTCCCAGGAAGTTCCAAAGTAGCCCTGACTTCCATAACTTCCGTTCTAATGTTAGATCCATTCTCTGACAACTTGGCTATAACTTGGGAAACTTTATCAGTGATGCCAAAGCCTTCATGACAAAATGGGGAAACCAAAGATTTGTTATGCTCTTTGTTGGTCATAGTCTGCACAGGATGGTTTCCTGCTGTGTGCAGTTTGCAGTCTCCACACACCATCCATCAGTATTTTTGTCGCAGGTTTTAGGGCTGAATACCTTGAGGACTAGTGGGATTTAAAGCCTTCACCACTCAGCTGAATGTGTCTGTGTAGGCAACATGTGCAGGGGTTATTGTAGCAGTGGTCCCAGTCCAGTGGAAGAGTTGCTCCCAAGCAAGCAAGACTGCTCTAACTAGCCCTTCTCTGGAAGTTAGTGAATGACAGATGAGGCCTCCTATTAGTGGGAAGCCAATCCTTTTCTCATCAGAACTGTGGTGTACTGGAGGAGAAAGTTTGCAGGAGTTGCCCTGATGCTGCTTGCTAGTGTTTGTTCTCTCCACAGAGCCTCCTTGTCCAAGGCTGTGGAGCATTCATCTGTTACAAAATCCAAGCTTCGAGGGAAGGTTTCTTTCTGCATCATGCCTGCAGTAATTGTTTGTGGTTTTCACCCCTCTGTGACACTGTCTGTCTGCCCAATAGGCCTCCTTGTCTGGAGAAATTTCCTGACATACTTGTGATGCTTCCAAAACAATTTAAAGCTTTCAGTCCTAGCTAGACCTTTGCAAGACAATTGAAAAAACCTTTCTGGACACCAGTGCTTCAAATACAGGAACAAGACATGTTGAAGACAACGTGTTACAGTGATCTGAATACAGTGTTACAGTTAGCTCTGCTGCTGGTACTTCCATCTGGCAAGAAACATTATTTTGGTTATAATGTTTGTTTTGGTTAAAGGCCTCTATTGGGAGCCTGTAAGAGTTGGTGAAAGGCTCTGAAAGACCTCTGCAGTCACAGAAGCTGTCCAGAAAGACAACACTTGTTATAATTAAAGTTTGTTACCTTTGTAATGCGAGGGAAGCAGGAAGAGAAGCCTTGAGTTAGGATGGTGCTGCAGTGTCTGGTGTACCTTGTTTCTGAAGGTGGAGAAGTGCTGTTGAGCCTGAGTGTGCATGCAGAAATGCAGACAAAATTATTTTGGCAATGTGTTTGCTCTTTGTCCCTGCTGAATGCCTGTATAAATGGATTTCAGGATCAGCCAACCTCCAGCTCTGAATTAGTCTAATAAGGCATGGTAGGTAGGGTTTAAAGGTCATTTTGCAAGCAGCTGGCTTCCTGCATATATTAGGGGGAATGATTTTTTAAAATAACAGTATTGGAAAGCTGTTGATTTAATTTTTAAAATACCTGTATGCTATAGAATTTCAGCTCTTCTGCCTCTGTCCTTCAAGCACTCTGCTTGGCCTCTGCCTGCTCATCTTTCTGTCATTTCCGATTACCTCTGCCCATCTGCCTCTGCATTCTCTCCCCTTAGGTTTATCAGTCCATGTTTGCTGCCCACAAGGACTTGGCTTCTATTTCTGAGGAGCTTGTCTGTTGGGTTGCTTCTCTGAGCTGTGGTACAGAAAGCTCAGGATTCCTTGGTTTGGACTGTTAATAAAGCACCATTACGCTGTTCTTTTGTTGGGGGACTGAGAGCTCTCAACAGTCACCACTACATTGGCAGCTTTTTTGTGTCCCAGCAGGTACCTAGTTCCCTTCTCAGGATGAATTTAACATTGGTGAAAGAAGATTACAATTTTAAATTTTTTTTTTAAACTTAGGAGCTGGTTGAACCATGCACAGTGATTATTCCAGTTTCCTCTCTGTGGACTGTGTACTTCAATCCTGACCCGATCCAAGTGTTTCATACGAAAATGGGGGATGTTTTTATTAATTTGCTTGTTCCCTGGATTCCTCTTTGCTGATGAGGGTGATTTGAAATGTTCTAATGACTTGTAAAGCATGGACACTGTCTTAAAAACTGAAGGGAGCACCCACATATCCAGGTCATGCAAGCCTTTGGCAGGTGGCAGTGTCATTCTGCCGGGTGTGAGATGGTACCTTCCCATTACAGTTACTTGTACATGTACAGACTCCTGGATCCTCAAATGTTCTTTCTGCCTGTTTGAAGTTTTGTTCACAGTAGATATCCTCAGGAAGTCAGATAATTGGACAAAAAGCAAGCTTAAAATTTAGGGAGATGATAGCAGCTGCAACATTTTTTCTTCTTGCATTCAGACCAAACTGCTGTGAAACTTTTACATTTATCTTATTTTCTGAAGGATGTTTCCTACTTATGACTTGCGGTTGTTCTGAGTTTATTCTCTTTTTAGTACCATGCAGTGCCCTGACACAGCTACATAAGCAGTTCAGTTTTTGTCTAGGGCACATCTTTCTTCTTTAGATGTTATATTAACAGCACCTCCTTTCTGTTCTTGAAGTTTTTTTCTCTGTAGCACTCTCCTGACTATTGTGGAAATAGGAGAGTGATACAGGACTGAACTGATTTGTGGGTTCTCTCTGGCTATCTGTAAGGCTCAGACAAGCAGTGCCCAGGTATGTGATGGGTCCCTGCTCAGCTGCTGTTTAGAAAATACTCTTACATGAAAATCTTTTTACTGATAGGACTGTAAACCTTGCAATTTAGAGTAGTATATTGGCATAAGATTTTTTTAAAAATCCCGAAGTTTCTAAATATCAAAGAATTGAGGTTTTTATCTTCCATTTGAGGCAGTAGGGCAAGTAGTGCACTGTGTTTCAGTTATCTACTTGATAGCTTTATGAAATAAGTTCTTTGGAGAATAGGAGGTTATAGATACCATACGGAGACTTGCTGATCTCTCCAAAAGATTTGAAAAGGAGACTGAATTACTGTTTGTTTGTCCCATCTCAGTACCATCTTAATTACATGTCTGAGAACTTCTGCTGATTCCTTTTCATGGGTGGAAGAAGGGAGGAAACGTATCTTTATTTTGAAGCACTGCCTGCAGCTAAACATAGTGTACTGGGAAGTTATATGGATACTTCTAATGGTCCTCTGGGCTCTCTGACACTGTCTCTTCATGGATTCAGGTGTACACCAGTTGGTAACTTTGAACAGAAGAGTTTCCCTCAGGCCATATCAGCAGGAACCATTGAAAACTTTTGTCTTCAGTAGTGCTAAATGTGGCCTACTTAGGATTACCATCATTTAACAAGCTCTGTAGTATTTCTGGGCCCTAGGATATTGTCAGTACTGTTCAACTTCCTGTGGCACATCAAGGTTGTATTTAATCTTTTTGTACCAAGCCTAAGTGCATTCAGGAGTATTCTGAGGCTCAGGAAATCTTCTCAAATCTTGTAAAAGTAGACAGCCACTGAAAAATGTATTGGATGCTGTGATCCAGGTAGGAGTGTTCCTTGCTGTGTGTACCTTGAGCTGACCTGATGAAGGCACTGTGATAGAGTTGGAGTGCACTAGAGTAGTTTTTGTGGAGAGCTTGTATGGCACCAGTGATCACTGTATTGTTCTGCAAAAGCCAAGTTTAAAGCTCTAAAGCTTCTATAGACTCCAGATTGACCTCTGGAGCTGAAGCAGGTTCATTGCTGAAGGTAGACTGGGTATAATGTTTTAATGCATTCCCTTCTTTCCAGTCTTCAGCAAATATCTTGAGGCACATGGACTGCTATTTGGTTCAAAAACAGCAAGCATTTTGGAAGCCATTAAATGTGAAATTCATACTTTGTTCTTGCAGCTGCTGATGGGTGGCTTGTGTGCACACAAAGCTATGTTGTGAACTTGAGACAACTGAATACTCTCAAGTTCCTTGTTTAATCCGGTATCAAATGAGTGCTGGTTGGGAAAGAGCCCGGGCTGTGTGAGACACTTCTTAATGCCTTCTTGTTTTGCTGAGCCTTGATATTTGCTACAATAGAACCCCATAAAACTCAGGAAAAACTCCCCCATCAGGTGGGTGTATTAGCAGGTTTCTTGCACTGATGGATTAGAGCCAGGCTGTGTTCAGTAAATGTGGCTAAATAATAAAAGGTGAGATTGTGTGCAGTGATCCCTGGTCTCCTTTCTCCAGCTGCCGCCTCCTGTCTGTTTGCTGGGAACCTTTGCACAGGCAGACGGCTTTGCTTGAGAGAGCAGGCTATGCACTATTTTCTGACACAGCCAAAGGTGGCTGACACAAAGCCAAAGGAGAGCTTCTCTCTGAGGGTCTGAAATGTCAACAAAGATGTTGTACTGCCTTGCAGAGCCCTGGCTTGCTTTGTAGAAAAACTGAACAGATGTTGGTAGGTCAGGAGCTTTGCCATATACAGAGCAGACCCTGGAGAGCAGGGCACAGCCTGCGCAGGTGACACGAGTGACACTGTCCTGGGTTCAGTGTGCCAGCACTCCCCCTGAATGTGGGGCTCCCCCTGAGCCATGTCTGGGGCTTTACCCTGGTTAAGGAATTGGGACTCACATAACCAGGTTGTGCATCCATGAGCCTAGTTTATGTCCCACTCTCTGCTTGCTCTAAACATGCTGGTGAGTTGCAGTGGTGTTCCTCAGAAGGCACAAAGGCTCTGAAGTAATAAGTTCCTGTATACCTTGTGAAAACAGGCAATTAGGTGGAGGGAAGGGACCCCAGTGGTGCTTGTGCAGGGGGGAAGGATATTGACTCACTCTTTATTAGACGTGAGTTTGGTCACAGAGAAACATAACTTTGAGTCATGAATCTGGAGGAATCCAAATGACTTCGTTTCTGCTGCTCATGAACAACCTATTTCCACTTGAAGACTCTGGCTTGAATGTTTGAGGGGCTTCTGCCTACCACTGTGATCACCTTCACTGGAGAGAGACTCAACAAGGGTGGCACTACAGCAACTAAGAAGATTGTCCTTGGAATATGCCTTCTCTGTCCAACTATTGATTTCTGTCTTTGCTTTTGAGAAATGGAAACAAACCCCTTGTTGCAAGAAAAGGCTACAGAAAGCTTTCAGAAGTTTATAGCTTGATCCTCTAAGGCCTGTTCTCTTATTTTAGGATGAGATAAAAGGTAGAGTATTGGGTATGAGCAGCCTGGAAAAAGAAAAGGGCTTGTGGATTTAAGGCAGCCTGTGGTCTTGCTTCCTGCACCTCTTTTTGTGTTGTTCAGGCAAATGTTTCATGCTTGGAAAATTTGAGCTCTGGGGATCAGAGCAATTGCAGATCCTTGCTGGCCTCAGCACCTTCTGATGCTGATGAGCAGGCAGTTGTCAGCTCCTCAGTAGCTTTTTTTTTGCTGCTGTGTGTTGAGGCAGGAGAGCAACTGAGATGAGGGAAGAGGAAACTTTGCAGTGTTGTGGTCCTACATCCAAGGACTCGTGTGACAGCTGACTGTGTGAATGAAACAGCCTAAGGTCTGCCAGCTCACAGCTGGGGGCTCAGTGTGGTTGTTGGCTGTGACGTGGCTGTGCTGTCACGGCTTGTTCTGAGTTTGGTCACAGGGTCAATGACTTTTGACTGGTTTTTTTTCAGTCCCCACTGGTCATGCTTGTCCATCTATTATTAAGCCCACTTTGGCACGGCTGGCAGGAGCTTATTCCAAAGCCTGATGGAAGCAAGGTGTAGTTATGGAATGTGGCCATTGAGGAGCTGGTTGTGTCAGCAGGTCTGCAGATGGCCTTTGGACAAGATAGCAGGGGTTCATATTTATAAAGTTTTCATAGGCCCCTTGAGTACAGTGATAGGCTTTGAAGCATGGTTTCCTCTGAGCTCTGCTTCCCCACAAAATCTTCAAGCACGATCCATCAAGGAGTGCGAAATATATTCAAAATCCCACTGCTGCCTTTTTCTCAGTCAGCAGGATTGTGCTTTCTTCTCCGGTCTGGAGTTGTTTGCTGTTGAGAATAAGCAGTCTCTTTTCTTGTGATTCCTTACCTCTCTTTGGGACATGATGCCATCAAGAAAACCAGCTGTTCCAATCTGAGAGCTGCCTCTGCCTTCATGCTCTCTTGTCGATTGTGTTGAATCAATGAAGTGCTGCAATACTGTAGAGAAAAGGGGGGTGTGAAGAAACAAAGAGGGAGATCACATGGAATATACAGAAGAGGATTCATATCCTGTCACATGGTTCACAGTGGCTGTGTTTGGAACTGGGTCTGCTATAATAACAGAAATTTCCTCATGAAAACTTGAATCCTAGGTCCAAATCCTTGCCTCACTAAGCTGTGGGATCTGAAAGTTCCCACATGGATAAGAGAGCCAGCTAATCTGAGCATCTGGGAAGACCTGACAAGTCCTGACTATTCCTGCTGAGAAGGTGGTGGCTTTGGTAAGTGTTATGGGAAAAAAATATTTAAAGGAGAGAAATAAGGGAGATAATTTCTGGATGCCAGCTGTAGCAGAAGGATAAGGTTCAAAATATTCTTCTTGAAAATCCTGCAAGTTGCAATTCTGACTCCCTTCAACTCTTGAACCACTGTCTCAGACCTTTGTCACTACAGACTTTTTTCCTGTGAAGCTCAGCTTCAGTGGCACCCCTGCTCAGCCAAGAAAACTGCCAGGTTGTGCTTTGACTTTGGTTCCAGCTGTTCAGTGCAAAGAGCTTTCGTTGCTGCTATGAAAAGCTTTCCTTAAGGGACAACATAAAGCAGGAATGTTGTGATGCTTGAAGGCTGAAGTAGGCATCTTCCCTTGAGAAGAGTCTTCTGAAACACAGATGTCTGGTGCACTGTCATGTGGATAAAAGGTTATAAGGATTATGTGTTAATCTGTAGCTGTTAATCTTCCCAGCAGGTTTGGATCCAACTGATGTTTGGACCCACCAGGCAGGTATGCAAGAGAATTTCTTCAGTGGCTCTGAACTGCTCCACAAGCCTCTAGGGATGCAATTATTCATCTGGGTCCTGCCTGCTCCTCCTTGTGGTCCTTGGTTCTTGCTTTGCTCTCTCTGTTGGTGCTTTCCTCATCTATTTTGATTTGTGTTTACCATGGTACTTGGTCTGTCCTGACAGCAGGATGGTAAGTTCACACCGTACTGTGTTTCACCTCAGGCAAGCTTATGTTCTTCCAGATAATTGCTTCAGAGTCAACAGTTGGAAGCATTTCTTGATCTTGGCACAAATTTCTCGAGTACGACTGAAGTTCTGACGAGCTTCTGGAAGTGCATGTTGTAGGGCTGTAAGAACTTGCCCTCCTGATTCCCAACTTCGCATTTCTTGCTTGCAAGTTTATGTGTAGGTATGCACTTGATTATGTGTTTGGGTTTTTTCAATAGACCAACAGTATCTTTTTATGGTTTTTAAACCTGTTTCCCTGAGGTTATTGCCTGGAATCCTTCTCTTAAGCTTAAAAACACTAGCAAATTGCCAATCCTCTTGGGCAGGATGGGGAAACATGAAGGTTGAGGAATCCCTGTTTTGTCTCACTGGCACCAGAATCAAGTGCTGTAGAGCACTGCCAACTTATTTTCTCCATTGTATTTTTGGTTTGGTTGATTTTTTTTTTGGTGGTGCGCTGAGTTCCAGATTGTTGCAGTGCCAGGTTAGCACTGGGGTTGGTCCCCATGAGGTCAGGAAAGTGCATAGTAAATGTTCAAGCTAGGAGCAAAGGTAAATTGTTCTAGAACTTCTCTGTGATGTTCTGTAATTAAAACTCAGATTGTGGGTATTTTACATATATTTTATGTGTGGCTCACTGATCTCCTCACCACTTAGCACAAGCAGTTCTGGCCATGTGTAGGATTTTTCTTGTAGTCGGAATGAGTGAGTTAAAGATATGCTATTGCCTGGGTTTGCTACCTCCTCTTCCTCTTCCTCCTCCTTCCATCTCTTTACTCAGCTCTTTCTAGTCTCTTCTCAGATTTTTCCTTTCCTCTCTGTCTTCATTTTTTCACCTGCTTCCTTCCAGTGTCTCTGCACCTTCTCCCTCCCTCCTCTCCTCTCTTCTGTCCCCTTGGTTTGCATTCCTTTCATTTCAAAACCTATATCGGAGCTGACACCAGGCTGCCTATTCCCTGCAGCACTGAACTGGCGGTTTGGAAAGGGGAAGCTGCAATTCCCTCAGGGGGCAAGACAGAGTTCAGTGTCTGTCTTATTTTTAAATATGCATCTGAACATGGCTGATCAGAGGAGCAAAAGAAATCTTTGGGTTCTGACTGCTGGAAGCTCATAAGGATGTAGTGCAATCCTCTGCATCGCCCTGCTCCCTCTGCACTCCTCACTGAACATGAAAGCTGCTTGGCACAGGGGAGTTTGACTGCAGGAAGGATGGGTAAGAATCAGAGACCCCATGGAAGGAGGGTAGAAAGGTGTGGGTGCTTTGCAAGCCTCACACCTTCATTTTCTGCTTCAAGTATTTTTTCATTCTGTCAGGTTTATACCCTCTTTTTAACCCTGAAGGATCCCAGAGTACATTACCCAGCAATACACCAGCTTTGCAGGATGCTGTTTACCTTGGGCAACTAAAAGACTGATGACTGGTCACCATGCTGGTACAGTGAGGGGACAAGCTGAGAGATTCCAAATCTATGTTCTTACCACAACCAGTGCCATGACAAGGTACCAGAGATGGATCTGCAGGTTTCCCAGTAAGAGCTCTGCTAAGGCAGGTTTTGTACCCAGCTGGTGAATTTCCTAAGTGGTTTTGCTGTGCAGCTCTAGCTGCTGGCATCTGTTCAGGCAGCACAGTGATGTAGTCACCTAAAGGGCAAAAAAAGGCAGGTGCTTACTGGTCCAGCAGCTCCTGCCAGCAGATTAGGATCAGAAGTGAAGGAGAGCATATTGAATTTAAGCTGTAATCATAACTTCAGTTAAGACAAAATGTTTGCAGCTTGGCAGAATACCAGGGCCCTGACTCTTGTAAAAATGTGTCACAGGGTCCTTCAGGACCTTAGGAAGGTCAAGGCCTTTATTGAAAACCTTCTGTCGGCCGTGTTACTTTCCGTGGCACAGGCTACTTCGGTTTGACATAGACACAACCACTCCTTTCTGCAACATGTTGGACACTTCTGATCCTTAAAGTGGTCCAACCTGGTCTGAGTAGCTAAAGGTTGAAGGTGGTTGCAGCAAGTTGTATGGGGGAGGCTGCAGGCTCATCTTCATGTTTTCTTTTAGTATCCTTGCCTAGTGAGCACCCTAACCCATCAGAGGAGATACCTGACAGCATCAGGACTCAATACCAGATGATTGTCAACTGAAGTGTGTTGACCGTGTTCAGAGTAGAGTGAAGTAGGCTCCACTCTGAGGAGAGAAGGCTGAGGAGGCTGTATCTTAGTCCTTCAGAAATGCTCTAATCGTCCTGGAAAAACAAATGCTTTTGATTGGAGGAAAAATCTTCTTGCAGGAGGATCTCAGTGTTTATGCTGTCTAATTTCTTTCTTTAGAAAGAAAAAAAGTAAGAGTTAAGACTTTCCAGATGCAGACTGGTGAAATGATATGTGTGAATGATAGAAGAGTTGACTGCTGGGGCGGATGGATTTGGCCTTCTGTTCTGATTCTGCCTTTTTTTGCCAAAGGATCCATGTTTTTGGACTCTGATGATCTGTGTTCAGTTGCTGTCCTTTTTAACAGTTTGCACAGTGTTTATGGGGAAGAGGCTGTGCATTTGAAGTGGGTGAGGAATGGAAACAAGAGCACTGGCACTGTACAGCTGATTTCTTCTCTACAGTGCTGCATATTCAGTTGTCAGTTTTTCTCTACTTGCTGAAAATTTTTGGTTTCTTGTTTTAAATAGCTAGTAGAGAGAGAGAGAATCCATTGCCTACAAGGACAGCTGGAGCCAAGTGGCAGATAAACTGTCCCTGGCTGTGTTCTTTCAGCTCCTCTCTGCCCTGGAGATGGCTCTGCTGGAGTTGGGGGTCCCCTGGATATGTCTCTCTGTGTACCTAGACCTGAGCAGCATTGTGTACACCATGGCTTACATACTGCAATCCTGACTGGCATTATTCTTCCAGTTAGACCTTTCTTGAATAATAAAGCTACTCATTACAGAGTGTCTTTTTTTCCTGAAAGATCACATATCACCACATTCTTACCAGAGCAAGGTTATGTGTATGGGAGAGCATTAGATAACAGCAGTAAAACTACCTGAACTGGCTGCTCTGATTGCAGTATTTGCTGGAGTCATTGGGGCTGGGAGGATTCCTTGGGAAAGCAAACAAACTGCTACAACAATTCTGGTGTGCTCCTGTGTGACCTTGCTTTTGCTACGGTGGGGAACAGTTTCGTACTGTAGAAAGACATAGAAAGAATCTGCCCAAAGTCACTTTCATGTGTAACTTAAAGTATTCAGGATTTTACCCTAGGTCCCTCAAGGTAAAAGGCTGCTGTGTTAACCCCAGCTCTTCATCTCTTGCCAAGTCTGGAAATCCGGGTTCTTAAGAGGAGCTGTTACTTGTATGACCTTCATGCGTGAAACAGTTTCTCTTTTAAAATGTGTTTTCCCCTTTATCAGTTATTCATTGAAGAGTCTCTTTGCATCTGTAGAATTTTGAAGGCTAGCTATTATTTTACCATTTTAATTTTCCCAGCTGTTCAAATAATTGTTTTAACCTCTCAGTGCCTGGAAGTGCTTTTCACATCCTGATGGTTTTGCCTTGTATTTCTTTGGTTTCATGGTTTAAATTACCAACAGTTTCCTCCCTATTCCACATGGTTACTCTGTGACTTTCTTCTCTATAGCTTTAAAGTCTGCACTATTCTGAATACCACTGACGGCAAGGCACTTGTGAACTTTCACTCTGGGATACTGGGCTCTCACACCTGTTTTGGGGTTTGGGTTTTTTTGTTGTTGCTCTCCCCTCACTCCCCTTGCCCACCAAAAAAAGAACTTCCGTACTTAAAGATCCCATTAAAACCAGAACAAACTGGTTATTCTGAAAGGTCTTGGCAGTGGCCTCTCTGGAGCTGCATTTCACTGTATATAGGGAAGGGGCTTTGACAGACACAACGAAGCCAGCACAGAATACATTGTCTTCATGCAGTTTTACAGGTAGTAAAGTCAAAGCATTCAATATGACAGTGGTTTCTCTGGCCCTGACACAAGGCTGTGACGGCTGAGGACAAGGCAAAGCTTCCCACTGGTGTGGCAGAGGAGGTGGCTGACTGAGCTGAGCACTCAGTTCCACGGCGGTGTTCCCAGCCCAGGGTGATGCTTGAAGGAGGAGTGATGCATCTTCTGTCCCACCTGGGGCAAAACACTTCCATGTGGGAGCACCTCCAGAGCAGCAGTGTCTCATTTCATAGCTTCACTTTTCTTTTTGATATATATATTTATTTTTATTTTCAATGAGCATTGCTTTTCTTGAGTATGTCTTTAATGGTCTTTAATAGGGACAGAGGTGAAATTTGAAAATAAGTAATTACATTGTGATATTCTGGACATATTGCTGTGGTTTCTCTTGCATGTTCTTCTCACGTGTTCTGAAAGTTGCAAAAGGTGATTTATAATTCATCAAACTAAGCATAAAACATCTGACTGCAAAGCCTATCAATCTGATCCCATCTCTTTCCAGCCCTTTAATTAGGAAAGCCTTGCTGAAAAATGTACCCATCAGCTACTGAGAAATGGTGCATTCCTGGACCCTCAGTATAGATCTTGAGTTATCCAGGTGCCAAAATGCTGTCAGAACTGACAGATCTTAGAAAATACACCCACAGGCAGAACATTATCCATTATACTAGCACTGAGCAGTGGGCAGTAAGGAAAAATCAGCAGAGAATGTGTCTTTATCAACTTTAATTGGCTTTTCCCGTTGATAAAAATCAGTGTATCCGGCAAGGAAGAGAGCCTATCTAGCAGTTTGATTTTTCCATCCCAGAGCTGAAGGGTGCAGTCCATCTTCACTGACGTGTGATGTGCACTTGTCTCAGCACAGCTCCTGGCAGTGCAGTGGAATCCACAGCCCACGGAGAAGGCTGCCAGTCTGTCCTCGGTGAGTGACCATGCTTAAACAACTGTGAAGAATGAATTACTCTGGATAAGTTGGATTTCATCTGTGCTCTAGTTGCTCAAAATTTACTTCAGACAGAGCCAAACTTAGTTAAACTTTTCTTTGCGTGCTGGCTGGTAACTGCTCCTGGAATACAACTGGCTGGGCTGTGAAATCAAGGATCTGGGCAATGGATATGCTGATCAGGAAAGGAAACAACAGCCAAAGGAAGCGGGAACTTTGCCAGAGCTACAGGAAATGCAGAGATTTGGGGGACAGAACAAGCTTCTTTTGAGTTGTTTGGCACTGCAGGTTTACATGTAGCTTTACATCAAAGGCAAAGGAAACAGCAACTGTGTGGATTTCTCCTGGGAAGGCTGTTTTGACACCTTGTTGCAGCATCTTACATTTACTGAACTATGTAAAATGTTTCAGTTCTTCCTTGGTGCTTGTGTCTGTAGCCGTTAGATTTATGACAGTTGTATTAAATAGTCAAGATCATTGCAAATCTGTTATTATACTGGGTTTTTTTCCTAATTGTTTAATGAGAACTGATTCCTTTATTTGTGATTTGCTAAATTCCACAGGTTTTCTGAGAGCAGCTTTATTTTAAGTTTCTATTCTGCTAAGTCAAGCGTCTCTATCTTATTTCTATAAATACTGGGAAACAGAAGTATGCCCACTCACAATAGGCAATTTAGTAAGTGAACTTCATTAGAAAAGTTTATTTTTCACAGTCCCTGGTGGTGTTAAAAACAGCCTGTAAGACCATCACAGGTTTGCAATCATATAAATACCAGTTTAACCCTTGTGTTTAAAACTTTAAAAAAAACAAATTGTAAATGTTTGTTGTTAGGACAAATGAAGGAGCAGTCCTTTGTCCACAGCCTGCTCTGTAGGGAACCGTACTGCCTTTGGCACAGACCACCGTGAGTCGTGATCGTTTGGAACGGATCTGCTGAGCTGTGGCAGAGCAAATCGGTGTTCTGGAAACTCTTGTCACCTCATTGAGTGGGCAGCAGTGAGAAGTGAGGGTGCAGCAGCAGGGCAGGGAATGTGCCGGGGCTCTTTGCTCCAGCACGCCTCCGTGCACACTCCAGCTGCAGCGTGGGCCTCCCAGTCACGAGCAGCTTCTGCCCCTGTCGGGGTTGGTGCAGGGCCCGGCACAGTAGGTTCCCTGTCAGGATAAACTCTGGAGCCTGCCCTGTACAAGCTGTAAGAATATGATAGACCTTATGGAAAAATAAGTGTGGATTGTGTGTTTTTTAATTTTTTATTTCTGCTTATCATATGGCTGTGAGAGACACAGCAACTTCTTGTGTTTGGAAGGTTTCTTTAGAAATCAGAAGCAAGTGGGAGGAAGGGATAACAAAGTCTATTCTGTTCCTCTAATTCAATCTGCCTATTTACAAGCCCAACTCGTCAAGTATGTTGTCACTGTTCTTTGCAGCAAGAGGAAGACTGAAGCTGTCTTGGTTTTTGAGACAAAGCTTCAGGAGGAAACACTCCGGAGTGAGTGTCTCCTCCGAAGGGAAAAGGGCCTCCCTTTTTCCTCCATTGGTGAGACAAATGGGTCACAAGAAGTGACAGTGGGAAAAAGAAACCGAACTGCTTATTAACACACAAACAAAATGGGGTAGAACAGGATAAAAAAACCCCCCTCAAAATACAGCAAATTGCCGGAGAGGGAACAGACACACGGCTCGGACCAGCCGGGGCCACCCTCGTAGGCTCCCCAGATCAGCGAGGAGGGAAGGGAGGCAGTGAGGCAAGGGGAAGGAAAGGGAACAAAGAACAACAAAAAAAAACCCCACAGAACCTTTTCCCAGCTAGCTGGAACACAAAGGAAATGCAGAAAAGCAGCACAGCGCTCCTGGCACACTCCCTCCCAAGCCCCAGAGCCCCCGAGCTGCTGGGCCCAGCCATTGAACTGCCCCGCACTCGGGTCCATCCTAAAGGCACAGCATCCTTGGGCATTGTGCAACAGTTAAGGAATAAAGCGGCTTCATAACATCACCCCAGGACAGAAACCTTAGAACACTTCTGGAGAATATCTACAAATCCATGTGAATAGCCTAAAACATCATAATTCGTGTGGTTTCCATGGATGCCGGCCATGCTGAGTTAGGGCAGTTGTGGTGTGTTGCTCCAAATGCCACAGCAATTTTACCAGGATGCAGTATTCTTGCCTGCTGGCCCTAGACTCTGGTGGTGTTGCTGTCTCTTGTGCCTGTGTGAAAGAAGGGATTCCTGCATGTGCAGCTTGAGGAGGTGGTAAAGAGTTGTAAGATTTATTATGTACTATAAAATAATAATTCCTTATGAAATGAAACTGCATAAAAAGATCAGGATTTTGACATCTTGTTTTGAGATGGTAAAATGCTTCTTTAGTGGCCTAGAGTTACTAAAGGTGTTGCTATCCTAGATTCTCAGTGTGCCAGTGCACAGTGTAAACGTGGATGGACAGTGCCTGGCTCTGGCTCTGTGTCAATCATTCCTTAAATGCCTGTTGGCACCTGAGTGACCAGCTCCTCCTGTTTAAAAGCAAGGCTGCGTGATTCTTCTCTTTTTCTAAACCATTTGCTCTCTTTAATTGAGCACTGGGAGCCATTGTATGTGTGGTGCTGCAGGATCCTTGTTGTGTAAGGGCATTGATAAATATGTATTGTGTTGTCAAGTGTTTGTAGCTACGCTGCAGGTAGTGGTGGAGGAGTGAGCGGCATACAGTTAAGAGTCCTTGTGTCTCCGGGGTCAGTAAAAACAAGATGGCACAGGGAATTGTGGGAAATGGAGCTAGGCTGGCTGCCTTCAGCATCACCTGCTAATAAACCAGCTATTTATAGATCAGCTGAGGCGTTGTCAACTAGATTGTTAAATTAGTATTTACATACTGGCCTCATTGTCTTTCACTGAAAATCTCATTTGCATTAGTGCTTGGACAGAAGTACAGCTTCCTGTGCTCCAGATACACGAGTGTGTTCGGTCACAGTCTGTGGCTTGCAGTGCGTGTGTGAAACCATTTCTGATAGATTCTTGCCTTGCAAATAAATCCTCTTCTCCCTATAGCATCATTTTCCCATCTTGCTGTGCCTCTCATTTCTTGCAGAAAAGCTCACCTTTGTTCCCAAATGTCCACAACTCATCATGAGGCTGATCGCGCTAGAGAGAGAGATGAGCAGCATTTCTGCATAGCAATTCCTGGTTAATCTCTGCCTCTCACAGAGAGACTTGAATTGTTGATGGCTTGTGGGTAATTTAATAACTAGCAAACAAATAAGATGTGTAGATTGTAGCAACTTAGTCCAGATGCAAAATCCCCACACATATTTGCATCTGTTTGAAAGAATTCTGTTATAAAGGTTTGCTTTTTTACATTTTAGCACTAGTGAAACAGCATCGAGAGGAGTTGCTGCTCAGTGAAGCTGTGTTGATCACAGCAGGCTGCACACCTGGCTAAGCAGTTTCAATCCTCTGTGCGTGCGTGTGTGTGTCTGTGTGCCTTTCAAAAGGGAAGAGTAATCTACTTGCTAGACGTGTGTGTCTCTTGTAGTCCTTGGACGACCTTGAACAGTCATTTAACTTGTGTTTATTTGCCCATCTCTACCTGGGCAGATATTACTTCTGTGGTTTGGAGTGTGGAGGTTGAATGGATGTCTCGGATTCGTTATGGATGAAAACTGTTACTGAAATGTAAGGTATTCATACCGTCTCTTCAGACAGCTGATCAGAGTTCAGATTCACCTTCCTGTCTTGCTGTTTCTTGCTTCAAAGCCATTTGGACACTTGGATTGTGCGGGAAGTCGGAAGGCAGTAATAGCAGGGCTGTGATGCAGACAGGTGTCACAGCCTTCGCTCAGATTCACTTCTTAGCACTCGCAGGGCTGTTGATAAGGTGCTGTTATGCTGGTATTGTGTTATTCTTAATCTGTCTTTGGTCTGGAAAGGGTCCATCAGCATCAGTTTCTCTGACACCTCGGCAGGCTCTCTGGGCACCTCATTACTCTTTTCAGGAAGAGAGCATTGCAATCCCGTTACTGCGTCCGCAGAGAGCAGAGCTCACCTGCCTGTGCCAGCCCCGTTACTGTAAGGTGAGAGCTCAGAATGAGGGTTGCAGCTTCTCTCCCCACGTACATGAAGCACATAATATCACAACAATAATACAATATTTACTGAAACCATTCACCTTTTAGTTGTTCTATTTAAGACAGCAAAGCCTTGATTTCCTCACCTTCAAAATCTCTCTTCTGTTGGCCCACAGGAGACGGATTGGGACAGGCCGTCTGTGACCATGGGTTTGGGGAGCCTGGAAGCTGGTTCCTTGGTACATCAATTCCAGTGACTTGGCTGTGCTCATTTCACCACTGCCTCTTCCATTTTAACTTTAATCCTTGCTGAAGGCAGTACCTGATTCTTAGATTTTCAGATCTACCAGGTTTTTCTGCCTTCTGCTGCTATTCAGGGGAGATGGGGGTTGGGATGTGGTATTCTGCAAAATGTCAAGGTCTCTTCCTGGAGAGCTGACAGCATAGGTGTTTTATATGTACATGGGCTATCGGGATGAGACATTCCTACTCAGAAACATTGGCTGAGACAGACAGACATTCCTCCTGCCACAGAGAGACAGGCTCACTGTTGCCAAGCCTTGAAATATTTGGCATGTTTTCTATTGCCCTAGTTTTGTGGAGTTGTACCTGAAGTTTTACAAGTACATGAGAATTTTAGTTCTGTGTTTTTACTGAAAAAAAGAAAAAGGAAGGAATAAATAAAATACAATAATCTAACCCTCCTGCCTAGACAGAAGTGGTGTGAGAATGTGACTCAATTGCTTAAAACCAGAAGACAAATGAAATAACCCTGGTGTATTTCTAAACAGTTTCACAAGTAAACCTTGTGGTTTTGTGGGAATTTCTGACTTTCCTCTTGGGTTTTCAATATGTGAGGAGTCTGCAGCAGGGCTTGTTTTCTTGAGTGAAGGGATATTTGCAGCTCTGTAAGAGTTCACACATCTGCAGTGTCCCCTGCAAGCAATAATGAGCTGACCAAAACAATCAGTCTCCCTGAATTAGAAGAGCCCTGCATTTTTCAAATTCTCTTTGCATTCTAATTTGTGCTTTTTCACTTGTTCCAGCTTTCCAGCCTTTCTTGCAAGCAGCAGGATCTTTAATTTCAAGCGGAAGCCAAGATTTCTTGTAAGAATGTGGTTCAGGATAGCGGTGTTTTGACATTTTCGCAGTTATGTCATATATCATCACACCTCCCCGTGAGCCAGCAGCACCGTTTACACAGAGGTGAACGTAATTATTCCCAGAGGGGCCCTGTTAGAGCTTCGGACTCCCTGGCTGGTCTAGGGACCAACTGGCTCTGCAGGTCTGTGTCTGTCTTTCATGGGGCTCACAGAACATGCAGCTGCCCGTGCACTTTCATGGTGGTTCTATAGGCTGGCGCCAAGGCACGTGCTCCTGAAATCACCGATGAATTCAGAGACACCCGCTCTCACCTCTGCATCGCCTGAGCAGGGGGGACACATGCAGCCAAGCTCCCACAACAGAAAGGTTTCCAATAAAGCTGAAACACAGAGGTATTGTTTGTTCAACCACTGGCAAATGCACAGAGCCATTGTGTGGGTCCTGAAAGCCTGGGCGCTTTATTCTCTGCAGACTGAATGGCAGCCGCGGGTAATAATAACACAAGATTAAAAAAGCCAACATTATAGGGGCATTTACAACCCGCTGAGAGAATGAAATCTCAGCAAGGCTGAGCTGTGTCTCTAGTGATCCTACGTTTTTACTGCTTGATAAGGAAATGATGGGCAGCTCTGGAGAAATGGCCACCACAGAGCAGACGAAGGGGGAGCAGGTTGGCTGTTCGAATGCTGCAGTAAGTAACGGGAAAACTGCAAATCAAGTGACCAGCCTGTCCCTCCCTGTGCTGGCTGAGCTGGGGGGTGTATGTGTGCAAGCACACTGTGTTTCCTTCCCAGGCAGGCATCAGTGGGACCAGGATTGGTTTGCACAGTTCAGAGTCTCGTGCTTGGAGGTCTTTGGTCAGCATCATCCAGGCTGGTGCTTTGGTAGTTGTTAGCAGGTCCACTCAGGAGAATTTACCTGTGAGAAAGAGACTGACTATGGGAAAGAGGTGGTGGAATTAGCTTTCTGCCTGCAGGAGCAGACACTCTTTCTGTCAACTTAAATTTAGGGAGACAGTAAATATGGAGCTTCCTGAATGCAAATTCCAGTTCTAAGTCACAGTAATGACAACTACCTTACACAATTCAAAATCATCTGACACCATCTTACGTGTGGAATTTTATTATTTTCAAAACAAAGAAACCCCACTCCACCAAAAAAACCAAAAAAACCTCACCACCAAACAAAACAAACAAAAAAACCCCAAGAAAAAAACCCCATGATTTTAAAGGAACAGTTCCTTATCTTAAAAATCAAGTCTTTAATTCAGTGCTGGCTTTAACAATTCTTTAACACAAATGTCTTATAAAGTTCTTTGTGTACCTGTAACTACCTATACAGCTTTGTAAGGCCCAGTTTCCCCTGTGCACACATAGAAGTTGTACTTGGTAAGCCAGAGACAGAGTACCAGCTTGTGGCAAGATCCTCTCAGGATATGCCAGGCTGCAAATAATGATGGCAGATCAAACCAGCCCTAACCTTGCTAGCCTTGAGTATTATCAGCAGGCTAACCCTGACAGTGCTGAGCCACAGGAATTTGTACCCACCTGTTCAGACAGGTTGTGCAGCTCTCTGCTACTCAGCAGGTTTCTGAGGCAGCATCTTACAGATGTGACCTTGGTCTTTGGCATTAATGAAGCAATGAGTGAAATGGTGGGAGGTATTTTAATGTAACAAAATATGGGTTTTGCTGCATGCCTAGGGCAAGGTGTGGTTTAAAAACTGTACTTCTCCTTTCTGAAAACATTCTCATCTGTTCAGGTATCTTGCTTTGCTTGTGCCAGGCAACATGGCATGGAAATTGCTGGGCCCTGGATGCTGTTTCTAGTGTGGGACATTATGGGGATTCAGAAATTCAGACTGCTTCGTGGATTCATTTACTTGGATTAATGAATCTGTCTCTGCCTCTGTTTCCCCAAGAGTAATGTGAAGTTACTTACGTCAGACGGATTTATGAGCTTTTTTCTATATTGGCCATTTTGCAGAGAGTGAAATTCAGCTCAGAGGGCTCTGCAGAAGGACAAAGTATTTGAGTTTATTCTCTTCTAATCCTGGTTACAGAAAATTGGCAAATTCCTGTTTAAAGTCTCTTTAAACACAAAGTAGAAGTACTCTTTGATTTTTTTTTTTGTCCTCTTTCTTTTTTTTTTTTTTTTCTTTTTCTCTCTTTCCTTCCTTTATGTGTTTTGTTTTTATTTTAAGTGTTGCCTGTCTTAAACTGCAAACTGTTCAGGCTGTGACCTGAAGGCTCCTCTGTGCTGGCACAGATTTGCAGAAGGCAGCTGAGGGCTTGCTTTGTTTCCACATGTTGCAAGTGTGAGATTAAATGTATGTTAGTGGAAAGGTCTTTGTGGGAAGGGAGTGTCAAGAGGTGTTGAGTGACAGTAGAAAAGAACAGTCTAGGAGGAGTGAAGAGAGGATGTAGCTAAAACTAAATATGATGCTTGCTTTTTTCCAGAACCTTTACAGGAGAAGCATGAATGTGTTCCCAGTCCACAACTCCCTTGTCTCTTCCCCCCCTCCCTTTCTTTCTGTCTCACCCTCTGGGGCTGCTGTTTTAGGATGAGTTGGTTCCAAATAGACAATACTTTTCAAGCAGATAAACGGACACCTAAGCAGCTGCACTGGTATCTGTCATGAACAGACATGCTGCACAGTGAGGAAAATTACAAGATGGAACTGGCATCATTTGTCATATTATAAAAAAATACAAAGCTCCCCCCACTTGAGCAGTGTCCACAAGACAGTTGAACAGGACACTTAAAAACTACTTTCATTTCCAGTCTCTGAATACATTTTCAAATGCTAATGTTAAACATTCCACCTTTAGGTCCTCTGTGAAGAATGTGTTTTAGACAGATGAAGGCAGGTCTCTGTCTTGACACAGATGCAGGACTATAAATTTGTAGAGAAGGTGATAGGAGATAATTATTTAGAAGGCTTTTGTGGCTTATTCCAGCATCTGGTATTCTACCAGGGTGTCCTCTGAAGAGGGATAGGGACAGGATGGAGCTAGAGAAATGCTGAGCTTGTTTTTCACTTGGTAAAGGTTTTTAATCTTGAAAGAAAGATTTGGAATTTACACGGGAGGAGACGCTGAGAAATCAAGATGCATCTCCCAGTGTTCATCATTCTCCCTTCGTTTGCTCTGATCCGTGGTTCAGGTTGTAGAGCATTTTATCTGCTGGTCTCTTAATTGCACTGGTTGTGCTGGGTGCCAGTGGGCAGCTGCTCAGAGCAGATCCCTCTTGCCCCGGGACTGACTGTGACAGTGCCATGCTCAGGGCAGCTGAGCTTGCAGCTTCCCGCAGCTGCTGCCTGGGTGTGCCTGTGGTTGGGCATCTTCATCTCATCTCACAACCGGACGTCTCCGTGGCCTCCCAATCTGGCACAGCCTCTCCGTTCCGATCCATAGGTCAGGCCCGGCGGGAACACCCAGTGCTCTCCAACCCAGAATGCAGATTCCCTGCCCATTGCTTCCCTGCTCCGTGGCTCCTTGATCCCGTCAAAGGGGAGTGGCACAGTGAAATGTTTAGTGTTTCTTGAGTGACTTCTGAAACTTCTGTCCAAGAGGTGTGGCTCAGTCATTTGACTGTCTCGGTTCAGGTCATTAACATTTCAAAAGGGCTGTTAATTCTCTGTCTGGTTGCCTGAACTTGGTAGAAGATTGTCTAATTGGGGCTTGGTGAGGGCCAGCCAACCAGACTTTTCTTCCTTGAGATCTAATCAGATCTTGCAGCTCTTGGGACCAGATATTTCAAGATACTTGAAGATTGGCAAGAGTTAGACATATAATTAATTCTTTACGATCTCATACTCAAATACTGTAAATGCGCAGTCAGCAGTAAGCTTCTGGTGTAGAAGAGTTCAGTGCTGAGTCAAACGGGCTGATTCTGCTGAAATAATTTCAGTTTCTGGTTAGTACCTGGGTAGGGGAGAGTAGTCTTCCAAAACAATTTTTTTTTCCTTTTTTTAATTTTACCTGTAGGTGCCCCTAGTCTTTGGGACGTGTTTCACAAAAACAGGTAGAAGTCATATCCCACATCTATCTGCAAACAGACCTGAGAATTCCCAGTTTTCTCTTGACTCTATCATTGTTGATTTTTGCCTCTTCAACCAGAAGAAAAGGAGAGCGACATCTACACCCATGCGGGTGAGATGAATACAGCTATCACACAAATAAAATTACTGGCTGCCGAGTAGCAACAGCTTAATGAAAATGTGAACTGTTAAACAAATAAAGCCAGTCAAGCTCATAATAGTTCTGCGTGGAATTTCACTGTATCAGTGAACAAAAATAGAATTAGGCATAGAAAAAGGATATCTGGAGAAGTCTCTGCCTGCCTCTGTTCTTGGTGTATGAAGCTGGACTAGATAGGATTGAGCCATACCTTAAATGTGGACATGATACCCTGACCCAAAGAGGAATTCTCTTTATCCAGAGCAGGAGCCTGCTAAAGCAAGGCAGAGAGGAACAAAATAAAGTACCAGATTTCCTCTGAAGCCTAAATGCAAATTGTGCAGAGGAATGGATCCCTTGAGAACTGAATTTTTGCATTTCTTTAGCATCTTGGTGAATAATTATCATACCTCTGTGTGGTTGGTAAGTGGCATTACTCTCAGGTACAGAAAGGGAAACTGAGATGGGGATTTATTTCAGCTGCTGGAAGAAGTTGGGAGGTGACTGACAATAGAGCCTAGAACTGGCTTACGCCCTCCAGGCAGTGCTGACCTTCCTGGAGTGCACAGGAAAACTGCAGGGTTGAGTAACACTGGCAAGCACCTGGTAAAATCTCCAGTATGAGACTTTAGCAACCAGCATTGAGGTCCCATCTCAGGGGCACAGTGCCATACCTAAGGTGAAGTGTTTTCAGCTGTCCTTTGCACTCTACCCAAGGGCTGGACTTCCTTGTGCTTCCATCTTCATGAAAATTTCCGGAGTTAAGACATGCTCATTAGAACTAGTGCAGGTTAGTAATATATTCCAGGATGAGATCTGGAAAGGCAGAATGCAGTATGTGGATCTGGGATCAGCTTCTGAAGAAGCCCTGCAGCCAAGGAGCTGCTATATTTGCCTCCAAACAAAAGTACATTCTCTCTCCCTTGCTTCTCCCATCTGTCTGTGTGTGGCTGTGAACAGTCAGTGAATGGGATGGGATGATCCCTAGGATTTGGGAGGACGACTGGGGTTGCCCCTTCTATCTCCTGTCTCTCTCTTCCTCCACCTGCTCCCTGATGGCATTTCTGCACAAATAAAGCACGTCTCAGCTAGGCTTCATCTTAGGTTGTGTGGAGTCACTGGTGTATTGAAGGTTTTGTGTCTGGGTCACACGGAGCTTTAATGCACTGGGGAATTAGAAATGTTCTAAGAGTTTAAATTCTAAGTGCCTTTATTTTTCTGTGAAATTTCCTTGCACCAGACCTGTATCTTGCTGTCCTGCTGCCTTTATCTAATTTGTTTTCTTGTGTATGTTACTGACATCCAGTGAAGTGTAATTTGTTTGAGAAGTGGCACTTATAACAAGGATCCTGCTAGTAATCCCTGCATTGAATCCCTATATACACAATGTTCCAGGAATAATTAAAGTCACAAACTTCAATCTTGAGGGATGCACAGGGGAAACCTATCCTGAAATGAGGCTTGGCATATCTGATTTTTCTACTTCCAGTGCTTTTCAGCACTCTAGGATTTGCTATTTTTGTTCCAGGACTGAAGTAGATTTAAAAGGAAGTCTGACATCCTGAATTTACACGTCCTAACAACAGTGTTCATCAGTCAGTCTTCTTACCATGTCCTTTCTCTACCCCTTCTCTCTATTAATTTTCCTCAATAGTCTGCAGGGATCATTTGCCAGCCTGATTCAAATTCCTGCACTTCCCTGGCATCTTGTTTTATAACATCTTGCATCATGTACTTTCCATTTCTGTAATCCATTTAATCCAAGATACTGAGATGGCTTTGCAGGTATTTATTGCATTTCTTTCTTCCTCGTGTAAGGAGGTAACAGGTCATTTATACAACTTAATCCAAAGTCTCTTGGCTTCTGGGGTTATTTTTTCCTTTTATTTTCCCACTGATTATTCTGGAGGCTGATAGTAAGAGCAGGAAAGACAGCGTGGAGAAGTTGACAATATTTGTGTCTGTTGTTTCATTACTTTGTGCCCAGAGCATGGCTTGGCAGTTCAGCAGTTAAACCCCTGCAGCCAGTGTCCCCCAGCAATAATGTTACTGTTGCCTCTCCTTAATTTTTGGAAGTGTTGGGCTTAGGGTTTGAAATAATGAAATACTGTTGCATCAGTAAGTGGTTTTCCATTCCTTCTGGCTCTGGAAGCGGATATTCACAGTTGGGTGAAGTTCATTTTAATCCTCACAAAACCAGAGCTGGATTTATACAAGTTGTCATTGTTCTGCTTTAGAAACACTCTGTGCCTTCTGGATCCCTTTATCCCTCCCAGGGGCTAATCCACAAGCTTGCAAAACACTTGGGGTGACTCCAGTTGCAGGATGGAGGGGCGTCCAGTGTTATCTCCTTTTCTTCCTGCATTGCCTTCTACCACTCAGTCCAGAAAGGCACAGTAGTGTTTGGAGCACTTTTTGATGTGTACAGATAGTGGGATGTAATTACCTTCCTCTGAGATACAGTCATTATCCTGGCTGTAAAGAGAGAGGGTCACAGTCCTAATGGGAAATGATTTTAAAGCAATCTTGACCAAGTCTAGTGGAGCCATTTCAGAGCACTTAAAACTCAGCCAGTCCTTCATGGCACTTGTGATATGTCCACTTCATGCAGCGAGAGGCATTGGGACTAACACTTGTTGAGGGATAAAGAAAATCCATGATAAACTGCAGCATTGGCTTTGGGCAGACGTTGTGTGCTGCCACGGGGGAAAAGCACCGACAGAACCCGGGCTTGATTATTACTGTTCTTGGTACTGATTTGGAAAAACGCAAGGCTCTCACAGAAGCAATAAGCCAGTAGTCATGAAATCTGCTGCCTTGGGCTGCCTGTGCTACAAGAGCTACCCCTCTGCCCCCAGGCTTGATTCCTGCAGAGGCAAGAGGATTGTTCCCATTTCCCAAGGAGGTAGCTGGGCAGATAGTGACACAGTCTGCATATCAGAGCCAGATCATTGGCGGATGCACTGTCGGTTCACCTGGGAAGTTCAGGCTTCAAAAATGTTCTGTCTTACAAGGCAAATTTGGTCAGAGGTTGTTTAATAGCAAATACTACTTTGTGTTATAAGATGTTAGAGAAAGACAGGCTTCAACATGCTTTGGTGTGTGCTGGGGTTGTGCTCAGTAGCAAGGTGAGGAGAAAGATTTCAGCAGAGCTGATGGAAGGTGACAGTCAACAGCTGTAGGTCATATTGAAGGGCTCTGGCAGGTCTGCTGGCATCAGCCTGGGACTAAAAAACAAACACCACTTCACACAAGCGATTTTCTGTATTTCAGTCCTTTACAGAAGCACAATAGCCCATGCTGTGCAGGTTAGCGAAGCTGTAAGCTGGTACCTGGGAGAGCAAGAATAACTAGTAGTGAAATGCTCTATATCTGATTTTCATCCTTTGAGCTCCTCTGTAATGTTATTGGAAAACAAAAATTGTTTAAATAATGGAACAGGCCTGATGAAATTGTGCAGTGATGCAGAAGGGGTTGAGGAAGGGTTATTTCCTTTCTTTCCATTACTTTTCTCCTCTTGCCTCTCCTTGCCTTCCAAACGTGGGTGGAATCTACATGTCAGGCACTAGCGACATCAGCCTGGCCCGGTGGCTTTTCTTAATGGCAAGAATGAGATTAAATGCAATTAACATCGATTGAGCAAAAACTGCCCTCGGTTTGTATGTGGATTAATTAACAGCCATCCTTTCAGCAGTAGCCCTTTGCCAGAGCCGTGTTTGTTCCTCCTGGCCCTGGTGTTTTCTAGCACATGTCCAAAATCAAAAGCAGTGAGCTTGTTCCCCACTGTGATGTCTGGGGTTACTGGCTCAGCAGGGAGATGCAGCCCCCCAACCGGGATGATTTTTTGTGCAGTCTGCTGACTGCAGAGCTGCTCAGTCAGTGGCAAAATATTTCCTGTTAAGCAAGGCTAATGACGGGAGCTCTCTGCAAGTTAGAACAATGATCAGAACAATTGTCTGGAGGAAATCAATGTTATAATGCATGAACAAACAGGTGAGTCTCAGAACAGCTGGAGATTAGTTGTGCTGGTAAATAACTTCGTATTTGGGTGATGCAGAGCAGTGGGGAGGTGTCAAGGCAGAGCAAAGCAAGCAGTGTGTGAGCTGGAGAGGGAGGAGGAAACCAGAAAGACTGTTTCTGTTCCTTGCACTCTGTTGGTGGGGTATGTAGACCAGGAGACTTCCACGTGAAAGCACTTTCCGGGGTGTTCTGACAATGCGTCTGGTGAGTTTTTTGAAAAGCATCTTTTCTGCTGTCAAGCCAGCTTTGAAGACACCATCTGGGGAAGTAGCCAAGAAGTCACTGGGTGAACTTCTCTGCTTTGCAAAGCCATTAACACCAGTACAGAGAAGAGGGAAAACAAAACTCTCTTCATAGCTTTTTGAATTAATGTTTTTTGTTGCTGCCAGGCATGCTTCTGCCCCTCCTTATTCCAGTCCCAAGGACAGCAACTGTTGGACTCCTGAAGGATGAGAGAGACAGAGAGGCTTTTCTGTGCAATAACTATATGGCACAGAAGTGCTGTGATCCATTAGTCAGCACAGCTGCTCCACAAAATAGCCAATACCCTGAGTGTAACAGAACAAATTGCACATAACCAAAAAATACCTACAGCATACATCAAACCAAAGTGACTCAAATGTCCCTTCCAGCGCTTTGGGGTGCTAATAGCCCTGCAAAAGATGCCTCATCCAGTGTAAAGGCCTTGAACACCCATCTTAGGGCTGGTCAGGATTTTTGTATTTTGTTTGTGCCCCTTTCCACAATAAGTGAGATGAAAAAGTTGTGTGGTCACGTTGCTGAGGTCTGTTGTGTGCCAACAGGTATTTTGGTGTTGAGAGCTGCCTGCACACGGCAGGGAACTAGGAACTATGGAGATTAATTTCTACTTTGTCACTGACACTCCAAATGCACCGAGTCATTTATCATGAGGATCTGCTTTCTGATTTCTTCATAGCTACACAGTGCCCATATGTGTGAGCACCGTGGTGCGACTGCTTAAAGGGATGTTAGAACAAAGGCAAGGCACATGCTGGAGGAAACTTGCAGGGTTTACCCTGTGAGACTAAAGGCTGGTTAAATAAATATGTCTTAACACAGCTGGGGCTTGGCAAACAGTGTCTCTGGCAAACACTGAGGGAGGAAGTTCTTCAGGGTCTGGCTTTTTGAGGAGGGAGATTCCTCCGCTGGCTGAGAGCCTCCAGAGAGGCCGAGAGCTGAGGCACAGAGCTGGCTGGCGACTGGGGGAGGTGAAGAGGATGCTGCAGATTCACCAGGCAGCCCCAAACTTCTGAACTGGGATGCAGACTGAGAAAGAAGGAACAGGACAGAGGAACAGGGGCATTAGAAAACCTTGCTGAAACTTGCTCACCCCAGTGCTGGGTACCAAGGCCTCAGCTCTGTTAGAGGACCAGGACCATGTTGGGCATTGACCGGACTTCCTTCTCAGCAGGGGTGAGATTTGTGGAGCAGATCTACTTGCAGAGCTCAGCCCTTTCTCCTCACTCAGCTGGAAAGCTGCTGGCTTTCCCACAGGGGGCTGCAAAGTGGCAGGCTGTGTCAGCTGAGCAGCCCATTTGGACTGCAGTTAGCTCCTAAGCAGGGTCCCACAGTGGTGGAAGAACATGAGTTACTGGCTTGAAGGTCCCATTTGCTGTGAGAGGCATGGAAGAAAACAAGTGCTGTATGCTCTCCAGCTGGGCTTGCTGTCAGGACTGAACAGATTGCTATTCCTGTTTGTGCTGATGAGGAATTTGCCTTTGTATGGACAGTTTTCATATGTAGAGGCGCTGGGCTGGAGCTCATCAAGACTGGAACCTGGTCTCTACCTGGATTGTGTTGGCAGTGGCGTTAAAAATAACCTGTCCTCCCTATGCAAGAGGGGCACCGTTCCCTCTCATCAGACTGTGTGTGCCATGCACTCTCCAAGGCTGCTCATCTCCTGACTTCTTGTTCTGCTAAGACTGCAGCAGAGACCAGCTAATGCCAACTGTGGGACAGTCATTTTATGAGGAGGCACCAAAACTTTTCAGTCTGAGCCTCAACTCCATTAACCGGGAGTATTGTGTCGTGTGAGAACAGTGTTTTCAAACTGCCTGGACTTGTTGCCTATTCACCTTGTCTGGTGCATGTGCAATGGTAGGAGCATGGAGAAGAGGTAAAGCTTCTCCTTCCCTCTGCTGGCTCCTTCTGCTCAAGGTAAGTGCTGTAGCAACCTGGTAGCATCTTGCAGGGAGGATTCCAGGCTGGAAGAAAATGAAGGGGTGCAAAGTCTGCGCTGGTTGCAGTGGTAGGCGGAGTTAAAATGTGGGCAAAGGGTGAGTTTAGTCTCAGAGATAAGGTGTCCTTCAGCCCATCTGTTCTGGGTCCAGGCTCACTGTGCAAAACATTTTGAGGAAGTTTAGTCATCCAGAGTGAGATGGAACCTGATGTTTTTGCACAAGGAATGTTTGTGAGCCTCCAGCTCAATGCATACCTGGTATGTGGGTAGGTTAGACTGGAAAGAATTCATTGGGGCTGTTCTCATTTTCTCCTGAAATAAGTAAAAATATCACAGAGTCATATAATGGTTTAGGCTGGAAGTGATCTTGAAGATCATCTAGTTCCAGCCCCCCTGCCATGGGTAGAGATACCTGCAACTAGATGAGGTTGAAACAGGTAGTTATGATTTTGAACATGAAATTGTGTAACTATGATATTCTTTAAAATTGTTTTTTAAAAAGAGGTTTCTACTGTCTTCCAGAAGGCTTAACCACAGAGTAGCCACAGAAGTGATTTTTCTTTTTTTCACAAAATGTAGCATTCCTGGACCCTTTACTGAAGTGTTACAATGTGAATACAGCAAATTACTTCATTGCAAAATTGATCGTGAGTTGTTACTGCTTCACTCATTGCAATTTTGGTGAGTGCTATTGGAGTTTTTAAAATATATTGCTCTGTGCATAACTTTTAAGTCACTAATGATGAGAAAAATTACCAGGGAAATTAGAGTCAGTGGAGTATTATTGATGGTTCATTTGTCAGATTTCTGCATAACCTTTGTCTAAATAATTTGGCGAACAATTTTCTCTTTATTCTGGAGTCCTTTGAAGCTTTTCCAGTTCATTGTTGTCAGAGATGGGGCTCTTTGGAGATTCAAGGCCAGCATATTCAGTCTACATTGATCATGTATCAGCCAGTACCAGCCTGCTGTGCAGAAGTAGCCAAAATGACATCCTCACCTTCTGACAGACAGTGCCAAATGTGCTAGCATCATTATTTTGTGATGTTTTCCTTTCTGATTCACACTGAACAAAGCACAGCTCCTCTCCTCAGAAAGGCAAATATCTGGAGAGTAGAACTGGGCTCAAATACAGCCCTAATAAAAATGGGCAATGAGATTGTATTCAGTTGTCTCTCTCTAGTTGGCTTTAGCTAGGTCCTTTTAACATGGATCAGTCCTGTCTGCTCTGCAAAAAGGACCTGCATGTATCCAGAGCATGAGGAGAAAGTAGCCTGTTGATGGGCTTACCCTGTGTGATTCTGCTCTTCCTGTAGCACTGGCACAATGATGCCACTGCTGCTGCAGGAGAGCTGATTGCCCACGTTGTGAAGTGGGATCCAACACTGATACCTCAGATCCTCAGGGAGAGGTGTTACAGCTGGTGTCATGTGTGTTCTCATCCAGTGGTGATGGCATTGTTGGTTTGATTTCTTTGACTTTATAGATGCGATAAGATAAAAATAGGAAGAGACCAGAGCAAACTTTGCAGTCTCCATCCTAAAAACGTTGGAAGCTTTCTGACTTATAATAACCCTCAGAAGTTCACAGCTCATATGCACGTACCTGCAGGATCTGAGAAGGTACCATTTAGTAGGTTTCTGTGGGGTCAAAGCAGACATGATTTTGCTTTGAATTTAAGGAGGTCTTAGCAGGATAAAGGCTGTCAGATATGTCAGGAGTTGGGGTGGTCTCTGAGTCCCCATCTTTATTCTTCTCACTTCTCTGGTGCTCTTACGTTGATCCTGTTCCAGGATGAGAGGACTGTGTGTGTGTGTGTGTGTGTGTGTTTGATGGCAGCTAATCAAAGTGCTCCTGTGTCCTGCTGAGGCAGGACTTAGTGTGAGGCTGCACTTACTCTTGTGACCTCGCTGCTCCAGTGCTTACCTGGAGCCACGGCTGTTCTCTCCCACTGTAGGCCAGTGGATTTACAATCCTGATGCTTGCAACTGACCGTATGTTCTTCATCACAGAATCAGCCTTGCCTTTGGTATCATGAGTGGCTTTCTTGTTTCTACAATCCTCTCCCCTTGAGTATCTTGTGTTTTACAGTAGGTGAAACCTGATTATTTTTCTGTGGGATTTTCACCCTGCCAATGCTACTCTTTCATTTCTGATGGAAACATTCCCATGTCAACAGCTGCATAACTAGCTTGCTGCCTTTTTCTTTTGTCTCCTTCTTTCTCCAGGAGCTGTTTGTTAATTCTGGATAAACGTCATCCGCCAAAGAACAGAGGACAGGGACCACAGATGCCCTTGGAAGCCCCAGCATCCTTCTGGACAGACACTGACCAAAACCAGTGCCTTCTGCCCTCCATGACCCAAGACAATACATCATGATTCCTCTTCTACCTGCCTGCATGTATCAGTCTCGGTGGACGTTCCTGGAGTTGAGAGAAGGGTCCCAGGAGAAGGGGATGCTATAGTTTCTTTTTATTGTTTTGCAATGTAAAGAATTGTGTTGACCCCAGGTGCTTCCAGCAGAAGCTTGTAGCTTGGGGTCTTGCCCAACATGAGCCTGGTTCACCCAGTTCTAACTTTTGTTTCACCAATCTACATCTGAGTTTCAAGAGCTGTTGCCTCTGTTTGTTTGCTCTGGAGAAAGGGGTCCGAAGTATTTGGAAGTAACCCTGAGTAGCTTGTTAGGATTAACTGTTCCTAGCATGCTGCCATTGGTTACACCAGCAGGCGCATTCCTTCCCTCCAAGGTTCTCTCCTAAACAATAAAGTGTTTAACAGTCACTGTGTGCTGTGAGATGCTTTCAGTCCCATGAGCTTGTAAACTGCTTTTTTCTGCCCATTGCCGATGCCAACAAAAACTCCAAATGAGTGTGAGGAATAGCAATATTTCAAGTCACAGTTTATAAATCACAAAACTTGTTCGTTTTGGTCCCAGGCTGACTGGCTTATTTAAAAGTACTTGGTGCAAAGTCCTGGCTGAAGGGAACTGGTGGTGGGGAATCATACTGGAAAAACCTTTGCCTGCTGGATGCAGAGCCCAAGTTACCTTTCTTTTCACCAGCTCTTGTGTGCAGTTCCTGCTGTGTCTGCCATAAACCATCATCCCTTTCAGCCTTGTGCTCTACGTTGATCCCTCTCCGTGCTTCCTGAGGAATGGAGGAAGCTGGGTGCATCTGGAATCTTATTCTCCTAGAAGTAGGTGTGGCAGAGTTGCAAAAGGCCTGTCAGCAAACCAGGGGAGCAGGTCTACTTTGGTAACTTGATTCCTTTTCACTGGGTAGAGCTTCTCTGGCAGCATTAGCTGCCTCTGTCCTCTCTGACTGTATCTGACAGGTTTTGAAGAATGTGAACATGGATTTTTGGAGGTCATGTCAGAGTTTAATGCAGTGTTTATGAAAATGGATGAGGGGGGCCGAGAATTGTTTTCTGTGTTATATTCTGCTTCGTCTCTTTTTTCTTTAGACAGCAACTTAGTGCTTTACATCTTCATTAAAGCAACAAAATGCCTTTCCTTCTTATTGAGAGCTGATGCCACAACACTTTTCATCCTCAGAAGCGATGTTTTCTTACCCATGGCTTATCTCTGTTAGTCTCAGATCTTGCAAATATTCCAGCTCTGCATCTTTGTGTAGGTCAAACTTGCTGTCCCCAAGGAGGAAGAGCGAGTTTTCCAAAACAAATTAGGACACTTAGTGCCCTCAGATCTGGTTGGGCTTTTGCTGCTGCTGCCATGCCAGCTTTTGGATCTGCTTGGGATAGCCACAGAACTTCTGACTGCAGGCAGAGATTTAGAGTACCAAGGTCTATCCCTGACTAGGTTTGAAATTATTACTGGTCTGAAGAGAAAAGTATGTATTTTGCCTCTTCCTCATTTTCCTCTTGCCCCTATCCAGCATTGTCTTCCTCATTTTCCTCTTGCCCCTATCCAGCATTGCCTTGGCATGAGTAATTTGCATGTCATTATTTCAGCTGCCCTGAACTGGGGGGACTGTGAAGCCAGGGCTGATTATTTGGCGGCACTGGGCAATTTTCTCTGTTAGGCAACTGTAATACATTTTCACGTTCTTTTATAATGAGCTTTATTTACCAAATTGGCAATTCCTCTGTTGAGAAATAACTGATTACAGCATTCATGGAGTTGCTGTCATCTCAAGATATGCAGGTGTCTGTGGAACATAAACAGATGTGATCATTCAGACAGTGAACTTGATAGAGGGTAGGGGGGAAAAAATCAGCCATAAAATCATAAATGTAACAGCTACAGCTAATGTTGGCCAGGTGCATTGCGGCTGTTTGCAGCCCAACAAGGACAAAGTGGCACTCGAAGGCCATCCAATACCTCCAGAGGAGGGACTGCTTGATTGTGAGCTGAAAATACACCTCTTGCCTGTCACTGCACTTCAGTACTGGCTTGCCTAACTGTCTCCAAAACTTTCTGAGGACAGACATTTGTTTGTGGCCCAGCCTTAAAGTGAGAAACTCTTCTGTCCCACCGTGTTGGGTTTGATTTTAGCTTACTCTGTGCTGAATGTCTATGAACTTCTTGGTGTTCATGTCCATGGGGACTGTGGTCCCATCTGCCTTTCAGGCAGTCCCTTTCCTTTGGTGTTTCCTAGGAGCAGTTTTGTTGCTGTTGTTGCCCTGATCACCAGCTCAGATACCTGAGCCTGGGGGAAAATATCATCCCAGAGATGTCAACAGGAAACTGTTGAAGTTCAGTTGTAGAGTCTCAGCTGCTATCCAAGTAAAAAAAGTGCAGGTAACAGAGCTTCTCGAGTGAATGTTTTCTATTCCCCTTCATCTTTGCTGCCTCCTGTATTACCAAAGCCCTTGCAAAGAAGGAAGAAATCTTGCACCTTCTCCTAAGCTCCCTCTCCTTATGTTTCTCCTTGACTGCTGGTTGGATATTCAGAGCAATTTTTTTCTGTGCAAGATTATGACAGCAGGTGTCAGTTGTGCTCCAGAGTGGCAGAGATCATTATTCCTGGAGCCTGGTGTCCAGTGTTGAATAGATGTCCTTTCCACATGGCTACCACCACAGCTGGCATTAATGGGCAACTAGGACAGCAGGATAAACAAGGTCTGAATCTATTGTGCAAGCTGAATTAGAGGCAGTTTCCTCCAAAGGCAACTTTGAGGTGGGGTAGAGGCAGCCAGCCACACTGTTGTCTGTGCTGCATGTGGTGGATAAAAAGCAGCTCTTTTGTGACCAGGAGTGTCTGTGACCTGTTTCACTGACTAAAACCAAACCTGCCCACAGCCAGGTGCAGCTTGGGTACAGTGCTTCCTTCAGCTGAGCAGTGCATGTCCATTTTGCCTGCCTGGTTTTTGCAGTTCTCTGCAAACTGGGTAATTTTGTGTACAAATGCATCTGGTGATTCGGATGCAATGTGCACAATTGTGGTAATTTCATGTGAAAATACAGCTTGCAGAGTGCCTGCTTTAAGAGTGTGAATTGTTTTAAAACTTGCCAGATGAATGGAAAGAACAACCTTTTTATTCATGCATAATTTCTTAGCATTGCAAGGAGGGAAAAGAACAAAACCAGAGAAGTTACAGAAGATACAGGAAATAACAGAACTGATAAAAATTTTCGAGTAGGCCTCAATAGCTTTGTAAATGAAACATTCAACAAGCAGCACTTTGAGATGCCAGTGTGCAAGAACATCACTGGCACTTTAAGCACCAAATTTGTGATCTTGCATAAAAACTCAACCCATTGCCTCCTGTTGTTAATATTTCACAGTTGACTTTGCAAGATGCTTTATCTAATATCCTCTCTGCATTTAGGCAGCTACCTTCTCTGCCTTGTCCATAACAGGAGAGGTGGGAGGAGGAAGGCAATTGCCAAGTGTGTCTGTAATCTATGTAGGAGGGTTTTGTGTAGCTGTAGGGGGAGAAGAGTAAGTCTCATTTCCTATTTTATAGTCTGCTGAATCCTGTGATCTCATGCTGTGTGCTCCTTTCCCAAGCAGAATTTTTCAATTTGTCTTTCAAGTTGTTGTTATTTTTTATTTCCAAACTGGTTAAAAGTGTTTGTCTCTAACTTGTTGATAAATTGTTTATGTCTGACTCCCTAAGGTGCTTCACTACCAGTCTTATACATGTCTCAGGACCACCTTTTTCTTCTCTTGTCTTGTGCCCCCCCAGTGGGCTGTTGCATCCAGCACTGAACGTTATCAGCCCTTTTTTGGAAACCCAAGGGGGCCTGAAGGGCTGTTCCGTGTCCTGCAACCTGTAACCCCACACCTGCTCCCGTTCATGTGGGTTCTATCCTCGGACAAGGTGGATGTGATGATACTCCTGAAATGACTCACCTGCCTTGTCAGCCCTATCACTCTACTCTTGGTGTGTGTTGGATTCTCCTCACTTTGCCTGTTCTTGGTTCCTTGGGGGAGTGGAGGTTGATGTGGACTGAAGTGACTGGGCTGTATCACCTTTGTGCTGAGGCTGTTCAGGCCGGTAGCGCTGCCCCTCCATCTCCCACTCTGGTGTGTAATTGTGCTGGCAGAGTGGTGGTTCTGCAGCCTGGGGCAAAGCCAGAGGAAGCAAATGGAGCAGCCACTGGTCTCAGGAGAGCTCCCTGTCAAAAGTGTGTCTTGGATTTAATGACACGTGTGCTCTTTCAGACTTTTTATAGAGGTCAGAGCATGGCAGGAAACTTTCCTCTGTCGTCTTCCTAGGGAGAGCAGCCCACAAACTTTTCCTTCCAAGCTGAAATCAATTGTTCCCTCAGGGCTATGTAACAAACTGCTCCTGAAGCTGGTTTCCCCTTGTGAATGGCCTAAATTAGATGCTCTCCCTGGTTGCCCTCATTGGAGTAGCTTGTGCTTTATCCAGCCATTCCGTTTGTGCCATTTGCTAGGAGATGTTGATAGCACTTGTCTGGTTCCTGCTGCCCTGTGTTGTTCTCTGTGGGAGCTATTGCATGGAAGGCCTGCTGTCCCAGGGAGTGTGGAAGAGGCAGTAGGAACCTGGAATCTCATTTTGATTCCTACTTTGCATCCTCCTTTGTTTTCAGAAAGTATGTTTAAAAATAATTTCTGGTATCTTTGGAGCAGATTTGCTAATTGACATGAGTTGAAACAAAGCCCTTTGGCTCACTTGGATCTTTTTGAGGAGTTAGAATCTGTTTGCCTCCTTATGGATCCCTAAAAGCTTCATTTTAAAATTATTTTTGAATGCTGAATTGATATTGGGGTGACAGCTGCAGGGTAAGTTGTTTTCATTCCCATCTACTGCTAACATTTTTGGCAAACTGGTGTGTGCAGCTCAGTCCCATACACTTCCTACTGCCTGCTCTACAGAATTTTAAAAAAAAAAGTTACCTTCAGTATTTGAGACCAGAAAACAGTTTGGAGTCATCCAGACACTCCAGCGGTGACTTCTGTCTATGTGTCTGTGGATGAGCAGCTCTGCTGGAGTCTCTGGGTGGGCATCTCCTCCTTGCCAATGGGGCAGAGCTTTTCTTTATTTAGTCCTTGAACTGTCTGAGCTAATGTTTCTAATGGCCAGCAGTGAAGGACATGAGTGACACTCCCTCAGGAGGAGTAAAAGGATGGGTTTTTTTCCCTCCTGCAACCTCTTGGACATCCCACTGTACCCATTTTCTTGGTGATGGAGTCCATCATCATAGTGAGTTTGATTTTTATTTTCCACGAATGGGGAGTGCCACTGTAAGTCAGGATTAGCTAAACATAACATTAAAAATAAAGCACGGCTATTAATTTAATGGGTTCCTTGTTACAACCATCATAAAACAAGTAAACAGGAACTCTGCCAGTGCTGCCTGCAGTCCTCCTCCAAGTGGCTGAACCAAGGGAGAGATTTGAACTCTTGCCATTTGATAAAGCCATGTGTGAACGTGGCTTTTAAAAAATTAATTCTTTACTTTTCCTTTAATAGTCTTTCAACTGCTGGAGAAGCCTGGCCAGTGACTGCAATGGAGCTTTGTGGCTCTTAATCAGACAGAGGGGAAATGCCAGTTCAGGACTTCATTTAAATCGTATCAGCCAAAATAAAAACTTACAAAAGGCAGAGGAATTGTTCTTTGTGGACTGCCTCACTGAAACAGCCTTCATAGTCCCTTCAATCCTTACTTACTTATTTTCTTTTGCAAAGAAGAACAAGTAAGTTTTGTGTTGGGACTTTTTCCCCTCTACTCTTTACCTTGCAGAGTGCTGTTCTAACTAATGGCAACTCCCTTGGGTTGGAGTTTACTGGATTAAATGGATCACACTGTGGATCTGTGGTGGCCACACAGCCTGGCTGACTGCTCCGAAGCACAGTTCTGTCACTGCATCTCAGGGCTCACACAGGCACACAGGGATCCAAACAGTGCAAGCTGAAAGCAATAGAATTATCTGTGTGATGGACTTCTTCCAGACTTAAATCACGTGCTTGTGCAATACTGCGGGGTCTTCAAGTTAAAGAGCTTACAAAAAGAGAAAATACTCATCCGTTTGTTTGGAGACTCCATTCTAGGATTTTTATATAGTGCCTTCTGGTATCCTGAAGTTTACATTCCCAGACTGGAGGGTGGTTTACAAAACGGAATATCCACAGTAATGTATCTAATATACTTCATGGCTGCTTTCCCTAACCTGCTAAGGAAATCCAGCTGTGAAGCCTCAGTGCCAGCTGTTGGTTCCACCCAGCCACTGGTTGGCTGCATTCCCCTGTGCCAGGAAAAAGGAACTCTGCTGTCTGAAGGAAAGGGTTGCCATTTAGTCTGTGGCCAAACAGATAAAGAAGAGGATTCATGCTTCAGAGTCTAAGCTGATTATCTTCGTGAAAGTACCCTCATCCAGCAGGGTCTGGCTCATCAGCTTCTCAGAAAACAAAGCAGATGTCCTCTTCTGAGGCTGCAGGTGGTCCTGTATTGCTCACTGCTGATCCAAAACTCCGGGAGTTTTATTTGAGGCTACTTTGACTCAGTGAATGTGATTAGATCTCTCTAGGTTATAGCAATCCAATGTTGAGGTAACAGTATCCAAGTGTGGCATGAGGACAAAAAGATACATTTGCTTCCTTGTGACTGATGGGCAGATGTTTCCACGTGTGGTTCTTCTGGGTGAAAGAACTTCATTCAACACTGCAGGGAATTGCACAGAAAAATGAGACCCACGTGCACACCATAAATTTAAGGTGATCTATATCATTCTTGTGATTGTGAACTTGGTCACTGCCAACCAGTGCTTACCTCATGGGGTTGCTTGGGAGGTCCAAACTCAGTTCTCTGGAAAAGCCAAGCACACCCATTACAGGAAGGTTTTATTAAGTTGTACTCAAGAGAATTGTGCTCCAGATCTCTTTGCAGTCACCCCTGAGACTGGGAGCTCTAACACTGCTACAGACCTTGCAGCACTCCCGAGCATGCAGATGACAACATAATCACAGCTATTCTCAGGAGGCCAGAGTTCTGCCATCCTCAACTTGAAAGAAGATTGGATTTTAATGAGGAGTACAAGGTGAAAACTTCTGAAACTTGGACGCCTTTCACCATCCTTTGAGAATGTGGACCGTGGAGCAAAAAGCATGAAAGGTGGCTCAGCCCTGCTCCTGCCCACGGGGCTACCCTGTGAACAAGGCTCCCTGGGGAGAGCTCCTGGCTCTCCTTGCTCTCCTTGCTCCATCTGGCCCACAGGAATTAGATCCCTTCCATCCAGCCTTAGATTTGTGGGTTAAGTGATTTATAAACCAGCCTGCAATATTTCTTCTTGTTGCTGTATATCCTGACATATTCTCCCGAAAGTCCTTTCCAGGATTTTAAAGTTATATCACATCTCTACCTGCAGAAGAAGCACCTTCCCTCTCATGGTATTTGTATGTCCAAGGAGGCTGTGCCTGGCCCAGGGTTTTCCCTGTCATGTCAAACCTGGAAACTGAGTAGTTTGTGGGAGTGAAAGGGAGGTGCTCAGGGAAAAGGAGTGGTTGAAAATATACCTTGACTGTTAACTTGGGAAAAACTAATAGCCTTGGTTCAGGTTTTCTAAGGATTCTCCAAGCCCTGAAAATTTGGGTTAGTGAGTATGGCAGGTGAGTCTCAGAGCTGTACCATAAATTAATGGACTTTTCCATGGACCTGTGTGCAGGGTATGAAGTAGTGTAATGGTGCCCTTAGTCCAAACTTCCTAATGCAAAGTCATCAGTGATTTTGTAGCCCCTTACTGTTAACAGAGGTACTCCCTACCCCAGGAGTGACAGGGACTTCTGGAGAAGCCTTAGGTACTTTCTGCCTTCCCTAAAGCACTCTGCAGGGCGCTGACTGTAGGGACATCTGTGCAAACTGAAAAGCAAACTGATCCTGCTGACTCTGCCTCATTTTGCTTCCCCTGACAAGTAATTGAGTGGTTGCACTTTATTAATGCTAATGACTTTCTAGTTTGAGCTGTTAGTGTACAGTTTGATATTTATATTTATTTATTTGTAACATCCAGACTTTGTACTGTCTGGATTAATCCTCGAGCTAATCTGATGCTGAGCCATTATTGTGACAATTGAGTCACAATACAATTTGACATTCATGCTTACCTGGTGTAGCTAATTTATGTAACACAATTTATAAATTACATAAATAGGTTACATAGTTTACCACATACCTTGTACACTTCACAGTAATATTCCCAGCTTGCAATTTAAACAATCTTTATACTGAGAATAATTTACACTGAAGACTCTTGAATAATTTTGCAATCTATTCCAGGACAGATAAGGAGTCGCGTTTGTTAAATAAACACTTCCTAGTGTTGATTTTAACTTACTAATCACCCTGTCCTGCTTCTCAGATAATCTGTGGCCTGTCCTGGGTGATGCTTTGCTGGCAAGGCCAGACCTCTGCAGAGGTCCATGTCTTCAGCTTCTGCCTTTCAGGAGCTGCTTGCCTTGGAATGATGAATTTCTCCCTCTGTCATGCAGCTGAAACTTCAATGCAGGTGGTCCTTGCTGGAAAACCATCTCTACTGCCTGCAGGCTCGTCCAGGGGTGCAGAACCCCGGCTTCTCCATCACCCACCCGGGCACATACATGATGGCGGTGGCGTGACCACGGTGAGGTGGGGCTGGAGGCAAGGAGGGGGCTTTGCATTGATGTGGGAGAGGTTGTGATGCAGGGGTAGAGGACACATCCATGGGGGGTGGCCCAAAGATGTTATATGTGACAAGTTCTTGGGAAGTTTCTGCTTCACCCAGCTGGTGTTAAACAGGTCATACTCCAGACCTTGTGGCACCAAGGTGTCAAAAAGAAGAAGTGAAAAGCATTGTGCAGCCTGTTCGTGACAGTGCCTCCGGGCATCTTGCAGGCAGCACCTTGTCCCCAAATCTCTGTGCTATCCTCCAGGAGCAGCTCCTGGCAAGCAGCCCCAGCACTGGGACCCAGAGGAGGAGGATGGTGCTGTTCATCACCCCTTGTTTGAGAGGCCTGTGGGCCCATTTCCATCGCTTCTGGTTGCTGCGGTTCTGTGAGTGGCCATGAATGTCATTGTGGGGCTGGCAGGTGTGAGCCTGGGTGTCTGGCAGTGCCCAGACCCCAGAGGCAATGCTGCTCCTTGCAGCTGGGCACTTTGTTGACATGCTGGTAATGTTGCCAGAGCTCCTGCTCTCCAAATCTCTCACTCCCCATCTTTTGGAGTCCAGGCTGTGGCCAAACAGCTCCCACATGGCCAGCAGTAGAGAAGAGAGGCACTGGGGCAAGGACCTGGAGGCAGATGCTCATGCAATCACCAGTGTCATCTTTGCTTTCCTTGTCCTGTTTTTCATCCTGCTGCCACGTCCTGGCTCCTCCACTTTTCCCAGGAGGGGCCAGTGGTGACAAAGACCATTAATTTTGCATCAGCTGCTTCAAAACCCCATCAGACCCCTAGCCTGTCACCCTGATATCAAGCACCACAGATATCAAACCTGCAAACAAGATATTTAGGTGTGTGTGGATGGAGGTTGTCTCACAGCCCTGGCAGCCACTGTGGCCACCAGCCACCTCCCCCTGATGCTCAACACTCTCCCCTTCCCTGTGGCCCTGCTGGGAGGAGATGGCCCCTCCTTGAGCTCCCTGGTATCTGGGGGACCACGGCTCTCCCCAGCTCTGCCTTTGCTCCTCCCAATCTGCATCCCAATCAGAGCCAACAAATGATCTATTATGTGCACGCAATCCCAGCACGTGCACGAGCTACACTCACACACCCCAAACCTGTGTGGACAGACCCCGACCCGGCCAGCTCCCGTAATTATCTCCTGCAAGGCAAGACAATTAGGAGTTTCTGCTCTCCCCTCCCTCCCTTCCCCCTTCCTCTTCACTGTTCTTGGCAAAAAAAGGTTAATTAAACTCAGAAAATATCCCTTTTCTCCCCCCTCCTAAGCATGAGACTTAATTTTCTCTTTATATTTGTATTTAATTAATTCCTGCAAAGGCTCTGACTATATTTTTTTGGTATAATTTCTTTCTTTGTCTCTCCCATTGTTAATTCTTGCATATTCAGTTTTTCTCCTCCCTTTTCCCCTAGATTTGAAATTCTATTACCATTTCAGAAGGCAGGCGTTTGAAGAGAAAATTGAATACCCGTCCAGTCTTGATAAGAAGGGACATTTGGTACTAACAGTAATTTGTGAAGCAGATTTCCCCACACCCCGTGGTTGGTCCCCACCTTTCTCTCCATGTTTGCTGTGGATGATGCGCGTGTGCCATGGGGGCGTGAGGATGTCACAGCATTTTGCAGCCTTTATATCCCTGGATTACTGCGTCAGGGCCATAATGCCCTGGCAGCAGCGTGTGGGGATGGGTGGCATGGTGACATGCTGTGTCTGACACCTCCCATGCGCCTTCACACCCCTCAGGTGCCGACCCTGCACCCCCACTTTGCTCTTTTTGCTCAGGGATGATGCCCTATCGTATTGTCCCCATGGTTTTAGGGGAAGCTGGACTGTGTTGTTTTCAGGAGAGCTCCTGTTCCCAGCTCCAGGAGTATCCCCGGTGCCAGCAGGACTGGGAGCAGCTGCCCTCGGCCTCCCTGTGCAGAGCACGAAGGGTCATTCTCGGGCTGTGGCTGTGGGAATGCGCTGGCCTGGGTAACGCATCCACACCGGGCTGGATCCGGGGAACCCGGGGTCCTGCAGCTCCTCCGTCCCAGACGTGTCCCTGGGCACAACCGCGCCCCTTGCGCCCTTCCCCACCTTGTCCTCGCACCTAGTGCGGGGTGCGTGGTGCTGAGGTTGGGGCATCTGCTGTCGGTGCCAAAACAGGACTGGGGGTTTGTGGTGACTTTTTCCCTGCTCCGGGCTCGCTGTCACCTCCTGTCGCGTCCCCCGCACGGGGCACCCCGCGCTGCCGGGGCATGGGGAGCGCCCCGAGCCCGCAGCGTGGGCCGGGAACCCGCGTCCCTCGGTCCGTCCCTCGGTCCGTCCCTCGGTCCGTCCCTCGGTCCGTCCCTCGGTGCCGGCAGCAGCAGCAGCAGGTGGCACTGTCGGCCCGCGCTGCCGCCGCTCCATCGCCCGGGGCCTCCGGCGGGGCTGCGGCCGAGGCCGGGCGGGCCCCCGGGTGCGGGGCTGCGCTGCCCGAGGCGCGTCTCGGGGACGGTCCCGGCCGAGCCGGGCGCTGCCCGCCCGGTGCGGGACAAGTAGCGGCTCCCCGAGTGTGCCGAGGGGGTAGAACGGGCCCCCGACATTGTCTGGGTGATGCCCACGATGGCTTGGATTGAGCTGAAGTGAAATACTCTGCTTCCTTGCCCGAGAGACTCCCTGGACAGCCTCTTCCAATGCTTGACAGTGCTGTCAGTGAAAAAATTTTCCCTCATACCCAATCTAAACCTCTCTTGGCACAACTTGAGGCTGTTTCCTCTTGTTCTGTCCCTTGTTACCTGAGAGAAGAGGCTGACCCCCACCTGGCTACAACCTCCTTTCAGGTAGGTGTAGAGAGACAAGGTCCTGGTGTTTCTGCCCCAGAAGTGCCCAGCCTGAGCTGGACAGCCACCACTGCGGTCACTGGTGAGTCTGTGACCCCAGAGAGCCCCTGCACAGGGCTGGGTGTTGGGTCCTGTTTGGTGTCATGCTGGGGCTGGAGGATATTGGGTCCCAGCGGGGCAGGACCATGGTGTCAATGGACCTGGGAGTTCCAACAGGAGCCCCAGGGAGAACTCCCCATCCTGGCACAGCCATGACCGTGAAGTGGACATGACGGGGAGCTGAGGCAGGATGTGAGAGTCTGGAGTAACCTTTTAAGTCCAGGGGCAGCAGCCTGGGCGTGGTGGGCATGGGGATGACTGCTGGAGCTGCAGAGCCCTCAGGGAGCAGCACTCTCCCCACCTCCCTCACTGCTGGGTAAATCATGACGGCTTGGACTGAGCTGAAGTGAAATATTCCCTATTTCCTTGCCCAAATCTGTAGTTTCCTTCTGGCTCTGAGGCTCTGGGCCATATTGCACATTTGAATTTAAAAGCAGATTTGTGCTTGGGCTTGTTATTTATTTATTTATTCTAGAATTGTTATTTCCTTTAAAATCAGGGTCCTTTTTTGCTGCAGCTTTGTGGTTCCTCTTGGAGCAATGACTGATGGACCTGGGTGCCAAGGGCTGGGGACACAAGTCAGAGGTTGGTCCCTGGTTGTGTGGGGTGTCCTTGGGGATATCTGAAGCTGGCAGGAGGAGAGTGGTGGAGGGGAGAGCCTGGTGCTGGCTCCCAGCCCTGAAAAGGGAGATGCAGAGTTAAGGCGATAGCTGGGGGTGCTAATGGGCACCCCTCTTCCCCTCCCTGCTGTAGGATTTGCCATCTGCTGTGTGAGAAGCGGCATTTGCTCGCTTCAGGGATGTCACACTGGGGATGACACATCCCTTCTCAGCGTTGCTGGGCTGTCCTGGCTGGGCTGCACTCTGCCCATGCCCGGCGAGCCTCGTGTCCCGCAGGGCTGGGCTGCAGCAGTGTGGGTCTGGGCCCTGAGTTGTCGTGGTTTTGTCTCACGCCCTGGAAAGCCAGGAGGTTGGTCCCTGAGACTGTGGCACAGGATGCCCAAGTCCCAGTGGCCCTTGCACGGGCTCTTGGGCACCGGCTGGGAGCCGAGTGGGGCAGGCAGGGACCAGCCTCACCCCTGCTTTGGGGATGGGAGCAGTGCCACGGAGCAGCTTTGGAGGGCGATGCTGGCGGGGCAGGTGGGAGGGAAGGGTGGAGGGGCAGGAGGAAACAACTAGAGGAGGAAGGAGAGGGGAGAGGGTGGGACAGGCGAAGTTGCGCAGAGAGAGGAGGACACTGGGGAAGGAGGGGTACAAAGGCAGGAGAGAGCCCCGCTGCAGGAGCAGCCGCCCCGTGCCGCACGCCCAGCAAGCCCATCTCCCTGTCAAGCTGCTAACGAGGATTAATTGCCTGTTCCGGGCTCCTGTGCGGGGCTGCAGCCGCTGCCTCCTGCCCTCCGGTGCGGGTCCCCAATGGCTCCGTGGGTAATTTATGGCCGCATCGGTGCAGGCAGCTGTTCGCAGGTTGGCAGCAGCGCCGCTGGGAGCCGGTGCTTGGTTTGAGCCTCTAAATAACCCCATCGGCTCTGCAAACCATCCTGGCCAGGCTACCCAGCCAAGCTGCAGGGAGGAGAGGGTGGGAGTCAGAAATCACTGGTCCATCCCCACAGGCATCAGGGTCCCCAGGCCAGGGGAGCAGATGGCTGCAGCCAGCTCGTGGCAGCCTTGTCACAATGGGGTCCCTTAAATACCGATACCACAATTAATTGGGATTCACTGATCACTGCTGAATCTTGCTGCCTCGCTGCACATGGGGCCGGCGAGTGCCGGCAGCCGGTGCGGTGCCCAGCGGAGGCTGGAAGCGCTGCCGGCATCTCTCTCCGTGCCCTGGGATATGTGTGGAGACATATGCTTCCCCAATCTGCTCGAGCCTTGGTGCCTTTTGACCATTCCTTGTTAACGGCCTCAGTGGGTTTTAGCTGGGGAAGGAGGTGCCCGGGACACTGAGGCAGTGAGATGGTGGCTGCCCCACAGCCCCATCATATCACGATGGAAAGGGCTGGAAGGGGAGGGAATAGTTTGAGGTACAAGAAAAGCCCCGGGGCCATGCGCTGGATTTTGGGGATGCTGGCTCTTCTAGAGTTGGATCTCCATCCTAGGGTGATCCAAATCACCCTGAGCCTAGGCCAGCACAGCCAGAGGTATAACCCAATCTATAAACCTTTTCCTTCAAGGATTTAGTGTCTCTTAAGCCTTATCCTGGCTCAAAACAACCGGAAAAGCAAAGCAAAGCTTGCAACCACCTCCCCAGAGTCCCCTGGCTGCTCTGATCACACACTGCCAGCATAATCTCACTGGTTTGCAAGCCAGGAGGATGTGACCTGACATAGTGCCTCATCACTTCCTCAGGTAAGGTGGCCACTGGGGCACAGGGAAGCACAAGGGTTCCCCCAGCTGCACCCAGGGCAAGCCAGGGGGCCATGCTGGCTGCTGGCCTTGGCCATTGGCATTCCGGGGTCCCTGGGGGAGCACCTCATGTGCAGCCTGCCCGGGGGCTAGCTGCTGTGGCTCTGTACTCCAACACTTTTGACAGAGGTGATGTGTTTCTGGTGTGCTCCTTCCCACAAGCAGTGATTTTGCTTTCCAAGGGGTTGCCTCGGTGTTCCTGAGTTTGCTTCCCCGTTTGCCTCATGCAGCAACATGTGCTCTTCCCTGGTCTGCTCCTCAGGCGCTTCTGCCGCCAGACAAATCCAAGTCCCTGTCATGTGGGCTGAGGTTCACGGGGAAGGCAGGAGCCCAAAGGATGGGGAAGAGGCATCTGGGGGTCCTGCCAGGGCTGAGGGAAGAGGGAGAGCCCATGGGATGCAGGGAGCTTGAGAGGTGACAGCAAAGCCCCTGCCAAGGGCCAGGGAGATGCGGGGGCTCTAGAGGTGGCTCATGCCTGCAGGATGGGGGTTTCCTTGCTGATGGAGTGGGGTTCTGTAGCCTGGAGCCCAGTGGGATTGCAGCAGGCACAGTGTTGTGCTGGGCTTTATTATGAGCCAGTTAATAACTCTGGACTGGATGGTTCGTTAAAGGAGTTAATTTACCCTGGGCTGTTCTCTAATGTGGGCTACAAGGCTCAGCTGTGGCCGTGTCAGGCTGAGCCTCTGCTGCCTCACTGCCCAAAGACATTTCCCTTCAGCCTCACTCCCAGCAGCAGGGCTTGTGGGCTGAGGAGGTGACAGCAAGGATGGGCTGGGGTCCCCCCGGGGTTTCTGCTGGCATCCCCTTCTTTGTGCCCCCCAAGCCCTGGCTGGGACATGCAGCAGCCCCTCCCCACCTGCGTGTCCCCATTCCTGCAGTGAGGCACCAGCAAAGCCCTGTGGCCTGGCTCAGGGGCCTGCCCTCTCTGGTCACCCCCAGGTGGCTGAGCTTCCTCGTGGCACCGCACTGGGAACTGGATTTAGGAATACATATTGACATTAAAAAAAGCCCCTTTGTACCTATTAATTGAAGTCATTAAATTTAATGGGATGGTTATTGCATGTTAAATAAATACTGGCTAATTATGAAAAACATATTTGCCAAGGTTTAACTATAGAAAAGATGCCTCAATTACATGGTTATTAAACCTCAAAAAATATACACTTTTAATAATGAAGTGACATTTAAATAACATACATTAACTGTCTTATTAAATGTTGATTCTTTTCATATTTGAGGACTTTAATTTAGAGCATTTTCCCTGGCACTAACTATACGATGCATCATTAGCTGTCTTTCACTCTTCATTTTGTAAACTTTTTTAATAAGTAGGCTGCAGTGTTTGTATCTGCTTTTGTTTTCCTAGCTTCCATCTCTCTCTTCAGGCAGCAGGGATGTGCCAGGGGAGTGTGCAGGCAGAGCAGGAACTTCCAGGCAGCTTCTTCAAATCACTAAACCCTTCCTAAAGATGGTAAACCCCTTCCTAAATCTGTCATCCTAAAATAGGCAGGCAGCCAAGCTCTTCAGGACTTTTGACACATTCTTATGGGAAGGACCACTCTGCCTTGCTCTTGGTTTTCCAGATCGAATTGGTTTGCAAGAAGTTCCCAGGAGATAGAGAAGAGGGTAAGAGCAGGAGCTCAAGGCTGCAGTGGAAGCACCATCCTGGTATGGCAGAGGGAAGCTTATTTCTGTCTCTGCTGCCAAACCATGGCACTAATCCTTGGAAAAATCAGTATTTTGGGATGCCTGCATCCCTCCCAGGTGTGGGGAAGCTGCCTGGAGAGGGATGCTCTGTGGGGCACATCCCCCAGTGCTGCAGCACCCAGCCCTGCTGCTCACAGGGATTCCTCTGCGGTCAGAGGGGCAGGGAGCAGGGTCTGGGCTGTGGGAATGGCGTGGAGCAGCACAACCCAGGGCACACAGCCTCCTTCCTTAATGCATTTATCGATTGCAGTGAACACGTCAGGATGTAATTTAGAAATCACTCTCCCAGAATCAATTAAAGACCTTACTGGCAACATAGGCACCTCTTCTAGTTAAAGCCTTCACCCTTCCCTCAAAGGCACACCCCACCATTCCTGCTCAGCTTTTGGGGAGTTCTTGTCTCCCTCCCAGCTATCTGGGAGTGTGGGTGCTGGGATCACCCTCTGGCAGACCTGCTGCCTTTCTGAGAATTGGTGTTGCCTCAGCTGCCTCCCAAACCAGCCATCAGTTATGGGCTGTCAGGGAGCCAAGACCTCTCATCTTCTGGACACATTCTTAATGTTCCCCATGTCCACAGTGAGGTGAGTAATCTGTGCTCGGGAGGCCCAGTGGGCAGCACAGAGGCACTTAAATTAATTATGGAGGAGTTAAGTCCCGGGGGGCTCCTGGGGGAGCGGGGCTCAGGCTGGGCTCGGGGGCAGTCGGCCGTGCTGACTGCTTTGGGCAGGGGCTGGAAGGTCCCTCGCCTGCCCTGCGGCTGCTCCGTCGCTTTGAGGAGTTGCCCCAGCATTAGTCCACAGCTGGGGTCAGGAGGAGGGGCTCCTTAAAGGCAGCAAGTGGGGCTGGCATTGTGGGCAAGGGGATGTGGCGTGTCCTCTGACTTTCAGGCCAAATGAGTATGGCCACCATGGGACAGTGACATGCCAGCTGGTCCGTGCTGGCTCCTGAGGGCTGGATGTGATGCCTGTACCCCATGATGGCTTTTTCTGGGGCACAGCCAGGGCTGCCTGGTACATGGAGATGGTGTCGGAGGTAGATGGTGTCCCAAACCCATCAGCTCATCCGTTTCCCTTCTCTCCTATTGTGCCATTTGGTGCTGGCAGGGAGAGCGGGGTGCACCTCCCAGGCGAGTGGGTCTGGGACCAGCTGGTGGTGGCCCCAGGTCTCCTAACATAGAGAGACATCAAGGTGAGGATGGCTGAACCCACATGAGTGCAGCTGCTGGTGCCAGGCCAGCAGGCCTACAACCGTGCAGGTTCAGCAAAGCAGAGTCTGGACTTGTTTGTTTGGGCGCAGAACCTGAGATTCCAAAATGTATCTCGGGTGGTAGAGGGATACAGCTGTTACTCAGGTTCCTGTGCTGCAAGAGAGGGGGCAGTCAGAGTGGGCTGCTGTGGTAAGCATCAGGCTTTGTATTCTGGTTTTGACTTTGTTAATGTTATGGGGTTTGTTCACAAAATGGAGCTGAAAAATCCTTTTACAATGGTAATCTCTCTTCCAAGACGTAGACCTTTGACCATGTTTAAAAGAATTTCCCTTTTGTCCTTTTTTTCCCCTTTTTTTACTGTTGTGATGAACTTTCATCAAAACAATTGCAGATTGGGTTTCAATTCTGTAAAAACCACTTTAGTCAATAATAATTTTTCCATGGAAAGCTGGGATTTGGGTCCTCTCTTTGCACCCTCTCTCCTACCGACTGTTACAGGTGCCCAGACTGAAGCCAGAGCCAGAGTGGAACATCCCTGCTCCATCCCAGCACCGTTATGCTCACAGTGGTGATGCCAGGACTCCTCTGGCAGCGGCCTGAGGAACAAACCCAGCTCAGCTCTTCCCCTGGCTGCCTTGGGGGCACCAGGCTCTCCAGTTCCTCCCACCCCAGAAACAGAAGAAACACAATGACTTACAGACCCACCTCAGGAGGACCAGGAAGCTGAAGCCAAGAGACCACAGGTACCCTCAGGCTGCAGTGTCCTGCTGCCCTGGGGCAAGGCTTGTGGCGCTTGGTATTTCACATTTCTTCCTCACTGAGGTTTGTGATGCTCCTCAAGGGATCTCTGTGCTGCAATATAACATCCCTGTATAGGGAAATTGTCTTAAGTAATGGTTTCTGCAGATTTTTTTAAGGTATATTTATCCTATCTTTTATTGGAATAGAATTATAGCAAAATTAGAAACTAAAATAACTTTAATTACGAACTTCATGATTCGGTATGTTGTAAATCTTTCAGCATAATATTGTGCCATAAAAATGCTATTTTGTGATAATTATTATTATTATAATTAATGTTCCTTAATTGCTGATGTCGCAGGCGTGTGTTATCTCCCAGGTTTTCCTGCAGTATCTCTGGAGGAGCTCTTCCACCGCGGGGGAGATGCAGAGGAGATGCAGAGGATTCAGGCTGGTGCCTGGGTGGGTGCTGCTGTGTGCACATGGGTGGGTGTCCGTGTGCCCGAGTGATGCTGCTGGCTCATCCCACCCTGTGGATTGCTCTCGGTGCTTCCCAGACGAGGAGGAGGAGGCTACAAACTGTGGATAATGCCTCTGCCCCGGGCTTTGCTGTGGTCATACAGGGCTTTGCTGTGGTCATACGCACACTCTGGCCGCCCACAAGCTCCCTCTCGCAGGGAGATGGGCTGGGTGTGGTTTGATGGCTCTGCCTTTGGTCTGATGAGAGCACCCCTGTCTGGTGAGAGTGCCCGTCTGTCCTTGCAGGGGTGGGTGCAGATACCTGTGAGCCGGAGATGCAGGGTGCAAGCAAGGGGAATGTGTGATGGGGAACTCAGACCGGCCAGAGGGAGGAGGGGACAAGGCAGTAGGATGGAAAAAAGGTGGGATGGATGCAGTGGCCAGACCAGGGCTTAGCAGTTCTTCTTAGCATCCTTTATCAGCTTGGAGGATGCTGCTGGGGTCTGGGAAGCAGCAGCAGAGAGTGGGTCTCCGGGCCCAGGTGCGAGGGAGGAGCAGGAGCACAGGGATGGAAAACGCCTGGTGCCAAGCATGTGAATTTTTCATGTGGCCCAGAGGCCTCACTTGTAACAGCATGGGGCTGTCCAGGACCAGCTGAGAGAGGGAAGGCATGAAAATAGCCACTGCACCACCTGCTTCACAGTGGTGAGTGTATATGGGATGAAGCTGAAACCAGGATACATTTTTAATGACTCAGGCAGGGCTGGGTTTCTTTAAATAAGACTAGACAATGAATATGTGCTCCCGAAGCTGTGTAGTGCGCCACGAATGCATTATTTACAGCAGCTTCTTCCTTGTCCCTTTTAATTTTACATGGGTACTGGAGAAAGGGAAGGGATTCCTTGGTGTCTCATGGCCACCCACTTGTTCCATGTGACAAGAGGTGAATTTTTGAGCCACCAAAGGATTTGGTGTTGATCTTTCCACTGACTTGAGTCACAGGGCAAACAGCCATCCCAGGAGTGGAGCCTGGCACCTATAGCCCGAAGTTTCATCTGACTGATGCATCATCAGGTCTTGATTGTGCCATTTTCTGCCTTCTCCCCATGGATGAAGTGCAGGGGGGATGCTCTTAGGCCACTGCAGCCTCCCCTTGTCCCTACCCATGCTCAGCACTGAATCGCTGCTCCTGGCACTGGTGGGGGGCCAGAAAGCCTTTGGGAAGTGGACAGTGACACATGATCCTAAGAGTGAGGCAGGAGGAATCTGCTCTGTGAAAATGGTCCTCAGCTGACCCTGGCAAGGGAGGAAATGGAGCAGGTAGGAATAAACAGCATTACAGTGGCAGAGCAGAGGCGGAGGAGTGCTCCAAAGAACACAAAGTTACCCTGTGTCTCTTCTGGCTGTTCCCATGGCTCCCAGTGGGATGGGTGTCCCTGCACTGTGTGGCAGTGATGCCACGTCCGTCGTGGTGCATCTTGGAGACTTTGTGGACCTGAGAAACCAGGCAGTGACTTTTTTCCTACCTTCAACATTGCCCTGGCTCCAAGTCTGTGCTAGGGGCACCCTGTGCAGGGACGTCGGGCTGCCAGGGGAAGCACAAAGTGGTTCCAGCACTCCTGAGTGGCTGCAAAGGTGGGATCAAAGTCTAGGAGCTGACGGACACGAGGCTGCTTTCCCCAGCACTGCCGGGCCTGAGAGGGTTGAGATGGCAGCTTGACGGCTTGGAAAATAGGCTGAGATGAAGGAATATCAATACGGAGAGCGAGCTGTTCCTGCCGAACAGCCCCGGGGCAGCTAACGTGAAATGCTGGTTGTCTCGGAGGAGTTGACAGGTGTCTGCATCAGGCATCCTGCTAATTAAGCACCGTCATGAGTCACAGGGCTAAGGGATGAAGGAGCTGGGAAGGAGCTCAGCCGGAGCAGGTATGGCCAGAGGGGATCTCTGCAGGACCTCCCTGCCCTCCGGGGATGGACTGGTGCATGCATGATTTGCCGGCTGGTGGATACAGAGTCATGGGGCGGGTGGGTCATTTGGGAGCTGCGGATCAGCTTTGAGAAGAGCAGAGCGAGCCGTCCCACCGGGTGTTTGTCCTCCCCCATTGTGGCTGTGTGTCCTTCCCTGGCTTCCATGTGCTGGCACTGTTGTCCAGACCAATCTCCTGTCACTGCCCTGGCAGGGTCCCCCAGAGCATCTCCCACACCCACAGCTCCCAGCACCCATCCCATCAAACCTCCTCCCAAATCAAGGTGTGCATCACTGCCAGTGTGACAGGCTGAGGAAATGAGGGCATCCCCAGACTTGTCTCTCTCCTGATCCCCTTCAAGAAGATCCTCTTCTTACTGAAATGAGCAGTGGTGCTGTCAGCCCAGCGAGGCCTCTGCCAGAAAATTCCCAGGAATATGAGCATGGTGGGGTGGAGGAAGGGGCTGCTTGCCCCTTTGTGGACACTGGTGATCCAGAGTGGGCCGGTAGCAGCAGCAGGCAGAGGGTAAAAGCTGTCCTGGTAGACAGCAAAGTGCCTTTCTTTCTGGGCAGAACTGGGAGTGAAGGAAGGCTGCCACCCGGATGACAGCCCCTGTGCCACCCTGTGTCCCTTCCCCGTGTGCCTCTCCAGCACATTTTGCTGCTGCCCTTCGTGCCTCTGCAGCTGCGATCCCCTGAAAAATGGCTCTATTCATTACCCATTTTAATTCCACCCTGGATCCCCAGAGCTCTGCAGACACAGTTTGTTATCCTGGCTGTCAAGAAGCTTAAAGAGCTGCTGATGCCTCCTGGAAAACTTTGACAAACCCTCTGGTCAGACCCAGTGCTGCTCCCCAGCCCGGCTGCTCAGCCTTTCTGCTCCTGAGGCTGGATTAGCAAAGATGTCTATGAGGATGGGAGGAGGGAAAAAACCCCATTGCTGCCATCTGGGCAGAGAGGATCCCTCCTGCTGCCCATGCCCATCAGGGGGATATCCTGGGACCGTCTGGGCAGAGCAGAGCTGCAGAGTTTGGCTGTGAAGGTCCCCAAAGCCTGTATTTGGATTCCAGGCTGTTTTCTGGGCCAGTCAAATTTCACAGCCTAAAAACCTTTGGGCTGAGGCTACTGGGTTTCTCTCATCCCTGTGTGTTCAGTGCAGGGGGTTTAAAGTGGGGTTCCAGGTTCTGGGGGGTTAATTTTCTGAAAATTTTTCCACCTGTGGGTGATAACCAAGGGAGGTGACAGGGCTTGACTCCTGCACTGTGCAGAACTCTACCTTTTAGCAGAGTTTTTTAGCAACCAAAAGTTGCAAAGAGTTGAAAAATCTTGAATTTTTCTGATTGTTTTTGGTCCCTCACTGCTCAGACTGGGAGAGCAGAGCAGAAGAGCCTCCCCACTTCTTCGGGCTCTCTGCAGTGACCTAATCCTTCCCCAGTTAGCTTCTGGTTTTGACAAAGTAGTTATCAGGCTGCTTTTAGAGGACAGGATGCCCCTCAGTCTCTCTGGTAACACAGGCAAAGTGCCCCAGCACCCCAGGAACAGTTTGTCTCCCAGTGTAATTTTGGTCGGAGTTGGGTAAGAAGCGCCGAGTCAGCGCTTAGCGCCATGAGAAGGAGCCGGGCGAACGTCTCTCCCCTCAGTGCTGGGATTTGGCTCCAGCTGCCTCCGGAGCCATCCTCTGCCTCCAGCCCTTCCTCCCAGCACCCTGCGGAGCTCGGGAGTGCTTTTGAGGTGCCACTCAAGCCGCTGTCCTCGGGGCACGGGCAGGCTGTCAGCCCGCGGGGGCTGGCGGGGAGGGCGTGAGGATGCGCAGGGAGGCTGGGGATGAACCGAGCTGTCGAAGCCCCATGGGAGGCAGGATAAAAGGCCAAGCTTCCTGAGATAACGAGGGTCTCTCTGCGGGGGTGAGGTGCCCAGACGTGGGGGAAAGCCATGTGAGTGACAAGCGTGTCCCAGTGCCCGCTGGGCGTGGTGTGGAATGAGCCATCGGAGCAGCCACGGGAGCTCTGCGGGTCGCTGGGAGCCTGAGGCTGTTTCCCACCCAATACAAACCCGGGATCTCCCCTGCCAGCTGCCTCCCGACCCTGTGCTGGGCCCTGGCATGGGGGGGTTCTTGGATTTTCTTTCTGTCTTTTCTCAGGGCTGGACCCTCCTTGGTGAATCCGGAGGGGGCCGGCAGTGCACTCTCAGCCAGGTGCCCGTTCTTTTCTCAGCTCCACCACCTTGGTTCCCCTTGTCACTGGATGTATGTGGACAAATCCATCTTCCAGCAAAAATAAATCGCTCCAGTTTCCTATCCCAGAGGCACACGGGAATGGTAGCACCGGCCCAGGGGTCGCTGCTGCTGCGTCACTCAGTCCTGCTCTGGGGAGGGAGAATTCATCCCTCTCTTTTTGCCTCTGCAGCAGGAGACGGCAGCCATGGGACCAAGGTGCCCGGGCACCAGCCCTGGGAGAGAGTGGATTTAAAAGCAGTGGTGGGAGATTGCCTGAATATCTCTCCCTTCTTTTTTATTCGTTTAAGAGGTTTCGCTGTCTCGGTAACTCCCGTGAGAGACAGGAGCAGCAGCCTCTTTGGATGTGAATACCTGACAAGTTTTTAATGTGAAAGGAATTCACTAAATTTAGTCTCTTGGAGGAAGGGAAATAAAGAAAAGGAGAAGTGTTTCTTTCAGTCTGGGGGAAGCGATCCAAATCCCAGCCACTTCCCTGCCGGCAGAGCTTGATGTCTTCTCTGTCCTGAAAGCTTTTAAGTCTGGCCCCATGTGTGTCCCTGCACAAACAAGAGGCGGGAGAATGGCAGGCCCTGATGCTGTGCCCTGGGGGAACAGGCCTGTTCTCAGCTCCTGGAAATGGAGGTTGGTGAGGTCTGGATGGGGAGATAAATGAGAAGAAAACCTTGCTGTCCAAGTTGCAGGGACATCATCTCTGCTCTCAGGTGGGCTCTGAGTGAGGTGCGAGCACTGAGATGCTGAGGGTGCTGAGGGGAGTGAAGCTCTGCTGTTGAACCCAACCAAATCACCCTTTTCCTCCTCCATTTTCCTCCCTACTCACACTGGAGCCTCTGAAGGTCCATTTTTTTCTCTGTTTTGGTACTTGAGACTCGCCTGTGCCTCATGCTCTCCTTCCATGTCCCCTCCCAAAGTGTCCTGTGCTGCTCTCCACAGCCTTGGGATTCAGTTCCTCCTGTCAGACAGGGCAAGGAGCTCCTGTGTGTTTGTAGACACACACCTGCTGGGATCTTGCACAGGAGGCCTACATGTGTGCCTGCACAAGGTGACCGCACACCTCCCTTCACAGATGAGGCAACTCCCAGACTCCCACGGTGTGTCCCTGTCTAAAGGACAAAGTGTCCCCGTGTTGAGAGCTGGTGGGGCTAAAGGTCTGGCTGGCTGCACCCAGGCGAACCTGGCTGAGCAAACCACCTGGCACCGATTGCCCCCGTGTGGCAGCACACGGTGGGGTCCCGGTGGACCAGAACCGCTTAGAGCTCCTTCTCCTAATGGAGAGGTCTGGATAGATCCACTCCTTGTCGTTTCCATCCCAAAGGTCTCTTCTGCAATCTGTGGATGTCCCGATCACAGGCACTGTATTTATTCCTGCTGATTTTTACAAAGGTCCCTCCCTGACGGGGAGATGATGGAGCATTTCCTTAGGGCCTACCCAGACACAGGCCAGGGGAGAGGCAGGGTGCCGCGGTGGCACTACTGTCTCCGGGAAGGGACTCTGTGGCTGGCACGGTGAGAGGGAAAAGTAGGGGGAAGGTTACAAGAGTGGATAATACTGAGTGTGCTTAAAAGAGACAAACGACCACTTCTAGCCTGTAATTAATATTTTTAACCTTTTTTTATTGTTTTTCTCCCCTTTGCGATTTTAGGCGGAGCGGATGCGGTGCCAGGGGGAAGATGCTGAATGGACAACCCCGGGGAACGAAGTCCCGCCGTGGGGTGCAGGGGAGCGGCGGGCGAGGACGCCCAGGTGGGTGCGGGCCCCTCCTCGCCCCGAAGCCCCTCGCGGTCGCCTCCGCTCGGTGAGCGCCGTGCGGGAGCCCCTCGGTCCCTCCCTGGCGGCGTCGCCCCTTTAAGGGCGGCGGGGGGCGGGGCCTCCCCGCGCCTCTCCCCGCCCCCTTTCCCCACCTTGGGCGCCCCCTGGAGGCCGCACGCGCGCGGGCGCGCCCCCGCCTCCCCTCCCCTCCTTTCCCTCGCGCCGCCGGTGCGGGGCGTGCGCGCGTGCGCGCGGCGGGCGGCGTTCCGTCGGGGCCCCGCGCCCCGTCCCATTCATGCGGGGCAGCGGCGGCGGCGGCGCGAGCGAGGCGGGCGCGGAGCCCCGGGCGGCGGCGGCGGCGGCGGCGGCGGGGGGAGGCGGGCGCGGAGGAGGAGGAGGAGGAGGAGGAGGAGGAGGAGGAAGGGACGGAGGAGAAGGAGGCGGTGGCGGCGGAGAAGGCGGCGGCGGCGGCCCGGCGGGCGGCTTGGTGTGGAATGCAATTATGGCTGGCACGGCGGAGGCGAGCGGGGACCGGAGCCGTGAGTAACCCGGTTGCAACTTTCGGGCGCGGCGCGGCGTGCCCGATCGGTCGGTTCGTTAAAAATAACGCGGATTTGGCTTTATTGCCCCCCTGAAATATTTGGCTTTATTGCCATCGCGGCGACGGCGCGGGGCTGGCCCGGGCAGGGCACGGCGGCCCCGTCGGGGGGCGCGGAGGGGCCGCGGCGGCCGGGCAGGGCTGGGCCGGGCAGGGCCGGCGCCGCGCTGCTGCCGCCGGGACCAGCCCGCATTGCGCCCGGCGGCTCCGGGAGCCGCCTCCCGCGGGGGGACAAAACCGCGCCGGGACCGAGCCTCTTTCTTTATCCACCGCAAGCCCCGCATGGGTCTCCTAGCGGGGTGTGCCCGGGACCGGGCAGGTGCGGGCTGGACGGGCTGAGGGCCGCCTCCCCGCTTGGAGCTGCTCGGGCCGGGGCGCTCCCGCGGGGAGCCGGTGCCAGCGGTGCCTCCCTGTCCGGTGTAGCGGCGGGGCTTGGCCGCCTCCCTCCTTCCTTCCCTCCCACCCGCCCGCCCCGGCTCTCGGCGGCGTTCGCTGCTCCAGCCCCGCCGCCCACCCGGGTCCGGCACTGCTGGGGACGTGAACGGGGCTCAGCCTTTCCCGTGCTCGCCGCCTTGGATCACGCATCCGCCCTGCCCTGCATCCTCGCTGCCATCCCCGCATTGTGCTGCCCCACATCCTCGCTGTCATCCCTGTGTCCGCGCTGCCCCGTATCCCCGCTGCCATCCCCGCATTGTGCTATCCCATATCCATTCACGCGTTCTCGCTGCTTTACATCTCCGCATCCCGCCGGGGCGCGGTGAGCGGCATCCGGGCTGGGCTCGTCCCGAAGCCCACAGCGCCGCCGTTCCCTCCGCGTTCCCCGTTCCCCAGCTGCCGGCGGGGAGGTGCCGAGGGTGCCCTGCGGGATGGGATGGGATAGGGTGGGATGGGATAGGGTGGGATGGCTGCCGTCGCCCTCGTTATGATCGCTACTATTGTGATCGCGCTGTAGTTTGGCAGCGCAGCGCTGGGCACCTCCGAGCGAGGCGTGGGAGGCTGCGGTACCTGTGTGCGGGGCTGCGCCGGTGCGCGCCTCCCGCCGCCGATATGAACGTGGAAGGTGGCGAATAAAGCCGGCTGCGCGCTCGGTACCCCTCAGCCCCTTCACATTCCTGCCCAGCGAACACACACGGCAGCTTCGGCGTGCGATCGGGGAGGGATTTGCAAAATCTCTGTGCCATGCTGAAATAAATCCCGAAATCCCGCAATCCCTTCTCCTCCCTTGTCTTCCTTGCGGGAAAATTCTTCCTTCTGCCTCTGGCCGAGCGCCGGGGTAGGGGGAGCCAGGGGAGGGGGACTGGTGTGTAAACAGGGCTTAACATGAAGGTCACTGGTTAAAGAGGAGACGGATGGGAGAGAAAAGACAGGCATTAACCTCACTTGTTAGCTCCCCCCTGGCTCCTGCTTGGGGAGGACAAAACAAAAGCAGAACCTGCTAACGGGGGGGATGAATATTCATGATCCTTCTCGTATGCTCCGGGACACGGAGGGGAGAAAAGTTGAGCAGATGAGCCGCCTCCCGAAGCTGCTTTTCCTCCAGCTTCCGAGAAAATCCCTTTTTGCTGAGCGAGAGCTGTGTCGGGGGGAATTACCAGCCTTTTGCTGGATTTCTTTTTTTTTCATTTTTTATTTTTTCTGTTCTTTCGTGTGCGGCTTCAAGAAGTAAAAAAAAAATGAGAAAAAAAAAGAGGAGCCGAGGCTATTGACTACATCAAAGGTTATCCATTTGAAAACACCATTTTCCTCTGAACAGCGGCTAATTGCTTCCTGAACAATCCCAGGGTCTTTTGTATATACTCAGTGGGTAAAATGAGTGACTCGATGTCTCTCTCTCAAGACACTGGTGACCGAACAGGGCGGAAAGGTGGAGAAGCCAAGGAAAAGCAGTGGGGCAGATGCCTCTGGGAGGATGCATGGATAATTTCTTAAGTGGCTGCAAGGAGGAAAGGTTTTTTTTTCTTCTTCCCGCTCGCCGCCGAGTGATCCGCTGGTGCCGGTGGATGCCGGTGCCGGCAGCGGCGTGGCGACACGGGGCCGTAAGGAAGGCTGGTAAGGAAGTTTGGATTCAAAATACCCGATCATACGTGTGATCTGGTGCTCCCCATCCTCCTGCGGCTTTGGCTGCCGGTGCCGCTCCTCCGAGAGAGGCAAGCCTGGATGCGCTCGCTGCTCCCGAGGGGCTGCGGGGAGGCAGCGCCGGGGGCTGGCTGGCTCCTGCTCCGTTGGGTGGCTGGGCTTTTTCTGCAGCTGCTACCCTGAAGATTAAAGTTTTGGCGACGTTGCTTTTGTTAGCATGGTGATAGCGGCGTCGGGGAGACTTTTCCCCTCTTGGCTTATTTTTTTTAATAGAAGCATCGGATTTGGAGCAGAGCGCAGGCATCCGCCTTCGTGCAGGCTCGGGTTGCGCACGGAGCTGCGGAGCGGAGTCCTTGTGCTCCGTCACACAAAGCCCTTTCCCCGAGCGAGGCAGTGCCCTGCGGGAGGTAAACAAACTCCTCCGAACTCCGCTGGAGACGTGGCCGAGGGCCATGCCGGCAGCTCCCGGGGAGTGCTGTTTCACCGGGGCTTTGCGCAGCCGAAATGGAAGAGGGTAATAAAGCGGCGCTGCTGCGTGCTGGCAGGGCTGCCTCCCCTCCTCCATGGCGGCGGCAGCCGGGGCTGGCCCCTGCCCTGCTCCCTGCGTGTGAGTGTCACGCCAGGCCGGTTATTTCCGTGGGTTCGCTGCGTTTGACTTGTGCTGAACAAAGCGAACGATCTGGCCGTGGGATCGGACTTAAATGAAGGGAGCTCGGATGTGTTTATTCTCTAGGCTGAGTGTGGGTCAGGGCCTTTGTTGCTGCCTGCCTTGCTCCTGGCTGCAGCGCTCGCTGCCTCCGAGAGCCGGACCCGGCCCCGAGCTGGGAATTTCTGAGCAGCGGAGACTGGTGCTGCCGTGCTGGCGACACCGACTCCCCGCAAACCGGGGGAGCATTACCTGTATCGGGCTTCTGCTAAGTCCCACTGGGCTTTGTTGTAATTGCCTTTCTGCGTAGGGTGTTTTGGTGCCTTGGTCTTCAGTGAGAAGTCAGTCACGGTTTTTGGCACCTCTGGCTCAATGGAAGGGGAGCCTTGAAAGAGCCAGCATAGCAGAGGTGCTGCCATGTCTCTGTGCAGCGATGGGAGGGTGGGCGTGGGTCACCCCAATGCCCAGATGCTGTCCTCACTGCCTGCAAGCTTGGATTTTTCATTGATCTGAGCTGGTGGAATGTATGTATTGAGAACCTGGGTTGTTGTTGTCTCTGATCTGTAAATGTCTCCTTCAAGTTATGTTCTTAAGTAGTTGTGTGCTATATGGAAGAAACTAGTGAGTAGAGAGTTCCTGGCCAGAATTTGACCAGGGAATGGCTTGGCGAGGTATCTTGTGTGTAGAGGAGGGCCCAAAGGCTGGGAATTACGCGTGATGTGGAGCTTGGTTCAGCACGGACCATGACTCCTTACCTTTCCTGAGTTTGGATTGGGGCCTCTTTTCCCATCAAGGTGCTGCGTGCCATGGCTTCATGCAAAATGAGAAGGAGCAAGTGTTTGCCACCAGCCAGTGGTGAGGTGGCTGGTTTGGCTTTAAACTGGAGACAACCAGCTTCTTCTCTGGCTGTAGCCTGGGAAGTGTCCCATGTGGTGCTGTGGGGAACATCCCACTCCAGGTATGTGGTACTTGGTGAGAACATGTGTGCTCTGACACCGTCCCTGATCCACAGCCTCATCCATGCCCTCTTAGTCTTCCCCAGGGTGCAGCATGGAAGCCATGTAGATACCCCAATATGGTCTTCCTGCTATGCTTTGAAGTCACATTTGAGCAAACCTCTTGTGCATCATGGAGGAGAAAAGCTCCAGCCAGTAAATAAGTTTTGATGGTTTCAGTGCCAGACATGGGCAGTCCTGGCTCTTCTGCCCTGCACTTGGCCTGTGGTGTAGCCAAACACACGCCTTCCCTTGGGTTTGTCAGAGCGTGGCTAGGCACAGGAAGGTGTCCTTGTTTGCCTTGCTTTCCTGAGCACTCTGTGGCTGCCTCCAGCCCTTGTTCTGTGTGGAAACCACCATTTAAAAACCTGAATGAAAAACATTTCAAAGTTTATTTTCCCTTTAGGCTTGGCACACCTCCTCTTTGTTGCTGGTGTGCCGAGATGTTTGATTCTGGAAGAAAACTCCACATCCAGATTGTCAGGCTCACACTCCGCAAATACTTTTGCTTCTTTCTGCTCTGAAGTTGCCTTGGATGGTGCCAGATGGACTATTTTGGGTCACTCCTCTGTCCCTATGGTGTCTTGGTGTAATGAGGACCAAATCCACCCCTGCCCTGTGGGCTGCTGTGTGCTGGTCTGTGCCCCGGGGCAGAGACCCTTGTGAGCTGCCTGAAGCAGAGATTTTTGTATTGCTGGGATCAACTCAGGGCCTGGTGCGAGCCAGGGTGTGATATCCTCTTTGCTCCTTGAGCTGAGATTGTGAGGGATTTTGATAGAGAAAGTGCCTGAGGTGAGAACATGCCAGTGGTGCCAGGGCTAGGCTGCTTGGCTCTGGGGGATATGCTATGCAGGGACCATCTCTTCCTCCTCTCTCCTCCTCCTCACTGGCAGCCTGCAGATCGGCCCTGGGGCTCACTGCCCACCTCCCTGTCCCGAGCATCCCGCAATCTGCCAGCCAACTTGGCACAGAGACCCGGGAGCGCTGGTAATCCAATTTGGGCAGTTTAGCTGCACTTTGCTCTCCGTGCTGCTGGCCGGAGCTCGGAGCTTTAATCCTGCTAATGACCCCGGCTTCATAACGACCGTTTGCCTGATGCAGTTTTCCTTGCTGTTGGCAATGGAGAACAGGGGCTGAGGCTGTTTCCGAGTCCTGTCCGTGGTGTCAGGGACGGTTTCCAGGTGTGGGTACGTGTAATGACCAGAGGGTGAGGGCAGCGTGGAGGGACACTGCAATCCCTGTTTTCTCTTTGGGAGATTTCTCCTTCCCTCTTCCCATTTTTCATCTTCTCTCCCTCTTTTTCTGGTAAAGATAAGCCTTTCTTCCGGAGTTATTTTGCAACATAGTATTTTCAGAAAGGCAAAGCCAAGAAAAATAAAAGCCTCTCTCTTCCTTGGGTTGCCTACTGTTTAATGTACAAAATACAGGGGTGGTAATTGCATTAAAACATATATAATTATACTGGAGGGAGGAAAAAAAATTCCTGCTAATTGCATGTGTGTTTTGAACTGATAAATGTTGAGTGATTCTTCATGTTTTCTTGGGAGTTTGGAGGAGCAGAGAAGCAATCTGGCATGTGAGGGGTTGGGAGCAGGGCTGGTTTCCCAAAATTATTGGGAAGCTTGGATGCTCTGAGCACCTCTGGGGCAACATCAGTGTTGGGGGCCCAATCCTTTGTGGATCCACATCTGATGCTACCTCCATCCAGACAAGTCTTGGTGTCATTGTAGTAGCCCTGTGAGTCCTTTTGCTTTATGTGCTTAGTTAAACAACTGTTTGTGTGTCAAAATATTCAGGCTCTCTTGCAGAAGCAAATTCTTGGCAAGAGAAGAGGCAGATTCCTGTATTGGGGGGAGAAATTTCCCGTGTGATGTAGCCCCACATGCAAGGGCTGTCCCCCCACTTTACCATGGTGTTGGCATGAGTGGGTGCTGCTGGGGGGTGGGGGGAGGAAGGATGGTCGCACTCGTTTCAAGTGACACGATGTGAAAACCACATTTCCTTCTGCAAATGCCGACCCCCCGTCAGAGCTGCCGATAACATCGCAGGTAATTAGAATGGCAGTAAGTTGTTTGCTTTGTGCATGTGGTCAGGCTTTGTGTACGGGCGTTTGCTTCGCTCTTCCTGTGCAGACTGTTAGTTTCAACAGGGGAAGAGGAAAATCCAAAAATATTTTAAGAGGAGTTTAAAAATAATCTTGGAGCTTGGCTGGTGGGCAGGATATTTCACAGGACCGTGTTCCCTGCTGGTCCGTGTCCAGCTTTGTGGCCCTCAGAAGGCTTTGCTGGATGGTGTTAAGTCCTGTCTTGTCATTTTGGCCAGCCTGAGGGCTTGCTGCTGGGCTCTGGGAGCTGGAGTGAGATGGGAGTCTGCCCTGGGATTTGACTTTTGCACTGGGTAGGTCTGGCTGCCCTGTAGCAGAGCAGTGTCGGAGCCGGGACGCGAGCCCCAGCTTACAGCTGCCACGGCCTCTGTAAAACATTGAAATCTGTTCCCCAGCGTTGCATTCCCTCCACCCCCGTCTGCTTCTCCATGGTTTTTATTCCTAGAAGTGTTGGCATGCTGGCAGGGTCCCTGCCTGCCCACTGCTGCTTATCTCCATGTCCGGCTCCTGGATGGCTGCTTCCTTTCTAGAGCCAAGGGGGGGCTCTCCTGTCTCTGGCAGGACCAGAATCGGCCCGATGAGCCCTGCTGAAGTCAAGAACCTGTTTTTCAGGCTGATGTCATCGGGAAGAAATGGGGGAGGAGGAAGGCAGGAAGGCAGCGCCGTTTCCGAAGGAGAGCCGCCGCCGAGCCCCATGACGCTGCCAGCAGCCCCGGCTTCCACGGCTCCCACTGTTATTCCTTATCAGCCTGGCCGAGGTGCCCGTGGGGCTGCTGGCACATGCAGGACGGGTCCTGCTCTGCATAGCCTCGTGCCTGCGTGGGAGAGAGCTGGGAGGGAGGGATGCGACCGTGCCAGGGGAGTGTGTCAGCTCCCAGCAGAGCAGGATATCTCTTGGCCTGCTGGCTGTGCCTTGTATGGCTCCCTGGCCCTCTGTGGGGTGATGGCACTTGCTGGAGCTGCCATCCAGCCACTTTCATTAGCAGAAAGTGGGTTTTTGGCAGAGATGCTTGGACAGCCCTTCCAGCAGGGGCGAGCAGCTGCCTCCTCTCGGTTTTGCACTGAAGGAGCCGATCCATTATGCTGATGCCTGTTGGAATCTCAGCCCCTCGTGTATGGTGTCAGGCCATAGTAGCAAGGTTGATGCCTGTGTCCAACATGGCTTGGGGCTGCAGCTGGGATCTGCAGGAAAAGAAGCAGCCTTGCTCTGCCCTCCCTGCCAGCTAGCAGCTCTTGGGCTGCACCCATGCTTTGATGTGTGCTCTGCCCAGGTCTGGTGGGTGAGACCCGCTTGCTGTGGGAAATTGGGATGGGATGTGCTGTGTTGGCACTGCCCATAGGAAAGCAGAGTGTGGTCACGGTACCTCCATGGCCATGGAGATGCCTGTTAATATCAGATGCTCTTTGCCTGTGGTGCTGTGAATGAAGCCTCTTTCGGACTCTCAGAACAGGTTCCCCTGTGGTGGTGTTGCTGTGGGGGGACTTTTGGGCTCTTCCCCTTCCCCTCTCTGCCTGTCCCATTGCCAGGTAAGGCTTTGCTATCTCTCTGGGTGTCTCACTTCTGGGTCAGCTTCACCTTGGGCAAATAAAACATGGGGCTGTGCTGAGCTGGGAACTCCACAGGGGAAGCAAAACTGGGACCTGAGCCATTTCCAGCTGTGGGTTCTTGGGGCAGCATAACTGAAACAGCAGAGGGGGAAGGATGGGAGGTTGATAGGGGAAGGAAAGGCACACATGGCTTGGGAAAGCTCGTTTGGAGAAGTTTTGTGGTTGTTTTAATCAGAACTAATGTGGTGGCAGTTGTGCTTGGCTCGCCATGGGACAGCACAAGTTCTGGTGTCAGCAAGGGGCCAGGCGGAAGCATGGGAATTTCAGCTTAGCTGGGATTAAACCAACCCCAGAATGACCTCCCTTTGCTGGAGTAGAGGGGGGTTCAGCAACCAGGAATTCTCCTGTGGCAGTGCTCCATTGCAAAGAGGGAGCTCTGCGGATTCCATCTGGGATTTGGGGGAAGCACTGGTGCCAGAGAGGTGAAAATGCAGCTTGGAGAGCTGGGCTGGAAGAGCAGAATTGATCTGGGCAGGGTAAGATCATGGCTTGTGTTTGTGGCTGCCCTGGCCCAGTGAGGGATGTGGAGCAGCAGGCTGGGAAGTGAGGAGTGATGCATTATGCCCCAGGGAATGAGATCAGACAAGGGAAGGATGCTGATGGCCGAAAGATCTCTTGTTGGACTTCTCTGCTGTTGAGACACCTTGCTTGTGGGTGATCTTCTGGTCTCTGCAGGTCCAGCTGGACCAAGGTGATGTCTCCCAGCAGGGCAGGTTTTTGGGATATTTGTGTGGGGCAGTGGACTGATGAGATGTCAGAGTCTGGGAGTGCATGGGCCAAAGCCAAAGGAGATCTTGGCCTTCAGGGAATGTGGTCTGTATTTCTTTGCTCTTGAGCTGGGGTGAGATGTTATTAATTGGTCCTGATTGAGGTGGCAAAATTCACATCAGTCTGGTGTTTGAAGCCTTGAGCTGACCTGGGTGTTGATAGTAGGAATAATAGTGCCATGGCTGGTGTCCTGGTGCCTTGGGTCGGGGTCAGTCAGTCCAGGTCTGTGTACTCCTCTCTTGGCTGCAGGGAGCACAAGGGAAGATGGGGTGCACTCTCCTCCTGGGAAGCCCAGATCCAGCATGTGGGCTGCAAACAGAAGGGCCCTCGGCAGCCCTTGTAGGGTCCCTGTACGGACTGTGATACCCAGGTGAGTTGTGGGAATAAGGCAAAGGACAGCCACAGACTCTCACTTTGGCGTAGCTGGACAGAGTTGGGAAATATGTGTAGGGCCTCGGTCCATGCCCGGTTTCTGTGGCAGGGATAAGCAGTGCTGGCAGGACCTGCTGAGACTGTTCTTGTGTGCCTCTGTGCCTCGGATGTTGTGGTTGTGGGGAGCCTGGGTTTCCGTATCGGAAATGCTTGTGAGCCCTTTTTGGAAGGGCTCTCTGCAAGGCAGCCTCCAGTCTCTTGGTGGTGAGAGCACGTAGTGGCTCCAGAGCTGTTCTGGAGTTCAAGCTGTTCTTGGTGTGACATGACTTCTTGCAGAGGGCCAGAGAAGGGGAATTGCACACTTGAGAAATGCTATTTAATTTCCTCACTGCTTGTTCTTTTATGCCCCTTTTTGCTGAGAGTCAAGCTTCATGAGCCCTTGGGCAGTAGATGGCTGCTTCTTCTTGTCACATTTCTCAGGACAAAAGAGGTTGAATTCTTTGCCCAGAAGATCCTTGCAGGGCAGGAATGGAAGCTGGGGTGGATGGCAGGGCAGGATGGGCTCCTCAGCCCCTGCTTGGGGGAATGTCAGGAGCCTGGGAGGAAACTGAAGATTCTGAAGATATTCAGATATGATTGGGTGATAGTTATGGAGATTGAGGCGCTGGGGTAGCTTCAGAGCCTGCCATTGATTTCATCAGGGTGTGGTTTGAGCCAGGGATAAGATTTTTAATGATTTAACTCACAGGCTAGGGAGGGACCGAAGTCAAATAGTTTTCAATGACTGTATGCAGTGAAGGAAAGAGTTAAAGTTTAGCCTTGTTACAGCACTTGCATATGTAGTGCAGCTCTGACTTGTACCACCACCAGGCTTTCCTCATTGTTGCAAGGCTTTTCCCAGGCAGATGAACCTAAAAATACACCAGCTCTATGGTGAGGCTGCCTCTCCTGTGGCCCAAAGGCTTTTCTCTTCCCTGGATAATCTCCCCTCTCTCCCCTTTGCTAATTACTGGCAGCTCAGAGCTGGTCCGTTCTCGACTGTTTCTTATTGCTGAGAGCAGCAAGTGACTTGGAGGAATTACAGGTAAAGGCCCATTAGATGCCATTTCCCCTTCTGTGGGTCGGTTACTTGGGGGTTTTCAATCCCATGCTTTCTCTCCTCCAACCTCTCTTGCAAAAGTGCAAGGCTGTAAAGCTCTTGGTGTGCTTTGCTGGGAGTGAACCTGCTGGGGTCCTGTTGATGGAAGAACAGGGATGGCAGGTGGGTCTGTGAGTGCCAGATATGCACCTCTGTGCTTGTCTGCATGTTTTAAACCCTGTCTGCGGGTATTCCCATGAGAGCTGCTGCTTTGTAGGCTAGTGCTGACTCTTGGACTTGCTGCCCGGATGAGTGGAGAGCTGGTCCTTAATGCTTTGTCCAGTCTTTGCCTTTTAAGGTTAGTTTTTCCATCCCAGTACTCCTGCTTTGTGCTATCAAAAGTGATGATTGTTTTCCCAAAGTGTGATCTCCCATCCCAAACACAGGTTTTTGGGCATATTGCAGGACCCGGGAGCTCTCAGCCTCGGGGGATGAGTGCTGCTGCCCCTTGCCAGCTCTCCAGCAGCCAGCGACTGGGGCAGTGGCATCTGTGGGGCACGTCCATGGCTTGTTGCTGAAAGGCTTGTTGGAAGCTGGGATGTGTGAGTGTTGGCTGTGCTGAGGTGGGCGACCCCCATCCAAGTCTTGCAGCGGCTGCAACCATCTCAACGTGACCAATTTGAGGTGAAACTGTGAGCAAATGTCCTTTCCAGTGGGGGATGAAAGGGGTTGGGGCAGATTTGGCTCTTGTGCTGGCTTTGTTTCTGATGGCAGGTTTCCTGCTATAAATAGATGTATGTATATATATATATACATACGTGTGTGTGTGTAAATCAAAACACAAGCCTGTGGTGCTGTCTGGCTGGTGGTGTGGCCCCACAGTGGGGTGAGCCCTAGGGATGCTCAGTGCTGCAGATGCTCTGCACTGCATCACTTGCTGCCCAGCAGCACAGCAGGGTGTGTTTGCAGTCCCACTCTCCCAGTTGGCACACATGCATCCGGGCTGGGGTGTATTATTTTATTGCTGCCTATTTCAGGGCAGGGCTCGGCTCCAGGGTATCTGCCTGGGGTTTTCTGTGCCTTTGGACTGCACTGGAGGTGTTTGTGCTGCAGGTCTTGCTTCTCGGTGGTGGCAGTCGTATGGTGGCCCTGGACTGCGTCCCCCCAGGGGAAGGTGCTACTTGACTGCAGCCCCAGGGGGTTTGGGTGCCCTGTGATTTAAAGAATGTACCAGTGGAGCAGCTGCCCTGCCTTAGCTGCACTGTGACCTCTCCATGGGACTTGGAGGCTGTGTGACAGCAGGGAGATGCCCTTTGGCTGCTGCTCCCATGGGCAGGGAGCAGGGGCTGTGCCACCACCCATATTCCAGTGCAGAGCTGCCTGCACTGTGGTGGGCTTGAGCCCTGCTTTAGTTCAATCCAAAGTTCAGGAACCCGTATCACTGAATCCCAAAGAAAGTAGACAAACTAGCCATTTGTGCTGTTTAATTTTTATTAATTGCTGCTGATGGTTTTGAGCAGGACTGGACGAAACCACCACTGGTGTCAGGTCACTAGGACGAGATGTTGCTGCTGTAGTATATTTAGGAGCAGAAGTCTCTGAGGAGCTCTGCAGAGTGTCATCTCTCAGCTCGCCCCAGCTCTGCCTCACTTTGCTCTCGTTCCAACTTCTGATTTGCAGTTCCCTACGTTAATTTGGGAATCTCCTGTTGGGCTTTCTAGCCCTGGTTTGTGGCAGCAGCTTGACCTCTAGTTCTCTCACCCACTTCCTGAAATAGAAGCAATGAATCACAGAAATGCACCAAGAAAGCATGTTTCCTGTCATGCTCTCTCGTCCTGGCAGGAGATGCTCTGGTTGGCATCCCCATGCTGCACCAATCTCCCACTGTCACCTTCCCCATCTTCCCCATTCCTTCTCTCCTTGGCATGTCACTGACACATGAATTTGGTGTCCGTGCTGGTCTCCTTGCCAGGCAGCCACTATGCTGTTCCTGAGGGGCTCAGCTGCATGGGAGCAGTGGCTTGGTGACAGCTGTGCCAGTTTCTTGGGGTGGGAAACCACTCTCTGGTTTCTGTCAGGAAACCCCAGTGTCTGCAGCTGCTGGGCTGTGGCTTTCTGGGCTAACCAGTAGGTTTGTGCTGACAGCACTACTCAGTCCCCCATCAATGTGGTTTGGGGCTAATAAGCTCTGATCCGGGGTGCTCGTGGTTATTCTCTTACCAACAAGCTCAGAAAAACGAAGATTCTGGGCAGTGTCAGTGTCTTCTGGGAGTGCTCTTGCTCTGACAGTGTTGTGACTACCTACTCCTTGCTGGGAGGCTCCCAGTGTTGAAAAGGTGTTAGGAATGGGTGATTGGGACCATGGGGATGATTTCCAGGGCTGGTGCTTTGGTTGTCTCCACACCCATGGAGCTTTGTGGCACCTGGATTTGGTCTCAGTGTTGCTTATATGCTGTTGTCCAAATATCTCTTGAGACTGTTGGCTTGGAGGCGGATGTGTTGGGAGGTCAAACAGAGAAGGGTGCAGAGCATGTGGGCAGAGGCAGATCTGCAGAGAGGGTTTGGAAGTAGTGCAGAAGCTTTTCCCAACGTAGCTGGGGCCCAGTGGAGCTGGCAGGGCTGCAGGGGTGGCTAGGGCTGGGCTTGCCCTGCAAAAGGAGAAGGGGGAGTCTTTTTGGGAGTTGGAGAAGGGGGAAAAAAGTTTCTCCCTTTCATTAGACCTCTCCCAGTCTGGCTCTGTGGCTTGGGAGGGGAGCAGCAGAAGTGAAGGATGCCGTGTGGAATGTTGGGGTACCTGTATGGCTCACTGCTGGCTCAGTGATGATGCAGCCCCCCAAGGTATGCATGTGGCCTAGCTGGTGGGTCCCACAGCCCTGCCAGGAGCAGGGTGCTGAGGCTGGGGCAGCGTTCAGCCCCACACAGCCCTGCTGATACTGCAGCTGGCTGCCCTCTGACACCCTGCCTTGCCCAGACTGGGATCTGGCGGAGCTGCCAGTCACCGCGGGCCATATTTCCTACCTGTGCCACTCCCTGCTGGGGATCCGCTCAGAGGTTATCCTGGGCTGAGTCAGAGATGGATGATAAGGAGAGGGAGAAGAGAGAGAGAGGCTCTCCTCCTCCTCCACTGCCTTTTGAAGCAGCTTATCTGCACTGGCTGGGAAGCTGAGCTGGTGTCCCAGCTGTGGACCTTGGTCCCAGCTGGGGTGGATGGGCTGTGTGCTGGCAGGGGGGTTTGCACAACCCCAGGTTAGTCCAGGGTGCTTGTGCCTGTGTGGGGAGGGTGGATGGAGAAGACAGGGATGGGGTATAATGGAGGGGCTGCTGAACTGATGCAGAGAGCAGAGCTGTGCATTGGTTTCCTGTGGCCATCTCCTCCCCGCTGCTGGGATACCCCACTGGTGTGGGGGTATTTGGCTGGCTCCCCACTGCTTTGCTGCTCCATGCTGGTGAGCCCCAGCTGTGGCACAGCAGCAGGCAGAGCATTCCATTCCCCCTGTGTGTGCCCCCTTGTTCCTCTGGAGCCTCTCAAACCAACTCCTCATGTCTGGCTCTGTGTTTTCTAAGGCACAGAAATGGCAGAAGGACAGGCTTGTCCTTGCCATGCCTGCTTGCTCCCTCCAGCCCTTCCTGCCCGTGACCCTCGTGGCAGGCAGGTGGCAGGATGTGGGGCAACATGCTGGGGCTCTTGGCTCTCTCTCAGCTCCTTTAAAAGGTGCTTTTGAGATCCTCCTCTGTGCAGGGGCTTGGGCTGTGTGTGCTGCTAACTGGGATTTTGCATCTGTTCCCAGCACCGCCGTGGAGTGGGATTGGGGCAGCAGGCCACGGTCTCTTCTGCCTGCTAGAAAAATGTGAAGCAGCAGAGTCTGCTGGGTGGGATGGAACACGCTTGGGACGGTGCAGGAAAGCCTCCTAACCCCACTTTTCTTGTCTTTCTACCTCTAGGGCTGACTGGACCGGCCATGCTCACGATGCCCTGAATGCTGAGCGCAGCGGAAGCAGAGGAGACTGTGTCCCGTTAGCTCCTCCTCCCTCCCTCATCCCTTTAGTTTGGGTTTGTTTCTATTTATTTTGTGGCTGGGTTTGGGCATGGCCTTGGCTGGATGTGAGGCTACTGCAATGTGGCTCCTTTGGCTCAAGCACCACTTGTCCATCCACATTTGGACCTTGCTGCTCTTGGGGAGCACCTGGCTACCGCTGGCGGAAGGCAGCCCCAAATCTCCCTTTAGGACTTTCCCGGTTACAGACTGGAGCTTGACGCACTTGGTGGTCCACAACAAAACCGGGGAGGTCTACGTGGGGGCTGTCAATCGGATCTACAAGCTCTCCAATAACCTCACACTCCTGCGGACCCACGTGACGGGGCCCGTGGAGGACAATGAGAAGTGTTACCCTCCGCCCAGTGTCCAGTCCTGCCCACATGGGCTGGTCACCACCAACAACGTGAACAAACTGCTGCTGGTGGACTACTCGGGGAATCGGCTGATTGCCTGCGGCAGTGCCTCCCAGGGGATTTGCCAGTTCCTGCGGCTGGATGACCTCTTCAAGCTGGGTGAGCCCCACCACCGCAAGGAGCACTACCTCTCCAGTGTCAATGAGTCGGGCACCATGTCTGGTGTCATCATCGAGGTGCTGAATGGGCAGAACAAGCTCTTTATTGGGACGCCCATTGATGGGAAGTCCGAGTACTTCCCCACCCTCTCCAGCCGCAAGCTGATGGCCAATGAGGAGAATGCAGAGATGTTTGGCTTTGTCTACCAGGATGAGTTTGTCTCCTCGCAGCTCAAAATCCCCTCGGATACACTCTCCAAGTTCCCCACCTTTGATATCTACTACATCTACAGCTTCAGCAGCGAGCAGTTTGTTTACTACCTGACCCTGCAGCTGGACACCCAGCTCACCTCTCCTGACTCCACTGGGGAGCAGTTTTTCACCTCCAAGATTGTCCGCCTCTGCGTGGATGACCCCAAGTTCTACTCCTACGTGGAATTCCCCATTGGCTGCGTGCAGGACGGCATCGAGTACCGCCTGATCCAGGACGCCTACCTGACCAAGCCTGGCAAGGCTTTGGCCAAGTACCTGGGCATCTCAGAGCAGGAGGATATCCTCTTCACCATCTTCTCCCAGGGCCAGAAAAATAGGGTTAAGCCTCCCAAGGAGTCTGTGCTCTGCCTCTTCACGTTGAAGAAGATCAAGGATAAAATCAAGGAGCGTATCCAGTCATGCTACAGAGGGGAAGGGAAACTCTCTCTGCCCTGGCTCTTGAATAAGGAGCTGGGCTGCATCAACTCGGTAAGTTCTTACCTGTCTTTATGCAAGCCAGACTGTTTCTGGCTGCTGGTGGTGGTCTCTGGCTGGACCTTCCCCACTACTTTGACCTGAGCTGTGTTTTCCCAGTGGGAAGGACTGGTGCCATTGGGGCAGGGTGCTCAGTTTGCCTGGTAGCATTCCTTGAGGAAATCACAGCTTTGTGATGGGTCAGCTCTCTGGATTTGGGGTGCAGCAGTGCCCATGGAGAGCCTCAAAGGAGGGGCCCCATGCCGACAGAGGGGCCTGTTTCTGATGTCCCTGCCCTGTGGATTTGAGCAGTGTCAGTGAGTTGGGCTGGGAGGGTGGGATGCTCAGGCCTCAGGGCAGCTCTGCTGTGGAGTCCCTTGCAGATGGCACACGTGGGTTTGTGAGTGTTGGGTCACCTGGGACTTGGCAGTGGCCAAGCAGCAGGATGTGTGGGACAGGGAGCACAGACCTGATGGAGGGAGGTGGGGAGGCTGGTGGTCCCAGCAGAAGTTGGTCAGATGTTCAGCATGGAGGGACCACATCCTCTCCATGGGGTGCTGGGAGAGCACAAGGCGCTGTCAGAGGTGGCTTTTGAGAGTGGCCAAGGCAAACTGTCATCCAGAGGTGCAGGAGGTGAGTGCTGCTATCCTAGAGCAGTGATTCCCAAGTGAGGGAGCACTCCCCTCTGTCCCCAGAGAGGTGTTTTCCTGCTTGGTTCTCACCCAAGTGCATCTGCTCCCTGCTGGTGTCTCACCTGCTCAGTGTGGGACCTCTGAGTGGTGGTGGGCAGGGGACCTCCCTGCTTGGCTCTCTGGTTTGTTTTCTCATTGAACTGCTACTGTGTTCTTTTCTGGGCAATGTTATAAACCACAAGTAGTTGCAGGAGGCTATAACTCCATGTGATGGAGCGGTCATAGGCTGGATAGTCCCTAAGTAGGGTCAGATACGGGGCTGAGGCAGGCTTGGGGTGCTGCTGTGTGTGTTTGGGAGGGTCTGGTGGAGGTCCTGACCCACCTGCTATCACCCACCTGCCCCAAGCCCTGCTTGCTGGTGTTCAGCACCCATCACCAAGCCCCCAGCCCTGCTCAAGCAGGGATTTGGGTGCAGGCAGGTAGGCAGGGGTCTCCCTGTGGAGCAGCCCTGCCTTCTCTCCCACCATCCTCGCTGCTGCTCTGGAGGAGACAGCTAACAGCTGCCTGACAAAGTAAAGGGTTTGCTGTCAAGAGCGCTGGGCTCGCAAATCAGATTTTGGCTTTGAACTAATTCAATTTTGCTGGAAAATGATGAAATCGTTACACGGCTGCCTGTTGGGTCGCGCAGCTGCTGGCTCGGCGGCGGAGTTGCTCGCTGCCGCCTCCCACACTCCTGGCTCTCCTCTCCCAGTGCCCCACTAACGCCACGTCCCCTGGGCTTGGGGAGGCTGCTCTGCCCCCCTGCACTCCAAGGATTGTTTTAAACTCTGAGGGTCCTGGGATTGCTACCTGGTGGCCAGCCCCTGGGAGTAAGTGGATCTCAAGGTACTCTCTGGGTCCTGGCAGATGTGGCTCGTGGGGTGGAAGGATGTGTGTCATGATGGGGAGGCTCCTGCTTTTGTATGGGTTAGGCTGGTGAGTGGCACCCTCCCCCAGGGGAGCCAGGTGGTGTTTTCTGTCCCAGTCCTTCTCCAGCTGCCAGGCAGAGTGGGGCAAGACATGACTGGATCGTGAGTCAAGCCCTCAGCTCCTTGCTGTGTTAAGCACAGGCCAAACCAGACCACTTGAAGCATGTACCCTCTTTCTGGCAGGAATTTCTGTGCCCCTAAACAGAATAAAGCCACCTCGGGGGTGAGTCATGGCAGTGGCAGATTTCTTGGTGGTGAGGACTGGCCAGAAAATAAAGGGCATCCTGGCTTTTTTCTTTTGAAGGAGGCAAAATGTAATTGCTCAAGTCAGTAGTTGCTTGGAATTTACACCCCATCCATATGGAAAATGTGCAAGGAGCTCTCTTGCTCTGCTTTTTCATGGCAGTAAGGGGCTGAGGCTGGTCTGTTCTGGAGGAGGTTTTGCCAGCACTGCACTCCCAGACCTCGAGCAGTGCAGGGCCAAGGGATGCTCATCCCCAGCACTGCAGGGTAGCTCTGATTCTCCAGAGCTGGTGCTGGAGCTGGGAGGAGAGGCTGCCAGGCAGCTCAGGAGATGTTAGTGATGCCTCACCAACGCTGGTGAGTGGAGCAAATTCCTCCCTCCCATTTCTCTCTCCCTCCCTCTGGGATCCAGTGATCTGGAAGTGGGAAGGGGAGTGAAGCTGGCTCTGCAGGGAGGCTCCTCACACTGGTGCACTCAGACCTGAGCATGTACTTCCAAAAGCAGCAGAGGCATCTTGTGGAGGCACCCAGGCCATTTCCCTGTGCCAGCCCTGCTGCCTAAATCGCCCCTGAACCTCTCCAGAGGCTTTGCTGCTCCCAGTGTTTCACTGAGAGGGGCTTGGTGTTGTGTAGCCAGGCTCTTTTCTTCCCCTGTGCAGTGCAGGGCTCAGAGGTCTTTGTGCCTGTGGCCAGATGTGCTCAGTGCATCTGCCCAGTGCTCCTGTCCCCAAACTGGGGGGAACAAAGGCTGGGAAAGGGCAGTGGGCCTGAAGCTGGAGTGCAGAGGTTGCAGCAGGGAGTTCCTGGAGCCCTTGACTCCTGGGCTGGCAGTGTGGGCAGAGCCAGTGTCTGGAGCCAGCAGGATGTGGGCATCAGCTTTCCCTGGGCTACCCCAGGGAGAAAATGAGTTTTGACTCCTCAGTAAGGCTTGCTGCCCAGCTTGCTGGCACAGGGCAATGGCTGGTGACAAACTGGCTGAAAGTGGGCCAGGATAAGCCAAATCCTTTCCGGGGCAGCCAGAGAAATGCAGGTGGTAACAAACTGTACCACACTGGGATTATTCCTGAGTAGCGATTAATGCACAAAAAGACTGGCATCCCAGCCTGGCACTTAGTACCAGCCTCCTGTAACCTCCTCCCTGGCTCTTTGTATCCCTCCACATCCTCCATCGCAGGCCCTGGAGATGCACAGGGGGATGGGGTGAGCCTATAATGGTGTTAACTGGCGAATTACTGGCTAATTAATAATGCTGAGTGATGCGAGCCTTGTCGTGCTGTCTGCTCCCTCATTGCTTTCGTAAGTGGGCTTGAAGGGAGGCAATGAGACAAGGCATATCAGGAGACACCCGCTCCTGCTCGCTTGGTGCTGTGGGCCTGCTTCCCCGCTCCTTCAGGTCCCTTTCCCCAGGAAATCCGAATTTCCTGATCCTGTTGTGGGGAGGCAAAAAGTAGTGCTGGGAGAGAGAAGACTGCTGTGCTGTGCAGATAGCAGCCTGGGGTGTCTGAGCCAGGGGCAATAGAGAGGGGTGCCAAAGGAAAGCACGGAAATAAAAGCAAAAGATAAAAATAATTTAAAAACCAGCCCAAGAACCCCCAAAAGAAACACCCCCCCTTGCAATAGGCTGAAGGTCCCTGCAAAAACCCATGCAAATGCCGGAGTGGGCAGATCCCGACGCCTCCTGCAGATCCCAGTGTCTCCTGCAGATCCCAGCATCCGCGGGCTGAAACGCTCCAAGGTCACTGGCCCTCGCGTGCCGTGGTGCGTGTCGGTCCCTGCCAGCACCGGCTGGGGGACAGCTGTCCCTCTGTCCATCCCTCCCTCTGTCCCTCTGCCTTGCCTCTCCCCACAGCCTGCATCTGCCAGAGATGTCGGTGGGTTCCGTAACCCCGGCACTGCCGCCCTTGGCCCGACCTCTCTGTGCTGCCTGCGCTTCCCTAACGAGGCAGTTTGCTGTTAATGAGCTAATTGTTGGCGTAATTATTTATCGAGGTGGTGTCAGCATGGCGGCGGCGGGAGCTCCTCGGTCCCAGAGCGCAGCTGTATTTGTCATCTCCCAGAGAGTATGTTGAGACAAAGCAGAGAGCAGTAAACACCATAAACATCTCTCCTCTTGCATATTCAGCAGCCGCGCGGGTGGGGAAGCTGCAGATTGAACTCAGAGAGAGCAGAATCTGCACTCGGGAGTGCCAGGGCTTGAATACCTTTGTGGCATTGCCCTTAACCCTTCTGCTACTGCAGATGGCTGGGTGGAAGGTGCTGGGGTTTGTTTGGGCTGTGAGCGACAGAAGTTTTTCCCCAGCAAAGCACCTGAGAAATTCCAGATATTTGGATGGGAGCTGTGTATCGGCTGGAACATCACTCGCATCTCGCTCTGTGATTAGGAAGATGATTTTCTAGGATCTGCTCTTTTAAAATTCCTAGCCTCGTAATGCAGAGGAGGACGCTTAGTATGTGTGTTGGCCAATGGATAGGAGAGGGCAAGGCTGGCATTCAGAGGATGAGTGGGGAGGTTGTGATTTCCCTTCCCTCTTTTTCCTGTGGTTGCAGAGACGCGTGGTGCCCCATGTTCCTGTTTTGGAGATCCCCGCATCTCTCATGACTGGCCATAGGAGTTCCCCCGGTTCGGGGAAGGATGAGCAACAGTCAGGCGGGGAAGGGAGTTGATCTTTGTCTGTACGTTAACTCAACACCCAAACCCCAAAGTTAGAGTGACTGAGGGAGCCGCCCAGCATCCCCAAAGTGCCTGGGGAGGCTGAATGTGACTGGTCCTTCCCTGTTGGAAGGCTGGCACAGCACTGAGTTCCTGCTGCAGCAGGGAGTTGCACCACTGGCCTTGGAGCTGAATGGTGGCACGGTGAGGAGGGTGAGCAGCCTTGCCACGGCTGTGGGAGGCTGATGCCATTGTAGCTGCGAGTGTATTGTGCTGGGGCATGGAAAAGTGCTGTGTTTTCTCCCCTCCACATGGGTGACTGTGGGTTGTTGGTGGGAGCCGGTCCGGGCTGATCCTTGCTTCCCAGGCACTGATGAGTGGGAATTACAGAGCTCTGTGCTGCCCTTGCGTACGTGGAGCTCGGCATTTTCCCATATGCTCCGTGCACATGTGGTATGGATTTAAAACCCCTTGGGGACTGGCATGCATTTGGAGCCTGCTGCTTGCCAAAAAACCTCTCTCCCCTTTAAATTCAAAATTACATAAGGAACCTTGTGAAGCGGAAGAATCCCGTGACCGGAGCAGGCTGTCTCCCTGTCAGCTGTGCCTGCCTTGCCGCTCTACCCTCCTGCACCCAGGCTCGCTGCCACCCTTGGGGATTTGGCAAAGCCCTTCACTGCCTGGGACAGAACAGGGATTTTGCTGGTGCTGTGTGACCATGTGAGGCTGTTGCCTCGTGGGGGGAACACTGAAAGGCCCATGTGCCCCCCAGGACAGACAGCCATGGCCAGGGTCTGTTGTTCCGCTCAGCAGGTCAGGGTGAGGATGCTCGAGGTAGAGGTGAGTGCTGTGGAGCTGGTCCTGGTCCCACTGCCCTGCCTGCAACTCAGCTTTCACAGGGGTCATCCCTCTGCCTTTGCCTTGCCCATCCTTGGACTGTCCTTGCTGGAGGTCCCTGCTGTCACAGCCTTGAGAGTGGAAAGAGGCCAGTGCAGCCCTGCTTCTGCCTCTCCCTGGGCAGAGCTTGCAAAAGCTTCTCCCAGATCTGCGGGCTCCCTCTGAACTGAGGAGGCAGCTGGCAGAGCCAGGCGCCTTGTCTGGGGCAAGGCAGCATGGAAAAAATGTGGGGATTTCCCAAAGACGTTCCTGTGGGAGGAGGAACAGGGCTGGCAGGTGGGTAGTGTGTTTGCTGGAGGCTTTGCTATGTGAAGTGAGGCTCTTCCAGGAGCCCTGACTTGTTTGCCTTGGCATGGCCTTGTCTGGGAATTGTTTTGTCTTTGGGGGAAGGCTGGGGTGCAGGATTCAGACCCTCCTGCCTTGCTGCCAAGCTGGTTTTTTTTTTTAAGCTTAGTGCTGGGATGAGGAGGAGAGAAATGTGTGTGTGCTGGGGAGCTTCTGCTGACATCCCATGTGTCTGAGATGGCACTGGTAGGGATGGAGGGTGGAGTAGGGATGCTGGGCTGGCTCATGCTGGGTTTGTAAGTGCTGCTCTGTAGGATACAGAGGACAGAGAGCCGTGGTCTTGGCCTGCAAGGCCTGTTCAGATGTAGAGAGGGCCTGCATGCAGTGGATCTGTCCCAAGTGCCTTACATCAGTGTGTAGGGAATGTTAGGGAAACATCAACTCATGCCTTCCCTTGGCTGGTGAGGTGGGATGGCTGTGGTAGGATGCTGCCAAAGGTGCTGTAACTGTGGGGTGAAGGTGGGAGATCGCTGATTGCTGTCTGGGAGGTCCAACACGTCAAGGCATTGGCAAAAAGCTCATCTCTCCTCTGCTTTCTTCCAACAGCCGCTGCAGATCGACGACAATTTCTGTGGCCAGGATTTTAACCAGCCACTGGGCGGGACTGTCACCATTGAGGGGACCCCACTCTTTGTGGATAAAGAGGACGGGATGACCTCGGTGGCTGCCTATGACTACAGAGGACAAACTGTTGTCTTTGCAGGCACACGGAGCGGGAAGATCAAAAAGGTAGGAAAGGCCTCAGTGATGCTGATGGGTAGGGACTGCTTGCCTCACTGGCCCTTTGTGGGGTACAGGTCGGGCTGTGCCTCCATAATAGAGTGACTTGATGTATTTGGGGTAGTGTGCAAAGGGCTGGGGAGGGGCAATTTCCCCCTTGCTTCTCTCTGCCAACTGAATTTACAAAACCTCTGCCTTTTGGAAGGGTTATATCATAAGGAAGTAGAGTCCTTGCTGATGGTTGATCAGAGCCCATCCTGTCATGTCTCGGGGGCAGGTGGGCTTGTCCTGGAGCTGCCACGAGGCAGACTCTGTCCATGTGGATCCTCTGTCCATCTGGCCTTGTCATTCACCTGGGCAGGGTGGGCAGAGGTAGGTGCTGACGGCTCCAGCCCTGTGAAGGGGAGACTTCACTTCCTGTACCCCACTACAGCACAAAAGGCTGCTTGTTGGTGGCAATTAGCAAATAGCTCCATGCGTGCCTTTCTCTGCCTGCATCTCCACAGGGCACGGATTTCCTGTTATCATAACATCATGCCTGTAATTACTGCTGTACATGCCCTGTATAAACATAGCTGCCATTAACACATCCTCAGCCAGGGAAAGGCCGCGTGAAGGTCCTGGTAGGGTCCCTGCTATGGACCAGAGCTTGGCTGAGGGGTTTGACCCGTCCCTCTGTGACTTGTGAGGTGTTCCAGCACTCTGTCTTCTGCGTTTTTGCTACGTCTCCTGCTCTGTGCTGGCCAGGGTGCCCTGCAGGAGGCAGGGTGGTTTCCCTGGCAGGAATCTGGAGCAGGATGCCATTGTGTAGTCCCCATATGTCCTACTCTCTCTGCCCCTGTTCCCCCAGGGCCCCTGACAGACCCACCTGTGCCCCTGCCTATTAGCAGTGTTTTTGGGGCACAGGCAGCACATGTTGGGGTGGGGAGCAGGAGGGAGGGGTTCTCTCTAGCCCCACATCTTCTGCTTTGCTTTCTGCAGTCCTTGGAGGGGTGCAGAGTGGCAGCAGGACTGTGGGGATGGAGGCAGCTTGTCCTCCCTTCCGGATCGATGAGGGATCCGGAGGGACTGGTGTCATGTTGCTGCTGGCTGCTCCTGCCGCTGGGCTCCAGATGGGAGCTTTTAGATGGGGATGGGAAGGAAGGAGCATGTGGGAGGAGGGTTCAAAAAGCCACAGCAACAGTGTTACACCTCTAGTTCCTCAGTTATCTAGAGGGGCTGGTGGTTGGCTTTTAGACAGCAAATTGGATTTTTCTTCTAACTGCTTTTTTCAGTTTTTCCCTGGTCTTTGCACCTTCAGAGCCATTTGGAAAGGGTCATCTAGGCTGGGTGCCTGGTTGGTGGGTGGGCTGCATGCTGCAGCCATGGCTGTGGCCAGAACTTGATGCCCAGGTGTGGTTTGAGCGTCCTCCTTCCCTGCAGGGTTTTCCCAAGCTTTGTTTTTCCTAGTTTTAAACTTGGTGCCCCAAAGAGCTGGTGTGTCTCTTTGGCCCTGCAGGGCGTGAGGACATGGAGCTGCCGAGACTGAAGAGATGGGTCTCAGTCCTGTCTCTGTGCTGGAATGCCACGTAGGTTTTATAGGCTTATCCTGCCCGGAGCCCCCAGATCCCCTGGGGTTGCAGAGCTCTCCACTGGCAGCATGGGAGCACTTTGCAGGCTCCAAATCCTGCGCCACGAGGTCCTCTCCTTGTCCCTGCAGTGACCTTGAGGTGGGCAGCCCAGCCCTCCTGCGGCAGGGGCTGCCTGGCTGCCCAGCAAAGCGCTGCCTCAGCAGCTACCTGATCCTGCTGCCTGGCTGCCAGGCCGGAGGCAGGGGAGGATGAGGAGGGGCTGCTGACCTGGCTTTGAGTGGAACCAGTGTGTCCCCAGCCAGGAGATGTGATACCTGGCAGGGGTTCAGCAGAGTGTAGCCAAGGTGGCTCCTTCAGGCAGAGAGGGTGTGTGGGGGAGTAGCACGGTGTTGGGGGGTGCATCCTTCAGCAGTGCTTGCAATCCCTCTGCTTTTAAGCTGTTGGTGTTTCCCACCGTCCCCTTGGCAAACACCCACACTAGGCTTGGTGCAGCCTGCCAGCCCCCCCACCCTTTCCAGAAGCCCTGGCATCTCCTTTGGGAGAGGAAGGGCTGCACTGACAGCTGGGTGCCCTCCTCCCCACCCCCAGGAGCCCTGTAATGGATGCTGCTCTGCTGAGGGGCACCGATCTCGCCATCTGGGCCGGGGTAAGGTCAGGCCAGAGTCAGTGCTGCGTCTGGCTTTTCCTTGGATGGCAGCTCCCATGCCCAGCATTTGTCCAGACTGTTGCATGCAGACAGAGCCTCCCTTTGTCCCCCCCAAAAAGCCACGCGAGCCTGTGGCTGCCCTGCAGCCTCTCCCCAGCCCTGCCACCAACAGTTGCTGCTGCGAGGGCAGGGTGCTGGGCAGCACCTGCTGCCACCACAGCTGCAGGGAGACCCCAACTCCGGGGGGGAGGAAGGATCCTGTAGGCAATGTCAGATGTGCAAAACTGTCTGCAGGACAGGGGCTGTGGGCTGGGATGGGGAGGCAGCAGGGGGATGGAGATCACAACCCCTGGGATGCTGAGTGGGCTGCAGCAGCGGAACCCATGGCAGCCCAGTCTCAGCTTGTCCTGCAGCATTACCAGGCAGGCAGTTATCTTTGGCTGATCCCGAGTTATGTGGAGAGGCCAGGCTTGGAGAGCCCTTGGTCCCACGTGCTCGCTGTCCTCTGTGCCAGCAGTCATGGGACTGGGGCACTCAGGGAATTCCAGCCGTGCCCAGGTGAACAATGCAGGGATAGGTTCCAACACTGCTGGAGCTGGCACTGAGCCACTTCCTCTGTACTCCTGAGCTGGCACGGTAGGGACCTGGCCTTGTACCCTATAGTCTGAGAATGCTGTGGATGGGGAAGTGACATGGGGACGTGAGCCATGAGCATGCTGCAGCAGGGATGTCAGGGGATGTTTTTGAAAGGGAAATGAGGCTTGCTTCCTAATGCTTGGGTTTTTCCTGGAAACCACCTGTCCTCAATTGGCAATCTTTTTATTAGGCAGTTATCGTTTTCCCAGGTTGTCTTTTCTATTTTTTGGGTGGATAGGAAGCTGTGTGTATGATTGCAATGGGAGTGCTCAGTCATGTGCTGGAAAGGTACGTTTGACACTGCACCCGTGTCAGCTCTTGATGTGTGTGCCAAGGACTTGATTTTGGGTGTGCTTGAAGTGTTGTATGGAGGGAGGGAGGGAAGAAGGATGGCACTGGAGGGGGTGTGCTGATGGTGCAGCCCCCTCCCAGTAACTGCACCATGCTGGGCTGGAGGCTGGAGCAGTGGGACATTCTGGGAGGTGCAGCACAGACCCGGCTTCCCTCCTTTGCGGCTCTGCTCCTCGTTATGCACACAGCACCGCCTTGGGGCTCTGCTGAGCTCAGTGTAGCCCTTGTGGGTTGACCCAGTTTTGGGTGCTGTCTAGTTATTTTTGGGGGGATGAGCTGAGTTCCTCTCTCAAAGCAGCTGGTGTCTCTCTGCCCACAGCTGTCCCTGTCTGCTGTGGACCAGGGAGGCTGTGAGCTGTCCCTGCTGCCACAGCCCTGCAGGAGATACCCAGCACCTCTGGGGATCCAGGTGCTGGAGATCCGTAAGGCAGGAGTGATTGTAGAACAGTGCAGCCAGTGCATCTGAGCCAGGACAGCATCGCACTACACATCCCTTGCAGCCAGCTGAGCTCTCATTTTTGGAGGATTATCTGTCTCCCCAGTCACCACCGCAATCCCTGTAGCTCCCTGTTCTGTCCTGGAACGGGCTGGCCTTGGGCATGAACACATCATGTCTCCGTTGGGAATCTGCTCCCCGCCTGGGGCTTGCGCTTGCCACGGCTTGTTTATTCTCTCCCACAGAAAGCACAGCTGAACTGGGCCTATGTCTGGCTGATTTGGTTTCACTTCTTTGATAAAAATAATAAAAATAATCTCTTCACACTGTGGGTTATCCCCATCCCTAGCAACAGGACGTGGTGCTCCTCTCCTAGCCTGGGGAGGGTTGAGGGGCTCCACGGCAGCTCCCTGTCCTGCTGTGGGCAGGGAGATGAGGGTGCTTTGGGGGGAGCAGATTTGGCAGCCTATGGAAGCACCCCCTTTGAGTTCTCTAAAAGCTTTGGATTGAGGATGCTTCAGTGTGCTCACAACCCTTGGTGTGTCTGGACAGAAAATAGGTGCTGTGGAGAGGGGGAGTTGCTGACTGGGGCCTTTTTGGGATTTCCCTGTTGTCTGCTGGCTCCCTTCTACCACAAAACCCCCTATGTGCTGGCCTCCTGGGGATGATGCATGACCTGATCGTGGTCTATGTGAGCTGGGAGAAGAAGCCGTCAGGCTCCCTGCCCACCCTGCCAGTCCCTGTCCCCACGGATCCTTTCTCATCACCCTCTCTTAGTGCTCAGGGTAAGCAGCTCTGGCTGAAAAGGGGCCCTTTGTGTCTCGGCGCGTGAAATCCGGCTCCCAGAGTGCGCAGGAAGGCTTGGCCTGCCTCGTGACCCTGCTGCTGGCTATCCTACTTACTGCCTGTGCCTTGGCTGGCTTTTCTTTTGGGGTGTGTGAGGGGGACACAGGACAGATTTGGGGCATGAACCCTGCCCTGGCCCTGGCGGTGTCAGCCGGTGACCCCTGAGGACTCCCCAGGCATCGACCCCTGCGTAGCCCCTGGAAATCCTCTCCTGCCCGTGTTGCTGCCTCTTCCCAGCTGGCTGCCCGGCACAAGGGCCTTTTGTTCCTCCTGCCTCTTCCCTCTGCCCTCTCCTGCTCTGTCCCCATCTCATCCTCTGGAGACCCCTAACCCCCTCCCCACACACGTACAGCCCCCGTGGGCGCCTGCGCCCAGCCCCGTGAGGGAGATGTGCTTCTCGGAGCATGCGCCCGTGCCTCTCCCCAATCAATGGCAATAATTTTATTGGCATGACAAGGTAGCCGACGGTTGCCAAAGTGAATCCATCAAATACCTCTTGGCGGCTCCCCGCCCCCTCGAGAGCTCTCGCTGGAGTCGTTAAGCTGTTTTAATCAAGGTGGAAGCTGGAGAGCGGGCGTATTAAGTGGATGGGGTGGTGGGGAGGGGGCGGCGGAGCCTTCCCATCCCCTTGCTGGTGGCAGGGAGCGCTCGGCATCGCCCCATTCCTGCTCAGCAGGAAGGGGCCCCGCTCTCGCCGGCGTTGGGCTTTGTTGCGCCGCCTGGCTCTGAACAGGATGTCTCATTGTTGGAGGAAACAATTAGAAATTCATCGTGAACCGTTGGCCTCTGGGATCTGCCGGGGCGGCGAGGCCGTGGCTCCAGGCAGCTGCCAGCTTCGTCCTGGGGTGACTCCTGGAGGGGAATGCCACTGGGGTTCCTGCTCCTGCCTCGTGCAGGATGGATGGGCATGAACATTTCGTCTCCTGGCACTCCAAGGGATGCTCCAGCATGCTCAGACAGCCTTGGGGAAGGAGAGGAGGTGGCAGGGGACCCACTGCCCTCAAAGCCCACTCCCTCCACCCTCCGTGCCCCCAGGCTTTTTGACTCACAAGCCACAACCCTCTTTTTTCTTTCCCCCCATCTGCTCCGCTCTCCGCACAAAGCCGGCAGGTGAGCGAGGCCTGGGAGCCTGGCGCCCGGCCAGCCGGGAGGCAGCAGCAGCAGCCAGCGCTGCTCCAGCCTTCGCTGCCGAAAGCGCTGACGGTGCACGTCTCGCCTCTCCCTGGCGCCGGGCGCCCGCAGGCAGCCGTGTGCTCGCCCCCATCCATCAGCCCGCCCTGGAGCCACGAGGCTGCTGGACTTCGCCGGTGTCCGGCAAGGTGACTGCTGGGGAGCAGCGCGTTGTGCAAGCCGGAGGAGGCTCAGGGGTGGAGGCGGATCCCAAAGACCCCCTGTCTTCAAAAGGGCTACCGGTGCAAACCTGACTTCTGTAATCGCCCTCAAAAGGGGTTTGAGGGCAAAACGCCCTTTGGCAGCCCCTCGGGACAGGTCGGTGCTGCCCTGCGGGGTGTGCTCAGGAGCTGGCAGGTCTGTGCCAGCCAAACACGGCGGCATCACCTTCACAGCTGGTCCCTGCTGACCATCCTATGCCCTGACAGGGGCTGCCACATTGGAAGTATTGTGGAAATAGGGCTGGGAAAGGAAAAAGCAAGAGCTTGCAGGGGTTTGGGACTGTGCCTCGGTGGTCCTGCCCCTGTTGTTGCAGGGCTGTGTAACGCATTGGTGACCATGGCTTTGCAGCGCGGGGAGAACAAGGCAGACGAGTGATCTTTGGGGTCGTTGATGGGGATGCTGAGCCCCCATAAATGTCTGGGTCACAGTCGCTGAGGACTGGCATTAGGAAAAGGGGTGTGTGGGCTGGCTGGGGGCGTGCAGTGCCAGCAGTGAGCAGTGGGTTTTCCCTCTTAGCTGGTGGGGTTGGTTTGGTTGCTGAAGCGTGAAGCTGCTGAGCATTTTCTTCTGTATCTCTCTGCTGCTGAATGTAGGGCTGTGGCCTCTGTCTGTGACCTCTATTCTGCTGGGAAGAGCGGGAGCACGACTCTTGCTTTGGACTGTGCCTCCTGCTGGGGACCTCTGTGGTGGCCCCAAGGGGACAGGGCAGGGGGAAAAGCCACTCCATTAAGATGGAAATGAGCTGGGAGGGCCCAGCTCTGTTGGATCCCTCCTGTTGGAGCCATTGTGCCTATTCACTGGCTAACTTTCACAAACACTGACTAATTTTGGCTTTTCAGGTGGGAGAATGGCCCCTACCTCCCACCAAAGGCAGCCAAGAAAAAGGAGGATGGCTTGGCTTCTCAGGAAGGCAGCGGTTTGGGAGGCAGGGACTGTCCCTGTGCCTGGTGTGAAGGGGCAGTGCTGGTGTCTTGCTTTGCCTTTGTGCAGCCCCCATTAACCTAGATTTAATGGTGCCTGAGGAATTTGCCCTCAGCCGCTGGCCTGCTGGAGGAGGGAGGATGTGTGTTTAGCAGGAGCTCAGCCAGCTCCAAGTGTTGTCTGGGTCTCTGCATGTTCTAGCCCTGCCTCAGGTAGACACATGACCGCGGGGAAGGTCAGACATCCCCATGGGCTGACCTCCCTGCTTTTCCTTTCCAGGCTGGGAGGAAAATCCATCATCAAGAGCAAGGTGGAGGTGTGGTATGGCACTTGGGGATGCAGGATGTGGACTCCAGCTGCCCCTTAGTGGCTGCTGGATCCTGTAATCCATCTCTGAGACTTTGATACATGGGGGGGGTCATTTGTCTCCAGGTCCAGGCGGGGATGGTGTCAGTCCCAGGCTGCTTGGAAGAGCTGTTGTTTGGCCTCTTGCCCTCGTTAATTATGGGTTTTTCTGAAGTGGAGCAGGAGAAAGGATGCTAATGGCAGGCTGGTACTGATGGGGAAGGCAGCAGAAATCTGTCCTGTGGGGTCGGCATTGTGGGGTGAAATAGGAATAGAAGAGAGCTGGGATGGGTACTGGGTGGTGGTGAGAGTGCAGACCCCTGGGACAATGTCCCTGTTTCTCTCTAGTGCATTCCAGGGATGACCTGTGCTACCACAGCTGATCCTGGCACCTCCCTGCTCTTTGTGTACCCATGGACCTGCTGCCAGCACGAAACCTCCCCGTGGCAGTGAGAGCAATTGTCTACATGGGAAGCAAGCGGGAAAGTTTTATTTAATGGATGCTTAGTTCTTTTAATGCCATTTAGCAGCTGGAGAGAAGGAAGAGAGCCAGTGCTGTGTGACAAGCCGGCTCTCTGCAGACGGAGAATGGGCTGAAGTAGTGGGGAGCATCCCTACAGTCTGGCAGAGAGAGGCAGGATAATGTGATAGTGCTTTAATTTGTCCACTCTTTGTGCTCTTGAGGGCAGCATTGGTTGGTACCTTTGTGCCAGGACAGATCTGGCATGGCCAGGGTGCTCAGCCCTGAGATGCAAGGAGGGTTTCTGTTGGTGGAGCAGGTGCTGGGGGAAGCATCTCCCTCCCACCGTAATCCCTGTATGGGCAAAGGAAACAACGCCGGGCTGAAAAAAGCCAGCGTGGTTTTTATTAGCTACAACCCTAATGATGTATTTTGGATTGCTCTCCTGCGTGGATAAAAATTACCAGTCCTTGAACAAAGGGGAAATAAAAAAGTCTCTCTGACCTTGAAGCTGTTCGTTCACTTGTCTTCATTTCATTCCCCTTGGCTGGGGATACGGGTCAGTTTTGGGTGCTATTTATAGTCCGCTTCGTTTGGTGGTTTTCTTTACAAAGCGAAAGGTTGTCACCTTTGTTTCTGATACTGCAGAGAGGAGCTGCTCTAGGGAAAAGGAAGAATAAATGAGAAATTTCTCAGAGTGTTCCTGTATGCGGCAAAGCTTTGTAATCTGGGAAGATCAAAAAGCCCTGGACTGCCAACTGGAGCTCCTTGTGTGGAGGCAGCCAGGGTCCGTGGTGCCTTGAGGGATATGGGGTGATGCTTTACCATGCTGACCAGTGGCTGCTGGGGCTGATCAGAGCCTTTATTTGCTCCAAAACAGAGATGGTTTCCCTTTCCGGGCAGCTTGGCTTATGTCTCCACATCTGGCATGGTTGGCATTGTCAAAACAACGTGTGGCTTGATTCTTGCCTTCCCCTGCCTCCAGAAAGGAAGCTGTGGCTGTGTTGTCCATCTTCACTGAAGCCACATGTCCACAGGAGCCCCACTGCCAAAGTGGAATCCCCTGCCTGTGCCTGCATCTCCTCCTCCAGCCCCGTCCCTGACAGACAGACTCGTTGAAACAACAAATGTTGCCATAATTTAATTTTCAGGCAAACAATAGTCCGGGGACAATGTTAAATTCATGAAACTGGCTTAATGCGATGACATTTAATGAAGCAATTTGTGCGCTAGCGTGGCCGTGCGTGGCTCTGGAGCAGTGGGGATGCCACTCCACCCTGCTGGGCAGTCCCTCTTTGGGAACAGACTGGGAATGGTTGGTGCTCCAGGGTAAAAGAGGGGGGTTCTCCTGCTCCCCTCCAGGCTGTGCGTGCTCTTGTGGTGCAGCTTTCCCATGCTGCTCTCTGATGCCGCTGCAGTGTGGGCTGAGAGCCGGTGGGTCCAAGCTCTGTGGTTTGGCCCGAAGGGGAGGGTTGATGAGAATGTTTCGGAGCAGGAGGGGACTTGTTCTCTGCAGCCTCTGCTTTCTTTGGACTTTTCCTCCCTTTGCCTGAAGCCCTGGAAAGGTTCTTTGCCCCCCAGCCTCCTTAGTGGGCCAGATGGAAGCCTCAAACCCTGTAGCACCCCAACTCTCATGCATGCAGTGCCGTCTCTGCCCTCCAGGGCCACCCTGGGTTGCAATATCCCGTGGGCTGTTAAGAGGCTGTTCCCTTTGGAGCAAGAGTTAGCAATGATGCTGCCCTGGGAGAGCACAGGCTTGGCTTTGGGGGGGTTTACAGTTCATAAAGCAGGTGAGGAGAGGCAGTTTGGAGGGTGGGGATTCTGGCTGCTTGCTCCAGGGGTGGATTTGATTTGTGCCATCCCACCAGCATCCCTTGGGCATCCTGGCACCAGCAATACGTGGCCTTCTGCTGTGTCCCAGGAGAGGGTTCCCTGCCGTTTCTTTCTCCCCTTGATTGACAGAGCCCTGTAGATCTTAATTATGTGCTGGGATCCACAGAGCAAACCTGGTGCTGCTGTGGCTGGAGGCTTAATGCTGGTAATGCTACTCCATGGGCTGGCAGTTCCCAAGGTAAGGGGTTTCCTTGCTTTTCTAGGGACAACTTATAGCCCTTGCTGGATATGATGGACCTCTGGAGCTGTGTGAGAGGTAGCTGGAGTAGTGGTGAAGGGATGATGTTAAATGTACACATGATTTTGGTGTGGCTGTTCTTCAGGGGAGCTCAGGGAGGAGGGAGCTGGAGACTCATGGATGTCCCTTCCTTGGAGGACCCCTGGTCATGTTTCTCACCTTGAAGGACACAGTATCCATGTCTCCAGCACAGCTTTTCTCACCTGTAGTCCTCTCTGTCCCTTTTGCGTCCTCCCAGCAGCAACCCTTATCAAAACCTCAGCTCTACCAAACTCATGTCACTGCTGATGCTTTTCTCAACCAGGACTTAAAACTAAATTTTTATGGAAAGACAGCCATATCCTTCTGAGGATGGATTTTAGGCTCAGCAGAGGTGCTTGTGGGCAAGCTGGAGGTCTGTAGAGCAGTTTGCAGTCCTGCTGGTCTTGGAGGCTGGGTCAGTGCCTGGCTGTTCTCTGGTTCCCCTGAATTTTGCTTTCCGTTGACAGAGGTCAAAAATTAATTGGTAGTTGTTGAGCAGAATGCAACTGAAAAAATTAATGGAGAAAAATATGATGCAGTTTGATGTGTGCATGCATGTGTGTCTCTCGCTTTCTACATATGTATTTATTTTTCTTTGAAAGTTTCCAAAAATAGGTCCATGTCTTGGCTGGGGTGACTGCCTCTGTAACTAGCTAAGGAAAGTGGGTGTCTTGGTGACAGCCACACAGAAATGCTCAGCAGCCCGGGTGAGGATGTCAGGGTGGGGGACCTCGGAGGCATCGTGTACTGGCGGCTTTCTCGGCAGAGGGAGGGGAGCAGCCTCTGCCCCCCTGGGTGTGAACACTGGATTGGGTTGGGCTTGCTGCCACCACACTTGGTTTCCTGGGGGAGGGTGATGCTTGTGATTGTTTATTTGAGAACTAAGCAAAGTCCTTTAAAAAGACCCAAACCCCTGAAAACTGCACCTTGCAAGCACAGCCCGTGCCAGCTGATCCCCACCCTGTGCAAAGGATAGGAACTTCCCAAACTGAATTCTCCCTTTATTTCTCCAGGGTTACTCTGTGTTGCTCTCCCTCTCTTTCTGGTATGTTTATGAGCCTCAAGGGATCTTGTTTTTATGCTCAACGTTTAAAATTAAAGATGTGTTTCTAGTAGGTGAGATAAACACTCCCTGTCTCAGCTGGGGGTTTCCTTCCTGCCTCTCCTTCCCTCCTTGAATCTGCCGGTGGGAAAGTGTGAGCCTGTGGCTGGAGCACATAACCTGGGAATGAGATTCCTGGGCTCTCCCAGGGGGATGAGTCAGCTTCAATGCAGGATGTGTGAGCTTTGGCTTCTTCCTCCAGTGGCTTCTGATTTTAAAAGAGGCCAAAAAATTGCTGCCTTCAGCATGGGGATGGAGGAGCAGGGAATGGGAAGGGGTAAATGTGCTTGCTCGAGCTTCGAAGTGTGGTTCACCTTGGTGACTAAGGGCACACCGTGTGACGATGTGGTGCTGCTGCCCATCTGCAGGTGTGCTCCTTAAATTGTGCTAACTTAGTTGTATAGCAGCATCAGCATTTCTGGCTGGCACCCACCACCTGTGGTCCCTGCTGGATGTGCTGCTTGGTGTGCCTTGAGCAGGTCCCCCTGCTCTTTAGCCACTTATCCCAGAGATGGAGCACATCTGTGTCCCACCCTTCATGGAGTCCAGCATCACGACTTGCCTTCCCCTCTACAGCCTCATCCTTCCAGACCGTGTGCAGTTGAGGTTGTCCTTCTGCGCACTGCCTGCTCAGCTGGGATACTGAAATGAGACTATGCTTTATTTTGGAAATGGAAGTGATAAGGAGCATGCAACAGCTCTGGTACTCCCCGAGACCGTATCTGCCCGGGTGGCTGTTGATGCCTCCCTCTTGGGATGGAAGCATCTCCACTCACCTCTGCTCAGCTTTGGTTCCCCTTTCACGTGCTGTCACACTTGTGTGAACATCCTCACCACTGTGCTGTAAAAGCCTTGGCTAGAAACCCAGCCCGAATCTCCAAGTACATGATTTTTTGGCTGAGACCTGGCCCACTGTGCATTTCTGAGTCGGAGCCAGAGGTGATACCTCATACCTGAGGACCTGAGGTATTTTTGCAGCATCTACTGAGCTCCAAGTCTTGCCCTCAGTTTCCCTGCCATAGGTGGCAGCTCTCACTGGTCAAGGCCGTTGAGTCAAAACTGTTGTTTTTGACCCCTCTAACCTCCCTAATTCTGTTTATGCTCGAGAGCAGGGAGAAACAGAGAGAGAGCAAACGTTTTTTAAATAGCTTGCGAGTTTCTGGTGTTGTTTTTCATTGGGAAAACGACAGTTGTATAGAAGCAATTAATTGGAGGAAAAGTTATTATTCTGGTAATAAATGTCAAGAATGTTTCAAGGATAGTTTGGATAAAATACACTTATTTTTAAGGCCTCACAGCAAAAACAAAAGCCTTACCCTATTTTGAACCTTGCCAAAGAGAAACAACTACAAAACTTCAATTTTCTTTTTCTTTTTCTTTTTTTTTTCTTTTTCTTTTTTTTTTTTTTTTTTTTTTTTTTTTGGTGTGTGAGTGTGTAACGTTTAAGTGCTTTTTTCCCTGCTCAGCCTGTGCTGCTTAAACAAAAGCATGTGTTTTCCTGGCGTGGCTCCCTCGAGGCAGCTCTGTTGGAGTGGAGGGCAGGGGCTGCGGAGGTGATGGCTGCACAAGTCCAGGCAAGTCCTGGTTTTTGGCAGGAGCTGGAGTTCTCCCTTTCTCGGGGCAGGGGGGAAGGGAGGTGATGGAGGATTGTGGTCAGTTCCCTTCTCCTGCCTACATTGCCCAGTTCTCTCCTCTGTGCCAGTTGTGGGTGGTGACGCCTGCAGCCAAAAGGAGGAGCAATCCTGAGACGTGTGGAGTACTTTGATATCCTGGGGCAGAAGGTGATAAAGGAAAGAATTAAAGCTTCAGAGTGATGTTAGAGCCTTGGCTGCCTCTCCCGGAGCAGCCATTGCCTGCGGCTTGTGGGCTGTCGGTAACCCCGCTGTGCCTCTTGCTCCCTAGAACCTGGGGAGATTGGCATGGAAAAACTGACATTTTATGGGGGAGGTGATTTCCTAGTGGGGATGTCTGTTTCTGTGCGTGGTCTGAAACATCCCTGGGGTGCTGTGGCTGTGTGAACCTGCCAGGGCGCTCTGCTCACCCCGGAGCGGCCGAGCCCTGCTGCACGCTGCCTTCCAGCCACAGCCATACCTTTGGCCCCAGCTGTGGGGCTCCGCGCTGGTGTGTTTTTCATAAAGGCTCTTAATCACATACAGGATGTTTCTGTTTGTTCAAGCAATGAAATCACACAAACAACCCACCCCCAGTTTGGCTTTCGCAGAGCATCAGCTGCTTGACCCAAGTCCTCGGCAGAGCCGGAGCAATCCTCCTCTCTCCTCCTCCAGCTCTCGACCCAGCAGTGCGGCGAGAACGCGCCTTTCATGTTGTGGACATGCCCTGGAAAGCCGCCCGGCTCTGGGGACGGGATTACATTAGGGTTGGGAGCTGGGGCTGACTCATCGCTGGGGCGCTTGGCCGAGGCAGCGGCCGCATCTCGCGGGAGCTGGCAGAAAGGCTGGGAGACCTGGAGCCGGGACCAGCCCTGAATTCTGGGGGCTCGGTTGCAGGCAGGCTCCACATGAGCTGCGGTGCCCCCCCAGCCCTCTCCTAAGAGGAGCACGGTTGTTTTTTGGGTGGGTGGGAGGTGGCTTGCAGGCATCTTCTCATTCCTGGACGCAGGGGTTGTGTATTTTTGCATTACCTCGAGTACTCAGTCCTGGATGGAGGCATTACAAACCTGCCACTGCATTGTCATCTTTTGCTTTGGGCTTTGTCCTTCGGGGTATTAAGCAGAAGGAGAACAGGAATGCGTCAGGGTGGATTGAAATAAAAAAAACCCACCCTGACTTCTCTCACTCCTGTTGCATGCATTGGTCCCATGGCTGCTGTTTCCATGGTAAAGCAGCAGGCCTGTAACCCAGCCCGCCCCGTGCTCCTCGGCGTTTGGAGGAGCAAAAATCCTCGGAAATGACAAGAATAATTTAACGAGCCATTAATGAGAGTGGGGGAAAACACCGGAGGAGCTGGAGCAGGGTCGGGGTGGGGGCGAGGGGAGGCAGGGCTGGCTTTTGGCAGCGAGAGGGTCACGTTGGCAGCCTGCTCGCCTTGCCTTCGATGTGTTACGAAGTTTTGGAGGTTGCTTGAAAAGTGTCTGGGGAGCGGTGGCGAGCCAAGCGGGCCGCGGGCCAGCTCGCAGCTAAACATGTTGTTGTGTAAAATTGCAGTCAATTAATTTAAGACCTGCCAATTTCAACTGCAAAGCGCTAGGAGGTTCTGTCAAGTTTTCAATGGGATAAAAAAGGGGAAGGGGGGATTAGTTTTCAGCACTTGGAAGGGCAAATAGTGATCCTCTGCCCAAGCCTGCAAAGCACCTCCTCCTCTTTCTGCTTCTTTTGCTTGCAGTAAACTCAGACTCCACTGATGTTAGAAGTCCTTCTGGTGTGTGCTATCGGGGCTGAGATGGCTGAAGGACGTCAGACAGGGCCTGGCGATCTGCTGGTGACCATTTCAGGGCTTGGGGAAGCACTGGCTGCAGGGGGATGACCACTCCCCTTTGACTTTGCAGTATTCCTCTTCCACAGTCTTGTGGGGAGTATCCCTTCTCTGGCATGCACAAAGTCATCTTTTCCAAACTTACAAGTTTACAAGCCTGCAGATCCTTGGCATGCTGGGCAGTGCACTGGCTGTCTGAAATAGAGGAGGAGCTGGAAGATGCTCAGGGCAGGCCCAAGAGATGCCCTACACCCCCTGCATGCAGCCGTGGAGGTCAGTCCTCACTCACGATGAAGTGCATAAGTTGGTACTCACCATGAAGGAAGACAATCTGCCCCAGAGAGCTGATGGCCAGGTGGGCAGTGTCTGAACCCCAAAAAGGCTTATTCCTCTCATTTCATGGTGACAGTGGGGCAGTGCTGCTCTGCACAGAGCCCTTCCTTCTGGCTGTGCCCTCCTGCCAACTACTCCCCGTGCCTGTTATCCTCTTGTGCTGCAGGATCACAGCACCCCCAGTAAGGGGACCTGGGCTGAAAATCTGGCTGAGGTTTTACTCTCGTTACAGCAACTTTCGTTTGAAAAGTGTTTCCTGTGTTCTGGGGAGTGTGTGTTTGTATGTGCATCTGCAAGCTGGCTTTTTTTTCCCCCCCTTCTTTGTTATTTTTTTCTTGTTTTACAGCTTAATGAAACTTCTGAGAAAGTGCAGCTCTGCTGTGAGTAAGAGTCATGAGACTGGTGGGGTGAGCCGGCTTTGGCTGTTCCCCTTGGGCTGCTGAGGGTTGAGCTCCTTCTTGGGGCTGCTTGAGCAGGAGACTTGGGCCTCAGCTCTTCCCTGTCCTTCTCCCAGCTTGCCTTTCTATCCACAAAAACACTAGCTTAAATTTACACACATATATTCATGCATCTTTCCTTTCCGTGGTCTCATCCCTGGGCTTTTGCTGTTACCTCTGCCATCATGGCTCTATGTCCCCAGGGCATCCTCTCCAACCACTGTTGCTTTCTACTTTTTCTACTTTTTTCTATTTTGTCAAAGGGTGTAAATCCACTTCTGCCAAACTTCTGGGGCTCAGAACCAGCTGTGTACCCCACCACATCCAGGGGTTTGTGCTTTTCTGAGCAAGGGCTTTGTGCTTTCCTGTGCAAGGCTTTGCTCAGCGCCTGTGTGTGTGATGGAGCTGCTGCACGTCCCTGCAGGGCTGCAGACTGGCTGCTCCTTGTTGCTTGCAGGAGAGGGGATTTGGAGGCAGGTCCCTCTAGAGCCAGCCTCTACTGCTTAGGCACTGCTGTCTGCGGACTTCCCCAGAATATATTAAGCGTAATTTCCTCCTGCTTCGGTGGAAGCTTGTTAATATTTCACTGGGGCACGGGGGCAGACTGCAAAGCCCACGCTTCAAAGGAGGGCAGCTTTCAGCAGCTCTGGGGTTAGCTTTTGGTTTTCCCAGCTCTTGGTATAACTCATTCTGTGTGGTTTTGAAAATAGGTAAAAAACAAAAAAAGAACCACCCAGCAGAGGAGAAAGCCCAGGCAAAGCCCACTGGGCCTGCATGTCCGTGCCTTGCTGAGCCAGGCTGTGGCTCTACTGTCTGCTCAGCTCCACTCTTCCTGCACTGGCATTTGGGGAAAAAAATTGTGAATTCATGTCTGGATGCTTTGTGAGGCCCCTTGGGTTTGAAATGGCTGGGAGGAACCCAGTGCAGCCTGGCTGTGCCCTACTGCTGCCAGCAGGGTTTGCAGGTGGGCTAGAGGTGGGTTCCCCTTCCCAGAGAGTAGAATTTTGGGAATGACTGTTAGGGAATTACTTTTGCCTGATCCTGGACTCCACAAATCGGAGCAGGATTGGCCCACCAGGAGCAATAACAGAAGAATTACTGCATTGCATGGGCGTCTTTATGTGTTTTTTAAACTGTGCCTCCTAATTATAAATAATGGCTGCGATATGAGATATGATTATGATGGATGGTGATTCTGTATTCCATGTGCATTAGCAGCTTTAACCTTGCCGGGGTAATTATGTCTCATTTCAAATTCTGATACTATTTATTTGAGGTAGGGGACTGGGAATTTAATTTCTACTGCTTTGTCTTTTAGTATTATTATTATTTGAAAAGGATACCTTTGCAAAATTGTTTTTTAATCATTCCCTCCAGTTGGCAGCACCAGTTTATTAATATTTTCAGTGCCCATGTGGGGCTGTTTGGAAATGTTTGTAGAGGTAGATGTTTTGGGGGAATGTGAAGCTGAGGGCTGATGTATGGGAAAGGAGCTATTCCTTCAAGACACCAGTGTGCACCCCGCAGGTTCAGTCCTCGCAGAGCAGCTGCCTTTGGCACTGGCTGCTGCTGCTGACCCATGTGTCTCTGCCAGCCTGGGCTCCCTCCTCACACAAGGTCCTTGGAGGTCCAGGAAGGGCTGAGCCATCGTCCTGCCCACCCCCTCACCGTCTTCGTTGCCATGTTTAATTAAAAACCGCATCAACCCGAAGATTGTGCACGTGGTCCTTAATCAGTTTGAAGTCTCTGTGAGAATAAAGTAATTATACTACTCGTTTGGTTACAGTAATTAAAACTTTAATTAACATCATTTCCCACCCCTTGGCCTCCCTTTACAGATATTCAGGCATGTGATGGGTGTCTGCCAGGGTTGCATCTTGGGATAAAGCTGTTTATCCGGGGGCTGTCTGTCTGTCCCCATCCCCGTTCCCTCCAGCACCAGGCTGGTAAGGTCCACCTGTTCCTGACCCTGACACAGCTCTCTCCAGGCTGCCAACTGCATTCCCTTGTGGGAATGCTCCATGGCCAAGGTGCTGGCAGGTCCTGATGGGTAGCAGCTCCACTTGAGGTCCCCTGGATGCACTGGGAGTGGTGGGGAGGGTGGTAGGTGTTCCTTAAAGATCTCCTGAGAACTTGGTTTTGAACGTGGCATGTGGTCTGGTCTGGTCCTAGCAAGAGCCGGGCTTTCAGAGAGCAGCCCTGCATTCCCAGGAGGAATTTGTTAAGGAGATAGCCAGGCTCTTCATTTCCCATTGCATGGACCTGCAAGAGCTGAGGTCACAATGATTTGTAGATGAATGCTATCACACCTGGAAAGCTCAGGGTGGGCTCCAGCCCTGCTGTGCCCCATTTTACCCCCTGGGTGAGCCCTGTGGTCAGTGATGGGCTCTGTGTTGGCCAGTAGGGCCCTGTGCTCCCTGAGGGCCTGCAGAAGGGATTGCTGCCTGCAGAAGCAGGGCAGGGAGCTCTGCATCGGTGCCAAAGGAAATCCATGCTGTGTAAAACCTGAGCTCTTAAATATCTTCAGCAGCATCCTTGGGGAAAGCAATCTCTCTATTTAAATCTTCTCAACCTCTCCTTCGAAATTGCTCCGATGCACAGACTGAAGGGCCTAATTTCCATTCTGGTTTTGAGCAGGGAGCCCACTGCAGACAAGTGGTTTTATTTGCTCTGAGTTCTGCATGGTGGGGAGCCACACCCCCGTAGCTCTCCCCTGTCTTTTTGGAGATGTATAGAAGGGTGTGGTGTAGCCAGGGTTGTGGCTCTCTAGGTTGGAAATGCTGTAGGAGGGCCAGAAGTTTAGAGTGTGGGAATGAAATTTTAAAATGTGAACTGAAAGGAAGATCAGGGAATTTAGCATCAAGAGCTCCAGCTGGAGTGAGTGAGAAGGTCTAAGTCTATTGCAAGCAAAATATTTGTAGGCACTCTGGTGTGCTCAGTGCTCAGGCTTAGCTGGCTGTTATCACCAGGATCACTGGCCATGGAATGCTGGAGGATTTCTTCTCTAATCTTGAAGGTGTTTGTGTTTGGAGCAGGGACTGTTTTATGAGGAAAGGCAGGACCTGGAGTTTTGATTGTGGCGTGTTGATAGTGGAGCTGCTGATCAGAAAAAGTTAAAAAAAAAAAAAGTGTGGCTGTAACTTTCTGTCTTCTCCTGATGACATGGGTTGCATTCCCATGAAGTCCATCACGTGATACATGATTTTGTCATTGAATCTGTAAGAGATTCTGCATGCCCGGGCCTGCTGCCTGTGCTGGCTCTTAATATTTAATGCTACTGCGCCCTGTGATATTTAGACCCTGATTGTTTATTGCTTATCAGCTTCTCCTGGGCAGTCTGGTGTGATTTGTCTGGAGATAAAACACCAGGACAGCCCAGAGCTGCAGTAAAAAGAGGACTGATGGGTGGGAAGGGATCAAAGCTGGTGTTAAATGGGCGAAGCTGAACCCCCCATGCCATCAGTGTTGTCCTTCTCCCTGTGGAGGTGAATGAGCAGTGGATTTTGTTCTGTTACAACCACCTTGCTGCTGGAAATGGCTTTTGGCTCTCAAGGAAACAGTGGCTGGTGCACTTATGTGGTTGGAGCTGAATGAGCAGGGGGCTGAGATGGGGCTGCAGAAGGCATTGGAGTCTGATGGATGGGTAAATCCAGACACGAGCCATTGTGCCCTGCACAGGCAGCCCCACTGAAATGGGCTTGACTGGTGCTGAATCTGTATGTGGGGCTGCTGGGGTGGGCACTGGGGTGGGAAGGGACCTGACCAGGGGGAGTACCCTGAAACAGATCCTGCCTTGGGGTATATCCCTCCACAGCCTCTGCTCTGTGGGCTTTTCCTGCCAATGGCTCCTCTGCAAGGCCAACAGCCCCTGCCTAATCCTCAGGCAGCTTCTCTCTCGCTGCTGTGTTGTTTAGGGACCAGGAAGGAAACAGCTATTTTCCTGGAGCCGAGAGGGGAGGAGGGATCCAGCTGATCTCCAGCTGTGCTGCAGCCCTGGGAGCTCATACTTCCTCCCTGACATGTCTCTGGTGAAGGCCTGCTACCCGCTCCCTGCCTTTTTTCCCTGGAAATGGGGCGGTCCCTATTCATGTTCTCAGGCAGCAAGGCTTTGAGCCCCTGGCCATAGGCAGAGACTTTGCCTGATCATTGCTTAATGTCCCAAGTGGCCAGGAGGGTGAGGGTGGTGGGACAAGCCTTTGGCATTCATGTTGGGGTTATCTTGGTCTGGTTGCATACCTGGGCAGAAGCTGAGGGAAGCTCAGGAAAGAAGGTTTATGCTGCCCTATTGAGCTGAGCAGCATTATTAAGAGGTAAATAAGTGGTGCTTTGGATTTGCAGAATAAATAGCAATTTCTAAGCTATGGAGAGGCTGGGGATGGTGGCTCAGGGTCTGCTCTGCTTGCTGTGATGGGCTGTGTGTCAGGGGGCACCAGCAGCCAAGGGTTTGGGCTGGTCCCCCTGTGATCTCTTTGGAGGAGCCAGTGCCTTGGCAGTGGAAGAGATGGCTTTTGTCTTGAAAACTCAGTATTGAGTCCTTCTGGTGAGAGCTTTCTCTCCAGGGCCTCTCTTTAAGGTTTAGGTATTAACTTGCCCCAGGCTGGTCACGTGCAGTCTGAGTCCTGTGGGAGCTGGGAGGGTGACACATTGCCATGGCTTCATTCATGCCTTTCATGCCTGGGGCCTACTGGGACTCTTGGGATGCCTACAGTAATTAATGAACAGGAGAAAAAATAATCCAGTATTTCTGTGATGTGCTCTGCCCTTCACTGCTGTCACCCAGGGCTTTATTTTTACATGGAGAAGAGCAGTGGGATGCAGAGAGGAGACCCCTGTCGCATTTTTCTTTGTGCTCTTACCTTCCATTTTGCAAGGCTAAAATTCCTTCTCCATCTGTTACTGGGCTTTCCTACCTCCACAGCTCCCTCCTTTCTTCCCAAGGCTTGAGAAAAAGCAGGATTGTCTTGCCTGCCTGTGTTTCTCTCCCTTGAGAGGAACATTTCTGTGGTGGGATATGGTGCTGGGGTTTCACTGGATATTTATGCTGGAATGGGCACAGGCACTGTGTGGCTGGAGGCATAGTTTTGAGATGCTCTGTCACTTCCTCCCCAGGGAACTGATCCCCTGGCAGCTGCTGTGCTGCCCCCAGGGAGAGCCTGGAATTCCTGTCAGTTCTGTTTAGCTTTGGAGGCAGAGCCCCTGCGTGGCACCCAGATCGTGCAGGGCTGGTGGCTGCGCGCACGCTCTGTGCAGGGGTTAAGTTGCATCACTGTTGCTTGGCTGAGGGTCAGCAAAGACCAAGGACTGCCACCTTGCCAGGTCATAGCATCACATGGAGGGTCCCTGGGGTCCCCCATCCCCCTTCCCGTGTGCCACTCAGCAGCTGCCAGCACCTCCTGCCTGGTCCCTGGCAGCCCCAGGGCAGCGCCTGCCCATTGATTTGCTTGTTGGGGGCCCCCTCTGATGGCCTCAGCCCTGAGCAATGCTGATTGGGAAATAATTGCAATAATAATAGAGATATTTTGCTCCTGAGTGACTAGACGATATGAACTGGGCTCTGAGCCAAGAGGGTTTTGAAGGGCAAAGCTGAGAAATCAATGGCTCAAGACTGATGGAGCTGCTGTGGGGCTGGGGGCTGGCAGGGACAGGGATGGGACCTGGGGCTTTATTCAGGATGGAAGTGGGGCAACTGCCTTAACCCATCCCACACTGTGTGTGGTTCCCCGTGAGGGGGAGTGCCTGTAATTCCTCCTACCACTTCATTGTATCCATCAGTCCCTCCTGCACCTGGATTTGACTCTGCCAAAGGTGCTTCTCCTATGCATTACCCTGGCACTTGCTCCCTCTTTCCAGCAGTTCAGTTTTTGTACCGAAAGATGGAAAGGATTTTTCTGACAGTGTCTTAATTCTGTCAAAATTGCTGGAACAGTGTGCTGGGCTGTATTTCCCATCCTGCTGATGGAGCGATGCTGGCAGTCCTGGTCAGGAGGGATTTTGGGGAGGTTTGCAGATGGTGAGCACAGAGCTGGCCAGTCCTATGCTGTACCATGTGGGGTGGTGCTGGTGTAACTGGCTCAGCTGAGCCCACTTAGCATAGTGGAGCACCACTTGTGTGGGTGGCTGAACAAGAGGAAAAGATGGAAATGAGTTTAAATGAAAGAAAAAGGTGGTTGAGAAGTTTTGGGGAAGATGTTGCTGTGTTTTGGGGGGTTTGCTGGGCAGGGTTGCTGCCCTGGGTCTTTCTCTCTTCTCTTTCCTGTGGCAAACCACAGTGCCTTCACCCAGTTCCCACCCCTCCTCCCTGGAGAGGTGCAGTGAGTGTGTCTGTGCTCAGCCCACATGGCTGAGCTCAGGATCCTGCCTGGGGATGGCGCACTGGCAGTAACACGAGCTCCAAAACCAGCTGGGTGAACCTGTGCCACATCTGCCAGTGTTGGTGAGGTGCTGGATCTGTTGCTGAGCATTTGAACATTGATTTAGATGAAATAGCTCCTCATTTTTTGCTTTATTGTACTAATATGATTAAAGTTCCAATATTCTCCAACTCAGGGTGACGTTGGGCCCAGGATAAAAGCCTGGCTTGTACCCATCTTTATCAAGTGAATGGGTTGCACTGAATGGAATCGAGCAGCTTACCTTGCTGCTGGACAGGTTAGTGATGAGGCAGGAGCATCCCAGCCCTGTGTGAGTGCCCAGTGACACCTTCTCCTGCAGAGGAGGCCGTGAGGACAGGACCCAGCTCTGCCGGGTTTGAGCAGCCTGCAGCAGCCTGCCTGTCTGGCGGGAGGCGTGTCTGATCCTGGTGCATTCCTGTGCAGGCAGCTGGCGGCATGGCAGGGAGGGTGGCTGGGGGAGCAGTGGGAGCCGGGGTAGCGGCTGCCAGCCTGCCCCGCATAGCTGGGATGTTTCTGCGGGGCCCATCCTGTCACCAGCCCCTGCGAGATGCATGCCCACGGCCTTGCCCGCAGCCCTGCTGCCGGCTGTCCGTACCCGTCCGCTGGGTGCCCGGCTCCTGCCCCGTGGCACAGAGCAGCCGTAGGGTGAGGCCTGGTGGAGTGTGGCTGAGGCACTCCTGGTGGCAATTTCCTGGTTATCTGAGCAAAGCCAGAGGCTAACCCTCACCACCCTGGTCACCAAAGTTTGGTAACCTGCAATACAGCGGGAGGGAGCAGGAGCCACTGCCTTCTCCTCCCTGCTGTTGACCCCCAGCATGCCAGTGCCCCCCTCTCCAGCAGTACCCAGCTCCCAGGGCTGTGCCCATGGGACAGATGATACCACGGCCCTGCAGCTGCTCCTGCCCCTGCGTTTCACTGCACCTTTCTGGGTGAAGAGGAGTGTGTGTCTCCTTGGAGCAGCTGATCCAGGAATTCAATTTAAACCCTTTCCCTTCCTTTGGAAACTGGAGAGGGGCGTGTGCATGGCAGCTGCTGGTCCTGGGGAAAGGCATGTGGAGGGGCAGCCGGTGTCCCTGTCCCCACATTGTCTTATTGCCTTGGGGTGACCCCAGGCCATGTGCCAGGAGGGGCTGTGCAGGCTGACCCCCCAAGGTGATCTCTTTCCCCATGAGCATGGACATGGGATGTGCCTTTTCCAGCTTTTTGTAGGCTTGTCAGCGTGGTGTTGTGTGATACTCTGCAGCAGCTGTCACCTCTGCCCTGGCGTGGCCAGGCTGCACAGGCCCTCTGTTGCCTCTGGGAGGTGGCCCCATGGCCTGGGGGGCAGCTCTGCCAGGACCCACTCCTCTTCTGGTTGTGTTTGGCCTGTCCTATGCTTTTTGGGTGGATGGTGCCAAAATCAAAGCAGAATGCTGGGGGTGTTTGCACGGCCCTGCTCTCTGGGAAAGGACATGTGTGCCTGCTGATTTGGGTGCAGGAGCCTGAGGCTTCCATGGTGCCTGAGCTGTGAGCACCAATGGCCTGGGGAGGGGAAGGTTTCACTTCTGGGGCTGGACTCTGCCCTCCACCCATGACAAAGCATCTTCCTCCTCCCAGCTCAGGGATGTGCTACAGAGCTGCTCACCGGTAAGATGATAGGGCAGAAGGGGGCCAGGACATGGGCGCTGGTAGGGCAGGGACCTCTTTCCATCATCCTCTCCTCACAGCCTCGTCTTTTCCCCGCCTGTTTAATCTCTGTCCCCGGTGGAGATCCTTGGGGCTGGGGAACTCTCTGCTTCCCTCAGCGTGTGTTGAGAGGGAAGAGGGGAGGCTTTGAAATGCACTCCCATAAATAAGCCTTTCTTTCGCGTTGCCCGTCAGCACCGTGCGAGCCCTGTGGAACTGGAAAGGGTCCCCGTGAAAAGGCTGCAGAGTGTGTTTCAGACAGATAAGTCCCTGCCTTTGAAGTGTGGCAGGCGGGCAAAAGCGCCCTCCTCTTGTAGCTGCTGCCAGCCGCTGCGAATTAATCACAGCCCTGCACAGATAAGAGTACAAAGCCTGGCTGAGCACTTCTCCTGCCCGGAGGAGGGGTCTGCGGGGGACCGCTTGGGACCCAGGATGGAGGCTTGAGAGCCTGGAGGTGAGGAGAGGCCAAGCTGGGGTGGGAGGGCCTGTGGGAGGATTGGCTGTGAGGCAGTGGAGAGTCCCCTCTTCCTGGTGGTGGGCTTAGGGGTGTCCCCTGGGAGATTGGGTCTCTTGGGGACCTTCTCTGTGAGCCCCCTAAGATGTGGTTTTGGTCCTGAGAGGAGCCAGTGGCCCACTCAAACACCTCCCAGACCCCGCACAGACCTCTGCTGGCACGTGTTAAATCCAAAAGCAGCCTTGGCATGTCTGCAGCTGCCTTCCCTCTCCGGCTGTGCTTCCTCCCTCCCCACCTGGTGTCCCTGGCCCAGGCTGAGCTGTAAAGCCCTGTCCTCCAGTGCCGTCCTCCTCTGGACCTGCTGCCAGCACTGGGTGGGCGCCAGGTCATGGCTGCTGCCCTGCATTCCTCTCATTGCCTGTCTTTCCAGAAGCTGGCTCTGGGGAGATGCTCCTTTCTGCCTCGTGCCCATTGCTGATGCCGTAAGGATGTTGGGAGATTTTCCTGCTGGTGATTTGCTGATCAGCCGTGGTTAAGGCAGTGGGGAGGTGCCCCCTCACCTGGACAAGCCTGAAGGGCACCTTGCCCAGGGGAGAAACGTGCTGCCGTGGAAGGAGCTGTTCATTAGCAAGGCGATGTGCTCGCCTTCTCCAAAGCCTTATCTGGGATGGCAACTCCTTTCTCCAGCCAAGACAAAGCCATCCCCAGGAACCGTCTCTGGGTCTCTTGGGAAAGGACTTTGCATATGCCCAGCTGGGGTGTGCAGTCACTCATTACACCAGGGTTCCCAGGGGTTGGAGCATTGCACCCCATCCTTTCCCTCATCCTTCCTTTGCCAGGGTTCTCAGCTTCTGGGGGTGCAGGTCTTAAACCCTTCCCTCTTCAGAGTGAAGCGGTGCTGTGTGCTGGCCACCCAGCTGGGGTGTGCTCCTTGTTTGACTGGGGCGGGTATGCACAGGGGCTTCTGGCAGAGCAGCCCCTGGGCTTGCTTTGAGATCATTCACCCAAGCAGGGAGTTTATAATTTCATGCCTCTGGTCTTCCCCATGTGCTTAACAAGGCAGCAGCCCTTCAAGCCGACCCTCACTCCTGCTCCTGTGCCTCAGTACAGCCCCAGGAGCTGGTTGCCCCTTGGGGTTCCTGCAGCTCCTGGGAGGAGGCAGCACTGCTGAGCTGCTGCCTGAAGCCAGCCTGAGGCAGGCAGGAGTGAGGGCAGGAATCCTGAGTAAGAAATTAGTGTGAGTAATTATTAGTATTGGGTAATTATATCAGCATCAGGATGAGGAGAAAGGTTAATATATATATATTTATTTATTTATTTATGGTAAATGTCTTTTCCCCTGGGCGGGAAGGCAGGCAGGGTGGGCAGGAAGGAGTGTGTTTCTGAGGGGGTCTGCTCTGATTAAACTGCATCATCTCCCCCTTTCCCTGCTCCCATCTACCCTGTGGGTGCAGGGAGGAGGAGGAAAGTGGTCCCTTCCAGTGTCTGTAAGAGATGGGAGGCTCCTTGTGCGTTCCTCGTGCATTCCTTGTGCTGCTGCACTATATTCCAAACAGCCCATCCTCATTCTTCTAGCCAGGATGGGTAGGTTCATATTGGGCTAATCCTGCTGGAAAGGCCCTGATGCTGTGTTCCCACCTCTGTCTGCACAGCAGTGGGTGCTGTGGGCAGTTGGGTCCTGCTTGGCGTGGGGGCAGTCTGGGGTCTGTCTGCTGACACAGGTTGCTCATGGAAGTTGTGGATGCCCCGTCCCCAGGAGTGTTCAAGCCAGGTCGGATGGGGCTTTGAGCAACCTGGTATAATAGAACCAGGGAGTTGGAACAGAAGTGTTAGAAGTAGATGATCTATAAGCTTCCTTCCACCCAAACCTTCCTGTGATTCTGTGGTCTCCTCATGCTGGAGAGGAGGGTTAGGATACATTTTCCTACCATGACCGAACTCAAAATCTCCCTCTTTGGCCAGCCAGAAAACAACTTGATTACCAAGTCTTCCAAATTTCATTTTCCTGAATCCCAAACACACCTACAGACTATCCTTAACAGGGAGAGAGGTGCTAGAGAGAAGAGTTCCCGTGTATGCGTGGCCCCACCAGAACATCCTGACGTGTGTCAGGCTGGGTTCCAGCCCTGTTTGACTACTGAGAGTATTTTTAGGTTCTTCCTGGAGCCTCAAATTAACTGGAAGTGCTTCACGTCTGTTGTTTTTTTAATATATCTCTTTCTCTTTCCCAGCACTGCACAGTGCAATAATGTAATGGGGAAATTACCCCGCTAGTTAAAAATTACTGCCAGTGCGACATCCAGCCATAGATCTATTTTAGAACCAGGGTAAAACTGTATCGATTATTCTGTGCCGCAACTGTGGCCCATAAAAGGATTGGAAAGGTGCGTTTGTCACTTTGCCATAGTGAAGTGGGGAGATGGTGCCTTGCTGGGGAGTGGAAGGGGTGCTCCCCTACCCTCCTCCAGAGAGCTGGCTTGGGCAGGACTTTTTAGGGGAGAAACTGAGAGCTGGAAAGGGAGCAACTTGCGAGGAGATGTGGGGAGGCACGGTTGTGCTCTGGGGGTGATGCTGGGTACCAACGTGCAAGGGACACTTCAGGGCAGGGGTGCCATGTGGCCCTGTACTACAGGGGTCTGGGGCTTGACCTCCTCTGATGTTTGGAGTAGGAACAAACATGGTCCTGGACCTGGCAGATACCCTGGGCAGAGGCTTTAGCACTTCTGGGCTCCCCAGCCTGCAGTGGTACCAAGTGTGGGCTGATGGGGAGCAGAGACTGTGTAGGGGTCTAGCAAAGGATGCTGAGAAGGTGGGTGAATACCAGGACCATTTTGGGTTATGGTGAAGGCTCTTCAGTCCTGTGGAAGGAGGTACAGGAGGTGTTTGGCTGTCCCATGAGCTCGCAAGAGTTAGCCTGGCTCTGCAAGCCCAGTTGTCACATCCCTGGGGAGAGGGTGGCCCCTTTGCTCACTGCTATGCAGGACTCATCTCTCTCTGGTTGCTCAGGGGTCTCTTTCTTAATTAAATACATTTGTTTTGTAAAACTGCCTAAAAATAATCCGGGGCTGGTGCATGCAGGAGGCTGGCAGTGAATCAAAGGCGCCGCTCTAATTAAACGGGCCCCAGTTTGTTTGTGAGCCGCATACATTTCCATGCTAATCAGCTGCACACCGGGATCCTGCTTTCCCGGCCCGTATCCTCCTGATTGGGAACTGTGCAAACGCCGGTGGCAATTTACTGCAGGAGGGGGTGAGGTGTCTGGGATGCTGGGGCTGCTGTGGGGGCACAAGGGGTGGTCGTGGCTGTGCTGGGCTGTGGGAGTGATGCTCAGGGCAGGGCTGTGGGATGCATTTGGGGGGTGCTTCTAAGCAGCCAGTTTGCCCCTCTGCTGTTGGGGGGATCCTGAGTGCTGCAGATGGGGATGCTGGACCAGGTCCCTGTGTGTGCCAGCACCAGCGCGGAAATGATCCCAGGCAGAGTTTGCTCCATCTTGCTGGGCACGATGCTTCGCTGCCTACTGCTGGGATTTTTGCAGAATGTACTGCTGGTGTGGCTCCCACCCCACCCCACCCCACCCCACCCCACCCCACCCCACCCCACGGGAGCAGCCCAGACTCCCTGAGTGATTTCTCTGGCACTGCCTCCCTTGAGGCTGTCTCAAGGTCAGCCCCCAGGGTCCGCCTGAATCTGGGGGTGTCACAAGTGATGGCATGAGCAGGAAGTACCTCTGGCTCGTGGAGGTGCCAGTCAGGTTATGCCAAGTTTAGCCCTGTGTGGTGTGTGCCTCCAGCTCCACGGTGCCTCCTGATGTGATGATGGCCGGGCCAGGCAGGAACCAGTGTGCTTAGGAAGAGCTTTAACGTAATTGTGAGCCATAAGGAGATTAAAGTCTTCATCATGTTCCTGCTCAGGGAACAAAGGCGCTTTCTGAACCTCTGTTGACCTCCAACTTCCTTGAGACCCTCTTGACTTCCCCGGTCACGAGTCCAAGTGTTTCCTCTGATGGATGGGCTGATGGGAGCCGTGCCTGCGTGCGCCGCAGCATCCTGCCTGGCAGGGCTTGGAGCAGGGCGATATGCGAGCTGCTCTCGGCACCGCTGGGGCAAGATGGGGTTTGATGCCTTACTGCAAGCTGGGAGCTCATCTGCTCCATGCTATGAGTTGGAGGGGCTTTGGGGCTGAGCAGCAGCACATAGTGGGGTGCAGTGTGAGAACCAGGGATGTGTCCTCCCTCCCTGGAGAGAGACGAATGCCATCAGCATGAATGTGGTGCAAATGCACCAGGCAAATGTAGTAAAGGGAAGGAGGCATTGCAGTTTGATCTTCTGGAAAGGGTCGGGATGCTTGCAGAGCAGCTGGTGCTTTGCTGTGCTGCAGGGGCTATGGAGTCACCACATGGGTGTGCGATGGAGGCTGGTGTCCCTGATGGGGCACATTCTGTATCCCGCATCCTGGGTGGGGGCTGAGGTGTGTGAGGGATCATACTCATCCCCCTTGCTCTCCCCACAGATCCTGGTGGACTTGCCAGCCGAGAGGAGGCACCAAGCTCTGCAGTACGAGAATGTTGTGGCCCACGAAGGCAGCTCCATCCTGCGAGACCTGGTGCTGAGCCCCGACCGTCAGCACATCTATGCCATGACTGAGAAACAGGTAAGGGGGAGGGCTCAGCAGCCTTCTGCTCTCCTGACTTGGCAGTCTGCATTGCAGCCCCAGCTGTAGTCCCGTGTGCTGGGAAGCCTTTTGGGCTGCTCCCTAGTGGGGTCTGCCCTTTGCTTCCTGGGACTGGAGCTGCCTAGGGACCCTGGGGCAGCTCCTCCCTGCTCCTCCCTGCAGAAACACTGTCCTGAGGCTTTAATTGTTAGCAGCAGCTGCTTGAAATTCCCGTGGTCCCTGGGGACCAAGGGCTTCCTGACCCTGCCTTGCTGTGAATGGCTGGCCATAAACCTCCTCCCTGTTTTGGCTGTCCCCTCCCGAGCAAGGGTTTTGCAGGTCAGCAGGAGCTCCTTGCTCTGAACAACTTTTTGTCCTCTGGAGCAGTTGCTTTTGCATGACAGGGCAGAGGGGACATACGGCTGATGCAACCCCAGGCTCCTGGTGTGCACCTCTTGAACCCTGCCTCTGCTTGTGCTGAGCTAACAGGAGGTACAGACCCAGTCTGGATCCGGTGCTGTCACCCTGGCAGTGTGGTCTGGGCTCGTGATAGGAGGTTTTGGTTGTCTTAGTGAGCATTTGCTTGATTTGTGACCTGTGGGAGGGCTGCTGGTGTGAGTTCATCCATCCATGGGCTGAATTGGAGGGAGTGAAGCGGGTTCCTGTCACAGTGGTGACGCTTTCTGGATCTGGTGTCAGTACACCATGCCAGGGTGGCCATGCTGGGACATGGTGTGCCTGTGTCTCGCAGCACCTCTGCTCCTCTGCCCAGCCAGAGGTGTGTGCTTGTGAGCGGGACTGCAAGCAGAGCTGGGAGCCTCACAGTCTCCTGGCCACCAGCCCAAGGGCTTGGGAGGGGGAAGGATGCTGGAGCAGGGCCGTGGGTTTGTCTAGACAGCCCTGTGGGGACAGCAGAGTTCTTCTCCCCCTCCTCCCAGTGGCTGTTTCTGGTTTCTGCTCTGCTGCAGGAAACATGCAGCGTTCCAGGTGGGGCAGAAACTGCATTTGGGCTCCTCCATGCAGCTCTCCTGGGCTGTGTTTCCAGCCCTGGCTCTGTTTCTGTCCCAAAGCTTGCTCAGCTAAGCCTCTCCTCTACAGGGGAGATGTTGGAGAAGTGGATGCCAGGGGGGCAGTTGCATTGGCCTGGACTGGGGATCTTCTCCAGGGACCACCACACTTGCTGGGACCTGAGACTTGGCTGTGCAGGGTCTGCCTGGGGGGTACCCTCTGCCACCACCTGCCTAAAGCAATGTCAGGGACAAACAAATGGGAACATTACAGCTGTCCTCACCACCCTGAGGGAGCTGGTTGGCCAGAGTATCCCAGCCCTGTAGACATCATGCTGAGCCTGTGCTCTGCTGGGCTGTAAGGAGAGAGAACACCCCAGGTTTAGCCCTCAGTAGAGAAGTTTACAAATTTTAATTAATGAGTGAGTGCTGCCCCTTGGGAGCAGTGGGGAACTGAGGCACAAGCACGGCAGGCATGGGCAGCTGCTCGGTGCTGCCGATGCCTCGTGGCAGGTGAGCAGGAACCCCCTCCCTGCACCCCCTCCCTGTCCCCCCTCTTCTCCTCTCCTTAATAAAGCCCACTCTCTTCCCTAGTACGCTCAGTGTTATCAGAGTGCTGGTGGAAAGTAATTAAATGAACAGTTGTAACAGAGCTCGAAGGGCTCAGAGAATGAGGGGATTTTAATCAAATCTGGAGGAGCAATTAATAAAGGACTGGTAACCCTTTCGGAGCAGGGCTGCGGCAGCCATGGGGTGCCTGGCTGGCACTGGGAGCTGATGTTGGGCTGAGCTGGCACAGCCCACTCCCAAATCCTGCAAAGGTGCAATGAAAGGAGCTTGTTTGGAGTAAAAGTCTCTCTGGGGTGGAGGTGTTGCCTGCAGACGTGCTCCCTGGGCCTAGGAGAGGAGTGGATGATGGTGAGGGGCTCCCTCTCCTGCCTCCCCACTAACAGGCCAGGGTGAGTCTGTGCTGGGTCTGTCTCTGCCATGCCAAGGTGTGGGCACAGCAGCCTGGCTCCCTTCACTCCGTGCCTGTTCCCCGCAGGTGACCCGTGTGCCAGTGGAGAGCTGTGAGCAGTATGAGAGCTGTGAGCTGTGCCTGGGCTCCCGGGACCCCCACTGTGGCTGGTGTGTCCTGCACAACATGTGAGTACAGCAGGATTGTCCCTAGAGCTGTGCCAGCGACCTACAGCTGACAAAATGTGTCCGTTCCCACTGCTGGTCTCCTTGAGGGCATCCCTCCTGGACTTTGGCCCCAAAATGCCGAGGGATGGAATGGTCCAAGGGGTCAGTCATCCCCTCCTGTGGTGCTCAGGCTGTGCTTAGGAGTATCCATGCATGGTGAAGCTGCTGCCAGGGCCTGCTCATCTTGCCCATGGGCTCCTGGGTTCAGCATTCTTGTGCCAATAAGATAAACTGAACACAAAATACCCCTGAAGTCTCAGGGGAGAGCAGAGCTCTGGTATGGGCCTTGGTCACCCGACGTCCCTACCTGGGCATCATCTCCATGCTAAAGGGTCTGTTTGCCCTGGTGCCAGCCCAAAGCCCTGCAGGACCCCAGGGGATTCTCCTCCTCACCGTGGTGCTTCCATCCCCCTGCAGCTGCTCCCGCAAGGACCGGTGCGAGCGGGCGGACGAGCCCCAGCGCTTCGCCTCCGAGCTGCAGCAGTGCGTCCAGCTCACCGTGCAGCCCAAGAACATCTCGGTCACCATGTCCGAGGTCCCGGTAAGACACCTCTGCTCCCTCCTACTCCTCCCCAGCCACCTCCTGACCCTCTGGAGGGGAGAAGGCAATTAAAAATAAGTGATGACTTTACGATGAATAGGGAGAAAGGGGAAGAGAGATCTGAGACAAAACAGAGCAAAGTGCAGGGCATTGATGAGGGCAGGCCATTTGCTCCATATTGATGGAGATAATAAACCAGTTGATGATTATTCAGAAAAGACACAACTGAGCAATAAATATTTCTCCATAATGACAGCACGACCATCAGAAATGCCATTCATAGCCCAGCGATCTAGCTCTAGTTCAATAGCTTGTCTCTGACTCCAGCCTGCAGTAGATATTTTGGGATGAGACTTTGATGCACAACTCGCTGCTCTCTCTCTGTGCAGGCAGAAAGGATGATGGACTTCCCTGAAGTATTTTTCAGGCCATTAGCACCATGAAGAGAATAAGAAACAGCATATACCAGCAATAAACCGCCAGGTCTGGATATCCAGCAGTCAGGAATCCTAAAAAAGTTGGCCAAGGAGTTCTGTGGCCTGGGGATATATGTAATAATATGACTTTGTAATAAACAACTGAATGTTGAGAAAAGTCCCAGAAACGGAAAAAGTGCTAATTTTTTTTCTCAGTTGCAAAAAGGACCAAATAGTCAGAGAGTGCTTAGTTTTACTTCAGAAGTAGAAGAAGAAAAGAAAAAGAACAGGTGCAGGATACACCTGATAATGATTTAAGGATGGGAATATAATATATGCCAGTCAACGTGGGTTTGTGTCTGACAAACCCCATTTTGCTCTTTGATGAATTTATGACTTGAATTAGAAGAGGGACTGCGGGGATGTGATGTCTTTAGGCTCCTACAAGGCATTTGACTTAGTACAACACAACGTTTGGATTAAAAATTAGCATTATACAATATTGATAAAGCACGTGTTAAGTGGATTAAGAACTGGCTCCGTGACAGATCTCAAAAAGTTCTCATCAGAGAGGAATTGTCACTGGATGGAAACAGTGTGGAAAGCACTTCTGCAGGGCTAAATGTTCTTTGGTAACGTGGAGATAAATGTGATATGGCTGCAGACAGGACCTGCTGGGATCCTGGGACTGGAGACTGGTATGGGTGAGAGTTCCTTTGGAGTGGTTGGGTTTGAGTGGGGCTGTTTAGCAGAGAAACTGGGGTTTGGTATTGCCAAGTCTTAAGTTAAACATGGATGAAGGTTCACCTGGTGTCCTGAAAAGTGGTGCTGGGGCTGAGCCCTCACTGCAGGCTCTTGATGCTCCTGGGGTGAAGCCAGGAGCTGGGCAGTGCTTTCACTCCTGGGGTAATTATCTCCATACCAGTGGCAGGATGCTGCACATCCATGGATGACATGGGGATGCTCTGCTTGGGTTGGAGTGCAGCTGTCAAAGGGAGGGACTGAAAAACTCCCATAAACATCATGTAAATGAGTTGAAGGCTGGAGAAAATGCCTTGCAGTGAGAGACTTCCAGAGCTCAATCTGCTTAGCTTATCAAAAAGAAGATTAAGAGGTGACTTGATTACAGAGTATAAGTGCCTTTACAAGGAGCAAATATCAGGGACTAAAGGGCTTTTTAATCTATCAAGGAAAAGCATAACAAGAACTAATGGCTGGAAGCTGTGAAAAATTCAAATTAGAAATAAGGCAAGCGTTTTGTAAAGTGAGAACTGCTGACCCTGGGGATGACTTTGTGAAGGAAGAGGTGGATTCTTCCCCTCCTCATCTCTGCCGGAGTGGGTGCCTTTCTGCCTTTCTGTGAAACACACTTCAGCCCTGATGCTGTTCTTGTTCTCTGTAGAGAGGTGAGGCATAATGGCTTGTGGTGTGCCCAGGGCAGAGGACAGAGGCTGTGAGTCATTCCAGTTCTTAACCCATTTAAATCCTTGCTCCTTGCTTGAGCAGAGAGGTACATGGATGGGGCTCCCTTGCAAAAGCCCAGAGCAGGTCTCCCCGCCATGTGTGGGTGGCAGAGGAGGGATTGCACCCCCTAGTCTTTTCTAGATTTACACATAGCAGCCACTATTTTCCTAGTTTTCTGTGTTGATGCTCTTGCCTTTCCTTCCTAGCTGGTCCTGCAGGCCTGGAATGTCCCAGACCTCTCAGCAGGAGTTAACTGCTCCTTTGAAGACTTCACCGAGTCAGAGAGTCGCATTGAGGATGGGAAGATCTACTGCAGCTCTCCCTCTGCCAAGGACGTCATCCCCATCACCAGGGGCCGCGGTGAGCTTGTGCCCCAGAGTGGGAAAAAAGCCTGAGACAGGTGTTGTCCCATGTGTTACCCCACAGGCAGGTGTGGAGGAGGACAGTCCTCCCGTGACAGTGATCCCAGTCTCGGGATCTGGACTCCACCTGGGCTCTTGGGGTATAGGAAGAGAAGGAACTGCTGCTCATGGGAGGTTGGTCCTTTAGTCTCCTCCAAGCCATGGACACAGCTGCTTGGGCACAGCCTATGGCAGTGAACTGAATAATCCTTAAGGTCCCTTCTAACCCAAACCACTTTGTGATTTTACTTGCTGACCACTCCTGGGCACCCTGGCCCTATTTTCGTCTGTAGACCATTCCTGGGCAGATGTAGCCATGGGCTCTAGGACATTCTCCTGACCCCAGAACTATTAAACCCTCCTTCAGTATGCCCAGTATAACCCAAGGCCTCAGTCTCCATGCCAGCAGGTTGTATTTAGCTGTAGGGGCTCAGAGCTGTACTTGGACTCTGCTGGCCTCTTTGGTGTCTGAATGGGGGTGGGTGAACACTCTCTTTTTATTGCCACACTCGGGGGATTTTGTTAATTAACTGGACTGAGCGGTGATGCCCAGCTCCCTCCAGCCCATCACAAGCCTTGGGCTGAATGCTGGGCCATGCACTTTGTCCTTTCTGATGTCTTTTTTTGCCTGGGTCTCTTGCAGGGGACAAACGAGTGGTGAAGCTCTACCTGAAATCCAAGGAGACGGGGAAGAAATTTGCCTCCGTGGATTTTGTTTTCTACAACTGCAGCGTCCATCAGTCGTAAGTGGCCTGGACTTTGTGGGAGGGCTCCAGGAACAGATTGGTGGGATGGTGTGAGAGTGGAAGAGGGAGTTCTCAGCTTTGTGGGTGCTGATGTTGCAAGAGGAAAGGGCAGTTGAGTACAGGGGTGTTTACAGTGAGAAACCTCCTCCTTTTGCCTGTGTAAACTGGGATGGTGACCAGAGCACCCACAGTTGGTTTGGGTGTGTGGGAACATGTAGCGTCAGGACAGAACCTCACGTAAAAACAGGGCTTTGGGTTTGGCAAAACTTTGGAAGAAAAAGAGTTTACTGCACTGCACACTGTAGAAATCAATCTGTGTGACTGAAAATGCCAAGCGTCTTGTTATTCCTGGAAACAGTTAATAGGAGTGACTTGGCCATGCAAAAGGAGAAGCCTGTACTTTCCTGCCACGGTACCTGCTTCCCAGGCTTGCTGGAGAGGGAGCTGGAAAGTTACAGCAACATGGGATGGAACATGCCACATGTCCTGGGGCATTTACCCAAGAATTTCCTAAGTGGAAGTAATTGTGAATTTGCTTTCTTGTCAGGCTGCCGTGAAATCTACTCCTGCAAGCGTTTTTAGACAGCTTGAGATATGCGTTTGATAAAATAGAGGAGGTGTGGATTATTGATGTGCTGTCTAAGCAAAGTGTCTAAAGTCTCAAACCACAACTCCTGATGAGGAGCTGCAGACAGTGTTCTTGAGCAGTGGGGGATGGCTGTGCTGTAGGAGCGTCAGAGCTGATGCTGCTGGGGTGTGTTTGGGCAAAGAATTTGGAGCTCAAGAATGCAAGAGATTTCATTACTCTGCCAGAAACCTCCCATGGATGGTGGCGCTCCAGCTGATCAGTAATTATAGATAAGCAAATGCCAAGTGATCTCTTTTGAATGTCTTTTTGCAAAGTTTTGAGCCTGGCTTGAGGGCTCTGCTGGAGTTTGCTCCTCCAAAGCCTGTTAAGAGTTTCCACTTCGATCAGGGAAGAGCAGGTGAGATGCAGGTGCCCTGGCTGGGAACCCACCCACAGTGAGCTCCAGGAGGGATGTGTCAGAGGAGAGCCCCTGCAAAGCTCCTTCATCACAGGGATTCCTTCCCTCCTGCTCTTTGCACAGGGAGCAGGGCTCCTCCTGGAAGCGCTGTGCTGGTGAGGGAGGAGAGACTTTGCAAACTTGACTTTCTCCCTCACCTTGACTCTGAGATGAGCTTTGTCTCCCTTCACGTCCTGTGGTTTCAATAACATTAGCTCAGCTTTGGCTCGGGCTGGCTGCATGTCATTATTTTGCAAATCAAAAAGCAGATATGACTTTTATTTTTCTAAATGAAAGAAAGATGACTTTTAAGTACAAATGGCATCATATTTAGTCCAATCAGCGGTCTGGTGGGAAGAGGTGGTGGGGGAATTGGCATTTTATTTTATGTGCCTGACACAGGAGGGGAAAAAACACCCTACCCCCCTGAAACAAACCTACAACAAAGAGCCTGACTGATTTATTACTGCGTTGATGTTTAATTTTGGATGCATTATTTAAAAAGGCTAATTATGGATGCATTAATATTTATGGACTCCAGTTGAAGCTGATAGAAAAGTCCATGTTCTAAGCTGGTGAACATTATTATTTTTTTTTTACGTTAAGAGTTTTAGGGTTTGGAGTTAGTTTTAACTATGTGACCTGCAGTTGAATCGTAGCCAAAGAGCATGACAATACCTCCTGGGATGATGCAATACTTTTAAATACCATTTGCAGACAGGCGTCTTTAATGGATCTCTCTGGAGTTAATAGCCTTTCAGATCCAGGTTTCATATTTTGTGGAGGAAAATCTATACATCAGCCTGATAAATTCTGTATTAGGAACAATATGCTTTTCCACGAGGCTAATGTTTTTCCTGTGGAGATCTCTGATCACTGTGCGTTATGTTTTCTTTTTATATTTGGGCGGCTTTGCTGAGGTTGGAAGGCAGAGTTCTGCGTGTCGAATCATTTCTCAGCTGAGGACAAAGTGTTTGGGTGAGATTTTTCAGATGGTTGTGGAGAGATGGGAGGCTTGTGAGGCAGCTCTTTGCTGATGTCAGCTGGGGTAGCTCCAAGGGAAGCCAACGCAGCTCCACCGTGTGCACCAGGGAGAATCTGATTTCTTGTTTTCGGCAGACATCTGGAAAGGCATCAGCAAAATGCGGGCTGTGGGGCTGGTCCTGCTGCTGCATGAGCATCCCGGCTCTCTTATTTCCCACCACCTTGACAAGTCTTCCCATGCATTTTCATGTGCCTGGTCAAGGGAGGGATTTGCAGAAGGGAAGATGCTTCTGATCACTTCTACGGGAGAGGAGGGTACAGAGGGGGTTTTGCTGCCTGTATGTTTGGCTGTGATGTTCTGGGCTGAGGGGATGTCTTCCAGGTAGAGCTTCAAAGCTGTCCCATCTGTTAATGCAGGGCTTTATGCCTGTGTGATGGAACTGTCCCCATCACAGACCAGCGTCAGTGGCTCCTGGGGTACTTTGTGCAGGGTCCCTGAGAGCCCTGGTTTGGAATTTTCGTTCCCTCTGGGGCTTCATTCCTTTCCAGGAGTCACCTGGGCAGCTTCTGGAGGTCCCAGCTTTGTGTACTCAGGGCTCCTGTGGGGCTCAGGCAAGTGTTTCCAGGCAGTGGCATCTTTTGGGCATCCTGCTTGTAAAGGCTTGCACATGAGGCAGGGGATGCTTCTGGCTGAGCTGTGGGAGATGCACTGAACAGGGGAGTGGAAACCAAGAGTTCAATGTGGGGAAATGAGGCCCTTGCGAAGAGGGATGTGGGTGGCAGAGGGTCTCTGCCAGCCCACAGCAGGGGAGCAGGGCTGCCCACAGGCTTGTCTGCAGCTCCTGGGGACAGGCTCTGGTTCCTGCAGTGGAGGATGAGATGAAAACCCCGTGGCAGGGACTGGGTGGATTCCCTCGAGGGATTCCAATGGGACGCCGATCAAGTGCAGGCATTTAAAGGCTGCTCGGCACCTTTGATTGTGTAATGAATCAGCCCGAGTCCAGCGCGTGCACGGGCAGATGTTGAGGTCGTCTTTGTCAGAGTTAAACGCCTTCTTCAAAGCATTTGTGGGGAAATGAGTCCCCTTTTAAGATAAAGATGTAATACCAGGCTCCCTGCCTGCCTCTGGCAGAGCTTGCCGGCGAGGTGGGTGAGCAGGGAATCCTCATGGAAAGCTAGTGAGCAATTCCAGGGAATACTAAGATGTATTCGTTTCTTCCCGCTTTTTCCATGTTTCCTCGCTGGATTTCTCCTCTGGAAACTCTGTTTCATAAATCATGTTGTGGCTTGGCATTTTGGAGTGTGTGGCTGTGGGAAGGGAGCTGGCAAGTGGAGTGGGATGGGGAAGAAGATGAGAGCTTTTGGTGCTTCTTTCAATTCTGTGGGCAGGTTTTGCAGAGCTGCTGTTTTTTCAAGCACCAGCGTGCCCAGTGCATCACCAGCATGTCCTGCCACTGCAGTGTGGAAGCAAAAATCCAGGTGGTGGCACAGGGAAAGGGGGAAAATCATGTCAGCAAGTCTGATTCCAAGAGGGGATCTGAGCATCCTGGAAACCTGTCTCGAGTCTGGGAGGTGGTCATGATGCCACCAGCCTTGTGGTCGTGCCTCACTGTAGTGACAGTTGTGACACCCATGTCCTATCAGCTGCAGGGTGCTGAATTTCTCTGAGGCTAGAGCAAGGGCAGACATGCCAAATGGCTCTAACTCCTCCAGGCTGGAGAGATGTGACTCTGCTGTGTCTCCATCCCACAGGTCAGGCTTTCCCTGTAAGCCTCCATTAAGTAAATGGGATTTTAATGCATGTCCCAAGGGCTGGGAGCAGTGGGGTTGTGCCGGTAAGGCAGGGCTGGGCTGTTCTGGTGACTGAGGCACCCGTTGGCACCCGTGGGACAATGCCAGCCCTTGTGCCTTGGCTCTTCTCTGCAGCCATTCTGTCTGCCTGCACATGGCATGGCTGCTTCTCTGTTGGCCCAGTGCTGCTCATTTCCAGATGCTTACAGATGCTTTCTTTTCAAAGGCATGGACAGATGGCTGCAAGCAGTTGAGTGAGTGCATCTGAGTTTGCATGGCCGAGCTGTGTGGTGGTAACAGATCCCTGTGTGTTCCTGGGCGGGGGCAGGTGGAAAATCCTGTAGGATGGCCCCAGAGACAGCTCAGGATAACCTGGTTTATGTCATGTATGTTGTGAATGAGGAGGGCTGGTACAGCCTGGTCTTACATTTCAGTAAGGGAAGGCAGCTGAGGGTGTTTCAAGAGAATTATTTTAAAACCCAGGGCATGATTCTGCATCCTCCAGCATGATGGTGGATGCTCTGGACCACCCTGTGAGTAAGGACCTTGGCAAAACCCAGCAGAGATGGAAAAGCATTGGGTTGGTGCAAAAGGAAGGGCAGAAATGGATTGAGATGGGCAGGGATGGAGGGAGGTGGGAGCTGACTCCCACCCCACACCTTTCCTGGGCACCAGTGGGGAAGCTGCCTGTAGGTCCGTGTAGGGGCTGGGGGACACGGACCGTCTGGTTCCACTGCTCTTCAGGATCTTCCCTTCTCCCTAGGGTAGAGAGATGGATATAAAGCCCAAAGCACTGCAGTTCAGCCCCTCAACCCTGACAGCTGCTGCTCCAGATGCAGGCTGTGCTGGAGCTGAGTATTCACTAAGGATGCATCCTCCTGCCAAGAGGAGATCTGAGGAGCAGTCGGGGGGCTCACAGGCGGCTGTGCTGTGCCTGCACAGATGCTGTTTTCATCAACACTGTGTTTATAATTTCCCTTCTTAATGGACCTCCCCTGCTCTGCTCTTGGTGCCGTTCAACTTCCCCCTGTCCCTCCTCCCTGCCCTTCACTCTATGTCCTTCCTTCCTCCAGGGACGTGCTGCGCTGTAGAAATAGCCTCAGTGTCTGTTGTGTGTGTGCCGTGCTCGCACCTCCTGTCCCACTCACGTTTGCTGCTCAGGCTTATCTCACTCCTGTGGATGCTGTTTTTGTTTTCTGCCCTCGCTGTTCAGTGTGATGAAGAGCTTTGTGCTCCTTTGGGCACGTGGCATGCCTAGGGCTGGGAGTGCAGGAAGGAGAGTGAGTGAGGAGCCTGAATCCAGCACTGCTGGCTCTCCACGCTATATCAGCTACAGCATTGCTTTGGGTCATGTGTGGAGACAGCTGTGACCTCTCCATGGTCACTGGAGGTGCCTGCACACCCAGGGAGGAGTCAGTCCCTGAAGCTGCCCCTGGATCTGGGCTCATCCTGCAGTGATGCTTTTGGCCCTGCACCCACCCTGGCGAGGTGTCTTTACTGTCCTTCTGCCCTCTCTCTGCCTCTGCTTCTCTACAGTCCTGTCAGGTGTTTCTCTAGGATGGCCTTATCAAGTCTGGGGTCATTTATGGGAGTGGAGGGGAGCAGTGCTGGGAGTTTTTGGCCCAGCTGGTGGGGTGAGGTGTGGGCAAGCGTGGGGGCTGTGGGGAGGCTCTGGCTTTGACCCTGGAGCACTCAAACTTGGGCAGAGCTGCTTTGTTGCCTGCAAGGATGCCTCCTCTGGCTGGGGGAGGTTTCAGGCCAGCAGTGAGCCTGGACTTGTTTTGGAATGGGGCGCTTGGCACAGAGTGACCCTGAAATGCTGCTCTGAGGCTGGTGCCATGCCTCTCTCACGAGGTCATCAGGAGACAAGGACAGCACTGCCAGTGGGTCTGGCTCCCTTCCCCTGCCTCGCCTGGGCTTCATCTCCACCAGCACCTGGCAGGGCTGGGGAGGAGGCAGATGGGGAACAAGCTGTGGGTCCCTATCAGTGCTGCACCCCCACCATCGGTTTTCTGCCTCACTGGGCTTCTTGCTCTCCTGGCACGCTTTGGGGAGGGGGAACACTTCAACACATGAAGGAGAGCCTCCCTCTAATTATCAGGAGTGATGAAAGCCTCTTAGGCAAGAAGTGATGAGGGAAGAGTGCCTGACCGTGGGAAGGAGAGAGACGGCACAGATGGCATCATGCTGCCGAGCAGCCTGCTCCTGTGCCAGGAACAGACAGCAGTGGCACACGGACCCACCGGGATACGGACACTCTGGGACACAGCCCCAGCCACGCTGCCCAGCCTGACCAGCAGCCGGGGATCCCTGCCTCAGCTCCTGTCCTGGGCTTTGGGCAGCCTTGCAGGGCACTGTGGTGGTCAAACAGCCATGCTGAGGCCAGCAGCACTGAGGCAGGCTGTGAGCAGGGTTTCACCACGTTACTGGCATCCGAGTGCTGACTTACTCACCACTTTGACCCGGGCAGGCTCTAAACACAGCAGAGATGCTGCAGAGCAAGGTGTGTGTGGTGACTCTCACAGGGGCATTTGATGTCCTTATGGCAGAAGGAGAACCTTGGCAGAAGGGAGAGGGTGGAAACCATCTCCGAGGATGGGGCTTTAGGAGTGGTTCAGTTAAGTTAGAAGCAACTGGGAGAGCTAAAGTAGGGAGGGGAAACCACGTCAGGGTGCACATGGAGGATAACCTGAGATCCTTTGACAAGTGGAGACCAGGAGACCAGCTGGGACCTGCAGTAATTAAATGGCAAAGGAGACCCTCAGGTGAGGAGGGTCTAGAAATAGCCAAGATTTGGCTTTGACCCTGAAGAACTGCAAAGTGGAACTGCAGTTGTCGGGCTGGGGTGCCCAGGGCAGGGCTGAATTGGGAGCTTCACCCAGCTGCTTTGAGGGGTGGTGGAAAAGGGAGGTGGTGGAAAGGTGGTGGAAAGGGGACTGGGGAGTCTTTTTGCAGACCCTGAAGGACCTGGTGACTGGAAAATTTCTTCTCTGGAGGATGGTGGGGGCAATTCACGGGAGCTTGTGCCCCAGCTTGCTGGTTGTGCCCCAGCATGTGGCTTGTGGCTGCTTGTGCTTCTCTCTTAATGACCTCTCTGGGGCTACGCTACTCCCATGAGGATTAATCTGTATGTTCCCTGTCCTGCCCCTCCATATCGTGGATTTATCTGTCCACTGGTCCTGCTTGAACCCTTAGCAGGAGGGCAGGAGCTGTCCTTTGGCTTTGTGTTCTCTAGTCCCCCTACCCTCTGCACCTCCCTCCATCAAAGCAACCAGAGATAGGAGGCTGTGGCTCTGCTTTTAAGTTGAATCTCTGCAGCTGAAATAAAATTGCATATATTTGCATAAGGAGCATCTCAATTAGCATATTTGTGGGTAAAGCTAAAAGGGCTGTTCATTTGGAAGTGAAAATGTGAGCGAAACATGGAAATGACTTCCAGCCCCCTTTGCAAGCAGCTTAATTAAATATTTCCTTAGTGTGTGCGCATGGATTTGGGAAGCTCTTGCTGTATCTGCAATGGTGTGTGAAACCCCCGGGCAGGCCAGGAGCCCTGGGCCTGCAAAGCCTTGGGTGTGTCTTTGCACCCTGGGCTGCCCTTACCCTGTGGCTCCCACACCTCCAAAGTGATAATTCTTCTGGAGGGCGAGGAATTTAGCGTGCCAGGCTCTGCCACCAAGGATCTCTTCTCCAGGAAGATTGTCTTTCTGCTGCCTCACAGGGCCATGCTGTGTTTTCCTGTCATTTCCCAGGGGTAGAGGCAGAGAGGTAGCTGTGATTAGGAGCAGGATTGGGCTGGGCAGGGCTGCCTGCCTCCTATCAGGGCTGTGTTCAGGGAAAGAGCCTGTCTTTGTTTAAATATAATTGCTTTGGGCCTGATCCTTTTGATGCTCGGATCAGTGAGGAGCAGGTATGAGCCTTCTAGGAGAAAACTAGTGTTGCTGCTTTTTTCTTTTTTCTTCTTTTTTCTTTTTTCTTTTTTTTTTTTTATCTTTTTAAGCCAGGCTGATTATTTTTACTGCCTTTTAGCTTATGCCTCAGCAGCTCTCCCATCTCCTCCCTGGGAGAACAGCTTGGGCTGCACAGACACGCCTGGTGCAGACCCGCCCTGTGAAGGCTCGTGCACTAAATGCAGGACCTGTCTGCTATTTTGCCCCCAGGCAGCGTGGCAGGGGGGCTCAGCCCCTTCCCTCCTCACAGGGGTGAAACCCCCAAAGGCCTCCCTCCAGCTGTGGGATGCCCTGTGTCTGCAAACAGGGATGCCTGCGAGGGGGTTAGCAAGGGGACAGGCTGTCGAGGTGCCACTCCTGTGAATGGCTGTGGGACTCTGTGTGTCCCCTCCTGCTCTGGGGAGAGTCATCAGGTCCCTGGGGCTGGTTTCTTTGGTAAGAGGAATGGAAAGCAGAGCATGGGAGCTCCTGGCATCCCTGGGTCCTCAGCATACTCCCAGAAGAGATGGGGAGAGGGGAGCAGGAGTGATCCCTGTGCACAAAGAGCTCCAAGAGGAGGCTGGGGAGGGAGATGGAAGCGTCTGGGGCTGGGGGGGGGGGGGGTGGAAGCCACAGACACAACGCACGCGCGGCTGTGGAGGGCTGGGGCTGAGGGGGCTGAGGGAGGGGGTCACACACAACCTATTGTGAGCGGCTGAAAGGCGCTACAGTCCCGAAATGTTAATCTGACCCAACCTTTCGCCAGTTATAATTTTCTTCTCAGTGAGCATGCATTAATCTGGCCCTTTCTCCCCTGTTCCCCTGCGGTGCAGAGCCCTTGATGTGCTGCCTCTTGCTAAAATTGCCTTTCAGTGAACCCAAATAAAGCTCCCGAAGTCTGGAGCTCTGCCCCTGCTGGAGTGGGGCAGGCAGGGTCAGTCTGCCAAGAGGAGGAGGGAGCGTGGCCTTTTCGGCTGGGACACAAATCCTGCAGTGCCTAAAAGGCCATATCCCCCCACCCTGCTGTGGGCAAAGCCTGGGGGTTCGGGTTGTGCAGGCATCTCCCTCCCAGCGCATGGCCTGTGCCTCATGGCTAAGGGATCCTTTCCACCCCGAGGTACAGGATCACCTACAGATGCTGTCCTGCTGAAGCATCCCAAGAAATGTCCCTGTGGGCTCTGCCTCGGTGCTGCCCTGATGCTGCCCACTTCTCTCCTTCTGCAGCTGCCTGTCCTGTGTGAACGGCTCCTTCCCCTGCCACTGGTGCAAGTACCGCCACATCTGCACCCACAACGCTGCCGATTGCTCTTTCCTGGAGGGACGCGTCAAGCTCTCTGAGGTAAGACAATGTGCGACTGCTCCCCTTACCTGTTTGGGTCCTGTCATGGCCCCCTGCCCTCTGGGGAAGGGTTTAGAAGAAGGAAAACTGCTTCAGAAACCATTCTCACTGCCTCTCCTGGGATGCTGGGACTGCCTGAGAAGCAGTGAGGGAGGAAAGGGAAGTCCTGACGGGACCGTGTGCTGGTGGAGAGAGGCTGTGTGGCTTCGGAGAGGCAGCTTGGGAAGTCAGGTGAAGCCCGGAGCACTTAAGGCTGAATGAAAGGAAAAACAAAGGCAGAGACGCTAAAGCATTATCCTTTGATGTTTGTGAAGGGAGCAAGCTTGAACTGTCATTGCAGAACAACTTGTTTTCAGAGAGGGGAAGGTTGAAATCTGTAATACAAACTGTTTTGCTGCACCTCACGCCTTCTTCATCTCAACTGCTTTACTAAGGAACATGTTCTTTTGTGGGGGCTCATCCTGTGCAGCATCCGTGCCACCCACTGGGGAAACCTGCCTGAAACTGGCAGGGTGTTTGCAGGATGTCCTGCTGTCCCCAGCCTGTGGTGGCATTGCTGGCTGCGTGGGTTGGGTCTGGAGATCTGGCAAGCCACTGCTGGCTCTACAGTAAATGCTGATTTGGATCCTGAAGGGAGAGTTACAGGAAGGAAAGTTTCTCCTCTGTCCCTGTTCTAAAAGGAGGCTCCAGTTGAACTTATCTGGGTTTCCCATTGCCTGTATATGGGCCCAGGGAAGGGTCCTGCTGCTTCCAGGGGAATTTGCTAACCCAAGAAAGTTGGAAAAAGCTGTTTTCTTCTAGCTTGTGAAGAAATCCAGTGAGTGATCTGCCTGTCTCAGGCATCCCAGCAGCCTGCTCCTGAGATCACGCTTCCAGCCAGCCCTGGCGTTGCTGCTGCAAATGCAACATGTGGTGTCCACACCACTGGAGCCCAGCAGCTCTCATCTGCCCATTCCCCTCAGTAAGGCCATGGCATCTGCCCCCCTCCCTGCCAGGCCAACCCCAAAGCATCTGGCTGTACCCCACAGCGGTGTTGCCCTAGTGCAGCTCTCCCACGGACTGACTGCTCAGGAACTTGTGTCACTCCCCAGTGTGAACAGGGTGTCCCCCAGCAGACCTTTTGGCCACACTGGGAAATGGACCAGCGCCTATTTGAGGTTTGGATGCCCTGGCTCAGCCTGATTGCACATTAGTGTGGCCTCAGCAGTTCCCAGCAGGGATGGTGAGGCACCCTCAGACCAGCTGCTGCTGTGGGCTGTGTGACCAGGCTGGGATGAGACATCCTGTCCCCATCCTTGGCCATCCTGGTCCCCAGCAGGGTGGTGTGGTGGGTGGGGGGGCTTGGTGCCAATCCCATAGCACCACTGGGCAAGTTAATGGTAGACATCCAGCCCCATCCTCTCTGCAGGAGGGTTATTTTAAGCAGGATTTGGTCTGTCTGTGTTGGCTGGAGTGTCGTGGGCACTGGTCAGGAAATGCAGGGACAGAGGGTAACTCTGTCTCTACTCCTTCCCACGGGTGTTTTGCCACGATTTCCTGGGTGGGAAAGTGGTTGTTTTGTAGGAAAACAGAGTGACCCATGGCACTCTGTCCTGGGCATGCCAGGAATGTTTGTCTGGTTTTCTGGGGGTGGCAGGGCTGGAATGGGGCATGGGTAGGAGCCACTACTCACATAAATGTGCCTGGAAATGGTGACAGCAGGAAGGATGTCCCTGTCCACTGCTGTGGAAGCTTTAAAGCCCAGGCTCTGGAGATTGGCCTCCTCTGTGGCTTTGCTGGGGGGTGCAGGGCTGGGGAAGAGGTGATGAAGCAGCCCAGGCTGCTGTTCATTTTTTCCACTCACGATGTGCAGTGGTGACCAGAGGGTGGTCAGTGATGGACATTGGAGCATCCCATCCCAGAAGGCTGCTCTTCTGTGACAGCCCCTGCTGATGCAGAGCTGCTGTGGAGGGTGAAAGGCTCCTGGACTGGGGGGATGAAGTGTGTTGGTTTAGATTAAGCAGGTTCGTCTTTGTTCTTCATTCCCCATCGGTGGGAATGGCTGAGGACTTTGTGAAGGAACATCAAAGCTGGGGTCGGGCCCGTCCCAGACTGCCTTCATCCTATCTCTGCTGATGCACAGCCTTGCAGCTGGAGCTGGGAGCTGCCAGAGAAACTCCAATGGCAGCATTTGCAGTGTGATTCTAAAGCTCTTACCTCTCCAGACAAACCCGGACACCCATGTCATGTTCTCATCCAGCTGGAAAAATGGTTTTAATGGAGAAAATCCAACTTGTGTGATATTTGGGAATTTTTGTGAGTTGGGGTCTTGCTTTTCTGCTCATCCCATGCCTTCATAGCTGCCTCCTCCTGAGGCCTGGGACTCTGCTGGGAGGGGCTATTTTTGGCAGGACACAGAGCTCTGTGGGCTGTGCAGAGTGTTCCCAAGGGATGGAAGAGCTGGGCAATGCCGGAGCCAGTTGTGTCAGCAGTTGGACTTGCTCAGAGGGGAAATGAGTCGTCCTTGTACCCCCACCCCTCCGGGCACCCTGGGCGCCCACCAGCACCAGGTGCTTCCTGTTTGGGCACAGGCTGACATTTTTGCTGGATGAGACACTTCTGCTGGCAGATGTGGAGTGTGTGACATCATGAGGGGATTCGGCTCAAACCGCGAATCGGCAGAATGAGCCCTCCTGCCTGTGTGGGGAGAGGGACACACGTGCCTGCTGTGCTCCCTGGGCACCAGCCTGCAGGCAGCCATAGTGAGCCCAGCCCGGGGGGGCATAGACTAACCCACCACCCCAGCTGCACTGTGGCAGTAATTACCAAAAAAAGAGGAGATGGAAGTGTTGGAGAGTGAGCCAGGAGTTAATACTTGCCAAGTGTGTATGTGCCCCGTGGGGAAGGCTTGTGCCACCCCTGGGGTCTCCCTGCAATGTGGAGGGGATCAAGCAGGTGGGGGCTGCTTCCTCTGACAGCACTTCCAAGCTGGGAAATGGTGGGGAACAACCACTGTGCAGTCGTGGAGACACTCCATGGAAATGGCAGCAGGCATGAGGTGTCTCCCCACTGTGAGTCAGGCTGATTGTGGAAGGGGGGGAACTGAAGACCCCTGTGCAGAGTGGTAGCTGTGATATGGAGCAGGGAGGTGGCAGAGCAGTGCCAAGGATCCCCAGACTGCCCCAGCCCTGTTGCCATCTCCAGGTTGGGGCTAACACTATTGTTTCTCTCTGCTTTTATTTTGTTTAGTATGTTTTGGAGATAAATAGTTTCTTCCCTTGAAAACTGTGCTTTTGGGGAATACAGACTTGTTAAGAACAGAAAACCCAAAGAGTAAAACTAGTTGGGTTTTTCTGTCAATATTTGCTAAATGAAACAATTTCTTTTTCTTTTCTCTGCATTGTTTGAAAGTTAATTAATCATAGCGGCTGAGATAAAGCCTGGCACTTTGCAAGGTCCGGCCTGGCTTGCTGCGGGGTGGCAGGAGACAGCTGGGCAGCCTTGGTCACACATGGCTGCTGGTGGCCTTGGGGCCAGAGCTGCCCCTGCAGCTGCACTGTGGCCACCAGAAGCTTTGTGAGAGCAGTGGAGTGGCTGTGTCCACGGCATTTCTGTTTTTAAAGCAGCTCACATGTTATTCCCTCCTGATGTTATTTCAAGCCAACACTCCCAGGAGTAGCTGCCGTAGGTGTGAGACCTCTGCCCGACTCAGCAAAGGCAGCGTGGGATTGCATCAGGCTGTTGTTGCCGAAGTGTCACCCACCGGGGCTGCAGAGCTGTTTTGCTGCCTGAGCTCATTTATTTTTGCTCCCTCCTGCTCCCCTGTGCTTTGCACACAAGAGTCACCAGCTCCCCTGGAGCAGCTGGGAGCCCACGGCTATTAAAAGTGGAGTGTTTTGCCCTCCCAATGTCTCCTTCCCCAGGGGCTGGCAGGGAGGTGTTTTCCTCTCCACCTCGGGCTCAGCAGCATCCCCTGGCTGGAGGCACTGCCTGCTGGGCAGCCTGCAGCCGGGCTGGGTGGGGTGACACTGCTCCAAGCTGGTGCAGATAGAAGCCGCAGCAAAATTTGCTGCAGAGCAGGTTCTCTGCCACACTGCAGGAGCACATTGCTGTATCAAAGAGGGAAAATGCTTTTCTGTCCACTTGAGAAGGAAGGGGGATGGAAGCTGTAAGGGAAACAGGAGGGCTGAGCAGATAGCTTGACAATGCACAGCCCAGTGGGCATTAATTCTGAAACCTACTGGCTGCAATGATGGCATTGAAGTCCATGTTGTTACCAGTTGGCCCAAACACATGTTGCTGTTGCGGTGCCAAGTTACAGATTCCATAGATGCATCCTCTCCACACCTCCCACCTAAATCAACCTGAGCTGTAGAAAACACTCTACATCTGCCCTGCCACCAGATTCCTTTGTGCTCTTCTTTCCTGTCTTCAGGGCTTTGGGTAGAGCTGGTTTGGGGTTGCTGCACATGAGGATTTTCTCAAGCATGAGCTCAGGGTGGTGTTTTTGCAGCACATTTCTAAGCCTGCCAGCCAGGAGAGGGTCACAGGGGTGCTGGGGGAGGCTGCACAATGTTCCCATCTCATCGGCTGCCTCTTGTTCCCCTTGCAGGACTGCCCTCAGATCCTGCCTTCCACCCAGATCTACATCCCCGTGGGTGTGGTGAAACCCATCACCCTGACAGCCAAGAACCTGCCCCAGCCGCAGTCAGGCCAGCGCAACTACGAGTGCATCTTCCACATCCCCGGCAGCACCACCCGCGTCACCGCCCTGCGCTTCAACAGCACCAGCATCCAGTGCCAGAACACCTCGGTGAGTGTGCCAGGAGCTGTCCTCGGCAGGGGCCCTGGCTGTGGACTGCTCCTTCCTGCCTGCCCCGGGACCATCCTGGCTCGTTGCATGGGCAGCTTTGCTCTCTTGCCCGCAGGTTATAGGGGTTTCTGTTCATTGTGGGGTGTGAGGCGGGCTCCCCGCCACTTCCCCCAGGTGCATTGGGAGGCTGCTTGGGGTTGTTCCAGATAGGATCAATGTTGAAGTCACCAGGCTTTAGGAGCACTTCCAAGGAAATTGGGTTTGCAAAGCTGAAGAAAGTTGCCTGGACTGGAGCCAGCTGGGCCCAGATGTGCTGGAGCCACCCCCCCCGTAAATCTATCCCACTTTACAGGCAGGATGGAGCTAACACCTCTGTGTCCCATTGCACACATGGAGTCCTCCACATGCAGCTGTGCTTGCCAGCCCTGCAAGCGCTTTCCCTCCTTCCCTGCAGCCTCTGTCTGTCCCTGACTCCATCCCTGATCTGACCAGCAGCTGCCTCCTTCCCCTGCCTGCCTGCCCTCCATCCCTTGCTCCCTGCATCTCTCCCTGCCTCTGTGTCCTTGCCCCCTGCAGCCCTGTCACTTCAGCTCTCTCCTGCAGGCATCTCTGCCTTCTCTGCCTTCTCCAGGCACCTTATCTCCTAAGTGGGAGAGGGTTTTGCAGCCCTGGGTGAGTTGTGTCTGTGCTCCTTGCTGTGCACCAAGCCCATGAACAAAAGCCACTCTGGGTGCTGATGGCCCCACCGGGAGCTGCTGTTGCCCAGCTCCTCAGCTGCCCACTGTGCTCTGCAGTGACCTGTCCTCATCTGAATGGAGCCAGCCCCTCCCTTTGCTCTCCCATTTAATCCTTTTAAAATTTGTTTTTCATCTCTCATACTGTGAAAGCTCATTTGCAGCCTAACACCAGCGCCGATCCCTGCTCCCTTTGGTGGCAGAAGTGACATTTAGAGGCCATTTAAGATGAGCACTGGCTTCCTCCTTCCTCCAGTGATCCCAGGGCTGCAGAGCCTTTGGACAGAAGGAGCATCCTGAGTCATTGCCTCCTGCCCTGGGCAGCAGTCCTGGGGGGATGCCGTGCAGCCAGTCCAGTCTCCTGCCAGGTCTCCTCTGCCTGGAGCTGGCAGCTGCCTCCTGCCCAGTTCTGTAGTGTGGGGTTTTGGTTGAGGTTATTCCAAAGCAGTTTGGGATATGTGTGCTGCAGGATGCTCCCTGTAGGGAAGTGCTGTGGCTGCACAGTGCTGACAGCAGCAGCCTGATGGCTCCTGTGGGGTGTCGAGGAGAGGTGCCTGCATCAGAGGAGAGCCTTTACATAACAGAGATGGAGCTTGCAGAGAGGCTCTGATCGATGTGGGCTTATTTCTCCTCAGTGAGTTTAAATTTGTCAAGGAGGGAGATTTTAAAGCAGAATGAATTCTCTGTGTTTCCCAAGGGATGCTGTGGCTGCCAGGATTGGTGTCATGAGCTGCATGGCCTCTGCAGCTCTTCTCCAAAGGGATAGGAGAGCTGGAACGAGCGCTTTATCCTGGGCTGACAGTGGTGGATGTTTGCCCTGGAAATTGTCAGGGATGCCGTGAAAACAGCACAAATTGTCAGAAGAGCATGTATGAGGTGTTGTGAGGTGCATGGGGAGCAGGTAGCAGCAGCTCCATGGGGCTGCAGTCTGGAGCAGCAGATGCGGCTTTCGGGTGCAGGGTGGCTTCACAAAGAGAAAAGGAGAGTTTTGACTTGAAAGAAGCCGCTTTGCTTTTAGGGTCTACTTGCCTGCTTTAACATTTGAGGGCATTGAGCCAGGCTGCATTATGGTGTGGGGGATTCAGATTCACACTTGTGTGGTGTTTGTCTCCTTCGTGCCTTTTTGCAGTCCATCTGGCTGCTTGATAGTGCTTCAGGCTCTCCCAGCCATGGCCCAGTGGCTTCTTCCATTGCACTTCATCCTTTGAGTTAGGATTTTGGTGTGGTGAACGCTGGCGAGTAGAGATATAGGAAAAGGATGACATCTTCCCAGCCAGCAAGTGAAGGATGGATGCCAAAAGGCATTTAAGCACACATTGTTTCCAGGAGTTCAGTGGGATCTGAACAAGAAGTTAAATACTCTGTGGAATTAGGGATGCTTTCCTAAATCACTGGTGAATGAAAGGGATAATAAGTCAAGGCCCTTAAAACTCTTTGTCTTTTGTTTTAGTGCTTGTCAAACTCCAATGACTTGTTAGCACTTTGGAGAAAGGACATCTTGGTTAAATATTCAGCAATCCATTCATTAAGGTCTGAGTGTTGACTATAAACATCGTTTGAAACACCCAATAGATCTTTGGCAACCTCAAGGGAGACCAGCTCTGGTATTCCCCAGCATCCCAGGGCATAAACAAAGCCAAAAGAACCTTTTTTGCCTCCTCACTTTGGTCTCTTCTGCTCTTCAAAAAGAAAGCCACCCTAATGGTTTTCCACATGTATTGTAAAGATGCAAAAAGGAAAGACAAGCCTAACTAAGAAAATGAAGATCTTTGCCAATAAACTTTTTTTTTGCTAATTCATTGTTTATAATCTTCTGGAGGCAGATTTTTCCAGGCTTGCTTTTTGCAGCAGAGGATGGAGAAATGGTCACCTGTCTTAATGCATAAGGTTGATGCCACTGAGATTCATTTTCCAAATATCCTTGCCTTTGCCTGTTCTTTCCCATCTGACATCCCTCAACAGGGCTCATCCTCCTGATTCTGCAAAAATGAAACAGTTTTGCTGTTGAAAAGCGCCACAGTCCCGAATCTGCGCTAATGCTTGTAACCTTGGACTTGATCTGATTTAGTCCTGGCCTTTGCAAAATGACTACAGGTGTTTCTCGCTGTCAAGGGTTTGGCTTTTTCTCTGTAAAATGTTCCTCTTAAGGCTGAAATAGCCCCAGAGCTGCTCTTTCCCTTTAAATGTATAAATAGGAAGAACCCCATATCTTGTTTTCATGAGCTTGTTGTCTCAGCACTTTAAATTAAGCCTCATGCCTCAGTTATTTCCCTTTCCTTTTAACCAAAGTCCTACGTGGTGAGGAGCAGCTGTGTCACCTCCCTGGCTCCCTTTTGGCTCCTTTCTCACCAGTACCCCTGGCATGGAGAGCCCACCTTGCCCACTGTTTCTGCTGTGGCTGTGGAGGCTCCTGCCCTCTGGCCAGACTCGGGATGTTCACCCTGGGGTGAGCATTATTGCTGGGACAAAGTGATGTGGGTGCAGAGCAAGCTGGGCTGGCAGGGTGGGCACGTGTGGTACCCCAGTGTGGATGCTGAAGCCGGGCCCCAAGTGTGGATGCTGGGGAGTGAAGTAAGACCTGTCAGATTTAAGTTTTCTGGGTATTTTTTTGTTGCTGCAGAACCTGGGTGTTGCTCTGACATATTCCCAGGGTATCAGGTTCTCACACCCTGCTGGATTTGAGGCAAGAGGAATCCAGGTGAAGAAGCTTGTGTGTGATGGGGGAGAAAAGGAGGAGATCCAGAATGAGAGGCTGAGCGTTACCGTCAAGTTGTGCTGTTGTGCGGTATTTTACTCGGCCCAGGGTATATTTATAGAGCAACATAAATCATACACACATGCCCTGTTCTGAGCACTGCACACCTCCAGTATATGTATCTCTAATTAACCAGCCATGGAGAGGGAAGCAGGATTGGAGCCCACAGCCCCAGCTCCGTCCGCCAACAAAGCCGCGCTCTCCATCCTAGCGGTGCCTACATTTATCTTTCCTGCAGCAGTGTTTAAAGTGAAAAGGGAGTATCAGGAGAGTTTGATAGGATCCAATTAAATTCCAGCAGATAAAATAATGATGAATTGCAGTTGAGCCCTGGCGAGACGCGATGTACATTACTGCCGTCCCTGTAGCGCGGGGAAGGAGTTGAGGTCATCAACTACAGAAAAATAGGACACAGCTGCAGCCCAAGCGCTCCTCCAGAAATGCAGCCCAGGGGGATGGTGCATGTGGGAGTGAGGGGGGTTGCACAGGAAATTTGGATGTGTGGGTTTGCTTACAGAGGAGCAGCCCCTCTGCTGCCTTCCCCAGGGATGGGCTGGGCAGGTTGTGGCTAGAGTGGGAAGAATGCCCTGTGGTAAGGGATGTTGATGGCTGTGGGGCTGCCCTGCTCCTCTGGGCTGAGAAGGGCTAGGGCCTTGTCTAGTTGGCATGGCATTTGCAGGAGCATTCCAAAGTGCATCTCAGTGCAATCTGCCCACAGATTTGGGGTGTTTCCTGCTAGCTGCAGCTGTGTCCCCCGTGTGGCTCCCTGCAGGCACCTTCTCAGAGTGCCGAATCTTTCATCCCGAGGGAAGCTGGGTAGCTCTCAGTGCCTGTTGCTGCTAGCTGGTGGGTGGGTGAGCAGTGGGCTTCCTAGAATCAAAAGTGGGACTTTCAGGGCAGGTGACAGCTACAGCCCTTGTTGTGTGCAGGGCTGGTGGCATTCCCCACAGGGGGGCAGGGTGGATGTGACAACTGGAGATGTGAGAAGAGCATGAGGTTGGTGGTTGCTACTTGGGAAGATGCCTGAGGTAAGTTTTGGGTAAAGGGCCTTGAGAAAGGCTTAGTGAGGAGTTCTCTTGCCTGAGCTGCATCTCTGCAGAAGGAGACCTTGCTGGGAAGACCAGTATCCAGGTGGGTGGGGATGAAACATCCTCTGTCCTCCACATTCGTGTTGTAAGCTCTTGATGGAGGTACAGGGAGGCTGGCTGGGTTAGCTAAGGAGCCAGGCAGTTCTCATCTCGGTTGCTGACTCACTTGATGACATCTTTTCTCCCATCCCCTTCTGTGGGCTGTGCTGCATTAGAACACATCACTTTGGGTGCCGTTAGTTCGCTCTCAGGCTGTGCCTGTCGTTTTTTGCTCCCAGGGCAAACTTCCCTTTCCCACAGCTCATAGCAGCTGCCAAACCAAATCATCCTTTGGCACAGCTGGAGGTCCTGGGCACCTTTGTAGAGTGCAAGATGGTCTGATAGCAGGACTGCCTGGGTAGGTGCATCCCCCCACTCACACCCATCCTGGCCTACTCTCCTGCTGCTCATCCCAGTCTGCTGCCAGCCACAGAGATTGATTAACTGGGAAGTTAGTAACAGTTAAGTGTTTAATGGATTTTTAACACCATGTTAGCTCCGAGCAGGAAGGAGACAATGTGATGGGACCTGTCTGTGAGCTCTTTTTTGGGTCCCATAGGATGGACAGATTGGTAAGCACCCCCTGCCTGATCCCCACCAGTTGTGGGGCCTTCAGGAAGGTGGTTGCTGCTTTACTTGGATGCTGCTGCCTCCCTGGCTGTGGCTGTGCCTGTGGGTGGAGAGGCCATTTTTGTGCTTACACTATGGCAAGAGCAGCTGTGAGTAGGCCTTTTGGAAACACCTTTCAAAATACAAGATGCTTTGGAAATTAGAGAGGGATCTGATGGATCTCCAAGTCCAGGGAAGCCAAGCCCAGAGCCCCTGCAGCTGCAGCTCCTGCCCGTGCACAGCCAAGTCCTGACTCCAGCTCCAGCATCCTTCAGGGACCAGGAACAGCATCCAAGACACAGACCCACTGCTGTCTCTGCAGGGCAGGTGAGAGGCTGCTGACAGACACGCAGATGCCAAGGACACATTTTTCATTGATATCCATGTTCCCTTGGTGATCCCACACTTTGAACACCAGCTGAGGCAACGACTCCTGCTCTGCCACTTCCCTTCACACAGTCCTGTGCTCCCGCTGCTCCCTGCTGTCTGCTCCAGCTCCCTGCCACAGCAAAGTCAGCATCCTCAGCACCATGTCCTTTCTCAGAGGGAGGCAGTCTCTTGTGCAATTTGTCTCTTGCTGTCTCGGAACCGGTGCATGAGGGGTTAATATTCTCCCTCCTTCTTCCCCTATTCTTCTTCCTCCAACCCACCTCCCAGAAGAACTAATTTCCAAAAGCAGCCGGGGCAGAGAGATGCAAATAAGTGTTTTGGACAGCTGCAGGCTGGATGCCTTCCCGAGATGCCAGGGCCCCAAATGAGACATGTCAGAGTACAAATTGAAAATGCCAATTTCACTTACGCTGCCACGTGGCTCGTCACAGCTAAATTCTGCTCCGGCGCTGCCACCACCCTCCCCATCATGTGCTCCCTCCTGCTGCCAGGGAATGGTCTCTGCTCACTGCTAAGGGTCTGGCCAGCTCCTCATTGTGGTTCTGTTGAGGATGTGCTTGGGTGGGAGTAGGATAGGGCAAGGTGAACAGATCTGGACTCCTAGCCAGGTTCTGGCTTCATCTTCCCAAGCGTGGTGACAGGAATGCTGCTGAGAGGCTCTGGTGGTAGATGGTGCATGGTGGAGATGTGGTGAAGGTCATCTGAGCAAACGTGACAAGAGGTGCCATGTCTGGGGGCTGTGCTGGGGGGTGCTGGGGCTCTGCCTGCAGAGACGAGATGGTGCTGAAGCTGTTGGGTTTGCAGCTGGATGTGTTATGCCTGACAGCTGCTGTGTACGGCTGACCAGCAGCAGCCTTCCTCCCTGGGGAGGGCTGCATTTTGGGGTCTTCCACCCTGCGTTTGGGTGGACAAAGGATCACTAACCACAAGCTGTAGTGGAGGACCAGGCTTGGCTCTCATTGGCACCCTGTGGGGCTGAGCGAGGGGTGTGCTGCTGTAGCCAGGTCTCACACTGGGCGTGTGCCCCATTTTGGTGCCGTATCTGATGCTGGACTGGTGGTGCTGCCTGGCTGGGAGAGACTCAGCGCAGAGTCTTTGATGTGTGATGTGTGATGGTCAGCTTTGATGGTCAGGCGAGAAGGACCCAAATGTTGTTCTCCTGGGCATGGCTGGCTTCCTTTATGGGCCACACCCCTGTACCCCGTGCAGGGGTCAAGTAGAACAGACCCACTGCAGAGGGTCCTATGTGGGGCAGCAGCTGGGGCAGTGCTGGGGGAGGTGCTGAGGCCACCTCTTCCTGGTACAGCCTGGGGCTGTGAAAGGTGGTGCTGGGACTGGCTGTGACCACTGCCGGTGAATGGCTGCTGGTGCGTCCACTGCTCTCTAACAAACTCCAGCAACCCATGAATCATTCATTTAATCTCTCCTGACACGCCTGTCATTTTCTCAGGCGAGGAGCGGGGAATCTCTTGCCGAAGGAGGTCATTAGCTGTCAGGGATGGTTCCAACTGCCTTCCTGCCTCCGTATCGATTAAACCTCTCTGTCTGCATGCAGCGGCTTTGCAGGGAATATTGATGGTGCTGCTGGGGCTGGGACTCAGGTGTTGAGGCAGGGGTGAGGGGTCTGGGTGGGGAGAAGAAGCTGGCCAGGCTGGAAGGAGAAATGGAGGTGGATGTGTCTGGACAGCAGCAGGTCCTAGGACCTGAGTTTTGGGTGCCCTAAAGCTGAGGGGGTAGGATTCCCTGGTGTCACCTCCCTACATGGGAGCTCAGGGTGGTGGTGCCAGTCCTGAAATGGAGTGTAGCCAATGTCTGAGCATGGTGTGGAGCCAGGAGTGGGGCAACTGGGGGTGTGGTTTGGAGAGGAGGAGTGCTCTCTCCTGAGATCTGAAGGTTGCTGTGGCACTGGAGTGGTCCTTGGCTCTGTTCCACCCACTGCCATGTGGCCACAGCTTTATGTCATTTTGTTATGGGTGATGGGGCTGGAGGGGACTGCGAGGGACATCCCCCCACTGGCTGTCAAGGGTGACTCTACTGAATCCACTCCTGTGATGTACCCAGCCTGTCCTCCCCAAGCTTCACCAGTGATGACCATAATCCCAAATATTCAACGGAGCACCCCTGGAGTGGGGAGGGCGTGGAGACGGGCTTGGGAGCCTTGTGGGGAGAAGTACATCTGTGCTGCAGAGGCACCATCTGTTTCTTCCTCTTCCAGCAGCAGCAGCTTCAGACCTTTGAGCTGATGGGTTTTGGGTCTATTTAGAAACCCTCTGTTTTGCTGCTTTATCTTTTTTTGTCAGTCCAGCCCACTGGTTTCATGTGCTGTGACCAATACTTTGACGAGTGGCTGTCAGACCTGTTTGTTCCTAGCCAGCAAGTCCCAGCCAGGACCCCATCCCTCTCCTCTGGGCTGATGGGAGACATCCATGTAACAGGATTGTATGTCTTTCTATGCCCCTCACCAGGACATCTTGCTTCAACAATTAACTGGCTCTGCCTCCTTTCTGTTTCCTCCTGCAGTATTTCTACGAAGGGAATGACATCAGTGACCTGCCCGTCAACTTGTCTGTGGTCTGGAATGGGAACTTTGTCATTGACAACCCCCAGAACATCCAGGGTGAGTGAGGGATGGGACAGGACCTGGCTCAGTGCCCCCTCAGCCTCCAGCCCACCCTGTCTCTGACCATAGCTTGCACGAGTGCTTTGATGGGTTTCTAAGTAAGAGGCATTTTCCAAGAAGCTTTGGTAGACACCTTTGGTGTTGAGTCCAGGGTGCTGCTGCCTCCTGCCTGTGGGGGTTTGTCCCACTGGGAGTTGGTGGGAGGGGGCAAGAGCAGGTGCCTTTTGCCCATGGGTTGGGGAGCCCATGCTAACCCCGCCCTGCTCCTGCCATTGCAGCCCACCTGTACAAGTGCTCGGCGCTGCGGGAGAGCTGCGGGCTGTGCCTCAAGGCCGACCCGCGCTTCGAGTGTGGCTGGTGCGTGTCGGAGCGGCGCTGCTCCCTGCGCCAGCACTGCCTGGCCTACGAGAGCAGCTGGATGCACGCCAGCAGCGGCAACAGCCGCTGCACCGACCCCAAGATCACCAAGGTATGTGGGGACGGGCGGGTGGTGATGCCCCGTGCCGAGGGACTCTGATGGGGGATGGGGATGTGGATGGGGCTCTCCAGTGGCAGCTCACAGCAGCCAGATCTACTCAGTGTTTAGTACTTGAGTGTTTTTTGTCACCACTTTCATTTCCAAGGCTAAAATCCTCTCTCTACCACCCCCATGCAATGGGCTTTCTGGCTCATTTCCAAAATTCCAACCCCTCCTGCACATGACTGAGGGATCCAGGAAAGCTCTAAGTTGCTCCTCCATGTATTGTCATGTGCACTGGGGCCAGTAGTTCATCATCATCATCCCATTTCCCTGACAGCTTTTATGACCTTTGCTTATAAGGTTGTGTATATTAATATTCACATGCCTGTTGGGCTGGGATCCAGGTTCACAAGGAAGGACTGGTGGGTATTTCAGCTGGATACCTTCTGCTTACCCGCGCCTGGCCAGGCCTCGATGGTGTTAATTACTGGAGTCTTAGCACAGGATCTGATCTGTTTGGGTTTCAGTGCCTTATCTGATGGAGGCTCGAAATGAGAGTCTTGGCTTTTCCCAGTGCGTGCTGCCTGCCTCTCACACGGATGGGCCCTGCAGTGTGCTGGGTGGCAGCCATGTGGAGAGGGGGGAACAGCCCTGCTGGGCATGCCCCTGCCTTCAAAGAGCCCTGCCTGCAAGAAGTACTGCCTGCAGAGTTGCCTGGGGCTGGTGGAGTGCTGACAGGGAAGGGATTCATTCCCAGGGAAGTGGGATCGAGCCTCAGAGCCTGCATCCCTGCATGGAGGTCTGATGTTGTGTGCAGAGCTGCTGGGCTCCCTCTCAGCTTCCCACCGTGCTCAGGCTGAACTGCCCAAATCCGGACCCCTAGGGATGATGGGAGTGGAGAATGCAGAGGCAGGTCATGGCCAGGGTGGCCTTGCTGTAGGCTGTGCCCTTGTCCTCTTGTGTTCAGGTGACCAGGGCTGCAGGCATCTACACACACACTGCAGCTGATGGTGCCCGGCGTTGGTAACAGCAGTTGGTCCAGAGCTGATGGTAACAGCTCTCCTGCCCTGAATCATTATGAAATTTTACAGTAATTGCAGGTGCAGCAGGAACAGATCTGTTAGCAGGTGGGCTTGACCTTGGCTCTGCTCTGCATTAGTGCCCTGGGAGGTGGCATTTGGTGTGGATGTGCAGGAGCTGTTGGTGTGATGCTCTTCCTGTAGCCTGTTGCCTGCTGCCTCCCACTCCCCCAGTCCCGCATTTGGGCTGTGGGCATGCTTGCAAATGGTCCAGGGAAAAGCCTAGTGCAGAGAGGGCAGCATGGGCCGATGGGGGAGAAGGGTCTCCTGCAGTGGTTTCATGGGGAGCTGGAGCCTGCTTCCTGCCCAGCCCACTAGAGTGCAGGTGTCTTCATGGGTGGTGGGGCTGGGCTGGGAGATGACCACAGTTCTTCACCCTTGGAGTGAGGAATCACTTACCCATTGTTCAGTGGTGGGGACAAGTCCTTTCCAAACCTCTGTGGTGTCTCACCTAGTGCTTGCTATGACCCTCAGAGTGACACCCTTTCCCTTGGGAAGGGGGTACCCCTTGGCCTCAGCACCTTCTGGCCGTGCTTTGGCCACTGGAGCTGGGAGCAAGCCAACTGCTTGTACCCGCTGGAGCCGTTCTCTTGTTGATGTAAAAGGACCCTATGAAACCAATTAGGAGAAAAGCAGCAGTGTTTGTTGGGGCCAGGGGTGTGGAGGTGGAGGGGGGAAAGGGGAGGGTTGAGCAGCTACTGCTGTCCTCGGCAGCTCCCCCCTCCCACACACCTTGTTTAGCTGTGACCTCCCTGTGCTGGGCGGCCAACGATGTCATTTCATTCCCGGGCTCCTTCCTCCCCGAACGCGTGGCCCTTGTCAGCTTTGCTGCTGCGGAGGAGGAATCGAACATGCCCGGAGCAGCTTTTAACACTCATTTAGCAGCACCAAACAAACAGCAGCTTCTTGCCAGCTGCCCCGCCTGAGCTTTATTTAAGGGGAAAACCCAACCTGGTGCTGGCTGCAGCTGCTAGAACGAGCTCCAATCCCAGACTTGGGCAGGGGCTGAACAAGGTTTAGGCAAACAGTGGTTCCCCACAGCCCCAGAGGGTTTTGTTGCTGTGTAAATAGTGAGTTGTGACTGCCGTGGTCAGTGACCAGGGCTCAGGCACCAGTCCTAGCTCTGATGCTGGCCTGGGATATGTCCTGCAGGATGCGGGTATGCAAGGGGACTGGGTGCTCCCATCTGAGTTTGTGTGTGCTGAAGGTGACCAGCCCAGTGTGAATCCAGAGGACAGAAGTTAATCCCAGTGGTAATGGCTGTAGTGGGATTGTGCAGAAACAGCCCCTGGCTCCATGCAGTCCATGAGGGTTGGGGATGTGGACAGTGTCTGCTGCTGCATGTTTCCCACCCTCAGCTCGTCCGCTTTTCCTTGCTGTGGAGATGATGTTCAGGAGTGAGCCCTTCACAAGGAGGAGGAGGAGGAGGATCCATCTGGCTCAGGCCCCAGGGTTGCAGCTGCCCAGATTTGCCAAGAATGCAAAGAGCTTACACGTGCTTGGTCGAGGCTTGAGCCTGTCCAGGAGCTGAACTTAGTGTAGGCAGAGGTGCCTGCCAGTGCTAGAGGGGATCTCAGCCAGGAGAGCAGAGGAGGCCATCACCTGCAACAGAACCATCCCTTCCCCTGGGTCAGGGTGTGATATCTTCCTGGACTGACCCAGCCTGCATTCCTCTCTCCCTCTCCTGCTGCCTGCAGCTGCCTTTTCCCCTGCTGTGTCTTCGTGTCACTGGGGACCCAGCTGCGTCCCTGGGCCCACTCGGGGCTAACAGTCGCTGATGTAAAACTGCCTGTAATTGCCTGGTTGGAGGCAGTGTCCCCACATACCTTGGAACAGAGCCCACACCTCTGTTCATCCCTCAGCCCGCCACTGTCTGTCAGGCCACACCTGTCTGCTTTACTGGGCATCATCCTGGTAAATGAGGCGTGGTGCTGTGGTGAGGTTCCCTCTCTTCTCAGCCAGCCTTGGCACAGGGTTTGCCAGTGAAGAGAAAAGCATTTCCCCCCTGCCTGCCATTTCCCCTCTGCAGAGACCTGGTGGAGATGCTTTCTCCTTTGAGGACATCTTGGACATGGGAATCTCATCCCTGGGCATCTGGGACCTGGCCAAAAGCCAGGCACATCCAGGTGCTTCCTTGCTGGTTCAGCTGGAGCCATGGCTGATGCTGCCCTGTCTCCTTCAACTCCGTGTCCTTGTCACCTGGGAGATGGCTGTGTCTGCAGCAGGGTGTCCACATCGCAGCCCTCTACTTGGACACCTCTCATATCTCCTGGCTTGTTCCTGGGGGGATTTTGTGGATGCAGCTGTCACTGGGGAGGTCTTTCCCTCTCTGTGTGCAACTTACAGATGTGCTGGCATTTCTCATCACCTGTCTGCTCCTTGCTGCTTGTAGCACACACCCTGCAGCTGCCTGGGCTGCAGCCTGCCTGAGTGAGGTGTCCCTGTGGCTCTGCATCCTTGTGACAGGCCATGCTCTCTCCTAGTTGTTCCCTGAGACCGGCCCTAGACAAGGCGGGACCCGTCTGACCATCACTGGCGAGAACTTGGGCCTGAAGTTTGAAGATGTTCGCTGGGGTGTCCGAGTGGGCAAAGTGGTGTGCATCCCCATTGAGAGCGAGTACATCAGCGCTGAGCAGTAAGTGCTGGCGAGGGGTGGGTGTGCTCCAAGTCACCTCAGCAGGTTGGGGACAGCAGTGATGATGTTCAAATGCTGCCCATGGCTGCAAAAGATGTAGAGCTGACTGGGCTGAACTGGGAGGGAATTATCTGCTGGTTATGGTTGCTCTGGGAGAAGCCCAAAGGCTTTGGGGAAGCTTCTCTGAGGGCTGGCAGTGTCAACTGCCACCACCTTTGTTTCTCATGGAGCTGCTGGCACCTGAGACCTTTGCTTGGCACAGGGAGTGTCTTGGTGCCAGGACACTGAGAGTTTCTTACCTTCATCTCTTAGGATTGTGTGTGAAATCGGAGATGCCAGCCTGAGCAAGGTTCATGAGGCACGGGTGGAAGTGTGCATCCGTGACTGCACGCCCAGCTACCGGGCCATATCCCCCAAGACCTTCACCTTTGTGGTAAGCCCTGTGCTGGGGAAGAGTCTGTCACCTTGAGAGGGAGGTGATGCTGGGTGGTTTTGGATGGTTTTCTGGCTGAGTTGGAAAATTTGCTGTCATTTTCATGCAGGGCAGGGAGGGGTTCTCTGGTCAGTCATTGAGTCATGATGATTGAATTTCTCCAAGGCTGCCTCTGCTCTGCCTCCCCACTGTCCTTCTGGCACTGCCAGGCCTTAGTACTGTGCTGGGCTGATGTCCCACAGGTCCCTCTCCTCTGTGGCCTGGTCACCCGGTTGAAGCTGCCTGGGGATGTGGGTTTCAGTTCCCAGCCTGTCTGACTCCAGGGATGCTCTTTTCCTTTGACAGACACCCACTTTCTCCCGTGTTGTCCCAGCCCGGGGTCCTCTCTCTGGTGGCACCTGGATTGCCATCGAAGGCACCCACCTCAATGCCGGCAGCAACGTCTCCGTGACCATCGGGGGACGGCCCTGTGCTTTTTCATGGTGAGGGGCACAGAGGGTGGTGGAGGATGGGCAACAGGCACCTTCAAAGGCACTGGGACCCCCAGACAGAGCAGCAGCCAGAAGGAAGGAAGCCAGGAGGGACCACGGGAGCCATACCCCCAGGGTAGCCAAAGGTGTCTCCTCTTGAAACCTCTGTGTGTCAGAGGCTGCAGGAAGAGCCCTAAGAACAGAGATTTTTCTCTAAAAGCACAAAGCCCTGAGGCATGAAGTGGATAATTTTTAGATTAGGGATGATAATGGAGCGGCTCTTTAAATATTTTCCTGCGGTAATTACTGGTTATCAGCCCTAATCGCTGCTGTTTGCAGCCGCCGCACGATGGGAACGCTCAGGAGCTGCTCAGTCTTTCCCGGCTGCCTTTTGTTTCATTTCTTGGATTTTTGTTTTTTCTTTTTTTTTCCTCCTTTCTCTGTTCACCTCCCCCCCCCCCCCCCCAAGCTGTTTCAGAAGGGGAGAGGGGCTGGGGCAGGGGGCCCCTGGCTGCCCTGGGCTCCCTCCTGCCCAGACACTGACAGGTTGTGCATTTCTGCCCCAGGAGAAGCGCCCGCGAGATCCGGTGCAGGACTCCCCCAGGGCACACCCCTGGCGGCTCCCCCATCCTCATCAACATCAACCGGGCAGAGCTGAGCAACCCAGAGGTGAAGTACAACTACACAGAGGACCCCACCATCCAGAAGATTGATCCTGAATGGAGCATCAACAGGTGAATCGCAAGCAGCTCGTGGGATGCATAGGGGACTGTTTCCCACATGGATTTCCTGCTCCTGATGGGCACATCTCAGTGCTGTGATAGCTGCCAGGCTGCACTCCAGAGATGTGGCAAGAGGAGTGTGAGCAATGGCTTGGCACCAGGGCCCTGCTAACTCCTGGCCTACAGTGCTCAGCCTGGCAGGGGGCAAGAGCAGAGAGTGCTTTGGATCTGCTTAATTTCAGCTTGACATTTGGCGGCGGCAAATAAAATTAAAATATTTCCCATCGGGGGATTTTTTGAAATGTTTACATATTTTTCTAAAAGGTTTGAATTGGCTGGAGAGGAGGCGAAGGAATCCATTAAGAGCAAATGCCAAGGGAAACCTTCCCCAGGCTGTTGATGAGGAGCGAGCTCCCCAGAGGCATGGCTGAGGTCTCCAGGACCACAGGGCTTTCAACACCAAGCCATGGAGAAAACCCGGCAGAGTTCAGCCTGTCCTGTCACCCGCTGCCTCTGTGGTGGAGAAAGGGTGGCAGAGAGGAGCTTGTACTTTTTGAGATGCTTTCCTGTTGTGAATGCTTCGTTCATTCAAGTCTTTAGCTTGGGAGCCATCTTCAGACCCTAAACCTGCACACAGGGTGGGATGTCAGTGTTTATTACCAGGTTTTGTATCTCTAGTTGGCCCTTGGGTCAGCTGAAATGATTTGACATTGGTGCATGCCAGGTCCTGCCAGCCATGCAACAAATGGGTGGGATAAGACATCCTTGGGGCATGGTGGCTCACCCAGGCTGGGGCAGATGGGCATCTGGGTGGAGATGATGGCTGCTTCCTTCCTGGCACTGGGGATCCAGTGCCAAGCTTCCTTTCCTAACCCATTGTCTCCATGTCTCTAGTGGTGGGACATTGCTGACTGTGACTGGCACCAACCTGGCCACCATCAAAGAGCCCAGGATCCGGGCCAAGTACTGCAGCTCTGAAAGGGAGAATGTAAGTGGTGCTGGCTGGGGCTGGGGGCAGAGCACAAGAAGGAGGGATGCTGTGTGCAATGCAGGGCAGAAGGTGCATCCTTTGCCCTTAAGGTGTGATGGTGTGGAGAGGCTGAAGTCCGGGGGCTGCTGCCCCAAAGAGAGGCACCGATCTCTCTGCAGACCCTCCAGCCAGGTGCTGTCAGGAGAGAGCTGAGATCTCATTGTTCAAAACTGGTAGGAGGTTCATGGGACATCTATATGATATTGACAGAAAGAGGCCATCATCAGTGACATCTCGCCTGCCACCCCTTGCACATCCATTTCAGACAAGAGTCTGTCTCTGCCCTGGGGTGGGATGTGATGCCTGTTGATAGAACAGAACAGGAGATTCCAACTCTAAACCCTGTGTCCAGAGATGCTGCTTGCAAGGGATTCTTATGGGGTCTGACCCTGACCACCTCTTTGGGAGTGGGTCTGACCTCGTTCCATGCCTCCTGCAGAACTGCACCGTCTACAATGACACCACCATGGTGTGCTACGCTCCCTCCATTGACAACCCCGTGCGGAGCCCTCCGGAGCTCGGCGACCGCCCGGATGAGATTGGCTTTGTCATGGATAATGTCCAGGCCCTGCTGATCATCAACACCACCAATTTCGTCTACTACCCAGACCCTGTCTTTGAGCCACTCAGCCCCACAGGGATGCTGGAGCTGAAGCCCAGCTCTCCCCTCATCCTCAAGGTAAAGAGTCTGCACCTAGGAGCAGAAGTAGGGACATGTCCCTCTGTGGAGGTGGCCTTTTTTCTCTCCTGGAGCAAAGATTTTGCCGTGTGTTGGGTTTTTTTAAACATTCACCATTGCAGGAGAACTGACAGTCTCATTCCTTGTTCCCTCAAAGGGCAGGAACCTGCTCCCACCGGCTGCTGGTAACTCCCGCCTCAACTACACGGTGCTGATCGGAGACACTCCCTGCACCCTCACGGTCTCCGAGACACAGCTCCTCTGCGAGTCCCCCAACCTCACTGGCCAACACAAAGTCACAGTAAGTGCTGACACTGGTGCCTCGGCTCCTCGTGTCTCCTGTGTCTCAGAATTTCAGTCTTTATCCCAGCATCTTTTACCCTGCTGTGTGCTCATCCTTGAATAAGGACCAGATAGTAGGTGTATGTGCAGGAGCATCCTCAGGAGTCATCTTCCTCCTCCCTAGGCATCCCTCTTCCTAATTACATGTTTGGTAGGACCAAATACATTGTCACCCCCCCTGCACACTCAGCTTGGTGTTCCTGTGCCCTGGCTGTCTCTGGGTGCAAGGCAGGGGGGATTCCCACCTCTCCCCTGCAGTGCTGGCACACTCTGTAAGGCAGGCTCCTTTGTTTGTGGGGTTGTAGTGCAGCAGTGCTCACACTCCAGGACTCTGCCGTGTTAAAAGGGACCCAGCACAGTCCTCCCCAGGCTCCCCATCTGTGGGGGAACTCGCTTTACATCCCATCTGTTACTGTAATGTTGTCTGAATGAGACATCAAACTCTCTGCCTGCTCCACGTGCACTGCCAGCATGTGTGCTGCATGCCTTTAAAGCGCCTCGAGCTGCTCCGGCCCTGCCCCTGCCATGCCTGCATTTTTCCACCTCCTTTGTGCCATGGGCTGGGAGTCACGCCCCAGTTTCCAGCATGGTGGGCACAGCAGGGAGGGATACCTGTGGCACATATTCCCTGACAGCAGGTCCATTTTTTCCCCCACTGTGGTGCAGATCAAGGCTGGAGGGTTCGAGTTCTCCCCGGGGACGCTGCAGATCTACTCAGACAGCCTGCTCACCCTGCCCGCCATCATTGGCATCGGTGGTGGTGGTGGCCTGCTCCTCCTCATCATCATCATCGTTCTCATCGCCTACAAGCGCAAGTCCCGCGATGCTGACCGGACCCTGAAACGCCTCCAGCTGCAGATGGACAACCTGGAGTCCCGGGTGGCCCTGGAGTGCAAAGAGGGTGAGAGATTCCTGTGCCATCACTATGGGGGTCTTGGGGGCTTTCTTACTGCTCCAAGGCTTAGTGTGCTCCTACCCTTTCCCTGCTGCCTTTCAGAGAGGGAATGGAAATGAGAAAAGCTGCTTTGTTAGTGGAAGTGAACTCATTTTAGGGGGGATTTGAGGATTTTTCCAGTTAAGAAGTTCTTTTCCATTTCTCCAAGTGGGAGAAAACAGAGCAAGGAGGGTAGCAAAGGCTTCCTGTGAGTGGGCAGTGGATCTCTCATTATGTGACAGACAGATGCTGTGAAATTGGACAGAATTCCGTGTATGATACTACTGATAAAACCTAATTGCCCATTATCCCCCTGAGCTGGCTCCAGAGGCCCCGACCCTGCCAGCCACAGCCACAACCAGCCTGGATGCTCCGAATGAAGCAGGCACCGAAAACAAGATAATAAAAAGGGGAAAGAAAGACAAACCCTTTGCTCCCCCAAGTCTCCATCCCTTCACATGCCTGCGGATGGCACTGGTGACAGGGAGAGGGGAGGGAGCTGGTGGAGGGGATGGTGTCTTGTCTTCCACAGCTGGCAGATAAAAGGATCTGCTTTTAATTAAAAGGCACAATCTCTTCCCTGCCTTTTCTCTTTTCTAGTCCCGCTAGTTACAGATAAGATAGCACGCCTTTCAAGCTGACGGTTTGTTTTTTCTCATCAGGCTGACGAGCCTGCAGTCCTCTGCCTGGCTTTCAGCTCCCTTTAAAGTACTGTTAATTTGATTTTTCTGAGGGTTTTCTACCCCCACCCCAACCCTCTTCCCTGGTGCATCTCCAGGACTCTTCTCCCATCAGCTTTTCCCTGTAGGTGCAATTAAAGGTTCAGGACCCCCCTGGATCACGTTCCCCCTGGAGTCACAGCTGCCTCTGCTGGAATCGGGAGGTTCCGGGGTGGGTGTGTTCAAGCTCTTCTCTGAAGTAGTATTTAGGTCAAAAAGAAATGAGGACAATCTTGTGATTTAGGCTAATGTTTTCCCCAAGAAGCTCTGTTTTTGTTCAAGCCTTGCTGTTCCCCCCTTCCCCCACCATCCCTGGGAGTCTGCAAGTGCTGGGCAGGGGGGGATTTGAGCCCCCTGGGACCTGGCAGTTCTGTTCCCAAATCTGCGACTTGATTTATTCTGGGAATGTCATCCCCACACTCTGCAGCTCAATTTCTCCATCTGTGAGATGGGGACAGCAATCACAGCCTGCCAGGAAGAGGAATGCTGAGAATATTCACACGTTGGGGGGGTCCACCCGTGGGGTGCTGGGGGTGTGGTGAGGGGCTGAGTGCCAATGCTGCGTGCTGAGACTCCAGGATGTGTTGTTTAATTCTGCTTTTCTCACCCCAGCCTTTGCTGAGCTGCAGACAGACATCAATGAGCTGACCAACGACCTGGATGGGGCTGGCATCCCCTTTCTGGATTACCGCACCTACGCCATGCGAGTTCTCTTCCCGGGGATAGAAGACCACCCCGTGCTGAAGGAGATGGAGGTGTGGGTCTGTCTGTCTGTCTCCGTAGTGTTTCACATTGGGGATGTGCCTCTGCACAGTCCCCTGCACGAGTCCCTGTGCCCCAGGGCTGGAGAGATGCTTTGGTTGGATGCTGGCCCGGTGCGGTGCATCTTTCCGCGTGGCAGCCGGCACGGATGTGGACCGGCTGCCAAATGGTTACTGCGCTCTCTGACATTAATATCAATATTTATATTAATATCATTGCTGCTGTCATTTTCTACAGCACTTGCTTTATTCAATTGGGTTTGTTTGATGCCTGACCGGTCGCTCGTTTTTAGCAGGGTTGTCTGACATCGCCTGCTTGCTTGGCTCCATTTCCTCGTGCAGAACCCATTCTTGGCATCCTTCCTCTGCTCCCCAAACCAGCTCCTTCTCCTCTCCTGGCCTCCGCACCTCTGTATAATTTAGTGCATGCAATTGCACAGCAATTGCTTCTCATGTGCTGGGCTGCTGAGGCCACTCTTGGTTAGAGGAAGGAGGGGGGAGACCTTCGCTTCCCCTCACTGCTGACCCAGCACAGTAATTAATGTCGACGTGGGCTTCACAATGTATTTAGGAGAAGTAATTGGCCCTGGTGCAAGATGCACGGTCACTAATTACAACACAACAAGCTCTTACCAACTGCAAGTGCACGTGCTGGTGTTGTATACCAGCATGGCTACGGCATGGGCCCTGGCCTTCGGCCTGCTCTGTTTCCCCAGTCCCTAATCCCAGCTCTGGAGGGTGGTGGGGACCCTGTTTCCATGGATTTCCCCTTGCAGCTCAGGTTTCCGGATGCTCAGAACCAAAGCAGGCGTGTAGATCTCCCTGGGGCACAGTCCTTCCTGTCTGTGCAGATGCCTGGCTCTCCTCTCACCTCTGCTCTTGTTCTTAAAGATTTTCCCTAAAGAGGGAAAGTGAAAAGGGTATCAAAAAGGGTATCAGAGGAGGAATTTTGCATTTGCTGTGTCAGGCTGGGTGGACTTTGTCCACTTCCAGCTCCTAACTCAAAACATCCTGCTTGAGAGCACACCAGCTCTGCCTGGCCTGGGAAGCAAGGGGTTAAATTTGCGAAGGGGGAAAAAAAAATCCCCAAAAGAGATTAAATAAAGCAGCTACAGTTGTGTAAGCTTCATCTAATTTAATCAGGTTTGCTTTTATTTGTCTCTTTACTCAGAGTGTAACATTAGCTGTTGCAAGTGACGGAAGGAAGCGGTGCTTGCTCACGCACACGCTAATCCACAGTGAGCACCGGTACCAGCTCCCTTCCTCCGCAGGGTTTAGGGGCAGGCTGGTTGCTTTGTGAGAATTTAAGCCTGATTAAATATTTAATTCAGTATTGTTCATTTATTTATTTCTGCTAATGATCAGCAAGTTGAACATGGGGGCTTAGAATTGACAAGGACTTGGTGGGAAACAGGGTTTTTGTCCAGCAGGAAAAAGTGTTTTAGAGAGGGAAGTTACAACTGGGAGGAATTTCACTGAACTGAAGAGCACCAATCCAAAGTTTTGATTGAAGTGAAATGATTTGATGTGTCAAAACTCTGTTCTTCATTTTGAGTTGGTGTTTTGAAATGAAAAGTGTTGTTTTATCTCCAAATACCGACATGAAGCAAAATTTTATGCTCATTCCCCCAGTCAGGAAGACAAGGGGCGGAATTAAAGAAAAATGGATATTTTACCACAGGAAGGCTTTTATTCAAAGGAAACTATCTTGTCTAATGGGAAAACGGAGTATTGTAAAAATATTCATTTCTGGTAACGAATGTGGTCAGGGCTGGCCAGAGCTGGGCTGCTGATGGCAGTGCAGGTGTGAAAGTATCCCAGCCCAATCCCTGCTGGGTCCTACGTGGCCAAGTATGGCCAGAAATACACCTTCAAATGTCTCATGAGTAAAGGAACTGTTTCAGGGTGTGTCTGCAGTGGGACAGAGCCAGATTTCTGCTATTATTTCCCTATCTGAAATCCATCCCCCCAAACCAGGTGGGTTTGCTGCTGGGGGGAGCTCAGGGTTGTGGCTTTATTTGCTTTCTGTGTAATACCCAAAGCACATGTTGCAGTGACTTGGGCGGGAATTGAGCTGCTTGTTAGCTGAAATTGAAAACTGTAATTTGTGTGTGTGCTTGGGAGAGAAGGAGTGTTTGTTTATGGGAGGGAAATGTGTTTATGTGTCTCCACACAAGTGGGAGAGAGTCTTTGTATGGAAGGGTGTGTCTATATAGACATATATATACATTGATGCCCTGAGAGTGTGTTAACCTGATGCTGGGATTTTACAAACTAGGTAACACTTCTGGGGGAACTGAGACTGATTACCAAAGGGGAAGCTTGGTAGTAGGGAGAGACCAAGTCCAGCTGCTTCTTGACCCTTTTTCATCATTTCTTCTTGTGGGATTGAGGGTGAATTCAGGATGGTTCAGTCCAGCCACCTTCTCGTCAGCCTCCCCATCATGCCTGTCTCTCAGCTTTGCTCTATCCTTGCAGGTCCAGGCCAATGTGGAGAAGTCCTTGACCCTCTTTGGTCAGCTCCTGAACAAGAAGCACTTCTTGCTGACCTTCATCCGCACTCTGGAGGCCCAGCGGAGCTTCTCCATGCGGGACCGTGGCAACGTGGCCTCACTCATCATGACAGCGCTGCAGGGCGAGATGGAGTATGCCACAGGGGTGCTGAAACAGCTCCTCTCCGACCTGATTGAGAAGAACTTGGAGAGCAAGAACCACCCCAAGCTGCTCTTGCGGAGGTGAGTGCTCCCCTGAGGGGCTGGAGCTGGGGGACAGTGCCCAGGCACTTCTGAGTGCAGTGACATGAGCTGGTGTCCTTTGGGGATGCCGTCAGAGATGGCTTTGGTGTTGGCTGTGGCAGTGAGAGAACTGTCTTTGGTCAAGCTTGTCTGTGTGCAAGCATGAGAGGGATGTAGGACCACCTGGCCCCAGCCAGCTCAGGAGGCACCTGTGGGATGTTTTCACTCCAGTTTGGCCTGTGTGGGCTCATGTTGCCTGGGAAGGAGAGAACAAGGTGCTCGCCAGCTGTGCAGGCTGGTGCAGGGAGGGTACATGCTGGTGTCAGGCACTCTGGCATGTTGCTGTAGGTCACCTGGAGAAGGGAAGGTGACCAGGTGGTCCCCCCCATCTCTTGGCATATGGGGCAGCGCTTGCCTTGCCTGGTGACTGCGTGGGTGCCTCTGTGGGCTGGCAGCAGACAGGAGTCCTCCTTTCCCCACTCCCTCCTTGGGGCTTACCTGCCTTGCCGGGCACATGAGGGTTTTCCTGGGAAAGTCACTCAGATCTCTGCAAGCCGGGAGTCTCGCCGGGGCTGGGGGAAGTGCAAGCAGGAGGCAGCCTGCCAAGCCCTGCCGTGAGTCTGCCTGCCCCATCAATATTTAACGATAGCTCTGAGCTCTCCTTCATCACGGGTTGATGAATATTGAAAGATACACCAAGTCCTGAACAAAAACTATTAATAAGCTCCACTGGTTCAGCTCGAGGCCGTCCGTGCCATCTTCTCCCTTCGCACACCATGCGGTGCCTCCCCATCTCCACCTCCAGCAGCCTGGTGCCACCAGCCTTTGGCAGAGATGCAGGGATGGCTGAGAGGCACAGGGCTGGCATGTCAACAGAAAGGCTCAAGAAACCCAGAGCATCTTTCAAACATCAACTGATGTTCATGGCATGGCCAGACTGGACAACGCCTGCCAGATTTTGTGTGGGTGGCCTTGGGGAAACACCTGGAGAAGACTCAGATGTGAGCTGGTCCCAGTTACGTCTGTGTTGCCCATCTCGTTAGGCACATTGCTTTCTTACTCTCTCTGCTTCATTTATCACATTACAAGGGTGCCCTTAATGTCTCGAAGCATCTCATTAGCAGTGTGTCAGAGGGGATGTGTCGTGCAGACCTGTGGCTGTCCGGGAGTGGGATGGATCTTGGAGGTGCCAACTGCTGTTCCCCATCCCTCTCCCCTGACTGCATTCTTAGGCTCTTCCCTCCCGATCGTCCCTCCATAACACCAGGTTTCACTGAAATATTTAGAATGCATTTCCAGCTCCTGAAGTAAATCAATAAAATATAAATAAAAGGCATCATGAGGAGGCCGGCAGCAGCAGTGGCTGAGCCATGGCAGCGGCACAGGGGCAGAGCCCAGCCTGTCCAAAGACTGTCAGTCCCCAGCCACAGTGCTTGAGAGCCATTGCAGTTAGGACAGGCATAAGGCCCCCTGGCCAGCACCTTGCTTGTGCCTCCCTGAGTGATATTTAACAAAGAGAAACTGTTCTTGAAGCCACGAGTGGTAAAGAGGGCTGTGCTTCTCTATCTGTTTGATTAGCCCTGCTGTTGGGTGTGAGAGTGTGCTTACTGCCCAGGGCAACTGGATTAGCATTGATCTAACTGGGGAGAGCTGTTATTTATTTATTTGGTTGTTGGATAATCCCCCCATTGCTGTGGCATCTGGCTCTATCCTCTATGGATAAAGACAAACATCCACCAGAGCCTGAGTGGTGGCACTTCAGATAAGAGTTACGGGCTTGTCAGGTCCTTTCTAGGGCCAGGGAGGATGTCTCCTGAATAGCTGCAGTCCACTCCTCCCTTGGCTTTCTCTCCACATCCCTTTCCTTCTCCCTTTTTTGTTCCCCATGGTGGATTTTTCTTTCCTGGTGGGGGCATGAAGCCTTCCCTTCCCTGAAGGCTCAGGTAATGCTGTCCTCAAATGCTTTAAGGAGGGCTGTGCTATTCCAGGGAGGGCAAAAAGGGCTAAGCCCCATTAGCACAAGAGAAAACCTTGGAAGGGGCCATATGACACTGAGTCATCTTGAATAAAGTCTGGGAAAGTAGATTTCCTGCCCCAACCATCTGTTCTTTGGAAACTGCTCCTGGCCCATCTGCAGGGCATGGCATTGCCATTGGGCAGTGCATGGAATTGGGCAGTGGGACTCCTCCTGATGGCTCTAACATTTTGGTTCCTTCCGGATTTTGTTTCTTGAGTGAGCCATTTGTATTTGTTTCCCTGATGCAAGAGGAATGCAGCCACGTCCCTGAGGTTATTAGTATTGCATGTGCTTTCAGGACCGTCTGCATTTGCAAGTGGCTGATCTGATAATTAATGGGTGGATAAGCTGAAGAAGCCTAACTGGAGAGGGTCGAGGGACTGGCTGGCATTTTTACTTTAGAAGGAGTGAAGGCCATGTTAAAAATAATAGATATATTAAGAGGAGTTTTAATCTTAGGGCGGAGAGGTAAGGTGTAGTGCAGAGACAGGCATGTTAAGCTGCCCTTGTAGGGCTGCTCAGTTCACCAGGGTCTGATGGCACCCTCAGCTCCCTCCACGCCTCCATGTCCCTCTCTCTGCTGGTGTGGCACATCCTGGCTGCAGTGCCAGCACCCTGAGGTTCCCTCACTATTCAGACTCACCATGTTTCATACCCATCCTGAGGGATCCTGCTCTCCCTCTTGTGCATGGTCCCCAGCAGACACAGGCAGCTCCCCTGGACCTTCCTTGCTATGCTGATTTGCACAATGGCATCTGGGCTGGAACTGTGCTTTAGGAAACTAGGGGCAATGTATAGGTTTTCTCAATGCAGCTTTGGCTGCTTCCTTCAACTGCATATCCAAAAGCTGAGAGGCACAGCTCCATTTTTAAATTCCTTTTGGTGCAAGTGAGTGCACCACTGTACATTTGCAAACTCGTACATCACCACCCCACTCTGAGGAGACACACAGAAACCCTAAACTTCCACCATTCAGGCATGGAAGGGTTAAATTCCAAGCCTGGCACAGTGTCTGTGTTCCAAAAGTATGTGGAAAACAGGTTAAGCTTCCAAACACTGCTCTTACTCCCTCCTTCTTTAATTCTTTTCAGATGAATTAGTAATGGGGATAAGTTTGATCAAAAACATATTTGGGTCAAAGTTTCCGGACCTAAATCTGGTCGTGGCTTTAACCAAGGCCATGTACCAGTGGACTGGTGGTGGTCAATGTCCTCTTGCTCTACTATGGGCCCTGGGCATTGAGGCTTTAGAGATCAAGGGCTGCTTCAGGGGTTGCAGGGAAGTCCCATGTCACCAGTAGTGGTGGCCTGCATCAGGGCAATGGCAGTACTGAGTGCTCTGCAGGACCAGAAGCTCCCAGGTGGGGAAAGGGGCTTCCAGCTAGATCTGTCTTTGCCTTGGAACCTCAGCTCTTCCTTCAGGTTATGCTTTAACTGCAGAGCTTGAGGTAGGTTTGGGGACGGTGTACCTGGCTTAGGTGCCTCATACAATCCTCCTGTGGAGGGGCCTGCCTGGTTCCAGTGGGACATCATAGAAGAAACAAAGTTCATTGAAGTAGGAGGTACCAGGGAGAAGCAGAAAGCTGCTCATCCCTTGGGTGAGACTCCTGGTGGGACAAGGTTGAGCTTGACTTGTTGCAGTTCTCCAAATACACTGGAGACCAATTTGCTTTTCTCTCCTGGGGAGCTGCTGATGGGCAGGCTTTCCACTAGAGCTTGTGCTGTCCACTTGTGCCCCTGGCTTTGAGCCTCCTGCCTTTCCAGATGAGCCTTTTAAAGCCAAAAATAATTTAGCTGCAGTCTAAGGGTGGGGTGGCAACAGGTGAGATTAGAGACCCTTAATATATTGTGCTGATGGCTTTGCTCTCTACCTTCCCTACAGAACGGAGTCAGTGGCAGAGAAGATGCTGACAAATTGGTTCACGTTTCTGCTGTACAAGTTTCTGAAGGTGAGTTGGGGAAGGGATAGCAACCCCGTGTGGACAGGGAGGTGGTTCCTGCCTTGCTGGGCCAGCCAGCTACCCAAAGCCCAGGCTGACATGCTCCTGAGCATTGCTGCTCCCTCCCAGAGCAGAGATTGCTTCCCAGACCTCCTTTCCCATCCTGGTTTTCTGAGATGCGATTCTGGTCTCCTTTTTGGGAAATAGCTGAGATTGGGAAATGAAATCCAGATCAGGATTGCTTAATGCATAGCGGGTTTGAGATTTTAACAATGGTGCCCTGAGGAAAGATAAATCTGAAGCAACTCATCTGACTCTTGGAGTGGTCCCCATTCCTCTCTTCTCGCCTTTGCTTGTGTAACTCAGGAGGAAAAAGTCCTTAGAGCTGACCCTTCTATAGGCATGGCTGTGATGGGAGGCTGTTTCTGCCTCTTTGAGTTGTAGTTTAATGAGTTGCACTCTTCATGTAACGCTGCTGCTTTTCCTTCATCACTCCAGCATTGAGGTTCTGTGGCAGGGGAATGGTTTCCTGCAGGCATCTCCACTTCTGCTGCTGCTTCCCGTGCCAAAGGTGCCCTGGTGGGGATGGATGCCTTGAGGGACTTGTTGACAGCCAGGGACAGAGCTCTCCACTGCACCTGCATGAGGCTGCAGAGCCTGTTAGCTTGAATTCACCTGTTTCCCAATTTCATCGGGGTAACAGAAGAGGATGCCCCAGTGTAAGCTCTGTTTTTACCACTGGTGCATCTACCCATATGGAGAACATTTATGCCATCAGCACCAGTGCTTCCATCTGCTAGAGCTGCACCAGTTTCCATGCAGATTACACAGCAGCAGCTCCAGTGCACGGACCCCTGGCTCAGTCCTGCTGCAACTTTGGCATGACTCTGACGGATGAACGGCACCCGCGATCCTGCCGCTGGTTTGTCAGGCAGCAGGGCTGTTTCTTGGGATCCTGCCTGGTGTCGGTGCAGTGAGACTGGGTGGCACACAGCCGTTTTTTGTGGGATTTCATCCCTCATTAAGATAAAGAGGATTTGAACCATTTCCAGCCAGGAGATGTGAGCGAGCAGGAGTCTGAGCAGAACTCAAGTGATCGTCAACGAGAGGTGATTTATAATAACACTTACATGCACTTGGCTTTTTGCCTCTGTCGAGGAATACCCTGTATCTATAAAAATCTATCTAGCTTGCCAGGGGTGGGAGAGGAGAAGAGCTCTGCTGGTCATGAGGAGATGTCAAACCTCCCACCACCCCTTTGTGCCAGGGCTTTGCCCAGCAGGGCCCTTGCATCAGCACCGCCCGGTGGGATTGGGTAGAACACTGGCAGAAGGCTCTTTGGGCTCTGTGAACTTGGTGGCACAGGCAGGAGTAGCTCCCCTCAAGGCTCCCTGAAGTGAACAGGGTTATGCTTTGGCCGAGCAAACTGCAGTGCACTGCCTACGAACACCTGCAGCAGTGTTTGGGGACATTGCATTTATGTGTGTGACCTGACATCCTTTATCTGTCCCTGGCTGGACTGGGCCATGTTCAGAAGCTACTTTGAATCAGCTCATGCATCACCATTGTCCTGCATCTGTCCTTGTCACCCTTCAGACAGCCTTCTGGGCACATGACCAGGTGTGGGGCAGGTCTGAGGGTAAGGAGTAGCAAGTGAGAGATGTGGGGATGGTGGGACCAGGGCAATGCCTCTTTATAAAAAAGTCCTTGGCTACACCATGACTTAGGCATGGGAAAACACCTCCAGTCTCTGGGTGGTAGCAGCAGGAGAAAGGTCTGATCTAGGTGCACCATTACAAGAGAAATATACACAGAGGGCCTGGATGAACTTGCTGGCTGTGAAATTTGTTACGCTGGGATTCATCTCCTTGGGAAGTGGTTGAAACTCCACTGCTTGAGTCACTTGAGTTAAACTGGAAGAGACTTGAGGATGTGCTCATGCCCTCTTCTGGGTTAATCCCACCAGAGGAGACCCACGAGGCTGTTCTCACCTGTCTGTGGGCAGTGAGGATCACAGGTGGCAGCAAAAGCAGGAGAAGGCCATGGAGTAGATGGAGAGTATCACAGCAGACAGTTTGCCAACAGGGAAAGTGCCCCAAAGTGCGGTAATTGTGCATGTAAATGAGGCAGACAGCCACGTGCCCAGCTGCCAGATCGGCTCTCAGCAAACCTGCCCCGAGCAGGGCAAGATACACTGGGGTGAGGGATGGGCACAGGGACAGGACAGCCCCTCATGCCCAGGGCCAGCAGCTTGGGGAGCCAGCGAGGGCTGGCGCTTTCAGGAGGGCCCTGTAGTAGCATTTATCAGACTCTTAATGAGATACCTCAGGGAAAGGGAGATGGATAAATTGAGACAAGTGCTGAAAAATGCACAATATTAGGTTCCTGATGAGCTAGATCTAGTCAGTAAGACAGTTTGGGAATTACCTGGCTTGTCTCAGCCTGCTCCCAACATATCAACACAGGCATGCACAGGGTGTCTGCAGCTGCCCTCCTCCAGCTCGGCTGCCATGGAGAGCTCCCAAAGCTCCCCTCAGCCAAGTTCCCAGCAGAGAGCAAACTGCATAAGGGCTGGCAGCATGGGCACAGTCACATTTGGGGGGCAGGCTGCCCTTCATCAACCTGAGGGACCATCTGGCCACATCTCAGTGGTCTCTTCCTGTATATCACCTGATAGAGCTCCTCCCAGGTCAACTGCCCAGCACTGGTTTCTTTGGTCCCTGTTCATTTTGTTGGTCTCTGTCAAAGATGATCCCTAAATCATCCTCATCTGCAGTCTCTCAGTGAGCTGTGACCCACAGCCGCATCTTGGCCCTGGTCTTCAAGAGCCGGTGGGACAGTGAGGCTGGGAGTGAGGTGTTGCATTTTAAGGGTAGGATCCACATTAGGAACAGATGGAGAAGCCAGTGTGGGAAAGACTGAGCCCACCTCTCTTGGTGTGGATTCCCAGAGGTGGTGCAGAGCTGCAGATACGGGGCAGCAGCCATGCCTTACTGGAGAGGTGAAAGCTGTGGGCTGAGACTGCAGCAACCATGGCAGATGGAAGCAAGAGTCCCACTCCAAGCTATCCTTCATCCATACCACTTCCACAGACTTGGAAGTTTCACAAGGAGTTTTTGCAAGCAACCAAAAAAGGCAACTCGAATCCTTCCACCAGAACCAGAGAGGTAGGCTTGGGGTGCCCTGGGACCCCTGGGCTGTCACCACTCTGCAGCCAGCCTCGCCTTGCTGGGCAGCCGGTGATGTGCAGCCTAGCACCCACTTGGGTCTCTCGCTTTTCCAAGCTGACTTAATGAAGCCAAGTTTGCAAATGATACATAATTTCAAAGACAGGCGTGTTGTCGGAAGGTCTGGGGATGATGTATGCCTGTTCCTGCTCGTTAGCAGCTGTCTCTTTAATTACCGCAGATGCTAACGAGATGCTAACAGCATATGGTGACAGGGAGAGCAGCCGCACTTTGCACCAAAGTACAATTTATTTGTGAGGCGGCCGGGAGGGAGGGATGAGGGCCAGTGGGGTAAAATCTGCTGGGACTTCTTCCCATCCTCTCTGTTCCCGTTGTACTCCTTTTTCTCCCTTAGGGCTAATGGCTGTATCTGGAAGGGCTCATTTGGATGCAGTTCAGGGGAGATGTTTGGGCCCTGGGTGATGAACGGGTGTCCACTCTGAGCCCCGCTATGCCAAATCCTGGCTCCAGGCTGGCTGGTGCTTCCAACCTTGGCAGGTCCTTTACTGTTCCCGAATCCAGCATCCAGCATATTTTAGGGAGAAGTGTCTGGTCCAGTTTCCCTTTCCCTTCCTCACATGTATGAGATAGATGCTGATGTGGCTCTGTCTGGTGGCTAAAGTTGGCTCTGACTACCAGGCTTTGGCAGTGGAGATGCGTAGGTGGCAAATGATTTAGCTGCAGGAAACCTCATTGCCTGGTCCCCTCCATCACTTAGAGACTCAGGGCAGGGTTGTCTGTGGGTTGCTCCCTTGCTTTTCCTTCCCAATGGATCTGTCTGGCTGTGCCCAGCTGTCATTTGGAGAAACCTCCTTTGACCTTCTCTCATGTGAGACTGGGCTCATGGAAGACGTCAGAACTGCAACGTGCTACCTGGGCAAGAACCCCCAGGCTGTCCTACTGCAGCATGCCCTTTCTAGTCCTCAGGTGCTTCTCTTGTCTGGAGCAGCTCAAAAGACAGGCTGTATCCCATACTCAAGGTCCCCAGACTCAATCTGCTATTCAGTAGACTTGAATTTACCCTTTTTAGCTCATCTTTGGCTTGCAGAATGAGCAGAATTCGCCCAGAAGTATCTGGAAGCTCTGAGAATCTGAGCCAACAGGTTGATAGACAATCAACTTCCAATGGGCTTGGAAGGAGAGAATAAGTTCCTTCACAGGATGAATTTTACCATGAACCCCTTCCTTGCAGTCTTGAGCAAGGGATGGAGACTCTTTATAATGCCGTGTGTGGGGATTGATGCTGCAGGGCCACAGGAGACTTCTGACACAATGGTGGTTCTTGAAAGGCAAAGCTGGTGCCTGGCACCTTCTAACTCTTCTCTCTCCTCTCCTCCATCCCCCTGTTCCACAGGAATGTGCCGGGGAACCACTCTTCATGCTCTACTGTGCCATCAAGCAGCAGATGGAGAAGGGACCCATTGATGCCATCACAGGAGAGGCTCGCTACTCCCTCAGTGAGGACAAGCTCATCCGGCAGCAGATTGACTACAAAATGCTGGTTAGTGCAAGCAGAAGGCTCAGTGGTGCTGGTGCTTGCCAGGATTGCCAGGTCCAGCTCTTTAACAAGATCTTGGAGGCACACAAAGTACTTTTAGAGAGAGTTTTGTCCGTTGTTCTCTCCAGCATTCCTGGGTGCCTCTTGGCCTGTCTGAGTGGGGCCCATCTCAGACAGGGTCAGAAACAGGGCCTTTCCTTGGCAAGGTTTGCTCTTGCCATGGGCCCAAGGAAGCCAAACATGAACGGAATCCTTCTCCATATCTCTCCAAGCAAACCCCCTGGCAGTGGCAGGTTTGAGTGAGAGATGCTGTTGAGCTTGTGCTACATGGAGCAGCCCATAGCTCATGTTGGGTGTGGATCGAAGTTAGAGCTTTGGGGTTACTGCAGGAGATGGAGAGATACTTCTCTTCTTCCTTCTGAGCCCTCTCCTCTGTCCAGCTAAATGATAAGCCAGACTCTTCCCCTGGCTGAGCCTGCAGCTGGTTCTTCACCTGAAGCTCAGTCTCCACTGGGATGGTTGGGAGAGGAGTGGAGTGTGCCTGGGCATTGCTTGTTCTCAACAGGCTTTGGTGCATTGGGCATGGTTTGCTGGCCCAGGATTCCTTCACTGACACTGTGCTCCTTTTCTGGGAATTGGAGATTTGAGCGTGGCAGGGAGAGGTGGTGAAAGGGGAAAGGGGAGCAGGAATGTGCCATGTGGCTACAACTCTACAGCAGCCCAGCAGGTGGGAAGACACCGCCTGTAGACAGCTGTAGCCTTGTGTCCTTGGACCTGCCTTTGCAGCCAGTGTGTCACAGCCTCTCACTCGAGCCTTTCTGACCCTGTGCAGACCCTGAACTGCGTGAACCCTGAGAATGAGAATGCCCCAGAGATTCCTGTCAAGGTGCTGAACTGCGACACCATCACGCAGGTGAAGGAGAAGCTGCTGGATGCTGTCTACAAGGGTGTGCCCTATTCCCAGCGACCCAAAGCTGGAGACATGGACCTGGGTAAGAGAGAGGCCAAGCACTTCCCTGTGGGGAACAGGGATGTGACTAAGAGCAGAAGTGCCAATAAATCTGGGCAGGGCAGGAAAATCAACATATCCTACAGGAGCACATTTGTGTTTGTTCAGTCCACTTTTGCTATGCTGACTGGCACTGACTGTGTGTGGGGAGCCCTGGCATGAGAATGGGGATCCTGCCAGTTGAGACAATGGGGAGAAGAGCCCCTTTGGCTCTGACTGGGGTCTGAATTGCAGGCTTGAGGTGTCTTGAGATGCAAGGAGGCCAGGATGAGAGCAGTGTTAATAGTCTGTTCTTAAAGGGGGGACAGGGGAATGGAGAGGAGCAAAGGTAACAATCACCGGGGTCAAACTGATGCTGGCTTTCCTTGAGTACTTGGATTTGCCCAACACACTGATAGTCATCAGCCTTGGGGCTCAGAGAGGGGTAGGAGGGCTCTTTAGTTGATGCCTGGGTACCATGCTCCTGCCCTTGCCTTAGCTTTGTGCTCCTATTATCCGCTAACCATGAGCCCTTCTCCCTCACGGGGACAGAGTGGCGGCAGGGCAGGATGGCCCGGATCATACTGCAGGATGAAGATGTCACCACAAAGATTGACAATGACTGGAAGAGGCTGAACACCCTGGCCCACTACCAGGTAAGGCTCTCCATGATGGAGAACACTGAGCAGTCACCAGCTGCTTTGAGCTTGAGCATCTTCTCTCCCTCCTCAGCTTGGTCAGGGCCTGGGCTCAGCTCTCCAGGGCCATGGCCAGGAGGTCTGCAGTCACTTTCCTTCCTGCACCTCATGTTTATGGTCCTTTTAAATGGGACATTTCCAGAGTTCATGGAGGCTGTTCTGCACTCTGACCTTACTCTGCCATTTTCATGCTGAGCTTTCTGGTGTGTTCCTGTTCTGGCCCTTCCCCCATCTGTCACAGAGCTATGTCAGGCTCCTTCGCTGGAGATGATGTCCCTGGGGTGGTGGCAGTGTAGCTGCATCCCTCTGGGGCTGGTTTCTGCCATGGCTGTTCCCCCTGTGCCTCTCTGGTGTGGCAGCCTCTCAGTCCATCTCTGCCCACAGGTGACGGATGGCTCCTCAGTCGCCCTGGTGCCCAAGCAGAACTCAGCATACAACATCTCCAACTCCTCCACCTTCACCAAGTCCCTCAGCAGATACGGTGAGTGCACTGGGGCATCCTCCTCTGGGCTGGCAGGGGAGGTGACACTGGGCTGGGTATGTGGACCAAGGCACAGGGCAAGTGACTATAACTGTAGCTCATGTGAACAAAGTCCTCCAAACTCCCAGCTCTCCTGCACGATGCAATCTGTTCTGGTGTTGGGGAGGGAACAGGTGCCCTCAGAGCCGTCTTTCTTTGCAGTGTGTTGGACTCAGGGGAAAAAGGCAAATGTTAGATGGCTGCTGTTAAGGGATCTTTTCCCTTTTATTCCCCTGAAATCTAATTAAAAGAAGCACAGAGGCACTTAGCACTTAAAAGAGCAGAGTTGAAGACTCCCACGAATGTACTGGCATGTATACTTCAGCCTTGGTTTGGGAGGGAATAGTGTGATCAGCTCAGACTGATGCACAGGAAGCATCTGTGATCCTGTCACTTGTGTGCTGGGAGCAGGACAGGCTCTGCAGAATTCTATCCATGGTGGTCCTGGCCCCTGTACATCAGCCAGGCTTGCATTTGGCTCAGCGGGGTATGAGCAGAGCTCCCAATCCGTGTTGGCTGCAGGGGCTGAATCCCAAAGCTCCTCTGGAGGGGAGGGCAGTGATGGGGCTGGTGGTGAGGCAGAGGTGTCAGGGTAGGAGCATCCCCCTGTGCTTGCAGAGAGCATGCTGAGGACAGCCAGCAGCCCCGACAGCCTGCGCTCACGGACCCCCATGATCACCCCTGACCTGGAGAGCGGCACCAAGCTCTGGCACCTGGTGAAAAACCACGACCACATGGACCAGAGGGAGGGCGACCGGGGCAGCAAGATGGTCTCCGAAATCTACCTGACCCGTCTGTTGGCCACCAAGGTATGGCCCAGAGACCCAAAGCTGATGCCTGGCTTTTGAAATCTGAGTGGGGAAGGGTTGTGATTTGGGTTGTCCAAAAGTGGTAAGCACTGCTTTTTTGTTAGCCTCCTGCTCTAGCACAGGAAGAGGTCCTCATTTGATCTCTTTTCTGAGCTGGAGGTGAAGGGTTTGTGTGTTGAAACCCTCAGTGAACATCCCCTGAGTGGATTTTCCTATTTGCTTTATGCGCCTTTTGGTGTTTTTACTGTTGCCTGTATCCTTGAGCAGCTGCTGGTCTGCAAAGGAGAGATATCCTGGGATAGGTGCCTCTTTGGTGTTTGGGATAAAGCTGCAGAACTGGTGATGTGGGAAGGGTGATTACCCCTGGCATTTGGCATTGCAGCATGTTCCACTTCCCTCAGCACATACAACAATTTTTGTTTTGTATGGTGCTTTCCTTTGTATACTTTCAGCATGCCAGATCATACAGTGAAGGAGACACCTCATCACTGCAGTGTCTGTTTCCCAGTATAAACCACTGAGAACCAGTAGGGTTACACAGACTGTACTGTGCTGCTCTTCCAGGTGTAGGAATAGAAGTGAAATTGATTTAGAGGCTGACCATTAGTTAAAGACTCACCTGTCTGCTGGCACAGGGTGTTGCTGAGCAGCCCTTTTCTCTTTCTCCTCCTCAGGGTACCCTGCAGAAATTTGTGGATGACCTGTTTGAGACCATCTTTAGCACAGCTCACCGTGGGAGTGCACTGCCCCTTGCCATCAAGTACATGTTTGATTTCCTGGATGAACAAGCTGATAAGCATCAGATCAATGATTATGATGTCAGGCACACCTGGAAGAGTAACTGGTAATGGAGAAGGACAGTGGGCAAGGGGGGTGGGCTAACAATATCACAGCTTCCAAGCCCTCCCACAGGGAGCAGAAATATGTACCTGGAAATGATCCAGGACAAGAGAGGCCCATATCTCTGTATTTGGGGTGTGGGTAAATCCCTTGCATGCCTTCCTTCGAAGAAAAAAATCCCAGGAATGCAATGCTCCCTCAGCCCTTCCCCAGATCCCAAGCAGCACGCTCCCCCTGATGGCTGCAGTCGCTGAGGGCCACAGCAGCTCTGTTCCCATCTCACCTTGGCCTCTCCATCCTCTGGGCTCCTCCAGGGATGCCAGCCCCAATTCTCATCTCTGCTGTCCTGAAGGTGTTTCCACGCTCCTTGCTGTCACTCAGCCGTGCCCTGCCAAAGCCAGCACAGATCTGTGTGCACACCCTCGCTGCCCTTGCCCGCAGAGCCAGCCCCTACTCTGCTAATCTCTGGCTGAACGCTGGGGTGGGCAGCTCATGAGGCCTCCTGGGTGCTGTGCTGGGGCCGGGGCTCCAGCAGGTGTTGGCTCCTTAGCCCCCTTTGGCATTTCTCGTTTCTGCTGCCTCACTGGTTCCACCTCTCTGATCTTGCCGTGACTGGAGACGGGTATGTACGTTCCCCGTGTCTGGCATTTGTTAAATGGCAGCCAAATTGCTTTTGTGTAGTTCAGTAACTGTTTGCAATTAGCAGGGCAGGAAAAGAAACATTTTTAAATGGAGATGTGAGAGCGCGGAAGTGCTTGGAACTGATTTATAACTCAGCTTCCTATATTAAAAGAAGGAGTGAAAGGCAAGGGAGGAAAAAAGCCCCACTCTTCAGGGGCTGGGCACGCAGGCTCTTGCATACTAATGCCTGTGCTTATCTCTGGGTGCTAATTCGACGTGTGGAGCTAATTTCTCCAGGCCATTCCCTTCACAAATGAAATATGTACACGCACCCAGTACCCTCATTAGGAAAGTCCTGGGGAATGAAGTGTGTTTTGTTTAAGATAAAAACATTCACTGAATGTAGGTGCTGGGGGATGACAGAGCAGGGAGGATTTCTGATGGAGGAGGCTCTGAGGCACTCCTGGGAGAGGAGGGGGGCAGCAGGATTGGGAAGTGGAGCCATGGAGGGTGGCATGTGTGTCAGTATGCAGCAAACAACCAGTCGATGGCTTGCCAGGAGACCTGCTGTCTCTACAGCTGAGAGCTTTATTTCCAGCACCTGAGGCCGCCTAAATTTTCCTCTGGTGTTAAATGCGCTAATGAGTCCCTTGAGGAGTCCAGTTAACTCCCTCCTCTGGCATGGGAGATGTGTGAAATGCCACACAGCGCCTTCGAAGGGATTACTGATGTGAGAGAAAGGGACCGTGCCTGGTTTGACCCATGGGCTCAGCAAGGTCTCTTCAGTGTGAGTGGATCCTTGGAGAAACCACAGATCTGCACCGCCCTGGTTTGCCTTTGGAGATGTTGGCAGTGCTGAGGAATTTCTTCACAGAGAACTGTGTCTTTGCGGGGGTGGGCAGGGGGGAATGGACATTTACCCAGGATGTTTGCATCCCTGGAATGCTGGGGAAAGCAACCTACCCAATTCTGCGTCATGGGGAGCTCCTCCACAACTAGAGGTGCATGTATGTGCCAGCTGCCTTGCAGGGTGTGGTTCAGGTGCTGACTCCTATTTTCCTTCATCCCTCAGTCTACCTCTACGTTTTTGGGTGAATGTGATTAAGAACCCCCAGTTTGTGTTCGACATTCACAAGAACAGTATTACTGATGCCTGCCTATCTGTGGTGGCTCAGACATTCATGGACTCCTGCTCAACTTCTGAGCACAAGCTAGGAAAGGACTCTCCCTCCAACAAACTACTGTATGCCAAGGACATCCCCAACTACAAGAGCTGGGTAGAAAGGTGAGTAGACTTGGCCATAGCTCCTTGCTTCACCTGGGGGACTTGCAGTGGATGCTCATGGATGTGGGGACTTGGGTTGTTGGGAGGGCTCCTCTTGGCAGCTGACTGAAGCAGGACTGTACTAATGCTGGCTGAAGGTGATCCTCTTGTTTGGGGGATGATGCTTTCTCATTATTGTCTCCTGGAATGAGTTCGCAATGACTGTTCTGAAGAGCTGTTTATGACTTGCTTAAGGGGTGCTAAAAGCAACATCCACTATTAGGTTGTCTGATGTTTTCTGTTGTAAAAACTTGGTCTGTACTAGGGAATTACTAACACCTCCCTTGATTGCTTTTGAAGAGCAGTGAGAACACAGCCTTGGACTAGAGAAGTGCCTCTTTTGTACCACAGCAATTCACCCAGGTTTTGCTGAAATGCTTGAAAATTATAATTTCCCATCTCTCATCCTTCAGTACATGTCGCCTGGAATCCTTGTGAGGGTACATGCTCTGAGGCAGTGCTCAGGCTGCTGTCTCTGTGCTGAGGAGCAGGGAGAGGAGCAGGTCCCCTGACACCTTCCAACACCATCCACCTTCCCTGTTAGCTGATGAGAGATGTCCCTCTGTCCCGCTGAATTAATGTAGTGTTAAAGGTTCAGGGTTTGAATGAGACTGATTTTGATGCACTCAGGCATAATACTGTGTTTAGCTTTATCCTTTTGGGAGAGAAACCTAGGAGATGTCCTCCAAAGCCCTCCAAATAGAGCTACTGTTAAAATGTTACCGTCCTGTGAAGTGGAATTTCATAAAACTTAAAAAATGGCAGATTTCAGGTTGCTGATGCAACTTTTCCTTTTTGGTGATGTGCTGGGTTAAAGATGATGCTTGGTCTTAACTGAGGGCCCTTTTTCAGCATCTTGAGCAAATACAGAATGAACTAAATGAAGGATGCCCAGACAACAGTAAATGTAATATTCTCTAGTTTGTAAGGGTGGAACTTTGTAGCCTAAATCACCTTGGGTACTCGCTTGTGCACAGATATTTTTGTTGCACCATTGGCATGCCTGGTGTTTTGCAGGCAAGTACAAAGACAAGCTTCTTCCCTTGAGGAAGGTAGGGCTTGGATCAGAAGGAAAAATGCCCCTGAAATATGATGCCTGAGATGAGAGATGAGCTGCATTGTAATAGGAGGAAGTTCTTTGCGTGGGGCTGGATGGGGCTTTGGAGGGGGGTCCCATAGGAACATCACAAGCTTCATAAGGTGAATTTCTTTGACCTTGCCATCTCTATGACAAAAATATTCAGCATATGTGTATGTGCCTGGAAGAAAAAAGGTATAAAACCATTTCAGAGTTAAACATTGGTCTAGACATTCTGCGTCCCTGGGGAGGAGGTGGGAGATCTCAGTGGTTACAGATGTTCCTGCCATCGCTTACCTCCAGAATGGTCCCAGAGGCAGATGAGCAGGGAGCAGAGATGTCCTGTGCAGGGGGTGACTATGTCTACCACTGTTCTTCTACTGCAGGGATTTATGGCATAATCAGCATTTCTGGCTTTTGGCACAGTAACAGTCACAAAGCTTTGCAGAGGAGGCATGGGAGTGGTGTGGGGGTGGCTGAGTGGGACTGCCAGTCCTAACAGCAGGTCTGTCTGCTGCTGTGGCTCAGGCACCAGCTGAAAAAAGGGCATCCTGCCAATCTGAGGCAGGAATAGCACAGGGAAGGGCTTAGGAAGTGGGGAACCTGGGGAAACCCAAGGGGACTGCTGCTGGGGTCACATGTTATATGTCCTCTGGAAATGGTCGGTGTGACTGGAATCTTGGTCCACATGAGCCAGGCACACCTTGTATTGAAAACGATGGTTTCTTCCCATCCTATGTGTCATGATAACACCTGGAATGTGAAACTGCTGCTTTAGGACACGTCACTCTGAGGTGATCTTTCTAGGGGTGTAGGAGATGCCTGGTTTAGTCAGAGGTCCTCACCCCAGACCACTGCTCTCCCAGCAGCATCCAGGAATTCTCTGGCATCATTTTCTGGGTGTGAATGAGCCTCTTTGTAAAAACTGCCCAAGTAGTTTATCACTAGCTGAGTTCAGTGCTGTGGGATGGAGTGGATCCTCATATTCATCTCCTCAAGTGGTCTTGCTGCCATCTGCTCCTATCCAAGTGCTTCAGCAGTGTTCCATCTCAGCGTTCAGCTGATGACACTAATGATGCTAATCACTGTACCAGAAACTTCACTGAGTGAGGAGTCATGAGGAGCAGAGAAAACCTGGGAGAGGCTGGCACTCTGTATTTCCAGGTGGTAATGCTGGTAATACTGGTCCCTGGGAGCAGCCAGAGCCCATTTGCTGTGGGCAGGGTTTCTTTTTAAAGAAAGGACACAACCCTGGTTTCCAAAAAGTCCTCAGCAGCCAGCCCACTGGTGCATCTGCTTGGTGTAACTCTCCTGCTGTAATGGGATGCTGCAGCTTTGTCCTCTCAGGGTTTTGATGAACATCCTGTTGGATATTCTGTTTTTCCACTACCACAGCACGTGTCTTGCTGCAGGGGCAGGATGTCACCTGGTCTCCTGTTCACACCCCAAGTATTTAATTGCATGCAAAGGGGCATTGTTGGCTTTAGGGACATGGTGACCTTAGGAGAGCAGTAGCAAAACCTTGTGTGTTGCTGCAGGTGTGGAGGGTCCTGGTGCATGTGGTTTGGTGGCAACACATGCCAATGGGATGGGAAAGATAAAAAATGTGTCGTTTAGGAGAGGGTGGAAAATCCCTCAGAGCAGCATCTCTTGGCTTCCCAGCATGGTGAGCAGAATTGCTGGGTGCTGTTCCATCAGGACCATGTTCCTAACGGTGCTGACTGCTCTGTGGAGTGCTCAGAGACCTCTTAATGGGCAGTGTTATAATGGGTGATCACATGTCACTGCTTGGAGGTAAGATGCTCTTCACGTGCCTTTCCAGTGGCTGTTCTCTGTGAACATCGTGGCAGGGACCCATCCCCTCCTGCCTGTCCCTGCTTCTGACCCACTCTTCTGTTCCTCCCTGGCAGATATTATGCAGATATAGCTAAAATGCCAGCGATCAGTGACCAGGACATGAGCGCGTACCTGGCAGAGCAGTCGCGGTTACACCTCAGCCAGTTCAACAGCATGAGCGCCCTGCACGAGATCTACTCCTACATCACCAAGTACAAGGATGAGGTAAGACGTGGTGAGGCAGAGTCAGGCCTGAGCTGCCACTTGGTTCCTTTTGTCCTTGTTTCTGCAGTCCCCTGCTTTTTCCTATAAAAACACACCATGAAATGCGGAATAGTAACATATTCCATGTCCGTGCTTGGACCTGGTGGAGAAGGAAAGGTTTGGGAGGCATGAAGCCAGGAGCTGGAGTAGGCAGTGCTCATTCCTCATATTTTCTGCAGGGAGTAATGTGGGAAACACCTATTTTTCTACACATTTGGCACATGAGCTCCATGAGGCTGCAGAGTTCCTGGCATTATCTCAGCGTGCCTCCCCTATCCACTGCCACCAATCCTGCACCATGGTGGTACCAATGCTGTGGATCTGTACAGGTGGTGTGTGGCTCCACTCCTCAGAGATGTTAGAGGATGTGGTGGCCTCTCCAGTGCTTGTTTTGTGAATGTCAGTAAGGATGGTTAAGAACTCCTCTGTTGTAATTTATACAAATTAATTTCTCAAAGCTCTGCTCAAATCCGCAGCCTACATCTTATTAAAGCAATAAAATATGTAACTACTGTAAAATATGGGTCTATACACAAAGCATGATAGTACAGGTTTTATTGTCCCAATAAAGGGGTTTGATGACTGTATTTGAACGGTGGCTCATTTAGGTGACAGAGTGCCAGAACATCTTCTCACTCAGAGCCAGGAGAGGAAATGGGGTGCCTGTTATACCATGCAACAATCCCGAGAGGCTTCTCCCAGTGCCTCTTTGAGGTGTGAATTTAAGGGGTCCATGAGCAGTTTGTAGCAGACCTGGCCCCTGGGTTTAAGGTCAGCACTGGGATCATGGTGGCCAATATCCTATGGAACTCGGTGCTTTACAGGAGGGAGGAGGAGGTCCTGACTTCCCTGGTTCTTGGGAAGATGCTGGTGGGACCTCTGTGCCACTCCTTAGATGACTTTGGATGGCACATCCCAGAGGCCCCTGTTGCTCTGGGTAATGGGTTGGCCATGAAGGGGTTCTGGGGTTTTACACTTCATACACAGTTTTGTGGCTACCATGAGAGTGCAAGTGGAGCAATCTGGAAGATCTAGATTTGCTGTGGTCCAGCTATCATCCCTCAGCCACCATCCAATGCTTGCTTCCTCCAGGCTAAAAGTCCTACAAGCCTTAAATAAATCCTCCAAGCCCTGGGTGAGAGCGTGGAGGGGACCATGTGAGATGAACCCGTGGCATTAATGAGTTGCTCTTTAGGAGCACAGGTCCTCTTCTTTCCCAAGAGCAGCCTGACATCTGTTGAGTGTCTTGCTGTTGCCTGCTCTCTGAGCATCACAAGTGTGTTCACAGCTCTCAGGAACTTCTTTTATTATTTGTAATGGGATTAATAAATCGCAGCTGTTCCCTTTGTTTGTTTTCATTCATTAAGCACAATTATATGCAGCCCGATTGCACCCTCTTTGATGCAAAATGGGAGAGAATAATTTTTCCTGTTGTTCAGTGCAATAATATGCTGTCATTGGCTGTGAATGAAAATCATAATTAATTTTCATTTGGGTACTTGCATCCTGGTAATCAGTGGTCCTGGCTCCTTACAGCAGGTGACAAACCTGGGTCTCTCTATGCTCAGCACAGGTTTCCTTTGACTGCATTGTTTCCATAAGGCTGAGATAAGAGAGGGGTAAATAAATGCATGGGCAATTTGGGAATCTTTTGACACCTCAGCATCCCAGGATATACAGCTGTCTGATTGGGAGGGGCAGAGGAGGCAGGTGGGTGGAAAAGGCTTCTCCTTCACTTCTCTGACCAATCTTGTTTGGTTCCAGCTCAGGCACCTTTCAGGCATGTGGGGTTTTGATTTCTGTGTTAGTATCACTATAGGTGTTTTACTCTGTGTATAGCATGAGGGCTGAGAGCATCTGTGGAGATGGATGGGGGGGGAGTGTCCCCAGTAGCAGGTTTGTGGCAGAATCCATGAGTTCTTGTCAGTCCAGCTGCTGCCCTGAGTTGTTGCTGCCAGGAGAGGTAAATCAGATGTGTCCAGCTCTTGCTGGTGATTTTTCCCCTCCTCAGGAGCTGGCACCAGTGCCCAGATGCAGCTTTCCCTTTTCTTTTGGGAAGAGACTTCCCATCAGGCATCTCTTACTGCCCCAGGAGACAGGGGCCAGGCTGGTCCTGCCCCAAAACAGCCTGAAGGAGACCCAATGTGTTGGTGGCCAGAGGCTGGTTGTGGCAGGGTGGTGGATGCTCCTCAGCACACCCTGCCTGCCTCTCCACAACTCGCCAGTGCTGCAGCAGCTCTTAATCAAAGGGAGCTGATTCCCCATTAAGAAGTTACCTGTAGGGCTCCTGATGGACTTTGCCTGCCTCCTAGTAAGTCTATTAATTATACAACAGTTTGTTTCCAATTATGCAGCCAATGAAATGGTTAATCAAGTCCCCTTTGATGGATGCCTTGATATATAATTACAAAAAATTTGCTCTCTCAACTAGCTCACCCGAGGAGATGAGATTTCTGTCAGGTTTGTTTTTTTAAATCGGCTTTTCTGCTCTGCTGGCATGATGTTAGTGAGACGAGACTCCTGGCTGCTGGGAGGGCAACTGCCCCTTTGTTTTACACTTTGTTACTCCCTTTTTCCCACTCTGAGCCTGGTCTTCTGCCTTCCTGCTGCTGCCAGTCCTTCCCCCAGCCCTGGGGGCGTGGTCACATCCAGCCCAGGGCAGGGGTCTGACCCTCCAGGCTGCAATCTGTCATCCTGATCAGCAGCTTGTTCAGGGAAAGGATTTTAAAGGAGGAAAGTCATTCTCAGGGGTCTGTGGGTGCACCCCTTTAACAGGACTGGGGGCTCCCAGGCTTTGCTGGCGCATCTATCTGATGTCCCCTTCCAGCACCCCACTGTCCTCATTGTCCACTGTGGGGAGAAATGTGACAGGTTTTAACTCTGGTGGCAGCTGAAGCCTTGTGGATTTGGTGTTTTTGTGCTTGTGGAACCAGTTCATGGTTTGATTGTGGTCTCTGAAACACAACCCCTGCTTCCCTAAGGCGTAACAGGATTGTTGGAGTCACAGATGTGGCGGGAAGGTGTTGTTGGCATGGATTTGAGGTTCACTCTCTGTTTGACTGTGTTTCCTTCACTTCCCCATGTGCAAGTTGGCTTCTCGTTAGTGTCAGGCAGGTCCCTGGTGTTACTGCAGACCCTTTGGGGTTCCCAGTGGGCTCGGTTTGTGGAGGGCACCACTCAGAGTGGTGTCTTCCACCTTGCACTTCCTTTGGCCCCATTGGGGAACAAGAATACTTCCCATAGGGCCACATCCCCATCTCCCGATGCTGTCAAAGAGCCAGCGGGCCACAGGGAGCCGCTTTAGGTAGGAAGACACCTCCTCACCCTCTCTCCTCGCGTCTCTCCCCAGATTTTAGCTGCGTTGGAGAAGGACGAGCAGGCCCGGAGGCAGCGGCTGCGGAGTAAGCTGGAGCAGGCGATCGACACAATGGCCTTAAGCAGCTGAGAAGGCGGCGGCGGCGGCAGCGTCCGGCAGCGGGGGCGGCAGGACGGAGGGAGGGAGGGAGGAAGGACCGGCCAGCAGCAGCCACGGGCACAAGACTTTGGGGCTGGCAGCGGCCGGGCCCGCGGGAGCCGCCGCGCCTCCGCACGCTTCCCACGGACAAACACGGAAACCTCGCGCTTTAGCGGAAAAAACCACAAACCCCGACGGCAGCAGCAGCGTCGATAGAACTCCCTGACCCACAGACAAACCCCCCAGACCAGCCGGGATGCAGCGGGGACCTTGCAGAGAGGCGATGCCGGGAGGAGGAGAAGGGGGTCGCCTGCCCCGTGGAGCTGCTGGGCACCCCTTGCCTGGGCAGAGCCCCTGAGCCCACAGGGAAGGAGGGTCGGGACCGCGGGGCTTTCTAGGAAGGCGTTTGGATGTTGTTGTTACTTTGGTGAAGGGAGGGTGGGTGGGCTCCTATTTTTACTGTACTTGACTTGCTCTCCCTTCCTTCCCCCCAGCTGTCCACCTCCTCTCCTCCTCTCTCTTTTTCTCTCTCTCCCCCCTTCTCTCTCTCTCTCTCTCTCTCTCTGGCCTTCTGCCACTAGTGTTAACTGCTATATTTGCACAATTTACACGAGACAAACAAAATTTTTAATTTAAAGGAAAAAAAAAAATTGTAACAAAAAATGGGAGGGGAAAAAATATTCTAAATTTTTTGCAATGAACTAACAAAAATGATTTTAAGAGATAAGCTAAAGGACTGATGCTGGGGAGATTTGGGGTGGGAGCTTTAGGGGTGGGCAGGAAAGGGAGAAATCCCTGAGCTTTGATATTTCTAAAATACGTCCTGTGCCATGTTTTATTTGAATGTCGTTTAGTGCGAAAAAAAAAAATTGAAGAAAAAAAAAAGTTGGGAGTTTTGTTAGCTGGATAGATGCTGTTATTTTAATGCTGCTGAGTGGTTCTGGAGGTCAAAATCAGAGAGGAAGGGAGATCCCAAGGCTGGTTTTTTCTTTTCCTGGGTGATTGCTGAAGGATGGTCGGTGTTTTGTTGAGCTTGTCCTTGTTTTCCCGGTTCGGTGGCCATGGGGTGGTCTGGGCAGTGCTGCCTGCTTCTGCCTGTCCTGGGATGATGTGGGGTGGAGGATGGTTGTGGGGCCTTGGGGACTGTCAGGAGGGTTGATGGAGAGCCAGCCTGGCTTTTTGTGGCAGATTCTCTGGCACTGGAGCTGCCTTAACAAAAGCCCTTTATGTTTATTTTTCCCCATCATCTTTTTGTGCTTATGCAGGGGAAGAGACCGGATCCCTGGCAAAAGGGAAGGCAGCTCCTCTGCATTCCTGACTGGGATCCCCCCTGGCAAACCCCACTGGGTTCCCAGCCCATGGAGGGACTGGGATTCAGGCTGCCATGGGGCTGTTGCCTGCTCTTCCACCTGGGGACCCCAAATGTGTGCAGGACCTTCCTCCCAAGACTGACCTTTCTTTCTCCTGTCTTTTCCTTCTTTCTCCCCCTTTCTCTCCTTGCTGTCACCCTGTCTCCCCTCCGCTGCCTCCGCCCTGACAGGGCTTCGCTGGAGACCTGAGGTCTCTCCCTCAGTTGTCCCCTTGGAAATGCCAGTTCCTTGTGGGTTTGTGCTTTCCAGAGATGAAAAGGTGCTGAATGCTGCCCTGAATGGCAGCAGGTGACCAAAAACTTCCAAAAGAAATGAGCAAAACCCTTTCCTTTTCTGTACTGAGAACTCCTGTCACTGCCCAGGCCACGGCACCCGGGGCCACACTCTGCCAGGAGCGGACGGCTGTCGAAATCCAAGTGGAGAGAAGCCCAGCTGATTTCTGTCCATTCCCTTAAATTGCAAGTTAAGGGGGGGAGAGGGAGAAATAATGAAGTTTTTAATTAAAAAAAAAAATAATAAAAGTGTGTATATATATATATGTGGTTACAATCTAATTCTCGTGCCCCAGTGGGGTGCTGTATATTCAACTGAAGGAGAATCAAACCAATATAAATATGAGATGAATTTACACAGCCAGTTAAAACAAAACAAACAACAACCGAAAAAAAGAAAAATTAAAAAAGGATACCAAATGGTCTGGAAGGAACTTCCAAGCCTTTCTCACCATGCAGAACAATTGTTTGAAGCCTGCACATCTCTCATTATGTTGTAATTTTGTTTGGTTTTGTTTTGTTTTAATAAGGAGGGAAAGGAGAGAAGATGCTGATTAAAAAAGAAAAAAAAAAGGAAAAAAAAAAAGATGACAAAAGAATCCAACCACAACAGCAAAACTATGTTTGAAAAAGAATTTATAATTGTTTCCCAAACCTACGAACCCTGAGCTGTCGCTGGATTTCTGAGAGCTGTGGGCTGTTGCATGACTGTGCTAGATTTTAGTCTGAGTTGATCTTTTTAAGAAACAGAAGAAAAAAACCCATAAAACAAAGAAACTGCAAGTATTGAATTTTAGAGGTTCGTTTAGGCCTGTTACCTGTTTTTTTTTTAATTTGAAATTAATTTGCCACTTTCTCGTCCAGAAGAAAAAAAAAAAACAGCAAAATGAAAGACTTTAGAGGTTCACATCTCAAATGTGGTACTTGGAGAGCCTTAAAGGACAGCTGTGTGCCCTGTGCCGGGGCCACCGCTGGCTGCCAGCATCTCCCTGGGTGCTCTGGTGGGACAGAACCCTCCGGGGGTCCCTTTGTAGAATTCACTGCTGCTGTGATGGGGTGGAGGGGTGCCTGCAGCTCCCTTTGGTGCAAAACTTCTTCCTTGTGGCATTGCTGGCTGCGTGGTACTGGTGGAAGTCCTGGAAATCGCCTGGAGGATGGCGGCAATGCATCGGTGGTCACTGCGGTGTGACGGAAGGGGAGCGATGGCTTTGAGGTCTCTGTCCAGGACCTGTGTGGGTCCTGCCTGTTGCAGTGGTAAGAGTGTCTTGGGGAGCTTTGGTTGGTGTTGAGGGAGCCAAGCACATGGGTTTTGTGGTGGTTGAGAGGGGATGGAGATGTGTTTCTAAGAGCATCTCCCTGAAAATTTCCTTTGGACAGAGAGGGCTGGAAGCACTGTTAATTGCTGAGGTCTATTAGCCTGTTGCTTTCCCAGCAGCAATGCTGTGGGTGCTCCCTCAGCCAGCCTGGAGGGACAAATTAGTTTTTTGGCCATAGTGGGTCTGAGGTGAATTTGGGCAGCAGAGAGGCTCCTGGGGAGGTCATGCTGGGTTGAATGGCAGTGCCATGGTGTGGCTCTGCTTTCTGGGCTCCCCTTGTGCTGTGACCTAACTCTTCCAGCCCCCTGGTGATGCTGACTGCCTGTAGTGTGCTCCTAGGGATGGGTTCCCGTTGGCTTCCTCCTGGAGAGCTTTGGGGTGTCTGCAGTTTGCTCCAGCAAAGGATGCCCCAGCATCTCCCCACCACTCGGGGGTCCCCTTGCTAACGGGGGGGTGGTGGTCAGTGAGGTGGGCACTGCAGTGCTGCCCGCAGCCTCTGGTGCTTCTTGGTGCTACCTTTGCCTTTCGCATGATGCCCAGCGTCCTTAATCGTGCCAGGCAGCTGCCTGCCCTCCCTTGACCAGCCTGGCGGGGTCAGAACCGGCCCTGTCAGACCCTGCCTCAGAACGGAGAAAGGTGTGGAGAAGCTGGGAAGCACCCACAGGACTCCTCTTACTGCTGGTGTAGCCCATGCCCCAGAACGGGCTGAGATGGAGAAGTATCCCTTGCTGTGAGCCTGCCTTTCCGGGCACTCCTGCTCTGGACACCACCAGAGGCAGCTGGGCCGTGCAAGCTGATCCCCCACTGCTGCAAGCAAGGGGGGGTCCCTGGCTGCTCTCATTGCCTTTCTCTTCAGTTTGGGGTTAAAAAATGTGCAGTCCAGCCTGGACATGTCCCCTCAGCAGGAGCCCCGTGTCACCCCCAGAGCTGGCCCCAGCCTGGGGACAGGGAGCAGGGGGATGGGTGGGGGGACCCCCCCAGGCTCACCCGCTCCTGACCAAAGCGCACAACGAGCTGTCCTTTAAGAAAGCAGGGGAAAACCTAAGGCGGACCCGGCGAGAGGCAGAGAATTCTAATAGTTTTAGAAAATTAAATGGGGAAAAAAAAAATCACACTCCGCAGTCCTGATTCCCTTTCTGTGATTGTTTCAGACTTGAAGCAACAGGCCAGCACGGCTGGCCGAGCGCCCTTTGATCGTGTAAATATCCTGCTATTTCCTATTTTAATGTTCTTCAGATTTAGTACTTGTAAATAAACACATGCATCAAGGAGAGATTAAACATTTTTGCTAAAGCTGGTGTTTTGCCTGTGTTTTTGGGGGTGATGTGGGTGTGTGGGGCAGGCAGCTTTGGGAGCAGTGGGCAAATCCGTGGCTGTGCCAGGGGATGTGATGCAAAATGGCATGTGCTGCGGTGGGCCAGCAACACGGTGCATATGTGTGTGTGGGGGTCCTGAACTCTGGTTGTTTACACCCCCCAAAGGAGCTCCAGGCTCTCACAGGGGAATATAGATGACTTCCCCATCAGCCCCTTTCCTGGGTGGCTCATGTTAAACTGCTTTAAACCATTTGATTTCACTCATCACCTTTCTAAGTGTTCAAAGCTGCTGATCAGATGCAGAGGGGCTGAACCTGCAACGCTGCAGGTACAGAGAGGTAGATACCTGCCTGACTGTTCTGCCACTCACTGGGATCCACAGGAACCGACCAGGGCTCGGAGAGCTTCACTTCTGCCTCTCGGACATTCTGGCCCTTCCTCCCATAGGGATAGAGTGGGGTGACAGCACAAGTGCTTGGGAGGAAGTACACGGTGGTGAGGTGATGCTGCAGTCGTGTCTCTGCAGGCTCTGCACACTGCAGGGCATCTTCTTTTCCAGCTCCTGATCTTTTCCAGCTCCTGATCTTTTCTAGCTCCTGATCATTGTCTTTAAAACTGTGTCATCCTGTAGCTCTGGGTACCTCCAAACTCCGTTGTAGTCTCTGCAGGGTCCCAAAGTGAAGCACCAGGAGAGCAAGCCCAGGGCAGCAGCTGGTCGCCTCAGCACCCTCCTCACAGGGGCACCTTCCTCAGCAGTGTCTGGTGGCCATGGCAGGCGGGGCAGGCATTCCTAGAGAGGAGGGAGTGAGTTTGGGGATGTATCCCTGGGGTTTGGGGTCAAGGCCAGGACTCTGCCCAGCACACAGACTGAAATCAGACAAATTCAGCTGCTTTTTTGGTTTTTATTGCTTCCTTAGCCTGTTCCTGCCCTGGGACCAATCTTCTGAGGGATTGGGCTGGCAGGTTGATTGTACTGTGGATGCTGAATACATCTTTTCTCTGCATTTAGCATGTGTATAAACTGGATGTTTTTCATGTTCTCTCTTGCAGTTTTCCTGCTATCCAGCAAGAATATCAGCAGCAGGTATTAAACACCCACTATTTTTGCCATACTGTTATTAAAACAAAGATTGCTTTGATCTTGTTTTTCTATCTTAAAAAAATAAAGTTTTCTTTTACCAATCTTTCAAATGCTTAAGAAGATCACATTTGAACCGAGTTATGGTCAGGTTTCTGGGAGGATTTAATTGAGGGCAACAGGAAAAAGACCCTCACCTTCCCCAGTTTCGTGCTACAAACACCGTCCTCATGGCCACGTGGGAGCAGGTGGCAGCTGAGCATCAAACAGGTGAGCACTGTGGTGGGTAAAGAAACTGTCTTTAAGTAAGTTGTCAGTCCAACATATAGTGGGGCTTTCATTGCTTTTTTCAAGGCATAGAGATGAGGGTATCTCCCTGAAGAGACCTTGCTGGACCTTGCTGCTTTACTCTGAGCCCTTTGCAAGCAGGATTTTTATTTTAAAATTTTTTCTACTATTTTGCCAGGGAACAAAAACTTTAAAACCTCCTGGTTGACCAAACAAACAAACAAATAAATAAATATCTAGTATTTCACCATCGCCAGGATGTTTGTCAATACAAATTGCACTGGTTTTCCCAAGGAGTAAGAGCTTCTGGCAGGAAGCCAGGCCCTCCAATGACAGCTACAAATGTCTTTGTTTGCCTCCTCAGTCCTAGTGCAGAGCTAACCAGAAAAAGATTATCAAGGCCTGCAAATGATTGTGTAATCCACAAATGCACTTTATTTGATTAAATGATAAAATGTGAACCTTCCAGCAACAGCGTACACTGCTGCCGCCTGAGACGGCACTAATCCAGCACATCTGTACCAGCCCTTGGCTGTCTGGAGCTGCCTGGGGTTCAGAGGTGGAGGCCGCCCTCCCTGTGGCCTCCCTGGCTGACATGGGGGTCTTGGAAACCCCCTTGCCATCATCAAGCTCAGACTCTGGGTGAGTGGCACATCCCAGGGCACCTGTGTGGGGTCTGAAGGTCTCATCCTCTATCCCCTCACCATCGCTATGGTTTTGTACTTTCCCTGTCCATCTCCTCGTCCTCCTGCCCTGGGAGATGCTGCTGCTCTGCCTTTGGGTCTCTGTATAACCCTTTGCTTGTCTTACACATGCGGTGAGGGCCAGGATGTGCAGATGGTAGCTCTGCTCCTGCAGAACTGCGTGCTCAGTGCCACATGTCACCTCGGGTTGTGCTGGGTGTGGGATGTGGGGACCCGTAGCCTGCAGCACAGGGACACGCTCATCTCCCTAGGCACAGCTGTGGACAGCCACGTGCTGGTGGTGTGAGTGTCAGTCACCAGAAAAGCTCCTCCTGCCTTTCATGAGCTTTGCTCCAGAAAGAAATGAGGGCTTGGCTTGGGGCTTTAACATCTCTTTGACCTGCCACTGATGTCTCCCAGTGTGTGTTTGCTTCTGGTGTCACCACTGGTGTGCTCAGAGACTCAGAGTCACTAAAAATGACTTTAGATTCATCCTCTTCTTCAGGTTTAGCCTAAAGGTCAGCAGGAACATCTCCCTTGCCCGCCAGCCCCAAATTCCAGCCATGGCCACCTGCACCTTCCCCTTCCTCTTCCACACCATCACTCTGAGCAGTCCTGGTTCTAAAGCTGCTGCCCCATGGCCTAGAGAGCACAAATGAAGAGAGCAGCTGGGCTAATTGGGCTGTCCCTCACTGCCCCCTGAGCTCCATAATCCTGCAGGAAAGGGATCTGCCACATCTTCAGGGGGATATGGGGCGGTCCTCAAGCAGCCACTTTCCATGGGAAAGAAGCTTTATTTCTCACATATAAGGTGTATCTATATAATCCATAGTCTATAATCTAAATGTACATATAAAATTGATAACTATGTATATTAATAGAATAGAATACAAATTAAAACCCAGCTGGAACATTAACATGAGCTGCAAGTGCCAGGCCATGTGCTGTGTTCAGACTTTGCACAGGAAAGGCCAGAGCAGCATCACCTGACCCTGCAAGTTGAAGGATACGACGGGGGGTTTCTTCCCCCTCAGAGGTGATGATTAAGTTTCTTCTGAGCTGCTGGGAAGAGGAAAAAAAATAAAAAGAAAATCCATAAATTTTGAAGGTAGTAAGGGCTGAGCAGAGCAACAACCCCTTCCTCTCCCCGCCTGGACTAATGAAAATCGCAGCCACGCTGGGAGGCAACTGGTTTATGTTTGTTCTTTGGTTTAAATGTAGTGGTAAAAAGCCCACAGTTTTGAGCACGGATCAGAGGTGGGATCATTAGGAGGTGGCAGGTGATGGCTGATACACGTTAATGTGCCATGAGCAGAGCTCCACTGTGTGGGGTTTTTTTAAACTAAGGCAGATTATTGCTTTGGGAAAAAGACTGTCTCTCCTGGTGGAATTAGGGCAGGGGGAAGGGGGGAAATTGATTGGTCTCGAGTTTTATTGCACCAGATTGACAGCTCAGGCTCAGCGAGCTGCCCCCCTGCAGAGCCGTGGGACAGAGGGCAGGTGACATGGCTCTGGGCACTGCCACATGCCCCTTTCCAGAGGGTCCTCCTTTGGAGGCAGTGGCAGTGGGGTGCAGTGACCAGTCTGGAGACCATGACCACTAGGAATCTTGGCCACGAGTGTCAGGACAATTTTTCCATACAGTGAAGTCAGCTGAGAAACACTGCTGCAGGCATCTTGCCTGTCCCTCTGCTCCCCAATGGTTTGGTGGTTCATCACTCTGTTTCTGGCAAGGTCACCCTGGGCTGGCAAACCCTGGGGTGGTGCCGTCTATGTGTGGGGGAGTTGCACTTCTCTGGGTGCTTTTCAGGTGGTGACTGCTGTGACACTGCATGTGCTGTTTCTGGGTGTTCTTCCCAGCAGTAACCCCGTTGTGATGGGCTTCAATGGGCCTTTCCCTCCCTCTGCTGGAAAAAAGCAGATATGTCCAGTGTCCATCCTGGGGACCTGGATGGCAGCCAGGGGCATCTCCTGTCCCCTTGCTGCAGGTGCTGTCCCTCGGCAGCTGTGGTGCCTTTAGCAAGGTGTCTGCTGCTGAGGGATGGGGACTGGGGGGGTTATTTCAATGGTCGCATCTCCCACTTCACAGGGGATCACAAAGCACATTGTAAAATAAGACAATAGCTCACAGACCACCCAAATGAGTCCCAGTGGGGGAAACTGAGGCATGAGGGCAGAGCTGCTTGGCCCAAGGTCGCACAGAAGGTTGCAGTGGGGAAGGAACTGCTCACAGTCAATACTGAAAACCCCAGGAAATGTGTTTTGATTATGGTCCCAGATGCCTGGGCCACTTTGGCTGTCACACTATCCTGAGCTGGAGTTTTATTTCTTCCTCAAACTGGGTTTTTTTTTCCTTTTTTATGAACGAAGTTCTCCCTTTGCAGCTCCTATTCTCTTAGGGGCTCTTCCACTCAGCGGTAGCCCAATTTCCTTTTATAGCTCGTACAATGACTGTCCTAATTACAATTAAAACCGGGAACACTCTAATCAAATCTTTTACTATTCCAGACAAACTCAGAAAATGAGTAAAATTAGTGACACATGGTGCAAAAAAAAAAAGGAAGAAAAAAATGTCCGTGAGCCAGTGCTAACACAGAGGGAGTTAGAGAGGGCAGCGGGATTTCAGCTCTCATCTGCAGTAATTGGTGGTGGGAGGAGGCACGGGTACCACTGTGGAGCGGGACTTGAGCATCCCTGGGGGTTTCTCCATCCTGCTGACCCTGTGCTAGCTGGGCCCGTTGGTTTGAATAATCCCCCCCGGGAGTTACCATGGAAACAAAGCCTTTTGATGGTGAAAATCTTCAGCATCAAGAGTTAATCAGACCCTAAACCAAAATGGGGTTAAAGGCAGAGCAGGGATGTGCGAACAGTGGGGTCACTGGGGCAGAAGAAAAGCAGCGAGTGGAGAGTAAATAATAAGCAAGGAAGAGGGGTCTGATGCCTGCTTGAGCTCCAGACAATGGCCAGAGGGGTTTAACTGGGATGGGAAATCACAGGAGTAAATTAATAGGCTGGATAATTATTTTTAATTTTCTGAAGGGCTGGTTTTATGATTTTACCACCCTGCTCCATCACTTCTCCCAGATCTGGGTGCTGATTTAGCAGGGGGAGCACCCCATGCTGCGAAGTTGAAGGTTGGGTACGTGTCCCACCTGGGTGGAAAGGTGCCCCTCTTCTGGTGTCCTGTCAAGGGATGGGGCTTCAGGCCAAAATGGGGCTTGCTGGAGTGGAAGGACTGCACATGCCATGGGCTGACTCAGCGTGTTATCAGTTTGGGTACCCGAGCACGCTACTCCAGACTTACCAGCTAGAAATACATGATGCAGAGAGGTAGGCTCCCATGTGTTTGTGTTAAGGAGGAGACAAAGAGAAGGATTTATGGCTACATTTCTTGGATTAATGCTCCTGGATCATGTAAGTGTTGGTGAGATAGGAGGGAGGCAGAGCCACGGAGTTCAGCCATTTCTGTAGTTTGCTGCTCATTTGGGGTTACAGATCCTGTCTGGGCGATCACTGCAGGTGGTTTGTTCCCAGAGCTAGCATGGTTTGCAAGGGATTGATGGAGGGCAGGGACTGAACTGGGAAAGCAAAACTTGGAGCACTGTTCCTACCATTGTTCCTACCAAACAATGAAAATAGTACTGTCAGGGTAAGGGTGTGTTTTTCTGCTAGAGGGAGGAGATGTTTGCAACAAATCCCAGTACTATGTTGTTAGAGTGGCCAAGATTTGTGAGGTCCCTTTGAATGAAGGGTCTCACTCATGTAGGGAGAAGGACAGGACACCATTATGGGGAGGAACCTGTGTTCATTTTTAATATCAGGCTGTATGGGAAGAGTCTGCCCTGGTTGAGGATTAGTGTTACAGTCAGGGATGGAGTTAAAAAGAAGGACTTTTGATGTGAAGAACTGGGTGGAGCAGAACTCCCAAAGAGCCAGGGCTGTTGCTGTGTTTCATGTTGCCTGGCATCCCAATTGTTGCGTGATTGAGTATAGTGAAAGACCTCATGTTTGGACCCACCCAATGCATCAGTGTTCTCCCAGTCCCAAACTGTGGTGTGATATTCCCCTAACTCCTTTCTCAGGGGCAACTGTAGGTTTGCACTCTTCAACAGCATGCAACAGGGCTTCCTCCACTCAGGATGTTTTTCCTGCTGAGCAGCCTAAATATTCCTTGTTGCAATCCTCTTTCTACTGGTCCTGCTCAGCAGAGAGGTGAAGACCAGATTGCTCACAGATGCTGTTTTTGGAAGGACGTCTAACTCCAAGGTCTCAGTTATCTCAAACTTCCCCCTGCACTCTTCAGTTTTTGGAGATGTCTGAAGTTTCAGCAGTGAGGGAAAGGGTCTTGGACAAAATGGGTGGTCAAGCACCTTTATACCTTAGAGTTTATCAGCTTTCCATCCAGATCATGCAATCTCACAGCTGGATGTGCCCTGAAGGCTCCATGGTGGAGGGGCACCTTGGAGCCAGAGGTTTGGTTACAACACATGAACAAAGAGCTGGTTGATCTCCTCACTCCTTTCCTTCACTCTCCATCTTTATTACTTTGTCAAAGTACTTTCAAGTATAATACTTAAATTTTATAGGTCTGAAGCACAAGATTATTCAATTTGCTTTATAGACCCAGTTTGATAAATCCACTTGGAAGCCCGTGCTGTGGTAATTGAAATGCACTGCCTGGGGAGGAGGGAATTTCTGCACTGGCTTCAGCCTTCACTTCTGACCGCTGCTGGCTGGCTGCATGGGAAGGACTCAGCAAAACCTGATGGGATTCACAGGGCAGGAGCTGCCTGGGGGTCCAGGTGGGTCTGGATGAGATGGGAGCTGGGAAAGCTGCTGGGACAGAGCGCTCTGAAAATGTTAATTCCGTGTTCCTCCTCTTGTTCTGATCTTTCTGACCCAACCAAGCCTCAAGGGCTGTTGAACTGTTGGGGCCCAAATTGAAATGACATATTACACAGAAAGCAAGAGGATGGCCAGGAGCTCAGTGTGGCTGCCACTAGGTCGTTTTACATGCCTTCAGGAGCAGCATTTGATAATTCATCCCTGTCTGCTCTGAGCCAGCAGCAGCTGAATTTCTCAGCTGCCTCCAAATGATCAGAGGCTGAAAGAAGGTTCTGAGGGCAGAAAAAGCCTCTTCGAAGGGGTTTGACACCTTTCTACTGGAAAGGATGCTTGCGGGAAACCCTCACCTTTGCCATGGTAGTAGGAGAAGACTGTGTTGAGGAAAGTTTTGGTGGATCTGAGGCATGAGGAGGGTTTGGACATGAATCTCTGGTTCACAAGGCTTTTGGGAGCCATTCAGTTTCTCTCTCATGCCCCTTTCCACCTTCATTTTTGGGGGATTTAAACCAAAGCTTTGAGCTTTATGTTTATTAAGGGATAATACGTCATGGTGCCTGTGACAGCAGGAACTTGGTACAGTGAGCCAAGAAGCCGTTCCCAGGCTCATGTTACAGATGTCCTTGACGTCCAGATCTTCATCTGAAGTTTGTTAATTGGTCTTGGTTCCTGGCTTTAGATGAACCCACCTGTGACAGACCAGGTTTCTTCCAGCATTAACTCTCAGAGGAGCAGCATTCCCCAAAAGCACAAGGTTTGAAATCTGATGTCAGTTTTCCCATTTAAAGAAAGGCTCTCTCCTCAGGGATCAGTCCTATGATGCAGCAGTGCTCAGGGCTCCAGGGAAAGCTGTGGAAACACCGCAAGGGCAGGGACCCTGCAAACCTCTGGGTCATGTTCCTGAGGGTACTGTGGTGAGAGGTTGCTGTGCTGTGTGTTGGATTGAGGTCTTCCATCCAAATGTTGTTAGAAATTTCCTCTCACTGTTCAACAAAAAAATGTCAGTGTTATGCTGAAAGCAACATCGATCCTGTGTGACACCAAATATTTTGCAAAGCCTTGGAAAAAAATTGGGAAAGTTGGTTATTGTTTTATTGCTTGAAAGGTTTGGTTTGGGCTAAAATGATGCTATTTTTTCTCAACTGAAAAGTTTGAAAAATGCCACAGCTGGGTCTCGTGAAGGCCTCACTAGATGGAACTGATCAGGTGTGAAGAGGCACCAGTTTCTAGATTCCTGCCTGCCCTTAGGGCAAAAAGCTGAGTGTAGAGAGTACATTTTGAAGGCAGATTTAGGAGATGGTCCTGCCTGCTTGGTGCTTCCCACAGGCACAGAGGACAACCCTTTCTGCTTGTTCCCTGCTGGCTGTGATGAAGGGAGGCGGCATATATGTCACTGGGAGGTGCACCCCATAGTCTTGACTCCAAACTTTCTCACTTCAGCCAGGCTTTGCATGGCACTGGGAAGAGGGATGGGACTGACAGTTCATTCCTTCTGCTGGAGAAGTTGCCCTTCTTTTCCTGTTTTAGACTTCATCGCCAAGGGCTGTTAATGCAGCATTTCCCAGAAGGGCTAAATTTAAAACAAATTGAAGCATATTATATTTTTGGCTCCAGTAGGTAGAACTGTATAACACTCTGCCTTCATTTTTTCTTTCTGTCTCTCTGCACAGAGTGTGTATCATAGACTGTCATTGTATTTAAATAATAAAGCAGAACCAGGATTATTTTGTACACTTTTTTCCTCCTCTCTGATCTCCCCATTGAAAAATGCATGGAAAGCAACAGATGTTTCGACTTTGTAGCTTGAACCTTCTCAACTGTTTGAAGATTTGATATAAAGTTCTTTGAACATCAGTTTCAGAGGAGACTCTCTTAGTAACAGTTGCCATGCAAAATTCATAATTAATGAAGATTTCAGGGTTGTGGTGGGTTTTTAAAATGTTATTTCTTTATTTGTGTTATTATCTTGTACTCTTCTTAATCAGCTTGGAGGAGGGGCAGCAGCCAGATGGAAGAAAAAGAGTCTGAACTGCCCCCGAGCGTGTGGCATTGGCTCAGGGTGCCTTCTCCAGACTGTGTGGCTCAGGGGTAGCCAGAAGGTCTCTCTGACTGGCCATGGAGGCACGGATGCTAACTGAGGCAGGAGCTGTTGAAAGGCACCCGTTAATTAGTTGCTGGGGTTCAGGTGCTTACCTCTGCCCAGTGTATCAAAGCAAGAGCTGATCTAACTTGGAGGACTGGATTACCCTCTAGTGGCTGCAGATTAAATAAAGGAGGGACGTGTGTTTCTTGCAGACATGGCTGTGATTTACTGAACGCACCTGTCCAGGGGTGCAGTGTAGAGGGCAAGCAGAGGTTGCAGGGGAGCCAGCACCGGTGCCATGGGGGATACTGGGGCCCCAGGAAGAGCCCCTGCTGCAGAGTGACGCAGATGCCCACGGTAGCTGCAATACGATACCCAACGCCTGATTGCCAGCACCAGGAGGGCTCGTTTTGGAAGTGCCTGCTGCTGGGAATGCTGTGGCCAGGCTGCCTGGCACAGCATCGTGCTGTTGTGGCTATCACACCAGAGTTGTCTTTGGGATGTCTAAAGCAGATGGCAGCATCAGTGTGGGTAGGCAGGGAAAAACTGTGACTCATGGATGGGCTGTGGGTTTTCTCTTGGCTGTCCCACATTGCCACCCAACAGCTGCTCTGGATATTTCTGTCATGGGGTGATCCCCTTCTCTGTCAAGAGGTGTGGCAGGACCTTTGCTGGGCTGGCCTTGGCTGTAGCATCCTTCTTAGCAACAGCAGACATACCCAGGTCTGTGCTACTCCAGATTTTGGACAATCTAAAAGAGATTATTTTTTCCATTGGGCTCATCCACTGTTAATACTCCAGGGAGGTTTGGGGACATGGCAGAGTGAGAGTCCCCTGTTTTTAAGGCAGGACATGAGTGACTTTATGGTGCAGTTGGCAATAAACCAGCTGGTACACAGGGATGTGTCACACCGATGAGACTGACCGTCCTTGGCATCCCTTGGGAGAGGCAGCAGCTCAGCAGTGTCAGCAGTGACCAGTGATACTTTGCTGCCACCAGCAAGCCACCACTGGCTGCCATGGCAGAGGCAGTCAAGTCATGCATTTAATTGGTGTCTACTGGATTTTTTTCCTGCAGCTACGGTTTGTGCTACTTATTGTGACATCCATGAGAAGCGGTGATTTGGGTTTGTTTGTGTGTCTGACTCGGAGGATTTCTCCACGCTGGCATCTGACTCCTTCCCCCCATCCTGACAGCTGTTTTTCTGTGTCACTGGGCTGAAGTAAGGGGAAGCATTTGGGTTGTGGGTTGTGGGCTAGGCAGGGTCAAGGGAGCAGAGGAAGGAAAGCACAGCCAGGCCAGCTATGGGGGCAGCTGGAGGGATGTGCCAGTCTCCTCGCTGCTGATGCCTCAGGACACGGCAGCCAGGCTGGCCTCCAGCACAAAGCTGCAGCCAGGCCTCTGTCATGTCACTGTCGTGTCACCAGGCACCCCAGCTGCTGGCTGAGCTTCAGTGGCTGTGGGGACAGAGCAGACAGGCCAGGCAGCAGCAGAGCTGTGCAGTCCCGGGGTGGCACACGCTGGGCTTTCTGCCTGCAGAGCTGTAACTCTAGAACATTTGGTGGCTTCTCCCCTTGGAGGTGAGCAGAGAATGGGTGGAGTGCAGGCTGTGCTAACCCTTTTGGACCCATTATGCCTCCAGCTGGGGTTTCCCTTGGATTTCCACCTAGGCACTATCAGCAATGTGTCTGATGGGCAGTGACTCCAAAGTGGGTGATGGACAGAGAGAGATAAAATGAAGGGGAAATGCTGAAAGGCGTCCTTTGCCAGAAATGTGCATCCTAGCCACAGCTAGGAGTTTGTGATATGTCCTCATCACTGGATGGGACAAAGTCTTGGAAGTTCTGGGTGTGGGCAAAACAACAGGGACTTAGCAGAACTTCTCCCCCAGCACTGATACCTCTCCTTCTCACTCAGGAGAACTGGGCTGGAAATGTCTGACTGACTGATGCACCTGAGGTTTGTGACATTTCACAAGCTATATCTACATTTCTCAGCTACCCCTGCTCTGCAGAGTAAGTGGAATGAACTCCACAGCCATTAGTTCTGGGCTTGGCCAGGGGTCCAAGGCTGCTGTTCAGTCCCAGCACTTTGTTAACCAGCTGCTCTGGTGCAGGACTCTGGTGCAGTACAATGGGCTGCAACCTTCACCCTGAGGTGAAACTTTGTGTCCCCAGGGCATTGACCACCCTGGTGCTGGACATGATGGTCCCTCCTAAAGGACTGGCTTTGATGCAGCCAGAAATGGCTGTGATGGGTTGGGTGCTGCCAGCAGACCTGTCCTCTGAATGGAGGGAAATACCTCTGGTGGTGTTTCTAAGAGAAAGAGAGGAGAGAGGCTTGATGTAGAGAGGTGTGTGCAGCAGGGGACAGCTCTTGGCTGTGCCAGGCTCTCTGGATGCTCACTCATTAGGGCTCTGGGCTTTGTGCTGGCCCTGCTGTCCTTCAAGGAATGCAACACAATAGATGGTGGAAGCACACAGAGCTGTCAGACTTGGCCTGTCATCCTCAACCAACACAGTGGAAGCCTCCAGTGCTTGCTGCCGTCCCCTCCTGACCAGTTTGCTGGGCTGCGTGCACGTGAGGACTGTCTCAGCAGCTGTCACCCTCCTGCTTCTTCCCAGACTGGCCGCTCAGCTTCTTGAGCAAATGTCTCTGTCCTTTTTGTCCACTTGATGATGAAAGGCACCTTCCTTCCTCCCTCTGGTCCTTCCTTTGGATGCATCTTTGGTGTGGTGCTGGACTTCAGCCAGAGCAGAAGGTTCTTGTGGCATGGGACAGGATGCAGTGAAGTTAAAGGGGCTTCCTGTGGGAACTTGTCCCCTGACCAGGCACTTTTTTGGGATGTTGTGGGCAGCAATGCCTCCCAGAGAGCAGTCTGAGTGAGGTCACTCTGATTTTGGGAACAGGTTGTAGGGTGCAGCTGTTTTGAGCCATGCTGAGTCACTTGCCTTGGGCCAAAGACTGTGCCCTGCTGTATTTTCTATACTTACCTTTATTTACTTTTATTTGTGAGTGTCTCTGGAGTGGTCCGAAGAAATGCTGGTGCAAACCCAAAGGATCCATATCCCTGCAGCTGGAGCTCACCCTATGCAACCATCTCCACTCCTTTATAATAATAAGTCCCCACTTCTCCTTCACCACTTCACCCTTTCTGCTTGGCCCCCACCTCTCAGGGCGAGCTGAGCTCGGTGGGACCGTGCCTGTCCCCCACAGCAGCCGGGAGCGACGGCTGTGGCAGGGTGCAGCCAGCACTGCCCCTTGTCACCTCTGTGTCTCCATGCCCTGTGACAGTGGCAGCCCTCTGGAAGAACCCGCCGTGGCAGATGCGGCCTCGCAGCCCTGCTGGGGCTCTGTGCTCGGCAGAGGGGAACGGCTCCGGACTCTAATCCGAGCAGACAGATTGAGGTCAAATGCGCCCTTCGTGCAACAAGCGGGGAAGGGCAGGGGAGGGGGAGGAGAGGAGGGGGTGCCTGTGCTTGGGGCAGCAAGGAGGGTGAGAGAAGGACCACTGGGGACTGGGCAGCCTGGGCCCCTACTCGCCCCTCTCCTAGGGGGCCGGGGTGGTGAGGGGTGCCAGGCCCCCCGGTTTCACCAGTGGGTGTGAAGTGCAAAGGCAGGGCTGGCTATGGGGTGGGACATATCAGCACTGGGCACATCTCTCCCAGCATCCCATGCAGTTTGTCTGGCCCTTTTCTGTTGTGATTTCAGCTCCTGAGAGCCTCCCGAAGTTGAGGAAAGTGGAAGGTTCTTCCTTGGGACAAGGAGCAGGACAGGTAAGTGTCAGCTGCACCTCATCTTGTTGGCAACCTTTGAAGTCACCATGCTGGGGGCTGACCTGCTACTCTTGTGGCAAGTTATGGGCTCACAGGACTGGGAGGTTTCACTGCTAAACCTCTATGTGTCAACCACTCCATCTGCTTCCATCCTCCTCTCCGCCCAGTGGCATGTAAACACGTGTGGGAAGAAGAGCCCACTGCAGAGCACCCTTCTGCCTGCTGCCCCATTCCCAGCATCTGGGCTTCCCTCTTGGTTCAGCCCTGCTGCCAAACTGAGCAGCAAGGGATGAACAACAAGCAGCTGGAGGAGGATTTATTCTGCTCAGGTTTGCTCTTTTGTGGTGCTTTGGCATTTGCACACTGTGCTGTGGATGCTGGTCACTGCTGGTAGGGCAGGATTTTAGTGCTCCCTGGTTCGTGTCCAGGCTTTGGTGTGGGGTCTTTCCCCTCTATCATTCAGCACAAATAATACGGAGTAAAAGAAGGGACAAGGCTTTAAAAACCCAAAATAATTCCCCCCCAGAAATGGGGAGCCCTGGCTGAGCAGTCTCTTTTTTGCAGAGTCTGGTGGTTGTTGCAAGAAAACACATTGCATTGAGCATAAAAAAATATACCCAGGCATTGGGACAATGGGTGTCCTAAACAGTGTCTGTTCCCATGTACATGATGCCTGTTAAAATGAGCTCTTTGCTACCTGGGTACCATGGAGGCTGCTGGTACCTTCTCATTTGGCTTAGGATGGAGATGGCTCAGTTTTCTTTCAGTCCAGGTAAGCCTGTGTTATTAAGGAAGTCTTGAGTGGCTCTGAAAGCATCTGCTCCTAGCTGGAATTGCTTGGACATGTCTAAACTGTACAATAGCCTGAGATGCCTGAACTCATTCTCTGCTTGCCAGGAGGGGTACAGAGGTGTTTGTTGTGTGGCCAATGTCCCCCCTGGCTGCCCAGGACCCAGCTCCTTGTGCTTAAATGTCCAAAGGCGATGTCTCCATGGTGTGACAGGCTCAGGGAGAGGGGCTGGGAGCTGCCTGGCTCTGAGAGCTGGCCTACTCTGATGCAAATCCTGTTAGTGGTGAGGCAGGACGAGAGGGACAGAAGTGTGGAAAGAGAATCAGCTCCAGACAGAATATATGTATTTTTTTGCCTGCTCCCCGGGAGACTTTAGGGAGTCTCAGAGCAGCATTTCACATAGTTGCTCAAGTGGAACTGCGCTGAGTAAATAGTTGCATTTCAGCAGTGGAGATTTAAAACCAAGGTCTTGGTAATTTCTGGCTGCTGAAAATCCCTTGGTACTTTTCAGAGTAGTGAGTGTGTTAACCCCAGTACCTTGGCCAAATTCCCAGCTGGGAACCACCTCATAAAATCCCTTTCATACTCCTAGCAGGACTCGTCTTAAAAAGACTTCCTTCTTTGTTTTTTCATTGTTTGCCCCAGCTGCCTCCCTACTCTGGTGAGGCATAATTTTGAGCTTAGACATGTTTCTAGCTTATATATTTTTAGTACTCATGTCATCCTTCTACCACCATTGCGTTTTCCCATGTTTACTGACTATAGTTGGAAAGGATCTCCTTTCCAACACATCTCCTTCAGCCTGATAATAAATAAAAAAAATCATGTACCTGCTCTGCTTGGGCCATTTCCCATCCACTGGTTATCCTGACAGCCTTTCTTTGCATCTATTGTTGCTCTTGAGAGTGGCTGACCAGTTTAATTTGTGAATTGGAAGATGCCCTCCTCTGCTGGAAATCCTCCCCTTCATACACCTTAGGATCAAAGTTACCTGCTTTGTGCCTTTATCTCACTAATCAGCCTGCAATTGACTCCTACAATCAAAGTCCTTTCCTCTTCAATCATTTTCAACTTATGAATTCCCCATTTGCGGCAGAAATTCTTGAAAACTACATGGTTTCCTTCAGGGATTGAGCCATGTTCAGGCTGTGCTTCCAGTTGTCTTCCCTGGTTTCTCCTGCTTCTCATAGGCTAGTTTAATTAAGAAAGACTCATTAGGGAAATTGTTGACCAGGACAAGTCCTGAGACCACTCTGCAGGGAACTCCATTGCTAAACTCCCTGCAAGCTGTACCCTTCCCTCCTTGTCCACAGCTATCCCTCCATCAAATCCTACTCTGCCACTGTAGTGCCTGGGATAAGCCTCTTCCTCTTTCTCACAGCAAATCATGGCCCTTCATTAATTGATTCACTAAAATGTGTATTTTCCTTTACCTAGAAGATCAGTTAGTAGCACAAAAAGGTGAGATAAAAATAAAAACAATCCCAAATGGGATAGTCCTGCATCCCCCATGTTTCACAGCCCTGCCCAGTCTTTGCTTCCTCCCTTGCAGAGGGCCGTGGGTGACAGCTGCTCAGATTGCTTTTTCATCCTTCTTACTTACAGGTGCTGCATTTTATATTCCTCACCTCCTTACTGGTGGATTTATTGAAGCCCTTGCTCTCAGTCTGTCTGTTTCATGGAATAGTTCCTCCAGGAATCTGGGTTGTGAGATACCTGGCCTTGTGATTTGATCACAGGAAGGTCTTGGATCTTCCCTTCTCTCTCAGCTGTCGTAAGTACATTTTCCATATCAGCCACCCAGCTAAGTTCATATGCTTGTAATTATTGTCACTGTCCAGAGCTGCTGAGAAGAATTTGTTTAGTCTTGGGACCTCACCTAGATTTCCTGTGAACTCTCTTCCCACAGACTGAATCACAGCACTGCTTCTTCTATCTTTATTACTTTTGTGTTTGCATGACCGGAGAACCTCTCACTATTTAATATCCTTCCTCAGGTCTAACTCATTTGACATTTGGCATTTCCCACTCCATCCCTTCTATTTTCAGCCCCTAAAATCTTTGCTCTTTGCTGGTTAATCATTTCCCTTTCTGTGCTCTCTTCTTATTCCTTTTGTCTGCATTGCTCTACTCATTCTAGCAAGTTAGGAGCTGCCCAGGACCTACTCCTTCACTATTTTTCTGTGTTTGGGGTGAAGTCCCCAGGGAGCTTTGCCTTGGGTTCAAAGACATTTGAACCTGCCTTTTATAGGCAAGGCTGGGTTTGCCCTTTTGAAACCAGGAACCTTTAGGCAGCACTCTGCTGTTGTTTATCTGTCTGTTCTGTTTAGAGTAAGTCAAAATGAGGCAAGAGTTTTAAATAAACCACTCTGTCCAAGGTTATTTTCCAGTTACATCTCTTCCACTGTGTTTTTATCATTCACCAATATCGAGTCTAAGTCACAATCATGTCTTGATGATGCATCTACAGTTGATGTTCAAGTCTTTAACTGTTCCATCTAGGATGTGTGAGCTTTCACTGTTGCAGTTTTTAGGTTTTATTTTGGTAGTTAGTCTCCTAGAAGGGACATTTTTCATAGTTTCTCTCTTTTTATTACTAACATTAACAGAAACCTTAGTGTCCATCCAAACTTTCAGCACTCTTCTAACGGAGCTACTTCTATTTCTTTTGTCCAAGCGGTGGTGGCCCAAAATGATCTTCCATCCTGTCATACGTCTTCATCCATCACATTTGTGAAGGCATTGCTGACTTTACAGCTCCTCTTTCCCACCTTTCCTGAGGGAAACAGTGACATTGGTACCTTTGCTCTGTCAGGTTTGTTGCTCCTCCTGGCTTTTGACACCTCTCCAGCACCTGGGGCCATGGCATGCAGAGCTGTTGTGTCCTACTGGGTGTGTTTGTTCCTCTGAGCCGCCTCCATCCTTTGCCTAAGGGGACCTGACAGAGCAAGGGATGAGAATGTAAGTGCAGATCGAGTGCCTGCATCAAGGTCCCCCCTGCCCAGCTCTTTCCAGCTGTGTGACCTGGCCAGCCTAGAACTCTTTGGCTGCACAGATGGAGAGACAGTGTCTTTTGTCTCCTTCAGCCTTTTTGTAGCTCAGGCTGTTGGTGCCCAATCCCTGGAGCTGCCCATCCCTCTAACTCCTGTCCCAGCTCTGCCTCTCCAGTGTGATCCTCTGATGACCAGGAGTGGGGACCCAGCAGCTCCTGCTGCATGGACAGCTCCTGCTTGGCTTCAGCAGCACTGCAGAAATATGTTTTCCTTTGAAACTTTTCCATAATTACCTTCCTTTCTAAATTTTTTTTTTCTTTTCTGTAGCATATTGTCAATGTCTTCTGGACTCGGGCCTCTTGGGATCCTCAGGAGAAAACACGAGCTGATTTCCTCTAGAGAGGGAATGAGCAGCCTCCAACTTGCCAGTCTGGGTGGATTATCTTGTCCTCTTGCTTTTAATAAGATGCACAGGATTAAAGAATGACGGTGGATTAGGTTGGTTGTTTTTGTTTTTCCCTGAGTTTTAACTTGGCATATAATTGGAGGCAAAACAGAGGGTTCAGGATCCTCCTGCACCCCTGCCTTCCACACTGGGACTGGCAGCAAACCTATTAGTGAATCCAGCCAGGGACAGGGACCAAGGGGTTTGTGGCTTTGAAGGACTTACATGTTGTTAAACATTTCACAGTGTTTGAATTTTTGTATGTGTTGGTTTTTGTTTTCTTCCCCCTTCTCCCCTCCACTTCATCTTCAACATCTGCTCGCCACAAACCTGATTTTGAAAAATGCATGCACTTATTAATTTATGAGCTGTGGTCAGTGCTGTGGGAAGAGAGACCTGAAGGGAAAAGGGGTTTGTGGAAGCAGCAGGGCCTGTAATGAGATCAGGGATAGGGGAGGCTCCGTGTTTGGACTCTGCTCCTGCTCTCACTGAGACACTTGATCCTCAAGGGAAAGAACATAGCAAATGATATCGTCAGCTCTCTAGCAGTTTAATATTCCTCTAAATGATTGATAGCACAATGTACAGGACCTTCAGACATAAGGATTGAAAGGTTTAGACCACAAATATCCTGTGTTTATGGCTGATAGCAGTGTCTAGAGGAGAGCAAGTGCCCTGATGCTCTCCTCTGCTTCCCGGGGCAGCAGTGGCCATTGCCTGGGGAAGGCAGTCCAGCTGTTCATCTCTGTGTGGGGCAAGGAAGGTCTGTTTCTGTTACAGCAACATGTTCATAGATGCTCTTTCTTGGTGTGTCCAAAGCCTTGTCTTCCTCTGCTGATGTAGGGAAAAACAGAGTCAAAGGTGGGTGCCAGCTCCTTCTCATGGAAAAAGGACCAAGGCAAAGCTTTCCAGCATGGTGGGGTTTGCTGGCATCATCTCCTCCTGGTGCATGTGGCTGGCACCTGGGCTGAGGCAGGTCCCAAATGGCATCCTGTAGAGACCACAATGATGGAAGGTAGTGACTCCTGCACTCTTGAGTGCATTTACCTCAGTTAAAAAGAAAAAGATGTGAAAAATGGTGGATGGTGGAAGTGTTTTCCTGTTTTCAAGCACTGTTTCAATTTGATGGCACTTCTACTGTAGTCCTACTGGAACCTTGCAAATGCGATTGATTTTCTCTCTTAACCCTTCTCCCCTACTCCCATCCTAGAAACAGATTTTGCTTCTCACAAGCCCGACAGTGCCCCAGTTTCTGGATCCCCTGAACATGCAGTTTGTGTTGAAGGAGGTGTTCGTGCTGGGCTGGTGATGGTGGCTCCTCCAAGAGCTGTGCTCACCAGCCTGTTACTGCAAGCTGTTCAGGAACATGGCAGCGCTGGACAAAATGGGCTTGTGCTTGAATGGCTTCTCAGGGGACTTTGGTGGCTTCAAGCAGAAAAAGTGCAATTAGTACTGAGGCATCTGGGATGTGTTATGACTCTTTTGACACACAGAGAGTCATATGGATTTTTCCAAAGGGATGTAGAAAACATAAAGACAGGTCATCATTTGGTCCTTCTGATCTCAACATGCATCCCATTAGCAAAGGGAAAAAATGATGCAGGAAATTTGTGAGTTGGCTCAGTTGCCTGTGGGAAAAGATAGAAGTGAGGGGGGGAAAATACTACTTTAAATGTAACATCCATATGCCCATTTAGGATTTAATAAGAGACTTACCACATCTCTGGTAAGTGACAGCTGGTTATTAGAAGCATACGCTGAAGCTGTGGATCATCTAAAGTCAAAGCTGATAGTTAGCTATTTGTACACCAGTACATCTGCCTTTAATAATGCTTTTAATTTTGTTAACATGCTTTAACTAGCTTATTAAATCAAAATAAAGTGGGAATCTTACTCTTAATGCAACCGCACAAAAAGGATCCAACCTCAAACCCTGCCTCCCTGGCTGTATCCCATGATGTCCCAGATAAAAATATGTCCAAGGATAGGTTTAAACCAGCATGTTATTCTGGCAGAGTGACAACAATGTTATATTTCCTCTCTCTATCCATTCCTCCTTTTTTGACTTCTGCGTTTCCATGCTTGGCACCCTCCACAGCTGCTGTGCGTGGCATGGGTGGGAAGCTCAGCTTGTTTTAAAGTTGTTCCATCTAAAAAATAGGCAGCAAGGGTAGTTTCTCCTCTTTCAGAGGAGGCGGCACTTCTGGCCTCTCTAGGTGAGTGAGTGATCAGAATCAGCTCTTCAGAGTGCAACATCCTGAGTTGCGAGGGAGCAAAAGCCTGGACTCGGTGGCACAGGCTGCATCTGTTGTGTTTTCTGCTTTAATAATGACAGACTGAGATGCTTTTAGTGTGGTGGGAGTGTCCCTCAGCCCATTGTGCTGGATGAGCACTGCCAGCACGCTGCTGCTGCGCTCTGCGTTTGCAAACAGATTTGCTTGGATTGGGCTCGCCCTCCACTTTTCCATGCCAGCCCTGCTGTTTGTGCCAATGTACTTTCACGGCGTGGAGGCAGCGCTCTGAGATGGCTGCTGGTGGCTACCATGTGGGCAAGAGGCAAATGAGGGCCCTCCCTGCAATCTGTGCTGTGACAGAGAGGGAAGGAGGGCAGCTCAGCCTTTAGTGATGCCAGTGCCTTCCAATTCCTGTCCCACAGCACTCTCTGCCCCTCCCTGCTAATTCCCATGGCCTGTCTTATTCCCTGCATGGAGAGATGCACCAGTGTGAAATGTGCTCCTTGAGTACATGGAAGAAGGGCAGCAGCATGGTGTTAGTGCTTTGGGTCCCATGCAGGCATGCTCTAAGTTTGGCTTAAAAGAAGAGATGACTTTTTGGAATCAGTTTTTTGGGTTGCCTGCACCACCTGCTTGCCCCTCTCCAGCTTGGCGAGGTTCAGCAGTGGTTCCCTGCCCACAGGGAACATGGGATGGGCCTGAGGCTGAGGTGCTGCCTTATAATCATTTGTATGTTTAAGTCTATCTACTCTGTTTCAGCCAGTTTGTTACTTTACATATTCAAATACCTCCCAATTAACAAAACCTTTATGGGATGCCGCCCTCAACTCTTCTTTGTCGCCATCCCGAGGCTGTGTCCCACAGCAGGTGTCCTGCTCCTGCCTTGTTCCACCCTTCTCTCTGGTGAGTGCTGCTAAGATGCCAGCACGTGCCGGCAGAGCTGGCCCTGCCGAGCTCAGTGTGCTCCGAGATTGTGGCCTCATTGGTCCCCACTTCCGTCTAAGCAGCAGAGCGGAGAAATTGCCTGTTACCTCGGGTCGATTCTTCATGCACTCCTAAATTGCTTTGTATTGACACGCTGTCAGAAATGGATTGTCACATTAACCCAGCCGGAGCTGGGCCGGGGCTCGTGAGCACGTGCTGTTGGACTGATCTCCCTACAGGGTGAAGGGCAGGCTGGTTTCCTCTTGGGTTTGCAGAGATGTTTTGCAGCACTTTCTAATTATGATTCAGATGAGCCAGTGAAAGGCAAGGCTCTCTGTATCCTCCGTTCTACAGCCATTTCTTCTTCCCTTGTTGGATCAGAAAAGTGACTTGCAAGAGTGCTGGCCTACTGGTCAGACTCACAAGCTCTCTTCCAGGGTGAGAGTAAATGATTGAGCACAGACTCCCAAGGTTTAAAGGATTAAATTAAATTAATTTCCCCAAGATGGATCTGTTTTGCCCATGATGGTAGCTGTAAGTGATCTCTCCCTGTCCTTATCTTGACCCTTGTGTCTTCATTATATTTTCTCTCTCCTGTCCAGTTGAGAAAGGGAGTGGTAGAGCAGCTTTGGTGGGCACCTGACATCCAGCCAGGGTCAGTTCACCACATCAGTGACTTCGAATATGGGGAATATAAGGAAGCAAGAGTGATGGACTCACTTTTCCCCATGAGCCAGCTTGCACAGAGACTCCCATTTCTTCTGGTCATTTTTCTAGGTGATGTGTAATTTCTAGAGCTTCCCATCCCTACCCCTAATGACCTTTTCAATTTCTCTAATAAGGTTCCTCCTCAGAGATTAGTGAATGCCTTGTGAAACCAGAGTGTACACCACCCACTTCATTCCCTTTGTCTCTCATGCAGCTGAAAGAAAAATCCAACGCAATGCTACGTGAGCTGGCTAAACTCAGCCCATGAAGCCAGAGGTACAGACAGTCCTTATGCAAGAGGGAGTGAGGGCTTGTGCCCCTCACCCCCTTTATGAGCTAGAGAGGTAACCGTGCCTCCTTGTAGGCAAGAGAGTGATGAGATGCACCGGGGTTTGCATGGGAATGCTTTGCCTGAGCAGCCGGTTCCTCATGAGGTTCCTTCCTGTGTATTCGTGATGTAGGTGAGCACAAGTCTGTTGTCCTCTTTCATGGATTTGTGGAGAAATCCCAGACATAAAAACAGCTATAGAGGTGTAGTTTGGATCCTCAGAGCCCCTGCTCAGCTGCCTTGCAATATCATTGCCATATTTCTGTTTCCCATCCTCCTGAGGATCTGCTTCTTCTCTCTGCCAGACTCACCTCTGTTTTTGGTGTGCTGAACCAGTCAGTGCTGTTGGAACACCAGGTTACTCTGAGCACATCTGGCTTACTGGCAAAGCCCAGTCTATGAAGCATCTTCTGGGCATGGCTCAGAGATCAGGGTCTGCATGGAGTGAGAAACTTTGACCACTCTCACAAAATAGTGTCATGGCTAGAGCACTCCCTGCTTCTATCTTTTCTCCCTTTGGAAGAGACTTGAACCCACCTGGAAAGACCTTCTTGTCAGGTAATTCTGATTTTGAGCTGGCAGGAGAATCTGCTCAGTCCTCCTATTTGGACTTTTCAACATTAGAAGGAGTAATTAAATATTTTTTAAACCTTGGGTTGCAGTGAGGAAGTGAAAAGAAGCAGGACTTTCAGCCTAGAAGCTCAGGCACTCACCTGGGAGTAGGGGAGATGTGGGTTCCTGTTCAAGCTCTGGTGAATACTTATATAAATTATGCTATGGAGCCATCTCTCCTCATTGCTCTCCTTGCTTTCTCTTCAGCCCAATGAATATTTACTCATTTCATGCATGGTGGAAGATACTGAAATTCACAGAATGAGCATACTTGAGTAATCTCAAACTTTTATGCAATGTTCCAGGTCTCCTCTCCAAGTCCTTCCTCTCCCAGAACAGGGAGGGACCTCCTCCCTCTCCACTGCAGTGCCCTCTCATAGGCATTCCTCTGAATCTCTGTTTAAACTTACTCACCTTTGCTTTCAAATGAGCACAGCTTTAGCTGATTCCTCAGTTGCTCCTATTTTGTCCAGCTTTGTCTTTCTTGACTGTTAGAATTGCAGGTACCTTCCTATGTAGGAAAACATTGGGATGGTGGCATGAGAACTACCCCACGTCATTCCTGGAGTGAACGTTCCCTGCGCTCCGTGAACTCCTCCATGGCACAGGAGAGGCAGCCACAGTGCCGTGGCTGTTTGGTCGTTCTTGGCTGAGGGTGCTGCCATCAGAGCCAGCTCTGGAGTGGCATTTGGCCAGGCACACATTTTATCTGGTAGCCACAGCCCACTTTACATTAATTGCCATGCTGCTGATGTGGCAGCGCATTTCAGCCCCTGCTGCCTGAAGCCACATGGACAAGAGACACCGGACTTCAGCCCAGGAGCCCTCCCAGGAGTTTCCTCCACCCTCCTCTCTGTGAACCTGTATCTGAGCATCTTTGTCCTGTTTGGTGCCTGACACTGCTGCTACATTGCAGATGAAAAACATCCTTTCCTGTATGGAATAGTTCCTGCCATTTTCCTGCTTGATTTGTCTTTCTCCTCTTTTTTTTTTTTTTTTTTTGCTGTTCAGCCTTTTCTTCTCATTCCTGTTCTTCCTCCCCCCTCGCCCTGATCAGTCAGACTTCTCCTAAGCCCTGATGTGTTGTGACTGGGGCTGACTGACAGCACTTCGTGCCTGACACACATCTCTGGGATGGAGCCCAGGATGTGTATTTAAGAGCAAAGTTGGATTGTAAAGTGCCATGTGGGAGTCTCTGAGAAAGGAGTCAAAACACCGTCAAGCCTATTCTTCCTGAGAGGAATGGAGATGTTGTGTGGAGCCTGCTGATGCTAGAAGAGACTCTGAAGGCTGGGTAGGGGTCATCCTGTCCCATAAGCACTGAAAGCTGCACTCAGCCTCTTTGCAGAGCCGGGGCAAGGGTTGAGGGGAGCTATGGAGAACCAAACCCCCTTTTCTGCATTGGTGATGCTACTTTTAAATTCACATTGGGTCTATGTGGATGACATAGAGCAAGCAAGGGAGTCACCGTTTACTGCACCTGTTCTGGGTACAGGACATGGTGCCCTGTGGTGGCTGTTTCTGGTATTTTGGCAGAGAAAGGTGAGAAAATTTGGGCTGCAGCTGAAAAGAGGGAGTTGATCATGAGTCTTCTTTCCATCTCCTCTTCATCAGAGGACTTCAGAGGAGCTGTTTCCCACCTTCCCAAAATTTGTTTCTTTCCACCCCAAACCTGGAATGGGTGGAGATTGTGGAAACATAGAATAGTTTGGGTTGGACAGGACCTTTAAAGGCCATCTAGTCCAACCCCCTGCAATGAGCAGGGACATCTTCAACTAGATCAGATTACTCAGAGCCCTGTCCAATCTGACCTTGAATATTTCCAGGGATGGGGCATCTACAACCTCTCCAGGCAGCTTGTGCCAATGTTTTACCACCCTTACTGTAAAAAACTTAATCTTCATATCAAATCTGAATGGACTGTCCTTCAGCTGAAAACTATTTCCTCTAGAGATGTGCTGGCAGAGCTCTGGCTGGACTCACAGCTCTGAGCCACTTTATTCAGCCACCACACTCGACTTGTTTCAGCCCTGCCTGGGCTCTTGGGCTATTTTTATTGTACATGAGAGCATTTTACACAGAATGGGCCCTGATGAATTTGCAGAGAGCTGTGGCTCTGCTGGGAGTGAAGGAAGGTTGTCCTGGCATGGAGGACCTGGGTGAAGTAGAAACAGCTGTTGTCCTCCTCTCTCAACACACCTGCAGGCTCAGGGCCACTTGCCCAAGCCCAGTGATTATCTCCTGGGGCTTGGAGCCAGTCTGCTCTGCTTTCCTCCAGCCAGTTCAGGCTTTAGAGGAGCTGGCTGGGCTGGAAGGTCTAATTTGTACTTGGAAGAGGCCTGTGGTTTTGAGGGCCATACTGAGCACCATTGTGTCACCATCCCCTGCCTGCCACCTCCTGAGTTTTCTGAGTGTAGAGTCATCTCTGCTCACTGAGAACCTTCTGAGCTTATCTTCCTGTCTGATGCAAAGTCACCTAAAAATCCTTTTTGCTGGTGCCCCTGGTGACCCCAGGTGTTCCTTGGAAATCTCTTGGAGAAGTAATCATCCCCTTTGGATTGCAGCATCAGTCACCTTCAGTCCCTCTGACAGTCCCAATTATCTTGTGTGTTTGGCTGTAGAGCACCAAAAGTAAAACACAGTTGTAGGCTTCTGGTTTGTAGAGTTTTCTTCACCTGGGAGAAAACCAGCAGGGTGACAGTTTGTTCCTTGATTTCTTCACCTGCTGCCCTGTCCGTGCTCTTCTGGTGGCTCCTTCCTTTGGTGGAAGGGAGGGATAACACCTCAACATAACTGGTGCTGCTGGTGGGAGGTGTTCTCACTTCTGTAGGTGGGGAAGAAGTACATTATGATTACACTGAGAAATGGGGACTGATTTTGGGGTCTTTGCCTCCCCCCACATAGCAATAGTGTTCCTCTGTTCTGCCATGGGACCAAGAGGCATGGGTTGAAAGAGACCTCAGGACCTGCCTGGAGCAGGTTTAGATCACTGAGGGCCTTCTTCACTTGACTGGACTTGTTGTAATTTGACTTGACTACTGTGCTAATTTTTCTGCTGTTTCTTAATGCTCCAGCTTCTTTCATCTGAATCCCGTTCATATCCATCCTTCCATTTTTTTTTTTTCTGTTTTCCCTTTTTCCAGCTACAGCACCAGTCCATGGCAGAAGGGGAGTGTCAGAGCCAAACTTGCTTTACCCCTTACAGACACAACCCTCCACTCATATTGCAGAGATGCCTCCTGAGCAGGTGGGTGTCAGAGGTGCATCAGCAAGGGTGAACTCTTCCAGGAGAGACCCAGATAGAGCTATGAAAATGTTGCTGACTGATGTGGTATCTTGGTTAAAATTCACTTCAGGAGGTAGCCTGGAGCTATTGAGGGCCATCCCTTCAGATGGAGGGGGTAATTCCTGGGCAGGAATTAGCAGTCAGCACACCTGTTACTACAAGAGACTCCAGCTGAAAAGAGAAGAAGGATGGGAGGGGGTGAGGAAGAAAAAAAAATAGAGGCTCTTCAATTTAGTGCAATTATCTCAATTTTCCCAGGATAAGGATCCTTGAGATATTTATCTGATTTATAAGGGTGCGCGGCAAGGCGGCAGACACGTCCTTAAAGAGACATTTATCAATTTCTTAAGCGTGCATGAGGGGAGAAGAAAGAAAAAACAAATGAGTGAGAAGGAGACACTGCAAGGAGACTCTCCTGGAGCTGGGAAGGAAAAAGGAAGCCTGCTTGCTCCGTATGTTTTCACTTGTGATTTATAATCTGTGGAGAACCACAGAAACAGGAGGTTGGCTGGGCTGGGACAGCAGAAGAGATCCTGTTGTAGACTGGGTTGCCTTTATACTTTCAGCAACTTATATTCCAGGGATGTGTATTAAGTATTTCCTGAAGAATTTCTGCTTACACTTCTACTGGGGAAATGCTGAGGGTTGGATTTATGCCAGGCCTGGAGAACTTTTCCAGTTGCAGAAAAGTGCTCTGAACTTGCACCAGTTTGGTTAAGGTGGTACAAGGTTTCAGTAGGATTCATCTTGTCCAAGTGCAGATGTTCTGGTCTCAGGGAATGCATGATTGCACTCACACTTAGGAGAGGGGAGCAGAATTCACCTGACACTCTTGGCTGCCACTATTGGAGGGAATGCACTCCTCTCCATTAAAACACAGCCCTCTTTTTTATCTCCTTCAGTGCTATCAGACTTTTTCCCTCTTGCCCATAACCACTGCTCTGCCCTTTAGTCCTCCTCCTCTGTGCCAAATCTTAATGCCTCTTCCTCTCCTTATGCTCTGCAGCTGCCATTGTTCTCTCTGCACCTTAGTAGCTAAAATGGTTCTGGGGACCTTTTGCATCTTGGAGGCTGCATCTTTTCTTTCTTCCTCATCATTGTCTTCATATTACCTGTACAGGGGAGCAGGTATGAAAATCCTCATCTTTCCCAAAAGTGCAGCTGCCTTGCTGCCATTCCTGCAGCTCCTCACACCTCCCTTTCCCCTCCATCACATTCAGGCTTCTTGGCAAACATTCCCAGCCCTTTTGCCTCTCTGTTGCTCCTTCACATCTACATCCCTCATTGTTCTGCCACCACTGTCTTGTCACATTGTACCCTACTCCCTGGATTTGACAATAGAGAGAAAAAAAGAAGGGATTCAGTGGAGGCGAATGAAATGGGAAGTGGGAGAGGAGGAGCAGAGAAAGAGAATATCAGAGGGAATGAGAACAAATGCTCGTAGCTTAATGTGGCTCAGGAAGTCACCTGGGGGAGTCACTGACTGAGGGGTCACTGACCCTTGTGAGTAAATTTCTGTAATAAACTGGTAAAAGTACTGGCAGGCCCAAGTGATTTAATCTAGAAATTGCTGTAGTTCAGCTTCCCTCAAATGCAATTCAGCAGGACTCTTAGCAAGCACAAAATCCTTGCCAGCCTAAATATGGATTACTTTCCTTTGTCCCTTAAGTTTGTCTCTTTACAGCGTGGTTATGTTCTCATAAATTTGTTGCAGCATGTTTGCCAGCAGCTGACCTGTTGGAAAGGATTTGGGTCCACCAGAAAAGCCTCTTGGATAAACCCCTCTTTGGCAATATGCCTTTTTAAGGCCCTCCTGCACACAGGTTGCTCTAGGAAATAAATGCTTTGTCAAGGACCAGCTAACTCCACTACCAAAGGTCTGACTGAGGCAGCAACCCTCAGCTCTCACACATGGGCACCCACTTGTCATCACTGGCTGTGGATCTCACACCTCCTGCCCTCCTCTGTAGTAGCTGACTTTGATAAATGAGATGCAACCTTACTATGAGGGGAGAAATTTTCAGATCCCTGGTCTCAGTGAAGGTTCTCATGGCATTAGAAAGTCAGAGATGCTTATCTGCCTGTGGTACTTAAATTCTTCTCTGGTATCATCTTCACTTAGGCCTGTGGCTGGATCTTGCTGGCATGGGAAGGGAATCCATTAGCCTCCCCTGGGCTGCAGAGCTCCAGTTGTTCAGCTGCCTATATTGGCATTTGCATGGTACAGGCACTGTTTTCCTGTGTTGGTGTAACAAGTGTGAGATGTTGCTTGCTAAAAGCTCTGTTGAGATGGACAATATATAATATGTATTTCTGCTCCACTGAGCAGAGTAGGTGGCAAATTATTTAGAGAATATATAGCTTGTTTTGTGCTGGTATTTGTGTTGTGGGATCCTGCTCCATGGGTAGGGGCCAGAATACTGCAAGTGGAAGTACAGTCAGGTGCAGGGCGTTTACATTTATCTTGTTTATTTTCACCTTGGCCCATCTGCCCACCATACCCCGCAGTACAGACTGGAGCATGCATATGGGCTCTCATCTCAGTACATCCTCACCTTCAGATCTCTACAGACCTGGCAGCCAGGGGCTTGTGCTGTCCTTCCCACCTGCACATCTGCCTCTCCAAGCAGGTCACCATCTGCATTGGTTCCCAGAGGCAGGTAAAGCATGTGCTGGAGATATGACGCTCATTGCAGAAACAACAGCATCTGGGGTACCCTGGTGAGTTGTGCTGTGCATCAGCTGTGATTTCACGTTACTCTGGATCTGTAGGGGTGCAGTGGGTACCCTTAGTCCCTTTGGGTACCCTTAGTCTCTCTCCCAAAATGTGGGCAGTGACCCAGCAGATGTGGCAGTGGAGAAGTAGCCCCAGCAGATGTGAGTAAGCATTGTTGGGCATCCCTTTGAAGCAGAAGCAGCCTTGCAGGACATCCCTGGTGTACTCTGGAAGAAGTGATCAGTGTGTGGAGCCCTGCTACCAGCAGCCCATTGCTACTCACCTGCCCTGTCCCCACTGAACTGCCTTTAGTCATGAGCTGTGCTGTGCACGTAGAGGGAAAAAAAAAGAGAAAGAAAAAGAGAGGAGGGGAAAAAAAAATATCAAAGAACAGTGTGTTTCTTGTTGTTTGATCTTTGAGGAATGCTGAAGAAATCTCTTAGGCCGCTGTCTCCCCGGTTGTGCTCGTAAGGAGATTATGGACCTCATGCTTTCACAGGAAAGCACCCGGCTGCTGGGCCTGGCACAGTAATCCAGACAAAGGATAACAGTGGCCTAATTAATTCTCATGTCTCTGAATCTGATAACAGCACAGTACACAGACGAGTCCGTAAGGACTTAATGAGTTTAATCGACTGCACTTGATGATTTTATTTGAAACCTTGTGCCACAAATTAAACTATTAAAAATGCACTTGAACTTGATTGGCAGCTGTAATCCAGGCAAAGTCTACTTAATCCACAGGGGCAGGAAGCAGGGATGGATGCAAAAGGCTGGAGATGAGGAGAGGGGAGGCTCGGCTCTGGTAGGTAAGGGGATTTTGGGGTCAGTTTAAAGGAAAGCCGGAAAGAAGGGCAGAGCCTCATGGAAGCTGGGGGTGAGGGTGGGAGGGTAGGGGGTTTATCTGTGCTCACCCAACCCTGGCCTGAGCTGTGGGATGTGGAAAGGGTTCAATCTGTTCTTGTCCTGTGCTCTGCCCTGGAGGACTCTCCAAGCAGCTGGAGGGGTTTTTAGTTGGTTGGAGTGAATCAGCTGCTGGCTCTGGAGCGAGGTGTAACACCAAGGTTTTGCACAACTGAGGTGAGGAGGGTGTGAACCTTGTGCCCAGCCTCCAAATCTCATGCACACCAGCTGGGTGAAAGGCCAAGGAAATGCACACAGGGACATTCACTGTGTCCCAGGCAGTGGTGTCACCAGTGTGCAGGCACACACACAAATACTTAGTTGCTCTTCATCTGTAAAAGCTGCCCCGGTGAGAAGCAGCCTGTAAAAAGATATCTGTGCAGAGACAGATACACTGTCCTGTGTGTTCTCTGCTACCTGCTGTCACTCACATATCTGGTTGTGATCCAGACAACGTGTGGTTGTCACATATCCAGTTTGCACCCATAAATAAATACCTATATATATATATGTAGATGTGCACAAGCAGTGATTTGGCTCAAAACGGGTCATTAGCCAAGGAAGGCATCAGCATGGAAGTCTGCTTTGAAAGTCCCTTGCCCCCCCCTCTGCTATTTAAAGTAATTTGCAAAAGATTTGCAAAATTATAAATCAATTTGCAAATAAATGATCATGATTAATGGCATATTCTTTAGGAGGTGACGGATCTGTAATAGATCTGTAATCCCCCTTATTATGCAGGAGCCATTAATAGCAGTAGGTGTTAAGAGACTACATTAAAGCTAGAATGGGCTTCAGCTGTATCTGTGGAGTGGAACAGGTCAAGTTTTTGTTGCTATGGCTTCTTTACCTATTATTGTGCTCATAATTGGTAGAAAGCAGTGTATGTCAGTGCCACTTGGGTTTCACAGCTTGCTCACGTCACTTACCCTACCCTAAAACTCCCGCTCTTTGGCAGCAGAGGGAAAGCCTTCCTCTGCTGATGAGTGAAGGCATCACACATCCCCGTGGCAGGAGGGGAGGGTGGCTCGTCCCTTTGTGCATCTCATCTCCAGCTTTCCTCCTGCTGTCGCCTGGAAGTGATAGGACAAGGGGTGATAACTTCAAACTGAAAGATGGTAGGCTTACATTAGATATTAGGAATAAATTCATGGCTTTGAGGGTTGCGAGGCCCTGGCACAAGTTGCCCAGACAGGCTGTGGATGTCCCATCCTTGAAAGTGTTCAAGGCCAGGTTGAAGAGGGCTTTGAGCAATCTGGTCATGTAGGTGTCCCTGCCCACGGCAGGGGGTTGGAATTGGATGGTCTTTAAGGTTTCTTCCACCACAATCTAGTCTATGATTCTGTGATCCACACTGCTCCTGGATGTGTCTTGGGGTCTCATGGGAGTGCTGGGAGTGAAGGGGTTTTTTGACAAGCAGCTCTTGAGGCTGTGTTTGGTGGGTGAGGCTTCGGTGCAAGGGGGACAGGAGCAGGAAGGAGAGCATGCAGCATTTTCTGGGGGGAGCCTGTGGCACACCCACACCCTGTGCTGGAGACTGAACCCACCACCTAAAGCACTCCTCAGAGACACTGAGGGATCAAGAGCAGTGCCAGTGCCTTTGATTTCTGAAACAGCAGGGCTTTGCTACATGGACATAAGCAGATGATCCAAGAGTCCACAGCACACACCCTGCAGTGAAGGATGGTAAAAATCCTACTCCATTGATTCCCTTCACTCAGAGAAAATCCATCCCTGACCTTACACCTTTCAAGGGGTTTAATGCATTGTACATGGATGGGACAGACTGAGAAACTGGCAGAGGAGTTCCATCCATCCTGCTGAGTACCAGCCTGGGGCAGAGGGCAGCCTGGTCTTGCTCTCTCCTGCATATGCTTTCACTACGATGCTGTGAATTTGCTGTATTGAAAACTAGCTGAAATGGTTTTATCTGATAGGTTGCAGCTTTATCATTTTCCTCCCACCCTCAAATTTTTTTGCATCTAACACCAAACGTGTGGCAGGTGCTGGGCAGTGCCACAGGGGGTTGTGATCTTGTGAGGTCTGTGGCACCTGCAGTGGTCTGCCTTTGTACCAGGTTGGGATGGGAGTGTGGGTGAGAAAAGGGGCTCTGCAAGCAAAGCCATTGATTAGTGAGTTGGTGATGCTCTTTATAGGGAAAAGGTGTGTTAGGGGAGGTTTTGCCAGGTGAGTTAGCACTGAGATCCTGGCTGCTTCTCTTTCTGAAGCCTGGCAGTTCTAGAAAGCACAGAGATGGTAATTTAAGGTGTTGTGCATCCTGACTAATTACATCGGTCCTGGCCATAGCTGCCTTTTGTGTTTCTCACCTTAAAATGCACTGTAAAGTTGCAATTCACAGTTAAACAGATGCTGTATGCTTTCCCAGTAGTGGCTACTTTTTAATTTTTTTTACTGAAAGGAAAATAATTGGCATATCTTAGACAGAATAATTCTTAAGGATCTTAACAGGGGAGATCAGCTAGGGAATGGCAAAATATTTTCATCTATTTGGTGTTGTTAGTGCTTTGATTAAACAGACAGATATTTCTGAGTCTGTCACTTAGCATGAACAGCAGGATATTTTGTTATCAGGTAATTCCCTGCCTACAGTGGCTGCAGAAATGGTTGGATGTAAATCATGCAGTTAATAATACTCCAGTACAGAAGGCAGATGCAACTGCTAATTGCGGAGCCCGGGATGCTCGGTGAAATCACAGCAACTTATCAGCCTCTGTCAGGCCACTTGGGCTCTCCCCCAACCTCACAACTTCTGCCAGGCAGGATGCCATGGCTGGTGGCACAAGGGCTGTCCCCTCTGCTGCCCTCACAGCTGAATCGCAGGGTGATTACGGGCTGGGGACACTGCCAGCCCACGGCTGTCCCCCCGGCAGGGAAGTGCTGGCAGCACCGGCACCGTGGGCAAACAGCCACAGAGCCAGCGCACGCAGCGCGCTCCTCAAATATTTACCCTTTGTTTCAATCCCGACCTCTTTGCCTCTCAAGATAAATAATTTAGTGTAGAAGCCTTGAAGGTTAATCTTGCATTTATTTAATGTTACAGGACACTTGGCTCACTTACAGCTAAAAGCCCTGCGTGCTGGTTGTTAGTTTATTTAATCCAAGTGCAATTTTCTTCACCCTCTTCTCTCTGAATTGCTGAAAGGGACGAAGGAGAGGAAGCGAGGGGAAGGAAGAGTTATCTGTATGCGGCTTTTAGCTCCTGCTGCAAACTCCATCAGGAGCAGCACCCTGGGGAAACGTCGATATGAGTGCCTCAGCCCAGCCAGGCATGTCATTCGCCAGTCGATCCGAGAGGCTGGCTCCGAGCGCCGCTGAGAAAAAAGGGGAAAAGCAGAGGATCTGACACTGACATCCCTGCACACCGGCTGTATAGAGCTGCCTGCCTTTGCCCAAATCTGTCAGAAATTGCTGGTGTGACAAAAAAAGGAAAAAGAGACAGCATGGTGGGGGCAAGGAGGGGGCAGAGGTGAGGCAGTGGGGAGGAAGAGTATGTTTGCTTTCATTGATGAGATGCTGTTTCTCTTCTTTGTCCGAAAGCATCAGGTGGTCCTTTGCAGGAGACCTCTACAGCACTGGTAGAAAACTAATGCAGAAGGGAGGGGGTCTGAGGGAGGTGTGGGCTCTGATTTACCTTGCTTGAATGATGTTTGTAGTAATTTCTACCAGGTCAGGCCAAAACTTTTGGGAGGTTTGCAGTTGGCTCAGCACTGGGAGGTTCAGCACTGTGGGGGTCAGCACCTTTTCCTGCTGCCAGGGCCAGCAATGAGGAAATGGCCAGGAGCTTCCAGGTTTCAGCAGAGGTAGAAATCAGCTTGTTGCCCAAGAGTTTCACACCGATGGATGTGAAGAGAGTTGCAAACTTACTTGCAATGGAGAAGACATTTCAGCAGCATCCCTCTTTGTTCTCATTTCCAGAGATGCACAAAAAGAAATGCAGGTCCTTCCTGAGAGTTTGTCAATATATCTACACTCTAGACAGATTGGACAAAGAAGCTGGAAAAAAAAAGCCAGACACATGGAGCAGACTGGCTGCTGAAGTTGGTTTGGCTTTTGCAGCCCAGCCCACAATTCTGGATCAGAAATTTGGTGCTAGCTGCTCCCTCCCAACTGGGGCTTACAGCCAGGAACTCAGGAGGGGGGCAAATTCCAAGATTTCAGAGCAGCCTGTCTGTATTTGTTCAAGAGCAGACCCATGTGGACAGCAGGCAGTGAGGAATCCAGTTTTTCCTATCCTCGTGGCCAAGCCTAGCGGAAATGTCACTCCCACATTGCGGCCCCAGACTGCCCTCCCAAGCTCTGGCTGAAGAAATCTCCCTCCCAACCTCAGCTTGTGCCTCACCAGGTCTCAAGAGCCACTTTGGCAAGCTCTGCATTCGTCTGGATGTGCTCCTCACCTCTTGCAGTGATAGCTACACTCATCCACCACTTCAGAGCATCTTGTCAACTTCCTTCCCACCCCTGTTTTTAGAGGCCTCCTATGGCGAAAAGTCTCTGATTTCTCTAAAGGAAATAATCCCTACATTTGGTAGCATTAGGACCAGCAAGGGGAGAGGAGAAGTGTCAGAGGATGCTGGCAGTGTGATCACACTAGCATGTCACCCTAGCATAGTCACATTTTCACCTGCTCGTGTCGTCCAGCCCAGCTGTGACTTGCTGGTAATTACTTGCTTGTAGCTGGTGTGAGACTCCCAGTTCTCAAAGCCATCTGCTTACCTCCAGGTCCCTGCTGTGTGATCTTTCATTTGGAGTTCACCTCTACAGTTTATGGCTGTTTCCAGGATAACGTTCCAGCTGGAGAGCCTCTCGACTCCATCCTGTGCTGGCTTTTCTCCTTTTAAAGGACACTTTGCATCTTTCAAAAAACACCAACAGGATGCTGAACGTAGTCTGGCAGGATTTGACCCAAAAAGGATAGCCATGTGTGATGGGTGGGAGACTTGAGCGTCTGGGTGTTCATTTGTGCAATCCAAATCTCCTCAGGTAGAGATGTGGACAGAATGACCTTTCCCATGGGCTTCAAGTGCTTCAGTATTAAATGGGAAATAGCACAAGATCAATGTGTCTCGTAGCTTTTCAATGCCTCAGTCTGAACCAGGAGAGACAGTAATAAGAAAAAGAATAATTTAATAAACCGTATGTGTTGGGGTTTTTTTTCCTTCTAGTGAGGATTCTCATATGTGTTTGGATTGGTGAATAGGCTTATTTTTGTTCAAGACAGTAATTCAGCTTCATTTTAATTTCATTTTGGTTCTTGTTGGTATGTACTGGTAAGGATATGAGAGTGGGATCTCTGGGGAGAGGCTCCTAAGTTTGACCCCTGCCTGAATTATCTTCTGCAGGAATCACTTTCCCCTTGTTGTGGAGGAAGATCTCCCACCTGCTGCCTGGAGATGCCCTGCATGTGAGAACAGTGTCTGGAGGTGGGACTACCTGGGGAAGTGGTGAATTGCAATTGGCTACTGCTTCGTAAATCCCCCCACGCTGGAAGAGGTTTGAGCTGAAGATTTCCTAAGGGCAGCTGGGAATTCACAACCCTGAGCTGTGTTTGGCTCCTGGGACCTTTGAGAAGAAGCCATGTGGACGTGTTTTTCAGACATTTTTGTGTCAGCCTTTATGTACCACTTCCACGGTTTAATGTTTTAAATCATGACAAACACCCTCCCAGTCGAAACAGCTCCTATCAAAGTGGCACTCGCTCTCATAACACCCTGCCACCCACAAGGATGTGCTGATTGCTGCCAACCTTTTGGCAAGCTCTTTGCTTTTGTATTAGGACAAGGTGATTGACAATGCTTTGTGTGTCTTGATAATGGAGAAATGTACTATTTAGAGAGAGAAAAATTCACATAAGTGTCTCCCCAACATGATCTGCTGACTGCCTTTTCCTTTTTTCTTCCCCCCATATTTAAAAAATGTATCAAGCCAGACAGCTGCAGTGGCTGAAGAAAGCAGCTAATTCCCCTAACAAGTCTCTTGCAGAGAGAAGTGCCAGCCAACCCAACTCCGAACATGGGACTGGAAGTGTGTATAGGATTAGGGGCATATCTGGTGGCCCAGATTCCCCAAAGCCAATTAATGACTGTTACAGAAGGAGGATTTTCTTTCTAAGGTTAGAAATGAATCCTTGAGTCTGGAGGGGGAAATAAAAAAAAAGAAGAAGGAAAAAAGCTAGAAGAGCTCAGGACTCAAAGGGAAAGTTCAAAGGGTTGGTTTTTTTTGGAGCTGGAGTTCAGAAGAGAGGAGTTTGTGTGAATGTGTGTGTTTCTGTACCGCTCTCTTCCTTCCTCCAGCTCTGTTTTCCTTATTGATCCCTCTCGTAACACGATTTCCCTCTGGTATAATTGAGCGAAAAATAACTGAGAGTAAAGTCTTGGAGATTTGCTCCTGACCGAGCGTTAGTCTTGTCCTAGATGGCCCTGGACCAGCACAGAGGCCAAGTGCTGTTCAGTGCTGTCCCACCAAGCCCAAGGGCAGCTTTGGAGCAACGTATGAACACAGATGTTGGGGGCTGGGGCTGCTCTGCAAAGCAGGGAAACATGCCCAGTTTTCCTCAGTCCCTTTTTTTCCCCCCTCAGCAATCTGAAAGTGGGGTTCCTGGAGAGCAGAAGGATTTGCTGGGGATGCTCTCTGTGGCCATGCACCCACCTTGAGGTACCAGTGGGCAGTGACTGTGCTGGACCCAGAGGTGGCTTTTGGGAGCCCATGCAGTAGGTTTGCACCACTCCACTGCCTCTCCCAGCTTCCATTCCATACGCATCCCTGTCTCTGTTTACTAAGGGCTTTGGGATCCCCTGTGATGAAGGCGTGTGAGCAATTATCACTGGAGCTAGGACACAAAGCAGAAGGCTTGTTTGTTTTTTTGGATCCAGGGCTGTTTGCTCAGCTGCATCTGTATCACTGCTAATTATTAAGACATTTATTACCATGCTTTATTTATGTGTGTGGGTGCTTGTTTACCTTTCCCTGAAGCCTACAGATTTAGTTGTTCTTGAAAAAGGGTTTTTGGATCCTCAGTAGGATGGTTGGTGAGTCCCAATGCTCCCACTGAGGGGTAGGGAAGTGAGATAATTTCGGCAGTTCAGGACTTACACCTTTCACTTCTATTCCTTTATTCCCAAGAGCTGAAATTTTTAAAGTTCCCTGGAAGAATATGGGATGTCTGCTCTGCTCTTTGTGTTTTATGTGTCCCCCACCCTCTCTATTTTAATCAGGAAATCCTGTGCTCAAGAGGCTTCTCTCGTCTCAAAATCCAGCTTGAAGTGCTGGAACAGGGGAGATGACTGGTGCTGAGAAGCTCTCTGGGGGCCAGGGCAAGGTGGGGGATTAATGAAAGGGATCTGTTCACACAGACCATTATGAAAAGTGGAGTTGAGGCTTTGCAGGTGCGATGTGGGGATGGGGAGATTAACTTCTGCTGGGGCTTATGGTTGGGATCAGGGCAGGTGCAGCTGGCAGTAGGTAAACAGAAAATATGTGAGCTTGATATTAAAAAGGGGCTTTTATGCAGAGAAAGCCTTGGAAGCTCTTCACCTCTGCCCCAGCCCTGCTGCAGCTCACCATGGAAGCAGGAACACGGAAGGATGTGTTTTCCTGATGGCTTAGGTACTGTTTTTGCTGGACCATTTCAGTGACGTCCTGGCAAGGGATGGGTGGCATTGAAATAATCTCCATGGCAACAGCTATGGAGGGCACAGATGAAGTGGTTAGGACAAGGATGTGGGAGTCAGGATCCTAGTTTCTGTTTCCAGGATTCATGGTGTGATCTTGGGACAACTGGTGCAATATCTGTGACCTGGCACTTACCATCCCAGCCCCTGTAAAGTGGGTCAGAGACTGAGGGTTAAAGGTGTTTGCAGGGAAGCAGCTCTTGAAACTCCTGCTGACTCCAATCCTAAAGCCAGGGTGTCCTCTGCCAAGCAGGACCATCTTTAACTTAATGACGAGGTGTCTTCTTCCCTCATTCTTTTCCCACTCTTGCCTGGTACCTGTACAGTGTCTTTTCCCTGATTTGCATGGATCCAAACCAGCTTGGCCTTGCAGAGTGCTCAGAGCCTCTGCGGCTGCGAGGCGACATTATGCAGGAGGGATTGGATAATTTCATGAGTGTTTACATACATCTGCATTCCATATCAGCTCCAATTTGCGCATTTGTCAAAACCAGCATGCTGCTATTTCTCAGAAATTTTGCTTTCCCTTAACCTTTTCTGTGCAGAGCAGAGAAGAGCCTCTGTCCCCTGGGCAAAAGTGGAGCTCACATGCAGAAGCTGCCTGCCTGTCCCAGCAGCTGGGGGGATGCCCTCTGATAAACTCTCAGCTGGATGCAGAAGGATGGTCCCTGGGCTCCCCCACTGGGGTTTCTCAGCTCCAGAAGCAAGGGAAGGGCTGTGGCCATCCCTGCTTCATCACTTACATGAACATATGGTGCACACTGCAGCTGCAGCAGAGCCAACTGCTCTGTGCAGTGAGGAGGGGGGTGCTGGCTGGTCCCTCCTCCTCTGTACCTCCTCTCCATCCTGGGCATCTACAGCACAGCAACCAGGGGACTGTGCAGGCAGAAATTTGTTGTGTAGCAGCAAATAATTCTAGCTGATCTTTTTTAAGGAGTTGGTGTTTAGTGGCAGCTTGCATTGCCTTTCTTTGTTTTATTGATTTGAGGTTGCTGCAGAGTTGTTCAAGTTAAAAGAGAGGAGAAAAAGAAGGCAATGGGGACAGACCTGGGGGATCTTGGAGCTGGCACAAAAGTCTTGTCTGAGTTCTCCACTGAAAGACTTTGTGGGTCATGAAAGGAAACTTGATGTAGTGTTCTGGCTGTGACTCTTTTGGGAATGATCCTGCAGCTAGGAAAACTGCATGGGAAAGGTGTGATGCAAAAAGAGACGATGTTCAGCCACATCCTCCAAATACTTTCCACTTAGAAGCCTGCTATGATCACACACCCTCTTTGAGCCTAAAGGCAGAGCAGTGCCAGTTCAGGGCTGCTGAGCTGTGTGGTGTTTGCAAATAGAGAACTTGCACTTCCCAGGCCAGACCTAAATCACCCAACAGGTTGGCAATGCTCAGCTGGGTGAGGAAGCAAGACCAGGGTGCTGACAGACACTGATGGTGTAGCTGGGACTAAGGGCTGGAAACAACCACTTCACTTACAGGTAATATCTGACTTGGGTTGGAACCCTGGGTGCTCCATCAGAGAGCTTCAGTTAGATTTAAGGAGTACTTGTGGGATGTCAGGACATGGAGGTTGTCTGAGAAAGGCTGGGCACCCCAAAATCATGGGCATCCTTATTGAAGGTGTGGAGTTCAGTAAGGAAACACCTGAGCCTAGTCAGGAGTCATGAATCAGTTGGGGTTAACTATGCTCAGGCGGCACCATGACCCTGCCAAAGAGCTGGTCTCTCAGGGAAGGAGGTGGGAACAGGCCCAGCAAAGCAATAGGACTAGATGGAGCTCTGTTCGCAGGAAAAATGACTGTGACTGGTGAAACCAGTCTATTATTATAGGGTGTCTCTCTCTTGCTGCAGGGGCTGGATACTGGAAAGCATGCAAAGCACAGTATGCAGACACTAGCCATTAGTTTAGTTCCTATTTACTGGGGTGTAACTCTGAGAATTAAAAAATAACATAGAAGTTGGCCAGTTCCCAGCAAACAGTGGTTTGGGAGGGATGAAAACAGCCTTTCCTTTCAGACCAGGATACACAGAAAAATAGATCTTCTGTTATCTCTTCCTTTAGAGAGCAGAGCTGAAATGACATGCCTCCTCTTTCCCCTCATTGCAGGATTGCTCTGATTGTTGTGATGATTGCCTCAATCCATAAGAATTTTAAGAAAAATACCTTTTGATTAGTCAGCCCAGCCTCACACAAGAAAACCAGGCATCCCCAGTCAGCCAGGTAAGCATCAGCTTTCCCAGCTTGCTGAGGGAGGAGGATGCCCTGTGGAGCCAGTCCCAGCATTTGGGGCAGAGCAGGCTGGGCTGCCAATCACCCAAGAGAGTGCAAGCACTAGAAAGAGGAAAAAGGTGAGTATGAAGAGGAACACAAACTGTACAGACGATAGCAGCAGCCATGTCCAGGTACTGCTCTCTAAATGAGCCTTTTCTGGGAAGAAAGTTGCATCAGCAAATAAGAGCTGGCATTTACCAAAGCCTTTCCAGTTGCACATGTCATTTCTTCTTCACTGTTGTGGCATGTGCTGCAGCCAGCCTTTCATATGTCTGACCAGTAATTAATTAGGAGAGGATCAAGGCTGATAATTCTCTGTAATCCCTTCTCTCTCATCTTTTTGTTCCGTAATCCTTTTAATGCTAGCAGCTTGGGGGGTGGGGAGTGGCAGGGGCAGCAGGGGAAGCCTGAGCTGTGGTGCAGTGCTGGTGCTGGCAGAACCTGGCTTTGTGATGCCAGAGCATCCCTCTGCCTCCCTCCAATGGCATCCCCCAAGGGAAGCACCCCAAACTGCGGGCAGCTCACAGGGCAGCATAGGAGAATTTTCCTGTGGGGAGAACAGGGTTGGGCAGGGGTAGGGCAGACAGCAGAATCCCTCATTCTCCAAATGCTGACGGATCACAGTTTAACCTCAGGACCTCCACTGAACACCACATTTCTTCTACCACAAGAGGCTTTTCATAGCCAGATCTCTGCAACGACCATTAGGAGATCCCTTATTTGCATCCAGCTCTCTGCTGTCCCTCTTGTCGTACCATGAGGACACTTAATCAGTGCTCTCCACTGCCTTGTAATCTGGAGAGGGACACTGCCACCCGAGGAGGTCTGATGTCTGCAGTGGTCCAGATGCTGGCAGCACAGAGGAGATGGGGAAAGAAGTCCTGTATTGGGAGACAGGTGGGAGGACTTGGCTATGGGCAGAGTGCAGAGCTGCTGCTGAGTTCAGGTGTGTAGGGGAGGAGTGGTCAGAGACGGTGGGTTTTGAGCAGAAGAGGTTTAGGAAATGAGAAATCTGGCATCTGATGTGCCAGTGACAGCTGTAATAGCTCTACGCTTCCGTATGAATTAGCTAACATGAGTGCTGCTAACACTGGCCCTCCTCTCCTGCCAGGTCAGGAGGAAATTGAGAGTGTTGCCAGCCTGCATGATAAAGTGTTTGGGTGTTGAGAAAGGCCAGCATTAAATCAGCCTCCAATCTACAGGAAAGTTGCTCATGTCCCACAGCCCAACATCCTCATCTCCCTCTGACTCAACTTCCTTAAATGCTTTCTTCCCTGACAGCTGGAAGAGGAGATGTGAACCTGCCGATTCCAGGGACTAAGTGGGTCTGAAGGGCCTTTTGTTTGATCAGAGCTGTGGTTATTACCCCTGACAGTCACAGGCAAGGAAGTCTCCAATGTGTGTTTGACTGAGTTAAGGTGCCTTTGATTCAAACTTCTCTTTATTCCATTTAAACTGCAGATCATTTCCATTCACAGTGAGAGGAAACTAAATAATTCAGTGCCAGACAGCAGCATTGATGCTGCTGGAGGTATGGAATGCCTTTACCATGCAGAAGACATGGCCTAGTCTGCTTGAGAGGAGGAGGGAGTTTTGGGAGATGCAGGACCTCTCTGGGCTGCACGGAGCTTTGACCCACAGTAACAAACCGTGATGGAGCAGCTAGAAAAATGCACATGGTTCTTTATAGACTGAACAAGGGCCACTTGCTACCACAGTCCCTAAATCCCCTCTCTCTGTGTGTTTAATAGCACAGATGTCTATAATGTAAATGCCAGCTGATTATCAGAAAACATATTTGCTGAGCAGAGACAACTTTGCAATAATCGAACACCAGAGATAAACACTGACTCTATGGTTTTGTAACCATAGGTTTATAATCTGCAGTGTACCAAAACAATAAATGCCCATCAAGAAAACTCTTTTGCCTCTGGATCATGGTGCAAATCCGAGCCGAGTCCCTGGAACTGTGGGTATCTAGTGACTTTTACCTTGCTTCTGTTGGGGATATAGATGGAAGTCTGGTTCCTGGATGACATGCATTGTGTCTTTCTAATTCTTCCCTCCTGTTGCTGTGGATGGTCTTTCACTCAACTTTCAGCATGACTTCTAGCACAAAGCATGGCCAGAAACATGTTGTCCACAGCCCCCAGCAGCCCGGAGCCTGCCTTCATCCTGCTCCTCACCTTGCAGGGATGTAGTTCAGCGTTTGGAGGTGAGCATGGGTATTATTTACTGACATGCAAAAGAAAGCTGGGGAAGCCTCTAGCAGGTTTGCTATTGTTCCCAGCTAAATGACCATCACCTGGGCAATTTTCTTTGAGACAGTCATCTGTGTATTCCTTTCATAAAGATCCCTCTGTACACAGGTAGGAGCACATGGGCTTCTGTTCGTCCAGCCTTTGTGCTGAACTGCAGCTCTGCTGTGGGCTTTTTTTCTATGCATCATTTAAAATAGCACAGAGTTAAACATCTATTTTAAAATAGCTTTGTTAAAAAAAGAAAAGCTTACTCCCCGTGGCAATCAAAGGAAGAAAGAATAACCTCTCCTCAGCACCCACCAAGTTCCAGGGGAAGGGGACTGTGTGTGAAATAAACACGGTGCCTCGGCCTGACACTTCCGATGGGGTCAAGTTTTCTCTGCACCATAATGAGGTCTTGTTAGGAAAGTGGGAGCAGTGAGGTATGCTCCTTTCTCTTGGATCTCTGCATTTCAAGCTACCTGCAGAAGGAGTGCTGTTGGGGATGGGAAGGAAAAAAAATTTCTTGTTAGATATTTCTACCTTGGGCTTGGATGTTCTGAGGATAAAGCAGTGAAGAAAGAAAAGATGGGGGCAGGGGTAGCAGGAGGCCAGGCAAGCTCTGCAAACAGTGCTCATCTTCCCCCTCTTTCTTCTTTTGTGCCAATCTTTGTTGGTGCCTCCATTAGATGTTTTAGCTTCACTTTCTGTGATGAGGAACCTGGGAGATGTGTTGGCAAAAGCTTTGCTTTCCTGGCAATAAGAAGGCTATACAGATTTGGGGGCTCTTGTGGCATCTAAGTGGATGGGGAGGGGGAAGGAATCCAAACTTTCAATCAAGCCCTGCCAACTCTTTTCCATTCGAGAGGAATGAGGCTTGCCTTGTTAAAGGCAGAGCGTGAGTGAGAGCAGGCAGCATGCCAAGAGCCATTTGAGAGGCAGGTGAGACTTTCTGAAGTAAAAAATATCCATTCCACTCTAAATTGAAGTGTGTTAAATAAAGATGCTGTTCAGTGCTAATAAGGTAGGGAGTGAGCTGGAGAGCACAGCTGGGGTTACGGCTCTCGGAGAGCACAGAGGACCTGCGCTCGGATTTGGCCGCGGCTCTCGCTGCGTGCAGGGAAATGAGCTCCAGGCAGGTGTTGCCCTACTTCCTGAGGATGCTCATCGGTCAGCAAAGGCATGGTTTGCTTGACTTAGCTTTTTTTTTTGGAGCATTTGAGCCCTAGGGTGGGAGTGATGGGGGTTGTGGAGGTCACAGCTGAGTGTGCAGAGGGACAGGGCTGGGTTTGGAGCTGGCATGATGCGGAAAGCTGCAGTGATGGACTGCAGCATTTGGACTTTCCACATAGGGATAGGGGAAGCTGGCACAGCACCTGCTTTCATTAGGCTTTTCTTTACCTGCAGGTCCCAACCCTCACCAGGAGAAATGCTCTAAATTTTTTAAAAAAATTTAATTTTTAATTTGTCTTCTTTTCTAAAATGCTGAAACATGGAAGAGAAGATGCAAATTAACACATAAATCCAGGTTGGAGGGTGTCACCAAAAAGATAGGTATTGCACAGTAATTAAAGAGCATGAAATTTTCCATGAGATATTTGTTAGTGTGCTCTAAATAGCCAATTGCTGTTCCTTAAATATTCAGTAATTACTGTGACTGGATGCAGTTTGGCTTGGAATTTAATAAGAGCTTACTGGAGAGTCTATTAGATCACCAGGAGGCCGGTGGGATAATTTAACAGTAGTGCCTGTCTCTGCTTATTGATTGTGTCCAGAAGGCAGCGCAGTGGTGTCCATCGATAGGGCAGGAGAAGGGGCCACGGGGCACAACCTGCCCCTTGCTTCACTGCCAAGGGGGCTGGGGTGAGCCCTGTGGGTGCTCATCTCCGGCCTGTGAGGGACTTTGTGCTCCACAGAGCTCTTCTTCCCAGAGCCCTCCCTTGATTTTATCGGCAGAGCAGGAAGGTGCAGGGGTGGGGATGTGTGTTTGCTTGGGTTTGTGCAGCTCTGCTGAGCTGACCCTGGCGCTCAGGGGAGCCGTGTGCTCTTTGCAGTAAACCTGAGGCTGCTTTGCCTCTGCTATCCCGATATACTGGATCCTTGAGGTCTGTTGCCAAACCCTCCTGCCCTCTTTGTGTGCATATTAAGGACGAGGAAACACACCCTGGATATTTACCTCATGACATAGTGGAGAAAGACTCTTTGGGAAAAAATGCTATTTCCATCCTTGCTGGCTGGTGGTTTGGAAAACATGAGCTGCCAAATACACGTTTTCCTGAAACAATACAGGGCCTAGGAAATTACCCACGAGGAGGGGATGTTGCCTGGGCACAGCTGTGCTGCGGATCAGCTCCAGGGCAAGGGAGGCTGGTGCGGGTGGGCAGCTCTGCTGGGCTGCCACAGGAAGGGGCCCCATTGTCCAGGTGGGTCCTCTGTGAAGTTACTTCCAGGCTTTGTCTTGGATTGTTTCCAGGATGTCCCTGGACACCTTCTGGAAGTTGGCTCAGCCTAGGAGCTGTGCCCAAATGGCAGCAGGGATCAGACTGCCCATTCCCAGGCAGAACCTCCCAGCTGGCTCTGCACTCCTGAGCATCTCCATGTGCCTTCTTGATGTACTTCAGGGCATGCATCTCACAGCAACAGATGATATTCCTCTGGCAAGCTGCTGGGCAGCCCCCCAGTCATCTGAGATATTTAGGACTGAAAAGTTTACCAGCCCTGTTTTGCTGCTGTGTCTTGCTCGGTGCTTTGAGGTGACGGGTAAAGTGCCCTACTGGAGGACTGGCAGGTTGGTTCCTGCCAAAGGCTGAGCTTGTGCAGTCCTGGTTGCTCTTAAAATACATGCTTGGGAGACAAGCTCTGCTCTCAGACAGGAAGGAGGCAAATTCCTTTATCACAGCTCAGACCTGCCCACCCAGCTCCCAGCACCAACCAGGATAAGTCCAGTATATCTAAGCAATGACTGCAGCATCTCTTTATGCCTGGAAGTGATAAGCTCTGGTTTAAGGCCATAATAGTGGATTTGAAATTTCTATTTCCAAACATTGCTTCTATAATTAGGTGGTTTTGTATTGTGTGCGTGTCTCACAGGAATGGGAAAAAACCCAACAAACCTGTGAGATATTTTTGCACAAGTTCCTGCCCTCCAAAATGGAAAAACAGACTTGGGGGTTGAAACAACTCCAGCTGCTCAGTTAATTCCATTGTTGCAAGTGAGGAACAGCCACTTTAGAAAGAAATGTTTCTTTTAATTGCAAACCAGCTTTCCATGATAATTTATTGCTTTTTCCTCCTGAATGAGATTTCATCCTGACCTCAAAACCACAGCCCTTTGGATCACACAGACAGGGTGTCACAGGATTCTTTTCACTCAGGGAGGGGGACTCATTTCCACAAGAATTCCTCTATAATCCCACTGCTTGAGCTACAGTTGCCTGATCTTTCAGACACATAATCTAAGTGGACCTGCATCACTGGAGCCCAATTTAATGCCAAGCCATAAATTGAAGGATCAGGAGTGCCCAGCCACAATGAAACCCTGTTCACAGATTAGGGAGTCCTGGACGAGCAGCCCTAGAAATTGAACTGGGGGACTGGACTAAATCAATTTTATTCACCCTAAGGACAGTGACACTACTAAAATGCATAAAACAGAAAAGGGCAGGATTTCCCATTACCATGAACCTAGATAACGGGATGAGCCATTCAAAAGTGCAGTCTGACCTTTTCTAGCTGTGATGTCCCAAGTGCTGGCTTCACTTTCTGTCTGTTCCCTTTATTCCCTTTTCTTTTCCTCCCCTTCCCTTCCCTTCCCTCAGCCTGTGTAGTTGTAATTTTAGGCTCTAGGTTAAAAAGAAATGATGGTCCTGAAAAGGGAAATGGCTTCTATACAAATCTTAGAGTGGAACTGAACCAGTCACAAGTCCATTCCTTGGCATGGAACCTGGATAACCTTAATGCAATGTAGGTACTCATGGGAAAGGGAGGGAGGAGACCAGTGTTCTCCTGAAGGAATATTCCATGTATGAGACTTCACTGGGACCTCAGGTGGAGAAAGAAGGGCAATGGGGTGAACATCTCCTGAAAGAGAATGCATTGTGCCACCCTTCTGCTGAGTGCTTTGTGGATTATCTCCCCCTTGCAGGAGAAATCAGTGATGTGGAGCTCGAGCAAGTGCTCATTTCACACTCAGTGTAGCAGTTCCGGAGTGGAAAGGGACAGGGAAGATGGGAGCTGATGCCATGAGCCACGAGCCTTGCTCTCATAACTCCAGAGCTTGCTCATGGGACAAGACTCCACTTAGTACAGGGGGAAAAGCAAGCTCCCATGAAGCTTGCCATGTCTCCATAGGAACAAAACCACTTGGATAACATGGAATATGCACTGTTCTTCAAGCAAAGCAGTTCATGCAAGGAGGCAAAGAATGTGGCTCAGGAAAGGCCTCCCACCCTGGCCTTCTCCCACTGCTCAACACATCATTGCCTGCACCTCTCTGTGGCTGCCAAATGTGACTGGAGTATGTCTGGGTCAGGGATGCCCTGGTGCAGCAGGAAAGCTGATGGATGCTGCAGATGGCTGCAATGGGGCTTGGAGATCCACGGCCTGGGAATGACCCTGGCACAATTCTTGATCCCTGGGAAAGCACTGCTATTCCTGCTTCAAATCATGACCCTGCAGCTGAGTCTTTGATGGAGGACGCACGGGGAGTTTACCAAACAAATTCTGTGTACATGTACACTCATACCCCACACACATCAAAGGCATCTTCTGTGGAATTTCTCCTACCCACAGTATTCTTGGAAATTGCCCCTCTGCCTGAAGAGTTTGCAAACAATAATGACTGGCCCTTGTTCAAAACACTAGCTGTAGCTGGTGGGAGATGGCTCACCACTAGGCAGTCAGCAGAGCAGTCTATCACAATTCAGATGTGGCTCGATCAAATTCAAGGCAGTATAAGATGTGGAACAGATTACAGGCTGGATCATATAAGCCACAAACCACATTAAAAGCATAGGGACAACAATAGATATTCTGCTCTCACACTTAAACATGATCCTGAATGAAAGGATTTCCCCTGCCTCCAGCCCTTCTTCCCCTAAAGCAGGATTTCTGTCTCCAGAAAATGCCATCCAGTTGCATGAAGAGCCTTGGGAACCGTGAGCATCTTTGCATAACAATGTCACGTCAAACAAATTCCTGCCTGCTCCTCGTCTACCACCTGATGTATTGTGCCCCAAAATGGTTTTGACTACCTGCCACCTCAGCAACACCCGCTGGCTATGAAAGTAGCAATTGCAGAGGCAGCTGTGAAAATGAAAAGTAAAATGGGGTGGGAGAAGGAGGGGAAAAGCCAGCTCCATGGTGTGCTGAAGTGTTGGGAGGATGGAGGGAAGAGGAAAGCCAGCTGGGGATAGGTTTTGCCTTCCACTTTCCAAACGAGTGATGATGTCTCTCAAGTGCCATACAAATGAGCAATGGTGTGGAAGGGCTTTCTAATCATTAGTGATTGTTAATCAGTTCATTAACAGTGATGGTCGGCATTTTTTAAGAGGGACGAATTGCTTTCCTCCAGAGAGTAGAGCCTTCTCTTTCTGCAGCCCTACCATTATCTGTGGATGTGTGTGTAGGGGCAGCAGGAGGAAAAAGAGGGTGTTTTGGTGCCCAGGGCCTGACACTGAGCCACTGCTTTGGTTCTGGCAGCACCCTCAACCCCATGGGTGCTGTGTTGGGTCCCTGGGAGATGGGGAATCAGGGCTCCCCAGCATGTCTAGAGCAGATGTAATTAAAGCCTTCCCTGCCTGCCACAGAGCATATGGGACATGTTAGCAGAGTAATTAAATTTTGTGAAGTGAGTCTTTGCTGGAAAGCTGGAGGGTGGGTCGGTGGGACCAGGGAGAGCAGCAGTGCTGCCTCTCAGCACCTCCAGCCCTCACTCCAAATTGCTCCTTGTGTGACAAGTTGAGGAAATAATTAAGTGGTGGCTCATTTGCATTATTTGTTTAGTTTGTACATATTAAAAAATACTGAGGTAAATGGGCAAGCTGTACAGATGTTGCAGATGAAACAGAGGCTTATTTGTGTGTGTGTGACTTCTGAGCAGAAAGGCAGATGTGGGGACTGGAGAGCAGAAGGGGCAGAGAAGGGAGTGGGCTGAAGAGAAAATCTGGTTCTTGCAGACATGGGTAAAATACATGCAGTGCACAGTAAATGTGCCAATTAGTGGAGGCACAGGAGGATGGAAACTGCTCATGCATTGGAGTCAGCGCATGTCTGTGGTGAGGAATGGAAGGAGGGGGATCACAAAGGCTGGAAGGGTTGGTTTGCAGGCTTCAGAATAGGACATGTCTTTTCTTTACCAGGTGAAACTTCCAGAGAAAAAAATCTTTGCATATTAAAATTACATTTTGACACAGTCTTTTTCACTTAAATGAGAGAGGGCCTGTTTTTTAGAACAATAATAAGGTCAAATAATAATTCAGTTTAAACAAAATTCCTGTCAGGATTGAATGAGTCATTTGTAGTTGTCCCACATTGAATGTTGTTTTGTTTTACTTTCCCTCAAAGCTGAGATTTGAGGCAAATCATGCTCAGTTTATGCATCATACTGTTTTCTTTGGTCCAAATCTTTTGGTTTCCCCTATTGAAGTTGGTATTCACCCCACACTGTGTTTGTGCAGCTCTTACAAAGGAGCCAGTTCTCATAAACACCCAGCTTCCAGCAGTGATGATTGTGGAGCTTACTAATACATGGAATGGGTTTATTTCTCCTGAGAACACATCTACAATGACCTACCCTTTTCTCTCTGCAAGATGCTCATAGAGCAAATTGTGGATTGGGAGGGCTGGAAAATGATGACCAACCACTGACCTCTCTGAAATAATTGCTGGCTCCAAAGCTTTTGTTTGGGGCAGTGGTGAGGGAAGGGGGTAGGTTTGCTCCTGCACTGCTGGGACATGGCATTCCCTGTCAGGCACAAGTAGGGGCAGCTTTCAAACAGCACAGGCAGCTCTGTTTGAAGACGTGCTCCCTAATTACCCTCCTGCTTGATGAGAGTGACAGCCCACTGTGCCAGCCCTAGCTGTATGGCTGCAGGTCTCCCATCACCCACTGGAAGCTGAGCTGGGCAGTGGGATGCAGGCTCTGGCATCCCCTTCTCCCTCCTTCAGGGCACTGCCCCCCTCATGTGTTCCAGCAGCCTCAGCTGACAAAGCCTGAGCACTGCCTTGCTGTAGGTCAGGTGTGACACTGTACCTGTGACGTGTTCTGGGTTTTGAAACACATCTGAGACGTGCGAGGGAAGGGAGAGGGAGTGGGATGGGGCTTTGCTTTGGGTAAACTCTATTGTAGTGTCGAATCCTCTGAACTGCTGAGGCATGGAAAAACAACACAACAGCAATGTTTACTTGGTGTACTGGAAAAATTGCTCTACCCAGTTGTCCACGGACCTTGGATCACCTCAGCTGCCTGAGAGAGACAAACCCACATGTACAGGCAAACCCATTCTTTTTCCCTATTCTGAAAGTGATGATGAGGCAGGAGCAAGGCTTTAAGTGAATGAGTGATGCTGAAAAGTGGGGTCACAGCAACTGTTTGCCAAATGAACTCTGTCTGGCTTCATATTCGTTTAGCATCTGCTGCAGCATCTCCTTTTCTGGAGATCCCTTGCTTCAGCTGCAGGGGGTAGCTGTGACTGAGGGCATGAATCTCCTCATATTGCCTCCAGTTCTCCCCGTCAAGATATTTTTTCATTGAAAATGAAACATGCACATATCAAAAATACTCCTGAGCCAAAAAAAGCACCATTGGTAGTTTTGAATGGGGAAAAGTTCAGGAGGTTTCAGTGTTCTTTTCCCCTTGTTTTCAGTTAGAAGTTATAGACTGGAGACTCCCCACAAGTCATTAAAGCTCCTACATTTAGCATCGATTCTTCCAAAATACTGTCTTCCCCAAAGGGTTTGTTCATCTTTTGGAAATGCTTCCCTTGGTAGTTCCTCTTGCCTCTCCTGGAAGCTGCTCCTTTATCTAATTGCTCAGCAAGAGCAGAGCTTTCCCTGCACCCCATCTCAGCTTGGTGGGTTATGGTTTAAGGTTGTCAGGCTTGTAAGTCTGCAGTAATAATGGATACTTTGGAGACCTGCAGTGAATGGATTTAGATCTTGTGTGCTCCTCCAAACTTCCTGGCCTCCAGACACTCACTAGTTCAGTGTGCTCAGGTATTCTTGGCCATCCTTGGGGTACAAAAGGGACCAGACCTCATGATCTCACCTGGGATCCATGGCAGCCTGCTGATCTCCAGTGCCTGCTGTAGGAGCATGGTGTGAGTTGTGCCAGCCCAGTCTGACATATGCCCTGCTTGCCACCGTGTGCTGTGGCCAGAGAAGCTCTGCCACATGTTGGGAAATCCAGGTTCAGTTTGGGAGCTGGCTTTGCAAGGATGCTGTACCCAAATACAGAGAGGAGCAGGGTCTCACCACGGCCATAAGGCTGTGCTTGCTGCCCCTCTCCAGTAGCACATGGGTGTATCTGGGAATGAGTTAAAGCTGTCAGAGGGCTCCTGGCTGTGTCAAAACACACAGTGAGTGAAAGACACCATCCCTTCTCCTCCCTGTTCCCAACTCTATCAGAATTAAGGGGATCAGCAGCACTTGTATATGGCAGCACCATGTCACCCCTATAGTTGCTGGCTTTTTAGGAGTCTGGGGCAGATCTGTTTTGTGCACCACCTCTCCAGCAGCAGGGGCTGCAGGACCTTCCTAGCCTAACAGGAGACTCCCTCGCTTGAACTGCACACCAGAAGGATGGAGAGAGTTTGTTTAATGAGCATGTGCCTCGTGTGCTCTGGAGGATGAAGCTGCAAATATCACCAGGTTGTGGGTAATTTCCTACTGTGCCAAAAATGAGAGGCAGCTGTTGACACATGAAGATGGATGAGAAGGACATGATGGACAGAGTCACCTTGGATGGGGTGATGTGGCACAGTCAAGTGCCTTTCCTGCACCTGAGGTGGTGCTGCTTGAGATGTCCCCATCTACAGAACTCCTGGTTTCTCCTTGTGTTGGCTTAGATGGCAAAAACTTCATGTACAATTTGCTTTGCAACATGCCAGACTGGCAACTGTAGTGAGAGAAATGGGGAGCAAAGAAGAAATATGTAACTAGGTCAGTCTGCTCCACATTACAGCTTCATCCTTTACCCAGGGAGGAGTTGTGGTCTTTGCCCGCCTCTCACTGTTCCCATTCAGTCACTTGATGGGGTTTCCAGCTACTTTGAGCCTGCAACCTTCAGATCAAGACTTTTTCTTTTTTTTTTCTTCCTTAACTTGGCTTTCACGTTTGACTTTGTTTCTTTCAACCTGTGTTCAGAGGCTCACAGTGGAAGAAACCTTTTGCTGTATTTAATTGTAAAAGTTCCTTCCCTATAAGAGTCTTGGCAAACTGGGCTGGCTCAGTGGTTAGTTCTTTGCTCTCCTCCTTGCAGGGGCAAAGTTCAGTTACTTAGCATCTGGCTGCTTGTTCCTTAATCCAAGAAGGAGTTTTTAATCACAGCAGGACTGGATGGTTTGGCTTATTCACAGCAGGCCTACAATGCCAATTGCCATTAGGTCTCTTGTTCGAATATGGCCTGGATTGTTAGCAAAGTTTTAACTGTTTTGTGGCCAGGGCTGAGGAGTTGCTGGGCTCAGGCTGTCTGCTGGTGGGTTCATGTGCCTGTTCAGTAAGCACATCCATACAAAGAGCACCAGGGCATTTCCCATTGCCCTGTTTGTAGCCCCCCACTCTTTGTTTGTGCTATTTGCCAAAGACCAAGGCATGCATGGGATGGATGAGGTCAAGCCCTTGCAGATGTTGTTGAAGGCTGAGGGATGCAGACAGGGACAAGTGTGTCCTCCCTGTGCATCTGGAGGCAGAGAGCCTCCTGCCTCACTCATCCCTCTGCACATTCCCCTGTGGCCAAATGAGCAGAGCTGTCCTATTACGAACCTTTCCATGTTCCTTGTGTAAAGCCCTCCCACACAGCATTTTAGCTCCCCCCACTGAGGCTGCAAACTTCCCCTTCCTTGTGGTAATCCCCACTGATGCCTTCTTGTATTGTCCTCCTTTTCTTCTGCTTTGTTGGACCAAAGCTGGAGAGACAAAGCGGCCCAGCCAGGCTGGCTTGATTGGCTTTGGAAACACTGCTGGCTTGCTATCGTTAGTACTATCACCAGTATGAAAGTAGAGATGGCACATATGGGCTGTTAGTAAGCATGTTAATTATGGAGAGGTGCTGCCTTACTCACTGTGGGCTAGATCCTGCCCTCTGGCAAGTGGCACTGTCATCACTCTGTCCTCCCTGCAAACGGGTGCCGCGGGCAGAGTGCATCCTTCCGTCGGTCCATATGTGCACCTGTGCCAGTGTGGGGAAGCTTCTTCCTTCTCTGGGACTGGATCTGACAGCAAAAGGTGGCAATACTTTGGGTAAGGCACTGGAAGTCATCAGGAAGAAGAGCTCTGCTTGTCAAATGTTAGTGAGCATTTTAGAGACAAAGCCAATTTTTTCTTGTTCTTAATGATTCTAGTAGAACTCAGGCTCAGACAGTATTTGCAAACCATGGGGAGAAAAAGATTTAAAAACAACAACAAAAGAGCATTAGCAGGAAATAATCTCATCAGCCCCAACTCTCCAGCAGTGCTGAAGACAAGAAAATGATGCCTTTTTATTAGCCTTATTGTCTTTAATTAAAGCATTCAGCAGAACCCTCTGATAATGGACTGCAAGTGAGGTCGGCAGCATTTGTAATAACACAATGCAGAGTTCAATTAAGTTGTACTTTTGTAGCTTTTCATCTCCAGTTTAAACAAGCTCATGATATATACAGAATGATTACCTTTGTGAGCTAGGGGAAGAGAAGCGGGGCACAGGGGCTTGGGAGACAAATCACTTGTTGCTGTATAACTGATGCTGTAAACCCCCTCCATTTCCCCCCACAGCATTTTCGTGTGTTCAGCCGGCTTGTAGGGCTGGTTGTAATTTGGCTGCTGTACTGCAGCCATTAGGTATGGCTTCCTATACCACAGTTTCCTATCACTGTGGGTAACCACTGCAGGTTTCCTAAGCCTGAACCTTTAAAAAATTTATTTTGGTGGTTGCAGTACCTAAAGAACTCCAAACAAACATGGGGATCAGAGATGGCAGAAGAAAAGGTCAGAGGTCCAGGTATAACCATTTGAGCTGAAAGACTGTGGATGATTGACAAGCAGTTGATATTTGCTGCTCCTTCTTTTCCCTGCTTTTTTGAATTATTGGTCATAAAACACCCTGCAGTCACACTCTTGCTGTGTCAGAGAGAGAGAAGCCAAGAAAAGACCCACATGGCTAGCAGTTAACTTTATCTTCACCATTAAGTAATGCTAAATTAGAATGAAATCACTCTGGTAATACAGGTGACAGCTATATGGAGACCAAATGAATTCCCTATGATCAGTGCCGTTAAAGAGGCACATCGGCAGAATTCATGATGACGGGGCACTTACTGTGCATATAACTCATGTGCACACACAGGAAACTCATGGTAAATCTGGCTGGTGGTTTATGTCAGGCTTTATAAAAAAAAAAGTGGCTTTTAAAGCCTCTGCTCAGTTTCTCATGTCTCCAGCCCTGATGTAAATTTGCAATAACTGAACTGCACTGTTAACCTGCTCTGGTGGGGAGGAAGGGATGTGAACTGGAAGCAGGGACTTCACTGAGGCTTCTGGGAGAGATTCTGGATGCTTCCATCTCCCATGCTGAGCCTGTCTGGGCTGTGCAGCCTTGTGCTGCCGCCCAGAGATGGTCATTCGTGGCCTGGGACAGCAGCCATCACCAGTGGGAGTGTGCTCCTTGGATGGCAGTGCCAGCTCACAGCAGCCAACAGCTCCCCATGTACAGCTGAAGAGCCGAGTCTGACCTGGGATGCCTACAGATAGGGATTGCCATGAATTTAATGTGGGACTGTTTCTGGGACACTTATGGCCCCTACTGATTGCTGTAGCCTTATACAAAAGAGAGGATTGAACCGTGCTTGACCTCCGTCACAGCTGTCCCCACAGGCTGTGTTACTTGCTTCCATAGTGTGAAAAAAACCAGGTTTTGGATAGGGGTTTATCCCCACAGAGCTTTAGCATGTGGGTTGTCCTTGCTATGATGCTGGGGCTGCCATGGTGGTATAAATCAGTCGGTGCTTATGGCACAAGAACGTCCCTTCCCCTGTGCTGATGTTATGCTGTGGTACCCCCATTCTTTGTCAAGCAAGGACAGTACCCTCTGCATACAGGCAAAAATTACAGCAAGATATAATTACCTCTGCCTTCTTACATCCTAGTTATACCTGAATACAGTTAATTTTTTGCGTTTTTTTACCATCTCTCACGTAGTACAGCTATGTGCTGTTCAGCTCCACCCTAGAAAAATAGCTTCAATAAAGTGCATTTCCCATACAGGTCATATATTGGTTAATCCATCCTTTTGGGAGAACTTCCAGACAGGAAATGTGGAGGCAGAGGAAGTTGTCTCAGCAGAGCACAACAATGGTTAAATGAAATCCAGCCCTGGCTCTCACTACCTGCCATTGTTCCTGAAATTAAAAGAGAAAGCAAAAGGACTGAGCTGCACTGGGGCCGTGTCACTGCCGGTGCTGAGTGCTCCATCTCACAGGGTAGAAGGTGAGTCAAGTTTTATATGGTAACATCTTCTGTGATTCAACAACCAGTCTTTTTTTGTCTTCTTTGGTTAAAACAGTAGGGCAGTGCCATACCTATGCTATATTCTAGTCAAGGCACGATAGGTGGGTAAAGGGGGACACTGATGTGCCCAGCTCCCTTCATTCATGGTGTTAAATGAAACAGCAAAAGGGAAAAAGGAAAACACATTGGAGCTATCTAGAAAGAGAACTGACCTCTGGTAGATTTTAGAGTTCAAGGAGGTACAAAAGGGGCTGCCTCTCACTGTTCCCCTTGGATCACGTAATTCACCAAACCTGTTTGGGCTCATGGATGTGACTTTGTGTGGTCATGGCAGGAGTGACTTCTGTGCAGACCCGGTCTGCCGCGTGCTCTGCATGGCTTTGCTGTTATTGCACCCTGACTGCTGCTGAGACAATTTCTTGCCTATTAAAATGCAGTTACGGCCTGGAAAGTGATAGTGTAGGAATGGCTTATCAGTGCTCCATAGCTATTTGCTCCAATCATCCGTACCAAAGGCCTGAGAATGCTCCCACAGAAGCCAATAAGACTTTTACCATTGACTTCAAAGGCAGCAGAGAGCAATTTAGCTGCTGCCACCAGACAAAGCAGGTTAGGCTACAGCTGGTACTTCCACAGCTAACTTGGCTCTGAAATCCTGACAATCTAAATGTATTTTTGCTACATGGGATGTTTAAAAATAGACAAGACAAAGTAGCGGGGAAAACAGATTGCTGGGAATATTCCCTCCCTGGTAGGAGAAATGGACTAGCTGAAGCTAGCAGGGCTTTTCCATCTCCAATGTGTGCGAGTCTATGATTTTTGTCAGCAAACTAAGCACTTCTGAGCCCGAGGCAGCACAGAATGCCACTAAAAGCAATTTAGAGGTGCTGGTATCATAATTTCTCAATCCAAAAGTAACTTCTGGTTTTGCATATATTGTAGGGCTCTGGAAGATTCCCCTGAATCCAGTAAGATGCAGTGTCTAAAGTGGAGGTGATTCCATGGACATGAACTGTAAGTCACAATAATGTGAAAGTCTTGAAAGGGCTGCTGTCCTTGCTGCCTCACGGGAGCAGGATATCGAGTGCACAGTGTTGGGGAAGATCAAAGAAGTAGCTACAGCTAATAAATCACCAATAATGGGTGACTTTGTCTGCCCACATATAAGCAGGCCAATGATGTTTAGTGAATCAATGTCTCAATACTTTAAATCATCCTCAGAACAGTTACTTTGAAGGCATGAAAGACTAAGGGTAGGTTTTTATTTTTTTTTAATTTTGTCTTGAGCAACATGGAGAATGTAGATCAAGTCAAATAGCTTCCTACATACAAGTGATCATTGTCTAGCTGTTTGTCACCCTCATGGACTTCATTGAAACTTGGTCAGGAGCTCCAGTCTTCAGAAAGGAGAAGCTAAAAGAAACTGCAAAGTAAAAAATGAAGTTCAAAAGTCAAACCCCTAAGACTATATATAAAGACAGTTTACTCAGCCCCTGTATATTTTCAGGGTGAAGCAAGAGTGCTGTGTGAATGACAGAGGGAAGGGATGCATAAGCTGTATAAATACCATTTTCTAGAAATGGAACCAGTCTGGAGTATTCAGGAGAATATTCAGCAGACCTGGGCAGGGCTCTGCTCTCTGCACTCTCTCTCCAGTGTGGGATTATTCTGGCAGGAGAATGCCCTGGCTGAAAGCTGGAGGTGCTCCATCATTTCAGCAGGCGATTGCAGAGCAGCCCCAGCTCTCTCCACTGCCTGCTCAGCCCTTCTCCTGCAGCCTGGGCTGGGGACTCACCCTCGTGGAAGAAAGGCCAGGGCACCCACCTCAGCTCCTCAAAACACTCTGCTGGCGCACTGAAGTGGACTCAACACAAACCTGAGTGTTTCATTAGCCAGGTTTTCCAGCTGGGAGGAGAGGCTCTGATTGCATTGACCTTAATGTGAAATTAGAGCTGTTTAAGCAGGTAACAGGCAGACAGCTGGGTGCAGCCATGCGATGGAGGCGTTTGTCTCTATTTGCAGACAAGCTGTGTGTGTGTTTCCGTTTTGCTCAACTTTTGCTGCTTGTTTATTTAGTTAATAGGAGACAGCAATCTGCCTCATAGGGCCGTGCAAACAGCAGAGCAGAGAGTGCCAAAGGAAGGGCTTTTGTTAAACACTTGCTGGCCTTATGGCACGGGTTGTGTTTCACCTGCATGCAAGAGAGCTGGAGGGAGATACTTGCACCTGGTGGAGCACATCCTGTCTTCCTCCATCAGCCTGGGTACAGGACTATTTTGTTCCCATCCCTGTGCTGGGCTTAGTCACTAGTGAGAGACTGGGCAGTGTGTCACCATCTCCCTGCTTCTCACATCCAACTCCGCGTAGCTGTACTGGAGTTGCCAAAATTTTGGGTGGTTGTTCCTAGGGGGCCAGACAGAAGGAAGTGACCAGACCCTCCTGTCCATGTTAGAGCTTTAGAGAAAGAAAGGAGAAAGAAGGCAGCATGGACAGCTGCTGCAAAACTTATCCCTCATCCATCTCCACTAATGTTGCATTTCAGGAGAATGCTCTGCTACTGTCTTGTCTTCTGTTTCTGCACCCAACAGTCCTTACTGAGCTTTTGAGTGTCAGTCTTATGGCCTCCTGCTTTTATCCATCAGCCTTAAATGTCCCAGATGCTGCTAAGGAGTGAAACGCAGCTGCTGCCTTCATGAGTTGCCAATCTTCCCCTTTGGTGGCAGTGAGGTTGTTCCCTAGCATCACCAGCTGTCCTGCCATGGACTGGTGCTGCAGGCTTTTAGCAAACTAAAGATGGACTGAGATGCAGGAACTCCTTTTAGGGGATCATCAGGCAGGCAATAGATTGACCCCTGACCCTGGGCCTGTATTGCAGGCATATGCTAAAGGACTCTGACTGCACTTGCTCACTCCAGTGTAAACTGTCACCTCATCCCCGTGCTGCCCATGTTTCAGAGTGTGTTCTTTGGATGCCTGAATTACTGGCCTAGGCATATGATTTCTAGCACTGTCCCCAGAAGCCTTCTTTTTACTGAGCAGGTATTTGCACATCTGCCTTTTCTTTCCCAGTGCCTTCACTGCTCATATCTGGACCATTTCTTCCCCTGGTGCTCTGAGTACTTTCTTGCAGTGTGAGGGGCTTGAATGGTAAATGAAAGAGCAAAGAGAGGGAATCTCCTTGGGAGCTCTCTGAAATTAACCAGGGAAGGAAATGGCAAATATTTCTCAGCAGGCTCTGACCAAGAGACTGTCAGAGGCAGCAAAAGTCCCCCATAAAGGACTCTTTGTAGGTTTCAGATTGGGTCCCAGTTGTGTAGAGAATGCATTAAGGAGCCCAGCCCCATCGTGCTGGGTGCTGTATGGACACAGGACAGGACAGAATGTGCACACACATACACACATCCCCTCTTGCACATGTACACATTAATTCAGATGCTTTCGGGTCTTCAGTCAACTGTCTATTATGTATTGGCTGGTCCTCTTGGAGCACAAATGAACACATGCTACCTAGTTTATCCTGTGCTTAGTTGCTAATTAGGAGTTTTTTTAGGACATACAATTTGAGGTGTTACCAATTAACTCAATTGTGGACCAAGACCAAAGCTGTGATTTGCTTTGTCGTAGCAACTGAAAGCCAAATAAACAAATGGAAGTGTCTTTTCAGTCTTTCCTCTGCGCTTTAGCACAGCTGTTCAGCAAAATAATAATAATAATTTCACTGTCTACTTTCCAGAACTTTACGTTTAAAGCAGATCATAAAAAATCTCCACATGGTTTACTTTGCCTAATTGTTACAAACTCAGGCTGTAAATCCCAGAAGACTATATCTTACTTTAAAAAACCCCAAACACACAAAAAAGTCCAACCAAAAGGAAGCAAATGAAGAATGAAATATTTCAGGGTTTGTCTGTCTGTAGTTTATGATCAGAAGTTCTGAAAGAAGCCCTTGGAGAGAAGTGCTTGATGTCCATAGGACTTCAGAGGGGCTCAGTATTCATTTCACTGTGGCTCTTCCGAAAACTGAGTGTAAAAGAAAATCATAGTTGCAGCAAATCAGCATAAATTTGAAGAACTGATTTTTTTCTATCTTTTTAACTTCAGAAGTTTCTTTTCCAGTTTCCCAGGAAGCCACCAGCCACATGATTTGGGATAGCTTGCTTGTGTTGTACGCTCTCCTGGCAGCCAGTTCCACTTGGAGATGGCCTTGCCCCTCAAAGGCCTCTGTTCTGTGGGAGGAGCAAAGGATGGGAAGGACAGGAGCCAACTGATGAGAATGAAGTGGATCAGGAAAAACAAAATGAAGAGTGTCAAATGCCAGACAGAATACTGACCATGGAGCTGAAGCTGTGGAACTTCACGGGTTTGCCCTCCTTCATCCCGATCCTTCTCTTTTATAAGCCTCTTTTCCTTCACCTTGGTAGCATGAACATGAGTTACAAGGCAACAAATGGAAACAGAAATGCCCATGGTCCTGCTGTCCCCCTAGCAGGCAGGGGTAAGCTTACAGAAGCAGGTGAGTTCTCAGCCTTCAGCAGTTCCCTTCAAAGGTCGCATCTAATTAGGAGGATCCTGGATTTTGACATTATTGATGTTTTTAGCAAGTTGGTCTCTTCCAAGGCAGCAAAGAAGTCCAGCTGGGAACCCATATGGGGAAAAATATATATATTCCATAAACTTGTTATCCCTAGAAAATGTCTTGTATGTACTATGTGTGAGCTCACTCTGTACACCTACTCTTCTCCACAACCTGATTTTAGACATTGCATGACAGATAGCTGATACCTGTCAGCATTTTAATATTTCTACTTGGAACCCACTGTAAGGCAGGTGATGCTCTCTTTTAGAGAGGAAAATATTTTCCTGGTCTCCCCATAAGTTTTTGGTCACCCACAGCAGTCTCAGTCATCAGTGATTTCCACATGGCCTCCATGGGTGGAGGATCAAATTCACCCTAATCTGATTATTCGCTGGAAAACACAACCCAGGTGCTTGGAGATTATCACCAGTGAGTTCCTTTAACACCCTGGCAGTGGCAATACCTGGGCATAGTCCAAGATTCAGTGTTGTGTCAGTTTGAGTTCTAACTTTAAAACAATTTAATTTAGCACAGCAGATATATGTCCAGTTACTTCAGCACAGATGGTGAGGAGTAAGTTATAAAGGTACTGGAATCCTGTCTGAGGTAGGTACCCATATCCTCAGAAACACAGATGGGGTGAAGCAGACAGATCTTTTCCTTCTTCTAATTCTAATATAAGCAGACTAATGGTGGTCATGGGGATGCATCCTGGCCCCAGGAATGCCCGATCCTTAGCTGAGGTGAAGCTACATGCGCTTTAGCCCACCCAGGGGTGGTAAGTGGATGGCAAAACTGCCTAGTTCAAGGTTGCTCATGGGGAGCGGCACTGACAGCACTGCCTGAACATGCACCTGCATCTCATCCCACGCTAATGTAGGCATGAACTGATGTGCTGCAGGCTGAGCCTGCTCACAGCCGAGGGCGGGTGCCCCCAGCCCACGAGAGATGCTGTTACACTGCCAGCTGGGTGCTCTCCTCGACAGAACTGTATCCCCTCACTTCCTACATTCATTCACTTGTCAAGAGTAGGCTCATTTTAACACTGTGGATTCTAAATTTTCTCTGATGTAATTATTGTTTGACACTGCAGCCTTTCCAAGCACCTTACATAAGGATAAAGGGAGAATTAAATATGAGAAGCCTAAAAATAAAACTATTAAAAGGAGGCAGAGGCTGTTTTGTGAGCAGCAGGAATGATGTGGTGCCTCTGGGAAAGGGTACGTGGAGCCAAAGGAGATGTTCTGCTTTTAGGCAATCCCTTTTATTGTATTTCAGTGAAGTTCTGCACTTTTCTGAAGTTCTTAGGTGCAGGGCTTTTAGAAATGAGTCTGTTCTTTCTCTTTGCTCTTGCAAAAACCGCGACTTTCATACTATTTCCCAAGTCAATCTTCTTGAACAGACTGCAGCCAAAATTTCCCTTCCCTAATTAACCTGGGATGGTTTTTGAAGAAGTTTTAGCCGCAGAGAACATCAAATTTAGCTCTTAGCCTGGAGCCAAGCTCTGGGCTAAAGAACACATGTCATTTTAGGAATTCATGCAGATGCACCTTGACATCTGGGATGTGATCTGTTGCCTGCACACCTCCCCACTGAGCTAACGAGCAGGAGTGGGCACTGCTGATGCTGCACGTGGAGCGCAGAAGGTTTTTCCCATTCATTCCAGCGCTTTTGTCCGAGGTACGTAAATAATTGCGGGAGACTTTTTTGACAAATGCAAAACTTTTCTGCTGGTATTTGTCCATGTGTAACTCAGTCACCTCCTTTTCCCCTCTGGGTTGATTCAGAGGAGAGCTGCTGCAGTATTTCCTAAGTTATGGTCCCAGAAGGGATGGAGTTCTCCACTGAGCTGTTGCTTACCAGAGCTAACTCTTCTGTCATGTGAAAAGGCCGCCAAAAGTAAGTAACACATAAGATTTTATTGTGTGATTTTGGAATGACCTTAGTAGAGCCTGGCTCACACCCCTCTGGAGATTAAAACATGCTGAGGTTCAGGTATGGAGAGTGGGGCTGGAAGGGATCATGTGCCTCAAGTCAGGACTGGCCAAGTTTCTCTCTGCAGTGACTGTAGAAAAGCTGACTGACGGCATTAGGCAAGAGCAGATGAACATGCAGTGAATGTCTAATTTACATCAGGTCCCTTTATGACTTCATGGTTTGGGCACTCAGCATCTGAGGCATCAGTCCTGCAGTACTGTGATCCTTGATGTGTTCTTGAGCTTTCCCTTCTGCAAAGCTGTGACTCATTTTCTCTGTTTGGAAGACACATGGAACGGCCATAGGGAAAGATGTACCCATGATGGTATCTTTCACAAACTCTAATTCAGACTGAACAAAGGTGAAGTCTTGATGAGCTACTTGTGCATCCTGTCCAGAACATCTTTAGGAATAATTCAATATGGACGGTTGATGATTCTGAAATGCTGAACCATTCATTCCTGACATCTCCTTACAAGCCCACTCAGAATCAAAGCAGTTCAAAGCCAGGCTACTTTGAACCCTCAAGATTAATTTTTGAGGAACTTTCCGTTGTCCAAGAAATACTTGTGGAAAATAACTGGAAGAATAATTTAGACTAGCAATAGCTTGTGGAAAATTGTAAACATCTGGGACACCACTTCTGAGCAGGAGAAAGTAGGCAAATCTGTTATTATCTGTGACTTACTACTACTTTAGCTCTGGTAGCTGCATTGCTTTTGGTTTGATGGGGCTTTTGTTGGTTTTTTTGGAAGAATTTACTCAACAAAGAAAACATATTTTCCCTCTGGGATAAATTACCTCCCGTAATTGCACAACTCCACTGGTTTTTAATCGAGTCTTTGTGCCCACAGTAAGTGGTCTTTGGTTTTCTGGCCAAACACCAGTACTTGCAAGCTACATGGAAAACCTTTCCTCTGGAGCTACACAGCACCATAAGGTTTGTAGTTCCACAGGGGCTGATTTGAGCCAACGAGCAGCAGGGCATCGTGTCAAATTCTGCAGAGTATAAGCCTTCACCCGTAGCAATACAACATGTATTTTCTAGCCATCCTATAACAAAAAACGTCTGAATACAAAGAAAGGCTGGCTTGGTTTCCTGAACTGCCATTCAAGAGGGAGGAAAGGCAGGGAGCAGAGTGATCTTCTGTGCTTGTTTGCCTGTTTGTTCTTAAACCTACTAAGGACCAGTTAAATAGTAATGCTGTTCAACTTTGTCAATGAACTCCAGTTACTCTAAAAATGTGGTCATTTCCAGACACATGAGGGACACCAGTAGTGTGTTTTAAATCTGACAAAGTCCTAAGACCTTCCCCATTAATTTCTACACAAACACAGCTATAAGCAGCATGAAGTTTCCCCCCAAATCTATGGCACAAGGTGGAGCCAAGCTGTCCTCTCATGCTTAACCTAAGATGACCCTGGCAGGGCTGCCAAACCTTCAGGTCACAGAGCTCCAAAGGGAGCATAGCCCATGTGCTGAACTGCTTTCTTAGCAGGGAAGGGGCTCAAGAGGAGCACAGAGGAGAACCCTGTCCCACTTTTCCCTTTTTCCAACTAGTTTCTAAAGCGATGATGTTGAGAATGTTTTTGCCTCCACATCAATAAAGTGGAGCAGTTTTGGTCTCAAATCTCTCAAAGTGTAATTTTACTTTACTTTGCTCTTGCCTTTAAGGCTTTGTATTTTTTTTCTTAATTACCAATCAACCACTCTTCAGCTGCAGTATCAGCATGTGGGACAGAGTTGCCTCCAGTGGCTATTTAAATTAAACACAGACCTACTGAATAGACACCAAGTGCCAGAAGATCTCTTTTGGAGGGAGAAGAGGGGAAAAACAGCTTTCCTGTTAACATTGCCAATGTGTTTCTGAACCAAAGGATGACACCTTTCTGACTTCAGGACATTATTGTCTTCCTCTGGCAGAACATGTGTTCTGAAAGCTTATAGCTGTGTCATCTTCAAGCTGACATTTCGTGGGGGTACTGCAAGCAAGCTACAGCCAGCCTGGCTTGGGATTGCACAGGAGACATCCAAGACAGTACATGTAATTCAGCTGATATTACAACCCTGCCAGAGGCAAGGCTGACTCCAGACCCAGCCAGGGCTCTGTGCAGGTTTGCAGGTGAAGCCAACCAACCTTGTGGATGATGCACAGCCAGGGCAGACCCTGGGAAGCAGCTGAATTTTTAAATACAGACAGGTTGTACCTGTGACCCCCTTGGATATGTGTCATGGTAACTTTGAACCATGCCAGGGAAGCTGAGCTGCCCCCACTCCAGCACCTCTGTAGGCTGTAGGTGGAGATTGTCTGAAGGCTGGGCAGCAGTGGTGCAAGAACAAGCTCATATCTCATTGTCCTGTACCTCGTCCAACCCTCCCTGCTCCAGCAGAAACACCAGCCAAAAAGAGTGCTCTGGGAAGGCTGAAGAGGCTCAGGGGCTTCGGGAGGAAGGGCAATCAGTGCCCAGCAGCAGGTCTGTGCTCAGGCTGGTCCCTTCCCACAGTTTGATTGTGTGGCCACCTCCCAGCTCAGCACAATGGACAGGCTCAGCCCCTCAAATGGGTGCACATGGGCTGGTGGCCAGGCACTGGAGGCTGTTTCAACACAAGGATTTATGGTTAGCTCAGGGAGGCTTGGAGGGGGTTGTGGCTGGGAGAGAGTGGTCCCTGGGGAGAGCAGCAGACAGATTGTGCAGCCCTGCTGTTTTGGGCCAGCATCTCCTTTTCTTGCCAGTGCTGGAAGGATGCCACAGAGCAGGAAGCATCAGTCAAGCCTGCTCTCTCACACATCCATACTATCCCTCCCTTCCTCCATGCATGCATTAAACCTTCACTGGAATAGGATTCCATCGCTTTATTCATCCCTCGGGCTGCCAATCCAAGTAGCATTTCCCAGCCTGGACCCAAGGGGTTAAGGTGGGTTGTTAGCTTCAAAGCTGGGCTCTTTGGGGATCTGAGCAGTGTGGGTCATGGACGTCCTGGCGGGCAGGTCCCGTCCCTCCATGCTGTGAAGAGCAGATGTGGCGTAAAAACTTCCTTTTGGGAAGGGCATGATTAATCTTTGCTTCTTAGAGGATGACAAATATATTATATTCGCTGACATGCACACGCATTCTCCTCTGCTGACGGGTGACCCCTGTCTTAATGCCAAGCGTGTGAGATCCAGCTCTGTAAACGAAGAGGAGAGCTTTGCAAGCTCATTAATGCTTTGAAGTCGCTCATTAGGAGCAGATTCCTCGGGAGCTGGCAAGCATAACACCCTTTGTGAGCATGACTTCATTTGATATTAATGTGGGTGCTGCAGCTGGAGGCATCCAGGGATGCTGCGCTGTGATTCTGCACACACAGACCAGCACGGCAGATTGCTGTGGCTATAATGAACAGGGTAAAAAAGGAAAGTTTCTGTCCCCTCTTGTGAGTTTTCCTCCTGGCAGCATATGAATAGGTTGATCCAGTCCTCCTCTGAGCCGAGGACGTGCAGCATTCTCCCATGGGATGACTGGGATCTATCTAGTACCTGTGAGTTATCTCTGGAGGCCAGGGTGACCCCCCAGATTGAGGAGCTCTGTGTCACCCTCTTTTGAGACCTGGAAATATCCCTTTTCAGTGCCTCTCCCTTTCCATCAGCCAATCAGAAGCCCTTCAAGTGGCTCAGCTACCCCAGGGCGAAGCAATGAGCAGTCCCTGGGGAAGTAAGGAGGAAATTGCCCTCACTTTGAAGCAGAACAGGACCAGGACAGCCTGGCTGAGAGTATCTCCAGCAGACAGAATCCTCTGGTGAAAGGGCCTGGCAGGGTTTCTCTGTGTGATAACATCTCTGTGTGAAGGTGCTGGCCTGAGAAGATTGAGGGTGGCTAAATTCAGAAACAGAAATTATCAGGTTCCTGTGGCTTAAGGGCTAAGACTTCCTGAATATGGGCACCTGGGGGTTGTGGGTTTGAACCCCATGAGGTTCAATAGTGGTGTTTGGGTTTTTTTCTTTCCCTAGATGATGGAAAAAAAGCTGTACTTCATCTCAAAGGAAAAATAAAGACCTTCCTGTAGCACTGTCTGTCCCAGCTAAATGCCCTAGTAGAGTACCGTATGCAGGCAGGAGGGGGGTGAGGAGCGGGACCTGGGGTGCAAAGCCAGGGCTGTAACTGTGTGCTGTGGCTGGCTGAGAGCTGCCAGGCTGTCAGAGCTGCTCCCTTCCCCTGAGGACCCAGTGGGGTCAGGAGGGACCTCCCAGAGATGTCCCTCCTGCTCCAGGGTCCCTGCTGGCATCACCACTGTGATGTGGTCCTTGCACAAGGACCTGGGGTGGCAAACAGGGCCTGTGCCATCCTTCGTGGCCCATGAGACCTGCTGTCTCCCAAAGACGTGTTCATCAGTTGCTGGGGACATTAAAGAAAGCAGTGAGGAGGGAATGGTGTCACTGGGCTTCGGAAGTGTCCTGGGCTGGGACCCGAGGGGTCGGTGAGCTGTGAGCTCTCAGGGAGGAGCTGGTGGGCCAGGGCAGAGCCCAGAGCCCACCAGGATGGCCGAGTGGTGAAGGCGTTGGACTTAAGATCCAATGGGCACATGCCCGCGTGGGTTCGAACCCCACTTCTGGTAGGAGCCTCCTTTTCCTCCAGCTCCGAAGTTCCCAGCCCAGCTTTTGGAACACCACTTCAGAGCAGGGATGGGATCTCTGGCCCTGTGCCTGGGGAGCTGAGGCCATTCCATGCTCCAGCGTGAGGACCCTGGTGGGACTGGGCCTCCCTGCCATGCAGGCTGAATGTGCACAGAGATACAAGCCAGTCCCTCTGGCACACAGGCTGCGGATCTCATCTTCCATGCAGGGAGTGCTGCGACCGTCATAGGCTTGAGTCCCACATGCTCCCAAAATAGCAACTTGTTTTTCCTATGGCAGAAATAGAAAAACCTGACTACCCAGAAGGAGGGAAAAAAAAGGTGTTGAGCACTAAATATTTTGGGCAAGTCACAAGGGGAGACCAGTGTGAACAAGTGGGTTCAGGGAGACAGGTTTGGGGTTTGTGGAGACTGTTCCTTTTATCAGCTCCTCCCCACGACCCATTGCAGACTCACTCAAAGCAACATTTGGCACTCTCTGAGGGCATTTGGCAGGGTCACAACCCCCTGGAGGAAGCCAACATGGCAGAAAGGGGTTCCTTGTGCTGCTGGTTGGATTTGGGAAATGCATGAGGAGCTGCGAGCTGCTCCTCTGTTGCACGGTGTCACTGTGCTGTGCTCTGTCTTGGGTCAGCGCCTACAAATGCTCACAAGATTTTTGTTCCCTTCCTTGTGTGCATGCATGGGCAGATATTTCCCCCAGTAGAGGGTTAGGCTGCTGGACTCACAGAGATGCTGTCAGGTTTTCATTTGGCTGCTTTGCTCCAGCCCGAGGCCAATCGGAAATGTCCTACTGCTGGGACATGATTTGAAGTGATGGTGTTAATTTGGTTAATTAGGATTCCTGGGTAGTGTGCGCTTCTTGCAAATCAGCTTACCATTGTAGTATCACTGCAAAGAGTTATTTGCTGGTGCATGGGGTTATGTATGAATTTATGATTATGATGTAGGACCATTAATTTCATGTTTGTGGCAGATGATACAGCTCAATTAAAAGTTGCGTGTTAAAATCTTTGGCTCTCTCTGATACGTGAGAATCAGACGGTGGCCTCCAGGAAGGCTTACAGCACCTGTATGAGTGGCCATATAACAAATGGGGCAGGACCCAGGGGAGAGGACAGGGGAGGAATTATTCTGCTCCTCTCCCATTTGATCAGTGCTGGGAGGGAAATTTTGTGCGTATCTGCTAGAGTTGGCTTGTTGCAACTAACCTCAGTCATTAAGTGACGTAAAGAATGACAAACACATCTCTGAGATATCCCAGGGGGTCTCAGCAGCACTGTGTGTCAAGTCCTTTGCCTCTGATGGCTTGGAGTCAGACTCCTGTCTAGTTCATGTGTCAAAGGCATTTGGTGGCCTCTGCTGAGTTCAAAGATGAAATCTCCTCATTTGAGCTTTTCTGTTGATCCATATTCTCACAAAGCTTGTGTTTTTACTGCCCCAGGGGTATGGGTTCTGTGTGCTTCAGATCCCTTGAGGGCGCTTATCCACTTTGCAAAACTATTGGGCAGACAGAGCATCATCTGGGGGCACCAGGAGCTGAATTAACAGCCTTTGTATGGCACAGACCACCGGAGTTATAGGGATGGTTGGGGCCAAATGTTAATATGAGTCAGGACTGAGACCAAATGACAGACCCCTGTAAGAGCCTGGGGCTGCAGGTTTGGGGACTGAAACAGCAATGAGTCCAGTGGCCAGGGCAGGGGAGGGCTGTGGGGACTGATGAGTGAACTGCCTTCTATTAGGCCATTGCTTTCCCCCTTCTCACCCCACATCCTCCAAGGGTCTGACAGAGCTAAAAAAAGAGCAGCTTGTCCAAAAGCCATTTCCATGTATCATATTTATTAAGACAGTTACTGCAGGTTAAATATCAATAGTTTATTGCAAATATACTTATTATAGATTAACTATGCAGTATCCACATCAGTTATGTTGTGGTTAAAAGTAAGCCTCGGTGAAAGGTTTTTAATAATGAATTTGTGTTGAAGTAGTGTATAATAAGTATCTTTAGCAATCTTACTCTCAATTTCACATGACAGCTTTATGTTCAATAAATACCCAGAGATTATTAAAAACATATTTATCAAAGATTAACAGTGATGAAATAGATACAAATCGAAGCTGTTAAGCTCAATACGCATACTAATAATAATCAATTCCTATATTAAACCACAATAATGGCCTAGCCTAATCTAAATGAAATGGGGTTTTTTGGATCTTTGTAAGTCTGTCTTTTGCTGTGTGATCCTGCTTGCAGGTCTCAGATTAGATCCTGGGACATGTGAACATCAAATAAATCAAATACTTAGGTAAAACAAAACAGTCCTGGAATAACGTGGGCTGTTTCAGGAACAGGGAGCCAGATCTTCAAAGCATGTAGGTCAAAGCCAGTCCACAGGCACCAGAGCAGCTAGCCTAGCTTGCCTCCACTCTGTCTCCCTGAGAAATCCCCACACCCAGTCTAACCTGTGGCTCATACCACGACCTCCCACCACACCATTTCCAGGCCTGGGGATCTGGAGCAGCAACTCTCCACTTTACAATCCCAGATGCACCCACACTATTTTGGATACTGAAAGCTGCCGCCTGCCTTGCATCCTGTTATTACCTAGCACTTGGAGGCAGAGTGCTAAAATGAGCTAACTGTTTAGGAGATACACAAAAATGTTATTGTTTTAGTCTTGTAATGTTGCTGTTCTAATTGCTGGCTGCTGAGTATCGAGAGCTGGTACTTGTGCCTCTGCCTGTGCCTCTGCCTCCTCTGCCTACACCTGCCTGCAGGTGCTCTGAGCTCTGCCCCAGATGCTCACTGACTGTGAAAAATGTCATGGGCTGTCTGGGTGCATTGTGGAGTATTGGTGGCCTTTGGACCACAGGAGGATTTAGAAACCCCACAAGGTATCTCCCAGCTGGTCTGGATCCAGGGCCCCACCCCAATATTTGGGGGTGGTTTAATCCTATGTTTGAACTTGCACTTGTGCATCAGTGGAGCTAAGTGCCAAATCCAGATGAGGATGCAAATCATAGGAACCTAAATTTGGGGGAAACACTGTGTGTCTGAAACATGAGCTGTGCCATGACACAAAAGGGCTGTGGTGTTGTCCTGATATATTGAGAGGTATCTGTCTCTTGTGATTACAGGATCTCAGAAAACACTCTGAGAGGGATGGACAACTCTCCCACTGCTGCTCAGCAGTATCTCCAGTACAGAGTGATTTTTCCATCACCCAATTGTCTGTTGATTTCTTTTCTTTAGGAGTTTGAAAACCAGGCTCAGGCACTGCTTTAAGGGGTGCTACTTCTCCGTGTTAGATGCTATGGAGCAGCTCTGTAGGATCAGGTGTGTGCATGGGGCTGCCATGGAACTCTTCAAAGGCAGAGCAGAGTCAGGAGATGATGAAGGCAGCTGCACAGCTTTTTGGAGACGGACAGACCTGTTGGAGAGGTGATGGCTGAGAAGAAGTAGGGAGCTTCTGGCCTGTATCACCCACCTGGTATATGGAGATACCTGTGTTTATGTGTATATCTCTCTCTATATATCTCCTGGTTTGGGAGTCCCATCTGCTTGTGGCACCAGCATATGGTGCAAATATCTGCTTTGAGGGACGTGTTTGACTCGAAAGATGGCCCATGTGACCAGAGAAGACCTTTCTGTGCTTAGCTGGGCAAGGACAGTGCTGGCTCCATTGGATGCTGCGGGGATCCATCATCACATGGCAAGGTCTAGTCTGCATGATGCTTCCAGTGACCATCTGTGTCAGGAGTCCCTGGCTTCACTTTTTGGCCCATCTGTGAGATGTGACCTGAACAGCTTAGAGGCTTTGTTCGTCCCCAGCGCAATCTCCGTGAACGTCAGAGCAGTTATTTCTGATTATATCCCAAATGAGTTTGTCCTGCATTTGTTCTCATCCAAACACTCCCAGTGGAGGATGCTGAGCTGCTAGGGGAGAGTTTCACATCTTAGCAGTGGGTTGCAATTACAGAGGTGGCCAGAGAAAAAAGACAAGCAGGCACGCACCACTGCCTTTAATAGAAGGCAATGATTCTTGTGGGCTCCAGAGTAATATGAGAGATCTGGTTTTAATAAATTAGCAGCCTACAAGTAACAATCTCAAGCAATTAAACACCGGAATGAAGGTGTGCACTATGGATGTATTCTGGAGCTGATAAGGGGGTGGCAAAGACAGTTTTTGAGCAGTGGAGAAGGCAAAAATAGAACAAAAATTCCCCAGAGAGCATAGGAGAGCTCTTCTCCCCCTCTTATTTCTATAGCACATGCATGTGGAAGTCTCATCTTGCTCCCCATCACCCCTGCTTCCTCCACTGGCCCCAGGGATCTGATTTGGAGCCTCCCTGAGCTCATTCAAGTCTCCATCATCATCACCCTTGTGCCTGGTCTCACCCATGTAGGTAAGGAAGTTCCCATAATGAGGAGGGGATGGTTGGTGGGAAACATGGAAAGTAACTGGGAGTAGTGATGAGCTGAGGGGGGGAGCAAACAAATATGAAATAAAACTGTTAAGCTCCTTGTCTTATACTAATAGCCTGTATGGAATACTCTTTGCCATAGAATTCAATTTCTTTCCATTTAAAGGCTGTTCTTCTCAATCAATGCTGCTAATAAATAGCTGCTGATGGCCATGACCCCCTGGGCTGAGGGAAGAATTTATCTTCTGAGCCAATTAAAGGAATTGAGCAATTCCTTTTAATAATACTATGGGATTTTAATACAAGAAAAACAACCCCACCCACAAACCCAACAGGAGAGGGAAAGAAACCCTCCCCCTGAGCCTTGCAGGAAAAGGTCAGGCAGGCTCTGCCAGGGTCAGGATTAGATGCTTTAACTTGTCTTGTGAAACTGGAAGGTGAAATACAGCATTTCCTCTGAAAGCAAAGGAATGTTCTTTTTTTTCCTGGAGTCTTAAAAAAAAGCCCCAGTCAGAAATCAAAAAGCATAATGGCAAATTATGTTCCCTTGTTTACAGAGGTGTAAAAATCTTGGAGATATTAGTGAGCTCCCCTAGCCTGGTGGGAGAGAAGGACAGGTGGGGCCAGCTGTGATACCTCTTGCATTGCTGTGATGGGCAGGACGCCCTTCCCCAAGTGGGGAATTATCTGGGTGCCCTGTGGGCACAAGGGCAGCAGGCCTAGGGAAGTAGAGCCTTTCACCTCAGGCACTTCCACACTCACAGGGGTAAGACAGGGCTGGCCTCTCCACAACTTTTTCTGAGGCTCACATCACCTTTTTTAATGGCAAAAATCCTCACTGATACATATCCTCTCGTGGGATGATCCCATGAGACACGTGGGTTCCCATAGCTGGTATTGGAGCCAATGCTCGGTCAGGAGAGCGTTTGTGCCTTGTAAGACAGACAGGTGTGAAGCAGGTGGCAAGGGAAGCAGAACAGACACCTATTGAGTTTTCACAAAGCCACATAACCCCAAATGGCAGTGGGTCTTCTCCACTCCATCACTCTCCTGTCAATGAAATCTCATGACTCCTGTTGGCATCGGATGAGAGCATCTGTCAACCACACAAGTCTCCTTCGAGCACTCCTGTGCTGTAGGGAGGTCTCTTATCTCCATTTTACAGATGGCAAGCAGAGGCACAGAGAGGTTAATTGACTTGCCCAAAGTCAGCACAGGAGGTCTATAAGTGACACCAGGTCCCTTGAATCCCTGTCCTCTGGCTTAATCATAACACCATCCATCTTCATCCTCTTCCCCCTCAGGATTCCCCAGCATCTGTGCTAGCTTAGGCACTCGTGTTGGCAAACTGCAGGTGGAGACAGAGCTGGGAGATGAGCATTTCCAGCAATGGTTTCTCAACCCCATGTCCCAACAGAGCATCAATTTTGACCTTGAAAGCTTGGGGTTTTTTAAACTCTGCTTTGGGAACTGTGAGACAAATGTGCTTGAGTGTTTGCTCTTTGGGGAAGCATTTCAGAGATTCTAAAGCAAAAGGACATTGCATCACTGCTTTGATAGAGAAAGGAGCTCTTTCCTGGGTTTTAATGAACCCTCCACATCAAAATGGTAAACAGATTGAACCCACAGGTTCAAACAAACGGTGACCTTTATTTTCAAGTGATCACCTCGTAATAGATCCCTGCTGGACTTTGGAGATTTGTCCTTGACAGCCATTCCCCATCTGTTTGAGCAGGTCTGTTCATGCTGGGCCATTGAGAAATGTGGCAGGGAGTGAACATTTCCATCACAATGTCTCTTGTTTCAGAAGTGTGAGTGGAAGAGGTGGACAGCCCCATTGAGCCATTCAGGAACATGGAGCATGTGCTAAGTTCCCTCGGAGACTGGGAAGGAGATCACAACTCTAAGTCTGCCTCTTTCAATTTGCATGCTTTCTGCAACATCCCTGTTCTTGTTCTCTCACTTTCATTTTTTATTAATTACCCAGTGACAATTTTTCCCAGAAGACTCTATTTTTCCATTAATTATTAGGAAGACTACAGGGGAAACATTGAGCTGTTGGAGAGCTCACTTTAGGAACCTCAGGTGGGAGCATTTCCTAATGCCTACATGTGTATCTTTTTGTCATTCTCCTTGCACAGGAGGCTAAGTGACCTGCCTGGGATGCACAACAACTTTTTTTATTGCAGCATGGCACGCTGAGCAAGGAAACTTTATTTAAGTGCTGGTTTGTTGGCCCTGGAGAACAATATACTGCTTGGGCAGAATCGATCAGTGTGCCCTGTGTATGATTTATTATCATGTCCTGTGTGCAGGAGAATTCACAGACAGAAACCAGTGTCAGTGTAAGACTGTGCTGCAGCTGTTTTCCTCAGCTGAAGGCATAGATATGGTAAGAGAAGGATTAATGCTGGGCTGAAATCTCAGGTCCAAGTGGTGACTGTTCCCAGTGCAGATGAATAATGAAGATGGAGGAAGAACATTTGCTTTTTCTCTCCTCCTAAAGCCACGGCTTTTATATTTGTACCTTCTACAGTCCCCATAGTATACTGAGATTCATGGGAATGTCTTGAGAGAAAGCCAGGAAGCTCAGTGTTAAATCTGGAAACTCCTTGGTGTGGCACATCTGAGCACCATAGGCATTCAGCTTCTGTTTGACAGAATAGAAGCTGATATTTTCATGATGATGATGTGGGAACCTGCTCCTGCTGATTACTGGAGGTTACTGAATACTGCTATTTCTAGGGTATCTCATATTTAAGTACTTCTGTATAATTAGAAGAGTGTTCTCCATACATGAACAAGCTTTGGAACAAGCCAAGAGGAGCCTGAATTTCCTTCAGAACAGTCCAACAAGACTTGCAGCATCCTACATGTACTTGTAGGATATTTTGGTGAACACAACCTTAAAGCTGTGTGGGGACATGGAGCAGAGCTCAGCATCACCTGCTCCCTTCAGAAACGGAAAGAAAATGTGTGCAAACATAATGGGTTTCTGGGCTTTAATTTAAGGACTTTAGGTCGCATTCATGGCTGGTGCCAGCTTTCCCATGCTAACTCTGTCCTCTGGTCCACTCTTGACATTGTACACAGGACATCCCTGCTCAAACCCATAGTGCATCCACAAGGGCTCCTCCTGGAGGGCTCTGCTCAGGCTTTGCACGGCGGTAGCGCTTTATCACACGTCAGCTCCCATGCTGTTTTACAACATTGTTTCTATGGTTACCCACCACCCTCCAGAACCCACGGAGCCCGGAAAGAGGCAGGATTACATTCCACAGCAGCAGGACCTGTCATGTACAGTGACGGGCGCAATATCTGATGAGGTGCTAACCCATAGCCAGGTCCTGGTTGTGAGGCTGCTGCCTTGGGAGTCGTTCCTTGTGCTGGGAAGCACTGGGGGTCAGAGTCAGAGGTGGGCGAAGGGAGGACACCTTGTCAAGCCTCGGGTAATTGTCATGCTGCTCTCAACCACCCAACTCCTCACCTTTGTGCCAACAACCAGCTGGGATCTGGCACTTGCTGGAGGTCATTGTAAGGGTGGGATGGGGAGGAGTGATTGCAGCAGTAGGAGGTTTTTTGCTAAGAAACATCCCATAATGGCTAACATGGACCTTTTTGGCCAAAAAGGTTTTCTGGAATGAATTTACAAGCATGGCATGTAATTGGATTTGGCCTGCAAAAGCTTTTTCTTCACAGAATAATGGGTTGAATGCATTTCTATTTCATGATCTGGCGTAGCTTGTTTTAATGGTGCTTGTGTGGGATATTTTAAGATATTTTTACAGAAGGACCAAGGATTTGATGTGGATAACATGACCACTATGGAGAATGAAATTTGGTGAGAATAATTATTTGACAGAACTCTTTACAGTGCTTAGCTGTCTGTCTAGTTGGACCAGATCATGCCCACAAATCCGTTACTGTAATGTGATATTTGCTTTCTGGTAAACTTGCCAAATATGTGTATGTGCAAGAATGGTATCCAAAAGAGTTGAAACAACTCACAAAAAGAAGAGATTTGGAAGGTCTCAAAGTGAAGATGATTAAAATCTTATTCCATTGGGGAGAGAAGTGTATTTATTGTAAAAATAATTTTAAGAAATCAGGTTCCTTCTACCAAAAATTATTCATCCTAAACCATAAGCTGTTTTCAGGGGGCCCCTTTCCCCTCCAACTTTATCAGCAATTAACAGTTTTGACAAGTTATTGTAAGGTAAGGCATGGGGGTCCTTGAAGTGCTCGGGGATGACAAATTTGAGATCAATTTGAACCAGTATATTATTGCAAATAAAATTGTCTGCTTACACGGAGGCAAATTGTGCCATGGGAAAGAAACAGCTCTTCCCTATTTGGTTCTGATTTGTCCTTGAAACAAATCACATTCTTGGTCCTGGCCACCATGACAGATAACAGGACCTGGGAGGAAGATAAAAGAAGTGCAACCAGACCACCCTTCTGCCTTCTGATCACTCAATGATCAGATGTTTGGGAAAAATGATTTATGTGGGAAGGCTCAAACCACTAAACGAGGCTACGAGATGACAATGTGTAGTTCTGCATGTGGAAAAAAAAGGCCTAAAAATATCTGAAGGGTGTAAACATGACTGAGAGAGCTGTGGTATCAAAGGGACAGCGCCGAGTACAGGGCTCAGAGCTGGCAGCTTTCCTTGCTGTTCAGAGCAGCGGAAGGGAGATAACTGAGAGGCAGAGCATCATCATCAGATACTTCACTTCAGCCTGTCCCTGTGTGACTTGATTTGTCATGTTCTACTCCAGCCCTGTGGCTGGCATCAGGGCGTGTCCCACTGAAATACTGCCTGGACACAAAACAAAGCAACAAAATATTTTCCCCTCCTCTTAAACCTGGTGACTCCCAACACCACGGGGCAAAACCCATCCTGCTGAAATCAAAAAATCTTTCTCTATTGGGCTGCAAAAGCTGCTCTCATGTGCCAAATGTCATCTGTCCTTTTAGCCTCTCCCTTTCTTTTGAAATAATTATACAACATACGGATTATCACTACCAGACCCCAAGTCTTTAAAGAAATAGTTGTATATTTGCTATGGCTCTTTTTAGATGTATGGTTGGATTCTCAGTGGATGGGAAGACGTGCTGATTCATGGCAGCTGAACACACAGCCTCTTGTGTTTTGCCTTGTCTTATCTCACTGAACTTTCCAAGGATCTAAATTAATGCAAGGGAAATACGACCTTGCCTCAGTGAATTGTTGTGAAGGCTAATGTGCTGAGCGATTTATGGGCAAAGAGGGTTTTTTTTTTCCTCTTTCTTTAATAAAAAGTGCTTTCATTCAGCAGCTTTGATGGAAAGCCTGCAAGGACCCATGATAAGTATGTAACCGGAACAGACTCATATTAGCTATCACTGTTACAAATCTATTAATCCCACACATTAGAGCATGTGGTGGACCTGATGAGCTACACTAGTGGGAACAGGAGTAATTCTGTGGAATAGATGTAGCTTGCAAATCTTTTAGACTGTTATCCAATTCCTTTTCTTTCAGTTTAATTAGGATATAAAACATGGCCTGAAGAGCTCGCACGAGTGGAGGGAACTCCATGTGAAGGACAGGGAACCAGCTGCAGGGGATTCCCAGCTGCTCTGGTGCTGAGCCTGGTGGCTTTTGCCTTCAAGTTGGTTTTGCTGCTCTGCCAAGGACTGATGAAGGCAACGTCTCTTGAAGCATTGCAGGAGGACAGAGCTGCTCATGGATGGTTCACACAAGGTGGGTTGGCCTTGGATTTTCTCACCTCCCTTCCCCGCACTGCCAACACCGAGTGTGCTGGGAGATGCTGGGCTGTCTCCCAGCTGCCAGAGCTGCTCTGCTGCCGGGACATGCAGCACCCGCTGGGGCTGAGCCAGGGCCCAGCAGAGCTCCTGATGCGAGGCAGGGGCTGCCAACAGCTCCCTAACAGGGTAACACGGTGACAGCAGACAGCAGCAATGAGGGAAATCAGATGGTGGTTCTTTTCCAACCACATATGCAAAGCACCTATAATGAGCAGAGACGAACCCCTGAGACATGTGATGCTGCTGATGAATTAATATCAAATCAAACCATACACTTTAAAGACAAGAGCATCCAGCCCTTCTCATAACTGATGCAGGACATGTTTCATCCAGAGCATATCTGCTATCATTGGCGCACTTTCTGTTCTTGAATTCATCTGTTCTGTACATTTGGGGACTGGCATGATTAGCATTTGGCTTTGTAGAATTCAGAACCTAATTCCTATGAGTTTTCATGTCTTCCTTTTCCTTGTTTTGATTCTCGTTTGTCCGTTTGTTAGTTTGTTTATCAACATATTTCCTGTTTGAAACAAAAATAGCAGAGATGGGCACTTGCTTTCCTCCTGGACAGATTCCTTTGTATACTGATTTATTTCATTTTTTAAAGATGGACACCTGGTTTCCTTATAAATGAGTGCTGGCAGGCTGGGAGTTGTCTGAAGCTTGGGGGGAGGAGGGGGAAAAGGAGAAATGCATCTGTTTAGAACAAATGCAACACTGAAGGAAAGCTTTATAATATCATTCAAGATGGGCCTGATTGTCTGATTCTTTAAACATATGGTATGCTCCTATATATATTATGCATGAAAAGTAGCTGCATGCACATAGCAGTCATTCTGCAATGCTTTACACAGAGTCTGCCAAATCCTGAACTTCTTATTCAAACCCAGGTCTCAGTGAAGACAATGAGCTTTTATCTGAGCCTCACTGCATTTGGCATGCTCCATCCCTTCTCCCTTAATTTAATCTCAACTGGAAGAGGATTTCAACATTTCATCCTTTGGCACTGAGTGCCGACCTTCCTGCTCCCCAGGGCCTGCAAAGTTGGGGCTGGAAGGGTGTGGTGGTGTGGCAGTGAGAGAAGTGCCACTGGGAAGGAAGAAGAAGCCTCATGTGAGCGTGGTTAGCAGGCTCTGAGGCAGTGCTGACACACCTGCGTGTGTTCCTTGGCTCATGCCCACGTGTACACGGCACAGACTGCCTTTGTCTGGGATCTCTAAGGCAGTTTTCCAGATCCGCCTGGGCGGGGCAGGCACTGGGACAGACCAGGGTAGGAGCTGAGGAAAAGCTGTAGCAAGTCCTGTGGTTTCAGTCCTGCTCTGACACAGACCTTTCCCTCCTACTTAGCCTCAGCCTGGCTGAGCTTTCCTTTGTGGGGAGGAAGGCTGCTGTTCTGGGGGAAACTTCACACCATCTTTGCACTGCTGGGTTTGCAAGAAATTGAACCAGGGAGGGATATTGCAGTTATTGCATGTATTTCTTGGCTACTGTCAGTGCTGTGCTTGGCCCTGTAAGGGATCGTTTCTTTTTTTTTTTTGGGGGGGGAGTGGAACATCTCCTTTTTCTTTTTTTAAAGTCTTTTTAAGGATTGAGAAGGGGGGAAGAAGGGGTTGGTTTTACCACGAAGCTCAGTATCATCATGTGTTTCCTTGCTGTGTTGAAGTGTTTGCCCTTTAGTGGAGGTGACAGACCAGAGGAGCTGACTGGCAAGTGCCCATTTTATGGCTTCATATTTCTTGTGCATCTGTAAGTGGTGGCACTCCCAAAAAGCAAAGGGTGAACTTTTCCAGAAGAAGAAAAGCAAAGATGCTTCAAATTGCTTGCTTCACCTGTAGTTGAAGCAGAGCCTCCTGTTGCACGGCAAGATGTCATCATCCTGTCAAGATAGCTCCTGAAGGCCTGAGGCATCCAGAAATTATTGTGGAGGGTTTTGCAAGAGTCCCTCTGCCATTAGCTCTGCAACAGAAAATTTGCAGGAGTATGTTGTCTTTGGCAGGTGTAATTATGCCTAATGCAGTGTCAAAACTTCGCAGTTTTGAAGAACTTACTGTCAGTCTTAACCCTGTCCACCCACAGCTCCATCAGAGAGGGTCTGAAAAAGGTCAATACATCTTCTAAGCTGGCAGTAGTTGGAAGCCTGCAGGAATTGTAGGAATTTAATTAGAGAGATTATCCTTCCCATTTTTTCATTTTTAACACTGCACAAGAAAATCTGTTTTTTTCTGTCTTTGAATTCCATTTTCTTCTCCATCCCAAATGTTACTGAAATCTCCTGGGCTCCATCATTTGAGGAGTTCCTGTCCTCTTCTTCCTGCCAATACACTCTGTGGCCCTGCTGCACTGTCACCAAAATCCTATGCAATTAGACCCCAAAGGATGATTCAAATTCAGATTTAATCTTGGGCAAAGAGAAGCCTTTAGATCAAACATCCCCACTACTGTGCAAAGCGAAGACTCTGAATGCACCACCATGTAACGATCATTAGAGGAGCTGAAGATCTGAAATTTAACACTCACGTAGATGAGTGATGGATAAACATCACGTTCCTAAAAAAGCACTTTCTCAGGCTCTTTAATCCATCCAGAATTTAACAACTGGGTGCTGACTGAGGCACAGCTTGATTGGGGAGAGATGAAGGGACAGAGAGAAAGCTTAACACAGAGCCAGCTCAAAGAAAACGCCTTTAATGCTGCTGATCTCAGAAGCTTTGAAGAAGGAGCCCTCGTGTCCTCGGTGGTTCTCTGTGGCAACTTTTTGGCATTAAAGTTTGTGTGAGAGAATTATGAGGTTCCCATTATCACATATGGAGATGTGATCCATTGTGCTGGTTCCCACGGTGTGGAGATTTAACATTCACCACACTTTGTCCTGCAGATATACTGTGATGTGTCCTTTACAAGCTGCAGCTGACTACATTGAAATCTTGACTGACATTTCTTATCTGATGGGGGCTGCTTTTCCACTGGCTGCTCTTCAGAGTGATAAATGTCAGGAGTTTGGGAGTTTGCTTGTATCTAGGCTCTCTATCGGAGACTTTGGGCAGGTAATTATCCTGAGACCATGGAACTTTGTCATGAAATCCACTGCCATGCTCATATGGGGAATGAGTCAGCCAGAGGTCGTGGATTTGGTGTATCCAGGAACTGGGAAGCATCCAAAAAGATAAGGAGAGAAGGATAGAATCTGAGCAAAGATTTTCCCCAACCAAGGATGAAAGTAGATGTTTTCTGACATTGTGGGGTTGTCTGTCTTGATCATCTGGGAAGGCCATGAGTTAGGATTGACCCAGTAGCCTCCCAATTTGAGGCTTCAGTCAACCAAGCAAAGCAACTAACCCCTGCAGGCTGGTGTCACAGCTGGAGCAGAGAGATAAACCTCCTACGTGAGGGCACCGGTAAAGAAAGCAGAGATTTATGGCAGTCAGTGGGCTCCAAACAGAAAACTTTCTTCCCCTATAAATCCTAAACACATTTTGTCCTGGTGGAAGGTGCAAGGAGGAAACATCTAGAGACATGAAAGTTTCTTGTGTCCCTTCCTTTTCCTGTGTCTTGCTTTTTTTCCCAGGTCCACTTTGTTCTTCAGTTTCAGTATTTATCACCTGGAAGCTGAAAACAGGATTCAGTGCAGTCCAGGACCCTTTTAGTATAGCATTTCTCAGTGCTCACGAGGTCTGAGATATTAGGGTTGACATTTATTGGAGGAAGGAAGAGATGGGTGGCAGCTTGCTTATTTTTCTCTTTTCCCAGTGCCAGGATGTTCACGCCAGTGTGGCTGGAACGACTACAGTCTCCACCTGGAATTAATGTCAATCATTTTTTCCCTGAAAAAGCAGCACAACCAATCTCAGTGAGCTCTTTACATCTCCCTACACCACAGAAGGAGGTAAGACAAGTGTTTTCATTCCAGACAGGTATGGTGACTGGTGAGGCAACTGTGAGAGGCTGCCTGGCTCTGGCTGATGCTGTCAGCAAAGCCTGGAACAGGTGAACTGGGATGGCTGTGGGGTGGCACTAGAGGATGGAGAGGCTGTCACAGTGTTCCCCATCACCCTGGAGCCAGGTGCAATTTGCTTCCCTTTGGGCACCACAGCTCTGCTGTGGGCTGTAGCTGTGATTAAAACACCCACCGCTGCTGTCCTCCCTTCCTCGCTTCACTGACCCTGTGGCTGGTGGGTCAGTGCAGTCGATGCCCTGCCTGCCCATTCCCCAGGAGTTATGGAACATGCTAAGGGAAACTGCCTTCCCCTTCCTCTTCCTCTTCCTCTTCCCCTTCCCCTTCCCCTTCCCCTTCCCCTTCCCCTTCCCCACCTGATAGCTGGGACAGTATTTTTGTCAGCGCTCGCTGCCCTGTACCTGGCTCCAGGTTCCCTGGTCAGCTCAACCAGTTTGGAGGGACAGGGTGAGGAATGCTGGCCCCTTGTTGAAATACATGACTCAGTTCATTTAGGTGCTTGAGGGTAACAGTTGCTTCATCTGGTTGGCTTTTTTTTTTCTCTTGTTTGTGCCTTTGTTTGCTTCCCCCTCCTTTCCCCTTAACATACCCTTTGAGCTGCTCTTTAATTGAAGTAAACGGAGCAGCTGCTATGGTGTGTGCTGTTTTTCCCATTTTCCCCCGTGAGTCACACATTTCCTTCCTTAATGTCTCTATCTTCGGTCGGTCTGTACTAATGAGGCCCCACATCTCAGCTGTTGAATGCTCAAGCTCATCTGCCTGGAATTTTCTAACTCATTTCAATTCATTTCCCACTTTCCCCTCTCATCCCTGCTGTCTTTCTCCCATTCCCATCCTACTCTCTTTATCTCCTCTCCCTGACTTTGACTCTTCTCCCACTCCTCCCTCCATGTGTCCCACCAGCCTGCCTGCAGCCCCCTCGCTGCCTGCTGCCCTCCCAGAGGGAGATGAGACCCGAGCATCATTGCAGATGCAGGATGCATGTGCTGGGAAGGTACAGCAGGGAGCAGGCAGCACTGCCACAGATGCCAGGGCAAGGAGAGGCACAACAGCTCTCTCTGCTGCAAGGGTGCTGGAGAAACCCCTCCTGGGGTTGTGGGAGTTAGGAAACACTAGGAATGGGCATTGTCCTTTTTGTCCCTCCTTGCTCCACAGGGGGAAGAAATAAGGGTGCGCAGTCCCATGCCAGAGATCCGCTGGGAAAGCTGCCCCTTGGCTCTGTGCCTTGCGTGGGTGTCAACTCAAAGCACTCAGTGAGGAGCAAGCAAGAGCAGTGGCAACATCTCCGCCCTGCTTTGCTCATGAAGGTCATTCTTCGCACAGTTTTAGCTGCTCTGAGGAACGAACAGTACTGTGGGGTGCAGGAAGGTATTAGCTGGTGTGCCCTGCATGCCCTGGAGGCCCGAGGCACAGAGATGTGAACCGAGAGGCTCTGTCCTTAACAAAGTCAGGAATGTCCCAAGGCACCACTGCTTGGTGCTCACTTTCACTGAAATGAAGGTGTGTGCTGATGTCTGCTGAGCAGGGTGACAGTGCTAGTCCTGCTTGGTTTTTTTTCCTCATTATAACTCTTTCTTGCGGGTTTTGTTGGGTAACTCTGACTTAAACACTGAGCCCCGCTGTTCTCTGTTGCATTTATATCCTTACTCTTGCAGAAGACAGGGACTGGTCTTTCTTCTCTTAAGTAGGTGTGGCACTGAGGCACAAAGAAGCAAGGACCCGATTTAAAATTTAGGCTCAGAGCTTATCACCTGTGAAACATCAGCAGCCCTTGCCTAGTGGAGCCTTGGACACATCAGCACTGCAGTCTCAGCAATGTCAAGGAAGCCAGAGAGACCCACAGGAGTCTCAGGTTCTGAAAGCAGTCCCCACTGCAAACCCCGTTATCACAACTGCATCAGACCCCTTCTTGGCTTTCGCTCTTTCCTCTCCTCCACTGGGAACAGCTGTCTTTCCATTTTAGGAATATGAAGAACTGAGTCCTTGAGATTTAACTGCAGGAATATGATTCCAGACCTTGAGCTTTGCAGGTTAATTCCATCCTTACCAACAAACATCTGAGTCCCCCAAAAGAAAAATCAGGATTAAGATAATTTTAGAGCCATAATAGAGTAAATAAATGCAAATCTTTGCCAAGAAGAAAAAAATCACCTTGATGGAGATCAGACACTGGCTTGAGTGCTCCTGGGGGAACCAGCGGAAGAAGCCAGAGTTGTGAGCACTGGATGGCTGGAGGAATTTTGATCTTGCTTCAAATTTTGTTATGCTGTTTTGCTTTAAAATGCAGGTTCAAAGGAAAAAAAAAAAACCATGACAAAACAAAACATGCCAGTGCTTTCCTCTTTGGCTTCAGGGCCTCCTGTTGAGGTTCCCTCATCACCATAGAGATAATATTGCTTGTTAGGCCTAAGACTAGCAGTTGGAATTCAAGTGGAAAAAAGACCTAAACAAACCCATTATAAATCCCCAATTACTTTCAAACTGTCAGGCTTATTAAAAAATGTAAATATCCTTCTCATTCTTGCAGAGTGTATAAAAATGCATGAAACTAAAACTCAGCTGAGCTGAAAGGAGTTGATTTCTCAAATAACTTTGCTGGGAAAATGGCAGAAGTTTCTCTTGTATGGCAGAGGGAGGAAAAAATACACCTGCCTGAGCCACTGGTCCCAATCATCCCTACTGTTGGTGTGCTGCTGGTGCTACCCTGCCTTAGATCACTGGTTTAATAAAACTTTTTGGGCTGTTTTTCAGGTATTTTCAAGAAATGGTCATGCAGATCCAACAGAGGAAATTTCTGCCAGCTGATAATTACTGGACCCCACCTGCACGTGGCTGAAATCCCCAGTTTTCAGTATTTACCGCTCACCTCAATGGAACTGTTGGTCTGTTAATGTTTTTCTGCTTTTTCTGTCTTCCCTTTTCTGAAAATGAGGAGGGCATTTCTCTTGTTCTCAAATTTGGTCTTGCTCTAACTGCACAGGAGTTTCTCATGAGTCTGTCTTTAGTGCAAAGCCTTTCTTACCATGACCTACACCTGGATTCAACCAGGACTTGCTCTGGAGGCTGGGATTTCCCAGCAGTGCAGCAGAGCTGGTGCTAACCCTGCAAAATGGTGAGGTTGCTTCTGGAGGGAACCAGACTTCCTCTCATTTTCCGCAGCATGAGTTACTTTGAGGACTTCTTTCCCCACTGCTATCCTAGCCACAGTTAACCATGACAGTTTTCAGGAGAGGATGTTATCAGATAAAGGAAGCCTGCCTCTGTTAGGCAGAGTCAAGTATCATTATTCTGGTGGTATGAAGTGTTGGCCAGTGCTTTTCAGTGATGGCTGCAAACTGGGGGAAAAGAGCAATATTTCTTCCATTGGACTCAAAGCCAAACATCTGTGACATTGACAGAAGGGTAAAATGGTCCCTGGGGAGCCCTGAAACGCAAACTGGTGTGTCACAGATGTAGGACATGGGCAGTGGAGTGGGATCTTGGTATGCACCGTGGCACTGGTAGTAGTTGGGGAAGGGAAAAGAAAGGCAGCCCTTCAAAGGAAGATAAGGAATTTAAACATCCCATTATGACATTGCTATGTGCATACCAATACGTGATACAGGATTGCCATACTTTATCCAATAACCTGCATATACCTCAGAGGTGTATATACTAAAAGAGGAAATGGTTAGCTGTTTAATTAAGGAAGCAAAATTGAAGTGATAACATAAAAAAGGAGCGTAATTGCTATTCTGATCAATCATCAGCCAGGACTAGCTTAAAATGCAGCTACTTTAAAAGCTCACTAGAGACTTTACAGGGACTGCTGAACTTGGCACTTCTGCCAGTTCTCTCTGGAAAAAGCCAGATAGTGGAATCCCCCTTTTCCACCCATTTGCAGGTGCTTTGGCACTAGTTATATTTTTTGTTTGGATGCTTCTGAGAAACCACGATTTTAATTTCTGAGCATTTGAAGGCATCCCCAGAGCCTTGGCAGCAGCATTTTCATGGCGGGGGGTGGGGAGGGGGGAATTCTTGTTTGAGGGAAAAGTGTTGTGGAAGAGGCGAAGGCAAAGCCTGGCCTCCCCGTGCAGTTCTGCTCCACATTGCCTCAAGTGCCTGCAGTCAGTTCCTGATGTGGAGCTGTTTGTAATATCCCAGCAAACGCCCTCTCAGCCTGGCAGTCCTGCAGGGACCTGCCATCACCTCTGGCCTGACTGAGCATCTGAGTGCTTTTCCACCTCGAGACTTCGGACAATGTGTTTCCAGAGCAAAAGGACAACAAGAGTTGACTCTGTATTAATGCCAGACTTTAAATGTTTTGACTACAAAACTGAAACACCATTACCTATTCCCTGCAGAGCTCCACTCTCTCCCTCTCTCTCTCCTTGCCTTCTCCTCTCCACACTGTAGCCCTTTGTATGTCTCAGGCATTAATCCCTCGCTGCCGGGTTGTGTAAATTAAAGAATAATAGAGCTGCAGAGGCATAAGCTCGCAATGATGGGGAATGTGTTTGTATGCTAAGAAGCAATTTCAGTGAAAATTAACTCAATTTCATCTGAAATAGTGAAGACCGGCATAAGCTGGCAGATCCCTGAGGATGGTAAAATTACTTTGTCAAAGCTCTGCTTGCTTAAATTAACCAAGCAAGCACTCCAGGTTATTGGCAAGATGCAGCTAGTAACTAGGTTTTAATAAACAAAAATAGCTTTTTGGATAAATAAGAAAAGTGCAAAGCATCTTATGTATTCTGGTGATGTGTTCATCTGTGCGTCCTCAGCAGCAAGACCTTCACATTCCTTCAGGAGCTTTCTTTAAGTCTCCGTGTCTGGCTGGTCTGTCTTCAGAGCCTCTGCAAACAAGTATCAATCAGAAAATGCTTTTGGAGATGATCTTGGATAAGTCTTTTCCCAGCAACTAACAGACTCAATGGCTCAGTCTGCAATACCAAAGTGAGATTAACAGCAACAGTTTCTAGAGGCATTTTATTTTCAAATCAGAAGATGACTGTTACTGGGTTTATGACTGTTAAATTGCCCAAAATAAGATGTGGTGTCATAAACAAGAATTGCTCTACGCTGTCACTGATACAGCAGATTTCCAGATGAATACATTGCTGCCAAAGGCCAGGTCAGGGTGTGAGCTTTCTCCTCGAGCTGGGGGCTCAGGTCTATGGGAAGTGGAAATTTCATCATGACAGCAAGAGTGGCTCAAGGACCAGCTCAGAGGGTGAATCAGTTGAGAATTTGCTGGTTTGTAGAGTTTATTTTTGTTGATTTTTTTGGTAGTTTTTTTGTTTGTTTGTACTGCTATTAATTGCATGTCTGAGGACTCTGTTCCGCAAACAGGCTTTGCTGCTGGAGGTTGTGATGTTTAGGAAGATCACCTTCTGAAAATGCTTATTCTTTTGCCTCTTAGTCCACCCCTCTCAGGAAAGAAGATCGTTTTTTTTGGATCCCATTCCTCCAGGTATTGTGATTTTGGTTTTGGTCCTAATATTAATTAGAAATGTCATTAATTGGACAGAAGGATAAAGAGCTTAGGAACCTCTCCATTGGAGGAGAATATGGAAAAGCTTCTCAGAATTGCAAAAATACATAATCTCCATTGATTCTCTCTCTCCAAATGAAGTAATCAGTATTCAAAGAGCACTCCATATTTAAAGTCTTTGGGCATGTGTCATCAGTACCCTCATCAGAAGCATGGATTGTTTCTTCTTGCTTAGCCAAGTCATGAATTCTGGCAGTAGGAGCTACTTGCATTCCTGTCTCCAGGACCCCAGTAAATGGGACCATTAATGGTTTAGCCAAGGAGAGTTGCAGAAGGATCAAACCAGTCAAACAGGAACATGAGGTGGAACCCAAGTATACAGAGACTGCAGCTCCCTGGTTGGTTGTTAACTCCCCTCCCTTCCTACCATAAATCTCAGTATCTGCAGCAGGGAAAGCAGCTGCATAAAAGATTTGCTGAGCCATCCACTCATTAAAGTGTTTCACTGGTAAAGAAATACTTTCTCTCACTGTTGCATATTTACAGTTTGGAGATTGCTTGTTAGGACAATCTGAGGTTGTATTTTTTAGCTGTGCTGCTTTCAGGTGTCAGAAGAAGACACTTGGTTAATAACCCACAGTTCCTTTCCATGAACTCTAGTGCCCAGACTTGGGAGACAGCTGGCAGCCCCTCTCCTCATAAACAAAAACACAGCCTAGGAAATATGGGACCAGCTCTGTGTAAAATCACCTCCCTTTGATAGGATTAATTGCTGAAATGCCACCAACTTGTCGTTAAATCCAACAAATGCATTTGGAGCAAGGAATAAATCGCGCAGGGAGGCAGTGGCTCATTTGGACAAACGCGCCCCGCTGAGACCTTTCATCACAGCACTGCTCCATTGGCTTGTCCATCACTTTTGCTTCTTTTCCCCATTAATGCAGTGGCTGTGGTCAGAAAGGTGCCAGCTTTAAAACAACAGCCTCAAAACCAGCCAGGGAACAAAAGTGATGCCTTCCCCCCGCCCTGCACTATCAGCAGGCTCTCTGTCCGCCCTCGCAGAGCTGCTATCTGCTCCCTGCACGCTGCTCCCATGTTCTATCTGCTCCCTCCGCTGATAAGACCCAGTTCATCCATTGTCAGCCCTGCTGAGCCAATCTAGCTGCATTCGAGCGAGCTGGATTTTGTTCTGCATCACGTACCAATGACAACTTCCAGCAACGGCCTTGCTTTTAAAACCTGGCTGGTGAGGGTGCACGGAGCTCGAAGAGCAAGGCAGATCTTTAAACACAAAGGGAATTCAAAGCGGCTCAGAAAAGGGCTTTGAAAATAGAGCAAATATGCTGTGGAGGCCATCAGGAGAGACTAGATAAACACGGGACACCAGGATAGCCGCAGGCAGAGCGCTGCGCTGCGCCACGCCTGGAACAGGAGTGTTGGTGGGCACAAACACGGCAGTGTGCCTGCTGTAACAGCAGAGAAGGGATGATTTGTGATTAAGGCACAGCAGTGACACTGAGTGGCTGGAGACTGTTGCAAGCCATCTGAGCTCTGGGCTCCCTCTCCCGCAGTGTTCACGGGTGGGCTTGAGAGAGGAGACTCTGCAAAGGGCATGTGAAAGGTGGGCAGGAAGGCAGGGGAATCAAGAGGATCCCACACCTAGACCTCTGCTGCCCTCCGAAAATCTCCCCCCATCATGTGGCACTCATTGGGATAGGGGCAGAAGGGACTTGTCTCTTGAGTTCTAAGCAGGGCTGTGTGGCAGCCAAAGCATCAAAGAGCTACTGTAATTTGAATAATAAATAAAATGTAGCCTTTGACTACGCTTTTATTAACTGGATGACACATTTTAATATCAAATTACTTTGGTACTCTTGACTCAGAAGACTTGGAGGTGTCAAGATGCAGGGGAAAAGCCAATTGCATGGATGCTTTGCCGTGTATGAAACTGCTCAAGTTCTAGTTTGTGTGTATTTCACCTTTAATGAACCTGACATTTTATGAGTCAGCACTTATGGGAAATGTGAAGGTTGTCTTTCAGGAAGACCTCACTCCTCGTCTCTGCCTGCCAAGATGTCACCTCCTTGCTCTTTGCTCTCTCAGGCTGCCATGCTTTTCTCCAGCCCTTTTAACTTTACCTACTCAAAAGATTAACCCTACAGTCTCACACTGGAGAATTTACTTCAGCTGCAGAGAAACAGCAGTACAAGACAGATAAGAAAGTAATTGTACCCTGAGGAAGCACGAGGAGTGTCTGCATCATATACACTTGCTTTACAAAACAGCAGCTACTTATGCAAAGAAAGTGGCCTTTTAAAACCAAGACAGGATACATGGAAAAGCCATCGTGTCAGATGCCTCATTAGACTTCTATCATGGCTACTTGGAGCAGTTTCTGTCTTAGCCTTATTTTAGTTTTCCACTGTGGGAGGTGGTGTATGTCACTGCTTGCCTGCACTGTGTTGTGGCCATAATCCTGGGTCAGGGCAGACAGACTGTGAAAATCCAACGTGAGATTCCTGAGGGGAAGGGAAAGGAAAGGAGGGCTGGGGTGAAGACTCTTGGGGTGAGGAGTTGATGCCAGAACCAAAGTGGGGTTTAGACCTGATCTAGGCTTTTTTCCCCCAAGACATCTCCCAAGGCTGCCCAGAGGAATCACATACATTGTTTCTGTTTCTGTTTCTGTCTTAATGTGGAAGCCTTCAAACTAAACTTGACAAAAAGTGGCGCGTTGGGCACTCCTAGATATCAGAAGTGCCCAGGCAGCAGCTTGTGTTGGTGTCCTTCAGCCTTGCCCTGGAAGGGCCATGATAGTGCAGAGAAAGATTGCGGATATGCAGAAAAAAGATCAGATGATGCCATGGAAGAAAATCCATCAAAGTTTATTAGCCACAGAGAGCCATTATTCCAGGTGGGCAATGCCAGGCCTGCGGTCTGGGGGAGCAGGTAGAGTACACAGCAGAGCAGACTCAGTACCCTCACCCTTTCTGCGCCCTTTCCTTGCTGCTTTCAGCAGCGGGGCAGCAGGCTGGACGGATGCTTGGCTTTGTTCACTGCAAAGCTCTTTTCTTTGAACCTCAAAGGCAAAAATAGCCAGAGATCTCTGACTTGGTTCACACAGGTGTCTCTGAGATGGGAAAAGCTTTCAATTGTTTCCAGCCTGGGGCCAGAGCAGTACCAGTGGCCATGAAGTAGAAGGCTCCACGTCCCATATTAACCAGTGACTGCAGTCTTGTTCTCTCTTCTTTTCCTTGCCCTTTGTTTTTTTTTTAGCCTCTAATGAAGCGCAAGTATCCGGAAGGAAGGCATGCCAGGGGTGACAGAGAAATGTCCTTCTGATCTCTCCTCTTGAAGGAAGATTTGGAACATTTTAATAAAGTGGATTAAGAACTTGGACACAAAAAGTAACCTGTTTCTCAGTGAAGGGTGCTTTAATCTTCTCCCTGAGCAGCTGATAAAGGCTTTCCTTAAAGAAACCTCCTGAACACAAAAGGGAAAATAAAAGAATGGGAGAATAGACTGAGAAGTGCAAGATGTTTAAAGGCACCCCAAAAAATGAAGCTGCTTGGGTGTTAATTGTGTTCTCTTTTCCCAGAGCCTGTTTCTCTCTTTCGTTTCTGATTTTGGATCAATGCTAGAGGCTGCAAAGCTAAACCAAGGAAGGAAAAAGCCTTTGATTAGACAATCTGAGTGGTAAAAAAGGTATTGAACAGAAAGTGCAGTCAATGAGCTACTCAATACAACAATTAGAAGGTGAAACTTTTTCTTTCCCTTTCGTAGCAAGACACACCTCTGCTCTGCTGGAAGGAGGTGGGTGGGAGGAATTCTCCCCATTCCGGTTCCCAATTGTCTCCTGGACCTATTCCATTTCAAAGAAATATATGACCTATAAAACTGGCCCATTTTCATATCACTCAATACAGTCTATAAAACTATCTGGCATTTAAAGGGAGTCTCGCAGTGTTTACAGCGACAAGATTACTGTTGCAATAACTTAATAAAGAGATGTAGGAAAGATGTTGCCTCTATAAGCATTCCTGGAATTTTTCTAATTATAGAATCTTTCCAACATTGCTGGCTACATAAATGGTTACACAGCTGAAGCTTTGTCCAGGTAGGGAACTGTAATGTTCCATGAAAATTACATGGGAATAAAATCTGAGAAAGTTGTGTGGATTGCTCTGACATACTAACATGGTAATTCATGGATTTTTTCCCTATATTGAGGATTGGAATTACTATTATAAAACTGAACATCTTAAGGGATAGTGTCCTTCCCCCAAGCATTTTGAAGCATGGGAGGATCTCAGGGTGCTGCAGTTAGTTCAGTGTGTGTCCATCCTGAATTCCTTCCAGCAGGTCCCTGGGAGCCAGTGGCACTTGGAAGAAGGTCCAGTTAAGCACCCTGTGGGTCTTTGCAGAATCACAACTTTCACAAAGCCCTGCAGCATTCAGAGCACTGTCAGCCTCTTGGGCTACATTTTGAGCTGAATTTGGTTCAAGAATAGGGTGTGTCCTTCAGCCTGGATAGCACCTACCCCAACCCAAGGCAGACCCTGAGCTGCCTTTGCTGTGCTTGTGCCAGGGACAAAGGGTGTCATCAGAGGCTCTCTCAGAACATGGCAAGCAGGAGGAATCTGTGACTCCACTCTTTCACCCGCCAGGCAGCCTCAGATATCAAAGCCACATGAGTCCCAGGAGAGCCTTATTTATTCCTGATGCTTCAGTTTAAGCTTGTCTTTGCAGCCTAGATCTCACAGCAGGAGAGGAACTGAAGAGCTTCTGCCTCTCTCTCCCTCACAGTTTCAGATACATCTACAGCCATTTTTAGCCACAGACCATACCAGCCAAATAAAAGTTGGATTCACATCTCAGCAGCATACAGTTCTGTAAGATCTAATCTCTCATTTTTGCCCCCTCACCTCTGAGAGTCTGGAGCCATTCCCTCCAGTCCCTGAGATGGTTTTGCTATCTGGTTTTCTCTCGAAGCATCAACTGCCCACAAACAGCTGGGGCAGGAAGGGTTAACCTCCAATTCCCTCAACTCCCGACCACACAAAAAGTTACAAATCCTCCTCTACTGCTCTCTTGTTCTGCAGTGTAAAGGGAGGAAAAAAAAAACCCCAAAACCCAGAGATTAAAAACCAGGTAGGTTTTATATATCAGCTGCAAAAGGAAAAGCAGAAAGATAGAGCAGAGGGGCTGGGAGGGAGCAGCCCTCAGCTGGCCCTGCACAGGCTTTGCTGTTCACCTCTTTTACTACATCCTTTACTGTCCTATAAACATGGCTAAGCCCTAGCATCACCTAGCAGCATCCCTACACCTCAGAGAGCCCTGTGTTTCCTTCCTTGGAAGCACCAGATCTTCCTCTGCCACACATATACTACCTTCTGTCCCAGTGAGAGCTTTGTAGGGCAACCAGCAGCCCCACTGCCAAATAACACCTTACTCACACAGCTCCTTTGGTGCTCTCTTTACAACCACAGATTCACAAAATACTCATTTTCTTATGCCTTTTCCTCCTTTCTACTGACCCTGTCCCTCCCCATCTGCTAACATCCTATCTCTCCCCATCTTGTTTTCTATGCTCCCCAAATTGTCTTTATCTTTGGGTGCTATTTTTTCTGATTTGCAAAAAAATAGAATGAGTCCAGGAGCTTTGTGATTTTTGTTTTCAAGCACACATTTTGTTTTGATAAACTGCATTGTTTTGTCTATAGAAAAGTATTAACTGCTTACATCTATTTTCTCAAAGACCGCACATGAATATTAAAAGGGATTTATTCCTACAATGGCTTCGGGCAGTTGAGTAATCCATTATAGGCTGTCATATCACACTGTGGTAATGTGAAAAGCTGGGAGTCCCTCCAATAATATTTATTAGCAATACAGGCACATTTGCACTTTGTTTTTTTCCCCTCCTTCTCGTGATAAGTTCACGTATAAAAATATTCACTAGTTTCTTTAAGCTGTTGCTTGATTTTAATTATGATGGCGATAATGGTAATTTAAAACAATAAGTGAATTTCATGCAAGTGATACTGACCTGGTTTATTGCATTTATTTTAGTATGGACCAGAATGCTCAATATAAGGCCCACAGGCCACCTGGATGGTTCATTTGGCCAATATTTCCCTCCCTCCCTCCCCAGGGTCTCCTGTGGCCCTGCAATGGAGGAGCCCACAGGAGTGGGCTGTAGGATCCACATCTGCTTTGGGCATGGGGCAGAGGGGGATAGGAGTGTGGGGAAAGGCTTTTCTCCTTCCCCCTGCAACACCAAAGCTGTGCAACAGCGATGGGTGAGAGCAGGGCTCTCACGTGAGACTCTAACCTCACCTTGTGCCTCTTGTCCTGACATGTGAGCTGCTCTGCAGTCATTTATTTGCCTTTCTCTTGACTTCTTCCACAGGAGATTTCAACCTTTCTCCTATCTCCCCCATTTCAGTCTGAGCTTTTCCTTGCTGTGATTCTTTGGTGGCAGCACCTGGTCTTCACCTATGTGCCGGATCTGGAGCTCAGCAGTGGTGTCTGTGTGTACTAACACTGAGACACCGCAGAAACTCCGCCGTGTTACTCCAGGTTGATCCCCCAGGAAGGTGCTAAGCTGTGAGGATGGGCTCCCTGAACTGCTTTGTTATTTCCCTGAGGGGCCAGCCAAGAGTCCAGCGAGCACAGCAACTGCGGTGACACAGACTTTCTTTCCACTGGGACCCAAGCCAAGGCTGGCTCCTTATTTCACTGAGGCTGAGTTGTTGCCAGAGGATAATGAATGGTGGTCAACAGTGAGCTGACCTTCCTCTGAACTCACGATCCCAAGGTGAACAGCTCCATTTATCCAGAGCCCACGAATGCCAATCAGCTTTTCTACATTCACCTTCAACTGGATCTGTTGAGGAGGGCAATCTCTGAGTGGTTTTACTGATCTTGGATGGATGCAGCACATGGAGAAAACATTTGCCTCCATCTCTTGCTTCTTCTGATTATACGCACAACCCAAGCAGAGCATGACCTGCTGACAAACACATCCTGGAGACAGAATATGAGAAGTCCACATCATCCTACATTGACAGTTTGCTGTTATACTGGACTAGGTGTCATGACCTTGGAAGCAGCTTGTGGGGAAAAAGGGTTTTCTCCAGAAAATTCCACCTTGAACTGTGCTGTGAGGCTGAGATAGTGGGGTAATCCACAACAGCTTTGATGTGTGAGTAACAGTATGTTGGGGTTTTTTAGGAGTTCTCCTGTTTTCTTTTTCTCTTAAAGAATTTTTCCCATATATATTGCCAGGGCAACAAATTACTGTATGCTTAAGAAAAACAAAAGATGTGGCCACAGAGGGAGGGTTCCAACTGGCTACTCTCTTTCACCTGGGGGTTGGGTACACCCCGGGTGGGCTGGTGTTCTCGGCGTGGGGACGGAGGGATGCTGCCGTCGTTGTGGAGGGATTTCGTCAGCGCTGCGGGCTTCTGCTTTCAGCTGCCTTCCTTCTACCGTGAGTGGAGCTTGCTCACTGGAGCAGCTGTTGCACTGGGACCCTAACACCCCACCTTACTAAAAGAGGGACCTGTTCGCCATCTGCTTGGGTGCCTCAAGGAGAAACCCCGGGATTCCCAAGCCTGCCTTTCCCTGCCCCGCTGGAATCCGGGCTGTGGCCGCCCTGCCCCTGTCACTGCTTTGAGCCTTCGCTGCTCTGTAGCCCCGCACACCCTGCCTGCCCAGACCTCCCGGCGTTCCCGCTGCAGCTCCGGAGTTTGATACATCTCGTCTGCCACCCGGGATTTGTGCTCATCCCTGCCATTCCAGCCTGCTGTTCCCGAGGGTCCGGCCGGACACCGGGATCGGCTGCCCAGGGGTTTGTGAAGCCTTTGTCCCATCCCTTCCCGGGATCCCGGGATCGGCTGCCCAGGGGTTTGTGAGGCCTTTGTCCCATCCCTTCCCGGGATCCCGGGATCGGCTGCCCAGGGCTTTGTGAGGCCTTTGTCCCATCCCTTCCCGGGATCCCGGGATCGGCTGCCCAGGGGTTTGTGAGGCCTTTGTCCCATCCCTTCCCGGGATCCCGGGATCGGCTGCCCAGGGGTTTGTGAAGCCTTTGTCCCATCCCTTCCCGGGATCCCGGGATCGGCTGCCCAGGGCTTTGTGAGGCCTTTGTCCCATCCCTTCCCGGGATCCCGGGATCGGCTGCCCAGGGGTTTGTGAAGCCTTTGTCCCATCCCTTCCCGGGATCCCGGGATCGGCTGCCCAGGGCTTTGTGAGGCCTTTGTCCCATCCCTTCCCGGGATCCCGGGATCGGCTGCCCAGGGCTTTGTGAGGCCTTTGTCCCATCCCTTCCCGGGATCCCAGGCCGCCAGTGCCGCGTGCTCCCCGAGCTCGCTCCGGAGCGCCCCCTGCAGCCGCGGGGGAACCATCGCACCTGCCCTGCTCACCGGGAGCCGCCAGCGCCCCTGCCGGCTGCGAGCGGAACTGCACCCGAGGGGAAAGGGCCCGACAGCCGAGAAGGCTGGCACTGGGTTTGGGATTGTTTGCTGCTACTGCCATGGTTATTGCTGTTTGTTTGACTGGTTATACACACACACACACACACACACATATATATATATATATAGTAAAGAGCTGTTATTCCTATTCCTCATATCTTTGCCTGAAAGCCCCTTAATTTCAAAATTATAATACTTTGGAGGGAAGGGGGTTGCATTTTTCATTTCAAGGGAGGCTCCTGCCTTCCTTGGCAGACACCTATCTTTCAAACCAAGACACAGTAACAGGGTTGTGTAAAATGTTCATTAGTCCCCATGGGTCACACAGGGCTTTGCAACACCTTCAGAGTAATTTTTACTGGGCACATGTGTGGAGAGTGGCTCAAGAATGGGTGGGGTGAGAGTGGAAGAGGCTTAGGAGCATCACTCTTGGCCTCTGTCTTGCCCTAACTGACTGCGACCTTCTCCTGCAGTTCAAACTGTGTCTCCTGTCCTCTCAGTTGTCACTGCCTGTTATGTGGATAAAAACTGCTTTGAGATTTTGCCAGAGCAAGTCAGCTTGTGTTTGCACATGGCCACATGTGGGACAAACATCTGCAAGTGGAGCTGGGCTTGTGTATGGATGCAGATGGTCCATGGTGTAAGCAGGAGGGTGGGATTGTGCACTAAAACCACAGGGCTCACCTGCATGGCCCCTTTGCAATCTGTTCTGCAGCCAGAACTCCCTGGCCTACACTTGTGACATAATGATTGTCTCCACAGCAACCAATTATGGTGATATAAATAAACCCTCCATGATATTATTGCACTGTGTAGAGGAGAAGTGGAAAGTGATGAACAACAGGTTGGGGCTGGGGGGGAAGAAATAGTTGTGTAGATAGTCAAAGATAACTCTACCTGGTCATGAAGGTATTAATGACCCTAAGTTATATGCAAACAAACGGTATTTTCAAGATCCTTGTTTCCTACTAGCTATAATTAAGATGACCTCTCATTCAGTCTGCAGTTAGTTCTCCTGAGGAAGCACCTTATGGCCCAAATGGCAGTATTCAAACTTGGACATCAAACCCAGGTCGCTCTTTTCTTGATGGGCTGACAGCAAAATCTGCCTGAAGCTGGTGGGCAAGACATCTGTTCTCCTGCCTTTTGTAAAGATTTATTTAGAAGAATGCCCTGGCTTTGGATGATTGTCTTTGGCTCAATATTGAAGTCTGATCACCTTACACAGACCGAGTGGCTTGGAAAGGAGTTGTCTTGGTTCCTCCGTTTATCTTTGAGCATTTATATATTGCTCTTTGGTTGGAAGGGGGTGCTGCAATGGGGCCTTTCTGTGGGCATTCTGAGGATGAGGGTCATAGGCTCCCTGAAAGTCTCCTCAGGGGATGCAGAAGAGAAGTGAACACTTTCTTTGTGTCCTCATTCTTCCATGTGAACTGAAATTCTGCCATCCCCTGTCTCCCTGACCTCAGCATCCTCTGTTTGCTCTCTGCTCATTGCATTGGTCTCCAGCCTCTGCCAGGTGAAGCCTCTTCACCTTGGTTTGCTGGTGGTGGCTGAACCTGCCTGTCCCTGCAACCATGCCTGCCACTGAGTGGCTGTTGGAATCTTAGCAGAGTCAATATGCAACACCACATCTGTTCTCCTTGGATGCTTGCAGAGGATTTCAGTCTCCTGCCCTATGTGTAAAACCTGGCACAGATGAATTTTTATTGCTCCCCTCCCTCTCCCAGCATGGTGCTCACTGAACTTCCCACAACTCCCAGACTGGGATGGAAGCTGTGCTTTCCCTTCCTGTGATAATGATGCAATCCCACCATGGACTGGCCACAGAAGTCCAGTCGTTCGCTCAGCTTTAGTTGGCTTGATCTCAACAGTGGGGAGCCTTTTCCCCAAGAGGTCAAGAGCACTTTGAAACCTGAGGCCAGGCATCCTCATGCCGCTGTGGGTGCCTGCCTGGGCTCATTATATTGCAAGGGCAGTAGCCAGCTGCCCAGCCAGCCAGCTTCCCCCAGCCAGCTGCAAAGGACTCATTAGCCAGCAGCTATTTAGGCAGTGGCACTGCAGCAACTCTCAGTTGGAAAAGGCTGATTTGTGGTGGCTCCCTCTTCACACTGAGACTGCACTGATCAGGAATATAAATACTGCTAATCCCCTGCGTTAATACCAGCAGCTTTGATCATCTTTCCCCATTATCACTCCCTTGCTGTTAATAAAAGTGATAACCATGGGGGAGAAGGGAAGGGGGACTGGACTAATCAGTTTGCAGTTAGCAGTGCTGTAAGTAAACTGACAGGTCTGGAGATCAGGGAGCTGAGGAAACCCTGGAGAGGTGGTGTTAAATAAACACTTTTGTTCATGCAGGACAGAAAAATGAGACACCCAAAGAAACTTGCCCTTAGTGACAGTGCTTCTGGACTACAACGGGGAGCCCAAGATCAAATTTGTAGCAGGAACTTGCTACCAGGGCACGTTTCTCTTCCATCTGAAGCCATTGGCTGGGTGGCTTCCAAGTTTATTTGGGTTGGTGGGAAAGAGGCAGGGAGGGCCTCTGACCTATTTTACTCTTCGGAAAGAGTAAAATAGGTGTTTATGGGTACCTGGTCCTTCCATCTCCTTCAGGTTCACACATGCCCTGAGCTCTCTTGTTCTATTGTGTCTAACCTGGAGTCTCAACTACAAAAATCATGCCCAAGCTTTGGAGAGACTTTTCTTGGGAGAGGAGTGGAGACAATATATTTCCCTATGTGGATCCCTATTGATAGCTCAGGCAGACTGGGCAAAACAGATAGTGATTGATAGTATTTGCTTATGATGGTTCCTCATGGCATTTTGAAGAAGAATGGGGAGGATAACTAATTTGCTCAGCAGAATCTTAGCTTTTGAACAAGATAATTGAGTCTCTTGCCTTCATATTGAAAAGATAAATGTGCCTTGAGAATGGCCAATTGTGTCTGATTGTGTCTGCAGAGAGCCTGCATGAAACAAAAAGCAGGTGCATCACTTGCACATTAGTTACCAACTTCCCTGATAGGCACTTAAGTGGCCCCTTTATTAACCAGCCACTGCAAGGCTGAAAGGGCAGGGACATCCCTGCCACAGAAGTGCAAAGGATCTATTGGAAATGGCACCTCATTCAGGTCTTGAGTGTCCCACTTACAGCGGGATACTGAGCAGAACCTGGGAGAGTACCAACAGCCTTTGGTTTTGGACTGACTGTGGTTGATAGCAAGGCTGAGAGAGGAGTACAGGGACCCCTGGACCCAGAGATGGGGGAATCATGTCAAGTGTCTGAGGAACTGGGAGTGAGTGAAGAGTAGAGCAGGATGCTCCCGATGACCCCAACACCTCCTCCATATTCCTCACTCACTGGCCTCTTGTTTTCTTGGAGGGAAAGGTGGCTTCATTTGAGGTCACCTTTTCCTCCACTAATTTTCCTGGTGCACCGTCTGCCCTTTACTCTTGCAGAAACACTGAGCAAACAGCTGCCTTTGCAGAGACTGTTCTCTTCTTGTTTTGCCTTCAGCTTGCTTTCTCTGCCCCCTCCAATCCCCACCCTTCCCAACGGACTGCTGAAGAGTGGGATGGGGCAGGGGAACAACTTATGTTTTACTTTGAGACTGCTCAGGCTGAGGTCCACCAACAGAAACACAGCTCTCCTGGACTGAACACAAGCCAGACCGGCTCTGCCCCACCCCTGCAGAATGAAGCTGTGAGAGAACAACATCCTGCAGTTTGAGGAAGCTGTGCCCACATCCATCTATCAGTGCAGGCCTCCACGGCTGGATCAAAGCACCAGTTGGAGCCTGCCCAGTGCTCCCATTCCTGACTGCTGCTTCTCAGCCCCATCCACCCAGAGCCCTTCCCCACTGTATTATTTCCTTTTTCTAGTGCCATCAAGTCCAGAGCTTTCACAGGAAAGGGCAAATGGACTGAGACTCTTTTTAGCAGCAAAAGGGAACTTGCAAAAGATTCACAAACTTCTGGATGGGGCCAGAAGGTCTCTTTTTCTGCAGCAGCTGGTTGGAGATAGCAAGAGCAAGATTCGCCTGAACCTTTGATAATTAAACTCTCAGCTGCCGAAGAGCTGGCTGCCTGGCTGCCAGATAAATGCTGTTTCCCTTGAATTAGTGTGGAGCCAAAGTGACATCCAATGGCTGGTTAGGCTCATCAAACTGGCTGTTCTCTACAGCTATCCCAGGGGATGGAGCCCAGGCGGCCATTTGCCAATGGAAAAAGGCAACTACAAATTCCAGGCACGTATCATCCTGCTGAATTTATCACATCTGCAGTTCAGGTACTTTTAGACTTCCTGATGTCATAATACTCCTTTATACAAGAGCTTTCAGGGAAAGCTCCCAAATATGCATTAGACGGAGATGTAATAAGACAGGTCCTGTATATTAAAGAGCTACTGCCAGCTCAAATTCAGTCCCAAATTTAGGGTTGAAATGAATGAACTATTATAAAGCCTGACACCATCAGAAACGTTCTTGTACTACTTATTTTTTGGACAGAAGTTGGAAGAAAAATTGTGGGGGTGCTATTTCTTTAGGGGAAAGCAAGTGCCACCTGCAGGGCCCACAGACAGGGCTGCAAAGTGACAATTGAAGAGGCAAGCATGGATAAACATGAGCAGAGTACTGAGCCTCATCCCCCACGCTGAGAGAAATGGAAAATGCAAACAAAGAGGTAGAAAGAGTGGAGAGCAAATTGGTTTTCAAAAACTCTTCCTGTTTCAGTCATCTCAGGTACTGCTAGATGCAGAGTCCCAGAAGCGTGGCGGTGGTTTTTAAGTGGACAAGGTCCCCTGTGCTCCAGCTGCCTGTGTCAGGACAGCGAATTATTATTGCAAGGTCACTGATGTGCTTTGTTATATGCTGGGCAGGGTCCTTGCTTGCCAGGAAAGGGCAGTTTTAAGTCAGATGGACAAGGCTAAAGAGCTGTGCAGCAAAAGCTGACACTGAGAAACAGATAAGGACACAAGCAGTGCAGAGGTTGTTCTCTCTACAGTGTGAGGGGGGGAGGAATATAGCTTTGTCTGTCCTATTTAGGAGATACCTTGAATGAATCTCTTTGCTGGGTCCTGATGCTGTGAATCCTAAGAGGCCTCTGACATAGGCAAAGCATGGGGGATGGATGGGAAGGGCAGCAAGGACTGGGGGACCTGAGTTGTGTGTGACACAGCTCCCACAATGAGCCCAGGGAGCAAGGAGAGGGCTCCATGCTTGGCATTAAATGATGGAGGAGGCAGGGTGGGCTGGCAGGAGATGGCTCCTCCCTGCTGTTATTGAACATCTACTCACCAGGGCTAGATGATCAGCTGGCATTTAAATATTAAATACCAATAAATCATCTGGAAGTGTGCCTGTCCCAGGCCTGATGAATGCCTGCTGGTGAGGGCCGTGCTCAGGGCCACCTGCACTGGCAGCTCCCACTGCTCCATCCCCCCTGCCACACACAGACATACACAGCGTGAAGGCTGCACAGGAACAGATCGTGAAGGCTACTTGCACTGGCATTTTCTTTGAGAAAGAGTAGGGAAAAGCCCTTAGTCCCAGAAATTCAGCACTAAAACATCTCTTTCAGCACAAACCACAAGCACCTTGGTGCTGGGAACACATATTTGTCTGCAAAATCACAACCTTTCAAAACCATATGTCATTGACTGATCAGCCTGATTTGCTGGGCTTTCTTTTGTGAAGGCCAAGCTGGAAGTAAGAGTTTTGATTTCCTTTTTGAGCTGGGGAAGAGTTTCTTTCCCAGCAGTAGTCTGTTTGGCCACCTGTACAAAGCCTTGCAGCTCACAGCTATGCCATGAGAGCTGATTACACCTTGGTTGGCCTGTCTTGACGTTTAGTTGTTTAGTAGAGCCAGATCTTTGTTTGCAGTAGAGCTTGTTTGTCTGACCCTATCAGGGATTGGAAGGGCAACTAATATTGACTAATGTCAAGTGGCCCTGCTGCACAAAAATGGGGTCTCCTGAGGCCCCCCATTAGCAGTACTCACAACTGGGGCCAGCAAAGCTATAGGTTTTCATTAGCAAGAGTGTTTTCCTAGTGAAGGACTTTGATAGAGATCCAAACTGAAGTGCGGAAGGTAAGGATGCTTGGCAGGGCTCTTAGAGGAGAAAAACTGGCAGCAGCTGGTATTCAACACACACCAAGAGCTTAAAATGGCCATTCCTTAATTCCTATATCTCATTTAATTCAGGCAGCTGTTGGGGGTACCAGCAGCACTGCAAATCAAGGATATGACTGGCAGCTGTGGCACAATACTTGCCATGTGCAGCATGAAAAATGAACCTGCTCATCAGATAACCAACCTCCTAAAAGAGCAGAAGCCCAGTCCTCTGTGGCCAGGGGAACCATGCTGAGCAACTGGCTTACGAAGGCCAGCATCAGGCTCTGGTTTTGTTTAGCTAACTAATTTTAATTTAACAGCTGGGGATTCTTATTATAGCAGAAATCATTCCACATCTCTGTCACTGTGCGGTCAGATGATGACCTGGTGTGTGGGATCTTATGTTTAGACCTCAGCTTCACTGACTTTCCTGGAGAGCTGAATTTCCTCTTCATGAAAGTGCTATAGCTCCACGAAAATGTAAATGCTCCAAGGGCTGTGCTGATTTACTTCAGGCAAGTTGTTGGTTCAGTTTTCTATTTTATGCTCTGGAGATATTTTTACTCTGTATCTCTACTGTGGCCTCCAAGCAAATCCAGTTTTAAACTCATCACTGCAGGGCTCTCCTAGTTAGGTCCCTCGACTGAAATCACAATTGCTGAGGGTGCTACAGGGCTTTCCCATCAAAGGTGATTTTGAGGGTAACTCCCCCAGAATGTGGTGTGCAGTTGTGGGAGATCTTAGCTACACTTTTTGGCTTTTATCAGTCTTTTTTCAAGTATACGATGGCTTCAGTTCTCCGGGATGGAAAGACCCCCATCGGATTTGTCTGGAAAAACATTCAGCCAAGATAAAGCACAAAAAAATACCCAGAAAAGTCTGACCTTCTCCCATCCAGTTCCCTTGGTAACCATCACCTTGACGTTGTGGTATTCAAACACAACTTCTTAACTTTTCAGAGAATATAACAAGTAGCTGTTCAGGCAGGGCGAGCAGGAACTGGGAAATGTGTTTCCTTTGCTCCCTGGGAAGAGGCAAGGTGTCAAGCAGGGAGGTGACTGGTAAGGGGCAGGCTGCTATTCCCTCCTCCAGGGACTGTGAGCTGGTTTTGGGGCGATATGAGAATGGCTAAGGTGTTCACTCTCTTCCCTCTCAATTCCCCTCTTGGAGGCCTGTCTGGGGGGATGAAATCTGGTTTGGGTCAGCTCCCTGGTGTCTCTCAGTTGAGCACTCAGAGGAAAGCTTTACCCTTTGAGTGAAATGATGTTCTTTACCCCTGCAGTGGCTTCTTGCTGGGGACCATTTCTGCATGGCGGTCACTCCCCAGGGCAGCACACAGACACTTCTGCCTGGGGTGGGGGTTGGGGTGGGCTCCCAGGCCTGGCATTGTGGAATAAGTGGTGCCATTCATTGGGAAGCCTGGGCAACTAAAATGGCCTCTGGAGTCTGACACTGCTCCTTGAAGCATTTTGGATCAGTTTGTTCCCAGTCGTTGCTATGTGCCAAAGCATCGCAGTACAATCCCACACCCAGCACCTCCAGGAAGACCTCCCGGGAGGACAATAATTTTCATGTGCAATTGCTTTGTTGTGTTGGTCTGGGAATACACCTGTAACTCCAGCTCCCTTTGCTTCCTTGCCTCAGGAGAGACCAGAAGACAGGCCAGCATTGCTGAGTTTGCCAGTTCACGGAGAGGTCCTGTTGCATGCAGAGAGTATCACACCCATTCAGTGTGCTGAGTGGGTATCTCCCAACTGCTTCAAGCAAGGGTTACAATGGAAACATCTTGTCCAGATGACAGTCAGGGATCCTGTGTCATTGGAATATCCAGGCAGCAGCCCACGGTTTCCAGCTCCTGCTGCCTTGTGTCCTCCATGCATATTTAAAGCACACGCCTGCACAAACCTCTACCCTGTCCCAGCAGATATACAATACGTATAAAATGTACTCCTGTATTTATTCATAGGTACACTCTCATTTATCAAAGAGGCAATCTCTGTTGGCATCAATATAATAAAGGGTCTCTCAAAGCAGTACTGCCAGGAGCCCTTTTTCCCCAGGGAATGTAATGCTGCCATGAATATGACAACAAGTCAACATGGGATAATGCTGCATCAGAGGGCAATAATACTGGGGACACAAAAGGTGTCGTAAGTGCAGGTTGAAGGACATAAGAAACAGTGCAAGTGCAGTGACTTTCACTTCTCCCTTGAGGGAGTTACATATTAGTCATCTGTTTTGTACATGACCAAAGGCAGGTAGGCATGGAGGAGATAAGTGACATTTCCCCTGCCTGGCAACAGCTATTGATAAGCAAGGAAAATCAAACCTGTGTTTGAAGTGCTCCCATGTGCTGGGCTCCATTCATCACAGCAGCTTAGCACCTTTGGGAGCTGCTCTGTTCAGAGGAACCAGCCAGGCATGATCAATCTTCAAACCAAAAGCTGTGTGATCAGGTTTGCTTCTACATGCAGGTTTGTGCCGGACTCATTTTTGGTGTCCTTTGGGTCCCATTGCTTTTGTGGCTGGGGAGTGTGAACACCCTTAGGGCTGAGGAAGATGGTAAACCAGTGCTGTGGTTGGTATTCCTCAAACAATAACTCTTCACAGAAGGAGTCAGTGTGATCATGTGGATCAACTCAGCATGAACTACTTGGTGCCAACTCCCACATTTAAAGGAGGCCTCAGCTTCCTGCTCAGCTACAGAGAGACCCTTTATCTGTTCTCCAGCCATTTTAATGCTGTGGATGATTTATGGTTTCATGCAGAAAACACACAGAATGCCTGCATTCCAATGTCTGTCAGGGGGTCTGCCTCCCATTTGTCACTCGAGTTCACCACTTGGGAGTCTGCTTGGATGATTATCTCCTGACAACGAGGTATTGGCTGAGGTCTGGGATTGCTTCCTTGTATTTACGCTGTGGTCATAACCATGAGTTTTTTCACAGTTTCTTTTTGATTCCTCAATATTTGGCCAAGTGTTAGGTCTTTGTGAAAATGCTTACAGATCTTGACACTTCATAAACATGAATGGGAATGGCAATTTGGATTATTTGGGTTGGTAAGGATGTGCAATGCCTTCATTGTCCTTCCCCAAAGTTACTCTTTGAGACATGAAAACCCTTTTTTTCCATCCCTGGCTATGTTTATACTGCCTTGTTGAAGCAAAACTGTTTCTCTTCCATGGCCTTTGATGCTGTAGGACATGAGAATCTTAGTCACTGGAATATTCATCCTGACAGTGCCTTTGTGAGGTGGGACAATGCTGTTATTTCCCTCCATTTTCAGAGGGAGAACAACACACCAATGGTTTCATGAGGCACTTGGGACAGCACAGATTTAACCTGGTTACCTGTAGGTCATTGTGTTTTGCTGGCTGGATGCCTGCAAGACATCTTGCTTTCCTGAGTATAACTGGTTCTATGACACAAGAAGCGTTTTGGTGATGGTTCCTGTGGTACCCTCCCATGGAGCTTGTGTGGAATTATGAACTTCAGACCATTTTTAAGCTTCTCTCAGTTGGCAAAAGTTAGAAAAGCCATCATATGAACTAGCCCATTCACTGTGGGCAAGCCCTGGAGATGGCAGGAGTTTTTTCCCCTTCCCCATCATGGTGAGAAGTGCATCACATCCTGGCAGAACAGCAACATCCCAGTGCCAGCCAACCTCCCCAGAACAAATGGCATGCGGTGTCAGGGAATGCTTTCAAACAGCTGGCTGGCAGAAGAGAATTCATCCAGATGAGTCTGACAATTTATATGCACAGCTGATATTGCTGGAAAGCAGAACTGGCATGGGAATAGCTCACAAAGTGGGGATGCAGGGGAATCTTCAACAAAGGCTTTTATCTACCAAACAATTCAATCAGCTTGGGTGCAGCATGAAAGAGTGGCATGCACTGAAGCTGGGAGGGGAAAGGGGACTTCTTTTGCCTCTATTTATATACCTGAGGAGCTGCCCTAGCAATGAATAATTGCAAATAATAATAATAATAATATCAAAACCAGAAAGGGCAAAGAAAGAGCAGATCCCTCCCTCCCCTTCTTTGGTGTTGGTGTTTGAGATGTCACTCAGATATGAAGCTGAGCCTGCTTCCAGTGGAAGGAGGCTGGCAGTCAGTGTATCTTTATCACAGTCTCTTTCATGCTCTGATGAGCTCCCTACCCTGTGCAGGAGCAGCAGCAACAGCACAGACAGAGATGCCAACCTGTCTCTGAGCAAACAGAAAGACTTGGGCTGAAGCCTTAGCTAATTCAAAGAAGACCCTTTGTGTGTTTTTCCAAAGTTGGCTGCTGGTTGTTTTTTACTCCCCCCCCACCCCCCGCTTTGTGCTAAGGCATGTGATGGCCGGTGCCTTTTTCCAGCTAAAAGGTCATTGATATTTCATGTGGAAGAATTATCAGGTTCATCATCTTCTGCAGATTATAATGAACAGTATCCTTTTTCTGCTTCCTGCAATCTCAGCACTGGTGTCTGAGCTTGGAAGGGAAGCTCAAAGACACGGTTTGCTTTTAACACTGGAGGAACAGTGTCATGCTCTGGTGGGGTGTTGCAGGGAGGTCTCTGCTCTGGTACAGAAGTCAGAAATCTGTTGTGTTGATGTGCCGACCCTCTCTAATTCTGCTTCTCTGGGCCAAGGGGATGGCCACCCGACCCCAGCACCGTCAAACCATTTTCCTTTTCATTTATGGCCAGATGAAAGGAACAGCTCTGGCCAGAAGCCCTGGACCCATTCCCTTGTTGAACCACACTCAAAGGAGATCTTTGAACCTTGTGATCACCAGCTTAGGACATCCTCATTGCACCATTGGGGGATGCCCCTCCTGGGCAGAAGAGACCTGGAGGAGGTCTCTGTCTACAAGCTGTGGTTTCCAATCTCTGCTCTGACACCTGCAATGGGGATGGTGAGGGAAAAGCCTCCCTCCAGCACGGCAGTGACTTCAGAAGAAAGGATTACTGAGACTGTTCAGTGGCAAATGGAATCCAGCTATGAGGAGAAATCATACCCCACAAGAATGAGACAGGACCTGTCCCTCCTTCCGCAACAGAAACTTTTCAGAATTTCACTCAATTTCATCAGTTTTAAATTTCTGCTCTTGTTTTGGAGAAGCTGGAATCAAAGGCCATGACTTCAGATGATGCATCATACACTGGGTTCTGAGTGAAGAAACACTCACTTGTGAACCCAGTGCTGAACTGAGAGCTGGGATGGAGGTGCTTAACTCCTCCTAACAAGTCCCTTTTTTTTATCTGAAGACCACCATCCCCTCTTTTTGCTTTTCCACCTCAGTGATTAGTCAGCAACACGAGGAGAGATTAATTAGAAGCTTCTGTTATGACTTCTTTAGCTTTCATCCTCTCAGATTTCTGTCCCTGAATCTCTCCTGAAGTCCCCACATCCCTGGCATTGAGCATGATGTGATCACTGCACAGAGCAGCTCTCTGAGCGGATTTCATTTCTGCTGAAACAGGATATGTGGAGGAAGGGAGGCAGGGCAATAGGGGAGCAGCACCCAAGGAGAATTAGTTGACAAGAAGAAGCATGTGAAAGAAAACAAGGAGCACTTGGGACTTTGGATGAAAAGTAGTTCATCCCTTCTCAGCCCATTAATAAGTTAATAACTTATCAGAGATTAGCTTAACACCTTGAGGCACAGAAGACATTGCCTTGTTCTCACATTAGCTTGGCTCTATTGTAATTCCTTTATCTTACCTTTTTTCCCCCTCAGCTATTGCATACTCACCTGGGGCCACACTAATATAACAGCATAAGATTCAATTACAAAAGACTACAATAAGAGTGCAAAATTCTCTTCCTGACATGCTGAATCAGTGCTCATAAGCATTAATTATTGAGTGGCTAGCAGAATTTTTTTTTTTTTAAGTTGCAGTGGAAAAAAGAAAAAACCTTATGGTATCTCCCAAGTACAGAGCAGCAATTCTCCCCCTAGGATGTCCATGGCTTTGCCAACTCTTGGGGCAAGGCACAAGCAGGAGAGACAGGGATGGGACTGGAGGAGCCAGGAAAAGATGAGGTGTTGAGAAGGAAAGGAGGGGATAAGAGAAAAGAGTGCCAAGCTGGCACAGTCCCCTCCTGAAGAAGGAGAGCCCCAGGGATGTTTGGCACTTTTTATTCCCCTTGGTCTAAGCACAAGGCTTTTTATCACAAAGGAGAGGAGGGAGCCCATGTGGGGGGAAAGATAAAGGCCTGGCCACCGGGCCTCTGCTCTGCCTGGATGGGGAATATCCTTATCAGCCCATTTGATGTCTTCCTGAGAGCCTCAGCATTGTGTCCAGCACTCAAACATCCCTGTCCCTATCACCAGAGCTGTTACTACCTCCAGTTTATCTCCTTGTTACAGGAGCCTCCATCTCTAGAGTACCTAAGCACATTTTACATGGTATCAACACAGAGAACAAAGTAGCTCGTCCTTTCACTGGCAGCTTCAGAGAACCTCGGGTTTGAGGGGACCGTGGAAATTCAGCTCTTCTTTCTTATCTGGCAAGATGCTTGCAGATTGGGACTTTGAGGCAGAGCAATGGGAGATGCTTATGCTGCTGCTTTTGATTTTGTGAACCAAGAGATGATGCCAGGATCCAGATAGGTTAAAGCCCCTTCTTTTGTCCACACAAAGTCATGGAATGTAACATCTACTGGTATCTCCTCATTTTCAGCTGCAGATGGGTTAGATACACTAGAGCAAATGGAATATTTTTGCTGCAGATACAATATTTGCTTCCAGATTTCTGGGAGCAAATATAAAGAAACAGCAGAGCTCAGGGCATGGGTTTGCTTGGGATATCCCAGTAGACAGAAAGGGTTGTCCAGTTATTTCAGCTGGAGCTGCTCTAGGCTCACAGATGCCACTACAGAGTTACGTTACGATGACAAACACCAGATGCAATTCCCTCATCCCTCTGTCATGCCTCCCCTTTTCTATATTTAAACATACATACTCTGTGGGGATGAGGACTTGGCTTCGGAAAATGTGCAAAATTCTGCTGCCCCACAGGATTTTAGTCTTGTGTTCAGATGCACCGTGACAAAATAAACACTGTGTGTGCGAGAGGGAGTGAAGAGGATGACATCAGGATTACAAGCAGTGTCAAAGGAGACAGACTTGCCTTTCACAGGCGATATTTGCATGTGTAACACAGGCTCCAAAGACTTCTATCGCCTCCCTCCTTTGCCAGCGTTGTGTGTTATGCATTAAACATATGGCTCCACTTAAACCAGGGGCCAGGCTCCCCGCGTGGGGCGAGCGTTTGCTGCGGTCGCCCCTCGTCCTCTGCGGATGGGGAAGTTTGGCAGAGACAGTGAGTAGGAAGGGCGGATGGAATTCGATTAGTCAGCGATGGCATCGGAGCGCGTAATCCGATCCTCCCCACAAATGTCACACCCTGCGCTCACTGGAAAGGGAAGGAGAGGCAGGAGGAGCAGCCGATCTAGCAGACCTAGGGCTGACACCATCACCCATTCTGGGCTTTATCCAAGGACGACAAAACAGGCATATTTAATCAGGAGACAGAGATCTTAGAGGCCAAAGATCAGGCTAAAGCTGCTTTTTCATGGGCAGAGTAGATGACACTCTCTAATACCTTTAATTGGACTAAAACATGAAATTGCATGTTATATGCTTGTGCTCACATCCGGAGGGATGTGATTTAGAATCATATAATCAAACGTATTGTGTGTTGGTGAAAGATGGCATGACATGCCTGCTCTCCATTCACACAGCAGCAGAGGCAGTGCAAAAGGACCTTCACCCTCCACCCTGGTAGATATCAACCCACACTGATGATCAGCTTGCTAAAAATTTGTGACCTCATCTTTCCTGCACATCTCTGCAGATACAGATACAGTGCAATGTCTTCTGGGTTTATTTTATTTTATATTTTATTTTATTTTATTTTATTTTATTTTTTATTTTATTGATAAGTTTATGTTACACAGGACCTAGCAGGTGATGGCTATTTCTCTTTGCACCTTGGGAGACGAACTAGATTTTGACTGATAACTAAAAATGAAAGGCTCTACACCTCATTTCTTATTCCCTGAGGCATCGATTTTGGTATTCTATAAAGTTATGGATTTGAGTGGAGATTACTCTGACGTCTGTTCCTTACCCATTCCCCCAGTAGCAGACTCAGAGGAAACTGCAGGGTGTGACCATTAGTACAACAAATCAAAAATGCCTCTGCAAGCAAGTCACTGGAAGCACAAAAGGCTCGCACCTCTCCCCTCCTCCTCCTTTTCTTCCTCTCTTCCCAGTTCCGGTCTCTCTCCCCTGAAAGAAGTTGCAAGGCTTTGTGTTTAATTAAGACATATTGTCCAACCAATTGGGAAGCAGGAAATAGCAGGAGATGTTTTACAAATAGGAACAATTCTTGTTCATTATCCCTTAATTGAGGCAACAAAAAGGTGCTGGAAAACATCCATCAGATGCACATTCATGTACATCATCAGAGAGGATTGGATTTAGGAGCTCACAAAAGCGACGTCAAATGTTCCAATCAAGAGTTATACAGGCAACAGGGAAACAAAGAATTGGAGACACAAATACATCAGAATTAGCCCAATTGCAGATTATATGCTTCTGGAAAACACATTCCCTGGCTGTCTTCCAGGATTTTCTTATTTCATACTCCTGTCATTTCTAGCTGTGGTATGGAAGTCAATGCTCCTTGTCCCTCCTCTGCTGGCCTTCTTCATAGAGAAGGTGTCGTTCTGGAGAGTGTGAGAGAAGCTCTTTGTGAAGACACTGCAGACTGTCACCCCAGCTTGCACTTGGGGTACTCTGAGGATGACACTTGGCGCAACTTCTCCATCCTCGTTCCTTCACATTTTGAAGTTTGGCTGCTCTGCTAAGCTACTATTCTTGAGAGGAAGAGATAAATAACACGAGAGATATAATAACACCCCTCCTGCTGAGGGAAATATTTTGAGCCTGGAAGGCCAGGAAATCCTGTTACCCATTTAAGTATGCATTCTAAATCTTGCTTGGTCTGCTTCTGAGCTCATTTACACTCTGACACCGTGGACCTGCAAACCCAGCCTTTATTTCCACAGGTCTGTTAGACTCGAGTTCTCTGGCTTGTCATTTTTAAAAGGTGCTTTGAGTTTTAAATGAGGGACAAAATATGCCAAGGACCCTCAAGATACCTACTGAAATGTAAGCTCACCTCAATGCTTCCTGGAAAGAAAGCCATCATCAGGAAAAATGGCATCACACCTCATTGGACTGTAGTAATAGACCCAAACATGACAGGATATTGTTAAAAATGCTCCTGATCAGTACTCACAGCTGTTGAGCTAATTATTCTCACTGTCTTGTCATAGATACTTATATGGTCTCCAGGGTACCTGAGCATTTCACAATCTTTAATACAGTTCTCTTCACATGCTCCTGAGAGACACATCTCCACCATCACCTCCTCCTCTCCTTCACCCCCCTGGGATGACTGAGGCACGTGGTGGTTGGCAGCCCATTCCAATGCTGTGCACTGTGGTGTTCCCCCTGGAGCAGCACACATCTCACCAGCTTTATCTACCCTAGCTTAAGACATGGAACGTAAGATCCCACCATTGATGGAAGGAGGTAGGAAGCACCAGAGGGTCAATTCTACTCATCAGAAGGTGGGGAGTCTCATGTGGGCTAAATCCCCATATCTTTCTGGGAGGTGAGCCCAGGGATAAGCATCCCAAGCTGGACCATGCTATGGAACCACTATGATGCAGTGGGAGCATGGCCTTGTGCTTTATGAAACCATGTGTGGTGGCAGAACACCCCTCCAGCAGCCTGGGGATGCCTTGGAAGAACCTGAACCCAAACCTGAAGATGTCCTTGAGGGATACTCCTTGAGCTCAAAGGTTTTTTGGGCTGAAGGAGGAAGGCTGTCAGTCCACTGCTCAGCTCTCAAGGAGACCATACAGTACCCAGGGGAGGTTTTCCTCCTGGGAGGATGGAGCAGGAGTCTGGCTATGTGCCCTGTCTCAGCTGGGAGCTCTGCGGATTGGCTCTGTCTTTGCCTTCAGTGAGAAATTCTCCCATGATTTTCCTTTGCACATCCTCCAGCAGCTGCAATTCCAGTGTCGTTCTCCCCTGTCATCCGCGCAAGCCCTCTGTGCCTTGTTTTGAAATCCCCACTTCCAACCATGGAAAGTGTTTGCATTGTAGCTGGCATTTGTTGATTTTCTTTAGGTGGCTCAGGGCTGCAGGCATTCCTCATTACTTTTTTATTAGCCAATTTGAATACTCATTTAGCCTCACTAAGCGTGTGATGGTTTTTAATTCTTCCTTCAGAGGCCTTTGTGTAGAGCTTGTTCTTGGTCCTCAGTAATAACACAGGATCCCACCAATGCAACTGAGGTGAGAGATGATAGCTCATGAAACAAGACCCATCAGTCTGGGCTCGTTTCATGCAGGTGACAAGGCTGAGGACTCTTTTTGTTTTGCTCTTTGCTTTTCTGTGCAGTGGGACTGCCAGAAATCACAGTAGTACAAGACGCGGCAGGGTGACACAGTATGTTGCACTGGACAAGCAAGTCCCCAAAATACTTTGCAAAATTAAATAATTAAAGTGGCAAGACCATAAACAATATAAATTATGGAAGTGGTAGTGTGGTAATGAGTAATAATTTAAGTAATCCAGCTATAAGGCTAATAAGAGCTAGAAAAAAATTACTATAACCATTACATATTTAAAAAAAATGACCAGCAGAGAAATATTGTGTTTTGACATCTAGCTCCTGTGCACTGCTTTGGACCTGCTTTTCAGATAGGCTGCATATCCACACCTGGGCAACACAGACAGTAATTTTTTTTTTTAACTCAGATCAGGGAATTAGGAAGAGAATAGACGGTGGGAGGAGAATTGGTCCTGTCATTTCTCAGGCTGCAAGGCCAAATAACAAACCATGTCCCAGGGATGGATAGTCACTATGCAATATAGCCACCTTCGAAGGCAGAGGGATGGTTGGGATTCTTCATTCCCACTGGAAGGCTCTGGAGGCATCGCTGGGGTGGCAAAGGAGGGAGCATAAGCACCGTGGCTGTCTGAGCTATGTTGCTGTGGATAGATACAAACCTTTGGCCTCTCTGCCTATTAGTCCAGCAGTTTGCTCAAGCTCTAAATCCAGCTGCACACAAAAAAGGTACATTCTGCTGCTTTTTCAAGTGTCTTGGATTCTATTGTGTACAAATTTCCAAATGAACTGCTTGAGTGTTGACTAATGCTGCAGCCTGCAGTCAAGGTAAGAGCCCATTTATTTATAGGCTCTTCAAGGACAAGAAGAAGCTGTATTTGTACAATCCTCCAGCACACAGCCTAACAAACAGTTACCTGCCTCAGCCACGTTCCAGGAGGACGATATATGAGACCCTCAAGGAAAATACACAGCTCAGCCATCGTCTGCTGGCAGGAAGGTCATGCAACACCACCAGCTTCTGATGATGGCAGAGCCGCAAATGTATAAAGAAGGATTTTTTTTCCTGTGCCGTCAGTTTGATTGGATGTGTGTCCAGGAGGTTACTCAGGACATTTAGCTGGAACTCGCTGGGAGCAGACAGTCCCGGCTGCTGTGTGTGCACAGCACCCACTCGTTTAAATGAGGCTGTGTGTTTGCAATCGATGGGACTGTCTGATCCCTGGATGCTAGGGAGCCCTTTTTTTCTATTTCCTGCTGATATTTACTTCAAAGGTGCATGACCACACAGATCACTTTAATAACAAGAGCCCAAAAGAAGAATTAATAAAACTCTGAGTGTGTTTTATCCTGAGATCTCACAGTGCTTGACAAAGGAAAGGCACCATCAGTTCTTTTTATATGGGGGCAGAAAGAGGTGAAATGATTTATTTATCCACATTCATGCAGTGAATTGGTGGTAAAGCAGTGAGCTGCACCTCTCCAGCTGTGCTTTGTGGCTTCCTATAATGTCCATTGGAACAGTCCTAAAGCATTTATCCTTCAAGAGTGCATCCTACCCCTGCTGCTTTGTGCAGAAATTAGCCCTGTGAAGAAAAGTTCAGTTTTGCAGTGGCCTGAGCTAGAGCAGGAAAACAGCAGAGTTCTGGTGTCTTAAAGCACATCGATATAAGCTCATGGTCAAAAAGGTAGAAAGACACACAGAAAGGCCACTCATGAAATGGACACAGGGGAGTATGAGATGTCTGGTGGATTTGTGGTGGAGAGCCACTTATTCTAATTCACTCCTGCAGTGTTTAGAGGAGGTTGCATTGGCCTGCCCAATGGATATGCCCTTGGTGACAGTTAGAGACAAGGGCTTCTGCTCAGCTGGAGAGGCAGCTGGGTGCTCTCTGAGCCCCAAGGTCCTTGGAGGCTTCAAGCAGACGTGAGCAAAGAGCCTCTCTGCCATGTGTGTATTTTTCTGCATTCACGACACACAGCGTCGCTGTCATTAAGGCTACAGGAAAACAGCACATCAGGGCACATCTAGAGGACAGAGATTGTTGACCACTTGTGCTGAACAGAGCAAAGGTCTGTAATGAAGCCTGGTGGGATGTGGTCCATCTGGCCTTTCAGCATGTTCATCAAACCCTCGCTCTTCAGGACAGCACCGAAGGCTGGCTGGGGCTTTGCCCAAGCAGCAGCTTGTGGGAGAGAGTGATCCCGAGGGATGTCCGCCTGCACTGCCCTTTGGCTGCAGTGAACTGTGCACGTTTGGAGGGGTAGAAGCTCCAAGAGGGCCATGGGGAGACAGGGAAAGGAAAGACCAGACCTTCCTGGTGCTTTGCATCATCTGGTGGGGATGGACATGCATAGGGACAGCAATTTTGCAGCTGCCCAACAGACACTGGGAACCTGGGGTATTTGCCTGGAATATTTATCCACTGCCAAATATTTAATTATGCAGGGGAACATACCACTTAGGTGGAGATGTCTTGGTTTCATTAAAGAAGTTGCAGAAATCATTGTGCTCTCCCCCCTAGGCTCTGTGAAGAAAAATCCTGCTGATGGAGTCAATTGAATCTGGAGAGGCCACAAAGCTGTTGAGCCCCAGGTTAGCAGAGGATTTTGAGGCAGACATGCCCGTGCCTGGGCATTAGAGCATCAGTGTAACCAAGCTCCCAGGCTTGTTTTAACAGATGCTGTGAGCTGATTACAGAATGTTCTCAGTGCAGCCCAGGGCCCTTGCTCCACGTGCCCACAAATTTCATTCCTGCAGATGAGACAGCAATGAATTTGCCATTCATTAACAACAAGTAATATCTCTCAATCCGTCTTGGGTAGGCGTCATTGTGGAATTGCTCTTTCACTTTCATTTTACAGGGTTCCCTGTGATAAATTTAGCTTGTAAAGGGTGATTAAGACACTTCATTATGTTTTAATGTGTCTTTAGGCCTATGTCTAACAGTAATGCTCATTCTGGATCTCCCTGGAATTAGCTGGCTGTTGCAGCCCAGAAAAGCCTGCATGTGGGGTATGACTCTGGCTGGGCACCACACCAGTGGCCCCTGCCTCATGGCGGGGAGCTTCAGGAAGCCCAAAGTGTGTCTCCACTGCTGGGGACAGTCCAGGTCAGCACATCAGCCAGGTGTGGGTCTCACAGGAGGAGATTAGCTTGGTCATTTCTTCCCCTCACCACCCGGCTTGTCCATCTCAGAGCACAGGTTTGCGGGCAGCAGTAAGGTCCCAATCAGCTCTGGCTGCTGAAACTTGAATTCACCACCAGATTTGGATTTTCTCTCTAACAAGCAGTTCCTCAGAGCCTTGCGTGGTGAAGCTGGTTTAGCGAAGTGTGAGGGGGTATTTGTATTTGCATTCCAAATTGCAACCTGAAAGCCCTCCATCCCACACCGATAAACCCTGAAGGTGGCTAATTCCTATTTTGTGCTTTACTCAGCTGAAAACTTTATCCAGTGACATGTAGGCACAGGAGTGCCCTGGTTTGGGAAGGCAGGCAATTATTTCCTGCCTGAAGGGAGAAAGTTCATACTGTGCTGTGCTTTGTGTTTTCTACAGAGCAGGCAGCTCTGATCGCTCCCAGGCTTCCTCAGTTTGTCAGTCACCAGCTCTCTTCATGGACTAAGTAAGGAGCCCAAGTACCTCATTAAGATGTTTTCAATTGCTCTCTGCAGCCACGTGCATAGCAATGCATTGTGCAAAACCTAAATTAGGCAGTGTGAAAGACTCACAGGAAGATGTCCATGCTTTAAGCATCCTATCTATATGAGAGGGAATACGGTCTGCTCCCAGAAAAAGTTCTTCCCCATCACCTCGTGTGCCTTGCCCTTTCGCTGCCACCCAGTGCCTGTTCTGTGTGCCTGGGCATTGGGCTGTGACAAGGTAACCAAAGTTATTTTCATTCTTCTTGTTCTCCCACTTAACACTTCTATTACATACTTAAACTATTCTAGTTTCAGGCTCTTCTCTTTCAGAAATCTGAACACATATTCATAAAACTTTTTACATGTTCTGAGAAATTTAATATGTTCCATCTTCTTTCCCTTTCTGTTACTTTTTGTGGGCACCTTATGAGGACTGAACATGTTACTGTAGATAACACCACGGGGAATTAAGTGCTTAGCTGGGAAACCTCTCCCATCCCTTCTCATATAGGTTTAGATTAGGGTAGGATGGCAATCTTTAACACAGGCAGACAAGATCTTGTTTGCTGATTTTTAGGTTAGAATTAGAGCCTTGGGTCCTAAATCAGCCACGACAGTCAGACTGGTGAGGGCTGGGAGGCTGTATCCTGTGGAAAGGTTAGTGTTGGGCTAATTCCTCCAGGCAGTTTGAGGTATCTGTCGCAGCCTTCCTCCCTCCCTGTGTTGAATTACTGCATAGTGTTGCCACATACTGTTAGAGAGCAGCATCCTGGAAATGCACCATTTCAGAGGCAGGTCATGCCATGGGATGTGTAAAGCTCCCCACCTTCCTTCAGGATGAAGAGCTGCTCAGTGGCCTGTGTGTTAGTCCCTGGGACACGCAGTTTTTTGGTGTCTGAGAAGAGCAGGGTAGTTGGTGCAGTCCCAGGGAGTGCCTTTCTGGTCTATTTAGAGGCTGTGAGCATCAAATGCTCTCATTCATTTATCAGGGGGTGATAAACAGCCTGGGAAAGGCCTGCCTCAGTCAGGTCACATCCTTGCTCTTTTATGAATGTGACATCTTTAAAAGCATATCTGCTAATGTCACGAGAGACCCAGAGGAAATCCCAGCTCGGTCAGCTTGGCACTAGGTTTCCTGAAGAGCAGCTGGATGCAAAAGATGCACAGGTTGTTTTTTTACAGGACTGTTTCTACAGAAAATAAGTGATTTAAACAGCTTTGTCCCATAAAAAAAAATCTGCACCATCTGGGACAAAGCTCTGCTCTTTAGACATCGGTGTAATGCATTCGTGATTGCAGCAATGGATTTTTTGCCATGTGTTTGTCACTGGCACAGCTGAGACTATGGATCAAGCGAAGAACCACAGTTTTTGCCAAATTGTCAGTTATCTTTGGGGTGGGAAGGAGAGGGTCACTGCTGAAAAAAAATGGGCAGACATCTGTCTGATTCAGGAGAGCGAGGTGCTTCGTGCCCTGAGAGCCCCTGTCTGTGTGGCTCTCCATCAGTGGTACTCAGGCTCTCTGGTCTTTCAGGGAGCCAAACTCCCTTCAAAAGACCCTCTTACAAAAGGGAAACCTCAGTCCCCTTGCTGGCCTAGACCTTGCATTTAAGACACTATATGCTCCTGAATAAGAGCATATTCAGTCTGCCTCCTACCTTATTTTCCCTTCTTTCCCAGAAGCACTTGCAGCTCCCAAGAGCCAGGCTCACCAAGGCTGGCTGGAAGCTTTGGGAGCCACACAGGTGCTGTGATGAAAGAAATCGCCCCGCAGTGCTGCAGGAATCTGCAGCTGGTCTCCCAAAGAGGGGCCAGAAGCCGCCCACATGCCAAGCTCTGGTGCTGTACACGGCGTTCCCCTCTGTGGGACCATCTGCAGCAGAGGCACTGGCTGGGGACTTGTGCAGTCACAGCCCCACGGGGGACAGGGCTGCGTGTCCCACCTGGGCAGGCACACCCTGCCATGGGCACGGTGACCTTGGAGAGGGCTCATCCCGAGATTCCCATGCAGCTGGTGTTTTGCATTGCAAGCCATATGGCTGACACCATAAACACTGGCTCTAATTGTAGCTCTCAACCTGCCAAAGTCCAAAACAGGGGGAGTAATGGGGACAGAAGCTGGGGGCGGGGGGAAAAAAATAATAAAATCAAACATTTGCCTAAAATAGATTCAGTAACAAGGAGAAGACAAGGAAAGGGAAAAAAAAAAGAAGTCCTAAAAGGCAGAGGGCTTCATTACTCCAGTAAAAATTGCCTTCTCTGACCTCAGGCACCTGACTCAGCATTTTCCAAGTCGATATTTTACAGTAATAAAAGGGAGAGAGCACCAGGTGTGTGGGAAATGATGGCAAATTTGTGTCTAAAAAGGCAGGGACATTCCTTCTAATGAAGGACTGTAGAGAATATGTTCCTAATCAAACTGCTAATAATAACCTTGTTTCTATAATTTGCCTTTTTTTTCCGTAAAGTGGGGTTATATGTGACAGGGATTTAGGGACTTTGGAGAGGGACTAGGCAATGCTTTCAGTTTGCTGGTTTTATTATTAGCATAACATGAAGGAAAAGCTGGTCCTGATCCTCCTTGCCTGGGTGTTTGTCAGTCTATTCCCAGCAAAGCTGATGCAAAGTAAGTACCAGGACAAAATGAAGATGCTTTTTATCTATTCTGTAAAGATTTAAATGGACAAGATTCAAGGCAAAGCACTGCCATGCATGGGTTTTTTGGTCTCTTTCCCAAGGGGGAGAGGCACAAGAACAGCCACTCTGACCAAACGTAGGCATAAGGATACCTCTCCTCCCTGGGATGGTCTGGTACTGTATCCAGAGCTGTGTCTTTTAGATGCACCAGGAACCCTAAGTGTCTGCCTCCCTCCCTAGAACTTCCACTGGGAAATGTGTGTGCACAGGAGGAGCTGGGATCCAGTACAAATATCAGAGCTACCCTGACATGAAATCACATCTGCAAGGTGGGAACTAGGCTCTGCATTTTGGTTTTGGTTCAGGAAGATCAGGAAAGATCTCCACAGCCCCTGCTGAACTGCTTGCTCTGACCAGTGACATGAGTGGAACATCTCTCTCCACAGCTCTAAAAGGAAAGCTCCAAAGACAGTCAGAGTAACCCAAAACGTGGTGGGGACTGTTAAGGCTGGGTACCCACCTCCTTCCCAACACACCCAGGGACAGGGTGTGTCCTCGTGATCCACTCTGCCCTGGGGCCCCCAAAACTTTGGAGCATGTAGAGAGCCACATTTCAGTTCCTTCAAACTGAAAGTTAATTAAAACTCAGGGAGAAAAACCTCCATTGGGAACCAGCAAAACAGGTAGACACCTCTGACTCTAATTTATGTGAGTTTAAAAGTAGTACCAAGGTGGGTTTAATTACCTGGGAACAATGTATGTCTCCTGTATTGCAGATCAGCTCGTTAGTTGTACACTTCTTTTTTTTTTTTCCACTTCCAGTTGAAATTGATAATACATCCCTCACTCAAAACATTGTCTCCCAATCACCATGGTTACTGCCAGGTTTTTCCACAAGGACCAAGCATATTCATCTGTCAAGTATGCTAATGGAGAACGGACCCTGTCACACAAAGGAGCAGGCTATTCAAACATACACTTGCCAAATAATTGTACATGTCAAAAGAATGATGCTTGTTATTTGCTTAATATTATCCCCCAGAAGTGGGAAATAGTTCAGCTCTCAATGCAAAATGGCTTGCCCTCATCAAATAGGCAATTTGCTGATAATTTAGACTATTAGAGATCTTGGGGTGGGGAGACAAAGGGGGGGGGTGGTAAATGTAAGTGGCCTTTTATAATTGCACTGAAAGCAAAATGGTGCAATAAGTGCCCCAGAGGTGCAGTAACGAGGAGCATCGCAGGAGTGCTGACGGCCAATGCGAGGGGCTGCTCGCAGCCTCCCCTCTCACCTCTGTCAGGTAGCTGCTGGTGGGTGGTTAATTACAATTTAGCAGGAACACTTTTCTCAACTGCGTTTTTTTATTGCTATTTATCTTCATGATGGGCCAATTTCCCATTTGTCTATTTCGGTAATTAAGGCAAAGAAAAATGTTACTGTAGGATTCCTCTAACTTTCCGAGCTTGCAGCAGCTAGAGTTGTTGAGGCTGTGCTGATATATCTGCAGCCAAGGCAATGAAGTGGTCTTTTCCCTGACTTTGAGGCACTTAAAGGCTCTTCCCATCCAGAGCAGGTTGTGGAAAGGCAGAGACATCCTAGAGACTGAGCGACCTGCCAGAGGCAGGGGCTGTGGTTGGCATCTACACTCCTGCTCCACCACAAACACCTAGCAGACCACAAAACTCACATCACCTGTGCCACATGTGTGGAGAAGGAAAATACTGGAGCTCTGTCCTCTCAAGGTGAAAAACTAATTAACATCTCTAAACTGTTTGAGATGTCTAGAATGTAAAAGCGGCAAATATTCAGACATCTCCATTTCTTTGAATGGGATAGGCCAAACTCCCAGTACCATCCCATGTACATCCCAGTACATTGTTGTTTCTATCTCACATAGTTTTGTAAGGAAAGAAGAGGGATCACAGATTTTATTTATTCTTCCCCCAGCTCTGCTTTTTCCTCTCTTCTTCCCGGAAGATCAGGTCTGTGCAGTTACAAGGTGCTGGCTGGAGACCCCAGGGGCATTGTTCACTGTAAGAATGTGGCATCAGCCTCGGGCCTGCAGTCTCCTGTGCCATGTCCAATCTGTGTACACCTGTGGCTCTCGGCTTCACTGATGTCCTCCAGGCCATGTCCTGTGAAGAGACAGCTTCCTACCAATCCCAAATGTGCACCAGGCACCAGTGACTTTTGCCTGGGTTATATATCATGACCTAGAACCAGAAGGCACTTCAGCATCTGCCCTGAACTGTGTGGCTCCCCTCCAGCCTGCCTGGTCGGCAAAGAGCAGCGCTGCTGACAGCAGGCTGGGATGGTGCAGTGTAACTGTGCCCTCCATATGTGACATTATTTGCTGGATGTAGCTGAATGATGATTCTTCATCCCTGGAAGTGTTCAAGGCCGGGCTGGGTGAGGCCCTGAGCAACCTGGTCTAGTGGAAGGTGATCCTGACTACGGAGGGGGAGTTGAAACTAAATAATGTTTAAAGTCCATTCCGACCCTAACCATTCTATGATTCTATGATGATTTTCCTTGATTGTGGATTCTGATTGTTGAGCCCTCTTGTGCTTGCTGTGAGATGCAGTATTTTGCTTTGGGGAGGACGAGTAAAATTGGCTCTGTTTGCACTGGAGAGGTAAGCCCTTAAAATGCACACAGGGAAGGCAAGGAAATGTATGATAAGGAAGCTGAGTTTAGGGGGTGACCAGTAAATTTTGTGTGGGATGAAAACAAGGAGGGGTTATGGTTTGCTGCCTGTGGTGTTTCTTGTAAAAAAGACTAATTTTCTAATGAGCAGAAAGAAGAGAAAAAAAAAGCATCAACTAGCAAACAACCTAATCGGCTATTAAAATATTTCCAAGCAGTGAAATTAATACAATTCCCAACTCATAACTTATTTGCCTCTGTACAAAATTAACATAGATAAATAAATTAAAAAAATATAACCTCACCCAAACTGCTTCATAATAAAATGTGATCATAGCAATAATAAGACGCTTCAGTGCATGAATTTGGTTGTATTAATTCACCTCTGGTGTAATTGACAGCTCTCAGCCTTCAGCTTTCCTCTGAACAGTGCACTAGAGCTGAATTATTATACCTGGCACTTCAGACTCTTCCAAATCTCATTGCCTAATTGCGTTCTCTTCTAGTAGGTGAGTGTTAAACTCAGACATTAAAGGATCTCTGCCAATTACTTGAAGCTCAACATTTGATCTGTCTGAAAATCTCACCGATCCGTGGGGGACTGCTCCTCTGTCTGCATCTCAACTGCTGCTTTCTCTCCTTGCTTAGTGCAGTGTAAAATGAGAGTAATTCTACTCCTGGTTTTAAGGGCATAAAAAGAGTGAATAATAGAGGGAATTCAGGCAAGAAATCCAGACCCCCCTCCACCCATTCAGAATTAGAGCTAGCATTAATCCCACAGCAGCTGCTAATTATATAGGATTTGTAGGAAAATTTGCTCTCTTTGTCTTCCCGTTGCTGGTTTTACAGATGCCATCCGACCAGTGCCTCTGTGAGATACCCTGTAAAAGAAGCAGCTTTTCTGGGATTACCTCCCCATTGCATTGCTTCTCCTGCTTGTAGTTCACTGGTGTGTTTCAGTCCGTGGTCACTGTAAAGTCTGTGTGGCTCAGAGGTGCTTTGGAGACCCTTGTTTGCAAACCAGTCAGTTAAATTAAGAAGCTTGATTCTCATTGCTGTGTGATGACATCTTCAATTTAGCTGGTGCCCCAGTGAGGAAGTAAACAAACAATAAAAGTGTCACAATTCCTTCTAGTTCCATTAGACAAACAAGAAGTTTATTCAGTGTTTTGGCAAATGAAAATTTAAGCAAACTGTCAAGGGAGACATTTTCCCCATCAGATGCTTTCTGAGAGGGGATTATAACAAGAAAGAGCTATCACCCACCATGTCATTAAAAACAAAGGCTCCTGTGAACCCCTTTTATTAAAGATTAGCAGCACTGATTACAGACTCATAGGCTGAGCTGAAGACAAATTAGAATATCTACTGCCATGGGATAACTTACAGGATCCTCCTGGGCAGCCAGACTATTGCAAACAGCACACTCCTGAGAACAGACAATTTTCACCTCTGGCCATTCATTCTCTGCCATTTAGAAACAGCCTGGTGATCTGTCTAGACCTATTTGCTGCCGAACACCAACACTTCATTACACCTCCTGCTGTATGATTCCGGGTGAGACCAGTTGTTCATCCAATCAGGAATACCAGATTTTGGGCTTTTCTCATAGATAGTCCTTAAGTCTACTTAGAAAACGTTGCCAAGCCAAGTGCCAAGGATCACTGTCCCAGCAGGGACAGACAGGGATGCTAATGCAATGCTTAGCAAGCCATGCAAATTCAGTCTTCAATGCCATGTGGTGGCCACAGGCTTGGTGCAGACTTAAAGACCCATCAGATTAGTTGTGAGATGCTGACCTTACTGAGTAGTGAACATGGAGCTCCTGCTCATGCCCAACTCAGTCCATGCACACATATTTAGATATGTGTATACACCCTTCTAACCAGCAGAGATATTCTGGGCAACCCCAAAGACAAAGCAGAAACTTGCAGAAGGGATGTTTGTCCTGCCTAGGATGGCTGTGCAGTCTTCCATGTGGTGGAGACAGCCTTTCCAGGCTCCCAGGTTGTTGTCTTTACACTCAGTGCAGGAAAAGTATGGGTAAAGGAGAAAATAGCTCTGAAAATAATGCCCCATGAGATACCATGGTACCCAAGGGTACCCATGGATCATGGATACGATGGTTTGGATCTCTGGATCCAGATCCAGAGATCGATAACTTTTTGGGTGGTGTAGGCATTAATTCTGGTCCCTGCAGCACTCCCTCCTTCATGCATCTATCCCTGCAAGTCTGCACTGAGCCCTGGGACTGAGCTGCCCTTTCCCATTGCTTGTGCACAGGAGTGGGAAAAGGCTAAATTTGGCACTACCTGGGAGAGAAGCAATCTCATTTCTACCTGTGTCACAACCATGCAGGAGCTTCAGCTGCCACCATAGGAACAGCCGCTCCTGAGACAGTAAGGGATGTTTAAGAAGTGATGCTTCACTTGGTGGTGTGGACTGACCTCTCCTGGATGTGAAGGACCATGGAGCCACTATCCATCTCACAAAACAATAATACTGCTTCCCCTTCTCTCCCCTTCCCTTTCCAGGCTCAGAGGGGAATGATGGCAGTGAAGAACCAGAGCAGGAACTGTGGTAACATTTTGAGAGCAGTAAGCAGAAGCAGAGTCCTGTGCACACAGGAATGGCAAAAGGGATGGAGAAGCAAAATCCAACAAAACAAATCATGATGTCGTGTACAGGATTCCTCTCTCCTCTTTTTTCAGTGGTATATAAATATGATCTGAGTTCTCACCTGTTTGTGCCAGTGTATTTCCAGGTGACACCTTCAGACGATTGGGTACAATTAACTTGCCCTACCTGTGTTCATGTGGGATGAATCTAGATCCCTGTAAGAAAAGAATAACCGAGTCTGTCTGTGGCTAACCTGTCATTTCTGTGACTCCCTCACGATCCTGTTTTATTGTCCTCCAACCCTTACCCATCCCACCTGATAAGATTGCTTCCCTCAGATTCCTTCAGACCTCCAGCTTCAGACCTATGCATATTCCTACACCTCAGCAGAGACACTGCTGGGTTTGTCTCCAGTCCTCTGGGAATACCCTAACCGCAGGATGCTCTCTGTTCTCAGCCTCAGACTTTGCTCTAATAACTCTGCATCAGCAGAGCCAGTCCTGCTGTCCCAGGGCCTGCAGGTGCCTGTTTTTACAAAAGCAAATCTGGCAGGCTTTCAAAACACCAGCCATGAGCTGCAATTTCCAAAGATCTGCCTGTAAGCCTTCCCAGGGCTGGGGAAGGGATTGCATTTGAGATGAGGAGATACTGCGGTAACCCTGCTCCAGCTGGACACATCTGTTGACAGGAGAGAGCACAGCCATTGCAGGGTGACACACCCTCAGCCCCTTAGGTCCAGGAAGGCCAGCTGGTTTTGGGGGGAGTTGTTCTCCCAGACACTCCATCATGGGCAGGCAGGGGACAGCACAGAGGGAGAGCCTGTTTTTAGCAGCAAGAAACTCATGGTGGAATGAGCCCTGCCACTTGCACAGTCACAGCATCAGTCTTTGTTTATGTACCGAACTGATGAGCAATTAACTTGGAGACAAGACATTATATGCAGAGCACAGACCTGTAAGGTGCTTTCTATTAGGGCTGCCTCACATTTCCTATTATTAGATGCCACTTTCTGTTGCACCTTTCCCAAATTGTAAGCACTCAGGCTGAAATTTTCCCTCCTGGGTGTTGCCTCAGGCTGGACTGATCATATTTTGTGAGGAAAGTTTGTGTATGCCTTTGGGGGATCTCTAGTAGGGCTGTGCAATCTTTGCTAATGTCTCTGAATGACACACAGGGAGAAGAGGACACGGGAGAGGCAGGAGAAAATACTAATGCAAACCGGTGAGTGCAATTATGCTGGGATGGAGCTAAGCTGAAGGCAAAGGGGTCTTGTAGAGAGGCCTCTATGATTTCCTGCTGCATGTTCTTTGTTCATAATAACTGAAAGAGTGATCCTTCATTGTCTGGTCATGTCTGGTTACATTTTCCTGGATGTAAATTACAATACAGCTTGTTTGACCTCAGCGTCATCATCCCCAGCAAATTGCAACTGGTTCTCACACTGTTATTATGGAACGCACTGCTATCCAGGGGAGCCATTCTCCCTCCACCTTCCATCACCTATGCCTTCCCATGCTCCTGAAAAGGCCAAAAGCTTTCATTACTGTGCAGCTGAAAAAGTGCTGCGGGTTGAAGCAGCAAAAGATGTGTGCTTCACATGAAAAGGGCAACAGGTGTGGCTCCAAATACCAGTCTTAGGGGCATGGACAGAGCTGGTCAGTAGAAGAAAGGTGGGGGCACTTGCTTTACTTTTTTCACTGTTCATCCTTATTAGGAAAAGCATTGAGGCAAGATATTATAGCAAGATCCCAGCAACCATACATTGGATATCTGGCACAAGGTCTGGAGCAGAATGATCCCCTATGGCCCCATCAAGTTGCTTCTCCTCCATGGCCCAGCCAAGCACCAGTCAGCAGAGGGGATACACAGACTTGAGGTCAGGCGACACAGGGCTCACAAATATTGAAGGGGTGGCAGTGGAAAAGATGCTGGTTTGGCTCACCAGGGCTGTTGAGCTGCTGTGTTGAGATGTATTCCTCTGGGCAATAGACTCAGACTATGCTAAGGGGAGAGAGGATTTCATGTGCTGGGATGGCTGACCAGGCAAGGCAAAGAGCCTGGTGAATGGATACCCATGGGCAGACCTTACTTCTGGGAGTCCCTGAGGTATCTGGAGGAAGTGGCCTCCTAGGAATAGTCTCTGGATTGTTTCTGTTGGGCTGCTGCCATCAAGGTTCCATTGCCCCCCCAGCATGGACACTCCCAGAGCCAGTGATCCCATTCCCAGAGGTCACTTCACTTTCTTATTAATCTGAGCTTCCACATGCTTATAGGGAAGGTAGTCGCAGGACCCTCTTTTCCTTCTCTTTCTGGGAATAGCTCTGGGCAAGGAGGGTGAGGATGGAGAAACCCACATTGCTTTAAATAAATATGAAGTCAGATGCACCAGCAAAGAAAAAAATAAGCTAAATTATTCCTGCAGCATCTCTGCTCCCTATGTGAGGCACAGCCTGTTAACACTTCCCATATCTCCCACCTCCCTCCCCAAAGTAGATGAGAAACAAATCCATTATCTGAAGGACATTTGTCTAAAATTCCCCTTTTGTGCTTTGGCTATCTGGGACGTGCAGCTGTCACTTCCCATTCTTCTAGTAATTGCTCCTACTACAGCTAATAATGCATTTATCAAGCAGAATTTATTTATTTATTTGACTCCCTTTATTATTTTTATTATTTAGGTATAAAATAAGTCTTTTTCTCCACACTGCTTCATCAAAAATCTATAGTCTTCTGAAGAATCAGTGGCTGCTCCGTGCATCTGCCTCAGCTGCAAGGAATTAGTTTATTAATATATATTGTGCCCCTGCAGCAACGTCTGGGATGTTGGGTTTTCACCTGATCATGTCACCCCTTCCCATGGTAGCTCCTAAAGTGAAGCTCTCACAATGGGACAAAAAACAATCCAAAAAGCAATTTGCTTGGCTGACAATTTCCTCTCTTCCCAGAGGTGTGGCCGGGGATATTTGTGCATTGGAAGGAGCAAGGAGTCAGCCCTCCCCAAACATTTACTGCAGTGGAGCTGGGATCAAGGGGCTGTGATGCTCCAGCTCAGGGCTCTGGCGACAGCTACATCTGAAGTTTTGTGGCACAGCATCCCAGGGCAAGCAGAACTTGGACATCTTGAAAGGGGGTAGCACATAACGTGTGGCTCTGCAGGCTCAGTTTGGACAACTCAACTCCTTGTTCTTGCCTCCCACCTTCCTTCTCCCCTGTTCTGATAGGGACCCTTGGAAATGCTTCTTTTTGGTGGGAACACCAAGCTTATATGCACATTTTGGAACAATCATCAAGGGAAGAGTTGAGGGAAGAGTTTATCAAACACTCGTGCATCCTGCTTTATCTAATTGTCTTCTTCTCAGGGCAAATAATGGCTCTCTTTCACTGTTTGTTCAAGGGCTGATAGGAAAGGAGTTGAATCATTAAAACTTCAGGTTTCCTACTGCTTTAATAATCTCCCCCAATTCAAGAATTATCAGCAGAGCCTGCCCCCAAAAGCAAAATCTTCAGCTACCTCCTGCTTCTGTCCCTGGGATATCTACTTTGAAAATTGTACATCTAATGAGTAATGGGGCAGAGGTGAAAGGCAAAATGTTGTACTTATGCAATTTGCTCTTGCAAATTAGGTAACAGAATTGCAAAAAGAAGCATGGTGATGGATGCTGAAGGGACAAAAAAAATCATTCAGTTGCAAGTAAAACATCTGGAACACCAACTGCCCTTTTGTTTAAAGGAATATTGAAGCAGCTGTTTGAGATCTCAAGGAGATAGGAAGGAGAGGTTTGTTCAAGGAGATAGGAAGGAGAGGTTTGTTCTGACATCTGTATGGACATTGTTGAATCTTCAGGTCTCTGGGGCTGAGAAGAAATACACTTCTCCCTTGGAACAGCAATGTATAAACTTGAAAAACACAGGGGTCTTTCAGGTGTCTCTGCTTTTGCCTGCTGCTCCAGTTGTCAGGATGAAGTGATTTCCCTGACCTTTTCAGGTGTGTATGCAGGCGAGCAAAGAAGAACAGAATTCAGCCCGTCAGATTTACAGGTACAGGGTCTTGGCCAGTTGCTCATGGAGATGCTTCTGACTTCCCAGTCTGGCTGCTTAATTCAGGAACCAGTTGGAACAAATGGCTAATCCAGACTTTGAACTCTTCATTAATCAAAATTTTTGTTCAGTTCCCTGGATGAGAACTGGGTGGAGCGAAAAAAACCAGATGTGTGTTTGGACTGCTAATGGATCCAGGACTTGTAAAAAATTCCCTCTGAGATGAAGGAGAACCAATTCTCCCAGGCAGCAAAAGACCTCTAAAGAGGATTTACCTCATGTGCAGTTGTACCAGCAGTACCCTGCAATCCAGGTTACCTCTGCTTCGTGACTTGGGACCTGTGGAATCACTTTTTTAGAGGGAAGGAGTTAGAAAGACTAACTCATTCAGCTGTACGTGAGCAGCATTGCCTTGCTTACCAAGCTGAGGATTTTATCTTGACAAGCCATGGGGACATTGACCCCCTTGCTGGCTCAGGTGTCTGTGCCTGGCACTGCAGATGTGCTTTCTGGGACTGAACTCCCTCTACTCCGTCCCCTCCACTGCCACCGTGCCAACAAGCCCTCCCAAAAGCAGAGTTCTGAGAGATGTTCAGACACGTTATCTTCCACCCTTTAGCAACACTATTTTATAGGCAGTTTATATTCCATGAGTTAAAAAATGCCTCTCCTCCCTACCAGAGCACAATGGCCATCATGGAGGAAAGAGGAGTTCCTCTCCCTATCCTTCCTCACTTTGTCACTTCATTGCTTCAGGGCCTAACTTTCCAGCCATGCGTGTGCCCTGCAAGCATCGTCCACGCCGTTCAGCAGAGATGCCGCTTGCTTGTACTACATTTGTGTAATGCAGCATTTCACTTGTCCTAAGGGAAAGCAAAAACTCAGAGCTTTGAGCTGAAGCTGTGTGTGCAGCCTGGATTGCTAAACGGCTGTGGATCAGTACAGGCTGTGATGGCTGGGAAGCATGTCCTCACTGATGGAAAAACGAGCACTTGGATTGCTGAAGGGAGAGGAGATGGGCTCTGTGCACTGTGGTGTTCAATTTGATCTTTCCTTTCCCCAAGTGCAGGGAAAGCGTTGGGGAAACGTTGCTGTGTTTGTTGGTTTTGGTTTTAGTAAGTTTAATTTGCTTGTTCCCCCTGCAGCCACCACGACCCTTATAAAGATAATTCTTGGATCATTTTTAAAGAAAATTAGAAAAAAAAAGTCTCTTCTAAGCTCTGTAAAATCCCACTGGAAAAAGAAACTTAAATGAGAAGCTTACTTTCCTTTGATAGTAAAGCTGTATGGAGTAGCTCATAAGCATTTTATTGAATTGCAGGCATGAGTTAGCCAAATAATTTTGCAGCTTTGTCTGTTTTGGTGAATGGGTTCTGTTTTAAAGTACTTAAAAAGTTTTCCTCAAAGTAGGAAAAAAGTAATCTAAGTGGGTTTTTTATATGAATGTTTCATAGAGCTACAATAAGTTGCCCAAAACCTTAAATTAAATTATTTATTTCTGGTTGAGTAAAATGTTGCATTGGACCCAGAATGAGTTATGGCTAAAATTCCAGCAGCTTTGGACCAGACACTGAGGAGCCTCCAGCACTGTGAGCCTGCAACCAGTCCTGTCTCTTTTCATTTTTATTCAGTTATTTTATTTTCAGGAGCATCAATTTCACCCAGAAGTGTAACAAAGCAAAAGAAGTGCTTAATCAGAGGCCTTTTGTCATGGGCCATCTAAAAGGCAGATTACAGGAAGAGTAATCTTTAAAAACCAGTACAGAGCGAAGATCTCTGCAGTGCTCAGGATCTATTCATGCAGCTTGTGATGTGCTAAGGAGCTGCCTTGCTCAATCAGGGTGGGTTTATTCCCCTTCACCCTCTTCCCTGCCTCATTTTCAACAGCTGTAAAGCAGCTAATCTCTCACTTGCCTTTTTATCCACCCTAACTCGACCTGTGTCTCTTTCACACACTGGGTAAAGTATGATCACAGCTAAGCGATGGCCATTAGATTCTATAAAATAAGGATTAGTCAAGATGACTTCCTATACTAGATCAGTTTAAGTCATTGTCTGGTGGAAAAAAAGTGTGATTCTCTGCTCTGTTATCTGGGATACAGCTTTTTTTTGGTGACAGCATGGGGTGTGATTGTAGTTTTCCTCTTAAAGTCATTGATTCGGCCTTCTACCTGCATCCTCTTCTGTACCTCCTGCTTTCCAGCCTGAGCTTCTCGGTTTGCCCTGGGTAGAGATCATCTGAGTTTAATGTCTGATGGGCAGGCAGGAGGTTTTGGGAAGGCAATTCTGTGGCAGAAACTTCTGTAAGTAAGAGGAGTGGGCTAAGGCAGAGTTCTTGGGGACTTGTTCTGGCAGCAGCCCAAAGGCTTTTTGTGTTCATGACTGCAGAGAGGAGAGCATGAACCTGGTGAGCCCCAGGGATGCGTGGCTGAGCACAGGGAGAGGAATCATGTCTCCCTCAAATGCCTCCTCGGTCCTGGAGGAACCTCACTGCCCCAAACCAAGGCTGGTTTCATGTTGCTTGAATGGACAGGATCCACAGACCTGAGCACTACCCAACATGTGGTCCAAAGAGAAGCAGGTCCTTACTGAAGGTGATGCAGGTATATTTTGGGTTAGAAATCTCAGCACCCTGCACTCCAAATCTGATGCTATGCAGATCTCCAGCTCATGAGGAGCTCAGTGAGGAGTCAGTGTCCAAGCAGCCAGGGACTGGAGGAATGGAGGGGGAAGACCGGGAAGGAGCGGGCTGCTCAGCATGCCCAAGGCACTGCCAGGCCTGGCCTTATTCAATCACGTATTTACAACAATTTTATTAAATTCACTATAAATCTAATCTAATCTAATCTAATTCCCTGGGTCCTCAAGGAAAGTGACCTGTGTGCCAGGCTCAGTGGCAGCACAGCACTCGCAGGATCCCTCTGGGTCTTCACTGCAGACTGAGAACCCTCAGCACCAGGACGGTCTGGTCTGCCAGGCACCGGATGGAGCGCTCGGGGTCCACCATGGCCACAGCCAGAAAGGCTGTGACCAAACAAAAGAGCAGAGATGAACCCCCGTGTCTGCAGAGACCCCCTCCTGCTTCCTCCCAGCCCATTGGCCCCACTCACCCCTCTCGATCTCATCCAGTGTCTCCTTGCTCTGGTCCCGCAGCTGCCGCACGGCCAGTCCTGGGCAGAGAGCTCTGCCATGCCCTTCGTCCCCGGCCCTGCTCTCCCCCTCACCAGGGACCAGCCATCCAGGAAGCACCGGTAGGCCAGGGGATGGCACTGAGTGAGGCAGCCACCAAGCCCACCTGCATGGGCAGGGGTGGCAGAGGGAGGCCTGCCCAGGGCTGAGGGCTGGGGGCTGGGCTGCCCAGACAGGGACCCTGGGGCTCACCGATGAACCTGATGGCCGCCTCTCGCATGGTGGCCTGAGGGTCCTTCAGGTACGGCAGGCTCTGCTGCAGGTACTCTTCCGCCCTGCTCCTGTCCTTTGCCAGCTGCAGAGAGCACAAGGGCACGGGGCTGACATGGGCCCTCCCCAGCTGGCCAGAGCAGTCCCCCTTCCTGGTGCTCCCCTTCCCGCCCAGGATATTCCCATCTTCCATGGGAAGAGAACAGCCATAGGCAGAGTGGCCTCTGAGGGCCCTGAGATGCCTCTGTGCATCTGCCAGGAGCCAGGTGTGCTGAGGACTCCCTCAGAACCCTTGGGAAGAGAGGAGGTGCCCAGAGAGGAGCTCTTGGGGCCGGCTGCAGGCAGGGGAGCCTGGGGTTCCAAGGTTATTCTCACCAGGCGCTCTGCGATCTCCCACAAGTGCTGTGCTTGGATCGGCTTCTTGAGCTCTCCCCACTGCAGGATCCCAGCCACGGCAAGGAGGGCTTTCCTGGAGACCTGCCGAGCAGCAGACAATGGGACATGGCCCCAGAGCTGGGGAAGGGCATCTGAAGTCCCCCTCCTTTTGGCCAGGCTGCAGTCCCAGAGACCCTGGTAGGCATCCCACAGCCAGGACCGCCTCAGGTCCAGGTGGGCAGGGGTCCGAGGCCTGGGCTCATCCTGCCTTCAGGACCTGGGATGTATCCTGGCGAGAACACCTAGGAGACTCTTGGGCACGGCCCTGGTGGGCAAGGGCAGGGTCTCAAAGCCCTGCAGGGAAATCTGGGAAGCCTTTTGGTGCCTTCAGGCCTGGGCACAGGCTGCTGGGCCAGGTAGGGCAAGTGTGGGCCAGCAGCCCTTGCCCACAACACCAAGACCACCCCCATGGGGTCACCGCTGCCCAGCTTTGAGCCCCTCACCTGGGCCACACTCTGGGTCTGCTCATTCATGTGGAGCAGCAGCGGCACCAGTCCCCTCCGTGCTTTCTTCTTCATTCTCTTCTTGTCCCTGCCTACCAGAGACTCCAGCAGGTGTTCGAAGAGGTGGATGGAACACTCTTGCAGCTCACTGCACTCCTGGGAGGGAGGGGAGGACACGATGAGCAAGAAGTCCAGCACAGGTTTCTCAGAGGCAGAAAACATCCCTCAAGGGCTGGAGGAGGGCAGAAGATGGTGGTTTGAGTGCCCATACATCATCAAAGAGCGGCAGGAGCCGCTCTGAGAGCCGCACAGCGATGCTGCTGGCCTCCTTGCTCTCTGTGTGATGCACCACATTTTGGAACACCCGCAGGGCCTTCATCCTGATGGCTTTGTCAGGGTGCTGCAGGTGCTCCACAACATCTGGCAGCAGGAACTGAAGTCTTCTTGCCTGGATGAAGCACAGAGTTTCCTCTTGATGAGGCAGTCAAAGGCCACCTGGCAGCATGTATGTGGGGAGCAGGGAAGGGGAGAGCGGGGAGAGCAGGGAGAGGAGGGCAGGAGAGCAAAAACTCCCAGTCCTCAGCTAGATCGTTCCCCCTTTGCTGATCACGACAATGGATTGGTAACCCTACAGGCCTGGAGAGCTCCTGGGCACCCACCAGCCCTGTCCACGGCAGGGAGGGTGTTGGGAACCGCCACCCCACTCCTGATGCCCAGCTGAGGCCAAGCCACGTCTCTGGCCAGTGTGGCTCAGCTCAATGCCTTGCTCACCTTCTCAGGACTCTCCAAGGTGGTGCTGAGACCCGCAAGTAGCAGTGAGAGACATTCCAGCTTTGGGCTCATCCGGTTCTCCTGGAGTAGTTCAAGGATTTCGGTGTCGATGGGGTCCAGCATCTGAAACAAAGGTGGTGGTGGTGAGCGGCTGGCAGAGCTGTGGGGCTCCTGCTCCCCTCAGGCAGCTCCAGGTGAGGGAGCTGGGGCCAGGTGCCCATCCTGTGGACAGCCCTGTCCATGCACCCCATGGGGTCTTTGCAGGCTCCTCCTGGCCTCTGAGCACTGGCAGTCTCTGAGGTGTGACTGGAGAGCAAGAGCTGGCACAGAGGAGGCAGGACACGTGTGACGAGTGTCTCCTGTCCCCAAGGTGAGCCAGGGCAGGTCACTTACCACCTTATAAACTCTGATGGCATACAGCACAGTGGGGCTGAACAGCTCGCAGTCCTGCTGCTCCTGGGAGTGAATGCTTCCCTGCAGCTCCGTCCAGAACTTGGACCTGATGTTGTTTTGAGAATACATCACGTCCCACATGGCCAGGGAGGTGCTGCAAACACAGTGCTGCATCAGCAGGGCTGCCTCAGCCATGGCCCTGTGCCCAGGTGCGCACAGCCAGGCCACATTTCGGGGTCTCTCCCCTTTCCCTCGGGGCTGCTGGGGCTGATACCTGTCGTGTGGTGCCACGGAGGTCAACATGCTGCATAGCAGTTCACTGGGGGACTCACGAGCCAGCACACCAAGCAGGGTGTGCAGGCTCTGCACATCTGACGCTGGGCTGGTGTGCTCCAGGCATGCACGGATGCCTCGCACAATGCTTGGCACCTGGAGGGGACACAGCCTTGTCTTCAGCTGCCCTTCCCAGCCCTCTCAGCTGCCTGCAGCTGTGGCTTCAGGGGCATGAGACTCCTGGATTTGCGATGGAGGGAGGCAGGAGGGACATGGCCTGACAGAGTGAAGGGCAGGGCAATCCAGGCACTTACATCCGTCAGCCACAGTTCAGGGGAACTCATGGCCATGTCCAGGAAATTCCTTGCTGCCTGATGGTCAAAGGCTTTGGAGTCCCTCATGGCCTCAATGGCCGAAAGGACGATGTCTGTCTTCTCCCAAGGTGTGAAGTATGTTTCCAAGGCCTGTGGCAGGAAGGAAGGGAGCAAAGGCCTGTCACACCGAGTGCCCCGATGGTGCCACTTGGCTGGGCAGCAAAAAGAAGCCCTGGCGGTGCTGCTGACAGTGTCCACAGGAAAGCTGGCAGCACTGGCTGCAGTTCCTGCACAGGGGAGGATGAGGAGGGCTCACAGGCATGGGATGACGGCCCTCCAGAGAATCTTGTCTCCAGGAGGGTTGGAGCTGTGCTGGGACACCAGAGCGTCCCTGCTCAGCAACAGCAGGAACCCTCTCACCAGGGACATCCCCATTTATTTAGGGTCCCTTTGCATGCACAAGGCCCCTGTTGATGTCCTGGAGCAGAGTCCCATCCAGGGGGGAACTCATTACCTTGATCTGGGCACTGACAAAGCGGTACCACTGCAAGAGAGTGAAAGGTACTTGCAGGTGTCCTCTATCAGTAGAATCTGACATCCTCCCTAAAGGGTGGGGGAAGTGCAGGAGAACCAATCAGTCAGCAGCTTTTGCTTCCCAAACCATCCCAAGATCTGCTGTGAGGGAGCAGGATGGTGTGGGCAAGGAGATTTTGTGGGGGGCATCCATGGTAATAGTGATCAATGACAGTTTTGGCTTGGGAAGTCCCCAACCCAGTGGAATTCAGGGTGGGGAAAGAAGCAGGGAGGGTGAGCAGCAGAGAACAGGGTGTGAACACATGGAAAGCACTTGGCTGCTGCAGTAATTGAGAGCTGGGGTGCTCCAGGAAGCAGCTGGAGGGGCAAAGGCAGTCAGGAAGAGAAGCAGAGCCATTGGGAATATGTCTGAGGAGTGATGAAGCCCTCCTCAATAGCTCTTACTTTTTTCCATGCCAATGAAATCACAGATGTTATAAAAAGCCTTCAAAGCTGAGTATCTAGTCTTTCCCTTGGAGAGCTGGAAACGGAGGAGACGCACCAGCAGCTGTCCCAGGATGGGGATCTGGGTTTCTATGATCTCACCTCGCTGGGCCTGGGTGAGGGAGGCAGAACAGCAGAAGGGCTGAGGCAGGCGGCTGGCGCCAGAACCCTGCCCCCAAGGTGTGCCCAGGGCTGGATCCAGGAGCAGCCAGCTGGGCAGCAGCCCTGCAAGGAGAGCTGCAGGGAGCAGGGCATGGCCTGGCTGGAGGGTGCAGGGTCCTTACATCCTTTATAGAAAAGTTGACCAGTGAACGGCTCAGCCTTTGGATCCTGCCTAGGGCCCTCTCCTGCACAGCTGTGTTCTCAGAGTTGGTGAGGTCCAGCAGCACCTGGGAAGAGAGCAGACACCAACTCCAGCAGCAGCAGTGTGGCTCCACTCCTGGGCTGGGCTCACACTGGCCCTCAAGGCTTCCTCTGACCCTCAGCAAAATCTTGGGGGTCTCCTGCCCCTGGGGTCCTCTCAGCCCTGGGACAAAGGCCCCGGGCCAATCTTGTGGCCAGGCAGCTGTCATCCTCTGATGCCACTGCACTCCGGAGGAGCCTGGTGCCAGCCCCTGCTTCCCCAGGGAAGGTGAGCACCCTCCCTGCAGCAGACTCTGCCTGCATGGCTCGGGGCTGGGGATCACCCACCCAGAAGCGGGCAATCCTTCCCCTCCAGGGCGAGGAACAGCCCTGGAACACCCACTGTTTGAACAGGCCAGACCTCCAAGATGTGCTGCAGCTCCTCAACAGCTACGGAGGAAGGAGATTGAAACGCCATTGCGTGCAGCATGTCATCCATGGCAAACAAGGTCTGCAAGGAAGAGAGAGTAGTGGTGGTGATTCTGCTGTCCCTCCCACCCAGGAGGCTAATGTGAACTCCCAGTGCCAGAGGAAGATGCCCGAGTTGCCTGGGAGAGCCCCAGGGGCAGGCAGCCTGCTGCAGCACAGCAGCCTGTGGTTTTGGATGTGGCCAGACCACAGAAAGGGGATGGAGGAAGCAGGGTGGCAAAGCAGAGCTGAAACCCTGCCCTGCCTTGAATCCCTGGTCATGGGGCAGCATGGGGTGGCCAGGGAGCAGCTCAGAGGGACTGGGGACTGCTGCAGCTCATCCAGCGCTTACTGGCTGGTAGAATTTGTTTCCTTCACTCGTTTCCTCATATGGAGGAAGCCAGAACAACCTGGAGATGCAAACTTCAAGGAGGCTTCTCCTTTTGCCCTCCAGCACTGTCCCCACAGAGCTGCAGAGAGAGAGAGGAGCCAGTTGGAGGCTGGTGCTGGGAGCAGCACCTCGAGGCTGTTTGCTGGTGGGCACAGAGCTCTGGGACAGCAGTCCCTGGAAGGGCTGGGCAGGTGGGCACAGAGCTCAGGGCAGGGGTGCCCAGGAGGGTTGAGCAGGTACCTCAATGCAGCGATGGCACGCATGGCGAGCTCCCTCACAGGGGAGTGCAGGCAGTGCCGGGGCTCCTCTTCCAGCATCATCTGCAGAGCACAACCGGGCTGGGACTTGGCACCCCGTGCCACCAGCCCTGCCCAAGCACTGCCCTTGCAGTGTGGCAGTGCCAGGTGGCCTTGCCCTCTTTCCCAGAGTGCCAGGTGTCCCCTCACCTTGACCTTATCTGCCAGGTTGTTATTTTGGAAGAAGACTTCCAGGCCCTGTAACAAGTCAGTGTCCAAGGCACTTCTGCACACACTGATGATGTTCTGCAGGAACATCCTTTTGTCATACTCGCCCTGGCAGACAAGGGACAGATAGACAACCAGGGGAGCATGAGAGCGGGACCTTCAGCCAGCAGGACCGGAGCCCTGGGGTGCAGTGCCCTGTGGGAACAGCAGCTCTGCCTGGCCAGCAAACTGGACAGGCACAGCAGCCTTTGAACTGGCCACGGTTACCTGGTAGGGGCTCCTGACAAAGGCCTGGAGGAAATCCATGGCTTCCTGCTTTGTTTTATACAGTGGCAGCCAGCTGACATCTAATGCAGGGGAGAGCAGGGAGGGCTGCAGAGGGTCTGGCAACAGGAGAGAGCAGAGGGAGGACATCTGCCCTCTGCCCATCCCTCTTCCCTCTTCCCTGACCCAGCTGGAGAGTGCCTTTCTGGGTCCTCTGTTCCCAGCGTGCTGGGGAAACGGGATCCTGGCACTGCACAAGGTCCCCAGCCCTGCCCAGCCCAGCAGGGCCCCTCACTCACCAGGCTGAAGTGGCTGCTCTGCAGTCACATCATGGGGCTCCACTGGAGAGCTGCTCTCCTGGGCAGCCCCATCCTCCTCCAGGGCCACCCCTGAGCAGGCAAGGAGTCTCTGCCATCCTATGGATGGGGAATAGAGAAGCTTCCACAAATGCCTCGTCACTATGGGGCAAGATGTGGGGTTGGCTATGCACAGGGCCTTTCACCAGCTCTGTTCTCCTGTTTTGTCCTGATGGACACTGTGGGCTAGGGGCCACCGCTGCACTGACCACGTGCACTGCAGTGTCAGTCATGAAGTAACTGTACATTACCCCCGTAACACGCCAGCTGCCCCTGGCAATAAATCCCCAGGGACTGTTGACACGGAACCTGCCCCTGGCAATGGAACCCAGTGGCCAACTGACCAGGAGGAAGGGACAGAGCATCCCTGGGTGGCATGTGGCCGGCTCAGCTGTGGGCACCTTGGTGCCCTTTGCTCTGTTGACATCCCTGGTGCCTTCTGGTGTGTCCCAGAGCCCCATGTTCAGATACGCCAGTGTGACCTCAAGACATCCCTTTCATCACACTGCAGAGCCTGGTCTCTGCCCCTCGCTGACATTAAACCTGTCAGATTCACTCAATCCTAACAGGAGTCATTGTTTTTTGCCACCTCGGCTCTTTCTGCCACCAGCCAGAAGTCCTCATGCAATAAAGGAGACAAAGAAAAGGAAATTTCTGCTGCTGAGTTTGCCTTCTATGAATTTTGAAGCTCCTGGCAGTGGAGATTCCCCTCTCCTTGTTTCATGGCTCACTCTGGTCTGTAACCATGATGGAGAACACCTTCTTACAACTACATCCTCTTCCCCACTCTGCACATTGCCTTGGTGCTGGTCCACTCGGATCCCCTCCCAAGACCTTCATCGCACCCCAGGTCCCTCAGAAGGGGCAAAATCTTTATCCCTGCTCAGCCACTTCCTCCCACTGGGGTGAAACATGCTGCAGAGACCAGTGTAGTAAGTCAAACTCATACAAATCCTTTAGAGCTTGAGACATTCACATCCTTATCAGACTCCACACTCAGCAGCTGAGGTCTATTTCTAACACAAAGCAGAGAATTTTGCCTAAAAGCTATTGCTGTTTCTTGGAGAGGAAAGAAATTTTGTGTCTTGACAGTCCTGGGGCTGAGCTAACATACCAGAGACTTCCCCTCCTAAAGTCCTTTTAAACCCAAGAGTCTGTGTGCATGCAGTGCTTAGCCCAAAGGGGGCTCATTCTGTGTTGGCCCTTTGGCACTGCAGCAATAAACAGGATCAATTACTGGAGTCAGCAGGGCTTGGTACCTGTTAGACTTTCCCGTGGACTATGCAGAAGGTGCTGTTCCTACAAGCATGCTGGCAGTGAATTATTTATGGGTAGCATAAGGCTTGCAGTGCTTGCCAGTTTATTAGATTTATAACTAGCTGTGCTGGGTCCATTGAGTATGTCTGTGCATGGAGCATGTTCCTGTTCAGCTGCTTCTTGCCAATGCCCTGCTAGATAGGGAATATCTGCTCACACACATTTCCAACAAAAACACAAAACTTTGTGACTCAGATGTGAGAAAATCTTGGAGAGGCAAAGGATTGTTCCTAAGGAAAAGGACAAGAGCTTATTGGGATCCCTCAACTGAAGATACAAACTTTCATTCAAGCGCAGGCTGAAAAACAAGGATTATTTGAAGGGTGAAAAAGCTTGGTTTTCTTCCCAGTTCCACAGCTTGTAAGAGACCTACCTGTGTGGGTTTTACCTGGAAACATGTGGGCTTCTAACTTCTTTTATGGCATATGCATCTTTCTGATACCCAAGGGTGGTCGGTTCACTGGGAGTGTTGGAAAGGATTTTAAACACAGTTTTCTCTTGAAACCCATGGATGGGAGAGCACTTGCCTTGCAGCTAATGTCTGCTATTTCAGTTCCAACAGATCTCTGAATAGATGTTATTAAAGGCTCATCTTTTCCTGTGCTCTCTGTTATACCGGTGCTGTGATGTTGCCAGTAGAGTCATCACTGCATATGAAGGTGCTGGCCTGGGGCCATGAAGCTCTACATCACCTCTCTCTGAAGAAGCACAGGTGACTTGCTAACACCAGAGGTTCTGCTCTGAGGCAGGAGAGAGGTGATGGGAGGAAGGTGTTTATACATGCAAATGATCCAGGCAAGGGAGCAGAACTTGCCATGGCTGGAGCAGAACTGAGTGAAAGCAGAATGTCTTGCAAAGTTTTCTGTGAGCCCTTGTCAACTCTGACTGCTGTAGAGAGAACCTGTTTGAGCTGTTCAATAAATTGGATGGTTTAAATAATGTATGGACTGTCGTTCTGGATTCATGAAAACAGCTGTGTGAAGCACTGACTTGTTCTGACTGCAACAGGTTTCTTCCCTTTTCTTTAAAAAGTTCTCTTCACTTGGCATCAAAATCTCACGAATAACTTTTGGATTCTGCTTTGAGGGCTTCTCGTTAGACCTGAGCAGACTGGTGTGCATTTCACAGCTCTGTTTTCACGCTGTCTAGCTTAAGTTTGGGTGGTTTTCTTTTTTTTTTTCTCTCTTTTTTTCTCTTTTCTTTTCTTTTCTTTTCTTTTCTTTTCTTTTCTTTTCTTTTCTTTTCTTTTCTTTTCTTTTCTTTTCTTTTCTTTTCTTTTCTTTTCTTTTCTTTTCTTTTCTTTTCTTTTCTTTTCTTCTCTTCTCTTCTCTTCTCTTCTCTTCTCTTCTCTTCTCTTCTCTTCTCTTCCCTTCTCTTTTTTGTTTTTTTGTCTCGGTATTTTTTTAATCTAAAGGTCAGTTAAAGAATCTCCTGGCAGAGAAAGGAAAAACACCTTTTCTCCAACAAAATGACCAAGTGAACCCACTTCACATTCCCAGCTAAGCTCTCAATTGCTTCCCCCATCTCCAAATACTAATGCTATTGCTATTTGGACTAAAGCTGTGTATCAAGTCCAGAGATCAACAGCTCACTGGGCCTGGATGGGTTTATACCTTCATCCCCTGTCAACTAGTAAGATGATAAGAAATTCAAGATCCAAGAGATAAACCTGAGGAAGGAGAAAGAAGAGACATTTATTTCATTGCCACAGGAGGGAAATGGAGTCACAGAGGTAGTGAATTGCATTCCATAGCAGAGAAAAAAGGTTGAGCTCCTATATTCTTGTGATTCAATCATGTTGCCATCTTCTTTCTCTGCCTCTTGGGTTCTCCAGGTAGGATGATGATGATGATGATGACAATGATAATTATGATGATGATGGTAAGTGAGGACTTCCATAGGTCACGTCTGATTGCCAAAAGATGCTTTCAGAGCACTGCTCTATAAAGCTATGCTGTCCTGCACAGGGCTCACTGGTGTATCCAGGATCAGGATAACAATGTCATTAGGGCACCTTCTTTTCCATATTGCTCTACCCTGCTCTACATGCTCTTCTAGGCTGCATCAGTGTCCCTCAGTGAGACCTGTGCCTTTATCCCTGTATCTCCATAGCTGGACCTGCCTTACTTTCCTGGAGTAAGTCAGGACAACAGCAAACCCTCAGCATCAGAGATGTCAGGGGAGGAGAGTGGCTCACACAGGCATTCGAAGGCATGGAGTGGCACTGTGCAATGGAGAGGAGCCACTCAGTCAACATTGGTTTCAGTATCTACAAGTGGTTTAGTCACGGTGGGATCCTTGTCCAGACAATGGGGAGAAAAAAGCTCTCAAGGGTGTGATTCATGTGACCTACTTTAGGCATCTACTTTGGAATGAGATGAATTACACCTCTGGCTCCATTGACTGTATATTGATGAGATGTCTGTCTACTGCACGAAAGGAGCTTTGGGTGACTAGCTTAAACTTAGAAGCCTGAATTTAATCAGATTAATTCACCCTATATGTCTACACATGCTCCAGTTCTCTCTCTCGTTGCTGTGTAGACATGAAAGGAAGACCGTTTTTTTTCCTTTGTGAGACTGCAAATAAATCAGATTCAGAAAGCACTCAAAAAAGAGCAGCAATGTGAGATAGGGCTAGCATGTGCAGGAAAGTGGGAAGGGAAATGTTTTAGATTCTCTTCTCTGCCTTTGGAACAAATTCACAGGAATCAAGGGAAATAAAGGTGATTTTGTGCCTAAAAATAAATATATATTGGTGAAGTGAGGTCTCCTGGAGTCTTCTGGCAATTTGCCACAGGAAGGAAAAAGGTGTTCCCCCTCCCCCCCCCCCTCACCTCCCCCCCCCCCAGAGACATTCTTTCTTGAAGGTTTGGACAATTACTGCATTTTATGTTTTCCACCACAGCGTGGATGCTTTCTTCTTTTTAACGGTTTGTTAAAACTGTTTTATGAGCATTTTAGCTTCAGCTTAATAAGAGAGAATTGATGTTTGCACTCTGTGGAAAGGTTGACCAGGGTGGTGTTTCTGCTTGTTGCAGTAAGAAGACTATTGAAAAAGATGCCTCAGACAAGCGGGTGGGAGGGATAATAATAAAAAGTAGCATGTCCTCTTCCTCCACTACAAAAAAGCCCCCCAGCCCCCTAAAACAATCCCTCTTCTCCCCCTCAAAAAACCCCAAACCCACAACCAGTTGCAAAGAGAGCCTAAAAAATCTTGGTGGTATAAAATGATTGTCATCATGAAAATCAAAGCCCTACCAAAACAGAATGATCAGGCTTTATGTTCAACCCTCCCACTGGGAATAAAAAGGAATTCTCACCTATTTGCCCCATGACTCTGACAAAAGTGACTTGAATGCTTCAATTGAGATCTATAAAAGAGTACCTTGTTCCATTTATTTATTTCAAGTGCCCACCTCCCTGAGCAGATCTGGGCTCCTGGAAGATTTCACATACCACCTTGAGGAGGTACAATAACCGAGAAATAATAAAGTAAATTTCAAAGGATGCTGTCACAAAACTATTTCTTTTATTATCTCAGTGCTGCTTTGCAACTGCACAGCAAAGACCACCATGGGAGCCTGACATCATGACAGCACTGCCCTACAGGGCCATGTTCAATGGCTCGTGGAAGAAGGGCTGACAGGGACAGAAGTCTTGATCAGCTTCCCATATACTGTAGGTTTCCTTCCCAGCAAAGTAAACACTGTCACTTCTTTAGACAAATACTGCCCCTTCCCACCTCTCAGATTCAACCAGTAATTATCAAGAGACAATTTTCTCTCCTATTGCCCTATGGAAATCCACAATGGTACAAACGAGCTTGTCTCCACCAAAGTGATGGACTTGATTTTGGTCCTGTTCCCTCAGACTTCAGCAGAAATTTTAAGGCTAGGGTTGGACAGAGAACTAGCATTGGGCCATGCCAATCCTCTCTTAAACTCTGAATATCATCCCAGGTCTCTTCAAGTTGAGGACACAGAGAAGCCTCAGAATTTAAGGTCAGTGGTTGTGTCCCTGGAGACAGTGATTCCAGATTGGCTCTCCATTGCATGCTATGGGGACATAAAAGGCAGCCAGGCTCCAAGTCAGGAACATGAGTGTCTCTCCTAATCATCCCTCACCCATGCAAAAATCACTCCTGGATGAAATCCACCTGCCATTTCATTTCTCCCTGTCAGTGGATTAAACTGGACCCTCTCTGATTTATCTTGGTGTGCAAGGCCACGAAAGGGAGTGAAAATGCAGGGGGTTTTTTTAGCAGCACAATTTTATACCAGAACAGTCCATGTTCTGCAAAAGCATGGGGTGTGCTTTTTAATGGCTTGTTTCTTTGTATCTATTTTTATATATTTGATCTCTTTCACTTTGAAAAATATCGGCAGCAAAATACATCAGGTCTGTCTGCATAGTGAAATGGGTGGAGGGCTGCAGAGATGGATTGCTAGTGCCAGAGATCTGCCTGATAAGATGGGTAACTGCCAGATAAGACAGAAGGTTTGAACACAGATCTGTAGATCTCAGATGCAGAAGTTTAGCTCTTTTACTTTTAGTCATGCCTGTGTAGGTGAACCTGGTCAAAAAAAGGTTGTGTTTCCAAGGACCTTTGTGAGTGTGACTTCCCGTCTATATGAATTATTTTGCATCAGTCAGCTTTGATCTTCTAAACGACTCCTCAAGGCCATGGACAGCTCCCTTTAAGGCTTTCTGCAGATTATTAAATGTAATGTACCTATAATTTTAATATCATATCCTGCCCAGAACTCATTAGAGCTCAAAAAGGGCATAAGTAGCAGTGAAACTCTTGTTCTCATCTTAAACCAGCCAGTAGAATTAAATGATTTAGATGTAAGATTACCTTCTAGCAAACCAAAGCAAAAACTGCAGAGAACTGCCCGTCCCCATCACCTGGAAAGGGAAGGGGACTACAGGGACCCATGAAAGACACTGCCACATCTGCTGAAGGACGAGCCAATGCCCAGGACCAGCCTTCCAGGCTTGCTATTCCATTGTCAATCCTCAGTGGCTCCATCACTGTGATGACGTTGTTCCTGATTGATACCCCTTGTCATGGACATGAGAATCTGCTCCCTCTACACTTTATGAGAAGCCAGGTAAAATAATTCCACCATGCCTTCCTTTTTATGAAAATGGAGCAAAGCGTGGCACACAGACATTCAATCTCCCATCGGAGATAAAGTGCCTTCATTTACTAGCTCAGAAAATCAATACCTGTGATTTGATATGAGCATTTATTTTCACTTAACTCCTTTCTATCACTGAGCCATTGGGGGAAGGCAGGAAAGCTTCATTTAGTGCAGCAGGATTTGCAGCGAATGCTGTCGAGTGAATTGCATTTTTTTGTGAGTACACATTCATCTGTCTTTCTGATATTCATCTTATGTGTCTCTGCCATTCCCAGTAGGATCAGAGAAAGGTTGTGTCCAGAGAAGGGGCAAACCATGGACCTGGGGAAAGTGTCTTGTGCTGTGGCACTGCTGCCCAGCAGCTCTTTCAGTATGAGCCTGTGTGACCATTCCTCTGAGCTGGCAGGGGACAGGAGGGCTCTCGGGTCATTCCTGGAGTCATGGAGTCTGATCTCCAGAGGAGAGACTCACATATTTAATTTAAGAGGAACAGTGTAAGAAATTCTATGTGGGAACTGTGTGGGAGAAGGCAGAAAAGAATGAGAAGAGAATCTGAATCAAGACCTTTCCATGCAAGGACAGCAGAAGCCAGGGATGTCTGTCACTGGTGTGTACTGTCTGTTGTAGCCTCTGGCTGTAGCAGAAGGGCTGCAGTATCTGTGTGCCACATCAGGGACAGTGCATTCCAGTCTCTTAATGGGAACTAGACTGGTTTCCAAAGCCGCCTGGGGCCATTTTCAAACACCAGAGGAGTCGTCCCAGCGGAGTAGTCATGTCCCTACACAGGGGTGATAACTAGCACTGGCTGCTGCTCCTAGTGTTGGTGTGGAGGCATGTAAGTGGGTGAGGAAATAAATAATAAACAAAAAAGTCAGCTTGTCAGTGTGTGAGGATGGAAATGAAGAGCACTGACCAGCGATGACCTTTTGTTTACATTTCCCTCCGAAAGGGAGAAATAATTGCAGTTTCTATGTGATGCTGCCTTCAAATTACACCCTCTCTCCCTGCTCTATTCAAGACCAGCCAGTGATGACATTAGAGTCTTGAATCAAACTAAGTGGTTACTATGGTGTCAGGCTGAAATTATGAATCTCAGAGACCGCCAGCTTGGAGAAGGAGCAGTGGCGGACACATAATTAAAACTGGGAGAGAGAATAGAAGCCACATTGTATCTGAATAGTAGCGAGATTGCACTTCCGAGGAGCGGTTACGGGAAAAAAAAAAAAAAAGGATGTGCTTAGCAATGCAGTTAAATTCATAATCAGGGAGCAGGAACAATGCACTCTGCTGGTATTTCATTGCTGGCTGTGCCTCTGCTGCTCTCTCTCCAGTGCCTCCAGTGCCTGCCTAGAGCCACCCCCAGCATCCAGCAGCCGCCTCACGGTGAAAAAAGGCACAATCCCAACAACCTCATCACCCTGCATCCAGAAGAACAGCTTTGCATGGCAAAGCGACGTGGATTTGGAGCCTGACACCATCGTTTCCCCTCGAGCAGGGCCACAAGCGGAGGTCTGATTGACGAGGGGTGCGGAGGGAAGGGCAGGGTGTTGGGAAGCAGGACTGATTTGGTAATTTCAGCGGTCATTAGTGGAGCTCATTGTGAGTTTGATAGATCTGCGCTGCTTTGTTACAGTTAAGTGGACTGATTGTGGAACACAGAAACGTTTTTAGTGACATGACAGCTAATTTAGAAAGGGGGGAGTGGTGGGAAAAGAACATGCATTATTATTCCATAATTATATCTCAGTCTGTCCCAGCCCCATGACTGACTCCCCTGAGAACATAACTCTGGTTTCTCTAACACAAGAGTGAGATATCAGCCTTCTTCCTTTGGGCTGCTGCACACTGGGTCCCAACCTGCTTGTGGCCTTTTACACATTATGCCACTGCCATACTCGTTAAACACTACTGACAGCACGATTCAGCAAAGCCTCCCATTGCCCAGGCATCAGAACCACGAATCCTTAACACAATGCACACGATTTTGTTCTTGTCTCCCATTTGATGTCGGAGGCTGCCCCTTCGTCCACCTTTGTGGCATCTGATGTGGGTTAGAGGAAGATGTGAGCAGGGAGACCAGTTCACCCCAAAGCTGGAAATGACCCATTTTATTTAGAATTGGAACATTCCCACCAGAGCTCTGGGAAGGAGCAGGACACTGCACCTTCTGCTCCAGGCACTCCCTGCTATGCTTGCTCTAAGGGAAGGTGTACAAATAACAGGTGATAAAAAGTTAGAGTAGGGTGCATCATTAAACATGGAGTTGAACCAGCAGAAGTTGGTGCTGGGGTTTATCAGCCCTGTCAAGAACATAATTTACCACATACAGATGCTCTAAAGAAGATTTATGAATTCATCTTTTATGCAAGGTGTGACCATTGGGCCAAGCTGGGGCCCTTCATCAATGAAGTGCTTATAGATGTGCCTGGCCATTTAGATCCTGTGGAATTCAGGAGATCAGAGCCTTAATGGTCTTGCAGCAGAGAGGACTGGGAAAAACATGCAAAAGGGGGTTATTTTTTATCACTAGGCTCAAAATACCTGAGCTAAATGCTCTCAGGGACAGATCAGCTGAAAGGATGGATGCTCTTTCCACCCTCTCCCAGTCCTGGCTCCACTTACACAGATAATTAAAGGCTTGCAGAGCTAGATCCCAACACTGCAAAAGAAAAATATCACATTATTTTAACTGACTGCCTGTGTAGGTAATATAAAGAAAACTAGACTATGGCCAGTAGGCAGCACAAGAATTGCCTTCCATCTTTCTTCTTTCAGACCTTTGAGTCTGCATTTAAGGAGAGAGAAGGAAAAAAAATTGAAATGCAAAGCAGAGGGCTGGGGAGTTGGCAGGAAAGCTGTGAGGGGTGGTCCTGAGAGCTCTGCATTGGGAAAAGTCCTCAGATGCAGCTGCTGCTTCATGGGAGCAGCGGGCTATTTTTAATGTGCTGCGGCTGTATTTGCACTTTCAATTGCTGTCATTAAGGAGGCAATACCCACTCTTGTAATTATTACGTCAGTGGGGTTCACTGGAGTCAGCCAACGCCTCCTTTTGAGCACCTGCTGGATGTCTTGCTGTGCTGTAGCGGTCAGGTGAGACTGTTCCAGTTATGCCAGTCTGACAGTGTTACTGGGGCTTGCACATTCCTCATGTAACCAGAGACATGCTTTGGATGGAGATCTTTATGGCCCAAGGATGGCAGCAGTTCAGCAAGCCAGACTGAACCTCTCCAGGCAAGAGCTAAGGAAAGTTTCCTGGCCACGTGGAGCATCTCTTTGCAAATCTGCCTTTGGTGTGAGCATGTCCCTGGCATGAATGTTCCCTCCTCAGAAAAGCACTGAAATAAAGGAGGAGTCCTACAAGAGTGTCCTTACTCAGGAAACTAAAAGAATTCCATCTCTGGAATCATTCAGGGTTCCGTGGTGATAGTTCCCACTTTTTGGCACCCTTAGCTAAGGCAACCCGTGGGATGCTATTTGCCCTTCCTGTTGTGATAGATGCAGGTCTTAAGCAAGGGAACAGCAAACGATGATCAGGGATTGCCAACACAAAGGCTCCTGGGCAAACTTAGAAGGAGGTGCAACTTCTTGCAGTTATGGATTTCATGACAATCCTAGATTTTTAAGAAATAGCAGAAATACATCTGTCAGAATAGACCTAAGTTAATCCTGTCTTGAGGCAGAGGGGAATTTTTCCTTGTTCCACCTCATTTTTTTCTTCAGGTTAGAAAGATGTTAATAAATTCACTTCTCCTCAGTGTTAGTCTATCTATTCTTCTTTTAAGTTCTCATGGTCAGACAAAGTGCTTCAGGCCTTAGTTGCTACCAGAATCCCTGCTTTATCAGAATATGAATTATGTGATTAAGAAAAATATTCAGAAAATAGAAATATTTTGCCAACTCTGTTGAGCTTTAATTAAAATTAATATTATACTTTATTGGAGCCGAAATTCTGAAGCATCACATGTAACTGAATATATTTAACCAATTAACTAAGTCAAACAAGGCTGTCTAAACTTAATCACAGACCTCTCCATTCCCCTATTACGTCAAGTGCTACTAATGCTGTTATACTTTTGACAAGTGGCCCCTGGCAAATGAGCAAATCAATAATGTATTTGAGCTAGGAACTGAGCACATTTGCATTTCTGCAGTGCCTTTTGCTGAGGATCTCAAAGCACTGTGGGAACTTTCAGTTTGTTAGACTTCCAGCAGTGTGGGGAGGCAGAACCAGGCGGTGGAAGGAGTCACACACGAGGTGGAGGGACAAAGGTCCAGATCCGGGCAGGGCTTGAGATTCCGCCCTAGACCCTTGGATTGGGGCAGACCTTCCTGCCCATGGTCCCACTAGATAGGGACCTCAGTTCACCCCTTACTGGGGAGTCCCATGGGATGCTGAATTCCATCTGCTTCCAGTTTGTAGTTTCCCACCTGAGGTGCTGAAGTCTCTCTCCAGGGCTGCACAGACCAAACTTTGGCTTCTTGAAGACTCAGCTCCACGATTACCCTGCTAATGCCTGCACTTCCTTGGGATTCATGGTCCTCTCATACTGGTGACAATCTCCTGAGCTCTCTCCATCATCTGAGCTGCACAGCATGTTCTATGGCCCATTCAGGCTGACATGAAGATGCAACACATCTTGGTTGACTATCCCTGTTCTCTTGGAAATGCCTTCCAAAATTTTGGAATTAGTCAAGTTTTAAATGCTCTGAAAGAACCAACATACACTTTTCATTTGGGACCTTTCTGCAATAACAGTAAATCTCATTGCTATATCAAGTCTGCTCTTGATATTCATCCTGCATTTTCCTATTATTAAAACAGAAGTCTAGGACCATATTTGAAATATCCCTGGTACAATAAGTAAAATAAGTGTTTATATAGTCACAACACTTGACTGTTTAGCCTGAAATTCGAAAGACCTTTCCAAACACTAAAGCAATAACCCAGGTGTGGAGAGCAAACATTTTTAGACACACTGTACTGGAGGAAATAGAGGCCATGAGAAATCCATGCATGATTTGTGTACTGTGATGTATTGGGTCTGTGGCTGAGCTGAGCAGAGAGTTTGTGGGATTCATTCCCCAAGCCCTAGACACTTTTCCTGCAATTTTTTAAAAATAAGTGCTGCACGTATATGGGTTTTGTTCTTTTTTTTTCTCCTGGGAAAAATATATCTACAAAATGGGTTTCCAATAATGGATCATTTATGTTATATCACAGTGTGATTAATGGATCTTTACATCCCCAGAGGGGAACAGGCTAGTGAGACTGCTGCCACACACCACCTCTTCTGGAGTCAGGAGCTCAGTTCCAGCTTTGGCAGCTCTGCGATGAACGAGAGCAGCTTCTTTGACTCCAGTGGAGTCTCTCAGGGCCAGTCCTGGTCTGGAGCCTGTGGTGGTTGATGTCCAGGAGGGCTTAAAAGCCCCATCATGCAGCAAGAGGAGGGTAAAGAGCAGTGATTGCACTCAAAGTGAACAGGCGCTTAGAGGAACGAAAGGCAAAGATGACTCGTCCCCCAGAAAGCAGTGACATCAAGGGAAGAAAGTTTCAATAACAGTAGATAAAACTTACCCATGAAAGGAAACTTTTGACTACACTGATGCTGTGAAGTTGTGTTTGGGGCCTCGCAGGAGTGGGAAGGGGGTAGAAATTAATACTAAGAAAAGGTGGGTGAGGGAATTTCTATTATTAAAGAAGAAAAGAGGTCCTGAATGGAGGCAGAAAGGGTGGTGAAGACAAACACTCCATGAGTTCCTGAACTTTCAGGGTGGGGAGTTGGAGCAACTTTGTCAAGCTGCTGAAAATCCCAGAGTCCCTCGGGCAACACCTTTTGTGCTCTGCCTCTGCAGGAAAACGGCTTTATGAGATAATGATGTTATTTCAGCACAAACTCTTTCATTTCTGCAGCAAATTAAAAGAGGAAAAAGAAGGGGGGATAGGTGGGGGAAGAAACCAATGTTATTTACTCCTCTGCAGCTGACATTAAAGGCTTCTTTAAGGGCCAGTGGGTTATTAACTTCCTGTCGCCTGCCACAATGATATGCTGTGACATATTGTCACCGCATTCCAGCGAAGCCTTAAACATTAATTGGGAAGTAAGATGAGTGAAGCGGCTTTAATGAGATACCTTGTTGTAACTTCCAACTTTACACATTATTTACAGTGATTCCACTAATGGTTCCATCCATCAGAGGCAGGGAGAGGGATTGGGGATGAGAGCAGGGGAAGGAGGGGTGAAAAGAAGGAGATAGATATCGTAAGTTGAGTGAGAGATGCAGGGAATAGGGTAGGAATAAGCTACAAGGTGCAGGACAGAGAGAGAGAAGTTGCATCCCTCTGGTGTTTCTCACCTTGAATTTAATTTCCTTCAGTCGTTTTCCAACTGCAGCAATTTTGCAGCAAGAAGATGGGAAGAGAGTTTATTCCCTAACATAGTCCCACTGATAGTCCTGGTTTTACCATGCCTGTATTGCTCCTCCATTCCCTCCTAAATCCTTCTCTGCTTTCTTCCCTTGGATGCTAACTGAAGTTGCACAAAATTCACCTTAGTTTTCCAGGGTGGACAGAAAGCCCACCCTGGCTGGATGGCCAGCTGAAAGCATGGTCATGAGGTAGTTGTTAAACACTATGGGATAGGTGTTTAACAACGTTATAGGAAGCCCAGCAAGTCAAGCAAGTCTTGTGAAGGCAGTGCAAGGACCATTGGAGAGAGTTTGTTTAAAATTTTGCTTGAAAACTAACTTAAGAACCAGATTGTCAGCATCACCTTATTGAATCCACCTCAGATAGGATGGTGTGGCTGTCAAATCTGGTGGCTGTTATTATTAATGCTGTCCAACTTAAACCTGCAGACAGCAGGTAAAATCACCAGGAGACCAAAAGTTGCAGCAGATACAGATTAATAAGGTGAGATGTGGGGAGGCTGCATTCTCCAACCTGGGCTGCCTGGTGTGATATCCAAACTTGCAGTTGTGTGACAGCACAGACACCCCATGTCAGGACAACGGCTCCCATCAGCAATACAGCTCTGCCCACCTCTGCAGGACCAGCACCAGCCCTAAGACTGAGAGTGGACCACAGCCTGACACCACATATGAACTTCAATTACAGCCCTAAACCAGTGACAGGAAAAATGCTGGGCTGGAAGCTTCAGAGGCCTGAAATCCTTGGAAGAAGGGTGTGAGGCCAGGCTAGATCCTATTAACATGATGTTTGTCTTCCATTCAGCATTGGGGTCAAAGCTGACCAGGTAGCTGATGAATGCAGTTTGCTCTCATTATTCCCTAGAAGAGTCAGCTGGTCTTGTGATTCAGGTGGGTCACTACTGCAAGGAGGAAGATTTGACCCTGTTTTAATTAGAAGGAGCAGAATGAGCTGGGGGAAGACCATGATTATAATAACATGGCCTGGCAGGGAAGTGCCCAGGGCACCAGGCATTCATTCCTAGCTAGAAGGCACGTGGATTACGTGGTTTCAGGATGCTCTCTGCACCAGCAGGTTTATGCTCCCTGTTCTGTTTTCCATTATATCATTTCTATCCTTGTTAACAGCGAAGTCCCACAGAAGCATACACAATCACAGCTAATGGATTCCAGTTTTATTCCTAGATTTAAAGTACGTTTCTGCTCGCAATACTGGGCTGGATGGCTGTTGAAATGGAGCAGACAAAGAGACAATTAATTGCAAGTATGGGTGTATAAAAAGCACCTGGGGATAGATCAGCCGGGGGAAACACATGGAGTTTAAGAGCACATGCGCATGCCAACAGCTCCTTTTCCCATGAAAAGTTGAAATTTCTACTCACAGCTACCTGTCAAGGTTGGCGTGCCTTTAATTATAACGTCTGCGTGCTTCTTTAGGCACCATTTAATTCTCTCTGACAGCCACCCATTTAAAAATAAAGGCAAACACTCAGAACTTAGTGGCAGATCGGAGCCAGGCAAGGGATGTGCTAATTGCCAGATGTTGTTCATTTGACTCTGATCCATTACCAAAATTAAAGAAGAAAGAAATGGAAGTAGGAAAAGGAAAAAATCTGCCCCGCCTCCCCTCCACTGAGCTGTCTGTCGGTTTGACTCGCTGCTGTTGGTGAACTTCACTGAGCAGAGCACTTTGGGGTGTTTCTGCATGAACAGCATCACAGGCCAAGTCACTTTATGCAACAGACTGTGGAGCATCTCTCCTGGGGTCCAGTGTTCAGCGGCTCCCAGGGCTAGCAGGGAAATATTTCCCCGCCGTGCAGCCAGCTGTAGCCTCTCTCTGACATTTCCAGCAGCTAATCTGCTTTATCAGAGATGAAAAATTTCCATAGCTGGTGGCTCAGCAGAACGGGAGGAGAAGTCAAAAACTCAGCCTGGGTTTAAAGTAACTCTTCACTTGGATGGTTGCTAACACCTATTCCTGGCACCTCTTGTGCTATTTAGTCTGGGAAAAAGGATTTTTAAGTGTCAAGGGAAAGGAAACAAGGTCAAGGACGAAGACAGACAGCTTAGATTTACTCCTAAGGCAAATCTGAGCTGGATTTGGATTTATCCCAGTAGGTTCCCCAATGCATTTTGCCTCTGTGAATCCCACAGGGAAATTCACTTATTCATTTTTTCATGGTGGATTCTTGGGGTGAGGCTCAAGTGCCAAAAAGAGGCATTTAAAGCCAGTTAAGACAAAGGGATCTCTCAGAGGGATTCACAGGGAGCTTTCAGGACAGAGAAGCTAAGGGGAACCTAACCTTTCTGGAGCAGTTTATCTCCTTCCAAGAGGTCAGTGCGTGAGGTGTGGTCCCTGGAGGGCAGGAATTGGATAGTCACCAAGCAGTAGGGCCATCATTCCTTCCTGGAGCTCCTGGGGAAGCCAGTCACGGTGGGATGTCTGTCCTGCCTCTCAGGGCTGCAGGGTGATGAGCTGGAGGGCAGTTCTTTGTAACAGAAAATGTTGTGGAAGTCTGGGCTGCACAATAGTGAGTACTTATGGAGACTTTTCCATTTGGGATTTCTTCAGCATTTGCTGTAGCACCCAGGCCACATCACTCTCTTTGGAGTGTCTTTTGCACAGCCTGGCCAGACAGGCAGCTCAGGGAGCAGGGTACAAGCACCCAGCATCATCTCGTGGCTGCTTCTAGAGACACAGCCACAGAGGGCTTCAATTTTGCTTTAAGATGAAAGGGCTTCTCTTTCAACTGCAATGTGGATCAGTTCATTAAATAAAACTCAAAAAATTGCCTGTGACTCTTGCTCCTTCCAAACTGCTTGGGGTTAGCCATCAGGTAGGGCATTTATTGTGAGCAGAGGTCAGCTGTGAAATGCTCCATGTGCAGAGCTTCAATATCCACTTTCAAAATAAAATCAAAGAAAGAATGACTGAAAATTGGGATTTCAGCTTGTTACCCTCTGAAAGGTGGCTGACACCCCATGCAGTCCAAATGGCATCCTCTTGGATGATCTGTACCTTTCTTCTTTTCCGTGGTGTATCAGATAATCCACTGAGCCTTCTTTTCCTAGCAGTTCATAAAGCTCCTGTCAACAGGCCAGGCTTAATGCAGGAGTGAACCAGAAAGGGGGTAGATCTCCAGACAAAAATGTCCCTTCAGAATAGGGCATGGCCCAGTACAGGAAAGGGCATATAACTTCATTTTGAGCCATCTTCCCTCCAAGTCAAGGCTTTCCTGATACATTCAAAGAATTACATATGTGCCTAAAATATGTAATTAGGCTCCTGGCTCACATACAGTCAGTGAGCCTAAAAGAACCAGAGCATCCATAAATATTGGAGGGATTTTTTGAATTACTCATTCCTTTAAAAGTAAAAAGTAGGACAGACGAGCTGTGAAGGAGAGAAACAAGGCAAAATTAGTCTTCTGTTATTTGTGGCTGCTCTAATCCACATGAAAAAGGTTCTGAACAGCAGTGTTTGGGTATTCCTCCCTCAGTGGGGTAAATGCAGGGAATTCATTAAACAGACAACCTGGCTGTGCCTAAATCCTTCATCTATCACAGGGATTTGTTTTAGAAAGCTCTGCTCTTGCATGAGATATATTTGGATTTGGAGTACAAAGAGTATCTTCATTTATTAACTCTCCATTCTCACCAGGTTGGCCTTCCTTGGGGCTGTCCTTTTAGTTGTCTGGGAGTTTATTCTCATAACAGGCTCATCTATTCTTTTGTCAGACATTCTTTCAAAATGGCCCCTGTGCAATAAATTGACTGAATTTGGGAAAATTCCTTCTTTTAGCTAGTCCATATGGACAAGCAAAATCCACTATTAACTGCATAACAATAAAGTTTTACAAAGATATTTCTGGCTTTTTTACCTGCTACAAATTCAGTTTAATTTTGACAATATTTTGAACCAGGCTGCAGGATGTCTTACCCATACTTTGCTAAAGAGGTCAGCTACCTTGTACGTGCCCCCATTTGCAGTCCTCCCATGTTTCTGATCTCCAAATACCATGCACAGACCACCTGGAGCAGGCAACCTCCTGTTGCCAGGCTGCAGCTGGTGGAGAGTATATTTTCTCTGCTTTTATTTTTTAATATGTGAGCTATCTATATGGGTGGGCTCACTGCTGCAGCACCACTCTGCTTTGGGACCCACCAGACGGAGCACACAGAGCTGGAGGAGTTTGATCATTCGGACCCAGAGCGAAAGGGCAGCGCTGTGTTTCAAACACCTGAAATCCTGAGTGCTGCAGAGGCACAGCTCAGACATGAGGCAGGTGACAGGCTGCTGCTTGTGCAGTGCAGAAGCGACCCCGACAGGCTTCTTTCTTTAGCACCTGTGCATTGGTAGCAGATCTCAGCTCCATCTTCTTCCATACATATGAAACTCCTTGCTGCACTTTGCACCAGAAGTCGAGAGTTATCCTAAGGGCTTTTAGATGTGATGAGTCCTTTTGCAAGCAGGCTGCAGCAGTCCATTGGAATGGTTCTTACAAGAGCTCTGGATGAAATGCAGGGTGAGTGGGGGGGGGAGAGAGGGAACTATATTATCTTTTTTCCCTAATAAGAAGTGATACAGAAAGAGAATACAGTATACAATTCACTTAACTAATTTTCTAACCACAGTCATTGCAATGTTCTCTCTAGGATCAGAAGGGACAAGGAAGAGGCAGAATAATAAATCCAGACTGCCTTTTTGCAAGCTACAGCCATATCATTATAGGAAGGAGTTTAAGGACATCCACTCTGGGGAGAAAAAATTAAAAACAGAGGCCACTTCAGCCCACCCTTGGCAACACAATTAATTAAAATTAAATTCAATAAAAAATAACTTTCAGATGCCATCTGAATAAAATCTGCCATCTAAATAGTGTTCTCTGCAGACACAAGGCTATCTGTGCTGGTGAGCTGATTTGAATGGGAAGATGCACCAACTTGGGATGCAATATATCCATTTCCCACCGGCCACTGCTGCCTGCCATGTCAGCCCACGTTTGCAGTCACCACACTTCTCCTATCCTGAGAGACATGGGCTCTGAGGAAACACGCTGTGCAGTGCAAGGTGGAAAGCAGGGTGAAGGCTGGGCACAGCTGCACCCAGCCTGGCTCCTGGGACACGCTCCAGCTTTGGCCAATTCTGCTCCTTGCTGGGTTAGTGAAGGGTGTGTGTCAGGCCTGGTTCAGCCTGAAGCCAGTGAATGTCACAGCACTGTCTCATTTCCGTCTGACATTGCACCAGGATCTGTGTGTGCACACAGTGGGTTGGGAAGGTCCTTTTAAAGTGCTGTGTTGGCCATCACATGGCTCCAACATGGAGAGGAACCTGCCTGCTGCAAAGCTGCTCTCAGCCTGCCCCACTCATCCCCACAGCTGCCACCCCTTCCCTGCCATGCCCCTTCCCCAGAGCACGGCCCGCCCTGATGGAAAGGCAGCAGCTTAACCCTCTCACATCTCTGCTGGGCAATCTCCCTCCAAAGTGGCATGAGAGTCCTGATGGAAAGTCAGTTGCCATTCAAAAGAAAGCAGAAATATCAGCTCGTTTTTTCTTTATTATTATTTTTTTGTTGTTGTTGTTGTTTGCTTTTTCTTTTAGGGGACTTTTAATTCTTTTCTGTAGTGTTCATTTACACACAACTCCCAGAGGATGAGGAGAGCCCAGATGATCCAGGCTGCACTGCATCCTTATTAGATTAGACAGCATCAGCTTCCCCCAGGCCACAACCCCAAGGACAGGGAATTACATGAGTTTTCCATCTCTCCCTTCCTGTTATAATCAATAGTAAAAAAGTGAATTGCCGATAGAGGAGGAGAGTTATGTCCCTGGAGGCACATCCCCACTCCAGAGCACTTGGTCCTTTTGGTTGCTTATAGCAACTCAGACTTTATCTCTCCTGGTTCCAGTCCTGCAGATGTGTGGTGTCATCTCTCAAAAAAAATCCCAAGAGAGTAAATCACTATCTCAGAGGTTTGCCTCCCATAAATCAGTATTACTCTTCTGTCCATACTGGGCCTGCTTTCCCCCTGCTTCAGTTTCCAGTCAATCAGTGAGAGCTGAGGCAGGATTACTGATTTTTAGCCACCACTTGCATATCTCTCACCACCAGTTTACTGTGTAACTGCATTGTTATTTAGTGATGTCAAATGTGCATCTAAGATTAGGGGAGGCAAAGCTGTGAAGGTCTTTGAAGAGCTGCTTAGGAAAGGCTTGCTATGTTGCAGATACACCTGCAGGCATGGAGGAGATGGGGAAGATTTCCTTTCTGACAGGGTCTCCAGAGGCTCTTTAGCCAAGAAAATGCAGTGCCATTATTAAAAATGATAATAGTGTCATGTAAAATTAAATGACAGGTGGCAAGCACAGTTTAGGATGGAGCAGGGGAGATGTGGATTGTTTTACTGCAGTTTGTGGATATTAAAACAAGGCACTTAGAGACTGAGCCAAGAACAGTTAGCTCACTGACTTTGGGGAAAGCTGTATCAGGCCTTAAGAATCAGGAGGATGCTGAGTTCAACCCACTGGAGCTAATCCTGATTTACACTAATATGCATGAGATCAGCTCAGATCTGTTGCCGGAAAATGCCTAGACCTACCTATCTGTATGGTTCTTCAGGAAAGAGGAAATTCAATCCTTGCATTAATATTCCTCTACCTGTATTTCAAGGGACCAGAAACATCTCTGGATCTTCAGCTTTGCATGTTGCCTCATGACACAATCTTCTGCAGGATCTGCCACGTCTGTCCAAACCAGCCTTGAGGCACAGCTGACACCCTGCACCATTATCCTCCATCTCCCTGCTCTGCCCAGGCTCTCCCACACAATGGACTGGCTGCCTCATCCCCAGTGCTCTTCTGCTTCCCTGTGAGCACCAATGGATTCATTTTATTCCTGGTGTGAGACAGGCTGGGAGGCAGGGCTGTTGAGGTAAGAGCTGTTGCAGTAAGAGCTGTAGAGGCTAAACGGCTTTTAAAAGCCACTTAATAAAGCTCAGCAGAAAATCTAAAATGAGTTAAAGGGAACTAATGTGAATCTCAATTTTTAAAATTCATAACATTTATCAGTGTCCATGTGAGGCAGTGCAACAGAGGTAAACATCGACTCCCATTGACTCCACCGGCTCCCTGCCTACACTGCTGACAGCAGAATCAGTCCCTCTCTCTGTCGCTGGTGTTACTGTCTCAGGGCATGTTAGATGGATGTCTGAGCTACCTCAGCCAGGATCTTTTCTCTTGTAAGAGGCAAAGATCCTCCACAGTCTAAAGGAGGAGGACAGAGGCACGTTCCAGTGCTCTGGGAAAGAGCATTCGCTGGAGCTCTTTTACATGCTGTACATCTCTGACATTCCCTGCAAGTTGCACGACTCCTGAAGCTGCCAGGAGGGGAGGGATAATCACCTCTGTGCTCCAGTCCTTCCTCCAAAGCAAAACGTTTCTAAAATTGGCAGTGTAGAGGTGCCAATTGTGTTTGAAGCCTGTTCTGAAATGCTGGTGAGGGTCAGAGAAATGACTCTGGAAATGTCCACTTGTTACTGCACGTACTGGGTTTGTAGGCAAATTCCTCCCTGAGACAAACCTGCCGGTCTGGCTGACAAATAAAGCAGCCCCGATGCTGACAAATAAAGCAGCCCTGAGTGGTCAGTGTACTGGTGCCTGCTGAAAGTCCCTGCTTGCAGGACTGCCCTGGTGCTCCAGTCCCGATGCCCAGCCCCGATGCCCCACCCCTGGGCTTCTGCACCTCCCCAAAGGCACAGACCCTTCACAGCTGTGCTGCTTACCCAGGAGAACTGCATGGCTGCTCCTGAGAGCTTTGCAGCTCCATGCATGGTGTCCAGCACATGGGCACCCCATTCTCCAGGGACTGGTGCCTGGTGAGTCCATGTAGCACCCAGCCCAGTGCTGGCTTATTCCTGAGAGTGTAAAAAATTATGACCCCCTTCAGCCTTGGGTAATGACCCTTGTGACTTGCCTCTGATTACCCCCCTAAAAACACGCCGCTGAATTTTTGTTTTCTGAGCCCTTTTCCTCTGTAACATCCATCAGACCACTGTCTTTTTATTCCTTCCTTCTCCTACAAAGTCTCCGCTCCAATTCGCTCCTCCAGATGAGACCCAAAGCTGCTAGCATTTATCACTGTCACCAAAGTATCCCTTTCTTCTGTTTGCTGACACTTCACCCACCGATCCCAATTACTGGCTGTCTTTTCTTCCATTCATACAAATTCCCCATGCAACTTTGGATCATCAATTTTCAGCAAATGGGCTGTTGGCGAGTGCCGGGCCCTGCCTCATCCCCCTTGGCTGAATGGTTGCTTCTGACACATGGTGTCCCTACTGCTCCCAGGCCAGATGAATGAAACTTTGTCAGGAGAACAGTGAATGAAGAAGAAAGAGCTTGTTTCCCTTCCCAGATTCCTCCTGTATTCACAGGAATTCAGCTCTTGGTGAAAAGCATCAAATGGGGTATCACAGAAGTCCCACATCCAGCACCTGGGGAAGCCCTGGCACTCAGGTATAGACCACATGTAGGGAAGCCCAAATTGCCAAAGGGAATGAGAATGGCCCTGTGATCCCCGAGAAGAGATTCAGGATGTGCATTTATGTGGCCAGGATGGCAAAGTTCCTGGTCACACAGATCTCATCAATGGGTCAAAGGGGGACTTCAGAGCAATCCTTCCTGTGCTGAAAGTCAAACATTTATTTAACCCCTTGGGACACCAGGCTAGTCCTTCTCCTCAGCCTGCTGTTGGATTGCTTTGGGGGTGTCTGGGAGCACTGTGGAGATGGTCCCAGCTAAACATTTCTCTGTTTGCATGTGTCTGCAGTGTGCTCCTCCCTCAGCACAGGCGGCACTGTGGCATTTCCAGTTAAGTGCTGAAGTCAAATGAATAGCTTCTCCACAGCTCTTTGCACCTTCCAGTGCATCCATGTGTCACTCCTGCATGTCCCTGGCTTATGGAATTGGTCAAAGGTGAGGAGCGAGAAATTTGGATGGGATTCCCTTGTTAAAACCCTGCAAGCAGGCATGTTGGGATGCTAGTAATAATCCTTCTGTTTCTTAGCATATGATAACTGCCTCCTAAAATATTAATCAAATCATGTCATGTGATCCTAAAAATAGGCTTTCCAATTCCACTCTCTTCTCTCCTTAAGGTTTCTTGTCTGTTGTGGTTTAACCTTTTCTGGCATTTCACTGATTGTAGCAACTGCTTTTCCAGAGAATTGCAAAACCTCGTGCCCTTTCCCAGTGTGTACACACCAATGTACATCCCTCACACACCACTCAGCTTTCCCATCGTTTTGGTACAAGAATCTCCTCACCAGTATGTACATACATTAATCCACCCAAGGACATCAGAGAAATTTATTCTAAAACACAGTGCTGCATAATCCCAACATCTTTTTAGCTCAACTACCACCTCAACTATCCTGGCCCCCTCCAGGACAAGTCAGAAGCTCCACCCATGCCTCAAGATTTTGGGGAAGCCGATCAGCATGTGTACCCCTGGCAGGTCTTGGAGCACCCGGACTTCACTGCTTCCTTTCTGCTGCTGCAATGCTAATGGATGAAGTTCTATAAATATTTGATTGACCTGTCACTGCCATGCTGCTCTCATTTATCACTTGCTCAAGTCGGGTCCGAATTACTTCGGAATATTTTGTGCTGTCTTTACAGAGTGTTCAATTCTCCTCCTGCCAACCCCACTGCCCCCTTCTCCACAGCACCTCCAATGCAGCACAGCACACAATGGCGCAGCTCCTGAAAATAGCCCTTCCTGGGCCAGGAAATTAAACAGAGCCAAGCGCCTGGTGCAGTGGGACAGAGAAAGTCAATCGAAAAAGATGCAGAAATAACAGACAGGCCAGGGTGATGTACGTAGGGTGAACCCACCCAAGCCTCGGTATGAGGGAGTACATACCACAGTGTATGAGATCAACAGCCCCTCTCTGCCATTCCCATAGTGCTGTGTCCCAAAAGAGGATCACGGATTTACAAGAAATTCAGGTAATTTGCTCGTCATGTTACCCATAGGAAGTGAGTAATTCTCTTCGCTCACCACTCTAATCAGAGCCTGGGTATTTTACTAGCAAGGGCTCAGGAATAAATTAGGATATATAGTCCATACAATCAAATTCTATTCTGTTCATTTTCACTCCTGTCTTCTTTAGATTTTTACATTTGGGATGAAATCAGCAGATTTTAGGGCTTGTGGAGATTGAAATGACTGTGTTTAGTGATGCAGCCCCTGCTCACGCAGAGACCAGTGTTGCTCTGCTCATGGTAATGAGCCCCCCAGGGTGCTCGTAGCTGCCCTGGGCTGCCACAAAGGCCTTTGCCTTGATCCCCCTGCAAACCCTCACTACATCTGCTCCAGCACTTCCAGGGCCAGTCCAGCCCCACAGTCCTCCCCACTGATGCTTCATAGCTTTTTACTATGGATCTACCTGCAAAATCCCAGGGCTGAGCCAGCTCTGGAAGCTGGCAAGGACTCGTGTTGGAGGTGGTGTATAAATCCCATGGGCTGAGTTGCCTCTGTACAAATAAATCCTTCTCTCAGCCTTCAAAAAACAAAAGCCTGACACATTGAACTACTTCTATCATTAGAATTACCCCTCTCATTAGCTCTCCCCCTCTGCCTCCTCCCTTCCACGTGTCAGCAATATGCCGATCCATCCTGCTTACACCAGCTCTTACCTACACTCCAATTACTTTCTCATCTCCCCCACTGGCTGTTTTCAATACTATTATCTGCTGCATTTGCTGGATCCGGCTTTCAAGCGTTTGACTGATGCCTGATTCCTGTAACCAGAACATGTCTGTTGATTGGACTGTCAATGGATTTCTTGGCAGAAAGGGCACTGGGCCTTGCAAATGTGAAACTGTATTTCAATCTCATTTAGGAGGAAAGAGAGAGGAGAAAGAAAAATACCCAAAAGCTACATTTTCACTTGCTCTCTTTGAACAAGTGCTTTAAGTAAACAAGCATTTTACCTTTTTTTAATAAGGTCATTTGTGACATCACTTTCTTATCAGAAAAAGGAACATTTTTTGTTTTGTATTTTCAGCCCATCTTTATTTTTCAGCAAATGACTTCTTACAGATTCTTCTGTGTGGAGGAAAAGAGTGGGGAGTGGAGGGGGGGGACAGCCATCCATCCCCGTCTCCTGGCTGCCCACAGTGACACCTGGCTGTAACAAGAGCAAGCAAAGCCATCTCTGGTCAGCCTTCCCCACGCCTGCTCACAGCCAGAGCCTCTCTGGAAGAATGCACCTTTGACTTTCTTAAGTAACAATGCAATTACGTTCGAAAGCTGGCAGCCAAAGTACGTGCTGAGAGATGGCTACCATTAAGAAGAAATTATCTGCTCTCAGGGAACGGCCAATTTGTTAACTTGTGAAGGAGGAGAAAGATCCCAGTTACAGACCACATGGGTGTGAGGACCATGGTGGGAGAATTGCTGCTTCATCAGGGGCAATCTCCTGGGGATTGAAGGAGTCCTGGGTGCATTTGATCTGGTGCACTTTGTTCCCTGTGCTGTGCAGGTGCAAATAAGCAGGTCCCCACCATGCAGTTCTCCTCCATGGACAGGGCAGGAGTCCCACGGAGTCATTTCATCCACGGAAGCCACTCATGAGGACACAGCTAAATGGTCCTGCTGCTGGAGACCTGAGCTCAAACACACCTGATCTGTCACCTGCCTGTGGCTGAAGGAGGCTGCCAGGATTGCTGGTATCACTGAAGTTCCCAAAGCCCCAGGGTAAGGAGCTGCATTTGCAAAACAAAGTCAAAAGCAGGGGAAAGACAGTTTTTGAGACAGGAAAGGCTGAGGCATGAATAAATTACTTGAGGTTTAAATAAAACACTTGAGGTGGGCTTCCATCAAACTGTGCATTTAAGGCTGAACAGGTGAGCTCTCACACACTGAATGTTCTTTTTCCCACTGCCTTATCAAGGGCTCTTCGATGGATAAAACCAGGATAACTGATCTGTGCAGAAAGACCCCAATTCTGCTTAAGGTTGAGGTAACCTTTGATATTGCACCAAACTGCAGAGAGCACCATGTGGCATTTTCACATCTAAATGCCCCAAGAACCCCAAGAAGCCCACCAGTGAGTTAGATGGGAAAACAGCTAAAATCACTGGTGTTGACAGGACTATCCGAAAATATCAGCATGTTCAAACTCAGAGGTTTGCTTGAGACCTTTCTGGAAGACAAAAACAATCCTTGATTGCTCAGAAATGGATCTGGTGGGCTTACAGTGCTAAATAAAGAACAGCAGAATCAGGAAGCTTTGAAGATGACAAGATTTTCTAGGTCACGTTGTCTTTTTTTCCCCCTTGGCCAATAAAGACTGTTTTGTGCATTGTAGCCTTGAGACCTCCTTCCAAACCAACCCTAAATGTTATGAGCAATGCAGTTTGACAACTGCTTAGTGGATACACACAGGCATCAGCTTTGTAGGTGTTGAAGCTGTTAGGGTATAGCTGGTAATCTGAACAAGTATGTTTTGAATATTTATTACCTTTTTAAGAGGAATGAGCTGGGGAAAAAAAATAGTCTGGAAGAGGGTTGTGCAGAAAAACCACTCCCTGAAAAGGGATGAATAATCACTTTCTTCCCTCCTACCAGACCTGATCCACTGCGCCCATCTCTCCCCCTTCCCACAGGCTCCTGGATGGGGTGAAGCTGCCCAGGGATGGAGGAGGGGATGGACATGAAACTAGTGCCTTTTCAAACCTGGAAAAACAGGTAAAACTGGACTTTGCTGCCTAAAAGCCAGAGCAGAGGCAGAGCCAGGCCTGCCATGGGAGATGGAGGAGGGAGAGTGTTGACAATGGAAGGCAGAGTGTGGTGCTGGGATTTCTGGAGAGTTAGGTCCATTTCTTCTTGTAGAGAGAATGAATCTTCTTTTTTATTGCTCTCCTGATGTTTCCAGCAAAGACATTGCACAATGACTGGTGCCTGTAGTGAGGAAAATGTAAATATGTCAGGAAACACAGCCTTAGTGTAGCATCTGTCATCCCCTCCGGGTCAAGCAGTGGTCTCAGAGGATGGTCCTCATGTAGGGAGCTCAAAGAGGGTGAAGCAAGCACATCTGCCAGGAGGCATTCAACTCTTACAGAGCTGGCCAGGAGACCTGGGCTTTCAGCTCAAAAATCCCATTCTGGGGAAGAGAAATAGGCTCAGGAGGAGCTTCTTGGCTTTGCCACTAAGACTTGAAGGAAAGGCATGGCTTCACCAGAAGCGATTTGCAATAGTCCTATTTCAGTCCTGGTACTGGACTTCTGCATTTTATAGATGTTTATGTCCAGGCCAGAACCTTGTTTCTCACAACCACATTCAAAACACTCCAGCTTCAGGCAAATGCACACTGAGGCTCCCTCACTGAGCTCTGAGGAAAAGGGGATGGGACAGGAGGCAGTTTTGGGTGCTGTGGACTTGCTGCTATGAAGCAGGGATTCTGGGCTCAGTGCTGGGAGCCAGGGAAGCTCTGTGCACGCTCCATTGGTGACCACCTTGTTGCACTGCTGGCCTGCCTGTTGCATGGTGCTGGAGGGAAGCACACTTAGGGGAATGCTGACAGAAAGGAGGGAGAGCAAAGACCACAGCAGCCTGACAAGCCGCTGCAGCAGCAGGCCAAGAGGAGGCTATTCCCCTGATACATCTCCTCTTCCCACTCCCCATCATGCCAGCAGCCTCTTTAGCATCACGTGGAGGTTGTGAGGATTCATTAGTTAATGTTTGTGAAACGCTGTGTAGATGGAGAGAGCTATGTAAGTGCTAAGTATTATTATTATTACAGAGAGTCGCTGTTAAGGCAATGGATATGCTCTTAAGTGTCATTTCATATTTAATTAACGTACAATAATTGTCTTCCTAAACCTGCAGGTAAATCTTTATTCCTGACACTTCCTTTAAAGAGACATTGCAGCAGAGCTGCTGCTAATGGGCCTCCTCCCTGCTGGTCTCTGAGGGAGGAGTGGGAATAGCTGGGAGCAGGGGAAGCAGAGCACCGGCAAAGGAAGGCAGCCAAGGCTTTTTGGTCTCTCCACCACACCTCTGTGCACACCCAGCGGCCCCACGGTGAACTGCTCTGACCTGAAAGGTTTGCTTGGCCAGCCGCAAGGGAGGTGGATGCTGTCCCCCGAGTGGAGGGCAGAGCTCCTGGGCTTTCCCTGGGGTGAGGCTCTTGGCAGCATCTGCTGAGCACTGCACGTGTCTTCTGAGTAACTAAAGACAGCTGCAGCTGTGCACCTTGTCATTATCAGCAGAATTAAAGACTTTTTTAAAAAAAGAGGATAGAGAAGCTTAAAACTGGGAAATTCCCTGCTATTTTCCAGGGACATCTTTGCCAAGAAATGGTATTCTCAGAGCTAGGCTATATATCTTTTACTGACAGAGGGAAGTAAGGAGAAATCATCTGTGGGGCCATCTGCTCCTCTAGCAAACGGGAAGGGGGAGCCACCTCTCCCACCTCCCAGTGATGTTTGCATTTTCAAGAGAGACGGGGGAAATAAAAAAAGAAGCAATCCATCATTAGCTCAGAAGTAACACGCCTACAGGAGACACAGGAAGACACCAGGCCCTTCGTGTCAGTCTTTCTTACCCAAACACCTCTTTTCCCTAAAATTTGTTGACAAATCAGTGCCTTCTATGGGCATATCCCCAAAAAGCCTAAGAGACAATTTTCCTGTGGTTGCTCCTGGGGTGCTCAGGGGGAGACACAGATGCTGTGGAGGCAGTACCAAGGACTGCACCTTCATCTTTGTGGTCCCCTTCCTGATGACAGGCAGCTGCCCAGCCCCCCCCCCCATTGTTCTCCCCTTACTCCCAGCACAAACATGCCATTCTGGTTCCCACAACAACCCTAATTTGATCATCTCAATGTTCCTCATCACACTAAGTGCTCTGGAGGTCAGAGCTGATAAAGCTCCTGCCATTGCCAAGGACCAGGCTTTGCTCCAGATCCGGCCCCAGCATCACCCTCCCTTTCTTTCCCCATGGTCCCAAAGGCAGCCGAAGTGACAGAGCCCTGGGAGCTCCCTCCTCATCTCCCCCTCCAACCTCCCTCTGCCTCATTTACAAGTCTTTCCTCCGTGGTCAGCTGGGGAGCGGAAGAGGAGAGCAAGGAGGGGAGGGCAGGGAACAGAAGAGGGATGCTACCATGGCAGGGAACCTGGGAAACCCCTGAGGGCAAGGGTGTGTGGGCAAGAGGGGCTGCAAAATGCAGGGGAGACTGAACAGCTGTGCAGGAGCTGCAGGGAGAGGGAGGATGTCAGCTGGCAGCTCATGGTGAGATTTAAAAATGTAAACTCAGATGTAAGGTCAGACTGGGGGTCACAGGAAAATCGGTCAATTTTTTAGTCTGATTTCGGGTGTAACCTCTCGTGGTTCAGAACGTAACAGAGGTCAGTGAATTGGCAAAGTGCTGTCAAGACCTCAGGATGCTCTCGTGGCATCGCAGACTGCCACAACTGACTGTTTAATTGCCAGGTCGGGGGAAAGAGTGCAATGTGTGCTCAGGGAGAGATGGAACTGGAAGGGTTGGGGCAAGGGCCAGACTGCTGCCTGAAAGGGATATTGGTGAAATTCATCCTCAGTGCAGGCACCACATTCCTGTGATTTGTGGCTAAAGGAAAAGCACCTCTGTACCAACACTTCTCACTTTCTCTGCAACTCATGCAGTTTGCAGTTTTTCCTGGATTCCCAAATGGCTTCACTTGCCGGAAATACCTTTTACCAGCTATCCACCCTAGCAGACACAGGATCTGCACTCATCACCTCCTGCTGCCCTTCCTTTGACTGTGTCAGCAGTCCTTGCCACGCAGAAGCTTTTGTACCAGTCACTGGGGCAGTGCAGACTGCCATAAACCCGGAGCTTTCCGGAGCACACCACCTCTCTGCTCCTTCACAAATGCAACCTTAGGTACCTTTTCAGACCCTGTGATTCGCAGGCTCATGATGTCCATGGCACTTCTTTCCTTCAGGAATCAGACTGATGTCTTTTTACTATCCAAAAGCCTATTTCCATGACTTCTTGCCCTGTATGTGTCCTCAGCAGATCTTTGGGGAGATGGTTTGCAGGGTCTGTCCACTTTTATTTCCTTCACAGTGGCTATAAGGAACACCACAGTTAAACCAACTTCTGGGTTGGTTTTATTCTTTGTACTCAGCTGCAGTCTAGAAAGGAGAAGCTGTGGAGATGTACTTGAGGAAGGAGAGACCTAAAGAGACACGTCAAGTTAGCATATAAAATCAAAACCTAAAACCACTAAAAGTCTCAAGAAATGGGTGACAAATAATGTATAAACTTACTGCTGACATGGTCTCCTATCTGACATACTGAATAATAGCTCGAATTTTTAATCCATCTTTGGGGCAGAGATTGAATTCTCTCTAGAAGTACATCTCATACATTTTGGATATTGCTGTTCATTAGTATTATCAATGCTCTCTTTCCACCAAGAGCTTTCTTCAATAGTCATCACCCTGCATTGCAGGTTATCCAATAGAAAATTGGAACAATGATAAAATGTAAGATAAAGAAAGAAAGAAAGAAAAGAAAGAAAGAAAGAAAGAAAGAAAGAAAGAAAGAAAGAAAGAAAGAAAGAAAAGAAAGAAAGAAAGAAAGAAAGAAAGAAAGAAAGAAAGAAAGAAAGAAAAAGAAAGAAAGAAAGAAAGAAAGAAAGAAAGAAAGAAAGAAAGAAAGAAAGAAAGAAAGAAAGAGAAAGAAAAAAAAGAAAGGGAAAGAAAGAAAAAAAGAAGGAAAGAAAGAGAAAACTTTATGCTCACATCACAGCAGATCTTAAGAGCAGATAGAAGATGATGTCACCACCAGTTCTAAAGGAAAATACAAAAAAATATCATTAGTGAGCCTGTATTTCAACATATTGTCCAGAAAGTGTTCTAGTGTCCGAAAATACAGTAATACTCAGAACAATCTAGCATTTTCAGGATTCACGTGTGTTTCTACCTGTTAAAGGCAAAGGCAAGAGAAAGAATCCAGTTGCTATGGAAATCAGGCCATCTCCATGGGAATTCAGAAAGTAGAGTATCCTCTTGGCCAGTAATTCAGTCACTGAGCAACCATTACTTGGCCATGGCATTGAACACATCTGAGCTGCTCCCAGGATATATCATTTCCCTGCCCCTACTGCCCTGTCTCAATGTCAACTAATTTCCTGAAGAATTGAGTTCTTCCTGGAGTTAAGAACTTGTTTTGTGGGTTGCTTCTATGAAAGTGTGCCTTCCACTCCTGTTATTGGGATACAGGTTTATGTGGGTGCAAAAACCAGAAATTCTTGGGTTTGCAGCTCAGTAAATTGTTTTGCTTTCACATTTGTTGCTGTGATATAAAAAAGAGTCAGGTAGTTAAGCAGGGAATAAAAGAAAATAAGGCCATATTAAAGAACAACAATAGGAAGAGCTGACAATGTTGTGCAAATCCAAGCCATGTTCAGGGCTCCTCTCTTTGACTAAGGAATATTGATGGTTTAGCTGGGGGATCCCATCCCTTTGCCCTAGGGAGGTGTCACTGGCTCTGCTGCTCCTGGGCACAGGTGATTGCTCAGAAGCTCTGACCCCACAGGGAACCCCGTGCACAGGTCTCCCTGAAGACCGCTGGTCCCCATCTCTGGTTTTGCTCTGGTGTCACAGTGTGGAGGAGGTCAAGACAAGGAGTGTCACAGGATGCTTTGCTGCAGAGCTCTTCTCTTTTGTCACTATATTTAATCAGTGCCATTTGGTCATTTAGTGGGGGCATTTGGTCCCTAGAGCCCAGGAGACTGGATATTGCCTGCTGAAGTCGAAGGAAGCTCTGACATGGCTGATGGGAAGCAGGTGATGGATTCACAGTGCTGAAAGCCCTGCTTTGACTGCTATGCAAACACCATATATTATATCTCTAAGTCCTGTATAAGCCAAGAAGATTAAAAAACACCTTGTCGGAAAGATCCTTGGTTGGATATGCCTTTGTTCAGAGGGACGGCTGCATTATGGAACAGATGCATGGATGTCATTCAGCACTGGGGAAGTTAATGGGGCTTTATTTGAATACAGCTCAGTGGGTAAGTGAGGCTCAGAGACAGAAATGTCTATCTGGTGTACGTGTGTCGGAGAACACTGCCTGACAGTGATGGAAAGCTGTTTGATGTAGTTTCATCTTTCAATACAGTTAGATTTTTAGAGCTCAGGCTAAGTTGCCCAACTTAATCTGCAATCATTTAAAGTAAGGGTTAAGTGAAGGTCACAGGCTACTCTCATCTAGAGTGAAACCTCTGCAATACTTGCGTGCTTTGACCTTTTCAGTGTTTTCTGCTTCCACTGACCAGCTGCAGTCTTTATAGCACGGTTAACCTGTGAGCAGTGTGAGGATTGGTCATCTCCCACAGTAATGCAGAAAATTTTAAAAGGTTAAAACAGTCGAAAATATTCCTGGCAAGAGCAGGTACTGAATCCCTAGGAACAGATTTTGTGTATGTGTAGCAGGAACATCCTGCTCTGCAAGGTTTGCATTAGAAGTAAATGGAAAAGAATGCAAAACAGGGCTGTACACAGATGGAACCAGGTCACATAAGTTCAGACAAACCCGGCTGCAGGTTATCTCAGCAATCAGCTCAGTGGAGAGAGAGGTTTAATACAAATAGGGATCCATGCTGTCACAGGACTCTAAAAAATAATACCAAAATAAATTCCAGCAGTAATGCAAAGCTAAGGACTCCTGTCTTTTCCAAACATCACACGTGTAACCCCAGGAAATGTGAGACTTCAACATAACTGGAGTTAATGGCAAGGAGCACTGGGTGCGTAGGGGATGGGATGTGCTGTCTCACTTCAGCAATGCTCAAAGAGTCAACTCCTTGTGATCCCTCATCTTTTTTTATGCTCTACTTTTTTTGCCCCAAGTTTATGATCCAGTTCCTAGTTTTGCAACTCTCCCCTCTACCTTTCATTAAGAGAAATGGAAAAATTTTAAACCCAGACTGCCATAGTAAGTCAAGTCTTTTGTCTTCCCAGTATTGTGTTTTCCATGGCAGGGGCTGGTCCCAGATGCCTCCTAATCATAAGCTATCTCTCATACACACAGCTTTTCAGTTTTGCCCAATGTCACAAATACCTGGAGAAGGGAAAAGCAGATAGTTTATTCTGAACACTGAGAGGGGCTTTATTTCATTGTGATACACTCCAAATATACAGAAAGGGTCAAAAGTCTCAGCTTTTGCCCTAGGAGTTCTGACTGCCGCAGGCTAAGCCTCCAACTCTGAGATCTGTGTAAGAGAGCAGTGGGAAATCACTCCTCATTAAAAATTCAAGTTGTCCAATACATTGGTCAAGGTCTGACAGAGTTTTCAGTCTGCAGTTCTGAGAAAAAAAAGAACAGAGTGGGAGGTAGAGACCCCCCCCTCTCCTTCTCCTCCTCCTTCTCCTCCTTCTCCTCCTGATCATGCCCATGAAGGGACGTGGGCTTCTCCAGCTTTCTCCATCCTGCCACAGCCAAGAAGAGCAGGAAAGTGCCATTTCCCTTCCCAGACGCCCTCTCAGCGTGGCAGGGAAAGGGCAGGCACTGATAGCGATGCTACGTGATCCGCAGTCAGCAGTTTGTTGCAATCAGAGCTTCTGCTGAGCACGTCTAGAGCCTGCCCCTTTCCTGTTAATTGAATGTAAGCCCTTTGGTACTTGTGTGTCTTTGATCTTGCTTCCAATGAGACGTAAGGCTATTAAGGCAGAGGAATGGGGCGAGCACAATGCTGGCAGAAATCTGTGTCAGGATGAAGGCACGTTACGCAAGAGACGAGGAATGAGATGGAGCATAATTTCCCCCCCGCCTTTTTCAGATCCAATCCCAATGGGTGCTTTTTAATATTCACTGGATAGCAACTACAAAGTGGCACAAGTGATGGACTTAAGGGGGAAAAAATCATGCAACAAACGCACGTAAAAAATCCCGTTTGCACCAAAACACCCCTGCATCTCTAAAGCGAAGCCTACCTGCTCACCAGGGGATATAAATGACTCCTTGAAATAAATGCACATTACTGCATTCATCAGGCAGCATTACTGAAGGATTTGAACACTACAAAACACAGTGCTACAGAGAATTGCTGATCATATTGAAAGCAAAACAATAAAAACATGAGAAATAAAAATATTCAGAGTTAATTTCTTCAATTTGTTTTGTGCCTAGAGCAGTTACTGTTTGGACTAGGGATGACTTGTAGATCTAATAGTTAGGTCTGTGATAGCAAAACCAGACACAATTTTAATAGTTAAAATGTCACTGTGAAGCATCATTAAAATAAAAAACTCACCTCCCTATCCTGGTTCTGCATTTTATCCCAGGATTACCAAAGTGGGTGCTTGTATAACATGCTACATATTTCAAAGCAAATTAAAAAATCAGCCAGTAAATGCACATAATGACTATTTGAAGGGCTGGAGGTGAATGGACTGCACCTCTGCAACAGTGTTAGGCTCATTGTAACATCACATTTTTCAGATTTAGGGATCTAAAATTATGAAGCCAACGTATCTGTTTTTGGGACCTATGAAAATGTTTAGTTTAAAACTGAAAGGACATCAAAGTTGGTTATTATTTCATTATTAAAGTTCATTGGGATTTTTCTGAAATATATTCCTAAAAAGTGGAAATAAAAAAACTGAAGAAAGTAGAAGATGACCTGAAACACTTTGATCTGATTTTGTCTGGTTAAAAACTTAAGCAAGAAAAATTTACGCTAACAGTTAAAAAAAAAAAAAAAAAAAAGCAAATCTTGTAATAACAGAAGGGCATTTTTAGCCAGAGCGAAGGACATACAGACAACAGTGACAATTCCTATGTGCTACAGATCCTGATATTCAATAAAAATCTGACCATGAATTTTAGCATATGCAATCACTGTTCCAATGGCCCTTTTCTTGCTTGTCCGCTCTGTCCACTCAGAGAGGCTGGATGGTCTGTGGTTATGTTACAGCTTATTCCACATTCCCTCTGCAGGGACCCAGGTCTCTGGTGGCACTTCTAAAGCAGGAAAACATGTTCCTGAAGGTGCTTGGAGAGGAATGAGCTCTGCCACAAGGCAGCAAACCCTTGTTCATCTGCAACCCCCCCTCCTTTTGCAGCTCTTTGGTGCAATGTCTCTCCCTGGCTGTCTGTGGACAGTCTGGATCCCGGGCCAGTGCCCCGAGAGCTCTGTCCTACAGCAAAACCTCCTCACCTGAGGCAGGACCATCCACCAAGCTCACACCATCACTGTATTTGGATCATGGACTCGCCTGCAAGCCCAGTCATCCCCTCCTTGCTGATAATGGCAAAACCCACCTATAGCAGCAAGTCCTGAGCCTTCCTTTAGGAGACAGAGGCTCCTGATGGATGGTTTGATTGTCTGTTTTCAAAATACAGTCACGTGCATGTGAAAAATAGGATCAAACTGACTTGCTTCCTATGAAAACAAATTCCAGTGCTTGGAAAGTAAACACAATTTTAAATGTTATCATCCAACTAATCATGTTTTACCTCTGTTGGTATTCCATTTTTCTGGTACGAACCTGGGTCAGTTTTGCATATGTCCAATCTATTTTATATATACATGTTCACTCTATTTGCACACTCAGATGGGAGACATATGCCTCTTCTCATTTGGGCAGGCCATAGTGTTATTAAAATGGAAATGTGCAGGCTTTGGGATCCAACTGCAACATATGTTTAAAAATGAAAGATAATTCTTTACTTGTAACTACCAGAAGAACTCAGAGCTTTTGACTCCATGTATAATTACCATGAGACCTTAACAGTTTAATTTGTTAGGTAATTACATGGTTATTTTTTGTTCTATAAAAGGTAAAGAGGTAACATTTAATTTACAGGGTGCTGCATAATCCTGTAATTACTCAGTAATTTCCGTGTCGTCATACAATAAAAGCAGGGGCCTTTCCGTGGCCCAGATACGACATGAAGGAAAGTCAAACTGAACTCAGCATTGTCAGGAAAATCAGGGGAATTCTTGGCCTCCTTCAGATATGAAATTGAGAGAATGAGGAGCTGAGAAAGTGAAAGACATGGGCCTTAAGTGCAATGGCAGTGGTTGGCAAATAAGGAATTTCCCTCCTGGGTTGGTGCCATCTCTTGCCCTGTAGGATGTTGGAGAACTGGCACTGCCAGGGGTTCAGGCTTTCCATGCCCCTCTTTTCTTGCTCTGTGCCTTTGCAGCCCATCTATTAGAGCTAATGCCTAGAAGAAGGGCCTGTGACATGGGTTTTGTTTCTATAACTGGCTGATTATTGTTTCTATTACCCAATAACTAGTTTGGCTGTGAGGATAAGCTCTCCAATTCTCCACAGAATGAAGCAGCAGTGATTACAAGAAAGATGGCAATTTCTGACAGAAATAAACTCGGAGCTCTTGTTAAGAGCCCTTCCCTCAGTCCTCTGAGTTGCTTGACCTGGAAGTGACTGCATTGCTTAAATGACAGGTAGGACATTTCCAACCCTACAATGTCATGCATGTTCTCCTTGCTCCTTCCACATTGCTCTCAGGATCCCCCTTCTTCCCCTGCTCCACCAGCACAGCAGTCAGGCCTCCATTCAAGGTGTTTGAACATGTTATACTGCCCTTTTCACTTTTCTGCAGATTTAACCACGATATCCTGTCAAACAGGGCTTTGGCAAACACAAATATCCTATTTACCCAGCAAAGACCAGCCAAAGTCTTGTTACATCTGCATCATTTTCCTCTGCAAATTGTGATGTGTCCAAAAAGGCCCTTGCAAATGACAGGATCTATCCCTTGATCAGCACCGGGCACCTGCAGCTTCCATCACCTTCAAAGGCTCTGGGGACACCCCCCAGGCTCATGTTCCAGCCTGTGGTGTGACATTTGCTCTCAGGCAGAGCAGCAGTGTGAGAAAGTTTCCCTCTCCAAAGTCCCGTGGGAGGATTTGTCCTGGGCTGAGTCCACAGTGAGGAGAGCAGTGCACATTTATATAAATAAAAGCAGCACCTGCAGTTACTAACAATAAAATAAAGAGCCTATTAATCTTCATGTTTCAGGGTATCAGTGGCTAGTGCTGGGAAATCATCTCCCCTCAGCCTGGGATAGCAATGTACAATTGCCTGGCTACAGGCACCACAATCTCTTCCCTTCCCTGGACTGTCCCTTTTCCTCTCTGGCAGTGTCATTTTTTCCATGCTGTCCTCTGAGCTGCAGTGAGATCCCACGTGCTGAAAGAAGGTATGAGAGGGCAGTAAACATGATTTCTAAGGTGCAACACTCACAGTGCACACCACAGCCCTGGTTAAAAAACATCCTTGTTCTGCCAATGTGCTTTATGCTTCCACTCCCCTCTGCTCTTGACACAATAACCCATAAAAACTGTGGTCTAATGCATTAATAATGCACGAGTAAAGGTCCCAAAGTGGCCATTGACATTATAGCCATTAAGGTGCAGTGTGTCAATAACAATGCATAGCATGAGAGCAGACACTCAGCCTGTGTGTGTGAGCACACATCCCCTCTGCTGTTTAATCCTACGCAGTGATTTCCAAGTCGCATCAGCTTCTCTCAGATCTTGGGGGACTAACATGACAAGAATCCCCTACGACTGCTACCCTGTGCATTTAACAAGAGCTGCTTCAGCCTGGGAAGGAGAGATTCTGAGCCTGCCTCCTCTCACACGTACTGTAATTTATTGGGCTGACAGAGCCTGACCACAACAGTGTTCTTGCACTGTTAATTTCCATGGCATTTGCTGTTAACATGAACAGAGCAGTGCCCTCCTCTGGGATGCCAACACTCCATAGATCTAGGCGTCTTCCTCAGAGATGGAGATATTCCATGTAGGCCTATAAAAAGGAAAATTAATTGTGTCTACACACCCACACACTTTCTTAAAATACCACTAATATTTTACATTTCTCCAGCGGCTTTTATCCTAGAAGTTTAGGAAGCACTTTGAAACCTTAAGTCTACAGATATCACCCCCCACTCCCTGAGAAAAGAGCCCTCTCTGCTGTTTAAGGCAGCAGCTGCTTGGCAGCATCTCAGAGCCATCAGCAGGTCAGGACAGGACGTGAAGGTGTCTGTTCATCTCTTAAAGAACAGCTGATGAGCAGGAGGCACTTTAAAAGAAGCAATATAAAGGATCAACACCTACCATATTATAAGGCCATTTAAAAAGAAGTCATTTTGGAAAGGAGCAGGTTTCTGTAATATCTCTAGACTGCCCCAGTGTGCAGAAGAACTGCAGGGTAGCTGGGTTAGCTGTGCCATGTGCCGGGAACTCAGCAGAGCACACTAGGCCCCTGGGTCATTAGGGGATCAGGTTGCACAAATTCATAATTTGGAGTGTTGTTGTACTACTCCTCTTACTTTTTCTACCCTTCCACAAACCCTTGGCTTTAAGCCCTGGGCTCACCCATTCTCCAAGTGGGCTTATAGATATTAACCTAAATACAGTTTTAAGTTACAGGATTTCTTCTTCTCCTCCCTCCTTGGAGGTGGGGAAGCAGCCCTGTGAGCACTCCTATGAGCTTCTTGGCTAGGGCATCTAGACTTCAGTGCTGCTTGCCCACACCAGAGCCCCACACCTCAGGACACTCCTGAACTCCCCCTCACCTGGCACACTGTGCACCTCCTGAAGGTGCAGGGAAGGGCCTGTGAGCCTGGAGCTCGGACACCCAGTGTGGCTGCTCCCCCCGTGATGCCAGGGGCTGCAGAGTGCAGAGCAGTGTGAGCAGTAACCAGAGGCTGCCAGTGACGTGCAGGCACGAGCTAATTTATCTGAGCACTGTGCACGCTCCCATCAAGGCTCCCTTGCTGTACACAGGCTTCAAGCAAAATGTAGATGCTGGCTGTGAAAGGCAACAGGCAGTGCTGCCCTCCTGAACGTGACATGAGCTGGCTTGGGGAATATATAACAACTACAAAAGTCATTCCTAGAACTTGTAGAAAGATTTACAGGCTGCCCGTCCAAGCATGAATGAGCACTGCTTCTTACTGAGGATGGGAGCAGACTGTTGGAAGGAATGAGAAGGAGCAGGAATCAGATTGGGGCAGGAGAAATCAGAGCAGCCCAGCAAAGGGGAAAACTGGGCAGCTGTAAGTGAACTCCAGAGACAGAAGGGGACAGGCCTGTCAAACATAGTCTAAAACTATCTTTTACAGGGTAATCAATCTCCCCAGAGGGACTAACACTCAGGAAAAGAGATAAGCATCTCAGGCTAGAGGCATCAATGGCACTTCTGTATGGCCCATCTCAAGCCCCAGTGACTCCCTCTGGGACACAGGAGCCCAGTGAAGGCACCATTTGCTCCTTACTGGGCCAGAAACTGCCAGGAGAGCTCTGGCTGCAGAGAGCCAGGCTTTTGTCACCACTGAAATGGGGACAGTGCAGAAAGAAACTCTTTTGCCCCTCTGAGAAGGCATGTGCATCTGGGCTGATGAGCCACAGCAGTGCCTTGGATCTTGCTGGTTGACTTCCCCTCACCTGGTGTTGGAGCAAAGGGAAAACCGAGCTGACGTCCTGAAAGGGCCAGAGCAAATTACAGCTTTCTGCTCTGCCCTGAAGTGGCAAGGAAGGAGAAGCACATCATGTTGCTGACCTGCAGCAGAAAGGACTGACAGTGAAAGAGGGATCTGTCTGGCTGCCCCGTGACACTGAATTTAAAAAAGAAAGATTGCTCAGTCCAACCAAGCGAGAAACCTTCTGCATCTTCCCAGAATATATTTTCATGACTTGGTTAACCCTGTGATTAACCCTAGGCCAGACATCAGAAACTCTGCTCACCAGAGAAGGAGGAATGTGGAATATTGCTGATTTCATTCTGAGACAGAGAAAAGGCCAAGCTACAGGCATACTGACATGATCAGCCCACTCTTAAATTTTAGGGGAATAATGGTGCACTGTAGAAAGCGTGAATCAGACTTCCAGAAGCTGAAGAAAGGTTAGCAGAAAGCAAGCAAAATGCTTAGCATAGAACTTCCCAGTTTCATCCACACAGGCTGCCAAAAGAGAAGAGGAGAAAGCGGGAGAGCAGGGGTTTGAATCAGAGGTTATTCACTGTGAAAGAAGCAGGAACTGTCAGGTGCCATGCACAGCATCTGGCCCACATCCTGCACTGTCAATACAGCCAATGATATTTTAAGCAGATCGACAGAGATGTAATCAGGATCAGGAGAGGGCAATGTGCGTATTTGCTATAGGGAAGGCAGTCAAACACTTCTTCTGCACATCAGGGGAATCACTGACTCCCACGAGTGGAACATCCTCCACAAAGTACTGCTATTTTGAACTTTGTGGGTTGCTGCCCATCACTTCTGAACTTAGTGAGGTTTTATAAAAAACCACAAGGATATTGAAAGCATTCTGCTCCTAAGAAAATCAGTAAAAAGCTGAAGGCTTGTGATTCACCCTGAGGAACTGGAAACAGATTTCAGCTGGGTCAGCCCCTGGCATGAGATATGTAAAAGGGAGCCAAGCCGAGGATGGGAAACTGTAAAAGTTGCTGTGTGGAAGCAAATGCAAGTGCTGGAAGCGACAGGCAGTGTATTTTTAAGTGTATTTCCAGGCAAGTAGGACACAAGTAGTAATGCAGCTCAAAAAATGCTAAACAGGTGTTTCATGGCCTTGGTGCTCTCTTTGACACCAAGCGATTCACTGCGCCGCTTGCTGGGGCTCACTGAAGGGAGTTGGTTTTCCTTTGCAAGGCTTCTTGTTTTGGTTCTTGCACAGATGCCAATGTCAGCATGATGTTTGCTTTGAGATCACACCAGAGGGTAAAATCACTCTTTGTGTTACATGCAGGGGACTTCCAAGGGGATTTTGGTAAAAATTCTACAGAGCTGCAATTTTTTTCAAATTGTGGTGACAACCACATTTGACTCACACCTCCTACCTCAATTCTGTGAACAAACTTCATGTGAACTTTGAGTTAATTGCCCAGACACAGCTGGTCTGGCTTGCAGTGCCACTCTGCATACTTCAAATGGCAGTAATTTCTAAAGGAGAAAAGGGATGCTGGATTTTGCTGAACATGAGGATTTTTGCCAGCTCACTTGATCCCAATGCCATCATCTATGAGAAGCTCTTGCTAAAAGAGTTTGGCACACTGGCACTCATCTGGACACAATGCCAAAGGACCTTGGACAACCTGTGACTGCTGAAATACTGCCCAAGGACACATCCTCTCTGCTCCCAAGGCTGTGGCTGTCTGGAAAGCATTCACCCACAGAGAGGATGCAACTGGCTTCAGCTACACTCAGTCTCTGCATACAAGGGTCACTGTTGTGGTTTACTCCACACACTTCAAGGCCTGCTAAATATTTCTCTTTCACCTGTTTTCATGGATCCTGGGAAGACCAAAGAGACCTCTGTGTAGGTTCATCCCTGCTCTCTCAGGAAGCACAGCAGGTGTGCTTTGGTTTGAGCTCTGAGTGTCTGTTCACACAGAGTTCGAGCTACATGCTCTGTTTGGTGCCAAATGGCAAAGGTTGCAATCCTAGCATCAGAAATGTACACAGAAACACTAGAGGCAGGGAAGGACCTTTAGGTGCTTTAATCACCTTTATATTCTGTCTCCTGATATGTGCACGAGGCATGGTGAGATTCTTTGATACGAGACCTCAGCTCTTTGCCCACAGTCTTTCAGTTCTGGAAAAAATTTGCAGGCCAAACCCCAAATACTAGTCCAGCAGCTATCCTTACTGAGGCAAAGATAAGACAAGACAGAATAAAGAATGTGGGATATCAGCACCTTCAACTATCTTGCTTAGAGCTATCTAGTTACAGAGGGACAAACGAGAAGAAAGGCAGCAGCATGGTCAGCCCTGAGTAACTTGGCTTCCCCCATCTCTTTTTTTGAACCCTTCCCATTATTTACTTTCATGGCAATTCTATTGATTAATTATAAATGATGCAATCAAGGCCCCTTCCATTTATGTCTATTCCAATAACAGAGTTCACTGGCCCCTGCCCAGAGCACCCTGACTTCTGCCAGCCCACGTGTAGCTCTGGCAGCTTTCTCCCTTCACCCCAAATGATGGGTTGCAGCCATGCAGCCCTGCAGAGCTGGCCAAGAGAAGTGCCTTTCCCACCTCTCACCAGCACAACACTTCAGGGAAGGGGGAAAGCACAGTAAGAGGTTGCTGAGAAATGACCATGCGAAATGGGATTTCCCCAAGTGAAGTTCCACTGGCAGAGAGCCTTCCATCTGAGAAGTGTCCCCCATCGCTAGGAATTGTATCCACGAGGATGGAGAGAGCAGCTCAGATGGCTGACTCCCTCGCTACAGAGAGCTGGCAGGCTGCTTAGTTCAACTGTTTGCTGTTATTTCTGCATGGCACACGACTGGGCACATGGAAATCTTTCTCCTCTGTGGCTGCCTGACAGACCTTTAAAATAACAGCTCGAACCAAACAATCACACGACCAACAAAGCAGGAAAGAAAATGCTTTCCAGAATGAATAGAAGAGACTGCTTTTTTTTTTTTTTTTTCCCTTTTGTGAATACCAAAGGACCATTGAAGTTCAGCAAATCAGATTGGAGCAGTTTAATGGTATTTGTGCCACTGTGGTGACCCGGGGCTCCAGGCAAGAGAAAGGCTAAGTGGTGTGTAAAGCACTACTCCCTCCCTGCCCAGCTCCTGGCTCAACATGCAGGATGAGGCCATGGCATGTGCAGTGGGATGCTCCCTCTACCTGCACTCTGTCCTGAATTCTTTCCTGAATTCTTTCCTCCAGGCCTCATTCCCTGTCCCTCTGCACTGGTGGGGAGGAGATAGATTAAGCCCAAGAAGAAGGGAGGGGTGAAGGGTGTTTTAAGATTTGGGTTTATTTCTCATTATCCTACTTTGATTTGATTGGCAATAAGTTAAATTAATTTCCCCAAGCTGAGTCTGTTGTGCCCATGATGGCAGCTGGAGAGTGATCTCTTCCTGTCCTTATCTCAGCCCATGAGCCTTTCATTATATTTTCTCTCCCCTGTTCTGAGGAAGGGAGTGACAGAACAACTTTGCTGGGCAGTTGATGTCCAGCCACGGTCAGTCCACTACAGTCTCCAATTAGCACCAGTGAATCATTTTCATGAGCTGTTGGTGCATTGTATGAGCAGATGTGCTCCTGCAGATTCTCACAGGTCAGGCTGTGAAAACCAGGCACCTCTTACCACCAAAATTTTTTATTTGGATGAGGTGGAATGAAGACACTGGACTACCTGGGTTCATGATAAGGCAGACCAGGAGTTGCTTGCAAACTGGGTGCCTTCAGGAAAAGATACCAAAGTGTTTAGAAGGACAAGGAAAAGCCAAGGAAGGAGGCCAGGACACTGGGGTTGAGAGGGTCGATGACACAAAATCACAAACCACAGCTGGTAATTGGGGCTTGTGGCGCTGTGGAGATTAGAGACTCAGGCAAATAGGACCAAAAGCAGGGAATTTAAAGGCAACAATGTGATTGGACCTGAGCAGGGATTTATAAATGAAGACCTGGAAATCACAAAAAAGCTGAACGGTTTTTTCATTACCCATCTAGCTCCCAGCGGTGACTCCTGGCTCTGCAGAAAGCAAGTGTGAAGCACTTTTGCCAGCCTCTGTGAATTAGTGGGGACTGACAGAGGTCAGTGGCCCAAAAACCAGATGGCTTCACCCAGACTGGGAAAGGAGGTGACCTTAAACCTGAGCAGGACTTAATCCTCTGTCCAACAGTGGAAGCAATGCAGTCGTCGTAACAGTGTTCAGGATCTGTGTGGCTTCACATCTCTGATGTGAAGGATGATCAGATTGAGAGACAAGGTTTGGCCAGCTCTGGTAAACTGGGATTTGGCCCTGCACTTCCCTGGGATTTTTTTGGGTTTACAGACCAGGCTTTTGGTGTGCTCATAGTGTGCAAAGGGGATGGTAAATAGATAAAACTACATGGCAACCCGAGCTCTTAGCATACACACCTCAAATTTGTTAACACTCACTTAAAAATTGCCAGCCCTCAAGAAAAAAACTTGATACTGTGCAGAATTTTCAGAGTCTCCAGCGCAGCAAAGTCAGAGCTCTGCTCTTAGACCAGATTATAACAAGTGTTGAGCTCAACAGGCAGAGAGCGGCTTCATTTTGGCAGGCAGCCTCTGGCAGAGCTCTCTGTAAGAGCTGTCTCCCTGCCCCTCTTCCTGGGATAAGCACTTACTGCCTCTGTGTTAACTTCTGCTGTCAGTGTGGAGTCTGATGATAAATCACTGTCTGGGGAATGGAGAGCATCGCAGCGCAGACAGAGACACCTTACCCAAATCTCAGCCTCAGGGGTCACATCCTCTGGCAGGGGAGCTGTGGGCACCTTTGATTGCTGCAGCAGGCTGGAGCAGTAAACATAAGGGCCAGAGCTCAGATCATGCCCTTATATTTTCCAGCACAAACCTCCCCCTCTTTGTGCAACATATACCATCAGAGTGAATCAACTGATCTAGGTACTTTGTTTTATTGAGAAAACAGAAGGCTGTGACTTTCTTAGAGGAGGAAGGAAAGGGCTGACTACCCACCCTTCCTTCTGAACAAAATTGCAAAGCAAAAGCACTCACATCCCCCTTGCTATGAGACCACCCAGCCTTTACTTGCACAGGTATTTTGCAGCCTGGGAACTCCAGCCCAGCTGCTGTGCCAGGTCCCTTTGCAGGCAGGCTGGGATGTCACAGCTCACCTCCCTCCTCCAGATGTCTCTCAGCAGTGGGAACCAAAGCCCACAGGTCTAGACAATTAAATCAAGGTACAAACTGAGGAGGTGAGTGTGCTCCCACGTTCCTTTTAAAATGTATTAGCATCACCCGAGGGGGCTGGAAAACAATAGGCTTTGAGGAGGAATCCTGATGGGAAAGGAAGATTGTGTCTTATTTGAGAAGGATGGAACTGAACAGATGTGGTCAATGCAAAGGGTTTAATTTCAAACAATCATCATCATCATCACTATCAACCTCAAACTTCAGGGCTTCCTTAGTTGAAAAATAATACAGCTCATTTGGTGTCAATAAATCTAGTCCCTGAGTGGGGAAAAAAACCTTAAATATTTCAGCACTTTGGGGCTGACTCATGCTGAGCTTGAAATTTGGAGGTTTGCAGCAAGAATTCCAGCCATGCTTGAGCTTAATGAAAAAGTACACAGGCAGTATCCTTAGGAGCTAAACTGGCTTCTGCAGCCAGCAGGTTGGATTTTCACCATTGCTGCAAACTTCACTTTCCAGAAAGCACTCCCCACCACATCCCATGAAGACATGAACTTCTGAGGCTTCAAGGCTTCAGTGTTTTCGTTCAGGGGCTCACTGATCCAGGGCATGAAAGCAGAAGCCTGTAGACACTTAAATAGCACCAAAACAACACCCCCTCCCACGGACAGTCCCTTCGGTCTGGGAGGATTGCATTGCATGTGCTCAACTTCTGCACTGGACTGTGCTGAGCAGTGTGGAAGGTGATTGGGCACTGTGAAGGTGAGGTAAAAGATCCTGCAGAGGAATGATCAGAAGAGTAAAAGATTCTCAAATGGACCATAGGAGGGAGGGACCTGGGGGGAACCCATCATAAAACCCATCATGATGGGAGATAAATGGGGAGCAAATCGGGCAGGATGCTGTGGCAGGATCTGAGGACAGTGTTCAAAGGAGGGATCCCAAATTGGACAATGGGACTTTGCTTAGTAGTGACAGGACATCGTGTGGGCCAGAGGCTGCCTGGGAGGTCAGCAACAAGGCAGCCAGCAGTTCCCTCAGGACAAAGCACACACCACGGGGAAGGGAACTGCAGGAAGCGTCTTTTTCCCATGAAACACGGGAGCTTTCTCCACCATGGAACTGACACTCTCAAGAGGATGCTCAGCCCTACCTTAATGGTATCTGTTGTTCTGCTGGTTAGATGAGAGAGAATCAGGGGATAAGTTTCTTTGGTTTCTATTTGCCCATGATTTTGCAAGCTGACTTCTCAGACGTAACAGGGGAAAGCAATAGGGATAAGGGTCCATCAGGTGAATTCAAAGCAGACACAGATCAGCTCAAACATATCAAGGTCCCAGGCAGTATTTGGAGCTGTTGTCACTGACCAGGCTTGTGGTAATGAATTTTTTACTCTAGGGATCAGATGTTCCCCTCAGTTATATTAAATTGATTTCTCCTCTTGATAAAGCTGAACTTTCTTTCCCTGAGTCAGAACTTTGGCTGGGGGAGAGACAGAGGCAGAGAGAGGGTCTGGTACCTTGGGCCAGACCAGAAAGGAGGCAGTAGGAATCTGGATGGGGCTGATTCCTCAGATGGTACTGAGATTAAATGGGACAAAGAAACAGTGGCATTAACAACAATAGGATTTGTAAAACTGCATTTTTCTACATTTCTTCTCATTTATCCTTTCCTCCTTGAAAGCTGGGGACAGAATAAAAAATACAAAAGAGAAAAAAAAGAAAAAAGTTAGGCCCTTGCAGCAAGAATACCAAAAAAAAAAAAAAGAGAGGGAAGGAGAGAAAGGGAGGGTCTGTTGGAGAGCATCTCTTTCCTTTGGGCACTGAAGTGTTCTGACATCAAACCTTGTGTCCTCATTAAGAAGCCCTGTGTCTACCGTTGTGACATCTTTATTCACACACCCCAAGACTTCAAAGACTTCAGGATATTTCCTTGGTGGATTTAACAAAAAAAAAAAATCAGGAGATGAAACACAGGAAAAGGCAGCCTGGTGCATTCTTGTTTTAATTAGATCTTGGGTGGAGGAAGGGGGGTGAGGGAGGAACAGAATCACTGAGATGCACATTAAGGTGTGCATGCAAACACACACACTCTCTCACACTCACAATCTTGATCACTGGGACTCACCTTCTCTTCTTTCACAAGCTTTTGGAATAGCAAACAGACCCTGAATCTCAGAGTAATGATTTTTTTCCAGCCTCTAAAACAGATCCACATTCATCTCAGGAATAGGGAAGTGCTGCAGGTGAAATACATGTTTCTGTTGCCTAAACAAAAAGCTTCAAGTGTAACTAATGCAAAATTAAGCATGGGGACAATAAAAAAAGGCATTGAGGGCAGAGGAGAGACGATCTAAGCATTCATTAACAATGAAGTGTGAGTCTAGGGAGAACCGTTCCTGTTTGGCTAGTGAGTTGTCTTTTTCTTTCCCTTTTATTAAATGTACTATATTCCTGTGAATTTCCAAGCCACTTGTATGACCTATGAGTCATTGGTGCTACTTGAAATCGTTCCCCATTTGGCTTGAATATGTAGGTGTTACCACGTTTCTTGGCCCCAGCAGGATGGCACTAACTCTTCATGCTCGGCTCTCATCACCACTGGAACTCCCTGTAATTTCAAAGTGAGAAGCTTGGGCGGGGGTTAGGGGGGTGGCTTGGCAAATATTCTCTACACTTCTCTGAAATTTTGTCTTTTTTGGTTGCTGCCTCACCTAGCAAAACTTCTTCCCTTGAATGTTCGTGGGAAGAAAAACCACAACGAATTGCATTGGAATTAATTCAGGGCAGTTTTAAATGCATATTTATGAATCTTTCTTCTCAGTATATAACCAGTTCTAGGACCGAGACAGCTTCTTCTGGCAATGACAAAATATCAAAAAATAATTAAATATATAACTAAAGAAAATTAAACTTTGCCTCTTTACAGCTGAAATGCTCTTGGGCCATTTCTCGGAAGAGACAGGGAAACTCCCAGCTTCTGATTCCTGCTTACTATGTGTTAGAGCCCAAATTTCTCAGGGTGTCTTAAACTGACACCAGCATTGTTTCCAGCCCTCAGGACAAAATCTGCCCCCGGGGGCAGGTGGATAGGAATGGGAACACTGCTCTCTTCCGAGATGTATCAGGAATTTTCCCTAGGTATTCCCTTATGGAAGCACCCCCAGACGCCACGACTGCACTGGGGGGTGTCCCCACAGAGGGCACGCACACAATTCTGGCACGTGAACAAGATGACTGCCATCTGCAAAATCTAAGCAGCGTTTTTGAGACAGCTAAACACAGCTAAAAACAAAAAGAGAAGAAAATCGCTCCACAGCCCTGCTCCTGTGTCAGGGCCGGATAATCTACTCTCAATTACAGCATTATTAACTGAGCCCTACACCTGGCCCTACTCGTTTGCAGCTATTCCTGTTGACAATGGCACTGATTAGCTGGTACAGCCATGAACTGGGGTTATCCCTCCAGTATCTACCACCCTCCTACAATTCACATTTCACAGGCTGTGCTGGTTTGGAGGGAGGGAGCAAGGTTTGCGCAGAAGCAACATGAGATTCAGAAGACACCAGCAGTACCATCAAGCTGCCCCCCTCGTGCAGACCAAATCCACCCAAGGACAGGGTAATAACTCCCCCAGCAGGCCTGAATTCGAGTTAATTACAGAACCAACTGATGCCTGATAGAAACAAGGCAGATCCACACCTCTGCTCTCCCTTAGTAGCCCGTGGCTGCCAGCCAGTGAGAAAAGTGTGGGTATTGATTTGATTATCTTGTTTGTCCACCTAGACTTGCTAGTTGCATCTGCTCTTCCCAGTTCAAATGAAGTGTTTTCTGCTGATTAATTAATTTTAATTTGTTTTTGCTTTAAGTGCAAGATTTGGTTTTTATTGACAAGTGAGTGCCCATATTCTGAAGCTGCCACAGTTAACAGGTGCCCCTGAGCTGCTCAGAGCTGAAGTTCTCCCACTTTGCTAAAAAGTACTTTATGTATCGACCGAAACCTCTCCTTTTTGCCTGCGTGGTTTCCAGAAAAAACAAAACTGCATCATTCAACAGCTCATCTCATGGATGGAGGCAGCTTGGAGTGCTATGGGAGTCCTTTTGTGCCAGGCCCTGGGGTTCCCTCACCCCTTTTCCCCAGGTTCTCTCTGGTGCACGTCCAGCCACGCTGCTTTTGTAGCCAAGGAGGGGGAGATCCCCCAGCTGTGAGCCCATGACTCCTGCAAAAGCAGGACACCATTCCCAGTTACACACCCATGGCCACAGCCCAGGGGGCGGTGAAAGGGGGCAGGCCAGTGAGGTGTCACTCCTTTCCCTTCAGTTAGTACCGCTGAGACGTTTGCACTACATTCTGTCGCTAAGGCCAGAGAAATATGAATAATGAAATGCCTGGCTATCGGTATTTTGCCTAATGCTCCTAAAACACACGAACAAGCTCTAAATGCCAGCAGTGCAAGGAGACTGGTAGTGAGAGGGAATTTATGGGATAGCAACACCCATGTCTGGCTCGCTCCTGCTGAGGGGAGCAGGCTTTGTCAGTGCCAGGAGGCAGCTGTAAAAACCTGAGCCCTCCCTGCACATTAGCAGTGTTTTACAGGGGATTTGCAAAGGAAGGAGATAATATTTACCTTTCTGGCAATAGAGGGAAACTGGTGGGAGAGGAGATTTTGGGAATGTCCCAGCACAGATCAGGATCAAAGGCAGGACAGGAATGCAGCCCAGCAACCTGCAGCTCTTCTGGGAACCCTGGCACAGTGAGAGCCATTGGTGAATAATGAACACTCCCTCAGTTTTCGTCTTTACCCAGAAACGTGCAAAGATGGACAACAGTCTGTTTTGACCTGCCACCTTTTCCCCAGTGTCTTCCCTGGGGAAAGGGAGCTGTGTTTTGTATCCTGCCTTCCCAAACAGCAAAGAGAGATGTTGCTGTGATGTTGCCTGAAAACACTGTGCTGCCCGAAACTTTTCATCCCACTGATGAATTAGCTGCTCAGTGGAAAACAATTGGGCCAGAAAGAGATCTCAGCCAGCCACGGATATCATCAGCTCAAGATATCATCAAAGTCAAGCGGGGGCTGCTGGCCAGGTGTATCTCAGGATTATCTCTTTACCAGGGATTTCTAAATTGCCCCAGGACATCCATGTAAATAAGGCAATCTGGGCTAGATGCCTCTTTAGAGGGATGGTGGCTCTGCTGGTGGGCCAGGATGCTGCTGGGGTCTTGGGTGATGCTGTGCTGGGACATCCCCCCCAGCCTTGGTCTGATCCATCCAAGGCTCCCACCAGCAGCAAAGCTTATGGATGCGTTTGTGGGTGCGAGGGATGGGCCAAGGGAATTAGAAAGTTAGAAGATGAGGTGAACAGCAGGGCACAGAAAAAGACAGGAAGATTAATGGCAGGGACACAACCAAAAACAAAAGTTAAAATGGAAATGTTAATCATTTAAAAGAGGGTCTCAGTGGAATTACTTGCTTTATGGCTCAGAATAAAAAATAGAAAGGGGAAAAGAAAGAGGAGAAGTCCCACTAAGAATAATTTAGTGCTTTGTGTAATGAGCTGCCTTTCTTTTTGGTAGTTCCCTCTGGTGTCTTATCACTTACCCTGTGATTGACTGAGTCCTCTCTTTGCCTGCTCCTGCTAAATGGTGATTTGCCATCTGGTAGTCATAATTTCTTTTCTTTCATTTTTTTTCCTATCCTATATTCTTTTGTAATTAGAAAATAAATTACTTTTTTTTTTTTAACTGAAAAAGAAACATGTCTAGCATATTACTTACAGATGACAGTTGGTGTGAGCTCAGCAGCAAGGCAGAGGGAAAGGACTTGACTCCTGTCTCATTTGGACAGATCCCAGCTGACATGCCAATGGATGTGTCAGCTTTTCTGCTGAGGGAAGGGCTGGATGAAGCAAGCAGTGGCCAATGACTTTGGTGAGAAGAGAAAGCTCATATCTGAGGAAGAATGGGAAAGATGAAGGCTCTGATGGGCTGGTGCAGCATGATAGCCTGAACCTGCTCCTCCATGCAGCTCTGCACAGGACCTGTGTCAGACTTGAGCTTTGCAATCCATCTCTGCTGCCACCAGCTGTGGAGGGAGCCTTGAGTTTGCCAGATGCTGAGCAGCCTGTCTGAAATCAGGGTGCAGGATCTTCCCCGCAGGGCCAGGAGACGAACACTGCAAAAGCCTTACTGCATCCCCATTTCTCTTCAGCTTGTTGCCAGCCTCTTCTCAGCAGCCTGTGTGCTCACCCTGACTGCCACACTCCCATTATATCTTTGTACAGCAGCAGCTCTCTCCGCTCTCATTTCAGTTGCCTCCTCAAGGTGCTCCAGTAATTCAAGTGATAAATAATAACAATAATAACGCAGAAGTCGGTTGAATTGAGCTTGATTACTCCGTGACTGAGTTTGGGCTTGATTGACTGAAAGCAGCACACATCCCCCCAGTTGTTATCCTGAGAGCCTCATTTTCTCAGTGAGATGTTGCTGCTTGTAGCCTCAAACCCATCGGGCCTTGAGGCCTCTGCCAACATGCAGCCCCATCATTTCCAGAAAGACCCCACTCCAAGGGACTATTTGAGTTTACATTTTTGGCACATCATATAATGAGGCAAGAAAATGACAGGCAAAATACCCATTTCTGTACAGTGCCAACAGAGATGTGTTTTCCTTTGTTTTCTAGGCAAGCTCAATGTTTTCTGGGATGGAAGGCTTTGGTTTGATGTGGCTTCAAAAGGTAGTTTTTTGCTGGTTAAACTGGATGCATCCACACATTCCTGAGTATTTGAACCAGGCTCTGCCTGGTATTACACCACTTTCCTGATGGGTTATGTATTTGTGTGCATTTAGCTGGGGGTGAGAAACCACAGCCTCTAAAGCAGGAAGAGATGTAGTGGACATGTGTTCAACTGTTGGATATCAGTCTTTGCCCCAGAACTGCTGGGGATCTCTGAGTGTCAGTTGTTGAGCTGCCTGGTCTCCCTCCATCCAAGACTGGAGGCAAAGGGCAGTTCTCCAGGGACAGCCTTGTCTTTTTCTTCCCTTTTCACATTAACTATGGTCTGCTCTGGTGTGGGTCTGTGCTGTGTTTTCAAGGAAGATGCTGGTATCAGAAGTGAGTGGGGCATTTGTTAACATCTTTGGTTGAGCCCGAGAAAGACAAGGAAGAAATTATCTCTGTGAGATGGAGGGTGTGTTTTTCTTGGCTTAATATGGATGAATGAAGAAAAAGGAGGGAAAGAAAACTGCTCATTTTTACTCATTCTCTAAGCAGCAGCCACTGTAGTGCTATAGCCAGGAGCGTCTGAGAGACAGAAGGAATTTGAGTAACAAGAAAATGCCGTTGTACAGACCTAATTATAGTGATTGCACCTGTTAGAGAAAACAATAAGCAGTAAAATGAATAAACCTTCCTGGGACTCATTTTATCAATGAAGCGTGACCATGTGAAAACTCCACAGAGAAAATCTACAAGGAAGGTGTAGTGTACTCAGACCTCCTCCTCCTCTCTGATCTCCCATCCTGTAATCAGATGAACAAGGGAACCAGAGTAAGTCTTGTGTTCATCTACTGGCTGCATGTGGCTGTGTGCAGATGCAGATGTCCTGTTAATAGGATACCTTCTGTGTTTTAGTAATATCTTCCCACTCAGAGCAGTTACAGACATGTGGCTGCAAACATCTGATGCTTAGGACAGAACTGTGCACAGGCCCTCAAAACCCTGCAAAATTTGACAGTTGTCCTAAGGGTGGTGGGGAAGTCTGTTGATTCTCCTCAGAGTCAGTAGATCGGTCAGGGATGTTGTTAAAAAACAGTTCCATCTGTGGTGATAACAAGCTCTTGGGTACAATCCCAGAGTCACTAGGAGTGGTGTGGAAAGGACTGTGTTTTACATGTTTTAAATCTGTTAACAAGTCACTCTTACTTTACTCAACATGGTGAAAAATTGCTCCTGCTCCACTGCTTCCCACCTCTCATGGTCCCACAGACCTCATCACATCCTCCCTCAGGATCCACAGGATCCTCCTTGGTGTCTCCTCCTACTCAAGCAGTTCCCTGCTCCTGGCGGTCTTTGCCCCTTCTCCCCTGTACCTTTCCGAGCTCCCAATTATAGCTCTTCTGCACTGCAGAGGCACATCTGACACTGAGCTTTGCATGCTTCTGTGGTTAAAGCAGACAAAGGGGATTAGCCTTTTTAAAGAGTTAATGCTGGGTTTTTGCATCCAAAGATCTTAGAGCAGGGGGAAGTATCATTAGCAGTGTCTTGTGGATGGCAAAATTGAAGCATGAGGAGATGAAATGAATTTGCTTATTGGATGATTATTCCCTTGCCCCATTTGCCTCACATCTCACAGCCCACGTCCTGGGCCAAAGCCCTATTATATGACATACAGCCCAGACAGAGGCAAAGCCAAAGAAACAAGGAATCCTGTGATACTAAATCTCATTTCTTCTTTTCTTTTTCCAAGAACACTGGCATGTACAAAAGGACAAAGAAACATCCCAGTCTTTGTAAAATGTCTGAGTGACAGCCCTGGTGTCTGCAGTCCTCCGGGCACTTTCTGAATGTGCTGAACAATGACGCCTCCAAAATATTGACTCAACAGCTTGCCTCAGCCCTGACTCGGGGGGAAAGAGATGAATATTCCCTTTGATAACTGTCCCCATTGAAAATTGGCCTCTGTTATTGTCAGCTGGAACAAGAGAGCTTGTAAGAGTCACTTGGTGACTCAAGCTTTGAGTTACCAGCTTTACCTTCCACTGAGGATAATGGTTTTTTCCACTTCTCAACAAAGTCTGGCTTGGTAGGTAAAGGTATCCATAACTAATTAGTAATAACTTAGGCCACATCTAAAGGAAACTGAACAAATAATTCATGATGAATAATTTATTGGATTAATTTTGCCTCTTTTTCTATTTGTGAATTTTCTATGCTTGCAGTGTTGATTTCTCCAGCTAATTGGTTGTTTGAAATTGTTTGCTGATGCAAATACTTCTTGGTCTGCTCTTTTCTCCAGGAGAAGTTCATTAAGAGTATCCCCAAACCAAAAGGAATTTACTAATTTTAATTGGTCACAGAGGCCACATGGCATAAATGCATTTTGTGGCATGAATATATATATATTTTTCAATTCACTGACTTAAAGTATTTCTTCAGACTGCTCTTTCCATTCAAATAGGGTGTTTTTGTGAGCATCCTTTCTAGTCAATATGCCCACTGGCAGATTCCAGAAGATGGTCCAAAGATACTCAAAAGAACCAGGAAAAGATGTTTGAATGGACCTGGATGTGAAGTTACTTATCTGTGTGTAGGAATGCTTGTATTTGTGTACCTGCATAAGCACAGGTATTGCTCTTTTATTCAAATTAGTTTAATAGAAACTTGCATTTGCTTATAGTAAAAAGATAAACAGACACCCAGAATTAAAAACATTTAACTAAACTCTGCCTCTCTTCTGGGTGATGCTGTATTACCATTCCTGCTTTTGGCCCAGGCAGCATCAGTGTATGCTCCAAGACATGTACCAGCCAACACAACATTGGGTTTGTTGTCCTAAGGACTTCAGAAGGGCTGCCTTAAAGAAAAGATGAACCGATGGCCTCTTCCACTAGCATGAAACTCTAAGCTCATATTGTGTATCACAACATCTATAACATACAGCAAGCAGTGAAGAGGTTCAGACATGGAGCAGGGAGGGTGAAAACAAGCCACCCAACCCGATAATGAAAAGCAAGCACTTGGCCTTGGTGTGGAGCATCTCAGATAAGTAGTTTAATTGGCAAGCTCTGGTGCTGGAGGGAGGGAAATCTAAGCTAAATTAAAAGATTAAAAAGATATTTTTTCATCAAGTGGCAAAATGGAAGAAGTGGACAAGTCTGCTCAGGAGAAAATGAGCAGAAAGGAACTGTGAATGTTGTGAAAATATATCCATTAGACCTGCCTTATCGAAACGTGCTTTTGCCAAGCATCCAGCCCTGCATCTCCATGGCAACATGGCCTCGTCAACACAGAAGAAAGTGTTTTTGTCAGGATGGGCCCAAACACGTAAAAGCCATTTCGATTTGGGGGCAACACGATCTTCTTCAATCAATACTGCGCACATAATAATGACTCCTGCCACTTTTTTCATAAATCTCCACTTTCTGCTTTCATTTCCTGTGGTTTGACATCACTGTGAACTGGAACCAGCTTTAAATTTCCTACAGTTTTAAGCCCACTCTGCCCTCATCTGCAACACACAGAGCCTCATGCAGCAGCTTCCTCCTTTGTGACACACTCCATACACAGTGTACTCACAGGTGGGATTAGCCTGGTCTGAAATATGAGACAGGCATTGAGGAATGCCCCGGTGGCACCATCCATGGATGTAACAGCTGGAATTCTGGCCATGGCTGAGATGAGGGGCCCAGCAGAGGATGGGGACTATTTCTCTCTAGCACTTAGAATAAGATACAAAATTTAATGCCCTGAGCATCTTGACTCTCCAAGAAATTGTCGTGTCCCTTCTAGGCATGACTGATAGGTCTTCTCTCCACAGCCTGTGAATAAAAATGGGTTTTCTTCTCCATTTTCCTCCTTTATTTCCAGTTTGAGATCTCATTCTTCTTGACTGCCAGTTGAATGAGTTGGTCTTTTCCAAAAAACCAGCTCAGCAGTACAACCCCAGAAACCACCACGTGGCCAAAGGGATTTCCATGTGCATGCAAGGGTGTGTGCTGGGAAGGGAGACACGGAATATGTAGGAGTAGTAAATGCCTGTCTCTATTTTTCATTTAAATTAGTGGGTCTTAGGCATATGATCCAACATATTGCTTCTAAAATTTTAGCAGTAGGCTGCTAAATGCTTTACTGTGGAATTTACTAAAGAAATGTAAAATATCTTTTTTCATAATAACTGCAATCTAGCTAGACTTAAAGCAATGCCCTTTTTGTTGTTTTATATTCTATTTTGTCATTTGTAGAGGGATTTTTGAACGTATCTCCAATTGAGAGACCATATTGAAACCCCGTTGAGAACTGTGATTTGGTGAAAACAGAGGCAAAGAGAATTCCATGTTTGTGTGTTTTAGCCAATGCAGACAGAGGGAAGCTCTCTCTCCAGACAGGGTATTCTTGCTTCTGAATGTTACCTGAGGGTCAGTGATTTGGATCCTGCCTGTTTCCTGGAGGCCTTCGGGTTTTGAAGAGGGGGCATTTGGTCATTGACGTGTTTGACTCCCAGCTGAGTTTCCCAGCCTTGTAAGCACGCTCTGCATGTTGGCTGTGGCCAGAGCCTCGAGGAAAGGAACACAGGGAGGTGTGTTTAAGCTACATTAATGCTTTTAAATTAATGACTTAAGAAAGAGGCTGTCATTGCTAAACCACATGCTATTTACAAACAGGTTTATAAACTCTGGGTTTGAGTCATCCCCAAGTGAGGCAGGAAATTTCTCTAGAAAGGGTCTGTCATCAGTGCAGCTGTACACAATGTGTGTCAGTGTCTGCCACTGCAAGGCCTCAAATGAACTGCACTTGCTTCATCTACCTGGCACAGGGAGTAGAAACCCCTCTGAAATGAGTGATGATTCCTCACTGCAGGAAGTGATACCCTGGATGGGGTGCAAATAAGGATCTGTGTATTCTCTGTCTGTCTGGCCATCTGTCTGTCTAACCACTCATCATGGGCTGAGTGGTGGTGTCACCTGGAAGATGTCAGTGCCTGGCAGGTTGTGTCCTGAGCAAGGAGACACTCAGTAAGTGCAAACCAGAATTGCTGTTTTGGTTCCTTCATTCCCAAGTAGAAATTTTCATGGTCATTTGATAATCTGGATGACTTTCCTCATTGGTGACTGCAGTAATTGGTAAGAGAATTGAGAAGGATTTGGGCAAAGATAGCTTTTATGAGCATCTGGTGTTGACATGGACTCATCCTTTCCAGCCACTGACAGAACAGTCCAGAAAATGGTTCATGGACTGGAAATCGAGCTGATCATATTTTGACAGAGGTTTTTCAGAATTTCTCGAGACTGATTTTTTTCTTACCACCCTTTTAAAATGAAATTCATCTATTGGAAATGAGTTTGAAATACCACCTGATGGTAACACCAGGGAAAAGACCATTTTCCTCTTGGCTTCTCTTGGAACAGGAAAGATTAGGGTGGTGGCAGCCTTCAGCAAGAGAGCATTTCTTTTCTCACACCTTATTTTCTGCTCTTTCTTCTTCCAGAGCAACACCTTTCATGTACTTGGTGTCCTGGAGGTTGAAGAGGGACTTTCTCTTACAAAAGCCAGATTAGGACTAGCAAAATGAAGAAAAAACCTCATTTAGCTCCTCTCCCCAGTTTAGTGACTTCTCCCATTCAGTCCTGCTTTTGAATTCTTCTGGAATTGGAGAGTTCAAGTGAGACCAGGAGCTGTCACTTTATGACACTTCAATTTCAGTCCATCAACTAAATAAATCTCTTAAGGCCTGATTTATGCTGTGTCCCCTCCCAGTTCTTCACCTGCTCTGGGCAGGGGTGGCCCTTTTCCACCAAGGTTTGGGAAAGGCTTTGGACTATCAGAATCGGAATCTGTTGAATCCCGCCATCAGAAATGTCACTGCAGCACAGTATGGGGAGGAGGAATTAGGGTTAATGTTTGGGTAAACGTTGGCTCAAGAGCAGCACACCACGGGGTTTACTCCATTCAGGGGAAATCCCGGACTTGTGCAGGATGCAGCAGACTGAGCTCCATCTTTTTGTCTTTGAACTGATCCCTGCCAGTTCCTCAACACAGATGGGCTTCACAGGGCTGGTGGAAAATACATCCTAAAATCACTGGAATCTGGAGGAAGGTTTTTTTCCTGCCTGCAATCAAGTCCAGAGATATTAATTAGATGCTGTACATATGCTTGGTTCATTGAGATGAAAGTTAAGGCAGTCTTCCCTCAGCAGTGAAAGCCATCCCACTGGAATACTGATTAAAAAGAAGTAGGGTTGATAGGAGTAGAGAAAAGGAGGTGAGTATATGAGGTGGACCTGTGAGCTGGGAATCAAGATGGCAGGGTTCATTTCTGCCACTAATTCTTCCTGCAGCCTGCAGAAAATTTGCAAACCCGTTAGCCTCCATCTCTAAAAACCGCTCCAAAGTTGTGGTGGTGTCTTTTTTTTTTCTTTAGTGAGAATTAATTAATGTCTAAAAAGCACTTTGGGATCCCAGAATGAAAGGAGCAAAACAAATGCAAAGCATTCTATTGTTTTAATATCTCTTCTATAGACCAGGATGGAGGCACCTTGCCACTCACACAATTACCTTCCTGCAGCTGCAGCCTCTTAAGCAGTTAATAAATGCTACATCTCTACATCTAAGTATGGAGAAAGACCCAGACCCTCCCACCCGTCATTTACTCCCCCTCTCCTCATCCTTCCCCTCCCTTGCTCTCCGTTGCATTAATAGCAGAGATGGCATTAAAGTAACTTTATCTCTTTGGTGCACACATATACAAACTCAATGGCTGGCAGTGTTATGAGGCTTATTGCTGAGTGCGTAATGACTGCTGCTTTTTTGGATGAATGAATTCAGTGGGTGACAGGTATGTAATTCATGGCTTTGTAAAAAGCTTTGAGAGGAAGTGTATGAAATGTACTATATAAATGTCAATACACTGCACACTTTAAAGCCTGTGGGTTGAGTCATAGGGAGGGTAGATTTAAGGGGGAGATCGTAAATAGCAGAAGAACAGCTGGTTTACCTGGGTAATGATGACTGAAGATCTGAGTGGTGACTGCCTAAACATGCCAGCTCAGTGGAGGTTCTTACATAGACCTCTTTTCCACAGTCTCCAAGCACCTCACACTCTGCAGTGCATTTATTCTCCGAACAGGGAAGGGTGTTATCTCAACATGCAGAGTTTGGGTGTCTCTGTGGGGAGGAAAACAGGACTGGCAGAGAGGGACCCCAACCCACCCCAGCCCCCCAAACCCTGAGCATTGTCCCTCCAGACATGGCTCCTGTGCTGCTGCTGCCTGAGCTGAGCACACATGGGAGCTTTGGTGTGATCCTGTGCCCACACCAAACCCTCTCTGCACTCCCAGCCCTGGCAGTGTCCTGTGCTTCCCCTTACACAGAGAGTAAGAGCCTGGTCCTCAAGGGATGGGGACACTGGCCTGTCTGCTTCAGAAACAGCAAATATTGACCAGCCTCTGTGCAAGGGAGCTCTACTTATTTATCCTAAACCATAACACCCACCTTGGAAAATAAGGGCCGACAAGGAAGCCTTCGCTGAACTCGACAGAATGCCTGTGGGTGCCAAGGCCTGATAAGAGGTTCATATTTTTGTGCCCATGAACTTCCTGCAGCAGCCAGCTCTGCCATTAATTGTTTCCCTGTAGTATTTTTGTTACATATATGGAGTAATGCCTGAAGGAGCTACCTAAAAGAGCCTTTGGGGCTCTTGATTCTTTTGTCTAACCTGGGAAACTTCAGCTCCGGTATTTACCCCCAGTTAATATCTTTGCGTGGCTGACATCTGTAAAGTGCTTTCTTGGCTGAACAATCACTGTTTGGTCCAGAAATAGGATGGAGATATATAAGAAAGCTACCAGCATAGGCAACAAGTTACCATGCATCAGCAGATAATGCAAAAATATGAAGTATTTCCAGTTAGCTTACTGCTTTTCTTACCTCCCTCCCTGCAGATTACACTGCCTAATTACACTGCCACATGAGAGAGAGATTGCATGTTCCTTTCTTCAAACATTGTGTGAGAAAAGACACTGAAAAGCTCCAGTTTTTCTCATTAAGGTGTGTAAATCCACTTGGGTCTAATCTGGAGAGAGGATTCCTTGTCATGCTGGTTTAACTTCTCTCCACCCTTTGGTTGTACCTTTGTAGAGAGCTCAGCACAGCGAGTGCCAGCACAGCCCAGGATGCCTGTGGGCTCCTGCAAGGCACCCAGCTGTAGGCTTAACCCTGCCCATGGCTCCCTGCTCTGTGATCATGCTCTGCTGTAACCTCAGTGAGTGCCTGCAATTAAACCTGGAGAAATAGTGCACTGCCTTTCATGAACAGCTCCATAAGTAGCAAAAGGAACTGATGAAGAGGATTTATTTAGCTTCTCGAGGAGCTGGATATGTTAACTGTTATGACTTTTTAAGGCTCGCTGCAACAGAGGCCATAAACAATGTGTAGTCGTAGAAAGGAACAAAACAAAAGTCTCTAAATCCCAGCAATATGAGTGAGAGCTCAGGACTGCTTCTTGGCAAGTGCATGTGTTCTTTCCAGGGCAAAAAGTGTGAAACACAACTTGTTCTGCCAAAACCTCTGCTCCAGGTACCACTGTGTGCTGTGGATATGGACTCCCTGCTACAGGTGAGCACCAGGAGAGCCTGCATGGAAGAGTTGTCTGCACCAGAGGGGACTGAGGCACAGAAACTCTGTCACTGACTTTTATGGGAGCAGTTAGACCTCCGAGTCTTGCATCTTGGGCATTGGGATTGGGAAACCAAACCAAAACCACATATGATTTTTACTTTCTTTGCACTGCACCCACCTCTGATGTGGAGGTGCCCACCTTCACCTTTCCTGACACCTCCAGTTTGCAGGTGAGAATTCATTCCCTTGGGGAGAACCCAACCCAAAGTTTTTTTTCCTGCCACGTTCACTTTGTGGCCCAGTGACTTATTTACTGCTCTCTGCATCCTGCACTTAATACCAGTTATAAATTTCCTCATGGACTTTTTTTCCTGCCGTGATCCTCACCTTAGTGCCTTTCAAAGATTAAATTCTCTTCCTACGTTTGCTCAGGTTCATGGCAGAGCTGCAGGAAGAGGTCCCAGCATGGGATCCATCCATGGAAGGCTGAGCATCACTTTCTTCTCCCTTACTTAGAGATGCTGAGTAATGCAGGGAATCAGATTTTAAGAGGCATTGCATTTTCTGCTTTCTCTGTACTCAGCATCCTTCTTGGCTATGAATGAATATATAATTTTGGGGGTAAAAGAGTGCAATCTTGTTTCATGAATCTTTATTCTCTGCTATTCTTTATAAATCTTTATTCTGCCCTACCTTCACATCCTTTTTCTTGCTATTTTTTTAAAAAAAGATTTCTTTCTTTTCTTCCTGTCTTCTTTTTTTTTTCCCCCACCTTTTTTTGTCTTTATCTTTCTTTTCTTCTGCTGCCCTCCCAGCTTTTCATTACTGTCATCTTTTTTCCCAACCACTGAACCCTTGATGTTGTTCTAATTGACAGACGGGGTTTAAAAGCACATTCGAAAGCGCCTGTCTTTTTAAATAGACTCCTGTCTCATCAAAAGATGTACAGCAACATTCCATTAGAGCACATCATTTGAAAATAGACTGGGCTTTTAGCAACTGCACTCATATTTTTATAGTTAGGCTGTTCTGCTGGGATCGTCCCTCCCCGTTGCCAGCCCCCACCATCTCCTCTTATGGGGAGGGAAAGGGGAAAAGATACATTAAAGAGAGATTAATGAATGTTTTGTTTTGTTCGGGTTTTCTCCTCTCTGCAGCTCTTGGGTGCTTGTTCTGCATGTTTATTTCTCATGGCCACGGCACTGGAAGTTTGGAATGAAAAGGGGGATGGAAAATGCACAGATGGTGACGTAAATGGAGGCATGGCTAAAGAGCAGCAAAGAATTGGCTCTTGTTGCCTTGCACTGTCTGGTATTTCATGAATGGGGATTCAGCCATGGCTTTCTCAACCATTTTGTGCACAGGGAGTTCAGATCCTGCTCTGCAGTAAGGCAGACAAGGAAGTGGTCACTGAGAGACAGCTCTGCCCCACAGCCATGTCCATGCAAACTTTTAAACAAGGTCTCTTGGATATCAATAACATGGTAACTGCCAGAGCTGAAGAGGCTGTGTGGGGACAGCAGACTTCTGGAAAAAATCTGGTGGTGAAAAAGCCCTGGAGCTGTGTTGATGTTTGTCAGTTGAAAGCCAAGTTGGCCACAACTGCTGTGGCCTTTGAGTTGTGTGGGGATGGAAGGGGAAGATCAGAACCACCAGTGAGCCCAGGCTTTGGGCTTTGTCGTATGTGTGGTGTTGCTCAGTGTCCCTGTCCCTGTGCTGCCACTTCAGCAGCTGTGATCCTGAGTTGGGTGTGGCAGCAAGTAGGAAGAATTTAGGTGTCCTAACAGAAGAGAGTGAAATGTCTGAAGGAATTGGGAGCAGGGGAAGGTAAAGAGACCCTGGGTATCTCCTGGTGGGACAGAGAACTAAGCCAAGTCTATACTTTCCTCCCATCTTCTTCTGGGCAGCTCTGAACATCTGCTACAATGTGCATTTTTCCTTATTGCTTGGAGTGATGGTTCTGCTCAGTTTTTACATTTAGAACATCAAAGAAGATGAAGATGGAAAAGGTCTTGCAAAGGTCTATTAGATTATATAGTTCCTTCCGTTACCTCTACAACCCCTCCAAATATTGTGTAATGAAAATTACTGTGTTCCTGAAATTGCTGAAGTTTAATTACCATCTACTTGGTAATCGTATTGAGATGCACCAATATACTTTATGAGGTCATCATTTATGAACTACAGTTCCTTGCTGTTCAACATCAGGGCTACTTCTGTCACCACCAACACCACACAGCAATTGCTCTTGCCTGAGCCTGAAGGCCCTCATTGTTTCACATTCAGAAGAAAACTGGTCCAGACTCGGAAGTTGGATCCAATTTTAACTTTAAATCTGCTAGAAGCACTTAGACCTGGGCATCTAGTGTGTGCCAAGAAACAAAGACAAGATCCCCTTTCTGGAGTCAGAGGTGGCTTTTGTCCACAGGCAGGAGAATTCAGAGGGCATGGCACCCATCTCTGCACCATGTGCAGCAACTGTTTGCTCCCAATTATTGGCATTTTCCATAACATACTCCATCCTCTTAAAACCCTGCTGAGGGAAAGAGGAATGGCCAGTTCTCGCTTGCAAAGGAGATGGGTGGGCAGAATATTTTTTTACTGATTTTTCCATATCCTGAAGATCTGCCTTCATGTACACTATCCCTTCACGAGCCAGCTCCTCAGTGTTTCACCCAGATGTGTCAGTGGAAAACATCATTTACCTTGGGGGCTAAGCTATCCTTCCCAAGCATAGGTAGTCAAAAGCTATTCCTGTTCTAAGCTCAGCATTGATCAATACCTGGGACTTAATGATCCCCTCTCTCCACACCCCTGCCAGAGTTATTCACTCTTGCTATGCCACTATTAAGCCTGACAGGTACAGAAGCAATAGGTTCAATTTTCAGTCCCCACAAAGTAGGAGCTCAATGCTTCCCTTTTGCTTTCCATGTCCCTTTTTCATGTGTAGTAATGATAATCTCTGTGGCTTTGTTGGATCCTCACAATAAACGGCTTCTTGGATTGATTAAAACCCCTACACTTGGCTCTGGCTGTGCATTGATTTTAGCTGCTGCTTGTTGTTTTGTGTACAGCACATCATAGAAATCAGAGGTGGAAAAGACCTATTAGGTATCAACTTGAATGTCTGAGTCTCCCCACCCCGCCTCAGTCATCTGTGATCTAGCAGGGGATTATTCACTGCCAGGTATTTGTGGCAACTTTTCCCAATCCCTTCACAGATAGCCCAGGAACCCTCCTTCCCACACAAGACCCAGCCTCCCCTAACTACAGCGCTGGCATGAGCAGGAAGCTGGTTCCTGGCCTGTTGCTCCTCTGTACTCAGTACAGAATGTCTCTCTGGAGCCTTCTAAATAAAGATGCTTCCTTGGGGCTCTCTTCTCTCAAAGGAAGACACAAGCAACCCAGGCTTTGAAGCTAATGGGTGTTTCTGTTACCCTCAAGCAGGATGCTTAGGTTCATACAAAGAGCATCCCCACCCTCCCTTTCCTTTTACAGGAGCCTTTTGAGAACCAGTTATCCTGCAGAGGTGAATAAGCGGGTTCAGAGGATTTATCCTTGTTGAAGATGGGGACCGTTGCCACCGATCCAACCTCCAAGTTTTGATTTCTCCAGAGCAATTCCTCTCTGATGCTGTCTGTTTGCCAGTATTTCCATTATCCTGACACTGGGTCAGAAGTTGGACTCGATGTTCTTGGAGGCCTTTTCCGACCTTAATGATTCTGTACTTGGGAGCCTGAAAACTTTTAAGCCACTGGCTTAAAGGCTGTTCTTTTTACTGCCTTCCACCATGACTCTCAGCCACTTCAGTAGGACAGACCTCTCAGAGGGGAGGAGGATGGGCAGCGCTTCTGTGCTGACCACATCTTATCACACACACCCAGATCAGAGCCCTCCTGCAGCCTATTGATTTATGGGGGGGAATCTTTCCAGCACAGTGCAATAGAAGCTACCCTGCAGAAGGGAATAACTCCCTGCTTGTTTAGCTCCCCAAGGCAGCTCATGGGAGAGTCAGCACTGTGCAGAGGAGAGGACTGCACTGCATGGCTGAGAGCAGGAGATGCAGGTGAGGTATCCAGCTGCTGGCTGCACAATAAATCCCATCCTTTGACTAAAAAGCAGGAAGAAGGGATAAGACAGCTGGCAGACAACTTTTACACCTCCCTATTCCCAAAAGTGTTGAACAGCTCTTGGCTTGGACGAGAATATTTTCCATTTCTATTGCCAGTAACGTGCAGAACAATGGAGAATCATCCCTTTTTTTCTGCATCTCTTCTGAAAAAATAAAAGAGTTTCTGCAGACACATTAAATGGGCTGCATGCAGCCATCACTAATTCCACCCAAGCTCCCATTATCTCATGTTTCCCAGTGTTTGGCTCTAAGCCTGCAGAGGCACCCAGCCAAGAGGAAACATGCCCTGGATGTGTCCAGATCAGGAGGGACAGGTATGTCCTGTAGGGAGACCTACATCCCTGACTGCCCCCCCTGGAGACCTGCAGAAGAAACTGTGGCTCCTGCACGGCCTGTGACCCAGGTTTCCTTCCTAAGAACACTGCAGTGCAGGGATGAGGGAAGCACCAGTTTGGCTCTGGATGTGGATTGAGGAGGTGTCTGGGGTCTGCCCTGGACATCAGGCCCCTGAAGAGCACTGCAGAACCACAGAGACTGGGATGGACATGAGACAGAGAGGGAAAGCAAGTTCAGTGGTGTAACCAATTTGTAGGAGGAGCACCAATTCCCTAGAGAAGCAAGGGGCTGTAGCTGGAGAGATAGCAGGCAAGCAGTTTCCCAAGGCTATTTGTTCATCTTATTTCCAGGCTAATTCCCAGACGTTCATGCTTGCAGTGATTGCTGCCTTTCTGAAGTCAGCTCTATTAACATCAGTGCTTGTGTGTATTGAAATAGAAAAGGCAGAGAGTAGGGGGAGGGGAATGGTCACATTTATTTGTGGACACGCCGTGTTTCACCATCACTCACTGTCCTTCCTATTGCAACTCTTCCCTCTCAAACCCTGCCACTGAGCTGCTCAAAGCCCGAGGCACCAGCACCAATCCATCCACATGAAAATTATTCTGGTCCCCACAAAGGTGGGAGACCTGAATTAACGTGGAAACAAATGGGCATCATTCTCCCCTTCACCAGGGCCAACTGCAAGACCCACTTCAGCCACTTTTAAAGCCTCTTTGGAGGCTCTGAGAAGGGAGTTTTCAGTGCATTGGAGGAGGGGCCAGCAGTGCTCTGCTCCTTCAGCTCCACTGTGCTGATGAGCTGCACACAAAACCAGTGTGAACCCAGGAAAATTGTGGGTTCAGCAAGAGACTTCAGAAGAATTCCCAGCTGTTTGCTGTGGTATGGCAACGTGAGAGCAAAACTTTTATCTCACTGTGCATGGGTTTACATGCGTGCTGTAAAACCACTGTGTTATCACTTAAAAAGTTTGAAGAAGCTTGGTAAAATTTCCTCAAGCCCTTCTTTCGGGCCATGTCGACATGGCTTAACTAGAAATTGGAAACTCTTGGCTGGTAACTTGTTTACTGATGATAGTTTCCACAAATAACTATGTATTTTACAAGTTTTCTTATCATTTCAGAAACACCCTGTTCCCCAATAAATATTTCAACCTCTAGCTACAGAAAGGGCTGATACGATCCTCAGCACAGTGTAGTGCAGTGAAATCACTGGTGAGGAGAGAAGATTGAGCCAACCAGGGTATGCAAGGTGGAAATGAGAGAGACTTTGGGGAAAATCTGCCGTTGACAAAATTGGTTGGATATTTCTGGTAGGTGGTAGGAGCTGGGAATCATTTTTTTTTCACTGTTCTTTCTTCTCATTAGCAACAGTCTACACCCACATGAGGAAAATCAATAAATTAGACTGCTTCTGGGAGGCAGCACACTTGGTATCTCTGCCAGTCACTGGCTGGCTGTGTGACCCGAGGCACTCAGCCATAACAAATTTCTCTTCTGCTTTCCTATAAGAAAGGAGGCAGAGGGAGGCTATAAAGCATGCTGGAAACTGCAGATGAAAAACACTAGCAGATCAGAGCTGGACTTGGTCTCTCTGATAATACATCAAGAATGATTATAGGTACTTCAAAAGGTTTTCCACTGGTTCACAGACAATCTTAATTTTTGTTTGCCTTTCTTTTTGGTATTTGTCCAAAGTAACTTTCTGTTAGATAGTGATGTTTCCACTAAGTAATTTTCTAGCTTTGTGTTTTCTTAGGAAGCCTTAAAAAAAAAAAAAAAAAAAAAAAAAAAAAAAAAAGAAAGCATAGCCTACCTGGCTAATTGGGAGAGCTGTAAAGCTTAGACTGCCTCCACACAGATATGTGTCATATCCTAGTTATTGACACCAGTAGGGTTATCATCTGAACTGGGAGCCTCTGCTGTTACTTCTCTCCTCTTTCAATCAAAGTTTCCTTGGACAGTTTTAGGCTCTTTTTCTGCCACCCATATCCTCAAGGGTTCTGCTAACTTTTTGCCCCCCTCCTTGTCCTCTCTTTTACAGGCTCAGGGTCAAGGCACTAAGCCACGCTTAAACCCAAATTTTAGCTATTTTAGCAGCTGAGCTACAAGGTATTCCCACTGGGGAAAGGTTTGCACACTGAGGCTTCTCTGAGATTTTTCCCCATGTGTGTGAACTTGCATCAGGCCGTAACCTCCTGTCAAAATTTGAGATCTGTCCCCACACAGGGTGAGGGATGGGAGCCTGGGTTTAGGTTTGCACCAAAATCCACACACAGGGCCCAGTTTTCTCTGTGCCAACAATGGTTATCATCCTGTGGTGGACAGCACACGTGGGCTGGTGAGGTGAGGCCCCTTCCTAGGACTGAAGAGCATTAATAAACCTTTATATCTCTGAGGCCTTCGGGTGGGCCATGTATAAAGTGAGAAGCCTTGTCCCAACAGATAGTGCAGACACTTCACTTAAGAGATGATGAAGGTCTGTGTTGATCTTCAGTAATAAGTACAGAAAAGGACTTTGCCCCTTGCTGGACCTTGTGCTACTTTAAGGAAATTCATTTCATTACAGTTTAAATATGAAGACCTACTGGAAGATCAAATTTTGCATATAATGCCCTAGACTGACAGTAATGTGTTTGCCATATAGTTAAACCAAAAGATTAAGGAAAGCTCCAATTTTCAGCTAACTATACAAGCATAAAAATAAAAATTTAGTGGGTTTGGACAGGGTATTTTTTCCTTTTCATTCACTTGGCTCTAAAGCAACCTCATCTTAAGAAATTAAATTTGACAGGCGATTAGTCCATAATGTGGTGCAATCACTTCTGGTATGTGAAGGAAAAATTGAAAACAGACTAGATGTTGAACTTCGAAATGTCTGCATCAGATGTGATGGGCAGGAACTTTAGGTTTTTTGCGTCAAGTGCAGGTGACTTGCAGAACAAGCTGATCTCATGGCCCGAGGCAAGATAAGCCAGGTGAGGCTAGCTGTGATATACAGTGGTAACCAGCATGGGCTTGCTTTTACCTACTGGGACGTTTATTGCTGCTTCACTGTGTGGTAAGTGAACTCACGTTCTTCAGAACAGATTGTAAAGTCCAAGTCTCCTGCTTTTATTATTCTGCAGTAAGTTGTTTTCTGCCCCAAATGCTTCTTTCACAGCAACAGAGTCTGAAATGGGTACTTGGGGAACTAGGTCCTGAATTGCAGCTTATATAGGTGTTCCCAAACTGCTCCATTACCAGTCTGCAGTTTGCATCTGCACTCTTGTGCCTATGAACTAAAATGGGAAGAGATGGAGGCAGCTATAGAATTATTTCAGACTCACTTTCTAAGCAAGGGCCCTGCTGCTTCGGAGTGTTGCTCCTCTGGCTGCAAAATGCCCTCACTGCAATGCAGAATTGTCACCACAGGCTGCACAGAGCCATCTCTAGCACAGACCAGTCTCTTTTCCCACTGTGTCTTCCCTTCATGAGCAAATGACGTTCGCACCCTGTTTCTTGATGACTGTAATTCACAGAGAAATTCCTCAGCACTGTGTGTGTTTGTGAACTGGGAAACGAGGTGTGCTGTGTGTGATGGGGAAGGCAGGATGATGAACTAAACAGGATGTTTTCTGGCACAGGGACTGAACAACATTCACCCACAGCAAGGACTCTTCACAGGGTAGGGGCAACAAAGAGACCCCAGAGCACTCGGCTCTCCTGCCACACTCCTGGGCTGTTTTTGAAGGCCTCAACTATGGATATTGACCCTCAGACTAGGAATTCATAGTTCAGATATCAGATAAATCTTCCCAGCCAAATCAGACAATGGTATAGTCATGGATAGGGCTCGGTTATCTTCATGAAGCATCAGTTGGCCTGTTGGGAAGAGTGGTCAGTGCTTTCCCCTGCAAAGATTTTCCATGAAGAATTATGAAGCTGCTTTCAGTGTAAATTCATCCCTCAGCAGCATCTCCAGGACAGTTTGGGATAGGGAAGCATTAAATATCATCCAGCACATGTGACACTCTTCATGAAAAGGATGAAGAGAACTCAATAGCATCAACACCCCTTATCTTTTAAAGGAGTAGAGGCTCTTCTGTCTTTGGACATTCAGGCCAAGTAGAAGCTGGACTGAGTCTTCACTTCTCAGAGTTTCTCAAGTTTCTTCTCTTTTGGCCGGAAAACACTCAGGAAAGGAGACAAGAGTTTTTCAGTGTATTGACACCAAGTCCAGCTACCAGTAACAGGAACTATGCAATCACTTTCAGTCAAAAATCCTCCCTCCCTGCTCTGCTGTCCATGCAACAGGCTAAAAACAGCCTGCAGCCTCCAGTGCCCTCCTGGAATGACTGCATGGCTGTGCAGGGTAATATTCTCCATCTACAGCCTAAATTCCTCACTGCATAGGAAAGAGAGTATTTAATGTCTGGTATAAATTATTAACTAAATGCCAATCTGGATGTAGTTAACACCCTGGGATAGTGTCAGGGGTTTTTCCCTCCCATACCAGCCTTCCCTAGTAAACACTGATAACACAAAGGGCCTTTGTTATCATTCATGTTTTGACAAAACCATTTTGTGTGCTCCTCAAATGTCACTGCTGAGTTGTTAGCTCATCTCTGGCAGTTGATGCAACAACAGGAGAGAAAGATAAATATACTGATACTCACTGCAGAGGTAAATCCCTTCTTGTCCCCTCATGTCCAGTCCTCTCCAGACACCAGTTCTTACCTCCAGCCACCTTTTCTCTGATGGCTGCAGAGGAAACCCAGCTGCAGAGCATGCAAGAACACATGCAGGATGCGAACGTAGAGGTCTTCCGAGAACCAGCTCCAAGAGAGATGAAACCTTTGCTCTCAGCAGTCCTAGTGGGATGAGAGAGTCAAAGCCTTATTCCTACTTAGGAAGAGAAAAGCAAGTGCAAGCTGGGCTTTTCTTGGTCATAGTTACAAAGCTTGTATGCATGGCTCTAAATTCTCTATGCACCTCACCTGTAAGGGAGGAGGCTCCAGACAGAGGCAGGAGCTGATAAGAGTTCACCTGTGGATCCCAAGGTACCCACCCAACACCTGAGTCTCAACCACCTCGACCAGAAAGCGTAAACTAACCTCACAGGGCTGCTGGGCCTGTCCTAAGGTGCTCTTGAAGGGGATATTCCACCTTGAGCAGATTGATGCTCCTATTAGACAGATGGGAAGGGAGAGGGCAGCCTGCTGAGCTCTTTACCTTTTACTGACTCCCCTCTGCTATCCCTCTTAGGTATCTTAATTCCCCTTTGAAGGCAATAGGGGGAGGGCTTTTGGCTCACCAGGCTCATCTGAAATCTTGGTGAAGTGACCAAAACTCTATCTCAATATCCTCTGTGGCTGCTGGTTCTGGTGGCTACTTTCTGACTTTCATGGTTTTTGGGTTTCTTTCTTTTTAGTAAATGTGTGTGCTTGTTTCTCCTCCAGCACAAGAGACAGACAGATGGCTGTGATGATTTTTCTAAGCCAGAGCACTCGTGGCTGGGCTCCCCAAATGAGTAATGTGGTGGTAACTTTGTGGTATTTCCTCTCTACTGCAGTGCAAAGCAGGGAGGAAAAATGAGAGGGATTTATCAAGGGGTAGAGGAAGGCGAAAGTCAGATAGTGACAAAGTTGGGGAAATAATAACAGCAAGGAAGATTTTTGACAGGGTTTTTCCTTGACTAACTTCAGCTGGGCTCATCCCAACTTCTGGAAAATTGTAAAACAATGTGGGGAGATGGGGGGAAACAACAGCTTGGCAGATAAACGTGTCCAAAATATTTCATTCTTTTTACAAATGCCATTAAAAATTGGGACTGAAAAGGCAGCTTAGAGATGACATTTCAAAGGGGGCTGGGGGTGGAGAGAAATTGCAAGGTAAACAGGACATTTTCTATCTTTCTCCTACCTCCAGCCTGTGTGCAAGGAAAGATAACAGCAGCAGGAGGAAGCAAAGTCTGCCATGGAATTTAGCTCTTCTTTCTTCTCTTGTAACAGGGAGAGAGGGAGAGACCACATGTGCTTCTGAGGCATCTCTGTCTGCTTTGAACCTTATCAACAGGGACTGTGCAATGCAGTCTCTCTTTCTCCCTCTCTTCTAACTTTTGAAGCAAAACACTTACGTGCAGGGAATGTCAGAGCATCTGACAGCCAGGAAGATAGGGGAGAAAGCCAAGGAGTGGGGAGGAGGGGGTTACTGGTTCCCCTCCTCCTCCTTGCTTTTTTTTTTTTTTTTTTTCTTTTTCCCCCCGTTTTCTTTCTTTGATTAAAGAAAGGAGGAAAGAAGAGAACAGTGTAGAGATGTCTTCCCCACCCCTCCCTTAACAAGTCTCAAGAGCATGGCCTGTGTTGAGTCAAGCAGATTGTTAAGGGAGGATGGCTGTCAATGGGATCTCAAAGATGCAATTCTTTTTTCAGGAATAAAGGAAAGAGAAAAGGTCTCTTGTCACAGCTGCTCACTGTTTATGAAATGTTTTGCCTCTGTGAGACCTACAGGGAATCTGGGAGTGTGCTGAATCTGTTGATCTCCCACATTTGGTTTGGAAGGTATCCCTTGCCACATACCTTTGCAAGTAGAGACAGTTCGTATGTACCTCACTACTCCCTGTTTTTCAGGTTTATATACTCTATTAATAGGCATTCAGAGAGGGTCCTCAGTGTGGCAGAAAGGTGTAAAATAGGCAAGGAGGGAGAGGCTGTGGTTTGCAGGGGAGCCATAGGATGGTGGGCACACCTGAAAGTCAGTTTAGAGTTAGGGATTTAGAGTAGGAGCTGAGCTCAGCTTGGATACGGAAAGGATTCTTGGTATTGTACACCATGCTATCATTGTGCCCTGGCAGAGTTTGAATGAGTTAGGAGGAGGTTCAAACCAAAATCCCAAACCTGGACTTGGAAGAAGCTTGGAGCCAGATCTGAGCTTTTGCAGATGGTCCCTTTATATATAATGAGGTCAATCAAAACATCTGATCTCAATACCCTTGAACTTCTGGAGCAGGGCATGAGTTTGAGCCCAGGCATATGGGTTCATCTCTACTGTGCAGTGGTGTCTGCCAATTGCTTTTCTTTCCTGGCAGGCTGGACAGGTCCCAGTAGTGTTGAGTTTCTTTAGATGCTTCAGGTAAAAACCTAAAGAAAAAGAGCCTTCCTGGACAGCCTTTTCCCCTGTGCACTTTGTAATTCATGCCTCCCTCCAGGAGAGGAACTAAAGGTGAAAGGAGTGGATGACTTGTTAGGCATCTCTTGTTTTAAGAGAAGCCTTGAAAGGATTGCCCTTTCTTGAAGCCCAGTTTCCACATGTATGAAACTGGGCAGTGGAAAAGGCGACTCTTCTGAGTTCAGCCAGGCTCAGGGTAACCAAAAATGCCAAACATCTGGTTTGGTTGCCCTTTTAACAGGACAGCTTACTCTGCTCAGGCATTGCTACACAGTAATAATGAGGAAGGAGTAAAAAGTCTCAGGGTTAAATGAGGACTGTGCCCGTGTGCCCAGGGTGAAGTCGCAGGCACCAGAGGTTCTGCAGGTCTGCTGCTCCGTGATGGGACTGAACATCCAATCTAATTTATCAGCCACTTCCTGAAAGATGACAAAATCTGCTACTGGGCTTGCACTACTGTTATTAGAGAGCAGCATGTGTATAGAATAGATAAACCAAGCTAGGAGGAGTTTGGAGGATGGAGAGTATTACTTCCAGTAAAACAAAGCAACCCTGGAAGATTACAGCCCCTTCCAGTGGCACAGCAGAGAAGGGAAGTGAATGCACATCCGAGATGATGAGGGCAGTGCTGTCTATCACCAGGTTAGCAGAGAAGACACGGACATGGTACGAGTCTCAGGGGCTTGACAGGGGGTAGAAGGGAAGCTTTGGAGCAAAGGAGTGGGGAGGTTGTTGCAGAGAACCCTATCAGGCAGGGATTGCTGCAGGCATGTGAGAGCAGGTGGCTTTTTTTCTGTGTGTAGTGAGAAAAGTGGTTTTGATCTTTCAGGGGTACCAGGCTCCTGTTGGGTCATTTGAAGTCTATTGATGGTATTGTTTATACTGCCTCACAGCTTTCAGTCAATCTGTGTCCCCAACTGCTGCTCATGGAAAAAAGGAATTCAAGAGGAGGGGGTGTTTGGAATAATGGAGGAGGATTGTGTGCTGTGTTCAGCTGTGAGACAGCTAAAAATGCACAGAGGTGGGAATTGGGGAGGGGAAGGACCAAGTCCAGTGAAGGTATGTGTGGAGACCAGCTGTTAGATGCAAATGCAGGGGGGACAAGGCTCTAACCCAAGTGCCATCCAGAAGTTCATCTCAAGCCATGTTTCAAGAGGACCCCATTTCTCCTTCCTGCTTTCTCCCTGGGCTTTGCTGCCCTGCTCAGGTCTGTGATTGCTGCTGTTTCCTGCAGCTGTTTGGACTCCTGCATCTGGACTTGGCCTTTGCTGACAGTGATTTCCAGTTGCACTGGTGGCTTCCACTTAAACTGGGACCACTTGAGCTGGTGCCTCTCTCAGCTGCCGTCCCAGCATTCCCTGGCACTGCCTTGAGGTGCACAACTCTTCCCTGCATCCAAAACATCCTCCTTAGAGCAGGAGCCATTGCAGAGCCAGGGTGATCTGACATCCCTGCTTGCTCTGGGAAGGCTCTCTCCAGCCAGCTCCTCCCTCTCCAGGGCCTGTCTCTCTCCAGCTGTGAAAGAAAGAAGGGTAAAATCTCTTCCTGTTGGTCCCAGATTTCCCATTACACTCTGTTTACCAGGCTGCTCTTTTCTTGCGGGAGGGGTAAAAGAGATCTGAGATACCAGAATGAACACCAGAATGGGGAGCAACAGACTTGAGTAAAGGAATATGCAGGTGGTATAAATGTCTTTCAAATAGGAAAAAGGGTACCAAGTCCCCTACAGGTAAATTTAGGATGGCAATTAAGATGTTGTCATCATTAGATCCACCATGGTATGTCACCACGTCCTCTTCGGAAGGGACAGTGAGGCCAAAGTCGTGCTGAATGACCTGGTGCTGGCAGTAACAGAGGTCTGGGGCTCAGTAGTTCAGGGAACCCCTTCCAATTGAAATGCTCTGAAAATTAACAGTGTGCTAGAGAGGTCTGAGGAAGTCTTAATGGGAATATCTTGAGATCACATGAATTCCAGGTGGGCTTAGGATGCAACACACCTTGCAGGGCTTTCCACAGGGAGCCTCCCTGGAAGCAGCCGCTGGCTAAATGCTGCAATTGAGCATCATTGGAGGAGATCTGGCTGTGAGCCAAGCTGGCTTTTACCTGGACACAGGTTGGGTGCATAGCAGACCATGCCCATTAAGATACACTTGGTGTGTTTGCTAGCACAGCAGCTGTGTCCTGCAGTCACTGTACCTAAAATAGAAGAGTTTTTAAGCCAGACATTCTGTGTATTGTAAATTCAGCAGCACTCCAGGTGCATCTAGGCAGGGTGCATCTGTTAAGCCTAGTGCAGTGATTTTAAAAGATCACTGGATTTTGCTTGTGCTAAACCCCATGTGTTCTTTTGCATTTTCTTTTCCCAGTAAGCCAAGCATAAACAGAAATAATACTCAGGATCTTCTAATTGCTGAAATGTGTAATCTGTGTGCAAAAGTACCATTTGCAACAGACTTTCGCGGGAAGTGAAAGGTAAAGTACAAAGTCACCCCTGAAATGATTCGGTTCTAGGTGAGAAATTGAAACACTAAATTAACATGACATCAGGCACTTCAGAATGCCTATGGATCTAGTAAAGAAAATAAACAGGTTATAATTCCTGTAGGACCAATAGAGACCAAACATACCAGATCCAAGTGTTATCCAGGACTGTGCGTAACCTAGCTAATATTTACTTTGCTAGCAGCCATGTGTGAAATCAGATATTTTCACAAGTATTTCAGAATTTGATCCTGGCTGATACCTTGGCATTTGCGGTGAAAATCGCTGTTTACTAAGAAAAATGTCCCCAGGACTGCAACAGGGATACAAGATTTCTGTCTGCAGAAAGCGTTGAAACAAGATACAGAAGCAAACACCAGGGACACTACTCACTACAGAAACAGGCTCTCCTCCCAATACCTTTGATAGATGTGGGAGAAGGAACACATGGCAACCTGACTCATAATAATACTGCTTACCATGGTGCTTTTCATTGAGAAAATAAAATGAACATGTTATACATTTAATTTGCACTTTATATCAAATTACCTGTTGTTACTTGACTGTTCTTAGCTGCACCAAAGACAAAAACCTCCTTTATACAGTGCAAACAGGGAAGTAACTGCCATAATAAAATGGTCTCTTACCTGCCCATGGAGTTTGGGGTCAGAGTCAGGTGAGGAAAGAAGAAGGGGCTGCCAGAGGAGGGGGCCAGGGACAGTTACAGCAATGGAGACATGGAAAAGCTGTAGAGGCCTGAGTGATGCTGTGAACTGCCCTACCTCTCTCTGCTCCTCTGCTCTCTCCAAAATTGATAACAAGAAATAGAGCAGTCCTACTGAATGGGTCAAACGAGCTTTTGAGTTCTCACTTCTCCCTAAATCAGTGAATGTGCTGTGTGGGTAATTAGTCTGCCAGTCTCATCCTGGTAGCACTGCCTTTGGAGTGTGACATATTCAAAGAGGTCGTGAGCCCATTGTTTCCCCCACCCTCTCTTTACTCTTTTTTTGTGTCACAAGTCTTCTGTTTTTTTAATGATGCCCTCCTCCAGCACAAATTGACTTGGGCAGTAATTTGTCATGTCATCTTCAGTAAAATTTTGAACAAAATCGTGGAAGATTCATGGAGGAGCAAAAGCGCCACATCTTTTATGCATTTCAGATGGTAAAGTATAAATCAAAAAGCCCAGGGACCTGTTTGCAGGAAAACAAGAAAAAAAGAGTAAACCATAGTGAGTAAAGTTAGACTGTGTTTGTGTCTGATCCTGCACTGACCAGTCTGGGATTTAATCTTTAACTGTTCAGGGATATACTGTCTTTGTGTCAGGGTGGATGCAGTGGATAAAACAGATCTGAGAGAGACCCAGCCCACACTCTTCCTCTCTTATAAAGTCAGGGTAGAAGTTAAACCCTAAGGGACACAGGTAAAAGTCTTCACGCTGAGGGAAAGGAACACAGAGTTAGGACCTGATGTTATAACTGCTTAAAGGGGTTGGCCATTCTTAACCCTGGGGAAAAATTACCTCTCTCAGATGATTTTGGCCTTGGATAAATTTAGCTTCAAAAATCTTCTGTATATCCCTTTAGTGGGAATGACTCCCCTGTTCTGACTTGAAAGTCTGCACCCATTTTAAAACTGAGCAGTTAAATCCTATCAGAAGTGAATGGGAACAGGCTGAGCAGTTTTTTACAAACCACCTTTGCAGTCTGAGGCTGAAGCCTCTCCCTCCAAACCAGTGCTGATTCCCACCTTCCCAGTGTCATTTGCCCCATTGGTTTTGAGAGCAAAAGCTTTGGGAAGGGGGATTTCCTCATCCCTCGTTCCCAAGCAGCCTCCAGTCCCTGTGGCCTCGATGAGTGATTACAGCAAGCACAACCTTAATGAGATGTGAAGGGATGGGGTGGGCTGGCTGCATGCAGCTGGTGGGATGCTCAGCAGTGGATCTTCATGTACTGCCTGCCTGGATATCCATACCTGCATTGCCTGTACCACACAGCTCGAGGAATTGATAGGCCAGCTGTGTCTCCCTCTGATCAATCCCCTGCTCCACTCCAGCTGATGTTGCAGGCAACAACCTCCTCACATAGACTCCTTTTTTTTTTTTTTTTTTTAAATGCATGATCGATCTATTTTAAAGGTACACACAGCTATATGGTAGGAGAGATTAAACAGCAGCATAGAAAAATATCTCCTTTGGGGAAATCTGATTATACCCTTTTAGGAGGATTTTCTTGTTGAGAGTCAGCCTGCATATTTCCACGCTGTATTTGAAGGTCACTCATTGTCTTATGCTGCTTCCTACAGCAAAATTGAGAGGAGTATGATGAGATTTCATAATCACCAGAGAACTAATTTGTTCAGCAAATCCAGCCATCACCCTTTCTAATGTTTTCTTTCCCTTCTTTACCTCACTTCTGCTGGCTTGTTTTTAGCTGGATGCTTCCACTGAAACCTCCCTATCAATATTCAGAGATCATTTCTGAAGTTTGGATAAAGTCTATCAAATCCAGCAGAGACCAAATTGGCAGGCATATTTTTAGAGTCTAAACAGCTATCAGAACCACAGGATCAAAGTCTTCAGGTCATTTCTGCTTCTGCTTTGGTGGGAGAGGTACCATTATGAATTCTTTATTTTACCAAGTATATATGAATGTGGCAGTAGCTCACGTGTGAAGCTCAGACTGGGTCCAGCTCTGTAAATGCTGGCACTGCAGTTTGTTTCCAGGAGTTGGGAGCAGCCCACAGGGAAAATGAGCATACTGTGCCATTGCCTGGGTTTGGTCCTGTTGTTGGTTCAGATGTTCATGGAGATCATGAATTAAAAGTGCTCTGTTTCCGTATGAGTCTCTTCCCCATGTGAGAGACAGAGCTAAAGCTTTTCAGTGTTTGAAAGATTGAATCTATGGACACAGAATCTGTCTGCCTATGCACAGCCTACGAACACTGAAAACTTGTTAGAGGTTTGGAAAGGAAAGGCTTTAAACTCAGGGATTTGTAATCTTCCGTGGTTGTTCTCCAAGCAATATTTCCATCTGCCTTCTGCTTAATGAATTAGCAAAGCTAAGAGAGTAGCATGAACTTTCAGAAGATATCCTTCAGTGCCCCTTATGGCTGATCTGGAAATGATACTCATTATAGCACTGTGTGAGCAGGATAGGTAACCCGAAGATGGCAGGAAGGGCTGCAGGCTAAAAAGCTAACCAAAGATTCCTTTGAGACATTTTATTCCTCCCAGGGATGGCATTAGTAGCACCATTAATTTTGTAGTTTTATTTAATTTCCAGGGATTGTGCCAAATCAGAATTTTCTGTGAAAACAGTATCAGCCTGCTCCAAGATCCATCAAGGTGCCCAAGAATGTCAAATGGGAACAAAGGCTGGGTAAGGAGTTTTCCCCTTTCCACTCTGGGAGGAGCAGAGTTCCGGGCCCTGGCAGTACCTGAGCTGTAGCAGAGCTCACTCCTGCCCACAGCACCAGGAGAGGGAGGGGAAGCCTCAGCTCGGACAGGAGTTTTCCAGGGAGGGAAGTGAACCTTTTCCATTCCTTGAGGTCACCCACACTCATTGCCAGTGTGCACTTGCCCATGCAGTACGTGAAAGGTGGGCACAGACAGCCAAACCAGAGGGTGCTGCGCTAATGGGGAGTTGTTATCACCAGGTTGTATGCAGTGGGTCTAATTATCTAAATATATTTATTGGAGATGAGGGGAATGAGGGTGCCAGGAAGAGGGGGATGGGTGGGAAAAATTCTTTCAGTAATTGCAATGAAGTGATCAAAAAAACTCAGGAAACCGGAACCCTGCTTCGCACTGTCTCCCTCCCTCTCCCCCCCAGGTTTCATTAGTTTTTACAAAGGAACACTGGGGAGATTATTTGTCTTTGATCATTCTGGGATCAATCTGCAGATGTACAAGCTCACTTTTTGCCAACTGTTAAGCTCCACGTTACACCCTGGTTTTTAAAGGCCTCAGGAAGAGGCAAACTGGAGACAAAGAGGAGATGGATGACTTCAGAGAGGCATTTCAGGAATTGTTTGAAGAGAGCAGCTGCCCCCCACCCTGATTAGCTGCACAGCATTCTGCCAGCTTGATTTCAAAAGCAGGTAAGGGTGCAGGAAAGGGGTAGAGAGAATGACTGGAGAAGGGAGCCAGCCAGCAGCAGCAGCACCAATGCTGATTTTTCTCATCCTGTTTATTCAGATGGCTTGTTAGGGATTTTTTATTCCTGATGCTGTTTCACACCTTATTTATTACTTTTCCATATTTTTGCACCCTTCCTAACTCCAAGGGTTCAAGATGGCTGTTTTCCACAGCCAGCTAATACCTTCAGAGCGGATAATCTGGGGATTCTCTATGTTTGATATACTTACCACACTGCTGCTCAACTCCCATGCTGTGCCTCAAATATTTATTTAAAAAAAAAAAAGTAAAAAAAACCCCCGAATCTTCTGCAGGCTGTTTCCTCCACAGCCTTTGCTTCTGAAGCTTCCCAAGTCACCTTCCACGGGGAGCTGGCGGGATGCTGATCTTTTTGTTTATTCATTTATTTTTGGCAGCATCACTAGCTGGCTCCAAAGAAGGGGGTGAAGGCATTTGAGGAGATAATTTGTAAACATTTATCACGGCTCTGCCCAGGTGGGCAGGCACAGTCCTCACTCTGGAGCCACGTGTGCTGTGTGGGTGATGAAGTGCCATGTCCCAGCCCCAGAGCTGGCTACATGCTGGCCATCCAGCTACAATCTGCATTTTACTTGCCTGGGGCTGCTCATGTTTTTGCAGCAGACAGGGCAAAGATCCACCTTCAACACAGGCTTTTTAAAGTGAGACTCATAAAAGTGTGCCAGGAACTCAGTTTCCTTACATTCAACCAAGGAAGAGAAAAGTGAGAAAGATGGCTCTGTGTTTGAATTGCTGCTTTATTGTGATTTTTTTCCTTTTTTTTTTTTTTTTTCCCATGAATTACTAAATATTGAGCACCAGAAGTTTATAATTTGAGCAATTTTCTCTTCTGAGATCTGGATTTTTCCTTATTGACTGGATGTAAGGTGTGCTTAAAAATTAGATATAATACCATGTGCCTTCAGTGGCCAGGACAATTCTGGAAACACAGAGCTTTCTCCAGAACTGGAAGGAAGTCTCCAGGACATAATGCCATCCCAGATTTTAGGAATGGTGTGTGAGATAAGGAGCTGTGTGCCTCTTGCCCAGGATACTGTGTTTTCCCTGTCCCATCCCTTCTAAGACACAGCCCCTGGTAGAATGCTGGCTCTCAGAATATGGGCAGAAAACAGGCTGCTGGCCCCACACAGTGTGGACATTGATGTGTGACCCAGTATAAAATCATGATCCTTGTTCCCTGGAGGGGATGAGGCTGCTTTTAGATTTATTAGCCTGGATATTTTTTCCTGGCTAGGTTTGCTTGCTCTCCCTCCTGCATGAGCTGTTGGAAAGCATTTTTTCCCAAGCAGTGACTCCTAGACCTGCAGAGCTTCTCATGGCTGGCATGGGCAGCACACAACCTCTGCTCAGAGAGGCTGCTCTGTGGTGGTTTAAACCCTCCTCGCACTGTTCTGCCAACCCTCATTGCTCTTTCTTGATGGTCTGCAAGATAAAAAAGCCTCTACAGAACCACTGCTGCGGGCAACAGGGACCCTGTGGTTTCCATCAGCTGGTGGTGATGTTGATGATATATATAGAAAAGGAAATTATATTTAACAAAAGAGCAATATTTGTCCTCTGCATGAGACTTTCTCCCTCTCTTCACTCCCTTTCTGTTTACTGCTGCAGGGAGGCAGTGGCTGGCTGGGCAGTGCTGAGCTTCCCTCTGCTGTCTGGCTCCTGCTTGGGACTGGAGCGGCTGAAGCTTCCATGGGGCTGGAGCTGCCCTGGGGCTGAAGCTTCCATGGGGTTGGAGCTGCCCTGGGGTTGGAGCTGCCCTGGGGTTGGAGCTGCCATGGGGTTGGAGCTGCCCTGGGGTTGGAGCTGCCCTGGGGCTGGAGCTGCCCTGGGGTTGGAGCTGCCATGGGGTTGGAGCTGCCATGGGGCTGGAGCTGCCCTGGGGCTGGAGCTGCCCTGGGGTTGGAGCTGCCCTGGGGTTGGAGCTGCCCTGGGGTTGGAGCTGCCCTGGGGCTGGCTCTTCTCCCCCTGCAATGAGGTAATGAAAGCTCCTCTGAAGGCGCCTTTGTGTCAAAGCCCTACAAGAAGACAACCTCTGCTCCTGAGCGGACGGGTAAATTTTATCTCTAGACCCTACAAGATCATCAGGGCGTCTGCCAGAGATTTTCAGCTGCTCTCTGTATTCCTGTTATTACTTTTTTTTTCCTTCTTTTTTTTTCTTTTCTTTCTTTACCCTAACTCATTTCACTGGCACTTTTACCAGCATTTCCTGCATTTTTCAAGATGTGATAGTCTGGCTTTCCGATGACCTATCGCAAGACAAAGTTGGGCTACTTATCAGTGAAAGGTACCTTGTCAACTGACTCGGTAGCAATGTTATATTTAAACAGAAGCAGATGAAAAGCCGTGGGGAGTAGAAACCACTGCTGCAAGGTATTAAAGAAGATGCTGTTGTGTGAACAGGGATATGGGGGGAGGTGAAGTTGGAGGCTTCGGAGTTTGCTGTGGGCTCAGTGAATAAGTTATTCTGTCTAACACTTGCTATGAAATATCCTAACAATACTCAGGCACTAGTGGTAGCAGAGATATTATCACTTGGGGAGACAACAGAAATGGCCTTATCATTTTGACAATGGCTTTTTTCCCTTATTATCGCTAAGTAACAATATCTCTATTTCACTGCCACTACTGAGCCATTGTTTTTTTTGATAAATAGAGTCCTTTTTGTGATTTCTTTTTCCCCACTTGTATTTTATCCTCTGTGCACGTGTGCGTGTGAGCAGATTTTAAAAAAAGATGTTCTGCCCGATGGTGCAACATTAAAGACTACATCTCTTAAAAAGAGAAGAAGCTGTCAGAGGGGATATCTACACAAATGTAGGGCTTGCCTGGTGTCTAAGGGACTTGTGGTGCCCCCAGGCTCAAAGAAACTCCATTCTACCTGGGTCCCCACGCCCCTGAGTGAAAAATGGGAGTGTGTAAGAGCTGGAGTACATGAGATGCCCATACCCACTGGTCAGCAGGGATGTCATACTGCATCAAGAGCTGCCTATAACAAAATCTGCGTGCTTTGGTGCCTGGTTTGTTCTCAGATGTTCACATAAAGGCACCATCTCCAGCCTGGACACAACTCATACAAATGCAGTGCTCTGTGTTCTCCTCAGTGTGCTTCCAAAATGTTTCAACTGATGCAGCCACATCCCATCCTTCCTCCAACCCTGTCCCAGAGCTGCAAAACCTGGATGGACCAAGCAGGAGTTAAACTGAGGGTATATGGTTCTTTTAGCTATGGTATATAGTGACATCTGGGTGTATTCAGGTTTGAGTCAGCTGAACATTCATCCTCATTTCTGCTCTGTTCCCTTTCCATTCCATTCCTTTCCCATGCCCATTCCATGGTGTCTGAGCACTGCTGCCCACCTGACTTACAACAGTGTTATGGATTGCCTGGGCTGTGAGTGTGCTCTCCCATTATCCACTCATCATCCACAGTGGTCCTGTCTGGATGCTCCTCTGTGCTGATGCCATCAGCTGCCACTGTCTGGTCTCTGCACAACAGAGAACCCTCCATCAGAGCCATTGCTATGGTTACAGGCATCCTGCGGGCAGTGGGACCAACAGGAGCTGTAAATGAAGGTACTGCTGCAGAATTTGCATAAAGACTCCCTACCTGTGGTGGAACAGCCACATTCTCCAAAATCACTCCCACGAGTTTCTGTCACTGCCTTTGCAAATCTGCATGGATGGGACATTGGGACTCAATTTACACTTTCTTGGCTTGGACTCATAGTGAGATCACTTTCCATGGAGGAGGAGGGAAAATTTATCTTAGAAGATGACAGTACTCAGGTCCCTTAAATGTGAAATAATAAGGAGGAAGATGAGTTTTACCCTCTCCCCACCTTTGCATGCCCTGCTTTGCAGAGAGCCTCAGAGTGCTTGAACCAGCAATGTGGTAAGATACTTGCTAGCCCCCAAAGCCCAGGCAGTGGGGAAGTGAGTCATCTATCAAACCCGTGCTCCATCACTTCCACTGCAGCACTAAATGATGCGCTCAAAACCTGCCACTAAATGGAGGGAAAATGTGACCAGCCTGACTGCTATCAGAAAGTTAAATGCTTAAAATAATGTCACTGGAGGATCGCAGAGAAAGGACAGGAGGTAAAGTAGGCTATTTTCCTTGTCTGTGTTATTTTTTCCCCCAAACAGAAGAGGTGCATAGTGAAATTAACCTCTACTCCTTTGATTTCCTCCCCTCTGCTCTTGTGCACACACACACACTCTCTCTCTCTCTCTCTCTCTCTCTCTTTTAAGGCTTATACATTATGATTTGATGCAGGAGGATTTTTCATTAGAAGATATGAATAAGACTTTAATACAAATCAGTCCAGAGCGTCTTTCGACAGGATTTTTAAATAGTGCCCCTTGTCTCTCTGATGCAGCCACATGCTATCTTGTTCCCATGCTGACCTCTGTCTTTCCTCATTAAAGAGCTGGTCCAGGCTGCTGAGCCCTCTCTCTTTTTGGAGATTTCACTGCTTTTTCTCACGTACAGGCACTCCTGCTGCAGACCGACAGCTCCTCATCCCCAGCAATTTCTGCACTGCATTAATTTCTCATTAATCTGCATCATGATTTATGAGTCTTAAATGATGGAAGACTTCTATAGGAGTGCTTCTCATTTGGCCTGCTGGCTTTTCTCCCTTGCTCCTTCACCCTCCTTCTTCAAAAGCAAATAGACTTCTTCTCCTACACAAGCTGTCTGCAGAGCATTGTCTCTGTGGATGGTGCAAGTGGGAAGAACCAGGTTAAGCATGCTGCTTTCTGGCTGCTTTCCTTGTAAATGATTTGAGCAAACAAATGCTAGGGAGAAAAGGGACCCACTTTGCTTTTCTGAAGAACTTCAGTAGCTGCTCTCCAAGTCTGTGAGTGTGTGGTGGCTTTTGCAGCCCTGGGGAGCGCTGCCAAAGTCTTTTTGGAGTTTGGAGAGCTTTCAGCAAGGAAATTGTAAACCACCCTGCAGGGATCAACCACATTAGCAAGAAGGATGGTGACTCCTGGCTGGGCAGGGAGCTGGACCTTCATGCCAGGGGTGGATGAACCACTGGACCTGGGCATGTTGCTGTAGGGCTGTGTTAGTCTGGCTTAGGGCAGTGGGGAAAGAGAAAATCTATGCACTCCTTGTACTGATTTCATGGGACTATGCTATAGCCCTGCATCAAAATTATCTCTCCTTCCACTTTCAGGAGTATATGTAAAAGAGAATGGAAAATTACTCAGCTTTAGTTATCCACTAGCACTTTTTTTGCTTCTCTAGAACTCCTGAATTCATAGAATTTGAGGCTATAAATAGTGATGGGATTTCCTCTTCTCTTCTGGTTATTGCTACATGGCTCTGGTCCTCGGGAGAGTCAGAAAACACAAAGAGGTGGGAAATGTTTTGTTTGGAAGACAAGAGAAGAAAATGCTGAATGCACCAGGCAGGACTGAATAAAAGCAGCACAGAGTTATGGCAGCAGTGGGAAAGTGAATAGCAGAGTCAGGAGAGACGGAAGAAGCAATGGGTGGAGGTTGATTTACGAAATTCTTTGTGCTCTGCCCTGACTCCACTGGTCCACTGCTCAGTGAAGCCAATGGAAATATTATTGTTGACTTCCTGTCAGTGCATTCAAATTTCAGACAATTAATCCATGCTAAATTTCAGGCAGAAATACTCCTCATGGCTCAATAGCTCATGAATCATGAGCATGATTGTCCCACCAAGAAAAAAACAAGGAAAATTACCTCAAGTTTTCCTTTTCAGGAAGAGACTTGATTTCAGGTGAGTTTAGGAAAAGAGGATTTGTCTCGAATCTTTATTTTCCTGGTTTCTTTGCAAATCAGATATTCACAAATCGATTCAGATCTTCTCACATACAGTATGTGAAGCTGGTTCTAGCTCTCAGGCTGCCAAACTGCCAGAGAGATGGTTTAGAAAAGCAGTGGTGACCAGGACTAGCAATAAAGCTTAGTTGCTACTGCATGAATATGTAGATGAATATGTAGTTTACTCCGACACCAACAGGGGAAAGCTGTTTCTTTAGGGGCTGGAAACAGAAGGGGAAAATTGCTCAGCTTTTTAGCCAATGTTTTAAATTGATATTTAGGAGAGCAATTTCTGTGTAGCTTGGGAAAGAGGAGAGCGAGAGAGAAAATCTTCATGTAGAAGTCTTTCTGATTCTACTTTGTTAATACTTTAAATCTTTTGAATTTGGGTAGTGTGACTCAAAAGGGAAAATCAGAAACTGTCTCTGTGTTCATAGAGCTTTTACAGAGAGCACAAAATCTTGGGGTGGGAAGAGTGTAAAAATATTTTAATAGGTAACCTTTTATTCGGCAAAATATGTATTACTTCCTATTATGATAAACAGTTTGCATATTTGAGATGAAAATGTTTATACATATACATTACAATTACATATTCATTTGACTTTATATTACATACACAACTCAATTTGAATAAATGTCTGAAGCCAAAGGAATAAATTAGTATTGGTGCTGAGCACTTTCTTTGCCCTTCTCCATTGTGTTTGCAAGATTTGCATTTTATAGTTGCACATTAACAAATATGCATATTTCATTATGGTTTTGGATTAAAAGGTTATCATCTCTGTTACCCATTAGTAATAAACAAACACAGACTTTCCATGTGAATTTATCCCTGGCTCAGCTGTTTGCTGATTAGGTTGTTGTCTCTGGGTTTCCTTGTTTTATCCTTGTGGAGAATCCCTAAAGCGGTTTCTTAAGTGCCTATTGTCCTCTGGGGAGCAGTGAATGAGAAAGGGAGGCAGGCAAAGAAGACCCAGAGGCATCCTAAGCTGGTGAAAAGATAGGAAGGTAGGGCCAGGTCCAATCTGCAGCCAGGTTAGGAGCCTTGTTTGGGCAGGTGGCCCCCAAAGCCCAGGCCTTGTGGCAGAATATCCTTTGGAAATGCTGGTTGAAGACTGGGCAGGGTCAGAGGGGCAGAAACCTGGTGATGGGGGCAGGAAGCAGTGTCATCACCCCGGTGTCCAAAACATGCTGGTTTCAAATCAGAATGTTCCTCCTATGCCAGGGTGATCCAAACTCCTGAATCTGCACATGGGGAGACCTTGGATCTGGACAAGGCAGAATCTGGCATCAGCTGGGAGAGGGGAAGAAGGCATCACGGTTTTACTGGTACCCCCTGGTGTGGGCCCCAATGGAGCATTTCTGGAGCAAACTGGACTAAACCCAGCAGGTTGAAGTCACATCAGCTCTTATTCCTTGATATCATCTACGTTTAACCTCTTTTGCCATAAAATCTCTCCTTGATCAGTTCTGTGTCTGCAGGCACTCGTAGGATGGAGGTAGGGAGGGACCAGGGCTGAAGGATCCCTGATTGCCTGAGCTGGGCACAGGCACTTTCTACCACTCTGGAGTGAGCAGCATGGATTCTGGGAGAGATATTTTAGAGTAACTGAATTTTGAGGGCAGTCAGCATCCAAAAAATAAGAAGGACCTGTTTCTCCAGCTAGCACCTGGAGGAGGCTACCCTGTGAAGTCAGCATGGGCAGAGGGCTGTCACCTCCCAGAAGGGAGAGTCTCTGTCTTGAAGCCAGGTGTTATTTACCAAGCTGCTGCAGGGCTGCACCAGTGTCCTCTTGTAATAGAGCTGTGCATGCCTTAGGATTATAGACTTTGGCTCTAACTGCTCACCTTCTGCAAATAAGCTCCATGTGTAAAAACCAATGGAGTTTTAATGGATTTTTATTTTTACTTTATTGAATTTTCCTTTCCTTGTCTTTTTAATACAACTTTGCTAAAGTCAGTGGGTGTAAATGCCTCAAAGGAAGCCATTTCGATTTATTTTTCCTCTTCTTCAGGGGAAAGGAAAATCAAAAGATTCAGTGCCTTTTCAGCAGAAGAAATAAAAATAGAGAATCCCAGTGGGGGTGTCTACACAGTTCCTAGGATGCTACTTTGGGCTCATCTGATGTGCCAGAATTGTCAGCTTGCTGCTGCTGCCCTCTGTTTACTCCCTAACCCTGCATTCAAGTCCTTTGCTATCCCAGACCATCTTTCCAGATGACATCACAATTTTACTGCCCAAAGCCGTCCCAAGCCTAGGCCAGGACACTCTCTGCCGATGCCCTTGAGGACCCGTTTCCAAGTGCTAAAACAATGTTTTCCAAGTTTTCTGCTCTGTTCCCTGAGAAGAGAGAATGATCTCCCCAGAAACAGGTGAGCACCCTTGTTCATATTTTGCCTGTTCATTCAACCCCAGCTTGGCTGTTTGCCTGAAACACGGACTTTTATTTCCTTGAGGCAAAAACATTAGATCAGTTCTCCTTCCATTCTTCCTGATCCTCCCTGCATCCATCACAGGGATCCATTGCTTCCTGCCAGCTCCCTGCTTACGTGGCAGCTCCAAATAGGAATAACCTATGGGACAGTAAGTGTTTCTCTCCTGATGCAGAACCTGCTGATCTTTCTCAGAGGTGATGCTGTGATGAGCTGCCTGCTCTTTCCATCCATCCCTGCCATCCCACCTGGATGCAGCTCTGGGACAGTAAGCCAATCAAGTGAAAGAGTAGTAAAGGTCAAGGTGATAGTAATGCATGTAAATAAAATTTACATGCTGAAATGGGGCATTCTAATCATTCTGATGCACGGAAGAGAGGCTGCAAGGGAGGTTAGAAATACCACAGTGGGAGACACAATTATCCCAGCAATTCAAATTGGATAAAGATCTTTTCCCATTCAGCTCCCTAAATAGTTTTCAAATATACAGTAACTGCCATCCACCAACACTGAAGGGTGTTTAAGGTGGCCTGTGGGACCCTAGCAGGGTCCCTCACATTAGGCCCCCACCAGAGAATTGTCTCCCACATGCCTTTTGCACATGGAGCCTTAGCAGAGAGATCACGCTTGAGCTGCCACTCCTCACAGGAATTTTTCAGCTGCTACACTGCCAAGCCATTTGTGATGGTGATGTGATGTCTGTGATAAGTACACAGCAGTCTCCTACAAAACAGTCTGGAGGTGGCAATTCTGTTCACTTCGGCCACCAAACAACCATCAGATAATTGTAAATTTGGAGTGGAACTAAATAAGTGGTGCATAGCTGCAAGGCTTCATTTCCAGCTACTAATCCTCTTAAATTATTGAGTCACTCTGTAAACTATTAGCTAAGTATTTTGAACAAGAGTCTCTGCTGTGTGTAGCCCCATGTGACTACAGATTTCGGGCAGAATCTAACTCAGTGCAGCAATAAATTGATATACTCGTGTGACATATCTAAACTTTAAGTGCATGCCTGGAATTTGGAGACCCTGTGCAAAGCACTGCTGCAGCACTGCAAAGCCAGGAGCTTTCATGGAACTGAAAAAGCCCAGTGGTTTGCACAGACAGATTGTGTCTTTGGGCAGGTGTCTTCTACAGATACTGTCTCTACTTTATGAACATCGAAAGCAGCTCTGATCCATAGCCATAAGAAATCTGTAGTTATTTTCTGCAAGCCATTGAGAAAAGATTTTCAGAGCTTTTGCACATGAATACCATCATGTTGGAGTTGGTCAAATTATCCACTGAAAATGATTTCTGCAAATGATTTAGCTCCTTTAGCAGTTTTCTCCTTGCCAGACTATCTGCAAGCAGATTATGAGTTTTATTAAAGCGTTGATTACTTGCAGTTTCACAACTGTTCAAACTGTAGTCGGCGCAGCCAAATTCAAATGCTGCTCCATCTATGAATGGCTCTTACTTGCAATGAGTAAGACCTGGTTCTGATTTACTGCTCATACAAGTGGCCATCAATGTTGTACAGAGTTGTTTCTACTGCTGGGATTGATGGGAGGGTCATATTAAAAGGAGAGGAACCCCTGTATTCAAAAATTTTCTGGAAGCATGTGGAAGTGCTCAGCTAATCCATTGTGTGAGTAATAAATAGGAACTGCTGGAAAAATCTTGAAGCACACTTCCAGGAGGAATACTCCCAGCTACTTAACAGCACCAGTATCTCTGAAGCTCATTTATCCCCACTAATATTCTTGAAATAAACACTCGAGTGTTCATGAATAAACGTATCCTTTCTGACTGATGTGAATCTATTTGTGGCTATACACTATTCCGAATGAATACTGTAATTCACTCTAATTTATACAAGAAAGGGGAAATTGATGGAGGAAATAATGAGGTTTGGGGTAATGTAAGCACTGTCAGCAGCCTCATGAAAGACTATTGTAACATCTTCAGGCCGGAAACTGTTTTCTGAAGCTGAGTTGCCCCTGGCTGACACAAGGCTGAAGACATAGTGGTGTTTGTGTCCATCACACAGGGGGTTGTTAGTGCTTATAGACACAGATGCTGGTGATGAACCAATCTGGTGGCAGCAAAGCCGGGCTACAGGAGGTGGCATCTCATGGACATACACTTCTGGGAACACCTTCACATCCCTCTAGGAGCTGTGGATGCCTACAGGTGGGATAATACAGCTTCTTTTGTGGTGTTCAATAAGCATCCAGTGCCAAGTCTGGCAGTAGCCTGCTGCTTTCCTCTTCCACGTGAGGTGAAGGGAACCCCACTGAGGCAATATGGCGATGTAAAATCACCTGGTTGCTTCTTCTTACAGAGACTGCCACACTAAGAACTCTTTTTTCTGCTTCTCCATCAGATGCTTTGAATAAATCAGGTTTTCAAAAGAGTTCAATGCTTTGATTTAGGAATTGCAAGAGGAGGGAGATATGAAACCATCTCAGAAGTTCCAGCTACTGAACAGCCTAAATCTGACCCTTGGGTTTTACCCTAAAGTGGAGCTCACTTTTTTTTGCTGCCTGAGCTCCATATGTGGCAAGTGACAAAAAAAGACGCTTTCTGTCCAACAGAACCAGAAACCTGAAAGTGCAAAATATAATAGCCAGAAAGAATTTCTTCAGACCAACAAACACTTTCCTGCATGATCGGAAATGTAGTCAGGCTAGGTGAGATAAAAAGGAAGGCAAAGAGTGGATAAGCATCAGTCTAATGATAACAATACAATGTTCTCAGATAATAGAAAGATATGACAGCAAACAGTGAAAGGATGAGCAAGATAGTTCGGAGAAAGTGCAGGAATACACAGGGATATATGTCAGGAAAACATCTCTGAAGACAGGAGCTATTTCTGGGCCACATAAAAGTCAACAGGCTGCTCTATAGCCAGGATTGTCTTTGGGCATTTCAAAATGTTTTGCACTTATTTGTAGTAATTCAGAATGTTTTTTCTCCCTTGCTCAGTCACAGGAAATCAAGTTGAAAACAGAAGAGACACATAATTGCCTGGCTTCTGTGCCACAGCATCCCTGTCACATCAACCCTCTTGCCACTGGAAGGGTGTCAGCTGTGGCTCTACATTTAGGTTTCAGCAGAGCTCCAATCTTGGCAGTGCAGTGTGAGGGCAGTGCTGGCCAAAAAAACAGCAGAAGCTGTGAGCTCCACTGGGCAGCTCCCAGTAAATTCACAGTCAAGGATTTACTAGAATTGGCTTTTCCTTTTTGCCACATGTGGTTTGCTCATTCAAGGTATTTCTCTTCAGTTTTTGCATATGTGTGAAACTCGATGAGGAACTTCAGCTCAGTGATTGTTGTGGTGGTACCATGCAAACCTCTATGGGGTGAGGAAGCAATAGACAGGGGAAGATGTAGGAGTTAAAAAGAGTTACTAAGAGTGAAGTGGGTCCTCAGTTCCAGGACCCACTTTTCCGAATTGATCCATCTTTGGGTTTGTGTTGTTCTCCACCGTGGCTGTTTCTGAGCGCCTTTAAGTGGAACTTAATAACAAAAGTACAGAAGACTGCATGGATTTTTTGCTTCTTCCAGAGCACAAATCTCTGTTGAGAGTAAGGTTTATATGTTTTTAAGGCTGTATTTAATTTTTTTCTGCCTTTCAGGTACCCAGGCTGTGGGAATAATATGTGTGCCAGGGAGGAATCAGTACACCAAAATCATTCTTGTACTGGAAAAACATTTTTCTTCCCTCCCAATCTCCATTTTTTTCTCCATCTTCTAATCTCCAACCAACCATTTAAAAGAACAACATTGAATTGTAACATGAACTTGTACAAGCTGTGATGGGGCAATGCTAATTTCCCAATTTCCACCACGTAGGGAGAGATGGGGGGGATTGCAATTTCACGCACATGTTAAAATGCTAAGGCATAGGCCTGGCAGCTAGACCTGAAAACCACATGGGGAAGGGGCAGGGGAGAAAAGAAGCAGCTGTCGACAGGCTCATGGCCTGCTTTCTCTGCTTTTTATTTTTGGAGTACATTGGGCTAGCCTTCGATGTTTGCTCTGCTGACACATGTTGGCTGCCCAGGGTAGCTGTAATAGGGCCCTGTGGGAGGTGTATAATTGAGATATACAGACATTCTGCATATTAACACTAAGCACTTGTCCTGCTTTGAAAAAAGGCCAAAATAATCCCTCTTCCCTTGCTCTTCCTTTCCTGCCTCTTGCCTCTGGGCAGCCGCAGGGACTGATTTGCTGGAAGGCAGCTGGAGGTTGGGGCAGGTGGCACAGAACTGCTGGGGTGACACTGCCGGGTGCCTAAAGAGGCAGTAGGCTACTGGAGGGAGCTAAGAGAATGATAAAAGCATCCAGTGGCTGGAATGACAGTTTAGTATCATATGCCAGTTAATGCCATACAGGAATTTTACAATTTGGTGGAAGAAGATCCCAGACCCTGAAGCTGGTTTTCCTTCTCTCTTTTTCACTAACCTGCTTTTTCTACTGACCAAAGATATGTGTCATTTTCCCCCATTACCCAGTGGAGCCCCTCCTTTTTTATCCACTCGCTCCTAACTTGTTCTTCCCTCCTGTCATCTCATTCCCCACACCCGGGCTTTACTTCTAGGGCGGTGTCATAATTTTCCTGAACTTTGACCCATTTATGCTGCCCAGGTTCCTCACTTCTACAAGTGCTAATCCCTCTGGATGAGAAGACCTCATATTAACAAGACATTATCCCTGTTGCAAGCCCAGCTGGGAGATGGAGAGTTACACAAAATGCAGAACAGCTGCATGGAGACAGGGCAGTGAGGAGGAATTTATGCCATAACCAGATGCCTTGGAATCAGCATTTTAAGTTGAAGCTTGAAGTTTATGTGGAGGTTTGGGAAACTTTAGTCAACATCAGCTTCTCCATGGTTTTTTCAAAAGCTGAATGCTCCCTTGCCAGTGCCTGTCTCACATCCAGTACTATTTTAGTAATCTTTTGATCAAGTAATGTGCTCTAGGGCATCACAGCTTGTCTGTGCACAGGTCTTTGCTGAGGATTGGTGTTCTTACATTGGAATTATTTAAACTACGGGACCCAGGACATAACATAAGAGTTATGGGACCCAGCACTGTGTGCCCTAAACAGTCCCTGTTCTGGATGAGTGGGAAGTCAGAACTGGGGGGACACAGAGCTCAGTGCCCATCCCCATGGCATAAGCACAGACACTGCTTGCTGTTAGAAGACTCAAATATTCAGCTCTTTGTCCTCCAAATTATCTTTTTGTCTGCTTTCTAGAGAACTGGCTTCCAGTTCCAACCTGCTTTTGACATTTTCTTCACCATTTCCATCTTCTGTCAAAGCCAGACTAGAGTTGTTTAACACACTATTTTCAATGTCTCGGAGTCCAAGAGGAGCTTAAATCTGTAGCTGTATTAAGCTGGTGTCTTTGCGGGGTTTTTTTGACTGTATTTGCCAACCTCCATGCTTCGCTGTGTGTAGGGGCTGGCACCAAACCAAACCTTCTTCCAAACCCACTCTGAGTTCATATCTGAGCAATGAGGTTGAAATCAGGATCTCAAATCTGTAGAGTTTCCAGAGGAGATTGCCCCAAATGCCAGGTTGGCTGAAATCTGTATTCCAGCATTACATCTGAATCCCATCTCAAGGGAGAACAAAACAAAGCAAAGCAACATCTTGTTTCTTGTAAAAATCCCTTGCAAGGATTAAAAACAGTGATGCCTTCCAGGTACCCTAAAACTATTTCTGCTCAGCAATGCTTTTCTGTGCAGCCTTTCATTTAATATCACAGCTCCTGCCTTCCTTCCTTCACCAGCCTGATACAGAACTGTAATCATCTATGAAAGCACAGTGCATGTTTTTGTGCCCACGTCGTGTTTTCTAAGATCTGCCCAGGGTGCTTAAAACCAGCCCTGACTCCTGTGCTCAGCCTCCTGTCCCAGTTCTAATGAGCAGCTGCAGTGATGGTGGGTTCCTCCTGTGGGCTGGATGCTCTTACCTGGCCTGTTCAGAGAACTGTCTGGCTTGGCAGGGCTTTTGCCAGGAATGAAAATGCACAAAGAAGATGAGCAGCTTGGTGAGGTCATTTCTGATTGGGTTCTGCCTGCTGATACAGCGACTGCTGCTGCTTTCAACGCAGTCTGACAGAATCCTTTGGCTCCTGTACTCTCCCTCCTCCTCCTGTAATCTGCAAATTAAAACAGGAAAGTGGTGAGCAAGGACCTTCAAAGAAATCGAGGGAGCTTTGGATGTGCTTGGCTATACAGAGTGCTTTGTCCCCATTCAAGGAGCTGAAGGGTGTCCCTTTGCTGTTGGCACTTCATGCCTGTCATGATGTTTGATGTTTTTTAAGAGCTACAGAAGCTTCAAGGCAGTGCTGGCTATTTGTTCTGTGGGGCTGCTGGGTCTCCCTGGGTGTGTGACGGTGACACAGTAGGGCTGTTTAAATGCAGTCTTGTCTCCTCCCACACACCCAGCAGGCTACCTTTGCCCAGCCTTGGACCAAACCATCCTTTATATTCACCCCTCTGGTGTCTGGAGCTGTGTTTTCTCACACTCTTCCCAAGGCCTCTCTCTCTTCTGTCAAATCCCTGCTTCTGCTTTCTAGATTCCTGAGCACAGCAACATCTCCCTGGGGTGCTGCTCCCATGGCCCTTGAGCAGACATCCAGGAGGCTTAGGGCAACACCCAGCTTTCACTCACCTTGTCAGAAGTGCACAGCAAAGGCCCTCGAATCGCTTCTTCCAGAGCAATTCCCCTTGGGAGACAAGCGATTGGTTAGTAGCCTTATCCCTCGGGACTCCACAGCGTGTGGGAGATGGGCTCTATTAGAATTTTGCTTTAGCCACAAGGACCCTACTGTTAGGCTGGGTACTGTGAACCCACATATCACATCACAGTGCTGCAACAGCCTCACTGAAAAGCTCTGTGTGTTGTGTCTGCAGCCACCTGACTCCCCCTAACCACCTGCACTAGCTCTTGGAGAGCAGCTGGCTTTCCCTGCTCTCTGGGGCAAAAAGCAACTCCTTGACCATAAAGTGGAAAGAACACAAATTTTATTGAGAGACTGAGGCTTCCTTCCAAATGCACTGTCTTTGATGCTTTGCAGTGTTCCTGCTCCTCAAGGGCTCTCGCTGCTCACTGATAGCTACTTACCAACTTCCTTGGGCTCCAACAGCTCCCAGCTCAGCCTTAGATAAGCAGCTGCTTCTTCTGGCCCCAGTCTGGGGATTGCCAGAGCAGGTATTCCTCCAGGATCTTCCCATCCAAATTAAGCCTAAATGTGCTTAAGTCTCTCCCCTGGTATTCCTGTTCTTCTTTGCTCTCAGTCTTTACCTTCTTAGAATGCCTGCCAACGTCTTCAGGCATCTCTTCATGTTCCGAGGAGCTCTGGCTCTGAGCCATGCTGTAGGCTAGCCTGGCAATCCTTCCAGCAAAGTGGCTTCTTATCCTCCCTTATGGATTCTGATGAGCAGCCCCATCTTGCCCAGGCCCATCCCCTGCCTCTTCTGCCTCCCTGTCCATCCCATCATTGTTGGGATAGGACAGAACCTGCTTAAAGGTGTGGCTGTAGAGAGCTGTGACCATCTTGTGGTCCCTGTTTCATGCTGCTTATCTTGCTGTCTGAGCTTGTCTTTGCTTCTCAGCCCTCTCTCCTCCATGTGTTTTGGCTTTTCAGCAACTGATGGGGAGTGACAAGGGGCTACGAAGCTGTCAATGGCATGAAGAGAGTGGGAGGGATCTGTCCCTCCCTTGAACACTAAATATCCTCAAGACCATCAAATGGAGCTAACAGGAGCTAGGCTCAAAGCCAGGAAAAAAAGGGTGTATTCTTCATACAACAGGTTGTTTGACAGCAAAGCTCCTTGTTAAGGGATGTTGTGGATGCTATCAGCAAGGTGGACTTCAGGAGAATAAAGGCACAACAGAAATACTGCATCCAGCTCAGGACAACCCCAGGGTGAAAATGGCTGGGGCGCTCTTAAGGGGACAGGTCATCTGTACTTATTGGTTTTTAAGCATCCCCTTATTGCCACTGCTAGGGACCAGATGTTGGTCCAGGGGGAACTGAGCCACCACAGCCATTCCTAGGCACGCCTCAGCACCCTGAAATGCTGACGATACTGCCACTGTTACAGCACACCTTTATTAAGTGGTAATTCTGAAAGAGCAGCCTGCACTGTAGAAACTGAGTATAATCTAAGCATAATAGTCTTTCTACTTGCCCTGGAACAGACTTGTCCAAATCCAACCTGCAGAGAGTTCCAACCTGTCCCGTCATCACCCAGTTTCCAACAGCAGCTTGTGATCAGGGAGCTGTGAGCAGCCTGGGGAGCACTGGACTTTGAGCAGTCAAAGAGCAATGAGAAGGCAGTGCAGCAATGCAGCATTTCTCCTAGAAAAAGACACATTTGTGCGTTAAAAAGAAAAAAAACCCTGTAAGTCTAAATGTAGCAGTGCCATCTGCTGACCTATGCAACAGCAGGAACACAAGCCTCGACAAGTCAGGGAAGGAGTGTATCCACCTAGGGAAGTAGTGTATCCACCCCTTCCTTTGTACCTGGTGTGCAGAGCCTAATCCTTGCAAAATACCCATGGATTTGGGGTTGTGGCTCCAGGAGCTCTCTCATCAGGGCATAAGAAGGGTCAAAACCTCAGCTGGTGGAGAATCCAGGGCTCTCTTTGGAGGAGCACATAATTTATGGCAGGCTATGCTGTGCTCCCCTGAACATGTAGCTGTAGCCGTACATGCTGCAAAAAAAATCCCTGTCAGCTCTGTGATCTTAAAAACTGGAGGGACTTACACCCTGAGACATGTCCTGGGAGTCTTGCGCTGTTTAATTTAGAAATTGCATTTTCTTTCTGTTTTTCTTTGGATAGACCAAGGTTTTCTTTCTTTGTTGTTGCTGCAGGTCAGTGTTTTAAGACTGATGCTGAGAGGAGGTGCCAGCAAGATCTGGCTTGCGAGCACAGAGCAGCTTCTGACACCAGCCATCACACATTAAACAGTGTGGGGTAGACATACAACCTGCAGCATCCCTCTGCCCATCTTCAAAGGAGGCAAAAAAGCCTCCCTCGGGCTGGAGATGGATGAGACATTTGTCAGCTGGCAGTGAGAGATGATATCTGTCACCTCTCCAATGGCCAGCGGTGATCCCCAGTTTCTCAGGACCTTGCAAATCCTTTAACTGGTGCAAAAACTGAGCAAGACCTTTTCTCTCTCTTCAGTTCCATCAGATAAGCAGATCTTTCCGTGCTACCAGATCTTTCCATGATAATTTTCTCCCTGCTTGAATGATTGTTTTGCTTTGTTTTTTGGAAGAGGTTTCCTTTTGTGGGAAGAAGTTGAGATGATAACTCTGAGTCAGGGAGAAGGATCTGCGCTCCTGCTCCCGAACTCTGAGTGTTTTATTGCTTTGAATCACCGTTGTGGATAACAGGAGTAGAAGGCAGCTGGCTTACTTCCATTTCTGTGGCATGCTCATCGTTTTAGGTCCATCAGGAAAGGAGAGGCAGGTGCAGACTAAACTGACACCTGTCAGTCATTTGCTCTTACTTTAATGAAATATGCACAGGCTGTCACCGAGTATATTCTTGCTGTTTTATGGGTCCTTTGCTCCAAGAATCTCTGGCTGTGCAGGAGAACTGCAGGAGAGAGTAGCATGGCTAGGTGTCTTGCTGGAACAATGAAACACCAAACAACTCTGAAAGAAGCACTTTTTGGGGTTCCCCAGGCCAAACCTCTTGTTCTGGGTAAATGCATCATCTCCTACCTAAAACAGAGGCCAAGACTTCTGTGCAGATGTCCTTGTTCTGTCTCTTACTGCCGTGTTAAAGATGGGCAAATTCAGACTATCGTGCGTTCACAGAATCAAAGAATTAACTAGGTTGGACTAGGTAGGTCCAGCCTGTGAGGTTGATGGGTTCCTGACCTTGGACTCCTTCTCTTAGCCTCCTATCACCAACCTCTGCCTTTCCTCAGCCCCAGCACTGGTAGACTGTTGTGTTCAATGGGGAACACAACCTGTGTAAAGCCCTACAGCCTCTGCTCTGCATTTGCATCCCTGGGTTTATGTGGACACCCCCTCCTTTCCCCTGCCCATGGGCACAGCACCATTTGTCTGTGAAGGGACACTTCCCTAAGATGGTAGCTTTGTCCCGCTGCCCTTTCCATTAGAAAAGACATTTGGACAGCTCTTCATGAAAAGCCCTTTATAAATTATCACAGAGGTGCCCACAACACACTGTTCACATCAATGTTCTTCCCTACACTAACCTAGCCTGAAGGGTATTCTCTAATCCACTCCAACCAGAGACTCCACTAGAGGTGACAATGCTTTGCTCACTTGCTCTCACAAAAGATGCCCACAACCTCTTTGTTAGCCATAACTTTCGTTCCTGGGTCTGAGGAGTGCAGTTGAGGCAGGAGAGAACCTCCCCCACACGCCTCCCCACATCCCCAAGCTCTGTTCATGCTGCCTGCCTGCTTTGATGGAGGATGCTGATGCTTCCTCTGCTGGAATGGTGGCCCTTCTTCCCGGGAACTGGGAACAGCACTGCTGGAGCGTCAGCTTTGATTTTCATTGCCTGTCTGGTTCATTACTGATTGGGTAATGACTGACAATAGGCCAATCACATCTCCAATATCACTATGTCAGCTTCATAATTAATAGTACTGCAAACTAAGCTTATTGTGATTTAATTAGTAATGCTGTAATAATGCTACCGCCTGGGCTTAAGGTTACTAATTTATATAAATAGCTATGTTAATGTTTTGAAGCACCAAGTATTAATTGCATCAGTCTCGGTGTTAGACTTCACTTGCCTAATGGCATCTGCAAAACTCAACAACTCTTAGTGTTGTGGGGGGGAAAAAAAATGCTTTTGGTCTTTTGCCTGTTGTTTTTAACTAGGTAAGAGGCAATCATGGACAAGGCTGGAGGGATTTGGGTAACATGGGCCAGGGAGATATTGAGTATTTGAGTTTGGGACTATTTGAGATTCAAATCCCTTTTTGCTTGGATCTGTTATTTTTCTTTTTCCTTTCCACCACGAGCATCTCCCCCTCCCTTTCCCTCTCCTCCCTCCTTCCTCTTAAATATATAAATAAATCTGAGCTGCTTGCATCGACAGTTCCAATTTGCCACAATTGGAAGTTGCACACATGAGAGATCTCTGTGCAGCCAGCTCGCATTTTATTTTCAAATCTAGAATTAAAAGGAAAGAAGGGGGGAAAAAAAGGGCCATGGGAGCACAAGGAGGATTTGCATACATCAGAGCTCTACATGAGCTAGGGACAAAGCTCTTTCTCTGGGCTTGAATAAACTACTAGAGGGAAAAGGGAACAAGAAAAAAGGAAAATTGAGTGACAAAAAATCCTGACCCTTTCTATGGCTTGATGGAGGCTCATCTGTCTGCAGTGGGAATGGTGACAGGTCCCTCAGATGGACTAGCAAGAAATAGCTGAGGTGGAGGCAGATGTGGGGTTTTATCCAAACACAGGCTCCCAGGCCAGTATGATCACCTCCAAAGGCGGTGACTCTTCCCTCCCATTTGCAAAACAAGTGACAGAGATGCTGAAAAATCCTGGAACTGGCAGATGAGCAAAATCTACAGCAAATACAACTGTTAAGTAGTCTGAGGTAACTGAAATGAACTGCACTTCTAATCGAGCTCCAGCTGTGACTGTACTCTAAGAAGCAGAGCCTGTGATAAATATAACTTGGCTGAATGCAAGAATTTAGATCTTGCATTAGATATTGAATTCATTGCCTCTATATGTGTCTATATCCAGAGGCTGTATATGCCCTTATCTCATCTATATCCAAAACACTCTTAATTTCATTGATGCTGACACTTAACTCTTGAAATACTTCTCTTTATGAAGGAGATCCACGAACAAGCCAAGCCATGCAGGAACATCACAAAGATGTGATGATGTTAGGAGTAGGACCCCCTTTGGGGAAAATCAGTTTGCATAAGTCATGAAATACAGATTTATTCATTTTTAATGCATTTTTCTTGCTTTTTTCTCCTTGCAAAATTCAGGCCAGCTGGTGGGATTGACAGTAATGACTCCCAGTGAGCTGGACTCTAATCAGCTCAGCTGGAATAGACTGAAGGACTTTTGGAAATCTAAACCACTCCAGCAAAATGGATTTATCTTCTCAATTAGTCACAGATGCTAGTGGGATCCACCAGGTGCACTACTGAACAGCCCCATGTGGCATAGCCTGTAGAAATCTTCCATTGCTGCAGCCCAGTCGTGACTTTTGTCTTCTCCAGAAAAGCGTATTCAGAAATGAGGAGGAAAATACATATTTCCAGGTTTTCAGTGAAGTGAGTGATTAGATTTCCTTTTGCTAGTTCACATTGGTCAGGGTTTGAAATCCCCACCTGTGTGAGCAGGTCGTCAAACGCCTTGGCCAACACAACCAACTCAGCACTTCATACTGACCTTCATTACCCAGATTAGAAAGGAAGCTAGCACACCATATGCCAGACATAAAAGTCTCCAGCAATTCTCTTTTCAGCACTACACTCCTGTGTTTGGATCCCAGCCAGAGAGTACTCTTTGAAACTTATAAATTGCTTTCATCTCCCAGACAAGGTAAAATCAAATTGTGTAAGTGATGTCGCATTGTTGATGAAGATGCAGACGCAGAGTTAACTCGAGCACAGACTTAGCACACCAGATGAGAAACATCTTAATAGGCACAGCTGGTTTTTTGTTTTTTTTTTTTTGGTTGGCCTAGGGTAAAAAAAAAAACCCAAACCAAAAAACCACTGCAGTTTCTGAAAGCTGCAGCAATATTAAAGGAAAAGGGTTTTTCTTTGTGAAGAGTCTGGGCCTGAGTCGTGCAGCCTTCCCAGCATGCCCATGAATGGTGAGGTATGAATTGGGACACATGGCAGTTTATAAATGGTGGTACTATGCATGTGTCTTAAAGTCCTTTGCTTCTGATGTATTTATGGCCACCAATCTCTGTCTTCAATCCCTGCCCAAGCTCTATTTCAATCCCCTGTCCATACAGGACTCATTTTATCAGGTTTTCCCATCTGTAGCTGAAACGATAACTGACTGTTATGAGTCTGTTGGCTCTGGAACTGAGTCCTTGAATGGAGTGTTCCTCACCCAGAGACTGGGATGGGTTAGCTGAAAGCAGCTGGATTTGCTTTCCTCATTACACTTTTAGTAGACTGAATGGCAGTGTTTCCTTCGTTCCTGCTTTTGTGATGCTGTACCTGTAAGGTTTACCTTCCACTGCTTGTTCACCCCTTTCTGAAGAGCCATGGGTGTTTCCTGGAGTTCTTCTTTACTCTGCACACCAATGTATCTGTCCCAAAGGACACCTGGCAAACTCTCTCCCTCCCATTCCCCCGCCCTACCCTCTCCTCCTCCTGGAGACCCAGATTTCACCTGGGGTTCAGAAATGTTTCTATGCAGCATCCATACCCGAGGTGGTCCCAGGTGCTGACATCATACAGAGTGATCCTGTCCTGCACAGAGGACCCCTGTGCAGCCCTCATGGACTGCTGCCTTCACTGAGAGGCTGTGCTCTCTATGGTCAGCATGGCACCAACACTGTAAATCCACCAAGAACTTGGTACCACTCAGAATTCCACCTGTCTGTCAAGTCTGGTTGAAATCAGCCAACTGGTTCAAAAGTTATTAAAGGGGAACTGACAGACAGAATGACTGCTGAGGAAATCAGGCTGAAAACGTTAACTTCCTGAGATAGCAACTTTGTTCTTTCATAATTATCAGCATAAAATACAAGTATACTGCTTAGCACAGTCTTCCTCCTGCCTTTTCACTGCTGCTTTTCCTTCCCTTGTGTTGCTGTCTTTCTAGAGGGCTGGAGATAGGAAAACTTCCCTCTCTTTGCTAAGCTCCAGAAATTCAGCAGGCTTTGCAGACTGGAGGGAGGGATCTGTGTTTTGTATCTCAGAAAGAAGGGTAAATTACCAGGCTATCCTAGCACTTGTACCAAGGGTATTTGTTCATCCATTCCTTGCGGGGAATGGGAATTTGCATCACCCGGTGAAACAGAAGAACAATATCCCTCCCCTCTCCCAGTTTACATTTTCACAATGAGATGGGAAAAGACCCAAAGTGCACCTGGCCTTGCTGCTGTGGGAAATAATCTGAGCTATTGACTAAGGGACACGTGTCTCCTGGAGGCAGCTGGAGGCAGTTTGTGGTGCAGCATGAGTTTCACCAAGGAGGATGAGGAACCGAGAGGCCAGGACTCTGTGCCCTACCAGGTGTCCATTGCATTGATCAGTGTAGTTTGGAGCACAAGGGACACCAGGAGTGGAGGGGACAGGCCATGCATTGCCCTACTTCCCTCCATCAGCACCAACCCCAATTTCCACAGCCCTTTTTCAAACATGTTTTTCCACCAGAATCATTCTGTGGGCAATAGAAATGCCATCTGTGGGAGAGGGCATGTGGAGGGGCTGGTGGGGCAGGAGAGCATGGGGACAGCAGGAAGAAGAGGAAAGAGGGAGGGATGGAGAGAGAGCGCATGCAGAGAAAGAAACACTGTAAAAGGCAGTAAGTTCCTCTTCATTTTGGCACAGCAATGTTTGCAGCATGGCTTAGCATGCCTCCTCCTGTTAAATAAATATTGTGACAGTTCTAATCCTAGTGAGCAGGGACGTAACCAGAACTTGGATTTTCACTGAGGGCAAACAGTAATGGGTAAACTTTAAGTATTTCAAATAAGGCTCTAATTTAGATCTACGAAGACAGCACTGTTTGTTAAATAAATATCAAGCTCATCTGGTACCAGGCCAGTTGTTGTGCTTAAGCAAGATATATCTAACTAGTGGTTATTTAACTGAATGATGGGTGAATAAGCCCATTCAGTATGCAAAATACTTTCTAATTGGCAGAGAGGAAGAGTGAGAGGGAAAAAAGGAAGGGAAGGGAAGAAATAGAAAAGGAAAAAAAGAAAAGAAAAAAAGGAGAGAAAGAAAAAGCAGCAAAACAGGAACCTCTTTACCTTTTGTATGTGTTCTCTCTAGAAACTTTGAAAGCTATCAAAGGAGACAGCTCCAGCCTGCCAAGGGAATTGGATATAATTTAATTGCTCTAAAAAGAAAATGACAAATGTTGGTTCATAACTAACAAGCTACAACCATCTTATGAAATGTTAATTGGAATACGTTACACTTCCCATATACTTTTAATGAATTAATGGAGATGCCACTCTCTATTTATAGGCGAGTTAAATTCCTCAGCAGCTCCATTTACTTCTTCTATATATTATTAAACTTCAGATGGCAGTTACATAATCAATATGCTGGTCCTTTCATAAATCTAAATGAAGAGAATCCTGGGGGTCCTTTGCAATAGCACAGAATGGCTCACATAGAGTTTTCTCTGTGAAACTTTCCCAGTCCTTCCTGAGTGTAATCTCAGTACTTTGGATTTTGAAGTTTGGTGATTTCTTTTTATTTTATTTTATTTTTAATTTTCTTTTTTTGATAACAAAAACATATGAAGGGATGAGATCTGTTCTAGGGAAATGTCTGAAAAAACCAAACAACCAGATGGCTTGACTCCATAAAAACAAGTAATTGTATCACATGGCATATTGTATTAATTCCTTGCTGGGTCTGATTCCATGGGATTTTCTTACTGGTGACAGAGTTGGGCAAGTTTGTTTCTAAGTGGGTTTTATGTTTCTGGAGAGATCTTTGGAGTCACATTGGGATCCTGCTGGAAGGTAACATCACCAGTATTAGACATGTCACCTGAAAAATACAGTGGTGCCTTTAGGATCAAGAAAACTATAAGAGACTCTGTTAATATATACTACAGGATTAAAAGTCTGCAGCTTCTTATGTGAAGAAATAAGGGCATTGGGGCACTAGGAATGGTGTGGCTTCACAGGACAAGAATTTGGTGGGACTGTGGGGCTTTTACCCTCTATGTGTCTTATTACATCCACCAGCAGTGGCTGTTGCGTAGAGGCCAAGCAGAAATCCAGCATATGTCCCTTTGCAGATGCTCTTTGGCCTGGGAATGATGAACTGCTGGCCTTTGTTGAGCTTCCAGCATGGAGCTGCCCATTCCATCAAACCCAGCACTCACTCTGGCTGGCAGCACAGCTGGAAGCCTGCAGAGGCCAAGGACTGTGTGGGATGCAAAAGGTGAACTCTTCTCACAACTGAAATGTGCTATTGAGCAGTGAGGCAGGAACCTCACCTCACCCCTGCACCTTTCTTTCATAGATGGCTCTACTTCTGGACTTCCAGCTGAACATTTGTGTGTTTGGAGGAGACCTGGCTGGAGATTTAAACAATGTTCCCCTTCTGGTCCCATAGAGTTTGATATCAAGTTACTGCCCTGCAAGCCAACTCCTGCCTCCACTGGATTGTCCAGCAGCTCTAGCCTACATTCATGTGCTGCTTGTCCTTCACATAATTTCCTCACCCCACATCCCATCCTTACAAGCAGCAGAATATCCTTCCAGCAGTGAGGGTCCTGAGGAGAACATTCTTCATTCACCTCTGATTTAAAGGCCTCCAGATGACACAGACCTCAAAGATGGTGGTGACTCAGTGTACATAGGGATAACCCAAACATCTCTCTGATTTTTATAGAAAGAGATATGGCACATCCTTCTTTCCAGATCAGAGAAATTCCAAGCTGCATGTTCCTCCATGGGTCTCTCCACGACATGGTCTTGGCAGCGACTGAACAGTCCCTTGCTCACCCTGGAAAAATGAATATTTCCTAACCATCTCCCACATCTAGGCACTATAAATATCTCTCCCTTCAATACCTTGGGACACTGACAGGAAGTCCACATTTAATTGTACCATTTGCTCTTTTGTTCATCCACTGACTTTCCCATGTGATCTTCTCTACCATGTGCTGCCCCAATACCTGTTTTCTCCAAGGTCTCTCTTTTTGAGGAAGATTGATTTCTAACCTGAGAGCTTCTGCTTCTTCTGCCCATAGCTTATAAATACACTGGCACCACTGCTGGGGATGATCTTCAGCTTTCCTTCAAGCTTTTAGAGCCTTCCCATAAACAAGGGCAAAGACTTTCCAATCCCTCTTCTTCTTCCCCTCTTCAACAAAGGATAAACCTGCATCTGCTAAACTGACCAGCAGCACATGTCAAAAATATAAATGTCCTGATCCTTTGCAGGTAATGAAGAAAGAGATAATGATGCAAATAATTCTCCTGTGACTGTTGCCGGGAGTGTGTTTACATCCATCTATCTCCAGCGTGTCATGTTGCCATTAGCGTTGCTCATAATACAGATGTTAACAAGGGCAAAAGGGCAACCCATGGGTCCCTTGGAGTCCCCTGGGAAGCTGTCAGCCTACAAGGAAGCTGTCAGATGGAGTTTACTCCAGGGATAGTGACCAGTCTGGCATGCAGAGGGAGGACACAAGCTCAAGGCAGTGAGATTTTACCATGCCTGGACCAAGGTGTTCTGTGTTTTATTTTGCCTGTCATGTACTTGCTTTAGTGTGGGGCTCATGCTGGATGGTTCAGACTCCAACACAACCAAACGGTGCTGAGCCAAACTTCACGTGGCAGCTTGGGATGGGAGATAGTGCTGTCTAAACCTCAGGATGATTTGGCAGTGCAAGGGTCAGCTCTTCCCATCTGCAGACTCCACTTAGCTCCTCTAGAAGTGAGGAGAAGGGGACATGGATGTCAGGGTTGCCCCAGGACCCCCAAAGCAGTGCACAATTGCTGGTATAGAGGCAGTGCGTGTGGTAACCTCAGTGACAACTCCGTAAGTCAGTGGCCCAGCACAGCCTGATGGTACCAGTGTCACCAGTGTGCCCAGGAAGTCTGCAAAGCTCAGTCCAGCTTGGACCCCTCTCCACAACAGGGAGCATTGTGGATGTGTTTTCATCTCCTAGATATGAACCATGTATCAGACTCTCTTTTCCTTGCCTTTTCAGTGTGCATGGTGTCTGTCTTGCATGCCTGTGCTATCTGGACACTTGGGACATGACACAGAGGGTTGACTCTCTATGTCTTAAAATAACCCATTATGAAATCTCTCATTTGTTGCTGGAACTGGAAAAAGGACATTTGGGACATGGCCTAGAATTTCCCAAAAGTGTTTGTATCCTGGCTTTTTGTTTAACAAGCTAAAAAGGAAGCCCAGGTTTTTGTTTTGAATGCGTTACGCTGTAGTCAATTTTATTTTTGTTTTGCCTCTGTCAACTAAGCCTGGTACAAATGATCCCAATTGCCTGCTGGAAACGACAGGAAGGGAAAGGGGTGTGGGAACACACAGAGATATGAACATAATGGAGCAGAGCATGGTGCTGAGTGAGAAATTTCACCTTTCACTGTGGGGACAGGGGAGGAGGGGAACTCTGCTCCACAAGCAGAGGATGTGCCAGCACTATGCAAATACACAACTCACTTTTGGCGAGAGGAAAATGAAACATTTCTCCCAAGTTTGGATTACACTGGAAGTACACATCACACTTCCCTAGAAATGAGTGCACTGATGTGTTAGACAGACACACATAGACAGTCCTTTGATAATTATTTAGTGTACTAGACCTTGCATTAAAATCCTGGCAGAGGTCAGAGGCAAAAAAATAAATTTGCTCAACTTGCCATAGTCATTAGTCCATGCCAATTCTGGCTGTGAGTACAAGTGAAAATGAATCTACAGTTGTCCTGCTCATCATTTCTCCATACCAGCAAACTGCTGAGCCATTTGGAGCAATTTATTTTGAATGGTATTCATTGCTTTGAAACTACTCAGGAGAGAAGCAGCAAGGGATATTGTGGATCATGATTCTGAGGGTCTTGGGTGGGCTGAGATACCTACATATGCTCTTGAAGTGGGACAGAGCCACAAGTGACTCAATGAAAAAGGCAAGCTGGTCAAAACAGGGTGGAGGTTTGGTAATAATGATGCTAGAAGAACAAAATAGTGTTGCAGAAGACGCCAGGTGTATGAGAGAGCTGCACTTTGGTCAGCACCTTGGGAAAAAAGCATTTGCAGCATCTGGCTTTGCTGTGCATGTTCTGGGGTTGCACATTCTTTGATTTTAATGAGCCTCTTACCCACCTACTGAACAGTCGCCCGATGTCACCTGAATCTGTCAGGAGTGGCACTGGATTTGCTACAAGCAGAGCACTGAGGCAGCACATCCACGGTGGGGCAGAGTCCAGAATCATACGGCCTGGCTGCAGGATGCCCTTTTGCAAATGGCAAAGGATATCAGCCCTCGCAAACAACCCCCTTCCAAGCCTGCTGTTCACTTGGCTCCGGCATTTGCTATTGCTTGGCTGTAGATTACAGGTTCAGCAGCATGCTAAACAGCCAACATTATGTTTCTGCCAAGGAACAAGGCTCCCGACTACTGAAAACTCCCAGGGGCCCACTGGAGCTGTTGCTAAGCACAAGGGAAACCTGGTTAGCAAAGTCAACTCCATCCTTTTCCGAGTGTGCCTCAAATTTTCTGCTCCACCAGTCCCTCTGCTTTTGGACACCGGCCTTACAGTGCAGAAGGTTCTTTCTAACAGGCACAAGGATGCCAGGCCAAGTCTATCTTAGCAAACAATGGCCTTTATGAAGTGCTGCTGCGTTTGGATGCTGTTGGAGCACGTCTCTGCGAGGATTTTAAGAAACTGGGTCAAAGTTTCTCCTTTTTCCCTGTCAGCTAGCTGGAGACCCAGGGAAATACTGGACAATGGAATCTCATCTGATGCATGGTCTGAATCAGCCCCTGCTGACTAAAGAACCCTGGATATGTTGCATGTGAGGTCTCCTCCCCTTCTCCCAGACCACACAACAACATGTTGGGGAAAGACACGTCCTAGACAAAAAAGACTGGGATCTGTGTTGACGTTCTTCATGACTTGCAATATCACACAGTGCAGAAGAGGCATCAGAGGCAGCCTCCGAAGGGATAACTGTACATAAACCTGTCAGGAAAATTAAAGGGCTGTAGACCCCGGCACCAATATATAAGCCATGGTAGTTGTATTATGGAAAGCCCTAAATAATGGCATTCTTTTTAGCTACTTTCTTTTCTGAACTGCATCTGGCCCTGCTTTATTTAAACTATTATATATGGATGTGTTGTTTAAGGAACAGGATTTATGGCAGAAAACTGCCGGTGTTTTGAGCCTTGCTTTCCAGGCAATGTTCTGGTTTCCTTAATCGCTGAGGGCTGGTCTGACTGTCCATAAAAAAAGAGGGTTTGGGATTTTTTTCTGGTTTAGCTTTTCTGCTAAAAAGCTAACAAAAAATGTCTTCAGGCTGCAATCCAAGGCCATAGTGAGCTCTCTCTCAGACAGAAATACACAGTGAATTACAATATCTTTTGAGTGTCTTTGGTGTCATCTCCAGAAGATATGAAATCCTTAGAGAGCAGCAGAATCATGATCATCATTAATTAAAGCTCATTGGAACACAGTCTTGATTTTCTAGAGCAGAGTCTTGAAAATTTTCCAGATAAATGTGACCAGGAACAATTTCAACTTCATTCTCATGCAAACTCAACTGGAAATGATTACAGCTAAATAATAGCATTAAAGTGGAAGGAAATTACTGCATTGATTGCTTGACCTGAAGAACAATAATGGTCCTCGTCTATTACAACTGATTTTCCATAACATTAGTGTTACACAGAAAAGTTCAGATTAAATTCAGGAAGCTGAAAGTAAGACTGAGAATTAGCACACTGCTATGGTGAGGGCTCCAGTCCCTTTGCACAAGAACAATCCATGTGGGCAAGGGTGGCCATGTCTTTGCAAGAAGCAGAAATGTTATCTACATTCCCCCAAACAAGTGTGTGTGTGTGTGATCAGCAGGTAAAATCTTAGGCCATTTGCCAGGACAGGAGGGAGGAAAAAGTCCCCTGCAAAGAAACCAACCATCAACTGTGAAAGATGCTGCAGAACAGAATCAAAACCTTCTGTCCCTCCAGAACAAGAGCAATAATCAGCTCAAATTTTGTTCCTGGAAGACAGGCATTTTTGAGAGAATTGCTCTACATAGGAACTGCTCCGTGCAAGATCCTGGTTTGCATTTTCTTGTGACCTGCATAGATGTAATCCCCTGTGAAATGTCCCATGGTGTTTTCCTACCCAGACCCACTTTCAGGGAAATGTGCCCTAACTGGAGTGGGCCTAAAGAAGGTTAGGAGCAAGAGAGGTCAGCTCCCAACTGAAATGGAAATATTGCCACTTTCCCTTCCATATTCTTCAGTGAGTGCTGATAATTCAAACACCCCATGTCCCAACAGCTGGCACAGAGATACACAACTTCAGTCCTTGCCTTCCCTAGTACTGGCATTGCTTTCCCCTCCTGTCTTCTGTCTCCTCAGAGGAAATTGTGTAAAAGGCCAGTTTTAGCCTTATAACTACTTAAAAATCACTACTAAGCAACAGCACTGCTCATTTGTATTAATGAAGGGTAGGGGAGTGTTGGTCATATCCCAAAGTCTAAGCAGAACTGCTTGGTGCCCTGAAGGGAAACAAATTGTTGATTAAAATCCAGTTCCTGTTTGGCAGGCAGGAACTACAAACACGATGATAAGGACAAGTCCTGGGTAACAGTCTCAGCCAAGGAAAGATTATTCCGAAAAAGTCTTTTTTTTATTCCTTGTAGAAATATTGGCATACTGCTGGCTGGATAGCTTTGCCATGTGCATTGAATGTAAGATTTTTTACCCTCAGAAGACCTGCCCCATAGTGAAGATGATGCTGTGCTTGTTGGGTGGCCAACTCCTCAGTTTAGTCTTACAGTGGGCAGCTCTTTCCCTGCTTAGACTCTCCTCTCCAATTCATCATCTATAATGTTCCTTATCTAATGAGGAGTTAGAGGATAAATACACTGAGGGAGTCCATCAGTGCCAGGTTGTCTGAGCGTGTCTGCTGCAGATGCCCCACAGTCCCACTGGAGTGTGCCTTGTCAGGGAATTAACCTCCAGCATGCCCACTGTTGTACCCACAAGCATGGGCTGACCACAGCTACCACCAAACTGCAGTGCAGCAGCAGCAAATGTTCTGTGGGACAGTCCTTTGCTGTGCCCCAGAGCTGCTGTTATGTGAAACTGCTTTTCAACCACGGGCTGTGGCTCTGCGGAAAAAACACACTTTATCCACAGGCTTGTACATCAGCTGGGGGTCTGTGGGGAGATGCTTCACATCAGAAAGTGTTCAAGGAGCAATAAGGCATGCAGGTTTCCAGTCCCCTGCTTGGGAGGGCAGTAGGGGCAGGCAATTTCTGTGGTGCTCAGAAGCTGCTTGTGACGTGCTGCCGCGCTTCATATTCGCTCTTGCCTTGCAGCAAGTAAAGGGTGGGCACTCAGAACTGCGCTGGCATCGAGGCTTGGAGAAATCATTAATAACAAGCTCATGAACTTTGGGTAAATAATTTTTGCTGCTACCGTGGGCTTATTTGCTCCCTTTGCAAAGCCCTTGTCTGCGGCTCTGTGTGCACCAGCAGATTGCAGGGGTGGGTCCCGGCAGCTGGCGAGCTTCAGATCTCCCGTGCCAACTGCACGCCCCAAGTCCCCACGTGCCACCAGCCACTTCCTTCCTGGCATCTCTGCCACTGACCCACGCTCGAGCTGGTGTTTGTGTCTTCAGCGCACAGCTGGTCGGGTTTGAGCAGAGGGGTGGGAGGGGAGGATGGAAGGGGCAGTGTAGCCGCAGAGCAGGCAGTCCATCACTCCTCCAGAATGCACTGCCTGAGTGAAAACAGCGAAGTTAAATAGACAGACAGTGTGGAGATCTGCTCCTTTTTATGTGGGCATTGTTTGTCACAGGAAGCATCTTCTCCTCAGCCGCTCGTGGGGAGCTCATAGCACAAATCCTGCAGCCCGGAAGTTTTATTCTTCAGCCATGCTAGCATGACAAGGCCACGTGTGTTGGGATGAATGCAACTGGATTTCAGATCCCTAAGGACAAATTGTGCAACTTCAAGAATTGACTGGAGCTTTTGTCAGGCAAATAACAACACATGCTGGGCGGGGTGTTTTGGATTTGCAACAGTGGGTTGACTGACCCATGTCCATGCCTCTCTCATCCACCTCCTTGAGAAGGCTTGCATGAAGGGTGCAGCAGAATGGTACTTGCATCCAAATGTGAGTACCCAGAATCCTCTCTCATGCTGGGATGTGTTCAGCTTTTGTAAAATGAAGTTTTGTTTCTACAGATAAAATAAATATCATGAGACTTCATTGACCAGTAACACACCATGAATTACAAGACAGCTGTATCCTCAGGATAGCCCATAAGCTGAAATATGCTTCCATAAAATGCTCATCCTTTACAATTAAAGCACAAAATAGTACAAGCCAAATGACTATCCACAAGCAATTTGTGAACACATATGCACAAATGCTTAATGATTTATTGCTGAAACAAGTGAAAAACAGAAAAAGCGAGCAAGCCCCCCAGAAAAAGCCAAAATCAACATTTTTTGCTCAGTTTCAAGTTTTCCTTTGTTCAGTTTCAGGTTTTCTTGACAGAATGATTTCCCCTTTATAGCACCCTCCCTCTTCCATGCGAGCTCCCAGGAATGCTGGCTGATCCTTTTGTGCCACCACCTCTATCTCTCAGGGGGTCTGTAAAGCTGTTGTGCTTGTGTGGAGTCCCAAACTACTGCCTGCAAAACTCAGTGAAAAACCTGGGGCTGGAGGAACACATTGCACACCTGAGGGGCTGCTGGATTCTACACCAGAGCACATAAACAGTGATTTTTGAGTCAAGAACGATGCTCTCCAAGCCCATAAAACTGGAAGTGCTCTCAGTGTCATCTCATGGGTGAGACCTTCAGTGTGGAATGTAACCAAAAGGCAGAAATTTCAGCCCTTATCTGCAGCAGCACTCGGGAAGAAAGAAACCACTGTGAGAGAAAGAGAGAAGCAAGGGAGTATGGACAGGCAAAAGGGGAGAAATGGAAGGGAAGCAACCTAGGACTTGCTTAGTGGGTCTGATCACTGACAATACTGAACACTCTGGCTGTTGAAAGGCTGCCAGCTGACAATCACACAAGTCTATAGTCACTGCCCATGAAGGAACTGACAAATATTCCCACCAGCCCTGGTGCTGAGTCCCCAGATACCAAGGAGCAGCGGTACCACCACACCTGAACTGCTCTCTCTGTGCAGCTGCTGCACGGGAAAACACCAGCCATCCCTCCAAGTTCCTGCCTCGCTTGGATAATGTGTTGGCACACGCAGGTGTTGTCTACTTTGAGCCATTTTTCCATACAAAGGTCTTGGAGCAGGAGACCTTTGGAAAAAGAAAGCAGAAGTGTGTGAAAATTGTCCATCATCTGCATCCTTATGTAATGGTTGCTTGCAATGATGGGTAACGAAGGTCTCTCCTCCACTTGTCACCCCAGGCAGGCAAGAGATTGATGGCTGTGTTTGAGTTTGCTGTTTCTGCCCTCTCCCCCCCCACACACCTCAGTAACTCTCCTTATTTTTATACTAAAATGTTGGCAAATCCATAAATATCTCCTGTCAGCAGGAAGCCATGTCCATTTGGTTCTGTCTGCAGACTCTGCTCTCCTCTCCTCATCCCCTGCCAAGAGTTGCTTTCTTGGGCCCTGGGGGAGGAGCCGGGAGTCACAACTCATAAATTTCCATCATGTCAAGCAAATGCTTTCACATCATTCAAAAAGAAAATCTCCTTCCCGGGAATATATAGCTGGATGTAAAGAGTGGGTAAGACAACGGGGACAGTGATAAATCATTGTGCATTGGAAATCAGGCTGGGGGATTTGGAAACTCTGGATTGGTTCCTAAAGGAGGCAACACAGAGAAGTTCATGCACAGGGGAACAGCAACACTCTTCTGCCTTTTCCACTCCCAACAGCCAAAATCTTTACTGAAAATGTATGTGTGGCCAGTGAGAAGAGAGATGGCATAAAAGACAGGATTCAGTGGGAGGTGAGGAATGAGAGGTTTGGAAGGGACATGGCTTTGGAGAGACACAGAAAGAGACACATCTCTCTTGATGGAGAACTGGCATGAACATCTGTTTCCCATGTGCTAAGTTTAGCACACGGACTAGTGAGTGTGTAACCATCATTGTCATGAGTCATTGGGGGTTTTACAGTTTTGAAAAAAGCTTTGCCCGTCACCATGAGTAGTACATCTCGCAGATTTGGTCATATCTTTCTCATCATCTTTACTACTGCTTTTTACACTCCTGCTCTTATTTCTCCACCTCCAGCCTTTTTTTTCTTAGCTAGGTGAGCTGATGGTAGTGTTAGAAATATGACTGTTTTCTCCCAGTGTGGGGAGACACCAGCCAGCCATGTAGGTCTGACCTGACACAGTGACATTGTGCTGAAAAGCTATGGAAAACCCAGTCCCTGAGAGGGAGAGAAGGAGTAAGAGATGGTCTGCCAACTTCAGAAGGAAGCAGGATGACCATCTGGGCTTGGTAGCTGGGAGCAAGGAGAACTGGGATCTCTGTAAGCCTCAACCATAACTAGTTATTTTTGACAAGAGTGGATAAAAGCCTTATAAGGTGGGCTGGGCATTTCTCTGTGAAGAGGACTTGAATCCACTTCCATTCTTTCTTTCTATCTCTCTCCTCTTCTTTTGCAGCACTTAAAAGAGGACCCTGGGTAGAAAACTGTGTGTTACACAGCAACCTCATGTATTGCCTAAAGCAATCAGCCAGCAGCTTCCCTTTGTGTGGGGAAAAGTGGGCTTTTTCTTTTTCTCCCACATGTAATCATCCCTTTCAGTGCTTTCTTTTCCATTTTGAGCTGTCCCCTTTCTTGCCTCCCAAAGCAGCAGAAGCCACGAGTAATGGAGAGGGAAGGGTGAAAGTCCTGTGTTCCCATTTAGGAGCAGGAGAGTGGGGAGGCAGGGCTGGCATGCTCCACTTCACGGTGCTTTACACTGAAGGAGTTAAGGCCCATCCTTAAGTGTCCTTTTGCTTTAGCAGGAGAAACAATCTTGGGAATAACACACCAGTTTTAACTCCCTATTCTCAGCGGCTCCTCCTTCTCGCAGTCTGACTGGCTTTGCTCCTTGCAGAGCTGCTGCTTCTCTTGACGTTTGTCCTGTGGGTGTACTCTGAGGCTGGAAGCAGGATTTAAGGCCCCCACAGTCTTAAGACAGAACAGGTAGAGCAAAGATAACTGCCTCTGCCCCAGGGATTTTAGCACTTGGAGCTGAATTATGGCTGGCAGTGGGGAACTCCAGCTGCCCTACCAGCATTACCCCATGGGAAACCATTCTCCATCATTCAGGTGCTGGAGAGATGTCTGGGGTGAGTGAAAGGAGAAGACCAGTATTTTTTCCTCCCAAGGAACCCTTGTATATGTCAACCCTTCAGCAAAACTGGATGGCAGACATGCTTCCCTTCCTCAGGAATTACACTGCAGCTATCACCTCTCTCCTTGGGATCTCCAGACCTCGCTCAGCCCACTTCCCAAGGCCACAAGCAGTCCCAGGGGGCTTCTTTTGTCATGTGCAGGGGTCATGCATTCCCAGAGACAGGCAGGCTGTAACTTTTGTTGCATGTGTGATCTTGCACATTTGCAATAACAAAGTGAATGTGAGCACGAGTTTTTTGAGACTTCAGAAAAACGAACCCAGATGGCATTAGATAAACTGTGGAGGGAGGTTAAGCATGACTTATCTGCACTCCCTACAGTGAGCAGTGGGAGGACCCGAAACAAAGCCCAGGAATCCTGCTCCCTCCTCATGTCTCTCATTTTATTAGTAGCATTTCTGCCTTTTTTGTGGATCTTTCCTCAGCCCCACCACGGGGAAGTCAGGAAGAAATATATTTGCTATATTAAGAGTCCCTTTGTCTTGAGCAGCAGATTAGAGACAGGAGCATCCCTGAGCAGTGTGTATGCTATTTCTCTGTGTGCTTTTGTGGGGGGACTTGGGGGTGGGGAACTGGGAGGAGGAGATGAGAGTATTGTTCTATTTTTCAGGCAAGCTTGGGGGGTGTAGTGAGAAAAGGACTATTTCCTCCTTCATTGAGAAGTTTGGTCATGGAGGGCTAACTGCCCTTGTTTCCTAAATGTATATGGTGCCCTCAGGGAGTGTCTGGTTTTGATTAGATAGTGTCTTGTGGAGGTTCTTGATTTGGGACTACATGACTGTGAAAGGAAAGTGTGTGACTCCTTCCCTCCCCTGTGAACCGTGAATGAATAGCACCTCTGCCCAGGCAGGAAAGAAGGGCCCTCAGGCCAGCTGGGGATGTGCATTTATTATAAAGCAATGAAGTAGCAAAGATGCCAGGAGACAGAAAGGATTTCTCTGTTTTGTTTTGCTTTTTCGATTCTGCCACTCACCCCTTAAAATGGAAGAATATTGCATGTCCATGAAGCCTCCCAGAGCAGCAGCTTCTCTAGAAAGAGTTCCTTTCGGGAGAGAGTATTGTGCATTAGGATTCAGTCTGGGACTGCTGGGTCCTAAGGAAGGAACCCAGCATTTCCCACTGCCATTCATGGCCCCAGCTCAGGTGCAGGGGGAGACCTGCTGCTCTGAGACTGGGGGTCCTGCAAAAAACACCAAGGAAAACCCCCCAGCAGGGATTCCATCCTCAGCCTCATTCCAGCCACTTGCAGAACTAAAGGAGTCAAGCCCTGGGCTGGCAGAGCATCTCCCAAGAGCAGTCATTGGAAACTCTGCTTGGGGCTGGAGAAAATCAAGCTCTGCTTTTTCCACGCCTTGCACCATCAGTAGAGGTTGTGCAGCTGGGAGGGTAGCAGGATCCCTCGCCTTTGCATTCTGTGCAGCTTAGGTGATGAGTAAACACTTGTTTTTACTGGCAATAGAAAGCAAATACAACTGAGAAAAAGCAGGAATTTGCATGTGCAGTTAGATGCCATATATAACAAGGTCATGTTATTAATTAAGATGGTGTTTCAGTAGTGGCTTAGCTACGTGTTGATAAACAAGCCTCCATTTGTTGACCTAGAGACACTGTTCCAACACTGCCCCTTTTTATTCAAGGAATTCAAGCTTGTGAGGAAGATGGGGTAATGAAGGACAAGGAATGGTACTTTCTTATACACAGATACCTTCACACTTTTTTTCTTTTTCTTCTTAGGAAACAAAGATTTCCTCAGTGTGGCTTCATATCTGTGTATGTTCCGACGAGATTCATTCACCTTGAGGAGTTTTTGCACAAAGCAGCGCTGACGCTCATTAGCCGAGTGGGTGAGTCAAGGAGTTCTCTCTCCAGGGACACCCTGAGGGAGGACAGGCTCTCTCTAAAGTCAACTTCCCCTCTTTTGGAGGATTTTTGCAAGTGCTAGTTAAACACCTGAAGGCCTGGCTGATTCCTGCATAGAGACTGCACAACAGACACTGCAGCTGAAGCGTTGTTAATTCATCAGCAGGGAAGAATCTAATTGTTTGTTGCTCTGGTGACTGTCACGATGACTATGCAAACACGTCTTCCCCCTCCCTCTCCCCAGGTTCTGTGCCCTTTGATTGTCCCTAAGGTCTTCTCTGATTTAAGTTCAGCTGCTCTTCATTTACATGAGTCATCTCACTGGATGACAAGGCGAGAGAAAAGGAGTGTGAGGGGACAATCTGTCGGGCAAAAACAGACGCCTGAGCCCTCGGAATGGGGCTTGTGTCTCTACTGCTCACCAAGACCTTTCCTGGGAGATCTACTGCAGATGAGATGCTGCCCAGTAATTTCCCTCGACATGTGTCTCAGGCTGCTGCAAGATGCATGAGGGCTCGGTGGGTTTCCCAGATTCTGCTGCAGACTGAGATCTTTTCCCGGTGAGCTCTGCAAACCAGGCGGACCAAGTGATCCCCGTCTTTTCCAAAAGGAGCAAGGAAGCACCAAATGAGGTGAGCAGACACAGAGCACAAGGGTGTTGTTCTCAGCCCAGTGTGTGGATTATGGAAATCCTTTCCATGGGAAATTCTGAATACTTATAGTTTGTGTAGGTTCAGGGAGTAAACAAGCATTTTCACTGGACAGGAGTCCACCTGTGTTACTAACTAGGAAGACACTATGTCTCTGGCTCAATCTCACCCTGAATTGTGAAGAGATGGAGGATGGGAGATTCTTTGGGTATGTATCACTGTATCCCTGCCCAACTCCTTTATGTAACTCTACATTCTCCTTGAAGGTTGGGAGTGGTGAACAAGCCCAGTACCACAGAGAAATGCTCAGCATGGTCAGGATTGAGCTCAAAATGGAAAATGCCTCAAGCCTGGGCTAGTTAGCCATGGGAATCTTTTGCTTCATGAAACCTGAGTTTTGAGACTTATGAATGGACAGAAGAGGTATTTGCAAATACCCAGAGCCTTTATGTGATAAATATTACCTCAAATTACTTGGCCAGATTAAAGAAGACATAGATAGATAGCTGATATTACCCCTGAATGTAGCAGGCAGAGCTGTAATCATTAAAATAAATGTCCTCCCAAGATTCTAACTTTATTTATTATTATCATTATCAGTATTATTATAGGATCTAAATGTATCCTGGGCTCCAGGGTACCACAGAGAATGATAACCTTGGCAAAATGGCCATCCATACTCCTGGCTGGAAACAGATAGGGTGGAGAGGAGTTGCAGTGAGCAGAGAGAGCTGGCTGCAAGGAACACCCTGATGCCAGTCCTAAAATAAGCACTGCTGTCCCCAGGTGGGTGTGAGTCACAGGCTGTACCTGCCAGCATTCCAGGCACAACTCGATGGGAGCTGCAGTGTCCTCCCCTTCAGGAGGGTGTCCTGGTGTCCTCGGATTTCTACCAGTATGTGCAGCCTCTTAGTGCAAGGAAGAAGTAAAGGCTGTGCAGCCTGGAATGCCTTGGTGCACACATGCCTGGGCTAAAAGACATCTCAAACCCATCTCCAAATTAAGGATTTGCCCTCTTTTCTGGGGTGTCCTCTCCTGGCAGAGTATTAATGCAAAATAAAGGGGAAACGGATTGTAAGGGGAATCTCACAACTTCCATCCGTGTTCTCTGTAACAAAGAGTGAGGCAGGTGTTACAGAAAAAGACGTTTTCCAATTTAGTTATAATAATGTTGTGTCAATCACCAAAATGCTAAGATGTGTGTAATGATTTCCATATGAAAAACATATCCTTTATAATGTATACTTGTGTACCTACTTGTTAATATGCATTTCTATTGATCTATATGTATAATTATGTTAGTATAAAACCCTTAAACATATGTCTGCAATCTTATTAAAATAACGAAACAGACTTGGGAACTGAGCTAATTCAACCTGAAACCTGTGGAGAGGGAAAGAAGAGTCCCCCCCCCAGTCCCTTTAATTGTGTTTGAAAGATCAAAAATTTCCCAAACTACTAAAAGCTAAGTAGAAAAATGTGGCAAAATGGGAAGAATTGTTTTACAGCAGAATATTTGTTCACTCTTTTCCAGTAAGCATTGGCTGATATTAAAGCACATCTGATGGTATCTGAAAAATTCTGCAAAGCTTTCTCCTTAATCCCTGAGCCTCTTCTGGATTGTCTGTCCTCTGTAGTGCTCCTGCTTTATTAATAAGACTGTCACAATTACAGAGCTGGCTGCAGATTTCCCAAGGGTCTTTCTGAGCAGATCTCTCCCAGCAAACCCTGGATGTTTCTCTCTCTCCCCGAGGTGCCACTACCTGGCTCTCAGTCTCTCACTCCTACAGTGCATTCTAATTTTGTCACACTTACCCATTCACAGTTTGTTTTAGCATAGGAGGGAGCCTTTGAATGAGAAGTAAAGGAGGTGGAATGAATAAGAAGTTTTAAATATGTGTCTATCAAGTCTAGACTGTGGCCATTCCCATCAGTTACTTGGATGTGCTGAGCTACCCTTGAGGTGCTGTCCTTGGGTTTGGTCTGTCTTTCTTGGACATCCTTTTACCTCACCCTCACTCTGATGCTCTTTTCAGACAGAAACTACCTCTGGCTGTAGCTGTTGCTGGGTCCAGCATCAGACCAGCTGGTGTAGACATCAAAAGGAATGGCTCCTTCATCATCTCTCGAGCACCTGCAGAGACTTTCTGGATTCATGACTTGCTCCCTAGGTGAAATTCCAAACAATACTCACTGAGCTAATGTAGTGTGTGCATATAACCAATATTATACACACAGAAAAGTTACACACATCACAAATCCTCTCCCTGCAGGAATTTCGTGGAGTGAAAAGTTTCAGTGAACTTTGGGAGGAATTTCTATTGAATGCTGAGTTTCTCCAGCAGGTATTTCAAGGAAAGTTGATGGGAGTTTTGCCTTTATAGCCACTGGCCTTTCTTGGAGGTGCCTGTGAGTTTATTACTAATTAAAATGTTGTTCTCCTAGCTTGCGAGAGAGTTAAATATTGAACACCTCTCCCATGCTTTCCAATGCTCCACTTATGGCTTCAGGTCATCAAAGAATTACCTTCATAAGGGACTGTTAATTACACATTTTTCAGGTATTTACGACAGATTTAAAATGATCTCAAGGCTTGATCCAGGATAGCCATAAACACAACGGGCTTTGAATGAATGCCCTTCTGATGAAGGTGCAGCAATTGGCTGCTCCTGTTCTTTGTAACCAGAAGGAGCAATTAGGAATCCTCCTGTGGCACTATATCTTTCCTTCTGGTTGCCTGCTTGTAGCCATTACCCAGAGAAAAGCAAAGAGGGAAGCAGCTAAATAAGAACCTTCTTTAACTGTATTTTTTTAATCTTGATTCATCTGAGCCTTTATAAATTTCACAAGTGCTTTTTATTAAAATAAGAAGGCTAATGAAAGATGTCTGAGTGGGTCAATTAACCCAAGCCTGAGCAGGTCATTAGAAACAATGGAGGATTGTACAGGCAGTCACACCTGACAAGCATGGACACTGGCCAAACAAATCAGATAAAGAGATCAATCATTTTAAAACAAATATAATTTGCTAGATTTGTTTTCTTCTCCCTCTCTAATAGCAAAATTGCTTTGAAGACAAATAGTGGACCCTGTTCATGATCTTACATTTACAATAGTCATTGTCTTATAATCCTTAGGCTGCGCTGTGTGCTATCAGTGTGTGTGCAAATAGCATCAGACAACTACATTAGTCTGGGCTGATATTTTGGGGAAAACTCGGCTCATGTCGAGTACAGTTAGAGGTATCAATTGTGCCTTGCACTTCTGAGGTATTAATTTACTGGATATGTTCCTCTTCTAATTTAGACCACCACGCTGCCTGCTCTAGGCTGCAAGGTCTTCCCTATGGGTCCTCACACTACCCAGAGACTCAGCAGGATTACAGACTCCTTTCTCTACACCTGTCCTTTTTGATCTCTTTAACCACAGGAGGAAGCCTCTCTGTATTAGAGTTCAGTTTGCAGCTGCCAGCAAATCCCACAGCAATTAAGCCCACTGCAAAGCTTGCTGAGAACCTCTCCAAGTGCCAGATGGGTCCCTTCTACCCACTTCCTGCCCTATTACCATGAAGGCACTCGAACACTAAGAAAGGACTCCCTAATAAAAGTGCTGGCTCTACAGGGGTTTCTCTCCTTGGAGAGAGGAACCTGTGGCAGATGCTAGTCCTGGCATGGAAGGTGTCGGTGGGTGAAGGTGAGGAGGACAACGGGGTTGTGCAGTTTTTCTTGGGCCGTTTTGAAGACAGGTAGGCTCACCTACCTCCCTGTGAGCCTGTGGGCACCCCAGGCCTGTCCAGAGCCCTCCTCAAATCACCCTGGCTTGTATTAGTATGCCCTGGGGCACATTCAGATCTGCTGCCCGCATGCTGCCAGCAAGATGGCTCTGTGAACAGGATGCTGGCAGGAGGCAAAATGCACTCTGCTTTCAGCCTTTGTAAAGGCTGCTCTTTCAGAGAGCAACACACAGCCTGCAGGAACCCTTGGAGAACAGAGTAGAACAGATACGACAACAGAAAATTTGGGGATGCAAGTCAGAAACAGCAGTTTCTTTTTTTAATCTACCTTTCATGGCTTACCAAGGGAAAGCAAAGAGCCTATCAAGGACATACAGCCAGCCTCTCTCTCTCTCTTTCACTGTCAAATTTGTTGCCTCATTTGGGGTTTAAAAACAAATGATTTTTTTATTTTTTTCTAAATGAATTAAGCTATCTGGGGATGGATGATGGATTCAGGAGATACAGGGTAGGTTACGAGCATGCTCTTTTGCTTCCCTGTGGGACACCTGTACTCATGAATCTGCAGACATTGACCCAATTACTAAGCCAGCACCTGGATACAAACTCCCTGTGACCATGTCTCCAACTTGCTGTATTCACTGGATTTTGTTCAGGGACTTTTGCGTTTTAGTGCCTTTTTATGCTAAGCTGGCATATGTAAGTGAACTCCATTTTCTGAGCAATTCGCTTCATCCTTTGAGATGTCCTTGTTTTTCTTTTAGTCATTTGAAGCAGGTCCCCTCCTCTCCCTCCTTCTCCTCCCCACATTTCCCAGGATGACCTGCTAATTTAAATGAAAAGGGATTGCAGCAACATTCTCTTTGTCACTGTAAACTCAGGAAGGCTTTGTCCCTTCACTGAAGACAAAAAATTCAGGACAAAAAGCTTTATTTACTCATCCTGTCCTCCTCTCACACCACAGGCTTCTCCCTCAGTGCCATGATGTTTTCTCCAGCCTAGGTTTCAATTTCCTTTCTCCTTCTTTCTGTGGAGAGACATCTCCAGACTCACAGAATTAGTACATTGTGTTTTCAGATATTCAGGCTAAATTTTCCTCCGAGTTAGTGTCCATAGCCTTGCATCAGACTTCTCATTAATTTTCTCTGTGAAATCCTCATTGTTTAAGTTTGACGAAACCTTTTCACGTTTGACCCACTTGAGGAAATAAACGTGGCACACAGGGTAATAATCATTTATGGTCGGAGCAAAAGGATTTAGCCCAAGCTCTACAAAGGTATTTAAGGTGCTATCTTCTATTTAGGTGGCTAATTTGCTATAGATGTTTACTTCTTAATTAGAAATTCAGAGTGCTAATAGCTTTCTGCCTCTAATCTTAAATGTCTGTCCTAGCCACTAGGTACATTTTCAGAATTACAAGCTTGTGGCATGGGAAAAGGACAATACACTGTCAGAAACTCTTCAGGTTATCAGTAAAACCCAGTTTCTGGGCAAATAGGTAAATTCTGGGTAAAATTTGCATTGGGGGCATCCTCAGGAAGAGGTCACTTTACTCCAAGTAGCTGGGAGTACCCTCTTGGAGCTGCCTAAGTCCTGAATTCCACTGGCTATACTGTAAGGTAAGGTTTCCAGAGGCCTGAGCCTTCCTGTCTTTTTGAGAAAATCCTGTTGACCTAAACGTGGTCCCAGCAGATTTGATGGAGACCCAGTAGTGGCAGGTGTGCACTAACAAACAGTTATGCTTCTCTGCAGCCTTGAAGGAAAGAGAAAGAAAATACACAAACTGTGGACTCTCTTTCTCTGCATGAGAGATCCCCAGACTAGTAATCACATTAGGAAGGACAAAAATTCCTCTAGGAATTGAAACACTTTCAGTATAGGACACAAGGGCAAAAGGTCTTTATTGGAGAAGAAAATACCTCATGCACTTGGGCTGCGGGTTTTATGTGATGTCTAGAAAAGACGACAGTAAAACTGGCACCTCCTTGCTCAAGAGGTCCCCAGTGAACATTCAAGACATATCTTGTTTGCAAACACAAATGGATTTTTACTCCTGTTTTCCCTGAGGAGATTGCAGAGCTATGGCAGAGTGAGCTGTGTTCTCTTCTGGCTCGTGCATCATCATCAAATCTGTCGGCTAATTTCCATTTGAAGAATCGTTATTGCCAGTGAGGAGGCAAGAGCCAGACTGAATTCTCCTCCGATCAGGGTAGAGTTGGATGAGTTGGCATTTAGAGAGATCATCTTTCTGAGTGGTGAGCAGAGACCTGTGGAAGTGGAAAAATTATTGGATCCATTGGAGGCCACCACTGGAAATCTGCCTTCCTGACTGCTGCTGTGCTTTAATCTTGTAGAGAGGAACAGCTTCATGTTTCTTTTTTTAGTTTGTGTGCTGGTTTGCTTCCATCTTGCCATCCAAAAACATGGAAGCTCTCAAATGACCATTAGTATGTGGCACCTGAGAGTCAATTTATATAATTTCTTCAGCTGTTCTAAAAGAAACAGCAAACCAGGAGAAAAAGTGGACTTTCTCCTTTGGGTCTACCTCTGAATCTCTGGAAGAGGTTTTATTTCCAAGGGCTGCCAGACAGCCTTGCTACCTGAGAAACACCACCAATGAATTCCTAGGAAGTGAGTAGGATAAGAAATCAGAAGCTATTTGCAATGCCTTATCTTCCTGTGAGAACAGACCTCAAATTTGCGTTCAGACCCAAAAGGAAGCAGCATTTTCACCCATACTTACCTGGATGATGATGATGACGATGATTTTTAAAATTTTGTTTCTCAGTCTTGTCTTCCCTTCCCTTCCTGTGCAATACAGGACTTCTCTTCATCTTCCTTGTTTTCTTCCTATTAATTTCTCTTTCTCTCTACTGACCTTACATCCTCCAAAGAGGAAGAGAATCTTGAAGCAAAGGTCAGCTCAACAAAAGCTTTTGAAATACTCTCTTTCAAGGAGAACAACAGAAGTAATTTTTAAGGCCATTATAGAGATAGGATTTTTTACAACCTGGTCTGTTCTATTCCCATTTTCAACTTTTTATTCTTAAGTTTGTAGTGAGGGTAAAGCTAACGCCAAATGATAATGCCTGAGATGGGGAATTGATCTTAGACTGGCCACTCAGAGGAGCCTTTCACGCCTCTCTAAAATGGCTTGGAGCTCAGCTTTTCAGGAGCTTAAAGAGACATTTTGCTACCTGGAGCTCCCCCCTCCGTGCGTTGGGTCACGTTATACCAGCTTCTGAATGTCTGCAGGTCCAATGCCAGTGGCCTGGAGAGGCTTCAGATATTCCCTGGTTGTGCAGGTCCTGCCTGCATGCACTGGACCTGCCACTCTGCTCTGCATGGAAGATGCACCACACTGGCATCAGCTTCTCGATGGGTGGAGGGCCTGTTTCTGGCTGGCCTCACTCTGCTGTGAAGCTTAGGAACAGCTAAATCATGCCTGAACCCACCCTCTCGGCTGTAGAGGAGACACAGGGCTCTAGACCCTGTGGCAAAATAAGCACCACAGCTGCATGAAAAGACTCCTCCGCAAACATTTCTTCTAAGATCAAGCACAGTTTATTGGTTCAGCATTGGAATCATCCTCTCCCAGGAGGGCTATGCCCTTCCTCAGCACTGAAAGGGCAACCCCCTATCATCTAACAGGCCATTTTCATCACTGTGTGTGCATTTGACAGATCTGGTCGAATTATGAAGCCCTTTCTTTGTGAGAAAGAGTATAACAATCACAGATAATGGGAATTGTGCACACTTAAATCCCTGCTTATGCTAAAGGATTGCCCTGGGAAGGGAAAACGTCTGACCCACTTTCATTACAGTCCTTTAAAAGACGCTGCTGTGCCTCCTGCAGCCAGGAACTTTGCAGTGGCAGTAATGGGCAGTTTGTGCACAGTACGTGTGAGTAAACAGAGTGACATCTCATCTGCTGTGTGTGCGCTCCAGCAAAGCCTCGCCGGGCTCTCGGAGCTTTCGGCCACTGCTGCCGCTGCCGAAAAAAGTCACTGGCATGTGGAGCATCGACCTACCCACCTGGGAACCTGCCCAGATACTGCCAGGCTCTGGATGAAGGAACTGTCAGGTCCTGTGCACTCACTTGTATCCCAAGCTGTATCCATCAGAATGAGCAGCTTTGGAGATTTTATTTAGCAGTAATTCCAGTCTCATCCTGTGAAAGGAGTGGGGTGAAAAAACTCAAAGACCCCCCAGGAATAGCCAGTCCCTTGCAAGCATTGAGAGTGCTCTTTAGCAGCAGTCAGAAGAGATGCAACTCTTCTGACTTTGCTCAGGTTGAGCTGATTGCCACTGGTTCTGAACCTAGTCCTTGTATTTTGGTTATTTCTAGTAGTTGCAAGGAGGTAGCCGAGTCCGTATGGAGGCTATTTAGCTGCACGAAGAGAGGAAATACCACAGTGCTCATGGAAAATGGGCCAATTCCATGGTATTTTGTCTCTGAGCAGAGCAAGATGGCTCACAGGAAGGTGTTAGTCAATTAAAGATAACCTAATTAAAAACATAACATAAAATCCAACCCAGCATTTGCTCCTGCCTGCTCTTCCCCCAGAGAAAGGAGGCACTGAAAGAGGCAAGGATGCTTTTCCTGCTGTCTCTGTGGATAGAGGCAGAGGGGACATTTGAATGAGTATTTCCTCAGTCCCCATCACTACCAGAGTCCTTTGTGTTCATTTTTGAGTATGGAAAGCCCAGGTTAAAAAGAAATCTCCTCCTCTGCAACCTGTTTGCTACTGGTAATACCCCCAGACTCCCTCTGCTCCTCACTGAGGCTTTTAGTACCTCTTGTTACCAGATGGCAGCAGGCTGGCATTTGTCTAGTTAAAATGGATGCTGGAAGCAGCATCGAAAAGCACATTGTTTGATACTGTCATTATTTGCATTTCTGGCTTGGCAGGTACCCAGTTGGACCAATCTGACACAGGCACCTTGCACTGAGGTACCCACATGGAGGGATCAGTCTTTGGATATGAGATGAAGAAGAGGAGAAGGCTGATTTTCCAAGAACCCCTCTAGATCATGGAAAAACATGCTCTGCTTCCCTCTTTCAGGCTGACCTGTTTCCCCAAGACCCCTGGAATGGGAGGGTATTCACCAAAGGGAACACGTGGTGGTGGTGCTGGGGAGGGGATGCTCTCTGAACGCCTGGGTTGGAGCTTGTGAGGCTGTCGGGTGTCAGGGCACTGATACTGTGAGGTGTCAGTGAGCAGGAGATCACCCTGAATGCAGGGGGTAGATGCAAAGCTAAAGCTGGGGTGGTGGTGGGGAATAAATGATAATTTAATATTTGAGAGGTAAGTGTTGGTAATTAGTCTGCAACACTTTGATCATTAATGCATGCAATCAAATTATCATCAAGAATGCTTTCCCACCAGCCACCCCTCCCCTTCCCCCGCTTCTCTCTCTTTATTTTAAGGGCTGGCACACGGCAAAAGTTGACAGCACCAGCCCCATCGTGAAGCCAGGACGCTTTCAAAGGAAGCTGCTGCTCCCTAGTGTTTGCACGATTCAGAGCTGGAGCCAAAAACTCAGGCAAGAAAGACCAAATTCCCAAAGAAAGGCTGGGCAATAAACTAATGGGCCCAGGCAGTTTTCTATCCTGAGCACCAATTCTTTGTTATCTGCTTGACTGTTGATTCCAATCCCCATGGATACAGCTCAGGTTTTCCTGCTTTGAGTTCTTAAGTGAAATTAAAAGCATGCAGTTCATTACTCAGTGCTCTCCTCTCTTCCTCTGATCTTCTGGCTCCCATCCAGGCACTGCTGGCCAATTACACCACCGGGAATAACCTGCCTTTTTTTCCCTTCACATTTCTACATACTCTGCATCTTCAGGAAAAGGAGGAAGAGATCACACCGGGCACTCTGTGAACTCTACCTTTCAACAATGCTGTGAATACAAATGGATCAGTGTTCCTGCTCTGCAGCCATGGCTGGAGATTAATACCAGCTTTTTGTGAATCCTGCATGGATATCTACCCATCTGTGTGCACTGTATGCATGTGTGAACATGTGTGTGCCCGTGTGGCAGCTCCGCAGGGGCTCAGAGTCTGGCAGAAATGGTTGGAGGATATTTTTCTTGGGTAAATTCCAGTTCAGAAAAATTACCTTTTTTTCCTCTTTTTTTTTTGTGGAAGTTCACCAGCTTTGGTACTGGGAATTTGTAAGACAGGGAAAGAGGAAGAGTTGGTAAGAGGTGGTAAGGCTTTCGAAGGGAAATGCATTTACAGTCCAATATCGGGTTTTTTAGCTAAACCAGAAAGTGCCAATGCCCAGTAAATTGAGCAGTGGCTGATACCCCAAACCTCTTCTTGGGTTGCCATGGAAAAGAGTGAGAAGCAAGAGGTCAGTAGCACAATGTACTTTCCCAAAGTCAGAGAAAATCCTCCTCTGGACTGTGCCACCTGAAACATCCCAGGTCAACCTGAATCTCGCCAGCACTGTTGGTGATCCAATCTCCTTTGACAGCCACATCCTAAAGGAAAGGCAAATGAATGCATTAAGATCTCCCTGGATATTTTATCCAGCCATCTATCAGGATCCCCTGAATAGTATTTTGTCTGCAGAGTTTAACATCAAAGACATGGAAAGTCAATGGGTTGACTTCCTTTATATTCCCAGAATTAGAGGTCAAATCATGCTTGATAACAATATAAATCTATACACACAGGCATAATAATAATTGGTAGGTGACAGGAAATGCTGGTGAAGGGTGCACTGAAATTCAGGCCACTTATCTAGGCTTTCAGCACGGCCTGAAGCAGGACCTACATTTAAGATTTTTGGCAAGCCCAAAATACTTCTTTTCATTACATAATTGGCCTGTAACTCTAATGATGATAGTGGAGCTGCTCCAGATTTATACTAATGTAACTGACAGCAGATTTTTGGCTCTGAGTCTGTAAGAAAAAGCTTGCCATAAATTCAGTATTCAGACTATCCTTTGTAGTTTCTCCCTTTTCTCAGGGAGGAAGCAAGCGATTCTCACTTTTCAGATTTAGTTCCTTTCTGTAATATTTTCTTATGGTTACTGGGGGTTAGGTGTCATTCAGCTGACCTATTTAAGGTAGGTGAGCTTGATTGGAGACCACGTTCACCCCCTGTATAACAATGGAGATGTTCCATGTGCACTGTTCCCAGAATAGCTCCCCCCAATAATTACTACTCTCAGCTTGTTTTATGGGCTACGCTACAGAGGCTAAAATTGACTCAAGTTTGAAGAATGTCTATTTAAGTATCTTTTAAATTGTGAATGTTTAAAAGAGGGGATTTTTGAGCGCAAGCCTGGGGATTTTTTATTTTAACATTGCATTTAATGGTGTCTTTGGCATTTAATGTGAGGGGGTGTACGTGGTATATCTGTGTGTGTATGTTTATATCTGGAGAGAGATAACTCATGTGGAATGAAAATCCATTTAGCAGAAAAATGAGATCTCTTGAGTGTTTGTATTTTCTGCTGCAACTAGAAAACACTAGTACTATAAAAAAATAAAACACAGAATGATCTAAACCAATAAGATATGATTTTATGCCAAGATGTGAGAATGGATCTATATCTTTATCAGGTTTCTCTCACTCGAGAGATTAAAATCACATGGAAGCTTGTTAGAAATTCACTCTATACAGTATATCTTTCAGAAATACATTGTAATGATGTCTGACAGCTTCAAAAATGAATTACAGACTCGGGGGTAACTTCTACCTCCTCCCATGTACAAATCCCACAGCTCAGCCAGGTCCACCCACACGTGTGCACAGACATGCTCAGAGGCATCCCAACAGAATGCCTCCAGGCCTCTGGGCAAATGCAAGATGCAGGATCAGGGTCACTCAAGCTTTTCCCTGATTCAGAGCAGATGGCTGGGAGCCTTTGATAGCTCAGCCTTGCATTGGGCCGTTTCTATTGAATCATAGGTCAGTTTGGGTTGGAAGGAACCCTAAAGATTATCCAGTTCCAACCCCCTGCCTGGGGCAGGGACACCTTACTCTAGACCAGGTTGCTCAGAGCTCCATCCAACCTGGCCTGGTTTTCCACCTTTTAAACTTAGGCTTGAAAATGCAATGAAGTGATTGTTGATGGGGAGCCCCACAGAGGGGCCAGGGTTCTGTGCAGACCTGTCCTTGTCCAGGTGGTGTGTGCTGATGGCTCCTTGTCCCATGGACAAATGCACATTAGCTAAGCCTCCTCTGGATGCCTGGGTTCAGCAGGGAGGAAAAACCCCAGAGTACCTTTAGTAAAGTTATTCCTCTTGCACTCAATGCCAGGAAAGCTACCACCTCTGTCTCTTGATTTTCCTTCTCCTTTTTTTTCACTCTCACTTACGTGTCTTGGGTGGATGCCTTTGCTATTATAAAGTCTATTGAAACATAAACATATACTTTTAAAATAGCATTTCACTCTGACAATACTCCTGGAGAGAGCTGAGAATATTATGGTGGAGATAATGTACTCCAGACAATAAGAGAAGACAGGAACGGGAAGCTTATCTGCTAGAACCCCTATTGCCTATTTAAACAATAATCCCCTTCAAAATGATGTTTTTCTGTGTACGCTCAAAATGCATGATATTCAGCCTGTTCATGTGGCTTTTAATAGCTTGGATAATTTTCCATACAATTAATTCCTTGAATATATTCTGTTTTGCTTCTGCAATTTTTAGCATGCGTTGTTCCTCTACGGGTGCAGGATAACCCCTCTTGGAGCAACACTCCAGATCCAGGCACCCACCACCGTGGAGGAGCTCAGTGAGGATGCTCAGGATGGGTGGGTGGCTCTGCACAGCCTGGTGCAGCCACAGATCCTTTTCTGAAGACAGATTTTAAGGTTTTATTTTTCTTGCCCACTTCGATTTCTGTGGTAGTTGAATCACAAGGATTTTTCTCTGAAAGCAATGCTAAGCCCAGATATGGAAAGAAAGGGCTAGGTGACAACTGATGAGCAGTTGGGAAAGGCAGGGGGGATGTCCTGCATCGCAGGGCTGTGCTGTGATGCTCTGGAAGCTGTGAAGAGCCAGAGTTGCTGCCATGAGCCAGGAGAGAGTTCCCCAAGGGAGAAGGGTGTAGATGCCTGACTCTTTCCATCTCCCAAAGAGCTCCAGGCCAGGGGGGGTTGCCAGCCTGGAAATAAGGGTAGGTATGGACAGATTATTTCCACTGCTGAATTTTAGTGCTTCCAGGCAGCCTAAAATGACCTTTAAAACAAGCACTATGCTCACTCCCACTGACAGGCACAGGGAAAGTGGATTATTTCCCATTACTCCAGACACATGGACTTCCATAGTCATGGAAAAACACTTTTGCCCACATCCCTCTGGGCCTCTGGGCCACTGTGGGAGCAGGAGCTCAGTGTTACAGGACAGGAAGGGCTGGCAAGGCAGATCTTCACCAGGGTGTAAATCAGCTTTATCTCTTCCAGGGAGAACAATGCCAGCTCAGTTTACACCCACTGAGGATCTAATTGGCATTTGGCTCTGGCTGCAAAATTAGGATTGCTTCATCATTGTGCTTCTGATCCTGTATCACGGGAATCAATGAGGAATTTGATTACAGGCTCCTATTTGGATTCTCAGCCCCGCTTGGGGACGTTAATCATCAAAGTTGGGACTGAGGGGTACAGAGAATTGGCTGGAAAATTTAGATCACTTTTCAAAAGGAAAATGGAAGCCAAGTCTATGTGGTCTGGAAGAGTTTAATAGCAGCTGAAATTTAACTTGGAAAAGAAAATGATCCCAAGGGTTGATGCTGTTTTGTCATTGACTTGTGTTCAAGCTTGCCTCCTCTCCTCTCTTCAGCTATGATACGGGTGCAGTGACCATAAGTGGCCCCTGGAAGAGAATAGAGATGCTGGTGTGATTATTCAGCTTCTGGCATGTTGTGGCTTTAGATCTAGCAAAATCTCATCTGCCCCACCTGAAAAAATGCAGATACATCACATTACTAGCTAACCCCACTTTTCCACCATCTTTCCTCCCAAACTGCCCTGGTCAACCCACAGAAGGAATATAAACCATATGAACCATTAGCTTCAGCCAGGCCTGAGCTGGGCATGATCCCACACCTGCTGGTGCTGCCAGGCACGAGAAGGCACTGCCTGCCTTCCACAGCAGCTGGGGCTGGCCTGCTCTCAGTGCAGGAATCTTCTGCAGGGGTGGGGAGTCTGGGACAGGGATTGCACCCCACAGCCCTCTCCCAGCTGGCATCTGTGTTTCAACCCACCCATTAGGCTCAAATGAATTACTAAAAGCTCACTTTGCATTGCAAGACCATGACACAGATGAGCAATGACGCTGGGTCATGACCCATTGATGATAGAAGTGAATCAATGCACCACAGATGGACAAAAGAGAGATGATTAACTCAGTGCTTGATGCAGAGTGCCAAAAATCAGGATTTCCCTCTGTCTCTGTACTGATTAGCGTGTGACCTCAGGAAAATCTCGTGATGTCTCGGAGCCTCAGTTTCCTCACCTGCAATGTAGTGATAAGGCTCATCACAACTTTTCACTGCTGAAAAAGAACTGATCTTACAGGGCTTGGAACACACAAGCCAAAACCCTCCCTCAGACCCAGTGGGGATAAGCAGGGTCATATGATCTATGAATGCAAAATCCCTAAGAGTGGGCGGTTTTATTTGTTTTCTTCATTTTAATGAACAACACTTCCACCTATTTCCAAGCTCATGAGACACCTTCTACTGCTATGAAAACAAAAAACATATTTCTCTGTGCCAGCAGCAGACTCATAAGCAGACTAGCAAATAAGGTATGTGCTGCTAAGGACTGTCTCATGGATATACACGAGTTACATCCTTTTCCATCATTTTGCTGATTAATAGGCATAATATCGTGTCTGATCACTGCAGTAAGTATACTGTGAAAGATAACCACTGAAGACATCTAATTGTTTTCCCTTTGGGTTTTTTGGGGGGGGTAATGCTTTAAAATAATGGCCCTAATCATTATTAATTCCTTTAGTGTTCACTGGAATAGCATCAATCACAACTAACTCCTTTGCTATTAATGTGGATGTCACAGATACTTCTGTAGGGTTTCTTTCTGCTAGGATTCGGTGTTCATTAGCTGCAGCAGGTTTTTTTCCCCATTATTCCTGCAGGGTTTGAGAAATCTCTTGCTGGGGGGGAGCCAGCAGGCTGTAGGCTCAGCTCATCTGGTGTGAAAAAGGAGAGGTCTGCTTTTAAATGCAATGACCCTCGGTTTCCCGCTCTGCCACAGAACTGACTCCTCTCACTCGTCCACTCTGCATACGCTGCTTCAGTCATCAAAGATTAAAGACAGATTCCCACACTCTCTGGAACTGTCAGGAGACCCCCAGTTCTCCTTCACACACTCTCCAACCTGGCGTATAGAAGGGAGCAAAACCCCGAAGTTTTAATTTGCCATGCTGACAAGCCCAGGATTTTAAGATTAAGCTGTGTGTCTAATGATACTAATTAAGGAAATCTCTGAAGAACTAGCTGTGATCATAATAAATAACAATAAGGTCCTCAATTTTCCTCTGAAAAAGTCATCGTGAAAGGAATGAAATAAATTTCTGGGGCAGTTGCAGCTATTGCAAGATTTACAGCAATGGAGATGCTCAGTTGATTCTCCAGCCCCTACTGTTCACTTTGCCATTGTGGATTTGCTTTTATTTTAAATTTTTTTTTGGTTTTTTTCTGGATGGTACCAGTTACAGCTAGGCTTTGGCCTGCCTTCTCCTCTTGGGAGTCCTGTTGAAGGGGATGTGCCAGGAGCAAAACATGTACCTTGTGGGTGCTTTCCAGCAACCCAGAGCACTGCCTGCTGAGGGCACAGAGCTCCACACAGAATTTTTGAGTTATCTGGTGAACAAGGTAGGTTGTGAAACACAGCTACATTTCAAAGACCTTCAGGCATCCCACCTTGCCTCCAGCTGCCAAGGGCTCTCAACATCACTTCTACCCACCCCTGCCAGGCATCTTGGACCCCATCTGTTGTCCATGATATCTGTGTGTAGGTAACTGAATAGCTCTTGAGCCTGGCAGTGCCCATGCCAGGTCTCCTCTAAAGTCTCTGAGCATAAATTTACTCTTTAACTGCCCTAAACAGGTGGTGACACCACTCTAGTGACTTTTAGTCAAGTAAAGGGCTTGTCTCTGGCTTGGAGCTTTGGGAGAGTGTTGGTGAAGTAGCTGTAGAATTTCTGCTAACCACAATTCTTTCTTCACGTAGCTTGAAAGGCAGTTTCAAAGCCAAGAAACCTGAGCTACAATCACTCCTTTGGCCACGTGTGTGTTTTCTTGTTAGTGGGCTGATTTGCTGCAAAATGCTGAGGATTTCACACGTCTGTTGATATTGTTCTCTGATGAATTCAGGAAAATGCTAGTGGAGCCTCTTGTCCCATCTTTCAATTCCAATCAACTCAGTATTCCGTATTCTTCACTAAAATAAAGAACCTCCCTATGGCCATACCCTTGTGAGCAACCCTACAAAGATAAAAGATGTGCATGTGTGTGCACAGGTCCTCAATCCCAGCTCCTGCTTCATGCCTTAGAGCAAGGCTTAATGAGTGGTCCAAAGCCAAAGGCAGAGGAAGGGACTGGCTTAGCATTCCCCAAGCATCCTTTCTAAATTCATTGCCATTAATTTGCCAGTGTTGTTGCAAAACTCAATGAGTTTGTCATAGCTCACAGTAACATCTCCTTTCAGCAGAAAAGATAACCCTGCTGTTGTAATAGTTGCTAAGAGAGACTTCCAGCTGGGAGACGCTTCTGCTCAGCTCCTCCTGGCTCATCGGCAGTAAGCTGCTTTGTGGCTCATCCAGAAGATCCTCATTTCAGCACTGCCTTGGGAAACAAGTTCTCCCAGCTCTCCTGAAAATGGAGGGCTCCCAAGGGTGAAGAGCACAGCAATGACTCCTAAATCCAGGGAAAATAGCGGGTACAAGCCTGATATAAAATTTCCTGTGTTTATCTTAGGGATAAGAGGCAAGATCAAAGTCCTTGGAAAGGAGAAATAAATACTGATGGGAGGGGAGGTTTACACTGGATATTAGGAAAAAAGGTTGTCAAATGTTGGAAAAGCCTGCCCAGGGAAGTGGTGGAGTCACCATCTCTGGAGAGATTCAAAAGCCATGTAGATGTGGCACTGAGGGTCATGGGTTAGTGCTGGACTGGGCAGTGCTGGGTTAATGTTTGGACTCCATGACCTTAAATGGTCTTTTCCAGTCTAAATGAGTCTATGATTCTATGAAAACATAAAACTGAGGAGATGTGTTCCTCCTAGTCCTTCCTTGGTTTTGCAATACAAAAGCCAGGTATCTTTAGCAACTCAGTCTACTCCCCAGTTACACTTTTGCCATCCACTGGGGATTACAGCCCAGGATTTTACCTCCCCTGACATGTGTGAGTGCTGGACCGGCTCTTCATCCCACCCCATCCCCTCCCAGCCGATCCTCTGTGAACACTCAGAGCCCTGATATCTGCTGTTGCAGGGACATTGGGAATTAGCCCTGGGGGCAGGGCAAGCTTGTCCTGGGGTAAGGTTGCCTGCAAGAAGATGGTTTACTCATGCTGATCCTGGTCCTGCTGATCCTGACTGCCTTGACCTTCACACCGTCTGTTTTTCACAGTTTGAGCCTGGTTGAATATCAAACCCTGGTGGGATGCTGGCACTGCGGAGCTGAGCCTCCTGAATCCCTGACCTGGTGCTTTCTTCTAACCCATCTGTGCTTCTCGTAGGCAAACAAGGCCATACCAGGATTTGTGATGCCTTCTCCAACCTTTCTATAGTTAAACTTCTGGAAAATTCATGTCTTTATTTGAGCCATTGTAGGCTGCCTGTCATTATGGGCTGCAAATATTGATTTGGTATTGGAGGTGCTTAGAACCTCTATACCAGTATTGTTTTCTATCAAAACCCACTATTCAGTCAAAACCAAAATTGTTTTCTATCAAAAACTACTATTCAGTCAAAACCAAAATTTCTTGGTTTCCATGAAAATTCAGCATCTTCTTCCAGGCAAAATCTGAATTGTGGTGAAAGAAAAACTTCTGTTTGGGAAATTTTTAAGTTTTGAAGTTTTTGGTCCTTGTAACAGACGTGGAAGTTTTTATTTCTATTGGTTTTTAATTTTTTTTTCCCGTAAATTTCATATCTGCGTGCCTTCTATATTCCCATATAGAAATGCATAAAGAAAAACTAGACTAATAACCTATGCCAATAGACCCTGTTCCCACAGATGTGCTGCTGGAAATGTTCTGCCATTCTTTTTTGCATCCCATCAGTAAAATCCCAGGAGTAGTTGCTGCTTAGCACTAACAGAAATATGTCTTTACTTTTTTGGCACAATGTTTCCTCTTAATATTGTAATATAAAATTTAAATTAAAAAAAAATTGGCTAGGCATTCTGCTTGGTGGACAGCTAGGAAATCAAATGTTTTCCGGTTCTGCATTGGATTAAAACCAATTTTTCTAACATCTTCTTTTTCACTATGATGTAAATGTGCTATCTACAGTGTTTCCTAATCTCTGCAGCAGGAATCTATGGGAGTTCATGGACTATTTCTAATGGATCTGCAAGACACAACTGAGAAAAACAGGTTTGTTGTGCAGACAGTTAGATGTGCTGTTCAGGGCTTCCCTCCCCTGCCAGAAAACACTTGAGGTAGAGAAAGTTTAAAATTGCTCTTTCACACACTGCATTGGAAAATATGCCCCACCACCTACTGTAATTATAATTTTCAAATTCCCATAAAAGTGTTGATGAAATTGTACTTGTTTCATTTATACACACTTTCCTGTGCTCTGGGCATGTCATTTACCTTCTCCTATGCCTCACTTTCCTTTCTGGAAAAACAAGATTTTCCATTCATTCACAGGAAGATTTTGGAAGAGGCACTTCATATTTACAAAGTGCACTGAACGGGAAAATGACTTGCTAGGGGAAATTTCTCATTGGAGTAATTAATCTGATTCATCCAGGGCAAATAAGGGTGTCACTGCACAATGTTTCCTTGTGGAGCCTGAAGAGAGGAGTGTGGCACAGGGAGGGCTGACAGCCTGTCTGCATTCCCAGAGCCTGCCCCATTCCCTGGGCAAGGGGCTCGTTGAGTCACAGCCACAAGGCTCTTGCAGATGGGGTTTGATGCAGATGGGTGCCCTGTGCTGCTCCGGGTGCCAGGCTGGATGGCACCATAGGAATCCAAGCTGGGAAGAAATCCTCTGCAGTGCTTTATGCCTTTCTGTGCTGTACTTTTAGCAGCAGGGAAAGGGCCAAGGAATCCTTATAGTCACTGAGCTGTAGTTAATAGTACAGTTAGTATTGTCTGCTCACCCATCTACTCAGCTGCCATGGGCCATACGAATCACACGTGTTGAAAGGATTGAGGTGGTGAGAAATGGGTGGAGAAATCTCTGCAGCCACCAAGCTTTTCTTTAAGCCTGAAGGACCTGATGTTTCCCCCGGTGCTGGACACCCCGAGGATGGATGGCAGGCGCTGGGAGGACTTGCAGCTGCCAGGAAGGCACCAGTGAAGGTGCCCAAAACAGCCCTGCCTGGCACATCCTCCAGCCTCTGCTCTCCCTCAGGTCAGAGCTGAGCCTGAAGAGCCTGTCTGTATGCAGAGACCCAACCCCAAACTCTGATCTGCCTCACAAGCCAGTGACCGCTTGCTTCTATCTCTTGCCTAACATTTGCGTGCATTAAATTAAATCATTTTTTATTTCCAAGGACAGTGATTAATCCACCAAACCCTTCTGCTATTGCTTGAAAGGTATTAGCTGCTAAGCCTGGAAGAGAGGTAAAAGAATCTGTGCTTTAATGGCAAACAATGAGGTTTAAATACATCCCATCTCCTTTAACATCTCCCACTAATTAGTGACAAAGGCCCTCCTGCTCAAGTACAGCAAATATTTAACACCCACCTCCATTAGCCTGAAATTTATTTACCACCTTGTCCTCTGGCAGACACGGGAGCTACTGCCACAGCCAGCAAGCCTTGCCTGGGATTTCCAGCCCCTCAGACACGAGAGGGCTCCCAGACAGCCCTGGCAAGGGAAACGCTCTCCTCATCTGCTGCTTTAGTTTTGCTTGGGATAAAAGACAGCAAATGTCTGCCAGTGTGAACCACTACTCCAAAACACTCGTGGGATTAGCGAGGGTGAAGCATGCTAATGGACATCTAATGGAAAAGGAAGTGTTAAATGCCTAGAAGACAAGAAAAAATGTGCCACTGTCCTGGAGATTCCCAGGCAACCCGGTGGGGAGGATGCTCTGCAAAAGTATCCCTCCTTCCTTTTTCCACCCATGGGTAGAAGTGGCAGAGCTGAATTTTTTATCTCCTGGGGCACTGGTGCAGGAGTGGGAAGGAGGAATGGCTCTCCTCTGGTACCCAAGCCTGTAAGGCACGTTCAGCCATCCTCATGATGCATGGTGAGAATCATCTTCTCCAGGCAGGCAAGCGATGGAGCCATTAACAAAACAGATGATGGGGCAGCCTGTGAGCACAGTGCTCTGCTCCTCTCCCAGCATTTATCTGGAACATGGCAGACACAGATTCCTGCTGATAAAGCACTTTAACACCAGCAATGGAAACACTGTGTTTTATTTCAAAATAATTGGTTCCTGGATTTGACAGACCTGTGGCCCAAACACTCCTGTACACTCAGTGCCTGCTGCCTGGATAAGCAGAACACAGCAGGACCTTCACCCCTAAAGCAGAGGGGGTGTTGGATCATCCTTGCACCAGGGAGGGCTTTGGGATCCCTCTCATAACCCCTCCCCCTATTTTCCCCCTGTGGCCTCCCTCAGCATCTCCAGAGGGAGCACATCAGTGATCTGGGGGTAATCTTTGCTCGATGCTGAGCCCATTGCAAAATCACAGTCCTCCTTCTGGCATTGCCCTCCCTGTCACAGTGTAGGTGACTTAGAAAAGGAAGAAAATGCCAGGCACTCTGCAGAGTCCCCATCACTGGGGGTCTTCTAAAAGGTGTGATGAACATCCATTAAGAGTGATGTAGACTGAGTCAGCCTGCACCATTCTGTGCTTCCTGCATTGTAACAGCAGTGATGGTGCCGTCACACTGTGCACAAGCAAAAGTGTGCCCTTTCCAGACAGAACCAGGCCAAAGTCTTATTCGTCCCCAGACTTTCATCCAAGTGCTCTTCCACACAACTCACTTGCTATCAAATAGTGTGTGAATTTCCAGTCCACACCTCCCTGTGTCCTAGGGTAAACTTATGCTTCAGAGGTTCCCAGCTTGGCTGTCCAAATCAGAGAAGGGCCTGAGTTTTTATCACATCTGGAAGACCTGTCCCTACACAGTGGTCTGGGTGAAATAGTTTATTTTTTTTTCTGTTGCACCTTGCAACAAGAGCTAGAACAGAGGTCCTAGGAGCAGGCCCATTGGGATGTCTGCCTGTCACTTCAAGGTGTTTTAATTTGGATTGCTTAAATCACCAAAGTACCACAATTCCTGCCCGAGGGCACACAGGAGCTAAGCCTTTTCACTGAAGCAGCATTCATTCCCTTCCTCCTACAAATGAGCTTGAGCTGTCCTGATAATTAGTACTTTATCTTGGACGGCACAAAAAGGAAAGAAAGGGTGGGGGGAGGAAGTCCTCAGCCTTCACTGCTGGGCAGCCTCACAGTTTCATCTTATTAGCCGTGATAATGATGGGAGAGAATAAAAGGCCCAGAGCTGCTTCAGTCACCTCATTTCATCTGGTCTGAGATTCGAGTCACTCGAGTGTCAAGAGAGCTTTTTAATTTCCAATATCACTGCTGCCAGAAATTAAAAATAAACTGGGAGCAAAACCATCAGATTAGCCAATCACACTGGAATTGCCTTTATTGTTATTGTTACTGTTGTTATTATTATTTGATCAGCTTTGGGAGAATTAAAGCTATTCAGCAAATCAAAATATGTCTTGGATTTGAATGGACTGATATTAACTATTCTATAGTCTGTATTAATGATGGGCTAATAGCCTGAAACATCACAGCATGCTCTGCTGGAATCAAGTTTAAATTAATGCCACTGATTCATAAAAATTGCTTGTGTCTATATAATTTTCATTGTGGCATCTTACAACATTTAATTAGCTAAAGAAACTGGGTGAAAAACCCCAAGTGTGATTGTGGCAGTACCTTGACAGTACTAAAAAAAAACAGGGAAATAAGATTAAGGCACCAGGACCCATGGGCTTGGAGGATTCACTCCAGGTTTTACGCATGCACATCCTCTCGTGTGGGTGTCCACTTGCCCCTGAGCCTGGTTGGGACTGATGGAGACTTTTTGACTACACTTACAGATGAGACCTTTGACATCAGCTCAGGGGCAAAAGAAAAAGCAGCAGAAGAAAAATGATATACTGAAAAGAAATGCTTCAGAACAGCTGTTCTAGCCTCATTCCCTCTACTGTCATGAGAAAACCTTTTAAGAACGGCAAGGCACAAATTAGGGATAGGGGTTGCTATCCTTACACAAGTACACACAGCCCTGCTCACAGTTCTGGCAGCCTGAGACAAGACCACTCCTCCAGACTGAAATTATTCCTTACAGTTGGGGCTGCAGATGTGGAGAGAGGAGAAATGAGGCTGAATGCTACAGCAAAGAGGGGGAGAGAGATGTTATCCAAACTCCAATATCCAATATCACAGGCTCTGTATGTGCTTACAGCCATTCTGCTGTGTTAATGTGCTGCAAAAGTCAATGCAGAAATGCACTTCTGCAGTAGAAAGGGGTCTGCTATCTGTGAAGAGTATCCTGGGAAAATACCAGTGATACTGCTGAGGCTTCGTTGTGCAGAGAAAGGCATAGCCTTGACCTCCTTGCAGGGGATGAAGTCTTACAAACTTTGGATCTTTTGACAGGAAAGTCCTGGTTGCTATTCCTGGCTTCTCATTGCTGGCCTGTGCCTCCATCTCCCCAGTCATCAAAAATTTGGTTACCTAAACTGCATTTTCCACATTATATTTTTGGCTCCCAAAAAGTCGTTCCATTTTGATAGGGAGCAGCAATTGGACATGTTCTTGATCTATTTCCCTTTACTCTCCTGGCACAATTCATTTCTCAGACTTCAGCAGCATGAGTGTTTGGAGGAAGGAAACAGCAGATTACATCGGAGCGAGGTTTGATCAGATCTCTTTGAACATGGTAGGATTGATGTAGCAGGAGAGGCTTTAAGTTTTAGGCCCCCTAAGATGTAAAGGTCCGGGAAGACTCCAGCCTTATCCCCTTCTCCCATATGGCTGCAGCCACTCCATATGTCACCCACCCATGGCACTCTGAGGGGTGTGTGACCACACACTGGTACTGCCTGAACTACATTTTGTCATTTCCTCTCACATTAGGATAAAGCACCTTCTTCCTTAGATAGCAGGTCTTATTTTTTTTTACTGAAGAGAATTTAAAATTACATATTTGGTTGTTAAATATTTGATTCCGAATTCACCATCATCCCTTGCTGATCTCATGGCTTTTGTAATTAGTCAGGAAACAGCAGTAAACATGCAGGATTCCTCTGTTCTTCCTTCTAGTTGCAAATTTTTAACTATTTGCAAGCAAGAATTATTGACAAAATTGTGAGTCGTGTATTATAAATAGATTTAATGATCTCTGTAGACAATCACAAACAAGAAGAAAAATTCATTGAATAAATGATTACTTATTAATTATATTCTCCATTCCAGTGCTTGCTGTTGCCTCATGGGAATTTTGAGGATCAGTTAATTAAGGTTCAGATAGGATCTTGAATAATGTTTCAGGGATCTAAGATACCAGGCTGCTTCTGTGAATTTTTCTTATTTAAGTGGACTTCATTAGATCTTAACAGTCCATTTCATAACTCACCACTAACTTTGGATTTATAATTATTTGCTATGCAAATCTCCAAATATTTAATGTCACCTTCATTTCACATGCTAATCAGCTGTCTGCCTCACTCTGATTTGTGTGTATAATTTTGACTTTAATGAAGATTTGATTGTTTACATGAATAAACATTTGAGAGAATAAATTTAGTGTCCAGTCTCACATGTAGCATATTTTAAAGCCAGAAGAGACTATTTGTATAAAATATGTGTAAAACAGACCATTTTATGCCTTCCCAGAAGTTCTTGCAGTGACAGGAATGAATTTTTCCCGCCACACAGGTGAGTGTTATTGAGTTCAATAACGTCTTGTTGACTAAGAGCATATCTTTTAGAGCATATCCAGCCTCTATGAAAAGACTCCAGGTGATGACAAATGCATCCCTTTCCTTGACAAAGTGTGCTAATGGTTGTTCTCCACTGGTGCAAAGTGAAGGTATAGTTCCTATTGAAAGTGGTTTTCAGTATCATTATTAGTTAGCTTTTCATAGCACAAAAAAAAAAAAAAAAAAAAAAAAGAAAAAAAGAAAAAAGAAAAAAAAGAAAATCAAAAGAATGATCCTTTTAGCTCTCCATGACATTCACAGCTCCCACAGCAGACGGTCTAGTGAGTAAATATAAAGTAACAGACTTTCTAACCACACTATTTACTTGGTTCTTTGCAATGGCTTTGAATGAGCCATTAAGGACTGTTGTGTAAATATAGGATTATGGGCTCTTTAAACATATTCCATTCACTTGCCCTGCCATTATGGGGATCTCTCACTCCCAGGCTCCTACTGACAGACTCTTTGTTAATCCTTCTTTCAGAGGAAAGACAGCACTGGTCTCTGCTCCTCACTTTGCCATCCACCTGTGCAGCCCAAGGAGTGCCCGTGGGAGAGCGCCGCCCCTTTGCCTGAGCACACTCAGAATTCGGGGTCCTCCCTGCATTAAAGCGACCATGGCATGAGGGTTACATCTTGGCATCCCACTAATGTGTCTTCACTAAGCTTAAGCAAGCTCTTCATGTGTCTCTCCAGCCTGTTCTGAAGTTACTAATGGATTTTTCTATGGGTCTATATAAGGACAAGGGTCATGGTTCCTGATCACCCTGATACAGTAATTACCCGGCTTAGGAGGGATCCTTGTTATGCTGAGTTCACATGCCACCACTCATTACAGACTCCAAAACAACTCACACCACCTTTGAGCAAACTCAAGGCTGATGGTAAAAGACTAAAGAGCTATGGATAGACCCTGCCAGTGCAGTGGTCAAAGTTATAACCAGCAGTCCAGACTGAATTTTCTAGGATGCTACATTTCTTTAGTCAGTTATATCAAGCCATACCAACAAAAGCTATTAAAAACAAAATCTTGGAAATGCACATGAACTCTGTAATCAGCTGTTATTATTAATTCTCAAAAATACTGCATTTTAACAAGGTGTGCTTCCATTTGGCCTAGACCTATTGGGGTTTACACCCTGCCAGCAGCAGTGGGAAACCACAGAGGTGACAAACTGAGTGGCAATGAAGAACAACTACAAGCATCAATGAGAACTGGAGAGGTTCAATCATTTGGTATAGGAAACACCATATACCCCCAAACAGTGTGAGGCATTCTGGTGTCTGACACAATATTTGGCTTGCCAGTCTCTTCCCATGGTGGGAGGAGGTGGAGACTAAGAAAGGGGGTGGCTGAGGAGTCTTCTTATCTGCTTCCTACTCTTTCAGGTAAGTCCCTAGGTCAAGAGAAGTTACACACAGTGTAAGAAAGGGATGTAAAAACAGCTTCCACAACCCGATGCCATTGACTCCCTTACACCTCATGCAGTCTAAATGATGAGACAGAGCAGAGGATGCTCCACCACCACAGTTCAGAACAAGTGCAAAGCGTCTGGAGGATATGCACAGCATTAGAGTTGATCCCTAACCAAGATCCCAGAAAACAGCAAGTTCCCATGTGCTGCTTGCACTGGGAACTGCAGGTTACAGGATATCATGCTAAAACATCCTCAGGCACTGTAGTACATCACTTCCATATCTCCCCTCTGTTCTTGGAGCAGTGCTGAGTTTCCTGAGCATAGGGCAAGATGCAGCCCAAACAATCCACTTTTTCTTCCTTTCACTGCTTCAAGTCTCATTTCAACAGGATTCCTAAGGCTTCTGCTTCACAGGAGCCTCTCACATCTTAATAAAAATCAGATACTGAGCTTCCAAAAAGACATGCTAAGTCTGAGCCTGGGGCTGGCTCCAAAGTCTACTGAACTTGAATGAAATATTAACAGTGATTTGGATTAGACTCTTTACAGTTTGACAGGCGAGAGAGAGGGGCTGATTGCTCCTTGCACTCCTACGGATGTAAATCATCTGAAACGAAAAGAGAGGATAAAGCCGTGATTTTCCTACTTGCTGAATGAGTCCTTTGACCTGGGAACTCACAGCATCACCTGCTCCCTGGGAGAGCTGGGGCAACTTGTGCCTCACATGAGGATGTCTCCTGATTAGCCAAAATGGGGATGGAAGCACAGGCCTCGGGGTTTTTTATTTGCAATATGCTGAAGAACTGTGAACTAACTAGTAACCCTTGGTATTACACCTGATTTTACCTGTGTCTAGAGAGGCCAGTTTCTTTTATGGCTCTAATTTACCAAGCCTACAAATGTCAAGCCACAAAAGGTCCTAATACTACAGACAGCTTTGCTTAAAATGTAGCAATTAATAATCCCACTGCTTTCCCAATTTTCTATTTAAGTTTTAATGTCCTTTATTGTGAGTCCTTGGCAGACATTTTAAAGCTTTTGTCTTACAAGTCTTGTGATACTTAGTGGTTTGAGATCTCTGTGGCATGAAAATATTTAAAACCACAAACTCAGAAATGACACATGCCTTGTTAGTTAGTGGCTGCATAATTCATGTCATCTGCACTTCTTTCTCTATTTCAAGCATGTGTGGAGGGTGGAGTACTTGTGCTAATGCCTCCAGCTAGCAGAATCTGGCAATATCTAACTTCAGTTGCTTTGGACAACCTATCCAGGACTGATGATGCTGCTGCATGTTCTGTCCACAGAAAAGCCATGGTCTTTTCTAGACCTCTATAAATAATTGGGTCTTTCCTTCAGGGAGAAGCAGACATACAATTATAATTAAGAAATTTGAATTCAGATTAGGTGACATGAAATTGTTTCTTTTCACAATACCTGCTAGGAGACTTCTAACAGCAAAACATGCTCAGGGTGTAACTTCTACATCACAGCCTAAAGTGTGAGGCCAGATGTTTTGGGCTGCTGCCAGCCTGCAGTACCTACCTCAAGCTCAGCAGAATTCCTCGCAGGACACGAGCACTGCAGTTGCCTTCATTGCTAGATGCCTTTTGGAGCTCTGTGGAGAACTTGTTGGGAAGATACTGAATTCTCCCACTAATGCACTGGTTTGTTTAAAACTATTTCATCCTGCCTTTGTAAGCCTGTTTGCTAGTGTTCCCCAAAAGGACTTGGAGTGGGTATTAAGCCAGGATGAACATTTCAGCTCAATGACACCTGGTAAGGGGTAGGGATAGGGGAGTGGTTAGGGGAGTGGTTATGATAGTGCTTAGGGGTAGTGGTTGGGGTTAAGGTTAAGTTTAGGCTTAGGGTTACGCCTAGGGTTGGGCTCTAGACAGTCAAAGAGCCTGCTGCTCCAGGAACAGTGGGACTTGAAAAGGCGTGCCAAGGCCACTCTGGCAAGGCCCCTACATGGCTGTTCCTACAACTTTCTTAGGTGAAAAACCCATAGTAGTGGCTCTGGGTTAGGGTGAGGCTTAGGCTGAGCCTTAGGCCTAGGGTTAGGCTCTAGACAGTCAAAGATCCTACTGCTCCAGGAGCAGTGGGGCTGGAAAAGGCGTGCTAAGGCCATTCCACCAAGGCCCAGACATGGCTGCTCCTGCACATTTCTGAGCTCACCATGGCGATGCACTTAGGGTGCACTGCAGGAGGATTCTTCCTCATCAGGCCAATAACTGCACCCCTTTGTCATGTGGAGCCTTTACAACACTGCAGCAATCAACGATATCTGCATAGCTACACCGAAGTTCCATCACAAAATCTAATCAAGCTCTTGAAAACAGCTCATAATTTTACAAGGGAGGAACAGCTGGAGTTGGCATTGGGGAGTGCTGTTGTTTTGGCTTGCAGATACAATAATTCCCTAGTATTAAAATACACAAATAAATAAATAAATAAATAAATCTGCTATGCACATGGTAGTCTCATGAACATATTTCTACTGGGTTTTTTTCCCCCCCTTTTTTTCTTCCCAGATAATTTTTGTGGGTGTTTTAAGTTTGGGTTATAACTTTGGAGCTGAAAATATTTTTAGTTGTTTCATTTAAAAAGCAAAAGGGAAAGAAAAAGTGATTTCTTTTTCTCCATTGTGTTGAAAATAATTTCTGACCTAAGAAACAATGCAGAAACAAAAAAAATAACACGTGAAAGCTTTGATCTGTGGAAAAAGAAAACTGACTGATATTTAAAGAAGCAGCAAAATAAGGAAGCTCTTTCTCTAAACACTTTACTGATCAGAAAATAACATCTTCTGTCATTCTGACTGTTGTATTTGGAGCCTTAGGAGCAGAGCTGTCTTTATGAATAGGAAAAGCAAGAACCTACCTTTTTTAGGAAGGAGTTAGAGGTGGCAAAATAGCCAGTTTGAAGTACCATATACATTATTTGAAGACACTAAATCCTAGTAATTTTGAACTTTACTAGGAAGAAAGGAAATTGAAAGAATGCATAACAAAATGAATTGATCATGCCCAGGATATAGTTCCATAGTTCTATCTAGAGGATCCTTTTACCCATGCAAAAGTCAGGGAGCCACTACACAGACACAGGGACCTGCCTGCCAAAGGTAGATCTTGCCTTGCGCACAGAGCTTCTCCAATCAAACGGTGTGTCCTGGGACCAAGGCTCCGAGTCACTCAGGTGTGGTACAAAACATGGAACATCCGGGCCACCAAACAACCCTGTTCCCTCCAGGCTGCCTGGCCTGGCACTTGTTGAGAAGCTCCACGTGAGCCCATCATCCCACCTCTGGTGCTGATGCTGAGGGAACAGGATTGAGGACACAGAGTTACACTCCTTCAAACACTGCACCACACTGTTTGTTGCTCAGGGAATTTCTGAGCCCAAGGTGGCACCTCTGTACTTAAAAGCTCTTGGATGGTTTTGCTTCTGTGGATTTCTCCAGACAATCTTTTGCATCCCTATAAACTTTCAGCCTCCTCCATATCCACATTCTGCAGCTCAGCTCCACGTGAACTGATGTGAAAACATGAAAACATTTCATTGTTTCTATGCCAAAGATGCAGCTTGATAGCCTTGTACCAGACAAGAACTATTGACCCCTACTTGTCTCCTTCAAGTCACTGGGGATTTGGTTAATCAAATCTGGGATTCTTTGCTTCTAGAGAAACTGAATTTTCACACAAAATGTAAAACCAGGAACCTATCCCAGGTGATTAAGGAGAAAACTGAGACATTTCAGGGAGTTTTTGTAGGGCTGCTGGGGTTGAGTTGCTTTCGTGTCCTCTTGTAGGAAACCGTTCCGAAGCTCTCCCACACCAGTGAGAGTGCAGGTCCTGCCCAGAGGGATACACAGTGTAATTTGGATTGGACAAGGCAGAATGCACAAAAGCAGACCAAGACTGAAGAGTGATGGACCCTCAGCTTTTGCGGGCAACAGAAGGAGATCTGAGAAGATGGGGCTGTTTATCAGTCATGGAAAAAGTTGAACAGCTCTTCATGTTGAGGGACAGCACGGTCCAATGGAAAGGGCTCCAGGATGCCCGGGGTCTCATCCCTGCAGTATGCCCTGTCCAGCTGGATTGTATTGGCTTTCATATTGTTTCCCTGGATGCAAAAAAAAAAGGAGGCTGATACTGATTCACCTTTAGAAAGTGCTGGGAAAGCTATAGATGAAAAGTGCAGTGGAAAAGTTAAGCAATATTAATGATTATGAAGCCACAAGGTTCTCCAAATAGAAGATGCTAAAAAGTACAAAGTGCTATTATATTTTTATTAAAAATGTTATAGCCAGCTACTCTCCTCCCTTTCATTGAATACATCCAACTTCCTTCCTCACTGATGGAAATTGAATTACTTGCAGTGTTTTGTACTGAAATCTTTTATTATATTAAAAAAAAAAAAAAGATACCAATAATATAGATCCGATAATTAAATTGCCACCAGAAGGTGATAAGTCATGAATGGAACAAACAAAGAGAATAAAAGGGAAGAGGAATACAAAGAAATGTATTATATGACCAGCATATGGAATATTAAAAGGAATAAAGAAAACATAACCCTGACAATAAAGTCTGAGTAATGACTTTGACAGTTTATGTTCAAGGCACCATCTGGGCAAAGAAATGTTTTTTCGAATTGCTGGTGTAACTCTTGCCCTCCTGAACTTCAGGACAGGATTTTCCTCTGATCTGCATTTTCAGAAGTACCCACTTCACCATGGCAAGCTACTCTTCCTGCAGGCTTGTACCAAAAAGTTCAAGGAATTTTGCTGGTGTGTCTTTTGCTTCATCATCTTTGGGCTTTGTGGGAGAAGAGCAGAGGAAGAAGGGCTAAGGACAGGCGGGATGCCCCCAGCTGTGTTCAATGAACTTTCAGGCCCTGCTGCAGGCTATAAAAGGGAAAGGCAGGGAGGCAGGGTGTTGGCCTGGACTGAGTCTTGCCATTATTTCTTGTGGAAAAAAAGGGTGATTCTATTGGGGCTTGTTTTTCAGAGTCAGATCCTTTCCTCTGGGCTTACAGTGGAGACAGCTGGTTCTGGGGTACTTTGTTGTCTTTCACAGGTCTGCTGGGATGGGGAAAGCAGGGCCTGTTCCACAGAACGTGTTACAGCAACTTCAGGATAGTGCTAATCTCCCTGGCTGAAACTGGGATGGGGTTTTGCCCTACAAGCTGGGCCAGTAGGATATGATGGTTTTGCTCCCTCTTGCTGTCTCCTGTCTGGGAGCAATCCCTTTGTGCCTTGAGACCCAGCAGCCAATATTGCAAAGCTAATTTTCCAGCTCTCAGTCCTTTGCAGATGTTCCCATTAAGTTTGGATCCTTAGCTGACTGCTTTAGGGCATCTTTCTTGCTACTTTAGGCTTCTTAATCTTACTACTTTAGGCTTCTTAACCACAGCAGAAATCAGGCAGGAAGAGGGAGCTGGTATTAAGGATTATTCAGATAACCACAAGCTGCATAAAGCCCCATTCATCAAGATGTTTTCACCGACAGGTTTTCATCTGGGAGCTTATGGAAGTGGCTGGAAGTAACCCTTCAAATGCTTCCTGTTTCTCAGATAAGCTCTGTAATTCACCCAGGTTTATAAAACACATCAGCAGTGATGAGCAAAGTCTAGACTTCAAGCTTTCTGGATCCCTTAGGATACTGTGCCTTTGCTTGATGCACGAATGCGAGGGGTGGGCTCCCTTTCAGCTGAGAGAGCACAGGGCTTATGAGGCAAGTCAGACCCTGATTTTCCTGAGGCCTGTTGAAAGTTGCAAGCTGGGAAGCTAGTGTGAAGCAACAGTGTAGACCAGCCTCCTCTCCATAACAGCTGGGATAATGCTACAATTTGGTATTTGGCTTCAGGAGGGATGTGCCAGCAGTGACACACCAGGGTGTCCCATGCTCTGCAGTTGGTTCTGTGAAGTGAAGGAGCAGCCGCCCCTTTGGCCTGGGTGTGGGACCTGCCAGGTGTGGCTGGCAACATTCTGCAGCAAGCTTTCATTTCTTTCAACTTCTGCTTGAGATGTGGGGATGAAAACCAGCAGGAGACTTATCCATGACAGAAACCACAGGAGAGCCTGCAATGGCAGGTCCCATTATCTGAACTAGGTAGCACGGCTGGTGTTTGGTTGTGGGGAACTGATGTAGGTTTTTCTGATGTGATAGACAGTAAGTGCTGCAAGCGGCTGTTTGCTGAGGCTGAACTTAAAAATAACAATAATTTCCAAGTGTTTCTCCTTCCACTTCCATTTCCACTTGTGTGAAGATGTTATTTTTCCAACATATGAGAAAGGCACAAAGCGTTCAGACTAGATGATTTTAGGACCACAGTTTCTCTTGGCCTTCATCCTGACCTGAACAATGCAGAAAGCTGCAAAATTCTGGTTGGCTAAAGAGACAATAGCAAGGGAGAAAGAGGAAAGAAACCTTCCCTAAAGTGCCCTGTGAGAGATTTGGTCCTTTGAAAATCATCTTCTGGGAGGGAGGGGGTGAATCTATTTGTGCTTATACGCTGTGCCAAATATCCCAAAACTTAGACACAGGAGGAGGTGAAATTGTTTATATGTATGTAACAATTGGCAAGCCTCAAAACTTGTTTTGTTTTCCTCATTACTGAGACCTCTGAGAGGAGCAGAGGTCCTGGTACAGGTTTTGTAGCACACCATGTGCTGTCTCACTCTGTCTCTCTCAAGCTGGGTCTGCATCTTGAGTGGAGAGCTGGAGGTGGGATGAGTTTGGATCGCCTGGCAGGAGGGGTGAAACCAGCTGCTGGGTGACTGCTGCCTTCAGGTGCCCATGTACTGCTTTGACTGTGCTGCCTGACGTGCACCATTCAGCGCAGGCCACACAAGTGACCTTGAGAAATCAAGAGAAATCTTCAAAACTCAAGGCCGTGCACCATCCAAGGAGGGGAAAGCTGTGGGGTATGCCCAGCCCCTGCCCTGGAGGGATCTCTGCTGAGATGAGGGATTTCGCAGTCACCCAGCAGGACTCCCTGGAAAGGCAACCACTTTGGTCATGGCAAGGAAAGGCAGACCCACAACCCTTTAGGAGACCCTATGCAGATTTCGTCATAACCCATTGGCCTGTACCCATCCCAGATCCTCTGTAATCCATTGGTCCTTTACTGATCCCCTGTATCCCTATAAAAGCAAGCCCTCTGGCCCCCTGTGGCTCAGAGAGGGTTCTCGTCCCTGGCTGTCCCCTTTGCTGGAGGGGACCCACAATAAAGCTACCTCTGTGCAGAACCAGCCACACGAACCTCTTGTCTCTCTCTCTGGTCTGGCTTGGCCTGGAGGCTGCCCTGCAGAGCTGAGCTGGAATCACGAGCTGACAATCACTAAAGAGCTGACAGCTTCTCCAAGGGCCCTCCTGCCAGCAGCTGAGGGAAGACACCGGGCCCCAGGAAGGCGATTCCTTTCGGGACCATCTCCCCGGACCGGTCACCTCTTCCTGGGTCAGAGCCACTGACCCCCATCACCAGCTCTAATAGAAAGCTAAGCCATGAGTCCCCAACAAGAAGGTCCCTCCTCAGAGTCCATCTGCAGAGAGTGTAGCACAGGAGGAGACCCAGAGAGGGAACGTGGGAGCTGGTGCTGCTCAGGGGCTGGGCAGAAGGCACAGTGCCTCTGCAGCCTCCCTCTGCCAGCAGCGCTCTCGGCAGCGGGTGGCAACCGCTCTGCTAAGTTATAATAAATGCTGCTTTTGATTAAACTCGGAGCAATTTCCCTTTAAGAGAATTCCCCCTAAAAAGAATAATAATCCTTTTTTGAGACCTAAGTGTCAGCAGAAGAAGCTGGTCTTGTTTTCACATTTTAGCTGTGAAACAGTATCGGGCGGCACCATCTGATTCCTTTTCTTACAATTCTTTTGTGTCTTTCCTTTTGTAAGCAAAAATGAGCACATTCAGGCATGAGAGAAAGAAATGAAATCAGATTGTATTGCATTTCTTTGGCATATATGGTGCAATGCAAGACTTTCTTTCTTCTCTTAACTCCTGAAATTTGAGACAGCCTGAGAAAAATACCAGCATGGACAAAAATGAGGAATCAGCTTTCCATCTAAATGCTATTTTAAAAGATCCCGTAAATGTAAGTAGCCTTTTTGTGCAGTTAATTTTTTTCTTTTATTATTCCTTAGCTCAGTTTTCAGGTCTTCTTTTCTATGCACTTTCAGATGATCCCATGTCTTATGAAAGTGATGTTTTGTTAATGGAGACCATCAGCAGTTTTAACAGCAGGAACAAAATTGAGTATTTCCTTCTCCAAAACAGCTCTGCTAATACACTTCAGACTAAAGCAAAACTGAAAAGATATTCTTTTAGTAAATTGTAAATTCATCCCAGAAAGCATAACTTCAAGGGAGCTAAAGCTGCTCAGGTTACACTGAGAAAATGATTTAGGTTGAATAAAAAGGTCAGGGCAAAGCTGTAGGCAAGTGTGATACACTGCATTTCAACCCCTTTAAAGAGAAACAAATATTTGGGAATGTTGCGGTGTTTCATTTTGAAGTTATTTTTGAGGGGAAACTATTGTTTCAAAATGGCATTTTTCATTTAGAAATGAATCAAATTCAAAGAGACTTTTAAAGAAATCAGGGTTAAACATTCTGAATTATTTCTTTCAGTGCGAATTTCAAGTTACCCCCTGAATTATGTTTTTTTCAGGGATTTGAATCCTTCCTCCTGCAAATGCTCTGGTTTGACTCATGCGTATTCTTCCCTCATGAAATTTTAGATTTTGCAACACAACGGAAAAGCTCCTTTTTATCCCTCCACCTGCCAAAGCCTCAGTTATCCAGCCCTCACACATGCACACCACTTCTAGCAGATGCTGAAGCCTGGCCAAAATCATTCTCTGCTTCTCCATTCCCCAGCACTCCAGAGAGCTTTGCCAGCATGGCACAATGCCAGCCTGTGCTCCACTGTTTTCCCATTTCCCAGTCCCTTGGGAAGCTGTTCCAGGAACCTCCTTCCTGACCTGCAGCCCATTCCCCATTACCAATGACCAGTCCTAGCACATCACCTGCAGCATGACTCCCCCATGCAGATGTGGCTCTCCAAGCTCAGTCCCATGCTCTCCTCACCATACCAAAAAGTGAACGTTGCTCAAGCAACCTCACTGCTACCACGGCTGAAGTGTGACATATTTGGCATTCGGTGGTTTTGTGGCATAGGGTTAATTAGATCAGACCCTTACGAAGACAAGATCCATTTGAATTTCAGCTTTGAATGGGATCTCTGGGCTTTTTCCCAGTTGTTGGACTCATTGTGCCACTGGAGCACTGCCCTTGCTCTGCTCCAGAGGCACCATGCTGCACCTCTTCACCCCAGCCAAAACCACTATCAATGTCCTGGTGTCTGCCAGATCTGGGCTGGTCTCAGGAGGGGGCAAGAGGCAGCTCAGCTGCACCTGCTTAGACCTGGCTCAGAGCTGGCCTGACAAACACTGGCTAGCAAGCCCATCCCTAGCAGGATGAAGGGTGTGTATGAGAAAGCAAGATTAGTCATTCTAATCATAGGTTAGGAGCTGCTCTTAGGATCTGGGACAGCACCAGCATTTTATCCATCCTCAAGCTAAAGTAAAACTGGCGCTTTCTAAAGCATTTCTGTGCTGTAGCAGTGGAGGTGGCTTTTTCTCCATCTTTCCCCTGTTCATTCTGAGCAGATATCTGGTATTTTATCCTCTCATCAGTGAAAGTGTGGGTATTTCACAGAGAGCCTGAAGTAATTTTCAAGCTGTAGAAGTTTTGCAGGCAACTTTCTCCTTTCTTAGCAGAAAAACACTGTATTTTTCCAACATAAAAAGAAGTTGCTCTCAGCCCAGGAGGTACCTCCTAGGAGCCACTTCTCAAGTTTTTCCCCATCTCTCATTATACAGTCTTGACAGGAATCAGCCCAGCACAGCTTTCCACAGCAAAGTCTCACTCGAGGTGGCAAAGGGCAGTACATTAACTTCAGCACTGGTGGAAGTTTAAGGACAATGGTTTTAAGCAAGCACATTAACGAGTGAGGAGGGCTGCTCTGCCAGGTACTGGGATAAAGGGTTATTTCTGGAGGCACTGGAGTTAATAGCCACTCTGCAGTTTTCTGCTGTTACCTGCCCTCCCTCACCTGCCTGCCCAAAAGCAGCTAGAAATTCCCAAGTTTTGGGTTTTCAGGATTGGGAAAATACAGGTTTCAACATTTTGGCAGATCACCCCAGCCAGGTCATGTCATTGCTCTGTGCCTCATTTTCTCCAAGGGGAAAAAGGAATATAAAGAGACCAGCACACTGTAATGAAATGTTAAAAACAGTTATAGAACTATCCAAATGAAAATTTAGTAAGAAAACATTAAAATTATTCTGAAACTCTAAGTGCTCTTGCCCTTATGCTAATTATTGAGTGTGCTGTGCATATGAAATACCAGTCTCTGTACACTCCCCAGCCCACACCCCCAACAGCTATTTGGGTGATTTTGGTGCTCTGAGAGTAACTGTCTGCCCCTCTGATCTAGTTTCTTCAATCTGGTCTTTGACTCCTTCTCTCCATGAGAGGACCTGCTCCCCAGCCCTCAGCTGTAACACAGCCCACATCATTCATGAGCTGATGCTGTGAGTTTGCTACTCAAGATGAAAGAAATCTCACAGGAATGAGGAAACATGAGAGACTTTTGCAGCACAAGGGAAAACCCTAGAAATATTTGGGGGCTGCAATGAATGAAAGCGGCCCTCCTTGTCCTGTTTCCCCTATCAATAAAACCCAGCTTTGCTAGCCTGGCTCTGATGCTGGGGTGCTTCTGCTTGACAGTATCTGTACCCACACCATTGCCATGGAAAGCCTGGATGTGAGCTAACACAGAAGTACTGGGTGTGCTTGATGAGCTTAATGGACACTTGCAAAACCTGCCATGGGCTTTCACACCCTCCTTCAGCAAGGGAAGTTTTCTCTGGCTTCACAGGAGTGGAGAAGAAAGAACACAGAGGAAAAAATCCTTCCCAGCTGTCCCAGGTTCCTTAACAATTAAGTGCTAAAAAGAAATCTCTCCTTTTTATTACCAGTGAGAGCAGTGCATGATCTGGGAGAGAGCAAAGCTGTTCCTGCTCCCTCCCAAGCACCATGGCCTTATTGCTCATGCAGTGCTCAGTGTCCTAAATATCAAGGGGGCTGGCAAGGACTGCTGGAGACACCTTCTGTGCAGGATTCAGCAGCAGCAGAGCTTGAAGGAAGGGCAGCTTGTGCCAGCCAGCGAGGCAGAATCTGCCAAACACCCCGACAGTGCCCTCCCTGGACACCCCAACAGTGCCCTCTCTGCCATTCTCACCACACCAGGGGACAAGGGAACTTTGGCAGGTGCTCAGAGGGGAATGTGAGGGCTGCATCTGCCTTCTATCTCCCGAATCCCTCGGTTGGGGCAGGGGATGAGAGCACTTTACTGCTGGCAGTGAGGGGCTGATAGTTGCTGCTGATCTGGGAATGCTGCTTATTGATTTTCGGGGGGTGCCTGGAGGAGGATATTGTGCCAGCAATGGTTTAATTGTGTGTGTATGTAGATTCACGGGCCATCCTGGAGCACTGCTAATGAAAAATGTGTTCAGACAGACTGACTGCAGGTATGCAGCCTTCTTCACTGAGTGATAAGAAGCTCTGCAGAACTGGAATAAATAAATAAATGATATTGACATGACCAGAAGTCCTAGACATTTTTGGACTCAAAAGACTTTTCCTTAATTTAGCCCTGCATTAAGTCCAGGTGATTGTCCAAATACAGCTGATCAGCCAGCAGGGCAAGCACTTGCCTAATTAATCTCTGGAGTGACAGTGTCAGCTTATAAACCAAGAGTGCAACTGTGCATCTGCTTGGTAGATGGATTTGCACATCTCTCGTGCCATCCCTGTGTTTCAGTGATGCACAGTTCCTGAGCACACAGGCAAAGGAAGGTGCTGTCTTGTGCCATCACCCACAAGCCCGGTACTCAAACTCCAGGAGCCCCAGGATGGTGAGGGTCTGCTCTAAATTCGGTGTTGGCCTGTACCACACATATTGCCACCTGTAATTCTGCAGATGTCCATGTCTGCATGTGGATGTCTGTCTCTTGTGCTTTTTAGAGAGCTGAATAAAATTAATGCTGTGAACTAGGGTGGAAATCTGCCAGCTTTGGTCTAATCAATGTCTGTGACTGCATCTGCAAGCAGTACAGGCACAGGGCACCCTTTCACCCATCCTGAAGTGCAGCCACCCCAGGTCTGGGCTGGAAAAAGGTTTTTCCATGCATTAAAGTCCTGTACAAAAGTTAAGGACATGAAATGAAGGATGTACCAATTTATGAACACATTCTGTTACAAGAAGTATAGCAATGGTAGATGCTGAAGTGATGAGCTGATACATAGCAAGAACGGAATTAATTTCTGGAAACAGCCAAAGGAGGTCAAAAGGAGCAGACTTCACCCAAACCTTATTTCAAAATGTAAACTTGAATCAAATATTCTCTCAGTTATTTTCCACATTCACAAGTTTTCATTGCCTGTGTTTTTACTCCAAGTGCTCTCTGAAGCACAAAGCAAAAAGCAGTGAAAGCCAGCGAACACGAATGCCAGGAGCTGTGCCTTTCCAGCTTCCTGACAAAATCTTTTGAAAAACCTCAGCAGAACGGTCCCTAGCAAATCCTTTGCAAATGCTACTCGACTCCAAGCCCATTGGGGTAGGCTGGAGGAGTTTAGTAAATGCCGCAGGGATATGCAGTTCGGGAGGAACCAAACTCTTAGGCTGTGGACATCCTCCTCAGCACTGCAATGGTTTGATTAAATCCTTCCAAGCAAGATAATAACACCAGGAACAGAGCTTCCTAATTTCATTTCCCAGTACCATGGAGCAGTTATATTTCCATACACAGGTCCAGGACCTTTGCTCACTGGCTTTAATAATCAGCAGAGATAAAGGCAGAGCTTACCCTACCTGTCACTGAAAATTGAGGAGTTAAATTCAAGAGACACCAAATCCCTCTTACTGGTGTTTCTGCAGTGGCAAAGAGAGCAGGCTGGTGGGCTCTGAGAATGATTGATGGTGTTGCTGACCAAATGGAAAATGGTGATTTATGGACAAGCCACAGTCCAAGCCATGCATGCTATTCTGGAGAAAAATAAATGGATTCAGTTTCAGACCTCTTGGAAGGTGCTGGCCAAAGGCTTTCATTAAGTTAGCCTCTTGGATGTGGGCTGTCAAAATATTTTAACATCTGCCTGTGACCTCCAAGCATTTTCCTTTCCCTTCACTGCCTGCTCCAGCCCCAGACCTCCCTTGCAGTCAAAACTGACAGCATTAGCCATTAGAATCACTCTTTGAATTAATTACCCAGAAATACGCTTTCAAATCTTCCACTCCATGTAACAGCAAATTAAAGGGCAGCCTGGGTGGGGTTTTACACATCCTGCTTTGGCTGCCCATTTCCAGCTAATGTGGCCATTAACACCCTGACTGCAGCGCCAGCCTCTGCTGTCACTTCCCTGCCCCATGCTTGCTGAGAAAAAAAAAAACAAAAGACAAAAAGGGCTTTTATTTAGAGAACTTTTAAAGAAAATTCAACACATTGATGGAAAGACTAGAGGGATGGTTCAGGAGACAAAGGTCCCTGAGGAAGCAGTGCCTGGCCTTGTGTCTGGGTTGAGACCCTGGGATATTCCGGTAGTGGCTTGGCAGTTCAGTTCCCTGATTCTCCATTCCTCACTGCCCTGCAACTCTCCTTGTACCAGCAAAAAGCACGTCAGGCTGGTACTCAGGCTGGGCAAGGGGATTGCATGGCCAGTGCGAGTGATCCCATGGCAGCACTGAGGCATCTCCTCCTCCCTTTCTGCAAGCTCTCCAAGGGGGCACGCAGAGCACAGGGACAGTTTGTACTGTGGGTACCCCCATGCCGATGACTGATGCTTGTTGCTCGAAGTTTGAGTGTCTCTGGAGCAATAAACTGTAACACACAAAGCTCTGAACTTCTTCAAATCGTTCCTGTCCCTTCAGCAAGCAAATTTTTTCTCAGATCATGGCTGGAGGTACTGATGAGACGATCCCCCAAAAATGCACACAGGTAGTGCCCTGGTGTGTGTTTGCCATTTAATCTGCCTTTTTCCCATTCTAAGGATCAAAGAAGAAGCCTGGAAAATAGCTTTCATCACTTATTCAGAAGCTTATGAAGTATTTTTCAGGTATTTAATTTTTTTAAGACAAGTTTTTAAAATTCAGACTGAGTTGAACACATAATTTGTATAAAGAATTACCACAGAATTACCACAGTTTAATCCATACCCATCTCTGCCCACAAAACTGGCAGATATCTCTTCTAAGGCAAATAACCTGATGTGCTTTTCCTCTTGGTATTTTCTTGAGCTGCTGAGATCGGTTGCACTCTGCTGATGGTTTAGATACAAACAGCCCCTTGCCTGAGAGCAGCAATTAGCTTTTTCTCAGTGGGTAACTCTCCCCCACACACTCTGCCTGACAGCCCCTATTCCCAACACAGACCCAGTGAAGCCAGCAGGCTGTCTGTCTCAGCAAGAGGCTCCAGACAGCTGTCCCCGGGGGTAGAGAGGGACAGACAGGTACCTGCTAGGATGGGGTGGCCTCAGGGATCTAGAGGAAGCCTGTGGGAATGACACCTGCAGCTGCATCAGCGCAAGAGGAATAAATAAAGGGCATCATTTCTGCCAGTCCTGAGAGGTGATGTAATTGCTAGAAATGGTTAAAATAATTTTCACCCACTTTCTTCTTCCTCGCACTCCCTTCAGCCTTGATTTTTGTCTTTCCCAGGCAGCCTCTCTCAAATGCTCCCTCTGCAAACACTCCCTTATGCAGAGCTGACGGAAAGGAGCAGGGCCCCCTGAAGCAGGAGAGGAGAAATCAAAGGGCTTGGGGAGAGAAGGGAAAATAAATAAATAAATGGGCTGGTTTATCTTTTTATTAATAGCAGAGTAGTGCTCCCAAGGGGATAGGCCAACTGTGACTCTAATCCAGCCATGCAAAGCTGCATCCCTGACTGGTTTCTGTTCCTCTCCTCTCCTCTCCTCTCCTCTCCTCTCCTCTCCTCTCCTCTCCTCTCCTCTCCTCTCCTCTCCTCTCCTCTCCTCTCCTCTCCTCTCCTCTCCTCTCCTCTCCTCTCCTCTCCTCTCCTCTCCTCTCCTCTCCTCTCCTCTCCTCTCCTCTCCTCTCCTCTCCTCCAGGGTTAATTACTGGGAAAGAAAAGTGAGACATTTAATTCTTTCCTCCTCAGATCTCCTCCTCCCTCCCCAGTGAACAACACAGAACCTGAGTGCTTGCCCTCAGACCACAGAGCCCAGGCTGAGCTGTCCCAGTCACTGCCACATCCATGCAGCCTCGGTGATACTCCCAGGCTGTACGGGGATGAGGACAGGGACAAATCCTCTGCATGGCACAGTGAGTCGCTTACTGACAATAGGGGGTGGTTTTAATTCATGTTTTTGTGAGGAAACATTCAGCTGTGTCGGTGACACTGCTCTGCCCTTACCCAGGGAAAATGAGCATAACCTACACATTGCCTGGCAGCGGGATGGCCTCTTGACATGTCTTGAAAGGGAAGCAGGAGGAGGTAGCTGTGATAGGCAGATAGGCTTTGAAACACATCCCAGGGAAGGAAACATAAGAGCTATAGATATTCATGTGAGAAGTGGCCCTGTCCTGCTGTATCTGCAATAGCAGTGCAGAAAGCTGGCCAGTTTAATGACACCATCCTGATTCAGGGATGTCCACCAAGGACTTGCTCGCTATTCCCAAAGCAGAACCCTCCATGCTGAAGTTTCTGAAGTATATTTTGTGCTTGGGCTCTGGCCTGAAAGCTGGAGACTTTTATTTTAGGATGTGTGAGAGAGGATTTTCAAAGGCATATCTCATCAAAAGTCAAAGGAAATGAAGAACCTGACCTCCTTGTGTGCAGCTTGGCCTCTCTCCCCAAGCTGCTCTGGTTTCCCTTTCAGGACAGCAAAGCCTTATCCATCCTGCTTGGCAATTAATCCAGTTTGTAGCCATCAGGGGTTTTCTTGAAAGAAGCAATCCCAGTGGTCACCTGCGATGTCTAAGTCCAACTTTAACTGTGACACAGCTTGAAGCTGCAGCAAAGTTGGTGTGGCAGAGACAAGGTCAGCACTGAGATGTGTCACAGCAGTTCTATTAATAAAATGAAGTATCAGTAATTTTGCCAGGGTCTTGCAGGCTCCTCCAAACCCGCCTTTCTGCAGGTCCAGTCTCATCACCAAATTCTGTGGCTTCCTGAGCAGGTTATCAGCATCTGACCTTCTTCACAATAGCAGATGGCAAGTGATTTTGTATGAGTATCCACAAATATGCAGTGTGAAGAACCATTTCCCAGAAATCACAGTGAAGGGAGAGGAAAGGTCTAGTCTGAAGTGTTTTTTCTAAAGCTTCTAATGGGGGGAAGGAGAAAAACAAGAAATGATAAGTGTTTGGGTGGGGAAAGAGGAAGGGAAAACTGCCTCTTAGGGCCTGGGATACAGCACAGCTCTGAAACTGCTGAGAGGGATGTAGCCATCTCTGCAAATCAAGATGAGCTGGCTGGCCAATGAAGCATGCCCGGCATTTTATTTCTCATATTGTTTGGAGATAGGGATTCAGCTGAGTGCATTCAGCAAATAAAGATCAAATAACCCGCTGTGAATAATGTTTTAAACCTGGGTTCCTATCAGGATCTAGTTATAAGCCCATATACTCTGTTGGATAAAAAATAAGTTACACATGGCTGGAGGCAGTATTACTTTCTAAGGAAGATGAAATCTGTTTTGAAATAGAAAATGTTTAGTGATTCCCCTTCCTCTTTTTATTTTTTTGGGAGGACTAAACCACATAAAGCTGCCTGACAGAGAGGGTGGAGGAGGGCCCACCAATATTTCACCCACTACCTCTGGGTCCAGAGCTAAGGATTTATGCTAAAAGAGGGGGTGATTCCCAGGAGGGGAGGGGAGGAGGAGCCCTCCTTGCCAGCAGGGTTGGCTATTCTGCCTGGAACCCAGCGAACCTCTATTGCGCTAAGCTCCTTAGCTGTGCGGAGAAACAAGCCCCTGGCGAGCTGATCCTTTCCCTGTTGATGATAATCTGCACCTTGGCTGCCGGCCATGGGAGAAGGAGAGCCACCAGTTGCTGCCGTTCCTCTCTGGGGCTGGACCAGCACACGGCTCTGCAGCACCGGGGGTTTCTGCCGAGCTGCTTGGGCCAGGCCAGGTGCTGATGTTTGTTTCTGAAAAGCTCCGCCCTGCACAGATAGTCCGGGTGATTTCAGTGAAGTGTTGATGGAGAAAAGTACCTTTCCAAAGCGGTGTGGTAGTGCAGCCCTTTCTCTTTTCAAGGAGAGTCAGCATTACCCCATTGCTGCATGTGGAAAAACACACTGGAAATAGAGAAAATGCCTACTGAAAATTTTCATTGTTGTTTCAGAGCTACTTTGACTCTGGCATTTCACTTGACCCTGTTGTTTTGCTTTGCCTTCTTTGTCCTTCACCTTTTCTCACATGAGTCAAAGCTTCTGGTTTTTAAAGAGTCTCAAAGACTTGCAAAAAAATCTACATAAACCCTTAGTTTCCCTCTTCAGTAGTCCTTCATCCAGACAGATGGTTGAAAATTTTCCCTCTAATCTGTTTTTTTTTTTTTTGAAAAAAAGACATGTTTATTGTGTGAAGTATCTGCTTCACAGCAAAAACTTCAATTATTCCTCAGAAAAACAAATATTAAAAAGTGAAAACATTTTGACTGAAACCCTAAATACTTCAGCCAAAAAAAAAAAAAAAGAAATCCAGTCCCTCATGTGTGTGTTTTTGTCTCTATTAAAATACTTTGATTTGGAAATGCTGCCACACAGGGGATTTTGTCAGAGCAATTCTCGTTCTCATTCCCCACCATGGACTGGATGCCCTAAATCTGCTGCCTCCTTGGTGGTGGGCATGGCAGAGGTCCTGGGGGCAGGGGCTCCCCTCTTCAGGGAGGAAATCCTCAGGGAAGGAGCGTGAACAGGAGGTGTCACCTACAAAGACAGGGAGAGCCTGAAGCAGTTGAAATCTGACTAGTATGAGATACCACAGGGACATTATTAATATGAAATATCTCTGCTTGTGAATATGATATTTCAAGGTTCATATTTCCTTTACAATACTCAATTTATGGCCTTTGCAGGGAGCTGCACATTGCTCAACCAGCTTTAGTTACCATGAGGTGTGGTTAAATCTTTATTGAGCCACCCACCATGGGTCCCTTTCCAGTGCAAGCCTGGAGATTCACACATAGGCAACCAGGATGTGTTTCCTTTTTCCAATGAGTGGTGAGGGATGCCCAACCTCTAACCCTGCCATACTGCTCTGCAGCCATTGAGTGCTGACTCCTGGAGCATCAGGCTGGATGCTGAGGAGATGGGGAGGAGGCTCCTGCTCATAACAAAGTGGCACGTTTGCTTATGCGTTAAGACCAAACTGTTCTGCAAAGCATAAATGGAAAGATGACAGTCTTCAAGTCTCCTGGCAAGAGCATGGGGAGGAAAATGAGACACATTTCTTCACTCCCTCCAGACTGAGTGAGTGGTGGGAAGGAGAAAAGGTCTGCAGGTACACCCAGCCCCACTAAGCCAGGTTTGATGTGCCCGCTCTCCAGGCTGACCAGCACACACTGCAGTGCCATGGCGTGGAGCCAAAGCAGCTAAGCAAGCCCAGGCTGTCAGCATGGTGTATGAGCTCTGGCCCAGCGCCATCCTGATGTGGTCATCTGATTTCTGGTCAGCTCAGCACCTCGTCAGCGCTTGCTTGCGTCTCCTTAGTGGACCCAAGGCAGTCATTTTTCATGCCTCTCTCCTCTCAACCCACCAGGGTTTCATCTGCATATTTACAAGACAAACGGACTTTCCTGATTTACCACAAAAATAAATTTCATGATGAATTAAGGGAAGATGTCTTGAAAATTTGAGAAGCCTCCAAGTATTTCTTCTGATGCAGCTCAGGCCTAAATTGTTCCTGTTGGGATAAGTGGAAATATATCCCCTGCTTCTTTCAGTCTGCTACTTAAAAAGCAACCCCCAATTTTCCAGCAATAGAGAGAGCTATGAGGCCTGGAGAAGTATCACACTCTTGATTATAACTTTGTTCAAAAGCATTGTTCTGGTGTGTCTGGAGGCGAGATAATAGGCAGTGTTTTAGTTTAAAATAAGAGGCATTTCATGAACAAAGATCCCAGTGTGCAGAGACAGGGGAATATTGAAACTGTCTGTTGGTGCTCTCTAGATTTGCCTGTCTGGATTGTATTGCCATTAAGTTTTCCCAGAAGTCCCACTGTTGGAGAAGCTGCAGCACCAGCTCCTTGCAGTGGATCCAGAGAGTCATGAGTGCCAGCTGAGAGAAACTTAAGTACATGAAGAAGGAAAGAGACTTTGCAGATCTGATCCTTGTGTTACTGGATAAAGTAGTTTTCTTGCTTTCTTCACCTGCCACTGTGTTGTACAGACATTGTAAATGTTAGACATTGTAAATAATAATTTTTATTTGCATTTTATCTTCCTTGAGCTTAGTCTGTTTTCAGCATGGGTGGCTTGATATTCAGGCACGTTCCAGTGCAGTAATGTAGTTGTTCTTAAAAGTATGGTAGTCTTTAAAATGTCTTTAAATACCCAACTTTCTTGTGAATTACTGCAGATCACCCACAGCCTTGCAGGTAACATGAGTTTCATGGCATAGTTTTAGACCTGGTGTGGCAGAGGTCCAGAGAAGATGTGTTTAATGAAAGGGAAGGCTTTTCCTGTCACGGAGAGAATGTCTGATTGTACTGAGCTTCCACCTAAACTCAGGAGAAGAGAACAGAGTAAGAAGCCACTCTCAGTCTCTGTGGGCAGAAGTTACCCCTTTAGGTGAATCAGCAGCCTTGGAGACAGCAAAAAGCAGATCCAGTAGAAGATTTGTATCACCAGCCTCAGCCAGAGCTGCTTCATCACTGTTTGTGTTGCGTTGGTTTCACTGCATGGGGATCACTGAAACAGACCTTGAAATCTGCTAGCAACCAATTGCATTTGAACAGTTCAGATTTAATAATGAGTATCTTCTGCTTTTCATTAGGGATGTGCAGCTTCCAGGCTTCCTGATATGAATCCAGAGGAGCTGGCAATAAAGGGAAAGCAACAGTCCATGCATAATGGAGCTTGGTTTTATGCCGACACGGCTCTCTCTCTTTTGTCTGAAACCTTTGTGAGCGGATGAAGAACTCCCAGGGGACAAATTGTGTGGGATGGCAGGTTCTGTGCAAGGTTCGGGTCACTTCCCTGTGCATTTCCCATCTGACCAGTGTCAGCATCTGCAGTTCCAGTTCTTGGTCTTCCACCTCAGGCATCCACTTCAGTGTCTCTTCATCCATCTGAATTTCTCACCACACAATTTTTTCTCCTCTGACACTAACCTCTACCCCTCTGGTTTGGACTCTGAACTCCTTTCAGAATGTTCCAGTGTACAGAGTGGGCAAGCTGCTCCTTTACCTCACATCTGAGCTTTTCCCAGGGCTCTTCCATGACATTTCTCCTGTCTCTGCTCTGCTGGTACCATGCTGTCTTTCAGAGTTGAGGTAAATATGATCACTTAGGCTTTGTCGTGAGGGGCAAGATCTTGACTTATTGACCTGGGGAGGGTTTGGAAAATACCTTGTTCACACTGCCTTCTGGAACAATCCACTTAACTGAGAAGTCTCCCAAGTGTGTGTTTTCCAACAAAATGCATGTGCTTTGTTTTGAACATGAAGTTTCATGCTCAGTTCAAAAGACCGTCGTTTAACACCTCACCCACAACTCAATGACTGTGACATTGTAGTTTCTTTTCTGTGAGTTTCCCCATAGAGTTTACTTGCCAAAGACTTCTGTTCCTCCTCCCAGCTCAGCTATGAGCACATCATTGCCTGGTCTGGACAGACATCGCAGTCTAAAGGTCAGAAGTTGAGGCCTTTGCCCAGCTCTGCTGCGTATTGGATTGAATGACCATTACCCTTCCATGTGCCATGCCTTCCTCCCTCTCTACAAGTGAGTTCAGATCTTCTTTCCCAAGAGCTGGGGGAGTGACAAAAGCACACAGCACCCATGCCAGCTGTGAGGAGACCTGTCAGCCCATGGCGGGCAGCCAGGCAGGCACAATGAGCATGTGCTTGGAAAGAGTCCTGAAACACCGTGGAGAAAAACAAAGACACCTGTCTAGAAAAATGCTGAGCAACTCAGAATAGGAGCATCCTAAAAGGATTGTCTATCTTGGAGAGGAAAGCAAAAATATAACCCTTGTTTTCTTTATGCAAGGGGTTGGATTCATCTCACTTCTTCGAGGCAGACATTTCTATTTGAGCTGGGCACCCCAGGCTCCAATTATAGCTAAGGACAGACACAGGCAGTCAGCCTAATGTCTGTAATAGCATGAGATGAACTGCACTTTAAAAAGCCTATTATTCTTTCTAGCCTGTAAAATAAACCTATGGTGAGTGGATTAGCTCTCCAAATAAGAATATGAAAATAATCTCATTCTTGATTTCTGGGTATCTCAGTGCAGAATTCTCCACCCTCCTACAGTTTAATACTGGATTGGTCACAAAAAGACTCCACAGTTTCTACAAACTGCATTCTTGAGTGCAGCTTCTGGAGTTTTTAACCAGACCAGGCAGTGGGTGGTATAAATTACCTGTGGATTAAGGCTATTTGAATATTTCCAGAACTGTCAATCTTGTTTTCGTGTCTTTCCTGCAACAAACAACATGCCAAGTTTCCTATGTCACATAATGTTAAATCATACTTCAATTCTATAAACTCCTTTACTTTGTGAGATACTGGTCATTATGGGTGCCAGTGATTGAGGTGGACTATTGGAGATTAATTTATTGCAGCCTAAAATGTGTATCAGACCAAATATACGTTCCTTAGCAGGAGTGAAATGAAGTGTGAGCCACAGAGCACCTGTCTCTGTCCTTGGTCCATGTGGCAAGCCAGTTCTGGGATCAAATAATGCTTTTGGGGACGTTTTTAAGTTTTTAAGTCTTTCTGACCCCAGGAGTTTGCAGATCAGAGGCTGAAGTCCATCATGCCAGACTAACAGACATCTTTTCTCAGTGCCTTTTTCAGTTTAAACTATTTTGTCTTGACTGTGAGTAACCATAAACTGTACAAAACATCCTGAACATGGTCTTACTACTGCCTTGTACAATGGCATCAGTTCTTCCCTTTTCTCATGAAAACACTGTTCTGATGACATTTCTTCTGTTATGGATGACTAATAAATGAGTCTTTCAACAGAAATATTTAAAAAGGACAGGGGTCCTCCTTTCCCTGTGCCATAAAAATTCTTACTTATGTAGCACCCAAGTGCATGACTTTTCAGTGTTATGTTTCTTTCACAGTTCCATCTACTTCCAATGGCATTTCCCCTCCTCTGTGTACAGCTGAGCCCCTGATCTGCTCCTGCCCCTGTGCTGCCACACAGCTCCCACTCACCAGATTTCACCACCCGCTGGTCCTTCCCCACCAAAACCCAGCAGAGCCCAGCCTGCAACCGTGGAGTTAATTGGAGGCAGCGACAATGCTAGAGTTAATTAATCCCACCAAGCCAACGGCAGGAGCTTCCTGATTTCTCATTGCTGCTCTCAGCACGTCTGATGAGATGCTCTCACCAGGACAGGATCTCATCCTGGCCAGCCAAGGCCAGTGCTGGGGAATTCACCCACCCCGGTGCAGAGATGACATTTAAGCCCTGCCTCCTCTCTGCTCTCTCACCAGCTCCAAAGATCAAGGGTGTCATTAAACCTCACCCTGTAACAAACCCCACACACCTCTCACAGCTGAGCCCCCACTTCCTCAGTCTCACTGGCACCGTCAGACCTCATAACAACTTCTCATTCCCAGGGGATTCACTCCTCCCACCTGAAAATCAGTAAGTGCACTGTCCCTGCTGAAAAGCCTGTTGCTGATGCTGTCTGCATCCTCAACTGCCAGCAAGCTGCAAAACTTCAGTGCACTTGGATTTTAGCCACTGTGCATCTGTAAGCCCTGAGGATAATCAGTCCCTGCTGAGCTGCAGAGACCGGGAGGCTGCTCCTGTTAACCAACAGCTCCTGAAGCTGACCTTGTAAACCTTGTAAACCACCAAGAAAAGGTGCTGTATTTAAAACTGGGAGCAGTGGAGTCAGGACAGGAACCACAGCAGGGAAAGGAAAGTGCAAGAAAATTGTCACAGTGCTGTTCCCTGCTCCCTCCAGCTGTGCCTCAGCTTTGGGGCAATGGAATTCTAACCTTGCTCTGAATTACCCCTACCTCAGGTTCCTGAATCCAGTTTCGTGCCATAAAAGCTAGGCTTGTCCCCAGCTGTTTGTTCCAGATTTACGAAGTTTCCTTCGCTGCACCTGCTTTCCAGCAGGTTTATTACCAGCAGCTGCTAACAAGCACTGCTGGCTTGGTGGCTCGCCACAATTCCTCTGTTTATTTTCTTGGGATTTTAGTAGGGTTGCCATGCTGTTGGCACTGAAAAATCTTGGTTCAGCTGATTGGTTTGAGTTGCTGGCAAGGAGAAATAGAGTGACGATGCATAAATTGTCTTGGAAAACAGAAATACCTATGTTGGAAAAAATGAAGTCGTTCAGTTTGTAACCCAGGCAGAGCATCGCTGTAAGTTGCTGAAATCCAAGAAGAGCACTGGAGCCCATTCATGCAGCCCTGTTAGTGAATTTAGGCTCCTTGGAAGGAGCCATTAACATTTGTTTAGTTATTTTCAAGCAGAAGTTGGCAATCTTTAATCTGTGAAATTTCCCATAATTTATTGACACTTACACATCTTTCTTTTCTGCAGAAACACTGCTGGTTTTAATTAGCGCAAATTAATCAATAGCAGGGGGGCCACGCTGAGTTCCAGTGAAAGGCAGGTGAGGAGCGCTGGCTGCATGTTAAACACAGAGATATGTAAAAGTGACAACTGGAGATGTGTTGTGGAGCTGAGCAGCGGGGCAGGGAGCGGGGGGAGCTGCACAGCTCCGGGGCCCCAGCACAGCGTGTGCTGCGTGATGGAAACGCCTGCTTTTAATTATGGTTTCAAAACTTTAATAAGTGTTTGTGTGTGTGTGTGTGTGTGTGTGTGTTACAAGCCTCCTCTTGTGCCTGCTCCACAGATGATGAGAGATGTTTCAGCTCCTGCTTGCCACGGCGCGGGATCATTCAGGATGTTTTTATCTCAAGCTGGAAAGCTCTGGCTTGCTGGGTTTGTCAGTCAGAGAGGGGCTGTATCAGTGACACCTGCAGACAGTTAGTGGTGCATGAATCTGCCTGGGGCTCTGTATGTGTCCCTGGGCTCAGCTTCCTCGCACATCCCTGTTCCTGTATGCACTTCTGCAGGTACTGCCAGAAACAGATGCCGTGGGGCCCTTGGGCATCCTGGTCCCCCAGGAAGCTGTGGGGTTTTGGCCATTTTCAAAGCACTGCCCTGATGCTCACTGCTGTATCTAAGGTGGTGGTCAGACCACCATCCTAGAGCTGTCAGTGGAGACAATCAGGGACAGTGAGAGGGAAATCAGTGGAGAAAGCATTTTTCAATTTAAAAGGCATAACTTGTTTGAATTACCGCAGGGATTGTGTGCTTTTAGTTGGATAGTCAGATACAACTCCTGATTTTCTGCACTGGTGGCAGAGCAATTTGACACCTCTGAGCAGGACCAGCCTATCACAGAATCCCAGAATGGTTTGGGATTTAAAGATCATCCAGTTCCAACCCTCTTGCTGTGGGTAGGGATGCCTTCCACTAGACCAGGTTGCTCAAAGCCCATCCAACCTGGCCTTAAACACTTCCAGGCACGGGGCACCCACAACTTTTCTGGACAACCTGTTCCCGTGCCTCACCACCCCACTGGAAATAATTTCTGCTTAATCTAAACCTACTCTCTTTCAGTTTGAAGCCTAAGTTAGTCCTTTACTCCTTTTCTTTCCTATCTGTGTTATGTGCAGGCAGGGCTTTTCCTACTGCAGCTCTTCCAGCTCCTCTGTGCTGGTGTGTTTCTGTATGTTCCTACCAAGCCACAGCAGCATCTGCAGCCTCAGCACAGACACCCTTAGACCTTGTCCACATGGTGCTCTCACTGGACATGACAAGCCACACTGCACCTGCTTTTTTTTCCCATATCTGCAGGATCTAACCATTGCAAACTCACATGTTTCTCTCCTTGTCTTTCTTCCTGCCATATCCCAGGCAGCAGCAGCAATAATCATTCCAGGATCAAAAGCTACTTTCTAATATCCAGCTTTGGTTGATGATGATGTATGAAGCAGAGAGGAAAAAGACAGCTTGATTTTCATAGGCTAGGTGTTGACCCTGCTGGGCTTAGTGTAGCATGAAACTAGTTTTGACTAGTAAACTGAATAAATATACCAGGGAAACTGTAGAGGGGCAATATATATGCAACACTAAGGTGCTGTTTTTGCAAAATGACTTTGATTCATCAGAGGGCTAGGCTGATGCCCAGTGCATTAGAAATCCTGTGAACAGAAGCTCAGGGAAATATTTAAATTCATAATCTGTTTGCAGGAAACAGCTTCCTTTTCTACTTCAAAATGTGGAGCCATTTGGCAGAGCAGCTCAGGGCAAAACCCGTGGGACATGGTGCTGCCAGGCAGCCCAAGGGATGCAGCAAGGAGGTGAACAAAGGCCTCCCTGCTGCACTGCCAGGTGTGCAAGAGCCAAGAGAGTCCCTTGCACGACAATGTGGTAGAGGGAGCAAGAGCTGGTTTGTTAGCAGAAAAGCTACGTGTCCTGTGAAATTCCATCTAGGTGGAAGCAGTAAAGTAAATGGTTGGGAGTTGATCTCTTCGCAGTACAGGACTTGACAGAAGGGTAATAAAAATAGTGGTTATTTCAGCTCACAGAGACTCTTCCTGGGCAGGGTCCTATGGTTCTGGCATGCCCTTCAGTGCTCAGTGCTCTGGCAAGGGCCTCTTTCTGGGTCTGCACCACAGCACCATCCGTGCAGAGGACTAAAATGTTGACAGTTTGAAATTTCAGGTATGGCACAAAGCAAGAGGTATTTCTGGTTGAACCCAGAGAGATCTGATGCTGATCCTCAGCTTCCCCAAACTCAGTGATGGCTGTGCCTCTGACTCCAGTCTGAGTCTACCTCAAAGGACAAATCCTGGTTTTCTTCCCATGCAAGGGGTACTGGGAAGCACTCAGTGACCAGGATTTTGATGGATGCACTATGAAAGAAGCACCGACTCAGCAGACATCCCATTCAATATACTTTTGAAGCTGTATCTTCCCTGGCAGGAGCCAAAATGGCCAATCTCTGTGTGTGCTCCAAACTGGTCAGATGTAATCCCAATCCAGCCTAAAAGCCATATGGTCATTTTAGCAGGGTGCTGCACTCTCCTTACTGGAAACATTCCCTAAAGGATTCTAGCATGTCTTAATAAATTAAGGGACATTTCCCTTTAATTCTTGCAACAGCAGGCAGTAATAACAAAAAACTGCATCTGTTGTCTTCATTTACACTCCAGTGCCTGATTGAGATTTTTTGGATTGTCCCTGAATACATGGACTGGGAATTCTGCTGTTCAAAACTCCAGCCCTGCATGGTGAGGGTTCCCCTCAACGAGCTGGGTTAGTCTGGAGGTAAAGGAATCACCTTATTTGTGAACAACTTGGCACATGCCCGCTCATACAAAGAAAATCAGGGCTCTTATCGTAGGACAATAAATAGCTGGATTGAGGTCAGTGAATTTTGTGGACAAGAGGACACTCTATATATATTTTTCCCTGTGGGCAATGACAGCTCCCACTGAGAAAAGAGCAAATATATTAAAGAAAATCTTCTCATATTGAAATACATTTTTATATTAAGTATAGAGGTCAAAGGAGAAAAAGTGAGAAACGAAGAGATCCTGGCAAAGGTTTATTTAATATAAGCTACATTTATATATTTTTGTGAGTTACAGAGGATAAATTGAGCATTTTAATGTATTCCATAATGCTGCAGAAACATGACCTTGAAGTTAGCACAGAAATCTATTTCAGCTTTTATTTAGCAGCTGTGTAGCCTTTCTGAATATGAACCTTAATAGGAGTAGAGTTAACAACCAATTGTCTTCACTCAGGCATGATCATAATCTGATTCATGAACACATACCCTTCTCTATTGCTATTTGTTTAATTTTCTATCCTTTGAAATAAGTGCTAAAATCCCTATTCTGGCTCCTAGATCAAGACTTAGAGCTCCTGCATGTTTTATCTGCTTCTGTGAAGGAGAAGCACTTGGGAGAATAGAAGCACACTCCAATCACTCAGAGAGCTTTTGCTGCCATGAGAAAACTTCCATAGCCCACAAGTTATTTCTTCCCAAACTGATCTATCTTGCAGTGATTTTCAAGAAAATAAAATCAGAATTTTCTTCCTCTGAACTTCATTGAAATGTGTTTCCAACTTCAAAGAAAGGGTTTTTTTAAAAAAATTGTTTCAAGTTTCAAAGTTCACTAAAACGAGCTTCTCTCTCTCTTTATTTTTTTTTTTTAAGGGTAAGAAACAGGTATTTGGTAGACATATATTTTGGCAGGAAATAAAATACTGTGATGGGAGAAATCACACTGTGCTGAGTATGTTTTTGCCCAGCCCATGATATACCAGGACAGCAGCAGCCACATCTCATTAAAAACACACTTAAGGAAAACAAGAACTTTGTAGCAATAGATGAACAACTTGCAAAAGTACAAAGAAGAATGAAGAACCAGCAACGAGCAAGCTCTGTTCCAGTCTACTTGCTGGCTTCTTGATTGATAGGCTGGAGGAAAGAAGCAGCATCTCTTGATAAGAAACATTTCACTGTTGGGCTCCTTTTCTGCCTGCCTGTCTGGTGGCAAGTGACGGCTGAGCACAGAGCCCTGCACCTGCTCCATCAGATGTTGTTTGCTTAGCAGCACCGTCACCACATCTGAAAGCCCCATCCAGAGGTCTCCTGCACTGCCCTGTCCCAATCCCATCCTTTGAGCCTCACGAGGTCTGATCCAAGAGGCTGCCCTCTCTTTCACCTTCCAGTCACCGCTGGAGAAGGCAAGGAAGGGGAGAGGAGGCAGAGAGGGGAGGAAGGAAGTCGTAGTGAGCGGTGTAAATGAACAGAGAAGGAAAAAGTTATCCACCCAAAAATCTGTACGCAGAGTGAGTGTAGCTGACAAACTGTCACTGCTGGTGTCCTTCACTTCCCTCGCTGTCATTTGTAATTCATCAGAAGCAGACAGAGGACTCAGAATCATAACAGGGTGGCATCTTCCATCACAAGAAACTCCGTTCTTCTAATTAACTTTCCCACTGACCCGGAGACAAACACTCTGTGTGTGTGTGTGTATGGTGTGCAGAGAGAGTCGGGGAGGGGGATGGCACTCTCATGTCTCCACGTTTACAACACTGCTGTTTGATTGGTTTGTGGGGAGAGGGGGGGATTAATTTGTGCCTCTAAAGCATGCATGGATAGTCTTTAAATTTGCTTGAAACAGAGGTTTCCTTTGCCTGTTGTGATCTGCCCTTGTCTGAAGGGAAACGTGCTTACTGTGCAGCACAGCAAACAGCATGGAGAGTCCATGCAGATGATTCTGAAGGAGTTCTCTGAGTCCTTTTGTGTGAAAAACAGATTTCTGGGCCTCCCCCCTCTGTCATGGATGTTGACGTTACACAACTGTTACCAAACCCACCCCTCATCCCTATTACAGACAGGCAGACGGGGACCAAAGCTGTGCTCCAAGGAGGTCCGTGCCAAATCAAATCAAAGATTTAGCTCACGCCATCTCTTTACTTAAACACTGGACAATAATAGATGTTTAGGGGTCATTCTTAAAATTTGGGTGGGAAAATAGGCGTAAACCTCTCAATGGCTTTGCCAGTGTTTTGTGGCACAAGCAGACCCATAGATTTGGGGAAACGCGATGTTCTAATCTGCACAGGGGTTGAGTTGGGGATGGGTCACAGGAATCCAGGTGCACAAAAACAAGGTTTCAAAAAGCTTCAAGGTTTCCAAAACAGGATTGCAAGGCTTTGTAAAAGATGTGCTAAAATACAGTCAGTCAACCATTGCAGAAACCTTGGTCTTGAAGAACTGATTTATTATCGATGCCATGAGATGAAATAATTTTTTAATGTTCCTTTTGTAATTGAGCAGTAAGATCCTAATGGACTATAGCCAAGCTGCACCTAAATGTTAGAGCAAGCTGCCCTGAAAGCAGTAACTGCCTGATGCAACAGCCTGGAAATCTTGGGGTGACTTGACATAAATTAACAAGTAGAGGTTTATAATGCATTAAATATGACAATTAATCTTACAGTCAGTGAAGCGGCTTCTCTGTGAATTATTTTGATGTCAAATTACACTTTACTTTACTCTCCCTGAATCCCCTGCTCTCACTCAAGATGTGATAAATTTTGTATTCACAACACCAATCAGTAGAGTAAAAACTGTTAAAGAGGAAGGTAAAAATGGAGTTGCTTATTTAGAAAATAGCTGGATACAGCAACCTTATATAATTACATCTCTCAAAATCACTTATTACTTTCAAGGAGGTGGGATTGGTGGCCACACAGTTTATGTGAAGCCTGTCCAGGCTGCAGGCTGTTTCCCAGGGATGCAAACAATTCTCTGTGGAACCTATGTGCCATAATGCCAGATAAAACTCAGTCAACAGTGCTGCCTCTGCTATGAAGCGCAGAGCCTTACCACAGTTATTATGTTCAATTAGTTTCCTGTCTAGTTTGAGCAATTACATCTGAGGACTTTTTAAAAATGAAATATGCTTACAATACATCCTCAATTCCAATTTCTCATTGCATGGATAAGATTATTTCTTTATACCATATATGAGGAGATCAATGACAAGCTAAGCACATTGCAGAGACCACCACGTGTCTGGAAGGCATTTTAAGAAAGTTTATGAGGGCAGCAACTTGTCATTTGACTGGTCATTTGCAAAAGATATATGAAACACAGCCAGGTGAGCAGAGGATGAAGCGCTGTTTATTGCAGGAAATTTGATGGGTCCTTCCATGGAGAGAGGTGTCAGAAGCAGGATGACCTTGGGGCTCAGTCCTGCTGAAAACAGGCAGATGAGAGTAAAAAGTTGTCAGTATTTGTGCACACACAGCCAGAAGTGTGGGGAAGAGCCAGGAGAATCCAATGGGAGTCGGGATCAATTGTAAAGATGGGTAAAGTGGATAGAGTGCGTGGATGAAGAAGGTGATTACATAAATTTGACTTTGCAGATTGACTGACACATGATTAGAAGTTGGGTTGATTAGAAGTCATCCTTGAGAGCAGAGCCCTCAGTCCCCTGGTATGGAAGGTCGTGTCCTCTACCTCAAGCACTGGCCAATATTTCTGGAGGACCAACATTCAGGCTCTAGAATCTAAATGGTCTTTTGGGTTTTCCAGGCTGTTTAATTCACTCAGCTAGAAATAATCCTGGTGTTCAGCCGGGCACAGCAGGATGTCTGCTGGGAGGTCATGGATTAATTTATTTGGTCTATAAATTAGGAAAAAATACTGGCATCAAATGTAAGCAAGACAGATGCTGGGGAGAGGATTGCAAGCCAAAAGCCATTAGAAGGAGCTTGCACACCGTATGTGTGTGTATTAGCCCTGGGGTCAGCAGAGCAGGGGCCTGGAGCCTCCTGATTGCTGACGTGAGAAGAAAAGCTCTTCAGCAAATGGGCCCCCATTTCACCTGCACTCAGCTACCAAGGGGGCTGTTTCTGAATGGCCAGGTGTGGCCTTTTGCCCCAAGCTTTGCCAACTTGCACATGGCTGAATGAATCTGCTAAAATGATCAGCTGGGAAATAGCTAATATCATTAAATACCATTTAAGCTGTCATTTTTATGTGTAGAGTCAACACCCCTCGTGATGAATGGGTCAGCTCTCACCTCAGGGAGCGATCATTGCAGGTGTGTTGCTGCCTTGGAAAAACATCAGGGTCTTGCTTTGCCCTGGCTTATATTTAAGCCTACAGCACAGTTTATGTAAAGGCAAGATTGGGCCCTGAGGAACCATGTCTGTCACGAGGTGCATGAGAAAGGATAAAGGAAGAAGCCCGATGTCAGATTCCTGATTTTGCTGAAGTTTCAACACAGCACAAATTCCCAAAGCCCCAGGAAGGAGCACTGAAATTTTCTTTAGCAGACTAATGATGTTTGAGGCTATTTTTCTTGTTGCAGACAACTGCACACCAATAGCAACAAAAAAAGGAGCCTAATGAACCTGCAGAAACGTATGGCCCTAATGAAGATGAAAGCCTCTCTTGCAGCCACCTTGCCTAGAAACACACACAAAAAAGGAGAAAATTGAAAAAACAAAAGACAAGGTGCCAGCTGCTTGGAGAGATTTCAGACTCACAACTGGGTCTGCAAAAAGGAAGAAGGGAAGGGAAGGAAGAAAAAGCTTTTTCCCTGGGGTTCTTCTACAGGATCATTCTTCATTGCAGCTGAGTTTGCATTAAATGGTGCAGCTGGTTGGAAGAGGAAGGCTTCTGGGTGGATGGAATACAGAGATATATATTTTTAATGGGCTCATAAGTTTCTGGAGAGAGAAATGAAGAGCTGTTAAGCTTCTTGAGCTGAATAGTTCTTCTGATTCCAAGAGCCCTGAGTGTTGCATTGCCTCTGGTGATTGTCAGCTCTCTGCCATCTTCACTCCATTTGTTATTTTATTTGTGTGAGAACAAACAGCCTATCCCCTGATAAGATTTACAACTAATGCTGAGCAGGATTGTACAGAAAATACCAAAACTTGTACTGTAAGGCTTTTTGGTTTTTACTGAGATCTGTTCCAGGATAGAAGGCATTAGTTTACCAGCTTTCTCCTCTGGAAGCAGCCATCGAGGATCAATTTTTTTTTCCTTGGTGAAAGAAGTTTGTCTTTTATCTCCAGCCCCTTGTGATCTCTTGGGGTGACAGGAAGTGTCAGGCATGGGGCTCATTGACTGAGTTCTGTGAGTAGGCAAGGCTGGACTAGCAAAAGATGCTGCCTGTGAGGGCTGAGGTGGGTTGGTGGAGCTGTGCTGTCCTGTCCACATCCTCACCCTGTCCACATCCTCACCAGTGCCACAACGCAGAGCTGGCATTTCTAACAGCCAACACTTTTTATACTCTGGCAAAACATTGATTTGGAGACACATAAAAATCAGTTGCCTAATGAATATTGTTTTCCAATGTAGGGGAATAAAACTTACCAGCAGCAAACTTATGTTCCGCCTTCAGCCCTTCTGTTAAAAGTCTTTGGGTCACCCTGAGTTTAAGAGCTGAGTTTGAGACATTTTGTATGGGGCATATTTTGGAATAAGAAGAGCTCTTAAAAAGGATTATAATTTCTGCTCTGAGTGTTCCTTGTATTGCAGTGGTGCCTCCAGATTTAATTTTCAGAGAGGGAATACATGTGCCAAGTACTGTCCAGACTCAAAGCAGCACAGCCCAGGAGGATAATGTATACCTTAGGAAGGAGCAGAAATGTCTGACTTGCTAATAACAATGAAAACAATTTTTCCAGGGACTCTATCTTGAAAATACACAAACAGGAGGAGGAAATGAAAAGGACAAAGCTCCAATGCTTAAAGATGTTTCAAAGGCACAATTTGAGCTGCAAACAGAAAAAAAAAAAGGGAAGAGAAAAAGAAAAATAAATCCCTGTCTCACGGGGCTGCTGCTACAGGGTCATTCTTCATTGCTGCTGCTGCTGATTCTGCATTAGAGGTGTAGCTGATTAAAGATTTGGTTTTGGGGAAGGTTAGGGGTGAGGTAATACATAGATATATATTTTTAATGGGCTTGTAAGTTATTGGAAGGTGAAATGAAGGGCTGTTCAACTTCTATGGATGAAAAGTTCCCAGGACCTTGAATGCTACAGAGGTTCTACTAATTGCCTTTCATGTCCTCAGTCTTTACTCCTGTTATAATTTTCATTTGTGCACTGACCAACAGGAGCTGTCCCCTGTTCAGATTTGTGACAGATGTTTGTTGCTTGTCCCCAGCACAGACTACACTACTGCTGGTGGTATCTCTAAAATATTCTCTGGTTGGATACAGGTCACTTTGACATGGAACTGAAGACACGCAATCACTTCCCACCACAGCACCATAAACTCTTCCCCCTCTGGTTTGATGAAAAACAAATCCATTAAAGCTTTCATCACAGGAGCAGGTCTGCTGTGGCTGCACGAGGCAAAGCACTGATTTGGTGGGTGCTTGCTGTGATAGCTCAGATTTGCTCAAAACCTACTGATGGGCTGACTGTGCATCAGCTGGCTTTCTGCAGGACCTGGTGCTACATCTGCTCCTGCAGGCAGCCTAAAGCCTGGAGAAACTTTACAGTGCCCTCTCCAGCTGGCTACAGAGAAATACAGCCCTGTTCCCACACCAAATTCAGTCCCTGAAACTGAGCTTAATCTTAGGACCAAGGGCTTAAAGCCTTGGCTTGTGAGCTTATCTGTACCTGGAGTACATCACACCAGCGTGTTCACTGCAATTCAAGCTCGAGTCCTACCTGTGTCCATATTGTTGCTTGTTAAAGTCATACAGTTAGAGTAAAATACACTTTGTAGCTGCACATTTCTTTTTTCTTAAGCAGTACGATGTTTCTGGCTAGGAGGGCTCATGTGCCAAAAAGCCTTGGCTGCAGGTGTATTTTTTCCGTTAAATATAAGAAAAAAAAGAAAAAAAAAGATGACACAGGTTTCTTCTTCCTGACTCTCTGGCTCAAGTGGTTTACTGAGATTTAAAATAAACAAAAATTGCTACACAGCAACCTCTTGCCCTCTTCCCTGAGAACTAGTCTTTGAGATGTGGAGCGTGGATAGAAGAATCATTAGAGTGTGATAAATAAACCTATCATGGGGATAACAGAAGTCCTGGGTTACACATATCAGGTAGATGGAAAGAGAAAGAGGTCACACCAGCAAGGTGAAGGGGCAGGGTAGCACGCAAGTAGTGTTTAAAAAAGGAATTAGTTAAAGAAAAGAAAACAAAACAGAAAAAAAATGGAGTGAAAATAATCCTGAGAGGTGGATAAGGGGAGAGAGGAGAAGCAAAGATATTTATTCAAAGCAAAAGTTATGGGGCTAATTACAGTGAGCAAGGGTAGGAGGAATGCAGGGGAAAAAACCAAAAAATTAAACCACAAAAACAAGACAGATTGTTGGTATTTTCAGGGAGAGTCTTACCAGAATGGTTTCCTGATGGCTGGCCAGCTTTGGTGAAATCCTGCTTTACTCTTCATTTTTATTAATTGAGATTGTGAAGATATTTAACTGTAAAACAGAACTTTTTGGCTATTGTTTTCTTTTTCAATTGAATCTTTTTTATGTTTCAATGAACAATAGGGACAGGAACGCCTTGTTTTCATTATTGTTCCTTTCTTTTAACATTAGCAGTGTACAACAAAGAGAAGGGAGATGAGATAGTATTGCTATTATTAGCACCTAATGCAGATGCTTGGGAATGCTGGAATAAAGATATGTGGGCTCAGATAGTCTTTCTCTCATTTATACATTTCTCTTGATAGAAATTAAAAATTCATCTTTGCCTTTGCCCAGATTCCTCTCTTTTTCGTTTAATTTTCAATGTGTTGAGTTTTTTTGTGCTACTTCATATTTCAGACTCAGCATCTCTCTGTTTCTATTGACTCTGACATTGCCTTCCTGTTGTGGGTCAGGATCATCACTGGGGCACTGCTCAGTGGAGCTTTCAGGCTGCTCCTCCTGTGGTCACTCCTTCTTTTCCAGGTACTGGGTGTGAACTTGTGACACTGTAGGTCACAACATCACTGCATCAGTAACAAAAACCTGAAACAATCATCCTTGTCCCTGAGAGGATGAAACACGTGATGATTTGAAGAGTATCTGTTGGTCAGTTCAAATGGGTCAGTAGCTCCACAGGCCTCTGCTGCAAGTGTTCACGTTCCAAGGTCAGGGGATATGTCATGACAGAATAGGACAAAATCCAAGGAAAAATTGATTAAACCAATGTCTGAGGCACTAAGTGGACTTTGGATTAGGTCCAGAAGAAGACTGTAATGTGGGGGTATTCCTTTGGAGAAAGAAGGGGTGGCTTCCTTCTCCCCAGTACATCACGCAAATTCATGGTGCATTGTGAATTTACTTTTATTTGCACCTGTCTGGGGAAAGTGAAGAGCTGAGTTTCAGGAAAATTAAATTTTTGCCGACCACAAGCTTCCAGAGACACTTTTCACAGCATGTCAAAAGGGAGATCAGTTGGTCTTTAGGGCAGGCATGTGTGTGAAGAGATACCCAGAGCCATTTCAGAAATTAGTGCCTGCTTGGAGAATGTGTTCCTCAACAGAGTAGAGAGCCATAAAGTCCCCATGGATTTCTCTTGCCACATGCCTCTGAAATACACCACACTTTGAATGAATATCACCATCTAGCACTGATTGCATGTTGTTCTCCCCAGGATGTGACCACTACACTTTATTGTTACAAAGCCATGGGCAAAACACTGAAGAAATGTCCTGCAAAGCTTTGTTAATGTCTGGTTTTTGAAATTCACAGTATTTTGCTTCGTGGTTGCTGGGTCTCTGTGCTTAGAGGTTGTCATCATCTGCCCTAGATAGAACATGATTAATAAAGAACTGTTTTAATGTAATTTTTGCCGCTGACCTTAATTGCACAGGTCAGAAATGAAAGCAGCTCACCATATGCCAGACATTAAGGTCTTGAGCAATTCCCCAGCAAACGTTACACTCTCTGGATTGGATTGGAGCCCAGCCAGTCTGCCCTCATTGAAACTTATAAATTGCCTTTATCTTGCTGGCAGTGTAAAATTAAATTGGTATAAGGGATATTGCATTGTTGATGAAGATGTACAAGGCAAAGTTAACTCCAATACAGTGAACTTATCACGAGATATGAAAAATATCTTAATTGGCTCAGCATCTTCCTTGCACGGCCTTGAAGAAACCCAGTGTTTCTGAAAACTGCAGTAACATTCAAGAAAATAGTCCTTGTTCATTTTCTTTGTGTGTTTGAATTCTACAGCTTTTCCTATACTGCTTGTGAACAATGGAGCACAAAACAGGATGCACAGTAGTTTAGATGATGCTGTAGTGAGCTATGGTTGTACTTAAGAAGTGTGATGTATTTATGGCCTGCAATCCCTCCCTTGCTACAGTTCAATTCTTCCCCCAGCTCTCTTTCTGTCCCTTGTCCATAGAGAGCTTCTTCTATCAAGTTTTCTCATCTCTAGCTATAATGACCATTGCATGATGTAAATGTAGGAGCAGCAGGGAATCATTGGCTAGAAATGAAGTCTGGTGAACATTAACCCTTCTGGGCTCTCTTAACACTTAACCCCAAAATTTAGAAGTAAATGACAATGAAAATCCTTCCAGTAATTTTCTCTTTCCATGAACTCAATCAAAGAAATTAAAATCAGCCAAGACCTTTTGGGTCAGTGTATCCTGCTTCCCTTGAGCCAGAGTCCTTGTGGTCTGTTACTTGTCTTTGAGAGAAGATTGGGAAGTTATTGTATTGCTCACTTGTTACAATCCCTCTAGAATTATAACCACATTAATGTCATTGTGCCAAACCGAGGCAGACATTTTCCAGAGAGGGGGAGTGAGCAAGGCAGGCTTTCTGCTCTCAGGGGTTTATATTCTCAAACAGCACAGCTGAATAGAGACTGCTGAGCCCCAAAGCAGTGCAGCCTGACTGTCCAGCTGGGAGGGGCCATGTAGCACACTAGAAAAGCCATCCAAAGGGCCTTTCCCACTCCTGTGATGGATGTGTAGTAGTCATGGAATTGTGTTACACACACACAGGAGATGGCATTGCCAGCAATTCCTTGCATGCCTGATCCCCAAACCAGAGTGCTGTGTGTCCTGCTATGAGCTGTGGGGCTGTGGACTCTGGGGTCTCTGTGGAAAAGGGCACCTGCTTCTGCCAGATACATTTGCAAAGAGAAAAATAAGTTGGATGAGTGGGTGAGAGACTGGACAGTGAGCTCTGAAAGTCCATCAGTCAGCTGTCCTTGACCCTGGGTGATGTGTGTAACTGGCCAGACCTTCTGGGTGCTTGATGGCAGAATCATTAAGGGATTTATGCCCTCAGCTGCCACACTCAGCCACTTGCCCACTTGACATAAGCTCCAAGCTCTCTTAAGGTGCAAGGCTGGGTGAATATTTCTCCTGTGACCCTAGAGAAGGTTTCAGCACTCAGAGACTGATGCTGCTTCCAGCACTGAGCTGGGAATGAGGTCAGTGCACCTTGCTCACTCCTTCTCCCACATTCGTATCAGTCAGTATGAACCATATCCAGTTTTGCAGGGCTCCCACAGGAGCCTTCTTGTGAGTTTGAGGCTATCTGAAAACTGGCAGTCCTCAAAGTGCCAACAGTAGGATCTGGTGCAGGGTCAGGGGGAGGAGGGGATATCCCGTGAACCATCCATCTGGACGCAGGAGGAATCAATACCTTGCAGCCTCTAGGTGTTAGGGTGACAAGCTCTAATAAATGCAGCAGATGGGGATCTGGTAGAGAGTCTTTAGTAGGCTGGCTGAGTGCCTGACAAACCACGGGGAGAAAATCACAGTATTAAAAGAAGCCCCACGCAGAAATGCACTGAAACATTGCCAGCAAAACATCCAACCAGCTCCCCAAAGGGCTTCCTGCACAGCACCAGTCAAACCTGCTGCTTCCTGCATCCCCTTCCTCCTTTTTTTCCCAGCCCTGATGCCATGAAAGGGCCTTGGTGAGCATCTTACCAAGCACCCATCTCCCACCCTGTCTCTCCTCATGTTCTCCTAGACCCTGAGGGATGAACAAACAGCATCTAGGTTGTACATGGGCCATGTCTGGAAGTTTTTAAAAAGACGGAGTGAGAGAGAAATATTTCAGCAGAACATATCTGTTAACTGACTTCTTCACCTAATTAGCTGTGGAAAAGTCACCAGATGGACACAGATTTTAATGATGGCTTCATTCAGAGTCTTGGAGGAGTGGGTTGGATATAAGAGATAATTATCTTGACTTTTAGATGTAAAAGGATTCTATTTTATTCTGCTTTTTTTCCTCCTCTAGTTCATTTTTAATGAAAGAGAAGAACAGTGAAATTCAAAACATCAAATAAAAAAAGAAGGTTGACAATCCATCGTTTAATCTCTGCTTAGTGCCAGCCTGGAGTGACATTTCTAAGGATTGGTTTGATGGGAAGCTTGTTTGTTCATAAATTGCCACAAAATGGCATTCTGAGTTTAGCCAGGGACTTTCCCCCTCCCTCTGTGTGCCGGGAGGAAAGTTAAAGCCACATGATTAAATGCTACAGGGGATGGAAGTGTGTTTTCATGACACAGAAAGGAATATGGATAGGAAATGTCACTTTCACAACTATTCTCCTTCCTACCCTTCATGCCCCTCGGATCCTCAGTAAGAGACATCAAGAAGAGATCATGAGAGAATATCCCCTGGTGTATAGCTGCATCAAAAGGTGATGAAGACCTCAGAGGGGCTACTGGGACTCTCCTTTAGCACAGAGAACAAAACCTATGCCTGCAGAGCAGGAGAGCTGCTACTGCTGGCGAGTGGGTGAGGAAGGGTGGAGAAGAAGGAGGCAAACAGAAGAGCTGGATGAAACTAGGAGGTGACAGAGGACAACTCCTCCTCGTGGTGCAGGGGACAAAAATTCATTTCTCTACATGCCACCTGGCCTCCTCCAGCCTGCTTCCATCTGGCTGTGGATAGGGAAATGTCCATGAGCAACCCAGAGCACTGAGCAACTGCAGGCGTGAGGAGAGAGTTTTTAGGAGTTAGGATTAAAGAAATGTGAGTTTTACCAAATCAGCAGCATCCCAGTGAGAACGTGCTTTAAAGGAGTGCTATGCTTAGGTCTGGGGTATGCTCTGAGTACCATCCACAGCGTGCCTTTGATCATATTGATCTGGGTCCAGTTGGAGTCTTACAGCTGGTGGCTGGAAGTGGATTTCAATTCAAACCTTATTAGCAGCATGGACACTTAGACCTGAAAAGGGTGGATGCTCATACACATCTCAGGGATCAGCCCTTTCTGCCCCCTGATCTGAGTTTTTGAGGGGAATCTCGTTTTTTGCCATCAAGTCCCTCCCATCTCCATCAGTGCTCCCCAAGCATCTGATAGAAAAGGAAGAACAAAAACTAGATTCAAAATACAACAAATTTCCATGTTTCTTTTGAAACTACTCTGATGGCTGAGAAGTTGCAGTACGTGGCTATCAAATTTGGCTGCTGTCATTCAAATTGTCTGCAGTCTGTAGGGACAAACTTTGCTGCCCTGTATCAGAGTGAAGGGCCTGATACTAGAGCATGCTGAGGGAAATGTAGTATATATGAAAGAATAGAGAAACAAAAGACAAAAAAGCCTCCAGTTTCTGAGAGCTTATACAGGCATCTGGATAAGTGGATCCTGTTATCCATGATTGAAATAACTGGGACCTCTGAAGTCCAGAAAACGAGGAAACCACTTGAGAACAACATTGTTGGAGAGGCTTTAGCATTCACTCTTCCAGGGTGGCCCATGAGACCAGTCTTTCACACAGTGCTCCAGCTCTCCCTGTGTAGCTGATGTGCAGAAGAAAATTTGCAGAAATAGAAGCTGATGGGAAAATTCAAAGTAGGTTGTTCAGAGCTCTTGCAATGCCTCCCTTTCCAACACATTTTCAGCAAAGAAGGAAAGAATAAAAGGGAAAACAATTATTGTTATTTTTACTATTGTTGTTGTTGCCATTATTTGGCTATCATTTTCCCAAATTGTCATCAGTCTTGTGAAGATGAAATATGAAATGCTTGTGCTCTATGAAATATTCAGGTGTAAACTCTTTCCCCAAGACTTTGCATTAACTTCAGCTGACAGCATTCCCAGCCTGAGAGGAAAGGGTTTGGGACAAAGCCCCGTGTCCATAGGAAGAAGTGGCATAACCCCACAGCACAACATTGTGAATCACAAGAGAGATCCTGGACCAGCTGTGGCTGTAACTAGAACTATATTGATAGGTAGACAGATATGGCATAACCATATACACCTGTGTATAAAGCTGTTGGATGGGTGCTAGAAGGCATTGCCATTGCTTTAGAGTGTACAAGAAAGGTGGGATAAGAAAAAAAACCTATCCTGTAACCAAAAGTGACCTACAAAAAGTATGTTAAGGTGTAATTAGGGGTAGAGAGTAGAGTCAGCAAGTCTGGAGCTAAGCAAGGAACCTTGGGCTTGTAGATTTTATCCAATAAGAAGTGCCGTGTTGAGCCCCATGAGCTGGTAGCCTCAGTGTGCCTTCCACAGAACGCTGGCCCTTTCACCAGAGGAATCTTTTTTCCTGGTGATTTACTGAGGACCTTTTTTAACATGAGATCAGACATCATTTCCAAACCCATTAAATTGTTTTTGGCTTAGCAATGTGGCTAGATTTTTCATTCTAGTTTTCCTAGGGGTTTTATTAAAGTGTGAAGCTGCTTTCTGTGTTTCAGATAGGAGTAAGCGTGGTATTCATCATTTTGAGCTGCTGGTATTGAACAGCTGCCTTTGCTTTTGGTGCACCCTGGAATTTCAGCTTGTTTCTGTATTTAACTAACTGATTAAAAATAGGTAGAAAAGCCTCTGTGTTGCAAAGTCATTCAATATTTGGAGACAATCTTAAAGAGAAAAAAAGTCCACTACAGAACATATATGGCTTCAAGCTTTAGAAAAGGGAAATGCTCAGAGATTAGTGTGGGGTCCGTTAAGCACTGAGCATTGTCTGGATGAACTCCTTGAACTATCAATACAGCCAGAGGAACTGGCTGTGCTGAGACCTTCCCCAGCAGTGCCCAGGCTCTCACCAGGTCTGATCACACATTAGAAATGCCATGGCCGGGCTGGGGTGACCAAACCATCATGAGGTTAAAGCTATGTCATTACTGATGTCGCTTAGAGCGGGTGATGACCCCAGTACGTTCTTGTTTTAGCTGTGCTGTAATAATGCTCTTTTTTTTTCTCCCATTCCCTATTTATTTACATGGAGTGAGGCCATCAGAGTGACAAGTTGAGTTAACAAGATGGTTCATCATTTCCTCTTTTTGTAATTTTAATTCAGCAGATTGTTGCCTTGCATCTGCATGTGTGTTGGTGCATCTCACACTCCTCTGACACATCACCTTTCCAGGGCCATAATTTTTCATCTAAGATTATGGACAGGCATTTGGAAAGTGGCCTCAACCAGCGAGGCGAGGAGAATTTGGATCATTTTTATGTACTAAGGGGTAGAGTGATGCATAAAATATATGTCAAATTAGAACCAGCGCTTCACTGTCAGAAAGACACCAATTAATGGGTTCTGTGGGTTTGGGTTTAATAGAGCAGAAGATTTACCAGCCTTTAAAAGCTTAATACCAGCATACTTTTTGGGTGAAATCATTTGTCAGTGGCTTAGAGCTTCCTGACTTCCCTGGTCCTTTGCAAACAGTGACAGACCTAGCCACAGAGACTGGCAGTGCTGTGGTGCTCCTTGCTAAAAGCGTTGCTTAATCTTTTTAACAGATGGAGCTTGAGTGGACAACAGGATGCATTTTATATAAGGAACATGAAGAAATAAAATCAAAGATAAGAATCTCTCTCTGCAGCTCAGACTGGCTCTCACCAGCATCAGTGGTGTGATGAGTACCAGGTAATTCTTCTGCCTTTGCCAAGTGCCTCCTCCTCTTCCTTTTCTTCAGAAGTCTTTTCTTCCAGCTTACCTACTCTTGGTCTTCATAATTTGAGAGACAACCATCAACCTTAGTGCAGAACTATCACAGGATCACAGAATGGTTTGGGTGGGAAGGGACCTTAAAGACCATCTAGTTCCTTCCCCCTGCCACAGGGACATCTTCCACTAGACCAGTTTGCTCAAAGCCCCCTCCAACCTGTCCTTGAACACTTTCATCTCATATGAGATAGGGAAACTTAACTGACGGTCCAGAACTACTGGGTTTTCTTGTGGGAACCCTATAAAATCTGATAGGATGTGTGTTGGTAGCCATCATTTCTTATCTACAGGTAGATTCTTCAACTTGCCAGGCCTTTGACTTGTCAATAGGGAAAGAGGTTATGCCCAGGTGGCATAGGATCTATTCAAATTTATACAAAGAATCTTTTTTCCTTGGGTGTATTCAACACTAAGAACGACTTACAGAGAGTCCATGAATATGTCTTTAGTATCACCAAGACAATGAGCTTAAAAAATTATCACGTGTTCTTTAATCCTCATAAACAAAGGGATTTGCCATGGAAGATTATTTTAAGAGCGTTCTTAAATTACTCCTTATTCCTTAACCACATTGTGTTTGTGAAAAGGCATGACTGTGTGGTTTCTCAGATAATTTTATTCCAACATAAGAATGCAAAGAACTTAAAAAAAAAAAAAAAAAAAGCAAATGGAATGTAAATAAAGGAGAAAAGCAAAATATTTGGACTTCTGAAGTTCCTCCAGGGTTGTTTTATGTATTTTAGAATGGTTTGCATTTCCCTTGAAAAATTTCCCTTGCATACAAAGAAAAGAGAGAATTTTCAAGGATCTGAGGCTACATCAGAGTTTGAGCAAAGAAAATTGTGGTCATGAAAACACTGTTTGTGTTTTGCTGTGACATACGACTTGAGAAGAGCCTTTCTTGGAGCTTTCCTTCAAGTGAAAGCTCTCATTACCATAACACTTCCACAGCAGCTATCACAGAAAAGATCAAATGCTAATTTGGACCACAGGAAAAGGTTATTCAAGTAAATTTCTGAGGTCACTAAAAGAACAAATTTATAACACTTGAACAAGAGATAATGCAGGATGTTTCCATAGCCAATGAACTTTGTTTGCAGCAGATTTTTAAAAACTTACCCAGGCTGTCTTCGATAACAAGATGTTTACCCAGGAGAGGCCTTTGGGGAAGATGAATCCTGTTGAATTTCATACCTATATTTGTGTGAGCCCCACTGATGGGCATGAGAATGATGTCCACCCTTGAGAGGATTTGAGAGCTGCATATCATGTTCAACATTGTGTTCCTCAAAGAACTGTAGAAAATCAGTGTTGTAATCTAATGAATTTGAGAAGATGTCTCCTGAAGGGGTAAATTACCATGCAGGATGTGTTCTTTTATTATAAAGCTGTAATCTTATTTTGCTGTTCTACTAATGATGTACAGTGAGCAGTGACTGGGGGAGCTCCAAGAAACGCAGTGATTGTTGTTTGTTATAGCAATATTTAATATATTTCATTAACACAGAGGTGTTTTCACTGAGGACAGTGGAAATTCTATTGTAGGCCAGGAGAAGAAGACATATCTATGCTGTGCTAAAATACACACAAATTATTTCTTCTTGCTTTTTCAAAATCAGCCTTGATCCCAACAGTTGGTTGATCTCCTCAGTAGCCAAAGAGGACTCTGAAATGTTCTCTCAAAGGTTTGCTCGTGAGTGGACCAAAACACAGCTTACTAAAGTAGAAAAGGAAGTTTGACTTTTTGAGGAGCTGGTGGCAAGAAGCCTTCCAGTGAGGCTGATGGGCCAGTGGGCAGGGTCTGATGCTGAAGGATAAGGATAAGGATAAGGATAAGGATAAGGATAAGGATACCTTTGAGAGCTGCCTGGTGGCACAGTACCATGTGGTCCTTCCATTTGACTTCATCTCCTGGTGAGTGGACTGCTCTCAGGGAAGGTCACTCTGTGCTCTGCAGGAACAAGGGTGCTCATGAGTGCTTGCTGCACTGTTCTTTGTGCTTTCTCCTAAAACCCTGCTCAGACTGAAACTCCCAAGACCAAACTTTTTGCTGGTCACTTCAGGCGAGAAGTGAAATAGGGAATGGAAAAGCAGCAAAGGGATGGGGCCAGCTCAGCCAGGCCATCCACCCCACAGGTCAGCTCTTCCTTCCAGCATTTCCAGCTCTGCTCCAGCAGTTCTGCCATGGAAGAGGTCTTGCTGTAACAGATCTCCTGCGGCTGTGGCATTGTCACTGTCCATACTTTCCAGCCCTGTCCATCTGTCCACCTGTTCTTTCCCTTCCCCATGGACAGCAGAGTTTGGATTAAGAATTGCTGGGCTGGGAGGGTATTCTGCTTGAGGGAAGAGGATTCTGGATGGGTTGACAGCAGCCTATTCATTCCCTTTGAAGGAATGGCAGGACTGTCAGAAAAGTGGTGACATTGGCAATTGTGCCCACGATGGACACAGTGGAAGGAAGAAATGGCACTGGCACCTTGCAATAAGTGGTGGATCAAGAAGGAGTGAACAGCAAGTGCTCTTAATAATGACAGCCACCTGTTTCATTAGCCATAGCTTCAAACTGAAAGGATGTGGGTTGAAAATCACCATGCAAAGCAGGCTGGCAAGGACCAGAAAGGGGCAGGGAGTTGCCAAAGGCTCTGATAGCAGCTGAAGGAACAGATGTGCTGCACCAAAGAGTGCCAGGAAAGGAACAAATAGCCATGGCTGCACTTTTCCTTGGGCAAGGCAGAACAGTGACACTGCCATTTGGCAATATTTCGGCCAGGTATTTATATGGGTAGTTGACCTTGATTTGCAAGGCTGATACTTTTAGTGTCCTCCAGTTGGCACTTGCTGTATTAGCCACCTAAAGACATGTCAGCATGAAGCCCAGACATAAAAATTTATCCCAGCCTAATTCATGGAAGGGACAGGAACTTATGGTGCACTAGCATGCTACTTGCATAAATTGCATCTCATTGCTTTTTATAGCTTCCATATATACTATAAATTCTGTAAGAAGAGAGAGAAAGGAAGCTAAATAAGATTGAATACATGCAGAAAGAGAAGTTCCTTTTCCTTCTAGCTGTACCGGAAAAGCAGTTGCCTCCCTTTGTCTGGAGGTGTGAGCTGTAAGGATGAGCAGTGGATGAATTTCAAAAAATTCAAAGCTTTGGCTTGACTCAGATATGGCATCCTCAGCCGAATTGGCCAAGAACACAGGCAGAAGCCAGGTTGGCTCAATATCGTATGCCCCTGGAGCTCAGCTCTTAGTGAATGTGAACTGAGTGTTGAAGGAATTTAGGATGAGACTTGACTGAACCTCTGCCAAGACCCGTCAAAGGCAGAGATTTGAAGAAGGATAGCCCTTTGAGATTAAGAAGAGCGAGGCTGTGTTCCTGGCTCTGTCTCATACTCCTGGGGTGACCCTGGGCAAGGCGTTTAATCATGCAAAAAGGAATACCAGCTGTATCCTCACTTTACAGGGCTGCAGGGGTGTTGAAAGGACAGATTAATTAAAGTTTAGGAGAGACTCTAACAGAACAATGACAAGTCCTACATAAATAGCTTGTTGCTAGAGCTAATGGGAAATGCAAGCTGCAACCCCATGTGAATTTCTGACATTACAACATTTGGTTATGAGCAGGTTAATGCAAAATAGACAACTTAGGCAAAATAATAAGGTCACTAATTTCTTTTAGGAAGTACCAACGTTTCATTTTGGCTTATTTCAGGTACTTTCTGGGTTTTGAACTCCTTTTCCCAACACAATCTATCATATCAAGGCTCTCAGGATGCCTTGTGGCACTACACAGTCAAAGGAGAAATTCTATCTCATCCTGACAGAGGTAATTTGGCTCCGTACCTCTGTAATAATATGCAAATCTCCCTAACACCATCTTTTTCAAATCACTACAGAAGTTCAGGCAAGAATCTGCTGCTTGTGAGATCAATCTAAAATTCAGATTTGATTCAGCAGATCATAATATTTGAGTTGATGTCCACCGCCCTATCTCCTACAGGTTTTTCACTCTGAGTTTCCCATCTCAGAAAAATCAATGTATATTTAAGGATGGATTTTTTTGGAAACCATATGTTGCTGCTACAAGAACACATTGATATCTTTTTGCTTGTTGGCTATATGTGGTATATAGTGACTACTTCCATTTTCCAGTTCAGGCTAAAGCCCTTTATGCCGCTCTGTGAGCATATTAGAGCAGAAAATCATAGAAATCCTTATGAACTTAAGCTGATTTATAATACACATAAAAGGTGAAATAGGAGGAGGTTTCCGCTTTTCACCATAAAGCAGGCAAAAACTGTTAATTCAGCCAAATATTCCACTGTCTCTGTAAATAAATCCAAATCCGTCAATATAAAATGAAATGGATAGGTTGTTAATCCATTAGAAATAAAATAATTTTTTTTGTATCCCTGACAGAAGTCTGAGGTTAGATAGATGCTTGTGAATAGTATTGTAGGAACTATTTTGCTCATCTGTATGCAAGTAGGTTGGGTAAAGTGTGGTTAAAAAAATGTGCAAAGAAAAATAAAAGAGATTTGTGGGAAGATCAGGAAAGCAATGTTTCACATGGGAAAAAAAAGGGTTTTGTTCTACACTTGACAGTGACTTACAAATTACTCTTAACTTTGCCATGATAAAATTACTCAATTTTCCCCCCTCCCCCAAAAATAAAAATTCGAATCATTTTTTAAAGGCAATTTACTATCCCATTAAAAAAAAAAAAAAAAAGACCCTAACAAAATCACATTGTTAGGACTTTCTTGGAAAAAAAAATTTTTTTTTTGGTTTGGACTGTCATCAAAGTGCATAATTCCAGGGAAAACATAACATGAGAAATCAAAGAACTGGAAGTTTTGAGTAAAAGGAACTTTATGAAATTTTTCATACAGTGTCACTGAATCCCTGTGATCTACCCATTTCCTCATCCGTCCATTCTGAGTTTCCTGTAACAAAGCAGCACGTTTCGGAGCTGCCGTGTTTATTAAGTTAACCTCTGCTGTCTATTCTGGCAGAAAAGGTGTTCTTTGTGGGAGACGTGTGCTAAATTTTGTATGTGCTACCTGCATCACCCTTGAGAAGGGTTGGGCAGAGCTGGTAAAATTCCCAAAGCAAAAGCAAATCTGTTCTTATGATATTTCACAATGTTTGATGATTTAATCTTGTCCACGTACGGCTCAGTGCCTGCATCTGTATTAAAGGTAAGCTCCCAAGGATCCTCTTTCCCTTGACTCCTCTCTAGGAGCCACCACGAGCACGCTGGGCTTGTGAAGGTGTATTTCAGCACTCCTGGGTGGGTGCAGACTCCTGTGCTTCTTGGGGAAGCATTTCCTGTGTGGCTGCTGGGGATGGGAGCACAGAATCTCACCCTGCTGGTCCCTGCCAGACATGCTCCCACTTCAGTGAAGCTTTTAGACCAAAAGGGGCAAACAAGCCTCTTTTTGCTGGAGGTGATGGTGAAATTCATGGTGACTTTAATAGGACTGAATTTTCACCCTGCAAAAGTTTTAGGGACTGCAATCTCTCCCCGCATGTGTCATTTTTTCCCCCCACTAAAACTCTTAAGCCAGCTTTCTCCTGAGAGGCCACTGGCTCCTACATTAGACTCCTGAATCATAATCTCCAAATCCTATTCTGACTCCAGAGAGCATCTCCTCTTTTGTCTGAAGATTGAGGGAAGCCTCCTTCTCCCCATATGCAGGGACACGGGGATCCTTTCATAGTTTCTGCTAAACTGCACTGCTCCCAAGGCAGGAGACAACAGCGTCATTTACAGGCTCCAAGTGACAAGGTGAGTCAATAGAAATCACAGTGGATTTTTGTTTTATGAACCAAAAAGTCAGAACCCAACAAACGGACCTTGGCAACAAACTCCCAGAGTGGTGGGAATGATATTTGGTGGTCCCCCACTCCCACCTTCATCCGCACATATGGCAATCCTGCTGCAAAGGCACAGCACCTTCCACCAGCCTGGGAGACAGAAGTGAGGTGAGAGCCTGTCCTTCCACTGTGCTTGTGCCAAAAGTGATTTTGGTGCTGCTGATGGTTATCACATCTGTGCCTCCACAGCTGATGCTCGACTCCTCCACTTCTACCCGGCTTCCCCCCTTCCCGGCTCAAACTCCTCAGGAGAGGGAAGGGAAGGTGCTTGAAAATTCCCTTTGAAATCTTGCCTGTGAGGCATGGATTTATCAAAGCAAAGAAGCTGTGTGTGTGAGCACCGGCCCTGCCATCACATCAAAGGGAAGAACAAGAAGGAGTTTCAAAGGGGTGCCCTTGTTCCCCCTTCCCTATTTCTACACGCACACACACGTGTGCACACACGGGCACACACGTATTTCCCTGCCTTTAGAAACCACAGAGCTTTGGCTCCTTAAACTCAGCACTGATGGGGGGATTTGCAATCCCTCACCACAGACGCAGCATTCAAGGACTAACCAGCTAAAGCACTGCATCCGTTCCTGCTCTCAACCCACAGACAGATGCAGCTGAACCAGTGGCTCAGAAATGGCTCCTTAAAAGGTCAGGATTACCCACAAAAGCACATCAGCTCCTTTGCCAAAAGACAAGAGGGTGTTGTCTCTAGCACAGGTGACAGCTGATAAAACAGCCTTTCCCATGTGTTCAGTAAAAACAACAGGCTCAGAGCCCCTCTCAACACCTTTATCCTGGCTGTCAGTTTTGAAGCCTCCTGATACCAATAAGACACAAGTCAGGACAAAGATTACCCTGTTTTCTGAGGGGTGAAACAGTGGCATATGCAGTGAAGTGACTTGAAGCCACAGTGATGGAACAAACACACGGCAGAGTGAGGAGCAGAGCTCCAGTCTGAGTTTCAGACTCAGAGAGACAGACATGTCTGGCCTAATCTATGGGCTCCAATTCTCTCCATAGTTGGGATGAGGTGGACTCTGCGCTCAGCTCTTCTACAGGATGATCTGGTCCTGTTGTTTCATGGGTGATAAGTGGTGCATCTGCAGATGTCTGGACAGAGCAAGGATGAAAAGCAGCAGCCAGTGTGGCTACAGCTGTCACTGCCAGAAGACAGTGGCCAGGATCTTCTTTGGCTTTGTGCTGTGGCCTCTTGCTGCTGCTTACTCTGTTCTATGACCTCTTCAAAGTTTTACACTTGGCTCATTAACTGGACATGGTGAAGTGGGTCTGGAAGTGGTTTAATGTAGAAAACAACTTTGTGTGTCAATCTGCACACAGAGGTCAGGATGAGAGCCTTGGGGAGCAATTTCATAGCAATGAGCACATGTTTTCTTGAGGATGCAATGGTTTCATTCTCTCCAGGGTTCATCATTGCATCTTATTCAGTTTCTACCATGGCCAATATCTTCAAAAGACACGTATATCTGTGAATGCCCCTCATTTTTCTTCCCAGGCATGGTCATCATCCCTTGAACTTCAAGCACTTCTCCTCAGACCTCAGTTTCCTAACTAAGATTATTTATTGATAGCATCTTTCTTTTCTTTTTTCTTTTTTTCCCTCTTGGCTCCATAGCTCATCAATTAACTGGAGAGGGTATTGATCGGTAATTGTGTCAGGTTTCCCAAAGGTTTCTGGGAAATGCAGCTGCTGCTGCTGCTTCAAATGATTGCATATGCTCTGTCTTTGATTCACAGAGCACAGCCAGGGAGTATTCTCACTCAATGCGACTTAAACGAGCAATGAGCTCACAATTTACCCTTAGGAGGGTATTATTTGCAGCTCTTGCTGGATGGGTGTTTGACATTAGAAAGAAAACAGAGGAAGCCAGAACCCAACAATTAATTCCCACTGAGCCAAATGGAAACTTTAAATTGGGGGTCTACGGCAGTCTGACATACATTAACTTATAGCACTAAGTTACCCGGCTGGGAGGATATTTGTGCCTGGCAAACTAAACTTACAGTAGCAACATGATTTGTACCACAGTCCAATTTTACCCTTCTCCTTCTAAAGGCTCAGTAAATTAAGTTGATGTTGGTGGTACTCTGTGCTCTAAAACTGCTGCTGTAATCCCTACTGGGTCTCCCACTTCTAGCACAGATCTTAAATTTGGAAATTATTTGCTTAAAGAGATCAGCTATTGATTAATAAGGGATTTTTTTTTCTGAGACTTCATCTACTTCTCTGCATGACAGATAATTCTGCCCTGGCAAACCTGTAATTCCCAAGTTTGGGATTGTGTTGGCATTTTCAATGCGCCCATGTGCAGGTGCTCACTCTTTCCATGCCAAAGCCCTATTGATTGCAGTTGAGGAGAAAACAACATGACATTGCCTTTGATTTTGGGACAGTTCATGTGGTCTTACAGACCACAATATGCCTCTGGCCTCAAAGACTCAGTAGCCATCTCACTGACAAATGTCAGAGGGTGCTCAAAAGCAGTTAAAGGTGGGTGGGTAGCAGACTGACCTATCCACAGGTAGCCTAGGAAGGAGCTGCTTTATAGATCTGAATATGGCAGATACTTCAGCAATGTCTCCTTTGCACTGTGTGGTGAACAGCTCCCTCTTTCTTACTACCATGTCAAGGGTCCAGCTGGGTGTTGTGCTGAGCCCCTCAGCAGTGCTCCATGGAGGGCTGGGCCACCCAGACCATCTCAGGAGCTCTGGGACATTGTAGAGTCATGATGGCTCATTGCTAATATAGTCCATTCCCACAGACAGTCTGGAGTTCCCGCTGTCTCTAGCTAGAAGGTGACCTGATGTTGCAGGAGGGGGCTGAGGAGAAGAGGTAATTGAGTGCCAGTGTTTTGGAAGGCAGAAGAGAAATTGCTCTGTGTGCTCCTATGCAGCCTTCTTTCTGCCAACAGGAGAGCTTTTGGAAATGTCTCCTCACTCATGTTCCTCACTAAACATCCCCTGCATATCCCCAAAGCTGACCACAACTTAGTGTCCGGGAAACCATTCCTACTGACAGGATGTGACTTCGTCACATAGTCCTGTGTCTAAGGCCAAGCTTCTTGATCTTCAAGAAGCCACTCAACAAGAGGGACTATTCCAGCTACTCAGACTTGGGTCTTGAGCCCCTGACACAAAACTACAGGGAGCATCTGATTGAAATAAGCCGTTGACAGCCCCTTGTGGGATGCTACCACCCTGAAGGGTAAGAAAGAGGAAAGGCAAAGGACTTCAGGAGGAGCAGGAGAGTTTTGAGGGTCTCAGCTACAGTGAAAGTAGAGAGACTGGTATTTTGTTCATGCTATCCCAAACCAGCTCTCCATTCATCTGTGTTTCTGGTATTGCCTCCTAGGGCTGTTCAGTGGAAAGTGAGTCATTTCCCGGGTCCAGGCCTGTTTTCATGCTTCCACGGGAGTGATAAAAACCTTGTCAGACAAAGCTTGTTTTCACAACATCCCCTGCATGTCCAGCACATGCAGGCACACACAAACACAAAGGCTTCCTCATTATTCCCAGCTTTGTGCTATCCAATTCCACCATTGTTTTTCCTCTGTTTGCACTCTGACCTGTATTCAATGCAGCATCCCTGCGTGTGCTGTGCTTCCCACAGTAACTGATGTACACGTGTTCCATACAGATTATGCACACACCAGATCTTCACAATTCCCTTGTGGCACCTGGCACAAGTTCAAATGAGTTGAATCAGAAAGCGATGGCTTTTTCCCCCTCTTATCGCTACACGTAGATCTTCTTTGGGTTGGTGACTTTCCAGCATATCACACCCACTGTTTATGTTTTGTTTTGTTAATCTATTAGCTCAGCAGATAATAAATCAGTCTTAGAAAGAATTAGTACTTTGATGATGCCTTTCTGCCTCACAGGGAATCTTTTTTTTTAATTGATGTGAGTGGTAGTTTTTTTCATGAAGAGTCAGCATGTGAATTTTCTAGCCACCAGCAGAGCATCTTCTGTAATTCCACACACTGAGCATCTTCACCAGGCTGTCAGCTGCTGCTTCTGACTGCTTCTCTTGTGCTACGGACTTTTACACTGCTCTGGGAAAGCTTCACAGCCCAAAGATGCCACCTGCTTCCTTGTGAACTGCTCCAAAAATGCTTTGAGCCCATCCTGTTGGATGAGTGGTTGTTGTGGGAGATGAACCAACAAAGAGGGCTTGACTTAAGGTTGCCAACAGAATGAGGTGGGTTTGATTTGGGCTGTTCCCAAATAACCCATGAGGGTTAACCCCTGGTTTTCACCCCTGATGCCATGTTCATCCATTATTTCCCAACATTCCGAGCTGGTGTCAGCAGGTTGGAAGGTGGTTTGGACAAAGAACTGAGTTCCAGCAAAAAAGGGTCAAACTCAGCCCATGTGAAAATTTAGTCCCTAATTTTAAAACAAAAAGAGAATCACATTAAGAAGCTAAGTTGAAATAGCAGCTTTATTTCAGAGCATTCTCGTATATATGCTGTAATTCATTCCTTCCCCATCAATCACAGTAAAGAGCATATTTTCTTAAAGTAATTGTGAATGAAAGAGATGTGATGAAATCACTGCCAATGGTCAGGCTGGGAATTCATCAACATGTCTACTGATCGTCTTAAAAAGGTATCATTGCCTGTTGAATTGTGGAGCCTAATGGAAGCAAAATTAGTCGACAAAGTTAGGTTTATTTTTCCAGAGTTATAGACTTGATCGCATTTCCAATTCCCTGCTAAACAAAGCTATGAGACTACCTTTTGTTCAATTTGAAGCGTTTAATGACTTCATAAAAAAGGAAAAACCCAGGCTGTTGAAATTTATATCCATAAGAAGTTGTCATCTTTGCCTTATTTTCAATTTTCCCGTGAAGCTATTAAAACATTATGTGATCGTAATATATTTATGGGGAGGGGGAAATGAGGTGTAACTCTGACTGAGGCACAATGATTTGCTAAGAATTGTAAAGCATCAAGGGCTACAAACTTGTACAGAGGAAGATGTGTGTCTATACACCGAGTGGAGTTTTGAGTACATATATTGTTGCATGGAGTTTCTATTCTCCCAACCTACGTAAATATTAATGAGACTCAAAGGTATCAAACTCTGCTCAACAAGTTGAACTTAGACTCCCTCCTGCCTTTGAATTTCTTTGCCTTTTTCTTTTGTATACTGCATAACAGAGGATAGAAGTTTTGGAGCAAACTTGATGGTAGTGTTTTGCAGCTAACAAGCACAGAGCCCATTATTATTCCCCGTGCCTTTATTCACATGGGAGAAAAAAGAAAGCTATTAATGAACATAAGTAGCTTTCTAGGTTTCTGTTCTTCTCTGTCTTCTGTTCCTGCACCTTCCCTCTGGTATCTGAACTTCTGGCCTGTTTTGACAGCTGGGTGCAGACCCAAACTTACCTTTGTGAGTAGGATGCTGAGCACGTTGACTGTAACAGCTCTGGACAAGGATTTTCTTTCTGCTGAATATCTGTCAGTGTTTTGTGAAGGATTAGGACTCCTATGGCTGACTAGAGCTCCTAGCACAGCACCAAAGACAGACTTACAATTGGAGAGACCATTGCTCTCGGTTTCTAGGTTCCATCTCCATGGGAAGAAGTCCCTGTAATGTCTAAGCTGAACACAGCAGGCAGATCTAAAAGATGTTTGCATTGAAATGAAAAGATACCCCTGATTTTCCAACCAAAAATGCACTCTTGTTTTCCCTCCAGTGTGCCACTGTTCTGAACATATTCATCATTTTGGGGAAAAGCTGGATTTTATATAAATAAGAGGAACCCATTGTCTTGAGCAGTGCTACTCCAGCCTCCAGCGGTCGAGAAATGGTCCAAGCAAACTGATGGATGTCAGTGTGAGTGATAGGAGGCGTATGTTTCTGTGTGCTAAAAGCAGCACAACACATTGCAAGGGATGGGGAACTGGAGCGGTTCCGAAAGAGCCACATATGGCTTCACATATATAATGTGCAAATTCATCAGTCAGAAATATCGAAACACTTCATAAGGGTAAAGCTCTGCTCCTACAATGGCTGCAGTCCCATAGACTTAAGGGGAGCAGTGTGGAATCAGTGCTAAGTGCTTGCAAATACTCCCACAGTAGTGTTTTCCAGGGTGGTCACATATAAGCAAATTTCATCTTTAGAGACCAGGAATTTTATGTGGCTTTAACTATATCCAGCTGAGAGATTTCACCCACCGTCCCCTGTCACTTCCATCTCTTCTGTTGTCCTGGGCTGGGAGAAGCTGTCTGTGCCCAAGCAGACCTGGGATAGCAAAGGAGGTTGCCAGACAAGTGCCTCACCCTCTGTTTGTTGGAAGATGAAGAGAGGGGCTTCATCCTCATAGTGATAAGGGTTGGTAGACTGCAGCATCCTGCCGGTCAGGACAGAAGTCTTATGGCAGGGTGCTCCAGAGGTGATGTCAGAGGTTGTTGAAAGCAAGCACAGGGACTATAGACAGAGTTAGGCCTCTGTGCTCAGGTCAGGAATGAAGTGCCTTGGCAGAGCTCTGTGGGGAATCCAGCAAGGTATCTGCCCTCAGGATTCCTGTCTCCAATCTGCACTAATATTTGGCTCTTTCAGGGTTGCTAAACCCACTCCTTAAAAAGAAAATGCAAAGAAAACATATGCAGGAATTTTTCTCTTTGAGGTGTATCCCAGCACCAGTAAGTTTTCACATCCAAACCACTCTCCAGCAGCAAGAAATGAGTGTCTGTGCCCACTAAAAGCATGAATTTGTCTTTCTGGGACCAGCACATTCCCCCTGCTTGGTAAGGTTCATTTCCATGGCTAATTTTGGGCTGACAAGGTGCATGGGGCTCTGGAGTGCAACTCACTGTGTAGACTGTGCTGAACTGACAGGACAGACACACAGGGCCATTTGCTGGCACGTGGAAGAAAAAATGAAAAATATTAACTACATTAGCACTATATAAGATAACCCAGAGAGTCCTTCTTAGAGCCAGCTCTGCTCCTGCTGGCACTAACTGCATAATGCCAGAGCAGAAAGCCAGGCCCAGCATGGCTGCTGGGAGAGGGGTTTAATTATTTTCATTCTCCATTTTCATTTCAGCCTTCCTAGTAATTTGTGTTGCCTTTGTTACCAGAACAAGGGAGACAAAAGATATTTGCCTTGTAGATTCCTTTAAGAAGCAGTTCTTTGTGCTGGTGAGAGCAGCCTGCCTGACAAACTGCTGAGAGTGAAACCACAAATCCACACAGGTTCAGCCTGGAGCACACACCAGGAGACTCCTCACAGCCACAAACCTCCGAGGGCAAGAAAGGGGTGCAGTGTTCTGGACCAGTCTATTTGACAGGGTTTCCAGTAGGAAGGTCAGTGCAAGCCTGGCCTCAGCCTTGTTGTTATAGGCTATTCCCTGACAGGACATGAGCTGGCCCCTAAGGTCTCCCCCCTGAATTACCTAAGATGCTTTTGATAGAGTTAGCTCATGGTGACAGCCATAGTGGCTGGTTTGGAGGCAGGAGTTGAGGAGAGAATAACTTTATCCTGTTACTGAGCCTTGGTGCTTGATAAAACAGTGTCTGTGTGTTGAAAAAGAAAGAAAATCACTAGCACTAATGGAGGAGTGGATTGTTTGAGACAGTTCCACACATCCAGGAGACCATTGTATTTTCCTGCTAGAATTAAACTGACGGGTGTTGTTCCAGACTACACACTTGGGAATGCTTTTTATTTTCATTTCCAGCTCAGAAAGCTTGTGCCCACCATTTTCTCACTGGTTTTCTGTATCACATGGTTTTCTGTACCTGCTTATCAAAAAATATGAGTCTGATTGCACAGCATAACTTTCATTCCAAACTGCTCATAAATTTAGGAGTGGCAACAGCAAAATTCTGTAGTATGTCAATGTCAACACCCAGAAATCTGTGTGTCCTTTCTGCTTGTCGTCCCAGCTGGCCATAAACACACGGGCTTTTTTCAAACAACCATATTAACAAGGAATTCTTCCTTCAAAGATACTGGAGTAGAACACTCACCAGGCCTTTGTCAGAGATACAGCGAGGCCTGGAGGGGGAGAAAAATAGATGGGCCTTTGTCATTAGGTCTCCAAACTAAGGCAGAGGAAGCTGAGCATTGGAGTAAGAGGTCATAGAAGAATCCACATGCATGTAGGTGAATTTACCTGTACTAAAAAGAAAAAAAAGGACATTCCTCAGAACTGTACAGAGAGGGATCTCTTGTATTAGAAAATATGAAGGGTTTAATGCAGCCATTCCAGCATTAGTCTGCTGCTGGAGACAAAATATGGCTGTATGCATTAAAAGTATTGAAAATGGCTGGCTACTGCACAGATACACACAGCTGATGTAGTCAATACATTCATTATTCTGGAAACACAGGCAGATCTTGTGCTTTGCTGCAATTTGCTGATGCTCTGCTTTTCATTCCATTTGAACCTGTTTCCCTTCATGTGAAATATTTTTTGAACAGAGTTGGCTCTGGTATTTCTAATGCCCTTAGCAGAGTTTGGAGGTCACTGTAGCAGAGCAACTGGTGAAGACAGCAGAATTCCAGCAGCACTTGAACTGCTTCCATGAACCGCTCTTCATTGTGTCCTCTGGACATCTGTTGTGCTTCCTTAATGGGGACTGTTGGCTTTGCTCTTCAGGAACCAAGCAAAATATTCTCAAGTTCAAAAATACTTTGAAGTGCTGGTTAATTCAGGTCTAAATACAGATAGAAACACAAGCAACAAAATAGTCTGTAATGCTTTGCAGTGCTTAACATGAGTGTGTACCTGCACCACTGAAGAGGAGACTTCACTGACCATTGACTGAAATTCTTTTTGCACTTCTTAAACAGCGTGAGCCATGTCGCATGAGGTGAGCCAGGACCTTTGTGTCTCTTGATATAATGGAAACAGGGCAGGAACACAGCGCGGGGATTTTGCTCAGTGTCTTTTGTACATGCCTGGAGCTAGGCAGGAGGTTGTTTCTGGAGAAAGGACAACACTAAAAGTGCTTTCCAGAAGTTTCCAGCAGCTCTTCAAGAAAGCAAGTTGGTCTTTCACAGGAATTTTGTGCTTGAAAATGTTAGAAGGTTTTTCCTACACTGTGCTGCAGGCTCCTGCATGTTATGTTGTCATACTTGGCAGGAGGGTGAGGGGTAAAGAAGTGTTAAGTTATAATGTAAATTGAGTTTATTGCTGTCTGGCAGAATATTTTGGCAGCCTTTTGTGACAAAGCCTCTGCCACAAACACTTCTTAGCTCTTGGAACCAGGTCAAACCATTAATCTGGGTGTCTGCAGGGACACGTACAATGCTACAGCAGCTCCTACTGTCAGAAGATTGATACATCCCTGGCTTCCCACTGCCCACACTCACTTCTGACAATGTTAGTCAACAGGTGTTCCTAGCAAGAAAGATTATTGGGGCAGGAGGATATGACTGATTCAAAAGGGTCTGCATTAAACAGCTGTTCAAACCATAATGCTTCCAGTTTCTCAGTGGCTCAGGACAGGCACCACATCTTTCTTGAGGCCATCAAAACTCAGCACAGGTCATTACTAATCTGCCAATACGCCAGCTTCAAAGCAAGGAAGGGAATCTATCCCAGTCTGGCCCTCAGTATTTCACGGTCCATATTCCTGTTGCCAGAAGTCAGGTTTTCCCTGTGGACCCTCACAGACCCTTAATGAGCCCTAATGATGTGATATCTGCAGGGCACAAGGAGAAGTTGTCCAGTGAGTCTAGCAACAGGAAGGACTCATCCCACATGTTCTTCTAGAAGGAGCTTCTGGTTCACTGTGTCTCTGTAGTGAGATATCCATTGGGTTATACCAGGTGTTTCTGCCAGGATCCATTCTCCATCATTTCAGATGAGGAAGGGAGGGAGAGAATGATTGCAGTCAACTGCACTTCTTTACTTTCTCTGGCCCCATGATAGCACCAGTTAAAATTAATGGGGCCACTGTGCATTCACAAGGCTAGCAGAGGATTTATTTGACAGTGCTGAAGATGGAAGGGTTAACTACAGGCCTAAAATGGCTTCACTACTCAAATATTTTCTTGGAAAGCTTTGAAATGGTATGCCTTTGTAGTTCGTTTCTTTTTTTTCTTTTAATTAACATTGATCAGTGGCCGTACCAATTAATGCAATTACGTGGTCCAAAATAAAACACACTACCAGATCTGTATCGTATGCTATTCCTCCCAGGAAAACAATTTGGCCACAGCAGAGTGAAGAAGTGGATTAGCCAAAGAAACCATTTCTGTTAAAAGAAATTTTCACTTGGGGTCTTTTTTTTAGAAGAAATGATACATTGCCTGTGTGTAGAGTCATAACCCATTTCCTTTTCAATAGGAACTAAGTATTTTTAATTACTGGGCTGTCATATTAACTATGCATTATTTTTATTTAAAACCATGAAATGAACATTAAAATTTAGGAAATTGTCTCAATATTGACATTTCCTTTTGGGATACAGGTATGATTTGAAGTTTCAGTAACTTTGGAAGGTGGGGTTCAGCCATGCATTCATATCTGATTTTTCCAGTTAATTTAAGTGACCAGAGAACTTTTATTTTCCCTGTTCTGCATCCAAGGGATACACTGGAAAACAGAGACATGACCTGAGCATAACCTCCCACTGATCTATAAGCTATATTATTATGACTGTGGGTGGTGGGGATTTGTATACTTGAATCCAATTTTTTTTTTTTCCTCTAAAATGTTAATCCTTTATTTGGAACCCACATATAAAAGTCTTGGCTTTTCAGGACCAGATCATGTATTTTCCAGGCTGGTGGGCACCTCACAGATCCACTGGTGGGAATTTGTTACCATCAAACTTGAAATGAGAGCTTAATTCTGGATTTGCCTGAGGGCCAAACCTTTTTTCACAGTTACAATCCACATCTAAATACCGACACTTTGATCTTCCCTGCTTCATGGACTCCACTCTTTTACCCTTAAAAGAGATTCAGCCAGATTTGTAGTGGAGATTACACCTCACCTCAGTACCTCTGCTTGCACAAACATCAAACCCCACCTTCTCCAATCAGTTCCCTCTCGCTGGGTGGGGGGGTGGGAGGGTGTTCCCAGAGCATCCTGGCAGGGTGTTCCATCCCAGCCATGTGAGACAGTGCCCTTCAGACTAACTCAGAGGCAGAAACACAAAAAAAGTGAGCAGAGAGAAGACCTCCAGCTTCATTCTCCACCCAACGGTTCCCAGTCTCTGGAGGAACCCTAATGCCATTTCTCACCCATTGATGTAGTTACACCTGCACCCAGCTGAGGAAGCCCAGCAATAATTTTCGGACCAACACAGTGGTTCTCAGCCCAGAGAGGCACATCAGGTCAGGTGATTCACTTTGCAGATAGGTGGGGAGAAATCAATTAATAAATAAAAGTAATTCCTTCTTTCTCAAAACACTGATTAAAAAAAGGAAGCTTCTGGGGTTCATATGTTTTATATACTCTTTTTACTGGTTTTAAAGTATTAAATAAAGCTGAAAAACCGAAGTGAAATATAATTTTGCCTGTCAACTTTTCTATTCACCAAAACTGCCATGAGAAGGAGGGGGATTGGGCTGTTTCTCCCACACCTGTTCTATACAAATTTTTTAGTATTGCCAGCAAGCTGAAATATTCAGTAATCCTTAAAAAGCACCTGAGTGATCCATGTTCTGAGCTTTGGCATGGGATGTAAATGGGTCTGAGGGGTTACCTGCAGTCTCTTTTCTAGGTCACTCATCTGGGGCGTGAGGCACAGAGGAGTTTGACTTCTGCCAAACACACATTTGAATCGAACCAGAGATCACGGAAGGAGCACAGAAAAGAGTGGACTTTGTGCTGTGGGGCATTTGCAAGATGAATGGTGCCAAACCTAGAGGACACAAAATCAGGACATGCGCTTGGCAGAGGGACTGCAACACAGAAGGCGAATGGCACCGGTTCAGCTGGAAATCTCTGGGGCCGCGAGGCGTCTCAGGCTGCCGTGCGAATCCTCCAGCATCCTCCTTCTCCAAGCATCCTCCTCCTCCAGGGGCTGGGAGCCGAGATCTTCAAGAGAATCAAAGTGAGCTAGGGGTCAAAATCAGTGGAAATTCATTGTGAAACAGGCTGCTTTAGGGCTGCTTGCAGGCTACGTGAGATCTAGGTTTAATAGCCGGGAAGTCCCCGGAGCTGTGGCCGGGCAGTGCCGTGTTTGAGGAGGGCTCTCCCCCGGGCAGGAGCCGCCAGCAGCGGCTCTGAGCGCCGCGCTCGGTGTCTGCGCCGCGCCAAGAGGGGCTGGAAAAGTAGGGCACAGCTCGCTGTGATGCAAACTCTTTCTTCTCAGGTGCATCAAGGCGTTCTTTCATGTGCTACTGAGGCAGGAGCAGCAATTCCTCAGCGCACGGAGCCTCCGCGATCCATCTCCCGCAGGGTCTGCCCTGGGGATTCTGGAGAGCTGGGGGCTGCTCCCTTCGCTGCACCCCCCAGGATCTGGCAGGAGCAGGACAGCAGCAGGTGCCACATGTCACGGCACACGGAGCTTGGGTGATGGCCCGTGGCAGCAGATATCTCAGCTTTCAGCTCTTAGGATGCCTTCCCATGCCTCTTAGCAGCGCCTGGTGCTGCTGTGATGTCCTGTGGCTCACAGAGCAGCCCTGTGCTGCTGTACTTTCCATGTCCTGGCTGCACTTTTATCTCTCTGACCTCATCAGGTGCTTCCTGGCTCAAGCACATGTGTTTTCCCGTGGGAAAATGCACTTTTTCTTAGTGACAAAGGCAAAGCTTGAGATAAACCATCTCAGTACAGCAAGATTAACAGAGGTTGAGAGAAAATAAATGTGTGGTCATCACATAGTGTCAGAAGCTTTCAACAGATAGGAAGCTGAATGCCCCATTCACCATTTTTCTAGACAAGAGGCAAAAAAGCCAGAAGAAATTGCAGTTGTGTTACTGGAAGAACAGAATGTTTCACCTCATCCCTTCACACCTGCAGGGAACGGATGGTAAGACTGGGAGCTTCCCCTTCATCTTTAGGTTAAAATCCCACCCACTTGTGCATGGGGTATTGTTTTGAATATCACCAGGGCTACTGCTCTTCATGATTCCCAATTTTCTACCCCAAGGATATGGAGATTTGACTGTTACCTATGTTGCTTTCCTCTACAGTTATAGCCAAGGGCTGAAACAAGCAAACCATGACTGAGAGATGGCATCACGAAAGCTCACCAGGAGAGAAGGCAAATTTACCTATTCTCCACATGATGAAAGAATGGAGCCAGTGTGAACATTTTCCATTTAAACTGGGTTTTGGAAACAAACAGTTAGCACCTAAATAAGTCTATTCACAGGAAATACCAGTGTCTCATGGAAAATGTCAGTTTTTCAGATAGACAAATGCATTAAAATGTCATATGTCAAAATATATCAAAGATATTTTGTCTGAACTAAATCTGAGGTGGAGTTGTTTGCAAAAATTCAAACAGGGAGAAGTTAGACTAATCTGACTGAATAATTAGTACAGCTGGCTTCATCCACAGTGCAACGTAAGCATGCCCTTCTACGTACAGGAAAAAAATCTGAGATATTTGCGTGATGAAATTGAGGGAGAACCAGGGCATTGAGTGTTCTGGATAAAGTTGTTATCAGTCCATCAGCTCTCTGAGAGCCTTCAGCCCCAGCGAGGTCAGCTGGCACTTCTCTCTCACTCTACAATCAGCATTGGAGGCATCAGAATTATCTCACAGAAGAGGCACTTTTATTGGGCACCCTGCTCAGTGCAAACCTAGCAAGTGCTGCCCTTTTTTTATTCCCAGGTATTGTCACGCACTGATCATTCGCCAGCTGCTGGTGCTGCGTGTGTTGGTGTGGGGCCAGACAGCCTGAAACAGGAGCTCCTGCGTGATGCTGCACCAGAGGCTCCTTCTCTCCCCGTCCCTGGCAGCATCGCAGGGCGGGGCTGTGCTCGCCACCACCCCCAACTCGGCCCCTCTGAGATGGGGACACACCCGAAGGCTGCTCCGGGTCTCCCCAGGAAACCTGCCAAATTGCACGGGATGAATGCAATCTGGAAAAATCTGTTTACAGTGATGTGTTCATACAGCTGGAAGGATTTAGCTGCTATTTCAAGCAGACCTTCCTGTAAATGTAAAGGGGCATCTTGAAATGCATTTCAAACACAGGAATGAGGGGCTCTGCTCTGGCTCATTTTCACCTGTGATGTGTCATCTCTTAAGTGGCCCCAATTTACCAGACACCAGCAGGGAATTCAGTTTGTGAACACCACTCCTGCAGCTGCATATTCCAGTTACCCATACCATGGCCAGCAGTCTGCTTTAAATACACTGGGGTGTAATCCTGACCCTGACTAACACCAATAACAAAAGCTGTCCCGGGCACCATCTCAGTGATTGCTGCGTACAGGACTCTCAGTTTGAGGCAGGGTGAGCTGTGACACAGTAGGGTCATCGCAGCTATAGAAATCCTCCCCCAAGCAGTGAGTTGTTTGCATCCTTTATACACATAGGAAATAAAATTACACTGAAGTCCCAGTAGTTTATCTGGGGTTCCCTTCTTAATATCTCTGCTACAGAACACCTGACAAGAGCTTCCCAAGTGGCTGTCTACCCTGAAAAGAGAGGAGACATCAGCAAGGACATACCAAGAGCTCCACAGATGGGTACTTGGATGCAGCCCTGAAGATCAGAGCAATAGCATCATCCATAGTCAACTGGAATTTCTCTTTTACAGGCAATAAATACTGGATTATTTATTTTGCATCATGACCGCCTTCTCCTCTCCTCTCCTTTCTATTTTCCCCCTGTATGGTAAGGAAAGAGCATATGATGAGTGTAGTATATTAGAACTGAATATTAATCTCTTCTATTCAGTCAGTGCTTGCATTCATTTATATGGATGATTTGCTAGTCTTGTTTGAATACACACACGCATATTTAACAGTGAGGTTTATTATGAAAAATGCCCTCGAATTAACTCTTCTAAAAGATGCCAATATTATTGGCAAGAATTGCATTTTATTTTCTTTGTAAATGTGCTGCTTCCTTAAACATTCATTTCCTTGGAAATCCAGTACTTTTCCAAATGCAAAGGCAGTGGTGATGAGCAACTGTCATTCCCACATTAAAAAGCAAAACCAAGCCTTGATCTTTCTACAGCAGATTAGGGAAAGAGATAAAAATGAGATGAAAGCCTCAAATGTCTGTTCCACTAGGTTCGAGGCATTCTTTTTGTTTTAGTTCCGCACTCTGCCTCTTTAATTCCCCCTGGCTCAAATGCCAATTTTCTGCTATGTTGGCATGACTGCTGAAGAATTGCTTCTGTTAATAAACTGCACAAAATAGCTGAGCAATTAGGCAATTAAACTGTTTTAAATTTAATTTAAAACCCTGGCATTTTGCTAGGAGTATTTTTTTTTCTTTAATCCCATCTTTTTTGTGTGGTGGGAGGCAAAGGGTGAGTTGGAAGGGTGGGAAGGCAGCACAGTGATGAGGGAAGGGTCTGGTGTGATCAGAGTTGACTCAGGCAGATCAGTATAAGGGCTGTCCACTTTGGGGAGCACATTCCCGCCCTTGTCCCTTATTAGAACAAGTAATTTTTTCCCTAACATTTAACACACAAACAAGCTTAATCTGATTTCCATCCTGATCCCAGATGGGTATCAGGGCTTGTAAGCAAATGATTTCAGGAGCTGCCTACCTGCTCTTGGCTGCTAATTCAAAATAAAAAGGAGCGCTGGAGAAAACACAGGCATTACTGCGCCTGGGGGTGAGCAACCTGTTCTGCTCATCACTGCATGTTCCCACTGCATTCAAGGGCACTTCTCCAAGTTACCTGAACTGTAGGAAAGTTTGTCCCTTGGGTTTATTTGGCCCGTACTTACAGAGATTCTTTTTTGCCACAGATCAAGTTTGCATTTTGCTAAAGGCTTTCTTGCTGCCTTGCCATGGGTGGTGGCACTGGGATTTACCCTTCCCAGAGATGGGGCCCAAGGGAATGGTGAGAGGGTTTATTCCAGCATGCCACAGCTGCATCCCCAAACCCATCATCCTTTGCCTTGCCCCACTGCCAGCCAAAGCCCCTTCTGTTTCACTCACACCAGGCTCTGGTAGCCCACCTCCATTGTGCTACATCCCTTCCCAACCCAGTCATCTTCCCCAGGCCACCATCTAAAATCTGTGAATGGTCCTCTGTTCCAATCCACGCTTCCAATCCATCCCATTGATATGCCCAAGTAAAGTTCTCTCAATAACCACAAATCCTCAGCTGCCCAGTCCCGTCCCTGTGCACTGCAACTGCTCTTCCACCCCCACTGCTTCACACCCTGCACCTCAGCTGACCCACAACCTTTGCACTGCCAATTTTTTCAAAGCAACCAGTCCTCTTTACTTCTTAATGCTTTAAAGCTCTTTTCTTACCATGATGGCTGGAAGAAACAAAACATTCTCCCTAGTGCCCTGCTAAAATTTTCTGCTAATAGAAACACACCACATTTTTCAAGTCTTTTTTCACTACCTATATTTGGATGAATGATGCCACAGCTAAGCAAAACACCCTGTTGTATACCCTGCAGTGCTGACTGTCTTCTCAAGAAAAGCTTGTATCTCCATGGTCACATCATGGCTATTTTTAGTGAACCAGTCATTCCTGTTATGCTCCTAGTCTTTGAAATTAAAAATAATGGAAAGAGAATTAAAAGGATTCTTCTAAATGTTGCAGTAGTCACATGCTGTTTGCAAAATTCTAGGTGGAACTCCACCCTCCCCCCTGAGCTAATGGGGATATGAACATTAACAATATTCACGTCATCGTTGCAGTCAGACTCGCATTATCATTTCCACTTAATGCACCATTGGGACCAATCCTGTGGTAGCTGGGGAAATGTATTCTAAGTTAATTCATTATTTCTGATATGATTCTCTGGTTAATCGAGATCTCCTGTTCTGCACAATGAACCCACTTGTTGCCCTGAGAACAGTCAGTCCCAGGCAGTTCCTCTCCCTGAGCCTGAACATCTCCAGCCTGGGTGCTGCACAGGAGCTGTCGGCAATCAGGCTGTGCCAGGGTGCTAAGAGAGATCCAGGGGCTGCAAGTGCTGCATGACCTGTGGATGTGAGGCATGCCAGGGAAACAGGCTGCCCAGGGCAGGGTTTTAGAGTGAGGCATTGAGGCAGCAGTGAGACATTCATTTTCTGCTTTTTGGACTTCTCAGAACACCATTGCAAAACCTTTTTTGTCTCTATGTGTTAGCATAGATTGCAATATTAATTTCTGCCCTCTCCTCCCTCCTGACATTGACTTTCCACCACGAACCCTTTGGCCATCCAGTTCATTTTGACAGCAGGGCAGGATCTCTGTCTCTGTGTTTATACAGTGCCCAGCATGAAGGGAAACAGATTTTTGCTGGACCTTTAGCTGCTAGTGCAACACATGTAATAATAGTATTACATCTTTGAACTCTCTGTCCTGTTTCAATGGATCTGACAACCTTCTTAGAAAAAAAAGAGGTATGTATTATACAGATGTGAACAAGCTCTAACATCAAGTGGACAGCACATAATTCCAGATCATCTTCTGAGTGTCACAAAACCCCAAACTGTCACAGGGATGATATAGGGAAGGATAATTAAGATAATGGGTTAGTCTTTATGTTTGTACATTGCTTAGCAGCCCTCAAGAGAATTACAGCTCCAGGCAGACCTCAGAACACTCTTCAAGCCTCCTTGGTAGCAACACGCAGTCAGAACTTCAGAACAGGAAAGTCCAGGCTTTGCCTTTGTACATTTACATGGTTTTCAGGCACCATAAGTCCTAAAAGAGAAGCATCAACTTTCCTGATCCTACAGGCAGCAAACTCGAATCTCAGGCTACCAGCACTGACCGAGAGCCATGCTCTGGTGGTGACCCACAGGTGGGAGGTGACAACAGTTCCCCACAGGGTACCAGCTCCCTGCTGGGTTGTGCTGAACACACACCTACACTCCTGGGCATGCTGAAGATGCCACTTCAGTGACTGGTGCTGCTTTATTTCTACTAGGCCCAGGATTACCCAGCAAGGCCTTTCTTTTGATCAGGGGGCTCAGTTCAGATGTGCTTCAAGAGCCACACATTGGTCACCACTCCTTGGACACTTCTGCTTTGTTTTGCAAGATAGAGATTAAAGGACATCCCAGGAACTCGTTTGTTTATTGTAGTTCCTACAAAAGCCAGCAGAGGTTGTATTGAAATGTAAGATAAACACGTATGCAAATAATACATTGACTCTGATTCAGTCATGATGACTTTGCCAATAAATATACAATCACTTTATAATACATTACATTTGTATATTTTAAACGACCTAATTGATAGGAGCATGAAAGCATTAAATTACCATATAGCAAGACTACTATACCACACTAGACATCTATTAGCATACTACACGTCAATCAGTGTTTTACCAATTAATGGCTATCTAATTATCTTGCTATAATGAGCTTGTTAAATGCCAATTAAATGGCAAGATGTTTGAATGCATTAATAAGAATGTAATTACACACTTATTGGTGACATAATTTTCACATCATTAACTAGTAACTTATCCTTATTAAGTTTAATAAGTATATTCTTTTAACTTCCCATTGATCCCAAATTAGGACGCAATCGGCAGTCGGTTAAGACTGAGTGAGATGGCTATAATTATCAGGATCATTATTGGAAAAGTTTAATGTCTCTGATGTTATAAATAAGCAATAACTGAAGAATGCACTGGAGGAAAAGCCAACTGAAAGTGTAACTACACTCTGCACACAGATTCTAACTTGGGATAGAGAGTCTTCCTCCAGACAAGAAATGTACCTCTCGTAAGAGACCAGCTTTCGAACCTGGAAACTGTAGTTGGTTTGCACAGCAGGTGAAATTTCCCTTATCAAACTTTTCTACCAGAGTGCTCTAAATGAAAAGGAACTGATGATAAAGGCTGTGTCTCCTTCCCAGGTGAGGGCACCCTGGGACACTCCAGGAGCTGGTGGTCTGGGGCGATGCTCACCTTGCTTGCTCAGTATTCGTCCTGGGGAAATAATTTCTGCTGCTTTTTTGTTTAGCTGAGAAGGATGAGGTGCAACAAGTCCACTATATGTTCCTGCCTGGAGAAGGGCAGTAGAGCCTGGTGGGACCAGCACTCTGCTGGGACTATGGAGACTTTGAAGTCATTCCGAATTGCACCTCATACTTACCCTGAAGTTTGGACAGGTAACTTAATCTATCTTATCTTTCCATTTCTGGGACTTGTGAGAGAAAAATAACCACCACTGATGCTTAGGTATCCAAAACCTTCAAGACAGGGGCTGCATAAACACTGATGTCAACAGCAGCTTCCCACAGAGCAGGTATCAGAGCAAGTCAGGGCAGTCCACAGGAGGCTGAACTCAGATCTCCGCTTCAGCCGTTAGGATGTCATAGTTTGTATAAAAGAAAATAGCCAATCTTCCATCCCAAATCTTTTATTTATGAAAGGGAAATAAATCACCCTGTGCATTGCCACACCAGAAAAAGCTATTTAACCAAGCGAGCATGCGTGGGCCGTGGCAAATGCACAAATAGTTCTGCGTTAATCTCTTCCTGCATCCTCTCATCCCATTTTTGCAAAATATTGAGTTCATACAATTTCTACTGTATTTAAAATGAAGAAAGTGATTGAGAGCCATTTACTGAACTAGGCACTGTACTGAGATATGGGTGTAACAAAGTCAGCCCTCAGCCTCAGCGCCTTAATTAGCCACTCCACCTTGATGAGTGCCATGGATCCCAGCACAGCCCAGTGTGTGTCCTGCATCCCCAGCTATAGGTGCACTGCGCATGTCCAGTGGAGCTTGGCCAGTGTTTCCCAGACACCAGGAGACAAGAGGATGTTCAGTGGTCCATCACAGCTCAGCAGAAGAACTGCAGCCTACATGTTAAAGGGTTTTTCTGAACTGTGGCCACTGGAAGTACCTCATCTTTCCCAAGGATGTAACCTAGCCCTCTTCTAACATTTTTTTATTTTTCTTTTCATCTATCTTTCTGACTCCTTCAGGATTTTATTAAGAGAACTGGGGAGGTCTGTGGAATTCCTCTGTCTCCTGAGATGTATTTAATAGGAACATGTTATTCCTATCTTGGACACATAAGATGGGCAAATGTGTACACAGACATCACAGTAACATCATCTTCTATTGATCTCTACTGAAACAGGTGCATTGTGGATGTGTTTTGCTCCTTTAAAGAATTGTTTTCAGTGGATACTTGTCAGGTTCTTTCCATCCCTCAATTTCATCTTCTTATAAGAGGGACAATTTTGTGTGAAAACACAGAAGCGCTCTCCTTTTCCTCTACAAAACAAAAATAAAGAAAGGGGAGAGGGGGGTAGGGAGAGAAACCCTTCCACCTCTTCACAGCATTTTTGTTTTTCTCCCCAAAAGCAATATGAAATTGCTCTGAGCAGGTATGGTAATAATCAGCACTGAGTGGAGTAATGATGTGTCTCCTGCACTGAAGCTCCTGACAGGAAAATCATGACCTGCTCCCCACAGGTATCAAAGTCACTAATTACCCATCACGCGCTCCAGATCGGCACTCATTAGAGGAACCGACACTGTGTTACTCAGTCACAGGGAGTCTCTTTCAAGTCCAGGCACTTTTCCCTTTGATAGAAAGAGGCTGCATCAGCACAGGCAGCACGTTTGCCTTCTGTCACTTGCTGGCTCTGTGCGGCACATGAGACTCGTAGCCGAGGATGCAGTGAGTTCAGCTGAAGGAGCAGCTCGGTGCTGCTTGGAAAATGTGTAACAACAGATCATGGAGGAGCCCATTTCTAAGATCTGCTGCTGCTGCTGCTGCTGCCCACCTGGCCCAAATCTCTTCTCAGCAATGTCCCCAGCGCTGCCATCTAGATCCAGGTGTTTCCTGTGCCTCTCAGATGAACAGTGATCTAAAGAAAATGGGTTGTTCCTGCTTTTTTTTCAGGGATAGGCTAATCAAGATAGTTCTGCTATAATTGTTTTCATAGGCTAATGAGATGATAGGTAGAGTCCACCTCCCTAAATCCAAATCTAAATGTCCTTGGTGTCTGCACAGACCAGATTTGCCTGGAGCCCTGTTTTCAGACCCATCTGTAACAGGATTTATACTTTTGCCTCATAACTATTTCCTTATTACAGCCTCTCTCCTTATCTTCCAATTCTTTTTTCCTAGGTTGCTATTTGCTTTTACTCCATGTCTTTGAATCTGAAAATGGTACTTAACAATTAAGAATTATTATTTTTTTGGCATATTATCTTTACAGTGGCACTCACCAGAAGAAAATAATGAGGCAGCACCGGTAATGTTACACAATTTATAGGTTACCTAGTTCAGAGAGGCACTGGAGCCTTTCTATGCACTGAAACATCCAGCACTGATCACTGTTATGGCCACAGTACCTTGCTTGGGTGAGCCATTAGTGTATTGTACCATAGAAATCCCTATAGTGGCTATAAAACATATTTATATATCTATAAAACCAGGATGCTCTGGTCTACTGAAAGCACTTAGATACTTGGATAAAGAACGACGTGTGGAAGCTGGATGTACAGGGGAAAGAAAGAAGCCACACTCAGGTTTTGAGATCAGCATTTATTTTCAGGCATCTGCGAGGAAAGCCCATCAGTTCGATGATTATCTGAGCATATGTGGAACATTTGTAAAAAGCTGGGAAAATTCCATTATGTATAAGCTGCTTAAAAAAGTGGCTCACTTAAGGTTATTACACTGCTGCTTTGGGTTATTTTTGTTTAATTCAAACTCTGCAGTGGGTGAGACTCAATTTCAGTTTAAACAATCGCTTCAGTACCTTATCTTTCTCATCATCTTCTGTACCTACAAAATTTGCAGTGTGGGATCCAGATAAATAAATACATGATTACACACACACTTGCTCATCATTTTCTCCATGACATTCTGTTTTCTGTGAATAAAGAAAATGGCTTTCAGGGTGCTTTTTTCCTTCTCCTTGTAAGTGATTTTCAAAGGCCCTGCCTGTCCAGAAGAGATTAACGCTCTTGCCTCAGAATGAGGCCAAAGCACAGTTTTAGTGTCAGAAAATCGGTTTTGAGCCCACAAAAGTTTCCATTCAGAAGTCTATTAAAGAATATACTTATAAATTATCCTCTCTAACCTGCTCCATCTGAGGAAAGAATTAAAATATTTATCCACTGACCCAAGAGGATGCTTCAAATGAACTGGCCTGTTGATAAAATGAGTAAGATAATGTGGACTATGATTTTGCCCCATAAGAAAATGCATACTTGACAGCTTTTGAATTAGCTGTGCCTCCGTCTGGGTCCCCAGTGAAAAGGCTGCTTGATGTTTCTGAATGCAAACTTTGAGCATCCAAAGTAAACACTGCAGCAACATCCTCTCTGGGAAGACCTTTCCACCACAAAAAGACTCCCAACCACATAACACCAAACCAATAGTAATCAAAGAGGTGAACAAAGAAAAAACTTTCACAACCAATACTCTTTTAAAAGTACTGAAAATGGAGCATTAAAAGATGTGAAAAGAAACCCTGTCTTCCCCTCAGGAGAGCCTTCATGGAGGAACCTACTTTGGGGAATATGATTCTTTCACCATCCTATTTTCATATTCATATCCTTAAGATTTCTTAAGTCTGTGTAAGAAGAAAGGGACATTTTCTGTAGATCTCTTTCAAACAGCAGCTCTGCTATCAGTCCTGTGAACTCCCCCTTTCCACAGGGCAAAGCAGGCACCTGGTGATTAAAATTCAGCCCAAGCCACCCAGATGCAGATCTTCTGCAATGTCATGGCAAAAGTTTCCTGCCACTGTGATGTGCACCTTTTCTCTCTCCACGGTATATCTTTCCATATGGGGATGGAAAACAGCTGAGGTCTGTGAAACAACACAAAATTGTTCTCTCAGGCATGTCCTTTGTTCCCCAAATTAAAGGGAAGTGCAAAACTTTAATTGTGCTTCCTTCTGTGTCCCTCCTTGTGGAGTGGTAAATCGGGGTAAATTGTGAATGCACTTTAATTTTGCTTATCACAAGTCTGGTAGCTCATTACACCCTCTGTTTTTTCTCCTCAGATGCTATAGAAATACAACAGTGTAACTAACACTTCTCCTCATTTAGAACCACAGGCGGCGGGAGTACGTGTGATTTCATTGTCTTTACTTGGTAATTACAGGTCTGTTCCTATTCCCACTGTCTCAGTAGGGTGCTTGTATAGTACATGTATTTAAGTTCTTTCAGTTGTTCTCAAGGTGGATTAGCATGAAATATTGCATCAGTGCAGAATGGTGCCTGCTCTGGTGTGCCTGTGACCGCTGTGTGTAGAAGGTGTACTGGCACACAGGTCAGTCTGACTGCTTGTACTGCCATGAGGGTGGTGTAAAGACTGGCTCAGACATAAGTCATCCCAGGAGGGAGAGGAGAGCTGGGATTTGTGTGGTCCTCCTAGCAGAGTGTGTCTCCACATCCATGAACACGGTGCCTCTGCAGAGGGTGCAAAGTGCAGTGAGCCCCAGCTACTGCTGTGCCCCCAGGCTGCACACACACACTGGGTCATCCCAGGAACCTTCCTGTGGGATGTATCTTCCCTCCTTTCCCTCCCTAAAGGTGTCTGAGAAGGTGAGATGTGATGGGCTGTAGGGAAAAGGCAGCAAGATTGACACAGTGTCTGATTTAATGCACGTGACAGGTCCATTTAAAAATGCAGATATTATTCTTTGATTTCAGCTTCTGATTCCTCCAGATGTTTGTGGTTGATAAGTCAGGCTCCCTTCAGGTTTTGCCACCTTCCATCAGTGCACATTATGCTTATCATAGACAGAAATCCATGTGTAACTGGAAGGCACATTGCATATACATCCAATGAATGTGCCTGTATGTTAACTATGTTTTAATACACCACATTCATGGTATACTTTGAAAAACACAGTAGCTGGAGCCAATGCTGCTGACAGAGCAGATCCTTTCTGAACTTCTCTTTGAATTCCCTTTTACTCTTTGAATTGGGATATTTGCATGAAGGCTGGAAGCCCTATCTTTCTTCTACCAGAGCACTGGTGATCTTTGCCTTTTCTCCATTGAAATAGGCTTGTGAGTTCAAGGACTGAATTCAGCAGAGTTCATAAGCATATGCTTAAACCAATAGGATTAAACTTTGGGTAGGGCACTGAAGCTTGGAGCCCACGTTTATGCCTAAGCACAGACTCAGATGCTGTGCTGAGTAAGGACTGCAGGACATTTGAAGCAACCCAAAGCCCTTCTTCCCTGGAGTCCTTCTCCTCTGCTGCTGCCTCTCAGTTAAATGAAGCCAAAGGTTCCCGTGCAGCACACAAAGGAATGTCAGGATGCAGAGGTGCAGACACCCAGGTGTCTCCAAGGCACTGCTGTAAGCGCACAAAATTATTCTGAGCCATCTGGAAATGCTGAGAACTTTGTCTCTCTTGGAAAGAGAGAGAAAACCCAGAGATGCGTAGACCAAAATAGGATCCCCAAAATTATATGTTTCCAACAAGTTGCTTACAGAAAAGGCTGGACATGTGGGGTGTCAAGGGGCTGCAATATTTTTATCAGTACATTAAAAGTGACAGATGGTCAGAAGTCAGAATCCAAAATGCAGATACTTCTGTTCTTTGAGAGCTGAACTTGAAATCTGAACGCCTCCACATGCCTTGGACAACGCTGGTCCCATAGACCATTTAAACTTCAGGAGCCAAGTAAGAAAGAAGTCACTGCTATGTTTTTTACCTGCTGTTCCCTAAATGCCTAAAAAGCAATCAAAACCAGAGGTAATTCATGGAAAACTGCCACATTAGCAACTGTGGACGTTTGTCTTTAGCAAAAGCTTACATTTTTCTCTCTGTAAATCAAATTGCCTCAACCATCTTTGGCATCAGTCTGTATTAGCTCAGTTGTACTTCAGAGGAGATCCCAAAAGCCTTCTGCTCCCAAATAATGCTCTACCTCTTTCCTTCCGAAAGACAACTAGCTAGGAAGATGCCTGGATGGCACTCTCACCACAACAGATCCCCAAGAGATCAGGGACCAGGAGATTCAGCTCTGCTTTTGCTGCTGGATTTCTTTGCCCCTGTCAGGTGTACAGTGCTGGTGAGAGCTGCAGCCAGCTAGAGCATGACTCTCTGCACAGGCCCCCAGTCCCTCCTCACGTTTAAAGGTGGCTGAACACCTGAAGAGGAGCTTTGGCTCTCCACCTGTCTTCTGTTTGCAGTGCAGGAGCCAAATGAAAAGACCCATTTTTTCCCAGGGAAATACAGGAAATGCTGTATGAAATTAAAACTGCACTCCACATTCCTCTCTTCATCAACAACAAGGTTCAGCAAACTCCAGCCCACCTCTCAGTCCCCTCCTGAGTTTTCATTTTTCTTCAATATTTTCTGGGTTTTTGCCATATATTTGCTTATAAATATTACCATTTAAGAAGGGAACACTTGAGGGATGTTCACCTGAGGTCTGGAATTATATTTTTTTTTATTATGAGTATTGGAGAAGGATGCACAAGGCATCAGCAGAATGTTGCAGCATGGGTTATAGATTGCTGCTCAGCAGTTGGTGGGTTGGCTATTTCTTTTAATTGCTGATACTGTATTTTCAGACAGTGCTGATCTTATGACAAATCTTTTTGCCTACTTTTCTGCAATTAAACAATTTAGCTGATAGTTGAAAAAGTTTTTTCATAAAATAAATACTCCACTGTACAAATACACATATGCCTGTACACGTATTGATATGCACAAATACACACATGCACAGAGTCATGTAACTCTCTTTCCCAGCAGTTCTGACAGGGAGATTTCCATTCCCATAATTCTAAATCTTTTCTTGTGCTAACTGAAGAGCCCAGAATTTTGCTTTCCCAGACAATTCTTGTTCTTAATGAGGTATTTTATAGTATTTTCTTTTAGTTCAAAAGCCCAAATATCCAGTGAAAAGCTGTTTCAGTGACAACTCTGTGTGTGTGTTTGTGTCACTTTCAACCTCAATGTGCATGTCCCATTTTCAGCTCCTGAACTCTGAATAAACTGGGCTCACCTCCAACAGTTACGGCTTTAAGAAATATAGGTAATTGCACCATTACCCTTTTTATTTGTTTAATTTTTTTCCTTCAGCCTGCTCTGTTAGTTTATCATACATGTGGTCTAATTAAAGTTTCCTGCAGGACATTTCATCCAGAATAAATAATGACATTGCTCAGAAGGGCTTTAGTTACATTTTTTTTTCCTTTCAACTGTGCTGAAAGGGAGGTTGCTGTCTAAAAAATCTGTGCCTGGGTGGAAGAGACAGTTTTATAATTGCATTTCCAGTCTTCTTTGTATTCTTTTGTGCTATATGCTTGTACAAGAAGAAACTGGACAGGCCTGTTGGATAGCAGCCAGGCAGAATTGTCAGAGAGAGAGAGACCAGATTGAAAATGAAATAGAAAGGTGGAAGAGAAATAAAAAATATCAGGATGATCTCTCAGAACAATGACTTAAGAAAGTGAAACTAGAGGAGAAAATACCAATTTTGTTTTGTGTCAGCTTCTGAGGTTTTAAAATTGTCTTTTGCTTTCTGTTTGGTGCTTTTTTTTCTCCAATTGTGACAGAGAAAACTCAAAGTATGAGGACGTGTTTCAGAAATGGAACTGGGACAAAACATTTGTTTTCTGACTAAAAGTCAAGCACAGAGAAATCTGAGTGCACTCTGAAGGAAGAGAAGGAAGAGAAGGCTGTGTCTTAAAAGTTGAGGCTCTGGCAGTCTCAAGGTCATATTCCTACTCTGGGTGAGATCAGCATTCCTTGGTTTGGCATTCTATAAATTAATTAATTAATTAATTAATCATTCAGTAAATGCATATTCTCTATCACTGTGCAGCAAGCAGAGACAGGATCAGCATACCCAAACCTACAGACTGTGCCTTGACCTTCATGTGTCTGAGTGTGAAGGGCTCTTCTGATTTTCCTTCCATTTCTCATGTTTCCTAAGTCCCTGCAGGTTTCAATTTCTCAGGCTGATGTACTAGAAAGTTGATAGCAAAGAGGTTAGCTCTGCTTTGAGGAAAGGTGGTAAAGGCGACCTCCTTAATCCCATCTAACCTGACTTTTTCCGTGATTCTGTTTAAGTCGGTCAGGAAAGCATCCATCTACAAGCACCAGCAGCTGTACTCTTTGTTCCAGAAAGCCCACAAGTCATGGTCAGACAGACTGTCACTGGTAAACAAAGAAAAAAAAAGAATAAAAGGGAGGCAAAAAACCTCTTTGAGCCTTGGGATGTGATTATTTGTGCAGGGGCAGATTGAGAACAACTGAAATGAAAGGAGAAAAGCAAATGCAGGGCTGTGAGAAGCTGAATGGTGAGCACGTCTCTTCCACACTTTCCTTGAAGGCACAGCGTGTGGATGTACTTTATTCATAATGACAATATGATGTGATTCATAGCAATTGCTTCTTCACAGTAAATTATTCTAAGATGCGTTGTTGTGCCACGTTGCAATGGCACAAATGAATGATGTTAAAATACTGAGCAGACAAAATGATAACACCTGTTACAGAGCCACTTATAAACCGGAGTGCACGGAGGCATTTGTACCTGTCTCTATCACACATTGTGAGCTACACATCTTAGGATGGTTTATGAAGGAGAAGGCAATTTCTGCTATTCTGTATTAAAACATTTCTCAGAATTCCCTTAATTTACAGACATCCTCTCTCTGTTTACTTGACATCAGCTCCTGCTCTCTGCCAGGCTGTGTAGGAGAGAATTCACAACTGGTTCAGCACTCAGATTTCCTACCCAGATCGGGTCTGGGAGGAACAGAGTAACAATATCTCCACATGTACATTTAATCCTGCCCTCTGGTAGCACACAATTACCCAGACTGAAGAGGAGCAGGGAGCTGTGCCCCCTCCCACTGCACCGTGGGGCAACCGAGGCCATGAACTGGCACAAGCAGTCAGGGCAGTGCCTCGTGAGGGAGATGATGTCCAGAATTTCCACTGATCTGCACAGATTCTCAGCACCTATGTGGGAGTCAGGCAGGTCAATGCTTTTGTGCGTTTGCCCCTAAAAACTTAATGCAATGACTCCCTGAGCCAGTGGAGGAGTGGGGATGGCTTTTGCCATCCCTGGGTAGGGCACTGTACCTTCTGCCAGCTGTCACCAACAGTCTCAAAAACCTGATGTAATTCAGAGCAGAGCAGCCAGGACCCAGTCCATGATGGCACATGGATTTCCTTGAGGGATTGACACAGCTCCCAGGCCCCTGATATCCACGGAGAGCTGAGGGCAGGTTCTCTCTGAACACTGAATTCACAGAGGTGGGCAGAGCACAGAGCTGCTACCACACAGAGGAAATGCAGGATGATCCCCTTATACTCTACTGAGAACATCTACCTCCAACAACAAAGTCAAGAGCACAGTCAGATTTTTTTTTTTTTTTTCTCAGGGGTAGGGGAGAGGTAGAACAGCTTTCCTCTGATTTTTAAGGAAACTGGTTTCATTGCTGGCCAGACATCTCCTGCCAGCTGTCTCCCATGGAAATGGAGCCCTAGTCCAGCCAGCTCTGCTCAGGTTTTTGCTCCAGTTTCTAGCCTTGTAAGTGAGACACTAAGCTTAATTCCTTCTTTTAATTTTCTTCTCCTCCTTGTTCTTTTTCCTTGGTGCACTGCGTTGGCTTCATTAAGATGCTACCTACAGGATTCTCTCCTAATGCTCACAAGTGCCTCTTCCATCCAGAGGCAGCTGGAGAAATTGTTCCTCTAAGCACCAGACACTTAATGAACAATGAGATGTACTCTCCAGTTTGCTTGCTTTCTCTCTCATTTGTCCTCTTTCACACTGTCTGGTGTGGTGAAAAAGCATCTACCAAGGTCTTGACCAAACACTTTGAACTGCAATCATCTTGAGATACACAAGCGAGCTAATTACCAGCTTTGTTTCTCTCTCCCCTGCCCCTTCTTCCCTCTGATGACAGGGGGATGAAGTGGATACTCAGCCCAGACAGAAATTCCCACATTTCCCTCTCTTGTTCCTTCTAAGGGGTCCCCTCTGAGATGCTCTGTGCCCTTTGATGACAGTGCTGACGTCTCTCCTCTTAACTAATCTAGTCTCTCTGGGAAGCACTGGGAAAGTAATTTGGCTCCTACCAAACTTTGAAGTTCAGGTTGCTTCAGGAAGGTTTGTCAGCATGGAGACAGACTGCAAGGCCTTGACTTTACCATAGAAAAAGACAAGGCAAGAAGCTTTTAAAAGCCTGCAATTGCCGTGCTGTATCCCAGCACTGTCTGCCCCCCACAGCTGGAGCTGCAGCATCTGTGTGGAGCCATGCCATGGGGGTGTAGTGGGCCAGTGCACGAGGGCAAGGGAAATGCATGTACCAAATCCAGGGGGGAATGATGCCTTAGGTTTCAACTTTCATATTTTTCGAATCCTACTGCCTAGTGTGTAACTCTAAAGTTTCTTGTAGCCTGTTAACTTCTGCTCTCTCGTGCTGGTTAGACATAACAGAGCCTCTCCAGGCCTGCTCTCCAAGGACACTCGGACTATCCTAGGCCCAAAAAGTATAAACCAAAAGCTTCTGAAGGGGGAGCAAGCTTGGGGAAATTACATCATTAACTGAAGATTTAACTGGAGAATTAACTCTGATATGCAAATGAACCAAACTTATAAAAGTGTGAAGAACTCGTGACCTGTCATCCATCTTGGGGTCCATCTTGGCAGTAGCCTCTGGCTCCCCAGGGTGTACCTTTGAAGGCCTTTCAAATAAATACCTACCTTTATTCCTTCATTCTAGTCTAATCTCTGTTTTTAGATGGCCTCTCAAGGCATCAATCCTGGAAAACAACCACTGCCTCTTTTATTGTGATAATTTCTGCTTTAAGATACAGATGTTGCTGTTTATCATCAAATCTATCCCACTTTCCCAGTTACCAGTGGGCAATAAGGGGTTCTTCATTTTCATGGAAGGTGAAGGGCAATTAATTCCCTAACATTAGCTGGGACAATTGCTGCCTGTGGGATTCCCATCCTGTTCAGCATCATCCACTGTTGGGTTGATCATGGTGGAGCAGGAGGGTGAGGTGTAACTCAGACCTGTGCAGGAAACAGCTGAAGGAAGTCCCCAGGGAAGGCAGACTGCTGGGGGGGCAGGCAATGAGTCCCTCATAGGGACTCCTGTGGGGCTGAGCAAGGCCTCGAGAGAGCTTTTTTCCTCAGGAGGAAAGCAGTGAGGAGGGGATGTCCTCAGATCAATGCTGAATGAGGCTGTGGAGGCAGGGAACAAAAAAGGCAGGAGAAACCAGGCTTTCAATGAGATTTGAGGTCCAGTCTGGCCAGTACAAGGGTGGTGAACAGATCTGGAACTTTCTTATGGCTCTTTCTGCTTATCTTCTTAAGTACCGTATAACCATGAGCAATTACAGATCCTTCACACCCATGTGTGCTTGGGACACTGCTGGATACCAGTTTGCAACAGCTTGTGGGGGGTTGGCATTCACTTTACAGAGACCAGAAAGTCCTGGTACAGCTCCTCCAGCATCTGTTCTGAACCAGACTCACTGTATCCAGGTTCTGCAGCCCCCAAAAAGCTTTGGCTGTTCTCAAAGGTGTAGCAAACCTGCTTTGTGACCTGGAGAGTGAGATCTTTAGTACACATTTCAGTTTAATTGTAAACAGTTCCTACAAAGCTGGATAAGAGGACAGGTCCAGCTCTGTAATCCAGCCAGCTAAGTCCCTGTTTGACAACGTTCTGACTCTTCCTTTTTTTACCTGCACACCCCTGTACAGCAGTGTAAAGCCTAGTTAAAGCAAGCCCTTGACATATTTAAAGCTCTGTGCAAATACTTGCTAATCAGTCCTCAAAAATCCCTTGTCTGTACTGAACGGGTAAATGTTGCTGGGCCTGATTCAGTCTTAGAGTGTATCACAGCCTCACTGGTCCCAGGTGGGAGCAGGTCCAACAAGAGCAAGCACACAAAAGCACCAGCTCAGAAGAGAAAGGCTTTCCAGCATCCACCCAACCGCTTCCACCACCTAAAATAGCTGTTGGCACAGTGTTGCTTCTGACTTATGTGCCTAAAATTGTTTTGCCCCAGGCACTGAATTACCCTGCAATTCAGCATCCAAGGTCTGCCTTTTCCAGCCTTCTTTGAGACCTGACCCTTTCCTCTCAACTTTGCCACAGCCACCACCTGATTTTACAAGCTGGTTCCTTGGAGTCCATCTATCTCCCTTACTTCTCTGGATTTTGACTGTGCCCTTACCTTGCCCTTTGGATTGGCAAATTGGATCTCTGTCTTTCCTTGGTTTCTACCCAAAGGAGCTGATTTCTGTCTTAGTCTGCCTCACTCCACTCCTTGGGTCCATAATTCAGTCCAGTCTAGCCAAGGCATTTCCCAGCATTTCTTTAGCACCTCAGGTATGCCATGAAGCAGAAGTATTTGGACAGAGTCCCGGGACCCCAGTGGTCCATTCCCTGGGAGTGCTGATGGCAGTGGTAGAGCCCCGGGCTCAGCTGGGGAGGAATGGACTTGCAGCCCCCCTCCTCAGACACTGCATTCATTGTCTCAAACATTCACGAACATGTTTGAGATGTGTTTTCTGAGAAAGCTCAAACCCCACTTTTTTTACCTTTTGCACTGCATATTCACATGTGCTTATGTTGGTGCCCTGGATCTTCTCCTGCCTTCCTACCTGTGGTAGGTCTGCTTTTACCATCGCTGTCTATTCCCCTGTGTGGCTGTTCCCCTCCTTGTGGCTGCAATCCCACAGCGTTGTCCCTGCTGGAGGGAACCTTGTGTGTTAACAAGTGTGCATTTGCAGACCCTTCAGTCCCAGTAGGCTGGGCTGTGTGTACTGTGAAGAGGACTGAGGGAGATTTTGGTACCAAACTTAGGTAAACAGCACAGCCCTTGACTTCTGCACAGTCTCTCTGCAGCAGTGCACTTTATACAGAGATCTTTTTGGACTCTGCGTTAGAAATGCTTATTGATGCCAGCTGTATCAACAGCTGGGTTCCTCATCTGCAGTGTTTTGTATAGCCTGAAGTCTTTAGGTTTGCCTTCATGGACCAGAGATCATTAGCAGTGAGAATCCTTCAAATGTTGACTTGGCTAATTTGTCTGTCAATGGGGTCTGTGTTGCAATTTAATACAAAGCTGAGAATGTAAAAGTGAGTAAGTTGCATTATCCCATAGGGATGGCCTTATAGCTGGTTCTTCAAGGAGTTTTGCTGTTCAGAACAACTAAGCCTCACCAGGCCACCAGGCTCTGGGTGAAGCCAGGACAGTGCTCCATGCTCTCCTGAGAGGCTGGCTGTATTCAAAGTTTAGAAAAGTCACTTTTTGGTTGGCTGCTCCCTTGTTATACATAAGCTGGGCTGGGAGAAATTATCAGGCTCTGAAGGAAACTCATGGGTTTCTCATGTCTGAACACCAGACACTCCTTTCTCTGCAGAAAATGAAGGTGGCCATGAGCACTGGCCAAGAACAATTTGCATCAGTGGGTGTTGCAGCTTTGGTTCAGCATTTTATCTCACTTACTCAGCCTCCAGCAGAGCTAGGCAGGGACTGCAAAAAAAAGGACAGGAAAACAAATCTCCCCACCAGCATCTGCTCATAGTCAGAAGTAAATTCACTTTATGCTTCTCTGTTGCTGAAAGCTCAGAATGAAAGAACAGTGGTGCTGCTGGCTTGGCCATCTGTCTGGGGCTGGGAACTGAGGGTGCTCCCCAGCCTTCCCACAGCTTTCTTGTTTTGCCTCAAATTAAACAAATAAACTATTTTTTGTCTCAGCTTTTAACCTGTAAAATGAGGATAACACTTCTCTGTCCCCCTGGGATATTTTCCTCAGCCAGCATGGGAGCTGGTTTCCTGATACCCCCAAATAAATGCTGCTAAATGTGCCCAGCCATCCTGTCATGAATAGAAGCACTGCAGCCAAGGTCACCTCATTCAGTGTCTGCTGAGACAAGTGCTAGGATGTGGCTTTGTTGTTTTCAAACTACTTTTCCATGCAGTCCACAGACCCACTGAAACTGAAGCAATCAAGATGTCCAGCAAAAGCATGACAAGTAATTTACCACCCTGGCTACTTGCATGTTGAAAAACACCAAGGCTCATTTCTTGGCATTCACTTTAAGGCTTCTTGAACTATAACTAATTTTTCTGTCCTTTCTTTCTGTATTATTTTCTTCTGCTTCTCCTGATATCATGTGTATTATTATGTAAAATAAATAAGTGCATGAAATGGAGTAAAGAAATAATGGAAAAGGGTTTGTTGCAGGAGTTCCCCCTTGAAGCCTCCATCTCCTCCTACAGATTCCACATAAAAGCCTCTTGAGGAAGATAATAGAATAACAAGCCAGGCTACTGAAGTGGGGAACAATCAGGAATCAAGTAAGATGGAAAGTGGAAAAAATAGTAATAATAAAAACAAGAATGAAAATGATATTTCAACAGTATTGGTGCTGAACAGATCAGTTTTTAAGCCAGAAGTGCGGTTTGCAATTGATAATAAAAATAATTATCTTTAAGACTCTTCCTTATTCTTCCACCCTTTGCTTCCACCTACAGAAGCTCACAGGATCCTTTAACACAAAAGCAAATATTATCATGTTATTTTTATTCTCAGCAATTTAGAACAGTGGTTTCAAGGCCTGGGCCGTGGATTTCATGAATGGGTGGTTAGTTTGGCTGAGGACAATGCTCTACAGGGATCGTTCTTTCACTCCATTCTCTTCACAAAGGTTTGTTGAAAAAAATCTATATTTTGAAATATGACCCTTTGGCTCATGCAGTACAGCACAGTAATTCCCAGGCCTCTACCTCTTGTTCTCTGATACCAGGGAAGAGGATGGGTTTGGTGCAGATTTGCTCCTGACTAGAAGAAGTGCTTTTTTTAATAAGGATTATTCATTTCAAGTAGATCAGCCTGTTTAATCCTCCCCTTTCTGTCTGCCACAAGTGCTATCCACCAGGGCCAATGGAGAAACACATTTCACAGGGACTAGCTATCAGCATCTCTCTTGTGAGGTGCTGGGGGTCTTGCACCAAGCCAGGGTTGGTCACAGCAGATGTGAAGGGTCAAGGCTCTCAAACACAGTGCAGGAGTAGGAATTTGAGGGAAAAGCTTTAAAGGAGGGCTTTCAGAAGTAGCATAGTCCCCTCTTCTCTGCTGTTGGAATGTGTGTCCAAAGCAGGAAGGCTGAAGTCTAAATCTTTGGATGAATCATTGTTTGTGCTAAAAATCGGTGAATTCGGGGGACGGGCAATAGCTGGCGTGGCTTGGTTATATTATTGCTGTGCTTTGGACCAAGAAGTGAGCCAATAATCCATCTCTTGGAAACTGTTTCTTTTGGAGATTTTGACAATGAAGCCAGGTGTTTCTTCAACAAGTGGTTTTATTTCTTTACAAAGCATGGTTGAAAACATGGTTCCCAGAACGTGGCCAACACTGAGCAGCTTTCTCGCTTACAGCTCCCCAAACTGCCTTTTCCAGAAAGCCAAAGAACACTTGCTCTTTCACATCCCACATGGGATCCACTCACTTTTTGGTGTTCTCCTGAACAGGACCCACTGCCAAGTCTCTCACCAAGGCCAGTTCAATCAGTCTCCCAAGAAATGGTTCAGTCAGCTGTGACTTGTACCAGGCCATACCTTTAGTCAGTGTCTTCTACAGTTTCAGGTCTCTTGCTGCTCCTGATTGCTCATAACCATGCTAGAATTTTAAGCAAGATCTCTGGTGACACATCTACTGGCATTCACCTCTGAACACGACATGCAATGACTCAGCCAAGTGTTGCAGCAGAGAGCCAACACGCTGATTTGAAAAAAATAAATTATGAATAGGTTGGTTTTCTTAAAATATCTCATCTGCTTTTGTGGTTATCCTTAATGCATCACTGCACTAGCAAACAGCAGCATTACTGACGTGTGAGCAGGAGTCTGCCTCTTGCACGTAGCCTTTGGAGTCTGGGGGATCGATTCCCTACCTGGGAGGAAAATGCCTCGTTATAAAGGCCAAGCTCTGAGTGGGACAGGGAGGGGAGGGAGAGGTGGGTGGAAGGGGGAGTTATCTGCTTCCTTCCTCCTGACTTAATTCAGCAGAGCGTGTCCAGGGAGTGGAGCTTGGATTCCACAGCTCAGTGGCAAACACTGCGTCAGTCTGGCAGCGTTTCTGCTGCTGCTGCACTCAGGTGGAGCTCGCAATGCACGCTGCTCTTTGGGGCTGCTGATTTTTGAATTCCTCTACCTCAAGTGCTCCCCAGACACCCTTTTCCATAAGTGACGTTCTTTGTGCAAAACCTCCAGCCCCGTGCAACTGAGGCAGTGTACCTAAGCATGGAACACAGCAGAGGACTCATCCTCTTGGCTGCCTTAGTGGATTAAACATGGTGAGACCTAGAGGGACAGGAAATCTGTGTGACCCAGGCATGAGGCTATTTACCTATCCAGACTTCTCAGGGCTCCCTTCCACTGCAAAAACTGAAAAAAGAACAGCAAAATTTGATAATGCATTCAATTTTCTCACTCAGCTGAGCTCACAATCAGCATAGGCTGCCAGTTCCTTGTTACAGAAAAATACCCAACTGGCTTGGCCCTGTTTACACCATCACCAGTAGTTTGGCACAGCCAGAGGATGGCTGTGTCACCCTCAAAACAAATTTTTTTTGGCATGACCCCTGAATGCTTTTGCTTAGTATTTTGCCTTTAAAACAGAGAGAGGATTAAAAAAAAAGGAAAGTACTTTTCCCTGGGGTGCCATCAGATGCTAATAAAATCTTTAATTAATTCAGATTCGGATGGGCTCACATTTCTCTTGCTAGCTCACAACTTCAATCAAGTTTTTTTCTTTTTGTGACGCTGCTTTCATGCCACTTTTCACTGCATTTCTGATTTATCTGGAATTGTGCTATACAGGCATATTGGCAGGAATGGCTGGGATAAAAGAAGACTAGGATGAGAGAGATCATTAGCACAGGATGTATTTTCTGGGGTTTTTTGGAAGAAACCTTTTTCGGAAGAAAACCCAAAAGGTCCTATTGCTGTTATGAATCCCTCAGGAACTCTTTAATACAGACAATTTGCCTGATTGGACTGCACTGGTCTTAAGCATTAGAGAGAGACAAATCACTCTTAAGAAACATTAAATCAAATAAGATAGAGAGAAATCTTGATAATGTGAAATGAATTCTGTAGAATTAAAACATCTGCTGAATGTTCACTTCATAATAAAGCGATAATCTCTCTGAAATGGAGCCTGTCTCATTACCAGTTTAACGACTGGTGTGGATGATCTGATCTAATTCTGGTTAACTGAAAAGAGGTAAGTGATACATATTCTTTACTGGCCTCAGTAAGAAAGAAAAGCCTCTCTCTGCCATGGTGTCAGTCCTTCCAGGGTCAATCTCCCCATTCACTTGCCATCCTATGGATAAAAGATTTACTGTACAGGGTATAGAAATTGTTCCAAGACTGTCAGAGGGAAGGCTTTCAGACACCTTCCTCCAAAGACAAGTAGAGGAGTTTCCCTGGGAGCTAATAGTCTGAAGATGTAGGCAGGGAATAGATGTATTCCAGCCCAGGGAGAGGCTGCACAACCAAAGACCACATTTCCAGTGCTCCCAGCCCCAGCTCTGCTGGCCACAGGCTCCCTGGGTGCTGGTAAGCAGAACAGGCTGCTGGCCAGGATGGACACTGCATGCAAGGTGAAAGAGGGCACCTAGGAAGGGCTGATTTCATTTATAGACTTTCACGTCACTTCCTGCCTCAGCACCTTGCTGCAACAATCTTGGAGGAGAACCTGACCTGGAGTCTCTTCTACTCTTAAATGGTTGATCAATAAGCCCAGGAAGGAAGAAAAAACATGCAGTTGAATTTCCTTAAAATATACATGTAGCCATGCCCGGCAGTCAGGGATTGAATTCAGTGCACAGGAGACTGAGCAGCGTTTCCAGCTGCTTCCCTCCCATGGCGCTGCCTCTGCCCCCTGCCCCTGAGCTGCCCTGCGTCTGGGATGCTGCACTTCTGCAGGGAATTCCAGTCTTTCTTCCAGGTTCGTGACAAAACTTCTGCATAGAACAGAGGGATTCAACTGCAGGAGAATTGCCATTCTCCCCTGATGCTTTTGGGATCATGTCTCTGAATGCACCTTCACCTGATTTGCTGTGGATGACCACAAGATGATCTACCCTGCTCGTGTCTTGCAATCCTGGTGCAGATCACAGAGCATTGCCTGCTGCATAAACAAAGTGCCATGGCCCGGGGCAATATTATAATTGAATAGATATAACAGATTATTATCTGTTTGATGTGCAGCATGGAGCTGCAGCACTCCCTATCCTATTCCAGCAGAGCAAGGCCAGGGACTCTTTCTAAAGCATCCATACAGCCAGGAAATGTAAGCAAAAGGCTCTCGAAATAGTAATAATAACACAACATATCTCTAGGGCTGACAAGTGTGTTGAGTGCTGCAGTTTCACCCGTAATCTGTCATAAAGTCAGACAGTTCTATCAATGGGGAAATAAACAGTCAGGATAATAAAAGGTGAGTGCTGAATAGCAACCCTTCGGCTCCCTCCAGGCTTTATTAGGATAATTGATTTTGGAACATTAATAAGGATATTGATTAGTTTTAAGGAATTGAAACTCAGGGTGAGGGAGGGAGCTGGGGAGGAGGGAGCTGTTGCTCTTGGCTACAGACTTGTGGTGGATCAGGAGCCCTGGTATGAAGAGTTGATCAGCTCAACTCTGTGCCGAGGGATTAACTTTTATCTTTGACATGAATTAGGGCAGTGATTTCTGCGAGTTTTCCATCCACATCCTGAGGAACCAAGAAATTACAGAGCAAGAGTGCTCCCAATGCCACGAGGCTTGTCTTATCCGTGGGACCCTCACAGGCAGTTTCCATCTCGTGATTCAGCACTTCGGCAGAGCCATGGTTCAGCCACAACGGGGCTGGGGGGAAGGAAAGTCAGGAGGGAGGTCTGTGTGGAGGAGGCTTCCATGCAGCAAGGAACTGATAAGATCAGGAGTGTAATCAGCTCCCTGAACCTGCAAAGTGAGGTTTCACTGATCAGTGAATTTCCAGGCTGAAAGAGAACTCTCATAAATATGGAATTTCACTTTCTTTTCAAGATCAAGTGGTTCGCATGATTATTTTTTTCCTTGCAAATTTAAAGCTCTGACTTTCTGATACATTATAGAAGAAGAAGATTGTTTCCAGCCATTGAGTGAACAAAGTCATGGGCATCATGTTCACTCTCCCAGTAAAATAATAGACTTGAGTAATGCTACAGCATGTGGCAAAATCTGAGCAAGCTCAAATTTTACATACTGTTGTGACTTAACAGAAGTGTCAGGTGGCTTCTCAGGCTCTTGTTTTGATTGATTTAAAGATGAACCCGGACCTGAACATGGCTGCTGGCCAGGTTGCCTGTATCATATCTTGAACCTGCAAGCTGTTACATTAAATACCCTACAAAAGCATATGCACATGTTTAAAGCAGTTTCATATCACTGAAGACAATAGGGAATGAAATAAATTCATAGGTAGGAGCTGTCAGGGCCAGCTTTGTTTCTCAAAATCTTCTAAAGCTGTGTGCACACCAGAATTTGAACATCTTCTTTGATGGGGCTCCTGAGATTGCAAGATACTAATTTTTGAGTGTGAACCTTTCAGTAGTTTCTTATAAATGCACAGGTAATTTACAAGGTCCCACTGGAGCAACCAATGACCCCAACAGAATCCTACCAGAGAAAAAAAGATCTCCTATTAACCTCGGGTATATCTGGGCCCAAGACCTTTTTAGGAAATGTCTAACAAATTATGAAATGCAAAGACAGCAAACAGCTGCAGCCAAAGGTGCCTGTTTCTGAATTAAAATATTGTGTTTTCACCTTTTAGCCAATCTTCATGCCACCCAGGATGAACAGACCAAAGTTAATGGGAGTTATGCTCCAACTTCAGTCTTTTGGGGAGTTATTTCAGGACTTTCAGCATTTCCTCCCAGTGTTCCACCTTCAATACCCAGCACAGCTGTGGGTGACCCTTGTGCTCTCCGACCATTCACAAGGAGTGAGATCTGAGGGCTTCTCTTGCTCCAGCATTCCCTTTATGCCCCAGGGATGAGGGAGATGCTTTTGTTCTGCTGCTGCATATGGGCACAGAGAGCATCACTGGGGCAGGAGAGGCTCATGGCTCGTGGCTTGGCTGCTTTGTCTCTGCTTCTGAACAGCAGTCACGTCCAGGCTGCACGCACAAAGAGTAACTGATGTCCACATTTCTTTTCTTCCCTCAGCTTGTCTTGTATCTTGGTCCCCAAAAGTAGATAGAGAGTAGAATATTTGGAAGAATGAGGCCATGGATAAAGATTATAATAGACAGGTAATTATAATAAAGAAAGAATTATTAGATAACTGGATAGATAACCGGATGGATAGATGTGGATAGAGATCTGATAGGGTTTTTTCTCTTTTGCAAAAGCCCTAAAATAAAGGAACTCTTGCACATACATAAATCATCTAGCTCTGGGATAGGAGCAAAGACAAGTTCCCATAGCAACAAGATCTATGCTGTAAAGCTGCGCTGCCCTTTGTTATGTATCATTGTGATATTTCTCTCAGACATGTCATTGGCAATTACCCACAGAAGGAGAGCTCAAATTGTGCAGGAGCCCAGCAGATCCACCTTACATTATTTTTCTGTAATTAATGAGATTATTGAATTTCCACACTAATAAAGCATGGCAAGGACTCTGAAAACAACTCCTCTCTGAGCCAATTTCGGGTGATTCCTTGGTGCAGCACCCCCACCCTGCACACACACCTCTGCACAGACCTTGATGCGGAAGAAAAAGGAGAGCGGGAGCCTTCTGCAGAGCTTTCCTGCACTGCTATGAGTCAGCCCGAGCAGCATTGACGTTTCTGTGTTGCCAGGAGGTGAAACCCTGTGTAAATGTTCCTAAAAGCAGTTTTCAAGCTATTCATCTTTGATAACATTGTTTCTTTATGAATGCTTGAGCTTCACTTAGCTGCCTATGCATCACTTTTTGACAGGTCTCCATCTATCCTGCTGCTGCCTGCATGCAGAAAGCTCCCTTTCACACGATGAAGAGGCACTTGCTTGAGTCGATCCCTCTGGAAGCTTATTTTCCTGAAGTTTCCTTTCCAGAGGGCCCTATCCTGCCCTGGATGTCAGCAGACATCCCCTCGTGCAGTGGGGCAGGGAAGGAGCAGGACGTGACACACTGCCTGGCTGTGCTGCACTGGGAGAGCCAGCTCAGGTCCTGCACAAATCAGGATGTCATCTGTGCATCGAGCCGCAATGATTCTGTACATGCTGTTCAGCTCTTGAGGGACAGGGCTTCCCTGTCATCTCTCCTCCTCTCCCAGCCTTTCTCTGCTTTTATTTTTTTGCCTTTAATTATTTTTTAATATCTGAGGAGAAAGAAATATGTGGCAGGAGACAATTTTAGAGTAAGTACCTAGGAGGGGACTCTCAGGGAAAAAAACCACAGTGGGGTCTGGTTCCCTTGTAATTGAGTGCACGCAGAAGGATGACCTTTGCCTTGTCGTGCCTCCTCTGGAAAGAGGGGTCAGCATCCCCACGGGGCCAGCAGACCAACCCTGCATCCACTTGTAAACACTTTAAGATCTTCTAATGCTACATTGATAGATAGCGAGATGAAACGCAGAGGACTTGTGCCAGCATATTGGAGAGTATTGAAGAGTCATTACCTCATTTTGCAGCTGGTTTTTCTGCAGTAATGCCGTTGTGGGTCTTTTAGAGATGCTTCCTGCTATTCATCTCCTTCAAAGGTTTCCAATGTGCATCTGCCTTCTCGGCTCCTGGAAGCATTTTGAAATTCTCCCACGATATGTGCTTTTTGGAGGCAGAATGTTGCTAGGATCACTAAAAAGTCTTTTCCCTGCCTGTTCCCTTCCTTGCAATAACAATAATTTATTGGGAAGGTGCTTGCCAGGCCCTCGATCTCATGTGGGAGATGCAGGGAGACGAGGCCCCAAGGACTTGACATTCTCCATAGACAGCAGCAGTTCAGGCAGAAAGTGCAATGGACAGCTGGGGGATGATCTGTCTTAGAACACAACAACTTATCTTCCCACAGTGAGCCTGCCGTGGCAGTTCCCCACTGCTCTCCCTCCAGATGAGTTACTGTGCTGGGCTCGCAGAGAGCAGTTTCACAAAGAAATATTTTGCCTGTTTGCCTGTGGAGTGCTCCCTTCCCCTAAACGTGCTCCACGTTCATCCTCACAGAGCACTGTGGGGCTGAGCAACACAGCCAGCACATCCTGATCCTGCTCCTCATTCCAGCATCGGACTTTTGGGCAAACATTTTTCTCCTCCTGCCTTTGCAGTTTTTCTTGTAGAGAAAACCCTGATTTTTTTTTTTTTTTTTTTAAGTGCTCTGAGTTCTAGCAGAGGAAAGCCCTGAAATGGCATTTACACCCACCTTTTATTTCACTAGCCTAATTTCTCTCTTGCTTCTGTTCAGGTTTCTTTCTACTCCTTTCTCTCTACCTACTCACCTACCCACCTATTGAGACTGTCTAATCTCTCCATGGCAATTCTCTCCATGTTTCCAAGACCAAAGTGGTTATGTTCTCACGTTCAAATGTGTTCTCTGTTCAAACTCAATTGCAAGACTGTCATTATTTCTCACAAGTTTTCCAGCTACCTGCACTCTGGATAATGATCAGATAAATATCTATGCTCAACGTCTCACCATTCCTCTTGATGCAGTTTGCCAACTAATTGAAGAGCATCCTGTTTCCATGTGAATATATATTGAAAAGCTTGGCGAGTAACATAGCCAGAAGCAAACCTCTGTATGTATAGTTTGGTTAAGCCTGCTTGTCCTGATTTATTGGCAAGTATCAGGATCAGAAGAACCAATGCTACTTTCTTTAAAGCTGAAAGGAAGTGTCAAACTGTGCTGCTTAAGAGCTGCATAGTGTTGAATTTCTGCTGATGTGACACAATGTCCTGGAAAATTGCGTAAAACATCTTAGAAACACAGAGTACAGCTTCCATTCACGGGGAACACCATCATGATGAATTGGCAAGTCATATCCTTAAGTTCACTGAAAGCAGATCTTCTTAAGGCTTCTCTCTAATTTCCAAGATTAATTGTTATCTTGCCCCATGCACATGCCTTTGTCAAACATGAGAACAAACAGCCCTGCTTGCAGACCCCCAGGAAATGCTGCCTGACCGAGGAAAACATTTTCTTGAGCATTGCACTGCAATTTCAGGCTTAAGACACTTGTGTTAGGAGGAAACTGTATACAGCAAGAAGAGTTTAGAGCTTGACTATAGATTTAAGGCAGGTTAAGTATCAAACACATCCCAAAGAGAAAAATTATCACCAGCTTCCCCAGCCCACAATGAAATCTGTTTCACAAACCCCGAGGAAGGGATGTAGTCCAGCACAAAGGACCACCTAAATTCTGTTACTTCAGAAATAGTTTTTGTGGTTGTTACGTTCCTTGCATTTGAGGCCTGGGAGGGGAGCACTATCTGCTGGGCTTGGAGATGACAGCAGCCTTGTGGGCTGTGACACAGCCTCCCTGCCCTCCTCTGCCTCAGCCCTGGTAAGGGAAGGGATGCTGCTGCAGCTCACTACTGCTCCTGCCTTCATGTTCAGCCTAAGGAGTCTGGTGTCAGTCTTGGGAATGCTCTGCACACACAGCAGCAGCGTGCTCAGACTGCCCAAACTGCTCCCCTCTCTAGCACAGAAATCCTCAAAGCCCAGCAGAATGTCTACATTAGCTGATGGCTTTGCATTACATCCCAATTTTTTAAAAGTGCGCCAAACAATGAAACAAGAATCAGAGAATCAGAGAAACATAAAATGGTTTGGAAGATACCCTAAAAACCATCTCATTCCAGTCCCCCTGCCATGGGCAAGGACACCTTCCACCAGACCAGGTTGCTTGGAGCCCTGTCCAGCCTGGCCTTGGAATTCCTAAAGGGCTCATTGCCAGGCTGAGTTGACATGATAGGAAAAATCATTCTATCCAGTAACTGTTTTTTATCTCCCTTCCCTGAAAAAAATCCATTCTATTAGCCACTGCTGGGACTGAATGCTGTGTTAGGAGGACCTCTGGTCTGATCAGTACAACAGACTTTCTGTTAAACAAAACATAAATCAAAATTGAAACAAGCCCTTTAACATGAGAGTCATTTGCTCTTGAGACCAGACTGGAGGGGAGCTCAGACCCAGCAGCTACCTCCTTCTGCCTTGTTCCACACAGAGACCACCACTGGACAAATGATGGAAATTGTGCTTTGCCCAGCACCATCTTTTTTTAGCTTTGCTTCCAGTCTGGCTTAAAACTAAGCATGGAAAACTACACCACTCTTTGCAAAAGAAAACATTCCCCAGGGATTCTTTAGGATTAATTTAGACTTTCTAGATCAGCACTGTTTGTTTTGAAATTCATTGTTATTTTATGGACAACCTATTAGGTCATCTCAATTAGGAAAATTGATCTAATTGAAAATTCATTTGGAGAAGAAAAATAAAAACCTGTTATTTCCAGCATTAGAACTCATCCCTTCTTCTTTTCCTTACTCCAAAAGAAAACCAATTTTCAATGTTAGCATTCATCCCTTCCTGTTTTCTTTGCTCCACAGCTAAATTTGGGCAAAAATTGGCATAACTCAGGACTGCATTTCAGTTTTGACATCATTTCAGTCTTGACAAATCTGCATTCTCAGTTTTAAGTGGTTTTGTCAAAGTTCTTCCAAACTGTTCCACCTTCAATTTACCTCTGGCCTTTACTGTTTTACCTCCTCCCTTGGCTCCTGCAAACTATTACTTCAAAAAGAAAACACAAACAGATGACAATTTTCTACGAACCTTTCTGTTCAGACCTTCTATTAACCTTTCCCTTTGTACATAAAAACATCAATAAAATATAATTTCCCCCTGGGATCCTGCAGAGATTTGTTCCTTTTTGACCTAATACACAGGTTTTAGCCCAAATGTGTTTCACTTACTGTTTACTTTTGTTTTCTTTTCTCTCTTCTCATCAGGCTGGCCAGAAAACCCCTGAAAATTCGTCCAAATTACAAACACTTTTTGGCACATTTTGCCAATTGTCTTGTTAGTGTGTTTAGGCTGTTGTGTGAGGAGAAGGGAGCAAGAGCCTGTGAAAGAAAGAGCAGGGTGAAATATTAGACTGATAAGTGATAATGTTCCCTCCAGGTACTGCAAGTGTAGATATTCTGACACACAGTGCTTCCTGCTCCTTGTTAATAAACTTGGCTTCCTGCTGAGCCTGGCTGAGTGTCTCTGACACAGCCTCCCCTCAGCCAGGAGCTTAATGGGGCCGTTTTCGTGGGTAATCAGGCAGGCTGAGGCTGAGGACTCCGAAGGCAGGTGGGCTCCCAGCTGGCCAAGCAGGATTTTAAGTGGGAAGGGGACAGAAGCTGTGCTAATGCAGTAGCAGGGATGGACACGGCTGGGCAGGGGTCCCACAGGTTGGTGTGGGTTTGTTTCAGTGGGGATGGGATGGGTAAATCACCCTGCGATCAGAAATCAGCATTCGGGAAAAAGTGAGAAACCAAACGTACAAAGCGCAGCCCTCCCTCCCGTGCTGCTCCCAGGGGCCCCTGCCCAAAGGGTCAGTCCAGCCCTCCTGGGCCAGGGCTGGACACACACTAAGGAGACCTTATTCCAAAACCTGCCATGCCATGGTGTTTACATAGTTTACAAGCATTTAAGGAAAAATCTTTCTGGATGTGACGTCCAAAAACAGCTCCAACCCTGAAAGCCAAGAAGCACTAACATTTGTTTATTTTTACTGCTTGACACAACACTGAACAATGAAGTGAGCAAAGTTCTGCTGCCGAGTGTAAGGGCTCTCTAATCTCTGGGTTTGAAAATTTTGCCATATAGTGAAGATGCAGTTCAAATATTGTTACAGCAATCTGCCCTGCTTTTGTGTTAATGAAGAAAGTCAAGGTGTGCCACCAAGTGTGGCATCCTTCAACATCACTGCCCTTATCACATCAGTCTCCTCTTCATGATGACACTGAAACAACACAAAACTTCCCAAATTTTTTGTGTTGCTTTGCAACCCAGAGTACAGGAGGGTGAGAATCTGTTCTTGGATGTCCATTAGAAAATATCCATTGAATTGCAGATGTTTTTCAACAAGGAGCCCACAAATTGCATGTTTCTTCATTTATTCTACTTGTAATTTATCTCTTGCAGCTGGCTATCCATGGCCTGTTGTTTCTGCTCTCTGGTGGCCTGGCTAAATAAAGGTGTATTGGGAGAGCAGCCAACTCAGGCCTGCTCTGTATCCCACCTAAACCTGATTGTGAAATGAGTGTATGAGTTAGGCTAAAACACATGAAGCTTTAGGGAGGATTTGCAAGTAAAATCCAGATATTTGCAAATAGCAAATAATCTGATCCTGAGAATTGAAATAAGCCATCTCAGACCTTTCTTTTTCAAACAGAATCATGCTCCATAGTACAGGAGCAGAAAACTAATAATTGGATGATAGATTTTTTTTCCTAACCCAACTGGCTATAATCTTTTGCATCCCACAGGCTTTTTTCCCCCCTCTTCTCCTTCTCTTTCCTGATCCAGCATGGGTCAGAACAGCTTTCTAAAATGAAAAATGCTTTTTAGCTGTAATTCTTTCCATACAATTTCATATTTTAGAGATTAAGCCAGCATGTCCAATATGATTTCATCCCCAAGTCTGATTGCCACATTTCTATTCCCAGCATGTTGAGAGACAGGCCTCATGGTAACTGTGAGCTTTTCATTCTAGACACCTCATATTTGATCTCCACAGCACAAAGCATGAAGAGCTGCTCAGATAAATTCATGGAAAAACTGCTGAGCAGGATCGGGTATGTGGGGACATGTGAGCTGTGATGGTGCCAGCTCTGCTGTGGGACCACCAGCTGTCTCCTGCTCAGCAGTGACTGGGGAGAAGGAACTGGACAGCTACAAGGTCAGGAAAGCCCCCCACAGTGTACCTGTTACCTAGAGAATCCTTGATTTTCCATACTTTGGAGTCTTGGAGGTGGAAAGAGGACAGATTTTGAAGGCCTGCTTCCAGCAGAAAACTGGGTGGTGAGAGTGATCCTTTTGGCTCTTTCACGGTCCCTGTTTCCACCCTTCCCCTCCTGGCTGTGCAAGATCTCTGTAGGATCACAGCCTTTTAAAAATAGCCCTGAAAGAAGATAATACTCAAGTATTTTGAATACCAGCCTTCAGAACGCAGTCAGATTTCTGCCTGACCCTGGGGAAGGGGATAAATCTGTGCTTATGTGCCCAATCCATGCAATGGCTTGGTATTGCCTCACCTCCCTTCAGGGGCATTGTAGCGACAGTGTCTATTAAAGACCATTGAGTTCTCGGATTCCATGGTAAGGGAAAGGCAGAGATAAGGGAGTAGAGTGAATACTGACAGTTTTATTTCAGTTCAAACACACCATGTTAAACAGAAGGATGGCTGGAGGCACATGGGCAACATGGGCAACAGTCAGGAATATAAGTTTCAAGTAGGGTGTTTATATGGCTGAGGTGAGACCTCTGATGAAATTACACACCTAGTACTGTCCTTCCACAGTATCAGCACAGGGTTAAGGAGGCAGTGGCCTCTTAGATGACAAAGCACTGGGAGAAGGAGCTGTGCACAGGGGGCACTTTGTGCCCTGAAGTAATGACATCTTTTTACATGAATTTTCTAGAGGACCACAAAAAAAAAAAAAAGTGAAGTCCTTCAGGGCATCTGCAGTTTCCCTTCATGCATAACTTCTATAAGGATAAATTTGACCTTGAGAGAGAGAGTTTTTCTAGGCGAAGCTTGGAGAAGACAGAGAGGTCTATTACAGTTGCATGAGCTTGATTCTGAGTAAACAAACCACATGGATTTACATCCCTTGCTCTGCTTAACCACAACTGAGGACCCTTCAGTGGTGACGTTGGATCACTTCAAGTATTTGGTATCATCTTAATCTCTCCTGCCTCCTCCTGCGCTATGTCTTTGTCAATGTTCAGTCCTAAGAGCAGACAGCACAACTGTAAACACTTTTATTGCACCCTTGAATCCCACATTTTCCCTCCTCGTATCTCCTTTTACTGTGTGGCACCTGTGTTTTGTTTTCATTTCCCCAGCAATAAAGCCTTAATTTCATTCAAGGGAGGGGAGCTCGTGACACCGAGCTCCAAGTTTTCTGGCAGAAGCCACAGAGGGAACAGAAGCAGCCTGGGTGGGTGCAATGCCTTCACCCCATGCAGGCGGGGGAAGAATCCATATGAAGTTTTATCTGCTGATGTATACAGTGTTTTCCACCCTCAGAAAGGTTGTCATCAGTTTTGGGTGGGTTTTATGGAGTGATCCTTTAGTTCTGGGGTGTTGAGCTACAGTTTATGTATCTTGGGGTGGGGAGGAAGAATCCGAAGACCTCTGCTTGAAAAGTAGTCATGATCCCCAAAGTAAGAATGGCTAAAAAAACTCTGTCTAATTAAATCACAAATTATGGTATTGTCACTGGAAAGAAATCCTTGGTCATTCCAGTCTCCATCATAAACCAATTGAATCTCTGAAACAGTGTTATTGGCACTATTGTAACTAGTCTGAAAAAATGCTGATCTTCCATGTGGAAACTGTGGGCTTTTATTCTCAGTTGTACTTCTCTCTTGGTTAGCAAAGAAATGAGCACCACTTCAGAACCACCTGACAGCTTCTGTGAAGAGAAAGTCCTGGAGAGTTTGAGGTACTAAACAAAGGCAAGAAAAAATAGCCATAACCTAAATTCTAGGCAAGGAAGGTTTCCACAGACGTGGAAAAGTTGCAATGGAAAGTCCCTTTGCTCACTTTGCAGGGAAGCAACCTGGTGTAGAGGACAAAAGGTGCTCTTGCACAAAACCCCGACCAATACCTGATGGTTCAGATGGTGTCAAGGGCTTTGCCTCCTCTGCTGCATCAGCTCCTACCCCAAGGGCTCTGCTGGGCTCAGGGGTGTGGGATCCATGGTGTACACATCCTCCAGGCTGTCCTAAGGACTCATGTCTGGGGATGTTGCTCGTTGTGCTCACAGTTTCCTTCAATGCCCTCCATGGTACATGGAAGTTTTCATCCCCATGTTCTCACACACTCCAAGTGCCACACCAGAACGTGTCTCTTGACAACTGGAATTACTCTGGGGATTTACTGAGCTTAAGAGGACATACAGTAAGAAGATTAAGGTATATATGTATCCTATAGAGAAGGACCTGGAGACGCATAAATGGGGAATACAGTGACTCCAGGTGAGGAGAGCTGCCAAAACAACTTCCCGGGCTCCAACTAGGAACCAAATCCAAACAGGATGTGACACTGAGGGGCTGTGCCACTATTGCAAAAGTGCATGAGAGATTTCTACCACCCTGCTGCAAACTCACACCTTGATCAGCCTTGACTTTTAATGAGCCAGGCCAGCAACACATATAACTTATTTTGTCTTAAACATTCCTCCAGTGCCTTTTAAATGATGGTATTTACTGGGTCCTGAGCTCCAAACATGCAAACATGGGCCACTTAATTAACTGCATGTCCTCCCAACACCTCATACTAATGTGATGGCACTGGGCTATGTTTCAGTATTTTTAAAGGCTGCAGGCTACCACTGAGGGCAAGTGACACTGATTGCCAGCAATACACTCCGCCACATTCAAGCAGCTTTCCAGTAGCTTTTCCAGTTTCCTAGCAACGAGGCCAGACCTAAAAGTCGTCCTTAACAAGCTGTTTGTCCAGAATATGCACTTATCTCCGCGTTGCAAACAGCGAATGATCTCCCAGGCCAGCTGATTATTAATAGAGGGAAATGCGATGGAAAAGCATATTGCAGGATGGACTACCCCTGCAAATTAGTTAGGTAATCAAATATTTGTCAGTGCGGAGAGGGACATGTGGATTAGAGAGGGACACAGATGCCCTAATTTGAAAGCTTGGTGTTTCTCTGTTCTGCTGGGCTTTTCTAACAAGATTCAGGGTTGTTCCTGTGGAGTTTTCTGGGGCCACTGCAAGGTCTCAGGTGAGATGCTGTGTCCTCTGACTCCCCCGGAGTTTGGGGTGTAGCACAAGAATACAGAAAGTGAGGAACTTGTGCATTATTAAACACATACATGTAAGAGCAAGGAAGCAGCCTTGGGATTTAAATTGCATCCGAGCGTTAACTGCTTTATTTCTCTATCTACTTTTTCAGAGATTACTTACACAGCTAATTAGCTTCTTTTCCTCCTCCTTCTTTTTTTTCAGAAGCCCAACTGCCATATTTTTTTTTCCTGGCAAATGGATGTGTTGAAAGACAGCCCTCCTCCACACAGATACATTTTTTTCCGCTACATCCACCTAACCATGATACACTCTGGATGATATATGTAGCTCTGCCCCTCAAGCAATCATCTCCTTTTATGGCTCTGAAGGGACAAAACCAGGTGACAGGCTGAGAAAGTTAAATGCTGAAAGTTTCCAAGACATATTCTGGAGAAGTTGTGCCAACAATCAGAAACATATAGAAGTAGAAAAGAGAGGGCTAGAGAGTGGTACTTGACCATCTGCTGGTATTGGGAAAGAATTAACACCGAGTAGATATGATAGGAACCTTTTCAGATGCTCTGAGAGGGCACAAGTGGCTGCAGCATGCCAGAATAAACAGAGGTGCACACTGGCTGAGTGGGACATCCTTCTGGCTGGCAGCCCAAATGCTGAATTCCCTGTACCCCACTCCCCCACTGCTGAAGTGTGCAGTGCTGGAAGCCAGAAATGATTAAAGCCATTAGGATTCATGCATATAAGAAGATATACTGCCTGGACAGCAGACAGAGATGTATTAGAACGAGTTGGCTTGCACTGCTTTTGCACTGCCTAGCACCGGAATAACTCTTTTCACTTTAATGCACTTATTGCCGTTGATTTATTCAGGCCTGAGAGGAGTTGAGCCTACCAAGCTCAAGTTGACTGTATGGTTCTGCCAGGAAAAGTGGTAAAATCCCTCATATCTACAGGAATATATATATTTATGTGTATCTGTGAATGTGCATTTAATTTTTTTGTTTAAGGATATTCATATTGTCCTTCTTGGGTACCCTCTTAGAAAGGAGTAGCACTTTGAGGTGTTCTTTGTCGACTGAAGGACTGTGATTATGTCAAGATTAGGTACAGACACATAGCTTTTAGATGAAACACGTAGAACAAGGCAAAGTCCTCCTGTGTTTAAATGCTTAAGTTTTGTTTCCTGAAAAACTTACCCAGCTGCCTAGCAGTGGGAAAACAGCCAACAGATAGGAACAGGAGTATTCTAAGTGGAGGTGATACAATGCAGAGCCCTCTGTTACTGACTAAAGCAAGCAGAAGATAATTCCCCCGCTTTCTGGCTTTTCCACCAGTTTTCTGTAATTCTAGGTGTTGACTCTACTCTGCAGGTGCTCATTTGTCTCCCCTGGTAGTAAAGGCAGCCAGGCTGAGGAGGCATTTCTAGGCTGCTTGCATACAGTTTGGGGGATTATGACTTTTAAAATTAAAACAAGAGGCAGAAAAGCACCTAATGAGATTTAATCAGAACAAGCAGGGAGGAAAAAGACAAAATCTCCCTTACCTCAGATGTGAATTTCTTTTTCCTTGAAATAAAAGAGCAGGATGTTCTGAGGAAGTTTACATCCCAGAACTGAAGTCTGGACAGTCCTTGAACAGCAAGTGATGGCAGAGTCAAGATCCAAAGGCAGCTGTGTTTTGAGCTTGTCTCAGTACTTTGGAAACATCTGCATTCTTTATCAACATCCATAACCAGTAAAAAGATGAAGCAGTATTTCTGCAGCTGCAGTAGAGTGATGTAACTAGCATACATTGAAATTTATTTCAAGTTTTGGCTACCTCTCATGCAAGGGCAGTGGGGTATATTGTAGATGGCTAACACACAAAAGATATTCGGGGTTTGTGGAGTGGTGACAACTGAGTTTTTCATGTTACACACATCAGAGACAGTAAAGAGACTGAGAAAAAGACAGCCCTTCACGTAGGTACCCGTCTGCAGTGGGAACCCATCCCTGGAGTTGAGTGGTAAAGAGTAAAGAATGAGGCTGTTGGTGTATGTGTGAAACAGAGGAACTCTTGAGCATCTACTCCAGATAAAATTAGAACAAACCCAAATACTGTGTCTAAACTTGATCTGTGACTGATTGCCGTGATCAGAAAGTACATGATTGAGCATTAAGAGTCTGCTTGATTTTCACACAGTCAGGTGTGGGTTGTCTATGCTGAAATACTAATAGGAGGGTTTGATCCCATGCTATTTCCTGCCTTGAGGCCAGGGAGATAGCCATACCACACACTATGCTCTTCTAAGCCATTAACCTTTTGAAGTTTGCCCATGCTGATTTATCTCTCCGTCACAAAAAAAAAATAAAAAGGTAGAAACACCCTAGTGCCTGGCACTCCAGTGATCCCCTTGATAAAGATAATTTCTCATTTTATGAAGGCATTTATTTAGGTGTGTGCTAATACAAAGATGGGACAATCATCTCTATATTGTGGATTGCTTTGATGAGACTTTAAAGGACTTCTCCAAGCTCTCCAAAGACCACTTGTAATGAATATTATAGTCCAATTCAGTATGAGATTTCTCCACAAGCCAGAAAAATAAGCTTTGCCCAGTTTATCAGACAGACAGAAGGCTCATTTGATTAGTAATTACCCAGCACCATTCCTCTGCTTTTCAGGGCAGGATAGCTTAAACTGTTAAGGGCACGTCCTTGAAGAGGGAGAAACCTAGCACAGCCCCAAACACACGTGTGGCTCCTGTGCCTGAGTGTGAGTCTGATCAATGGTTCTGCACATTGCTAATGAGGCACACCATTAGCTGCACGCAGGCGTATTTCCCCAGCAGCCAGGCGCCGTTGTGGTCACGGTGTGCCAAAACCCAGCAGTGGCTGGTGAGCTCTGGACCGTCCTGACACCCGCATTCCCCCTTATCACCAAAGCAGTTTACATGTCTGAGCAGTCACCAAGGAGGGACATTAACCTGCAGCACTGCCTCCTGCACTGCCAGCCTCAGACACTGCTGCAAGTGGGAGCACAGCCCTATGCAGCTCCTCACTCCTGAGGGTGCTGCTCTCCCTCTCTTCACCCCCGAGGGTGCTGCTCTCCTTCTCCTCACCCTGAAGGTGCTGCTCTCCTTCTCCTCACCCTGCAGGTGCTGCTCTCCCTCTCCTCACCCCCGAGGGTGCTGCTCTCCCTCTCCTCACCCTGAAGGTGCTGCTCTCCCTCTCCTCACCTTGAAGGTGCTGCTCTGCCTCTCCTCCCCAGCCCCTGCTGCAGAGCTGGAGCTTTCAGTCCTGGGAGCACAATTGTGTCGGGAGTGAGAGAGTTCCCCAGCCTAACTCTGATGTTCTGGGAAGATGGATGTGTGCTTATTTTCAGAGGTTCACTACTTGAATGGTGAATCAGGTCTGATCTAGACTCTGGTGCACTACAGCTCCTGATAGGACTTGGCAAAGTAATACAGAAGAGCCCACACTGCCCATTGATTGAATTGCAGTCTGACCTCTCCTGCCTCTTCCCTGGCGAGACTTTTGTTCATCTTTTTGTGTTCAGTATTAGCCTCCTCTGATAGCCCCCGTTCCAGTCTGCCAGCAGTATTTATTACCTTTTCCACAGTATGGCTGTTTTCAGTTTTCTTACATTTCCAATTATACTGCACAGTTTCCATTGATCTGTTTTCTGTTAGCATGAAAATCAGAGCTGTGATCTATATAATTTAAGACTCTACCTTCATTAACCTTCCTTTTGTTTTTAAGGCAGACTATTTAAATTGATCTTTATTAAATAAAATTACAGGAGCTATCAATCCTCATGCTTCACGGTGTAAGTTGATCAGTGGCTAACTCAGGAAGTAATTGCCAGAGCACCTCTTTGTTAAGATACTGGACAATTAGATGTGTTTCAGCAGTTTTACTCTTTCCTAGGAGTCTATAGTCTCCATAAGGGACAGTGTTCTGCAGTCACAGAATTGCTGGTAAATTTTGATGTAGAATAAGAGAACAACTGGATGGGATGGACTCTTGCCATAGCAGCTCATCTCTCAGCTGCCACAGTGGCTAACACCTCTCTGCTGATGCATTTCCAGGGCCAGATCCTTTGCTGATATGCAACAGCACAGATCCACTGACCTTACATGATACAAAGAGCCTCAGCTTGTGTAATTCAGCACAATTTGAGCAGTCACTACCTGTTATTTTGCCCTCTTCTGTGCCAAGAAGAGATGGGGGTGTGAATGATGAGCTTATTTATGAAAAGCACCATTCTTGTCCCATTTCTCCAACTGCAAGCTGCAGCTTCTGACTGTTGTGGTGATAGTTCAGCTTTGCACCAAAGCAGAATCCTGTACCATCCAGGGAAACTACAAAGTTTAAGCATGGGATGTCTGCACTCTCAGATATCTCCTCCCTTGCTGTGGTTCTATGTATCCTAGCTTCCTAAATTGACTTTTCACATTATCTAAACATATTTAGACACAAGATTTTACAATTACAGGAAAGTTGCTTTCAACATCCTCCTACTCTCACTCAGATCCTTTCTCTTTCGCTCTCATGTTCTTATCATATTTAAGAATTCTGCGCAAATGAGCATTAATGAACCAATTTAAAATTATTTTTCTATGAGCAATTTCAGCTGCAAGACGCTTGATTATGTGAATCCAAATGATGTGGGTGGGGGGAGGGAGAGCACAGAACGTGTCTTCGCTGCAGCAACCCGTGACCAGTTTCAGAGCAGGAGCAGGTATGTGCAGGAGGGCTGAGCTGCCACCCGAATGCTGTCTGCACAGCAGAGCGTGGAGAGGATGGTGCAGGGCTGTCACGGAAACACACAATCACAGCCAGGGCAAACAAAATCTTTTCCTTCCTCCCTGTGTCTCTCTCCTGAAGCCCTACCCTGCACTGCCTCTGCAGGACCCTGGTATCTGCAAGCCCACCTCCCTCCTTTGGCAGGGAAAGCAGCAAGCACAGTGACTTGCTGGCAGGGGAACCAGCACTAGGGGTTTGCAAGGTGGGGTCCCTGTGGAGGAAAAGGTGGAGGCACAGGAAGGGTTGGTGGATTTGTGTCACCACACACAAGATGCATCAGTCCAGGGTGGGAAGAGATTTAATAGCTGTGTCTGTAAGGCACAGTAGCATGTAGGGGCTGGTGATATCTTAAAACCTTGTGTGCAGCAGCTGTGCACACTAATATATTGTTTTTCAACCCCAGGTACATTCTTGTACTTTAGCTCTATAAATTATAAAGTTAATTCAGAAAAGAGTTATTCACTATTGCAATAAAATAGGACAGCTTTGTTCTTTTCCTTCTTCCTGAAGCATGAGCAGGGAAGAGAAGCTTGTCTAGTGCAGAAACCAACAACCACAAGTCAAACCACAAGAGCTCCAAGGGCTCAGTCCACCTCCTGTGGAAGCTGAGCACCAAATGGGATCCAACCCACAGCAGCTGAATCATGGCTCCAAACACCTCTGAGAAGGAAGGTCTCAGGTTCTTCCCTAGATTGGGGTGGTTTCCAATCTGCCTTCCAGCTTGAGGATAGGTTTTAGTAGAGCGGGCATTGCTGACTTTGGGTTTTGATCACTCTGCATGGGAGGGCAGTCTGGTGGGTGCAGAAAAGGCACTGGTTTCAAAACTCCAGGTTTTTTTCCTCCAGCTCTGCTATTGACTTTCTCTCTGACCTTGGGGACATCAATTCTTCCACTGAAGTAAGTGGGAACTCAATTGCATTTTATGTTTCTTTATGAGTCAGATTCTCTTTCTGCAAAATGAGGATCATAACACTTAACTACCTCTCAGAAGTGCTTTGAGGCCTAACAATAAATTAATGTTTAAGATCCTTGGATCTTTTTAAAGAAAATTCCAGTGAAAAATGTCACTTTGTTGCAACTGAAAAGTTCTGCAGATGAGGATTGTTTTCAATGCATTTCTTAGCTTCAGAAAAAAAAGAGATTTAAAGCATAGTTTTGAAGTGGATGAAATGCCCTGTTTCAGCATTTTGAAAGTGAAACATTTTTGGTTTTCATTTTGAAATTACTTTCCATTTATTTTTTTCATTATATTATGTGCTATAAATATGACACAAAATCAAGGAAAATTGAGGCACGACATCTCTGTTTGTTAAAAGTGAACTGCTTTGAACTACCTGAAAGGGTATTACTTTTTTAATTTCCACTGCAGAGAACTCTGACATCTCCTGGATTTGCTCTATCTGGCACAATTTCAAAATCTACCAGGAAATGGGATTTTTGTCCTCCTCAGAACCCATGAGGACATGAAGTCTGTGACACTGCCCCCAATGTCACATGGGGCTGCTGTCCTGAGGAACTCTTCTGCTAAAGTGAAAATGTCAAATCAGAGAGATGCAAGGCCTGGGGAAGAAGATGAAAGACATGGTCCAAAGATGCCCAATCATATGTAGCTGTGCCCACTGGACACCATTTCCATAAACCTGCAGGTGTTTAAGTATTGGAGGAGGTGACCTTCAATTCCTGCTGAGTCTCTGTTGTGGGAAAATTTTAAATTCTGTCAGATGTTTGTAGGAAAGGCATAAGTAAAGCTGATCCTGCATTAACAGAGTGAGCACAGATGAACAACACAAGTTCTCCTTCAGCCCTGCAGGCTGATACCATTACTTGCTTGGGCAATGTGGTGCTGGCACCAGAAGGCCCCTGGGAAGGCAGAGGGACCACAGTAAGGAGAAAGGCAGGAAGAGACATGGGAAACTGAGTTTCAAAATGACACATACAAAAATGAAAGATAAGCAGAAGGGGAGCTGGCTGGACTCACAAGACACATCAGCCAAGAGAGAAAGGACATGACTCCTGAGGGGTCGAAACACAATAAATACTAAAAGCAAAACTAAATTCAGCTGAAACATTTGTCCATAATGGCCCTTGCACATTGCACGTATAATAAACTCTAAAAGAAATCTACTAAGAGTTATGCTTCTCACAATGAAAGTTTGTTCTCGAGTCCTTTGCTTTCTACCCAAGCAAAAATATCCCAATTCTTACTCATTCATATCTCAAGCATGGTTTAATGTGGTCCCCCTTCTGTGTTCATTTGCTTCCCTCCTGTTCCAGCAGCAGAGGCGCCCTGAGTGTTCACCAGGCAGGATCAAACCAGGGCTGTGGGTGTGTCCCTCAGATGGGAGCTGTCCCAGGCAGGGCACAGGGACGTTCACCACTGATCCAGCAGAGTTCAGGGGAGTTGGACAAGGACCAAGCTGCAAATTAGGCCTCATCTTTTGTGATGCCAGCTGCCAAACGTCTTAATAGCAAGCATTTCACTTTATCCTCGATTACAAGGGATGCAAAACGTTGCCTGAGAGATGTGGCACGAGGTGGAAAAGGTGCAGCTCCAGCTCTCCTGTCCCAGCCTTTCTCTGTGTGTTCAAACACCTCAGTAATGTTGTACCAAACATTGCACACAAGTGCTGTGGCCACAGGCGTGCGACAAGGGTCTCCTTGTAGTGTAAAGGTCACTGGGCACTTGCAAACCGATTTCAGCCAGGTGAAATGTATCTTGTGTTCGTACTGTGGTGTTTTCCAATGCCACACAGAGCCAGGATCTGTAGTCAGCAGGACAGAATGCCTGTGTCACAACTGCCCTCTCACCCCAGAGACAGCATGTCTCCGTGCCCTGTGACCTTCCTTACTATGACTGTCCTGGTGATCAGATTAAAGGGAACAAGGTGATTGGAGCCCTATCTCTGCTGACACTCTGAATTCCCGCTATTTACCAGCTTCTCTGTGAAAGGATTTCAGATTGCATTTCCGTATCTAGCATATGGAGACTTTCATTTATGTGACAGGTTGATTCTTTTATCAGGCGTTTATAAGGATTTACAATACCAGTGCACTCCTCATGCAGGACAGGATTTCTCATAGAACAAACACTGGCAGAGGGACGGGACGTCCTCAGAGCAGTTTTTCCTTCTCTTTCCTGTCCCACCTTTCCTAGGCTTTGCAAAGGCAGGTCAGTACAACAAAGGCTGTGAAAACACTAATGCTCTTCCCAAGCATTTTCTGCAGGGATGAGTGATGATGGATGCAGGCCTATTAAAAGAGCCGAGTACATAAGGCTCTCCTGTCCTTGTGAGATGGGGATACAGGCAGCCAGAAATCCCCTGCCAGCAGGTGAACAGCGATAGGCAAAGGAAGAGGAGAGAGGCACTGAACCCTGCAGGAGATCTGCAGAGAGGAGACAGATACTGGATTTGCAAAATAAAATCCTCCAGGACAGAGCCTGCAGGGCAGGGATTTCTCCTTTTTGACAGCCTACAGTGAATGAAGCACAAAATAGCCTGCTGTCTCTGCAGACAGCAAGGATATTTGGAGATGTCAAACTGTAGTACAGAGGATGCACAAGAGGAATGGAGACACAGCTAACTACCTCCCAGGCTTCTCATTTCTTGTTCCAAGTGGGAGATCCTGAAATCATGCAAGCTTTTCTTGTGTTCCTGCTGGACTGAAAAATACAGCTTTCTTTCTGCTTTGGGATAGCAGATGGAAATAAAGCTTATTTGGTCTTTGTTATCTGTCCTTGGTTCAGATTCAAAATTTCCTGGATTTAAAGCCCATGTATTTTCAGTCCTAGCAAGGGACAGGGGAATATCAGTGGACACAGCCAGGCATAAAGTCCAGTTTCCCATTTCTAAACTCCATGTAGAGGCAGTTTTTCAGATTCTTTCAGGGGTTTATAAGGACAGGTTATTTCTGCTGCATAGTTGATGATTTGCCTAATATAGCTTCAGTCTCATACTGAGATTTGCTTTCTGATTTGACTTTGATTTGACAGTTGCATTTGGTAGCCTACAATGATCAATAACACGTTTGCTTTGGTAATACAGTTTCTTGATTTTTAGTTCGAGTTGGTTAAGTGCCTTGATAGAATCTGTAAAGTGCCCAGAGGCCCATTAGGCTCAGTTAGGACCCCGGGAACAGCTCTTCAGGCAGAGGCTGACCTAAAACTGCCCTGCTCCCTGCTCAGCTGGCCACCTGGGGAGAACAGGGTGCAGTAAACCCTGTCATAGTCCTGCCCTTTCTGTATTCAAAAGCATGTCCTTGTGCAGACACTCAGTGAACTGGTTAAGAAAAGCAAGTCACCAGAAAGAAAAATCAAAAGAAATGCTTTTGTGCCAGTTTAGGTCATCAAACTGGCTGAGAGCATCAGGCATGCTGGTTCCAGGGGCAGAGCAGCATCAAAGCTGGGCAGATTTAGAGAACCAGCTACAGTACTCTACCAGCAGAGAAAGTTCCTCCAGGAAAATTACAATGCTGCACTAACTATCTATTTGGCTTTTCTCATTAAACATTAAAAGTGTCTTCAGCTGTTTTACCAGCACCTGATATTGCCACTTGAATTGTGAATGGCCACATCTACTTGGGGCTTAATGAGGTTTAATTAATTTATAGCCACACCTTACTTCCCTGGTATTAATTTGCCTGCAGATGCATGTGTTATCCTTAGTCTCATTCAGCTTGAAGGGGCAAAAGGTACTTCGAAGTGATAAATAAGAGTCTGAGCAAAGCTGGCATTGGGACGAGGAGGAGAGATTATACAGTGAGGGCTTGGTCACAGCACCCACTAGAACTACCACTAACTTGAGAGAGCAAGCAGTAAATGGGTTGTAAAGAAGGGTCTCATCCTTGGTCTACACAGGGCAGAGCAATACAGAGAGGGGAGCTGATGCTGCCTGCACAGGGCCCCTTCTGACACTGCAAACTGAGGAGACCTGTGCTCTTGAAAGTGAATGGTCTGAGCCTCCTGCTCTGTCCATATACTGCCGAACAGACAGGAAAAGAAAGGGGGAACAGGGGAGTGCTTCAGGGTGTTCGAGAAGGAGCAGCACAGAAAAGGCTGTGAAGAGTTTGGTTTAAACCCACTAGCATTGAAAAAACTTGCAGCCGAGTGCTAGCCATCCAATATGCAGGCACAGTTGGATAATGTTAAGGGTGATGGCTAGCTGCAAACAGATTCTGGGTGCCTGCTATTTTGCTGAGAATTGCCATGCTTTTTGGAGAGTTTAAATCAGAACTTTAATGGGCTTTTGATGTTGTTTTAGTTTGGTGAATAGTTTCCCGTTGTATCTGCTTATTCAGTGAAATAGCGAGGAAGCGCTGTTACAGTGGAAGATGACAAGAGACTATAGAAGCCTATCTCAGCTGCATTTGCACAGCAGAAGCCTTTAAAAATCACTGTGCTATGAACAAGGCATTTCCATATTTCACGGCTATTTTTGCTGGATGCCTAAAGTTGATGATACAGCAAAAAAAATTTGAATGAAGGGAGAAGGGAACAGCAGAAGGACTTTTTTCCCTTCTTTCCCACAATTTGCATCTCAGCCATGTTGCTTGGCAAAGCCAACAAAGCAAAGTATGTTGTGGCTGTAAAATGATAAGCACATGGGCTATGCTGAAGATGATTTCTCCCTGGTATTTGGTTAGGAAAATGGGGATTCATTTTGAAGTCGAACATGAGATTCTTTTTTTGCTTTGTTGCTCCTTTTTTTTTTTTTTCCCCAAAAACTTTTAAGGGCAGCTGTGTCTTTTGGAAGTAGAAGGTCAGAGGGATTCAGGGACACTGTTTTTGAATGTGTGCTCCCACTTAAACTTATGGCAACAGAGAAATGAACCCCTCTGTATGCCTGGATAGCCATCACTCCCAATACTCTGCTTACTTATCTAAGCCTGCGGAGATCTACCAGGCTCTATAGTTTTCATGGTGTAAGAAAGCATGCACAGAAAAAGTCAATAATAGGCAGGGGCAATCCTGCTAAATTCTGCTTGGTGAATCTGTAGGACATGGCACTAGACTAAGGAAGCTAAAAATAAGAAAAGGAAAACAGAAATGGAACGTCAAGGAAAGTTTCCTACTGTATTAGTCTGTTGTGTTTCCAGAGAGGCTGCTCAGGACTCTGGAATATTATGCCCTTGTGTGATGCTGAGCCCAAAATTATTGGTTGCTTTTCAAAGCTCCTAGAGTCTGGGTTTTTTTGGTTCTGTATCATTTATGCTAATTATCATCTGTGACCATTTCTTGGGCCCCTTCCATGTGTTTGACAGTCTCTGTCCCACTGTGAAAGACACAGTGTACACTGAAATGCTCTAATAAAATTGCATGTTCCTCTGTAATTAGCTCAGTTCTTATGGCTTCACTGAACAAGACAGGCTTGGGTTGTTTTTTTTCCCAAAGAAGGATTCGAAAAGACCTTGTGGACTGCAAATGGGAGACCAGCTTGTGAATGATGGAAAAAGATCCCATCCATGCCCAGGACCAGTGGAGACTCCCACTGTTCTGGGTGTTTTGAGCCTACCCTGTGACTAGCTGGTCATTTGGCACATAGCCCAGTACCCTAAAGGCCTTCCTTGTGCACCACAAAGTGCAAATGCCACTTAAAAGGTCTTTTTAACCCAGATGTAGTGAAGCATCTTGTCCTTGAGCTACCTTCAGCAGCCGTGAAGGGGATGAGGTTTTTCCTTTAGATCTGCAGACCAAATAAAAGCAGAGACCCGCAGTGTTTCACTAAAGGATTGAAGTTTCTCTAGTCTGACATTATTACAGTGACCACAGGCAGCCCTGGGCTGGATAAGGGGCTGCCAGTGGGGACATAGGTTTAAATGGCAGGTTGAGATGTCAGAATAAGGAAAGCTGTTTCATCCAAAACTTTGGACTCTGGGGCTCAGGCATGTCTCACACACCCCACAGAGGAACTGAGGTGGAGACCACAGCTCAGGGCTGGCTGTCAGAAAGTCAGCCAGATTGTCCCAAGTTACTGAACATCTCTATTGCTCACTTTCTCCATCCATAAAACAGGATTATAACACTTGTCTCAGATGGGTGTGTGAGGATCTGTGGCTGCAGTAAACCTTGCAGCTGTTGGCTGGAATACACCATACCAACACTCACTGTTGTTACTAGGGAGTAATTCTTTGCATATCACCCAATCAAACTGAAAGGGATTTTAGAAGGTGGCTCTGTGCCATAGAATTTACGGTGATGCTGGCGCCAGATAAGCTAATGGTTTGAACAAGTCTATCCTCTACTGAAGGCTGAAACACAGAAAAAGCCCATTTGATTGGTTTTTAATATTGGGAAGATCACACAATTTTTTTCTTCATATGCTTTTGGCTCTGGGAGCAGTGAAAAAGCATTAGAAGTACTCAAAACACTGGAAAAGCAAAGAGAACAGCTAACACTAATCTGACCCTCAACAGAACAGTGCAAACAAAGGCTGCTTTCATCAGATTTCTATCATGTTCATAGGAGAACTGGGAGCAGTTCTAGAAATAAAATCCAAAATATGGGATCTGTTGCAGATTGCATCTGCTGAAATACCTGCAGGAGTCAGCAACTCCTCCCACAGACTGGAGTTTGTGGAAACAACTAAAACTTTCCAACAGGTAAAACTTTCCTCGCTTTGACTGTGTTTAGGTCAAAATTTGGGGAATTACTGCAGTTTCCCCAGGCTAATAGCAAAAACCAAAGGATGTAAAGCCCATATGGAAACACAACTGCAAATAGGGTCATACTCTAACACAGATGTGTCTGGCACTAGAAGAGAATCCAAACCCACCGAAACCACTGGATCTTTCCCTCCCCTTCACAATTCCTGTTTCGATTCAAATCTCTCATGAGGCTAAAAGAGGAGAAATTTAAAATTAAGTCAGAGATCTGAACTCCCATTAGAGACACTGAGGTTGCTGTGGTTGTTACCAGAATAAAGTCCTGAGCTGCAATCATTGCTTACTCCGACAGGAGCTGGGCCCCTGTGCTTCAGCAAGGATTCACTGCCCCAGGATGGCTGTGGTATAAGGTTTAATCAGGTTAGCTGGGTTTTCTCTCTTGATTTCACAGCCTCCATTTAGCCCACCAGATTATAAACTTTCAACATGTAATTGAACCTGACTCAAGGAGCCAATTGTGTTACAGTGAGCTCTAAAAGGGGGAATGGCAAGGGCTAAAGTTTTCATTCAACGAATGCAATTTCTATGCGCAGAAATCAATTCAATTGACATCAGTTGAGCTTTAATGCTGAATTAAAGAGCTGCCAGGTTTCCCCCATGGGGCTTTTACAGTCCGGGTTTTATGAATTCATTAAAATGCACACACAAACTTTTAGGGAAATAGCATTACACTGTAATAAGAGCTACAAATCGACCATATTCCTCTGAGAGAGAAGTCTAATTTGAGTTGCCTAGTTGGCAAAATTGTTTTCCATCGCTTTGCATTTATTAACAGAGGGTGTCATATTTTCCCTTGTTTCCATTTTGGTTTCTAGCTGTTTGCTTAGCAGGGCAAAGCATCATGTTTAGAAATATCAAGGGGAGATAAAGTCTTTCAAAAGCAGGTGCCCACTTGGGAAGCTGTACTGCAGCTGAGGCAAACGATGCTTCAGGACAGCCAGGATGGTTGGGCCGGCAGTCTGAACGACTCTGGACACTTCCAGACTGATGGTCTCTGCCAACGGGAAGTTGGAGCCCCTCAGTCTAGGGTGGAGGAGATCAGCAGGATGTCCACAAAGACATCTGTGCTGAAGGAGAAACCAGCTTCAATGAGAGCTGAAACTTGATCTCAGGCCAGTGGAGAAGTGAGAGAGCCAGACATTTTAGAAGGATGTCTGGAGTTTCAGTGACCAGGTGAAGGTCACTGAAATTAATCTCACCAAAAGAAGTAGCCTTGCAGCAGCCCACAGCTTCCATTTTCTCTGCATTAACTGCAGGCACAATTAAACTCACAAATTTCACTTTCTTCTGATTTACTGACAATGGCTGGGAAGCTACAGGGGCAGCCACAGAAACCATGCCCATGGAAAAGTCCTTTGAACAGGTCAGCATCACTGGGCTGCCTCTGTGTCTGTGTTGTTGCCCTTCTCCTGTGGCACACATTGCAGCACTTGCTGATAATGAGCGTTCACAGGGTTTCGTTAAGTACGCTCTCTAATTGGATTGATGACCCTGGTGATTGGAGGTCTTGACCTATCCATAAAACAAATGGGACTTAGGAAGCACAATTTCCTCGTCCTGCTGTTTTCCTAGCATGACTTGGCTCCAGCTTTTGATGGATGAGAGAGTCTCTAGGGCTAATTCAGCTCCTGCAGAGAAGGCACAGTTGATGTCATTTGGGATGGTGAATTTTGCAATAGGGACACACGTGCCTGTGGAAGAAGACTCTAGAGACAAATCTGACAGGCAGCCAACCCTCTGTCGAGTGGTAATAGATAACAGCCACTGCCAACTCTCATTTCCAGGCTTACTTAGTGATGTGGAATGACTCCATATGCTCCAAACAGACCTGATCTCCCACTCTAAGGGGTCAGGAGGACCTAGAGACACAAGAGAAAGGGGCAGAGAGTCACCAAGGACAGGAGTCTTTGCTCCCGAGGTTGAAGGTATCTCTGCGCTGGATGCACACGTGGGACTCCCTCTAAGCAAACAAAACTAAATGGCACCTCTATCCCTAGTGGCAAATCATCCAGAGCAGCTGAAGGAGGCATGGCACAGAACAGACCCATACAAAGGCAATGCATCTGTTGGCTTCCTCTGCTCCATTCCTGAGATGCCAAAATAGCCAACAGATCACAGTGTTACAGCTGTGGGGTGTGCAGAGCACTAAGGAGTTATTTGTGTCACTTCCTCAGTGTTTGGCACAGACTGAGCTTCTTGTGGCCATTCACGAAGGGTCGTGAAGGGGAACCTACAAGAAGATTAATTCAAAGGTTGTATCTCTGAATATCTTTGAATATCTGGAAAACTATTACTTTTAAAGAGCAGATATTTTCATTTTCTTCAAATCTATGGGTTTTTTCCCCCAACAGGAGTTTGCATAAGACCAGGAAAAGAAATTCACTGCAAATTGCTGATGAGCCAGCTAAGATATTAGAGGGAGAGGGGGAGGAGGAGGAGTCCTCTCCGCCTCCTTTTTTTCTTTTCAGAGAATCATGCTGAGTCTTTCCAGGTGAAGATAAGGCTCTTTACACTTAGAGAACTCACAGGAGAAAAAGGGAAACAAGAGGTAACTAGGCCAAGCACTCTTACAATGAACCCTGGTGATCTGCATACCAAGAAGAAAATGTCCTTTACCCATATCCCAAAACACTGTGAATATCCAGGTGGAAAGTTCCACCCAAGCTGTCTGGAGACCCAGCAGCAGCAGGACTGGGACCCTTCTTTTTAACCTGTAAATTGACACAAATGGGCAAATTACAGACCCAGCAGGAGGGATTATGCCTGAGGCAGACAAGATGTGATTCATGCAGCAAAAGCATCAAGAAGGGGAAAGCTCAGTGCCTCCATTGCTTGCCCAATCTCTTTTCCCAGGTCAAGAAGCAAGCTCATTGGAAATCGTCGTAGCCTCAGCAGGACACAAAGCCTGCTGCTGGCCAAGTCCTGCAGGCAGTGGCAGAAGCCACGTGCTGAATCGGCTTTCCTGAGGCCACCTGGCTCACATGCCCCAAGCTGCCAACTCCAAATGGAAGGCTTTCTAGCCTGGAAAATCTTAGACACTTGTCAGTGCGATTGTATACGCAGAAAATGTCTGTGACAGATAGACTGCTAGATAGATCTTAATAAGAATTGTTCTTAAAACCAAATGTTCCAAGAACCTGGTCCAAAAGAGAAAAATCCTGTGAGTCTAAGAAAAATAAATCCCATTAAAAGAAATTTGGAAACAAACCCTAAAGACAGTTTGAAATGTGCAAACATTAATAGTGCAGGTTATTGCAGACCTCTATTTATTTGATCCCCCTCTCCTTCATACTCCCAGACATCCCTCTTTAGACCTGCTTGTGTCTGCACTGGACCATGATAATTCATTCCCTGGGAGACTTTCTCTAGAAAGAGAAGGAACAGACGGATTGGAAACTTCGGCTGCATCCTGGCTATCAAAAGAGATGTGCAAATAGATGGCGATTCCCGACGAGCAGCACCAAGGTTTCTATTTTCTTGTTCCGGAGTGTAACTCGGAGCCTTTCGCACGCCCTTTCCCCCCGCCGTGCCCCGGCTGGGGCTCGGGGAGGGCCGGGGATGCTTCACTCGCGGGGTGCGAGTGACACCCTGTGGTCACCTCTCCCCGGGCTCCTCCCGGACCGCCAGGGCTCGCAAAGAGCAAGGGATGGCAGAGCCATGGTTTCAGACGCCCGCCAGGGCATTCCTCTCCTCTCGGCATCTACAGGGTGGGGATTCTTCGAGCCGGGAGGAGGAAGAGGGGCCACCGTTTGGTTCAAAAGGCAAATGGCTCTCCGAGCCTCCCGGAGCTTCAGCCAAATCTGAGGCTTGGAGTGGAATCAGAGGTTGATTCCTTTTAACCTGCTGCTCTCCCGCCCATGTGTTTGCCTGGCACGGCAGAGCTCAGCACCGATGTGATCCCGGGGTCACCCCGTAGCTCTGGCTGGTGGACTCGGCAGTGCAGGGGTAATAGCTGGACAGATCTCAGAGGTCTTTTGCAACCTAAATGATCCTATGATTCTAAGGGTGTCTGTGCCTGTGAGATTGCCAGTTGTGCTCAGAAAACTGTGGAAAGTTCAATAGTTTGGGCAAAGGCTGGAGAATCACCTAAGCAAATGCAAAGTGCAGCAGAGAATCACCCATCTTTAATCCACATCCCGACTCCCAGAGCGGTTCAGGCACACACAGTGAAAGCAGCATGATGGAGATGCAGGACCTTAAATACAAAATGCTCCCAATCTCACCAATAGCCAGACCTGGATGCATTCAAGGTTTAAGTAGAAGTTTGCTCAGCTCAGACCCAAGCTCCACCTCTGCAAATGTTTCTTTTCATGGATAAGTGTGTATTTGGATTGTTAGGGTTTTTATTTTTTTGGATGGCATAAAGAAATGAAGACATCTTATTCCCAACACATAGATGGAATCACCCAATCCACCACTGTATAATTATGAGGGTGCAGAACATTCTGGTTTGCTGTTGAGAGCAGAGAGGAAAAATATCTCTTACAGGAGGAAGAAGAACCCAACACTGCAATCACATAGTTGCTGTATTACTTGTCTGGATCAAGTATTGTTTTGTTCAAAATGTCAAATTCTGGATGTCTGTGTTTCAGCAATCCAGATAGTAGTTGCTTGAAAATCATCCTTCTGTCACTGAATTTCCAAATTACAGGGAAAAAAAGCAAGTGAAAGGAACTCTGCCTTTAGGTTTGGCAACTCCTTCCAATTCAGCAGCAGACCAACAGTTTTCATACGAATTCACTTACACCAGCACAATTAGATGTTTATGATTTTAGGTTTTCCTGCAGTAGGAGGGAGAAATGATTAATCTCCTTATTAGGGATGCGTGGGAAGAGATAGTTCAGTGAACATCCATATCTACTGAATTTCCAAATTTTGGGGTACCTGCCCCTCCTGACTCTTTTACAGCATTCCTCTCAATTGGATAATTTTAGATCTTTGCATACCTGCTAATAACCTCTGCAAAAGAAGGTGGGGGGAAGTATATTTCAAATTTGCATACATTTGCATACATTTGCATACATTTCAGCACATTCCCTCAGAGGTACGTGCCCTCCCACTACAAAGTGATTGTCCACCAAACTCTAATGTGAAAGTGCTACTATCTTCCTGTGTTCATCCATGAACACAGGCAGGATGGGAGAGTCACAAATATTTACAGGCTAAACACTCAATTTCCACAGCTCAACATCTCAGTGATGGAGCAGGTCGGCCTGGAACACAGGTTATGAAATAATTTCGTATCTCTTTGCTCTTACCTGTCCTACAACACAAACCAAAGGCAAAGCCCTGCTGCGGGTTGTCCCACACAAGCACTCGCAATTCTGCCTCTGCAGGGTATCTGTCCACAAACCCATCTGAAATTTATGGGGTGTTCACCAAACTACCACAACTCTACTCCTCCTTCCACAGGTGTGAAAACATGGAGAAAAAAGCTGCCAGGCTTGTAAGCTCCAGCAACCACATATAAGCACAACCAGTCAAGAAATCCCAGAGGCTTTGGTTCTGCCAGGTATTTTCCAATAAATAGCCCAATTCAATCGTTCTCCATCTTAAGACTGATTATGAAGGACCATTTCCATGGTTCAGTCTGTAGTTCAGTGGTGGTCCTGGAGGTTGGTGCATCAGGTTCCCAGGAATCAGAAGACTTGGTTTTCACTGGAAATCGAAATGCAACAAAAACACAGCCCACCCGCATCACCATCTTCTAACCCTTCAGGTTATGCGAATCATCTTCCTAATGTAAATAGCTTCAGTAATTAGGATTGTTGAATATACAGTACCAAGGAATGTGCAGTTCATTATTTTTTCAATGAGAACATATTAAATTATGCCTTTTGATATCTCTTTTTGAAATGTGGATTATCAAATTTTTATGTGCTTGGATGTGTGTGCTGACTCTGTCCATACATAGCAAATGCACTTAAAATACTAACATTTCCTCGTAATAGCTTGATTGATGAGATTTTGCTTTAAAAAGAGGAGGAGAGGGAAATCAGATAAAAGAAGCTGGCTTGGGGGATTTTGATAGGAATATTCGTAAATCACGATTCACCCAGCTATCAAATGATCCAGGAAAGGATTGAGCCCCTTCTGAGCAATCAAGGAATAAAATTGGTTGCTGTGGACCCTCACCTGCTGCCAAGGGCCTTAGTTGCTGCTGCTTGAATGAAACCACTGCTTTATAGCAGGTGACCTTTCATCCCCAAAATGCAGCAATACAGGAAAATCACTCTGCTTTGTCACAGGTGCAGCCTGTTTTGTATGGTCACTCCTCCAGCAGCTCTGTCCCTGAGGCCACCACGTCTCAGGTTGACCCTGTACTGAATTTTAGCAAGTAATGAGCAGAGGAGATGGGACATCCACATAGGGTGTTATTCTTCATAGAGAATCACTGTCCTTAGATAAAAACATACCACATCTGTCAGGTTTCTCTCCATTTGTAGGAAGGACCAAATATAAGGGTTCAGCCTTGGAAATGAGAGGTGTCCTGTCTTAGAGTTGCCCTGGCTGCTAAACAGATGGTGCATTTTGAAGGAACTGAAGCTCCAGTAATTCCCCTCATGCTGCAGCCTCCGATCCATCACCCTTTAGCTTTTAACAGCCAGAGGGAGACAAGCATAACTGTGCTTCAGAATAGGGGCTGGAACATTAGTAAAGCCAACCCAAATATAAATCCAGCACCATCAGGTCTTTCCCTGCAGCTATGCACTGTCTCCCGTGTGATTTTTAGGCAATATTTTCCAATCTACTTTCTGATAACACCATCGTCAAGTAGCACTCAGGACATTATCCCAATATTAACACGCACACAAAACCCCTCTTCCTGCAATCAAGTATTTCCTTTCCACCAAGAGAGCTACCAGGTTGTGGGCACATCTGTTGGCTTGTTTATACTTTAATGTCATCCAAATAACAAGGGCATCAAGAAAAAGAAAACAAAACACAGAAAACCCTCTAGTGGGGTTGGTGCTGCTGTGTGTACCTATGGTAACTACTGTGAGCATTAAGATGAAGCACTTCAAGCATGAATAATAATAAAAAAAAAATCTAGAAGATAGATTAAAGCACCACAGCACTTTGTAATAGTATTTGTAATGCAGATAAAGCATTTGTACTCTAATTTCCAGCACCACTAACAAAATAAGTAAGTGTGCTTGGATTGCATTTTTCTTTCAAAAATGGTTCAAAAATTATTCATATTGAAGGAAAACAACTTAAACTGGATTTAGAAACACAATGCAAGCGGGAAAGTTGCTCGCTGTTATCAGCATGACAAGAGCAACCTGTTCCTTTGATAAATGGTGCTTGAAGAAAGACACAAAGCTCATCTGCTTTGTGTTTTAAGTTTAATTAAGTAGTGAATTAATGTTTGCAAAGTGCTTTGAGATCCTTCATCAGACAGAGCGCATACAAGTGCAAAGTGCTTTCAGCATGAAACACATTTCCAGGAGTTGTACTAACCCATTTGTGTCTTTCTGACAGCCTTATCTGCAGCCTGAAGTGGTCAGGGATAAGATCCCTGCTGACTTCAAGGTGTATCAGATCAAGCCTGCAGGACATGAGTCTTGATTTAGTAGGCAAGTCCCCCAGAACAGAGCTGGAATACTTCCACACTTAGAGTCAGGCATGTATTTAAGTAGCTTGCTTTAGAGAGTATATTTTTATATGCGTGCTAGTCACTGAGTCATAGAGCTCAGGGCCAGGAAGGGCCATTAGCACAGCTCGGACGACCTCCTGTTTATTTCAGGCCATTACATTTTACCCAATGTCCCCCTGCGAGTGTAACAACCTGTGTCTGCTGAAACAGATCTTCCAGAAAGTGCTTCCAGGCTTGCTTTAAGGCCAGGTGTATATAAGGATTCTACCACTTTCTTTGGACTAGTGCTTAATCAGCCTCACTGCTTAAAATGCGAACCTTATTTCCTTATGTCTCCTTTAAATTTATTTGCCTTCAACTCCTGGCCATTAGTTCCCAGCTCTACCTTTCTGCCCTGGACAGAAGAGCCCTTTAGCAGACAGAAATTTGCTGCAGAAACATTTGCTAAGGTAGCATTACAGAATGCTTGAGAGTGGATGATCACTGCTTGGGATAAGAAAGGAATTGAAAGAATTAACGTTAGTCTATAGGGTGGTAGGTCTGGTACAGAGACATCTGTACTCCAAAAATGCCATAGCCTAGAAGGACAAAAACTGTCAGATGAGGGAAAAGTAAGGCCAGGAATATGACTGCCATTGGAAAAGCATCTTCTTAGCTCTGTTTTATTGCCACTCCTTTGCATTGAGAAGGCTGGAGGTGTTACCAAAAATCAGTAAAAAAAACCTACTCCTTAACAGAGGTATACAAAAAGCTTATTTTCTGGACAGTTACAGCCTGTGTCTTGGCAACACTTAGTTCCCAGGAGGAGCAGCAGAGCAAGGACTGAGTCACTGAAGAAAACCTGGAACCCAGCAGGGCTGAAGTGCCACCATATTTCCATGCCAGCATATAAGTTCTGGGAGATGTGGGTAACTCTGGGCCCAGCTTCGCAATATTGCCCGTGCTACAGGAACACATATTCAGAGCACACAGGAACTGCATTTGGCCCATCATTCTGGCAGGCAGATGAAGCACAGTGATGGGGACCTGCTGGAAGTTAGAAGCTGGATCCCAGCTCAAACCTTTAAACCAAACACGTTTGGAAAGCCATATGCCGCCAGCCCAGGCAGTGAGGAGAAACCGTCTGTTTGCTCAGAGCCCGGTGCAACTCCCAGCATGGCAACGGAGATGGAAGCTGGATGGGGCCCCTGGAAAGTACCTCTTCTTCCTTACTTTGTTATTATGTTTAGGCTCTCCTCATAAAACCTCCAGTGCATGCAGGCGAAGAATTTGTGAACAGACAGAGGACACTCATCTGGTGTTTCCAGGTCTGGATACCTGACTGCTCCATGATCTCCTGCCAGCACTTTTGAGCCACAGCAAGTGAGTATCATTAGCAGCATCTCCAAGCCCCAGCATAAGAGCTTTGTTTGCTTTACTGTTGGCTTGGTAACAGCTGCTATTGCTGTTTGAGGTGGCAGGAGGGCAAAAAAAGTGCTTATTGCTTCAGAGCTCTCCAGGAAAGCCTTGCAGCATCCTTGGCAGGGTTTAACAGAGACCAGGCACTCTCTGGAGCAATGGCCAGCAATGATCTCAGGTAGTGCTCTTTGCTGCTGGAGCAGTGTCCCCATTTCCTCCACACAAGGCTGGGGCAGGGGCAGAGCCCAGGGCTGGGCTGAGGTACCTGGAGCAGCAAAGGAGCAGCTGGGAGCAGCCACTGGACACACAGTCCTGACATATTCCCTGTGTGTAACAGGGCAATGATGTGCAGCTCTGCCCCATCCTGACCTGGGAACACTGAGGGTGACACAGGTGTTCAGGCAGTTCCTGAAGCAGAGACCCATGGCTTTTTCATGTTCAGTGGGGCAGGTGATAGGAGACCCATCCAAAATGCCACTTGCCTCCCTTTCTCAGTGCATCAGCCAAGTCAGACATCTGGAAGGAAAACTGGGGTCTGTGTTCAGATTTTACCAACAGCTCTGTGTAATGCAGCATGTAATGCAATTACCACCCACCTTTAATATGCTTTAATACAGCAGCCTGCATGAAATCCAGGTCTAGGTCTCATTTTTAGTATGGTTTGGGTTTCTCTTCAGTGACAAGCACTTATGGACACAAAAGCTGCTACTGAACATCACCTTTCTGTCTGTGATGGCAGGAGGAGATGAAGCTGTGACTTCATCCTCAGCTTAAAGCCTTGAACTTCAGCATTGCAAAACCACATTAGGTTCAGGTGACAGAAATGCTTTGCAGAGAGAGAAAGAGTTTTTTTCTGGGTGATTTTTTGTTATGCCCTCACTCTGCTGCTTCCATCTGATTAAAACCAGGATATTGCCAAGTTTTCCAGAGCACTATTTCTAATTCTCTTCTCTCTCCCCTGCAACTCTCTGACTCCCTTGACCTGCTACCATAATGGGCTTGCAGGGAAAAGCAATTGTGGGAACTCTGGGCCTTTCTGCTTTGTGAAGGACAGGACTATCTCCGGGCTGCCATTCATCCCATCAGCCAGAGCCCAAGGAAAGCACAATTTGCTGCAAGCCGATAGCAGCACGCTGACACTTAACGGGATGGGAACGTGCTCCAGCCTGACAAGGAACAATCACACATCGCATTAAAGGAAGAAAGGGGACAGGGAAGAGAGAGGGAAAGAGGTAGAGAAGGGGAGAAAAAGAAAAAAAAAAAAAGGATGGTTAGCTATTCAGAAAATGCCCTGTAATTTGGGTGTCAGTTCTAAAATGTTAGGTCAGATGTTTTGATTGAATGTCAGTAGGAATTGTGTGCTGGAGAGTCATGCTTCCCATTTTACTGACAGAGCAAACTAATGGGAGAATATTCCAAAGTGACTGATTTTGGTGCCAAGACTCTTTTACTGATATCTCAAAGTAGCACAGGAAATGTCACTGCATGAATAAATATATTTTTCTCATGTTATTTAAATAAATATAGATATAAAAAAGATTGAAAGTAAACTCAAACTCAGCTGGAAGAACAGCTGAGCCCCTGCAGCCCACCAGCCAGAGCTGGCAAGCCCATAAAATAAGCAAGTGTCTTTTTTATTCTTTTTCCTTTTTTTTAACTCTCCCAGTGAGATCAACTTGATGATCTTCCCTCTACAGCCCATGTCTCTTTGGAAGAACAGCACTGTTAATTTGCTTTCTCACATGACTGGATGTAATACAGTTCTATAACCTTTTAACATTTTGCTGCTTGCATGGCATACCTGTGTCTTACTTATTGCTCATCAAATTATGCAGGGAACTCAGAGCCCTGCTAAGATGTCTTAAATACATCTGCATCAAAAATACGATTCTGTAATCCAGGCAGCACAAAATCATTATCACAGCCTCATCTGCATATTAGGATTCTTCTCCCAGACTGAGAATGCAGCACTGGAATAGCCAAGCATAAAAGAGATGGAGAATTTTCCTCAGGTGGTGCCTCATAAATCATCAGTTTTCAATTCACAGATTTTTTTCTCCTCTGGATTTCCATCTATTTATTTATTTATCTCTTTCCAGAATACAGAGTAATTAATATTATCTTCTCTGCAGACAGGAAAAAAATAAGAAAGGAAAAAAGAAGATATGTTGCCTGAGCACATTTACTGTGTCCTCTCCATTTGAGCCTGTGTGGATAGGGATGTTGTGGAGCAGGAAGAGAGTGGTTTAAGTTTTGGCCAAGAAATTCTGAGTTCTGGACATGGCTCCTACCTCTACTCCATATGCCCTGGGCGACCTCGAGCAAATTCACCAAACCATCAGGACAACTTCAATGTCTCTGACTTTCAGTGGGACACACTTCTCAGTTCGGGCACTGGCTCCTAAATGCAGATGGCTGCCTTAGAAGTCTTTACCTTTTATCACTCTGTGCTTTCCCCTCCAACCCTGAGACTGTCTAAGTGTGCTTTGGGCTTTTGCTGTTCAGGGCATAGACTTTTTCCCTTTGAATGCCTGTAAGGTGTTTAGGAGGACAGGCTCCCCATTGGGACCAGCCAGCTTCACTGTATTCAGAAAAGCAGGAGACATGGCATCCTCAAGTGTTTCATAGCTGGCAACAAAAATAAATATTTCCTCAACCTGCTGGTGATTTCCAGTGGCTCTGCTTATGGGTGTCCAATCTGAGAAAAGTTAAGGTGACCTGATTTAGGGACAGTAGATTTTCAGCACTTTTGGTAAAGCTGAATGCCAAAAAAATTTCTACTGGTGATTGAAATTGTAAGCCAAAGCTTTTTACTTGCAAATCTCCAGTTCAATTCTGGCTCAGGCAAGCAGGCACTGGGAGTTGTTCCTGTCTGACAGTTGCATCAGTGGCATCTGGAAAATGAGCTGCTAAGTTTCAGCTTAATTTCTAGTGAATACATTACTAAAAACCCATTCAGTGCATACATCCTGGTACCTACCAACCGCAATTGCCTATGAATCATCAGGGATGCATTTGTACAAACGATGCTACCACAAAAACAAATGGTAGTGATTGCATCATCCTTGCCTCAGCACAGAAATCAGACACTAAATCACAAAACCCATTTTGTTTCTTGAGGCCAAGAGCACAGAAGGAGAGGAAACAGGCCCAGATTTTGGAATCCAGAGCTAGATAGGTTTATCAAGCCTATGAGCTGCTCCTGAAATATTGCCGAGGAATGCTTTGTGGACTGACAGAGGAAATGGCCTCAAGGGAAGGCAAGGAGAGCAAATTAATTATAATGTTGAAGTTAAACTGGAACAAAAGCAAGTGGAGGCAGAGCCAACTGTGAGTCCAACAAACCTCTCTAAAGGAGGGATTTTGCAGCAATTAATAGGGACTGTACCCTGATAAAGGTTACCTTGTCACTGCTAACACTATGTGATTTTCCCCCTATATCCATATCTATATCGTTTGTCAGGAATGAACTTTAATAAGATTATGCTGTCAGAACTCATCATCAGAGTGACCACACACACGGTACAGTAGATGCAGTGCAAAGATCTGCTTTGATTTCCTTCTCTGAGGTGCCAAACTAGTTTCAAATATGCATTAGAGCCACTGGCACCAAGACAAGTCACGCAACAACATGGCAGGACTCCCCTCGGGAGCCTTCACTCAGAACACGAAGGAGAGGTGCAAAGACAGGCTGGTAAGAGGTGAGATACACAGATTCTGGTCCCAGCTCTGCTAACAGCTTTTGATAATTGTCTCAGGCTGGCCGGGTCATGATTTTTCCAGTGGAGCAGTTTCATGTGTGAAAATGCCCACACAACTGGATCCTCAACTTGGCCAAAAATTGCAGTGGTGGAGCACAGTGAGGTGGGGGACCCCTATCAAGCCTACACCTGCACAGGGGAGTGCAATCTAGCTAAAAAACTCACCTCAGCATTTGGAGTCAAAAATGATCATGTGAGTGGATGAAACTTGTACCTTTTATCCCCCTGAGTCTTCACGTCCTTTTCCATCTTCCTCCCCCTACACATATTTAGAAAATGGACAGAATTTTTAGCTACTTCACCAGATTACCTTTGAAAATGAACTAATGCTTGTAAAGAGCTCTGTGATTCTTGGATGAAAGGTGCCATAGGCGCAGAGATTATAATTAAATTGCTAAACAGTGCAGCTGGATTTACTCAGAGTGCTGCCAACAACTGCGTGCTGTGCTTTCAAGCAGAGCAACACACACTTCCAACCAAAGGGACAAACATGACCCACATTTGTGCCCTCAAGGCTGTTTGGAAAAAGAGCAACCAGCAAACTTCATTAAGTTTAGAAGGCTGCTTAAGGAAACAGAAAACTCCTTAGTAGTTCTTTGGGGCCACGAGAACACTGAAAGCCACCTCACATGACCCATCACAATATTAGGTGGAGGTGAATATTGTTTTATTCAGCACAGGAGACTGAACTGAGTCCTCACTCTGCTCTGTGAAAGAAGAGCTCAGTGAGGCCATTTAAGCTTGTATAAGACACTGAGTAGGCTGGCTCTGTTCTACCTTCCAGACACCATTTTTCATGAGGTCTCCTCCAGCAGGCTGGGGGAGAGGTGCCACTTGCAAGTCTTCAGAATTGCATCCTGCCTATCAGCCATCCAAAGTAATTTTGGCTGCTATGGAAAGGTGCAGTCACAAATGTTTGTAGCCCTGATCTACCACCCAAATAATAAGAAGATGTATGAGGTCAAGTGGCCACCAAAGCATTAAGCAAATCATCTTCCTGACGTTCTTTCTACAGTCAGTTGCCCATGATGTTGAGCACATTATTATGATCTGAATTAGTGTTTGCATCTATGGAGAGGTAAAGCCTGAAAATACCTTTAGTGTGACCACTTAAACTCACGGGAAGTTCATTACAGCCCAGCCTGCAACAGCCCAAGATGAAGAGAGTAATGTGCACAGTCACAGTGACCGTCATGGCATTGGCATGACAAGCCTGCTCTGATGCTCGCTCCTTCTCCTCTACTCTAACCAGACTCCTAAGAAGTGTTCCCAGTTTTTCCTCCGGGCATTCCTAGCTCCTACAGGGAGGAGAGGACCACTGTTGGGTGCTCAGCACTTATTGGTACTGAGGCTTTAGATGAGTCAGGGATATAGAAACAATAGGAGCCTCCGAAGCATTCATGCATTGCAGTGGTAATATAGGGTGGAGGAAGTGATAATATCTGTCAGATTCGTGTTTATTAACCATTTTATAATCACAATACACGCAATTACAGTTTGACAAGACACTGCCAATGTGAACAACATCTGGAAGTGTACTGGGGTCTTCAGAATGAGTGCAGTTTCATTTCCATTATTTGCTTCTGCTGAGAGTGGCAGTAAACTGTAGTTAATAAAGGAAAGCCAGCTTTTATGGGCTAGGAAGACAGTAAATATATGCAAAATGGTTTGTTGAATCTAGCAGTGGGGTGCCATAAGAGGCTTCATAAAGCAGGGATAGAGTTTAGCATCATTCTTTTAGGGCTGGGAGTGATGCAGAATAAATCTCTCTTGAGTCTACTTACTGACAGCCCCAGTTCAGATGGTGTATACACAGGCAGTGCTTCTTTCTCTGCAGAGTTTCTGGTAATCACTGTTAATGCCATTCATCAGATCACTAATCATTTGAAACAAGAAGCTGCAGATATTAAGACAGAGATTCAGAACAAGATAAATAGCACAGATCTCTCCAGGGACAGGAAGGAGGTCTGAGCCCACTGATGCTGCCTGGTACAGCATGGGGCTGTTTGCCTTCCTAATCTTTATTAGGATAGGAGCTACTCTACCCTGGCACAGTGAAGGAGGCAGGAAGCTTGAGAAGCCTTCCAAGGACTCATGGACCCAGGGGTAGATGTGGCCAGCCCCTGACCATGTCTGTCTGCAGAGGATGGGGTAGAATAAATAGAATAAGCCTCCCCCATGGCTATGCCCTACCAGACTCAAAGTCCATGTGTTTTGCAGCAGTTTGGCTACTGAGCTGCAAATGCCCATAGCCACACATGGCATCACCTCAGCAGCCTTGATGGGAAACCAGGATTCCTAAGTCCCACATCACTCTTCTGGCCCAACCTGATCCTTTCTGTTGATGACACAAACCCAAGAGCTGAAGCAATGCCATTTTCTCTTGCCGCTGGGGAGGGTTTAAGAGCAGCTGCACGGGCAGAAACTGTGGTTCTGCTGATGGCCACTTGTGTCTCAGTTTATCACTTGTGGTCCTGGAAACATGTCCTGAGTTGTCTGAAACAATTCATTTTTCTGCTCAGAGCAAAGGCAGTGAAAAGGTTATGCCACTGCGGTGCAAATTTTCCTTGTAAATCAGATCCAGAAGTCAATGCCTGGCAGCCACCTTCTCTGACTCTGTTAAAATCCTGCAGCGAGGGCACGTGCCTGCACGTGTCTACATATGGACTTACATGGCACTTTGGGATGTGGGTCTCTGGCTGGATTTGCACATACTACCAGTGTCAGCTTCATCTCATCTGACGATGGCATTTGGTGCTCTTGGCATGAGACATTTTGTGGTACAGGATCTGCCATTTTAATACAGGCTCACCTCAGAGGGGTTGGAAAATGGGGAGACAGAGCAGCACAAATGCAGGACCTAGGGCCTCTGAAAGGCAGGATCTGACAAGATAACAAGCAACAAAACTGGATGTGCAGGGGAGGAGGAGGGGAGGAGGCAGAATAGACTCGTGGCTTGATCTTGCCCAGAGCTGATTTCAACAGACTCCATGGGAGTCAGGACTGTTCCATACTTAACAGTGGGAGTTCAGGTAATTGTGAGACTGAACCTTACAGGAGACCACGACTTGCCAAAGGGGAAGTCAAATAACATCAAAGCAATCAAAGGAATTCTTCAGGAATTACTGAATGAAATTCTATGGCTCAAACAGGACCTTAGGCTAGATTAATTACAATTGGTGCCTGTAGATCTAAAATCTGCTCACATATAATGTCCATTTCTATTTCATTCTCACTTCCAAGATTTGGTCTTGAAATCCAGATCTGACTGAAGCAAAATGGGGAACAGAACAATGAGAAGGAGCAGTGCCATGTGATGTCCTTAGAACAAAGTCTGTCTAGAGACAGGGAGTGTGAATACCTTTGGAGCAGATGGGTGAGGGCAAAGTCCTGCCTTCCTTCAGTGAACAAATGGAGACAGAGCCAAGCAGGCTGGTGAGTTGGCTCCAAAAGCCTGGGTGTAAACAAGACTAGAGATACCTGCATAAACAGATTCTGTCTTGCTAAATTCCTTAGCACAGCCCAGAGACCCAACACAACCACCAGTGGGGCTGGTTCCAGATCAGTCTCTGCTGTACACCACAGCACAGACCAACATCACAGCCATTATCTCACCAATCACAGAACAGCTGTGGCCCCCCAGGTCTCCCCATCAGATTACATCCCAAGCAGAAGGCAGTTGTGAAATCCTGCAGCTCTGCAAACACTCATTTAAGGAGTAATGAAGGACAAGGTGTGCACACCAGCACTCCTCGGGCAAAAGCACAACTCAGATCTTGCCTTCAAGACATTTTTCAGCATAGCCCTGAGCCTTTCAAGTCCTATCTGAGCTGAGGAATCGCCACTGTTATTCTGAGGATCTCTTCGGGGCTGTGCTGGTAAATGCTTCATTGTATTGGCAACGATTCAATGAATTGTCTAATCTTTCTCAACTGATTCACAGAGAAAGGATGGAGAGAGTAATTTTTGTTTTTAATCTCCTTTTTCTCTAAGCTTCTTTAAGAGTGAGTCCCCTCCTCTCTCCCCTCTTCCAGCACTCAGCTGCACTCACATGCACACACTCACCCTGGACCTCAACACCAGCTTCCCCTGGTACAGAGTGGGTGCTGCATCACTGCTGGTGGAAAACATCTCTGAACAAAAATATCTGGGAGATGGTGACCCTTTCTAGAGCAAACAAGTGATTTGCTTTCATTTTGGGTGAAGTGCAAGCCAGTGAGCTGCTATGTTAGCTTTCGGAGCTCGAGTTCCTCCATATCTTCCCCAACTGCCTACCAAAAAAGCCTTGCAAAGCATTTGCATAATATCAAGGTTGCTTCTCCAGATGGCTAAAGCAGTCCTGCATGTTTCTTTTTAAAAATTCCCAACTGTTGCTGTCCATTTCCTAACACCATGCTGCAGAACAGCATGTAAACCTCAGCCCCTCTGAAGATAAAAGTTTAGCTGTGCGTTGGGTGTAGTTTATGCACACGTGCATTGTCCTGACGAAGTTAATATCCACAGCCTGTATGTCTGCAGCTTACTGGGAACGTTCTTCTCAATTAAATCCTTATGCAGGCAAATAAGAAATTCTGCATTTCTCCATTTCAAAAGCAGAAGGTGAAGCAAGCCCTCAAAGCCTTGCTCAGGAGCCCCATGAAGTGGTCTGACTTCCAGGAGGGGCTGAGTACCTGGCCAGTCTGATGTAATATCAAGGGCTGGAAATCACACAATTCTGATGAAGCATGGTTTGTATTAGACCTAGAGAGAGGTCTCTTCAGCCTATCAGCACAATGGGGAAGCCAAGGTTATACTCCAAGACAGTGTATAAATCTTCCATCTGCCAAAATTCAGTAGTATTGGATCCCGAGCTTAGGTTTAGCTTCATTCCAGAATACACACACAAATGTAACAACAGTAGGTAAAAAAACCAGCCTGATGGGAAAATGCTCATCATAATTTACCCTTCTAGGAGAGCAAAGAAAGAATTTTTCTTACTCTGAGCTATTAGAAAATTGGCTTAATGGAACTACTAATTAAGCTAGTCTTCTTTCTCTGAATCATCAGCTACATTGTAATTTCTATCAGACAAAAGGGTCCCATGGTTCATCTGGTGAGGTCAGAGAAAGGATATTGAAAATTATTGATGTTCTTTTATGACAACCTCTATCCTCCGTGCTGTTTGACCCCTTCCTGTGTAGTTTCCCTGGTTCCCTCCTGCATTCCTAAATTTGGAAGTTATGGCTTTATAGCATGGGTCCTGTCTTAAAGCTGTTTTCTAAATGGGAAAGATATATAAGTAAAATAAAACATCCAAAAACTAGGAACTATTTTTACTAGAAGTACCAGATCCATCATTATGGGTGTTTTTCTAGTTTACTTACACTATATATGTCCTCCTAATAATCTCCCTCAGGTGAACTGGAAATGATTCCTTAAGTCCCCTCCTAGAGACATTTAGGATATTTATGATGAATGAGCTTCCAAGAGCTCAGATATTTAATTTGCAGCTACCATGGTTAGTGATGATTAAGACCCTTTTGTTTTTACAGTGTCTCTTAAATAAAGTGCAAACATGTCCTGTCCAACTCCATTGAAGAGTGAGACACACAGGAATGCTAATGGAATTACTCAGAAAGATTCTGAAACTGGCCAGGCACAGAGTAAATACACATGAACTCACATATATACACGCATGCATGTGTTGGTGCATGTGCAAACAGTGCACCCTTACATGGATATAGATGTATAGGCAGTTATGTGTACTCCTGTCTGGCCTTGACTACAAGTTGTCTCAATGTCTGGGGATTTCCACTAAAATACCAGCTTGATTTCCCACCAGAAAACATGGGAAAATTTAATCAACCTGTCTGGGTACTCTATGAATATAATTCCCTATTCACAACTGCTGAATCAAACAGATAGGTCTAACCAAACAGTACCTGCTGGGAAGGCACATGAGAGATGGGAGAGGAACAGAATAACTGGCAAGAAGAAAGCCTGGTTTGCAAACAGTCCCTTCACAGCACAACCCCCCCAAAAGGCCAGATGGGCTTGTTCCTCCTGTGATTGCACCACACAGAAGTTCACTGAGTTATATGGGGGTTTTAGGGAAGAAAATTGCACTGCAGCTTGAAGCAAAAGAAGATTTCCCCATCAGACATTTCTTTTAGGTCCTTCCCCCAATTTCCACTCCTATAGGATCCTATAACAATGCCTATCAGAAATCCCAGAAGTTTATTCAAAGCTCTGTTTTTCCTCATTCCTTGGCTCACCACTTCTGTTCTCTGCCTGCAAGCTGCAGATCACATGAAGATTCCCCAGGCTTTTCATAATACAATTTTATATTCTGTATTTCCTTGACTGTACAATCCAGCTGACTTTAGCAGAAATTGCCCCAAAATGTTGCAGACCATGAAATGTGAATTTTCCCTGTGAAGTGACTGTCTATTCAGTCTCCTTACTTCTCACCAGATATCAAGGCAATACTTTTATCCTTCTTGTTTTCTGCTCCTCAAGTGCTCTCCAGATGCAGCTGATCTTTTCTCCTAAGCTTCAGTCCAGCAGACAAATATCTACATTACACACATCCATACATCTATATACAGCTGTGAGAATTAGCAAATAACTAAATAAACAAACAGAAAAACCTGTTACACACTACAACTGCTTCATGAATTTATAACATAAGGTGGCAAAGCATTATAAAATCTGTAAACTATAAAGAGGGTTACACAACCCCATTCATTTATCATGTTACGATGAGTAAGTTGTGCACCAGGCAGGAAAGAGAAAACCCACACAGTTGGAGTGTGCATATGTATTTCTGAGGCTCACACTAGAGAGCCTTTTATAAAACACACACATGATTTGAATTCCAAAGCAAAAGCACTGAGAGGCAGTGCATGGGCTAATATTGTTATAATGGTCTATGCAGAGCTTAGGAAGAATGGGCACTAGCTGACCACCTTTATTGAAGAGTACTTCCAAACACTCCACGTTTCTGCACAGTTCAGAGTCTGTCCATTTAGAAGCTGAGCTCCAGCCTACACCTACAAAAGTTCTTCTTGGTGTTGTCACAGAAATGGCAAGATGGTGCTCAAAGAGGAAACCATGACTGGGTGCTCCTGCTGATTTCCATCAAGCTTCACTCATTTTTGCCTCCCTTCACATGTGTGGTGGGGGTTATGTTGAACCACATTCCCAGACTGGTCCGGGTACTCATGGTCCAAGCTGTGTTTTATACTTGAATCCACATATTCTGTACAGACAAAACAAGACCAGTGAAGTTAAGCACTGCATTTCCCTAGAGGGCTTCTGACCACTGCAGTGTCTCACAATAAATCCCCCAGATTTTCCAGATAGCACAGAGCCCCATAATTCACGTCTACCTGTTCCTGATTTGACATTTCATATTTTTCATTTCCAGCTGGCAAAGACCTTTTGTGAAACACATAACACATGCCACATGCTCTGTCCTGGAAATGGATTAGTTTTCCCAGTGGGGCCAGCAAATGATGTAGGCTGTGTCCCAGTTGTCATGTACCAGTGCAAATGGTTAAGATCTTCTTTTTGTCTCAGCAAACACCCCATGGAAGCTTGAGCTGGGTTTGGGCCCTTGGGTCATTGCTAAGCAGTTTCTCTTTCATCCTTTTCAGCACCAGCAGACGCAGCTTGAAACATGTATACAAGATGCGGCTTTACAGCATCCCTTATTCACTGGTACCTTGGAGACTTCAGTTCATTGAAAGTAATAAAACCAGATCATCAAAAAGAATTCTTTTGAACAGGCTTTGGGCTCTGCTGTGCTACTTGGTTACGGATATTCATCTTCCTGGAAACTGTGCAGTTTGATACAGCACCGGCATGAAAGCCTCAGCTGCCTCCCCGGCGCATTACGCCCTCGAGTGTTGAAATCACGGTCCTTGAATAGCAAAATAGTTATCACTTATAATTGCTTGAGGGGAGAAGCAGATTGTATTCTCCCAGATGCACCAAGTGTGCACACCAGGGTCAAACGGTTTCCCTATCCTCATCCTGCTCCAGTGATGCAATGGGCTGTGCACAAAAGGGAAGAGGGAGCAAAAGGAAGCAGCCTCTGTTGGTTACAGCTACAGGCAGGCTGTAAGGTGACTCTTGTATCAAAGGGTGCCAGAGCACTTAATCCAAACTGAAAACACAGATGTGCTGAAAACACAGGCATTCTGATACTTGGGGCTTTAACTTTCTGTTAACCTCACATATCTTGTGATCCTGTGTATCTTACAGAGCCCTAACGTCAAGGTTTTAACCCAAACTCCTTTGATTTGGCAGGGGGAGCATCGTCACTGTTGTCAGAGTTGCCAGAGTTCTGGTGCTTTTTGATTGCATCCAAACCCTCCCTTCTTTCATCTTTCTCAGCTAGAAAGAAGGTCAACACTGGCACCATGAGCATACATGTGCAGCCCCTGAGTTTCATTTCTCTAAATGCAGAAAGAGCGAGGATGGTGCAGCTGGGCTAATTCTGAGTGACTGGCAGACTTCACTGCAAATTATTTGCATTTGTGCTTGCAGCTCCAGGAGGATCAAAGTCTGAACCGCTGCTCTGGCCCCTCTAGGGCTGTGTGTGCTTCTGCCCTGAGACCTCTTTGTTGAGTTCCATCTTTCCCCTGGGGCAGCAAACCCAGCATGTTTGCAAAATTCCTTCACTAAAACATATGCTGGGTTCCAAGATTGTCCCTTGAACTGCAGCTTGCCAGCTTCTGGGGAAAAGCTCCACTCTATCCATTTGGCCTCTTTCTTATTTTCTTTCTCCAGACTCTGCCACCATCCCCCATTACTGGCCAACACCAGGGATCTGGTTTAGATGGTTATTTGATACCCCTTGTGCTCTGTCTCTCATACTGCACTGGTGAAATTCCAGTGCTGAAGGTGAGTGAAGAGAGCTTCACCATCCTAACACACTCCTTATTTCATACCCCCTCCCTTGTGAGTCCTGATGTCAGAAAAACATATGGTGGCTTTTTACTCGTGGCTTCCAAATAGATGCAAAAAAGAGAACGTTTAAATGCCCACTTTGAGCCTCTCTCTCATTTCCCTGCCTGAAGCCGAGCCACGTCTGCCCTGCTGCACTCTTGGCACCAGAGAGACTGTCTGAGGCTTCAGATCCAGATCACACACCAGAGGCTGCATTCAGAGCATCTTTCTTTTCCCAGAACAGGCTCTGCCAGGGACAATGTTGGAAGGAAAATGGCTGAAGTTTCAGATCAGCTGAGAATAAATCAGTGCAGGATCCCCAGGAGGTCTTTTTTACACAATCGCTCTGCACTAGAAGAGCAAATGGAGGAGCGGGAGAGTAGTAGCAGGAATTGATCACAATTGATTACTTATTAAAGTTTGTAAGGAAAGATGTTGGAGAAGAAAAACAGCAGAAGCACCTTTTATGGCTAGACTAGAAGGGGTTGGGGGGAAAGGGTGAGGAAAATACTTCAAAATGGACTCCTACAATGTTCTTTAACATAATGACCCCATATTTTTTCTCTAGTTTTCATCACTAGTTCATGTATTCTGGGGCTAAGGTGAATCCAACACTTGTGAGGGATCTGAGAAGAGTCAGGATGCAGACAATAAAACATGCACAACTACTGCATGAACAAATAATTTAAAGTGGCCTCAACTGAACTGCATGTATGACTTTGCTTCTGCACATCTCTGTATAGACACATATCTGTGAGGACATGCAGTTCCCTCTCTGCATGTACGAGCGCGTGTTTGCACATATACATAAATCTGACATTGGAAGATAAAGATCTTTTTCCATGTGGCAGTGGCAGTGCATGTCATGCATGTGTCTGAACACAGCCCCCCCAAAAGTGCTGGGTTTTATGCGGAGAGCCTAAAGCAAGTGGGTCCTCTGCAGAACAGCTCCTAAGGTACTGCAGTGCTAGTTAAGAAAGCAACATCTCTTCATAAAACTTAAAATAAGCCCTACATCAAAAACAGTACAAAACAACTCTAAACCCTCAGGCTACTGCAGGATTATACTGTTGTGAAATACATTATCCAGCCTTTAAAGTCATCTTTGACTATCTGCCTGGGGTCATCCAGACAGCCCAGACTCTCAGCTACCTCGTACCAAAAAAAAGTTGAGCTTGCAGATGTTCCCAGGAAGGCAGTACATCGAGGTCCAAGCTCTTCCTGCAGGGGAAGGCCAATGGGTTTATATTTGAATTCCTTGTTTTCCGTGATAACGGCTCAGCAGAGAATTAGCTCCAACACAAACTGCTGTTGGAGGAGATCTACTGTGTTTGGTGGCAGAAAGAGAAAAAACAAAGAGTTACTGGACTCCTGTGAATGAGTCATTGCATCAGAGGCCTGGAAGCAGATAGGCTATTCTTCAGCAATAAAGAATCAAGACACAGTAATTTCCAACAGATGGATTTGCAGGTAGAGTTTTCTATTTTACCCACAGCAGGCACACCATCTTCAGCTTCCAGCTGCTGTTTCTGGTTAGCCAGTCAAGCTTCTAATTGGATCTCCTGCTGGACATTATCTGTGGGACACACCAGGGTGGGAGCAGGGAGCAGGCTGCTGCCTTGCCAACACAGCCGGGCCCTGGCAGCACCCTGCAGTGAGATCCAGGCACACAGGGGCTACACAGGTGCAAAAATTCAGCCAATGCACCATGGAGTCCCCAGTCCACAAGGAGCTGCTTATCCCTCCATGCCAGGGCAGCAACAGACCCAGCCAGCCTTGCACGACCCTCCCATATTGGCCAGTCCATGTTGGTTTTACACATGGGCACTCTGGACTGTCCAACCCCAGCCCAACCTCTTTTGTTCCTCTAAACAAGCCCAGGAGAGGCCTGGGATCTCCAGGGAAGATGAAGTGGTGTGAATTCACTAGTCAGCAGCTTAACCAAAGGACAAACCAAACCACTGCTATCAGCACAGCTAAACCCAGCTTCACTTCAAGAGGCACTTTAAGTGCAAGAAGATAAGTGTCCTGGGAAGCTCTGCAACAGTTCTTTGCTTGACATTAGGAATTCTCAGACAGGAAGTCCATGTGTTGTGGACTTCAAACTCAGAGAATGAAGGTGTTGAGCTGTCCCCAGCATCCAGACAGGATCTTCCAGGCAGAAAGAGGAAGTATGAGATGAAGAAAGGATGTTTTTCTATGGACAACAATGATAAGTGTAGAAGATTTTGTTGTTCATTCCAATGACTGAGATGGCACTTTTTTTTTCTGTTGATTTTAAAACACATTTGCCCACCCCCTTCCTTGCTTACCAGCTGCTGCAATGGTGCATTTTGAAATTCTTACTGGGGAATATTGGCACAACTTCTATCTATTTTCTACATAAGAATAGCAAACACTGAAAGGAGCTCAAAATGAAATTTCCACTAAAGCAAAGGCCACCTCAGGATCAGAGAGGTGGCTCCACTCCTGTGTAACAGTCTAGTGCTGGAACACCTCATCCAGTCAGTCCTGACAGGAGTTTCCAGCAATCTCTCCTTGGCCCAGCATCACTACTGACCTGAAGACAGATTTCTGTAGTGTGGGAACTAAGGAGTGCAACTGCTTCTTAAGAAGTGATGAAGTCCCTGTCCATGTACAACATGTCACTGCTGTTCCTTACAGGGTACAGCTGTGAAAGTGCTTGCACTCAATTTATCCTTCTGGTGCTGGAGATTTACAAGAAAAAAAGCACAGTCTGTGCTTACCAAGGAGCAGTGGGGGTTGTCCTGTGAGCTGTGTGTTCCTAGAGCAGCAGACACTTGTGTCCCCGTGCCTGTGCCTGTGTGTGCAGCTGGCCACTACAGAGTCCCTGTGTTGTGACCCTGGGTTCAGTCTAACCAATGAGCCAGCTAGTCGGTTCATGTTAACATAAGCAGAGGCAGTGGCAGTCAGAAAATACATCAGAAATCAAACCTGAGGAAAGGAATTAGGGGAAAAGAATTCATTAATTTCCCCTTTGCAATGGCAAATGCTTTCCACTCACTCTTTTAAAATGACATTTTACCTGCTATTAGTTTACTGTGAGTATCTCTGGTGCTGCCTTCCCTCCCCACAGCTGATTCCCTCAAGAACAAAATTAAATTTAAGCTACTAAAGTTGGACCTTTCTGAAGTAAAAAGAATCTTTAGAAATGGATTTTTTTAAAGGTCATTTTGAACTTTATCTGAGCACACATGGAGACGCAGGCCATTCAGCTAAATAATGCCACCTGACCACCTCCTGTCACCATTACTAGAACAAGAACATCATTTATGTGATGGAGAGAGTGGAAGGCTTTCTGCTCATTCCTTTTATTCCTCTTCTAATTTTTGGAGATTTTAATGCTGTTCAGTTTTATAGCTGCTTCTTTACTTACCACTTTCTTTAATAACCTATAGGAAAGTCATAAACTTATGCTGAAGTAAGACATCCTGATTTTCACCCAGAACAAGACAGACTGAACTTCTTGCTCTCATGGGATCAAGCTGCATTCTCTAGAGCTCCATCTGCTCCTCACCCTCAGCATGTCCTGCCACACTGGCAGTCCCTTGACAGGATGGTGTCAGAGCAGTCCATCCTTCTCCTTGGTATTTTTCCCTCTTCCAGAAATCCAGCTTTACAAATTAAATAAATATAACCTATTACTCTGTTTCTAAGCACATGCTTAACTTCATGCACAAGAAGAACCATGAGCCTCTTTTGTGAGTTTATGCTTTGCTGTGAATTAGTGCAGTCTGCAGCCCCAAAGCCCTGCCCCAGAGGGAGCTCAGCAATGTACAGTATTTATCCCAGCAGTGTCCCTGTCTGCCAGAGCAACTTTCACCACTGACCTGAGGATCCAGAAATAATTAACTTAACATTATCTTCAACATTATCTTGACAGCAAAGGCTGGCATGGGGAGATGGCTTTGCACTGCCAGGCTCCAGTCTGAGCAAACACAGACTCTTTAAAGCATGGATTTCATTTCCAGACATGTCAGATCCACCTCCCTACTGTCAGCTGAAGGTAAGGGGGGTTGCACACAGCTTGCTGTGTGATGAGCCCTGTGGCAGTGCTCTGAAAACACTGCGTGTTATTTACCGAACCCAGTTCTCTCCAATTGTGACTCAAACAAGGCCATATTTATTGAAGAGACACTTTAAAATGTCCCATGACATGCTTTGTGTGAATGGGGACTTCCCTTAAATGGAATTTCAGCACTCCACCCCTTCCTACAGTGGCATCCATGTCCCACTTCACAGCTGCCCAGTCTCTTTGAACAGGCTTCCCTTTAACAACGTTCAAATATTTAATTTGCCAAGTGCTGTGGGAATCCCAAAGGTTTGGAAGAACTATCTATTATAAATGACAAAACATGACATTATTATAGGTAGCCTGCCTACTCGATGTCATCTGTGTTCTATGCTGCTCCTTTAATGAGGCTGTCTTTCAAATCCTGCACAGAATAGAAAAAGATCCTGATGCCAGCACTTCCCAGGTACTCTAAAAATTAAAACAGCCGAGTCCTTACAATATAAAAAAGCCTGCTTTCTAAACCCTAAAACCCTCATGTTCAGAAGGAGTGCTTTTAATATTCTGTTATTTAGTTGTACAGGCATTCAGGAGGAGGTTGCTCCTCAGCCACCCAGTGCAATTCAATAAGTGTTCCCCTGAAACCTAACCACACAGTGCCCTCTGCTGCAGTTTTCTCTGACATATTAAAAGGAGAAAAAAAGAATGAAACAAGGAAAAAAAAACCAACCCAGCCACGCTTTGCAGCCTATCCTCTGGCTCAAATTGAGATAAGCAGATGGTTTGTTAGTACTTATCAATGACTCAGTAACATCCAAAGTACTACATAAAACACTTTAGCCAGAGAAAAGTCAAAATAACAAAATTAATTCCATACGAGGGACAGAGAAAGCAACTGAAAAATCAGGCAGGGAATGCAGCAGTGCTAGCAGCTCCCTGCCTTAGCCTGGCTGGCCCTACTCTCCAAGCAGAACCCAAACCCAGTGATTTAAGCTATATAACTAGATTCTATAATCTCATTGCTTTGCTCCTCCCACCACCCTCAACCCCATCCACCACATCCTCCAAACACTTGCAAGAGCTGTGTGAACAAGCCAAGGACATGCAAGAGGCAAGACCAAAGCCCACACTGCCTTCACAGTCCTGATGCTGGGTAACCCACACCAGATGGAGCTGGCTGCCAGCAGCACCCTCTCAGGAGAGAAGGATGGGCTGGGAAGAAGTCCTTTCTGTCATCTTACTCTTGATTTTGACAGCTGTGCTAGCAGCTGATATTCCAGGGACAGGGATCTTTGTGGATTACCACAGAAGAGAAGGACAAACACTTCAGCAATTCTTACTTTGAGCTACTATCACTTCAGGCTCAGTTAATTAAAATCAATAACTTCATTTGTCTTGGTTTGGAGTTTAGGCCTTCACTGAACAGTACTAAGGCTTTCGTTCACAGATTCACCAATTACAAAGTCAATAATTTAAAATTAGCTAGGCATACTGTGAATATTGTCTTGGCAATGTAAGGCACCTCTGAACATGGGGATTGAGGGAATGCACAGGCATTAGGATTTTAAAGCAGCACCTTGCTAGTGCTGCAGATGGAGAACAAAAACATTTCAGTTACTCCGTAAGACTATGTTGAGATCCTGTCACAGACCCAAACACCAGTTGTTGTGAACATTTCATTCTGATTTCTGGGTTAACCTGGTAGAAGAACAGGGTCCGCCAGAAAACTGTATCAAGAGTCAATGGGATGACAATCTCTAAAGACCTGAGGGTTGAGTCTTGCCACCAAAGCCCAAAAAAATCAGCTGGCTCTGAAACTGTACCATTAAGAAATGCTGAGTTCATTGCACAGTTGGCCTGATACTCAAGATTGTCAGACCCATGTTTTCAAACTATTGTTTGTACAAGGAGCTTAAAGAGATGGAAAAGGTTCTCTCCCCATCACTCTTTCTAGCAAAACACAAAAATTGAGAGACTTTTAAAATCATGAGATTTGACAGCAGTCTGTTTGTGCCTGAGATGTGCTGTTGTTTAGCAAGGTCAAGAAATCTATTTGTAGTACAAATACAGGTTTATTTGAACCTTCCCTGAAATTTGAGCTTCAACCATGTCTAAACCTTTAGAAAACACCAAGTCTGTTAAGTCTTCCCTTTGCACAATGCCTTCTCCTGTGCTTCCTGCACCTTCCTGGGTCCTAGCCAGGCCTGGAAGCACCAAATAACCACAAGGAAGATTGTTCCTTGAGATCACCACCCAGAAGCAGAAAAATATTGTGAGCTTCTTGGGCGGGGCTGTTTTTACTGAAGGAACCACCTTACTGAGCAGATGTGAAACCTTGAAAGGAGCCAGAAATTCAGCCAACAGCTTTTTAGCACCAGTTACTATGAAAATCAGCTAATTCCACTGAAGCAGCAAAAATCGTAGAAGAATGGCTTCTTTTGACAAATGGTGTCAGCAACATTATTGTGATCAGCAGAGAGCAGAACATGTGTGAACCAAAATGCAGAGTTCTCAACTCCAAAGATTCAAAGATGTCCAGCCCGCTTGTCCACAGAATGGAAGACAAAACTGAGGGCAAGACTACAAACTGGGTGGGAATCTGGATATACAGAAAGATCTCTCTGACATAGCTACCCCAAGGGTGAAATGCTGGGAGAATCTCTCTTCAGCACAGTATTTAATTACTAAAGGAAAAAGCATGTAAATAGACTTTAAGAGACACACTTGATAATAAATCTATGACAAAAGGTAATGTAGAAATCTGTGCTTTTGAATTTATTATCTGACCTTCCTGCCAAGCATTCCCATGCAGCTGCAGGATAAAATAAATTGCTCTAGCTAAAGAAACTGTAGGAAACATTCGAATATTCCCTGTTCTGAAATATTAACCTGTGATACTTTTGACCATCTCTCTCTGGAGAACCACACAGTGGACAGATCAGGACACTAGGAATTTCACTGGAAGAGAAGATTGCAAAAGGGAGTAGACCCCAGTCAAGATCCCTGCATTGGAAGTGCAAGAGTTGTCTTGCTAAAACTGATTAGAATTAAAAAAACCCAAACTACAAAACAACCTTCATTAAAATACTCTTCTGGGAAATGTGCAGCATATGACTACTTAAAGGAACTGGTTTTGCTTAGAAGTACAGCCAAGTTCCCGTATTTCTGAAAGATTAAGGACGTTTTTATCCTCTGCATTTCTCTTTTTTTCCTTTTTCTTTTAAAAAGCCTTCATAAGGATCCCAGAAAGGAAAGGTGACTTCAGTGCACGGCAGATGGACACCATGCCGTTCATTAAAGCAGATGAATAAAGGGCTCATCCTGTAAAGCAGCTGAGCACGTTTTCTGTCAGCTCTAGAAAATCTTCTGGCCTGCAGCACTTAACACAACTGAACTGTGGAGGCCATTATTCCACAGGTTTAGATCCAGCCCGAGTCTCTCTCACTTCACTAATGCTTCGACTGGGCAAAGGGAGATCCTGGTCTGCACAAATCCTTAGAGCCTCCTCACTGCTTTCCCTCACACTGCAGCCACCTGAGGAAGAACTGGCACCTGGGACTCTCTGTAGTACTATTTATTGTAAAATAACATCCTGTTGATGATGGAACATCATCAGCAAACCCTGTGCCCTATGCCTATAGGAGGACACGTTCTTTGAGCCTAAGTGTTGGCAATCTAATTATGGCACGTTCAGAAAGTCTCATGCTCACCTCAGGACTTCATAATAATGATACTGTTTAAAAACTAAAACACTGTTCAAGGGACAATAACCATACATTTTAGACTGAAAGTATGACAGGTAAGATTAGATGAGACACATTCAGAAGACCACCAGAGCCAAATTTTGAAATGAAGGACTACCAACATCACATTTGCAGAAAAGCAGATACACAGTCATCTCTCACTTGCAGGCACAAACTAGCAGATGGTTTGCAAAACCACAAAAGTGAACTTGAAGCACCCACTCTGTCTTTTACAACTTCACAAGCATGAGTTTTGCATGCAAAAATTACATGCGTACATCATTAGCAGATGCAGGTCCCAACTCCACCACTTTGATTATTTCCTTTTAACTGCCTTGTTTCTGATGCCTTTTAAAAAGGAGCACAACAGCTTCTCGCTATTTATTCAAGATCTTGAAGAAAAATTACTCCTGGTGGGTCATGAGCTCCCCCCATTGACTTCTCACTAGCTGCTAACATCCAGGCCCCGTTCCAACACTCTGCTACTGTCCAGACAAGCTTTTCTGGGTGAAATGTTGAATTTTTACAACAGTGAAGATGTGATTGCCCTCCGCTGTGTGTATGCTCTCTGTATTTTAGTTGTATCACTGCTAACAGAAGTTATTGCTCTGCATGGCCCTTCCTGGAGAGTGCTGCTACGCAGCTGAAGAGCTTATTTTCTCCTTTCTTTAGATTTCTCCCTAAGCTCTTCCCCCTTGCTCCCTGGCCAAAGTCTTGTGTGATCTGAGAGACTCTCGTTATCTCAGCCTGGAGCCCAGGGTTATTACACGCTCTGGATTATGTGCACCATCAGCACTCCAACAAGCTGACTTAATGTACTTAATGGTGCCAGAATTTGAGAATGTGCTAGAAGACTTTTGATATCATTTGCCATGAACACTAATTCATAAAGTCTGAGCTGCAGGCCATCCACATGTCACCCAAAAGGCTGGCAAACAAATCAGGTTGTCAACAGCCTCCAGCATGGCTCAGGCTCCACTGACTCTCCATTGTTGGTGTTGACAAAGGGCGTAGCCATGCTCGTGGCTAAGGACTTTGGCTGTCTCCTGGCTTATGACCAATTTCTACAGTAATCCAATGAGAGACACTTGTTACTTTTTTCTGACTAAATAACCAGCATTTCTGTTCTTCCTTCTACCCATGAAGGCTTTGGGGAGATCTGGAGCTCCTTCTCCAAAACAGGAAATACAATTCTAAAATGCAGCACCCTTATTCCTCTTCTGATGCAGATAGGCTAAGTTCCCAGAAGACCAGTGAAGGCACTGGGATAATGTGAGAAAGACTGAGGCCACAGTTTAGGCCTTTTGTCACCTTCTTGGTCTTTAAGATACATTCTCTTCTCTTTCTTATCTGTGTTATGCATTCTGGATATATAATAGATGGAGGGAGCAACCTTAGAGGATACCACTTCATAGAGAGATCCTTAATGGGATATAAAGATGGAGATAGGTCATGCTCTTTCTTTTCCTGTCCTGTGACATGAGGCTGTGTCAGGGAACAAAGGGATATGGCTGGAGGGAGCTCTCTGGTTATTCTTCACTGTTAAATTGACTGTCTTCAGCAGCACCAAAGCTCACAGCTATTTGACTGCATCCAAGGAACGGGAGCAAGCCCAGGTGACAAATTAATTTGGTTTTAGACGAAAGAATGGCTAAAGATTTTTACAGTTATGTTTAACACACTTCCCTGGTTCTTTTCTACGAGCCATTTGCTCTTTCCTCCAAATACCTTCTTGCAAACAACTTCATTTAGAAATGCTTCCAACATCTTCTATCTGCATGGACTTGTCTTTTGGAGCATTTATTTTATGGCAGAGATTGTCTTACTCCATGTTTTTCAGAATGGTGTGTAGCTTTACTCTTTCAAATATGAGATCAGACCTTTACAATGCCAAGAGCCCTCTAGTCCTGTGCAAGTACTGAGGAAATTGCACATATTCTATCTATTCTATTCTATTCTACTCTATTCTATTCTACTCTATTCTATTCATATGCCTCCCCTACCAGTTTCTACCTCAATGCCTTCCCATAGCACACAATGCTACATTATTAAGAATTATTTTATGTGGTTGGTTTATTACTAATCCTCAGACTAAGCTGAGTAATGCCTAGAAGAGCACTGTCTTAATGAGACAGTTTATATTAGAGAAAGCAGAGCAAGACCTTTCATGTGGAAGGTGGGGAAGCTTACCATCATCCTGTAAGCACTTTGTACAGCTGCTGACTGGCCTGCAGGGAGCCACAGTTCAAGCAAGCATGTTTAAACCTTTATTAAACAAGTCTCTCGTACTCCTATCCTTAAAACAATTTCCTGATCCTTTCCAGAAGCCACTTGCCCCTTCTTCAAAATCTCTTCTTGCAAACCACTTCATTTATAAATGTTACACTTCTGCTGTTTCAAATGTTTTGACATAATCTCTTAGTGAGTGGAATAGTTGCCCCAAAAGCTGTAGAACCTCTTACATCTATCCCCAGCATACCTGAAGAGTAAGATGATGAGAGCTGAGTATGATCTGGTATTCTGTGGGAGAAAAAACTCTCAGAACAGAAGACAGATTCAGGGCCTTGTCTGTTAATAATCAGAGCCATTATTGGGGTACACAGACAGGACACTAATGTGGCAGTCCCTTAATCTCTAGAACTGAGCAATCATTTCTCTCCTTTTCTCCAGAGTTCAAACCTTTCCTTTTCTGTCAACCATCTACACTGACTGAAAGCAAAGCGAAGCTAAATACTGCCATCACAGTGCTTCCAGACCACCCCTTTGTGTTGTAAATCAACACTGTCCCCCTCATCCATTCTCCATAGAATCATATAATTACAGAATGGTTTAGGTTGGAAGGGACCTTTAAAGTCATCTACTCCAACCCCCTGCAATGAGCAGGGACATCTTTAACTAGGTCATGTTGATCAGAGGCCTGTCCAACCAGGACTGGAATGTTTTCAGGGATGGGGCATCTACCACTTCCCTGGGCAACCTGGTCCAGTTTTCACCACCCTCGTAACAAAATCCTTCCTTATATCTAATTTGAGTCTACCCTCCTTTAGTTTAAAACCATTACCCCATTCTTGCTCTAAGGCAACAGTGGTAATAACAACCAACAGCAGAGCGTGCAGACGGGAAAATAAACCCTCGACTGACTTAATTTGCCTTGGACATTTATTCCTACAAGAATCTGATGGCACATTGCCATCAGAGCTGTGCATGCCAACAGAAAAAAGATCTTTTGAATATTTATTCCTTTCTCTGACCTTTCTGGAGCTGATGGATGTTTATATTGGAGAAAACAGATCAAGTTTAATATGAAAACCTACCAACCTTCTGACAGTGGCACAAACCTTTGAGCCTGTGATATTAATTCCTGTAACAATACTAAAGGCAGCACTGTTTCTCACAAGGTGAAAGGAGTCTGAGAAGGAGAGAGGACAATTAGCCAAAGCTAGGAACCAAACAAGCAGTTTTGGCTGGACTATGAAAAAAAGTACAGTGGGTAGTTCTGACCCATGCATGTTACGTCAAAGCTCAGTAGCTGCACATATGTATCCACTTTCCTCCACACTGATACTTATATAAAAGGCTCCAAAACTTAAATTTGTTTTTCTCTGTGGGAGCGTAGAAAGTCTTAGTCTAGAACTCCTTCATTGCCAACATTTAAATAAATGCAATACACATTTTTTTAAGCTCACTGGGCAGTGAACACCATAGATTCACGTGATCCGAAAAGGAATTAAGCAAGTTAATTCAGTTGTCTCCCACCAGGCCACCACTGGTGGCATTACAGCTAGTACATGTGGTTATTTTTAGCATTAGTAAATAGCAGTAGGACTGGTCTGTGGCAGGTGTGGGAGGCAGCAATGGACTTCATTACCTGCGTTGTTAAAAACTTCTTATTGAATCTCATGAAATCACTCTGTGCTTTCCTCACCTACAGAAAATAACTCCTGTCATTCAGAAGCTGGCAGGGTTTGATTTAGTGAAGTTCTTAGATGTTAAACCAGGACAACCCCTTATGATTGCTCACAGAAAACTATTGCTGCAATCGGCACACACTGGGTTGCTCTGCGGGGAGACGACCGAGCTCTCGGGGCCCTGGCACGCCACCTCCAGTGCCCAGCCAAAGCCCTCGGACACAGGGCAGTGACCAGGCGGGGCTGCGGTTCTTGGGGAGAGACTAGTCCATCTCATCAGAGATGTATGTAACAAGCAGTATCAGATGCTTCACCATGCCCTTCCTGTAACCTCGCAACGTGTAAGAAAATGAAACTTTTTCTGCTCTCTTGGCTAATAATCCGTTTTATTATAAGAGACGCTCCACCTGTGCCCGTTCTCCTCCCTGTACAGGAGACCCAAGGGGCAGGGGAAGGCAGGTGGAGGAAGCAGCTTTCCCCCCATAGTTCGCCTTAACTTAAGAGGGCAGCCAGGCAGGTCAAACCCGGCCGCCCCGGGACACGCCGATTGTTCCAGGCCGGGGCATGGGGCAATCGCCGCCGGCTCGGGGCTGGGCGGTCTGTGAGGGGGCAAAGAACGACCCCCACGCCACCCCCAGCCCCGGCTGCCCTGCCCAGCACTATCCGCCACCCCCAGCCCCGGCTGTCATGCCCAGCACTGACCACCCCCGCCAGCCCCGGCCGAGCGGGCGCTGAGGCGGCCCCGCCCGGCACCGCCCCGCGCCCCGCCCGGCACCGCCCTCTCGCCGCTCATGCGCGCTCTCGCCGCCCTCCTGTTGGCTCACTGCACGCCCCCTCGCAGAGGGGATAGAGGCTTAAACAACGCCATTTTATCCTTCTCTACGTAGCCTTTAGGCGAATAGGAACACTTTCTCATATGGAATAAAACAGTTTTTGTTATTTTGCAACGATTCGTAGTGCTTGTGGCTGAAATGCAGGGTGGAGAGCCCTTCTTGGCATGTTGTCCCCCCCCCCCGCTCCCTACGAATAGGTCGGTCCGGGCCGTCACGCTGCCGGCTGCGGAAGGGGCGGGCGCGGCTGAGGGTCAGCGCGGCCGCCGCGGGGAAGGTGCCGGTCCAGCCATGGCGCCGCCGCCGGGACAGACCCGGCTCCCGGACTGGGACGGGCTGAAGCTCCGCGTGCGGACCCTCATCGCCTCCCACCGCGTCATGATCTTCAGCAAGAGCTACTGCCCCTACTGCAACAAGGTGAGGCAGCGGCGGTGGCGGTGGGAGCCCGCTCGGTGCGGTCCCCCGCGGGCCCTCCCCCCGAGGGATATACGGGACCTGTGCCCCGAGGGCGCCCGCTCGGCCCGGGCACGGCGCAGGGAAGCGGGGCTGAGGGCAGGCGGTGTGGGGATGCGGCGGCTGCTGCCGGCGGCGGCACCTAAGGGATTTGGAGCGCGCAGAAGCGGCGCTGTATCCATCCCGCTCCAGCACCACGTGCCAGCCCTGGAAAACCACTTACCAGGCTTGAAAGTAGACGAATATCCGTGGTGTTCGTGGTAGTTCTTTACCTTTGACCACGATGGGAGATGGATGTGTGGAGAGTTCTGCGCAGTGTGCTTGTTCCTCGGCTCTACAACTGCTCGGAGCTCAGGGTGCTGGCTGTGTTCCTTTCTCCCTGGAAAGCTGGGTACCACACTGGTGTTCAGCTTGGACAAAGCTGATCTCCGGGGGGTGGATAGGTTAAGTTTTCTGCTCTTTATAAGTTTGAGGAAGGTTGACTCTATAGCAGCTGCGTAAGTTCTAAATCCTGGTTGCAATGTGTGTTTAAAAGAAGAGAAAAGCACTTTTGGTTAATTGTGATGTTTGGAGAAAAATATCTTTTAGCCTTGATTGTGCATCAGGGTCATAGGGTGGCTATAACTAGTTAGCCAAAGTCATTAAAAAAAACTTAGGACCTTCATTAGAGTTTTATGATACCAACACACTGGTCATAGTCCACACAGAATCTGGGGCTTTGTAGGCCTTGGGTTTCTTCGATGTTTACAAAAATTATGTTATGACATTTTATTTAAATCTCACACTACCATATTTGATATGGCCGTGGTGGAAGAACGTAATTGGAACTGCTGGATCAAGTCCTGGTGTTCCTCACTAGAACTGATAACCAGGAAAATACTCAGAAGCCTCACTCCCACTTCTACATTAGGTTTAGTTCTGGGAACTCTGGGGGGGGAAGAGATATTATGACTCCCTTGTAGAAAACTTAGTATATCCTATCTCACTTGCAGCTTAACTGAGGTTTTGAGAAAGGAAGCTTCTGTGATTGGGGGGATAGACCAAACCAATGCCTTATGTCTAAGAAGCTTTTGGCAGACAGTAGAGCATAGTAGGTAGCTCAAATCCTTCTAAAACTTACTTAACAACTTACTGGAAGTTTCAGTAAATGAAGAGTTAGAGTCTTGCTCCAGTCTAGTCTAGTTGACAAAAGTATTATCAGTGTGCTGAGGAGAAATCATTTCTTGAGGACTTCAGTGTTGCCCACTGAGAAATACTTAGTTGTGCCTGTCAATATTGCCCTGTGTGCTTTTAGTGATCATGATTGCAAATGTTGATGCTCAGTTCAGTGGGTTTGGGATCACCCAATGGCACGGTAACTTTTTAAACCTTGTGCCTTTTTCCTTCATCTGTTTGTGGTGTTGCAGAGGCTCTAGACTAAGACAAAAAGTTTGAGGAGGGGAAAAGGACTTGGTTGTAGTCCAGTAATGAAATTCCAGATTGTTCTTTCCTGCATTTGTTCATAGCTTCTCCATTAGGCAGTATTGCTTGCTTCAGGGAAGCAATCAGATATGAGAAATATTATCTTTATTGTCCTGCAAAGGGGAAGAATGAATATAGGGAGTAGGAGTGCCCTCTCTCATGGCCCCTTCTAGGAGGGGGAGTTGAAAAACCCTGCATGAATTTTTATGAAGGAACAGGTGATAAACAGGGCTGGGGGAAGAAGAGCTGACTGCCCTGGTAGGCAGGTTTCCTTGGCTTATTTTCCCTCTTGGAACAGAACAGAAAGATAATATAACAAAATAAATGTGAAGAAAAGGGTATAGATTGCAGACAGAGAATTAGAAGAAGAAAGTTTATGGAAGAAGGAAGCGTCACATGAGACATCAAGTGATAAAACAGAGAAGTATCTGTAACACTAAGGGTATTAACAACCCCTCCTACCAAAGACTTAGAAATTAGTGAAAGGACTGGGAAAACAATGAGTAATGCAGTATACTTGCTAGTTGATCTAGTCTATAGAATTAATGAAGTGCATATAATTTGAAAGTGTAGTTACAGCTTGGGTGCTTAGCCTGTAATCACATAGTTCTGAGGTCTCAGACAGATATGAATAGTGTGCATTGTGTTGTCTTTTACTGTGGATGGTTGTTAGCAATGTGCTTTTGGTAGGATTAATTGAAAAACTAAAGATGTTTAGTGCTCATGCTCTGAAAGGACCTAATTTGGGGGTGGAAAGAATTCTCTATTTCAAGTGGAGGTAGCCATGCTAGAAGAAAATTAAAATTGCACTTTTCTTCAGAAACAGAACTGCAAATAAATTCCCTAAGTGAATTGAGTAGGTGATTGTATTCAGGTTAGCTAATAGCATGACTTGGCAATTGTGCTGTTGTTCTTCTGCAAATGCAATTTGTTGTTCAACTGCTTTAACAGGGCAGTGGTGGAGAGGGGGTGGTGGTGGAATTACTTCCGTGTCATAACTTAACTTGACTGTTCCTTCAATTTCTTAGCACCCAGAAAAGATAATAAGTAAGATAGAAATGCTTAAAGAAAACATAGTTTTTTTAGCATGAAAAAATGGCAAGGCTGAAGACTGTGATGTGTTGAAATTTCAAGAATAACAGCTGTGATTGCATAGAATTTACTGGTTACTTTGGTTATATTTTATGCTATTACATATTACGTTCTCTATCCTCAGAGGATTCTGGCCAATTCAGCTGTAGTTGTTATAGAATGTTAGCTGATACTTGGAAAAGCAGACCTAGGAGGTACCATTATAATTTTATGGCATGAAGGTTATTTCAAACCTGCTTAGCTACCCTAGTAACAGACAGCATCTCTGGGAAGAGTTTTCTAAAGTTAGACCAATTTCTTGGTTTCAGAGGAATTATCTGTTGTTTAATAATATTTGCAAGTGTTTCTAGTCTATCATTTTGTTAAAACTGAAAGAGTTTAGTAGGTAACTGAGGCCATTGCATTGGTGAGAAGGGAAGTAAATGGTTATATCAGTGACCCTGCGACCTTGTATCCCATCCCAGACATTTGGAGAAATAACAGTTTTGGCTTTGGGCCAAAACTTCTTCCAGGGAAGAAAATTTCCCAGTAGGCTGCTGAAGTTTCCAGTGCTGTGTGTGAGACACAGGAATTCCTTTACCTGAGTTTGTATTAGCTATATTGAGTGAAAAGTTTTCAGTGGATCTTCTTTTTTGTTAGTTGCTCTAATAACTCCTTTGGTCTCATTTTAATTTTGGCTTTTACGATGCCAAGTAGCAGTAAGTTCTCTGGTTGTGTTCCCTAGGGAGGTTTACTTCCGTTTCATTTCAAAATTGTTTTCTGGTAAGTGCAGTTATTGCTGAGTGCTCCAGTGAGTATTTCTGAGAAATCATTTCCTGTTCACCTTATCTAGATGTTACTCATGATTAGTGTATTATCTTTCCACTCCTCCTAATCATTTCCTTTTCCAAACCGAAGTAATCTGTTATCTCATGCCTGTATTGGAGATTTTGTAACTGCTCATGTGCTTGCTATGTTCCTTTTTTCAGTTTCATTAGCACAACACAAGTCTGATTTGTTCATAAGTATAAACTGCAATAGTTAGTTCTAATTACAATGCTGACATTTGTCTGATATATTTTCTCTCTACTCAGTATCTTCAGTAGAGAATAAAGGTGGCCTAAATGCCTTAAATTTGTCCTTTCTTGAGTGTAATCTTTCTTGATTTAGTAATGTTCTGTCCTGTTCTCCCTCCTGCCAGCTGCTGTTGCAATGGTTTGGCAGAGTTTTTTAAAAAAGAAAACAAACTAATGAACACTTGCCTGTTACTCTGCTGCTTTGCTGCAAACTAAACCAGCAGCCAAGCAGCTAATTTTGTGACTTGCCTCCGTATTCTTAACACTTACTGGCAGCAATCACTTTCAGCTTTGCTTTTTAGATCTTGCATGGCATTTAGCTTGGGATGCAGATGCAGAGCAGGAGGTCTGGAGGGGTTCCACTGCTGTTTCCCTTTCATTCTGCCTGTAGCCATAATCATTCCAGGAAGCAAGCCTGAAGGTAATGGTGAGCTTAGGACAAAAATTTTCAAGGGTCATCTAGATGGTTAAAGGACTGGAGTGTCACACACACTGGATGTTTGAAGGAGGAGCTCTGTTTGTTGAGCCTTGATAAGGCTAAGCAGGGGTTTTAGTTGGTACCTTCAGCTGACAAGCGGGAAGACAACCAGACTGTTCTTTGAGTTGCAGAGTGAAAGGACAAGTATCAACAAACATAAGGTGCAATGACAGGCACTGCAGTGGGATAAAATGGAAGTTCTTTACTGTGAGGATGGTCAAATGTTGAGCCAGCCCAAGGAGGCATCTCTGTCCTTGTGTTCAGAATGAGAGGACAGTGCTTGAGCAATGTGGTCAGCCTTCACATTTGGCTCTGCTTTGAGCAGGAGGTTCATGCAGATGGCCTGAAAAGGTCCCTTAGAACTTCCATTATCCTATAGCTATAGAACCAATATAATCAGTTACAGAAGCAGAGCTTTTTCTGTGCGTTGCGGTTGATATATGATGTGGTAAGAAACTTAATTTGTAGTTGGTACAGAATACAAAATCTTCCTGTTTGTCTGCATGAAGCTGAAACTTTATCAGAAAACACTGGAATACTCAGTCTTCAGCATAGTAACAGTGTGAATCACAGCAATATTAAAAACATTTTATTCCTTGTGTGTTAGACATCTTAAAACTTACTAGATGTGACTCAACATACTCTTAGTGAAGCTCTGGCAATAAACTTGACGTTCATCAGAAAGCTGGTTGAAAAATGTTCAGACTCCATGATGGCAAGTGGGTCCATTCCACAGGCATTCAGTGGTTATTGCTAGAGCTGTTTTCACATGCCAGTTTAACAAAAAATGTTACTGTAAAAATCTTGTTTCTAAAAGGCTGCCTGATTTGAATCAGGTAATGGTACACTCTGTCCATCCAGAACTGAGGTTAGGAAAACACCCAGCTGAGTGCTGAATACATTTGGAAAGTGTTACTTCCTTCTGCAGCTTTTTATAGTCTCCTTTTTTTTCGTTTCCTTGACAGTGTTTTGGTTTGCATGTTGTCCTCTACTCCCTTTTTCTTTTAGTTTATTTTTTTTTTAATATCACCAAAGAGTCTTGCTGCTGCTTTATATCTCTTCACTTTTTTATACGGCAGTCACTTCCATGGCTTTTGGTATGTCAGGCGTGGAGAAGTCAGCAGCTAAGCAAATTGTATCTAGAAACTTTCTCTTAAGGTAGTGGAACTTGTATTGGAAAGTTAAATGCCCTGGCTTTAAGTGAGAAACATGCAAAACATAAAAGTGCCAAACTACTAAATATGTAGAGTCTGTGCCTCAGAGCACAGTAGCTGAGCCTAGAGGTTACCTGTGTGTGTCCATCAGTGAAGTTTTACCCTGAGCTGAGAAACTTTTGCACTGCCATGGTGTCTGTTCCTTTGCAGGTGAAGGAACTCTTCCACTCCATGCGTGTGGAGTACTATGCTCTGGAACTGGATGTAACTGGTGAGTAGGAGAAAAAAAATGTGTCACGTGCTGCTGCTTAATGTAACTAAAAATTAATGACTCTGCATGATTCCTTAAGCTGTCTTAAACTAATTGGGGGGATATGTGAAAGAAGTAAAATACATTTTTATATATGCAGAGATAAAAGCAATTAGGCTTCAATGTGGATTTTAATACAGGATGTGTTTTTAGTGTAACTGAAGTCTTTGACTCTCTGTAAACATCATCAGCTGATAGAGAATGTGAGACCTGATTTCTCTCCGAGGAGCTATGACTTCTGGGGGAAAAGCCTGTGATATTTTTTCCTACTCCTGGTTCTCTTGTGGCTTCAGATGAATTGTTAATGTTTGACTTGGTATATGGGTGACCTTCTTTGGGAAAGGTGCTGAGTCACTGGAAGGAAGGGTAAATTCCAGTAACTTGGCTGCTGCTAGTGTCAAGTTGGTTTTTTTTCTTAAAGTTCAAGCTGCCTTAGTTTTAGGACATGTGCAGTGCCTTATCTGTCTATGGATGTAATGCATGTTGCTTTTAATGTAGTTTTAGGAACAAATAGTTTCTTACATGGTTCTTAGTAAACTGTTAAATGCACTTTTGTTAAGCTGTTGAGTGTCTGTTATAAATTTTTTTTCTGTATAAAGCATAAGTTTCCAATGCTTTTTTTAAAGTTCTAATGCCTTTTTGAAGTTTTTTTTTCGCCTAAGCAATGTTTGGGAGAAATATAGATATTTATTTGTCTCTTCTTAGTTATTTTTACTTTTTATTCCAGTTGTCATGCTGTGAATTAATTATAGCCCAAGATATGTAAAGTACAACACATAGCCTTATTTTTTCTGGAGTTACTTCTAATTAATAATGTATTTCCCTTGCAGTTGCTCCGATTGCTGATGCTAAATAGATACAATCTTGGAACAAAAAGATCTTAATCAAAGTGATTATTGTAGATTCCCATTCCCACATTTACTGCTGAGAGATCCAAACTGAGCTTGTGTGTAGGTGCTGATGATTCAGATTACAGGTCAGGTCAAGCAATGATAATCTTAAAACTAGGAAGTTTCTGACAGTGTGGTAGGTAGAAAAAGTAGGAAGGTAGCTTTAGGGTAAGTAGAAAAGCATGTTCATACTTCCCTTACCCATAGTCTCATAACACAAAGCTGCTGGACAAAATTATGTGCCTGTGCACAGAACATACTCCAAAATAAGATAGTTCTTATGAAAGAAAAGGTGTCTGTGTGATCTTCTGTGATAGTTGGAAAAGAATTTTTGTTTAGTACCAAGTGTGACACTGTCAGAGACAGATAAAAATCCATGAAATACAAGAACTAAACTCTTACTACTTCTGCTTTATTCCATTCTGTAGAATTGTGGCTTGAAACACCAATTTAACTCCTGTGTTTCAGCCTGCTCCTTTGAGAAGTAGTTTCTGAAGACTTGCTTATGTCCAGGAAACTGCAAATGGAATGTTTATAATAGAATTGTTGTCTTGGCAGGCCTGCAGTGTATCACAGTGCAAACCTTTAATACTTCAGGTTGTTCTAAAAGGTCTCTTCCTGAAATCTGTTTATAATGTACACATTTCTTTTATTCTTAGATGACGGAGCCAGTATTCAGCAAGTGTTGGCAGAGCTGACTAATCAGAGGACAGTACCTAATGTATTTGTGAATGGAACTCACGTTGGGGGCTGTGATGCAACGTATCAGGTAACTTGGCTTTTAAAATCAGCTGGAAGTAGACAAGACTGAGTGAATTTGCTTTTTGATCATAGTTAAATTTTGTGTGACACAGTAGACTGGGTGATGTAGGTCAGAGGAGGCAATGTTATCAGTTGTTTGCTCAGAAACATGTGTGCTGATTTGATTATTTTTTTTTCTCTCCCAGGCTTATCAGGATGGATCACTGCAGAAACTCCTTGGGGACAACCAAATTACAGAACCCTATGAATATGATCTCATTATTATTGGTGGTGGCTCAGGTGGACTTGCCTGTTCTAAGGTATGATGTGAAAATGGCATTAAAGAACAGGTTGTATGTAAAAGTTCTTCAAAACTTAATCTGTCTGTTAATTATGTTGGTATGAAACAGTATATTTTGATGAGTATTACTGTTCAACTTGTTAGTTAATGAACCAGTAGTGGTCTAGTAATGTTCTCACTCAGGAGATAATGGTTTAAAGGACCAGTTTCAAGACAATGTCTATTCAGATCTTGATCCTAATAATAGGTTTTAGTTTTCTTGCTGAAGGTGGAACCAAATGTTTTTTAACTATCTCTTCTGCATGTGTAATACAAAGGCGCTTCCAAACAGTAATCTAGAAAAGGGCTACTCTTGAAGCTTTTGACAGTTGAGGATTCAGGATCACCAGTCATCTAAAATTAAGTGCTTGCAGCAGCTCCCTTCAAGGAGCTGGTTCACTCTTTAGTTCCCTTTTTAGCTGCTTTCTCAGAAAGGGAAACTGAAGTTGTGTAGCCCTTACACAATTAGCTGTTGTTCAGAGTGCCTCAGGACCTAAGGTCTGAATTCAGTTTTCTCCGCTATCCAAGGGATTTGGACACATGCTTCCCCTCTCTCAGATTCGATGTCAGGATACCAGACAGATATCCTAAACTGTCAGTTTATATTTTGGGCAGGGTGAAGTTGTTCTTGGCAGCCTTGACAATTGCTGAACGATACAGCCAAGCATGCAACCTTCATTAGAAAGTATAAAGCAGGCAGGAGAAGCTGACAGTGGAATTCTTCAGTTGACCAATTGTGTATTTTCAGCATGTTCAGATCTTTCCTCACAGTACCTTCTGGGACATCAGTTGTAAACTTGGTGCTAATTGCCAAATTGTTCAGAGTGGTATTTGCAAAACACAAGACAACCAGCTAAACCTTTTTTGAGCCAGTTGTTGTGCAGGAGTTCTTAAAGAGATTTAATTGAAGTGCTTGAAAGTTCAAACAATGTGTAGCTGGTAATTCCTTGGATAGAGGAATAGGCTTATTTGGGTTGGAATGGACATTAGAAGAATATCTAATGTAAGCTCCTGCTCCAAGCAAGGTCAGCTGTGAGGTCACACAAGATTATGCAGGAACTCATTCATTTGGCTCTTGAAATGAGCCAGGGGTGGAGATGCCACAGCCTTTCTGGGAAACCTGTTGGATTGTCCTCATGGTGTGAAAGTTCTTTATATGCAGACTGAGTCTGTTGTTTCAACCTACAGCCACTGTCTTTTGTCCCTTTGCTACTTGGCCAGTTCGAAGAGCCTGGCACAGTCATCTTAATGTACTTCTCGTAGGTATTGGAAAGTTGCTCTTGGGACCCCTCCAAATTCAGTTTTTCTCCAGGCTGAACATGTCAAATTCCCTTGGCCTTGTCATAGGGTGTGTGCTCCAGCCCCTTGAACATCATGGTGGTGCCCCATTGAACTGTCTCCAATTTGTCACCTTTCTTTCCATCCATGAACATGCCAAGTCAGTTCTGTCCTTCTGAAAGAAAAGGAGAGCTAACAGCATAAGTATTTCTTTAGCTGAAATAGAAGAGAATCATAGGCTGCTGAGCCTATCTCATACCTTTTTCAGATCATGGCTTTTGACAGCATAGGATTATCTGGATGAAGCATTGAACATGAAAGCAGCCATTCAAAGTTTGAAAGAAAGCCAGGGATTCTTGAGGGATTTCAGTTTTTGTCTAGTGAAGGAGATAGAAGAGCCATGTATGATAATGACTAATGAAGGTAGTAAAGAAGCCTTCTATTAGTGCTAAGTGTATCATGACCATAAATGAGTGGACAGGCTTGCTTGGTTCAGTAATGCTGACTGGTCTTCTCCATCTTTTATAGGAAGCTGCTGCCTTGGGAAAGAAAGTAATGGTATTAGATTATGTTGTTCCAACGCCTCTTGGAACCTCATGGGGTAAGCTTTTGTTGTCTTGGATTTGATGATGTTTGAGTACCAGTGATACATACTGAGATGTTACATATTATGGATTTGTGTTCTTAGGAATTGAGGCCAAATTCCTTTAATTCTGGTACACAGATAACAGCAAAGTTGTGTTCCTGGCTTGCCTGCTGTTTTTCTAGATGGTTATTTCTGTTTGGGGCATTGTTCTTTGTCAAATGTTTTTCTAGCTGTGATCACTTCCAAATCATGTCTGGGTAGTGTGTGTGTGCATGTTCACATTCTTATGTTTGTGGGGTTATTTTGCCTTTTAGTTCTATTTTGTAGACAACTGGTAGGCTCCTGTTAGAACAGTGACCACATGGCTGTGTATGTCTCACCTTTCCCTAATTAGGGACAGCTGCTGTCTGACCTCATTAGTGATGCTGGCAGCTGAGAATGAGTAAGGAACTTGAGTGAAATTTCTATTGAGTCAAGGAATGAATGTGCTCTTTTAGATAGTCTTTCAAAAACAGGCATATTTCAAATTCCACATAATAGGTGGTACTAAATTGTAGGAACTCTGGGCTTTTTGCCTTGCTTACTTGACAACCTGACTAAAATCTGAAGCCTTGTGAAGTAAGTGACCTGGGTCTATGTTTGACATGCTGTACCTGTCTTGGGTCAGTGAGTCTAATAACCTCTTAGACCGAATACAAGCTTAGTGTGTTCATTGTACTTTTAAATGTCATTTGCAACAGAAATTTCATGTTACTTGTGTGACTGTAGCAAACCTCACGGAGTGATATGAGTGATTATACAAAGTACATGATAGGAAACGCATAAATTCTGTTCATGGAAGCAGTAATGTGGTTCTTTCCATCTTAGGACTTGGTGGCACATGTGTAAATGTAGGTTGCATCCCTAAGAAGCTGATGCATCAAGCAGCACTTCTGGGTCAGGCACTCCAAGATTCAAGGAAGTATGGGTGGCAGTATGAAGAACAAGGTCGGTAAGAACAGAGAACAGACCAAGACTGTACAGATGAGACGCTGAGCTCAAGACTGTTCTTGTACTTTGGACTTAATAAATTATATGCAGAGTTCAGTACTTTTCATAGATGAATCAGAAGGTGTCCTCCTTCTTGAGTCATAGACACCTTTGGGATTGAAAGTTAATTGTGTTTTGTTCCCTATATTATATGAAATAAATGACAGAACTTCTAGAATGGGCTTATTTCAGATAGCAACAAGGCACATAAATATTAACATTGTAGAACAAGACCTTAATATGTATCTTCATTACTGATAATGTTTTCTTAGCATGATGTACAATGAATAAGTTTTTCTTGAGAGGTACATTGCACTTTTATTTCCTTAAATATGAAATTATCTTGTTTCAGTTAAACACAACTGGGAGATCATGGTAGAAGCAATTCAGAACTACATTGGTTCATTAAACTGGGGCTATCGAGTGTCCTTGAGAGAGAAGTCTGTGACATACCTCAACTCTTACGGAGAATTCGTGGAACCACACAAAATTAAGGTATGCTCTGCATTTAAAATACTTAGTTGGGAGGGAAAACTCATGTTTTAGAACTGCCTTATAAAATTCAACACCAAAAAGGCTTCATCTTAGCATTGCAAAGTTAGGTCAACTGAAGTTAAAAACTCATTTGTGAAGTTACTGATTTAAATAATTATTTTACTTTAGTACCTGCCACGATGTTTGCAAACCTAGTTATGTAAGAGTGATGTGGATATGTGTAAACCTGTGTCTTGCAAGAATAGAGGAAGGTGGTCTCGGTTTCTACCTTCATGACTGACTTCAGCAGCCTGAGTGAGGAGGGGGCAAAGAAAGGAAACTCTAGCTGTATGATTTTGCAACTTGGAAAATCTTCATACTGAAGCATAAAAACTATTGAAATTAAATTTAGACTAAGCACTTGCATAAGAGCATGGCTAGAACCTGGTGCTGTATCAGCATACAAATTAAAGTGTCAGTTTTGCAAGACAAAGCTTGTTCTGGCAATCTTGCTGTAAGTGATCATACTGTAGCAAGGTTAACCTCGAAGTGCATGTTGAAGGCAGCTGTTGGATTCAGTGAGTGTAATTGTCTGTTTTCAACATCAAGGCTGAACTACTTGTGTTTTAAACCAAGAGACCAGCACTGAAAGATAGTAGTAAATTCAATTTACCTCAGGTGGTAAACACCTGTTCAAGTGTTCAGGCATGCAGGGCATCCACTTAAGTGTCCTTAGTCAATAAATGAAGTAGAACAGAGGGGCTTACAGCAGGAGGCTGGACTAGATGACCTCCTGAGATCCCTGCCAACCTGAATTACCTGTTGACTTGATTGGGAGAAAGTTTCCCTTCATTTTTGTTGAAAAATTAATAAAAAGCAAGAATGAAGGTCAGATTTTGGGAGAGATCCATTGGCAATATGAAATTTCCAAAGACGAAGGGTCTCTAGAGGTCAAATTAGTTAGAATTCACTTAAGGTTGGGTCTTAGGCCATCTCATGTCTCTGAAATTATGTAACTTGTTACTTACTTTTTTTTTTTTTTTTTTTTTTTTTTTTCAAATTTTTACATTAGCCTGAGGAGTAATTGATGTTATTCTGTCCCTAGCATTGTGTTGGCCTTTTATTGGGGGAATAAGGGGGTTGTCTTAATTTGTTGTGGCTTTTTAGAACTTGGAAGTCAAGTTGTTAAAAATAATACGATCCAAATTAGTAGTTATAATGGGCAGGATCCAAAGAGTAAGTGATTTTAAATGCTCTAACGTGAGACAAGCCTGATAGTCTGTTGTTTAAACCTGTTGTTCTTCAATGACCTGTGTGGCATCTCTGAATGCATTAATTCTTGTTTAAAAATGCATATTCTTGATTTTTAAGCGCCTTTACAATAATTAAGGAGGATTACATAATTTTTCTTACAACATATGAAAATGTCTCTCTTAACTGTGTCTTCATCAACAGGCAACTAACAGAAAAGGACAAGTAACCTATCACACAGCAGAGACTTTTGTCCTGGCAACAGGAGAAAGGCCAAGATATCTGGGTATCCCTGGAGATAAAGAATTCTGCATTACAAGGTGAGATGAAAAGGCACAATAGACTGAACTTGTCTGCTCTAGTGTTTGCCAAGACAAACAAGCTTGTGTTGGAAGAACCTTGTAACTTAACACTTCTTCTCTTTTCAGTGATGACCTCTTCTCCCTGCCTTACTGCCCTGGCAAGACTCTGGTTGTGGGTGCTTCCTACGTGGCTCTGGAGTGTGCAGGGTTCCTGGCTGGCCTGGGTCTGGATGTCACAGTGATGGTGCGTTCCATTCTTCTGCGGGGCTTTGACCAAGAAATGGCAGAAAAAGTCGGTGCCCACATGGAAACACACGGTGTGAAGTTCATCAGGAAGTTTGTACCTGTTCAGGCAAGTGCTTCCTTCAGCTTTCTTCTCTTAACACGTTACTTTAAACAGCACATGTAAAATGCAGCTGTTGTCTGGGAAGGCTTTGGCTCTGTGCAGAAATAAATGTTTTATGAGACTGAGCTTTTTTTACTGTTGAATGATAGATTAGCAGGTCAAGGCTTGAATGACAATGGAAGTGAGCTCTGCTGCTTCAGGTCATTCTAAGCTTACAAAAATTTGCACAGGTTGAGCAGCTGGAGCAAGGAATGCCAGGAAGACTGAAAGTGACAGCAAAGTCTACTGAGGGACCAGAGATCCTTGAAGAAGAATATAACACTGTAAGCATTTCTGGATTTGAAATAACTGACTATAGATGCACATGAAAAGTATTAAAATACTTGAACAACTTGAAGGGAAATCCTGCTTAAAAAGTTGTTCACGCAAACTACTGGCAGAAAAAAAAAGTGAAAATTCAATATTTGTCTTTAGTTGAACCCTGTCAGCAATATGGGTCAAACTTTATGTGCCTGGAATTTAGTTTATATAAACAGTGTTGTTGCTTCTATTTTTGCTTTGTTTTTCTGTTTGTTGCATCTCTAAAACAAATTGCACATGGAGGAGACTGAGCTCTTTCAAATTTTGGGAAAAAAATTTGGAAGTCATTTTATTCATGTGCTTTAGTGCTTTCACTGAAAGACCAAGGGAAATCTTGTGATATACTTCTCTTGCATAAAGTTACTGCATTTAATTTTTGGGGTTTTTTAGGTATTGTTAGCCATTGGTCGTGATGCATGTACCAGGAATATTGGTTTACAGACAATCGGTGTCAAAATCAATGAGAAGTGAGTATTGCTGAACTCCCTTAAACCACTGAATGCAAGGATTTTTTTTTAACCTCTTTAAAAATACCTCATGATACTGATGTTTTTCTAATTTTTTTTTTTTTTAATTCTCATTCTTATATATGGCAATTATGTGAACCTCTGAAACCTTTTTTTTGTCCTGGATTTGAGTGCAGTTGTCCATTAACTTAATTTCTTTAGTATGTACTTTGTAAAATAACTATTCTGAGTTAATACCTACTAGTTGGTCATTGTGCTTAAATCACAGAGCTGTATAATAATCAGGTGAAAGATTGTGAGTCCAAAGATGTTGGATAGCTTGACTGTCATCAGCCAGGCACTGTTGTTCATGTCAGAACTGGCCCACTGAGTACAGACTTCAGCCCTTTGTCAGAGTTGGAGCTGATTGATGCTCTGAAGAGTTTGCAGTTAAAGTAAAAAAGGCATAAGTATATTTAATGAAATGAGCTCAGTAGTTAGAATAGAGCTTCTCCCCTCTGCTTTTTGCAGAGATCTGAGGAAAGTTGTGATGCTGAATTCTGTGGTCTTCTGTTTGTTTTAAAGGAATGGGAAAGTCCCTGTAAATGATGAAGAACAAACCAATGTGCCTTACGTTTATGCTATTGGGGATATCTTGGATGGAAAGCTTGAACTTACTCCAGTTGCCATTCAGGCAGGGAGGCTGCTGGCCCAAAGGCTCTATGGGGGTAGTTCCAGAAAGGTAAAGCTATAAGCATGCAACTTCAACTTATTTCTAAGCTTTTTGCCTCAAAATTGCAGTAACATGAATTAATTTATCCACTTGTCTGTGGGCTCTGCAAGTGTTTAGTAAAAAAGAAAAAAAAGTGCTAATATAACTTTTTCTGTTATGTACTATATAGAACTTGCATAGTCTAAATATGATTTTTTTTTGTTATTTTTAGTGTGACTATATCAATGTACCAACAACAGTGTTTACCCCTTTAGAGTATGGCAGCTGTGGGTTTCCTGAAGAAAGAGCCATAGATGAATATGGAAAGCAAAACTTGGAGGTAAGAACACCCAAGAGTCAATTAATTTGTAGCTTGAGGGTGTTTTTCTTGGGCCTTGCTGCTTTATATTCAAGGCATAGTGTTAACAAGATTAGAATTTAGATGGGTAGAGCTGTTGTGGCTGTGTTTTCATCTGGCCAGCAAGGTACTGCACTCACAGAAACCCAGGACTGGACTTAATGCCATTACAATTATGCATAACTATTTGCAGGTGGCTGAGAAGGAAGCATTTGACTTCAGGAGGCCAGACTTGGGTTGCAGAACTGTAGGGGTGGTTTTTGTTGTCATGAATTAAAGGCTTCTTGCTGAAGTGTACCAAACTGTTTCCTGCTGGTTCACTGTACTTGAATAGTGTACTTGAATAGTGAATTGATTTTTTGCTGATCTTACCATATGTCTATAGGAATATTGGGCATAACTTGCCCATTTTATGGTAGTTTCTGGCTCCTGCACATCTCTGAGGAGTTACATTAAAGCTGTTTGCATGCCTTGTGCTTAATTCCTTACATCTTTTAAAATCACTTGACATTATTGAGCATCTGCTGTTAACTGTTTTGCATAATAGGTTTAAACTTACAGTAACTGGATATTAATTTTGCACTTCTCTTTCTCAAAGTTCGATTTGCAACCACTGTATATTGTAGCTGTTGCTGTTTTTATCAAGTATTTAAATCAGAGCTACATGGTTTGAGTCAAGTCTTCCTCTGCTGACTTTTGGAGGATGGACTCCCTGGGCTAAGTGGAACAAAAATTACTCTTGTCTAGTTTCTTATAGACAAGAATATAGTGGGTTAAATGTCGAACCACCTATTTGTAAAGATATTAAAAAGTAGAATTATGCCTGGCTGAATTAATTAATGAAACTCTAATGCTCTTTTTCTTGTTTTCTCACAGGTTTATCACAGTTTGTTTTGGCCACTTGAATGGACAGTGCCAGGCAGAGATAACAATACCTGTTATGCAAAGATTATCTGCAATAAACAGGACAATGTAAGTGGCAAGCTGGAATGGATATGCTGAGGGTATTCTTGAAATGGAAAGAACTGCAGACCTACTTTATTTGGAGTAGTTAATTTTTTCTTAAAGACTCTGCTGTTGACCTGCTTGCATAACATTTTTAGTGTAGTGGGAGTTACACACTAGAGCTTTTGTCAAACCTTTCCTGGTACTGACTTGTGTTTTTCTCTCATCTGTTCTGTAGAATCGTGTGATAGGACTGCATATTCTTGGGCCTAATGCTGGTGAAGTTACCCAAGGTTTTGCTGCTGCAATCAAATGTGGTCTCACCAAAGAATTACTTGATGAAACAATTGGTATCCATCCTACTTGTGCAGAGGTAAGAAGTGGGGAAGGCACAGCCTGATTGAAAACCTGCGCTTGAAGGTGGTTTTACCAAGAGGAGATCAGCAGCCAGATGATGATGCAGGCAATGGTAAATAAGCTCTTCTTTTGGTCTCTTACAGGTGTTCACTACAATGGATATTACCAAATCTTCTGGACAGGACATCACTCAGAAGGGCTGCTGAGGTTAAACCTGCTGTTTTACATGTTTCCATGTTGTGCACTCTTGGTCCTGTGGAAGCTCTAATCCATCCAACTGCTTTGCAGCAAAGTAAAACGTTTGCATCAATACCACTGTATGTGCTGCAGCTGGGAGTGGTGCCTTCAAGAGGCTTCCTCAGTGTGAGTTGTGTTGCACATGGGAACAGTAATGCAGCAGGGAAATCTCGGACTGTAAATCCTGACTTTGCTTGGAATCAGCACTGCGGTGCTTTTTTGACGTTGCAGCTCGGAACCTTCTCGTGAGGTGAGCTACGACTGATGGCTGCCAGGCAAGGCTGGGAGCTTCTTGTCTAGTCAGATGACTGAACTCCTCCTGAAGGAAATTCTTAAATTGCACAAATTAAAGCTAATGCTTCTAGTTCCAGTGTCTTGTACAAATGCGTGAAATAGAAGACAAATATTATAATTGAGTGATTCTTGCCAACAGTTTACATTTGACTGATTTATCTTTTTGATGCATTTTGTTATACTTAATTGTATGCTCAACTGAGGCAAGATGGCATAAATAGGATGCAGTGTTGAGCGGTGCAGTTCAAGCACTAGTTTCCCATCCCAAGCAGTCTAAAACTTCAGCGTAGCCTAAGACACCACTGTTGTTCACATTCACAGTTGTTTGACCTCAGGTGACATCATATCTTTAAAATAAAAATTTGAGTTGTAGGTGTCTTGTGTGTCAAGGCTGAAGAGTGTAAGTGCAAGACCATGTCAGTTTGCTTAAATCTGGTTTCAGCTCTGTAATTTAAAACCTCACAGAACCCAGAATTATGTCTGTGCTGTTATGTGGAATGCTGAAGTCTTGGAGAAGCAGACTCTGTCCCACTAACACAGTAGGTGCCTGCCCGTGGAGGTGGAAGGTGTTATACAGAGCTGCTCTGAATCATGTGGCAGCCCAGAGCAATGACCTGCTGTGCTTTGTGTAGTGTTGTGTACTGTCAGTAGTTTGAAGCTCTCCTCCACCCCTAGCATTCTGTCCTGGGGGAATTGTGCTTGAATCTGGCTCTTAGTTTTGTCCAAAGAGCTGTTTTGAAAGACTGTTCTGAACATTGTACGATAGTAACCAGTTTTTAACTATTTAATCTGTGACGTACCATGCAATTTGAAGTTCAATAAACAATGCATACAACACTCTCTGGTGTCTGACCTCGTGGTTTATGTTGCCTGAGATTTTATTGGGCTTCAATTACGTTGTTTATCCCATGCAGTACTAAAACCTCCATGGACTTGTGCATGTTGTAATCTTTTAAATGGAGAAACAAGTTGTCTTGTCATGCCTGGGGGCTTGCTCAAGAAGTTAAACATGCTTCTGTTTGGGTATGCAGAATTGAACTTAGGTGAGTTCAAACTGAAAGAACACTTTTACACCATTTCTGTATATTCCAGAAGATCTGGAATACCTTAAAGTTGCATTGTTTAACTGCAACACTGTGCAAAGATGTTCAGTAGACTCTAGTTAGAGTGTTAGCAGCAAAGCTTGCTGGTCTTCAAGTTTGATAACTCTTGGCGACTTTGGGGTTTTGTTCCGTGCCCAGTAGCACTGCAAAATACTTTCACTTGGCAGTGGAGATGCTTCCTGAGCTGCAGGTGCCGCTTTGCTGCAGAGCTCTGAGGAGTTACTACTTCTGGTCCCAGAGAAATAACAACAAACTGACTGGGAACAGCAAAGTTAACCTGGTTGGAGAGGAAGTGAAGGAGGAAGCTGAGTCAATGAGTGCTAATTCCTGAATTTGCTATTAGTAAGCACTAATTGAGTTTTATTTCAAGTTGAGATTTGATGTGCAGGTTCATGTTAATTGATCAATAATTACCACTTGCGTATCTGTAACAGTGTCCTAATTGCAGATGTTCCTTAAGTCAAGCTTGCCCCAGCTGTCAGCTCTAGGTGATACATAGAGCTGGTGGCACCAAGAACTTTTACACAGTTAAAAGTCTCCAGTTAAAATACACAGTAGGTAGCTAATAGCTGGAGGAAGTGAACGTGTCGCTTGTGTTTTAGTAGGCTCACATGTAAAATAAAATGTGCTGTGACTGCAAGACATAGATGAAAGCCAAAATTTTGAGCTGGACAATAGGTGTTAGAGAAGGTGGTAAAACCTGAGAAGTGGAACCTGTAACAACCAGATAAATACCCTGAGTTTGGGTAGTAAGGACACTCCAGCAGTGGCATTAAAGGCAAATTGGTGTTTACATTCCTGTTGTCATAAATGTTCAATAAATTCTGAAGAGCTGTTCTGTGTTCTTAAAACACTCTGGTATTTTATTCATGCTCTAATACCAGGAACCTTTTATAAGCTGTAGTTGAAAATGCTCAAATATGACTGAATCTGTGCTTAGCTACTTGTCTAGATCACTGATAATTGTGGCACTCTGTATCTGGACTGGAGCTCTTGAAACACTGAATGAACAGCAAAGCTGTGTAGTTTTTTTAACTTATTGGTGAAATGTATCCATTTCAGGTCCAGAAGTGGTTATGATTATAGTTATTGTAAACATGGAAGACACTTAATCATCAAATTAGTAGATGGCTTTCCACATAGCATAAGTTTTAATTATATCTTGAGCACTGTAATTTGTCTTGAGTAATGCAAGCAGCTGAAGTTGGCCTGTGCAAGTGCTGTGGGGGCAAGTCAGAAACAAAAGGGGATCTGAATAATCTGTAATAAGCCTTGAAATGCGAGAATAACACACAAAACATTTTTCCTGGGTAACTGAACTGTTTAAAGCTGATTCTCACAATTCCCCTTGGAGCTGCTTTTGACAAAGACTCGAAGTGTTTACCTTTTCTCAGCACATCTCATACTGGAAGAAAATTGAAAAAATAGGGTTGGTTTTTTTCCTTAGCTCTAAACAGGAGTTAAAAGTACATGTTTAAATCCTGTGCTTGTCAAGCCTTCCCTGAATATTGGCAAGGGAAAAATTCCTGGATGTGCCTTAGAAGAGTTGGGAACAACAGAGGAAGGAAGGATCAAGCATTTTAACTAAAAATAGTAATGGATCTATTGAATGTCATGTGCTTTGTGGTGCTTGCTCTGCAAGGGGAAGCTGTAAAATTATCTGCAGCAGATGGATCTGGATAGGGAAGAAAAAAGTGACTCTTACCTAGAGGTTCAGGTAGAGATAGCCAAGTTTGACGGTTTTTTGACCTATAGTATTTTTTACTAGCTTTTCTTGAAATAATTTTCTGCTCTTGCAATGTGTACATTAATTGCAATGTGTAATCCAAACGTTATAGTGGTGAAAATCTAAAAACTTCTAGTTTCTACATGGTAAAAGTTGTCTTTAAGAAAAGACTTTCTGGAAGATTTAATTTGTAAGATTTGCCCCCATTTAGCAGCTTTATGGTTTTGACCACTGAGAGAGCAGAAGTGTTTTCTTTAGTTAACTTGGGTAAAAATTACTACTGCACTCTTTTCTGAAATACAAGATTTGGGGGCTTCTGTGTGTACCACGGCCTGTGAGGAATTTGGTTTGTCTCCCTTTCCCACTACACCCTGCCCAGTTTCCTGCTGGGATGGAGTTGCCCTGGTGGTGTCTGCCAGCTGCAGGTGCACCTAAGCTGTAAGGAGTGGACTGAGACCCCAGTGAACCCGGGAGCCTGGACCAGAAACTCCCTTGAAGCAGCACTTGCTCCACTGTTACTGTTTGCTTTTCACAGAGGCTGATGGTTGTGGGTAGATGCTGGCAGGGCTCACCACCACTTTGCCTTGTAAAAGTGTGACTCTTGGAAACCTGGCACTGACTTCTTTATGTAACCTTCCCTTGGACGTGCTCTGACTTGGGGCTTGCATGGTGTGTGGGCGAAGGCAATTTGGAGCAGGGATGGGGTCTGGGCTGTGGCAGCTGTGATGGAGTGGAAGTGAAGGGGCTGGAAATGTGTATTGGGAGGGCAGGGGGCCCACACTGGCACAGGTTGGGCACAAGAGGAAAAAACCGGTGGAAGGGGAAGGATTGGTTTCATCTGGGATTTTTCACTCACCTTTTCTTCTCTTGCCTCAAGCAGGATGAAAAAATGTGGTAGAGCCTATGCCAGCCTGTGGTAAAAGTGCTTTGCTGGGGCTGTATCAGGCAGGTTTGTTGCCAGGCGCGTCTGCATCTTCCGTGCCACCTTTTCTGGGTGTCGGTAGTGAGTCCAGTGAGCAGACTGGGAAGTGGACTTTACTATGCACAGTTCCATCCCTTTGCAGGAAGAACTTCCCTCAGCTTGATTCATTCTGTTTCTCTACTCGTCTGTCCCCCTTGACAAGATTATTGCCTCCCTTGTGGGATATGAGATCTGCCTTCTCTCTTTCCCCAAAATAAGAGGCCCCACACTTTCCCTGGAGCAAACACCCCCTTACAAAACTGCCTTAATTCTCTTCCCTTTCCTCTGGCACTTTCCAGGCTTTCAATTACAGCCCAATTGCATTTCTATTGCTCTTGAATGTTAATTTTATTGACCTTTGCCAATCCCTTCCTCCTCCCAGCTGAGGGACAAACTTGAAAAGGATTATTCCTCTCGAAGGTGATGAAAAGTGCTCCTTGATTGCCAGCTTGGCATCTCCATAACATTCAAGGTCTCTGCTGGGCCAGGGAGGTGGAGGAAAAAAGCTTGGGAACCAGTCCAGCTGCCTCCCACGTTGGATGAAGCATCATTAAACAGCCCCTTCCCTTCAGGCTCTAGTTTGTCTCTCCCTCTTATTAAAGGAGCTGAGTTTCTAAATTAGGAAGCCTGAAATTCTGCTGTTGAGATGTTCACATTTAATTTATCTTGCAGTCTACAGGGGCTGAAGTTCATCTCGCTGATCCTGACCTCAATCAGCAGGAAATGCAGGCTTTGTAAATGTGTTTGTGCCTTGTACTCGGGTTTGCTAACGTGGGCTGTGACAGCAGAGGTTAAAGCTTTGCTTTGTTTTGCATCTGTGGTGTGACTGAGTTGGTTACTTAACATCTCTGAGGAGAAGCTTATATTGCGTGAGTGAGAGGATTAGCTGGTGTTTGCACAGCATTTAAGAGTTCTGAAGTGAGATGTGTTGAGGGCAATGTCACCAAGAGGATCTGTTTGACACGGAGCTGTTTCTGGCTGAGGGCCTGCACTTGTGTCACATCTTGTTGGCGGCCTGTGAGAAGCTGAATTCCTGGACTTCCCTATGCAAATTCTTTAAGCAAGGTGAGGTGGGTTAACCTTGGATGGCATCAGCTGCCCACCAAGCTGCTCTCTCATTCTACCTCCTCCGGACAGGGAAAGGGAACACAAAGCCAAAGCTTTTCGGTGGAGATGAGGACAGAGACACCACTCACCAGTTACTGTCATGGGAAAAACAGACTCAATGTGGGAAAAAATAATTTAACTTATTGCAAATCAATACTGGAGTAAGACAGTGAGGAATAAAAACTGGACCAACCTTCTTCCCTGGCTCAGCTTCACTCCCAACTCTTCCACCTCCTCCCCAGGGGCACAGGGAGATGGGGAATGGAGGGTTGTGGTCAGCTTGTAACACTTCATCTCCAGTGCTCCTTCCCCACACCGTGCCCCTGCTCCAGTTTGGGGTCCTTCCCAGGAAAAACAGCCCACAAACTTCCCCTTGTGTCTTTCCCACAGACACAGGTTTACATTGCTGCCTTCAATCCCTTTTATAATATCAAGCACAAATAAGTAGTTAATGCTTTTGGGATCGGATTTTATGGCTTGGCACTTTTCCTGAGGTCCTGCTGCTGCTCACAAAATACCATGAATAGGGCAGAGCTGTCGTGTTTAGTATCACACCATCTGTGCATTGCTCCAGTATTCCGAGAGTCTGTACTTGTAATCAAGGATTAAACTATTTTTGCAATCCATCCTAGTGGCATCTGATAGCAAGCATAGATTGCTCCTAAATATTGCAGAAGATTGTTGAGCCTTGAGTTGATTTCTTCCAGCATGGTAGGAAAGCCAGATGTATTTGTCAGACATTGAGCAAGTAATACATTTCAAAATTCAGAAAGTTCTAAAGATAAGATGAGTTCATGAGTAGAGTTTGGGCACACTTTTCCCTACATGGTTGTTTTCTTCTTTCTAAAGGAAAAAAAAAAAAAAGATTGGTTTCAGCACACATCATCACTAATATTTTATTTTTTAGTGCTTTTTATGTATAACAAAGTACAAGATTAAAAAAACCACTATCATCTCTAAACCTAACATAAACAACATAACATAAGCTACTCCCACTTGTGGATCCCTTTATAAATATCTGCTACACTTTTTCACTTGGGGGCTTGGTGGGGGTGTTTGGTTTTTGGGGTTTTTTTGGTTTTGTTTGTTTTAGTTTTAATAGCTCAAGGAAATGGAAACAAGGAGGGGAAAGCAAAAGAATGGATCTAAATATAGCTGTCACCCAAAATCTTTTGATTTCTGTCAGGAAGGGGGAATACAGTTTGCAGTAGAGATGGGATATATTCATCTCTGACTTTGCCCAGGTCTATGGCTTTTTTTCCATGTCTTACTGGAGACATCACTGCTTCCTCTGGCATAGGTGACATGGTGGCTACACTGAGGAGAGCTCACCTTGCTGTTTTTTCATTGCTTCTGTGCTGTAAGCAGATGATTAATACCTGGAAGATTAAAATAATTTTTCCAGCTAGTCTTAAAAGTAGTAGTATTCATTTAAAAACTTAATGATTTTCAAAGTGAAATATAAAAATGTCAAGGTAATTCTTACACTAAACTGTTGGAGTCTTTTTATTCTTGTGGTTTCCTAAGTCATCCTTTACCAGAATGATGTTACTTTAAATGTATTAATTAATTATGACACCGTGAAAGATTGTAACCTTTGGTTTGAGGAGTCCTTACCTACTGTGAAGGAAACTAAGTGATTGTCTAATACTCTTTATCATTGATTTGTGTTGCATTAAAATCAGGATGCCAGTAGCTGGAGCAAAGATGAAATATTGTATGGACCCTTTTCCAGCCTCAGTTGCTGCTTTGCTTCTGTTGTTTCCCTCGGTGAGCTCAAGTAGCCAGCTTGCAAAAGTGCTGTTTCAAAAGGACAGCCAGGGTTCATTTCCTGGGACAGCATCGAGTCACAAAGCTCAGGCAGCGCCTGCTCACCAAACTGAACTCGAACTCAGATCTGTTTGTATTTTTCAATTATCTTCTCAACTGCTCATAAAAGAGGTGTCAGTGTTTTTAATTGCCTGTCATCCCCCAGGAATCTCTCCCTTAAACTTCTGCCCTTAAACTTGTGAGGGAAGTGCTCACGATAAACTTGTTCTTAGGCTGGCCCAGACTCTGCATTTGCTAATAAGCAGGAACATCTGGTTGTTGCTGTCAAAGCCAATGCTAAACACTGGAAAAATGTCAAGACTATATAATTTTATAATGAACTTTATCAGGAAAAAGGGGTCTTGGGCACTTTTAAAGCTTCTTTAGAGGTTTAAAAAGCCCTCTGGCTAAGAGCCAACTTCAGCTTCTATTTTCTTTTTTTTTTTTTTATTACAAAAATTAATTTTTCCTTTATCCTATCTGTAGTGTTCTCAGGAAAACAATTGAATGGAATTATTTGTTATCTTCCTGGGAATTGATCTTGTGTGATCTGATAGTTTTTTATTAAAAGCAGCAGAATGCTGGAGTAAAAAGGGCTGTTTGCACATGTCACAGACATACCTAGGCTGTCACAAATCTCCTTGTTCACTCAAATATTTCATTTTTTTTCTATCTTTGAATTCTTGGATGGAGCAATGAGGTTATTGCAGTGGACACGAAGCAGAGGTTTTACAGGTACTGGTGAATAATGGGACATTTGGTTGAATTTCTAGTGGCAGGAGGTGATCCCTTAAGGAGAAATATTTATATAAAAACTTGTGAATTCCAGCATTGAAGGAGGATTTTTGAGGTACCATTTACTCCCTGCTCACTACAGGTTAAAAATGCCAACATAAGATTCCCTGTTGAACTCCTACAGTCAGGCTTGGTGCTGAAGCTGGGAGAGACCTCTCCTGTGTCCTCAGCTCACAAGGCAAAGATCATCCTGACTTTTTTCCTGCTTTTAATTTGCAGGTGGGTTTTTGTTAGACTCTGACCCCCTCAGTGCTGGGTGTTGTGTTGCCATCAGGGTCTGCTGCCCTTCAGGAAGGATCTTACTGAGCTTGGTCATTTCTCCCAGCTCTGTGCTTTTGAAATTCTGGGGCTTGTGCTGTCGATGTGCTCTGGTCTGGGAGTCTCTGTCATTTCTGAAACAGAAGGAAAGAACTCTACCTTGACCAGATAAAACTGAAGTTTTCAGTAAAACTGCTCCTGTTTCAAATCTGTGGAAGAAAATTATCTTTATGTAGACAAATAGGGCTCATTTTCTTCAAGTGTCATCAGAGCAAAACAGTGTTGGGTAAACAGAGATGATGGAAAGAAATCTGAATGTTTCCTATGACATGCACAGTCAGACTATGCAGTCTTGAATGATTCATGCAGTATCCTGCTACATGGCAAAGACTCAAGGCTTCTCCCACCCATGGATTCTGGCAGAAGTGTTCTTTGGTGGGAGTAGGCAACAATGCCAAAACTCCTCTCCATCATTTAATTATTACTACTGCTTTATTTACACGAAGGTTCAGCATGAAAAGGATCCTCTTCCATTAAAAGAACCTCTCCAGTGATATGTTACTGTTTGTGCTGAAGCTCAGATATGCAATGGACTTTTAATTCACAGCAGCAACAAAAAAATGAAGTAGAGGCTTGTATCTTATTTGCAGTGCATCTTCCTGCCAGTAAAAAAAAAAATCTCCCTTTCTGAAGCATATGTAACTCATAAAATCTGAAAATTGCTTTGAAGCATTGGCCTTGTACAGAGCTAGACTGTGTAATTGGCTTTTTCAAGAAACCTCTGCATCATATGCTTTAAGGTATGTACTAAGTGATTTAATAGGGTATGTCATTTTTAATTACTGTGGAAGAGCAATCATAAGTATAAAAATGCAAGTCATGTCCTCTTGGCATTACTGCTTCTAAAAGCATTTTTATGTAACCTGCAGGAACCAGCACAGTATTTTCTTTATCCTCTAAGTGCATGATAGTTTTACATTTTTGTGATCTGCAGGATGAGTTCAGTGGATGATTCGAGGTAAATTAGCCCTAACTGAGCTCTCAAAAACTGCTGCCAGTTTCTGAGTTTAAATGGTCTAAAATTAGCTCATCCAGCTTTGCAATACATCACTGTGTTAGAAGCATTCCAGTTTTCTCCACCCTCTCAATGCCATCTAATGCAGTATAATCTCTACTAACAGGAGGGAAAAAGCCATGTCATTGTGATTGCCCCATCTGTGCCACAGCTGCATCTGAGTCCAGTGGCCATCTGTGGAAAATAATTGATTTTTTTCTTTTTTCTCTTGATATTGAGTTCTCAGCAAATCATTAGAATTTAAAAATGACATAAAACCTCTTTACAGGAGAAGGTGATTTGCTTTGAGAAAGTGTCATGTGCAATTTAACCTGCAGTGTATTGTAATTGATGTTGGCTGCCTTTGACAGCTATTTCATGATTTTCTCCTCTGTGCCTGTGCTCTGGCCCTGCATGCTGAAAGGAAGCTGGTGCCTGACAAAGGAGAAGCTGCTGTGCTGTTCTCGTTGCAGCTTGCTTGGGCATTTGAATGGTTTTATCCATTTCCGAGTTTGTCAGTAACCCAGTCCACGAAATGCAGGTGAGGAATGCAGCAGAGCAGGGTGCTGGGGCTGACAGCAGGTTTGTGGATGTAGTGGGAATCACAAAACACTGAAACCCTGTATTCCAGAAAGGAGCCTGACACAGGAGCAGCTGGGTAAAGCTCTGGAGTTTTGGGTAAGTCACAGATTTGTCAAAGAAATGAAATGTCTGGGAAAGGTCCCAGCCAACAAGGTAACCTCTTAGCACTTGCAGGTAGAAGCACATTTTCCAACAAGGCTGGAGCTGGACACCTCCAACTAGAGTTGGTCTTTCATCATCTGCAACACTTCTAACAATATTTGAAAGTTTCCAATACTTTCTATGTTTAAAAATGTATAAAGTATATGCTGCCACCCATTTCATTGTATCACTGGGGGAAAACTTTTAGCATTCAGTGAAACTGTGGAAACACTCTTGGAAACAACAAGGCCTGTTCCTCAGCAGAGGAATAGTGGAATGGAAGCTCATTAGCACCGAGTTAGGTAAGCCTTTTCCTTTATTATTATTTTTCCCTTTTATTTATTTTTTCTTTTCCATGGCTAAGATTAAAATACTCCCTCTGCACCCAGAAAAGATGGGATAGCTCTGTCTGTGTCCTTGCTCCAGCCAGCCATGAACCTGCTGTCCAAACACCCCAGTGGAACAATTCACCTCTGAGGGACACAGACCCTGCACAGCAAGGTCCTGGCTCTACTTCTGCCCTTTCCTTTGCTCAAAATGCTGCTTGTCCCAACTTCTGCGCTTGTTTGCTGAGTCCTGTCCCATCTTTCTTACTTTCTTGGCAGAGGAAAAATTACAAATACAGTTTTCTAGCTGAAATCAGATGAGATGATGGTGAGGGGGTGTGTATATGTGAATATAGATAACAAGATATAGCTATATTGGTGCCTTACATATTTCAGTGGCTTCTGGTTGCAATGTCAATATTGGCTTTCTTCCTTCTGCAGGAATAAACCTAGAGAAGCCACAGAAAACAAAACAGAAAGAGACTCTGAAGTTCATTCAATGCATTTGCTTCAGTTAAAGTAGACACAAGTCTCCTGAAAATGATCTTACTTGAGCTATGGTAAGCCTTGAAATGCCCCTGCTTCTGTTGTTGTTTGTATTTACACATGTACTGTGGGAAAGAGGATGGAAAATGTTGCTAAGGAGAAAGGAGTGGGAAGTTTGAAGCCACACAAGCAGCATGTGGTGAAACTGGAGAAAGGATTGCACTGTCCTTGCTGTTTGATGGTAGCCTGTAAAGTCCAGATCAGACACATAACAGTGGCTTTATCCTACCTGGTGAATAAAGACAAAGAGGGTGAATGAGTGCTTGAACAGGCAAGAATTGTTGGTTCTCTGCTGCTGTTTGCTTTTTCTGCAAGCCCTGGTTCCCTGAACCTGTTTATGGCAAATGATGTGTTGAGTCTCAAATTAACCGAGTGCTTTCGCATCCCTTTTTTATGAACCTCACATTTTAGAAGTTGTTTCTCTGTAAAAGGTGTGACATGATTATAAAGGAAGCTGTGCTGTTGTAACCTGATGTTTCCCTTCCTAATACTATTAGAAATACCCAGCCTTTAATGTATTAATATAAGCTTTCACCTTGCTAATGCTGCTTATTCTCCTAGACTGAAAGGGAAGCTACAAATGCTGAATTGTAACCTCACTGAAGATGAGGGAAACTGAGAAAAAATTTTGATAGAAGAATAGGAGTCAGAAAATTCATTTCCATTTTAATGGGGTTTTAGTTGTGTTCTGAATATGCTTCAAGTTTAAATCCAGCACTTAGAGAGCTCATATAACAAATGGGTTGTATTTTCAGGGAAGGAGTATGTGTGTTGTCTCCTGGAGCATGCAGAGAGGATTGAGTGTAATTGTTTATTTGCATAGGTGTCTGTGGGATTTAAAAGCATCACAATATGTTCAGAGTGTGTTTGTATTGTAGAGAGTTTGTTTGGGGTTATGTGAAGGCACCTTAGATTAAGAAACAAAAAGAACCTGTGAGGATGCTGCTAATCAGAGAGCTGAATTTACATGAGCTGTAGTCAGACATCCAGTGGTCTTATCTGCTGCAAATAATCAAGCAAACTTATTTTATTTCCAATTTCTCTCCAGACTATATTTATAATTTCTCCCACAATGAAGTCATAAGAAAGAAGAAGAGAAAGCTTGAATTTTGCTAAAAAAAAACCAAAAAAAAAACCCCAAAAACCAGAAAAAGCAATACTTATTTCTCTTCAGCCCCTTCCAATATTGTCTCTTCTAAGTAACAAAGAGAATACCAATTCAGATAATCACTGAATTTTAAAATAGGTATCATCTCCAAATAGACTCTGTTTTACTGTCCAATAAAATAATTCTAATCTTGCTGAATTGTTTCCTGTGTAATATAATAGTGACTCTTGGGTACTTTCATTGGCTTTGCAGTGGAGCTGATTACCAAAGGCTATTCTAATGTGCTCCTAGGGAATCACCAAGTGACCCAGAGCAAAAATTCTATTACCTCCTGTGTATCTCAAACAGGAAAAATACAAAAAGGAGCGCACTTAAGACACCGAATGTAGAGCAAATTGTTACAAAGCTCACAATATGGGCCACTGTTTCTGCTGCCTCTTTCTGTCATAATACATTTTCATGTCCCTTTTCCAACAGCAAAGCTGCTCCTGGCCAGGAGAGCATTGCTTCTGCTGCTGTGCTCAGTGAGTTGCAAAATTTCAGTTAAAGCCTCAGCACAAGAGTTAATAAGTGTCACTCATCCATAATGCCCAGGATTAACTCGGATTAGTCCTCCACTGAGTTTGTTTCTGGTGAGGGTGCCCTGCACAGCCAGGTGCAAACAGTTTAAGCAGATGGGAAGGCTGGGGATGGGGAGGTGACCTGCTCTGGTGCTTGTCCCTGCACTCGTGTGTGGGGTCTTCCCTTTTTTTACTGTATCAGATTTACAGATCAAGAGCTGGAGCACTGAGAACGAGGCTGTTTTTCACACAGCAATTTTTATTTCACTGATCTGTTGTTCTGGTCCTTTGGTGAGGCCTGTTCAGGAGTGTTGTGGAGCAGGTGGAAAAGAAGCTAATGTGTTATGGATTATCTGACACGTCCAGCTGCATCTTTCATTCCCAAGGAATAAAAGTCATCCCACAAGTACAGAAACTTCTTTTAATTAAGCATCAGAGGTAAAAGAAGCCTCCACCTCCTGCCCAGGAGCTAAGTTGTCAAAGCAAACCAGGGCTGGTTGATCTGCTCTCTCTGGTTCTGATAGTTCTGTTCTCATGGTTCTGGTACAGATCTGTGGGTGGTGGAATCAGAGTTCAATCCTTTTTCCATTGATTCGAAGCAGAGATTGGAACCAGGAACTTGCAGAAAAAACCCTGTATCACTGCATTTCACAGTAATGTGGGGCATGGATTTCTCTCTCTTCTACTTTTCTGTTACTTCCATTTTTTACTTTATTGCAGAATACTCACATAGCTCACACCAGAATTAATAGAATGGCTTTTAAGATAGACATGAGGAATCAGGAAGCCTGACTCCATTCTTGGCTAGATTTATAATGTTAGTCCTTCCATTTGTATTCAAAAACAAATCTGAAAAAAACCCCAAAACCCCAAACCCTAGCAAAATGCAAGTGTGCTGTCTCAGGCCAAACACTGTATTGAAGCCTGTTTGGGAGGCTCTCCCAAATACTTGCTGCATATGGGATCTGTGGCTAAGGGATAAAGGCTTTAAACTGAAAGAGAGAAGTATGAGCTAAATGTTATGCACAAATTCTTCCTCGTGAGGATCATGAGGCTCTGGAACAGAGAAGCTGTGGATGTCCCTTCCCTGGACATGTTCAAGGCCATGCTGGATAGGGCTTTGATTTAGTGGAAGATGTCTCTGCCCGTGCTGGGCTGGAACTAAATGGTCTTTAATTCCCTTCTTACCAAAACCACTCTGTGATTCTGTGATGATTTCAATGAAATATGGGCAGGAGAGGGTGAGTCACATGGGGTTCTGGTGGCCTGTGTGTCCTTCATGAATTTTACTAAGCTGCTGTTCTTCTGTGGTTAAGACATTAAAATCTAATGTGACTCTAGGGAAAGCTAAGGAAGAAAAAATAATGCAGCTTCTCAAATAGAATAAATCCAAGGTGAAAACTGATATCTTTGCCTTAGGAATAAGGTAAGTGAAAGCTGGTTTAGAATAGCATTTTAGAGGTTGTTTCATTTCTCAAACTTCTTTGGTAAATTAACAAAATATTATTAGCACGTGGCTCTGTTATGATGTGCCGTTAGTGAGATGTGTGTTCACCTCTCAGTAACTACTGTACCTGTTAGATTTATTAATAAAAACTCATCCACACAGTCAGGGCTTGTTAAATCTGACCAGGACAGCTTAGGGTGCATTGGGCACTAAGGGAAGATCTGGCTAGACAAAAGGGCAGTTCTCACTGTGGTTTGTACTCTGCCCTCAGTAAGAATTTGGCAACACCTGAAGTCTCAGAGGGTGTGTGCAGGTGGATCAGAGGGCAGTGGAGATCAGCTCTGCATCTGAAAGCTGCTTAAGGATTGTACTGACAGGATGTGAGAAATTTCAAAATGCAAACCAGATCCTCTAGGAGCTGCAATGCTGTTTGTAAGAGAATTAAATAATCTGTTTTCACTAAAGTGAGCATGTAGAAGTGGATTGCAAGTGCAGATCTATATGATTGCTTGTCATTGCTCTTCAGCAGTGGTTTATTTCAAAATGGGCTGCACAAGCCTCTGCCTGTGGATTTCATCTTCAGACACACCACTGATTTAAATGTTTTCTCCCAGAAAATGGTGAGAGATCTACCTATGTAGCAATAGGAAAAAAACAATCCTTTTTCCTTCTTATACACACATACACAACACTCATGCAGCCAGAGGTGCAATAATCCCTATTTAGCTGCCAGAGCTGCTGGGAGAGTAGTGGTGGCCCCAGGCAGAGATTAAGGGGCAAGTACAGGGAATGACTCCTTGTGTTATCTAACACAGCTTTGTGGGGGCTCTGTGGAGCCCTAAGTATTTGTTATCTGACCCTTCCCTTTGCTGGAGCTGGCTTTAAATCCCGAATCAATAAAAGGAAGTTGCACCATGGCTTTGAATGAATAATGCAGCAGTTTTGCAGCACAGTGTAGCTATTGAAAGGCAGCAGTTTGTTATGATTCAGGGGAGATCAGACTCTCACAGGCCTGGGTACGTGCACAGCTGAAGTTCACAGAAGTTTACTACAACTTCATGACAAGCTGAATGTGGGGAAGGTTATTTTTCTGCTGACTTATCCGTGGCTCTGGATGAATGGGTGTGTCCCTGTTGGGATGTTAGAGGCACTGGGAGCCACGTTGTGTTGTGCAACCTGCGGGATTGCTGCATGCGGAAAAGCTTTTTACGATGCTCAGTCCAAGAACACGGAGCAAACAGAGATGATCTCTCCAGGCAGCTTTCTTGTCCTGAGCACTCCTGAGCTTTTCTGCTCAGGAAACTGAGTTGAACTGCAAGTTCCAATCTGAGATGTGAAGATGAAGATATGAGTTACACTCGCACTTACAGACACTGCATTTCCTGGAAAAGTTTATGCAGAGGGAAAATCACAGCATTGTGCAACACTGTGGGTATGCAGGATATGAAGTGACTGCCCCAAAGTTATAGTGGTGGCAGATCATAAAATTAAAACACTGAGGTAGATCTAAGGAGATTTTCACTAGAGCAAGATGAACATTTTGCACTAGATTAGCAGTCAGTAAGAGATGTGGACTTGTCAAAATTTCAGTATTTCCTAGGAGCACACCAGCTATGTTGAAATTAACGTTAGAAAAGATCCAAAAGACCAGGATGAATTTTTTGTTATTTCATCCTGAGCAAGAAACTGTCTCAGTGGCCAAGATTTAATGTGGGAGCTGTAGAGTGCAAATTCACATTTTTGCTTTTCTCATTCAGCCTGGGTGCTTGAATCTGTGTTTCTCTCATCCCAAATCATTGGGAATTCTGGCCTTTCACTGTTCCCAGGCACTGGCTTCATCAGCATTCCTTGTTAAATGGACATGGAAGTATCACTGGAGTCACTAGAGTTAAAAAGGGTGAAAATCCCTACTTTAAAATTTTAAATCCTATAAGTACATAAATGAATGAGTTGAATCATGTGTGCTGCTTTTACTAGGAGAAAAATACTTATGTTTTGGTGATTAAAAGCCATCTGTAATTAAAGATAAATAAGTTATGGCCAATTTATTAGACTTGCTTTTTTTATGTGAGACAATGGTCTTTTAGATTTTCTGTCCTCTCTCTGGTGTGCTGATCCTGGCATTGCTGTTATATATTGCTATTAATGGCAAAAATACATGACAACACTTCACACACAGCATGAGAAGACAGCAGTGTGAAACCAGAAAAACACATCAAGCCAAGAAGTGTGTCAGGTATTTCCTCAGCCCTTTGTTGTTCTTCTGTGTTTTCCTGTGTGTTGTTGTGTTTTGGTTTTTAAGCACTGAGTGTGCCAGGGCTTGCAGTTTGTCTGCTGAGCCCATTCCTGATACAGCACCCAATAGACTGGGTGGTGATTTATGTGGGAAAAATACCTAAGATAATGATAGGTCACTGAATCCCTCCATTTGTGACTTATCTTGTATCTCTGGAAATGCACAGACTGTGGCCTTCTCTAATGAGTAAAGCACGAGAATCTCTTTTCCTGAGATGACACTCAGCTATTTCACTCAAAAACAACCACAAAAATACATTTACATTACATGCAAAACAGAAAGCTTTAAGTTGTTAGGCAACCTCATCCTCTAGAACTGACCTAAGGGAGTCTCTGGAAGGTTTTGCTGCCCATGTCCAGTTCACCAGATGATCAGCAGCCATGTATAAAGGGGGGGAAATTGCACCACCAGCTTTCTGGGGCTTTTTGCTGTCTGAAAAAATAGAGAAATACTTTTGTTGCCGCAGAAGTAAATGAAAATCCAGGAATCTGAGAATACTATTTTAATAATGTTCCCATACTCACATGGGCTTGAAAAGCCGAAGTGTTCTGGGCAGCTGCCAGATGCAGGTAATGAAAGGTTGTTTAGCACTTGGGAATTGTACAAAGCAAATGCTAAACACCAGTTACATTCAGCTGTCCAAGTCACAAGACTGCCTAGAGAACTGCTGGTGATAAATGTTCACAATTATGGTATAGAAATACCATCAGGAATTTAGGGTGGAACAAGGCTGGGCCACCCTGGAGTAATTACATGGACTCAAGGAGAGAAAAAACTTCCTTGAGAGAGAAGTTTTGAAACAGACGCACTTGACCAGAGAAATGCTGACTGTGTAGTAAGAGACACTTCCATATGAGCCTGCAGGAGGGTAAACTTACCAATTCCAGCTTGGAAACTGTGCTGGATCATTCACAGAGCCACTGCATCTGAGGGCCAAATGTGCTGCTTCTGACTGGAAACCAAAGCCATTTCTCACTGATGTTTTTGCTCTCTGCAGCACTTTGCTGAAGTCACTTAAGCATCTGCAAGAAGTTTAGTGGTGCATGAGATGAGGAAAGGTTCAGTATGTATGAATAGGTCCAACTGTGCTTCCAAGCCAGATTCTTCCATGCACAACAGCATCAAAATTTGGGTAATAGCCAGAATGTTAACACTAAGTTCTTTTATTTGTCCTCCTTATTGCTTTATTAGCAATTCCAGGATAATCTGTTGTTTCAGACTAATTTTACTCTTGTTTTGCAGGATTAGTGATAGAACCATTGTAACAATCAGCTAAGGACGCTGAAACACTTGAGGTCTGATCTCCATTTGCACCTGGGGAGTGGATGTTCTTTGTCAGTACAGAAACTGCACAGGCTGTAGATAAAACATAGCAACATCTGAACAGAAGGCATCCCTTATCTTCATGAATTCCCTTAATTAGCTCAGCATAGAATTAAACTGCCTTCCCTGCGGAATAAAAGTTTCTGCTCATTTATTCTTTGTTTTCTGAATACTGCCGAGGTCTTACCATTTATATAAATGTGGAGTTTCTTTCCCCAAAGAGTATTGAAGTGTTTAAGCTTAATGCAGGATGAGAGACAGGTCAATGAGTTAGAAGATTATTCCTGGTGAGAGGGAAGAACTTTTCTAGGCTGTGACAACCCAAATTCTGTAGAGTATTTTGTAAGAAAGCAGAAAAGCTGAAGAAGGAGGTGAGGGATGATTACAGAGAGGTGTGAATGAAGGAATCACAATTAGAAGAGAAGGGAGAGCAAGGTGATACATGAAGCCAGAGAAACAAGGTGCAGGAGCTAAAGCTGATCAGGTAAAAAGGAAGTCAGACACACAAATTTATCTCCTTGCCAGGACAGTAAATTGGACGCTGTCATGTTGGTGCAACAGAGCAGCTCTAAAACCTCACAGGCAGGATTACACTAGAGAAGAAGTAACCAAAGCAGGGGCTGCTGCTGAGGGTGGAAAACACAGGACCTGCAGAGGAAAAGACAGAACTTGTGTTCAAATGGTCATATTCATGTTAGCAATTCAGTTACTTATCTCTTGTGAAGTCACTTTAGAGCCACCTATAAGTTCGTTGAATATGATTGACAATTACTGTGACTATTTGCTTTTCCTTCTTGGGGATTGTGAAATTTTAATCAAAATTACCTCAGTATAATAAGTTTGCAAAAGCTGAATTCCTAATGTTTTTTTCCCCAACACTTTTACAATCTGATCAATCTTTAATAATGAGACTGAGCTGAAAAAAATCCAAACAATTTTCTACTCAGACAATGCAATTTCATCAGAAATGAATCATGTTAAGTGAATACATTGATTTAGATTAAATTTGATGGGAAAATATCAAAATGAATAATTTTACCTTATTTCTTTCAGGCAATGTTGAAATATTTTGTATTGGCATTTTATTCATTTAATTTCAACTTCTATGATATTTACATTATTTTGATATTCCTATACTATTGCATATAAGACTTTCAGTGATTCAAACCTTGTATGTTTGTTATTTGCACTGAAAATAAATGTCAAAATGTTGGAATTTCCCATGGGATCAGAATTCCACTTTCTATTTACAATAAAATGTGTAAAGAAATACAGTACTCCAGAGTAAGTCTGACCTTAGTACTTCTCAGCTCTGGAATGCCAGGCAATCTAATATATGGATCAGGATTGTGTAATAAGATTTCTGAATGATTTATGCCAATCACATTTTCATTATTTCCTCACCAATACTGGCAGTGGTAATTCTTTGTACACCACTGCATCTTTCCCATCCAGCTAGACACAACTTATGTGAATTAAACTGCCAGGAGTCTCCTTGGAGTGTGGCTTCCAGCTTTAAGGATTGTTCAGGTATTTCATTTTTTCTTGCTGAATTAGGTTCAATGCTGGTCAATTTATGATTTCAATCCCCAGTATTATCATTGATACTTATTTTATAAAATGTTCTGCACTTTTGATGAGTTTCAATCCATGCGGAGATAATGGCAACTGTCCTCCTGTGCTTGCTCATAAAATTGATCTGAAAGTGATCAATGAGATGGTGAAACTTTCTTTAAAACACCAGAATGACACTTTAAAAGATTAAAAGGGGATTTTTTTTTTAATTAAGCACACAACCAATCTTCATATAAAGCAAGCTGGCTTCAGCTTGTGCTGAGGAGCTAATGAACACATCAGGTGAAAGTTCACCTCTACCAATGGTGTTCCTGAAGGTAAGGGAAACTGAATACATTCTAAGTTTGTTCATCTGAAAGATACGTGTATAAAAATTGGTTGATTTGGTGCTTTCCTGGAACAATTACAATTGCCATTTCCATGCACTGCATAAACTATTTAATCAACTTGTCTACTGCAGAAAAACTTTTACAAACCCTATGCAGAACCCACTCTGAACTTTAATATAGGTAAACTTCTTGATTTAAAAGTTTGAATTTGGCTGTCTTAATTCGGGTCAGATTACCCTGTCCTAAAGATGTAGGTTTTGATCTCGTAATAAGATATCTCCTCTCAAAACACTGACAAAGAGCTCAGATAACAGCATTGAGTTTTCTTCTGTGTCATTAGCCCCACTGGAGTCTCTTATCCACCTGTTCTCCTCCTTATAGGAAATACTTGGGAACTCAGTGCAATAAATGGAAGGAGGTTTACACAAAGGAGAGATGGTAACCAGAGTCCCTTAATAGGCTGTATTGAACTCTCTAAACCTAAAGCAGCACACAGAGTAAATTACTTTCTTATCAACTGAATCTGCTGGTGATCTGAAAAACAGCATTTTTCTATTTAGTTTCTCAAATGCAAACTTAGGATGCATTTGCTGATGCCTGCTGGAAATTTCCAGAGGCCCTTGTGCAATCCTACTCCACCAGAAATACTGCATGGAACCTGTTTGTAGAAATCCTGAGGGGCAAATGCTGATTAAAACCTCTGAAATTCTGTCAGAAACAATGCAAAATATCAGCATAAATTACATCAGCAAAAGTTTTTTTGCTGTTTCTGTCATCCATTAAGTCCAATCTAAAAATCTTAAATGTATCTGATTTTCTCTAATTCTTACCCTGTTTTGATCTGCAGGGTAGCTGGTCTCCCTTCCAAGACAGAAATATTGCTCTGGAAAAAAGTGTTTCTGGCCTCTTCTAGACTCAGATTTTGGGCTCTACTTTCTATTTATTTCAGAGTTATTCCACTGACCAGGGACACCAAAGGAATTCCTTTAATTTGAACAACTCCAACTCTGAACAACCCTCTCTCCTCCTTAGTTCTTTCCTGCTGAGTTTTTGCTGGGCTGAGCTGGTTCATGCTCATGGCTGGGTAAGAGTGAGTCCACTCTGCCTTAGAGAATGTCTGTGTTGTGAAATCCTGCTCCTGAAAAATGTATTTGCTGGATTATAAACACATTACCTTAGATTTTGTGCTGACAGAGTGATCTCACAGTAACAACACTGCAGGAATGTGGGTTAGTAAAGATTTTGCGTTGTCAGCTTTTAGTATAATCTTTAGCGGTTTTATTTTCTGGAGCAAAATATGGTAATATATGTTGCTACATTTCAGATTTAATATTCAAGAACATTTTCAAGAAAAAAAAAAAAAAAGGCACCACCTCTCTACAAACAACCTGCCTCTAAATTCAGGCCGTGCACTTTGTTTCACGGGGAGCACAATTTCACAGCCTACACAAGCACATTTCCTTGTCCCTGGTTGTTTGCCAAGCATCCATTACACGTCTACAGACAATCCACGTTTGACCTGGGGTTTCCAGATACCCCTTTGGCTCCGTAAAAAGGGAATCAGCAAATTGTTTCAGTGTTGTTTTCTTTGTCAAGAAGAGTTTAAACCCCATCCTCTGCTGGCAGGTTTCCCTCCTAATTGCAGCGAAGTGGTGCTGCCGATGTCATTGTGAAGTGGCTGATAGTGGCAGTGTTTTAAATGACAAGGCACAGAAGAAAAGCCCCTGCTCTCTGGAACCTGCTGTAGGAACAGATAAATGTATGTTAAGTATATAATTAGTGAGGCAGATCTTGCAGAGGAATCATTCGTGGCCTTTACAGAAAGGATCTGTCTTGTAGGGCTGCTTGAATAAAAGGCAAGGGGGTGAGGGATGCGCTTAATAAAGGCAAAACCAGAGCTAAGGTTGGACTGGCAAGCACAAGGAGGGGAACAGATGAACTCTGAGAAATTCTGGGGCAGAGTGTGAGGATAAATGAAATAAAAGATACATAGAGGCAGGGCAGAGACATAAAGGTCTGGGGTTTGTGAGAAGGGGAGAATGACGTGGGTATGACTGCCACTGGGTAGAGAGTGAGGGGGGAAATTGCAGCTGTGGAATGAGGTTTGCTGGAGAAGTTGTCAAAAATCAAAACAGCCAAAGGACAGAAAAATAATTTAGCCAAAAATTTCTGATGGAAGATCACGTGCTCTAAAAAACCCCCACAATTGTGGTGGAGAAAAAACAAAGGAGGTCTGTGCTAAGGGCAGTGTGGATTTGCCACAGGGATGATTCCACAGTCCTGAGAGTGCACTGAGACATGGAACCTCAATGACAGGATAAATGCTTTATTTTTCTCATGCAAGCTGTCAGAAGTAATTACACTTAATTTATAGTTTTCATTTGAAGATAAATTCAGTAGTTCTCAAAAGACACTCCTATGTCCAAAAGCACATTCCAAAAGCTCCCACCCCTCCGGTAGAAGTAATTGTTCTCTTTTGTAACTTACGAAAACATGTTTGGCCTCCTCTCATCTCTGCCTTTGCTACACAAGCTGAGCAGATGCAGGCATTCCCGTGCTGTTTGCTCCAGCAAGGTGAATTATGATTATAACACCAGGGATGAGCATCTGACGTTGACAAGATTTTTCTGCAAGTCACCATGAGGTAACAAGAAGTGTCTGCTTTAATGATCTTCGCTGTTTAAATTTTTATTGTATTCAGCTGGATTTTTTTTTATAGCCTTTGATTAAAGTTCAGAGGGAAGACGAATTTAAAAGCCTTCAGGTTTGTTAGATGTGCTACAGCTTGCCAGTCACCCTGCCAAAATTTTCCACTGTGTACTTCTTATAGTTCTGCGTGGTCTAAATTTAATTGACTGCAGATGAGAAGCATTATTACAGATCTGTCATTGCAGCCATTCTTCATATGTTTCACTAGCTGGAATGAGCAGTCACTGGGTTTGTTTCTGACCTAATTCATAATGATGTAAAGCAGCAGTGATTTCACAGAAGAGGAAACAGATTTAGCTGGTGAGAAGGGCAGAACTGGGCTCAGTGCTGCTCCAGTAGTGCTCATTTACAGGTGAGTGGAAGAGTAAAGTCCATTGTTAAAACACTAAATTTCAATTTTGTGGGAACAGAGGTACATTATATAATCTGTTCAGTTGATATAACAATGTCATTCATCATTTTGTTTCGCTGACTCTATTAAGACAATACGAATAAAAGACAATAATCTGGGCTTTTCAGCCTAGCCCCTCCTTAGGATACTGAATAGTATCACTAGGAGCAAAGCTCTAAAGGTCAAAGAATGGACAGAGATGTATTTAACATGCCAACTTAAAAGAACTGGTAATGTTATTTTGGTGTATTGAAACATTATCATCCCAGCAGCCTCATTTTAGTAAGTTAATGTAAACTAATTTATATGTGGATGTCTGGATTTCTCTGCTCATTGATTTATCAAGTATATTTGTTTATTAAATCCCCCTTACTGATAACAAACAATTACTACTTCAGGTAATTGATTTAAAACATGGGGGAGACCATTGCCAGCTGACGCTGTGCCAAGAGTTATAGTACAAATTAATACAAACCAGAAGTCTACGTGCCTTGTACTTGCTCCACCAGATCAATATGTGAAGCAAGACTGTGGCATCCACCAGGATTGTTAACAGGATCTTTAACAGGATCTTGTCTGGAATACAAATGTCCAGCACATTGCTGGTGGGATCCTTTTACTTTTTCCTGCATATAATTTGTATTAATAGCTGGCCTTGGGAGAACAGAAGGCACTATCATCTTAGTGGGAACACACAGGGAGAAGTTGAGGCTGTGATTCTGCCTCTATTAAAATTGATTGTCATGTGATGGATTTGGTCTCTCTCTAATCTGGGACAATATCAGAAATTCCTGAGGGTCTTCGGGCGAAATGCAAATGTGATTTTGGAATGGGAAGCCTTGTGTGCACAGCATTAGCAGTATTTTTAGGCTTGTAAGACAGGAAGAAACAGGAGATAAGATGGACTGAGACACCTTAAAACAAAGCCCTCATCACAGCAGAAATGTCCAGCTTCCTGTCAACACCAGCAGTCAAATAACTCAGAAGCTTTTCAAACAATTGCTTGGGCTGGAGACAGGAGCTGTGACATCTGTGCTGTCAATTAAAGCTCCATGAAGTCACTGGAGAAGGACGAGAACAAACACTTGTTAACAGGGCATTGAATACGAATAATCGTCCTCTGCCCTCACAGACTGAAAGTGGTGGGTGGTGATTTACTGCTGAGGAAGCCAGGCAGTCATGGCATGAGATGGAATATTGCTTTTCCAAATCAGATTTTCAATATTATTGTATAAGTATTATTAAATTAATCACTGAAAGTAAAGGGTCAAAGCAAGGTTTGGAGTTTTCTTCCTTAATTACTTAGTTTCTTCCCTAGTTGTGTCAACTTTTACCTGACCGAGGACAGCAAAAAGTTTAATTGCATTTATAGGGCTGTTTCATCCAGAATAATGAAACATCTCAACTTTATCTCAGAATTTGGGCTTATTTGCATAGTCTGTATATCATATCTTCCTGCTGGGTTGTTTCTCCTACTTGGAATATTTCCATTTGACAGAGAAAATCTGCACTAGATTTGCAAATTGGGATTTTCAAAACTTAGTCCAAATTCAAAAGACAAGACTCAGACTTGTCTTTTGATGGAATTTGTACCTTGGGACTCTTTGGACTTTCTGAAGGACAGGCCAATTCTCCAACATTTCAGCAATAAAGATTTTCAGTTTACTGTAGATTTTTTTGGCCTTTAAAAATGTGTTTTCTACCATTTCTTGTACTAATGATTTGTTGTTTTTTCACAAGAGTGTTCGCAGACGGCAAAGTTTAACTAATAAACATGCAAATGTGTTCACAGGAAGGTTTGTGCCAGAAATTTTTGTGGGTCGCTGTTCTGCTCCTGAGTAAATCACGGTGGCTACTCCACTTTCTTCCTCTTTTCAAATTTGGTAACCAACGACAGAGCAGGAAAGGGCTGGGCGAGAGGAAGGTTGTCAGTCCAACATCTACAGCTGGAAACATAAAGACAAAAGTCTCTCTGACTTTCCCCCAACTAGAAATCTACATAACATGAATTTTGTTGACAATTTTAAATAGCCAGTTGACAGAAATTGGCTCACGAGTTATTAATATGCAAGTAATTTGGGATTTTGTAGAAAAATGTTGCAGTGGCAAAATAATATTTGGGAGGAGTTTTGTGCAAGGAAGTTTTTTTCTGTTCTTTTAATTGAAAGAAATTAGGGAGCAAGGTGTGTACTAGTGAAGCTTTATGGAAATGTGCTTCTCCATTTCAGGCTCAGGGATCTTAGATGCTTCTCACTTCTCTCAGTGGTGTCCTTCAGTTTCTTTCATTGTCTCTTTATTCTCCTCCCTCTTGGCCTTTGAAAGATGTAATACCTTTAAACCAGAACGTTTAACATGTAAAATAGTCCCACTCACTTGTAGACTTCGAGTAATAAGAAAAAGAATTTCAAAGATGCATTCAAAGAATAAGAATTTGATTTGTGTTACTTTCTTCTGTTCGCCTTCCACTGGCAATGCTCAGCATTGATTTGAAAGGCTAAAGGTGCAGATTGTGTAAGCCAGTGCCAGCCCCAGTGTCACCTCCCCTGTCCTCAGCCACCAGCTCCCACTTCCCTTCATGTTATGTGTCGTACGTCACCTGTGTGGGCTTTGCTTTCCGAGCCTAAATCTGGCTCGTGGGCTGGGCCAAAACCCTCCCTCATTTGTCCTGCTACGAAGACTTAGATCTTAAGTTTAGCTCTTACGTTTCTGTTATGCCAGAGACAGAAATAATGCATATTTCAGAGTTAGTCAGCTGGGAGAATATTAAGATTGGTTATTTCAACCCATGTAATATCCTCTACTACAAACACAGACTTTCCCTCCCTCAAAATAAAAGGAGTATTAAAATCTGTATTGCCAAACATGAAATTATCCTTGAATCTTAGATCCGTGTCCCTAAAGTTTTAAAGAAATTTGGGTCAAATTCAACATGACAAATCTAAATGGCATTGGGAAGATCTAGTTAGATTTTATACTTTTGTAAAGCATCTTTTATTTCTAAAAAGTACATGGCTGCTATTACTTCTCTCGGCAGTTGTGTTTATAGCAAAAAATATATTCAATTTGTGTGTGTGATATGGAAACAATTAAGAAACCAAAATATTTAAGATCTATTTAGACTGCAAAGCAGGCCAAATAGAAAGATATCATTGCTGTGACTGACCTACAGAGGACTTGTTGATAAAGAAAAACTGGTATGCTGATACTTATTCTGTCAAATGATAAAGCACAAATGGAAAACAAGGCTGAAACCCCTTTTGGTAAATACACAGCTAAACACCCCCCAGACCCGCCTCAAGCATCCACTTTTGCTGCCTTGTGATTTGGTAGGGCTGTCTATAGATCCAGCTTGCTCAGAGATTTTTCATTTAAGTGCCAGTTGCTGTGGTAACAGCATGAAGAGCAGATCAGATAGATGCCAGGACCAGATGGGTTTCTCTAAGAACTCCACACACATGGACAGTTGGTGGTGACCCAATTCCAAAAGGTTACCCACACAGATTTGTACTGCAGCTGACTTGGCGTTGCCTTCTCCAGGGGTCTGGACCTTGTCTCTAAACCCCAGGGGTTCTCCCGAATTTGCAGCCCTGGGCTTTCATCAGAAGCTCATGGACTTCCCACAGAGGAAATGCTGATGGATTAATAGAAGTGATAGAGTTTCATACCCTGATGTTTATGCTGCCTTCTCATTGTCAAGGGCTGGGCTGAGCCCAGTCTTGGGCTCTGTCAAAATGTTGAGTAATTATTACATGATAATCACACACTGGAGTTTCTCCCAGGCTTAATCTGATTTCTGCACTGTAGTTGCTTACATCGCACCTAAATTCCACCCACGTGTAGTTTAACCAATATAACTGATTGGAGTCAATTTTCCATGGTCAGAGCTGTGTTACATACAGGGTGTACCAGCAAATATTTGACCTTTGCTGAGGTCTTCTTGGTTGGTTCTTTTGCATTTAAAACTGACGTACCTGGTTCTTATGAATAGTTCAGTTGAAATTATAGTAATGGTCTGGTGTTTACTACTCAGTAAAACCCCAAGTTTCCCTTCCTGTTTTGGAAGGTTGGGGTTTCTGTTTGTTTTTTGTTTTCCTGAGAAATGTGTGAAGGGAGTGTGCATGTCGTGGTTTAGACACAATTACGTGGGCTGGGCCAGTCAGCGTTCCAGCTTTATCTGGAAAGGGGACGGAAGGCAACTCCTTAAACAGTGCTCATTTCCCTTCCTCTCCTACCTCCAGAGTATGTTCTGACATGTTGGTTTGTTTAATCTTGATCCAATCTCAAGTATATTGAGGATTTTTAGAGAAGTAATGCTACCTCACAGATCTGGAGGAATTAGGGAATACTCCCAAAACAAGGTCCTGCCTGTTCTGTATGGATGATGTGTGTCCCTCGCCTCCCTGGCCTGCCTGTGTTGGCAGATTCACAGCAGTGCAGCTGGGTAGATAAGAAGGTGTGGATCTTGACTTCAAAGGTGTTAAAATCTACTTTTTAAAAATACATCTGATATTTGATAAAAATGCATTAGAAGGCATTCACAGAATTGAGAAAAGTTCTGTTTTCTCCTTAAAATTGCTGCAGATTTAGTACTTTGGGGTACTGTGTTAGACCGTGCCGTGTAGATGCCCATTTGTCCTCTGATCTTCAAGCCTCTTGCTTCACGACCTCCCCAGAAAGTGTTCAGCCCATGCAAATGGCAGGTGACTTCGGTCTCCTGACATTTTTTTGCCCCTAGTCAGCAAGCACAGTTCTAAAAATGTCTGTCGGCAGGCTGGGAGCGAGGCTCCACATCAATTAGATTCTGTCAGCTTTGCCAGCCACTTAAAGCAGTGCGATCTGAGAACGTGCTGGCTGAATTTACATAGAACACATTCTTTCTTCCTGCCCCTTGGTCGCATGTTTGAGATTGTGCTGCAGCTGGAGCCGCACCACCGGCACCAGGGAACACTCTGTGCCTCTGGCAGGTGCTCCAGGCAGTTTGTGGAAGGCAGCCTCCCAGTTTCTCTGGTCACAGCTCAGCAGATTAGTCTGCCCGTGGTGCTGAAATGAACCGCAGACTGCTGGTCCTCACAGGCTGTGCTCATCCGCACAGAGAAGCCTCAAAGTGATTAATTTCTGCATTTTCAGCTCTGTGCTTTGAACATAGAGATGAAGAGAAAATACTTGGCAATAGAAACCCAGAGAGGAGCAGATCAAAAGAAACAGAAGAGCTCAGAAAAATCTGTGGTAGCAAATGGGGAGACTGGAGCATTGCTGGGACAAGGCCACTGAGTAAGGAGGGAGAATAATCCATTTATATACTTCTGGCTTTGGACCAGAATGCAGCAGTCAGGGAGGTGCAGGACTCTAAGTGTTAAAATGTCCATACCTTCTGCTGGAAATGGCAAGAGTTCAGCTCAAGTTTAGCATTTCCAGAGAGCCAGAGCCCAGCCTGTGGTGCCTTAGATAGGCTTTTGCTGGCTCAGGATGCCCTGCACTGGTGTTTGTCAGCAGGCTCAGCTGGCTGTGCATGTGTTTAAGTCCCCATGGTAAAATGCTGCCTCATCTCAACTGAGATGGGCTCTGCTTTTCTAAGGTTAATTTGGTTGTTGCCTGCTGAAGTTGCTCAGTGCCTCACAAATGGAACAAACTTACCAGGTGATGGATTCTTCCTGTGGCAACGTGGCAAAAAATTATTCCCCAGAAAGGAATCCACACACAGTGTCTGCATCACTTAAAGCTCCATTCATGACCTATTTTGGGGAGCTGATGGGTCTCAGGTCTCCTGAGCCTCATCTAGCCTGGGTTGAGTTGTATTCACAGGCAATTACTAAATCAGCTTTAAGATTGTTTCATAGATGGTTTTGATTCCTTTATCTTCCAGTGCAAGCTGTTCAATAAATCTCTAGGATATTTAGGAGAATTTGCTGTCTGAGAGCCTTCTTGATAACACTCCAGTGCTGTTTCCTCCCTGCTTTTGAAGGTATCTTGGAAGCTTTTAAAAATGATCTTTAGATCTTGCTGTGCAGTTAATGCTTTAAGTTTCTCACAGGTGTGTACAGGTGTTTCTGGGATATTGGTAACTGCTAGAAAATGGGAATGTGTAAAAAACCCTTAACCTCATGGATCTTGCCTTTTCTTCAGCTTTTTTTTTTTTTTTTTGTCTGTTTCCATCATCTGCAAAATACACTTCACTGTTCCATCAGAGAGCAGGACTGGATCAAATGTATCCCTTGAAGAAATTTGGGATAACCTGAATTTTCACAAGATCCAAGCCTAGCTTTTTGAATCCCTTAATTTTGGCCATTTCACAGTGTCCTGTGAATTGGAATAAGTACCTAAATAAATAAATAAATAAATAAATGTGCAAAGTTAATTTTGTGTAAAAGGCAGAGAAGCAGGGCTCATAATTTAGATCCAAATCCAAGCTGGAAAAAAATCCTTCTAATTCTTATATATATTCAAATGTTTTGTTGGGTTACTTCTATTTAGAAAAAAAGAATTGTTTTTACTTCTCTGAAGTGCTTGCTGTCTATACACAATAGCACTGGGCTATTTAGTGTGGAGAAGCCAGAATAAATCACACTCCTTTGACTTCTGCATTGAAAGAGCTGCTGAAGAAAGAAAAAAACAGCATAATTTGGAGGAAAAATAAAGCAGGAATGGGGCATGGTTTCTAGTGGGGAACCTTGATTTAGAACTCTTCAAGCATATTCATATGTAGGTAAATGAGGTTCTAAACTTAATCATGTCCAGTTTTACTACGTTCATAAAATACTACTCTTTTTACATCCTTACCACATTCATCCATCTTTGAAAACCCATCTTTAAACACCAAAAGGGAGCTGTTCCTGGGGTCACTGCCATCAATTCCCACCTGGAAGGTTTCTTGATGAGAGTGTAACGTATGAACAGCCATAATGAGCCAGACCAGAGATCCACAGAGCCCAATATCGAGCCCAATACAAAGCAAATTAAAAGAACAGGAAAACATCCCATGGCAGCCCTCCAGTACATCTTCACAGCATCCAGTGCACTGTAGTATTGCTGCTACTTGAGCTTTAACTGGGACATCTCATGGATTTTTCTGTCTTGGGTTTGTCTGATTGATTTTTGAACCTGTAAAAAATTTAGTTGAACTTGCACTGCTGTGAAAAACGAGGAATTGAATTCTGAATGAGCTGCTGCATTCAGAAACATAAGAATCAGTTCAGAGTGAAGAAGAACTGATCCCAGCAGCTAAGCCTGCCACCATGTGCTAAATATACTTCAGAACAATCCTTTGTGGCAGATCTCTGGAGGTGCATTGTAGGGAGTGAAAGGAAGGAAGAAAGGAACCTTTTGTGAAATCCAGAGCCAGGGCACAAGTTCTGCAAGAACTGCTATTATTCTGGCCAAAACCTGGAAGATTTCCCATCCTGCTTTAGTGAAGAGTTGCTACCAAAGCAGAGATTGCTGCCATTGAAAAAAAAAGTAAACCTTTCATAACAAGAATGCACACAAAATGCTTCCATCAAATTAGACTGTGCAAACAAACTGGCTTTTGAATAGGGGGTTTCTTTATGTGATGCAGGTTGGGTTTCTGAAAAGAATTTCATTACAAAGACTAGACACAGTAGCAGTTGCTTATTTCTCCCCCATTCTCCTTCCAGCTCTTTCCCTGGTACTCTGCTGCTTCTACATTCCACTCACTAAATACACAAAACCAAGTTAGTGGGATTTTTTGTGAAAGTTCTCTGCTTGTTTCTGTATTTTTCATAGGTCTTCCATTTTTAAAAAAGAATCCATATTTGAAGCTGTTAATTGAAGCTTTAATTTTGATGAAGATATTAAAGAGACATTTTCATGGAAACAAATACCTTTTGATCAATTATATCTTTGAGGTTTCACTTACTTGTCACAGCCTCTGGTTTCTTTCCCAAGAATTACAGGAAGAAAACCTTACGTGTACTTTTATAGTATCAGATACAAATAACCAAGATCTAGGAAAATAAAAGATTCAGAATACTTTTTCAGAAGGATGCTGTGGGTGAAAGCAGTACTCAAGACGAAATATGCATCTCTCCTGGTAGGTAGGTGGCTTGAAAGCCTGGAGATTTACTTTTGCATTTTTAGTCTGAAATATTTTTTTTCCTTGTTCTGATGTAAAAAGGCATAACACAACATAATCATTAGACTATTTAGTACAGCTGATGATCTTTCTTGTGTACCATCTATGTCTCACCTAAACTTCATATTCGAATTTTACTCACTGATGGAGAAAATATTTTTTCCAGTGAGATTTCTGCTGCCTTGAACTGTTTTTTGGTACGTGCACCATAGAGGTGAAGGTGTGTGGGCTGGATTCCTGTGTTTCTGGGTGCAGGTGGGGGTGGGTTTCAAAGGCATTTAGGGGGTTTTTTATAACCATCTTTCTTGTAGGAATGTTGATTTTTAAGCATCCTGAAATTCCATATTGCCACTGCACAGCCTCATCAGTGCTTTGTCAGAAACCACCACCATCGTGTTCCTGGACTCAGCTCACAGCAGCAAAGTGTAAAGTCAGCACGGGGATTACCTTCTCCTTATCCAAAGGAATGATTGTGACAGACAATTTGAATAATCACCGGGGCCAAGGGCTGCAGGTGACAGGGATTTGGAAACTCCTAAGTTTGGAATCTCCCTGTGCTCTTCCTTCATCACAGTCTGTTTGGAGCTGCAGCCTGAGGAACAGGTTTGCATGAAACCATTGTGATGGCTGTACAGAGTGCAGGGGTGTCACCGTGTCTCCCCCAGCCCTGCACCCACTAGGGCAGAAGGCAGAGGTGCTCATGAATCATGTGTGCTTTGGCAACCTCCTCCTCGGGCTCCTTCCCAAACCTCTGGTGGGAGCTGGGCGCCTTTTGACACACAGGTGGGAAAAATCGGGATTCTCCAGGGCTTCAACAGACATTTCCCTGCTCCGAGTGACATCTACTGGTAGAACGATCTCTGTGTGTTTGCAGGAGGGAGCTTGGAAATATACATCAAGTTTAATACATGCACCTAAATCCAGCGCAGAATTTATTAGCGTAAACGTTTCTGTATTTGTTTGGGTTATTCTGTGAGCAAAGGGAGGCAGATTTGTGGCAGGAAGGCAGGGTTCTTGGCAATATTGAAATGAGAGCAGAATAAATCACTGCAGAGGGTTTTATAGGCAGCACTTCAGCTGAGCTATGAATAAGTGGGATTATGCTGTCGCTGCCTCCAAGGCTTTTCTGTGGTTTTGTTTAGTTTGCTTGTGCTGCTCTCCCTATACAAAGGAGCTGTTGGTAGGAAGTGTCACGCTATCAGAGGATACAGAAAGCCAGGTTCACTACAGGAATCTGAGATGGGACCTTTTTGTTTATAATCAATGCTTTCTGGCCCTGGCATGTCACAGGCTGTTGGTTTAGGAAACAAGTATAAAGCAGGCTTTTCTTTCTGCTAGTGGCTTGTCTTATATGCTTTTTTTAGGTTACTGACACTGAAAATTAATCCCCTGTTAGAGACACCCTCAGAATACATCAAGCAAAGAACAAGAAGTTAGAAGTGAAGAAAGAGCCAAAACAGATTTCTTTTTTTTTTTTTTTTAAAGCCCTTTTGGCAGACAGAAAATTCTATTTGGAAAACACACAGAGTTAATAAAAACCTAGAAATCGGGATTTAAAGGTGATATCCCTGTCCACATTATTAGAGTAAATATGTTTTCTTTGGTCCATGAATTCAGAAGCAAAACGTGCTGTAACTGCAGTGGTTTTGTTTCGGGAGGTTGAATTCTCTTCACTTTCCTTCAGCTGATTAGGCTTTAGCCAGGGTTAGGTCCTCTGCTTGTCTACTTCTCATCTTTCCCATGTAAACTTCCTCGAGGTAGTTTATGGCACAGTCAGTGTTTGTGAGATTTCTGAAGAAGGGAAAGCATTTTTCTGCAGATATCAAAGTACTTGATTGAAGAATTTGCAATGAGCAGACATAAAAAGCCAGCATAGATCTGGATTTTTGAGAATGCCCAAGGTGCAAAGACCTCTTAGACTCTGCTTGGTCTCTTTTATAACAATGAGTAATTTAGATATGATTCTATAAATGTGTACTCTAGAGCTATATTCCTGGCCATTAAGCCGGATGTTGCTGTGCTCACAATGTCACCTCATTATACAATAAATGCTTAAATTTAATCTTTTAATTAGGGTTAGAAGATTATTTCGGGGATGTTTACTAAACCAGGAAGCACTGCTCCCAGAAAGACACAAGTGCCAAAACAAGTGAGAGGCAGACACCAGACACTCGCTGCTGTAACTGTAGGTGTTTTCCCCAGCAGTGTTCTCTGCTTGCTCTTGTGTAGCATCTGAGAAAGCCCCTGATGCCCCCTGACTACAACTGGACAAGGAAAGAGTGTTACTGCTGAAGAAAACTCATGAATTATGATGAAACAGAAAAACTCACCTTAAACTGCTCCTTTCCTTGGATGCGTCTCTTGGAATGAAGTCACACTGGAAAGGACTTAGAAAGCTTTAATTTTACAGTTCTTGAAAAAAAAAATAGTGTTTGTGCATGTTTTGGGTGGTTTTTGTGTGTTGTGGGTTTGGTTTTTTTAATGTTAAAAGCAAGTCCTACAGATTTCCTGAAATTGTCCATACTGAGAGAGTACAGAAAAGAGGAAACTCCTGAGAAATACTTGTGATAAGAAGAAGGTTCCTGTGATCCAGATGGACTATTCTATCCTAGAATAGGAACTTTCCACAGCTGTTACTCAGTGTAACTCAAAGGGAATGACACATAATCACTGTGCTGGGACTCTAATGACCCATAGCAGGATAAATTATGCTGTGTGCTCACACAATTGTTTCCTTGAAATATGTTTCTTTTTCTGTGAGTGCAGGCTGGGATCACAGGATGGTTAGAGGCATCAAGATTGGCTGTGAGCACATTTAGCTATTCCTGCAGGCAAGGTCAGCTGTCTTTGTCAAATTTACACACAAATTAATAGAGTTAAGAATTCATTTTCTCATTGCAATTTGTAAGAAAATTAATGAATCATCTCTTGGTAGGTGTTTTAAATGTGAAGAAAACATTTGTAATTAATTTACTACAGAGCCTGCCTATACTGAAGGTCCTAAAATCTAGGAAAGTTGTAGACCTGGGAAGATGGGCACTGACTGGTGTTGTGTGATGGGCAAGTCTGAATATTTGCTTGTGTATTACATCACTTGTGTTCCTTGTCATCTTTCCCTGCCACAAATATTAACCATGCCCTTCCTTTCTTTAATTTCTATGGGTAATTCCTTGCCATCTCCTTCCACTCTCTGCCACTTCCTCTACAGAGCTCTTTCCCAATGTCGCCTCATGCTGAGAGGATCAGGTACCCCACATCAGGAGAATTTGAGCTCCCTCTCCACTTGTGACACTGTCTGATGACAGCGTCACACTGAGGTGCCTTGAAAACCAGCTTATAAATAAAATGTAGAAATAAATAAATAGTGCTGCAGATTTGTTAAATTTTGGAACAACAAACATTTTCCTGCAATAGAGATCTTTGCAGAGGATGCTGTTGGGTGGAGATATAGATATATATATGTGTGTGTGTGTGTGTGTATATATTTTTTTTTTATATATACAGATATATATTTTATATACATGATATTTAATATCTATTTGTATGTCAAAATTTTATATAAATAAATATATTATATATTTTAAAAATATTTATATGCATAAATATATATTCTCTTTACCCACTTTTTACTCCCCCACCCAAGAAAGGTCAGTATTTTGTAAAGTCCCAGCAGCGGAGACTCCGGAGCTGAGGTCCCGATTTTTCCAGAGGCTCTGGCAGCTGGATCCCCGCAGTGCTGTCCAGCAGCCGGGAGGTGGGGCACGGGCTTTGCTGGTTCCTGTTGGTGACGGTAACAGGACCGAGGCTGAACACCGATCTTAAGGTTTGTAAGGTTCAGAGGAGATATAGAAGCAACAGATTGCAGATTAAAACTGCTTAAGTGAAATAGTAGAAAGTGAGAATTTTTAATATCTTTTTAATATCTTTTTAATACTCTCAAAACTGAAGCTGTTTGGCCATGAGGTCTCTTGGCACTGCTGAAAAGGTTGGCAAATCCAGGTGGCAGAGATAAGGAACCGGGAGAAACAGAAGAGTAGGGAATTGAACTAAGGGAAATATCACGTAGCTTTATTTGCCACTGTTTCTAAAACTGTTTGGGGCAGTAATTAACTGAGAACACTGACTGTACAGATTTCAGCTTAAAATAGATGTATTTTCTATGTTCACAGCAAGGATGAGACAAAATCCAATATAAAAGCTGGGCTTGAATATAAGGCAAAACTTGCTCATTTACATTTAGGTAAACTTAGATCAAACCCACAGAAGTCCTCTAGCAGAGTTGCAATGAGTTTATTCTGTTGTAATTGTGAGCAGAGACACAATTCTCAATTCCAGTCTCTGGACAAGCTGTGAGAAACTCAGACTGAGCTTCATCACATACAGGAGTCACAGCAGTACTTGGCAGCTTGCAGGAGCCTTTGGTTCTAGGTTGATAAGCACATAATTGTGATTCAATTAAACTCAGAACAACACTGCATTGATACCCACAAAGAATTTTTTCTTTCCCTGAGCTGGTTCCAGCTTTGGTGCAGTCACTGCACATCCCTGTTTAGGAGCACATAGTAAAAGGTGCATTCAGATGTTTGGAAAATTCCACAACTGCCCAGAAACAGCTGCTCTGAGACAGCTTTGCTATTAATTTATTGAGCACATTTATCGAGCACATTTATCCACTCTGAATGGACTGAAAGTGCTTATTTTGTAGTTTATAGAGTTGCATCCTCTGGATGTACTCCTCAAAATACTCTGCAGGTAAAGGTGTGTGTTAACACAATTGGTTAGTGCCATGTCCTAAATAACAATGGACTTGGGCTCTTCCCCAGAGAAAGAACTTGACCCCCACCTGTCTACAACCTTCTCTCAGGGAGCTGTAAAGAGCCATAAGGTCCCACTTGAATCTCCTTTTCTCCAAGCTAAACAACCCCAATTCCCTCAGCTGCTTTCATCAGATTTGTGCTCCAGCCCCTTCCCCAGCTCTGTTGCCCTTCTCTGGACACACTCCAGCACCTCAGTGTCTTTTGTGTAGTGAGGGGCCCAAAACTGAACCCAGATTTGAGCTGTAGCCTCAGCAGTGCCCTGTACAGGGGAACAATCACTGCCCTGGTCCTGCTGGCCAAATTATTACTGATACAGCCAGGGTGCCATGGGCCTTCTTGGCCACCTGGGCACTCCTGGCTCATGTTCAGCCACTCTCGACCAGCACTCCCAGGTCCTTTGCCACCAGGCAGCTTTCCAGCCGCTCTTTCCCAAGCCTGTAGTGCTGCATGGGGTTAATAGATAAATATATTGCACAACTCATAACCTGCTGGTAATTTACACAACACTTTTGCTTGCCATAATTAGGTCCTATTAAAAATTACTCATGCCCTAGAAACCATCATCTTCCTTCACTCCTCCCATTTTTCTGGTGAAGAAGAGAATGAACATCCCATGTGCAGTTATCTGTGCCATGGCACTAGTCCTGACATTGCTGCTGGTGCTATCAAAGAAGGTCAGTCTCCCTCAGCTTTGAGAGCCTAATCTTTGGGAAGACTGACTAAAAGCACTCCTCTAAGTCAGGTAAGGCCCTTCCTTCTCAGTGCACTGATAATTATAATTGCTACCATCTTCCTTCTTTGTGAGGAGTGTGAATCCAGTTGGGGATCTGGCGAGCCATCTCTGACAATATCAGATGTTCTCAGAACTCTTAATCGAAGGCAGCCCATGAAAGCACCCTGGGGAGTGCTTTATTCTCTGTGTTTAAAAGGACATGAAAGTACAATAGTTCTCTTTATATGGGTACAAAGTAGCCAATTGATCTTGTCAGTTTAATAAATAATACAATTGCTTCCATCAGACACTGTTAATAGACTCCTGTCTGGACTAATGTTGTACAGAATTGTACAAGTACAGAAATGTTATCTTCCTCGGTCTGCCTTGGATTAACCATCTCCCCCTTTATCACCTAGAGGCAAAGCTTCCAGCAGTAGTTCCTGAAGGGCATCAGGTCTCCTGATCTTCATCTCTTTCTTCATTTTAATATGAGTTCTTGGAAGAGATGAGCTAATTTCCTGATGCATCTGTTGTCTGACTGGTTCCTAACATTTGTATGGATTCAACGAAGCTTGAGAATGTAAAATATGCAGCAGGTTTAGGGGTTTTCTTTTTGTTTATTTTTAAACCATTCACTGTCTATGGGGTCCCAAGATGCAAAATTTGGATCATGTTCTTCAAACACTGCAAAGGTGCAGGGAAGCTCGGATGCAGCCTCACACCTGGGGCATTATGAACACAAGGACCAGGCATCAGCAGAATTGATACAAGGCTTTGGTTCAAGAAGCTCACAGCTCAGGGGTTTGGGATGTTTCTCCTTCAGTGTCAGCATAACCAGCTCATGCCCTTCTGTAGATGCCCCACTCAGCATTTTAAGCAGGCCCTGAGTTTTGCATTATCTGCACTGCTTTTTAGGTGAGCTTTAGATGGGATACACTCAGCAGTGTTCACCAAGAAAGTGCTGGTAGCATTAGCAGAGGTAGCTTTAAAACTTCTCATTGTCTTTGACTTTAAATCTTTTACCCACTTATTTTTTTTTCTCTGCCATGACACAAAGTGGTTCTGGGTTTTGCAGCTGAGTGATGTGATAAAGAGGGAAAAAGAGAAAGTATTTGCCAGAGAGAATAGGTTTTCAGGGGTTTTGGGATGTTTTGCTTTGAAGATAGTTAATTTTACAGCAGTTATAGAAGTTACATTTTTACATCTTTCTGCCAAATACATACCTAAATATATGTTTAGATATGAATAGAAGGTTTGTAAATATAAAACTCTAAAAACATAGATATGGTTTATATATATATATGTACGTGTATATTTATAAATCTAGCATTTGCTGTCAGAGTCCCCACAGGTGTTTTTCCCAGATGATGATGATGGTATTTTCCCCTCATGCCTCCCTTAGAGTATCAAAAGACATATTGTGGTGAGTAAAACAATAGCTGATCCCCTTCTGTGTGTTTGCAAGAAAAATAGTTCTGGTTTTAATGCTGGAATCGGGTGTTCAGTTGTTAATAACATTTTATTTCTCTACAATAACCTGAGTGAATAATGCAGTGACCAATGGGTAAAAAGAACTGCCGTTGACCAGGTATTTAGATTCTCTCTGCCTTGGTTTTCCCTGCTGTAGAAGGTAGGCAGCAGCAGTGCCAGAACTCAAAGGGGCATTAGGAGGATAAAGATATGATTTACATTGAGCTGTTCACATATTTCAGGTGCTGGGACATTATATGAAGGCAAGGGATTTGTAGCTAAAGCAGAAAGATATTCTGGTTGAGCAATGAGGTCCTACAGCATGAGGAGAAGTCAACAGACTTGGGATTCTTATGGATCAGTGGGAAAAGTAATTTCTGGGAATTGAATGCTTCATCCCAAAAGTCTTTTTCCTGGATCCTTGTGGGATCAAGTCCCTGCTTGCACCAGTATTTCTTTCAAATTGTTGCACTGTTTGCAGAGAAAACACATTGCTGCCCTCCTACTTAAAGATGAATTCAAATGCTTTTTACTTTAAATTCAAAGCCTAATCAAAATTTAGATTCCTTGCCTAATTTTAGATGTAACTTCAGAAAAAAAGAAAAGCAGTTCTTCAAATAATAAAATGCTCATGTTGAAAATCAGTTTTTATATTCCCACATCCATTTTGAACTGAGGTTACTGTGTTTGAAGGGTGAGACCAAATAACGCTTCTAAAGTCACAATCAGTGTTTGAAAGGCAGCTCTGTGCCCTCCTTTGAGTGCTATTGATGCTTTCAGCTGGGGCATGAAAGACCTAGAACTCTGATCTCTGGTTTTGGCAAGTCAAGTCATTCAATTCAATTTCAGAACTGTGCAGCTGTGAAGCTTTACAGTTTTTGATGTTTAAAAAGGTAGAGATTATTTTGTTCTCTGTGATTTCTGAGAACTGCTGCTTCTGTTAGCAAACCCAGGAAGAAACCTGTCTGTCTGATGTGCATGGACTGTAAACTGATACCTGGCAAACACCTGAGCAGATATTACACATCTGGCTGGCATCTCTGAGATCAAAGAGCTCCCTGAAGCTCTGCTGCCCTTCGAACAGCATTTAATTGGCCATGAGACCACATTTTAGGACCTGGGACCGAGCTTTGCCTCCTTGGGTCACTGGATGAATCCTGTTTATGTCTACAGGAAACTGGTCGGTGTTCTCAGCCTCCTTTCTAGTGGAGAGAGGGCTGTGTGCTCTGGTTCTCTCACCTGCTGAGTTTGCAGTCCCTGCTCTCCCTTGTGGGGTTTCTGCAGCTTGGCTGAAGCCCACTAGCATGGACTCTTGGGTGGGCATACCTCTAGTATCCTCTGCAGAGATTTTCCAGGCAGGTTTGGTTGGCCTTCCCAAGCTTACAAGGCTTGTGCCACACCCCTCAAAACCCCATTCCCTGGGGAGCAGAGAAGAGCTCAGGAGGGACAGCTGCAGCAGGTCCAAGGTCAAATGATGAATCTGCAGCAGGGAAGCAGCGCATGGTGATGACTCCTGCTGCTCACCCTGCTCAGGCCCACCTTCCTCAAGCATGGTCCCATCCCCTGATGGGGACCCCCAAACCCAGTTGTCAGAGCCCCAGGACTCTGGTGTGGGCCTGTGGGAGGCCAGTGCTGCCCCCTCTACCCCCCATGACCCCTTGGCCCAGCCCCACAGCCCCCATTGAAGCCAGCAGCCCCCATGACCCAGACAGTGGTACGGTGGCAGTGATAATGGAGGGATGGCTGTTTCCCCAGTCATGATCAACTGGTTCTGCTCCTCAGGGACCCTCTGCTGGCCCCCACTTTGGGGCATGGCCTCTGGTCCCATCCCATGCCATTTAAGGGGTCCCACAGACTTCTGCGTGGCTGTGCCAACGGTTGTGGCTGTCTGTCTGGGATCTCTAAAGAGTGAAAACCTGCTTTTGTGCAGAAACTTTATTTTGTGCAATCCATGTCTTTCCTCTTTGGTAGCTGGGGAGGCAGGGAAGTGAAGGGGGAACGCCTTTCATCTGGGATAGGGCAGAGCATTGGCCCTGTTGTTCCCACTCTTTCCTAGAGAAAAAGGATCTGGCACTGTAGAGAGGGGCACACCAGGTGTTCTGAGTGGGGAAAATAGGGTGTCTGCACTCTACCCCCACATGATGGACTTACCAGCTAACAGGAGTGTGGTGTGTGCACTGTGAGAGAGCAGCTCTCTGTGACTGGTGACAAGGACACTGTGCTGAGGGTATCTGTTGACTATATGGTGCAAAAAGGGTCCTTCATAAATAGATCTGGGATCCAGGTCTCTTCCATGATGATTTCCCAGCCAGAACAGACGTTGGATGGGTGCAAGGCAGGGAGGTGGGGGCGGTCAGAGCATCCTGAGCTGGTGGTGGGTGCTGACAGCGCTTCCTCACTCCGCTGGTGCGCAGGTGAGGGGGAGGAGTGTGGGACATGGGCAGATACGCACTGGGGAAGGGAGACATCAAAGCCATCCCGCAGGATGTTTCTTCTGAGCAGAGGACTCTCCCAGGGCTCAGTTCAGCTGTGTGCGGCACTCCTGCTGTCTGCAGCCAAGTCCAAAGGCACTGAGATACCGGTGCCCTGCTAGATTAAGCTCTTTGATTCCAATCTCTTCAGCTACAAAGCATGTTGTTTTATCTAATGCTTGTCCCTGTCTGTTTTAGGCTGTGGTGCCTGCTGAGAAAAGGTATGCATAATGAAATGATTAAATCATGCGTTTTCAAATAATCAAAGTCATGCTGTTTCAGCTATGCAGAAATCCTGTTCCTCTTATGAGACGCCTAGCCAGATTCAGAATTTGTTTTGGATTTTATATTTCTTAGAAGGACTCTGAATGAAAAAGAGAATCTGTTTAAGGCCAGTTCTGTGTTCCTGTATGCCCAGGGCCAGAGATGATGACATTCATATTCTTCTTGTGTCGCTGCAGAGAGAAAATAACTTTGCAGTCTGATTTTATGCTCTAAAGAAAATCATTCACACTGTGACAGCACTTCAAAATATTTCAATCCTTATTCTGTATATGCTGCTGGCTATGACTGCAGTGCAGAATAAAAATGCTTCACTGAATCAGTACTTATGGGAAGGGGTAAAGTTTCCAAATCACTCCTTTCCATCTTAATTTTGCAACTAATCTCTCATCCCTGCTGTATCTCCAGTTTGAGATGTCTCCCCTGTAACTCTGCACAGCTCCCAGCTTTGGCATCCCTGACACAGTGGGTTGCTCAACACTGCTTGAATATCGTACATGGTAAGGTCAGATGGTGCTGTGTGGGCTGCTGCGTATGGAATCACCTCCTGGCTGTGGGCAATCTCCCCAGGGAAGTGTGCCCTGGAGTGGGTAGTGAAGGAATTGAATCAAAAAGACATTTATGGTCCAAGTCTGGTGTGTCCTACCCATCCACCAAGGTAAGACTTCTTTTAAAAAAGATGCTGTTCAGGGTTTTTTACCTAAAATGAAACTTTGTGTGCTTTTTTGAGTGATGATTGTATGTGTTCCCATGTCATACTGTTTGGGGTCACTTAGAGGAGCACGTGAGAAAGCAGCTGAAAACAAACAGGACAGCTATTATCAAGGAGGACATTGACCTGCCAAGGTCACAGAAGTGACTGAACTGATGGATGTTAATAGACTTGTTTTAATGAAAAAATTGTATTTACAGGGGAGGTGGCACAGCACATATAAAGCAGCTGCACTGTAAGACTCACTTATAGGCTAATTTTTGCAGATCCTAAATAGAGCCTCAGGAAAAAGAGCAGTGAACAAGTCCCTCCCCTCCCTCAGTGTGCCACATTTATGAAATTGAGTAACAACAGCAGTTTCTCTAAGAAGGCAGAGATATTTAATCCAAAAGCAAAATATCAGATATACATTTCAAACAGAGATATGGTATTTTTTTGGGCCAAGAAGAAGATTAATTTTGACAAAGGAAGTTATAAGAACTCATCTGCTTTACCATAATGAAAACTGCCATCACCAGTTTTATTTTATTACAGAAGTGTTGTTCCAAAAGACTCCAGATCCACATGTACAATTCTCCATCTGAAAATTGAAACATCTCAAACCAAATTATACCTGCAGTTTCAGAGAGCCCCAGTGAAACAGCAAGTGAGTTATGCCTGCACTCCTGGGATGCCACTCTTGCTCTGCAGCTCAGATGTTGGGGACAACATGGTGATAAGACAGAAGGCATTACTCCAGCAGAAAGTGTTCATCAGGGACAATGGACATGCCAGAGTAGCTATATGCAGACAGCAGATGGAGATGGAAGAAAAGGAAATAATCAAACTGTGCATTAAGACAGAGCTTGCTTAGATGTCTGTTTACATTTGCACTCATCTTGTGAGATGAATTTGCTGTTTTCCTCTAGATATAGATTTCCTCAGATAACAAAATTTTAAAAAAGGGCAGAACTCCCAGCTTAGAAGCAGGGCAGAACAAACTCAGCATTTAAAAAGCGAAGAGAAATTTCTTCTCCCTGGAAGAACAAAGCTGGATGGTCATGCTGGTTGCCTTCAGCTTTAAAATGCAGATGCAGAGCAGAGCCTGACACTTTTCTCTTTTGCTCTGCCTGTGGTGCTCTTTGGGACAGGACTTGATGGAGAAACCCACCTGGACAGAAGAGTTTGGCATCTGTTCACAGACCTTCATGAGGAGCTTAAAGTTTTTACCAGCTAGGATTTCATGTCAACAGTGTCCATATTCAACCTTTCCTTTGCATAGTTCTGCCTCATCCTCTCGCCTGTTTTACATCCTGCTTGAACCTAAAACTTCAACCAGCAGACAAGAGAAGAGCTGTGTGTGGGTTTTAGAGTCTTCAGTGCAATCTATTTGAAAAATGTCTGTTACTAAATGGTGTAAAGCCTTTAGCAGCCAAGAGTAGAACAACTTTTTGTCAAAAACAAATTATACCAGACCATATTGATTTTTTCTTGTCTTAGCAATTCCCAGATCAAATGTGCTCTTTCTACAAGTCAAAGGGTGATATTTCTAACTGCAGTCACTCCAAACTCTGAAGAGCTAAACCCCAAGTTTTTCTTTCTGTGCTCCATCATTGCTGTAAATAAAAACTTTATGGTGAAGACTCACCTTACATTTTGCTGTTGATCCATAAAGCTTTTTAAACAAGGAAAAAAGCTTCCCAGCTCCATAAACTGGACATGGCTGTGAAGAACAATTACACATAAAAGACACACTTGTGTGCAGCTTTTATGCTCCCAAGCATCCCAAGTTCTCTGATGCAGCCTGCCCCTGCTCCCACTGTCTGACCTACAGGCTCAGCTTCCAGAGGACAGGAGTGCTTGGAGTCTGTACTCCTCTCACCAAGTTTCCTCTGCTTGAATCCAACAGTGGCAACTTGTGCACACAACTGGAACAGGAAAGAGTAGAGTGAAGCAAGAGATGAAAACGCCCAAGCTCTTGGCATCAGATGAGATTGGTACCTCTGTTCCTTGTGGCATCTAGATTTAACTCCCCTCCTCCTCCTCCTCCTTGAGGTTTGCCAAGGAGATTCTGCTTCTGCCAAGTGATCAGTGATGCTGATGTCTGAGATCTGCTGGCAGAGCTGACAGCAGCAATATATTCAGCTCTGCACAGAGGTGCTGGTTGAGAGCAGACCTGGAGTGAGTCCCACACAAACCTGCAGTAGTGTCGCCCCAAGTAACAGCCAAGATGATGGATTTTAGGAAATTAATAAATCAACATTTATTCATGAGTGGACACTGGGAGAATTCTTAAAATCTATTTCACTAACAACAACAATAAAATTGTCATTTCAGAAAACAGAAAATATGTCAAATACCAAAGGGACATCCTATTGAGGAAGAGGAAATCAAGTTGATTTGACTCCAGAAACAAAACCTGAATACTTTGAATATTTCTCTCTGTACAACTGATACAATGCCTTTTATTTTTCCAAACAAAACTACACTTCCACCATTTAAAATTTTTTAAAATAAGTATCAGTCCAATATATTTGTCGTGAAGGTGGAGTGAAAGGTGCTGGCTTTCATTCTTGGACTCTCCTGAGGAAATAAACTTATCAACAAAGAGGTGATGGTGACCAGACCCGGACAAACACAGCTCTCATAACTTCTAACACACTGTTTGAACCTGTGTCAGAGCGCAGCCCACTTTTCTGTCTGACCTTAGCCTCAAGCCCTTGTCCCAAAGTGGTGGCACAGAGCTCCGTGGTCCCCAGGCTGCCATCAACAGCTGAGTTGTAGATCAACCTCAAGTGTCCAGGCCCCAGCGTAGAATCGTCCTGAAGCCCTTCACTTGGAATGAAACCCCTTTTGAGCAATCTCCCTGTAAAAACTGCATTTAACTGCTCTGTGGGCTTTTTTGCTGTATGGCACAGGCTTTTTTTGTCCCCCCAAGGTTCCTTCCTTCAGTCTTCTGCTCCAGATCCTACAGCCTTTCTGCACATACACCTCTCCTTTGATCTCCTTCTTTCCCAGAAGGAACTGGCAGGGCTTGCATCCTTTTTTTCCTGATTATTGTCAGTATGAGAGATGTCCTAAATACCAGGTTAAAGCTGAATACCAGACATTTTACATCTGCAGGAGAAAGGGCACTGCGAGGTTATTTCCCATCTCCATTAAGTGTGTGGTGCCCTTTGCATTCAAACAGAGCACTCGATCTTTCTTAGACAATTTATCTCTCTCATTCCTTTCTCTTATAGTCTCCCACAGCAAGGTCCCCAAAGTTATCTAATAAACATGGACGTTATGACATCCTCACACAGTAATTCTAATATCATACAGGAAACATCGCCTAATAAATGATATAATTACTGTGAAGAAGGAAACCAGCACGCCTGAAAATACACCATGAGTTGCTCTTTATCTTGTAGAAATTGTTTCCATTTCTTTTCTTGAGTGTGTTTTTTTGTCCTGCTTTCCTTTCCAAACTCTTCTTTTGCCTCAATGCTTGTGATCACGTGCAAGAAATGTATATCTCCAGGCACAGAAATATAAAGTGCAGTCATTCTGAACTGGCACGGGAATGCAGGTCCACCCAGTTAATTTTTTTCCCATTGTACTGGGTGGAGTGGCTCTGCAGAACCACTCATATACACACCCTTTCTTTTTTGGTATTGTTAATTATTTTAAACTGCTCTTCAGGTTGGTAGCATAGCTTATTACTGTGGAAAATGGGCAGTTTCTCTCCTTCTGTGGTGACTTGTAGGTTATGAAAAGCTTTTTAGCTTGATTTATTCTGAATTCTGCCATGTCTTGCTGATTTATCTATTATGCTTTAAAATAAGGCCAATTAGGCCCAGCAGTTAAGCCAGACAAAGAGAAAGATACACATTTCCCTACCCAAAAGGTACTTTTGAAACAAAAAGACAGTGCTTTAAGCCAGTAAATGGTATCTTTTGCTTTGAACTAAGGACAGCACCATAGGATTATCACTGACTGTTGTCATGGGCACCTCATATTATTACTCCACTTCGCTTTGTTACCACATTCAGTCAAAGCAGAGACTCACAAAGGAGAAGGCAGCGCTGTCAAGTGCTCCAAGGATGGGATTGCTGAACGCTGTATTTTAATAATCTGACTTGTTCACATGAGCCGAGCCAGCCTCAGCCAATGCGCAAGCGGGAGCTGTTATTGGCCAACCAAAACACAGCTGTTGTAGCTCATTTTGAAGTCTACCAGCCTTTCTGCTGTCCCCTTTCAGAGATTAAGCTTAATCTTCTGTATGTGAGGCTTATGTCACCTTATTCAAGAAGGGTTTCACTGACAGCCTTGGTGTTTTTTTCCTCTTCGCCTCATCTCCTTTGTGGTTCTGGCAGGGCAAAAGATTTAATAGAAACATACCCAGGCAAAAAGCAAAACAGTGTGAATGCTGCGTGGTTCTGCCTCACAGCCAGCCCATGGCTATGCAAAGGCCCAGGGAAACGCAAGGCTTTTGGGAAAAGTGTGAGCTGTATTTTGGAATGTTCTCCATACTGGGGGGAGTTGACCCTCCAGTGTCCTTAAGCCAGTGGCTACATGCCCAGAACAGAAGCTGTGTTTTAAGCTGAGTTTTATTTCCCTTTTTTTTTTTTTTTTTTTTTTAAGCTCTCCCTGAAACCCAAGTGAAATTAAAGTGTGGGAAGGGAGGCAGTTGTCTAATCTGTATGGACCAAAATTTCATAAAATCCTAAGTGAGTAGCAGCAAAACAAAGCAGCTGAGCCTCCCCAGCCCGCCGGCCTCTCCCCATGGCCTCATCTGCGCTGTGCAAAAGCCAAATCAGAGCTATAAGTAACTCTGCTCCACTGCCAAGGACTCATCACATTGGTTTATCCAGAAGGGCTTCTGCACCAAAGATAGCCTCAGGCGTGTGGGTTACATTTCAGGTCTGCTTTTAGAAGAGGGCTGTTCCCAGGGAAGCTGAATGTCTATGATTGTTGTAAAAGCCTAGATTTGAGCTCTTTTTAGTGCCTGGTGTCACAGCGCTCCTCTAATGACCACTGGTTGTTGCCACAGTTGAATAAGTTTCCCAGATTAACCAGCAAAAAGAGAAACCCTCCACCCTTGGTTCTTTTTCATTTTATAATTATCTGCTGTTTCTCTACACTTGCTCTTTTATCCTTACGTTTTGCTCCTGCCTGGATGTGCCCAGTGCCTTGCAATTAAAACGAAGCTGCTCTATATAGTTCACAATCTAAGATCACATGCTGCCAACCCTTGCTCATTAGAGCAATCCCACCAGAGAGAATAAGGCTGTTTCACACCAGGCCTGCTTGCTTGGTGAAGTTTAGTAGGCTCTGACCTTAAGTTACATATTTTAAAACATCAGCAAAACATTCTCTGACTCACTGCTAATAATATAGGTGCTAATGGGATGAATCTTTAAAAAATACATCCAAATATTTTTATATAATAATCAGAAAACTTTCATTCCCAAAGGGAAGGAACAATTGCACTTTCTACATCACTTGTGTTTTGGCCTCGAGGTGTCCTACATGCTGTGCCAAAAAGTAATAATTAAAGGGACACAGTCAACATAAAACTAAGTTTATTGAAATTTCTAACCTGTGCTCCTTGGGAATGCAGTAGGGAGTTCAGAGTGAAGAGTTTTTTAATCTAAGTTTGTTTTGCACCACTCAGGCTCTTTGTTCTTTCTGCAGTGCTCAGTTTTAAGTATAAAATCTGTTTTTTCTGGTTTCGCTTCTAGTTTGTGTTCGATCACTCAGTGTTTCTGTGCTGTATGTGTTCTGAATTTAAAAGACATCTGCTTCACTTCAGCTGGATCCCCTACTGTCAGTCTTTGCTTCCTCCTGTTATGTGCATGTTAAAATATCCCTGGCATGAATATGCAAGGAAACTAAATGCAAAGCCAGCACCACAAATAATTGCTGATCCTTTTAAAGTGTCCAAGCCTCTCATGAGGTCTTTGATGCAGAGGCTGTTAGGCAAGACAAAGATTTTGACTGCTTTCTTTGCAAGCAACAAGAGTGAGCATCTGCAATTACTTTATGAAAGCAACCACTGGTGAGAATTACAAATCAATACAATGCAATGTGCTTGGTCTATTTTATTTTAATGAAACCCTGCTTCACGCAGAGTTCGGAGTTTCTCAGCTGCCTTGTTCATCCCTGTCATCCAGGCAGGGTGATAAAGGAGTGAGCCACCTCCTCCCCAGCTGGGGTCATGTGGCAGATGCTACAAGTGACCCCCACAAATTCCGCTGATTTCTTTTTTTGGGGAGTTTCCCCTGATTGGATGGCATTGCAAGTAATTCACTGTAAATCACAATCCACTTGGTTGCCAAGTGTTTGCAAGTAAAATTGCAAGAGATTCAAATGAAAAGAAAAACAGAAGTATAAAAATGCATAAGGCTGAGTCCACAGTGGGCGTGACCCTCTTGCCTGTGTCAGAAGCAGCCGTGCCAAGCAGACATATCCCAGCCAGATGTTGGCACCCTTGCCTGCTGAGAGAGCCCTGGATGGAGAGTGGGGAGTCAACTCCCACCCCTGGTTTTGAGTGCAGGGGGCTCTGCCCCCCGTGCCGGGCTCAGGGCCTCACTCATGCAGCCCCACGGCTTCTGGCTGGGAGCCACCTGCATCTGGCCAGCAAAAAACTGAGCAAGAGGAATTTATATCCAGCTGCACCCATGGCCCGTTCCTGCTCAGGGTGCAGCTGGAGATAAAGCTAAACCAATCTTGCTTCTAGGAACAGTGCCCTGAGCAAGGCCTGTCTGATCCAGAAGATTTGATGAAAAAAAAAAAGAACAAACATCTTTACTTCAAGGCCTTGCCATTCCCCACTTACAGGAGTCAGAACAAAAGGGTCTGGTGGTCTTACAGGGACAGTCACAGCCCAAAGACTGTGCAACAGTCTGCTCTGCCAGTGACTCCATGTAACATGCCCAGAAAGGGGAAAAAAGCTGAAAACCAAAATGCTAGCAGAACGTATAATGGATAGACTTGAGAAATCCATAGGCTGCCCATCAGGATTGCTCAAGCTGCAATGGAGGATCCAGATATTGTGAAAAACGAGGTTCACTCTCCTGTGAGAATTTAAAAAGTTTAATATAAAGACAATAAGAGACACATAAAATAAAGCAAAGGGATAACGGCCGAGTACCTTGGTGCTCTGCCAAGAGCACACCTGATGCTCGAGGTGAGTCCTTTTTATACCATTTTTACTGTCTGTTCTTTATGCATATTCAAACTTTTCCAGGAGCTGTTCTGCATGGCCGATCCTCGGTTCTGCCTTTTTAGAGCATGCACATTTTTCTGCCTTGTGGTTTTATTTCTTTTGATTCTTGGGCCTGGGCTCACTAGGTGAGAGTTGATAGTAGAGTGGGCCTCTTAATTCCCCAGACAGTCAGGGTTGATTGCAGTTTGGGCCTCTTTGTCCCCCAGGCAGAGCAGTGATAGCCGCTTTGGGCCCCTTTGTTCTCTGGGCAGTGTTGATACCAGCTTTGGGCCTCATCCTCTGTTCGCTTGGAAGTTATCTTACTCGCTCACACTTGCTAAATTCTTGCTAAAAAGAAAGAAAACTACATCCACACAGCAAAAGCATTTCTAACATAATATAATATTCACCTTAATACTTGCAAGAAGCCAATATTACAATATATGTTTATAACAGTACTATATTGATCTTTGCCAGGGAGAGCAGCAGCATCAGTGAGGAGATGACCCAAACAAGAGCAGTGCACCTTTCCAAAGATCCAAGAGAGCAATGGAAAATAAATACTATAAATATTTGGGTTGTGTGAATGCTTAAACAGGTCAAAAGTCCAGGGGAAGAAGTGAGAGGTCCCCAGCAGAGCAGCACTGCTGGGGAGAAACCCTCTTCCTCCCAAGCACCGGGGGCTTTGCTGTAGCTGTGCTGCTCTTTGGAACTTCATTTAATTCAAATCTCTTCCAGCCTCGATTTGTAATTCTTCAGGAAAACTGGTTGTTATTGTTTTTCACTTCAAGGGCTCGCTAGCCACTTGGCTCCTTTCCAGCAGATGCTCCCCATGCACAGCCAGGGCTGTGTGCTCCTCTGTACTGCAGCTTTTATTTATATATTCCCTCCCTTGAATGCGATGAAGAGGGGTTTGTCTGCACAGCACCGTGCAGGGGTGAGAGGGGGAGCCTGCAAAGCCCGCAGAGTTCAAGGGTGAATTTAGACAGAATTACAGCCACGTGCAGCGGCTGCTCCCGGGAGCACATGGGGCCTTTGTGGATGTGAGCAGACTTGGCAGCTCCGTGTGGCACAGGCACAGCTGCTGGGGGCTCGGCCCCTCCGGATGCACCAGGCACTCCCCTGGGACAGGCTCCTGCTGCTCCTGGCGGCCGGGCCACTGCAGAGCACACTCTGCTCTTGGCTGCTCTTGAAAGAGCAGTGTGACTTCTCTGCAGACAGAGGTTGTCTTTGGACTGGGAATGACATTATTCCTTCTGTGCTTTTGCAGCATCCTGAGCAGGTTTGGATAGAAATACCCAGGCTGAACAGCCTGGCCTTGATCTGCACTCAGCTTGGCCCCCTGCTGCAGTTTGCATCCTGGACAAAGTGTGGTTTTTGGGCTTCCAGTGTTCCCGCTATGGGGAGAAAGCACAATGCACCCCTTCAGAATGCTCCAGCTCTCCTGGTGAAGGGTGGCCCCCAGGGAGAAATGCCTCATTTGCTGAAATCCAGCCGGTTTCTCAGCCACATTGCACTTGGGATGTCCAAATCCTACCCAGAGAGGTTGGCCTGTGTGCTGCAGCGGGGACCTAAATCCCCATGAGAGCGTGTTTGGACTCAATTGTGCATGTGCACAAGGGAGAACCTGCTGAAATGATGAAAACCCAGGCTATGTCCCCATGCTGGTGTTTGGCTGCACTGATAATATAACAATTCCTGGGGCAAGTTGGAGCAAAGCGACAGGTTTACCCTTTACTCTCAAAGTGAACTGAGTGAACTTACACTCTCAATTTGTTAAGTATTGGGGGTTAGGATCTTTTCATTTGTTTCTTTCCCTCACGAAATTTTGTCCCATAGGTTGCTAGGAAACAATAACTATGGATATTTAAGAGGGACAAAAGAAGTTGCCCTGGGAAGGATGTGGCTGGCTACTCTCTTATCTGAGGTTTTCTCTCAGAAGGGCAGAGATACCACGTGAATTGGGCTGGAGAAAAAGGGGCTAGGCACAGCTCCTAGGTCTCTTTTCTGCTCTCTTGGCATTCGGAGGGGAAGGAAACTGCAGTCGCTGTGGGAAGAATTTGGAAGTTTGGAAGAGTGTAGTGTGGATTAGAAGTCTTTGTTAAAGAGCCAAATATGCAACAGATGGTTTAAAATCGTAGTGAAGGCGTAACTGGTTAAAGAGTGAGTTAAATGGAAAGGAACCCGTGGCATAGAGCATAGGGCATAGAGCTCCATGTTCTCACCCCATCAGCACACAAAAACGATTATGGGGCTCCTACACAGCTTTCAAGATTCACTGTACACTTGGCTGTCCACTTTTTGCCATAAAGAGCTATAAATGTATCATTTTCCCCATGGCATTAACTTGTCTGACAACACAGCCTCTTCTGAACGAAGTATTTTTATAGTGGCACCACACAAAGAGTGTTGCAGCTTGCCATGAATCATTGAGTATCCCCTTTTCAGAGCAAAAGTGTGGGGGGGAAACCACTGACACCCTTGGGCCTGTGGACTTTCCTTCTGCCTGTGCCAGCTTTGGGAAGATCTGCAGAGTGTGTGAGCAGAGCTCTGCATTCCCCAGCTGCTTCCCATTGGTTTTACACAGAACACCTGCAGGGTGGTAAACAGGGAACAGAGCTTGTCTTTGGGTGTGGCTTTGGAGGACTCCTTGATGAGACACTTGTGCTCTTTTGCACATATTTTTGATGTGCTTTAGCACAAATCTGATCCCAAAGGGCATTGCCCAGTAAACATTCATCCCAGTGAGAGTTTGGGGTTCTTTGTGCTTGAAGTTACTTTGACAATTCACCTGTCTTGCTTAGGTAATAACAAAAATATTCCCCTAGAATCTGGTTGAAGAATTTAAATGCATAGACCCAGGATGCTGTCATTATACTCTTCTTATGCAACTGTCAATGCAGCTCATAGACTGTGCACCCACTGTGTGCTCCTTCTGCACCTCTCACCATCACCTCCTTCTTCATCCTCGGTCCATATCTTTATACAAACTATGCCCACATTTTCACCCCCGAGCATCTAATGTGGAGAAGACACGGCACCAGTGTACCTGGGTCCAGCAGTGTCATCTTTTGTCCCCATTTCTGGCCCCTGTGTTGGAATGGATAATAAAATGATGCTCATTTCATCTTTATTAGGATTTCCAAAAAGCCTCAGAAAATAGGATGTCTATCTGAGGGGGTCTCAAATTCACAGGCTCAGTTAACTGCATGGACTAGAAACCACCTGGAGGGCTGGAGGGCTTTTTTTTTTTTTTTTTTTCTCCCCTGTGAAAATTTAAATTCAGCAACCAGTGCTTTCTCTGTAAGAGAGGGTGAAATTACCACCTCTTAACTCTAAGGAAAAAACTGCTTTCCTTGATTTCCTTACAATGCCTTAGGTGCTGGTGATTAACAGTGTCAGCCTTCATTTCTGTCTTTGCAGTACTGAATTTTGTGCATAAGGCAAGTGGTGCAGTTACACCACCTATTGCTAAAATGGACCAGCACTTCCAGCAACAAGAATTCATTTCAGCTGCTCATAGTTTTGCCAAATTGCAACTGTTTGGGCTGAAACATCCTAAGCAGAGAGTGTCTGCTTCATGCTGATTAATTTGCTTTAAATATCAGCAAAAATGTTTCAGCTGTTCTTTGGCCGAGGTTAAAGAGATGTAATACTGGACATTGTTCTTACTACTTATGGTGGAGGTTTTTATCCCTTTCATAAAAGAAATTCTACCACCCACATGTGTTGTAGTCTAAGTTTGTCATTTCTTGGATGTGCTTTCTGGTGTCAGGCAGGGCTGTCCTGAGAGCTCTATGAAACAAATGGTAAAATCACAGCCCATTTCATTGCCTCCTGTTATAGTCTGTCTCCTGGAAATCTTGCTTTCCCTGCTCCTGTCCTCAATCCCACCGTCCAAGCCAAGTAGCTTTCTGCTGTGCCCTCTTTCAATCAAATACGCTTGGGGTTTCACATCTTCCCCTCTGTGTGGCAACGCTGGTCCTTACAAATCTGTCCCAGGTGCTCAGGTGTACTTTTTCCTCTCCCTGAAGTCAGCAAATGGGCTGATCTTAGTTGGTTGTAAGAGTCTGGACATTTTGAACATTTCCCACTTGATAAAACCTCTCTGCACTTTCTGCATCTGGAGAGGGTATGGACACTGAACTCCTGGGAAATGCTTGTGTTATGTGAGTTTTTTCTGGCTTCTTCAGATTGTTGATTGATTTTACGCCAATATTCCCAATATTCTTATGGGCAAGTGGGTGGAAGAGGCTTTTTGGATGAGAAGAGAACCAGATACCTGAAGCTAGTTAAGGAAAGATTCCTCCCCCTCCCACCCCCACTTAGTTAATATGATAATTACTAAATATCACTTAATATGATTTAAAGTTGGCAAGAAAGATTTGCTGCAGGAAAACAGAAATATTCACATCTGTCACTGTAACTAACGGGGACTTTCTCTGAGCACAGCCCAGAAAGTCAGGTGCATTTGTTTTCATTGCTGTTGGATCTTTCACCAAAAGCATTTGGTTCCCCAGCAGGATTTCCTGCTCTGGCTTTCATGAGATTAATTGTTTCAAAAGCTGGAGTGGATGGAAAGTTGTGATGGCAAAGTCCATATAGAGCTAGCGTTTATTCTCCATGCAGGAAAAGCTGATATTTTCAGCAGTGCCATGTGTTTCTGTGCAGTCTAATATTTCATTCAGCTGTTATATATTTTTACTTTATTAAGACATTATTTAACACATTAAGAAAGGAGATGAAGAGGTTTCATGCTGCTGTTGATTGATACCTTTTCCTTTATAGTCTTCTCACAGCAATTTTTAAAGTTTCATTGTCACACCACAAATATCAACATGCAGTCACAGATCAGACTTCTTCAAACCCAGGGCAGGTGTTCGAGGCACTGCAATCAAAATGAGGAGATTTTGCTTTGTGTCATTCACTGCTACTCTCAACCGTGGTCACAAAGAGTGGCATTTAGGATTAAGTTTCTCTCTGCAGTCCTGACTGATTGCAGAATACATTTGAGAGACTTCACCTGCGAATGGTTTTCTTTTCTTGGCTTCTGCACTGTCCAGTGAAGATTTCATTGGAAAACCAGTTAAGTATATCTCTTCTTCAGCTGAAGCTGTAGCAACCACATAGCTATAAATTCCTGTGTAGTCAGACAGTGGCTCACAAGATCCATGGAGTCATGCCGACTTTGTCAAGCTCTGGACATCCTGAGAGGAGACTCTGGAAAGTTAGCATTTGCCTTGACTGCATGCTTGGCTGGTTTAACACCATGAGTCTCTGCTGGGCTCTGCAGGAATAGTTTGGCTGGCTACAAACCAATGACCAGAGAAAGTACAGCTAAGGGAGCAGAATAGGAGAGGACAGTAGTTGTGGTTTAACCCAGCAGGCAGTAAAACACTACACAGCTGCTTGACAGACTCTCAGACACACACACGACTGGGGAGAGAACTGGGAACAAAAAGTACAGGACAACAGTAAGGTCATATACACTGCACTGCGCTGTGGACGACAATTGACAGAATAGCAGACCTTTATTACATTTTTTCCCCTAATTCCTAACCTTTTCCTAGCATGGAGCCAGAGTTTATATTCTGGGCCAGCCCTATTTCTAGGTAATGTTTAACCATGATTCCCTCTCACTGATTGTCTTACAGCTCCGTTTCAGCTGCTTTGCTGGGCAGCACGAAGCTTTTCCACATGGTCTGTGGACATCATTAAAACGTGACATGAACTCAGTGCTTTCAGCCCAGAGGGATTTGATCCCCCTTCAGCAGAGGGCTGAGGCACAGCAGCAGCCCCTGGCTCTTCCCAGCCTCATGGTGCAAAGAGGAGCTCTGCACAGGGAGCTTGAGCCTGCACACTCCGTGCAAGCTTGCATGAGAGCCATGTTGCAGTACAGTACGGATTCATAGTTCGCTCAGAGCATGTCCCTCTCTGCCACCCCTGCAATTTGGGCAGCAGGTTTGTATTTCCTCACTAATTATTAGGTATTCCTTGTTTTGCTTTGTTCAAACCAGGAGGTTGGGAGTGGCTGTAGTCCCCCATCCTGCGTTTGGGAGAGCCCTCTGGAAAACTGCAGGACAGAATTGTTGGCCAGGGGCATCTCAGGGCATAAGCCACAGAGAGGCTGACTGAGGCACTTTGTTCAAGCTCCTTCACTCCATTAGCTCCAGGATGCCAAATGGAAATAAAACAGAGCAAGCTTCAGTGCAGTTCTCATTGATTCAGATTTTAAACATCACAACACACGCCTGAGCTACCTTGTACTGCATCCAGCTGGTGCTTCCTGGACGTGCCCTCATTGAAAGAGATAATCATGTTTTGTTTAAATTAATTTCTGAAGTTTAAAAGCCCATTTGTATCTGTGCAGTTCACTGAATTGAACCTCTGCACAGTAGCATATTCAGTTTCTGCTGTAACCTGCTACTGCTGCTTTTAGCTGTAGCTGTAACCGCAGAAGTAGCAGCCAAGAAAAAAAACCACCAACACTCTACTTGCTTCATTTTTTTCTATTTTTTTTTCCAATGACACTGGCTGCACTGTTCATTAGAAAGAGTGTTTGGGCAAGGCATTATGATCGTGCTGTCTTCCTCAACTGAGAGAGGAACTGGAATTCTCTCTGGCTTTGCTGAAATCACACTGTTGCTGAGAGCATCTGTAGAAACGAAGTAGCTTTTTCTCTTCCCCTCTCACCGATGGCAAACTTCAGAGAAGGTCAGGCTCATGGGTGTTTCTGTGGATTATTTTCATGACACTGAAAAGGATAGAGCCTGTCTCACTGCAACCTGCTGGAAATACAGCAACCTCTTTAATAGCTGCCATCAATATATAGATTTGGTAGCGGTCACACCGTTCTTCAACATTGTCAGCAGTACTAACACAACAAGCCAAGTGCTCTGAGAGGAGGTCTGGCCATGCCCTGAGCAGTGCAGAGCACCAGTAACTCACCCACACTATCTGTGCTTCAATGCTGGTGCCTCCACCAGGGTGGCCCATAGCAGGGGACAGGCTGCAACTGAGCGCATTTGGAAACTAAGAGTGGAACTCACAGGCCTGAGTTTCTGGGAGCTCATGGAGCAGAAGCTCATGAATCATCCCTCCATGGCCAATCTCTGCAAGAAGAGGCCAAGGCACTACCTGGAAACCTTTGATCTGAGTGGTTTGGCCTGCAATCTGCAGGGCTACTTGGGCTGTTTCTCCTGAATTAATTGTGGTAGTAATAAAAGCCCCAGCTGCAAATCCAGTGCCCTGCTCCCTTTTGTCTTTGGACACTGGGCTGAAGTGCTTGTTTGAGAGATCTCTTTAGGAAAGACTGAAGCCAGCTGGCTCGGCTTTCTTTGCAGTGGCTCAGAGACTTGGAATGGGCTTTCTCCACTCCATACTAAGCTGATTTGCTACCTCTCCAGGACTAAACTTCTTGCAAAAGACACCTCTGGATATAGTTTCTGGTGGAGGCAGACACCATGCCTCCTTGATAGACCTCCTAGACATTATGGGTTGGTGGCTGTCTGATTTTAGCAGTGCTGGAATTTTCTAATGCAGATGTAACTCAATTAAGGCACCCAGAGGATTGAAGAAAAGCCTTTATTATTTTTAGTCTAAATAAAAATAGTGTCTCAGGCTTCCTAGAATAGTGAAAACGTAGAGTATCATGAACAAGAGCTGGACTAAGAATATTTAGATGCCTTTTCAGCCAGGGTTTCCATGAAACAGAAGCTGTTTGAATTGGATTTGACCAGCCCTGTCATGTTCAGACATATGCAATTACTTCTCTATGCTTAAAATTGCAGTAACAAACCCGAGTCTGACTTTGTACAGGGTACAGCCTCACTAATGGTATTTAGTTGATGATGATGATTATTTTAACTGCACCTCCTTCAGTAAACAAGAAGCTCTGTTTTTAGTCATGAGGGAATGTTTCAGCAGTCCTAAAGGGATTTGGGAACCTACAACCTCATCTAGACATGGTCAGTGAGGACAGTACCTAAGATACACAGGTTTCTTTGAAAATGTCATTCCATACTGTTATCTTTGTTCATTTTCCTCTCTCCCCAGGGCCAGGGTGCTTCATTGTAGAAAGATTCAGCAATGTCAGTATTTCAGGATGGTCTGGTTGTGCTGTCATGGGGTGCTTGTTATGGAAGGGGAGAAAGGACAGACCTGCTCCAGCTTCCCTGATATGAGAGGGACAAGAACAAATGGGACCTCTGTCCCTGCCTATAACACAGGGTTTTAAGGAAAAAGAGAAGCATCTCAACATGTTCATTCTGTGGTTGAGGAGACTTCTATAGTACTGCTCTGACCACTGATGGCAATTCACACTGTTGTTATTTACAGTGTGGGTATTTCTCCCTCCCTTTGGAGCCATTTCAGATGGACATGTGCATTGTAGCAGCAATGTGAGTGCTCCAGGGAAGAGAGCTTGCTCCAGCAATGCCCTGCAGGGCTGGGAAGATGCTTCCCTTGGCCACAAGCATTTGTCCCCACAAAACACCCCCTCACTCCACTCTCAGGGACTAATTTGCCTTTGCTCAGACCAGGGGAGTTACAGAGTGCGACACCCCAGGTCACAATCTTGTGCTCAGTGCTGCTGTGCTAAGAAAGGGACTCTCCAGATGAGGTACTAAAGCTGAGGTCTCTCTCATGCTGTTTCTTGGCTGTGGCTGGTTGGATGCAGAAGACCCCAAGATCAGATTATTTGGTCCTAGGATTCTGGTCATGAACAGTCAGTGTAAATAAACTGAAGTCCAGGAAACAGGACTTTCCAGAGAGATTTCTGAGCAGTCTTTGCTATCTGCTCTGCTCCTAAGACACACCAGGCTTGTCTGTGCTGCTGAGTTATGTGCTTTCAAACAAATAAAGCCCAGTTTAGAATAATCTACCTTTTGTGAAGGTATAAAAGCATGCCGTTAACAAATTTCTTTCTATCAAATGTATGTATCCTGGACGTGGTCCCTCAGCTGGGATAAAAATGAATACAGTCTCTGAGCAAATGCTTAGAGTAGCCACAGATCTGGCCTTTTCATTACAGGCTTCGATCGAACAATCCTGAGTTGCAAATCCATCACAAAGGCACTGTGTCTGCACGGGTAAGCACTGCCTTTTGCTTCCCTATCACCAGCTTCAGCCAAATGGTTGAAAGCACGGTGCTCAAATTGCCCTGAAATATGGAGAGGTTTCTCAATGGCATCTCTCAGGCCCTCTTTCCCCATTTTGGGAATATTTAGAATGCAAACTGTGCCTCCAAGGAGAGAATTTCTTGTTCTGACATGCTGGAACTGTGGTAGCAAGGTCAGCATGTGGTGCAGGTTTTGTACCCATCTCACCTGGCTCTGCTGGGGAGGTCCAAGAGTGCCTGAATGCAGACAGAGGCTTAACAGAGCTGCCAGCACTGGATTCCCAAACACCTTAACCAGGTCATGGTGAATTTCTGTGAGGTTTAGCGCTACCCAGTAATGCAGACCCTGCAGTGTGTTCCCCCAGATGTAGAGAGTAGTCAAATGAAGCATTTTTTTGGGGAAGACTAGCCATGACCTGTTTTTAACCACAAATTTGGGCAGTAGTACAGCTCTCATAATCCCTCAGGGACTTAAATACTGCTGTGTCGCACTGTGAGGTGATGCAGCAAGGCGTAGGATGCAGTCAGGCTTTTCCATTGGTTCAAAAATTACAGGCTTGGGCCTTTGAGAGACCATTCTGCCCTGAGGGATTTGGGTATATAACTATAGGAATATTTGTATTTTTTTCCCCAAAACAGGATTTGGTGTTGCTGGGGTTTGCAGTACAAGGTATGAATAAGAAAGAAGGTATTTTTATTAAATAGTGAACACTCAGTGGTGACAAATACTGAGAAACCTGCAAGAGAAGGTAATTTGGATCCTATAAAAAGTCTGACAATGTACCTGGTCTGAGTTAGGTGTTGTGAGCCAGGCAAAATTCTATGGGTCTTGTTTCAGGGGTTTTTACCCTTCCCTTCAGAACCCTTGTGATACTGTGGACACGGTTCTTCCTTGGAGGGAGCAACAGCTTAAGGAATGAGAGGGAGAAATTCCCACCTCCAGAGGAAGCTTGAAATGCATGGGGTTTTATTTGTGCATGAAATGCTCTAATTCCTCTTTCCCAGCCACCATAACCAGGCTGTAAGAATGAGCACTGAGCATGAGAGACCCTGCTCTGTGCAAAGCCTTGTGCACAGGAAATCTGTGTGACACAGCAGAAAAATTCCTTCCCTCCATCTCCTCCCTCTGAGTTGTGTTCCCTTGCAAGCCAGAGAAGCTGTGTATTGAGCTGTTCTTCTCTGCTACATGATGGGCACGAGCCTGGCGGGGTTTTGCTGCAGAGATTTACTGGGTTCCCTTGGGATACGACGTCCTTGGCTGGTTCCCATCTCAGCCATCATCTTCTCTTTGTACAGCCCTGACCACAGCTGGTACAGAGATGCAGGGCAGAGTCAACCAGCTGCTCTGGGCAGCAGGGAGAAAAGCTGTGGCTTTCTGCTCTGAGTGTGCAAGAAACAGCAGAGCAAGAGGCAAACCCTGACCATGCTCCTCATGGGAGGCTTGGCAGGTTTGCTGCTCTTGCTGTTGAAGGAACTGCACAACTCCCATCATCATGCCAAGGTCAATTGGCTTTCCAGTGTCTATCTGTAAATCACATCCCTTTCTCAGGCAAGCCTCTCAATCAGACATCAGCAGAGAGCAAGCTCCCAGCTGGGAGCAGTATATAAACTAATGAAATATAAATGCCTGGTACAAAAGACAATACAGTCCCTAGTTGCCACCACTGAATAAAAAGGTTGATGGGAGTTTCCATCCTACCAACAGCATTTCCTGTAGATGCAGGCAGAGAGTTGTCCTTAGAGCCTGTAATTTGGTTTGCTTCCATTACCACTGGTGCTTTTAAAAGAAAACAGCTGCTGGGTTTTATTTTATTTCATTTTTAAATTGTGGTAGAAAGAAAGTTAAAGGTGTGTTTCCTTGAAATATATTTTGACAGTGACCAGCATGTCAAAATGAGAAAAGACAGCCCAGTTTTTAGTTCCTTGGTCTTCAGGAAGATTTCCGAGGAGATCAGGAGATAATTGTAAAAGGATCCCTGGGAAGTCATTAGCTTTTTCTTTTTTAGGTGGTGAGGGGGTAACAGAAAGGTTGAGAAGCTGTGGAATTGGCCAGGTAACAATACTGACTACCCAGAAGCAGATGCTATGTGCACTATTCTAACCCTTAGTACTTTTCTTCTGATGAGGCATAAGAACCTGATTAACTTTAGGCAAGGTACACTCATACCCGCCAAATCAGTGGGATTCCTCAGGGTGTGGAATGTCTTTGGGATTGGCTCCTGGTGTTTCCCTGTCCTGTCCTTCTGAGACCAAGGAGATTTCTCAAGGCATCGGTGCTATTTTGTATGAATAAGTGGCAAAATCTGGCATTACATTTTAAAAAGATACACAAAACATCTTGTTATATTATATGTAAATAGCAATCCTCCAGCTACCTCTCCAGAGGTATTTAATGTCATTTTTACCTTCTATCCAACCTGTGTCTTTTATATACTGACCTTGCCAATATTTAGTTCAGCACTCAATGGTGAAAAGCCCATCCCAGCATGGTTCTCTGCTGCTGTGAAGTAAGGCTCTTGCATATCAGTGCAAAGTGAGCACAAACACAAGTGCATTGATGAAATTATATTTGAAAAGTCACATTCTGCAGGTGCTAAAGGCTACAGGAGATGATGGAAAATCAATGTACTGCTTGAGAAAGCAACTATTCCTGCTCAGCAGCAGTGACCTTTCCTTTTAATACAAAAAAAGTGACAGAACCTGGCACTCTGCTTATCTTTCACGGAAAAATGTCATGGGTCCCAGTTTTGACAAGGATGGTTCATTTAAGATGTTAGGAAAATTTTTTGAGGGTTTATAAACTTGGAAAGGATTGCTTGGAAAGATCTTAGGTGTCCATCTTGGGGAAACTTGCAGAACAAGCCCAAGCAGAGGATGAGCTGGGGCTTTGCAAGGTCCCTCTCAGCCAGCACATTACAGTGATGCCATAAAATTTAAAACACAGCATTGAGTATCAGGATACACTGGGGCCCATGGAAATCCCAGAGGCAGGATGATGTCTAATGCAGCTCTCAAAACTCTGGAGCACCTCCCAGCTGCTGGTCTCTGAGGAAAGCCTGTGCTGCACCAGTGTCATTCCCTACATCTCTGCCCAAGCCTTGACTCGGTGACACCCGGGGCAGTGGGAGCACAGTCAGTGCACCAGGGCCACCAGCAGATGGGAGTCTCACCGGCAGGAGGCCAGAGAAAACTGCTTCTGCGGCTCCAGAACTTAACAACTGAGTGCAAAGTCAAAATATCCCCTAGAAAGGCTCTTTTTTTCACAGTGGCTGGACAGCCAGGCCTCGGGGAGGAGTACAACAGATTCCTCAGTTTCCAGCAGAAACTAGACGCTGTTTAATTTCTATTCAACATGATCATCAGACCAAAGCTCAGGGTTAATCTCACTCAGTGGCACCAAGGTCCTGGGAAAAAGCAAAGCATGTGGGAGAAACCTGCTGAGAAGACAGTAATGAGCACTACTAATGAGCAGGGGGGGAATCAAGCATGCACTGCATCAAAGGCACAGCATCGTTCTGTAGGCAAACAGCACTTCCTCTTCACCTACAAGTCAGCTGCAGTTCAGACCTTGGCATTAACAAATAATTTCCCTCCGCAGCATGTTTTTAGTACGTTTTGATCATTATTTTTGGTTATCAGTATTGTTTTAACAGTCAAAAACAGCCCCAGCCATGGTCTGAACCCCACGGTGGGAGGCACTGCGCAGACAGGGAGCAGGGTGGTCATTCCAGGAAGAGTTCACAGGCTGTCAGGGAAGGAGCCATTGCCATACTCATTTCTCAGTTCTTCCAATTAACCTGGCAAAGCAACAGATTAAGGCACCAGGGATCAGTGCTTACCACATTCATTTCACATGTGCTGCTGAGCAGTTCTATTTTCATGTGTGCTCTATGCATCTGCTGTTCTCCAGCTACCAGCGGTGCCTGGGGAGGGAGAGAAGGGCTTCTCCAAAGCAGACTGAATCTGATTATTCCATTAGTAATAGGCTTGGGATCATAATCTGAGACTCTGACAGTTTAATCTTTTGCCCTTCTACATATCTGGGGTGGCCTTTCTTCTCAAGCAAGCTCTGGTCACTGTTGTCTGCCTTAACGGGCTGGGGTTGCTCTTTTCTGAATGGTGGAGTTGCAGGGGAAGGGGGATGGTACAAGAGAGCAGCATGTGTGACCAGGAAGGTCTGTCACACCACAGGAATAGGCAACAGCAAAGGCCTGACCTCCCAGCAGCTGCTGCCATTGCCAGCAGTCACCTCTTACCATAATGTACCTCTTCCCCCTGGAAAATGTGCTCGTCCATCTAAAAGGGGTTTGTCCTTTGAAAAAGCATGCATTTGCAGCTGAGTCCACATAGGAGTCCTATGAAATCCTCATGATGTGCTTCTGCTTTTAGCCCTGTGGATCTGAACAGCACGTTCACCTCGCTGCTGGAAGACCAGCCTCGCATATGTGATGTGCTCACAGATGGCCCTGGCCCTGCCCCCGGGGGTGAAATACAGACAGCAGGCAGCAGGACTCAACAGGTCAGTGCCTGAGTTTCTACTGCGATGTTTTACTGTATCTTCTTCAAAGAATTTCCAGCTATGGGTGAAGTTTGGTCATTTCTACTGTTTTTATTCCTCCTGCTGAACCCAGGGAAGCTGGGCTAAAGGGATGATTATTTTCCTTAGCTCCTCTGGGGGCCTTAGGCTAGATCTTCTGGTGTTTCAGTACTGGGAGATGCAAATAATGAAAAATTCACCAACACCTTCCAGCTCCTGGAAAGCTACTCCAAAGGGGTTCCCACTGCCCAGGCTGGATATGACTTCAGTCTTTGGACTCTCTCTAACCTCAAGGACAGCAGTACCAGCCATCCCTTTTGCTGCCCCTGAGGTCTCTCAGCCCATCTTTGCACGTGAGGCAGACCCCAAATCTTTCCACACTCATCAAGAGGCCAAAATTACTGCACCATTTGCAACAGAGAGCAAGGTGCATCTGCAGATGCATTGCCAGCCAGCAGCGCTCTCCTAGCACTTTATCCTGCTCCGCAGTGGTTGGGGTCACAGTCCTTCCCTGCATGTGTCAAACAGGCACAGCGCTCTGATGCTGAGGTTATCTTTCTGGCTGGTTACTGCACACACTGGTGTGCCCTTGCAAGAAGCTCTCTCTGTTGTGGTCTCATTTCTATTGCCCCTCTCTAGACCTTCCAACAAGGTCTTGAAAGAGCTGTGTAATTCCACGGTCATAGCTCAACGCAGCCTGCAAGGTGCTGCATGTGCTCTTATTTCATTCCAACTTCCTTCACTACAAGTGAGATTTTCCTCCTGGTTTCCCTCTGCCCTAAATGAGGGCAGAACGAAGCCCAGCATGCACATATACCCAGACTTTCTTTGTCATTCCCAGTGGCTCCTCCTTGAGCTATCCTCTTTTTCTTAAAACTAAGTGTGTTGGGGCTGAAGAGAAGCAGTGAATGAGTGTTGTCAGTGGAATCCAGCTCTCGGCCTGGCTAATTTGGCAGGTGGCCTTTGAGTAGATCTCAAGTGTTTTACACAGCTGGGTGAAGAGCATTGCTGCTATTTCAAAACTGGGGCAAAAGAAGCTCCGGGCTGGTTCTGCCTGTGATGACAGAGCCTGGGGGACAGAGGATGCAGTAAGACAACTTTGCGCTCTCACTTTCCAAAAGCATCCCGAAAGTAGTAGAAAATTATGTCCTCGTTCTACAGAAATTTATTGCTTGAGGTGGAATTAGTCAGAAGCATTACTGCTTTCAGTAAAAGTCTGCAGGGCCGGGGGTAGCCAAAAGAATATTTAAAGAAAAAGAAGAGGTGTATTTTAAGGCCACGTGTATTTTAAGGCCACGAAACTTTGCGATGCGTCCGAAGTACTGACCGCGCAGAGGAAAGCCACCAGGAAACTCCCGACCCTGCCAGCACATCAGCGACTCCCTCTTCCCCTCGGGGACTCCTAAAGCCGTGACGGGAGCTGGGCAGGGAAGCGCGCACTCCCGAGCGGCGGCGGGGCGCGGACACGGCACCGGGCGAGGCAGCGCCCCCGGCCCCGCGCCCCGGCCCCCGCCCCCGCGGTGGGGCTGGCCGGGCCGAGCCGCCGCCGGCGCCGCGGGGCTCTCGGGGGGCGAAGTTCCCGTTGCGGCGGCTGAGCCGCCCCGTGTCACTTCCTGCGGGCGGGCGCGGGGCCGCGGGCGCGGGGCGGGGCGGCGGCGGCGCCCGGCGGGGCTCGGCGGGCCGGGGCCGCGGGCGCTGCGCTGCGCCGCCAGCCGCGGCCGAGGATGCGGCGGAGCCGGGCGCCGCGGCTGGCGCTGGCCGCCGGCCTCGGCTCGGTCTTACTCGTCCTCTTCTACTTCCAGAGCAGCCTCAGCCCAGGTGGGTCCGGGAGCGCCGCGCTCTCGGAGGGTCCCCCGGCGGGAGCGGGCGGGCGGAGCGGGGAGCGAGGCGCGGCGGGCAGCCCCTTCCTTGCTCCTGGAGCCCCTCGGGTGTCGGCCGGTCCGCGGCGAGCTGAAGTTGTGTCCGCCGGTGAACTGGCCGGGGGTTGCCCATCCCTCGGCTGAGCCCATTGAACTTCGCCGCTGCGCTCGCCCGTGAGCGGCGATACCGTCCCGGCGCCGCTGTTCCGCGGTGGGACCCGCGTCTCCTTTCTAAGCCTTCTCTGGGGTGGCTGTCCCGTTCGGTGTCCCTGCGGGGCATGAAACAGTGTTCTGTGCGGTCATGGAACTGTGCACAGCTTTGTGCAGCCCTCCCGAGGCTGTGCCGCGGTCGGGACGGGAAAGGGGAGCTGCTCTGTCCCGCAAGTGCCGATTTACACCCGCGGTCACTAAAATTCCTGGGGAATCTGTTTGAATGGCTCAAGGGACTTCACTAGTGTGTGCTTTTAGAAGTTTCTTTCAAGTTGGGAAACAACTCTGAACTAAAATCTAGACCGTTTTGTGTTGGGGGGGTAATTTATTTCCCTGCCTTTTTCTGTTCCTTTGGGGAAATTAGTTCCTCTTTCCTAAGAGACGTTATTGGGTAATTCCTGCCGTTTTAACAATGTTCTAATGTTTTCTGAGTACAGCAGCAATCCATCAATGGGGCCTTTAGAGCTACATCTTAAAATTCAGAAGACTGACTTGACTGAAACGCTAATGGAATTTTATCAGTATGGACTAAATGAAATGTGATTTCCTTTTATAGGGGCTGCTCCATCACTTTAATGTGTTTTTTTCCTAAAAATAAAAACGGCATAACTTGTTGGCTGAGTAAGATTGAAAAGGAGTTGGGTTTCAGTGAGCATTTGTTATTTCTAGATGAGCATGTGAAGTTTGTCAGATGAATTCAGAAATCTCAGAGGACCATAATCAGTATTGTATTCCTTGGTAACTTTTTCTTTTTTTAAGGAAATGATTTATGCATCCTATTTTAGTATTGGGGCTGCTCAGTAAAAAGTGCGGCGTTGAATCAGCTTTAATCTCCAGGGGTGCTAATGAAGAGATGATTGTGTTTCACACTGGATATGCTTTCTAGCATCTGACTGGAAAACGTGTCTCTTTTCAGGGCTCTGGTTTTCAAAAATGAGATTCTGCTGGTCTGAGTCAGCAGAACTTTCTGTGCTTGGTTGACTTTAATTCCTTACCTGATCTCAACACGGCTTCACACAGAGTTCCCGTGAGGTTGGAGCAAACCAGGGTGATGGTAATGGTGGTGGTGTCTCACGAGAGGTGGGAGGGAATTTGGGTCTGGAATGCTACCTTGAGAAGCTGAGGCTTTGGGAAATGCAACGCCCTGCGAATCTGTTCTTTCACGTGGGCCAAGTGTGGTTTCTGAGAGTTCCCATAGGTGGTGACAGGTCTGAGGTAGGGATCTCCAACTACTGCAACCAAGTAATGTTTGTCACTCAGTGGGAACCCATTTGTGAGGGTGGTGGATGCCCTCTGCAGATTTGCCCCTTTGGGTTCAAAAAAAGAGGTGAGTTCAAGCAATATTCATGTTCTCTAACATCGGCTTATTTTCTAGCCACACAGTTCTCTCCCTGGGTCCAGCCTTCATTTTTGTGCCATTTCTTTCCCTTATTATTTTTGCAGTTTACAGTTTTTCCTTTCCTCTTCACATCAGTGAGAAAAAAGCAGAGGAAAGGTCATTACCATATACAGAAAAGAAGCAAGCTAAAGATTGCTTCATTTTTTATCCCAAAGGAAAACAAACTGAGGCCAATTACTTGAATTTTAGAAGTTACAAGTTACAATAACAGGTAAACAATTTGCAAACGAAAATGTCATCTTTAAAGTGATGGCTGCCTGGGGGTTATTTGGAGTTCTAGTTGTCTGGTGTCACTTGGTTTTTATACAATAATGAAGAAAAATGCTAGGAAAAAAAAGCAGCAATGCTAGGAGTTTCCCTCAGGAGCAGTCCAATCCTTTCTCTGTCGTTAGCAGGATTGAGCAGGTTGCCTTCCCTGGGCCACCCACAGTCCATGGAACATGCTGAATTAATCCTTGCTAATGGCACATAGAGACCAAACCTTCCTGTGACCAGGACAAGGAATAGAACATGGGAAGAAAGATGATATAACCAGAAACCTTTAAGCTTGAGAGTGCTAAGGGCTCACTGAGCTCGGGGAGCAGGATTTAACTGCTCTGTTTGCATTGCCCACTTTTAACTCCATCCGGACAGTTGTATGCCAGAGTGGTTTGCACTGAGCTCCATGGCTGTGCTGGAATAAGGCTTTCTTGTTCTGCCTCAGGAACACCCACACACCAGCCTGGGCTGAAATAACTCTGCTCCTAAATGCCACTGAGTTGGTTATTTTGGTGGTGGGCTGAATTTGTTTGTACTGAAGTCAGTGGCAGAATTCCCTGTTGTACCTCCTGGAGGGAGGAATGGGCTTGGTGTGTTTGCCAGAGGGGTGGGACAGGTCTCAGTGCTCCACACGGAGATGGGCTTGAGTGCCCTGACTTCGTGGCCCTGGTTGTTTTCTGTTGCCTTTCCTTCCTGCTGGCTGTACCAGTGAGCAGACACGGGGGCTGTAGTCCCAGCTCTGCCCTGGCCCTGGGGTGCAGCTGTGCCATGGACTGTCCTCTGCTCGCTTCAAGTGGGTGGTGTCCTGTCTGTCCTGTTGGCCATCAGCTGTCCCGCTCCAGGCTCGCAGATACGTGGCCAAGGGCAGGATGTCTGCGTAGCAGGAAGGTGTTGAAGTGGTGCTGAGCACACTGGCCACTGGACCTTCCACACCCTGCCACAGTGAGTAGTTCAGGGGTTTACCTGGAGCAGTCACCTTTCAACACCTCCTGCGCCATGGGCAGGTGCGCTCACCTCCCAGGCAAACCTCATGCCATCTCAGCTGGGCTCAGGGAGTGATGAGGGCCATCAGGAGGCCTTGGCTTTACTGGTGCCACCCTACAGCCATCCAGGAGATCCTGTGTGGCCTCGGCATGATCATCATCCATCTTCTGAGTTGATGTTCCTCTGCTGTTCCCTGCAGGAATAGCGCACCGTTAGCTGTGCTGACTTGTGCATGCTGTACATTTTCTCCATAGAGGTGAGAATACGCAGCGGGGCTCTCAGGCTGGTGTTTCATCTCACTCTGCTGGCAGCACATCTAGGCTGGCACAGCAGGAGATACTGGAGGCTGCCATTCCTTGTCTACATCAGAGCTTTGGTCACTGCTGTTCTCAGGGGGACCACACTGATTTTAGCAAGAGTGGGGGAGGCAGGATGACTCTGCTAGTACAGATGTGGGATAGAGGGAAGGGGGAACATGTGAAGGAGGTTGAGGGAGGTGAGTGGCAGGTCCTAAGGCCCTGTGTTCATCTGGTCTGAGGTTTCTGCAGGCCACTGCTGTGGGGCCACCCCAATGGTATGTCTTTGGGGCAACCATGAGTAGGCAAATTGCACTGACATCCAGAAAGCTGGCAGATTTTCTCCAATAAGAAAGAAGGAAAAGTTCTCAGTCTCAAAGTGCTCCTGTATTTCTGCTCTGGTTCTGTCCATCTGCAGCATCCAGCTGTTGTTTCTTAGGTCTTTTTAGAAGCACTTGCTCAACGCTGGGTTCTGCACTCCCCGTGTTGTTTTACAACCTGCTGTCAGCACAAGCTGTTGGACCTCATGGGGCTTTGCAGGTGAGACATACTCAGCCTTTGGTCTGACTCTTTCACAAGGAGAGATACCAGAAGTGCCAAGGTTGTGGTACTGTTTCAGAAAGCTTTCGGAGTGAGAAAGCAGCAAGAGCGCTCTCTACGTCCTGATCTTCTCCTGTATCAACTAGCTGGATCTCCTCGGGGCACTGAGGAAAGCCTTCTCCAACCACTCCTGGAGTGGAGGTACCCCTTCACCAGCCTGAGAGAGAAGGGTTGGGGTGTTGCAGGAGGATGAGCAGCAATGCCACAAGCCACAGCAACACATGTAGCAGATACCACAGGTAGGAAACTGCCTCACTGTTTTTGTGTGTTTCTTAGCCCTCTGATGTGCCAAGGTGGATATGGAAGACACCACTGCCACCACTCTCTGCCAATTCTCAGGTGGTTTCAGTTGCCCAGCCCAACACCCCTCAGCACCAGCAGGTCTTGGAGAAACTCTTGCTTCTCATTGTTCCAGATTTATTGATCTCAGTCAGCTCCATCTCTGTGCCAGAAGATTGGTCCCTTCAGGGGAATACAAATTATTATAGAGATTATAGAGCTGATCAGTGATTTGACCTGCAGAGCCCTAGTCCCTGAACCTACAAGTGCACCTAGACCTGGAGTGAATGGAGATAAATACACTTAAATATTAGCAGACCTTTGTAAACCAGGGATTTTTTTTTTTTCCCCAGAACAGGAAAGAGTTTATTTTAGGCCTCAGTTCCTCCCCATTGTTTAAAGGTATTTGGAGGCTGAAATTCAGCCGCTGCCTTGGGACGTGCGCAGCCAGCGAATGCTCTGAGCCTGGGTCGTGCCTGCAGCTGGCTGACACATGTCCTCAGCCTTCCAGATAAGGAGGGCGCTGCTGCTCTTACCCTGGCTAAGGCTGCAAGTACAGGCTGGGATGAAAAGTCTAAGACACCCTCAGATGGTGTTGGTTTTCTTTTCTTTGTTTTGGTCATGGGGCAGTTTTGCCCAGCTCATTTTCCCAGTCACAGTCATGATGCCGAGGATGCAGCCCCTTCCTTTTGAGGAGCCAGTACTCGAAGTACAGAAACATTTGTCAGCCAAGATGTTGGCAAACACAGGCTGGAAGGCCTCAGATTTGCTGTGTTTGGAAAAGACATGAAATGCTCCATCCATGACCTGTCAGGGTAGAAAAATCCACCCAGTCTGGTGCTGAGAGCAGGACAGTAATGAAGCCCATCTGCTCCTGAGGGCTGGGCTTTTCATGAGGAATGCTTTATCTTGTCCTTCTTGGCTTCATACAGTTTCCTGAGAATCTCTGATACGTGCAAGAGATTTTGGAGGGGAAAGGAGTGGGCTTAGCACACCCGGAGTTAACTCTGTCCCCACAGGAGAAATTCGTATCCCAGTGGCTCTGCCGACTGGATCCAGCATCTCCTGGCCTCGCATTCCTCTGGCATCTCAGCCTGGCTGTTTCTGTCTGGCAGCATGATGCACCTGCACCCACTCACAAAACTACAGTATCCTGCAAAAAGTACTCCACAAAAACATCACCAGTAGGACTTTTGCCTGTGTTGGTTCAGGTCAGTGAGGTCCGAGGCTGGGACATGAGTGCTCATTCAGTGGCCAGGGCTCTCCTAGGGGTGTTGGGATTTGTTATGGGCTTGGTTTTCCTTCTTGGTCCTTGCTTCCTGCAAGCATCTGAATGGAGAGCATGACAAACCCTCCATCTTAATTCCAGTGCAAACACAGCTGTCTGTCCCAGGATTCATTATCAGAAGCCAAGAAACTATAAAGGCATTAGGTACTTAACTCCCAGTACTCCCCCTTGGAGCTGAGTACCCAAAGAAGAGTTTAACTCCCCAAATACTTCTGAGGGGCCTAGGAGGGATGTTTCACTTTGAGGCTTTGAGGCGTAGCTGGGCAAAAGCCCAAAACTTGCCTTGTTCAAAGGCAGTTAAGGACTACTACCAGTCTGAGCAGGGGGAAACATCTCACTGAGTAGCTCTGGTGGCCTGAAAGGTTTAACACTGTTGTGCCTTGGTCCTGCCTGCACAGTACAGCTTGCACTGAGAGTGAAAACAGGGACAAATGGACCTGCCCTAGGAGCTGGAGGTATTTTTTCCCCCAGTAAAATTCTTCATGGATGAAGGAGAGCGACTGGTCTCAATGGGGAGTTAACGCCACATTCCCAGGCTCTGCTGCCCAGTTCAGACCAGTCTGCTCTCTGCCATACTTGCACCTGTGCCTGCAGAGTTTGCAGTGCTGTAAACTGGGACACCCTGTCTCTGTCTCCTGTCTGGATCTGCAGCTATGGGACAGGTCTGTATTCAACCACAAGCTTTCTGCAATTTCCCCACTGATTCACACAGATCTTTTAATTTTTCCCTTCTTCAAATACAACCCCCGCCTTGGCAGTAAAATCCTCCCAGCAGGGCTGGATGGTGGGGGATATTGCTAAATGCCCCCTATGTATGCTGCTGCCCTGTGAGGTTGTCCCCTGTCCCTGATGCTCGTTTCCAGATATGGGATCCTTGCTTCATGGCTGGCTGTTGTGGTTTATTCCAGCTGTGCCAGTTTTTGCTGTTGCAGGTTTGTACCCCATGTCATTCTAATAAATTACCCATTCAAGTCAGTTCTAGAGCTCTGATAAATAGGGTTCAACCCCCAAATGTCTCTTCTTTGTCTGTTCTCCATTTCCCAGTTGCCTGTGGCTTCCACTGGGAAGCCAAAATTTCAGTCTAAGTTAAAGCCCTACACGGGCAAAGGTGGGAAGAAAGAGTTTCTCTGTATCCCCGGGAGCTGGGTGGCCACTGCTTGGATAAACTCTTCCTGCATGTCCTTCACAGGAGATCACTCAGTGTAGGAAATAGCACTGGGCCATAGGGCTTGTTTGGTTTCTCTTACAGTTCAATGAGCTGGGGAGCAGAGATGATGCTCCATTCGTTGTGTTGGAAGGAGAGCGTGATGCTCTGAGAGACACCCAGTGTGCATGGGGACAGGGAAGGGAAGGGGAGCCAGGGGACACAGTGTGAGAAATGGCTCTGTGTGACTTGGATCCTGGACACAAATGATATCAGCATTGCCACTGCAAGGCTCATGCTGTCAGGAGCCCTGGTGTGCTGGCTGCTCAGCAGATGGGCCTGCAGCAGCACCAGCCCGACTGTGCAGGAGGCAACACGGGTGGTTCCAGCAGCCACCAGCGCCAGTTCCCCTCTGCATGGAGCTGAGCAAGCCCAGGACACCCAATAGCCAGAGGAACCTGCAGTGACTGACATCCTGAACTGTCACCCCAGCACTTCACGACCCACAGATCTCTGCTCCCCTCTTGCTGGGCTGGACCTGTCAGAACTCAGTAGTGCCCTGGGTGTGCTTTCAGTCTGAGCCCCTCAGACAGGACAGTGATTGCAAAAAGCAAACACGCGCACACTGCCCTGTGCACACACACTCCCCTGCTGCTGGCACATTGGTCTCTGCTTCAGCCCCACACATTGCTGTGACTTGCCCTGGGCAGCTCCCTAAAATACAGATTTTCAGTCTGAAAAGCTGATGAAAGGCTGTGAGAGGGCACCACATGGGCTCAGGGCCACAGCCATGGCATCGGAGCTCCATCTTAGACCTGGTGCTGTGCTTCTGACCTGCCAGCCTGGCGGGACCTATGGATGTGGGGACATCTTTATGCTGGCTTCTGGTGGACAGGGGGAGGGCAAGTGGGAGGGAAGCTGAGCTCTCTTCCAGCATTTCTTCTGAATGCTACTGAGCAAGTTTCACTTTTCCCCAGACCCTTTGCAGCAGACCTTATTGGGATGTCTGGGGTCTATAGACTTTTTGAAGATCCCTGCCTTATAACCCTTGCCACCTCCCACCTTTTGAAGCCTCAGAGGCAAAGATCTGTCTGAATTTTGTTTCTAGACGTGGTGATTCTTGCCTCAGAGATCCTTGCACAAGTCTGCTCCCTTTAGCTTGCTGGGGTGGCACTGAACATAATTAGCTTCAGGGTGTAGAGGTGTCCAGCCTTGAACAGCCAGTGGGGAATTCCTGCAGCCTGTTGGAGGAAGAGGCTGGCTGCTCTACCTGCTCCTGTTTTCCCCATAGTGCCCCTGAGCTCTTAATATCTGGATGAGCTTTGACTAAATTAATAGTTGTAAATTTATGGGCAGGCAGACTGATGGGAATTTGGCTAGGAAGGGCTTGGAGTTGGTCTTTCCTGGAAGAAGAAAGCAGAGTTTCTCTGCTGGTTAGGACTGCAGCGGCTCCGCCACTCTAGGGTTTGGCAGCTACATCCTCAGCTGAGGTGGCTCGTCACTGTCTAGCAGTGCAGGAAAGCCTGGCCACATAACCCACATCCTCTGGCAGCTCTGTGCTGAGAGGACAATCACCATTTGGTGTTGAACATGGTTGAGAGCCTGGTTTTGAGGGTGTGAGTGTGTGTGGATTCAGTGCTGATTTTTCTGTCCCGGTTGAACATGTTGTCCGTGCCACCTCAGGTCCTTCCCTGTGAGAGCTTCCTGACCTACAGTGGGTCTCTTCAAGCACCAGCCACCCCCAGCCCTGTAGATGGCCCCAGCCTGGCTCTTTTGAGTCCTGGTTGCCTCCATGTCTGTTGGCATGTCCTGCCTTCTCTCCACCTTTCCGGTGATCCCTGATACACTGGAGCAGTGAGTGGCAAAGGTGCTCCCAGCAGTGCTGCATCTCTGGTCGCTGTCACCAAGCCCTCATCACTGACCTGTCGGGGTGGTGTCACACTGTGGGGCTGTTTTGGCAGCTGTGAGATGCTGCAAACCACAGTGCCCCAGGTCTGTGTTTGGTGTTGTGCTCGGGGGAATCTGTTACGTGGCCGTGTACACAAACCCGTGAGCATGGATGCTGAGACCTGCTGTGCTGAAGAAGCACCTGATTCTGGTGAGACCCAGCTTTTTCACAATTGGACTTAATTTTCACAGACTCCCTCAGAGCAGTATCCAACTGGACTTGAGCTGTTTTCTCCCCAAAATGTGTCTCTGAAGGTGTTGCTGCCTCTACAGTGGCTCAAGTCACAGATGAGGAAGACTCTAGCCTGGGCATGGCAGATGGGCAGGTGCTGGTGTCTCTACCCATGGTGCTTGTGCAAGGAGATGTGCCACTGAATGTTTTGGATCTTCACAGCAGTCCACAGGGCCCGTAGGTCCCTTCCCATCAGCTTTTCACCTGTGATATGGAGGAATGCTGAGGCCGTGAGTCCTGGCTTCCAGTCACAACGTGCTCACAGCTTTTCCTTCTCCATGTAAATGCCACTTGATTTATAGCCCTCCATCTCCTGGCTGCTTTCCCAGTTCTTTCAGGGAGGGAGCAGCAGCAGGTTTGAGCCATTCCTTGCAGTGCTCTCTCTCCCTACAAGTTTGCAGCCTCACTGCTGATGTGGAACCCAATCCAAGTCTGCTCTCTGGCCAGATGTTGCCTCACTGACCTCGCAGGAAGATGGGTAATATCGACATGAGGTTCAAAGGTGATGTTTGTTTGGAGCTGCTGAGTGTGGTGTCTCTGGGGCTGCCTTGCCTGTTCCAGAGGGCTTTCTTCAAAGCAGGGACCTGAGAAATCAGCACAAACTAACTGGAGGTCAGAAGCTCCTCAGCAGTTCCCCACCCCCATTTGTACTGTGTTGCCCTGCAAGCGTGTGGCTCTGCCTGCCATGGGAGTGTCTCTGCACTGGCAGATTTCCCCATGACAGGAGAAGGCAGCGAGTTCAGTCCTGCACATATCTACAGAGCCAGGCCCTTCCTTTTGGCAAGGGTGCAGGGGTAGCATATTCACAGCTGGGTCTCTTCCAAGTTTACTCCTGGCAGTATCAGGGATATTGATTTCCCTTTAGCTTAATAGCATCAGCAGACACAGGCGCTGTGAGACCCAAACAAGGCTGACCTGATGCTGGTGGAGTTTTGCATCAGTAGCCCATAGCTGCTGCTGGGTGGGGTAGATACAAGCCTTCCAGTTCCCTTCTTCCTGAGGTCCCCATCAGAACTTGCTCACTCCCTGTGAAAAGGAGAGAGATGTCCCCAGAGCCAACAGCCACTCTCAGGAAGGGTTAAATCCAACAGCCACTCAGACAAGCAGCTACCAGTGATGCTGCATCTGTTGTGCCTCAGAGCTGCTATGGCACTGGAGGTGTTTGTGTCCTCTGCTGAACATGCTGGCTGGGGAGACAGGGCTCTTTGGTGGCCTCAGGCCTCAGGTCATTACTAAATGCAGCAGAAGTAGGTACAAGGGGCCATGTGGTGGGACCGTGTGTGCTGGAGATGGTTCTCAGAGATGGTTCTCCCTAGTCTCCAGCAGGCTGTAATTCGCTACTCTCCTCCTCTGTGAGCTCGTGCATCCCTTCAACTCTTTGTAAAGCCTCTTATGGTGCATCTTGTGACAGAGAGTCTCACCAGCTAATGACCTGTGCCATATAGAAAGGCAGGGCACAGCCCCTCGGCTGCCTCTGCTGGGAGCAGAGGGATGAGAGCCATGAAGCAAAGCCTGGGGAGGGATGGCTGCCTGCAAGGTGCTGCCCTGGGAAGAGTTTGTTGAGTGTGCATTTTTTCTCAGATCAGCTGATTGAGGCTATCATCAATCCCAGATGCGCAGAGCTGAGAAGATGGCTTGAAACATATTCAGCAGGCAAGATGAGCCATCTGACATGAGAGAGACTCCTGTTTGTTGTACCTGTGCAGGTGGCCTGTGTGCAGAGGGCACAAACAGCATCTGCCCAAAACAGACCTGAGTGCGGGCAGGTTTTGAGCAAGCCCAGCCTGGTCCCCTGCACGCTGGCCTGCCGTGGCCTCAGCAGCTGAGCAGGAGGCAGCAGGCTGGTGCAGATGGTCTCTTGGCTTGGCAGCTCTGTGGTGCTGTGTGAGCAGCTGTGGGCTGCCTGAGCCTGCCCGGAGATGGGCGCCTACGGACACCACGTGAGCGGGATTTTAGGGAGAGGTGGATCTCTGGTGCAGCCTTGCCCAGGGAATATCAACCACTGTCCATCCAGGCAAGGACCCCTGCCTTGGCACTGCTGCTGCAAGTCCTTCTTCTGCCGTTCCTTCGGGCAGCAGGCTGCAAAGGAGGAGTTTATTGACAAGGAATGGAAATGCTGGCAGTTCAGGCTTGTACTATAAATGCAGGCAGCCAACTGGGGCCAGGAGAATGACAGGCATAATGGGGAAGAGAAATTGCTCTTGGAAAGCTTCTAGCTTGGCTTATAGGAGGAGTTAACCATTTGAAAACAGAAGATTGCATGGTACTTAAACACAAATACTTTATTTGCTCACAGAGACCGTGTTCCTGCTGGATATTGTTAATTTTCTGTTTCCTATAAAGATCTTAACTGCAGTCATTGTGACAGCAGAGACCTAGGGACATTGCCCCAGCAAAATGCATCCCTCCACCTCAAATGCCTGTGATCTTTCTATTAAACCTTCCTGGCATCTGCCTCAGGCTGGTACCAGGTGACCAGAGCCTCCTGCTGCTGAGGAGACATGAAGGTTTAGGAAGAACCACTGAATGGGGCAGTGTCCAGACCAGCTGCCATTGGCTCTGTTCCTAATATGATCCCCACAGACCATGCTGGGGCATTTGGCAGGCTCCTTGAAGCAGCTGGATTCCTCTCTCTCTTTCTGCATGATTTATTGTGAGCTAATCCTATCACTGTCACCGTTTTCCATCACTTGATTAGTTTCCCTGGCTGATCCTTGACTCAACTTGAATAAATGGGAGTAAGAAGGCCTTCCTTGAAAAACAGAGCCTGAGCCATCCCCACCTCTGGGCAGGAGAGAGCCACACAGCCAAGGCCCAGCTGTGCCAGCCCCTGTGCCTGGTTATGGCTGGTAGCATTGTGATGGTCCAAGAGGTGTCATCAGTGAGAAATGAAGAAAAATTATCTTTAGAAACATAAAGGCAAAGGAAGCTGTGCAAGAAAGCGGGAGCCAAAAGAGGAAAGAGCTTTCATGAAGCTTTATAGAAAACAAGGAGGTTCTTTATGTAATTTTAATATCTTCTAATGGCAATGGCAATAACTTCTTCCTAAGTAAACCTTCCAGGATCTCGAACATCAAGAGTAATGCACAAGTGGTTTTAAAGCATGTCCAGAAGCCAGATCTCTGAATCAGTCACTTCTGGAACCGGTGGCAGCCAGTCCCTGCACTGGCTTGGGTACAGCCAGCACTCCCTAAGTAGGCATCTGGCTGAAGCCTGGACAGACCAGGGATTTCAGATTTCAGAAGTCTCTTCCAGGTGGTTAAAAGCTGAGCAGCCTCCTGTTAGGGGGAAGAAAAAAAAAAAAAAAAGGAAAGGCAAAACAATAAAGTTAGAAAGATAATTATTTTCCTGCCCAATGTGTATGACACGAAGTAGAAATCTAAACTAGTGCAGGATGTTCTGACCCCATGTCACGTCAGGAGTTTAATGTTCTTTTTGTAGCAGCTCAAAAAAACATCCATCTGATGACACCCCCTCAAACCTCGCAGTCACCTCTGCCTGAGCTTTGTGTACAGCAGATGGAAGGCAGAGAGGCAGCGCTGGCTGCAAACCCCTCAGTGCTGGATCGTCCCTCAGCCTGTGCTAGCTGCAGAGTGCTGAGTGTGCACTGCAAGTATGAAGCTCTGTGGGCTGGGTTTGTCAGCCAGGCACGAGGAGCAAAACACACGCAAGTCCATTGTCTCTTTTGCCAGGCAAGTGCTCCAGCAGCCTGCTGGGAAGTGCCTCTCCAAAGGGCGATGGTAGGGGCTGCACGCAGGGTCACACTGGCTTTGCTCATCTGGGAGTTCTTGCATGCCTTGGACGGTGAAAAGTCAGCTCCAAGCTTTCCAGTTCCTGCTAAACCTGTAAGAGCATTAATAGAAATGGACAGTGGAGATTATACTGTCAGCAATGCTGGCTGTGTTTCTTTGGAGCACTTTCAGCAGAGATCCCTCTTTTTTTAGTGGTTTGGAGAAAAACCCAAATAGCTCTGAACGTTGGCCTGTTGCCTCCCTCCCTCCTATCCCACATCCCACGTGGTACTGAATGGGACATGCAGGCTGTGATGCGGCAGGGGCTGGTCTCACCCAGTCCTGTTCCCAGCCATGAACCATGCCAAAGGCACAGCAGATCCTGGGGAGTGGGAATGGAGAAGTTGCCTCTTGGAGAGGCAGTTTCTGGATCCTTTCAGTGGAGGAGGCAGTGGTGATGTGGAATAAGGTCCAGTTGTCACGTTTCTGTAGTGACGGCAGTGGCAGCCCCATGTGTGACCTGTCAGAAGGCTCTCTTCAGGTGTGACTGCTGGCAAGGAACATGGCTGGGACATGTTCAAGCTAAAAGAGAACATGCTGAAAAGTTGGTGGCAAGGGCAACAGCCACGAGGAGCCTGTGGCTGGGAAGGGGGTCAGGTCAGCTGTGGGGCTGCTGCCTGTCTCACCACCCGCTCAGGAGGCGTCTGTGCTGTTCTTGGCACAGCGGCATTGCCTGCCCCACAAAGGTTACCTCAACACTTGAGAGGCTGGGCTGAGGCATTTTCCAATGAAAGTCAATGTGTCTGCCTGGAGCTGGATCCAGATGGAGAAACCTGAAGTCTGGTGGCACTTGGTGCCGGTGGCACCTTATGCTGCTAGCCACTGCCCTGTGTCTGCTGTCTGCGGTTTTATTGCATCTGGCATGAGTCACTGAGTGTGGAAATGGTTGTGGGTAGGTGACAGTCGTGAGCAAGGGTCACTGCAACCCCAGACTGAGGAAGCAGGGAGCATCCATCTGCTTCTCACAGGCTGGAAACCACGTGAGTGTATCTAATGTGCCTTGGGCTTCTGGGCTGTCCCTATGCCTATCAGCCCTCAGATTTCTGCGTGAGAGTCCTGCTCTGTGAGTAATTTGCACTGTGTGGTTGGCATAAGTGCCCCAGTATGAGACAGAGAAGTGATGCAGCTCTGCTGCCTCTCCATCCCCCAGTGCAGCATGCCAGGGGCACTCCAGTCCCACGAGCCCCATTTACAGGGGTGGTGCCTGCAGATGACTGTGCACAGGTATCAGGGATCTTGGGCACAAGTGGAGGAAGGTGTGCTTAGATTTTTGGTCCCACTTCAGTTTCCTGAGGCTGTGTGTTTCCACCTCCAGACATTCACCACAACCACTTCTCCTTCTGGCAGGCCTGGCTGTTCCCTGTCTGGCTGGAATGAGAGCAGGACAGGTACTCACCCCTCTGCATTGCTCTTCCCATCCATCACTTTCCAGAGAGAATAGCTCAGAACCTTCTTCCATGCCCTGCATTGACATTTCCTGAAGGCAGCACACCCCTTGTCCCTCTCTTGCCCATGGGCTGCTGCCTTCCAGCCAGCAGGCCACATCCCTGGAGGAGCGAATGACTTTTTCCTGTTAAAGGTGGTGCAGTCCCTCGAGCTATCCCATGTAAAACAATGACTCATCGTGCCCTCTTTGGAGTGTGTTTCTTGGCTGGAGGAAGGCTGTTGTCAGTGCCAGGGAGCCTGGCTGCCATTACCACTCACTTGTGCCGCACAGCCCTGCCACTCTGGAGAAGCTGCAAGGGGGTGATTGATGAAAACGAGGGTATTATTTTTAGGGGGTGACACCTCCTTTCATCTCCTTCCCAAATGAAGCAATCTTGGACATCTTGCCCATGCACACCTTGTAATTGATCCCTAACACCTCCACATCTGAGTGTGTGTAGGAACTGTGTGGTTTGGGGCAGAAAATGCTGCAGAAGGGTTTGTCCCAGGGGATGGTAGCTGTGGAGCATAGGCATTTGGTGGAAGGAGTTTGGAAAATATTTGTTGCCCTCTTGGCTAAGAGGTTTGTACCGCTGTGCCTCCTCAGAAATGAGCTGTGTCACCTCAGTTCAGTGCCTGTGGAGCCTCTTCTGAGAAAGGTGGCTGGGAGGGAGGTACTGGGGTGCTTCAGCAGCACAGACATGGGATGAAAATGGGTCCTGGGCATGGGTGCCCCATCACCCTTTGGGAGCCATCTGTGACTGCTTGGAGTTGGCCTTAAGGAGTGTTTTTCTTCCCAGAAAAACAAAAGAGTCATTTGTGCAAAAAGGTCTGTGTGATAGAGACTGGTAGGAGTCCTCCTCTGGCTCCACAGGAATGGGAAGTATTATAGCCAGGTACTGGAGAAGAGGAAGATGATGGGCCATTGTGCAGCCTTCCTCCCTCTTCCACACCCCACCCATCATACTGCCCTGAAATGGTACTTTGTCACTGTGGCTAAAACATCACTTCTTAGTGTTCCTGGTGCCTGTGGAGATGCAAACCCACCCTCTCCTGTATGGAAACATGTGCAGGTTCACCTGTCTGAGCTGATGGGAGAGAAGACCTGTCATCCCCTGCTGCAGCTTGTTGTCCGTGGGCTGTTCTCTGTGTAAACCTACTCATGTGCACGCCCTGTCTTGCCCTGCTCAGGTTTGCCCTGAGCTGCTTTCCTTGTGGTTTTTCCCCTAGCTTTGTGGGTAACCTCCTCCCAGTGCATCTTTATTTCCAAGTGCTGGGAGGTGAGGGGAGGCAGAGGGGGTTTAATTACTTGGTTTGGCTGTTTCAAGAGAGCTAGGGGGGATGGGAGAAAATGTGCAGCTCTGGGAAAAAAAGCCTGAGCTAAGCTTTCAAGCATCTCTGTGTTGCTGGCACTCAGTTCTGCCTGACCCAGCCAAGTTCTAGTCACTTGGTTTAATTTCTGCTAAATGAAATATCATTAAGTCAAGAGCCACCAAATGGAGTCCCTTTGCCATGAGGATAACCAGGCTGACAACATCCAGGTGCTGGCTGTGCTTCAAAATAGGGTTGTATGGCCCACAACCAAGCTACTTGAGGCAATTTCTGGGCCTGAGAGTTAGGGTGCAGGGTTGGTGACAGACACTTGCCCAGTGGTTTCAGAGGGACAGTTGAGCTTCCTGGTGCCATGCCAGTGCCTGAGGGTTGTGGCTGAACTGGTGACATGGAGGAATGCCACTGAATCATGTGATGGCTTCGCAGGGCACAGGGATGTGCCTGCCTGCTGATCTGCTCAGGGAAGCAGAAGCACAGAGGTCCTGCCCTTCTGATGAGCTGCGTTAGCCTGGCTGGGTTATCTGGGAAGGACCTGCTCCGGGACCCTTGCAGGGGTACAACCATCCTGGCCCTTGGCTCTGCTCTAATGTCTAAAAATGCTCTGGAGCAAGTATGGGGAAGGTCCTGCTGCTCCCCAGGATGCTCCGGGTTGTCAGTCTGCTGTAGGGAACAGGAGGGGAGCTGGCAGGGGAAGGTCTGATGGAGAATTATTCCTGTTCCCTAACAAGTGAGCCGAGACAGACATCTCCAGCAGACTCTCCGCCGCCTGTACCTCAGCAGAGGGACACGCAGAGCAAGGCAGCGCTTTCCAAGGCTTGGCCCACAGAGCTGAGGGCAGGCTGTCAGGAATAGCTTGGGTTATACATTGCTGGCTTGTTCATGAGCAAGGAAAACACTGGAGGGGGCCGTGGTGGGTCTGCCTGTGACCACACTGCATGGGGCTGTGTTAGGTGGCAGTCTGCTACCTGTGTCAGTGCAGAGCCTCTGCTAGAGGACATTGTCATGAGGCAGAACAGGCTGAACAAGGCATAACTGGGGAGAAAAGCACCCTAAGAAGAGAAGCAATGGTGGGAAGGGCCATGGGGGCATTTCCTGAGCTACAGAGGATGTTGGTTTGGAACAAGAAATGCATGTTTGTATTGTAAATATTAGAGTTACAGAGTTTGAGAGTTGATGCCAGCTCCCCTCCATCACTCTTCCTGCTCACCACTCACTGGCACAGCCCCAGGATGAACAAAAGAGGTCAAGTACAGTGTTTGCTCTGCAGGGATCTGTTTGCTGCCACGTGGAAGCTGTGCAAGGTGGGGGCTGTTGTGGGTTGATATCTGAGCTCTCTTCTTGGGGAGCAGTACTGACCCTGGGAGAGGCCCAGGGAAGAGATCAGAAATCATCTCTTCTGGTTGTTCTCCATAGGGCTGGTTGCTTTTTGCCATTGCCTGTGCTTGTCTGAATATTGCTGTGACATGTTTTCTCTCCCCAAAATTCTTTCTTGTGTATGTGCTCTGCTGCAGTTACCTGCCAAAATGGGGCATGGATGCTGCCCACTCCCTCTGAGTGTTCTTGGTGCAGACACCTGGGTGAGCCCAGCCACTTACACCTCCTTACACTTGCAGCTCCCCAGCAGATGTGGTTGTGTCTGAATTCACAAAGCTGAAGGATGCATTTAAGCAAATCAATCATGTGGCTCTATTAGATTTCTTTTCATTTCTTAAGCTTTTTAATTAAGCCTCTGTTGTCTGTATCCTTGACTTTCTAGATGCAGTAAAAATGAGCAGTCACAAGAATCTAAGGAGATTTGATTGCCTCTATGAAGCCAAACATTTGATTTGCTTTTGGAGCTAAAAATTCCCATTCCCAAATCAAAACCTTTCAGTGAGGATTAAAATAGGAATAATTCCCAGAGGTCCTCCCCTAGCTCTGTGAACACCAGAATTGCCACAGTTCTTCACAGCCAAGTGTATGATGTGAGAAAGCAAATGGTCACTTATTTGGTCATCTTGTCTGTCAAAGAGAGGTCACTGCCTTCCACAACTTTAAGGCAGTAAGTGAGTCTGGAGTTCTCTGTGGGATTCTGATGTTGGTTTCTCACATCACCATTGTTTTGAGAAGTATCTGTCTGTTAAAAGAAAACCAAAACAACAAGCAATAATCAGCCTTTGTGAGTAGGCAGAAATTAAGGAAATGTGTTCTCCACCAGTAGGAGCCGAAGCATAAAAGCCAGAGCTTCCTAGCAGTAAAGTGCTTTCTGAAGACAGCCCTGTTTGACCCTGTAGCTCTGATCCTTCCAGGCAGGGCTCTTCATGTGGACCACTGAACACTGCCCAGGAGTTCAACTGGTGCTCCCATGTGGGATTTCTTGGCCTCCATGTCCTGGACCATCCTCATGTAGTCTGGGTTTCTAGCTGCATGTCCCAGTCTTTGCTATCAAACCAGAAGGGAAAACTGAGCTCAGACTGCAAGAACTTTCTGGATCCATCACTGCTGCTGCCAAAATCTATTTTATTTTTCTCCTTTTTTTCCTTTTTTTTGTCCTGCTTGGATGTTAAAATCAAAACATGGACAGATTTAGCAGCCGATGGCTGCAGCTAGGGTTTGGCTTTGACTAGCACAGTCACAATATCTTGTCAGAAATTCTATGGCAGGATCCTTCTTTGTGTCTCTTGGGTGTGTTATTTCAGTAGTGAGGAGCCTGTCTATGTGGAGCAGCATCTTTGTGGTCAGGGGTGAGTGAGCCGTCACTGCTGTGACTGAAGCACTCACTCATTGCCCCTGGCAGGTCCTGGAGAGGAGTCAGCAAGGTCTGGAGAAGCTCATTGCTGTGCCCACAAAGAGATCCAGGTCCTAATTTTTGGCTCTTTCAGTGACTGACTTAAAACAAGTGCTAATCCCTGTACACCGTAGAGCTCTGGGCATTGTTTACCCTTCTGGTAATACAGTTACTTGTTTTCCACTGTACACTCTTCTTTCTCCCATTAATGCAGTTCAGCTGCACACATGGCATGTGTGCCAGGCAGGCAGCTCCTGTCACCAGTCCTTTTTCCTTTGTTCAAGTCAGAATCCATCAAAAATACCTCCTTCATTTTCAGAACTTTTTCTTTGGTGTGAGAGAGAACATCCCCTTCTGAGAGGGTCTGCCCTGAGAACTGAGTCTTCCTACAGAACAAAGCACCTCTCCCACTGACCCGCTGGCATTTGCAGGCTGTAATTTACACTGATCATGTCAGGCACCACAATTATTTTTTTCTCTTTTTTTAGGTTTTGTGCAGACACAACAGGAAGCAAAGCTGGGTCTGCGAGACGGCAGCGGGGAGGCAGTGGTGGGGTCAGGATTAGCTCCTCAGGGCCTCTGGGGTGCCTGCTCATGTGCAAGTACATGTGCTGTCTCTTTACTTCCCTTGGCTGGAGACCACTGGATCTCCTCCAGGTGTTAACCCTCTCCAGTGCTTCATATTGGAGACCACATGTAGAGTTTTTGGCTCCTTGTGGCCCCATGGTCCAGCCTGGAAAATATCTGAAAGCTTCATCCTCCAGCCCAAAACGAGTTAGGATTCCTCCTGTTGCATCCCAGCCACTGACTCTGACCGATCTGGGGTTTCCAAACCTCTTCCTATCTGGTACCTAAGCGAATGGGCATGATGATGTCCTGCATGTGAAGCACCTCCCATCCCTCTCTGCTGGCCTGTTGAAGGGGCAGTCGCATCCCGGCTCAGCTCATACACACATCCACCCGTGCAGCCTCCCATGGTGCAGCAGGTCCTGGGGTCACCTGGTCACCTGGCAGCGCTTCTCAGCAGCTCTGGATCTGCCTCGGTCCCAGGAGAGCAGAGCTGTCAGTGCTGCAGGTGAGGGTCACCAGTGCTATGGGTAATACCATATGGATAATGCTTTCTTTTGCTGCGATGGCAAATATCTCACCTGATTTGTTTCAGGGCTTCATTTGCCTTTTTTTATGACTGTCACACTAGCAGTTGATGGCCCAGAACTAATGCATCTGGGACCTCCTGCCACTTCCAGCACCAAAGTAGCAGAAACTGCTGAATTCCAACATTGTGAAATTAAAGGCTATTAAATTTCCACTCCCCTCATCCAGGAAGAATTTCAGGTTCCCTGTTGGTCTTTCAGTCTCTTCCTGCCATGGCAGCCTTTCTCAATTCTTTCTCCATCATCAGTATCTTTCTGGTTTTATGTCAACTCCTTCTCAAAGTATTAATCCCAAAGCCAGTCTGGGAGGTATATTTCTAGAAATCTGCCCTCTGACCAGTATTTCTCATTTCAGTGCCACTTGCTTTCTCATTGCTCGTGATCTTTACAGTTCACCTTCTAAACTTCATCCTCTCTGACTGAAGTCCTTGTTTCCTGTGCTGTGTTGCTTCTCATGTACTGTGTGTATCTGGGTGAGGATCTACCACATAGGTTTGATCTACAGAAACAGCTTATTTTATTTACAGACAAGTTTGCTTGGGTATGAGCAGTGCCTGGTAAATGCCATGTTGATTTTCATTCTAAATTATTTATTATCCAGTTGCACCCACATCTTTTAATTGCTTTCTTTCCTTCAGACTGTTTTCTAAAGCCTGGGTAATGCTGATGTCAGCCTAGCAGGCTTGTTGCTGCCTGAATCCTGTCTCCAAGCCAAACTCTTCAATTCACGCACTGGATTTGCTGTTGTGGTTGCAGAGAACCTCCCTCCCTTATTAAGGGTCTCTGCAGCCAAAACAGCATATTCTTTCAGTGCTGCTTCCAGAAATCTGGAATTGGCATGATCCAGTCTTTCCCTCACTTCACACATGTCTGGCTGTCTTTGCAATCAGCTAGTACACCTAAATATTCACAGCTTTAAAATCTATTCCCTTTTCCAAGGACAGCTGGCAAGACATTGAAGCCCCAGATCCTGCTTTGGTCTTGATGTCACACACTGCAAGAGAGTAGCTTCAGCTGTAATGGGACAGCACTGAAATATGGGCTACAGGAGGAAAGAAGGGAAGAAGTGTGGCATCTTTTTAAGCTCCAAAAGAAAGTCTGAAAGCCCTTGTAGCACAGGAGACTCAAAAATGTGCCTGAGCTTCCTTTCAGGCGCATCTTATTCAGTGATTTCTGGTCAGTGTCCCTGCCTCAGCACAGTGGTTTTGGTCTCCTGCTCCACGTCACTCCTATTCCCTTGCCTCATCATTTGAAGATTCAGAGGACAGATGTGATACTTCCTTCTGCTTGTCTCAGTGAAAAACACTTCAGATTTGGATCATGGACATGCACTGTGTTGATACTTCTCACCCAAATAGTGATCCTGCACTTGCCAAGGGTTGGTGGTTTTTCTGCTTTAGAAAGTTGATATGCCTTGGCTAAGTGATGTCCCTGCTTTCAGATGCAATTGTGGCAATGCTAAATTTCCAAGGATTACCACTGTGTGTGGTGGAATCTGGAAACCTCGGCAACAAGCTATAAAGTCAGGAGAAGAGCCAGGATGTGAAGATCTTGGCAGCTCCTGCATGATGGAATATCCTTCTGTACTCAGGGCCATGGCACCAAAACGCAGCACAAACCATTAATTCATCACATGATATTCCCTCCTCAACACCATTTATTTCAGTACTCCTTGGCCTTCCCAAACTTCTTGGGAGTTCCAGGAGCATTCTAGATATGGGTAAACCATAAATGGGATGCTTGACTCACTCTCAGCATGAATGAGTGGAGTAGGAGACGTGTAAATTCCAGCCAGTGTCTGGCAACAGGGAGGGCTGAGACAGGACTGTGTGAGCAGTGGTGCTGCAGCTGGTGGGGCTGAGGGGTGATGAACAGGGGGTGGCCACAGCTTGGGGTCATGGGGCAGGGCTGTGTTGGGTGTCAAAGGCTGATCTTAGTGGGGTGGACTCCATTAAATCACTGTCTGCAGCCTGCTGCTGGCTCAAGCGGGTTGCAGCAGCCCTGGCCTGCCTACCGCTGTGACAGCCAGGTGATCCCAGATGTTTTGGGGATGCTTTGGGCACAGACAGCCTGGACTTGTCTCTGTTCACACACCTGCAGCCGCTCTGACCCAGCCTTATGGAGAATGGACATTCCATCCCATGGGACACAGTGGATGCTGCCCTCCTCATGCACCGATGCTTCATGGAGCCGTGCAGGGCCGCAGCTGCATCTGCCCCTCTGCCACGGGGCTTAATCCTGGCTCCAAAAGTCACTGTCATGGCCCAGCCAGGATCCCGGCTGCCTTTCTCCTCGGGATGCCGTGTGTAGTGCGAGCAGACAGTTTCTGAGCAGGGAGACTTCCTGCAGTGGAGCCTTGTAATAACCAAAACCCTGCTGCTGGGCCAGGCCTTGCTCTGAAGGCTTTGGCAGCACGCGGGGCAGCGATGGTGTCATCGCTTCGGAGCGCACAGGCTGTCAGGATGCGGCCAGCGCCGGTGTCTTCCCCTGCCAGCTCAGCGCTCCCGGCCTCCTCCAGCTGCACGGGAGCAGCCTGGCAGGGAATTTTTTCCTTTTTTTTTTTTTTCCCTCTCTTCCCCTTTTTTTTCTGGAACCCTGTACAGCCAGAGCATAGCAGGGATCCTAGGGCGTTTGCTGCTATCCAGAGAAGATGCCTTGTTCTCTGCCAGATCTTGCGCTGGGGAAGGGCTGGAGGAAATCCATTCTGCAACGTTTCTGCTGGGGCTGTTGGCAAGAGCCCCGTGAGGTGCAGCAGCCACTGGCCAGACTGGTCCCTCTGAAAAGAAGAGGACTAAAGAGGTCAGAGCATGTCTGTGATCTGCCTGACCTCTGCTCCCTCCCCACTTTGCTGCAGATTTGCCTTTTGTTGAGCCCAAAGAGCCTCCTGCCGAGCCAGCGCTCCTCCAGGGGCCATGACCTGACGCTGCAACAGGCACTGAAGCCTTTCCCTGGGACATTTCCATGCTGCTCTGAGCAGCACCAGCACGAGCTATTTGCATTTCTAGCAGCCTTCAGTCAGCCTGAACCACCCGGGGTTTGCTTCTGTCCTGGTGAGGAAGGTTCTGGCTGATGTGCCTGTTAATCTCGAAAACAAACGCCTCCACATTGTTTTTACTAAATATAGGAGCAGTGTCTGCTGCAAGGTGCTGCTGGCAGACCTCAGCGGGGTCACAGTCCTGCATCCAACAAGAGTTTATCAGCCCCAGCCAAAGGGGAAAGGGGCTCAAGTTTAGTGTTCTCTGTTTGCAGATGTGAGCTGCAGTGACTCGAGTTTTCAAGGTCAATCTCATTCCCTGCCATTTGCAGAGAGCTGAAAATGTGGAACACCTGGAAATGTGAAACGGGGCTCCTCTGGGATGAGCATCTCAGCCCAGCACTGTACATTGGATTTTCTGCTTATCTCCCACTGGCACAGATGCCATTTCACCCTCCTGTGGGGTAACTGATCTAGAGGATTGAGGAAGAAACTGTACCTTCTCGTTGAGTCACATCTTGATCAATCCAGTGCTGCAGGAAGTGTCATTTCCCACAGACGCGCAAGCGTACAGGCACTGCTGATGAAATCTTGTGAGGTCAGGCAGTCATTTCCTCCTAATTACAGCTCCAGGAATGAATAATGTTTAGCTGAGACCCTGGTGACTTTGTGCTTGGGAGCAGTTTTCATTTAAGCAAAATACAAGCCTGTGAAAATGAATACAGGATCTGGATATTTCCTTCTGGTTATTTTGGTTATACAGATGCCATCTGGGACTTGTATAACAAATTTGGGGTTGTTTGGTGACGGTCAGTGAATGAAAAGATCCAGAGCTCCAAACTGTCATGCGAAAAGCTTCTGTTATAAACCTTCACATTGCCAGAAATGGCTTGTGGCAGATGCTTTTTCCAGGAACTTGGAGGACTGGAAGAGCCTCCCAGGCCACAGTTTCCTGAACAATGTGTCCTATCTTCCCCTTCAGAAAAAACATAATTCTCAATTTTAAAATTCATGGTGTGATTCCTTCTGTGGAAGCCAACTCCAGGGCTGCACAACCCCCATGGTTACAAACCTTCTCATGTGGAAACTGTCGTGGCATCCTCTGCCAATGGAGAGAGTCAGAGCCAAGAAGCAGAGGGTGGGTGGGTGGTGGGAGAGCTGCTTGGAGGTGTTGCTGCAAGCAAGAGCCTGTGCCCCTGCCATGGCTGGCTCTATGGGTTGGGTTTGGGATATCCAGGCCACATGGTTCTGCCCCCCCTGTGCTGGAAACAGGTCCCTGGGGCTGAGGAATGGCAGCTGAAGCAGATGCTTCCTCGCCTGGAAGGTGGTTGCATCCCTAAATAATTTATGAACATGAGAACTTGAGCAGCTGTCACTGATTGGGTTTCTGGTGCAGCGCTCATGGCTGGCCAGATCCAGCCTTGGGTTTGGTGCTGCTGCAAATGGAGCTCCAAAGTGAAACAGCTGATCTGCAGGGCAGGGAGGGGGCAAGGACTGTCTGGGTGGCTGTCTTGAGCTTCAAACACCAGAGGAGATGCTGCTGGTTTAGAAGGAAAGAAAAAAAATATAAATAGCTAGTAAGAGCTTCAGTTAATTTACCAGTCAGAACAAAGCACCTGACCAGTTTGTGTGCTCCTGTCCATGTCTCTGAGCCTGGAAGTGCAAACTCTGAGCCTGTGGGGGCTCAGCACAGAGCTGCCAGTGTTGGATCTGCCCCTTACCTCTGCCAAGCACAGAGGACGTCTCACCCCTCACTGGGCTGTGGCGATGCTGGTCAGGTCTTGTCTCCTCTGGGCCATTCCCTCAAACATACAGGCTGGGGGAAGTGGCATTTCCTGAAAGCATATGGATCAAACTTTTCCCAATTGCTCTTGAGATTGTAACAAGAGCAATTACCTTTATTTATGGTCTTTTATTTGTTAAAAAATAGGTCTGGACCTTTTTACTCCTAACTGCAGGTTTTGTTAAAAAGTAAGGGGCAGGGACGAGCACTGCATGAGCATCACTTCCAGAGCAAAATGGGTTTATCTCTTCTTGGTAGATGTTGTCTTATCCCAACTTGGGCATCTCAAGAGAAGGTGAGGGAAGCAGACCCTTCCAACCCCTCTGACTTTCCTCACTCCTTTTTCAGCCTCTGAAGATATGAGATCCACCTGGCAAGGCAAGGCTGGTCGCAGCCCACTCCAGGCCCTGTATGAGAGTGACCAGGTAAGGGGACAGGGACCAAGAAGTGGTGGGGTGAAGATTGAGTGGAGCACTGACTGCTGACCCTGTCTGCCACCCCTCTGGTGTGTGGGGCACTGTGCCATGTCCAGCCACCCCCAAGGTCCTTGCAGCTGAGCCTTTGGCTGTGTCTAAAAGACAAGACCACATTGCCTGGGGGAGTAACTTGATAAAAACTGCTAATGGCACTTGCTGGTACTTGGGCAAACCTTTTAATTACCAGTGGGCTGAGCCATAACTGGACAAACCTGGGAAATTTCACCATCTGAACATTTCAAAGCCTTCTCTGGGCCATCATAGCAGGGCAAGAGCATCATTGCTGCCCTTCCTGAGCTAGTAGTTGACAGATGTTTCTGTGTTAGGTGCTGTATATATATGCACACACATAGGTATGTGCACATATATATATTTATATATATGTATAGCTGGAGTCAGCCGTGGGGGATTTATAATCCTGGGACATCTCAGGCCTCTCCATGACTCTGAGCTGTGCCAGCGATACCTGCTGAAAAATGAGCAGCCAGGCACAGCCTGGGAGGAGAATCACACCCCTCCAGGTGGGGTTAGTGGGTCCCTCCCTGTGCAGGAATCAGGGAAGGTGTCCCGCTTCCCCTTCACATCGGGGTTTGTGGTTGGAGCTGCGAAAAGTGTTTGTTTGTTTCTTTCTGCTGCGTTTCCCCCAGGGCAGGCAGTTTTGCCCTCGTGCAGCCACACATGCCTTTGCAGAGGGATCTTCACCCACAGCTTCTCTTCAGGAAGTCCTGTGGGAAGCCACCCTCCAACGGGTGCCATGCCACGTGCCCCAGCCACCGAATGCGCCCTGCATCTCCCCATGTCCATGGGGCTGTCATCTGCTGCAGCCCCCGGGAGCAGAGGGCAATGCTGTGCCATCCCTGCTGCCTCCCCACTGCCTGTGGGCAGCTCCCAGTGCAGCCAGGGCCAGATCTTTCCATGTGTGTTGCTCTGTGTTACTGTCTAGGTTGATGCTCTCGTGTCTCTAAGCAGCCAAAGTACGTTTGCTCTCTGAAAAATGGCAAATATGGACTCCCTTGGCCATGATGCCAGCAAACCCTGATGCTGATGGAATGTCGTGGTGTTATTTCCTTAAAAGTGATACTTAATTTCCCTGGCTTTTTAAGAGAAGGAAATGAAGGGAGCAATTTTGCTCTGAAATAACTGCAAGACATGCATTTATTCCAGTGGGCGGCTGCTGAAAAGTAGTTACATTTATTTGTTGCCATGCCTGCAGACAGTGTCTGTCTGTCTGTCTGTCTCTCTGAGTTTTGAATTATGCAAGTGCAGGAAAAAATACCTGAAAAAAAATCACATTATTAAGATGCCTCTTTTTTTAAGCCCTTGCAAAAAGGTTTTCCAATTCTAAAAGCTGATGGGGAGGCTCCAAACAAAAGAAATTTCTACTGAAATGTTTGGCTGTGTTGCAAGGCAGCATGAGATTGCTTCTTCAGCCATGGTTATCACCTCCCTTGGTGCTGTATTTTCTTTGTAGCCCAGTAGCCAACAGAGTCATATCTTGGTGGCAGTCACCACCACATCTGTTCACCTGCATTTCCTTCGTTTGGGCATCCTCCCTGTTGGAAGGAGCAAAGATGGGATGCTTTCTCCTGTCCCTGTCTCAGATTACTGCCCGTGCAGGTTCCTGGAGAAAGTGGTCACTAAAGTGACCTGGGAGAGGTTATTTGTTTTGTGGAAATGAGATCCAAAAGGGTCTGAGTGGGGTTCATCCCTTGCAGAAGGAGCTGTTTGCCGAGATGTTAGTGTCTCTCTGAAGATGGCAGGTCTGCTGGGTCATCCACAGGATGGACAGTTTGTCTCAGTGTCCCAGCTCCTGGCAGGAGCTTTACAAGCCCTTACAACACTGCCCCTTGAAACACCTCATTAGCCCCCAGGGAGCAGTGAGGGAGCACCTGAAGCCTGGCAAAGGGTATCCTTAGGCATGTCTAGGCAGTGACACCTCTCAGCAGCCATGTAGGCACCAAGGCCTGCCCTTGCCCTTCATCTGGAGGCTGTCACATCTGTGCACTTGCAGAGCTGTTTGCTGTGGCACCCTCTGACACTGGGAGGACTGTCTGTACAGCCCCGAAGTGGGAGTCACTGTGATGTTGTGACGGTGGTCACTGCATGGCATTAAAGCCACAGCCCTGTGGGGTCAGGGCCTCCCCGGGTTAGTGGGTGCTTGGTGCAGCCGTTCCCTGACGAGGCTGTTGGATCTTCCCAGCAATGGTGAACACGGAACTTCCCAACCCTTCTGAGCAAAACAGGGACAAAGTGGGCAGGAGGAGGAGGGGACCTTCCCCTGCTGACTTCCTGGAAATAGTTTCCTTCCCCAGATGTTCTAATGACATTTTGGGATTTTTGATGAAAACCATGACAGGAAAGGTCATGTCCCCAGATCTGGAGGGGGTTTTCAGCTGGGTCAGGGGTTAAGGGACTCTGGGCTTCTGGCAAGCCAGTGCAGCAGCTTCCAGTTATTGATGCAAGGGTCAGAAGGGTTCAAGATAAAGGACCATGTGTTGATTCCTCGTCCCTGCGGCCAAAGGAAACTGTGACCAGAGCTGAGGCGTTGGGCTGGCCTGTGTGGAAGAAGGCCCTCGGGAGAAGGAACCCAAAGCCCTCAGGAAGGGCCCCACCACCACCTACTCAGCCCCTTGCTCCTCTCCATCATACCTGCCACCCCACCTCATCTCCAGCTCCCCTCCTGCTCACCAGGGTTTGACTGTCAGTGTTAGAGACCATTTCCATTTGCCTTTCCTTGTCAGGACACGCAGGTTGTTTCCATCCAGCAGGTCCAAATGTGTGTGCCACGTTTCTGCTCTCGGCTGGGTGTCACAGCAAGCACGTGTGTGTGGGTGTCAGTGTGAGGCAGCAATGCCCCATCGCAGCAGGACGTGTGCAGGGCCCTGTGCCAGCAAACAGGCTGTGCTTTCTGTCTCTGGGGCCATGCATCCCCCTGGGCTGGTGTAAGGGAGAGCACGTTAGCCCTGTGTGTGTGCGTGTGCCTGCTTTTAAAAAAATGCTCCCTTGCTGACCCTCTCTGCACCGCCTGTACTTCCCTCACCCCCTTTGATTTTTCTTCTCATCCAGCTCCTCATCAAATTTTGTCCTTTCTTTTGATGCCAGCCTGTCCAAGGATTAAATGCACCGAATCGATTGTGTTCAAAGTCAGTGCTGTCTCCAAAAATCCCACATGGGTGATAGACCAACCCAGTAAAGGGGAGGCAGTGGGGACAGTTGCGGGCCAGGTGTTGTGTGTAGGCCACAGTCAGCTTGGGCGAGCTGGTGACCATCTCTGTTGGGTTTTTTCTCCCCAGTTTGAGCAGTCATCCCTGCAGGCAGTTCACCAGCAGAGACGGGAGATGTTGAGCAACGTCTGCAGCCGTTACACCCGCAAGCGGCGTCTCCTGCAGCCGGATGACTTGCGGCACTTGGTGGTAGACGACACACACGGGCTGCTCTACTGCTACGTGCCCAAAGTGGCCTGCACTAACTGGAAGCGGGTGATGATGGTCCTAACGGGGCAAGGCAAGTACCAGGACCCACTGGAAATCCCTGCCCACGAGGCCCATGTCCCCTCCAACCTGCGCACCCTCTCTGAGTACAGCGTTCCCGAGATCAACTACCGCCTGCGCAGCTACCTCAAGTTCATCTTCGTGCGGGAGCCCTTCGAGCGCCTGGTCTCGGCCTATCGCAACAAGTTCACCCTCAGCTACAACACAGCCTTCCACAAGCGCTACGGGACCAAGATCATCCGGCGGCACCGGCACGAGCCCAGCGACAGGGCCCTGGAGCGCGGGGACGACGTGCGCTTCGAGGAGTTCGTGTACTACCTGCTGGATCCGCGGACGCAGCAGGAGGAGCCCTTCAACGAGCACTGGGAGCGGGTGCACTCGCTCTGCCACCCCTGCATCATCCACTACGACGTGGTGGGCAAGTATGAGACCTTGGCCGAAGATGCCAACTACATCCTGCAGCTGGTGGGGGCCGACACGAGCGTCAAGTTCCCGGCTTCGTCCAAGACCACCAGGACGACAGACGACATGACGGCCCAGTTCTTCCAGGACATTAGCCCCTTCTACCAAAGGAGACTCTTTAATTTATACAAAATGGACTACTTGCTCTTCAATTACTCCATCCCCTCGTACCTCCGCATCCGATGAGGCAGGGGCTGGGAGGAAAGAGGTGAGGGAGAGCTGGATAACTCTCATCTTGCCACAATTCCTCCCTCTCACCTTGTGCTCTTCTCTTGGTTGACTTCTTCCCGGTGCCCTTTTGTTAGGGTCTGCTCCACCTCCTGATGCCTTGTTCGTGCATGGTCTGGAGGAAGAACACTTCTCAAAACACTGGGGCTGGAGCTTTTCCTTCCCTTTCCCTCCCAGCCTTCAGTATCTACAGGGAATGGTAGTGGAACTGGACACTGCTTGCCTTAGTTGGGGACTTCCTTTTAACTGAGAGACTCCTCTGTAGATCCAAGTCTTGGGAAGGCTCCTTTTTTGGGCAGGATCCCTTCAGGTCTTTCTCCTCCTTACTGGCCTGTTTGGGGGCAGACATGGAGTCTCAGGGGTCAGAGTGGAGTGTATCAGACACTTGCATAGAACCAGAAATAAAGCAATAATTTAATGTAACTTTTTCCTTTTATTTAAAATTGCTCCTACCTTTTCTTTTTGTCTTGTTCTCCTCTGTCCTCATCCCACTTCCCACGCTGTCCCCCACTGAGGGGGATGTAGCACACAGAGGTGTGTTACTCTGACCACATATTTATCCCTGGAGGGACTTCTTGTTCCTCTCCTTCCACAAGCTCTCAGTTGGGGTGCAAAATACTCCAAAGACAGAGAGGAAAGGCTTGCAGCAGGTCCACAGTGCTTTCTCCTGAACTACCACAGCAGTGGTGTGCATATCTCTGGATTTCTGGTCAAATCTGTTAAATCCAGGCCCCACACATCCCGTTTTTTGAAAGCAGGTGATAACAGTTGTAAAGGCATATGTACAGCAGGGGTGCAGGTGTCTGCTCTGATGAAATCCCATCATCCACAGTGTCCTGCCCCTGGCCCCGCTGGGCAGACAGGGCCCTGCTGGCAGCGCTGGTTTCTCTTCCCCTGACAGCACAGGCTCCTCCGTGTGCAGCCCCTTTATAAAAGTTATGAAGTGTTTTGGGGAGCACTGGGCTGGGGTGTGGGAGGTTGCTGTGGGAATGGAGAGGTAATGTTGGACTGGGAGGCCAGGTCCGTGTGTGTATGTGTGTGTGTATGTGTGTGTGTCCCTGTGTGTGTGAGAGAAAAAACTGAGAATAAAAACGGGAGAGAGACACCTAGAGGGAAACAGTCCTTTGGCTGGCTGCCTTTGGATAATCATTCCTTGAATTAAAAATGGGGAGGAGGGGGTGAAACACAAAAGAAAATGACAAACCGAGCCCTAGGATTTTAAATTAAAGCCAGTCCATATTTCAGTCTTTCCTTTTCTCTGTTTGGCTTTGTCTTGCTGGCCGCCTTTGTAAATAAGCACACTGGTAATAGATGCTGTGGAGTGTGTCTGCTGGCTCGGCTGCAAACACTTGACTTATTAGTGCAATACAATGGGAGGTTTTATGAAACCACAGTGCTCTCAGGCTCTGCAAAAAAATGATGTTTCCATCTAACAACTTTCAGCTGTTGTATCTTAACCTTTTTCCTCTCTGCCTCTCACTGGCACCTACATGTTGACACTCCCTCCTTGCTTGCTCCATGTGCAGATTGAGTTTAGCAAAGCAATGAAAAAGAAAAGTAGATGAAGCTGCTGGTGATCCTGGCAGTGTGACTGATTCTCCCAATCTGGACTGGAGATCTCACAGAAATGGCCTTTCTCGTGCTATCTTAGAATCTCCCTGTCTAGCTGAAACACAAAGCACAGAAACAGATTATGTGATGCAACAAATTTCATCTGCAGCGTTCAGGCTTGGAGTGCATTCCTCTGCTTTCTCAGGAGTCTCGTGTTCCCTGCTTAGAGCTGCCTCTGCTTGGAAAAATAATTGTTCAAATCACTGCAAGATCTTTTCATCGCTTGTTGTCATGGATCATAATTTGGGGTCAGATGCAGAGTCATAAAGGGATGGATTTTTGGATGGTTGTTTGTTTGTTTTTTCCTAAATACTGTTCCCTTCAGGTACCTCTAAAGAGCTGATGGCAGAGTGAGTGGCAAGGACAGATATACTTGCTCCCAGCTGTGCTGTCTGTAGGTGTTTAGAAAATATCTGGCTGGCTGGGACCCACTTCGGGCTTTCTTTGGTGTGGAAGTGAGAGAATAGCAACCTTGGGGCTTTGTTCTTCAGCCACATGGTTTCTACTCTTTCCTGCAATGGTGACAATGGGGGGATGCTCCCAGTTGTGAGTGGCTGTTTGACTGGCAGCCTGTCTGTCCCTGGCATCCCCATCAGACCTGACCCATTTACCCAGTCAACAGCCCAGCCACACACGAATGGAGCAAATGCAGCCCTCCAGCCTTGGCCTGGACTGCTAAAGGCAGCACCCTGTAAAGGTGTCTTTTGGGTCACACAGAACCTTCAGAAATACCCACCTTTGGGCTGTTTCTATAAAATCCCAACAGCCAGCATCCACAATCCAACCCACTTAGGTCATACCCTTGGCTTCCTCTCTGCCTACATTCAAAGCTTTCCAAAGCAAAACCTAACCTTGCAAACAGAAAAAAGGCACTTTGTATTTCTGAAGAGAACATCTTCAGCCTGGGCCGGAGCTTTCCGGGCCGGGAATTGCTCTGCCCGTGCCAAAGCCGAATTGCTGGGGCCAAGATGCTCCGGGGCCAGCTCTGGAGTCGGGATGCTGTGGAGCAGGGATGCTGCGGGACAGGGGTCGGGATGCTGCAGGGTCAGGATGCTGCGGGGCCGGGATGCTGTGGGACCATGATGCTGTGGGACGGGGGCCGGGATGCTGCGGCACGAGGGTTGGGATGCTGCGGGATGGGGGTCGGGATGCTGCGGTACCGAGGCCGGCGCTGGGCAGCCGCGGCCCTCGCCGCAGGCACGGTCCGACCCTTCCCGGTCCGACCCTTCCCGGTCCGACGAAAAGCGCTGGAAGACGGGAGCAGGACGGAGCTAGGAGGACCCCGTGTGACCGGTGATCCCAACTACAAGCGGTGTAATTCCCTGTACGGGTGCTGGGAACAATTTCTCTGAGGGCTCCTGCTTGGTTGTGGCTTCACAAACTGTTTCAGTGCGTCCCTTTTTCTTTTTAAGGAGAAAATATCAAGGAGGCCTGGGTCACCTCTAAAGTGTAACTGGATTTGGTTTGTCCTCTGCTTGGAAGCGGGAATGTGGCCGTGCCTGATGCGCAGCAAGGGCATGAACTACAAGGGGATGCCCCGGGGTCTGCCCCCAGGAGCAGGGCAGGGCATCATCCCCTCGGCCCTGCCCGAGCACTCCTCTGTGAGCAGGGAATGTGACCAGGAGAAGGTGCCAGTCCTGGCCTCGCTGAAGAGAGGACCATGATAGTAATGTCCCCCAGCCTCCTGCAAGGTTCCCATCCTGGCTTCAGGCTGCGGAGCTTGGGGACAAGCAACTCCAAACGAGTCAGCTTGGTCCTGGAGTTTGGCCCAAGGCTTGGGAGCTACTGGGGAGCTCTCAGAGCACCAGGGACACAAAAAAAACAAGAACAGCCTCACTTTGATATGTTCACATGTGCACAAATATACAGTGAAAATAATGATTCTATTATAATGTATAATAGAATTACTGCTGGGTCAATCTACGTATTCTATATTGAGCAATTACATTTGTATATGTTTATAATACTTAATAGACATTTGGCTTATGCATGTGTACATATGTGTGTCTGTACACCATCCCATTTATTATATAAATACTCACATACCCCCCAGCATAAAAGAGAGAGTACCTTCCCTTGCTGCACTGTTGAGCTTTGCCACAGTCCAGTGTGGCTCAGCACTTAATGAAGAGCCAGCCCCTTCCTCCCAGTGCCTCCAACAGCTCCAGCCTTCAGAGTGGTGGGCACTCTGCCTGTGCTGTGGGTTTTCCATGCTGTGGAGCTGCTCTCCCCATCCCTCATGGCCCATGTGAAACTGTTGAGTTTCTCCTTCCAGTGGAACAAAACAAAGCTTCAGTGATCAGGAGGTTTCCTTCCAGAGCTTGCTGTGCACCACAGATTGGGTTGTTTACCAGCTGGAGGATTAAATAAACTTTCATTGAAGGGGAAAAAAATAAAAAGGGTGTTCAAGTATGTCTTGGAAGCAGTGTCTCCCTTGAAGGAGGCTTTTCAGACTTCCTGTGTTTGCTGGCTGGCACTTCGCTTGTCCTTGGTAAGGAAGCTCCATCTCACAGAGAGTTTCTGGAAAATTACTGTGTTAGGATGGAGGCAGTAAGTGGAAGCAGTGGAGGGAGAAAAATAAATGGTTTGACTGTCCCTGAAAACAAACCCCTGTTCCTATCTGCATCTACAGATGGTGACAGCCCCTTCTTTGCCTGCAAAGAGAGACCCTTATGCGTCCAGGAATGGGGGAGCCCCTGACCAACCTTCCTCTCTAGTTCAGCTGGGATCTGAAGGTCCCAGCAGCCACTCCAGCACCCCAACACATGTGGTGGTGCAGGGCAGGCACCCACCCTCTCCCAAACTCCAGTGCTCTTCCTCAGTCCCCATCCCACAACACTGACATGAACCTGAGATTTAGTTTATTGGGGGACAACCAGTGGCTGATGTCAGGAGAGAACCTACCTGCACTGCTAATACAGTGGGAAATAAAACCATGGGACATTAGGAAAAATTATACTGTTTCACTGCCCACTACTAGAGTCTAGATCAGCTGGCTGATGGCTGCACAGGGCTCAAAAATAGCCAATCTCATTCTCTACCAACACTCCACATTTTCCTTTATTCCCTCTAAAGGTTACAACAAGGTAAGCCTTCCACTAGCATCTCACAGCATTGGATGGGTTTCTCAGGCCAGGGCCAGCACTGAGCCCAAAGGGGCAGTTCAGCAGCCAAGGACTAAAGAGCAGCAAAAAAGAAGTTCTCCTCTCCCACCTCCTCCTTTTTTAAGGCTATTGCTTCTTTGGGAGCCATGAGGACTAAATACAAATAAAAGCCACTGTTGGCTGGAACTGAGGTGCTGGTGACTCTGGCAGGGTGGGTCCAGCCCAGTGAAAATCTGGGCACTGTAATGACACAGACACAGCAGCAGAGAAGCCAGGCCCACTGCTGGCAGTGACTTTCCTGCTGGGTTAGACTGAAGACAGAAATCACTATGAAATGTCCCCACCCTGTCTGGGCTCTGCTACCCACACAAGTCTGCTCTGAAACTGAAATCTGTGGAGGAAAAGGGAGGAAAACAATCCCCTCCCCAAATCTTCTCCCTCACAAAATCACTCCAACACAACACCACAGGGAGCATAAAACCAGGTAGGACCTGCTGTGACGTACTGAAAGTTCTTAAAAGCTGAGGAGCCTGCAGGTATTTAAGCATCAAATTTCTTCTTTTAAGGGGAGGGAAGGGGGAGGATGCCTGGACAACTCAGGGGCTTCTGGCCCTGCTGGGGCAATTGGTGCCAGGGGACAGAGCAGTGCTGCCCACTCACTGGAAGGGCTGGGGGTGCTTTCTTAGAGGAGCAAGTTCAGATGGAGTTACAGGAATGCTGATCCAAGTTGTGCTCCGGGGTTACATATAAGCTTTGTTAGCAAAGGCCCTTTCTCATTTGCACAGAGAAGAAAAAAGGAGGAAAGAGAAAGAGTAAACAGGCTGAGCAGCCAAATAACTAGCCTCTCACTGCCCTTAAAAAAAAAAGGAAAAAATCCCCTTTTATTGAAACCATTTCCTTTGGTTATATCATTTCTCTTGAGGCTGGAAGCAATTTTAAATCTTAAGTGCGTTCCCTGCACTAAGTGCACGGGCATGAGGCTGATGCTTGGCTGCCCACCAAGGGGTGCCCTGGAGAGCAGCACATCTTGCTGTGCCCTCTGCCATCTCCCCACATCACCTCTGAGCCTCAGTGCCTCCTGCAAGGGGGCAACCCTTGAGCCCAGCATGGACAAGGTGCAGCACAGGTCACCTTGGTGCAGCTGTGTCCCACAAGTAGGACACAGATGGCATCCATTACGTGTTCCCATCCATGTCCTCTGTCAAGTGACAAGCAGATTAAGCTGAGTTCTGCCCAGAAATCCCCCGATGAAGGGACATACCAGTGCCAGGGCTTTGCTGCAAGCACACAGCAGAGAAGCAGCCAGCGTTGAGCACTGGGATTTGATGCTGGAGGAGTGTGACTCGGGTCCCTTGTAGTCTGTACCAGCCACCTGCTCCAGTCTAAGTCTTACGCAGGATTGGAGGAAGCAGGGGCAAATCTGTGTTAGTAAGAGAAAAGCAGAAGGAGTTTCATGTGTTCAGGATCCTGTAGAAGGCTGGGGTATCCCCAGCATCTTGGCTTTAGCACCAGCCTTACCTGATTCACAAGATCAGCAAAAGCACCAAGCTCCAGAGAGGACCTCTCTGAGGTGGTGGGGACAATGCAGCAAGGAGGAGGAAACATGGTGTTGAGGCAGGAGGAGTTATTTGCCAGGACTGCTCAAGCCAGTGCCAAATTGGAGCTAATAAATGTTTACAAAGTAAAGCACTAAGCTTAAGTTATTAAAATATATATGTACATCTGCTCTAATGCAGCCCCTGAAACTGGGACTGGCAGTCAGATGCTTTGCTTTCCCCACAGGCCCCCTCAGCTGCTGCTGCTGCTGCAATTCTCACCCATGGGTGCTCTGGCCGAGCAGAGCCAACAACACAGAGGCTGCAGGGGAAGATAAAGCAGCGAGACCCGAGCCAGGGCAGTGTGTGCCTCGCATCCTGAAACCTCCCTGCCGGGGAGCCGCCGTGCACAGCCTCTCCAGCTCAGCAGCATGGGACAATTTGTTCCTCATGACAATAAAAGGAAGAGGAAGCTTGGAGAAAGGGCAGACAACAGCTTATTTCTTTCTCAGGGAGTGCTTCTCTCCATGCCTGGCAGCCCAGAGCTGAACAGCTTTTGCTCTTAGGGACCTTCAGCCATGTGTCAAACCCATGCAGGGGCTTCAGCTTTGCAGCAGCTCTGGGACACCAGAGCAGAGCTGGGAGCAAAGAAACACCCAAGGCCAGCAGGAACCCAACACATCTCAGATATAAGTGTTTTAGAGATGGCAGGTCCTTGAATAAGGCATCTGTCTGCCAGCAGACTGGGGGACTTGACCTCCTCTTTTCCCTTCTCCAACAACGAGGCAGATAATTAATAAAGGTGAGGCCTAGTGACATTTTTCAAAGGTTTGATCCGTGTCCTCGACTCCTGACTCTTCAGCATCTTATTATCTGGAGGACTCTATTGCTTCTTCAATTTCAGAGAGAAATTGGCTGCTTTCAGTCCCACAAGCCTCCCTGACATGTCCCTGGTAGCATCAGATTGCCACCCTGGAGCAAGGACCTGAGGAGTCACTGGCCACAGCCTTGTGCCTGATCATCACCCAGACCAACACAGGCGGCTTCTGGACTCATCCCAGAGCAATTGTTAATGAGTGGATGGTGACTGTGGGAGAGGGAATGGGCTTTAGTTCTAACTTGAAACATGTGGGTGGCAAAAAGTTCTTGGTTAGGAAACACTGATTTTCCTGAAGCCCTATTAAAATTGTGTTGTCCAACACTGAGTGGATAAGAAAGAAGCAACAAGTTCTACCTGACAAGTTAGAACTAGAAACAGGCAGAGTCATGGCAACAAAAAAGCAACCTGCAGATCCACAGCATTACTTCTTTTTTTTTACCCACTTTATTTATGTGTGTGTTTCTATAAACATTTTAACTACTGGACAGGACATTTCATAAACCGTAAAAACAAACCTTCCTGCCCCCAAAATGCAATCTAACCAGCTTTTTGGTCAGACACCAGCAATGCTGCCAGGGCAGGTAGGTGGTATCCCTAGATAACCTCCCACTGGGCATGAGCCAGCAGCTCACTGCCTCAGATCCTGAGCCTCTGAGCGATGGAGAGGAGACAAGTTTAAAGACCTGGTTGCTCTCCTACTCCAGGGATTCAGCAGGAGGAAAGTGGGCTGAATCAAGAATTTCCCTTGATGGAGAGTCAGAGTCCGATGGAGGGGCTGCAACACCCACTTGCAGGATCAGACACAGTGACCTAGGCAGGCTTTGGAGCAGCCTCGGGGCCGTATCAGGGCTGGGCACTGAAACCACGGCCCAAATGCTCCTTCCTTCCAGTGGCCCAAACGCTCCCTGTTGCCTTGTTTGCCAGGTGCAGGTGTGAGCAGCAGGTGCTTCTTAAAACCGTCTCGCTCACTTGCAAGGGCACGAGTTTGTGGGTGCTGATTCCTCGAGGGGGGTGAGCCTGGCTTTAAGGCACCATGGGGAGGGCAGGTGGGGTGTCAGGGTGGCAGGGGAGGCCCAACCCAGCCGGGTGACCCAGTGTGGATCGCCAGGAACCCCGTTGTCCTGAGGAAAGCACCGTATCACACGTGATGAGAGCAGCACGTGGACTCTCAGTTCCCCAGGTTCATGTCTGTGCCGTGGATGAGCCAAACCAGGCGGAAACAGATGGCCAGGAATCCAGTGCCCAGGAGATCACCCAGGGCAGTGAGGTAGGGGATGGAGAAATTATCTGGGTCCAGAGCCTTCCTCCACATCAGGCGCACGATCAGGTCGGCCACGTAGAGCAGGATCCCCACCTGAGAGAGGCAAGACAGGCCCTGCTGTGAGGCAGTGGGAAGGTAACGCCCAGAAACCCTCAGCTCAAAGCCAAAGTGATGTGGCCATGGCCAGGGTACCAGAGCTAACAGAGGTCACTGAGCAGCTGCACCTTCCCCAGAGAGCTGGTGTGGAGATCCTGCTTGAACTGCTCACCAGCACCGCCTGCCCAAACCAGAGCCTGGCCACACCAAAAGCATCTCCCAAAGGTGCAGTTCCTACCTCCCATGCCTTGAATGGGAGTGCTCCCACTCACTCCACCAGATGAAGGGTTCGTGTGAATATGCAGGCAACCCCAAAGGACAAGTTTGTTGCCAGACTTTTTTCTCTTCAACCTTCTTTTTTCCATCAGAAATTCAGGTCATGTCTGCTTTGTTTTTCCTAAAAGTCTCAGTGGACAACTGGAGTTTGAGGCAGTTTTTACATCAAAGCTACCCCAAGCAGAACTGACATGTTAGAAAAATAAAATAATTTCTTTTTTTTCACCTCAACATTTTAAAAATCTCTGTTGTGATTTCTTTTAATTCTTATTTCATTCCCAATTCTGATAAACGGAGGAAAAAATACTTTGGTTAAAGACTGTCTAGTTAATTGAACTAAGAAGGGAGAGAGAATTTGTGCCCCACATCTGTGGTCCCTCCATGGGAGACCACAGCACATCAGGAACCAAAGCCTGAGGCAGCATTTCTAAAGGTGAAAACTGCAAGCTGGGTTGGGAGAAAGGAAGGAGGAGAGATGGGGGAAGCAAATTAAATAACAGAATCACAGAAACTAAAGCTGGCTGGAAATTCAAGAGTTTTACCAAGATCATTTGTCTTCCTCAATTCAGGATCAAATACATCCACATCTTTCCTGATGGAAAATTTGTTTAACTTGTGCTGAACAACCCTCAGAGATGGAGATGCCACACTAAGCAATCAACCCCATGGCTTTTTTCCCCCCGTTTTTGTTTTTCCCAAGGCCTAACATGAATCTGCCTTTTTCCATTTGAAATCCATGATTTCATGTTTCCTCCCCTAGTGACCACATAGCAAATGTTATTCTGTCCCTCCCTACAGAAATTTGGTAGATTAAAGGTAGTTTAACCAGATTTTTCTCAAGCCTCTCTACTTTGGACTAATTAACCCCAGTCCATTCAATCACTCCCCTGAGGTCATTTTTTCTGGGCCTCTGATCTTTCTCTTTGGGCTTCCTCCAACTGACCCAAACTTTTCCCACCCCTTCTTTCTTACTGTCTTTCTTTATAAAAAGTATAACAGGGGGAAAAAAGGACCAGGCTGAGTGTATTCTCCTCCTTTGGCCTCCATGGGAATCTTTCGGGGTCAGTGGTGTTGCTGGGATGCTGCTCTTTATGCTGTCATTTATTCTTCGTATTTTCATGCTTGGCTTTGGTTGAGGAGTTACCTCGATGCATAAAGAGAAGAATAAATATTTTCCTTTACAACTATGGCTGTGCTGCTGGGCTCAGGGTTGTGCAAAGGTCGAGAAAAGCTGATTGTTTACACACACAAGGAATTCACCCTCAGAGACAAGGCTGCTTGTAAGGCAAAGTGAGAGTCAGCCACCTCACCGTGCAAATTAATTAATCACTGATCTAAAAGGGCAAATGAAGTCAGAGCCTCTGTGAGTTCAGGCAACAGCCACATGCATTTCTGAGTGAGAATAATAAAGTTTACAGGGCAGGAAAAACAGCAAAAGGGAACAAGCAGGACAAATCAGATGATCTGCCCATTGCCTACCAGGAACTTTTACTTTTGAAGAAGAACTGCTCAGGGCCTGGGTTTTCCCCTTGTTTTTTTACCCACATGGCCCTGCCCGCAGGGATTCTCTAGGTCTTCACCATAATATGTGACACTGGTTTCCAAAAAGGGTGGGGAAAACTGCTGGCTGGAGTTCACTGCCTTTCACTTGCCCCTTGCTGGGGTGACTAGAGGCGGCCTAGAAATACTTGGAGCTTAGAGACTGAAGAAGTGAACATTTTAAAACAAGGTACTGCCTTGCTAAGTGTGTCTCAGCACACTCACTGCAGCTCAGGACATTGAGAACTTGTTCCTCCTCTCACCCTAAAGCACAGTCATGCTCATGTGGGAAACCAGAGCCTGGCAATTTGGGTGAAGTATTAGTGGACCTACAGAAGGTACATGATGCTTGGTAGAAGCACACCTGAGACGACAGGAAACAGAGGCTGCTGCTGGATGTTTTACTGTGACTCCTTTTTAACCTGGAGAATGCTGGTTTTATGTTATCTGATAGGTCCCTTTTGGATGAGAGTTTGGGGTTTACCTGCAGCAAAGCAGCGGCCAGATAGAACATCACAAAGGTGAAGGACAGGGACGTGTGGCCTCCCTGCAGCAGGTGGATGGTGTAGAGGAACACGAGGTGCCCTGGGATAACCAGGAGGAACAGGACCCGGGCTGACTTGGAATTCACCCCTGCAGAGCACAGAGACAGAAACAGGGGTAACAGCAGCTGCAGAGGGTGCGGGAGGGCAGGACACAGTGCATGTTTTAATGCATAAACCTGGGGCTGTCCCCTCCCACCAACCACACTGCTAATGCCTTCTCCAGATCACACAGACATGGGAAGCATCTGCAGGATCAGCCCAGCAGCTTTGTCTAGCACTAAAACTACATGCCAAAGACTTTGTGCTCCATGCTCATCCACTCTGATTCTTGCAGACACTCCTCTCAGCTGCTCTCTGCCTCTCACAACTTCTGCTCTGCCTTGCTGCAACAGATTTTCCCAGTTTATAGTTTGATCTAGCACTAACTCTCAACCTAACAGGGAAAATCAAGAGGAACTCTATAAAGACAACAGACCCAAAATTGAGTTTTGCTGATGCTTAAGTATTTCCAGTGCTGAAGATGGAGGAATTGCTGATTTTCAGCAAGATTATGGTCTATTCACTGCTCTGTCCACAGGTGACGGCTCTAGGCTGGCCATTAAAATGACTTTCTGTTAGATCAAATCTAAGATTCTTTTTCAATTACTTTCTTTAGTGCTCCCTGAAGGCCACTTTCTTTGCATGCCAGTGAGCAAATATGCCATAAGCCTTTTTTTCACCTGCCCACTGCAAAGATGTTTTCTCTCAGATCTGAGAATTCTCTGTAGAAGGGGGAAGTTCTGCCTTTGAAACCCACCTAGTCCTTCACCAACCAGGCTTGGGAAAGGAGCTATCTGTGATCACAGGCCTTGAGACATGGACACCAAGGGTTCAGGGTCTACCTGATGAGAAGAATGTGGTGCATGGGTTGGGCCAATTCTGCCTCATCTTGTACGGCAAAACTCCAGGCATGCTCCAGAAGTGCAGGAATGTAGAAATTCGGCTGGCTTGGATGGCGACCAGATTCCCTCCAACACCTGTGAGGCCAAAACACAGAAAACTTGTAAACCAGCTTCACCACAGCAGGAAACATCAATCTAAAACCTAACCCAAGGTGAGTCAATCTGCATCCACTGAGAGCAGCAGGGAGAGAAAGAGAAAACCTCATCCCTGCATCCCTAGTGGTGCTGCACTATTCACTTTGCAGGAACAGCTCTTAAAAATCAGGAAGGCTCCAGTAATTGTATCCTTCTGACTGCTGACTGAAAACATTTTCCCTTTCTCCCCAGCACCGGATGCAAATGCCATGTGGCCTCTGAAGAGGATGTAATTGCACCTGGTTTGACACAGTCTGTGAACAGCACCCAGGGAAAGCAGTACAGATGCTGCTCATGGCCACTTCTTGGATTTACTCACTCAGAGAACCATTATTATTTAAAAGGCAACAAACATCACAGAGAGTGATTGTATGTCTGTCTGAAGGTACCTAACACACTTGTTAAATGAGAAGGAATCATGAGAATGAATTAGAACCCAAATATGTTAGCTAATTAAAGTAAATTAATTCCTTCCAGACTGATTAATTCTAGCAAACATGAAAAAGCCGGTACATTTTCCAGTAGAAAATAGAGGGATAATGATCTGTGGAGCAAACCATCCCCACCCTAAATATTTTCAGGGTGGAAATGCCACATAAAAGATAACAGTGAGCCAGATGCTACAGGCTTCTCATGTTTTCCCTTCCCTGGAGAAGAAATCATCGTTAAATGTGAAATTTTCCAGACGGGAATCAAAGTGAAAATACTCAGGCTGTCTCACTGTGGCTCAAGGTGGGACCTGAGCCATGCACTGCCATGCTCTGCACATTCAAAGTGAAGGGCTGCCTGTGCAAAGACACAGAGCACTGCATAACTCTGCCACCAGCTCTGCCAAACGAGTCACCTGTCCCCACAGAGCGACCTCTGGGTCAATCATTGCTCAACTAAACGGCTGTTGGCTTTCCCAAGCAGGTTCCTTGGCTAACCCTGCTGGAAAGGGTTTGTCAGCAAGGTGGTTGTCTTTATGCAGATCCAGTAAGGTGGCAGCTGGGTGACACCCTCTGGCACTGCAACAGGACACCATGCTTTGGGGGTGACATGAGGCCAAGCCCTAGGGACCTGGGTTTCCCCTGGAATGGCCTGTCCTACAAGAATGTTATAATAAGATAAAAAAGCCAGTGGATCTTCAGTGATACAAGGATTCCCAGCAGATTGTACTGATAGGTGTGTGTATAAAAGTACTGTGAATATAAATATAAACATAAATATACACAAAATATGTTGAGGCATATATATTAAAAATCCAATTATATCCAATCCACATATATAATCTTTTAGATACATACATGTATATAATATTATTATATCAATATTTATCAACAATCTGTATAGGGGATGCTTGCACAGCACAAATTACTGAGTGGAGGGAAGGAAACAAGGGAAAATGGATTTATTGTGACATCCCAGTAGGTTTGATGTTATGAGAAGTGTCAATGTAGCTCTCAGAGATGCTGTTAACCTTTCTGCACAGCTCTGTCCTCGCTGCTATTTTGCTCCAGAGACACTTCAAAACATAAGCAGGGTTGTGATGGGGACCAGTAGTTCCACTCATGATGGGAGCAGGGTCTTGAACATTGATCTCTCTGCAGGGGCAACAGCGGATACCAGAACCCTTGGGAGGAGGGGGAGGGATAAATAAAAGCATGCATAACCCCCCAAGCCCAACCTACCGTTAATCACAGGTGTGAAAACTGCCATGCCTTCAAAGTTTGGGTCAGTTACAGTTTTGTCCAGGATGAGCCCACCAATGCTGTTAAAAAAAAGGACAGGAAATGAGGGTGGAACGATCTTTTCCCAGGGCAGTTCCTACACTGTGAAAATAGCACACTGAGGTGGGTTACTGCATCTTCCCCACTGCCAGGGTGGGACTGTTCACCATGTACCCCTTTTACAGCTCAGTTTTCACCAACAGAAAGCATTACACATTTTGTGAATGGCATAATGAGTTCAGAAAGACCTCCTCGGCCACCCCCAGGCAAAACTGGTAGTAGTTAGGAAAGCTTTATCATTCTCACACAAAGTTTTGTTACACTTCTGTACTGGCCTTAGCAGTTTTTAAAAATTCTCTCCCAGATCTCTGATGCTTGTGAAAGATGTAGCACAGGAGGAATAAACTACCTGGTGTTGGGGAAGACGAAACAGGAAGGCCTTATAAATATGATTGCCTGACAAAAGATTTTGGGAATATGAAAACTATAAGCGACATCGAAATGAAAGCCACCTTTGAGATACCAAGTCTTAGTTACTGAACAACTGGAAAACAATGGTATGGCCGACTGAATGTAATCCCCTCTTGATTGAACAATACCCTCTGCTTGCAGGCAGGTCCAAGGGTCAGAACAGACCCTACTAGCTCAGCAGAAGGGGTCCAAAGAGTAGTTTTTAGGAGTTAAGATGTAACACTCTATGGTAATATAAGAACTCTTATAGGCTGTATGTAAATGCTATAGGATTTGTATCTTGTATTAGATTGGTTAGTGACAATTAGAATATTCAGTACAGAAGATGATTTATTGTATTGTAACCAGGACTTCAGACACTCCTTTTTACTACATTCATGCTCTCTCTCTTACTATACACTCTCACTATACACTCTTACTGTAGACTCTTACTATTCTCTCTTTGCTTACCTGCTTACTCTCTTGCTCTCTTGGGCCTGCTCAGAGCTGCCAGCTGCAGCTCTAAGCAGTGCCCCTGTACCCACGCCCTTCGCAATAAACCGCATGTTCCAAGATCTGACTACAGAGATCTCTCGTCTCCGTCCCCGACCGTCCGAACCCAGACCGAGTGACCCCCCTGAACCTACAGTCTGGCGCCCAACGTGGGGCACGAACCCCCCAAGAACCTTCAGTCTGGCGCACAACGTGATTGAAGGCTCGGTTCAGCTTTCTCCATCTGTGGGAGACTTCTCCATGGACGGTAACTAAAAGACCAGTTATAGCCACCTAGAACGTGTCGTGAGCACGGCATACCGTTGCTGCGCATCGTAAAAGCCGGAGCTCTATAATTCTGCCGAGGCAGCCCTCGAGCACGGGTATTACCTGGAGCTCTTGGAGGGAATTGCCTGGCAGTCCTCGAGCACAGGCGGCCACTGCTGCGCAGCGGCTACCTGGAGCTCTGTGAGGAAGTTTGCCGTGGCACCCCTCGAGCACGGACACGCTGCTAAGCAGTGCTGACCGGAGCTCTAAGGAGGGACCCTGCCGCGCGTCCCGAGCACAGGCGAGTAGTGCTCAGCACCGCCCGCACTGGAGCTCTTAGTGTGACCCACCCGTGAGGTCCTGAGCACGGAAAGCCGTTGACACGCGACGCCTAAAACCGGAGCTCTGAGAGAGGACCCAAAAGCAGCGTCCTGAGCGCCGAGTGGAGTGCCTGGCCAGCCCCCCACGACGGACCCCTGAGCAAGGACACTGCTCCTACGACATCTAAGTGAGTATCATACTGGTCTGATAATGGGACAAATGCACTCTGCCCATGACAGAGATCTCTATAAGCAACTTAAGCATTTACTAAGCTCTAGTTCAAGACAATTACCTAAACAGGAGCTAAAAAACCTCTTAGAATGGACTCTGATTAATTTCCCAAATGCTGACCGTTCAGCCGTCTTTACAAGAGACTTCTGGGACACAGTTGGGGTTAAGCTCTTTAATAATATTTCCTACCGGGATATGGCTGCCGCGCAGCTGCTCCCAGCTTGCAGAGCGCTGGTGGAGCTGTTTGCTGCGAAGGCGCCGCCCGCAGCAGTCACCCCGGCGAGCCCGGCTCCTGCTGCGAGCCCGGCTCCTGCTGCGAGCCCGGCTCCTGCTGCGAGCCCGGCTCCTGCTGCGAGCCCGGCTCCTGCTGCGAGCCCGGCTCCTGCTGCGAGCCCGCCCCTTGCCGCCGCGAGCCTGCAATGGGGCACGGCCCCCGCCTCTCCGCCGGTCCTCGCGGCTCCAGTACCCGCGGTCCGGCTGACTCGCGCCGCCCCGCCCCCCGCGCTCGCGGTCCCGGCACCCGTTGCCCCGGCCCCAGCCACCCCACCGGACCCTACGGCCCCTCCCACCATCCCCGCCCCCGCCATCCCGCTCGTCCCCGCTGTCCCGGCTCCCGCCCTCGGTTCCAGCGTCTTCGCGGCCCCGCCCCTCGCTTCTATCACCCCGTCCGCCAGCGTCTCCGCGACCCCGCCCCTTGCCCCTGCCCCCACGTGCCCCCCCGTTGCTGCCGTCATTGTTACCCCACCCCCCACTGCTGGCATATTCGTAGCCCCGCCCCCCGGCGATACCCCGGCGGGGGCAGCGGCCACCCCCCTGCTAGCTACGGGTGCTACCGCTCCCCCAGCCGCGCCGGTTATGGCCATGGCTGCCATTATAGCCGGCCCCCCGCAAAGCCAAGCGGCGACCCTTCTTCCAGCCCCCCAGGTCCCCCTTGCCGCCACCGACACGGCGCCGGTGGTAGCTGATAGCCCATCCGCGTCCGTCGCTGCTGCGTCTTCACAGTCTCCTGCCGCTCCCGAACCACCAGTACCGACAGCGCCTGTCACGACCGCGCTGGGGCCCCCGGTGCCCCCGGTACACGTTGCCGCGGGAACCCTGCTCCCTCACCCTACCGTTCAAGCGCACACAGCACGCCCCGAGCTGTCCCCCAGCCCCGCGGCAGCACAGACGTCTATGTCTACTCCCGTCCCTGCCGGCGTTCCTGCGCAATCCCCCGATCCCGGCACACCATCGCTCGCGCTGGAACGCGGAGCGCCCCAGCCCTGCGAGCCACTTGCTGCTGGTGCCGCAGCGTCTGCACGGATGACTGCAGCCCCCTCCGTGCCTGCCGCTGCTCCAGCCCCGTCTCCCGGCACCTCCGCTCCGGCAGCGTCGTTCCTGCCCGCCGCACCACCACCCACCCCAGCCCAGCCTACAAGCTCCCAGCGGCAGCACGCCGTGATCCAGCCGCCGGCCCTCCTGCCTCCCGCCGCCCCGAGACCATCTCCTGCCGACAGAGCAGCTCTGCCGCCGCCGCCCGCCTCCGTGGCCCCAGACCGCACCCTGCTGTATCCACCGCAGCCTCCCGCTTCTCAGCTGCCAAATAGTGCAGTCCCACCGCCACCGGCATCCATGATCGTCCCATCGCCCCCTCCCTCGACCGCGGCCGCAGCCCCAGCCCCTGGTTCTGCAGTCCTGCCATCTCCCGCTCTCCCCGAACCGCCCGCCACACGGACTGCCGCCATCACAGCCTGCCACGTTGACCTGATGATGCAACCCACGCATGCGCAATTGCTGCAACTTCCGGACCAGCGATATCACTCCGCTCACACTCCTCCAACCGCAGCACCGCTCCCGGGACCAGCCGCACATCACCCCGCGGCTCCGCCGCCTGCCCCCCTGCCTCCGCCGCCGCATCCCGGAGCCAACCCAAGCAGCACCGAATCACGCCCGCACTCCCTCGAACACCCAGCCGCGCTATCGCCCTCTGCGCTCCTGACACCAAATGTGACTACTTTGTATCACCAATCCATCGCACTGCCACAGCCAGGCACACAAGCCGTGCAACGAGGAGGGGGAGGGTGGAATATGACACCTGCTTTTATAAATACAGGACAGACTGAGAACTATTTTGCCCCTGCAAATGCCAACACCTTAATCCCAATACAAAACAATTCCCAAAAAGAATTAAGTCTGTTCCCAAACAGGTTCACTGTCCCCCCAGTGTTTGGGACAGACTCCTCAACCCAAAAAGAGACACTAAACCCTGAAAATTCGCCTGCGTTAATCCCAAAAGTAGAAAACTCCCAAAAATGTTTTAATAATTTTCAATTAACAGACTGGCATGAAGTCAGACGCCAAATTTGCAAAGAGGAAAATCTAAATCCTTTAGCTATGCCTGTACTATTCAGCCAGCAAGCTGGTGGTCCTAGAACATGGCAAGCTATCCCACACCATGAGATTAAAGAGTTGCGGAAAGCAATAAAGGACAGTGGTATCTGCTCTCCATACTTCAAGCAACTGCTGAAAAGTACCCTGGAAGGACATACACTCATACCAAATGACTGTAAAAATCTTGCTAGTATAATTCTCACAGACTCACAATATATGCTATGGGAACTCAAATGGAAGAGACTGCTTGCAGGGGTACTAGCCACTTATAAACAAAGTACTGACGCAGACCTTCGTACCCTTGTCATATCTAAGCTGACTGGTGACCATCCTGATGATCAAAATGACAATCAAATAAATTTACCCAAAACAGCATTAGATGACATCAAAAAGATGGCCCGCAAAGCCTTCTTGCAAATTCAGCCTGCAGGAAGTTTTGAGAAAGCCTACAATCTCATTAGCCAAGAGTTGTCTGAACCATTCACCACATTTGTGGACCGGGTCATCCAAGCAGCAGAACGACAATGCAGCGACGACATAGCTCGCCCAATAATGATACGGGACATTATTGAAAATAATGCCAATGCAGAATGTAAAAAAGTTATCAAAACTCTGGGAAAAGAAAGACCCACAGTGCCTGAGATGATTGACGTCTGTAACAAAATAGGAGGCCCACAGCAGGTGGCAACTATCCAAGCAAATGAACTTGGAAAAGCTCTAGGAGAAAAAATTGAAAGGGCTCTGACAGCTCAAACAGTACAAACAGCTGCACAGGCAGCACAAGCAGAAGCACGAGACCAAAAACTTACTGAAATCCTGGCTGCCTTGCATCTAAACTTCCAGCAACAAGGCAACACCATAGCTGTTATGCAAGCTGCTCCAGGACCTTGTTATTCCTGTAAAAAACCCGGCCATATCATGAAGAACTGCCCAGAACTCAAAAAGGGTGCACAAGCACCGGATCGCTGCCCTATCTGCAAGAAGGGAAAGCATTTTGCCTGGCAGTGTCGATCCAGACAAGATACAAGTGGAAAACACAGTCCAAAAAACTCCAATACGAGCGCGCAATGCCATCGCGTGACGAAACAAGTAGTGGCACCCCAAACACCCAAGATAAAATTTATGAATACCCCGACTCAAAACCACTTCGCTTCACCGTCAGCGCAACCCCAAGTAATGACCCAGGCCTACTACCCCCAGGGTCCCAGTGTACGTTGGCAACCTCCAAGCCAACAACCTTTTTAAAGGATAATGGCTATGACTATATTTCAACAAGAATTATAGGGACTTCACAAAATAGACAAGACTTTTTGGTTGTTGGTAAAGAGAGGAATGGCATCCTGGGACTGCTAGTTTTGCCTTGTGTAATATCTGCTAGCTGCAATGAAGAACTGCTAGTGCTAGCTAATGCCTGCCATCCCCCATTGTACATCCCACCTAGAACCCCTATAGCTATTGCTATAGCACTGCCCATGGGAACTGCGGAACAAGTACCATCGTGCCGTCTCTCAGTTGCTCCTGAAAGTCCTGAGGTTCTATGGGTTCAACACATAAGTCAGCAACGACCAATGCTAACTTGTGAATTGTCAAATGGTGGGATTCAAGTTAACATCAAGGGGATGATTGATACGGGGGCAGATGTTTCTGTTATCTCTTATTATAATTGGCCAACAGATTGGAAATTAATAACCCCCCCAGGCGCTCTCACAGGCATTGGAGGTGTCACTCCATGCCTGCGGAGCGAATCTGTAATCAGTATTACAGGACCACAAGGGAAAAAGGCATTGATCCGTCCCTATGTAGTGCAAAAACCCATCACAGTGTGGGGAAGAGATTTGCTCTCTGAATGGGGAGCCAAAATTGAACTGGATTTTTCATAGGGACCACTAAAGCACTCAGTACTTTAAAACTGACCTGGAAAACTGACACCCCTGTCTGGGTCGACCAGTGGTCCCTGCCAGATCATAAGCTGAGTGCCCTCAAAAAACTAGTGATTGAACAACTGCAAAAAGGACACATTCAACCTACTAACAGTCCCTGGAACTCGCCTGTGTTTGTAATCCATAAGAAAACTTCTGACACGTGGCGATTGTTACATGATCTCAGAAAAATCAATGCAGTAATTGAAGACATGGGCCCTCTCCAACCTGGCCTGCCCAACCTTTCCATGATCCCAAGAAATTGGCCGCTTGTAATTATCGATCTAAAAGACTGTTTCTTCAACATCCCACTGCATCCAGACGATGCTCCTCGTTTTGCCTTTTCCGTTCCAAGTACAAACCTGCAAGAACCGCTTCAAAGGTATCATTGGCTAGTTTTGCCTCAAGGCATGAAGAACTCACCGACTATTTGCCAACATTTTGTAGCCCGTACTTTGTCCCCAGTCCGTGAGCAATTCCCGCAATCAATTATTCTCCACTACATGGATGATTTGCTCATCGCAGCGTCAACACAAAAACAAATGGAAGAAACTCGTAACAGTGTTGTTGCTGAAATCAAAAAGGCTGGACTGGTGATCTCTGAATCAAAAATACAAGAGACTGCTCCCTGGAAATATCTAGGATGGAAACTAACAGAACAGTCTATTACACCTCAAAAAATACAAATTCGAACTGATGTTCGTACCTTGCAGGACTTGCATCGGCTCTTAGGAGAAATCAATTGGGTCAGGCCTGTGCTAGGAATCACTAATGATGAACTTGCTCCACTCTTTGATTTGTTGAGAGGAGACAGTGATATTAAATCCCCTAAATCTCTCACTCCTGAAGCTTGCAAGGCCCTAGAAAAAATTACTGATGCTCTGCAGAACAGGCAGGCACATCGCTGTATTCCTAACAAACCCTTTTTCCTTGCAGTTTTAGGAGAAAAGTTGAGACTGTACGGCCTCATTTTTCAATGGGATTCCTCTCAAATAGAACCGCTGTTAATAATTGAATGGGTTTTTCTTCCTTACAGGTCGCCAAAGACAATCCTCACACCTTTAGAAATGATGTCTCAAATCATCATCAAAGGCAGAGCAAGGCTTCTTTCGATAGCAGGTTGTGAATTTGCAATTATCTATTTGCCCATGATTAAATCCTATTTTGATTGGGCAATGCAAAAATCAGAGGACTTGATGTATGCCTTGCTCGATTTTCCAGGTGTTTGCTCTATTCATTACCCAGCACACGGAATAATCAAAGCTAAATTGTGCTACAAAGAAAAACCCCTAATCAGTGAAGAGCCTTTAGATGCGGTCACTATCTTCACTGATGGGTCAGGGCGAACACACAATTCTGTGGTCACATGGCAAAATAAAGATACTAAAGTCTGGACACAAGATGTTCAAAAAGTTGAAGGTTCTCCTCAAATTGTTGAATTGGCAGCTGTTGTAAGAGCTTTTCAGCTCTTTCCAGAACCTTTCAACCTAATCACTGATTCAGCATATGTTGCTGGTATTATTAAAAGGATTGAAGGATCTGTTTTAAAGGATGTGAACAACGACAAATTGTGTCTTTGGCTCACCTGTCTCTACCAAATTTTATCACACAGAACTAATCCTTATTTCGTTTGCCACATTAGAGCTCATTCTGGTCTTCCAGGATTTATGGCAGAAGGAAACGCACGAGCTGATGCATTGGCATCAGCAGCATCTAATGGAGAAGTTGCAGCAGGCATTGAAAATCCTACCTCGGTGTTTGCTGCAACTACCTTGCCTAACACTATTGAACAAGCCAAATTAAGTCATGCGTTCTTTCACCAAAATGCACAGGCAATCAAACGAGATTTTCACATTACTTTAGAACAAGCTCAAAATATTGTACGAGCTTGCCCAAACTGTCAGCTTGTTCAACCTGTCCCCTCCTCAGGAGCCACCAACCCACGAGGGTTGGAGAGCTTACAGAAATGGCAAACAGATGTTACTAAGTACCCCTCTTTTGGAAAACTTAGAAATATTCATGTCTCTGTCGATACATTCTCAAATGCAGTCTTCGCCTCTGTGCATACAGGAGAAACAGCTAAGCATGTTTGCCATCATTTTTCACAAGCTTTTTCCTATTTAGGTATCCCGCAAGAAATTAAAACTGATAACGGTCCTTCTTATGTTTCACAAGAATTAGCTGCATTCTTAAATGACTGGGGTGTCCGCCATACATTTGGTATTCCCTACTCCCCCACGAGTCAAGGAATAATAGAAAGAACACATCAAACTCTAAAACGCATTTTAGATCAACAGAAAGGGGGAGGAGCTCAGGATACACCTCAAAGGAGGTTGAACAAGGCTTTGTATGTTTACAATTTTTTGAATAGCTCTGCAGAAGAGCCTGACCCCCCCATTTACAGACATTTCTTAAACAACAAAAAAGCAAAGCTGAAAGAACACCCCCCAGTTTTAATTAAGAATCTAGAATCAGGAAAAATAGAAGGACCATACAAACTTATAACATGGGGGAAGGGGTTTGCGTGTGTTTCCACAGGTGGAGAGCTCAAGTGGGTTCCAGCAAAAAACGTGAAGCCATACCACGCACCAAAGCCTGCCGACGCCTCCACATCAGCCAGTGACCCTGCACGTGGAAGCCAGGAAGCAAGCACCCAGACCTGAAGTGCGCAGAATCACCAAAAGAAAGCGATCTGCCAAAAACAGCTCAAGAAAATAATGGAGTTTTCTCATTTGCGCGCGTGCATGTTGCTTTTTTTCTTATGTTTTAGTTTTTGTAGTGAAGCTTTACCTGTAAATCAACCAAAGACAAATGTCTGGGTTGCCTTAGCCAAATCTGCAGGCTCTGATACCATCTGTCTATCTGATACAAGCCCTGACAAACCTTTTTCAACCTGTTTAGTTGGAATACCTTTTCCAGAAGGTTTTGATAATGTTACTCTAGATAAGTACTGGCCATACGACGATCATCAAGTATCTCCAACTACCAGCCATAAACACCAAACTTATATTGATAACTCTAAAATTGATAAATCTGACCTTCAAGAGCTAGAAATCCTAGGCTCGTTAACTATGGATACCTGCTATTTCTTTCACTTTCTAGGAGAAAATGGTCCTCATTTAAACGTTACCCCATATCACCCAGCTTATAGCAATGTAACTTCTTGGTGCAATCAAGCAAAGCTTCTTATATATGACGAACCTTATGCAGATCGTTTTAACAAACTTCCTATCCGATTCCCTAGAGGAATTTGGCTCATCTGTGGAGACAGAGCCTGGCAAGGTATACCTTCAAAAATAGATGGTGGCCCTTGTGCTCTGGGACAACTTACAATTATTGCTCCCAGTGTCAAAGAAGTAATCAAAAAGAAAAGCAGAAAGATTAGATCCTCCTGGGGACATCAGTATGAGAGCGACTGTGATAGTAACTTTCACCCTTGGAACTCTGAAAAATCAATTGTTGCGAGCATCTTTCTACCTCAGTTAAGTTCCTCAATTGCGTTAAAACAGTTAAACAAGTTGGGATGCTGGCTCAGCAAGGAGGTAAATGCCACCTCTACTATGATCAGTGACTTATTAACCGACGAGGAAGCAGTCAGACATGCCACTTTACAAAATAGAGCTGCAATTGATTATCTTTTATTAGCACATGGGCATGGCTGTGAAGATTTTGAAGGACTATGTTGCATGAACTTATCCGACCATTCTGTTTCCATTCACAAACAGTTACAAAACCTAAGGGACCTAGCTAACCAAATTACAACAGATAACCCGTCTTGGCTAGACAGCTTGTTTGATGGTTGGAGCTTTGCACCTTGGCTAAGGGAACTCTGTAAAATAGGCTTGATTATTCTAGTAGTAATAATTATAGTTCTAGTAGCAGTACCTTGTATACTTCAGTGTGTGCAAAAAATGACGAGTAGGACTGTGTCTAATATCTTAGTTGTTCATCGGAACGGGGGAGATGTTGGGGAAGACGAAACAGGAAGGCCTTATAAATATGATTGCCTGACAAAAGATTTTGGGAATATGAAAACTATAAGCGACATCGAAATGAAAGCCACCTTTGAGATACCAAGTCTTAGTTACTGAACAACTGGAAAACAATGGTATGGCCGACTGAATGTAATCCCCTCTTGATTGAACAATACCCTCTGCTTGCAGGCAGGTCCAAGGGTCAGAACAGACCCTACTAGCTCAGCAGAAGGGGTCCAAAGAGTAGTTTTTAGGAGTTAAGATGTAACACTCTATGGTAATATAAGAACTCTTATAGGCTGTATGTAAATGCTATAGGATTTGTATCTTGTATTAGATTGGTTAGTGACAATTAGAATATTCAGTACAGAAGATGATTTATTGTATTGTAACCAGGACTTCAGACACTCCTTTTTACTACATTCATGCTCTCTCTCTTACTATACACTCTCACTATACACTCTTACTGTAGACTCTTACTATTCTCTCTTTGCTTACCTGCTTACTCTCTTGCTCTCTTGGGCCTGCTCAGAGCTGCCAGCTGCAGCTCTAAGCAGTGCCCCTGTACCCACGCCCTTCGCAATAAACCGCATGTTCCAAGATCTGACTACAGAGATCTCTCGTCTCCGTCCCCGACCGTCCGAACCCAGACCGAGTGACCCCCCTGAACCTACAACCTGGCTCTATGTTTACCAATATTTTCCCCTTGCAGCTGGATAAGAATGAGGTTGAAGCCTGACAATTTGTGATGATCATCATCTGTGCTTTCAGTCTCCTGGCTGTCACCCATGTGGTGCCTGGATGTGCGAGTGAGACTTAAAATGATTTGCTTTTTTCAGTCCTTTGGGGGCTCCTTATCTGCTGTCTTGCAGCCTGTTGGAGAGTCACCAAGGGCTGAGAAGCTCTGGGCAAACACCCTTCTGCAGTCCCTTCCAGTGTCACTTTTGATGGCCTAAGTGAGCAAGGGGTCTCTCTGCAGTGTGCACACAGGGGTGGGCTGGGAGCAGTGCCTCCTTTACCTGCTGATGCTCATGGCAACAATAACCGGCTGCCACCCAGATTTCAGGACTTCGGCCAGGGAAGGACTTTGCTTGGCTATAGCAACCCAGAGAGGGATCATGACAATGAAGACAGCACAGATCAGAGGAGAAAGGTACTTCACATCTGGCAAGGAAAAGAAATCTTGAATTAAATGCCTGCAGCTTCACTGGTTGCCAAAATCATATTGCACAAAGATGGGAAGAAAGGCAGCAGGACTCTTGCTCCAACCGAGTTATGTTAGATGAAAAATCACATGAACCATGATAGTCCCCACAAAGCCACCTCATTGCACCACAGAAATCCATAATTAATCCCTGAAAATCACTGCTAGAGGATGCTGCCTGAAAATCAGCAGGATTCAAAGCAAGTTATACTTGAAGACGAACAACTCTCCAATTCCATCTCCAACTAAGAAAGACAAAAAGTCACAAAATTTCTGGCTTCAGGGTACAAATCAAACAGCAGGGAAAGGGGGAAACTCCTCTGTGGAAGCTGTATCCTACTTAGGGCACAGCTCACACCTCACACTTTCACCTAAAACAAGAGGTAAGAGGTAATTTAGGAGGCAAGCTAGCAGAATTGCTGAGCAGCTGGTCTGCTCTATAGGAACAAATGTTCTCTGGCATGTATAAGCCACTTAAGATCTGAGATTTCTTTTGTGCTAGCTTGCATGTACTTCCATTAGCTGCTTTTTCCATTCAGCAGAGGCATAGCCTTGGAGTGATCTTTAGAAGCAAAGAAATAAAAAAAAAAAGTAGATGTGCAGCACTAAAAGAAAATAAACATGACTCAGAAGCATGAGAAACACCTTCGAGCAATGGGGCTGATGCCAACCCTTTTGATACAAAAATGCTTCTTCAACAAAGCTCTCCATCTGGTCTCTGAGCTGGGGCCAAAGGCAGTGGGATGTAACACCGACTTTGTGGGTAATCTGGGAGATGAAGCAGCTCCAAGTGTGCATTTTTAAAAACGTCATTGCCAGGGCCTTGGGCTACCTGGATGCAACAGCACTGACATGATGGCATCTTCTGTGAAGCAAAGGCTCTTACACAAAGCGGTGCAACTCTTTATGAGTGGCTTCAGTGGGCACTGAAATGCAGCTCCTGGGGAGTTAAGAGTTTTGTCAATGCACTTTACCTCCTGGAGTCATCCAGGACAGGTGGGTTGTCTGACAGACTTAGCTGCTGTACTGGGTCTCTTACCCACACCCCTCATTGTTTCTAGCAATTAATTCCTTCTTAAATAATGCAGACACAGAGCACTGGAGTCTATCAAACCTTATCAGAGCCCACAGAAAGACTCCTGGTAGGATGAATGATCTTCAGGCTCCACATTCCAGTTCTGCCACATTCTCTCACAGGCATAAGCAAGCTGAAACCCTTTGGCACAGTTTGTATCTCCACTGTGCAGGACCAAGAAGGACCAGAGACAATTTTTAAAAAGTTAAGAATATTCTCTGGCAAGAGGATATTCTGCAGAAGGAGATGGTGCTACATCAAACTCTACAGACTCATCATTATTTTTGAAGGATACATATATATTTTGGTAGGACTCAGAAGTTTTTAGAGTGTGACCTGTTCCTTACTACACACTGGGGAGGGAAATGGATTTGTTCAAGCACCATCAGCAGTGCCATCCTCCTACCTGCCTCACTTCATGCTCCCAATGACTTGGGTGCTGACTATTTTCCATCTCAAAAGGCTCTCTAAACTACTCTGGCAACCCCACAAATGCTCTCTGGTCACGGCCACAGAGGTTATCAGTTGTTCTGCAGTGTGCTCCCTGGGAGATATTATCTGAGGCATAGCAACTGAAAGACAGATCAGCTTTACAGAGGCAGGTGTGATGGCATCATGGAAAAATCCTATTAAAGAAAAAGCACCTCTGAAGCTCGAGGAGGACAGGATGGAAGCGATTCATAGGCCTCTCCCTGCAGTGTGTGCTCCTTCACTCCCTCACTTGTGCTTGCACATGGAATGAGTTATGCAAACTGAGAACAGCTGCCTCACTGCTTCTGCTCACAGTCTGAAGCAACAGTTTGGGTTTCAAATGGTATTGAGTTTGCTGGATCTTTTTATTTTCCCATTTCTGTTCTAGGTTAGGCTCCCAGTAAGTAGACTAACACCTTAAAAGCAAGTCAGACATATATCACCAATGTTTTGAGCTTCTGAGGTTCAGCAGGTGCTCAAGTCTTTGGCAACCAGCAGCACAGCTAACCCCAGAGCCACAACTCCTACTCAAGAGTCCTGCAAGCACAAAACACTGCAGACTGCTTCCCTCCAGCTGGATAGCTTGTTTATCCATGACTCTCCATGTGAGAGGATACAAGAATATTTTCCAAGTGCCAAAACCCTGAAATTGCCTTGTGAAGAAGGACCTGCTATTACCCATGCACAGGAAGTAGTTTTGCTTGGCTAGTGGCAGATCCAGGAACAGAGTCAGTGTCACATATGTCAGCCTGCTGTTCCAAAGCTGCACAGTACATGTTGGTCATTTCTTTGACAAATCCCAGTTGTGTTTATTAGGCTCTGCCTCCCAATTTGTTACTAAAAGAAAGTCTGGAAAAAGCCTCTTTGGTCATTTTTCTACCCCAGTGGCATGACAGCCTCCGTTCTGAAGCACGCCAGAAATGCTTAGGCAGCCTGCAGTAATTTCACAAGGATTTGTGAGCTCCCTTGCTGAGCTGCAATTGCCTGCTCAACACTGTACCTATGTACTTGAAGAGTGTACTGCTGATTCCTGCCAGGAGGGAAAGGGTTATCAAATCTCCAAGGCTCGCTGCTATGGGTGTGGCGACATTGTCTGGATTGATCCCAACTTTCCTTGCTCCGATGATCACTCCAATCATCACCAGACCTAGAGAAGACACAGAGCAGGCATCAAAGAAAGCATTCTGCTATGTTTTGCCCCAGAGGGACGTGGGGGTCTAAGAGAAGCAAGAAGCACATTACCCACAGCAGCACCACGCAGCTGCAGGTTGGACACCCCAGGAATTTGTCCTCTTGCTTTCACCAACCTGAAGGGCATGACTCTGCCCTTATGAACTGCACCAAGGGCCCAGAGGCACACAAGCAAATTCCAGGGATCAAAGGAGATACCAGCAGGCAGCCCAAATGTAGAAGCTCCCCTCCTGAGCAGCCTAATCTTTACTGCCTTGAAGCAGGACCAGGCACGAAGCACACTCATAGATAAGCACACAGCAGGCATACATCAGCCTCCTGGTGCCATCCCCTCCTCTGGATTCCATAGCACAAAGATATTTTCCATATTAGACCAAAATTCCTCAAAGTTTGAATCACCAAGGAGCAATGAGTTTCCTTACAGGAGCCTGCATTAGCCTGTCAGCCGAGCCATCAGACTGAGCCCTCATATCCCAGAGTCTTTGGGGCTGCTTTAATTTGCACAGGGTGGATATTGATGCTGTGAGCAGCTCCAGAGCCAAGGGGTTATGGAGGTGGCCCACATCTCTTCCCTCGTACTCTGAGGTGCACCTGGAATATTGAGCTGCTTTTCAGCATTGTAGGGGAGGAGGGAAGTTTTGCTTGCCCAGGTAGGTTTAGGAGCACAAACCCCAAACCCTGATGAACATGTGGGAATTCCTCAGCTATCACATCTCTCACAGGCCTGTGGAAGAGGCACCTAGAATAAGCCCTGCCTGGCCAGGCCCCACTGCTGTGTCAGTAGCATGGGCGGCCTTGAGACAAGACATAAGACACCTCTTCAAAGTCCTTCCGTGGCTGACAGGCTGCACCTAAGGAAGCCTGAGAAATGGAGATTCCCTCTAGCTCCCCACCTCTCTGTGCCTGTCTACACAGCCCCTCCAAAGCTGAGCATGCACAGGAGCATCAGCTCTACCCCAAGAAATGCCACATGTGCACCTTCTCTGTTACAACATCCCTCATGCAAAAACACATCCTCACACAGCATGACATTTCCACAGCGGCCCTCCCAGACACCCACGCTCCCCTCCCCACAGCACAGCTCATGCTGCTTCTCTCCCTGGCCATAAAAATAGCAGCTTCCCATCGTGCACACCCACACACAGGCTGTCTGTGACCGTGTCCAGGGAAAAAACCTAATGTCAGCAGCAAACCTGAGACAGTACAGCAGCAAAGCCTCTCTGCACCACACCAAGCAGGGAGATTGTAGGGAAGGGTAATGAAAGCTGAGCTGCTGCTTTTTAACAACTGCCTCATCCCACGTTTTTCATCAAAGGCATCTACAATCACCCTCTGACTCCAGCTTCGGGATATGCACTTGTTCTAACTTGTCCTTTTCATTTAGAAAACTTGCTGTATCCGATGTGCCAGCTGCCTCTATTCGGGGTACCATGCTGCCCTCGTATGGCAGCCCTACAAACTGGAGATCTTCAGGCCGCTCAGAACAGCTCCTGCTGTCCAGCCCGTGAGTTCCCCTGGAAGAGGAAGAGCCAGGGGAGAGGATTGCCTGGTTCCCAGCTCACAGCAGGTAAAACACAGCGCTGGCCACAACCCCACTCAGGGTATGAGGTGACCCAAGTCTATCTCGAGCGTGGTCTGGATTTGTCTGCTAACAGACCCTCCATTTCCTGGGTGACATTATTTCACCCTCTCCTGGGAAAGGGCCAGTGTAGATGGCACATGGGGCACCCAAGGGACACGAAGTGGGGGGAGTGTGTGTACACCCATGCACAGTGTGTGGCATTTTTCATGTGATTTGATTGCTGCCTGTGGATGCTGAGAGCCCAGTGAACAACAGATGATGGGGGAAGAGAAGCAAAGGCAGGATGCAGAGAGGATGAAAGCAGCAGACACAGCTCCCTGCATCCCTCCTTCCTCTGCCAGACCAGAGGGATGCCAGCTGGGCCTCCCTGGTGGCAGGGACAGTTCATTCCCCACCTGAGTGCTGCACGTTTGATCTGAGGAAGCAGAGCCACTCACCGAGGGAAAGTGCAGCTATGAAGGCCGTGGTCACGCTGCTGGCACACAGCACAGCAGCCTGGCTCAGCTCCACAGAGCCCTTGGAGATGGCTCCCAGGATCACAGCAGCAACAGCAGCCAGAAGTCCCACCACAGTGGCCTGGACCTGGGGACCAAAGGACAGCTGGTGAGCACTCGCCCACATCTGCTCCCTGGGAGCCCTGGCTCCACACGACTGCAGCACTGCCACACAGCTTGGAGGGCAAAGCCTGGCACAGATGCTGATTGTTTATGTATTTAAACAGCATCCCTGCAAGGCTCCACTGGATCAAAAAACAAATCCTGACAAAGTTTGGAGAAAAACTCTGTGGGCCTGCAAAGGGCAGATAACACTTCAGCACAGGACATCATCAGCAAAGGAATAGCCCTGGTCAACACAAAACTGGGCTCCCCATCAGCACTGCACTCCTAGGAGCTGTGGAGGGAGATAAGGGAAAGCATACAGACCCATGTCACAAGCCCTGTGGTCTTGCCATGTCCAAACTCTAGGCTGGTTCCTGGATTTTAACAAGCAGAAGGACCTACAAGAGGCATTTTCTCCCATCTCTTCCCTCCTGCCCAAGGCTGATTCCTAAACACTGCCAGTAAATGACAGGCTTTATCCAGGGGCTGCTGTGAAACAGGGATTGTGCCACAGCTCCTGCTGCAAAAGGAGTTCTATTATTTCAGTTTGTCCACAAAGGCAATGAATGTCTAGATGTGTTTTACAGCTAAACTACAAGCTCTGGGGCCACACAGAGCTTTACTGGAGGTCAAGTCCTGGCTCTGCTTGACTGTGTTGAGGATACCTGCCCCAAATCACCAGCTCTGCATTCAGCACTGCTGGAACAGATGCTGCTGGTTTGCAGCATAGCAAGAGAAAAGGGACTTTTTCATCTCCCAGCTGAAGTGACTTACCTGGATAAGGGCTAAATTGCAGGTGGCCATTTTCCATTGCTTCTGAGCATCATCCATCTGTCCAGTGTTAGCCTAGGAGTCAAGAGAGACATCCTGTAAAGCTGTTTCTGTGCTACAGGTGGCTGCTGAAGGCAGCTTCACCTGGTCCCTGGGGGAAAGGGGCTGTCAGAGAGATGCACATGAAGGTCACCATCTCCCAGCCTTCCCTGCACTTCCCTCTTGACACTTCTCCACCATGCCCCAGCCCAGTGTCCCAGGGGCATCAGAGGCTCACACTGGAGGTGCAGAGGTGTTGCAGGGCACCCAGCTAAAGGTGGAGTGGGCATATCCACCACGTCCCACACATAGAAAAAGCTGAACAAATTAAACCATTTTTTGTCCTTTGTTCCCCCTAAATTGCTCTGGTAAGCTACAGTTTCTCCTGAGGCACAATAAAAAGAGGCCAAAGTAAATGAAATTGCTTAGGGAGATAGAAGAGATCAAATACAGAGTAGCAAAAGCTGCTGCAGGTTCCAAGAAGCCTCGGTCTGCTCCCCGTGAAGTAGGATTGCTGGGAAGCCCTCAAGGATCAATACCCACAGAAAAGCAATCCAGTACTGCAGCTGACAGCTGTGGAGCCCTGGCTTTGTCTCCTTCATGTGTCACAGGGCCCCAAATATCAGCAAGTGGCCACTCAGGGATTAATTCACCTTCAAAGTGCAGATGGAAATTCTCTGTTCCAGTTAAAAAACGAGGGCAAACACATTATTTTAATGCTGACACCCCACTATTTTCTATTTAGCAGAAAAGGGCATCTCTCATACAGTGTGATTATATAAATGAAGAATCTCCTGATGTCCCTTGTTAATCACCCCCCTCCCCACACCCCCACCAGCTTGTTAACACTCACAGCAGTGGAGAGCCTGGATGCCAGAGTCATCTCCAGATTACCCTTCAGGCCAACCAAGGCAGGAACCAGGATAAACACTTCTGTAATTGTCCGAAACACATCCCAGTGCTGGAAGAAAACAAAGGCAACGACCTCAGTTTGTGATGCTGACCAGTCCAATGCTGTTGCACCCCAGGGCAGCAGGTTCTTGGCTCACCACCTCCAGGTATCCTGTGCACATGGGGGCAGATGCTGCCCTGATGCATTTTGTGGTTTGCATTTTGGGAGTGAAGGAAGGAATTTTCAGTTTGCAGTATTCTTTTTCCACCTCATGCACAACAAAGCACTGCCCTAACAAGGAAAGATTTTTCTTTCTGGGGTCAACAGAAGATTTTGGAAACCCACAAATTAAAATGTGCCTTTAGCATTAGCTAAGAACAACACGGAAAATAATTAAGGTTCACAAGCCAAACAAAATAGAGCATGTTCTCTATCCTTTGCACTGACACTAGATACAGGAACCTCTATTGCTAACCAAACTCATAAGAACAAAAACAAAGATCTGGAAAATGATCTAACAACAAGAAGTTGTGTCTGTCTTTTCTCACCAAACTTGTAGTCAAGCATCTAAGACTCATGGTGGGAGGGAATGAGATTTCTGCATCTCTTCTCCACAGGCAGCTCCTAAATCTTCTTGTTACCAAGTACATTCCCAGTACAGCTGGAAAAAGGTTTTGAATTAAGATATCTCATAAGACAAACTGCTCGGCCAATATCTTGACTGTTGTTGCTCCTCTGAAGCTGAACTGTATAAAGCTGTTGAATCAGCTGCAACACCAGAGACAATCTGAAAACTTAAGAAACTTTTTTGACTGACATGTCTTCTCTAATTTCTGTTCCATACAGTGCCTTGTAATATAATTAATTCCTCTTCTGTGCTTTCAAGGGTGTTGGCAAAGTCCTGCTGTAGCCAGAGAGCTTTAAATCAGGATGAGATCACAGAATGGGGCAGCTCAGCATGAAGGAAAAGTAATGAGCCCAACATCTAAGAGCAGAATACAAGGAAAAAAGGGTGGCTGTAATGAGTCAGGTCAAAGGTCCATCTAACCCATCCTTAGCTCTGCCAATAATCAAATTTGGGTGTATAAAACAAGAATCTACAAAAATGACAAGTCAATGGGATAATTCTCCTGTGTATTTTCCAGACTATGACTATCTGCCACAGGGTACTGAGCTGGTGAGTGTTTTCTGCACACTTACCAGTGTTGAAAGCATTTCTCTTTCAGGTCCCCATCCAAACTCCCCCCTCCAACCCATGTGCCATCCTGTGGCAAAAATTTCCATAGTTTAGCTACACACCATGTGAAGAATCAATTTGTTCCTCACTTCCAATCTGTCACTGGCTAGTACCCATGGTGGTCCTGAATCCTGGCACTAGAGGACAAAACAGACCACACATCCCTACCCACCTTCTCCACATCCACTGGGATTCTATAAACCTGAATATCCAGGCAGTTGGACAGACTCAATAAATGTTGACACATTCAGCTGCCAGCCTGTTAGGAAATATATACGGGGTGTAACAGCTCGGTGTTTTTCTCTGGCTGTGCCATGGGAAGCTGTGGGAAGCTGTGGGAAGGTGGTGGTGTCTGTCTGCTGGGAAGACCTCACAGCTTCCTTCTCAGTCAGGATGAATGAAATTGGAGCTGAGCCAGTCCTGAGCACGTTGTGGGAGGCACCTCTCAGAAGTGCAGATAACAGGCAAAACATTATTATCAATATAAAAAAGGCACTTTTCCTGGCAGTGGTGACCTGGAAAAAGGCACGTTTGAAAATGTTAAAGGTACGTTACTGTTGTGTAAACAACCAACAACACTACAACAGTCCCCTCATTTGACACACTGCAGTTTTGTTTAAATTTGTTAACATGGAACTTAAATACCTGAGAAAAGCTAGGGGCGGACATCTTTTTTAAAGATTCATATCCTCCTCTCTCCTCTCTCTTTAATTAAGAATAAAGATCCAAACATATCTTTGACACTTTCAAAAGAAAGAGGAGAAAAAACAGACTTTGTAGTCACAAGGTAAAAACCCCCAGTCATTTAAAGCACAGAGGCGTGCAGAAATTCATACTTAAGACCTTGCATATTTTGCACATAAAAAGACATAAATGGAAAGCAACAGGAAAACTCGACTGTTTGTATTTTCTGTGCACTCCACCTTCAGGAAAAATGACTTTGGTATATCTAGGTAAGCTCCAATCCTTGTGACATAATAGATTTTGCAGGCCTCAAGCCATCATAACTGAAGTTTCAGCATATGAGGTATGATTTTTTGGGACTCTGCCTTACATATAATTACACCTAAAAGCTCTGAACAATTAATAATCACACAACTGTGCTAATAAAAAAAGCTGACTTAATTGCCTCTATTTGAGTCTCATTAGTGACTCATCACGAGCCCAAGGACAGATTCATAATGATTTATACCACAGCATCCAGGACTCCACTGTGTTAGTGACTGCAGAAATACTCAATAAACAGATGATGCCTGTGCCATCAACTTGCAGGACTGTCAGCTGGAGGAGTGGGTGAGTGGGGCAATTTGGAGCCATGCAGGCAAGGAATGACCTGAATGAAGACATCTGAACAAAGTCTAGGAAATGTCTCTGTCCTTTGAGACAAAAACTGGCCTCAAAGGAACAAAAACATTCCATGCAGCATTGCAAACCCACACAGGGTGACACAGAGCCAGAAAGAGACTCCTTGCCACTTCACATTTTCATACTGGAGTTTCAGCCCTAAAACTCAGCTCTGAGGAAGGTGATCTACCCATGGTGGCTGGATCTGCTTGTGGGGTCCCTCAGACAGGTCATGATGGATGCACTGAGCCAGCTTCCCCAGCTGCAGTGCTTTAATCCTGCTCCTCACCCTGTCCTCACAGACCCACACACGACCTGTTACCTCCCCAGGACATCCATCTCCCATGGCAGCAGCTCAGAAGCCTCAGAGGTTTTCCATTGCTCCGAACAAGTCAACAGAAAGAACAAAACATACTGGAGTACAAAATGCAAGCCAATTCAAAATCCTTTTCAAAGCTGATCATCTCATGGGCTTTTGTGAACAAAGGACAGAGATATCTTATGTCTGTGACTTTTATTTGGACTGTGTCCCACTCCAGTGGCGTGGAAAAGGAAAGTGAAAGGGAAGCTTTCCTCCTGGATTCTCTGCTTTGAAATCTGATCATCCAGCTTCAATCTGATTCTTCACTTTACTGTAAAAGAGTGGGCCAAACACTGGCAAGGCCCTTCAAGGTCTCCAGCAACACCAGCCAGCCCAAAATCCAGATGGATCAGCTGGCCAGGGATCACTGGAGCAGAGGCAGAAAAAGAGTCCAGAAGAAAAAAACCTGTGCCATGCTATCAGCCCTGCAGAGAGGCTGCATCACCTGCACACACAGAAAGAGAAAATGGCAAACATCTACTTCTTTGGGCATCCATTTCCTACAGCATGGGAGAGCCAGGTTTGAGCCTTAGAGTCAACTGGGCTAGATAAATCTCTTTTGTTTATTTTTCTTTTAAACAGTAACATGAACAGTTCTTGGTTTCATCCCAGGGCAGATCAGAAACTGCTAAAATCCTTAGAAGTTTGATAAGATATGAATGAGCAAATTCCACTTTGTTCTCTTTACAGCAATATGAGCACTGCAAAAGACAGCATCAGCTGGACTCACAACACAGAACCGAGTTATTTCAAGATATTTTGTATGTAATAAAAGAAGGGCAGCAGGATTAAACTCAGTATTATCTATGCTCTAGATACCATCCTTAAGCTTGCCCATATATCTCCCTGTCCAAGGCAGACACAGTTTCCTAAGAATGTTTTGCAGTCACTACAAATAGGGCAAAACATTCCTCAGCCAGACAAAGCACTAGAAAACGGGCAAATCACAGACTCCTGGACTTGAAAAACCTGTAGTTTCAGAATGTGAGCCCTCATGACTGGCAATATGAGTCTTATGGGACCTGGCCTCAAGCAAACAAACTTAGTGTCAGGTTTTAGTTGGACAGGACTGTTTCTAGCTCTCACACTTGCAGGGAGTTGAAAATAAACAGCTCAAAGACAAAAAAGCACAGAAGAATATCCCAAACTTTTAAAGGCTAAGATCTCTTCACTTTCCCAGCTACTGGTTTTGTTTTTAGCTATGTGGTTGTTGATAGCATGGCAGCTCAGCTCACTAACATCTCTCCTGTGCCAGTTGTGACTCTCAATGCACTGGGCTTCCTCCTCTGGGAGCTGAACTCACGGGCTGATGGCTTCTATTTCAACACAGTTCACCAGAAAATACACTTCCTTTGGTTGTGCTTCATGCCTGACTCCATTTCTAGAGTCTAGTGAGCAAATACACAAACTAGATTGCACATTGTTATTTAAAGGACAGGTGCAATGCACACATACATGGCTTGTGGTTTCCATCAGTTTGGATACAGTTACATTTTTGAACACAGCCCAGTTCTTAACAAGCGAATTGATTCCTTCCAGACAAAGACCTATTCACTCCAAGGTACAGAGTGGGTATGTTCTGTCTTTCTCCTTGTCTGAGACAACTGCTAACTATTAGCATAACATCTTGGGTAGTTTGAGAACTTCTGTAATGCTGCAAGACAGGTCTGTGCCTAAGCACAGCACAAGGTGGAGATGACAAACACAGCACACAACAGCCTGTGCCACTCCAGTTAACCCTTCTTTGATATTCCTTGTGTTCCCTTTAATTCAACTTCTCTGCCTTCTTTGTTTCTTCCAGTGCAAGAAAAAAACAAGCAAGGTATTGTCTTTCCAAACATTCAAGTATCCATATTTAGCTCCTCCTGTGGTATTAATGCCAGAGAATCCAATGTACTCCAGTGAGCTCAGAGTGCAGGATATATCCTTGGGAAACTCTGCCAGCCTTTTGATTTGTAAATCCACCGGCATGAGATGCCCAAACTAGATCAAATTTTACATTTCTATTTGTGCCACTGGTACAAAGGAAAGACGGATGGGATAGATCCTGGTTGTGGGCACAATGGTGTAAATGCAGCAGCACTTCCTGGAAGTCAGTGGAAGTTATTCAATTTAGAATTCCCACCTCAGAAACTGCCCAAGAAGCACACAGTTTGTAGGCAATGCTAATCATCTTATGGTGGCATGCCTCTCATCACAGTACCTAAATGCTTTCTAGACCAAAGATTACATTAAGTTGTTTCCAAAGAACTGAAAGCATGAACTTGCCTCTAAGTAAAACAGGTAGTTAGTAACAACCCTGACCTAGATCTCCTTATCAGCAATTTTTGAAGGAAAGAAATGCTATCATGCAACTGGGGAATATGCTGCAGTCTGATCCAGCTGCTTCACAGCAGTCCTTACCAAAGTGTTTAGCTCAATACAGAAAAGGGAGCAGCCAGTCTAATGCACCCAGCACAGTGTTAGGCAGCCAGTCTGAAAACCACAATCCCACATTATAAGGAGCCCAGCTACTGATCTAAAGGAGATGGATAGTGTCCTTCTAGCACAGCAAAAGCCTACAGCCACACTACTGACTGGCTTCTAGGACTGCACTCATTAAAAACAAACAAGCACAAATACTCAAGGTCAGAGCCTTAGCCCACCCTCTCACCACAAGTTGCCTAATCACAGGTACCTACTTGAACAACATCCATCAAGAGGCCAGCAGCTACCATTCCCAAGCCAGCCAGAAGGAACGGCACAAAAATCTGGGAGGCAATGGAGAATGAAGTCTCTGGGAGAAATCCACTGGCTGACCTGGTCAACTTGCAGGTGAAACCTCTCAGCTTCTTGCCATGGAAGCACAGTTCCAACTGTAACTGGGTGACCACCATGGTCACACACTGTTACCCCATGCTCGGCAGGAAAATGGAGGGAGATCAGGACATCAGACAGATCCTCCTTGTAGCTCTCTCCAAAGTCAGAAGGAATGTTTTTCCTCAAACTACAGCAACGATGCCAAATTGCTTTAGTTTCTTCTCCTCCGAGGAGCACGTCCAGATGATTGCAGCAAGGGTATCCTCCAAAATTGGTTCAGCTGGGTTGAGCCCAGGTGGCAGCAAACTTGATGGACACAACTTCTCTGATTTATGTCCAGGGGGGAATTAAAAAAGAGAAGAGAAGATTGCAGAGATGTCTGTGGATGAATAGAAATGAGCCCACACCCCATTCAGCTCCCACCACTTCGGTAAAAACCAGTAAGACCTGCTCAGGCTACAGCACTGAAAGAGTGACAGGTCATACAAGAATCCCTCAGCATGCTCAAACACACTGGTGTCCTTTCTCCTCGGGTTACACTTCTTGTCAGAGCACGGCGTGCGTCTGATACGATGGTTTAATGTGTAAGCCTGCTGCAAACCAGCCCAGCTCCCTCGCTCCCACCGCAAGCACTGCTGAACTTTCCTCACTGTCCCGAGGCCGAGGAGGTGGGGAGTTACCGACCACGATCCATTCTGCACTTCTCCAAGGTGAAGAAAGGTCAAGGAAAGCACGAGCCCGCGTTTCTCTCAGCTGACGGCATTACGCAGGTCTCAGCCCCGGGCAGGTGACACAGCTGAGCCGGCTGCTGACACAAGATCTGCCCTTCTAGACCCCGGCCCCTCGTGTCCGCTCCATGGGCTCCGCGGGACAGAACAATCGGGCGATGCCAGCTGTACCTCTGAATGACTGCCTCTCAGGGGGAAAAAGGTTCCGAGAGCCAGCCAATAAGCTTCAAAAGCGAACACCCTTATCTGCTGTCATCACTTCAACTTTCTGCTAGTTTGCAAAGGCCAAGATAAGAGTCATAGCCGGAGCCTATTTAAGGTAGCTCCATAATCTCTGTGCACTACAGGCAAGGGAGAGAAAGGGCACTCTGTGAGCTGGTCTCCCTTCCTGCTCTGAAGTGAAACACGCTGCTCCTGCATGCTCCCGGGAAGGCACTGCCTTTGAGAGGGGGTCTCACCCCAGAGGCTTCATGGTTAAGCAGCTGATACAAGGTCAAAAAACAGAGCTACACCACAGCTATATACGGCCAAAAAAAAATTGTTTCCTGCTCCGTAAAGGCTTCAGCTCAAAGTCAAGGATGTAGGGAAAAGAGTCGTGGTATTTTGCTGGGGCTCCTTTCTAATAATTAAGCTGGGCAGACTAATTGAATCAGAGGGTCAAAAATCTCTAAAAAACCACCATTTAGGACGGATCAAACCCTTCCCTCACACCCTCTGCAGAGAGAAATATGGCTTGTGGACTCTGTCCTTGTGACAGGGTCCCCAGCATTGTGGGGGAGTTGGAGAGAACGTGATGTGCTCGCAGCTAAATAGGGAACTGAGGAAGCTCTCAGCCATTCAGACAGTGTTTCTTTGGTCTGAATTCACACAAACCAAAGCCCGGAGCCTAACAGGCTGAGGTGACAGCAGATCTCCCTGGAAGCATGGCAGGGTGGAAAACAAACCCAGGCTACAGAGGCTCTGTCCTTCGCTGCTTTCTAGGCTGTTATTTTGGTACAGCCCCTAAAACCTTCTCCACTCCCAGCTGCCTTGGTGTGTACATGTGTCTCCACCACCTAACAATGGCCCAGTGAGCTGAAAGCTAACAGGAGAGTACATTTAAGCTAATCTAACTGGGAAAAGGTCCCACAATAGCTGGAAGAGGGGGGGTTAATAAAAATCCTGTAATAAGCACACATGACCCAACCACTTTATACCAGCTGGGAATAGAGAAATGACAGTATGAAGGCCCAGTTCTGGTTAGTCATTCACAGAGGCTTCAACGAAATAAAAGACAATTTCTGGACAACTACCATAGGTTTTCAAGTTCAAATAATGTGCCTACCTGGTCCCATACGTCACTGTATCAGCTAACTGGGTTGATGACAGGCAGAAACATTAATGTAAAGGAAATATCAATGAGCCTAAATGACTCAAATGACATTAAAAAACACAGCAGCAACACATCCTGTACTAAACGTCAGCCTGACAGGGTTTATGAGTTTATCACGCTCCATCTCTCTCCTTCTAAGCAGGCACCATAAAAAGCCCTCAACCGATAAATCAGTATGCAGAGAAGGTAGTTGGTTCAGGTGACTCATGTGTGTACATTGGGTCCTTTTATTATGCATTTAAGGAGCCTCTGATAAAGAGCTACACCATATTTGTGAGCAGGGAGATGCATCACATTTTCCTGGCAAATAAATATACCTTATTTGTCCAGAAAAGACACAGCAGGTTTGAGAAGAAAGACAGCATTGCTCAACAGTGGGAAAAAGATTGTAACTAGCTAGTGAAAAAATGAAAAAAAAATCCCCAACAGCTCACAGCTGTACCACTCAAGATGGTAAAACCTGGGGAGGTGCACTGCTGCCCTTCTCTGCACACAGATACACCCAATCCCCATGCTGCCAACCACTCAACGAGTAGCATTGTCCTGGAGGAGCCAAAGCAGAAACAGACTCTTTGGTGAGTCCTGACCCTGATCTGGGGCCTCCATCCACTGGCACAGTACAAAAAACAGAACGGAAAGATGGCAAGTGTCTGAGAGCACATTTTCATATGTACCTTATCATCCCTGCAAAGAAGAGACAGAAATGCCCGTGCATGCTCTCACAACATGGCAGTGTGAGCAACAGGCAGCTCTATTCCAACACCACGGACTCACAGGAGGACAATGACTTTTGGGGACTGCACGTCCCACTTGCTCGAGCACTACTACTCCTGACTGAGCCCTCTGTCACATCAAGCAGTGTATTTTTGTTTCTAACCTTGCTCTTCTCTTCCCCACTTTAGGAAAGTGCAGAGAAGAGAACTTGTGTGGAGAGAAGGAAAGCAGGCAGATGGAGAGTGCCTGGGGCTCCAGGACTCTCAGGGACCCACTGTTGTTCCACAGAAACAGCAGCAGCAGCAGCCAGGCAAAGGCCAGGAAGGAAGGGCAGCAGCAAGTCCATGATGAGATGTGCTCAAGCAGTCCATGGTCATGCACAAACAGCTGCTGTGCTAATTGCCAGAAGCCACGTTTCCTATGAGATGTTGCATGGGTTGATTTCCCATACTTTAAGCACTAATATGATAGCTTTTAGTGAGCTCTTTATTTCGAAAAACAGAAACCAGACTTCTGCAGTTTCAGAGGAGAATGAGGTTTGCCTCACATTTTGTTCATATTAGTGGCTCAGTTCTTCCTAGAAAAAAAAACTCCCAGGGAAGAAACATTGAAAGAAAAGTCCTCCTCCAACATCGTAAACCCATCTGCAATCCATTTCACACTTTAATCACTCACAGTAGGAAAAAACATTCATTTAATGTCAGAGATCCATAGGAACAGGCAGGTCTAAAAAGTCTAAAAAATAAAAATGGAAGTAGCTGCTCAGTGTTCAAGACTCTTGGGAATAATGTCTAAGGACACAAAAAGTGGTTTGACACTGTGTTCTCGATTTGCCTGGTGTTCTGTGACCTGACTAGACATTCTGCTGGGTACCAAGTACATGCTAAGGTCAGTTAAGGATACTGTGTCACTCCTAAGCCTTTACAGCTCTTCTAGCTCAGGGAGATCAGCCCTGGGTTAATGACAAAGGAACACAGCTCCAGATTTGTGAAAGGTGTCAATGTAAGCACAGTAGTTTCAGTGTCACTGTATCAGATAGGTCAGGGTAGTTTGACCTCACAGCTAGTTAGTCAAATAACAAGGTTAACAAAGAGGCATGCAGTGAGAGTAACCCGGAGTGCAGAGGCACGGCAATTTATAATCTGGAAATTAACTGCAGCTTTAAACTGTCTAAAATTAGGTGCTGACAACTGACTTAAAGGTCTGTATTGCTGCAGCATAGGAGGAAAGATCCCTGACCATCACAGAGTCAGAAATGGGACTTAAAGGATACAAGTCATCAGCTGTGAGGCCTTATAAAAGGATGTGGTGCACAGGCAGGGTTGAGCTGCTGTATGAAGTGTTAACAGTGCTGGACGCCTTGTGCAAGGAAGCAGAGGATGCAGGGCTGTCCAGAGCTACATCCGTGAGTGGTATCTCCACTCCATCTGCTGCAGGACAGCACTGTGCCACCCCAGCCTTGGGGCTGCACTCACCCACCCTCTTCCCAGGACCAAAGGGAGATCTCTGCACAGGACTGCATGCTCCTAATCATCCTTCAGGTACTCTTTAGTACGTTCTCTTTTTTATCCAGAGGAGGAAAGGTGCCAGAAAAGCACCACAGGTTGTCTCTTGAGAGCTGCACAGTGCATAATAGCTGACTTTGAGGGACATGCTGTCATAGGAAACTGCTGCAAATCCTCCCTTACTATGCCATTCCCAGAGCAAATCCCCTGCCTCTGAAGGAAAGTCCCCCAATTATCCCATAGCGGGTATGTCAGATGAGTTTCTTTCCCTTACCTGAACATAATCCAAAACCATGCCTGCCAAGACCATGCCAAGCCCAGCTAGGAGGTATGGCAAGAGCACTTGCAGGCAAATTGAGATGGCTGACTCTTCCTGTGACTTTGCCATGGCCGCTTTCTCCTCAGCCAGCAGCTTCTGCTGTGCATGCAGAGAGACATCCTCTGCTTCCTGGCTGCCAAGTCGTCTCTCTCTGTGTTTACCCTTGCTCTTTCCTTTGTGCCTGGATCGCTCTCCATTCCTAGACCTTCCCTCTTTTCTCCTCTGCCGAACTTCCTCACCTTTCATGGTGGCTTTCTTGAATCACAGTTTTTCTGAAAAACGAAGTCAGAAACAATGAGATAACAAAAAGAAGTATCAGGTAGGTGAGAGACAGGAAATCCTTTGGCTCTTTGTGCACTCCATTAACCTGACAGCAAACTACCACCTACTCCCCAAACCCAAGATGCTCTGCTGGCCCAAATACTAGTACTTAGTTTACCTTCAACTTTGTACACTGTCAAACCAATCTCCCTTTCTGTAGTTGCACCTCTTCCTAGGCCTGTGTTCACACTGCAGTGCTTGCTGTGCATCCGGGCTCTTCCCCTGAGAACACTTAGAAGAATGAAGAAGGTGCTGCACATGGCCTGAACTCTTGACCCACCAGCTCTCACACTGGGAGTCACACGAACTTATGAGCCCAGAAGAATCCAACCCTTTTCAGGACCTGACCCCCAGCCAATAAATGGGAGCAGTTGACTTCCTTATATCCTAGCATCCCACAGTCCAGCAAAGGACTGACATCCAGGTGTGTGCTATGCATACTACCTAGCACAGCTGTCCACCTCTCCTCAATAACAAAACAGTTCTTTGATCTTCATGCTAATCCGGATACTTTTCCTTCCTTTTGTGCCTTACTTGACCCGCATGCACTACATGACTCATCTATCTGCAAGGAAGTTGCCATGACCCCACAACATCTTTTAAGAAAAAACAGACATGCAAAGCTCTCACCAGTAGTCCTTTTGCTGCCATCAGATCTCATTTCTTGATAGAACTGCCATTCATACTGCCTGTCCCACTGCTGGCCCAGGCAGTGCCCCAAGTCTTTCACCCATCACCTCCTGCCAGCCTTCAGTTGGATCAGCCTCTGCCAGATGTTCTCTGATGCTCTCATTTTCAGGATGGACCCCTAACACCCCGAGGCCCTGCGCTACCCCACGTAGGACCAATCCTCTTCTTGCCCAACATCTGGGGAGCAGAGGAAACAGCTGGGAGGCCCCAGTCACGGCTGGGGAGGGGTGGGAGGAAGGATGGGCAAGACAAAGTCCCGCTCTGCGGGCGGAGGAAACGCGGCCCCGTCCCCGCGCGGCGCTTACCGGCTCCGTGCGCTGCCCGTGCCGGGGCTGTCCCCGCGGGCCCGCGGGCGCGGCCGGGGCGATGCGAGCGCGGGAGGCTCCCGCCACATCTGGGCGCGGCGGGGGCGGCTCGGCGCCCGCCCTGCGCGGCGGCCGCGGGTTCGAGCCCGGCCCCCGCCCGCGGAGGCGGAGGCGGCGCCGTGAGTGGCAGTCGCCGGTCCTGCCCCGGCGCCGTGCCCGCACCGCGGCCGCCGCACGCCCCGCCACGCCGGCAGCAGCCTCGGCCCCCTCCCGGTGCCCCCCGGCCACAGCGGGGGCAGTCCCAGCAAGGACGGGTCCCACTCGGGGGACAGCCCCCGGGACGGCGGCGCTCGGGGGCCCGGAGCGTCCCCCGCTCTCCCGCCCCGCTCTCGGAGCCCGTGGAAAATGGTAGGGGAAGGGTGACAGCTTCCAGCGTGGGCAGCGTAAACAGGAGGCTGCAATTAAGAGCTGCGGAAAGACGTTTCCTCTGTTTGGGTTTGTCGGGATATTTTTTGTTGGGGCTTTTTTCCCTCCTCATTTTGGCATTTGCAAGAGCTCGTGTTGCAAGCTTCCTGTGCAAAAGCCTGCCTCCACCACCGGCACAGCAGAACTCCTGTTGATTTGTTTTTTCTCCCCCTCCCGTTCTGAATCAGCGTGTTAGAAATGTGATTACAGCATCCATCACACTTAAGCACATAAATCTCATTAAGCACTGGAGTAGCCATACTCATGCAAGTCTCCTGAATCATGCAGCTCAAATTTCCAAAACAATTGAGGATATTAAATCATACCTCAGTACCAGAGCAAACTTATATCCTGCTGAAGTCTCTCAGATGTCATGCTATGCTAAAGGGCTCTTACAGATAAAATGGTGCCTCTGGCTCAAAGCAGGGCACACCAAAAGGAGTTGAAGGTTTCTGTAAGTGGCAGTAATGAAACCCTGCAGCTGCTGTGTGTCGAGGGTGCGCGGTCACTGTTGAACGTCACTCTATAAGGGCAAGGCTTTAAATTTCAGCTCACTTGGTGTAATTTTACGTCTTTACTTTGCAACCGATGCTTCCCTGAGAGTGGCAAGAAGACAGCGTCTTGGTGTCAGAAATAAGAGGTGAAGGAACGCGGGTTTAAAAAGTAACAATGTTGCCAGGACAGTTTTAGACCTGTTAAATATATTCTCCCGTCATTTTACCACTGAGCTTCAAAGAAAAATATCTGCAGAGCAAGCACAAAGTCTCCCGGGGAACTTGATTGACAAGGGCATTTTGGTAATGCTTCCAGCTCAGGAATGTAACTGTTCTGCAAGGGCTCTCACACCTGGGTCTGAGCAGCAGCCACAACGAGAGCCGCCAGCTCCCTGCCAGAGCTCACTCTGTGAGCAGAAGACCTGTTTGGCTCCTGTGCCATGACCTGATGCACCAGGCTGCAGTCCCTGGAGCATCCCCAGCGGGTATTTATTTGAGTGGGCTGCCTTTCAGCAGCGGCAGAAAGCGGCACTTTCTCGGAAGCGCCGCAGCCCTGTTTGGATAGGTCCCGGCTTTGACGTAAGGGAACGGTGGCTGGACCTTGATTGCAAACAGAGCTCCGGTGACCCTTCAGATAGGATGGCTCAGCTGCTCCTTGCAGCCTGCGAAGTGCTTGTTGGCACAAAGCTGAGCAGCCTCATGCTAAAATGTTTTATCTCCCCCCTGAGTTACAACTCACGTGTGCTGCTTTTCTCTGCTCCCTCGCAGTTGTGCAGGTAGCACCAGCAGCTGCAAGGGCATTTGAGGGCTCAATACACTCATTTCTGTTTCTCTCCACAGTGCTTTTGAAGACTGTTTTCTTCAGCAGGAAAAAAAAGAATAAGATTGGTATTCCCTTCGTCCCTTCCATGTTGCTTCACAACTGGACTTTCCTTCCAGCAATTATTCCCTCAGTCAAGAAGAGTGGAATTTTACAGCTTTTTCTGGTATTCTGTCTGAAGACATGATTTTTTTTTTTCCCTTCCCAGTTTTCTCCTATAAAATGACATTTCTTGGGTGACTAGGGACTTCTGGAGACCTTTCTCAAATATAAATCTTGATTTATGACTTCAGTTAGCCCTGGTCACAGACTTAGTTGGACTACTGGGCCATGCAAGCTCCCATGTCACCACTGGGGCTGTGTTAAGGCTGCTGGAGACTGCTCCATGGCTCATCAGGCTGCATTCCCATCATGGGACATGCCTCTGGATGCCCACCTGCTGCAGCTCAAGGATACATAAAGGAATAAGCATTCTCTAGCCTTTCTCCTCTGTGAGACAGTGTTAGCATGGCTTAAAAAAATTATTTGGAGACTTGTCCATAGACAGAAACAGGCAGTGCAAAACTGATACATGATCAATACTTTTTGCATTATAAATCTGATGGTTTAGAGACAGAAAACAGCAGGAAGAAACTTCCTGGAGGCGGTAAAGGGAGAGAAGGAGACATCTCTTCTCTTTGCTTTTCCTTTATGTAATATTTGAAGGAAAGTGAGCTTTATTGTCTGCTAGGCCAGGCCAAATAATTTCTAGATAGTTAATTTTGTTCTAATCTCCACCTTCTTCTCCTTCTGATACAAAGTTCTGGGAAGTCCAGATGTTTTGTGTGCACCAGTGACACTAAGAGAAATTATAAGTGCCATCTCCTACCTTCTTTCTCTCATCACGTCCCCTTGTCACAGGCACTCACCACTCAATTGCCATTGCCCTTGGGGCAGTTGTTAAGCCAGGCTACAACCACAGACATTCCCTCACGTTTCCTGTATGGAAATAACCCAGCAGTGTGAAGACCTGGTGTTTGTAGTGGGACACTTCTGTGTTGACTTGCAGCGCACCAGCCCTTTGTCAGACTATTCTTCGGAGGAATAAAACCAGCCTAAATCACCACACTTGCCCAGCTCTCTGATGAGAACTGTCTGTGCAGGTTCTACCACCTACTAGAATCCCAAGGGTGATATTTATGTTGCTTTCTATTGCTTGAGGCCTTCCCGCTCTCCATCTGCCATTAGATGGCAGCAATTGAACGCGAATGAGGCTCTGCAACTCCTATTTATCCCGTGGCTTCTGCAGGGATTTCAAGCTTTTCACTTCTAGGTCAATGGTTCAAATCTGGCCCAGGTCAGGAGGGGCCAGAGATCTTTATAATCCGACAGCTGCTCAGCGTCCTCTGTGAGAGCAGTTTGTGCATTTCCGCTTCTGATCCTGTGGACGAGTGCCCTTCTCATCACTGGCACTAATTGGCACCAGTGATGACAAACCAACAAAGAGGCGGAAGATGCTCCAAAGAGACTGAATTCTCCTCCCTGAACTCCATATGATTGGACAAAGGGGAGCACTCATCCCTGTGCACAAGCCTGCCCTCAGTAATGATGCCAGAAGAATGTGCTGGCCCCATTCCTCCTCTAAGCGAGTAACTGCCCAAAATTATCTCATTCCGGACAGGAGGGTGACAGTTGGGGTCTTTCAGCAGATAAAATTAATTTGTTATTAATTTGAGACATGATATTCGGAGAGAGTAGTGATGGCGCAATGAAATCCTGTCAAACATGTTGTAATACCTATGTTATTTACGGCCTCTGTAACTGTGGGGACAAACTCCATCCAGAACTGCCTTACAAGGTGACCTAATTTGGAAAAGAAAACAGATACAGAATTTTCTCACATTAGAGGATACCTCACTGTGACTTCTTCCCTTACAAACTTAAAGCCCTGTGAAGGACTGGAGCAACTGATACTCTCCAGAGAAACCCATGAGATAAGAACTGAGCCTAGCAAGCATGTGATCGTGATACAGTTCAAGCCTGTGAGTGTATCAGTCAGCTTGTTCTATAAAGATTTGAGAAGCATGTCACTACGTAAATCCCTCTGGGCAGCTGGGCTCCCCTCCAACGCACAGATTTCCCTTGCTGCTAATGAATCAGCCTCCTTTGCTAACTTACCTCCAAAGCTCGTTTACTTGGAAACCAAGGGAGCTTAGGGAACAGGGTTCTCTCCGAGCATAACAATGACCTATTTTAGATACTTCTCCTCACGAGGTCACGGAGAAGGGGCAGCAAAAGAGTGCTTCTATCCAAAAGGCATTTGCTGGAATCAGTCCTATACAATGCCAGCCATTTCCATTTTGAGACCTGACATTTCATGGTGCCAGTGCCACCACACAACAGAAAATGCCGGTGTGAGCCAGGGATGGGATCCAGCTGCCTCATTCCAAGGACACGCACCCAGGCCTGCTGCATACATGGTTATTATTCCCCCAAACAGCCCCCTTCCCATGGAAACTGGGAACCCAGAATGGAAATGCTTCACAGCACTCCCAGAGCAGGATGGCAGATGAGGCCAAGGGCATGTTTCACACATCTGGGTATGTTTACATCACTGGGCTCTCTCAAGTATCATGAGCAGTACGGTAAGGAGAACACAGAAATGCATTAGGGAATCTGTCCTTCCTCACCAAGCTCTGAGGTGCTACCCATGCTGAATTAGCAGCACAGCTTACAGGACTGCAGGAAAGAGGCACCTGGTAGCCCAATGGGGAATGCTTGGAAAGAGGAAATGTTTCATGTGCCATCTTGCCTCTGAGATGTGGGCTACTGCCCAAGCTCGGGAAGAAGCCAAGCACTTTGGGATTTTCCCACAGTTAGTGTCCTGAAGCAAAATGGGAGGAACAAACAGATTATAATGTATTCATTTTGTATTTTATTTAACCCAAACCTCACCAATTTGATTACACGGCTCAGATCCCAGACTGGAACTCTGTGGTATCAGCCCATCTATGTTTGCTATCCTGCAAGGCAAGAGAGAACAATTGTCCTGGACACAACATGTCTTTGGATTAGCTCCTGGTTGAACTGGAGCATTTCTGTTAGAAATTCTGTTAGGATTTCTCTATGAGGCTAAATTTGACCCATTTCAGCTTTCAGCCTCTGAATGCTGTTACGTCTGTATGACTACATAAGCTCATTTCCAAGCTGCCCTTTCCCTTCTTGCCATTCTCCTTGAGTCCCTCACATTAGGGCAAGCAGATCAGCTTCCACTCACTCGTGTGGCTCTCCCCAGAAGTTCCCCCAATTAACTAACAACTTTCCAAACAGTGTGCAAAACAATGGGGCCCAGTATTCGCCAGTAGTGCTGAATCCAGAGAGAACCAAACTATCTGTACCAGCAGACCTCTTTGTTTGTCAAACCAGCCACCATTTTAGCCCTGCTAGACCTTTAAAGACTGGCACACTGACCCATGGATTTTCATAACTGAGTGCTGGTTGTTTGCCTGTCAGTGTGTAACAGTGACACCTCAGCCAATCAATAATAGATCTCTGCCTGTAACCCGTCAGCCTACCCCGATTAATTTGAAGAGACCCGTTTTTTCCTAAATAAATGTTCACTGGCGTCAATTACCCAGTTATTTTCATTCATGAGTCAACTCTGAGCTCTCCCATTATTTTAACTAATAAGACTGTCACAAACAGTGACACACAGCATGGCCTTTTTCCTGTTCTCCTGGAACATACCTGTGCTTTGCTGCCCCTGCAGGGTCCATTTCTCACCACCACCGACAGCTCAGGCTACTGAGTAAGAGCGAGAAAAAAAAATAAAATCAGTGTTTTCATGGAATCACAGAATGGTTTGAGTTGGAAGGAATCATAAAGATCATCTATTTCCAACTCCCTTGCCATGGGCAGAGGTTTTTTTCTAGCTACCAAAAGGTAGTTACTCAGTCTGCTTCACCTCCCAAGTTTACTCATGGCAACACCAAATATGCTCTGTTCAGTTACTGCTATTTTTAGTATTAAAAAGGGAGTCATCTTCCTGACCCCTGAAAACTCAGTAAGATAACATGATGAATAATTATTCTTAGTCATCTCAGCATGTTTAATTTAGCACAACTGCACCTTTGCTAAGAAACAAGATGGCTGTAGTTATGCTGAGCACTGCAATTAGTTCCCTGTAGCTCACACCAGAGCATGAGGTAAAAGCTGTACTCAGTATCTCTGTTTCCCAGTTTGTAGAGATCACTTCAATATACCTTGAGGCACCATTCAAGAATACTTAAACTTCCAGTGCCCTGGTACAGAACACAGCCTCATGATGGGTTTTTTAGGTGCTCTGAGTATGACGGAGCTGGCAGGAGGAAATCTTTCACTGGGATGTAGCAGCTCCAAAAGTAGGTAACAAGAGCATCATTTTTTCTATTCAGTTCTGCCTGGAACTGATACCTTAAAGTAAGGCAGCTATGCTTGTACTCAATTCTTTTTTTTATAGCTCTTAAAATAAACCATCTTTCAAAACCAGTCAGTTTTGCAGAAACTTGGATACTATTGAATATATTTGGAGCTGTGTCACTGCCCCCGAGGAAGATGAACAAAGCAACCTTTCCCTACAGATAAATGCCTCTTGCTTAAGAGGAATTAAATATAGACACTTATTCCTTAGGGCACAGTTGTACTGAAATGAATTTTAGTAAATGACTTACAAATGATCATTTTGAAATGTTCTGGTTTGTTAGGATATTTCCTCAGGAAACTGTTTCATTCTTACCTTTTGCTGATCTGTATTATGAATTGTTGCCTTTGCTTTCTTAGCTGTTTGCTGCTGCAAATAGCAACAAACTTTCCTCTCTGAACTCTTTCCAGAAAAGCTGAATCTTTCTTGAGAAAGGATCTGGGAAGTCCAAACAATATTGTTTAGCAAAACAAAATATGCACTGAAAGTATCCCAAAGATCACCATAAGAAATGGTCTCAAGCTTGGCAGTCTTAGCAGAAAACTTGGGGTGTAAAGAGGACTATGAAGTCTGAGTATGGACACACTCATTACCAAAACCAGGCTCTTAAAACGCATGGTTATAGCCACAGGCTTTCAGGGGCACCTTTGCAAAGGAATGTCTAACAAGGCAGGTGCATTTTGTGTACTCTGTCCCAAGACTTGCCAAATGAATATGCAAACTGCATGTCGTTATTATGCAAATACATTTTAATCCCCAGACGTCTCAATGCAAAACTCCCATAAGACAGCATTTAGACCTTTTGGAAACCACGGGAGGCACCAAGGTCTGAGTACACACCTCTGACAACACCCTCAGACTATGCTCTTTACTCAGCCAGCCCTTGGGCACCTGGGGGACCAATGTCCTACCACTGCTGTGGAACAGACACACACAGGTGTCACAGATCAGAATCTGCTTGTGGGTTGGGTGGCAGGGAAGACATTTCAGCAGCATGAGAAAAACAGAGTCATATTTCCTCCAAGGATCCTTGAGCAATTTATGAGCTTCCTCAAGCAGATTTATTTGTTAGGTAGTATTCTGAAAAGATGATAAATGTTACACAAATGTCCTGATGCTGCTGTTATTAGGCCCCAAACGGCAGGTTATGAAAACAGACTCAGTCCCCTTCAAAGTGCAGATAGTGAGGGTTTTTAATCCCCATCAGTTACCATGCACTCACATGGTACTTCCCTGGCTGTAGGCCTGCACACCTGCAAACTCTTGCTCATGGTATCATTTAATATTTGTGCAAATCCTAATCTAACGAACTCTCCTCACTGAAAACCATCAGCAACAACCTTTTCAGCACTTTCAGTTCTATTTCAGTCATGACTTTTCTCCTTTTTCTCCCACACACCAAGAAAAGCACCCAGTTTCTTTTCCCCATCAATGTGTTCTCCACAGGCAGGAGAAAGGGATTGCTGCTCATCCTTAGGCACTGCAGTCCTGTTCAGTGCATGTCAGCCACAGGCAGAGAGAAATGAGGGGGAAAACTTGTGTCCCTGCTCTGCAGCTGGGCTGCAGCATGTCAGCCTGGTCATGGATTGAGTAGGCTTGCAGCTGCTTGTTACTCAGCTCCACAACATAGGCTGATCAGGCTCTCTGGGGCCATGCCAGGCTCTCCTGAAAAGAAAAAAAAGGAAAAGGTATTTATTTATAACAGGCCTGTGAGATGGAAAAGTGGTTTCTATATTTAATAGAAAGTGTTCCCAGAAGATTAACCCTGGTAGTATTGGGTTTGGGGACATGATGAGTTCTATTTGAGCATTATCTACTATACTTACCCTGTTTCCTGGTCCAATCCTCCACAGAGTGGAGTCCAATAGCATAATTGTTTACTGGTTAGAGAGGGGATAGTTTATTCTTAACCTGACAGAAGATCCAGACCTAGAATTGTACAGTCGAGAGGAAAGGAAGACAGTAACTTTCAAGGCTTGCCAAGTTCTTATTTTATATTTGAAAAAGAGATTTAGTGTTTGAATACACTTGATGCTTTGCTGCAGCCATCAGTACCACATGAGCCCCTGTCCTGTGATACTGTAGTAAGATCACTTCTGCCTTTTGAGGCCAAACTCAAGGGCACATTCTCACCTAAACAGCAAGTTTAGAAACACTGCAAAGTATCTTCTGGGCGGATGCATGCTTCAAAGTAAGTTTGAGCATGTGTTCATCAGTAGCTCCGTGCAGTGAGGCGATGCAGGAGCTGCAGTGCCCATGTGCAGAAAACAGCTGGATGCAGGCAGACACTGCACTCACAGCTGCTGCTGGAGCTGCCCTGCCAACACCTCACAGCATCTTTGCAACCAGTCTCCTGCCACCATAGCACAAAGGCAAAAGACACTGTGAGAGAAGGGCTGTCAAACATGGGTGCAAACTGAAGGAAAGAAGTTCCTTACACAGATGATCTCTGAGTTCCAGCCTGGGTAGATTACATTCTTCAAATTTGCTTCACCATTTCTTCTTCAAAGGTATGCAGTGCATGATCCCTCTACCCTGCCGTGAACTGCTGTGCCAGGCTGTGAAAAAAGCACTGCTGTAACATTCAGTCCCAGACATGGGTACATTCCAGGAGCAGGAGACACTATTCCTGTGCATTTCCTTCTGCACAGACCAGCTGAGCTTGTTTTGAAACTGACTTTCTATTTGTGAGAGACTTTGGGGATATTTGGATAAAACCTACACATAGATCTCCCTTTCCAACTTAGGCTGCACTTCTCTTGTGGTGCATTAAGGAAACTGAGACACAAGAAGCTCTAATTAACTCACACAAAGCTATGGACATATCTGTAGAAGACTCCAAGCAGAAAAAAACCCTGTAACCCCTAGATTGTACCACTTTTCATTATTCTCTAACCTCTTCTTCTCCAGTCCCTTCTCCCTAATATTAGGAACATCCTTCCAGACTCAGACTCTAATCTGGACTGTTCATATACCCCACCATGCAAAGAGATCTCATCCCGACATGGCAAGCCCAGATACTCTGTCAAAGTAGCTTAGAAATCTGATTACATACAAGTGTGTATATTTGTAACATTACAACACCAGAGATAAATATAATTCTAGGAAATCTTGGTTGTTCTCCTTTCGTTTGCAGCCTGGACAAAGGGAGAAGGCTGCCTGTTCTTGCTTGCGTCCCATCACTCACACTTGGTGCAGGGAAATTCTCGGTTCCTGAATGCAAGAAGTGCCTGGTCAGAGAGGGGCCTGCCCAGGGGTGTACAACCCACATGCTGCCTTCAAGTCTCATACCAGCACGCTGAGAGTAGCCATCACATGCCTTGGCTTTTCAAGAACCTGTACCTGCAGTCTTACTCCATCCTCTACACACTCCTGGCCACAGGGAGAGCCATTGCTTGCCCGCATCAGCAGTGAGAGGTTTATATTAGATGCAGAGCCCTTCTGATTCAGAAACAATGAGCAGCCACAGCACATGATATATGCTAAGTAGCTCTTCAGTCTGTTTACCAAAAGCTTTAATATGACTCTGAAGGATATTGGCAGTGCTGGGCACTTCGGAGGCAGCACAGCCCAGCTGCTGAAAAAGCAAGTTTGGAAGAGGCAAAGTAAACTAGCACGTGCTGCTTGTGTGAGCAGCATTTTAGTCTCCTGTGTCTCAGTCTTCTCATGTATGCTACCAGGATAATTACAGTTAACAACTGAGCACAGTCTGTGGTAAAGCTTTCTTAAACATTTGGGTGATAAAAGCTGCCGACAACATTTATGGATTTTCATTCCATTAGCAGTTAGCTTTTACCACAAATAGGACCCAAACCAGCTTTGATATCTTAAGATGAGATCTATTTATGTATCTGTGTGCTAAGCAAAAAAACAGAGTCCTTGAAATGACAGACAAACAGGTTTCTCTGTGTGGAGAGCCAAGCTGCTGAGGAGAACCAATCTGCTGAGCACCATGTGTTTAATGTTCTCCTGTGCCACGAGAGACAGACACTGGTGAATAGACACTGCCCTGCCCTGCCTGGAAGCTCTGACCTGGCAGCAAAGTGGTTTGGAGTAATGGGAGCCATAATAAGTATGTGAGGCCTGAGCTTTCCATATCTGTGGGGTGTGTGGAGCCTGTGCAGCACTGTCAGTAGTACATTATGTCCCGTGACCTGCCCTGTAATAATAAGCCTGAATGGATGGTGACATTAAGACCAGGGGTAAATGTTTTGCAGTGTGCACTCCAGGATGAAGGTAATAATTTAATGAGCTTTTGAAGAATTTGCACCCTTCCAGAAAACTCTGGCTGGGAAGGAGCTTTAAAACAACTTCCTTCCCATCTATAACACCAAGGGACTATCACTCTGATTGAACAAATACCACGTCACAAGTACTGCAGAGAGTCTTGTGTACAGGTGAAAAAAAGATCTTGCCGAAGCTCTCCTTACTTTTCAGATTGCTATATAATCAAATATACTTCATTAACTTGAACTGGAAGAGCCCTCAAAGTCACTTGCACTTTTTCCAAGCAAACTGGCTTAAATAAAGGTAAATGTTCCACAAACAGAGCACTTCCTAGAACATCTCTTTAACACTATAGACAGTGACTATCTTCTCATTGTCAAAATCTAGTTATGTCTGCAGATGTACTGTAACCTCCCTTCTCCTTCTTTGTCCACTTAAGCATCCTGTGGGATCTTTTGCTTTATTTTGTTGTTCATAAATACATCAGTTTAATTACCTATGATGAAATGGTAACAAGTACCCAGAAGGACATGGTAAATTTGGCTTCAGCTTAGGAAGAGCTTACAGACTACAGAGGTAATGAAGCATCAGGCCAGCATGTCTCCAGTAATTGAGATCTTTACAGACATAAAAATCTACACACAGGTAGCTGCAGTAGAGGATGGATGAACAGGCTTTTAGAGTTGCCTTCCCACTCCACAGTTTGTTAATTAGCTATGATAAACATCAACTATCCACTTTCTGAAGGCAATGAAGTGTAAGCAACTAGAAATACATCCTTTGGTATTTTATAAATTGCAGTTGTCTGCATTTCTCATTCTCAGACACTCAATTGAGTTGCTCTGGTTTACTGAGCTACTGCACATCAGCTGAGCTACATAAATCTTTGCTTTTCACAGATAAGGGGGAAAATGTAAGCTGTGAGCACTGTTAACCCAGATGAGTAATGCTAAAGTCCCTGACTGCATGTCAAAATTGAAACAGGCTGGATCAAACCCATTAAACATTAGGAATGCTAGAGAGCCAGGGAGCAAATCATCAAATCCATCTTAAACACATCTCTTCAGATAGGAACCAGTAAAAGTGCTCATTGTTCTCTGCTGGCTACGGAAGGAATCTGCCTTAAACACTGAATTTTAAAGTAAACAGACAACATGAGTCTTGGAAGAAATCTTCAGCACTATGCAAAGCCTAGTAATATTGCCCACCTCTCTGCTTGTACATGGATGTGCTGGTTTTAGTTAAGCAAGGACAAGGAGGAAGGCTTTTATCTCAGACTGCAGTGAACACAAGATCCAAGTGGCTTTGGGGTTCATGCCTCTGGACTGAGGTGTATTTCTTCTCATCTGACTAACTACTCTTTTGGAAGAACTGCTTATCTCAGCCCTGCAGCTATGCAGGGAGGTTTGCATTCAGAAGAACACTGTGAGAGCCTCTCAAGGGAAACCTGCCCAGCATTTTCCCACATTACAGCCTTAATCCTCAAAGTTCACACTGTAAGTACCTCAGCTCACTTTGTCTTTTGCACATGGCAATGGATTCTGCGCAAGGAGACACTGAAATATGAGTGTTTAGCATTCCTTTCCTGATGTTCACAATGTGATCCTTTTAGAGCAAGGAAAAAGTAAAGCCCATGATGAGACATACTGATATGGCTTGGTTGAGTTTCCCAGAGTAAAATATAGATCACTTGCTCTTCCTTGTCCCACAGCTGTTTTGCTTGCCAGTATCTGCCCAATATCCTGCCCTGTCCCAGGCAGCAGAAAGTTCACTGTCTATCTCTATCTACTTACAAGTAGAAATCTTACTTACAAATCCATCCTCTCCACAAGTAGTACTGACCCTTTCCTACCATGTTCATTTTTCAGTGCGTTACTTCTCCATTACCTATGCCCAAATAAATTAATCCTCAAACTCGAAATTAATCACAAGATTTAAGCCTTTGGAAATGGAGAGCAAAACTGGAAAGGGGTGGACTAACATGGTTTGGTGCTGCAGAGCGGGCTGGATGTCAGAGCCCTGCGCTGCGGTCCCAGCCGGCACTGCCACACGGCAGGCACACAGCGCGCCCCGGGGCAGCAGCTGCTCCACAGCTGGTGCAGGGCTGGCTCCGGCTCCCTGCGCTCCCAAGCACGGCCACTCAGTGTGTTTTGGCAGCGCGTGTGGCTTACAGTCACTCAAGTTTGGCCACAGAGCAAGTGCAAAAGGAATAGAGGTGGTTGCAGGAAGTAGCTCTTTTTACTTTCCACCTCCATCCTCTGTGTATTGAGATGAAGAATACAATAGTCACCTTAATTCAAGGGTCTTCTTCAAACAGAGAAACCTGACCTGTCCCTAGGCAGGACAACATTGCCAGATTAGATTGACTACAACCAGGTATAGACAACAGTGGTTCTGGCAGAGGTTCTCAAAACACATTCCCATTAAGGACTTCCACCCTCATCTCATTCATTTCCTGAAGAGTGGAAGCCTGCTGTCGGAGGGACATTGACGGCTAAAGGGATAAATGTCCTTCAGAACATAAAATTCATTACATGTTTCCAGAAATGATGGGCTAACCTGCTAAACCGTTTGCAGTGAGAACATCTAATAATGGAGTTGTGCATCCCACAGGGATGGAAGATGGGGCACAAGATCATAACATTTTCCCCAATAGCTGAGAACAAGACACTTAAGACAGCACTTTAATTAGCTGCTTCTACCTAGGTCCTTATGAGAGTGTACAAGCTGAGGAACACTTTCTCCTCCTGTCCCAGTTCAAGATAAGATCAAGTTGTAAATACAATCCTAGCTTGAAACTCACAAGCCATCACTCCTGTCTCCAAAGCTAGCCACTGGCAAAAACACCACTGAGTCTGAGTCAAGTGAGGCCAGAGACTGATCCCAGGATGGTCACACTTCCTAACACCATGGTCAGCTTCCTAACACCACCCCTGTTTGGGGTAGCTGGAGCTGGAGTTTCAGTGCTGGCCCTTGTCCATGGAAGTGAAAGCCAGAATTATGGTAATGACAACAAAAACATCTAGCACTTCAGCCTTAAAGGGTGGGGTGGGTGGTTCAGTCAGTGCCTAGCTAATCAATGGCACAATATGAACCATGCCATCAATTATTCATACAACATCTTTGCAAGCTACATATGAAAATAGCCCATGGGGTTGATAGGTATATTCAGATTTATTTTGCTCTAGAGTTTCTGCTATTGCTAGATTCCCCAAGCAACAGTAGCAGCAATATATTTTTTTAAAGGGTATTGTTATGATCTAGAGGCAAGCTGGAGGAGAGGTGGGAATGGATACTCCTAAAGTGATCATTTCTTACTTTGTGTGTAGCTTTCTGAGCAATTCTTGTGTGTCTTTTCACCCTCCTGCTGAGGGATTTGGCTGGAAACATTCTCATCAGCTGCACTGCCTCCTTGATTGTTGGAGGCATTTCCTTGGTGACCAGAAAGTGGCACAGAGGAGTAATTGAACGTGAACCCTTTAAAGGGCTGGCACAATGCCAGTAAATGAGTGATCAGAAAAGCCACTCTTCTGAGCAGCCTTAGAGGAAGGAGCTTTTTGTGAAGCAACCAGACTGGGAACAGAGGCTCAGGTTTTTTAAGTCGGAAACTTCTTGTCCAGAGGATCAAAGTAGGTGCATAAAGAAATACAGAATGAGTGTGTCAGAGTGCAAGAGATGCCTGCAGAAGATGCTTCCTTTCCTTCTTGGCTCAGGAAGGGGAATTTTGCTCGACACACATCACCCCACTCTTACAAAGGAGCTGATCTTGCTATGTGCTATAGAGCTTTGGCTTTCACACTCATCAGTGACTGGAGGTCAGCCAGTATTTTGCAGGAACATGTGTCCTGGAAGGGTCAGGCTCTAAAGCATTTGGTGTCCAGTCCTTTCTTTGCTCTTTAACATGTCACATATCTGTTTTTAAAAGGATCAAGCTCACTCTGGGGCAAAACACCCTTAGGATTTTTCTCAGTGCAGAGAGCTGTGTTATGTGTTTACTCTTCAGTGGACTCCTGTGGATCACATACACACTGTGGGCTGGAAAAACCTCACAATGCTCCTTGTACTGTCTTTAGCTCAAGACCAACAGGCTCTTCTGCTTATATCACAGCCAAGTTTAGATAATTTGAAATAGTCTCATGAATCTCAGCAAAATCTGGCTTAACCAATCTCATTTCCTTCCTTTCCATAGGCAGTTTGCATTGATTTCTTGAGCTACAGTCAATCCACAGCCATCTCCTTCCTGAAACTCTGCTGGTTTGCTTTGAACTTCTCCTCCTGGAAGGGTGCAGTGTTAAATGATCAGGTTATGGTTGGCCCCTGAGCACTTTGGTTGGGGGCAGAGGGATGTCATGGTTTCATGGCAATTACTACAATCAGAGAGACTTTCCATCACTTGTGGTAATTTAAATTACGACCCTTCTTCTAAAATGTATCTTTATAGATCCCATATAAATAGAGGACTTGCTCCAGGAATTTTTGGATGTGATTGTTTGTCCTATGTCATGGAGGTCAGAGGATTTGGTCACAATGGTCCCTTCTGGCCCTAACATCTATTAATATATGAATAATTTCCTTTAGTCCTGTCATCTGGTCTCCATTGTGGCACTACCTCTTTTCATAACAAAGCAAGGGGTCCATCATGTCTTGGAGAATGGAAGGAACAGAAAATTACAGCAGGAACACCCTGAAATACTGGAGAGGCTGTCACAGGCCTGATTTCAAGTACACCTCATTATCCAAAGGCAGCTGGTGATTTTTTTCCAGTGCTGGATGAAGTGGATTTATTGAGCTCCAGTGTCAGTTAGTAGTGAATGTACCTTCCTGAAGAGCTGTGACCTTGCAGCACTGGGGGGTTGTTCTGTCTGACTGACAGATCTGGAGGAAGCCCATCGAGGCCTGTACCTCAGGTGTATAATGAGTCATGTCAAATATACCATAATTAACTCTCTGTGGGCACAGTCATGAGTTCTGTTGATAAATCCCAAGGAACAGGAGCTCACAGGCACTCAGCCTTGCTGGAAACTGAAGCTCTGTAGGGCTCCTTACACCTGAATATGTGAAGTTTGTCAGGGATTTGTGCATATATATTGAGTCTCTCCCTCTAGCACCAATCAGCAAAATTCTCCCTAGCATTGTATCTGGAAGCCCTTTCAACAGGGTAATTTAGGAAAGCAAAGTCATTCCTCAGGAGTGATCAATCCAGTCATTGCTCCACACGGAAACCACATCTTCCTTTATATTTTCTCACTGGCATGAAAATCTGTCTTTGAAACTGGAGTCATACACAGATGTTTCTAAACACAGAAAGCCATGATGACCCTCCTCACACCAGGAAAACCACCTGCCTGGGGAGCTCATTGAATCCTGGAGCCTCCTGGAGGGCTCCAAAACATCTTCAAATGTTGTGAAATGAAAAACTGAAAGAAAATCCTGAATACCGACTGTTTATTTAGGTTGCAACACAACTCCACCCCAGTTCTAGGAAAGTCATGCTTTGCCTCCTCTACAGAGATGTTTCAGAGATGCTCCTCTGGTGGAGGCTCAGACACTAAGAAGCATGAAATAAGACACTTGGAAGTGGCAAATCAATTCCATCTTCATCAGTAACAGGGAATTAGCTGCTAATGGCTAATAGCTGACTGTAATTAGACATTAAGTATAGTAATGAATGAAGATGAGAAACATGAGAGCCTTCATATGCAAAATTAGCCAAATTACACAGTCCTTTCAGTTTTCCAAATAGTCAGTCAGCAACCTCATGAAAAAGGCTCATAATCAAAGGGATTTCTGCATTTTATTGTTCCTACAGGTATCCCAGGAAAGGCAGCATGGTTTCCCCAGAAGTCCAGGGCTGCATCTCAAGGCTAATTTATCTTTTTGCAGCTGAATCAGCAGTCTGGGCTAATAGCTGGGACAACACATCACATCAAACAGTAATAAACCTGAAGTCTGATGGTAAAGCTGAATGACAAGGAAGAAATTTCTTGTTCTATGGATATTGCCAAAGTAAAAGCATCTCTCAGAAAAGAGATCCTCCTTCTGCTGTCTCCAGAGAGCTTCATGTGCCACTGAGAACAACCAACCTTTTTATTTCCTGGTCTATTCACCACCTCTTCTCAAAGGTTGTTCTGGCAGGATGGCACCTTTCTGTAAATGCAGGAGCACAGGCTGGATATTCCCCTTTTCTGGAGAGATTCAGAGGCCTGACACCAGCAAACAGGACTGTGGCTACCACTAAATGTCACCGTGCAATCTGGGAATCTCTCCTCTGCAGGGACAGCAATAAGCCCTTGGCAACTCTTCCACCACTGGTTCCCTAATAGCAAAGCATAACATTAATCAGAATATTTCCCATGCTTATTTTCCATGTGGCTCAAAGCATGGTCTCACCCACACTCTCTAGGAATAGTTAGAAAATAACCCAATTGGTTAAAACATAGGTTGGATCATAGGGTGGTAAGAAAGGAACTGGATGGGTTGTGCGCAAGTTCCCAGACTCCAGGGGAGTTTGGGAACTAGTCTGAGTGGTAGCACCAAAAAAGGGAAGCTCAGGATGTGGAGAAAAAGACCAGAACAAAGCCTGTGACTGTGTCCAGGAAGTAGCTGCAACTTGACGACTCTCATTAGTGCCACTGAAAGGAAAAGAAAGCCTCTGTGCACTCACACAAGTTTCTCCTTGTTGACATGATTTTCATGTGCCACGAGCTCCCTGGCTCACTTCAGGGGCTGGTTTACCTCATTCCTCACAGACTTGCTTGAGCCTGTATCAGACATACTCCCTCTCTCCATCCTCCTTTCACACCCCCTCCTCCATTTGCTTTCATGCCACCTCTCTGCCACCCTTTTTTGCAGCACCATCTGTCCAGAATGGATTTGTCTGTTTTTCCTCAAACCAAGTTCTTCCTGAGAAGCAAGTACATGATTTGAGAGAGTCCAAAATCAAAAACCAGGCTAATGATAAAAGAAAATCCATCTTTCTAACTGTCCCTCATTCAGAGTTCTCACCTGGCAGACACATTTTCAACTCCTTGTCAGAGGATTGTTTCATCTGCTGGATATGCACTTCATGTTTCATCTGCTGGATATGCATTTCACTCCAGAAGCCAGTTCTTCCCCAGGTGTCTTTCACGTGGGGTCTTCCATGCCAAGTGACAAACTGCCACCTTTGTGTGAGATAGTGGCAGCAGTTCAGAGAGAACAAGCTTGGAAGCAGCAGGCTGGAAGGAAAAGAGCAGGAAAAACTTTGAGAGGAAGGGGATTTGTTTGAATCCCTTCCATCAAACTCCACTGATGAAGGGGGAAAAAGGAAAAAAACAAAGAAGATAAATGCTCTGGATGCCAGAACTACAGCCAGTGAAAGTCAGCACTGCTCCACTGCCATGTGGATGAGTTCAAACCCTTGCCCCTTCCATGGGCAAAGTCCTACAAAGTTCAGATCCACAGACACACAGGACACCTACACCCTAAATGCAGAGCAAATGAAATCCCAGCTGCAAAAAAATCAATGTGTGGCTCCAGTGGTGCAGTGTAAATTTGCACTGACTTTTTGCATTAACAAGTATATGTTTTATAAAGTAAATCTCAAGAAAGGGATTTTCAGAAACTAAAGTCAAGCCAAGTTGCAGCCAGCTTCTCAATTCCCTCAGCACCCTTTACTTAGGCAGCTTTCCAATTAGTGTCAATGAAAGTTTTGCCTGAGTAGTGACAAAGTAAAAATAGACTCAGAATTATCAGGATTCGACCCAGAGCCTTTAATACACAGAAATAGACAGACCCACACACCAACATGCACAGAGAGGGCAAACCTCAGGAGTGATAATGAGCTTTGCTTTTTCATCAGCCATAAAAATATGAGCTATGCCGCCAGTACATTCCACAATAGGGCAATATTTATATTTGACCCCTGCAGTGGTTTCATGTTGCACATTACATAAGCCAGTCATTCCCCATACAGTAATGGAAACAGACAGCATTTGCCATGGTTTATTTTTTGCATCAGGCATTCTTTGCCAGGTACTCATGGGAAGCAAGATGGCAGGGGAATGGCACTAGATTTCCCCTGTGCAGACTCCAGGGAGGCCATGAACAAGCGGTGCAGGAGTTTAGCTCTTTTTTTGGAACTCATGCAGGAGCTACTGGCTCATCTTGCCCCCTTTGCATACCTAGAAGGTGTCATGTGCTACGAGAGCATATTTGCTGACAGAACAAATTTGGCCCCAGTGCCCAGAAAATACTGGTCTCTGCAGTGAGCTCCTCTCCTTCTACCTGTGTGAATGGGATTCAAACAATCCTCGAGGTGACATCACCCTTCCCCCAAGGGCCATTATTTTCCTGTGATCTCTACTAGAAAAGCACCACACTGTAGAGAATGAGTTCAAAGATAGGTTGACCCCTTCACTGAGCCATAGGCCGTGGGATAAATTTCTAGGCAGAGTAAAGTGAAAAATTCAATGTTATTAAAAGGGACTGACTATTTAATATTGACACCAGCATTGACTACACAAAATAGCTACTGGGTAACCTCTTGTGAGTCCATCCACCACCATACTCAGGTTATATAAACATAGGACTCTAAAAGAAAACTTGGATCTGAAGATGCCACTACAAACTTCACTTCCACCCTGGGTTTAGACCCACTACAGATGTGGGATCATCCAGCAACATTGCTCGTTCTCTAATATTTTTTAGAATCTGTGCTTCAGGATAAGGTTTGGGCAGATTATTTCCTGCTGTTAGACATTCTTAGAGGGTGAAAGCTGAACCATCAAGAACTTCACAGAGCTGTAGTATTGTTCTTTGAGCCTTTTGGAAACAGGCTGGAAGAAAAGAAGCTGCCTAAACCATCTCTGCCATATTAAAATAGGATCACTCAAGCCTAGAATAAAACCCATTCTTGTTATATCTGAGCAAGCCACTCTGTGCACCAGGTGCTGAATATCCTGAACCCCAGTGGCAGCACTGAGGAGCTGGGAGCGTTTAGCCTTTGACAGGCTGGGCCCTAAGCTTGAGTTTACACAGAACAACATCTTTCCCTGTGTCTCACCCCACACTTACACAGTGCTGAGAGCCTTGCAGAGGGCTTGGCAAGCAGAGGACCTCGTGCTCCACAATTTGCAAGCTGTGCCCAATGCTGCCCAGGCAGACTGCTAACATCTGACTGCAACAACAAGGTCAGGGAAAGAACTGGGATGGGAGAGCTCGGAACATGCCCCCTGATGAGCTAGAACGGCCTGGAAGCAGCTTGAAGGTTTTATTGTCAGGGATCAGAAGATAGCAATGGACTTTAAATCTGTCTTTTCTCTGTAACCTGTGTAAGCTGTTTTTCTTGGTGCTTAATTGCTTACAAACTGTGAAGGGACACAACGGCTGGCATTTTTCATGTCTTTTGCTTCCAGCAATCAAGCACGATTATTTTTTGCATCCTTGCTGGAAAGAACAGAGCAGACTGTACTCCAGGACTTAGTCACCTTAGGACATATGATCACCATTCGTATGTGTCACAGTCAGACTTACGCCAGCCTGTTAGCAGAGCTGGAATAGTAAAGGCAGCGAGAGACAAGCTGCATTTCCACAACCCTCCAGCTGTCAAAAGGAGCAGAGACTGACAGAAATAAGCTGCATAGAGGAGACAGGCCAAACCAGAAATAATCCATCATGTGCCACAGTTCCCAGATTCCTCAGGATCCTTTCTGAGGAATCTGATGTCAGGCATTGAGCATGTCAGCACGACTTGCACTTTGGTGATTTTCCATCTGTAGCTGCTGTTTCTGATATTACACACAGGGTTACCACTGACATGGAACACTTTAGGAACAGCTGGAGGAGCAGTGGCCAACCCTCCTTTGCATACTGAAAGTTTTGCATGGCCAACAGCCACAAGACACATTCTGCAAGGCTGGGAATATCTCAGAGAGGCGAGGATAGCAGCTTCACTGGGGTCTCACTGCTCTCGTGCGTGTTGGCACCAGGTTGAACGTGCAGTGAATAGCAGGCTTAGCCCTCTCCTAGCTGACTGCTAGAGAGATCTGAAGTCACAGAGAAGCCCTCCGAGGCCCACAGACCCCCACTGCTGGTTATGTGACACAATCAGTGCGTGAGGAGTTGTACTTACGAGGCAGCTGTGGCTCCATAGCCACACAACCATCTTGAGAAAGATCAAGGCATTAATGAGGGGAGTCAAGCCAGAGAGAGGCAGATTTGTGTTTCTTAGTCCAAGTGGAACATCTGGGCCAATTTTGAGGGGAGAATAGCTTGGAGTTTTCAATATCTGGTTTGACAGCAAAACAGACCTCAGAGAAAGCAAGAGCAAAAGAGAACAAGGATGTTACAAAAACTTCTCCCCACTTTCCCTGTTACAACTTTCCAAAGAATCATTTAAGATGGGGCTTAAACCACTACTTCTACCTTTCTCCCTCCCAGAAGACCCCTTTGTTAAAAATTTTTGGAAGCGACAAAAATCCAGAACGCACACAGGTTCCTACAACAATAGACAACATTTCTTTCCTGCCCCAAACCTGGCTGTCAGTCTTGTCCTGCTCATTCCCTCTAAGGCAGATGCTGAATTCCTGCAGATGGGACCAAACTCTGCTGCCAACCAGTTCTGGCGAGTCATAGAAAGGGAGCAGGAATCCAGCCCTGGCCTGGAGACACTAGTCAGTAAAACAATCCCACAGAAACTGAAGTCTGGATCACCCTGACTGCACACATGGACATTTCCCCATCACTCCTCCACTCGCTCTTCATCTCCGTTCCTATCTATTCACAACCATGTTAGGCATTTAAACAAGAATGAGGAGAAAATGATCCATGTAAAGAAGGCATTTAAGAAGAGGTAAATTGGTATCATTTGGATTATATTATACATATTTGGAAAAGTAGAATGCCCTCAGGAAATAGGAGTACTCATGACTAGGCAGTTGCATCTCATTTCTCTTTGTTGTGGGGCTACAGCACCACAAGCATTAGAAAGTATGAAAAGAAGCAACTCATGTTCAGAAGTAAAACACTCAAGGTCATCTGAATAGACTCTGAACAATGCACTGAACAAGAAATTAAAAGGTACTCAAGAAATGCCAACCAACTGAAGAAAACACAATCACATTTGTCAGCCCCATGTCCCAGCAGCTGAACTTTCTGTCCCCTTCTGTCATTTAATCCCAGCTTTTCCCAAGCCATCAGAGTGCTTCAAAGGAAACTGTTCACCAGAGTGCCCAGAAGCTGCACAGCCCTCCTGTCTCAAATTTAACACCTCTTGAGCTACTGCCTTTCATACCATTAAAAGGGCCTTATGGGTATATTTCAGGCAGTAAGTGATCGTTTGCAGCATTTACTGCAATAAGCTCACTGCTCCTCCCTTCCTTGCCTTTATCCAGGGAAGTTTGGTTTTTTTTTTTAAATCTTCCTGTTCTGATTTTAAATGGCTTTTCTTCCCTTGCCCACTCCGTCAGCAATGTTTTGTGCTCTTCCATGAAGTCTTGCTGCCTTATATGCCTCTCATCTCCTTCAGTTGTTGCAATGAAGTTGTTCCAATCTAGCCAGCTAGACTGAATGGACAGATTCCTGCATAGGGCTCTCCTCAAAATATTCTCAGCCCTCTCCCTACCCAAGTGCACTCCCTGTTCCCACATAGAAAATTAGGTCATCTGGTTGCAAGTGTACACAACAAGTGCTGCAGCAACAGATGTTACAGAACTGTGTTTACCATGACCTGGTTTTGAGTCACCATCTATACCACTGGTGCTCCAAAATGTAGGAGCTTGACTTAAAAGAAGAAAAATCCCACTTTTTTAGAAAGCTCTGTGGATGGTTCTATGGCTGAAGTGCTCGTACAGCTGTAAGAAAGAGGGAAAAAAAGGCATTTGTGCAAAATAAGATGCAGAGCTGCAGCTGCCAGCATTGATTCCAAGCCATGATGTTAATGTGTGCCACATGAGGGCTGGGCAGAGCTTCAGCACATGCTGCACTACAGCAAAAATCCACACTTAACTCAAGACTGGGGTAGCCAAGTGTGGCAATGGGGATCATCACTGTTTTGTAGAGCTCAGTTCTACCATGGTGTGCTGGTTTTGGTTGGGATAGGGTTAATTTTCTTCACAGTAGCTGGTATGGGGCTGTGTTTTGGATTTGTGCTGAAAGCTGTGTGGATAATACAGGGATGTTTTCACTAATGCTCTGCAGCATTTGCACATGAGTCAAGTCCTTTTCTGTCTCTCACCCCAGCCCACCAGCAAATCAGCTGGGGGTACACAGGAATTTGGGAGGGGACAGCTGACCCCAGCTGACCCAAGGGATATCCCACACCATATGGCACTGTGATCAATGCACAAAAGTCAAGGAAGGAAAAGGAATGGGGGACACTGGGAGTGATGGTGCTTGTCTTCCCCAGTGACCATCACACACACAGTGGAACCCTGCTTTCCTGGGAATGGCTGAACATCTGCCTGCCCACGGGAAGTGGTGAGCAAATGCCTTGTTTTGCATTGCTTGTGTGCACAGCTTTTGGGTTACTTAATAAACCACCTTTATCTCAGCTCAAGTTTTCTCACTTTTACTCTTCCAGTTCTCTCCCCCATCCCTGCTCAATAGCACTGCCATAAGATGCCAGAGCTGGACAGTTCAGCCCTCCGTATCTTCAGCTCTTTATTATCTCATGTACCACCAGCCAGCAGGGATGGTCACAGAAACATAATGTTCTAGTAAAAATAAAGAATAACGAGCTATTCTATCTAGAGCAGTTTTTGGAAACAATCCCTTCACTTCTTAATCTGGAAACAGCACCCTCTGAAGTCAACAGCACAACCTAGTGCCACTAATTCCCAGCTCAGGCAAAGGAGCTGAGGCTCCTATTTCTAATCAACTTCACCACCAGTGTTTGATTTTTCACTTGGACCCAGCAGGGAAACCCAGAGGAGAACCCAGGAGTGGAGATCCCATAGCATCAGCATCCTTTTTCTCAAGTAACTTCATCTAACTTGCTTCCATCCAAACCTTTCCCCCTTTCAATAAAACTTTTCACTGGTCTAATTCTAGCTCCAAAGTCTTTCTCTTTCTCTTATGGGGCCCTCTTGAAAGTCTTGGACTCACCAGCACTGGGGATTAGACTGTACATGGCTGTCCTAGCACAGAACAGAGAGAACATGATGTAATTTCCATTTTTCTCCCGTTTGTGCTCTTTCAAAGCCCCAAACTACTTATGGTTTCCACGCCACGTATTCTTCGGTCCGTTGCCATGGTGCAGCCACTGGTTTGTCATTAATATTGTGGGTAACTTCAGATCCTTGACCTCAGGGCTTTCAGAGCTTTTCATGGTGTATTTTCCTCTTGATTGAATTGCTCTGCATTCCCAAGCACAGCTAAAACAAAAATAAAACACTGCTGCTTTTGAATGGTGAAAATTCATTTCACAAAGACAGGCTAGCAAAGGCTGGAAACCCATTGAAGAACAGCAGATTAAAAGGAAAACAGCCATTCTCTGCAGACGTAGCAACTGTGGCACAGATTTAAATTTACCTACAGCATCTGAGTCAAGCAATGGCCCCCAAGGCCCTCATGATACTGCATGAACTCAGTATCTGGCACAGTTCCGATCCTAATAATATGCCACCCCACTGGAGAGGACTCAAATCATTCCATAAACTCTCATCCATGAAGCTTCACAGCAGTTCTAAGCAGTGCAGTGTTCCTTGTTCCCAGATCACAAATTGAAAGACTGAGGTATAGAAAGCTGAATGAAGGTGTAGCTGGTGGCTTCCCATGCATTTGCCCTGCCTTGATCTGTATTCTTGCCTTAGGGCAATTTGCACACCCAGGGATACCTTACTCCCACTGAAGGCCTGTGCAAATGATTTCGTGCCCATGAATTTTGCACAGTGAGATTATTATTTAGACAGCAATTAGTAAGTCAAGTGTTGTCTGTCATTCTCTATATTCAGGACTTGAATTTACTGAGAGCAGAATTTCATGTCAAGTATTCTTTAATGCTAGTGACAATTTGCAGTTCAGAAAGCAGTCCTTTGCTAAAGTCTCTGAGAAATACAGCAAGTCCACAGACTGAGTCTGTGGTATCCCTGATTAACAGAAGTATGATGACGTTTTTTGTCCAGCTTGAAGAAAATAGCCATTACCATGAAAAATGTATTAACTGTCATATGAACAAGAAATTACCAAAGCTAAACTATTCTTCAAGTGAAGAGATTTTAAGAAGTGCACCATACTTAAAGATGGTGCTTTCACACAAGCTCTTTCTGTTAAATGGGATCCCAGAAACATGGATTTGCATTTAAAAGGCCTAAGCCATCACATTTCTGAAGGTCCAACCCTCCTGCCCAGCTTGGCAGTAGTTTGTTTGGTGGGGGGCCCTTCAGGATATAAAACCCTAAGGGAACAGCAGCATTAGCATTTTCCTTTTTTTTCCTGGAAGTATTATTTGTTTAAAGGGAAAAGTGCATCTACTACCTACTTGGGGAAGATGCTTCAGAAGATGCAAAAAACCCCGTCCGAATCTACAAGCTATGCAATGCTGCACGGGCCAGACAGGCCGTTTTATGCACTTAAAAATGCCTAATAACAGGACTGGGAATGACACTAAGCACTTGATCATATCAGAATCCATACAACACTTGTCAGGAAAAATAAAGAGTAGCAAATGGACAGTAAGACACAAAGCCTGATGGGATTTCTGGAAATGCTGAGGGAGTGAAGAACAGGCAAAGGAGAGAAAGACAAATAACACAAAGTTATATCCATACTCCTCAGATTTGGGGTCTGGTTGAGCTCATGTTGCCACTGAAGCAATTTTAGGACCACTCGTGCCTCAAGAGTGTCTCCCCTAGTCCCCTTCCTGGGCAGGACAGCTCTGTCCTGGACACAGAGCAAAGCCATATCACAAGAGCTTAGGGACAAACCCCTCCCCTGACACCACCACGTCCCTCTTGCCAGAGGCTGGAAGTAAAGCCAATCCCACAACTTCTTCCCAGCAGAATAAGGACTCCCTTTAGGATTTGCTCAGTCAAGAGAACACTCCAGCTGGCTTCACTCCCTCTGAAGCCTGCACTCCTGTGCATCCATCCCGCCAGGCCAGCTACAGCAGAGCCACTCTTTCACTCTTGCAGTGAGGGTGAGCTGGCTGTGAGATCCCCCAGGCAGCCCATTTGAAAGCCTTTCATTGGGAAGGCCAGTCACATTCCACTTTAGACAAAAACACTGCCTGACAAACAGCCTTGTTCCTCAGATCCCCGGCTGGAATAAGGGGTGGGGGGGGTGGAAGGAAAAAGAATAAATAGAAAAAGGAAAGAAAAAAAAAGGCCATGAAATCCCAGATCTCCCTAGGGAAAAGTGTCTCTGTATGCATCAATGTGTCTGTACCTGACATTTATTCTTATAAAAGCAATTAAGAACATTTTTTATAAAAAACTCTTATGTTCAGGATTTATAGAAGCAGAGTAGAAATGATGAGAAATGCCAGATATCTCTTCCTGGGTTAAATCCTGTGAGGTACTGAGCATTGTCACCTCCTTCTGAATAAGCCACTTTAAACCCCAGGATCATGATTTAGTTTTCCTTGTAATATCAGCCCCATGCTCACATTCAAGATGCTTGCTTTGGAGTCAGGTACCAGCCTACTGCTTCCCAGTCACAGAGGTGTTCTGTTTGGTTTGTGGGGATTTTGTAACAAATTTATGAATAAAATAATGCTGTAAGTGGAATCTCTGTCTATATATTGCAAAAAGCCACATTTGTTCCCACAGAGTGAACCATGCAGGATTAGCGTAATAAATTCTGCAGTCAATTAGATTCATAGCTTCTTGCTACATCTAGGAAGAGAAAAATGCAGGGTACCTGCTGAAATAGAGCTGCCTGGCCTTTTCCAGGCCCAAATCTATCCATACATCCATCCATCCCTCCATCCCAGAGCAGAACCAGTCCTACCATGAAGCACATAGAAACATGAGAAAATAAGAACTTAACACGCATTTAATTCCCATATTGTGTGCTTTGCCACCCTCTCTGCTCCAGAGGGGTCAGGATTCAGAGTGGATGTAGAACTGCATCTCCTCATCGCAGAGGAAAGAGATTAAAGAGCCTCAAAAAACAATTTTTCAGTTGAACGCATTTCATTAGACAAGATTTCTCCCACATGGAGAACAGGATGCTGGAATGGAAATAGCTTAACCCATTTTATAAATTGGCATGAATCAAGGTAAACAGCAGGCGTTAAACAGGCTCCAGTCGTGCTGTTTGCATGCTTCACTTACTGTATGATGATATAATTTCATCACTGTTGATTAACTAATTTTGTTAGCATCTAGAGTAGTCATCTAACAGGGCCTTGAGGTCTCCAATTATTTCTCTGCCAAAGTTATGACCTACTTATACATCATCCAGTTACCTAACAGTGACAATAAAAATCACACCTGGTAGTTAAACTGCAACAGTGAAAGTCAGGAAATGGGAATTTTGCCCCAGCTCTGTTTCTCACTTGCTGTTTGTAGCCAGTTCAGGCCATAGTTTCTTCATATCCACTAATCTGGGAATTCCTGTTTCAGACAATCAAGATCTCTATTTGACATCAAGAGAAAATACAGATACACCTCCAAGTGAGCTCCCAAATGCAGTAGAGAGTCTACAATTCAACTCTGTAATGATTCTTTAGCCATTTAAGCAGATATATTAAGCTTCATGCACCAACTGGTTCCTGCCTGATGTTCCCCCCAAAAGGTGCCTGGAACAGCTGCAGTGCAGATCCCTCTCTCCTGATGCAACATCCCATGCATTAAATGCACTGCAGCAGCCACCCAGCTTCTGTGGAGACAAAAGAAGGGGTCATACCTTTGTCTGGGGTTGGGCCACTTAACAGCCCTGAGGCCAGAGGAGCTGCAAAAAAAACCATCCCCAGGTGCATCTTTATGGTGAGGAAATCCACAGTGGGCTGCCTCATGGGATGGGGGAGAAAAGCTCTGCAAAACAGGGACAGTGTGTGTGTGTCTGCCTCACACGGGCTGTGACAGGTCCAAGGAGAACAGATTTTAGTTCCTTTATGGAAAAAGTGCTGCACAGCTCTCCGTTCTTGTGCTGTTCTCTCATGTAACACAGCAAGTTTTCACCGCTCGTTTTCAGTCCTGCAGCCTGGCTAAAAGGAAACACTGTTCCACTAAAGACGAAATGTGCTCTGGGCAGCTGAGCTAAAAGCAGAGCTTCGTGCTGAAGCTGGAACAAGGTGAATCCTTTACACCATGGCACCTACTCACGGTACAATGTGCAAGCATGAAAAATGAAACCAGCTGAGTTCTGCACAAAGCTTTTGTGTGTGTCTGTGTCTGATGTGCTCTGTGAATCTTTTGTCACAGCTCAAAGTGCTGTCCCCAGAGAGGGGCAATTTTTTCCCTTCCCTCAACTGTTTTTTATGGTTTTATTCTAATTTTACGACCAGTCTGTGACAGCTGGTCACACAGTGTGTCTGGGTTGAATAAAGCCCAGGGACCCTTTGCCAAACTTCTACGCAATGTGCTGAGCTTAATGAAATGTGTCAGCTCCACTGTGAATCGTGCATTCATGGAACTGAATGAATCCGAGTTTTCAAGGAAAACTTAAGGGATACGTAACTGCACACAGCAAATCCAGGGTGGGTGGAGAGAGGAGAGCAATCCCACAGAAACACTTAGCAGCTCTACTAATAGCCAAATAGATACTGATAGCTGGAATTTAATCAAACTGTTTTGAGTAAAGATTTAAAAGTACCAGCCGCTGCTGAGGCCGCAGGGGAGACCAAGTATGGTTCAGTGCCTGAGTTAAATTGCTGGATCCCAGTGGTCAAGATTATAGTGCAGCTCTGTCACATGCATCCAGCACAATCCTAAGAAAGTCACATAATTTCTGGGCCTTTCTCTCCCATTTATATAACAGGAACAAAAGTGCTTCATTCTGGCTCAGGCTGCTTCTCTGATCTATTGAAGTTATCAGCCCAGCACAACACTGACCACTCCTGACACACAAGAGTGTCTAGTCAGTACTTGAAGCCATTTTCATATTTGGGAGAGGACAGACATCTGACAGATGCAAGGTACACAAACCAAAGTGTATAATGCAAACTGGATTGTACCGTGGTGAACACGAAAAATGTTAATTTTGACAGAGAAAGCGGACTTCAAAAGGTTTAAGATTTTCCTGCATCATGTCAATGCATCATGTGAAACTCATGATGCCATGGCATTTCTCATCCTTGTAGTTTCCTGTTAGAAAACAGTCTATCAGTTAACAAATTAATGGCTTGATTCTCTGTTGAAAGGAAAAGGAAACAGAGGTGCTCAGCATCCCGCAAAATCACGCATCGTCTGGGAATTTTTCTGGCCTAAGAGATTCACAGGGGAAATAGGTAAATTGTCACTGTTACCTGCTGTAAAAGAGCTGCTTAGTTTTCCTTTTCCTCAATGTTTTCAGTTAATTGTCAGCTAAACTGCCCCAAAACTAGACCTAGTTGTGTCATACCCAACACTCTGCTGCAAAGTGGGGAGATCTGTAGGAAGGCACCTGATGTCCCTGGCTGGGACCTGCTGCAGTTTGCTGTCAAAGTCAGTCTGACATTTCTGCATCAGACAAGAAGTTATCTGACCTTGACATGTCAAGGAAAACAGCAAACACACTTGCACAAACATTGTAAAACAGGAGGACAGATGTCAAAATGTGGATGTCTTTTGGGGCAGAGTTAAAAGTCCAAGACAGGACTCCTGGGTGTGTTAACAGTGCTTTCAAAGCTTTTCACCTCTCACCAGCAGCTTTTATCTTAGAATTGCTTTACTAAAGAATTAAGACTTAAAAGATCCTTTTAGATATTCTATTTTACATTAAGGGATACAGAAGATTAAATGACTCCTGCAAACTTTATGCTTGTGTTGGAATCAGATATAAACCCCAGCTATCTTTGCTCCACTCCTTGGCTTTAGCCCAAGGCCATATTTTTTCACCTCTTAAAACAAGTCCTGCAGACATGTGCTCAAGAAGAGAAACTTCCTCTGCAACCAAGAGCCCTCAGGCTGTAAACACAGCTCTGAATTCTGCCAACCTGCCACGTGCACTAACAATGAAAAAAAAAAAGAAAATCCACAGCCATTTGAGAAGACACTTTCAAAAGTGGCCCAGTTCCCACCACGCTGTCTCCAGCCATCTTCTTTTTGCACCTGAACCCACTGCACCGTCCTCCTTGTCCCTGAACTCTCCTTCTCCTTCCACATCTGTTGCCTGCAAATCTTCCTGTCACCACCTCCTTTTTTAAATGCCAAGATCTGGATTGCATCCCCATTCCTTCAGGCCTTGATCACTTCTGGCCATGGGGAACAGCAAACTCCACTTCTTCCATGGAGCCTCCCCAGTTGCCCACGGCACTGACCTTACCAGGTGCAGTGGGTAATTTTCCACCTCCTTACCCTACATGGAAGCGTGAGACCAGGGCCAGTCCCACCCTGATCAGAGCCTTGCAGATTCAGCTGCATCAGGAATATGAGATCCCACACGTAACAGGATGGAGTCTAATAGTGCTAGTGGGATCCAGGCCAGCACCCACAGCCCCCTGATTTCACCAGTAAGTCTTTGACACAAGATAAACCTTGCCTCCAATGTCTTGCCTATGTCCCACTGGTTCTGGTGTCCTTTTGGATTTTTTACTCCTCTCTCTATCATTGCTCGCTCTATTCCCTTATACTCTTCATCATGACACAAATGCACTGCTGGTGCAAGACCTTTCCATTGTACAGAAAGACACAGGGTCTTCCTCTTCTGCTCTGGGAATCAGCTTGTGAATACTCAGATATATTCCAAGTATTTTTAACCAAAGCTTTATGTAACTACTAGCATCTATTCTCACTATCCTGTGCATCATTCTGGAAATGGTTTGGGAGTGAGAGTGATTCTAGGCCATGGCAGTGTGTTCTGTGTAGAGCCTAGTGAAAGCAGGGTTTACCCAAGAGGAAGGATTAATTTAAGTGTCCTGTATCTCAGCTATAGCAATGCTTTTAATTCATATGTTTGTAGACAAGCCAACATGTTCAATTCTAATGACCTGTGCAAGAAATACATTTTTCAAACAAATTCTCAGGACGATACTTTCCTTTAGCATCTCTGGCAAGAAGGAACTGAAGTGATTTAGTTCTGAATCTTACAACTTGTTCTGGAAGTGCCCTTAATAATGGTTGTGTTCTGAGTTTGTAGAAGCGTTTTTAATTACTAAGGGGGAAAAAAAAGAAATCAAAGCTTAGCCAGCTGCCAGAGCTTCCAGAGGACTGACTACATTCACAAATCTTGTAATCTTTTTATGTTCATTATGAGGATTCTACAAAAAAAAAAGGGCAATCAGATCTTGGCCAACAAATGAAATGCTAATTCAAAGATTAATTCACATCATCTGTACTCCATTAGATGTTCTCCTCTGCCAGGGAATATAATGCAATATTTTCAGGGGGAATAGTTGCTGCTATTGCCAAGAGCTTGCAGTTTACTGGCTCTTGCAGCATTGACATGGGAGTCACTGGGCTATGGGCACAGCTAGAGCAGATAGTGGAGCAATATTCAGTATGAAACATATGGAGCAAATCTGCTCCATTCTGGTGTTAAAAGGTGCTGATTATGACCCTGAGAAGCAGCCAAGTGACAAGGGGGAAGCAAACCCATAAACCAATTAAAGTTTATCTTTCGTTGTATCATGAAATGAACAATTTGTCGCAGCTGGGTTTGGGCTCCCCCTCCCCCAGTTATAAATACATCAAGATTTCACTTGAAAATCACAATATGTGGCTAAGGGGAGTGTGACTTAATTTCGGTGCATCTAACCTGGAACCCCCTAAGAGGGCAAACCTTCCAAGAATAAATGCATAGTACTGTTAAAGGCAGATTCCCTGAGTAATAATTTAAAAGACAGCTTTCCTAATCAATTTGTGATTCCTTTCAGAACACACCGTGCCAGAATGCAGTTCTACTATTCTGCCTGTTCATCCATTTGCTAAACATGAAAATTTTACCTTTTGTTTCCCAACAACAAAGGCCATCTCTGCAGTGCTTACTGTTGGGTAGATGTTAGACGGGTTCACGTACAGCAGCGAAATTCATGAGAGCCACTATGCAGTGCAGAATTGCCTATATTAGCCCATAGGAAATCACAAATGCTTAATTTTTTGTCCTTTAGGGAGCTGTTGCTACTGGATTTACATAGCTACAAGGACAATTACACAAGGCAAAGGTGTTTGCACATTTTACTGGATTTGATTCCTCATCCTTTTTCTGGGCAAACCTTCTAGAGCCACAATAGCAATAATTATCCCCAAATAGTCCTCAGTTATTAAAAAAACCAGTTTTCATTATTTTTTTATTTTCCATCCAGGGTTCCTAATACAGTGATCACAAAAATCTCAGAGAGGTAAGACTTTTGAGTAAAAATTGGCATCTAAATGACAAAGATGACACTGCAAAAGCAAACACAGAGAGCACATCCAGGAGAAGGGGCAGATAATTCCAGCCACTGAACTGATCTTGAGAATTCAACTGATAATATGGAGGCTGACTCATACTGCACCTCTGATTTAGTTAGGCAGTTCTTGCTTGTGGAACACTTGGTCCTTTCCAGATGTTCTTTTGCATCTGTGTGGTTGAAAGAGATTAATTTACAGGTATCACAGAATTTGCCTGCAGCTATTTTTTATTTTTATTCTTCAGTATTTACAATAAACAAATCACCATGAAATCTAGATGCCACAGTGCCACATGATGTACCCCGTCATTTGATTTGTCTGAGGTTCAAATCAAAAACAAATTATGTCCTTCTATTGGCTTCCCTGGGTACTGGAAAGGACCCTCCTTGCATTTGGCTCCCTGTGAAAGCCAGAAGCTAAGAAGTGGCCATTTCAAATGGCTTAAGAGCAGTACTAAGCAACAGAAACCTTTCTTTCCTGTAAAAGTCATACAACACCTGGGGTACCTAGCCCAGATTTTAGATACAAAAGTAAATTTAATTCCCAAAACAATTTTGTGTAAACTGTTACTTTCTGCTAGATCCATGAAGATTTAATCTCTGCTCTCCACTATATTGCACACTGCCTGTTTCTCCCACTAGCCTCTCAGAAATAAGGTAAATGCAACTGCACTGTTTAATGAGCAGCTATTATTCTTATTATGATGCCCAATAAAAATTAGGATTTATTTTCCTGAACTCTTTCCTTCAGGAAATGTCAGCCAAACATAACCCTGCAAAAGCAAACACCATGTTTGCCTTGGCTTCTTGGACATGCCATGTTCCCAGAATGAGGGCAGAACAAAATATTGGGGCCTAGGCACATTGCCTGGCTTGCAAATTGGGCACTGACAAAAGCTGATTTGCAGATACTGGAAGCCAAACCTGTATTCTGTGGTTTGCCAGGTCTGGTGTTTTTCCTCCACTTTTCCAAGCCCATGGTAGCCACATCAATATATGTATTTGAGAAAAGTTTGAGTGCACTTAAGGTGTTATGCAAATATCCTCTCTTATGTGCTGCTGCAATACCTGTATTGAATAACATCTTGTAAAGGTTTTACAGACGGCAACAGTTTTGGATTAATTACCAAGCAAAAGCCAACCATTCTCCTGTGTTACTGTACATTAATATAACCAATTAGCAGAGTCTAGCTGCCAAGCAGCACCAAAAATAGGGTATCATGCCAGGTTTCTGAAAAACAATTTGGACATCCTGCTCTCTGGTTTTGGCCCATGTGCTGTTAGAAAGAGGACACACTTATTTCTTCAAATTTCCCTGGTGGAATAGGTTCATACTATAAATCACTCCAACTTAAATTGCAATTTTATTTTATGCATTAAAAATTCCAGAACATGATTCATCCTCTTGTCACTGTATTTTGACATGAATACAACTCCTTCACAATCAGTGGAGCCGGACCAAACTGGGGTGCTGAAACAGGCTTTTAGGCAGCTCTCTTTTTTTCTACGTCCATCTCTAAGCAGTTTCTCCTTTCACTAAGATGACAAGATTGAACTACAAAATTATTCCATTCCATGATGTTTATTATCAAAAATCTCACAATCCAAGTGTGGATTCCTTGAGATTCAACTAAACCCACACTCAAAGCTAAGCTAACCACAAACAGGGCATGAAGGTTAGCCAGTGTCTCTATCCCAAGGTCTTCAGCTGTGAATGCAGCCTGAAAATGAGGATGAGGTTAAGAACCAGCTTTCTCAAGGGACAAGAAAACTTTGAAATTTGGTCTTCAGATAAATAAATTTGGCTTAGTTTTCAGTCATATCTGTCAAAACTACCCATTCCTACAACTGCAGGAGCTGTCAAAATAAGGGTACAGCTGCTATTTTCAGGACATAGAAGCTTAACCTGCTAATCCCTCTGTTTATCCCCATCTAGATTGGAGTAGAAAAGTAGAAATGGATGCGAGAGCAAAATGGATATTATTTCACACCCTTTTCCAAGGGACTCTGTTAGTCTCACCCCAACTAGTCTCTGCTCTGTGGCCTATCATTAGAGTCCCTCCTCCAAGGTGGTGTCTGCAGAATTTTTCATTAATTTACTTTGCCTTTACAGATGCTGAGGTTTAGAGTTCTCTGAAAGCCACGTGAACTTGTGCACTTCAAAAAATCAAAATCAAATCAAGGTGTCAAGCTCTTAGTTGGTGCTTTCTGAGTGTGTGTCCTGACATCTCTGTACCTCTCAGTGTTAGACCAGAAAACTTTAAGCAGAATTGCTCCTTCCTAACAGGAGAAATCTCCAGTGTTGTGATATCAGACTGCATTTACCATATGCCACATTTAAATGCAGATGTTTTCATTGGCACAACATTGATATGAAACATGCTAGGCCTTTGGAAGGAAAAGAGAGAGAGAGAGAAAAAGAGAAGGCAAAACAACCTCATACCTCTAACAAGTTACCTTACAAGCAACCAGCTTCCAGGATCCTGGCAGACTGGGAACTCTTCTAGGGGACAGAGGGGATGCTGTGACCTGCACATGAAATGCAGTCCATCACATGGCAATGCTGTTTATCATTCATATTCCACTCCTGTATGGTTAGTAAAACCCACAGACACTAAAGCTGCACTTTATCAGCATGTTGCTGTTCCTACACGTGACCATCATCAAAGAGCTTTGCCAGCAGCTAAAGCAATGAACAAGAAAAAAAACACCAATAATCCCAGGCTCTGTAGTTTTCTCTTAAACAGCTTTGACAGGACTTCTTGAATGGACAAGACAGCTCTGAAACTTTCAAGATGAAAGCAGAAATACAAGCAAAACTGTCAAACTCCATTTGAGTTAACACCTCTAATAAATATTGTGACCAGAAATACTTTTCCAGAGAAATGCAGGCATGAGACTAAATACATAACTGAACGACATTGCTCCTGGACTGTAATCCCAGCTCTGCCACTGACTTTTTCAGTGATTTCATTTGGGGTATTAAACCCCTGGTTACACCACCTTCCCTACTGGCAAATGAACAAGAGGATATTGAACTTCCTGGGTGAGGCTAAGCTAAGTGGATGTGTTTTGACATCTGTTCCCAAGGCAAGTACCATACTTGAGTAAAATAATCAATATGTTAGCCACATGTTAATTCCTGTCTCCAGTCTGCTAGTGCCAGCAACTCTGCTATTTATTTTAATTGAGAAACTTCATATTCCTTTTTCCATGGGTGCACAAACGATACTACACCTCATGGGAAGCTGGTTCTAATAAACATCTGTAAATCCATCTCATTCTTGATTTAAATCCTTACATCAAAGCAATTCTGCCACCCTAAAACTTGACAATGATGAGGCAAGCTCGTAAGCTGACACCTCGTCATGTTGTGCCTAAACCAGCTGTGGCTGCACTGCAATGAAATCACGAACAGGAGGTGTCTGGACCAGCACTGCTCCACACACATGTGAGTCAGTGTGTTCCTGTACAAAACCATCAGGAGAAAGCAGCCTCTGTCAGAGTAAGCTGCGAGCAAGTTTGAGACAAACCAGAGGAAGAAGTTTTCCACACAACGCAAGCTGTGGAGCTTGTGACCACATGAGCTCAAAAAGGGATTAAACACTTTCACAGGGTCACAGGCTATTAAAATCTCCAGCTCAGAAATGGGCTAACCTTCCAGTCAGTGTTCTGTCAGGTGACAGACCACTGAACACATGCCTTGCTCCCTGATCCCTTCCTTCCAGCCTTCGTTACCAGTCATTGTCAGAGAGAATGTCAGTTTAGACAAACCTGTGCTCTCACCCAGTAGCATAGCCCTTACATTTTTAGGTAAGCTAGTAAGAATTGCTTTTTGGCAAAAAGATATTTCTTCTGGCACAATATCATGGTATATTGTATCTAGCACTGTGGCAGCTTTCAGGGAGCTCAGTACCTCTGCACGCTGTTTATGTTCCCATGTTTCTTGTCCCCACTTGCTGCTATATTTTATTTAGCATGCACATTACAGGGAGTGGGACACTTGTTCAGTCCCATGTTTATTGAATGCTCAAGATGATTCTGTGTAAGTGCTAGACACTAAGGTGAACTGTCAGAGAGCGCCTGTGGAGCAAAACCACACAGGCCCAACCTCCAGCCCCCTCAGTCCATCACCCCAGGTTAGCTGATATGATAAACAACGTAAATAGAAACGACTTGTTCTAAGCAATAACTGTTAAACCAATAAACATCCAAAACTTAGGAGAAAAAACACTGCTTTTCCTCGTTTATCAAACAAGACTCTGTATCTATTTTTTTTCTCCCTCTTCTTAAACAAGTTCAGTTTGTAAAGATTGAAGGAAAACAAGACGTCCTTTCAAATCCCTCCTCTGGATCAAACCTCATTGGGTTTTGATGTCAGTGGTGCATAGAAGGCTGACCACTGCCAGCACAAGTATTTGGCGGCCAGGCTGTTACATAATACAATCCTGTCTTTCACAGGAGAGAGTTCTCTGTGCTACTCAGTGTGCTAAAATTTAACCCACTGCTTTGCTCCATCCAGCCAAAACAACCTTGTACATTTTTCCATAGCACTAAACGATGGCTATTAAAAAAAAAAAAAGGAAAGCTTCTGCTTGAAAAATAAAATACTCAGGAATACTAAAACCACATATAGGTATTTATTTAAGGAAGTACACATTTCCCTTTCCCCACCTCTGACCAAAATCTGCTCTGAGAAGAGAGATGTTTATCCCCAAAAGCAAGAAGGGTATTTTAAAAACTTATACACCTACTGAAAGAAATATACTAACAAAAATAAAAGAAGTGTGTTACTCTCAAACTGTGTCACTGCCTCATGTAAATGTTTGGATTCAGAACTCTGGAAACATAAAATGTTTTCCAAGGCTGTTTACAGTAAGTTTGAGTTTTCAGCTCCCATGAGTAGGAAGAAAATGTCTAACTTCAACTTTTTTTCCAGAATGGTTTTTTAGCTGTTCCTCTGTACCCTGTGATGCTAACAAAAAACAGTATCAGCTTTGAGTGGTATAAATCAGGGACACTTTTAGTCCCATTCATAGTTTCTGCCAGCAAACTGACATGGCAATTTACAGTGCCAGATGCTGACAGGTGATATTCCCACTGAACCCAAGTTTTAAAAAACAAATTATCTTTTCTGAGCCCCAGTATAAAACAGCCCATATAATATCAACCAGCTATCCCTGGACCAGCACCAGTATCTTGTGTTCAGCTCATGAATACCCTCCAGCAACAGTGATATCAGCAAATCTGGGAAAGAGAAATCCCAGTTACGGGACTTAACTGGAAGAAAGGCCTTCAGGATTTGCCTCAAAGGGGCAAATGGAAATGCAAAGAGCCCAGAAGGCCCAGCTTTTCACAGTCAGTTTACGGTCACCGATAAAGATTACCCAATGGGACTCTCTCAGGGAGCTGGAGAAATACTTTGGGGACACAAATCCATACTCAAGCACAGGGTTAAGGGGAACTGTGGAGCAGAGCAGAGGGAAGAGACGTGTACTCGACCCCACACTGAAGACAGGGAGCATGATGTGACCAGCCATCTTTCTACTCCATGGGTAGTGCCAGGCTTCTCTTGGAAGCCCTGGTGCCAGCTGCTGCTGGAAGAAGAGTTTAGAGTCATAGGCATTCCTTTATGGAGTGTGGACACAGGTAACCACAGATCCCCAACACACAGCACATATTGTATAGTGTCTATAACTGATTGTATCCCCTGTCCTGGGCTCCTACAACAGCGAAGACTGATCCTGAAGAGGGGAAGATGTCCACTGAAGCATTTAAGGAAACTTCTATCCATAAGCCCTTCTGATAGGAAAGTCAATATCGGATTTATTATAGTGATTTATATAGTCTGAATTATCCACTGAAGAAGGTTCTCCAACCACTGAGAGCAGAAGCCTCAGAGAAACCAGGGAGACCTGAGTACCAGGAACTGAGCTCACCTCTGGGAACACACCAGTCCGAATGCCCTGGCTGGGAAATAGGACAAGCACAGCATCATCTCCCAATGGAGAGTGGCCAAGCTGACGTGTCACTGGAGCATTCCCATTCAGAGATTGTGCTACCACAGTGTCCGGCAAAATCCTCCTCAGCACAACCTGGAGATCGTCTCTTGGTGCTCCTCCAAACCCCAGCTGAGCCCAGTATGGTTTTAATTGAGCTGTGTGTTTCATGAGTGGCCATTTTATTGTACACAGGGAGGAGCATAAGAGGGGAGAAAGTAGGTGGGAAGTGTTATTTATTTAGCTTTAGGGAAATTTAGTTTACTTAGGAATTTATCTTTTGTTTCCCTGAATCAGGAATCAATTAGCCCACATTGCTCCCTTTGTTTAGATGTTGTGTGTTATGCTTTGCTGGTTGGGAAGTGGCCTAGAGCAATAAACAAACACTTGTAATGGTGGCTGGGAGTGTGATGGAAAACCTGGGGATGCAAACCAGCCAAGCAGAGAGACAGATCAGCCCCGGGCTGGTGAACGGGTATCACACACTCATCCAAACCCTTCAATGCTCCCCTTTCACACACCACGGTCCCTCCGCCGAGGTCCCAAATGACAGATCCTACTCTGAGCACGTTCCCGAGGCCTCGTGCTGCGAAGGCTGCCAGGGCAGGATTTGGGGAGAGGGCTGAGTCCCTCTCAGCTCCGGGAACTGAGCAGCCCCTGTGAGCCCCAACCCTGGCCCTTCCTCAAGCCTGCCCAGTCCCTTGGAGGGATGATACAGCAAAAAGCTGGCTCCTACCAAGTGCTGTTACAGCCAGAGAGCTCAGAGGTTTCTCTTGGCTCACTGGCTGACTTGTGTAACCAGGGTGAGGTGGTGTGGGGAGCACGAAGGACCAGGGGCCAGATCTGCAGAGCTTCGGGGAATGGAGGGGAGCTTAGCTGCGCTTTACTGGGTGTGAGAAACATAATTAACAGTTTGGAGTCACTATGGCTGTGCATGGACAAGAGCTGGGTTATGCAGAAACAGTGACTATACTGAGGGAGCTGTGGAACACCTCTGTGGGCAAGGACATAAGGAAACCTTGAACCAACAGCCCCTGTGCAGGTTCCCTTCCTCTTCCTACTGCACTCAAAAGCAGTACCTTTCTCCCCAATCTTCGAAATTTTCTTTTGGTGTAAAGTTCAACTCATTGCACATATCCCCACTAGGGCATTATTGACATTTTGAATAATCATAATTTCAATGCCATCTGTATGTGATTCCCTGGTATTCACAGGCAAGAACTAAATTGCTTTGATTTTTTACCAAGTAGGCATTTCAGTAGATCGATAGAGAAAGGCAGTACTTGGACAAAGGATGCTGGTCTCTTGTGACATGACCATTCTAGAAACCACATCGCCTGCCAGAATTTGCCACATTTCTGCTGAAATCAGAATATTTATTCTCTGTTGATTATTACAAGTTTGCTTCGTGCTCTCTCTTTGCAATGACAGGTACTGAATAGTAATTTTATGAGAGTCCCTTGGTGAAAATATTACAGCAGAAACATAATTGCATGTCATTTGTGCTTGGATACTATTAAACTTCCATCATCAAATAGAGTGAGTCTTTGTGACTACACATCTAAATGGGGAGCTATTTCAACTGCTCACAATATTTTATCATGCAAACACTACAGGCTACATGCATCACTCAAGGTTAAAGCACGCTGAAGAATATTCAAAAGCTTTGGTGCCTAAATCACTCAAAACCACTTGATGAAGTATTTCAAATCTCACTGAAGTCTAACCTCTCTCAAACCCCTTTTTCCCTCCTAATATCACATTACACACTACTTCAGCCTACAGACGTGTTAGGCCTGAATTTTAAGTCATGTCAAGAACAACTCTGATCAACTTACAAATGTCTATGACCACATAAGAGGGTTTTTTGCATGTAGGATATTGTTTGTTGGTTGAACTTACCAACTTCTAGAAACTTCAGGCCACCAACAGAATCATCACTTGCCCATAAAATAGAAAATATGGCTTTGGACTGCCTTTAAAAACCACATGACACCTTTGGTACTCAATCCCAATTTGGCTTCCTTGGCCTTGCCTGCAACCACACGAGAGGTTAGACTCAATACATTAATTTAAACCCTCTGTCTTCCCTATGATTTGGGAAGAGCTGAACAATACAACCCACAGGCATGTGAACTAAGCATGTAGGTACCATGTAAGCAATCACGTTCTTACTACTACTTGGTACTTACTTGTTTTCCAGATAAACAAGTAGATAGAAATGACCAGACAAAAGCATTTTTAAACTACTCTTCCATTGATTCATCTAAATACTGCAGAAGCACTTTAATCAATCACTGGTTCATTTTTTGCATCCTTGAATTTGGACTCCTTTTCTAGAACGCCCCCTTATAATTATTAGATATGCCATTCTTCTTTGCAGATAGGATGTTCAACTGTGTACACATCAAATGAGGATAAATTCACATCCCAGAAAGTCCACCCAGAGACAGCCTTTGGTTCTAGCAGCTCCCTCAGAAATTAGAAACCAGGCTTTCAGCTAGTCCATCGGCACCATAATTTATGAGCCACTAGTTACATGTATCTCAGGGCAAGGAAGGCCCTGCAAAATCATCTTCCTCCTATTTTTTTCTCTAATGAAACTGTGTGGTTTAATCCTAGTTTTATGGGGAGAAAAAAAAATCACACCTAAATAAAGGTTAACAATCAAGGCTTCAGGCTGGAAGCAGATTTGACCTCTACATGAGCAGCCATTTCTGCAGAAATCTTCAGTGAAAAGACTGGTAAAACATTCAGTTCGACCAATATATGAGGGATAAAACCAAGATCGTTGCAGCTTAAGTGATTTATCACTAGAACTCAAGCTGGAAGCTCAGTTTCTTTGAGCTTAACAGCCTCTAGAGACTGAGCAAAAATCTCTGTACTGCACACTCAGCACATGGAAACACTCCCCAATGCCCTCACTGGGGACTGAAGGGGTGCCAGGACTCAGCTCCTCTTGCCCACATAGAGAATCCCTTGCTCCACCCTGAGAGAGAAAAAGATGTCTCAACAATTCATGAGCGCTAAAAATAAACTCAAAATTAAATAAACAGCTTATCAGGTTGGGACATTTTGTGCTACAACAGACATTTACTTTTTTTTTTTTTAAAGCTTCATTTGGCAGAGCAGCTCATTTCCCAACACGGCCCAGGCACCCTGGGTTACTTCAGAGACAATGTAAACAAGCCAAGTTTTTCAGATTTGCAAATTAGCTACTGCACACGTACATGTAACACTTGCAGAACTATTTCCCAACACGTACATTTGTACCAAGAGCCTGAGTGTCCCTGTGGTGCAGAGTGATTTATATCTGAGGCGTGTGTGCCTGATTCATGTTGCCCGCCCAAAGAGGCCGTGGTACACACCATATATCAATCCTGAGGCTTGTTTTCTTTTCATTTTCTCTATTAAAAAATGAAAGAAAATTAATCAGAGAATAAAGAAATGCAATTTGCCAGTCTCACAGATTTTTTGCGGTGATTTGAATAAATCAAATCAAGATTATAAAGGGCCGAGATCAAGAATAACTATTGCGTTAGAGAACATTACTCTGAATCTGCAGCAACTAACAGAATAGCCTTGGGTCTTGACTCTTTCCTTTAAATACAAGCTATACAGGAGCAGCTTCAAGAAATTAGCACAAGTAGGGAATTGTATTCCCGAAAATATGTTAAGCACCGACTTTTTTATATAACAGCTGGATATTTACAGCTTTGTAGAAACACCACAGTGACCCACAATGTCTCTGGCCCTTGCATGGGACAAGCACAGCTGGAAAAGGAAGACACAAGGAGGTGGCAGCATTGTGCATCTTGTTCAAAGTCTGAAGATGATCACAATCCCTCTGCTGAGGAACGCTAAAGCCAGGGCTCTGCCTACATGGGACGTTCAAAATCAACTCTTGTGCACGTACAAACAAGCATTGCTTGTTCTCATCAAGGGGACGCCAGGTTTAAACACTCCTGAGTTTTGGGAAAGTCTGGATGAAAAACCACATGGCTTATGTCCACTTCTCACTGCAGCCAAGTGCCCAGTCCTGATCTCATTGAAAACAATGGCAAAACTCCTGGAGAAAATCCAGGTTATAACTAGCCAACTGTCATTTTTCTCACTACGTAAGCTCTTATTTTTACTATTATACCTGACTAGACTCTCCAAGTTGTGGGTTTTTTCCCACCCTGATCTCACTTGAATGATGTCAGACAGGGAGGTAGGGAGAGAAATACAGAAATGTGGTAAATGACAAAGCTGGAACCAGCACATCCAAGAAATAAATATAATAAGTAGATACAGTGCCAAGGCTGGATACAGCAGCTGAGGAAAAATGGGAAATGTAAAACTTTCTTGGCAAGGGCACATAGATTCATCCAGCTGAAAGAGGCACATTCCGGCCCACACCATTGTAAGCAATAATTGATGTCTCCCTCGAGAAAATACAGATGTTTGTAATTTTTTTGATTTTTTTTTTTTTTTTTTTTTTTTTTTTTTTTTTTTGACTGGCCAAATGAAATAACCTTGTTGTCTTGAAAAATTCCTCTAGGACTTGGTATTGCAAATGTTACTTCTGTACAAACTGTAAACTTCTGATTCAAAGCAAACACACAATTGCATACAGGAGAGTTTTGAAATGCATTCTAATAATAAAAATGTACTTGAAGATTGACTGATGCTAATGAATTAAAAATTCATTCAGGCTAGATAAGATGCAATTAATAATAGTAACAATAATAAAGAGACTGCAATCAGATCTTTTCTTGTCTGCAACAGTGTCCTCCTCTCTTCATCATCTATTTCAGAATTTTCTTTGCAGAAATGAAACTCATGAAAACTGAAAAAATATTTTAATTCTCTTATTTTAATTGAGCTGATACTGCAGTAACTTGTCTTTTAATCAGATGTTGCTGATTTACAGGAGTGTAAGTGGTTGAAGAGTACAGTCATCACATTCTTAGAGAGGCTTACTGAATTTGGCACCAAGTCCTGGCAACTCCCATTATCTCGGCCAGAGAAATATTTTAACTGAAAAGGCCCAGTTCTCCTCTGCTTTATTTACATAAAACATATGGTAACTGTTGACTTCAGCCCTTCTGATTTTCACATCTTCTTGGGGATGTGGACAGCTGTGTCCTGGGAAAATACTTCAACGTTCAGGTGAAAAAACTTCAATGTTCAAACACATTTTATTACACAGGTTTTCAGTTTTCATAATTAATCTTTCTCTACATTACCCAGAAGACTGATTTGATTGTTCTTCTCTTTTTTCCTTTCTGGCTTACAAGTGCTGTAGGTTCAGTCAGCCTCCTGGCTGAAAGTCAACCTTCAGTTTTTGTCTAGCTCTAGGGAAGATGATAAATTGGGAGAATTTAAAATACTTGAATGGCCCAAGAGTCACCACTTAACCTGTCAAGCTCAGAAGAGAACCCCAAGGCAGTTGCTGGGGACAAGTGTCAAATCCAGATCTGCTGGAAATCCTCCTGGCTTTGTCGAACACTGACAGTTCATACTGGCAAAATTCCAGCCCAGTATTTCAAAAACTGTCCATCATTAACCAAGAACTCTTAGAGAAGGGTGAACCTCTGAATCCCTGGAGATGAAAGATACCTTCTACAGATCAGAGCCCAACCATCAAGAATAACAACATGTTCCTTCCTGTATGGGATCATCACCCAACGCTGAAAGCACACACTCTTCTACAAATAGATTCCAGTCCTTTCTTTGAAGGGCCCTTAGAGGGATAAGGTGTCAGGGATTTACCCAGGTAGATTATAAGAGCTCTGTGTGATCTTCTTTAGGTATTCCATGTTCTCTTTTACTTGCAGAAAGCAGCTTCTTAACAACAGCAAGACAGGAGGATGCAGGTGAGCAGAGGTGGTTTTTCACAATGCCCTTCATTATCTGCTTCAAGCAGTTTCCATGTTTAATCTTTTTTACCTGAACACTTCTCTGAGAAGTCCTCAGTGACCTCCTTCATAAACAATTCTGGTTTTTAATTGATCACAGAGTTGAAAGGTTTTCAAAATTTCTCACTTAAATCTACCTGTGTTTAATTTCACAGTGTAGGTCTTTGCATGCATCACCTATGTCTCTCTCAGACATCATCTTCTCCTGGCTTTATTTTTTTTCCACTCTCAGTTATTCAAGTCTCACTTTTCCTTCTAAGCCTTGTAGGGTATTAAAATTGGCAATTTAAGATGCACTATAAAAATAAGACCACTCCTTCCTTCTGAGAGGACACATGGTTTATTGTTTTCTAAGCTCTGCTGTGTCAGCTCCTCCAACCAGCAATTATAAAATTGAAGCCGCCAAGGTTGGTAAGTCACTTTCTCACTAGAATCTAATTATCTACCAGTTGATCTGGGTCCAGCCAATGTGCCATTGAACACATATGATATTGGTTAGGGCAAGCAGAAAAGTTATGATTTCATTTTTAAGGAGTCTTGTGAATAGAAATGGAGAAAGAGTTGGAAAACACAAGGAAAGCAATTAAAAACCTAATGCAAACTTTTTGTACTGCCAGAACCCATCCCATCCAATTCCTTTCACTCCACACATCATCCATTAGGTCTAACAGACTCAATTTCCATGCAAGCTGCAATGTCCCACCGGTGTAAGCCCTCTGAACTGAGAGTGCTCTTGAGTGTGGAGCTACGTCCACTCTTTCCTTCATCTAGAAAAGTGGCATCAGTGAGTTTCAGGCTGTTTTCCTAACAACATCTCCCAAAACACCACTCTGACCTGACATAACAGATACCTGTTCTCTCTGGAGAAGACAGACTATTCAGGGGATGTGGTTGCTCACACACCAGGTAACCTATCTGTGTGATTCCCCGGCAACGCAAGAAGTTTACAAAGGCTCAACGGAAATAATTTACTTGGGGAAGATCCATTGAGGGTTACTAATTAGACTATCCACAGAAGGCTCATGTCTCAGGGAAAATAGTTGTGTGTTAAAAGACTCCCTAGGGCAGAATATCATGTGTGTTTGTCCTGTTCCTGATCTCCCCTGAGTATGCACTTGGACACCATTAAAGATGGGGTGTTAAGCTGGAGGCCCTTTGGCATGTTCTCAGTACCGCTATTTTTATGACTTTTAAAATTAGGACGATTTACCTAAATGTATCAAGTGCTGAGACAGCACACAGAAACCTGCAAACACACTGGTTTGTACCAAGGATCTGCATGAGAATAGGCATGGGAGGTCCTTCCTGGTTCCAGTTTCCTCCCAGCCTGGTAGAGCAGTGGTTTTCAAATAAGACAAATGGGACTACCTGGATATCGTCGCATAAGGGAACAATGCCAAATTCAGCACAAAAATGCAGCAGCTTCACTTACCTCTGGCATGTTTACTCAACCAAAGCTAGGAAACCCTGACTAAGAAACCAGAATGACAGAACAGGGCCCCTCTGCACAAACAGGCTGACAAGTTTTGTTGACAAGTAGCCTGAATTGGATGCACTTTCCTCTGGTTTTCCTCCACTGAGAAGTATCAGAAAGTAGGCAAAAAATAAAAGCTTCACAGTCTGTCAGAGCACCCTGCCCATTTGTGTACACACTGCCATTTTCTTTAAGGCCCGTTTCTGTCCCTTACATGCAGCAACACCCTGTGTCGTTAATGGCTCTGTCACCTTAGTTCACCAGGAAACGAGGGACTAACCCCAAATCCTTTGAAGTTGATTAAAAGTCTTGTAAAGGAACTTTGAACAAAGTCCTCAGCCGCCTTCAATCAGTTCTTATTAAGTTATACCATACTGGTGGACAAGTGTGGAGCTTGCCTTCATGGATTTAAGACTTTCAGATCATAACTCAAGAGCTGAAATTAAGTATGAGAAAAGCTACTATTCAAGTAGATAGTGAACCACCATAGAGTCGTTGAATGGTTTGGGTTGGAAAGGACCTTACAGATGTTCAATTTCAACCCCCCTGACATGACAGTGATGCCTTTCACTAGATCAAGTTTCTCAGAGCCCCATCCAACCTAGCTTTGACCAATTCCAGGGATGGGGCATCTACAGATTCTCTGGGCACCTTATGCCAGTGCTTCGCTGCCCTTTGAATAGTGAATTTCTTCCTAACATCTCATCTAAACTTACCCTCTTCTACTTTAAAGCCATTTCCCCTTGTCCTGTCATTATCTGCCCATATTTAAAAAGTCTCTCTCCCTCCTTTTTATAAGCTTCTTTAGGTACTGAAAGGATACAATGAGGTCTCCCTGGAGTCCTCTCCAGGCTGAATGAGTCAAATCTCTCAGCTTGTTTTCACAGGAGAGGTGACCAAGCCCTCTGAGCAGCTTTGTGAACCCTTCTGGACCTGCTCCATCAGGTCCATGTCCTTCTCATGTTGTGGGTCACAGAGCTGGACACTCCAGGAAGGGTCTCACCAGGGTGGAGTAGAGGGGCACAATCACCTCCCTCTCCCTGCTGGCCATGCTGCTCCTGAGGCAGCCCAGGAAGCTGTTGGTCTTGTGAGCTGTGAGTGTGCCATGGTAAAGGGTAAGTTAAGGTATGTTGCTTCAAAGGTCAGTGCAGAGTGCTTAAAACTGTGTTTCAATAACTTGGATAAATTCACATGAAACAGTGGTTTCTCAATGTATTGAGAACTCAGTCATTTAACAAACAGGGTTGTTTTCTGTTACAGGTTACTAGTGACTGTTAGGACCATTTTCTTCCTATCACCAAGGGGCTCAAGACACGCAGTGTGGGTCCAATTCCAAACAATCCCCAAATTCAGGGAGCTTGGATCTATGATTTGATTTCAATTCGACCTCTTTTTTTTTAATTTCCTTATGTTTTGGCCTATCTTTAAGCATTACTAGGGCCAGAATAACTATTTCCAGGATCCAATTCAGAAGGAAGCCTCAAGCTGCTAAGAAAGGGGTTTGCCATTAAATTGCCTCCTCATCTTCCAATTTTACTGCTGAATAAAGTCTGGACAGCTGTTAGCAGCTTTTTCAGAGTCTTGATTTGTAGAGTTACAAACTGAACAACTTGTAGCTTGTACATGACTCTTATATCTGAATGCTTGTCAGACATGGTTCTTATTCAACACTGTTAGCCATCAAAAACTGGAGAGAGATCTTCCTTCCTCAGCATGAGGAAACTTGTTTTGCTTTTCTGAATTTGTTGCATCAAAAAGCCTGACCAGCAATTGCAGAAAGTTAACTCTCCAAGGATGGTGAAAATCCTCTACTTATTACTTTGTAATTATCTGAAAGTTTTGGATGAAAATGCCTAGAGTCCACTGTCCACATTTCACCCTGGCTGACAAAGCTGGCAGAAGATCCAGCACCAAGAACAAAAGAGTGGGAAATTATTTGGAAACATGCTAAATCTGGAAGACAATCCTTTGAAACTGCAAAGGAGCCTCTGATTAAGTGATCGCTCAGAGTATTTGTGATTGATTCAGAGTAGAAGACATGGAGCAAAAAGCTAACTCATTTGGGACTTGGAGCAGAACTGAACCCAGAGTAGGGAATTGTCCTCATCCTGAGGGTGCCTTAGCAAGGCTGGAGCTGTGAGGGCAAAGGGGAATAGGAAAGCCAAATATATAAAAGTTCCACTTTTCAAAGAGAAACAAGGGCTTTAATCTTAACTTTTTTTTTTTAATTACCTCCAGTTTATATCCTTGCACCTCTGGATTTAGATCTCAGAACCCCTGACCAATACGACTACACAGGGTTTCACATTACTCACATCCACAGTAACCTGCTGAGGGCAGCAGGTAGGTCTCTTGGAGCTGAACTTGAAATTGATTCAAAACCTCGATTCTAGAAAAGTCCTTGATCATATCCTGGGGTTCACAGAGGAGGGATGAAGTCTTCCCTTCCTCTCCTCTCCTGAATGAGTTACATCTTTGCTCTCCATTTCCTCTCTTTCAGATGACAAGGACAGCAACTTGTAAAGCAAGGAGCACTGCGAGTAATAACCTGGAATCTCCATCCCGGTTCCAGAGGCTGGGTAGGATGCACAACATCCTAAGAATGTTAGGAACCAGATATTCGTGCATACACAGCAGCACATACTACACCATCTAATTCAAAGAAATGTTCACACTTCTTTGCAAACAATTTAAGTATCTTATTAAATGAATTCAAATTGTTGTTAAGTTATGAATAAACAGAGAGTAACTTAAGACTCTCAGAAATCTCAGTTGAAAATAGAACCTAATTTCTCTCCCTAACTTATTTTCCTACTGCAGGAATAACCAAACCAGGGTTAAAAATGCAATTTTTCCTAAAGGATTGAGAGATTTTTAATTTTTTTTTTTTTTTTTTTTTTTTTTTTAAGAAGGAAATAAATAAAAAAAATCCATCATTTAATTGGCTGGTGTCTCCCCATGACAAAGTAGAAACACATTCATGACATGACATGCATTTATCTTCAAACCATTCACTTACAGTCAGTGCCATGGAATATGGATCTCATTGAGCAGGGTGGAAAAAAACCAACTATCTTTTGGAAAGAATAATTTCATTACAATTATGGGTTTTCAAAAAGGCCTGAAATCTGATGATTTCCGAGCAACAGGGCACTAAAGCATTTCCCTCCAGGGAACTAGCTTTTGTTTAGGGACATTCCAGGAAAACAGTCTGGACAGATATATTTTTTTGCCTTTAGGTTTTTTGCAGACTTGTTTCTGAGTGCCATTAATTAACTGAAAAGGCCCCAAAGAGAGCCTATTCCACATGAAAGCAGCAGCACACCAGAGGACTTAGCTCCATGATTAAACTGCTTTTCTGTACTGTTCTGTTTTGCACCTTTCATATCTACCAAATTTCACTGCTGTACGGGACAAGAGATCTTTCCTAAATGAAGTCAAACCTTGCATTTTGCTCTATTTTTGCTTCCTACTCAACCACACTGAGTCAGCCACCTCGCTGTAGCCTTTGGTAACCACATCCGTCATAGCAGCTTCCTTCTACTCACAGCTCTTGTTTCTCAGAGGTTGTCTGCAAGGGAAACCAAAGAATGCCTCTGACCTATTTTAGACCCAAGTGACCCTTCCAGAGAACATGCCAAACTTTCTGCACCTCACTATTGGGAAGGGCCCTGGAGGCTGCAGCATCATTTCTTGCTTTTCAGTTTAACCAAACCAAAATTACCAGGACTAAAGTGAAGAAGTTTCTTCTTTGCAGCCATTTAACCCAGCTACTGTACACAAGCCACTGACGCTGCTTATCTCTTCTACAGTTTTACATTTCCTTCCCTATTTCTTTGGAACTCTAAGCACATAGCAGTCAGCCACAAACTCAGAGATGTAGATTACTAGTTCAAAGGGGACACCCCAGAAACAATAGCAAAAAAACCCAACAACCAAAAATTGAATACCTGTACTGTTGGTCACAACCAAATCTCAGTACCCTTTCAAAATACGAGTATCTTACTTCAAAAGGTGTTAGTGAGCTGACCCTAACTCATCATTAGCTCCTTTATGGGCTGCATCTGCTCCAGCAGACCAAGAGCAAGTTTGCAAACACCAGTGTGCACCAGATTGCTGCTTTTCCCCAGGCCGTGTTTCGTTTCACATGGTGGTGGTTTCTCTTTGACTGGGCAGCACAATGGACTCTCTGTACAGCCAATACACTCAGTTTTTCTGGAAATGGCCATGTCTCCAATACTTTGGCAGGGGGGGAACCAGGGAAAGAGCAACAGCTGAAATCCAGATGACTTGAGTATTTTGCTAACAAAGAAAGACTGTTGGAGGCTAAATCAGACTGATCCTTCCTAGAAAGAGCTCTGAACAAATAAGTACTGCATGTGCATAAGTGCTGCATTAGGATTCAAATGAGGATTTCTGCATAGATCATATATCAAACCTAGCAGTGGAAGGAGTTCATTAGAAGAGCAAAGCAGATGTGCAATCTCTGCCTAAGTGTTCTGTTATTTCCCTTCTAAGATAAGGGGTTTCTGGTTTAAGGGATAGAGTAAAATTTGGAGTTATCCCTAAGATTGCACCAGCTTTATGAAAGGCAGTGAACAGGAAAATGGGGGACATTTTAGATTTGCTCCTTTCTATTGGCTGCAGCCACTTCTTAGTCACAGTGTGCAGCCCCAACCTCCACTTTGCTCTGGGCAGTTCAGATGAATTCCACCAGTGCACATTTGCCTGAATTTCATGCATCTAATACAAATATCAACCCTGAATGCAGAATCATGTGAGAGGGGTGCATGTCTGACCTGGAACGAATTCAAACCCACGCATGATTTTTCCACGGCAGAGGCACATGCCTGGTGTTGGGAGATGATGTAACAAGAGTCTGTAGCCAAAGGCTGCACCCAGGGAACATGCATCAGGCCTCACCCACAAGTACATTTCTTGGTGGTCTGGGCATAACAGCTAAAGTTAAAAGAGCTGATCGGCCATCCCTTTTTCCCTAGGCAAGAGGAGCTTTCAGCCCAGGAGCAAGAGTTCCCAGTCTGCAGAAAACTATTCTGTTTCTTAGACAACAGTATGTAAGTAAAGCTAAAGGTGAAAGAGATATATATATATGTGTGTGTGTGTATATTTTTATATATATTATATATATATATCTATGTGTATATATGTATAAGGTAATTGATATAAATATACAGATATGTGAGCTGTTTGTTTGGGGTTTTTTTAGCAAGATTTAATTATGCAAACCCAGCACCACAGTCTGTACATTAGACTTCAGTCTCCTAAATCACAGGCCTCTGACGCAAAGTGAACATGAAATGTCCCTTAGCTCTAGCAGTCCCAAGTTCTCCTCATTAGGCTTCCAGACTCAAGAGGGCATGTTTGTCCCACATACTTCAGCAGATCTCCTTTCCAGCTGTGAGAAAACAGTGCTGGGACCAGGTACCAGTGCAGTCCCAGTGAGTACTGCCTTCAGATACACGCTTGCTGCAGTAGATGTGGAAAACATGAGCTTTCTGTAGTGTTCACCGATAAATAGGTGGGAGACTCTTTTCCTCCAAAAATCAGAACATTGTTATGCTGAGGTGGCAAAGTTGCTTCTGTGAATCAAACCTGGTCACCTTGTGCAGAAAGAGAAGAAATGGGTCCCATGAACCCTTTCCTCAGGAGGTCTGTGTGTGGGAATGACTGGAAGCCAGCACATATTGGGCAATAGAGATTTTGGGAATGTCCTCCAGCCAGATCTTCCTTCCATTCATGATCTCCAAAAAAGATCCCATGTCCTTTCTCCCTAGACCACATCAATGAAGAGGGAAGTTAAAGCATTGATCGTCAGCCGATGTCCTTTTCACGGGGCCCCTTCATTCCCTGGCAACTGGAATCCAGCTGCAAACACGCCACAGCCCCTGCTGAGAGAAGGGGTTTATGAGCACAGGCACGGTCCTGTTGTGATCAGTGCATCACTGAGCCAGCCCAGGATGTGGGCACAGCTCACCCGACTTCCAGCCAAAGTTCTTCTGCATGCAGTGTTCAAACTGCTATGTAAAAATTACAGCTCCTCGGTTTGGGGCTGCAACTGCCACAGCAGAGCCTTCAACTGACCAGTCTATAAAGTGAGGAACATACCATCAGTGTCCATCCACAAAAACTGGGCTCAAATAACTTCCCTAGTGACAAGGAAGACCTTTGGGGGCAAGAACTGGCATAGGCTCCAGCCCAGCAAGGTGCAATTCAGCTGCCTTCATAAGGACACCCTCCTGTATCATCTGCACCCCTTGGCCTTGTTCATCTCACAACATACATCTGCCTCTCCACCCAACACAAATTCTGCCGCAGAGAATTGCCACCTTGTGTCTTGAAGCAGAGATCTTAGGAGATGTTGAGAAAGAAAACTGAACCATGGAAGACTGTATGACATACTTACTCACAAAGTAGCCAAATTAACCTTTCCTGTCCTAAGGAGCACATGCCCTTACTTGAAAAACTGTAATTTGTTCCACATGGCAGCCAGAAAAGTAAACATGGACATAAAAATAGGTAAAAATCATGTGCTTTAAAATAAGACTTTGAAAACCCATTCATAGAGCCCCTACAGCGTGAGTTCGATGGGATTTCCATTCTTTTTTTTTTTGTTTTCTCCAAATAGCCACATATGTGGCTGCAACATTTCTGTGGAGACAAATACATCTTTATTTTAGTTACTGGAGTCCTCTCAAAAATGTGCCTATAAATCCTCCAGGAGCGAGGAGGAGTCACAATGGAAAGACTGATGGATCCGCAGCACTACCGCGGCTCGCACGGTTCGATTGCCATGACTGCTCCTTTGTGGCCTCGGGGTAGCTCTGTGTCACCAGGCCTTAAATACACATTTTGAACTGTCATATCCAATATAGTGGACCCTGGTGGATAGTTAAAGGCAGCAGAAAAAAAATAGAGAAGCACGGAAATAGGATGTGAAAAGGCTCACTTTTTAAACAAGAGAATAGGAGCTGTTGTTGAACATGGCAGCTGGTGCCCAGTATATTCCATTGGCTTTGAGGTGATAAAGGATTTAATAACGCCGCCTCTATGGGCTTGCTTAGTTGTATGCTCTGGATGAAGAACCAACAGTATTTGGAGGCTCTCCTTGCTCCTTTTTTTTGTGTTCTCAGGACCAGAATATTCTCCAGCAATGCAATTTCCATCTGACCTATCCTGAGGCCAAATGGAAACAATAGAGAGAGATTAATGGCGCAGGAAACTTTGAAGAGAACAATAGCACAATCTTGGGATGAACTAGAACACGTGAAATGTAATAATCTTGGAGGGGGGAAGGCAGTTCTGCAAAAAGAAACGTTTTCCACGGCTTATACAACAATGAGTGTAAAATGAAAACGTGCCTGACTGTTTTGATTTAAAATCTGCTGGCTATAAACAATGATTTTGAAATAACATGAGTCAATATTATTTTTCTTAAAATGTGACACAAGGTCTAAAAGCCAAGTTCTCCTCTGGGTGAGGCTAATACCAGTGTGATCAAAAGCAGAATTCATATTGATTGCATTTGGCACCTAGTGATGCTCACACATGAGACACGGGCAAGAAGAAAAACTCCATGAATGAATGGGTTTGATCTGAAAACAGCAACTGGTTGTTCCAAGAGGAAATGTGCTTTTATTATCAGTATGGAATGACTCCATGGTAAATAAATAATTTGTCTTGCAACTGAAGTAATACTCCATTATACATCAAGGATGTGTGCAACTTTTCCACTTTTTTGTTTCATTTTGACTTTTTTTTCCAGCTTGCTAAGTAGCTCTCCAAGGACCTATGAACTAGCAACTAGAGGTTAAAAAAAAGCAAAACAAACACATCCTAAGAAGTATTCATATTATACAGAAATCCATCCAAGCCACAATAAAACACAAAAACTTCTATAGCTAATCAGCTTAAATTGTCTTTCAGTGTCTGCTTCTATTGCCTTACCCAAAATTCAGCCTTATGAAGAATCTGTGAAGAAAGGTAATCTTTTCAGAAGGCAACCAAATTCTAAGCTCGGGCTATCCAAGAAATCAAACATTTTGAAGAGTCTGGAAAGCGCTTCCATGACCTCTGGAACAAGTCATGCACAGCTCTCTGCGGCATTGAATCCTGATGGTGGATCACTTGGTGCCACTTAATCATTTATGACACATAGCTTCTCTGGTATCTCTCACAAGATCTTCTCATGTGGCTTCTCTGATACCTTTTCAGAGATGCCTTTCTTTCTCAGAGCTGCTTTTCTCTGACACAAGCAGAAAGACAACGAACTGATATCTCTCCATCCAGCAGAACTGGAATCTCCCAAGGTTTCCTAGCAGGACAATGGGGCCTGACACAAAGATCCTAAGTCACATTGCTTCAGAAAAATATGTTTAAAAACAGTATATAGGAGGTTGTAGGCAAGGATTTTCCAGCATGGGCAGTTATAATAAATGTGCAACAAGGAGGGAAAATCCTAAAGTAATTTTAAATTCAGGTTTAAAATACTCCTGGGAAGAGTTATCTTTCCATTGCTCCTGTTGCGTTTGCATAGTAGGGTGGAAGGCTTTTATGTACTTTCCTACCAGCCCTGTGCCTATGCTGAGAAACTCAAGCTGCCCTTCTGAGCCTTTAAGGAGTCAGTGGGTTGGACAGGCAAATTATCTTTAAGAACTCACTAAGAACACTGAGCTCCCAAACGCACCTTCATTTCTACTGTGGTGTCCTGGAGAGGCCTTTGTAGTCAACACATGATATGTAGTCAACAGATGCTATAAAAGGAGCACAATCGTTGTGTATTCCCAGGAGAAATCAGATGATCTGGTATCATCAGTGACATATATGCTTTGCCCAGCTGAAAAGGATTTAGAAAATTCCAAAGTGTCCCAGTTGCATCTGCTATTATTTTGATGACCTACTTCCTATTACCAAGCAAAGATGTAATGTGGATCAAAACAAACAGGAACTCTCCATGTGTCACAGGCAGAGGATGTAATTCTAGTGTTTCCCCTTTTTAAAAATCCAGATTAAGTCTCATGGCTTTTTTTCCTTCATATGCAAGAAAAAGGAGATCATATTTCCCTTCAACCATCCCAAAATATTTCCACATGCACTATATGCAAAAAATGAAAAACAAGTGGGGAAAAATTAATCCACCTCATCAGAGACGTAAAAAATTAACATGAACATCTACAAAACATCTTGAATGCTCAAACATTCTCCTTACTTTGGTATGCACTCCATAGAACAGACCAACTGTTGAGTGGAGCGATCTGTCCTCTGAAGAATGAACAGAGTCAAAAGCAAAGGAAATATCAGAAATGTTAGAAATGTATCCTGCATCTGCACCACCAAAAGCAGAGATTATTAATCCACATTAGAGGTCAGCTGCATGGCAAGGCTGGAAGAAAAACTAGGAAAGAAACTACTCAGCAGCTGAAACCAATGTTCCAGTTTACAGTATTTCCAATTTATTAATACTTTGATAAGTTGCACAGTATGGATGAGCAGACAGCCCTCCTTCTACTTCAACACTTTTAAAGGATGGCCAATACTCCCACTGTAGTACAACCCCTAAGGTTCACAAATTTCATACACTCGTTTCAAAGACAGGGAAGTTGATTTCATTCTCCTGTGTTACTTTTAGAACAGATTGTTCATAAAATTGTACTTTGCAACCATCTCTTCTTTTTAAGGAGAAAAATGTAATGAAGTTTATTCCACAGCAAATTGAGATTTGACTTTACAATCAACCCAGACTAAAGAGTGGGAGAAACACATCTCTTAAGAAGGATAAGAGAACATGGGTAGTAACAGAGCTGGGGTTTCTTTCCTCTTTTTTCATTTCTCATTTGCACCTTGCTTGCTTGAATAAGTCTCAGGGATGAAGCCTCCTTGTGGAAAGATTTTACACTTTTCATACATCCCACTATTCATGCAGATCAAGTGGGGCAGAGAAAGAAAGCAACACCTGGGTTCTTCCAGCTCTCAAATCCCTGCCCCGTCAGTGTGCTCACTTCACTAGCCCAGGACACATCAAAAAGGACCACCTTTCAGCAGCACTGCATCCAAGCTGCAGCAACCACAGAGGCAGCTGCAACCCCTAACAATCCAGCCCTGGGCACTGGCTGTACTTTCAGGGTCTGGCACCAGTAGCAGCAAGTAAAAAGAAGCTGAATAACAGCAGCCAGAGATCACTCTGCAGTTTTGCAGACACAGATCCAGCATATTCCCCAAAACACCCCAGAGAGCTGCTGAAGCAAGAGCCAGCATTGCCATTTCCTTGTGGCTTTGGTGAGGGTGGAGTTGTGACCATTAAATGGGTACTGCTCCAGTGAAGGCCATGATGGAAGGGAAAGGCTGGAAGGGAAAGTGATGAAGGTGGGAACAGGAATCCCTTTACAGTATGTGGGAAGATGGACTTGACATTTACACTTTAGAATAATTTAACCAGTTGGATGCAGAGCCAAGAGGCCACAATGGGTGAAGTGCTAACTTGACACCTAGGCAAACCTCTTGTCTGATCCGGGGACTGCCTGACCTGGGCACTGTTCCCTGGGCTGCAGAATGTTCCCAGCCCCATCTGAGCTCTGTGCAAAAGGGCCTCAATTCAACCAACAAACGCTGGACATGACCAGACACGAAGCCTCAGCAGTACACAGATCCTCAAGGAGAGAGCTTTCAAACAGCACAATGTGGTTACCTCAACATACTTGGCATGAGAAGGAACTGGAGTTGAAGGTGTTTGGTGGTTTTGAAGAAACACATAAGGCCCTATTTCACCAAATACCTTTCCTTTTCTTTTTTTTTTTCATTTAATAGCAGTTTTTTTATCCTGTTTGGGAATGTTATGCCTGCAATGTACAGATTCCATTAATTTGTTCTCTTTTCTATTCCTTGAAATTTCTCCTCCAGCTTCTTTCTCCAGCAGAGGACTTTGCAGACAGACTTTCTCTCCGTACGCCCGGTTTTTTCTGTGAGTAAATTTATCTTCTGGCATTCTGTTTAGCAGAGATGCATGGTCCTTCCAGCATCCACAGTTATACACACTAAAAGAATTAAACCTGTTTATCTTCCAACCTTTTGCTGTGCACTCACTTGATAATTGATGCACTTACATGCTTGGAGATCTGCTCACCCATGCTGGATCTGGATCTCCTGTCCATGTGTGAAAAAAGTAATAAAGTCCAGTGAAGATAGGACACTCAGCCAGAGGCAGAAGTTCTGCCTCTTCCATTCTATTCTAGCACAGAAAGCAGAAATAAAGGAACACTGACAAAAAAATTGAAAATCTTGGCTGCTTTAGAACGTGTGTTCCCTCCTCATTTCTTTACAGCACTTTGGCTTGGTGTTCTCTGTCATGTGAGCAGTGTCAAAGAAAGCCAGATCCTTCTTGCTTGGACATTGATGGTCTATGTGCCAGCAGTGATCCAACTGCCTTTATGGCCCAAGAGCAATGCTTTAATCTTTTTTTTGTCCCCTCAAGCTTCCTAATGTTATAGGATAGATTGATACAGAGCCCTAACCTTTATATATGCCTTCACTCAAATCTTCCTTTTCTGAGGCTGCCACAAAGTTTGAACACAATCCCAGGCCAACTGTTTCCACATCCAAGCATCCCACCCTTCTCTTACGTTTATACCACTTGCCCTGCTTACTTTAACTTTCTCCTGGCTGATTTCCCAGAATATCCTTTGCCTCTGGCAAGATAATTGCAAAAGTGTAAAATACTGTCACCACAAAACTTAGTTATAATATATGCTGTTCTCTATACACCCAAGGGATTGGAATCCTGTGGGAGGGAAGTGCTAGTTCCTGAAGGGTTAATTATCTTTCATGTTCCAGAAATCCAGAATAGTCCCTCCAAGTTTAGCCTTTTGGACTTTTTAAACCTGGGGTAAAACATTCAGGTTTTCTCTGCCAAGAGAGAAATAGTGAGTGAGGGTAAAGGGGGTACTCTTTTGTCCACAAGGAAAAAAAAGAAAAAGTGCTTTTAAGCAATGTGAGTATTTTCACACCTTTTATTTTATTCAATACTTAGTCATCTGCTGAACAGCAAATGGAAAATTTTAAGCTGCTGTCTTAAAATGTTTGATCCACTTTCACTACACTTTTCTTAACTATGCCCTTAATAGAATGAATGTTACCAGCCAAATGCCAGTCAATGACACAGCAGAGACTAAAACCTCAGGTCAGTGACCTTTCATGGGCGCCATGAAAAAATTCAGCCTTCTTTCCAAAATTAGAGGCTGAGGATGATGACAGACAACACAGCCATGCTGGCAGGCAGTGTTTGAGTGCTGAAGCTTCAGCTTTTCATGGAGGCAGTACATTAGCATCAGCCACTCACCTCTCTGCAAGGTAGCAGCTGCCAGTTCCTGCTATTTTGATATCTCACGGGGGCCAGGGACTCACCTCATTTCCCAAGTCTGCCCCAGTCCCCCTGCTACTCAACGTCTGCCCACTGCCCTCTTTAACAGAGTCTCTGTGATAAGGCATCACTGAATTACCCTCTCTACCACTTCTTTGCAGGCAATTGCGAAGCATCCTACCCATAGAAGTGCTGTCACATCAAAAAGGCTATTCCTTCCAATTTGTGTCCATTTCTGCTGCTTGATTCAGGCCATGTTGCACATCTTGGTGACACCAGGGCAGACATTATTCTACTGCCTTCACTTTCACTGTTTTTGTTTTGCATGTGTAGTGGGAAAGAGAAGGAAGGGTGGGTCTCTCAGTCAGCAAGGATCCCTGGCACTGGGGGAAATCTGAGGGTAGTTCCACAGGGATTGTTTGTGTGATCTTAGGATAGGAAGCCAGACGTAGGTGTAATTGCAAGGACAGCAGGCAAGGCATGGTAAAAGTTGCATGCTCTGAGCATTTGTTTTCCCTGTGCCACAGCCATAGAAATCCACAGGGCTGTCTGAGGGAGGGCATAAGGCACCTAGAGCAGCAGGCCCTGATAACAGATAATGGGAGGGGAGCTTTTTGTGAATAACCATTAGTGCCCTCAGCTTCAGGTCTCCTTCAGTGTCAACTCCATGCATTTGTCATGTCTCTCTCATTGCAAGAACAGTCTGACCCTGGTCCCATTATGGTTTCCAACTCCACCTATAACTGCGACAGCATTGTGCCAGGTCTGCCCACAGCCTCAGGGATACTTAGGTATTTTGCCTTTCTTAAATGTGAAGTGAGCTGGATCCTTTGAAAAAGCTAGGTCTGAATATCTCAGATCTTTGTTTGGACTTTAGGATATACTAGCTCTTCTGACATTCCCCTAAGTTCATGGGTTCCTCAAGATCTTTCTTACCACTCACTCCGTGTGTTTGTGACTCCCTGCCTTCAGCTCTGTAAGGCATTCTTCAATGCTGACCTTCCTCCTTGCAGACACATGCACATTCTGGTATTTAAAGGAAAGGATTTCACTTTCACAGCAGAGTAATTGCATTAAAAAAACTTAAAAGTGCTTTCTTTCAGCAGAAATCCTTACTTAGAAATAAAGAGGAACTTCTTATTCAAACAAAAGGTTAAACAAAGAACAGTGATTGCCACACTGCTCAGCAGCAAAACCACAGATCAAATATGATTGAACTCAGTCCAAGATTATATTGATTATAATCACTTGGTATTCACTTTGATGAAATTAAAGAGATTGGATTCTACTCTCAATTATACCACAGGTTTCAGTGAAATCACTTTGAATTCATACTGTTGTCACAAGACAGCACACACTCCAAGTCTGTAATTCTTCCCTCCCCAGCTTAGTTCCTCTCACGTAATTCATGGCTGAATCTCCACTGCTGAGGTTTAACAAGTACTGAATGAAGAAGGCCATTCTTCAAATACACATTCAGGAAAACATTAAGAAAGCAATAAAATGTCCTATTTGGAGCTTGGGAAGGGAAATTACAAAACAATTCCATTAGATGGTAGAAACCCAAGAAATTATTTTACACCCAAATTTTTGATGCCCAAATTCAGAATTGCAAATCACACTAAAGAGTCCAGCATTGCTGGCTGGGCTGATCTAGGCAATGAAGGAGAAAAATGGAGTTTAAAAAACCAACTTGCACACAAACCCCAACAACCCTTATTCTTATTTTACTCATCCACATGAGCAACACAGTTGAGGAGAGTATTTCAACAATCTGTGTAATTTTATCTTTCCTGTGTTCTTTGGATATTATGTGTCATCCCTGTTTGCACAATAGCTGAGTGCCTGATCCTGCTTTCTTTGCCAGCCATACAGACCATAAATCAGAAAGCACAGCTCATAAATCATGTGCCACTGAATACTGAATCAAAGCAAAACACCCACTTGGTAGGAGCTGCAGGACTTCCATGGGGCTGGGGGCAGCTGAAGTATCCCCTGAACACATGGGGATAGGCACAGGCCCAGTCATCCTCAGCATTAAGTGTCCCCTGGTGAGGTGCCTCAGCCAAGCCGTTCCCAGTCTGCGCCTTCTCCTTGGCCCATTCCAAGCCCATCTCTATTCCCATGCTTATTCCATGAACTGCACAGTGCAACTTTTGCACCATGTCCCTGTAATCCAGTCTCTAAATATTGTGAGCAAGGGAAAAAAATGTCCACAAAACATTCAGACCTTTCTGGGTAACAATTTTTGTTTTCAGTGACATGAAGGTTCCTTTCAAACCTTCTCTATGTGTACATCTAAGGGAAGGGAGCCATTCAGCAAACAGCCTAGTTGTGCTCAGTGAGGCACTCCAGAAACATCCTTCTGAAGATGTAACGTGGCCCTGAATGCACCACAGCTGCTCATAACACCCAGCCAGCCAGGCTGCTCATACAAGCACTCCTCAATCCAGACAAACATGAGCTGAATCAGTTTGAACACCAGATCTTTACAACCCCATCACTTTCAATCCCTTCCTTCTGCAAAGCAGGATGGAGCACCTGCATAGACGTTGTGCCACAGCTGAAAAGAACCATGCAAAATGCAGCTAAAATAACCCCATATGGCAGGATCATCAGAAATGGGCTCAGCAAGCAGCCCTCACCCCTTCTCGGAGCTCTGTGCAGCAATACATCCCTGGATGTGGGTGGGGTGGGGAACGTTGCTTGTGCTTTGGGGAAGAGCAAGCTTGGAGTGACTCAGTGTTGTTTTTGGCTCTCTGTTTTTAGAGACATGGGGAGGAGAAGCTAACAACATCCCCAGTGAGCTGAGAAAGAACCTGCAGTGGAAACTTTCTCATTGCCTGATCTCTACTGTCCCGAGTAGTGCTGAAATACATGAACGGTCTCTTAGAGAAGGTCCCAGTTGATACAGGATGGCAGCGGAACAAGAATGATAAAAACCTGGGTGCATAGGAACAAAACCACGCGGCAGTGTCTCTTTCTTCACAGAAACATTTATCAAGCCATGAGCTACACCACTCTCCTGCATGTGCTGGGCCATCCGTGCATAGGCAGCCTTCTACTTGTGCACCCAAGCAATGACCTCGAGAGAGCAAGGCAACTTGTCTGTTGCATATCATGGTAATAACAATTCCTACGATTCCTCCTTGCTCCTCTCCAGACCCTGACTTAAGTAATAAAGGGAAGTTTTAAAGACAGAAGTGCAAGTGCTGAGTAGTGCCCAGATATGCACACCCCCTGCCACGCTGCTGGGAATAGAGCCCACTTGCCACAAATTTTCTAATGCCCTTTTCAAACTGCTCTAAGCCATACAGAAGAAAAAATCAACACTCTAGAAGATAAAACAAGTGAAATTCCCAGCTGCTGGAGCCCTGTTGAAACCCAGGGAGTTATGCAACAGCTTTACAGCCCAAAATTGAATACAAATATTATTTCCATATAAGAAGGCAAGATTATGTTTCCAGTAATATTTAGTAGTATCCATAAGACAGAAAAATCTGTATTTGTGATTCCTTTTCTCCTCATCCCTGGGGTTCAGAAGAGTTTGGATCTCTGGTCTCAGTTCAGTTGTGAATTCAGATTAAGAAAGGACCAAGGCTATCCCACTGGCTGCCCACAGAGGTAAGACAGAGATGTGTACACTATCCACAGAAGGTTAATCTTCATTGGTAAGGGAGTTAGGCTGAGGCAAAGGAATGACTCTACCAGGAAAAGCAGCTGTCGAAACGGTTGGGACTTTGAAGATTTTTAAATCTTTTTTTTCAGGTTTATTACTTCTTTTCAGAGGCTGAATCAAGCCCTGCTCTGCACCCATCTGTCAGTTATGCAAGGGATTCATTTGGAGCTCTGACAGCTTTGATTGCTGGAACACAGACCTTCCCTCTGCCCAGGAAGGCTTCAAAACAAAGAGTTGGTTGCCTTGGGACATGCAGAGACAGGTGCACTTCATCCAAAAATTTCAGGACCAACATTCGGAGTCTTGGAGCCCAGCTCCTGCTGGTCACTCAAGAACAAGAAAATTCCCCAAGAACCTCTTCTAAGCTAATGGCATAGCGAAAAAGACAGGCACAAGAGCAACATTTGGCCCCATCTGGACCTTCCCCAAAACATAACCAGCTGTGGAGAAAAACCACAGCACGCTGATGCTCTGGCCTTTGTGGTAGCTCCAGAAAGAACCACACTGCCTAAAGACCTCTTGGAGCTCCCTCAGCATGCAGCAATCAAACTCATCTGGGCACTATTTTTGTCTGACTGACCTCCCCTGCACACCACGGTTTCTCTGTTGGTGAACACACCACCTCTATCAGCTGTTTTAGCTTCTCTCCTAAGTCCTCTCATAGTGTCCAGGCCTACCAGAAACTTGCTATTTGCTACATCCCATTAAATTTATCAGGATATCATGTGGCAGAAACTGCATGGAAGGTCACCAGCATGGCCAAGACACAGGGAAAGGCCTTACTGAGTTGAGAACTGTCCAGCTGATGTGCCAAGAAGTTGTACCCTATCCACTGGACACCTGGAAAGTCAGTCTCATGCTGACCTGTCTGGTGGACTAGCCCACAGAACTGAAAGACCTAAATTCCAGCTTAGCAGAGCCCAGATCTCCAGCTATGTCCCACCTAAACTTTGATGGGAGTTTTGGAAGCCGAAGAAAGAGAAAAACTTGATTTTCTTCCAAACCTCCTGCAAGCTGCATACCATTACCATAGACATCTGTCACAAGCTGCTGGAGGATTACACATTTGGATGTTCTTCACCTTATATGAGGAGACCACATCTACAACACACACAGTCACTGAACCAAGGTCATCTGTTTCCCCAAAAGCAAGTTAATCAAACTGAAGGTGAAGTTATGGTGGATTACAGCTAAATGAAAATTGTATTTTAACCACAGCGTACCGATTATAAGTGAGAGAACTGCATTTTCTAGAGCACGGGTAAGACCTTTCTAACTCTAGAAATCAAAATGTAATACACCAAAGTACCACTAGCCTTTTGTTTCCTTGTCTCCCTAGAAATAGTATCAGGTACCATCATATTTTCATACCTATACTCTGCACTGCAAAAATCTGCTTTAAGACGGACTGTTTTTCCAGGCACTAGGTAGCCATATCTCAGATAACCCCCGGGACACAGGCGACAGAGAGAAGGATGGACCAGAGGAACTTGGCTCCTGGAACAGATCAGTGTGCTTTGCAGTAACAGAACAAAGGCAGCTAATGGGAGGGAGTTGAAAAATGGAGGTAAACTCTCAACCTGTGTCTGCATCCACCTTGCTACTCAGTTACAAAATTTTGCTTTAAACTGATGATCTATTGATTATGTCAAAGTAAGTGTAGAGTGCCTACAGTTGCTCTGTAACTGGTTGCCTCAAATACAGTGTAAACACTTCAGGATGCACAGAAAAGAGGCTTTCCTCCCCCCCCCCCCCCCCCCCCCCCCCGCCCTTTACTTTACATTTCTTAAATTTGGGGTTATCTGCTTGCTAGTGAGAAAGAACACTAAGTAGCAGCAAGAATACAGTGCCTTCCCACAACTGTATTCTGAAAATGACACTTGTAAACAGTTCCATCAAGCAGAGAACAATAATGCAATTTGGCAGAAAGAATCTTAGAAGCCAAGTTACACAGAGAAATTATGGTTAAAATTATATTAATCAAAACCAGTTAGGAAAAGATGAGAGGAAGACTCTGGCAGAACACATGTGGGATGTTACCAATCAAACTTGTTTTTCTTCCTAAAAGGCAACAGCATTCTTTTTAATTAGCCTCTGTCACTGTAATTCTAACAATAACCCACGGTGCAATTACTATTTGAGCTACTTGAAAACTTAAAGCATGTGCCCAGTTTCTTTAAAAGACTGCTCTGTGGACAACCAATGGGGTTGGGTAGAGAGAAATAAACAGTTTCCTTTTTCATTTCTGAAGCTAAGTTTTATTACAAGATTAAGTCAGATGCTGAGAAGCCATTCTGGGAATAGAAAAAAATTATCTGTAACAAATAAATCAGCTAGCTAAGAGTCAGAAATAAGCAGAAAGACATTTCTTTCCAGATTTAACTTTAATGTTCTCTGTGGAGCAACACACTGCCATTTATGAACCACCACAGAGTTCTGCACATACTACTGCAACTCATGAGCTCACAGCAGGCACACACTGGCATTTCTCCTATTCCTGCTGCTGCCATTGGCACTGAAGAAGTTAATGCCTGTAGGTTTCAATGCTAACCCCAGTTTGGCTAATCCTCTGGCATTACTACACTTTACAAAATAAATGCTTGGCTGAAATGAGATTAAAAAACCGAATGGCATTAACAAAAGTCTGACCTATAAAAACTACTTAAAACATAGAAAAACTGCATTTTTCAGGTTCTCCACTCTGAAACACAGATTGTCCACTTCACTCTGCTGATACAAGCTCAGAACTAGAAGTGCAATACTTCAGACCTTCCAACCTCAACACAAAAATCTTACTGTAACAAAGATGGTTCATTAATAAGTTACATTTTGTCTAACTGAATTTGTACTGGATTCTGGTCTTTGAAGTTGTTTTCTTCCTTCACCATCAAGGACACATCTCTTCATCTGCATCTCTGTGGTGTGAGTTATAGAAGATAGTTAGGGATAACAGGAAAGGTGACAGTTTGATAAGAGTTGCATCGTGTGTAGTGGGAAAAATCTCAGTTCAAAGACAACTGATTAGACCTGCTCTAGAAACACGTATTAAAACAATTACAGATTAAACTCGTAAAATACACCTGTTGTTATCAAGAATCCGTTTTCTATCCTGATTGTGACCCATTTGCTGTGCTGAAATATCTTAGTTGGGATAAAAGTCTGCAATATATTCAAGTTACTTCTCTGTGGAAATGGGTTACTGCTAAAAGGGTCACTGAACTCTTCATATCTTTACTAGAAAACAGAAGGCATTGCCAGAAGATCTATCTGCTTTCCAGCTTTTACAGCGCTTGTCCTGCAGCAACTCATACAAATGGACAGTTTCCCCTTAGACAACGTGATTCTCTGAAATTGAGTCAAGATCTAAAGAAGGGTTTTGCAGTCAGCTCTGTATTTTGAATGTTCACAGTGGTGGCCTTTTCTCCAAAGGTGTGAAATAGCCACTTTCCATCTGGCCACTTTTAACTTCCTTCTATTGTTACAGGAGGACAAGACACAGAGCAAAGTCACAAGTCAGGAGATCTGAAATGGTGGAGGTTATTTGTGCCTGCACAAAACACATCCCCTCCATCCAGCTGGTGAGACATTCCCCCAGGATGAAAATAAAGCAAGCACTATGAGATACAGTGAAGCACATTGAGAAGGATTCAACAGTTAAACAGATAACAAGAAAATATTCAGTGTGATACTAAGTAGGATGTGAGATATCGACCTTCAGGCTCCAGGATACCAGCCAAACATTTACTGCCAGGAATTCAGAGGAAAGTGCCTCTTAGTAAAGATATCATATAATTATTTAATGGGATTTTACACCATGCTCTGAAGCATCTGTTAAAATACTGGATGGAATACTGGCTTGACCAACTAATGTTAAAGAGGGTGGAAGTACTCATATTTTGCCCTACAAAAGAACAGCATGCAACTCATAACAAAGACTATATCAACCATGTTTTACAGCTCCGCATATTCTTGTCATGTGCAGTTTCCATTAGAGGCTAATAGGTATTTTTAAAGCCTCTCAGCTCTTTTACAGAATAGACTTTTTAAAATAGCCCAGCATAAGACATGTGGTATGCTGGCAAACACTGCATATGTTGGCAGCCAGTCGGAGACCACTGCTGGCAAAAACAGGACACCTGTTGTCAGTATTCTATCAAACACGATCATTTTAGCATTGGGAAAGTTTGGAACAGCTCCATGAAAACCTGTCTGATGTCAAGTCAGCATGCCAGCCAAACAGCAACTCAACTGAATTTTCAAAGTGTCATCAATTGACTAATGAAGTGACATGAAAATTTAGATAGGCTCATGGGTGAAACACAGCGTACGTCAACTTGAAATATTTACTTGTAAAAAAGACATATGCTAAAAATACTATTTGAAAGGCACACAAATGTTGTAAACAGGTATTTTTGGTGGAAGCCCCATTGAAAGAAAAGGAATGACTAGAAATGCCTGGTGAAGCAGGCAGAAGAATGCTTTGAAAAAAAAAGCCACATCAGAGATTGAAGTCACTCCTGTTACTAATCTGGGAACTGATGAACAAACAAGAGGAATGGAATAGCCAGGATTCCACCAGCTAGGCCAGTTCTGCGCTTTCATGCTCTCCTTTTCGAGCATTTTTTTTGTATTTTCTTATTGGAAACAAGTTCCAAGAGTATTTGTATGAGTTAGCATGATAGGAGCTTGAGAACTACAGAAATGAACCTGTGAGCTGCTCTGGAGAACAGACACATTTGGCAAAAGAATCTTGCATTAACTGCTGCAGCAAGAGGGCATAGCTCAGTCAGAACAGAAATACACTGGGCACCACACTTTCTATTCCAAGGAATCCCAGAGATAGCACAGTTTATTTATAAAGCTACCCTGAGGCCAGCATTCAGAGAACTTCTCTTTTCCAGGATGTGTATTGCTCTCTTCCAGAGAGAGCCTGAGAGAGGAGAACATCTGTGATTCAACACTAGTGGTTGCAAAACGCATCACCATTAATGTCACTTCGATCTACCATGTATGTGGCACTGCCCAAGACTGCCAACTTTATTTCTAGCATCAGTTAGATCTGAGTTTGCTCAATAAAACTCTGGGTCTTACAGGAGCTGAGCTCATCAAACCCAAGAAGTCTCATCTGAGGATACACTGAAGCACTCTTGAGAATTAGACCTGTAAAATCAGGAATCCCTCTCATAATGAGAACAGTTAGTTTTTGAGAATGCATGGAAAGGGGAACAGCAGAAAGATAAAGCTACCCTATTCATGTTCCCAACAAAGTGAGGGCCTTGATAGCACGCCCATGGCACAGCACATAGTATGTGATGGGAACAGTTGTGTTGCACAGCAGAAGCAGCTCTGACTGCTCCAGGCACTGGATGTCGTGAGGTAGCATCTTTACTGCCATCAGCCTGAACTGATACCCTGTGGATAATATTCAGCTCCTAGATGCAGACTCAGCTTGATAGGTGTAACCTGGGAATGACTTCACTCATCTCCACATTTATGCTGGAACAATCGGAAGCTGAAATCAGTGCCTTTGGAAAGTGATCAAGAAGAAATGCTGAGCAGAAGGGTAAGGCAGTTCCAGAACATGAAAGAAATGGACAGGCATCCAGCACAACATAAAACCAAAAGGCAATTACTTTCCTGTGTTCCTTTTGTCTTCTTGGTTACTATTAATTCAGTAGAATATTAAGGCTCCAGAAAAGATCAATGTCTCATTTCACTAAGCACCGTATAGACATGTGGTGTGAAATCTAACATCCAAAATCAAGTTAAGCATGGCTTTGTTACTCATATCAGCAGAGGCAGCATTTCTCCCACAGCAATAGGCCATCCCTGCCATAAGGTGTTTTTACCTAAATAAGCAAGACCAGTGAAGAAGGGAACAGAACAAGAGGAGCAGACAGAGATAAAGTTCAAAATTCACAGAGCAAATCATCAACAAGAGCAAAGAGAACCAGAACTCCAAACATTGCTTCATGACAATACAGCAGAAAATCCTGCCAAGCTGTACAATATCAGCTGTGGATAACACAGGAGAAAAACCATCCCTGCTGTTAAGCTGGTACTTAATGTCCAAGGAAAATTGCAGAAACAATGTATTAAAGCCATAAATAAGATTACATTAATCCATCTAAGGTGGTGAAGGTGGTACTAAAGGGTAGAGAACATTAACACTGTGGGAACTTGCCAGCTCTCTGACTGGACTTTGATGTCCTTTGGGTAATGCCAGGAGCAGCTACCAGATAAACCTAGCCAGTGTCCTTAAATTCTGCCGTTAAAGAGCTGCCTGAAAAGGTCAGATAAGCCTCTGATTGCATCTGTCTTGACTTCTCTGTGTACACAAAGTCCACTGACTACCAAAAATGTCTGGGGTATTGACAGAGAAATCGTAGTGGATAACATTCGGTTGGTACGGCAAACAAAGCAGCAAACCCATAATCTCTTGGGTCAATTCCAGCTCCAGTGCACATTTCCTAAACCACTTTGGACTTCCATTTGTTTACTATAAATGCAAGCAAGTTCAATAGTGGAAAATACCCAGAGAAGAGGGGCCAGAGAGCAGAGCACAGTCCTTAATACATGCAACCTGACCCTACTACGATTTTCCTCCCTGGCAGCACTAATTTGCTGTGAGTAGACAGCATTTGGATGCACAGCCTGGGGCATAAGGCCCCAAGGGGTGTTCAGACAGCTGTCACTTCTTGGGTACTGCATGAAAGTGCAGGGAGCAGGCCCTCCACAATTCAAGATGATCTGCACAGGCTGCACTAAATGTCTGCACAAATATTACACCACCTTTTTCTTACAGGTACCGTGATAGCATTGGCCTCCACTGTTTTATAATTGACATCCTTTAACTATTCCATGCCCAGTCAGCAGTAATTTTAACCAGGACATTTTCCACACAGCCAGCAGTCTGAATTTTGTACTACACTATCTATCTGCATTCTCCCTTTTTTCTTGTCTTATTCCTTAAGATCTGTCAGGAAGAAGGCAGAGTTAATATTAAAAAAACAGGAAGAAGGCAGAGTTAATATTAAAAAAAAAAAAAAAACCTACTGTTTTCTTTGGATAGGAAAGATCACCATGATTTTCATGCACTTCTATGTATATCCATGAAGGGAAAGGGGAAAGGGGAAAGGGGAAAGGGGAAAGGGAAGGAAAGGGAAGGGAAGGGAAGGGAAGGGAAGGGAAGGGAAGGGAAGGGAAGGGAAGGGAAGGGAAGGGAAGGGAAGGGAAGGGAAGGGAAGGGAAGGGAAGGGAAGGGAAGGGAAGGGAAGGGAAGGGAAGGGAAGGGAAGGGAAGGGAAGGGAAGGGAAGGGAAGGGAAGGGAAGGGAAGGGAAGGGAAGGGAAGGGAAGGGAAGGGAAGGGAAGGGAAGGGAAGGGAAGGGAAGGGAAGGGAAGGGAAGGGAAGGGAAGGAAAGGAAAGGAAAGGAAAGGAAAGGAAAGGAAAGGAAAGGAAAGGAAAGGAAAGGAAAGGAAAGGAAAGGAAAGGAAAGGAAAGGAAAGGAAAGGAAAGGAAAGGAAAGGAAAGGAAAGGAAAGGAAAGGAAAGGAAAGGAAAGGAAAGGAAAGGAAAGGAAAGGAAAGGAAAGGGATGCTGAAAATCTCTTTCTTTTGCAAGTGTTGCTCTCAAGCACCTGACTTGATTCTGGTTTAATTTACACCAGAGGATTACTGTAACAATTGAGTTTCATGTCTAAAGCAATTTAAGAGTGAGATCAGAATGGGAGCTACAAATTATTCCTTTGCAAAATTGTACAGGTTGGATCAGTCTAGACAAGAAGATGCTACTTTATCCTGAGGGTCATTTGGAGACATTTTTTACATTAAGCATCATCCTCCCATCTTTCTTATACAAAATTGTGTCTTTGCTCACGAATTTCCCTCTCCATTGGCTGACCTGTCCCTAAGAGATTTTGTAGTATCCTAAGGAATTCATCTAGAAAAGAGTCCCCTGCCTCCTGTCTTCAGTTTTATCCCAGCTTGGAGATAAAGGGACCTCTTCTGACTTGAATTTCTGGAAAAAAGTAACAACTGCTGCACCAACATGACTCCAGGTTTATTCCAGGGTAAGTGCAATCACAGTTTGTTACCAATCCCGTGGGTTATGTAAATAGGCAGAGTAAATAACAGGTCTGCAGCAAACAAGCCGTGTCCTGTCCTCTGACAGCACAGAGGAAGTCTGAGCACATCTGAATGAGGATGTCCACAAGAGGAACGTGGAGTCAGGACAAACATGAAAGAAACACAAAGTATGTCTTTGCCCTGATACCTCAGTGACAAAGTAGAATGGGCTAAATTCCAGGTGGCTTCGCTGATGCCTACGAGTGCTGGCAATTCTGCTTCCTCCCCAGGAGCACCTGCAGTGAGCACCCTCCCTGCAGCCAAGTCTCAGCTGACTCTAAAAGTTGTGTCAGGGCTCTCCAAACCATGTGTGGTGCAAGAGGGACTTAAACATGAGGTCTGGTCAAGTATTTGGGGATAGATGAACTTGTGGTCCTGCTGTACCTGAGTGCCTACAGACCCTACACTGTCTCACCTCTGCATGGAACACCCCGAAGGTGTGGCTGACCACAAGGACACAAGTTGAGTGAGAAGTTTGTCAGATTGGATCCAAAGATCATACAGCCCCTTATCAGAAATCAGAGTCCCTCACACTCAATAGCTTCTCCTGTTTTTGCCAAAACAGAGCCAAGTCTGCACCTCAGTTCCCTGAGCTGGACTCCCTAACAGATGTCTTAGGCTGATCAAGCCATCAGGACTACGGTGATATCATTTCAGATGGCATCATTTTATCTTTTATAACCTACAGGTAGGACAGGATGCGCACTCTCTCAATGTCTTTTAGTGCCAAGACTGTTCCTGTTGTCCAACAAAAATCACAATTGGACAAGTGATAATGGTTTTAAACTAAAAGAAGGTTGATTTAGATTAGGTATGAGGAAGAATGTTTTACAATGAGGGTGGTGATACACTGGAACAGGTTGTCCAGAAAGGTGGTCAATATCCCATCACTGGAAACATCCCAGGTTAGTCTGGACAGGGCTCCAAGGAACCTGATTTCATTGAAGATGTCCCTGCTCACTGCAGGGGCGTTTGAGTAAAGGCCCTGTAAATGTCCCTTCCAACCCAAACCATTTGTGATTCTGTGAACTGAGGCTCTCAGCCCCGAAGCCCCTCCATTCAGTCCTCTGACCACTTAGAAAGATGAAAAGCTCTGCAAATGCATCTCATTTTTGAACTTTTTTACAGTTGATGCCTCCAAGAAATCCAATTGTAGTGCTTGCCAACCAGACAAAACACCATATGGAAGTGAAGGGATGATGAAAAGGAAACTGAAACCTTGGGGAAGGAGTGGGAAAGGAAGGAAACCTGAGCAAGTAAAACAAAAGCAAACAAAATCCAACCAAGAAACTCAACTAATGAAATTATTAAATAGTAATAATCTTGAACTCTGTCCTACAATTCTCACATTGTTCTCTCTAAATCTGTAGTGTATGAAATAAAGGAAATGGGCTGAGATTGTGAATATAGTATATAGCACAGTATATATATATGCGCAGTGTTTTCTTCCTCCCAACCAAGCTCTCTAATAATCTCAGGCTATGAGATTTTTGGGAAAGAGCATTTGCTGTGGTTGACAACAGCTGAATTTGGTCAACCTCTGGCTGACACAGCAGTACAACATCATTATTATCCTTTCTGTGAAAAGGATGTTTCACCAGAGTAATCTCTAACATTCTGGATTTACTCTTGATGAACCCAATCTTTTCTTGCAGAGTAACTTGAATCTGGAGTGAGGAATTCAAAGACACTCAATACATCTCACAGGAGATATCATGACTTTTTTCTTTTGTTTTGGTTTGGCAGGGCAGGGGGGGATGTTTAACTGTGCCCTGGTTTAACAAATATCACCAGCATAAGCAGGATTGTTCTTGATTAATTTACTAGTATAAACAAAGCTAATTAATATAAAACATATAAGACCCGATTTGCTTCTCACATGGGGTTGTTCTTTAACAACAAGGCATGGCAGCCTTCCACAGTCACAGTATTAACTCATTTCCTTTTTGGAACAGGCTGGTCACACCTATGGAGACTGGTGCCAAACAGCACTGACTCCTGAAGCCAAGGAATTGTTTGGGAGAGCGCTGGATGACCAACAGCCTGCCAGGGACAATGCCAATAATATAAAGGCACAGGTTATTGAGTTGCCATCTCTGAGAACATTTCTAACATGCTTTAGCATGGATAAAGGCTTAAGGGCTTAAGTGATTTTTCTCCTGCTACCACTGTGTAAGTACCTATGCAAAAAACCAGAGATAATGTCCCCAGTGCAGGAGAGTGTGTGTGTATACAAACACACACAAACATAATATTAGATTCTCTACCTTAAAAAGTCAGAAATACTACAGAATAAGTTGTTGCATTTGATAAGCTTATGTGTAAACACTGTACTTTAAAGACAAAACTGTTCAAAAGTAAACTCCTAAGGGCTCCACATAGCTGGGAAGATTAAAGATATTCAATATACAGAAGCATACATTGCCCAGAATTGTGTTAATCCACAGTCTAAAATAAGGCAGTTATGAAATGTTCAGAAAGAGCTTTCACGGCTTTCATGGCATTCAGCTGATACAATGATGGATTTTTTTTACTTCTGTGCAAAAGCTGTTATCCATACAAATGTAGAATATGTAGGGAGTCTTGGAACACTTCACCTGTGAGACCAGGTAACCAGTGACTGAAAACACATATTATATATTTTGAAGCATTTTGAAACTATAGATTTAGGGCAGGACTGTTGAATCCTTACACTTAAAACTCATCCTCACTGCCTGCCCCTAAACTATTAATAAATACTAAAGGACAAAAGAACACAGTTTGGCTTCAGTCGACTGGTGAAAATCTGGAGCAACTCAGCTGAGGCCAGCGTAACTGAGATCAGAACTTGGCCCAGACTCAACATACTAAGCCAAATTCATTACCACACTCTTTCCCTACATGTCTGCATATTAAAGAGTATGCTTTTTTGGGGTTGTTTTTTTGTTTGGCTTTTTTTTTTCTAAGTGCACACTTCAGCCGGTCTAAAAGTACATTCTGTAATTGTGACAAAAATGCCAACTGACGTAAAGAAGCTCCACAGATTTAATAATATTTTGCTTGGAAATGGGTGTAGAAATGCATGCATTTTCTAATCCAATGTGCCTTGGCTCTGAGCTGTAGGAAACACCTTTCTGAGAAGCAAGGAAAAGGAAACTTTTCTCCCACATTGCAAAGCTTCAAAGATCTCAGCAATGACAGTTATTTTTATCAACTTGGACACTGTCTTAACTGCTCAGATGAAGAAAATTTAATCAAGATAAACAGATTAAAAGCAGTCAGAAATGAAACCAGAAAATTTTGAACACACCATATGAGTCCAGTGTAAAAATCTTTCTTCTTGCCACTTTTTACTTTTATCAATTATATCCTTTTTAAGCCCAGCCTGCCAAGTGTAAGAGCACTGAATAAAAAAACAAAAAGGTAGTTATCTGTCTGCATCTTTGGTCTTCTTTGAAAAGACAAAGCTAAAACCTTGCCAAGTTCTGCCCCCACATAAACAAGTTCTTTGCTAGTTGGTCTTGGTCCATATTCATGAATGTGGGCTGTGAAAAACCTGGGCACAGCTCCGAATCCAAATCGATCGAGGGGAAGGGGCCACACACAGCAATAACTGCAGCAGACAGAGAGTGAAAAGCAGTGGGGAGAGGGGAGGGGTGTCTCATCCCTTGGCATCACCATGTGCATCCCTGCGCACCATACTGCAATCAGACTTTTCCTACACTTTAAAGCACTAAGACAGAGCTATACCAGACAGTTATTTTGGGTTCAGACAACAACTGAAATCATAATCCAGCTCCCAAAGCCAGCATACAGCTTTCTCAGTAGAAGGAGAATCATTCAATTTGTCTCTCCAAGAAAAGGACAGAATTTATCTCATTTTTCTCTTGTGATACAGTAAATTCCAGAGGGGACAATTGGTACCCATAGCAACGTCAGCTGAAGAAGCATCCTGGGCAACCTGAAAACAATTGGATTTAAGGTCAGTTTGTCTTTTCTGCTCTATTCCTAGTTTCTCCCATTGCCTCAAGGACTCACCTTCCTTATGCAGACACCCTCAGAACATACACTCCTGGGGCATTCATATATCTCTCCTTTATCCATGCTCTGTCCATGTAATAGCTGTGGAGGGCCCCCCTGCTCCTCCCTTCCCATCATCAGCTCCCAGTCTGGACTCATTACACTCATGGAGTGGGAAAGATGACCTGTGCCAGAGCACCATGGAACACAGGTACAGACTGACACCTTCAAGGTGTGGGGGAAATGGAGGGCAGAGGCACCAACCCTTCTAATGTTCCTCAACCCCAGCTGCTGCAGAGGCAGGAGGAGATGCACCATGTGGAGCAGGACCGTGTAATTCCTGATTTGTCTGAGGTAAAGGAGCTCTTTGCTGCTCAGAGCAGCTCCTGAACCACCCATTGCCAAAGCCAGCAGTGGGCCCTACTGTCACTCCTGGGGCAAGCCTGGTCCATGTTCATGCTGAGTCGCCCTCACACAGCTGTGGCCTCAAAAGTCAGCACTGGTGACTTCTACATTCACTTGAAGGCTGGTCCTCACTGCCAGATGTTCTCAAAGTGGCTGTGGAATAAGTTAAGTCTGGCCTTAATAAAGCCTATTGATGCTGTCTCATTTAGCAAAGCTCATGTTTATAGGGATTTATTAGGCACTTAACTGCATGAAAGAGGAAAATAGTTGCTTGTAATTTCAGTTGCTGCGTATGGCTCTCTGACTCAGTGGCCTCCGAAAGCACACAAATATTTTCCAATAAACAAAGAACTGGTTCAAACTGCTGCTCATTGAAAATGAGAGACTGAACACAAACACATTTGATTCATAAGCTTTCCCCTCCCCCCTCCCCCCCCAAAATCTGGAACAGGTACAACATTTTTTTCTTTAACTCTGATGTGACTAAAATTTTCAGTTAGGATGTCTACACAGGGCAGTGACTCCTTCAGGCCTCAAGAAGTCACTGATTTAACAAGGGAGTGAAACACAGCATTAAGCTTGCCATGATATTAATCTCAAAAATACAACAGCACATGGTCATTACTTTGACCCTTGCTACTAACCAGCTTCGGTGACTGAGATCAAACCAGAGACTTCTTGCATGCAAACATCTTTCAAACAGAACCCAGGTGTGGAACTATCAGCAAGTATCTTCCCTGTGTAGGTCAAATTTGTGCATCTGTGCACCCACATGCACAGGACCCAAAGAACTCCCAATACCAGAAAACAACTGGAAATCATAAACCCAGGAAATAACTAAATAACTGAGCCACTGCATGAGATTAGTGACTAGGCTGGATAGGCAAAAATCAGGAAGTCAAATAAACTGGGCCATTCTGCATCAAGAAAAAGATGTTCCACTATCATTAAGGCTCCCTGCTTCTTTGCCAACAGTGGCAGTTTACCCAGCAACTGCTGTTTGTTTTAGTTTCTCAGGTTGTCAGAAAGCTTGTTAGAATGTTGTCAGCTGGGCTAATTTCTCATATTTATTATGCAAATAATTTTCTAATTGTTCTTGCTTTGTAGCTGGTTCTCTACGTTTCTCTTCTGACTACAGAGCAGCCACGGCACAAACCAAAATGTCAAATTATTTGTAGTCTGGCATACTGAATTGTGCTTTCTCATCAAACAGAACTCTTGGACTCGAACTGGTAGTTGGTGATATACATAGTGAACTGCATCTTCTTCTCCCTCTGTTTTTGTATGTGTGCCTCTCAATATACCTTGAAATTTGCGTTTAAAGCCACTGAAAATAGTCTGAGACTCAGAAAGTCCATCACTCTTCCAAGGGAATTATCCTTAATAATTTGGGGGGATGGAGACCTGGGTCTTGTATGTTTTAGTTTTTTAAATAATCATTCATTTATTGTTGAAGGTCTGTCAGACCTAAATAAAAAATCATTGCCCACAGGTTTTACCCCCTTTTTTTCCAATTCTGCTCCCCATCCACGAGGTCTTCATGGTACTTTACTGACAACTGGAATTAAACCAGAACAGCACCTTCATAGGCCATCTTGCACTGTCAGAGTACAGTTCCTACACATGAAATATTCACAACAATTGATAGAATAAGCTGTTACAGTTCAGCATATCAGTGGGTTTAAACATAAAAATCAGATTTAGAGAAGTTCTTCACAATGTGATACTCTGGGAATGAAGGAACTACAAACAAAGCAATTACTAGCACTATGGCTCACAGGATATTTAGCAAGCCACATTAACACTGGTACAAGTGCCTGCTGAACTGACTCTGGTGTCCCTTAGGAATGGATTTCTGTGTCTGTTTGCTCTTAACACTACAGGGCATCTGTCCAAAACTGTGTGCTAGGAAGAGTGTGCACATTTTTGCATCTCTAAGTTCTCTTTGCATCTCTTGTCTGTGTCAAAAGTTTTCTTCCTGAACTATTTATATCAATTGTCTCAATTCCTATCTATTTATTGGTTTATTTTTAACAGAGGAATTTGAAACTTTGTTACAAACTTGCTCATCACATAATTGAGGTAAGTTGTATCTTTCCTCTCTCCCCTGTTCTCAACAAGAAACAAGGTCTCTACATCAAATTTTGTGTGAAAAAGTTGCTCCTTAAATTTTTTTAAAAGGAATCTTCTGGATCCAATGCAAAAAAATCTTTTTTTTTTTTTTTTTTTTGACAGAAGACAGAATTTCCTCCTCCAAATGGAAAAATTTCAAAACTCACCACAGCAATAACATCTTAACTCTAGATGGGGAGAGATCTTATTTCTCTGGAAATACTTTTCTCAGAGGATGAGATGTTCAGCACAAAATGAGAAGTTATATTGAGAAAGAAAACAGTGGAGTTCTACATGCAGCTTCCCACTTACTTGCATTTAAAACAAAGAAGAAAAGTTGCTTTTGTACAGCGGCCTTTTCTGTTGAGAAACACCACTTAGAGAAACAGAACCAGCTTCCCACCAAGCCACATACATTGAACAGTTTCAATACAGAGAGCACAAGAGAGGCTCAAATATGATCTGCTTGATGAGTGATGCATTTGGCCCTGCTCAGAGTTTCTTTATGTCCAGTTTATTCCCATAACTGCTGGTTTTTCAGGCAGCACCATTACCTGGGAAGGAGAATGGTAGTAGGAGACTGCAGGGACACTCCTCTGGGTACCAGGAGTGGTATAAGCTCCCAGCAAGAGAACACATCCTTCTGTTCACATCCATTTCTCACGGGAAAACCAATACCAGAAGTATTTAAACCTCTTCTTGGGTTGCCATATTATTATTCTTAAGGCCCTCCTTGAGCTTCATAATCTGTAAGTCTTTCATTTATTATCGATCAGCATATTAATATAAGATTTTTTGCATCATCTTTGGCATTATGTCAAGATTAAGCATCACACACAACCTTGAGGGAAGACCGATACATGGAGCATAAGGCTGGCAAGACTCAAGTGTTTCACACATTGACTTTTGGGTTTAGAGGACTGTCACCATGAGGAAAACTCATTCAGTTATTTAGCATTTGTCCCCTTTCAGAGATTACAACAAACTGATTGCTTTACCATGGACTATGAATAATAGAAAGCTGTGCTACATTCTGGAAAGTCCTTGATCTCATCTGGGTCCAGATCACACACTTGACTCCTATTGTCAAATAAGGCCAATAAAAGACAGTTTTGCAAATGTCATTATGAACATTCATTTTGAAGCTTGTGATCAGCTCTGTCTTGTGATTATCAACAAGTTCCAGCTTCCACTTTAAGAAGTCAGTGTCTAATTTCAGTGTCATTAGAGAACAACAAAATCCCATGGTACCCTTAAACCCCAAATCATTTAAAGACTAAGCCACAGGATGCAACATTTAACTCTTTTTGGAGAAAAATACATATTTTCCCTGCGCTTTTGTTAAAATCTTTTATTATTTTCTTTTCCTTCCTTGCAGAAAAAATATCTCCACCAAAAAAAATTTGACGTCAGTAAACATATTTTGAAATATTGAAAGCACCTCTGGATTCCAAAAGCTAATTTCAATTTTTTTCTTACAGCTCCTCCATAGTTTTTCATTAATCAGTGTTCTGATAGTCAAGCCAGCAATATTTAAGGAGGGCTTAGAACAACATTTAAAATTTTAACTACTGCTGTCCCATATAAAAGATTGATGTGTTTTTAATTTTGCAACACTCACTGTATAAATGCTGAGGTTTGTGTAATAGAATTAGAAACATATTCTAATTTAAGATCTCATAGTACCTGGGAACCATAGCTTCTAGAAAATACCTTGTTCTTTTGTGGGAAAAACTGCCTTCAGATTGAAAAAAAACCCCAAAAAACTGCAGACTGATGTGTCAAATAGCATTTATTTCCTCTCCTTTTCTGACGCTTTGAACTGAAATCATTATTGTAAACTATACTTACGCTTATTGGAGTAGACTTACTCTTAATCGAGCAAATCTGTCAGTGTGGATTTCACTGACTGGGAATGGCAGGAGAAGCCTTGAACAGCATAACAATTGGGCTGCTTCTGCTTTGAGATCACACAGACTTAGAAATAATATTTTCATTTATTCCCATGGTTTTGAAGAGCCAATATTCCCCTAGAGAATAACTAAACAAAAATAAAAATCTGATTTTTTGATTCTTTGCATAATTCACCCTTATTTATCTTAATACAATTTTCTCTACAACAGCTCAGCAAAAGGGACTAGTCTTACACTTACCATATGTTCCAAATTATCACTGTTTGAAGCTTAAGTGGCAGAAAGGATGAAATTAATTCTTCTTTCCCTTAAAAAAAAACACAAACTGACAGAAATAAGAGAATTTACTGCATCTGCTTCCAGTCTCAAGTCCACCTTGTAAAGTTCAGTACTTCAGATTCAGTTCGATACCAAAAGTGAAACATGGGGACAATAATGGCATATAAAATCTTAATAACAGTGAACTTATTTTTAACTGTATTGTGCTAAATTAGGCTGGGAAAAAAATCAAGTCCTGAAGAGGTCCAGATAAAGTCAGAATTCCAGGCCTGGTAAAAATACAGACATGAAACAAATTTTATATCAGACATTGGCAACAAGTAGTCTGGTCTCCAAACTAGTTCAGTGGATGGCTCAGTCAAATGTTGTACGAAACTGTCAGGTTTATACTGCACAGATCAGTTGAAAAGCTTTTTATTTACAATAGGAGTTTGTATGCAGCTATGCCCTGACATTCTTTCTAGAGTGCTTTTGCAAGCCTCCCCCTTGCAGAAATTCCTCCTCTACCTTAAAAGCAATAAAGAGCAGATTGTAACCAGAAAGCCAAGAGTGCTCCAACCAGCTGAAAACACAGAGGGGAAGTAAATATGGGATTACGCAAATTACAATCTGGCCAGGGGTCTGGGATCAGGGTAGAGCTCCAAATCTCCAGCTCCATATCTGCTGATCTCATCATTGCAATTCCTCCCACCTCCCCTAAGGTCTTGCATGAAAACCAAAAAAAGCAATAAAGAGGTCATAGCCAAAACACATGCTTATTTCAAAATTCTCAATGCAGCCTTTAGATAAACAGTTCCTGTAGACACTACTGAAAATTCCTCTGCTACAATAAGGAAGGAAATGCAAATATTGGACTCTCCAGTATCACACAGAGTCATCCAGCGACTTCCAAGGTCCTCAGAATGTTTTCCCCAACTTCTTCTCAGGGCAATCTTTCTTTCCACATCCTATAAAGAGTGAGCAGGCACTTTGAGGTAGCCAAAAGAAGTAGTTCCAACTCCTTAAGAACAAGCACCTTGTTTCAGGGAAGCTCCAAGGTAATTAGCTTTAGCAGAGTGGCAAGAAGGTCCCATAAACACAAAGGAAGAGGTGGAAGGGAAAGGAGGGTTCAGACCAAGGGGGATGGGCTGCTTATGCTTAACCCAGAAAAGGAACCTATATAAATTATATGTGTTTGATAAATAGCCCCACACATCGCTAAAGAAATGCAGCCATGGTGAAAGGTGAGAAGGGTAAGCAGCTTTCCTGCTCCAAACAAAATGATCATTTTCTTTCTCCTAACTCATGGCCTAGTGTGAAAGGAATGCAGCTGTCTGACATCCTGATGGTTTTGTTTGTTTTTGCAACAGATAATTGCCCTTTTAAGCTCCACTACCTCCTTTGTGTTATTTGTACTGTCCAGGGTAATGCTCAAGGCTACCAAGACAGAAACTCAAACAGCTCTTTTTTATAGCTATTGTGAGCTGCAATGCAACAGCAGAGAGCACTGCAGCCCTACAGCCTACATCAAGGGTCCCCAAATCACCCACCCTCAGTTTTCATTCTACCATCTCTGCGAGTCTTTCCCCAAGTTCCATGTTGCTGCACCTTCACCTTCCTTGAAGTAGAGGTTCCAACCATCTGCAGTGGAATTAACAGGAGAGAAGATATTCTCATTTCCTACAACCCTCTCCAGAGCTCTGGTCTGCCAGAAGAAACCAATCTCACCACCAGAAAGGGGACAAGTGAATTGAATCTGCTACGGAGATGGTGACAGTCAAATAATTCCCACCTTGAAAACTTGAGCTGTTGCTCTTCAAAGTTGTGGTCGGATCCAGCACCTGTCTGCAACAGCCCTTACTGTAACAAGAGGCATCTGAAAATGCTTTTATATTTAGTCATAGCATAAACCCATAAAAAGAAGCTCAATGGTTGCCATTCCAGGAGTTCTAACTTAGCTTCAGATCCAGATAAAATATCTCTCTTATGGGTAAGAAGTGATTACAAAAGGCATCTATTTATGGGTTCTGTGACTCGCAGTCAGTTTATTGGAGCCTAGTTCTGGGCCCCTCACTTCAAGAAAGACATGGAAGTGCTGGACAGTGTCCAGAGAAGGACAACAAAGCTGGTGATGGGTTTAGAGAGTCAATCCTACAACAAATGGCTGAGGGAGCTGGGGGTGTTTAGCTTAGAGAAAAGGAGGCTTATCAGTCTCTGCAACACCTGAAATGAGGCGGAGGTTGGTCCCTTCTCCCATTAACAAGTGACAGGACAAGAGGAAAAGACTTTAAGCCATGCCAGGGGAGGTTCAGTCTGGACATGTTCACTGAAAGTGTGGTTAAACACTGGAACAGCTGCCCAGAGAAGTGGTGGGGTCACTACCCCGGGATGTGTCCAATAAACAGCTGGACAAGGCCCTCAGTGGCATGGTCTACTTGACAAGGTGGTGTTCAGTCAAAGGCTGGACTCCTGATCTTGGAGCTCTTTTCCAAGCCCAGTGATTCTGTGTGGGTCCTTTCTCAGGAGCCAGCAGTCCCTCCCGAAGAAGGTCAAGTTTCAGACAAACTCACTCAGAGCCTGTAGCAGGGTTTTGGTTTTGCTCAGTTTGGGGTTCGTATTATGAGAGACTTTAAAACAAGAGGTCAGATTGAAGCTGTAGTTTCCCAGACATTTCCAGCCCCCCTTCCCTCCACCACAGTTACCCCCTCTTCCCCCCAGGATCTGCTGCAGTATCTGTGGCACATCAAGATGGATGAGGTGAGGGGGATCCACAAGCGTTAGACACATCAGCATCACCACGACTTCCTCACACTTTCCAAGCTGCTGAGCAATGTGAAAATCAATCAAAATAGGACAGCTGTAAAAGGCAATCTGTATCCAGGAGAAAACAGCTTGGTAGGACCCCATGACCTGAATCAGGCAATATTTTGATGGCACGAATTTAGCAGCTGGGGGGGGCATGCACTACATACCTAATTTTTTTTTTTTTTAAATACAACTGCTCTGCCTCTCTCTGGTTTCGTGGGTCCCGTTGTTTACCCAGGATGGGACAAGGAAGACCTGTGTCCTGAAGCCCAGAAGTACGGCACAGTACAGGAATTAACTAATGTCCAGGAAGGCTGCCTGGGCACACCACTGCTCCGGCTGCATGGAAGAAGAGATCTGAGCAGGAGCATCGAGCTCCTGGTTGTTCTAGCCTGACCTGCAGGATGTACTTGCTACCTTTCTCCACAAGCCTTTTCTTTGTGCAAGGACTTCATTGCAGCATCCTCAGGCACACCTCACATGTCATAAAACTACTGTCAACACTTTGTTTCTGACACAACCATATTTTGGAAGGGGTGTTGTTGGGATTTTTGTTTTGATTTTTTTTCAGGTTGGTTGGTTTTTAGGTTTAGGGGTTTCTGTTTGTTTGTTTTGCTTTTTAAAAAGGAGGGAAGAGAGAAACAAAAGTCCTGCTCACACTGCAATTTTACTGCTCCAAATGTTTCAGAAAATTTGCCTGTCAATTTATTAAGTATTAAATATTTTAATTAAAGCAAGCAAGGTCTTCCATCGTAAACCTCTTACTTTGCATTATTTTCCTCCTGATCAAGCCTTCGTCAGACCAAGACAGAAATAGAGATTAAATTCTGAAGTTAAAAAGGACAAGAAATATTTCTTACCACCCTACGCTTGCCTGTATTTTTGCCCCTTTTTGTTTAGCTCTGTAGCTGCATCTTATCCTGGTCTAAACCATCCTTCCTTTCTTTGTCCCCATTCCCTTTTACAGCTACTCCTGCGTAAATCAGATTTCTCTCAAATAGCTTCTGTTAATCTGACAGCTCAGCAGGGACTAACCCTGTCACTTCCTGCCTAAAGATAAATATCTGCTATAGCATAAAAACTGAATGAGAAGGAAGGGATGCTCTAGGTCAACAGCTATCTTTGTATCACTGAGGGGGTGGGGACACAGGGGAAGAGTAAAAGCACCTCAAACAGTAACTTTGCCACCAAAATAACAGCTCTGAGATACGGAAAAGAGGTGAACCATGTCTGCCTATCCACCAGGCCACAGCAGACCTGATGAATGTGGCTCACAGTTCCTATTAAAGGCCAATGTGGATGTTCCCTATTTAAACCTTCCAAATTTTTCTCATCTTGACCATTATTACTCCCTTTTACACTCTCAGTAACACATCCAGTCATCTCTCATCACCTGAACAGTAGTGATCTCACAAGGTTACAAACCCTCATGTCAAGAGGCAATAAGCCAACAGAGAAAACATAACTCAGTCTATAATCCCTTCTGCCCTACACATACATCCACTTCCAAGTCTAACAGAACAGTTACATATCCTCATTTCTTCCTCACTCCTCATTCTTGATGCACTTTTCAGTGATGGAGGCAGGAGGTGAGAAGCAGACAGGGTATTGTGGGAATTTCAGGATGGGTGTTTAACACCAGCTGCCCCGTGTCACATCACAGGTGCCACACAACTCACATTCAATCTCCTGAAATTGTCAGCATGTGCGTATCAAGAGAAAACAGAAGGAAGCCCAGATTTATTATGTTCAAATGATCACACTTAAGGCACATCCAAGCTTGACACATGAATTAGGAATGACAGGAGCAGCTGCTGTAAAATACATTTAAAGAATAACACATAATTGTGATCGCTCATCACACATTTTCTCCAAGTAGCTGCATTTGCTGAAAATCCTCCTGCTTTTTCATTCCCCTGGCAATGGGAAGCTTCACTTTCCAGAGGATTATCTGCACCATTAGCCAACCTCCACCAACCAGGCACAACTAATGAGAGCAATGCCTGGAATACTCCCCCCATCAAGAAACCCAGGAGGTGATTATTGATGTATTTGAAGAAACACAAACTGACTCCAGACTCAAATAATAGAGCAGGAAGAGCAGCCAAACTACTCAGGTCCACTGTGAGCACCTGGCTGGTCACCGGCGTGGCTGGGTTTGTTCCCTGATTTCAGTCTTTGCTCTCTGTTCTCACACTCAAACTCACACTGATGCTGGCCTGGAGAGATGTGGGAGAAGCAAAAAAGCACCAAAAAAGCAACATACACAGTCAGGGATGGGGTTGCAGGTTCACAAGCAAGTGCTGCCTGCTATCACACACAGACAGAGAAGGTGTTGCTGATGGCAGCCAAGCAGAGGTTGAAAGATTGAGGGACATCCAATTCCCACCACAGCAGCCTCCAGCACATCCTGCCAGCCTGGGCACAGCTTGAGGCCAGTGCTCCAAATACACATTTGCAAATGTCATACACTGGGAAAGATAGTGTCAACTTCAATTTTGGTTTGAGAACCAAGGAATCGAATCCTTGGTTCTTACCAAGAACGAAGATTAGAGAGGTTTTAAAATCTGAGGTCATATCCTAGAAAATTAGCAGCACCTTCCATCACTAGAAAAGATGGTCAGAGTTTTGTTTCCACTCAGCTGATTTCAGCTCCAAGGAAGATGACTGTGAAATTATATCGTGACAAAAACTAGAGCCCCTGAGCTGGGCATTGAGAAAACAACATTGAGCTGCAGGAGAAATGCACACTAATACATTTTTTCAGTAGAAGGCTGAGGATTTTGGTGGCAGTTGAGCTGTGCATGATCATTCAAAGGATATTTCAGTCTTGTCTTGGGCTCAAGTTCCTCCCATCCCTCTATTTCTCCAAGAAGCCACAAAAGACAACCCAGTGCAGCAGGCCTTCCAGAGAAATCAGGTGATTGCTGCCTGTGGATTCCTGTCTTTACTACAGAAAAGGCTGCACTTCTAAAAACTTTTGCAAAACTGTTGTGCTATCCTGTTACCAACAGCAAATATAAAAAAAATAGCACGGAGCAGGTACTGGTTAATCTTCCAAGTTAGTTTGGTTAGAAAATTTACTCCATATTTTCGTCTTGGTAAAGCTGATGTGCCTTTGTTACTCAAGAGACAAAGCACGTTAAAAACAGTCTCAAGTCTATGGTGAAGTTGATTAAGCACTCTTTACCATCGTATCTCTTAGAGATCTCTCAGGGTTGCATCAGGTTTAGAGAATGAGAGACAAGGCAGCAATTCACCAGGGCAGCCTCCTCCCTCTGCATTCAGCACTCTGCAGCAGTAACACAGCACTGAGGATGTACTCCTTGGAAAAAAAGAATAAAATAAGAAAAAAACCATGTTCAATCTTAAAGAGAAAAATCTAAGTCAGTCTTCCAGAATGTAGCACTCAGACTCTGGAAAACTTCATTCTTGGATCCCAGCTTTACAGCCTGGCCCCAGATATGCATCTGGTTTAACCAACTCCATTTTACCCCTTAGTAAAAAAACTAGCAATTGTCAAGGAGTTTCCTAACTGCCAACAATTGTTTTCCTAGATATGTATCCTTCACTGTCCATTGTTCAATTTATTCTTAACTAACTACTTCAAGTTTTAGCCTTGATCTTGCTGCTCCTTGAGCAATTCCTTTCCCTTGTCTGGATGCTAATGCATTTTACAGAGTTTGTAAATGGCTAATAAAAATTTCACCATCTCCCTGACCAGATTAAGGCAAGATATTTGCTTTATCTGCTCTCTAAACTGCTAAGGAGAAAAGCAGGATAGAAGGCCTTATGGAGAAATGAAGGAAAACATTTTGTTGAGGGGGTCAAGACATGGGAATGGGGAATAATGAATGCAGTAGAAAGACCAGATTTGTGTAAGGCAGCACGACCTCTTGAGAGTAATTTTGCTTCACCAAGTTCAATTAGAAGCAGCTAAGAAGGTAAATTTGTTGTGTTTATTGAACTACAGACCAAGAATCTAGAAAGGGAGAGAAGCACCAAACAAATGTCGCAGTACACAAGCTGTCACCACAAACTTATAGAGACCTTTGTGTCTCTTAAATACTTTGCACACGGCAGTTCAGCAGGGCAAGCCCTACTTCTCAGTGGCTACAAAGGCTTTGCACATTGTATGAACCTGAATGAACTCATGCATGATGATGAATTAAGTCAGCATAATGCAGGTTCATAACCAAATCAGCCTTTATAACCCAGTTCAGCACTTTTTCCCCCTCCCTTGCACTGCCCTAGGCAGGGTAACCTCAGGAAGTTGCATATGCAACAGAAAATCACCCACTTCCTCTCTTAATATGCTCTCATACCAGTTTCTATAGTCCTCACAGCTTCCCCACCTCTTCTGACTCTGGTGCACACATCTTGCTGTGGTTACCAAGGAATTCAAAGGAACACTGGAGCAAGCTTCTTGGCCACTGCAAACAGGTCAAAATTTCCCAGCAGAAACCAGGAGCTAAACAATTTGACCTGAGCAGTATTCATTTCAGGAGTGAAACAACTCTGTTCGAGGCAGTCCCCCAAAACCAACAGGTTAAGCAAACACTAGGTGTAATTTCTCAGCTGCTGGTTATATGTCAGTGCTTGAATCACTTTGTCTGACAAAAGACACTTACATAAAACAGTGATCAAGCAAGGTCACAATGACACCTGGCCCTCTCAGAGCAGCTCCTTGCTCCTCCAACACCTTTGCTCACTACCCTGTGCACAACAGCTTTGGCCTCAGCCACTTTGATAGTCAGCTGAGCTACAGAGCTTCTCCATGGAAGCAGAACTTGGCCTCAGGCTTTTACAAGACACCTGCTGCAGACAGAATGCAAAGGGTGAGCAGTGGCCACTGCTGAAGACTCCTTCCACCAGGAAAAGCTGGAGCATGCAATGACACAGTAGGCAAACTGAGATCCAAGCACACATTTCAGCAGGGATCCAGCAGGGTACAACTGTGTAACTGTTGTCACAAGTGAACCAACACACACCAAAACAGCATAACAAAAACTTTCCTGTTTCAACCCCTAGCACAAACATTCCTTGAGAGTTTGAGAAGGACTCCAAACCTCTCTGCACTGAAGAGCTACTTTGGTTTCTCCTTCTGAGGGCTGAGCCTTCACCAAATAGGATGAGGGATGGAGGGTTGTGAGCAGGACACCCTGAGGTCAGGGGAACATCAGGGCTGTTGGTACCTTATCCAAGGCACACCTGAGCAGGACAGGACCAGTTATGCAACCTCATTCTGCTGCTGGCAACTGCAGCATTAAAAACTTAAGAGCAGAGCTTTTTGCATATGAACAAGTTTTAATTGCTTCTAATCCCAGCTGTACTACACTTTCTCCTCCTAGGCCTTACAACATTTTGGTTGCTTATAAACATCTCAGCTTATTAAGTCTAAAGAGTTAAAGTTTTGACCTTTGCATCATATTCAGAGACACTTTGCTACTGTGTTGGTATAAAGATGCTTCTTCAGCTTGTTTTGACACATCTGCCTTGCTCAGAAGTGGCAGAACACCTCTCCCATGAGACATTCTGGGAAGAGTCAACAGGAGAATTAACCAGAAAATCTGCATGGGTAAGGCAGATGTTTATATGGGAGAAGAGCTGCCACTAATTACAACTATTACAGCATTGAAAGGTATCAGTACAAGTTCACATTTGATGGAGCAACATGTTGTGATACAAAACATCCTACAAGGCCTGATCTGACCCAGTTCCCAGAAGCTGTACTTTATTAACAAGTGTTATTAACTTCAGTGCAATTACTCAAACAGACAAAGGTATCCACAGACAAGTCCTGATTCAGTAACCCCTACAACGTGACTAAAGCTCTGGAATGTGGATAGTCAGCATTACTTAGAATGACTCAGGTCACTCTAAATACAAGATACCCACTTTGCCTTTTAGCTTTAGAGAGTTTTAAACCATACATAAAATGATCTCATCGTGTGCTGCTCTGCACCTTCTTGCTCAATCAGGTGCTGTTAACAGGAGCATTAAGTGATCTATTGTATAGTTAGACAGCACTCCATAGAACACACAGTACAGAGAATTCCACTCTAATTCCATCAGCAGTTTGCTGCGTAATTTCTGATGCAGGCAATATATTACTGTGTCCTGTTTAGTAATTTATAAACCCTTCAAGGTTTTTAAGGGCTGAAAAGAATGCATTGCATAATGATAGATGCTACAAAGTAAGTTTTATTTTGAAAGAGTCAGAGAAATCTTCTGGTGTTCAGCACTCGCATAGACTCCACAGAACCATCCCTCTATCATTTGACTTCTTTCTCTCTGTCACTGGGCAGTCACAGATCTGATAAAACTGAAGTACAGCAATGTGTAAATGGAGCAGAAGGAAGATGCATGCAATTTTGAGTTGGGTCACCAACAGTTAGTGGACTTGTGCCTATTTATGCCAGTAAAGTTTTGCACTTGTAATTGTGTGCGCAAAGTTTTACTCAGAATGTAATTCTCCCCAGATTAAGAAGTCAGTTCTGATGTTAAAACCTTCTTCCCTTCAAGGAGGTCCCAGCTTCAACCGTCAGAATTTGGGGGGAAGATAGATTTATGGCATATTTTCCTTATTTCAGCTCCCTTTTTTGGTCTTTGTATCTTGTATCTCATTATCCCCTTGGCTGATTCCCTGCACTAAGGCAGAGGAGATAAATCAGCATTCCTGTGCTTCAGACACACAAAGCTTTACATCTGTGGCTAGTTTTTTGGGTATTAGTCTGAAACATCTTCTTTACCTAAAGCCAGGGAGTACAGCAGCTTAAGGAGAAGACCAGAAGAATTCACTATGAAAAGCACATTCCCTGGAAAAGATCTACACTTCCTGATGCATGCTCAAGTTCTGCATAGACTTGCCTGCTTACCCTAGCTCCAAGGCAAATCCTTGGCTCCGAGCAGAGAGCCAGCACTGTGAGCAATCCAGCCCCTCATCTGGCCATGGAGGAGCCATTTCTCAGCTGGCTCAGCCCCAGCAAGGAGACTGACCCAGGACAGAACACACTGCTCCTGCCACCCACCTACTCTTGCTTTGTAGTAGAGCACGAAGGTCTTTAGTGAAGTGAAATTGGCAGAAAGCCCTGAATTTCCATCAGTTGTGCTCAGCAGAAAGGAGATACCACATTCACATCTCCCCTGGGAGACCACAAGTCCTTCCAGAGGAGACTTTACCAGTTGGTATCTGCCACCTTCTTAGTATCTGCCGTCTGGGAATCCACTCCCAGCTTCAGGTCTCATAACTCTCTGGCTAACAATCTGTCCCTCGCAGCAGGATACAACACAGAATAACCTGCTATAAAATAAAACAATGCAGGGTCTTCAAACAGTTCTACCTTCAAGTTGTATGCAGCCATTGTGCTTCTGAAGCACAAAAATCATACAATATATTCCCTTCCCATCTCCATTTAAAATTTGCCCCTTTACTAAACCCAGCTCAAAACCTTCTGTCATTCAAAACTGGCCTGTGCTTCCAAGCAGTGCAAAGACTTCAGTAGCAAGTAGCAACATAAAAGGTTGCACCTAATGAATTAGGGCCAGCTCAGTTAACAATTCCCTGTGGACAAATTAGAAATACCATAAATAAAAGCCAAGGAGAGAGACAGTTTTGGACAAGTCTTTCTGGATTTTGCTACAATTAGTAGGAAATTCACTCATTTTATTTAGGAAAAAAAAGCAGCAAGGGATTATATGCATGAGGTGTTTGGAAAGAATGGGTGCACTGGAAGGCAAGACCTTGCTGGGAGGTAATTTACCTGCAGAGCTGCACACAGGAAGTCAGGCAAAACGTGCTCACTGCAGTGATGCAGACAGCAGCACGTAGATGACATCTCTGCTGTCCCCTTACTGATCTGTGATCAGCTTTCTTGAACTGTCTTACCACGCTGGTATTGCTGCCTAGTGCTGTTTACAGCCCAAGTGAATTAATACAGGTATCTGGTGAGTCCTACACCCAGTGCCATATCCAGGAGAAATCAGAAAATTTCATCTACAGTGGTATAAGGGGAACACATCAAGGACAACTTCTACTAGCTCTCTCTTTCTTTTCTTAAAAGAAAACATTCCCCTTACTTGTCCCACCAAGCACATGCTGTTCATGTGCAATGGCCCTGTCTTTTAGAGATGTGCACATAAAGGGCAGCGTACAGCGTGGAGGCAGGTCAAAGGGTACAAGGGAAACAGGCTGAAAAACCCAACCAAACACCTCACACCAACCATCACCCATTCCATGCTTTTGTGAAGATCTTTGATATTTGAAAGCAGATGCCAAACCTTTTGAACAAACAATTTTTAGCCTGAAGAGATCGCAGACCCTTTACTGCCCTTTCTTTGCAGGTGGATGGCATTATTTCTTCTCCAGAGCTGAATGGCAACAGCATTTGGAATAATGAATTACAAAATGGGAGAATTGCAAATACTTGTCTGAGCATAAATTGCTTTGTTTGCCTGAGAGGGAAGGTGTTTATATGAAGAAGGATCACTCTTGTACAGGCACCTTCAGAGACAAGACACATTCACAATCACAGTGGAGTTCCCACAGCAGCTCACCAGTGAGCATGAGCACGAGCAGCTCATGCCTCCAGGGAGATTAATTGAGCACTTTCTCAGTTCCCATCTCCACCCAGAAGCTGGCATTCTCAGGCCTGCAGTAAGTGATCCACCACCAGCCATCTGTCTTGCTGTCGTCCCCATTAAATTAAACATGCTTTATTTCCTGCCATTTACCTCGCCTTGATGTGTCGCTGGAAAACAGAAGCCTGCAGTTTGGGAAAATTACTCCTCTGCATAATTTGAAGGCTTGTGGTTTGACATAGCACATCATCAGGAAAACAGATCCAAAGATCAGTGCTCCTGTAAGTACACCCCTCCATCACCCCAGGAGTTATTGGGGAGAGTAATTTGGCAATACAGGCTGGGCTTCTATGTTGGCATTCTTCACAGTCCTGCAGAGGGTCTCCTGACCCTTTCCTACAACAGCTCCCCAGCTGTGGTGGCATGTGCCATACACTGTCAGTGCCAAGATCTTGCACAATTTACTTTAAGACAAACTCTGCTGCCTGTTCTGGGCTCAGGCTGGAGAGAAAGGGAAAGGGAATGCTCCCATCTTAGCTTTGGATTATTTTGAACACATGATGACAGATACTCTGCAGTGAGGAGGGTTCTGCAGCACTAGAGCACACAGGCACAAATGCCTGTGTCTGCAGGAGATGAGGAGAAGACCTCACACATGTTCTTGCCCAGCCAGGCGACCCTGCTGTATGCTGAGCAGCAGTGGTGCAACCTGGGCTCCAAATCAGGTGTCTCCAATCTCCAGGTCACATGTTTCTGTCATGAACACCATATGTTAAAAACCTCACAGGAAAGAATTCAATGTAGATGCAACTGAAAGCTCACTCCTTGGTATTTGTTTCCATGCCCTCAGTCCAGGTGCCTGGGACTGACACAGTATGAAGGCACTTTCTGCTGGACTTCAAGGAGGAGCAGTGGATGCTTTTGGTGCAGGAAACTGTGCTATCTTTCTTCTGTGAACTGTTATATCTCCATCTGCACTGGATGTAAATTCCTAAACCTGGGGGAAGAAATATTTGAAAGCAGATTTAAGCATCACAGTCACTCCCCTATTCTAGAGTGGCCTGAACTAACTTTGTCACCTTTTTAACTGACAAAGTGCAATGCAGATCTTTCTTCGAGTCTCCACGGTATCAACACCTTCCACAGGCCTTTACTTCCTCTAAAATCCCAGACAACATATCTTTTCCAGTATTACTGGAAACAAGCAGCAAGCAAATCCACTTAGATACCAAAGAGTTATGTCATATTCTATGAAACAAGTGTCACTCTTCAGCCTGCACTGCATTAAAGAGAATTTCCCAGAGCTGGAGGATACTATCATTTTAAGTTTTTTGTCAGCTCTCTACCTGTAAACACAGAGCACAGCTAGTCTCAAGAAACCTTGCTTGACGAAGGACAAGGCTGAAGATCAGAGCAGAAACAGGACTTGCTGGAAAACAGCACTTCTGAAAAGGGCTTGGAGAGCACCAGGGCAGGATGTGCCCTCTGGCAGCAAGCACTGAGGAGAAGACACATCTTTGTGGAGCACAGACTGATCTCCACCCCACGTTCCTAACTCAGAATTGTTCAGCTGTTCCCCATTAGCTACAGAAAGAGCCAGACACATCCAGATCTTATTTTACTGAAGGTTTTATTACAGGCTGAATCTTCCTGCAGGTACAGTTAGCCTTCATCAATGAGGAAGACCTGGTGAGTAACAGATACCCAAACGTCAATAGCTAGAGGTGACGACTGTCATCCTTGCAACAGCTGTATCAAAGGCTTCAGTGACTTGGAAATCATGAAATCAAAGGGGAAAAAGAGAATGCACAAAAATAAAGAAAAACATGTATTCTTAAATATTTTTGGCTTTTTTAGATATGAATATCACTGTGACTTATAACTTCACATGTAGTAGCCTTTTTTTTTTTTTTTAAGGTACTAAAAAACCAGGGCTCTATCAACACAACCCTATGCAATTCCCAGTCCACTAAACTGTGCCTATAGCCAGTCTCCCAATTCAGAGCTTCATTCCAGACCCCAAAGCTTTCTTTCAGTCATCTTTACAGCTCCAGGAACATTTTGAGTTGTAGATCCTGAGCCCACAGTTTCTCTCTACACCCATGAAATCCACACAAGACAGCCACACGCATTTTTCAGAACCTCTCACACTGCAGAATGACACTGGTTCCATGCCTTCCAAAATCCCCTTCAGACAGCACCTGGGGGTCCCTTTCATTAGCTATCCAAGGTGACCCTAAGACACCCATTATTTTGCTGACATGAAGATCTGTGCCCATAAATCCCTGCACACTGAGAGGTGCTTGATCAAGACCCTGTGAGACAAAGATGATCACCTTGCCACATTAGAAACTGATCCCATCCCCTGCCAAAAGCAACTATCACAACCTAAAATATGTTTGTTCTCCTTCCTTTTTCCCTTGAAAAAGGACTCCCACTCAGACATAGCAAAGGGGATGCATTTCAAGAACAAATTTAAAGCACATACGCTTCAGAGGGTTACAAAGGAAACAGCACAACTCTGGGACAACTTGCTTTGGTTCTCTCAGGCCCCAATTATACAAACACATAGGCCTGTACTTAATTTTAGTACAGAAACCAGCAAGTTTTGTAGCACAGGTGTGGAAACTAAGGTAGGGACGCTCCCATCTGCAGAATCAGGGCTCAAGTCACGGCCTCTCACTGGAGTGAGGGCTGAGAAATATTTCCCTCTACAAGACAGAAGTCAGCACAGTAAAAGCACACAATTGGAGCAGAAACTGTAGAAAAAACCCAACAACCCTGTCAGTAATGGATGGATCCGCAACACCCATTTTATTTAGCTCTTTAATTTGGGGAAAAAACTGCAGTCTGAACAGCTTTCCATTTCTACCCTCATCCACATGGGGCACTTAAACAAGTGTTCATATATAGTACGTGTTACAGCAAAAACGCCAAAGGGTTAAGCCCATAATTACATAAAAGGGAGCTAGGGAAGCACAAACATTCAGATGGAGGGCACAAGCCTAGAGCATTCCTACTCTCAGCTCAAATATTGGAGCAGCAATTTTAAGCAAGTGCTGTGGCCACCTTCGCACTGTTCACTGTTGTCAGGCTGGAACTTATTCGGCTGCACCTTACCTGCCAGAAGCAGCCTTGCAAAAAAAAAAACCAAACCAACAAACAAAAAAGACTTGTTTTTTATAATCTGGGAGGCATCCACTCAGCAATAAATAGCACAGCATTCATTTAGCAATATCCCCTTTCCTCCACCCACTCAGCCTGGGCTAAGCTTTTAGCACCTCATAGTCTATTCATTCTGAAAAGCCATCAGGATGAAAACAAGTACTCAGAGGGGATCAAGGATCTGTACCTTCCTGGGTATGAATCATTACAGCAGACTCACCATGTTCAAGTGAGTCTCAGTAGAGGTACTTTCATGAGAGTTTCTCTCCAAGAACATGAATAGAATGGTTGAGTAGAACATTCTAGTCTGCACAGGCTTTTGAAATGCAGCTGCCTCTTCTCGAGTGCCTGGCCCTGTGATATGTCCAGCATCATCAGCAAGAGTCAGGGGACTCAGCTGAACTGCTGTTGTCTGATTGCTCCCTTCCCAGATACCGTGACTTACATGGCAGGACTTTTTGCGGCTTCATTCACAACTTAGAAAGTTTCCTATCACAAATAATTATCTATTCAATGTTTTGATAGTTTCACAGTCTGAGTTGCATTGCTGGTCTTCCAGAAACCTGGCATAGCATGTTGACAGATGGTCTATTTGGCACGTGAAGAGCTTTGCTTTTTTGCATTGGTCAGATTCAGGAATTTGGCCTGCCCCAGGTAGCAGCTTATTTTACTGGCTTTCTGTATTGATATAGAGATCAAGGATCTCAATCATAAGCAGTCCTGCTCAGCAGGAGCTGTACAAATGCTGAACAAAAAGACATCTCATGTTTTTTACTTCACTTTGAAATAGATATTTAGATGAGAGACAACAAGATCTTTCTTCCTCACAATAAGTACACGGAGCAGCATAGAGAGATGGCCAGCAGAAAGAAAGTTCTTTCATGGAACTCCCCAGAGGAGGGGCTGAATAGATTGGTAAGCAGGCCTAGATCTGAAACAGGCTTTGGGACACTTCTGAAAAGCAGAAGTTTTCTTCTCCCATCACTTCAAATTACCCAGAAAAATACACACAAACACACACAGAGCAAACACAGATTTCACTTACCATATTCCCACCAGTGTCTGGTTAATTTTTTTAATGCATCCATTTTTTGCTCATAAAAGCAAGCACACACACACAAAATCCTGTGAATTTCAATCTTTCCTTTTGGGTGCTGATATTACTGTTATTATTTCTACACACACATACTCCTGACAACTCTGTAGCTTATTGCAATTTCCAAAAAAAAAGCCCAGAGAATGCTGAGTAACCCGGTTTTTGAGGGAAATAATAAGTGATGATGCAGACAGCTGTGAGACATAACCCGGTCAAAATACAAAATTGCAAGGCCATGAAAACAAAACTCCTGTACATGCCTATAGAGAGAGCTGTACACAAGCTCTGGCAGGGTAGTTCTTACTCACTCTCACACACACACTGCTTTTACACCAGCTAGTGCTGCGGACCTCGGATCTAAAGAGCTGCAGAGCCTATTAGATGCCTAATCACCCATGATTAATTCAAATGGAGCTTTCCCATTCACAGGAACACTCCCAGCTTCCGAACAAGAACAACAGTGTTCTCAATTGTGTCTCAACACGCTCTACAAAGTGTGATGAAAGAGGACAAGAAATTTTCCTCGAGAAAGACAACAGTCTACTCGTGTTTTAATAAACTTGTACATTTAGTTCTTCATGAGTGCAGACTTTTATTACCTGTGGCAAGCCAAAACTGCTAAGCAACACACGCCTCTGGGATAGCCCCTTTAGAGCTCTCAGAGCCCACATTAACATGCCAAACACGCTAAGGTTTACTTCTCTTTGTCCTTCTCACATTTCCATCTGCTATTTCCTTAACGTGAGACCCAGTTTCAAAAACACGCACCACTCACATGGAGAAAGATACATTCTGGCAGGTTTGTAGCTACATCTGCTGTTCCTTGCATAAGACTTGTATATTTTAGAAATGGCAAGTCACGTCCTTGGCAGCCCATTCTCACCTGTGTACTACAGCAGACAAAAGCTAAGTAGGTTTCTCTGAATCAGCCTCTAGCTGCAGGGTACATGTAGGTGGAACTATTTCCCTCAGGTAGTCCTTCTTACTCAAGGAAGAAGGTGGGTGCGAGGTAAGAATTTTTCAAAGACATGTATTATTCAGACAATTCACTTCTACCAGAATTCAGCACCCAGAATCGTGCACTGAAAAGACACCATACACCTCACAGACAGGAGTGCACACCTACAGTGGAGAGAGAGAGAGAATGAGATGGGGTACACAGACAGGGCCGACACAAAAAAACCCCAGCAAACAAATAAAATCCCCAAAAGCACACACCAGATTCTAAAGAGGTCTTGCACTGAGACATCCAAAATCAGCTGTTCTAGCCAAAAGTCCCACCCAGAATCCTTAGATGACATTCTAAGCTCTCTCAATGATTTCTTGGTCGCTCCCTGCCTCAGTTTCCTCGGTTACACAATTATGAGATAAATTCTTATTTGCCAATACTGATGGAATGTGGATAACAGCAGTTGGGGGGTGGGAGAGGTGTGCTGTTTTCTTCTTTTACTTTGGCACACTGCCTATAAATTACTGCTTCATTTCATGCAAAAGCTCTGACTTTTTTTTTTCTTTCTTTCTTTTTTCTTTTTTTTTTTTTTCCTTTTAACAACTGCAGAAGCCCCAGCCTTGGCTTGGAACATCCAGTTCCAATTAAAAATGCCCAGAAATTCTCTCCCAACCGTAAAATTTCACGTGCAGGAACTTTCAGCTTTCAGCTTGCACTTTCAGCTGCAAGAGCTAAATCCTGCATCTATAACCCCTGTGAAACACAAAGAGATGCATAAACACAACACAGAGAAAGAAAAGCTCCTCCAGTGCTTTGCTGAGGCAGCTGAGCCTTTCTCTTGACATCAGTTCTACCAAACGACCTCTTCCTACTTCAGTTCCAGCCAGACAACAATGCAAATGTTATCCTACGGAAAATGAGTTGTTGTAACAACAAAAAGAGGTGTCACAAGCTTCCAGGTAAGTAGAGACAAGCAGGAAACGAAAATGGATAAAGCAAGTACAATCACAAGAGAACAACCTAACATCACAGAAACGCACACCAGGAGCTCCACACTCAGCTGGCCCAACCCAGCTCTCCAAATACACCCAGAGGCTGAAACAAGCTGCTCCCACAGGCACCCTTTGCCCAGGGTCTGCACCAGCAAGATAACACTGAGATAAATGAACCCAGAAAGTGCACAGAGCCTTCCTTCCCTGCTGCCCTGGACCTTCCCCACCTGGCCTTGCCAGCTCCATGCAGGCAGGGCTCTCCTCCGGTGCCTTTGGGATGAGGGGTCAAGGCCAATGCTTCACACTCCCAGGGCAGCCAAGCTTCTCATTCCCACAGTAAATACAACTTAACACAGCTGTTTTAAACACTCTGCAAACTGAGCCCACCCACCTCTGTTGACCAGAGGGTTCACAATCCTCCTGCCCAGCCTGAACCCCATCAGCTGAACTGGTGTCTCTGGGTGCCTGGGTGCTTCCAGACAGTCACAGCCCCTGACAGCTGCAGCCACCATCCCTTGGCTATGACGAGGGAAAAAGGAAAGTGAGAAATTGCCAGAAAAGAGTCACCTCCCTCCCATTGCCCTGCCCGGGATGTTAATTGACTCCCCGATGAGAGAAGTACACCAGTCCCTCAGCACTTCTCACAAGCAGGCTCTGGAATCTGTGGGGAAATGGCAGCGTTGCCCAGGGCTGAGATGGGGATGGGCAGAACTCTGGAAGCCCCTTTCTCCTCCTGGTGAGCTGCAAAGTGTCTTGGGATCTGTTTTCAAATTAGCAGAGCACTTCAGGCATCACAAAGGCTTGTATTCTTGCAGTACAGAAGCCATGGGCTACTAGAAATGGCCACCATCTGAGGCATGGCATTGCTCTGAAAACCATGAGGTGATACCAGGCCAGAGCACACAGTTAATGCAGTTTCATAAGATCTCTGCACAGCCACAAGTCACTGTACGATTTTACATCCTGCTCTGGCCATCCTGGCAAACTACCTCTACCTCTCCCTTGAGCTGACATCCATCTTTACTGTCAGTATGAAGAATAAATGAAACTTTCTTGAACAGGGAGGTTAACCTGCCTTCCCAAACAAAAACAAAAACAAACGAACAAAAAATTGTGGTTAGGGCTGCAAGTTTCCCTGGTGCATCAGAATCATCAGTTTCATGGAAAGGACCACGGGGCTGACAGAAAACTCTGACCTACTCAGTTTCCCAGGAAGCAGCCTTGGTGTTGTAAAGTCTGTCCTCCTCTGTCAAAAAAGGAAGCTGTAAGACTAAGACTTAGCTCATTCCTCCCACACATCACTCCTTTAAAGTATCACACCAGTGCCCTAGGCTGATGCAGCTTATTCAGTTTTCTTCCCTGTTTCCAGCTTGTCCTTAGAGCTGACGAGATCATTTGTCCTGTAACTTGATAGTAAAATTCACCTATAGAATGCACACAAGCTCCCAGCTGGTTGCCAGATGGCAAGAAAGCCATCTGATTTTTATTAACTTCATTGGATTTGAACCTGGGAGCTGAAAAGCCCCACATCTCACAGCCAGTCCTTGGCTGAGTCCATTCCCTGCTGCTCTCCTTTCTTTGAAGATTTGGATTCCATTCACACGAGACACAAGTCTGGCCAAGCACCACCTCCAGCCCCAGCTAAACTAAACCCAGCTACCCACATGAATGATGAGCACAGACCTAACTATGCAAATCTGTGAAATACAGTGTCTGAGAGACACTGGGAGGTGTTCTCTCCCATGACAAGTGTAGCCAAGCCACCTGCACCTGTATCTTCCAGAAAAAGCATTTCAAATATAGTAATGATTTTAAATTCACAGTTAAGTGTGACTGCTCACACCACATTGCAGTTTAAAAGCCATGAGGCAAAGGTGTGTCAATCAACCCAGGTCTATGGCAAAGCTTATAACAAAACCCAACTCTCCCTGCCTATAGTGTTAAGCTGTAACTAGAAACACAATCTTCATTTATATTAACACCTCCTCTGCCCAGTGTCATTGAGAATAATTAGATAAAAATTGCAGCAACATAACTGCAATGGAAGTTAGTTGGAAGTCCTTGATAAGATTGCCTTCACTGCAAGGTGATACTGCTTTGTCAGCTTCCATCCGACACACAGAGAACTGGCAATAGCTTTGTGGTCTTGCATGGAGCCCGAGATGGATGCATTCCCACCTCTTCAGCTGAAAATTGAATGTCATGCATTGATTTTCTGCTCAGGTTTGATGTGTCCTTCACAACCTGAGGCCTCAGGCAGTTGCACTGGGAGCTCACCCTAGAACTGGAGATTTTGACAGGAAAGTTCTGATAGATGTTACACCATAACTTTGTTTGAAGGGTATGGAGGAAATGCTGTCCAACCTGTTAACTGCGTAAAAGGCCCTTTGAACTGTAGTTACCTGTTGGCACAGAGCTCAGTTAGGCAATCTTGTTTGCATTTGATTATACATATAAAGAAAATGTGGAGCTGTGTCACATTGAACTGAGATATGTTCAAAAAGATGTGGATAAACAGCTCAGGAACACACTTCAGGAACACTCAGAAGCTTGCCAGAGGAAAAACCGGGGAGAGAGACCTCAGGTCAACCTTTTACATTCATTCATGTGGTTGTTCATCTATTCACAGTCACCATCCTCCTCCTTAAGTGCTAGCAGGCTTTGGTAAAGCAAAAAGAAGGAAAGTTTTGAGTGGACAAAACACAAAATCAGTATCCTCATTTGGTGGCCAGTCCTCGTATTTGGACTGGGTTCTGCCACAACATCTACATTTTGGGAGAGTGAAGGTTCACAGTCCAGACCCACAGGCACACACGCAGAGAAACACAGCAACAGGCATTTATCTTGGGGTTTTATGGGACTGGTGGCAGCCTAAAAACACACACAAGAATGCACAAAGTGTTCTGGTCACCCAGTGTACAGGCATCCCCCACTCCCTGTGGCCAGGCTCCCAGAGGGCATTTATTGCATAGTGTGGAGTTTTGGTAATGGGGAGACTACCAGAGGTACAGAAAGGCAGCTGGTTTGGTTAACCGAGGATGTGCTGTGACTGTTTTGTAGAGGAAAAACACAGCAATAGCTAAGGGAGGAAAAACAGAAGAGGAAGAAGATATTTAGTGCCAAAGGGCTCCAATGCACATCCTGATTTTTAGCATCAGCCTTTTTGGGTCTAGACACATTTATATGGAACAATTCCTGGGTGGTGAGAAAGAAAATAAATGTAGTTCTGTAGGCTATATGTCAGAATATTCATGACAGCTGTAGATGATTTATAGCTTACCAGGCACTGAGATCAGTGCTCGGGCCACACGGGCTCTTTTCCTAAGACAAGGCACAGGTCTATATAACACAGAGGGATTAGGGCCTATCTGTCCATCTGAGACACTCATGGGACATAAGGTTTCTGATGCCAGGGAAAAAAAAGTTTCCATTTACTGCCTCCTGGCTCTGCCCCATGAGCTGCAGCATGTCATGTGCACCACTGGTGTTTCAGCCGCTTTGTTTGCTTACAAAGCAGATGTTTGACAGGCACAGAAATAATTCCTTCAAGATCTGCAACAGCTGTGGCCAGCTCTTATTCAGATAAGAGGCCCTATATTTCTACAGCCACCCAGCCAAGGCCTTATGCAACTTGGTTAAATTGCCTTTTGAGACGCTGCCTTGCCAGCTCGAGTAAGTGGCAGATACCTCTCTATGGGAGAAGAAAATAAGTCTTTTGTTAGACGTCAATTTGCTTTTCCTTTGGGCTCACATTTTGAAACACTTTATTTTTATCTTGTTTTGGGAAGGTTTTCATAATGTGGAGTCTTTATGCATCAAAACACGTGCTGCTCCTGCCCCTGCCAGCCTTCTGTGCTTTGGTGTAGAGGCACGTCACTTCTGTCTCTGTAGGAACACAGAGCTTTCCTGAGGTCCATTGTGGGACTCACTGGTGTTGAGTGGCCATTTTCATAACCCCAGATCTCCTCCTCTCTTGTTGACACTGTTCAGTCTGTGCAGGGTAGAGTCTACAGCTGACATGGGAAGTTTAAAAGATTGTCTTTCCAGAACTAAAATATCATTCTGTGATCATCCTTTAAGGAAGGGAAAAGACAAACCAGGCTGAACTCACTAAAATCCTCCTCTCGACAAGCAGAAGAGAGTCCCAAGACATTTTTGCACACAAATGGGAAATGTGGGAACATATAATACAGAGGTACTCACGCTGTGTGGACACAAGCCATCCACAGTAGCTTAACACTGACCTAGTATTGTACCCACCCAATAGAGCAAGCCCAGCATCAGGGATTAGTGCATGGTCTCAACAGCACCAGGTGCTGCAGACTCAGCTCTTGTTGGCTTAAATGTGTTTTTCTATAGTCCCTATCTATGGTGTTATCACAACTTCTTGGTTCACTAAAGTCACACCTGGCTCAGAATTTAAACACTGGAGCTGTGTACATGAAGCAACAGAAAGTCTACCTGGCACATTTCACATGTGTTTTTAGATCCTAGAAGTAACAAAATATGTGCTCATAACATGGAAGAGCTGACATCAAAGCAGCCAGAATTAACCCACAGAACTTTAGTTAGGAACACCTTGGGAAAAATGCAGATAGAAGAAAAACTTCTATTTTTCCAGTGAGAAGCTGAGAATAAAACTGAGCTTCATCAGTTCAGACATGAATTTCCTTTGGGTTGATTGCTCTGGGAGTAGCCATCACAAAGACAGATCTAGGAAATACAAAAAACACGGGTGAAGTTCAAAACAACAGCACATGACCACTCTTTGCAAAACAGGAGTCATAAAAACTCAAAGGATCTATTAACACTTCACCCTTCTATTGTACCTCTCTCTGGAGGACTTCACTGGAGACACGTGCCAGATTGTGACACCTTTACTCTGCGCCTCTCTGTCTGCGTGACCCCATTTGATTTTATGGTTCAAAGCAGTATCTGAAGTACAAAGGGATCAGACTCCTGCCCTAGCTGGTGCTCTGTCAGTCAGTTTAGGACTGATGAAAATGTTGAGCCAAAAATTAGTCGCTTTCCCTTGGCATTAGTTTTGATATTCGGAGTCCAATGCAACATCGGTTGCAAACACAGAGGTGTGATAATCAAGGTACTTGTCAAGGAAAAATGGAAAACTACCCGAGGTGTTAAGCGCTGCTCTCAGCGGTTGATACACTGCATATGCAACATTGTTTACTGCATGAAAAGGTATGAAGGGCTCTGGCCTGCTCTTACACCTCATCTTCCAGATTCAGGTGAGGGACCATCTTAGCTCCTCCTTGGAAAGGTCACTGAAGTCAGGCCCACTGAGGTAAGGGAGGGTGAATCAGGAGCCTGCTCTGTGCTACATTTCACCCTTGCTGAAAGAAAGGTCACCCACAATGGCAATTCCACAATGAGTAAAGTGGTGATCATTAGATCATCACAGCATGGCACACTCCTATTGCTGTTACAATGATCCAAATAAAAAAATCTTCATGAGGCTTCTCTTGTGACATCTGTCATTAATAAGCATTTCCTCTTGCAATTCATCTCAGTTCAGTTAAATGATAATTCCACTAAGAAAGAATGTCCATACAGCAATGGTATGCATGACATGACCCTGCAGGTAGCCAACATTTAAAAGAACTAAAAATATGTTAAATGTGTTTATGGAGATTTCACAGTAGTGAGAAATTAAATTACATTAGATGGGAGTGGATTAGAATAAATTTTTTGTGAACTATTGTGGGGGATTTCTGAGAACTTAAAATCACATTGTGAATCCATTCTTCAAAGGAGAAACAGATGGAGCAGAATTTCCTAGAGATTTTCTGCTGTTTCCTCAGCTCCCAGGTGCAAATTATGTTGATTCTTCCCTTTTGGCCTCCTCTGAATTTCGAGTGTTCAGAGAAAGTGCACCTCAGCTCTTGCCAGGCTTGTTGAGGTAGGGACTGCCTGAATGTCCCCTGCCTGTACATCCCCCTCACAGCCCAGGACTGGGGGTCCTCTGCTCTGCCAAAATCAATCAACATCTCGGAATACTCATTTCTGGCTTTGTGCCATGTTCAGTGTTGAAGTTCCCACTAATACCAGAGATCTTCAGTGTGGGAATCAGACCTAATTAGATGCTGCACCTTCATGTTTCAGCCAGTAGCCCACATTTTGAGTCAAAGGAAGCAGCTGAAGCTTTGATGGAGGGGAATGGAGCCCTCTCATTTATCAATGGCACAGAGCAACTAAAATAACAGCTGCCCAAGAAGATGCAGAAGAATGCTTTGAAGCACCAGTGCAGCCCTGGGAGTTATTTCATAGTGAAAATCTTCATTACAGTGCTGCTCTTTAACCAAGTATTTCCATTTCTGGTTCTCATTGCTGGTGTTTTAGCTTACAGAGGTTCTTCAGAGTGGTTAAGATCTTCCCTTCCCCTGTACAATTGCTCAACATGCTCACGATTTTGAGACAATCTGTATTAGTCAAGGGCAGAACTTGGACTGCCACGCCAGAACCTTGCATTCGCAACTTTTCTGCAAGCGTATTTTTTGGTTTAACCCTCAGGTCAGACATCTAGCTGATATATATAGAAATTACTTTCTGTGGACCCAACTCAAATGAATCTGAGTGTCCAAAGAGGGAATTATTGTTTGCAACTGATTGCACTTAGAGTTGCAACACAGGGGAGAGTGGTTTTTTGCCTTTTTGCTTTTTTTCCCCCTTGTTGTCTTTGGAAATTTCACAACCTTCAGTTAGCCAGACTCTGAGTCTGAACTGAGGATCTTGCAACACTGGTTTATCAATGCCATTGAAAACCAAATCTGTACAGTGTCATAACTTTCATTGATCCACCAGGTTGGATCTAAGCTGATAGCAGATCAGATGAGATCTCAGGGAAAAAAAGTCCGATCTCTTGATTCAGACTGACATGGAGTTGCAGCCTGGCAGCACATCAGCCTTCTGGCTAGCACAGAGACCAAGGCTTCACCCAGGACAAACTCTGACACAGTACAGTCAGTCAGGTGTGTCCCACCACAAAGAGAAGCATTCTCATGTCCTGGGACCTGTGGGGCACAGCCAGGAGAGGCATTACAGACACGTTCTAGTGCAGGGTCTTTGAAGCCATAGCCCAGGCCAGAGACCCAGATGCCATTCATCCAGAAAACCCCATACAATCAATGTTCACTAGTCCTGCTCTTGCCCAACAAGACAAGCTTAGAAATGCTCTCGTTGATGCTTTTGGAATATGTGACCTGGAGGCTGTTGGTTTTGCTTGCGTTTTCCTCTTTATTTGCTCTCTGTTACTATGTTAATGTAGTTCTCCCCACATGTACTGTTGCCTGAATCTGTCCCATGATCTTTTTAGTGATGTCACAAGCAGGGTTATGACTACTTGGGACAGCACATGCTGAAACAACCCTTCAGAAGATTAAGAAGCCGCTGGGAGGACTAACATCCTGGAGGCAGAAATTCCACTTCTGTGTGAAATGGTCCATGTCAGTAAAACATTAAAGAGGGGGAGAAATATGTGGAGGCTAAAGAATTCTGCATCAAGCACTGGATTTTCCTTTAGATCTCATTCCAGGCTCAACAGAGAGACAAAGGATCAGGGACTTCAGGTTGACTGCATCTCTTTCATTCTGTATTCTTGAAGGGAACAACTGAAAATGTGAGAACTGACCTTTCCTAGAACCTCTTCCGCTTTTCCTGGAAATCAGTCTTCAGTCACATGATAGGGTTTTGCTGCTCTTTAGGAATTCCAGATCCTGAATGAGGCAGACTGTAAACAAGGAAACCTGATACCTCAAGGACAGAAGGAGAGAACAAGATGTCCATAGACATACTGGAGTGTTTTCAAGCATTGCAATGTGTTCTGTGGTTTGTTTATAAATGTGCCTGTCTCTGAGTGTACACACACATATATACACACACTCCTACAGAGTACATACTATCATTTATTCTCCCACATCAGTGGAAGCAGAGAGAGTGAGTCAAACAAAGTGACATTCTCCAGGACAGGCACTGCTCTTTCAGCCCAGTCCCAACCACAGCCCTCTCTTTGTGTTTGCAGCTCTGTGGTTTCAAACCCAGTTATGCTCTGGCATAAGGCAGACATGGCAGGGCCTTGTTTGTGGGTGCAAGCAGGTATATGAGCACCCACAAGCTGCCACTCAATACCAGTCTCTCCTAACTCATTGGTTCCTAAAACCCTGTCTGGCTTTTAAGGAATGTATCTGACTTTGTGGCTGCTGGAGATGAGATGTGGGGTGGGCAAACAGAGAATTTTTTTGGCAAATAAGCAGTGTGGTTAAAAAAGAGATGGGACAGATTCCTCAAAATGCACAATGAGAAAAAAGGAACTTGGGGAATCAAGGTAGCAGCTGGATTGGTACAGCCAGAGGGAAAATGAGAACTGCAGGAGAAGCTGAACCTTTACACTAGAGCATGTTCTTTCTCCTCCAAGTCAGATGCAGTTAGCAGTCCTGTGCCAAACATTCACATTAACTACTAAGAGCTCCTTAATCCTAAGACATTTTTATTCTTAATATTAAACATTTACCCCTTATCAGAATACTAACCTTAAACCTAATACAGCTGGAACTCAGAAAAAGGGTCAAAAATTGCTTCTTCACCCTCCATTTATAATAGACAACTTTCAGGCAGTCAGAGACAAACATTTGCTATCAAGTACTTCCCAAGTGAGTTAATTTCTTGCCATTTGTAAAATGTTGATCCAGGAGCCCTGTTTGCCCAAGTCTGTTTTGGAGGCACAGCTCTGAGTGGTACTCTGAGAGGAACACTCACAATCACAGCATCCAGGCCATTAAATAAAGCCTTATAAAACCCCAGCAGAAGTTACTGGAAGGATTCCCATTGATCCATTAGATTTTGGATAGGGCTTGAAATATAACAACTTAACTGATAAATGCAGAGACCTCTGCCCTCTCTTGCAGGATTTTTCCTGCTATTTGGATGCTTTGCATGTCAAACGCCATCAGGATCAGTGGCCAAAATCTCTGCCAGAAAGAAAAGGTGGTTTGTTTTGTGTGTGGTCACTTCAGGGTTGGTGTTAGGGCTCCGTTTGAGCTGCCAGGCGCTATCTCTCCATCTTCCTTCTGTGTGGGATCTCCAAGATCTTGCAATCCCAACATAGTTCTGCCTGTACTGCACAGAGCAAGGAGAGAGCCTTAAGGGCAGTTTTACCATATCCCACTGAAACAGGCTGAGCTTTACTGGTCAGTGTGGGCAGTGACCTCTGGATATTTATCTGAACAACTTCACATAACAAAACTGTTTGCTTACACTGAATGTGGAACCACCATCCAGAGCCATCCACAGAATCTTTGCTCAGTCCTCTCCATTGTTATACCCTGCTTTAGCTGAGGAACCACCAAGACCAAAATATGGAGTGGTGTAATTCTGAAACTATTGGAAAGAAAAAGCCTCCCTCATCTCAAGGACTCTGGCAGTAAAGCTTCTTGCTTAGGCAGCTGCTGGAGACTCATTTTGTTCTAGCCTTGAGCTAAGCACCTGCCAGGCCATTGTTCTGCTGCAGTTTTACTTTCTGTAAAAACAGAACTAATTATTAGATGTCACTAACACAATTTACACCCATCTTAAGAGGCCTAATAAATAGTGGCAAATTCATGAGGAAATACACTTAGATTTGAAATACAATGTTAATACTAATCACATAATTGAAAAAATCAGCTCTCCAAGAAAACCCGTGGGGCTATGACGTTCCTGCTGTTCCCTCCTGTCCAAGTACAGCTACACAAACAACTCACCGTGACTTTGCCATCCTGTGAGGAGCTGCCTGTCTCCAGTTGGATACACCCTTGGATAAATGTCAGTGTGCTTCCTTGGCCATGAAAACATGGGAAGATGCTTCCTACCCTCTGCAGTGTCATAGTGGGCAGCTGGTCTCTGACTGGGACCAGCCAGAAATCAGCCCCAGTTTTTTTCGTTCATGCAGTCATAGCCTGGAGCTGCTGCAAGACAATTCTGGTCCCAGATTTTCATCCCTGGATCCTCTGGAGATAGTTATAATGGGCTGAAACATCTCAGAGGAAGAAGAAGAAAAACAGCCAAGAGCAGTATCTTTAGCCAATCAGAAAAATTTTTTCCCAACGATCCACCAGTGTGTGGAGGCCTGATGGTTTATGTCCCTTCTGATATTTTTCTCTCCTATCACATATAATTGTGAATCCTCTCATTAGTCATACTGCACTCATTCCAGCACATCATTTAATCTTTCTTCATCAAAACACCATTTAGACAAAGATTATCTTATTTGAAATGTGGCTGCTGTCGTCACTTCCCTCTCTGCTGTATTTGTTCGCTGCTCTATTCTTTTTTTAGGCAGTCGTGCCAGGTAGCTGTTGATGAGTAACACACTGTTCATCTGTTGCTGTCATGTAGCCAACAAAGCCCCAAAGATGCCATCAGAAGTAAAAATAAAGCCCATTGCACGATACTGAAATCATCTTTTCTGCATGAAAGTGTGAGACCTTCCCCGTCAGGCAGTTCTTTTCTCTACCATTCTCTTAATCCCTCTCAAGAAAATATCTTGTTTATTTGCAGAAAAAGAAACCACAAATGCCCTAGACTTCACTTGAAAGAAGCATTAAAAAACTAATTGCAGATAAAAGTTGCTCGAGAGGGTGCAGAATGTTCCTGCTGTGGCTACAGCTGCTTGGGGAGGCAAATTGTCCCTGTTTAGGTTAGTGTGAGAGCATGCCCGTTTCTTGGCTGAAAAGTCATGTATGCACCATGGATGTTTGCAAGAACAAGCTAATTTATGTTATTGATGAAAATGTGTTTACAAGTAGAGTACTCAGCTTCAGAAATCTGCTGCGCTGCCTTGCTCTGCAGAAGTGGCCAGCAGAATGCACTGTACGTGCAGCACAGATATAATTTGGATCATTGCTCAATGCCCACAGGGCCAGGGTTAATAAAGCAAAAGGGAACAGAGCACCAAAGCACTGTTGATATCTGTATGTGCACCAGAGACCATTTCATTGGCTTTGCAGAGGAGCTTTCTGTCATGTAATTGCTCAATATTCAAAGCAATACTTGATACTGCTTATCCAGAGAGCTACAGTTCCAACCAGAAAAATATATAGACTGACAAAAAGGGCAGTGTGGGGAAAGTCATAGCAGGAGTAGCAATGAAAATTCAAGTAGCCAAAGAAAGAAATTTGGTAATCAAGCAACATGACATAAAGGTTGGTCTAGGATCTGTAATGAAACTCAAACTTTGGATGTTTGGATAGCAAGGGTGTAATTCTGGAAGGAATTAAGGGATTCCCACTCTAATTTGAAGTGGGCTGCAAATCATTCCCATCACAAAGGCAGGAATGAAGGTTAAGGGTCTGCCCAACACCTTGTGGCAGAGAATTAAGCAAATGTGGAGTCTGGTGATTCCTGCATGTCATACCAGTTCCTTTCTCCTTGCGTAGAACAGAGGTCAAGTGCAATTTGTGAGGATACCCATGGAGGAAGAACTTGTGTTCAGGGAAAAGTTTTAAACAGGAATAAGAAGGAAAAGGAGACTGCTGTATTTTGGTCATGGCAGAAGTGGAACTGGGGGTGCAGAAGGAGACAAGACTAGAGTGAGGAGGGCTGTCAAAACAACACCCAACCATCTCGGGAGGGAAGGCCTGGGACACCTCCACATTCCCTTCTCTAACATGGAGGGATTTGGGGATCTGAACTAGAGGGGGTAGGAGAAGGAGGAGGAAAGAGAGACACTTGCAAGCCAGATGTGAGCAGCATTGCCCCCAGAGTCAGGTCCAGCTGGGGGAAGGAGGGAACCTGGCCAATATGGGATGCAGCTGTAATTTTAACAACCAGATGGCAGGCTCTGTGCCCAGCCTGAGGACAGAAGCCTGTAGGTTTTCCTCCAGCAGCTAGGTCACCTTTTCCTTTCTCACCCTGCACTGACAAGCTCCACCTCAGCATGATTTGCTGTCACAAAGACATAGAGAAACCAAGCCAGACATTGCCAGATTAGAGAGCTTTGGGACAGCCACATAGTCACACTCATGTTGGTGGAGGAGCAGTTTGAGTCAGTCTTTCATAAAGCAGCCTTATAAGCCACAGGACAGCGGCTCCCACTCTCTCTTCTTTCTAGTACAGGCTCACAGAGGGTCTCAGCTGGCTGTCCTGGATGGGCAGGCTTTCCCGAGGAAGAGAAGGGCAGGACTTGACACAGTTTGTTTTGCACATGTTTTAATCAGCAGAGCAGAGCTTCATGAGCACTCTTGTACGTGTCAGAAACAAGCCTCCTACAAAGAGTTGTCAGTGATGTTAAACAGAGTGAGAAGGCAAGCAGGCCCAACCTCATATGGGCCAGAGCTGCTATTTTCGGGGTCAGATCGAGAGCCTGAGGGCTGGACTCTGACTTAGGAGATTTTCTCCCAATTCTGTTGGATGCAGTGAACAGGATCTGCACTGGTGCAGAGGATGTGGCAGGGGAGGACAGGAACCCCCTGCAGAAGCTTTTTATGGCTTTTTATGACAGGCAGGTAAAGCTGGGGGTTTCCACAATTGTTTGAATGAGCAAGTGCCTGTCTTTCCTTTGCTGAGTTTGTATTTGTCCTTCTCAGCAGTGCTAGGTTGCTGTTCTACTACTGATGATAATAAGATAATGCAGAGTTTGGACTGCTGGGAGCTTGTAATTACTTCTTTTGAAAGTAACTGTAAGTACGTGTGCATGTTCTCACACAGATACATATATGCACACAGATACACACATATATATGCTCACCTATTGATACCCTGCACATTCTCTGTAACAAGCAGGGAGACAAAAGTAATACTTAAAGACACTGAATAATGAGTCACAGATTGTAGGGGCTTAACCCCTCACGTTGCCACTAACAACAGAAGCACTTTTGCCCTCAGTGCCCAGGTTGTTCTTTGGTACTGTGGGGATCAGTGCCTAAAACAGTCACAGATTCATAGATCTTTATTTGAGATTGTACTTTTATTTCTTTTTGGTAAGAAATTATCTTTTTACTCTATCTGTAGTAATACAAAACCCCTTTTGAGCATTATAGTAATTACCACTGGTAATAATTTCTGTAATGATGAGTAGCAAACTCCTCTGGCACCATACAAGAAATACCTACACTCTCCCCCAAAATGATGGCAGGGATGGCAGGGATACTAATCATATTCTCCTATCCTTTACCACACTGGAAGCAGGAAGAGCTGCCAGCAAAGCCAATGAGTTGGTTGTTCCCCAAGACCTGTACCCACCACCAAATTAGAGCTAGGAATGCTGGTGGACAAATGGAGTCTGCCATGGGAAAAAAATCTTACTCCCAGCAGCTTCCTTAGATTGCTGTATGAGTGCAGGATTTCTTATCTGCAGGTCTAACCCTGCCCAACACAAGCAGTTTAAGCACAGACTGCTAAAGATCCCCTCGCCTTCCATGGGCTCATGATCAAGTTGTAATTGCTCAGCTATTGCATCTGTTTGCCTAATTAAAACCAGCTGTCTCTGTGCAAGCTCCCATCCAAGAAATAGCTGTGCAAATAAATTTTTTACTGTTAATGTAAAGAACACATTTGTGGCCTCTGCCCCAACTGGCCCTTCAAAAGCAGCATTGGTGTTTTGATTCCTTCCAAGTTCACACAAAAATGTGATCCCCCAAAACAATCAGTTCCTGTCCTTTCCTACCATCCAGCACAAGGCCTGAGACATTTCCCATTTGTATGATTTATTGCTTAGTAATTATACTTCATGAAATCCATTCACAGTAAAGTGTGTCCTGGATACTCCCACTCATCCTGGCAAACCAAATGTTTAACATCATGAGGGGTATAAAAATATAAGCAATCGTGTTTGAGTCACTTTTAGTGCAACAGATTATTTTGCAGGGTCTGGCAGTGTTTATAGTATAAATCACACTTTAGAGATGGGAAAATACTCTGACATTATCTAGTTCAACTGGATTTTTATGTAAGTATGTATTTTCTGCTGTTTTCATCAAAACCTAATTTGAGAAACATCTCCATGTACAAGATTTCCACTACTTCCCTTTGGGATTATCCAACAAATTGACAGAAATCACTATTAGGAAATATAATCTGACATTTGGATCTACAGTCTCTGTTGCTCAGTTTAAGCTTTTTACATCATTTAACATCCCATTCCCTTCCTTTCTTACATCCTTCAGTGTTCACAGCCTCCAGATCCTTGCAGCTGGTTCAAGCATCCTGTCATTTATCAGTGTTTCTCCCAACTAACCTGTGTGCCAGTATAGACAAGGACACTTCTCCAGCTCTGCTTCCCTCCAGGTCAGGAATCACCCTACAGCTCTTGAACATGGGTTTGTCAGCAGCAGAGAGAAGAAAGCATTGCTAAGGACAGGTCAGAGGCCAAGTCAAACAGTCATGCTCACATAAAGGAGCCACTTCCAGTGTTTTGAATTATTTCATTTTTAATAGGTGTTTTTCCCCTCTGGTAATGGTTCAATCACCTTTCCCTTAGCTGAACCACTCCCCTGACAAGAAAACACAGGAGCAACCAACTGAGACGTGTTTGGAGCTAAAGGCAGCTGCTGTTTACTTGTGTATTTTGCTTTCTCACAGAAGTGCCCGGTACGTTGTGGCCTGACACTGAGCAAGGAGAGACTGTGTGCATGGGGCATGGAAAGGGCATATTCCCCTCCTTGGCAGGAGTCCCTTGGCAGCAGCAACAGCTTAATGCACAGTTCAGCACCCTGACTTCCTCCTCCTGACCCCCTGCTTTATTTTGCACTCACTCCACAGGAGTGCTCACCCCTCTTCTCACTCAGTGCCCTTGTGGGGACAGGACAGCTGGAGCTGTGGCCCTGGCAGCTCAGAATTCCCACTGACTCCTCCAAGGCCAGGATTTCACTTTAAATGACCATTCTCCAGAAGCAATGAAGGATTAAAACTGTGCCACATGAGTGCACTGGTTAAAATGGAAGACTTGCTAAGCAGTTGCAGGGTCCAAAAAGAGTTACAGAGGGTCAAGTTTCCAGCTCAGTGAACCCTGTCAGCTGTCCCAGGGCACTGCCTCACTTGGGAGAACAGACACACACACCACCGAGAGTTAGAGGCTGAGATTTTCAAAACTCAGGGCATTGGACACACAAAATCCATTTGCTTTTATGCTGACTGGGAATCAGATTCCTACCAGATCCAAGCCCAGGAAGGTACACACTCTCCTCCAAGTTTAGAATGAGGTTTTCTGGATCTGTCAATGCCTGGCATTGCCACAGCACCTGTAACAACTCCACTCAACACCACAACCCACGCGGCTCCTGTAAGAGCCACGTGCTGCTCCCAGCTGAGCCATGCTGGTGGGTGCAGTCACTGCTTTGGTGGCCACAGGGCTGCATTGCTCCCTCTACATCACTGACTTTTGCCACAGAGGAAGCTGGCAGCAAAGACATCATGGAGTGACTGAGTTTATTGGAAAGAGAAGCAATGAAGGAAAGGATCCAAGGCAAAGAGAAAATCTTTCCCTTTCAGAATGTCTGACCTCTTAGGAGTTGGGTACCTACATGCTCATACCACCTGAATGTAAAAAAGGCAGCTTGAGGTGCACACCATGCAATTACCTGTGTTGTTTTACACATGCAGAGATGTCCTGCAGCAAGCACGGAACTGTTTCACTGCCAACAATTTAGCCATATTTTAAATAAGTGCAGAACAGAGTATCTGTTTTAAAATGTTTGAAACAAGCACCTGGCCAAACTTGGCAGCCCCATCCGTCTTTTCCTGAGGGCAAAGCTCCTGCTTGATCATCTTACAACATGCTGCAACCTGCAGCTGGGAGAAGAATAAACCCCTTCTCATAGAGATGAGGTGTTTATAAAACAGTGACCTGCAGCAAACAAGCTGTAAAACAGTAAAACAAGCACAATAGAAAATGTCATGTTCAGCTACTTCTGTGCCCACTTTCCCTGTGTGGAAATGTCACCAACTGGACAAGATTGGCACACAACCAGAAAAGCACCTCAGCCCTTTGTACAAACTCCTGCTCATGAGGAAATTCCCTTCTTAATCCTCAAAACACATATCTCCAAGGAGGCAAAATGCTGCTTTCCTCACCTTAGCACCTTCAAAAGCACCCAGGTGAGGCAAGGTGTAAGAAGCAGTACAATCCAGAATGCCAGAGCCAGTGTTGAGCTGAACTCTTGCATTCACCTCTCCTGCTGATAGGCTGCAGCACAGCTGGTCTTACCAGCACAGCACAAGCATGGGTGTGTGCCAAAATAAGACCTATCTGTACAGAACTCTACAGGGCCAAGAGGTCTTCCATGGTGCTAGCAAACCAAATGCCCTCACGTTACCTCCCCCTCTTGTCAGAGGCTTAGTGCTCTGATTGTTACTCTGAACATGTACCACAAAATGCCTCTGCTGTGCTGGGGTCCCAGTTGTACAGGATGGAAAGCTCTTAAGATAAAAATTTCTAGGGCTTAAATGAAAAGCCATTCTGAATGCAAAGCTGAATTCAGTTCAAGGTCAGGGTTTTTCTTGTTCAACATATCAGACTGCAGCATAATTTGTAGAGTGAGTACGTCAGTCAAAAAAGTCTGCAGCTTTCTGACAAACCCTGGCCCACTGATTGCAATGTGCCCCTCTCTCCTGGGAGAGCGCAGTGTGAAGATCTACACAGTGTCCTGTCATCTCTGCAAGGTATTTCATCAGTCACCAGGCTGTTCTGCAATGTGCTTAACAACAATATTGTGTAAACTCAAAGAAAGTGAAGGCAAAGATCAACTTTGGTAATCCCTGGCCAGGCCAGTGAAGGTGAGGAAGTCTGGGAATGGTCCTGCCATTCAGTCACATTACAGGTGGTGATCAGGTATTTGCCAAGGGTTTTGCAGTTGTTTGCAGTGCTGAAGCAAGGAAGCAAAGGCTCTGAAAAGAGATAGATTGAAGCTCTTTTACTGCATCAAGCTGGTTGACTAAATGCAGCAAACAGTGTAGAGTTTCATGTCTGTGTTTCTTCCCTTTGCTGGAGCTCATACCTCAAGATAAAATTGTGGTTTATAATACCTTTATCAAAAAAAAAAGGTAATCAGCAGAAATCATAATCAATACTTTGCAAAAGAACAGCCAAGGAAGGGAACTGAGCCTGGGGTAATGGATTTAATCAGCTTCGTTGACATTTGGCCTGGTTAATATAACTGGAACTGGTCTTCTGTCTTGTTTAAGGAAGGAAAATCTGCCAACTCAGCACCAGTGAACCCCAGACTATTCATAAGAACTAGTCTTAACATTAGATCAGGGAGGGGGGGGGAAACCAACAAACCACCAACACCAAACCACATTTGTCTTGTGCTTCCACAAAGCTTTCTCCTGCCCTGAGTGACACTCCAAGAGCTGACAGTGGCTTCCTCCTGCCCACGGGATTTCAGTTAGAAAACACCTCACTTTGCTCTCTGGAAATGGATACATTAATGTAGTTCACACTAGAACACGAGATGGGGTCTTTACAGCCTTGATCTTCTTTTCATTCCCCCACGCACCGTGGGGTGTTTTTCATGCTGTTCTTCTAGTTTGAGGGATACACAGCAAAAGCCGTAGTTTCCAGGAGCAGAGGCAATACATCCAGACAGGAACCACTCCATGCAAGCCACCTGGCAGGACACACATGCTGCCCTGAATGGGAACTTGAGATGCACCTGGGTTTTTTTCACATGGTAAATGCACGTGAGGATTGTTCCAATGAAAAGTGCTGAAGTCCCGTATTGATCTCCCTAACAGGCAACAGCAAAGCAACGAGCCCTGGCCCTGACCCCAGGGGTATCCACTCTGGCTGAGCACTGGGCCCCTCCAGGGACAAAGCCAGCACACAGGGCAGGTAACATCACCACCCTGATGACCAGACAGAGGATGTTTATCTATTGGGTATGTGAACTCGTTCCCATCAGGAGACAGTTTTGTTTAACACTGCAAAACATCTCCATAGGACTTCTTATGGCTCACAGCCTGCATTGCAAACTACGGAGGAAACCTGTACAGTGGGTGCTTTTTATGGAAGGATGGTATTAGGGCCTGCCTCTGGCCACTCGTGCAGCAGCATCCTGCCCGCTCCAGGGATGCTGGAGAGGGCAATACCCACTTACTGATCGTGGACAAGGCTGCAACTACTCCACAGAAAAACCTTACCTTTAATAAAGGTTAAAGCAATTAAAAGGTGAATCAAATATTTTGTGCTGAGATAAAAAGTCTTTTTGGCTCTAGATAACTGCTGCTAATTATACAGATTTTATTTTATTATCACGTTGCAAAGTCATGATAGCTCAGACAGTTCCTGGGTGAAACGAGCCCAGTTCAGCTCAGAGAGGGCTTCAGGCAATGAAAGCCCAAAAGCAGTTGCCTTTAGGCAGAGCCCTGGCTCGTTACCTCAGCTTCAGGGCCAAGGCTTGGCAATCCTAAAACAAAGGCTGGCTTTCAAAATGGCTCTTCCCTGTTGAGAAACAAGCCGTGTTTCTGCCATCCTCCCAATGGCGCAGAGGTAAAAAGGTGTTTTACAGAGAGTCTTGGAGGCAAGATTCCCCACATTAAAGACTCACAGTCAAAATAAAAAGCTAAAGAAATAAGAGAACACAACATGGAAAAAAAAGGAAAAAATGAAAAAGCAACTGGAGTGCACTGACTGGGGTCCTTTGGGACACTCAGCCAGAGCTGTCCTGGGGACTGGCAGATAATCCCAGAGCTTTGACTCTGAAAACTTTTGCCAGCAGCATCTTTTGGTCTGAGTAACAAAACAGTCAAACACCTCAAAAGGGGCTGCTGAAGGCATTTTGATTCCCTTGTGACTAATTATAGATTTTAAAGCTGTGGAGGGAGCGGGTGTTTCCCCATTAATAAAAAAGTATAATTGTATATCTCCACACCCCCTTCCTTTCTAATGCAGCACACATAGGGAACCTCATACATCAACTACAAAGTGTGCATTGTTCTGTGTCAGCAGATAAATAATTTGCCATCTGAAGGCTTGGAAGCTGTTCTCTTAGTTCAGGATTATTGTTCCACTTGAAGCATGAAGTTGGCAGCTTTACTTTCTTCTTCTTCTCCTCCAGAGAATTGGATCGCTCTAAGACTTGACTGGCTTCCAGGCTAATAACTCACCAAGATATTTGTGTGAGCACACACATGCATTCTCTGGAAGGAGTTAGGTGAAGAGGTGATTTCATTTGTCTTTTATTGTCATGTATTCTTAACTCTACACTCTTTAAAAAAACCCCTGTGATGTAGAAACTGTTGCCTCTTCAATTTCCTTCAGCCATCTTTAAAATCCTTGGTGCTCTATCAGCCAAAAGTTTCAAGGGAGGAAAGGACTGTGCTGCTACTTGAGGGTTTATTTTTGTTTTGCTTTAAAAAAAAAAAAAAAAAAGCACGGGAGTGAGTTTTTATTAACACACATCTGACCAGGGTATCGCTTTGTGGTCATGTCTGCCCCTTGCTAGACTGCTGCAGCAATCAAAGAAACACATGTTTTCTAGCAGGCATGGACTGCTCTCATACCCCATTTTTCAAACCAAGGGGAAGTCCAGATCATTATCCAGTAGCCCCATTCCTAATTTTCAGTAGTCCAGAAAAACAAAAATCAATATAAACCTCCTTCAAGAGAGCAAATTCCTAATGTGGTTATGCTTTTATTCTGGTATTCTTAATAGTAATTAAAATTCTTTTGAAGAAGTATGTTTTTCATTGACTTCAGCAGGTTTTGGGTGAGAAACAGTCTGAAGGTTTTTGACAAAATGTTATTTTGACAGAAAATGCAGACTCGCTGAAACTGAAACAGTTCCTGGGAATAGCTTTCACAGTGACAGCTCAGTGAAAACGCTGTTGCTATCTCAGGTCCACAATGTACTTTTTAGAAACAGAGCAGGAAGAGAAAACATGAAGTAGCAAAGTGCTGTTGGCCAGGCTATCCACACTGAGACAGCAGGCTCAAAGTTGGATTCAGACTGTGGATTTAAACACCTCTCAGCTTCTCCAAGAGAATCCAAATTACTGCAGCTTTAACTAGTTATAGTGGGCGGCTTCTCTCCAGTTTGGGAGCTGTCAGTCCATCTCAGCACGGAGCAGGACTATTTTTTGAAGGTTTGAAGTGTTCTTCAGGATAAGAAAAAGCATTTCCTCCCAGCTGTACTTTAAATTGGACCATAAAGCTTTACATTTAAAAACAATTGTGAAACATGACTCAAACAAGATGCCCTCAGGGCTGCACACTAAAGACAACAGCAGCTCTGCCATAAGCTTTGATGAGCACTCAGCCATACATTTGTAGCCCCACATTTCATTAAAATATTTACACCTCTCTAAGAAAGAGTGGAAGCATTCTACCTAGAAAGAAAAATGTGTGTAGTGCTCACAATCTCATTCTGGACCTCTACCTATATCAGGGATGGAGATGCAATTGCCCAGATGAAGAAAAAGTTCTTGACCTTGAAAAATCAGAGAGAGAACTCAAATAATCCTGTTAAGATAGGCATTCCGAGATGTAAACAGAACTGAGGAGGTTTCTGCTGCTGAAGTGGCCAAAACCTCATTTGGTATTAAGTGGGGGACTTGCTGTGAATTCAGGAAGGTGGTATTGATTTACACCTGCTTAGAAATCATCGCAGAAAGAGTTTTTAAGATAGAACCAGCATTCAGGGGGAATTTGAATGTTTTAAGTCTTGGAGAGGTCCAAGAAGAAAGGACCTTTTAGCCAGAAGTTGTGTGTGAAAGGGACAGGAAAGAAGCTGCTGAGATCTGGCATGGTGCTGTGTCCAAACACATGCTGAAAGAGGGGGGGCAGATGAGCACTGTCCTTCCAAAAGTCAGCCTGTGTCACACCTCAGACACTGCTCCAGGACCCCGCGCACTGAGGGCAGAGCTACAGCATGTGTAGAGATAACTCTGCAAGAGGAGCAGACCAGTCTGTTTGCTTTCTTAAAACAACATCACTGAATGTCTGAGTGCATGTCAGAAGAGGCCACAAAACTTAAGGTTTGTTGGTTTGTTGTGTTGGGGTTTTTTTTACCAGTGCGCAAGAGCCCGTGGCTTGGAATGGGGTTGTGCAAGGATTGCATTAAACCCTGTGGTACATTTCCAAGCCTTGTTTGTCTGAACAATTGACTCTGAGCACAGACACTTATCAATAGAAGCCTAAGCAAATTTCAGGACAAGCTTTAATTTGTTTTTTTTTCCCCCGACTTGAACATCAAGGTCTTCCAGGGCTGCAGTTGCTGTAACAACAGAAAGGAGCTCATTAAATGATCAGCCTGAAGGACAAAGCTATCAAAGTTGAAATGACCAAAAGTTAATATTTAACCTAAATTTTCTTATTTGTTTAAAAACATGCATCTCACTTGTATGAGGAGCTGCCTCGTGGACCTACTTCAAAAATAACTGTAGAACCATGAGATGACCAAAATTTTCATACATATCCCAAAATAATGTCCAGTTCCTCAGAAAGCTGCTTTCTACCAGAAATCATGCAACAACATACTTAGGTAGAGACCTATTTCCTCTGATCTTTTGTGTCTGACAGTCACTTAACATGCAAGTGTCTAAGCATGTCACTTAATGATTTCCACAGTTTAATGGCATTATACATTATTTTGTTTTAAGAGCTAAGGAAAAAGATCATGATCCTGTTTTAGCTTCACTAGATTCTGTCCTTTGGACAAGCGTTCCAGGGGTGAGTTATGCTTTGCCTTGGGCCCAGCAGGCAGAACCAAATGGAAATAGATTGCTGCGGCAGAATTCTATGACCCATCCCCTACTATTGCTTAAACATGTCTAGCCTCCCTCACTGCTGTTTCAAGTGCCTGGCAGGCCACTCTTTGCACAGCTTTCAGTGCTAGCTGCTGGTTTTCATCAATGAAATAGCATCTGTGGACAGCCAGGAGGGACCTATTAACTGGGGCTGCTTTAGGCTTGTCCACCAGCAGAGCAAGAACACGTTAAAGATGGCCCTCACCCCGTCAGCCCCTACTTTAGGAACACACACATTTTCTTCAGTTCACCGATGCCGAAGGACCTCAGCAGACCATTGCTTTCAGTGATTTCTTGTGCCCACATGGCCAGGTCCCACATGTCTCTGACAACACTCATCCCAACTAAACATAGCTTTTAATGAAAATAGGAGGAAAAAATGCCTCTCTAATTCCTGCTAGCTGTCCTGGCTCAAAGAAGGGTTCTGCCAGCCCTGGATGTATTCCTCTGCCTATGGTTTCTTTTTGGAAGATCTCATTGCAGGTAGCAGCTGCTGACACAAATCATTTACACACAACCAGAAATGAGTAGGACAGTAATGTCCAAGTCTGCCCTGTCCCAAGGTAAAGGCAGTTTCTCAAGACAGATAGGGCATGGCAAGTCTACTTCATGGGATTTCTCCAGGCTGTTCAAGGCTTTTAATACACAGAAGAAATGACAGTTCACTGCCACTTGTGACCTAATTAAACATCATTTTGTGATTCTGATTAAACAACAGCTGATCCCAGGCAGAAAAACACAGGTCGTGCAACCAAGTGCAGTGACATACATATCACTGAATCACAGCACATTCTAACACTTCTGATCCTTCTTCCCCTAGATGTCAAATCCAGAGTGAAGACCACATGAGTAATTCCAACATTCAGGTTTTGCACGCTAATGGTCAGCAAAATCACCACTTAAGTAAAGCTGTGAAGCTGATTATGTTATCCAACAGCTTCACAAAAACAATCTTTATTGCCACTGCTGATGGAGTGGGAGGACCCAAAGCTTTAAAAATATGTTGAAGGAGCCCAGCCCAGGTGCAACACTTTCAGGTGTGAACCTGACATTGCCTTTGCACCAGGACAGCTGGAGGCACTTGGGTGGGAGGCTTGGTCTTAATCCAGTGCAAGATTATTGGTTTAATTCTAAAGAGGCACGGTCCTTAATTAAACAGTTGGATCTTTTGCAGAGCTAGAAAGCAGTGTAGAAAGACCCAAGACACCCACCCGCACATCTTAACGTGTCCCAGTTAGACAGTACCTTGCTGCAGTTCTTTTTGTTATCCTTTTGCCTGTTGTTCAGCATGTTTCAGCTGACCCTGTGAGGGAGCAGAAATAGCAGCATGGCTGGAAGGGTGGCACATCACAGCTTGCAGACAGGAATGAGAAAGAAGAAAAGGAGCCATGGATGCATCCACCTGGAGTTTCTTCAGCCACCCTGACCTCACAGCAAAGGAATGACACTTGTCATTGTGAGACCCTGATCTTCCCTTCCCAGAGACCCTCTGCCAGGGCCTGGCACGCCTTGGGCGCACTCTTCCCCCAGCTTCCTCCTGTGCCTCCTTCATCCTTTACCCCTATATTCAGCTTAGACACAAATTACCATGAAACCAACCAGGATAGGTTTGCTTGAATCACCTTTACACTGATGCTGTGAAAAGAGTGCTCTGCAAGTCAGCAGATATATTTCTGCAAGAGTAAGGCATCCTCTGAGCCTTCCCAAGGAACAGCTCCCCAGGCAGTAAGCCCAAGAAAACAAATAAATAAAATAATAATTAAAAAACCTCCACAAAATAAAGCACAACAGCAAAGCTGAGCTTTGGTGCTGGTATCTCCTGGCTGCTTTCTCCAAGCCACACACTCCAAGGAGGAAATGCATTTGGACTTTACACAGGTACAGTCAGCATGGAGAGAGGCTGGGAAGGATTTCTTGCCAGTCCCATCTCTCAAATGCTCCCCTGTATGCTCTAACTGCAACCTGCACATCTGCAGCTGTCAGAGAATCGTCTCTCCCCCTGTGCTTGGTAATCCGAGGCTCTGCAAGCCAGCAGGAGCTGCTCCCCTCGCTGCCTTCCTAAGGCAACACTTGCTCAGCAAACACAAATATGTTTACTGTGGAAACTTCGTACTTGCCTTACTGCCCTCACTCTTTGCCAGGTGTTTTTCTTTTTATACCCACAGGGGACGCAGAGCCATGTTCTAATATAGAAATATATGTTCATGTGCATGTGTTTATTAATAAACAGGTGGGCAAATCTATTTGCTTACTGCCTCATTTGAGTGATTTATTTAGTTATTCTTAGACTTGGTAGATGTACAGCCTCAAAGCAACAACATCAAGGGCTGACTATTGTAATATATTGAAGCTACATTCAAGACTGATATTTCCAGAGAGAGAAAAGAAAAAAAAAATGTTTAAAAAAAAAAAAAAAAAAAGAGGAGACATAGCTGTAAGGGCAGCCAGCACAAATCAGCCCTGTTTTTCACTCACAAATTTTAAGTTGCTGTCATTACTGTCTTTCCTAATGGTGCCCTGGGGATAAGCTGGGAAGAAATTCAGTGCCTAGGTATACCAGGACCCCCCCTCAAGGACTGCAGTAGAACATCCTGATGGCATTGCTTAGAGCAGCATCTTACTGTACTATCTATGGGAATATATATACACACATGTAAGAGGACATGGATTTATCTTCTGCTATAAAAAGGAGCTTGAGGTACTGCTTTCATACCCCCAGATTCAGGGGGCATCAGAGGCAGACTGGGTAGCCCATGAAAAAGGCACACAAAGCAGAAGGGAATGAGAAGTTGGTGACAGTGTAAAACAAGGGGCTACAGCCCTGGTATCTCCCCTTCCTCCCCCACAGGTAACCTGGGAGATGTTGGGAATTCAACCCAAGCAAACCCTTATCCCACTGACACCTGGCTGCTTAGGGATTCTCCCAGCAAAAAAACCAAAAACCACCTTGAAAAACCCACTTGTGTTATTTGCAAGTGCAAGAAGATAAAATGCAAAACCTCCTTTCCTGGGGTACTGCTTTCACTTCCTGAGGATGGAGTCCTACCCAGATCCACGAGGACACACCACAAGGAGGGGGGCTAACACAGCACTGCCAGACAAGAAACGCTGGCGAGATGCACCACAGAACAAGAGCTCCTGAATGGTTATGGGGCATCAGGGTTCCCCAAAAGGTTTTGCTTTGACCATTCTTGCTGGTTTCTGAGCCCTGCCTCCCTCTGAAAATTTCACAGAGCCTCCCCAAGGTGTCTGCCACGGGTTTTGGATCCCTCTGAGGATGCAGGCAGAGCTGAACAGGCAGTTTCACTGTTTCGAGCATCCTCCCGCTGCCCTGTTGCAACAAGCAGAGTTGATTGTCAACTCCAGCCAAATAAGCAAGCATAAATGCCAGTAAAAGAAAACATTGCATACATCCCTCATCTGGAAATTATTTTTGTTTGTATTTATGTTCCCACATGTTGTCAGGGTGATGTCTGGGCTCAAGCCCACACGTGGAAAAATCTGGACTGTGCCCTGTACTAGGAAACTCTCTAGCTCAGAGGCAAAACTGTTTGCTCCTCCTTGCCTCACAAAAAACAGCCTGTGTGCTTGTCTTTGTGGTTCAGAGCACAGCCTCTTTTATCCAGAGAATAAGAAAATAAATAATTAAAAATAGGTTTATTTTTACACTAGGACACTGGAGAAGGAGGAAGCCCTCTCTTCTTTGCCAAGAGAAGAAAAAGGAGAACAGGTCCAGAAAGGAGCATGATCCCCTGAGTCATAGTTTGTGGCACAGCCCAGGTTCAGTCACCTGAGCTGAGCCAGGGACCAATCCTACATCCCTGAGCAGAGCCAAACACAAACAGGACACTAAGCTCAAACACCTCACTGAGGGAACACCACAACATTCTGCCAGCCAAGCACAATTTATCATTGCCTGGGCTTAAACACCAGCAAAACAGGCTTTAGCCACCAGCCTCAAGCCTCTTTCACACCTGAATGGAACCCATTTCCTCAAAAAAGCCCAAAGGGTTCAGCCGTGTCAGTCACAGCCTTCCCTACACAGTACCTGCTGAAGGTTCATTCCTCAAAGTATCTCAGCATGCAGGCCAGCTGCTCCTTGCTGTAGTCTCCCTCCTTGAAGGTGTCTACACCCAAACCACCTCCCTGGCCAGCGACGAGCTCCCCATCACCATCCCACCCCTTCACCTGAGCTCCTCAGCTGAGACCTCTGATTAGACCCAGCCCAGGTGAGGCTCCCAGCTCCCTCCCAGATGGGCCCAGCAAGCAGAGTCATCAGCCCTGGGAGGGAGGGTACCCCAGTACAAACTGAGCATAAAGCCGTGGCTCTAGCAGATTCAGTGAGGTTTTTGCCTTCGCTGACAGAAATGAGAGTTCACCTGGGTGAGAGCTCTTTTTTTGTGGGTCTCTGCACCCAGAGCCTAAACAGGAGAGGTTCCAAATCCATGTACTGCTGCTTATCAGGCTCCCAGATTAAACATGAGGCAGGACATCAAAAGCTGTTGTTCCACCTTTACCAAGGAGGTCCACCTTGTCCTTGGGCCCATCCAAAAATTTAGGGGAGCAAATGCCTCTGCATTGCCCCAACAATACAGCTGAGCAAACATAGAAAACATGGTGGAGAATGACTGAGCTTAGGAATGACTGGGAATATGACCTTGGATATTTAAATATCTTCTCTCTCCAGAGGTTTTCTCTTTGCTAAAGTAGTCTTAACTATGGCTTCATGAGGAGTCTTCAAAGACAAACTTAGAAAAGATTTCACTCCCCATTGTCTCTGCAGTTGTGTGACCACAACAAGTCCCCAAACAGCACTTCACTCAAATAAACACCCAGCTGGCTGCCACGTTTTGCACTAAAAACTTTATTTGTCTTTAACATTAGCTCACTCATAGAGCCCTTCTGGCAAAATCACAACTTCTTCATTTCACAAGGGGAGCCTCAGTGGAGAGAAAATTAGGAAGAAGTAGCACCACCTCAAAACACCCAGCACTGGCAGGTGTAGGTGCTGCATTGCCACAGTGAGGGACCAGCAAACCAGCACAGCCAGCATCCCCAGTGACTGCCTGCCACCACATTACCAGTCCTCCTGTCTCTCTTGCCTCCCTTGCTCTTCTGGTGAACACTTTCAATTTTTTCTAATGGAAAAGAATTTACTTCTTTTCTCAACAGCTTTATAAGTCCTGTGCATCTTGTTAGACCGCCAGCTGACTCAGGCTATTAGCTTTGCAAATATACTGCAAAGAGACCCTACTTGCAATGTTTCTCTGTGGGTTACAAATACCTCCTTAGTCACTACAAGGTAGAAATCTCTGCCAACAGCACATTGTTCTAGCTAGTGACTAGTTATTTGTTGATCAAATAAACTGCCTGGAAAGCAATAATTAGAACTTACCACAGCAAAGAGTATAGTTTATTAATTCCCACACAAATTATCTAGTTCCAGAAGTTGAATGAGAGATCAGGATAAACAGCATAGATTACATTGGACTAGGTCTTCTGTACTAACTTTCAAAACAGACACTCTTATGCAATCTAAATGTTTGGGTTAATTGATAACAGCTCGTGCATCAGCAGCAGGTCGTTTTCCTTAAAACAAATGTGTTTGAGAAGAGTAAGCTGAACGTATCAAAGTTAAGGAGGAAAGATTGTAGGTGGATGTTCAGGAAGCTGGTGCAAGGTGCAAGTTGAACTTTAGTGCAAGGAAAACTGTGAGGCTGCTGATCAGCCTCCTCTTGGTCACACCACAAGGGTGACAGCTTCACCAGCATGGAAATGCTTTATGGGGTGATAAAGGCAGGAAAAAAATTGAGCTGAATTTCTTGCTACTTACTGTGGGAGCCAACGTGCCCCCACAGAAGATGAAGAACATGACCCCATCTTGCAGAGGTCATTGCAAGGGCCATTGCAAGGACTCAAAAAGTCAAAAGCAGATACAGCCCAGTTGTTCCCCTACTGCTCCCCAGGTCCTGCAGAAGCTGCAAGGGCCACACCTGCACCAACACCACTCCTGCTACATCAGCAGAATGAACATTTGTCTTTCCTTGCATTTCACCTCATGCAAGTCTTACACCTACCCAGAGGGCTAAAAAGCATCCCCACTTCTCCCCCAGTGTGCACCTATACATCAGTGTGTAGATGGCTCCAAATCACACCAAATCATTAAGCTGTGGTTGACGTCTGGGTCTTAGGAGGAACTGGTACATTTGGACTTCCTCAACAGCTCTGCCACAAGCTCCCCAAGGACTATTGATCAAACCCTTTAAATCCTTTTTCTGACCTTGCACAGTGAAGGTGACAACTATTCTTCAAGGGGCTGGAAAGGCTTAATTTCCCACTGGGAAGTATGTTCTGCTCCTCAGCTGGAAGATGCTAGAGAGCTGCCAAATACCATTATTAATTTAGAACAGATAATTTGATTCAATGAGGTTGGCATGAAAATGCAGGAGCAAAGCTAGGAAGGTGGCTCCAGCTCTCCCTGGATTCATGGTCTTCCACCCACCAGGGATCAGTCACAGGGTATCAAGTAACTTGCATGAAGTCATCAAGACCAATTCTAATTTGCTAATCTCTCCTTTAGGCATGACAGAGATTGATTCACATTAAATTTTCAGGGCTGTTACTGATCTCAAGCCTGGATTATCTACCAGGCAATGCCAGGGACATTGAGTGAGGGATTAGTGCTCAGGAGCTCAGGCAGGGGAGTACTGGAGAAGGGCTACTGGAGTTTCAGTACGAAAAAAATCCACCCAATGTCTTACTAATGTGTGTTTATTTATCAGTTGTTCGAATACCAATACCCTGCGAGGAGACTAAAGGTCCTGGGTGGCAGGTAAATGAACACCCTCCAGTTGTGCCATTAATTCCTAAGGAGCAAGTGGGAGAGTTTACCAGCAAACTTGTCAGCTGTAACTAACTTGGTTTTCTGAGAGGGGACAGATTGCTCATCGTCCTGTGCTCCCCTTCCAGCCAAAGTGGGCCTTCCCCAGGAGCATCTGCCACTTCAGCAGTGGCAAAACCACACCAGAGGCCATTTCTACATCAGCCAAGGCAGAGAGGTCTCATTAGAGCAAGGGCTTCCCACGTCAGCCCCGTCCTTGGACATGCACTTCCCAGCTCTGTGGAGCCACAGTGTCCCAGTCAGACCCGAGAAGCGGCACAGGGGAGCTGAGGTCCAGCACGGGCAGGGGTCCATGGGGCCGCCTGCTCCAGCACTGCCACCGTCAGCACAGCCCAGCTGTTATTCCAGCCATGCTGGCTGCAGGATCACCATCCTGACATAACAAAATTTCCAAGCCCTTTGCCCTCCCTGATGCATTATCTGCCACCAGGGACACAGGATCTGAATGAATCTAGCTCTGGCCAACTCTCTAAGGTCCAGAACATGTTGTCCATGGAAAAACAACACACACTAGAGAAACAAAAAGTGAGAGACTACCTGGCTGCTGTTTATAGACTTCTCAGAAAAAGTCAGCAGTCAACAGCCAAACTCAAATATTCATGTCACTCTCCCACTTATGGAAGGTGAGTTTATTAATTGCCTGAATGCTTTTCAGCGTAGTCCAATTCCTGTATTTGCAACCAAAATGTTGGAATAAGTATCAGGGCTTATGCTGGAGCCCACTGGACTCAGTAGGAAAGGCAGATGCCAGAATCTTTTTTAGATGCATAACAGTAATTCTTTGTACTTTTCTTTTTGTGGGCTACTGGACTCCACCCTCAGTCACATGCAAAACAATTCCTGGATAGATTTTTCTACTAAATGCCTCAGACTGCCTATGGAGGTTCCTGGTTTATATGGATAAAAATATTTCTGCTTTGGGAAGTGCTAAGAATCCCTCGAGTCCACTCCAAGAATCAGCTACAGATTCAGGAGAAAAGCAGTATCATACAAGGAAGAGACCTGAGGGACTGACAGCAAGCAGTCCCAAACCCTTCTCTTTGTGACTGCCAACAGTCCAAGGCACAACCCTCTTATTATTATTCACTAAACCTCCTGATGTAAAGCTGCTGTTGCCCCAGAGCAGTGCAGAGCAGCTGCTCTGACGTGGGCTGCCAGCTCAGACCTTCCTCCTGCGCAAGCAGAGCCCTTTCTGCGAAACGAGCCCATCACTCTCTTTTAACTGGAAAAGACAGAGCAGTGCCTTTTATGCCATAACTCGCTCCAGTTTCTGTTTTCCTTCCTCAGCTCCCTTACAGAAAACTATAGGCCACATTCACCTCGATTTTCTCTCCCTTTCAGGATGCTTTTGAATCCAACATCAGCAGGACAAGGGTTACCAGATCCACGCCAGTGTGAGCAAGAGGAGAGCTGGCTTTCCAAACTGCTGCTTGTCACTCCTGTATTTCACTCCCATTCCACCTAATACTTTGTCTTGCTGTGCTTGGGCAGAGATGCAAACACTGCCCTCTTCCCATGATGGCCAAACCCTTGTCAGATGTTGCTCTAATCTTCAGAATGACTTGAACAGCAATCTGGGGCTCAGTGAGATGCTGGCCAAGGCACACACGCTCTGTAGGCAGGATGGGTGAGCTGATGAAAGCTCTCTGCAGTAGACTTCTCTGAGAGCTGGGGTTCCTCCAGCCTTATCTCCTTAGGAGATCAAGTACTTACATGGGCTTTGAGTCAGCCTAACCACAAAACCATCAGAAAAGTAGAGCATAGTAGAGAGCATGGCAAGAGATGAAGGATGTGCTCCCGCTCCAGCTGGAGGAAAACCTGCACTGATCTGGCAGAGCAAATGAAAGCTTAGACCTGTGAAACACTGAACACTGAGGAGCTACAAACCTCGTGATCTGGATCATTTGACCAGAAGAGGCATTATGTCCCAACCCTCTGAAGATTCTTCAATATCTATTTTTCACACATCACACACGTTCAAACATCTCACACCCACCCCCCACCCAAAAAAAAAAAAGGCAAGAACGAAACTAACACCCATGGAACAAGAGATTAAAAGCCACAAAAACACCAATGTCCCAGAAGGAATGAGCAAGGGAAGCCAAGGACCTGTTGGGATTTGCAGCTCCTGCCTTAGCTGGGAAATTTTTCCCCTGGGTAAGTCATGGCAGTCACTGTCTTTGGCTTGTGCTGAAGCCAGTGGGAGCTTAGCACAACTCATTCTTTAAGAGCAACATCTCTGAATAACAAGCAAGCATGGCATGGCAATCACTGAACTGAGTGAATAACGGGTTTCATAGGTGCTGTCAAAAGGAAAATCCCAGCTGGCTCCAAACAACTTTCTATGTGTGTTGGCAGGTCCTTGGTATTTCTCCCAGACGGGGAGGGCAGGTCCGAGCCGAGAGCTGAGTACAGCACATCCAGGCTTACATAACCCAAGGGGCCCAGGGTAATCATTAACGCTGGATTATTGCCACCAGCTTTGTGCTGGAGTCACCTGGTTGTTTGGATTAAATGTATAGTGGCCATTTAGACAAGGAGAAGGCTCCTGGCGCAAGGACTTCAGTGAAAACAACCCCCAGGGAGGGCAGGAAGCAGAAAACTGTTGCAAATATCACAGGATCTAGACTCAAGCGCTCCTCCAGGGAGCCAGAGTTGCCACCTTCCATCACAACACCCTGCTCGACAGGCTGGTTTGCTTTCCACAGGGGTGCAGCTCCCTGAGCTCCCCTCAAAACTGCCGGGGTAAAAAGTCCCACACAACACAGGTCAGGGAGGCAGGACTCTTTCTAGGGAGCTCTGCCTTGGTGACTCCCACATGTGGCACACCAGCAAGCAAGATCTCGTTCCTCTCCCCCGGCATCCTTTCCAAAAGCACGCATTATCAGTGCAACCTGACTTTACCTGTGTCCCATCTTTATCTTTCTTTGTTTATCTGATGTCTCATGTGTCCTATTACTCCTTGCCTCCTGTAACCCGCTGTGTGTTACTGGCATGTGATCTGTGCCACTGTCTGGGGCAAAGGAGATTCGGGACATCTTGGTTCCGCTCCCATTTCCCCTCTGTGCTGCTCTGTGGTCTCAGACACATCTCTTCTCTGCACTATGTTTAATCACAGGTCACAGAAGTCAGGTCACCTTAGAGAAAGATCACTTTACTCCTATTCCTTCTGCTTAGTCCATCCCTCCAGTACAGCCTCCCCAGGTGATAGATCCTTACCTCTCCTAGTACTACTCCTTCACCGCCAGTTCTGACATAGGGACTATAAACCTTTTAAAAACACACAAAGTTCTGGTAAGCATTAGGAACCAGATCATGATCATCTTGTGAAGGCTGTACCACTGCACATGTGTCCATTCACACCAGAAATTACAGAGGTTTGAAGTCAATGAGACTTAGGCATATGCATAACCATGCCATGCTGTGCTTTGCCATGCAGAGTTGCTGCAGCTGGGACATAATAAACTTATCTAGTTGTGGCATCAAAGCACTTAAATATATATTTATCTTCAGGTGGATAAAGCCAGGCTTAAGGCAAGGCCACATTTTTCTCATGAATCAGCAAAACCCAGCCAGGCCAGTAATTCCACATAAAACAAACATCAAAATCTCTTTTGGAAAGTTCTAGTTTTTTTGTGACAAAACTCTGACAGTGTCATTCATTTCATGCAGAACTAACTCTGCTTTCACAGCAAACATGGCTCTACTCTTTTCAGCAAAATATTGCAACTTTTACATAAACTTATATTTCCTTAGGTATTAACTAGAAAAAAACACCACAATTCACACTCAAAACCCTTATTAAAACAAAGAGAAAAAGAAAAAAAAAAAAAAAAGAGAGAGCGAGAATATGCATTTCATGGAAAATATTCCAGGCTAAAACATAACTTAGATCTTTCTGCCCTGCTGTGCTCCAACAGCAGGGATTTTACATTACACCACTTCAGCTTTAAGTATTACCTCTTGCAGAAAAATAGCAACTTCTGCCCCAAAGGTCTTGCAGGGTGAATTGCCCAACTTTACAGCAATATCAGAACTCCAGGTGAGATGGGGAAGAGACTGAGATGCTGGTTAAAATAAAGCAGCTGGTTTAACGGATGAAGTGGATAGGGTGAGAACAGAAGGGAATTGCAGATCCTCTTGGTGCAGGCTTGCTAATTAAAGCTTAAAACCGCTGTCCTGAGCCCTCTGATCTTCAGGCTACACCTCAGGAGGTAATAACAACCTGGAGTGCACAGAACTTAGTCTGCCTCATCCCTCGGTCCTCTTGCCAAACTCAAAGGGATTCTCTGGGAAAAATAATCAGGGGTCTGGAGAGCCCAGGCTCATCAGCTGGCGCTTTTTGGTGGCTGTTCTTCAGGGAGAGACTTTAATCCCTCAGTGCCTGTTAGTGTCAGAATGATTCTTGCTGGGAAAAGATCTGGACCCACTGCACCATTGCTCCCATGGAGACTCAGAAGTGACTTTAACACCAGTCATGTTGCTGGTTTCTTCTTCCAGTGGAGGACAAAGAACCAAAAGCACAGTGCAAGAGATGTCCCGGCTTGCAGATCACAAGAGCATGGTGTTCATGCCCCTATTGTTACAAATGGAAGCAATGGATGTTGCAGAACAGGGTGTCTTCTCCTCAGGCCTGAGGCCATGCTTCCTACCACAGCTCCTTCACATCACTCTTTCAGGCGTGGGATTTACAGAAGAGCCAACTGAGGTGCCCTGGCACCAAGACCTCCGTCGTGCTGGGCCTTTCTGTATCAATTTAATCCTGTGACTACTGGTCTTACTGCTTGCTCCTTCCAACCAAGGGTCACACAAACGCAGATTAAGGCCCACAGTACCACTGTGATGCGTTATTATCCCCATTTTACAAGAAAGGGAACTGCAGAACACGGCAATCAAGTCCTTTGTCTTGGGTCACACGGTGAGTCACTGTCACAGTCTGAAGCAGACTTTGAAGCCCTTCCTCCTCCACACTAATCACTAAAGCTGGAATTCCCTCAAAACCTGCTTGCTCTGCTTTATTAACCACAGTTCTACTGCATCTGCAGACCTGTTCCACAGCAGTCAGGAGCCACGGAAGGCGTTTGTGTCCCAGCGTGGCTGCCAAGCGAGGCGTGAGGGCTCCAGCGAAGAGAGAACTGAGACATCTCGCGCCTTCCGAGAACTTTCTGAGATGAGAAAAACTGAAGATAACTTCAGAACTGTTCCATCCTCTCCCTGTTACACAGCACCTGAAAATTTACATCCAGGTGAATCGAAATGTCAAGTGTGATTGTCCTGATTACAGAGCTGGCTATAAAGGAAATTAATGAATAATAATTTCAAGGAGGGATTTAAAATTTCCATTTTCATTTTATTGTCAAAGTAAATATATTTTTATGAAGAACAAAAGAAAATATACAGAATTGTAACTTATGTACACTGGCTTTATAGGTATTTTTGTTTCCAATTTACACAAATTTGATATGTTATTAAAAGATATTTTATATAGATATGCATCTATGTACAGTTTTATTTACATACATTCATAGGATGTGATATAAACCAGTCAATAGATGATAGTTCATTTATATTAATTTCTAGAGGACAAAAGGAATGCATTCACTTTAGCTAGACCTGCTGTTCTGGCACAGCACGGGTTCCTGCTCTGCCTAGCGCTAGGATCACACTTTCCTACTTCCCATTTTGCCGACAGAAAAGACAAACAGATGCCATCTGCGAATGGAAAGGAAATGCAACATCCATTATAAAATCACTCCTAATTACTGAATTCTATTTTCTTCTAAAGCTTCTTACAATTGCCAGAGTTCAAAAGGAAAAACGAAACAAGAAGAAACACAAATAAAATCACTTGCCTGCTACCATCTGATCATTTGCTTAAATTCCCTTCTTAGCCAGCTATCACACAAATTTGTTTCTTTTGGCTACTGTTCTCACCCATTCGCCCACCCCAGCTGCATGGAGCTCTGACATGGCTGTTGGGAGGGAGAGGATTAGCACCGAGGGTCACCCCTAGACCCCGATCTCCCAGCGCTGCCCCACCAGGCCATGGTGCCTCCCACCCTCCCTGGGCACAGGCACAGCCTACAGACCCTGCCAGCCAGCAGGCAAAGAGAGACTTAGCTCCAGCCAGCCAGGCCTTCACTCACAGTGGATGTGGCGATGCCCAGGGCTCACCAGGCACCCCCGCGGCCGGGGCTCTCCTTTCTCCCTCCAGATCACATGAGGGGGCAGGAGCAGAGACAGGAACAGAGCTCAGAGGCTCTCACAAACATCTTCGTGCTGCTTTGTGTGCAGACAACAGCTCTTCTGCTAAAGACTGGATGCTGCAAACCAGCCTCAAAGGAAAGCAGCGTCCTTTGACACCTGGGCATCCTTTCACCCCTTGGCAGCACAGGACAGAAGCACGCACACAGTTCCAAAGGCTCCACTCCAAACCATTCCATCCAGCCTGAGCCTCTGGGTTTGCTTGGGACGTGCCTTTGCTTAAATATATATATATGTATGTATGTATGAATATATATACATAAATATTTATATATAGCCCTAGCCAAGGGAAAGGTAAATGTGAGCCGGGAAAATCAGAGATGCATGGAGGCACATTCCAGTGCTCTCCAAGCCTTGTCTGCCCCATCCCCGACTCCCACTGTTCCTCCTCCTATGGCCAGCCCCTACAAATCCTTGGCTCAGACGACCCAAAAACAAAGGAATTGTTCTCATTTCAAAAGGAATTTGCTGTTTCCAAACTGGACAAATAGAGCAGCTTAATAAAAACTCACAATGAATGGCCTGTACATGAGCAAAGCCCTCAGGAATGCCAGGGCTATAATTAACTAGCAGCAAGCAACTTTTACATTTTCCTGTGCAGCAGAAAACAGCTAAAAATAAAACACTGTAATTTCCAAAAGAAGCAGCAGCAAAGGAGAGACAGATAGAAGGAAATGAAAATAATATCCTTAAAAGAAAAAAAAAAGGAAGAGGCGCCCCGTTCTCCTGACCCAAAAAGAACTTCATTCTCAAATCATCTTTGAAGGACATGGGGCACTCAAACATGGTGATACCAAGTAACAGCATTGACTGTTCTGTGGAGACAAATAAATTATCACTAGAAATATAGTGAGCAAAGTGCTGTCATTGGCTGTTGTAGGATGGCTGGGCGGGAAGGGGAGAGTGGAACCCATCAGTTCACAGAGCGGACGGAGCGGTTGCTTCGTGGGAACCGGTGCACCTTGACATGTTTGGACAAGTGGTCACTTCGAGCAAACTTCTTCTCACAGACAGGACACTGGTAGGGTTTCACCCCCGAGTGGGAGCGCCTGTGCCGGGACAGCTCATCTGACCTGGAGAACCTGCAAGAGAGGAGAAGCCTTTTCAGCTAAATGGGATTTTATAACACTGAGTCTCTCACAGCAGGTTAAAAGAAGTCCCCTCAGGCCACTGGGAGACTCCAGGAACTGAAAGGAACACACAGCAGGGCTGGGCTGGTCCCAGCCTGCTGCCAGCAGCATTGGTGGAAACACCCAATTACCAGCCTCATCCCGTGTCAGCCCTGGACTCACGGCAATGCACGGAGGCAACGTCTGTACAGCCTCGCCCTAGACCCCACAACATGGGTGCAGCTTGACAAAAACAGCGCTGCTCTGATCCCTCTGCTGGTCCCCTCCAAAGCCACTCCCACCATCTCTCTCCTGCAAACCCAAGCACGGATAATCCAATCCTCGAGCAGAGACAACAACCACTATCCTGCAGGTGAGGTCTGTTTCAAGCTCCCACGGACATGAGCACAACAGACACGCCCTAACTGCACCCAGTTTGAGTGGGACTCCAACTAGGTAGCCACAGCTACCTAGAAACACCATGACTTATTAGATCCAGATGAAAAATTTACTTCTGTGTGTGCTCCTGCAGGCTGCATGAAGAGTTGTTAATAGTACCAGAGATACTCAGCATCTCAACAGCTGAAATTCAGGTGGGCCCCAACGGCCATTAGCATACTTATTTGCATAGGTAGCATGGGTAAATTGAAATCAAGAATGAGCCTTAATTACCAAAACTGCCCTCCATAGTCTTTTGAATTTTAGATATTTTCCACCTTCCATCTACACAGAAAAATCCCCAAATAGCCACCATGAATCCCAGAGGCATTATTGAACTCAAATGAGCTAATCCTTTGGTCTTAAAAGCAGGGCTGGCTCTATTACCACTTTGGACATGACTGGGAGACAGAGGGTTAATTAACAATGTCACACTAAAACAGCCCTGTCCAAATGGGTACAAAAAATTTGCTGCCTGACAAAGGGCAATTAAGTGTTTTGTTGCCAGAGCAGTAACAAAGAGCAGCACAGAAAGAGAGCTTGCAAGAAATGGTATCAGCTGTTTATTTACAATAAATAAATGAAGTCATGGGCACTAGCTGAACAAATCGGGGAAAGAACATGTAGAAAAATGTGCCCTTCTGGAGCAAAATATCACATCACCAACAGAGCGAATACGCTATTTTTATGAAAGGGAGAAAACAGGACTGCTGGGCTCCTATGAATAAGTCCCTCATGCAAGAAAAGTAAGTTTCCACATAAAGGTTTTAATTAGCTCTGATCTCCTGCCAACAGCTGAGGACCAGGGCATAGGCACTGGGAGAGCTGGTAATGGTTTCCTCAGTTGCTGCAGCTCTTCAGTCTGGTCATGGTCCCCAGAGAGCACTCAGCCAGTGGAAAGCAGATGCAGGCACTCACCATGGGTAAGATACAATGTGGACACATCTCTCCCAGGGGCATTTCTAGGGGAGATTCTTTCACCTATTCACTTGCTTTTCTTCCTTTCCCTGCCCTGGTATCCTCGTGGTGAAAGAGTCAAATTCTCCATGAAGAACACACAGTTGTTATGGAGCTGTCAACCTGGTCCTTGTCTGGGATGAGTCCTCCTCATGAAGGCTATGACACAGGTTTCTCTTCATGCCTTCTACTTGCATGTTTGCTTCTTCTAACACCCCTGCTCCTTTCAGCCATAGCTTCCCAAAAACACAGTGTGGACCTGGGAGCAGCAGGGTCAGGGATTTCTCCCAAGTCCTTAACACTGAGCTGGTCCCAGTGCCAGATCCCTGCAGGGAAGCTCTTGTAGGGCTATGGATGAGTGGGCCTGGAGAGTGCAGGATGTTGCCTGTGCAGACTGGCTCAACAGGACTGAGCGCTGGACAAGGAACAGACCTGTGCCACATCCAGGGAAAAGAGGGAGCAGAGAGGGAAAAGCACTTTTGCAAAGAGCTATCCTCTTATATACAGACTTCAAAGGAGTAAAAACAGATGTGGCTGAGTTGCCTTGTCCTATGTCCTTGGCCACTGAGGTCACCATCTGCAACAGAAGTGCAGTAGCACTTGGCTAATGCTGCACAAGAGCTTCACAAGTGCATTTCGAGGGGAATTGCACGGATGGTGGGGGAGAAAGAGGCGCACGTCAGGAATGAGCTTGGATGAGTTCATCCGATAAAAATACACTCTGCCTCATAACGATGTCCTTAGCTGAAGAGGCAGGAATGTTGCAATACTGTTCCCCAGCAGTGACGGAAAGATCAGCTTACAGAGCCCACAGAAATAAACCTCAAGCTGTCTGTGTGTTTACAAAAAAACAACACAAAGGTTAGGACAAGGAAGCTGGGAGGATCTGGTGGCCTGACTCTGCAGTGAAATATCTGCAGCACATTCTGGCACTGAGATCAACCCAAAAAAAGTGAAAATAAACCCCTGTGTAATGTAAAATTTAAAAAAAAAAAAAAAAAAAAAAAAGGGAAGCCTGAAGGAATACCTCACTATTCTGCCACTGCCATTTCCAGAAGGACTCCTTCTTCAAAAGAAAAGTGAAGGGATCTGTGCAATCCCACAGCAACTTCATCCTTCTATCTGGCAGGACCCTAAGGGACTGTAATGATATCTCCCTTGAAGAAAAATCCTAGAGCTCCCTGATGTGTAGGACATGTCCTGTGTCTCCCAGCCATATAGGATGAGAAAGGTCGATAGCTTCAGCCTGGTACTCCTGGTCCCTGCCATGCCCACCAGCCATTGAGGCCAACTCAGGCTGTACCTCTCCTCCAGACTGGAGGGAAGGCTCCAGGCTGATTCCTGCTGCCCATCCCCAGAGCTTTGCTACAATAAACCAGCACAGCTCCTGTGCACCTGCCATCCCTTGCACAGCATCAGCAAGAAAAACCAATGCGAGATGCCTGCCCTGCCCCATGTGTGGTACTGCTCACAGTCACTCAGGCCCAAGCACACTCCTGGCCACACATGTTAGAAGCCTTTAAACGCTCCCTGCCATACCAGGCAGAGCTTATGTCCCATGCTGTCACCTGCGGAGCCTCCAGCCAGAAGATGCAGTAGGGCATTTAAAGCCAATTGCCTCATCCCACAGCCTTGCAGCAACTGCAGCTTTGCACGATACTGTGCCAGGGAGGGGAAGCAGGAGCTTCTCCTGCTCTGTGCCATCACACAGCTCCTGGGCCAGCCCACGCTGCAGCTCAGCTCTTTGCCCTGAGCAGTGCTAACCAGAGGTGCCAAAGGTAGATGGTGACACAACACGGATCAGTGCCCTGACCCATCCAGGGAACACAACGGGTCACTGGCCACTGCCAGATGAGCACCACCCTGCAGCCTGCTGAAACAGCCCTTGCCCTGTGCCTTGGAAGGGCACAAGTGAGCAGTGTTTAGCCTCCATCAGGGAGGTGCTAAGGCTCTCCAGCCCTCCTAGGGGTTAGCAAAAGGGTTTGCTGGGTGCATGCTCCAACCCTGGTGAATTTAAAACATCACAGCATGGCTGCACAGAGAGCTGAGGAACCTTTAACCGTCCCACTGAGCTCAGGCACTTTGTGCTAGGCAACACTTTGTTTTGGTTTTGAAATTACTATCTCCAGTGAGATCAGATCTTAAGTGTCTTCAGTGAAAAAATAAATACACAAGCACAAGAACACAGGGGAAAGAGGGAGAAAGCAGAGCCCGGCAGTGTTTTACTGCTTAAATTCATCTGAGATTATATAGACCTCAGAGCAAACAGAGTGGCCAGATGCATTGGACTTAGGTCATGTGAGGCTTAAGTCACAGCTCTCACTGAACTTCTGGAAAAGGTAAACATGGTTTATTGATGAAAGGAGACTGAGTAATTCAATGCTCAGTTGGGTCTGGCCTTCAATGTGGGAGCAGCGTGCAGGGGATGTGCAGCAATCTCAGGCTGGTGCTAAGGATTGCTGCGAGCACAGGAGGCAGCTCCCCAAACACAGACTCTCCTGCTGGCTATAAAATTCTCCTCTCATAGCAGAGCCCTTCCAAAGTCTGGGGGTTTTGGGGATTGGGATTGCAGCCCAGGCTGTGAAATTCAACAAGACAAACAGCAATAGAGTTTGAAAAGTCCTTGCAACAGCTGTTTGTGGACAAGACACATGTTCTTCATTATGAAGGTGATTAATTTCTCATTACTGTTGGGCTCATCTTTAAAAAGTTGTGGTGGTTGAAAGTTCAGGGTGCTCCAGGTTGCGGGACCTGCACTTCTCTTGGCCCATGAGCATCCTGCTTTTGATGCACACCACACAATGTAACACTTGGGGAAGAGAGGCACCTGTTGTAAATTTAATCATCCTTTATCACTTAATATTTTTCCTAAATGTTCCCCTTGGTTTTGTATCTTGGGGAACACCAGCTTTGTGATAAGACAGGGCTGGAGAAGGTCACCCACAGGCAACACTTCAGGCTCCTGATCTTGAGCCACGAAAGTCACTGGGAGCATTGGTACAAATCTCAGCGTGGATTAGACAAACCCTCACGTGCCACGTGCACGTGTCACAAAAAGGAGAGCTGTGCTCACATCCCAGCGCAAGGAAAGCCAACATGACACCCACAGGCACATCTGCTGCCTGTGCACACATACTCTGGCAAACAAATAAAAAGCAGCGAGCGCCTCTACTGCAGGTCGGGAGCAACCAGCCCACGGTTTCTGGGACTAATCAGCTGAATTTGGTGAGAGGGCACCCTGAGCAGCAAGAAACTGAGCTCATGAAAGGTGTTGCATGGGCAAAAGGAAACAAATCACCACCTGTTTGTAGAGCCCCATAAACTAACCTGCTCAGCCCTTCTGAGAAGCAAACTTCAGACTGGTCCAGCTGGGGAACAGAGGGTTCAGCTCCATTGTGACCTTTTCCCTCAAACCAACCCAGCCATCTCTAACTGCTGCATGTCTCACATACTTGCATTTTTACACAACACTCTCCTGTTACTTTTTACCTCGTATGTTGCCTATGATCAAAACCCATTTTCTCATTAGGCATTGCTCACTGAAGCTCTGCAGCTATTATTTGAAAGAAATTCAGTTTAATTTAACACAAGGTAGTTAAGATTATGTTTTCTGCCATCATCATTTGTGGTGCCGTGGTATATTTGCACAAATATATTTGTGGTATATTAGCACTTCCTAGCAGCCAAACCGGTAATACAGCTAACTGGAAAGAGGAAGGAAGGCACCTGCCAAAGTTTCCTTAAAATAAAAGTTGTTGTTTTTTAAAAGACTAAATTTTTCAAGTTGTATTAAAAATAAAATAAAATAAAATAAAATAAAATAAAATAAAATAAAATAAAATAAAATAAAATCCCTCTGCAAAACATTTTTTCAATAAAACCTGCAATCTTTCATTCAAGCAATGTTTAACTCCACCTCAGCCTTCTGGTTATGTTGTTACATCTGACAGCTTTTTTGCAACTTTGAGTGGCACCCACGCATTTTTCTGAATCAAGACAGAGAATAAAATCCAGAGTATGCCAGAGTGTCACTGCTAGCATTTTCAGGAGTGGGATGGAGTGCATTTTCTATGAAAGCGCACAGAATACTGCTTTTAACCACACTTGCTTATCACAGCCGTTCACTGACCACGTTTAGTCCCACACAGCTGGAGCCACACAGGGCTGTGCACAGCAGCTCTGCCCTAAACCATCCAGTTCACTCACAGCCTCAGCTGGTGCCAGCCACGGCTCTGCTGGGGCTGGTGTGCTGCAACCACACCAATGCAAACACCAGGTCTTACCTGTGGTAACAAGCTTAATCTGACCCTCTAGAATGAAATACAAATTATGATGGACTACTTTTATTTTTTTTAAGACACTAAAACTGCTGGTGCCAGCAGGTGATGCTGTGCTATTTAATTTATCAAAACCCCTGGGTTACCTAACAGGAAGAAAAAAGGTCTTCATTGTCAAACCAACCAAACAAGTTCTGGCAACAGAAAGAGTTTATAAATCAGAGTGCAAACATACTTGCTCAGCAAGTTAGGTCAAGTGAGCAAAAAGGGGAAAGGGGATTGGACAGAGCTGCACCCCAATACTGACCTCCATCCACAACCCGGCCACGTGCACGCAAAGGGCTTTTCTCCTGTGTGCCTCCTCAGGTGGGCTTTCAAATGGCTGCTTTTCGTGTACATCTTGGTGCAACCAGGAAAAGAACATTTGTGCATTTTAATGAGTTCGGCTGCAGGGTTCTTTTGAAATTTCTGACCCATGATGATTCCCGTCTGCCCCTGGATCATGCCTCCTGGCCCAATTGGCTTGGCGGCGATGGGGACGGGAGCAATGCGGACAAATTTAGAGGACAAGTTCAAATTGGACGACTGAACTATCTGAGGCACAAGGGCAAATGTCTGTCCTTGGATGTTGACTAGGAGCTGTGCAATTTTAATGTTCTCCTGTGCTGGTCCTTGGGAACTGGGGCTTGTGTTGAACTCCTGTTTGATCTGTAGAGGCTGAATTTGGAGCATAACCGGTATCCCATTCTCTAAGGTCATTCCTCCATTTGAAGCTTGGCCACCTTCCATTGAGCTGTTCAACTGCTCATTTTTACTCTCTTTTAAACTAGCACTGGGTAACATATGGTCTTTTTGCTGCAACGAAGCAACAGAAACTTGGCTGCAAGCTCTCAAGTCCTTGGTCTCACTTTTAGGTCTTTCTTTGAGCTCCAGGTCCATGTTCTCCTCCAAAAATTCCTCAATTTCCTCAAGCGTTGGCTGAAACGGTCCTGAGTCTTCCATATCCACGGCAAATTCAGGCAACCTAAAGTACTCCTCTTTCACTATTGGCTGAAGTCTCCTTTTGTCCCACCATGATGCAGTGGTGTTCCCCAAAGATGCCTGGGACAATAAATAGTCTAAGATACTGTCCTGACTTTCCGCACTGGACGTGCTTCCATAGCTGGAGCTGAGCACCTGGGAGTCAGGGCTGGAACAAGAACAAAAGCTGGACGAGTCACTGTCATCTTCTGACAGGGGAGAGGGCAGCATTTGGTAGGACCTCACACCTGCTGTCATGTCCCCAAAGTATCCAAGAGAAGATCTTGTGGATGAAAAGGATTCATCAGTAGGCAGCAAGTGATCCACCATTCCTGGACGATCTCTTAAGGATATCCCAACAGCATATAACAGGCAGCTAAAGTTCAGGTGAGAGCCTGAGTGCAGGAAAACAAAACAGTCAGAAGTTGGTTTAATCATTTATCTCCATGAACTGAAGCTCGTAAAGCCCTCTAGCCCACAGGAAAGCCCAGAGCATCCAGCCTCCCTGCTACAAGCTTTGATATGTCTGCACCACCCCCCCGAGGACTGTCAGGGCTGAAGTGTTTTGCAGGATTGCACCACATATTTGCAAAAGAATTCTGTCAGAAATCATTTCCCAACTGTGTGTGCTCCAGATTTACAGCTCCCTTACAGAATATTACCGACAAGAGAAAATAAATAACGAGCTTTCACCTAGCAGTGAAATCCAGAGCGAAAGAAAGGAATGGGAAGAAAAAAACAGTGTTGAAATTTTTACCACCAAAAAGAAACAAATAAAAAAAGTTTATTGCTGGTGGCCATAAAATGCAAATCCTTTCCCTATCTTGTAGCTTTCCACCAACCTTATTTTTAACTTCCTCAGTTCTACAAATAGAGGCTGTTCAGCATAATGCAAGGATCAATCTGGCAGGAGCCAAAAATATTTACTGTGCTTCAGCATTTACTAGGCGGATTTTCCCCTCCAGATGTAATGAATCAGTGTGCCAACGTCATCATCACCTGCACTGTCCTTAATAAGGCTGGCACTGCACTGAGCTAATTACCACGTCCTGCCAGCCAGCTGGTGGCTGCTTTCACCCCACGCTCCTGTCTCTCCGGGGCAGAGGTTGAGGTGAGCTGAGCCCCGTGCCAGCTGCTGCCCCGGCGGGGCTGCACGGACCCCCGGCACCCCGACCTGCCTGCGCTCCCGGTGCCCCCTGCCCGCGCTGGGGCGGCGAGCGGGCAGCATCGCACAAATCCCGGCTCACGTGAGCCCTAATCCCACTACAACCCCACAACAGCAAGCCCCACCTTTCCCAGTGCAGCCCACCGCAGTGCTTGCTGACAGCCGCGATTGTCCTGCGCTTTCCCAGCTAAGACGAACAAACTTCATAGAAAGGCGCCTGGGGAGGGGGAGGCAGGAGGGACATCTGCGTATTTTTTTATTCCCCACCTCCCCGAGGGGAAAAAAAAATTGCTTACGGATGGAGATTATGCCCCTTAGAGAGCAAACGCAGAGATCTGTGGATGGAGCAAACACTGGCCCTCAGTCATTCGCTCAAGGTGACTGATTGAAAACAGAGCTGTACATGTGCATAATAAAACAACTCTTTCTGTGGAAGGTATGTGGACTGCAGAGATAGAAGTCATTCGATCAGCCTATGAGGCTGTGTGTGTGTGTGAATTAGGAGGCATGTGACCCAGCGTGAAGGAAATGCCAGTCAATCTTGTTACACGCTGTCATTTTCCACAGGCTCTGCCGCTGCGCTTTGGACGCTTTGCCATGAATAGTCAATAGCTCCCAGTTTTGTGCAGGCGAGAGGATGGTTGTTACTGCTGTTGCAGAGCATCTCTGCTGCCTCATCTCCAAAATTTGCCCTGTCTTTCCTTTACTGGAGAAAAATCAAAAGGTGTCTGTGTGCTCACTGCTGCAGTGAACACAGTGAGATATTTTACACAACACCCTTTAAGAGCTCTGTCCCACTGGCAGCATCTGTTAATATTTCACAGGAAGAGTGGGGATAAAGCTGTATTTATTAAGGGTCTTATTCTTAAAGATATGGCTTCCTCCTTCATATGCATGTGGAGGAAACAGGGATGGGTTGAAAGACTTAAAAGCAAGATTGCACATTTTCCTGGTATGTGTGTCCTGTCAGTCAGCTATGCCTCTGAACCAATAATGAAATACCCACATGTGCTGAACACGAGGAAGTTCAAACAGAGGTTAGTGGCTCTGTTTTGTGACCTTAGCCTATAATCATGTCTTATAGTAAAAGCGAAGAGTCAGAAGAGCTGAACTATTTCTAACACACTTCTTTTTTTTTTTTTTAATCTCTGTGTTGATGGTAAGTTCCCCCAGCAGAAGTCCCAGAGCTGAGCTATTCCAGTTTTGAAACAGAAAGCAACATCTGCTTCTGACAAATTAGTATTGGTTGGTATCTGGTAAGTATTCACCCAAGCTGATTTTTTCTATCTTGCACCAAAAATTGGTGACTGCCTTGAGAAACACAGGGCAGAAAGGAAGACTTGCCCTCAGATGGTTTCTGTTCCTTCCTCCAATGTCCGTATTATTCCAGCTTAAACTTCTGAAGAATGGGGCTGTGAGGGAAATCTGGCCTGCAACACGTGTTTTTCTAAGAAAAGCTGGCATGCTCTGCATGCACCAAAAGCAGTTGGTGAACTTCTTTATAAAAAAAACAAAATTTAAATGTTCAAGTTTTCTTTAAATGCCTGCAAGAACTAGGAAGACACATATCAAAATATCCATATATTTCCCCGGGAATAGAACTAAACTTAACTTGAATAAGAGCTTAAAAGAGGAGAAAAAACCCAACAGTGAACCCCTAGCAACTGCTGTGGGCCAGTTACCTCAGCAGAAAACAGCCAGCACGCTTGTTTCCCATCTCTTTTGACAAGGAACAATGTCACTCGATGTAACCAGAGGCTTTTTAAGAGGGGACTGTTAGAGGTAAATAGATCCAGGCACGTTATGGGCCAGTTCTGCTTTCTGTGCACTCTCAAAGCTTGCAGAACAGCCAAGAAGATTTTGGAGAATGCCTGGAATGCAGGATCGGGCCCTGGCTATATTTTTCTCCGAAAGGCCGGGCTAACAACCAAAAGGCTTTCATCCTTACTTCACCTGAAGACACAGCCAAAACCAGAAGATTAGAAAACAAAACCAAAAAAAGCCAGGGCAGTGAAGGCTATGAAAACTAATGATGTTGTTTCCATAACGCACTTTCATCTCTAGGAACCTTCAAAACATGTTAGAAATGTAAGCACCTATACAGAGACCACAATGCCTGAGCCGCTGGAAACAGCACTTCTGGAGTGAAATACAGCAGCTGTTCAGCAGCACGACCGTCTCCAACTTTTTTTTACGAGTTCCCTGGGTTGTTATGATGTCCTTTCTGCCAAAAACATGTTGTTCTGTTTAAAATCTGTCCATCTAATCGCCAGCTAAAAAAAAAAAATAACGACAAAAAGCAAAGCAGAGAAGACGTGTTTTGATGCAGAGCAACATTAAAATGTAAAGTCCTGGGAAACTGCTGAAACATGGGGATGTATTTCCCAGCCTGTCATTTCTGGACAGTAAGCCCAGCACAACTGATCACACAGCATATATGAGACGCTGACAGTCATTTCCTACGTTTACTGCCACAGCTTTTTCCAGTTTAAGACTAATCTCTTCAGGGTTTTCTCTTGTTCCCTAGAAGGTTTTAAATCTGTTCAGGCTGACTTCTGCTCCACAGATAGACCCTTAAACCAGGCAATGAAGCAGGCCCAGAGTTTCTAAGAAAATAAAAGAGAAATGCGGAGGGGGGGGAGTAACAAAAATAAAAATAATAAAAAGCCGTGAGCCAGGAGTAAACCCACTTGCTCTCATCTCTTCCGCAAGGTGGCTGTGCTGCTCCCCGGACACAGCGGGGTGTTCAGGTTTGTTTTTTCCAAACCCACTGCTCCTGGGAAACTGCAGAAACACTCCCAAAGCTTTCTTTTCTGAAAACTATCCCGCTCCAGCCCCAAACTTTGGCTTCCACAAGAGGAAGCACTTCACCTGCAGCTGGCACAGGCAGTGGCCCCGCCGGAGCGTACCCCGCTGCCGCTGCACCCCGGCAGTGAAGGGTGCCCCGAAATTACGCGTGGCACCAGCCGCTTGGGCAGGGAAAAGGGTGCCGGGGGACACACACATGGAATTCGCACTCCAGCACGAGCACAGCCAGGCTTCCATAGCTGCAAAACATGTTTGTTTGGGGTTTTTTTTAATCGTGGTTTTTTTTGTTTGTTCTGGTTGTTGGGGGGGGGGGGTAATTTTTTTTTTTTTTTTGGCTTTTCCTTCCATCCCTTTTCAGGAGGCTTTGGGGGCCCGAATTCCCTCTCTCCCCCCCGTCCCCAGTGTGGTCGCAACGATCGGGAACAACGCCCCCCCATCGCCGCCTGTCATTCCATGGCACAGCACCGCTCCAGCCCGAAAACAGCCCCCCAGCGCTGGCCGCTGCCCCGCCGGGGATGGAATTCCATCTCCCACCCCCGCCGTGCGCGGCTGCAGGGGCACAGCCCCGGCCCCGCGCGGTGCTGCGGCAGCGGGCGCGGAGGCACCGCCGGCGGGACGCGGCCCCGCGCATCCCCCGCTCGCCCTTACCTGAACTCCTCTGCGAGCCGGGGGGCAGCAAAGGCTACGAACGACCAGAAGAACGCAACAACAACAGCGAAAACGAGGGGGGGGGGGGGGGAAGGGGGAGGAAAAGCCCCAAACAACACAACCAAGCCACAAAAAAAAAAAAAAAAAAAGGAAAAAAGAAAAAAAAAAAGAAAGAAAAAAGAAAAAAAAAAAGAAAAAAAAGAGAAAAAATAACTCTAGAAATAATGATAATAAAAAATAAAGAATAATTTAAAAAGCCACACACGCACAATAAAAAGGCAGGATTAAAACCAAGCAAAGCCAAAGCAGCAGCCCGCAAAGGCAGGAGCGGCCGGGAGCGCGGAGCGGCGGGAGGCGGGCGCAGCTCCCCCGGGAGGCGGGTGCGCGGCTGCAGAGCGCGGCCCCGCTCCTGTAGTACTATATCCCCCTCACATGACGGGCGCTCGGCCGCGGCGGGGGAGGCCGGGGAGAGGCTCGACCGCGTCCGCCGCCCCCATTGGCCCCGCCGCGGCGGGGGCCGGCCCGGCACCGGCCTCAATGGGAGCCGCGCTCGGCCCCCGGGGCGGTGCCGCGCGGGCCCGGCCGCGGGCAGGGTGCGAACCCCCGCGATGCGCGGTCCCGGGAGCGTTCGGCGGGGCCTGTCGCCGCAGGACAACGGGGAATGGTTTTAAACTGAAAGAAGGTCGGTTTGGATGCGGTGTAAGGAAGAATGTTTTACAATGAGGGTGATGAAACGCCGGAACAGGTTGCCCGGAGAGCTGGTTGATGCCCCATCCCTGGAAGTGTTCCAGGTCTGGTTGGACACGGCTCTGAGCAATTTGATCGGGTTGAAAAAGTCACTGCTCCCTGCAAGGAGTTGGACTAGATGGCCTGTTAATGTCCCTTCCAACCCAAACCATTCTGTGGTTCTGTACGTGTGCAAGGCTCTGGACATGTCCTGGACATAAGCAGGTCCCTGGGGAGGTGCGAGGAGTCCCATGCCCTCCCTCCTGCTCCACACTTGCACACCTGCCCCTTTGCTGCCTGCCAAAGCTTGATGGTGGGACTTCCAGCATGCTAGAAACTATTGGGATGTGTGTCCCGCACACACACCAGTGTTGCCACAGACATCACTAGTTTTTCATATAAGCACACATAATAATTTATATATATGTATATACATACCTATATACACAAACACACTATAGTTATGCAATACTTGGTATGGATCAGGATCCATGTTCAGCTCCTGCTGAGAAAGCTCACAGTGGGGCCAGCTGCAGCAGCAGTCAGCTTTTCTGCCCAATCAGTGGTTTTTCAAATTCAGTTTTTCCTTTTTTTAGATTCTTGGGAAGGTGCAGCCCAGGATATCAGAATGCAGTCTTATGACAACAAGTCTGTGCACCCTTTTTTGAGGGTACATGGGACAGCACACCCTTCCTACTCCCCCACTGTAGGCCTCCCTGTCCTGCAGGGAAAATGAAGTATTATTCTCATTTTATGGGGAAACTGAGGCACAGAGGATCAAACAAAAGGCCTGTAGCAGAACCAAGGTGCAGTCTCATCTCTTTTCAAATCCAACTCAATTTAAACTTGCAAAAATACCATCCATTTGCATTTCTTCAGAATTGCCAGTAACACATCCCACAGCCTGGCAAACATGAACCAGTCTCTTCCCAAAAGGACATTCAGCCTCAACAAGTCATGGCCTGGCAGCAGCACAAGGGTGACCCTACAGGTGCTCCTTCATCCTGCTGGGGACGATCAAAGGACCTGGGGGTGCTCAGGGCTCTGCTTGCATGCACAGACCTCGTTCCTCCTCTCCACATTGTCTCGATGAATAATGCATGAATACGTACTCATCAAAATCCTAGATACTATATTTGTACGAATACATCAGGGCCAAATTCTGCATTAGTGTAACTTCACTGACGTAAAAAGGATTACGTTGGTAAAAATGTTGGCCTTAAATATTATTACCCAAAATAGATGTTTGGCAAACCTTGCTTTACTGCTTTTTCTCAATTAAAACCCCTTTGTTTCTTGAGTAGGTGAAGTTTAGCTTGATTTAGCAATGCAAAGGACATGAAATTTAGATACAGCTAAAATCCAAGCTCTCAAGGCTGGGCTTACACGGAATTTGAATTGTTGGCTGTACATATATAAAATTTCCTTGCAATGTTTATTACATGAAAACAACTGAAAGTTGCAATCTTAATTTTATCATTACTATAGCCTACCTAGGCACTGGGACACATTACAGGTTTCTCTAACTTGCATTTTTCCGCTTGCAAAAGGCAATGTCTTCATATTTTAGTCACAGTAGTTCTGAACTTTCTTTAAATTGCTAGAGACGCAGTGAAGTCCCATATTTACCTTATGTGGAAATAAAACGGTGTTTTCCCAGTTCTGCTTTTCAAGTTTCATCTGTTTTACTGGGCCCACAACCTTTTCGCTTCCCTAAAAGCACCACTGGTGGCTGGGTCCTTTGCCCACTGTGCAGCTGCAGGGCTGCGCTGTTGGCTGTCTCTGACGCTGGAGATAGGAAGGTGAGAAGTTTTCAGTGGGCTCAAGCAGATCCAAACGTGCTGCTGTGGGAGGGGATGCACAGCCACCATCCCTTGTGCCAGCACCTGCCCCTGTGTGGCTGCATGCCGTGATGGAGGAGGGATCTGACACTTTTTCACATCTGAAGAACCCTACCCAGCATCTCACCCTTTCAATACTGCTGGGAGGTGAAATGCAACGGAAAATACCAGGAAAGTGTAACTAAGGCATCTGTATTTCTCACTGAGATTTCCCTGTGGGGAAAAAAAAAAAAGTATTAGGAATGCAGGCAGGCAGTGCACAGCACCTGGGAAGCGAGTCCAGAGCACGCAGGATGAACTCCTGACCCAAGCTCACTCATACACTGTGTGACAAGTTGTGGATGCACCAAACTTTTTGTCCAGATCCCCTTTGCTGTGCACACAGAATCCATTGGAAACTTCACCACAGCCCTTGTGTGTAGGCTCAGTGACTGTGCCTTCAGCATTCCGGAGTGTCCAGAACTCCTGTAGAAATTGCTGCCCTGACCAGGCTGCTGGACATCAGTACACCCTGGACAAATATCCAAAATCCTCTTTTTCTGCCCAGGCAAAATTTCTAGACAGAGACAAAGGACACATTAAAACCAAACAAACAGGATATACAGTGGCACAAGTTCTGATGCCTCACTACAGCACAAACCTGTCACCAGCGAATAATGAGAAAACACACAAAAATCACTGCCTCCTTGAATGCCAATCTGGGGTTGTCCTTGCTGAAACACCCCCTCAGCTTTCATCCATTTCAGCATCTTTCCTGAGCAAAGATTTTATCAGAGAAATTTCCTTTCTCAGCAAGACTGTATTGTCTTATCCATGAGTCTGCTGGGAGTGCCTCAAACTGCAGGCCTGGTTCTGAGGTCTGCAGGCACACTTTGGGGCTTAAACCCAAAACTGAGAATTGCCAAGCACAGGTACCAGCCTCTGATCTGACTCAGTCACTTTTCCATCCCTCCATGATCTCTGAATGCACTTCTCAGGGTGAACTGGTTAATTCTTCTGAGCCCCATGACAGTGAAAGCTGACACACATCTAAGTTTTGCTCAAGGCTTTGGAAGCACTACAAGCCTTTATTAACAGCAGGGGAAATGCACAGATCTAGACAAATATAATTACTTCTGATCCCTTTTTTCTGCCAACTTTTCATGAGAACCAGGAACAACTGTTGGGCTGGGACGGGATTTTGGGAATGCATTTTTGTGTATCTGTGACTGATGTCCTTCATTTGGTACTGCAGCACAACTGAGTCCTCATTCCATGCTATGAAATACATCTGAATTTTCCCAACCCATCCTTTTTGTGCATCAGTAAGAGATTTCCTTCCCTCTCTTCACCTCTTCAACAACTCCTTTGAAAAATCTATTGTTACTTCTGTCCCTTGATATTACTTGGGCATTTTCCATTCTCTCTTTTGCCACCTTTCAGAGGAGAACTTCAGTCAAACTGGTTGCCCTGCTCAGACAGCCTTTCTAGCATTGCCACAGTTGTCAAACACTGGGATAATGCAGAGGTAAGGTCCTTTTAACAGGTTTTTGTCTGATGGCTGTGTGCTAAAGATCTAGTCAGGAAAGGCAGATAAACCTCAGCATTCACGCTTTTCAATTTTTTCTGAAGATAATAATTGCCGTGCTTTATAAAGTTAAAAAGGAGCCATAGGCTGAACTATTCATGAGTTGTTCTGTGCCACACAGCACAGAGCCATTAAAGGTGGGAAAGGCAGCAAAGGGCTCCTCCACACCACACTCAGCAGTTTACACCTAAGAGTTGTCTGGCTCTGCTCACACTTTGCCTTTCCATACACACTCCACAGAGGCTGACTTTTCCTGCCATGGATTTTCTCCGCTTTTGTACGTTGCTTGCACAGTTCTGTGTTACAAATTACTTCTTCTTTTTGAGGGGGCTTGAAGGAAAAGTGTTTGGACTTCACGGATGGGCAAAAAGAGGGATTGTGTTGCACTGGGAGATTGCTCTGCTGTCTTTTGAGGTCACCTGTGGTATTTCTGCCCCAGCCCTTGCTATTTCCCATTTACTGCAGCAGCAAACTATCAGTAATCTGATGACCAACCAGCCACCTGGCAAAACAAGGGTTAGTCAGGCTGAATTGATTACTCACATATTTCCATCTGATTTACAAATCAAGGTTGTTCTTTATCAAAGGAAAGAAGCAAAAATAGTCAAGCATAGAAAAAAAAAAAAAAGGAAGTTTAAATTCTACTTGTCAGTTTTGTGTGTTGTTTGGAGTTGTTTGTTTTTGTTTTTTTTTAATTAGTCTCCTGCAGATGGATCCCTTCCATGTGCCACAAAGCCCATGGTCACATCCAGCTGAGCTCTACTGGGCTTCAGCTTTCAGCACCAGAACAGTTACATGGGGACAGAGAGAACAAAAAAGCCTGTCAGACTCTCCAGTAATGTTATTATCATGTTAACTTACAGTCCTTATCTGTGAGTGTCAAGGACTGCTAAGTTCTCTTGGTACTACAGAAATATTGACACAAAGAATATGTTCATCCCTGGCTGTGTCTCTGCAGGACAAGGGGGAAACAGCAACAGCAATCTCAGGACTTAATTTCTTTGGCCTTGCCAGGGCATCTGTGCTGCAGGGCCAACAGTTTATTGATTTGGGTTTTTTTTTTCTTTCCTCCATGGGTTTGGAAATTATGTTGTCTTTTCAAGTCAGAATCATAGGTCCAGGGGGAGATAAGTTGGAACAAACTCATTTTAGGATTTATTTTGCTATTACTCTTTTGACTGTTAAAAACAGTGGGGGGACCTGGGGAGAGTTTCTAATTTTCTCCCAAACTTTCTGTTCATTAATACACTGAGAGAGAAAATGTTAGCTGACCTTCTGGCTGCATTTCTCTAGGCCATCTTTAGCCAGATCCAGCTCCAGCTTCGGGTTTCCATGTACAACAACCCCTGCACTTTAATCTGGCAAAAGCACCCACGGAGCAGAGCTGTTCCTGCTGACATCATGGAATCCGAGGGAATCAGACCACCCTCTGCAGGGACAGGGGTGTGCTGAGCGGGTGATACACAAGTTGTCCCATCACTGCCTCCCCTGGCTTGATGGCGAGGTGAAGCACAGGAGCTGGGGCTCGGCTCTTTAAACCCTGCTCCTGAAGCTGCCCAGCAGCCGATGCCTTCAACAGGACACGCAAGGCTCATTGCAAGGGGCTCAAGAGCAAGGGGCACAGCCCAGTCCAAGCCGCCCCTCCCGAAGGTGACTAAGGGACAGGCAGGTCTGTAAATGTCACAAAACCCACTGACTCACCTGGAGAAGATTCAGCACCCATCTCTGCTCATCCAAGTTTAGGAAAGCAAAATATACTGGAAGCCGTACAGGAAGATCTGGGATAGGATGGACGTTGGCTCCACTTCAGGAGTGGATCTGCGATAAACTGTATTCCCCTGCCCTCTCCTGGAAGGAATACGCCAGAGCTGGGTGTGTTTGTGCAGGATCCTTGTGCGGAACACTGCGGGGAAGTGGCTCAAGGAGGGGGTGAGAGGAGATGGTGGTTTAGAAGACAGTGTTTACAGGACCGAACAACTGTGACCACGACAACACACGGTCCACCGTGCATTGCCAACACCACGTCTGCCAGACGCTGGCACACCTCTCGAGAATCTGAATGTCTTCAAGGAAGAGCTGCCTGCCTGTCCGGCCATTTGCATTGAATTGGGAAACAGAGAGGGTGACCCAACCAAGGGAATTCAGAGCCTCTCGCTCACCTTAAATAGCAAACACAAAGCCTACGTGCAAACACAGTAACCTTCACTCAGGTCACAGCTGGAGCACCACCAGGTCAGGAATGCAGCACCATGGCACTGACAGACGGAGCTCCTGTGGGTACCAGTGCAGAACAGGCACCTGAGACCCCATCACTTGGCCACTGATCTGGTGAGAGCCCAGCAGCAAGGTTGACTCAATCTCCTTGGAGGCTGTAGAGTAGAGAAAGCACGAAATTCCTCAAAATTAGGAAGATCCAGGTCTGGTGCCCAGTCCTGAACCTTCAGCTGTGATGTGTTACTGCTCCAGGCACACCATTCAGTGAATATGACCCATTTACATAGATTCACACCCAGATATATTAGGAGATTTTGCAAAGCTTCCTGCTTCTCCAGAGCCACTGGAATTACATTCTTCTTTTTTCTAAACATCAAACAGCCAAAGCAATACTAGTCCTGTCCTACAAAGGACTGATTAGCAAATCACTGCTGCTGAGATAATAATGGGAGCAATGAACCACAAAAGGCAAGTGCAGAAACTCTATAAATAAGTCTCTGGTTCAGTAGTTACAGCACAAGACTATGGATCAGGAGCTCTGAAATGGCAGGACCAACCACATGTGCACTAGATAACCTCAGAAGTGTCTCACATGCTTCAAGATTTCTTTGTAGTTGTGTTCCACCAAGTCTTTCTAAACCCAGCAAAGAGTTATGCAAAGAGGTATCCTCTGGCATGTCAGGTAGGTAAATCACCTCCTTCCAGCTGGGGTGATCTCAGCCCAAGGGATAATGAGACCATGCACTGTAGACAGGCTGTGAGCAAAGGTTGGAGGGGACATGATCTTTTAAACCCTGACTAACTGCTCCGTCTTCATGATAGGGGAGTCTCTGAGAGCAAAACAGACCCCACCTAATATCTTGACCAGTTCTGCAACTGTTTTTTCACTGCTCCACCTGAACATAAGTCCTGTTTGCTGGGTTTGCAGTATTTTCAGCACCTCTTTACCTCCCCTTCACCCTCTTATCAAAGAGATGAACTTCAATAAAGTAGTTACAGCTGTCTTAAAAAGCGAGGTTTGTATTTCCTGCTTCAATACAGGGGTTAAAAACAATGTTTCTGTTCATCTCAGAAATAAATGTTAAATGGAAGTTGAGTTATATCCCTCCTGTGACTAATGTTCCAGCTTGTTTTCTAAAGTTAATTCTTCATACGCTTTTTTTCCCCTCTTGCTCCTTTTTACATTTGTCCAGACTCCTGTGTTCCCGTGGGACTAATTACCCACTCAGCAGTTATTCTGAAGTCCAATTGTAATAGCTGGCAAAACACTGCTCTTCTATGCAAGCTTTTAAAATATTTCCTCAGTTTATTTCAAACAGCACCAGTCTCTGGAGCTTCTTCCCAATTCGTGTTGCTCTGGACTGAGATTTATTTTGCTGCTGTTGAGAGCTGATTGCTTTGCTTGTCCCAGGGCAGATATTCTCGGCAGAATAATTAAGAATAAAAAAAAAAAACAGACAAAAAAACCCAAACAACTGGATTGCTCATATAAAAAATTATCAATTGTGATGCAATCTTCTATTTTTTCATCTAGTGGATCCTTGGTAGTAATGTAAGCAATGAAAAACCACTGATTCAGAACTCGATTGTTCTTCCTCAAAATACAGATGCGATCATAGTGTTTTCATTCACATCCACCTTAGACTTGTCTAAAAGTTTGGGGGAAGATTAATTATATATCCTCTAATCTAAAGATGCCCGTTTTCTTATTCTGTGTTTGTGAACAAAATATTCACCCCTGCTGGTATTACAAGCAATAATGGAGAGCTAAATTCAGATAACTGGCATATATTTTTTCCCCACAAACACTGCTTGAGAGGAAAATATATCCCTTCCCAATCCTGCAACTATTTAAATGTCTATATGGTCAGAAGTGACTCACCTCATCTCCTTGCTCTGCAGTTTCACCTCCTGTTCCCTAAGGATAATAATCTTGGCAATGTACAATACAGAACAAAATGATGTTCAAAAATGTTCATAAAATGGGTTTCAAGTGCCTGGTGAAGAAAATACAGAAAAAAGATTATGAGAAAGCCTTTTTTTCAGGACATCTGAATTGTGCTAGAGGCAGAGGGAATATGGCAGCTCTTATGAGAAGAGCCTGTAATCACTGAACTGGGGAGAACATCACATCTTATTGAGTGGTTTAATTCTTCCACAACCTCTACTTAATGACCTGCTAGTTTGTTTTTTTTTTTTCCTAGGGAAAAAGAGATCTCTAAACCACTGCACATTAGCCAGTTTTTGTCCAAGTGGACCTGGGATCTGTCTGCTGCAGAGGCTGGCACAGCAACTGCCCTCAGCTCTAAAGCCAATTTACCCCAATGTTCAAGCCACATTTAGATGGTTTTGCACAAGCTTGCATTTAATGGTGACCATCCTGTGAACTCCTGCAGGCAGTCGGGTTTCCCTGGATACCATTAGGGCTCCTGGCCATCAGCAAGCAGCATCTCTCTTGCTACGGTGAGGCATTGATCATGCAAACCTGTCAGAGTCAGCTGAAGTTCGCTCTGGTGGCTCCTTTTGGAATTCCTGTCTAAGTATCACAGCCCCTAAGGTAAATCCTGGCCGATTGCTGCCCTGCAAAGTGTGAAGCATTGCCACGCCAGCCCTTCTCTTCACAGCCTTGTTAACACAACCAGTCAAGGAAACTGCTTTTGCTTTTACACCTAGAAATAAACTAGTAATCTCTATCAGAGAAGACAGAAGGGATGTTGCCGTTGGAGTGTCAAGTTCTTCACTTCCAGCACGCGAAGTCTATTATAATCACAATAATTTGCTGATGGGACTCACAGCAATCCCACCCAGCAGCACCAGTACTAACCAGGGGTTTTGCTGGTGGGCTCAGCAGAGGCTAATGAAATCAATTGCAAACTCTGGATCTTTTTAGCAAAAGAGATTTTGTAATTAAATATTTAATTTTGAGACTTGTCTCAGTCCTATTTCCAGCTCAAAATTACAGATTTTTAAAGATACCTTACCTCTGTACCTATATGTTAAAAGCCAATCTCTCCCATTTTGGTAAGGCTAGCAATTTTTTAATAGTTTTAGACATCACATAGTTATTTCATTTTATGAGCCATTAAAAATGTTCCTGCTAATGTTAAAGACTCTTTTTTCACTTTCCCCAGGGCATACCCTACATGTGGCCACATCCAGGGAGCAGCTACCACCAGCAGCCCTGAGCTGCCTAAAGGAGAGGATGCTGTGCACAGCCACAGGCATGCTGGAACTCCTCCTGCTGGATTCCCAGCAGCTTGGAAAACCCCAGTACTTCCAAAATCCCAAATTGGGACCTGTTCTTAATCTGTCATCAGTTTTTTAAGAAGAATCTAAGAACTGTCTGGGCATTCATATAAAAATTGAAAATGTGGAACACTCCTTCCTTCCCCCTGACCTTTTTGCAGAGCTGACAAAATGGACCATGGCTCAGGCTAGCACGCAGGTGACTGGATCAGGAACAGCATTTCATTGAGCTCGGGCTGGATGCAGCCCACTCCAAGCTGGATCTGACAGATGTGGAATGTCAGCACTGCCTCAGCAGCAGGCAGGGCTGGCAATGGTGCCAGGAGGTCACAGTGAAACACATCCTGTCACAACCCCTGCCCTGCCACAGCTCCTGGGGAGTGCAGAGGCTGGGGTGCCTCGGGGAAGTGCTGCCCCAGCCATGTGGCAGTCTCCTCCTTCCCTGCAGCACTGGGAAACCTTCCCTGTGGCAAAGGGTCAGGTGTGGCAGTGTGTGTGACCCCATGTCACCACGGCTTGTTGGGTACAAGCTGAGGCTGCTGTTGCCTTCAGCAGCCCTTCACACAAGCATCCAAAATAGCTGCACATGGATAACTCCTGTTCTCCTAATGAGTGCCATGGAGATGGATGCCAAGTCACATCCAGGGATTTACTGATACTCTTTGCTGTGCTGGCTGCTGCAGCTCCATGACAAATGGCATCTGTTTGTGCCAGCCTGTGTCCCAAGTACAGGAAAGGCTGCGGGTTTGCTGGACTTTTATCTGCTCACAGTTGAACAACAGAGGATGCTCCTTTTAAAATCAACTCCCATTTTCTTTCGGTCAGAGGTTTTTGGAGTACCAGAACTTGCAAGGAAGACCCTGGTGTGCAAGCAGATCTCCACCGTGCAAAGTGGCAGGGGCCACCAGTGCTGGCATTTGGTGACAGATTAATGCCACTGCAAGGGGCGAGGCGGCAGCAGCCCCAAGGCCTCACGTGCAGCCACAGGAGCCCCTGGCCAGCCCGTGCCAGCCTGTCCAGAGGGACAGTATTGCAGCCTTTGACGTCATTCCAGCGGGATCAAGCTCAGACATCTGTCCCAGGCGGAGATTGCGCACGGCCCCCCAGAGAACAGACACGTTGTGCAATGCCACCACGGGCTTTGCTGAGGGATCAGGCACATCCCTGCTTCCAGCAACTCAGCACCAGCAGGATCGACCTGAAGCGGTAGAAATGGAAAGAGTTTGGCAAAGAAATTGGTGCAAGTCTGCCCAAAAAGGTTGCTTAATAATTTGCCTCCAGGTAAAACCATTTTAAAATAGAGGGGATATCACTGTGCAGCAGCAAAATGATGGGCAAAAGACCTGTTTGCCTTCACAGGCAGGGCTGTTTGCATGGGGTAGAGGAGAGGGTTTCAATACTCTTTGGATTTTTTCTTTTTTTGTGGGGCACTGCTAAATACAAATGGGTTTGGTAAAGAGAAATAAAGGCTACAAATATCCCAGGGACCCATCAGTTGGTGTGAGCATGTAGAGATGTTTAGGCCTTGTCCAGGCAAGAGAATCAAAAGAAATTCATGGGGAAGCCAGAAGATGGTGATGATTTAGGAGCTGGTGGGAGGGAGAAAAATCAGAGCACACAGAAGGGCTCCAAGTCAGCCAAAGGAACTGGACACAGGCAGGAACATAGAAAGCCCCAGGACACTCCCAGGATGCTTGGGGCAAATGGTTCAGTGCTGGACTCAGGTGTGGGATGTCACCTCCAAGGATGATGCTGAGGGCCAACATTTCTGTCCAGGCAATAGAAGACAAGCAACAGAGGAACCACTGGGCTCAAAGCTGGGCCAAAGAATCGAGAGAGTTGGAGGTTTTTCAGAAAAGGAATGAGAGTCCTGCTTTTCCCATAACGGGCTGAGCAGAGCTGCTGGTGGAGCTCCAGCCGGCCGGGACAGAGCCAGACCAGGCCCAGGCACCCCGGGGAGCTCAGCTGTGGCACGGCTTTGCTGGCAACCAGCCATGAGAAGGTGGTCCAGTCATCAGAGCCCAATGGGTGAGATGAATCCTCATAAAAATACAAGCCAGCAGAAAAACTTCAGCAACCCAGAACAAGAGGTAGAAAAGGAATAAAAATGCTGAAAAAAATCACCTTGAGCGGAGGCTCCTGGGCCACACTGGAAGGCAGCCCCTATGTGGGACAGGGCCAGCCTGAGGACTTGGCACTTCTCGAGCCTCTTCTGGAGCCCACTGAGACTCAGACAGGAGACAAGAAATTTTGTCAGCTCAATAACTGCTACCTCCTCCTCCCTCACACCCACTTTCAAGAGGAAAATGTGCCAGGAGCCTTCTTTGGCTGCCTCTAAGCCTGCAGACCTGCTGAGGAGCCGCATGAGCTGCTTCAAGGGGCTGTCTTGAGCAGCCATACATTAATGGAGCTGCCAGATTTACCACCTGAAAAGAGACCAAGCTGTGACCCAGGATGAGCAGAGCATGAAGTCCCAGGTTTAACACAGTGTATGGAGAGTGGAAGGTAAATCAGGCAAACTGCTAGAGGTTTCATTGGTCTTGGCCCAAAGCAATGCTGCATATTCAAACACGAAAACTCAGAACTTAAAAGACCTTCAGTTAGGAACTTCTGCTGTAACAAAACATAGAGATATTGTAGTGGTAGAACTCCTTGATTCACCATTTAACAGTGTCAAAAGCAGAAAATTACTTACAAGATGCTAGAAAAAGCATCAATAAAATAAATAAGAGTCTTTTAACTAATCCCTTGAGCATGGTATAGCCATAGGCCTGGCTCAGAAAGCATTGAAAAGTCTGCAGGAAACTAAATACGAGGATAACAGAAATCTAAACATTGTTTTTTTTACAAGACCCTTTCCCACAGCCACCACTGACCTGAACAGCCTGGACCAGCTCCATTAGATTTTATCAGGGAAGCTTTAAAAGGGAGAACTGGAAAAAGGGCCTGGATCTGAAGGACAAGAATCAGATGCTTTCCCTTCAGGATACAGGGATATTTGTCTGGATACAGGATACAGGGAAATTTGGATCAGTAAATGTAACACATACGTGGCAGACCATTGGAGAGGGTCAGCATGTTTCCCATACCTGGATGGTGCTCTGCTGCTATATCAAAAACGTTCACAGTAAGACAGAGGCAGCCAATCTCAGCTGGAACCAAAGCTGTTCCAAAACCAGGTAATTTACCTTGGACATGCTGCTGCTGACAAGGGAAAAGCCATGAGCAGGCAGGGAGCAGAGTCCCTGCTGAGTCAGCCAGTGCCCAGGACCCCCCAGCTGCTCCTCTGATCCTGGGCTGACCAGGCTTGCCAGTCTTGCACAACCCTTGGGGAGATGGGGTGAGGAGGGAAACTATTGCAGTGGGTACCTAAATGCCTCAGAACCTTTCAGCAACAGGAACGGCTCTTGTCTCTAAGCCTGACTCAGCCTCCCAGTATTGCAAAATTCCTGCCCGTATCAAAGGCAGGTGGTAGGATTTCTAATTTAGAAGCTGCTTGGGAACAAGAACAGAGAAAGCATTTAAGGCTGATGGCTCAGCCTGGCACAAGTCTGCTTTCAGCCAGGTGAGATCGTTGCCATGCCCCAAAGAAACTCCCGCTGGAGGCTCTGAGAACCACTGTCCCCATTTTCCACAGGGGAAAGTCTGGGCTCAGGACACACCTTATGTCTCTGGGGCACGAAGGCAGTGTTAGCAGCCACAAAGAACAACACAAGGAGCAATCACAAACCTGCCCTCTGCCCCAATGCAGCAATGAAAATGCTCTCCCCAGACAGCTCAGCTGCAAACACGGCTCTCAGGCACCACAAGGGGACGGCTGCCCTGGGGCAGAGCCGTACCCAGCACTGGGGAGAGTCCTGCAGGAGTGGGATGGGCTGCAGGGACACAGGCGGTGGAGCATGCATGGGAGGTTGTCTCCTTTTGGAAGAAAACAGACAGAGCCTAAACCTGAAGCTGCCCAATAGGGAAAACAGGACAGGCAGCAGAGCACAGCAGAGACTGGGAGGGCAGTGAAATTGGGGTGGGTGCTGAGGGGGGGGAGATGCTGACAGAACATGGGAGGAAAACATTTGGAAACAAGGTCCCATTTCATCTCCTAATCTCCAAATGTCTAAAAATCAGCCATCAGTCAGAGTATGAGCCATTCACCTGTGGCTGTCAGTAGTCAACAATACCCATCCAGAAGGCAGAAACAGAGCTCAGCAGGAGAACTGAGTCAGAAGGAGCCACCAGCCCCAGGAGATGCCTGCCTGCAGGTGAGCTAGGTGGAAAGAACATTTTTCCTATAGGCTGAAGAGACCCATGGGAAACAGATGTCGTTTAGTAATGACAGCATTCCCACCTGAGAAAGCGGCCAAAAAACCCCCAAAATTACATTAAGAGCAATATTGGCAGCATTGCTGAGAGGGACAGTCAAGAGGCAGGAGAGCAATTTTGGGGCAGAGTCCTGGCTATCCAAAAAGAGAACAGGGACTGTGAGTATTTCAATGATGAACTCAGTATCACAGGAAAAAGACCTTTTCCCTGCCTTGGGAAAGGGGGTCATCTCTCAGAAATACCCACCTCCTCCACCAAGAGCAGCTCTCAGAAGCTAATTCCTCCTGCAAGCAGTGATGGGGTAAGTGATCTGCAGGTTGTTTTCAGGTGAGAGGCCTTTGAGTTAACAGCAAATACAGGCCTGCTGTGTTAAATGAACTTTATTCCATTTACAAATCGTTGTGAGCTCCTCATGCAGCCACTGGGCTGGCTGCTGGCTACATCTGCCAGGTCAAACAGTGTTGGAGGGATCTGACTCACTTCTTTCATCAGACCTGCAAGAATATGAGTCAGGAATAATCTTTAATATCTCAATCACCCCCATAATCCTCCATAGTTCTCCTGCCTAAACTCATCACTCCCTGGCAATCTCTTTGGGAGCTGAATTTGAGGCTCATTCAGTGCCAGTAAGGTGTGGGAAATGACAATAGTTATCACCCAAGGAGGTCAGCAAAAGAAAAAGGAGTTAAGGGATATGCTCCTCATCCACTGGAAGCCAGAGCATTTTGTGTTTAGATGGGAACACTGGTGCTCATGACAGTGTCACAGGACACAGCTCAACAAGGATTGCCAGACCTGTGATGAATTCAGTGAGCCCATGGAGGAGACAGGATCCAGCCCTGAGGGAGAGGGAGGAAACAGAGTTTGGGAATGAAGGGAGTAACAGGAGCCTGGGGTGGAGTGTGAGCAAAGTGGTAGAAAAAGTCCAGGGCTTGTCATTGTGCTGAGGGAGCCTCTACCTGTTACAGGGAGCAGGGAGGGCAGGGAGCAGTGGAAGAGCCTCACTGCTCAAGCAGTGCCTTTGCCTGATCTCTTAAGAATTGGAGATTAGGACAAGACTAAGGAACTGCCAACCTGGAACAGACCAGTGGTGCCTGCATTCAAGCACCCAGTTTCTAGCAGAGTCCAAATTTGGCTGCTTTAGAGGAAAATCTTCGATAGCATCCCAGTTCCAGGAAGAGTGTGATACAGCGAGTGCTTGCTCCCGTCGGGCAGAACTGTAGCAGCGCAGAAAGGCTATTTATAAGTGTATCAGATGTCAGCTGAGCTCTTTGCACTTTGTTTTCTTGATCATACATCAAATCTAATGAGAAGGAATACAGGCTGAGGGGAACAAATGAGCCCAGGTTAACAAAGAGGTGTCCATCTAACGCAGTACATACAGGGAAGAACAGCAGCTGGCTCTGTGCCCAGCACTGCTACAAGGCCTCTGAAAGCTGAGCAAGATCACTTTACTGACAACACAGCGAGAGGGAAGGGTTGAGAGTGCTGTTTGTGATGATGGTTCTGCATTATTGGACAGAGAATTGTTTTCACCTGAAAAAAACTTGGATCCAAACCTATTCATAGAACTTGCATTATGCTCTCTTCTAAGGACATGCTGTGCCTAAAAAAAAAAAAATAAACAACCAGAAGGTTTAACTCTTTCTCTCCATACCTGGTATGAGAGAGCTAGAATACAAATTTAAGCACAGAGAAAAGTTGATAGCTGTTCCAATTAACGTTCCAGCTAGCATCTGCTCTTTTTAATTAGTTGAAGTCTTATGTTGTCTGGAGACAGAACTGCTACATGGAACTGCGCTGGATTCTTTTCTGCTTAGACAGCTATTCTGGTCCCTCTTGGTCCTTGGAACTTCTTCTCCCTTTCACAGAGGCCAGAGCCCTTTGTGTGTGTGCTTATACTCAGGCTGTGCCCTCAGACTGTGTAGATGTTTCACTGCAACAGGCTTCAAATCTGTGTTTCCCACTGGAGGGAAAACTGACAGAGGAAGGTACTTTACACATGCCCTCTCCCCCTCCCAGACACGTGTTTGTACATTGCTTCACTAATTGAAAACTCAATTTTCATCTGCAAAAAGCACTGCCAAGGAGCAGATGCAGGTGGATGGAGAAGGCTTCCCCAGGATCTGCCAACCTTCCTGTTTTGCTGGAAGCTCACTGATCCTTCACCTCACTCTTTGAAACATGACCCTTGAGGATCTGAGTGTTTCAATTACACACAGATGAATAATTTACAAGTCATGGCTGTTGCAATAAACAAGTCCTTCTGCACCAAACATTCAACATCTTGTCTTAAATTTTCCTCAATTTGCAAAATCCTCCAGGCCTTGAGCAACATTCAAAAAACGTTGGAGGAGCAACTGATGAGAGAAGAGCAGGGTGGCATTTCACAGCAGCAAACAGCACTGGCAGCAAGTATTCCTCTTATCTGCCGGCAGGGCATTGACCTGTTGTACAAACTCCAGGTAGGAAAGCCACTGGCAAAGCAACCCCAGATGTAATATTTACCTAAGAGGAGACATTTCAGTGGAAAACAAGCTACAGGATCTGCTGACATCCTGGTGGGGAGCACAGCGGTCATTCGCACGGGTGCAGGCAAAAAGAATAGGAACGGGATCTGGAATTTTGAAGTATTTCTGAGTAATAAAGCTGTTGTTGCATGAGGAGCATGTTTGTGCTGTCCATGACTGCAGCTAGGCAGACATAAAATGTGGATTTGGTGCTTGTCCCACAGGAGATCCACTGCCCAGCATCAGCAGAGTCACTGTGTTCTGTGTGCCCCAGTATTTACTCAAACTACAGACGCAAATAGGCAGATCCTGCAAGAAAACAACCAGGCTGGCAGTAAACATTCCTGAACCACTGCAGCTGGTACCCAGGGATGCCTCATTTTCTGGCAAGGGGAAGTGGATCCCATGAGCTGCCCTGGGAATATGAGCCACAGTTCTGAGTTACAGATAATGGTTCCTGTACAAGCTTCTTTGGAGAAGAAGATAGACAGGATTGAAACAGCTCAGGAGCAAAGAGCATAACAGGGTTGTTTTTATCTTTAATCCATTCCACATGAGTAGAAAGAGCTTGGAGCCGTGAAGCATGTGCTTCCTTTTGCAGCTCAACCAATAACTTTGGTTTATTAATCCTTTTTGCTCTGCTCCATAAGCCCCTGTTGAAGAAAATTTGTGTGTAGGACTTGCAGTTTTACCAGCTGCAGTTTCACTATCTTCCTAAGTGATCGAAGCACAGGCTGTCACTGAAAGGGGCAATTCCATCTTCCCCCAGCCCATGTGTCCCTCTTCTTCAAGCCATCACAGTGATCATGATAAAAATGGATCTTTTCCTCGGGCAGGGTATTTTTCAGCTGGATCAGTTCCCATGCAGTCACAGCAGCTGAAGTTTTGCCACAAAGCAAGAGCCAGGAAAAAGGCTGGAACTGTGCCTCAAGAGCTTAATGCAAAATCATGAAGTTTCAGTCTCAGGTTCCTGGGTCATTTGTCCGTGCAAATAGTGTGGATTTATAGTCCTGCTTAGGAAAGTGTCCTTGGCTGCAGCTTTGTGGCTCTCTTTTGCACAGTGGGCCAAATGCAATCTCTAGTTCCCAAAAGTACTGAGCTCTGAGGGAAGTCTGGAACTAGTTACAGTTTTCATCTGGGGACCAGGTCTATGTGGTTATCCAGAACTGGCCTTGAAATTGCAACCATATTGTTTATTTATATCCTTACCAGAGCAAACCAGGGGGGTCACCCACTGGACCCAGGCTCAGCCTCCCAGATCTCACCCTTCATTGTCCAGAGACTTTACAAAATCTCCATCCTTAGAGATTTTCAAAAGAGCTGGGCAAGGCCTCGAGCAGCCTGATATGACTTGGAAGTTATCCCTGCTTTGAGCAGGAGGCTGGACTAGAGACCTCCAGAGGTCCCTCCCCAATAGCATTATTCTGAAATTCTGACATCTTCCACTGCATCTGCACGAGGCTCTGCTACAGCACCACCAAGCAGTCCCACACTGCCTGAGCCACGCGTCAGGGAGCACAAGCCAACCGATTCTCCATGGCCTTGGCTACATTAGCTGGGAGCCAGAACAAAGCACACACCTTATCTGTGTGCAGACGTCCTAGCACACACCAGAACAAGCTTTGCATTGCAAAAGAAACAGTCCCAGCTCTGGCCAGGATCCCAGGTTGAAGACTGCAGAACATTTTCTCTTCAGCAGGAAGGAGCCTGCATCCTCAGCAAGAACAAGTGTGAAATACAAATCACAAATCACTGAGCACCTGCTGCTCATTGTCCAAGTCATCACACAGCACCCCTGAGTACCCACAGTGAAAGGAAGGATGTCAGGGACTGTCTTTTAATTTCCATGTGGCCCTTCAGAAATGCCAGCAATTTTGATCCACTAGATTGAAATGTGAGCTGTTGAAAGAATTATGCACGTTCACTTTGGATGAGACATCCCATGAACACACTGAGGGCTGGGGATCAGGAGACAAGGACCAGAGCAGGTTCTGCTCCATCAGTTAGTTTGTAAAAATGGGAGCTGAGCTCACAGGTCTTCTTTCACAGCCTTCCTCTGGGGTCACTTCTCCTTCAACCCAGAGGATGGAAGAGGGTTTTTGGTGCTCGTCAGACTTGGAGACCTCATCTATAAGGTGAACGGGGCATGGAGGAGCCGGAGTGGGAAAGGTAGGACAGAGCCAAATCCCAGCCCGGCAACACAAGGCTGCTGCCATCTCGTGGCTGGCTCTGGCCATGCAAAGGTGACCGGGGACATTTTTCCAGCCGGAAAAATTTCCTTTGAGATAAGATCCTTCCTGCAAGTAATCTTCAGCTGGAAGGAGCAGGGGGCGAGCAACAGTGCCAGTGGTTACACAGCACGGGGTACCAGCGCTTTGCTGATGTTCCTGGGAGGTCTCCTGTTTTACCTTCTGCTAGAGCTGCTCCTCTGCTTTGGGATGGCTCCACCCCAAGCCATGGTAATCCTTTTTCCATCAGGCCAGCACTTCCCTGTGCCCTCTGACCTAAGGAGAGAGGAGACATCCCTGTTGCTGTTGAGATGCCCTGGATTTGCAGTGCCCATGCAGCATGTGTGGCCTTCACGATGGCCTGGTGCTGGGAAGGGAGATGATCCACGGTGAAACAGAGACATGCTGGGGTCAGACGGGATGAATATGGTCTCCAGTACTGTTTCTTTTGACATCTTTCATTGAGCTGTGGTGCTGATGCAGGGATGTGTACTGTGAATAAAGTACAAATGGAGGAGAACTACATGGTCACTCTTTCGCCCCCTTTCAGCCTCTCTACCAAGCTCAGGAATGTGAACAGTACTTGAAAGAATTGTGAGAGCAGCCCTATATTCCTGATGGGATCTCCACAGCCATCTGCTTGCCCACAGGCAGTAAACCAGAGACCCACCAGCAGAAAACTTCTGCTGACTGCTTACCAGAGACCCTACTAAAGCAGAGAGCTGCCTGCACTGCCTTCCACAGAGCTCTTGCAGGTGATGTCTTGTGGGTACTCACTCGAGGATACCTCCTCCTTCCTTGTCTCTAACCATGGGAATTGCCACCAACTTCCCCTTTTTTTCTCCTGGGATGCTCCAGGTTCTGCAGCTGCACAGCTCACTGGAAAAGAGGAGAACAAGAGCTCCAGAGAAAGAAAAAGCTCCCAATCCATTTGGCATTTCCACAGTGCTCACTGGCTGCTGCCAGGCTGTTCTCTCTGCGTGGCACATATTGGGGCTCACATCACAAAACTGCCCAGTGACCTGTGCAGCATCCTGGGTACACAGGGAGTTTCCCGTAGTGATAAGACTACAGAGGAAGATTTATTTATCTAGATACTTATTCAGCTTTCATCTCTGTCAGCATTTCTCAATCAGCCATTTCAAAATGTTTTGCCAACACTAATTAACCCCCTCAGCACCTCTGTGGAAGGGATCAGCATCCCTGTGTACCAACAGGGGGACTGAATGGAGAAGACAAATAGCCCCTTCATGAAAAAAATGAAGGGAGCAAAGAAACCACAATATCCTGAAATCCCAGTCCTAACAAAATCACAAATCCCCAAATCTCAGACATTCTGCTGGAAAAACAAGCAGCCACCTGCCATTCTTACCATACCAACTGCCTGGCTTTCTCAGCTGGGCACCAAACATTTCATAATCCCAAAAACCGGGGTGCCCTGAAGCACCCTTACCCCTGAGGAGGTGCAGGCATGATCAGCTGCACAGCCTGTGCCAGCAGGCAGATTTTCCCATGATGTTGCACATGCTATTTATTCCATTCATTAACCAAGTTAATGGTGGCTAAGAATAGACCCAGATGCCCTTCTGGCCTTAAAAACTTCTTTGCCCTCAAGGAAATGCAAAGCCTAAGTAGCTCATGGCATGTGTGGGACACAAATAATGAACCAAGCTATGAAGAGCTTGCACATTTCCAAGAATTCACAAAATACGTCTCTGCTTTTAAATAACCTCTGTTCTGCTTCTGGGAAATAACTGGTTAGCAAGGATAGTTCAGAAGAAAGCAATGGATATACAAATGTTTAATTCATTGATATAGAGATTGTGCCAGGCAGAGCCAGAGCTGTTCCAATGTCTTCAGTTTCTGTTATCTATTTCTGCGATGTTTCCACTGTGACAAATTCACAGTTCTGCAATAAACTAGTGTTTCTGAACAAAGACCATTTCATATTATGCCTTTAGAAAATATGCATCTTTAGTACAATTTACCAATTTACCCTTTTTTTTTTTTTTTTTTTTTTTTTTTTGGTAATAGAAATTATTCTGTAGTGTCATTTTTTAGACATACTCCTCAATACATTTGGGAAATTTCCCAAAACATACCAAAGATAGCACTATGGTTTTCTGCATCACTGCTAAAAATCAAAGCATTCATGTGCAGAATAAAGAAAAATTTATTTCTGTATAAGCATTTTTCTTCTGTTGCCTGAATCCAGTCTCTTGATAATCAGCAATTACAGAAAAGAATTATAACAATCAAATGGGAGTTCGCACTTATAGAAATCATGCTATTTATTGCATGAGTTATTCAGACAGAGAAAGCTGTTTGGAAATCTATCAGTAAATGAAAGAAACTGCTATTTCTGAAAACTGAAATTGTATTAATAGAGATTCTAAAGGGTCTAAAGAAGAACATGATCCATTTGGAACCAATTTGGTCTTCTCAGAAACAGGAAAGGGTAAATAAGGGGATTTAAGGATCTTTTCCTCTATGAAAACATATTGCTTTTTACCAGCTGATATTTTATCAAACCCTCTTTAGAATTATATGGTGTTTCAGAAGGTGGGGGTTCAATACCATTTTTGACTTGGGCAACTTTCAGTAAGTGGCAGCTTGTTCACCCATCCCACACATACTCTCCAAACTGCGACTGTTCACACTTTACAAAAAGACAGGCCAAGGCAGAGATTAGGAAATGACAAATTATGGTCATTCCACAAACAGCGGCTCCAGCTCCCATTTCTTCAACCCTCTGCTCACAGACACTGGGTTAAATACCCAATTCCCAGGCCTGAAATAAGGGGGAATGAAACAATGAACACAAAACCCAGCAAGGCAGGGAGACCTCTCACACCAGAGCACTTTTCCTCCTTTTTGAAGGAAATTCAAACCCACCTCTCATCGCAACCTCAGCAAGCTGCCAGCTGGGGACAGCTGCACTGCAGCCGCACATCCCGGCCGTGTCCCAGGCCAGGCTGGACGCGGCTCGGAGGAACCCGGGCTAGCGGAAGGTGTCCCTGGACCCGGCTGCCCTGCAGGGCCCCTCCCAGCCGAGGCGCCCCGCGTTCCATGCTCGCTCCCGTGCCCGCCTGGCAACGGGAGCGCGCGTTCCCATGGCAGCGCGGACGGAGCGGCCGCGCCCGTGCCCGGGAGAGCCCGCAGGAGCCGGCTCGGGGTGAGACAGCGCGGAGCAGGGCGAGGAGGGTGCGCAGGGAGCTCTGCTGGGGACACACGTGGGACAGGTGCCGCGCCTGGGTGACATCCTGTGCTCATCCTGTGCTCTGGGAACATGGGGGATGCATTTACTGCACTATTTTTTAGAACTGTCTGCATATCTACTTTGCCTCTTTTTTTTTTTCCTCTTTTTTCTCTTTTTTTTCCCCCCCTTACTTTGTTTATTTTCTTTCTTTTTTTTTTTTTTTTTTTTTTGCTCAGCAACCTGATGCTAGGGAAAAGCACCAAATAAAGCTTTCAGTGAATTAAGACCATGAATACCTTATCTATTGATTCACATACTGCTCGTATGCAGCTACTGGAACATAATGTCAGAGGCAGGGAAATATATGCCAAATGATTCTAGCACTGAAGCATTTTTTATTTGCATTATTGAGTTTAATAATTTTAATTAGCAGAGCTAGTGCTTCTGTAGCTTCTGGCATTATTTCCAAAGTGCTGTGCAAACAACCTATTAAAAAACCCCAGCAACCTCAAACAAAAAAAAAAACCATAATAAAATGAATATTTATAAGTTAATCATAGATACAGTTTCCTATACTTAGCTAAAATTATATTATAAAGCACTTTTTATCTCTGAGGGTTGCACTGACAATTATTTTCCATATGCCAGTGTCTAGTCCTGCTTTTCAGACTCATTGCCTGTAGAAGGAATTTAAATCAACCACAAGGAACAAGAAAATTCTTATGAAAAAGGTTTTAGATTACAGAAATCAAGGTGTGCACCGAGGGCTGAAGCTCCAGGTGCTTGCTGCAACTGCTCTGCAAGGTTCACAAACTGTATTTAGGCATTTGACTGCCTGCCCAACCCTGCCCTGACTGGGCTTTCTCCAAAACTCACAGCAGCAGCAGGGGTGATGTTGTTCCAGGATGCAGATGAGAGACCCCTAGAGAAAAATATTCTCTTACATTAATCAAAGTTCAGAGAGGCTTGAACTCTAAGTAACCAGTCAAGAAGGTTCTTGGTAAAAGGTACTTCAAGAACTGAAAAGGAGAGAGAAAACATCTGGGATATATTCAAACAGACTAAATTTTATCTCACCCTCTGTGTCTCAGCAGGGAAAGTTTGACACCTCTAAAGAATAAGATACTAATTGGGCAGCTGCAGAAAAAACACAAAGCACCAAGGACGGACATGGAAATTAGGCCAGATGAGTTTAGCTCAAAATACATAAAAACTGGAGGCTGTTCAGAGCAAAAACTGATGCTCTAAAATAGCCCTAAAACTAGTGCAAGCAGAAGAGGATATTTTCTACGGCGTCTTATAGCCGTGCAGATCAGGAATGGTGCCAGCAGCAGAATTGCATCAATTGAACTAATACCTCACTGAGCCCAGCTTGCTGCCTTTGGTGATTAAAGGAGAGCTTTAACAATGGTCTATCTGTTCTTTGTAAGTGAGATCATTCCAATTATGCCTTGTCCCTTAGGATCCGTAGGAAGAACTACAAAAAGACTGGAGTCAGAGAAACAAAAAAGTAACCTTCAACAGTTTGCCAACCTAAAATGAAAGGCAACAGAATTCTGTAAAGTGTGTCTATGCTGTCCAACAATCATTTAGGCTTATTGCAAGAAATACACAATGCTGAATCAGTTACTGGGAAGAGCTTTAGTGAGTAAAAATGTAGCTTGTGAACTAGTAACAGGAGGATGAAAAAGCATGGGTGTGGATCAGAACTGGTGACTGGGTGGAAAAAGAGACAAGGGACTTGGGTTGCTTGCTATCTCCAAATTTGTTTTGTTGCTTTCCCATCAGTTTACATGTCTTTTGCACAGCTTTCACATAAGCCAGGGATTAACATCTCCTTTTGGAGGTCAGAACATACATGTTTTCCAGTTTAATGGAGCTATTTGTTAATTGCTACAGACACTAAAGGCTCAGTGGTTAAGATACAGAAAGCCCCTCAGCCTATCACTGCTGTAAAACTTACCACATCAATTACTGGCAGATCCCAGCTGACTGATTTGTTTATGATTTTCTTTGGGCCAGGGTCAAAGACAGCATCCTGACATACAGCATCAACATCTAAAAGTTTCTCTTACAAAACTGAAATGGAAACCCACCTTGCACTGTCAGGTAAGGACACAATGCTCTGGCACCTTCTCCTTGTCAGGTCAGAGGAGAGGCCTGAAGTCAGGTTCTTCTGCCTCAAAACAGATGAAATGGGTAAAACAGCTACAGACTTAGAAAAATCCCTGGCTGAAATGCTGTTGTTGATCATAAGGTATGGTCAAGTGATATAAACTGTTCAGAGGTCTCCATTTTATCACTGGCTTCTCAGAAGCCCTATCCAGCTCCCTGCCCTTGATCCAGCATTGTTAGACATCTGCAGCTGGGAGCACTGCCCACCCTCCAGGTGTGACACAGCACATCCCACTCCCTTTCCACTGGGTCCAGATATTCAGCTTCACATCTTCTATGTCCTCATCCTGGTTTTTTTGTTGTTTTTTTTTTTTTTTCCCAGAAAGCACAGAAGAGGAAGAAGGAAACCCAATGAAAAATCCATTTAAAGTCCCACCAGATACTGAACTTTTCTCAATGCGGGACAAGGAAATTAAAAAGGCACAGGCGGTATGTACACATGCTTTAAGCTAAACTATATAACAAGCAGTTACTAAGGCAGGCACCCACCCAATAGAATACCAAAATTTCGTGCATGAGAGATCAAAAGACCTCTTCATGAGAAAGCTAGGGATGTTCAGCCTGGAGAAGAGAACGCTCCAGGGAGACCTGATTGTGACCTTTCAGTACTTAAAAGGTGCTTATAAAAAAAGAGCAAATTTTACACAAGCAGATTATGATAGAATAAGGGGGAGTGGCTTTAAACTAAAAGAGGAGAGATTTAGATTAGATGTTAGGAAGAAATTCTTTACTGTGAGGGTGGTGAGACACTGGCACAGGTTGGTCAAAGATGTTATGGATGCCCCATCCCTGGAACTGTTTCGAGGCCAGGTTGGACAAGGCTTTGAGCAACCCAGGATAGTGGGGTGTCCCTGTTCATGGCAGGGGTTGGAACTAAATGATCCCTAAGGTCCCACACCAAATTCTGTGATTTCGTGATCTCTGAGAGGTCTGATTGTTGCAGGGGGTTGCACAGCCTGGCATAGCATGGAAGGAAGCAAGAGGTCTAAAGCAAGCCCTCCTCACCTCACACTGGTGACTCATACAGTCTGGTTTTTGCTTGGGTTGAAGGTCACTGTAAAATTGTGGGGAAGAGCTTAGGAAGCAGTACACTAAGGCTGTCTGATGAGTGATGTCCTCAGCATAAACCATGCCCAAACTGGGCAGACAGCACTGAACTACATTTCAGTCCATGTGAAAGCAAGGAGCAGGAACACCTTTTACCCTCCAGAAGGTTCTGGAGTGGGTTTGAATAGATCCTCTCAATCTGAACTTAATGGTTTAAATGTCTTTGTGAAAGCTGGACTGAGCTGGTTGAGTGTGGGCTGTCCTCCTTTAACTGGGGGACTCAAAGGATGAATCTCAGAAAATTTCCATTTGCTCACAGGAATAACCCAGGAAGGAAAAATGAGGACACTGAGTGGGTACCAACTGGCACAGCTGGTGGATGGATGCAGAGTACAAATCAACAAACTAATGAGAACAAGTGCTAAGAAATTTAGTGTTTCAGTTGCCTCGAGAGAGAATATTATTTGGATTAGTCAGATAAACCAGGCAAACATGCATCAGCAGGGTATCAGCACTCTGCAAATTTCTAGGCTGTCAATAACTTACTCATGTCTTTAAAATAAAGCACAAGATCAAACTGTCCACATATCTGATTTCTCACAGGAACGTGAAAAGAGGAAGACTATGAAAGTCCACGAGAAAACTACTTACTCCACTAAAATTAAGGCAAAAAGTGGGTTGAGGAGAGCTTTGAAAAGGGAGGAAGAAGAGGAGAGCAGAAAAGAGGCAACATGTGAAGAGAGACTGAAAGTTCTTCAGGAGCTGCTTTCACGGAAGTTAGCCATGAAAAAAGGTGGAGAACAGTCACTGTCTGTGCAGTGGTGCTGCTCAGCTGGGTAACAGCCTAAAGCAAAGGCCAAAGAGGGCATGGGAGGAGCAGCTGGCTCTGGCTGGTTTTGGTGAGGTCATGCAGACAGTTCTGTGCTGTACCTTGCCAACCTCTGCATGCCTGAGCCGTCTCCAGCTCAGGCGCTTATGTACAGAGCAAGGGCCACCCCTCACAGTAGCCTGGGTTCCACCAGCCTTGCAGCAGCTGAGCTGGCAGCCAGCTGAGAGTTTGCAGGATCTTGCATCATGGAAACCTTTCTACTAAGCCAACCTAAAGTTGTATTTTAATGGATACAGGCTTAGATTCTCTGGCTCTGACATGAGGAGTAGATTTGCCATTAATGTCTAGAGGACAAGGACCAGATTCTCCACTCCGTTCTACCTGGTTTTACTCCATGAAAACCCATACAAAACTGATCCTAAACAAGGTTATAACTAGAATACAATAATCAATATTGCTGACTCCAGTGCCAGCCAGATCCATGCTCATGGCAGCCTACATATTCACTGTGTTTTGCCTTGGCCATATCTCCCCCTCCATAGTCTAAGCAACTTTATTTTCTAATTTCAGACTATGCATTAGACAGAGAGACTTTCCATGGCTACCTACAGGACAGAAAACAAATCTTTTTTCTTGAGGTACTTGGCTTTCAGCATGTTACTTTCTGTTCATTTAATTACTCTTCCCTGTGTTGCTTTGTTTTGATGTTTATTCTCCTAAGATCTACTGCCTAGAGATCTTTCCAAAGTGGCACACATCAGACCTCATGAACTGACTGTCCAAGTCCTGTGTTTCAGTCACTCAGAGTCTGTCGCCCAGCAATTCCCAGCCAAGAAATACAGGAATGTAGGTCATTCCCATCATTCAGTAGCCACCATGAAACAATTCCATTTGTGAGATGCACAGATATACTGACCTTTGGCTACTGCTGTCCTATACATAAATTGTAGCTAGGAGCTATTCTGAACTCAAGGGAATGGAGTAACTGTGCTAGAATATCCCCATTAGTCACCTCTATTATTGTGCTATAACACAACTGAATCAACCTTTGTCAGCCAGGAGTTAATGCAGTGTTGGGACTTCTGAATTCTGTCTTTAGATTCACTGCTAATTTGCTATGTTCCTTCTGAAATAATTCCTGGCCTCCATGTACCTGGCTTGCACTAAGTCACACACCTGGGTTTGAAATCCTTACCCTCTCTGCCCACAGCTGCCAGGTATTTGGTAACCAGGTACCAAGCTAAACCAATGTAGCTTTAAAACCAACCAGCTGATGTAACTGTGTTGCCTTTGGGGTTCATTTCAGTACACCATTGCAGTAAAGCGAGGGGAGATTGAAAGGATGGAGAACATAGCAAAGAACGAGGAAAAGAAACTGGAAAAGGCTGAGAGAAGGATGGAGAAGGATGCTGCCATGTTTGATGAGTTCCTGAAGGAGAACCATAATAGCTCTGTTGAAGCACTGAGAATGTAAGGAATGTTGATGGAACCACCTGTGTGCTATTTCATTCTGGGCACAGGAGATTTGTTGCTTGATCTCCCTGCTGGGTTTTGGCTGAACACCCTGAGTTTCCCAGAGTTACAGTTCTCGTGGCACTTTCTTCCCACACATTCAATAAAAGGAAGGAGAACAACAGCCAGGGAATACTCTCATTGCAAAAAGCCCTTGATCTGGTGGCAGCAAGGAACCTGCTGGTGGCCCCACCACTTCCATTCTTCTCACAACACCCTTACTGGAGGGAGATGCCTCTCCCCAACCCCTCACAGTCCCTTCAGTGAAGCAAATTGAGCACTTTGGCCCATTACAGGTATCACAAGGGCAGAGCTGCAACTGATGCTCAGCAGCAGCCACATTAGGGAGGCCTGAACACTGGAATGCCATGCTTTGCCAAGAGAAAGAGGGTCTTCAGGCAGGAGCCAAGCATCTCCTGGGATACATCTACAACACAGATTTCCAGGGCTCATATCACATCTTTTTCACTGTTTCATAGGCACCTCAATTCACTACTCACTATTACATTGTTTAATGGCTTATGTTTATGCATCCTTTCCTAGGGCCAAAAGAGAAACCTCAGCAAAGACAAAGAAAGTAACAGAGATCCAGGGAATCACTACCCAAATAAAGAAAATCCAAAGGTAAGATTGCTCATTACTCCTGCCTAACCTTTAACAGCTCCCACAGTGCTATAGCTTCCCAGTCTTTACAGGGGATAGATTTCTAAAAGTGTTCCATTTTAAGAGTCAAAATGTTTTGGCTTTTGTTTTCTAGATGATGGTTTTGTTTCTAAAACAACTCATCTAGTTTCCTAACGACATTTTAAAGTATAAGTATTCCAAACCCAAAATTAAATGCCTAACATCAGATTAAAATCCACACAAAACTAAGTAATGCATTTTAATGGGGACCTAGGGAAAGACAAAAGAAATAACTATAATTACCATTATGAGTTGAGCTAGAAAAATTTCTCATCTCTTTTCAAATAAAAATTCAAAAATTAGCAAGCTCAGTACCATAGCAAAGGTCTGGCCAGAGATATGACCAGGCAGTTTCCACATGAGAAACCACAGAGAGCACAGAGGGCAGGTTCCCATTTGCCTTTGCATGTCCATGAAAACATGCGTCCTCTCTCCCCTTCTCTGGATGAAACTCAGTATCAAGAGTGAGAAACAACCTGTTCAAACAGGAGCTTCCCTCCCCGCTAACAAACTTTGTCCACTTCTCTCAACCCAGTGATATCTCCAGATTGGAGGACACTCTGCAGGAGTACAAGATGTACAGGGACATCCTCTACCAGCTATCTCCAAAAGAGTGGCAGGAGGAACACAGAAAAAGGCACGAAAAAGAAAAGGATATGAAAACAGAATCCAGAGTTAATGAAAGAAGTGCTGCGCCTGCCCCCACCACCGAGCAGGGTGAGTGCCAGGAAAGTGCTGCTGCTTCTCCCTGCGAGAGAGCCCCAGGCTCTAAGTGGACACCTCCTCTTGTCTCCAGACCAGGGTCTGACAGCCAGGACAAGCACTGCCCCTAGCATCAGTTTTACGGATATGCCAAGTTCCCTGCTGTTCTCAGAAAGTTTGGATTTCAGGTCACATGATGTCATGCCACAGCTCAAACACTTCATGAAGCCTCTTTTATCAAGAGAACTGTAAGTACCAGACAATGCCAACAACAGACTTAAGTACTGTAAAGAGCACTCAGCTGACTGGGAGTCAGCACAGGGGAATCCCACTGCTCACCTTTGCTGGGCATACCAAGATCTGGGGTTTACTGGATTCAAGTACCAGCAGAAAGCTGTCACATGTGCAAGTCAGTACCTATATGCCTGCTCCAAGTGAGCTCTGTCCTCAAAGGCTCTGCTGAGAGCCTGCCCCAAGTGGGGCTGGCACTAAGATGATGCAAACAGAGGTTTTTAATCCTTCATGGCACAGGGTGATAGGTACAAGTGAATGTGATGAGCAGACTGAGCTGCCAACAGCAGCCAGGCACCCCTTCCCCCTCTTCCAGCTCTTGTGTAAAGAAGCATTAAACAAAGCCTCCCAGTGAGTTTAAAGGCATTTGGATCAACACCCTCAGTTCAGGTTCATGTGTCATGTTCCAGCTGCACTGGCCAGCACAACCCAGGGCAGCACAAAAGGCAGCTTGCTCATGGACAAAAGTAGCTCCTGTGCTGCCTGTTTGTGTGACCCCTAGACCCTACTGACCCCTAAATATCCTACAGCTGCACGGAGGCAAAGGTGGGAACGTGCAAAGGACTGCTCAGGAGTAAACAGCGACAGTGAACAATAACAGTGTTCATATGTCACTAACGAGGTCTGCTCTGAGCTGTCATTTCTCTAAGGTCCTAACACACAAAATGCTTTTTCAGAGGTTCATTGGAGGATGCAGAAAGTGAAATCAGCTCGGATGAAGACGAGGTCAGAAGTCTTACATTGAAATATTTGCATTTTGTTTGTCCTGCATCATTTACCAATGTTACTAATTTCCCTCACCTTTTAACCATTAGTCACAGTATTGAGGAGTTACTGTAGTTACAAATTATAAATGTATGTTTAAACATTCATAAATGTTCATGATTTGGCAACACATAAATACCTTAGTTTAACTTTCCTCCTTCATTTTCCAAAAACCTACCATCATCTCTAAGCTTGCCATCCTCCCATGAGATATGACATCATATAATGAAAGATTTTTAAATTAGTGCAGTTACTGGCTTACAGGTGAAATTGAAGCTTTCCCACTCACAGATGTTTGCAACACTTTTTACCCCCCAAAGTACAATTTGTTTCGGTGGTGAGTTACTGAGGCAAAGCTACACACATGGCAGGAAGGTGGGGCATGTTTGTACATGGACAAACACGGACCTCTCCAGATGGAAGAGCGTTTGAACAGCCAGGGCTGGTGCAGCCCAGCCTCTGTGTAGTTCAGTGGAATGGAAGCTAGAGAAGGGAAAAAACTCATCACACGTGTTTTCCACTCCAGGAGCCTGAGCTCTATTTTACCGATCCAGAACAATTGCTGACTACTTTCATGGAGATGCAGGATGAGAACATATCCTACATCCAGAACTCCCAGGATACTGAGGAGAGCTGGAACAAGGTCCGACACAATTTCATCACCACACATGAAAGCATGTAAGTGTGACCCTGCAAGTGATGGGAAGGTGTTGCTGTGCTCCACCTTTCAGACATAAGTGACCCCTCTGCCCCCACAGACACCTCCCCATCGCAGAGCACGGTAATGCTGTTCACACAGCAGGGTCTTCCTTGTGAGCTCCACCTATGCTTACTAAAGGAGATAAGAATTGAGCTTGGGACTAATTCCTTAGTCCTAAAGCCACAGGCTAGGGAACTGATGCATTAAGCATCCTGGCGTGGATATAAGTATAGTGTAATTCTCATGAAGACCAAAGGAAGAAACAAGGCAATTCCTGGAGCGACCCAGAGCAGCACCTATGCTGACTCAGTGCAAAACCTTCCTCGAGGAAGACTGCAGGGAACCCAAGTGTCATTGTTATCTACAATTTCAGTGGCAGCTAGACATATATATTCCCATTTAAAATGCAGTTTATCTCCTTGTGGAAGTTTTAAGGGTAATTTGGATCCCCCACTGACTTACTAAAAAGCCTTGAATGTTTAGCTATGCTACTTTTCCCTCCCCCACACCAGCACAGTAACTGCTTTTCCAGAAAAAAAAACGAAGTTCCCTGTGCTCTCGGGCTGTGGGTGCAAGCTCCCAGGAAAGGCTGAAGTGTTATCTCCATCTGCCGGCAGCAGGAGGGAACAACCCAGGCTGCGGAGAGCAGAGCCTGTGTTCCAGAGGTGCGCTTTCCAAATACCTCCTCTCTCTCTCTCTCCTCTAGGGAGAAGGAGTTGGCAGCGCTGAAACAGCAGGTAAACACCCTCCGAGCCACTGTCGCCAAGGAAGAAGAGAAAGTAGCCGATCTGAAGCTCAAAGTTCAGCTCGTCTCCTCTGGAGAACACGAAGCTGATGACCAGGTACACGCTGGGATCCAGGCAAGGGGGGTTCACGTGTGTACAGGTGGTTCCTCTCCACCAGCCACATCCATCCCGGGAGCAGAGCAGACAGGGGTTGCCCTGGGGAGGGACCAGCACTGTTTCCCAGCAATGGAGCTACAGCAAGGGAGGTTTGGGGCACTGCTGAGGCAGCAAACTGGGGCAAACGTGTCTGCTCCATGCAGCTGCTGTGAGGTGATGATGTCGCAGAGACAACTGGGCAGCTGCCACCTGTCCCAGGTCACAGCCAAACTGGGAAGATGAAACCAACAGGAGAATGGCTCAATACAGCCATCTGTCCCTGTCATTGCCGTTAGCCAACCAGGAAACAAGCAACTGAGTCTTGTTGAGGGGATTAAAGTGTTTCCTGTATGGATTTCCTTCGGTTTTGGAGGGATACGATGGTTGTATTTGGCAGAATCCACATGTGCCACTCACCATATCTCCTGTCACATCTAGGACAAAATTCTGACAAGCCTGAACAAAAAGGTGCTGGAAGTCTATTTGCACTGCACTGGAGACAATGAGACAAACCTGCCAACAGTAGAGATGTTAAAGGTAATAGAAAAAAAGCTCAATGACTTGCTGGACAGCGTGGAGAGAATCCCAGCAGCAAAGATAGAAAAGGCTGTGAAAGCCATAAGAAAGGAACAGAGGGCAAGGTAAGGCAAGACCCTCTTCTGGAAAATGTCTCTATTTTTAAGTGTTGACAGCTGAAAGAGTCAAATCAACCCAAAAAACTCTAGCAGCAATCTGAAATCCCATGTGAGCAATCCATCCCATTTTACTTCTGTAAGGGTTCTACATTCATAGAACTTGCATCTCCTTGTCAGTGAGCAGCAGCCCACAGCTACGTTAGAAAAGACCTGCAAGCTACATTAGAAAAATCTAGAAGAATAAAAAAGAAAACACTAAACCCACAAACAATAACAGATTCTATGATGAGAATCGTCACTTTAAGAAAAGAATTTACAGTAACAAAATTAAGCTGAATAAATAGAAAATTAAACCTCAAGTTAACACAGTCTGCCTTCCCCTGATATTTTGTCAGGCTTTAATATGTACATAAGGGCATTTGTCAACAACTCCAGCTTTGAAATGTTTCTTCTACAAAACTTAGTTTAACTTGTATTACTAGATTAAATAGTAGCAATTAACACAATCAGTGTAAGTCCCAAGATGAGACACATTCCTTTAGGCCCAGTTACACAAGATTTCCCCTCACAAATAACAGAGATAACTGAACTGATGACTGTATCCGGCCATCCTCAAGTGAATCAGACAGATTAGAGTGAGGATTTAAAGCCTGAACAGTGACATTTCCCTTCTGCTTCTTCTCTTTCTCTGCATCTTTATTCAGCTGTGTAGTAGAAAAGGTATGGTGCTTCTTCCTGATATTCTGTGAATGGATTTGCACTCTTAAATTGCAAAATAAGTAAGACACACATTTATTCTATGCTGGGGGTGGAGGAGAATAATTCAGGAAAGATACCACACACTCTACCCCCCAAATAAAAATCAAAACCAATTAAAAAAAAAAAACAAACCAAAAACAAACAAAAACAAACAAATGAAAAACCCACCAAAAAAAACTCAAAAAACCCCCCAAAACCTAAAACACAACAAACCCTTCAAAGAGCATTAAACATTTTCCTTAAGATCACACAGTTAAGACTGCAGTTTATCTGCACCAGTGTTCCATAGCTTGAGCCCATTTCTGATCCAGCATTTCATTTCCATAGGGAACAGGAGCACCAGTGTTGGCCTGCACTGTGCCCCTCTGGGCCCAGTGTAGCCCCGTGGGTGTAACACCCTCCTGCTCACCCCCGTGCATTACAGACCTGAGAGAACTGGGGATACAATAAGCATCACCCCTCCCCACAGCTGGTGAGCATCCTGGTCAACTGCAGGGCATGTCACCTGCTGAAAGGGGTGCAGAGCATGTCTTTAACAGAGATCAGCTGTCCAACATCTGCTGCAAAGCCTGACATGCTTTTTCCACCCATCACTCCAAAAAGAGCAGGACCAGCTGCAGGCAGTGCCTCCCTCTTATCCCTTCACAGCAACCAACTCCAGCAGCAGCTGTACCCAAACCCCTGTGTTCCAATGGTTAGATGTAAGGTGTAAGATGTAATGTTAGATGTTGATGCTGTGTGTCAAAAGCACATCTGGTGTAGCTGCATGGCGCATTTAACCCATCCTTTATTCCCTCTCTTCAAAAGGCTCAGAGAGGAAAAGCAGAGACAACTGAAGCAGCAGCAGGATGAAGGATTGAAAAGGGACACGGAAAGATCACAGCTACCTGAAGGAAAAAAGGTAAGTGCAGTGGTCTGTGGGAACACCTCACTTCAACAGCTCACTTTGGAGAAGCTGGGGGTACACTGAGTATCAAGTGTTTAAGGGAAAAGTGTTATTAAGGGGACTCTGCAGCTGTGTGGGGATGGCACCTGTAGCCAGGTGTAGCCTAATTTACAAGAGTGATGTAACTTAAGCCACTGCTGGGAAGTCAGTCACACTGCACATTATTCCAGCTCAGTGTCCTTCCATCATCCTTCTCTTGACCACATGGCCCCCTTCACTACTTACCAATTCTCAGTAAGCTCATTTCAACTCATTAACTTGGCTGTATTAAACAAAGCACAAAAATTGGCAAATGAGGAAGCGGGCAGCAGCAGGACATTCCTGATAATGGCAGCAAGGCCCTAGATCAGCTCAGCCATACCATCAAACCACACCTTTTCTGACAAGTTCCACATCCTGCCACACTGTGCTCTGGCCCCTTGGGAGGCTCAGTGCCGAGCTTCTGCCATGGCTCCTGCTACACCTTCCCCAGCTGAACACGGCTCTGAGGACACACCAGTTCTGGCACACACCAAAGCAGGGACAGCACAGGTGAGAGCAGAGGCCTTGAGTCCCTGCCCTTTTAGCCAAGAGAAAATAAAATAGAGGGTTATTTCTCTGGATCTCCACCTCCCCCTCCTCTTCCTGACACAGCACTAATGAGTAGGTACAACAGTGAGTTGTAGAAGCTGAAGCAGGAGCACACAAACAGCCTTCAGGTGCTTCACATTTGCTTTCCAATACAGAAGCACACTCAGCAGACACCCTGCAGTCTGCCTAGAGATCAGGGTAAGGGCCACAGCCCCCCCCAGCCTGGCAGCACAGGGCAGCTTTAGCTGCCTGGTCAGACACCCTACCAAGCACTGATGCAGCACCTTGTCCTCCTCTGCAGAACTTCAAGACAATGGCCTTGCATTCCAATGCACCTGCCAGGAAGAAGAAAGAACAGCCAAGGAAATAGATAAAGAGAAGGAAGAACAATTACGTTATTTCTCTTGATGGCACAGCCTTAACCACAGCTCATAGGGTTGATGCTGTTCTGGAAGTCTTTTGTAGATCTATTTTGTCAGTCTTTGCTCAGTTGAACTTTACTGTCCCATGAAATTTCCTTCTCCTACCCTAAGATTCCAGAGAAAGTTTGCAACCCTTTTTCCCCTCCTTCGATATTTTGCCTAAGAAAATAAATAAAAATTCTCTCATTTTGCTTCCCAAGCTCCTGCTAAGCACCAATGCTTTTCTCATTCAGTTTTTGATGCCAGTAGCACTATCCCTACAAACCTGAGCACTGAGATCTATCACATTCCTAGGCAACAATCCTTGTTAAGGCACAACTAAGCCAGGCACCTCACAGACATTTATGACAATCACAGGTCTTTTGAAGGACTATAAAAACTGAGGGCTATGCTCTAATCCAAAGTCATTATAGACTTCACCCCACTACAGTGGAGAAGACGAAACCGAAGGAAAAACACAAGCTCTGCAGAAATCAAGCTGCCAGCAATTAGCTTTGTGTCAGATGCATCCATGCAAAGAACAACACCCAGTGACAAACTGACCATAAAAAAAAGCTTTATTAACCCTTTTGCACCAGCAGTTCTTCAGGTATCCATTGCCAGCAATGGAGCCTAAGCCAAGTGATCCAATTTTCCGCCCTCAAGAGGTTAGCACTTTACATTCACTTACAAAGCTGAGTGAGGTACATTTTCAGAAGTAGAAAGATTTGGTTGCAAGTCCCATAAAAAGATGGAGTGTTCCTTGGCCATTTTAATAGATTACAAACTGGTATGGTCCTTGAGAAGAGAATAATGCAGGTATTGGGAGCTCGAGGTGTCTCAGCTTCCAGGGAGAGCATGGTGACCACTAGAGCAAGACCCTTCAGCAGAATTCCTCCCGGATCTTTCCACCTCTCAGGAGTGGACTCCAAGCTGCAGTCACAGCCATCAGGTAGCTCTCATCTACCAAGTGGAAATCCAGCCTGAGAGGGATCAGACTTTCCCTGGACGTAAGCTGTAAACTCAGAGTGAGAGGAACAGAGAGACCTCAATGCTCAGTTAGGCTAGATAGAAAAATAAAGCTGGTTCGACCAGAGATATAATACTGCCTACAAATCAGGAGCTGAAGTTCATTGTAATCTGTATGCTTTTTTCCTCCCCAAGTCTCCACTCAAAAAAAGCATTTATATGGACACATACATAGTTCAAAAGGCACAGGAAGTAAAAGCATTTCTGAACGACCTCATGTGAATTTAACATCAGTATAACTGTAAAATAAATAAATATGTGCAAGATTAGAAAGATCACAACGTTCTCCTCCGTGACATATCTTACATATCTTGTAAAAAAAAAAGAAAATACACATACGTGCATACACACACCTCACTGAGAATAAAAAAAAAGTACAAACAGCCTTTTATCAAACTCCTATACATACTTTTACAGGCATTCAGGACATCACCATAAGAAACATTTAAATTACTACCTTAAAACATAACCAAAGGTGGTTTTTTTCCCTATACAACCCTATACTTATTCAGGTGTCTGCAATCCAGGTAAGTTAGAGTACATACAACCTCTCCCCCCACCCCCAAGAGAAACTGCAGTTTTTCAGGGACAAATCTTCCTGGGCAACAACTTTCCCCCTCACAAAATACTCTGACAACTGCATATTTTGTAAACCAGAGGGAAGCTCCACGTGCATGTGACGCTCTGGGATAGCAACAAAGAACATGTGTTAACAGTGTTCAATTAACAAAACAAAAACACCAAACAACCCCAAATAAAAAGGTAGTGGCCAGCTCACAGGTAACTTGGCAGCGGTTTATAGATGAGATAAAAATCAAGGTGCTTAAATTTACATGATGGTCAACATTCCTCCCAAAAAAGGGAACACAAAGATAAAACAAACCTCTCTCAGATGCTGTTGGACTCTTAGCTAATCACTTACAGTGAGTACAGTTCTATTGCAGTTTTCTTTTTCAAGTTTTGCTGGAAGAATTCAGCAAAGTATTTGGGATGCAGAAGCAAGGAAAGGGAGAAACTCAACATGAGCTACAAACTGATTCACAGCTAAGTTAACATTTAGAATCTAGCTTTCTAAAACAAAGATTTTAGAGCATCTCATTTTCATGGCATCGAACATTGATTTTGTTATATGTGACATTTTATTCCAGTTTTCTGCCAAAACACAGGGGCCAAAATAATCCTTTTTTGTGTGTGTGGAAAACACTTGCAATTTTTAGCTCTTAATTCCTTGATGCCCCTGGCTCCAAGGGGAAACCAATGGAAGGAAAATCTTAACTGTCATAGGCAGGATTATAAATTTGCACTTGTTAGCTGTAGAATACTTGCTTTCCTGTGAAAACAGTAAATATTACCTCAGTTTGAAGTGTAACAAAGTACTTCTCCCTGAAACAACACTGTACAACAGTCTGCCTCAGCCTCCCCAGCCACCAGGCAGACAGGTTATCTTACACAGGCACATCAAGTGGGATTTACATTTTTTTAAGAAAATCTTTCAGCTGCAACTGCCTTTAGCAAATCACAAAGAGTGCAACCATACTTCGGTTCTCCTACTTTTTGTATTTTCCTTGGAAAAAGACCCACACAATTATCTCACTCTGTCATGATTGCCCAATTTGTTTTCAAGTAACTGTTCTTAATAATCGTCATTCCAGATCCTGTAAATTTATTGTGCTTCCAGTGAACTGAGAGTTATCAGAACCTGCGTCATCTTCAGTGGAATTGTGTGGTTCCTGTTAAAGCAAACAGACAGCATGAAGTGCTTTCACCTCTAGATGCTTTCAAAGCTTATCAGCAAGATTATCTTGACATTTATCCAACACCACAGAAATGCTTGGAATGGCTCACAGGAAACCCACAGATTTCCCACTTCAGGATCCACCCAAACAGTGTTGCCACAGTTTTTTTACAGAACACTTCAGATGAGTATTACTAATGGAAAAATATCTAAAATCAGTTTTTCCTCTGCTAACTCTCTACTATGGCAAACAATCCCACTCCTCCTGTATTTCTAGGTTCTGAGGAAGGTGTCCCTCCTCAATAAAAAAGCTTTATTTTCTATCCAGGAGAAGCACACATGGCAGGAATAGGTGCATTGCAGAGTTTATCAAAGACAAGGTCCCCAAGCAGGCTTTTTAACATAACTGACACTCCCATAATAGCACCACTCTGAAATCTAGGCTCAAGATATTACTTCCTGCTTCCCACCCTTCCTGTAGCCTGCAACATTCCAATTCTGATCCTCTTTCTTGACCCACCTAGTATGTACAGGATGGGATCAGGAAAACAAGGACGGGGCATTTTAGAAAAAATGAGTAACATTTAGTTATTCGTTACTCAGTAACAGAGGAAAAAACCAACCACCTCTGATGTATCAAAGGTTGGTAACAGACACAAGGTAAGTCATGCAGTGCAGCTCTCTGCTTACTACTCCTTGTGAGTGAAATTCAACTCCCAATGGGAAACAAGGTATTTTCATCAGGCAGAACAAGAGAGTGCTCACAGTAAACTGTCTTTACTTTGCCACGCTGTACCTGAAGTATGTAAACAGGTAAATCCACTGTAAGCTGAGAATGTGATGAGGAAGACTGAGAGCTCAGCTGAAAGGGCAGATCTCCCTCTCCTGGGGAATCATCCTGTGAATGCAGAAACATGATGAAATTACACAACCCCCAAGTATCTCAGCACAACATGGCAAATTTCACTCAGCCTCACAATCTTAAAATATCTGATAAAGCCACTGCACTGTACTAGTAAGGCCTAGATCCACAAAGCTGTGGAAAGCTAACTACAACTTAAATCTGAACCTAGCTCAGTGTTACAACCTACTATCTTGTCCTCATCAACTTGGAACACTGGCAAGATCTGAACAGGAAGGAATGGTTCATCTTTCAACAAATCTAACACTCAGAAACATGCAACAAGTTTCATCATGTTTTCATGAAGCTGATATTAACATGAAAATTACAAACGTGTAACATCCATCAAAAAAACAGATCCATGGAGAACTCTGCCATTAGGTCTCTCCATATCAGAGTTGTTAGGAATAAATGAGAAGGAACTTACCCTCTCTCTGAATACTACACAGATACACCAGGCAAAAAATGCATTACCTGCCATGGTCCACTAATCAGTCCCCACCCAATTATTAGGTTGTTTGGGTTTTTTTTAAATCTTAAGCTTTATTTCAAGAGATTAGAGAAATAACAGTTTAGGCAGAAACTTCTTTCTGCAGGAATGTTTTCATGTCCATCTCATTTACTTCATAAATAAAAGGTGGAATAATATAAGAATACTGAGGAGCTCAAGACCCCATCCAGGGGCAGTAGTAGCTGAGTTCAGAAGTATTCAAATTCTTCCATAAATATGAGTCTGGAAAACAGAGAAGCTGAGCATGCTTTTTTTCTCCTCAGCTCTTACCTGAAGCAGCTGAATTTGCACATACTGGGCTCCAGTGGCAGAGTCCCTTATTGTCAGCCCTCCATTTGGCAGAACTATGTTACCACTCAGTCGACCGCCAGGAATAGATGACGAAAAGTTGGTAGGGCTTACTTTACCACCCTTGTTTTTCCTATGACCAGAGCCAGATGCCCCTAAAAGAAAGCAATTTTAGTATTTAAATGTCCAGAAAGAATTTGCCAGTTTTCAGCTAGTGTTTTTCAACTTTCTGCAGCTGTTTATACTACACAGCAAATGCCCACAACAGTGCAACATAATTAAGCACCATCTGACAGCTGCTAAAAGGCCAGGGAGCACTCAGCTGGAGAATTCCAGCTGCTGACTGAGCACCTTTTTACTTGAACACCATTAAAAAATCACAATCTGCTAAGCTTAGGGCTCTCCCCTGTGGCAGCACAGAAATATCAGCATATTTGTGGTGTTACGGAAAGGAATTAGGAAGCAGGACCGCATTTTCTACTTTAAATTTTGCAACTAATTTCCTGAGAAGTCATGCACATCATTTCTCTAAGCTGTAAAAAAAGCATAGTGAAGAACATTATTTACAGAAAGATTTCAAGGACTACTAGGCAGAACAGGCTACACAACTACAACTATCACAACCTTAAGCTATTTTCAGTTTAAAGCAGGATGAACCAGCTGCTGTATCATAAGCTGAAAAAAAAAAACCTTAATCAAAACAAAAGTAAGAATACGATCCTGTCAGCTGTTTAGGTTTTTGTTTGGATTTTTTAAAAAATCTGTAATAAATGAAGGGCTTGGATAACCTCTTTTTAAACACCGAACTTCTCTCTACAGTATTCACTCAATCTAGTTAAACCAATCAGAAATTCAAGACTCTCTAGACCCCTTTGAGAGTGTAGCATTGAGACAACAGCTGGTGAAAAGAGGACTACTGGGAGTCTTGAGCAGGAACGGAAGCAGGAATTTTCTGAGGTCGTCTTAGGAGACATGGAAAGTGCAATCATCTTTTTTAAACTAATGTCCAAACGACATGTTTGATGATACATGCCCATGTTTGATAATACAAGGCCCCTTAGGACTAGTTTCATGAAGCACTTATCCTTCCATATGATGATTCGCTGAACCAGACAGAATTTATGCAGGTATGCATTTTACAAATACACAAACACAACGGTTCTCAAATCAGAACTAGTCTCTTAACCCACCTCAAAAATTATTGCCTTGATTTTCAGAGGAGGAAGGTCTAAGAGACAGCAAGGCAGCACTAAACTCACTTTATACAAATTATATTGATATATCATAAACATATGATATTCCACCCCAGCCCCAAAGGTAGACACAACCTGAGCTCATGCAAGCCCAGTGAGGCATGGACCACGTCTGATCTGACAAAGGAATGGTTATTATTCACATCAAATGGCTTTGAGTCAAACTAAGAGGACACATCTGGAATCATGACCTAAACCTCACCCTGCACAAGAACTCTCTACAAGGCTAAAGTATAAGAAAGAGGTTTGAGTATATCTAGATAATCAAAAAATAAATTCCTTAACACTGTTACTAAGTGAAACACAGAAGCAAAATCCAGCTGATATTTTCATTGTCTGTACTGAGTAAAAGAGCCCCCTAAGTAAGACCAAAAGCATAAACAACAGAAAGCAAAGTGACATTAATTTTTTTTGTTTAAATAAGAAATTAAGAAGCAGATGAAGAGATGGACAGCTAGAGTCTTGTCATGAATCATGGGGCACAGCTTTCTTTGTAAACTTCCTGTGAATCTGATATTACACAGAATGTGATTATCCTGAGTAACAGATGGTACATCACATGCATAATTATTTTAACTAGCAATAAACAGAACGAGACATTTAAGAATGTTACTCAGAAACCTGCTCCCACTGCACTGCCAAAAATAGTAAATATTTTTATTTAGTAAATTTAAGAAAATTAATGGCTTCTCACCTGTGCTGCTGCCATTCCCTTTTTGTTTCTTTTTCTTGGCCAGCTGAATGGCTCTGTAGTCTGTTCTTGCAGACCCACTGCTCTCCTAGTTAAAAAAAAAAAAAAAAGCCCAGAGATGCAAGGTTTTTGGAATTAAGAACAAAACAAGACAATGAACACAGACTAATGAATTCTCAGATGCAGTTATCTTCTATGCTGCCAACACTGAATTCTAGTTTTCCCCAATCTTCTGATTGGAGTTTCAATAAACTCCCTGTATCTATTCAATATCTGGAGTTCAACACAAAAAGAAGTTAGCTCCACCTGTGTAAGTGTTCACATTTTAAGAGTGTAAACATTTACTTTGTAATGTAAACAAAAAGTTAAGGCTGCAGTAACACAATGAAGCAGAAAGGGAAGAGTACTTAAAACAGGAATGAGGACTGAGGTGAAAACGCTGCAGTTACTGTTACAGCTCAAATCTTTCCCTGGAATGAAATGAACAAGATGTAACATGTATTCCTGTGAAGTCCATTTCAGGCGGATGGCTGCTTATTTTGAAACGTTCTTCCTGAACGGTCCCCACCAGAATTCCAGTATTTCTTAGGAGAACTTGTCACCACACTGAATCTACTTGTGGAAACACACTACTCAACATATCGTTCTACATCTTTCATCAAAAGAGAGCCAAAATACATGATCTGCAAAATCTGAAAGGTCTCCCTATCAGGTGTGAGCAGCCAGGGATATCCCCAAAGTCAGGCTGTCGCATCTAGGGGTAAAGTGAATACAGTTACTCCATACCAAAAACGAGCTGCCAGTCACTGCGCCAAGATCCATTTCCTTCTGTGCACTGTAACTCCCTGGAGGGTTGGAGAACACAAACTGGGTCACTACTTTGCTGCCCTCCTGCTGACCAACCACATCTGAGCAGGGAAGCAAATTCTGTTCAGCTTTAATTGGTGTCAGTAACTCAGGCACATTGGTGCTGCCGAGGCTGCTGGAAGGAGTCAAAGTGGCTGTGTCTACTGTTAAATTATTGCTGGATGTCAACCCATGCACATCCTGACTGGAATTCCTCACTGACAGAGACGCCAGCGAACCCAAGGCTTCGGCATTGACAGTCTGTACATCATCCAAATTTAAAGTGCTTTGCTGTAGAACTGTTGCACTGGTTCCCAGCAGGAGAGAACTGTCCAGGCTCTGGGGCAGGTCACTGCTCGCCACCAGGATCAAGGGATCAACTGCCTGGCTCAGGGAATTGTTACTGACAGGCAGGTTCCCTCCCAGCGTCGAGCCCACCGAAGCAACATCGATTGTGACGATTCCAGAGTTCACCAGCGCCATGTCCGTTGTAATTCCAGAATTGTTACTGGACACATTGGAGAACAGGGATACGAGGTCAATGTTGCTGAGATCACTCTGCCCCGGACTACTGAGTTCACTGCTGGGGGTGAGGGAGCTGGTTGCTTCCAGCTGAGTTAGGAGATCTGAAAGAGAAGGGTTTGGTTATAAGACAGAGCTTTCACAGACAACAGGGAGAAAAGAAAGCTTAAAATTCTATAAAATTCTGTATTTTCAGCCTACTAAAACACGTCCCAACTTCTCTGAAAGCAGACTTAAGGAAAAGCAGCCTACTGAAATAAGTTCATTCCTTTACTGAGAAGTGCCAGTTACAAAAGCACTTGCCACAAGATAACACTAAGGCAGTACAGGCTAAGTACAGGATGTAGATGAGTGAAAGAAGTGAAAAGAGAAATCCTTTTAGTCCTTCCTCATATTCTACAGATGGCACAGAAAAAGACAAGCTCTACTTCATTGAAAACTGCTGCAATTTCTCACTATTTCAGAGGTCAAGCTCAAGTATCAGTTTCCAATACTCAGAGATCCCAATGAAAATTTTAGAGGAGGATGAAACCAACTTCAGTCTCAGAGAAGATTCTGTCATTCATAAAAATGGGACTCAGATTTCAACATCAGTAATTACACATTATTAATTTTCCTTAATAAACATTTAATTTTTCCACTTCAGCCTCTGATAGCCAGAGACAAACACTTTACCTGGGCTGAAGTTATGCTGCTTGACCATGTGTGTCTTCATACTGTGTTTGGAAGTGAACAATTTATTACAGCTGGAAACAGGGCACCGAGTCTTAAACGAGTCCACATCCTGAAGATGTTTTTTGGAGTGAATATACAGACTACTTCGTGCTGAAAATTTTGCACAACAGCCTGCAAGAAGATACATAAGGCTTTGAAGCTTCAAATTTAATGAAGTTTCAATTTAATGTCTTAACAAATCAGAGTATTCTCTACTTGCTATTTTGCAGCACCTGTGCATACACTCAGAGGAACCACAGGAAAGTAAACCTGTCAAAGGGTAGGGACAGCTCAACAACCCATTTCTGACAACATGAAACTCTTAAGTCATTCAGTGTGAAAAGCACAACCTTTTCACACTATGGCATCTGAAATTCATCATGACAACTGCTGGAAACACCAGCAAAAGGAGAAACAACCATCAAGAAGAGCTGTTTTACTTTAAAAAGTGGAATATTCCACATCAGACCCAAAATTCTTTGCTCCTGGAGTCCCACTGAAGTGGTGAGGGTGGTCAAGGTATATTATGCAACAGTTTGCTGTCATTCCTAACTCTGGGAATGATCACTTGTTCAGTTACAATGTCTTCCATTTAGTTTTACCTCTTCAAACCCTGTCAGAAGATTCACTCTAAATTGTTCCAGTTCTGTACCAAGCACACATAACCTTTAGAAAAAATACACACCAGTTACCAGGAAACACATACAAGAGTGGAGCAATACCTTCTACTGGACACTCAAACGGTTTTGTACCAAGGTGAGTTATACTGTGGCCTTTCAAGTGTTCTGCTCTTGTGAAGGACTTTCCACAGCCTTCTACTGGGCACATGAATCTCCTGTCATCTTCGTGTTTCCTACCAGGGAAGGAAATTGTCATTGGCATGATTAAATCCACTATTGCTTAGCTACTGGAAGAGAAACAAAGACAAACAGCCAGTGGCTTAGGACAATATAATCAGAAAAAGCTTCCTTTACCTTTTATGCCTCAGAAGCTTGGACATACTGGTAAAAGACCAGCCACAGCCTTCAAAGTCACAGATAAAAGGTCTTTCACCTTGAATAAAAAATGCTACATTAATAATCTCCTATAAAAACACATATTGCTACTAGAAAATATTAAAACCTGCTTAAGTTGAATTAATTTAAAACAAGACAACTCAACAGCCTCTCCTGCAATGCACTGCAGAGTACTATCACATCCCTTCCTCCTCGCACAATCTGGACTTTCTTTAACTCCAGGCTATTGCATCAGAGAGCACAGGGATTCATCAGTCCACCTCATACCTTGAACGTGCTTCAATAACCAGTAATAGCATTACTCAAAAGAGAAACACAGCTGAACTGTTTTTCCCTGTTTTCATGATCTGTCACTGTGTCTTGCTTATGAGACTGTGAAGTATGTGAAATTGGTTTCCATCACACCTATGAACTTTAAGTGACACTTTAAAAAAAACCCAAAACTGTAAAACCATGAAAAGAGAGGACAGTAGAGGACACACCAGTGGCATGACAAGGCTGTATTTCAGCTTTGCAGTGGTCCTTAGAAGTCAGAAGTGCTTGCCAGAGCTGAAATTTATCTTCTTGCTGGTCCAAACCTTGGCACATACATTCCACATGTTCTGAGTTTTTCAGCTGTTTGTTTGTATCAAGATTAGAATTTACGCAATGTTTTGAACATCTATGAACTTGGGAATAGATCTGGGATAGTTTTTTTCTGGACAGAGTGCAGAATGACAAAAGCCAAAGCTTTGCATGTCCTTAACTACTTTGCATATGACAATTTGATTCGATGGACTTCTACCCCCAGAAAGCCAAGAACCAAACGCTTTCACTGACTCCAAATAACTCATGCCATCCTTCCTGACTTTCAGTTTTTCCAGCACACTGAAGTCCACTTTCTACATACTATGTTCCATGTACTTCCCCAGGTACAAGTCATCCCTGTGAATACCTGTGTGACTCCTCATGTGGATTTTCAGTCGGCAGGCCTTATCATACTGCTTGTTACAGCCAGGGAATGAGCAGGTGAACTGCTCTTGCTCTCTGTAGTGGGCTCGATTGTGGGAGAATAATGCACTCACTGTGATAAACGTTCTCTCACAGCCTGGGGAGAAAAGGGAAACAGCACATCTGCTTAACAAAACTGAATCAGGAAAACTGCACTCTTTTCTCCCTCCCAGCTTTTAGTGAGGTACTTTCATGATAATTTTTCGGGATATTACATCAGGGAAAAGGGAAAAAAAAAAGAACAGTGAAATCCTAAACATTATTTCCAGGAATTAAAATTGTTTTGCCAAGGTAGGCAATCAAATATAGCCTGGGTTAAGGCACACCCACTGAAAGCTGGCGCCGTGTCTTGCGGTGTTTCACTGCATCAGCACCAAGTCGCAGGAGGAAAGGCACAGCATCCTCCAGCTCCCAAACTTTTCCTCTTGATAACTGGCTTGGAGGAGGACCTTCCTTGACACTCTGGGGTACCACGGAGGGGAAGGAGAGGCGGCGGGGAGAAGAAGCGAGCCGAGTGCCGCACGGCCTCAGGGCAGGGATCCCAATTTCTGGAAGGGGAGGGAAGGGAGCCGAGGCGGCTTACCGGGGAAGTCGCAGCGGTAGGGCCGCTCGGGCTCCAGGTGGCTGCGGCGGCGGTGGGCGGCGAGGCGGGCGGCGCTGGGGAAGCGCTGCCCGCACGCCTCGCACTTGTGCGCCGCCTCCTGCTCGTGGGCGCGGCTGTGCGCCCGCAGGTTGTACACGGTGGTGAAGCGCTTGGCGCAGCCCGGCGCCGCGCAGGCGAACGGCCGCAGCTTGTCGTGCGAGTGCAGGTGCCGCCGCAGCTTGTAGGCCGTGGCGAAGGACCAGGCACAGCCCGGCACGGGGCAGCCGAAGGGCCGCGCCGCCGCGCCCCGCCCGTCCTCGCCGCCGCCGTGCGCCGAGAGCCGGTGCAGCCGCAGCTGCTGCTTGCGGGGAAAGGCCTCTCCGCAGCGCGGCTCCGGGCAGCGGAAGGCCGGCGGCGAGCGCGGGCGCGGCCCGCCTGGCGGCTCGGCGGGGCTGGCGCCGGCGGCGGGGGCCGCGGTGCCCGCGGGCTGCTCGGCGCCGGGCCCCACCGTCAGGACGCCGTTCTCGATGCGCACCAGCAGGCTCTGGTTGTTGATAGTGATGGTCCCCGAGAAGGCGCCGTCCTCCGCCCCGCCGCCATCGCCGCCCGCGGGGGGCAGCGGTGCTGGCGGCGGGGGAGGAGGCGGCGGCGGGGCCGAGCCGGGGGCCTCCTCTGGTGGCTCGGCGGGCGGCGGGCCCGGCTGGGCTCGCCCCGCTTCGCCGCCGCCCGCGCCGGGCTCGGCCGCCCCGCGCACCACGTTGAAGACGAGGAGAAGCCCATCGCTGTCGGGCGCGGGCCCCGCCGGCGGCGCGCTGGGCGCCGGGCTGGCGCCGGGCTCCGGCTTCTCCTCCACCAGCAGCACCGGGAAGCTCACGTAGAGGCCCGGCGCGATGGTGCTGCCGGCGGGGGAGGGGGTGGCGGCGGCGGGCGGCGGGTCCCAGGCGGGCGGCGGCCGCGCGGCGGGGCCGCCATGTTGCGCGGCGGGCCGGGCCCGGGCCGCCTCCGCGGCCGGCAGCCCCTGCGTTTCCATCTTGGGGGTCCCTGTAGCAGCGCCTGAAACCGGAGCCGCGGGGCGGGGCCGGCGCGGGCCGCAGCGGAAACCCGGAGCGCGGAGTCTCGGAGCGGGCGCGGCGCGGGCGGCTTCGGGGAAACCCGGAGAGCGGAGGCATGGACGGGACGGAGCGCGGCAGCCCCGGGCCGGGGCCGCCCGGGTGGGAATGGCACAGCGGGGAGCGGCTCAGACGACATCCAGCGTGGCACCGCTGGACTCAGCTCAGCCCCTGGGGACTGTGCTGGTGTCCGTGGCCCGGAAGAGTTACAGAATAATTAGGGTTGGAAGGGACCGCTGGAGGTAACCCAGCCCAACCCCCCTGCCAAGGCAGGGTCACCGGAACACATCCAGGTGGGGTTTGAATGGGTCCAGAGAGACTTCACGTCCTCCCTGGGCAGCTTTTTCAGTGCTCTGCCACCCTCAATGTAAAGTTCTTCCTCGTGTTGAGGTGAAACTCCACGCGTTTTAGTTTATGGGCATTGCTGGGCACCACTGCAAAGACTCTGGCACCATCCTCTTGACACCTGCCTTTGAGATGTTTACATGGATTAATGAGATCCCCTCTGTCTTCTCTAGACTAAACAAGCCCTGCTCCCCTAGTCCCTCCTAATTAGAGAGATGTTCCAGACCCCAAATCATCTTTGTGGCCCTCCACTGCACCCTCCCCAGTAGCTCCATGTCTTTCTCATCCTGAGGAGCCCAGAACTGGACGCAGCACCACAGATGTGGCCTCACAAATAGAGGAGGAGTATCATGTCCCTGGACGTGCTGTGCAGGAGCAATGCGAAGGGTGCAGCCACGCTCAGAGTGCTGAGAGAGGGAAATACTTTAGCAAAACACCCTGTGTACCATCAGTGGAAATACGAAAACAGCGCTATGGGCAATGCAAAGTCACTGTTCAAGCACAACCATGGCACACCATGACCCAAGATAGACAAGCAAAAAAAAAAAAAAAAAAATCCTACAAATTCAGTTAATGCATAATTTTAATTTTTTTAAAATTTATTCTTGAGCAAAGCTTTCTTTGGGAGAATGTTCAGCTGCCTTGTGGCTCTCCAACACTCAAGGAAAAGGTGAAATTATCCTGTATTTGCTATGGAAATTTACCAGTTCCCTGCTATCGTGGGACTGGCGAGCAGTCTCAGCAGATGGTGCTGTGATCCTTCTCCTGCTCACATTATTCCTCCTTTCTGAGCATCAAACCGCCTACAGCAAGGGTGTGAAATGCTGGCCAGGCACACTCAGCTCCAGGGAAGCTGGAGCTGTGGGAACACCCAGAGCTCCACTGGGCTGAGTGCCACTGGGTGTAGGTCTTCCCTGTCCTTGGTGGCCCCCACCATCCCAATCTCCCTACGGAGGTCTTTGCAGTGCCTTCCTTCCTGTTCTTAGGAAAATATAGGTCTGCCCCCGAGTTTATTGCTTAACACAAAGGTGCATCCCTGGTTGAAGGATGTAAAACCTGCCACCAAGCTCTTGCCTCTATCTGCAGCCACACACAAGATTGTCAGGATAAGTGCCATTTTAGGAAAGCGTTAAGTTGCTAAGATTCATAGGAAGGATGCTTCAGCCTGGCATGCTTGAGACTTCACTGCACTGCAGAAATTCACTGCTTGTACATCCCCTGCCCAGATCAGATCCAATGCAATGCCTTCAGATGGATAGGTTTAAAACTGTTCTCCCTGTCCTGGCTTTGTTTAGCAGTGAGGTCAGCTACCTAAAAATTACATCAGCACCCCCACACAACAACAGCCTGTTCACAGTCTCAGCTTCTCTGCAAACAAGTGGACAGATACATCAAGGCTCAGCAGGGCTCAGAAAGGGAACTTATCCCTGGAGTTATTTATGGCTTCTGTGTGCTGAAAACCCCCTGCTATTTCATCCCTGACAGCAACAGGTTAGTGTTTCCCTGTGCCCTCCCAAAGGTATTGTAAACCTCAGCCAGTTCACATTTGTTAAGTGCTTGAGACATGCAGTTAAAAGACTTAAGCAGATTTTAAACATATACATATAGCTGCATACTACATCTTTAAGATAAACACCAGTGAATAGTCATAAATAAGACCAACTGCTAGCCAGTTCACTGCCTTTCTGTACCCCATTTCGCCTTAACTCATGCTACCGCATTAATAGACTTCATCATCTGAATTTCAACTTGTAGCTCTTTACAGCACTCATACATGTGGGTTCTGTGTCTCCCCAAGGGCAGTCCTGAGTTATAAACTCCCAGGAACTTGAGTGACATTAAACATGGCTATACTGGTAAGGTTATGTCTCCTGGGCAATAAGGCTACTAGGACAAAAATAAGGTTCCTTTTGTGCCTGGGATGTGAATGTGAACATGCTGGCAGGTACCCCAGTACTAAATAATACAAAGGTGAAGAACTCATAAAAAATATTTCTTCAACATCTTGTTTGTGGTGTATTGTCAACTCAGAATTAAGACGAGTCTATAGAACAGCTCTACATTCCTCGGTACAAGAAAAGCCAGTATATTTTCTGGTTGTTCCTCTTGACAAAGCAAGAGCCACCAGTGTTTTGGGGCTATGAAGATTAGAGTGGTTTCACACAATACCAATACGCTAACTTACTGTGATTATTAATAAGGTAATGCATAACATATGTCAAAGCAAAGGCTGTCAAATCTGCCTGACAGCTACTCACATCTCAATCGTATAAATTGGCAATGTGGGCAGGTTTTTTCCATAATGTAAAGCAATTCCTATCAACTGCAGATTGCACTTCACAGAAGGCTCAGTTTCAAGCAGATGCCAGACTCTCACTGTTCATCTGGAGATATACAAAGTGCGTGAACAGAGTAAAGAACTCATTTGTGATTCAAAATAAACACTTCCCTTTTCTTAGCAGCAGAGGCAATGCAGAGCTGCAGAGTTTGCTCACCTGTGGGTAGTGTGGGTTCCAGCAGGGGTGGAGTTTCCCAGTCCTGAGGACTGTGTGCTGTCCGAGACTGCAGCTCATCACATCCCCTCTGCAGCAGCACAGGCAGGTTTTACGTGTGTAACACCCCTTTCCATTCCAAGAGGTAATGGATACAGTGCCAGGAGACCGAGTGACATTCCAGAGCAAGTCCACTGGGGGAAGGGACTGCTGGCACTGTGTTCATGTCAGAATGAAGCCCACGTGCTGTGCAAGGACCATGCTTAGCACGAGACTAAGGATAGATAAGAATTACTTTTGTACACACATTAATTTATGAATTATCAGGAATAAGTGACTGTTTTGTTGTTTGGGGATTTTTTTTTTCCATTTGATTTTCAGGGACAAAATTCCCATTCCTTTCCCTATCATGAACAGTTTGCTATTGCAAACATTGTTCCAAATATGTTGGTGAAAAGACTGTTCCCGGCGGACCTGTCACAAACACAAACAGATTTGCCCCGTTAATAAGTTACAGAGGAAAAAAAGAACTCACATGGAACAGACATTTGCAAGGCTTTTATCATTTGGCCAGAGAGCAAAGCAGGATATCAAGGAAGCAACTTCAGCTATGTCTGCAAGAGCAACATTGCACTTGGAGTACCGCTAATGTTTCACGGCTTGCTCCAAGATGTTCTCATCCACCACCTTGTGAGGGAGAGTCACCCTCAGTGTGCCATTTTCCTTCATTGCTTGGCAGATGGTTTCATAAGCAAAGGCGTTCCCCGACCAGCAGCGCCTGGCAACCTGTCAGATGAGAGAACCAAGGGGTGTAAAAATCAGACATTCCTCTTGCCACACCCACCTTGCACCATATTTGCGCAAACACTGGCACCCAACTCGTGACAATAAATCTTTCAACCCCCTGCCAGTTTTTAGTTTCCCTTCTGATTTTGCAAGTAACTTTTGTAATACTTTGTTTTTATGAGTAGTATTTGGGTAGGACATGGTACTTTTCCATGCATAACATCGGACAGATAAACACTGGTAGAGCCAGGTACTTTATAAACTTACAAAATTCCCTCACCAAAAATAATTGGGCACTCCATCCCTGCTCTGTAAAACTAGCAATTGCTTTCAGTAACAGTATCATTTAAGCAGTCAATGCTTTTGTAGTGGGATAAATATTTAAAAAGGAAAATGTCACTTCAATGCATTTTCAACTATGAAATCAATGAGCCTAATTCTCTGCCAGCATGTAAGGATGAAACTCTTCTGACAGCTAGAGAAATCATAAACCCCTTTTCCATCAGCAAAACTCTATGTTTTGATCTATGTAAAAGCAAGATTCCCCAGATTTTAAAAAAATTATTATTGAAGTATACATATATGAGTTTTGCTTACTCCATTGGAAACATCCCAGCTGAGCATCATCTTAGCTCGTTCTTCAGCTTCCTTTGACCCATCCAAAACCAGGCCAAATCCCCCATTGATCACTTCCCCCCTAAAAAAAAAAAAAAGGTAAGAGAATGAAATAAAAATAATTCAAACCAATACCACAAAATTTACAGGAGTTAATTTGTTCAGTTGTACTGCAAAAAGAAGGATGAGAACACAGAAATGGTTCTGAATAAGAGACTATCAGTGATCTTTTATACTTACAAAAAAAGAAAAAGGGTGTTTAGCAGGCAAAGGCCTGACTTCCTGACCTGCAGCAAACCTAGTCCACCTTTCTTGTAATGTCCAGCTAGCAGTCAGGATTTGCTCCAAGCAGGGGTACCAAAAATTGAGCTTGCTGTATATCTCCTGAATCCTGCACTCTGTACTGGCTCTAAAAACAGCTGGAAAAAGGTTAACAGATCTGATGGGCCAGAGATTTACCTATCTCGGGGTGTTTTTAAAGGTTAAGCTCCTCATGCTTGCTACACTGCAGCCTGCCATACAGACAGGATCATGAGGGTGACAGTGTACTTACAGCAGCAGGAAGATGGATCTATTTATATTCTCTCGGGACAAATGACAGAGCATAAGCATTTTATTAAAAAAGTGTTAACCACCACTTAATGCACATCTGCCCCGATCATTTCCAAAACAGTCGTTCATTTTGTATGAGATACAGAGCTGTTTAAAGACATCAATGCCAACTTTTCAGGAAGCAGACTTATTGGCAGAAGAAGAACAGAAATATGTTAAAATGAACAGATTATTCTTGGGAGAAATAGCAGTCTGGTTTTAAAGGACAGGGAAAACACGTAGAGCAAAACATCTTGTCTGACTTCAGAATGTGGCCTGCTCGAGCTCCCATTCCATGGCATATGGTGAATAGTGGTGAATGCAGCTGGGAGATTAATCTGTTGCTGTAAATCTGTGAGAGTTCTGGCATTAGAGCTCAGCATCAGCAACACTTGAGGGACAGGGCATATCATACAACAGTACATGGTATGAGAGACTAATGGAAATCCCTGGATGCAGGATTTTGTCCTCTGCATTTTATAGTTAATATAAGTTTACAAAATTTACATAGAACAACATCAGACATGCCCATTAATCAGATAGGAGTTGAGAGTCTTCCAGCCCAAGAAGTAATTGTTTCTTAATGTGTATTTCCAGCAGTAACTTGAGCTTCTGAGGAAATAGGGAATTGAGGCTAAACTGGAGCCTCACAGACCTGAGATCTACTTCCTGAAACTAGAGGTTTTCTCATTTTCAATGGAACGTTGTTACTCATTAATTCCCTTCCTAATACTTACATACAGGACCTGTGTACTAAGCAGGACCCTATGACAGAGCTCGGCAAGGAACTCAGGGATCCAGACCTCACCATCACAGTACCATTCTCTGAATTCCCTCTACTTTTCCATTATTAGATACGTCACTATTACAAACTAGTTTTCTGTTGAAAGGCACAGTTTTCTTGAAAGTGGTTTCTTACAGTAGACCATCACTGAATGAATTAGTTTTTTTAACTGGAAAATTTGAAGCAAAGTCATGTTTTAAATTGAGATCTTTGAATATTGTAAGATCTGAGTCTTCAAAATAAAATTATCCTTTTAGATTGACACTGTCAACTCTTGCAGCCTGGAATTTAATTCCCACTATGTTTTTAGTGTGTGAAGCCTTCACTATTTCTGCTCTTAGTCTCATCCAAGGATGCATACAAACAGTCAAACATCTGTATTTCTTGAAAATTCTACTTTTTGAATAGCTCATGTTGTCACTGTCCTCTCCAAAAGAGGGGTGCAGACTGGATGACAACAAATGTAATTCTGTCAGGGCCAGTTACTCCACCATACTCTGCTGCTCCTGTGTACAGAGACCAAAGAACAGAGCACCACCCTTTACTGTCAGAGTTCAAAGCCACAGAAACCCAGACCTCTGGACCAGTGTTTTATGAAGATATTCCATTAAGGAAGATGATGTTCTTTCAGTGGCAAAATTTCCCTCTGTCCACAGTATCCCAAAGAGCATCCTTTGAAGCTTAGGCATGAACAGTGAGCATCTGATCTACTTGCACTCTGTAAATTTAAAGCCTGTCCATTGATTTCCATGCAGTTACTCCAGTGCAAATCAGAGTCACTCACCAGAATCTGTTCTACTGTCTAAAATCACTCCTACATTAAATGCCAATGTTTGTTATGATGGATTTTCTAGCAAAACTTCTCACTTTTAAAGCGGAGCTCTCTGCCTTCATTAGCATTGGGTCACATTTTCAGGTAATTAAAGAAATGTGTGGCATTTTGACCTAAGCTACTCCTATAATTTCCAGATGTCTCCTTCTAAGATGATCAAAGAAAGCAAGGCCTCTCTCACAATCAAGATGTCACACTGTCACCAGTGCAGATCGATTTTTAAATTGCTTCTGCCTTTTTGTTACTACAGGTTATCCAGGCTCTGTGCTAATACACATTCTCATGCAAACAGGCAGCAAAAAATGAGTAACAATCATTTGCTGTAATTATAGTCAAGACTATGTTAATCTTAAGCCTCTCCAAGAGTACATGTGATACAGATTCTAGCTAAATAAATATTAATCCTGCTTTTCCTGTTTGTCCCACAAGCCTGTAACAGAAAATAAAGCATGTAAAAGGCATTTTTGCAGTCTCAAAGGGAAAACACAGCAGATCTGTCAGCAGTTCCAGGCAAGCCCAGCCTCTGCAGGGAGGACTGGCAGCTAAACACAGTGCAATTACCCATTTTTTAACTCCCTGGGCAGACCCTTGCCAGTGACAGCTGGATTTCTCTCTAATCACATGTATTTTTGTTAATAAATATATATAAACTTCCACTTGCACTTTCACATTTCCAAATCAGCTGATGACAAGTTTATCAAGCACGTGGCGATTTCTTTATGGCAAAGTCAGGTGGATTTTTAGTGCTCCGGAGAAAAACAAAAATAGGGTCAAAAACTTAAAGGCATCTATCTCTTCCAGGCAAAGAAAGCAATATTTTATGGCTGGGGGTGGTTTTTCTTCTTTTGCCACCTTTAAATTTTTCCTCTCTCTCCTCAGAAGGCAAAGGGGTGCAGCCCTTTCACCAGCCAGGGTGGTGCCACATTAGTTAAGCCAAGAAGAACCACCTGTCTGGCCTGCCTTTGGGGGCTCTCCAGGCCAGGGCTCTTAATGACACGACAAGGTCACCACAGCTGAGCCTCAGCATGGTGGCTTGTTAAGGCTCTGCAGAGGCACACCTAATTTTCAGGCCCTGCATTCTTCACTGATGCACAGTAATTTAATCACAGAGAGCTATGACTGCTTCGAGAACAAGGTGAGCAGATACTCTTCTGCAATGACAAGCCCCAAGCAGCCATAGGAAATTACAAAAAGGAGAACCAAACCCTGCTTTTCCAAAGATATTTTGATTTTAGTGAATAGCCACACACTAGTTTTCTGATGCATTACATAAATTACACCATAAATCTGCTCTGCCTTGTGGCAAAGTTTCTTTTAATGATGTAACTCCACTTACAATACAACTAAAACAGTATAATTGAAATTGCAGTGTGGTCAGGGCCAGTTTTCCAGAACTAAGGGCAGACTCACCATTCAGCCAACCTGTCTTTGAATAGTACAGAGGGCAAAAGTGTCCTGGAAGAACTGGCCTTAGAGAGACCAGAAAGGAATAGGATCATTTGTATCCTTTGAATTAAGCATCTTCAATGCGCAGAACATTCATGGCATAAGAAATTATTTTAGCAATTCTAATCATTATAATTATCATAAAAATATTCCAAATACTTTGCATAACATGTTGTGAAAAGTGATTTTCTTTGCTTGTATTTCCTAAGCAGATATTTTAAAAGGTTAAACTCAGCTGAGGAAATTTAGACAGAACTTGTCTGCTGCTACCTCTGGAGCCTCAGACTGAGATGACCACAGTAGGGAGACATTCTGGTATGTGTTTCCCATTCAGAATTAGGGAAATTGTGAATGAAATCATGGCTGTGGGTCCTTATCACTGAAATCAACAAGACCTTCACCCCATGTGCTTCAGCCCTCAGAAAGCTTTCTTCTCCTATCATTAAGCTCTGCTCTCATGCACCCTTTTATGCAGTAGTTATGCCACTGAAATCAAAGGAGTAAAGAGTACAGCGAGGGAGTTCTTCAGCTGACCTAAAGGGATATTTTCTAGATTCAGCTCATTCAGAGGAATACCAATTAATTATCATAAAATGTCTCTGAGGTTAACATCTGCTACAAGTTCTTTGGCTTGCTGGTTTTGGCATATTCCAGCACTGTTTGCAACAGGGAAGTATGAGGGTTCACCACAGTATTTAACAGAGGGTTGTGCCTCTTTTGACTGCTGATACCACCAAATGAAGACATGACTGTAAAATGGTAGAGGGTTTGCTGGAATATGCTGGAAAGAGCAAACCAGAACTAAAGACTGCAGTGTGGCCAGGCTTTCCTACACCTCTGCCAATCCAGGTAGCCTTTCAGTGGCATATAGAGGAGATTAGTTTCCATCTCCATATAGAGTATTTCCTTCATTCTGCTTTTCAGTTTAGGCATGTCTCTTAGTTCTGCATGTCATGTGAAGGAGGTGTTTAATTCAGTCCTTACTTGGCTGTGGTCTTTAATGCTACCAGGCATGTGCAGGGAGAAAAAGACTGTGGGGTTTACTGGCACCTGAGCTGGTTTGTCTCAATAACCCCTCACTGCACTTTAGCACGGGAGCATTTATATTGGGGTCCTAAGGTCACAGGTTTAAATACAGCCTAAGAGGAGACCTAAACATAATCCATCCACTAACACTCTGGCTGTGCATGTGTGAAGACAACGCTGGAAGCAGGATCTGTTCAAAAGGACCACAGCAGACTGTCTTTGTTCATCGAATTAAGTTCTTCAAACTATGCTGTGGCCAGTGTTCAAAACACTTTTTCTGGACATATGAGCATTAATTAGAAAAAGTCTCCTACAGCACCATACTTTGCTTTATAATTTGTCCTTTCAGCCCTTGATGGCAAACCCGTCCTTCCCACCATCATGACATTGTTCTCCTCTGGTACTACACGTCTGTTCAGCAGTTCCTGGCTCTCCTCCCCACACACATACACAGCAGCAGGAACAGGATTCAGAGCCCAGCTTTAGCAACACGAACAAGATCTCACCAGCCAACTCCACCCCCGTTGTGCAGCGCGACCCAGGTGGCTCCTCTGAACGAGTCTCCCACGAAGTTCTGCACTGCCATGTCTGGGAGGAGAGCAGAAGTGTTACTCATGGGCCATGTTCATTTTTGTGTTGTGCTGCTCCCTCCTTCCACTGACACCCTCACTGTGACTGTGTGAAGGCAGGGTTGGAGGCAGGTTCGACTCACAGCTTCTCTCACAGATATACACTGAACATCTCATTCCTGGGAGGAACAGGCAAGGGAGATTTGTCTCCTGCTCTCTGCCCTGACTTTGGAGGAAACAAATGCCAGTTTCACACTGTGGTTTATGAGCACTCTGGTGATTCCTGCATTTGTGCTCCAACACAGGAAGCTGAAGGACCTACCACTCTTCAGCTCTGAGATATTTCTCAGGGTGGAGAGAAATGCAATCCACTCCTTTGGGATACCTCAGTCATGGAAGAACAGGCTGGACACATCCATGTGTATGGATTCAAAATGGGCAGGACACCTGGAACACTACACACCTTGCAGTTCTCAGAAGTCTGAAATATTTTCAGATCAGAGTGCGGAGTTACTTCAGCCCTGTGCAGAAAGCCAGTCTAAAGCTAAGGAGTTGCATTCTGGGGACAAAGTTGGGATGAAAATGATATCCACCCCAATTCTTGGAACATGTGGGAATTTTACCCTGAACAGGAACTGCTGAAACCACTAAGAAGGTTTGTCTATAAAACCCCCAAAGAAACATAATTTAGCAAACAAATATAATTTGACTAATGCATGATTTCCACTGAATTGTTCACTAGAATTTTATATACTTACTACAATTTGTGCTAAAGCATATACCCAGAGAGGTGGAAGGAGGTGCACACAGAGGTTAAGAGTAAAATTTACTGAAAACGTTTGTCCAGATTTAATTCAGAAAAGATTCAATACATTATTTGCCATATTTTTAACAGGAGAAATAAGAGAAAAACAACAATATCCCCACCAACCACATCTGCGGACCCACAGTTATGTGTCTGATGGAAAATGAGTTTGAGTGCTAATCTATGTTAAACCCTGTCAAAAGCTCCATTATAGCATTTTTTATCTGACATTATGTCACTTTAATAACGCAATTATCATAATTACAGTGCTGTCGAGATTGAATGGGAGAGATCTAAATCACCATATTCTGTAATGTAGAGATTTTCTCCTCAGCCACTGGCCTGATAAGAGTGGAGGTTGCACAAGGAGTGAACTAACAATGCAATAAGCTGCTGCTCCTTGGTTTTGATAAAGGTCATTGGCTGCAAATGTCTCTGCTGAAATACACTTTGCAGAGCAGCAATGACCCATCAGGGTGAGGTACTTTAAAAAAAATGAGACAAATGAACATTCTGGAAAAGTCCTGTGTGTTAAAGAGAAGCAAATTTCACCCGAACCAGCTCAAAAGTTGTGTTAAAACAACAGGATAGAAGGGAGAGAAGAAGACCTAAGTTCTTTTTCTGCCTCCAGAAGCTCATCTGGTAAAACAGATTTAGGCCTGGTTTTAAAGACCAGTGATATCAGTGGCCAGCAGGTTTTAGATAAGCCCTTGGAGAAGGCAAATAGATCATGTAAATCACAAAATTCAAAGAAAACCACAAAGCATGATGAGTGCTGGAGTTTAGCAAGCCTTGTTTCTACTGCCCTCTTCTGAGGGCACTGCCTGGTGATTACTTATATTGCTAAGATGGAGACATTAGTCTGGATTTCTGTTCTCTCTGCAGCTGCACCATTTTCTCTCAGCTTGTCAGAAACAAACATTATTCAAGGCATCTATCCATTTGGCCTATTAGAACTCACCAAGACACTCAAAAAGTGTTGAAGTGGAACTGATGGACACAGTTAAAAGCCTCATTTCACTAGGAAATCCAGTTAAGATAACAGGGAACTTTTCTCTTTAAAATTGAGCCATAATTTGGTTCTATTATGAATTCTCATAATGGAAGTAATTCAATATGCTCAGCTTCCTCTGTCATAATTTCTCCTTCTACAGCAGCAGATCCTCCAGTCTCTCACCTCTTTGTGACTGTCAGTTCATGACATACAGATACACCACTGGGCTAAAGCTATTATCATAATTTCTGCTTTACAGATGGAAAATTGAGGAAGATTTAGGGTTAAAATGTGCTTAGTGCTTCATTCGTTTTTTCAGGTCTCCAACCTGATATTTCTTGGGTTTATTTCTCTAAAGGATTGTTTCACAAACTGAAAAGCAGAGTGTGGTTAGCTCAGGGGCTGCAGAATTAAAGGCTCCTTTTGTAGAGCAAATCTACGTGACTTGGCCACAGTCACACTTCAGCTGATCAGCAAGGCTTGGAGTCTAATCCAGAAGGCCTGACTTTTATTCTTATGCCTTTACTATCAATGTTCCCTTATGATCAGAAAAGTTCCTTTCAGAAACTCCAGACTGTTTTCTTGAGTCCTCAGGTCATGGAATGAAAACAGCTGTGAACCTCTTTGCTTTAAGCAAAATACTGTTGTAGACCTGATTTGGATCTTGTGGATTTCAAGGAAATATGGCTGTAACCTGTTTGAAACAGTGAGATTCAAACTTAAAATCAAACAGAAGATACCATCCTCTGAGACTGGTCTCCATTTGCACTCAGATACATCTGGTGCATTTTCATGGAATTTCCAGCAGTGTTCAGGACCTCTCCTGTGTAACCAGCTCCACATTTGTGTCTGTATCACTATTAAATCCCACAAAGCTTCTCAGGAAATCTGATTAATTTGGATTAAAGGGTGTTTTTTAAACAAAAAGATTTAAGAAATGTTGCGTTAAAAAGCTATTTCTGTTTTGAAGCCATTTCCTTGCTGGCCCAGGCAGACAAGCCTCAGCTGTTCCACTGACCTGCACAAAAGGCTGATCCATCATAAATGTTTGACGTTTCTCTGAAAGGGCTGTCAGTCCCACTCACGTCGTGGTGATCTCTGCTGAGGACTACAGGAGCCTGGAAAAAACCAAGGACAAGACAGTGGAATTCTTCATGGGTTGACAATGCTACTGAGGACCATTATCTGCTCAATTCACTTCTGTTGTCTTAATATTTGGGGCCCTACTAAGGAGTTACAGTCCCTGCTTTGTGCTCTCAGCAAATCACTGAATGATATGTTGTGCTTGTAGGTGCCCAAACAGAAAATAAGGCAGTCTCATCATGAAACAAAATTTCAGAGAATTTCTACACCCACCTCTCTCCTGTGACAGAGCACAATACTGGTGGCAGGCAGAGAGGACTGAGCTCTAACACAAACTGACCCCATGTAAATAACAGGCACTTCTGCTCTCACTGGTTGAAGCTTTCTCCTTTCCCACCTGCCACCCCAGTCTGATATTAAACATAATTACCAGAACATATCAAGACAAAAGAGACAAACCTTAATCTTTCCTTCAGAAATGGCTCGATTAATAGCCATGGCTATAGACACACGACCCTTCTGATCAGAATATAAGATTCTGGCTTGAGAGCCAACAACCTGGAAGAGAAAAATGACAGAGGGTCTCAGCAACTGGCTTATCTTCAGGTCCCATATTAATGGAGTCATAGGAGTGACTCCTTTCCTTCTATAGAAGAAAGTGCAGATTATTTCTTCACAAACATCCAGCTTCCAGAAGAAAAATTTAATTCCCTCTTTGAACTTAGTTTTATCTCCACTCACACAAACCATGAGATGTATTTCTGTATTCAGCTGCTACTGTCCAGTAAATTCCACTTTTTAACTCAACCTGATTGCTAGGCTATAATCCCCCTATCAACAAATCCCTTACCAACAGCTGAGAAGCAGAGGTTTGGAGCTGGTGATGGTGGGCTGGAAGAGAAGAGAAATATGGCAAAGAAATCTGTCCTGCACAGCTCTGCTGTGCTTCCAGATTAGGAAAGCACATATGAGCTCTGCAGCATCATTCATTGGCTTCACAGGGAGACCCTGCCTGAAAAGGAAAACAAAGGATGATCCACTGGTGTCCTGCTTCCCACAGTGCAGAAGGATGGCAGCTCTTCAGCCCTATCACCTGTTTTGGAAAGGGTTCTGGGAACTGCAGGCATGAAGAGGTTGGTCCACAGCAATGCCAAGAGGGATGTTTTGAATAGCACTGTGAAAGAAAGGTGGTTACAACTGAGATGGAGGGTGAATCATGGATATGTTTCACTCCAGATACAAGAGTAGATATTGCTAGATTATTGTAGCATTTCCAGATGAGGAACTGAAGGGAAAGAGCTGCTTCAGCTCAGCCTAAAATCCTCGTGTGGAGAGAGGGGTTTCAATTGTCAACCCTAAAAGCTACAGACTGTGTTTTCATTCCTGCGCATTCCTGCTTTTCACCCCAGCATTCAAGAACTGCATTCAGGACCAGGAGCAGCCACATCTGCTGCAGGAGGTTGTGCACTTACCAAGCTGTGCCTGCCGGCTTCCCTAATCCAGCGGATGTTGTCATGGTACTGCTGCTTCACAGATGTGCTCACTTGCAAGAGAAAACAAGAAAAAATACAGCTTGAAAATTAATGCAATATGTTCTAAATTTACTTTAATTCATCTGGCAGCACTAGGGAGTCAAATTCTACTCTCAGATTCAAGCACGCATATAGGAAATGCTGTATAGAGTCCTCTGTGCAGCTGTTGCAGTAACTGCAGCGTATGTTTGAAGAAAGGTACAAGATGCCACTCAGGGGACAGCTGGAATGGTAATTTCCATTTGGATCTTCAGCAAACTAAATTAAACCTTGAAATATGGTTTACATGTACAGTCCATTTTTGGTCACCTGTTTTACTGCCTATTAAATGCCAATCTATTTCCAGGCCTTTGCTAAATTAGCAGTTTTATCAAACTCCATGACATTGGGTACTACAATCCAGTATTGCACCTTTGAGGCAGCCAGCAGAAATTCTCAAAAGCAGCTCACAACACACACTTGAAGATAAATTACACCAATGGACACCATATCTGGGATACAGATTTATAGCACAGCAGTTATTCTGTACTACATGGTCCTTGGATGTTTTCATACCAAGATAAAACTGAGGTCTTTTATACAACAAAGAGATTTGTTGCCTCACATTTCTGTGGAGCAAAAACTGCACAGGAAAATTTATTATGCAGTAGTTACTTTTTGTGTAAATCCACCCTACACCTTGTTTAGAAGTATGTTATCTAAGACAATTATATATATATATATCTCTAAGATATATATATGTATCTAAGACAATTATAGAATAGGTTAACATTCTCCAGCATCTTCTTTTCATTTATATCTGTGTCATTCCATCTCAATCAGCCAAACTAGAAAGGAATAAGAATAAAGATATTTCAAGTTAAAGACAGTGAAATATGGCACATATCAGTCAGATACAGGTAGGTCTCAGCACAATCAGCTGCCTCTAAGACACAGCACCATCTGTACCGAGTGACTCACAAAAGGAAGAGGGGGTAAGGAATGAGACAGAAGTGTTGTCTGACTGTCCTCATTTAGGGGGTTTTGCACCTCAGTTGGGGTTACAGTGGCTGAAGAAGTTACTGTCTGTAAGCTCTTTCTCTGTGGGCTAAGCTATGTCACATTACCCTGCCCTGAGAGTCACACTCAGCTACCAGGGCTCAGCCGGCTGAGCCACAGTGATCTGTTCATGCATTGGAACTTCCAAGTCAATCATCTCTGCAGATGCCAAGACAGCACGTTCTCCATTACTTTCCAGCTCTCACCCTTTTCACCTCAAATTATAATGTACAGATGACATATGTTTCAAAGTCTAACTGGAGAAACTGCATACTACTAACTTGAAATTGTCCCTGAGAAGAGTGTTCAGACTACTGCTTCTGCACTAGGCAGTATGATCACTTATGCAGGGTTAAACTAGAAAAAGGAAAGAGGAACATGTAAGAAACTCATATTGAACCTGTATTAAACACATTGTTAAAGGGAAATGTAAAATATGCTCATTCCTGCAGAGGCAGGCCTTCCATACCAAGAGCTTTAATGATCTTAAAAAGACCTGTCAGTGCTTGAGGGGTTGGCTCCAAGTGATAGCTTCTAAACTCTGCAATGAGGATTAACATGTCAGCACTTCACTTTGCAGGGAGTGAAAGATGAAACAGCTGCTAGTGCTGTCCTAATAGGATTGTGCTGCCACTCAGAAGCTTTAAGGAAGCAGCCTCTAGAAGGTAATGGGTAGTGTTCACTTAGGTTACTATAGATATGTAATGGGAGTTTATTGGAATTTCTCTAAAAAAACCCAACAAAACAAAAAAAAACAGAGGATGGGTTCCTTTCTATCATTTTATAAGAGATATCAGAGAACACTTACCATATTTTATACTTCACAGTGCACAGACTTACAGAAAAGATCTTACTGTCTAAGTTCTACAGAACATAACCAGAAGAGAAGCCAGATGAGAATACTGGCTACAAGGACCTATCTCAACACAGCACATCCATCCCTTCCAGCCAGCTCCAATAAACAGTTGGATTTCATCAGTTATCCCTAGGGAAGTGAGGAATCCTCCCTTTTATTTAGTCTAATTTCCTGCAATTGAAAAAAAACTCACCATTTTTTTAAGAAAGACTTTAGAGTAACTCCATGTACCTCATTTGCTAAACTGCTGCCTCCACCTTCCCACCCCAACGGGAATGTGAAGTCAGGCAAGCAACTGTATTGTTTCTGGTATTTCATAGACCCTTGTACACATCTAGGGTTTAAAATATACTGGAAAGCATTGTGTACTCAGAGAAATTGTCCCAAGGAACACAGAGACTGGCTCCCTTAGAGAGATTTACATTGTTGTGCATCAGCTCAGCCTTCAAACTACCACACAGGTCCTAAATCCAAGTTACACCCCAATCATCAGTGCTGCATCTGCCATGCAAAGGCCATCTTAAAAGCTCCGGTACCCTAGAAGTAGAAGCAGATAATAAAACTACAAAAATCTCATGAATTCTGAAAGAAATTCATCTCCACAAAAGAAGAAAAATGGTTAACACTGGACTCAAGGACAAGTTGAAAGTTCAGACTTGGAAAGCAACAGAGTTCGGCTCTGCGGAGTTTTCACTCATTCATAAACTTCAAAGGTAGGCTCAGATTTCAGATGTATATGTGTGTGAGGATATCCAGACCCTAAAATTTGGTCCAAACCCAGGCCTCATAGAACGTGGACAGCAAATTCTGTTTTCTTTCTCTTTGAATCAAATTCCCACTGTTCTGTCAAATTTAACACCAAATTGAATAGTAGTCTTGCCCTTAAGCCTGTTTTCACCTGTTGGAATTTTTTTATATGAATTGGTTTTTTCATTTAAATTATTATATACAAGCAATAGTTCAATGCTTTTTGTTTGTGCAAGAGACTTCTCTCCCCAGCTTTACATTACATCTATATAAACACCCACATACTCTTGTACACACAGTAACTGATTCATTTCCCAGTCCTGCAATGCAAACCATCCGAAGGTCATACAATGGTTCAGTCCTGAGAGAAGAATTCTGGAGGCTGCTGTACATGGCAGAAAAATTACCGCAGATTTCTGAAGACAAATCCAGCAGTGTAGTAATGGATTTCACCCTCCCTTCAATAAAGCCAAGGGACCAGGTTTAAAAACAGAGTGGGCACATCTGGGTTATTGCATTACACACAGCTCATGCTCCAGTGCTATTTCTTGAAAATGACTCCTAAGGAAACATCAGTAGAATAGACAGAACCAAGGACCTTGCAGGGTCAGATCCACTCTACCAGTAATTCACCTCTTGGGAGGAAAAGAAGGCTGGACACCAGCCTTGCATTATAGGAACACAAGAGTAGTTTTATTCCAAAGGAGAGACATCTGAACAGGGTATATCCTTTTCAGAAATACCACCCAGGATCCTCCCAGTGCTCATTGTTCCAGAACAAACAGGAGAGCATTCAAAATTTTCACACTTCTATTTGTGTTTCAATGTTTTTCATAAAAAAAGCAACAAATATTTCAATATTACTGGGAAAAAATTATTATGCTCTCCTTCTCAAAATACGCTTTGGATTTTTGATCCATTTCCTTTTAGATCTGGAGGAATTCTTCAGAATTCAAAGATTCTTTTTTTGATTCTGGGAAGCACAAACCTTGGCACTCAAAACAAAAGAGCTGAGGACTTCAGTGCTTGGGGACAGTGACAAGTCCTTGAGCCTGCTGTCTGGTAACTCCAAAGGTAGACAAAGAAAGGGAAAGGGGTAGGGCCTTCCCCTCCAGCCTGGGAGATCAGGATTAATGTTTGCTGACACAAAATTAGCTTTGTCTCAGTTCATAAGCAGGGGATATCAGTAAAAGCTCAGTTTCAGGGATGTGGAAGAGTGCAATTCCTAGATCCCAGAGTAGCACACAGAGCCATGCAGGTATTCCAGACTGGTTCCACCAGTCAGTAGAAATAGCTGTCAATAGCTCAAAAAGAGATCTCAAAATTGTAATCACAAAAAAATGACACTGGATGGAGCACCACACTCAGGAAACCTGGGTTTCCTGCCACTGATCTCCTTGCTAACCTCTTGAAAGCCTCCCTAGATTTTCATGCCTCATTCACCTATGAGACAAAGGCAAAGCAATTTGACTCCTTAAATTACTCTTGGAAACCTGATGGTGAAAGATACTGATTGCCCTAAAGTTTCAAGGTGACAAAGTTTAAAAACACCTGTAACAAATTAATAGAAAGGCTCTTAGCCAAAATTGCTTTGGGATCAACACCCATGGTGTTTTTATGTTTTACCTACAGGCTACACTCCTTACAGGGGTTTGGACAACAACAAGACTTCCTGCCTACATGGAACCTGGAAGAGCCTGCTTTCCATGTTTTCAGCCAAAAGCTAACACACATTTGAACTCTGGGTTTCTTTTTCTCCCCAAAAGCCCCCCCAGGGAGCGGGGCATGGGATGATGTCTTACCTCCCTGACGTATGGAGTCTTCCAGCACTGACATGGCAATAGAGTCAGTTGTAGCAAGGTCCTGTGGGTCACCTGAGGTACAAACCCAGCGGAATGGCCCAAATCCCAGGGAAAAAATGTCCCTGGGAAGAGAACATGTTTCATTAAGAGATAGTTGAAATTCTTTCCTTATTTATCCTGGCTGCTAGCAGTGCTTTTCTTTCATTAGCTGGAGACAGAAGAATTTGAAACATTTTCAATGAACTAATCTAAACAGAAGCATCAAGGACTATTAATTGAGAAATTAAACAGTGCTGTTTCATGCAGCCATCCACTGGTATATAAAAGTATAGTCAGGCCAGAATTTTGATAGTCATGTTGGACAGTTCAATCAAGTGCATCATCAGATGAATTGCAGTTTTTCTTCTGTTTCATCAAATATACTCTCCCTGCTGCCTGGTCTTTGTGTCCTTAACCCAGGCTAACCATGAGCATCTACACTGTCAGACAAGTGCAGGTTCTGACCGAGTGCCCGAGTCCAGACTCATTTGCTGTCCACATTGTTTACATACAATAGTGAGACACGCTTCACTTGAGGGCCGGAAGAAAAGATCTAATCTGGTTGGGGCCTTACTCTATGTTCAGGCTCTTGTTCACATGGCATAGACAAGCTAGGCATGAGTCAGAGGAAAAATGAGTTATAAATCCAGTCCCTCAACAGATCTCCTGAGCTCAGCTGTTTCTACAAGCAGCATGTACAGTGTGGGTAAGAGGCACAGCTGGTGGCATGGGCAGAAGAGTGTCCTGTTTCCATCATACTTTTAACTTCAGTGCAGATAAAAGGCTTGGATGATTTGGAATTGAGCTCCACTGCTCTGAAGAGGCAAGCTCTCAGCTTTTAGCACCTAGAAGTGAAGTTGCCTCTAGTTACAGTTGGAGTCTGTGACCTGGCTCTTCTTGAGCAGAACTGCTTAAGGAAAATTCATGCAAAGACAATGCAGCTGTTCATGTAAAGGAGTGAAGAGTACTGATTTGACAATGATTTAGCCTACACTAACTCTGGCATAACATAACACCTGTGAGATCAATTTTCTTACTGCTGTTGCTTCCTTTTGATCATTTACTGTGCACTGTCAATTTGCACTAATCTCTGAACAGAGACAGTCACAAGGTACTAGAGAGCATATTCCCAACTCTGCCCAACATACCCCATGATGTGCTGAACATAGGAAGGATATCGAAATTCTGTTTTATTTGCTCCTTTTTTTGCAACATCAGCACCTATAAAAGAATTTTAAGTCAGTTACTTGATGAAGGAAAACTACAGAATGCAAAACCAGGCTGCACACAAGTTCCTATGAAAGCTGTACCTCAGCCAGGGAGGGTCAGGAGTCTCAAAGAACAAGAGAGAAAGGAAGACTAAAGACTTAGAATTACAGTGGCCAACTCTATCCTACTTAACATACACAGGTGGGAAGATGCATGCAGGATTGTCCTTGTTTCCACCTACAACTCCAGGATCTACTCACCAGCTCTCTGAGCTTCCAAGAGAAAAGCATTGCCATAATCCCAGAAAAACATGCCCTTATCAGCTAGTTTGTTAATAGCAGCCACATGCCTCCTCAGACTGAAATAAAGAAGGAAACAGTTATTCTTGAGGTTGATGAAATATAAAAAAGAATACTATTATTAACTAACCAACGGCATGGGAGTAGGAGGAGACAGTGGGAAGGGAAAGACCCCAGATAAGTTCAGACATAAACCCACGAGATATCAATTGAGATGTTTCCAGGCTCTATAGCACCTGTTATCTCTGAATCTTGAAGTGATTTACAGTCATTGAGGAAACTTCACTAAATAGCAAAGAGGTTATGTCACATCTTTCAGCCAAGCAATGCAGCCAGCTCTGGGGATGGAAGCTGATAACAAAAAACAGCATGCACAAAACTGCAGGACAGTTTAAGTAGTTCACAAAGTAAGCAGAGAAAAAACTGAAAATGGCTAAACACCACTGTTCTGGCCTCTCCCTTGGCCTAAACTGCCCGATTTGCCCTTTCTTCCCTGCAGTGGATCATACCCCAGGACTGCATCACTTGCAAAGCAACTAAACTTAAAGGTTAGGGAGATGTATTGTGAAAACCTTTACCTCTCTTGTACCAGTGTCCGGAACTTCCCTGGGCTGGTGGAGAGGAGCTGCTTTCCCTCCTCAAAGCTCAGCTGCACTGGGTAGTAGCCCCCGTTGAATGGGTTGTGACAGGAAGTTTGGTCAGATCCCAGGTCAACCAGCAGCTCTCCTGTTGTGTCCAGCTCATACACCAACCTCTCCCTAGGGAAGACAGCAAATGGAACACAAGGATGAAGATCCCCCTTTTGACAGCACTTTTTCATGAGCATCTAGAGTAAGGTACTCATCACTATATTTAATGTCTCTTCCAAGTTTGGGAATTAATTCCAGATTGACCAAAAAGCCAAAGCATTAATGTACCCATTATACTACTTACCACAGATCTACCACATTCCCATGGTAACCCAAACTGAGAGCAATTTTATTCTTTCTTGCTTCTCTAGAAAAATAATAAAAAGATTGGTTGAAGAAAATGCACCTCATTCTGTCCTGAAATGTGCAAATCACACACAGAATCAAACCCAGCAAAAAAAAAAGTCTGTATGTTGTTCTCAACACTTATCTCAGAAACAGATCTTTCAGCATTTACATCATTGTTAATCACTGACTCCATGAAGCTTGAGTGATGCTGCAAGTGTAACATTAGTTGTAATTGCTCCATGCATATTCATGAAACTAAATGAAGACACGTTTAACATATACAAATGATGTGAAGCACTGGTAGTCACTAATACAGACTGCTGCAGCTTGGGAAGCTGGATTCGCATTCCAAAGCAGACCTGGAATAAGAAGAGGTGTCCTCAACCCTCCTTTGTGCCGACTACAATGGTACAATGCAGAAAGATGTGAGGGGGGGTTAGGAAGCAGAGAGAAGCTCACAGAGTTATGTTTCAAGTCATACCTGAGGCGAGCAATGCAGTGGTCCAGGTTGTTGGAGATTTCCATCAGCCACCCCTGCCTGTGACGTTTCAGAAGTGCTGCTTCATCAACCTAAGAGAAATAGCAGAGATCTTCAAACTCCTGTTTCCTCTATGCAGTTATTTTTGCCTTCAATTTTTCAATTGCCTTGCAGGAAAAACTAACAAAAAGGTAAAGGCAATAGCCCTACTATTACCTTGAGTTATACATCTATATAATATAGATATTTTATATAAATATATAACTATTGTTCAAATACTTATTTTTCACCTCTGATTTTTTTAAGCTTTCTGTTCTCTTTTACTCCTGGTTCGAAGAAAGAAATAGACTTTTTTGATACATCACTTCCCAAAATAGTTTATAAATAAAAATTTATCATTAAAATCGTTTATTCTGCGAATTTTAAGTATTCCTACTGTTTCTTTTCAAGGTTATATTAAAAGCCAAAACCGCTCCAATCTATTTTTAAAATGTGGCTATTTTTTTGTGAAAATAATATTTTTTAATTATTAAGGAAATATTTTATTTGTTCAGCCCAGAGAGACATTTCTTCCAGGCTGCCCAAGATGAAGCTATGGTTTGCAGAATAAAATTAACCCTCACTTTTGTTCTTGGACTGCTGGTTGAAAATCTCAACCTAATATGGAAAGGAAAGAGGAAAGCATTTTCCTGTCCCAGCTGCCTAATGCCACTGAAAAATAGCACAGAGCAAAACAAAACTGTGTCTTTAATTCCCTCTTGTTTGAACTTGGAAGCTCCAAACAAGCTCAATCCCAAATCTGTACCCTGCTCTGGGCTCAGCTTCTGTGTGTGCCAGTGTGTACGTGCCTAAGAGACAGCTGGATAAAAATATAAACGGATGGACAAACCATGGGGGCTTTGGCACAGATTCCATATTAATGGTCCAATGTACAAGCTTGCACACCATTAATACGTTTATAATGAGCTATCAGTGGCATAAGGCAAGTGGCAAAATTAATTTAAACCAATATTCTGTGGTAGCAACAGATTTAAACCCCCCACGATGATGTGTGTGCATGAGAACACACAACCTGAATATCTTCTAGTGTTTCATTAAAGCATTTTTTACTTCTCCATAATCTTTCCCCACCATTTTAATTCTTTCTCATTAAGAAAGTACTTATATGTAAATTAAATAAGTTCTGTATTCAGGAGTTGCTTGAACACCAGGAAACCTTTTATTTCCTAATTATTCTTAGCATGAGAAACCATCCATCATTTTCCATATCAGTAATAAAGACTATCCCTCCAAAACCCCAGATTATGATAATAACAGTGTCACTGCCAATGGAATTATTCAATAAAATCAGGTGCCGTGGGGGACAGCTTCTTCTGACATATTTAAATCCGCACAGGAGGAAAAGTATTAAGGGGTCTGTATGAATTACAGGAATTGGGGTCATTTAAATCCCCACATAACACAGATCAGATCTATTTAAATGTTACCACATCCTACATATTTTACTTCAGCTCCCTCTGACATTCTTAGTCTTTCACAGGCTTGCTGGCTCAAGAAAACTAGCTTCCTTTGAACCACCCTTTCAAAAATATGCTCATTTTTGGATCAGCATCTCAGTAGTTTAAAAAATTGCATAAAGATGATGAGCTAATGTTGCCTCCAGTGTAATCCCAGAGAGCTCAGTGCAGCTCAGAGGAGATATCTGTCCCTCCACACCATTATTTCATAAAATTACAATCAGCTTCCTGTCAAACAGGAGAGGTAAAAGACTTGCATCACTAATCCCTTCTGCCTGAGCTTCGGAAGCCCTGGCTGACAAAATGATCTCTTGCACAATTCAGTGTCATTTGCATAAATGGTTCCTTAAATAAATAATATGTACATATATATAGCTATCCACATGTGCTCCTGAGACTCATTTCCGACAAGGATCATCTCACAGGAGATAAAAACCAGGCGATATTCAGTCTCCTGAACAAAATCATCTGCAGCCGTGGAGATGAAAAGGACAAAGGATGGCTCTGAATGGCTTTCACTGGAATATTTCCTTTGTATTCCAGCATTTGAAAGATCATGATAACAGAAGTCTGAATAATTTATTCATTAATAATTTATTCAATAGTAAATTGAATACATTTATTCCATCTGCAGGGAGTACCTGATGAGATCTCAAATACATGCAAAACCCACATTCTAACAAAACCACCTTTGCACCATTGTTGTAAAACTGATGAAGCCCAAGCCTTTCATGGAAGACCCGATGTAGCCAGAGCAGTCAGGTTTACTGCACACCACGTGGGCAGTCTGACCCACTGTGTTTTGAAGTTTAATTTTAACTAAAATAGGTCAGATTGTGAAATTCTTTCCACTGCAGTGGGACATGCCCACAGCAGAGGTTTCCTAGCTGTCTATAAATGATTTTAGGTGAGAAGGCCAAGCTCCCACTCCAATCAGCTCTAACGGGAGCTTAGTTCTCACAAATGCCTTCTTCTGCAGAGTAACAAGAGCCCATCACATGCAGATACTCAGAAGAGCTCGGTGCATTTTGGTCAGTCCTGTATCTGCTCAGACAAGAATGTTTCCCCAGTGTATTGAAATCAAAGCCAGCCACGAAGAAAGAAATGCATGGAAAAGTTTAATGTTTCTAAGTAGTCAATATCACTAAAGATTGTCACTACTGTTTTCATAGAATTGCCAAGCAACAATCTCTCTTAAAAGTTGTTGCAGTGTTTGTGCAGTCCCTCCTTCCATCTGGTTGCTAGAACAGAATCCTGTGATCAGCAGAAGAGCTGAAAAGGGCAGGTATTGGGAGAACTTAATGCAACCTTTTTATATGGAAATGTATTTCACTTGAAATATGCAGGCATGTATACTTTCCCAAATGATGATGTTTTGGATGCTTCATTAGATGATACTTAAGGATATCTGTGGATCCAGTGGATCCTATCATCCACTATTCTAATTGCATGGGCATGAGCAATCACAGAATCACAAATTATTATGAGATTATCTTAGTTTAGGGGAAGAAATAACTGGGCTATTTTAGCATATTTGGAACAGAGAAACTTTCCACAGGATGAAAGACTCTCTGCAACGATATTCTGTGGGAGAGCTTCGGGAACAGGGAAAAATGGCACTACAGAACTTCTCCCCCATCAGCATTTTCTCTCAGCAGAACTTACTTTCATTGCCCAAAACCTGGGGTTCTCATAAGTGCTTGTGATTAACCTCAGAAGTCAACTTTAAAAGTCCCATTGACTTCAAGGAATCGCAACCTCAACATCATTAGTACAAATCTTGATGAGTGAACCATGCCAACATTTTTAACGAGTACTTCCTATTGCATCTGATAAGGATACTGAAGGCTTTAAAGGTTAATCAAAGTTAAATAACATAACTAACACCTTCTTAACATGGGCTATTTTTGGCATAAGAGAACACAGTTCTCATGGGAATTGCCTGTGGAGGTTACACTTTTTCACACATGAAATGAGGGTAGTTCAAACACTGGGAATGGCTCATCTGACAGTATCGTACTGCATCATTTTTGAAGCAATTTTAAGTCCATATTTTTGCAGTCTGATCTGTTGAGTGAATGAACAGAGTGGAATAGCAGTGAAAAATGCTCAGCAATGGAAAAAAAAAAAGGACAGATCTTAGAAAATAGTATCTTTTCTGAGTTTGGTTTTTCAGGGTTGCTTCAGGAACCTGTCAGATCAGAAGAATGAGGGTTCTGACTCCGCAAAAGGAGGAGAGAAGTCAGAATGACAGCAGCACTGCTCTCACCTCTGCAATGATCCCCACACACCCAGCAATGACTGCAGCCTTCGCCTGAGCCCCGCTCATCCCTCCGAGGCCAGAAGTGACAAACACTTTCCCAGACAGGTCCTCTGCCTTCAGGTACCGACGGCCTGCATTGAGCACTGTGAGCTGCACACAACAAACACAACCATCACCAGGAGCCATTTTCACTGGACTCCCTTAAATTTAAAGATCTTTTGTCCCTGTAGCAAACAGACTTCGCAACTCTGGGGTCATCAGCACCATTAAACACTTTAATCCTTTAAGAAGGAAATATGTTACAAAATGATGTTGTGAAACCATCTGTCATCATTATGCTTATTTCTCTCACCATGAAATAGAATAATCAGTGGTTCCCAACATGCTGCTCTTGCGGTATAGAGGCTTAAGGGTGGCTGCAAAGGACAGCTAAGGAAAACAGCCAAGAAAATGTTTTTATGTAACACTTTTGGTCAATTCATACTTCACATATTGTAGCTAAATATGAGCTCAGATTGAGACCTTGATTGCAAATCCCTTCAAGTCTGGGTTCTGGATAAGACATACTTAAGTGAAAAGACATTAATTTTTTTATGGAGCGGGCAATGAGAATTTCTTTGGTAGCCAAAAGATCCTCTCACAGCAATCCACACCACTCCCAACACCAGCCACTGCGGGAGAAGGCCTCCTCCAAAAGGTACTGACAGAGACCTTTCCCCAGTTCCTTACCACGGTCCCATGGACTATTCCCTGAGGCCCAATGTAGCAGTAGCTCCCTGCAGTCATCTGACCATACCTGGGGACAGCAAGCAACACAGTGAGACCACACATTGCTCAGGCTGGAGTGGCACTTCCACTTGTCCACTTGTGTTTCCAGTACAACAAAAAAACCCTCTGTGCTTCAATTTGTTGTTAAAGGTCTGCTGTTATCTAATTCTCAACTCAGAGTTTTATCATTAGCAATGCACCAACATATTTTCGGAGGAGTGCTTAGCTCATTAAATTGAGATCAAAAGTGCATGGATCAAAACCCAAGTGTAAACTTGTCTTGGCACTTAGCACAGTGACTGGGGCAAAAGGACACTCTTTTTCACCTCATTGCAATCTCTGTGTCATTGGTTTTCAGTGGCACCTGTGCTTCTTAGACATATAGCCACTTTGGAAGCTTTTAGCCCAAAATGGTTGACCATGTTCATATTAAATTCCCAGAGAAGTGGGACAGCTCTCTGACTGTTTTAATTTATTCTCTCCATGCTACACAAAAGAATAATAATCTTGTGCTCATCAACAGTAGGAGAGTATGTAAAAATCATTAAAAAAAGATCACTTTCTACTTCAAAGTTTCTCTTAGCGTGAAAGAATGTTTTATAACTTGTGTTTTCCATAGACTGCAAAACAACCCCTGAAAATTAGAACTAGCAAGTGCTTTAAGTGGGTTATGATTAAGGCTTTAGGCTATTGTTCAGCCAAGCCTCACACATAAACCTAATATTAATTCCTAACAGACCTCAATTACATCCTTATATATGTGGCTGAACATAACTCAAACTCCAAAGTAATTCCATCTAAGTGTGCGTTAATGCTTTGCAGCATCAGGACTTTATGCAGCACAGTTGAAATCCATCTGCATTAGAAATTTTAACCAGTCACTGCTTGATGTCTGAATTATATTTTAGTCAAATATTTGATATGTTTTAATAGTGAGCTATCTTCTTACATTGTTACACCCAAAGCAAACATCTTCTCATATTCATCTCTGGAGGAATAGTTGGGAACGACCTAAGAAAACAACCAAAATAAAATCCACATAAGCAAATTACAGATTTAAGCAGGTCTTTTGAACATCCTAAATTTCTTTAGCTATGGTTACACACAGAAAAACAGTAGAAACTGGGGGAGTATTCCAGGTGTTTTAGTTCATGTATTCTAGTATTAGAAAAAATTATGTCTGGTCTTTCCGGCACTGTGACTGCCACACAGGTTTTAAGGAGAGCAGTTCCCCAGCCACAACACTAACCTGCAGGGGAATAGATATTGAATGGCTCAAAAGACTGGCAATGAACCAGTATTTTCACTTGTCCATCTTACCTTCTGAGCAAAGCAGCCCAGATATCTGGGCCTCTGATTAATAATCGTGTTTGCTTACTGGGGGCTTTTAAATCATCCAGACTGAGCCTAGCTGAACTGTTTTGGGCAAGAAAGTGTCTCAGACTCAGTCAGAACACAGGTTTTCTAATAAGGAGAAGGTTGTTTCCTCCATCACTGCTGATCAGCACACATGAGGTGACAGTAGCTGTACTGGAATGAATGCTGCAGAATTTGGATCCCAGATTCTCCTGTGTGGTGTTGTAAATTCAGACAGTATAAATCATATTTTAACTCAGCCACCACATGAAAATGAAACAGAATAGGAGGAAAAAGAAAACAAGATGCTAATACCTACCATGCCATTGGTAATGATTAAACGAGGAGCACGCTGGGGGCTGGGGAAGAGTCCCAGGGGATGCCCACTGTACATCACCAGTGTTTGCTCTTCTGTCATCTCTGACAAATAGTGCATTACCAACCAGAACTAAAAGGAAGAGCAAGGAAGAGAGGGACTTTGTTTGCATCTTACATTTATGGTTTTTTATGAAGCTGCCAAACTTGGAGAATGAAGGCAGCTACAGAGATAACGAGGTGCATTCACATATGGAATAACAGAGCTCTCAACACATTCTTGCTTTTAATAAAGTCCTTTAAGATATATCACCAGGAAACATAAACCATCAACTAACAAAAGTCTGAATAAGTTCCAGAATCATTTCTCCAGTACAAACCCCAGATATCCTTCACTTTTAAAGCCATTCTAATTTTATCTTGAGATTAACCACTTGGATTTGGCACTTTTCTGACAATCCTTCCAAAGCCAAACTGCAAAATTTTCCCTATAGAAGTGATTAAATACTCATGCTTATTGTCAATCCTAACCTGAAATTCAGTATCTTCTAGTGCAATAAATGGTTTTGAAAATGTGCACTGTAAAATGAAAAAGGTTTTCTTCTCCAGGAAAAAAATCAGCTTTCATTGTGGACACTGAAGGAAATCCTTGATGTACCCTGGAGTACACAAATATATCTCAGCTTTGTCTGCATAATTCAATAATTACTCTTGATTAATGCCAAAAAGTACACTTTGACCATTTGAGCTGACTTTAAATTTAACTTTAATCCACCACTGTCTATGACAAAGCTCATTATACTTCACAGAATTTTTAGTACGTGTAAACTATGCCTGTGAGAAACTTACCTGTGCAAAATTGGAATTCAACAATTGCTTGAAACTACAGTTTCTGTACAGACACAAACAGAATTTTGAGGGGAAAAAAATAAACCAGAATTGCTGATCAAAGAGGCAGAAGTATCAGGGACAAATACACATAGGCACTTAATTTCTGTGGTTGTGGCTTTGATCTGAATTAAAAATGGTACAGATTTGAAGCCAGTCCCTTCTAACCCAGCCAATTCCCCAAGGTGCAAGTTCAGCTGAACAGGAGAGAGTTAGTCAAGTTACTGTCTTGCTTTTTACAATTTGGTTTATGAAAAATGTTGAATAATGGAAGTAATGTCATAGGACAGAACAGGTAACTAACTGAACTCCCAACTCCATAGCAGTCTGGGAGAAACATCCTAATAAAAGTCGAAGCCGTAAGATAAATAGATCTTTTTGCATCGAAAGGCATAACTAGCAAGGAGGAAGGAAAAGCCTTTCCTAGCTTAAAAAGCAGTGTCTTTACAGTGTCTGCAGATCTGTAAAGTTAGCTCTGGACATAGTTCTTGCATTTGAAATTATCCAGAAGAAAGCACAGGTCTGCATGGATGATATAAACCAAACAGAACCTTTTCACTATGAGTTTTGCAATGCTAGATTCTTTTTTTAAAAAAAAGTCGTTTTCAAGCTACAAAAGGAATAAAATGTTCTGTGGTAACTGAATCATTCATGTGATTGCTACTCTAAGCAAACAGAAATAAAAAGGTTTTGTTTGTTCTGCAGGTCATAGGACTGGCTTGGATGAGAACAAGAGAAAAGAATATTTCTGACTTTGGCAGCACTTCTACCTCACCTTGCAGCCCAGCATCTGCCTAAGGAATGTCAGACCAATAAAGGCCACTACATAAACTACTGGCACTGCTCACCTCAAATGCTGTAACACTCATAGCTAACAGACAACAGTTAACTGGCACTTATTAATTAATATACAGAATAAAGAAATGGTGAGCACTGACATGGTACCTCTCTTTGAAAAAAAGTCAGAACAGTTTTGCCTCAAAATCTGCCTAAGACTTCCATTTAACTTCTAGATTAAATGCACCAGATTAGGAAACTGAAACACAAGTTTTCTTTTAACCACCAATGAGAAATCCCAAACTGGGAAGGAACCCTGGGTCATGCTAGAGGGAGGAATCCATTCCTTTCCCCTAATCAGGAACTTCATTCACACATTAGTTTTGCTTGGATTCTTTAAAAAGCAAGAGGCCAGATTCAGGTAAAGCCACAACAAGGTGCATATGTGATTCATTATGACAGAAGATGGCTTCTTAGGTCAGCTTTTGCTAATTCCAGCTGCAGAATCAGCAATCAAGACCTTCCTAGCCTTCAGGAGTGATGCTGCTCTCCAGGGGGATGTACCTTCCTACCTGTGCTGATTCTGTCCTGCACTGCAAACAGAATTCTAAAGATGTTGCTGGTTCCAAAGATCTCCTGAAAATGTTTCCCACTTGCATTTTGCAGCACTTAGAATAAACGGAGTATATTTATTGACCTTTATTTTTATATAAGAGAACAGAGATTATACAAACACAATTTAAAACATTCTCTGATTTTAGAGAGGCTTTTAACCATCTGCCATTATTCTTAGAAGATAAGGGCTGATGTTCATAGTAAAGTGCACCATGAACTGGCCAGCTAGCCCAATTATTAACAGCTACTCTGATTTACTTGGAAAATGACTCAGAATTGCACATTCTTCAACCAAAGCCCTTTTTTTATTCCACTACTTGTGAAAAATATTACAAAAGTACACAAACAAACAGAGGATACACTTTTTTGTTTCCTGGATTTAGACTCTAAAATTATCTGTGCCAAGTACACAGGCACATACATATGTATCAGAGAAAGACAAAGAAAGGTCTTTATATCATCCTACACAGTTTGGTGTGTTTATGGTATCAGGTTTAGTATTTCTGTCTGTGGTCTCCCTACTAAATAAAGCTCTCTCCATCTACGCAGTTCATAACTGAGCATTCCCCTATCCAAACAGGATGTTTTGGAGTATTTTAAGGCAATGACTGCCAAGAATTATCCCAAACTGCCTAAGCAGAATGTGCGTGGGGGAGGGTGAAACTGGCTCTGTGAAACAAGTTGTAAACCCAGCAATGTCCTACCTGTGCCCAGTTGCTGAAGACCTGCCCATTTCCTCCGTAAGTGACAAGCTCCTGAGGAAACTAAAAAAGGCAATTTAATATTAAGGCAAGCACTTTTCTCAAACCTTTTACTGTATCTCTGAGCTACTTTTGCCATCTCAGTAATAAATCTTTTCTAGAGCTTATTGCATCAAAACTCTCTATGTTCTTAAAATCAGAAAGTAACATTGTAAAAGCAATAAGAACAAAAATTAATATTATTTTTCAAAATTAAGTGTTTGTTACTATAACACTGTCACAGGAATGAGCTTCCAAAGACACAGGAAGCAGCAGCACTAATTTTTCAACATAAGTTGTAGAAGCAATGTACCAAGAGCTGAGCTCTATGTTTCAGGCAGCGACCAAGCTCCTGCATACAGTACCTGTATGTCTAAATTTGTCAGTATTTATGTGAGAACACATGCAGGAAGTATCTTGCCAATTTGCTGCTGCCTATGAATCCAGGTTCCTTTTACTGTACCTTACCTGAGCCACAGAGGGATCCAGATTATTCATTATCATCAGCATGATGGCAGCAGCTGATTTGGTCTTGCAAGGGTATTCTCCTATGGGGTATGCTCTGAAAGCAGAGGCACAAAAATTTAAAAGAAACACTCTAGCTCACAAGAGGAACCAGAACAACACACCCCACAGGAATATCTCTGCTTGCCAGGGATACTCAAACTTGTCTGAGTTACAGGCTTTTATTCAAGAGGGAAGAGTAAAGAAAAAAATGTACAGATATGAAGTTACATATGTACAGGAACAGGAAAATCAGGCTTTAACTATTATCAGAATGAAGCAAAACCAAGAAATTGCATTCGACTTATTTGCTGAATTATTTAATCACAATTGATCAATACGATGGCTCACTGGTTTTCAGACACATTTTTTGGGGGGGAGATGGTGGAAGTGGCCTCTGCAACACAGCTGCCAGGCCAAGCAGCCAAGTGCTGCAATGCCAAGGAAAACAGCATCGCTGGAAGTTGCCTTCAGGCTCACCCACCCTTGTTATTTAAGATAGTATCTAAGGAAAAAACACTTGGCTTGAGTTTCAGACTCCAAGAAACTCTCAAAAACTGAACTAGGTAGGAGAAATATGGGCCTTTTTACGAAGATGCACTTCATCCACAAGCTGAGAGGTGAAGTATGGGAAACACCCACAAAGTTAGCCCAGCTCAGGTTGCCTGGCACTAATGTCCTTAATGTCACCTGCTGTGATCATCTCATTGTTATCTTCTCCTCCACCATCTGCTTGTGTATCAAATTGCTGTAAAACTTCTACTCTTGGATTTATACTGTAGCTGTTCAGGGCAGGGACAATTCCTTTGCTGTGTTTGCACAGGTTTTAATACAATTGTGCTGAGGCCTCCAAGGTATGACACCTAAAGGAAGTAGAATCACTGATCAAGAGTTTTACTCCTTCCTTTTCTGTAAGCAACACCCCTATTACCAATGCTGAAGATTCCTAAAGAGGGATGGGATCTTTTGGCATGGTTTCTAAATTATCTTCCTTTTATTGGACCACAGACCTTCAATGGCTGGACACTTGCTTTGCTCAGGGAAAGTTACACTGAAAAGGTCAGGCTAAAGAGTGCCACCTACAAAAAAAAAAAAATTTGGACATCCCCTGTCCAGCTCATGAGCCAAGATCTGGAATGAATATTCTACAGATTGAGAAAAAGAGCTCCTCCCATGATCCCATGCACTTTATTCTGGCTTTTTACATCAGTGTACTAAAACAAATGCCTTGTAGTCATTGCCAAACCAGGAGAGAAAACCTTTGAGTTTTTCCACAATGCTTTTTTTATTAGGGATTTCTGCTTTTCTAAACTTGATAAAAGAGGATTTCTGTGGAATGATGTGATTCATCAAGAGGATATATTTACACATAATATTGCTCAGAAGATAAGAAACCCAACTCTCAGGTATCAGCTGAGTGCTCTGGCATAGGAACATGACTGTTAAATGGAGCTGTGGTCCCTGGGACACACAAAACAAAAATCAAATGCTATCAGACTACACAGATCAAAAGGTGTTTTCTCATTCTGAGACTGCAATAATCTATTAGAAAGTAATCAGTGAAATGGTCACAAAATACAAAAAACTTGAAGCTATCAAAGAGTCACGGATGCCAGTGATGGAAACAAGCTGCTGGACTGTCTCATCCAAGCCTACTTAGAAGGTGTCATCATCTGCAGTTTAGTACAGGGCCCTCTGAAGTCCAGCTCCGCAAAATCTTTCAGATAGTCTTCCACTTGTCCACTCCTTAGCTGAATTTTGTGAGATCTGACCTGAGGCTAATATATGAACAGCATAGTTGTCTGTGGAAATCAGAGTGCTTTCTATTTGCTTTATTCAGATTTCTGTATGGACATTAACCAGGCCCCTGCTGATGCAAAAAGGAATCAATCAGTCTAAAAAAAGCAGCTAGTCCCTGGCAGCCCTCACTAAATCTGTTCTGCTTCACAAACATTAGCCCCAGCAGCCCTAGAATGAAGTGATGGCCCAAGACCAACAGGCACAGACTATTACACACCAGGGTCACATAAAGGTTCCAATGGAAAAAATGTACTGCCTTTCCTTTAAAGCCCAGCAGGCTTCCTCTGCTCCAAGAGCACTAGGAGAGTTGGGATAACCCAACCAGCAACTCACCTGGTCTTACTTCTTGGTTCAGCTGGGACTTGACTGGCAGCAGCTCAGAACTACTGCAAGTTTTCTGTCAAGGTTGTCATTGGAGCTGTCTGAGTAATGACTGGCCCCTAGAAACTAAGCCCTGCCATGGGACAGAGTTTTTGAGATCCCTGTGTGGGGCAGAGCTGGCATTGCCACACACACAGCCTGGCTCAGTCCTTTCCCTGTGCTGACTGAGCTTTCCAGCAGTGAGTGCCCAGGCCCACCACAGCCTATCCAGAAAGGAACACACTGCTTCCCTCCCAATCCCATGGAGCATCCCAAAACATGGAGGGGCCCTCCATGGAAATGAAATCACTGCAATACACAGAACATCCAAATTATCAGATGATGAGCTTCGTTAATATGTTATGACAACTTCTACAAGAGGTAAGTTAGGACGCAGTAAGGCCACTATTTAAAGGTCAGTTCCACGGGTGAGAGCTGGAAAGCAAATAGCAGCCAAATACAACATGAACCATCCAGTCCTTACCTCATCTCAATATCTGGGCAGAATCTGTACATATAGATGTGGCCATACAGCCTGAGTTCTTCAGCAAATTCCAGTGCCAGCTTCTTTTGGATTTCGGGTGGGAAATAGCGCAAGGCATTGCGCAGAGCCAGCTGCCAAAAAACAAACACACAAAAAATAAACGAGAGAAAAAAACTAGGTATGAGAGAAATGGAGGTAGGTGGGTCGCTTTGAACTTTAACCAGAATCACCTGGAAGCCTGCCTAAGCTGTTACAAGGACAGCGCAATTCAAAAGAACAAACTCATACCAGAGAAACTTCATTTCTGCTTCCCTACTGAAGCATTTCTATCTGGATCTTTCCTTGTAGGTTCAATTGCAGTAAACCTGTAAGAAGCCCCTTCCCACCAATGTCCCCAAATCTGCATGGAGAAACCTTTGAGATTTGGTAAGTGGTGCTCAATATTATCAATATCACACAGTGTGGCAGTACAAGTGGCTGCAGCCACCGAGACCCCTGAGGATCCAACAGTCACCGAGGTTTAATGCCTGACTCTGTAGTTAGGGTGAGAGCCATAATCCCCCAGTTCAGTTATCTGCATACTTCTGTATCGCTGGTTAACATTTTCCCCAGCCTGTTTTATGTATAAGTTTGTTAATATTCATTTCCTCTAAATTAATATGTATTAATTCTAGAAAGTTCTGTAGTACTCGACACCCCATTGGTTCCTTCCCTAAAACCCTCCTTTGTGTTAATCCCATTGGCTTCCTTGCCCTTGTTATAAACGCATATCGTAATATTGGCTTCTCACAAGTATTAAGGTGAATATAATGTTAGAAATGCTTTTGCTGTGTGGATGTAGTTTTCTTTCTTTTTAGCAAGAATTTAGCAAGTGTGAGCGAGTAAGATAACTTCCAAGCCAACAGAGGATGAGGCCCAAAGCTGGTATCAACACTGCCCGGAGAACAAAGGGGCCCAAAGCGGCTATCACTGCTCTGCCCGGGGGGCAAAGAGGCCCAAAACTGCAATCAACCCTGACTGTCTGGGGAATTAAGAGGCCCACTCTACTATCAACTCTCACCTAGCGAGCCCAGGCCCAAGAATCAAAAGAAATAAAACCGCAAGGCAGAAAAATGTGCATGCTCTAAAAAGGCAGAACCAAGGATCGGCCATGCAGAACAGCTCCTGGAAAAGTTTGAATATGCATAAAGAACAGACAGTAAAAATGGTATAAAAAAGACTATCCCCGGGCACCCGGCCATTACCTCTTTGCTTTATTTTATGTGTCTCTTACTGTCTTTTTATTAAACTTTTAAATTCTCACAGGAGAGCGAACCTCGTTTTTCACACCCTCAAACCCGCCTCCTGTCAAGTATCCCATTGGCTGTATACCCCTTATCCCCGCCTTTCCATCCCCACTATAAAAATCCCTGGACACCCTCAGATCTTTGGCTCTCCGTCTCCTCCCCCTGTCATTTCACCCAAATAAACCTTGTTCAGAAATCCTTATAACTAAGTCACTAAATTCCAAGACACTGAAGATCCTACTGTACTTTCCATTCAAAAAGGGATCCTAGCCCACGGTTATGTGACATACTCCCAGATGAAGATGTTCCTGGGCTAAGTTTTATTGAAGATTCACTCCATTTAGCATCCTAATGTATTGCAGAGGGTGTTGGGTTACATTATTTTATTGATGCTACATGTATCACTTCCAAATTAGCTAAAGTGATTATTAGGCACTCAGCTAAATTCTGCAGATGATTCTACGTGGTTTACACCCCCTATTGCCTTGAAAGACATTAGCCATGGTTTGCAAAGTACAGTATGTCCTTTTGGATGAAAGAATCCATAAATAAATCACTATCTTTAGTAACAGCCTGTTAAGTCATGTCTCTGTAGTCTGTGTTTCATTTGATTAAAACCACAATGAGAACAAAGATTTTGTCATCTTTAAATAGCCAGTTTCATGCAAAGATCTTATAAGTTCCCTGGCAAATGGCAACACCATCCAAAGGAGTTTCAGTTGAAAAGATTCACAAATCATACAGAATTCCATATCTTCCTTTGGTTGATTTTTAATGGCTCTGGAAAGGATAGAAAGGGATCAAGTTTGCTTCTGAATCTGATAACAGCTCAGTTTTTGAGAGGGCTGAGCAGAGAGTTTGTGACACCTGCCATGAGCAGTTCAGTTGTGGATACAAGTGCCTGCTGAGGGGGTGAAGGGTGGGCTGTAGGGCAGATATCCAGAGCAAAGGCATCTAGAACCATCCAGTGTAATTATCATCCCCAGCCACCCTGGTGAGCAGTGCTGAAAAGATGCACAAAACTGTCAGCTTGGCAACAAAACTCCTCATTCAACCTGTCCAAGGTCTGGCTCTGATGGTTGGGGCTCTCCAGCCCCTTCATCTGAGCACTCTGGTCTCACATCCCTTGGAACACACTAAAGGAACAATACCTCTAAATCTAAAATGCCTAATACTGAAAGGTTTTTGCTGGCACTCTTGCTCCTGAGCAGGCATTCAGCTTCAAGTTCAGTGAGGCTGTGCTGATTGACACCACCTGAGGACCAGACCAGTAAAATCCTACAAATTAGATTTGCCATTCCACACAGAGAATGACAAGGGGGAAAAACCTATTTACCAAATGAGAAAACACAAGTTCCATCTTCTAATACCACTTCATTTTCCTCCAGTTAGATAAGCAGTCATTTTTCAAGGGCATGTTATTAATAAACACAAAAATCCCAGCTATACCCACACAATGACAAATACATGGGGATTTCCAAAGTCACTCTCAGACGTGAGCAGCCATCAGAGCAGATTCTAGATATAAGACATTTCTAAAGCAAAAATAAAATCATCTGCACCCCTAAAACCAAAAAAATCATGAGGCAAACACTGGTTATTTGGGTGCCTTTGAGAACTACAGGGAACTGTAAGGCTTCCATTGTGGCAAGGATCACCCACAGTCTTCGATCAATATATCATTTATATTAAAATGAAGCTGAAGGGCAGATATTTTTCTTCACCATTAAATTCAAGCAAGAAAAATCTGGTTTGATTTTCAAATAAATTCACTTAGACTGAGCCTCTATCCTATTAATGTTACACATTAGCAGAAGCCTGAATTTTGATGATGCAAACATTAATGAAACATGAACTTGAATGTTACATGGAATGTGGGAAGGGCACCTTGCACAGACAATAGAGATCTTATAAAGGGGACTAAGACTATGGCTTTTTTAGCTTAACTGAATAAAGGTGACATTTGATTGCTGTCTCACTGCAGGATAAATGTCAAAGCAGGAAGAAGCTTCAGGGAAATGCTGGAAAAGGAATAAATAGCTGTGAATTACCTGTAAAAAAATCGTAGTCTTGAAATTAGAAGAATTTAAATGTAAGATTGTGAAACAATGTCTCAATAAAAGAGCTGGGGTGCTCGAAATTGCTTAGATGAAGCCTGACTGCTTTATGTAAGGGCAATGGCCATGTGCATCCGGAAGAATTTTACACATTCATTACTGAGTCATAAACTGAATAACCTGAGAAAGACACTCAAGGAGCAAATTCAAATAGGCTGATCATTATGCTTTTGTGGGAAGATGATACATTTCATTAAAGCACCATAAAAATCATTATCCTAGGCTTTTAGAAGGAGGGATTTGCCTCTGACACATTGTATTCCCAATACTTTTCTGTATTTGCTATTTAGGCGTCCTTCCTCTTCATAACTTCCAGTGACAGAAACTTAAGCTGCACATGCTCAGTACCTCTGAAAAAGTAGGTTTGCTGTTGTCTTAAAAATATTATTTGCAGTTATAATCCTGAGTTTGAAAGGCTATTAAAAAAAAAAATTGCTCTGAATTTGGTGAGTTACTGATTTAATTCAACTCTGTGCAATGTAGGCAAATGCAAAGTCTGCCTCTTAAGTCTCCCAGCTGGATCTGACATTTGGTTCTTGTGTTTAAGCTCTAATCACTAGTAGGGTGTCTTTTTTTTTATACTCCCTAGACTTCATATATTTTAACAGGATTCTGCTGCTATTTAATCAAGATTTAGACCTCTCAATGCTAAAATATAGTCAAGAGAGCCCATGAAATCCTGCTCCAATCAATCAGCTAATTTTCTTTGCTGGAAGATTCTCTTGAGAAATCAAGTAAACCAGCCTGTTTGTTAATTGGTGTTTGTTGAAGAGCCAGAAGGAAACCTCTTCACAAGGAATGGCATTCATTTCCATTTTCTGAAATGGCTCACCAGCACTTCGATATAAGACCCCCGGAGACCTTAAGGTTTACAGTCTCCCTGTTTGCTGAGGGAGAGGGAAGCAGAAGGAGAGGAACTGACTGGCTTAATTCTATGATTTCATTCTTAGTTCTGCCCCTTTTCCAGTGGAGATGGTGCTTCCCTCCCACTTGCCATCTTCTGCCTGATGACAGCCAGACCTGGGCTCTTTGGTGGCACTATTCTCCAAGCAGCAAGCAAGATAGTATCATTTTTTATTCTGCCTGATAGGTCCCAGTTCAATCAGCTCAGCTGGGAAGTAAGCATGGAGATTTCTGACTGGCCATTGCCTTAAATGGGTTATGAGCTGTGACAGTTTAACCAAGTTCTTTGTCGTCCAATGTCCCAAAACAGGAGTGTCTTGGGGTGACTTTATGATGTGTATCCCCTATTGCTGCTCTGTGCCCAGACATGATTCCTGTACCTTTAAAACTGCGAGAGAAAGAAAAAAAGCCAGATGAACTTTTCAGAGCAATTTGTGCTCCAAGGTCGCTCTACCTTCTCTGCATGCTTCTGCAGCAGCAAGAGCTGAGGCAAGCACCTTTCTGCTTTTCCACACCTGGGTCAGGTGTGGCATCAGCCACCCTGGAAACCTCAGCCCTGATTCTAGATGAGCTGCAGACCGTATAGAGGACGCTCACCAGATAAAGTACCAGGAGCATGGTCTCTTTAACAGCCAGGGGAAACCAAACATTCTCAAAAGATAACGTATCAAATTTAAAGGGGAGAGAGATGAAAGGCTGGGAAACCTCGTCTCCTTGTCTTCTAACAAACTGGGTGCAGTTACTAATAATTACTAATAAATTCCCAAAACAGGCTAGTGAAACTAGGACTGGAGTTAGGATGGAGAAACCACATATCATACACACTTTGAACAACTGCCAGTACCTCTGTTGACTTTCTATAAATCATTATCACCAAGCACAGCAAAATAGAAATCCGGATTCGTGCCCCTGCTCTGTAAAAGTTATGTACCAGGGACAAAATCTGAGCAATCTTTGGATAGGCAAACAGGCCTTGGGGCCAGAAAGACAGTAATACCTCAAACTAGAGAGGCAGTATGAACTCAACCAACATGGTGACTACTTTACCCCAATACAAAGTAATTAAACCCAAACCAAAATGTAATTAATACAGGGGTTTTTTTCACTTTCCTTTTCTCAAACCGGAACAAGGAGCTAATAAGTCAACCTTCCCAACCATATAAACTTGTTAAAGTAGCCTCATTTCTGGATGTGCAAAGAAATCATAGAAGTTGGAAGTTCCATTTCTTCCCCAGAAAGTTGAAGAACAGCTTCAGGTGCTGAATGAGCTCCCAGGTTCTGGTTTTCAGCTCTTCAACCTAGGATGTCCCCAAGCAGGGGGTCACAGCTGCACCCTAAGGAACAGGGAGCCAAGCAGAGCCAACACAGCCAGGGCAGGCACCTCACCAGCCAGGGCCCAGCCTTGTGCTACCTGAGGGAGGAGAACAGGGCAGCCCAGGCATGGCAGACAGGTTCCACCAGGAGTCCTGGTCATCTGGCAAGGCCGGGCTGCTGTGCAGGTCCAGGACCAAGCAGGAAACGCAAGTCAAGACCAGGGCTGGTGATAGTTACCATGGAGAGATGAGGCACAGAGATCCCCAGGGAGGTTCAGACAGGGATGTCAGCCCACAGGTGGGAGAGCAGACCCAAGAGGTCCATGGCTGAGTACAGGGACACCCTAAACAGAAACAAAGACATCTCCAACACAGCTGAGATTGAAACCCCAGGCCTCAGCTTAAATGGAGCCCCTAAGCCTATGGGCAGAGGGTGTGGGAGGAGACCTCAGGAGAGGCTCATCAGGGTCATCAAGGCCCATTACTGACCTCAGTGCCCCCCCCAGAAACACAAGACTGTAATCGGGTGAGAGAGGATCCTGCTGGGTAGCAGGGGGACTGTAGCATGACTTGGCTCTAAGATCCATAAGGGCATTACTGCATGGATGAAGCCATGCCATTTTTTTCTGATCCTGAGCAACACAGAGAAGTGCCCATTCTTCCCAAGTTGCTCCAGCTTTATTGGTATGTCAGTGAGTACAGAGCATGCAACATCCTTGTTCCGCAAAGCACACACCACACCTAGATTTTAAGGGTAGTTTCTTTGAAACATATTTACATTAAGATACAGATGCTGAGAAACAGAAAGCTAGGGTTTCCTGAGCTGTGGAGGGAGGGAAAGAGAGAGGATGTGGCTGTTTCAGGCCTCAGGCAAAGAATGCTGAAGGAATAGAACTCAGGAAACATATAATCAGAATCAGTTCTGAGATATGGCTCAATTTATCCAAGAAGATTAAAGTTGGTATGATAGGAAGAGTTAGATACCTCTTCAGCAAGTCCCAAAACACACAGTTCTTTATACATCTCACTTATAAGATTTCTATTATAACCACAAAAGGAGGCCCAGGAAAATAAAACATTGGCAGTGGTAAGGTTTGTTATTGTAACAAGAACTAAAAGGGGAATCACAGCATATGAAAAGAGAGAAAAACACAGAGGAAATCAGCAGAGCATTATTAACTTCACTTCTGTCAAAGTTTCCTCGGAATATTTCAATTAGAAAGTGAATACAAAGTCATACATAAAGACAAGTCTCATAATATGCTCAGCATTACACAGTGTCAATAAAATCTGGAAGCCTGTCTCAAGACTTAAAAAACCCTTGTAGACAGACAACCTTCCATCTACATGCTTTTCTAAGCATGGAGCACCTCTTAAAAAAAGAGATTTGACCTTTCAGATATGAAACAAACACAAGCTGAGCCTCTAATTCTGTTAACAGTTTAGGGTGAAGGATTAATCATAAAGGAAGCCTTAAAATCTCTAATAGTCGAATGAAATACCAACTAGCATGACCACTTATCACATGTAGTAGGTAAAATGGAGAGATGAGAGACAGAGAGACGGATGTTACACAGTCAGCTGGTGGCAGAAAACCAGTCTACTGCTCCAAAGAAGGCAGGAAAGTATCCCAGTTTCTATACAGGGAGTGAAGACCTTATCATTGCCTTCCCCTCTCCAGGTTAGAGAGCAAGGTTTGGCATCCTTTTGGGAGATACCATCTCCTCTCCTGCAACATGGACTCCCTCCCGCTATATCAGACTTCTGGGGAAAAGTGATTTAGCAAAGGCAAGGAATAAAACAGAGATGATTGGCAATGTTCTGACATGCAGTGAAACTCACTCCCCACTCTGTTATCTTCACAGCCATCACCACAGCCCTTCTGCACACTTAGTAACCGCATTTCCATGGGTCTGAGCTGTCCCAGGCACAGACAGGATGCCTCAGCCATGAATGCTCCTGACATTGAAGTAAATCCTCTTTGGATATCTCACAGCTGTTCCTCTTTCTACCCTTTGACTAGACTCTCCTCTGTTTGTGGAAGTGGACTTCGAAAGAATTTGACTGCTGATGCCAGTGGGGAACTCCCACGAAGGCAAGGAAGTTGTGTGCAAGTTGTTATTGGGGAAGGAACTTCTGTGTTCTGACCAGAATGTCTCAGTGTAAGTGGTGTTACATGTGATGAAGCACAGACTTCCAAACTAAGGAACCCACCTTATCCTCTCCCACACAAATTCCTACGGATCTCCACCCATTGACCAATATTTTCTGCTGATGATTTTTTTAGTCTTGAACATGAAATAATGCAATGATTACTCTAATGTGCATGAAGACTATTTAAACAAAAAGAGACAGGAAAATAATTACGCAACTAAAGACAAATAATTAACTTAACTCCCTACAAACTCGCCTAAATTGCAGGATGCCTGGACTACTGGCTAAAATAAATCATCTTTGGATTTTTTATGCAAATGTACAGATGTGTAGCTGCTGCCATGATGCCGATTCATCACCTTTGATGTTTATTGTATTGGAGGTGCTAGCTTTCACTCCCATACATATGCAATGGTTTTGCAACAGCATTCTGAATTTCATCTTCAAGGAACAATGCTGGATTGACAGCACTGAAGTCTAATGCCTCTGGTTTAGCCATTTAAAGGTGTGGACAACAGCCATGGAAGGTGGTGTGCAGCAAATCTCCCTCATATCAACCCAATTATTCTGGAGGAGGAAGAAGGGAAGTGAGCAGAAGAGTTTCCAGTCCTTTGTCCCACTACACAGTGAATTATAACACCAAGGAAATACATTTGACACAAAGTTTAGCTTCCCATTCAGAAAAGCATTTGAGGCAATCAGGTTTGCTGCTGCAAGCTGCCTTTATCTGAAAGGAAGAGAAATGAGGCCCTGTGAAACCCCATGTTACCTTTTTCTCCTGAGCAGTGAGATTGGGTGTTCTCACGGGTGCATGGGGTATTCCTTTTCTCCGACCTTTGTTTTCAGGCAGAGGGTTTAGAGGAAGGCCACGACAGATTTCCTTCAGGCTGGTCATAGCTGCTGAGGAAATAGGAGGAGGAAAGGCAAGGCAAACTGGAGAATAAGATGAAAGGGAGGTACAAGGAAGGGTGCAGGAAAGCAAGATGCTGCACGATTCAAATGCGCCACCACTCCAGGGTGATCTCCAAGAGGACAGATTGTCCTCTGGCTTTTGCAACCAGGGCTGTCAGGCAGAGAAGGCAGGTGGTACAGGTGACACACCTCCCCACTCTGTGCCATGCCATTGGCTCTTCGTTCCTCCCCCAAAATGAATGATTCACAGTTTGGCCGATTATTCTCTGGGTGCTTTGTCAACTGGTGCCGTGTTAAGCCACTAGAGAAAATTCAGTCACTTTCCAAATCACCTGATTCCCCCAAGGTCTGAGTGAGAGTCATGGTCTGGAGCAGGGACATTGACTGAGACCTCAAGAACTGTACATTTATGTTACTGTAGTTTAGGAACTAATGAAAGTTAAGAATCACTTCACATCACTGTTCATACACGCTGTTCAGTTAAGATGGGTGTTCTCTGTTTGACACCCCCTGGTATGGGCAGTTCCTCAGATCTCACCAATTCATCTTCTAGACAACAGCAGTGGCCATCACAACAGCAAAATTCCCCCTTAGGTGTTAGCTCCTCTCAGCTCACAGGCATGAATGGATTTTCACAGCGTTGAACTGGAAATGTACTCATTAGCACTGGTAGTGGATTTCTCAAGACAGGCAATAATTGGGAGGAATGATGAAGGCTTTCAGTCCTATGTCACTTTTATACCCTACAGCCAACAACAACTAGAAAGTCTTGAGGTACGTACTGCCATCCAGGCATCACAGGTAAATAAATGTACTTAACTTTGATTTTCTGCTTAACAGTGCAACATGAACTTTGCTCTCCATTCTGGCTTGTTGCTTAAATTATACAGAAGCTTCTTGACCTTTATTACATCCACTGAACTACAAGTGCCACATTTTAAGCCTGGTGAAATTAACTGGGCAAAGCATTTCAGTTAGAAATGAGCCTAAAACCTGTGAATGAAAAAATACAGCATTTCCCCACAAAGGCAGCAATCAACAAGCAGTGACAACAAAGCACAATTATTAAATGACAGCCTCTCATTAATGTCAGATCTGCTGTAGCTCTAGGACATCCTGCACATCCCAAGCTCCCGGTGAAGATGCTCAAGTTGAAAGAACTCAGAGCATCCCAGGGGAGCTGAGCACACAGTAGACTCAGACTGTCTGAAGGATAATGTCATTTACAGCAGGAGAATTTTGTTTTGTAATTATACAGTATTTTAGCTGCTTTCAAACAAAAGGCAAAGACAGAAAGGAGACAGAAAAGCCTCTATATTTTAAAGTTTTCTATTGAGTTTTCCTATTAAAAACACACACAAAAAAAAAGGAAGGGTAAAGTGAGAAAATTCTACCCCAAAATCTGGCTAGATAACCCTGCCTTACATAAACATTCCCACCCCAAAGGGAAATAAACCTTTCCTTATTCTTCTTTGTGTGATCTACAGTCTTCAAATCCCTTTAAGGTCTGACCCTGCACACACAGGGGCACAAGGATAACCTTGTCTGCATTTGCACTCCCATCAGACCTGCTTCCCCCATGACATCAGCAGAAGTTAATGGCGTTATACTGGTGAAAAACCTGAAGAAAGAGAGAATGAAAATGTGGGGAACTCACACCCTGAATTATGTTTTTTTCTGGGGCTGGACCCTTTCACCCCCTGATTGCTGCATGCTGGAGTCTCTCCGTGTCCCCGTGTTTGGGTTACCGAACGCGGTTCAGGGATTCTGCCAGCGCAGACAGCCCAGCTCGGGGCAGCCACCAGTCCCCTCGCTGCCCGGCTTGTCCCAGCTCCTGGTGTGGCTGTGGAGTGACACCGGAGCGAGAGGCCGCCGGCACCGAGCGAGCCTCGGGCAGCCCGCGGTGCCCGGGGTGCCGGGGCAGGTGTCGTGTGCCGGCCGGGCTGGCAGAGGGTGCTGCAGGGACAGACGGACGCGGGCGCGCCCCCGCCTGCGCGCACACGCGGACACGAGCAGGGACACACGCACGCACACCCAGCCCGGCCGCGGGAGGAGAGGATGCGGCTGGAAAACAACGCGCGCAGCTGAGCCCAGCCAGGACCAGCCCAGCCGAGAGGAGGTGCGGAACCGACCTTAAAAAAAAATAAATAAATAAAGGCAGAAAAAAAGAAAAAAATATTAAAAAAAAAGAGGCACATATAAAATCCAGGGAAAAGATCACATGTTTTAATAATCCCCTTTGCAGCCAAACGGGACCAGAGAGGAGGCGAACTGAGGAGAAGTGGCCGGTTAGGACGGAGAGGTGTGCTAGAGGCTGAAGGGAGCAGAGACAAAACTTGCAGATAACTAACCCGCCCTCGGGAGGGCAGGACCCCCCGCCCTGAGCCCTGCTGTAGCAGGAGGGAGGAAGGGTTCTCCAGCCCCCTCTCCCTTTCCCCGCTCTGCTCTGGGCGCTGGGCACTGCGCCTCCATCCCGGGAGCGCAGCCCCGCGTCGCGGCAGGAGCCGGTCCGGCAGCACACACCGGGGATTGCCCGGGCACCGGCCCCGGAGGGCTGGCGCTGGGTTTGTTTTCCGCTCCCCTGGCGCTCGCTGTGTGAAGCAAATCCCTTGGAGGTGGGGGAGAAGCGGCTTCCGTGACAGCGGAGGGAGGAGGGAAATTAAATAAAATAAAACAAACCAAAATAAAAAGAGAGGAGAGCCAAGAAAGCACTTGCTTCTCATCATCTCTCAGGGACCAAAGCCAGCTCTGTTCTTCTTATGACCCCATGCTGCAGGGAGCAAAGGGAGAGAAGGTACTGGGGGGCACCTCCTAACAAAGCAGGGTTCAGGCTGCCCGGACCCCCTCACCACCGCGGGGAGCAGGAGGCTGCGGGAGGTGCGACGGGGTGGAGAAGGCTGCCAGGGCGAACCCGGGCACAGCCGAGCCGAAGCTCCACCAAAAGCAAGGAGCAGAAATGAAAGTTTCGAAATAGCATCCAAACAAGCGCCAAGGACCGGACCGGAGAGCTCCCCGCCTCGCATCAGCCCCCGATGGTGCATCCGAGGGGCTGCGTCAGAGATGTGAACGTCCCCTGCCCGCTGCATGGAGAGGGGTAAAGGCACAGAAACTCCTCGTTATTTATTTATTTATTGGAAGCAATGTATGGGTGACACCCAGAAGGCATCTGAGCACTGAAAAAAACCAAACCACCTCTGGACCTAAACGAGAACAAGAAGAATGAGACAGCAGCCTTGACCTCCTACACTGAGAGGAAGGTGGGCAGAAAGAAAGAAAGAAAATACAGAAAAGCCATGCAAGCACCAAACCTGTAGATTACTGCAGGTCTTTTTTGCTTCACTGAGGACAAAATATTTTACTGACAGCCATGCAGCATAAAGGCATCATGCTGATTGTGTTCTTCGAATATTTTATTTCTGGACATGGGGAAGCAGGTAAGCAAAATAAATCAATATTGCTATTCTGAAACAATTTATCCTAAATTTAACAAGGGGAAAGGGGATAGAAATCAGGTCTGTTTGTGGAAAAAAATATTGTGTCAACATATTTATTTCAGATTGATTTTTACAAGGAATCTGTATTAGTCAATATATACCAATGCTTCTCATTCCCTGCAATACCCAGCTTTATAGCTCAGTCTCCTTCCAAAGACTTACCATAGGATGTACAGGTTCATACATCCTTAAAAGAAAGGAGTATGTCATTTTTGCGAACAAAAGAAAAGTAAGAGAGAAAGAAAGAAGTAGATGTAGTGAGACATGCTGGATGTTTGTTTTGAGGTAGAAACACTGCCTTCCCAGGCAGGACAAGAGTGAAATGACAACATCCTTGGAAAGCATCAGTGTAGGAATCTGAATTATTCTCTGTTAACTTAATATTGCATCATTAAAAATCAGAGACACTGTTTAGGAAATCTTAACTCAATAGTTAACTTGCAGAGGACAGGATTAAATTAGCATTAAAGAAAAATAGATTAAAACAGAAAGAGGAGCTGATTAGTTGTGTGTATATATGTGGGTGTACAACTAAACATATATAGAAATAATACAGCTGTAATGACATTTACATGGGGTTCTGAAAATACCTGGATTATGATGAAGACAAATTCCTTAAAGGAAAGGAAGCAAAACATTATATTTTTTTTTTCTTTCTGTTGTGGTTTAATAACTCTTTAAATTTAAAGAGGATGAATTAAAAGAATCAGGTCAGAAAAATAAAAATAATTATTGATGAAACAATAGTACACCCTTGGTGACTTTTCCTCTGAGACACTGTCTTGGAATCTCTCTCCCTGTACAGGAAAGTTTATCAGTGGTTTAAATTTCACCTGTGTGCTCAGAGCATTAGGACAGGAACAACACTCTTCATGCAGTGATTTGAAAGTGATTGAAGGGCTCAGCTATCCTGCAAGTTCCAGTGAAGGCAGAGGCAGATCAAGTGGATTGAGCTCAGATTATTCCCTAGCTAGAATCCCTCTGATAACAGACAGCAGATTTCCATAACTGCAAGAGTTATTTTCTTAAAAACTGAAAACAGCTCACAAATTTACCATCCTGTCATATTAGCCAGTAACTCATTGGGGGAAAAGGCTGTCTGTCACAACGTGACAGGGAATGAGGGGAGGGAGTGCATGTGCCTTAATTCTCTTAGTGTCTTATTCTGGGCATTCACTAATTCCCCAGGCTAGGATATAGGCTCCCTATAGGATACATATGTCTACACGCAGCACAGAAAGGTCACAGAGATCTCTTGGAAAGTTGCTGACACTGTTGCAGAAGGCAGCCTGTTACAGACCAGCCTAAATTTGCTCTGCATCCAATTCACTAAGTGAAAATTAATCTTCAAGGAAACAAAGCTCCCAGCTGGCTGCTTGGAAAGTGAATTTGCAGGGAGGGAGTGTGTTCTGTTTGGAGCTAAACTCACTCAGAATACTAGTGTAGGACACAGTGAAGAGCAGCAAAATAATTGGATATTGAAGGTGATGCTGCTAAGGATTCAATGTCCCTTCAAATAAATATTTGGTGCTTGAATAAAAGATTGCACAAACTATTAGCCTGTGAAAGCACAGGGGTTACCTGTTAATTTTTGATTCTTTATTTAGAGCTGAGACACACACAGAGAAGTATGTTTTTGGCATACTTCATTAGCCTATGGGGAATACAAGGCACATAATATTTGTGGGGAGTGCAACATTTGCTTTCTGCCATCTCTGTGCAGAGAAGACAGTCTGTGTTGTCAAGATTGACTCCTTAGATCTTTAAACATAACAGGGTAAAAAAACTCAAACAAAAAACCAAACCAACACCTTACTTACTAGGCTGGAGCAGTCAGCTTGGGTTTATACTGTAAGATGTGACACTTGGACAATTCTTCTTCCCTTTGTCTTATGCAGGTGGAGGGCATTATTCCCCTCAAATAAACTCTGCAGTGATCTGAAAACTCCTGCATGAGGGACGCTTAGTGAAACTGGCAACAGCTTGGGCTCTTGCTTCAGCCCCAGACCTCCCCATGCAAGCAGCACCTGGGCCAGCTCTCATGCCAGTGAGAGCCCTGAAAAAGAAGGTGTGATGTGGTCAAAAATGGCCATTTCTACCAGCAAGCTTAAAATCAGTTGCAAGACCTGACTATTAGCAGGGCTTCGTTTCATCTGGTCTGAGGTTATTCAGCTCATCTCCAAATGAAGCTGCAGGTGTTGGAGCCCACTGCTGCTCCAAGAGGGATGTGAACAGGCAGACTGCAACTGGACATGATGGAAGGGAGCCCCAGCTTGGGATCTTATTCTTCTGTCCATGCCTCAAGTTGTGGAGGCAGCTTGGTTTCACAGCACTGAATTCTGAATTTCACCTCTGAGGTATTTTGGTGGCTGGCTCATTAGCTCCAGTTATCAGGACTATTTGAGTGCAGAAATACACCAGGCTTCTCATAAGGGGATAAAGACCTGCCAGACTTACAGCATGTTGGCCCCAGAAAAACCAAAGTGTTGTGCAGCTGTTAAAACCAGAGTTAAAGGGTAAAATTTCTAGGTCTGACTAAGAAAAACTTGAGCAACTTAAGTCCCTAGGGTGCTTAGTTTAGAGTAACACTTACAAGGTTTTGGTTATTAAGAAAAAAGTTAAATAGATATATAGTAAGTGAAATCCAGGTTGGACATACATGGTGAAACTCCTCCATTAAACACACAGCAGAAGATGCTCAAAGGTTTTGCTCTTTCTGAGATACATGAAATTTACTGTCCTGACTCACTGCAGGATATTTGAACACACAAAATCATAAATCTGCATATGGAAAAGAAATAAAAATTCCAATTCAAATCATTCAGAAAATATTAGGCATCTTTCCAGTTACATCAGCAGGCTTTGGATGAGTTGCCATATGACCTTTCTTCTGTTGAGTATCCAATGGAGGGTGGAAGAAAAAATGGAAAAAAAATAGAACCTGTTTTTAGTTAATGTCTACAATGTTTTAGTGCATTACAAGATTGTGAAGTAAGAGCTCTCCATTTGAAATGGTGTCCCAAGAATATCAATAGTATGACCTCCCTTGAACGGTGTGATTCCCTAACCATCAGATAACACCATTGTTATAACACGTGCTGGGTATGTGCCATTGACCTGCCACTTTATGGCACAGCTCTGAGGGACCAGAAAACAAACAAATAAATTAATCATACCATTTATGGAGCCAAGCCACCCTCCATGGAGTAAAAGCTAATCAACTTCATAATAACATGCAGTGCCCATGCGTAATCAAACTGTTTAATTCTCTATGAATTATTCAGTAAGTCCTCCTGGCAGTTGGGGTAAGTTGTGTGTTCGCCTGGCTGCTGTTTCTCTCCTGCAGCAGTCTCCCCTTGCTGTCCAGACTCAACATTTTTTGTTGTTTCCACAGAACCAGTGACTGATGGACAGGCTGCACTATCCTTGTGGCCAAGCAATGTTCTGCCAATTGATTTCTTTAAATACAAACCTTTTAATCGACTGCACATTTTGTTTTCCAATCTCTCTTCTCTCAAACTCCCTTCTGTTAATTTGCACTTTGTTCTTCTCCCATTTTCCTAATGACACAGCAGTTCAGACAGGAACTGTTTATTGATGTTGCTGCATTAGCAGGCAGAGCAGATAAACCTTCTTGTGACTGCTGTCCAGGAGAACAAACATCTTTCTTTTCAAGGTTCAGGAAAAAAAACAGCTAAAAATTCAATACAAAGCTAATAGCCCATTTATGGGAAATACAAAAAGCAGCCATTCCCTTTAAAAAATGTTTCCTTTTCTGCTTTCTCACATTCTTGTCTGCAAAGCTCCTCCTTATACAACTTCCTTAATTTAGAACTCCAGCATCCCATTTCTTTTGTGAAAGCTTTATTGGCATAATCCATCAACAGAGATGGACTTTCTTTTAATTACATGGTATATTTATACATAATCATCCATAATCCAATAGCATTTGTAACATGGATCCATTAATAATCAAAACTAAGTAACCTGACTCTTAGTCAGAACTAATGCTTGTTCAAAGCTCAGTTGTAAGACCAGTCCCACTGAAATTCTCTGGAGGCAAAGATGACACATTTGTGCAGCACTGAGCAAAATCAGTTAATACCGAATCTACTTTAGACACAGAAATTGCCTGCCTTATTTCCAGTAGTTTTTACCAAGCAGTTTGGGTATGAACCTAAATGCCACTTGCAAAGACATTCTTGAGGTGTGCACTTGTAGCTCATTATATGTTTGCTTACTTCTGGTGGTGCTAAGAATCACCTGCTCGGCTGAAGGTGGGGAGCACAGAATGGAACCAACAGAGCCAAAAATCCCCACCTTCATTCCTCTCCAGATGGTTCTGCAGCTCCTCATGTCTGTGCTGGCACAGGGAGTGGTGGTGGGACCGGGGAGGGGCACTTCCATTCCTTTGATGTGAGGGCAGGGCTGTTGGGTGCACTTGTAGTCCAGGCACTGCTGCCCTCTGAGCTGTGCCAGGCTCCTGGAACTGACTTCACTGCGGTACTAAAAGAAAATCGCCAGCCAACACACTTCAAATCACCTTGAAGGTGGCTTCCACCTGTTTCTAGGAGCAGACAAGAGCATTTGTGGATGATCTGCTTCCTTGCTTTCTGAAGTTTTAGACTACCTTACCCTGTACATAAGCTAAAATGGCACAAACCATTGGTCAATGGGATTCAGTGGACATGCAATAACTATTTTGCATCCTACCCCTGGAATGCAAAATGCATGAGGTGTTTTCCAAAACAATGTTCATGTCTGACCTTTCTTTCCTGGCCTATGCAGAGATGTCACTGAGGAACTAAGGACAGAACCAACTCAGAAACAAAACCGTGCAAGCTGGACACATTTTTTCACTTTAAACTTTCCTTTTGGAAGGAGGGATGTCCATTTCATTCAATAACATTTATAATCTGAGTACTTTTATAAGGCTGATTTGGAGACCCCTTTCTTTGACCTAACTTGATTTTTAAACTAATTTTACCTGAGGAAAGGCTGAATATAAATGGAGTAGGGATTTTAAAAATTGTCCTAGAATGTTGAAGTTATGGCTGACCTTTGAACTGCTCCTAGATTACCCAGGGTTTACGGTCACCCTATGTTTCATTGGAAGGGTCATTTCCTGTAGGACCTAAATCCAGTCATCTGACTTGTGACCTCTTGGATTAGATTTATGACCTTGCAAGGTCAGTTTTTAACTCCTTCTAGAGTGTTAAATTGCAAAGAGGACATTGCATGTCATTAGAAATGCAGTTTTCTCCAGGACAGTAATAAGGTTTTGGAATGACCTTTAATTCCAGTTCACAAGACACTACTGATTTTCAAAGAACATTAAGACTTTGTAGTTATCCCTACCTTTTCTTAATTTGGAAATAAGTAAATATATACACTGTAGATACCAAAAATTTTTCAGTATTTGCAAACTTGGCAAACAGAATTTAATCATCTACCTCCATATCAAGGTATTTAAACAAAAGAGAGACTTGATTTTCAGCTCCTACAAATTAATAACTCCACCTGATCTTATTAGAAGCAGTATAAACTCAACACTCAGCTATAGAAATACAGGCTTTCTTTATGTGTTCATACATGTAATTAGTGTCTGTAACCTGTTGGGCAGGAATCATCTCTTTTCTTAATGTATGTAGAGCATCCAGTCCAGTTTGACTTTGTTCTCTGATAACTATGAAAATAAAGATATTGAATAGATTCAGTCCTTCAATATGGAACTTTACTAGAGTGAAAATAAAAACCACAAAATTTCTCTGGTTAACCATAAAATTCAATAGACTGGCACAACTGCATTTTCAACAGCAACCAAAGTTAAGCACCATAAGCATGAGTTTTTCTAAAGATCAGTTTCTGAGTTAGGCACCAAACACAAGGACTAGATTTATTGAGACACTACCCCAGAATTTGTTGTGAAAAGATGAAGCAGCTCTCCTTCAAATGTGTTCTCTTGGTTGTCAGTCCCCAGAGGAGGGCTCCAAGCATTTGTGCTGTCACCTGCGTTACACCCTGAGAACAACTTGAGAAGTTCTACTTGTTGTGTTTCTTTTCCCTGTCCTTCAGATCGCCCAAGGCCACGAGCCTTCCGCTGCAATGGCCATGCCTGCAACCCTCCCGTGGGAAACCTGGCCACAGGAAGGACACCAGTGACCACCACCACGTGTGGTCAGAACAGCACAGAGCTGTACTGCTTCTACCCAGACCAGAACCTCCTCCACCACATCTCCCCCGGCTGTGGGCAGCCCCGCTGCACCAAATGCAATGCCAACCAGCCCGATAACTCTCACCTCCCTGCTGACATGACAGATGATTTCTTTGCAAACCCCATCTCCTGGTGGCAGTCTGCCCAAGGGGTACACAGGGAAGAAATCCAACTGGACTTTGAAACAGAATTCTACCTGACCCACGTCATTGCTGTGTTCAAGTCACCTCGCCCGGCTGCGATGGTGCTGGAAAGATCCCAGGATTATGGGCAGACTTGGAGGCCCTACAAGTATTTCTCTGTCAACTGCACAGCTACTTTTGGGCTCCAGGATGATCTCATTGAGGAAGGCTCCATGTGCACTTCCAGGTATTCAGATGCAGTGCCCTGCACCAGAGGAGAGGTAAGCAATAATTGAGGTTTGGACTAAGTTTAATGTCAAACTGCTCAAGACTGCCAGAAACCAGAGAGTGTATGCTCAAAGAGATACTGTGCATATAAATTAAGAAAGGTAGCCCATCCTTAAAGGCTTTGTGTTAAGCAAATAAAGGGGAAGAAGAGAAATTATATATCAATGATAGAAATGTTTTAACAAATTTCTTTTATGAGAGCTCACAGGATAATATTAACATCACTAATTTTACACTGCAGATGCCCAAAGGAAAACTAGAATTCTAACAAAGTAGATGTAGGGAAATACACATCTGTAGAGTCTGATTTATCCAAACCATTTTCACTTTAGGATGACATGAACTGCATGACCTTTCTTTTTCTTCTCCATATAGCAGGTCTTAGATTATTGGCTGACTCTTAAATACATCATTCCTCTAAGTTCAATGTTTTCTTGCTTTCACTTTTCTTGCTGGTGGTGACTATGGCTGATTGTATCAAGCCATAGGCTTCAGAAACGAAACTGCTTGGAATCAGGAAGCGAGCAGCCAGGCTTCACTATTCAACAGTGGGAAAAGCCCTCCTTTGGTATGAATATCCTGATTTGTTTTTAAACATACGCAAAAGTGTGGTTTTTAAATAAACGTACAATTACTCTGATAAATTCCTCTGACAAGAACATTAACTACTGATTAGACTCTTTTCATTCATCAATCTTGAAACAGTTCAGATGGGAAAGACCATAAACATCATCGGTAACATTTTACAGAGAAGGCAAAGGCACAAAGCAAGATTATAAGATATTCCTATAGTCACAACAGAGGCTTGAGTGTTTTCATTTTCTTGCACTTCCTTCTCTCTTCCTCAGAGAAGTCACAATCTTTTTGGTTTCCATGTCTGGAAGCGGTCAGCAGATTCAGCAGTAACACTTTGCTGAAAGTTAAGCTTAGGTGTGAGGTGAATGGTCCAGATAGGCTTCCAAAAACCCAGTGTTTTAGCAGTGCACTTTGGAATGCACATGAGAAGAAACTCAGGCACTACACCTGAGGCAGGGACACAGCAGTAGGGAGAGACTGAATTCATCTATGTGTAACAGGCTAAGAAACATCTCTGCATATTAGAAATCTGAAACTACTAAACAGTCTTACTTCTGGAGTAGTAATTCTGCTGGTCAGTTATGATTCATTTCATGTCAAAGTCAAATGCAAGTCAAATACATCCAAATGTCTTCTGTAGAGAGGTTACAGTTTGCCACGTCAAGAATCTCGGCAAGTAATGTATTTTTCCACTCTTGTGTGCTTTTCCAATCAAAAATCTGGAAGTACTTTGCAAGATCCAGTTAATGATCTTCAGCACACATACAAGGGTTCTGCTGCCATTTCACAGAGGGGAAAAGAGCAGCACAGAAAGGTGAAGTGTTTTGTGGTAAAAGAGGACAGTTCTGGTTGAGTGAAGGACAAAATACAGGGTCTGAGGGAAATGCCTTGACCTTAAATACAAAACATCTCTTCCTTCTCTAGTAGAGTACCCCCTGCACTGTGTTGGCTTTTGTGCTTACTTAACCTTGGGGAATATCATTAAGACCATGCGCTGCTGCTACAACAAATCTGAGAAGTGGATGGCAGAAAATCAAATAATAAAACATTCATCCAATTCAAGCCTTTGTGATTACAAGCGTCAAAGTGATTCTGTCAATTTGGGCAGCAGCTACACTGAAATGAGTATGTGTGTGCTTAATCAATCTATGTCGTGGTAGTAGATGTCAGAAAACAGTAGTAATAGTAAGAACAGTCCTATATTTACAGGTTACCCTTGCAGATCCCAAACACTTTCATGAACATGAATTGAACACATGCAGAGGTCACCTCCTCCGCGGGAGAAATGCTGAAGCTTTAAAGCAGCCCACAGGAATCTGTGGCAACTTAACAGAGGACAAGACAAATACTGTTTCACAGCACATTAACCCAAAAGGATTGTCAAGTTCTGGACAGACTTCACAGAGACCTCTTAATCAATCCATGAAATGTCCCTATGGCAAGGGTGCAGAAGCACCAGGCTTTTCAGGTCAGCAGTATGACACAGCAGATTCTTTTGTGAATTGAAATAAAGGAAGGCAGAGGGCAGCTATTTAAAGTGATACCTGATCAGATTTGCCTGAGTGACACTGCTACTGTTACCACAGGTCTGATGGGAGCTTTGCCCACACACCTCAGAAATGCAATTCTACACCTTATTTTGAAGATGCCACAAATGTCACCAGGGCATGCCCTCAAGCACTGACTCAAGCCATTCTGAAAGCAGCTGACTGAATCCCCACCAGTACTTTCTTCAGTGTTCTCTGCTTCTTTTTCACCTCCACTCTGACCTACCCAGTTACTGATTCTGGCTAAGCCTTGGATTGCTGAGGGGCTCACATCACAAGCTGACAGCACTTCTGAAATGATCAAAACTGTTCCAACTTAAGTGCTAATTAATGCTCTGACATAAATGCCAGTTTTCCTTACTGAGGGGTTTGAAGTCATTTTCACCACACGAGACAGGTTATTCTTGGGTCCTTTTGATTTTGAGAGCAGACACAAATTCCTTTTTTAACAGGGCACAAAAGGAATTAAAAAAAAAAAAAAAAAAAGATGTCTTACTGAGAACACTTAGGTTTAAAACCCGTGCTGGGACACATCATGAAACAAGATTGCAGGTCAACTGGCTTCCAGAACTGAGAATGCAGGTGTGAAAGGAGAAGGTGGTAGAGCTGCAGTAACCTACACACATCTGTAAACTGAGATGCATCACAGTCAGCACATTCCAGTCTCCAAGACCACAGAAAGAGTTTCTTTCTGAGAGCAAGGTAAAAAATTGTCAGAAGAGAAAATTTTAGGAGATTAGAATGGAGTAAAAGACATTTGGATGAGTGATGTGACAATGTCACAGCAGAACATAATGTTAAGGCATATCCCTTGGCTCTGGTCAATTGCTCCTTATTTTTCACCTCTGACATGGTCACATGTCTCCATTCCATCTCAGATGACACGTGGGAGAGAGAAGGCATTGGGGAACACCTCATATAGAAATGCAAGAAGATTACTCTCTAAAATATCTTTTCCATTTTCCTTTACTCAAGCATATGTTAAATCCCTTACTCCCGTTCAGATCCAGAGTAATTTAGTAGATAGCATCTATCTATCTGAAATCCTAGGATCCTCATCATTAGTTCATAAACTAAAACCAACACCACATTTTTAAGGTCTGTTCATCATCTGTAAGTGCATCTACAGGGAATACTGGCATGGAGTCTTATGAATCAACTGAGACCTTTTTACCCACTTGTCCATCCTTCTGTTCTTCTAACTTAAAAACACTGTACTATATAGCCATGGAGCCTAAAATGAGCCTTCAGGTCAGCTGATATAAATCAAAACTCTGGCCCAAACAAAAATAGAAATTAACATTGCATCAGACATTAATGTGAGTTGCAGTTCAAACATCATGTGGGGGAAAAGGGACTGAAATGTCTGAACGTGCATCCTGACAGCACGTGCACTCAAGGATCTGAGAGATCAAGAGCACGTTTTTAATAAACTGGAATATCAGGAAATGAAAACAAATGTTCTCCTCCATTGACTAGGATGTTTGCATGAAAGGAAGACATTAGCATGCAAAGCGGGGTGGAACACTGACCTGCTCGTAACCACCAGGCCCACAAGGAGACCCTTCCCCTACTGGGTCTAGCTAGTGGAAAGGAGTTCTGAATCAAAGGCTGGTTCATTTATGTGAGTGTCTGTGTGACAGATGACACCAGTGAAGTGTGATATAATAAACCCATTACTGGAATTCACTGGGGGCTGGAAGAATTGTGTATGCCTGAATTAAGTAACTGGTTTCTATGGCAACATGTTAAGTGTGCCTTGCACAGAAGACCTGTTCATTCTCTGTTTTGTATCCTGTGGTGACCTCTTTAGGGACAGAAGTCCCCAGCAGTGCCTTTTGTCAAAGATGAGTGGACCCTCTTTGTAGCTAAAAGACATTTAATCACTCTTCTAAACACACTCCATTCGGTGAATGCCAGACCATGACAGGTTGTGCTGGATGCAGTTCTGTCTCTTCAAAAGCCACCAGGTTGTTCAGAGAGAAGCCACAGTCAACCCGATGGAAGGTCTTCTGCACTGATACTGAAGCCTCTGCTGCCTTTCTCCATCCACATGGACTTCCTGAGCAACAGCTGTGGCACAGGGGGACCACTTGCACCCAAGCACCAACCCAGGCCTGGGACAAGGCTCTGGGTGGGATGTATGTGATCCTGTTCCAAGGACCTACACTTTTCACTGCCTTTTCTCAAGCTTCTCTTTTACTGTATTCATGCCAAACCTTTTGATAAACAAAGAAGTATCCCCTGTGCACACACACACCCCCACATCCCTCATTAAGTGGCAACATCAATAATTCAAGAGGTCACTGAGGCTTCAGTGACTTCTTAGAGTTCTGATCTCGTATGGCAGTGGGGTCATTGGAAAGAAACCTGCTCAGCCCATCACAAGGTTGAATTCCCAATAGCTGAGATTCAAAGACAGGGTCTTGCACTTCAGTGAATTATCCAACAGTCGTCAGGACTGGCCTCTGAAAGTTGCATGATGCTCGGGTTATTCCAGCTTCCAGCTGGGTTATTCCAACTTCCATCTGGAAAGGATTCCAGGAGGGATTAGTCACTAGTGTAGGTAAGTGCCTGATTGTTATGACTAGGGCTGTCTGTTCAGCGTTTCATTTAACTCAAACTGCAGAGCAGATAGAATGCAGAAGCAAGTTGAGAGGAAGCAGTTAACACCAGCAGTGTAAACAAGCTGATAGCACTGCCAGGCCCTGCTTCCCTGGAGGAAGAATTAAGGGGCTCAAGGATTTGTCTCTGAAGGGAATTTGAACTGACTGAGACAAGTCCAGCAATCCCATCTCTGGCAAGTGAACTTGAGGAGGGCACCAGGTGTCCTACTCTGACCTGGTTTGCAATGAACCATTTCAGAAACGTTTGGAACATTATAAACCAGCCAGAGAGACAGCAGTGGGGTTTTTTAGCATTGTTTCTGCATTTTCTGAACATACAAGGCAGTGGATATCAAATTTTTTTTTTCTTCTCACCTTGTTTGATCAAAAACTTAGTGGAGTTGCAGCCATTGCTTTTTTTTTCCAAGTCTCAAGTGTGAAAAAAAAATGGTTGCCTAAAATGCTATGAAACTTAGTAATTTGTTATTGTAATTTCCAAACTCCAGGCAAAAGAACACTTAAATATTTGCCTTACAGTTGTCCACACATCACTGTCACTGTGAGATTTTACATTTAGCTAAACCTGTTCATGTGTAAGATTTCAGCCAAGACTTAGAGATATAAGTGGCTCCACTTACAAGAAATGGATGCTCTCCCGTGAGAACACAGCTTGGTTGACATGGGTTGACAATGGGGTGACAATGAGGGTGACAGGTTGTTGTAGCTTTCCCTCACAATCCAGCAAACAGTGAAATGAGTCTCCCTGTTCTCAATCCAGTTCCCAGTCAGGCTGTTGCATCACAGAACTCCTTGTGCTGCCCTTTGCCATTTCACAGCAAGTACCATCCCTCGCAATGAAAAAGGACACTGCACTTTGTGGGAGCCTGGAAATGTTCTCACACCCCCACATAAGGTGCTGCTATGTAGAATGGATGGAGTTTTGCCCATCCCCTCTATACAGACTGAAAGCTGAAGGGTTTTCTGTCAAATAATTTAGACTTTATGTTCCAACCACTTCACCTGTCTCATAGAGGGTACTGCTTCTCCCTACAACCCTTGCCTTTCTGCATGGATATACATCTGCAGATAACCTGAACCTACAGAATACAATTTGTTTGAGGAAGAGAAAAAGTCTGCATAGCTCTTCAGATTTGCCTAACTTCAGTTATGCCATAATCATATTGGCAAAAATGCCTAAATATTAATATTAAAATGCCACACCAGCTGGATTACTGGAATAACCTCAAAGCAAATGCAAACTGAAGGCACATCAATCCTTTCTGATTTGGAGAATACAGAATGAATTCAAGATGCCACTGTCTTGGTGGTAGCTGCGTTCATCCAGATCAAAGAAATCCAAAAAAATCAAAAGCACAATTGCTTCTTTGACAGGCTACCATATTCTATACTGGTTTCTAAGCTTTGTTCCCTGGAAGGACCGAAAAGCAGTGGATCTTGACTAAAAAACACCGTTCCATGAGTTGTCAGAATAGACTTTCTAATGGCTGGAAGAATAGTTAGACTTTGTGCTCCAAACAGTAAATCAGAAAAAAGACTACTTCTTAGTTACGGCTACCGTACCACAAGATGGAATTCCATCAAATAAATCAGAGGATGTATGCCACTGGATAGGAAAAATTCTGAGACAATTGTTTACTGTTCCTTTAAGAACAAAGTCAACTCACATGAAAATCTCTTAATGAAGAGCATTTAGGAGTGATGAGAGCTTTTATTGCAGCTTCCTTCTGATGGACCCAGCATAAGCACACAGACATTTCTGACCTCATTAACCTGATTGTGTGCAACATGATGAACACAGCTTAAGGATGATTTGTAATATCAAATTCTTGCTCTGCATGAGGATCTTCTTTTGTAGGAGGCCACGCATTGGCACTGCCCTCCATTTATGATTCATATTCCTTGACCTTAGGCTATGAGTTTGCAAGGGGGAACATTTGTTGTGTCCACATCTTTTCTGGCTAATACTGGCTGGAAGATCAGGTTAAGAAAACAGAATTAGATGCATCAGGAATGGAGAAGCAAAACCAATGGCAAGAAATCAAAAATCTGAGACACTGTCTCTGAAATGAAGATGAGCTCTTGATTGGTGAAAGAACAATGTGAGGCTGTGTCAGCTTGTGTATAGCAAAACTAGTCATCTAACAGTGGCTGCCTTTTTTAGCTTTGCACACTTACAGCATTTTCCAGACTTCCTTGCTCTTAGGAAGGTCAGGAGAGGACAGGGTAGTGACCATTTTTTTGAGGCGCAGCTGACTGACTTTTGAGAATGAGAATGACAAATATGCGCTCGATGGCAGATATGCAGATAAGCATGAATGTCCTACTCAGCATTCGGCTCCAGCGCCAGCTCCTGATTATAAGAGAAACTCGTGACCCAGGATGTATTTCCACAAAGGGTTAAATTACAGAGGTGCTGAACACCCTCAACTTCCACCCAGTTCAATGGAAAGATTTCTAGGGTGTCCCTAAGCAGACTCAATCACCATCAGATTTTCTTCTGCAGCTGCGCCTATGCTACTTTTATGACAGCTGCATACTGATGTTTAACGAAACAACTGGGAGATTTCAGGGCAGTCTGATACAGCAAAAAAAGAACAGAGCTTGCTACCAGATAGAGATTTCAGCAGATGAGAAATAGCTTTACAGTGAAAAACATGGGAAACTCTTTTCAAAGCTTGCATCTTAATTAAAAGAAAACACTTCTTTTTCATTATACTCTCTTTATGTCTTTTACATGAATGTAATGGAAAACTGAAAATTCACACAGTATCTCTGGGAAATGAAAAAATAATATTATTTCTGCCTTTCTGCAAAAGGCAGAAGTCAAATGTCTATCTGTATAGACAGAATTTGCTTCATAGGCTTTCTAATTACAAACCTTGTGAACTGAAATAAAAGGAACAAATAACACAGTGAAAAGGTGGAAAAAGTGGAAAGGTCTCTTCCTACAGCTCATGACTCTAGGAGTTACCTAATACTTAGATCCATTTATAATCTAATCTTTAGTACATTCATGCATCAATGGCTGAGATGGCCAGACTCTTATCTTTTGCCTGTAATTACTAAACTTACATCTATGAACATCCTTCTCCAGGAATTCTCATTGAAATTTTCCAGATACAAGTTTATTAATATTCCTCCCATTGCACAAAGTACTTGAATACCCATATCCCATTTTTACGAAAGAAAACAATACATAAAACTGAGTTTCTACTGAAATCAGTCCAGAACAGCATTAGACCCTAGTACTTGCTGAGCAATTGTGCTGGGGCTATGACCAAATAATTGCATTCCCAACTCTGTATTTTTATTGAAGTGACACCTTTTCCTTTTTTAAAGAAATAAAATTCTTTCTTAAATCATGCAAAATTATCGACCCATACATATCTGTCTCTTAATTTAGGATCTATTTTTCCTTAGGGAACTATAAACCCAAACACATTTATTTAAAACATAATCATGCATTTATTACACAGAAAAAAAGTTTAGGGAGTTGGTTTTGTTGGGTTATTTATTTATTTATTTATTTATAGTTAAATTATGCATTTATGCAAAAGTAATTCCTGGCATGTAAGGAGAGATACCAATTCCTTTAAAAAAATTTATCCCAATCTAAAATTACTTGAATCAATATATACAGTAGTCTAATGAGGAGAAATTATGGATACTAACATCTTGTTCTTGACAGTAGGGCAAGCTATATGTTAAGGAACCACTTTATGACTGGCACTCTAATGTCAGAAGAAACATTCAATAAAGTATTAAAAATGAGGCAAGAGATGGTGATTACCTTATATGATTTCCTGTGCCCAATAATTTTAACCACCCAAATTTCAAGGAGAATGGGACATCCAGAAGGGACGAGAGAGAGAAATTCCATTTTCCAGTTTTATGCATATGTGAAATAAAACTGCTAAATTGATATAAGTATGAAATAAAACTGCTACCTCTGTGCAAAATGTAGCTCACCTAAACCTACTTCTATTGGCACAACATATCTGCTGATCAAAATGTCTTTGATTTTTACAAAGCTGAGTAAGGTTAATTCCTTACTGGAGGTTGAATCCTAGAAGAACATTTAAGTGCAGCTCCCAGAAGACCTCGCTAGTGTTATATCACCCAAATCAGATCTTTAACACTTAACAAGACTTGCCTTGGGAGAAATAAGGACAAGCAAATCTAGTCTCACCGGTGAGCTTATTCCAGACAGAAATGTGTAATGAATTAATCATACAAGCAAACTCTTGTACCTCAGCTGGAATGGAATACTGTTTTTGTCTTAAAAGGATGCCACAATCCCTATGGGACTTCCAAGCTATTAATGTCTCTACTCACAAATGATGTTCAGTGTTCTAATGGGGTATGGAAAATGCCAAAGCAACTCCTCTCAAGAGAGGCAAGGCCAGAAATGAAAATATTTGCAAAACAATAAAGCCACAGGAAACCAAACCTTTTTCTAAGCTGTCAAGCAAAGAAATAAGAAACAAAACAGCTTGGTGAAAGCAAGTGGCCCTTTGCTGAGAGAAGAGCCCCTGACAGCTGCTCTTTGCCTAAAGAACTCAGTGCTCTCAGAATGCCAATTAAGACATGGGGAGGACGGATAATTGACTGGAGACCCCAAAATATGAATCCATCTGTTTAAACTTGTCATGCCATGTACAAAATAGGTTTCTAGTAGTGCACAGTATTTTCTTTACAGTTACTATAATACAGTGCAAAACTGTTGCTATCAAGAAGATGTATAGTGCCAGAAAGTAAAATAAACCCTTTGGCCATTATCTGCTGATTTTTTTCAGAGAGACTCAGTGAAAACTCTTGTTCTCCACCTCATTCACCCCTCCTCTCTGTCTCCTTTGAGGAGTCCCATAGCTGTTCACAGCTGGGATCTCTGGCACAGAGATGCGAGGCCTCTTGCCCAGCCTTGTATAAGGAGGTCACTGGCAGGACCAGAGCAGATCCTGCAGAAACCAGTGCTATGTCAATTACCTTTCTGATGTCTATTTTCTGTAGCAAAGTACCTCTAGCATTTATGTTCTCAAGCCACTTATCTGGTGGCTATCCTCTGGAGATCCATCTGAAAGGAGATACCATTTTTACTAAGCATGTATATTAGAGAAACCATAGACAAGAATGCTAAGTGTGAGAATAGAGCTTGTAAAAGCCAGTGACTAAATAGACTGTTTTACCCTCGATTCCTCTGGTTTATGCCAATTTAAACAGTTTCACAGGGACTTTTAACCATTCTTTGAGATCTCTGAGCTCAGCAGGCTCTGCAGAACTGTTCCACCCAGTTCTCTGCCTTGGTCTTAGTTTAACTGATAACATGGGAAGGAGATGTGTGTGTCAGTACACAATCAGGCACTCTGGACTCTGAGAAGGCACTCCACCTCTGTGTGGTCCACGGAGGACTGGGAAAGAGAGAGGGTTCATGAAATGGTTTCCACTAAAATCTCAGATCATCCTGGATTAGGGGAACTGGACAGATATGGGGATTTGGTTTTTGTGCTGTGAATCCATCAGTAAGGGGAATGCTGGTCACCTGGGCAAAACAGAATGAGCCATTTGCTTATGGTTCCATTGACCAGGGGAATGTAGACATAGGGGTGGAAATGCTTGGGCTATTTTGTCATGGCTTCATTGGTCAGGGGAATGCAGGCACCTGCATTGCATAGCCTGGGCAATCTGCCCACAGCTCTATCAAACAAGGAACTGTGGGCATCTCTGATCCCACCAAGCAGGGCTGCTTGCAGCTTTGTAAGTAGCTGACCATATAAGAGAAGACAATTAAAAGCAAAAAAAGAATAGAGCTTACCAAATAGAAAACACTGTGGACAGGTGGGAGAGGTACCTGAGTTCTCTGTGAAGCCTGCCAGCTGATCCTGTTAATTAAGGGGATTTCTCTTCCCATGTGCCATCAACATACAACAGAGCTATCTCCTAGGCATATACCACAAGCTCTTTTGTGGCTTCTGCAAGCGAAAAGGAGCAAAAGTACAAAATGCTACAAGTATTTAAACAGATCAGTTAACCAGGAAGAAAGAAAAAGAAAAAGAAAAACTGAGAGAGAGAAAGAAAGAGGGAATCCCTATGGAAACAAAGATTTCACATGGCTAATACTAAGAGAGTGAGTCAGACAGATACTGTGACCACTTATAAAGCAGGGCTACAGAATCCCAAGGGCAAGTCCCGCTGCCATGATGGAAAAGCTCAAGCAGAGGAGAAAACAACTGTCAAATTGGAGTTAGCACATCTAAGCCTGGAAACAGTGCTAACAGTTCTCTGTTTTGCTGGCAAGGACTGCGGTGCAGCCCTCCACTATCAACCTTTCCCAAAAGAAACAGAAACAAGCACACCCTGAGAGACAGAGAAGACAGAGAAGGATAGAGTGGTGATGAGCTAAAATACAACAGTCACTGTTAAACACCAAATTAGAACTGTGATGCTCAAAACCCAACTGTTGCTGCTCTGGAGAACTATCAAACAGCAAAAATGCTGTGACAAAAGTGTAACAACCTACAGACAGCCAGCAGGCACCAAGCACCTTGGGTGCTGTGAACTCACTGCTCTGTAGCTGTTTCTAAGGAGCAAACCACCTGGCTTTGTTTGCACACAGGGTTCTCTCAGTGCTCACTCACCCTAAGCTGAGCTGTGTTTCCAGCATAGTTCAAGTGACCGAGTAAAAAGTCTGATCACAGTTTCCACTTCTTTCACAGATTAGTGCCTTAGTTTACCTGACTCTAGAACTCATGCTAAAGCCATGCTGCTAAAATGGTTTCAGAAATTGGGATGGCATTTAACACTGCAGTTATGCCAATAAACCTTGGATTTCTCTGAGTGACACTGTTGTCACTTGGCTCAGAAACATAATGAAGTGGACTTATCTTGTCCCTTGACATATTGGCTGAACTGCAAGAAGTGACAGGGCTCAGTAACCCCAGGGAGTGATGTTTAAATGAAGGCTTCTCCCATCTCACACCTGAGATGGCATGAAAGCAGGGACACAGTCACTTGCTGAGGCTTGGCCAGCTGGTGGTAACTCAGCTGTGATGCTTTGGGATCAGCCACAGCCCCACAACTGCTTATGCAGAGTCTTCTAAATAGGAACTATTGCTTTTTCCTGAAGATCATCTTGGGACATTTGCTGTGTATGCAGAGTCCTGTATGTGTTCTGGGATGTGAACCTTGTCTCTTTCAGGTGATTTATCGTGCCTTAAGTCCGGCTAACAGGATTGAAGACCCTTACAGTCCTGAGGCTCAGGATCTCCTGAAGCTCACCAACCTCCGCCTGCTTCTGTTAAAAAGACAGGAATGTCCATGCCATGGCTCAGGAGTGGTAGAGAAACCCCAGAGATTCGCCCACTATGCTATTTATGACCTGATCGTCCGGGGAAGCTGCTTTTGCAATGGGCATGCAGAGGAATGTGAGCTTGCCAACAGGACGGGAGTCATGGAGAACATGGTGAGTTCCAGACATTTACCAGCTTCCTAGACTTGCTACTTGCTTCTGTTGCCTCAGCCTAAATGTTTATTTTGTGTGTGATGCTGTCTCAGCCTCCCTAAGCCTATCCAAAAAAAGGGCAGCACAGTCAATCCACATTAGTGAAACCTACACCACTCCGGGAAAATATTTTCTATACTCCTTTCTACAGTTTCATGCATAATAACTGCATTGCTAAAAACTCTGGACCTCAAGATAGCTATAAATTGAAAGTGGCCTTTGTCATTGGAACAGAGATTCAACCCCAAATACAGTGAATGAAATCTCCTATGCCTGCACAGAACTGAACTACTATCTTTGATGCAAAGTCTGCCCTGAGCATAATTTCAGCCTCAGATCTCAGATTTTCTGAGTTTGTGAGACATGAGCAGTTCTGTCATACTTAGGGTTTCAGCCGTCACTTTTAGGCTTTCAACCTTCTGTGTTCTTGTTACTTTCATAACAGAGACAACAGTGTTCAGGATGTGAAAATAATTTCCACTCCCCTACTCTCTTATCCATGCATCTTTAAATGAGTTAGAATTTTTTTAAAAAAAAAGCCAAACCTTGTAGTAAAATTGTATCTGTAATACTTGGAGTATCCCTACCCTGTTCAGACTTTTATCTGCATTTGACTCAGGATGTGCACAAGAGGAGTTGAGTGTGAATGCAAACTCAGACAGTGAAATTCAGAAGGAATGACTGATGACTCCTTTTTGATTTAGCTGCAAGCATTGTGTAGAGAAGTGTAATAAAAGTTATGGGGAGGTTTAATCTAATCAAATATCTAGACACATACATCAGAGACGGAATTCAAGCCACTTTAAACTAGTCAATAAATATCTCTCCTGGATCCAGAAGTCTCTGTCTCTGTATTGGGTTTTGAAAACCCAAATAACCCTTAGAATTCTAGTCCCTGGTACACTCTGACATAAAAGACTCAAGAAAAACATCCTAAGCTAATTTCTGTCCCTTTAGATATAAGGTACACTTGACATTTTGGCTTATGTTATTTTGGAATGTGCATTCATTGTCTTCCTTTCAACTTTTCTAGGTCCAGAGGTAGATATTGTAAGATAATTAGGACTGTATGACTTTCAAATAATTTCTGAATCTGTACCATCTGTGGTATAAATCCAAGATTCAGCTACACTATGTGATACTATCAGATTCAAACAATATAGACTCACTTAAATCATAACTGTGTGGAGAAAAGCTGTTTAAAGAGTGCATCATCCTTACTGCAAACTGTTAAATATACACATAGTGAAATCAAATAGATGAATAACACACTAAGTGAATGCAGCTGGTAGAAAAATAAACATTCTGCCCATCAGAAAAGGGAAACACAATATTGTGTATGTTACTAGCATAACCACTGTAAACTATGACTGGATATTTTTCCCACTGGTCACAAGGGAATAGAATCTTTTTGTGCCATCAATGACTTCACGGGGCAGAAGGTGAAATAGTTTTGATGAAATTCACTTCATGAGTGACTCATGTCCCAGGAGAGAGAGGGTGGATGCAGCACATGATTCACACAGATATTATCAAGTCTTTGTCTAAGCAAGGATTCAAACACAGCTGTGCAAAAAATAAGAAAAGCCTTCTGTAATTTTAACTGCCTCTAGAATCCTAGAAGAGGCCTGGAAAAGACCACAAGTGGGCTGGTTTGTGTCCTCACATAAATGTATGATCAAGCACACCTAAACCATTCACTAGTGAACACTTGTGGAATGAGATTTTCCTGACAAAGTACATTCAAGCTCTTCTTTAGTGCCCACCTAAATAATCTCTGCTGCAAATTAAGGTGATTCCTTCTTGTCCCCTCCTCCCCAATGACGAAAGTGAGCAGTTGATCCTCCTTCTGCAGATATGATTGAAAGGTTTTTACCATATCCTTCCTTAGGTTCTATTTTTTGTACTAACCAGAGAAGTGTGAAACCCTAGGTGGTAAAAACTTAAAATTCTACTCCCAGGTCACACAAGCCTGGAGTAAAGATGATCATGTTACTGTGCTCATCTTTTCTGTGCTTTAGACATTACAACCTAAGTCTTTCTCAAATACAAAAGAAAACCCACTCCTGGAAGATCCAGGTCTCTGGATCCTTTTATATTTTATCTAATACTTACCAATGATGCTCTTGCAGTGGTGATGGGAGAGTTCACATAGGTCCAGATCTCAGGGTTTGGTTTACACAGCCAGCATGAGGGAGTTTATGTAAGTGTGTAACTTCCTGGCTTGCAGTTCAGTAATCTCCTTGCCTACAAGCAGGAGGAAAAAAGCCTTTGCTGTTGAATACCAATGATACAGTTCCTATCAGCCAAACTACACTGCAAAAAAATCTTTGCCATTTTGCAATTTCTTGGCAGAGGAAAGGTGCTCTGCTTTCAGTCACATGGTAATGGTGACCCACACAAAACAGGGTGTGGAAAAGATGTTACAAACAAGGCACATCCAGAAATAATCTGATTCAATCCACAGGCCACATCTAAAGGTACACACAGGCAGAACAAGTCCCAAGACACAGAGTTTTAATTGTGAGTGGTGTGGATGATGTCACAGATTGAAGGCAGAGCAGCTTTATGTTTCCTGGGCTGCTATTAGGTAATTAAATAAAATGCTGCAAAAAATAAAGACCACCACGGAAAGTCTTAAGTAATATGAGTTTCAGCCTCTTAATTGATCATAGTCCTCCTATGATGTGTTTATCTTCTGTAGTTAACAAAAACAAAACCAATTTCATGTAGAAAACAACTGTAATTGTTTGACATGGGATAGGCCCAAAATCTGAGATCATTCTGCACTTGGGTCTTAGAAAATGCATTATTAAGTTGTAAGTCTGCTCTCCTTACTCTGAGAGAAATGTCTTCCATTTTAATACTACTAAGACTGCTAAATTGATACTGCATGGAGGCTAAATAATGGAGAAAATTAAAGCAAATTTCTTGATGCTTTTGAACCAATACTTTTCAGCACTATTTTGGAGGGACTGGATGATCTATGGGTATTAGATGATCTATCAATGATGAGTTTATCTGTCACTTCAGTCATGGCAACCTATTCAGCTTCTGGCTTCTCCACTGAGGCTGCCAATAAGAAATGCAGCTCTGGGAGAAAAAATGTCACAGATGCCACAGTGTCATAGCAACAAATGGATACAAGAAAACTGCAGATTGTAAACCAAACGTCCAAATGGTGCATCATTCCTCATAGCTTGAAATCCTACGTTGTTTCATGCATATTTCTAGTCATAAGTTTGTGAAAATACAGTGAGATTCAAAATAGGCTCATGGGATCCAGTGAAAAAATTATCTGACTTCTTATTTTGGCAGCAAAACAGTAATAATTACTCTTTCTGTGGGCCTTTTTTTTTTTTAAACAAGCCATGAACCCACTTCAACACAACTTATCTAGATGGCATTTCCTGTAGGAACTACTGAGAATATCATGTTGGATAGGAGGAAAACTTTGAGAAATTAGGATGGGAGCTGTAAATAGGCAAGAAATTTCAGGACAAACATATCTTGAATGTGGGGTTTGTTGCTATTGACAGTGATGTTTTCTTGGCTTCCTCAGACCAAAAAGAAAGGAGACACAGAGATGTCATTCCTCACCCAACTTCAATAGCTTCTTAAGGTAGCTAAGGGCAGTATTCTCTTTTCTGAATATAACAGCCTGCATTTTTCAAACTCTTACAAATACTTCCTCGGTCAATAAAGGAAATTATTGAGATAGTATTTTGCCAGAGAAACTAGAGAAGCTTTTTGTTTTTAAATGGGGGGCATCAATATGCTGTTATAACTGCCAGGACCCAGCCAGCTGAATGCATCTAGTCTTGTTCTATGGTTGGATGCAACAGAACATAATCCTGTCCAAGGTATTGACACTGCAGGATGTACAAAGTTATGTGTGTCTCCACATAGCTGTCAAGTTTAGGATCTGCTTTGATGACCCATTTTAGCTGAGTCCAGAGGTGCTTCCAGAACAAAGTTTACAAAGCAGAAAGTGCACATGGACAGAACATAGAATCTAGACCAAAGTCCTTCTTGTTTGCCAAACATTTCACAATGCTCTTTCTAGCCCGTGAGAAGTAAGTATGGAAAGAGGAAAGCAAATGTGGATTAAAATGTTTTTGTATAAAGCATTAGGGTTTTTATTTTTACTTGTTAATTGTTGGTACCTACACTGCCAGGAAATTCTTACAAGTGGCCTCGGATGTTTCTTTTGCTTCTTTATCCTGTTTACAGAGACAAACTAGACTCCCTGTGGGCCTGATCCTCCACAATGAAGCAAATGGAAAGTTTTCCACTTACTTCAAAGGGAGCAGGATCTGGTTCTAAGTAGGATTCCTTGTTTGGCATAATGAAGGTTACATAAGGTAAAACCTGCTTTTTCACATCAATTTTCTAGGTGACCAGGCTATGGTAACCCCTGAAAATATTATCTACCTCCTCTTCAGATATCTTGTGCAGTTCTATTCATAAGCCCCAGCTAAGTTTTCACATTATCTGATTCCAGCTGTGCCCAGAACTCAGAGATGCAAGACATGCCATTCACTTTCAGGAGGTTTGAACAGTGGTATTTACTCATTATGCTGTGATTCAGACATTCACTTCTTAAAATACTGAGTCTCATTTTCCTTGCTGCTTCCTCCATTCTTAAGACACTCACCAAGAGCTGGTGACCTGCTGCAATTCAGATGCTGCATTTCAGCCTGACAGCTGTTTATCATGTGCAATTTGTTACAGATTGATAATGGAGTTACTGGCACCTCAGGCAAAAATAAGCTTGCCCCCAAAATCAGTAATAATCAAGGTAGAATTCAGAAAGAAAACAATAAGAAAGCAGAATGAAATATGGACTGAGGGGCAGCCAGGTGTGTGTAAAGCCTGAGGGAGGTGAATTCAGGCAGAGGGTGGAGCTGTGTCTTGAAACTGTCACAGGCTGAGTGATATCCCCTCACATGAAACATGAAAACATGAATTTTGTACCCCTTCCTGTCTATTTATCCTGTTTATCTCTTGTTACTGTTGAAAAAAGTTCTTAGGGATGTCAGTCTGAATACTCAGCTAAACACTATCACTGATTTTTCTCCACCATTACCAGTTCAGTGAATTTGGAACCAGCAGCAGCTCATTCACTCACTCACTGCTATGGAGATCAAAACCTGTATGGGCTCAGGTGGCTCTGCCACAAGTGTCTACAGCTCTACTTATCCTTCAAGTTCCTGCAGATGTAATTTGCCAAAATCACCAAGTATGAGCCAGAAACTCAGTTCCCTCAGAAAACACCCATATGTGTACTAGTTTTCAGACATATACACGTGTTAGACCTTTTTCCACAAAACAGGAAGTGAGAGAGGAAAATAATGGCTTTTCTCATTCCTCATTAGAGCAGGAATTTGAGCTGTCCATCTTCCCACAGCAGGCACTATAATCTGGGACTTCCTCCCAAATCACTGATTCTCTCTGCGACTTTGAAAAAGTTGAAGGAAATTTTTAGTTTGGCCTCTTGTAAGTTGTATGTGCTCTCCTTAGGACTTGATATTGAAGGATTTCTTATAAATCTGCATGGATATGTCTTTTCATTGGAGAGACCACAGAGCCCATTTGAACTGTAAGAGAAGCAAAGCAGAATAGCAGACACTCTTTCATTTACCCAAGCAAAATGACCCAGGAAGAGTCACTTTACTACAAGCAGGTAAGGGATAGCCTCTGATGTCATTGAAAACTGCTGTATCCCAAATTTCTCTGATGACATTGCAGCATGAATACAGAGTCCAAAGGCAAACATTTTTTCCAAATCAGCAGCAGTTGCTCTGACCTGGAAGGCTTCCAAATTTAACCTTCATACATTAGGAAAAAAGCCCCCAAACAGACTGAGAGTAGCCCAGGAGGAGGAGCAACAACCACAGTGTTTACTGAAAGGACAATAGGTAAAGAAACTAAATGGGCAGAGAGAAAGTGAGAGGCTTCAGGTATTTATACAAAGCTGAACAGAGTTTAGAAAAATTTAAAAACTGCAGGACAAAGAGGTGGAAAACTTTCACTCACTTTCTAAACTGTGGATCAGAATTCAGGTGAAGCAGCTTTGTGCAGTCAAAGGTGACTAAGTATCATGTAATTTCTTGGAATGTTGCATGAAAACAGGATATAGTTCTACACTATGTGCTATAAATCCACCCGAAGTTACAGAGCTCTGTGGAAGAACTACTGGATGAAATTCATGGCTTAGTATAGCAGGTCAAGCTAAATGATTGGAACTGATCATCCTGACATTAAAATCCACAAAGCTGTAACCTCCTCTATGTCCTGATTCAAAGCTGCTCAGGGGGTTGATGTATAAATCAAAGCCTTTGGCAACAACACCAGACTTGTAACAGCATGACTGTACTGTGAGACAGATGAGGGAATTAATCCAGATTAAAAATACTAGTGCCAAGGGAAAAAACCCCTTGGTTTAGCTTTTTTCCAAACATGGTTTGGTTTTACAGCCCAATTTATACACGACTCAGGGAATGATGTAGGTGATAGCATAGAAAGAAGTAGTGAGGAAATGTCTCAAATTGAGATTACCCCAAAAAAGTTTACATCATGAAGCCACAGTCCAAGAACACAGCTGCTATACCAAAATACAAAAGTAGAACTTGCTTTCACACGGCCATTAAAGCCAGTATGATGGTGATTGGGTACAGCAAAATATTTGTGTTCCTTTCCTGGACTAATAATATCCCCTAAATTCAGGTATGTCAGTTTATAAACCTCTACCCTTTGCAAAATTGATTAGAAACCTTGAAGCATGATGAAGCTAGAATATTAGCATTTAAAGCAACAGTTTTCATTTTTCAAAGCTGACAGCCTGCATTAGTGACAGGAGCAACCCCAACTGAATGCACTTGGAGAGCAAGACTGCAAGAACACAAACTGTCCCAGGTGATGCACACGGGACTTCAGACTCGTATTATGAAATAGGAAGGTTTACACAATCATACAATCTGCCTGCCTGCATCTTTTTTCTCAGATCCATTCCCCACAATAACTTTGGAAGACACCATCCAGTTTCAAAAAAATTTGTCAGAGCAACTGAACTCTCAATACAATGAATGGGAAAGAGACTATACAGTTATCAGAGTAACGAGGAAAAGCAGATGAAGGGAGGCATCATAAAAATAAATTTCATAATGTATCCAAAGTACTCAAATATTGCAGAAATAAGCACAGTGTAGAAGTCCATACAGGCCTAAACACTTTTGTATCTAAGGATCAGGATATGTCAAGTGATGCAGTGTTACCTATGGAACAAAGGATAAAGTGAAATATAGCGAGACAGAAATCCCCTGGATCTCAATTTTTCAGCTGCTGTACCAATACATTTATATGCATTCATGTAAATCAGCGTCATAAACTACTCAGGCTTTAGCTAAAAACTGGCTGGTTTCCTAACTGGCGGCATGGATCTTGCCTCTGTTGCTCACACCTTGATTTCAAGCTTCCTCCACCTGGACTGCCAGCTCCAAATGCAGAAAGCTGAAGTATTTTTTACCTCTGGTGCCTCCTTGTAGTCAGATATCCTAAAGATTCCAATGACATTAATCCAGTGGCAACCAAAGTGTTATTATCAGTGTCCTGAGGGCACTAATAGAACTTTAACAGCCCTGACCAGCCCCACCTGGGACTCTTACCTGTGCTCTCTGTCCATTGGCTTGGGGATTCTATTTAAGCTCAGCCCTGGGCTCTTACTGTGTGTTTGAGCTGTGTTTTGGATGTGCCTGTTTGTATCCCTGCTTCTGGCCCTGCTTCCTGGGGGGATGCTGGGGCTCTGCTCTAGGTTTGTGCCTTCTCTCATGGTGCCCCCTTTGCACCCTCCCCTGGCATGTGCTGTAGCTTGTCTCTCATCCTGCCCTCTGAATGGCCTTTGTATCCATGTTGTGTCTTTCTTGGCCTGTCTCTTGCTGCTCCTGAATTATCCTAGTCCCTTTCCTTTTTGTTTCTGGGCTGTCAGTGGACTGCAGTGCCAGCTCCCTGCTCTGCCCACAGTGCTTGGGATGATTCCCCCCTCAGTAAGGGCACAGCCTTTGTTGTTGAAAACCTCAACTTGCAGCTCTTTGGGCCTTAAAGAGCAACTGGTCCTTGTTGCTTCCTGACAATCCTCTACTTATTAATCATCATTATTGCCATGTAAATCTGACCCTGCTTTCTAGGGCATAGAAAAGTGTCAGCATAGTTCCCCTGGATCTGTACTTGTCTGATTATCTTCTCTTCCTTGGCATGATATTTGTCTTCCAGTGAGATCCAGTCCATCCTGAGATCTTGCATTTGGTAGAGATTGCAATTTTCTAGCTTTTGGTCACACTTTGGTGAGGGAAATGCACACTTGTTTCAGCAGTGAATAACAACTAAGGGACACACCTGCTCTCTTTGTGTTGGTGTTGAGTGTGACTCTCACATTCTCCTGTCCCTAAGCAGATATCCCATTTCCTATTTTATCTCACAGTTTCCTGTATTTCATTCTTGTTCCTTCCTGGATTTTAGTCTCTGGCTGCCTCTCCTATCTCTTCCTCTCTAACAGAACAAATTGCCTCCTTACTCACAGCCACATCACCTACCCTTATTTCAGCCCACACTTAAACATAACAGGTCTCTTCCACAGCTTTTCCTGCATTAACCAGTCTTTCTGTGATGGCCACTTACATCCATTAATCACTTTCCTTGCATGTTTGGTGTGAGCTGTTAATCTCTGCTCTCTTCTCCTGTCCAAATCCTTTCTGTAATTCATTGTCACCTCATGTTGCACTCTCTTCTGCAGCTGTTTCACCTATGAATGCTACATGAGGTTACTCTCCATGGAAAAAATAATTCCTTGATTCCCATGCCCAGACAACCCATGGCAGACTACTTTCTCTTTCATTTTCCTTTACCTCTGTACTAATACCAATCAATTCTCTTTGCCTTGTTCTTAAACCTATACAAAAAAGGTTAGTACCCAAATCTAACACTTTTTAAAAGAAGTTCCATGCCAGCTTCCCTGTTTCCCTGTGCCTGCTCAATGGCTCTCCTGCTGACTGTCTACTTGGCTTTTCAGCCCTTTTGTCTAAACCAGTTATCCTTCCACATGTATTTGGTAGCTGTTCCATAGCAGGGATCACAGGTAGGAAACTTCTTCTCTGTCCTGCTCACAACATGCAACAAACTACAGTTCACAATGAACCAGTGGGCAGTGAGCAAACTAACACATCTACTTTCCAAGGAATAACTCGACCCTTCCTTTCCTCTCTCACTGAATTTTCCTGTTTATTTTTCTGAATAATTGTTCGTAAGTGTTCACACCATCTGTGCTGCGCACTGTAAGCGCAGGGTCCTGTGGAATAATGAATATTTGATCATGTCATTCAAGGCTAAAACAAGATTGCATGGTTTAATTCTGCCATTTCCCAACTGCACAGTCTCAGCATTTTTCATATAATTTTTTTAATATAGTGAATACACAGCTTTTGTATATATTTCTAAAAAATCAAATGGGCTAACTTACAGATTTTGCATAGAAATACATTTCAAGAAGCATTTCCTAGGAAGTGAAGAGAGCCAGGATTTTGTTCTGCTCTATTTTAGAATGAGCTTTAAAGTTCAGGTGGAGTCTGGAGACGTTCAAATCTATAGTTCTGGGTCAGGTTCATTTTTACCTTTTCTCTGTTCTCTGGCTTCTGAAGAACGGCCCCTATGACCACAGGAGAGAACTTAAAGCCTGAAATGTCACACCCAAACAGGGAAAAGCACAACGCTGTTGTATTAGTATTTCCGCCTTTGTCTCTGAATTTCTCATCCCATTTAGTGCCTTGAAGGTGGGTGGGTTCCTAGTGCGGGGTCCGAGAGGCCCCACGCAGGTGCAACGCGCCGTGTCCCCCGGGGTGCTGGCGTGGGCTCTGAGCTCTGTGCTCAGTGTGCCGTGAGGAGCCAGCGACCCTGCCAGCTGGCCATGGAGGGCGATGGCATCAGCTGCAGCCGATCCCTCTGCTTGCTACATCACATTTCTGCTCGGGGAGGATTAGAAACCAGGGCAGCAGAGAGCAAATTGCTGCAGGCACATGAGTTTGGGGGCAGGGGAGCACGTCCACACTACCGCTCTTTTGGACGCCTCTCTCCTGATCCCGAGCAACCTGCTCTGTCAGATGGGGAAAAGGGGGGACTGCAGGGAGAGCCTGACTTTCAGGAAAGGCCATGGAAAAACATAACTCATGCTCATGGTGAGATTAAAGGATTAAAGGTAATTCACACCCCAGTCAAAATGAAATTTCAGTCTTGGTTTTTGTGTTCATGTGCAGTGGGCAGAGCTGTGCTGAGCTCAGGATCCTCAGCAGGCCATGGAGGGACAGGGGTCTAATCCCTGATTTCTGTGCATTTCCTGCTCTAGACAAGTGTCTCCTGGCATAATAGCAGCTGTTCTTGTGATAAATGTAGAACATGACTTATGGTACTACCCTTCCCTTTCTCTCACACATTATACTTGATATTTTCTCAAAAAAATTTGTCTGTGAAATCCTTTCTCTGAGGCTTTGCAAACAGATATTGGAATACTATTTCTTTACTAAAGAGAAACCCAAATAAAAACAAGCAACAACATAAAAATCGTCCTGTAAGGCCCTTCTTAGGTGTGGCTTGATATTACACAATCTGTCTGCTTTATTCCTGGTGTGTAAAATGACTTGAGAGCAGACGTAGTTTCAACAGTAACTTTCTCTTTGAAGGCTGGAGTAGCTCAGTTTCTAAGTTCTGGTTTCTGGTGTGAATACCTTCTTCCAAATCTGATATGTATTTGAGTATTTCCATGACTTAAAATCACTATTGTGTTCCAATGAAGGCAGGTAAGTACAAAGGAAGCAAGTTCTTTCTTCACGTAATTTTTCACACAAATAGTCAGAGAGAATTATTCAGCCAGTCTTAGTCAAGACCTTTTGCACTTTGTTTGCACATCAAATATTATGTATTGTTTTCTAGCTTCGATGGGTTTATATACTTAAGCCCCATTCTTCAGCCAGCTTTTGCTCATTTTTGTTGAACGTCTTCTAACTCTTCATTTATCTGGTAGTAAGATGTTCAAAACTGAACACAGCATTGCAGGTACAATTTTCTGTCCATGTGGAGTTACAGTGCTCTTACTTCCATAGCCCAAAATTTTACTGGGCCTTTTCTACTAATCTAATTTATATTTATTCATATGTAAGTTGGCAGGCTGGTACCTATTGTACCTAAGTTAAAACATCAGTGCTTTCCTCATAGAATGTGTGGTTTTTGGTTAGTAATTCGTGGTAATTTCACTTCCCTATATTTACACTCTCTTCCAGACCAGTGTTAATGTCAAATAAGACAGAGCCCAGCATCCTCTGTCAGCCTGTGCTCTCCTGTAACTTGGCTCTGCTAGCCCAGAGTGTATTTGATACTCTTTGCATGCTCTTGCCCTGAACTTGTAAATCAAAATAAGACCTGTTAGCTTACCCAATTTAGGGTCTAAAGGTTGTTCATCGATGCAGTAGTTAAATAGTCAACTGAGAGTTAAATTGTTGCTGTGTGCATTTTGTAAGATACAGGAAAAATTCCACATCATTAATAACTGTGAGAAGAGAGAGCTACACATTTTAGCTCCAGGCTCTGAGGGTTTCCTAAGAGAGCCAGGCAGCTGTGTGGGAATTGTGCAGAAGTCCCACCTCATCATGGGGCTGCTGGAGACTCCACCTGTCCTGTAGCTATTTGACTGTACTCTCTTTTCCCTGACAGGTCCATGGGAAGTGTGTGTGCAGACACAACACGGCAGGGGACCACTGTGAGAAATGTGCTCCACTGTACAATGACCAGCCTTGGAAGCCAGGAGATGGGAAAACAGGGGCACCAAATGAATGCAGAAGTAAGTGGAAGGGAATTTACTGACCCAGGCTCTCAGGATGAGCACTAACCATGCCAGCAGGCAAAGCTCCCTCACAACTTCTGTGATTTGCAGTAATGGTGCCATTACAGAAATTGGGGATAAATTTCTGGTCATGGATGGAGAATTTCAGTGTGCAGGTCGTTCTTCTGCATTGGGGCTATTGGAGAGTGGAATTTACAAGCCAGAAATTTGGTTTTTGTGCAGCTACATCCCCTCACATTCCCAGTTCTAGCAGGGTTTAAAATACTGCCAGATTGGTTTGGAAAATGATGCCATGATTACTGTGTCAGTTATAAAAGCCTGAAGGCCTTTCTCTTGTCCTCACCAGAGTGTCGCTGCCACGACCACGCCGAGAGCTGCCACTTCGATCTGAGCGTTTGGTTGGCCTCGGGGAAGCGCAGTGGGGGAGTCTGTGACAACTGCAAGCACAACACTGAGGGACATCGGTGCCAGAGGTGCAAACCAGGCTTTTACCGAGACAGAGGGAAACCCATGTCTTCTCCAGAGGTCTGCAAACGTAAGTGACCGTGTTACATGAGGTGAAAAATGAACGGTGGAAGAATCATTAAAAGAACAAAATAATTTCTATAGAATCAGTGACTCCTATAGAGGTAACTCATGAGTATTACTATAATTTCCTTGTATTCTTTTCCTAAACTACAAGGGGTTTTAATCAAAGGTGATCATCCTGATTTTTTTGTGTCTATTTGTCCCCATGTTATGACACATTTTTGTGATAACTGATTCAGTTCTCCAAATGCACTGCCTCCTGGGGAAAGGTACATTCTTCTTGTGCTTGGTTTTAAATTAATATGGTTCCTTTTCTCTTGAGGCACATTTTATTTACCTGGGGGTTTCTTCTGTACCTTTCAAGACTGTGTGAGCCTATGTGCAAGCCATTGTTAAATTCCATTCGATTGTGCAACATCTGTGCACATAAGTACATATAGTGGATGCAGAAGATGCAGGAGGCCTGGGACTGTGCATATTCACTTGGGAAAAAATACACTGGAACTCAGTCAGACTTATCTCCAGACTTTACAGCTGTGTTATGGGGTGCTCTGCCCAAATTAATTGCATCATTAACACTTCAGCAGAATGTGTTAGGGTGTGTCTCGGGCACAGAGGCACTAATGGCTGCACACAGAGGATGTACAACCTCTGGATTGAGATAGTTTGCACCCAGCCAGTCTGGCAAACAGCCCAAATCTCCCTCACTTAAAGTAAACATTTCTTGAGTATCCTGCCAGGCTTCACACATCTGATTCTATCTCACATCTATTTGAGAGGTTGCTATTTCCAGCACTATACCTAATTTCATTTTTTCCTTCAGATAGTTTTCCTTCCCCATAGCTCAGATATTAGTTGCCAGCACAGAGAACTTCATTCTCTGTTATCTGACCTCTTGCTCACTGACATCATAAGCTTTTGAAGCTTTTCTGACCCTTTTAAGGTTCTTCAACATGGCTCCTCTTAAACACTCGGGTTACTCCTCTCCCTAGGACTGTGTGTCCTGTGATATTGCTTAAACTTTCTGTGCCCAACGTGTGCAATGTTTCTGTTCTTTTGCATTCTTCCCACTGGAACTTGGTGACAGCAGACTGCTTCCACACCACCTTTTCTTCTCATTTTCACAATGTTCATCACAGAACATGGATCAGCAGACAGGGCAGAGGGTGAGCTCATCTGGCTCACCCTGTATCCTGTAGTGTTCTACGGTGGCCCCTTCCTAGTTCTGTTTCTACTCTGAGCAGATTTGCTCCAGGGAAATACTGTAATGACCCCAAATTGTTGTGCCAGAAAATTAGCTTTCAGTCTCATAGCACCTGAAGGAATCTGTGTATGAATGCTTGTACTGAGCAGCAGGGAGATGGTGCAGTAACCAGCATCATGTGTAATACTAGATAACTGCAAAAGTCAAGGAGCACTGGAGAGCAGCAAAGAGGAAAAAACATTGTTTGAAAATACAGCCTATCTGTGTGGAAACCCTAGAACAGTTTGCCTAGATGAAATCAGACCTTGACTCTACCTCTGCCTCTCTTGTCTGGTCTGGTTACAGGTGTCTCAGCAACCCCTGCCAATACTCTGCATAGCAAAAGAAAAACTGTTCAGAAATTTACCTTGCTGAAAGAGCTTTATTCCTGTTGTGCCAGTCAAGCATAACAATGTCCTTTTCACCTGGGAAGGTGCTGCTGCCAGCAGAAGGCCCCCAAATGCAATTGTCTCCACTCTGAGTTGCATGCCCAGGCCTAGAGAGCTGCCATCCTGCTTTAGTCACTGAAAGTTATATGTATTTTCTAGGCTCCTTGTTCTGTCAGTGGAGAAACAGTGGGACCTCTGGGGAATTATTTATTGCAGTCTAAGGTAGATGCCTGAAACAGATGGACTGAATTGCCCTCTAAAGCATGTCTATTTCCCTAAGAGGTACTCTGGATCACTGGCCTGCGCTAGAGTTTCTCTTAGCTGAGGTGAATCTAATGGGTTTGATTCAGCAGTAAAGGTAAGCACAACCCTATCTGTGAGTGACTCAAGTCAATGGGACCTTTCCCAAGGGTGTAAAGGCATTAGGAATGCTTGCCATATCAAGATATAAGGAAAGGCACTGCAGCCCACTTAGCTTTTATAGCAGTTGTGTGCATGATGCTTGTACCTCTCTGGGAATAGAAGGTACTCTGGGTATAACTATAGAGCTCAGAGAAAACTGGGAGGGAGGTGATTAATCTGCGCCTCTTCCCTTTTATTTAAGGCAAAGAAGAGAATTCCCTCAAAAAGATTTGACAAATTGCTTTAATAGATAGTGCTTTGTATGATGGAAGGCCTGATCCCCAAACACTTCCCCACGTGGATTGCAGGCTGTGTGTGTGTACTTCATGCTACACTGCACCTCTGCAGAGAATTTTCAGGGAACACTTCACTACTTTGGTTATTATCAGAGACAGCAAAACCAGAAACACAAATGGAGACAGGCTTTGGTTAGAGCAGACTGACTTTGAGAGAGAGGGTAGTTTTTTCCTCCAGGACCATCATCAGCTGACAGTAAACTGAAAAGCCTCCTGCAAGATGTGCAGGACATTGTCCCTCTCCTCTATCCTTTAGGTTGAAAACCTGCATTGCTAGTAAACCTCATCTGGTGTGGTCTAAGTTGTTCAGGTTGTGTGATCCTAAAACCAACTCTGGTTACTCAGTAAAAAAGTTTCTATTTTGAGCATTGCTTGTATGCTAGACAATTAGGCCACCAGATACATTTTTGTCATACCTCAGCCTGGTGATTATAAATTGAAGAGCTGCCGCTTCTGGATTAGCATGTTTTTTAGGATTTAAGTGTACCAATTCCAAGGCATCATCTCACTTTGAGAAATTCATGCAAACAGTGCCAGACTAACAACAGTAAATGAAAAACCCACCCACTGAGCAAGTGTTGAAAAGTGTTGAAAAGCAGTAATAAACTGCAAACAGCCGACTGAATGGATGTTTTTGGTGAGAGCAACCTAGTGCCCATCTTCCCATTTTGAACTCAGAGGGAAAAAACCCTTCAATGGGAGATGAAAACTTGACCCTTGTGTACAGTAGATACGGAGCTGGGAAAAGAAGTCTGATGGAAAAGCTGAATGAAATGCTGTGCTAATCCCTTTGAGAAAGCACGCTTGAAGAGTGCTCTGCCATCCAGAGCAAAGTCTAGGTTCAGCTGTGACATCCCCCTCAGGCTCCCAGAAAGCTAACAGGACACTGCTCAGGCCCAGAAACAGTCTTTAAGCATTAGTCATAATAATGAATAGCATTCTCTCTTAATCTGCTCTGAAAAAAAAAGTTGTATAACAATTGGATCTCCTGGCACTATCTAAACCACCCTTAGCTGACCCTCCAATTCGAGACTGCAAAGACATTCCCTCGGAAAAAAAACCTGCTGAAATCTGATATGTAAGTGTGAATCTGCTATTCCTTTTTGTCTGCAGAGGTAGCCTGCCTCTGATCCCTTTGCTTTTCCTGTTCCTACCAGCTGGGATGAATGAGAGCCGGGTCACGGACGGAGCCTTGTTTTGACACTGCTTAGATCTATATTAAAAAGAAAAAAAAGGCATAAAAGAGTCCCAGAGCAAGGCACACACCTGCCTGTTATTGGGGGTGACAACACAGGATTAAGTAGTTTGGATATAGACTTGTATGGGAGCTTTGACTCAAAAGCCTAATTGTTTCCTAACCAATGGTTAGAAAAGCTGCTGTATCCTTGGCTCTTTCCTGTGGCTTATTCCAAGGCTTAAGGGATCCTTCTGAAATGGCACCATCTTTTGTACTCACCCTTTGCTTAGCTTAAAAATAATGCAGGCATGTAGACCCATTAAAAAGGGTCTCCAGGAAAACAAGCTTTTTTACTCAAAGAACGAGGCTAGAAAATTAAAATGTGCCCAGATGCACATGCACACACACATGGTCTGAAAGGCTCTGCTTCTCATCCTTTTACTTCTGAGCAGAGGGAGTGAACTTTTAATTCTAATATCACAAAGGCCCCATCACATCTTGGTTCAAAGTCTGTCTTAATCAGCCCTGACCACACACAGAGCTGTCTATCTTATTTCCTTCATTTAAGAAACATCATTGGCAGCGTCAATCCCCACACCTGACATGCTTTAAAAATCACACTGGATTGATCATATACTCCCAAGATGCACATGTATATATTTCAGACTCAAAAGACTTCAGGTTTCCATTTTGCCTGTGTTTTTTTATCAAATAGCCAGTCTGCTCACAGCTATCTCTTATGCAGTATTATTAGACAAAAGTTCAAGGCAATATACCTCAAAGGCCATTGACTTGGAGCATTTGGTATTTTCCTGTAAGTTGGGACCATATTGTTACAACCAGTATTATATTTTACATCTGTGTCTAATTACATGGGGGAGACAGCTGTGCTGAGGGCAGACAGATTTATTACGGACTTGAGTGGAGATTGCAGTATGAATTATTCATTTTTCATTATTTCTTGTCTCCTCCCTTTTACAGTAGTGTCTGACAAAACAAACTTAGTATGGGAGTGAGACTAAAAGGCAAGAGGATGCTTCGTTATACTCTGTGACCCATAGCCAACTCTAAAGTAAAATGCTGTTTTTCACTACACTGCTGTCAAGGGGAGAACCCAAATAAACTGCCCAGCTCTGAGCCAGGACTGTCTGCACACCGTCCCTAACATAATTGATGACGCCTTTGACAAACAAGGCCATTGTCACATTGGCTGCTGTTTTGTTAGACAGGGAGGTGGATGGAGAGAAAATGAGGGTTTGCCAAGAGAAAAGAAGCAAAAATCATTGGGAAAGGGTTGTCAAATATTGGAAAATGTTAAAGGGTGAGGTTTTGGAAACTTGCTTTTATGTTTCGTTAATTGTGAGGTTTATTTGCAAATCCATGGTACTGTTAAACAGATAAAAACCCAGTCATCCACAGCTGCCCCTTCAGCATGTGACATGTGGGCTCTTATTTTAGCAGTTACCTTAGATGCACAACTGGGATTTTGGCCATAATACTCTGGAAGCCAGACAATGTACCCACCCAAGCTGAAATGCTAAATAAACACAGACTGAGTAAAGCGTTTGCAAGCCACTTGTATAACTCATCTGAAAGTGTTGTACATGTATTGATTCAGCTTGCTTTCTGATCCACCAGAAGCTGTCCAAGTTTCTAACTGGAGAATATGTCCCACAGTTCATCTGGGAACATTTTTACTGAACTGTAGCCTCAAAAAAAAAAAAAAAAAAAAAAAAAAAAGGCACTTTTTTTTTCTGCTTCCTCATCAGCTTTCACCAGTGCTGTCAGTCACTGTGCTGTAATATTTTCCCTTAGGGATAGGGTGGGAGAAGCTCTCATCTCCCTGAATCAGGTTCCAGTCTCAGTTGGGGATAGGTAGTCTTGTGATTTACCCATCTGTTAAATGACTTTAACTGATGAAACCTGAAAACTGGAAATAAGGGGGATAAAGACAGACCCAGAGGTTGCAGAAATCTAAGGCATTTTAAACAAAAACTCCACAGGTAGATCCTACATACAGTAATATTACAGTGAAAACAAACCTGGATTCAAGTAAACCCCAATGCTGGCAAACTCTTACTCCTTGTGTCTCAGACCTGTCTGCAGTAAAGGAAGGGTATTCTCCCTCCTTATCCCCAAATCTGTGACATCCATTTTTTTCAGTGACTGACAAACTAAGAGCCTCTTTTTCAGAGTGATACAGTCAGCCCTGCAAAAATGGGGTGGGTGGCGAAATCAAGTTTAGCAGCAAGAAATCAGACCTTGCCTTTGAACCTGTCAGGGCTAATGAGCACTTCAGTGTTATACCTGCTGTCTAGAACTGACAGCACCAGCCCTGGGTTTGCTCCCAAAGTTGAGGCTGCTTTGTGGCAAACAGGAGAGGCTGCTGCCCTCTGCCAGCCCGCCCGTTGTGCCGAGCACATTGCCCATGACAGCACGTGGCTTTTCTGTCCCTAGGCTGTTGTGCTAGTGTCCCTGAACGGGCCAAGATCCATCCACAGCAGTATAATAATATTATTAAAATTATTGGCATAAAGAACACAGGGCATGGGAATAAAAAAATAACTATATGGTAAGCAGATCATAAGAGAAATGCCCTTTAAACAAAATTGCTCGCCCTTCTTCTTGTACTATTTTCAAAAGATATTTTCTTTTCCTGAGTTTCCATTATGAGGTTGCAGGCGAAAGTGAATCTGTCCCTGCTACACTTTAAAGTCATATATTTGCCCCTTTCCCCTTGGATCAGAGTATTCATTTGGTCTCTTATCTGTGAGCTCATGAAGAAAAGTAGTTTGATCAGAAACAATGATGGGCAAACTTCAAAAGCTTTGGAGATCGTGTTTGGTTCAAATGAGCATCCAAAAAGGCTAGCCTCTGATCCAAGCTATCTAAACACCTTGGGTGTCCAACATTCAATTGAAAGTCTCTGTTAAAGCAGGCCTTAGCCACAAGATTTTTATTTCTGCCCTCTTCCAGACGGATGAAATAGAGATGCATAACCTTTTCAGTCTGTTACAAGTAAAAGTCAGGGCATGCTGCTTTCTTAATACAAAAAAGAGATGAAATATGAAGGCCTGGAGGTCGGCTCAGTTCTCATTTTGATCAAACTTGTCTGAACATCAGAAATGAGGGGATTTGTTTACTGCTTATACTTTACTTCTGTAGAGCTGTTGGCATGAGGTTTGACCATCTCAGCCAGGTTCTGCCCTGATGGAGAGGAGTCAACTGTGCTGGCTTGCACCTCTCTGTGTATCCCTCCCTGATGCTGTCATATCAGGAGTGTACCAGTGGTGTGGGATTATGACAATTTATTGTCTGTGCAGGAAGAGTTGCTCACAGGAGTTTTAACTATCTGTTTTCCTGCCAAATTGCCTTGAGTTGCCAGAATGGTGTCAAACTGGCAACAGCATTAGAAAGATTTGGAGGCTTTTCCTCCTATTTGCTCACCTTCAGCTACATGTAAAATACATCTACTTGAGTTTAGGGTCTTCTCCCATCCTGTTTGCCTTCCTTGTAAAATATCTGCTCATGTATTTGTAAAAAAAAAATTCATCAGCTTCTTTACACACATACAGTACTGCATGGTGAGATGTTTAGGACTTCAGAAAGGAACTGAAGGAAATTTGTGCACTCTTTGGAGGCAGAAATTGAAAATATATTTCAGGTCATCTGAACCACCTGTATAAATTGCATCTACCCCAGAGGAAACAGTAGCTTTGTGATCTCTGTGTTTACAGGAAAGGCAATGTAGGCAATAGCTGTAATTCTTTACCTTGTCCTTGCTAGTGAAACTTTCTGCAAAACACTTTTGAAGTGAATCACCTTCAAGCCCCTTTAAAAATAAACACACAGAGGAGGCTTCCTGCTATCACTTCAAAACCCTGTATGGTCACTATTTGTGTAGTAGGGAAGAACTGACTTTCATGCACAAATGCTCCCAGTCGTACTTGTTTTGCTTTGTCTAACAAATTAAAAAGAAAAAAAATTGTAAATGTAGGCTGAAATGCAATGTTTACTAGTTCTGACTTAAAACTACAGAGCATGAGGAAGAGGGTACAAGTTTATCAGCCTTGCAAAAATGTCACTTAACCAGCTGAGCCCACAGCACAGAATTTGAACTGTGCTTTGCTGTGTCTCCACAGCCTGTGCCTGCCAGCCCATGGGTGCAGTCAACACCACGTTCAGCAGCAGCTGGAGATGCCACCCCCGGACGGGATTCTGCTACTGCAAACCAGGAGTGGCGGGTCCCAGCTGCGACAGGTGCCTCGTGGGCTACTGGGGCTTCGGGGAGAACGGCTGCCGCCCCTGTGACTGCGCCAGAGACTGCGACCAGCACACTGGGACCTGTTTCAATGGGTAAGGAAGCCCTGCTTTGGGTTCCCTTTGAGACGGGACTCTGTGGAATGAAACAAAGACTAGCAAATACTGTGGCAAGAACAATAATTGGAGGGTGCAGAATCATTTGAAAAGGTGGCTGTAAATCATAAAAGGTTTCTTAGGTTACAGGTACGCCTTTAAGTCCACTGCACTGTCCAAGGCAATCTTGAACAGATGACTCTTTGCAGTAATAATAGGCATTTCCACAACCCCATGGAAATATGTGCAGGGTCTTTAAACACACCTTTGCTTTGGAAATAGATGGAAGAGTCTGAAGAACCTGCTTCTTATCTGTTCCACAGGCAAAATGAACAATAGTCTCCCTCTTGTTTCTAGAGGGCCAGGCATCTGTACCCCAGACAGGTAATCAGTGCAGAAATCCTGTGATTTGCTGAGCAATTGCAGTTCTACAAGCCCTGCAGCTGTCCTCAGGTGCCAGTGACACCAACAAAGTGGTCACTAAGTTACATAATTCCCTAAAAACAAACAAATGTAAGCAAAAAAGGCCCAATTTATAGGTACTTTAAAAAATGCTAAGTCAGCAGTGGGAGGCCTAAATAAAAACCTAGACCAGATCTAGAGATAGATCTCTCTATCTGGCATGAAGTCTTGCTCATATTTGCACTCCCAGTGAGAAGAAAGCAAGCTCATCAGCCTGGGTACAGCCAAAGCCGGCTGCTTCCCAGCCCTGTCATGCCCTAACCAAGTGCTGTGGTTTGTGTGTCCCCCAACTGTGACAGAGAGCCCTTCTTTAACATCCCCATCGGGGGACGAATCCCCGACCTCGTCCAAACGCCGACCAACGAGAGCGAAGAGGAGTGGAAATGGAACGACCACGAGCAGGGATTTTCTGCACTGAGGCATCCAGGTACAGCCCAGAGTCTGGGAACGTTTAATTGCCACTTCTTTCAGCCCACCACCCTGACTGGGTCTGCCCCACTCATCTCCAGCTTGTCTGTAGTATTTAAATAGTTCTCAGTCTTGCCTGCCCTGTAAAGATCAGCACTTACCATCACCAGTGACCTGGCAGAAGGAACAGTGCCATTTACTGCATAGCTTGACTTTTCTGAGACGGATATTGCCTTAACACCAGGAAGGATCAGCATTTCTTAGGTTATGGGACCAAACAAAGGTCTCATTACTTACACGATTTCCAGCTGGATCTGATTCTTACAAATCTCTTCATTAGGATCAGTTTATTAACTGTACAATAGACCTCATGTGGGCTGCATTTTACTTGACAGTGCTGATCAGATTTCAGAGTAATTATTTTATCATATAAGAAGAAACACATTTGCAAATAACTGAGCTCACTCTCAAACTTATTCTTAAGGTCCATATACATTATGGGGGCTATAGATATCTAACCTCATAACCGATGATCATTTGCTCTTCTTTTCTCTCTCATGTCCTGGCTCTTCTCCAACCTTCTGCGTTCTGTGGTTTCCCTGCTAGAAAAGTGTGTGTGCAAAGAAAAGGTGCTTGGAAGTGTCAGTGACTTCTGCCAAATGAAATATGCCTATGGTAAGTGGGTAACATGCCCCCAAGGTATGATAATTTCACAATGTTCCCTCTATGCATGTTGTTAGCTGATAGTTATGAAAAATGACAGGATTGGTAAAGTCCTGAGAGGTAGGATTTCTTCTGCCTTTTTTGTCTAGTGACATGTCCAACTTCTGATCAGAACTTAAAAGCATTTTTCATGCAAGGCTCTGTGGTGTCTCCTTCCCACCCAGTTCATTTTCCTCTTTACAGCAGGAGGGATGCTAGAATAATACTCAGTGGAATAATTGGCCTTTACATCAAGAAAAATGGTAAAAAAACCTCACATCTAAAATGCCATTGCTTTTGCAGTCATTATACAGGTTCAAATAGCCAAGGTCGCTTACCAAGAATGCATTTAATACTGTTGTTTATGAATACCAGGTTCATGCCATCACACGAAACAAGAAAGGAAAAGCTCTGGGATCCAGAGGTTTGATGTGCTTGTGCCAGGACACAACAAAGCCTCCTTGAGGGGCTGATCTACATGAACCTGCCATGCCAAAAACTTATGGGATCCTACTAAATTAAAAGGAACAGAAATTTATCATGGCAACCAGATGTTGGACCACAAAACAAAAATACTTCTTCTGGTTTTTTGTGCAATCATGGAATTTTAGTCATGTGACACGCCTGATGGGAAACTTCCTGACTTCTTTCCTGTAGACAGTCCCTTCTCACAGGACAGAATTTTTGAGAGGCCAGAGTTAAAGCTAAACACTAAAGTTTTCAAACTGGAAATATAAAGTATAGAATCAGTGCACTTGAAATCAGACAGGTAGCTGCTGACCAGGGTTTTTCACCCTTCCTTATGTATGCATACAAGTGCTTTCCTAGAATTTCCAAGTGTTTGACATCAGCCCGTTAAAAAATAGTTGCCAAAACATGGTGAAAGCATGAGTTAACTACTTCAAAAGAAAAATCCAATTTTTCTTCTCCAGACTTATTTAAAAGATCCATCAGTGACGTGGAAAACCACTGCACTTCATGTACAACTGCACTTTGGGTTTTTTTGGTGTCTTCTTTCAAGGTGTTAAAATTCTACATTTTCACAGCATAAACCAAAATTCATTTAGAAATTAATTGTTGGTCTCTATCTGGATATGTTTTCTGGCAGTAATAAAAGCAAGAATCCTATCTGCTCATGACAAAGGGACCCATGCAGAAGTTGTTGTGAAAGTGAAGAAGGTCCTGAAATCAGGCAAAGTGAAAATTGCTCGGAGCAATAGAAGCATTTACCCAGAATCCTGGACCAACAGGGGCTGTACATGTCCCATTCTCAATCCTGGTAAGGACAAAATACTCACCAGGGGTTTTGCTTCCCATGTAGACAGTGCTTATGAACATCAGCCATGATCAGCCTTTCTGGGACAGCATCCTTTGATTCTTCCCCACCAAAGTATGTTTGCTTTCCAGCTCACAGCTCTCAAAGAGGGTGATAAATGGCAGAGGGGGGCAAAGGCATAAGCAGCAGCTGCCACATCCCAGCGGATCTGTGTGCAGAACCTCACTGGAACAAAATCAATTTGTACTTGTGATTCCTGAGCACAGTCCTGACACCAGAGAAGCTGTGTGCCCAGGAGCCAGCAGTGACAGTATGCACATGGCTGTATATACATAAAATGGCACGTGCATAAGCTGGATGAAATTGGCAAAGGTGCTGTATGCCAGATCCATATGAAACAGAGAAATTCTGCATTTGGTTCTTTCTTATTCTATTTGTTAACTAAGGGTTTTCCCTTTTTCTTTTTTTTCTTCCCTTCCCTTTAGGTACTGACTATCTGATAGCAGGCCAGGAGGATTCTAGGACTGGCAAACTCCTTGTGAACATGAACAGCCTGGTGAAACCCTGGAAGGCATATTTAGGAAAACAAGTATCAGATATTCTTCGAACTGGATGCAAATAATTTCTGCTTCAGAAGTTACAGTGCTGGACTTTGCCTTTTAGTAATACTGCAGTGAAAGGTGTAGTTAGTTCATGCATTCCCATTCAACATGCTCCTAGATGAAGTGAGGAAAGCAGACTTGCCATTCCTCCTTTCATGTGCTTAGACAGGAAACTCGGGACATGACTACATTTTTTAAAAAATGCACAGTCTTATCATGCAAAATTATCTAGTGCATCATGTATAGATCACAAGTCAGTTCTTCACTTGAGCCTGATTCTACCCAGAATCATTTTACAAGGCAAAACTAAAGATATGGATCAGTATTTCCATACTTCAGGTCAGAGTCTGATATTAATATGCATAAACTGCTTTCATAATACATTCATTACTGGGGTGTAGTTTTCTTTATAAGTGACCACTAAAAGGCAGCAATTTCTTTCAGCTTTACAAGTGGCATAATATTAAAGAAGCCTATAAAAGAGCTCAGATTGATTTACCATCAGACTGCAATTAGGCCAATATAATGGGCTGCTTTCTAGAAGACAACATTATCCCACTGCTGACCAGAAACAAATATGTGGCTTATCTTGGGACAGTGTCCTTTACAGATGTGCATTGCTGTCATCAACACTTAGTGCTGAGCTCTGCTGCAAGAAACCACCTTGGCTCAAACTCCATTCCAAATCCAGCTCTTTGCTGTAGTACTTAGTCTGTAACACCACAAAGGTTTCACAGCAATAACCACAAAAAAGCCTTAATTATAAGAAAAAGCCAAAGCGTGAGGAACTAGCAGCTGCTCTAATGTTGAGATTGTGACACTACAAAAGCTACAAAGCAGAAACAGGATGCAAATGGATTGGCTGGAGCATGTATCAAATGAGGTAAGCTGTAGTTCTGGGAGAGCAGCCTGGCTATTTCAACTGTGCTCAAGACCACGGGCCTCCGATTGCACTTAGTGCTTTCATTGTGCTTTATTTCTCTTGGTCACACTTCAGGCTAAGATGCTGAAGCTCTGCTTCCTTCCCATTGCACCTGAGGATTATTTCTCCCTCTGCAAAAGTACAGGAGTGGTAACCTCTGCACTCCAGGTAAAATTAGTTCTGCCCTGCAAAAGCATTCTTTCTCAATCAATTTTACCCTATAGTAATCAAGAGGTAACTACTTAAAGCCTTCCCTAACACAGAATTTTGAGGAAATTGTAGTTTGAGACCTGTGTCCCCTGTTTAAGGACTCACAACAAAATGAAGCTGGTTGGAGCACTCTCTCTTCCAGTAAAGCAGAAATTACAATGAATCAACCTATATTCTTTCAGGGGGTTGCAGAGAAAGAGCAAGCACACACGCTGCTTTTGCGTATTTCAATTCCTAATTTTTAATGTCTAATTTTTAATGCTCCTAGGGAAGAGGAGATGTTTTAATTTAGCACTGTCTGACTGGTAAATGGGCTACCTAGAAAACCCTAATACTAATGCAGAATGATGGAAGTCCCAGTCTACAACTTAGGCCATCAATTTGTTCTCTTAACCACTGAGAACCTAAAAACTCAGCTTCTTTTATTCTATTTACTTCTGTTTTACTTTTAATTTCACATTGATTGAACAGCAGAAAAATCTTTAGCTCATTTGGAACTGGATGGCAGGCAGATCTTTTTAAAAAAAAAAACCACCCCGATTTCTTTCCCAACAGGGTATAAACAGTGTTTCTTCCTCCTTCCTTTTCAGGAAATTTCCCCTCCTCCACTGCTTTCCTTCTTTCACTTCATTATTTATTTGTTTTTACCTAAAGTGGTATCCAACAATGTGGCATCTCCAACAAGCAGTTTAATTAATGCAATAAAACACTTTTTAACCAAGGCATTTGGCAGAATTTGAAATGTCAGCCTAATGAAATTAGGAGCACAGCAACTGCTTTCTTTACTGTCTCCAGAAATTGTCTCACAACAAAAAGATTAACCAGTTCTCTTTCAAATATCAATAAAGACCTGTATGTGAATTTACAGTCTGATCTCAAAGGGCCTCTCACAAGAAATTAAATTCAAGTGTAGGTTTAGAATTAAACTACGGAACATGCTTTTCAACAGAGGCCATTTTACCTGCAGGGGATCTTATTTAATGACAATGAGGATATTCCATGTTGGTTAATAGTCAGCACCATATTAAAGCAAACACCTCTATTCCACTTTTTGTGCCAGACTGGTGATTTTGTGGGGAGCGTAAACATCTGCATAGTTCTTTTATGTGAATAAAAGTTATTTTTTGACACAGTCATTTACAAGCATTACTAGCTACTTCTAGTAGAAATACAAGTTGGAACAAGAATATTGATATCCTGGTGTGTTTCCTTGGGGCTTATGATAAACATAACATAGTGATTAATCACTACCAAATGAAACCCTGTGGTATGCAAACAAGATAATCAATACAACATACATTTCAGGTATCTCAAAACACATACTTTTCTTTAAAATTGACTGCAATTTGACTTTCTATTGGTATCACAACTTCTGCTAATCAGGCATCTCTGAATTCACAGAGAAAAAAAATGAAAGAAAAAAGTTTCAACTCACACAGAGCTACCCTGTGCAGTCTTTGTTCTGCAGTGCTACAATCCGGTAGCCTGCCTGGAAATAAGAATCTAAATAGCAATGAATTGCACAAATCACATTAGAACAGCTAGTGATGATGGGAGAGTTTAAACGGATCACTATGAGACTTTGGAAAGGAAAAAAGTTATTTTCTTGTGCAGTGTACATGAAATGAAGATGAGCATGAAACGGTGCAAGATGACAACTGACCTCCTAGTAAAAGCTGTTGCATATTTGTCAGAACCAGCAAGCAGGTCATACATAGTAAATTATAAAAGAATTACCATAGAAGGCATGGTATTCCTATACCAAAAAATAATTGGGTTTTTTGGGCCTGTGTACAATATCCTTGTGACCCTCCCTGTGACTGTGTGTCTAGGTGGCACAGTAAGACAGAGAATACCAGCATGGAAAAAAGGATGAATTTGCCCGATGCAAAGTGGCTGGGAAGCTTCTTTTAGCACCTTTAAACTGGGGCCTGTATTTAGGAAGGCCATATAAACACTTTACAGCACCCAAATAGGCAAAGTGGCTCACAAGCAGTAGCAACCACATACCAAAGAGCAGCAATGATGTAATGGGAAATCCTCAATAAAGGTAAAATAAAAGCTTTTACTCACAAGAAAAGAAGTCCGGAAAGCTGTGAAAAATGTCTAATAGGGCAAGTGAAAGTTTGAAGTAGTAGATGCAACTCTTCAAAAAGCAGCAAATTCTGGATTGCTGGAGGTCACTGCAGCTCTTGCTAACAGCCCTGCAGCCTGTGTATCCAGGAGCAATGGATACAATCCACATTCTGGCAATGTGGATCCTTACAGCACCAAACAGTTCATTAAATGGTCATTGAGTGCTGAGCCCTAACTCCAATATACTGACATACTGCTAATAACGCTTCTCCAGCTTCTGCTCCCAGCAAGCAGTGAAGAAGGAAATGTACCTACACAGACTTTGTACACTGCTCTTCTGAGAGGGGCTCATGCTATGAAGACTAAGTTTTCTCTGTAGCATCTACCACGTCTCATAATTTTTCCATGCTGCTTGATGTAAGCTTTTTTTGAATTGATATAATTCACATGATGGGCTCTCTCCAGTCCACCAGACCTGGAAAAGCAGTGTGTTGTTATGTATAGTAGCATTTTTTTATTTTTTAATTAAAACGTCAATTAAATATAGATACTTCTATTGATATGAGGTTTGGGATCTATTTTTAAAATTTTAAACCATGCAGTCCTCAAACCACCTGCACATGAATTCTTTTTTAGTTAATAAACCACAAATATTCCAAACTTGAGGGTCTTGCTTTGGTAAGAGTTAGCACAGTGCCAGGCAAATGGAGGAGAGCATTTTGCTAATAAGTCAACAATGATACATTATTTTTCCCCTAAGCAACTTAACAAAAACCATATATTTGGTATGAGAATATGCACAGATGGGAAACACAAATAGGTACAGTTAATTCTTGTAAATTGCATGTTAATTCAGTAACTATTCAAACCACAATCCAGCAAAATTTCTCACGTGGGTATCACAAGTGCTTAATTCTCCTAAGAAATACACACAGGAACTTTTACTGGTCTGAGATCTAATGAGGTCTAAAAAAATACTTAACAGGTCCTAAAGCTGCTCCTTCACACAGAGCTGACTTGTGGGATGCAAGTCAAGGGAACAGAACTGCATGACAGGTGTGTTCAGAATTTAGACAGACAGAAGTTTGCTAGTGGCAGTCTCCATACCTAAAATCAGGCCAGTTATTACAGAGACTCACCCTTGCAACTCTCACTGTAATTGCATGTACTCTTCAGGGACCTGTGTGTTCTCACCTTACCTCTCTACTTCTACTGAGAAAGCTCTACCTCTATGATGCAGTCCTCACTCTTCACACAATATCAACATAATAAATAATGTCATCATTCTTTTGTCTTGTGGCTTAGGGATGAGAAACATTCTGATGAGAAACATTCTGATACCCCACTTTCATATGCACAGGTCTGAGTCTTCAAAGAGAATCCTGATCCAGGAGTCTGTCTCCGTATATTGGTACTAGGGACAATGTACAGGACACAGTTCTGGTAGCCCACATTCTCTGGCTCTTCTGCATTTGAAAAATCAGAAGTCTAGCTCTGAAAACATTAATTCCAATTCTTTTGTAACACGGCCTTTATGAGAAAAATCACAAACACTATCAGCTGGATCCAACCTAGTTCATCAGTTTGAGTTCTTTAGGAGAGGGCAAGGAGAATGAAGAGATGGCTCCTTGAGCCAAGTAAGAGAACAGAGCCGACACCTGTAAGGAGGAATGTTATGGGCTGTAGGGGAAAAGGAAACAAGTCTTAGGGGATGCATGAGAAGGAGACAAAATAGAAAGCAAAAGAAATAGGGTGGAGGCAACAACACTCAACAGGAAAAAGCTCAGGAACCACAGATTTAGGAATCAAACATCCACGTTCCATACAGCATCCTATGAAGGGAATGAGCGCATTGTGAGGGGATGCTTTAACTTTCTTAGGAGGTGTAAGGAACCTGTAACATTGAGAAATGAATCAACTGGACCTGCCATTCAGATCTGGTACAACAAATCCTGTGTCCACCTACCCTTCACATCATTGTGTCATCTGGGTTAATTTGCACTGTGGAATCACTACAAATCCTCCTGTGCTCTTTGTTTTGGCCTTCCTGAGCTGTCTGCTCACAGATCATCAGTATCAATTTGTAATAAGCCATTTTAAAAAACAAACACATTGGTGCTATAATCATTGCTGCACTTCTCTACTCTTCTTGTTGGGCGTGTCTTCCCTCAGTTCCACCATCACCAACAAAACATTAGCTCCAGAGGGGTTAAAAGCAGTTGAAAAACAACTGCAGACAGGCTGCTATTCAACAAAATGAAATCATGTCCAGTGAAGAGCGCTGACTAAGAATAAATGACAAACTGCTGGTAGCTTCTCTACACTGTCCCACACTAACACTGATAGAATTTTAATGAGGTAAGACAAGAGTCTAGAAGCATATAAATTCCTTTTTTTACTTCCCTAAGAAAGTAGGTTCATTGACATGTGATCAGATAAGTGCCTCAGATAAACAGGGGACATTGCTGTCAGGTTCAACAAGGACACTCTCAGTCAGAACTGCATAGGATATAGATCTTGTTTCCAAAACAGCCCTGCTAGATCCCCAGATCTAATGATCCCTACAATGGCCTGCAAGATAAGCGTCTCCTTCTAGCCACCATTTTGTTCATCACTCCCTTTGCAGGGAGGAAGGAAAACAAAAAGATTCTTTTTGCACCTGAAGCAAGGTCATATCTCTAGGACAGTTACTACACACAAGTTGAAGTCAGGTCTCTGCAATGCCCTCAGGCTGTACTGCAGACAACAGCAGAAAAAATTACTGAGTAACTTTTAATTCTGAAAATGCAATTTTGTCTAATTTTAACTACTTTTCAGTACTTTTTTACATTTTAGAATGTATTTTATGTTAAAGAATCATCTAAAAGAGACAGGTTTTAGAGGCAATCTTTATCCACATCAGGGTATATGATACATGCACCACTGATTCAAGTTTAAGTGGATTGCAGAAACAATCCCTTCCTAACAAGCACGTTATCACAAGTTATATATGAATTTGTGGCCTGCATCATGCAGGAATTGCAGCCAGCTGATAACAGTCCTATCCAGCTTTCAAAAGCACAGCTTGTTTCACCACTGCACCAGAAGGACAAGGGTGTGCAAAAACTGAAGAATGGTTAAAACTGAAAATCTGAAGTATTACACAGCAATATGGTACAAGGGAGTATTTGGGGAGCAGTGGTAAATCTGTAGGGTGAATACTGTTAAAGCCATGTCTTTTTATTCTAAAACTAAACAGAGAAGATTCATCTGGAATTTTATCTACATGCAACTGTTTGGGCTAAGTAATTTGTATTGGAAACATTCTAATACAAGTGCTTCACGTATTGTTAAGTTTCTTTTAGCTAAACTTTTATAAACATTTAATCACACTCAGCACATCAGCTTTTATAGGACAAAGATCAACTAAAGGCACAGAATTAAAGAGTAATTATTTCAGAATGAAAGCTTGCTTTATCCCCCCAGTGACTACTTTTGACTTGACATAGCAGCATCTATGACTTGACAAAAGCACCTGATAACATAAACCCATTATGAAATGACTCTATAAACACAATTACTCAAACCTATTTGAATATACTATTCTCTCTCCAAGAATCAGTAGCTCAATGATGGCAGACAGAGAACCAAGATATTATCTATAAAATATATATATAAAATAAGAACACATTAAAACAGGACTGAAATATGCAGCTCTAGGTTTTGCATCCACACAATAAAAATGCAACTTATCATCTGCTCATTTCACAAGATTGTCACATATTGCCAAGGATCATTTTATCATCTTTATTATACATTAAAATAACCTCTGATTGATTTTAGATTTAAAATTGGGGCACGTAACCATAAGAGGAAAATCATACAAATGAAGCAATGCTGGGAAACAGAAACAAGGACTTATATTATCTATGCATTCACAACTGAATGAATTTATATAGCAAAAAAAAATTTCCACAAGAACTATTTAGGATTAAAGCTATGACTTCCTTCCTCAAAACACTTCAAATATATTACACAGTGCTTCTCAGTTTCTGATGCAAGATCCTTACGCATATTTCCTATCTGTACTGGATGTAGCACGACAGGTTACCAAGCCACAACAGTCAGAAAAAAGCAAATCCATCCTAAACACACCTTCAAACACGTCAGATTATGCTCCAGGTTCCCTCTGTCTGTATTAGATGCACGTCCCTACCTACTGTAGGCCAAGATTCTCACATTTGATGTTTTGTACACAGATGCTACAAATACAGAGGATAAATCCCAACCCTTTAGTGTGCAGAGGCCACGTAGGAAAGAAAAGCACAGAAAAAAAAAGAAGGCAACTTGTTAGAACAGAGCACCCCTTCACAAGCAGCTCTTGCTTCCTCACAGAGAATGCACTGGATTTCCATTTGAACAACCAAAGGCTTGGGTGCGTGTGATTTTTTTTTTTTTTAATTTGGTGCCCAGTGTTTATCTATTGCCTAAGATTTCATTTGCACGGTCCAACTGCCTAAGTGCCAAAGTTTATCTCTGCTGCTTTTGTGCCTATTTACTCAGGTTTACTTGGCACTGGGCTTCCTAAGCCTGAAAGAGTCCCACTGAGAAGTTCTGCGTCACTTTGTTTCCTTAAAAAGCAGAGATGCAGTCCCCGCTATCACTGCTGTCAGAACAGAGTAGTTGTCAGCCACTTAATTGCCTATAAATTTTTTTCTGAGGATCCAACAGCTGCACCAAAATACAAACACCTCAAACACGCTGTAAAACTTGACAAATTCCCCTCAAACATTCAGAAACATCAGTAGCACCGAATTCACTTATGCAAACAAGATACCAAAGTGCTGTATCAAATTAATGCTCCGGAGCACTCCAGAGAGCTGCCCACAGAGAAAGGCAAGTGCTTAGTTGGACTTCGTGGGCTGCATTACTGACACTACTACTTTTTCTGCTTTGGGTGAGGTAACCAACGCATAAGGAGAGAAAAAAAAACCCAAACCATTCTGCAATGAAGTTACTGAAGCCACAGACACAATTTCTTTTGTAAAAGAAAAATTCTCACAGCCTATGTTTTGCTAGGAAAGACAAACAATGCAGTATTCCCTTATCTACAGCTATTAAACTATGGTAAAGTATTAAATTATTTGAACCTCTTAAGTAATTTTCAAATATTTTAATAGTTGTTCATGTTATTTGCTGTCCACTACAGCTACTGAAAATGCTTTAGGTTTTTTATGTCTTCCTGCCTGGGCTGGGGAGAAAAGAACAACATAAGAATAAAAATCTGACAAGCTGCAGCAACTGATCCTCACAACCCACAAATTGATTCAAGGTCTGCTTACAGCATAGAACAGTTCTCAAATCCAAGCAGTATTAACAAAAAAAACAACCAAACAAAACACCACACCATAAAGACACAGAAGCTTCCAGTGAGGGTAAAAAGTATTTGCTTTTTAATATGCACTTCAGTCACAGTATCTGTTTTGAGATCATTACACCAGGTAACAATTTATTGTATTCTCAAAGTATTTTACAAGTGCCCATCTATACATTGAAGGAGAAGGTAATAACCAAACCCAAAAGCTGTATTTTCATTGCAAAAATAAAGCCAGTGACCAACATTCTTTTCGTTCATCTTAATCATCATTCGCACAACACACCAATTTTAAAAATGCAAAAGCCATCACAGTAAGTAAATGAAATCAAAGAAGATGTGCATTTCAACATTTTCCTGGCAGTCCTGATCTGATGCCAGTAGTAAAATGCAACCATAATCTAATAAGACCATTTGAAATTATTTTAGAAATTCTAGATCTAGGCCATTTTCAATGTCTAGCATCACTTTGGCAAAAAAATAAAAAAATCTTTAAGGAAAAACAATCATTTAATGCAACTTCTATTGACAGAACGGAATACATTAAAAAAAAAAAGCAGCTACTGATCAGAACATAACGAAATGAAGACAGACCTGGTGTGCCAGTGGAATTTAGTTGAAAGCTATGTTCTTCAAGACATTATTCAAGTCAAAACTCAAGGAAAACTTGAGGATAAAGAACAGCTGTTAAAGTTTTAACTGTGTCCAAAAGCAGGTTACACAGTGCATACACACACTCACCCTTTCTGCAGTACTTATTTGCAAGGCTGTAGCTCTGAGATTTCTCCTTCAGCAATAAGTTATTTATTATGATACAGTGCACAGAACATGGTGAAACATTTCCTCACTACTCAGAAGACAGACACACTGCAAAAGTCCATGTCTCTGAAAATGAGAAATGGAGACGACAGCCTCCTTGCATCTTCATTAGCTGGATCCCTTCTCCTCTTTGTCTGCAGCGGCCTCCATAGAGGCAGCTTCCAAATCTTTGCTGGACTTCTCATCATTTTCATCCTCTTGAGGGTAAAGATCTGGGTACTTTTGCATGCATTCCTGCATGGCACGGAATTGGTCCACACAGTCTGATCCCTTTATTTCTTCTGTGCTATAGTGGAAACAAGAAAAGGCTGACTTGAACTGCTCCCCACAGGGACCACTAGCCATTCCACCCAGACATGGGCAATTCCAATTGATATCTCCATTGGGCAATATCAATCCTGAACAAACAAGAGAGAAGAAAAGTTAATGCTCCTTCCGAACATTGATTTCACTCAGTGACAGCTGCTGGGCTGCAGGTGTGACCTCAAGTACCAACAGAGCTATCTTAGTTCTGTAGCTTCCAGGCTGATAAACACCTTTCACTTCCCAGCCAGCCTGTTTCTCCCTCTGATCTGTATAATCCTTTAATGGGCACAAGTGAGATTAGTTCTCTATCCATCTCTAAATTAAGTCCTTCTCCCTGGACTACAGACCACTGAGAATATTCTAAGGGAACTGCAAAACAGATAGAAATCAAGTCAATTGATTTGCCAGACTCTGTCAGGGGAACAAGCAAGCATTAAAATCATGCCATACAAATAATTAGAGTTTAAATCCAGTATTAAGACTAGAAATCTTTAAAATCAAATCGGATGGATGCATTTTTCTTCTTGTTTTAAATAAACTCTGGAATAATAACCCACAACTTTCCCCCTTCAAATTTTAACTGGAAGACCAGAACTGGAAAAAAAAAAAAAAAAAAAAGAAAAAAAGAAAAAAATCAGTATATTTGTAAAGCACAGATTAAGTCACATGCCATAGAATACAAGGAACAGTGAGAGCAAGCCTGCCTGTCTGTTTGCCAGAAACCAAATTGTACTTTAGAACACAACTGAAAGGAGTTAAGTATCACTTCAGACTCTAAACTGGAACAGCTGTAAACAACTGCTCTGGAACAGTTAAAGTCATGACAGAAATACTTCACTGGTGGACTGGCAAGGTGAAGATTTAAGGGCGTTATGTTCTTCGAGATGGCAACTGATTTACACAATGAAGGTCAAACAGCAAGCTAAAGAATTCCTTTCCTCTGATTTTAGAAATCCAGTATAACAGACTTGGTCCCTTGGGCTTCTAGAGTCTCTAATGCATTTCTCTAAGGCAATAAATACACCTCCATTTCCTTTCTTGACCTGGTATGAACACACACAGGTATGTTCATCTATGAAGAACAAGAGAACTATTGTGCTATGATCCCAGCTGGTTTCTTCTCCACTTGAACACTTTGCTCTCCTCCTCTTTAACAGACTTTCCTAACTTCATCTTCGGGCTGAGTTTCTGCAGAAGCTGACAGCATATGCATAAACCTTAAATTTAAACACTTTCCCTTTAGAAGTGGATATGAAAATACCATTGGCAGACAAAAAGGTTGAATTAATTCTGCTTCAAACATGAAATTATATTTAGGACCTGATACAACTTGACATTATCTAAAATACTGTCATAGAATTCAATAAGCTTATTTCTTGTCTTTGTCCTGTAGGATCACAAAGTTCCAGACATGACATTTCACTCCCAGGTGCAACTCCTTGGACACCAGGCTGCAATATCATGAATTTTGACTGGTACAGCAAAAGCAGCTCAATCATTTACTGCTATATTAAAAGGAATATTTTACTGTGATTTGCAATTCATCAGTGATGTGCTCTAACTCAGCCAACACAGTTCAGCAGAAAATTACACTGAATCAGTCAAATCTCGGCATTGATCAGACTCTTTTTCATTACAGAAAGTAACAGTGTCCTTAGCACGATTCAGTCAACTACAGTAATACAGTCATTTTCCATGGACCATGCTTTATTTGGCAAGATGGTTTGGAAAAGTATCTGTAATATTCACTGTACTGATAAGATACACCTAGTCCAGTGCATCACAGCATCTCCAGCTACCAGGAGGAAAAGCAGGACTTCTGAGACAAGAAAATGGGTGGCTGGTGCCAGATTCCTCACTGCCAGGGATGACACAAAGCAGAAAGATGTTAATCATACAGTATAGAAGAATCACAGTTTGCTTTGTAAACTAGATTTTGAAGTCCTCTATTCCTCCTCACTAATATCAACCAGTCATTTTAAAGTCATTTTCCTAGCACTTTAAAAAGAAATTAAAAAAAAAGATTTTGAAATGTTCCTGAAGACACTACAGCAATAAAACCACTTGTAAAATAATTCTCTTAAAATAGATTGCTCCTTTTAGAACCAGACCTGCCTTATAAACATGCAAATCTTAATAACTATGCGAGTTATCCCATAAACGATATATTCTGTGGCATCACAAGATCATTGACATACACCTATTTTATCACTGAAATAGCACCAGTTTCAGATATTCTGTGCACAGAAACCATGCTTTAGAAAAACAAAACAAAAATACAGATGAATAAAGCAAGCATTTCCTCATTCATAATCACAGCAGAATTCACACATCAATGAGTAAGTCCATCAGCAAGCTTAGAACACTATTAAATCCGAAACAGATTTCATCCATTGCTCTTCCTGAGCTGGAAGCCTGCAATAGATGGGATTACTATTTTTAATTAAAATTGAATTAAAATTTCAAATGCAGCCTGAACCTCACTGATCCAGTGAGTCACAATCTACTTGAACCTGCACTTGTGGAAGAAAAAGCAACCCTGTTTACATCATAGCAGATCAAGATTTGTGTGAGCAATTGATTGCTGGCATCACACAACCTAATGCCTCGTGGCTCATGGAATCTGTTCATGTCATGGACAAAGGCAGGCCCATCTGCATCTGTGTCAACACTTGTCTTTGGTCTTGCTGTGATTAAGTCCCACTGTTGTTCTGAGAAGAGTTTCTTCACTGTTACATGACAAACATCCCAACAACAAGTTTATCTGCCAGGGATTCACAGTGTAAGATGACAGGAAGCAGGACTGAAAGGCACATAATCAGTCACAGGAACAGTCCTGTACATCTGATCATTCATCAAGTTCTTTCTTAAAAGAATGTGGGGTTTTGCTCCATCAGTCCCCTATAGAAACCACTTTAAAACTGTCTCTAAAATAAGATGACAGGAACAAGTCTGGAAAACCAGAAGGGAGAGAACAGCAAAAATCTGTGTTTGAAGTCCAATTCCGTAAGTACTTTTATCCAACTTTCCCATCACAGCTGTAACACTAATAAAAATCACTTTGCATGCATAAAACTCATCAGTGCCTTCTTCTTCATATAAGCTTAATAAAATAAAAAATTATTCAAACTGATGGCAGCCAAGATGTCAGTGAAAACCAGGAATCTTTCATGTTTAAATTCCACCATCTGCAACACATAGGACTAGAAAGAAGCTAGTAACGATACTATTTCAAAACCACGGCAAATGAATTCTCAGTTTGTTTCCATCGGCCACAGCTGTCAAAAGGCACAGACAGTGAACTGTGATATTCACTGCAGTATGGAATGCTAACCTGAACTTACTCCAGTTTGTCTGCCTTGCCATTTCACGTGGCTTTTTTCTTTCAATGTTTTTAGCTTGAAGTGAGTCACTAACATTTTGTCTACCAAAATGTCCCAGCTGATACAACAACAAAATATTGACAGAAATAAGAGTAGTATACAACCTTTTTTTATCCTAAGGGAAACAGAACACAAGTTTTGCTGAACAATCTACTGACTCAATTAAATAGACTGCTCAAAGACTAATGTGTGTTAATATCTGGGACAAAATAACAACTATCAAAAAGTACCAAATACCAAACTAGATGTTTATCTCAAGTATGAAAAAGGCCCCTACAAAAAACCAAAACCTCAAACACAAGTTTCAGGTGTATTAGAAAACAATGCAGATTATGGTAGGTCTAGCTAATGCATCTATTCTTTCCCAGATATGACTGGTCTCTTTGGCGCAGCAGAAAAGATGAAAAGAGTCCTTATAATTAATTATACAACAGAATTTGAACACTGGAAACCAAGTCTTCTATTCCAAGTAGAAGCTAAATTAGAAAAGCCTGCATGTTACATTAGGTACAGCAAAACCCTTCCCAATTTTCTTTTAAATAAAAGCCATGCAAGCCAGAGCTTCAGCATTTCAACATATTCCAAACTATTTTACCCATGTCTTTCATGCCCATAAGCTTCACTCCCACTAGATGCAGCTGTATTCTGTGATATGTCCATTTTCTCTGTTCTGATCTAATGCATGGTAGCCCTGGGTCATTCAAGTGGTTTTTCAGACTTTAAACATGGCAGTAACTTACCACATACTAAGGAAAAACACCCAACAAACTAACAAAGAAAGCCAAACAAGAAACCCCCACCCAAACTTATTGACAGTATTTAAACATAGTTTATAGACCTTCTCATTTTGAATCCCACAGACACAGACTGTCACTGTAAGGTGACATAAAAAGCTCCTGGCTTTCCCCCTTTCTTCTCCGATCTACTGTTGAGAAGAAAGTGACCTAACATTCTGGAAATGCAGGATTGCTAGGAAACCAACCCCATCACCTCTCATCCTCACCACAGCCTTTCCATATCCAGCAAAATACACACAAGAGCAATCAACTGATATGCCATTTCAACAAGAAGAAAGTGGTTCTTTTAATTTTGACTCGTTTATTACCCAAATGTATGTCACACTGGATCATCAACAGACTTACCAGTGCAGGTGAGCAAAACTTTTAGCTATAGAACTGACCACATACAGCTGTAATGAAGCCAAAATAGGCAGATAAATGCAGTAACATTTCAACACAAATCTATGTACAAAAAAAGTTATTTTAATGACATAGGAAGGTGTGGTTCAAATTACACTACACACCATATCAGCTAACTAAGAGACCCTGTGAGCTCCAGCTGGTAAACTGCCTAAATGCTGCCCTCTAAAGGTCTCAGAACCACTTCAGAAAGTGTAACTTTCACTTTCTAACTAAATTTCAGTCTTAAGAATTTACTTCACTCTCAGTTGAGCTGAAACAAATAAAATCACTTCGCACAAAGTAAAGAGGCCAAAAGACCTGTAAACGTAGAGGCAATTAGAAAAAAATTAACCTAAACTCACAGACTTTCATGATAATTATTAACCTAGGGCAACATTTATTAAATCATCATGATCAGAACATTATTTCATTTACACATTAGAAACAATTTAAAATACACTCTGTGCAACCAGAATATTATAAGTCTTGGTCTCAGAAATATTCTGCTCTCTTAAATCTCTATTTGCAGGTTAGACGTACTTCATACAAGAACCTGTAATCTTCATGAAAACTTTTATCTTTTCAAGGCGAGGTGATTACAGTTGAAAACTCAATAATTTGAATTTACCTATCATGTGCCACTGAAAGATACTGATTATACTGCTACCAGTATAGTATAGGATTAGCCAGATATTAATTGATATTAAATCAAATATTCAGAGATCACCAAATTAGGCAATTTCAGCTGCACACAGCCAGGTGAGAAACTCACACCAATGACAGTGATATGCAACTCACTCCAGCTTCTCTGAAAATTACATGGTGTTACTTAAAACAGAGAACAAACAACCATAATTTTCACTTGATTAGGCTCTAACTTTATTAATAAAAGGAAAAGGTTTTTCTGCATATCCCTGGCTACTAACCAAAACTAAAAGCCATCAACTGATTATTTGAAGAGGCCACTAAGAGAAATCATTACAAGTGTAGAAAAAGAAATACTGTAAGAAAGGGTATGATTAGTGATGTCCTAATCAGGCAGTTAAAACTGCCATGAGTTTGGGTATTTACTGCATAACCAGCTGCCGTCAGTATTTAAATATGCCTAAGTTTTTCTAATTCATACAGGGTTTGTTTTCTGTTGGTTTTATATATGATGTAACACCCCTTACTTCCATTCTTCTGCTCACTACTGACCTTGTTCTTCGTAAGGGTCATCTGGGTCATCTGCAACCAGCTCAGCACTGCTCGGTGTCTCATGGTCCTCCTTGGTTGCAAATATTATTCTGTCTTTTCCTACCATGGAGGAGACAACAAGCAAAAGTTCAGAGAGATCTGAGACAGAAAGAGTCATTTACAAAACTGCTGAACACCACAAGGTAATGAGATATTCAATGTGATGCACTAATGTTAATAGTGAATGAATTGTTGTACTTAACAATCACCTTCAACTAGAACAGTTACTAGTTCAGAGGAACACATACACACTGAAATTCTGTTATTCTAAAGCTCCAATTTTCATAGCAATGTCCTGTCATGGCTGCAGGTCACAGTACAGTTCATTGAACAGTTAAGTTAAAAAGCTAATTCAAAACAAACTCAAATTACTCCAATACCAGGACTCACACAGATGAAGGGATTAGACTTAAAAAAAAAGGAAGAGTGAAAGACAAACTACAATAAGTAACAATAAAGTGTTTAATAGGAACTTATAATAACACTGCTCTTCACTAAAGACTAGTGTAGTATTTAACTCTAATCATCTGAATTAAAAACTGAAGAGAACTGTCACCATATAGAATTAACTACACTGAAAGGTGCTGTGAATATTACAAGGGATAGAAATCCAACAAAGCTAACTTCCTGCTCTTCATTTACCCAAAACATTCTGTAGCAGGATCGGGGGAAGCTTGGCTGGAAACTTCAGTATTTCTAACTTTCTAACAACCCTGCAAAGCTCTAACACCCACTCTGAGGCACTCACAAGCAGAGAATAGCTAGCTGAAACTCTTCTGAGCACACAGCTAAGTACTCCTTGAGTGGAAAACGAATGGTAAAGTCCCCAAGAATTCTCTGAATTCATAAAGGCCACTACAGTGACTTGGCATATTAGAAACTGAATCTTCTGGCCCCTCAGTGTGACCTCAGCCAGCAGTTGTTCAGTAACTTAACTTTGCTCAGTAACCATGCATTTAAACATGTCTGAAAAGCAGATAAATCTAAAACTTTTTTTTTAAGGGAAACAGTTTTCTGACAACTCTGCATTGTACTCCAGCAAACTTTACGATGTGGAAAGTTCAGTCATTTCTTAAATAAAAGGAGCTAGAAACACATGAACTCTAACCTCTTCACTGCAACTTTGTAGAGTTGCATAAGGCAACTTACGGATCTCGCAAAATTAAAGCACAGCATAGAGCATAAAAGAGGTCCACAGGTTATGACTACCTCAATACACTTTATAATCAGTAGTCTGTGCCCAAGTTTGTAACTGAAAAATGGCATTTAGAACTATTGGCGCTTTTTTTCCAGTCTGAAACCTTACATTCAGCAACTTCACATTACTTAAGAGGGCAAGGATATTTATTTATATATCTATATAGATGTGGACATGCATCTATCTATCTATCTATATATCTCCCACTTTAAGTAATCAAGCCTCATAAATACCACAACCTGTACAACATAGTACAGATACAGAAAAGTAAAGCTCGTACTCTACCCACCCTGTCCATCAACCTTAAAAAGGCAAAATCCCACACCTCTGGCCACTCAGCTAGGCTGAGATAAATTTAACCCCTGCGGGCAGCAGGCGCTCCGCGGCCGGCTGCCCTGCCCACACACCTCAGCCGCTCCGCAGCCAAACGCGGTCCCTGCGGGGCACCCCCGGCCCGCTCCGGCCGCTCCCGTCCCGCTCCGAAGCCGCACCGCCCCCCGCGCCCGAGGCCGCGCTGCCGCCTCATGGCCCCGCCGCCCTTCCCGCCCTCCGTGAGGAGAAAGGTCGGCGGCGGGAGGTGAAACAGCGCTGCCACCGCCACACGCGGACCGCGGGCGGCTGCCGCACCTCTTCTTCACTCCGACTGCGCCTTCCCCCCTCACGGGCTGCGGGGAGCGGGCGGTCACCCCGCGGCGCACCCACCCCCGGCCGCCTCACGGCGAGCCCGCCCGGCGGGGTGACATTGGGAGGACACCCGCGCGCACCTTCCTGCCTGCAGTAGGACATGGCGGAGCCGGCCGGTGCCTTCGCCCGCAGCGCGCCGCACACAGGCCCCGCCGCTCCGCTCCTGCCGTCCCGCCAGCACCGCTCGGGCAGCGCCGCGCCGCTGCTCCACGCCGCGACCTCCCGCCTCCGGAAGCGCCTTCCCGGCCCGCCGGCGGCCGCTGACGCACCTCCTGCCGGCCGCGGGGCTCCGCCAGGCCCGGCCCCGCCGCACTACAGCTCCCGCCTGCCCCGCCCCTGGCCGCACGGGGCGAGAGAGGGAGGCAGGAAGGGAAGGAGGAAGGAAGGGCTTCCTAGCCGCGGCGGGAACTACGCGTCCCGGCGTGCGCTGCTGCGGGCGGGGAGCGGCTCGGGGCGGGGGAGCCCTGAGGCGGAGGAGGGCGCGGCTGGTGGTGTGCGGCTCTGGCGGCCCCTGAGTTGTGGATCCCGGAGGGCGTGAGAGGCTCAGGATGTCGAGGAACGTAAGTGCTGCTCGCTGCGGCCCCGCTGCTTCTCCGTGTGGCGGCCGCCTGGGTCGGCCCGTTCGCCCCCGAGGTGCCCGGGCTGTGGCCAGAGCCCTGTGCTGGTCACAGCCCGCTGGGCATCTCCAGATGAGCCAGGGAAGCGCCATGCCCTGCCTTGGCCGTGTGCGTGTGCTGAAGTTGGATTTGGTGACTCCCCACAACCCGTGTACGCACAGATAAACCCCTGGACTCTCGTGTTTGTCCCGTGTCACTGCCTTGTTTTAAGGTGTTGTTACTACGGATATAATTATTTTAGAGTGTGCAGGCACTCTTTTTACTGGTGAGGTGAATCATAATTTGTTATTTATAGCAATGTTTTAGTCGGTCAGGAATTCAGGGCTATTACTCAATTTGTCATGGCCTGAATGCAGGGTGTGGACACCAAATACAGAACCTGGAGACAGACTGAAGGAAGGTTGAAAATGTAGAACCACTATAAAAAAATTGGTTTTTTTTTCTATCAGGCTGGAGTTTTATTTATGGAATGCATTTCTGGTATCAAAAGTGTGATGAGGCATCTAATAAGTATGGGAAAGTTTTGGTCCAAGGCAAGCGATTCTGCTCTGTAGAGCAACAGTGCTAACAAAGCTAGAAGACTTGTTTTGAAACTGAATGTTTTCCCCTTTCGCACCAATATGGCATTTTTGGTTTATTTCCAACAGTTCTCTGACACGGGCAGCAGAAAAGAGCATGTTAAAATCACAAGTGAACCCAAACCAGGGTTCCTGGAGCGGCTCAGTGAGACTTCTGGAGGCATGTTGATTGGACTTGCGGCATTTCTTCTGTCTTTCTACCTTCTTTTCACCAATGAAGTAAGTGCAATACTGTCAGTGTTTGTACACAGCTTTATTGATCCATGAGAAGAGGAAGTTTTGTCTGGGGACCTGGTGCTTATGCTCAGGATATAATAGAAAAGTGAAACCACAGGCCACAGGTAGTATTTCTCTAGAACTAGGTGTAGTAGAGACAGTAGCAGTGTGTGATGAGAGATAAGATCCAAAACTTGTAAACTGATGAAGAAACAGTCGGTGGTAAGATGGTTGCATGAGCCAGCCACGTTCCTGCCTTCCCTTTTTTCTTGAGATAGCAAAAGGTTTTCATTTCTAGTGTTGTTATAATTACATTAAAGAAATTCATCCCCCATGTTGCAAAATTGGGGGTGTTATTTATTCTTTTTTTCTCATTATTATTTTATGTCTTGGTTTTAGATTTAAAAAAAAAAAAAAGTTAGCCAGGAATCTTAACACTCTACCATTGAAAACATATGTGTTTTGGCAATTTTGGAGTGGAGAGCAGAATTCTGTGGATTTTTCACTTAGAGGCTACCTTTCATACCTCTATAAGAGGAAAAATAACTACTCCCAACTTTGATGACTTCACCAGGATGTGATGGTAAGGCAGGGAAAACTTCTGCCAAGGAGTCAATATAGGTATGTGGAAAAATGAACCATAATTTGTATCATTTTTGCAGTTATTCAGGAATGATGAACAAGGTAAGAGGTGAAGAGCAGTAAGTTTGGACCCTTGTAGGAAGAATTTCTGTCTGTTTGAGAAGCTTAGTCAGTGATAATGGTCCTGCTGCCTGGGTGAGAAGTACTGCCCCAAACTGGATCACAGGGAATGGAGAAGTACAAGTGTGTTTCAAAATTATGCCTTGAGCTGAATATGCAGGCATTCCTTTGGGTCATCAGCTCACTTGTCTGCTAATCTTGTTCACAAAATACTGCTGTGATGTTGATTGTCCACAACTGGATTTCTGTTTTCTTCATTGCAGGGACGAGCTTTAAGGACAGCCAAGTCTCTCGATGAGGGGCTTTCTCTTGTGGTTCGTCTTGACAGCATCCACAGTATCTCTCAGCAGAATGAGGGGAGACTGGTGCACTTGGCTGGTGCTCTGAGTACATCTAAGGTAAATAAAATAGTACCTTGGAGATAAGAGTATTTCAAGCTTGAAGGGAAGGAAAAGTCTTTGCCAACTGAAGTTTTGTTTGATATCCAGGAAAAGACATGTGGCTTTTCTCCTCCTCTAAGCATTGCCAGCTACCACTCAAGCTTTGGTTCTTGGCCTGGAATCAGGGAGATGCTGAATGGCCTTGGACTCCCCTCTCCCAAGCCACGTGCCAGCTCTAGCTGTGTTTACCCTCACGCTGCCTTTGTGGCTCATTTCAATTGCCATTTATGTAGGGAACCTGTTGTGTGTTCATGATATTGTAAAGTCTTCAGGCTCTTGCAGCACAGGAGCTTTGCAAGTTCTTACTTTTCAGTAGTGGTGACATTTTCCATGGTCCCACCCACATTGCAGAAGGTAACACAGCACCTTCCAGCAAAACAGAATCTCCTGGTTTAAACACTGAAACCTGTAAACCCATAGTCAGCAGTTCTGGTTTCATTCTTTACTATAGCCGTAACTTTTGATTATGATTCTTCAGGGTCATATTTGCCAGTAAAGAGACATTCCTTTTTGTTTTTCATAACATTTATACTGTGTTCACCTGTGTGTAAGATAGTGCTAGCTGTACAGTGAGGTACATAAATGAGTTCAGTAATAAAAGTACATTGTTTGAGGTTGTGAGGTATAGCATTTAGACTGACTTGTATTTTCTTTAATTTTTGCACAGCCTTTGTTTGACCCCAGCTATGGGCTCTCCATTCAAGCTGTCAAACTTAAGCGTCACGTGGAAATGTACCAGTGGGTAGAATATGAAGATTCCAAGTAAGTGAAAGTAATCTTTAAAAGTTGTTTATAAGGCTGTTGTATTACCAGGATCCTATCACATTTATTTTCTCTCCTTAGACCTAAGGAAAAAAACAAAACAAAACAAACCTCTTTATAGCAAGAGAATCCTAGAGCTGTTGGATTTTTTTTTTCTTTTAGACAATCACTTTACTTTCCTTGGGAGATGTTAACTGCTCTGCTAATAGTTGCAACTCAAATAGGGAAAAACTATGCTATTTCTAATAATTCCACTGATGGTAGTATGAATGTTATTAGCTATTATGTAGGTGTGACTGCCCAGAATTCATACTCCAAATGTCTTTCATGTCATTAAAAAAAAAGTCAGAGGTTGTGAAGTCACCTCTGAAGGTGTGGAAAATAATTTCTCAGTTTTAGCATGCTTTGGTGCAGCATCTGTTAAAGACTTGATTTGGGCCAGCTTATCTCACTGTATTTAATTCTGGTTGTTCCTCATCAATCTAGTCAACACCTCCTTGTTTGAAGCATGGGAATACAAGGGTTGTGGCTGTTGAGCGTTTGTGTATAGTTTACTCCTGGTACAGAGAATCTGCATCTTCAGACCAGGTAGTTCAGAGAAGAGTTAGGTTATGTATAAAGATAAGTCTGTGTTGCCAGAGATCTGTCTGTGCATTTCATTGGTGAAGTGTATTCTGCCCTGAGCAGGGGTGTGTGTGCACTGTTTTGGTTCTCATCCCAGCCCTTTTCCTCTGCAGGGAATATGAAGAGAATGGGGAGATTAAGAAAGAGACAAAGTATTCATACAGTAAGTTGATCATCAGAAAGTCCCTTTCCTTTTATGCATGTAACTTTGGACTTTCATTTGTGTGTGTATTTTGATTTTTGTTGTAAAACCTGTGTTTTCTTCTTGGGAAAAAAAAGGAAAGAAATGTGAAGAAACAAGCAAAAATTATCTTTCTTAAACAAATGACAGAACCTCCCTTTCCTGAAGTAATTGAGGTGAAAGGAGATGTGCTGTCAGCAAGCAAGGGCTACAGAAAATCTGAGTCTTGTTTTGCAACCCCTAAAAGTTCAGAGGAACTTCCAGGGAAAGGATGCTCCAGAGATAGGGCCCATAAGGTTCTCAGTGAATGGAGATGGGCAGAGATGGGAGTGTGTTCAAAGCTATACCTGAGATTACATTTCCGACATGCAGTAATTGGGAATATGTCAGCTATGAGCAGAAGAGAATAGACAGGGAAAAGCAGTGTAGCTCCAGCCTGTAAGGGAGCCTGTTGAGAACCTGTTCAGATGTTGATACCAGCCAGTGAAAATCACCAGCACCTTCTGATGTGCACTGTGGCTTTTGCCAAGTGCTCTTTTTGGCAGGAGCAGAACTGGGCGTGTTATTCTGATCTACCCAGTGGCAGAAGAATACTCTGAGTCATCGTGTATTTGGAGATTGGTCTCTGTGCTTCATTTATCTCTGATTAAAGCACATAGATGTGTAATGTTGGCGTACAGCAGTTTCTGGGTGTGATCATATAAAAGTACTCAGCTGTGTGAAGAGTGAAGCATGGGGACCCTGTAGCGTGAAGGTATGTAAGGGGCAAAGCTGGTGGTTGTGAGCCACGAAAAACAGCTTCACAGTGACAGGGAACAAAAAGAAATGCCATCTGAAAAAACAGCTGTCCTCTCAAGATTGATGGATTCTGTCCCATAAATGTCTACGTATTATTAGCTGTGGTGGGTTATCCTTGGCTGCCAGCCATGGACCCACACAGCTGCTTGATTACTCTCCCCTGGGGAAGAAACTGGAAACGACAGGAGTGAAGGACAGATTGAAAGAAAGAGAGGGAGATGGCTTTCCAATTACCATCACGGGCAAAACAGACTCACCTTATGGAAAGTTTATTGTCAATTAAATATTTAATCAGTGATTTGGGTGTTGGCAAAACACATTTGGACTAACCCTGTCCAAGGCTCAAGTTCACTCCAGACTCCTCTCCCTTTGCCCCCTGCCCCTTGTTATCACAAAACCAGCTTATTCCCAAAGAGTGGAGCCAGGAATCAAAGCCTGATCATGGAAGATGCCAACAGCAAAGCTGAAAAAGTTGAATTATAATTTTATCCCTAAAATACCTTTTTTCACCCTAAATCCTGCTATTCCCTGTTAATATGCTAGGAGGATGGATCTAAGTAACAGTAGAGACTATCATAGATATTTATGTAGACAATATTACTAGAAGTGTAACCTAGAACTGATTGATTGAGAGGTGTCTTTGGTAACTGAGATCCGAGTGTCTTTTCTTCAACCTTCTTATCATTCTGTTTAGATACAGAGTGGAAATCAGAAGTTGTGAACAGCAGAAACTTTGATCGAGAAATTGGACACAAAAACCCGAGGTAAGGTACCATCTGGCACAGTCCCTCTGAATTCTGTCACTGGATCTGATCAAAGATGAAAGCTAAATGACTAATTTCATAACAGAGTGCAGTAGATGGAAACTGTTGTTCTTTTGGTAGTTGGGAGGACAAAGGCATAAAGAAATTACAGCAGTTCAGAGCAGTCATGCCTTGTCTTATTTTAATGGCTCCAACAGTATGCAGTGTGGACAGTTTCTTGATGGATTTTTTCTCACATCATGACAGTCATTTAGCTCTTTGAGTCTCTCCTCATGTTTGCCATAGTACCTTTTCTGTGCTGTATATTACACACTGCAAATCAAGAGTTTGATCATAATTGTGGGACTAATCAGGGACTCTCTCTGTTCCTCAGTGCCATGGCTGTGGAGTCTTTCACTGCTGTTTCTCCTAACGTCCAGGTTGGCAGCTTTGTTCTTTCCAAGGGTAAGGATTGTTTTGTACTGGCTTTGTGTCTGCTGTTGCGTCAGCAGCGGACTTTGGTTCTTTCCACAATAGCTGTCTTGTCAAGTGATAATCAGGAAGCCAGCCAGCAAATTGGCTGTTCCAGGTTAGACACTGGGCCTCAGCTTGATGCTTTATTCTGCTTAGGTCTCGTGGATAAAATTGATGATTTCAAGCAGTTGAGCTTGTCACACCTGGAGGATCCCCATGCTGACGTTACCCGAGGAGGAGATTACTTTTATCACAGTGACAACCCCAGGCGTCCAGAAGTAAGATGGGAAAGATAAACTAAAGCAGTGATTACTTGGGTGTGAAAAAGGAATTGGGGTATGTCCCATTTCAATCTAAATGTATAGAAAATGGAGTGCAGACCATCACATAGGATGACTCCCTTAGTGCAGCCCTTCAGAATGAGCGCTGCTCTTGCAGACAGCTTCCAGTCCTGCTCCTTTGTTCTCTGTTTTCTTGAGTCTGCTGTGCTTTTAAGTGGAAAGGGATGGTGCTGGGAGGTGGGTTCCACCTCTGCCTTGCTGTAGTGAGGAGTACAGTCAAACAGCTTGCTGCCAGATTGTGCTGCCCGCCCTGTTTTGCCAAAAGATGAAATGACAAGGAATGAACAAAGCATATCATGTGCTCCTACAGCATAATCAGAGGGGATATTACAAAACAACATTTGAGCTCTCCTGTTTCAGCTGCCAGCTAGTCCTGAAAAAAGGACAGCTTGGAAATCATTCTGGCAATCCTCTTGCTTGACATTAATGTTCAGAAAAAGTGTTGATGAATAAAGGATGTTCCTGTGCTGAGTTGTCTTTCCTGTGATTCCCCTTTGTAAAACAATCTTTCTTGACTTCCAATCTTCTCTTGTTTGTAGGTGGGAGACCTTCGTGTCTCTTTCTTCTATGCAGGTCTGAGTGGAGATGATCCCTATTTGGGCACTGCTGCTAAGGTGAGTCTTCAGCTGTTTCTGTATTTTGCAAGCTCTGTTCCCAACTCAGTAACCAGTAAATATTTTTCCCTTTCTTTCAAGGTGACTGTGATTGCTCGGCAGCGAGGTGATCAGCTGGTTCCATATCATACCAAGTCTGGAGATGTTCTGGAGATTCTGTACCCTGGGGACCTCTCTGTGGAGGTGAGATACCACACTCTACTAGTGAAGGGTTAAAACTCGAGGTGGTAGTGCAGAAGCAGCAGAAGAGGAAATTCCTACTCTCCTTCAGACCTGCTCTAGAGGAGGAGATACTCATACAAACACTGGCTTTTCTCTCTCCTTGGACAGCAGCCTGCATTCCCTTCCAGGTTTCTGCGCATTCTGGCTGTTTGCTTTAAAGATTGTTTCTGCGCCTTCCTGTTTCGTTTTTATTTACTCCTTGGTTGTTTCCCACTTACACATGCAAGCACATGCTTTTGAACAGGTCACATGTAAAAATAGTAAAAATCAGGGTTTAATTAAATAAACCGTAAGAGTTATTCTCTCTTCAGCTCCTATTAACAGGAGTTTAGGCTTGTTCGAAATGTTTATTACTGTTCTGGCTGAGAAAGAACCTTCAGGCAGAGCATTATGCTACAATAAATCCTGCATGCTCCAGCAATTTGGTGATTCCTTTACTCCTTTTAGTAGGTTTGCTTCCATTAATGATTGTTTCATGCCCTGCTGTAAAAAAATCCAGATGTCAAAAGTTCGCAGGGGCTCCCAAAAGTAGTTAAAAAGGCTTTGTTTTGACTTGAAAGAGTAGCAATAGAATCAACCCTCTGCTGTAAGATCTGAATCTTCATTAGATAGAATTTTGTTGTATTGAAAATTAACTGGTTACAAATAAGTAATTCGTTGATTACTTGTATATACAAGTAATCAATCAGTCTTACACATCTCTTACCATTTAGTGCTTTCTAATGTCCCAGCTGTCTTCATGTGAACGTTTTGTTGAGCCAGAGGGTCACACCACCCATTTTGAAAAAAATCTCACTCAGAATTCTTGCAAAGAGATGCTTTGCTTTGCCTGATGAAATGCACACATACCTTTTAGCTTTTCTTCCTTGCATCCAGCTTGCTCTCTTTCACACACCTTTCCTTCAGCCATCAGTGGATATTGTTGCCTTTTCTCTCTTCCTTCAGAGTGAAGTCAGACTCTTCCTTCTTTATTACAGTTTCTTATTTTCCACAGTAATGTTGAATGTATCCAATTGCAGCAAAACCTGTGTGCTTCCTGCCTGTGGGTAGTGTTGAATGGTGCTTTTTAGGTTGTTTTTTTTAATTAAGAAGAGGGCAAATTTTTCCTGTGCTGCACTGTTCAGTCTGTTGCAGTGTACTGCCACAGTGCACAGACCCTGCAGAATGAGCTGCAATGTATCTTCTACAAGAGAAATTGTACTCCTAAAATGCTCTTGGCTCTGATTGGCTCATAATATACTGGAATCAAGAGGGTCTTGAAAAAGAACAAGAAACAGGCTGCATGTCTTGGTGTTTGCTTTCAGGAGGTGTTTCAGAAGGAGCATGAGAGTAACACCGTGAAGACCTGGGCTCTCCGTGCAGCAGGCTGGCTCTCAATGTTTGTGGGCATCAGCCTGATGACCCGAATCTTTTACACGTTAGGTAAGTTTTCACAGAAAGGTAAAATGATCTAGAAATAAGATCGTAACCTCTAGAGAGTTAATTCATTTGGAGACAAGGAGAAATCTGGTTTGAACTCAGACTTGATTTGATCTGAAAAGTCACTGTAGGCAACTTCAGGTAAACAGGACCCCTAAACCAAGTGGTTGCTTTGTGAACATTAAAAAACCCCCCAAAAATACCTTCTGCCAGTCTCAGAAGATCCCAGCCCAGTGCTTGCCAAAATAAAAAGCTGAAGCGCATGTTGGGCTGGTTCTTTCAAATCTAACTCAGCGTGCTGTGATACAATTTCTTTCTGCTCCCACACATAATTGGTCCCCCAACAGGTCCTAATTGCCTGTAGTATAGGAATACAGTTTTGTCTCTGGTTATTCTACACTACTGTAAACAAACAGCAAAGAAAGTTTTTGTTTATCCTTTTAAAAAGGAAAAACGCTGGATTAAAAACAGAAAAGCAAGACACCTCAAACTTGTATAAACTTCAGACATCAAAGATATTCGCTTGGTAGCTGTGAACTTTTTTTTCTGATTTATTTATCCATATACATGCTGCTCCAAGATGTATTGTTGCCAGAAAGGAATCTTGGTGCTAGCAGCTTGTATCAGTTGCCCAAAACGTGTTGCATAACTGAGGGGCTATCTGTCTCCTCTGCATCTCAAGCCTTGGACAAATCTTCAGAGTTCATTTTGGATTACTTCCTGTCTGAAGAGATGAGGATAGCATTGTCTTATATGTTTAGCTGTAGCTTAGTGATCAAGTGTCTTGATGCTGCTCTGCTGAAACACCTAATCCAGTGCTCTTGATAAATAGTTTGAATCTGTCTTTTGATTGCAGTCATTAGCATGCAGATCCTCGGCATGAATCAGACTTTCTTTTAAACTGTCGTCTTGCCAACTGCTTCATGCCATGTTTAATTCTCTCTGCAGTGGACTGGTTTCCTGTTGTGAGGGACCTGGTGAACGTTGGACTGAAGGCATTTGCCCTGTGTGTGGCCAGCTCGCTGTCCCTGCTGACCATCTCCGTGGGCTGGCTCTTCTACCGCCCGCTCTGGGCCCTGCTCCTCGCGCTGCTCTCCATAGTCCCCATCGCGGTGGCCAGATCCCGTGTTCCGCCCAAGAAGCAGCAGTGACAAGGCGGTGGTCGGGTCTTGAATGGAGTCCTGGTTAGAACCTTCTCAAGTGCATTTCTGCCTGGTTCCTGCAGCAAGCTTACAGCAAATCACAGCTCAGCACCGAGCACGGAGAGCTGGGGAGGGGGCTTGAATGTGGTTATTGCTACACGTTATCCAGAGGCCTATGGGGTGCTGTTTGTGGGAAGTCAGTGACTCCAGCTTTGGGGAAAAAAAGCATTTTGGGTGTGTGTATTGATGGTAAGGTAATGAACAAGCAGATTTGATACTCTTACTGCTCAGTAATTCCCCCTGGTTTGACAACTGGCAAGTCCTTGCCAACTGGCTGGGTGGAGCACCTTGTGTGTTTTGGAGAAAGTGCCAGCTGCATCCCATGGACCGTGGTTAGATGTCCTTAGGAAATACGTGTGCCTGCCTGTCTCTGACAAACCCTCCCTCTGCTGCCTTTTCTTGTTTGCACAGTCAGGAACACTCCTTTGGCTGATGTGTTTGGCAGTGTATGTGTTCAAAGGGAAAACCTAGCTTAGGTAAATTCCACACAATACTCATTTAAACCCTCTGTTTTTGGACTGAGGATTTTCAAAGTCATTGGTGTAATGAGTGGCCACGTTAGCAGTGCTCTGAGGTTGGGCAGATTTATCAGGGAACGCTGATTTCCCCCGGATTTTAAAAGTCTCTGAAATTGTTCTTGGTTAAGCATCCAGAATGATAGCCTGGACTATATCATTGCAGAACTGTTCCAAAATTTCACTTCAAATTGCACTTAAAGGGATACTCAGAGGTCATTCATCTGTAAATATAAAACCTACTGCCTTGAAACAACAGTGACTTTCATAATTGAATGTGTTGTCTTTAAAATAGTCGGGGGTTTTTTGCTGTGTATACTTTTCCTTTCTTTAATTTCTCTTAATAAGGACAATGAACATACCCCATGAAATGAAGCAACGGAAACATTTTTGCCTGATTAGTTTTCATAGATTTTAGTAGCCTAAATTGTTGATTTTCTATCATGTTAGAGGAATGCCTTGTAGTGTTGTGATGGCTCATGTTTACAAACTTCTGCTGTAATGAGTATGTGAGGTTAGAGACACTCTTTAAGTCTCTCCACCAAGCTGTAATCTGGCTTCCAGATGAGCCCCTCCTACGCTACTGTGTTTTGGGGGTTTTGTAACTATACCTAATTCAGTACAAAAATAATGTTGTCAATAAGAAATCTATTTATGACCATCAGAAGAGTGTTCTTTGTACCAAAGGAACTTGATTTGAACATACATAGAAGCAAACGTTTGCTAGAAATGGTATTGAAGTAGAAATCTGAGTTAGAAATCATACTTTTTTTGAAAATTTGTAATTACTGTTATTAGTCCTAATTACTTTCATTCTTTTGGTATTTGAATGTTGTCTATTTGGTCTCATGGCTCCATCCTGCTGGTAAAAGCAGGAGCAGTGAGTGAAAGGGTGGGTACAGGAGAGGGCCTTGTGCATGCAGCTGGCATATGGAGTGACACTGCAGTCTTCCTGCTGCGCACCAACACCAAGCTATGTCAGGAATTGTGCTCCACAGGGCAGAGATACTGGGTTTGAACTGCTGCTGTGTTTACCCATGATGCAGAACACCAACCAGCATTACTTATTGGAGATGAAGAGACAATTTTCTACAGAAGTGCTCAGCTTTTGTATATCTAATAAAATAGTTTTCAGAAGGTTGGTCTGTAGGCTTTTTTGTTAAATTCAAGTATTACATATTTTATATCCAGGAATACTGTCCAGGTAGGTGGAGGGTTAGTTTGTAGCTTCCACAAGAGTTTTCTACTGTTGGTTTTTGTTTGTCCTGCAAATACTTCCCTGCTTTGGGAAGTGAGTTCCCCCTAACAGCACAGCTGCTCTCGGGTCTGTGTACTGTGTGTGATGCCAGGCTGCAGCAGTCTGCCATGGGTTTACTCCCAGTACCGACCACTGAAGTCAGTCGCTTCCTTGCCTCTCTAAGATTATTTGAAAAACATGATGGTTCAACCCAACTGCTACAGCCTTTTGTATTTTAAGGAGACTGGGTGTTACCTGTGCATTCAGAAAAAAAACAATGTATTCTTTTTTTCCAACTTTATTTTGATCTACAAATACAGTACAAAAATAGATTTTTTTCTGAACATAATTACATGAAAGCCGTTTTCTTACAATCCAGTCTTTCCTCTGTGACAATGTCCAGCAATGACTAAATTGTTTTCCCCTCCATTTTTGAAGAGACTGTGTCAGTGGAATTAGATACATAATAGTGCCAAAGACAGATCAGTATTTCTACTACAAAAGTGCAGGAAAAGCTTATGTAGATTTAACATTCCCTTCTCAACAGTTTTTTAATGCTATGGTACTGGATAACAAGAATTCTGTGGTTTTAGTGAATTTTGTTCCAACAGTGAGATTTAGCCAGTTTTACATGTTTTGCTTCAGAACAGGATCTTGATAAGCAACAGAAGCAAATATGTATATATTCACATTACTTAAGAAAGCATATTGAACCTTAAGTTTGTAACAAGGACAGGGCTTCTCCCTTCCAAAGCACAAGATTTCTGAGAGTAAAGGAAGATGGTAGGCTGAAAAGCCAAACTTACATTACAAATGCAAGTATTCTTTTAGAAAGTATTAGTTCCTCCATATTCTGATTGTGGGGGTTTTTTTAGACCTTAGAGGAAGTATTTCCCCTTGAGACACAAATGCCAGACTCTACCTCACTGCTGATTTGGGTATGGATTGAAGTAGGCATCAGCATTCCTTTGGCCACCTCTCTGCAGACAGGTAAAAAGCAGCTGGATGCTTTAGTTCTGAGCAAGCAGGGAAAAATGGGAGACTGCTACTGACAGGAGTGCCTCAGGAAACTCAACTATTAGTGCTGAGTGATGCAAAAGAGAGCAAAAACCCCAACAAAGCAAAGTGATCTCAGAAAGTGCAGCTCCATGTCTACTTCTCCCAAGTCCAAGGATAAAGGAAGAATCTAACTGATATCTAAGTGATCCTTGTGATATCAAAGGAAACTGGATACTGAATTAGGTTGGTCCCTGACAGCTCAGAAACACAAGTGCACAGGAAGACCTAAGGCCCTAACTGGCAAAGGATACTTTTATCATGGCTGTTTTTCCTGCATCTGAAAACAGCAAAGAAAAGCTTTATCATCACAATTTCTCAAATGGGAACAACTGAGCTGCTTCTCCTCTCTTTTCGCGCTTGCTCTTTTTGGTTGTTTTCTCTTCTTGTTTCTCTAGCTGGCGATTTTGGGGCCAATAAATGGCTGTGTTCCCCACTGCGCTCTTGGAGCTCGGAGCTCCTTCTTCATCAGAAGAGAATCCCCCTCCTTTTTCTGTCTCAGGTGCTGACGGCTCAGTCTGGAAAACACAGGTGTGAAAATCAGAAAGTCACTCTAAGATAACTGCCTCTTTCTAAAAGGGCTTGTCTTTGGTCACAGTGACACTGAGTGACCTTAGAGAGGTTGGTTGCTCTGGTTTGGGCATCTCACCCAAAGTGCTTCTATTTCTGAACATCAAACATTCTTTCAACACAAGCAAAACATTTCTGACAATGGAAGAATAAAACCAACCTATTTTAAAAAGATCAGGCTTTCCCCTTTCTCCTTGGGGAAAAAATTAACAACTAAAATATCTAACTTACAAGGAAAAGTGCCCCACTCTCATCCTGTTAGCTACATGCTTGGCTTGGAGGAATAAATCTAGGAAGGGGGTATGTCAAAACAGAAAATAGTAATACAAATAGAAACATTCATCCCTTGTTAAACAGTAATGAATCTTTGAAGAACATGACTACATTGAACTTCTGGTGTAGTTTTTTTGACTACCTGAAGACTTTTGAGCAACTACACTCTGGAAATTCTATTCTATGGTTAAAATAACATGCAGAAAAAGAAAATACTAAGAGAAATGCAGGATACCTTGATGGAGTAGCGTTGCTTCAGTCTCTCTCTGATGAGAAGTCCTTTTGTCAGCAGCTTCCAATTCCCTAAAGCTCTTTTCTCACGCTTCTGTGGGGGATTGTTATTGGAAAGAGAAAAATTTACTACTGTGAGTTTCAATGTATTTATGCCTGTGGAAAAGGAAAGCTTTAAGATTTTTAAACTGCCATCAAAAAAGCCTCATGCTTGTTGCTTACACAGCCGACCCTGTTCACTGCCCAGTTTCAATGAAATTTACTTCATAAATATAACAATAAGGAAGGTGCAAAAATAATTCTTACCTCCTTCTCCTTCTTTTCTATTTCTGCTTGTTCATTCTCCCAGGCAGCAACAAGGACCTCTTTATACTCCTCACACACCACATACCCATCAGTACTAGGAAGGAGAACACAATCCTCTGTCAGCTACGAGAAGGAAAAAGAAAGGGAGCAAATGCCTGCTGACCCAGCCCAAAAGCTACTGAATACTGCTAGAACCGTCTGTCTCAAACGATCCAAGTGTGGAACTGGTCACATGCTCCACTTAACACAAGATACACAACCTCTGCAGGACATCAAGATCTGACAGGTGCAACAAAGCAGCTTTCACGTACACTGGGTGCGAGTAGCCACCGTGAAAATCAAATCCAGTGATGGCTTGAGCACAGTCAATGTTCAACTTCCGTGCCACTCTGTTCAGGTTTGGAAGTTTCAGCTGCACGCAGCCAACAGGTAACATGGATGGCAGGAAGAGATAGACATTTCCATATTCATTCCGAGGAACCTGTTATGGCAAAATTAAAGAGAGATGCTGATAATCCTGCTTTCTGGAGAGAGCTGAAAATACCTGCTGCAACTCAGGGACTCTCCCCTCCTGACCTACATTCCACTCCTGTTGCAGTGGGGATCCTGCAACATACATATATCAAACCAGGAGTCCTGTGGAAATAGATACACTCCAGTATTCAACTAATATTCACATGACAAGGTACAAGCCTAGATTTTAGCTGCATGGTTATATTGCCCAGCTATGTCCTCTGCCCAAGCTTTGTTACTCAGACTGTAATGCAGAGAATTAGCAAGGCAAACATGGGCTAGGAAGACCCGATCAATGAAATTCTGACTTTAGCAGTCTGCACTCACTACCTCTACTTGTGAAAGAAAGACCTCGGTAGAGTTTTTACTACTTCCTCCTGTGAACATTCACCTCTGAACTCTTAATCCTGAATCCAGATGTTTGAGTGATCTCACCTCTGAAACATGCAAATTCTGGAAAAATAAAGCCCAGAGCTCCACACAAACCACTTCCTTTAGCACCAGCCCTCTGCCTTCCCAGCTACCTTTCCATCCACTGCTATGGGAGGCTGATACTCCTCTGTCTGCCAGTGGCCGAACAGCGCCAGGTCCTCCCGGTCCCGGTTCGCCGGCTCTGCCAGGCGTGCCTTCCTCGCCCGGTTGGAAAATCCCTTCACCATCTGCAAATATGACAACCAGGCCTGGAACATCACAACAAGCTGACAGTGGTTTCAGGTTTTCCTAGGACACCGAAGGAGAAGGGTCAGGGAGAACAGAAATGCCATTTCCTAGCTTCAATATCCACTGCCTATAAATGCCAACCCACAGCACCTGTATGCAACAGGTAGAGATCTAGCAGTGCATAAAACACTGGGATGCCTCTGGAGAGGGTGAAAAGGGAGCAGTTCTGCCAGATAGCCTTGGGGTGGGAAAAAGACAAAGCTGGGCTTTGGGTAGCATGTAGGAACTATAGGCACAGCAGGTGGACACTACAGCTACCACAAACCAAGCAAGCAAGTGTGAAATCTACATCCGCTGACAAAAGACAAAAACCAAAACAGAACTGGACTTGAGCTTTAGAGAGCAGGTGGATTACACAGGAGGAAGTCAAACCTTCTTACCTTGTAAGGCATTTCTCCAACCCTCACCACTCGAGCTTGCTTCAGCCAAGTGTCCCTGGAGTGCAGTGTGTGTATGCAGTCTCTGAAAAGGCCAGAAAACAGCAAATGTAAAAGTTTTCAAGTGATCCACAGAAAGCTTATCACAGTAGAAATAATAAAAAGCTGTATCTTACTGATACACAAATGCTGTCAGAGCAGCTAATGTGCCTCACCCTGTTACTGCTGATACCATCATGCAAATTAGCTCTTTAATTTATTACAAAGATCACAGATGCAGATGACAACAGGTGCACAACTCACCTGGAGTAGACAGCCTCTCCTCTGCAGTAGCCCAAGATAGCAGCTGTCTCAGGATAGATGGCCTGGTATTTCAAGAGGTGCCTCTTCAGTGCATAGAGAGGGTGGTTTTTGTACTCTCCAATTGCTGTTGGTAGAGGTTGATCTTGAAGCTTCACTTGAAACTGTAAGAATTTTACAGAACAGTTATTTCATAACTTTCTTGCACTACCCTTTGTAAGAAATTAGGAATGACAGTAATATGGACCAAAGAGAAAAACCACCAGAAACTAATCAGATGAGCCAACAGACCAAAGCATTCTTGCTGCAAATAAGTACTGAGATGTGCACCCTAGCCTATGTGTTTCAAAAACTCTCTCTGAGAAGGGTAAGTGCAGTACCTCTGCTATACAAATTTCTCTGAACAAACTCCATCATTTATTACTTAAATTTATCACTGTATATTCTCTTTAAAACATGTTCAATCTCAACATTCCAAGTTCAAATACAAACCTCCTTCCTCATGGAAAGAGATTTCTAATGCTTTTGCCTGAATGAGAATCCAGGGACTGGACTCCTGGCACTACATGCCTTGAACAACCTATTGCCATTTACCTCATTTTCTTCCTTCTTGTCTCTCTCCACATCAGGACTTTCATATGGCTGCAGTGTCTCTTCCCACCACTCAGGGTCCACACGGCTCTTCCTTGTTGAGGTCATCCACGCTGGATCATATCTTTGTGTCACATCCCTGACACTCCCATTGTTGTCAAACCCCACAACGTAGAACAGCGGCTTTGTGGCATGTGCGAAGCACAGCTGGGGCTGGCCCACATTGCCATGAACACAGTCTACACAAACCCATTTGTCCTCAGGCTCAAGGAAAACCTCCAGCCACTGGTCTGTGCCCATTGCTTTCCTCACCTCCTGCTGTCCATCATCCTCATCACTAGAAATTATTTTGCTTCTCTTCCTCTGTGCTTGAGGCAAGGCTGGAGTTGTACTTTTGGCTGGCTTAGGCTCAGCTCCACACGAACTTTTTGACAGCCTTGATTCTGAAGTCTCAGTTTTTGGGCTTTTTATAGTTGTCACCTTTGAATTCTGGGGGGCCAGTGAGCTCCTCCGCCTTTTAGGGACAGTTTCAAAATCCTCATCAGAGAGTTCACTCTCCTCCTCTGAAATCTCAAAGTTTGAACCACTGCCATCATCACTTCCACTCTCTTCCTTGTAACACACCTTGGAGGCCACTCGTCTCCGGCGGTCGTTCTTGGGCCTGACTGGCACATCCTTTTCTGCTAAACTGCTCTCATTATTTGATTCCTTCTGTTCCTGGCTGCCTTTAGTCAGCTTTGACCTGTGTGTCCTTTCAGTCTGCGCAGTTTTGGGTTTCTTTGGCTCCTTCTTGTCTTCTTTGCTCTCTGAGGATTTCTCGTCCTGCTTGGTTTTTTTGCAGGGACATTTTTTTGCCCCAGCTTTGGGTGTTGTGGCAGAACTCTCCTGCCCCTCAGAGGTGCTGCTGTGAGACAGCCTCTTGGATGAGCTCTTTCCCTGCAAAGACACAGGCTAGGTCACTTTTATCACTGCAGCTAAGAATATGGTAAAAAAAAAAACCAAAAAAAGACTGAAATGAGCCCAAGGTTCATGCAGACCAAAGGCTGGCAGGCAGTCAATTCATGTCTTAGGGACTTGAAAACTTCAGGCAACTGGCTGAAGAGAGGTGTACTCATGCAGCAAGAGTTGCTGTCTAAGTTTAAAAGAAATGTAAACCCACTGAAACATTAAGAAATCTTTGCTGAAACACAGAAATGAGTGACTTTTCTTAAAGAAGAAAATTAAAAATTAAGGGTGTGCATTTCCTGCAATGTAGAGAGAACCCTGGTTCCTGCAGTAAGCGATTCACTGCAAGTTGTAACAGCCAGAAAGTTTTTTTAATCCTACTAAATCAGTAACCTATTCCTTATTCCACACAAACAACAAAAACTACCTTTGGTCTCGTCTCCTTGAGAGGAATAGGCTGAAAAGACAGCACGAGGCGACACAGCAGCTGTAATGCTCGCAGAATAATTAAAAATATCTGCAAAACAGTTTAAATTCAATAATTTAATCACAGGAGCTCTCCAGATAAAAATACAAGAAACTAAAAAGCTACAGAATCACTTAATTCACTGATCTGCTTTCTTCAAATCCACCCTCCCACCACTTTGTGGATGACCTGACACACAGCATCCAAACTCACCAACCCTGTACTTCCCAGTCTCTTACATGAACCAGCTCCTCATCATTCTGTGCAGCGTAGATGGCAAACCTCCTCTCCAGTGTTGACTGAAGGGGCTCTCCTTTTTCAGTGGAAAGCTCATCATTGACAGTGAAGGTTCCAACAAACCTGAAATACAAGACACTTGCTTACTGTCCAGTGTTTGTGACTGTATTCTTAAACTTCAGAGTTCACCCTCTCCTTCTGTAAAAAAGACAGCCCCTCCCACCCTTGTATATAAAATCCAAAAAACCACAGAAAATTGTTAAATTACAGTTACCCCTCTCCCTGAACCGTAGCTCTACATTCTATGTGACAGCATGATCAGAAGAGAGTTTTACCATTTCACCAAGTTGGAAAGGTAAACGAGGCCCATGTGGCCTGCGGGCACTTGGGTGAAGCGGGCGGGGACGATGGACAGACCAATGGCGAGGAGATCTGGCTGGCTGCAGATCCTGTTCCTATAGAAACCATTTGCTAACAAACACAGGAGGTGAACCTGAGACAGAAAAGTTTAAAAGTGAGTTCACAAGAGATTTTCCTTATTGGAACTACTGTCCATGGTAAAGACAAGGAATACTTCACTGTTCCTTTTAACTGAAACAGGCAACACTGAAGCCTCCCAAGCATTCACAGTGCTGTCTTCAGAAGACAGTAAAGCACTGAAGTCCTTGCAAATGTCTCCTGCTCTACATGACTGACAGTTTAATTGTGACAGAATGAGAAGATATCCCTCCACAGAGAAATATACATCCTACTCACACAGGCTTTGAGTTAGAATTTTACTAACACAGGCACTGGTGTTTCCAACTCACAGTTCAGGAGGAATCCTTAACAAGCATCTGTCAGGATTACAGCCTCTTTGTTTTTTTCACTTCTAGCCATGGCCCCGTGTTATTTGATAAAAATTAGCTCTTTCTGATTACAAATCAGTTCAGACATCTTTATGCTCAGTTTCTTCTCTGCCATGGTTCCCTGTGACAAATACCTTATGTGTGTCCTCACGAACCTCCTTGCTGAAACGTTTCATCATTCTCCGAAGGTACATCTCAAACTCAGCTTTTCTTTTTTCTCTGCAAATTACAAAAGAAATGGATGTTGCGGGATTTCTGTGGACCTGCCTTTCTAGATTCCTGAACTGGGTCAGCTCATGAACAGAATCCATCCCAGAGAATCTTCTGTGCACACTTAAGGAAAGGTTTAGTGACTGGCTATGTGAACAGGCTGTTATGATTTTGCAGTAACACAATGCCATTCACCCACAGCTCTCCTTGCAGAGATCTACTGCTGTCCCTTCACTGGAAACGGAGATAGTAAAACACAATGAAGTTACACACTTGATTTTCAAGGAAGCTGAAAAACCTCCTCAATTCCTGCCAACTTACACTGAAGATTTTTGGTAGAATTGTCAGTATGTAAACTGTTCTTCATCCCACAACCCTGCAACATTCCAACTCAATGGTCTGCATCAAGTGGGGATTTTCAACCAGAGCACAGCAAGTCAATAACAGTAGAGACTTATGGTATTTTTAACTTCAGCCTTTTCCAGCCCTCCACCACCTCCCTGTTCTTACCTCCTCTCTCTTTTCTTCATCTGCTCTGGGGTTTCAATCTCAATCTCGACGGGATTTCTTGGCAGCCCCACTGATGGAAGAACAGCAGCTTCTTCTAACTTATCTGTAGCAGGTTCCTGGAGTTCTGGAAAAATAAAATATTACTAAATTATAAGTAAACATGGAATAGATTCCCATGGAGGACTGATGATGAGATCCTTCTGAAATGTTCTGAAGTGTTTCCTTCTGAAGTGTTTAAACAAGCTTTAAACAGAACATCTCCATTAACCACCAGCTCCTGGATCTTCCATAACACTGCGTGTGCTAAGTTATTTCAAATAACTGTGGGATGCTGGTTGCCTGCTGTTAAAGAATCATTGTAATACACAAGCTCTTAAAAAGTGCTTAAAATGAATATTGTGCAATTTTTACCTTCCACATCCTCCCATTCATCTTCACTTTCATCATCATCATCACCACCATCATCAGTATTGTCTTCATCCATCTCTTTTTTAACAGGAGATTCTGTCTTCATTTCCTTCTGAGGACACTTCAGTGAGTCACTGTTAAAATCATCAAAACATACCATCACCATGAAATGCAGGTGCTTGTTTATCAAATACTAAAAATAGGGAAATAAATGAAGCGTGACCTCTGCATCAGTAACAACACACTGAGTAACTGACAATCAAACCACACAAAGAAGTAAGATGAAGAAAAAGCTCCACAGACTTGAATGATAAATAAATTTACCTGCATGTTTCCTCTTTGATACAATTCTCTTTATTTCTACCATTTCTTTTACTTTCTTTTATTTGTGATTTTGCCTCTTTTTGTTTTGAAGGTTTGGAAGTTTTTGCTGAGTTGGAAACTCCAGTATCACAATCTTCTTCCTTTTTCCTAGCTGGAGCCTTTGAGTTCTTCTTTACACTGGGTTTTTTCTTTTCAAAATCATCTGCATGTGACAAAAGAAATGAATGTTATTAAACTAATGTTAGAGAATGGAGTTTCATCGCCATGTGAAACAACACCTCCACGGATTTCATTAGAGGCAGCTACAGAAGAATGTGGGCACTGACAATGCTGAGCATGTCACTGTTTATAAATAAGGAAGATTTGAACAGCGAGACTTATTTGAGGAAAATACTCATGTAACTCACAGAAATGACTTAAAGATTCCTATAGTCCTACCGAAACGATCGGCGGAAAACCAAGCATTGTGCTTGCCACTCACAACAACTTATTACCACGTGAAACTGCTCTGGAGAGCGCGGCCGAGATAAAAACAACCCCGCATGGACTCGCTCAGCCTTTGTCGGCGTCACACACGGGTTTAACGCCCGGGATTTGGGGCACTGATCCCACCGCCGATAACACAGCCGATAACGCCGCCGATAACCATCCCCTCCAGCCCGGCTTGGCCGTCCTTCCCAAGGGCGCGCTGGCACCGCTGCTCCCCGACCCCCGCGGCCTGGAGCGGCCCGAGCCGCGGCGGCGGCGCAGAGCCCGGCCCGCTACGGCCTCCCTGTCGCACTCACACGCACCCTCCTCCTCGTCCTCCTCATCTTCATCTTCCTCCCGCAGCCCTCCGGAGCGCCTCTTTTTGCCGGCCACAGGCCAGGGCGCTGCTCTGCGCTTTCTACCCATGCTGCTCCCGGCGCGGGCAGGTCCCGGCCCGGCCCCGCGCGGCCGAAGGGAAGGGAAGGGGCCGGGCCATAAAGTCTCGCGGGCGGGCGCGGGAGGCGGTTTGAAAGATGGCGGATGAGGTGGACCAGGTGAGCGGCTTTCGCCTCTTCCAGCGGCTGCAGGCTCTGGGCTGCGCGGCTGGGCCGGGTGCGCCCGGGCCCCCCGTGAGGCGCAGCTCCCAGGGAGCGCTTTCCGTGCGCGATTAAATCCCTGCTCGGCCTCGGAGCTTGTGGCGGGCCCGCAGTCGGCCGGCTGGCCCCGGGCACTGCCGCAGGAGGGGAAGGGGGAAAGCTGCCGAGGGCAGTGCCCTTGGCTCTGAAGGTAGGAGGTAGCTGGAACGGAGGTATGGAATATATATGAGATAGGGAAGATGTGGGATATGCACGGAGGTCTTCAGCCTTGCTAAGTTAGGATCCTCAAAGTGCGCCTTTCTCACAGAAGGGAGCCTCAGGCCAGTGTGTGTTGGGGTTTCACGCCAGCCTCGGGGCCCGGCCTGGCTGTGTGTGGCCCAGCAAGAGCTCGGGAGCGGTGCGTGTGTGCGGGCAGCGTGTGCCCGGGTGCCTGAGGTCGCCCAAGTGTGTGCCCGGGTAACTCCCTGTGCTGGCACCGGTGTCAGCGTGAGTTCGGCTGTTCCAGCCTGCCATGGCACAGGTGTGGTGCTGGTTCACGCAGTGTGGGCTCTGTGCTGCGGTGTAAACTGTGGCTGCTGATAAGAAAAACAGTTCAGAGTCATAGAATGGGTTGTGTTAGAAGGGACCCTAAGGATCATCTAGTTCCAATCCCCCTGTGTGTGAGGAATGATTTACTGCAAGAATAAACTGAAATATTTTGACTCACACTGCTCAGGCTGGTGAGTATCAGTAGAGTGGTAAATCAGCTGCATTCAGGTTCACCAGGATGTGAAGGAATGATTTAAAGTATTTACATCTGTGTTCTCACTCCTTTGTTTTCTGTGTCTCACAAACACTGAGGAATGGAAAAGTTCATCGGCTTCTTCTGTACAAAATAATGCTTTTGTTTTGTTTTTTAGCAACAAACAACAAATACTGTAGAGGAGCCACTTGATCTCATCAGACTCAGTCTAGATGAGCGAATCTATGTCAAAATGAGAAATGACAGAGAGCTTAGAGGCAGACTACACGTAAGTAAAACTTTCAGAATGTTGCCACACGCACTCAGCGAAGCACTGGGTAGCCTTTCTTTATGTACAACAGACTGTTAAACAAGTTTACCTGTAGCATTTCACTGCTTGTTGAAAAAATTAGTTTTAAAACATAAGTAATTGCATTTCCTGGTTGAAAGTGCAGAAGTGGTTAGAGAAAGTAGGTTAAGAATAGTGAATTCACTAAGAATTGTCTTAGGTACCAGAAGTGTAATGTGATTGCTGGAAAAATCTAATTTGTTCAGTGCTTTGTCTGCTATTAACAGCTTCCCTAGAAAGTCAAGAGATGTATTTTGTTTTTCTTGTCTCCTGAATGATACCAAGCAACTAATTTCATTGCTTTTTGGCTTCCATTTCTGTATCTGTGAAATAAGTAATAATGCTGCCGGCCTCTTCTTGTGATGTACCCTGAGGCCTCTTCAAGACTGGGGTCATTGTTATCAAGCAAGAATCCCTTAAGGCACACCCTGGGAGGTGGGATGGGATATGTACTCAGCTGGGTTCTCAGATTTTTTGCTTTCTGTTAAGTCAGTCATCCTCCCTGAGTGCTGTGCTCTGCTGGGGAAGAGAACCAGTTGCACCATGTGTTAACTGGACCTCAGCTCCTTTGAAAACACAGAGGTAATGAGAGATCCATGAGGAACACGTGTGGTTTGCAACATGCTTTGTAAGGTTTTTGGAATATGTTTGAGGTTTTGTAGCACTGTAGGAGAAGCAGCTTTCATAGCCTTTAAGTTGGCCCCAGGCAATCAATTCCAGGAGGGCAGACTGGCAGCAGAGCATCTGTACCTGGTTTAGTGTTGACAAAGTGTGTCTGTCTCTGAGGTCTCGTCAGTGCTCTCACAGAATGCTTCAGAGCTATTTCCTGCAAGAGTGTTCCAGTAAATCTAAATGTTGTGCCTTTTTTCCTGCTGCAGAGTTCTCATTTGATTATGTTTGTGTTGAGTTATAACTAGAACTGATACTACTTTGCTTTGGTCAAAATCAGACTAAGCTATTTATGTCTGAAAGTCTTTTTAAATTCTCATTTTAGTAAGCTCATGTTTGTATTTTGGAAAACATAATAAACTAACTTAATTCCTACAGGCATATGATCAGCACTTAAATATGATTTTGGGTGATGTGGAAGAAACTGTGACTACAATAGAAATTGATGAAGAAACCTATGAAGAAATTTATAAAGTAAGGATGAGAAAAGTAGTTTATTTATTGTCAGAGATTTTTTTTAAAACTACACTCTGTTATATTGTTAAAGTAGTTTATTGCTGACTGGTTTTTGAATCAAGCTCTAACAGAGGTTTTGGACAAATTGTTATGAAAGTACACAGGGTATCTAGAGACTTGGTGTTAATTGTACTGATGTCTTCAGCATGCCAGAACATTGCATGTTTGTTGGAGTTGTTTCAGGTGTGTTTTTATGGTTGAAATGAATGTTTTGTAAATGTAAACTTTTCTTTCCTTCTTCACAGTCCACCAAAAGGAATATTCCAATGCTCTTTGTCAGAGGGGATGGTGTTGTGCTTGTAGCTCCCCCATTGAGGGTTGGTTGAAGCAACAAAGGACCCAACCTTCTTGGAAAGTTCCAGACTTTTGGACAGTGGTTCATGTTTCAATCATGTCTCAAAATTCTGTATATGTTTTTTATAGGATATTTTTGTCAGTTCTTTTGGAAAGGGGAGGGAAGGGGAACCAGTTTGTCTTGCAGAAAGTACATATAGTCAATTGAAGCAGTGTAAAACCCAACCTGATCTCAGAATTAATGTAAACTGCTGTAAATTGGCTGTCTTGTCACATTCAGTAAAAGAATCCTCCTTTTTTTTCTATCTTGACAGTAGCAATGTCTTATTTTTGTTGTTTTAAATAAATTTTGGTTTATCTTTGAAATTTTACTTGTCATGTTTCTTGTGGTGAGGGTATATGTTCTTCTGTAGAGCTAGTGCTTAGTTAAGTTCTAGTTAGCCTCTCTGTCAGAGAAAGTGGTATCTTTAGTTTGTTGTTTTAACTTCTTACTAATACCCAAGTTTTGCAGATGACTGGTTTTGAGGACAACACTACATCAATCAATGGTGCTGTAAATTATGGCTCTGTGTTCAAATTTGTGATGCATATCCTCATTGTAGGGAAATGGTGTTTATATGAATCTTCCACTTAGGATGAAGAGGATGGGCTTCTTTGGGGTGTTTTCAGATATTTTCATTGTGGCTTTGTTAACAGAGTTATGGTTTGAAAGGCAGTAAGTAGAGACTGAGGTTGTTGCTCACATGCTGTTGAGTTGCTTCCTGCATTCATTTCCCACTGTTTGTGGCATGTTTCAGTTGTGCAATACATTGAATTCTTCTGGATGCTTTAAGATGTTCATAAGTTTTCTGCAGGGAAGGTACACTAGAACCTGAACAAATCTCTTTTTTAATATATGTTTTCTCAGGCCCACCTTGTTTGTAATTTACTTTCCTTTTTGTGTGAAAAAGACACTTCTGCTATAATTGTGTTGTAGAGTCATGTAGGTCTGCACTTCTTACAAAGCTTGGCTTTTGACTTAATAAACTTAGTTATCTAGGTTCTCTGTAGGGTTAGCAAAAGCAACTTGCTCTGGCACTTTTTCCTACAGTTAAAAATCTTCATAACTTAGCCCATAGCTTGAAACAGTGGTGAGGAATGCAAGGTCTGCCAATAATTTTTTTTCTCCATTCCTTTTTGTACTTGAATTTTTGTATGGGAGGACTGACATGATGCTCAAAATGCTGGCAAATCAGGAAGTTCTACCTTGATAAGTTTTATAATTCACATCTGTTAATACCACTTGTAGACTCTGAGAATGATAATGAGTGAGTCCCACATACCCTTTACTTGAGCCATTTTTGCCAGCATAATACATTTATCGGTACAGTATTTTTATATCACAGGGTATCAGCACAGTTGAAAGAGGTCTACTCACCTGCATAAATCCCTGGAAAGCTCTATTAAAAATTGTCCCATTTGTCACCTGCTTCTTTTGAAGTTTTAAGTGAGAGATTATGGTGGTTGGTAGCTCAATTATTGTCTAATTGATTTCTTGGGTATTTACTGTGTAATTATAAACATCTGTTACTGTTTTGTGTCATTGAAATGTCCAGTAGCATCCTTGATCCTCTAATTTGAAATGAGCTGTCTGGAGCAGGAGCCAGTTTAAGATTCTCCATGATGAATGTGGATTAAAAAACAACAGAAAACAAACAAACACCCCCTCCCAAACAAACTCAACCCCCAACAAAACAAACAACAGCAAAAGAACACACCCTAAATGGACTCCTAAAAAGCCAAACAACACCCCCCCCCCCGCCAAGTCCAAAACAAAATCCCAAACAAACCAAACTCCAGACCCCAAAACATTTGAAAAGTTTTTTTGCAGTCTGCTCTCTTTCTTACTGTTCTTTCTACTTTTTGATCATGTTTGCTGTACTAACCATTTCTGTTCCTGATGAGTTTGAAGAAGAATTTATAATATATATTGTCTCATATATTTCTCATATATTTTTTCAAGGTTTCTCAAATCCCTTTTCATATTGTCTTATTATGTTGTGAGTCTGCTAGAACTTTTAATATTATTGAACTTATTGAAGCTTGGCTTTCTATTTCTAGTAGCTTTTTATAGACAGTAGTAGCCTTCTGGTAAGTTTTAGCCATTTTACTGCATCTTTTTTATAGATGGCAGAATAATGTCTCAGTTTGTCTTTTAAAGAATTTCTGCTCTGCCTGAAAACATCTCATTCTCAGCAGCTCTTTTTTAACAAGAATTTTATTATGTAATTCCCTTTATCAGAAGTGCTGATAGAGTTAAACCTCTGGTGTCCTACTGCTTTTGTGAGTGTTGGCTATCTTGAAACTTCTATGTGGGCTTGTGAAATTGATTTTTGGATCTCTTGACTACTGTAGGGCACTAGATGGTGCTGCTTTTCCTCAAATTCAAGCTTGGTTGGCTTTGACTGATATGTGTAGCCTGTGTCAACAGGCCCTGTACTTGTGTAATTAGTCATTTGTTTTTAATTAGGATGGCACTTGCCAACAGTGGTAAATTAACTCTGCTGCTCACCCATAAGTAAAAATCAAAATATGTTTTGATGTTTATGTAGGCACAGAGCAAGTCCCCACAAGAGTTAAAGTGAAGCAGTGTATGTGCCTTGCTTTGTCAGAGGTTAAGATGCACAAGCTCCAGACTGGCAGCTTTTCTCAGAGAAGAATTAGCTGAAGAATTGCACCATGTAGAATAAATTGTGGTTGACCACTGTGCTGCTGGGCCCTGCTTGGAGAAGAACAGCCCTTGTTGTGTTGGTTCACAAGGCTGCTGCTGCACCCACTGGTTCAAGTGCTGTCCACTACCTTCACTGGAGAACTTCAGTTAAAATTCAGCAGAGGGGACCAGCCTGTGCTTAGGTGTTTCTGTACATAAAACTCCTGAAGAGACAAATACTGCTGTTTATTTCGAGTCACCGTGCCGCTGCTACAATTTTTTGAACCTGTATAAATAGATTTTGAATCCATCCTACATATCTGAACAAAATAGAATTTTATTGTAGGCCATGTAGGGTTTGGGGGGATGTGTTTTGTTTGGTTTTTTATAAAGTTGAACAGGGATTACGTTACGTGTTTCGTTCCTATTCCCTAGCACAGGACAAGCCCAGGAATTGGATAATACAGTTATAGTAAGCCTTGAGCAGTGTGAGCATTGGCAGGCTGCAACAGGGATTTAAAGTTGGAAAAGTAAGACAGTATTGATCACATTGGGAGTTCTGCAACAACACTGTCTCCTCTTGGTGCTTCTGTTTCTGTTCTGTAGAACAGGTTTCACTGGAAATCTATAATTTGAAATATTTAAGAGAAGGAAACTTCTAAGCCTTCTTACTAGATTTTTCTTACTAGAACCATAGTACTGGGAAGGGAGCTGATTGAGTGGGAGATGACAAATGCTGTGCATTGTTTTTTGAACTGATGATGATAATGACATGTACAGAAAATTCCATCAGGCATATTAAGGTTTAAGGCATTCATGCCAAGATCATTGATGGGCTGAATACATCATTACTGAGGGTGTAGGGCTCCCATGTTTCTAAACAGGAAGCTCCTTTCATATGCTAAACAAAAAGAATGGGAAAGAAAAAAGAAAGTTCTACAGAAAATTGAAGCACAGTGTCCAAGCCAGCCTTTTTTGGGGGGAAGAATGGGTGGAAGGAAGAGAATAGATGATGTGGGTTGGAGCGGAAAACAAGAACCACTGACGGAAAAAGATGTAGTCAGAAACCCTGTTCATGAGTGAATTTTTTCATTGTTGCCCAAATTAGTCTGAATGGAAGAAAGGCCCACTCCCAAATTTTGGAAGCTTAGTCCAAAAAGCCTATTGAGTTGTACAATGGCATTTGATCAGTTTATGATGTGACTGCCTGCACCAGCAGGGGATGAGGCAGGCGTGCTCACTGGCTGGCTGGGTGGACAGACTGTTGCAGAAAGCACTGCACAAACCTTAGGAAGAGTTGGGTAATGCCTGATCACAAAGAGGGGTTTTAGCAAAGTTTTCCTCTGGGTGGCACATGGTAAACATGGAGATTTGCCTCCTCAAGGTGTACATGGAAGGCATCAGGATATTCAAATGTAGGCACACTTAGCAACTTTCTCTTTGGTTTTAATGATGAAAATTGCTGTAGATTTTTGGAACCAGATGTTTAATTAATTTTTTGGTAACGACTTACGTTTTGTGCACCTGTGCTGTCTAAACATGGTGCTCTTGGGTCACAGTCTGTTGGTTCATGTCACCCAAAGGCCATGCCAGTGCACAGTTGCTCTCCGCAGTAGATGATGTAGTGCTCTAGCCTATTTCTGGGTGATTTGAGCAAGGAACCTTCACCAGGGGCTTTAAACTGTTAGACAAGTCAAAGCCTGAATTTCCTAAACTCTATTGCAATACTGGATCCATTTTAGCCTCTAAAGGAAACCTTAGTGCTGCAGATGACTTACTCATGTTCCTTTCTCATAGCACTCAGCTGTGGTACAGAAAAGTTATCATCTTTGTGGGTAAGGGAGTCTGCAAAAGCCTCTGCTATCAACAGCACAGTTTATTATGTGATTCGTAGTCTAATTGCTACGTAATAGAACTTAGAGTTGTGGCACTTCTGCTACAGTAAATTTTCATTTGCTCTTCTTGAATCCACTTAAGCGTTGGGCAGTAAAACCTCCAGTGTGATGCACGTCATGGCATCAAGTATGTGTGTCACTGGAGCTTGTCGCTGAATGCTGATCGGGGTGAAATGCTGTGTAAAAGTTTGGCCAAGCAGCTCGCATAATTCCTTCCCCAGTCTATTCCATGGACATCACAAAGAACTTTCAGGTAAGCAAACTATTTACATTTAAAAAGAAGAAAGAATGCTGCTCTAAATTTATTATGTTAAAGTATGTAGAATATTAAGTGGAAAGCCTGTAATTGTCATCATGGAATGCATTATTGAATTCTTCAGGAGCCTTCAAATTTCAGTGGCAGGGAAAATTTTAAACAAGTAAATGGTGCTCCAAATCATGATTTCTTTAAATAACTGCTGCAACAGATGACTTTGTCACTCATCCTTAGCACATAATTGCAATGATTAAGCTGGCTTTTTATGCTGTAAAGGTGACAACATTAGCTAGACTGAATTACCATTTTCACAGCAGGTAGCTGTTCCTGGTTCATCCTGTGCTGTAGGTGGTGTGGCAATGCAGCATGTTGTAATTTGTTCTATAACACCTATATTTAGTATGTTTTAGTAAAACAGTTGCCTCCCCCAACTGCCCAGATGTTGTGTTCCAGTGGTTAAAAGTCTGAGGAAGAAATGAGATATCAACAGATAGCATCTGAGAGCTAATTTGATTTGTTCTACATTTGTAATGCATTCCTCCAAGCTAAATTCTTGTTGACTGACGTGCTGCTTATAAAAGATGAGATCCAAAGCTCCACTGCAACCCAGGAGGATACACTATAGTTAAACTGAACACAATTGTTAACAACTTTCTTCTACCAAACCTTCGGATCGTTATTGCTGCCTGTGGGTGTAATTCAAATATTCAGGATTGTTTCTGAATTAGTGTGGTCCTGTCCATAAATCACAGGCTCTAATCTCAGTGGAGATTTTCTAATATAATGGAGACTGTTTTCATGTTTAAATGTTAGGCCTTTAGATCTTACTTGCCCTGCATTCATTTCCTGAAAACCAATCTAAACCCAGCAATGCTGTTTGCTTGGAGCTTCCAGGTTTGCAACATCCTGTGGGTAACACAAGATCTCTGTCCTCTGTACTCAATCCTAAAGCCAGCTGTTGGTGCTATTTTTGCATTCTTGAGGCACTGTGATGTCCATACAGTGATTTTTTTTTTTCCTCCTCTCTCATGTGCAGTCTCATGAGTTAAGGAGAAATATTTTATATGTGGTGTTTCAGGTGCTGAATATGAAGTACACTTTAAATTTCCATTATGTTTGTTTTCCTCTGGATTTTCTTTTAGTACTGTTGTCCTACAAACAGGGTGAAAGGTTTCATTCTTTTGAAGGACTCTGACATAGCTGGGATGAAGCTTCCCCAACAGACATTTCTCCATCTCACTCTGGTGCCAGCCTTGATACGCAGCTCTGAAAAGCAGGGGAGAACTGTTCTTCAACTGGCTCAGCTGCACAGAGAGGAGTCACACAGAGAAACAGTCCCATCATCACACTTGCAACAGAGATCTGCTGGTTCTTGGTCAAGCAGAAATATATACAAAAGAGTTAAGAACTGAATGTGATGTGATTTGTGGTCTCAAAGAATAATTCCCAGGAGTTATATGGAAGGTATCCCCACTCATCATACTCAGCCTATTAATGAAACAAACCCTTCATTAAACATGTGACACTTAAAAGATTGTTGAGTTGAAATTTGAGGTGAACATTCAATAACTTGTTTGGTTTTTTTCTTACTTTATCAAGAGAGATTCACCCACAACTTATACAGCAGAACATGAGATGCCTATACAGAGAGGTTGTAAACAGAGCATGAAAATATATGATGTAAGCAGCCAACTGGCCTCAAGCAGTTTTTTCTCTTTCATGGGCTCTGTTGCATAACTGTTCCCTCCAGCCTGGCTCTGGTGTTTATGGGCTGGAGGTTACATGAGAAACCAATCAGGGCAGTTTCTGCTTCTAAGGACTGGGAATTTTTAGAAAATTGTGGAAGTTCTGCATGTAGTAATAGCATCCAGAGAAGCGAGTGTTCATTTCCATAGGATTCCTTCCCAGAGTTTCCTCCAAATAAATACTCTTTATAAGTTAGGAATGAACTTAGTATTTTGTGTCCTTTGAGCTGTAAGCTTTGGACAAGAGGCTTTATCTTATCTTTTTGTTTTCTTCTCTTTTCCTTTTTTTTACTGTTCTGATGGTCGAGGGAGTTGTGTAGGGTGACTGTTAATCCTTGGTGTGTGTCTGTACTGCAGGTCATGCCGTCCTAGTACTAGACTCCTTTTATTTTTAGATTGCTTATTAGTCACCCTCCTAACCCGACATCCTTTGTTTCCAACAGAAAGCCATCACAGGAATGCAGTAGCAAGGGAAGGAGGATTGCTTCATTCATAAATCTGAGAGCATTTAAAAAGGAGACTATAAATTACTGTCTAATTTCTTTCATCTGAAGAAAAGAAAGCAGGATATTACAATTAAACATTTTGTCCAAGGCTGCATGCTGAGCCCATGGCAGAACTGCAAACAGGGTACACCCCTGTCCTCTGTAAAGGGTCTCTTAAACCCTATAGAGGCCAGGAATGCAGCCTGGGCCATGAGTACATGGATCATTGTTTCCACTGTTAACTGCTAACATGGAGAACGCTGGAACCTCCAATACTGAAGTCATTGGAGGAGGAATTTAACTGAACCTACGTGGTAAAATTTAGTTTCCTTCAATACATAAAGCAAACAAAAGTGATTAATGTCAGTGGAGTATAAGTTTCAGTTTCCATGTGGGTTTAATAGTAAAAAGATGAAAATATGTTTTTGAGTGTGAGACTGTTGTTTTTTTTTTTTTTTGTTAAGTCTCACAAACAAAAAAGGATCAATCCTGAATAACTCAATCTCTAATCTCTCTCTCTAGAGAGGGAGCTGATGGTTGATCAAACTGCTATAAAGCTCAACTCAACAAAAGGTGACTCAAAAGACAGATTAGAATACTAGGCTAAGAAACAAAATGTGATCCTCAGATTTGTTCCAAGATTTGGGAATGAGAAATTACAAATTTATTCTAGTCCTTTCTTATTCTGTTACCACAGCTAAATAACTTGGATGTCATGGACACAACTGCTCCTTCTAGAAGGGTTTTTGTACTGGTAGCTTTGGAGGCAGTCAACTGACTCGATTGAAACTCTTGGCGTGCAAACCCTGTTTGTAGCCATTTCACAAGTGTATGGAGAATTTGTCTGCAACTTTTTTTTTAGTAAGACACCATATCTGTATTAATTATAGTAATAGCTTTCCACTAGCAATCTGGGAAAGTAGATTATGATACCAGGTCTCTTCATTACATTAATACCATGAACTCCTGTAAAGGTATTACAGAGATACAGCTGCAACTTCATTTGTCCAAGCTTCATTTTTCTAACACTCCTCCTTATTTAACACTCAGTCGTGAGATATAAATTACCTACCATGAAAATTCCTTTGTTTATGTGAATTTTTGCATGACCTTATTCCTTCAGATATCTTCACAATCAAGCATATACTAGATTTCTGTATGAATTTGGAGACATAGGAGGGATATGCAGGAGAAAAACACGCTTGGTTTGTAATTTTTAGTGACTTGTAAATATTAGCATGGGACATACGTTACATGAGAATGTAGTTTATGAGGAATCAGCAAACTGATGGGTGAATATATTCACTGTCCTTTAGTAACTCTTGAATAAGAAGCAGCCCTGTGGGAATTGTGCTGGTCACAGAACTTGCACCTTGGTCTCACCCTCTTGAAGTTCCAAATGAAGCCCCCCACCTCCTGAATACTTGCACAGTGAGCTGTCAGCCTCTTCAGTTCTGGTGTGACAGTGCAGCTCATGGGAGATACAGGTCCTGGCATGTGGAATACATTAGGTTGGAGCAAGATGGAGCACTGCATGTTGAGATCCTGTAGTGTCTGTGGGCTGTACCTCAGGGTGCTGAAGATGAAAGCTTCAACAGTGTGAAGCTCTGCGTGGGCTGTGTTTGGCCCACAGGCTATGTTCACCATCCCTCATGTTCACTGGAATGCAGAACTCTCCAGCCTAATGCAGATTATGTTTGGTTTTTTAACTGTTTAACAAAATAGAACTTGTAATTTTCTGACCCTAAGTGGGAGTCACTTAAAATGCATTAGTCAAGGCGAAAGGAATTTCCATTTCACCCATGGCTCACACTAACCTCATTCTAAGCTCTTTTATGTTGAGAAGCTGTCAACTCAACTACAGATGAGCTGTCTTCACGGGCATGGTGTTGCCAGGCATTTTTCATTGTAGGCTTAGGCTGTTACACAGGAACCCTGCATGTCCCTTGGGTGTATTTTTCACAAGTGTGAACTCTCCACTTAGCTTTGTGCCTTCTTTGAATTGTGATTGATAAATCACAGCACGTCAGCTTGTCCTTTGTTGCTTCACCAAAGAGACTTAAATAAATTCTGAATGAGTTTTACCTTATAGAGAAATGAGGCAAGCAATTGAGGAGAATCTGGCAACTCAGTAAGACAACCCCTCTAAAATAAACCAGAACACACACTTCAGCCCATGCAGTATGTCTCTGGGGAACATCAGCTTTTTCAGCACACTGATAGTGGCTTCATCGTTCTCCTCTGCTCTCTGTAGATCTCTCTCCATGTTTCAGTCCCATTGGAGGTAGACGGACATTCACTTTTAAAAGTCAGGGTTTGATCATCGAAATTTCTACTGGTTTTGGCAGCATATCCTGTCTCAGACCAAATGTCCTATTCAAATCTGTAGAGGATAATGTACAGTGTGGGTTTAGAGGAACATAAGCATCTGCCCTTCTCCTTACCTTCCAGACCAAGGAAATACAAGTGGGCTTGGTCTTATCCTTACAGACAGCATCTACAAAGGCAATGAGGCACAAAGAGCAATCATAATAGAAAATATTCTTAATATGGGATTGTGTGACTGACCAGATGCAATGGAGGAGAGAAAACTGTGAGTGCAGCAGTTCTGCTTTGTATAGTTTTGTGGCCTTAAGGACCTGGTGATCCGTGGAAGTGGAATATTTTTTTTTGTTTTTCTCCTAGAACTTCTCTGATCAATAGACTTTCCAATAGTTACATGACGGAATGACAAAAATGGTCCTGTTTCCTAAGAAATGTCTCTGGTGGCAAAGTTTTTAAAGGTCTGGGAGTTTCCCTATTGTATTTAATGGGGCCTTTGGCTCATAAACAGATTAAACAAAGAAACAATAGATCCCTAGGGGAATTTTAAAAGCTGAAGTGTAGGAGCTTTAATAATATTATGAGGACCTAACATGTTTGATGTGGGAACTTAAATCTGAAGCAAGAATTATGAAAAGAATGTTCGAAGTGAAGATTTAATTACATGATTTATTGTTAATAGTTTATGATTATATATACAGTGCCAGGGGCACTCCTGGTGCTTTAAGGATGATTACAGAATAGCAATTCCCAGATCAAAAATCTTGATCATGCAATCTTTATTCATGTAAGTATTCCCCATGGTGCCTGATCTTGTTCCCTGTTAAAACTCAATAGCCCTCCCCAACACAGACCATCATAGACAATTAAAAGAACTTCGGCAAGAGAACACTGATTAATTATCCTCCCCAGAACAGTGCATATTTTGGTGCCATATATTGTATGGATAAAAGATATCTATTGTGTTTTAGCAAACCTCACATTTTTCTGCAGCTTTAATTCTTAATTACAGTGTCAGCAAACATTATTTCCATGATAGAAGTAGCTTATTTCTGGAAGAAAAAAGTCCACTGACTTGTCCCCGTATGTTTCACACCCTGTTGAGTGAATGGTGTCAATTTATTTGCATGTAGTTGCTCCCTCAGTGACCAGTATAGAAAGTTTCACCTTCAAAGACAGATGCTGAATGTGAAATACTCCTGTGAGCTATGCAGATGCTGAAATGTCTGTTTGCAGAAGGTTCTGCTTCTCTTTGTTTCACCCTGTGCTGCTTTGTGCTCCCCTGGAAATGCCACCAATGAGCAATTTACTTAGATGGCTTTCCTAATTCTTCAGCTGAAGTGGCTGTTGTTTATCCACTGGGTCGCTGCAGGCAGACACAGAAGTGAACACAGCTTGTGCAGCCATCTCTTGGCTTCTATCTTTGAGACATAACAGTTCTGGTGGAGAGAGATTGAGGCAATTGTGTGCAGAAGGCAAAGGAGGCTTTTTCCCTTCCATCTGTTACAGGATTTTAATATAACTTTTTGCAGCAGTCTGTCCTATTGCTCTCAGAGCAGTGGCATGTAGCAGGGAGAGAGTGGCTAGGGATGTGTGATGATCTACATGCCTTAGATTCCAGTGTAGTGACCAGGATTCAGATTCTTATCTGAATATTGTTGGTCTAGACAGTGGGTAGGGAGCATTGCTAGAGGAGGCATTTTGGATGATACCCAACATTGCCTGCTCTTGAAAATACCTTTTTTTTTTTCTTTCAAGGCTATGTTGAATCATTATTATTTAAAAGCACTCTAAGGTGTCATAATTACCCAGGAAGTTAATGAAGTCTAGTACTTTGTGCTGAAATGAGCATTGCTCTGGCCACTAGCTACATGGCACTGACCAGTTTTGTGTTTACAGCTGTTAACACAGAAGCACACCTTTGTGCAACTCCTAGTTACATTTAGAAACTTGTTGCCATGAGATGGTGTGTAGGTCAGAAGTGAGTGTAGGTTAAAAATGGGATTAGGATAATTTATGGAGGGTTGGTCCGTTTGTGACTGTTAAACACAGTAGTTCTGGTGTGATCTCTCAGCGATAAACTGTTGATTGCTAGAGAGTAGGAGGCTGTCCCTGGGGAAGAATTGCTTTATACACACACCTTGTTTCATGTGTTCTTCACCTTATGTTGAAAACAATGCACTGGGCTAAAGAGAGCTGTCGGCTGGCTCGGTGTGATTGTTCTTACATTCTTACATGTCACAAGTTCTTGGAAACTTTTGATTTCAGACTCTAGTGGTGTGGCTCATAGCATTATTAGTCCTCCTTGTATTGTATTCATAGCCACACAACCCTTCCTAAACTCCCTCACCCCTGTCTCAACATGTCTAGGGCTGAATTCTCGAGAAAGGCTGGTTTGTAGCTGCTATCAATTCTGCACACAGAATTCTGACCCCCCCGAATCAACCACAAACCTTCAGAGGGACTGGAGATTCATTCACTGCCGTCATGGATCGCTTGGAGATTGCTCAGCTTCAGCAGCAAATGAATGCTGACTGACCTTCACATCTCCCTTCCAGCTCTCTCCTAAATGTTTTGTCAATAAGCAATTTTGATGTGCAAAGTTGAAGTCTGGCTACTAAGTGATTTACTTAAGGTACAAGTGAAGGAATTGGGAACCAAAATTAGGGTTACCTGGTACACAATGTTTAGTTTCTGGCCACTTTTGGAGGGCTTCTAAACCCTGTAATATATCAAGGATCAGCTTTACACTCACAGGTGGGTTTTGCTGCATATCCTTGCCCTTTTCTTTTCTTGCACTGTCACAGTTCCCAGGCTAATATATTAGCAAATATATGGTGCAAAGTCCTTTGGGACTGGGATAGAGTCATCCCATAGGTCAGTAGGTCTGTAGGCTGTCACTGTCTCATCTAGACAGCCATGGTATTCACGTCTAGTCAGAAGGCCCCTAAACGTGATTACTTTTTGTTAATTATTTTGTGCATATTTTGGTAGTGCTTGAAAGCTCAAATTGAGATTGGGATTCCATTGTGTTAGGTGCTGTGCTAACACACCATGTTTCTGTCTTCAGTCTGTCTTGAGTTCAGCAAGGAGCATCAAAACAAAATTGGGAATTAAATGTAAAGGATTACTGGTAGGAATTGTCACAGCTTCACTGAAAACAGTGGACGTTCTCAAGTTCAGCTTTTGCCCAAAGATACGTTTTCTTGAAGATTGAAAACATTCTCTTCACTTTATGAAACAACTTTAGACGTGATTTTTTATCTGTAATGCCTGATATTGGTATAAAGCCCCACAACTGAACCTGAAACTAGACAAGTGATCCTGACATGATTGCAAACAATTTTCAACAGAAAGTAGAAGAGAATTGAGATCCACTTTATCCAGAGCTATATGTTTTCTAAGTTTACTGTAAATGGATGTTTAAGAAACAAATGACCTCCTGAAGACCTCAGGATTCAAAGAATTACTCAGAAGTGTCCATACAGGTTAATGTGACCCACAAAATATTCATTACTCATTTCTCTTTCTGTGAAACAGTAATGCCTTTGTTTCTCTCTCTCTTTTCCTTTAACTCAAGGGCAATAACAGGACCTGTGGCTTTGCTCCGTACATGTCGCTGCCTGCCAAGAACAGCAGGCAAATGAGTAATACTATTCCTCCCTTTAAATTCTTTCCTTGAAGTGAAATTAATGAAGATCTTTACCATGAAAGAGAAGAATCTGGCTTTGTGGAGAGGCAAAGGCAGGCATTTAGACTTAGATTGGTTTTTCCGATTTTCAATTGTTTTTAAAATGGAGGTGGTGGAAATAGCTACGGAAACAATGAGAAAAGGAAAAGAATTATTTAACTATCAAAAAACCCTTATCATCTGGCAACTGACAAATTAGAAGCTAGTGAAGTGACCTTAGGAGAGCCATTGTGCTCCAAATGAGAAATCCAGTCATCACAAAAATACTTCCCCAGTCTCTGATGCTTGATTAGTCATTGTTCACCTATTTTTGCACCAAGATCTGGGAGCTTGAGGACAGAATTTTCTAAAGGCCATCAGCTGAAAGAACAAAAATCTGTTCACCACCAAGTAAGCTGCTCTGCTGATTCTTCGAGGCCAGAAGGTAAACATAGAGACAGTGTCTGGAATAGCAGAGGAGATGAATGGTAAAAGGGTTTGCTTTCTCTTTCTTGTGTCTAAACAGAGAGCTCACCAGATTTTGGTGGTGTTATCATCAGGCATGCATTCTCTTGTAAAATCGATACCTCCCAGTCCTCTACTTACCAGTAATGTAATAGCCAGTGGTCTGGGGATGGAATGGAAGCTCAGCATTCAGAGGGAGATGAGATCTTTTATTAGATATTTGTATGTACAGTCTGCCTTCCCTGAGACACCTTAAGGACAGGCAAATTTATAACATAAGCTGATTAATAAAAGGGATGCTTTCTCACCCTTAAACTTGTTCTCTCTGGTAATGGTGCAAGAATGATGGCAGGGAAATGTAAAGAAGAAGCTTCCAGTATTGTTGTCTGTGCTGTTTGCTGTGTGAATGAACAAAAGGCTTCAATCTCCAGCACTGTTTCTGCTATGATGAATGCTTCGTAAATGCTGATGGATGGATCAGGGGAGGATAGAAAGATAAAAGTCTGACATATCTTACCAGTACTGAATTCATATATGGAGCGAAAGTGAAGTGTAATTACCACCCAGATCAAATTCTTTCAAGAGCCAGAGCTGTCTAGACCAACAGCAGATATTTATTTTTAGGGTTGATCTTTGTGGGTTTTATTAGCAATGCTGCCTTCCCTGGGTTAAAAGCAGGGGAGGGAAGAACACAAAATCCTCTTGAGCTTCCATTGTTAAAAAAAGCTGTGTAAAGGCTACAGGAGACACCTAAATTCTGAGAGCAAGCTGTATTTTTGTGATGTTCCTTCTGAGATATCCTCTGCTTTAAACTTGAGGAATCAGCATAATAAAACTGGCATTGGAAAACTAGATTATGTATTTAGAGAAAAAGGAACTTTGTAACCGAAATAAGGGATATGGTAATGAAGTTTTCTTTTCACTTGAGATAATCCTGGACAGTTAATTTTACCAGGAGTCGCAATGTTTGTGTACTGAGGTTCGTAGGTTAGCACAAACCTAGCTATGGCTCCATTCACTATAGCAGAAGGAAGAAGTCAGACCCACTCTGCTAATAGTGGCACTGTTTTAGCAAATTGATGAGCCACTGCTGGACTCTGACATGCATTGCTTCTGCTTTTTGGGTTTGCCCCCATGAAACACCTGCTCACAAATCTCTCAGGTGTAGCAAGCACCAAATTCTTTATTATGTTCAGTTGGGTTGGGGAAAATGAGCAATCTCAAGGTGTGTTATGAAAATTCTTGAGTGGGCCACTCAAATCAGAAAACTGAAGAGACAAACTTGCGTGTGTTGTTAAAAAACAAATCTAAAGAAGCTGCAGTGGGATCCAAGCAACAGGATTTCACCACCTGTGAATGGGTGCTAATACTCCTTTTTGCCATCTGGGGAGAAGACAGACCTGCTTAAGACTTTCAAAATGTTCTACTGGTCTCACATTGATTGGGGGAGGGGATTCTGCCCCTCTGTTCTGCTTTGCTCTGGTGAGGCCCCACTTGCAGTGTTGCATCCAGCAAGGGGGAATAGCTCCAAACTGATAGAGAGTCAGTTCAGCTTAGATATTACGAAGAAATTTTTCCCTGTGAGGGTGGTGAGATGCTGGCACAGGTTGCCCAGAGAAGCTGTGGCTGCTCCATCCCTAGAAGTGTCCAAGGCCAGGTTGGACGGGGCTTGGAGCAACCTGGGGTAGGGGAAGATGTCCCTGCCCATGGCAGGGGGTGGCACTGGATGATCTTTAAGTTCCCCTCCAACCCAAGCCATTTTATGGTCTCCACACAAAATCAGGTTTTGTTTCTGCAGAGTTTGTCTGAACAGGACTGTTCTGCCTTGCAAAGCCTGGTACCTGCCTGTTCATAATGTACCAAATTCCAGCACTGGAAAGAGTTTGTGCTCAAACATGTTGAATCACAGACCTCTAGCACTTGCTTTGAAGAACCTTCCAGTAAGGCAGCAGTAAACATGTTTCTTTCTAGTACCCTTTTCAAAATGGGTTTATGGGGAGGATGAGAACAAGAAAGAATGAACAGCACGGGATTCCAGTTTGATAGTCACAGCAATTTATGAGTGAGAAGAAGCAAGTTGATGCTCAGGAGTTCCCACTCCTCACTGCAGGTCCTCGGCACGGAGCTGCTTGCTCCGGGCTGGCCTCCACTAGATGACGGTGTTGTACCAGGTTAGCTGGGGAAAGTCCGTGCCGATCCCGCTGCAGCCTTGGCAGCTGCGCTCGGGACACGGAGCAGCAGCAGGACTTGGGCACTTAACAGGTGCTGGATTTGCTGTGTAACTGCATAGCCGAAAGCTGAGAATGAAAAGACACTGCAAAGTGCTGCAAAAGTATTGGCTGGCTGATGTGGGGCTACAGACAGGACTCAGATCCCACATGACAATGGAAACGTCCCTATGATAAGGGTGGAGTGCCACCTCTGCTGTGATACCTGCAGTAGCAGGTCAGGGTGCAGGGCTGTGTAACTCTTGACATCCCCGTGCACATATATAATGTGATTATTGCTTACTCATGCTTCAGAGGCCAGCGGGAGTTGTCTGTAGTTTTGAAAACATAGAAATTTTCTTCCTTGGAGCAGGAATTAGGTCTTAGGCAGATGTGGCACTCCAGATATTAGAAAGCAGTATTGCCCATGTTCCCACATGGGAAATGGGATTCAGTAGCAAAGATTAGAATATTGAACATTCTGGCTGCCAGTCCAGGGGCAAGAAGGATGGATAAGAATTGATTTTGCTGGGCATTTTTTTTTCAGTTATGTCAATAGTTTTGTCCTCTGATGCGCTGTTTCTATCATTCCTGGACAGATAGTGAAGGTTTTATGTAATAGTGAATAAAACAAGAGAAGGGGATCAAGAGCTTCTAACCTCTCTCTCAGGACTTAAGAATAAACATCCATATCATTTCCTGACTGTTGACAGTTTCATACTGGATAAAAGCAAATGCTTTTAGCCACCATAAAACAAAGTCCTTTATTATACACTGTTGCAATTTATCATTCTTGTTGACATTCTTTTCAAGAATTTTGGCATAAATTATTGTATAAAAGAAAATTTTACAGATGCTTTACATTTTGTGTAAGTTTTTAAGAGTAAAGACTTTGAAAAAGCGGTCCTTCAGGAGCATGTTTATGTGGAATGGTGTGATTCTGTCTCTGAAATGAGCGCTTTCTGACCTCTGTGTAACTCCAGGTGCACAACGACCTGAGTGCGGGTTCTGTCGTCTGTGTACCTGTAAGCTCAGAAGCCAACAGCCTGGAGGACAGGACAAATATAAATGTTTGTTATGCGAAATGGCACATGGTCTCTTGTTTGTCTATGGATTCACGTGGTAGAGCTGAAGCAAATTTCAAGGTGGTGCTGCAGGCTGTAGTAGCAGGTGCAGCTGTAGGATTTGTCTGCCTTGGAAATGAGACCTTCTATGTGCATTCTCTGATTTCCTATTCTTTGAGCCTCTGCTTTTCCAGTATTCCCTGTGGGCAGTTGGATGGCAGTTTATGGCACTCAGCTTCTCAAGACATTTTTATGATACTCCTGTACCTTTCCCTGTGGCTCTCACTTCTTTTTTCCTGGGTTTCCTCTTGTCCCCTGTTTCGGTGTGGCTGGAGAGCTCCAGGAGGTGTGACATGAGAATGCCTGCAAGGCTTCAGAGATTCCCAGTTCCAACAGGGCTTCATCCATTCCTGCTCCATCCTGACCCCAGTGGGATGCCCTGTGCCCCTGATGTGGTATCTCCTCTGTCCTGTCCTTTTTAATCTCACAGTGAACAATGCATGTTTTGTCCTGCATTACCCAAGTTGCTTAGGAAGACCTATACCCACCTTACACTTCTGTAATGATGTTGCTAGACAAGATCCTCTAAATGTTACAAGAATAAGTACAATTTAATGTCAGGATTAGTACTGCAACATTTCTGAAGGCCAAGATAATGAAGAGGTCCACAGAAACACTCTCCCAGCTTAGGGAGGACAAATCAGTACAGAGGATGCCAAAGCAGAATCAAGTCTTGTTTTGTCTTGAAATTTAAGGACATCTGGATCCAGATAAAAAGCTGTGGTCAGTTTTCTTCTCTAATGTGAACCGAAACCAGACACCCACGGACTTTGTGTTGGGCCAGTTCTGGAACCCACCCCCCTTCTAATATTTATTTATCTATGTCCTGGTTTTTGTGGGGGGCTAAATTAAGAGTACTTGGTTGTTGTTCCAAATTCACTAGAGCCTTTGTGTCACATGCATTAGGGCATTGTCTTTAATCACAGGCTCACATACTGTCAAATCTCTGCTCTGTTTAAAGTGCAGGATGGATATTGCTCACTTAATGAGTAGCTATTTAATATTTCCTTTTATCTTCATTGTTCAATGTGTACCCCATGGCTTATTTACTGCACACCATTCAAAGTCTGTTCTGAATACAGAATTCTTAATTTCCTTGGGAGCTTTTCTTCAGCAGTCATTGTTACTGTATCTGCATGCTTCACAGACATGAAATAATCTATTTTCACAATGCCTCAATGAAATGAGGGGATACTGCACCTCTATTTGGACAGATGGAAAATAGAGATATGAAGAGTAAACATTGACAAAGGTTTTTGATTGTCTGGGATTTGATTTTTTTTTCTCTGACTTCATGACACCACAGAATATTTTATATATTTAAATAATAGTTCCTACCAATTTCGGTTCTTGCTGTGAATATTCAACAGTTTTGCAGATCAGACTCTAGGGTCTCCTGCTGGATCCCTAAGAGGACAACTGACAAGCTGTGGAAATGTGGAATAATCCATTTGCTTAGCAACACGCAAAAACACTGTGGTGGAGGGCAAGGTGGAGTCTAGTCTTGCAGGATCAGCACTCACACATCTGTAGGAGATACCTGGACTGATAAGCAGGAGAAGAAACTGAATTTCTCTACTCCCAAATGAATTCCCAAACCCCTCTCTCTAGCTGAAACCTGGCAATGAATCTTCTCATCCCTTTGCCTTTGTCACAGCTTTTCATTTACAATCTAACTTTCCCCTCTGAAGACTCATTTCCCTGGTGAGAAATGTTTCTCCAGAAGGCAATTCAAATTAGGACCTTAATTTGGTCACCATTACCAGCAACCTAGTGGCTTTCCCGATTGGCCTTAGAGGTGTCCGAAGGACACCATCCTCACTAGGTGGAACTTAGTGTAAATGACCTCCATTTCCATGTCTGCCAGCAGCCCTTAGGTCCCACTCAGTGCATTTCCAGGCTCCAAGTCCCAATAGCTGTTTTGTCTTCTTCCCCTCCCTCCATTCACACTCATCCTGAACAGCCCTGTACTCCGTTTTTGACCATCTTCTAGTCCTTGCCTCTCCAAAGAGTTTCAGCCACCTTCTTTCCCTTCCTGCTTTTCTTGTACTTTTTACCCTCTGTGTCAGGACAGTTTCCCCATCAGTGCTACTGGTTTAGCAGAGAGGGGGTCATTAGAAGCACAGGGCAGCTGAGGATCTTCCCTGCCTTTTGACGCCAGGATGGGATAGGAAAAAGAGTGTGCAGGGAAAAGAAAATCAGGTCCGCCAACAGTCCTGAATTCTGCAAGCTCAGTTTAGGGGTTTAGGTATGCTGGCACACACATACAACCCTTTCCCATGTAGGTGCTGCAGAGGAACAAAGATCTGCAGTGAAAACAGATACTGGGTTTTTCACAAACCTTTACCTAGTATTGCAGATATTTTCTCCTTCAAGAAATATTGATAAAAGTCCATGCAACACAATTTCTGAGTCTCACAGGAACAGCACAAGACACTTCAATGATAAAAACTCTCTCTTCTCCTTCAGGATCTTGTCTGAAGTATATGTATTTCCAGTTCACTTTCTTTCATTAAATATGGCCAAAATGAGGTATTTTTATCCAGTTTCATTCTTGGTAAAGGCAGACTGTTGTGGCTAAAATCTTCCTTTAGATAAATAAGTCAGCCTAAAAGAGAGACTCAGCATGGAAGATTTTAGACTGCCTAGTTAAAGGTTGGCAATGTTTGCAGCAATTGAAAAGAGAATTTTATAATGAATGGGAAGTGTCAAGCAACCTTTGTAATAATTGATTCTACCAACCCTTCCTTATAGTAACTACAATTACCAAATGTTTCAGTAAAATCATCTCTGTCCCAGAAAGAGATTCTATTTTAGTGCCAAATCCTTCAGGCTTAATATCGTCGTTGCTAAAGAAGCCTGTACTGCCAACCTCTAAGTACTTAGAAAGGAATGTTCTACTTAATTTTCATTCATAGGTGTAATTCATGACTAGTCTGAACTTTGAGTGCACCTGTAGAGGCACTGTTTGTGTGTGTTGTATTGCTGGCAACGGTGTCTGTAGTAAAACCCATGGAATAGATGGCACAGTTAATGCATTTTCCCAGCATAACAGGAATATATTCGTCAATTAGAGCAATCCAATCGAGATCAAAATCAGCAGAGATGGTAGGGAGGTGAGGTAACTGGCACTGCTCTTACCTGTGCAGTGTTTTCTACAGAAACAAAATGTCACTCTCCAGTCTTAAATAACATTAATCTGGTGTTAAGAATATCAGCAGTGAAAATGAGCACAATCTATCTGTGGGTAAAGGTTATTGAAAGCTAAGCCTATCTTAATTTTGAGGGTGTGTTTGTACATGTGTAGGTGATGATAAATTCTGAGATTGGTTTTTCAGATATAAATTACAGACCAACTGCAAGGAATTACAAATTAGAGGCAGGAGCTCTGTTTGGTTAAAATGCAGCTTTGTCTTGCAAAGGGGTTTGTCAGAATGGGATCTTCCCCCTCAACTGATTTCTGGACATAAATGTAGATTCAAGCCATACTTTTCTTCAGATTTAAGGAAAATTCACACTCCTTCTCAAACTCAGATCTGAAATTTAGGACTATTTCAGTACATATTTGAAATCAAACAAACTTTTATCTGACAAGCTTAAAATTTGTGGAAATGCATAAAGGAATTAATTTCATGGCTCAGTTTAATCTTTAGAGAGGATAAAACCCTTCTTTACAGTTCAATTTATGATTGATGTAAGATTTCAATAATAGTGACTAGCCAATATAGAATAGAATAGAATAGAATAAAATAGAATAGAATAGAATAGAATAGAATACCTCCTGGTTTTCCCTGTGAGCAGCTGATTTTCTTTTTTTTCTTTTTTTCCTTTTTTTTTCTTCTTTTTATTTTTTTTTTTTTTTTTAGATAGTAGCAGTGGACAGCAGGAGCTTTGGGCTGGAGAATGATTTCAGGAAGTAAGGAGACTATTCTCCTAAATAACTGTCTGTTTTCTACACTGTTTGCCAGCAGTTGGCAGAAAGATTTCATGTAAATATTGCTTTAAACCGATTTAAACTCTACAAATGGTGGCTTTGTTGTCTTTACCTACCAATTTCGTGTGATCTTAACAAAATATTGACTTCAAACACTATCTTTGTCCCCGAGCTGTACTCCCCTGACATTTTTCTCATCACTCCAGCATTTTAAGTGTACTGTCTCAAAGAGTTGATCCAACTCCTTTTCACCACATAGCAATGATGATTATTTCAATCTAGGGAAACAGTAGTTAAAAAAAAATCAGGGAAGCTTTCAGGACTTCATAGGTTAAATAAGAATCAGGAATGTGTCTCCGTAAAAGTTTTCCTGTTAGAAAGATTTCTCTTCTCTCACATAGATCATACCTGGAATGACTTTTCACTCACTGACCTTCAGCTATTCCTTACAGGTGGGTAAAATGGAAGGTTCCAGACCCTTCTTTAGTCCCTTTTCCAGTTGGCTGTGCTGGCTGACAGTTGGTCAATAAAAAAGTCCGAAGGCTACATTTTGTGCTGGAGGAGATTACATCTCCTTTTCAGTGGTGCAAAGCATTCTATTCTCCCAGAGTACAATGGTAGCATGCCCAATGAGGGGCAATCAGTCCTGGGAATCATTTGCTTCACCAAGTATCTGTTCAAATTGCTCTCTGATGCCTCCAGATATATCTCTCCTTTTCCTCACACTGTTTCTTCTGTTGCCTCAGTACACAGGGTATTGCAGGGACAGTGCCAGCTCCTCTAAATTACTTGTGGTCTTACTGCAGCACTGTGCTAATGTTTGTTCTCTTTGGGTAGGAGAGACAGCAAACGCTTTTACTGGACATGTTCTGTATCATATTCATCTATTTGTGAGATACCTCTTCCCTCTTGTTTTACCTTCTTCACTTGTCTGTGTTCTGAGGCATGCACATGTTCTTAAATATATGTTGCACCTCCTATGTTGCTCCATTTGATTGGCATAAGATACAACATTTGAGCTGTCAGTGAGCTGCTGGTGGGTAGGATAATTGCAGCCCAGTTTTTATGTGTTTGATATCAGAAGAAGTATTTAGTATTTAACCCAAACCATTTATCCACAAACAGGGGAAGGACTTATGCAACTGAAATACATAACTTTCTTCATTCGATCTGCATTTTCCAAAAAGTAATATTCTTGTCGTTAAAGAAGATCAGAAAATTGTTTACTAACTCTTAATAAGGAGGAAAAGAAAGCACTAATGTTCTTCCTTTCTTCCTCTCTCACTGAGAGACTCAGCTCTTGAGTGGTAGTTGTTGCAGATGGTACAGTTAAGTACATTTAGGGGCAGTCCAAGCCATAAATACTCTTATTTTTAAAACAGACAAACACTATATTTTCTTCTTCTAAACTGACTTTTGAGTGCAGTCCATGGGACACTTTTAATGTTTAATTTTCTGCATGGCCATAAACAACCTTGAAACCATGATTCATTCCCTACATATGGCTTGTCACTCTCATGCTTTCTAATATCCTCCCCAAGCCATCAGCTGCAGAATCTGGGGTTGGACACTTGACACTGTGTAGTGTTATGTCATAGTGTGTCCATGCCTGATTTGATCCTAAACTGTAGCCACAGTATAATGTCACCTGCAAACACACTGCTGGAAAGGGTTTGAGAGTAGTATTTAGCTTCAGTAACTAAGTTGTTTTGTTGTGCTGTGTTTTGTTGTGTTTTGTTTTGTTTTGTTTTGAATCTGCTTTGGATGGCTTTGAGGGGTTTGTTTGTCTTATTTCAAGAACAAATGAATGATGCACCTTTCTAGGCAGAAAGTGAAGGTAGCAATATGGCCAACCTATAACCCATTTTAATACATGAGGAACAGAGTCTAAACCCAGAGAGTTTTCCAGGAGTGCAAGTGTGAGAACTGAGTCCTGTAGCTGCTGAAGGATACATGTGCATCACTTGCAGCTTACACTTGTATACTCAGCCTGTCCACATTTGAGCTGTGTCTCCCCAGAAATAATAATCCTGATGACTTTCAGAGACTTATGGCTTTGAGACACTGTCTGTAAACAAAAGAAAAACACAGCCAGTCTAGAATGGCCTAAGCCGGATGAAATAAAACAAAGACATCGTCAACAGAACAGTGCTTTAAAAATCATTTTGAATAGACTGGAGTGTTAGCCCAGATTTATGATGATTGTGCCCCTTGGAGCACTTACCAAGTTTATATGCAGTTTGTGTGTGGTTTTTGAATACTCGGCACAAAGTGACATTGAGAGGGGTTTTTTCACATGCTCTGCTTCTCCTGTTAATTCATACTCCTTAGGGCTTCTCATAGAATAACTTCAGATACTCTTAGCTAAGATGTTCATCTGCATAACATTATCTTTAGAATTTCTCCCTACTAAGTGTGTGATCAGCATGAGTTTTTGGGAAGTCATGATCTGAACTGGGATCTTAGTGAAGGGGACCAGGCATTCACGTGTACATCTTGAAGAGTTCACTGCAGTGCTGTGATATTTTAGAATTGCCTAAGGTGCACTTTGTGCCAAGAGACAAATTGAATGCCTGAAGGAAGAAAGGGCAAATCAAAGGGTCCAACTGCTGCATTCAATGCATAGGTCAGGATGAAACAAAAGGTTACCTAAAGCACATCTTTTGTATTTGGAAAACTTTGACTCGTGTCTCTGAATGACTGCAAAAGTATTTCTCCCACCAGATGTATTACACTGATTATCTTGCTTTTAAAAATAAGACCTGCCTTGATTTATCAAAATCCAAGCCTGAGCTACGCTCTTGCTGTGATGCTGGAGAGAAATCGACCAATAATGGTGCTGAGTTGAGCAGCATTTGGAGATAAGATGACTCAGAGCCATTAAGGTGGACAGTAGCTAAACTGTCTGGTTCTGCAGGCTTTACATTAAGGGATGCCTCAGGAGCTTTTTGACAAGATTCTTTTCTTTCTAAAATGCTAGTTTATCAAGAATCAGCTGGAGCAGCTGTGGAAGTCAGCACTACACCAGCTTTGCTGGAAGAAAAAGTGCTACAGACCTCACCTGCAAGAGGACTGAGATAGAATTCAAATTCAATCACCATGAAGGACTTCAGCTTATTTCTGCCAGGCTGAAATCCATGTTCTCACATGTACACACATGCTGTCATAGTTTTTGGCTCAATTTGCTTTAAATTAGTTATACAAAATAGAAAATCCCAACTAGAAAGACTGGGTCAGAAAATGATGAAACAATAATAGTTGGGATATCTGAGTTGAATGACCCAAGGACAAGTCCAAGGCCTGACTCAGGCAGAACAAGGGCTTGAGTTTGTGTTTTCCCTGTTCTTTGTGAGCACACAGAACACTGAGCAGGTGGAGCTCTCTGCTCATTGGTGTTTTCCTACTCTTGGCCCCTAGCCCTGGCTTTTACAGCTTGTTTTTTTTTACAGAGCAGGCTCTTGGAGGCAATGGCTTTGCTCTACTCCCTTTGTAGGGTGCCAGGTACAGGGAGACCCTGACGCTGACCAGGACCTCTGGAAATTAGCTCACTGGCAAAATATGTCATCGCCCTCTGGGACGAGCAAACACCCCCCTGCCATAAGCAAGGGACTTGCACCTGTACTTTCAGTGCCATGGAGTTGATGGCATCTCAAGAACTGTTTGAGTGTGGACCCAAACTCCACCCTTAGGAGCTGACAGAGTAAGGCTGACAAAATCCTGAAACAGTTGTGCAGGTTCCAGTGCTCACAGGATGTGTGCTCAATACAGGACCCCCTGTAGTAGTATCTGTACAGCTGAGGCAATGGCAAGTTTTTCTGTCCAAATGAACTCCAAAGGGAAATTTTCTCTTGTCCACTTCAAGAGAAATCTGTTGATTCTAGGGAAGAAAAGCAGGTTTTATCAGACTTTTCACCTCTCTGACATATATTTCATGTTTTGAACCATTCTGCTGTTTTCTGCTCTCCAGGAATCTGAGGCTTTTTTCCTAATACAGGATTGTTAAATCCAGGGTTTCACAGACTTGAAGATAAGATGTAGAAATACTGGAGCCAGCCCAATTCTTGATGTGCTCTTTGGGTTTGAAACAGACGGAAACTTCCTAACTCTGCCTGCTATGGTCTCTACATAGTCACTTCTCATGACAACTTCAGGCTCCACTTTTCAAGATATTTAATGTTCTTAAAGCCACAGCCCCTCAACTCATGCGATTTCTGTCATTTGACTTTCATAAAAATAAAGTTTCTGGGCCCAAGTTTGCAGAGAAAAGTCTAGAAATTAAATCTCCTCAATGGCTCAGGTAACAGCAGATTGAAGAGGAGGAAGAAACAAACACAAAGCATGCAAGCAAATCTGAGAGCTCCTGATTTCTAACCCATGTGATTAGTTTTGACAGGTGAGAATTGATTGTACTGTAGGATAGGCTATGAATTTGAGCCTTCTTTTTGAAAAGCAAGAGGCCAAAGAGGCAAATGAGAAGGCCATCAGCAAGTGTCTTTAAAATTACATTCCAGCAGAGAAATGCAAAATCATATTCAGAGAAAGCACCAATTGTAAACAGTACAGGAGGGAAAAGAATGAGGGACCAAAGGCTTCATAGTGAGGGAAAGGATTTGAGAAAACTGAAAGAATAACAACATAAAAAAGAGGGCAAATTCTAGCATGATAAAAATGAGATCATTTGGAGTTAACAGCCTGACATTACTATACCATCAGTGAGGTTGTTGCAGCTCTATTGTGTAAGCTACATGGCATATTGTTTTGAATGTTGTTTTCTAATGGCAGTGTTTTGCCCATTTGGACTGGCACTCATAAAGGGCACAAGCTTCTGAATGGCAGTTTCTAGTCATAGGAGTGTAAATTGCCTGCAACATTAATGTAGCACCAACTGAAACATCTCCTTTTCAATGTCATTAGGGTGGAAAATGGATTGTAAATGCAAGTCTGGAGGGAACAGAAGTGATGCTGTTTGAATGTGCAATTTTAGGGGGGAAAAACGTTGTGCTAGACTAAGGTTATTGATTATAGCATTTTAAATGTGAAATTCTGTGGAAAACTATTCTGAAGAGAGGTGGCCTATGGACACTATGATATGTGAGATGTAACAAGAAAATTGCTTCAAGTCTGCAGGGAGAAGGAACCATGTCCCTTTACATGGAAAAGTAATTTCAGTGCAAGTCCACAGAGACCTGTAACAATACAGTTTGGGTGTGAGATTCTATGGGAAATTAGTTTCAGTACCATTCTGTTAGGTCGAATAAGGTCATTAGATGATGATGAGAAAATTATTTGTTGAAGGCTCAAACAATAGCCACAGAGCAGATCATCAGCATCAGTGAGCTTCCATTTGAGGCAGCAAAGATACCCAGCCTTTCCTGTTCCTCAAGAAATGGAGGCTCAGCTTCAGCTCCCAAAGGAAGCGAGCAGTGTTTTAGTTCTTGGTGATGTCACCAGGCCTCTGGGATGGCTGAGGAGAAGGCACAGTACTGGACATTGCCTTTTACTTTTCTCCCCTGGCCTGCCTGCTCCCCGGACACTGCCGCTGTGATGAGGAGTGTAAGGACCAATTTCAAAGATTCACACCTGTGCTCCTAGGCAGTCACTGATCTGCTTTGTTCTGCAAAGCTCATCCTGAAACAGTCCCAAATGGGGACACAGCAGCAAGCATCATGTCAGGGAAATTGTTTTCTCTTACTCACTTCCTGCAGGTACAGTTGTAGCAGGCCCAGGGGGGCATGGTCGATCCAGATTTGTTTCAACAACTCCTGCTCTTATTACACAGGTCTGTTACTCTCCCTGTGTCCAAACATAATCACAGTTTAGGGAAATTTGAGCTCAAGTCATCCTGTCTGTCTACTAACCTTGGGATTTCAACAGCTTATTATATAGTTGGGGTTTGCATTCAAATCTAAATTTCCCAGTTCCAGCCAAACTACCTCAGTGTAACTATCCCAGTTGCACCAAAAAAAACTCCCATTTTAAGAAAAGAAGGACAATTCCAGGTAAATGATTCACCTTGAGTCCCGCAAGCACAAGTCCTTGGAATACAGCATTAAGTAACATCTTCAGCAGATGAGGTTATGATGACACAACTTGAACATGTTTCTGTGTTTCCTATGTATCATGTATATAGAAATGGGTTTTAATTGCCAAGGTCATCAGTGTCCAAGAAATACCATCCATAGGTGGGAACAGGAGGTGTGAATGAGTTGCCTGATTCAGTTATATGTTTTGAGAATATGATAAGCCATATTTATATAATTTATAGGCAATAATTTCCATGATACAACTGTAAGAAGCTGTTGGAAAATGTAGTAATTGTTTTACTAATATGAAGAAAATAGTTACTAATAGAACAATGATCTAAAGCATTATTGGCTTGCTAGTCAAAGTACAACCTTTTCTGAAATTACAGCTCTGTGTGGTCCCACTGTATTCACCAAACCATGATTGGTCTCTCTGACTGATGCAATCTTCTTCATGGCAATTAATTTTTTCTCCAGCTCTTTCCCCTGTCATTCCAGAGAGAGACCTAAACTACTTCCCATTTGTCATGAATTTCTGAAAACAATTAGCCACATTCTGGGCAAATGCAATGTCCCTCTTCTAAGTGTTCACAGCAAAGATAAGGAATTGCTGTGAGAGGGTCCAGAAAGAGCTATTTGTCTGAAAGGAAGAAATTGACTTCTCTGAGCCAATTTGTCCCTCTCTTCAGGTCTGTATCACAACCTGTCTCCCACATTTCTCTCGCGGCTCAGGAAGATGTATGCAGCAAAGTATAAAGGGAGATTAATATCAGAGGGATGTTCGGATGCAAAAATCAGTTTGTGTCCATCTCGAGTTCCCAGGATATGTTGATATGAAATTTAAGGAAGGCTCTGTGCACTGGTTTGTGGGTTTTTTCTGTAATGAACTGCAGAAGCAGTAAATCATATCCAGAAGCATGTAGTCATGGCAAATGACTCAGTTCTTTCTACTAATAAAAGCAGAGGCTTCAGTTCCTGTCTTACAGGGTAGCTGATTGATTTACAGTGTAACAGCTTCTCTTTCAGGCTTCCTAGTATTTGTGTTCAAATAGGTTTGGAAATCAAACTGATGAAACCTGAAGATAGGGACCAGATTGTGATCTTAATTGCTTCTGAGAATGGATCTGTTCAGATTTTCTAGATTGTAAAGGAGGAAGAGCCAATTTATAAAATCTTGTAACAATGCAGTGGAATTTTTTATCGTTGTTTGAATTAATCATCTGCCTATTATTAATCTTAATCCTTTGGAGAACATAGCCTGTGTCACATTATCTTCCAGCAGAGCTCCCTGGGCTTTCAAACTTTCTCTTAAAAGGGCAAAGGAAATCTTATCTCTTGCATTTCCTCACAGCCAAAGGATCTTGGGGATGGTCACAGCATGGTTGGAAGCAACATAAAAGCAGAACCCCTTATTATTATAGATGTCTTGGTTTTGGATGTATCTTCCCAAAATCTTGGAGCAGCAGCAGCTCATTCTTGCTTTGATCAGCTTTGAGCTGATTTTTGCTTCTTGTGTATGGGAAAACAACAGCAAATCTGCTTTCCCTGGGGATGTATTTGGTGGATACTGCATGTGAGAACCCTGGGAGATTTTCCTCTCATGTACTATGAGCTACTGGGCCTCATTTACACAAAGGGTCATTCTACACTGAGAAACTACAGAGACTTAATAAAATTATATCCCAAATCCCTGCTGTAGGTTGGTACATCTCTATTACAGGGATGTACTTAGTCATTCAGCTTAACTGAGTAGCAGACCAACTGCAGTGGGTAGAAACTTGCTGAAGAAACAAAGTTTCAATAATAAAAAAAAAATCTGTATTTTTTACACCAGTGTAGACTGCACTTCAGTTTCTCAGCCTGGCACATCTTTACCCCAGATTTCTTTGTAATTAATGGAGTCACTCTGAATTCACGTTCAAAGAAGAGCAGAAACAGAATATAGTTCCTTTGGAGTTTCTGAGTCTCTTGCTTGGTTTCCCAGTCTTTGCAGTGCACTTGTATTAATATCTTAACTTAAATTGCTTATTGCACCTTATTTTAATACCCAGCCCATCATGTTACAACACAGCATATTGGGAAACAGTTTATGCAACCTTCTATTACTACTGAGAGAAGGAAATGAAGCATCAGTTATACTTGTTAGCCAAAGCAGAGGGAACAGAAGTAAATCAACTTGGGCTGTAGCAAGGTAATTAAAGCAAAAGGTAAACTTTTATGTAGTGTACTTTAGCTGTGTATCAAGATGCCCAGGAACAGTATGGAATCAGCATATCAGGACATCAGAACTTGACTAGACAGCTTCATCTCAGGGAATAGTAGGAGATAGATAAACCAGTTGTGCTGTGCTTGATGAAGTACTTTGGACAAGATGACAAGCTAATATTGCAGTTCCATTTAAATGACCTAATGTCTATTCCTCTGTGAAATGAAATTTCCTTGGGTTAAAAAACGCAATGGATGCACACACAGAAAATCAGGTGAACAGCAAAAATTACCAGATCCTCTCAGTGCTGGAAATGTCCCATTTCTCTTTCCCTCAAAGTACACATGTAAGAGCAATCAGAGACATATACTTTGATGTCAACTCACATCTATACATTCTAGAGCACATACACAAATCCAGTAATCTTTTGTGCTTCTGAAACACAGATTCCTTCTTATTTCCCAGCGGTAGAACAAAGAATCTTGATGGATGGCAGAAGCCCATCACAATGGACCCTGCAGATCAGACTTGTGCTGTTCACTGGATACCACACACAGGCCATCACACTGGGAGCCCATGCAGCCATTTCATTCCTTTAAAAAGCCAGCATTACTTTATTATTTCAGAGTCTTACATAACTGCGTGGTGAAAATGAGAACACAGATCTGGGCCACAAAACATTCCAACAATTCTCATTGCAAAAGAAACATAAACTTCAGCATCCATCAAACAATTCTCCCTCCAAATGAATAGAGAACATACAAACCCACCATCTCAGCTTGAGTTCCTTTGCAAAAGAAAGCCCTCTGGAGTTATTAAAAATAATAATAAAGTAATCCAGGCTCCCAACAGACAGCATTTGAACATCATGTCAAGTTCCTATAAAGTAGCACAGCAACACCTCCTTTTACTAATTTCCCTAAATCCCCAGTGGCTTCCCACTGCCACAAATTAAGCTTACATTCCTTTCTGTAAGCCTAGCAAAATTTGCAGACCCAGTGTCCCCTGTGCACAGTTCTTTGAGGTCGGATGCTTTGGGTTGTCTGGTTGTTACTCATGCCTCCCACTGTGAGGCCCAATATTTCCCTGCCCCATCATTTTCCTTTCACCCCCCAGCGTGTTACAAATCACTGGGCCTCTGCAGGGTGTCCTGGAGAATGACTTTGCCGGGACAATGCCGGGTCAGTGACAGCATCAGGCGCGTGTTGAGTGATCTCATAGGGAGGGAGCAGCGTTCTGCTGAAGGCACCAGTCTTCTGCCTTTCATTTTAATTGGATCTTCATTCTGATGCCTTGTCAAAGCCCAGTGATATGCCTAGTGCAGATGTGACCATCTGTGTCCAGTTTCTCATTGTGTCTGTACTTCTTCCTTTTAATCTCAGTGTTACCTTCCTCCTGTAAGTAGAACGCCCTCTTTATTGTGTTGTTGCCCTCTGCTCTGCATATTCCTGATCAGCTTCTTCCCTTCACTGAGAAGCACCACACTGCTTGGCTTGGCTCAGCTCACAGAACCCTGCCACGTGGCAGTTCAACATGTCCAGGGCAAGTCTCCATGTGCTGCTGAACCAAATCCAGAGAAAGCAGAGAAGCGTGGCTAAAATGTAGGGGTGCCTGTCACTCCTCACCTCCACGAGACACTAACTGCCTTGTGGATCAGGAGCTTAGTCCTGGAAGCAGACTGGTTCTTAGGTGGCTTTTGGGGACCGTAAAGCAGTTTCTTGGTGGGAAGGTCATTCCTGTGATCAGATAAAGGTAGGTCAGTGTTTCTGTTGTCCTAATTAAGGACCTCACAATTTTGATTAGGCTACAGACACAGCCACAGTACTGTTTGTACTCTTTATTTCAGTGACAGGAAGAGAAGAGTGGTGGCGTTGAGATTCTCTTAAGAGAGTAGCACACTTTGAGGTTAGGTCTAGGGGCATCCATTTTTCTTTGTCAGCTGTAGTAGTCAGAGACTGGCAGTGTTTCCCATTGGGTTCTGCTCCCTTTTCTCTACCAATGTCTTCTGCAGAAGTTTCACCTTTTTATACTTCACTTTTTCTGCTCTTATCTTCATAAACATAAAGATAAATAAAATTTCCCCCCCTCGTGAAGCATTGTCAAGGCATTGGGTGAAAGACACAATATTATAATAAAGCATTATGGTCATTGCTATTCATTCAGTGAGCACATTCAAGGGAAGTTTGTTTAAACTGTGCCACTTTGCCTAATTAAACAGTCAGCCATGAATGAAGCCACTCAGAGATAGATCTTCGTCCTGGTGCCACAGTCACCAAAGGTTGAAGCAAGGGCAAGCGGGGCTCCTCTTTCCCCATGCTGAACTACAGCACAGCAGTAAATATTCATCAAAAATTAGCATTCCACTCACAGGCAGGTGGCAAATGTATGTAAGAAAGCCAGTTTCCAAACAGCATGGTTTTCAAAAACCCTTGGTGACAGGAAAAATATTTAAAGTGGGAGGAAAAGTGATCAACACAAAATGTTAAAGACATTAGCACACGTAGAATTGGTGGTGACAGAGTTGTGGCTGACACTGCAGGCACAGCATAAGTTTGCTCATATTTTCACATGAAAGCAACCTGCAAGTGAGAGGGAGAGTGTCCATACATTACTTCCCTTCCCTTATATTCCCAACAAGTACATTTGCTTGCCACTCCATGTTTTTTTCCCCAAGATCTGGTATGTCTGGGAGACCCATGTGTGGTAGAGTTCTGGTGAACCACAGGTGAAATGGAGTCATGGGGGAGACCGAGGTGTGCATCTAGACAAGTCAGGCCAGACCTTCCAGAAGCTGTTAAGAAAGCAGATTGATACGTCTGCTTGCTGAGAGGATTGACCCAGTGAGTGCTTTCTGTGCAGTGTGCCCACCAGTAATCCACGGAAGGACAATTTGGAAGAATACACCCTGAGCCCAGGCTAGGATGGACAATGCATGGATGTGCCATCACAGTGCCAGCAGCTGGGAGGATTTTGGTGAGGTGAAGTAATTCAGGCCTTTCTCCCTAGCAGCTAGAATTTGCAGTGGGCACTGTCTTCAGGAGAGGCTCCTAGATAAAGCCTGGCCCTTTCTGGGTGTCAGGTGGCAGCAATAAACCTTTGCCACCCCTCTGACCAGCTCTGCTTAGGGCCCACAGACTCGCTGTGCTCCCACCACACAAAAGTTCTGCTTTGTCAGCAGCAGCTGTCACTTCATCTCTTGCTCTGAACCTCCAGGGACTGAAACACAGTTATGCTACAAGTGCATTCACAGCAAAAGGAGTCTGTATGCCTCCTCCTCCACTCCCTGTAACCCTCTTGACACAGGGCAGAACATATTTCATCCTATAGCCCCAAAGCTGATTTGCCATGTGCAGCAGCTCCAGTTAGATCTCTTTCTTGGACAGATTCCCTGGCATGACTTAGGTGCCCGGAATGTGTGTCGTAGGCTCAGCAGATCCCACCCAGGCAGTGATTTAATCTGACAGTTGTACTTATTCATGGTGACATCCCGGGCAGCAGCAGCAGCACAGAATGTTCAGGCAGTGCAGGGAGGAGGAGGAGGAGGGATGGGCGGGTGCCACCAGCATGGCCAGAGCCCAGCTGAGGGGAGCTGGGGCTGCCTTTGCATTCAGCCTGGACCAGTCCAGCTGCTCCCAGAAGGAGCTTATTACAGATAGCCACTCAGTAGGCTCCCTCAAGCAGAGTAAATTATGTATTTGGAGAAAAAGGGGAGGGAAAAAAAGAAGTGTAAAGCAGTCACCATGATGGAGCTGTTGCCTGCCTGCTCTTTTTGAGGAGCACAAGGGTGCAATTAGCCTGGAGAAACAGAATGTTTTTCTTTGCCATGAGACACCCACTGGATGTTCCTGGGGAGCCTGGGCCTGTAACTTGTTTTCACACAAGTGTGAAAGGCTCAGGTAGCTGAGCTGTGGTAGGGCTGCACTGGCTGAGCTGGGGGACCTGAAGGTCCTGTGCTCTTCGAAAGGCAAAAGGAGCATATGCACTCACGTGCCTGAAAATGGGGCTTTCGTTGCAGGTCTGTCAGCATCAGCATCTCCATATTTCTCCAGGTCTATGGTGCAGGCCTTTGGCATTAACAGAGTTAAGAGTTTGTGGTGCTTAAAGGAAATAAATGTTGTGATCCTTCAGGTCTCTGAGCTGTGCATTCATTTATGGAAATACCGTAACCTGAAAAATTTAATGCAAAATGGTGCTTTAGACATGCTCTGGCACAGAAGTAAGAATACTGAGCTGAAACAAAATGTCCAGCTCTGTCTGCTGCGCACGGCAGCACAGAGCTGCAGCTTCTGCTGGGGTCAGTAGTTGCTCACAAATGTCTCAGAGCAAAAATAAGGGTGTTAGCATGTCCCCCCACAAATACTGTTTGTTTCCAGCCTGTTTAATGTCACTCCCAGGATCTCCGTGTTCCTCCAGGATCCCAGATTGCTGGGTTGCACAAGTGCCCGTGATGAGATGTGTAAGTTTGCTTTTGTCTATCCAAGCAGATCTGGAGAGATTTCTGTGTTCCATCTGTAGCCTGAATTGTGAGAGGACAGGAGTGTTTCCTTCTTGATGCTAAAGTACTTGCCAAAAGATGTGGCTGTCAGAAATGCATTTTATTCTGCACTCTTTGTCTGAATATGTTATGTTAGAATTGGCAGGTATCCCAATAAAATGGAACAGTTCTGATTTCTACTGTTTTGACCCATGTTCCTGGCAGATCCTAAACATCTGAATTTTTTGTCTTCTGCATCTGACAGCCTACAAAGACCGCAACCTTGCTTCAGAAGTCTGTGAACCTGGTCTCAACAAACTCAGTTTCATTTTCAAGTTCTAAGTTCTTTTTTTAAGTTTTAAGGGATTTTAAAAAGGGCTGTGCTCTGTGTAGGCTGACTTAAAAGCCAAAAGGAGGGAAAAAAGGGGGAAAAAAGGGGAAAAAAAGGAAAAAGAAAGGAAAAAAAAGGAAAAAAGTTCTGGTAAAGACAATGTCCTGAAGCTACATCCATTTGTACATGTCGTTTGACAACCCTCTGCTTCCATTCTGTTTCTTTTACAGGACTTTTCTCTGTTATCTATGCAAGTGTTCAAGGAGACTGGCTGCGAAACAAATTTCTGAAGACACAGGCAAAGGTTGCGAGGCACAATTTTTATTTCAGCAAAGCATTTATGGGTTAATCAAGACTGGAAGAGGATCCTGAAAGGAAATCAGTGCAGTGAAACAGTCAGATATTTGCTGTCTTCTTAGACATGGAGACGGGGAGTGAAAATTTTTCCCTAAAATGAAATAATATACAAGACAGTCAAGAAACACTATAGGTTGGGATGGTTTTGCAAAAATTATTGTGTCTGCTCTTTTAAAATTGTTACTAATTTTTAGAGCTGCTGATCTTCATGAGACATCACATTAAGTGTAGCTTGTTGTGGATGTGCCTCTCGGGTCAGAGTCAAGGCCAGGTTCTGCTGAGGTTCTGTTTTCTGGGGAGATGGATACCTTCCCTAATGATCCCTTCCCATTCCATACCCTTCACCCAATCTTTATCTGAGTGTCATGACGTTTGGGTGGCAGCCTCCTCCCAGCTGTAAGGGGAACTGTCCTGAGTGCTCCCTCCTTTCTCATGTGGTTGCTATTCAGATCCTCCCATGACTCACTTAACAGTTGACATCAGTAGGTGGAAATACATAATCCCAGGCTGAGGATCAAACTTGGTATGAAAGGCAAGGGGTAGGTGACAGGGAGGGCTTTGGGCACAGTGTATGCATTCTCAGGCAGCACTAAGGACACTTTTGCCCAAAAACTGCTCCCCAAACCCCATCACCTCACCAGAAAAGTAGTTCCTTCCTGTGAACTCTTGAATTGAGAAATGAAGTAATTCAAGATGTGCAAAAACAACTTGTTTCTCAATAAGATGTTTGGGAATGAGCTTAATTCATTCAACTCCCAGCACTCAAGGCATCATCCATGGGGCTCCAGAAAATTGTGATGTTTTCATTTAAATTTTAAAAATAATAAAGAGTTTTTACTTATTTTTATTTGTTTTCTGGTGTTCTACCCTCCAGGGTTCATAACTTGAAGCTGCACTTTGCGATCAGGAGAGGTAAAATATTTTCTTCCTTTTTTACCCAAGCAGAATTTCTCAGTTTATCGCATGAATTTAGAAGCTGGGGATCAGAAAAACTATCAAATATTAAGGGGGCCATAGATAAAAGCCTGACATTTGGCAAGCTTCTATTCTGCAGCTGTAACCACTATCACTTTCAGAAGTGGGAAAGATCAAGGAGATTATAGAAATTGTCTCACAGGGGCAGTTTCCTAAGTTTGTGTGCTCTGGAACTGTTTGAAAGGCTTGTATAAAATTTTTCAGGTCACAAAATGAGAGGTTGCTTTCCTCAAATCATTCTGAATTCAGAGAAATGGCATCTCTTTGCTAAGAACAATAAGAAGTTTGATAGAATACTTTTGGCTCAATAAAAGGCTGGTTGGCAGTGAAAGTAAGTCAGTTCCAGATTTCTTTTTCTAGCCTTTCTTTTCTGGGCATTAGAAAGAAAATGTATTTTTGATATTAAAAATACAACGTTGTGAAATCTTGCTCTGGCATAGGTCAGTTCCTCTTGATGTTTATTGAACAAGTGATCTAATTTCAGCTTCCAGCATTCGTTACAAAACTGCCAGTTTAAACTTTCCTGTCAAGGGAGCAGTTAAAAATTGCATTTTATATCGGTGAAAACTACTATTCCTAGTCTGCAGGAAAGATGCCATTTCTGATATTAAGGTGGTAATGCCTTATAAGGAGTGGTTAGATAGATACCCTTGGAATTTTCCAAAAAGGACTTGTTACTATGAGAAAAAAAAATCAAACAGATGGTTAAGATGAGCTAAAATCTCATTGTAGAAGACAGAAAGATTCTTCTTTTTGTGTGTTAGCCAGCCAAGTACAGGCAGTTGGAGACTGGGCTGTGTCATGACTTGTTGATATGTGAGAATTTCAAACTGCCTTCTCCCCAGTAATATTTTTCATGTGAGAGGACTACATATGCCTTTGTGAAGTGAGTGCACAACAGACAATACACACAGTGTCTGTGTTAGACTGCTGGGGACGTACAGGATGTTCAGAACAAAGGCTGGCCCTTCAGGAATTATCAGAAAAGGAGCTAAATAATTGGTCTTGAGTTAAAGCATTTGTGGTGGACTGATGTGGTCCTCTGGATGTCACCAAATGTGACCGTCATGCTTGTGATCTGTAAGGGCAGAAGGTGCTTTCTTCCCTCCTGCTCCACTACCTGGTATCAGGGAATTTTTTCAGAACCTTTGTGCTGGAAGTCTGGTGCCAGCCCTTGAACTAAGCTTGGGGATGTCAATCTAAGCATGTTTTGGGGATGTCAGTCTAAGTGTATTTTGGGGACATCAGCCTAAGCACGTTTTGGGGATGTCAGTCTTCATGTGCCAGCAAACCACATCTCACGCTGCATGTTTCTCACGTGTTGCTACATGTGTGGCTGCCCAAATGCTTTGAAATCCTGAGTGTCCACATGAGCATTCCTGCTTGTCTGTGAGTGGAACCTGTGCCTGTGGACTTGGCTGGAGATCTAGAGTAAAGGACATGTTGCCCTTTCAGCTCCACTCCTTATTGCCACTTTGAAGTAGGGAGCCATGTGTGGAGCCAGCAGCTGTTCAGGCAGTAAAATCCATCCCTTAATTTGTTATAAGAACAGATTTCTGGGCCAGACTAAAAATGCTGTTTCTCTGTATCCTGTCTTTGGGATGGTGAAGACAGAAGATCAGGTGAGGCACAGAGTGATCCTTTGACTGGTGTGGCCTCCAGCCTTCCAGCAGTCTGAGACTAGAGATCTCTTGAGTCAGAAGCCAGGAAATGTTGGCCTTTCTTGACTTAGGGATTTCAGGGAGGCAATATCCTCTTATTGTGGTGGTTATTTTTTTCTGGATAGGTTGCAAAATCTTTGAATATGCCCATGTGTAGGTAGGGAGGAAACACACACAGTAGTGATGAGCATACCAAACAGCACCTTTGGCATAGTACTGCAGGGAAATTGTAGAAGGGGTTGCTTTGCCCCAGATGGAAAATCCTGGCTGACATCTCTGACATGTGGCTCCAAACTCTGTCCACAGGAGGAATTTGAGGGATAGTGCAATTGGGCAACATGTGGTTTGTTTGCACCTGGTGCGTGCTCTTGGTGAGAACCATCACCAGTGACTATACGGGTGTCAATAGGACTGTGCAGGGAGGGCATGCCCAGAGCCCAGGATCTGGCCCTCAGAAGCCAAAGGCTCAGAGGTTAAACAGCAAATGATAAAGCAGATCTCCAGATAAAGCACCGTGCGTCACCATCCCTTCTGCCCAGCTGCTGAACTCACAGCTGCCCTCGTGCCAGCTGGTCCAGGGCACTTAGGGCAGAGCTGCTGCTGGCAGTGTACACATTTTATGCCTTTAAGAGGTTTGGCTTATCCAAGCTGGGACTGAGTGAAACTGTGTGGGCTGACAAAGAGCGTTTGTCCCTTCCCTCATCTGTGCTCTGCCAGGAAATGAGTTTGTGAGATGCTGGCTTCTGCCTCCAATCTGCTGCCATGAGGGAGCCTGGCACTCACAGCCACCAGCACACACACATGTGCACACAGAGGGCACAAGTACCAGAGCACAGCTACTCGGGCAACTGCGATCCCACATGGACAGGGCAAGCAAACGGGGGCACTGCTGCCACAACAGGGCATGGAGCATCCAGGCTGTGCTGAGTGTGGGGTGGGGAGCTCCAGTCAGTGAGAGGCTGCTTCTGTTATGGGTTTGGGTCTCTCATGGATAGGTCCCAGCCTGCAGAAATTCCTTGGGCACATCATCAGGGAACATTTTTCTTACCCTGAGACCATCTGGGGATCTTAGGCCACCTGGAGGCATAAGCAGCAGGGTTAAAGGAGGCAAGCCCAGCTGGGAAGGCAGGGTAGGGGAAGTGACCCCAGCAGCCCTGAGCACGGACATCTGTCAGCACAAGGACCACTGGAACTCAGCACAGAGCTGCCTGCACCCTTACTCAGTGTGGGTGGGACTGAGAGGGCAAGAGCACATTTCTACACTTTCAGAGGGAGGGAAAAGGCACCATGCTTTGTTCCTCACATCTTAGCACCTGCTGATCACTTGCAGTGCCTTAGGAGCTGGGGTTAGGGAGGATCGAAAAGTCCTGAGAGTCAGGAGATGTGGATTGTATACACTGCTTGTTCAAGGTCTGTGTTAACAACATAGCAAGTCAAAGCACTTCCAGCTCTTGTATGAAATACAGCCTGTTCCCCTGAAACTGAATTAGTGCAAATCAGACGGAGTCAAACCTTGAACTCCTTCCTCTACATTTCTGTAGTTGTTCTTGAGAATGAAAAGTGATCAGCTTTCATCTGAAGTTTTGCTGGGATTATTGGAAAAGACTATAGGACAAGACCTATGTTGTTTGATTCAGAGACAGGTACTCTCCCATCAACACATTGTCTAAGCAATGGCACAGAAGTCTGGAAATGTACCTCCAGGTATGCATTTCAGGACAGATGATTTAAGACTACATAAAATCAGCTGCTACAGAAAGAGTTAATATGGAGACATGTGGAGGGGGAGGCTTTGGGGAAAGTCAGGGTATCAGGTTTTCCTCTAAGGGGCTCTCAAATGATTCTCAGTCTTGCCAGAAGTCAAACCTCTCCTCCCAGTGAAGCCAAGGATGTCTGTCTTTTTGACTCAGCTGCCAGAGTCACACTGCAGAATTTGATCCTTCTGCAGTGTCCCTTCTCCCCTCTTCTGATCAGCCTCTGCCCACTACTCTTCTGAAGTCTGAAGCATTTTAAGACGGTGGAAGTGCAAGTGATCTCCTGCAGCCCCGTGGGCAGTGCAGCAGGTCCCGTCTCCACATCCGATCCAGTTTCAGCCTCCGTGCTGTCCCCTGCTGTAATGCTAGATGGGCTGAACAGATGGGGAGGTCCTGTGGCAGGGCTCAGGCTGACAGCTGCTTTGCAATTATAAGTCTGGAATGCGATTTGAGGGGTGTAAGATACTTAGTGCTGGGGCCTTAGTGCAGGAACACGTATCAAGTAGGTCAGGCTCTGCACCAGGGGAAGAGTGTGGGGAGTAGCTGAGCTGTGACCGGCAGCGCTGCTCCTTCTTTAGTAGGTTTATGTTTTGACAGTTTTGATCACTGAGATTTAAACTCCCCATTTTTTAACCATTTATTTATATGTTTCATTCTTGGGTTTAATTTATTATAAAGACCAAGTGCTTGTGGAATGGGACTGTGAATTTCTTACTGATTTTACAGCTTTTGGCAATTGGTCACTATTGGGAGTGAAAGAGGGCTTACCCTCCTGGCCCGTCTCTGAGTAAAGGGAGCATTTATACCCTGGTTTCTTATGTGAGAATACTTTGGCTTCACTGGAAATTCACATGGAATTCAGCAAAGCATCCTCCTCCTCCCTTTAAGCGCCCAGGCTAGACTAACTTTAATTCATCTGAATCTGATTTTTCACTACAATAGACTCTCTTCTGAGGAGACTAATGGCATGTTGCAATAATGTCTGACTTAGCTCTACCCTTGCCCTGCCCACTCTCAGCCAGCTGAGAGGTCCCCATTGCATGGTGTAGGTGCAGGGCAGAGCTGTGCTGCAAGAAGGTGCAGTTTGCACATTGGGACCATGGAAAGAGGACATGATGAGTTTTGACTGGGGGGAAAAAAAGAACTTTGAGTTCACAAAGCCAAAAAGCTGTGCAAAACAGGCAAATTACCAACTCAAGCAAGTGAAAGCAATGCTAGAGAACATGATAGCCAAACACTTTTTTTCTATTTTCATGTAGCAGCTGAGATAATTTACTGCTGCTGCTGCTGCTCCCTTTTTATGGCTCTCCAGTTTTGGCACAATCATGTAATTAGGCCCTGGTTTGTCTGTAGATGTTTTTGTTTTGTTGATCTGTCTCATTACTGAGGAGAGGCAAGCAGGGACTTTCATACCCCAGCATGCTGTGCACTCTCAACTTTTACAGGTAAAGTTCATTTATGCAAACCCAACTGTATATATATACATATTTAGCTGACACAGAGTTTTCAGCTTCCATCCTTTTGTGTTCTGGGTGTTAGTGTACACACTATGCGCACAGAGTTAGATAGTCAGAAAACCAGCAGTGAGCAGTGCCTGAAAAAATCAGGGCAAAGTCAGCAAAAACAAGTCGTGTTGGTGAAGTCACTGGTATCAGGCCTTCTCACAGAGGGATCATTACTCAGTCTGCCAATATTTTCTGACCTTGAAAAGCTCCTTGTACAACTTCAGTCCAAAGAATTGGTGTGACTGCACTGTTCCTGGCTTCCACAGGTAGCCATGAGGAATGCAGTGCCCAGTGAGGTGTCCTGGTGTAGGGTTGTGCTCAGAGATGCCTGGGAGGAAAAAATAAGGAAACTCTGTAGTTTGTATGTAAAAAGTACTGATAAAACATAGATCTAAAGAATGTTTGTTGCCATTCTTAGACACAGAAGACTCACAAAGTCTTTGCTACTGCTATAGAACACAGCAGAGCTATGTCTGTGAAAATCAGTGTGTGGAGCAGAAGTTCATGTAAACCTTTGTGACAATAATCCTCACATATTCCTCTTCCAAGAGCTCTGAGAAAATGGGCCTGTTTGGATCACTCGGAAGTGGAAATACTAATTTTTTGATGTTTCCATCAGACCTAGAAATAATCCCATTTTTACAGGAGCAAAGTAGTTTTTCAAGCACCTATTTACAAAGTGTGTTTTCAATATTAATATGACTGTCTGATTTCTGAGCTTTTAACAATGATCAGCAAATTCAAATCTTGAGATTTATTGCCTTTCTTTGTAAACATTTTGTTAATTAGCCCTTCAAATTATCCCTTCAAATTATGGCAATCATGTAGAGTGGCAAGAATTCCTGAGTCAGTGGAGAATCTCCATTCTGTGAGTATAAATCTTCAAAGGAATTGTGTGGGAGATTAATATGGTCTAACTTAAAGGGAGAAGTCAGTTTTTGCCCTTATCATACATGGATAGATATTGCTGTCTCATAGTAATGGCACTGTAGTATTACTAACATCAAGTACTTAAATCTTATATGTTGTGCCTTCAAAAATGTAATGAAGGGACATAAAAATCACAGATTTGTTTTTAAGAGCACAATTTGTTATTACTCTTATGACAACTCAGTTTTATGTGGCATTTTCAAGCTTTTTACCCAATCTTTTGGGTAGAACTAGAAAATTGCTTTAAAAAAAAAGAAAATTTGGATTCATGTCTTCCCAAGAAACTGGACATGTTCACAATGTAGAAACTTAATTTCTGTATTATCTCCAGTCATTTTTTGCTTGGTCTCTCTTTCCAGTAGCAGTTGTGGAAAGTGCTCACCTTGGACCCTCATGTTCATGGGGATTTCTTTAAAAGCTTGAAATCAGGCTTTTGGTAAAATGTTAGGACAAATACAAATTTTAGCATGTGATAAGATACTGAATCAGAGCACTGACCTCTTATTATGAGGTGGGCAAAAAAATAATGTTTGTTCCACAAGAGATACTGAGTCTTACAAAACACGTATCCAAACCATGGCCTGGCTGACTGTGCACATCCCTGATGCAGTTCTGGGATGTTCAGCAGGGTTGCTATGTTTAGTCTGATCAGCTCTGCTTTCCAAAGCCAATCTTTGCTCTACCTTCGACATATGCAAGGACCAGTCTTGCAGTGACCTCTGGAACGGTGTCTGTGGTCCTCCAAATTGGGTGCTGAGTCCTACCAGTCCAGTGTCACTGCCAGGTGTCCCTTGCCCCCAGATTAGGACAAGTTTTTTGCAGCACAAATGCATAAACAGCTCTGAAAGCTTGGCAGGATTTTTGCCATAAGGAACAGCAGATGGTGCCAGACCTTGCTGCACACGGACTTCCCAGCTCCCGTTTTGATTTTCAGGAGTTCCACTCAAAAAATTTGCATCAGTTTTGCCACAGTGATAACACCTCCTTTGAGCACTGAATCTACCTGATCCAAAGGGTTTCCCTTGAGTGGTCAGGGACAGTGTAATGTGCATAACTGGCAGCTTGGGAAGGTTGAATATTAATTCATGAAGTTAAATAACTGTAGATTGAAGTGTATGAGGTGCAGTAAGAACAGCAGCATAACCCCTGCTAGTGTGACAGACTGAGCTTTACAAGAGGATATTTCCAGTGTCTTTGTGAACTGTGTGAAACAGCAGCTGCCTGCTCAGCTTTGGACACAGGATAGCATGGTTTGCTTTCCACGATCATGGGAGAAGTTCGTCTCAAATTAGAATTTGTTCATTAGCCCAAGTGCAGCATGACCAACCAATTTCTAAGCTTTTGAGATGCCCCATTTCTGTACTTTACCATATCCTCCCTCCCCTGTGTCAGCCCCCAGTTCTCACTGCACACAAGGCTGTGTGTGACTGAAGGGGACACTGCCTGTGCTAGCTTCAGTTTTGCCCTCTGGTCTAGAGAGCTGAGGTGCTGCAGGAAATGAGGCAGCTCTGGGGTGATGGTTACTATCGCTAGGAGAGCTCTCCCTGTTTCACGTCTTGCCTCCCACATTTCTTCCATTTCCCCAGTAAGCAGCAGTCCAGGTCATTGCAGTGTTGTGGCAGACACTGAAGGAATTGTTTATTCATGTTCCCATTCCATCAGGCATTCCCTTCCTCTCCAGGAAGTGGCCACAGGGAGGCAACCTGAGGACTTGTTGCCAGCTCCCTCATCCCTGTGAGACCTGTCCTGTGAACAGCAGCACAAGCTGGTTGTCTCCACATTTCTTCATAGATTCTTTGACTCCGTTCTCCACCATCCCTTATTCTCACAGTAAAAGCATGAATATGGCCTTTGCTCAGTGCTAGGGGGAAGCAGAACACTTGTTTTGGAAAAATAAGGCCTTCCAATGGTAATGGTCAGAAGTAGGTCTGAGAATGTTAGGTCACCCCAAAGTCAAGTTCACAGATTTTCTTTTTATACCTTTGTTGCAAGATATCCTTCATCCTTTTCCCCCCTGCAATGATCAAAGAATTTTTTCCCACTCTCAAGAGATCACCACCTTCTCATATCAAATTCAGAGGGACTAAATCTGTTCTGTATCCTCCCTTGACCACGGAAATCTGGGGTAGCTCCATTAATTTCAATGAATTTGCTCATGATTTGCATTGATGTAACAGAAGCAAATCTGGTCCAGGGAGCTGCACTGCAGTTGCCATGGCAACAGGCAGCCGTTTCGGAAGCATAAGGCAGAAGGTATGTTCGGTGTTAAAGTGGGGACTCCTGCACTCAGTTTTCAGCCATGGGATGAGAATGTCGGCTATATTTGGAGTCCAAGTCCAGGGCTCTATTTCTGACACTACCAATGAACCCTTGGGAAAATTTCCTCCCACTGCCTTAGTATTCCTTCCAGTAAAATTGGGATAGTATTACATAGGAGTGTTTTGAAAATTGATTCAGTCTCCTAAAATGCTTTGTGAGAGATCCTCAGATGAAAAGCGCAGTAGATCACAAACTATTAATAACATCACTTCATGTGTGCATTAAAAAAGAAAAAGAAAAAGAGAAAAAGGGGCTGTGTTGTAAATGAGCAGGTTCTTATACAAACACAGGCATCTCCACAGGACCACTGGGAATGTAGAGCATTAAACCAGCAGCAGAGCAGAGCCTTTGTTCTGGTGTGCCGATGTATTGTGGGTTATTTCAGTCTGACCCAACGGAAGGTTCTCACACAGTTTAGTCCCAGCTCGGGTTCACAAGCAGCCAGTAAGCAACCTAATTGAGCTCAAAATCCTCTTCTTAGATTGAATTGAGCTGTGAGTATTAACTGGGTCCTCTGAATCCTCATCTAACACCAGGAAGGAAGCAGTAGGTTTGCAGAAGTATTAACAGCTGATGACTTAAATTCATTGCGAGAAGAGTATAAAAACCAGTTCACTGAGGGAGGCCAGTCAAGTATCGGTCATGGCCAGCTGTGACCCTGGTCTGAGTTGAAATAAAAAATGTCTCAGTCCATATTCACAAGAAGCAAACAGACTTTGTGACAGGTTGCAAGGAAAAGGAAAAACCCTGACAAATCCACCTCGCCGTGCCCTGGGCATGCAAAACTCTGTTTCCATGACTATAGGAAAGCACAGCTGAGGGATTTCAGAGCATGTGCTTTTGCTGTGTTTTAGTTACAGCAGAGATTTGTGGTAACAAAGGAAATTAAGTATTTGCAAGAGAGAAAAAAGTATCAGTAGTTTCCAATGAATGGAAGCAGCTTTTGTAGATTACTAAGTTTTAATATCAAAGGGTACCATTCTGGCTCCCTGCAGAGCTTTCACCAGAGAGCTTTGCTGCCATGCTTCTTCCACCAGTGCTAGAAACACATTTAAATATTTCCTGCCTTTGCTGAATTTAGCTGAGGGCTCCTTACCTTGGTGTTGAAAGCTTCTTGCAAACTTGAAAACTTGGTTGCTCACTGTTGTCACCATGGGCCATATTGTACACTCCTCTGTGATACAAAGAGAAGGAATATACACTAGAATGAATTTTAAAAGACATCAGAAGGTTTGTGATTTTTTTCCCATTTTATTAGTGATTTTGAATTTAAAAAACTGCTTCCTTCGATTCTGAATGAAGAGAACCATAGCCTCCTGTTATTTTCTTTTTGTTAACTTCCTCCCCCCAGTCAAGAAAAAGGCAGGTAATGGAATACAATACTTTCCTTTATTCACCACCATAGGCTTTCCCCCCAAAAATCACAAACACCTCAATATCTTTCTGGTTAAAATACAACTAAATATTGGGTTGTTTTCTTTTTTAATTTTAAAAAATCATTTGGAAGTGCTTACTGAAAACAAGCACACTTAAAAAAAACACAAGGCCAGTTTTCAAACACATTTTTGACCAGCCATAGTTGGATGACAAGTGCTGGTGCCAGACCATTTGCTCTAGGGTTCCCATTGTTAACACTGCTGGAACTGTACTGGTAACAATGGAGGAAAATATGTAGTAAATTTTGTTAATGAGAAGGCGACATTCTCACACAGTCATTTTTTAACATTTAAAAGAGCATTCAAAAGCACAATATGTAAAGCAAATTCCAAAAAGATTTATCCTGGGAGAGAAGGCTGAAGCAGAGAAGAAAGCTTTTTCATTCCACCAATATTAATTCAGAGAAATGCGTTTGGCACCAGGATTAAGAAGTTCTGATCACTGAAGGAGTGCAAGTTTTTTTTCCCAGGAGAAAACACTGTCAGAGCAGCCAGGCTAATTAACTTTCCTGCTTTAGAGGATGTATATAGTATTCCTAAAAGCAAAAAAGATTCTTTTGTATGGTCTCCCTATATTTCCAAGCTATGAAGTGGGGTGAAGTGCTCTCCTCCATCATCCTTGCCTGCCCACACCTCTGGAGCACCCTGGGCTGCAGAGGTGACCAGTCCCCCTGGGACTGAGAGTAATTGATATTCCTACAGACCCAGGAAGGTGAAGGGTTATTTGATGGGAGCACCTTGCCTTGCAGTATGGCAGCTAAATAAAGTAAGATTAATGGAGCTAAGTATATGTGCCCTGGCTGTACAAGGTGATTAAAAGGTGACTTTAAAACAATCTATGAATGTTTGAAAGGTATCATAATCATCATCAGGAAGGGGAAGAGCTATTGATAAAAAGGAAAATAGAACTCAGGGCTTGATGCTGAGCTGAGGAAGACATACACTGGGCACTACCACATTGTTTTCTGGACATAAAGCCAGTGTAAGTAGGGAAAACCATAAATACTTATTGTGGAATTTTGAGTGCAAGGGTCGAGTCACTCAGTTTTTCCTTTCACACAGAGAGACCATGAAAAGTAGAGTCTGAAGCTGATAAAAGCAGTACCATTGATGATCTTGAAAGCTTTTCCCCTCTGAAGCTCCAATGGTTCATTCAGACACAAATATAAGGGAATGCATAAGACCTAAAGATATATCTCAGTGATTACAGGGAAGTTTGCAGGGCCTGGTGGACCACGAGTGTTTAGATTTCAGTTGCAGAGGCCAAAGTTTCTGGGAGTGTTCACACATTTGCACAGAACCATCTCCAGTTTCTTCCTACTATTTGCTCAATGTCAGAAATACCACTGGTAGCATAGAATTCCAGAAAAAATTAATCCTGAAGTGTTGTATCAGTGTGGTAGGCTGTTTCCTGCCCTTGTCTTGGTTGTGTTATCCTAATAGGAAGATTAAGCAGAGGCAGTGTGGTTCTCCCTAGCTGTTAAGTCCCATCATTTAATTCCACTTTCCTGTGGATTTGTAGATGAGGAACTGCTCCAGTAAGTCCTCTAGTGCTTTCAGCTGGAATCTTTCTGCACATCAGCTACACCCACAAAGGTCCTGTTTTTCCTGGGCACAGCTCCTAATAGTTTGTTTGGGAAGGTGCCTGTGGCAGTACTTGTGAGATGCAGAACAATGGTGCTCCAAGAAACAATGGAAAAACCCTTTCAGCATCAGATGCTCTGATGTTTAAGTGTGGCTGCTTCAGCAAGTCATTCTATAGTGACAGGTGTCATCTATTTTTGGATTCTGAAAATGTTTCAGTACATTTGCTTTCAAATCTTGCCTCTGAACCCACAGGTGCAAAAGAGCCTACAGACATGAGGGCACCAGCAGGTAAGGGCAAGGAAAGAGCACCTGCAGAGAGGCTGCCAGTGCCCCCTGAGACGTGCTGTTGGAGAGGTGCTTGCTGAAATCAGCATCCAAAAATCAGTCACAGCATCCTTCAGTGGGCTGTGATGGTGTCAGAGTGGTACCCACCATCTGAAGGAGGCGCTCCTGGGACTGGAATTATTTCCCCTCTGCCTGTGGAATTCCCTTGTGCCCAGAATAATTAGCAGGGCCAGTAGCATTTAAAAGCAAGCACACATGACTGTGTCTCTGATAATGACACTGGAAAAGTAACAGAATCTAATTATAATTAGAAAACAGCCCCAGCAATGTTCCAGCATCACAACAACCATCCTGACTTTGCCACAACAAGTGTAAAAATACATCAGCATATTTATAGCTTGGCAACTCTGTCCATTTGCAGCCTGGTGACCCCCCCCCCCCCCTTGCCCTATTCTGTGTTCCCTGCTGTGCTTCACAATCAGTAAATAACAGCAACTAATGGGACTAATATTTATATGGTGTCTACTGCCCAAAGATCCTAATTTTGTTTTTCATATTACTTGATCTACCTCTTATTCTAATCTTCCTGACCTGAGAGACTGTAAATTGATGTAGATCATTAACAATCCCAAAGTCTTGTAGGACACAGCAGCAAGCTGGGCTGAGAGTGACAGCAGAAACTTGAAAGGTGCTTTGGACTAAAACTTCCAGCTTTTTAAGATTCCCTTATTATTGCTCACTTACTTTAGTCAAGTAATTAATTCCTCATTTCTTCATCCACTACGTGGAGATTTATAAAGGTAATTTTCAGGATTAGTGTCTCTGAGATCAGCTTGGGCAAGGCATGGTTTTGGGAAAGAGTTTGTGGTGAGAGTGGGATGTGAATTTGGTAGGTGAAAGTTCTGCCTGCAGGGCAGGAGGAGGGAGATGTTTTGCTGGAGTTTGTCTGAATGAGTTGCTACAGGACCAGATATTCCATCTTAGATAATTGTCCTTTACTTTGTCTCTTAGCCTGCCCTGCAGTGTTGCCATAAGCACCCACAGAGCTGCCATGCTCCCTTTTGGAGGCGTTTGCATCCTGCAGGGGAGAATTGATGATTTAGAGAAACACAGATTTGCACGTAGCCAGTGCAAGCATCACTCCTGAGCAGAAGGCAGGAGTGGAGGCAATGCTTTCACTGCAGCCCAGGGGCCAGTTTTGAGATATTTCCATTTGAAGGCCCCAGAGCATCCCCTGAACCCACAGGTAGTTTTTTGATCCCTTACCTCCAGTTTCAGCTGTTCTCGGCTGCGCTCTAATGTTCCTTTCAGCTGCTCTTCAGTGGTCAAGGTCTCTCTGGAATTTTAGTTTCCTGACTGGTGAAATGTTTGGATTTCTCACTGTTTTCATTTTGCTGCTTGTTATAACAGATTAAACAAAATTCTAGCTTAAAAAAAGTAAATTGCAAGCAACTCAAGACCTTCAATGATTTCCCTCCTATAAAACTTTCTTTCCAACTGACAATTTTTAAACTAGTTACATGGAAATAAAGGGTCAGTTCTGTCACCCTTTCCTGCATCAATGACTCCCCTGGAACCATTGCTGAAGGTCTGGTAACATTGTTTTCCTACACTTCTTGGTAAAACTTCCTCTAAAGTCAGTGGTCAAGTTCTTATTGTGGGTTAGATCAAAAGTTGGCTCATGGAAGAGAAAAGAATTATCCTGAAATTGTTAATGATGTAATTGATATCTGAGTTTCATCTAGGAAATATCCCATATTTTAAGGTGCTTTTTCTGACCTAGTAAAGGTTTGACTGCCTGTGAAGCAATTCCTGGCTCTTGCCAACCAAATGTCTTTACAAACACTGTCAGATGGAAAAGACTGACTAACTTCAATGTACCTAAACCAGGCTGGATATGAGTTGGGTTGGTTCAGAGTTAGGCATTTAGGCATTTTTATTCCAAAACTGAAGTGATCACAGACAGAATTAATCAGGAATAACTGTTCTGCTTTTAATCCATACTTCTTGAAACCAAATTAACCTCTCCGTGTGCACAAGCCTAAAGGATTTAGCTGAAATTGCTGAAAAGCCTCCAGATTGGCATGATAATTTCAAAGGGACTGTTCCTCTGAGTGAATGCCCTGTAGAACTGAGCTGTAAGTCTTCCTCCATCCCCAAATATCAATTTCCCCTCTTGCACTTAATAGCTTTATGTTTGTTTTTGATGCTAAAGGCCATCACAGATCAAGTGTATCCTTAAAATTTATTTTCTGCCTGTATAGCCTATGGGATGAGCTTGGAGTTAGAGGCAGTGTTGGTACATGATGAAATAATACTAATGCAGTGACAGCTTGGGACAGGACAGAGCTCTGGCAGATGGGGATGGAAGCAGCTTCCTGACCTTCCTGCCTCAGGAGCAGCTGCTGCCATGAGCCCTCCAACATCAGCTGATGACATCCCAGCTGTGCTGCCCCAGCCAGAACAGGGCAGGACTCCCTTCTGTCTGATTCTCAGTTTAGTTGCATTTTCCTGTTGCTTGAAATTTTGGGGTGAACAAAGGTAAAGTGCCTGCAGTGTTCGTGCTCATGCTGTATTTTGGTAGCAGGAGAGCATTTCCCCCCCTTCTTCTCCTGCCTCCTGCACCAGCTTCAGTTGGAACCTGGTGGGTGAGTGGACACTGCTCTGCCCAGGGTCAGGCTGCTGTTCCCAGGCCACTTTGTGGAGCTGGCTCCAGACAAGAAGCACTGCACTCTCATGGCCTCTCCATCCATGCAGCAGAATGGGCTTGTGTTCTACAGCCATACAGAGAACACATCATCAATGCTAGCAGCAAACAGCTTTTGAGCAGTGAAAGCAGGAATATCTGAAACATCAATCAATAGGGGAGAAGCCTGAAATCCTTAAGCACTCAATTCACAATCTTATACAAGGAGAGGCAAATCTGGGTAGGCTTAAATAGTGATTAACTTTGCTTGGTTCAGTCCCACCCAACTTCCAGAATTACTTCTATTAGCCAAGAGTCAACTTGGGAGCAGCCTTCAAACACTGCTGCCTGCAAGGCCCAGGGGTGAGTTGCTGAAGAGCAGGAAGGAATATCGGTGCGAGGGAACACAAAAGCCAGGAATGCTTGCAATTTTACTGTGTTCTGTATTTTCCATGTAAGGCATTCCCCAGATTTTGAGGTTAGAGGTTATGAAAAGCTCAATAATAAAAGTTCTTCATTTAAGCAATCAGGAACCATGCCAAACAGGAATGATTCTGGGAAATAACCCTTTTCTCTTTGGTACCTAACTGCATTAAGAAAAAATTTAAAGCCTTTTATTATGATTAATTTCTTGTGCTCAGGAAGTTTATGCAGCTGTCCTTGATATGGGGTGCTTGTCCCTTGGTTTGTCAGGTCCTGCAAAGTCCAGCAGTCAAAGAAAAATGTTTTTCAAGCACAGCTTTTTTCTTTCTCCTCTGGGTACCTTAACTCAGGGGCAGAAGTAACTGAAGGAACTTACTGTGAGAAATACAGAATCTTGTAAAGGGATTTAAAAGGATTTGGGAGATTTAAATATTTTTCATCATCGTGATTTGCAATGATAGATTTATTTTTGTACATATTTTCCCATGCTAAGCTCATGAGGAATATGAAAATCCTATTAGGAGGCCAAAGCAGATATTTCTGTTCTTAGAGGATGCAACAACGCACATCCTGTAAGGGCTGGGCTGTGAAGGCCATCTCATTTCTCTTGCTCCACCCCTACCACTGGAGTAATTTGGCTCCCATTGCACTGATCATCACATCTGTATCTGTGTCTTCCTAAATAATCCAGCTTTGAAACTTGAGACTAAGCTGTTGTAGTGGGGGAGAAAGTGGTATGGCTTGAAACTGTTCACCCAGGGACTGACCTGCTGTTGGTTCTCAAGCCATTCCTCTGTCCTCACATTGCAGAAGGCATTCAATTTTTTTTAATCCCTCTTTATTTATTCTGTGAGAAATAATCAATTTTATTATCTTTTATTCATTATTTACTACCTGCTATTATATTTATTACATCTACTATGTATTATTTACAATCAATTTTAATAGTGTACATGCCATTTGACTGGAGGCTGTAAGAAATTCTTCAAATTGACCACACAGGGCAGCCCAGGATATCTTCAAACAATCTTGATATGAAATGGAAACTGCCAGTCCTGGCTATCTGCTTTCTGTGGGTGGAAGGCTAGAGCTGAGTCTCCCTCAGTTTTGTTTCCTTGTATGGGGAAGGTCCAGGAGAAACAGGATCCCAGGTGTAGATCTTGGAACTGCCTCCACCCATCTCCGGAGGTTCTCCAGAGACAACCTCTGTTCTTTCTCATAGAGGAGGATATGGAAATCATAATGAACCAAATCTTTGAAATGCTAAAATCCTCCCAGCCTTGGCCTTGCTTTTTCTCATCAAGAGACAGGTGGAGCAACGTGGAGCTGAAGAGAACTCACGAGCAGGGCTGGAGCAGAGTCCAGGAATTAGTCACAGAAGTCACAGCCAGACTCAAAAGTAGCTGGTGAAGTAAGCATGAAACTTAGAAACTAGAAGGAAGAGATGAGTGACTTTGGACAAGGCAGCTGCTGGTCTAAGGGACACAGGGAGAAATGAGAGATGGAATTAAAGTAACAAGGGAATCAGGTAACATGTTATAGACTGTACTTCTGTCCAAAAATCTCCCTCTGGCTGAGCCATTGAAAGACCTCTAAGGTAAAATATGGTTTATTTGTTTAAAACCATAGACCTGGTGTTGATGAGCAGAAATGACCACACAAATTGCTTTTCAAAGGTTCCCCAGTCACCAGCAAGTAGTACCCTTCACATTCCATGGATGTTCCTCTTCCAGCAGTGCAAGACTCCACAGGATTTCTAGTTTTAGCGTCTACAAATACAACAGAGTCCATCTGTAACTTCAGGTCATTAAGATATTGTCTTGGCATGTGAAGGTGAAAACACTTCCATGTGAGAGGCTCACATGGGCTGAGTGCAGTGCTTTGAACACTGTAATGGAAGGTGTGACACAAATTGTCATTTAGATCATCCCAGAAGATCCTTTAAGAGAGGAATAAGGGTATTGGGGTGACACAAAGGCAAAAACTGTTTGAGGGAACCTGTTTATTTGAAAAACGTGCCTTGCTGCTCCAGTCTGAATTGTTTGTCTTCCTTGGAATGAAAGAATGTAGGACATGGAGGGGAGGCTTGCCAGAAAAGCCTTTTGGAATTGCAGTGAAATGGCTGTGTTTGTGCTCAGAAGGGTCTCAGGCTTGTGCTCACATCTGCTTTAAGTTATCCTGATGTTGGTTTTTTTATTTTTTTTTTAATTGAGTTTAACATACTGAGAAACGCACAAAGCTCTCTGGCCCCCAGGCGCAAGAGGAAAAAACCTCAACAACATCCACTGACCCTGCCACCATGTGCTTCCCAACAAACATTCCCAAACAAATGCTGGCGATGACAAACTGGCCTAGGAGCAGCGCGATGGCGGGTGCTTAATTGCGCACTCCAGAGCCCGGCGCCTCGGAAGGACGAGGATGGGGAGCACATAATGAGGGTGGGATTTGCTAACAGTGGGCATCGGCCACACTTGGCAGGTTTGGGGAGCACAGAGCAAGACAATTATCACGTTTTGCTGCGTGATGGATGCTCAGCTGAGCCAGCCAGCTGTTAACCAGGACCAGAGGGAAGCCCCTCTCAGGTCTTCTGTCCCACTTTTAAGCAAAGGCTGCTCTTAGCCACCTTTGAATTCCTCCTTTATGTAGAGATTCCTCAGGTCTGTATTATTTGTGGAACAAATTGCCTATAGGCTCTCTGTGGCACCCAGGCAGCTGAGGACGGCTGCAAAACACCATGGTGTGACCATGCCTTTTCCTCCCTGCCTTCTGCATGCCCCATTCCCAAGGGGCAGGCAGGCAACTAGCCATGAGCCATTCAGGCAGCTCAGCTCTGGCCTAAAAATACCAGAGGTTTTCACAGAGATGATTTCTACCCAGTTCAAAGAGGGAGAGCACAAAAGGGATAGGGCCCTGTGGGTGTTGGCTGGCCCAGACAACAATTCAGTTGGCATGGGCTTGGTCTGCAGGCAGCAGCTTTATCAAGTGAGTCTAAAAGATGGCAAGGGCAGTAGTAGTGCCTGGCTGTCCTGGAGGAACCTCGAGGTCTCCACGCTCTCCTTTTGTACCAGGGAACAGAGATTGAAGAGAGACCTGTGTGCCGGGCTGATGGATCAAGCACTCGTCCTTGTGGATGCACTAACCCCAGAAGGAGTCAGGGAAAGACCAGGTCTGCTCTCATGTACAAATGTGGTGTTTGCTATCTCACCCACTGTGAGAGAGCCCCTACACATGTATCACAGAGCCCAGGGGGCTGGAAGAGGGACTGGAGCCTTCACTGAAAGGCAGATATAGTGCCTTCCCTTCCAGCTTTGGGCAGGTGATCCAGAGCTGCTGTGTTCTAAGGGAAACTGGTTCCGAGTTTGCTTTTCTTAAAGCGTCAGGTTGTAACCTCCAGATTTCTCTAGCAGCTCAGATACCCATGCAATAGGCCCAGGGCAGAGAGCTGGAGGTGCCATGTGGACCATGGTGCGAGGCAACCCTGCCAAGTCACCTCTGTGGGGACACGGGGCGGTGCCCCATTGGCACTCCTGGTGTGTGTAGGCGTCAAGGGCAGCTTCGCTGCTGTGTGCTTGGCTGTGCTCGTGTGTCTGCTTGCAGGAAACATGGATACTGCTTTAATGGTGTCAGCCTGGGCCCAGCTGTGTACCCAGACAGGAGAGGGCAGAGCTGTGAGTGCACCCACATAAGAAGACTCCTTGTGCTACACACACCTCCAAGTGTCTCTGTGCAGCCTCCTCAGTGTGCCCAACATGCCCCTAAAGGTTCCTCCTGCCCAGTTTTGCACATTATTGGACTCACTGGTCTGTTCTCAGGTACGCTGAGTGTTTGCCAAGGAAAGGGACTGTCTAGACATGATGTCAATCCAACCAGCTTCAAATCTCACTCAGCCCTGGGGGTAATCACAAGCCTAGGAGGGGCCTTATCAATAAAACATTTTCCCTGCAGGAGGGTAAAGAAAATATGTAGTGGGCAATTCAGTTTTGTGGGAGAGGAGGAGCTCGGTGTCTCTGTCCTGCCAGGCTGGCCCTAATTTTCTCTGTCAGGAAGGTGCCCAGAGCTTGCTGTGCCTTCTTTGCTGGATTATTTGTTGTTAATGATTGTTTGCTTTTAGATAGCAAATCTCAATCTATCATGCTGTTTTGTTTTTGCTTGTGGGTGAGGTTTGCTTTTCTTCTGGAGAGATTGCAATTCACCACTAAGCTTTTTTGGCTTCTGAGGGGCAAGTTCAGTTAAAAAAAAAAAAAAAAAAAATAAGGCCCATTCAATCAGCAAATAAAGCAGGATGTTATGTAAGAGGAATAATATTGACACGGGGCTCCCAGGCCTCGGTGCATCTCCCCCTCCTTAGGTGATTAAAGGTTTCAGCACTCCCAGGGAGGGGGCTGGCATTGCATAAGAGCCTCTTTGCTACAAAGCATTTTCCCCTTTTTTAAATCTAAGGGATCCAGTGGATTTATGACCAGCCTGGGCTTTTTAAGCAGATGGCTGGGTTTGTTATCATTTTATTTGAACGATAATGATAACTCTGCAGGCTGAGAGGATTAATGCAAGAAATGGAAAGCACTAACACTTTTTTCCCCCATGGTGTTTTCCCACACTCAAAGGGCAAACACACAGCACCAAATCTTTGCCTAGCTTAAAGCAAGGAGTCTGCACTGACAAGTGCTACAGAGCTGGTGTGATTTTCCATAGGGTGGTGTAAAAGGAAAAAACAAAGTCTGGAGACTTTGTTACCTTTTATTCTTTATGGAGTCAAGCCACAGTGGGCCTTTTATAATTTTTTAAAATTTTTTTAAGGTATATACTCATGGCTTATGCTCTGCCCACCTTAGATGTCACAAATGACTGGGGAGGACAACCTGTAGGCAGAGAAAACCATTACCCCCAAGAGAGGAAGAGAGTTATATTCAGTTTATATTTTCTAATTGCGTTATCTCCCTTTTTCAAGCATCTTTGTTGAGCTCAACAAAAATCTTTTCTTATTAAAGAATACTTCAATCTGACATTGTGGGGAAAAAAAAGCAAGCATCTTTACTGCTCACTGTTTAAAACATTGAAAATCTGCCTTTCTTGCTATGGGAAAACTGAGTTCAAAACACTGACATGGAAAAGAAGTGTTTCCATAAGCACAAGAACTAATGGAGTCTGGTGGATTTTCACCCATGTTCAAGTGTCTAATATGGTCTGAATCCTGCTACCGTTTCCCCTCAGAGAGAACTAAGTGTCCCTATCACTCAGCATCAGTTTATTTGCACAAACTGTATGAAGTTCTTGCCTTTGAGACCTTTGCAAGCCCTACTTCTTGTACTAGCAGGCTCAGGACCTGGAGTTCTCTCTTTTTATTTTCTCTCATTTCTGCCATTCAATTATCACATCTTTTTTCTACTGTCATGTGGGATCAAAAGTAAAAGAAAGTGAAAATTTCTATTTATCACATTGGTCTGGTTGCTGGAGCTGTATGAAAACCAGATTTTAGAAACTCGTCACAAAATTGTGGCAGCTGCGAACACTTTCTGACTTTTGAGTTCTCCAGCCAATTTGCTATCTCAGAAAAGAGTAGACCAGCCATGCCACTTTGCTTCTGGAGGGAGATAGAAGAGAAAATGATGTTTTAAGGCAGAGATAAAGGCTGCAGGAAAAAAAAAAAAAGACGAGGGAATGAGCTGGAGAAGCTAAACCGCAACCCAGTTTCAAAATGTGTCTCCTCTCCATGGGCTCTGTGTTCTCCAGTGCCACTGGACTGCAGCAAGGCCCATGTGCCCCATATGGACCTTCACAGGGGCAAAGGCTGCTAAAGAGCTTTCTGAACAGAGGTGGGAGAGGGCATCCAAGCTGATTTTGAGCTTCTCTGCTGAAATCCAGAAAGTGAATTTGCTGGGATTTCTCTGACAAGACATTTTCTTCATTGGCAAGCATCGATTAATTGAAAACAAACAATCTCTGTTTCATCTAAATGGACAATTTCTCTCTGAAATACAGGCTAAATTCCCCTGGATCTGTGCCTGGTTACTACTATGACTGGCAGAAAGCCAGGCAGGTACTGAGGGTCTGCATCTCTCAAGTACCTCTGTGTGCTGAACTGGGGCTCCCAGAGCTTCCATGGTCCCATCTGCACATCCAAGAGACCAAACAGACTTGGGAGTCCTGCAGCTTACAGCATGGGTTAGGGCTCCAAACTTCCTCCCTTCTGCAGGAGAGGCAGTTCGCTGACATCAAATGCTGTGGTGCCCAAAAAATAACTTTCAACATTTCCAAAGCATTGGGTCAGTGTGAAAAGCTTCTGGTATAATGGGTGTTGGGCTGCTCCTCATTCACACATTGTCCCCCAACAGAGAGAAATTGTCTGGTCAATTTGAGCCATCACACCTTGCTGGGAAAAAGTCTTTCCTCTGCCAGGCTGTTCTAGGCACACATCAAATCTTCTTTAGGATAAGGAAGATTTGAAGAAGCCAGGCCTTCACTACTGAAGGATGTTGAGGGCAGGTGAACTCAGAGCCAGATCACTGCAGTAGCTCATTATCCAGGAAAAGCCTGGCAGAGAGCAAGAACATTCTTATGCCAGATGATCTCCTAGACTTGGGCGTACCTTGGGAGCAAACACCAGTTTAATGGATTCACTGTACAGTAAGTAAAATGTAGCAGGAAAGCAACGAAACTCCCATAGCAGAATGCAAAGGGGATACTTTCCCTTGTTTTGGTGGAGATGTGCTGTTCAGCAGCTGCATGGAGCCCATTTCTATAAACTGCTCTCCAGGAAATATTTTTTTCGGGCTGAAGGGATCTCTGTAGCACCACCATGAGCTTGGAAAAGGCTATTAAAGGTGAGGTGTGTCCAAAGATGTTATGTAGGTTGTCATCCGTCAGAAAGACAAAGCTGTCCCCTTATATTTGTACTCTTCCCAGTGTTAATTTTATTCTGCTCTTACAAGGTTAAACCATTTTACAAAATTTGTTCTTCATTGCTGTTAAAATGCTCAACATATTTTAAAAACTTTGAATTCCCATGCTGGAAGGTATTATGAAAGCAGTGTTCATATTTATTATTAGAATGAGGTTAGAAAGCAATCTTGCCTGTGGAGACATCTGGCAACACACCCATCTGAACTGAGTGAAGGCCACTTACTAATAAGGCTTCTAAGTTGGGAAAGGGACAGGGTGTTCTCAAAGATTCTGGAGCTGGAATTAAAATGGGGAGATTGAGCTTATTTGTATGATTTGCATTTCTCATTTCAGGACCTTTTCTGGATGTTATTACACATACAGCTGAAATTAAATAGTTGTCTAATATAACACTGGTTTCAACTTATAGAGCTAAAAATGCACTCCCTAGGGACAGGCCAGAAGTGTTCCAGGGAGGCATTGCCAGCAGCCAGAACATTTCTTTCCTGTCAGAATGGATAATCAGAATCAGTTTTTCCTGCTTGTTCTAGGAGTTTTTCTACTCTCTTTCAATACAAATGTCGGGTGACCTAAGCACATATGAACAAACAGACAGCAAAGGAAGTGGAAAAAAATGGGAAGGGAGCAGGCTAGAGGGGACGTGAGAGATGGTAATGTTAAAAAAAGATTGAAGGAAAGTTGTCAGTTGCCTAAGAAGGCGAGGATATGATGGGATACAGTTGTTCTGGCACGCAGAACCAGGGTGTTAAAACCTGTTTAAGTTGAAGATCAACTTCAGCACAGAAATGGAAGGGCATGAACTGGTCAATAGTACTGTTATAGTGTACTGAAAATACCTGTTTAGCCCAGGAATTGGAGAAGTTTTCAGGCTTCTGACAGAAAAGCACAGTTCTGGAGTGACTAGTCAGGAGTAAATCATCTATTTCTGAGACATGTGATTATTTTATGGAAGGATTCTCTGTGATAAATGAGGAATGTTCCTGCACAATTGTCCACATTGTCTGTCCTTGCCTTGCCTTCCCTCCTAGGGAGGCTGAAATCCTGAGGAACTTTAGGTCACAGTAGGTCTGGAAACATTCTTTCATTTACTGGGGTGTGTTGGTTCACTTCTGACACTGTAGATATGAGTCACATGCACTGTGTCTGCGAGGAATGACAATCTGGTAAATAGAACCCTGGGACACAGGGAATCTGGGTTTCATTCCCATCCTATTTCAACTTGTTTGTATGTTCTCAAAAAACCCACTCAGGATCTAAGCAGCCAAATAAGAATTTTAGTGAACTGAAGGCTCACTTCTGAGCCTGCTGCCCTCAAGGTAGGGTCACCTAACATAAGGAAGCAGTTAAACCTCCCTTTCTTGTTTGATCTGAAGATACCTGAGATACCCAATGCTCTCTCTAAATATGTTCCCATCAGAACATCTCAGTGCTCATTTTCCATCTCTGCCTAGTCACAAATTAAATATTTGTCAATGTTCTCCACCAGCTCTCCCAGGGGAGTTTCAACTAACACTCTCTTGGGAAGGTTCTCATTGAGTTGTTTCTCATTTGCAAGCTGGAGGGAAGAAGAGAAGAACCCCCAGCATTGTACACCACAGTGGGATGGCACTCCCTGCTTTGAACCCCTGGGACATCCTCCTTGCAGGAAATGGAAAGAATAATGCTACAGCCTGATTGGGAAAAGCTCCAGCACCTTGGGGCTCTGTCCCCTTGTGAAGGCACTCACCTGGGATGGGATCTCTTCTCAGCAAAGGATAAACTCATTATCCAGGGAAGATTTACACACCTCATTTCATTCTAGTACAGCATAAAAGTTGTTGCTGAACCTCACTTTTAAGATTTTTCTTGGATTTCCACCAACTTCACCTGAGGTCCCTCAGGAGCTCCTCCCTACTAAGAACTAATAGTATGTGTGAGGGCCATCCTCGGGGCCAGTGAGGAGAACAGGGGAAGCAACTTGCTTTGGTCTCCACCCGAGGGGTCAGGGAGGCTGATGGAAGCAGTTGTTTTATCTGTGGCTTTTCATTTTTCTCCCCGTGTTTGAAACAGTGAGTCTGTGATTTCCTCTGAGTCCAGCCAAATGCTGCCTTTGAGTAACAAACCCTGCAAAGAACAGCAAGGTCGTGGAGTGTTTTTGCAGTTGTCAGCCTTAACCCAGAGCAAAATCAGTGAGGCAGCTGCAACCTCTTGGCCCTGGGGCTACCCAAACTCCAGCATGCTTTCCTCTTCCAAAGTGGCTTGCATTGGCTCTGCTGGCTGTGCTGACCGCACAGCCTGTCTGATTTGCCTTGGCATTTCGGGAATCCTGCCATGTCACAGCACATATGGTCCCTGCAAGGTTCCTCTTCTCCCTGTCCTCTGAGTGGATATTCTGTGAGTGGCCACAGCTGCCTCTTCCACTTGTCCTTTGATCAGTGTCATCATGATGGCATGGTACCATTGTGGTTGGTCACAAAGTAGTTTGCTGTCACCACTTGAAGGCTTCCAGTCTCCTCCAGGTTAAGCCAGTGGTTTGGGATTATGTGCTGAGGTCTAGTTTTCTTTGTGAAACACTGCACAGTGTAAACACTTAGTTTTGCAAATGGTGATGTGCACAGCAGCTGGCAAAGCAGCAGACCTGTGGGGTATGAACCTGCTTCTGTAGCTGGAGGACAGCACGGCAAGAATGGGAATTCACCTGGGGTGCTCAGCCAAGTGCAATATACAGTGTCTACATGGACACATTGGTACTAAGCTAGGAAGAAATACCAGGCTTTGTGATACCAATTATGCTTCTCTAATCATTAGGTTTGAATTATGCTTCTCTAATCATTAGGCTACTCTGTAAGCCCTTAATGCACAGGGAATTTCAAAGCAGGCTCTGGAAATAAACTGAGGGAATATCCTCTAGATCTTGATTATTAATTGACTGCTCTTCCTAAATACTTAAGCCTAATGGTCATTTAAAGTCACTGATTATTCCTGATTGAGTGACTATAAGCTTGACTAGGATGTGATTCAGGACCCCAAGAGAAGCCACGTAAAGCTAACAAAAGCAAATACTTTTTTGTATGAGTACTAAACACTGTGGTGAGGCCAGAACATCAATGAAGTCCATGCATGCATTTCAGAGAGAAAATTCAAAGAGAATAACATTATGCAACATAACTCTGTCCTCTCAGAGTCAGGAATATTCATGAATTCTCTGAGTCGGGATTAAGGAAGGCCACCTGAAACCTCATAAAAAGATCTTTCTTTACAGATCTTTTGTCTTGGATTCTATTTTTTTCTCCTTTTTTTTTTTTTTTTTCTTTTCTCATTGATTTATGTCTATCAAGATAAATTACCAGCAAGTGCAGCCTTGGTTTCATCTGTCTAGTCTTTGCTGTTCATTACTCCTGGTAAAATCCCAGGTAGCTGTATCCAGAGCAGAAGACCCAGGCAGCTGCTGCACACTTTAACCAGTTGTTTGCTAATGATGATCAATATTTTCAGAGGGGATTAGGATTCTGGGTGCTCCGACACCAACAAAAGGTCTTGCATGGCTACACAATTCTCCCAGAAACTGAGCACCTTTCCAGGGGTTCACTGGTGCACCAGAGATTAGAAAACGGTTCTGAAAGGCTTTAGCCAGGAAGAATCACAATAAATAATTGATTTGCTTTTCACTGCTGAGACCACAACATGTATGCTTTTACCTGTTACCTACAGGAGACAAGGAGAAATTGAGAGAAAATATATTTCCCCAGTTCATGAATAATGTCATGAACCTGCTTCTGAGTTTATTTGGCTTTGTCTAAGAGTTTGATTTTTCAGGTTTATGTGAGCAGGACATCACAGTGCATTTCTTCATCCTTATGCAGAGAAATGAGCGCAGCAGAATGGAGGGAGTGTGGCATAATGGTCCACCCACAGCACTTCTGGATGCAGTCTGAGTTTCACCATTGTTTTTCTGGAGCACCTTGTGGACCCCCAGTTATCTCTCTGCATCAGTAACAAAAGAGCCCAATTACAACTCAAGAGTCCCTCACTGTGTCAATGGTCGTGAAGGCTCCTAAGTGATGGTGTGCAAAGAGCTCAGAGGGCCTGAATGCTGGAGGCGTGGAGAGCGCTGGCCATGTGGAACTTATTAAGAAAGTCAGAGAAAGATTCTGTGTTTAGTGTTCATTTGTACCAGCTGAGATGAAGACAGGCGAGCTGACTGGAGCTGTGCACTGACCCACGAAAGTGCTGTGGCCTCTGAGGAAATGCTGGGAGCCCTGGGATAGTTCGTACCACGGAGGAGACAGGCTGGCTGTGCTCAGATATATTAAGGGATGTTCTGAGGAAGAGCACACATCAAATACTCTCATTAGTAAAATGACAGAAAATGCTGTTATGGCTTGAGGCTGCAGCAGGGAACATTTAGTATAAATATTAGGAAAAAACCTCATCATTCCAAGAAGAGTTACAGCAATTGGAACAAACTATCAGGGGACACTGTGGAATCTCTTCTAAGCTTCCAGCCATTGCTCTGGGAAGATTAAATAAATCCCAGTCCATGACAGTAGTTGGGGTGGTCTGCACGATCCCCAGCACTCCCTTCAGCCTCAAACAATCCTCTGAATGGGAGGGATGTCTTGTTCGGAGAACCCGCAGCTTGGATAATGCACTGACTGCTCTTTCAATTATGCATGGCTCTCCAGGGCAGGGCCCATGTTTCTCTCTGCCTTTGGAATGCACCCAGAACATATTAGGCAGCACCACAACATAAATAATAACAGCCCACCGTCCCCATCTCAGCAGTGGAACAGCCGCTCTCTCCAGCTCCCCTCCTGTGCTGTGAGCTGCAAGGCCAGACAGTAGCCCACTCCTGCTGAGCAGTCATTTAAGAGCCAGCCCAAGGGCAAAATCCCATGGCCACAGCACATGACACATGGAGTTGGTGTCAGTACAGCTCTGGCAGCTCTCCAGCCTCTTCCCCTTCCATCTTCTCAGGCAGGTGGGAGCTCCACGGACACGACTGCTGCTATCCATTAGTACCTGACCTGGGAGGAATGCTGTCCTGCCTGGCAGATGCTGTGCTGGGGAAGATGGAATGGCTGGGGGTTAGACTGGCACAAACTTGCTCACCTGGCCTCCAGCAGGTGGTGGGATGGGGATGCAGCTGCTGTGGGTGGGAGCAGTGGTTAGTGGAGCAGACAGGCCTAGGAGAGGCCATGGTATGGCTTTTGGCATAATGCTAATTATTGCTGCAGAGCTATTGTAGGTATTGCTGTCACTGTAGTGCTGCCACCTGCTCTACAAGAGCTATCCTCTGCAGCAGGCTGAATTGTACTGAATAAATTTGAGTTCCCCCTGCTAAAGCACCTCCCTTCCTGCCAGACTGCAGGGTTTTGGAAAGAGGCAGAATAGCATCTGAAGCCAGTTTCTCTCATTCACACCAAGGAGGAGCAGAGCAGCCAGCTGAGAGCCTGGGAGGGTGCCAAGAGAGAGCATCCCTGGGGTTCCCAGCTCTCTCCTGCAGTTGTTGCACAGATGGGAAGGTGGGTTTTGCAGCACCGTGAAGTCCCTTTGGCCCCATCAGCTTGGGTTGATGTTCTCTTTGTTCTGCTCCGTGAAGGGGCTGTTTTTCCTGCAGTAAGCAGCCCCCCAGCATGCTGCTACCCTCTCCATGCCACAGAAGAGAGTAAACCTGGTAGCTGATTTGGCAAGAGACGAAAGGAAGACTGAGAAGACACAGACACCCTCAGTGACTGCCAACTATACCTCTTCTGGGTATAGGTCCTAGAAGTATTAATATGCAACATCTCCTGTTTATTTTTCATTCATTTGATGAAAACAATCATTACAGTTGAGAGACATGTAGAAGTCCCTCTCCAGTTGCCAGGTTTTATCAGGTGTTCAGGATGCCACATCTGCCTAGCTGTATTGTATGTGTTCTCAAACTGGAAGCAGAGCAGAGAACTCTGCAGTTTTTTGGCACTACACTCCTGCAGCAGAGTGTCTGCAGATTTATAGAGCTACGGCAATAGTGTTGGCCACAAAACAATACTGGCTACAGGACACACTTACGATACCTAAATAAGAACAGCTTCAAGCCAGAGAGAACATTCCCAGGGATGTCAGTAGAATCCAATTTCTTAGTTGGAGGGTGTGGAATGACTTATGGCTTCTGACTCGGGTGCCAGCAGATAATTCTTGAAAGTATAGGTTTACAAAGCACTGTGCAAACATGGTCCCCCCTGCAGGGACAGATAACTGGGGACAATGGCTTTTATGTTCAATATGGAGATGATATTCCAGAAGAGAAGGTTCGGGGACATTAACTGATTTTCTCAATGATATAAAAATGTTACTTTAAGTTCAAAAATAGCATAGCAGATCTTCATCCCCAGCACTGTGCTTAGACCATAGGCCTGAGTTTCTTCCTGATTTTTCCCTAGCTAATACATGGCAGACTCTCCTGCCTACCTTAATGAAACTACAAGGCAGGAGCACTTTTGATGACGGACAACATCTGTTTGATATGCTGATAACAGACAGGTGATAATACTAATTAGAAAAAGACAATGAAGCACAATTTAACACTGAATTAGGGTTCACAGATGATTCTGATTTCAAGACAGGGTTTCCAAGATAAAAAATACACTTCTTCACCAGAAGCTCCACAACCAAGCTGGAAACAGTACACAGGCTCCTTGTGGTTTCAATTGCAGTTGTAAACCACAGAGAATAGTTAGCTGGGGATGAAGAGTTCTCACAAGATTTGTGAGAAAAGACCAGAGCACACCTGACCAGCCCAGGAGAGAGGCACCTTGGCAGCCTCATTAACCTGATGAGGTGTAGCTCCAAGAGGCCTTGTTTCTATTTCTCCTCTCAAGGCTGAGAGTTTTTCATTTGCAGACTTGGCTTGATATTAGACACACCACTAAATGAGGAGACATGGCTGTGCTGTGAAGGGTGAGTGATATAAAGAATTTACTATGGCTTTTTTACCATTATTAAAGATACCTCGTGGCTGGTAGCTATTTGCTGCTACTGAGTAAAAAAGACTAATTGCCTAGAAACTGGGGGACTGGTGGTGGTCATCATGAGGCCTCTGAAAGTTGTTTCTTGCTATTGCACTTCACAGCAGTTTTCTTATCTATAAGCATCAAAGGTGTTGTGGTTCACTGTCTAGGTTTGAATTCACTGCTGTTTGTATTTTGCTGTTTTCTAGGGGATATGAATGTGAGACCACAGTATTGGTGCACATTGTTTTAGTGCTAAGTGATCCCAACCTTTAAAGTTTTCAGGTATTAAAAGCAGCTTTCCACTGAAGTCCCTGCAAAAAGAAAGGGACCAAACTGCTTTGTGGCAAACAGTAAAGAAGGAATGATTTATGCTGTTGAAGAAGCAGGTTTTGATAGGATTTTAAGGCAGTGAAGTCCTGGGACAGTTTAGGAGTGTACAGAGCCATCAGAACAGCAGAGTTCTAAGGGCAATTGGAGAAATGCTGACAAGGCATAGCAAAGGTAGAGCTAATCCCGTGGCATGGAAATAGGATGAGCTGAGGTTTGGGATTGGGATGGGTTTTTATTGCTTTTGGAGCTAGAATATAAAATTGAGCTTTTTGAAAGTACTTCTTTTTGATTTATGTCACTTTTCACTGAAACCTATCTGTAGTTTACTCCTGATGTCACTGGCAGCAGAATTAAAGCAATTTTGCAAGTCTCAGCCTCACTAGCCACTTCAAATGGCCACTGTCATGGTGAAGCTTTTGGCCTGGGGTAAATTTGTTCCCTCTAGGATGACTGAGTACTGCCCTGAACAGCAGATTAGTTTGTTTTCTTCTTTTCTTTCTTTCTTTTTTTTTTTTTTTTTTGTGGTTCTGAAGGATGCTTTGTGACAGATGTTAAAGTTCATTTCTTGCTTATTAATATTCCCATACTACTCACTAACATGTTTTTGCTGCTACAGTGCTGCCTGACAGCTTACACTTGCAGTATGTCGAGCCAAAATGTGTAGAAGTCCTGTCTGGCTCCATTCCTTCCTTATGGCCTGATTCAGAAGGAGGTTAGCTTGGCAAGTGGAGGAGGAGAGAGGAATAATTATGCCCAGACAATGTGTTTGGCAGGAGGCTTCTGTCTTCCTCCCATAAAAACTACATAAAATGTTTGTAAGTGAGCAGGAGCTAGTATTTTTTTTCATATTCAGGCATCTTTCTTTCTCTGGATCCTTTTCTGCAGCTGGGATTAAGCTGAGTGTGTTTTTCTGCTTCTCATCAGGAGCACCAATGTTAAGACTGGTGTTTCCAAAATTAGGTGGGTGTTTTTGAGAGGCAGGACGCTGGCTGCAAAAAACCTGACAGAGCACAGCCAGCTGACTCAGATTTTCACATTATGCCAGGCAGAATAGAAATAGCTGAGGTATCTGGACATTTTTCAGAAATGTCAACCTTTTGAGTGGCAGCTTGGAGCTGAACTGCGTATGGGGAGCTGGGAGGGGAGGGAAAACAGAGCACTGCTGGGTATAGGAGGGAAAACAAAGCAGAAAGAATAGACTCAGATGGTACAAGAGGCAACCAGGGAAGGGGAGCAGAAGTGCAAATGAGCTTTTCTCTTCACCCTTGCTGGTGCTGGACCTGCCCACCAGTGTGAAATTCATATCTGAGACTCTCCCCCAGTTCTCTGGGCACCTAGTACTGGGAAGATGGCTCAGGGCCATCTGATCTAATTCTGGAACAGTTCTCAGGTTTTCTCTCCTTGGCTTCCCAAGTCTGTCAGGGGAGGCACACAGGCATATATTAACCCTGGGACAAGCACTGCTTGCCAGACCCAGCTGTGCTTCTCTAGCAGAAATCTCCAGACTGCTGAGCCTGGCAGCTGAGGAAATAGTGGTCTGACAACACGACCCCACCTCCGGGTGCCTGGCCAGGCAAGAAATGGAAACATCACTGCAGCTGAGGCTGTGCCTTACACTGAACTGTTTGTTTGGCCTTCCTGACTCCTGGGCAGCACCTTCTGGGTTAGCTGGTGTTTCAAATGAGCCCTAAAGAGGGAGAAAGACCTTGAGGGCTGACTTCCTTCCAAGCTGACCTGTCAATTCCAAGAAATAGAAATTTTCCATGCTGTATAAAGCAACTGGCCCTCACCTTGTTTACAGGGTCTCTTGTGTAACTCCACGTGTTGTGTTTTACAGGCCATAAATAAAAAACAGGTAACAGGCTTTCATTTCCCATCTCTCTCAGCTATTGCAGTATCCACCCCCATGGGGAATACCTGTTGTGTACAGCAGACAAGAGAGGAGAAGTAAAGGGAATAGGGCAGAATTAGAAGTGGGTTAAAGGGAGAGGTTATGAGGTGAGTTTCTTTTCTTTTTATTTTTACAATTTCAGTCTTAATGTGCACTCTGAAGTGGGTCTTACCATCCAACACGCAGATAAAGTATTATAGTCCTCCTTAATACAAACATATCGTATGCATGTATGGTAAAGGGTGGGTATGCAAGGAAGAGGGGGGAAGAATAAAATATATGGAAATGAGAAGAGGGAAAACGACTGAGTTTAAACAAATAAATTAAAGAAACAAGGAGATTAAGAGAATTTCTTAGTTAAGATGTTATGCTTTGAGTTTTTCTGGGAAAAAGCTGCTGCTGAAGTCTGTGATCTAAAAGGCATTTTATCACTGCCAAGTAAATGCAGATTTATTTTTCTTTACATTTGTGAATATCAACATAAAAATGATGCTATCACCCAGCCTGAAAGAATTTCCCACACCAGGCTGATATTCAAGGGATTGAAAGCCATTTAAACATACTGTTGATAGGAGAGATTTCTGCCAGAATTGAAGGTGACCAATCTGTTTTTGGTAGGTGGTGGCAGGTGGGCCTAACATCTTTCCTGAAGAACAACCAGTTCCTTCCTTGTACAAAGCAGGAGAGAACACTGCCTGCCTTTGAAGCTATAGCTGGCTGGAAACTGGAGAGGTGTGTTTATCTCTGGCTGCAAAATCCTTTCGGCCCATGGATTAGACAGTTCCTTGTTCTAGACACCTGGATGACTGCAAGTACATAGAGCCTGCCACATTTTGTCACCAACTCGGAATTTGCATGGGATGGAATAGGAGGAATTATAGGTCAGCACTCTGACAGCTGTTTAATGGCCCAGGGAAATAGAAATGTTGGGTACAGTCCAGTTTCTGCAGGGTCATATGTCAGCCCTCCAGGTCCTGCCATCACAAATGACACTAATTGCACCCTTTTTGACAGCCTCAGCAGAATGGCCAGGGATGGGGGAAACCTCGAAGGTTAAAGCTGAGGTGTGCTGGCAGCATGGCATGGCAGAAATGTTAGAGCTGCTTCCTTTGCTGTAGTTATTTCTGTAGAAAGGAGAGCTCAGGCTCCCGTGTCACTGCTCTGGGAGTGTCACATTTTCTGGACTATGAGGTGTAGGCAGGAGGTTTGGTTGATGTCTTCTGTATCTGCTTTCTGGGGAGTGAAATAGATAAAAGACCTGGAGCAAAGTCAGTGTAATGTTTAGGTGTCCAGACACAGGAGGGATCACTTCCTTTTATTTCAGGGGGCAATGGAGGGGTAGGCCCCAGTTATAGGTGTAAAGAAGATGTTTGCTTTACACCTTTAAATGCTCAGGTTAGTTTGCTCAAGGTGAGTGATGGTAAAAGGGGGATACTCCCCCCAGGCTCCATAACTTATCCATTTCCACCAAGTCTTTAGCTTTGGAAGCATTCCTTCTCCCGCAGAGAGCAGTGCAACACAGGATTAGTGCAGCTATGCACTTTACCTGCACAGGGAGCTTCCAGGACTTGTGAGCAGGTGGAAAGAAGCAATATGGACCAATAATTAAATTTAAAATGTTCTGATAACTGGATGGAGCAGATGATGCGTATGGTCTGTTTAAACCTTTCACCCAGATGTTTCTATTATAGGGAACTGCAGAGTTGGGATGTTGGAAAGTTGCTGGTTTGGTCATTGCAATTTTATGAGGAAATATGATGGATGACAAAAACTTGGGAGTGTTTTTTGAGTGCAAAATGTCATTGTTTTCATAATGCAAATAGAGGCTTTCAAATTGGCAGTGTGTGAAAGATATTTGTTTCCTGTTTTTACTTGCATGAAACTCCTGAAAAGGGACCATATTGCTTTGTTTTTTCATTGGGATGGGATTTCTTTTCCCAAATGATGCCATGGATCCAATAATCATCTGGGAACACCTGTACTGTGAGATGCTTGGATTTTCATCATAATTAATTGGATCACACTTAGCTTTATTCTAGAAGTCCTTAGGCTTCCAATTTGTAGCACTTATGTGCAATTTTGTACACATGTGTGTAATCATATACTTAAATGATGAGGTTGGGTTTTGTTTGGTGGGATTTTATTGGTTGGTTTGTTTGTGGGAGTTTTGGTCCTGTTCTGGGGAACAGGAAAGTCTCTGTTCAACTCTTCCATTACTTGTGTCTGAAGTTTTCAGGTTGTTGTTTACAAGTTGTTTCTGCTGAACAGAGCCATTACTTTAAAAAGTGTGAATGTTCTGCTTCAGTGTCTTCAGAATAAAATGTTACAGAAATGCTGAAACATCTTGACATTTTTGAAATTCAGTGATGCATTGATCTAAATTTAGAATGAAGAACAAACAGCCTCTCCTTTTCTCTATTTATTCCCATTTCCACCACAATCCCCACTTAAAAAAAAAAAAAAAAATCCAGCAAGCTTTCAATATAGTTAAATAACCCAAAGAGAGAACTCTTGGAGGAGTCGGAGGTAGTTCTCACTTTAAAAAGCCATTAAACATCTGATGCCTTTTAATAACATGTTTTGAGTCAATGCAAATGGCATTTCCTTGATTGCTCAGTTTTGTGCTGGACCAAAGACTTGGCTATTTGCCCAGCTGTGGTCACTGTCAGGTGGAAGTGAAACACATCAGTAAAAGTTTTTGCAAGATTCAAAACTTGAATACAGTGCAACTCTGCTACTGTGAGAGTGTGAGAAATGAGACAACTCTTAAAAAGATTAATTTATTGAAAACAGAAAAATTGAAAAATTACAGAAATCAGAAAAATATAAAAATTTGGGATCCTATGGCTCAGTAGATGGTATGCCCCAGGAGCGCAGGGATTTGAGATCTTCTGGCTGAGACAGCACTAGACCTCAGGTAGAGCAAAAGAACTTGCAGCTGGGTTGACTTAAAAAAATTACTAAAAGCCCCTTAAAAGGGGTAAGGCTTTGAATGCCCTAGCACCGATGTTTCCCACAGCTAGTCTGGAGAGAGCAAGAGGGGAAGAGAGAAGAGCACCTGCCTCTCAGCTTCGTCCTTTTTATAGTTTTTGCTCCGCCCCCAATCCGCCCACAGCCCGCCCCTTCGGTCCAAGGCGATTGGTGCTTTCCCTTTGATGGATCATCTCCGTCCACCAATGGCTCATCGTTGTCAAGGGGGGGTGGTATCAGTTAGAGATAAGGGAATACAATACCTTCATTAAAATTCAGGTATTCAGGTTGCCATGGCACTTGCCTGCAGAGTAATGGCTGTGGCTAAAAATAACTGCTGGCTATTAAGACTGGGTGGGGTTTTGGCCTTGGAATCAAAATGCAAGTGAAACACCTACAAAAAGTATTAAAATACATCCAACACACCTCAGAACACTTGTAAAAGTATACAGTAAACACAGGAAAGGTAACTCTTATGGTGTACCAGGGGTTTGTAGCTTGAAAAGGGGCAAGTTTGTGATTTTTTTACTGGGAAAAATTTTAACTGGGAAGGGTGCAACTCTATTAATAAACTTTAAACAAATGGAAACACTGATAATGGAACTGGATTTTTGTACCTGGGCTGATGGGTTAATTGTAACATTCAATTTAAAAATAATTAACTCAAAATTAATTACTTAAAGCACTTAATATGCAAAGACCAAGCACAAATAGGGATTTCATGTATGACAAGAGGCACCAGTAAACACAAGTAAGATTTGTACTTTTAGGCAGGTGGGGCAAGAGCTGGTAGACTTGGGAGACTGGCTTAAATGAAACTATTTACAGAAGACCTCAAATTTGGCATTTCATGTCAGTGCATTGCTTACCTTTAGAGACATGTCAAAGATTAGTTAGGCTTCATATACCTTGTTCTCCTATTTTTTGGCTGGAATAAAAGTGCCACACTGAAATAACTGTGGGCCCTAAAGTAAGTACCTGAAGCTGCTATGCAAACCACTCTTAACGTGACTTATTTTGAACTTCCAAGCTCTAATAATATTTTTTAACTCTCATCAAAAATATAATCCACTTCCTTTTTATTTTAAAATCAGGCACTTGTGAGCAACCCTACAGTAATAAACCTCTATGTGCAGCAACTATTAGTTAGCAAAACACTCTGCTTTAGAATAATACACAATAAAAAGCCAGTTCATCTGAAAAGTGTCAGCTCAGTGATGAAGTGCAAACACCTTAGGAAGGAACAAATATGTTGTTGGTTTTGGCCACAGCACGACTATTAGTAGTAATATACCTTCTAAAATAATCACAATATGTTTTGGTACTTGAGGGGGTGCAGGGAAAGGCCACTGAAATGCTGTCCTTCAGTGACTTCTTATTTTCCAGTCAATTCTGTCCTCCTTTAATGATTGCCCAGCTCTTTAAATGCTCTGTCATGGTGCTCTATGACTTTTTCCTCTATCGTGTTAGTTCCAGTGATGCTTGTGACTTGCCATAGGGCTCTGAATCCGGTACAGTCAATGTGAGCCCCCTCAGTGTCACAGCTGTGCACAGGGCAGTGAGGTTTGATGGATGTGCTGCCATGAAGCAAAATCTAGCCACACCCAGACTGCAAATATGGAACAGTGTGGTCATGCCTCAAAATAATGGTCATAATTATTTGTGTTGGAAATTTCCCACACCATACAATTCTCTTCCTCACCATAATAAACATCTTGAACCTCAGTTTGGGGTTTTATTTTATCATGTCAACAGTTCTGAACCATAAAAGTGAGGAGGTGCCAAAATCTTACACAGCAGAAGATCCTAATGTTCCCATCTAATGTGACACTTAGGCTCTAAATACTGCGTCTTGTGGTGGTTTGCCTCATATAAAGAATTGTTTTTCACTAAATAGGGACCAGAGGAGAAGGCTGTGCTGTCTGTCACTGACAAAATGCTGTCAGACGCCTCCTGGTTCTTGGTGCAAGTTAATGTCAAAACAGTAAATATTCCTGTGAGATGGAGACGTGAGTGCAGAGAAAGGAATGAAAGGGTTGGGAGTGAAGTTCCTCCAGGTTTGGAGTAGGGTTTTTTTCTTTGACATGGAATGCAGGCAGGGCCTGATAGGAAAAAAAATTCGACAGAAGCAGTAGGGAGGTGTCTTGTGGTGCTGCCAGTAGCTGTGCTGGAGGACTAGATCCAGGATGCAACACCTTCATCTCCTTCCTTGCCAGCATGTTCCACCATGGAGCTGAGGTTGAAATGGCTATTCTAGAGAGGATTCAGCGGCAGCTGCTGAGACCTCTAGCCTCGGGAAGCGCAGAATCATGGCTGTGGTGAGGCAGGGCCGGTTCACCAGCTGGGCTGGTGGGTAGATGCAGTCTCCTGGGTACTGCTGAGAGAGCCACAGTGGTGTTCCTTGCAGGTAACTCACTCTGCCTGCTGTACTTGGTGCCCTCTGGGCTACTGGTGTTCTCTGGCAGAATCATCTCAAGACTTGGAATCCATTTTTTAAGACAAGAAATTTTGAAAGGATTGTTCTAACATGTACAAAAGCAAGGAGAAATGCCAGTGATGGGGGAAATAGCTGGTCCCAGTGCTGGTCTTTCAGGAAGAGTTTATGGATGGATGCAGAGGAGCCCCTTGTGCTGATCCATGACTCAGGGAGGGTGTTTGTGGAGGAAAGAGTAAGGGGGGAGGCTGTAGCTCTGAAGCGGTGCCAGCTCGCCAGTGTTTTCAGCTCTTGCTGATGAGGCTGTGATCTCTGTTGGGGCCACATGTGGGTCACTCTCCTCCCTCCTGCCTGCACAACAGGAAAATTACTGCTGCAGTGTCCTGGGGATGGATAGCCATGGCACTGGGAGCAGCTGCCCGCGCCTGCCGCGGAGGCGGCCGCTTCCTGCGGGCTGGCTCCAGCTCTGCACGGGAGGAGCTGGGGTGTCACTCCATGTCACTGCCAACAGATTTGTGGTGAGGACTAACCCTGGCTCTCAGGAAAAGATGCCGTTTTCCTGTCTGAGTTTTCTTTTCTTATTAACCTAGCTGCAGTGGGACTGGACCGACTGACATCCCGAGGGCTGCAGTTCCCACCTGCTGCCCTGTGACACCCAGCCAGCGGTGTGTTTGATGAGGGCCTCTCAAAGGCAGTCTCTGTGGGCTGGTTCTGCCGGTGGCTGGTCCTGCCTGCAGTCACAGGGCACACAAGCCACATATGGTAGAGATGGCTCGCTGTGTTTCCAGGTGAAATTATGAACCATGCGCTTCTTCCTGAAATCAAGTCCAGTTTGAGCCTTTAAGCTGGAACAGAATGAATAGCCCACATCTTTGGCAAGTGTGGGCCAGCCAACAGCTTAAAAACCAAAGCAATAAAAAAACACAACCCAAAACACAGCCAAAGAACTCTAAACCAACTCTGCTTTGTGTCCAGAGACTGAAACGTAATTTGAAGTGACTTGCTCAAAATCCCTTCGTGGCGTGGGCAGCTAAAGCCATGGGGTATTTTGTTTACTTGTCTATAGAACACGTTTCTGTTGTGTCCTGGCACCGCGTGCTGCTGCTTGTTTAAACATGCCTGGGAGCAGAGCCAGTGTGAAAACACTCTTTAAATCAATAAATGTAGTTGTAAAATTGAACAAGCACTCCAGATAGGAACAGTTCAGGATCTTCAGGATCAAGATGTGATTTTTTTTGTTTCTTTGCTGTGGGTCTTTTTGTTTTGGGTGGGGTTTTTTTGGTGAACTGGGGATCTCTTTACCTACCATGGTGATCAGGAAAATATGCCTAGCCATGGATGGAAACCAGCTGAGGGAAAATCCAGACTGAAGAACACATTTAGTGTCTTGGACCTCTTTTCATGAGATTCAGTGCTGCTGCCTGATAAATTAGTTAGCTAGCAGAAGTGTTAGTACATTATTACTTTCTTTTTTTTTTTTAAAGGGCTTTTGAAATTCTTAATGTAAGTTTTCAAAGCTTCTGAGGAAAGATTAAATTAAAGATTTTATTTTGGTAAAACAGTTTGGAGGCTTTGAAAATAAACTATTTAAAAACTGATTAATTTTTAAAGCATGCTGGAGTAAATTGTGCCATTTTTACTGAAATTATTTTATTGAGTACTTTTAATCTATTTACTTATATACAGTCTCTACACATTGATAACAATTCTAATGTAAACTACTAAGGTATGGTGAAGCTTCTTTCAAAACTTTCCCCACATTTTTCGGGATGAAGCTTCAAAGCACTGAAACATAGGTAAGTTCATGTTTTATCAATTCTAAATTAGGGGGATTGTGAAAATTATTTTTAATCTCTGAAGCCTTCCACAGTGAAAAGGGTCACTTTTTAGACAAACCTGAAATTTTTCCTTTGTGGGTTGTTTTTTTTTTCCTCTTTAGAATCTGTTTTAATTTTTGCACTTGCTGTGGTACTTTCAGGTAACTCTGTGTTTGAAGCATGAAGGTTTGTTCTGTGTTGTATTCACATTTTCCCATACTGAGCTTTGGATGCAAAAAAAGTAGGAATGCAAAGCAGAGGAAAATCAGGAGCAGTGTGAAGTCTCTGCAAACAAACTGACATGTATGACACAGGGCTAGCCAAAAACCAGTGCAAGACTTAGAGCTGGATCACAAGGTTTTGGAGCTGCAAAATTGCTTCCAATTTTCTCCTACTGCACTCATGGGAAGGGGTTGGGTGTTGCATGTTGTCACACCCACACAGGGAGAGCACGGGTTAGGTCTTCATGTGCAACATGAAAAAATAACACCGTGGGAAATGAAACAAGGAATAAATGAAGTCTTAACTATATCACTGATAGTGAATGGTCATCAAAATGCAAAATCCTGCTAGGCAGCTTAATTTCCCCACAGCCAAGCATTCCCCTCTGCATTTTGCATAAATAAAGAAAAAAAGTAAATTCCCTGCCCGTAAAGAGCACCTTATTCTAAGAATGAGAACACCTTGGTCATCTGACAGTTGGAGCTGGAAGGTGTCCAGCTGAGTTGGTGCATCTCCTGTGGAGTATAGCACTGCTACAATATAGTGTGTTTTGGAAATAGCTCTTGATTAACAGTGTTTGGTGGAGTGGAAGCAAAAATAATTAGAAAATATTTTAAAGCTCCCTCTGAATATAATCCATGGGCAATGATTTTAAACAACCTGTCAGCTTCAACCATCTCAGAGATGATTCAGGCAAGGGTAAGTTCAAGGATAGTGATATCAGTGCAGCACCTGGTTCTGCTGTTAGAATGAGGAGGAGCTTGCTCTGTCTTTAAATAAGCATGTGCTTTTTCCTGGGAGCTGTAACTTGTCTCTTCAGCTTGTTTTAAATGAGCACAAAGAGGCATTTAGCATTAGATCCTCAGGTGATGAAAATAAAATCATACCTGTGCTGATTCATCTCAGCTACCCGTGTGCCGCAGCCCATGGTTTGGGCTTTGCAGAAGCACTGTTGTGATTCTGGTGGTGTTTCTGTGCACACAGGTTTAGGCGCTCGTGGACAGCTCTACACGTGTGTGTATGTACAGCTCTGAAGTCTGAAGCCGTATTTTGGAAAAAGTAAAGATTTTATCCCAGAGCAGTCATAGAGGGTGGTATAAGCTGGTCTGTGTATTCTGGGAGAAGGAGAGGAAGCCAAGGAAACGTCCATACTCATGAGGGTCCTCAGCCATAAGATTTGGATATAACTCCAACTTCATCTTGCTGTACCGACTGCTTCTAGGAGCAACTCTTACGTGACTCTTATGTAGCTTGTAGAAGGCTCTTACTATAACTTGAAGTGCGGTGAAGCCTCATACTGATGCCATGATGATTTTTTGCCTTTTTTTTATACCCTTTTATACAGCTTTGATGTATCCTCAGTGCTTTTAGCATGCATACTTGTAATTCCTTAAGCCCGATAATTTAGCCTCGTCTTAATATTCCGTTAAGCTTGGAAAGCAAACAGCCTGGAGGCCTCCCAGTGGGAGGCCAGAAAGCCCTATGCTATCCTGAGAAAGCAAGGTCCTTTCTAGAACACATCCTGCAAACTAAGATAGGTCCATCCAGGGGGCAATTCCTTAGTATGGGGGGATATCATGCTATTCATTTAAGCTTCTCATTGGGGAATTTTTGATAGATATGCTAATTTGCAAGGTTTATAAATTGTATATGTGACCTATCATGTGTGCATATCAGTGCATTCCACCTTGGTGAAGTGGTGCACCCTTAAGGATCCTTAAATAAATACCAAGGTAAAACCCCTTTTTCCCTTAACCATGTCTGGCTCTTAAAATTAAGACCAGGAAAAGGCAACAATATTATACATCAGAAGTTTGCTTTCCTCTCACACTGTTTCATAGGCTGAATAGCTTGGATTGATCCTGATTTGGTGAGTGTTGGCTTTTTCTGTTTCATTCCCCTTCTAAAAAAGATTCTGTGAGTGCAACTGTTAACAAACTGGTTGTGAGGGCCTGTGTCAGTGGGTGCTGCACACTGGTGCTGTACAGATGCCTTTCAACACGAATGTGCACAAGGGGAGATGCTCTTGTCATGAAACACTGACAGGAGTCAGGAGGAAGCTGCTTGGGGAACAGCTACCAGAGACACTGGGGTTGTATCATCGATGCTCTGTATGAGATCTTGAGGTATGCTGAGCTCCATAGAGTTTCTGCCTTGTGTGCCATCTCCATTTTCACTTGGTTTTATTTATGCATCCCCTCCAGGGTGGCTGCTACATAATAAAGGTTTAGTCTCCTGTGCTATTCCTTGGTATTTGAAGTAATTTGTTGCCTGCTCATAATTTTATTTATTCCATTGATTACTGCCTCTCAGAGTTGTGTGGATTGGAATATCTCCCTAAACCCACCAAGTTATACTTGATCCTGTGGGTATCCTGGTTTATTGTGTATGAGACTGTACAAGCTTGGTGTATGGATTGTGTATTGTTCGGTCTACAACACAAACTCTGTGCAATTATGGGAATTGATTAGTTCATCTGCCTTTTCTCCTTGCAAGACTGTAATACTGTGACAGTTCTTCCTCTGCCTCTAATGCAATAACTCTGTAGTGTCTAACTACTGTCTGGTCAGAGAGGGCTATAAACACAGCTGCTCTTCAAACCAGCTTTTAGCAGCCTGGAGCATAGGATCACTTTCAAATCTGCAGTGACTGTAATCAGTTACATGGTTATATATCTGCTTTTTATGCCTATGCTGTGAGGAAAGGCTAGGAGGGAACTGCCAGCTGGTGATTCTGTAAATGGTCCCAAACACACCCGAGATGCTCCTGTTATTAGTATCTGGCTCAAAATTAGATGTCTTCACACAGTGACCTATGACTTGTATACCCTGACATATTTTTACCTTCAGAGACAAGTATCAGAAGCTGTGTCTAAAGGTTACCAAGAGGGCTTAGTCACTGGAGTGCTTGAATGGATCCCTGCTGACATTTGTTCTGCTTTTTTTTCCAAGGCAGAAGACAGGTTACCTTTAGCTAAGCAAGCCTCTGGCTTATTCCCCTCCACCTGTTTCATTCCCGTGTAAAGTAACTAACCACTACAATAACTCTGGCAAAGCAGCCCGAGGGGAGATAACAGAAAATGCCCCCTGAGGTTCCTCTCCATTTCGGGATCCTGCAGATACATACGCAAAGAATCTGTTAGAAGAGGTGCAGGTTTGTTACTGACTCATCTGTAGTAATGGAGATATCCAGATTAACTTCCATGCTCTGATCTGACTCTCAAGAAAATTAGAGACTCATTTCTCACCCTCACTGCAATCCTTCTGCTTGTCCTGTTCTTCATCTGCCTGTTGCCAGTTTAGGCTGTAAGCATCTGAGGCACAGTTTGTCCACATGATGTGTTTGTCTAACACCCTGGCCTGTGGTTACATGTCCACATCTGTACCCAATCTGCAGAGGATATTGGTCTGTTATAGCTCCCAGCTGCTGGCCTGGCTTCCCACCTCAAGCTGCAGAGAATCCTGCTTTTATTGCTCTGCTGGTCCCTGTTTCAACCCTGGTACTTGCCGAGATGGCATCTGCCATATTTGTACAGAGCAGGACAAAACTGGCCCTGATAACAGCAAGAGATGTTATGGAAATTAAAATAAGAAGGAAAGCAGAAAGTGAGAGCCCAGCCTGGGAGGCTTGACTTTGCTATAGGTCACTGAAGGGAGTGTGCATCATCTGCTCTGCCAAGTGGTAGTTTTCCAGAATCCTTCACTACTCTTTCCTTCCCCCCTTATCAGAGTTGCACTGCACTTACAGGAATTCCATCCCCTCGCCTCTGATGCTTTTAGATATCAGCTCATCCCCAGCCCCCTCTGAGGGGCAGCTCCTATTATGTTTGCTCTCTCAGCCTTACCATTTCAGCAGAGCAGAATGCTGGTGTTGGTTTGCTCACTGGGAGTGACTCGGAAAGAGGATTTGTGTGTGGCTGGGTGCCAGGGAAGAAAACACACTGTCAGTGTACATTAGTGCAGTGCCAAGCCCTTTCTGGGCACAGTAACTTTCCTCTCAAGGCTGCTGTGTGCCAGGAGGGGCAGACTCACTGAACAGGGAGAAGGAGAAAAATGGGAGCAGCTCATGCTAAAAACAGACCTGGCAAACTTGGATAACTACCTGTCCTGCTGCTGGCACTTGGAAGGTGCTTCTCTAGAAAACAAATAAAGGTCTTTGGTGTTGTCTGGTGATTGTTCATGTCCCACCTGGTAAATGCTGTGCCTGCAGATTTCACAACAACTTTATTATCTTGCACATGTACACTTGTGTAGAGTCCTGGAATTGCTTTAGGTGGAAGATAGGTTAAATTACCCAGATGAGAAGATACTGCATGGTGGTAAAAGGCTGTTTCTCTGAGTGCAGTTCTGTACCCTTGTCACACAGCCTTTGGGGACTCCCGAGTGGGTGGATGGGAATGAAGGCTGGCAGCAAAGTGATTTGCAGGACAACCAAAGCATGGGAATTTTGCCTGGTGTTTGTGACAGAATTTTACCCTCTCCATCTGTAAGTTCCGCTTTCAGAACCCACTGCTGTCATGTTAATTATGTTCTAGTGTTGTGTAATATGGTGTAGTTTCTTACTGAGAGATGTGTATGTAAAGAGCAAGGTAATTCACCTTAGAACCACCTGTTACCATTGTATGGACACCTGGTCTGACCTGCTGGAGGACTTGAGATCATGTGAATTATGGGAAGCATAGCTGAGTTTAATACTGAGCTTTCTTTGGGGTTAGTCCATTCAAATTCACGTCGCAGGTGTTTGGCACTCAGGGCCAAATTCAGGTACTCTAGTAAACACTGTTTAGTGCCTTCCCTTCTCAGGCAAGGGCGTCTTCACCATGTGTGACGTGGCCAAGCCTCCCACCTGCACATGATACACAGCAGGGACATCACTGACAGCCCCAAGTGAAGAGTCATCAGGAAAAGGACATGTTTCTGGAATAGGATTAACTTGGATTTCCAAAGGTATCATTTACAGATGTAAGAAAGACAAGGCCAGGAAAGAGAAGATGATATTTTTCACTGAGCCCTGCTGGGAGAGAGACAGGGAGAAAAATGGGGCCGTTCCTCAGTGCCTTATGGCTCATAGGTGGCAGAAGTGAGACTCTGTGCTCAGACTTGGGTTTTTTCTCACCTGCACCATGGAGACATATAACCTTGAACCAGTTGATGAGCCTGCACTTGCACATCTTGAAAAACCTATATTCCAACATTTGCCAGCTTCAGGAATGAGGAAATTGAATTATGTTTTCAAAGTTCTTAAAAATCCTCAGGAGGGAAGCTGCAATGAACATTCCTAAATAGAGAGTACTTTGGTAGGGGAGTGTGTGGGAAATACTTGGTTTAGCTTAGACTTAAAGCAAACATAATGACAGGTAGTCTGTTGTGTCCAGCAAATAGAGGAGTGGAAAAAGAAAGCTATTTTAGTACCAATAGATCTCAGTGGTGTAGACTGTGAGCTACCAATGGAGTCCATGTAGGTGACTGAGAGAGCTGAAGAGAGCGATGACTTCACTTGACCACAAAATGTTCAGGACCCTTCTGCAAGAATGGTAGGGATGGGGTGCATGCCAGCTTGGGGGAGATGTCCTCTGGGGGAGACAAGGGATGCTGCACACTAAGCCAGCAGGCTGGGGACAGGAGTGGGACTGACAGGACAAAAGGAGCCATGCCTAAGAGCTTCAGATTCTTATGGATCAAGAGAAGCATAATAATTGCAAATAGCAGATTCTCAGTTGCTTCACACAGCTGCAAATACTTGTGTCTGAAACCAGCCATGAGATGAAAGTGTGTGAGAAACAACGGTTTTCCAAAACTGTTCTCCAACTCATGTGGAGAGGAAATGCACAGTGTGTTTTAGAAGCTGGCTGAAGGAAATGTTCTTAACTTTTTCCTGCCTTTTCCCCTAGTGGCTTCTCTCCTTAACATCCCAGTCTTTAAGAAAAACTCATGTTCTAATGTAAAAAAATATAGTTGCTCTCTATTTTTAGAAATTACATAAACAAGTCTAATAACCAGGGAATTATGGTGATCAGGAAGCTCAAACTGGCTTTGGATATCAAGCAGAAATAGATGTGGACTTAACCAATGAAAGATCCCATAAAGTGTGTTTCTTTTCCTTTTTTCTCTTTTCCTGGAACTATTACGACTTCAGGAGTTTGGGATCATATATAAATAAACCTGGCCAGCAGACTTGGCCAGAGGTTTGGAAAGATCATTTCTTGAGCTTTTTTTAAAGAATGACTAAAATTAAGAATTAGAATTTTACTGATATCTGTAAAACATTAATGGGTGGTTTTTTTATTATTTTGAAGTTTCCCAAATACAAAGCTAGGGTTTAGTAGTCATTGGCAAAACGAGTTCCACTGTGAGGAGAAAAAAAGAAAGCATTAAAAAAATAATCCTTGAGGGATAAACAATTGGAACAAGAGTAGCCAGATGATAAAAATGAGGCAAAAGCAATATGTGAGCTGGCTTTTGGTAAAGAGTTTCCTAATTGCTGGCTTCTTGGTCTGTCTAACCTCAAGGAGCTTCAATGCTCGAGGCATTTAAAGCCAGACTGCCAAAGCATTGGAGAGCAGATAAATACTGTGTAGGGTTTAGAGGGAGGATAAACACTGCAGGAGCCCATAGAGGTTCCTCCATTTTTAAGTTGGCATCAGAGATGTGCTCCTTGGTACAGCTTTTCTCAATCTCAGCAAAAGGCTGGGATGAGTGAGATGCTCACCAGACAGGAAGCCTTTTGTCTTACCTGGTAAAATAAAGGTCTTTTGAGTGCATTAAACTCTCAGTTTGTAGGACTATAGATTCTAGCTCTACAGGGATAACTGGTCTTCAGGAGCTAGTAAAGCACACACTATGTAAAAAGGCTGCTGTGTGGGCAGCCACAGATAAAATGTGAAGGAAGATACCAACCAGCAGCAAACCCTAAAGCACCAGGAGGGCTGGCTGCAGCAGGACCCAGGCTGTGTTTTGCCAAGTATATGTGCAGACACTGGAAAGCTGGAATTAAGCCCTGGCCCTGAACTGGGAAGCCTAGGGATGAATTCTGCTTTCCCACATCCTGTAATATGCTCTTGGTCACAAAATTACTGGCTGAAATAGGAACAGAAGCCATTCAGTCCTCTGCCTATTGTCCTCTTAGCTGGTTAATTTTGTTGGAGGTTTTTTTGCAGCAGGCCCAACTCAAGATTACAACTCCACAGTATTTGGTATATGAGGTTTTATAGGTGGGATTTTGGGGCAAGCACCTGCTTCTTAGGTTTTAAAGGAGCCTTGGAGGCTCCTAGGTGGATCTGCGGTGTAAGCATTTAAAGCATGTGTGACAGCAGAGACTTGTGTACTTAGAGCAGTTGATGGGTACAAGCACTGAGCTTCTGAGTCCTGAGCAGCACTGAGGTACAGCTCAACTGACCCCTAGATGAGAAGGAGACTATTTATACATATGCAGTGGAAAAGAATAGATTGTACTGTATGTAACAGCTCTGTGAAATATTTGAGATATAAATATAGTCATTCCATTGGGTCCTTCCTCCAAAATGACAGCTCCCTGATGAAAGCTGTGTTCATGTCAGGGTCTGCAGATCAAAGTCATATATAGAAAGGTTAGACCAAGGTTGCATTTGGAGGGAAAGTTCCGTGTGTGGACACTGTCAGAAAGGCCAGATCAGTTACAGGCTCCTTCTCTTTAGTTACTGTTCAGAAGTACCTGGAGAGAACAATGTTGTGTACATTCAATGGACTGAGACAAAAGGATAACAGCACCAAAAACATCTCTCTCTTTTTTACAAGTGCATCTGGCCTGGCTGAAAGGGTCCCTTGGTAATGGAAATTATTTCACTTCAATGTCACTTGGTGGTTCCACATCTCTGGCCAGCTGATACACGTTCCCTCAAATGCAGACACAGCCTTGAGTGATGGACCTACTTCTTTAAAGATGCTCTGCTAGCAGGTAGGAAAGGACCTTACAGCAGTTAGTGGTCTTAAACTGGCCCTTTGTTGCAAAGGCCTCATCAAGTGAGGATTAGCCTCTAATTCATCTTTTTTGCCTCCAATACTCACTACAGTGTTTATGCAAGAAACCTGTACACCATGGAGTCGGCCCTGCCAAATACCTTCCAATGAAGGGCCCTTCATTTTTAAAACCCAAACCCACTTTTGTCTTTTTTTTCCTCATGGAATTCTCCCTTTCTCAGTAAGGTTTTTAGCTGAGAACAGGACTGATGAGTGGCCAACATTACCCAGTACCACTGGCTTCAGAACCAGTGTCTTGCTGGGCCATGGGTTCCCTCTAGAGGGCATTGGTCACACACCCCCCCCAACACGTGCCCATGGATGCATAGACCTAAGCGTGGCCTTCCAGGTTCTGCAGTGGTTGGCAGGAAGTGGAAAAGAGAGTTTTGTGGCTTGTATGTTCTGAAAGGTGCCAGGCAAGCTGAATTTCAGCTGTTAACAGGTGTAATATTGATAAAGTGTAAGGCCTTGGGACCACTCAGCCCTTCTTCAAAAAGAAATTGCAAACCCAATGAAGCATATCAGGTGATGTGGCTCTGCTAGAGTAGGAGCCAAGCTTTTCAAGCACCTGTGTTTACTCCTGCAGTGTGTGTGCAACATGAGCTGGACAGATGTCATCTGTGTGCTCTTCTTTCGGCTAAGCAGAGCAAGAAGTCCCAGGGTAATCATCACAGAACTGCTGAGTCCTACTACAAATTCAAAGTATCTCTTCAAAGTGCCTTTCATGCCTAGTTATAAGGAGATGGTGAGTTCCTCATGAACTCTGGTCCTAAATTGCTGAAGAGGTTTTGAAGACCTTGGTATGAACTCGATCCAAGATTAATGAAACTGAATAGGTGCACCTTCCTAATAATAGTAGGATCCTTGGCCTCTGCTCTTGCTAGAGAGTAGGACCATGATGTATTATATAACACCAGCATAAACAGTATTTCAAACCCCATAAAAGTCAGTAGGCATCCTTGCTTCACTGAGTACTTTGGTGAAAGTGTGCTTCAATCAGTCCCCAGGTCAGAACACACCTGAATTTTCAGATGCTCTAATTGCAGATTTCATTTTAATGAATTTCTGAACCCACCTTCCCTCTACCTCTAACCAATGGAGCACAGGAGTGTAGCACAGGAAGTCTGAAACAAGACAGGCCGGTGACCAGAAGATGAGCATCCCTTCTCCAAAGCACAAATTTTTGAGATGGACACAAGGAATCCCATAGATGACAGCAGTACAGCCAGGCTAAAGGTGGAATTTTCTTCACAAACCAAGTTGTTATTCATAGGGTCTAAAGTACCCAAAGTTACAACCCTCACTAACTTTTTCTGATGTCTATTGCTTATTTCTGAATTATTATCCATGTGTCTAACTCCTGGTTTTGGAGAAGAGGAAGATAATTTTACTTTTGACTGTAGATAAATGCTTGTGTTATAAATAAAGATTTTGATCGTTCTTGCTTCCCCTGTGGGTACATGATACTGCCAGCTTTCCCTGTGCTATTGTCTAGTCTGTATAGCACTCCCATGTCGCCTGGGATTTGTCTTCACCTTGAACTGTGCCGGCCTTTCTTTCATGACTTTGTGTGTCAGAATGCCTCACATTTTCATTGCCTACTTCTAGACTCTTTCCAGGTTTGCCACGGGGTTGAAACATGATGTTTTGGGCAGGGTAAACTGTTGCTAAGAATAGAAGCTTCACTATTTAGTACAGTGATGAATTGAACTAGACTGCTGAGCAGGAAAGACCTAAGCAAAGAGAGATGCCAGCAGTTGAAGTAGTTCTTACCAGCTCTAATTACTGCTATCCAGACGGATCAATTTGACCTCCAGGCCAAATCTATTCTTTGCTTAATCCAGATGAAGGCAATGAAATTGTACCTTGGATGGATCTCACACCTCAATCCAAACTGCTCTGCACCTGGCAGGGTCTGTCTATTTGTCTTGCACATTGGCCTTGTCTCTCTCAAACCACATGGCTGGATACTACTTGTTTTTTAATGGAGGAGGGTAGAAAAGGCTTAAGTCACCTTTGAAGGTGTATATTATGGACACCTGAGAATCCTGGAGAGAAGATTTGGTGGAAAGGGAGGGACTGCTGTTGAGGGAATCATTGTTATCTCACATGGGGAAAGCAGGGTGGGAGTGCACCTGCTAGTGCTACTTGGGATGTGAAAGGGAGGAAGGAATGTGCAATTATGTGGTGGTTTGGGGCAGTTGAGATGTATAATGATTGCTGATGACAGCAATTGCATTTTCCTAGCAGATAAGTCAGTTCCAGATTGCTGGCTGAGTGTGCAAAGACAATGTCTAGTCTGACTTTCAGTTCTCTAGAAGTCTCTTGCTTCCTCTCCAAGTTTTATTCCATCTGCTAAGTATGTATTTTGAAGGAGCCATCCCATCCAGAGGAAAAGTAGCTCTGCAACCTTTTGAAGTCCTGGTAGAGCTTGCAAGGACACTTTCTCACTTCTGACCTCACAGTCCTTCCACAGGGGCTGGCCAGGAAAGCATTTGACCTCCATTATCCTGCTAACAATGGCTGTGCTCTGTTAATTCTCTCTTGAGTGACAGCCATTCCCTAAAGAGAGCATTTTTGTGATTAAGGCCAGCCTAATCAACAAAAGCTTGCTGCTTGAAAATTTGGATATTTTAAATTGTGGGTCCCCTGCATGGTATAAGTTGATGTGGTGGTATCCAAGTCACACTGCAGATCTAGTCCATCAGTTTACAGTGCTTGCCCCTTGGATTCATCTCCATTTACAAGAGATCTGTGACTTCTACTCTTGACTTTCAGAAGCTGGAAGGCTTTGGTTTCACAGAATGGGTAGGTTTGGAACAGACCACAGTGTGTCATCTGGACCCACCTCCAGCTCAAGCAGTGCCATTGCAGAGCACAGGGCACAGGATTGTGTCCAGACAGTTCTGGAATATCTCCAGTGAAGGAGACTCCACAAGCCCTCCAGGCAACCTGTTCAGTGCATGGTAATCCCACAGTAAAGAAGCTCCTGCTCATGTTCAGGTGGGACTTCCTGTTCATCAGTTTCTGCCTCTTGTCCTGTTGCTTGGCACTATGGAGCAGAGCCTGGTCCATCCTCTTGACACACTCCCTGCAGACATTGACAGACCTTTGTGAGGCCCTCTCTCAGTCATCTCTTCTCCAGGCTCAACAGGCCCAGCTCCCTCAGCCTTTGCTCATAAGAGAGTTGCTCTTGTCCCCTCATCATCTTCATTACCTTCCATTTGATTCACTCCAGGAGCATCATGTCTCTCTTGTCCCGAGGAGCACAGAACTGGACATTCTGGTTGTGGCCTCACCCAGGACTGAGTAAAGGGGCAGGATCACCTCCCTCAACCTGCTACCAAAGCTCTTCCTGATGTATCCCAGGATCCCACTGACCTTCCTGATCCCCAGGGCACTGCTGGCTCATGGACAGCTTTGTGTCCACCAAGACCCCCAGGTCCTTCTCCTCAGAGCTGCTTCCCAGCAGGTTGGCTGCAGCCTGTGCTTTCTTTCCTAGGTGCAGGATCTGTGTTTACCTTTGTTGTACTTCAGACAGTTCTCTGCCAATCTCTTGAACCTGTCAAGGCCCTTCTGTAGGGCTGCACAGCCAATACCAACATCCTACGATCATAGCAGTTGTTTTTTCATGGTTTCTCTGTGGACCTACGAAGTTGACACCTTCCTAGGAGCATCTGTCAACAGCAGCTGTAAAATCAGAGTCAGAAAGGAATCAGTCCCCTTGCTAAAAACTAGATTATCTTTCCCACACTTTCATTCTTGCTAAACACTGGGCTTTTCTATGCCTAGGATTTCCTTTCTAGTTGGAATTTGTAGTAAGTATTGCCCAAAATAATTGAAGGTCATTCATTATTTCACAGGGCTTTGGGAGAAACCCTTGCTTGATGACCAGATCCTATTTTCAGACACCAGCCTATGCTGCCTGTGGACAGGAGTGCTGGACAGTGGAGAGACGCTTGGCTCCAGAGCAGTACCTGGTACCACTGCTGGGTGCTGAAGTGCCTGTCTGCAGGGAAGGGAGGAATGATACCCACAGCCTATGGAGGGTGGCTCTGCCCTCCCTTGCCCACCTGGGTGAGGCAGGATAACTCCTGAGGTGTAGGACAGTAACACAGGCTGAGTTCAGATAAGTGGAAGAGCATCTGTCCTCTCCCACAACAGAACCACTTTTGGTGCTGAATCTCAATTTTCCTTTGGAAAAGTTTGCCCCTTCATGCTATTGTCTTGGCTTGTGTCTGAATTATTTTTCTCTTTATGCTCAACTTTTGGGGGATGAGAGGGGGGAAAAGGCAGAGTTAATCACCAAACTCCTACCCCCGTCTAGCTGCTTTTTGCTTTTAAGGAAATAGTCATATTTATGTGCAGTGGTAATCCAGAAACGTGAGCTCCTGCCAAGACATTTATTTACACAAAGCTTAAGGGAGATTATATTTGTCTGTGGCCAAAGCTTGGGCCTTACATTAGAAGAAAGGTGGAAAAGATTTCAGTGCTGATACCATCAAGACAAAAGATCATCACCAGCAAAACCAATACTCCTTGTCACCCTGCTGTGCCTGGGAGCACACAGGGCAGTCTGTACTCACCCAGACTTGTTGCTGCAAGTAATGCTATGAATTGTTGTCCAGCTGAGATGGAAAAGTATTTAAAAACACCTTTTGAACTGTTTTCCTTCCATTCTGTCTAGTTTTTTCAGTATGACTATTTTTGTTAAAAGGAGGAAAAAAAAAAAAGGAGAAATCAAAACAAAGAGAAAGTTCTGTTGCACCGGAAGCATGAGCAGGACTGTTGACTTTCTGCCTGAGTCCTGTATTTTATAACCATGAGATATTGTTCCTTTTAACCACTGCTTGCCTTGATGTATGGGAGCAATGAAGTAGGAAATACGTTGCAGTGCCTTAACAGACATTTGACATCTTTCACAGACTTTTGGTAACTTGCTAAAAAATGTTTTGCTTTATTTGGGTTCTATTCTTTTTTTTTTTTTTTTCTTTTTTTTTTCTTTTTTTTTTTTTTTGATTGGTAAATACCGTGAAAATGGGATCTACACAATTATGGTTGTTCTTACTGCTTTTTTAGGATTTTGTCACTGCTGTAATCAGGGCCTGGAAAACTGATGTGTTTTAACAGCATCTTTCTTGATCTTTATTAGCTGTTTTATTTGCCATGTACTTTATTTGTTCAAGTACTTTACAACTGAACTAAAGAACTTATTGATGTCCTCCTTGTGTTACCATTGGGAGAGATAGTTATAATGTAGCATCAAAGACCTAGGGGTTTAAGTTTTATGGGGTGCCACTGCCAAATAAAAATCACTAACCAAGTGGTTTTTTTCCCATCCATCAGGGCTATCAATTTTAGTGGAATCCAGCACATCCTTTAGAGAAGCTGCTGAAATTAAGGAATTCTTCAAAATGAGAAAAAAATTTTGGTGGGCCTTACCTGATGCCTTTGTTCTTAGACACCACCCTATGGGCTCAAGCAGTCAGTAAAGATCCAAGACCTTCACCTACTCAGTAAAAAAACCAAAACAAAACAAGATTTAGCACTGAGGTGAGGAAAAACTGTAACTGAAGTTACCTCTGAACACCAAGACTTGGAAGACAAATTACACAGCAACTCTGAGGCCAAATAATAAACTGTATTCCCTTGCTGACCTCAGCTTCTCAAAGTCATCTTTCAACATAAACAACTTCAGGAACAGCCACTTGCCCAACAGGAGTCCGTGCTTACTAAATCAGCATCTGCCCTCGTGCCCATTGCTTCCTTTTTGGTAAATTGAGGAACAAAACACTTTGGAAAAGGTGCTTTGCTGGAAGCTGAGTTGCCTGGAAAAGGCAGTGGAAGTTCATTCTAAATGCTTGAGATGTGTAAACTGCTCTGTACTTCATAAATGTAGCTCATTAATTTCCAGCTCTTCCTTGTGTCAGGCTTATTTTCCTAGCTCACCTACATGACCCCAGATCTGCAGATTCTGTAAAGGCAAAAACTATCATTTAGGAAGTGGGGTTTGCTTCTCTAAAGGAAGTAAGAGTTGATTTCGTAACTTTAGTGTCACCCACTGTATAGTTTGTTGGGCACATGAAGATAGCTGGAAAACACTGAGGTAACTGTGCAAAAGATGGCATGAGAATGCTATTGCCAAAATAGATGGTCTTGCATCTTCAGAGAATTTTCTCTATTCTTCCTCTCCATTCACCCTAAAGGCTGAAAACAATAAATGTTTTCAATTTTTTTTTTCAAAATCTGCAGTATTTAATTGTTATTCTGATAAAAAAAGTCAACTATGCACTGTAGAACTTCATGAGAAAAGAATGGCACTGGAAGCAGGGAATGTTCAGCAGACTTTTTTAGCCCAGAAGAAAACTTTAATAAGCAGGAAAAATTGTCAGACTAGGAAGCAAAAGTTGAAATTTTGAGCCATATAATAGAAAAATATTCTGAAGAGGTTTTCAAATAAGAAACAACATAAAATGTCAATGTCATCTACCAAAATAAAGGTGTCCAATGTGTCAAAGTAACACTTTCCATTGTGAATTGACATTTTGAAATGAAAAACACTTCCCATTGAGATGCTGGCTTTTTACTTCAAAGAGCTCTCAATTGGAAAATTTAATAAAAATTGATACTCTTCCTTTAGAAAAAAGTTTAGTTCAGCCTGACCTTTGCTCTCTGAGGAAACTTGTTTTATTTTGAAACCTTCAACTGGTGTTAGGTAGGATGTAGTAAACCACATTTTCAGCTTGCTTTAGAGTTTATGTAAATGTGGTTTTCTTCCTTCCTTACAGCATTCTGGTTTCCTTGTATTTGGAGATTATCTTCTTTCCAGAGTTACCACAGCATGTGACAAAGGAGTTTCATTCAGGTGGTCTTGTGAAACTTTTGCTATTTTTCTTTCATTTGTCACAAACTAAATCAAACTTTATTATAAACTACATGTCCGTGATTTGCTGCTCTTAAAACAAGTTGTTATAAAGTTTTTAAAAAGGAAAAAGGGAACAGAATCTCCAGATGATAAATACAAGTAGTGCCTAGTGGAAAAAGTCCAGGGGGGGAAGAGGAAATAGCTGTGAAAACACTTTTTGAACAAATAGCTGTGCTTTAACTTTGTATTGCAAGGTTGCCTGGATACACTGGAAGAACAGGCATCCTTCTATATATATATTAGCTAGTTTAATGTTTACTGCTGGAACTTGGAATGTAACTCCAAGCACTATTTACAAATGTTTGGGATGAAGTAGTTCCAGAAAACCAAACAAAGAGAGAAGGGAGGGAAATTAACCCAAACTTGCTGTTTCTGTTTTCATCATCATGTTGCTATGTATAATCTAAAATAGCAGGTAGGTAGTAGCTTATGTAACTGAGGGAAAGGGAAAGTCATAGGAGCTGTTGTGGAGCTAGACTGGTGCAAGGAAGGGTCCATGGCAGGTGAACCTGAGGGAGGTTCTCAGCAAGTGGGAGAGAGCATTCAGATGAAGTAAGGGAGAGAGGGATTTGTGCAGGAAGACTCCTGGTCTGGATTTGTGATGGGTTCATGGAAGTACACACTGCCCTGGACTGCGACTGAGAAGCCTCCTGTCTGCTCCTGCTTGGCCCTTCCCTCTATCCCAAGCACCAGTGATGTGATGAGTCCTGTTTGTCACATGCCACCTGCGCTCCCTTTGTGCTCCTCGTGGGGATGGGTTGTGTGGGCCATGTAAGAGTTTAGGTATGTGCATATAATGTGTGTTTGTATAATCCTCTGTGCCTAGGGCTGTGCAAGCTGCTGAAAGAGTTATGTTTTGGATCAGTAAGTGGGAGGTTTGTCACAGTCTTTAGTTCCTGGGAGGTTTATCTCTGTTTCTTGTTCCAGAGAGTGCTCATGCTCTGCAGCGTAGAAAGGATACCCCAGTTGATCCAAAAAGAAGATTATACAATGTTTTGAAGGCAGAAGGATAAAGTCCTGCAATTTAGATCTAGGGCACTGTTCTTTATTCTTTTCGGTTTTTCTTTCTTTCTTTTTCTTTTATGGATGCTTTGAATCTCTTTAGTTATGTTCTGCTGTGATTGTATCTAGCCATAGAGCAGGGAGGCATTTCTGAGATGAGAAACTCCTTGATCTTGGCATCACTTAATGTTTCATTTAATCTGATTTTACTGAGTGATCTTCCTTGATCTGAAAAGGAACATGCTCTTCTGTCTAGCTCTTAAATTCACATCTGAATTGAGATTCTCTGAGATACACTTTAAAAAGACCCCAGACTGGAGGGTAATGTGGGAGTGTTACAAATGGTTTGTGCTGTATGTCACAGCCATGTGTGATTTCCCAGTGGACAGAAGTGTGAAGCAGAGTAATTCCTCATGCTCTGAAGCCCCAGATCTCTACCACCTCAGCTGTGATGAGTCATGTGCTTTCTTCCTTTAGTGGTTGATGACATGTGATGAAATATTCTAATTCTGCCCAGGATGGGGCAACGATGCATCTTCACTGACTACTGCACTGTAGTTTTTTGTAAGCCTTTGGGAAATGCTATTTCAGAAGCCCCTAACAGCCAGACTTTAAAGTTTCTTTGCAAGACAAACTCAGTCAACACATTTCATGATCATATTTTAGTTCTGCCAGTCATTTCTGCGATGCTGGGGCATAGTTTGTACCTCACTGCCTGGAAGAGTTAGCAAGTGGTGTCAAATGCATTCAGTGCAGAGACAGCTCATTTCACCTGTCCCCACTTGGCTGTGATACACATTGAGATCTGAACATTATCCTCATAATGAGGCCTACTCGGTGCCATGAGAAATTCAGAGTGAATTTGTGCATGGGCCATGAGTTTTAGTTGGATTCAGTCCCCTTGTACTTGCTGGAGAGGAGTTTTCTTTTGGTCTAGTTACAAGGACTGCTCATGGCTTAAGAGGTTGCTCACTGCCAGCCTGTGGAATAACACCCATCAAAGGTCTGACATGGAACCTCAGAATGAGCTCTAGGTCATGCAGCTTCCACTGCTGCCCCCAATTCTCTGCCTGTTTTGTGTGTAAAATGAAAGGCTTCATTTTTCAGACCCTCAAAAATGTTTTTCATCAGTCCCTAGGCTAGAAAAATTGGTAGCCAGTGAAAGCCAAGTATTTGAGATGTTAACCTCTGAGAGGAAGCCCATGCTGTAAAAAGTGGCTCTTATCAGTGCTTTTTCTGTGAGAGCAGAACATCTCTTCTTGGGTTTTATAAGTATGTCTCGCCTACATCCCCTTAGCATATCTGTGTCTGCCCACACTGCAGGCTGTAGCCTCAAGAGGAGATGCTCAGGATGTCTGGTTACAGTGGCAGAGAGTTTGTGCCCTCATTTACCCTGCACAGCTTTCTGCAAGATAGCTGTGGCCAAGGACCCCGGAGGGCTCTCAGAGCTCACAAACCAGGCAGCTCTAGACAGCTGGTGCACAGGGCACCAGTCAGGGCCGTGGCATGGTAACCTCTGGGGTGGGCACAGTTCTGTTGGCAGACACCTACAAGGCAGGTGAAATCACCCTGACAGAAGTGTGTTTTTAACAGTAGTCCTTATAATGCTGTAGGACATGGAAAATGTAGGCAGAGGATGGGATGATTTTAGCAGTTCAATACCAAGTGTAGATTTGCTGTCATCAGAGGGATGTTAGCAGCTGCTATGGAGTGATGTCCTTCTGTCAGATATGTTACATCTGGCATCTTGACTGATATTGCTCTGGTAATGAAGTGTGTCTTCTTATTTTCATTTCCATGTGGATGTTTGTGTCATGTACTGTCCCAGCACTAGAAAAGATGATCAAATTAAGAAATACATCACAGAAAGCATTCAAGGGTGTGTATTCCTTCACAGAGGCATTGGAACACTGTGGTTGGTTTTATTTTGCCATAACTCACTGTTTGGAGGAAGGAATTTTGGGCACTGGCAACACAGGTTTAAAAGGCTGCAAGCAAGAAAAGAGTGAGCTGGTAGGAGGTAGAGCAAGTAGGCTCCTGTTCAGTGCTTGGGGAATTACTTCAGTTATATTTTGCTCTTCAAATGAATTGTTTGCTCTGACCTGAACAGCTATTTACCCTTCACTGTATCAGCTGAAATGTTTGCCTGCCTCAAAGTTCGTATCACCTTATGAGCAAGTTCACCTAAAGAAAACGTCAGCCTTAGCCAAGTCAGTACAAAAGGAAAAAAAGGGGGGGAAGAAATGAAGAGAACAGAAAAGGAATGTGTTTGGGGGAATTCAGGAAAGTGTTCTGTGTGTAAGCCAGTGAATCTTAAACAATATTAACTTCTTAGCAACAATGATTCTGTTTTGTTTAACTAACAAAGGATATTGTAAGCAGATATGTGCATCTCAGGCAGATAAGGTTTGTGTTGGACAGTTCTTTTATTGGCCCAACATTTGGTAATTCACTCAAATTTAGCTATGGAACAAGAATTATGCATATTTGCTTCTGAGGCAGAGGTTAGACATAAGGCTCCCAGTAATTTTCCAGTTCCTTGCTAAATTTAAATCTTAATAGAATGGGGCCCAGCCTGTCATCTTTATGTTTTCATGCCCATCCCAATAGAGTAGGGAAGCAAAAGGGTAGAATTTAACTGTCTCTTCCTCTCAATAGAAGAGTAGCACTTTTGTGTTTGCATTTCTTTTCCATCCAAGATCTCAAAGCACGTGAATGTTCTCTTTATGTCAGTGGAAAACCAAGGCATGGAGCAATTCAGGCACTATTCAGCCCATGATGCCAAAGCACAAGCCGGTGCATTGCAGCCCACATAATGAATTGGAGGAACACATCCTCTGTGAAGTCCTGCACTTAAGTCCTATAACATCCTACAAAGAAAAATAAACTGAAGGAAAAGCTGTTGAGTGACTGCCTTCTGGTTTCACAGGAGGCCAGTGGCAAGGCTGGGAACAGACCATGGGAATCCTGGATTCCATCCCCATATCAAATTGCTACATGTGCCTTGCTTTCTTTGAGCAATCGTTTCTCTTGTTAAGGTAACTTATTTTAAAGTATTTGAATTGTCAGCTGTCAAGTGTAGACCAAATTTTTTATTTCATCTCAGGTAGATGAGGGCTCCCTTAGTTCTACTGCACTAAACTGTGTCACAGCTGCCCACTTCACTCCGAGCCCCTGGATTTTGTAGGCTCAGCAGCTAAACTTCTTCTCTTGCTGCTTTCTCTCTGTCTCATAGTTCAGGCGGGAAAGTTGGAAAAAACTGGCCAGGTTCTTATTGCCAATGAAAACTTTTTCTATCAAAAAGGAAGAAAAAAATAATTTCTCTGTGCTCACCAGCTTAAATAAAGAATGGAATTCATTCCTTAGTAATCAGGTAAATTAAATAAAGTGAGGAGAAAGAACATAAGGGTGTAAATTTAGTTATTGAAGTGCTGTATTAAATTCCTGGATTAGACACACAAGGAGGGTATGCCTTCCATGGGAAAATGCCTTTTAGTCTGTCAGTCTCAGTAGTGAGAATTCTCTAAATGAAGAACTTCTTTGATGTCTGTGTGGATGTAAATGCCATGTACACAAATTTTACTGAGTCACACCTGGAAAAAAAACAAAATTTCCAAAGCTGAGCTGAAATGGCCAGCATTTCTCTTAGTTTTTCCTCCCAACCCTTTAAAACCGCTCTCATCCCATAATCCCAGCACAGATTTCCATGAAATGTTATGTCCCAGCTTGTCTGAGAGGGTTGGGCCATGCTTGGACCTTTAACATGGTCATGTTTTCTGATGACACTGAAGCCAAATGGACTAGAGAAAGTTGGAAGATGTTTGACTGACCTACTCCAGTTCCTGAGTCGCTGACAAAGCGCCCAGGCAGGTTCTGGACACTCCTGCTGCTTGTTTGCCTATGTATAAATGGTTTATATTAACTTGTCTCAGGGGTTTCATGAGGATTAGTTAATATTTCCAAGGTATTCATGGACATGCAGCACGTGAATCAAGAACAAGTTCCTTCCTCTTTAACTTGCATGACCTGATTAAGGATGCTGGGTTTCCTCTCTAATCTATATCTCATAACATAGAAAGCTTCTTCTGTTTGCCTTCCCCTGTCAGCAGCTGTTGGACAGGAACAACAAAGCCTAAACTTTGTTGATGATTTGCTTCATGATGATTTTCCCTTTCAGAAGGCAGGGGAAAGGGGAAGCATGTGCAGAAGAAAGTGTGTGATGCTGCTTAGGAGTTGAGAAGAGCAGAAACTTACCCTACAAAAGAAAAAAAATACAGAACTTTCAAAAAGGTGGGTTTCTAAGCATAAGCCAGGCCTCCCTAGCCTCTGCTCAGTGTTAAGTTACTGACTTCTGCCTCAGAGTTGAAGGGTTTGTTTGAAAGCTTGGTAGCTTTTCCACATGTATCAAATGATGATTTACTGTCACTGCCCATAAATCTGTTTGATTTCTAGTATCTTGTGAAATACCTATTTTGGTAATCTCATTGAAACTGGGTCAGTGAAGATACTTGCTAGGGAATATGGTTTTCAATAGGCCTTTTTATTTCCTCATTCACTGTAGAGTGCAGCATCAAAAAGTGAGTTTGCTCCCTAGTCAGCTTCTGCCCTGGTATATAAAGGTTATTGCTGGTCTGTGCAATTCTTTGCATGTAAAGCACATTTCTTTTAATTAAATTTCTACTACCTTTTATATGCCAGGGCCTGATTTTATTTTTTTTCTTCTTTTTCTCCCCACCCCCCATATCTGGGATGGGGTGAATGCCCTTTTTCTGGGACAACTGTGGTCAGGCCAGTCTTGTGAGGCTTCCACCTCCCCCTGGCATGGCCTCAGTTCTGCTCTCTGTGCTAATGCTTTTCAGAGCTTCCCAAAATCATTAACCCTATGAAAAACCTATTGGTGATGACCTAGGGCAAGTTAGGCACCACTGAATGTGGAGGATGGTGCTCTGGCCTGGTGAAAGGTCATACAATTTTGCCTTCAGAAAGTATGCAGGAAGGCTGGAATGGGGAGGGACAAGAGCTCTTTGCTGGTGTGAATTTAGGATGGGGGAGGAATTTTGGTGCAGATGAGCAATGGCAGATGCCACATGTATCTGAGGTGTGCAGATGCAAGAGAATTATCACCAGTGGCAGAACTGATGCTGACTTCATCTGGATCAGGGTTTAAGTCTGGTATTTCCAGCCACTCAATACTGCTGACTTTCCAAAAAAAATAAACAAAATATTGTCATGACTGGTCCTGGCAATCCTGGTCCTTCTGGGGCCATGTGAGTACAGTTTAGTTCAAAGTATCACCTATGGAAATGATCCCAAAGAAGCCATATAGTAACATCCTTAGTTCTCTAGCAAAAGTCACCATTCCTCTAATTTATCAGCTGTAATTAGAGAGGGCATTTACCCCTCTTTCACTATGGAGAGTTAAACACCAGGGTAAGAGAAGAACATTGTTAACAAAGAAAGAGGGATGGTTTTAAAACAGATTTGGTTATTTCAGATGTAAAGTTAGGTTCTCTGACAAGTTATACAGGGGGCTTTTTATACAAAGAGCAGTGGGGGCAAGCAACCATGGTCATTTTACAGTTTGTTAGCTGGAGTGGTTATGGCTCGCTGTACCAGCAAAAGACATGATGAGGCAATCCAAAAGGTCCTTTCAGCCCTACTTTCCTAAAGCATGTATTGAGTAACAAATACAAAGGGCAAGGGAACTCCGCTGGGTGGAGGCAGGGTTCATTACAGTTTGCAACCCAGCATGTGAAGTATGATAGGTATTCCAGACCTTGGATGGTGTAAACTGACGGACTTTGGGGAAGCTGCAGTGTTCTAGTCCAGCTGAGGATTTACCCTTGGGTGCTTTAAAATGTAGCTATTTTATGCACAAAAGATACAATCATGTTTTCTTTGTATTGCCCTTTCGCCCATGCCCAACTTACATCAGCCATCAGATTTACTTTCCTGGAGAATGTATTTTAGGTGACTTCACCATTTTCTGGACAGTAACCCTGACCCTCCTTTATTTCAAAGCTTGACTCTTTTTTTTTCCTAGCTGAACCCCTGAGCTTTTGCAAATTCCTCCCTTCCATGGTAGTTTTCCTAGCAGGCTCTTGCCAACCTTTCTACTCCTCCCCATCCATCTGGCTGTGCCACTCACATTTAGTTCTTAAGATCTATCCTTATAAATCACTTTTGGTTTTCTTCTTACCCTTTGGCTTTTTTTGGATGCAGTTGTGGCCTGTAGCAACCTGGGAGTAAATTGAATATAGAAATGTGTTCTGCCTCTGATGAAGGAAACTTCTCTAATCATGTGTTGTTTTCATTAATGCCATATTTTTCTTCGAGCTTTGATCTGATTTACTTTCTACAATCCATTTAACATCAAAATTTTGCAGTGATTCTGTTGTGAAAGTATCTTTCATGTTTTTTCTCTTTTCCCAAACATTTCTGTTGGCATTCTGATAGATTTTTCCTTTTAGTCCCAGGGTCTATGAATTCCTTTTGAATTGTGTTTTCCCTGCCTTCCCTGGAGTTTGAAGCACCTCCTGATTTAGATTCAATATCTGAATTTAATTAGTATGCTCTCTGCCCGCACTCAGATCACTAAATCTGTCCACCAGGAGCAAAGGGAAAGGATGAGCCTGGAGCAATGTTTGCCATTGCAGAGGATCAGTGAATGGCAATAAGCATTAACCGAGGAATTGTTAATATCAATATACCACTTTCCTAGGAAGAGTGTTGATGGGTTCTAAAGTCAGGCAAAATGATACATGAATGTTTAATCACAGGTGGCATCTTCTGCAGATAAATTAGATTTAAGATGCAATAAATTCATGGCCCTGCTTGTTAAAGCTGTCAGCAAAGAGTGTGAAGAGCCCAGCCAAGATGTTACATGAGAATGGATAAACATCTCACAGTCTTCCTGGGATAAGGCAAACTCTAACCTAGCTGCATTCCTGGGATAGAAGTAGGACATCTGAATGATGGAATGCAGTTTGTTGTCAATGCGTAAGTCTTGATTAAAGATGACTAGGAGGTTCTGGAGAAACATAAATGAATGCACCAAAAACCCTCTGAATGAGAATGACAGAAGTGATGGAACCTAAAAGATTCTTATCTGGAATTTGTCATATAATTTGGTCTTTTAGGTCCTGCCAGACCACAGACAATACTAAGAGATCAGTGCTTTGATCCAATTCCATGACAATCAATAGATTACACGGGCATATTTTGTATATTCAGCAAACCAGCATGTGCCATTTGGAGATGGATTTCTCTGTCCTTTCAATCCACATGTGCTTGGCATATGTTCCATTATTTATGTTCTCCCCAAGTAGATCAATAGATCTATTGATCTACTGAACAGGTTATTTTTTTCTCCCCATCATTGTCATAATCTGAGAGCTGACTGATGACTGTATTACTTTGTTTTGCTTGTAACTTCTTTAACTTCACCCCAGAATTAAAACAAAGGCTAATTCAAACTGACCTGGTTTTCACCTGGAATTTTGTGCATATATGTTGTGAATGAAGACACGCTGACAGATAACACTGACTATACTCATCAGGAGGCATATGAGGTTATCTCACAACTGCAGCAAAAAGGCTCAGATGTCCATAGAAGTCCAAGGCACAGGGAAATACTGACAGTATGCACATCGTGGCCTTGTCCTTTCGATACAGATCAGATAGCGAGTAACAACATGAGGTCATATAAGAAAAACACCAGTGTCACAGTTTTTGTAGTCACAAGGTTCCTTTTTCAGCAGCATCTGCTACACCAAAGTTACTGTTGGTTTGGGAGCTCCAAATCTTTTTGGGTTTTTTGCATCTGTTCTGTCCCAATGCAGATGGTGAGGCAGCAATCCCCTGGTCCTGGGTTAGCAGAGGGGAAGAATGGCTTGCTGTCTTGTGTGGGGAAGAGGAACGGTGGCACTTTGAAAGACCCAGGGGCTTGCTGAGGTAGCCAGTTAGAGGCATTATTCAGGGTAATATCAGAGGTCTACTGTGCTGATACCAGGAAAAAATGAAACCAGGCTCTTTCATATGGTTGTTCAGTGGCCATGATTGAGGACTACCTTCTGTGCTTCTTCATAGAAGGCAGTAGTTAAGAAAGCCACTGTGGCTTGTTGGAGGTTCAAATGAGGGAAGCAAAGGATTTTTTATTCTGTGGTTGTGTCAAGGGAAGGATTTGGCAGCAGACAGGCATGCTGGAAAATTGTAAAGGGCTGGAGAGACAAAGCTATACTGACAACATAGAGTGAGTTGAAGGAAACTTTCCTTTAAGCTCACTGAAAAAAATAGAAAATAAGTTTGACAGTTATGTCTCTATTTGTTTCTTTTCTAAAATGGATCAGTTTTTCCTCCAGAAATTCTGCAAAAGATGTAGGCACAAGTAGCAGATGCTTCAATTGCAAATTTGGAGGGCAATCTGTCTACCTTATGATTCTTATTCTAGAACCAGCACCACAAAGGACCCATTTGCAGAAACATTTAAAGTTTTTAGCACATCTTCTTTCAAAACTTACCATTGGAGAAAACTTTCCAGGCTGGGAATTCAGTTTGCAGCACAACAGAGGAGTGGAGTAAGAGCTGAAGGGGGAAAGCATGATGTGTGTAGACAAGATGAAACAAGCTGGAGGCTCTCCACCTGCCTGTTGTTAACTGACATACTTGAGCAAAACCAAACCACAAACAACATCTAGAGACTTTTATCCTGCTACACTGCTTTTTTATGTCCTCCCTAGAGTTTGGAGAGGCTGCACCTGACCTTTGTATGCACTGACTCTAGATGTGCCAAGCAAGCAGTTCAGTAACAAACTAAGTGGAAATAATTATTTTAATTAGTGTAATTGGATTACACCAAAGTGTTTTTGGGGACTGCTGTTCTGCTTCAGATAAGTTGTTCAAACTGTCCTGGCTGTACATGATTTCTAAATCAACACATTACATAGGGGTTTAGGCAGAGAAAAGGGAATTGGCCAGAAAAAGACCTGATATACTTCAGATTCGATAACACAAGGAACGTAGAGTGGATTGCATTAGGTTTTTACTAGGACAGCAGATGGTTTTTGTAAGCTGTCATCATGTGCACCTTGTTTTCTCAGGAAGTCAGGAGGTTATAGGTATTTTCTTAACCTTTGTTTCTTGCTCGTCATCAACAGCTGAAATCCCATCACCATCCACTGTGAACAGAAAAAAACAGGAAAGAAAGCTCTGTTTCACAGGATCTTACCTTTTAATGGGAGCAGGTCATCACTCAGCTACCCAAAGCACTGAAGGCCCTCAGTCAGTATAAATTAGAGAGAAATAGTGGAGATCAGGTTGAGACATGCCTGAAAACTTGGGTATCTTTGGCAATATAGTTGCCCCTCAAAAGGTATTTGACTGCAGCTGATTACATCTGCTTTCAATTAGTAGAGGAAATAACAAGTAAATCACCAGTGTTACTTCCCTCCAAAGCAGCTTTTTTGACACAGCCTTCCACAACCTTATGTACTTGACAGCATATTTTAGCACTAACACTTGGTATGGCTGTTTCTTCTCTTGAGAGAAACTGTGATTCTCACTAAGGAAACCCCTTGAATGCAATAAATCATTTACTGGAGCACAGTCCATTACATTTCAACAGATCAGCATTTGGTCCTTGGAATTGGTGGCTGAGATCAGACAACATCAACTGTAAGGAAACTCAAATTCAGAATTTCAGCATTGGTTTCACTACTGGGCTTCTGCCTGTGTGTTGTGCAGGTTAAGACTGAACTGGGCCTTCATGTAGATGGTTCTTTCATTCCTGTAGATCCTCTAAATGAGATTAAAAGGGATGACACAGCCAATACTTCCTGCCCTCAGTGAGATAATAGCAGGTTGCTTGAATGCTACCTGAAAGTCAGATTATGATGGCCAGAGAAAATGTTTGGTGAAGATAAGTAACTGGATGATAAAACTGAATGCCTGTGGGTTATCCAAGGAAACTGAAAGGGAAAACAGGCTGGGAGGATTTGTAAAAATAGTTTATTCACATGAACATCCAGTATTATATTAAACATGCTAAGTTTGGGATATACTAGAGCTTCTCTTTTTATTACATCCTTAACAGTCAAGTGAGCATGGTTTTAGAAGAGTGGAATGTTTTAAGCAAACATTGCTGACCTAGATTTTCAAAATGGATGAGCTTGAGGACACTGTCTTCATTTTATGCCTCGTTAACTTAGCCTGTTCTTCAGAGTTTCCATGGAAACTACCTCTTTGGCAACAGATAGAAACTTTTGATGGGTCAAGAAAGAAAAAGGTAACAAGAGGTACTAGGGCAGAGAATGTGTTACAGAGCTCTAATGGAAGAAGGCAGTGAATGAACTTTGAACATAAACAAAGGGATGATAGTAGAAGACCATAAATGTCAGTGCATTGACAGTGAAGATGATTCAAAGTTACTAAGGGACGTGAAAGTACAAACTTAACAGAGCATGACCTTGTTCTGATAGTTAATGAAGTTAAGCTGGGCTCAGGATAGAATAACAGAGATCAGTCTGACTTTGTCATTATGGATGAATAAGCACAGCTCCAACCCAAAATTTCAAACGTGATGGTGCTAAGAGAGTCTTCAAAGAGCACCAAGCCTGATGCAGCTTTGTGCTTAAGGCACCTGTGCTAAGAACAAACTTCTGCCCTACAGATGTACTTCACCCAACCCATTTCCAGGCTACTGTACATCCTGCACTGTCCCTGTTGCTTGGGAAGGTATCATTAATGTAACTACATGAGTGCATTACAGATTGAACTAATCTTTTGGGCTGGTATTTTAAGCTAATTATAGGTTGGTGTTTTCTAAGGACTTCAGAAAATGCAGTGAGCAGCTTACCTACTGGACTTATCTGTACAAGTGTGCTTTGTGACTGCAATTCAGTTATTAGCAATCTCTAGTGCCCTGTAAGGAAGAGGTGCAATAAAAATAAATGTTCATCCTGGATATGGGGTGAGGATCAGCAGTCAAACTTGAAAGATCCCTTGTCAATTTGAATGTGTCCTTACATTGACTAAAAAGTACTTTCTTACAGTAAGCCCACCCCATTCTTACCATTTCAGACTAAAATGTTTCCATTCTGCTTTGAGAAAACTTTAAATTTGCATGCATTACTCGTAGTTTTACATCTGACAAATGTGATCTCATAGTTTGTAAGTCAAAAGTGATAAAAAGTGTTTAGATTCTTGTCACAACATAAGTTTTCAGCAGAACCAGACTGAAAAATATGCAGACAGTTGGACATTAGAAAATGGAGAGCTGTAGGTGTGATTCTGGCTCTGGTTTTGTGGGATTCTGGGTGATTTATCTGATACTTTCTCAAGCCTATGTTTTCCAATCTTTAAAGTAATATGATGGTATCTATATTTGTATAAGTATCTCTTTTAAGGTCTAGGAGCTAGAAGCTCTCCATATGTTCTGAGGGCATATATGCCTATTACTGGCCAAACAACAGTATTAACTGCAAGTCAGAAGCTCTTGAGTAGTAGTGTTGTTTAAAAGGAAATTAATGTTACTGTTGCTCTCTAGCTCAAGTGCCTTTTATTGTCTGAGTACAAAACTCATTTTAAACAGAGCTGAATTGGGTTCCTGAGGGGGGGACACGGTGATGGAGTTTGTCTTTCTCTTCCTTTTTGCTCGCAGGTTTAAGTTGTGGTCGTGTAGTTGGTACATGGGAGATACAGAATGGAGGTGAGTCTGGCACAGCAGCCTGTTTTGAACACGAGTATCTATTCCATGAGGCACAGTTGGCATGAAGACTCAGTGCTCATCAAGTAGAATTAAAAATCTGTAGTGTAAAGTTGGCAAGCTTCAGAACAGCGTCCTAGCGTTTAAAATAATGCTAGCTGCCTGCCCTGTCATTGCACTCTGGGAGCCAGCAAAATATGAGATGAATTGTGATGAGATGAGGCTTTTGATGGGATGCTGGTGAGTCTTTGATTGGAACTCTTGGCTAGAATTATGGACCATCTCTGGTTCCAGGGATCTCTTCCAAAACAAAGACATCAAACCTGGAGACCAGTATGCAGCAAGTCAGCTTTGTTCCTTGGGCTTTACTTGTGAGATGTTGTTCATTGCTGGGAGCATCCTTGTGAACTCACCACCTGCCTTTCCACAGGACTTGATCATGGGTGACAAGGTGTACAGAGCCAGAGCTGAAGAATGCTGCCTGGCTTGTGTGTGTATGTATATATGTGTGTATATATATCCATATATATATAAAGAGTAAGCACAGAAAGCAGAGACTGTGCATCACAAACAGTGACACTGCTCTCTCCACTTTCTATGATGTTGGTGTTGTACCCAGAGCAATGGTGGGCCCATCCTTCAGCTTCTTAGCTTGTGTTGCCTGTGTGGGCTCTAGGCCCCATCCATCACTAAGCCGGACTTCACTAGAGGTGACCACACCAGAGATCCAGGCTCCTTGCCTCCTCTCTTTTCCCAGGTGAGGAGTCTGGAGCCGGTTTCCATTTCTGTCCAGTTCTGACTGTACCAGAAGCAAGGTAAGGCCAGCGGGGAAGGTGGCAGGAACCAGGCTGGATTAGTTGTCTGTTGGATCTGCTCCCCTGGCAGTGGCCAGGCCTTGGTGCCTGTATTGCTACATGGATTTACAAAGCTGTCTGGGACTTCATGAAAACATACAGTAAGGGAACTAAGGTGAGTCTGCCTGAGGTGTGAAGTGACATGTGAAAAGGATAAGTGGCGCTGAACCTGCTTTAGGGAGAGGTTTCTGCAGCCACAGACAAATTGACCAGCCTAACACTGCAAGGACTGCCCTTGCCTATTCTTTTATCTGCTGCAGATGGGTCATTTCAGGGTACTCTTGTTTATCTTTGAACTTTCAAAAGATCATGATATCACTGAGCAGAATAGACACAAAATAAAATAACATGCATTTGTTTAACGTGGTGCAGTATGTAGAAGTGCAGAGTTACCTGGACAGCTAGACCTCTTCTGTTGTAACCTAGATTTTGCTCAGCAGGCTGCAGCTCCCTGAGAGCTCAGCAGGGATTACCCCGGGCAATGTGACCTGTCACATCCCTCAGTCCATTTCAGATGGCCCCGTGATCTTGCTCTGGTCAGTTTATCAGAGTTACAACCAGTGATGACAGAGGAGGCAAGAAGGGTCTCCCATGAGGCTGAGAGATGCCTTTAATCACATCTTGAGCCGGCAACCCTCAGAGGCAGAGAGACCTCGTTGTCCGGGCGCGAGGGGGTTTTGTCAGGGGCCCAGGGGTGGTCCCTGGGCGGGGTTGGAGTACAGGAACTAATAGGGAGAGCCCAAGGGAGTGGCCAAGGCTAGGGCAGGGGGGAGCGGGAGGGGAACATGGCATCACGAAAGCAGTGGGTTAACAGGCTACCACACTCTTCCAGTTCTTATTTTCATAATTATGTGGGCATGGTAATTTGTAAAAGCTCAATTGTCGTATGCAGCCTTGAGCATTAAATGCTGCTCTCAATCCCATCTTCTTAATTAAAATATAGTTACATGCTGATATGTTAAAAATGTTGCTGAAGCTGCTCAAGTTCTGCAGCAACGTGCCTGGATGTAAACAAAGAGCTGGACACATGAAGGCATGACAAAGGGGATTGCTGGGTCAGGAGTGCTACAAATGGCTCAGTTATAACAGTGATCTCTCAGTGGCTGTGTTGCCACATGTTTTTCCAATGTTTTGAATCAGCCTTTCCAAAGAAATCACTGAACTTTCCTCTTGCATGAGCACAGTCTTGGCTTGACCACAGACCTATTGGCCTCCTCTGGTTGCTGGTCCTTTGCCTTCAGCATCCTGCCTGCGGTGGCATAAGACAGATATTTCCAAGGAATATTCCTCCTTCACAGGGGTGGGGAACTGCTGTTGGTCTGATTTCTTGGTAACTGGGCTTTTATGTACCCAAGGATTGTGAAACAGAGGCTGGAACATGCCTTTTTCTCAGACCTCCTCTGGTTTCAGTTATCACATCTATAAGCAGAAGAGATCATGCAACACATGCCCTCTCAAATCCTGACAGCTGGGGAATAGTGGGATCTTTCAAGAGCAGGAATTGGTTAGTCCCAACTTTGCCACTTTGCCAGCAATACACATGTCTGTTACCCAAAGGCTGTTTAGGAAGAAACCTGTCATGATAATGACTGAATATCCAAAACAACATCTTATGACCAAATAGTATGAAATCATCAGATTAACTACAGAAAAAATAGCAGAAGTTGCTGGGGCAGATTCCTCCTTTACTTTCATGTGACTATCTAATCTACCCTGATCTGCCAAGTTGCTTGAAAGGATGTTAGTGTCGGAGCTTGGGATGTTAGTATTTCCTAGCATGAGAACAGTAAGGAAAGCATATACCAGAAAGAGATTGATGCTGGTAATGTAATTCACTGTTACGGCTCTTTAGAGACAAAATTCACTGTAATGATCTTGTCTGAGTTTTGAGAAGATTAAATCTAGGAAACCTTTAGGATCTAGGTAGGGGTTTTTATTATTACTTGTTCTGAGAAACAAATACCTCCTCTTAGTGGGAGCTGCCTGACTTCATCACATTTGACAAGGAAAGAGAGTACCTGACCTTCTCTGTAAGACACCTAAAGCAGAGATTATCCTTAATTACCCTCAATATTTGTCCTATAAATTGTCCTGTGGCAGTCAGAGACATGCCCTAGCTTGGAGAGCAGAGTGCCCTGGAGGCACACTTCCCTGGGGTGGCCCTGGGAGGCACTGTGTGCCTGTGCCAGCTGACTCAGAGGCACCGCGGGGTTAAAATCCTTCCTCTCCTTCCCCCTTCTTTCCAGAGATTAGTAATCAAGTTGCTGAGCTTTACCACAAATAACCTGTTACCGTCACCTGATGTCTTGCTCCAGGTGCTGCTGCTGCGGTCAAGAACAGGGCAGGAGCCAGGTCTGCCCTTTGTTCTCGTGTGCCCTGGCCCAAGATCCAGGCGGTGTGGGTGGGGACGGAGGCAGTGCTAGATTTCTGCAATTATCCCTTGCCTGGGTGGAGAGTCCAAGTTGCAACTGAGTAATCGCAGCCACCCCAGACAACTTCTTCCTTCCTGAAGCTCTCACAAAGTGGGATTAATTACACGATTAACGATAGAGAACGGGTTGCAAGTGAGCAATAGCTTTGTGCAGGGGTTAACTGTGTGCCTGTGACCTTTGCATGGCCCAGTGCTGCTCATGCTCTCCAGCTGCCACAGACACGTGAACTCCAAGACCCCGCTGATATCAGGGTAAGACAGGGCCTCTTGAGATCTGTAAACCTTCAGCCTCGCTGTCATAATTCCCTGGAAGTGCACTGTAACTTGCTTTGCTTTTTGAGGTTGTGGTGGTTTTAGAGTAGAAATGTTTTCATCTGCCACCACCAAACAACCATACTCAGTGTCCAACGTGGATGGAAGGTGGGGGACAAGGCAACAAGAAGCAAATGTGTGAGCACAGTCTAATGAGTTATAATCATCAGGGTGATGTCATCATATTGATATTGGTAATTAAGATTATGAAGATAGGCAGATTTTTTATCTTAAAAGGTATTTCAATCACTAGAGAGTTTGGCTTGATACATTCAATTTCTTTGAGTTAGTGTTTTTCCTGATTGTAGAACTGTCCTGACAAAACATCTGTCTTCTCATACTTATGTGGATGTTATGCAAATGTTCTCTCCTAAACTGTCGTGAAAGCATCCTCTCTTTCGTGTCTGGAAATCAACCCTGTCCTGATGGAGCAGAAAGTCCCATTCTGCAGAGCCAAGGAACAACAGTTTTATTATAAGTTTACGTAACTTGAAATACGAAAGGGCCCTAAAATTTACAGTGTGGAAAACTTCACAACGTTATAAACCACCCAGGCTTCAGCACAGAGAACAATTTATCCATGTCATATGACTCCACAGAGTCAGGAAACAATGGACATCTCTTCAGCCTTTCATGAACTTATTGGTCAATGTGATGAGTTTCTTAAGAAATAAAATATCCCATCATCACCCAGGAAGAGGTATTTTAGACCAGATATAAGACAAGACTTAATCAGAATTTACTGACTTCTCTCTCTAAGTAGAGTTGTCTGGTAGGGAAGAGGTTTCCTTACAGAGCAGCTGCACCTAAGTTCAACTGAAGTCTATATAGTCTTAAAATGTCAAGTTGTCCTCTTCAGGCCTAGAAACCAAAATCCAGCTGACAGCCTGCAGTTGAAGTATAAGCTTTCAAGGGCAGAGGGAATTCCTTCATCTCTATAAAGTAATCACCATGTGCCCTGAAGCATGAGGTATTCTTACTAGGCTGCTCAATTTTTATTAAGGTCCAGTGAGTTAATTTTACCAAATTCCACTGTTTTCTTTGTGAGGAATTTATTGAACAATTTACCCAAAGTTTGCTAAAGTCTACCTAGCTCACTGGGTGATTGTAATCAACTCCTCTCAGTTTTACCTGTCAAATTTATTTTGCAGATTGTCTCAACATGCAAGGTGTCATGAAGTCCACTTTTGCAAGGCCAGCTAGAAATTGCCTAGGGTTTTCATGACTGGGGAGAAAGTAGAAAGTACAGAAACTCTTGAAAAAATGAGAAATGCATTTTTTGCTTTCAGGTGCTCTGGGACAAACAGATGAGTTTGAGATCAGGGTCTCACCTTTTCAAGTAGCCACAATTTGTAACTTCAGTGGCCATATTATTTACAGTGAATAAATACCACCTCCTAAATATTTGGGAGATAAAAGCAGAGACCTAAGAAAGGTAAATTCTTCTCTTAGAGCAGAGAAAGTGCAAGGGATCACAGGACTGACATATCCATCCAAGTCACCGATTCAATCAGTTCTAATACAGCACTTCATCACTGCTTCCCACAAAATAATTCTGCCACTTCCATACCACCCTGCTGAGCAGCCCTTGGAAACCAACTGTGCCAACACTGTTGGCTCAAAAATAGACATCCCACAGGGTGAGAACCCAGTTCCTCTGTGGCCCTTTGCTCCACTGCCTCCATGGATGCCAGAGGACAGGCTGTGTCCCTCAGAAGTGCAGATGTTCCCATCCTTGTCCCTCTGCTTCAAACTAAACCAATGCAAAGGAGAATGTGAGGGTCCTCGTGAGGTGTTACTTGGGAACAGGGACCACAGCCTGAGCTCTCCTCTGTGTGAGCTAACCCCTGGGTCAAACCCCAGGACACAGGCCCTTCAGATCTGCTCGATGTGCGTGCGCTGGCAAAGCATCATGGATGCTTAGGCAACTGTTATCAGATCTCTGTTTATAAATACAAGATTTTGAATTTGGCTTGAGTGCTTAAGCTTACTAGCAGGCAGGCTTCCCCCCAACAAAAGCACAATAACAACCCGAACGAACAATCACTGTTTCACCTCTCCCACATTAGCTATTAATAATGTTAATTTACTTCCTTTGAGAGATACCATATGGTCCCCTTCCTGATCCCTCTACAGGGATAAGAAAAAACTAAGGAAATTAGAGGGACTCCATAACACTGATGGCCACATCCAATGTCTTATCAGGCTTCCTGTTGTTGGGAGTATTGTTTTCCTTTAAAGATTAATATTTACAATGGTTACTTAGTTATCTTAGTTCATTTGGTGACCATTAAAGATTCCAGCCCTGAATGCGATGAATGAACCTCCTTTTATTTGTCCTTGATGACTTATTTGTCTTGTGCCTCGTCTGGCTGAAAATCAAGGAAAATAATTATTGGGTTGGGCTTTTACTGCCATTTCATATGAGGGCTCAAAGTGCATATTTCTGTTTGTTTTAGAGTGGGAGCCCTTACTTGCTGTTTCTGCTGATGTATGCATATTTAAGAATACATGTTTTCTGATTAGAAGCAAAGTTAAAATAGGTATTTTCAGCTCTTTTTCTTAAGCTGCATGTCCAGTTTGAGTACTCTTTGGGGGAAAAAAGAGGATGTCTCACATTTCATCCACAACTGGATGTAAAGCAGCCATAAACGGTCACCAACGGGGTCTTTGATGGGACAAACAAGGCAGCATGTGGCTGTGAGCAGGCTAAAGGAGCTACAAGACCAGTTCAGGGTCTGTCCGTAGTTTTCCCCTGTACATCAGCTGAATTTCAGAGGGGTTTCTCAGTAAGGGCTAAAGACACAGTCATTTTTCTCCTGTATTTTTTAATAAAAGCCCAAAGGCAAAGCAGGAAGCAGTCACTCAGTGTGACACAGATGGGGATCTCAATCCAGCTGCCTGCTTCCAGAGACAGAGGCATTTCTAGGCATGAGGGATTTTGAAGCCACCTTGAGTTGTCTTTGTTCTTGCTAAAGAGGAGTACAAAAATGCCCTTGTGCTCACAGGGGTACTAGACCCAGCCCTGGAGAACAACACCAGAGAAAAACATGTTTCATACTATGAATTGTGGGGTTCTAAATTTGTGCCATGTGCAGCATTACTGCAGGGATGAACATGGATGCATGAGCAGTTTTCAACCTGCCCTGTTTTTCCCCTCAGCTTGGACTAGAGGCACACTTTGCCTTCCCTGGAAGTGGAAGCTCCTAGCATCTCATCCTCAGCTATCCTTAAAATGGATTTCTTTCCACCTCTGTGAGCAGAGCCCCCACAAGTGCACTTCTGGCAGTAATCTCCATGCTGGCCACCTCTCCATGCATCCTTCCTACCCCAGCCCATCGGTATTTTCTTGACTAAAGTCCTCTGGGCTACAAAGGCCAGGATTCAGTCAGGTCTGTTTATGATGCAATAACCATTTTGCAGCATGAACCACCAGACCCTCACGGGTGAGCCTGTTCTCAGGCACAGGTGGCTCCTAGAGAAGGGATAATTTATAATCATGACACTTCCAAGGTCTCTCTCCTCTTCTCCCCCTTCCCCCTCCCAGTCCTTGCTCTCATCCCAACTGGTGAATATGGGACAGACCATCCCAGCACTTGCAGGGGGAGGCTGCTTTTCTGGTTTCCTTGCAGAATGCTGCCTCATCCTGAATCTGCATTTTGGATGCGCTTTTATACTGAACTCATTTGCAAAATGACAGATGTTTCTGATACGATAAGAAACGTGGCCCAGAGGCCAGTGGCACTGCAGAGCTGCTTGCGTTCCTCACCTGAATTGCAAATGAGATAATGCTCGCTTATCTGTTAAAAAACACGAGCAACTGCACATATAAATAACATGTCACCAAGTGCCAGCTGTTTGTGCCAATGACATTTTTCTTAAAAGAACAGCTCCCCCCATCATCTGCTTTCCCTCTTGCAGAAAATCTGGAGCTCTTTTGCAAGCACAGCAGAGAAGATGTTTTTTCTTTTTTAAGCTGCAGTTACTCTAAAATAATTCTGTATGAGCAAAAGCAGCTTTTATGACTCAGGTTTGGGCACTTTTTTTTTTTTTTTTGTGCTTCCTTTTTCTGCATTTACATCTGAACTAGAAGAAAGTCTCAGTGCTGCTTGCTGTCTCTTTGCAAATCATTCTTGCAGAGCTCAGTGGTTTTCCATGATTTCAGGGCTTCTGTTCTGAATGGCATGGAAGAAAGTTACTTAGTTTTTAAAAAAAATTTTTTTTTTTGAAAATGTGAAGCAGAACAGTAAATCACTTTTCTTAAGGTTTGTAAAAGGTTTTTTGATACCTTGAATTTAGATTGAAGGTAAAACTACCTCTAGAATCCCAGACACAAAAGTAAGTATGCCTGCTCACTCCGTAACTTTTAGTCTTGCAGTCTACAGAACTTAAAAATACTACCAGGTGAAGTTGTTCTGGTAATTGATCTGCTCAATGTTTTATTAGGATAAAACTGAGAAACATTTCAGCATTTTGCCAGCTCAGGCAGGGATGTATTTCTGTTACAAATGACCTTCTGGGAGAACTTGACTGCGGGGACATGATTCATTGGCAGCCTGCTGGTGACAGCCTTGTTTCTATTGTTCTAAAACTCTGGTTTCACATTTCTCCTGTTAGATAAGATGCAAACATTAACTACATAGTGAGCTACAAATAAAGTGTGATGTAAGAATTAAGCTCATTATCTGATTGGCAGTGCACGGCCACTCTTCCAGGTTAAGGGTTTGAACAGAGATTTTTTTTTTTTTTTAAAGCAAAACTTTGGCTTCTTACATTACTGAAAGCATTGTCCTCCCAAAACATAAAATATTCCTTTGGAAGCTTCAGTGTGTATATGTAGTGTGAGCTATAAATAGTCTGGAGCTAGTTCTGCACAGTACCAGTGTGCAGAGATATTAAGGACAGATTCTGATTTTTATGGCTATGCTGGGGCTGCTGAGAAACACCAGTCTGAAATGGTGGCTTTTAAATTTAAATCAGTATGTTTAGATTCCCACTAAGATAAGAATCTTGCTGGGGACTTTGTATGTGTTTTAAGGAATAAGGGAGTGTTGTGGCCTCAGTTTAATCTTAGTTTGAGTTGGAGGTTACGTATCAATTTCTGGTAGTCTTATTTAGGGCTAATGTCAAGGCAAATGAATTCACTCTTAAATGAGGAATGATGTGATTATCATGCCAGCTGAAAAATAGGTCTATATACTCCCACAGCTCAGCTGCTATAAGAGGATGTGCATAAGGACTGAGAAATGGTTGCTGTTCAGCTCCTTCTGATGTTAGGATGACTTTCAGCAACTGAATGATTTATGATAATGTTGATATTCATGCAGGCTATTTGACTGCCAGGATAAAGACCACAATGCCTGATCAGTCTCTTTTTCTTCACGCATACTCTGACACTGGAACCAAATTCTCTGGCTGAAGCATTATCTTCCCTGCTGCAATGGGGTGGAGGTGGTGGGTAAGGGGAGAAGAGGAAGAGTACCTGTTAATAATGGGTTATTGACCGTGCATTATCTCTTCTGCTGTAAAATCTTAACAGGACAAAGCATAATAATGTTATTAAGGGCATATGAGGCAGGGTCAATGCCAGGGTATTAACCTTACTTAGCAAATTTGTGATAAATATAATAGATTTCATGTTTCCACAAGGAATTTTACAGCAGCTTCTGGTCATGCATTAAAACTCACTGCCCTCTATTCCATCCTTTCTTAGATTTGGACAGTAAGGAGAAGGGCTGCTTATGCTGTTTACTTGTGCCTTTTAACATCTGTGCAGTTCTGAGGCATCGTTCTGGGTTCCTAAATCATCTTTTCAGTCCATCAGATACACCTGAGAGAATGAGTTAAGCCACCTACACAGCAATGCCTGGTGGAGGAGGCTGATGGGCCTCGGCAGTACATGATGGGCCTCATGGAGCACCTTGGGGTTCAGTCCTGTGGCAATTTACTGTGCAGTGGATTGCAGGATTCAGTGGAGCAGCTTTCATTCATGCTAGTGAATTTCTGATGACTTGTGGAGTATTTGCTCGAGGTCTGTGGTGATCTTACGCATCATAACTGAAGGTGTGTATTACCTTCCAAGGATGATCCCTTCCGTAGGACTTAATGCATCAGACTTCCTGGTCAGCTTTACCAGCCAGTTTATTTAACAGACTTCTTAATGACTTTTGAGGTAGGACTTCACTCCTGATTGCACTTATCCTCCTATATGCTGTCCTGGCCGCTCTCAGAGGCTCTAGAAAGGGGGCAGGAGAGGCAAGAACAACCTATTTTGTGTATTCCTTTCAGCTCATGACTCACTGCACAGGGACCCTGGAAATGGGCCATGCTGAAACGCACTGCAGGAAGGACCCATTGCAGACACTGGGAAACACCTCAGAGCTGCCTTCAAGTGCTCTAGTGCATGCCAGAAAAAACAAAGGGACCTGCAAGGATCCCAAAATCACTCCATTCCTCTAAAACTGCCGTGCCTCTTTCTGTCCTTTCTATGTATATGCAGTTAGGACAGCTGGGAACAGGGAGCTATCTTTCTACAGATACCCTGATGTTCCCAGGCCAGTGACACATAAGTATGAAAATTAGTAAAGCCCAAGGACTCAAATCCCACTGCTGTGAGCTCCTTTCACACCCAAGGAACATCCTCACTGCTCTTCCCAGGCAGTGACTGAGCCCACCCTATAATCTCTGCCACCCTCTTGAGTTCAGCTCTGGCTGTGCCTGTCCCTATCTGTACGTTCAAACCAGTCTCTGTTACTTCTTCTGCAGAAATGCATTTCTTGATACAACAGGAGCTGGCCAGATATAATCCCAGCCTTCCTTTCCAATTCTGCACTCTCATGTGGTAAATGTCTTTACTTGTATCATTCCACTGACCATTTATATTGGTTGTTCTGCTTCTTAGCAATAGCCCTAGAGCTCAAACTTACAGGTGAGCACCTTTCACTCCTTGGTTTTAGCCGTGGTGCTGACTGTGGAAACATCTCCCCCTGTCTTCAGCTGGTTCCAGGTAGAGAAGGGAGTTTGTGGCAGGCATAGCTCTGTTATTTGTCTAGGCTGGTCTGAGTATTTTCCCAAAGAATTTGTGAAATACTCTCTGAATGATCAAAGGCACAAGCATGTGACTCCAAGTCACTGGACAGCAAGCTATTTAAAAAGCACCCACTAAAAAAAGCAAGTCTGAAAGACTATCTGGCACTAGAAAGCACTTAATTTAGAGAAGTGTCCATGTCATGAGTGAATGTCTTGTCATAAGGCAATTTTGCAGCATTCCTCAGGGCTAGCGCAGGTCCCATTTTTGTGTGTGACACATGGATAGTGCCACACTGAATGTAAATGTTTTCACCTACAGTTCAAATGCCCATGGCCTGCAGTCTTTTTTTCTTTTTATCCTCCCATCTGTTTGACCCCAGCATCACTGGGCTGTTTAGTTGATTCATATAGTCTTGTGCACTATCAGTTTCAGCTTCCCTGATCTTGTCTTGGCATCTGTGCCTTTCGGCATCTTCGAAGAAAGCTATTATAATTCCATGAGCCTCCAAGTTTGGAGGATCATTGTCATTTCTCAGATGCAGATAAAATGTTTCTATCTTTGGCACTGAAGATTTGGTGCCTCAGATGAAATTGTTTTATCATCATATAATACAGTTAAGCTTCTTACTTTGAGAATTGATGGAGTAAGGCTTGCTGCTCTCATGACAATACCTACTTGCATTTATTTTCCATGTCTCTTTTTCCTGCTGGGCTGGTTTAGGGAATAATATGCTAACGAAGGGCAAGAAGAAACAAACTGTGGTGAATTATTCCCTTTGCACTCTTTTTATTTCAAAGAGTTCATCTCCTTTCAAGGACTGTATGGATTTTTCAGTTTCACAAATAAGACCGTGTCTAGATCCTTTTCTTTGACAGGTACAGGATCACACAGGAAGCCCTATGATCTTTCTGACAGTCATTCTCACTCAGAATTACAGATTTTTTGTGAATTCTCTTGCTGCTTTGTAGGATTATTTCACCAACTGTTTTTTCCCCTTTACAGTTTATATGGTTAATGGGCACACATTCAGAACTGACAAATGAGTAAAATGAGCAAACATGATTATCTTTCCTGTAATAAATTGAGCAGAGTCCCTTAGCACCATTTTGTGTACAGTCCTTGGCACTGGGAGCCTTACCAAGATGTGCCAGCTCAGCTCCCTGGGAAGGCTGTCAGAGTGGCCAGCAGAGTTCACTTTAGACTTTCTCTTCATCCCTTGCTCTGCAGCTGTTATGTGATTTGCAAGCAAAGTTTCTCTTTCTTCAAAAGCACTTTCATCTTTTGAAAACCTTCCCAAGAAGCCCCTTTCCCTAAATTATTCATATTTAGGGTAGGCCTTCTGGTACCCCGAGGTCTAAAATACATATATTGATGATACCTGCTGGAGTCTTGTCTATATTGGCAGTGGTAGGAGAGACCTGTGGACCTTTAATGACAAGAAACACTGTGGTGATGTGTCTTTCAAAGCCAGGATGGAGATGCAGCTGAACTCCACTCCCTTACCCTTTGACATCCACTTTTTCTGAAAAATATTTTCCAGTGTCATATTTCAATGGATCAATAAAGCCTATGGCCTTTCTACTAAAAAAATCCTGACAGTATGACCTTCCAACATTTCCATGTGCTGTTTGGTTTCTTTGGATCAGCAAGAATAGCCCAAATATTAGCCTAATGACCTTGAAATCTTAAAGAGAAGAACTTTTCCCAGTGGGGGGAGACTCTCTTAAAAGGGCCCTTTGTATTTTCTTGGATGTTTTACAAATGCTGCACCTGTATTCGAGAGCTTCATTGAGATATGAAATATGCACTTCAAAGTGTGCTTCCATACACCCCTGAAAAAAGAGCGCCTGTACATTTGATAAATCAAATGGGAGTCTGATCTGATTATACAAATGTCATGTAGCTACAATGGCTGTGTTCTAATTAGTTTTTCAGCCATGAACCTTTGATATTGGCCTTTTCCTTCAAAAGGAGGTTTTATCTCCTATATTGGTCAAAATATTTTCAATTGTCCACCTGTTTAGTAAATTCCATCTAGTCCATGCATATTACCAATACTTCTGTAATATGCATTAACAGGATGAATAAGATTATTCTAATTTTGGTATCTGTTTTACATTTAACAGTACAGTTTTTCCTTTATGTAGAACGCTATTAATGAAGACACATTTTCTAAGCATGAGGTTGGATTATTATCTGGAGATCTGGGGTCAGCCCAGTGCTCTATCCTTTCTGGCAAAATTTTTAATTTCCTCCTAGTTGAAGCAAATCCAAATATATAAATTTAAAAAGAAGAAAAAAGCAAAATCCAACCACAACCAGACAATTCCCCACAAACCTTGAAAGTTCTGTCCATCTGAATCCCCCTGGCTGGAATTGGAGATGTCTCAGGCAGAGATATTTCAGGTACAGTCAACTCAGTAGCAATAACCACACCAGCTTCTTGAGTCCATCACTTTGACATCTCCAGCAGTTTTCCATTTCATGATGGCACAAGTGAAGGCAGAAGGCAAACCTGACCTCTGTGCATTCTTGTAAGCACCAGTGTCAATGCAAGACAGGAAGAAAGTGAAAACCATTTGCAATTCAGTAGGGATCTGCAACCCTTTTGCAAGTGCAGTACAATGACAAGCAAGTGATGGTCTCATGCACATCATTACAGGATTTTCTCTGTGCTGATGATGTGTTCTGATGCTCACTGAGTTTCATTCTAACAAAGCACAACTTCGTTTTCCTCACCTGCTGGCCTGCACTGCCAGGCCATGGGGTTTGCCCTCGTATTTGAGAGAGAGAGAAGCCCTGATGTTGTCTTCAGTGGTTGCCTTTCATGCTGAAACATTTTCAGCCTAATCTCATATTGGCAGCATCCAAAGTCAGATGCTTAAACCTCATCTAGAGACTGAATAATTAGAAAAAGGGGCTGTATCCAACTGCCTCATGTACTCACATGTGCCCGAGTGGTGAAAATGCCTTTCTTCTCTCTCCCTCCTCTACTAATCTTGAATAACTTTATCCCTCTCAAGTGCAGGGGTGGTGTTGCGTCCTTTCATCACTTTAATAACTGGTTTCCCTTAGTTAATACTCAGTATTACCTGGTTTCCCTTTGACTCGAGGTTTATATTTTGTGTTTTCCCAAGGCAGGTATGAAGGCTGGCTGCACCCAGGTGCTGCTGCTACTGCAAAGCTTCCACTTTACATTCCCCAAATTCCTGTCTGGTGTGTCTACGCAGATAACTTTTGGCTGTTTAAATTGAAAAACAGTAACACTGAAATACACTGAGGTTAAAGAGAAAGTCAAACAACTGCTTTAGGCTTAGAGTAAGAGAGAGATTTTGTGGGCAGGAAAGCCTAAAGGAACTGGTCTTTAATGCAGGAGCAGAACCACCTCTACAGAGACATGTAGGCTGAATAAGGATATGATGTGAAAATAGGAGAAATAGGTAGTTGAAAAATGGCCAATTATTTTAATTCTTGGGAAATTCCAAAGCAGGACTTGCTGTAGCACATCCAAACTGCAAATGTTCTGACAGTTTAAGCATTTTAGGGGTGTTTTCAAGATGTCTTCAAACCACTTTGCTGTTGATTTTCCCTCTCCCCACCACCCTTTTATCAGCAAGCAAAGATGACAAAGTAGAGTGGGAAATTAGAATATTACAGTGTTCACTACCCACACAGTCTCAATGAACGTGAAGAGAAAGACAACCTAACGTGCAGAAAACCAGCTGTGAGAGTTCAGCTGTCTGCATGCATGTGTGCTGCAGAGAGGGTGCAGAGTGTGGGGGATGAAATCATGTCATGAGGAGTGGTTTGGGCATGGTAATTGTTATATCTGAATGATCGTGACATGCAAGCAGGGAAAACAATGATGTTTCCAGACTCTGCAGAGAAGCAAAAAGAAGCAAAAAAACTTCTTCCAAGCACGGCTGAACTTTGTAACCAAGAGCTTAATGCCATACCAGGTCAGCTGGGATATAATTGTCTCTAACCAGAACAGTCAAAAGTTGGTGTTTGCTATCAACTGGCTGAGTGACACCCAGAAATTCTTCCAAACTTACAAACAAGCAAAGAGACAAGTTTGAACCTGAACTCCAGGGTGATCACACCCCTCAGGAGCATAAACAAACATGGCACCGGCTGGAAAATTATTCTTGAGGCGTCACTTTTGACTGATCCAGACAAGAAGTTTCCAACGTTGGGGTCACGACCCCAAGGAGTGCTGATGGAAGGGAGGTCACAAGCCCGGAAATGAGGGTGGGATCCGACGGGCTTGGGAACTGCTGATGTAGGCAGATGAATGGTCACATCAAAGGAGTCCCCTTGGAACACCCTTTTTGCCCTCTCCTGCCTCAGAAACAGTAACTAGTGAATTTTATATCTGAAGAGACTGGCTGTTTATAGCATGCTGCTGTATTTTTACAAGTATCTCTGGAAATGAGCCCAAGATGATTAGGGAGATGGGAGCAAGGAAAGCTCTGGAGGGAAAGATGTGGGACAAGGAGAAGGGGGAGGAGAGGCAGATCTTGGGAAACAGAATCTGCCAAGAAAAAATAAGATTCATCAGTTTCAGTGGGAAGAGAACAGAGGCTTTTTAAGGTTGTAATGAAGTTTTAAAGTCTAACTTGGAAGGTCAAATTCTTCTCCCTTAAGAAGAAGTTTGAGAGATGTTCTTGTGCTCCTTGCCTGTGAAAAGCCCCTGGTGCTGAACTGGATACCTTGGTGTGGAAGTTAACAAAAGGTGGGATCAGTGTGTGGCCAGAGTAAGGTCTGTACAGCTAATATATACACAGAATAGGGTAATTGCCTCTAAGTGAGTCTCCAAATGGCCTCCTTTACTGTTCTTGTGTTTCAAAAGCTACCAAAGCTAGACCCTGCATTTATGAGTGTTGAGAGTAAGACACTGTTATTGGGAACTTGGGTGGTTTATTTTCTAATGCTTATACAATGGAAGAAAGTAGAACAGACCAGCAAATTAATGTAGCTTACATTACTAATTTTTATTATGTCATTATTAAGAATAGCATTTTAAGTTTTAGTAATGTCATCTTTTGTAATACCAAACTGGCTTCAATACAAGAGGAGCATCAGCACCATTAAATGGTTACCTTGAACAATCCCAGGGCATGGAGAAGACAAGACAAGCAATTTTTGGCAATTAGGAGGAAGTTCAGCAATAGCACAGGTTCAAGTCAGGGGTGGGAAATAGACCTGGAGGGGGTAAGCCAACACAGGCCATCATTGAAAAGCAAACATTAGGTCTGTGTGGTGCAATATGAGCTGTGGCTACGTGCTGGGTACAACGCAGAGGTAAAGTCAACACCATTGTGTGCTATTTATTTAATAGTGTTATGCTGAGAAGTATTCAGTGACAGGGAGATTTTTGTAACCCACTGCAGCTACAGGGCTTCCTGGGTGCTGTCTTTTAGGCTCAAAGATGGTGGGACTAGTCCTGCTCAGGGCTGAACAACATTCTGTGACTACAGGGCAAGGCAGAGCCAAGATGCCTGTCTACCCCAATTACTGCTACAGGGACTGAAATAAATGCTGGAGAGAGGAGAGGTGAGTGAGACCCTGAGAACAAGGAGAGAGGTAGGGTTTCTTGAGCTTTAAACCCACTGCCCACGGGTGGGGCAGATCTAGGGACTTCTGCACAGGAAAATTCTCTGCCACTGCTTGTTTCTAGCAAGTTAAAGACTTTGCAAACCTTTTTAGAATTAAGTGAATTTATGCCAAGCATGTACAACTTCAAATAGCAGCTAGTTGGTCAAGCAAGTGATGCCTAATCTTACGTTCTCTGTTGAGGGCCTCAGGAGCTTTGTTCTTGAAGGCACCTAATTTAGCAGGATGGTCTAGACTGAATTTGTAGGAGAGATTCAGTTAAAGCTTTTACATGCATATCTCCTAAGTGCCAGCCATAGAGATGTTCAGAGATGTGTTTCAGGGGTGGCCAGACTAGTGTGGAACCAGTCCAGGTATCCAGTTCTGGTGATCCATCATGGACCAGTCTCCACAAGTTTCTTTTCAGGGTTTAAATCATACCTTTGGTTTGTTTGAGAAATTCAAAGTTTTATTTTCATAATTACCTTTAGTTTTGGAGCTGCCCTTAGGGCTATTTGGAATCTACTGAAACATGCTGAGCTCTAAATCAAAGGTTTCTGTATTTCATGTCAAATGCACAGAAATCAAGTCTGAGGTTTCTGCTCCAATCATGTGGCAGTTCATTTTAATTTCCAAAACATACTGTATTTTCTTTTAAGAAACTGATAAGTTCTGTGTAATGCTGAGCTCAGAATATATAATTTCAGGCTGGATGTTTTTTCACATCAAAGCATGTGACTTCAGTTTCCAAAACATTTTTCCCCAAATACATTTTTCCAGTCTGCAAAATAACCCATGGGAAAATTGTACAAATCTCATCATGATGCTTGAAATTGTCATGATTTTCACATGTGACCAGTGACCATGCAAAGTAAAGAAAGGGTCTAATGTTACAGTATCTTTATGGTCAGTTTGTGTCATGATTTAAATGCTTGGTGTCTTTAGAGAAGTAATAATCTAGTCTTATGGCTGACCCAGTCCATCTCTTCACATACACCTAACCTCCAGTGTGCTTCAGTCAGTAGGTTTGTTTGAGGCTTTTTCCCTGATACTACCTCAAAACATTTTAAGGTATATATTTATAAGGCATCCTCCTTGCAAGGAAATTTTTCAGGAGGACTCTCCGGAATTTTTGATTCCCACATGCAGTCTGATTATTCCCATTCTTAATTCTTCCTGTTACTGCTGGTCATAGAGCTCATCTCTGTGATGGCACCCTTAAAATAAACTGTTATCAGGTTCATAAGTCAGTTGTTGATACACAGTGTAAGGGTTCATCCCTGTCCTCCTACTGGAGCTACTAAAATACCAAAGGGAATTCTTCCTGGACAAAAAATCAACCAAACAAAACAAAACTTAACTGGCTTCCGCCTATTAGAAATCTAAGCCTTCAGAATAAGTCCTTTACCCAAAGTGTAATGCTCCCAGTTGAAATCCAGGCATGATAAAAATGCTAGATTAAAAAAACAAACAAATAACATAAAAACCCCATTAAAACAAATAAACAAATAATGGGCTTTTCTTGCTGGAGGCTGTTACAGGGCAGAGCTGTAGAAATAGATCAATTCACTTAATGAAGGGCCTTTGGATTATAAATTTCTCTTAGCAGACAGCAGACTCTCTTTGTATTTCTGTATTAACAGGGTTTCTCCTAAGGAGCTGTGACCTTTAATCTCATTATGTATGGATTTGTGTATGTGAATGTGGCATACAAATTTGTTACTAAGATACTATTTGAAGCAAACATCCTAAGGCCTTCTAAGCTGGCAAGTTGATGCTGATTTCTGAGTCATCCCAGCCTAAAATATTATTTCGTATTTTTGCAACATTTTGGACTGTAGAGGGAACATCAGCCATCTTACCCAACTGATGCTATCAGGTGCTTTCCATTAGTTTCCTAATGTATGTCCTAGAGACAGCCAGACACACATCAGCCTGGATACAAATGCCACTGAAATTAAACGGGATTCATTTTATCAGAAAGGTGGATCAGCTCAGTTAACTACAGCAACTTATCTATAGCAGGATAAGGACTTGACAGGTTCTTTCAAGCTTGATGGAATTTGCATCACCTCATGTGTTGCTTTCCTCATCTTCCTTCTCCTTTCTTCTTCCCTGGATATTGCCATCTCTTCTTGGTTTATACAAACACATACTGGTACTGGCAGCTTTTTCTGCTGTGCTGGTTCAGTGGTGGGACTGGGCAGAGTTGTGGCCGATCCGGGCGTGGGCAGCTCAGAGACCATTCGTGAAATGGGCTGGGGGGCTCCAGCCTGTGCTGCAGTGTCTGGTGTCTTGTTAGTCCCTTGTTTCTAATTTATATAGTAGTGACTACTAATTAACAACCTGTTAGCTAGTTCTGAGAGTTATTCTGGAATGTGGCCTTTAGTAATAGGGGATTGATAAATGCCAGGGGATTCACTTCCTGTCCTGCACTCATTCCAAGAATCCTTTAACAGTGCACAATATCTCTTGGTGCTGCATAATATCTATTTCTGAATTCTAGCTGCAGCTGAGGCTTTCTTTTTTTGTCCTGCCAGAGCTGCTGAGATTGTTTCATTTGTCAGGGGAGTATGTTCAGAGAAGAAATACTAAAATATGTTGAATAAAAATATACTTAAAGTATTTCTACCCTGTCTGAAATATGCTTTCTCTAGATCTTGCAGAGTGTCTGTAGTTTAGCCAGCTGCAATATTAATGGCACTTAATGAAAAAGTGCCAGAGCCGTATAACTTCTATATAATTAATGAATTGTAGATACCACTCTCAGCACAAATAATTAGCAGGATTTATACTGCGTTCTCCTCACGAAGAATGAGTCACTTCTCCCACACTCAATGCATGCAGAAATTCTCAGGGAAAATGCAGCTGAGTACACTTAATTATTATAATTTCATTTAGCTATTTTTTGGGTTTGATGACAATGTCATCATAAATGAAATTTAGGACATTTCATACCTTCGTGACAGGAAGCTATCCTTGTAAATGGAGGACATGGCAGTTATAAATTAGCATAAATAATGAAGATTGTTTCCATGGACATTAATTTTTTGTAGAGCAAAAGTTTACTGAAGTGAAACTCTTAAACACATTTACAAGCAGAGGAGCTGACCTTCAGGAACTCACATGATTTCCAGCAACATCCCTGAGATAATGAAAGCAATGACAAAACTTGCCATTACAAGTCTTCTGAAGCTGGCGGGTGTTATCTCTGTGTAGCCATGCTCCCATATGTATGGCATAAGGCTACCTTCCCTTGTGTTCCAAAACTTTGCATCACTGAATAGTTCAGAGAAGTCACAGTCCTGAATTTTTTGTGTGGTAGATGATACTGTGGGGACTTTGGAAGCTCACGACTGTATCCAGTTGAACAAAAAGTACAACCCTTTGTGTGGCTGACTTTTAATAACAAAGTAAATAAGTAAATCTGGGGTAAATGATGGTGTAACACAGGTGACAACTTTAACAGGATCAATAAAGTAGAATCTAGGAAAGGAAGAGTCTGTGTGGGCTGAGATCCTTGTTCTGCTGCAATGAAATAGGTCAATTCCTCCAGCCTAAGGTGCTCCTGATGCCTCATCTTAACTTGTCCTAGGTGTGTCTGAGGCAGGTTGTCTGTCCTGAGCTGTGTGTGCCCATTCTCTCTGGGTACCAATGAAAGCACTATGGAGGAGTTTGTGCAGCTCAGTTGGATTTATCTCTTTTGCTGTCTCACTGGTATGGTTAAAGGAGAGGTTGGAAACTATGAATAGAATCCTTATTTCAAATAAGGTCCAAAAGTTTGTGTTTTCACAACCGTGTCTTTTCAGAGAAGAGAGCTGAGCTAAGTCAGAATAAAAGCAATTGTTGGATTTTTGGAAGGGATTAGGTGGCACAGGGAAAGGGTGGCACTTGTGTTGCAAGTGGGTAGATCCAGCCCATGGGTGCCATATGTTTTGAAATCCTTGCGGTCTGGATAGTGACCAGCCAGAGTTTTCAGCCTGAGGCTTCCAGCGCCACCCCACTGAGGAAGGCTTTCCTGCTGCTGTGGAGCCCAAAAAGTGCCTGAGCACACTGAAGTCCCTCTGTCACTCACCAACATAAATGCAATTAAAGCAGCTTTGCAGCAGAGTGTTTGCAAAGAGAACTGGAGGTCACTGCTGCCTATACCCTGCTTCTCTGCAGGCTGCTGTTTTGATACATTTCTGTATCATGAAACTACACCAAAATTCATGTTTGAACTGCAGATTTTCTCCAGACAAATTCTGAGCTGATGAGCTCTGCAGAGGCAGGAGCCTGGCCTGTGCAGAAGTGTCAGCATTGACTGCTGGATGCAAAATGGGATCTGAAATACAGGGGTCTGGAAAGGCAGAAAGTTTGTGTTATGTGGCCTTTCTGTTCCTATAATTAGGATATTATTACAGTTGAGCTCTTTCTTTCATAATACACTCCTGTGATGACTCCCAAACATACTCCTTCAGAGATGGTCTGCAGCCAGTTACCCAGATAATGAAGAAGGGCAGGGAGAGGGAGGGGGAAGATTACCCACAGCTAATGTGAAACATGTGCCAGTGAGACAGTGACTAGTCAGTGTGTCCATCTTTTAACATGCAGAAAATGCATCTCCTTAGAACCACAGATAACTGGGGCTCCTGGAAGCCGTAAGCAGGTGGGAGTCTGTGTTCTGGCTGTGACACAGCCAAAGCTGTAGGGAAAAGACAGAATGGGTCAATCCATGGCTCAGGTAATCCATCTATGGATAATCAAACACTATGTCTGACATTATTTGACAGTTCTCCTTGTTAAAGTATCCATTGCCAGTCTGACATGATCAAATTCCTGCCACTTACATTGATATTTCTCTTTATTCTAATTAGTAACTGGACTTGGAGTGGACCTTAAGATCAGCTGAGCTATATAATGTAATATATAATGTAGCTTTTTTACATAAAATACAGGAAGTGGAAAGACTGTACAAAACTGCAGAGTGCATGGCAATACAGCTCAGTCATATTTTGAAATTTACTTGACTTCAGTGAAAAAGGCTTATTTTCCTCTGGGTAGAGACATTCTTCTGCTGTGACATAATCTCACATTTTATCTTCCATCTCCTTTATTGTTTCTGGAGAAAATATAGAGAGAAGGATAAAATACCCTCTGGTGACCCCTACACCTCCAGACTTCTTACTGCCTCGTGTCTTTTGTGACAGGTAACTTTCTAATGAGTGTTGCTGGAGGAGTTTCATAGTTCTTGTTAAAATGATTTGTTGGCTTTAGGACTTTAATTTGCAAGATGGAATCCCTTACCGTTGAGAAGATGCAAACCCTTCAAGTGGCACTTAGCATTACCTTCAGGATTAGGCCCTTCCTGATTCATCCAGCACTGCTGATGCTTGTGGAAGTTTTACCCTGTATTCAAACCTGATTAGGCCTGAGGACTGTGGTCCTTTCATCTTCTGGGCAGTTAAGATGCTTTTGACCTTCCATAGGATCTGCAGACACTGTGATGGAGGGTGAGCTTCATGCCACACATGGTGGGAGCTTTACCCTGAAGTGCTGGCAGTCTTAAGTTGAGATTTGGTGCAATGAGTGGAAGTAATAAGCAAAATTTGGGAATAGACACAGTGAAGGTCAAGGCAGCGAGATCAAGCGTTGCTCTGAGTTGGCCGGTGAAGGTCCTGATGGGTGCACTGATTAAATAGTGAGTCACTGGCTGGAGGCTGGAAGTAAGAAGTGAGGCATTAGAAGGATGTGGCTGTGGGGAGACCTGGAGAGCAAACATTAGGAGGACACTTCATGCCAAGAGGACTAGAATAGCTTGTCCACTAGCTTAATTGTTTTAGGCATCTAAAACACACTTGGTAAATCACTAACAAGAATGCCCTAAAGAACAATGTTGTATCAGTTATCTTCCTGATCATTTGACTGGTTTGATTTTTATTTATACTAGACAAAATAGGGTTATTTGTGATGTTTCATCTTTAATTTAGACATCCATTTAATTTGGAAGTTTTCCATGTGATGCCAGTGAGACTGTCAGATTGTAGTCATGACTTATAACCAAACTTCTTTCTTGCTCCATGTTGCTGACCGCAGCTTTGGTTATGAAATGTGAAAGAATGTTAAAATCCAGTGTATTTTTCTCTGTGGACTTTGTTTATTTTTATTTTTAACAGTTTGATTGGACAATGAAAAATGTCAGTGATGCCAATTGCAAGTCTTTAGGTACAAGTTTGCCTTTCAGCCATTGCGTGGGAGTGATTATTTGCTTTTAAAAACAGACAGCTGTGGATTTTTAGCTCCTTTTTCTTAATAATCTCTGGGAAAATATGGCTTTACATAAAAGCCTACTGTATGAAAAGGTAAAACCATGGCCAGGATGGGATGACGACATCTTTTCCGTGTGTTGCTAACTTTTTCAGAGAGCAGTAGCAACAAGCTGAGCAAAGGTTGGAAGCAGCATTGTTGCTTCTGTTTCCCTTGAATTCCTTTCATCAGTCCAGTGACTACATGAGTCCTGATGACATTTCTGGGTCACATGTGCCAGAAAGATGGGCTATATGGAGATACACGGCATGGAAACTATTCTAGCTTGAGACCAGTTACGTATACAGGTTTCACACGTGCTGTAAATGTGTATATTCCTCACATAGACTTTATTAATAGCACAAGACTGAGACAGGGAGAGCCAGTTACATTGCTCCTTATGTAAGTAAAGCAACAGAAATATTATCTTTCTTGTTCCTTATTGTATTAAAATTACAAATGGCTTATTAGAATCACAGAATGGCTTGGATTGGAAGAGACCTTAAATATCATCCAGTTCCATGCCCCTGCCATGGTCAGGGACACCTTCTACTATCCCAGGTAGCTCCAAACCCTGTCCAGCCTGGCCTTGAACATTTCTAGGAATGGGGTATCCACAGCTCCTCTGGGTAGAGAGTACCAGGCCCTCACCACCCTCAGAGTAAAGAATTTATTCCTAATATATAATCGAAGTCTCTTCTCTTTCAGTTTATTACCCTATAAGGCAGCTTAGACCAGAACATGAGCCTTTTAGGAAATGCAGAGCAGCACAAGTCAGAGCACAGATTACCCAAGCCCAGCTGGGGGGCTGCAGGAGAGGAGCAAAGGCACGAGGGTGCAGCATCCACAGCTGGAGAAAGAATAGGAGGCCCAAATGAGTATTAAAAAAGCCAGACTCCTGCATGACCAAACTGAACGCTTGTTTTGTTTTTGGTCCAGGGGAAACTTTGCAATGGAAGAGTTAGATGGTTTTCTTCCTTGGCTCTGCCATCAAAGGGGTGCTGCCACTGTTCCCAGCCAACTTTCTCCCATTCAATGGTATCTAGATTTCTCTCTGCAGGATATTGCTCTGGTTAGGAGATTAGAGGGAAAAATGCTGAAACTGTAAGTTGTCTTTATTTGGATTTTTTCAAGATCATCAGTCACTTCCACTGCAATTCTTTCAGCTAGTGGTAGTAGCAAGCTGCTGCCCTGGTACATGGATTAAATAGAGTTGGACACACAAACTGGAGTGGTTGAAGATTGCATGTCCAATTCTCTGGGTTCCCACTAACAGGAAAAACTGAGAAATGTGTCTAGAGAAATTGATCCAAGTATTCATGTCCTTCAGATACTGCATAAAACCACCTGGATGGAAAGAGCTTTCATTAATGACCCTCCTGTATTAATCACAACCAATTAATTTAATATTCAGCAATATGGAGCAGTATGGAAAGGTTAACCCAATTTGACACCTGTGATGAGTATGAACTAAATGTCGAATTCCCAAATAATCATAGCCTGGGCTATGCTTTAAATTCCTATTTATAGCTGTAAAAAGGGATACTCTGACACTCTTCAGTGACATGGCAAGTCCAGATGAAAACACAGACATCAGGTGCTGACTATTGGGTAAATTATGCAAATTAAAAATGAGAGATATTTTACAATACAGGAGGGTGGGTGAATTGTGTCTGCTAATGAAATTATTACACAAATTATGTAACAATTCACACATTTTCATTTGAAGAACAAGTAAAAATTCTTCAAACATGGGGGGCAAGGGGCTTCAAACCATCTTCAGAAGAAGAGTGGTCTCCCATTCGACGTCTTTTATATTAATGGAACATCCAGATAATGTGCTCCTAAATGCAGGCAAGGAAAGGAATACCAGCAAAATGATAGAGCTGACAACTAGGAATCTGGGTCAGAATTTCTCTCTCTGTACCTAATATGCATTTTGATCTTGGTAACTTTCTGGTTTTCAAGTCTCAGTTTAACCATGTATTAAAACAGATAAACCAAAATGTATCCTGTGAGGATACTGTAAAAGTTAGAGAGTTTGGAGGGGAGAGATGCTGAGTGTAGTGTTATTTGAGCTGTATTTTTACAGGTCCACTCTCTCCGAAGAAAATATGTATCATATGTAAAATACAAAACATTCTTCCATGTCCTTAGGTTCAAATGATGGAATTAGATGAGAAAAACTGTATTTAAGTGCTAAGTATGATACACCAATAGGACTATTTGCACTGCAAGTGAATTTCAAAGAATTCATCATAAATGTGCTAGGCCTGTATGGTTTTCTATCACATTTATGAGGATGATTTACCTCCTGTAATCAAAGTTACCCACATTAGTGGTTAAGAATATTTACTAACCTGTAGGGAAGAAATCAGTTTTAAATTCCACTGATTTCTTTTCATCTGTGTCTCAATTAAACACTCCACATTAAATTCCTGAAATTTCTGTACTGCTACTTGTAATGGGTCAGAAATGTCAGGGTATCCTTGAAGTGGAGCACTCTTCTCCAAGACACTCTGCATAGCTTAATTAGCGCATTTATTTCTTTCCTTGTGCCTTCTCTAAGGGCTTTCATTATGTCAGATGCTTCCAGTTATTAGAAATCAGAGCCAGAAGTCAACTGATAAGCTACTGATCACTCAAGCTAAATGTAATTTAATGCAACCATTATCTGAGCAGTTTGCAAAGCCCCTCTGGGGACTGCATGTGCAGGGATGCTCCAGGATGGACGTCCCTGCAGACTCTGTGAAGTGCAGCACAGACACACATTCATTAAAGGACCTGGTCCTTTAATGGCCCAAAGTCATCACTATGGTACTTTCTTTTATTCTACTGTAGCAAGAAATCAAGCAAAGAAGCTTTAAAAGTGTCAAAAATTAGATGTTTGTCTTGTTGGTGTGTAGCTGGGGTTTTTTCCCAACAGGCAGTGAGGGACCTTCCCAATATTTTCAAGTAGCTTTGCTGCCTGCAAGCCCCAGCCTTGGCTGTATAATTGCCATAGCTGGGCAGTGTGGGAAATGGTCCTCATTTTAAGTCCTGGAGCCAGATCATGTCTCAGAGGCTCTGGCTGAATGTTTTTTGTCCGAGGTAACTGACTCAGCAGAACTAGTTCTGATTCTGGCTAATGATACGTCATTAATATACGAGTCCTCTAAAATGTTTGCCTATGAATTGTGAGACTTTGACCCTGAGATATCAGAAATCATTCCAGTTAGACTAAACACACATAATTCACATAGTTCAGTGTACAGTGAGGTCTCTCACCAACTCTTTTCTGATCATAGCCATTACATGAATGACAGCATGTGCATGTCGTACTGGGCTTTTCCAATTGGCCTTTATTCAGTACCAATCTGATAATGGGATGAAAAGTGGACTTGAGGAATGCAGTTCAAAGGACTTGCACTATTGAACCTGCGTACCAAGCCCAGCTATATGGGTTGTAGTAATGACTTGTGACGATATCATAAACTGGAGACAGCCCACACAGGGCCATGAAACAGAAGATATATAGCCCACAGGTGGGACAGCGAGGAGGAGGAGCCAGGCAAGGGGCACGTAGAGAGCGGGAGGATGCCAAAGGATGCCATAGCAAACAACACTCATGGCAATACTATTCTGACAACAGTTTCTTCCTCTGCTTCCCTGTAGAAGTCTTGCTAAGTTAAAATTCTTATTTTGGTTGTCTCTGCTCGTGAAAAGACTGTGGTTACATTTTTAAAGACCTGATGCCGAAGTTGCTCCCAAATTCTGAAATGCTAAAGGGGCAAGGAATCACTTAAGTAAAAAATCTATCCAGATTGCTGGATCTTTTTCTATTAGGAAGTATGAGAGTGCTGATACAAAGTAACATACAATGAAATTGGTCCTGGTTTATTGCCATATTTCATGCAGACACTGAAATACAGAAGCTTTCTGAAGAACAGGCTCATGTCTCACGTGGTGTTTGTTGGTGTATTTTACCCTGCATGTTAACAGTGCAGTAAAACATTATTGTTGGCTGATGTCTTATTAAAAAAAAAAACTACCTTCTTCAAAAAAACTTTTTATTCCCTATCTGGGATGCTGTAGACTAACCCTTTTTGTTAAGGCAAACTTGATAACCACATGCATTAATTCAGACTCAAAGACACTTGACCACCTCTCTGTCTGTATTGTCTGGTCACAGCAGTTTTTCTTTTATCAGATCCACTGTACATGCTGCAGGGCCCTCAAAGGTTACTGTGGTTTTAAATGCTCAGCTTTTGATTAAGAAAATCAGTGCAGGTGAATGAACAGTGTGTGTAGAGGGCAGCCAACGAGGCTGGGATGTACTGCAGTATCTCGGGAAGGAGCAGCCAGATCTGGGATGCAGCACACTGGGTGGTGAACTTTCTTTGTTCCTAGAATACTTCTTGAGACTTCAGATATCGTGATTTGTAAGGGTATTCCTACTTTAGCCAGCAGGCTGATCAAGAAAAAAAAAAATTATAGGTAATGCACTTCTTTTCTTTTAGAGACAAAATGCTGTGTAACTATGAGCACATCTTTCCTAATAATCTAGTTGTTCACATTTCACATAAGCTCCTCCTGGACTGCCTATAGCAATATGCAACACTTCTCAGCTTCTCTGATTTTGGGGATTTCAAAGGCCTTCCTGGCTCTAATGAAGGAGAAGGGCATTGTATGGACTTTCCGTAAGGTTCAACTCCAGGCAGAAAAAGCAGGGAACGACTTGTTCCATCACCTTCATTTAATATGTTGACAAACCAAGGCTTAGACAAGGCAAGTGTTTTGACCTAGTTTACCCAGAGAGCAGTAAGGAAGTAAGCTAGAAAATACCTAGGAAATTACCCAGGGAATTCTCCAACAAGGCAATTAAATCCAAACAAGTCCTTTTGCTATGAACTCTCTGCAGTGCCCTCCACTTCTGTTGGCTTTGCACAGAGCTGACTTTGTCACTTAGTGCTTTTTGGAATTAACAGTTTTTAAAATGTCCCTTTTGGTGAGTCAAAGCAGAGGAAAGGTAATTGGTCACATGCTGTGAGTGCTTCAGATGGGCTCTGGATGCCGTCTCAGGCAGCACATGACCTGACATGCTGAGTGGGTGAAGGGTGGGTGCGGTTCTGCCAGGGGTGCCTGGGCTTGTTGGGAGGATTGTTGCCATTCCTACTTACTTTTCTCCCTGTGGTCTTTCTGAAACAACACAGGCTCTTAGCAAGGGTTATGCGATGTAATTCATTTAGGGGGAAAAACTTCCTCATAAAGTCTGTGATGCTATTCTCTTTGAGACAAGACTAAGTGAGGAGGTGGGCAGGTGAGCTGAAAATTCTGTGGGACACTGTCATCCGTCCTGCAATCAAAGGTTCAAACAAATCTTCCACTGGAAGGCCCTGAGACTCATCTATGTTCAAAAGCACAGACACTGTAGCAGCCTGCAGTGCCCTGGGCTGGCTGTGCACAGGCTACAGGGTTGGCATGGCAACACCAGCTTCCAGTGGGTGTAGGAGCATCCCTGAATCACAGCTCTACCTGCCATCCCATTGCACCTCCCGAGTGCTGAAGGGGAGTGTCATGGGAGCCAGAAAAAGGCTTTCTCTCCCAAAAATAACTACTGAGAATAGGGAATACTTATCTGACAGGGCCTGCTATTGAAAAACGGATCTTGGTTCATATAAGCAGGAAAAAGACATTGAGGCTTATTTGTATTTCTGCCCCTGAGCACAAAGGGGCTGGAAAGCAGGCGGATCCCACCGATTGTGTGCTCCTCCTGTTTGGAGATATAATCAGCATCCACATACTGTGCCACAGCCTTTCCTCATCTCTAGGGATTGGTTTGAGGCTGGGAATGATGTGTGGGGATAGACCACCTCCAGTGTAGAGGTGAAGACTCCAGCACTGGGGTGGGGGACGGCTGGTCCCTGATGCAGAGTCTCTCCCCATCATCTGACATGGAGCACACGCTGCTGGAAGCAACATTTGGGAGGCATGGAAGAAAACACAGGGTCACCCCATTCACTGAATCCCAACTTACCAACTGGAGAAAAAGCCTCTGTGTAAACAGCACAAATGAAATGGATGTTTCACTCTGCTACTGATAAGTTTATCAGCAAATCCAGTGTGCACTGTGGACCCCAAGGAAAATACAAAGAAAATGTGTTAAAGAAAGAGATGTGGAGGGTCCTCAGCTAACCTCTAGGTTACCACACCCTGGGGACCAGGGTGCTCTGCTCTGTGCTCTGGCATATGTCAGTAATTGCTCAGCCAACGTGACTCCAAGGCTGGGGCTTTGTCATTTTTAACCACAAGGTCCAGTCTTTCCTGGGCTTCAGCTGTTGTAAGTGCTATTGAGATGAATGAACCAGGACTATGCAGAGGTGCTAGGGAAGATGGAAGCATGGCAGGGAACACAACTGATGCTGGGCACTATCATGGAAGGCCCTGCTGGACCTTGGGTGAGAGGTGCAGCTGTGGCCTCTCCAGCTGGTATTGTCTGTGAATAGACCATTGTCCTCTGCAAGAAAGCAAAGAGAAAACTCTCTCTTCTGCTTCCTTGACTGTGGCACTGAGCTGTACTGCCTCACCAAGGGCTCGGCACCAGCTCAGAGGTCTCACAGCTCTAAAATGCCTCACCCACGTTGCCTCAAATGCCTGCCCTGGTGTCCTGTTACAGACGGATCATTTTGGCTGACTGGATTTTGTTCCCTGCAAGTGAGTGGCTGGGAAGGAGGTGTGTTTCACAGAGCTTATAATAGAACTCTTGCTTTGACCTCCATGACCGAGAGATTAACGCCATTCCACAATGATATGGTGCGTGTTTTTTAAGGGTCCAAAGGCAATTCCTGTTTACAGAGCAGGTCTGGAAGAGCCTCATAACATTCAGGCTGGGGCAGTGGCTGTGCAATTCCTCCCCTATCATTACTCTTTCAGGTGGACTTATACCCTGCTGAGGAAGAACTTGAAACACCCTGTGGATGGCTGAGCCAAGCCGTTGGCGTTGTGCAAAATCTCACTGCCTGTCTCTGAGACAAGAGAATGAGGAAATTCCTGTACCTATCCCTTCTCATTGAAGGAAATCACTTCAGAGCTTCTTTGGGGTAATTCTTTCTGGGTTTGGATTTTCAAAATTTCTTTTAGGAACTATTTTGATGAGATCCAGAGAAAGGTTGCCAGTACTTATGGAAAATTTGTCATTGACAGTAAGGATGCATTTGCAGTATCCTCGGACTTCCTTCAGTCATTCAGCTCTGCAGACACAGTCTTAAATGCTGTGATCTATTGAGGTCCAACCTGCTAATCCTAATTATGTGCTCATGCCCAGCATCTTTACCCTGAATGGGCACTGAGAGCTGGGCCTGTGGTACTGCTCCCACCATGCCCACTTTTCCAATAACTATAACAGGCTGAAAGCACTCTGAACAGGAAAAGTTGCCATCTCCTAATAGCATCAACCCTTGTGTTTTCAGTTACATTTCCAGAAACCAGAGCATACAAGATCTCCTTTCTGGGTAAATGTATTCTCATGTCCATGAGGAGCTTGATGCAAGTCAACCATCTAAGCCTTTGTGAGCCAGTGGTGGGTCAGAAGTGGCAGGAGCCTGGAGTCCACTGTCTAATGTATTCCCTGGCACAGTCCTAAAGAGAAAATTTGTTATGTGTCTTTAGTTACGCACTGACTTATTGTCATGGCCCAAAATTTAAGGTCCTTTTTGGAAAAAGTGGCCTTTAATAAGCTCTCATGTTCACTTGTAAGATGTAGACTGACACCACGACCCATGGATGCTCCTCTAGGTGGGACATATTTAGCTTGTTGTTAACTATGACCTTATGGAAGGAGAGTCATGTTCATACACTGGCAGGGAACTGCTAAAACTAGAGTCAGAGGTGGGGATTTTAGTTGGTTTTGGAAAATTAAATTCAGATTTTTATGTGCCAGCAGCACTGAAATGAGAATATATAGATGAATGTCGAAGTCCACCATTTAGGATATTAACAATACAGAGCTCTTCTTGAAGGAAAGGGTGAGGCACACTGAGTACATGCAAAGCTGTATTTACTCCAGAAGGATCATGCTGTGAGGTGATGACATGCCTTCCTTCCCCTCTCTACTTCTCATTTTCTCTCTGTATCAAGGGTCCCTGACCTTGGAAATTATTTACTTCTCTACAAACCATGACTCTCCTTTCTTCTCTCTCGTGGTCTCTTTTTGCGCAAAGCTTTTGGTGTGTTTCAGCCAGTTGACTTCACCCTCTCTGACCAATGCACACAAGAAGTGACAGTGCATATCCCTGCTGCCTTTACTGCCACCAGCCATATCCCACTACAGCTGGTGTCTGCTGGGCTGGGATTTCCTGAGGGCTCCTGCAGCAGAGCAGGTTACAGACCGATTGAGACATGTTTGGTGGCTCAGCCATGTTTGCCACAAGGGGGGGTGAAGAAGAGAAGCTGTCTGTGGAAATTTACTGACTCTGAAGACCTCATGACTCCTTGCTAAATATGAAAATTCCCAGTATAATAAGAATAATTGTTTCTAAACCACCTGTGCAGCCTTTTATTATTTACCTGAATATTACAGGGTCAGAGGTATTTTTTTTGTCAGTGACACCAGTCCATCATTTGCCGTAGGGGTGAAAGTTAATGAATTCATTAGTGAAGGGATTAGTTTCTAGGACTTCCACAGAGATGTTGAATATAAATTTTTTTTTTCAACAAATTAGCACGTAGTGTGCCATCTCTTGTGAAATATGTGCCCCTTAGGAGTATGAGTGGGAGCAAGTAAGGTTGTAAGGAATCTTTCTGCAGCTTCTGTTTTCAAACAGTGATTTGCAAAGAAGCCATTTTCTTGTCTTCTTTATTTCAAAGGTTAATATGTGCGAAGCTCTTTAAATCATCTCAGGTGGATCAGGGTTATGACTAAGAGATAAGGAGGGATTTGTCTGTCCGACAAATGTCCCCTCTGCTTATAGAGAAGGTTGGTATGTTCAGAAGTGGCAAAATACTGCTGAGTGCAAAATGCAGGGCATAGTGTAAACTGGAGTTCTGACAGTTCACGGGCTGAGCAAAACCCCTTGAAATGCAAGATGCTGTGAGGCCCAGCTTTGTGTCCGGCACAAGAAAAGCCTCCAGTGATGTCTCCAAGAAAAGTGATCAGTCTCCAGCCCGCAAAAGATCAATGTAATGCCTACTACAAAGCTGATAGGAATTTTAGTGTTAGGACAACTAATGTCCTTAGTCATTTTTATACCGGATCATATCATCTACCCATCAGAATTAATGCTGCTTATTTAAAAAATTGAGTGAGGGAGAAGGGAATAAGCCAGGAGAAACCAGAGAAAAATGCCCTGAGTCTCTCTTGTGCCTCCAGGCAGGGCACAAAGTTAATCTGCAGTAATGTAATTTCTAAGCAAGTTATAGCTAGAAGTAAAAACTGCAATGGTGATCAGAGATGACCAATGCAGTCAACTCAAGCACAGCTAAAGGCAACGGTTTCATAGCCTGCAAAGCTCATCCAGTGCACAGTGCAAGGCCCTGGTAACTGCCTGCAGTGCTGTACAGGCTAGGTTGGCTTTAATATTTTATAGATAATGCTCAGTAAAGACAATAGACTGCAGCTGAAGTCATGTGGATGGGGATCTGTGTACTTAGGGTTTTAGCACTGGAGATGAAGGGACAGGGTAAGAAGCTGTATATGTTCCTCATGGTGTTCCCTATAGTGGGTCCAGTTTCTAAGCTGGGACTCTATTGCATTAAAATCATAAATCAAACACTAACAAAACTCTAGCAATTTAGGGCAGGAATAAGATACTTGCAGGTGGATAATTAGCTAGCTGGGTAACAATGATGATGTGTTCTTTGCAGCCAAAATTTCGATTTGGTACACTTCGTGTAAGACAAAATGTCTTGAGATTTGACATATTGAAAATTCTCTGCATCTGTCCAGGACAGGGTAAAGAAGATAAATCCCAAAGACCCAAAGAAAATTCATAAAACACTTGAGATCAGAAAATGAAACCAACGGAGAAAAGCAGATGCATTAAAGGCAGCAGGACTGCGGATTGCACGTCACATAAAATGAATGCAGTTCATCACACTAAATTGTTCATGCCCAGACCATACATGTTCAGTTCTTGACAAAGTAATCTCTTTACAAAGCTCCATAATGCAGCAGAGTCAGCTAAGAACGAGTTATAAACAAAGACGCTATTCAGCTGTCAAAGCAATTTTCAGCTATATTAAAGCAGAATGGGATAGAAGGGGTTCTGCTGAGCCTTCTGCTGTCCCGGGGAGCCGGTGGCTGTGCATGTGTGTGCCTCGTGTGACACGGGGACAGCGCGTGCGTGCAGGGCCAGCCACCCACGCTCGCACGTGCTCACACACGTGTGGGGCCATCGCCCGTTGCCTTCCCCAGCTCGTGGCAGAAACTGCACAGCGCTTATTTAAACCCTGGTTTTGGTCTGCATGTGGGGATGTCACAGAGTTCTGTCCATTCCGATGATGTGTTTTGTTCCCATAGAAACCAGTGTACTTTGGAGGGGGAAAAGCAGAAGGAGACTGAGGAAAGCAGAAAAATGAGGCAGAGCAGACGTGTGTGGTGTGAATAGATTGTTTAGGTGGTGGGGCTCTTCATAAAGTGGCTAAAGACTGAAGGCAGTGAGCTGCCTTATTTATTTACGGCCATGTCACTCAAGAATAATTCGAATCCTTTCAAACGTACGTCAATTAAATGAACACAGCATCCTATTTCTTCGTGTGCACTATCCCCCACCAGATAGGCTGTGTCAGTGACTGCAGGGGCCAGGTTTCCAGGGTGCTTTCTGCTGACACGACTTTGATGTTTGCTGTGTCTCTGGTGTCATTAGCAGGTGTTTCCTATCTTCATCCCCAAACTTAGGAAAGAGGCAGGGCCTGGGAACCTACTGATTTCAACTAAGGTTCAATGAAATACCTGTCAAGTCTATCATAAAAAAAGCTGTGCATGATCTGAACCTCTCAAGAGGTAGGCAGGGCAGGGAGAGGCATGCTGGAGCTATTCTGATTTTTTCTGTGCCTTAAACCAGCCAACTTGCCATTGAATCATTTAATAACTAATTAAAAGTCCTGGATAAAACACCCTGTCTACAGCTTTCTGGCAAACATCCCAATGACTTCAGGAGAGCCAAGATTTTACCCTTTCCTTGACTGCAGACCTTGTTTGTTGTCACTTCTTTTTCTTTAGCTGTTCTATGTGGTTTAAGCCAGATTTTTTTTCTCTTAGATGTGTGGGGTTTTTTTCCTTTTGTCAAATATTCTCACTTCAGCTCCAGAGCATAGACTCAACACGATGGACCCCAAGAGGTAGTCCACGATCAGGTAGCTGTGTTTTGCCCATTTCCTTTTCTGCTGTGATCTAGGAGATGACAAGGAGTAGATGAGAGGGCAGTAGGATTTTCAGCAGCTAAAGGCCACCTCGAGCATTTGTGTGCAGGCATCAACTTGCAAGTCCTTGTTGCCAGAGCTATGTGGTGCTTACAGAGGTCCCTCAGATGGTATCTGACCAGCTGGAAAATGGATGGACCACTGCAGCCTAGAGCATCAGCTGTTTCACCACCCAGGGTTGAATGCCAGTACATGTGTATCCTATATGGATATGTATCCTATATGGATATGTATCCTATATGTGGTAACAGAATGATGCTCCCATTCTGTCTGTGCGTGTTCTTTGATACATGGTTCTTTGTCGTCCCCTTTTGTGTTTACCACTTGTACCCTCTGTAGTTTTGCTTTCAAGGTCTTTCTTAGAAGAGACCTTTGCCATTTTTGCCTGGAGCTGAATAACCCCAAGATGCACCTCTGCTGCCTGCTTGCTTAAAGGTAGGGATGTGCCAATAAACCCTGCTTCCCAGGGGCTTTTTGGCAGAGCATGCTCAAATTTCTGCTGTGTTCTTCATGAGAAGTTGCTCTTGGTCACACATTGCCCATGTATAAGGGACCTGAGCCAACAAAAATTGCCAGGAGTTAATGCATTCCTCAAAGTTTAGGGCACCAGAGTATGAAATGACAGCAAATACCCTAAGCCCTCACCAACACATCAGGTGGGAAAACCCTGTGGTATTGGTATGATTCAAGCCCATGCTGTTTAACTTATTCTTGTGTACCTAAAGCCATGACACCTAACAGCACTGATAGCTGAGAGTCTCATTTGTTGGTTTATTGACAAATTATAAGAATAAAAAGACACTATGTGAAGGGAGATAGGATTTTGTTGAACAGCTCTAATCTTAGTTGTTTTTCTAAGCTTTAAACTTTGAATTTTACAAGTCATATGTTAAGCACTCTGCTTTACTCCTTTGTATCCAGACAGAAACAGATTGTAAAAAATGTGCTTTGTGGGTGATGTAGAATTCTTCTCTTCTGCGGAATACGTCAGGAAGGATGTTTGCTATATGAGATCCTTGCAGATCTTTAGATGCTCTCAGATGTTCATTCTCTTGACCTTTTCATTGCTAACATTTATTCTTCTTTTAATGGTAAGCCCTCAGAACAATGCAGAGGGTTCAGTTCAAACTCCAGGCAAATCTTACATCACTCCGGGCTTTCAACAGGGCTCCACACAGAACTCAGCAAGATTTCATTGAGACTTTTCTGTAGTGTTGGTTATAGTTCTCTAGGGGGTACAGGGAAAATTACTTTGGGCTTTAATGTTCTGTATTCATTAATCTGTGATTTGTTTGTTCCAGAGGCTGGTTATTATCTTTGATACTGTGTCATTCTGCAAAGCAGCACTGGGTACCAGAGAGTGACAGAGCATCTCTCGTGCTACTGCTGATTCATGGCATGCATTTCTGCAGAGTGATGAAATACCTTGGTCACATCAAGACAGCTCATTTCTAGACAGTAGCTAATATCTAAATAACAGATGTTATGTGACAAGCTTGAAGGCCAGAAGATAATGTTCAGGGGTGATGTCTGTACTCAAAACCAGAATCTGCTGGAAGCCAATGTAACTTTACGTGTGAGTGTGGAGAATATGCGTGACTGTAAATTCGGGAATGGGCTGTTATTCAAGTACAAGGTTGAACAAGAAAGGTTAAAAAAACTTTTTTAAAAAATGCCTCTGAAGTCCAAGTGTACTGTTTATCATCTTGTTGTACCAAAACAGAACCTGTGATGTACTTTGACTTGGGATTTTCCAGAGTCATCAGTGTGGTGTTGGTTTTCATCCTTTCTCATCTTGCTGTTTTCTGACTTCCCTTTCAGGCTCTGAAATTTTTGTCCTGAATTTCTTCTTTTGCTTTTAATTAAATAAAAATATTAGTGTTTTGTCCACAGAGTCTACTCCTACACTAGAGAACTTAAAATTCCCAGGTGAGAGTCAGCAGGAGATTATGATAGTTAGTCTAATTTCCTTAGAAATGTCATAGCTGAAGTATTTATAATAACAAGGCTTTGTTCCTGGAACTACTGAATGCCACAACTCTGAAACAGGTAACTGAACAAGCAAGTTCTGGAAATATTTCCTAGAGAGAAACATAGGAGGAAGAAGAGGAACAGGGGAACACCAGCAATGTAATCATATAACTGAGCAGGCAACGTTCAGCAAAAGAATTTCCTTGTCAAGTGTAGTGTTCTTTCTTTTGACAAATTGCTTGTGTAGAAACTGAAGTTTTTCAGTCCCTGCACTGTTCCAAATTCTGAGGTTTTGGTTCACTTGATGTGGTTATTTTTTTGACATCACTTAGGGGTGATGAGTCGGTGTTCGTGTGGTGTGATTGGTCAGCTCGGTCATGCTTAATGACTTAAGGCTTGTAAACTGCATTCAACTCAGACAAATATTGTTTGGTTGCTGGAAAAGAGACTGCCACATTACTCAGGGAAATTTACTTCTAATCAAAAGGTTTTGCCATGGTAGGAATCAACAAAATTCAAATGGCGCATGATTCTTCTGCTTATTTGCAATGACAGCCATAAGAAAATTTTGGTCACATGCTATTCCCAAAAGTAACTAAAATTGGATTCAAGGGAAGTTCTACCTGATAATAATCTAACACATTCCCAATATTTTCTCACTGTTTCTCTACCACTTATCATTTCTCCCTTCTTTTCTTTTATTCCCTTCTACTTTTTCTTAGGTTTGTGTTTTAATGATACCTAGTTTGATCCCAGAACTCATCTTTGAATTTATAGTAGTACACTGATGAATCTACATATACAGGTGTAGATATTTAAAGTGGTTTCTTTTCTATGGAGGTTGACTTCTTTTACAAAGCAAGAGAGCAAACCTAGTTACAGACATTGCAAGCACACATGTGACCAGTCTATTGGTGCATTTGCACCAAGAGACCTGATCATATAACTCATGCTGTGAAACATTACTTGACGCCTGGCCTCATTTCTTACTGGGTAATAGTTGCTTATGTCATTATGGTGTGATATTTCCCTTTTGTTAAGAGAATTTAGAGTATATTCATTGATTGGTTTTGTTCTGGTTTTCCATAATATCTTTATCACTGAGTAGGTTTCATCTTCAAAAACCTGGTGCCCTCTCCCATGATGTTACCTCTGGAATATCTGGCAGCTGGATTAAAAGCAGGTCACAGTACAGCTTGTTCTGTCTGAACGTTGTAAACAGCTGTTGGGAGAAGTTCCCCTGAATACACAAAACCGTTGAGTTGCAGGTTGTGTTTCATCAGGAGGTGTTTTTGTTAAAGAATCGCTGGAGACAATCCAAAAATTAATCTTGGCCATAATATAATCCTGGTACAAAATGCATCATTTCTTCTTGGCAACTGAGGTGTTTGGCATCAGCAACTATTTACATTTGCATTGTTTTCAAACTTCTGTGTGTGCTGGAAGGTAGAGTGAAATATTTCCTAGATGGCCAAACTATTCCTAAGAAAAGATACACCAGGGAGAAGAAATTCAAAAACATTATGTTTCAAAGGTTGCTACACAATCAGTACAACTACACTGGAGCTTTACTGGATGTCCAGAGCACATCTTTCATTGGCTTTACATAGATTACACCTCAACTTTATTTCACAATGTTCCAATTTTCTATTGTATCAGTAGCTGCATGAGCTACCTTTCCTTGTGTTCCTGCTTTGACACATTCCTATCCATCCATGTTCCTAAGAGATTTTTTTTTTTACTCTATGCACAAGAAGTGCCAAGAAGCTCCTGTTGGTTAACTCATCACACTGTGATTGCATGTCTATCTTAGCTTGAATCACTAAGTATATATAAATAATATGTGTCATACTTCTTTGTAACTGTATGTGCCTCTGACTTCCACTTTTCCTGGTACTTCAGCATGGAAAAATGGCAAAGCACTGAGAGACTATTGCTGTATGTGAAATAAATTGCATGGACCTTGATTCCAGGAAGAACGTACACACATGCTGATAAACAGTTTCTTATCTAAGAAATACTGGAGAGAGTGTTTCTTAAATGATAGTGCTTCTCTGAAATCAAGCTTTTCGTTGCTGGGTTGTTGGTTTGTTGGTTTGTTTGTTTTTTTTCAGTATTTCAACACCCTGTTGATAGTGTTGTGAAATCTTTGCTGGGCCTTAGCCAATTAACTGAATAAACTTTTACTTGCTTAATGGTTTTATAAAGCTTCTATTTGAGATACACTTGCCATTTGTTCATTTAACTTCTCTCCTGCATTTTGTGTGCAAATACGCTCTAATCTCATGGAGATTCCAAGTCTCTGAGACTTAGGTTCTTGCAGAGTTGTCAAATACAGCAATCAGAATGCATTTGGACACTTAACAAAGGTCCCTTAATGATTTTCACTGATATTTTTAGTATTATTTAAGATAATTACTGTTATGATTGACTACATTGAGCTCTCATATTCTGAGATGTAATTTTCTACTTTCATATTTACATTTATTAGTACACATTCAGTTTAAAGTCATCTTTCATTGCTCAGTGTGTAACGTACCTCAGAGGAGAACTGAGATTTTCCAAATCTGCATCCCATAACCTGTCTGCAAAATACTCCTTCTTTCTAAAGGCCAATCAGCCCCTAAAATTCAACTGGAAGGTCAAAATCAGAAGCATGATAATATCAACTGAAGATATCAAATGATTAAGTAGAATTTCTTTAATTACAGAAGGATTGAAAAGAAATATTCCCTACACACTGCAGATTTTCTTGCTCTGTGACTTATGGTATTGTATTTCATGTTTTCAAGCATTCAAGTAATGGACACAAAATTGGAAGCAGAAGGAAAGGTATAGACATCATTAGCTGGAGGCAGTGAAAGAATGGGAGATTTTTCATCCAGTATTGGAGAAATAAATTTGTGTCCACAGGGCATAGGCATTGAGAGGAAAATAACTGATATGAAACCAAGGGCTGTAACAGCCTAATTTTGTTCTCTGGACCCAGGTAAATTTCATCCTAACACTATAAATAAATACGTAATATGAAGTGCAGTGATATTTCCTGATTGATGATCTTGTTAGACTCCAAATAAACATATATTGTGCTCAAACTGTAATAACACAAGCTTAGTACATGCAGAGGGAATTGCATCCAGCTACTAAATATGAAGAAAATGTACCGAAAGGGAATGATTTAGAGGAGAATGAAATTTTCCTTTAGACTCAGGGATGATTCTGCTGAGCTTTCCCCTGGAAGATGGTCCTTCTCAGGACTTCACAGACATTTTTACATAATTTGTTTCTCAAGCTTATTTAAAAAAAAAGTCTTACTGGTATATAAACAGATTTCAGGCATTTAGCTATCTATTATCATTATGCTGTAAGCTGAAAAACAACTCCTTTTTTTGCACTCTCTGTCACCTGAAAATATTTATTCGGTCTCAGGAACTCTCTGGAGAGCCCATATTTGTCAAATATTGTAGGAATAGGAGAAAGAATAATAACAGCAACAAATTGCTTAATCACCACAATTATCATTCCTATTATTATTTGTTATTATGAATATCATTTGCTGTAACACCTGTGATGTGGCTGGCAATTTTCAGACACTTCAGTGCTTTCACTTTGTTCTACAGAGCTCATAATCCAAGGACTGATGTCAGGGCAGAAAATATCAATCAGTAGTTTATGGGTAACACATCCATAAATCAGCAAGCTGCCTTATAGCAACAGAATCACACTCTTAGGAGGGTTTGTATGGAAGGTACAAAACACATGAGCCCTGGATGACTGGGCAGGGCATAGGGTTTGGACTATGGTGTGGCGGCCTAGAGCACAGATGGAGTTTGGTGCCATGAAATGCAGAGCTTGGAGCAGGTGTCTGGAAGCCTCTCATGGTTGAGGTGTGGTAACAAATGCATGGAAAGAGCACCAGAGTTTTGAAAGCTAAAATTTACTCCATGAAGAATGGGAGACTGGTTGAGGAATTCAGAACCTCAGTAAGGGAGGCTCTTCATGAGCCTTTGTCAGTGAACCTGATACAGATTTCAGCATCACCAAGCTGAGAATTTGACTAGTAATTTCCAAATCCCCAGTGCTTCACGTGTTGGGAGTCCCAAACAACTGCTCTTTCAGACTCTTGTGTAATTGTGAGTCTTAGCCTCTCCTTGAGGATGATCCAGCTACCTTGTCAAGGAACTGCAACAAGACTGTGCATCTCAGCTGACTTGGTTACACAACATGGAAAACTAATTCCCTCTGCTCTTGAGTGTCCCTAAGGCAATTTTTGGTGCCACAGCCTGAGTTTCTCTCCATAGAAAGGCCAGATATATAAAATTGCTCCTTACCCAGCCTTAAATCCCATTTAAGACCTCAGAATAGATTTGGGAGGATTGTGCTGAAAGGGTGATTTTCACCTTTGGTGGTTGAATCACTGCAATATCTGTGTTGAGCTATGGCACAGCCCGAACACTGAGGGATGAGGGTGAAGATAAGAAATAAATGGCCAATACCTCTTTAAGAATCTACAAGAGCAGAGTAATAAAAAAGAAACACAATAACTCAGACAATAAAAACATTATCTTACAGATTTTGTAGAAACTTTGCCTTAGGGATGCCACCTGGATGTGTTTCACTGACACAGCTGCTCAGACTTTCTTTACCTTTGCTACATAAAAGAATAGCGGCATCTGAACAGCTGTTTGGGTTAATTTTTTAATGCCTTCATTAAGTAAAAATAAAGGCAAATTACATGAATGAGCAATGTGAAACTGCATCCAAAGATGCTTTAAAAACTTTTCAGAATGCTTCCTGGACCTCTTCCACAGTAAATATAGGTCTGTTGTCCATGGATAGAGCTGAGTCAGAAGGGCAAGTGGGGCATTTCCATTTGTCTGCTGACCAGGTGTGGCATTATCTATCCAGCATCTCTTCTCTGTCCAAAGTAAAGACTCCTTTTGATCAGGGCAAATTGGCAGATCTGGTTATATTGAAATCAGTCCACAGTCACCTCATTGACTTCACTGAAGTCACTAAAAATTTCATTAATTAAAACAAGCAAACAAATAAAAAAAGCCATCCTAATTTTGCTTAAATCCCTTCATCCATTCTGGAACTGTCAGTTCTATTGCCTGCCAGGGAACTACTCCCTAAGAAGGTGTTTGAAGGGAGAATGGGAACAGAGCTTATAAGGGTGTCTGGATAGACATCATTTTCCAATGAAAAATGTCATTTTTTTGTTATTTTCAAAATCACTGTGTTGGGGCAAAGGGGGAGGCAGAGGAGTCGGTGCTGATTTGTGCTGCCCCTCCTGACACACAGCACACTGAGAGCATTCCAGGTTGAAAAAGAGTCAGGTTTAACAGGGTGATGGAATGAAACAAGTGGGAGTTGTGATGTTTTTTGTTACCCAGTGTTTCACACACCTCTAGCGGCAAACCCTCTTCGTTGCCAAGACAACCCCGAAGAAATACGAAATCCAGAACAATACCCTGTGTACGAGGAGCCTCGTATTCTCTGGTGCACGCGTTCGTTGTGAATGTCAAGGGAAACGCTGCCCTACCCTCCACAGCGACCCAGGTAAGCCCAGGTAAAGTTATAGGTGATGTCTGTGAGATTATAATGACTTACATTTAGAGATTGTCTTTTGTCCTGGCATCTACCAAAGCTTGAGGGCTGGCTCTGAGAGTCTGGGCACTGTATTTCTGCAGTGCAGCATTACCCAAGGCTGGCCAGGCAGCACCAGCAGGATTCCTGAGGCTGTAGTGCAAGTAAGTGAGGGCTGGAGAGCTCTCTCTGCTCTCCCCAGCCAGTGCTGCATGTGAAGGTGTCTGCAGCGAGCAAGGGATGCCAGCCTGTCGTGATCTGCCTTTACAGCGGTTTCTAAAGATTTCTCAGGCAGCTGAATGCAAGGTTGTGCAGCCATAAAGGTCTTTTTGCTCCATAACTGGGATATATCAAGCTGTGCTCTGTCTCTAGGTCAAAGGAAATAGAAATGTGACTTAAGCCTCTTTGCTTAAGGTCTTGGCTCAATGCAGGACAGTGGAAGGTCTGGAGCTTTGGGTTTGTTAATGCTTATTTATTTAAACCCGATGATTGAACCTCGGACAAAGGTCCAGGAGGTCAGAATAAATATCTGCAGAGACGCTTAGGGCACCCTCTTGCAGGCAGGAGCCCTAGGAACTTTTTTGTTTCCCAGAGAAATGTTATGTGCAGTTTGCAATGTTTAAGTTTTGCTTTTCCAAACTGTCTCCACATCTTTAAGATTCCCATTATATTCCCAGGGACAGGTAATAAGTGATAACCTTTTTCTGAAGAATGCCAGAAATACTCGTTTTGCTGTGCTTGAAGTTGTCATTGACTTCCTTGTTAGGAATGGTTACACCCTTAAGAAGTAATGTCAGCTCCCCATTTGGTTAAAGCTCTTTGATAAATGGGGGAGCAGCACTTGGAGCAGGGGACACTGGATTCCACATAGCAATGCATCCATTTTGCTGCGCACCCTGTGTGAAGACAAATCCATTTTAGCCTGCATTGAATCATAGCAGCATCCCAAAAGTAAGCAGGAGAAATGCCAACATCTTTTGCATCCTTTCATTCTTTGGCTCTCTTGCTCCCTCGGTTCTGTCCTTTTGTATCAGCTGCCTATCAGATGTTCCCAGCAGGAAACTTGGCAGCTTTAACGGTGTATCCTGATGAACATGGTCTTTACGTGGACAGGGAACCCTGGGGTATTGCAGCTTCCTCTCTTCTGCGTCTAGAACCACATCATATTACTCCTTTTGCAATTTTGTGCTGAGAGCCAACAACTCTGGGATTTTGGAGTGTGAAAAACAGGTAGCAAGCAGTGGTAATTTGGTATGACAGAAGCACCAAGCCAGCAGAACAAACCAGTTGGTGCTGACAACTCCGTGTCTATACTATTGACACTTGGGGGTTTTAACCTGAGACTAGTATGAGTCTAAACTCCTGTAAGCTGAGCTCTGAAACTTTGTGGTATGAAGTGAAGCACAGTCAGTCAGGGATTCACTTCAGAAACTTACCTGTTCCAGAATAAGACACAGATGTAGATTAGCGTTTGTGGAACAGAGCGTCAAACTAATCAGTGCTGAATAACAAGTGTTGCATATTTGAGCATCATAGCAAGACACTCTGAAGCAGAGCTGATACTACTTTGATGGCTCCATCAGCATGTCCAGAGCTTCAGCTTCCATGGCCGTGACAGTCTCTCCCTGACTGTGGGAGAAGAAGCCTTATGAATGAGACTTCAAGCAGCAACCTCAGAAGCAACAGTTCTGCACTATGCCTCCTTTGTTTTCCTGAAGAACAAACTCTACAATGCACTGAGAACCTTCACACCTTCTTCCTGTTAAAAGACACATCCTGTTAGAGCTTCGGGTGAGGTATCCCTGAGTTCAGGCCACTCTTATCCTCTTTTAGCACCTTAGAAACAAACTGAAAACTCCTTGCTGCTCAGGAACAAAGGAGGTATGTGAAAGAACTGCAATTTCATAAACTGTCGAGTGGGAGTTGGAGCTATTATAGAACATCCCGTTCCAAAAGGAAACAAATGACAGCCTGACGCTGGCGGGTAGTAGTGACGTGTGCGGCCACAGAGTGAGTCAGTCTGTGTGAGATTCAGATATGGACCTAGAGGGAAAACATTTGTGGCAGCAGGACCAATCACATGCTCATAGATGGAATTACCTCAGCTCATTTTTCACGCGTGTGTTAATGTATTTGCTGCGCTTCTTCAGCAAAAGGCAAATAGCACAGAGGAAAAAGTCGCGTGTAGGAGCTGCTCTATCTGTCTATTCTTGCAGCCTCCTGCTTCCCACCCACACTCCTGCACAGCCAGTGATAATGTATCACGAGCTGTGTTTTGGTATAGCACTGTTTCGTTCAGTAAAATGGAATGTGCTGTTGTTATTTTTGTTATTATTTGTGTTATTTGGAATCCCAGCATAGCTCCAAAGGCATAGGTGAATTGGACAATTAAGTGAATTATTGTGAAATTATTTAGTTTATCAGTGAAGTGATGTCTTGCTTTAATAGCTTAGAGCTCAGATGAATGCTTGTATTCATTTAAAAATGAAAACTGAAGCCTAAGGATCCTTTTAAGGCCTGAAAGGAGTCTGTAGAGCTGATTCTGTGGTACATGGGGGATGTGTAATGATGTATAAATTGTGAAATGAATTGGCTGTTTACTGGAAAATTATGGTGATCTCCTGGTTGTGGTCCAAGATAAGAGACCTTGGCCATGGTTTAAGGACAAGAAAGCTTCAGTAGTAATTCTACCTTGAGATGTTCCCATCTCAGCTTTTTTCCACACTGTTTTACTCCAGCTCAGCCCCCTCCCAGCTGCATCTAAACAACTCTTCGTGTGACTTTGCAGCAAGCCACATCAGGAACTGCTGATGGTTAAGACTCTGAACAAGACAGCCTGTAAAATAGAAAGGATTTTACTTTTTTTCTTCTTTGTGTATATGGTTTGGTTTGGTTTTTGGTTTTGCATTTTGCTTCAGCTAGACCAGTGCTGATCAGCATTGCCCCTGGGAACAACAGCTCTGGCCCAGCTGAAAAGCCTGAGTGTTGTGTGGTGGGGGGGACACTGGCAGGGGCTGATGGTGGGAACTCTGTGACAGCACTGCCACCAAAATCTGCAAATCAGGAAACCGTAGCCGGTAAAACATTGCTTCATTCAGCAGCAAAACAGAACAGCTGCTGTGTCTCCAGAAGTTAAAAAAAAAAAAAAAAAAAAAAAGAGGATGTTATTTGGCTACAGTGTGTAGACAGGGTTGGAGGACAAACTGGGGGGAAGGATTTGGGTTCAGGGTATAGAAGCCTCATGGATGAAAAAGGCCTCAGAAAGCAGTATCAGGCATCAAGTGTTTCCCATCTCTTGTGCTGAAATCTCATAAGCATACTTGACATTTCATGGAGGTTCAGCCAAATCTAAAGCAGAATTGCAGGTCTGAGTTGTAGTCTAACCCTCAAACAGCACCAAATTACTGAGCTGAGAGCAAAAGCAGAGCTCTCCTTGCACTGGAACTGAGAAGTTTGGCTTTTTCTTCTCTTTGTACAGTTACTTTATTGATGTTTCAAAGACTGGGAGAGCTCACCTGGCACTCTTTCCCACTAGACATGGATGATCTGTGCTGGTGTAGCTGAAGTCCATAGGTGAGCCAACCACTCTGGGATGGCTGTGACCTCCAGCAGCACTAGAAGAAGAAAATGACTAGAAAAATACTTCATTAGACATTTTGTTTATAGTAAAGCCTTGGCAAACCAGGCTGGCTGCTCCCGCCACAGAGGGAAGGGGACTGGCTTGAAGTAGGTGGGGTGCCTATCTCCCCAAAACGGCAAGTTCACAGCTGGAACCATCACCCTGAGTCACCATTATCTGCTGCATCCTTACATGTCTCCTCCTCTGCCCTGGCATGGGTACTCTCCCCTCTTATCAGTGAGATGGCAGCATTTCATTTGCACAGCTGAGTGCTCTTGAACTGACTCTGTGCATCCATCAAGGTCATGAAGTCATTCAATCCCTTGATGTAGCAGCCTCTGGTCAGGAATACAGGACGGCAATGCTGCTGGTGCGGCTGACAACACCAGGGGGATAACTTTCCTGCAGTACTGCAAAGCAGCTTTCCTGGAAGAGGTAATGGTTTGCCAGTATTGCAGAATGGTAATTTTAAGCCCATAAAAGAGCTCTTATTGTAGTCTCAAAGCAGCCTTGAAAACCGGCCGCGCCCTCTCTGTCCCGGGCTCAGATGAAGTGCCAGCGCCGTCAAAGAAAAAGGTGTTCGCAGCATGTGCCGGTCCCGGCGTGGCTGGCGCAGGTAGTGACAGCCGGCAGGGCTTTAGCACCACGCCGGAGATTCCAGGAGAGGGTTTGCCTGCTGGCAGGCGTGAAAAACAGGGCTTCTGCAGCTGCTCCTCCGATGGCTCACGGATGGCATCCCCCACAACAGACCGCTCGATGCAGCCGTGCCGAGCGATGCTCCCGCCGGCAGTCCCGGCCCTTTGCCTCGGCACAAAGGCGCGCTCCCAGCGAGTGCCAAGGGCAGCTCGAGGAGGGCTGCGAGGGGCTGATGTCACTGCCCGGCCGCGGGTGTGACTCATGCGGGGAACAGAGAGCTCTTCATGGGCCGCTGAAAACACGAGCCCGTGGGAGGGCCTCGCTCCAGGAGGGAATGAGACAAAGGTGCTGGAATGACCCAGGGAGCCCGAAGCACGGGCCACACCTCAGCCCCCAGCACTGAGGGTTGGAAGGAGGCCACCTCCTATTTGGATTTCTTCCCTTGGGTTATTTTGAACAATTCTGCCCTTGCTTTAAGCAAGGATCAGGGTGGGGGAGGATGGATTTATTTGAGAGGAATTCCCTGCACCTTGAGCTGCCTGAATTAGTCAGGAGCAGGGAAGATGGAGCGGAGGAGGATGGTACGTGTCCTGAAAAGCACATAGGCAGGGAGCTCAGGCTCCCCCAGCAGCACGAGCAGTCGTGGCTGAGGCACATCCCTCAATAAGGTACCTCTGTAGGGGGGTCTCGCTGCCCCTAATTCACACTGGTGGAGGTGCACAGTGTCAGGGCAGCGTTCTTAGCAAGGCCCAGGTGAAGCAAGTTCCGTGCATGAGAACAGAGATAACCAAACCTGCTGCCACCAGACAAGGGAGGGGATTCACAGTGCCTGCCAGAGGTGTTATGCCGGAGGGGAAAGGAACCAGCTGCAGAGCTGATGCTGGTGCCGTGCAGGGAACGGGCTCACGGCACCACTTCTCGGTTTGTAAAGTCAATTTCCTAGAAGTGACAGCACTTGTGGTCACAGTGACATGGACAGTGGTTTCTGAATACTTCCGAAAGTCTTTTGAGATTGCCTAAAGAAAAGGATCAAGTACTGATGATGATAGAATGTGTTCCATCTAATTATATGAGTGCTGAAATTGGCTATTTCTCCTTTCTTCCATCATTCTGATATGACTGGATGCAGGAAGACATTCACAAAAGAAATACTGTTTCAGTGAACAACCCCATGCAACCCATTTTGGCAGATTTTCACTGAAGGTTCAGAACCAGCAAATTGAAATAATCCTACAAACTTACATAAAGTCTAAACTGGCCACTGCATCTAATTATTCTAAATAGTTCTTTTATGTCTGCAAGGAACCAAGTGTAACCTTCAGATTTAAATACCATTGAACTGTAGGACTTGGGAAATTCAGATTCTGCTGTACATCAGCTTCTGAACCTGAAATTAAGATTTGTTATTGTGACTGCACATGCTGGGAATCAGGATGAATAGCAAACATGCAAATTCAGTTCTTAATTACAAGCCACATAGAATCAAAAATAGACAAGCCAGTTCCATTAATGGAGAAGCAAGCAGAACCACAGAGCATGATTTCCTATAGACATGAGGTCACGCTTGAATGTGGATATGGTAGTCAGGATTTTACAAAACTGCTCAAAAACTGCAAGGTTTCATGGATTCTCTCGTGACCAGAGATTTGCACCGTGTTTACTATTTGCTATTCACTAGTATCACTTTTCACTAATAGTCAGGAAAACAATGTCAGGTGACTGGTACAATTGATCAACATATCTAATGAATAGCCAGGACTGAACAGTGGGGCAAAGGGACAGTGAATGCGTTCCAGTGGGAAAGTAATGGCCCATGATTTTTCTGGGTAATAAATACATTTTGAAAAATATCAGCTTTAGTTTTTGAACTAAGATAGGGTCATGTGCTAAATTTGCAATTAATATTATTTTAAAGAATAGATCAAACAGCTCAAGCAGATTTCCTCTAACTGACAAGTTCCATTAAACAAGAAAGCTCATTCTTAGTAGGAGATTTTAATATAACACTGAGAACAGGGAACAAAACAATGAATGGAAACATATCAGCAGTCAATTTCCTGAGTATTCAAGCCTGCATTATACTTTGTTCTTTGCTACAGCCATGGCCCTGTAATTATCAAGCGTATTCATGGGACTTTTTCCTATTGACACTCAGCGTGAGTGTGGCTGGAAAGAGATTAAGCTTTTGTGGCAGCCATTTGAGTTTGTCTAACTAAAAATAACCTGCAAGGCTGTGGGGAGCTGTATGTCTCAGGGGATTTGTGATGGTCTGCAGAAGCTGTGGATCACAGGTTCAGACCTGTGTGCATGCAGCGCCCGTAGCACTGGACCCCTGTCACTGCAGTCACTGGCACAGTCACAAAGCAGTGACTGATGATGAAGCAGATGCTTCAAGTTGTTCCTCTGTTATATGACTAAGACATGCTTGTTGGACCATGAATGTCATCACTGGGTAAGCCATTGCCTGTTGGCTTTTCCTCAGAAAAGGAGCTTTGTTCCTGCAGGACTTCATCTACTCTTCCCTGTAGACACTATCACTGTTTCTCAAGTGATACTCTGAAATAACTCTAGGCTAGGTTATTCCCTCTCCATGCTACCAGTGGAGCCTCATTTTGTTATGAACCATTGTCTTCGTGCTTCTCATGCACCTTGTGCCTGGGAATCCACTGCCCTGTGGGATTTCTGGGAACCAGCCTCTAGACAGCTTTCTGTGCAGGTTTGCCTCTCTGCAGGTGATATGGAGAGATGTAGTGGAGAGTGAGGAGCAGGGTCTGGAGGCTACTGGTGATGGCTGTGAGGAAGGAATAGGAGTGGTATGTGGCAAATGGACTTCAGGGAGAGGGAACTGTGAGCTGGTAGCATCTCCAATCTGAGGAAATCCAGAATGTTCATGTTAACACCTCTGGAGCCTTGATTTCATTTGTAATATCCTGGAGTTTCCTTTCCACAGCTGGTCAAAGCTGTGCCCATCCACTATCCAGGCAGGAAATATCTCTCTGAGGGAGCATCATATCTCTTGGCTGTTTGGTGCAAGTGTGGGCAGCAGTTCAGCTCCTCAGCTTGCAGCCTTGCTTCAATCCTCAGGTTTGGGCAGGCACCATGTCTTTTTACACAGTTCCCTGTTTCTGTGTAAACAACCATTTTCGCCAAAGATGGAAAACCAAAATCCTGTTTACTTAGGCTCCTTTGCAGTCCTATAGAGCAAGAGCAGCAGTGCTGGTGTTGTGGCTCAGCTCCAAATCAGGTAATTACTGTGAATTCTGCCCTACTTACACACCCCCCATAGTTTCAATTAGAACAATTGTTTTCATTTTTCTTTCCTGCCCTGTCAAGTATTAATACAGTCACTGTTAAGCTGCTCGTGTGGTCCCTCACCTAGGTGTTGTGTTTCCATGGTAAAGACAGACATCCTCGTGTGCATACCTGGACCAAATTCCCATCTGCACAGACTGATGTAATTCCATAATAGAGCTGTGTTGATTTGCACCACTTGAAGGTTTTCCTATGCAGAGAGCCACGTTCTGCTCTCTAATTAAAGGCTGTGTATGAATGCCTATGAGCTATTAATTTTTCTACTCGCCCTTTAGCTTTGCAAATAACGTGAGGTTTGGGTAGTCGTTCACACTTCTGGTCACAGTGGTGATCCCTAGAGAATACAACATGCCTCCTTTTAATGTGCTTCCCCCCAGCTGTTCAAGAGTGGATCTATAGGGATATCTGAGCTCTTTCACTCTTGGCTGTAGTATGGTAGATGGAGTTCATGATGTGTGATGTTTTATGTTGTGAATTGCTGGAAAATGTGTTATTTGGAAACAAATCTCTCCAAATTTATCAGGAGAATTAAGAATGTGGAAGGATGCCTGAAAGCTACAGAGCAACAGGAGATTACATGCTTGCAGTTTAAGCCACCTGGCATATTGAGCATTCATGTTCACAGCTGAGGGCTGCAGCACTTCTTATGCTGTTTATGTGATCAGGAGACCCTTCCTTTCATCTGATAAAGAACTAGGCTTGAAATGGCACGTGTTTGGGCTGGTGGGCTCTGTGTCACACGGTGGGGTGAGGTTTTTTGTCTGATTTTTCTAGTCTGTCACATGGCCCATCAGATGATTATCAGTGTCATATGCATGTGCTGTATGGATCAATGTTTGTGTGCATGAAGGCTTGAGCAGATCATGGTTGGGTTGCTCTGTTGCTCAAGGCTGTGGTGGCTGGTGTCATGGAGATCATAGTGACTTTGCAGGGAATACAAGTAAGCTGTTATATTCTATGTAAGATAAGCAGGCTTTGCCTTTCCCAGCACTCGTTTTGGACAGTTTTCTGAAATTCACAGAATGCATTCATGGCTCAGTTCTCAGCAGACAAAGAAGCTGGGAACAGATCTTCTGCAAACACTGGGTTGACTCACATAGGAGGCAGTTGAGTTGCCTACCCATATGTGTCTGGCACTATATAGGATATGTGATATATTACAGTGCCTCTGTGTGTCCCACATGAGCTCTGTCTCCAGTAAAAGAGGATGTGAATTTCCTGTAGGTCCTGAATTTTACCTGGCAGCCCTGGGCAGGTGCCTTAGGGGAGTCACAAACTTTTCAAATAGCTCTAGATGCCTCTATTCAGACACCTTGAACCCACCCACTGGTGAAGTGCTCCAGCTGAACAAATAGCAATAAAATTTGTCTTTTAAATGAGCTGTTGAGAAATTCAAAGATGTAAAATTTTCATTCTAGATTTAAGTTAAGGCTATCTCAGTACTGGTGGGACATGGACTGGCACCTTCACTCCACAGCTGAGTGGTCTGGTTTGGAGAAACCTGGAAACGGAATGAATGGGAAACTGACAGGTGTCTGTCAGCATCTCTCATAGGCAGCAGCATGCTTGAGGAAGCACTGAGGCAGAGCTTTATCAAAGTGCTGGGTTTACATTGTGGTAGCTCCTGCCCTTGAAGCTGCTCTCAGGGTGGTGCAAGGCAGCAGTAATCCCAAAGCCCTTCTCAATATCTCTTGTGTTAAAATGTCCAGACATCTGGTCCAGCAGGACATGGTTTATAAAAGTGGTACAAAACATTGCTTTATACTTCTCAGTCCCATAGAAAGTGCCGAACAGTTTAGCACAAGGCACAGAGACTGTTTTATCTCAACTCTAAATTCTCATTATTTCAGGTAAAACATTTTGACTTTGTCTGTTCTCTCACATTGCTGTGTTTTTCTTAAAAAATAATTTTTATCCATATGGGGAAATATTTTTGTGTCTTCAGCTTCCAAAGGTTTCTGAATTTCTAAAATGACAGCAGCACTGTAGCTCTAAAATGACAGTCAGCGTGCTCTGGAGCTGCCCACCAGTCGTTCTTCCTTGTGCAGTAGCTGTTTGCAGAGTCAGGGCAATTCTTTACATACAGGTTTTTTTCACCCCCTTCATGCAAAACAAAAGGATTTGGTTGTTTTCCCAAAGCAAACAGTCTGTGTCAGCTGTCTTGCGCTAACAGAAAAAACAACCAACCAAAACAGCATGAGCTTTTATATCCACGTCCATGAGTGGCAGGTCACAGGTTCCCTGCAGAAGTGATGGGGAAGGTAAACAACGCAGAGCACGCTGTGTTTGCCATGCCATTCCAGTGCACAGCAAAAGCTGTCCCCAGCCCTTCTCTCTCTTATGCAGCAAATCACATTCTGCTGTGTAAATAGCAGTTAATAAAAAGAAGCCAAATTCTTTACTAGTTTCTGATTACAGCCCGCCCAAGACGTTTCCCTTGCACGAAAGGCCTGTAGGAGTTTAGGCACTCTGAGCTAAATCAGGGAAAGTTTTAACTCTTGGGCTCAATATGAAAAGAAATCAAACGGAAAGGAATACACCTTTCGTATCGCGCTCTTCCAGAAAGAGAAAGTTCTAATAAGACAAAAGCCCAAAACACCGGAAGGTTTTATTTGTGCTGGTCTGTACGAAGCCAGTTATTATCCTATCAATTGTTTGTGTCTCCACTGTTTACACAAAGTGAAAGATGGCACATAGGAACACGTACCAGCAGTCTGTGTTTTCTGATGAGGCCCTGCAGTGCTAGAGCAGGAGCAGGGAGCTGGCTGCTGTCCAGGTATCCCCTTGGCAGCTCACACTGGGGCTAGAAGGGACTGGCCACCTGAAAATTAGAAGAGCCTTAGGGATCTGCTGCATTTAGATGGCTGCCTCTGTGGGATAAGGTTGGCATTGCCATTTCTTGCCAGCCATGACAGAGGAGGGCTATGGTTTGGTGCCTCATGCCTGGAGGCAGGTGGCCAGGAAGAGGGTCTTCAGGCTGCAGTTTTGGTTAGAGCAGTTCAGTAAGAGCAGCTCATCGATCCTTGACACTGTGTGATGTTTGCAAAGGGTGTAATTACAGTATCCCGCCCAGCTTTTGCACAGGCTTTAGAGTAGAATGAGCAGATGGAAATCAGGTTTATACCTCCCTCACCTTCTTGAAATCACTCCTCAGAGAATTATTTACCAGGTAGTGTGAGCCTGGGTAAAGTACTCTGTAACGAATCACAATATTGGTGACAGAGACCTGGCCTCAGCTGGGCAAAGAGGGAAAAAGGACAGGTTTGAAATCAGTTTGCTGTTTAACTAGTTGCCAAGGTAGAGGTTTTAACAGAATAGATGATACTGTCCCTTCTTAAATCCTGCTGGCTATATTTCACACCATCTGGAGTTTGTGCAGAGCCCCCCTTGGGAAGGCAGCCAATAAAGAATTACAATAATCTAATCTTGCCATGATAAAAGTGTGAATAACCATTTCAGAGTCTGACTGGAAAACTACCGCAACCTGTCAGTGCTCCTTAGATGGTGGCCAAGAGGGCACCTGATGACACACTGGAAAGTGTGGCTCAGGAGATAAACAGGAGTTGGCTTGTACCAGACACCGAGCTGAAAACAGTCAGATTTTCACCAGCTGAAACAAAGGACAGAAGGAGAATATAACTGCTGGGTTTGGGAGAGGTGACACCCCCTATCCCACTGATCCCCATGGACATTAAGGCACTTGGCACTTTTTGGGAGGGCTGGGGCTGTGTTTTACGGCAGTTGCTCCAGAGACACTATCTTTTAAGCCTTTGCAGCAGTCTCTGCTGGAAACCTTTGGTTTCACACTTTTAATTGTTTCTCAGATGGAATGAGAGTTGGTCCGGTCTTTGTTTTCCAGTGTTGTGGAGTTCCTATTGGCATTTTTTTTCATCCCACCCTGAAAAAGAATTTTCACATAGCTTTCGCCACATTGTTTACAATCGATGATTTCCCTGTAATGGATACTAAAAATTTTAAATGGCAGCTTTTGGGATTCATTGGTGCTTAGGAGACAAGGAATGTGCTTTAGTGGTGTTCATGGCTTGACAAAAACTTGCTTCTTAGCAGCACCTAAAAAGAATTCCGACATTCACCAACATGAGCATGCTCTTTGCTACCACTTAATTCTCCTTGCACCACACTTTATTTTTGCTTAGTCTGGTGCATTATAGATGCTTCCAATTTCCATCCTGTCTCCTCTTTCAGTCTGGTTGCTACAGGGAGTGAGGATAACTACAGAAACCTGTGTCTAACTGTCTGAATAAAACCTGTACTTCACACTGCTTACAGAAAAATTATGCTTCTTTTTCAAGGGATGTTCCCAAAAGAGACACAATTTGAGGCAAAACAGGATGACTTCCCTTGGCAAACAGCAGCCTTTATGCTGCTCCACAGCACCAAAGAACAATGTTCTGTGGCCCTTTTGCACACACTCACAGGTAAAAAAGTGGAAGTAACTTGCCCAAAAGTCCCATCAGCAAATGCTGCCCAAGCCCGGCTTCGTCTTTGTGCAAGTATTTAATTTTCCTTAAAATTCTCCGGCAGCCCATAGCAGGTGTTGCTACTGGGTAAGTGTTGTGAAAGGGTCCCAGAGCAGGGCTTGCTTTTCCTCTCTGTTTAGGTGAAGGGGTTTTCCGATTGTTACCAGCACTGAGGTGTGTGGACCCTTCCAAGGCAGGCTGCTTGGTACATGAGAAGTGATGCAACTTGTGGAACCATGCAAGACTCTTGCTGTCAGTAAGTGGACAAAAGGGACTGTTGGTGGGGGCAAATCCCTCAGTGTCAGCCTGCCTAACCAGCAGCCTGGTTTCTGCTTTGTGCTGGGACTTGGTGTTTTGACTACCTAGAAACTACTCTGGGGTGAAGTACAAGGATATTGATAGGATTCAATCATTGACTTGAGTGATTTCAGCACTTTTTTTGGTCCCATTTTTATTTCTAACCCCATGGCCTTTTGGAGCCACTTTTTAGGCAGCAAGTTTATTAGGGCAGGGATGTGACTTTTAGAAAACTCGTATTTGTTTCAAACCAGCACTACTTCTCTTTTGCTAGTTCAGGTCAGTGGAGTTACATCCCTAAACCCCAGGGAATTAGGACAGGGATAGCCCCTGTAGCACATTCTCTTTGCAGTACCTTGCACAAAGACAAGAGCTATAAAAGAAGTCAGGTGAAGTTTTTGGAGTGGTTATCACCAAGTCATGTACTGATGTGCTGATGGCTTAAATCAATTGTAAAACATGGACTTCCGAGCAAACAGCCCCAGCAGCACTGCCTGGGGCTTTTAAAGAATCCCATTGCTTGATAATCAAAAGCCCAGTGACAAACTCTTCAGTCCCTTTACTGAGAGTGTGCAGAGCAACCACCATCATTTAAATCACCATCTTGGGTAGCTCAGTGCTTCAGAAAAGGGCAGTTTGCATGCATTGCCCAGGGAAAGAAGATGAGCCCTGATGTGCCATTCCAAACCATGTGCCTGGCCTTTATGGGCCCAGCTGTAGGCAAGGGCTGGGGTGAAGCATGTCGTGGGAAGGCAGATAACACAAACATGAAAGCAGCACAAAACATGAGAGCCTATAAATAGCAGGAAATAAAGAACAATACTGTGATAAAATCCATAAGACAATAAAGACCAATGTGGGAGAGACCATTTCCCCCCCACCCTTCTCCAGAGTTTCTCCTATTTCCCAAAGCTGCAGAGATCATCTGACTGCTGTGTGGTACACACAGCTAAGCACCAACTTAAGTGCTTGGAGACTTACACAAGTATTTCAAAACCCTGTTCCCTTTTCTTTCTTGATGTCCTGCCATGACTATTGTGGTATTTAAAGACATTTCCAACTCACCAGCTCGTCAGAGCAAGGAGAAAAGAGGGAAGAGGAAGGGGGAAAAAAGCCCTATGGAGATTTATAGTCATTAACAGCCTTTATACGGTTTCAGACATTTTTGTGGTAATTCTTTGGAAGGGACACATCCATGATGAGCTGGGGTTTATTTTGCCACTGGCATAAGAAATTTGACTGATTCCAAGAAAATATTTGCTGTTTACCAAGAAGAGGGTAAATGTAACTAGAAAATGGCAATGGATGTGAACTAGGAGCCTTGTTTAAATTTTGGGTCATTCCCAGCTCCTGACCTGGCCCCTTTGAACTGGACCCTGCACAAAGCAAGTCTCTGGCAGCTCCTCTGCAGAGTGAATCTATGGCCATGCAGTGGGCACTGCAAAGCTCCCTCCCTTCACTGGCAGCAGCAACTGAAGATGGTTAATTATCCTGAGAGATATCCATCACTCATAAACCTGCATCTCACAGGAACGTGTCCTGTCAGGAGGCAGCCACTCCATGGGCCCAAAATGTCATGAGGACAGCTCACAAGTACACATATCTCTGTTTAGGAGTATAAACCTCTCCGGAGAATAGATTTTCCCGGGTATTTCTGCATGATCCTGTCCTGTGGTGCCCTAATTTCTGAATCAAACCTTCCAATGGGGTAACACTAACTTGTGTGAATGGCGTTAGGCTGATTTACAGCAGGGGAGGATTGAGGCCTTATTGTAAGGAACAAGAGGATTATACTGGCCTCAGAGTTCATGTCAGAGCTGGGACTGGAACTCAGGGATTACTGAGCAGTTTTCTCAATTGCTTCTGTTAGCTTTAAAGACGGAGTTGTGTTGAGGAAAACCTCCAAGAGTCTGATTTAATGGCAAATCCACTCTTTTTTTTCCACTACTGGTTCTAAGATGCCTGCCTACTAATGAACGTGGCTTTTTGTGCTCACACAATGGAGTTGCTCCCTCGTGGCCCACCCAATCCTCTTACAGGATCCCACCAGGGAGATGCAAGGACAAGTTTGGAGGTGACGCAGGGCAAGGTGCATTATATAAAAGGTGACTGTTTTGATTCAGAGGGTTCAGAGGTCTGAGGAGCTCTAACTAAAAGGTTGACTGGCTACCACTAGTGCAACATCACACTCCACCGTGTGGCGTGGCTAACAAATGCGGGACTTCTATCACTCCACAGCTGAGGGCTGGATTTCTGCCTACATGGAAGCATGTCCCATATTATGCTCTTCCGCTTTAGGTCCCTTCATGCTCTGTTGTGCAGTTTTCAACTCTGTTTCATGAAGGCAGAAAGCCTCAGATGATCTCCCCTCAAGGCTATGGGCTGCTCCTTCCTTCTGAGGCCATGTTTTGACCTTAACTAATGTTCACGGTTTCCTCCTGCAGAGTAATGGGTCAAATATTCCTGTTCCACCTTTTTTTTTTCTTTTTTTTAATTTGGTCAGATATGAACATTTTGTGCAGGGAGATGAAGTAATTCAGCCAATTCATATCTTCTGACTCCTACTCAGTGCTTTAACCCATGTTCACCATCTTTCCTGGACTACTGCAGTGTTTATAAGACATTTGACTTCCTTTGGTTTATGAAACTTTTCTTGTTCTGCCTTTCTTGATCATTAGCCCATGAGGCAGCTTGCATGCTTTTCTGTATCCAACACTTCTTTCTGCCTTTTTTTTCCCCATTTCCAGAAGGACTTGTTCCTTAGAACAGATTAACCACATACTGAGAAAACGAACAGGCCAGATTGTCTAGTGCTCAGCACCCACCGCTGAGGACAGATTTTCCAGAGAACTCAGTTTCCAAGGAGGCATCTAAATAAGTGACAGATACTCAAAGTGGAAATGTGCCCACTTCTTTTAGTGCTCAACTAGTGCTAGAGCTGCTCTGAAAAAACTTGCTCTGATATGGTTGTTCTCCTTCACTTATGCCACAAGACTTCCACATTTCCTCTTTTGTACCCTGTTTGTGGCTCTCTACCATGTTCACCCTTGTGCCATACTCCATCCCACAGGTCTCAGCTGACCTTCTCCTGCTTGTTGCCATGTCCTTCTGCACCATTAAAACATCAGCATGTACATACACTCACATTTCTGTCAAGGGGCCCATCGGGGCTAATGCCCCCAAATGCAGAACATATGTGCAACATAAATTAATTATTAAGGCTAATGCTGATTGAAGTTTGGTAATTCAGCCTGCAGGATATACCATATGTTTGAAGTGTATTGTCCAAATTTAGATTTTAAATTCCCAAGGGCAGGGACCACTCCTTCCTCTATGTTTACATAGCATCAATGAGACCAATAGTGCTTGGGTCTGATATACATTAACCTCAGCCAATGCATTGTTAAGTTTAATAATGACTAGTTAACATTAAAGGACAATGGATAAAATACATAGACAAAGGCTTTTTTTGGCAGAGATTTTTGTCATGTTTTTGATGCCAGATTCCTACCCAAGTAAATAGTCTCTGGTCATCTGAATAACTGGCATTTTCTTGAAAAAATCAGCCCTTATATTGCACCATCCTGGTTTTCCCTTGTTCAGCAATTGACACTAAGCCATGGATCACTATTTAGGATAACTTAGCCAGAGCCCACCTAAGTGAAAAGTCTGGAATAGGAAGGCACCTAAATGACATGCCAGACAGTGAACTCAGGGAATCACAGAGCCAGGGTGTAAACGGGCAAAGGAAAATAAAGGTTTTGAATGCAAGAACTTAATGTCATTTCTTATTATTTATCTCGTTACTTTGTAGTTCCCAGAAACCACACTCAAAGGTTACTGTACCCAGGCCCTCCAGCGGGAGCATAAGAGAGCTATAGGAATAAATCCAAAGTCCATCTGAACTGACAGGCTGTTTTTCAGTGCTAGTTATGCAACATGTTAGTACCTCTAGGTATAGGACCAGTGGGATTTAAACTTGTACAGCAGATGGTCTGTGCATCATTGCTGGAATGCGCCTGCTGACCCTAGGGCAGAGCCTGAATGGACTTCAAAAGAGAGACTGAGCATGCTTCAAAGTGTTATTGTTTAAATGTTCCACTAAATGGGGACTCCGGAACAAAATATCTAGCTGAGGTCAGTCTGAAAAATGTCAACACACATAATGAGAAAACCGTATGTTGTGTGAGAAAGAATATTTCATAGGGGTATTCTGGCTATTTTGAGTTGGAAAAAAACCACTTTTTTTCATGTGTGTCAGCCGATTGTCATAATCCAAGTGTCTTTCTTCATGAGCTTCATTTGCTTTTGTTGGAAAGAACAAGGTCTGTATGTGAAAGTCATAAATACTTTTGGGAAGTGTGCTTTGTCCACAGACAGGTACACTGGGAGAACCAAAGTTATGGCAAAGGTGTGTTGCAATACAACATTGACATAGCCTTGAAAGCCTCCCTCCCACTCATTTCAGAGCAAAACTTGTAAGGACCTTGTGTTTGGTTTGAGAGTGTGATCCTGTGATTTCTAATCATTACTGAGTTCTGTTTTGTTCCTCCCAAAGCCCATAATGCCTGCTCATAGCATGTTCTTTCTCCAGGGTAATCCACAAGTTTTGGCTTCTCCTAACTCCATTCAGGGAGAATTTCAGTAAGAAAGGGATTGGGTTCATGTTTAAATCAGTAGGTTTAATATCATGAAGAAAGATTTCTTAAGCAAGTCAAGCTCAACAAGATCAAAACTTCAGTAGAAAATTCAAGATTCAGTCTTTGACTTGCTGGTCCCTGATCTGCATCTTGGGTGTTGCAAATATCAATGATCTGGTAGCTTTTGGTCTGCAAAAGGTTTCCATGTTGGCCACTGGCAAATCAACATGGGTGGCTAAAACATTATTTCCTTTGCTGGAAGCGAAGAGGAGCAACCTGAAATTTCACAGCATCTTGTCCTGCTGGGGCATGCCTCTATCTTGATGGAAACACATTGCAATAACACACAGATTAAAAGCTAACCCTCCCTGCAGATGTAATAAAGATCCAATGCCAGGAAGAGCAAACAAGACCCATGTTAAATAAAGGGGAGGCTTGTTTCTTTCACATATCAATATTCAGTAAGATCAGCCAACTTGGCACGCTGGGATGAAAAGAAAGCTACCAGGCAAGGTAAAAAACTGAAGGACTCTGAAGTGAGGATTCATTAAACCAAGAAGGTAACTTGGGCTTGTTTGTAGATTCTCTGTGTCTTTGTAACATGTTGTAACTGACACAAAACTTGAATAGCAATCAATGTAAGTGGGTCAAAAATAGCATCCACACCCTCCCTGGAGTCCTGGTTGTTGCACCCAGTATCGCTACTCAGCTGTTAGCTGTGGCCCAGATTAAGCAAAAACCCTGTAACCTTACCTAACCGAGTTGAATTCAGCAAAGCCTTCAGGCTTTTGCTTATCTTCAGTGTGTGCTTAACTTCAGTAAGTATAGAAACTCTTTGTTAAATAAGACTTTTAGACCTGCACAGAGCTGATAGAAAATCAGTTTCACCTTTTTTATCCTGTTTGCCAAGTGCTACAAATAGCTGATACTCAATGTGTAGATTGTTGCAACTACTCAGTAGCCAAAACTCAAAAGTGTGTCAGTAAGTTAAAGGTGATCTGTTATCTCAGTGTTCCCAAAGCAGAGTAGTTACAACACATTTCTGATTAACATAATTGGTTTTAGGAATTCTGGTTCCCTGGAAATATTGTCACTCCAAAACAAATGCACTCTGCAAATTCTCCAAACTTGTTAAACTGCTCATGGAGAACAAAAAGTATGAGTCAAGACAAAGTGAGTTTGTGACAAAACTTTGCATAACAGGGAAATAAATTCCAGTAAACCGAAGGAAAATATATTACATCCATTACTCAGTTTGCATTTTTACTCGAGTATAATAGGAGTATAAACATTTTCTGTCATCAGCTTACAAAGCAACTTGTTCTGAAAGTGATGCATGGTGAGAACTTGCATCTAAATTGGGTACATCTAAATTAGACTGAATACAGAGCACTCCCAAATGTGGTTTTACTTAGAGCTAGCCAAGGAACACAGAAGAGGGTTCACAAATATTGAAAGAAAAATCACCCCCAAACCTCACAGGCTCCTCCCTCCGTATGCTCATTGTACAGGAGTATTTTGGGGATAGCATGTTTATTTGGGTTTGCACTTTGCAGGCAATGCAGTTCTTGCCGAGAACGTGCTGTTTGGTATTCTCTTAGAGTGCAAAACATGGCCAAGTGTTTTGCTGAACAAGGAAGGACTTATAAATGCACTGGGCGAGGCCTACAGCACTGCAGCTCTGGCTTCAGGAGGTGGCAAGGATTCTTAAAATCCTCTTGCTCATTTACATTAAGTAAACAAACAAAATTCCCAAACCGTGAAGCCCACAAATTATGTATGTAGCCAGGCTATGCAATCACAAGTTCCCCTTATGGTTACTTTTACCTTCCCTCTCACTCAAGCTTTCCTCTGCCTATATTGCTGCTGGTCTTTACTAAGCCCCACATTCTACAAATATTTATGCGCATGATTTACTTCATGCTTTTAAGCAGTTGCAGAGGGTTCAATAGGTGTTAAGAGATAATGAGCTAGAACACAATAGAACTGCATATCTGCACAGATCAGACTAAACCTGGTGAAGTACAGCTGTGCAGAAAGTTCAGCACATGGGGAACAGTTTCTAGGGTCTTAGCTTTTAGTAGGGTCTACCAGAGCTGGCATTTGTGTTTGTGTAGCACCTGGCACAAAGAGACTCCAAATCTGACCAGGATCCCTAGATCCCGATATGCTGCAAGTAATGAACTGCTCCAGGCACTATAATTAGGCATCAAACAGCAAGTACTCAGAGTTCACAGACTCTAGCACATGGTATTGCCAATACATCTGCTGACATTCGCATCTGTAGATTGTTCATTCAAACACTGCCTGTTTTGGAATACTAAAACATTCCTACCATCCATCAGCTGCTACCTGACCTCTTTAAAATAAACTTTCTTAATGGGCATGTGCCTGGATCACCAAAGAGACTATCAAACTTGGCACTGCAGAGGGAAAGCCAAGCCTGGTGCTAGTGATGGCTCTGCATTCTTACTCTCAGATATCCTGTCATCAGGTCAAGGTTGTGGCACAGTGACATGGGGCATGAGCCCACTGTCTGCACATTGCCTGTCCAGCATTTAAATCATCATTATTCCAGGAATTTGTTGCACACTGTGGAACAGGGGTACACGTAATATCAACTAAAGGAAAAGTGAATGACTATAAGCACGTTGTCATGGCTTCAGCGGATATTCAGCAGCGACAACAGTGTGCCAGGCTGAGGCGCCCAGCCGGCAGCTGGCAAAGCATGTTTTATGTAGCTTTGTGAGCACAGACTATGCAAATGTATTCAAAGGATGTTCTCGAGGCAAATTGGTTGGAGCTAAATTTGCCCAGATGCTCTTGAATCTGCTTATTAGAGCCCTTAGCTTGAAAATTAGCTGGAACTGATGAGTCAAACCAGAGCTGACTTTAGGATCCTTGCATATTAAGGAAACCACAACCAGATTAAATGTGTGCATGTCTATGTAGCATGGAAATTCAGCTCTCAATGCCTGATCCCACTATTCCCACAGTGGGGGCTTCACAATGCTTAACATGTGGAGAGCTCCTGGAGAGGCCTGGGCAACTATTTTGCCTTGAGTTTTTAGGTTAAGAGAAAATGAAGAAATAATTTTCTCTTACATCCTGGCTTTTGATTTTTGCACTTGCATTTCATTTTGCCTGCAGAGGCACTCCCCAGCAGTGAACTCATGCCTTCCCACTCTTGTTACATGTTCCATTACCAAAGGTGAATAATCAAGACAAATATGAAGAATGAGAGAAGTATGTACTCATTTATTCAGATAATGAATGTGAAGGATGAAATCATCTTAATCCTGAACTAAAAACAACTACTTCAGGATCCTGTTATGGTAGCAAAAGATACTGGAAGGAGGTGGGATTGTGTTGTGTCAATGACAGTAGTACTTTTGTTTCCTTGGACTTCTTTCCCGTATAAGGAGACTATGAAGGGAAACTATTGGAACCTTTCTTTCACCTGAGTATTGACTCTAAGAAAGAAAACTGTGCGTTGAGCAGTGGTTTAAATCAGTTTCTCCAAGACAATTGGTAGAATGTACCTGCTTGCCCACAGCACGTTTTCACAGACTGACCATACGTTCTCCCCATTTGTGCCACCTCTGCAGTCACTGGCAGAGCTCCAGGGCAGCAGATCTGCCATCCCCCTGCCTCTGTCACCCTACGTCAGACACTAGCTCGGATCAGCCTTGCTCTTGTGGCAGCTACACTGCGTCTGACCCCCGCCTGGGTGTACAAAGGTGGGAAAAGGGTGGGCCATTTCCTGCGCTTAAACAACTGAGCTCTGTTAGCTCAGGGACAATTGAGCCTCTCGTGTTTATACTGTCTTTGTCTGGATAAACTGTATGGACACGGCTCCAATGCAGCCACCAGGAGATTTTCTTGCTGATATTCATGGTGCCAGCATTTCACCCTTAATGTGTATTTGGGGCATCTCCATCTTGAATCAGTACCTCAAGCCTCTTAAAATTTCATTGCAGTTATGTTTGGATTTATTCTTTAATATTTTTCTTTTACTGAGGAAACCAAAGCTGAGCATGGTTTTATAACATATGGTCTTCTTCATGCTTTATAGAAGGTAAATGTCACCTCACTGTGATGCATTTAGTCTACTCAAGTATCCTCAAAGAATTTGACACCAAGGATGTCCCAAGGGATTGGCCTCCCAAGGCCACCCTCTGGGATTTGAGCACTCAGCTCAATGTAAAACTCCGAATATTGCTGAGGCAGAGAGAGGTATTCAGTATCCCACACTTCACAGAACCTGGATGCATTTTGCACACACCAGCTGTGTGTGTAAGGAACTTGGGTTAAATCAGAGAATTTTTCTTTTTTCAGCCTCCAGCTTTTCTATCTGTGTCGCAATGATTGGTCTCCAGCTGTGAGGAAATACAGAAAGCTTCTTATTTAATAAGTTTTGAGTAATCCTCAAGAAGCCAATTCCCCCCTCCCCAAAACGGCACAGTCTGTGTTCCTTCAGAAACATCTTCGTAAATAACACCAGGAACTTAAAATACCTTTCTGGCTCCATAGGGGGGGATAGAACTTACAGTATAGCTGCACTGACATTCAGTCCATATATACTTATAATTTCCTTCTGAATTTTTTCCTGCCTTCTTGATGGTGTGTTGGATCTGCTAACAGTGGAGAAGGTCCTGTAGAGGTGAGACCATCTTGTACTCAAAAGATACCAAGAGTTAGACCTGTTGGGATATTTTGCTTGCTTTTGCATTCAGTTTGTACATCATCCTGGGATGGCATGCAATTTTTCATCACGAATAACATTTGGAGAAAAAGCTTAGGGAAAACTACAGATTTAAAATAAAAACAAAAATAAGCCCTACCAAACAAACCAACCCTTGTATTTGTCCATAGAGCTTACTGACTAAAAGATAATGGCATAGAAGGTTCCTGGATTTATGAATCCTCAAAAATCCTTTTCTTCCTCAATGGCGGTTATACTCCTGAGAAAAAGTCAGATGCCAGATCTTGCCCTGGCATCTTTCAGTGGATTTTTCCTAAAATAAAGAGGCTTTTCCAAGCCTGGTGGTTTCAGATGGTATGATCGATGTTTATTCATTTGTCCTCTCTTCCCATGGAACTGGCAATGGCTGTTATTTCTTTATCGAATAACACTGTTATGTCTCTTTCTCTAATCTAGCTACTTACATGGTCTCAGCCATTGCAGAGTTTGAGCATATCCCAAGAATTAATAAAATAAACCTAAATAAACCCCTTAAAGCAATAACAAACCCTCCTTCCTTCCCAGCCTTATCCTAGGCAAGAGTCTTGAGTTTTTGAGCTTGTGTGTCTGTGAGGAACTTATGGAGGCAAAGCTGAATTGAAGAATGGGTCCTACCTTCAGCTGTGAAAACAGTGTGAAAGGCTGGCACAGGAGAGACCACAATGGTGACCTGGGCTGCTACAAGAGCTTGCCAAGACTAGATGTGCTTCCCCTAGATTTTCTGCCCCTTGACCTCAGCTCAATAGTATTTTCTATGATTCCTGGAATCTGGCAAGTCATAAAATTTATTAGGGGCAGAGGTTAGACATGGGTTTTTCTTTTGACAAGGAGAACTATTTTTTCTGCCTGGAGATGAACTGCCCTGATCAGCTGTCACTGGAGCAGTTGCTTCTATTTATTCTGACTTCATTTGGATCAAAAGCAGTGTTTCTGTGTGTCTCCTGTCCATCTTTGTCTGGGGATTGTTGTCTATTATTGCTGTGGACACTGTAGTCCCCCAAGACAAAATTTATCCTGCAAATTCAGTCTCTGTTTTAGATAGTTTTCTATCCAGAGGTTGTGAGTAGTTTTTTAATGGCTTGTTGGGAGCCTGGTCTCACCTGTTACCCAGTTTCTGGGCTTTGGACCTGCAGTCCAGGGGAAGGAAAGTTTGATGAGTCTGTGGGTCCAACAGCTTTGGGCAAGAAAGGAAATCCCATGTGCTTGAGATTGCAAAGGTGGTGGCGAAGATTTAAGTGCATTAAATCCTACATGAATAAGAACAAGCTGAAGCTCTTTCCAAGAGCTCTGAATCCAAAAACAGCAAATGGAAGAATTACCAATGTATAAAATTATAAATAAACACATGCCAACATTAATTGGAGGAACATGTCCTTCTCACTGACCTTAGCCCGTGTGACTGTACGTCTGCTGTAAACGACACGGGCCCTTGATTTCTCTGTAACCAATAGACACAAACCTTGTTTCCAGATGAGGGATTAACTGCACGTGAGGAAATAATTGACTGCTGGATCGTGTTTTTCACACACCTCTTTTTAGACCTGGATCAACGAAAAGTAAGTATCATTATATCTCATATTTGTGCTAGAAACGAAGCAATTTGCGTACTTGCAGGAATGAGATACAGTTGTCTCAGAAGTTTTTGTTGGCAATAGAACAGGCAGCTGTCAACACTTCAGCCTAGAAGTAGATGCAGCTCATTAGGACAGTTGGATATCATCAGATTAGCTGGGCTTGGAGATAGGGTGAGACAGGAAAACATATGACAAGAACTGGCATTGCAAACCCTCCCCCTTCAGAAATACTACCTCAAAACCAAGGAATGTTGTGGTTGATCACAGCCAATATCAATACAACATATCCTAGTCTAAGGGCAGACTTGCCAAGTATTTCAGCATGGGTTTCAGTGCCCCTGGTACACATAAAAGTTATGGCATCAGTTCTGGATTAGTTACTGGGACTCTGGTAATGATGTTCCTGGCATAGCACTCCTTGCAAACACGTACTTTGGAAGAGTTCCCATACATTTTTTTATTGTCCTCTAGAGCTATGGTGGCAAGCTGTGTGAAATCTATCCAGAAAAATGGAAAAAATCAAAACTAAAGTGAAAAAAACAACCAAACCCGATTAAAGATGTCAAAGCCTTTCTTGTGCAGACCCAAAACAAGGTCTGAAATCAAAAGGATATGTGTTGACTCTGTAAGAGTCGTGGGGGAGGGAGTTCTAGACTTTCTTTCAGTGCCCCTAGAGGATTGGCCGATATATTCTATACAGTTCTGGGACCAGAAAGACGCTCTCAGACTGGAAACAATCCAAAGATGAAAAGCAAAAGCAACAGCAAAAAATATCTGAGTGGCAGCAGGGACTAATTTTGAAGAAAGCTTAAACAGCCTTGTGTCGGCAACAGGTCAAGGTGACCAAGGCCCTCGACAGTACTCCATGGATATGTAAAAAATATAAATGGCAGCAGGCAGATGAAGTGTTTGTCAGCATACATTGCCATGGTTTGTTTTTGTGTTCAAAACCTCTTTGTTCTAAGCACACTTCTCTTTTCAGAGCTTGAGCCTTAGCTTGGCAACCCAAGCAGCAGGGATGCCTTGTGTTTCCTTAGGACTTTTCATCAGATAATCCCCAAATGCTTTAAAAGGGTGAATTAAAGGAGCTTCACATTTAGAAAAAAAAAGAAAAGGATTAATTTCCTTCTTCCAAAATGCAGTCCACTGTGGTGTAAATTAAAAGAGGACCTGGATTCTCCAGTGGGTGAGATCCTTCTCCCTTTACATTGCTGCAGAGTCAGAAACAATTCGTTACCCAGCCTGAATTCCTGTGTGGGGACACGGGGAGCAAAGGAAAGAACGGCTCCCCAGTCATGGAGAGTGTGCTGCAGCAAGCAGCACCAGCAATAGAAACGTATCAAATTAAAACATAGGGGAGGAATAAAAGAGAGAATTGCAATTTCCTTGAAAGGTATTAGGCTTGATCATTGGAACTGCTGCCTCCATTCTTAATAGCAGTGAGGATGTACAGACATTTGTGTGATTTCTCTGCTGAGCAGCACCTCTGCTTACTCAGTCCTGATTTGAGGTTGCTAGAGCAACAACAAAACCACTTCCTATAGAATGTGGATGTGCTCTGCAGGCCTCCCAGGCCTGCACGGTTAGCAGAAGTTAGGAAACTTCACAGAGGAAATACAATGCAAAGTACTAAGAGATGTGGAAACCTTAAATAGGGATGTAACTTCAACCACTATTTAGTCGATGCAAAGGGAAAATAGGAGCGTGATGGCCTTAGAACCTCTTTGAGGCAGCGTTTAAGTCTGTTAATAATCAAGATGAGATTGCTTTATAAAAAAAAATAATTTGGGTTTTTCGAACAACTCCCTTAAAATACTATTTTTGTGCACACTTACATGTGACATCCATGTGACATCCATGTGCCATTGTTTCAAGCCTTACACTTGTAATTAACATTCGTTTAGCTTTCATTACTGACAAAATTTCAAATGCCAGAGGATGTACAAAACCTGCTGGGTGATTTGCAAAATCTTCCAGTGTTGGAAAAAATTTTAATGATGAAATGTTTCATTAATTGCTTCTATTTTATCTGATTCCTGGCTGTTGCCACAGGAATCTTGAGGGCTTCACAACAAGGAAGATCTACATTCCTAAATTATAATTTCTGGGATTATGCTAAAGCACCGTGTAAAAACAAGTATTAATTATTATTCAGACAATTCTCTGTTTCAAATATATCTAATTGAGAAAAACCAAGGAAATCACCTCTAGACTGTTTACTAATAAAATCCCCAACTATTTCTGTAGAATTTAATTTCCTACTCAAGTGGTGTGATCCTGGGAAAGAAAGCTCAAGGTCTGCCTAACCTGGCGATTTTTCTCCAATATGCTTTCTACTGAATTGGGAATTGTTTGAGTAGTGTTCCTGCTAAAAGTATTCCCAATGCTTTTGATGTTGAGCTTTTCCTTCTTGGTTGTTTTGTGTCCTTGGCTGTAGCAATAACGCAGCAACTTCTCTTCATTTCCCTCATGTTCTCAGAACAATTGAGATTTTGGTCCATGCCCAGAGAATCATAAAACCATGGGCCATAAGTTTAGGGGAGTGTTTCTACAGGCACTGGTGATGAAATTACTCCTGGAATATTGCAATTACTTAAAATATCACCTTGCTGGAAAGTATTGGCAGGCTGAAAGGACGAGAAAACATCAGAGAGCTTGAGAGCCTCACACATGACAAAAGATTAGAAGAACAGCTTTTGAGCCAAAAGACAAGTAGTGATTTTGACACGAGCACAAACACAAAGATCAGTGTGGATGTTAATACAGAAACATGTGAAAGATCTCATTTACTTTATAGCTGAATCAAGGGATGTAGTTCCTATACATTTATTTCCTGATCTAGATACAACATGGCTAAAAAATGTGTTGTGGGCTACAGCCAGCTCAGAGTCTCACACAACCAGTGGACTAAACAACGTGCCTTGGCCACAGCACCTCCTTGGAGAGCACTCCAGAGCAGGGGCAACCATTGGTTGGCAACTACATCTGGTAACCATGTCCCCAGGCCACCAACACACACAGGCAGTGTTGGGCTCATATATGACATTGTTGCAGAGAAAATGCCCTTTGACTCTTAGACAAAAAATTCCAGTACTGTGACTGGCTGGGAGGCAGGTGCCCACAACAGACTCACTGCCAACATCTAGGGGATGCCTAAATCTAGATTGGGCAAAATATTAGAGACTATGCAGGGTCTGCAGCAGCCCAGCACAGGCAGGGAGACAGCTGACTCGTGGGATGCTGGAAGTCTGCAGAGATCTCGATGGGTCTTGGCCTTCTCTTCCATCTCTGATTGCTGTCCTGCCAGCCTTGGAGTACATTACTGTTTATTACCCAGAGGGGACAGATGAATTCCTTCTACAGCAACAATATTTTTTTGTGATGCCAATGCCATGACCTTTATTCATGAAAAACAAAGTACAAATGGGGAAAGCAGGGTGGAGCTCTCTCAGAAATGTGATGTAAACAGCTACAGAGATGTGGCTGTGCTCCTCCAAAGCCATTTCCCACCAGGTAAGGATCAGAGCAACAGGCATTGCAAACACAGCAGAGATCCTATCTGATATTTTGTTACGCTAACTGCCTATACCTAACAGCAAGGTTTAATAAAAATTACCAAACTGAACTTTTGGTCAGATTAGACAACAACAACAGCTTCCAAAGGATATACGAAAACAAATTCCCATCTCAGGTACTTGCTGACATTTTTTAAAAGCCAGCCTCTTTTCTAGCATTCATGAAAGTAACATGAACAATTCAGTAGGAGAAGAGCTCCCGTTTTGTTGTGGAAACAGTCTCCGCAGTACCCTTGAAAAGTCATCCCGAGGCAAGTTTGAAATAATTCATGCTTTTGCTCTTACAAAAATATCTTCATGTTTAGAGCAAACAGCTGTTTTGCTGGTGGAGAACAGCAGAAACATGACCTATATTTAAACCTGTATCTTACTGGGAGAACTGGGAGCTTAGTTTCCCAGTAGGGAAGTGAAATTCAGTCAGTCAGTGACACATGCAAAGAGCTCTGGGGTGGCACGAATTCAGCTTAAGGGGAAACCTGAGTTGAAGCCAGGTGGAGTGGGCATGTGGCAATGTCCTCTGCTCTGGCTGGAGATGGTGTCCTGAGCTTCAGCACGCCAGTGGATGTGCCTGATAGATGCCATACCCTTTTCCACATGGTTTCACAGGACCTCAGGAGGCACTGGATGGAAAAGCTCCCAGGGATCCACCACACCCTCCCCTGTGTGCCTCTGCTCCATGATTTATTCAGCTCTGTCATCACACAGTCCCAAGCCCTGCTGCTCTGGATGATGCCTGGTCACTGCCACAGCCCAGCCTGGCCATGCAGCTCCTCCATGACACCAGTGGCCTCCAGCAGCACTTGCTATGGGGCAACAGAGGTCAAGGGTGTGTTTGTGAGTGCCAAGGGCATCCCAAATCCACTTCGGCTGCTCCACAGTTTGCTGGGATGCGCTTCCCAAGGAAATGTGGGAGTCTGGAAGCAAGTTTCCACACTTCTCTCTGTGAACTTCATGAGACCATCAGGCAAACTTGCAGGAGTAAAAGGAGAAAACCTGAGGACTTTGGCTGATACAGAGAGTAAGAGACAATTGCTCAGTACTACAGGCAGCCTGTGGCCAACTGTTCACAAAATATTAACCATTTGTGGCACATTTAATAATCAGTAAGTGATAATATTGGGCTTTGATACAAATCAGAGCTGACTAGCATTGGCCAAAGAGATTTAGAGGCCCAAGTCTGGATATTTTGTGCTTCGTGCTGAGCCTGTTCCACCCTCTCCCTTTTCTCCACCTTCTCATGTACAGACAACAAAGCAGGATTGCTCTGGCTGGGAGAGACAGGCAGAAATCACTCTCTGCAAGGATGCACTGCTGGCTTGGTGGTGTTGCTGCACCCAGATAAACTTTCCACAATCAGTCTTTGCCCAGGTTGGGAGATAAGCGTCAGGTATCCCAAAAGAGAACTGCAGGGATGCCGCAGGGAATATTGCTGAATTTATTTTAGGCCGCGGAGATTGCGGCTGAAAGATCACTTGGGAGCGTGCCAAAGGTCCAGAAAAGGTAACTGCTTGGGGAGGCTCAAGGTCACCCACACCCGGGAGCCGCTGGCGTCCCCTCAGTGACACTGCTGCCTCACGGAGCGACACGCTGCCAGCGGAGGTGGAAGCCCAGGCATCTCCTCGGAGCACGCCAGGCAATGCCTCGAGTGTTTGCACCCCGGCTGTGCCAGGGGCCGTGCCGGGCCGGGCCGGGCCGCCCTCCGCGGGCAGCGCGGCCGATGCGCTGCGTCACCCGGCCGGGCACCCGCGGCGCTGCCGCCGCCAGCTCTGCCGCCCTGCATGCAAGCGATTTGTTCTGCATTTGGGCTGGTAGTCTGGAGAACCGAAGCGCTGTGTTTTTAAGTTTATATTATGTGCTTGCTTTCCAGTTCTGTTAATTAAAATCATGCAACTGGATGAGCAGTTGCTGGATCGCTTGCAGGTTCATTTTATATTCCTTCTTTTTTCTAGACACTTAGGCATTTGAAGCCCTTTCTCTGCTTGCAGTGCATAAATTCACCTTGCTAGAAATTCTATCTGTCTGAACTCGTACAAGCATGCATTTGGGAATCGTTTTGTTTCCTACAGTGTTCTCTCCCACTGTTTGCCTATATCTACCAATGTAATTTGTCAGAATAAACGAAGTAATTGAAAATTATACACTCCTCATAACTGTTTCACCATTACTTTGAGATGGAAGGGAGGCGAGGGACCCATAAGCAAATAGAAAGAAATATGAGAATGTAAGAATTCACTCAAGTGATCACTCTTCTTCTCCTTTGGTAAATTTAATCTGTCAGCTTTTCTGGATCTGTTCTGTAAGTCATGAAGGCTCAACTGCCTCAGCAAGCTCACCACCATACATTTTTGGACTATTTTCCACTGTGATGTCCACTGTCATCCAGGATATGGTTAGGTCAAGCCTGCCCAGCTCGATAATCAGCTCCCAATGGAAATGGAAGTGGTACTGCAGGACAGCCTCAGACTCTGCTGACCTTTTACTGCTTTCAAAATGGGTCTGCCACAACTTCTTCCCTGTCTCCCAGCTTGCATCCCCTGTGGCTTCCCAGATTCCATATCCCATTTGCTGCACCTATGTAACTATCTTGACTTGGCAGGACCAGCTGTGCTCGTGCAGCCCAGGAAATCTCTGCAGGCCGTGCAGCAGCAGAATATTTAGCTGCAGCATGGCAGGTGTGTTATCAGCAGGGAAAGAGGCATATTCACCATTTGCACCATCTCCAAGCACACCTTGTGCTACTGGAGTAGTGCTAACAGAGGACTTGGTCCAGTGAGGGAATATCACTGAAACTGCCCAGATGAGAAGCTTTGCTTTCAGGACTGAAAACGTTGAGTGTGGACATGTGCAAGGATGGGCCAACATCAGCAGTGTTTACTTCGGTCCACAGACAAAGCTTGGAGTCGCTCAGCAAAGCACACATGAGCTTCTCCATGCATGAGTGAACATCACCTGAGCTCAGCAGAGCCTTTCTATGAAAATCCCAACTGCTCTGCATTGTGTCAAACAGTGAATCCAGAATTAGATCCAACAAGAAGTCTTTTTTTTTTTTTTTGCCAGCAAGTACATTCAGCGACTTGGCCTTTTCAGGGCTTATATCATGGTTATTAATGTCATTCGCCTGCTTTTGGAAAATTGAACTCATGTGATAGAGGAACTTTATGTGTCAAATTCTGATGCAGAAATTCTGGTATGAGTGCTTCTGTAAAATAAAGAAGTGAAAAAATGGAGGTTCTATGGTAGGAAATTATTTCCTTGGGTGGCTTTTAAAATAAATTTTATATGATTGAGCCAGCAAAGAACAATGCCAACATAAAAAAAAAAATCCATTACCTGTTGATCTTTTCCTGGTTTTGGCAAATTTAGGCAGGCATGGCAAGATTTTATAAGAATTGTTGTGTAATAGTTAGTTCAGGCCAAAAAAAAAATTAAAAATGATAAGTTACCATATATCTAGTACTAGGTAATCAGATTAAAAACAAAAAAAACCAAAAAAACCGACAACTGGGAAGTGCAATAACTGGATTTGCTAATGGCACATAAAATAAAAAGATGAGCACATATTTGGAGTTTTGCACAGTGCAAGTGCCACAGAATTTTCTCCAGGGAACAACCCTCTATTGGCAAAGTGTGGTCAAAAGCAACAAACAAATATTTTTTGTCTTTAATTATTGTGATTCTGTTTAAAAGTTAAGAGACATCAATTTTAGCATGTGGAATGCAATTGTGAAAGAAAATGGGTTTCCTGAATTTTCAGTGATTGACTAAAATCCACACGCATACTGGTTATTGTAATTTAAGGGAAAAGGATTTTGTTTCTTTATCCTGTTACATAACACTGGATCTATTCTCCCTTGAACACACAAGTATGTTTATCATTAATCTTAAAGGGAAACAGTTGTCCTTCAAAATCCTTTCTGCATTTCTGAATTTTTGTCTTTTTTTTTTTTAAGTTAGATCCCAAATGACTGGATATGAATTGAAGATGAAAGCACATTGTTTATTTTTTTAATTAGATTACTTTAATCTCATTTATGCATAGTTCTTCTACTGTTCTTCCCAACAGCAATATTGAAGAAAAAAACATTGCTTTAGAGTGACATCCAAAATGCAAAACATACGGTTCATACAGCATCCAGCAGGAGACAGAGTACCTGTTATTGCTTTTTTAGCTCATTTTTATGAAACTGGCTGGCTTTCATTCAGAGACATTCTTTAATAATACTTATATTTTTCATTCTATAGTGCATTCCTTCCAAGGATTTTAAATTGCTCAGGAGGTCTTGAAAATCCTAGTGAAAACCTTTGGATATATGAGAGGCTTTTATTTCCAGGTAGCTGATTGTCAATTAACTTAAGACACTCACTTTTTTCAAAAGCCACTGTGACCACTTTGGTTCCAGGCTGTTTGGTTCTTCTGTGTGCCCCTCACTTTAGGAACCAGTCTCTGTAAAGCAACAGACACTTCCAAACTCAACCGGTGTTCAGAAAGGACCAGCTCCAGCCTCTCAGCCTTGATAAGTGCCTCAAGTTAATTTGTAATTAGCTTGATGTAAGGAAAGGACCAGTACAGGCAATTCCATAATGGCTAGGCAGTCTCAAATATAAGCAAAATAGGCCACCCAGCGCATTAAAGCAAGAGAATTTAATGCCAATTGGCCACTTTTCAAGAAAACCTGTGGTTTTTCATTGCTTTTCTGTTTGACTTGTAAACTGGGTGCAGGGCTCTATCACTGGCAGGTTTACATGATGGGGAGTGTACCAAAAACACAGGTCAGGTTTTGATTTCTGTTTGATATCTTATTTATATATGATTTATACAGATAAAGTAAGAAAAAGTAACTGTCCAGGCCATAATTTCATCTAAAATAAACACAGACTAAAACTACAGCAACTTAGTGGATTGTGTGGATTAGTGAGATATCCTGGTATGTAACAGCAACAGCAACAATTTATTCCCCAATTTAGTAATGCTTAAAATTTGCAATCCAGAGTCACTCTGTGATATGCAAATCCCTTACAAAATCTGCTTCCCTTTTTCAGGCTCAGGATCCTCTGCTATACAGGGGAACCCCAAAGACTGACCCCATATAACTCTGTATAGGATATTCATGTCTAAAAAATCATTAATGCAGTGGACTTATTCAGAACATTTTTTTGCCATTCTTACTTACACAATCCTTTGCAGATAGTGCTGTCCATTTCTCTCCTACATTTCTGCTGGACTTCATGCCAGGATGAACTTTGTTTTTTTTAAATTTTAATGTTTATATGTAAAATCTTCCCAATCCCTGCAAAATCTCCTCTTTGCCCATGCCCTGTCTTGGTCCTGAGTCCATGAAACATCATGTTCCTCTAGCAGCCAGACAATGAAAACAAGGTTTCTCCTGAAAAATGAAGAAATATTAAATCTGTTTCCATTTAAAAATTATTGAGAATTTGCTGATGAGCATGCTTTAAGTCCTGGTGTAATATTCCTCCCTCCACCTCACCTTATGGAAACCTGACTTAGCTCTGCCATACTCTTGTGTTAATACTCATTCATCTGAAATCTGGCACTCACATCCCTGCCCCTCAAGACCTCTTTACCCAGCTGCAAATACAGTGAATCTCTCCTGACTTTTGTGCCATCTCAGTACATTTCCACGCGTTGTAGCCAAGCTGGGGATTTGGCCCAGTGTCTTTTTTAAACCCTGTGACCCAGACGTGGAGATTAAAAAAGAGTTATGTTATCGGATTAAACAGATACAAGAGGCACTCGCTGTATCAGCATCCGACACCTTAAAACTCCAGCAAGTAGATCAGCATGGTAATGGCAAAAATAGTCTCTGAGGAAGAGGGGAAACTCAAAGGAAGGTGATGGCAAACCCATGCCTTGGGCTGGGGTGCAAAAACCTGCCACTCTGACTGGTTGCCAAAGCAGCCACAGGGATATGGTGTTCTGCTTGCTATAGCAACTTAATACAGGATACACTTGAGGTATAAAAGTCATTCAAACTCCACCTACCTGTAACCAGAGCGATTTTGGCCTCAGTTAGGTTTGGGTTAATGTCTTCACAGTGGGGCTTTTAAGGGGTTAGGTTTGATTGCGCTATGAGCGGCATCAGCGCACACTGAAATCAATAAAGTTGCAGAAGCAAAAATTTTAAGAGATTAAAAACAGACCTACATGAAAAGGATAGTAATTTCAGGCACCATTTGTATGCTTAATATTATACACATGCTTTGTAATTTGGGCTCTAACTTGTGATTTCGGTTACATAAGAGAGTGGAGAAGCCAAAGGCATTAGTGCTGCCATATGCCACTGCAACTGAAGGCAGAGTTCCCCCAAATATTCATCAGGCATATTCTCAGAAGTGGTGCTGTCTCATAATGAAATAGCAAACAGCAATGTGCATATTTGTGACACAAAAGGATGAATTATTATTATTATTATTATTATTATTATTATTATTATACTTAGTTCCAGGTACTGTTTACGTGTCTGACTTCAAAACAGCTTTGGCTGTTGGTCTTTTACCCCAAACATTTTTTTTTTTTAAACACAGAAAGCAACCATGTGCTTTGTGTGTCTGACTTTTAATGAGTGAGGAGCAACAGAACAAGAGAGAGCCAGAGACAAAATACAGGCTTAGATTCCTCTAGAGAACTTGAGCAAAATATTCCACTGCTGTCAGTGGTACAGCTGTGCTGGCAGGATCCTTCACACAGACAAGGCTCCAACCGCTACTTACATTTCACTGATGTGACTGCTGATTCCTAATCTGCATCGAGGCATCCTCACTGCAAACAAACAAGTGGCTGAGCCGGTGAGAAACCTTTTGCTTCATTCCCTTGTGCAGCCAGAGCTGCCTGTGCCTGTGGTCCCTCGCAGAGCTTCACAAAATGTGAGCTGCCCTCAAAGGATACTGCCTTCAACTACGAAGTTGCAGTACACAAGAAACCTGAATCAGAAGACATAGGTGGCAGCATGGACTACATCGCTATGAGTTTAAACGAGGCTGTTCAGTGGAGATATGTCATCAATTAGCTGCGTATGTCCTATATCTCTGTCTGGTTTTCTGCTAAAAACCTACTCACGTTGCAAATCAGCTCAGATACTGAAAATCACAGAACGCACTGGAGTAAGGGAAAATTAGATGCGTGACTGTGACACAGTGTTTTTGGCATCCTGTATTGCCATCAAAAAGTGTGTAAAATGGTGCAGCTTTTGCAAGAACCAGCTAAGGAAATCAGCCTTTTCTAGAGACCTCTCTGGAGGCTGCTGTGATGGAATTTGATCCCCCAGCAGCCTATGCACAGGCGATGGGCTCTGGAGGTGGTTTCCCAGTAACTGCTGTCCCAGTTTGTGGTGTAGAAAGGTAGCATCTTGTATCCGGGAAAACCTAGAGAGCAGAACTGTGGGTACTATTCACTCTCCTTTGGTCCATCCCTGCTGTTCCCAGTGCAAGGTTAGCACCGCGGGACTTCTGCGAAACACAGATGGCCCAAAATCTCCTTTTCACCACGACTGTACTCCAACAATGCAAATGGTATTTTGCAGTACAGAGGATCTTACTAAGTCTTCAGCAGGGGTTATATGAAAATTCCTCGCGACTCTGTCTGCTGCTGTATCCTTTCATTAAGAGCACCAGAGGGGATGCAGGTAGGAGAGCAAGGACATGTTTGAGTCATATACCCGTTCGCCTGCAGGGGAGAAGGACCGGCTTTCGGTTCTGTGAAACCCGACACAAAACAAAACGTTGCCCTGCACATTTTCCCCGCCGATCGCCCCGGCCGTACTTTGTTCTCCAGCTGCAACCGGGACTTTCCGGTGCCGGGGATCGCGCTTTAGGGAGGCGGCAGGGCAGAGCAGGGAGATCCCAGCCTCCCAGGCACCTGCCAGGCCAGGCTCCCGTGTTGCCTCCCCCGGCAGCAGACGGCTGCAGGACCAAACCTGTCCCCAAAGCCTGGCAGAGCAGCACCGGGTCCAGAGTTCCCCAGGGAGTGGCCAGGGGAAAAGTGGCCGCGGAGGAGCAGAACCAGGGCCTGGGTATCGCCGGTGACAGCGCCGTGGGATGCTTTGTCTGTGAGAAGGGCACTCTTTGTGTAAAGACAAAAAATAACGATCAAAAACATGTACGAAAATGAAAAACACCGAGAACAGATCAGCGGCCGGGAGCCCTCGCTCCGCTCCCTGCCCGCCGCGGCAGCCGCGGGACGCGGGCCGGGTCCCGCGGGCCGGCTCGGGACGGCCCCGTTGCCGCTCCCGCTGCCCGCGGCAGCCGCGGGGGGAGGGCGGGCGGCCCGGGGCGGCACCCCGAGCCGGCGGCCGCGGCCCGGCGAACGCTGCCCCGCACCCGCCCGCCCCTCCCCGCCGGCCCGCGGCCGCCTGCCAGCCCGGGCTCCGCCGCCGTGTCTGCGGCATGGCCCCTCCTCCCCCACACCCCTTCCTTTAGGCTCCCCCCTCCCCAGCAAAGAAGAGGCCGTGCCGGTGTTTTTCCACTCAGCAGGATGGGTGATGCTCAAAGCTCCCTCATTAGACAACAGACACGAGAGGTCAGGAAGAAAGCGCTTATAAATTACCGTTTCCTCCTGCTCGGCGCTGCTAGTCGCGCCGCACCGCTCCGCCGGACGCGCCGCACCGCCGCAGGGGCGCAGCGGCGCGCAAGCACCGCGGCCAGCGGACACAGGTACCGGCACCTCCCGGGCGGGAGGGCGGGCGGGCGGCGGGGCTGCCGCCGCTGCTGCTGCCGCTGCGGTGGTGGCGGCGGCGGGGCTGGCGCGGAGCGGCGCGGATCGCCCCTCGCTGCCGCGGCGAACAAAGGGGCGGCCGCTCCGCGCCCAGCGGAGCCGAACCGAGCCGGGCCGGTGGCGGCTGCATCGTCCTCCCTTTGTCCGCCTCTACTCGCGGAGCTCCCGGGCGCGCTCTCTCTTCCTCCCTTCCATTTCTTTATTAATTCATCCTTCTCCTTCCAGCCCCCTCCTCCCCAGCTCTCCCATTACCCCAGCGGTGTTTTTCCTCCCCAGAGGTTATTTTCCCCACACCCCCCCACACACCTTGCGTTAACTTTTTTTGGCGATAACGTTCTCAGCCATTCCCCGCTGGCGGTCCTCCAGCACATCGACGGCGCACGCTTCTCTTCCCGGCTATTTTTGCCCATTTTTTCTCTCCTTCCCACCCCTCTCCACTGTGTTTTTTTCTGTCTGCCGTGCGCTAACCTCGAGTGAAGAGACTGGTACAGGCAATGCTACATCTGATGCTAATGGGCCTACCTGGTGGGTAATACCGCTGCTGCTGCTTTCTTGTTGTTTCCCTTATTTTTCTTTTTATTCCCCTCATTTTCCATTTATTTTGAGGGTTCTTGACATGCTGAAATCAAAGTAGTGATGGGGCTTGGAAATAAAACACAGGGACTGCACAGGGCATGTTACTGAGCTCAGCGTGGTGTGAAGGGGTGATAATTCTGGGTTCGTCTGGGGGTAACTTGTATCCAAAATTCACCCGCTGGCTTTAAGATAATGAATGCCCATCGCTGTCTGATATTGTACCAGGCGGTATGTGGGAGGACTCACAAGGTTTCCATATAAGAACATGGGAGAATTTATTTCACCAGGCAAAGAAATGTGCAGAGTATGTGTTATTTATGACTCTGAAGGCAAACTGTGTTGTCCTTAGGCAGCTTCAAGAGTGGCAAAACTTGGCATTTAGAAATTGTAAAAGCTGATTTCTGCTGTTTAATAAGAGCTGTGTTTAAGGGGAAGCACGGATGAAAATTAAAAAAAAATAAAGAAGTAGTGGGAGAGGATCCAGATAAACATGAAGAAATACAACCCCACGCTGATTCCAGCACAGTTTGTGCCGAGGTGTAAAGATGGAGGTTTTTGATTAGTTCCCATGTTTTTTAACCGTATTGGGAAAGGCATTAAGAAAATGTGCCGAGAGGAGCTGGTTACGTTGATAGTACTATTTTGGTAACTGCATTTTTTATTTTATTGCTTGCATGTGAAAATGTTTTGAGTTTTGGACTAGCAAAACAGTGAGGCAGTCCTGACGGGGCACATGTCATCGGCTGTGTAATTCGGGGCTCGGATGACAGTTGCTACCGGTTTAGATTTTATGGCTTTAGGTTTGAGGGTAAATCAGCCCGTTAAAACCTGCTGCTGTGGAATTTAGATGGGAGAGGCTTTGGTGAGAACTCTGATGGTTGTTGACAGCCGGGTGCTTACCTCTGGGTCTGCGTTCAGTCGAGCTGACTGCTTTCTGGCATTGCCTACCTTTGCCACAACTGTTATGGAAAGGTTTCCCTGAAGGTTATTGGGGGTTTTTTTAAGCAAAATGTGTGAGCAGCTGAGGCAGCCAGCAGCGTGACAGTGACGGTGTCCCTCACCCCGACCAAGTCGAGTCTGAAGCACGAGTGCAGAGGGAGGATGTCTGTGTTGCCCTGGTTAAGCTAACACTGGAAACTTTATTTTTGGTACTTTCAGAGATAGTATCTTCCTGTTTCCCCTTCAACTGTCTCTTATCTGCTTTGCATGTCCTTTTTTTTCTTTTCTTTTCTTTTTTCTCTTTATTTGCCTTTCACCTCTGTCCCTTCCCCTTCCCACCTCTCCCGCCTTGGTGCACTAAAGCGGGTCCCACTGGAGGGCGACAGACACTTTTCCCCTGCCTGGTGCTGCCCGGGGGGACCCCGACCCCGCGGCCGGGAGACGAAAGGCCGCTTCTGGCTGTCATTTATTAACCTGCTTCTTTCACCGCGCGCTGTGAGGGTTATTTTCTGTCATACTTGGCAAAAAGCAGGAGGTCACAGGTGGCCTCCTGATATCTGTAGGCCCCGAGAAGGTGGATTTGTTCTCGGAGGTGCTGCATCCAAATCCTGCGGTGTTTGGTTTGTTTGCTTAGCAATCTTGGTCTGGAATCCGGTGGAAATTTGGAATCCTTCAAATGCTACCGACTTCTCTTTTATTTTCTTTTGCTGTAACCAGGAAAAATTTGGCGTACAACTCTTCATTGATAGTCTCAAATGTGAAGCTTTTGGGTGGGTTGCCTGGAGCTTTCATGTCAGAGGTGAAATGTTGGGGCAGTGGCAGGAGGCTTCAGTCGGTGTGAAATGCTGGCAGAAAAGAGGTGCCACATTACCCTGGAAAACTAGGAAGACACTTTAGGTTGGCTTGCTCTTGCTGCAGAGTGCTTGGGAAACCTCCCGTGCCTGAGTGGAGTTCTGTTTGTAAAGCCCCCGTGAGGATCTTGTCTTACAGCTAATCATTGCTAATATTTCAGTGAGGGTTTTTTTAATCAATACTCTTAGTGTATCTTAGTGGCTTCCAGCCAGGACCTATGGGCTGGATGTTTCCAAAGAGACTCTTGGGCACTTTCCAGGCAGCAATACTCCCAGGATTTTCATCAATGCACATCAAGGCTTAGCAGCAATCCCCTATTATTTTAATTTTACCCCTTCTAGGTTTTCCAGTGCCCCACATTTTTGCCACAGTGGGCAGTGGGGCAACATTGCACTAATGCCCCAATGGCAGTGCTGCCAGTTCCACCAGTAAGGGGAGTGTCTGCAGCGGTGCCCTTCCTGAGGTTGTAATCATGCTGGCAAACAACTCTGAAAAGATTATGCTGATTAGTTTCTTTTAAATTTAACCATATTACAACACATAAAGATGGATGGGAAAGCCATGGTAGTTACAGCCTTTTGTAAGTAATGTTTATTTGATTGGTCATATGAGTAAATTGTAGATCATTTAAGAAGTGAAGCTTTGAATAGATTACCCAGTCGGATTAGTGCCTTCGACTTCTTTTCATCACTAACTTAATTTACATGACCAGAATGGATCAGGGTAATTTTTTTAAAAGTAATCCTGTGTCTACTCCAGTAAGGGCTCTATATACAGAACTAAAATTTATTCTAATGCCACTCTAGGGGGTTTGCTTGCAGGATTGGGTCCTTGGCCCTTAGAAGGAAAGCAGGTGGATGAAAATGCAATGATTAAATATTTGTTGAATTTTTTCCATACATGCCTATTTACTTGAATCCTCAGCCGTTGTAGTGCCATGGATTTAATTGATTGGTGTGAGATGAGTATGATCCCAAGGCACATAAACTTCAGAAAAAGCTCTTTAAATTGCTTACATAGTAGCTAATATTGACACAAGGTAATATAGTAGAAATTAATTTTAAATGCCACTCTTTACTGTCCTTTTTCCCCAAAAAACCTGCTGTTGGAAGGGCTGCTGTGTTGCCAGTCCATGACTCTGAAACCATGGCTGGTGTCCTACAGCATCTTCTGTATTTCTGTATTTCTGTCAGTCTCTTTTTTTCCAATGTGTCCAGATTTACACCAGCAAAAAGCCATTTAGTGCCAGCCTAAACCCTGTTCCGAGAGCACCCACCGAACCCACCAGCCCGGCTGGTGGAAGGGGAGTGTGAATCAAATGGCACCAAGCCTGGGGTGGGTGGCAGCCCCATGGGTGCAGGAGGTGGCTGTTAAGGCCTGTTGGGAAGGTTCCACATTCTAGCAGTTGCTGGGTTTCCTCTTGTGGTTATCTATCGCTCAGAATTGTCACAGCCTCGACGGACGCCTTCGCTGCTGTGGCTACCCAGCCTGGGTTTGAATGCAGCCAGTGCTTGAGCACTGGCATGGAAAAACAACCCTGCTGTGCCAAAATGCAGCAGGAGGGCCCTGCTTCAGGGTGTTGGTGTAGGTCCCATGTCCGTAGGTAGGAGAACAATGCATACACTGAGCCATGGGGTTTTCTCTGAGCTGGAATGTAGTTTAAAATCCTGTTATTTTTAAATTTTTTGATCCAGATCACATGGCATTTGTATTTTATTTCACTGCTGCAGTGTAATTTTCTGCTATTTAGATGGATATAGTCATATCTCCTGTGACGTTCTACATAGGATGAAACAAGAAATGATCTCTTGTTTTGGCATTGAGTCTACATTGAGTGTCCTAGTGTTCTTCAAATAAAAGTTTTTACTGATGAAATCAGAAAACGCAGTGCATTATAACATCGAAACCTGCCTGACTTATCTTGCTGGACGCATTTTTTTTCCTTTAAAATATTTTTCCTTTTTCTTTTTCTCTTTTTTTTTTCCAAACAGGAAAAGAAAATACATTCAGCAGAGACTCTTCTTCATGTAAGTGTTATTTATGCTTGTTTATGAAATTACAAAAGGCTTTAAAAGCTCATTAAAACGTTCAAATACTTAACACTTACCATCTGTTTGTAGAAACCAAGTATAGAGCATGTAAAAATAGGCTGTAGTTCTACAGCAATAATGCTCAGCAACTGATATCTTAAATCTGTCTGTGCAGTTCTTCTGTGTGTATCACCACAGAATTTAGAAAAGGTTGCAAAGCACTTTGCAGACATTTAAACAGCATGCCCATAAAGTTGGTGTGTAAATCCTGGAGGGATAATGTTAAAATGGTTTGCCCAAGGCAGAGGAGATACATAAGTGAGAGCTGGATTTAGCACCCCAGAGTCCTTGATCCTCAAACCCTGTGACAAAAGTCAGCCTTTCTGCCTTGGATCCTACAGAATCCAAGTTCTGCCCATAGAGCCATTTGTTGTGTGCACGTGTGCAAATGTGTGCATGTGTCTGTGTGGGTAAGAGAGAGTGTGTGTACGTGTACCTGGCCTCAAATAGCCTGTAGGTATTTCAGGCCTTCTCTGCAATCTATGGTGATGCCCATTAAAGTAAGAGTAGACGCCACCAACCATTGGTGAATACTGTTGCAAATGTTTTGTGAAAGCATTTGGCTCCAGCCTAGCTCTCGGTCTGGGGGAGCCTGTTAAAGTATTTTTCGTGGGGCTGAGAAAGCTTCATGTCATAAAAACACAGCAGGTTTTTTTCCACACCATCTAGTGACCTGGGTTTTTTTGCATATCTCAGCTTTGAAAAGTGTTGAGTAGTATAGGAAGCTCTGCTCTGGTATTTCTTCCTAGTAAATAAATCTGATTAAATGTTTTAAGGGGCTGCATAGATGAAGACTCTCGTTGCCTTTATGCAAAATTAGCTTAGCAAGGAAAATGACTGCATTGTTCCCAATGCAGGGCCTGCTTTGCATAACTTCCAAGCATGTACTGTGTCCAGTGGCATGGCAAGCCCACGAGCACTCACCTCAGGCTGATTTCCCATAAGTCAATTTTTTTTTTTAACAACGTGTATCTCGGAATTGCAGCACTCCATTATGCTTGCGTAGCAACTTGCTGGTTAATATGTAGCAAAATGCCGTGTGGTAACAAATGTTTTTTTGCTATTGTTGAGCTGGAATGTTAGTTCAGCTTCTAGATAAAAGTGGCTTGCGCAAGGCGTCCCGGTAGACCATGATTTCTGTGGCTTGAACAGTAGTTCTGTAGGCAACCGTGTTCTGCTCTTCGTCTCCCCCGTGCTTCCCTTCATCTTCCACGTGAGCGAGGGGTGGGCTGACAGGAGGGCAGGAGCTGGCAGCCCTTTGCATCCTGCAAAGCACCAGCGTGGGGTTTATATTATGCCCATTGCTAGTCAAGCATCTGTTGAAAACACTCTTTATTCTGGTTGTGTTCCTAGCAGAAACATTGTTAGATGCTTTGTTTAATAGCTTTAAACCACAAGTGTTCTTTGGCTGGTTTTATGGATAAGACAATCTTTCAAAAAAAAATCCAAAACCAAAAAAATCCAGTAATAAGTGAAGGATACCCCACAAAGGATTAAAGAATCCTCCTTCCCTGCTGCTGGGAATCCTAGGTGAGACTAGATGAAGTGTTTGTATCTTTGAGAAGGTACATCATCATTTTTAAAAGGTAACAGAGAAGGAAAAAATCCAGAAGGATTTTGAGTATGAATATTTTCAACATTTGTAGCTCATTATTTTTTCATTCTAGAGTAGGAAATTCAGATCTCTTGAAAATCCTGTGAAGCATGTGCTTCCCAGAGATTATAAGTGGGAAATGATGCAGCAAAAACACCTTTAATGGAAGAAGCTCCCAAATAGAGGAGAACCCAAACAGACGAACCCTACAGCAGTGATGGTACGGTGTCTGGAAGCTGCAGAATAACCACGCAGTGTAGATTTGGAGCGTTTTGCTTGGAGATTGCAGTATCCCAAAGAAGAATCCCTAAGTCCAATACATGCACTCTAAAATGAGTAATGAAAAGTCAGTGGTCCAGAAGCCATTTGCAGTGCAGCCTTCCATCACCTGCTGTGGCTTTTCAACAGCTAACGGCAAGCTTTGAGCACCAGAGCCTCTCTCCTCTGGTTCTGTGCATGAAATATTATGACTTTGACTCAATAACTCTATTTGTGCCTGTCTGTGCATTGGCTTCCCTTGGCTTCTACAACGATGTGAGTTTCCAAAAGCAAGTTAAACTCCAGGGATGGGAGTAGTGAGGTTATAGTGAATGGCAGGATGGTGAAGCATCCAGGACAGTGATCTCTCCCAGGCCCGGTTCCAAGGGGTTTGACTCCTGTGGCAGTGAATGCTCGGTGGGGATTAACCCCTCACGCTGTGACTTGGGCCAGTCTCTGTGACAGGAGGTGACCACTTTGAGAAAGGGCTCTTTGTGATAGTAACCAGCCATATGTAGTTGTAATGATAAGAAAGGGACCATCTTATTTTAGTCACTTTGCGACAAATACTACCACAATTCATTACTTTCCATCAGTGCCTCATCCTATGGAGGAATCACCACTGCCCATCTACATTGAGGAGGGGACAGAAGTCCCGATTGGTGAGTGCAGTTGGGATGGGATTTGTTTAAGGGAGGGTATTAAGGGTACTTGGGTTTTATATTCCTCACATTTGTGTGTACCCGTTTGTCATTGAAAATTGTAAGGTCTGTTGCAAATGTTTTGGGGATTTTATTTTATTTTATTCTTTATTTTATATTTAGAGCTCCTGAGAGTTGTTAAATACTGCTAGCATTGGTTTTCAGCTAATCATAAATCAAAGTACATAATTTATGCAGTGACATTGAAAGCTTCCATGCAGGATGTCTTAATGCAAGGCTGGGGAAGACCATGAGTATCACAAGAGGTAGTTCCCACTTTGGTCTTTGACCTCAGTGTTGAGATACTCAGAATAATCTGAGGTCTGGGTCAGTGTTTTCGTTCTTGCTGACACTCTTAGGCCCAGCACCCAACAGACTCGCATTGCCCATACCACCGCATAGCCAGAAGAGAGGCAGAGAGGTTTGCCATTCCCTGTCGTGCACATTGAGGTGCTGCACACCCTCAGCTCTGAGCTCTGGTGTAGATGTATTCTCACTTCCTGGATATATAGGTTGGCTGTTGTTTTGGGTTTTTTTAAAATAGAGAAGCAGTCTTGAAGATAACCCATAAAAGAATGCAATGAAAAGATCAGTAAGTTGGACTGTGGTGATCTTTTTGGACAGTAGAAAGTTGTGATGGCAAAATTTCCCAGAGCCCCATCCTTATACAATCTGTTCTGGACTGCATACAGTAAGTGTGCCTTATCTCTCACCTTGGGAATCTGCCTTGTTGAGCAGATGCATCTCTTCAAACAAGTTTTTCTTATTATATATCCTGAATTTTTCCATTCCTAAATTCAAGCAATTGCTTCTTGCCCTACTGTCTTTTGAGCTAGATTAATTACCTTCCCTCTACACACAGTACCTGGAAGGTATTTATAGCTGGATCTCAGCCCAGGAGTCTTCTCATTTATAGAACATATTAATTTTAGCTTATTCTCTCCTTAGATCACTTTTATTGTCCTTATTTGTATTTCCCTTAATTTCTCTATCTCCTTTCTAATATGTGGAGACTTGAACAACTCATAATTTGTTCACTGTGGCTGTTTTGACACAGCATTATGCTTTAGATTTCCATATCATCCCTTCCCATGCCCACATCCAGAAGAAGCTTAGCTTTTGACCCTTCTGCATCACTCAGTAGGATCACACAGAGAAATTCTATTACTTGGCTAATCTTACCTGGAATCACCTTTAGGTCCTTCTTGGATTCATGGCTTTGCTAGCTGCTCCTCAGGCAATGTCACTGCTCTCCTGGGATGTTGGGCTTTATACTTCCTAACACTAAATCCCCATCCCATTGCATGCCACTTATTTTATCCAGGAATATTTTGAAACAGTGTGCCATTATTTATTTTAATGCCCTGGGATTTTATCATTTACATAGAAGTTGTTACTGTTTTACTCTATATAGAAAAAAATACTTAAATTTTTAATATTTTGATACCTATTACAGCTTTTGCATGTTAGTCCAGACTCCTTTCCCAGCTTCATGATTCTTATTTGTATACCTTCCCTAATTATCCATCCTCTAGTTTAAAAAGTTCATAAGAACTGACAGGTTTAGCCTTCTCCTTGTCTTAATTTTTTACCTTTCCTCATTATACAATGAGTGTATTGTTTCTGTGCCTCTTCTATGCATGGCATGATGTGGTCTTTCCCACAGCAGATCATCTTTTCCTCACCTCTCCTGGGGTTGTAGTCAGCTGAAGGTCTGCTGGACTTTAGTCCTCCCTTGTAGAGCTGTTAAGGCTGAGTTCTGTCCTGGTCCCTGGAATTTCATCTTGTCTTTCCCACTGCACTGAGGAAACCTGAACAGCTGAGGTGGTGGCACCTGCACCAAAAACAATACTGTAAGGCTGATGAGTCACAGAACTGACCAACCAACCAACCGAAAAAACCCCAAGTATGAGTGGAAAGCTTTTTAGAGGATGTTTGTTCGGTGCTGTCATGAAGCAGGTTTGTTGGATCAGGCTCTGAAGTGCAGCACCAGCTGTGAAATGGCCAAATTGGGTTGGAGAGGGCACCGTGTTTACTTATTCCAAATAAGTGTCTGGACTGTCAATACAGCAAGCTGTGGTTGAGGGGCAATGAGTGGAAAAAGTAAATGATGCAGAGATGAGGGCAAACCACAAGCTCTGAGTTTAGTATCTGAATGTCTGGCATGGGTCAGGGCTTTTAGATGCAGCATAAATCAAGGTAGGAAGCAGCTGAAAAATTCTGCTCTGGATCTGGGTCTCGGTATTGATCCTGTTTTCAGTTGAGCTCACCAGTGTGATCCACATCCTGAGGGCCCATCTGCACCTGTACAGACCAGAATAGGAATAAAACAAAGTCCTGTCTGTGTTTAGGCTGGAGAAAAATAGCACACAGTGCAGTTGTTAAAACATTTCATTCAGCACAACCATCATTTACTTTTAAAAGGTTGTTTGGAGAACTTAGATTGTGAAACACATTTTGGCTGCTATATGGCATGCATATTATTCTGACCCAGGCCTGACTGGTGGTGCTAGATTGCTTTGTAGCTTCTGTATCTATTAAAAAATAGAAAAATCAGTACATTTTTTTCAGAGTCTAAATTTAACAGAGCTAATTATTTCAAGCATTTAAAAAGGAACATAAATCCCACTTGTTTATTACAGCTGCTTCATGAAAACAGCAGCTACAAATAATACTCTATAATAAAAATCTAGCTAACATTGTCATGAATTAGCCAACAAGAGAATGAACATTTGAGATCTGGACAAGGGCAGCCTTTCTTCTCTGGTAGAAGGTCTTTGCATTGAGGAAAAGGTGGTTATTACCTAAATGCTGGTTTATCTCCTTGGGTGAAATGAACACTTTGACATTTCTGCATAGATTAATATGACTTTTGATTGGAAAAAGGCCTGAGCTCTACTTAATTTTTATGTACTTTTGCCCTTTTTCAAATACATTCCTAGAGGAAGGTAGCTGAGTGAGATGCAACAAATATTTTAATAAATCAAAGATATTAATGAGGAGATGGGGAATATATTGTGACCACTAGTAAAGAACCTGCGGAGTAGCAATAAAAGGGTGCAGGTCAAATGCTGGGAGTCTTGGTTCAGACATGATTTCAATTATCTCCCATCTAACTAAACAGTTCAGGAGATTCAAGGGGAGGAAATAGGCAGAGCAGGTCCTTATTCCCCATGGCCATTCATGGTAAGGTCATGGACATACTCTTCCATCACTGTTGTGTTAAATACTGAAGAAAACAGCTGAGACCACACAGTCTAAATTTACATTTTGTAAACCAAAAACACAGGAAAAATTATTTGTATTGGTAATCATTGCATTTGGGCTATACAGGAGACCACCAAGGGAATAACTGAGTCCTTGGGGATCAGGAGCAGTAGAGCTGTAGGCTGAAGTGGTTTATTTTTTTCCTTCCAAGTCACATTTGAGATGTTAGTGTTGTTTGATACCTGTGAAATTAGCTCAAAGACATAAAAATTCAGGACATAATTCTCAACTGATTTATTCCAGCATAGTTTTGTTGATTACAGTAGCATTACTATTGCTTTATCGTGTAAATTATGGCAGAAGTCAGACCCCCTTTTTCAGGAACCACCCCTGCTGACCTTCAACCCCATTGCACTTCTGCTGTAGCTCTGAGTCCCTACGTGGACAAAATCCCAATTACCCCTTCCATCTTTCTGATCCACTTTTGCTAATGAATAGCACTGGCTTTGGTGTACTTTTGTCAAATGCCTGCAAGTGTTAAATAGACCTTACCTCTACAGGATTCTTACCCCAATGAAATCATGTGGGTGTGGTGGAAGGCTCCACCTGAAGCCATGTTCTCTTGATTGTACTCACAAGTCAGGGTGCAGCCTGGGCTCATTTACAGCATCTTGATTACAGGAGAAGAATTTTCTTGTAATCACACAGTTTGTTCTGCCGCTACTCAGTCCCTGCTTTTAAGCATCTCTGATGTTTTCTTCATGATAAAAGCTGGATTTCTAGTCTACTGCTCTTGGGCAGACTTACTGAAAGAGAAATGCTTTGTTACTTTTTGTGTCTCCTTTGATAAGAGAAAGTGCCCCTTTTCCAGCCCAGAAGAGTATTTGACACCCTACAGAGAGCTGGCTCTGTGTCTCTCTAGGAGGTTGCCTTCCCTTGCAAGAGAGGAGAACCTTTTCTGTTGCACATGCTTCAAGGTTTGCTCTTTCATGGGGAGCTGGCACACAGAAAGCTTGATTTTTGCCAGGTACTGAGTGCCTTCTGCAAGGTATTGAGTGCCCTCCTATCCTTTGCAGCCAAAAAGGAGTTGATTGCTCTTGGCATCAGTCAAATCTGGACCCAGAAGACCACAGGTAGTATTTAACAATTATTTATATGCTTTCGCATGCCAGAGTTTGTCTGAATTGATTTTCCTTGCATATGAGAGATTTGAGGCATTAATGACACTTGCCTGCCACTAAAAACAGATTTTTTGAAAAATAATAATAATACAATAATAAGCATGACATTTATTGCATTGCCATGGGGAAATTAAAAACCCCCAACATTAATTAGAGTCCAAGTGACTATTAGCTCTTCAGAGCTAATGTGTGAGTTATATACCCTGAATGAGCACCATATGCCAGTTCATTGTGGCACAGTGAGTCACAGGACACATTGTGGAAAGCAATAATTGCTTGGCATGCACTGAAGAACTCAGTAGGGCTTTTTGTTTGGTTTTCTTAAAGGAATATGTTTTACTCTGACAATAAAATGGGTATTGTCTGATATGCTGCCACCAGGGACTATTGCTTATTTTGTACTTAACCTGGAGTTTACCCATTTGTCACTCACAGCACACCTCCTCAGTATCTTTTGCTTTCCAACTGCTTGTATTGTATGTGTGCAGTACCAGAAGAGTGAGGAGTGAGCCTTCCATTTGGTATCATCTTGTCATTTTGTATCAATCCCCTTTCCCTTTTCTTCCTCCTCTTCCTTCTTTGTCCAATAGAGACATTCAGATTGTTTATATGGAATAAATGTTCATCCTGAGCACAGTGAAGCAGTGGGACGAATTGCACAGGGATTGTACAGTCTCCACTCTTGGTCAGAGCTTAACCAGAGAAGGCCATCAGCAAGCCAGTCTAATTTTGATATTGGCCTTTCTTTGAGCAGGAGGCTGGGCTATATGATCTCCAGAAATCCCTTTTAACCCGAATTACTTTATGGTTCTGTTTAATACCCAGTTCCTGTACTGATTCAGCCATAGTACTGTGCATGTCATTAACTCCTCACTCCCTGTCATTGTCACTCTCGTTCCTACCTGCATAGACCAGGAGAGACCTCGTGAGGGGACAGTGGGTTTACTCACGTGGGAACAATATCAAGATGTAAATTGTGACCTCAAGTGAGATCAGTAGGTGAAATTTGGGTATCTCTGGAATTATTTGGAATTTGTAACAGGATTTCACTTGAGTTCTCTTCAAATCTTCAGTAAGTTCCAATAAGTTATCAATTGAAGAGTTTGATGAATAATTGTATCAGGATGATAAGTATTTAAAAAGTAAATACCACCTTATTTTTTTTTCCTTTTCAGTGACAAATCTCATTCTCTAGCAGCCTTGAAGAGAGCTTTGGGGAATTTAGGATTTAGTGAGTCACCAACTGCCCTCACTGGGCCGTTACGTGCTGGTTTCCTCATGCAGCCGTAACCACGTGAGGGAGTTAATGCTGCACAGAGCATCTGCTCCTCAGCTCAAGGCCCTCCCAGCCCTGCAGCTGTCTGCCAGAGAGCTGGGACATGCACAGGGGCATCTGCAAGCTCCATCGGATAGCAAATTTTCATGGTAGGCCCATATGTTAGCCAAAAAAATGCCCTTCATCAGAACAATGTTATTTTAATTGTGCTGAGAGGACGCAAGATCACATTCAGATTGACCATATCAGCCTAGGGGATTTTCAACAATGATGTAGCTATTCTAGGGGGAAAAAAACCCTCAAAAACTCCCTTGCTGGGAAAAAAAAAACAGGAACATTTCATAGGGTTTCATAGGGTTGCTCTTTCAAATCTGACAAGTTAAAGTGCTTTTTCTCCTTCTCTCTACTTTATCAACAAGAAGTATATTACTTATCCAAACACCTGATTTCCCATCAGGCTCTATCAAAAGTAAAGTTTACAAATGGGGCTGCCATAGTGGATTGAGGAAAGACTAAATATGGGCAACCAAAAGCTTTTGATGTCCCCTTTTATACAAGGCAGGATTCTAAAATCAAGTTTTGACAGGACAGACGAGCTTTCATTGCTGCCCTCCCTTTTCTGTAACCGCACAGATACTCTCACCTCATAACTCATCCTCCTCAAAAGATGCAGAGTACTGCTCTTTCAAGTGCAAAAAGGGTGTTGTGCCATGTAGAGGGAATATAGTAATGGAAAATACTGGTGCTCGGTAGGGTTGAAGTTCCTTTCTCCTCTGCCCTTTGTGCAGTACACAAGCAATACATTACAAGTCAAATTTCGTGGGCAGGTGGTATCCAAATGTGGAATTTCAAGCAGTACATCTGACTTCGAATCACCTAGGTTTCTCCTTTCTCCTTGATTTCTGTAAAGCTATCACAAGTTCATGTTGCTCTTGTACAAGTCACCTACAAAAATTCAGACAATTCAACCAAGGAACTCTCTCACTTTCTACCATTAATTTGTATGTGAAGTGTTTTTGTTACTATCTCAGCTGTTTGTCAGGTGCCTATTGTTTATAGTGGAACTGCAAACAACTTCCCACCTGTCTATTATTAGCTTTTGTGTAAGAAAATCAAATGGTGAAAAACAATTGTAGTCATGATGAAGACAGCTGTAGATACTAAAGGTTAATGTGCCGTGTTGGTATCTTATGTAAGTGTGTTCGCTGAGATGAAATTGCACCGAGAAAAATCCTCAGCTGGTAACAGGAGTAAGTTCAGTTTACAGTAGTCAGGCTAGGACTATAAAAGCAACCTGCAATGAAACCATCAACTGGCATTTGTTTGAAAAGATAAGAAGAGATGGAGAAAAATACTCAGGCTGTTCACATACTGTTGTGCTGTATTTGGGGAAGCTTACCTGCAAAAGCCAGCAGAAAAACAAGTAAACAAGTACCTGTAGCATGTGGGATTGACCCTGGTATAAAGGTGGGACTGCATATACTTGTTTCTTGTGTTGGAGTCTGCCTTTGCTGTAATAAAATTCCCTCTGGAGTCAGCAATTCCAGGGTGAATTCTGTGGGGCTTTTGTCCAGGTAGTGTGTGAGCTCAGGGTTTTGTTGCTGCTTGGTGTGTGCTTTGCACTTTGCAGACCGTGGTATGCAGAAGTGGTTTATGTGTTGGTTTCCTTGGAAAAATGAAGTATTTGTTCTGGTGCTGTTTGGTTTTCATATCTCTTGACATAAAAACGAGCACAGCTCCCGCTCTGTGAAAGCTGATGTCAGAGACCCATGGCAAAACTGAACTGAAAATACACCTCTGGCTGGGAATCACTCTGAATCACACAGTGTTTAAAAGCACAGTGGTTTAGTGGTCAATACCAAAGGTTCTGCTCGCAACTCAGAACTTCAAAGCAGATGTCCAAGTGATCAAATTAGTGATTTTTTTGATCAAATCATGCCCATTACAAGGCCTGTAGGACATAGTGGTATTCCTTCTCAATTGCCCTCCAGGAGCACAATGAGTGGCTCTGGGCAGCCAGGGAAGTTGAGAGGACAGGGCTGCAGCTGGAGACAGAGCCAAGGCTGTTCTGGGATTAAACAAAACATGCCATTGTCCAGCCGTGCAAGCCAGCACCTGGCGCCAGCTGCAGGAGAGCAAATAAATTTCATAGTGTCTACAGAGCTTCACTTTTTTGTGTGTGTGAAAGTCTATGTTCCACCAACCTGTTTTGCAAAGTTGTGCTCTCCCTGAGTTTGTTCACCAGCGTTGCCACTTCTTCTTTTTGCACATCCCCTGCAGACCCCCCCGTGCTGCTGCACTGCCATGTCAGTGGTTTCAATTTCATTTCCTGTGTGAAACTTCATACGCCTAAGGTTTTTGTTCCTTTTTTTTTTTTTTTTTTTCTTGAAGGAAAGAAAACAACAACAGTAAAGTAAACCTCAGGGTGCTTAGGAAATTTCTGTTGCTGAAGGCCTGTGAGCAGAGGTGCTCTGGCCAAGCACCCCAGTCACCCTGGTTCATCAGCAAAGGGTTGTTGCTGCACTTCTTAAAAGATTACAGCTCATTTCTGTCACTGAGTCATATTTTTGCTGATATTTACTGCCAGCATGGAGGAGAAGTCAAGGCTAAAATCAAAAGTACCTCACTCTCACCATTAAGTTTTAGTACTCGTGGCCCAGCCCTCAGGGCTTTGTAACCTGCTCGGTTTTATAGCCCTGTAATGGGACTAACGCTGCGGATCGCGTGCGTGTAATAGCTGTTTTCCTGGTACAGGTTGGCTGGCTGCTTTCCACCCACGGTGCCGTGTTGCACAACTCTTCCTTCCATATATGTATTCTAGAAAAAAACAAAAAAAATCAGGTGTTAGGCAGATGGGGCACAGGAACAAAGAAGATTATTCCTTTCCACTGATAGTGTGAGGATCTAGATTTCTGGGAGTAAGGTACTGTATGACATGTTTAAACAGCTGCCACAGGTGGGATAGAAATCTGTCCTCAGTTATTGTTTAAGATGAATGGATAGAGGCAGTAAAAACACAACTCTGGCTTTGTGTGGAGGTGGCCTAGGCAGGTATGGCAACAGCTGATCAAAGCCATGGCTGGGTATAGAAAACTCTACTTGTTTTTCCAAAAACGTGTAATCTTACACATCCATCTTTTTTTTACTTAGTTAGAAAACATAATGAAAAAGTACAGTAATCCTCAGTTGGGAGAAAGCCCTGAACATTAGCATTGGTAAACTCAGTTAATTTAAGGCTAAATTTAGAATTAGAGTGAAAGAAAAAACAGGTGAGGGTGAAATTATTTATCCCCAAGAAAAGATTTCTTTGAAATAAGGAATTCATACGTTTTATTGCACATTTGCCTCACTAAATGGCTGCTTTATTGTTTCTCTTCCCTCTGCCAGGGCAGTGCTCCGTTATCGTAGCATGGAAATTGCTGTCTGACATTATCATGTGTTGTAAGTGCCTTGCCGAAGTGTCACATAGGATCAATACACTATTAATCACATGCAAAAAATTCAATAGGCACAGGGCACACCACTGACCGTTTGAGTTCATAAGCTTTGTGAGCTTTACAGAGTTTGCCTTTTTTAATAGCAGGATGAAGGACGTCCTTTAATTGATTTTGGTGTGGTTTATTTGTGGCAATAAAACTAATTTAATTGACACCAGAACTTGATAGAGAATTGCAATCCATTCAACGGCAGACCCTCAGAATTTAAAGCAAAATGCAACAATGCTTGTTCATTTGGTCAAAAAGTGTATAACTGCAGGGTACAAGGAGGTTGAAGAGTTGAGGATGCACACAGCTTGTTGAATCTCCTTCAGCAATGCCCATCTTGCTTGGAATGTCATCAGCTTGCTACACCACGTGGATAGAATGCATTTTGTTAAGGGCCCTCCCTTAAGGACAAAGGCCACAAGAGGTGGTGTCACCCAGTAAAGTAATGGTTTTCCACTTCCACGGCAGGAGAGCTGGTAGAGCAGAGGGAGCAGGCAGGGATGGCAGTGGGAAGCTGGTGCTTCTTTCCAGCCTGTTGACAGTCAGGAGGCTGTGAGCTGGCACACCCAGAGGCATTAATTTGGGTCAGCAATTGGCTTCATGTGAACAAACCCAAGTTTTAACTGGTTGTTGTCCTGCACGTAATTACCAGTGCAATACGCAAAGCACATCGAGCAGTTTCCACTCGGTCTCTCTGCCACTGCCAATCCCCTCTCCTTCCCCTTGGTTGTCTTTGCAAGAGCAGCCCCTGGTTTGCCTCTCTGAGGAGGACAGAACAGGAGGACCATGGCTCTCCAGGCAGGACACTTGGTTTCTCACTGGGATACAGGAGACCCTGTGCCCACAGGGAATCGATTTCGCTAGGACAGAGTCATAATCAGTGTGACTCAGTGCCAGTCCTCTGCTTTACTGCATCCCATGCTCTTCCTTACTGACTACCATGACTTGCCTGTGCCATCTCCCTGGGGAATCAGGCTCCATCCCTGAGGCTGGGAAGCATCATCTTTGCTTCAGCCCCTGTTTAGGGTCAAGGTCATGTTCCCTCTGAAATCCATTGGAATTTGTGGGTATCCATTTTCCTCCTTTCCACCCCACAAAATGGAAAAGGAGTTTTTCATTTCCTCCTGTTCTGGGTTTAGTTGTAACTGCTTTGTTCTTTGACATAAATAAGTAGAACAAAATGAGCATCCAGAGTATTATGTGACTGCAGATTTTCTGCTGCTGAAACCTGAGCAAAGATGCAGGATTTTATAACAGCTCAGTTGTGTGACATGGTGCCTATTTGAAGCATTTGAAGAGCATGAATGGAAACACCAGCAAGAAAAAAAAACATGTAGGGAAAAAAGATACCTTTTGTCCAGACCACAACTGCTGAAAAAGAAATTGCATTAAGCCCTGGACTTTTCTTTCAGAGTAGGCTTCAGCTTTATAAAGAAGTTCATTTTGCTCCTAGAAAATTTTCAGTAGCAAATTTTCCAGTCAATCTTAGAAGACTAAAAAAAGCATCACAGTGAAAGAAAAGGAAATGATGAAGAAGCAAGAAGGGAGATGGAGAAAGTTGGAGTGAAAACCGAGAAAGAAGAAAGGACAAATGGGTTTTAGGGTTTAAATAGCAACCCAAACCAGGGAAAAGTATTCAGAAAAAGAGGAGTCCATTAAAGATAAAAGTGAGCTGTAGTTCAGGGAATTTTTTGAGGCACTTTTTAAGAGGAAGAGAGGCAGTGTGTGCAGTAAAGGGAGTGGTACTATTTTTCAGAAAATGTAGGTATCTTGTTCAGTGAAGCAGAATGAACTTGAATATGAACCGGGGACAATAAGTGAAGTCAGGTGCTCTTTGGATACTGACAGGGCCTTGAGGGCTGCCAGACATAAAGGCTTTTTCTCCTCCAGATCCGAAAGACTTGCACTTAAGCCATAAGTTTGATCAAGGGGCTGTTTATTTTAATCATGTATCGATTGGTTTAACCACACTGCCCTGGGAGGGAAGGAGAACTGTCAACATTAAGAATTACAGCTTTCAAAGTACCAAGTAATCCTAGGAAATGAGCCAAACATAATAAATGCAGTTTTATTTGGGACCTGATCCTACTACTGTTGGAATCAATAGCAGCTTTTCCACTGCTCTCAATGAAAGTGGAAGCTGCTTATTTGAAGACAGCTCTGATCCAGCAATCAGGGCATCTAATTTTGAAATATTCATGAATGTGAATGTAAAATAATAATTTTTCAAAAGAGCCAATCCGCAAATAGATTGCCAGTTCTAGGAAAGTTCAGTCTTTAAAGGAATGTTGACTTCAATTTGCAGGATACAAAATAAAAAATGACAGAAAAATAAGAGAGATAGCAATGTCCAAAGAGGAAGGGAGCTTAAACAGGGTTAGAAAAATTAATTATGTGGTAAACTGATGACTTTCAAAAATCATTGAGGCAGAAAAGGATGAGAGAGCACTGAGAAGCTCAAGATATACAGTCTGCACAGGCTGAACTTAGTAGAGAAGGGTCCTTGAAAGCAGAAGTAGTGATGGTATACATCATACTGCAAAAATAGTCCATAAAATCAGCAGTACAGCCATACAGTCATTGCTCAAGCAGCATTCCCATCAAGGTCAGAGACCCTCTGAATGTGTACTTTGCTTTTAGTTTCCCAAAAGAAGAAGAAGCTAGAAAAAAACACCTTCAGTTCCCATTCTAGTCAACAATTCAGTATGTTGAATCTTTAATCATATGCGTTGGCTAAAAAAGAAGTATCTGCTTTGCTGTGGTTTCTGATGTTCACATGCAAGACAAGGCGTGCATTTTAGCATGTGTAAATATTTACAAACACATATCTGTGTGTACAGGCAGACTTTGATTTTCCCATTTCCATCAGCATTTGGAAAAACACTGTTTGAAAGATTTGATTTTTAGTGACTATTAAATGAGGTGGCATCCACAATGGATTTGTCCTCAGGGCTCCTCCTGGAAGGTGGTGTTGTGCATTGGTCACTTGTCTCCAGCTATAAGAAGCTTGGAGCGGATCATTACTGTAATCCCAAAGCAAAAACTGAACAGAGTGTATTTTCAGATGTGTAATCTATGGATTGTCTGTCAAAAAAAGTCAGTGGTTCAGCAGTACTGGACTTGTGTTTGTTCTGACAACCAGCACGTCCTGGCTGTGCTGGTGGCCTTCCCTCATCTGCCCCGCTCACTGTCTGCCCCCTCTGTGCAGTGCCTCCCCCTTCCCCTACCCCCCATTTTTTTGTGTGTTATGAGGGATTATATTTCAATGCCAGTATTTTTTTAAAGGGTATGGGTTATCTGAGGTGCAGGCTCTACATGTGAAGATCCAATAGCTGTAGCCCAGGAGATGGCCCAAGCCAAGCTGGCTGTGAAAGTGCTCCTCTTATGGCTGGTCTTGTGGTATTTTCACCTGTGCACCAACAACTGATCAGTTATGGGGGCCAGCAAGAGAGCCTGGGTTATTGCAGGATATTTCACCCAAGGAAATTTGTGCAAGGGACAGAAATGTGACTCTCTGGTGGAAGGGCCTCCTGGCCGCACCAGCAGCCAGATGCTTGAGAAGTGCAAAGTGCCTGTGCTTGATCCCTTGTTCTATTTTTCCATATTTTACCAGCATCGATTTGACAATTGATTACTCCATCCTCAGTTATTGAGGGGTTGTACCAGTGTATGTGAGAGCAGTTTCTGGGCCTGGCCCTGTCTGGATTTCTTCTCTCCTTGCTTTTGGATCATCTCCTTGCAGTGTGGCTGGGCTCAGCCTAGGGGCACACCATAAATAGCAGGCTTGACTGCTGCTTTTTATTTATCCATATTAAGTTCATCAGATGAAACCAAAGCTTCCTGGGGCCATCTGAAGCTTCCTGGAGGGGGTACTCTCACAGTCAGATGTGGCTCCTGGCAGGCAGACATGTGTCTCCGGGAGGCAGACGTATGCCTCAGACTTGGATCGGTCCTTTTGGACTATGTGGTTGTAAGAGCATTTTTTCACAATATATTTCCTTGGGGGAATCTGATGGACTTAGATCTCGGATACCATCCCCACTAAGTGATACAGTAAAAATAACCTATTATTCTCTGCTTCTGACCTGGGCGGTGACAACATATTGTTTCAGCATCTCTGTCAGACTATTTCCCTTAAGAGCCATTTTAACCTCACCCAGTGGGACATAGCTAAAGGAAATGAAACTCCAACCCCATTAAGGAAAAAGACAATGCCTTTCACTAAACAAACTTACTTTTCTTGGCTTTTCTTCGCCAGGGAGAATCGCCCGTACCCCCCACCCTTGCAGCCTTTGTAGACAGTTCCTGTAATTGGGAATGGCTGGGTGGACACCAATGGTTGGCAGCAAAGGGGGATAAATCCGACATCCCTTGAACGTGACATGGGCTGGGACCACAGTCCCAGGTGGCCTCTTAGCGACAATTCCTGTGGTACTGGTGGACCGTACGTGCCTGCCAGCCACAGCTGCTGGCCCTCCAGACACAATTGGGATTTTAGCAAGTCTATACACAGTAAAGCTGGGCTGTTACTAATTTTGTGCAAGCCTTGGATAGGTAGTGTTGAGAGCTGGTGACTTGCACTGATGTTGTGGTGGTTCATCTCCTGCCACCCGTACAGTGAAACAACCCCAAAAGCAAGCATGACCTTGAGGGTTCATGGACTAAGGGAGAGCTCATGATCTGTCATCACACTCCAGCTAAGGCTGAAGCAAAATTCATGCTCACTAATAAGGTTTTCAAGCACGGCCATTAATTTGGGATATCTTGAGACAAATTAGAAGTCCCATTTTATAATGCAGTTCCACTCAGTTACAAAGAAGTCTGGAAAGGCACCATTTCACATTTTGTGTGTCGGTAATTGGGACAAACCACAGGGTGATCACCTTGTCCCAGGGAGAGTCAGGGTTTACAGAATGCAATCAACTGGTCAGCCTTGCAAAACTCTGGGTAGAGCTGACTAACACCTGGGTCAAAGTAAATCTGCAAGCAAGAGGATTAGAGCTGGCAGAAAAATAAAGAACTCTGTGTCACGAGATAAAAGTAGACTGCAAAAAATTGCAATCCTGAAGAGTTTTTAATCTTAGAGGTGGCTAATGCTTCAAGTCCCCTTGGGGGTTTTTTTGCATAAGGGGAGCCTGTGTTCCCAGTGTTCTGTTTCAGGGTATTTCCAGTATCAGTCTCCATGGGGAGCAGTTAAGCTCCTATTTCAAACCTAATCCTTCAGAGATCTATAAATCTATATATTTCTGTGCCCTCTTAAGCAGGTTTATGGCTCTCCCACCAGTTCACCCAAAAATTGTGTGAAAAATAAGAGCATACCCTAAACACTAGTTGTGAGACTCTCTTTTGCACACTTTCTCCCTCTGTTGATGAGTGTTTCAATAACCCCTGTGAAGAGCAGCTTCCATGAGATGATGTGAATGCCCCCCATTCCTGGGCTCAGAATAGCCTGTTGCCTGATGGTTATGACATCCTTCTGCAAGATGAAAGATAGGGATTCAAGCAGCACAAATAACAAAAGAAAGCAAAAGTGAGCTTTCTCCATGCCTGGCAGCTGTTGCAGTGAGAGCAGGACATCAACCAGCTTGTAGGTATCTCTTTGAAGAAAAGCAGTTGCATCCACTTATTTTATTTTTTTGTCCCTCGAGAGATGACTCCAGGGGTTTATGCAGGATGGTCCCGGGTTGGGGCTTGGAGCGAGGTGCAGATATCTCAGGGAGGTTAAGGCTGCTGTGAGTCCCTTTGAGAGGCACCTCCATTAATCTCCATTTGTGATACTCAACTCAAGTTAGCTATTGTGAATTAAGCCCCAAAAGCAGCTAAGTGCCTAAAGGCTGTTACAGAGGTGGCCCTGCCATTTTTATTCTGTTACTGCAGTGCTTTATCTCACACCATGCCTCTAACAGTGACCAACAGGAGATATTTTAGTGGAATATGTCCTGCCTTCATTCCCCTGCAGTGGTGATGGTCAATCACCCTGCGATTCACTTTCTCCTTCTGTGAGCTCTCTCTGCTGTTGACCACGAGGTATTGCAGTGCTCATGTCACCCAGTGCACTCACCAGTGGCCTTGTTTAAAAACCAGTAGAAAGTCATAATGATTAACACTATGGAGATTAAAGTCCCTCTTTAGATCACAGCCTGATAGGCAGCTGCTGTTGCAGTGCCTGCTTTGCAAAGGCCACCAGTGTGCCAGCAGGCCTGCTGTGGTTTGTGGCAGTGTTAGCCCTCTGAAACTTTCCGTGGTGGATGGAAAGATTTACAGGTACAGTGATGCATATCTATCTGAAAATCATGTTCAGATTAAAAACTTCCTGCAGAGCTAATGTCAGCTCAATCTTCGGGTCACTGCCACAAGCTGAATCAGGTTAGAGATCAGAACCAGCACACAGGTACAGGGAAGGTTGGCAGCTATCAAACAGGATAATCTGCAGCATGATTTTTTTATGACTGTGCACTCATAATGACATGTGCAAGCAGTGAATGGATGTGGTCTGGAACAAACGTGCTGGTTTGTCTGGTTCTGGTGAAAATTTCAGTATCAAAACAGTATGCAAAAATAACTGGTCAGATCCAGCTGAAGTCACTTGAGTTATGTGGGGAATGAACTGGCCACATATGCCTGAGATCTCAGTTAACATAAAAGCTATGGGTTACTCCTAAATTGTTTTTATTAGAAACTCTTGGTTTAAAAGGCACTTGTTAGAATAATTCTTTCTGTTATTATTTTTGTATGCCTATGATTTTGATAACAAATTATATATATAAATTATTAAACCAGCTATGATTTAATATGTATCATGCCACTGACTTTTTAATTAACTAAGGAGCCATCATTCTCAGCAAACTGTTCCATTGCATAGGTGTGCATTTCACAATAATTGAATATAAAAACTTATTTTTGTCCCTTTATTGACGTCAAGGAAAACAGTGCAGTTATGAAAATGGAATAAACTGAAAAGATTCCTTCAGTTCCTGCAGGTTGATTAGAACAAATGACTTTCCATTCCAGGTTTTATGAATGTAGAGTTTTCTGAAAGCTTTATAGTACTTCAGGGAATGGAAATTGCAGGCAATAAATAATGTAGGATTGCTCAGGTATTGGGAAGTAGAGGAATGGGTTTTATCTGGAAAGGTGAGATTTACTTTTCTGTATTTCACATAAATGTTTTAGAAGGAACCAGATGTAGTGATTTGTACTTTATTTTGGGTGTGGAAGCAGCATGAGACACTTGCCCAGGAGCACCACATGCTGGAGCCAGCACGGGAAGCACTCCTGGGGCACCCCTTCCCTGCGGGCAGCAGGTCAGCAGTGAGCAGTGACAGAGCTTCGCAGTGCCCTGCACTGCTCTGGCTGCAGAGAGGCAACCACACGGGCAGGGGGGCTTTGTCTCTCCTGGTCAGCGAAGCCATCAGATCTATTTCCCTACCTCGGCTTGATAAACAGCACCGTTTCGTACGGAACGAGTTTGCCTAAACAGTTCTCGCGGTGTTAAGAGAGCTCTGCTGGAAAAGACTGTTTAATAAACCCCTCTTTCTTTCTTTCTTTTTCCGTGTAGAAAGCAGAAATATGGCAACAAAGGAAAAGCTTCAGTGCTTGAAAGATTTCCACAAGGACATCCTCAAACCTTCCCCCGGCAAGAGCCCGGGGACGCGGCCTGAGGATGAGGCCGAGGGAAAGCCGCCCCAGCGGGAGAAGTGGGCGAGCAAGATCGACTTCCTGCTGTCCGTGGCGGGTGGATTCATTGGTTTAGGCAACGTCTGGCGGTTCCCGTATCTCTGCTACAAAAATGGCGGAGGTGAGCTCTTATTCCATGCTCAGGAATCAGTCTGTCTGCCCTGTGCTCGCTGTTTTTCACTGCCTTCATCCAGTTTTTAAGAAGAATGTTCGTACATCTGTTTTCTACCTTCCTCACCAGTCTTCAGGAGAGATTGTTTCATCATTGAGTAGTTTTAATTAAAACTTTATTAGGGAAAATCGCAGCAATTTCAAATGTTATGCTATTGAACCTGTCCTGCTTTTTTTATTTCTGCTGCAACTGAGTCTGACTTTTAACCAGAAGATACACTATTAATATAGACCAGTAGGATTTCAGACCAGGGGATTTCAGAGTAAGAGCAGTCTGAGACATGTGAAACTGTTGTGTGCCTAACAATCTGCCATTGTTATTGCAGATATTCACTTTAAAGAGGTAAGAAAATGCCCTTTCCAGCCTATACCCATCCTTTTTGCAGAGAAAATGAGAAAAAATACCCCCGAATAAGATTATTTCATACTGATATTAAATAATCAAATATGTTTATTTGTTTATATGTGCCTGTTGCCACTTTTTAGATGCTCTTGTGTAAATTCATTCATTTCATCTCATTATGTACTGCTGTATTTTCTCAACAGGTGCATTTCTTATACCTTATTTCATTTTCCTGTTTGGGGGAGGTCTTCCCGTGTTTTTCCTGGAGGTGGTGCTAGGACAGTATACCTCCGAAGGTGGAATTACATGCTGGGAAAAGATCTGCCCTATTTTCACTGGTAAGTATTTCTTGTTGTGCCTTACTGCTTAAAGACACCTCTGTAAACCATATGTAGCAGCACCATTCCCCTCATGTCCATTAATTCAGCTATTTGCTCTAGTAATTAAGGGTATGATATTGGTTCCTGGAAAGGTAGAAGTCAGAGAGTCTGAAGGACAAAGTGAGGTATTGATTTTGATGCTATCAGCTTGTTAACTGGCAAAACTGCCGATAACCAAGAAAGAAATTGCATATTATGCCTTTTAAGGCAATTGCACATTTTGTCTACAGGTATCAGAGAAAGTGTTGTCTTGGAAGGCTAGATGGCATTAATGAAACCATCTTTGAAATGTTATTTTGGTCTGGAAATCAAAATCCCTCTTCCATGTGAAAGCTTACCATTGGCATCATCCCCCTGCTACTGATACAGTCAAAACATGGACAGCACTTTTTGGTTGAATTCAGGAACAGGGCTTTGGTCATAACTGAGTAGGTCCTGGCAAATGTTGGTCTGATATTATCGAAGGGCCTTTGCCTGCTCATTTCTCACAGGGACAGTATGAAGGCTGCTCTGGATGTTAACTAAAAGGAAAAATGAAAGACAGGTTAGAAAAATTATGGAGGATGCCTGTCTTGTGTGTAGATTGCCCTTTACAGCTGGACAGCACAGGCAGAATCACTTGGAATAACTACACTAAACATGTGGCTCTGTTCAAATCCCATTTGGAAAGAGTGGGCACTTCACACTGGCATGTCTCTAGCTCTGCCACTGTTGCTGTTCCAGGCATCTCTCTTCCCTTATGTCACCCCAAGCTGAAGTGGGGGTTTTCTCTGAGGCTCACACTCCCACCTAGTACTCACAATGCTGCTGAAGCTGATGTAATTGTGCTGCTTTAGCTTAATTTTCTTCCTCCTCCTCCCACTTTTGTGAAAACTTTTTTTTTCTTTTGAGGAGGAGGAAGAAGGAATGTTCCTTGTTTAAATAGCGATCTCCCAGGCATCCATAAAGAGAAAGTGTAGCTAATGTGACTCCTGTATATGCTGAAAGAAATGCAGATGTACAGAAAAAATGGCACTTGCTCTGCTTGTTTCCATCTGACATAAAATTAATCTCTGGTGATAAAGACTCCTGCTGCAACAAGGTTTTAAACTGTAAAATATAATGCAGGTACCCCAAGTTCTGGAATATCCATCAGAGTGATGTTAAAGGGAGCCTCGTAGGTTCTTGTAAGAGACAGCTCTCAATTTTTTGAAGGAAGTATTTTTATTTTGCCTGTGGTTCGTAACTGGCAAACTGTGTAAGCAGAGATTTATCCAGTTAACCATAAGAGCCACAAATACCATACTTCCTTTGCACAAGTGAAATTGAGGCAGAAACAACCGCTTTCACATTGATTCCTTTTTAACTCATTCAAGAAATGTCTTTTTTTTTCCCCCACATAGACTTAGCCCAGCCAGTTGATAACTGAGTGGTGCAGGGGCTGTCCAGCTGAGCTGCTGCTAGGAAAGTTGGCTTGAGGGACAGTGTGGCAAGAATGAGGTTGCCCACATAGGTACCTAAGAAGTGAGATGGTGTAGCAAACAAACAAACCTGATGCCTTGACTTCCCTCTACTAAAACTTGAAATAGCTGGGTTAGTGTTAAATTGAGTAGATAACCTGCAGTCCTCCCCTCAGTGTCAGCAAACCATAGCCAGAAACTCAGCCCTGAGTGCCAGAGATGCTGGCAGGTCTGTGCTTATGTGTGGTTGAGCTGAGTTTCCATCAGCAGTAGGATAGGGCAGGATACAACCTCATGATGCAGTGGCAATGGCACCAGCCCCAGGACATCACAAGGTGCAGCATCTGTCACATCTGCCCATTTTTCTTTTCTCTCCCCTTCTTGCCAGGAATTGGTTATGCTTCCATAGTGATTGTGTCCCTTCTGAATGTGTACTACATCGTGATCCTGGCCTGGGGACTCTACTACCTGTTCCAGTCGTTCCAGAGCGTCCTGCCATGGGCACACTGCCACCAGAAGTGGAACACGCCGACCTGCGTGGAAGACACTCTCAGGAAGAACAAAACACTTTGGATATCGCTGAATGCCACTAACTTCACCTCTCCTGTCACAGAGTTTTGGGAGTAAGTACCCCCTCTTCATGGTATCTTCAGGGAGCTTCTGGTGGCATGCCAGAGGGCAGTACTGAGATTTTATGGAAACCCAGTGGGAAGTATTAGATAGGAAAAGAAAATTGCTCTGGGTGTCAGTTGTTTGACCAGTGTTTGCTACTCGTTCTCACCTATCTTGAGACATACTGGTAAGTCTGGGAGTGGTGGAGGAAGGTGTTAGATGTGTAAGTGTATTTATCCTAGACCATACAGGGAGCTCTAAAAGCCCAGTACAGCTTCTTCTTTGGAAGAAAACTTGTTTCCTTCTTGACTGGATTCTCTGAGTGCAGCAGGAGAACACAAACAGGTCTCTGCAGATGCCCTGATAGCAGGGATTTACAGTGGAAGCAGTGACAAATCATCACCTTTGTGGTTGCCTCTTCCCCAGCTGTTAGCATTTGCACTACACTTTGTTAAGCTGTAACACATCTCTTTTCAACAATGTAAGGCTTTGACCTCAGTAATAAATCTGACAGAGGTGGTGAACATTGTCCTGTACTCTAGGTTTCTCAGGTCATCTCTGTTACAACATTTTTCTCTGCAGTCTCTGAGGAGACTGTTTTGCCAAATGCCTGAATTTCATCAGTCATAAGCTTCTTACTCTCATTTCTCTTTTATTTTTCAAGTTCTAAATCATATTGTATAACATGATCTCTGAACGGGCATGACCCCAAAACTCTGTGTTTATTTAAGTGTCAAAACATAGCAGCAGAGGAAGACACCTGTAGGGAAACTTAAATCCAAAGTATCTACAAATAGTTTATTAATAATTTTTTTTTTGCTTGTTTGCTTGCTCAGATAGTCACTTAAGGGTAAGAATCAGTCTCTGGCCCAGCCTGGCTTTTTCAGCGTGTTTAAAGTGCAGTTTCATCTCTGATCAACTTGTACCTACTTCTCTATTTTTAAAAATAAGCATCAGCCAAAGCCCCAGCAGGAATTGTGTTCATGCTGAAGATGTTTGGCATGCATTAGGTTTAGAAAAAAATAGTCTTAGGAACTGTGCTGAAATTTGTAACACGAGAGCCAAACTACAAAGGGGCAGATTGAATCTTGGATTGGTAGTTTGTCAGGAGGCTCTGGTGGCTGGTGTGAGGGGCAGGGTGCAGGCTGTGAGAGCAGAGTTTTCACCACAAGCTCTGTGTTTCCGTGCTGAGGGGCAGCTGCTTTTTTATTTCGTCCCTTGTAAATATGGAGGAAGTTGGAGAACAATTGTTAAATGGTACCTTTGGATGTTTTGGGGGAACTGAGAAGCAAGTTGCAGTAGAAGAGAAAGGAGCTCTCACTCCTTTGGACTCTCCCACAATGACTTGGGACTGAAGGCCTTGAATCCAAATGAGTGGCTGGTTTGGTCGTGTGTTCAAACGTCTTCTCAAGGCCTCCCAAGGAAGCAGAGGTCCACAGTGCTGCCCCAAAATAGTTGCTCCCCCAGACTCCCAAAGCACTGTGTTCATCACCGCTTTTGTTGAGTAATTTTGCTGACAGTCCTCTTGTACCTGGGGGCAGCCATGAGCTTGGTGGCTCCTGATGTGGCCATGGGATTGTCCTGCTGCTCTGGAAGCTCCTACTCCTGCACTGTACAGGTTTGTGGGCTGAGTTGTCTCCCTGGGCCCCAGGCAGCATGTCCACTTCAGGAGACTGAAGTTACCATAGCAGAAAGGAAAAGGGCTAGGGACTGGGAAAGGGACTGTACAAGAGTGAGGGCTCCAGTGCACTGGGGAACAGCAGAGCTCTCTGTGGGTAACACAGCAGTATGTGATAAAGGGTATTATGGCAGAGCAGCCATGGGCTAGGGGAATGATGTCCCTCTGGGATCATTTTGGTGATGGACCTTTTAGTTAACTTCCCTCTAAGAGAAACCAAGTCAGAAAACTCCCCTGCCAGCTGAGCCAAATCCTCCTGTAGATGTACTCAAGCTGGAGGTGCCTGAGGCTGGACAACAAATCTTTGATCCTCACACACTTTCCTGTCCTCAGCTGTGCCCTCACTGTGTCTGTAGCAGAGTCAGAGCAAAGGTTGCTCAGGGATTAGTGCTCCTGGAGTAGCTCTCCCTGCACTTTGCAGCCACTTTGTGTCCTCAACAGTTTTAGACACTGTAAGCTGAACTTTTCCCTGGAGTCTTGCTAGGGAGGAGCTTGGCTCTGTAATCCTACTAGGACAGACATACTGCCCATAACTCACTGTTTCATCATGGGCAAAACTGTCCTTGACAGAGCAAGCTGCCTTCAGGAGTCATGACACTTAGAGGAGTATTAAAAATAGCTGTTCTCTCTGCATAAATAACTATTGATGTCTTCGAATAAGAGCAGAGATCACGCAGCACTGTTGTAATTAAAGTAGCATAGTTCTTACATGGTGCAAGCACTGAATATCCCCATTTTTTTTTTCCCCAGCCATGCTACTATTCTTTACAATTCTGAAATTAAAAATAGTTTTAAGAACTTTCAGGTACCTTGCCACCATAAACAATGCTGGCTGCCAGCCAGCCAGCCAGCAACCGACATTGAAAGGACAGGTAAATAATTAGTCTTTAACTGAAGATATCCATCTGCTTTGTGGCACAATTAATTCCAGTTTAATTCAGAGGTTTGTGAGTATTTGGTTTCTGAAACCCAATGCCATTTTTATTGTAGGACATTTATATAGTGTCCTCATCAGTATTGCTTTGCAAAACTAGTGCTGCCCAGGTATAATTGACCACACTGATGCATTAACCTCTTCACGTTGAACAACTCAGCCTGGCTGGACATATAGTGCAGCCTGACATGTCAGTTCATTTGAATTAATGTTCTGTGCAAATCACATGCTTGCTTGAGCAGCAATAAAAGGGGGTTAAGGAAATCAGGCTTTATATCAGGAGACTTACCTCTTGGTATCACATGCTTCAGGTCTTATTTCTGAAGATTTTATTTGGAAGTCCAAAACCTTAAAGGCTTACACACATATTAATACATGAGGGATAAGTGTAACAGGGTAATTATGGTTGAACAAAACCTCTGATTGTCTGGTGCTGGCCAAGTGTTTATAAATATTTGGTAATCAGCAGACTTTATTCATCCAAATCCCAAGAAAGACCATCACATGCTAATGGCACGTAATCCTAAAGGGAGCAACACAAAACACTAAACAAAATCTAGAGCAGCTGTCTCTGCCTCTAAGAGCAAACTTGAGAGTTTTAAAAATTGTTTTGCATTCTCCTTTTAATATTCTTCTGTACAACCTCTTCAGTGTTAATTATTCTTGTTCTTCCAACATGAAAGGATGCTTCACCTTTCCTGGTTTGAAAGGTCCTGTCTGCATTCACTTGATTAATGAGCTGGAATAGCCCTCAAGGATTGCATAACTCTCTTCATTTTATTTTTGTTTATGTTGTAGAGACAGTTACAGCTCCTGTTACATTTCCATATTGCACACACTAGAACACATTAGTGTTCAAGGGTCAGGAACTCCTGTTTACAACAAACTCAGCCCCAGCCTGTTGTCCCATTGATTATATATGAGTGACAGTTAATGACAGTATCAAGACTATAAATCTGAATAAGTAACAACTCCGTGTGTGAGTGGTGTGAAGGTAGCTGAGTGGGCTTGGCTGAATCTCTGTAGCACGAGGGTTATGTAACAAAATTGAAGAGTTATCAGCACAGCCCAGCTCATGCTCTTTCCTGAACTTGAATTTACAGGGTCACAAATCCAGGTTGAGTGCTTCTGCAAAAACATGTAGGGCTAGAACTCATAAAACAATCGTAATGCTGAAGATCCCCTGGTAATTCTGAGTGTATTCCTTGAAGTAGTCAGTCTTTGTGAGATAACCCTGGGCAGAGAAAGCCAGTGCATCATAGGATGCTTGCTGCCTCACATGGGAAAGTGAGATATCTGGCTTTTTTACATAGAAAAGATATTTGGCTCTCAGCAGCCCACTGGGGTGTCCTTGAAAAATCTTGAAAGAATTGCTGGGGCAAACTCTAGGAGAGATGGCCACTTGCGTTTAGTTCCATAGTAAAAAGCAAAGGAGTCTTAGCTGAATGCATTAATAAAGCTCCCAATTCCAAAAGGCATTTGCAGTTAATTATTCACGGTTTCTTGAGAGCCAGCTCTATAGATTGCCTTTTTAATACGAACTGCCCCTTTGATTGGAAAATTGCCATCTATTTTTTAAACAGGCACAGAAGGTTGTGGCTGAACTTTGTCATCTTATAAATGTATTTTCTTCTTTTGTATATGCACAGCGGGTTTTTCTTTTGTTTATTTAGGCTCAGGTGAAGCAGGACTGCAACTTTATGCCAAATATTCATTACTGAGGGGTTTCTCATAACTGTTGAATAGCTGTGCTGATTAGGGCAGACTTACCCTGTCTGGTGCCATTAGTCCTTTTCCATAACAAAATACATACACGTTCAGAGAGAAGAAAGCATTTGGTGTGAGAACATGGTCACACAGGTAATCCAAGCGAGTTTGGCAAACAGAGATGCAAAAACAGATGGGCGAGGGTTTGAGTCCTATTAAACTGGTTGATCCAGGGCTTTTTGCAAAAACTAATTGCAAATTTTCCATCAGTGACTTCATTCACTATTATTTCCGTGGTAATAGAAAAAGAAAAATTCATTAGTTCAGGGGAAAACCAAACCACAGTGGTCTGTCTTGTAGTGGATCCCCAAGCTAAGCTGGGCACTCCACACACATGGGCCTGACCCAGCAGAGCACCCAGACTGCTCTGGGCTCTGCTCTCTACAACTCTGGTGAATGAAAGTGCCTGACTTTTATAGCTGTCTGAAAATAAAATTTAACTCATAATTAATAAAAATATTTGTTAGGTAGCAAGTTCACTTCTATAGTCTTGGGTCAAGGCATTTCTGTGTTAATTGAGGTCAAACTTTTCCTTGACTAAAAAACCTTGCAGTAACTCTTCAGAGTTTACTGGGTTCATCTGCAGAGGAGTTTTAGCTCAGTGAACAGTAAGAAACAGTTTGTTGTTTTGCATATTTGACAAATGAAGTGTTGAGTATGACAAGGTCTGTGCAGTGTGTGAGGACTATGTATGTTGCATGACATTATTTTTAAAATAGTTTAAATTCAGTATTTAATGATAAGCCATGGGAACTTTGAAAAGAGAGAAGCCTTAACGAATATTTCCCACCTGGATCAGAGTCTTCTAATGGTCAGATGTTTCTCCCTTAAGACACAGCTCAGCAATTACTTTTTATTTATTAACCTAAGTGAGGGAATAAAGTTTCCCACATAATCTGGTGTTAGCTAAGTGAGACCCTGGTGTTGGGGATGCTGAGGGCAGGTGGCAGCACCCGGACAGTGTTTGTTTGGGGGGCCCCAAGGGGAGAGCAGATAATGGCTCCAGCCTTCACCCTGCAAGGCTGCATGGCCTGACACTTCCCTGCTGCACTGCTTTTTCCCTTTCCTCCTCGTGGCAGCCTTGCTAATGAACTGAAAAGGATCAAAAATGTGTGGATACAGGTCAGCTGCAAGTGTCCATGATGGAGACATGGTGTGTACTGCTGCCAGGTGGCTTCACTGGGGAGAGTTTGTCTGGGATCTTCAAGAGAGCAAATACTTTTTTATCTGATATTGGGGTGGTCATGGGCTGCTAAAAAGAGCTTAAATTTTTTATATGTTGTGCAGTATATTGAATTAAGGAGTCCTACAGACACAGGGGAGATGTAGGTTTGCAAAGCACAGCTTTGGGCACATAAGCCACTGACTTAGCAAGTCAGTGAGAGCAGAGGTCTGTCTGTGCATCAGCCTCCCTGCACACCATTGTGTATTCTCAGCCATCACAACCAGAGTCTGCATCAACTGAGCTCCTGCATCTCTCTCTTGTTTTGTTTCCTTTCAAATATTCAGGCGCAATGTGCTGAGCTTGTCCTCGGGAATTGAAGATATTGGTATTATCAAGTGGGATCTGGCACTGTGTCTCCTCCTTGTCTGGGTGATATGTTTCTTCTGCATTTGGAAAGGAGTCAAATCCACTGGGAAAGTAAGTGCTCTTTTACCCATTTTATAATCACTGCAGTTAGAGATGTTAGGAATACTAAGTAATGCTGTTCTTGAAGATATTCACCAGTTCCAGGAAAAACTGTACTTTTACACTGAGTAAGAGAAGAATTCGTATTTAACTGACTTTTGAAATTCATTACAAGTGCCCAAAATGCCTGTGAGTCAAGTAGCCATTACTGGAAGGGCATCAAGAAGCAGATACAAGCACAGATTGAGCACTGCTTCAGCTCTAGGAGGACGAGCATCCCACTGATGTCATGAGTGCAGAAGGCCTCAGGCTTGTGATGGGTGGTGTTCTGCACTGCGTGTCTGTGTTCTCACTCCAGTCAAGTTCATCCCAGTGCAGCAGGATGGATGTTAACATAGCTGTGGTAGGGATGTTTTAGGACAGTGGAAACTGGTGGATGCACAGCATTTTTGAAATGCCGGTCATTTACAGATGAGCTCTGTGCAGACACACAAGACTAAACTTAGGTACTCATTCAGGAGCTTTGTCACTAACAAAGATCCTGCATAGCTTGTGGGTTTAGTCCCATCACATGCTCTTCAGAAACATGTTTTCCTGTAAAGGATAACAGTTTCCTCACTCCTGAACATCCTGCCCCAGTGCAAGTCTTGGTCAGTCACTTAGTGTAAAGCATAACATTATTCCCCCTTGCATTCAGTAGTGTTTTTACACCCATTTTCATGAGTTTTGAAGCCACTGTGTTTGTGTAATTCTCCACTTTCAAACTTGTTGCTTGAGACAGTGTTCAGATAAGTCTGACAGAGGAGGAGGGATCTCAAGGTACTAAGTTCCCCACATTTCTTCTCAACTAGGTGGAAGAAAGTGACCCCGTTAGTGCCGTTCCTAAGAAAAAGACCGCAGTGTGAACTTATCTTTTATGAGTCCCCAAAAAAGTCAGGGGGAGAAATTCCAAGTGCCTCAGCTGCAGAAAGAGCATCATTTAGCAGTTTTACCTTATTGTATGCTGCAGAATCAACCAGGAGACAAAACTTTGTAGGAAGCCAGACCTCATCAATTCCACTGTTGACTAAAACACTTGCTTTGTTGCAGTTTCTGCCTTGCTTTCTGTGATTTTTATCAATGAGCCTCATTAAAGAGCTGGTGCCTTACTCTGGATTCCTGTCACATTTCCCCCGAAGAGCAGCTTCCACACCTCTAAAGCACACATTGACAAAAATGTTTGTTTCTCTATTCCCTCTGATTGATGTGACTCAGTGAGGAGATTGTACAAGTTTTATAGTAAAGGTGGATGCAGTAAATCTCCTGCAGCAGCAGGGTGGAAGCGAACATTTCTGCAGCACCTTTGGCAGTGTCTGCTCAGTAAAGGCTCCAGTAGCACAGAGAGGCATTCCAATCCCCCTAGGGTACTATTTCTACTCCCCTGAAGATAACAGGTTGAAAACAGGTCTGTTAAAATCATTTATCTAAAAATCTGTGTTCTCTGCAAATCCTGCAGAATGGTCTCACGTCTAAAACAGGGCGGTTGTCAGGAATCCACTCCCCGCTCTCAGCGGCATCAGAGCTCGTGCGGGTGTGGAGCCAAAGACCAACAAAGCCATTGGAAAGTCTCCGGTTGACTCCATTAACTTTGGGGTCAAACAAAAGTAAACTGTAAACTCTAATGGAGGACTTGAATTATTTGAGAAGTCTAGTTTACTTTAGTAGAGGGTTGTTTATAGCACTTCCCTGCTTTCCAGTGTGTTAATGGCTCTTTGGAGAGCAGGGTGGGGGGAAGATGTAGTTTTTAAATCTTTTAGTAAAGCATTGGACAAATAAACACAAAATCATGATGAAAAATATTAGTTATATTTAAGCTTTAGATAATGTGCTTGATCTTCAAAATTCCTGCAGCATCGTGAGAGAATTTCTACCTGCAGTGAAAAGACCTCTCTGTGAGTTTTTGTTCATTCAGTTCCTGCAAATACCTCAAAGTGTATTTTTTTTGTAAGAAAACATTGATTTTTTCATAGGCCTGGCTTATTAAAAAAAAATAAGAAGGTGCAGAAATCCCCCTTTTTTCCTGGTTTTAGTGAAATGAGCTAATGTGCAATACATGTTATTTGTCACTGGAAAATATACAGAAAATTCAAAGAGAGAATTAAAAGGGCATGTATGAAAAAATTTCATTTCATTCTATGAAATCAGCCCCGCTCTGTGAATTATTATGGCAATGCAGGCTTTGAGTTCTCCTCGTTATTCTCAGAGGACACACTTAAGAAGAAAAATGGAGCATCCTGGGAGCTTTGCAGTAGTTAAGCAAATTCTGAAAACAAAAATACATTTTAACTCATGGCAGCCAACTGTAATTACCTGGGGGAATCATCTGACTCCAAGAAAAATGCCCTTTCTTGGACAGTAGTGACTGTAGCACAGCAGTTATATAAAAAATGAGAGAAAGCACTGATGAGCAAAGAAAGCAAAATGTTAGAGGTCAAAAAGTGTGGGTCTAAAGATAGAACTGTCCAAATGCAAGCTCAATTAACCCTCGTGCTGGAGATGAAAGCAAAGGGCTCTTTCATCAAATGAATGAGGAGATAACAAGAAGAGAAGAAGTAGGCTGTTATTCAAAGAGAGTGGGAATAGAGGTTAAAGATAATGAAGACGTATTTTCAAACTGGATGAATAGAGCCTTAGTTTCCAATAATGATGTTGCTGAATAGGCAGCAAGGGCAAGAATGAAGTTACAGGACTGGAAATTACCACTGTTGAGGCTGATGCCAACCTGAAGGGCTTGATGTGTTCAAGGAGATAGGAAGGGACACAGGGGAGCACAGACTAAATTACCTTAATCTCTGAACACAGTCCCTGGTGAAGCTGACTGTAGGGGCAGTAGTGGGGCTGCACAGCAAGGTCAGAGGTAGCAGCAGAGCTTGCGAAACAGTTTGCAGCTTGTAAGTTTTAAAGTTCCAATAAAGAATGAGGTAATAATGTTTCAGGGGGCCTCAGTGAGTAAACCTTTTCACTTCCCTGGCAGAGGTGCACTTGTCATGTAAGGAGGACAAACAGCACAAAGGCAGAATTTGAAGAAAAGTCATGAGTTGTATAAAATCATGTCTGAGTGACCTGACTGTTGGCTGGGGCCTCTGGAGGGATCCATGCATTGCCTTCCGACCTAAGGCAATAAGGTGTTAAAGACCATTAAACTAAAAGTACACACAGAAACTCAGATTGGGCCCTTTTTAGGTATGAGGGGGCTTTGAACTTCCACTGTTAGACCTTTCTTGGTTCTGGAGCTTTGGCTGCCACAGACTAAACATTCCTTTTTTCTTTTCTTATTTCCAGGTAGTGTACATCACTGCCACGTTCCCATTCATCATGCTTCTTGTTCTACTCATCCGTGGCGTGACCCTGCCTGGAGCTGCAGAAGGCATCAAGTTTTATCTTTACCCTGATATCTCACGGTTAGCTGACCCACAGGTACAGAACCAGGAGTGGGGAGTGGGATGATTTCCTGTGCAAAGGGGGATGGTGGAGGGTGATGGTGCTGATGTAGTGACAAACAATTTTTTTTCCACGGTCTTTAGAGGTCCAAATACAGCATGAATGTTAATGCTGGGTTATATTTTCCAGAGATCTGCTTGAGAAGGTTGCTGTTAAATGTGATAATGCATCTTTCCATGTGTATGTATGTTTGTGTGTGTATGCGTGTATATTTTTTTTGTGTCAAAGGACTCTGAGGCTGTAGACTCTGTCCCGTTATACAATCTCAGCTTTCTTGTTGGTAAGGTAAGGGAGATGCATTTTTTTTAATGAGGATAGTCTTTAGTTTCAAAGGAGAGACACGTGGGCTTCACAGATGGAACAACAAGCAACAACTGTGAGTACCAGTGTCGCTTATCTCCCTCTGCTCAATAGGAGATTGGGAGAGAAGTGAATGAAATTATAAAAGATTGAAAACTCAGGCAAAGGTGGAGAAAATGCTTTCTGAGGCCCAGGAACTACTGTTTGCTTAGCCTTGGCTAGTGGGAGCCAGACTCTTTCTGTATAGATAGAAATTCTGTCTGTGCTCACAGAGCGCAGGTATGGGACACTTGAGCAGATCAGCGTCGTTTTAGCCAATAGCGTTCATGTGAGAAATGAAAAAAAAAATGCAATATTACCCCCTGAAGAAAAAAAATAGAACAGGGGATCTTTGAAAATAATAAAATGTTGGTCACAGTGATAGGAAATAACATCTGTCTTTGCTATTTCTTTCTAATGAGTATTTGGTTAAAATAAAACTCCAATGGTCGCTAAAGAACTGAGGTAGGAAAAGTGTAATTGAAAGAAACATAGTGAAAATTTGGTTCATTCTCTAGTCTTGCCCTCTTTTACAAGACACCCTTTTCACAGGAGATATTATATTTTATGGTTTAGTCTTTTTTTTATGGGACTCTATAATTTTTATGATCTACTGTTAGCCTAACCAGAGTGTCAGCAGATAATGTTGGAGAGGTTCATGTGAGCAGGCCAGCTCCCACCCACGGTCTAGCAAAAGCATCATTCCAAGGAGACAGTAGTCAGCAAGGTGCTGGGAAGTGATGGTGGGAGGGAGGAGGTAATGGTCCTCAGTCTACATTCTCACTTACTCAGACTCCTTGGTGGTTTCCACTGGTGCTAGCATACTTGAATTCGCAGAAAGAAAAGAACAGATGGGATTCAGAGGATGTGTTTTGATAGTTTGCTAGGTATTTACTAGCCAAGAAGTTCATAGTGTACAGTTATTTCACTCTGTTTGTGGTTTTTTTAATGTAATCAGGACAAAGACTCATGAGACCAAGATCAAATATGTATCTTATAAAGTGCATTGTATTTTGCTTATTTTCCCCCCACCCCTATGGCTTTTTATCTTGCATTTGAACAGGTACAAAAACAACCAGAAAGCCAGAAAAATAAACAAACCAAATACACAAACCTGTTTCTCAAGCTTTTCACATCCTCAGTTTAAGGAATCTGTTGGCTGACTCTAAGTGAAATGAGTTACAAGAGAAATGAGCAATGTTATAAATACTTCTGCATTTCCTATTGCACTGAAACACGTTTATTGCTGCGCCAACAGGAAGGATCAGCTGAATGACTAAGAAACTAGAAATACTGAGCATCTCTGGGGAGGGGAAACAGGAACCATTGTAGAGATTATGTTCTTCTGGGTTCTGATGCTAACAATTTTCTTTTCCTTGTGAAAGCCAGACTTGCAAATATGTTGTTCTCTTTCCCTGTCTCCCTGGTCCTTTAGCTCTCACCCTCAATGGAAACAATTATTTTGTTGATTTTGCTTAGTTTGAACTGTGTGTTTGTGTTGATTGTTGCAATGCAACAATGCTGGTAATAACAGTATTTCTATCTTTCCCTTCAGGTCTGGATAGATGCAGGGACACAAATCTTCTTCTCATATGCAATCTGCTTAGGAGCAATGACTTCCCTGGGGAGCTACAACAAGTACAAATACAACTGCTATAGGCAAGTTTCCATCCAAGGGGGTTTAGTGTTTTAGCTAAATGATGTAAATAAAGTAGGGACAATGGGTTAATTTTTTTTTAATTAACTTGCTCCATGACATATGTGTGACTTAGGGACTGTTTGCTGCTGGGATGCCTGAACAGTGGTACCAGTTTTGTGTCTGGCTTCGCAATTTTTTCCGTCCTGGGCTTCATGGCACAAGAGCAAGGGGTGAACATTGCTGATGTGGCAGAGTCAGGTACGATGGTGTTGGTGGCAGTGGTGGTGGGCACTGCCGCCCAGCGTGTGAGCAAAGTTCTGCAGACCCAATCAGCTAACATCTAAGTGATAAAACAGAACAAGATTTCCCATAATTGCCAGAAAAAATAAGCACGTTGTTGATCTGGGCTTTAATCTAGAGCAGTGAGGGTTAGCCGGGGTTGTACTGTTTACTCTGTCTTGATTAACAGGGCGGCAAACACATTTCCTAGAGTGTGTTAATCCATTTGAGTTGAGATTAGAACTAAGATAACGACACCCATTATCTAGGGACCAGAATGTCATTGATTCGAGAATTTTTTCCATCCTTCTTTTCAGACCTTTATTTTCATTCAAATGCAAATTGCCAGTGTTTATGTATTTTTCATAGTTTAGTTTTGCTTGCTCACAGCACTAGAGTAGGATTAGTACCTTGTCCTGTTGAAAGGACACACACACATACATTCCCAAATCTCACTGAAAGGCAAGAGAAGTTGGAGAACTCCATCTCTAGAGTTTTGTGGACCATTTCACCCGCAGGAACTCTAGGTGTTGCAATCCTGCATTTGTCCTCTGTAGCTTCAGTGTGAGGTTGGCAGAACTGTCAAAGTCCATTTTGAAACACTTAGGTTCCTCCCTTATTTCAGAAGTGTCCTTGCCATTAACATTCAGCTATGCACATGCAGAGGTAGAAGCTAAATCCTCATAGCTTGTAACTGTATCTCAAACAAAACAGAAGATATTTTTCCTGTGTGCATTTCTAGTCCATGAGGGCAGGTGTAACCATGTGTTTTCACATAGAAGAGACAGATTAGTTGGGAATTACCATGGAAAAATAATGAATCAGGCCTTGACAGCTATGAGGCTTAAAGCTAATCAGATTCTAGTAATAACGATGTCACCTGAGTGCACTTTGGATATTTCTTTCTAATTTTTTGAGTGCTTTTAATTCACCTGCATAGTATTTGAAAGATTTCTTCTGCAAACATGCTATTAAAATGAAAAAGTTAATATATCTTCTAATCACATGGCTCTGGGAGTTAAGTCTTTAAGAAAAATATCTCACTTCAGAAGGGCTAATGAAAAACTAATGACATTGATGGCACTGCTGGATTCTTGGGTGGCTGCAATTGGCATAGCTCTTGCAAGTGCAATTAGTAACAATCTTGTCCATAAAGCTTACTTTGTTCAGAGGTTGATTGCTTTGTTTGGAAACAGGAAGCAAGGGAATAATCCTATTGAATGAATCATAAATAGCCCTAATTTTTTTATTTATATGTAGGTGGATCAATTCCAAGAGTAGTATTTTTAAGTATTTGTACATTAGGTTTTTATCTGGTCAATATTTATTCTAATTTTTATTATTATATCTCTGATACAGGCAGCTACATTCCTGTCACTTGACTTTTTTAGAATTAAACGATTCCATAGTTACACTGGATTGTTAGGTAATGTTTAAACACAAATTAACTCAGACTTTGTGTTTACAAAGCCTTTTTTCAACACCTCAAAAAGCATTTTTTTAAATGAGGAGTTTAATAGCTTATTATAGGGACAGCAAGGGCACTGATTTGCTCCCGAACTCGGCCTTTGATTTTTTTGCGTATTTTGTTGTCTACTCCTTTATTTAAATCCACATCACTGATGGCCAGAGATTGCAACTGTCTCACCGTGCAGTGGGTGCCTGTCCCTGCTGGTCTTTGGCTAAGTCCTAGGGGACATTTTTACATGACAATAAACACTACTAAAATTATCCAGAAGTGTCCAAACCATTTCCCATGTGTTTTCTTGCTGCCTTTCTCAGAGAGATAAGTGCAGAGCTACTGAAGACACTTGGTCCCCCTGGGATGAGTGTCCCAGGACCCGCACAGGGCTCTGGGCAAAGTTCTTGTTGCTGCTTTTCAGCACAGAAGGATTCAGCAGGTGCTTGAGCCTCTCTTTTCTGGCCTTGCCTTTTTTGGTTTCTTTTGATGCAAGGTCAGAACTGCTCCCCTGGGTCAGGGAAAAGTGAGCAGAGGTGCTGCTGCTTGGCCACAGCACTTGGCAGGAGATGTTGTCCACAGGGCTGAGACCCCGTCTCTGCCCAGTGAGTTAAATTCCTCCTGCCCTATCCATGTCACCGTTTGTTTGCCCTCCTGAAAGCCACGGGAACATCAACAAATTTGCTGACATCAGAATCTCATGGCCACATTTTTTCCCAGTGCCAAATTCAGCATTGGTGCCATGTGCCTGGGACGCACTTGTCAGGCAGGGCTGGCTCCTGCTGAAAGCACTGGTCACTGCTGGCCTTCACTGGCTTTGGCAGGTTTACTCAGCAGTTAACTCAGACTTCTCTGACTCCTCACTGAAAGCAGATTTTTAATAAATGGCTTTTTTTTTGTTATTCAGAAGTTCTTTTAAAGATAGAGAGGAAAGCAGTTGGGGCTCAAAAAAACCATAGTGAGTCCTGTCCAATCCATGTGGCCTCTGTTTGGCTGGGAAAAATACTTTGCCACCCATGCAATTTGTAGCACTGTTAAACCAGCACAAGATTTGCTTTTTTTTTTGCTTTTTTTTTTTTTTTTTTGTTTGTTTGGTTTTTTTTTAATTCCATTTGCAAACAAATTCAGATTAAGCAGGTCTGAGGATAGTGCCTTGGGTTTCCTGATGCCTTCCTGGTCTCTGCCTCTGCAGCTCTCCAGCCATGCCACAGCACTCCATGGCTATCGGCCAGTGCGTGGGCTGGGATTGTGGCAGTCCTCACTGGCTTTTAATAGCAGCCACAAGTGCTTCACTTTTTCAAAACACCCTTCAAAACAACAGGGCTTCAAATTAAATACAAATTTTAGATTATTTATGTTTCGGTTGAGGGCTTGCCAGGAACATTTTCTTTCACATGGACTTTTTATGTTTCAACACTTAGTTTCAAAGGAAAATCAAAATTAGCTCAGGGCTTAGGGCACTTGGTATTAGTTGGTGTCACAGTGCAAGAGCAGTTTCACTGGCCAAAGCATACAGAATTGCAGCAAATTTTGAGGAGGGCAGTTTCACATCTGTCTCGTCAATTGCACAGATAGCTGCAAATGCCATCTGGTAGCAGCTCTCCCTCAAAGAGGATCTACTGTATCCACTGAATTAAGGGGGAAAAAAAGCAAAGCTCCCCAAAATTTGAGACATTCACCAATTTTTCTGGTATCTTCTGTCGTATAAAATCTTAGTTGTGTTTCATTTAAAATAAAATTAGTTACTTGATTGTTGGCTAATTTGTATTTATTTATGTTCAACTATTTTCAGTGACTTAAAGTTTTCTTTAGTTTGAAAAAAAAGTCATCTTGTTTTACCTCTTTCTCTTGCTTCTTTTTCCATCTTTCTTGTTGGAAAGGAAAAGTGGGAGGTAGGAAGAACAGTGTTAGAGATTTTTCTGTACAGATCAGAAATAACATTTTTTGGCCCTACATTGCAGCATCTTAAAAAAATGCCTTTTCCTATTGAAAATTACATGAATCCACTTGAAAACTGGCACTTTGAAAGCTCCTCAAAGTAAACAAGCAGATGAGCCAGGCATTCCTGGTTTCACTCTGAATTTAAATCTGCCCTCAGAATTTTTTGTCAGCCTCACCAAATTTCTTCATCTCCTCTGAGAGCCTGCCATAAATGCTGGGTTGCCAGTGTCCCTGTCTCCCACTGGTGGAGGGCTCTTCCTCTCTCCACAAAAGCTCTCACAAAGGACAGCTGATAGCACCTGGCTCCAGGTGAGGGAGCCTCTGGAGATGAGCACTGTGCCTGTGCTCCGTATGGGTACGAGTGAGGTGACATCTGGTCACAGGGCAGGCAAGACCCCATCTAGGGAGGAGCACTCCACACTTCAGGTTCCAGAGCAGAGAACCTGGGCACTCAGCCTCAAGCACTCAGCCCGAGCCCCATTGGTCCTCCTACATTTGCAACCCATCCTACAGCTGGGGCTGATGATGGTCATGCTCAGTGTCACCGTGGCAGGTCCATGTAGGCTGGCCTGGATAGGGGCAGATGATGTAACAGCATGGGGAAGCAATTTTACACAGAGTGATTTTACACCCCAGCAGTTCATAACAGCAGTCTTTTCAATTGCAGTTGATAAAATTAGGAGTAGCTTGATCACTCAGTGCAGCAGGGAGGGTTTGCAGAAGAGAGAAGGAGCAAACTCCTTGGAGAGCAAACCCCACTTTAGAACAGCCACACAGGTTTTGGAGGTTGCATACAGAGGGAGGCAGTGGTTGCATTAGTGGAGATCCCAGGGAATGTTTATAGCAGAGTCCCCTTCCCTGCATGCAAAAGTTTCATCATCATCATCTTCACCATGACCATGTGGGCTAGCAGTGGGATTCTGCCATTCCCTTGGGTCACCCCTTGCCCCCCGGCCCCCAAGACTGTCCTCTGTCTGTGCAGGGCAGGTGTAGGACACTTCCATTATTGGCATGTTTGAGACAGATGTTAAAACTGGAGATCTGTTAGCACTGGCCTCGGGGTTTGCCTGTGGTTTCTGCTGTAGTCATGCGTGCTTCGATTTCAGATAAAAGAGCCAAACTCTTTCACTTCTGGTATTTCCAGCTGCGTTTGGATTTATCTGAACGGAACCAGGCATTCCTGAATTTGAGGGTGGCTACCTTTACCAAAGAGCTGGTACTTACTACTTTTCTTCCCTTCCCTTCCCCCCTCCCTGTTTTCTCTTTCTCTAGGTCCAGGCCTGGCCTTCATTGCCTACCCAAAAGCTGTGTCCATGATGCCACTGCCCACCTTTTGGGCAATCCTTTTTTTTATTATGCTTCTGTTGCTTGGACTGGATAGCCAGGTTAGTACAATGGATAAGAGATGTGTGGCTTATTGTGTCAGCACTGCTGACTGAGAAAAGCTGGTTTTACAGGCATGAATTAAGAAGAGAATACCTCTAATGTTGCTTGAGAGGAATTCGTCTGGGTTGCTTTTTAGTGTAGGGCTTGCACTTGATGAATCTATGTCTGTTGATTCATAATGTTGTGTTGCTCAGTAAGTCTTTGTCATCAGGAGTTAGTAGGGTTACCACACTAGGGCAGTATTCCCTAACCTAAATTTCAGTCCTAGTCTGACCACAAAATACCACCATTTTGGTCGCAGTGCAGTACTTTCTTACTTTGGAAAAAAAGCTTAATTATTTTAAAACAAAGGACTGCAGCAGTCTGTTCCACAGAGTGCTCTGTGCCACTGTGATCACCTGCAGGGTGTACACACCATCATTAAAACACTAACAACTACTAGGAATATGGGTTTTGATAGTTGCCAAGTGCCAAAAAAGAAAAGCAAAGTTGTCATGAGGTACAAAAAGCACAACATGTTTTGTATGGTATATCCAGGGTGGCCTCAAGAACAGTGAGAAGACAAAGCTGCAGCCTTTTTTGGTGGCCTTGGGCTTGGAGGCGCTGAGCGATGTGGGATCCTGCTGACTTTCACGTCAGCAGCATGCATTCAGTACCTCCAAACAGGCCAGAAAGCATCTCAGATTCCAGCTGTACTGATTTTATAGCACACACTGCTGTTAATTAGTGAGCATGAAAAAAATCAAAAAGTTCAGTCAGGAAGTTAGGTTATTTTTCCCAGTGGCTACTTGTAGGAATGTTGGACTAAATACTGCCAAGGAACCTGTAAATCATTTCTAGATATTCTACTCACAAGGAAACATGGGTGACCAGGGACTGTGCAGTAACTACACATTCAAAATTGCCAAAGCTTTCTGCACTCAAATGGAAAGTCACTAAGATTTTAAAAAAATATATATTCATAAGGATGAAATGTTTCTGTAGCCTAAATGCTCTCTCATATGAGAGCTCCATAAATGGATTTTTTACCCAGTTGTTGTGTACTTAATCTCTGACATTTTTTTTTTATTTCTTTTTCCCTAAATTGCTCTTTATGGCTTAATCTTTGAACTCTAGTGAGCAACTCTCAATGGCTCCAAAGTAAATGTGAAAGTACCCAATGCTGTGGTTCAGCAATGCTATGCTTATGCATATTGGAAGCTGTCTAGTAATTTTAAAAAGCTCCTCACTGCACAGAATGATTAAAACTAATTGGAGCGCTTAATTTCTCTCCTTCACCCCTCTAGTTTTTTGGAGAGCAGTCAAGCAGGTTTCTGGAATGCCAGAGCAGTTTCAGATCAAATCAGCTCAAAGGAAAGGTTACATTTAAAAAGAAAACCAGTTTTACACAAGTCAAAGTAACAAGACAGGGGGCAATAAAATTTGGCGGAGGACAAAATCTGTTCATAGGGCAGTCTGTATTTCCAAAACAGAGCTTCAGAAAGAGGGTAGGGTTGATATAGGGCATTTCTGGGTGCTGTAAGAGCACTGAGGTGCCAGGTAGGAACATGCCTCTTTTTCTGAAATTATCTCTGTCATAGATTCCCCATGATAAGCTATTACTTAAGATGGTGTATCTACTTAAAGCCAATATCTTTTCTACAGAGGCAGCCTTGATGGATAAACCCAATCCATGTCCTCATGTCTTCAGTGAGCTTGGTGCTTTGTACCTTGCCAGGTTGAAAGTACAGATCAGTTAGAAGATCCCTTCCATGGTTTTATTTGGGGAAGTTCAGTAGCTGCTTTCCTCCAGGGGCAAAAAGATCTGGTTTTTGATTAACTTTAAACTTTTATTGAAATCTAATTTGGGTTATTTGCTTAACTCAAGTTACCCAGTCATATAGTTTTCCAAAGGCAAGTAAGTTAAATACAGTTATCATGAAGCAAGATAAAGACTTTTAGCTAATTTATCCAGAGTTTCATTTTTGGTTTACAAGTGCAAACAATTTGCCAGATCATTGAATGGGGACTCTATGAGCAGCTCCATTATTGCTGCAGAAGTACCCAGAGCCTCAGTCAGAGATATTCTGCTCAGAGATCCAGAAAGGACACGTTCAGTCAAGAGCTGCTGTTTCACATCAAAGTCTGCTTTCCCTTGGCTGGATTTTCACTAACAAACCCAAGAGTAGAATTATATCAAATTTTGGAATTAACCTAACTAGTACCTGTGAGGTTTCCTAGCACATCAGAAAAAGGCTGGGAGGTACTCTCCTAGTTTGGACTTTTTTGAGTGTTTCCCTCTGCCTCTTTTCTGGCATACATCCTGTGTCCATCTGGGACAGTGACAGCATAAAAGCCACATAAGTGCCTTCCTGTCATCAGGCACGTAAGCGCCTCCTTCATCCTCGTGGCTTGCATTTGCAGAGCCCCTTTGGTAGCTCATAAGGCTCCTAGGAAATAAAAACAAATTCTGAAAGCTTGTTCCAACCTGTAAACTACGCCCATGCTCCAACCTCAGGGTTACAAAGGGATGGCTTCTATTTCTTTATTGAGAGCAGCACAGAGTACAGAGCTGGGGTGTTGCTGGGGAGGGTTTGTTCAAGTAGGAGCCTGGGTGGCATGGCAGGTAATCTTCAAGTCATTTCTCTGCTGTTGTTTTCACCCTGCAGTTTGTTGAAGTTGAAGGACAGATCACGTCATTAGTTGATCTGCACCCATCCTTCCTAAGGAAGGGTTACCGACGGGAAATCTTCATCGCTATAGTGTGTTTCCTTAGCTATCTTCTGGGACTAACTATGGTGACTGAGGTAAGTAGTACCAGTGCTGCAAATTGCCCTCTTTTTTAGCCAGTTTTCAGGCCAGTTTTAGCTATGATTGAGACTGCAAAGAATTAGCCACTCATAGGGGTAGTGCTTTTTGTATGGACAGAGCATCTTTCATCCCTAGATCTGAAAGCATTTTGAATGGGAGTTATATATCCCTTCCCTTTTCAGTCACAGGGACAGGAACATGAAATCTCATTAAATTCAATCTAATCTCAGGTACCAGTCAACATGAGTATGAATATTAACATCTAGCTCTAAATGATGAAACATATAGGAAACATTCAGCAGAGCACATTAAGAATCCATCCAGTGGCGTTCAGGGAAAGAGATTTTTATCTTAATTACACAGATTTGAATTAATTAAATACCACTGGATTTATTCTAGTATAAACAAGACAGAAATATATTCCAGTGCCTGCACTGTTGTGATATTTATCTTCAAAATAAAATCCAAGTCAGATTTTACAAACAACTGGAAGAGCTCTACTGTGGGAGGTAAAATAGCACCTGTAACAGAGGTGCCCAAACCCCACAGTTTCTCAAGTGAAAGTGCAGTGTAGTGAGAGCAGAGTCTAACAGCAGAGTACAAATGGAGTCATAAAACAAAAAATGAACTATTTTCATGAAATTAGCCCCTTCACTCAATAAATAAAGACCTTCTTGATGAATTGGCTTTCATTTTTAGTCTTTTTAAGGTGTTGATGTTAGGAGGCAACCTTTTACTTTTTGTACTATTTGTTTCTTTAAATGCCCATCCTAAAATACTTGTAAGAAGGCAAGATTTAAGTGTCTCAGTAGATTATACTAAGTGGCCTAATTTTGTTTAATCGCTGTCTTGTTTGGAATTATTCCTGTAATAAACATGCATATTCCCTGGGGAAGGTAATGCCAAATATTTACCTTACCTACTTGCTAGATGCTGCTTCTTGTTGGACAGGAGCCATTAGGATATGTTGGTAGATGTTGCTGGGAGCTGGGCCTGAATTCTTGGGGTTTTTTTTCCTGTTGGATCCTAACCAATTTGGTCTCTCTTTTACAGGGTGGCATGTATGTTTTTCAACTCTTTGACTACTATGCAGCTAGTGGTGTATGCCTTTTGTGGGTTGCATTCTTTGAATGTATTGCTGTAGCCTGGGTTTATGGTAAGTGAGAATCCTTTCATCTGATATCTTTTGATGAGTCAGTGACAATTTTGCTAGGCAAATATTTAATGATCAGCCACCCCAGAATCTTCTTTCCAGCAGCAGACACATGCCATTAGTATAAATTTGCCCTGACCTCTTGGAGACAAATTTGCATCTGGGATGAATCCAACCTCCAGTGTTTTTTCCACAAAAAATGAGTATTCTTCCATTGCTAATTAATAAGGGCACAATTAAGCATTTTCATGTGTTAAGTTTAGAGGTGAGAGTTTAAAGTTTGGCCAGCCATGAAAATTTCTGTTTGTCTCTCAGAGAATTTCCTTTCAGAGCTGCAATGTCTGCAGGGACAAGCCAACCAAACAGAAAGTACAAAAAGAGCTGAAAAGTGTATTCTGCCCCATTACTTTTAGGCAATGCCAAGCACCAAGGTCTGACAGTGGCGTCTGTAGCTGCCTGAGCTGTGGCTGGGGAATAATCAGATGTTTGCTGATTAGGACTGGTTATTTTCTGATTCTCCATGTATTCCATCTCCTCAGAAAAGCAAAACAAACAAAGTCAGATTTCTGTAGAAGAAGGTGCACCGTTTGCTGTCAAGTCTTTCCCATAGTGATCCCTCTGGGAAGTTCAGTGAGAGAGGAGAGGGTGTGTGACAGGGGCAGGAGAGATTGGCATTGCCCTCCTGCAGCCAAATAATGAGGGGAGAGATGGGATGAGAGAGTCCCCAGACATTTGGGCTTTTCAAGAAAATCATTTTGGACTTCACAGCTGTGGGAAGCATTTGAAGAATACCTCTGACACCCTCATCTTCCCTTTAAATACCCCTTGGGGAGCCGAGGAAGGCAGCTTTAATCCTACAGTATTTACAGGGCTTTTATTTGCTCGGTTCTTGCAGGCGCTGATAATATTTATGATGCCATTGAGGATATGATTGGATACAGACCTGGTCCCTGGATGAAATGGAGCTGGATTGTGATCACACCAGTTCTTTGTGTGGTGAGTACTGACCTGTGCTCTTTCAAGTCTTAGTTTGGCAGTGCTAAGGCACCTCTTACTGGTTCTCTTCAAGGGAAGGCTGTTGCATTCAGAGGCCAATTTGCAAAGAGAAGCTGAAGGCTTGAACATACGTCTTAAAGACATCATGTTCTCAGATGTCAGCTGTTAACATGACAGCTTTCTACTCTCTACTGTGCCTGCACAAATTGCAGTTGGCTACATTTAAGTGCATTTTTCTTAGGATTGGCAAAATTCTACATTCATTAAGAGAAAATTCACTCTCCAAAGCACAGTTCCTACTTTAAGACATAGGACTGCTAGGCCATTGTAACAAAAAGACTTGAGCAGTCTGAGGCAGACCTCAGCTTGAAGTATTTCATTGGGTGGGAAGAACATCCTGGTAATCTTCCAGTATACAGCAAATAGTTGAGCCCTGAAGAAGGATTGGCAGTGTACTGCAGCTGTTCAGCACCATCTCTTAGCACTCTGTTGTCACACAGCAGATGCTATAAGCAGATGCAGATGCTCTTCCAATGATTTAAATGGAAGAACAATTCCCCCATTGGCTTAAAGTACATATGGTATTCATCAGCCCTGCCTTTCACTGCCTGTCTTCCTCAGGGCCAGTGGTAGCACCAGAGCCCTACTGCTTTTAGCATTTTTTTGAGCCTCACTTTGTTTTCCTTTCTCATCCACAGGGATGCTTTATCTTTTCTTTGGCCAAGTATAAACCACTGACCTACAACAAGGTCTACACATACCCAGACTGGGCAATTGGCCTGGGCTGGGTTCTTGCCCTTTCCTCCATGATCTGCATCCCTATGGTGATGGTCATCCGCATCATTCAGTCAGATGGGTCGCTCATTGAGGTAAGAGCAGTTGTCTGTCTAGAGGAGAAAGGGAGCTTTAACTTTTTATACAAAGTAGTGCTTGGAAAACTGCCACCTTGCCCAGATAGGGCAAATAAGATTGTTAAAGATCAGCTGTCCTCTGGGCAAACAGTAGGAACAGAACAAACACAAAGCCTTCTGTTCCAGATAAACACCAAGTGATTTTACTCGTGTCCCACTTGTGCAGCTTCCAGCTTGGCAAATCATTACCTCCACGTGCAGACAAACATTCAAGGACTGAGGTGTTTCTGAGTTTCAAGTTTCCCTTCTCCAGCCCACAGGGACACAGAAGCACCATCCTGAAAATCGCTGAGAAAGAAAAAGAGAGAGAGACCTGGGTCAAACCTGGTTGTGTAAAAACTCATTGAATTTCAGGGAAATTCAGATACGCCTGTGGATTGTGTGGCTCTCAGGCATGAGCTTCACTGTGGGGGACTAAATAAAAGTCAAACCCTCTTGAGAGAGGGCTTCACTTTTTAGCTTTTAAAATTTGTGTTTCTTTTATTTCAAACTGAAACACTGGATCCAGATTGGCCTGGTATTTAGAAAACTTTGGGTCTGATTCAGACTTGACAGTGCACATTCCCTCGGGTTTGGATTTGCAGGAAATCTCTTGCCCTTAGCAGTTCATCGTGGGCTCCTCTAATTTGTTTTCCTTGCAGTGGAAGGTTTTTAGAGGCTGTGCAAGCAAGAAACTTAGCAATTCTCTTCTAAGTTTTCAGATTAGTTTTGTTTCTGCCTAACGAGTCGGTCTCAAATGCACCTCAGGATATTCTTGGAGAAGAAAGTGGGACACTTTGGGTTAGGCATAAAGAGAATTTAAAAAAATACAAAACCCAAACATTTCCCAGAGCACAAACACTTGCATTTGCTTTTGTCCAAGTGTTAATGGTCTTTTTCAGCTGTGGCCAGGGCATAAGTGTTAATTTTCCTGCCTACATTGTCACCATTGTCACCATGAGAGACAAGTCTAAAAGTAGCCAAAACACAGCTCAAAGACCATGTTAGGGAAGGAAAGAGAGTAAACACTCTAGATGCCATTTAGTTCTTCCTTTGTGAGCTGAGATGTAGGACAGAAGTCGCCACTTGGCAGTGAAGGCTGGGCTGAGAGGCAGAGCTGTTTCTAAATGAGGAAGGAGGACGCGCATCATTTGCAGCACTGAAAGCCCAACGTGCAGGATGCTGGAAATTGCTGGGACTACCCTCCTGTCTGACTTCCCTGCCTCCAGTCAGGCTCTGCAGCTGAGCAGGAGTTGAAGGCCCCACAGATCCCCACATCCTTACAGAGCCGCGGGCGCGCGTCTCCGACAGCCGCCCATCCCTGTCCTTGGAATGCCGCGTCCTGCACGTGGGGACACAGAGGCCTTCTGGGCATCTCAGCTCTGCTTTCCTTCTCTCTTTCAGAGGATAAAGGCGGTGGCTGCCCCCAAGGAAGTGAATCGGTGGTCCAAAGAAACGGAGAGTGGCACCCCCTTCTGCCCCAATGGAACTTCAAATGGCGGATTGATCAAGCCAACTCATATCATTGTGGAAACCATGATGTGAGCTCTCTCTGTGAGAGGATAAACCTGCTTTAACTGCCGTTTACTAACCATAGATTCTCATAGGACCAGGTTTACAGAGCTTTATATTTGCACTAGGATTTATTTTTATTTCTCACAGAGAAAGTTATTTTTTGTGTGTGTTTTTTTTTTTAATATTTTGTAAGGTAATCACAGCAGACGTCTCTCTGTAGAGGGAGAGCTTTCATATCAGACTAGAACATATTACAAGAATTTATTATTATTGGGTTTTTTTAAATATATATATCTTTATCTCTAAATATTATACACCTTACCACTTGAATTGATTGTCTTGCCAGCAATACATTCAAGTCTCAGAAAGCAATTTTAGGTGCTGGTATGGTTGGGAGCAGGGTAACCTACAGAACACACAAAAGGAACTCTGTTGAGAGATACATTTTTTTAAAAATGCTGTTTCAAGAGAATTTTCAAAGGTGTAGTATTTCTACCCTCTGGTTCAACTGTGGTAAACGACAGGAGTCAGGGTCACTTTAGGGAGTGGGTACAGTTTTGTTTAGTGCAGTCCCTGGATAGGGATATAGCCAAACAGCTGGAGCAGGGAGTTTGCAAGGGATGCAGAGAAGCTGGGTGTGAACAGTCTTGTGGCTGTCCCTCCCAAGGACAGTGCTGGGATTCTGTCACACTGATGGGAGAGAACTTGAGGAGGGCATTTTCAGGATTTGGCATGGTTCAGTCTTTTTTTGTTGTTGTTTTTAAAATTTTTGAGGGTTTTTTACCTAAGTGAAATGCCTGCTGTTTGTGTGTGAGCAGGGTGGTTGAGTACCTGCTCCTGAGTTTTCGAGTTTTCCAGCAAGCCATGTTTTGGTGTGGTGGCACTGGTGTAAACTTGAATTCTGCAAACTGGGAGGGCAGCCTGTCCCCAAGGCAGCACGGGTGAGCACTGAGCAGCCAAGAGGGGAAAAGCAGCACCTGCCCTCTGGGTGTTTCAGGTGTTCACTTGCTCATTTGGACTTTGGTTTGGGGCAGGAAAATAAAGGAATCATTTCTGGACTCTGACCGTCCAGAGGTGAGCACAAACCAGGTCATCCCTGGCAGGAGGAACAAAACCACTCACCTGGTGTAACTGGTATTGATAACAGACACATTGTTAATAATAATAATAGTAATGATGATAATAATATCACACAGCAAACAGGTGCTTTTCATCCACGTATCTCAAAAATGCTTTTCCAAGTTCGGTAACCAGGATTTGCTTTATTTATTTATTTGGGGGAGGGAGGTCATTGCTGTTGGAGGAACAAACAAAAGGACTAAGTGAGTCCCTTGTCCCACGTTACTAAATAGCAGTCGTGGACCTAGAGCCCCCAGTCTCCTTGCTCATCATGGGGTTAAAACATGATTTTATTTTATTTTACTTTATTCTATTTTATTTTATTTTATTTTATTTTTAGGAGGGCTGGAGGGTGGCGAACATATTTATGAATTTTATCTACTGAAGAAACAGGGCTCTTTGGAATTTAAATTAAAGCAAAGGGAACATGTAACACTGAAATACTTTGTATTGGTCAGAAGGAATTGGGTACCATTCCAGGTGAGGCTGGGAAGAGAAGAGAAACCACTACAAGGAGTATAGGAATGGGGGTTCCACTTTATGTAGTGCAGGTGAATGTTTCCATGGGGAATTGGATCCCTGAAAACTGTCCAAAATATGGACAAATGCCTTTTTCTTTTTCTTTTTCTTTTTTTTTTTTTTTAACTTGAGCAGGTTGTGCTGGGAACAGGTTCTCCAGCGAAACTCAGCCTTGTCTTGTGGGCATTGTATTAGAGGAAGAGAGTTTTTTTCTTACCGTACCACAGGTAGTCTATCCAAAGGTATTTAGAGGAAATGCTTGATAAGAACAGAGTTTGTATCTGCTTATTCTGCTGTCAGCTTAGTCTGTCAGGGCAGAGTTTGTCATTTATTTAAACAGGAACATAAACAGTTCTTAACATTCCTACACAGTAGTTTTATTTTCTTTTTTCTTTTCCCGTGGGCTAACTGGCCACAGCAGCACAAATATTTCTTAACTTGCTGGTTTCCCTGTAACAGAAACAGGGGGATTTAAAACTAAGAGATGGACCAAAATAATTACTAATTAAAGAAAAACATCGCTGCATCTATAACTTCCAAATCTTTCTAGTTTGAATTTGTAGATACTTTTACAACAGAGAGCTGAGTTGCAGCAACAAAACCAGTCACAGTAGAATTGTGTTTTCTTTTTTCTGGTTGCTGTATTATGAGAGTTCTAAAGGAAACTTTTGCATAGCTGGAGACAGCAAACACCTAAATGACACCTGCTGGGCAAGTGGCAGAAACCATCCAAGGTCACAGAAGGAATTCTGAGAGCCAGTGGGTGTCCTCAAATGTGCCCAAAATAAAGAAACATGCATACAGCAATTTTATTTTTTTAACAATCAAAGGCAAGAAAATGTAACCAAAGATAACTCTCTTGGTGAGCTTCAGCTTGGGCTCTCATTTTTGAGTTACAATCAGTGTCTGCAGAAAACAGGCACAGGTGAAGAGGGAGTAGAAGGTATGGGGGGTCTAAATTAATGGTTTTTGTGAGTGCAGATGAAACACTGATGCTTGATTTCTTTCTTTTTTTGTATACATACATTGTCATACAACTGTGTTTGAGATTATATAGTTTGAACATGACTTTTGTGCTATAGAGCTGAGACAAGCTTTAGTTAGGGGAAAAAAATGGTTTGGCTACATCGAAGATGTCTCCAGCAAGTCAGCTGGGTGTTCAGGCCTCTCCCATATTGTGGAGAGTATCTTTGTAGAAAGAACCAGAGGGATAATACTACACCTTTCAAAGTACAACTACCAGAGAATAGAACCCAGCCCCATTTCGATACAAACTGTGCCATTCAAATCAGTCGCTTCCATGATCCAAGTGAAAAGGTCTCGCACAAATGCAACAACCTCACTGAAGATTCTCTGTGTCAGCTTCCCTGGCCCTGCTGTGCTCTGCAGTAAGACTGCAAGGGAGGGCTGGGACTCACCAAGAGCCAACAAATCATTGTTTCTGGAAAACAGTTCCCCTCTCCCCTCCTCCCTCTCCTGCCAAAAAAAAAAAAAAAAAGTACTTAATTCTTCTTGTTTTATCTGGGGTTTGAGTTCCAGTGAGCACATTTGCATTTTTACAGTTTGGGGTTTTTACCTAACAATTTTATCAGATTTCTAAACTTTTCTTGGTGATAAATTTGCATTTCAACATGATCCTCTGCCAAATTTATTAAAAAATAATTTTTTAAGAAAGTTTGTGTTTTCTACCTATTTTGACTGCAAAGACAACTGATTTTTTTCCTCTATTTACTTGTTTAAACTCTTATGACCTACTTTACCTGTTTTGTGTAAATGAGGAACTCTATGTTAAAGCATCATGACTAGTTATAGATGAACTGGTTTGGATCTAGGGAAAACAGTGCAGTTTTGGCATGATATCTTTAGAACTAGATCCTGGAGATTTAAGCCAGCATAAACCAAGACAAAATGCACACGTTTTCATGTTTCATGTACCTTTGTATTCATGGGGTCTTCTGGGCTTGAAAACAGCAGAGTTTCAGCAGTATTTATTTCCAGTTGAACTGAAATCAAGAGATAGTAGAAATGTAAAGGGGAACATATTCCCCATGAGATTTTTCTGACCTGTTTCTTATTTTTCTTAATTTTCCAAACCTTTTCAGTTCACCTGTTACTAGTGATGATCTCTCTGAATGATCATCTATTGTAAGGGACTTTACCAGTAGTCTGTATCTCAGTGTTTAAGCAGTATGATTTCATAAATAGAACTGGTTTTTTATTGTTGTTGTTATTATTCTATTTTTCCTTCTCATCATAGCTCATAGCTTTCCATCTGGTCCAAACAGATCCACACACTTAGAAAAGTCCTTTTTAAAGTTTGAGATAGTAGGTCCACAATGGATTTGTTCTTGTGATGTAAATGAAAATACAAAAGCCTGGCAGCTGTATTTGCCATCTAGAAGTGCTGGTGGCCACCCCGCAGCAGCAGTGCAGCTCCTGGAATTAGGGGTGAAGGGGAGTTAGGAATGATCTGCTGGAACAGCTCAGCAAAACTGGTTTTCACTGCTGTTCTTGGGGAGAGGAGGAAATGAGGAAAAGTAGGGGGGGAAAAAAAAGTGCAGCCTTACAGTTGCTGTAACACTGAAAAAACCCCAACAACATCAGCAGAGCTTTTATTGTCAGGACAGCACCTCCTGCAGCTGTTTCCAGCCCAATCCTCCTTTCCCAACTGCAGATGCTTCTGGTTCCTCTTCTTTGTCTCAGCATTAGATAACTCAAGTAGATCTGAAGACACATGGACATCTCCATTCAATAGATCTTTTCCAAGTCTCCTCCTGGTCTGTTTTTATTTGCTAAGGAGATTTTCAGTTTTGTTGAGGTTGTGCTTGTCACACTTGGGTTCAAAGCTCCCACTTGTTGCATCAATGGCAAACTTCCAGCTGTGGGAGAAGGATTTGAACATTCTTGAATAACTGATTATTAGCTTCTATGTCTTGTGGTCCCTGCAGGATCACTCATGGAGGCATAATGTATATAAAATGTTAAATAAGCTGTGCATTGAATGCAGTGGACAAGTTAGTTAAGCAGCTCAAGTACACTTGGAAGAAAGATGACCCTGACATTATTTCCAAGGAGATTCAATGGAAGTTGCTCACTTTCAGTAAAAAGAATAAAAATAAATCTGTGTTTAAGTAGAGTAGTAGATGAAATCTTCCACCCTCATATGCACGCACACAGTGGGGACATTGCTTCTATTCCTAGGCTGCAAATCATGTGTGTAAATCTTGCCAAGCTGTTCAGGATGAGGATTGAGGAGATTTAGGCACCACTTGCCTGCAAAGTGCCAACCTGCCAGGGTGTCCAAATGGTCTTTCCTAAATGGGAGTGGTGGAAGAGGAACAGTAATAACAAAATCCTGGACCATGGCCCCTCCGAGGAAGCCTTAAGGTTGGATTTGTAAACTCTCCTGGCTACTTGCAGGCACCACATGGCTCCTGGCTTGGGAGGTTGGGTGTGGTGTGGGTTCAGGCAGCTGCCCTGGACTTGTTTTCTCCAAAATCAGCATCCAAAGCCTTGTGGTTAGGATTGACGTGTAGTTGTGTATTTGTATATTTGCATGAGCAAAGGTCAGGAACTGTCAAACCCTGGTAGCTTGTTTTATTTCTTATAATCAAAGATAAGCTTAAGAAACAAAGTAGTTGATTTGATGACACTTGACATTTAAGAAACCCTTGAACTAGTGCAAAAGAGGTGCTCTGTGCTCCATACTTTGGTCACAAAAATTTTCTTATGGTATTAGTGGTCAGTTTGAGTCAATGGGAGAGATTGCTCAAGAGAGACTTGAATATAACCAGCACCAGCACCCACTGGAAAACTGCCCGATCCAGCCCCACACCCTCCACCAGATTGTGGCTCTTTTCTGCCAGCCCAAAAAAAATGTGTACATGGATAATGCTTCTCTGGAAAAAAAAAAAAATCTCAATTTGTTTGTTTCTTTTAAAAAATAAAAATAAAAAGTCCCATTCTTTGTGTGGTTTTTTTCCAGTTGTCATTGGGAATTGGTGATTTCAATTTACCCATGTCCTAAAACAAGAGCAGAAAGCTTGAGATACCATTTCACCAAAAATAGGGACAAGCTCAAAATTTTGCAGGTTGAAAATTTTAAGAAAACAAATCACCCACCCATCCCCATCAAAGGTGGAAAACTTTGGTGACAGGGTTTGTGACTGGAAAAGAGCCTGACCCTGCTTGTAATGCTGGGCAATTGAATGGCAGAGCAGACACAGCCTTTTTGTATTGCTGCTGTGTCCTCATTTGAAATAATCAGTAAAAGTGTCAGAATTTAATTACCACGAGCATTAGGAGTAAAGTAAATTGAAGAGAATTTTAAAGGAGCAAGTTTTGGAGGCTTGCTCCCAATAGCTCTGCAGTGCACAGTGGGATGGTGCTGCTCACTTTCCCTTTTGCAGTGCCGGGAAAACATGGCCTGACTTGAGAAATCAGAAGAAATAATGGGAAAAATAAAGCTATTAAAAAAAAAAAAAGAAACTTGATGCTGAGGAGCTGTGCACATGTGTGCATTTGTGGGGGAAGGCTTCAGCCCTGTAGCACAGTGAGCATGATACACAGTGTTCCCAAATGTACCTGCTTCTGCAGCTGAGATGTTAGAAAGAGTTGATTTTTTTTTCAATATATAAAGGAAAAAAAAAAAGAAAAAAAAAAGAAAAAAAAGAAACCAAAAAAAAAAAAAAAAGGAAAAAAAAAAAAAGAAAATAAAAAAAACCCAAACCAAACAGTGGCAAAATTCTGTTGAGAGGCTGATAAAAAAACAAAACCTGAGGGGGCAAGTTGAGTTCGTTCATGACCTGCTCCTGTCCTGGAAGCCAGCGCTGGTCTCTCAGCATTGCAGCATCCCAGTACTGTTCTGAAGTGCTCGTTGTTCAATAGGATGTTGTTTTTTCTCCAGTGTAATGTTGTGATTGTTACCTGATAATATTGCCAGGGACTTCACATTGTAAGAGGTGGTCCATCTTGTTTGATGTATTTGGCTAAAAAAACAGTGGTGTTTTTTAAATTATTTAAATTCCTAGCAACTGTGACTACAGTAATGTGATAATGAGTAGCACATGCAGCGAGGGGGCGAGGGCGATGATGGCCTCCTTAAAAATGTCATCTGAGCTTTTTTTAAAGAAAAAACCTTAAAAATATTTTTAAAACATTTTAAAACATTTTTTGTGTGTTCCAAAACAGAATATTTGTATTTGAAAAAAATCCTGGAGTGTAATTTAATCCTAAAACCCCCTTGCCTTTGTGTATATGGTAAATGTTTGTATTTTGCAGTTTCTGTTTTGCTTTTTAGATAAATAAAATGTATATGGATATTTTTAAGTCATCTTTGCTTTTTTAGATGAGTTTGTAATCACCTTATAACTGAAAATAAAACTTTCCTTTATAAACCAGCTATGCCCTTGGATGGTTTTTTTGGTCTTTGAGTGGCTCAGTTTTTCCTTTAAACCTATTACTTATTTTGGGGTTGTTGGTGTGGGGGGTTTTTGTCCTTATAAAGTACTATATATATAAAATATGTGTAATCACTATCTAACTTCACATTTTCCATGGTTTTACCCTGGTTGACAGCACAGCCCCACACAGCCACTCACTCACCCCCTCATCCAGTGGGATGGGGAGAGAGTGAGAAAGGTAAAAGTGCAAAAATTCATGGGTTGGGATACAGACAAATTAATAGGTAAAAAAAATGGGGTGAGGGGAAAAAACCCACAACAAAATACATCAAAGAGGTAAAGAACAAAACAAAAAACCCCAAGTGATACAAAAGAAAGCCATTTCTCACCAGCAAGTGCCCAGCCCATGCATGGCACCACTACTGTGAGAATTCAAATACACCAGAAAAGCCCAACAGGAAGAAAAAGAAAGGAAAAAACCCACCCCAACATTTCTTTTCCTGTTGCATGAAACTGGTTATTTCAAGCTCGTTGATGGCGTCTTCAGTCAAACAGAACACCAGAGTGTCCATTCCTGAAGTCCTGATTTGAGGTAGGGAAAGAAAAAACCAAAATGTAGGTGGCTACTCCTCGTGAAAACAAAACATTTGAGTATCACAGCTGAGCCTCCAGCACCCCATGCCCAGGGTCAGTCCCACAGCTGTCTTTAGCTGGGGTTTTTTGGCTTGGTTGATTATTTTGCTGGGTGTGATTGAGGACTTTGTCAGGAATTTCTCCTCTCATCAGCACAGCCTGCAATGTCTGGTCTAAGCAGCCTTTCAAGAGCACAGGCAACAACTGCAGTGTGTCTCAGGTTAAAATAAAATAAATAAACAGGAAATTTAAAAAGCCACAAAGTGCCACGAGCTGCTGCTGGAAGGTTTTGACCACCTGCCCTGGTGGCCATCACCTGCCCAGGGCTGCAGCTGCTCCCATCAGCCAAGGCCCATGAGACGAGAAGTGACATCAGCAGGGGCATGTGCTGCCCACTGAGGCACATCCCAGGGAGCAGCTCCATTCTAACCTTTTACCTGGGACACACACAGAACCCCTGGACACACACTGAGCCCCAGGGCTCACATTTCGTGGGTGCTCACTCAGCCTCCTGCAGCCCCAGCGCCTCGGTTGGCTCCACATGGTTTTGGCAAGGCCCTGGTGCAGAGCCCTGTTCTGAAGTCTTCACCCCAGGAGGGCAGCCAGAGATGGCAGATAAGGCTTGTTTGCATGGCAATGATTCCCCAGTCTAACCAGGGACATTCCTATACCCCGCTCAGGCTCTGAAAAGTCCTGCGTTACTCACTTGGTCACAAAGGGGTGCAAAATCCAACTCACCCTCTCTGTGCTGGTGAGCAGAGATTCCCTATGGCCTTATCCAGGAAGCATTCCAGCCTGTGCTGCCCTCAATGGGAGCCTAGGAGAGAAATCCTCGACGCCTGGATGCAAGGAGCTGTGTTCTGGGTTCATGGCAGTCATCTCTTGGGATGTCTAGTTTCAGAGGCGGGGTAATTTGGCTACCACGGTACCGCAAGGCACCCCACAGGAGATGCAGGGTTCTGAGCACCAGATGGGACATCTCCTGCCAGCACATCATTCTCCAGCAGTTTTCTAACCCATCCCCAGGGATTAACCACAGCTTTGCAAATGCTGCCCCGTCACGGCTGCCACGTGCTTTGCTGCGTCAGTGTTTTGTCATGGAGCAGCCCAGCTTCAAGCCAAGATTCCAGTGTGGAAAAGCTGCGAGCAATGCTGGAACCACATGCATGAACATCTCCAGCTCCTCCTGTTAACAGCTACAGCAAAATTGCCTCCATAGGCACAGGGAGGGGAGCGACCCAAGTCCCACCACTTATGGTGGGCAGCAAAGCACAGCCCCAGCCCTACACCAGTAGCCCTACAAACAGTGGCCTCCCAGCCAAACCCTCTGCGTGGCCTCCCCCTTGTCCTCCAAGGTGTCTCACAAACAGGGTCCCCTGTTAAAATGCTGCTGGAAGCAAAGCATTGCCTCACTACCATCCTCCAGCAGAAAGCGACACAAACCAAAACAAACGCATTTCATTTGCTTTTATTTAATTTAAAAAAAAAGTCAAAGTCATTCCAATCCCATTTAAATACAGAGATTTACAAATAGGTCCAAAACAGGACTAAAATATTCTTTGAAATGCTGTACTTTTAAATATTGTGCTTTCATAGATACATAAGAAAATTAGCATATAAAAATACTTTACAAGGAATACACTCTAATATATGGATAAAAATACACATTTCAGTAATGCATTTCATCTTCATCTCATTCAAAATGCATAGGAAGGGATACGAGGACCAAGTTTTTCTTCTTCCTTTTTTTTTTTTTTTAAAGCCTTTAATAAAAGTCTTCATTAAAAACCTATGAGAAGCCCCAGTGAGCTTCCACTGCTCAGAATATTGCATATAAAAACACTTTCGGCTGCACTGTCAATGCTCCACGGTATCAATTATGGCACATTATCTAGGTGTGGCAGCAATGGTATGGGATATTGCATACTCAAAGAGAAAATGCCTACAACGACAAAGGATGGGGCCGTGCCTGGAGGAAACACCCACATACATTTTGCTGTCACTGGGGGATGTCGGGGACAGACAGTGGGGACGAGTCCTGGCTCAGCAAAGCGAACACACACGTGCTGTACACCCACCCAACAACCTCCACACTCCACTGGCGTGCAGGTAGGGAGGGAGGAACTGGAAGGGCAAGCAGGGAAAGAGGGCAGTGGGCTCCGGAGCTGCCGTATCCAACTGAGTGAGCTCTTCCACTCCACTGCCCAGGCCTTCCCGGGGAAAGCGACGCCGGCCTCATGCTGCCACCAGGACATGAACATCATCATAAAGTGCTAGTATGGGAAAGAGGGCAGGCAATGCAAACATCACAGCCCCTCTGCCACGCAGGGCCAGGGGCTCTCGGGCGGGAGGGGAGCGGCCGCGGGGCTACGAGACGCCAGCAACAGGCAAAGGGGCACACACCACCCAGCCCACAGGGACACAGGACACAACCACCACCCAAACAAGGGCTTGTCATGCCTCTGCCTCAGGGGAGACAGCAAGGTTTCATTGATCCAAAACATCAGGGGCAGCCCTGGGAATTTTGCTATTCTGCTATCTATTTCCAGGCACAGGCCAGGTTTGCAAGCAAGAGATCTCCATAAAGCTCAGACAAACAAGGGGGATTCAGGCAGGTACTCAGGGCCTTTAGCCCTGGGTATGGCCTCTACTCTGTAGTCACTACTGAGCACAAGTAACAACACTGCTCATGGGAGTCAGCCACACGAGGTGCCTCATCCCATCACAGGGCGAGCCAGATCTGGCAGGGAGTGTGGACAGAGCTGACAGGAGACAGCTGCAAATACCAATTTTTGCACAAGAATTGCATTTAGCCACTCACAAGCACATTTTGACGTGTCTTCTAACAGCTCTCTCCACAGCCCTGCACCGGGAGTGCAAGGGGCTGCAGGAATTGATTTGCCAGGAGTGTTGAAAGGATGGAGCTGGGCACAACATAAAAGGAAAGGCATTTCAGTCCTGCTGTATGTGATTAACCGAGCAAACAAGGAACATAATAGCACCATGTGTGTTTGTAGGATGGCCAAGGCCTTTCAGGGTGAGGAGGATGTCTGAAGCAGGACGCTGCACACTCGATGGCAGGAGCACAGGGGGATGCCCTGACATGGGGGATGGCTGTGGATGCTCCTTCCTCCCGTTGGCAGTTTGTTCCACTGCCGTCACTGCCACAGCCCCAGATGCACACCCAGCTCTGACCTTTCCAGCAATATATGGAGGTCTACAGGCTCACTGAAGACCCACCTCCCCACCTGCAGGTTATGGTACATACAGCATTTACAAATACCAGTGCAAAAAACCAAGAGAAACACCCCAAATACCACAAGAGCTCAGCAGAGGCCTTGTCTGCTCTGCTCCCGCTGCTCAGAGCGTCTGGACACTTGCCTTGACCTCGGCGCCGCGGGGGACCTGCGCCAGGAGCTCTCTGTTCCCCTCCGAGGGAGCATTGGCAGCCAGTGCCAAGGGGTTCCGGCTAATCACCAGGTCCAGCTTATCTCCAGCCTCTGAAATCAAGGGAACGGCCAGACAGCAGTCAAAGTCTCTCGTTCGGATGCGGTTTACCTGCCGGGATGGATTTGGGACGTGCCATGGGGAGGAACAACAGAAAGATCATGTTTGTTAGTCAGCAAATGCAAGATCAGTGCTAAACCGCAGCTGGACAAAACACGCAACTCTTGGGGGTCCCTGGTTCCAGGTTCATAATGGAGCAGAGCAGAAGCACCCCTTCAGAATGAGCATCTGCACTTAGCTGAGGAGTGATGCAGTAACTGATTGAGGAAGGGGAAAAGAAAGTCTGGGCCAGCCATGAGCCCTGACCCCAGTGCCTGGGGCAGTATTACAAGTATTAAACACTGCAGGGCCCAAAACCAGTTCTCCTGTTCAAGCCTGTAGAAAAAATGTTGCCATTTTCCATTTTCTTTTTTGTCATCATGGCTTTTACTGGCCTTAAATTTGTGGTGCCAAGTATTCAGCACCTAGAAAACAAATAAAGCCCTAAGGCTTCTGGCAACCATTTTCCAGCTCAGCCAGAAGTAAACCCAGACTATACTGAACAGTTTCTGCTTCCATTCTCCCCATTTATATCCTTCATTTCACAGGAATCTGGATGCATTTCATGTGGGCTCAGGAGGCAGCTGCAAATTCTCTCTGTAGGATTCAGCAGTGAAAGCAGTTACTGCTGGCTCTTGCAGACGTTCAAGCACATTTCTAGGCTGGGTCATCTGGAGAAACCACCCCAGCTCTCTTTCCTACAGCTACCAGAACACTTGGGCTTGATGCCATGACAGCTCTGGGACAGAGCAGGCTGGCAAATGGCACGGGGATGGGAAGCAGGGAAAGGAGAAAGGAATTTCCCATATACCTTTGGAGTGAACATAACCCCTGGGGCCAGGTGTTGCTTCCTTCTTTGGGTAAGGGCTGGATATTTGGCTCCATACAACCCTTCCATCCCAAGCCCCTTCCCAGAATTAATGCGTGCCCACAGTGCTGGGTCTGTGAAACCAGCAGTGTCCCCCCACCCTAGCTGGTGTCCGCACAGAGAGCCCAGTACTGCTCCTTACAGCAGAGGGACAATTTCTAGCCCGCGCATGGACAAGGAGAGATAAACCACGAGCTTGCTCTGCCCCTGCTCTGTGCCAGCCAGGCAGCTCCAGTGCAGAAGTGCCATTAGTGCAATGCCATGCTCCAGTTAATCCATGCAGCCGAGAGGCAGAGGGTCTGTGACAGCAGGGATGAGGTGTTTCGCTGGCCTTCAGGCATGTCACTGTGCCCACAATCAGCAGCACTGCGCAGCATCCTCAGCAATGCATCTCTGCGCTTCTTGAGGGGAGTCACCGGTAGCACGTCTGCGATCCCTCACTCCCAACTCCACACATCAACACGATGGCAGTCGCCCCGTGTGCCCGTAGGTGGGAGCTGTGCAGCACAGCATGTGGAAAAAGGGTGTCCAAAGTCTTCACTCCGCTCTGTTTAGGATTTTGGGCACACCTCCCAGAGCACTTGGCACTTGCAAAAAGCGACACATCCAACACTGAACAGAAAGGCAGCCCAGAGCCTAATTAGCTTCTTGCTCATTCTTGCACCATCTTTTATTTGAAGCTGAGAAGGAATAATTGTATAGCAGCCAACTGGCTAGAGACCATAACAAGCTTAAACAAGGTTCCCCACAGTGCTGCCAGTCCTCCAGTTACCTGATGTACATAAAGTATTGGCTCTAATCCAACTGCTAAGAACCCCCGCCTAGAAATCAGTAAAACTAAACATCTGAGTGTTTCCAAATATCGTCACAATATCTGCATTTCCAAATGGTGGTAATTTTTCCATAGAGGTTGCATTTCCTTCAGTTGCTGTTTGAGCTGCCTCAAAGCTAAAATAGTTGGTTTTCATCCATACAGAGCTCCTCTCCAAATTCCAAAATTCACCAGGCTTTTTCTGTCCCTCTGGTAGTCCAATATGCCCAGGGCACATCTATTACAGACTGTGCTTTTGGCCAGAGTTTTTATTCTGTTTCTGCATCAGTCATTTCCGATGAAGCATTTTTCAAAGAAAAATATCCATAAAAAATACCTTGCTTGAAGGATGTGTTTCCTAGAAAACTCTTCTAGTTGTCAAAGGCATGCACAGAACTTCATGAACATCACTTAATTCCACAAGGGGCTTCACAGCAACACATATTGGTCAATGAAGTCTGGTTCATCCAAAAACCAGGAATAGGACTGAGGGTGAGGAAAGGAAGCAACACAGCTTTTTGCTTGTTTGGAGCTGTCCAAGCTCAAAAAGGCCAGTGCCAGAACAGGCTGTGCCCTGGACTAGTGTAACCTAGGAGTACCACATGGGGTACCACCTGAAGGTACTACCTAGTGATTTCCTGTTATAAAACACAGGTCCCATTGAGTTGGTGGCTAAGAGCTCACCTAGTTGGCTAACTATTACCTTTCATTAAAGTTAGTGCTGCCATGGATGGGTCTCACTTCTCTCTTCCTCTCAGCCACTCATTCACTCCGTCCCAGCCTCCAGAACTGCATTTTGCATTTATTACCTGAAGCACTCTGTCATATGGCTTGAGGCCACACTGATCTGCTGGCCCATCCGGACGGACCATATTTACATAGACACCTTTTTCTAACAGGCCATCCGACAAACTGAATCCAAAGTCTTCGCTCTCTGGGTCTTTGTGGAGCGTCATCTGGAGAGGCAGAAAGAGAAGAAGCAGGTTTCAATGCAGCAGAGTGAGGAGGTGATGTACAGGGCTGCCAGGATGGGAGCAGCATGAGCAATGCGTGCAGACCTACAGCAATTCTGCTCTGGGTCTCCTGGGTGGGTTTTTCTTAGCCTGAGCAGATAATAGAGACTAAGCCTTATTTCCCTGACACCATCATCACAGGGAGAATTGCTTTGGTGACTGGCATAAAACCAACCCCATGACGGTCCCTCGCCCTTGGATGTGGAAGAAAATGCGAGCAGTGTAATACAGACAGAACTCATGTTTCACTAAAAGAGCGACAAACAAGTGTTTTTAATGGAGCATCGCCTTCCCTGGCCCAGGTTATGCTATGTATCCTCCGTGTGTGCCAGACCAGCACAAGAAAGATCAACATGTTCACAGGGAATTTTTAATGTAGTGAGTCAAATGTGAAGGCAGCTCATTTTTAATACATCACTCAGCAGGAACATCTAAAATTCTCCGTATTATTTACAAGTCCTTTTCAGAAAATTCGTATCAGTAAGTGCTGACATTCTGAGCACAAGAAATGGGCAACCTCATCATCCTTCCCTTGGGCATGTTACTCTTTGGCCTTGTCTAAAGGAGGAGAGCACTGTTAGAAGTGTGTCTTGCCCTGGGGTAACACTGGGAACCAGGGACAGCAGATTCCCCACACTACCGAAATCTCCCCTTGCCTCCCATGAACTGGGAGTGAATCTCTCCCATGGCTCACACTCCATGACTGTGCTCCTGGCTGGGTGAGCCTCATGGATCTGTGGTCCTGGGGAAGGACAATGCTCAGGATGATGCATCAGGATGGAGCATCCCAGCTGGCCTCAACCTCATTTCCGAATACAGCCAACACCAGATGCTCCAGCTGAATGAAGAGTCACTTTATAACATGCCTAATTACACAGCTCTCCTCCTTCAGGTACCAAGGAGTTTTATTTAAAGACACATTTGCCATGCCCTGAAGGGCAAAAGCAGATCAAACATGAAAAAGTTGTTTTTTCCAGCTACCATAACTACAGGTTTCGTTCTGAAGTCACACTAGGAAAGAAAAAGGCAATCAAAGTTTTGAAACCTCTCCAGCTCCCTTCCCTGCTTGCATTCTACATCAGCAGCTTCTACAGTTAATTACTTTTTCTAATTACCGTTGCCTTGCACAATGGTTAAACTGGCTATGTTCAGCTGGATGCTGAAATCAAACCAGTATCCCATCACTGGAGTGGAAGCGGAGGGAAAATAAGTCATTTTCTATTTGAAAAGTGGCCTACTACATGGAGTGTACCACAGGAAAAGAGCTGATGGGTCTTCAGGGGGCCATACTTTGAGCTCTCTCACTTTTATCTGTAGCACCAATTAACAAACTCCAAAACACAAGGACCTGGAAACCTTATATATAAAGAGAAATAGCAAAGCCCAGGTTTGAACCCTGCTGAATCATGGCAGCTAAATCCCATTACTCTTCTGATGGAGCTCCTTCATCTTAATCTGATCTTCTGGAAACCCTTGCTGCAGACCTTGGTGAGGGCCAGCTTTAACAAGGACCCGTTTCTGGGTGTCCCTCTGAGCAAAGCCGATTTTTTACAAGGTTGCAAAGCTTCTACAGCTTTAACCACTGAGGTATTACAGTGCCACAGTTACACCCACCCTTGGCGACACAAACCTTGTGAAACTCAAGGGGGGTCGGGGACATGATTTCCTGCATCTCCTTCTCGATCTTCTTCATGTCCAGGTTCCTCTCGTTCTTCTTGGCAGGGGAGCTGCTGCCCTCAGTCTGTCCGTCACTGCAGCTGGAGTTGGCTTTCCTCAGTGGGCTCATTCCCGAGGGGTTGACAGAGTCCAGGAGCAGCTTGCTGCCCTCCAGGCCCAGGTTGTGCACACTCCCTGTCATGATGGACGCCTGCAGGGCGAGGGCACAACGTCACTCTGCTGAGTCAGCAGTAGGAAGAGACGGACCATGCGGCCACCAAAGCGTCACAGCCAGCACGGCGGCACCACTGCTCTCATTAATCAGAAAATAAGTACCAAGAAGCTCTTCCTGTTGCCTGTAAGAGCCATTCCCAGACCTTGGGAGCCTGCTTCCAGCTCTATGGCTGAGCCACTTTGTGCCTTCCACCCCCACCCCAACAGGGAGCTTAGTCTCAGAAGGAAGCATTTGTGAAGCATTGCCTTATTTTTCCATGACCCCTTCTACACAAACAGGGCCAGGCAGGCCTCATCTTGTGCATGAACCATCTTGATAGTCAAGAAGGATGAATGTAATATTCTCAGGGAGCTCCCAGAGGAACCATTGTCTGCCTGGTTCTCCAGCCTACCTCTGCAGGCTGCAGCTCCCCTCCAGCATCACATAGTGCTGGCAATGGCCCAGGGGAGTCAATGCCTGGGACTCCTCTGAGGCCAGTTCTGCACAAAAATTAGGATTTTATCTGTCACTAAATAGGAGCTGTCACTGAGCAAAACTGAGTTAAAAATATGAAATTAAGTAGTATTTAAGCCTGGTCATCCTTGATAGCATCCATTAAAAGATGCCCTTAAGTAGATTCGACTCCATTTGGCAATGCTTTTCACTAATGAGATTACATTGATCAAAGCTAACGACGGAGTCAAGAATCCAGTCTGCGGAACCTCAGCCAGCTCCAGGTCATAGAGTCCATTTAAACAGCATAACGAAACCTGTAATTTCAAAGTTCAGGCTCAAAAGGTCTGCAGTCCCAATAAATGTCGAAAGGTAGACGAAATTAAAGGAAAGGTAGGGAGCAGACGGAAAAATTCTTCAACACTAAATGTGGTAAGTCAAAGAGCAATTGCTCCTGTGCCCAGGGGAAATATCATCCAACTAATTCTCTAATCAAGACCTTCCAGCTCTTTGCTCCAAGATGGAACAAAGGCAAGCATAGTGAATTATGGTGGCAGTAGGAAAATGCCAGCAGTACCCGTGTTATCTCAAAAAGGGTTGGATGAAATACAGAAAACCTTTCAGTTTTGCACTTTTCAGGTCTTCACACATGACTTGATCAGCTCAAGTTTGGGCAAAACTCAAATACCTACGTGCTGGAAGGACACTGACTTACCACATACTTGACAGACGGACTAACAAACAACAGCACAGCCAACCAGGGTACATTTGGTCACTGCCCTCAGGCAGCCTCAGGATATTGAGCTGTGCTGTGCTGTCCCAGCACTGCAGAATCAGGGAAAACAGAAAGGTCTGTGCACACCATGCCACTGCCCTCCCTCACAGGCTGCAAATGCCACAACCAACCAGTACCCAACAGCATTTGACTCCTTTTCCATCTTCATGGCATTTAAATCCTACTTGCAGCATCATAAGCAATTTCCTAAAGTTTTTCCATAAGCTTTAGGTTTAGTGCAAGCAGCAAAAAGGACAGTTCCAGTCTTCTCTGGTCTGTGGCTGCCCTGCATTACTTTTCCCATGTCTTGGCTGCCCTCAAAGCAAAGCAGAGACACACACTTTACTGGGAAAAGCCTGTTTCTTCCCATACTCATAGTCTGGAAGGGGATTCCTACTGTGTGTGAACCTGTTTTCAGGCTATCATGGGTCACCTTGCACGGCTCTTCTTCTTTTTCAAAAGCAAAGCACGAAGGGCCAATTTTTTAAAAAAATACAAACAAATCAAATCTCTGACTGTCATAAAATCACAGGAGGCTGAGAGCTGGGGCTAAGAATGTTGAAATATAGCAAAGGCCCCAGTGAGCACTGCAGATCACACAGCACACTTCAAAAAGGCTGAGCACATGGAGAGGGAGGAATGGATTAGTAGTATTTAGGATTTGATAAAAGGGGAGTTGAACCCAACAGATTCTTGCTAAAAAACAGAGCACTTCCCTTCTGACCCCAAAACTTTCAAAATATTCTAGGAAAGTGCTTAATACACAGAAATCCTGGAGGTGCTCAGCTTTCAATAAGACTCCTTTACATGTTTATAAACATTTCTGTAACTGTCAAAGTTCCAAACAGCATAAACCAGCAATTGCACCACAGATCCCTGGAAAAGGAAAGAGAGTCCAACAAATCCTTTCTTTTGCATTTAGATGCCAGCAGAAAAGCAATATTTATGCATCGTTTCAGAGAGGTACTGTCTCTTAAGCAGCCAACAACAGTTCAGAAAGGTTGAGAGCAGCTGCCTAAACTCATTTCTAAATACATTCAGATACAGGAAATAAGTATAAAGGGAAAAGGTTATAGTTTGGGAGGGCTGGGGATTTGGGATTTTGAGTGTGTTCTGATGTTTTTTTAAGTCATTTTCTGAAGCAGTTAAGATAATAAAAACAGCATTCCATGCTTCAGCACAATAAATTTAATTGATATTTCCTCCTCCACTTACAGTTGCTAAGGATCAAGGAGGAAAGAACAATTAGCAAGTCCCTTGTCACAATACAAACCAAAACATGACTTTCCTTTTTGACCTTCAATTAGTCAGAAGTTGCCTTTTTTTCTCTGAAGCCTCAGCAATATGCAACTGTACATAAAACCTGTCCCACTGGGAGTTGTGGAGGGCATGATCCAGTGAGTTCTCTCCAGTCCTCTGCACCTGGAAGGCACAGGGAGAGATGGTCTCACGGGGTCCTCCTCCTTCATTCAGGCTGTAGGAGCTGAACTAGGGAAGGGAGCAGCACAGGCCCCATCCTGCCAGGCAGGTTTCTTCCTGCTGCTCACAGTCTCAAGGGGGGCCTTTATTTGCATCCCATGACTTAGAAATCCAGGCTCCTCATCCTATAACCGGACACAATAACACGACCTCCAAAGCATTTTGGATAAAGAAAAGAGAAAGTGGTTTGTGAAGAGAGGAAACACCTTTATTTCTGCAGGAAGCAATTACTTTCTCAGATTTTTCCATGGGGAAGGCTGGCTGAAAAGCTTCCAATTACCTATTTCTCTAAAACAGTTTCCGGCAGAGTGACAGCTGAATGCAAGATACGTGTGCTGCCTGCACTTGAAGCAAGCCAAGGCTTCAGTCCCAATGGGGGTCTAAGGGGCTCCTTTCACTTGGCCTTCAAGTGCTTTGGACAGACAATGTCTTTCCAAGGAGAGGGTTTACAGTTGGCTAGGGAAGGCTTGCCAACTGTCATGTGAAGATTATTAGCCAGCAACAGTTCGCGAAAAGGGCGTGGAGCTCCTGGCGGGCAAGACACGGGCTCAGGGAAAGAGCACATGCAAGCAGCTGTAGAATGAGGCAGAGTTACCCACTGGCACAAAGCCTGACGTGAATTAAACCCGAACCCTTCTTCACACCACCGGCAGCTCAGGGATGCTATGGGCAAGTAACAGATCTGGGGAAACGGTCTAACACTTATGGAAAGAGCAAAACAGTCAGGTCAGCAGCAAATTCAGAAAGTGATTTACCTCAATCTCCCTCAAAAGTTCAGACTGGCCGCATGTTTCCAAATCCTCCAAAGCTTCTCCAAAAACACGCCAAAAATTGTCCTCGTGAGTGGTCTCAAGGCCATTTTGGCGGTTGGGGTATCTGTTGTAACGTAGGAACCAAATATTGTCAGCACTCTTCTGCAGCGGGGTGAAAGCTGCAAGGCTACAGCAAGTGTTCACCAGTAAAAGCAGACTTGAAGAGTCTTCATATACAAAAGCAAACAATATGAACTTTTCAAACAAGAGTCCACATACGAGACCTCCATGCATTTACTAACGGGGCAAGTGTCCTTCAAAGGAAGAATTAAGTTGGTGTAGTAATGTCAAAGTTCAAAGGGTAAATTAAAAAGTGCCTGTAGGAAGATTGTAGGTTTAGGAAGACGTTTTGGTGAAATAGAGAAGTGAAAGAGAAAAGGATGCGTTATGGGTAAACCAGGAGCCTCAGAGACTGTTAGTACAAAGGCTGATGGAATAGAGCTCAGATCTGAGACACAGAACACCTGAGAAGAGAGAGAAAAACACAGAGGGTAACAGACATGGTGAGAAAATGATAAATACATCAGGTCTCTATGAGAGTAAATAATGCAAAGATGTATATAAAAATGATTGCCCTGGGCTGGACAAGCAAACGCACACTACGGCCAGCAGTATCAACAGTGTCATGTACAACCCATACAAACCGAGTTTCATTTGCTTTGGGATGGCCAGGGAACTGAGCTGTTACTTTCAGAAGGTCTCTCTTTTTTTTGCTGTATAGCAGTCTTGGCACTTACAGCTGTGCAAAGTTTGCCACCAGTTCTGTCTACAACAGAGAGTAAGGTTAGAGAGAACCTCTCTCAAGCTGGTACAAACACATGTTAATGTGAACACCATGTGCTGGGGGTTCTGCAATTCCCCATCTTGGCAGTTTCAGCACTTTTTATATCTGACCACAAGCCAGGGTCAATTCTCATACCTCTGAATCAAACATGGTGAAATCCTCTGAACAAGCTAGAAAAGCAGGTGATGCTGGACATTGCTTACTGAACACCAGGCTGCAAAACTCAGACCACCAGTGCTCTGTTTAACAGGAGCTTCTTGAAGGAAACTCTCTGTGGTGTTAAATCAAGATCACTATAAACCCACTAATGTGTCATGGAAAGAGAGCCCAAGGGGACATTAGGGCAGCCCTAATGCATCTTACACATATCTTATAAGGAGCTGCATGGAGGATGCCCCAGCTCTGCAACATCTGGTAGTATCTTGCATGGCCTTGCGGTCTTCAGCTCCACAGACAGGAAGGGACATTCATCCACCAGAGCCACTCAGCAAAGTCAATATATTTTACCTGAGTACATGTCACAGAGAACTTGGCCTCCATTAAATATAAAATGACCCCTTGGTCTATTAACAGAGCTTTTTTCAGATGTCTAACAACTGCAAAGTCTTTAGCACATGCTTTCCTTTTCATCCCCTGGTTGAAATAGGAGTCTGTAGCAGGCAGAAACTCACTCACACACCCATTTGCTCCTTGTGGGATCATGGACTTCCTGAAGAGAGCAGTATCTGACATAGTTTATTGTATTTTAAATTCACCCCCTACCTTTCATCAGCTTTTAAAGGACAGTAGCCTTTACGCCAGGCAGAAAGGTCAAATAAACACCCAGCAAGACTTTACAAAAACAAACCAAAATTTCCCCTAAAAACTAATTTTTGATTCTTTCCCCTTACTCATTTCCTTCCTCCGCTCTCAGGTTCCCAAAAAGGCAAATGTCCGTTCTAGTTACCAGTGTCTTGCCTCTCAGAGCAGCAATACACAAACACATCCAGGACACAGATGAATCAGAATGGGCTCCCACAGCACTGGATCAGCAGGTTTTTCCAGGCTAAAGGTAGTCAGGGTTTGTTTTTCTCTCTAATAAAGAGGGGTCAGCAGCATGAACCATTTCACTTGCACTTTGGCATCAGGGCTTGGAGTCCTCATTAGGGACACAGGGGGTTTCGAGGGCTCAGATTTGCCAACTTCAGCTGCCAGCAGCCTCTCCAGGAGGGCCATGAGGGATCAGTGACCTCTGTGATCTGGCTCTTGCTGAGAGGCAAAACAAGAACAAAGTCTCTGGCGCTGCCAGCCTTCCTGCCAGCTTGATCATCTTTAAATAGGTGGAAATGGCCATGAGATGTTCTAAGGGTTTTGTTTGGACAAACAAAAGTTAAGGAAAAAAATAGGAAAAAAAAGAACTGACAGTAACAACACGACACACACAACTATGGGGACTCTGGAGAATGTGGAGGGGAGGGGAAGTTTTGAAGCAATGGGGCTTTTCCATTATGTGTGGCTCAGTGAGGGGCAGCCTCTGGCCAAGGCAGCTCCAGAAGGATTTTCACCCAAAGCAAGGGGCAGCTGCAGCCTACTCCCTGGCCTCAGGGGGTGTTACAGAATTTTCCCCATGCTGGCTGAGCTGGGGGATTAACGACCATGTTCACTTAGTGGAGCTTTGAGGTGTTGGAAGAGCCAAAGTGTGATGGGAGAGAAAATCCAGCCACATTTTCGGTAGATTTTAACATGGACATGCAACCTCACACTGACCCTCCAAGAGTTTGGTTGGCCTCTTTTGCTTTGTGGCAGTGAGCTGTTGTGAAGCTGCATCCTTACTCAAAAAAGTCTGGCCAACACATACAGGGAGAGTCCTGACCATGTCTATTACATGGAATCTATGAAAATACTGCAGCCTCTACATGGCAGGAGTAAGAAACATGGTAGCAACCTGTGGTCCATGCAGCTGAGACCACCCTAACTCCAGACACAAATGTCACCTGGCTATGGCAGAGGTGTCACAGAGCTACACTCAGGGTAACCTGGCAATGTGGAGGTGGCCCAACACAGCCAGTGCACCACCAGCATCCTTCCCCATGGCTGCCTGATGCCAAGATAGGGACATCACTGGCTGCTCCATCACATTCCCATGCCGCCTTTGTCCTTAATGCAGCGACACCCATACCTCCAAACTCCTCCCTGCCTCCTCCCACCTCTCCGTACCTGCTGGGCTTGTCCCAGTCATCTTCACTGAAGCTTCCATCCATGTAGGGGTAGTTTTTCCTGGGGTCTGCTGGAGGGGTGCTGCTCCTTTGCCTGCTGTGTCTCCACTCGTGTGGATGGAGGGCTATGCCGGCAGCCTGGGGTATATAGGTACCTAGGGAAGGCAAGAGGGAGTGGAGGAAGAGAAAGGGCAATAGCTGGTCAGAAACCCCAAATGGAGTGAGACATGCAGAGCCAGGAGAGCCTCCTTCCCTACGTCCCAAACGTGAGGCCACATGGATTGCACACTTTCAATCTCAGTCATCCAAAAGCAGTTCTTCTGATCTCTTCTGGCTTTAACCAAAGCAGCTTCTCAGGATGTTGACATGGGATGTCCCATTTCTCCTTCTCTCCTGTGCTTCTCAGTAGTTTCATAGTGTGGGTCTGGGATCCACAGACCTGGGAGTACATGTACCCACAGATGCAGATCCTGGCCCCAGCCAGTTCCAGCTGTGGTTAGCAGCTCCTGTTTCCACACTGAACCCAGCAGAAATGATGTTGTTGAATCAGCCACCTTTAAATACAAATCCTTCAAAGGGCAAAGGGAAGATCTTGACAAGCTTCCCTCAGCAGTGGTAATGAGGAAGGGTCAGTTCTGATCCTAAGGGCTGCCAGCTGGTTCCCTCAGAATTCCCATGCCCTTGGGATCAACTGGTGCAGGCACAGGAAACTGCTTCATGGATGTGTGCATGAAAGGCAAGGAATAGGATGAAAAACTCTGCTGACTTGAGAGCAGAGGAGGCTCATCTGTATCACATTTGACAGGAGATCAATACAGACTGTTAGTATGATATCAGACAAGTTTCATTACATCTACCCTCATGGACTTTTCCATACTGCAGTGCCTTCCTCCAGAGATGAAAATCCATCACTACCAAGTCACAAGATCCTCAGGTCTCATGAGAAGCTGCCAAAAAAGAAAACTTCCAAAACAGAACATTCCACAACAGTGTCAGTGCCATCTGCAGTAGAAATAAATCTCCTGAGTCCCCTGCCCACCTCCTAACTGCCCATTCAGTGTTTCAGAGAAATTCTCAGAGCCTTTCCAAGAAACGCCATACGCTCCCATACACACTGTGCCAAGCGAACAGGAAGAAGTAATGGAGAAACATGTAATTAAGGGAGACTTCACCTCCTAAACAGCTAAGAGCACTGGAAATACCCAAAGACAATGCCAACACTTTCTCTGAAAATGCCAAGGCCTGTTATTTCACTTAACTGTGTGTTTCCTCTGTGTGTTTTTAAAGGTTAGACTTCTCTGGAGAGAGCCCCAGGAAAATTGCTTGCCAACATCTTACAGCAGTGAGAGGCACACACCGCCTGCCAGAGCGGGACAAGGGCCCTGGATGCAGGTCCCTGCTGCGGGTGGGCAGCAGGTCTGGGCTGGGCACAGGGGCACGTGTCCAGAGCAGTCACTTGGCGCCGTTATGAATTCACCTCCTCCTTCCAGAGAGAAGGGCTGGATCCTTGGGATTCAGAGCCACCTGGTGGCATGTTCCCACTATGCCCAGCACAGCTTCCCAGCCAAAATCCTTCCTTGAGCTGTTTCCTACTGCTGTGGATGAACCCAAAAGCCTACAAGGCTGCAGAGCCTGATCTGTAGTTCTCCATTTGGGCTGTAACCCCCAATCTCCTGGCTCTTTGAATCCCAGGTTTCCCTGCCCCCTACCTTCCCTGCCCATCTCATGGGCAACCCTCCAAGCCCTTCTCCCTACCTTCCAGCATCCCCCTTCCCAGCCAGCACCGCTGCACCACCATGCAGCCAAATGCAATTACCAGGGAAGACAAGAGAGCCCCTGAAGCAAAGTTGCAGTGTGTGGATCTTGGGCAACTTGGCACCAGCCCCACTCCCTGGGGCTCTGTGCTCAATTACTTGTTCTCAGTTTACTGGGAAAGTAATCACTTCCCAGTGTCCAACTTGTGCTAACATTCAATTAGATGGAGAAGGACTGCAGCATTATGAAGGCTAGGGGATTCCTCCTTAATGATGCCTCCAGTCCCAACTGTGCTCCCAAATTAAGACTTCAGACCAACAGCGACTGAAGGAAGGTGCAGGGATAGGGAAAGAGACACCTGGGCAGTGCTGTCCTTTGAACTCAGACAGAGTGCAGTGAGCACAGCACACTCATACTTTGCAGCAGCACCCTGCAGCATCCCTCCCCATTTTCACATTCTGTTCTGGACAGGAGTCTTTCCACCAATTTCCTGCTGCAGCTTTGATTCGGGATTTTGGTTTGTTTCAACACAGGCTAATACTAACTTACATCACTAAATCTGAACTGGTATAACTATTTTCCAATGCTTTTATCCAAGTAAAAATATATCCCCATAACTAAAGTATCCTCTATTCCAGTTCCACATCTGCTAGAAGCTACAGCTGAATAAACCTGACCTCAAAGACATCTCATCACTCACTAGAGAGTTAGAGATACTTTCTTGTAGTATTACCTTAATTATTTTGTTAAGCAAGTGCTTCTAGTCACAAGACATTCTTGTGGATTATAAAACATCATGAAGAGGATTATTATGTCCTACAAGGCCTCTCTGGAGAAATAAAAGTGAGCTATGGACCAAATACTCTGTAAAACATACGGCCACTGAATACTGTCTCTGATTATGCGAATTATAAAGTGTTGTAATGGTTTTGAAAATGATGAGAACAGTATGATGCCATATAAGCCAGAACAAATGCGCCAATAAAAGCCTAAAACAGATACACCAACTCAAAGCACCACATGAGTGCATTCTAAAATACATTTTGCTCCTTGCTGGAAGTGAGAAGCCATACAAATGTGGTCAGGCCACAGGCTTTGGCTCATGTTCAGAGGCAAGACCTAGAGAGACCAGAAACCCCTAAGAAAACACAACCCTGGCTTACCTTGACTTCCATACCCAGCATCAATGGCAGAGCCATCCCAGGACTCCACAGCATTGTCCACACTCGGAATTGTGGTGGAGTATATCTCAGACAGCTTGCTAGTTTTCTGGGAGTCTGTCAGCTCATCTTCTGGGTCGCTTACTTCGTTTATGCTCCCCGACTTCTTGGGGTAGGACTCTGCAACCAGAACATCCTGCCTTAGCAGGCACGAAGAGCAAGCCTCAGGGAAAAGCTTATGCTGACACAGGAGGAAGCCCAGGTACTGTAAGTCTTTAAAGTACCTCTTTAGCTCTTCAAAAGTAGCTGAGAAAGGCATGTGCAATGAAGCTGAAAGGATTTAATGCATTACTCTTATCTCAAGATGAATCAAGAAAAAATGCCTTTGTGAGTTTTTAGCACAAGAAATACAAGAAGCAGCCATGGGGATTTGAGGATTACCACATATGAGAGGGTTGGGACCTAATCTCAATTCACAAGCGCATCTTCCTGTGCCTTTGGAAGCTTCCTCCAAACAGCACTGCCCAGAGAGGTGTTGGCCCCTGCAAGCAATACCTTGTAGCTTCTCTGGTCTCAGAGGGGCTCCTTTACACTCAGAGCAGTACCAGGGCAGGTGCTGGCAGCAAACTTGGCTACAAACAGATGTTTTAATGAGACTGCAATGACAAACACCACTGCTGAAATAACAGCCCTCTTCCACGACTGTACAACCTCGCAACAACTCAAGGCTAATCACCACCTCTCCAGAGTCTCCCATGCAGTTCCATGACAACAGCAGAATTCTTGGGTGTGGTATTTCGAGGCTGGTTTTCCCCTGACTAGTGATCAGAAAATTGGAGCTGAATGTGAATGATGAAGCTCAGACCTTCCCTTTCATTTTTTCAGTGCTAACAGGCCCTTATTATCATTATATCAAATTTCGTTTCAGGCAAAAAGCTATGCAAAGAATGATTTCTCAGCACAAGCACTTCTTTGTACTGAATATTTTAAAGTTCTTGTTGATTAGATATCCTGTTAGCCGTCCACACCCTGGATTTCTGACCTGAGGGATAAAAAGCCCTCTCAAAGTCTGCATTTGTCAATGAGGACAGATTATTTTACCAAACAAAGCCCGGTGTCCTGAAAGTCCCTATTTTCCAAGCCTTCAGAAGATTGCTCACCATGATTAACTCAAGATTACCTTGAAATTTCAATTACACCTGCTTCATTCTCAGAATGATTAACAAGTCTCCAACAGGCACTTGCATGTCAATTATTTTACCAAGTGGTTGTGACAATGCAAGTGTCAGCAGGGGCAAAAAAAGAGCATTTCAGACCAAAGACCAAGACATTTGGCTACAGGGGAAGAGACTGGGGCTTCTTGAAGAGGAATCAGTTCCCCATTTCTACCTCTATTTGTCCCTACTCCCTGCCCAGTCTTCATCCATTTGTAAAACAGGTGCATTCCAACACATTTGCAAACTTCTTTGAGGTCGATAGAAATTCTATGTTTAAGAGTGATGCCACTTTTTCAGATGCAGGACAGGCATTCCAAGGGCCATGCTAGCTTGGAAAAGCTTTATCTCTTGATTTCTTCTAATTCCCACAGCACTCTGGACCATTGGCTGGGTAAGTCCAGCCAAATCTACAGACTGCAGAAGCATGGCACCAAAAAAAAAAAGGGAAATACTGGGGGTAGGAGAGACTGAAACGAAGCCAGAATGCACCTGTTACTTTTTGAATTTAATGAAAAAGCCTCTGTTTGGCTATGGTTATGCAATCAGGGAGAAAAGTTTGCATGAACTCTCTTTTATTCCAATCACCCTTCTGTCCCCAAGAAACAGTGGCCTGACAGTGTAAGTATGCTTCTTCTTTTTTGTACCATGTCAACAACAGCTTCAAGGCCACAGGGAGCTCTGCAGGGAAACCAGAAGGGGATCCCTAGGATGAAGTTAGATGCTTTGAATATTGATTTTAGGACCCCAAGCCAGGAAAATAGGTGTAACAGATCTATTGCCAATTGTTTTCAAAAAGTTTAATTAAAAATAGGGGATTTTTAATGGCTTCTACCAACTCAGAGTCTTTTTGCTTGCTTAGGGGGGCTGTATTTTCAAAAAATCCCACATTCTTATACTTCTAAAAACAACTTCTGCTTCACTTCTGTGTGAAACACCGACACAGGAAGTGGCAACAACAGTACAAGGTGTCAATCCAAATTAAAAATTACTCTTGCCAATAAACCTGCTGTTTCATCTCTTCCCATCACCACAGAGAACCTCTGGGTTGCCTTTTCTTTCGTCTGTGAGTCAGAAGTTCAAGAAACACACACATTTTCCCACTGTGCCCAGCCATGCCCATGACCACACTGCCTCATCTCACCTCCCACAACACACGGCAGAAATCCCCCAGCAGTGGCTGCTCCATGGCCTGGGGTCCCTGCTGGGGTGAGCCTACCCCCTCCTCACCCCAGCAGGTGACCCCCTCCTCATCCCAGCTGCCCAACTCACTCTCTGTCTGCTTCTTGATCTTGAGGGTGACGGTCTCTCCTGCCATCTGCAGCAGGTGGATGGCCTCGCTCAGCGGTTTGCCCTTGAGGCTCACGTTGTTGATCGCCAAGATCCGGTCCCCGATGTGGATGGCTCCGGTTCTGGAGGGAAAAGGCACTGTCAGAAAGTCCAGAGAAGCAATTCCTCTGGAAGACAGGACACTCAGCTGTCGCTTGAAGCAATTAACTCTCAGCACTTTCAAATATGTCTTTGTTCCCTCTTGGTACACTCTATACCTCTGACTTCCTCTTCACCACATACCAGAAATCCGTGTCCTCCCCATCTTCCATGTGCACAGACATACAAATACACATGGCAACACATGAACTCCTCAAATCCCTTGGGAACTGGGACTGCAGACCAGCTTATAGACAAAACAATGGGGTTTAATGCAATGGGGGTAAAAGCACGAGCATTTTCAGTATGTGGAGCCCAACATGATCATCAAACACGGAACTGAAGGACATGTTCACCCTGATGGGAAGAAATTATGAGACAAACCTAGAAACCTGTTGGAAAAAACCCAAACCAAAAGAGCTGAACAAAATTGCTCATGTGTGTGCAAGCATGAGCTGAACCAGCTGCAGTTAATGATATGCTTAAAGCTCACCCTACTCAGCTACAACCCTGTGACTTTCTCCACCAGCTTGGGAAGAGGTTGTGTTTTATTGCTCAGCCATGTTCCAGCACTGGCTATTGCTCTCACCTAGATAAATCACCAGGCTTCAGCAAGAGGCACAAGCAAACTAACAAGTCACAGCAATTCTCTCCCTTCTCCATCCTTCCCCTCTGTCTGCTCACAGACAAAGGCTCACTTTACCTCTTCCCAGCAAAGCTCTGGGAAGAGAAGACAGGGCAGGATGTGTCCATCACCAGAGCTGCTGCCAAGGCTGGAGCTCACACTTGCCACTGGCTGGACTGAGCTTCCCAAACTCACATTCCAGCTCCCAAATGGCAGCACATGAGAGCAGCAACCACCTCCTCCTCCAGTACTGTGGGAGGTTCTGCCATCAGGAACCTCTGTGATGGAGCCAGAAGGAGATGCAAATCTGGACTGCAGTATCTTTATGTCCATGGCAACTTGTCTCCCTCAGGTTGCACCTCCAAACTGGACAGCAGCTCCTGCAGAACTGGAATTTGATGTATCCTCGCAGCAAAAACAGCTGTGTGGCTTTCCACAAAATATCAAAGTTCTGTATACACACTGCTGTGAAACATCTACTATAAGTACATCAAATCAGGAAACGCAGCCAAGCAGCAGGCAGGACTGCTCAGGCTGTGGCTCCTGCTGCTGCTGAAGTACTCAGCAGTGCCATGATGGTCCCACCAGCCACTAGATGTCCGTCTTGTCCCACTCAAATCAGCCTGGAAAAGCTGTCAGGGAAACATTTGTGCGTTGAAACAAATTACAGATCAAACTGGGACCAGAGTATTTGTCTTAACAGTTTCATCTATTGTAGTCCAAAAAAATCAAGCTAAACTGCTGCCAGTTTACAGCTGATCCTTCCCTCACTGCAGTGCTTCAGCATTCAAGGGTCTCCTGCTGTATCCCTGAACTCAGCATGGGGACAAATCTATCTAAGACACCAGCCCAACCACCCAGCCCTGAACAACATGACTGCCCTGCAGTAGCTGTGAAAGTCTCTCAGCAGGGAAAAATAGAGAAACAATTAAAGAGAAAGGTCACGTTCAGCCAGGTATTTTTCTTCAAGGGGGAGAAAGCAAACCAAAGTCTAGTCCTCTCAGTGCCCTGTGAGGACAAGCAGACAGAAGCTGAGCAGGACTGACAGAGAAAGAAGTTTCCAGCTAATGACCCTCGTGCCTCTCTATTACTGCCAGCAGTCCTTAGTTCACCTCAAACAGAAAGCAGCCTAAGGAGCCATGGGCTGCATGTTCCTTTTTGCTCAGAGGGGACATGCAAGAACAGAACTGAGTAACAGGGAAGTGGAAAGGTGTGAAAGGGGCTGGAAGCACTACCCAGCAAGCACTGGGGAAGAGGTGGCTACAGATGAGTGGTAGGGATTTACTTGGCACATGGGCAGGGCCACCATCCCTTTTCCTCCCTGCCAACATGGCTTGGCACGGGACACTCCTGGACTCTCCTGGACTCTCCTACAGCCACCCCCATCTACTTGAGCAGGTGGCATTAACAGAGGCTGGTGAGGCACTTTAAAATGTCAGCAATAGACAAAAATTGCTCTTGGAGAACCATTACACCTCAATCAGAATTGAAAAATATTGTTCAGGCATACTCCCTTTCTCGAGAAGAAGGAGAACAAGTCCTATGGCACTGGCTTAAGCCATCTGCAGGCACTCAAGGAGGGGACACAGTAACATGGGAGAGAGCCACAGCTCAACACCAATCTAACAGCCTGAGCTGCCTTTGTAAGTTTTTGTGAGATCAGACACAAGGAAAAAAATGTTCAAGGTCAAGATAAAACCTAAGTCATCTGAATCTGAAGCCTTTCTGGCTTAGGCAGCCTGTCAACCACAGACAGATGTGTGACAGATCCTAGAGGACACCCTGCCTCCCCCACTGCCAGCAGCCCGAGACGCAGCACAGACTTTCACTTGTGCCTCTACAAGAATGGCCCATGGATTCCCGTTATCAGACACTGGGATCAGGTCCACCACATGTCAGTGCTGCTGAAGCATGTCCTGTGCTCCAGCAAGAGGCAGCATGGGCTTGGATTTAAATCCCTGCCCTTCAATTAGAGCCTGGCTAAGGGCATCTGTGGCACAGATAAAGGTAGAGACATCAGGAAAGGGATAATTTAGGATAATACTAGGAGCACCCCTCTTCCCTTGACAAGGTCAAGTCACCCCCTTCTCTCACTCACAGGAGAGAAAAAATGCACCTTTCCTGCAAGCAGCCTTCATCCCAGCGCTGCTCGCCTTCCCCTCAGGGAGCCAAGGTTACCCAGAGACATCCCTGTGCTGCTCTGTCCCCACGCTGTCATTTGCTACTCAGCCACGGCGAATCTGCTGAACAGCTCCATCACTCCTCTCACAAGGCTTTTCACTCCTCACCGCCTGCTCACCCCTGATCAAAATTCAGTAGTGCTGCAGCACTTGCCTGCACTACGTTTCTCCACAGAGCAGTCACCGATGTGCATCCGAGTTCAAAGGAGGAACAGCCATGGAATTGCAAAGGGAACTGAGATCAACAAAGGTACAAGAATGTCTTCTGACACCTGACAGCATTTGAGCTGGCTGTTCTTAACCTCTCTCATGCTGGGTTGCAGGTACAGTACAGAAGTGCTATATAGAAAAGCCTTGGACACTCTGTGGCTATTTCATAGGGAAAAAGACCAAATCCTACAGTGGCAGGCAGTGATATAAAATCCCCAAAGAGAACAATCACTAATGACTAAGTCCATCCCCTTCCTTCCCAGGAGACACAGACATTCTGCATTCAGCACCAAAGGGAAGCAACGGAAATGCACAGCAGTGTGCTGAGAGCTCTGCGAACACAATGCAGAAAAGGACACAGAGCTGTTTCACAGTCCAGCTAAGAGGGAGTGTGGCCTTGAACAGAAAGAACCAGAAGGCCAGTTCTGCTGTCAAACATCCCCAAGGTCTTGCACTTTACACTGGTTTGCTCAGGGGTTTTTTTGCTGCTGTTCTGCCTGTCAGGCAGCACAAAGTAAGAGACCCTTAGAGAAGCATGAGTCAGGACTGCTGAAATGATCTATTTACAAGTCGCAGCTCCCGTATAGAAAGATTAATTAAGATAGAGTGTATGACTCAGTTCCACCTTATACTCTCAGGAATGTCCTGATCCTTTAAATCCCACACATCCACGTATAATTCAGACCCAGGAACACAGTAACCTCCCCGGTGGTTGAAGGTAAATCTGCTTCTATGTTTATTCAGTATTAAACGCCTGATGCTTGGGCACACCAACCCTGCACTGAGATACCTCACATGTAACACACTGAGCAAACAGCCAGGACAGGTCAGAAGACACCTGAGATCCCTGGTTTCAGCAGGACACACAACTGCAATGGCCATAAGCCAGTTTAGCAACACGGGAGTCCTGGACAGAGTCTATGGTGGTTTCATAGGCAGCCCAAGCACTCTCCTGACACAAGGTGTGCATGGCAAATCCCAGACCAGGAAGCATCCCTGTGGAAGAGGGGCAGATAAAAATGTGTTCCTGGCTGCAGAATTCACCTGACTCACTGGATCTGACTTTTCCTGAAGTGCCTCTCTCATTGCCCCAGCAGCACAGCCCCCACCACCCTTCTTCATGTCACTTGGTACCTACAGAGCACTTTTCTTTCTTAGCAGACTAAGACACCAAAGAAGAGTTTATGACAGCAGAGGAAACTTGGCTTGGTTCAAGACCCCTTCCCTAATCAATTCACCTGTTCTGCTCCCAAACCTCACCTCTCTGCCAGCCCTCGTTTAGTCAAGCCTGAAATGACAATAGGATCAAAAGGTTCCTCCGTCCCAGAGATGGTTATTCCCAAAGGGCCCCCATATCGCTTCAGCTCCACCGTGTAGATAATAGCACCAGTTGTCTCCTGCTCATCTGAAAGAGAAAACAGGAATGCTGAATTATTTTCATTTCCCATATAAAAAGGGAAGACTTGCAGGATCTAAAAGCAAAAGCCAGAAGTCTTCAGCCACACTCTTACCAAATAGGATTTTAACCTTCCAGACATCACTTAAGGACAGAATAACAAAAATAGACTATAATCAATTGGAAAGTAGTGACCGGACAGCAGCAGCCCTTATCTTTGTTAGTTTGCACTACCTATTGGGAAATGTCATTACAGTGGACAGGCACCAGTTTGCATCAGGATTTCTGTACCAGAGTTATCTTCATCCTTCCTAATCTTCAATTTGACCAGGTCTTCGCACTGCCTTAAAATCTGCACAGCATCCTCCATTGAGCAATTGTCGAGTCGGATGTTATCAATGGCTAACAGCTTGTCTCCCGGCTCCAAAGTGCCAGTTCTACATGGAGAGGAAAAGAAAACTAAGAGTACATTTATATTTGCCTTTCAGATGCCACAACACATTCAGTTCTGCAGTGGAAATGACAATATTAACTTTTTACTGTCCTTGATCTTTTCTGGAAAACAACCATGAGCTGAGTGTGGGACACCTGTAATTTAAACAGAGGACATTTGTGTAGAGCATGTATCCACACAGAACCAGCCAGGAAGATTAGACAAATATCCTGGGTAACCTACAACCCTGAAGATGCCTGATGTTCAACTGACATATTCTACCCCTCATGGAAACTCCTGTGTGAGCACTCTTAGAAATGAGCCATGCAGCCAAACTAAATTCCTCTGAATGCCTTTCTATGATGTGTTGGGATCAGAGGGGAAGTCAATAAATGCTGAGATACTTGCACAGTTCACCAGTGCCCAGAATTCACCCCCTCTGTTCACCAAAGGAGAAGCTGAGATGTGGCAAACTACCTGGTGAGCCATAGCACCTCCCGGGATATATGAAGCCCTTTACCACATGCTCTTAAAAGCTAAATATCCATCTCCTAGAGAGCCAGCAGACATCTAAACCAGTGCCCTGGTCACCTTCTTCATTAGCTCAACTCTATTTGCTTCAGTACAGACAGTTTTTATTGCAAACCCTACTGTGGTCTAAGACAAATCTCTAGTGCTGAGATCTCCTTGGATTCTGGCAATACCCAGGCCCAAGTGCTACTGCGTGGGCTCCATTCGACTGCTCTGGTAGACATTCTATCAAGGATGGCCATTTTGCAGTGGGTTTGACAGATGGAAAATCCTGCACTCACCTGTGTGCTACACTCCCCTTCTTGATGTCAGAGATGATCAAAGGATCCCCAAGCTTTCTGCTTGCAGCTGCAAAAGAGACACACGGTACAAAGCTTGGTGTTGAGTTTGCTGTCCAGGACAGGGATGGTGGATGCTTAATGGGGAGAAGCAGACATAAGGAAAGGGAATTTATATTCCCTTCACAAAATGATGCTTCACAGTTGAACTCTGGAAGCCCCTCCAGAAAGAAAGGAAAAAAAAAATGCAAACCCCCACAACATTTGTTGGTTGCCCTTTGCCCAGGTTAATTTCATTTGGACTCCTGAAGGGGAGGACAGGTGGAGTCCAGCAGCAAGAGGTGTCCAGCAGCAAGAGGTGGCACTACCAATCCCAGCACTATCACCCCTCACCACCCCTCACACACAAGGAAACCAATGGCCATGGCTGCAGTCAGAACTAGCACTGCTGCCTGGAGAGCACCCAGATCAGCCCTGTGCTCCATACAAGCATTTCTGTGTTCTTCAAGTAAAGTGGGCTGTGAAATTTTCCAGGTGGAAAAGAACCCAGGGAAAAAGTAGATAAAGCACAGTTTTCCAGCTGGTTCAGATCTCTAGGGCACTTTATCATACAACCAGATGAATCAGGGGTGATTTGTGCTGGAGCTGGAAGGGGTGAGTAGTTTCCAACTCTTATCTCCTGGCCAACCCTGGTAACTTTTTCAGCCCATGAGATGGGAGTACGCATCTCTGGGAACATTTACATTTTCAAACTTGCCTGCAAGACCTGCTGTTCTTCTGAAATACCCAAGAGAAATTGATGACTCAAACTCCTTCTGACCTCCCTGTCATCCACATGCCAAACATTCACCAAGAAAGAGCATCCTTTCCACCCTGCATCCTTCCCTTCTGCCTTGCCATGGGAATTGCATTGCCTCATTTAAAGTTGACAGAGCTTCTCAGCTTCTCACAAAAACTGTGTGGGAAGAAAGAAACTCGGAGCCTCTGAACACGTCAGGTGCAGGGCAGAGATTAAAATATCTGTGAGGCACGTGGCACGAAGAACACAGAGATCCACCTGCCTGAACAGCAGTTAGAGAGCACCCAGAAAGTCAGACATAATAAGTGCTTACCAACCTCTCTGCTCTAGATTTTTCTGTTGTTTACATTCATTTATGAGATTTAAAAACATATGTCTAACCCAACACCTTTAAGGATATCCTCTCCCAGAAATAACTAAACCTTCTGTACTAAAGACAGCAAAAAGACAGCCAATCTCAGTTGTGGCAGGGCTGAGTATGAAAGTGAGGTCAGACAGCAAAGAGCAGACCATGACTGATTTTATAATAGTCACAGCAATGCAACTGCTGAATGGTACAGAGCCGGGAAGAATTCACTTCCCCGTGTCTTACTGGAGCCTGGTACCGGACAATTTTGGACTGGACACTCATGCTGTGCTTCTGTCTGCAGGTCTAAGGGAGAGGGATGTGTCATGGAGATTCCTCGAGGGCTTTTGCCTATATTCAGTCTGTCCACAGCATGGACTGGACTGCAGACAGGACAACACACTGGGCAGAGCTGAGCACTGGGAATAAGGGTGAAGTGCAGGAAAAATCAATGCAGAAATCCCCACACTGACTGAGAAGGCCACACACCAGGGACTAACAGCACAGGGACTGAGATGCATCACCCTGATAATTATTACTGTTGCTCTCCTTTTCAGTATAGGACATGTATTTGCTGCTGACAGAGGTGTACAGACTGGTGTCCAAGCAGAAGTGAGGGGAGACCCTGTGAGCACACCCTGAGCCCTGGGTCAGGTGGCACTGCTGCATGTTTAATCACTCCCTAGCCTGGTTCTGTCAAAACGATCCAGGTTAGCAAAAATACTTTTCACTGCAAGGTTTGTTTACTAGTTTCAAAGCAGAGGCAGTGTGACAGAAGGGGGTTAGGGAGGATCCTAACCTCTCCTGGTGGTGGGCTGGGATGGCCATCTCTAACCTGACCAAGCCACAGCTGGAACAACATGTCTGGAGACCTCGAACAATTAAAAGAGCAAAGAGGAAGGAAGAAAAAAAAAGGCAAGCAAGTAGAGACAACAACATGCCTCGAGCTCTGCAGAATTTATGTTTATCTCAGCGTCTGCCTTGCAAGTCCTGTGACACATGGGGGGGTTCAGGACACAGTCAGTCTGTGAGCAGAGAATGAGACCTTGTCCTTCTGAAGCTTCACAATTGGTGTCAGCACTGAACACAGCACAAGCTTCCCAGGCAAGAAGCAAGGGTAACAAACCAAGTGCTTTATCCATTAGAGAATGAAGCACGTTTTAAGGAAAGATTGTTCTGGGTTTTGTTTGCAGGGTTTTTTTGGAAGTTTTGCTCTCAAAACAGATCTTCTTGAGATCTGAGTTAAATGGAAGAGCCATGTACAACCGCATACAACTGTCCCTACCAACAGAGAACTCAAACTTTAATAAATGGCAGCCCTCTCTTTTAAATATTTATCACAGAATCATCATAGAATGGCTTGGGTTGGAAGGGACCTTAAACATCATCTAGTTCCACTCACGGAACAGGAACACCTTCTACTAGACCAGGTTGCTTAAAGCTCCCTCCAACCTGTCCTTGAACACTTCCAGGGATGGGGGATCATCACACTACATAATTACTTAATGTAAAATGCAAAGGCTTTATAAAACCATCAAATCTGAAGGGTAAGTTAGAGAGACTTAATGAATAACCATGTTCTCTCAAGAGGCATAAGATACAAGGTTAAGATAATGAAATCTCATGGCACAGAACAGAGACTTGCTGTTCATTCTAAAAACCTGTAGTTACTGACTCCATTAATTAACCTTCGGTATCTCAAAGCCCTTCCTGGCACACCAGCAGAGTGTCCAGATGGGGTTCTTGCCTGTCTGCTGGGATCAGGTTGCCCTGAGCACACCTGGGACCCACATTTTTAACCATCCTGGACCATTCATGCAGGGCGACAGTGTTTCTCTGTTCAACAGCTGCCTGTCTGAAGGTGAGAGAGCTGCATTTCACTGAAGGGGTGGCTCAGTCCAGGTCAGAGCCATTACATACATGGATCCCTGCTGAGATTTTGCATAGACAATTTCCAATTTGCCTGCAATTAAAACAGCACCAACCTAAACTATATTATTAGGGTTGTGGTCTTTGGCATTAAGACATTTGAAGAGATGAGTAAAGCCTCCTTATCCATTCATTTCTGCTGCTAATGTGGTTATTTCTCTTCAAAGGACATTGTCTTGGTAACTCTGCTGCAGGAAGACACAGTTTGGATATGCAGCCTTGCCTCTGGGGTTTTGCTCTCCTGTGTGTCAAATGGAGATGGCAGCAAAGGAAGTCAAGGGGAGAGATGGAGGCAGGAGCTGGCCAGCAGAAACCCATGGCTTGCTCTCAACCTCCATCTGCCAGGGCAAGCCACTTCAGGTGGAAACAGACTCTTTTCAGACACATTTGTATTTTTGGTGGGTTTACCAGTACAAAAGATAGTTTAAATCTGCTTCAGTGGCCCAGAGAAGGCTTCATAAATCAACAGCTGGTGAAGGTAGAAGCATGTGGTGGGGGAGAAACTCAAAATGAAAACACCACTTGGCAGTGACAGGGCAGTGATAAAAAGGTGAATTGATCAATACTGTTATTTACTTTTTATAAATGGCTTTCAGTCTCTCTGCTGGGGTTGTGGCTCACTCGGTGTTTACGCTGTGATGGATGATGAGGCCAGGAACACATGTCCGGTTTGTGTTTTTAATAGAATGCATAATGACTTGTACTGGTAAATTATTCCCCTCCAAGGAGCACCAGCACATATTTCATAGGCATCAACCCATTTAAAATGCCCTTTGTTATTGACCAAGCCAATGCAACACTGCCAATGTGTAATTAAAGAAATTGTAATAATGCCATAAGAATGCATTTAAGTAAGAAGCATTTTTAAATTGTAAATAACAAAATCAGAAACCAAATAGTCTCAGGATAGCTAAGGAATGAGAAGAGGAAAAAAAAGTGAATCAGAACTGATTACAAAGAGCAGCAGTGAAAATCAGATCCTCAGAACTCAACTTTTTCCTCTATCATTCATTAGTTTAGCAGCAGGTGCATAAATTATCAGTGCCTCCAGCAGGATATCTGCCTCATCACAGATCCTTTCCCTTTCACAATCTCCAGGTAGCAAAACCAGATCAGGATATCCCACCAGGATAAAAGCACTGGAGTGAATCAGATGTAGTGGGAGTGAGGGGGTAGGACAGGTGGTTGCTGGGCTTGCCCCGCCTCCAGACACACTCAGCCGGGCTGGTGGCAGGGCACAGGCTAATACAGGGCCAGCAAAACTAGATTTGCTCGGCTCACAGATCCATCTTCTCACTAGGACAGTGATTACACTGCTTAAGCAACTTAATCGAAGTTATCTATCTACCCAAATTCCGGTTTTATCACCTGCAAGCAGATATACTGCCTACTCCTTATCTGCAGTACTTCACACCAAGGGCACAGGAATTGGCTTGTTAAGATATATCAAGGTAATTTGATAAACAAGCTATATAAAGCATTATTGCATATCTAAAATTAACGGCAATTTCAATATCTCTTTAAACAGCAACATCAACACACCTCTACCCTACAGTGAATGTCACCACCAGCCCTTGGAGAGGATATCTGAGACAGAAAAAAAACCAAAACTCTCAACACAAAAGGCAATCTTTCGTGTAATCAACTATCATTTTCCAGAGGGTAATAGCAAATCCATATCTTATTTTAAGAGGTGAGCTATTGAACGTACAAGAATATGTGACTATTAGCTTCTCACTGCTGGAGATTTTAATTTGTAAGAGATTTAGAGAAAACCGACAAAGGCATAACTGCATCATTAGAATTGGATGCAGCCGGCAAGATCAGAGCATTGGAGGCATGTGTTCTGCTAATGGAGATGGGTAGTTCAGGCTAACAAGAGTCAAATCTTCACATCCCTATGTCAAAACTCTCACTTTCCATGTATTTGCATCCCCACCATTCAGAGCCTCAGAGGTCGCTGTAAATAGGTGAGCTTCAGAGCTCTTGGAGCAGAAAGGAGCATGCTCTGATCTTCAGCCAGAGCAGCTGCTCTACAAGCAAATGCCCTTCTCTCTAGGACAGAGGCTGAGGTACTGGAGGATGGAGAAAACGAGAGTTTAGCTGGCTTCGTGTCCCTTCACCCCTGGACAAAGCGTGTGGAGCAGCATGCACACGGCAGCTTCAGTGTTCTTCACTTAGCACACAAAGGAGACTGAAATGAGGCTTGAGGGCACAGAGGTCCCTCAGGAGTACAAAGCACTGTCAGTGAGAGACTCACCCCTTCAACTATGTACTCATCCTTTGGGGAATGGAAAGGGAAAGAGTGCTATAGGCATGTATTTCCATCATGCATCTTGATTTGCAGTGTCCCCTTGCCACGCTGTGTTTGAGCAGGGGGAAGAAACCCATCCTGTGCTCTCAGACCACAACTGGAGACTCATCCAGCCCAAGTCTTCTTTTTCTGGAAAACCCTAAGATCTCTGAGAAGACTAAAGGCCCTCAGCAAACATCTGCCCCTCACCAGGAGCAAGTATAGCCCCTCTCCGTATGTTCAGCCCAGGACCAGCAGCGTCTGCCCTCCTCATACACAAATCTCCTGGGTTTTCAGCCCTTTTATGAGTATTTCTAGCAGATTTATGGTTCCTTCTGCAGCCAGCTCCATTACATGAATTCTTCCAATGCATCCATCAAGAATCCTGCTCTCTCCCCACCCTTTACTTAGTCCATCTCCCAGTTAGCTCTGAGAGCCATGGCACAGCAAGAACTTGATTGCATTTACTTCTGTAGTGCTCCTCTGATGAGGTTGTAACACTTTATGCCCATTTAAGAAGGCAGAGGCAAATCTTCCTAGGCCGAGGAATTAACTACAGAGGAGACAGCTGAAGCCAAGAGGTAAAACTCAATGAAAGCAACTCAGCTGACATCTGCAGTGTAGCTAGACTATGAAGTTCATGAATAAATGCAATTCTGTGGCCATGACAGTGCAGGGGGTCTTCTACTGACCCGTTCACTGTGTCATCTATTTAAGCTGCTCCAGCTTTACAGAGTAGGGAACAGGAATCCAATGCACAAGGCCAGTAAACCAAGTCCTCTCCTTTTAAACAGCAGTTATATACTTTTCTATATCAGAAGGAAAGCTGTAAAAGCTGTTTCTAGAGCTACACAAGCACTCAAGTCAGCAGAACTGAGAGGAAAGGAACTGAGCAAAACAGACAAGTTATTTTTACCTCTTTTCTTTTGCTGCTTGCATCACACTCCTGCATGCTCATCATGTCTCTGCAGGAAGTACTTAACATAAGGCTGCTTGCTTTGGTTTTAATGTTTGAAACTGGTATATTTATCTGCCTGGTCAGAGGCAAAGTGACCAAATGATGATCGAATTTGCTAAGGATCATGTGGACATAGATTTATACAGACTAATATATGAAAACAAAATTAGGATTCTGCTTGAATTTAATCCTTGCCACCACATTTTCTGGGTGCCTTTTTCTCCATCTGAAAAAATAATTTTGGCTTTGACTCAGCAAACAACTGCAATATATTTTAAGTTTATGCATGGGCATTACTTAAACAATGTCCTACAAACATGTTCAACAATCAAAAAGATCAAATCAATCATAGTGTTAAAAACTGCTTTGTAGTTGGTTAATGGGCATCTATTTAAAACCCAGAGGTCAGTTTCTTTCTCTTAGCAGTGATTTCAAAGAAGTGTGTGAAATCACTTTTTTAACAAATTTGAAATGAAAACTTTTCCAACATAAAAATATGTTTGAAGTGTAAATGCACATCTGAAGCAGATCCCGTTCAAATAAGACTTCACATGTAAAAACTAATATTCTTGCCAGCAGCTCCCAGGTTCATTTTACTCCCTAGCCCCAGACACAAACTAAACTTTGGAACTTAGTAGAGCCTTGCTCAAGCCAGTTTTTGCTATTATCCTAGGTTGCTTCCTGAGGCTGGAATGCCAAGGCCGTGGCAGGGCAGCAGGTTGGAACCCAATGCAGGCTGCATCGTGCCCTGCTCCCTGCCAGTGAAATGCCATTATAGACAGCCTGCTGCTTTCAGAAAGCACTTTGATGTCTTCAGACAGTAATTGCTACCAAGCCAAATGTTAAATACTGTGCTGTTATTTCTCAGGATTGTCCTCATGGCACAAATAGGGGAAGCTGAGAAGAGGGAGAAGAAATATCACAAGGTGCAAAGGCATCATCCTGTCGATGTTCCTTACTCCTGAGAATCACCCCACTTAGACCAGAACACCTCCAATTAACTCACTAACTAATGCTGTAAATGTCAAGGAGTAATTACTACAGCTTATCTCTTTTAATGAAACCTAGTTTTCAAGTGTCCCTTGAAACTCCATTCCCCAGACACAGCTGGGTCTGTGCTCCTGAGGGTTTGGACAAGAGATCCCATTACTGCAGTCTCACAAGCTGCTCTGTTTCAGATCAGAGGTGGTGGCAGTCTCTGGGCACGGCAAACCTGAGCTGATTCAACTCACTTTACCCAGAACTGAAAGAAGGATGAGTGATCAGAGACCTGCACATGTTTGCCATACAGGAAAAATTCACTGACACAAAGCATTACAAGACCCCAAGTCAGCCAGAAATTTGGGATGGATCTGCCTATATCATCCCCCTACAGCACCTTTTCCAAAGAGGCCAAAAGATCTTTAAATAAAAAATAATGCTCAGAAGAGAAGCAAAGATAATTAATCAAGAGTGAGCAGAGAAAAGGGAAAAGCAGGAAAAGGGTTTATGTCCTCTTCTCTCAGTGCACACCAAGTCCTGGCACATAGCTCTCCTTCTGCATGGCTTGAGGTGAGTGAAACATTTCCTGGCAAACCCCGGAATTTAAAGTGCCTTCCCCTCTCTACACTCCAAGCTGTGGGGTTCACCTCTTACTTGCTCTTCTCCCTCCACCTCTTTTTGCAATGGTCCCACCAGACCCAGGCAATTCTTTTTAAAAAGAACAGAATACAAGTGTGAGCAAGGAAATAAAAATAATATTACTCTGCACCACAGATCAAGTGATCAGTTGAGAGACATCCTTTGTCCCAACCCTACATGCAGCTGCTTTTCTCTGCAGCTGCCAGCTCATGGAGGCAGGAACCACACATCTGATTCATTCTGGGATAAATCACAAGCACTGGAGTTCTAAGGAAACCCCACATGATCTTATCTCTCTCCGTTGAGCCCTCTACAATGCCTGTGTGGAAAGCAGAGGCTCTTGCAACTGCTACTGACTGCAAGCCTGAGCAATACTTACAGCTGATCGTAATTCCAAGCTCTACACCTCTTTTCTTGGGCAATTTAACGTGGAAAGTACCGCTGCTGGGTATGACAGACTCTATAAAGCCAAAAACAGACAAAAAAGAAAAAAAGGAGAAAAAAGTGAGTTTTCAGTTGCATGGATGGTTTCTTTGGAACCAAGAAAACAAGCCCATAAAGCACTGCTTTATTGGTTCAAATAAGGCTATCTAAGGCTCTGTGGACTTCAGGTTGAAATTTGGATTATCATTAAAAATACATGCTCTGAACATCAAGTGAAGTGCTCACATCACACTGTATTTCAAGACTGAAGCAGCTTTGTCAATGTAAAAGGAAAAAAAAATTTCTGTTTTAATCCAAAGCTGCATTTTACCCCTAGCCTATAGCTTTGGCTCCCTCCTGGTTTCAAGGCCATAAACAAATATAAATATTATTCCTATTAATGGACAAATATTTAAAGTGCGTCCTCTTCATCTACTCCTTGGCTTATCTCAGCCAAGCGATGAGCATAAAACATTTATGAAAGGATCAGAAGAAGAACTCTCCACCTCAGTGTACGTTAGAGACCAACAAGAAATGGGAAAGGTTCTCATAGGGCTTCTCACTCTTCCCTCTAAGCCTTGTGAATACGCTCTCTCCTGCGGGTTAGCAAAGGCACTGGCAGAGTCCTGCGGGCAGAGAGGAACAGCAGCTCCTTTGGGGACGAACCTGCGACATCGAATTCGATCTCGAGCACCACTTTGTTGGTGAGCGCCGCGTCCCGCAGGAGCTGGTTGGCTTCCTCCATGGTCCCGTCCTCCGTCGCGATGCTGTTGATGGAAAGGACTCTGTCTCCTACTTGCAGCAGTCCACACCTGCAGTTCACAGTGGGAAAAGAGGGAATGGGAACAAGGAGACAAGGAAAAAGAGGAAAGGAGGAAAAAAACAACCCCACAACCAGCCATGAGTTACTTTTGCCAGGCAAATCTGTTGCAAGACACACAAAGTATTGACAAATTCTGCAGAAATGGCCCCAAAGAGAAAATAACTCGTTTTGCAGTGCCCATCCCAGTGGCCCTGGAAGGACACAAGGAAGCAAACCTTTGTGGGTTTCTAAGGTTCAAACATAATTTACACTCCTAAATAACCATTTCTGGTCACATTTTTTGCAACAACCAAGGGAGAAAAAAAGTAACCCTCACCTTTCTAAAAATCAACACCCTGGCTGAGAGATGAGAATGATAAACACAAGGGAATGTGACTTCCTTCCCTATCTAGCCACAAACAGCTCTTTCCATGCACCTGCACCTTCTGGAACACAAACTAATGGCACTGAAAATTGCACAGATTCCTCTGCTTAATACATGGCAAATACTGAAGCTACAATCCAATAAACTCAGTGTAATGTCTCAGCAAATTGGATAATCATTTATCGCTTCTAATTGCATTTCTGGAAGCCAAATGTACAGTGATACTGTTTAACTGCCTTGAAAGGACAATATTATTCCGGTGTGATAGCCTGACAGTATAACCACAACTGACCCTTTGGGGCTCTTGGTTTAGACCCACCTTCTCCAGGAACAGAGATCAGCAGAATTTTTACTTTGGAAGGAGAACATGATGGCAAGGCTATGTTGGAGATATACTGCTACAGCACAGTTTGCCTCTTGGGACCCCCTGCATTTATAACCAAGGTGTTTTTCACACATTCCTACATTCAGTACCCACCCACACTCCCTTTTTTTTTTACATATACTGCAACACCAGCAAGATGATCCTCCAAGTTATCTCCCACATTATCTCAGTCAGCTCCCACCTGAGCTGGCCTATGGCTCTACAAAAACAAGACTGCAGTGTTCCCTGTAACCATGGGAAATTGCTCATCTTCCTTCTCCTCTATCAGTTGTTCACTTTAACTACATCTTTTTAGACTTTCCACTTATCACCTGGCTACTTGAGCAGATCTTGGGAAACCATTCTTCACCCACCACTAATGTAAGCTACAGAGTGGTCTCCAAAAGAGGTTGAGGGTTATGGCATCAAATCTAAAGTTCCCCTCAAAATGTGGAGTTATTTTACCACAAAGGTTTTCCAGAAGACATCAGTTATCCTGTTTTGAGCCTTCTCCAGAGAATTTTTATTCCCTTCTTGTTTAATGATCAAACACATCTTTGCCTTCCCCTTTCTTTCACAGATACCTCACAGAAGACAGCTTGTTTTTCACTAAACATTCCAGTCACTCTTTATCACTTGCATCCAATTCAGTTGTAAGAAAACACAGCACCACAGCTTCCAGGCACACAAAGACATCAAAGGCAACGCACACTTGGCTGTATTATTCACCTCCAAACAACAGGATATATGAAAGGCCAAGTTATCAAGAAAAAGTACACACATCTGAATTCAAGAAAAATGAACAAGCACAACAGTTTGTGCCAGTGGCCCATCAAAAGCTGAGATATGAACAAGTTTGGAGAGAGCCTAGGGAGGTCATTTAACTGGTACGAAGGCATATTCCCACTTCTGAGTTCATGCCATCCATGGAAAAACGCTGGCTACTTTATGAGATGCAAACTCAGAGCTGTCTGTTCAAGGAGACTTGGATTAGGACAGACAACTCAATGATGCATAAATGAACCCACCCTTGCAAATAAATTACATCAAGTTTAATTACATTCCTATACTGGACTTGTGGCTATGCAGCCACATAGATGCACTTAGAAATATCAGCTTACAAATACAAAGATGGCGTGAAGTACAACAGAGATGACTCCTCCACCACCAAGAGCTCTTTTGCTGTGGCCCCAGTGCACCTTTTGCAGAGGGATCAACAGCTGCATCACTCAGACATCACTGTCATCTCAAGGTCACACAGGGACACAATCTATTTTGGCACCACTGTTTCAGCCACAAGGCCTGGGAGCACAGAGGATACTTTTACACTTCATCAAAGCAAACATTTGCCACCTTTCCCACCAGAGCTGCCTTTTCCCAAAACAGCCGTTTCTCTTCACTCAAGGTGGATTTGCCTGAGTGTTTTACAGCCAACAGCTCTGTTAGGTCAGAGGTATTTTATTTCTTTTATTAGCCTCAGTCAATCACAGTTGTTTAAGCCCTGGTCTTGCAGGTTTGTAAAAGTTTGTGGCGTGAAGCCACAACCTTCTGGCTTCCTCTACAGGTACAAGGAGGCCTGACATGTCTTGTTAACCCTTCAGGATCATTCCAGAGGCATCCATTTCCAGTTGTTATGTGCCCTTGTATTGGGAGCAGAGCCTGGGGAGCCAAGGGTCTTGCAGAGCTCTCCTTGGCTCTGCCATGGGATCCTACAAGAATCTTCAGACAGTTTTTCCAAAGAGAAGGCATTTGTTTCAGAGATGCTCAGTCTAACATCAGCGCCTACAAAGTGCTTTCAGACTATGGGAGCAGAAGTGTCTTAAAATCAGAAACAACAAGAGTACAGGCATCTCCTGGAGTGAAAGACAGCCTTATGAATGTGCTGGAGTCCCTGATGGGATTATCTCCCTGGGGTAGAACAGATTTGCATTTTGCCATGACTCATTTCTTGAGCTTAAAGACAGCGACAGAGCAGCGGAGGTGTCTGGCTTGATACAGAGCAGCACATATTCAAGCCTTGGGCAGGATATGCACTGAAGAGCTCACTCAGCATCGTCCACATCTGCGTGGTCACTCCAGCTGTGGGGGGAGCAGCTGTGACCATGGCCACATTGCTGGATGCAGAAACTCATCCTTTGTGCCTTTACATGCCCCTGAGCTGGCCTGCACAGGTCAGACATGCACATCTCTGTGTGTGTGCACGTCTGTGCCTGCGCATTGGTGGGTGGGTCTCTGCCCTTAATGGATCAAAACTCGCTGACAGCTTCAGCCAGCTGCTAAACTTTGCTTCTGCAAACTATTCACACCCGAAAGCCAGAAACACAAAGATCAAACAACTGTGTCTGAGTAGACCTAGAAAACATGTAGCTCAGCAGGAGGCATTGATTTTGGATACCAGGATGGAGAAGTCAGATACTCTCCCTCTGCTGCCAATGACAGCTGGGGGAGGAAGGACACAAAAGCTGTGTGCTTTAAGGCAGCCAAGAGGGGATGTCAGGTTTCTTCCCCTTCCACCCTCCCTGCTGATAATGGGGGCTGAATCACTGTCTCATTCAGAACCCAAAGGCTTTATCATGCACCCAGGAAACAAAACAACAGGTGGGGAGGGAGGTCTATTAGAGGCTATTTGCAGTAAAACAAATCACAAGTCAGACAGGTGAGAATTTTTGCATCAAACTGCCTGCCACAAGCTAGCACAAAGCAGACAATAAACGTCAGGCAATCCAACCTCCCTGAAAAGAGGGTGATGTCATGCTCCTCCCTGGTAGTAATCACACTTGCTGGACACCCCAGAGGCAGCTCCTCCACAGCAATCCAGATGGACAAAGCCAGTGTGGATCATGTGCTTGTACAACAGCACATTCCGATCCACAGGTTTTGCAGAGTGTGTGAACACCCAGGTCAGATCCAGGCTGCTAAGCCTGATCCCTGTATCTCCACAGCTCACCTTTTTGGCAAAAAGCAAAAACTGCAGCACAAGAAAGAGCACAGCCCAACCGCAGCCAGGAGCCCAGCCTGGTGCAGGGGATGGAAAAAGGCGCTAATGTCTTCGGCTGCAGCTACAGCAGAACCTCTGAAGATCAGGGAATAAGGGAGCTTGACTGATGGAGCAAAGAGCTCTGTGAAACAGCAAGAAACAAAAAGTGAAATGAAAACATAAAACTGCCTTTTTCACTTCACTGCAAACCCAGTGCACTTATCGCTTTGAGATGGGGAGGAAAGACAGCGTTTTCCTGCCAGCAAGGAAGAGCAGCATGGTTTAGGAAAGAACGAAATACACAGTGGAGATTTAATCCCCAAATCAAATCCAGGCTGCAAATGCAGAGAGGATTGCTCCCAGTCTCCAGAAAGCAGCAGCCAGAGGAGCGTGAATGCTGCCGGGTGGGCAGCGCGAGGGTGCGCAGCGTGTGTGACACATCAGAGCCAGGCAAGGCTGCACTGCCAGTCGCTGCTTTTCCTCCAGGCTTGGCAAGAGGATAAAGAAAAGCCAGGCGGATTGCAGCACATCTCGCTCATCCCCTGGGACAGCAGGCTTTGTTGCTGCCTAATTTACAAAAGGAGTTTGGTGCTTTGCAATATGAGCCAAGTTTGCCCACAATAGAGGATAAAAAAACCCATAACACCATCACCTTAATTTTTAAACCCTGTTTGGAAACAATCAAACAAACAAAAGGCATAACAGGCTTTTGAAATCTCTCCTAACCTGCATCAAGACAGCTCTTTTTCCTGTGCTGGCCCCTTGTCCCCGTCCTCCCACAGACACAAGCACCAGGCACTCCTGTTCCACCTTGCCTCTGCATCAGCTGACTGGAGAGGCTACGACACAGAGACTGGTCTGCACAGCAAGGACTTGCATTTCATTTTGCAGACACTTTCCCTGCCATATGAGTCTACAACTTCTCCATGTGCTGTTTTTCTGGGCTGGCTTGGAGACACCGACCCTTCAGCACATGCTGATGGGGCCATCAGAGACTTCTCCAAGAAAGGGTCTGCAGCAGGCACTGGGCACCGCCACACTGCGGCACCCTTAGGCAGGACAGACCACAGTGGTAATCACAGGCGGGAAGAGAAACAAGCACAGGGACATTAAGTGCCAGCCTAAGGAAACCAGCTCTCCTTTCCACCCCTCGAGAGATCAAGCCATGCTAGGACTTGACCTGTTTAGTAACAAAAGCCTTGCCAGAAGACACCTACATTGTAGTGCACAGGCACTCGAGCAGGCTCTAAATCCAGCCAGCAAGGGTACTGGGAGCAGCTGAACTCCAGGGCTGAGGCTCCACCACTGGAGGTGTCACTGTTCCCAGTGTCCTCAGGGGTGACAGAGCGCAGTTAATGCTGCTCCTCCCTTCTGCACTTTTCTCAGCATTACACAGCCAAAAGCAGGCAGGATTAACTGCAGCACCTACCTGTTCCTCAACCAGAGTCCTCTCTCTATGGTTCAAAGCCTCGTCTTTAAGGCCAGTTTATATAGCTGGGCTCTGCTACAATGAAATCAGTCAGAAAACAATTTTCAGGGGCCACTTATTTAGACCTTTCGCCTTTTTGCACCTATATAAAAGATTTATCTTTCAAAGAAGAATTAAAAGAACAAAAAAAGGGAATGGGAATGGCACTCTCACACAGACACACTCTCCCTTCCTCCTCCTCCCAGACCAGCCGCAGCCTGGTGCCAAGACGTTCACCTGGGGTGCGAGGGAGGCCGCGGTCAGCCGACGAGTGCAGAAATGGCAGTGACAGTAAACCATGCCCAGTGAAGAATGGGAGATATTACAAGGATGATAGTAAATATCTAAATGAGCCTCTGAGGAGAGAAAACAAACCAAACCATGAAATGTTCAGCAGCAGCACCATCAGCATCCAAGGGCAAGGTCTCTAACCTCTCTGCCGGGCTGTCAGGCTCAATAAAACGGACGAGAGGTGGGGAAGACAGAGTTTCAGTAGCAAAGATGCCTCCCTGGAGCTGAAGTCCAAAGCCATTCAAAGGGTCTCCCCTGAGGACCACCTCTGTCGTCTCTGTGTGGACTATCTGCCCGCCAGGACCCACCGTGCTGGAGGCCAGCGACACTGAGAGGATGAGAGAGAGAGGCAGAAGGTCAGGGCAGCCACAGTCAACATAACAGCCTGGGTCACAGACCTTGGTCTGGTGGTGGTGAGGACAGTGACCAAGGATGAGGGAGGCACTGACAGTGCTGAGACAAGTGGTTCTATGCCAGCTAACAGTTGACAACAAGGACAGCAAGGCAAGCGTGCATGCCCCCTCCAACCCAGCCCAGCACAAGACTGATCTTACGGGAGCTCTTGTGCTCCTTCTTCTTCTGCCTCCTCCTCAGCATGGTGGTGCGGGGGCTCATGGGGTGGGAGCTGCGAGGTAGCGTGTTGGAGTTCTGGCACGGGAACCCCTGCGCGTTCATGGTGGGAGACGAGAAGTTGGCAGCCACCAGAGCTGGGGAAACACAGAGCACGTTAGGGACGTGCACAGGGGACCACAGCAGTGAGTGCACTCCCTAACATTGTCACCAAGCACCTCATGGGTTTGGAGCAGCTCATCTTTTCCAGCTCCAGGGCTCAAGACCCAAGGAATGTTTGCTTCCCACAGTTTGGACACAGTGCAATGTCTCCTCTTCTCTATCTTACTGCCACAAGACAAGAAACCTGGGGCAGCACAGAGCCCACTCCTGACAAGAAGTGCATCTACAGATTTTGAAGTAGCCATAATCCTGCTGTTAACAAGCTGTATGGCACTAGAGCTGAGCTGGATGTGTTGCTATATCACATTTGGACACAACACCAAAGACACCCTTCCCTGTCCCACAGCAATTCATTTTTGCTGTATGAAACCAGGCATGGGAACATGGGGTCAGAGGATGGGTGCATGGGTCTGCCAGCACACTGCTCTTGTCCCAGTTACCAGATCTGTGTGTGCTGGGCTGAAGATACTGATTTCATACCTCAGCACCGGGCTGTGGAAACAGAACCAGATGACTGAGGAGGAAATAAGTGACAAGCCACACTATGGACCTGAATATTAAGGAAATGGAGGGGCACAACAAAAACGAACACGCGCAGGATGAGGGCAATGCCATGCACTGAGGTTACATTTGCAGTAATCCTGTCCAGACGTCTGGTTCCAAGTGGGTGTCTTGCAGTGTCCGGGGTGGTGGGTGTGACAGTAGTTGACACAGGGATCCCAGCAGTGGTGGTGGTCACTCTTCTGCACCTTGACTGATGGCATCCAGCAGAGCAGAAATCACCATAGGCAGGAAGAAGAAATGAAAGAAAGAAAAGGTAAGCCAGGAGATTGTAGAAAAGAGCCTTATACTGACTCTGAACAAGTCAGGACCCAACCACAGTGTGTCAAGCATCAGCAGCAAAAACACAACCCACGTAACCTCATGACACTTGATGCAAAGTGGCAGAAATCCACCCCTTTCCCACAAAAAACTCCGCATCCTGTGCCAGCAGCCTGACTCAGCCATGCCAGCAGCGCATATGTCATTACTATTTGCAGTCTGTTGTGCGACATGCAGAAGCTCCATCCAGCCATGAGTGTCCTGCAGAGGCCATGAGCAGTCTCCAACAGCACCAGGGAAGCCTCCTTGTGCTGTTTCCCACCTTGCTGCCAGAGCTGCCCTCCCTGTGACAAGGCTCAGTGTCTTCCCCACGTGCCAAGGACCACTGTGAGCACTTTGCTTGGCTTCAGCGTTTGGTTGTTTTGCGGCTGCTCTTGCACAGGAATGCACACATGGATGAAAGAGAGGAGTAGCAGAGAGCCACCTCCAGCTCATCACAACAAAAGGGGGTTTATACACCGCTGCTTAAAGCCAATTAAGGATGCCACCAGCACAGAAAAAGATGCCAGTGCTGTGGCAAACAGCAAATGAAAGCATAGCACCAACATGGCAGAGCCTGTTCAAGGGCACACCGCTTTCAACCCTAACCCCAGCACATGCTGACAGAATCTGTTGCAGTGTGACATCCATCCTCTGGAAACCCTCTGTCCAGGAACTGCAGCTCTGCAACACCAAGTCAGGATGCCACAAGTCTCTTCTGAAGTGCCTCAAACAGTCCCCAGGTACAGGTCCCTCATCTGTTCTCACTGACACTCCTTTTTCCCCTGGGCAGCACAGCGTCAGTTTGGTTTTTCTTGCCCAACACCAGGTGTTCTGTCCTGAATCTCTGCACCATGCTGCCTGGATCTCTTTTCTTCCAAGAGGAATTTCTGGCTAACAAGCAAGACTTCAAGCTGTTTTATTCAGCTAAGCATGGAGAGCATCCCACAGCAGAGCATCATTGCAGCCACACGTTATCCCAGGGTCCTTAATCTCGCAGCCACTTGCACTGACTGGCAAGCACCTTCCCAGGATGACATCTCCTCCTGCGTCTGGGTCCTCTCAGGAGGCAGAAATGCCACCAGCACTGGCACTACCAGAACCTTCTGAGGGTGCAAACCTGGGAGAGGGACTTATTTTATTTACTGAGTCCACCCAGACATCTCCTCTAAAGGTCATCTGTTAGTGCCTTGAACAGCAGAAATCTATTTTCTGGGTGTGCATCACAGGCATCAAATCATTTAGGTCAGATTTTCCAGACAATATAGTGATTATATTTAGTCTTTGCTAAACATTTAGTGAGTTTAGCACTTAGTCTATCAAGCTTTTAAAAATACACTTCCAGCTCTGGGGTTTCTATTTTGTGTATTTTCAAAAGTAAATTTGGAGCCAGGCAGCTTTTAAAAAGCAACAATCAAATTAGCTATATCTAGACAAAAAGAAAAGTTCTTAATAACATTAAACACTTTGAACATGAGGGACAGAGCTTATAGGCATATATACAAAAAAATTTAATCCACTTATAACAACTAAAACTCTCCCATTTGTCTATTAATTGTTATCTTGCATCTGACAACAGAAAAAAATGTGCCTTTGAAACTCAGCTGTCAGTGAATTGGGGAAGAGAAGGCATTTTGGACAATTCTGTGAAAAAACCCCTACAACAGCCTTTCCCAATCTTTCACATTTATCCCTGCCTGAGGAAACCCATCCATTCCAGCACTGCTTCTGGGCACCATCTGCTCCCATTGATCCTGTGAGCAGGGCATAATCTTCCCACAAACACTCCAAGTGTCCCCAGAACCACAGGGAAAGCCAACTCAGTTTGACAAATCCCATGCTTCAGCATTAGGCCATATTTTTGCATGGCCACTGCAGCTTCAGATCCCTCTCTCCACTTCCTCCAACCAGATGTTGATTGCACAAGAAGCCACTTTAAAAAAAATATAATGACAAACACCATGCAGACACAGGCTGAAAGGACTCAGTAATGCAAGTGCTGAACAGGGATGGATCTACATCATCTCCTCTCCTCAGCTTCTTTCCCTGGGCTCCATTCTCTTGCCAACCACAAGAGTTCGTTTTTGCGGGGTCCATGTTTCTTCACTATCCCCGTTTGCTAAACTCAGAAAGAGCAGCCTGTGGAGCTGGCACAGCATCTTTCCTTATGATCCCTCATGTGTTAGAGATTTTAATCAAAAATGGGAATAATTGTTACATCCCATGAGTTTTCATACTCATGTGTTGCAATTATTGTCCCAAGTTTGTGTTCTGCATTTCCATCACAGCAAACTGATCTGTGTATGGGTGTTTGGGTAAACAGGCTCTGATCACACCGAGCTGTCCTTCCACAGAACCTCCTTCTCCTGAGCAGCTGCTCAGTACACATATTCTCCAAGGAAATTAGGAACAGGGCACTAATGGAAGGAGGAGAATAGTGCATTTTAACAGCCATTGAAAAAGGATTATAGCTTCCCATTTTTTCTTGGGCAGAAAGGTCAAGTCATCCATTCCCTTTGTTAAACTCTTTCACTTCTGCACAAATTGGACAGGACACGTAAGGGATTTACTTCTAGATGTGGAGATGTTTTTAGGTTTTAGGTTTCACTGTATCAGTTTAAGGAAGACTATAAGATACTTTCCTCCTTTCCCCAAACTGCCTTAGAAGAGAATGGAAAGAGAAGCTGTGCCAAGGGCTACTGTGCACCAATATTATTAAAATGCATGTCCCTGAGAGACAAGTGATTGAAAATGGTGGAAAAAGGGACTGGTACTGAACAGTCACACCCAAAACACTTGAATTACAAGACTGCCAGTACAGACTGTAACAAAACTACAGGCAAGAGCTGCAACAAATATACTAATACTGAGGCCATGGTCACAATGAAATTTATAGGAGACCCCGAGACAGCTTCTCATGTGGAGGAAGGAACTAAAGGTGGGCAACAAGAATGCTCACCAGGGTGAATTCCTAATGACATTTTACAGGCATTTTGGGCTTGTTCTTACTAGAGTCAGAATTTACTTCCTCAGTATTTCTTTTGTGTGGGTGGTGGAAACCAGCAGCTACAGATGGATTCACTCTACCCCTGGCTGCCCAGACACAGCTGCCTCTCAAGCAGGCTGGTCTGAAAGATGAGCACTTACATTCCAGCTTTGGAAGTCCATCAGGACCCTGTCCATCTACTGAACACATCCTTTACAAAGCCTTACCAGGCATCAGCAAATAAAAACAGAGCTTGGAAATACATTTGCCAGCAGCAAGGTTGTTTTCCCCCTCTCCATTAAAGTCTCTTATCTAAGGCACTAAAGAAGTGGCTTGCACAGCACTCAGCACTGCAAAACCCTGGGATTCCCATCTCCAATTTCTCCATTCAAGCACAGATGTTCAGATGTTGCCTCTTTTTCCTATTCACATCCTTGAAGAACGTAATCTAATCACATACATTTTATCAAAACATCCATTTTTTCCTTTTACAGGTGTCTCTCTTAGGAATCTGTTGCCAGCATTGAAAAGCAAGAACCCCTTGTAGGGACCTAAAGTGAGTTTTGAGGGTGATCAGCAGTGTGGGCACAGAAGACACACCTGTTTCTGGAGGCTTCAAAGGCAGCCTGCTTTGGTGAACAGGTAATATCTCTAGCTTGACATTTTCAGAAGTGGCAGCTAAAAGCTGAGTTGCCTCTAATAAGGAGCAGTGCTCTGTGCTCGTGCCATCAATGGAGAGAATGTGGTCACCAACGTGCAATGCACCGCATCTGGAAAGGAAACAGCAGGAGAGGTAATTACACACATGGCCAAAACCCATCCTTGCAGTCAGGAGCACACACACAAAATTCAGCTGTGAATTAGTGTGCAAATTCTTGTTAATTTCTTTGCACATATAATTTTTTTTTAATTCCAATTTGAACCTTAGGTTCAAGTGTTACCCAAAATACCAGCTAATATGGTTGTCATGGTTTGACACTGGCCAAACACCGGGCACCCACAACAGCCACTCACTCACACTCCCCTGCCACAGCTGGGCAGAGGGGAGAAAAAAATTAAACAAAGGGTTCATGAGTTGAGATAAGGACTGGGAGAAAACACTCCAAGGGCAAAACAGGCTCAGCTTAAAGGTACAAAGTGAATTTATTACTAACAAAATCAGAGGAGGATAATGAGAAGTAACACAAGCTCTTAAAAATACCTTTTCTTCTCCCAACCCCTTCCTCCTTCCCACCGACAGTGCAGGGAGACAGGGCATGGGGGTTTGGCCAGTTCATCACCCAAGGTTTTCTTCCACTGCTCAGGGAGGGGAGTCCTTCCCCTGTGAGACTGTGGGGTCCCTCCCACAGCAGACAGTTCCCTGTGAACTTCTCCAGCGTGGCTCCAAATCCCACGAGCAGCAGTCCTCCCCAAACTGCTGAAACGTGAGTCCCTCCCACGGGCACACAGTCCTCCCAGAACTGCTGCGGTGTGGGTCACTCTTCACAGGGTGCAGTCCTCCAAGGCCAGGCTGCTCCAGCCTGGAAGCAGGGGCCCCCTCTCTCCACTGGGTCTCCCACTGGATCACAGCCTGCTCCAGGCATCCACCTGCTCTGGCACAGGCACCTCCCCCACGGGCTGTGGATGGATCTCTGCATCCCCCGTGGATCCCCACGGGCTGTGGATGGATCTCTGCATCCCCCATGGATTTCCACGGGCTGTGGATGGATCTCTGCATCCCCAATGGATCCCCATGGGTTGTGGATGGATCTCTGCATCACCTGTGGATCCCCATGGGCTGTGGGTGGATCTCTGCATCCCCCATGAATCCCCATGGGCTGTGGATGGATCTCTGCATCCCCCATGGATCCCCAGGGGCTGTGGATGGATCTCTGCATCCCCCATGGATCCCCACGGGCTGTGGATGGATCTCTGCATCCCCCATGGATCCCCACGGGCTGTGGATGGATCTCTGCATCCCCCGTGGCTCCCCATGGGCTGTGGATGGATCTCTGCATCCCCAATGGATCCCCATGGGCTGTGGATGGATCTCTGCATCCCCCATGGATCCCCATGGGCTGCAAGGGCACAGCTGCTTCACCATGGTCCTCACCACGGCCTGCAGAGGAGTTTCGTCTCTGGCACCTGGAGCACCTCCTGCCCCTCCTTCTCCACTGACCTTGGTGTCTCCATGTTGTTCCCCTCACATGCTCTCACCTCCTCCTCTTCTCTCGCTAGGAAAGAACTATGCCCCCACTTTGTTTTGATTTTCTTCTTAGATCTCTTATCACAGGGGCATTCCCATCATCTCTAACTGGCCCAGCTTTGGCCAGCAGCATGTCCATCTTCAGAGCCATCAGGGATTGGCTCTGCCAGACAGGTGGAAGCTTCCAGCAGCTTCTCACAGAAGCCACCTCTGTGGCCCCCCCAACTACAAAAAACCAGGCCATGCAAAACCAACACATTCATGTCTGAGTCAGTGCTGTTAGTGGCTTGGCAAAAAGTCTTTTAGGTTTGTAAGAGTGCCCCTTCATAGTCAGTCTGGATGGCTGAGGGCTCACCCAGCAGTGTAGTTAAGTCCTGGGAGGCAGGAGTTCAGCTCAGCAACACGACTGAACACAGCTAGTGCTGCACAGCAGCCTGTCAGTGCATCTCCAGGTTAAGGGTTTCCTGCCTTGTCCATTAGGAAAAGGCTCCAGCCAGAAGTTTCCATGACAGGCTTTAGCCATTTCACAGCTCCAGGGCAGTCAGGCCTGAGGTTTTTAAAGCTCAGCTTTCACAGGCACTGAGCTACATTCATTCCTGGTGAGGAGTGTCCACTGCTCGTGGGTCAGATATTTTTAGCAAAAACAGTGCTAAGAACATGTAGACATGAAGATTTCAAGGCAAGACCGGGAAGAATGGTTTATAACCAACAAGGGGATGAAAAAGCAGCAGAGAAGGGAAAAGCAGAACTAGGAGCAGCCTGTTCAGATCTGTACCTGTCCACCACGCTGGCTGGCTTGATCTTGTCGATGACAATGACCTGCTTATTCCGGTGCATGGCTGTGGTCAGTGTGATTCCCAGCGTAGACCCTGGAGTCTTTGCTATTTCAACTAGTAAAGGACCAGAAGCATTTGCTACAGTATCTGCAAAACAAGAGAGCACCTGAAGACACTTGTCATACAGCCTTTTCCATCTCTAAATGCAGGGGTTGGCCAACAGTGCTGACTCACCATGTGAAGCAGCAAACCTTTAGCTTGGACATCCTACAGTCCTGTGTCATGTGGTGACTTAACAAAAAAGATCACTCAAGAAGCAAAATTGCCTCTGCACAAAATCTACATGATAATGAAGAGTATTACAACAATTCACTCATGGAAAGAACTCTCCTCTCTCTTTACTTTGGGTTAAATAGCAATATTGAGGAACAGATTGCTCAAAGGCTCTGCAACAGTCACACCAATGGTATTACAAGCACAAAAAAGGAAGATCATAAGGACATCGCTGCTACAGGCTTTTTCCCAAACAAACCAAAAAGAAAAGGCACAAAAATACAGGATCCCACTTTCTGAAGTACTCAGAAGTCTCGTGGCTGATGACAAGCCAGTCAACTCCTCTGTGCTTCAGCACCAGCTTCACTATACCACCTCAACTGCTTGTTTGAGCTCCTCCAGTGTGACAGTGGGAGCAGACACAGCACTGCCAACCCCCTGCTCCCAACAGCCTCCTCTCCCATCAGACAATACAGGGTCAACTCATTTTTAAAAGATGCATCTCTGCAATAAGCTTAACAGATGCTGTAAGTGAGACTATGAAACTCCTACGAAATTGCACCTGTTAGCATAAGCCTGCACAAAACCATCCATCTCTTCTGAGGAAGGGGGAGGACAAAGAAACCCTGATTAGACAGAAACTCCCTGCAGCTCTGTTACACATATTTTCTTCCAGATGACCTAAAGCCATCACAAAGAAGTGGAATTTGCAAACGTGTTATCGCCATCAGACATCCAATAACCAGCACCCCCATGTGTAGGTGACACCCCCCATGAAAGCACTCATGAAGACCCAGCCATCCACTTCGAAGGAAAGGCCAGCAGAGCCCTCTGAGCACCTGATGCCTCCTCAGCCCTTAATTATTCATAGTAAGGTTTTTCCCTTCCAAAGACATGCTCCACTAAAAATGCTGATGCTACTTGGCTCCAAACCTGATGCATGGCTCATTCTTGCTCTCTAATAAACGGGAGCATTAATGCAGATCTGGGAAGCTAAGCTGCAGCAAGGTCTTTTCTGAGATTTGTTGAAGATGCTGAGTCTCTGGAGACAGAAATTTACCTTGGAAATTCCCCTTGGGGATCAGCCAAGAGATGTTCAGGCTCTGGTCTACTCACAGTGCCATTTTTCACAGGGGAGGAAGGAAGAGGAATGAGCCATGTTAAAGGTTATGCAGGCTGCACATAAAACACTGTTTATTCTCTGATGAAAAGGACCACTGGGGAGATCTGCAGGCCCTGGTAAAAAGCACAGCCCCAGTTTAATCAAAAGATACACAAAGCACCCAGCTAAAGCCTGCAGAAGGTGCACTTAAGCCTTTGTTAGCAAAGGAAGCACCAAGAGACTGAGGATCTCTTCCAACAGCAAACACCAGGTATGTGTTAGTTTTGCAGCCTGTGTATGCCCAGCACACATCCACTGAAGAGGGACATGGATTTATATCCCTCCAGCTGAAGGGAAGAAGATAAGGAAAATAAAATTGTGAGAAGAGCTTCCTGGAGCATCGGACCTTTCTTTGCAAGGAAAATACCTACTCCTCTCCAGTTTACCCAGCATCCAAGCCTCTCAGCTTTGCCAGGTGCTTCCCAGGATGGTCTCAGCATGATGGAGAGAAGAACGAGCCTCAGGAGCTCAGGGCTGGGGTTGTTAGTAGGACCGTAGGAAACCACAGTCCCACCTCCAGCCCATGGTCACTCTCCTGCCACACACAGCATGGGCCACCTCACCGTCCCTTTGAATTCTCATCTCCATCACAGACAAGAATTGCTCCAAATCCATTTTACAGAGGCATTTATTGACAAAATACCAGCCAAGCCTCTATTAATTATTCTAGGGGAAGACTTGGCTCAAATCAAAGGTCAGGAGTCAGCAATCCAGCAATATTTGTGAGGTGTGATTAATATGGAGCTGTTACACTCAAGCTAATTTTAAAAGAAAAATGGAAGGGACAGAGCAGGCCATGCAATAACTTCACTGTAAGGAGTCAATTGGCATTGTTGTACTGGCACCAGGAGGTGTTTCTGCAGCATCATGCACAGCTACAACCTCCCAGGAGGACACAAAGGGCTGTGCAACACCTGCTCACACCCATACACTTGCACGGTACTCAGCACTATTGTGAGGGATACAAGGGAAACAGAGCCTGCTCCAGGTTCTCACTCACCCCAGTACAGAAGATATGGGAGAGGTGATCACCCCACCACTCAAAACTGGGGGTTGGCAGGTGTTTTCTAGAAGAGCTTTCTCTCAACAGCTTCTTTTTAAGGAAATACTGTGGGGGGTTTTCCTTCTTGTACTAGGTTTCTGAGCCTCATTTGGCTTTGCTCACCTCTCTAAGGAGGAATGGCTCTTGTACCCAGCCTGGAAAGTGCAATTGCTTGGGGAATAAGTGAAGTGCAATGGTAGGGATGAATTTTTCCTGATGTAATGCACTTTGAGAGAGAGGAAGGAATAGAAAATGAGAAGGGAAAGGGGAAAGGAGAAAGGGGGAAAAGGGAAAGGGAAAGGGAAAGGGAAAGGGAAAGGGAAAGGGAAAGGGAAAGGGAAAGGGAAAGGGAAAGGGAAAGGGAAAGGAAAAGGAAAAGGAAAAGGGAAAGGAAAAGGGAAAGGAAAAGGGAAAGGAAAAGGGAAAGGGGCCTCCCTTGCAAATGCAAACAAAATGAACCAAAAGCTCCTAGAAGAACCACAGTGGGGAGCTACCCCCTTCCTAACACAGCCCAGCAGCTCTTGTCCCCAGCTCCACAAGCACATGGAGGCACTCGACTTCCTGGGCCCCTCTTCAGGCTCCAGCCCTGCCACTACTCAGCAAACACTGACAAGTCACCCACTTGTGGGACACCACCAGCCCTCCACTCCACAGCAGGAGAGCTCCACAGGCTTAAAATACTTCAGCCTAAAAGGGAGTGGGTGGAGGGGGAGCCAGGAGAAGGGAGAGGAGGAAAAGGACACAGCAAATCACTTTGCTCATCCATCATCTCTGGCAGAGACCTTCCCCTCTTCATGAGTCAACCCGAAAGGCTTGTAGCCCAGATCCTTGGTACATGGCACACACAGATTATTTCCAAAGTAACTATTCAAATACCATTTTCTGGCTGATTTGTTTATTTGTGGTGATTTTTTTTTTAATTTTTTCCATTCTTCCCCATTTTTTAAAAAGCCCATAAGATAAGGTGCAGCCATGGGAAAGCATCTGTTCATTTCAAAGTTTATCTGGTGTCAGCAAAAGGCAGAGATTTTCCCAATGCCCCAGGAAGGTGCATGCCCAGTTGGAACTCATTTTAAATGGAAATAGCAGATTAATTTAATTCCTTCAGTGGCCTTGAGAAATCTCAGCCAACCTGACAAAAAGCCTACCGTGGTCCCATCCTACACCAGCCTGCCTGGTGAAATGGGGGATGCTCGGTGGCGATGGCAGGCAGCTGCCATATCCCTCACACCAAGAGCAGGGCTGGCCCCATGCAGATCATCCTCAGTGCACAATTTTGGCTGGAAAACCACAGAGACAGCTGAGGAATGCCATGATTCAACGCTCCCCTGCAGCAACCTTGGTCTCTCACCAACAACAGATGCAGAGAAACAACTTTCCCTCCTCAAGGGTCAGCCCACACCACCCCAGCACATACAGCTGCAGCAGAGAGTGAGCACCATGTAAAAACCTCTCTTTTCCCTGAGGATGAGCAGGACAAGCACCTTGGTGGTGTCCCCAGCCCCTTTCACCACATTTTCAAAACGGGAATTAAGAGTTCTTCCTTTAGGCTGAAAATATCCCCAGACCTCTTTCAGCACGTGCTCTTCCCTTCCCTCATCATCTTCTAGGGGCTGATAAAGAGAATGGCTGTAATAGTTGTGAACTAGGGATGATGTACTCATCTCCCACTGCAATTACTAGCTGCTGCCTGCAGTGATTGTTGTAAGCTACATGTTCTGTATCATCTTGCCTTAAAAGAAAGCAGGACAAATACCTTCCCTTACAGGGTTGCAGAGAGCACTCTCTAGGCAGAAATCATCTAAGAAAGGGGTGGGTTTTACATTTTTGGGAAGTATCTAGTTCTGGTCCACAGGTTAGCAACACAAGATGGAGAGTCACCGCATAAAACCCTGCTATCCCTCCACGTTCACTCAACCCTCACAGTTTTAGGTGGGAGAGTTACTCAAGAAGAAACACCAAGATACCAAAACACCTTCATGGCTATTTTTGCAGCAAGTCAGGTTTTAAAACAATCAGCTTTCTGCAACACAGACATTGTGGACTGCACAAAAAATAACCCCCCCCCCAAAGACCCATTTCCCATGCACAATTAATTGTTTACTATTGGTCAGACTTGACAGCTCCGAGCAAAATCCCTCCTTACCTCCACCTGTTCCCCTCCCTGGAGCAGCCTGTGAGGAGAGGAATGGACATCCCTTACTGCCCAGTTACCCCAAAAAAACACAGAAAGGTAGAAAATAGGTTTGGGGTAGTTTGCGTTTCCCATTTAAGTGCTTCCTCTTTATCATGAGCAGCAGCTTTCAAAGAGAAGCTGCTCCTGTGGTGTGGCAGAAGCCAGGCAGTGTGCAGGCAACCACCGAGGCATCAGCTTTTCCTTCCAGCTCTTCCATGGAGAGCGTGTCTGTGTAGCACACACTGCCCAGCTCTGGCAGCCAGTCCCCCAGGGGACAGCCACTATGTCCATGCTTGAGGAGCTTCTACCAAAAGGAAGGGGAAAGCTTGTGGAGAGTCAACAGGCAGCAGGAAGGCCTCATGGCTGTCACAAGGAGCTCTCTTATCCTGGTGCATGGGTGAGTTCTGGTGTTGTCAGCTCTCTTTCCTCAGGGGTGATGTGGTATCAAACTCAGCTTGAGACTCTTTTTATTTTCCTCCACACTGACAAATCAGAAAACAACTTGATATCACAGACTCCTATTCCTCACTGGATCCTAGGCTCAGGCATGCTGGACTGGTTTGTGAGATTTGTGGAAAAGACTCCAACCTAGTCCAGCTCATGGCTCCAGGAGAGGCAGAAACCCCTCTGGAGATGTACATGAAACATCACAATCTAATACACAGCTCAGTGAGCTTCCAGAACCAACACAGCTTCGAACTCTGTGGTAACCTTAAACTCATTAACAACTGTCCCTGCAGTAACAGCTGTGTGTCACAAAGGCAGCTCAAAACGAATTTACAGTAGCTAATAATAAATGCTTTCCCAGGGCTTGAAACTTAAAATCAAATGAAAAAAAAAACCAACAACAACCACCACCAACCCATCAAACTTCATATCTACTGTGTAAAATGCTTTTTTGAAATACTCATCCTCTGCCCTCCAGTAAATTTTGTCTTATTTGGGGTCAAGCATTTGATCACCCCTCATTTATTTCAGAAGCAGATCTGAAGTAACATTTCTAAGAAAGAGAAGAGCTCCAGAATTAAACAGGGTCAAAATTCAGAACCAAAGCCACAGCAAGTCTCTGCCTGCATGCAGCTCACTCCTCTGCACACATTTAATAGTGCTATTTGCAGTGCTGGCAGAGCGCTCCAGCCCCGTTTAACTCTGACTTCTCCTGTGCCCTCTCTGCCTACATTAGAAAATCCCCTTTTGCCCTCTCCTCTAAAGCCACTCGTCATTCCTATCAAGACACACCACTGCATAAGGGCATTTCAAATGCATTTAACTTAGCCAGCTTTGAACTTTACCCCCTACATCCATGCTGGCAGCACACTGCTCAGCAATTTTTCCACTGAAACTGAGTATCCCAATTACTGTCTGTAGTCTCACATACTTTCCAGGCAGTCAGAGAAAAGAATGTTATCACAACCATCTTGTCCTTACCCATGATGGTCACATCATACTCGATCTGGAAAAGTGCCTCCTGGCTGCACTGCCGCAGGATGTTGAGGGCATCAGCATGGGTCATGCTGTGCAGAGGAATCCCATCCACACTCAGCAGCCTGTCCCCAATTTTCAAGGAGCCTTCCCTGTAAGAAGCCACAGGCAATTATTTTTTTAATATATATTTATTTATTTATACTTAAGTAATCTATATATCTTTATATAAATATCTATATTTATATAGACAAATTTGCTATTTATCTATAGTAGCTACATATAAATATATAAGCATATATTATTTGTGTGCGTACACACATGTACACGTGTGTGTATGTATATATGCACACATATTAAGAAGTCAATTACTCTCATCCCATAGGATGAAAGAACACTCCTCGGACAATAGTCTGGGTTATTTATAGTACCAGGTCCATCACATTAAATTATCAGCATGAGAGTAGATAGACTGGCTCCTGCTTTCTAGCACAGCATCAGCGATTCAGCTGCACAGGGCTAATGCAGGGGCTGCCTCTGCAAGAGCAGTTTCTGCCTTTAACTACATCATCTGTGCTGGGCTGGCCTGTGAGCACCGTGTCCACCCTCCCCACACTGCACAGGTGCCACAGCACTGCTGCCATTCCACACCACCAGCGTGAGAAGCCTCGGGCAGGCACCAGCAGGAGGACAGGCCGGACACACATCCAGGAGCATGGGGACAGCTGCTGGCCTGTCCTGTGAAGGCAGATGTGGAGGTGTTACATGAGCAGTACCTGTCTGCGGGGCCGCCCGGCCTCACGTAGGTGAGCACCAATGGCCTGGACTTGTGCCAGTCTTCATGGGCTCCCCCTGTAATCAAACCAGGAAAGCCGTAAGTCACTGGGGGTTTGAAAGTCCGAGTGAGAGCACTGAGAAGGAGACATTTATCATGGAACAGCTGACACAGGCTGCCAGCTAAATGACTGCCCGGGATTAGGCAGCCGGCAGTCCTTAGAGGCAGCAGGGGATCCTCTCCAGGACACACTTTTGCTGCTTAGCTGAGCTTTTTGTCATTCACCTTCTTACTTTTCCCACTTTGCACCTCTGCTTCTGCTTTTATCTGGAGAAACTACTAACCTCTCAGCACAAAGCCAAAGCTGTTGCCTTCCTTGTAGAGGGACACTTCAATGGTCTTGGGAATAATGCCAGCACTGCTTTCTGGCACTAAAGGAAGAGAAAAAGACCCAGTTACCCCAGATAAATCCTTTCCAACCACAGTGCAAAATAATACCAAAACTCATCCAGATAACACCATAATGAAAGTCCAGCCCAAAACCTGTTTGGAAGCAAAAAGAGCCCAACCCAGACACGTGAACTTTTATCAGAGCCAACCGTCAAGTTTTAGGATGATTTCACCAGCTCAGTGTTGTGCATCTCCCCTCAAATTTGTCTTGGTTAATACACTGACATTCAAGTAAAACCATCTCATTTATCAACTGGCTTTAATGCATTCAGCTTTCCTCAAAAGTTTCTGCTACAGATGGAAACTTATTAAAAAAAACAGCAGCAGCATAAGGAATCAAGTCACTAGCTGACCTTAAAGAAAATGAAAATCCCAAATCCTCAATGCATAAAGTTGGGTTTTTTCCCTTACCTCTCATATTTTGGATTTAAAAAAAGATTAAGTGAATCCTTTAAACTGATCCTCGGGGCAATTCAGTAATTTTATGTTAAATACACAGTACTATTTGTACAAAATACCAAATGTACAAAGTAAAGAGAAAAAGAAAGAAATTGTTTTCCATCTCTTGACGTGCCCTACTATTTAATGATTTATTGCACTACTGCAACGAATATGGGACCATTTCCCAGTCTTCTCCACCCAGAACTGCACGTGACATTTCAGCCTGGTCCACTCTGAAAACTCCTAATTTTCAAACCAAGTGCCATGAATGGCCACAAGGATAAGCAGGGAAAAAAGACCAAGAACTTGACTTGGAGCTGAAGGCTGCCCTAGGTACATCCACACTGCCATTTCCCTTGGCTCAGGAGGGGGGTTTTGAAGCAAATCTCCCTACTGTCCTCACTGACCACGTTCATCCTTACTGCCAAGCACCTGAGGGCTTGCAACCTGCACCCAAATTTGGCTTAGCCCAACCCTTAAACTAACCCAAAAGACATACAGTAGAGGCATGGTACTGCCCTGTAGGCAGGGAGCCCTGGGGACCAGCTACAGTGAGGCCAAATAAACCTCCAAACATTGTCCCCACTTTGCTCCTGCTGCTGTGCACAGACAGCTAACAGGGACACAGCCTAGAAATACTCCAGAAGGGAAGAGCTCAGGGCACAAGAAAGCTTCCAACTAAGGGGTGATACTCAAATACCAAGAAAAGGGTATAAAGCATCCACAAATGAGTTCAGAAGCCACTCAATTTCTGTCCCAAGCATCAAAGTACGAAGTGCTGCAACAGCCTTTCATAAGATCAGTGGGAGCTGGGAAACCTAAGCCAGTGTTAACACAGGGCTTCGTTTATTTATGAAAGAGATGAGACAACACAGTGGCCTGAAAACTAGACTTGGACTTGCAAGATCTCTTTCTAAGCAGGAAATTACAAAGTGGGGAGAAAAAGTCAAACCCACAAGCACAAACTATTGAATTGCACTGTATTTCTGCTCTTTGTCCAGGGAAAGACAGACAGAGAGAGAGAGAGGGGCAAGCACACACAGCAATAACAAACCCTCACTGCAGATAAAAGCCCGCAATGAATTGGAACCGGGCAATAACTGACAATTCCCTGTATTTTGCAGTGCTTCTTTGTTTGGATCATTCATAAACAGCCCCAATAATCTCACTGGAGGGAAGTCACTATCTCAGTGTACTTTTCCTGCTCATTCAAAGCTGAGGACATCTTGCATTGCTGCTATTGATTGAGCTGGCACCACTCCCTGGCTGGTAAATACAGTTTATCAGATTCCTGATAAGGAATATCACAGAGAATAAGGAATACCACAGAGAAAGGTTAAGAGTGGTCATCTCTAGGGAGCATGAGGACATGGAAGACTTGAGCCACAGCTGGCTTTACCAGAGGTGTATGCAAAAGCTCACTAAGATTTACAGCAGAACAGAGGGGGGAAATGGATACAGATTCATCTATTCCAGATTAGATTTTACTCTTTTTTGGGCTTTACACAGTCATTTCTGTATTCAATACTTTTCGTCCAAAGGCAGCAGCTACAATAAAGCTATGAAGTGTAAAATAGCTTCCTATCTGGGGCAAAATGTTTAGATTTCATTAGTTTTGTTTTTCCTGTCATCTTATTTTTAGTTGTTCTATTTCTTCTGCCCAATCATCCTCTAATTGATCTGGGTAAATGAATGAGTAATAACTGGGAAGATTGTATTCACAATGGAAAGACTATGATGAGAAACTGTATCGAGGAATTTGTTTTAACCAGAAACATCAATCATCAAAACAAATGAGGGCAAGAGCATATAGTCTCCCATGACAGGACACAAGCCCTGTGAGCTGGGCTTGCCATCTTTTTTCCAGGGCTGGAAAGCAGATTGCTTCCGTTTCCTTTCTAAAAACACGTAACACTTCAAAGAATCCTGAGAACTAACAGCACTTGCCACAGTTCAGAAAAGAGCATCTGGTAATACATGTTTAAGACTGAATTAAACCTCCCGTAGACACGCTCCAAAAGGGAAAAAGAGAAGCTGAAGCAGCATCAGGAGGCAGATTGGCCTGTGCTACCAAGTCACTCTGAGGCAAGACAGACCTAATCAGCCATCCCCTGCCAGTGTGCATGAACAGGCACCCACTGTGCTGGAAAAAGTGCTCTGCCCCGACTGCACACAGCTCTGCAGCCTCCACCGCCCGCACGAGCAGATGAAGGCAACGGCAAAACCCCCCTGGACACTGCCTTGGCCATGGCAGCTCTGCACGAGCAAGTCCATCTGCACCCCAGGACAAAAAGCAACCAAGAAAAGAGAGCAGCATTGTCCAAGAGGCACCCACCGGCTGGCGGGAGCTCGTACTCTACTTCCAGCACCACCCTCTCGCCCACGTTCTTCAGCAGGCTGATGATCTCATCATGCCGCAGCTTGGTCAGGTTAATGCCATTCACCGACTTGATGTAATCCCCCACGTTCAGCTGGTCACTCCTGCAAAGAAATAAAATAAAAAGCAGTGGTAGCACAAAGTCTCTGTGACTGGCACAGCTGGCAGGTAACTGTAGGGCTTTCTGAACAAGCCACCAACACTGGGCTGATCTCTGCTGTCTGATTGCATGTGTCTGCTATCAGAGGGAAGCACTAAAATTGAAGCCATCGATCTTTCCTGGTGGCAAGTGTTCAGATCTGTACATACAGCAACAATCGCAGTGTACGTGTTCACAACCTCTCTTTTGTTGCTCAGTTCCCATTCATGTAGAGCAATCAGTCAAAAAAAAGCACACCAGGAGCTGTCTGAAAAAAAATCCAGCAGGGAAAGAGAAAATATCTTTGCTTTTGCCCGTTTTCTGCAAAATTGTTCAATTACTCTTTCCTTTTTCCTGCTTCTTGAAGCCTTTCTTTGCCCATTGCTTTTCTGAGCCAATAATGTTACTTCTACACTCAGTATTCAGAACAGATACAATATTAAACCACTTAGCTTGATCAAGATGTATTGTACCATGCAGCTCTCCTGACAAGGCTGCCTAATTTCACAGAATTCCAAAAATCCCTACACAAAATTTCAGAGTGTAATTGCACAGAGCATAGGAAATAACTCAAAATAGAAGACGTTCTACTTCCCAGAGCAACAACTTTGCATTCTGGGGCACTTGAAAAAAGGGACTCGGGTGCCAACTACTTTAATTATAACTCTATTCATTCAGTAGCTGGAACATGCAACTATTCCTCTCCATTTCTGCTCTGCTCTCTGTACCTCATTTCCATTTCTCACCTTGCAGCCAGTCCTCCCGGCCTCAGATTGGAGACTCTTGGCTTTCCATCTTTGTCTGTGCCACCTGAAATGGTTAACCCAAGGGTGCTTCCTTCTTTCTTAATCAGCTCCACGATTGTGACCCCTCTGAACTCCTCTGAAAGATCGGGAATAAAGACAAACAACTCAGTGGAAGGCACATTCCTCTCAATCCCAAGGACATCCTTCTCCTACAGGTGGTAGGAAAGCAGATCTGGGATGATTCGTACAACTAGCACGGAGAAAAAGCCTCAGTTTATTTGAAGTTAAGTTGTAAAACAGAAGTGTGTCCTGGTAGACCCACAGCAATGACTGCATGCAGGTCTGGCAGGCAGGACCAAGGCAGAGGAGTAAGGGCTTATGAGAGTAAAACTTGTGTTTTGAGCTGCTGGAGGCAGTAGAAAAATTCAAAACCAGGGTAATGGGATCTCAGCAATGGTCCAGGGAGACCACCTCAGGAACTATGTTTGCTATAGAGTGGGGAGGTCATTAACAGAGCTATGTGAGCCAGTCACAGGTACACAGGAAGAGGATGCTGTGACCTGCAGTGGCTGCCTGGATGGACAGAACAGGGCGGACCTTAAAATACTGTGATTTAAAAAAATATCATGAGACATCAATATAGTTGGGAGATACAGAACAAAATGTGGAGTGGGGTGAGATCCTGCCATCGTCAGGGGTAGGAGGGGAGGCATGACCTTGATTCATTCACAGCACTTTGCTCACCCATCTGCACCTAGTCCAAGTCAAGCTCCCTACTACCAGCTCATCTACAGCTGGAATTGAAGGCATGAGTCACTTTTACACCATGATTTGTTCCACATGCACTGCCTGCCATCAGACACAGGTCCAGATTTGGGGATGCCTACCCCACACCTGCTGCACCAGTGCTGCTTCTCTGGGTGCTGCAGGCTGTGCACATTTTACCTTTTCTAGTCTAACACTCATCTCTGTCTAGCACCTACATATAAGCCCAACCTGGTACCAGTTTTGATCTCATCACAGATTATGTCTGGGTTTTACAAAAACAGGGTTCCTAAATTATTCCAGCTTCTGCATTGGGCATGGAAAGGGCAGTAAGTGAGCAGGAGAGTCAGCCCTGGCCTAAGGAAAAGACCAAGAGCTCTGAAGATTTGGCAAAAGGCAGCTCTGCAATACTGCACACAACAGACCTCACACTCTGCTCAAAGGGGGCTAGCCATGGGGCAAATAGGATGACTTCCACACCTTGCCAGAGCCTCCTCTCAGAAGCTTTTACACAATTTGTCTATAGCATTATCCATCCACCTCCACTGTCTCAGTGTACAGAAATCTTCCATGATTTTACAGGAGGAAACCAGTCACCCTCACACAGGACGCCCTTCTCCAAGGTTGTGCAGGAGAAGGTGGTGAGGCACTGGCAGCACACAACAAACAGCAGCCCCACAGATGTGGACAAAAAGCCCATGTTGCAAATGGCCCAGGAGTTTGTCTGACCAGCAAACCTCATCAGGCTTAAATTAGATGCTCTGTTTGGAGAGGGAACATTTGAAACCTCTTGCACACTGATTTTCAGAGCAAGGCAGGGCCCCTTAAACAGCATATTGACACAGAAGATCCATGCTGGTGCAGGGCCTCCTCCATCCATCCAAAACACAGGGTCCTTTGGCACTGTGGTGCCTCACCACCAGCACTTTGCTCCTGTCCAAAGCCACCAGGACACCAGAAATTGCAGCTCACTTAGAGTCCCGCCATGCACTACCTGTTTCGTAAAGCACTTCCAAGAATAATCTGTGCACTTGATTAATGTGAGTAGGGAACCTCTTTGCAATCTAACTCCAGTCTGGCAGGCGTTTAGGCACTGCTGGGCACCCATTTAATATGGCACTGGCAGCTCCTTGTAAAAATGTCAGCTCCATAATACTTCTGCTCTTTAAACTCAGTTTTGATCCCTTGCCAACTGCAGTAAGTTAATTTTCAATTCACCAACCCAGGAGCCCAGGGGCTGCCAAAAACTTGGGGGGCTCTCCACCGTGCTGGAAAGAACAACATCCGGCACCATCCTGCAAATTTCCTCTCAACTACAGACATAACTGATCAACACAGATGGTGCCACAAGGGGAGACTATTAGCTTTTCAACGGGGTTTAATTTTGATCCTTGATAAGTGTTTAAAATGAGAACTCCCAGAGTGCAATTACCCATTGTTATGGGTTCAAGGAGAAATCACTGCTCCAAGAAGGCAAGTCCCTGAGATCAATCAATCAAGGTCAGTCATAAGGGATTTTGACCTATGCTTCTCTAAATCTACTGCCACTGTCACAGACCCACACAATAAAAAAGTGAGCTGGTTAAGGAGGATCTGGTCCTTCAAGACATAGTCCTTAAGCACCATACATGAGCAGTCTTGGATTTCTTCTTGAAACTTGTCTATGAAGTCTATTTCTTCTTGAAACAAATCTATGATTGGATTGTGCATCCCAGGGCAGGAAGAGCACACCTGATTTTTTCCCTCCCCACTGAGATGCCTTGCACTGAGGTTGTTGGACACACTGGCTCTTGAGACCCTCTCCCCATCAGGGTTGCACTACAGTGGTAATGTCATACAGAATATCCCCTGAACAACTACTGAATGATGAAGCAATGGCAGAAGGGCCCCGCTTCCTCCCCATTACCTAGAACACACTAAACTAACCCTGTGACCGGGTCATTAGCAGCCAGAAGTCAAAATCAAGCCCCTGGCTTTCCTAGGAAGGAGATAAGTTGTCCAAGGCAGCCCATCCAGACCTGCTGGAGTGCTGCTGGCACAAGAAGCCCAGCACCAACAGAGGCAAATGAATTACACCACTTCTCCACTTCCCCTTCAGCCCCCAGGGTGTTTCTGCATGGGAAGGTTTATCTCACACAAAAATTTACTGTGACTGACTAAATATCAAAACAAACTCAGTCAGATGTGGGAAATACGAAGCTTGCCAGGCACTGCCAGTCTCCCTCCCTGCCTGATGAGCTCAGCTATGGCAGCGTTTCTTCCCTCTCTCCTTTGCTGCTGTTTTCTTCTTGTGAGTGTCAGTCCAGTCCAGCAATAAGCCCTTTCCCAGCTCCCTGTAACTACCATCAACAGCCTCGCACAAGACAGAGATTGTACCGGTAAGACACCACTCACTGAGACGAGTTACTACCATCCATTTCTGTCCTCCAGCAAAAGCCTTGCTGACAGATGCACCAAAATTAGTGTTTTGAGAGTTTTATTCCATTGTAGGGGCATACAGGTAAAGTATAATGGATGCCCCAATGTTTTGGAGCAGGAGGTGATCCCTCCTTTACCTGGGATGCTTTGCCTCCTGGAGACCAGGGCTGCGTCCATCCCACCAGAGTCCTTGCTCCCCTTTGAGTAAGGGCCATCGTCTGCAAGCAGAGCAAACATAGAAGATGAAATTAGTACCAAGAGCCACAAGCAACTAAACCAGAGCACTTTAAGAAGTTGTCCTGGTGTCACCAAAGTTGGGATGAGATCTGTATCACAGACTGCAGGCAAGAAAAAACATTACCAGCCCTGGCTTTGCACTGCAGCATGTGGGCTCTCACCTTGTAGAGACGGAAACAAGAATGCAGTAACGTTATCTGATTTATTCTTCTTGGAGCTAATCTGCTAGGAGAGAACAAAATTCCCTTACTCCTGTAATTATGTGGAACAGCTGAGAATAGAAAAAGCTGGGGCATTAGTCTCACAAGTTTCAAGCCTGTCATTATGCTTGTGAAGAAACTTACGGTCTTTGGAAATGGAGTTATGTATATCAGGACATTAACAAGGCACTAAATCACTATACTTGAGTGAAATTGCCTATTCTTATAGATCCCATTATTTCAAAGTCACATTTCCTGCTGCTGTTCCAGCCTCTGTGCAATACAGAGAGCACCTTCTTTTAAGTGATTAAAAGAAAAAAAAAGTCAGAGTGAAGAGAGAATGTCATTATACACTGTAAATACACTGTCCAGCATAAGCTGAAATTTAAAGCATCTAAATATCTTTGTATTCTTCCATTGGAAGACTGCTACAGAGTTATCACAGAGCTTATCTGCAGAGAAGGTAGCATGCTTCTACAGATCTCATTTCCATCCATCTAAAATGCCTATTTTTATGGCATTTGCTAAAAAGCTGGTACTTTTCCAATCAATAATTTCACGTAACCATGTACTACCAAATAATTCCCATTCTCAGTGACCACATTCTTGGATTTTTCAGTAGCTGTGAAGGTTTAGAAGTTGTACATGATAGTATAAATATAGGTTACTGAAAACTTTATCCATTTATTCCTGTGCACAGCCCTTAAGTAAATTACATTTAAGTTACAAAGAAGTTTTTGTCTCGCTCCATACAAAGTGAACAAAAATTTTAGTTGAGCCCCATTCAAGACAAGGGTCTGTAGAGAGAGGACTCAATCCCAATGTTCAGTTTGCTGGCAGTCCACTTTCCCCCTAAACAGAAAAATGATGGTGTAAATCTTAGTCTCTCTCACCTGGAGGTTTTTCCTAACATCCTGTTTTACCCTCTCTCTGTCACCCCATCCCTGGCAGAACTACAGAGTCAGGTAACAGGGACTGTTTGGGAGTATACAGCAAGGTGGCAATTCCCAGGGGAGCAGCAGGACAATGCCAATCCAACTGCTCCCTACCCACATTCCCAACAGCTACAACCACCCTTTATTGCTTTCCCACATGCAGCAGCACATTAGAAGGGGAGCCCTAAAGCTCAGGATATGCAGCACAAGGCTCATTTTTCAACACTGGAGGAAATTGTGCAAAAGGCACCGGCAACACACCCTGGACCATCCAGGGCTGGAGCTTCTCACTGGCACTGGAGCACCAGTGTGCCTTTGGTCCCACAAGACACTGTGGAGGGTGAGGACCACCCCAGTATGCAGCTGCCTTCCACATGAGAGCACTGCTGCCAGCTCTGCTCCAGGTACCGTGCTCAAGGCAGCGACGTTCTGCTGTGGATGGGATCCCTGCGTTCCTGGGAAACCACACAAGATGGTTCAAAGCCAACTCCATAATGTGCTGGCAAACTAAAGCACTGAACCATCTGTTTCACATAAACACACCGCCCCAGACCAGACAGTCACCAGCACCCTTCTGTGCTTCATTTTCCCATCACAACCCCGATCAATGTTGATAGGAAACCCCAGTTCTCTACTGGTTACCCTCCCTACCCCAACAGCTGTTGGTAAGCATGCCTTGGCTTCCCTTTGAGCAATAAGCCAGGTTGCCTGTGCATTAACAACAGCTTCCAGCAGCAGCCAAGTGGCCAAGAGCAGTAGTGACCCGAGCTACAGGCCCTGCCAGCAATTAGCAACACCCCCCCTGCCCCGTCCCACTGCTCCTGACAGCCACGTCAGCCTGCAGATAATCAGCACCACAGCTCCCCTTGTCCTATTGCTCCTCCATTCCAAACCCAGTTGATTATGTGAAAAATGTTTGGTTTTTTCCCCTCATTATCTGGCTAAAGTGTTTGAACAGGAAAGGAGGCTGCCACACGCCGCCTCCTGAAATGGGAACTGGCATTTGCTCACAGGACCATCCCCGCCACACGCGGCTCTTTGTTCATTTGCAGCCCATTTCCTGCTCTGCCACTCAAACTGCTAATAATGGAGTCACTTTTTTATTAATATTTTGTTTGTTTGTTTGTGCAAGGGGTTGCGTTGGTTTTTTTAAAAAGGAGCTCCTTCTCTTTGTGCTCTCAGTTATTTCTTCTGCCTAGCACAGCAACAGTTTGGCAGTGAGGCTGGTAACCAGCCTGACTGCTCAGTCGGCCCGAATCACAGCGCCAACCCAAGCAGTGAAAAGCCATGAACCTCTCTTCTCCTTAAAATTGCGAAAATAACTCTCCGTTTTTAATCCTGTGCAGGTTCTTTGTGCAAAGAATCTGTGCTGGAGCTATTAGAGCTGTATTTTTCAAGCTTTTTCTCTCACACCAAGAGGGCCAGAAATTGAGGGTTTTCAAGCAGCGATGGTAATGCTGGCTCTAGACCTTTCAGAAAAGCTCACCAAGTACATACAACCCTCAATAAAACTGAGATTGCAACACTTTCTATATATTGATCCCATGGGAATCTGTGACAACATTAAAGTTCCTGTAACTCTTTAACAATAGTTTTTACTATTTACATTCCTTACTAACACCAGAGAGAGGAGTTCTAAGTCCCTACACCTTCACACAGAGCTCTGAACTCTCCTCCCCTGCAGAAACAGTGCAGAACAGTGATACATGTCTTGTACAGTGAAAATGAAGAAGAGATAATCCCCATCTCATTCCTTCAAAAACAAACTGGACAGATGAAAGAGCAGGGAGAATCTCCATGCTTTAGCTGGGGGGCAGGAAGAAAAGAAGGTCCACTACCCTGCAAGCACAGGCACCAGGATGTCCTGACATCAGTTAGGTGCCAAGCCCAACTCTAGTAAAATGGGGAAAAAAAGGCTTCCTTGGAAAGAGCACTGATTTAGGAGTTCATTATCCCTGCCTGAGGGGAAGGGAAAAGGAAGGTTTGGGGTTTAGAAGAGCTATTAGTCTATGTTATTAGCAGAGATCACCTCTTAATGAAAATGAGCATTGGCTAAATCAGACTCTGTGACAATTAGGCTGCTGTCTGCAAGTTGTTCAGATTTCTGGATCTCTTTAAGACAGTTCCTGCAGAGAAAGTGCATTAATCTTATGGGAAGACCAAGAGGTAAAACCTTCCATTTGTTTAATGGAAAAAAGACGGTTGGAGACAGTTATTTTGCTACAGGGTAATTGCATTCCTTGTTTAGAGAAATGAATACCAAACCAGCATTAAGAACCATAAGCTGTTCACGCTAAGGCAAGCCGGTATTTTTTGCTACAATAAAAGCATGAGGCTGGAAGCAGAAATCCAAATGACTAAAACTAAGTGCTATTTGATCCATTTTGAGGAGAGTTATTTCTGTAAGTCTAGGGAGGCATTTATCTGTAGTCAGGCAAAGAGCAGCCAGGGGTACACGAGCATGGGTCAGGCACCTAGTGATGATTCAAACTGCGGCCCTGGGAGCAAACCTCCAAGGCCTGGGATTTTAAAGATCTCTGAGTGCCTGAAGATGCAGACATGTACTTCAAAAGCAGACTATAATCACCCAGCTGCATCTTTAGGCATCTCATCACCTTTATAAAGTTGATATGTTACCAGAAGGAAGGGAGGGGGAAAGTGACATATCCATGCACACCCATTCTGAATCTCAAACTGGTATTTAGCTCCCACATGACACAACCCCCACTACAGCCTGAGCAGGGGCTGAACCATCATCATCAGAGGACAGTAACACAGTCCTTCCCACTCTCCCCAGGCTGGCACTCCACATGGCAGCACACCCAAAGGCATCTCATGCACCAGTGATGGATGTGGGCTTGATTGCAAGGCTGTACCCAACTGCCCCTCCAGCACATCTTCCCCAGGGCAGTTTGGGTTATTTCAGCACCGCCGCAGCAGGTCGGGGACAGCAGTGTCAGCTCTGCACAAGAGCAGCACAGCAGTGGCCTCCCCTCTTCAAAGCACTTAGCCCTTAACATGGAAGACAAGTAGATCCAGAAAGCCCAGGACAGGGAAACAAAAAGCCCAATGAACACTGTTACAGACTGCATGATTTCCTGAAACTACTTAATTACGAAGTCCGCTGCAGAGCAAGAGCTCCTCCCATGTGTCTGCTTCAGACAAGGGGCTGTTTGCATGAAGGATCCCACCTTCCCCAAGCCTTCCACAGCAGGTGGCTTGAATTTTCTTAAGCTCATCTAAATCCACAGCTCCTCAGCCCCTTGGAAAATTTGTACATGAGTTCACTGTAACCAGTACGGCTGCTCAGTTATTTTCCCATCTCTAGAAATACACTGCTTTGGCTTTGTATCATTAAAGAAAATAAATAAATAGAACCCAAAGAAACAGATAAAACACCTCTGTCAGTGATCTCTAGACTGCTTTCCCTGGAATACTGCAAAAGTTGAGCTAAAGCATAATCCTGCCCTACATAAAACTCGTCCAAGCATATAGCAACAAATACACTAAATCCTTAGACAAGATAGTCCATGCTCCTGTGAAGTGCTTAAAACAAGAAAAGAGAAAGTCACTTTTGCTTTACAACTCTGCACCACAATTTCATCGTCATCACACTGATTTTGGCTTGCTGCATCAAAAAAAAAAAACAAAAAACCAAACACAAACAAAAATACTCAACCCAACCTGGAAAGGGCCCAGTGTTTCCTCACGTTCTATTCTCCAGGAGGTGGGGTGGGGCTTTTGGAAGAATGCCAGTGAAAAACCCAGTGCCCACCACAGCTCTACTCCTCCCCTCAGCCCAGGGCACCTTCCATGTGACTCTCCCACAGCACTAAACCAGACTCAAGCAGAGCTTTGAAATGCTTTTCCCTTCCTTTGCACCAGGAAGATTAAAAAAAAAATCCCCTTAACCACTGAGCTCAGGCTGAAACAAACCAAGTTATTTAGGGAGCAGCTCCTCCCTAATTTCATAAATACATGTATCAACAAACCTGGTAAAAATGGCAGAGGTTGCCTATTGTGAAGAAGAGTCTCTTATTTATCCCTTTACTGGCAGCAAATCCCCTGCCAGCTTATACTCAGGAGATACCCAGAGCCAAATGAGAACTTGGGGAAGTTTCCCCTTAACTCGTCTCATCACAAATTTCTGAGTGAACAGCCCGGGAAAACAGCCATGCTGTACACAAACCACCCTTGCTGGAAACAAATTCTTGTCCCAAAAACAACAACTGAGCTTTATCCCATTTTCCCAGATAATTCTGGGGAAAAAATTATCAACCTGCTGCCAGTCCCTGTGCCAGCCCTACTGCAATAATGCTGTGCTCCCAACTCCCCAGGCCACGGAACATGTTCCATCAGCTGCAGCTTCTTGTGCCACCGGAGGCTGTTGTGGCAGCTCTTCCACTCACTTGTGTAGTTGTTGGTCCTGGCTTCTGAGCCAGGAAGAACTTGTCCAAACTTTGAGATTATTCCAAGAGGAAGTTGTACTTCGTAGTTTCTTCTCCTCAATAGACACAGCATGAAATTGATCTCCCCACACCCTCCACGTCTCTCCTTCTTCTGTATTCATTCACCTACCAACCCTTCTCAGGCATGTGTAATTTCATAACACCTGCTGCTGTATTCACAGGATTCAGTTCTAGGAAAGATACAATAACCTATTGCTCAACAGAAACTCCGTGCTTTGTTCTTCTGGTTTTTTTTCTTTTTAATAAGAAACCAAAATTACTTTTAAAGGAACAATTTGTTTCAAGCAAGCATTTTCAACTGAAATGCTGTAGATAATTATTTTCATAGCAGTGGCCTTTATGGGACCAAGATATGAGTGAGAACATGTTCCTGTTACCAAGCAGGTTGGCTTCCAAGGGATACCAGAGGGTATTTCTCACCCCCTGCAAGACTGTAGCAGATAACACTGATGGAAGATTCCTGCTTCTCATGAAGATGAGGAAAGAGTTTCTGCATCCAGTAAACAAGTTTTATGTGCACAAAACCCATTTAAGTTGGCTCTGCAGAAAAGCCAGGCTTTGGTAAGGTTTAACTCACATCAACTTTCACAGGATATTAAACACCTCTCAAGGACTGATCCAAGTCCCATCTGATAAGAATGAATGCTGGACTCAGCTTGCAGTGCCCACATCTGGTACTCCTCATGTTTTCATTAAATACATTACACTCCAGAAAAAAAATATAAAAGGGAAGAAATGAAAAAAACCCACAATTTAAGAATCTACAGTCAAGCTGCCATTACAGTCATGTCTTTTATATACCAGAGCCACTGCTACAATGCATTGTTTGTTCCCATTATTGTTTTGGAAGCCAGCACAGAGTCACTTTATCTAATCAGCACATCCAAGGGACTCTGTGATAGAGGACCTGGAAGCAGCTCTTAATTTCCACTCAGGCTGTATTGAGAGATGGAAGAAAAAATACTTGAAAAAGTGACGAAAATTTTTTATTAAAGGCAGCTCCTTTTTTTTCTCTCCTGGTTTTGTGTGAAAATTAACTTCCCATGTTGTTCATCTACTGTCTTCTGCACCTCTGGAACCCAGTGGCCAATATCCATCAATATCCATCAGCCTGGAGGGGAGAAAGTGCAGCCTGAAAGAGTTTTATAATCGTGTAACTTTCAATAAAAATGTGTTTTGAGTAGAAAAGACTCAAGTTATTGCTCTCAGAAAAGCAAAGAGCTGTTGTGCAAACCAGCTCTAGATCAACTTCATTCATTTTCCTCTGCATGGTAGGGCAGAGACCAAGGGATAGTGGAGGCAAAACTGTTGGAAATTAAGTGTTCCTTTGGTCTTCTGTTCACAGAGGAGCTTATGTTGTTCTTCTGAAGAGGCCTGTGATTTCATTTCTTTAATTTAAAAGTATCAGGGATGACTCTTTCCTGATTCTGGTGAGGATATGCTTTTGTGCATTAAGTTAGGCTTATTAAGAGCTGCTTGAGGGATTTCACAGGCTGGATCTTCAGCACAAACAGCTTTTCCCAAAAAAAACCCCAAGAATCTTCACTTTTATCTGTCTCTTCCAAACAATCCTCTAAAAACACCCACACCAAGAAGATCCCTCTTCACTCAGTGAGCCCTCTCCAGTTCACTTTTCTTAAGCAGTCCCCAGGAAGGTTTGAATTTTTAGTGCTAAAAAATAGAAAGAGAGAAATGGAGAGAGACTTCGCTTTGTGCAACCCTTCTCATCCTCCCAGGCATTTTCAGACATCTTCATCAGTTCATAGTTATGAATGACCCAGTGGCAGAGGAACCCCTGCAGTGCCTCACCCCCTTGCAGGTCATTTGCGCACACAGACCCACACAGAGCAGTCACAGCAATGTGGTGCATGAGAGACAAGAACAGTGCAGAAACCAGCTCAATGAGATTATTATTTCTCAATGGTTCTAGTGCCTGAAATGATGTTATTGAAGTTACATTTTCCAGTCAATCTGGCAATTTCTCTTATTAAGCAGCCTGGAGTGTACTGGGGAGAGTCCAACACTGAGCTGGAAAGATGAAATATTGCTGATACACTGTTTGTGTTATCTGAAGAAACTACCTTTCAAAAGTAAAAATTAAAGAGGAGTAAGATACATTTTCAGACTGATCTCTCATGAAAGTTATCCAAGTTAGCAATTGTAATATGGTGAGAAATGACCAATAAAGTCTAACATCATTCCCAAGGAAGAATGTCTCGCTAGATACAACTGGATTTATTAATCTAAGCAGCAGGCAGCAGTAAATCCTAGCTGCCATGGGAATCAATTCTCCCTATTAACTCCATGTAAGCTTCCAAACTTTTTCTTGAATACAAAATGCAGCCTGCTGAATCCAAACCCTGAGGACTTACCTACTTTCAAGCACCAAATGCCATGCTAAGTGAATGTGGACTGAAATAAAATAAAAAAAGATAGCTCTATTGTGGGTTTTCAATCAAATGAAATTAAGTACTGTCAGTTTATTAGATTTTAGCACTCAAATCACTGGTGCCACCTAAGCCTAGAGGCCACTATTACTTGTTTAAAAACCCTGAAGTTAGTCAAAAAAGGAAAACAAGCTTGGTTTTAAGGAAAACCATCATAAATGCTTTCACTGCACAGGGCTTGGCTCCAAGGTGCCTTCCAACTAAGGCAGCTTATCAAAAGGCTGTACCCTAGCAGGCAAAAGTTTTTGTTTTTCTGGGTTTTTTTTAAATATATCAATAGTTGAAGCCAAAAACATCATCAATGTTCATATTACAAGATATTTCATCTTGGTGTTTTGTTGCGGTTTTTACTGTCTTGCCTAATGCTGGAGTTGGACTCACAGGGATCCAGGGAGGAGATGGGGAGACAGGACTCAAGAGCCATTGGCAGTGCCAAGAACTGGGCACCCTCATGCACAGCCTGGGTGGGAACATGAAGCATAAATCAACAGCTTGGGGGTGACAGAACAGGCAGAAATCAGGACTTCCATCTTTTGAAATGGAGATCAATTTGCTGCAGTCATAATGACAGTAAATTCTTGCACCTATTCTGCTTTTCACAAACTCTCTTTTGATCCCTATTATGATTCCTTTAAAAACGGTACCTGTTGTCTTTCATCCTCCAAGATCTTACAAAAGAACTGCTAAATCAAGAGGCTGTTAACTTTCCAGGGAGCAAAGGAGTTTAAGAAGTACAAGGTAGTGCTGTACTGAAGAGAAGGGAGAAGGCAATCTGGTCTGGTGAGTGAGACTGGCAGGAGTGCACAGAACTCTTCTGGGCAGAGGTAGACAGCCAGAATTTGAGAAGAAAAGCTATAGATGCATCCTAGGTGTTGAAACATGTGCATGTCCTCTCTTTCCACTGCATGCAAAGAATTAACCGCCTGGATATTGTGTTACAGAATGTCTTGTCATGATGGATGGACATCTTTCTCAAAAGCATTTGGTGCCCCTTAGGCAATTCAGAGGATGGTTCACAGGAAGGAAGCTCTTTGACCTGTATTATGCAGGGAGTGAGACTAGATTTTGAATGGCTCATTCACAATCCAGTCTTAAAACAAAACAAAACAAAACAGGTGAAGGCACCATTTGGGATTAAATTGGCTGAAAAGAAATATCACAGTTCAGTGAAAGGATAATTTTTGCCCATAATAAGTCTTTTCAGCAGTTTTGACCAGCTCAAATCTTGAGAGCCCACTTCAATGAAGCAGAAGGATACATCGGTACTACTGCAGCAGAGACAAAAAGCAATCACTGACAGGGTTCCCTGAGCTACCTTTTTCTGGTGAAAAGATGTTTAATCTCAAACAGAGGAAAACTGGAATACCCACTTCCAGTATATACCTGGATAGGAAGTAAAGAGATAGAGCATGAGTTCTGAAATAAAAGCAGGAGTAATGAAAACTATCATTGGATATCTTTGAGTTTGTAAATTAGAGGCTTGAGACAACAGTTTTTAATTCTGGGCTTTGCTACAGACAATTTTTCCCAGTTTAGCAGGCAAATTGTCAAGAGCAAATCTCTTGTGACAGGCAGTAGACAAAGCAAAGGAAAAACCATTGGATTCAACAGACAGGGAAGATGAGGTGGCAAAAAGACATAGTGCCAACATTCAGCCTGGTAATACTTTATGCAGAGGGACTTAACTGTAGCTGTAATGCCTTTTTTTGTTGTATTTCTATAATACTTTAAAGAGAGTCCTTGTTACAAAAGTAAATTATGTGCCCCAAAGAGCACATGCAAAATTTTAGCACCTGTAAACTTACAGCAGTCCATGTGGAGAGCAACTGAAGAGAGGAAAACCAAGCTTAAGGAAATCTTTTAGAAAACATAACTCCTTAGATGAGTTGGGAAAAGCCCATTCTTACAGCAAATCACATCCTGCTTCCCTGCTGTTCTCATCAGTCTGACATAAGCAATGCTTGTCCCAGCAAGATATAACAAGGGGTGGGCAAGGGGAGCCCAGCAGGGCTTTTTCAAGGAAGGTCACCTGGCCACATGTCCAGGTTAGCACCCTCTCTCTGCTCCCAGTTACAAGCCTGCTCTGATTCAGGGGAAAGGCACAGAAAATTAAATGAAGGCTCAAATCAAGGAGATTTACTGTGCTAGTTCAAGAGGTGGCTGAGATTGATATGGGTCCGTGTGTGGTATGCATCAATCTCAGTGCCCACAGCAATAAGAAAATCTGTGCAAACCACAGGAAAACAAAAACAGCAAAAGAAAAAAAACAGGCAAATCAGGCAACAGAAGAGATTCACTTCAGTGCAGTAACATTTAATAAAAGCATAAGCCAGGGATCAAGGTGTGAAGTAAGCAAATAGATTTAGGTGAAACCTATCTCCAACAGCTTTTTGCATCATCCCATGGGTCAGTGCACCAAGGCATCTCATAGCCAGGTTTGCCAGCAATGGGGTGATCCCCCAGCAGGAGCTCCCAGCTCACAGTGCAGCTTCCACCGTTTGGGAACCTCCTTTAGCACTGCAAAGACAGCTGGTACTGCAGGAAGGTGACATCATAGGGGAAGACATTCAATGCAGTAGGTGGCAAATCAGGTGCTTTATCCCAGATTTGCACTGCATTTTGATGCAAAGTGCTTAAAAACCAGTGGGAGTCAAAAAATAAGGAAGATGTTCCAGAGAGCATTAACTATTTTAAAAGAAAGATTTCTGGCACCCCATTTAGACTTGTTTCCAGCTTATCCACGAAGCTCAGCTAAACCCTACTAAGACTTAATTCCCATAAATGTGATTCTCCCTCACAGTGTTCAGCTAAGTAGCAACGTTTCAAAAAAAGTAAATACCAAATCGTGGGAGTTGGATTATTCATTCATGTGGTAAAAAACATTATGAATACATACAGATGTTCCCACTTCATGACTGATCTAAACATATGTAGATTTTAGACTCTGACACACAAACCATCTATTATGCAATGGCCCATGTACATGCTGCTTCTATCCTAGACTGTGTCAGGAGGATTCACAGGAGCTGTGTGAGAGATGGAATAAGCTTATAGCTAAAAGACTAAAGAAAGTTTAAGCAAGAGCCTCACTTAAAATGAAAGGAAGGAGGGAGAAGGAGAGAAATCAAAGAGTCAGGGAATATCAGATTTAGCAGGACAACAAGATGAAATATGGAAGTTTCAAAGCTCCAAGTTATTTGATGTTGGAACTGGTGCAGCCTGCCCTCATCAAACTAGCTGTTAAAAATTTGTCTGAATTGCCCATTAAATCTTGCTTCCAACAAGCTTGGCTCCTGTGTTTGCCCACTTCTTGCTTCCCATCAAGCCTTGACTTAGCTTCAGGCTCTGCCAACATCCATCCTCCAAACAGGCAGATGTCAAAGATCAGCAGAGCACCACTGGGATGAAAGCAAACATCTGTTTAGTATAAAAGGTGGATGAGACCCCACTCCAGCAGAGTTATTAATGTATTCCAGCTGTTTTCTATGGCTGCCTTCATGCAAACTGCTGTGTTTTACATCACACAGCTGATGCGAAGAAGGTGGAGAACCCAGCCTCAACTTCAGCCACCACAAGAATTCACAAAAGACATGGAAACTCCTGGTGATATTCAGAACAAGTTGCTGCAAGTTCTGCTCTGTGACCCTCTGAAAGAGTCATAAAAACACTTCTTGTGAGTACCTGTAAGCAGAGACCACCTTGGGATTTTCACATGGAAATCCTGCTCTGTGCAGAATTCAAGCCCCGTAGTTCTGTAGGTTAATTTTCCCTTGGGCTTTTTTAAAATCCAAAACCAAGTCAATCAAAGTATTAGCCAGGAGCAAGGTGCCAGCCACAAGGAGCCACAGGTTGGGAAACAGGAACACTGGTTAAAACAGCACTTGCAATTTGGTGAGAGTCCAAGCTCTCCCGACCGTCACAAACGCCAGAGGGACTGGCTCGTGGCAGACTCATGCCTAGGACTGAGGGAAAAGTCAGTTTTGCATTGCCCTAGGCAGAGAGCTGCTCCCCTCTGAACAAGGGAGGGCACCTGGATGGGAAGCGCAGAGGCGCAGGAGCTCTCCAGGGCTGGGTTGAGCAGCTCCAGCAGCACAGCTCCACCTGCACCCCAAACCTGCCCTCTCCCCACGTACCACAACCCAAGGCCAGGCAGGTTTATACCAGAATAAGGCCACATGTCTGAAAAGATGCAACATGCACCTGAAAGGCTGCAGCTGGGAGTTTTACAGCTTCCAGACGACAGGAAGTACCAATGAAGTCAGGAAAATTCAGGTGTAGCTAAAGACTGCAGAGTCTTGAGAAGAGGGAAAATGCATATGACAGCCTTTCTCCAGGCAGGAGCACAGACCATTAAATGTAATGCTTCACATTATGCTTCCAAATACCCACTTAATTTTGATTCAGCAAGGCACTCGTGCTAATAAAAATTAAAACCAGCAGGTTCTGTTGAGTGTGTAATGGATGTGTGGAAGAGCAGCATGCGCAGGTATATCTAAAATTAACTATGAATACTAAACCTGACTACTTTCCAAGTCCAGGGAAGTCTGGGGAGCACTGCAACCACTTGGATGCAAGCCCTTGGCAGGGTGCTGTGCAAGTGCCCACCCAGCTCCTCACCTCATCAAGGGTCCTCAGGATTATGGGGGGACATCCCCACACCAGGTATCTCCCATTCCCACCTCTCTAACCCCCAGATGGAGTCTGGATTCTCTGAGAACAAATATTGCCCAGAGTTTACCTCTTGCCGCTGCATGCCAGAACCAAAGGCAGCTGCTGATGATACATTTCCACCAATTTTGCACAAGTATGGATGTCTGTGGGTCCACAGCAGTGCAAGAGAGCTAAGCATGTGCTCAGGGAGATGAGAGGGAAGAGATTGTCTCTCTGAACGTCAGATACAGCAGGTCCATTTAATGACTAAACACACATGACTGTTTGCTTATAAAACACGGTGTCACACAAATCTTCTAGGAGCTAATTGCCTATTATAGCTCATGGTGCTGCTGGAGTCAGCTGCTGATGATAAAGGGTCCTTTCAAAAGGAGGGAAAGCCAGTGGAGCTCTGTTCGCCCGCCTCCACCACAGTTTCCAAATGTTTTGTTTTCCAGTTCCCACAAGGTGAATGCTTATCCCCCCCTCAAAGTGATGGGGCCCCTCTGCCAAGCTCACTTGAGTGAGAAGATTGGGGATAAATTGAAATACAAGAGGGAAGAGGAGTTTCTTTGATTCTTTTTTGAAGTTGCTATTATAATTAATAATAACAAAATTTTCTCTGTTTTCTCAAGCCTCTTGCCCAGCCTCACAAATCATGGCACCTATCTCTCGACTGTCTCTGCAGCCAGCCTGGAGCTGGGTGATATTTGCGACCACCCTGATGGCAGCAATCACCTCCCATGGCCTGGCTACAGCAGCAAGGAGCAGGGAATGGCAGGGAAAAGATCCACATGCTGCACAGCAAGGACAGGCAAGGGAGCAATGGACCACAGAGTGACACCTGGCTTTGGAGGAAAATAGGAAGCAATGAGTGACGTACCCTCTGTCTCTGAGCTCTCCTAACCTCACCCTGATTTTAACTCCACAGGTACAAGGTTTGTCACCTGGGCTGTCTGATCCAGATCTGTACACACCTGAGCATCTTCCCACTGATTCCAGGCATATCTCTGTGGTTCTATCCCAGGATGCCATGTAGTCCATTCCTACCTCAAACTCACATCCCTCTGATTCCCCTGCATGGTTTCACTGCTGCAGATGTGTCAGCTGAGGATGAACCTGCAGAGATGGTGCCCCAAGATCCCCCCTGCTCCTGGGGACTGCTGGGCTGCAGGTTGGAGGTATTCTAGCAGCAGAAGCAGCAGAGCACAGCGTCTCATGGCAGGAAGGAACAGGATCTGTTTACGCAGTGGGTTGCATGGGAAATTCATTACATTATTGAAAAAAACCCTTAGCAAAACATATACCTTCATCTGATGCCAAGAGTTTAATCCTCCCCAAATGGCACCACATTCCATAAAGAAATTATCCTCTATAAATCACCGGGACAGGAGCAGGTCACAGCCCTCACATTTCAGGGTGAACGATTCACTGCAGTAAGGACCCTGTAAGGATCAGCTATCATGCCCACAAGGGGAAAGGAGGGGATCTCCACTGAAATCTTATGGAGAAGCAGATTTATTGCTGGGACACCTCCACCATGTGGGCAGTGGACAACACTGGGGACTGCTGGAGGTTTGACTCAGACCCTCATCATTTGTATGGTCATGCATGTGGTCGCTCAAAGACCGAGGAGCAGATCCATGCTGTAGCTTGACTATTTGGCTGGAAAAGCAGCTGTCTGGAGCTGCGCCATCCCACCCTCAGCCTCAGTTGAGAGCTCTCACAGGGCAGGGACTGAGTGTGCTGGACCTCTGGGCTCCCCAGGTACTGATAGGGCTCTGAGGAGGGACAGAAGCTGGGAGGGAAGAATTACTTGGAATCTCAAACAAGTTAGTTTACTCAATCTCTGCAAACAACTTGGCACATGACCTCCAAAACAGAAGCACGCACCAGATCAAGGACCTACATCCCTCCTTTGGGGAAGAGGAAGATGCAATGAAGCAGAAGAATGCAACAAATCCTGTTTTCATCCACACACCTGGCAGCAGGGAGCCAGATCATACACTTACAGCACAAGTTCTTGCCTTCCAGGACAAAAGCATGTTTATATTCTTTGAAACTGCTCCACAGTCCTTCTCAGCACTGCTATTCTCCCCAGACCTGAGCCAGTTCCTAACTTACAGCTTTGCTACGATAAATCACACAAGTGTTCATTACATATTGAGACTGGAAGTTGGAGCATTGCTGGGAAGAAAACCACAGTGCCTTCCACCTTGCTAACATGAACCTGCACAATACAAAACAGATCAGTTGTGAGAAGTGATTGAGTTGATCATCTCTTCATCTCTCAGCTACACTAAATAATTTACAGGGCCATTTTGGGCCTTTCTTTTCCCTCCTCCCCACAAAACCTGCAGCTGCCAACTATGCTGGCATCTACAGCAGCTAGGAAACGAATTTCCCTGTGAAGCAAATTCTTCCAGGATGAATTGAATGAAGGCAGAGCTCATAATTGCACATTACTGAAAACATTTCTGATAAAAAAATGGGGAGATATTTTTATCCACATCTCCAGTTGAAAATTGCTGGGAAAGATGCTTATGAAAAGCCATCATCTCCAAGCATGTAATTATCAGATCCTTGAACAAAAACACACGGTCAAAGGAAAAAAAAAAAATACTTCCATTGAAATAAAAAAATCGGGGGTGGCAATTGTTAGGAATGGAGGGAGAAAAATTCTTCATCCTGTGTGATTTTGCACATTTCAAGTTACCAGACTGATTTCTAAAGCCACAGATTAATAAACTTGGCAGCTAAGAACATCAAGCTCTTAGTAATTTTTTTTTTCGTTATGAACAGAATAATAATAATAATAATATTATAAGAAAAAAAAATCAGAAGCAGACTGGCAGTCAGACTGTCACAGACTCAGAATCTCCTAACGCCCACACAAGCACGTTTGTCTTGAAACTGAATTCTGCCACCTTGAATAGACAGGCGTACAATGACCTGGGGGCCCCACCCTGTCAAGGCTTAAGACCATGCCTACCCTGATGGGATTACTCACATGCTAAAAATTATGCAGTAGCTGAACTGACAGCTGAAAAGAGCCTTAAATGTTCTTATGCCTGGTAGCATTCCATTGTCAATTGATGAACATCGCTAAATATTTATTTTTGCTCTACTTTTTTTTTCTCTGGCTCTGCATTAGCACTGCCTTCTGATTATTATTACTTGTTATATTTAATTGTTTATTTTATTTGCAACACCTACACATGCCTACACACAAAAGCAGAGGTGTCCTTCCCTCCAAGTTGCCCAGTACCTTTTTCTGACCTTCTGGGTAAAGTTGCATGATTTCCACTCTTAAGTTAGGTGGATAATGTCACAAGCAATAAACATTGGCATCTGCACACAATCAATTTTAACAGTCCATTTTCAAAAGAAATCAAATCCTACATGCCCTAACATATGCAAACACTTTGGCAGTGCAGTTACCCTTGGCTTCTATGGATTAATAAAACAGAAAAAACATTATAAAGAATAATGATCCTGGACATAAAGCCAAAAGCAAGACTTAACACACCACATGAAACTCAGTCCCCTTCTGTGGGTCACTCTAAGCCAGAGTGCACCTCTTGCAGTGGCAATGAGATTTTCTTAAGCAGGCTGGCAGGGAGGTTAATGCCTGGGCTGGAAACTGGACTCCAACAGTTAATGCTGGAGAGAAAACCTCTATAGCAGTTGTTCAACTGATACTGTGGACCAACATTTGTATTAAAACTCTCTGGCCTCTGCACTGGAAAACATCCTTCTCTTAACAAATCTGTACTAAAAAGATGTGCTTGAACACAAACTTTTGAGAGGAAAACTCTGTAACCTCCATACTAGAGGAGAAAAACTGAATAAAAAAATAATTCATTTCTATAGGCCATGAAAAGCTGTAGGATATTACTTTCATCTTTTTTCTTCTATAAAGAGCAATTTCAGTGGAATGGGTCATTTCTAGAAAAGAGCAAGAATTCATTTTGACTGCACAGATCAGCTCATTCAAACTTAAAAGTTTAGTCAACAAAACCTTATAGACCTGGTCACCAAAGTCCTAAAGCCATCAGCAGGTATCCATAAGACCCTAAGGAGGAGGGTCAGTCACAAGGCTGAAGAACAAATAAAGCAATGTTCAGCTTAAAAAAACCAAACCAAAACAACATGCTACCAGAGTGGGGGCGAGAGAATGACAAATCCATCACCCTCTCTTTCAGTTCCTGGAGCTGACTCTCTGTGTGTGAGCTGTTAACACCAAATGAGGAGGACTAACTGCAAACCTGGATCTACCACAAATAAGTCATGCCCACTCAATTGCTTTCCATATGAGAGCAACATTTCTGGATAGACAGAAAATGCAAGTTGCTATATCTCAATTTTAGAAACGCTTCTGACACTGTTTCACATGCTATTTTTGTAAGTATGTTTGGGAAGCAGGATACAGATGATTATGAAGTGTATGCAAAACTGATTGGAAAACCACACACTGAGAAAATTCATCAGTTGTTCACAATCAGGAGGGAAAGGTGTATTAAATGAAGTTCTGTGGGGACCCTTCACCAGCCTGGTATGGCTCCCAGTTTTGACTAAATGACCTGGATGGTTGCAAAGAGATTGATCTTATTAAGTTTACTGACAGCTACCAGGCATGAGGGACTGGAACGAGGCTGGGAAGTAAATTTTGAACCCAGAATGACTCATACATGTTTGAAAAGACAGATGTACAGTTTGGTAGAGGGGCATGCAAGCTACCAGACCCAGGCAGGAACAATCTGATGAATGAAGGATGAGGAAAATCTATCGAAGTGACATCAAGGACTCTTCAGATACTGTGGGCTGCAAACCAAATGTAAATCCACAGTGCCATGTCATATGCAAGAAGAGCTCATACCCTGGTACAAGTAAGGTGGGTATAGTCTACAAAATCTGTAAAATCGTCCTTTCATTTTACTGAGCATTGATAAAAGCCTTGGCTTGAATGCAGTCCCCAGGCTTGGGTACCACAGCTCAGTAACGATGTGGCCCAGCTGGAGTTCATGCAGATTGAATCAGTGCAGGCTGGTCAGACATCTGCAAGACCACAGCTTCTGGGGCTGGGGGGAGAGATGAATTTTCTATGCTAAAAAGAAGAGAAGGAGAAGAAAAAAAAGTATTATTACTCTCTTCAGATATTCAGAAGTGCGATGCACAGAGGGAAAGGAGTAATCTGTCATCTGTTTTAGGACAGGAAGCAAAGGCACCAAAATTGCAAATAATCAAAGCTTTTCCCTAATATCTCAGTTTACTGAATTAATTTGAGCTGATGTGGTGTTTCCAGATTGGATATATTAAAATACAACGTGGATGGATGATATCATAGGTATGGCCAATACTATCTCAGGGCAGAGGAATAGCACAAACTCTCTCTGCCCAGTTTTGACTTAAGGAAATTAAGATCAGTGATTCAGACCCAGAGATGTTTGTCTTGGTACACACACCCCAGTTAGTTTTTCTCTTAATCTTCCATTTGACTGCAACAGAGGCAAAGCTGACAAGTGACGTAAGCAGCCTGATGAGCAGGAGTTATATTAAATAGCACTATTGCGATGAATTCTTCAATAAGAAAGATAAAATCTTTCTTCCTAGGAGATTCATCTATGAAGATTTCCTCCTGTCTTATTCTAGCTCCTCACATTAGTTTTCTATCCCTTTCAGGCATGTTTTTCTCTATTCTTCCCCCTGCTTATTGGGCAAGCAGAGAGAAAACAGGCGAGCTGATCCCTTGAAAACCTAGAGCAGGAAGAGGCAGAGATCTATTAACAGGTCTCTTTTTCTGGCCATCCCCACCCTGCAATAAAGGGTGCAGTTTGCCAGTCTGGAAAAAGGGACAGGAAATGCTGCTCTCCTTAGTCTGCAGAGAATCCATCTCATGCTAAAAGCATTGCTTCTAATGGCAACAAAAAACCCCACACCTAAAACCAAACAACAAACCCAAAGAGAAAAGTACTGAATATCCTCACTCATCTACTGTCTTTATTCTTCCTTTGCCTTCCATATAAATTGTATTTTAAAAAGATCAAAAATAGTGATGTCACCCAAATGGATACATCTGAAAGACAAATGGTCATCTGTGCTCTCCTCAATTAACATTTGACTTGGGCTGGTTTGGGATGGGATCCCCTGTGGGTAACTTGGAGCAGCACAAAGGAGATTCAATGTGTTCTGTTGCTCTGCCCATTCCTGCAATGATCCTGCAGTAAGGATAAGCTGAACGTGAAGTTTGCTAGAGCAGGACATAGAAGGTGTTCCTGGACTTCAGAGAGGCCATAAAGCATTTCAGGGAAGCCCTCCAATAGCAGGACTACAAACGCTCTTGTGGAAACACACTATCACCCTCCTATCAGCAGAACCACTCACTCTAACTACAGGATAAACACTCCCCCCACCTCCCATAAAACATCACTGCTACTTTGCATTTTCTGACCCTTCCATTCTGAAGGTCAGACAAAATCTCTTTATTATTAAAAAGTCCCATCAAAAAAATCTGAGAGCAACTGAAGGAAAGAAAAGAAATCACCAATACCCTAATAGTGGTGGGCCCAGAAAGCACTTCTGAAATGTTTGGGTGCTTCTTTGAAACAATCCATCTGGTTTTACCTATTCCACTTAAAATGCTAAAATGAGTGATAAGATTGCAATTCCCTTCATTGCTTCCATTCTAGATTTCTAGAAAGCATTCCCATGAAAGTATGGGCTTGGTCCTCAGGAACACCACATGCATAAGCTGTGAGGGTCTCACACCAGGGTAAAAAAGGCCTCCTTACCCACCCAGTGACTGCACCATTCCCTTGTACATAACACAACATTGACCCAAGATTCTCCAGAAATGTTTGGGGCTGACATCAGGAAAATTTCTCATTTGATCACCCAGCATCCAGACAGTATCACCATCTGCAACAACACAGCAACCTTGAAGCACCAGGTGTCTCTGGTGACATGTTGCAAAAGCTTCACAAGAGAGCCCTCTGTGGCTGGTGGCATGGAGGAGACCCCTCCAGCACAGTCGGTGTCAGCCACCTCTGAGCCAGTGCCCTGCTCCTGGCTCAGCCCCAAGAGAAGTGTGAGCTCCTGCCAAGTTCTTTTGATCTTTCCATGGAACAAGTGCATTCCTGCCCTGTTAAGTCACACACCCAGACTCCCTCGGCCTATCAGGACTTATCAACGTGTCTCTGGCAGCTTCAAAATAAGCCCCAAAAATGCTTCTTCCTGTGCTGGTAGAGTAGGTGGGCATTGCATCAATCACCATCCATGGGATTAGGCAACACAGCCAGGCTAAGCTGCTTTCCACCTGGTTCATTTTACCCCCAGATTTAGGGAGGGAAAACAATTTTCTAAAGTTAGGTTCATGCTTTAGGGCTTCTTGATGCCAGGGAGAGGACAAAGTCAGTCTCACTACATCCCTTCAGGCAGTGCGAAATGATTCAGAAGCCATAAATTACCTCTGTAGTTCCAACTCCAACGTCTTTGCTTTCAGAAGAGAAATGCTTGCATCAGAGCTGAAGACAAGCTCCATGCAGCACATTCAGCTGCAACAAGCAAAGCTACAGCATGCAACAAAGTACCTGAATATTGCACTCTGTTAGAAATATAAAACCCCGTCCATCCTGGAAAGACTGGTGCCAGTATTTGATGTCTGCCCTTTGTAAAGGTGTCCTATACACGTCTACCTACTCCTTTGCAGAAATGAAATACATTTTTTTTTATACTTTACAGTAATAGTGAATTGCTCACCCCTGGTATCTAAAACAGGAGTTAGCAGCTCACTGAAATGGCAGATTTCTAGAAGGAGCTGAAATATTTATTAGACAAGGTAATAGTAGATTATATAGGAGGTGGGGCAATGGCAGTGATCCCACCACATTCAGCAGAGTCCCTTGCCCCCATCTTCCCTCCCAGCACCCTATTCACCATTGCTGAATGCCCAGACCATTCACGAATTGATCCTGGAAAATAAAGAGCTACATTTAAATTTTATTTTTTAAAAAGACAAAACAGCTCAGCAATATCTGAGGTGCCATAAGAACAGCCCCTGTGCCAATCTTCCAGGTGGAGAAGGAGAAGGCAGCCTGAAGGGTACTCTCAAGTGGTCACAGGGAGAAATTCTTTACAGAGAAGCAAAGATATAGTTCACAAATCAAAGCAATTAAGTTTGCATGCAACGGTTTGGATTTGTAAAACCACTTTCAAAGTAGCACATGAAACTGTTAATGATATTAAAGATGCTTAAAGAAAATCAGATTAAACAAAAGTAAACTACTGGACAAGGGAGGAAAAAAAATACAGACAAGGCTCACTCACCAAAGTCTGACTGCAAATCCTTTTTCAGTCCACAAAGCATGTCTGCTGTTATCTATCAAATCATTCAACTAAGTAAGAGCCGCTCCGTTCTCTCTCCCTGCCTGCGCTGGAATCCCTTCCCAGCCAGCCCGGGCTGCCTCCCACTGCCGAGCGCGGCTGCAGCGCACACGCGGCTCCCGCACTTCCCGGCAGCAAGATCGAACACAAATCGTCCGGGGCTCTCCAGTTTGCGAGGACTCAGAAATGTGACAATCCTTTAGGAAGAAATATCTTTACAAGGCTGTTAAACGTGCGGCTCGCCAGTCCTGCGCAGAAATAGGAAAATGAAGGGTATGGGGGGTTTTTTATGAGGTCCTGAAAATCCCGTGCTAGTTCTTTCGGCTCCACTGGCCATCAGGCATTGCCAAGCAAAAGTTGGAAGCGCAGTGATTAACCGGAACAGCTGGTTGAAGGGGAGGCAGCCACTGAACCCTGACGCTCCGGCAGATGCAGCAAATGTCGAGCGGGCACTTCATTCCCGGTGGAATTCCACCCCGCGCCCCGCCGGCGGAGAGCGGGCATCATCCCGTCGAGATGTGCTGGCCCCTTCCTGCCCGAGCCCCTCGGTGGCTTGCAGGGGCATTTCAGACGGGGGGTGGGGGAATAAAGAAAGAGACGGGAGGAGGGCGGGCCGGTGGTGCTGCGGCGGAGGCAGCGCTGCCCCCGCGCCGCGCTCAGCGCCAGAACTTGGGCAGCAGCCCCCGAGTTGCAGCAGCAGCAGCAGCAGCAGCGGGGCTGAGCACAAGAAGAGGCTGCGACTGCAGTGTTGCCTGACACACTTTCCTCTCCCCCACCCCCTCTTGGCAAGTGCTTGCAGAGCCTCCAGCACCTTTCAAGGCAATGTCAAGCTGCTGTCAAAGCATTACACTGCCTCCCAAACACACGCACACGGTGCTCGTAAGGGAATATGAGGCTGCAGTCTTGTGTCCTCCGTACAGCATTTGCTGAAAACTCGGTTTAACCCTTTCTTAGGAAGGGCGGAGGAATCAGCACGGGCAAAATGCATGCAAGTCCTGTGTTGAGATTTTGGCTAGAGGAGGCTTTGGGGGCAGTGCTGGGAACCAGCTGCTCACAGGGAGTTTGGCACTCCAGGACAAGATGCTGCATGGCTTCCCTCGAAACTGCTGGTCCTGCACTGTGGGGGGGGATAGGGCACTGTAAACCAGTGCCTCCTTCCTTCACTACTAAAATGGAAAAGTTGGCTGACTTATGTTGAAGACCCAGAGCATGCAGGGTACGCCAGCGCCCTGGCCATGGGGCTGTAAGGGTGTGCACAGGGTCAGTCCTCCAGCACTGTGCAGGTCCCCTCCTCAGCCAAGCTGTGAGATGCAAACTGTGCCAACCAGCTCATGGCAATGTTCTCCATAGTCACCCCATTGCCTTGAGAACTACTGTCATCTATTACAGCAAGATTATACCTACAAACAGTGAAGAGAGATCAAGACAAGCATGGACTAAGGCAAAAAAAGGCATCTACATTTTTGTATGAGGGTCCAGTCATGGTTGGTACTGCTACTAGATTTGTCTGAAGGTGGCCAAGAGGTTAAAAATTTAGAAGGAAGTTCATGGAGAGGCAGCAAGGTTAAGTCTTTTTTCCTTAGGAAAGAAATCAGGTTAAATCAAGAGGACCTAAACACATCTGAATGTGCCAGCAGGAAATTTTTACAGACCTGGGGACCCTAAGTCTGCATGGAGGAGGATAACTGGGTTTCAGCCTAATGCCAGAGTTCTTGTTCAGATTGAAATGCAGCAGCATCTCTATTGTGGTTCCAACTCAGCTGTTTCATGAGTGGACAACTTATACAAAAGCAATAAAATTACTAAGTAATAAAAAACTACTCACAAAAGAGATATTTTGGTCCATAATTTGTTTAAAAGAAGTTGTTCAGTCTGACAATAGACTTAATTAGCAATTGAGGCAAAATTTATAATTAGAAATCTTTTCACACAGCTATTAATGCTTTTGCTGCAGAGAAATTTCATCTTAAAGGAAAAAACATCACCAGTCGCACCACAAATACAAGCTGCTAATTTGAGAATAGCCCATTGCTTTGGATGCCATGAAACGGATGTTTCCAAAATGGTGTTTTAAAGAAAAACCAAAAACAATTGTTTGTGTTTACACCACCATAAAATTCTTCCCAGAATATCTGCTGCACGAAGAAAGTGTGTGAGAGGACAGGTCTAATACACAGTTGAAGCTTCTTGTTTTTGTGGATGAGAACTGGCTGGAGCTGGGCCATTCCTCTGATGCTGGTGGAGAAGGAAGAGGCATTTGGGCATTTCAAGCCCAGGACTGCTGGTGGCATTCGTTGAGCTGCTTGGCAAGACACCAGTGCACCAGGAGCCTGAAGAGGATAAAGATGTTTACTTTATGGTTTCTGGCCAAAATCCACAAACACAACACTTTCTTCATGTTTCAGATGGCACTATATTAAAACCAGTTGAAGTGAACAGCTTAAGTTTCTAATGGGGAAGGGAAAGGATACACCACACACCCCAACAAAACAAGGCAGCCCAAAAACAAATGGTATAGCATCAAAACGTGTAGGTGTCATAAGAGCATGAGGCATCAACCTGAACTATGGTGACAAACTCGAGGAAGAGTATGTAGAGCTCTAATTTTTCAGGAACAATCTGTGCATTGTCCTGTACCTTCTTGACATAAACTTTAAGCTTGTGTGCTCAGAATTAGCAGCTTTCCAAAAATGCTCTTGCAATATCAACTACATACAAGCCTCACCTACGAATGTATGGTTTTAAAAAGAAGTTAATTTTGTGGAGGTGGGATGTTTAAAAAGTCTTTTCACAGGAAAAAAAAGAAAAGAAAAAAAATCTCAGTTCTGTTTTTTTGGCATATTCTGATCTCCTATTACCATCCCAGGAGGAAAGAGGGTTTAGGGAATGCTTTCTTGCACCCTCCCCTGCCCCCTTCACTATAAAATGCTCAAGGAGAAAGACAGCACAGGCTGAGGACAGTCCATGGCTAGAGAGCTTCTGGGTGGTCCCTACTGGAAACATCCATCCATGCAGCCTCGTGGCTCTCATCCATACAACTGAAGTGGTGATGCCAGTGAATAAGCCACCACTCTAGAGAAATGGGCATTTACTTTTCTCAGGAACAGGCTGACCTTTGAGTAAAATTCATGTGTTGTAAGTAAGGAGTATCTACCCTTCCATGCACAGACATGTACTAGTGCTCGGCTTCGCATTTCTTGTACCCAACACATCCTGTCCTGCTCATGAGCCTCATACATCTCTCCCCAGAGCTGCCTTACAAATCCTCCCAGAACCTCGGTGGGAGTGTTGCTGCAAACCTTACATGGCCTAAATTGGTTGGGACGACATTTACAGAATACATTTTTATGCAAACAAGACAAGGAGTACAGCAGAGGGAAGATCACAGGCTATTCAGAATATCCATTATTTAGTCCAATGTTTGATGGGTATTTGTAACCATTACTTATTTAAGCACATCCAAAAGGATCCTTGTCAGAAGTCACAGGACTGTGGAACACTCACACAAGATCCTGACATGAACCATTTAGCGTGGAACATGCTCTGAGCTGTGGAGAACATGGAGAGAATCTTACATCACTCCACATTAGGAAGCCTCAGGAGAATCTCTGAAGACAGCTGAATGAACATAATGAACAGTGAGCCACAAGAAAACGATGAGGAAAAACCCCCAACCACATGCACTTACAGAGCACAGAGAAAACTCCAAAGTTGCAACCGCATATGAAATGATATTAATAGCAACAGAAATTGCTTTGGGTTAAGGAAGATTCAGAAGAGACTGACACAGATGCTTTCTACTTTTTTTAAATTCAGATGTTAAATTAAGATTTTCCTTTGCCATCTCCTTCTTTTCATCCTACTTCTTCCATTTAATAATACACGCCTGCACATCAGGGTCTCCCTGGGGCTGGGGACTCATGTTCCTGCTCATCCACCCTCTCAAGGCTTGTTTCTGGCACAGCAGACCCAGTGCTTCCAGTTGTCTTACTGGGAAAGATGGTTTTTACTGGGAATTCTAGCCATCTCTGCACAAAATCAAGAAGCTTGGACAGCCTGAACCCTTCCTTGATTGATTTTTGGTTGCAACAGGCACGGCAGAGGAGGAGGGACAAAAGGATGACCCATCACTCTCTTGGTGGAAGAGACTTCACAGCTGATTACCCAGCTACCCACTGGCTGCATATTTGCTCCATTGCATCTGCTCCAATTTTACATAGTTGTGCTTATTTAGAAACCCCAGACAACTGCATATCAGCCTCAGGCCTCATCTCTGGTCTAAGCAGATGCCCTGATTTTTACATACAACCCCAAAATGCAATGCACCGTTTCATCAATATATTTTTATGGCAAATGGAGAAGGGACTTGAAAAAAAAAATCTTTAAGGAAAAGGCTATTAAAACAGCTTAATAATGGAGCCAGAGGAAGAAGCCCTTTATTGTTCTTTTCTTTTCTTTAAGTGCAAATTCCACCAGCCGGTCCTAAACATTAATTTATTACGGGTAATGAACACTGAAAGATAAATTAACCCATCCAGTAAGCAATTAGAACCCTTGCTGCACACACACATGCAGAGCACTGAGACAGAGAGCGCTGCTAAGGGTACTTCCAAGACCCCCATCCATTCTCTCCACCACCAGAGCACAACACAATGGTTCTTGCACATTTTTCTGGGTAATCAGACTAGGACACTATGGAGTTGGGGACCCCAGTGCTGATAAGAGAAACAGTGAAAGACAAATAGGCTGCAGCAAAGTACAAGGTCCTTTATTCCCCAGCCAGCTCTAATGATACAAAAGAGCTCGTTCAGGGACCTTGTTAGCAAAGGTCATCCCAACAAAAATGAATCTTGGCTTTACGATGATTTTTTAAGCCAAATGGAGATGAGCTTGACAAGACACAGCAATAAGCAATACAGCAGGAGGTTAATGATCCACCAGCAACCACCAGCTCTGCCAGGGCAAGGTGGGAGTTTATGACCTGGTCCAAAAAAGGAGCAGAGCTCTGGAAGTTGCACGCACAGCATCTGAAAGTGGGTTCAACACTTTCAGGTAGAGCATATTTCTCCCATTTATCTCTACTTCTTGGCTTTATGTACAGAACAAGCATTTTTTTCTGGGCAAAATACACAACCCCATTTGGGGATTCTCCTAATTGGTTTTAGTTTTTACCCTCCTCAAATCTTTCACAGCTGGCTGGTATCCCACAGCCTTGTGACACTGGTAAAATCCTCAAGCATGTGTATGGTCGGAGGAACCATGCAGACACAGAAACCGAGAGCAGCGCCATACTTCTGGAGGAAACGAAATGCCTGATAGCTCCCATCTTCCCAGCTTTTAGTAATCCATGCACTGGAACGACACCAATTTGTTGACAGCAAAAACAAATGGGGGGCAAGTAAGCACCTAAGCTTTTCAGTGATGGGACTGATTTCCAGTTTTAAGGTCATTAAACCGCTCCAATCTACAGCGAGCGCATGGCAGCTGCACTTGGCACTTCAATATCTGCACCAGTGGCTGCCCTGAAAGGGCCTGTTCATGATCACTCCTCTTCAGCAAAAAGGCTGTTTCTTCTTTATATTTTATTCATGTCACCAAGAATGAAAATAGTGATGGGTCTGTTAGCAGCTGGCCAGTATCCACCTTCCTTCCACACAATGGGTGGGCAATTTAGGTGAAGCAAGCTCTAACACAATCGAAATACAGATGAGAGAAAGCATTCTGTCACAGACCTTTGGATATAGAGAGAAAACAGGAAACTGGCATTGCAGCCCTCCAAGAATAAGACACAACCCTAGAGCTCAAACAGCCCAAAGGATGGCAGGAAGCAGACATATGATGTGTGGATGGGGCTGCAAAGCACATCAGCATCCCTGAACCCATTACTATGTTACATGCCACAAGAGCTCAGGTCTTTGCAATAGTAGGAACTGAAGACTTCTTCCTCTTGATCCAAAAGGACCCAGTGCTTGAGCCCAAACAAAGGACCCTTCTAGTAGCGGGGATGTGGCCATGCCACATCTCACCCCAAAAGACAGAGGCAATCCTACAGCCTGAAGGACAGGTCTTAGTCAGCATCCAACTCCATTCCTGCCTGTGGAAAGAAAAACCTCTGCATCTTCCCCTTAACGGATTTTTCTTGGCACTGGTCTCTTCAGAGGCAATGCTGCCAATGCAGATGGAAAAATAAGCAAGTGGGTCATCAGTCTTATCCGTTGTCACACAGTTTCCTTTCAATGAGTAGCAGTGTAACAATGCATTAACAATAAATGAAATGCCATGTTAACACTAATTTGCATAGTACAGAGCCACATTGCTCTGCTGCCTCTATTCTCTTTCCAAACTCTCCTGACCTGCATATGAAACGAGATGAAATTTAATTGCTGGGGCATTCAGCAGAATCACTGAATTCCTGCTTAATGAGGCTTCATGTGTACTCTGTTGCATCAGACACCTTCTCTCCAAGGTGCTGTATTAACTAGTTCAGATATAAAATATTTTCCAAGGCACATTTTCATATGCATTTCAACAAAGAAACAGCAGGAAAAGCGCTGACTGCAAAAGACAATGTTAGTATCAGTAGCATGATAAGGCCAGTGAAATCCCAAGAGCACCAAGCTGTATTCCTCAACCAAAAAAAGCTTTAATGGCTTTCATATATCCTCTAGCATGCTACCGTGCAGCATCTGTGTTGTGCAACTCTTCTAGAAATGACAAGGCAAAGCTAGGTGAGACCTGGCCAAGGTCTGCATGGGAGACAGCCAAGAACTAGAAGCAATACCAATAATTTGGGTGACTCAGAAAAAGCACAGCCCATGTTGCACCCAGGCAGGAATCAGAGCTCCGGATGGTTTTGCATTCCGATATCTCAGTGAGCTCACTTCATTCAGAAGTCCTTGGCTGAGAAGCTACCTCATGCAAGGCACCTCAGCCTGCACGGACAAGCAGTTCCCTGAAAGGTCAGCTTCTCTCCTCTGTTTTTGCTCAGACGTAGCACAGCCGCTACCAGCAGCACAGGCACGGCTGTGCTTCAGAGTCGCATGTAGTGACCAAAGCCACCAAAGCAAGCGACATTAACTCGTGGCAGCAGGGGACACAAGGCAGCGCAGACAGGGGTGCCCAGCTGAGCGGGGACACAGCGCTGGACGAGGCCACGGGCTGGTGTGGGCTCCAGCCCCCAGCTCTCCGCCACGCTGGGTCGGCAGCACGGACCACGCCGAGCAGCACCAGTGCCACGCTCAGCGGTGGCAGCAGGAGCGCGGCGGAGCCGGTCACAGACACGGCCCAAAGGCACCGCACCGCTCAGCCAGCAGCCTCCCAGCGCGGGGTGAAACCAGGTCAGGCTCCCCTCAGGAAGGCTCCCGGCTCTCCCCAGCCGCCCCGAGGGGGGATGCGGCGCTCAGAAGTGCCGGAACACGCAGACGCCTTCCGACAGGGTTGATGCAGACTCGTGTTCTGGGGCGAGGTGTTTCCATCTGCTGGCCAGGCTCCCGCTCCAGCTTGCCAAGTTCTACCTCCCAAGCCGGGGCAAGGCAGAGCCACACACAGCTCCGGGTAACCCCCAAGTGCTGAGACCAGTGATTTATGAAGTATTTTGGCTTTAGAGCGTGCGGAGCTCCCTGAGGGACTGCAGATTGCTTGTTACTGCAGGTTTGCAAGATGGGATCGGCCTCCCTGCTCCCATCCTGTCTCCCCGGGAGCAGTTACAGCACGCTCACAGCACTCAGTAAAGGTTTATCCTTTCACTCGTGCCTTACAGTAACCTATAAAATACTGCTTAGGCTCATCCCCAGTGTGGGTCCACACAACAACAGTGGATCCAGGATAGCTGCAACAGGCCAATAGACCAACAACAAAGTCAGTTTCCCGTTTGCACTGTAAGGGGAGAGTGTGAGGATCAGGGTATGGCATGAGGCAGTCCTAATTATCCCAGGGTAGCTAATTATAAAGGATGGAAATTGACAGAAATAAAGCCACATGGTCAATAATAGTATTTTTTCTAAAGCTGGAAATTTTAGCCCATTATCTTTCCAGCTGAAAAGCTTTAATTGAAAATGGCTAATCTTCCAGTGGGTTCAGGAAGGGTTTACAAGCTAATTGCTCTCTTTTCTTTAGGATTAACACTTTGTTCTGTGAATAGGGGTGGAGGGCAGCAGATGTGCAGCCTTTACTCTCTTTAATCCAAATGCCCCACTGCCACAGATGCTCCCAATGCTGTGTGGTGGCATAACGGAATCACTTTCTTGCACATAAAGTGGCTGTTCTGAAATGAAATTACAGCTATCTATTAGGAAGGGAACAATAAATTTCCTCCACCATGCATCCCCATCACGAAAGACACAGCATTGGGCTGTAAAAATCCCTGATGGAAGTAAATCTTGCAGGAGAGAGAGCAGCTAACAGATGAATTTACCATTTTCGTTTTGTAACTGGTAGTCAGTGTCATTTGGACATGGGCAGAAAAGTCATTATCCCACAGAAGTCAGAACATCATCCCGCAGACCTCAGGGTGGCTGGGACCTGCTGCTAAGCTCTAGGCTGGGAGAAGATTTAAAGGAGTCAGTTGGGAGAACAACTGCCTTCCATTTAAACAGAGAGAAATTAATTCTGCTAACCACAGTGCCAACTACAACCTATCGCTCTCACACACTGCACATAAAGCTAGCTGGGAATCTTGACTACTTGGACTAGATGGGATTTGCATTACATGAGAAAGAGGGGTTGGCTTGGTCCTGTGATCTCTCTGGGGGAGATGTACTTAAAGAAGGAGAGGAGGATCCCTAAAAGCAAAAGCAGAGTGAAGCCTATTTCTTAGAAAGGGGGGAGGGGAGAAAAAGTACATTCAAAGACATCTTAAAAGAACAAAATAAGGTTGTGGCCACTCAGCTCCTGCTGCTGCAGGGCAAGGAGGACCAAGTCCTTCTTCACATGAAACCTGCACTCCTGATGCTCAGAAAACCAGGCATCTGGCACCTCCTAGCAAGATCCTGATTACCAGTCCCAAAGGGGTAATACACCTGTTAGCAAAGCAACTTCTCCTATTCCCATGATGAGATAAGGAAAGGCCACACCATTAGGAATAACAGTGTGTCAGCCCACCCTGCCCAGACTGGAGATTGGAAAAGCAACAGAGCACTTGGGCCCAAAAGATATGGGGAGAAGAAAGAAGCATTTAGTGTTTGAATCAACAAGTCAAGCTAATGTTTTATGTCATAACATCTGAGCAGTGTTGTTCAGGAAGGCACTAGGGAAGGGATCCACCCCCACCTATATGGGCTAACAGCATCACCAGGCTTCCCCTAGAATGGCCAAGGAGAAGGACACGTTTGCCTAGAGAACAGTTCATCTTAAGTCCCTTGAATTAAGTTCCTAACTTTAGCAATCTGTAAACTAGAGAGAAGATTGATCTCTTTTGACAGAACAGCAAATACAGCTCAGTAACTGCTTCCCCTATTCCTCCTCCCCCTAAACCCTAGAATTTTCTGCTGAATCACTACCAAAGAGAACATACTCAAACCCAGGAAGGAAGCAGTGCAAACACCACCCATACAAGAGTGTCTCAGTCAAACCCATGGAAGCAAAAGACACAAGAGTCCAGGGAATGGGTACCAGACTCAGAAATTTCAAAAGCTCAGCTAGTTTTCAAAAACTGAATTTGTATAAAGTACAGCTCAATATTGCCTTTTCAAACCCTTCCTGGAACAGTCACGAAGTTGCTATCCTAATTCAAGCCTTTCATTAGGTAGTGAATTGGAATATTTAGTATTCAAATGAAGATGAATTGTTGCCAGTCAGAGCATCATCCTGCATTCAGCAGTGATCTTGATCTTGCAAGTATTTCCTCAACTAAGGGAGAAAATCCTCAGAGCAAGCAGATGACAGACACGCATATCATGAGCATATGACAGTATTAAAATCTAGAAGGATGCTGAGATACTAAAGGCATGGGTTAGGAGGGGATACTTTCAAAACTCTATTAACCCAGTGACCCAGTTTATGGGAAAGATGCCTTCTCATTTGTACCTTTTGATTACACATGAGGAAAGGCAACAAGTGCACACTCTGCTACCTCAGCAGCTGTTCACATGCTGAAACACAGTAGTTACTTGTGCAAAAAGGCATTCAAAGTTAGAGATTTGTTCATTATTGCTTTCCTGGGTGTTGTCTCTGGGACTCAAAGGCACAAAAATCCTGAAGAAGCTAACTCTCTAGAGCTACACCTCCTACTCCGAGAGTGTATTTCTGTGCAAGGGCCACTGGGAGCAATACTGAAAACCTTATTACTCCACAAAGATGAACACACAGAATCCAAGCCAGAATCAACACAGGATGAATTATGGTCAAGAAAACCAAGTTTTAAAGCTGTACATTTAGCAAAAAGATGCTTTGACTGTCTTCTTCTTTTCAAAGAAAAAAAAAAAAAGAAGCACAGAGAAAATTATTTTCTGAAAGCTGTAAGAAGAACTGTGAATACCTAGTTTTGTAGTTTTGTAGTTTTGTAGTTTTGTAGTTTTGTAGTTTTGTAGTTTTGTGAACACCCACCTTCACATTAGCTGACATCCCTGACATGCAGTTGCGGACCAACTGCAGAACAGAACTAACATTACAGAAGAGCTCCCTAGAAAAAGCTATTCGTAATAGAAATATTCTGTCCAATTACTTACAGAGTAATCGCTTAAGAATATTTATTCTCCAAAATAAATTGTACTATAAACCACTTTTACTCGACTGTAAATTCATTACTAAGAAGCAGCACAAGGCTTAGTAGGATGTGGAGATTTGAGTGAAAATTATGGGACTGCTTTCTTCATAGCTGAGAATTGATGCACATATGTCACAAGACAGACAACAGGAAAACAGGTCTTGACCAAAATGATCAGACAGAGCAGCGAAGCCTACAGAGGCTCTGAACCAACAAGCAACACCTGAGGGATGGGTCACAATGGAGACATTAAAGCTTCCTTGCAACATTTCAGGTGCCCCCCCCTGCAGTAACCACACACTCCTGGAGACCATTGCATGCAGATGGTGCCCAGGTATGACTGACTAACAACTACCTACATTTTATGTGGTGTTCCAAGGTAATTAAAAACTGGGTTCCTTTAGAAATAGAATTGCCTCAAGCCCATCAGGATGTTTTTTAGGCAATAGTCGCACCATTGCAAAGGGTATTTGTGATCTGAATTGCAGCCAGATTAAATACATTATTAAATATACAAAGCATCATGCAGCTGTAGTTATCCCCAGGATGACTCACTCCTGGTGTACAGTGATTTAGTCAGAGGAGAAGGGTATTGGAGGAGGAAGGTGCAAATGTTCTTCACAGGTCATTCCTGTAGCTGCCACATCAGTCCTCTCTCCAAGCCACTCTCTCCTTTCCCTTCTTCATGGAATCCCTTCAGTTGGAAGGAACCTCCTTTGGAAGCACTGCCATGAAGGAACCCCATGGACAAATAAAAATAGTCCCCTTATTTGGGAGGCTTCCAACAACATAAATGTTTACACTGAGACCACATGGGTGAGGGAAAGTGAGTGCCTGTGGCTGTACCTGCTGTCCACTGTGAAGAGGGACATGGGCACAGCCACTCCAGCAGCACCCACATCTGCTCATCCTGCCCCAGGGCTAGGAGCCTTGGCCTCGTGGCCGGGAATCTCCTCTCTGCAGAGGGCAACCCAAGTGCACCAGCCTCCCTCACTGTAAGAAGGTATTTGGAAGGATTTGACAGTCGAGAATAATTCCAGATGAAACACGCCAGATTGAAGGATTTCTGCATAATTAGGGATATAATACTGTATTTAAGAATCTCCTAAATACCCGCAGTTAACAGAGGGTAGCGTGTTCAGTGGAAACCCATCTCCCATCACCAGGGACTAAAGCTGGCACTAAGTGGATGCAGATCTTCACTTTCTTTAATACCTCAGCAGCCAAAAAAAAGCATTCTAGACTTTTCTAGAATGGGCCTAAGTCCACAGCAGATCTCCTGGGCTGGATGCCCCAGCTCAGAGGCATCCAGTGTTGCCAAAACAGCAAAGTGGCTGTACTGGTACCCAGGCTTTGGGAAAGTTTCTATAGCAACAGGACACAAAGAGAATTTAGGTGTTTACATGGTGCAGCTGATTTACGCCATCACAGCTGTGTTTAAGTCATTGAGGCTGAGGGAAAAGCCTGAAAAATAAGATGCAGTTCCCCATCAGAGGAGTTTTTCTACTCTTTGTTTCATCCCCCCAACAGTTTTTAAGTCTCAGATTTTGTGCTGATAGGTCACTTTTCTGTTACCTCTTCTAAGGCCCATCCCTGGCTAGATGCTTTCTTTATATTCCACCTGTTGAAAGTTCATAGAATCCCAAATTTTCAAGCTTTCAGAAAGACCTAGTCCAGAGAGTACTGCAAGATGCACTCTTCTCAAAGCATCAGGTGGAAATATATTGGTTGGTTACTGGGCAGCATCACTTCTTACTGGAGAAGAACAGGACAGCTATGCAAGCACATTTTCTAAGTATACATCCAGATTTTCTGCAAAGCTGCTAGGCAGCAGTGGACAGCACCACCACCAGCTCTTCCTCCATGGGGCACCCTAGTGCATGGGGAGCTGCAAGGTGGGCAAATCTCTGCACTGAGGCCAGGAACACACTGAACAGCAGCTCTATGCCATGAGGTCACAGATTTAAAGCTGGTGGGGGACCTTCCCATGTGTTTTCTCACCAGCCCACAGACATCCCTGCAATTAGCTCATCCTCACATCACTGCAGAGAACACCTAGCCTAGCGGAAACCCCAGGACAGAAGTGTCACCTCAACAAGCTGATCTCAGTGCTCAATTTAAAGGTGAAGTCTTCCTGCCACTCCAGTCCCATGCTGCAGCAGCCACTCCTCAACATGTTATTGATCCCTCTGCCCCTGGATTGGCAGCCTCTGCTTGTCCAGAGGGATGAGTGCACAAGAGTGTGCTGCCCTCACACAACATACCACCAGTATGGAAACACTCTTTGGGGTGAAATTTGAAGCTCTGCTGTCACTGGTGTTTGCAGCCCTGCAGGCTCCTGCCCCAGCTCATTGCCTGTCCCCTGTCCCTGAGCCCTGGGGTGACAGAGCAGATTTATGCACCCAGAAATGAGATGCTCACCTCTGTCACAGGGTGGAGGAAATGGCAGCTGCAAAGTTCAATGTGCCATTGGGACAGCTATGGCTTTTCCCAAGACAATATTGCTGCCGAATTGCTGTCACAGCTTCCCTCCCTATTCTTTCACCTTCCTTGGACTTTAACAAATTAGGAGTTTCACTTCAGTTTTGAAGTAGCAAAACTTTCAAAGGAAGTGAGAGGTGACCATTCACTGTTTTCTTTCACCTTTCTTACAGATGAAGAGCTCCTAAAGGACAGTGCCACAAAGCCTTCCTCCCACTGCTACCTCACACCCCCCCCCTCCCTGAAAACACTTGCTGGAAGGCAGTTAAAACTTAAAAAAATAATAAAATGGTGAAAAGGACAGGCAAGGAAAAGGAAGCATGGGGATTGAGCAGACAGCAGATTAATAGCCTGGCATTTATGGCAGTTTAATAATAGAGCTGTCACAATAGGAGAGATTTACTAATTGCAGAGCCATTTGCTATGGATTCCCATCAAGCTGCCATTTAAATCGCTGCACAGTTTTTAAGATGTCTTTTGAAACTGGGGAAGAGGGGAGAAGGGACAACACCCACAGTACTTATACAGCTAAATTTAGGAAAGCATTGTGTTTTCATAGAGATGACCAAGTTGATAAGGAAGCAAGGAAGGAGCCAGCAGCGCTGCAAGCCCAAAGGAGCTGGGGAGGAAGGGGGGCAGGGATTTGTGTCTGAGCCCCACCACACAATAAGCAGGTCTTACATCTGGGGACAAGGCTTTGACCTCAAACTAAGCCCTGGAGAGTTTTACATAGCTTTAACCAGTGACCTGCTAATACCTCCAACATCTCCCCAGGCACTGAGCTATAGCTCCAACATGTCTTTTGCAGTATTAGTCAGCACCGAGTTTAGGGGCAAAACATCATCTTAAACCACAGATAGAAGAGTTGTAATCTCTTGGGTCTGTCAGCAGGGAGGATCAAGCTGGTCCTTCTTCTACTGACTTCAAAGTGAGCAGTAAGCTCCTAATTCATACGTTCTCATCACACAGAGCCTCAACCTGAAGCATGCACAGCTATTTCTGTCGGGGCAACCTGGTGACAGCATACCGCAGAGCTCTGCACACCACCTCCAGAACTTGGCTCTTCTCCCTCATGTCCCTGAGGCCACCAGTGCCAGGCCAGGGAGTGATTCACAGAGCTGTGAATCCTACTAGACTCATGACACCAGGGTTGTAGGAAAATTAAACAGGTTGTGAAATTTTTCCAACTAAATCCTCAAGTGACAGTTGTTACGCGGTGAAAATACCTCATTCCAGTCAAACCTGGTGTTCCTCAGCCTTGACCAAAAGTTTCCAGCACAGCCCAGAGAGAATTAAAACCAACCCAAGTGCAAGCAAGAGACCTGGTGAATAAGGGAACCACAGAATGGAAGATGATTCTCAATCAGGAAAAAGAGCCTGGAGCTTTATATACTAGAAGGGCACCCTTACCTTTTGGAAAAGAAAAAGGGCTCTCAGCACTATCAGGAGCACTTCTGCATCCAGCAGTCCTTTACCCCACACTCCCACCCTCCCCAGCATCACTCTCTGGGACTCATTTCCCCCAGAACAAAAGGGTGCAGCTGTCCTTTGCACCCTAGTCCTTGCACCTGCAGAGGCACAATAAACCACCACCACCACCAGGTTGCCAAGAGAGCCTCAGGTCACTCCACTTGGTGCCATGGGAGAGGTGGGGGAGAAGCTTTTTGGGGGCCCAAGGCAGTGATGCTATCCCATCTCAACCAGCAGCCCAAGGGGAGGCCATGCCTTCTCTGTCATACATGTTCTCGTAGCTCAGCTGAGAGGTTGAAGAAAAGGCTATTTTATTCCTCTTTCCCTTTAGGGAAACAGGGCTCTCTCAGAAGTTCAGCCAGGACTTCGCAGAGCATCAACAATTAGCAGCCTACAAGGGTGCATGGTCGGGCTTTTGTGGCATTTCAATTCTGCTGTCATTTAATAACCACCCATGACTCAGGCTTTCCTCCCACATGCTGTGGCCCAGCACTCCTGATCTTTTTCATCTATTTGGATCCACTGGTACAGAAGATAAAAATGAGCTAAACAAGACTGCTTTGCCATTACACCTGCAACTAATCTGACACACCAAGAGCATGATTTGATCAGGTATTAAATTTTGTCCTGGTCTCCAGACTGTTGCTCAAATACATTTGCAAAAAGGATGCTGTATTAAGGCAACATAGAGCTCTTCCTATACTTTCTCTGAGGACAGGACAAGGCAGCACCAGCCCCCATCCAGCCCCAGCATCCGACTCTTGCTGCAGCTGTTTCTAAATGGTTTTGGCCTACCAGGAACACATTTAGACACAGATGAGAAGTGTCACATGGAGTTTTCTTCTCAGAGGCAATCAATCCCCATTTTACATTTAGCAGAGATAAGATGGCTGAAGCATAATTGATTTTATTTTATGGGATGTTATACAATGAGCATCCTTAAACAGAATTCAGTTATAATGAACATACAGTACAAGATGAGTCTTCACTGAGGCAAATGCCATTGCCTAGGGACAAGTTCAGATCTAAGTAACATCAGATTCATTACTCTGCATCTCAGATGAGGCTCTTCAGTCATGTTAAGTCAAATGTACCAACATTTATGTTCCCCATGCATTCCCATCAAGATGAGGACAATGTTTACCACCAGCTCCCTTGCTAATTGAATGCCTCCCACTGTGCCTGTTTCACTTTGGAAAGTCCTTTTCCTTCTGTGTTTTCCTGTCAACTCATCTGTGGTACTTGGGAAATCTCACCCCAGGCTTTGCAGTGAAATTTGGATCAATGGGAGAAGTTAGGGCCACTTCTCTTTGCTTCCCTGAAGAGCCACCCCAGTGCCCAGGTTTCTGGATCCTTCTCACGCTGCTCCAGTTTGGAGGCCACAGCTGGCAGTCCCACCACCAGTCCCTCCTACATCACCATAGGCACCCACCTGCTCTGGAGGGGAGCATTTGCTTGTTTAGACAGGTGCACCCCATCACCCTTGGCCCCAGGATCTGGCTCTGCTCCAGGAGCTACGGGGACACATCTTCCCACCCCCACTAGCACAGCCCACTCTAAGCACTGCATTGTCTGCCACCAGACACCACCTCTCTATGGATTACAAGCCCAAGGAGTTAAGTCACCCCGCCAGCAAGCTGGAGAGCAAACACAACTAACCAGTGAGAGAAGTTTTCTTTTAACCTGTGAAAATACTGGGCTCAGGTAGGGGCAAAAGAGGATTGAAGCAGTGTTTGAGCTAAATAAGTGAGGGGTGGGGATGTAAATTTGGAAAGTCCCATTTAAAGCAGCTCCCAAGACTGATGAGGCAAAAATTAAGGGGAAAATATGAAAACTAAGAAGAGAAATAGTGGAAACACACACAAAAACTGAAAGGTTTTTGCAGTTTGGTTTTTCTTTAATGTTAGTTTTTTGCCCATATTCCCTCCCCAGCCCATCTTCCAAGTCTGAGCTTCAGTCTTACTTTCCTCATGCATGGAGCAGGGGAATGAGGGAAGCAAAAAGAGGAGGCTGCTCTGGAGTCTGTAGAGCCTAAGACGCTCCAACAACACTCTACTGAGTTTAGCCATCACATATTAATACAAGCTGTATCTGATCAGAAACTGAGTAATTAGAACAGCCTGGAAGGTTAATGGCACGCACCACCTACCATCACCTCATTAGAGGAGACTCTGTAATCCAGACACCAATATTACACCTGATTAGTGCCGACTCACAGCGTGATAGATGGCAGAGCTAACTCTGAACCCTAACGAAGCTGCACAAGGGAGCTGCTCCCCAATCACACAAGAGATTGCCAGCATGACTTGGATGGTGGCATGGCTCTGCCTTCACTTTTACAACTCCAATTTTTCTTTCCAGGAAAGAATTGGAGGAGAGGGCCAAAAATGCCATTCCCACACCCCAGGAGAAATTCCACAGAATGTAGAGCTGTCCATTCATCATAGCTTTACTGCTGGACTTCATGGCATCAGTGAAACTCAGAAAACTGGAGTGAAGATTGTATGGAGTCTTACCTAAAAATCACACAGGTCGCACTTGTACTGACTGCCACACTTCAAACTGTTCACTAGAGTTGTGCTACAAATTTCTATTTTGACACAAACCATTAACACACATTAAAGATTTCCTCTTCATAACTCCTTATCCAGAACATCAAGCACAACACAAAGCAAAAGCCCTCCCCAGTCCAGCAAGTACCTCTGCAGTAAGTGCACTACAGTTTGTCTACATTTCAGAAGGATAACACTGCTTCCAAACAGTTCACTGTGTTCAAAGATTGTCCAGTTATGAAGAATTAAAAAAAAAAAAAAATAGAGGGGAAAAAAGTGAAGGAAAACATCCAACCCCACTAAGTCTGATGGGTTGTCACTGGTTGTTTCCCACTAAGTTAGTCCACTGCTGAAAAAGGAAACTGAGAAACCTGTGTTTCCTCAGCATAGAGACCAAAGCAGCCAAGAGGAAAAGCTGTTGACAAGGAAATGGTCTTTGGATTGTACCTTGCAGCTGGGAGGAGAGCTGAAGTAAAGCAATTCAGCCCTGCCAGTTGTTTCTCTGTCATGTAGCTCCAAAAATCCTCTAAGTTTAAAGAAAAAAAGAAAAATCCCTTGAGGAAGAGAAGCTCCCAAGCTACAGCGTGACTCAGCCACCAATCTCCCAAGGACAAGATGTTTCTACTGCGCTTCAGCTGCCTTTTAGAACTTTGATCTAATTAGACTCTCATTGTGGGAAACAGACTATCTTCCACCACAGTGCTGCACAGCCCTGGGACCTCTGGCTGACTACACCTTTCCCTGTGATAGGGTGAAAACCAGTTGAAGTAAGCAGCACTATTTCCTTTGTCCTGGGGACAGTCTACAAAACCCCTCATCTTGAGGTCCAGGGCAGCAGACAGCTTGTATGGAATCTCTTACCTCCACGGACCCTTCTTAAGAAGCACTTGGGAGCCTGGATTTCGCTCCATGTGACAGACACCTGTACTCGTGGGCTGAGAGTGATGGCAGTGGAGGCAGGGAAGGATGACCTGTGGGGTTTTCTTCAGCCAGATGACATGCTCAGAAACACGACAGAGCCTTGGGCTATTTCAAATTTTCGGTTCCAAATTACTTCATGTCTCTGATGAACTTACTTCAGCATCCAGTCTGTGTTTGCAGCCCAGATACTCAGCATGGGCTTTGTCTCCAGTCTAGGATCAGGCACCTCAGTGTCTTGTGTGGGCACTCGTGTATTAGATCTGCTCTTGATCAGATGAAGTTGGAACAAAAGTCTCTCCCATCCCAGGATACTCTACAGGGAGACAGAGCACCTCAGAGGGAGATAAGAGGCTCAATTTCAGCAAGAAGGACTTCCAAAAAGTACCTGCACTTTGTTACACTTCAGTCTCCAGGCAGGATCCCAGAGGCAGTGGTGGAACTTATCCAAGTCATTATTTTCTGCAGAAACAGAAAGAGAAGCTACAAGACTTTTTCCTCCCATCACTCTAAATCTAGAATCTCTTTAAAAGCCTTAAACTCTGCATTTATGCATTACCTGAAAGTGCCAAGAGCAACCACCAACAGGTAACCAGGAGGAAATCTCCCACTATGATCATTCCAGGTCCTTCCAGGCAATGTCACAAAAGACAGGCTCAAAATGTGCCAGTATTAGTAGCCTGCTGAGTATCTGCTCAGAAGATGTGTTCATTAGCAATGGCACCTCTACTATTTTAACTGCAAACAGGACCTGTGATCTGCATTTATGCTATTTGCAGAGTTCAGAGCAGACACTGCTTGGGAAGCTGCCTCCATGCATCACTACCAGCACTGCTCGAGCCACAGTGCAGCTGCTAATTAGCAATCAATTTATGTTTCCAATTCTAACATCAATATTATTTTGAAGCTTTTATTAATGTCATGGAGAGACGCCCACAAGTGTAGCACAAGTACTGCTGACCTTTCAAAGCAACTAGAGAAGGGTCACAAGAGATATTCCTCTCTCATTTATATATTCCCCCCAGGTAACGCTGATGCTGAAGGGCACAGTCAGAGGGATGGAGTCACATTTGTGCCGACAGCCCAGCAACTGCGGCTGCTCTGGCTGCCACCGGTGCCAAGGGCAAGGCCAGTCCCGCTGTCCTGCGCCGGATCCATGAGCTCGAGGAGCTCTGGAGCCATGAGCCAACTCTGCCCTCTTGCGATTACAGCCAGGCTTCCAACCTCTCCCCCCCTCCCCTTACATCAGCGGGGGAAGAGGGCTCTTCTCCAGAAAAGCACCTACTTCCGACACACATGTTACATTCATCGTTTATTTATTGAACTCTCCAAGAGACAGAAGCCGCTGGATGACGGTGGGTTTAGCAGATTCCTCAACAGAGCAGGGGACATTCAGGGCAATTCCTCCTCCTTTATTGGGAGCAGCCCAGACCTCAGGTTTGCTCCACGCTTTGCAAGAGGGATTTAGCCCCGTGTTTGGCAGTGCCCAGCACTCTGCCTTTGCCTCAGGCTGCAGCACTGCGGACACAGGGCTGTCTGTAGGGAGCACGCTGGACACGCACGCAAGCCTCTAACATCCTGGGTATGTACACAGGCTCTTCAGCTCAACTAATCTCTAAAAAGGGCTGGAGAAACCTGTCCCTACCATCATGTCCTCATCCTTCCTTACCGCTCACCAAAGCCAAGTCAGTTCCACAATATATTCCTGCATGTTCCATCCCAAGGCAAGGGCTGGCTGGAGAATAAAGACAAGAAACCCTTTCGTTTCATCACCTGTAAAATCTCGTTTTCTCTTCCAAAAAGGAGCATCACTCGTTTCAGAGGCTGCTACACCAGGGCTGAGCCTAAGGCTGCAAGGTAAAGCAGCGCTGTGCTCCAGCCTCGCCTGCAATGCGTGGAGCTCCACGAGGGAGCAGCATGTCCCTTCAGTTGGGAGTGCTGGACTCCACAACTCCTTTTAAAATGGCTAACGGAGAGCTGCAGGAGGACAACGGGGACAGGAAGGGATGCAGGTTAATGTTTTTATTCTTACACGCACGTATATACAGGGTCACAACAAGACCCTTTTCTTTCTGCAAGAAAGAGGGTGCTGCTGCAATGCACAGTGGATTTTTTTTCTTGCTTTGTTGTCTGTATAAGCCAACCTACCAGAGTAAATAACTGCTAGACAGTTTAAAAATAAATTATTTTAAAAGCCCAAACAGCAAAAACAAACACCACCCCAAAACCAAAAAAACCCCACCAGGTGTCAGGGGGAGTTAGGCTTCAGAACAGATTTCAATCCGGCTACACCAGGCTATTCAGGATTCACAAGTCAGGTATTGAAGCCAGGAAGGCCTGATTTGGCCATCATAACAATTTGTTGATAATACAGTCAGGTCCAACAGAAGCACAGGATACCCTTTGTCTTTTCCTTTCCCAGCCTTTTGACAGAAGTGAGATCCTGTTTTGACATTTGCCTTTGCTGCTCCCCTCGTGTAAACTCAGCAAGACACAAAATTCCTGTGCTAACTTGTATTAAGTCTCACAAACAGTAAAGAAAGAAAAAAATTAATATTCTTCAGCCCCCGAAGCCAGGACTTTTTGAAGGCACAGAGCAGGCAACTAGAAGGTAATGGGGAGTAGGTTGAAGACAGTTCACACAAGAGCTTTCTGCACCATGGTATTGATTATGTGAGGAGTAAGATGTAAGTGTTATTTCCACTGAGTTATGTACCCAGGACTGCTCAATTGGATCCCTACCAGATCAGCACCCATTCATTTGGTGGTGATGGACATATAAAAGTCCCTCACACAGTGGCAGCAGCAAAGCTTTACAGACTTCAGTAGGAAACAGTGGAGTGGGCACTGCATAGTGCCACGGTGGGTAAGAGAACACAGCACAAAGCAGGAGCAGCACAGGTTATTTATTGTCAAGATAATACTATCAAAAATATTTACTCGGTATATGTTGGCAAGTGAACAGTGACCACTATTTTATGAAAGACCTTCTAACTCTGGCTGAGCATGAAAGCAGAATATAGCAGAAAGCTGCAACGTGTCTGCCTGGGAGCTTGGGGATAACGCACAAAATCCCCACCATCAGTTGCTGCACCACCAAAGGAATGTGGGAGAAACTGGTAATACATTTAAGTGCTACCAAAATATTTATATACATATATATATATTCCTACATATGTTTCTCCACAGAAGCTTGTTACATATGTCTCTGTCACATTATGTCACCACTGCATGTCACTGTTTAGACAAAACGACGAGGAAGGATTTGAGCAAGGGTTTAAAAGTTCTGTCGGGGATAAGGATGATGAGGGATGCCCTCATCAGTGTTATGAGGGCAAAGAAAGGAAACAGGAATATCTCAAGGAAAAAGAAAAAAAATATCAGCACTTGCCTTTCACAATGTTGTTTCAGAAAGTGTCAGAAAAACCCAACCCCAAGAAACATCACCTGGTACAGGAATTACACTTTAGAATAGACAATTATTTCCAGCTAGGATGTTTCCCAGGGCTAACTTGTAGAAAAACCACTCCAAGGCTGCAGTCCCACACTGTTGGGGCCTGTCCCAGAGTCCTGCTAGGGGTGGCCATAGAGAAGTGTAGGAATTCTCTGGGAAGAGCGTTTTGGTCATTGCCCAAATACCTTTTGTCAGGTCTTGTGTTCTGATAGCTAACACCCAGATGTTTTGCTTGCTTGGTTGTTTCTTTCTGTGATACTCACTAATCTCACCCAGTTGTGTAAGGCCTCCCTCCCACATTTCCCCCCTCCCAGATAAACCAGGCGTAGGTGGAGCAAGAACTCAGAGTGGCAGATGACTTGCTGGCTGCCCCAGCCCCTAAAGACACACACACCCACACTAGGTAGAGCTGCTCCATGAATTAGCACTGAATCTCAGATCTGTCAAACTCAATGAATGCTGATTGATATAACCTTTTAATTAATGGATTTTGTCAGGAAAAGAAAAGAAAATTATAACACTGCCCAAACTACTGCAATAGTTGATGTGGACTGGAGAGTCAGCTTCCCCTGTCCCCTCACTCCCAAAGCCAGCCTCTTACAAAGCCTTTTATCTACATTTTCTGATTTCAACCACAGGAGTTTAAAAAAGTCCAGTAAACCCAACTGTGCCATCTCATTCCATCAAAACCTCTCTCCCACAGCAACCAGCTGAAAGGCTGGTTGATGCTTACAGGAGAGTCTTACAGACCAAAGCATACCAAGCTTGCTTAAACACACCTGCTTTCCAAAAGGCTTGTCTGGATATCTCCTGATTAGCTCCGAGTCCAGCGCAGGTCAACAGCAGATGAAAGGCAGGCATTTAACAAGCACCAAACTGCTACAAGACTGCGCTCCCCAACTTCCTACTCAGTCCTGTACTTCCACTTGCCTTGCTCCAAGCCTCCTCACTTGCATCCCAGAAATTTGGACGTCAGCAGGTCAAAGGCAACAGTGTTGTCTCCAGTTGGGACTCACCCATGTTGGACATCCTGCATCTTTCTTGCTATGACACACAAGTTCAGCTAGTTCCACATCATTAATGCTATAATTTTTAATTTATTATCATTCTTATTATTATTACTAAAAGAGTGGTTAACATTTCCAGGATTCCTGTTGGTCACCCTGCAGCCACTGAACACACACACACACACCAGCCTCAGCTCCCAACACCGAGCACTGAGCAGACAAGTTGCTCTTAGCAGCTGTGTCACTTCCCTTCCTGAGGGACAGGAATGAAAACCACGGTGGTGTAATAGCTTAACCCCAGTCAGTCCAGAGCCAGCACTAACACAAACCAGCAGAGACATCATGATCACAGCATCTTACAGGACTTTTGTTCCCCTACTACCAACAGCCTAATGGAAAATTCTAGTAATATTTAAGCATTCTCCCTACCTACATACTCTAACTCTGATATCCAAGTAGAAATAGGGGACACAAAAATCCATCAAGGAATCCCTTTACAACCCGAAAAAGACAAGAACTGTAGAGATTTTCAAAGCAAATTCTGTTCCTGCAGAGCCCCACAATCAGGGGACCTCAATGAGAGCCACGCACACACACACACACTGTGCCATGTGTAGGTGCTCCGTGGAGGGACGTGTTTCCCTTGTTAGGGAGATCACAGTCTCCCATGGGCTTTGGTGGCTTCCAGAGTACATTCCTCTGGAGCATCGCTCTCCTGGATGGCAGCAGCACACCCCACTTTAACCCCTTTAATGCAAAGATCAGGTCTAAAAGCCTGAAGATTTCTGATCTCCCCAGGCAATTTGTACATGGACTTGAACTACTGAGTGACACAGGTGCCAGAAGGTCAACACTGAGTGACATGGGTGCCAGAAAGTCCACACTCACAGCCCTGCAACACCATCACAAAATACACCACAGACACAGAGGCAACAAGCACTGCTGGCAGAGCATGGGAGGTTTGCTATGGAAGCACACAAACGTATATTGATCTTCTACAACAGCGTTATTTAGGAGGTGTTTGGGAGATCTAAGGTCCATAGGAAAGAGGTAAGTTGTAATTAGTAGGATAACAGAAAGCAGTATGTAGTAATTAGCTAGATAACGTGCTCATACACATATCTTGGGAACAGAAAAGCAAAGGATAAAGTTGTAATTGTCAGAAAATACGGGGAGAAAAAAAATTTTTAAAAGTATATCACTGCACTTTGGCCAGATGCCTCAGGAAGTAAAAGGACACTTATATCTTACAGATTTTGAAAGAAGTAAAAAATTTGCTGTCTTTAGGGGATCCAGATTTGGATGAAATGCATTACTAAATGTGATTTCTATTGTATATCACCGCTACATATTTGGATTCCGTGGCCTCTTGAAGGTGAAGTTTTCTCAATAATCAGCATGCAAAAGGCTTAGAAAACTACAAATAAACCTTCAGCTGAGGCTCAGCAACACAATACCTGTTAGAACAGTGACCCCAGCCTCTGATCTCTTTGTCAATCCAAACATCTCCGATACTCACAAGGAGACATCTCCCTAGCCCTGTCCCTGCCTCCCACCCCAGAGGATGGGGATGACTGCAGTCCCTGCTGCAGCAGTGCTCTGTTCCCAGCCAATTCCTCTGTCAGGAAGAGGATAGGAACATGGAAAGCCTCCGAAATTAAAGTAAGTAGTAAAACGTCCAGATGAAAAGATTATTCAGTACCTTAAAACATAATTATGGCCAGTTAGGAAGTTAAAGCATATGGATCATAATTTTAGATCTCTAGAAGACAGAGCAGTGGGTTTGGCTTTTGGCACAGCACATGGCTGCTGTCTATAAGGAGGACAGCACAGACACCTTTACAGAAGGCTAGAGGAACATCCTAAGGTATTTGGTGGGGGCAGTCACTTCCAGTTATTTTGTTAAAACCTGCATAGTTTACGTCACCTATAAGTGCAATTCTTAAGGTTGTTTCCCTCGGCATTAAGAACAGCAGGAATCAAAGACTTAAAAGAAAACAGAAAGAGCAACAGAAAACAGCCCACTGCCACAGCAGACCACGCACCACCTCACTGACTCATGCAGAGATTAGATAGCAGGAGCAGTCTGCAACCCTAGTCAAGCAGAACACAAAGTCCTGCTGTTCCAGGAAAAAATAAAGCCAAATAAAATAATTACTTCTCAGGGATGACTCAAGTTCTCCCAACAAGCATCCACCTCACCAACAATTTGGTCACTTCAGAAGAAGCCAGAGTGTACCATCATGCCCATGGCACACTACCATCTCCAAACTGCTCCAGGTATGCCCAAGGAGACAGCTTCCCACTGCGTTTTCCCACAAAGTCCCAGCTTCTGCAGCATGCTAAATTTAACTATACTGCTGCCTTCAAAGCATCTAATCAAGACCATCACACTTCTGATACCCTTAGTCACCAACAAATAAGGCTTAAACCCACTGCTTTTAACAGGCAAGCCCCAGATATGGTTACAGGAATAAGCCTCCAAAAGCAATCAGCCTTATTATTAGAAGCCCAGAACTAGGGAAAGGAACAGACATGCCACCTCTTTTTCCCCTTCCCAACTCAAACCCAGAAACACAGAGGCAGTCAGGGGATCATAGAAGTTTTGTTCAGTTAATGAAATATCAGCCTCAAGATCTGCAGAAGAGCTTAAACACAGACCTCAGACATGCATCTCACAACCCACCCTGCTCCCTCGTAGGGACATTTGAAACAAAACAAAACAAATGACGGAAGGTTAATTAAGCCACAAAACAAACAAAGACTCCGGTTAGCAGTACAGTTACCTCGGAGTGCCCTCCACCGGAGGAAGGTCTGCAAGAAGTGCATGCTCTTTTTCCTCAGTCCCGGAGGAGGTGGCAGCATTAGCAGGACCGGGGCTGCTCCACAGCTCGCTCACAACCACTCCGGCATCCCCAGCCTCCTTCCAGCCCCAGCACTACCTCGGTCCAGCCTGCGCAAAGTGCACCTGGTCTGCTCTGCTAATCACTGAGGGGGAGTCTGGGGCTTCTCTCTCTCATGCTCTCTCCCGCTTCATATAAGCAATTAGCATGAATAATTACAGCTCTGATAATAATACCCAGCCACCTTTGAGCAAGAGGGAAAAGACTGTAATTAACTCTTTCTCAGGGATCAGAGGAAGTTGAAATAGCGCGAGCCTAATTATCTTCTTCTGGGACGCCTCTTGGCTACCAAGAAGCTCTGGAACATGTGGGAGGCAGAGGTCAAGTAGTATCCTTTCGGAAATCTCTCCATCCAACCTAATTTTATGTGTCTGCTACCCAAGTGATCATTAGATGTGCAAAGGTATGCAAGGGGGAAGAGAACCCACAGTTTCCCCACACTGTGCTAATTAGCAAGGGGCTGGCCATTCAGAGACTGCCTGCAGAGTTATCCCGTGATGAATCTTTGGCCACTGAGGACTTTGGAGCAGTTCCCCTCCTCGGGGACACATTGTGGTGGTGTGTGGATCCTTCTATGCACAAAGCAGAGCCACACCAGCTGTCAGGAGACCTGACCCCAGGCTGAAGAGGGCACTGATGGCCAGACAGGCTCCCACTATAAACCCAGCACAGAGGCACTCCCACCCCAGAGTTTTCTTCCTGCCCCATTCCCCAGGTTGCAAAGCTAGGGGGAAAACACATAAATGTTGCAGGTAAGGACTCCAGATCAGCTCAGGAGAGAAACCGGGGTGAGCACATTTAATATGTCTTTGCATCATACTGGCTTTGCCCCCTTCCCAAAGCCTCTCCTGGCAGGCAGGTGGGACAGGCACACGTGCATGTCCTGCTCCCAGTTCCTTCCAAGAAGCAAAACACACTACATGTACCACCCTCCCAAAGGAGTTCTGGTGAGTTCAGAGACTAAAACAATGGATGGTGGCCCTCTGCAATAACTGCCCCAAACTGCCCAAGGCTCTGAACGGGTGCATGGGTTCGATGGCTGCTGTAATGTACCCTCTTCATGCACTAAAAAATCTGATAAATAGTGTTATTATACAATCCTGTCATGCTTTATTGCTATTGCAGTATCTGGAGATGTTATTAGAGTGCTGCAGTAGAACAGCTGCCCTCCAAACACTCCAGTCTCTTACTAAAAGAGCACAGGTTTTGTTAACATCTCCTCTTGTATTCCATTGACCTGAAATGTTTAAGAGTGGAAGAATTAACATGTTTATGAACCCTTATCACTACCTTTAGAAAAACTGCTGAAATGTTTATGTCTCTAAGCATTTAAGCATTAATATTCATATTACAAAGATTCTACATAATTCTTTAATTTATGAAGTCAAGGTGCTCAGGGCACTGCAGAATATAATCAAGCATATTAAAAATCAACATAATATAAATAAAACCATTTCAGATATTTGATGATTGTGTGAGACTTTACCAAGATGTTGTATGTAATATGTATTTTAACTTTATTTACTTCATCTACTATTTTCCTACAGAACTACCTTTTATTTTGCTAATTTCTTGAAAAATGAGGCAGTAAACATATTCCTATAGACTGCCTGACTCCCACAAGTTATTATGTATATTAGCTTCTCTGTAACATGAATAGTTCCATGAGCATTAAGTAGACTAAGCAGTGGAATAAATTGAAGCTTATATATTAAGACCAAGCCCCTGAAATTGTAATTATTAATAAATAACATTATCAATATGGTTCAATGGTTATAATACTGGGATCTTAAAATGCTGTTTTGTTGTGATAAAAACTATACCTGCTGTACCCACACTTACGGTGTGGCCCAATGTAATTTTAAGAGTTGCTTAAGTTTGAAAAAGAAACGGGTATTTAGGGCTTAAATTTTAATTTTACTGTGATCTAATTGCCAGGGCGTCCAGTCCAGCCTCTGCTCTGGATTCTTTCCAGCTTACATGTTACCCTCAGCATCTCTGACCTAGCAGGCTATTCATGTGCTATTAATGGACACTGGAGGTGGAGGCACACACAAGGATTCTCCTGTTGGAAATGTGTTACCCACAAGCTGATGTGGCCCCAGGGATGGGGAGGGCCTCGGTGATGCTCCGCACCACAACGGCAACAGTTCCCATCACGCTGTGGTAGGAGCCAGGGCCCAAAGGGATCCACTGCTGCCCACCTGGGAGGTGTTTGAGGTCTTGGATGTGCATGTGAAAGTGTTATGGTGAGGGCCTGTGGGCAGAGGGCAGGAGCACCCAGGGTTCTGCACTCCACACCTGCACAGGCAGCCCCAAAGAGGGCTTTGCACAGATCTACACCAAAGTACAGCCTTGGGAGGTCAAGTGAAATATACCTAATGGATCTGTCAGGGATGACAAATTCCAAAATTATAACCTATGGGGAAACTGCAGCACAGACATTTGGAGACAGTAAATTGGTCTGCAAGCAGGAGCCTCAGCTTTAAAAACAGACACAGAGGACATCAGTGGACTGGGGCTGTTCAGAGGTCTGGGGCTTTGTGGCTCCATCATCTGGCTCCAAGTCTTAAAGATGCTCTTTGATTCACAACTTGTGGTTACTACTAATCTCCCTAAACAGGAGTGAGTGGTGCAGCCTGTTGTAGTCTGCTCTACACACTCATGCAACCAGCTGCCTTCAGGTGTTACATTGCTAAAATTTCCAATGCTTTCAATTAACACGCAGCAAAAACATTAGTCATGTTGTCTTTCTGACAAATAATTGCTCTCCCTGGCTCCCTTCCACATCATTGTGAGTTTCCATTTAATTTATGGGCCCTAATAAAACATAAAGAAGCCAAGACTAATGCTTCATTATTTTCCTAAGCTTTTCAAACGTCTTTGGTGGGGAGGGAAGCTGGCATTTCACTGTTTTATAGATCTGAGGGAAGAGTGGCTCATCCAGCAGAAGACAGGGAGTTTGCAGCAGGGCAAAGGACAGACTTACTCTCATCTGGCACATCTGCAGGGTGGGGACATGATCACCAGCTCCAGCCCCTGCTGCACCTGGATGCGCCTGCCTGCCCCTTGGCTGAGCCTCCCACGCATCCCATGGCTGTGCAAGGCACTTGCCACAGAGGCACGAGATGAAAGGAGAAAGATGCAAACATCAGAGGAAGGGGAGAGACTGTGTCATAAGGAAAACACAGCTAATTCCTTGCTAATTATTCATACCCCAGGCCTCGCCTCATCCAGCAGCTTCACACAGACAAGAATAGCTAGGGAAGGAAGAAGGTGCTTTCCAGTGCTGGGGGTTCCTGCTAGCCCTGCCTCAGCCACCAGTTGCATGTGGTCCATGGCCCTGATGCCCCAGAGAACAGGTTCAGGTGCTGCAAGCTCTCAGCTCACCCATTTTGAAACACAACCCCAGTAACAACCACAGCGCCCACTGGGCCCAAATTCACCCTATGCCTGTCCACACACATCCAGTGTGTGATCACAGACCAGCACACTCAGGGTCACTCCACACCTGCCCCACAATGGGCACAAGGCCCTGCCACATGCAGAGACCTGGCAAACTTCTTTGCACAAATGACCAGAGACAGCAAATCAAGGCAACGAGCAACACCCCCAAAAACAAAAGGCTGAAGAAGCAACGCTTGGGTGATTACAAAAACTTGAACTGAAAGCTGTTCAAAAGGCATCCAAAAGAGAAAGGGAAGAGGGCTTCTGAGCCTGACTCCCCAAATAAAGTCTCTCTGCTGACAAGTTCGCCTCCAATTTGCAATTCTTGTGTCTGACTGCACCCAGAGTCGGTGCCAGCCCTGTCTGATGTCTCCCCTCACACAAGTACCCACTGGAGTTAGAGGCCATACTTGAAGGGCCAGAGCACTCAGGGGCAGCTGTCCCACTGCTCCCCACTGACTTGGGCAGTGCAGGAACTGGGACTGATGGCCACCCACGGGCTGAGCCCCAGTCCTTTCCCAGCAAGGCCACAGGGCAAGCAGCAGCTCCGGAGCTGCCGGGTTCTTTAAGTGCTGCAGCCTAGACAGCCTTGCTCTGCGCTTCGAGGTGGTGTGAAAGGCTTGAAGGGAAAAGCAAAGAACTGTGAATCTCAGCAGAAATGGGGGTTGTGTTATTATACCCCAGTACCACAGGAGAAGACTAAATAATTAATCACAAAAGCAACTGAGTGTTAACGAGCCGCACAGGATCAAACTGCATGGAAGATGCAAAGGCCCCCCAACCCTCTTCAGTGTGCTGACAAGCCTCATTTTAATAACTTGACTACCAAAGCTGAGAGGATATGCCACAAATAAATAAATGTATCCCAATATCCTCCTTGGGCTTCTGCTGGGGATCAGCTTGACACCTTTGCCACCAAAGGAGCCAGTTCAGAGCATGTTTTGCAGGGGGGAGTCCTGAGAGACACCCAGGCTTTGAGTGGTCATTGCAGAGGTCTTCTGCACTTGTCACACCACTTTCTCTGTAGCTTTAAGGAAATTGCAAATGCATTTGGAATAGGAAAAGCAAACACATAATGCTGCTTCGGTGCCATTCCTAAATAGCAGAGTCTGGCTGTGCAGAACTGAGCAGAAGCATCCAGGAGCCAGCAGGGATAACATGAGATAGCAAGGGAAATACATGGGCATGCCTGTCATGGATGCTCTGTCTAGTCAGCCATAGTGAGGACAGATCATAGAATCATTCCAACTGCGTATTACCCTGCACACAGTTTATCCCTGTGCAGACTACAGGGCTATCATATACAACTAATACTAGGACACAACCAGTTAAACACAGTTCAGACAGTACCAGCATTAAATCACCTTCCTTCCCAGCATACCACACCAGACCCAGCACACATCTCTGTTACTGCAGCTTGTGACGGAGATCTTAAGTACTAACTTTTGCATCACACTCCCTTGCATCAGGCTTTCTCCATCCTACAGTGAGAAAGGGTGGTGCCAAGTCGGGTGAAAGACCATGTGGATTCCATTGTGCCAAGAGCTACAGCAAAACAAACTCTAAATAATTATATATTCTGCTTATACAGCACCATCCCCAAAAGGGCTTTGAGAAGTTAAACTGATTGGCAGGCAATAGGCAGGGTTCTGCAATCCATCACTCAGATGCTACAATCTGACAGGAAATAAGGATCCTGTTTAACGGCCCAGAAGGAATATATAGAACTTAGGGGTATTGACACACTCAGTGCAGCACACATGCATACACCACCTTTAGGGATCCTCTACAGGAGCTTGTTTTGGCTCTAGTATCTTTATCCTGTAAAGTCTGAATAGGTTGATTCCTATGCAGCTGAGTGTGGGAAGATGACTCAAATAAGAGAGTGAGATGGGCTTTTCTACAGCTTCTGTGTGATTGCAGGGCACCAGCCTCATGAAAAGACCCATGTGCTGATGTCAGAATGATGCTTCTGAAAATTCCATGTAATGAAACACAAAGCCTTCTCTCCTCCACCATGATATCATCATCACAACTCTGGTTAAATTAAGGAAAGTCATAATCTAAAACAATTCTCACACTTGGTGTATTTCCAACATCCAAGTGTAATCCTATGGGCACCAAAAGAAGTTTAATCCTGTGTATTTTACCAGAAAAACACAATAGACTATGGAATTACCTCCTCTGCCTGCATCTCTTAGTAAGACTGAAAGAGAGCAGAGTGAGTTTTGTAGGCTTGCCCATCAAGGTATGTGCACAAGACACCAGCAGGGTCAAGATTTACAAGGGACAAGAACCCCGCAAACAATAGGATGTTGCGGGACATGTTTGCAGTTGTAAAAGCTGATGTCATAGCACAGATGAGGGCAGAGAACTGAGACTTGGTCAGCAAATCACAATTTACTGAGGCACTCACTGGCTTGGGGAGGCTTTGCTGCAATACTTTAATGGTATGGGCTGAATATTTTGCATTTCTGCGCATAAAACCTCACTCAGCTGGAATGAGGTTGTGTCCCTTGCGGGACATCCTTTACATCAAAATCTCCCCCACTTCTCAGCAGGACTTTCATGTCCCCCCAGCATTTCGAAGGCAGAGGCATATCTGTGTGTGGGGATAGACATATCATTTTTAAACATTGATTGAGCTGGAAGTGTGGAAGATGCCAGCATACGAAGGGTTCAACTGATGTGTAAATGCAGCTCTTTGAAAAGAAGGAATTGAACACCAAAACTGGTTCAATGCAGCTAAATTGGTCCCCTAAGGGCCAGTGGTAACAGAAACCTTCAGCCCAAATAAGAACAAGTGAAATATTCAGCAAAGAGCATTTGATGCTTATGTGCAGGAAAAAAAAGTGGTGCAACTGTTGGAAAAAGAAAATATCATGTTACCCCAAGCTACAGTAAAAGTAGCAGATAAAGGGCTTTTTTTGAAAATACTGTGTGTGCGTGCGTGGCAGAGTTCTGGCAAGCCAGTGCTGGAAACTCCCAACATCCCAAGACCGTGGGTGAAGCCAGCAATGAAGGTTCTGCCACTGGTCCCAACACACCAACCCACTGCTCAGACTGGGCTCCCTCCAGGCACTACAGCTCTAAATCACATTCCCTGTGGCAGTGCTGGGGAGACAGCAAAGACCTGAAATGGGTCCCCAAGGAATGAACACAGAGGATATCCAGGCTCTGACCCATGTATGAGTAGGACATGCATGAACAAACTTTCTTCTGTGACCCAAGGCAACCTCTGGAGACCTTCAGCTTTGGTGGAATTTAAAGGCTGATGATATCCTCCTGTCCTTGGGTTGAACTTTACCTGATGCCTACCAGTGGGAACAGGACCCCGCTCTTGTTCTCTCATTGGGTGTGTCCCTATGGACTGGGAGCATGAGCCCAAGACTGCAGCTAATCCATTTGTATTAACCACAGTAATATGGATATGCTGAAGGGTCAGGGCTTGTGCAGGGTTTACTTCATCCCCTGAGGTTCCCAAAATCAGGCTGCACCTGCCATAGAAGCTTTAACCATCAGCACATTTCCTGTGCTATTGGCAACCTGAAATCAGCCTGCTCCACTGTGCCAAATGATAGCACCTCAGCTAGCCAGCCAGCCAGTCAAAGCCTGAACTTGCTCAGCAAGAGCTCAGTTCCTGTTTTTCAATAAAAATATATCAGAAATGCCACAATCATTTTAATTTCCCTGTGAGGGATGATAGAATTGCTTTTTGTTGTTCAAATCAGTCTGTTTTATCCCTTCCCTATATTTCTTCCTGGTTTTTTCCCAGAAAGGAATGTATAAATGTGGGTGCTCTAGTATCTGAATTTCTTGAGTCATTCTAATATCTATTATTATGTTCATTGCTTGAAGACAAAACTGTAAGCAATAGCTCTTTCCAGGGCAGGAGGGGATTTCATCAGAAAACATGATAATAGATTCAAGGAAAGAAAATGCATAAGAAATGAACTGCTCAGGCAAGCAACGCTTGCTTTACAGGTGGAACACAGGCAGTGTATTATTAGTATTTAAATTCCTTGCTTTCTGAAAATGTCTCATCTTTATGACTGTTCAGCTACATATCATAGAAACAAAAAGGAGTTATTTCTTCCTGGTTTATCAATCGAGGATTGATTTTGTCAAAGAAAATACCTCTGAGATGTAAGACCACAGGTATTGCTAATGTATGGCTACAGCACCTGGTAAAGTAAACTAACTGGACATTATTTTATTTTCCAGCAGGGATCACTGAACGGATATTGGAAAAAACAACACTTACCCTTGGAGCCCTCAGAGGCAGAGAAAGAATTATTTCAGGAATACTGTTACTGGATTCATATCTCTCTGCTTTTCTGGTTGCACTGGCAGTGAATCCAAGTGGGGAAGTATTTCTCTGTCTTGCAAAAACAGAACTTTTTGTTGTTTCTGTGATGATACAGAAGCTGTACATGTCATAGTTGATAACCTAAAATAACCTGAGCTGGCAGCTCCAACTGCGGATCTAAATCAGACACATCAGGGATCTGAGCTGGGATTTCTCTGCTCACGTGAATATCCTGACCACCCAGTCATTACCTATTTCTCACAAAAATGTCTCTTTCTTTTTATTCTGACTGTGGTTACAAAGCTCGTCCTGGACTCTTGAAGCAGTTTCTAATGACAGGTACATCAAAACTCTGCAGATCTCATGGATCTCTGAGTTCTGACTCTCCCTTTTAATTAAAAATTCCCAAATCTTCATTTCTTAGACCACTTATATGGTTGCAATATAGCTGAGAAGGAATTACATGGAGAGAAAGACTCTGCCTTCCTCACTTCCAGAGGTATCAGCTACATTCCTGATTTCCAAAACTCTTAAAGATATGCAAATGTATTTTAAGCAAAACAAGATATAAGCAAGCAGAGAGGGGAGGGGGAAAACCCCAAGAGTATTGTGCAAAGGCTTGAGGTGAAAAAGACTGATACTTTGTCTTGGTTACATGCCAGCCGAGAAAAGGCCACATCTTCTCACAGACAGTGCTGAGCCTCTGCTAACTTCTTGTTTAGGCTGAGGTACCTGGGTGAAAATTATGCTTACACAGAGATACCTCACAAGTGTTGGTTTGTAATCACTTTTATTCTCTAATTGGCATTTGGCCCCAGTGCAATGCATGCTGATCTCTCCACGCAGCACAGACACAGCAATAGCATGAAGCAACCCACTGCAAGATTCTGGACAAATGCCCAAAGCATTCATTTTCTGCTCAGGCATGTTTTCTCAGTGGAAAAAAGAGTGTGTATGAGGAGAAAACATTATCTCATGACTGCTCTGCTACACTCCAACGCACTGAGATGAGAAGGGGCGGATAGGTTGCAAAGACAGACCATTTATTTTAAAAGGCACTCAGTTTCCTTTTGGTTTGTGTTTCCTGAAATAGATTGTAAAAAAGGAAACACAGACATATGTCTTGGGGATTGACATATCATGTGGCAATTTTGTAAAGAGCACAACCCTTCCCTTGTGCCCCCCCACAGTCAGTTATCAAGCCCTGCATTACACACTGCTGTTGATTTCCATGGCTCTATATGATTAATCTGGCTGTACTCCATAAAGCAAAAAGAGCAATTGGAACAGAGAGGAAAGGAAATCGCTCACAAAAAACTAGGTTACAATAACCCTCAGGAGCTGAGGGAAACCAAGAAGAGGAGAAGAGTTCAGTACTAGGCTGCCAGCCTGGGCAAGGACACAACCCTAACTCCATGTCATACCCAGTGAGCCTCAAATGCACAACATAGCACATTTAGAGAAAAGCTTTTATAAGCCCATATTAAAAGAAAACAATGGATTTATTTTTTTTCCCAAGGACTTAGATCCAAGGATGAGGCACACAGTGCCATTTTCTTTGCCCTGAGTACAGAGGGGTGTAAGTAGCTCATGCAACAGAGAAAAAGTGAATAGAGGAATTCTGTTCAGACCCCCTCCCAACACACTCTGCAAGGAGACAGATCACTCCTTTTAACTGAGCTAAATGAGCCAGCACAACATATCCAGGAGGGAGTAGAAAGCTAGGGAAGCACTTCTTGTTATTAGCTAACAGTTGCATTAAGAGAACAGCTGTTGGCCACCAGATTTGTTGAAAGTAATAGAAGAATTACTGTAATTTCAGCCTACAGAAAAAGTCAGTGTTTTTTAGCTTTCTGCTTGTATCTGTAAGTCATGGAAACAACTTCTTTGGCCAGACTACAAAAATACGAAATTAAAATACAGACCTTTATACCTTGCCAATATGGGGCCTTCTTATCATCTCAGGACTCCACCAAAGCCAGAATGCTGAAACCTCACTTCACATTATTTTTGTACTCTTATTGTTCTGCAATACATTGTTAAAATATTTTGCTAATTAATAAATTCATTTCATTTTATCTATTACCGTTCAAAGTAATTCCTTCAAAGTATGAAATAAAAACCTACTTCCTTACCAGGTATTTACACTGAGTCAGGATAGAAAGCCAGATCTGCCAGCAAGTATATAAAACATCCCATGCTAGTAACATCGGTCTGTAGATAACTTCAGTTCCTGCCCTTCTAGCACTTTTAAAGAACATATTTTTGGAGGTGAATATAGAAGAAAGAAGTTAAAGAAAAAGATTCATTTTTATTGATACAGGATTATAATTTTGTCTTGTTCCAGATGTCACACTGGAGGCACAGATCAGCCTGGTAGGAGCACGAATTTTAAGACTTTGATGAGGAGGGAAAACAGCATTACACAGAATTTACTGAGGGTACCCATGGGGTGATTTTAGACTTTCAATTCTGTCAAATTGAGGTGGATTTTTGCAATTAAAAGGAAAGTACTTACTGCCACACTGAGAGAGCAGAGAAGCGAATACAATCTCCTTGACATGGCCCTGAGGCACAGAAGCAGATTGGCCTCCAGACAGACCCACTGCAGATTCCCTGTCAGCTCCAAAATAAATGAAGAATTGTGATTTGGCACAAGCCTGTGAGTGTGCAAAGTCAGATGCCTGTACATGAGGGAAGAAATGCTACGGATAAAAAGTTGTACGGGTGCAGGGGAATAGGAGATCAAGGTATTTCCTCACCTGTTTTACATGCTGCCTTCCAAGCTGCTTTGTATTATTCACTGACTTAGAAGACTGTGACAAAAACGTCCCACAGCTGTATGTGAGGAATGGAGTCAAGAGGAAAGTAGCACAGTGACAAACGGGGAAAACAACTTCATTTAGATCCATGGTTTTAACATCCAAACCCTCTCTGGTGACACATACACAATGGAAAAAAAAAAATACAGACACAACTTATAAGCAGCAAGATGGTAATTCTGAAATAATATTTTTTAATGTTTTTCTATTTACCCTGAACTCAGCCATCTTACAGCTTTGGTGAACTGGGTTTTATTTTAAAAATAGTTAAATGGCAACTATCAAACCACAGTACCATGTGCATTTGCATTTCCTTCGCTCACACACTCTGCAGATAGGCCAGTGGTGACCTCGTGGACCTTATACACCTTTTCAGATTCAAAGCCTGGTTTCCACTTTATGACAAAGCAGATTAAATGTCATCTGAGTTAAGGAAATTATTCTTTTTTCTCCAAAAATTCCTGGCTGAGCTTGCAATCCAGAAATGCAAATCAGCAGCACTTCCCAGTCTCAGGGGCTGCCCATGTGTTGCTGTGACATGTCCTTGTGCCAGGGGATACATGGGACAGAGGGTGATGCATGATGCCCTGCATCCAGTGGGCAAATCCATCCACATAAACAAGCCCTGATCAATAACAAGCACCTGTTCTTACCATCCCATACTTTTCTCAAGGGAGACAGCTGGAGTATTTGTCACAGAGAAAACAAATCCCCAGTAAAATCACCTGCACAACAAATTGTTAATCACAGTAACATAAAGGGAAGGTATGGGACAGAGTCTGCAGCCCCTGTATTTAGCTTTTAACACTCCTAAAAACCCCACATGGTTTTATATACAAAACAGAAAGAATGCATGGATACACACAAGGAGCACAAGGATTTCGCCCCTTGAGATTTTTGCAGGGTCAAAATCAAGGCCCAGATTTTCCAAATCACTCCAGAAACAGCCTGGGACTCCCTGTGCAGCACAGCGAAGGGCCAGTGCAAGTGCTCGTGTGTAATGTATCCAAGCAAGGCAGGGTGGCCTTTCACTCCTGTTCCAACCAAAGCACAGGTGGGACAAGGTAGGATTTGCACACGGGATTCCAGCACGTGCTGTACCGTTCCAGCAGGAAGGGTTAACGCCCCCTCAGACATACTGTCTTGCACACTGGCTTCCCTGCAAGGATTCATCACCTTCCCCTGGGCTGCTAGGGGCTTTTTTCATTCAATTACCCCCCTAAGAGATCAATATCCTCTCTGCTGCTGCAGCCTGGAGGAAGATGAGGGATGAGCTGGGGCTGAAGGAACCACACAGTGCTCAGAGCAGGTGACAGTCACCTGGGATGCTACAGCATCAGGCTGAAAAATGGGCTTCATTTGGAGACATAAATAAAACATGCCCAGTCATGAGTTATTAATGAGATATGGAAAGGGCTGAAGCATAGCCACGCTGACAGAAAAGGAATCACAGCCACTGCCAGCTCAGTGGTTTGGGCTGAGGGAGTTTCCTGTGTTCACCACTGCCTGGTTTTCACTGCTGCAGCAGGAACAGCCCCATAAATATTCACGGCAGCACCTCCAAGATGCCTTCTGCTTTGAAACAGGCAGGTTTCAAAGGATAAGTCCTAGGAGGCAGCAATCATCCTAAAGAAAAGGTGGCTAAGCGAGGGCTATAACATTGCACTTGGCCTCAGCTTTCTGAGACCACAGGCTCAACCTGTGCACCTGTCCTGGGGCAGCACCCCAGCTTCTTTCTGGGGATGAGTCTGGTTTCTCTGTGTGTTGGTTGCCTATCTGCTTTGTTTTGCTGGCTACTCTGGGCCTGGAGGATAAATACAGTAATAACAATGGTTGTGTTCCCCAGGAGCAGAAGCTCCACAGGACTTTTCACTCTGTCACGTCACTGTGTGGTGCTCTAGACTTAGCACCACACCACAGGATGGAAGCAGCTTACCTGCTTGCCCTTTTTTTCTTTTTTTTCCTTCGCCAAGTAGAGATCCAAAACTTTTCTTGTTTTCCTGCAGTGAGCAAATCTTTCTGTGACAGAAACCCAATTGCAGCAACGCTCCCTGCTATGAAACACAGCCAGGACGCTTTACAACACGATACTGCTGTACAGCAAACAAAGTGAAGTGGCACAAGAGCATGTTCCCAGTGCTTGGAATTGTTTCCCATGACACTGTTCCCAATAAAAACATGGAAATAAAACCAGACATCTTCCTATACTGAATAGGATGCAGTAACTTCCATCTAAGGGACAACGATGCCTACATGCCCAAATGTGGTATTCTTTGAAAATCTGGGTCTCACTATAAAAGCTGCTGTTCTAAAACTGGTTTTTTATGGAAAATTTCACTCTAAAAGACAGTTTTTCTGAATATATTCTTCTGGGGTTTTCAGGATGTTTTTTCTTTGCTTATTTATTTTCTCAGTTCCCAGTCAAACACAAGAGAGGAAGAACAAAATGCAAGAGAAAGCATCCAGTCCAAAAAAGAAAGTAGTAAACATGACTCAGTGAAGCTTAAAGGGCTGAAAAACACAGAGGTATGTAAATGGAAAGCAGAACATGTATTTTCTTTTACAGGATGTGAGGCCTGGTATGTTCCATATGACAGCTTTTGACAAAGGAACAGCAAAATTACTTTCATTACATCATTCACACCACACACCAGGAGAAACTAGAGTGGACAAAAATAAACATGTTTTAAGCTTGAATGTCTCAAACCACGTAACCAAGCTTTTCTTCTGCCATGGCAGTGGGGCCCAGGGCCCTTGGTGTGTTCTCCTGGTAGATCCAGCAGCTGCTGGTCTCACCAGCTCTTGCAGAGCATCCCCCTTCCCCTTGGGCCGCAGGCTTTGGAAAGCAGAGGAAACAGTGAGAACACCTTTGCCTCATTTGCTGCTTTTCAGTCCGACACATGTATCTGGTTAATTATTTAGGCTCTCCACTGCTTCTTTACTTATTTATAAAATACAGTTGATTTGCTGCAGTAATTGGAGGCTAGCAGGGCAGACAACCACCAACCACCCCTCCCCAAACAGTCCTATCTGAGCTCAGCTGAATGACAAGCATGACCAGACAGAAATCATTTCACTTTTCCAATGGAAAAACACGCTAATACTGAGGAAAGTTTAATTATTGTATTGGACAAGTGACTGTACGTTCCTTGGGGCTCTTCAGTAGCACCTTCTGCAGAGGATCAAGAGTCCTTGAAGAGGACTGAGGAGCCCTACAGCTGTATGAGCTGATGTTGGCCAAAGACAGCAGAGAGCTGTGGGCAGGGAAGTGCCGCCAGCCCCAGCCAACCAGATGAATGCCTGGTGAATTAACTGGGAATGTTCTTCATGCCAGGAAAAGCTCAAGGGCTCAGCAAGAGAAGGAAAGCAGGAATCCAAGAGGACCGACAACAAGAATTTCTCCCGAAAGTGAGGGGGATTAGCTGGGGAGGAGTAGGCAGAGTTTGAGGGATGGAAAAGAAAATAGCACAGAAGGCAGAAAGTTGGGGGAAGGAGTCTGTTTTGAAACAGAGAGTAGCAGTTAGTACAGGGAGATCAATCCTCATTTCTGTGAGGATGTTTAAAATTAAAACTACACAAAACTAACAGCAGCCACCATAGCTGAGGTTTGAACACCTAACCTTTACAGTTAATTAAAATCCACTTTAGCAGAGGAATCTCCTCTCAGCAAGCATCCACCTGCAGAACCAGGCAGAGCACGGTTTTGGGACCCTGGGTCATAGCCACCTGGACCAGAAGACCATCAGATACCTGGGCTGGGGTATCTGCCACTCTCTTTCACACATCCCCTTTGCAACGTTTTCCTGTCTCTCTTCAAGAGGTGGTGGGAATTTTTAGTGCCAAATAATGGCCTGACCGTCTCCTAGGATGCAACAGATATCTAGTGAGCTTTTGAGCATCTACAGATGTGAAATGCAGCAGGTTTTCACTACTCACAAACATAATTCATAGCAACTCCCATCCTTGGTTGCTGCCCAGTCATGATGGGCTTGTTCTGGTACCCAGGTGCCCAGGCACCATTTATTTTTGATCAATCTTTTGGGGATGTTCTTTAAGCATCACCTGTCCCCAAATAGTGAAGACAAGTAACAACATCTCTCTCTGGTTGTTCATTTCAAAGCTCAAGTCCCAAAAGCCACTTCCAGCTCAGTTTAATCCTTGATCAAAGCAGTACAATTTAGCATTGGATTAGCAATCCTCGCATTTAAATCTGTCACTAAGAAATGCAGGTGATCTAAGTCAATTCTAAATATTTCAACTAAAGCCACTAAAACTTTATCAGGTAGTACAGGGATAGCATTTTTTTTAAATCTTCATTACAGTCCCAGGCTGCATATTCAGTGTTTTGCAGCCACAAATGCACTTATTCTGCCTGGTGTTCCTAACTTTCCTGGAGAACTGCAGAAGAAAAACCCCTCATGTTCCAACACTATTGCCAATTCCTTAAGGATATTTAGCAAAAGAGCATGCCAGGGAAAAAGAACTGTAAAAACTAATATGGCACCAGATCTTCTCCTGGCATCTGCCAATTAAAAAGGGACCCCAGGGCTGTGTTTGATCCAAACACTTCCATGCATCACTCTAGAAGGTGGAAATCCTGCCTGTGCCACCCTGTTTGTTGCAAACACGAAACTCCTTACAGTGCAGAGAGAAGCCCATGAAGCCTCCAAACCATGGAGGCAAAGAAACAAAGAAGCATCAGAATAAATTGTCAAAGGCAAATGATGCCAAATATAAATTCATACATCTGAAATAAGTTCAGCTCTGAGACTGCCACAGCAGGACTGTAACCCTGGGGTGGACATGCTCTTGTGTGCAGCAAAGAACACAAGAGAGCGTCTCACTGCCTGTGCAGAGTCCGGAGGAAGGAGCACAGCGGGGTAATCACAACCCACGTGCTCCCTTGCTCTCGTAGCACCCCAGTAACCGATGTCAAGGGAAGCAGCCCTCAGGCTCCTGCTCACTACTCACGTCTGTCCCATAGATTTGCGACCTTGATCCGAGCAAATACTTGTTTACTTACTAGGCAAGTCACACATAGGAATTGCACCCTAGATTTAAGGTCCAGTCCACATCAGAAACTTGTGCATTGTGTTCAGGCCCTTTTCTTTGCTACCAAAGTTTTGTACCTCCCGGTCCTGCCAGAGTTCCTGTGTGTCAGCACACAGATCCTTGCATCAGCATGTAAGTCTCTCTCCCCTTAAGTGAGGCTAAAAGCTGTGTTTATGCATTCGGTGAAGTCTGGAATCAATAGCATCCGAGTTACGCTGAGCCCCTAAAAGCTGTTTTGCTTTAGAGGTCCCTATAAAAATGCGGGTCATCTTCCTTAACAGCAAAGGGCTTTGATCTGCTGCAGGAGTGCCGCCGGCTGGAAGGGCTTGCACAGGGGAGTCGAGCTCCCAGCGGTGAGATCTGCTCCAGGCTCCATTAAAATGCAAACCTCCCAGAAATCAAAGGCAACAGCAGCGGGACTGAGCCCCAGCTGCAGCACACCACGAGAGCTGGGAGTGCAGAGACCTCCAAACACTCACCCAGCAAAACTGGGGGCGAGGGACCCTGGGATCGCAGGCCAGCACAACAAAACTTCTTCACTTCTGATCACATGCAACACTGCAGGATGGTGAGTACGGAAGCTGTCCTGCCTCAGATTAACTTGCTCTGAGATAAAATATTACTGTTCCTCAAATCTTCTCAAAGTTGATTTTCTCCCCATTTTCCTACCAGGTTTCTCCTCCTTTCAACCCCCACCCCTTCTGGAAGGAGTGTAGGGAGGGATAGGCACCATGACTCCCTAACAGTCTGGTGGAGTCCGACATCCAAATGCTTCTCCCTGCAAAGTAACAGCTCCCACATGGGAGGAGGGAAACCTTATGAGACTCTGAGGCGCACCTAAATCTACTTTACTGCAGTAATAACCATGGCAGATGAAAAGAGGAAAAAAATCCAGAGAGTCAACGGGAAAAAAAAAAAAAAAATCCAGTATCTGAAAAATATAGGACATGCAAGAAATTAAAATAATCCTACTCCTGTCTGCCAATGCACAGAGGGTGAGAATCAATCACAGACCAAGTAGCTTTTTTTCCTCTTGCCCAGCTAAGGAAAAGTAAATGCTCAAGTGAGTGCCCTCCAAGTCCCTCTCGCAGGCAGGAGCGAGCTGCTCCGCTCTGACCATACCTTTGCTCCTCCGTCTCACCACTCCGAGCCGGCACTTGAGCGAGACAGCGAACATCTTCCTGCAGCCTCCAGCGCTGCACTCACATGGCTCTGTGCCGCTGCTCCCTCCGCACCTCTGCCTGGCTCTGCGAGGGGCTGCCGGCTCGAAATTAATGTATGATTACTGTGAAATAGAGTCGAGCTTTAGGCAGTGGCAGAGGGAGTGAGAGGGAAGGGGGCTTGGGGGGAGGATAGCAAAGACTGAGCTAAAGGGGGCACAGACCCTTTTCGGTACTTTCAGTGCAGAGCTGTTTTGTTATCTTGTCCAGATGAATAAAATCACACATTGATGTTTTAAACCTATCACCAGCCTCCCACTGTTAAGGGCTGGGAATCTGGTGCTACATTAACATATTAATTTGCAAAGTAAGATTATTCCTTAGCACACACGGGTGCATGCTTGCACTTCACCAGAAAGCTAATCCAGAGATTACCAGAGCAAAGGAGATAAAAGCCCTCAATTTTATGGGAGCAGTTCACCAGAAACCCAGCACCAGCACAAATACAGTGCGACTGTAAACAGCCCCAGCAGGGCAAGTCCTGCTAAAGAAACTTCCCTGCAAAAGAGCTTTTTGTGTCTGTAGAAACCACTGACAGTGTCATGCAGACCTAAGAGGAAAGCCACCATCCCACAGACCACACGTTGAACATCAACTTCCCAAACAAACTTCACACTGTTTTTTCACGGAAAGACTTTAGAGAGGGTTCATGATGGCACACAAGTCTCACTGCCTTCCTTGTCCAACCCTGCTCATCCCCACACTCTTCTGGGAGAACACCACCTGCTGAGGACTCTGCCTGACCAATATGTTACTACTCCCTTTCATCTGAATTTTAGACCAAATCACACGGGGAGTAGCACTTTAGTTGACCTTTTCTGCTGAGCTGAGCCTCTCCCAGCAGCTGAATAAGCAAAATATTCTTCCCTGTCTCTCTATGGGAGCTCAGACCACAGCAGTAGTGGTTCTCAACTGCTTCTTACCATGGTCCCAGGGGAGCTCAGAGGTGCCTTCCAGGAACCCACAGGGAAACTCTGGATCTGTAGAAGAAAGCTTCATTACTAAATCAATACCTGAGGGCTAAAGGCTGCCCTCAATAGATGGACATCTGGGAGTTTAGCTCTAGCCAGCATTTCTGCTGATCCCACAGATGACTTTGGAAATTGCAATTCACTGCCTGCAGCCATTGGTCTGTGGAAACAACACACTGTGGCTTTCCAGGAGTCTCCTTAGAGACGTGACACAGAATAATTCACCGCCAGTGCCTGATCTCAGTGATGCTCTGCCACTCAGTTTTTGCACTTAGTCACCAGGGTTACCCTCCCACTTTTTAGGCTGGAAGGACACATGAACAGTTTTGCAAATTCAGACTCAGAGGTGTAAGTTTGGAACCAAAGAAAAACAACACAGACTGACCCAGAAAGCTTTCCAGCAGGGAAAGGGCTATGGAGAACTGCTCTGGATGTGTAGAAGCATTAGCAGCACACACAAATGGCAATCCCAGAGAGCTAACACTGAATTCCAAATTTAAGAATTCCCATTACAGACCCTCAAAACTCAATAAACCCTCAGTACTTTCGAGGTCAATCTTGATGAAATGGCACAAGAGATTTTCCTCTTGCCTCCATCTTGATTTTTTTTTAATTATATAGATTTGAAAGCATTGACAAGTGTGTATTAACTATAGATAAATTTAGATGTAAAGTATGTATTTAAAGCCTTATACTGAAGATGAAAAGCCTGAGCACTTGGGGGCTGTTGGACCCCAAATGTTCAATTTCTGAGACAGCCTGAGAGCTGACTCCCAGCTCCCCATGCACAATTCCTTGCTCTGTTGAAGCTGCTTTTTCTTCTCTCCCCTCTACTGAGCACAGGCATCTCCAATTAATTTCACTGGAGCTGTAGCAGAGAATCTTATACTCTTTTTCCAATTAAAATATCATTTTGCACCAGATATTCCCTGCTTTCATGATGCTGAAGTACCAGTCTACAAATAAGACTAGAGGAACCATGCCATTTCATCCTCTCTCTAGGTTCATCACCAGAATTTAAGCATATCCTGACTTAAAGCTGAATATTAAGATCCAATTTACCCTCCTCCGAGAGTCTCAGAGAACTCCTTTAGCCAGGGGAATTGCCTGGATGTCCCAAGACAATTGGTTTTACCTTAGAGGAAATTCCAGTTGAAAACAAAACACAGCTGTTTCTCTTTGATACTGAAACAAATGTGTTTTCTGCTCTCCCATGTATAAATCTAATCCTCATTTCAGCTCAGGAAATGACTGTGGGGACACTGGTCATCAAGAGTGCACAATAGAATGAGTGAGAAATGCAGCAATTAAACTAAGAGGATAAAAAAGCATTTGTATAATGGGAAATCTATTACCATTTATCACGTCTAGTATTTGAAGTGGGCCTGCCAAGCCATAGAATCCATTGCAAATAATGCAAGAGGATAATGAAAATATACACCAACTTTCAGAAAACATAAAGCCAAACACAGTGTGATTAATGAATATACAGTATTCAGAATATATGTATGTGCTGCTGTGTTTATCTGTCTGACAATGATTACACTTTTTCTATAACAGCAACTGATGGAGAAATAGCAAGGAAAAAAACCAGCCTTCTATCAACTAAACATTTGAAAATATGTATCAGTACAAAATTAAAGGAGCAGAAACTATTCAAACTAGAGCTCACATTAAATTAGTTCATTTTTCCCTTCAAGTTGCCATACAGTTTGTTTCCTTCCTCAGGAATAATAAAGCAAAATCCTGTGTGTCTAATAAATACCCTGAAAATTACACACTGTACTAAAATGTATTTTAGAAGGCAGTATTTCCTTACTAACAAACAGGTGCAGTTATGGCTGAATGTATTAATGTTACAAATACTGATAATACTGCCTTTGTGAATTTGTTCTGATTATTTTCATCTTCTCTTCACTAGTTTAAAGGATATTGCTACATTACTTTTTATGTGCTTCAATGACTATCAGTACAGTCAGTGGGCAGACCCATAAACAGGCTCTGGGGAGAAAAATGCAGATTTATATGGAAAGGCAGCCTCTTCTTTTCTTCTTTTCTTTTGGTATTTGCACATTGTCTGCAAAAAATAAAACCAGATATTTCCAGATACTGGGCTAACACTCTTTTTATCATCACTGTAGATCAGACCACATTAAACTGGCTAACCATTGTACACCTTCCATTTAGAAAGAAAGCAAAATAAACAAAGTTCACTACAGATAGTTTTTCTCCATAAATAGGATATAAGTATCTATGTGCATATAGATTCTGTGGGATTACTGTCCTGCAAAAATAAGTCAAACAGACTGGCCAACAACAATCTGAAGGTATCTCTCAAAAACATTCATGCCATAGTGAATATTAAGATAATCTATTGCAATTAGCAGACAACAGATCTCCCCCTAAGAGCTTGGGAGCTCTTTGAGAGCCACAGAAGCAAATAACATTGGCCAACTGTGGCATTAAAGCATTTGGAGACAAAAAGTCTTGCTTAGATAAGCAAGCGGGATCAATGCTGAAACAACAAATTCAATACAGTAAGCCTTGAACCAAAGACAGGATGAGCTGATCTATAAAATGCAGGTATCCCACAGACTCATTGGCTGCTATCTGTTGGCAATGAAGCCCCCCTTCCTGGCATATGATTTCCCACAGAAGCACCCATATCTGCTGTGGAAAGCAGAGCAGCACCAGGGTAGCCAGAAGGGGCTCACCCCTCCCCCAGGCTCCAAGTTTATTGCCTCTTGGAGTCTGATAAATCAAATGTGCTGCTAACAAATGCTGTTAGTTCAGGCTGGGGGTGTCAAACTGGCAGCTCAGCAAAGCCAGACTGAAGTGGCTTCTCCGTGTGTATTGACATTGTCAATAACAGACGTTTGGAAGAAGATGTTCTGCCCACATTGACACCTGTACTGCTTTAACTGATTACCCTTAATAAACGATCCTGTGACAGCGTGAACAATGAATAATTTCATTGGAACCACGCTCATTAGTAGACAATTCCCAAAAGGAAATGGTCTAAATTATGCTTTACAAGTACCTTGCCTGATCCTAATTAGTGTGGCTACAGCTTTCCCTGTGCAATGCCAGAGCCTCCAACAGAGTAACATGATGAGGGGGGGGAGAAGTTTCATGTGCATTATTAGGTTTAATTACCCTGACAATAACTTTTGCGGGTGACAGTCTGTTATAAACTGTGTTCAGCAAAAAAAGGCAAACAGGCTTCAGTCATTAACCCTAACCCTTGATATTTTGGAAGTTCTTATTTTCTGCATCCATGGGCACTTTTTCTGACACACGCTCTGAACATCCTGTGCAACTTTTTACAAACTCACCAGGACACTTCATGAGAAATGCCATGTTTAATTTTCAGCTACATGCAGTTATTTCCCCTGAATTAGAACTTCTCCAGACCCTCAACTCTCTGTAGCACCAGCTGCAAGAGGCTCTTTGGAGAAATTTCTAGTTCTCACCATTGCATTTGTTGAGACCAGGAATGCAGCCGTGTGTAAGCACCATTTGTGCTGACAATGTCTTCCCTTTTTTCTCTCCGTAAGTCACACCCCAGATTGGCAGGAAGGCTGAACACATAGGATTTTTCAGGCACTTTTCTGCAATTCAAGTGGGTGAATGGCATTTGAGATATGTCCTAGAGTTAAGAAGACAAGTAATTTAAGCATTCACCTCTATGTTCCTTTCTTGAGCTTCCAGCTTGAGGCCTATCAGTATTTGTCATAGCCATCTCTTCCTACTATGACTATTTTATCAGCTGACTTTTGGAAATGGGTTTAGCAGAGCTGTGTTATCCCAAAGAGCAGTGACCAAAGTGGTACTGCCTGTTGCCCACAGTAAGAAGAGTGGTCCTGCAGGTGGAACACTGTTGCCAGGATTCAGCCTAAGACCATAGTTTATTTTGCCAGGAAATGCTGAAGCCATCCTTCAATAATTAAATGATAGAGTATGTTTGTTCAATCTGTGAATCCATGGACAAGGCATCAGTCTTTCCAAGGAGGCAGCTGAGGCTCCTGAAGCAAGAAATTAAAATAGTCTTATCTCTGTGTGCTGTACTGCCACTCGCTCCGACTGCCAATTGACTCGGGAGAATGAAAGGCTCTTGCAAATGCTGACTGCAGATGCCTGCCTAGACAGGGGTCATGCTCTGCCTTCATGTATGTACTCCCAACAGTCTTCTCACTGTATTTGACATTGTTGTTGTGCTAATGAAGCAATTAGCCAGGAACAGCCCAGACAGTTAGTAAGCCAAAGGCCAAAAGGCATCTCCTTTTAAAGCAGGTTCTTGTGCCCCAGTTTAAGCGCCGGCTGCAGTCCTTTACTGTGAACACAGTTAAAGGTAACACACAAATCCCTCACTTACAGAGCACCATCAACCCCAGAAAGGATGGTAGGAAGGCTGCGCTCACTGCAACCTGCAGCTTACCTTTGGAATTAAAACAGCCTCGTTTTAGATATGTTGTACAGGGAAAATTTAAATAACCATGCAGAATCAGTACTGCTCATGCTAGGATGTACATGTACCTTTTAAAATAGGGTGGTCTTGCTGGTAGAATTGCTGTTACTAACACTTAGCAGCCAGTAAAAACTACTTTGTTTCTTAAGCAAAATATTGGAAGCTTCTAGTTAAACAATTATTAATCAATAGCAGAATGTTCAAGAGGTCTTAAGGACCCATGAATTTGAATTTTATTATTATCATTAAACACATTGCACTAATATTATGTTTGCTTATAGAAACCTTATTTGGGAGCTCATTTTGCCTACAGTGTTCAGATGTTCCCATACCACACTGAGCAGGGTTTGAGTAGAAGAGGTAAAGATAGAATGGGCCAAGAGAAGTACCATTATCTCCATTTTAAACTGCCATAGACAAATGCCGTTTCTGAAATAATACCAGTAAAGGTGTTTTACTCACAAGAACAAATTAATGAAGGCAACGACACATGATTTGTATTCTGGTCTCCTTAAATCAAAACCAGATGTCTGCCTACCAGAAAACCAACCAGGTTTGCCTTGGTCTTGTCCAAGTTGCCGGGTGTACATGGCTGAAGGTTTTGGCCTGTGTTTTTACAGGACATCAAGCTGAATTATCTTTATCCATCATCAAATCTAATGACCAAATCCACTGTCACACATAACTGGCATTGTTTTTTCATATGCAAAACAGCTGTACCAGTTTACTCTGGCAGGAAATTTGCCCATCAGTGGCCTACCCACTAGGCTGGGAGCCAACAGCAGAGTAGGTAACTGAGCCCAGCAGTGAGTAAATCCATATATCTATCTGAAAATTCATCATTAATTTTTCCTACTTTAAGCACTTTTCTGTTCACACAAGGCTTGAATTTCTCACTCCATTTAATAGTGGGTGCAGATTTGCCAGTCCCTGTGGTTATGAGACCCAGAGCTGCACCATCACAGAAGTGGCCCAATGTTCACTTTTCCAAGAACTGACTGCACCTTTAATTAACTAGAGATTTGTTTGGGAAGTGTCTAAATTGTAACAATTATGACCATGATGGCATAATTAATAATGGATTAAATTTGGCCAACAGCTGATATTTTGAAAAGCACTTACCAGCAATTTCATACTTCCTACTAAGTGAGATATTTATTTTTGTCATCCAAGGGAAACTTTAAGAACTCCATCTCCCACGTCTACTGTCTTGAGACAATTTATTATCCCCATTTCTGAAGTATTTTCCTACCTCAATAGCCTACATTTCCCTCATCCCAGAATTGCCAAATTGATTTCTCTAATCATCAATGCCAGACTCAGCCCTTCATGAAGGCTGCAATTCAGTCTATGCCTTATATTTTATGCTGACGCCTAAAAACAACGTCAAAGCTGCATTTTAAAATCAGGGAGCCTGAAATTTTCAGTCTCTATTTGCATTTCCTTATTAATGGGTTGGTCCCATCATCAGGTGAATGAGGTGAAAACACTTTGCTCCAAAGTCAGCGCTGATGCATCCTACAGGTAGGGCTTCAGATGGATCAGAGTAAGGATGCTGCCTGGATTTTTCTAAAACTCTTATGCTGCCTGGCTTTGCTTATTTATTTTTATTTTTTAATTGCAGAAAACCTGCCAAAGCAAGTGCCGCAGAGTATTTTGAGAAGGTAATTCGGTATGTGTCTCTGCTTCCCTAGAAAATCCAGCTGTTGGCCTCCAGGTTCACCTGTGCTTGTCTCATCTGCAGACAAATTCAAGATCTGGCTGCAAAATGGACTGAACTACACAGCTTCTGCAGCTACTTTATAAGCAAGCGAGATGTGGATGCCACCTCTAATCATTTGAGCACTCACATACTTGCTCTTGAAGAAGAAAAACATCTGTCTCACTGGATATTTTCACTCATTTCCTTGGTGTTTATTACAGTTGATCCCAAGATGGGAGGACTGGGTTGACTGATCACTCCAGTCCTCTGAAAGCTGACGCCTGCAGCTCTTATTTACGCACTCTCTAGCGCTTGGCATTATATGAAATGTGAGAAAGAGGCACACAGAAATTCAAAGAACACTTAACAGTAAGAAAGTGTATTTATCAGAACAAGATTAAAGAGATTTAAGGAACTCATCTCTTTTTCTTTTTGCAAATATTAGCCTTCAGCAAAGACATAAAAACATTTGTCTTCATTCTAAAGAGAATATTATCAACTAATTAATTTCTGGCACCAAACAGTCCAAATGTAGCAGAGTTTAATTGCTGAAAATGTTGAAACAGAATATTTTCTCAGCAAAATTTATGTTTGGTTACAATGGATTGAATCTGTTTGATCAAAAGCTTTCTCTGTGCAATTGTCTTTGCTGGAAGTTAAGAGAGACCATAACCATTTGTGAGCTTTTAGTCACCTCTGAATCTCCAGTGAATGCCAGCAATCCCCTTTCCATGGGCACTGCAGGACGTGCAAGTGGGTGCCCAGGAGGAGTTATAAATAATGCAGCTCCACAACGCCCTTAGCAAAGAGGGAGATTGGAGCTGCTGGGCTTTGAAAGGGCACCCGACTCCAGTCAGGAAGCACAGCTTTCTCCTTCTGCTGGTCCCCACGAGGGAAATCACTTTGAAAGGTTAAAAAAGGGCAACTCTTTCTTGCTCAATAGACAGTTTATATCTTGTGATACGAGCAGAGCTGTTAATAATGGCTTCATTTACAGTTCGCTCACCACTGCAGGGCACAGGCAGAAAGAGGATTATTAGGGTCTCCAGCCCGTGGTTTTCTTGGGTTCCTTTGCCTTTATCTACAAATATCCTAGCCTTGATCCTATTCACCCTGACTCCTTCAGAGCCACCCATTAATCCCAGTCTAGGTTTTCTCCTTTCTACCAGCAACAATACTGTCCTCACTAGCAGAACACTTGGTGCCAGGTCTCAGTGCTGCCCCAGGACCTTCAGAGGTTTAACCTCAGCTGCTCGACTGCTGCTTGCAGTGCTCCAGCACCACCCCCAGACCATGACCTTGACCAGACAGTGCGGCACACATAGACCCGGCCTTGTGCCAATGCTCTGCCAAAAGGATCTCTTTCCCTTTCCTGTTTCTCCACCTTCTCTAATGTAGTCCTGTCCAAATCACTTCACTTCTTGCAATCCCATATAAAATTTTATTTAGAGGTCCCTCACACTATTTAAGTCATCACCGCTTTTACCAAACATCATCCTCACACCTAGGGGCATACAGAGCTCTATGAACAGCCACATTCGAAGAACAGAGGCATAGGAATAAACAAATCTCTCTTCCCAGCATTTGAATTTATGGCTAGAAACTAAACTATCAGCTTTGCAATGATTTACTGCTGTACAGTGAGACCCACAAGATATAAACAGAGAAGACAAACCTGCAGGACAATAAATTGCCACAAACCAAGCTGTCATCACAAAAGGCATAAAAGCCTTGTGAAAACCACCCTGCTGATGGGACACAGAGGGTTTTATGGCAGCTGCGCTTCTGCAGACATGAGGTACAGGGGCCTCTTCCAAAGTAGGAGATGCCCATCCCTGGCCTCCACCACCACCTGCAGCTCTTCCTGCCTCCTCCCCTGCTGAGGGTCTGGGATACCCTTCTTATGAGCTTTGCCCATGATTTCCTAAAGTACCCAAACCCTTCAGACAGCCTGGCCATGCAGTTTTGGACTCTCTTATTGATGTAGCCCCCTTCTGAAAGGGAACCACTCTGATAGGCACCTATCTGAAGATGTTTGTCATCACCCCAGGGATCAGGTAGGACAAGACCAGCTCTGAGAGCAGTCCATCAGAGATCACTGCAGCTTCTGATCTCCTCTGCCTGCCAGGGCTGCCTCTCTGTGCGTCCTCATGTCCCTCTAAGCCCCAGTACTCATGAACTTCAAAGCCACAAGAAATGCACTAGCAATTCTGGCAAGCTCTGCCAGTGACTCTATAAGGATGGCTTGGTTTTAATCATGTGCCTGGGGGATTTCTTGTGGGAGGATGAAGCAACTAGGTCTGGCATCAATTAGGAATGAAAGGGTAGGAGTTTAACAGAGATGATCTGAAAGGCTGAGCATCATCCCTTTGAATGAATTTACATAACCCAGAAGTCCAGCAGCTCTGTATTTTTAAGGTAGCCAATACTGGGTAAAAAATCAAAAGAATAAATGTGTCTTAGCTTTCAGAGGGACCAGAGGGGGAAAAAAAATTAATTCCCCATTACATTACACATGATTGGGATGTAGGTTTATATCCAGAGCCCTAGACCAGTGCAAAAATAGCTGTGATAGGTGGCACACATGTTTAGGCCACTGACAATCCCCCCTCCCATATCAAATTTCTCTCTTTGTTGAGAATAACATGAGATTTTCCCAAACAACTCCTTTGCTGAATCTGTCTTTCTGCTTAGACACCACAAAGCCAGGCAACTCAGTGCTGCTTTGCAATAGGAAAGGGGGGGACACAAAACAAAGAAATCCAGAGAGACTGTCCGCAGGGAAATCCAAGGAGCTATGAGAAGATAAAACAAGAGGCAAAGAAGAATCCTTATGAAAATTCATGAGATGTGAAAAACTGACAGGCCAATTAAATATGCCTAAATAGGATCAGAGATTATCCCAATGCCACTGTCGTGTCCTATTGTTCTCCACCCTCCCTTTGTTCCCCCTCGTCCTCAGCCTCCAGAGAACCAGCTCACTGGAGATTCCCAGTCCCTCCTGCTCGTTCCTCTGACCAGCGACAAACACACACGTTACAGACCCATCACTCCCTGCCTTGTGTCTGCTTTTCCCCAGTCCTCAGCCAGCTGCTGGCATTCCTGCTCCCTGTGCAGTGCTCCTGCAGAAGGAGCACAAACGCTGAGAGCCTGCAGGGAGTGGGGGCTGGCTGACGCTTCTGTAAACACCACACTAATCCATTTCAGATATTAGACTCCCATATATGTGTTTTTAATAATAAAGGCAACATTTAGATGCTGCCAAGGTATCAGAGAGACAGTAGCAGACAGAGAAGAGCCACCCCCACCAAATAAACAATGGAAAATGCTCGCTTATCTTTTCATACCACTAGGCCTCCAGGCACCCAAATAAATGATTGCATTCATTTACATTTTATTGTGGAGATATAACTGGCTGGAATAACTGCCGGCACAGAATCCAACTGCAGGAATGCACTATTTTTCTCCCCATTTGCCTTAACTGATGCTTTTCTCTTTTTTTCTGTCAATCCATCTCTATCACTGTTGCCTGGACGGCAGAAGCGCATTAACCCACTACCCATCTTGCACTTAGGGAAAAAAAAAAGCCATCAGTTCAGCTTTGTAAAAGCCTCAGGCTAACAAACTGTTGCAGAGTAGCAGAGACTGTGAAAGAGGGGGCCCTTCACCTAAAGCATATCCAGGCAATAAAGCCAAAAAATTCTTAGACACATTCATGTCCCAAAACCCTTACAAGCCGTATAAAAGTCAGCACACAAGAGACATCCTAGCCTTCAGTTTTACTTCCCTTACAATCAACAGAGAGGAATAGACTCTCCAGAGAATTCATCATGCAAGTTTTGGATGTTTTGGGTCAAGAAGCACTAGTTCTTCTCCTCTCCCTGCTAAGCAGCCTGACTCTATGGCTTAGAGGGAGAGATCCACTGTGTACACCCAGCTAAGATGGACTCAGGCTATCTAACTACTATTGCCCCCACAACATGGCATTAACTACAGGTTCAAAAGATCTGTGTTGGTCTTTTCATCAGAAGAAAAACCAAATAAATAAAAAACAACCAAAGCATTCCATCTCTCAGGTCAACACCTTAGAGCTCACTAGATGAGATGGTTAGAAGGAAGTGGACTGAATATAAAACTCAGCTGTGATGGGACCACATTCCCAGCCTGAGAAACTCAGGACTGGGGGTGAACCTTCTCAGTAACAACCTCCTATTAAAATGATAAAGTAAAATACACACAGGTTTAACAATAGAAATGACTGTCAAAGCTGGTTAATGTTTTCCGCTGCCTTCTCACATTCTGACACCTAAATATTTTCAGGTTTTAATTTCCTTTCTTATCTGTCGATCAGTTCCTTACTAAAGATAAGGTAAGAAATATAATGAAAACTTTAAGCAAAAGTATTTGAATATATTTCACTGGAAAAAATGGTGGCAGAAACACATCTCAGACTCTTGAACTACCTAGGCAGGTAAGAGAGGTGAAAGTCAGGACAACTGGAAGCTGAAGCCAAGAGCAGGACAGTCACCAGTGCTGCTCATCATGGCATTTTCTCAGGCTTCAAGCTCAGAGGCCAGTGCCCATCCCTGCCCCAGTCTGTGTAACCCTGGGCAAGTCCAGTAACACCTCTGTGCCCCAGGTCTCCAGCTGTAAATGAAGCCGCCCAAGGCCCTGCAAGAATGGGGCCATCAGATGCTCCAGGACAGGGTCAGGAAAGCAGCTCAACAGAATTAGGTGTGTGAGAAAGAAAAAAGTGAGCCTCTAAAAGGTATAAAAGCTACAACAGTACTATTGCAAACAAACCACCAAATGTGACGGCAAGAAGAGCACTGACCTACATTAGACCCAAGAGTGGCTTCGTCCTAAGCGTAGTTTCATAAGTGCTTCACATGCCTTGGACACTGGCAATGCAGAAGGAAGGAAGCTGAGCCTGATGGCCAAATGCACAGACCTACACATTTTCCTCTGCTGCGTCACAGCCCCCAGCAGAAAGTTCAAATGTGCTGGAGACATGTCAGTGAATGCTCTAAATGACCCTTTTTCACTTTCCCAGCATCTTTTGTTTTGCTGTTTTATAGACAGACTAAACACAGAATCATTTTCAATGATATTACAGCCACAGCATCGTTTGCTTGGAAGGTAAGGATGGATATTATGGACCTAAGTCCACACCAGCTTTGATGGACAAGAACATCCCTCAGAAAAACAGCAACCTAAATTCATCCATTTCACATTGCTCTTCTGTTTCACAAATATACAGAACAAACATACAGGCTTAAATATCTCAAAATGCAACCACATGTATCAAACAAAATTCTCAATGAGCTACACATTCTCCCTACACTTTCAGGAGCACCATTCTTCCAGAAGGAAGATTCCCTTCTCTCTCCACTTCACAAACGTGCAAAATGCCACCCACACAAGCAAGGGAAGGTTTATAAAAGGAGACCCAGGAGTTTCAGTTCCCTGCCTTTACCACTTCTCCCACCAGTATTTTTCACAAAAAGCACAACAGCAGTGGCTGGCTATAGGAAGCTCTCCTGTCACACACAAGCAACGGATATCAAACAGGCATATTGTCCCAAGGTGAGAAGGAACATTCCTGTTTCCTTACCAGTGGTACAGAGGTGCAGGTGGCACAAACCACCTGGGTCACAGAGTTCCTGGCTCTCCCCTTCCTCCTCCACCCTCAACTCCTCTCTCCATCTCTTCCTTCTCCTCGATGACTTCTTAAGAAGCTTCAAAACCTTGTTCACTTTATTCATTTGGTCTCAGGGCTGCAGAGAGGGGACAGGATCTCCCCAACTCGGGAGTCTCAGCAGCTCCAGCTCCCAAGGAAGGAGGGACAGCTAGAAGCATGCAGGTCACTGGGAAAGCGCGTGTGTGTGTGTGTGTGTGTGTGTATATGTGTGTCTGTTTCAAAAGCTTCTTTCCACCCAAAGAGAGAGTTTTGGGTGATGATGGGAGAGGGGGGAGGAGAGAGAGGGATTTCTTTTGCCTCTGTCCATCCACAGCTCTTGCAGAGAACAAGAGCAGGCATTTCTTCTCCCTGATGACTTGGGAAAGCTCATAACTCACAGGGGCAGCAGATCCTGTATAGAGTTTTCAATTTCTGTTTTTGACAATACATGCATTCTGGCAGATTTCAAATACTCCTCAGGCAAAAGAGCCAGCATCAGCTCAGAAAAAGCAGTGACTCTTAAAGAATTCTGGCTTCTTTTCAAAGACTAGAAATAGCTAACGCAGACAGCAAATAATATCTGCATCTATGAGAAATGCTAAATAACTGTGCAAGCTTGCAGGAAAGAACCTTGACTTTCCTGTGCTCACACAATTGCTCACCTTTCAGCACTTATTTTCTCACCAGCATCTTTGGAAAAAGGCAAATAATTTTTCCAGTTTCCTGCATACACTGAGGTAATGCAAGGTGAAGTAGCTAGTCAAGATATTTTTAGCAGAACCACTGAATACACCCCAATAGCTTCTCTTCCTGTTTCAAAAGCTTAGACTCTCTAAACTTTCCAAATAATCTAGAGCCTTTAAATGTTTTTACATGACCCTCTGGTATTTTTACACAGATTTTAATGGACAACAACATGCAGCCTATAGTGTCCACCCAGGGCCATAGATGCTCTCAGATATCACCAAACCACTGAGAAGAATGCAAGAACCCTGTGTGGAAAGCTCTGACATGATCCCCTGTCCACAGCAATCTCCAACAACAGAGTTCAGAGTCCCTTCCACTGCTGCTGTCCTAGCACTGCAAACCAAGGCATGGATGGGCAGTAAGAAGAGCATTCCCCTTGAAAGACTCGTTTTGTTTGTAAATGACAGTTTTGAGAGTCAGGAGGCTAAGTGGAAAACAACCCTGTGTGCTTGGGAATGACTGCCTGGGAGTCAGGTGGATGACAGGACGAGTGAAGGCCTGAGCAACCTAATGGAACAGGTGGCATCCCTGCCCATGGCAGGGGGGGACAGAACTAGATGATCTCTCAGGTCCCTTCCAACCCAAACCATTCTATGGTTCTGTGACAAACACACACCTTTTCTGCTGGCTTTCAGATTTAAACCAGACCATGAGACACAACTTAAGACAGATGTTTATTAACCCACTTATACGCAAAAGAACCAATAGCAGAAGCAGATTATCAGTTCACTATAGTCAGGTCAACCCTTACCCAACCTACAAAGTTACTTGGCTGCAAGAAGAGCTTCCCTTGGAAAACTTTTGGAACTGATGTAGCTCCTGGCCCAAAGTTTCCCCTTTGTCTCTGCCCTGCAGAGCGAGTCAACACCATCCTATTTCCCACACTGATGCCAAGGAAATACCCATCATGATTGTCTCCTGGCCATTTCAGGGAGGAATTATGATTTTTGGGCAGTGACTGCCAACTTGGAAGAACCCTCCAAGAACCCAACCAGGCCAGTGGAGTTAGTGGAATGGAAAGGACCTTCTCCAAGCAACCATGTGTGGGATTGGACATGGCTGTGCCTGGCAGCAGGACTGAGAGCCTGTTAATACCCTAAAACTCCTTTTAGAGTGATACAATTAAGTACAAACCCTGCAGTAGATAGTATTAATGGATGTACAAATTAAATTATCCTGCACTTCATTTAAGGCATTATAAATAGGGCCATCACTCTAACCACTAAGTAAGATGCAGCCCACACCCTGCAAAGGCCAGCACGGGGCAGAGCATGGGCACCAGCAACAGCCATTGCCAGCCTCGGGTAACCCTTCAAGGACTGAACTCTCAGTGCCCAGACATGGCCACAGCAGCAGTGCCACAGAGCAGACCCCAAGTGCAAGATCTGGCGAATGCTGCTCAGCTTATTAAAGCCCAGATTTTAATGAGCCGAGTCTCCAGACAAGAAGCATCATGCAAATTGCACCACCCCAGGAAATTATGCTGTTCCCATGAATCACTCTAAGGCATAATTCTTCTCCTGCCACCTTTCTCCAGGGCAGGAGGTAATTTGCACTGCCTCCCTCTCAGCAGTTTACCACTGTCAGGAGCAAAGGCAGCTCTTCTGCTGAGCGAGGATCTCCCTGGCTCCCCTCCAGGGCTGCACAGATGCGCCTGCTTCCCTTTCCTCCTGTCCACAGCCAGCACCCAAATCAGAGCCTGCTCCTGGCAAGAGCTTGTCCTAGTTTGCATTGGTCTCCATCATTTGAGATCCACCTGCTCTTCCCAGGCATTAAGGCTCCCACAAGCCTCCTGGGAGATGGGCAGGGTGCTGGCCCAGCCTCACACAATGGAGAAGCCCTTTGCAGTGGCTTCCAGATTAGATATCAAGCCAGCAGCAGAGTCCCAAAGGGAAGTGGGAAGCACTAGGCAGGCAGCCAGCCTCAAGGGCAATGAGGTCCATAATTCCTTCTAACATGCAGGAAAACCCAACCTTGTCCACCCAGGCAGCTGCAGACTTCAGCCCTAGTCCTGCTCTTCTTTGCTCAGGCTCCTTCTTTGAACAATCTTCAGCATACTGCTATCATTCCCTAAATTTTCTTCTACCTCCATCTCACTCCTACTCCAGACTGACTCCATTTCCTCTCTTTTCCTTTGGAGAATGGCTGTAATCCTTCATGTACTCCTAATCAATGAGATTTATGAGTACAATTCCATTTTATTTTGATGGCTAATACTAGCACTAATGCTGCTGTCATGTCTCCATAATTAATAACAAGACTAATAATACAAAACCAATCTAAGAGTCAGTTTATTGGTCTTCAATGTCATTAGTTAGAACTGACATAACCAATTCAAGTTGCCATCCATACTGAGCCACCATTACCACTTCTATAAAAACAAAACACATGGATTTGGGACTGTACTGCAGCCCAGACTCTCAGTCCAGCAAGTGATGCTATGGAGGGTCACCTGAGGGCGATCTCCTTCTCATCTCATTAATATTTCTGAGAGCTGCAGCAATACAGTGAGCAGCAGGAAAGCAAGACAGCATGGAGCAACACAAAAGATTTTGCTGATAGGGGCTCTCAGGGACTAAAGGTACAACCTGCATGTCCCCTGTGACTGCAGATACTGCCTGCACTCAGCCCATTCTGTATTTTCTCACCAGTTGCCAGTATAAAAGGCAACAAGCCACCATGAACCACTCAGGTCCTGTAGGCGACTTTTTCATGATTGAGTAATCATAAGATCTCTGTTTTGGAAAGATTTCTGCTTTATGGCCTGGCTGTTAATCCTATAGATTGCACTCACACTGCTTTCAAAATTTATTTCACTGTCAGGGCAGCAAGTTGCTGTAGTCATTTGAAGGCCAAAATCGCTGCCTCAAAGCAGTAAGCATTTAAGAGGTGAAAAAGCCTTCAAAGCATCTCACTAACTACTGTGAGTACTGGGAACACTTTGGTTTCCATTCAGGTGATCACACACTCTTTTCATGTCCTACTCCCACTTAGTTTCACCTATTGCTTCTCACAAATTATCTGAAGCTGTTTGATTTGAGCCAAGATTTGGGTAGAATTTAGGAAGGTTCAATAATAACAGAATAATATTGCTAAGTTAATGTAAACTATTTACTTGTCCCTCCTTTTCCAATCAGAGTCCTACAATTAAAGTATAGCTGTTATTAAATGTCTTCCAAAGCAAACCATGCATGTTTCAAATCAGTCTCAATTTAGCAGTTTTATTTTTGTGTTAAATGATAGGGAACAGCATTAGCACAAGGGTCATTACATGAGTCAGCAGCACACGGCAGCTGCCTCTTCCCAACATGACTGAGAACAGCCTCCTGCTGCCCCTCATCCTGGGCAATCTTCCTCTTCTTCCTGCTCCTGTCTAATCCCACCCCTGACTGTAGAACCATTCTATGCCCCGTGGAAGACCCTGCTCCCTAACCAGCAGTACTATTCAGTATTTCTCAGCACTGGGACATGCCAAGTGATTTCAAACAGGAGGAAGCCGACACTATTGCCTTGAATTCTTAAAAAGCATAGGTATGGTGCAACTGCCACAAACACTAAAGGGAGAGAGGTTTTCAGCAGGAAAATCCCAAGGAGCAAGGGATGCAGAAACACAGCCCTGTTTGCCTATGCCAGGCCACCAAAGTCACAGCTGACAGATTTAAGCAGACCCGAACCTGTGGCCTGTGTTTTGGTAGGCAACCCTCAGGCAAAACTGAAGGCATTGCCCTCCAGAGATGGTGCTTGGCACTAAGTTCTCAAAGCCATCACTGGCTGCTGCAACATGGTTCCAGAAAATCACAGGAACACCGGGGTCTGCTGCAGCTCAGAGACACCACAGACACATCATGTCCTTGTTCGACCCTAAGCAAATGCCTCCAAACAAGGAGATGCATCCTGCTCCAAATACTATTTCACAGGTGAGCCCTTACCTGATCCTTCCCTACCACATTATATTTTGCTTGCTGCATAACTCTGAGTTTCTGTGAGGCTGGAGACAGCACAACATGCTGCAGTTATTAATCACACCATGCAGCACTGCTGTTAGGCTTTATGTCATGAAGCCTTCACCTGCTTTAACACCAATCAGTGGCACTGACCCCCTCTGCAAGTTTCTGCTGATGCCCTGCTATTTCATTCCCTTCACTGTTTTCCAGCTGTTTCAAAGACCATGAGAAGCTTTTGAGAAGAAAACAGCTTGGTGTCTTGCAACTGCTGCATTTCAAGTTAATTATTTTGGGCTTTTGGCTTTATTACAAAATAATAAACATGACAATAATTAAGGCAAAAAAGAAAGAGGATAATGTTGGAGGATTGCCACCTGTGTGCAGCATCTTACCAGCTTAACTACAGCTACAGAAATTAAAGTTGGGGATTTCAAAATCTTCGAGCAATGAAAGAGCACAGGCCTGGCAGAGCAATTAAGACTTACACAGCTACTTCCAACCATTCACACTAAGCTAATTCTTATTTCAAGGGAATGTGGTCTTAGAATTAAAACTGCCACAGAAAAAAAAGGCTCAGATGGTTTTTAAAATCTTCACAATTTTAAAAGTATCAGGTGCATGTTTGGCTTTTTGTTTATTTTTCTGGGGCAGGAAAACACTAGCTGTCCAAAAATACCTGTGAAAGAATAAAGAGCTGTAGTTGCTGTAGAGACAACAAAACCCACACCAACCACATAAATAAATTTCAGTGCTTGACAGTGGTCATGGTATTTTCACTGTAACAACAGCTATACTGGGAACAGGGAACAGACCGTGGCCATTTATTGTGGGAAATTATTAAAAATGCCTGAGTAAAATGACTCACACATTTTCTTTTCCCGGTCCTTTCCCACAACTACCTTAATTTCTCTCACTTGTTTGATAGTAGTTCACAAGATATTCCAGCACCTGCAGTGCCCTTCTGGCCTCCAAAAGTTGCTGTGTGATCATAACAGCACCAATGAAATAGTAAGCCTCACTAGGCAGGGTGAGAGCCACAGCCCTGGAAAAGTGGGGTGACACATTTGGGAACATTTGGTGACTGACACGTAATCCCTGGGACTCGCAGATACCCAGATGTGCACTGCAGCCAAGCCCAGGAACATGTAGTAGACACTTTTCTACTGGAAGGGAAAGTGGAGAGACCAACATAGAATTGTTAAAGCAAAATTCTGGGTTCTGTTTTGTGAAAGTTTGAATGCTGCACAACTGATGCTTTCAGGTACTGTTTCTCAGCACTCCCATGTCATAGCCTCTCTGAAATTTTATTTTGGTTCAGCAAAGAAATCTGGAAAGGTGACAACTCTGATCCTGTGCCAAATGTAGGCTGGCAAACAGCTGACAAAGAAAGCAAACTCAGAGAAACACAGAGTTTTTCAGGAGCATAAAGTATTACAAGTGGCTCAGTAGTGTCTAAGTCTAAAGGGACTGACCCTGTAACCACAGTTTCTAAGTGGAGGATGATCTCCATCCCTTCACAGAGGCAAAAAACACACATGGGTCCAAAATTCCACTTTTACATGAATCCCTGAGGCTTATAAGTGAAGGACTAGAAAGAAAAAACAGTACTGAGAGATAATTTAGAAAGAGCAAGCAGAGGCCAGTTACACACACGGCTTTTAAGACAGGATGGCTGGAGAACCATTGGTGGAATGAAACTGAAAGCTGCCCTGCCAGTCTGAAATCAGCCTGAGGGTGTCATGCAGAAAGAGGCATTAACTGACAAGGAGTTTAATTATGAGATGTGGGACTCAGTCCAAACCTGGGTGAAATATGGCCTGTGTTCAGTGGGAATTCCAATGGAGGTGGGGGATTCAGCAGCTCAGAAGAACTAGGAAGATATTTACTCTGCAGCAGACCAAAGATGTACTGACAGTGCAACATGTTTCAGTGGGATGAGATGGGCACAGTTTGCTCTCCTACCTCCAAAAATGTACCTGTTCTGCAGGCAGATGGACACCACCACACTTCAGAGAGGAGCTCTGAGCTCATAGCCTCACAAGGGATTCACACTGACAAATGTTGTTATTATTTTGCAGATCAGAAAGCTAAAGAGGAACAAATCCTACCCTATTCTCCAGCAGTGTCAGGCATGACTGTGAATAATCAGCTGCCCAAAGCCTACTTGCAATCACTGCAGTTGAAATAGCCCTGGCTGTCTTGCTGTAATCAAGAAATGGAGGCCAGAGGCAGCCTCCTGCAAGCAGGAGATAGCTCAGGCTGTAAGGACCTCTGGCCAGATCATGGAGAGACCTCAGAGATGCCAACTGGCCCCAAAACACCCTTCCTTTTCTTGGTAGGGGAGCCATGATTTACCAGTAGGAGAGGTGAATGGCATTGCTTCAGGACTGTGCAAGGTGATGGGCCACACCACGTGGTCCCAAGCCAACCCCTTGAAATCAGCAGGACTTTGGTCTCAACCACCCAGCTAAAAACAGGATAAGAGCACATGCACCATTGAGATGCTCTGAGAACTCAAATACATTCAAGCACTCAGATGTCACAGTAATCAGGGCTATAATACAGGAATATTAGGAGGAAAAACAATGTCATTCTCTCATTCACATGAAGGATTCCTGTGGCCAGGGCTCAGCCTTGATGAGAGCTGGAAGAAGAAGGCTGATCCCAAGTTTCTCACTATCTTCTCTTCCCTTCATTTCCGCCCAGGATCATGTGCCAGAGCATCCCGGTTGGCTCATTGTTCCCTATTAATTGCAGGATCTGCTGACCCTTGAAGCTGCCATAGCCAGTGAGAAGCAGCCAGCTCATTGCTCCTCCCAAATCTCACCACCTTCTTAATGTCCTCAGGAGACCCCATTTGGAAATGAAGTCATGGGCTTATTACAGCTGTTCAGAGACTCAGCTCTCCCACTGAGGTTCTGAGGGAATTGAAACAAAATGCTCTGAAAAGATGTACTGTCAAGCAAAGCAATACACAGTGGTGCTTCTGGCACAAGATGCTACGTTCCCTCACCAGCACCTTGGACAGTTAGGAAACAAAAGGAATGCCACTCCTGGACCCAATTTCCCTCTTCCATTTATTTCTTTCTCCAGTGCCTAACCCAAGTCAATCCTAAACATCAGTGTGATTTCCACTCACTCTCTGCCATCAATCTTCCTCTGCTTTCACGTTGAAGTCCTGCATCAGCAAAATAGTTAAGGAGGGGCATTTCCACATCACATTCTGTCAGTACAGATTATTTCACTCCCTTAAGCTCCTTGGGCGTGTAATTTTCAGGAAGCTCAAATACAGCAGATATCTAAAGCCATAGGCTTGTGGAGGCAGGAATTACCAAAGCCTGTCACCAACAGCAGCAAAGTTTAGCATATTCTCCCCAGCCATTTAGGTTCACTCCTGTAATCACTACAGATACACTCAGGTGAAGTTGAAGCTCCTATTGAAAAATAATCACTGCACAGCAGCTCCAAACAAACAACAGCTCTTGCTAAAGAACTTCATGACAGTAAAAACTCCCTGGATTTTATCAGGACTAGCTTTCAGCTCTGTGGCTTCCTCTGTTGCCCCAGAGAAGCTGCTTGCATTTTTCCAAAACATACCAAGTCTGGCTGCTTGCAAGGGGCTGGCAGCCCAAAAATAGCACTTGGTACCAGAATTTCAGGTTGGAAGTAAAGGAAAAGATAAAGACAAGCTTGGGAATGGGAACAAGGAAATGGATGAGTAGAGAGAGAAGGAACAGAAATAAAGGAGATTTCTGATTAAATGTGCACTTTTCCAAAGGACTGACAGGCTTTAAGAGAACTTGTGATAGAAACAGCTCCATTTTCATGAATGACCATGGGAGCCTTGCTACTGGCTGGCTCTTCTGTGTTTCTCCAAGGTTTCCACGTCCATAGGAGCCACAACATAAATAATGTTCAGAAACCAACTAGTTTGAGGGTCTGTCAGGAAAAACTCAACATGGAAAAGAGAGGCGGGATGGATGGATGGATGGATGGATGGATGGATGGATGGATGGATGGATGGATGGATGGATGGATGGATGGATGGATGGATATCAGGCTGTGCTAGGAGTCTGGATGCCAAACGAGAAGGGCGTGCGGTTGTGTTTTCTCTTCATATGCTACAAATACACACCACAATGGCCAAGCAGCCTGCTCAGCCCTGTCTGACACTTGCAAGTTCATTCCTGGCCTGGAAGCACAGGGATCCACGGGGCTGCAGAGGCTGCAAGACCCAGCAACTGCAAATTTGACTTGATGTGAATTTTCTCACTCTCCTACCACCTCCCCCTGCGGAAGTCAAATGAAGCTGATAAGAATAATGCCAAGTCCAATTCCCACAGAAATGTCAGGCAGCAATCTACTCTCCTGGAAATACATTTCAGTGTTTTCATAAGGAATACACTAAAATTTCAACTTTCTGGGAAAACTTTAAAGTTTAGATGCACTTCAATTTAGAATTCATTTTTATCCCACAAACCTCAAGAGTGATTATGGAAATCAATTTCTCAGTGAGCTTTAATGCAATTAACTAATCAAATGCAATGTCTCCAAACAATTCCTAAATCTTACTTGTTTCCTTCAAAATTATCCATAGCAATGACCACTGCAGGAGAACAAGGAGGTGCTGCATCCATTTCAAAGGAGTCTAAAGAAAGCCCTTGTCCTAATGAAGGAGAAAGCTCTAAACTTTTGAAAAAAAAAAAAAACAAAAACAAAAACGAAAGTCTGTGGCAGTTGAGACTCATCATCATCAACAAACAGTCCCAAATGGTGTATTTCAAGGTTTCTGACTGACTCAGCTGTCAAACCTGCCATCCTAATCAATGCTTGTAAGAGCACTTACACACAGTGGGGCTTCATTCAAGTCAACAGTCCAGCTCTTGGCAATTAAACAGAACTGTCCAGGATGTAAAAAACACCAGTATTGCCTTATTTAAAGAAAGATGTGCTGGATGAGTAAGATCTACACAGCGAAATACTGCTTCCAAAAAATTCCTCCACTGGAAATTATTCTGGAAAAGAATGGGGGAGGAGAGACAGATAAGTGAAGAAGGACAAAGAAATATTAATAAGTTTGGGATGAATCCAAAAACTAATTTAACAGCTGAGAAATTCCAAGGGAGAAATTGAAAAGGCAAAAGGAATAGCATTCAAAATAGCTTTTTTATATTATTATTAGAGGGTTTGGAAAACAAATGCAGCATAATGATTTACCTGAGAATAGGAGTTTTTTCCTCTACTTTGTTGGTAGCTAAAAGTCTTATTTAAACAGCTTGAAACCTACAAACCTCATCTATCATGGGAAGAGGAGGATGTTCTTGTATCTCTCCATTACACAAGCCACCAACACATGCCAGGAAATGAAAGGGCTCCTGTTCCCTCGTAGAGGGAGCAAAGCCAGCTCCTGCTGCCAAGCCACCTTACTTTGCCTTGGATACAACACCTCCATTTGCTGTGCCCCTCTCCAAAACAGATGTGCAACATGGAGGGGCCTCCTCAAGTCATGTTTATTAAACACCAGCCAAATAATTGAAAATACCTTACCTGAAAACTGCTCTGTGAATTGCTGGGAACGGCTGTTCTGTCACTGGCTGCAACCCCTGATAACAGCTGATAGAGCCCTGGGAGGCACCATGAGAAATCTGTGAGCCCAACACCCAACCCATTGCACCACAGCATGACAGCCCCACACCTCCTTCCTGTACTACCAGCAAGGCATTAATTCCTGGTTGAACAACAAGCTCATCAAGTAATCATGACAAAAAGCATTAATGACCTTGCCTTTACTCATGCCAAGACATTCTTAATGTGTATAACCACTGCAAGTAATCAACACAGCTAAAAACACAAGCAAGAAAACCCCAGTCAAGTGAGTATCACTCTGTTATTCCAGAACTTCTGACAGCATCCCATTATGTCAGACTGCATTGGGTAAGGTCATGTAATCCATCATAACCTGACTTAATGAGGCAATTAAAAACAAATGCATTTCATGCGCAGACTGCTTGCTATGCAGCCCTTCTCTGACTCCACTTGGCTTCACAATTTCTTAGGGGTGAAGAGTCCAAGACAAACTAAAAGGAGTAAAGGAACTATTTATTTAACTACCTTTCAAGTACATAAAGCATAAAAGTGATACTCTCCCTCAAACCACAGGTAAATAGCTATATACCTGAGGCGGTGATAGCAGAAAGGTTTTCTCAGGGCTGAACAGATCAAAAACACACAACAAAGGCATTTTGATCCCTTATTTTATTATTTTCAATTTTTTTTTTTTTTTATTAAATAACATAAGGGCAGGATGATAGCTGGGCTCTGCAGAAGGATTGAAACAGAACAAATTCCAAAAGCATCACCACAGATTGGTACTGCAAACCCACACTGTTCTCTATCACCACAGTAGGAGTACTCTAGCCTGAAGCCATGGCATGTCTGGAAACACAGGGCTTTGTTATTTTTTCTTCAGTAAGAACAGTGCAGGAGGCTCCTCACTTCTACATACAAAGGTTGCTCCTGCACCTGCCTGTTACTGAAGACCCAGCTCCAGCTAGAAGCAGTTTGGCTACTTGGATCCAGAGAACATCTTCCCCTCATGTACCACCCCGTGTGTTGGTACATCAGCAGGTAATCTATTTTTCCTGTAATGGATTATTAGTCAGTGCGAGAGAAAAGGCAGCAAACTGTTTGGGCTGACCACCTGGGATTCATTGTGCTTTTTCTCTTTTCTTTTTCCATAACAAAAAGCCCACACACATTGGATCCTGCTCCGTTGCCTTACATTGGACTCAAGCAGAGCACCTCTCACTGCTTGTGACTTTTGGAGAAACACAAGCAGCAGCACAACTGCTCAGCTTGTCCACCTTACCAGAAGTCGTGTTTCAGGCAATTACGAGGGGAGATTTAACTTGTCATCGAGGAAGATGCAGGCCATGGGTTTATCCATCGCTTCAGTGGGGCACACCAGGAGAAAAGCCCCTGAGGCACAGATACCTCTCTCTACACTGCCATGTAATCACTGGTGAGAGCTCCCAGCTGATTTTCCGGGGTCATTTATTGGTATCAGAGGTGACACTAATGCACTGCTCAAAACTCATTGGAGAGATCCCCACCTTCTTCCTCATCCTGAGTAGCTTGAAAGGAGCAAACCTGGCACTTCAGCAGCCAATGCAACATACATATAGACTCCAAAGTGACCCCAGGGCACGCAGAGCATTCATACATGTACAGTATGGACACTACAGGTCACAAAAACAGGGGCTACACAGCCACAAATTAGTGCCACTCTCCAAAAGGTGAATTGGATGACTCTGTGCTGATACAGCTGGGAACAAATTGTTTTGCTTTTTAAAAGCTGAGGCATCTTCTGACATTTGCTACTAGCCCTGGACATTTTTTCTTTCAGAATTTGAGGCCTGCCAGACAGCTGCTGGCAATCCCAGGTTCAACACGAGGGGCTGCTTTGGCCACAAATGACTGTGGAGGTACCCACTGCTTCAACACACATGAAGGACACTTTTGGTGGGAGGAGAGAAGGATTTGCTCATCCTGCAGAAAAGTCAAGCACTTTGTAACAATTTGAAAAAATGAAGTTTAGTTCGCTGCGATCAGGGAGACAGAAGAGATGGAATGGAAGCTTTACTCCCCTCCTGCAGCCAAGCCAAGGCTGTATCCCTCCCCACTGTGAACCACGAGGAGGGTGGAAGGTCAGCCTGCGCCTTACAAAGGGTGGAAAGAGCTGCAGCCCTGCACAGAGCACTGCATATTTCCATGGATGTGAAACAACGAGGCCAGCACAGTTGCACATGCAGTACACAGGGACTATTAGCGGAACAAGCTGTGGAAGAAATGCATTCCTTTTCCTAGCAAAGTAGTTACTGCATTTATTTTGCCCAAAAAAAAAGAAAACTACAGAACTTCAAATGAGCAAGAATCCCTGAGTCCTCAAATATCTTCATAGTTATTGAATTGAATGACCTGAAAACCACCGCTCACTCAATGGAGAAATGGGATTTTTATAAATACATGTATCAGCAAATGAATATTTAATGTTTTCTGTACATATCAGTGTTCAGGGTCTGCAATATCTAAGCTGTAAGACTTGTCAGAAAATGTAGTAGCCATGAGATAATTACATCTCTGGGGTATTTTGATGCACAAAGGGCAGTCAAATGCTTATATTATCTCAAGATCGTGATTCTGTCATGATTACAACATCATACAGAAATAAGTTATTGCCAGAAAAAAAAAATCCTCCATGATGACCCCTCTATAGTTTCCTTGGTTCAAAGTAATAGTATGTTTTTTCATTATCAAAAATAATTACACCACTGTTGTCATTGCAACTGACACAATATTTGCATTAGAAGCTGCTTTCTGCAGTAAAACACACTACTTAACATACAAGAAATTCTCAACCCAAAATATGTTTTGTCCTGTTTATCCCCAAATTTAGAGGCAATTATACTCCTAGTCAGAAGGAAGGCATTTCTAAAGTGTTCCTCTTTGTCCTTTCTGATACTTCTGAATAAAAATAAACGTCCCCTGTCAGCAAAATGCTAACATATGGGCTTTAGGAAGAATTCAGCCATACTTAAGTCCTTTGATGAATCAGGACCTAAGACGTTTTTAGATATCATAAGCCTAATTCTGCCCTCTCCTTTTATGCCGGTGTCAATCTAGACTAACCTCATTCCCTTTAACACAGCTAAATCCAGACTGACATCAGCACGGTCAGATCCAGCCTCCTGCTCTTCTAAAGGCTTTCTCACTGCAAAACCCAAATAAAATTTGTTGAAATGGCAAGTATCTCCCTTGAAACTACTTGTCCAGCAAAGTCATACCTTGCGGGTCCAACCTGCATGTGGGAATACCTGAGAAGACATCACCCACGTGCAGGTTTGCCAGTGCTATGGACAACTGGAAAATATTTCACTTTTTAGGATTGCCACTAACCTGAGCCATGGGGGAGGCTTATTTTTTTGCAAGGGGAAAGCAGCGGTGCCAGCACTGATGTCAAAGCTCTGCCAAGTCTCTTTTCCATGGTGGATCTAGAGGGAAGGGGTCTGCACACCGGGTGGCAGTGTACCCCCCCCTGCTCCTCCCTTTGCTGGCCCAGGGATTTGCAGGGACACAATTGGCCATCCCATGCCAGGGGAGAGAAATACAATCCATGCCACTGCTGTGCCACGAGCAGGGAGGACACTTGTCAAAAGGTCCAGAGCTGTGATTTCCACGAGTGTTTCTCCCAGCCTTTATAAATAAATGACTTACAGCAAATTGGTACTTCTCACCCCTTTCAAAGTGATTTTTACCAACCTCCTACAAGTCATAACTCACACCCTGAGAAAGGGAGGAAAGATTTACAGGAGCTATGTTGGAAAAGAAGCAAACAAACAAACCATTACCAGCTTCCTACAGCAACAGGACAGATTGCAAGCGGCAAAAAAGAGCAGCCAGAGTGTCACCTCTGAGACAGTTTGGAGACTATTTTTCAAAGACAGGAGACTAGGACAAATCATCCTGGAAGCTGAAATTGTCATCTCAGTGGGTTTCTACCCAGATAAATAAAGCTAATTAAAAGGACCAAGCAGAATCCAGGAAATTTTGTAGATGAACAAAACTTGCTGCTAACTGCCTCTCTGTTATGCCCTGTTCGTTTACCTTTGATTCAGGCTCAATTCTCAAGAGCATCTTGTGCAGAGAAGAATAATTTTTTTAAATCCCCTGCCGAAACAATGAGCAGGATCCACAGTAACACATTGTTGCTGTGATCAAGCAAAATAATCAATGTTATTGCAGAAAAATGCTCACTCTCTTAGAGCTATTTTATAAGGGGAAGGCATAAGATGACTTGATTTCTAAAAAAATTAAAATAAAAAATTAAAACCTTCCTGTTCCCTCCCCATTTGTAGTTTGCTCAATGCTGGAGTTGAGCAAACAAGTTGGGGGCTCATCCTGCAAGATGCTGAGCAGCTCCTGCAACACACCAGGCATTATGTGTCAAGACCTCACACCCCTAATTAATGACTAATTAGAGTACTAAAGCATTCTGCCCTGTCCAATGAAGAGAGTCCAGCTGAGATATACACTTAACTTGCTGGAAAAACATGCCTTGTGTGGAGCAGGCTCAGAGCATAATTTAGCAAGGCACCACTGTGCCAGGACACGGGGCACCTGATCTGCTGGCGGACAGGCTGGCCCCAGGCTGCCTGCTCCCACTCCTCTGTGCTCAGAAAGCCATGTGCAAACATTGTCACTGCCTGCACCAGCCCTGACCACTCCAGATTGCTCATAAAAACCACAGAAAACAGAACTGAGTGCAAGCATATTAAAACTATAAACTGCATATGAAAGCCTTATGAAATGCACATTTAAGGGGTTTTATTACTTTAATTCAGCCACTGAGTGCAGAAAAATGAAAGTGCACATTTTTAATTATAGGATATGTAGTATTTTTAACTCAGAGTCTCATCTCCTTTCTCTTCAGTGGTTTAATGGTGATAACCAAACAGGCAGCAGTCCTTCCACACACCAACAAATCTACAGATCCAGGGGCCTCTCAGAGCCCAATTCAGCTCACCCCAATCAAAGGCTGCTCTAAATCCAGGGTCCCATGGTCATACCTCCTCTATAGCAGTAAATCACTGTAGCATCCAAGTGCTTCACAACTATTATGAAATTGAACTTCCTCCTCAGAAGTGAGGATGTTTCTGCTCTCCAACAAGGTCCTGCCACAAATGTCCAGAAAAGATGTTTCTTCTTCAAAGACCCATTTAAATTTGCAAGAAAAGAAGTAAAAGGAAGTTTCACTTTGCCCTTGATTTGGCCAGCAGCTCTGCAAAGAGTCTGCAAAAAAACGCTGCATGGGAAATGAAGCAGGAGATCCTGAAGGTTTGGAGATCCTGCACTTCTTCAACACAAAGACCATACAGTCTAAGATATCTTGGTTCTGTGCATACGACTAAACAAGTTTTTCCCTCTGATGAAATGTAGGCCAACACGTTTCCCTTGCTCTCTTCCCCAAGAGGCACAAAACATTAATTCAGTCATTTCATTAATTCAGACTTCACACATCAAAGTGAATTGCTCTGGGTTTGCTTCTGGATGGGACTGAAGATGTTCCAAACACCAGAGCCCAATGGGAGAGGGCATTTGAGACCCAGTGTGAGTCCAGACACCCACGTGAACAAGGGCTGCTTGAAGATGGAAAAGGCTGCTCAGGTGCAGGCAAGAGCATGGCGGGCATTAAGGAAACTACCCTTTAAAGAGAACAAGTATAAGCTTATTTCAATCTCTTCTTTTTACAATTCACTTTTTTATGGTAATGTCATGCTAGAGGCTGCTTGAGCCCTGCCACGCAGCTCTCAGGTCCCATAGATGCTGCCTAGTTTCCCACCTCTCTGAAAATACTATAACAGTAAATGCACACACCACTGTCCCTGCCCCTCCTCCCAAATCATGGCTCACTGTGTGCTGGGAGATACTGTGTGAGGAAGAGCTCTACTGCTGCTGGGCTGCCCCAGTGGGACAGGGGAGACTCAGCAAATCGAAGTGTTAGGGGAAAAAACAGGCAGATCTGGAAAGCAGGGAAATCCAAGCACAGGAAATTCATTTATCCCAGAGAAGATGACAAGTATGAAAAAATGCAACACATCTCACTTTTGTACTTTAATTCCATACTGTCAACAGGCTCCATGTACAGGTACACATCCTGGGCTGTGCTCTGCAGCAACTGCACTGCTCAGTGCTCATATAGTACAAGAAACAAGCTGGAAAAGACCTAGAAACAGGGAAGTTTCCTAGAGAGAAAACCCTATTCTTCCAGGAGAACTCTGAGCTCACCATCTCCTCCTTGTCTGCAAGAGGAGAAACCACCTTGCCCGTATTGCAGGAAGGTCACTGCTCTCACTGGTGCAAGCCCCAGGCAGTGGTTGCACAGCACTGAGGCTGCATTGCAGGCACAGCAGCTGCCCCACGTAGGAGCAGGACTGTGTGAATTACCTCCAGTGTCCCCAGGACTGTCTCAGTTCCCAAACGCCCTCTTGGTTTCTGCAGCTGTCCTTCCCCTGCCTTTCACCCTTTGGGATATGAAAAGCTTCTGGTTGTGGTACAGCTCTCAACCTCTGCACAGAAAGCTCTCCAAAAGCTAAAACACAGCTCCTGGAAACAGCACCAGCCTAAGACACTGTATTCAAACCTACACTGTGTATTCAAATCCTCACCACTGTCCTCCTGAATGGTTTCACACCCAACTGCTGTGTCTTTGTAGGGCAGGATTTTTTTATCATTTGAGAGTAACAATGATTTCATAAACACACACTTGTCCCACCTAGGGACAAAACTCATCTGAATTCATCACTAAACCAACAGCAACCTATAGCAGGGAGAAAAAAAGAGGTCCTCCCACAATAGCCTTATGGACAATGCACTCACCTTGGCTGTGGGAAGAGAGTTTTAAGCCTGTACCCTGACCAGCTTTAGTACAGTGAGTTGAACCTGGATTTCACACACATCATGCACAGTTCTGTAACAAGTTTTTGCACATTTCAGACTCCCACCATCTCAGTTTGACCTCTAATTTCCACTCAGGAGCACAGACTCATTCCCAAGCACATCTACTCTCAAGTTTCATCACATCACCACCACTCTCTCTGCAACTCACTCTCATGGAATACAGTGAGTGGTAAAAAATACAGACAAAGAGATAAGGTGCAAAAATCCACTAAAAGGATGAGGGACGGAAAGCAGAAATAAAACTCAATCCCCCAAAACAATTCTATAGAAGGAAGCTGACCATGAAACTGAGAACAAAAATAAGCTTCAAAGACTGTGTTGAAATTATCACATTCTTCCAAGCTCCCTCATCTGAGTTTCCCAGCTTCTTGTAGGAACAAGAATCTCCATTCTGGAGAGCTGAACTAGGGGTTGAATCAGGGAAGACATTTCACACTGCAAAAGAGGAATTTTCAGAAAACACAGGAGGAGGAAAGAAAAAAAGTAGTCTTGGGAGAAGTAATCAAGCATTTTCCATCAAATTTGACATTTGGCATCTGCTCAGGTGTCTGCTGAGACTTGCTTTGTTTCCAGTTAATATATACGACATAATGTGATTTAGCCTTCGGCTAAATAACTCTCAAGAGCCCACATTCAGGGAGAGAGACAGGCAGGCTCAGGGGTGGGAGGGAGGAGATGGACAGCATCTTATTTACTTTGCTTTTAACAATGATGCGGGGTATCTGGCTACATAGCACCACATGCCAGGCAGACACACCAGAGAAGCAGAACAGCCTCATCTGAAGTGGATTAGGCCCTGACTAAATAGCATGGCAGCAAGTGAGGGCAGCACTGAAAAGATTATTCTGCATACAAGGCTCAACAAGCCCTGCTGTTACTGGGGATGTTTGTGCTGCTATGAGATGGTTGAAATGAAAGAATTGGTCCCATAACTGATTACATACATCTTTGAGTGCACAGTCCTCTTTGCCTTGTAAAGCCCAACTTTTTCCAGATTCTAGCACTGAGCTTTGCAAACCCAAGGAAAAACAAACTGAGGCCCCAGCTTACTGTGGGGAAAGAAAGCATGCTGGTCACTTCCAAAGCACGTAGGAAAGCACAGGTTCTGCCCCCTGCCCCATAGCTCATGACCTTCTCTGCATTCTCAGTCTGGCAGGTGGATCCAACCCTGCCACATCAGCAGCAAGCAGTGCCTCCCATCTACAGCCCAGCAGGTACTTGCAGAGGTCAGGACTTCCCACAGGAAGATGAATGGGTGGTTTTGGGTGCAAAATCAGTGATACAGTCATGTTATGACCTCACAAGTTACCCAGATGAAGAAAAACTACCAGTCAAGAAGATTGTAATTAAGGCTCTTGGCATAAGCAACAGAGGTGAGCCCTTGGAAGTCACCTTCCTCAGCATTCAACAGGAGACGCATCTGGAGCAGAACCTGGTGGTCCAGGCTTATTTTGCCAAGGTGTAAATTGGCTGCCAGTCCCTGTGCTCCTAGTTTGTGGGATGGAGATGCAGGACTATGCAGCCCTTCAAGCCCCCAGCTGTACTCACAACCCCGCTCCATTCACTTCATCTCCTGCCCATGCTGTCGGCTTTGCAGGTGGCTGTCCTTATCCCTGCTCACAGCAGGGAGGTAATGAAGCATCCCACATCCCCCTCTCTCACTGCTGACACAAGGGGTGCCTGTCTCCCAACACAGAGACAGCTAATTAAAGCATTTTCCTTAATCTTTACCCCACTCCTTGCTCATGCCAACAAACTGTGCCATCCATATTTATGACTTCAGTTTTTCAAACACAAGGGCTTCTGGAACAGCACAAAAGTATTTTTTTGTGGTCCACAACTATTTAAAAGGGGCCAGCCACACACCCAAGGTAGACTTGAGGCACAAGTGCCCAAAACAAATATGCATCTTGGAACAACAGCATTCACCAGTGGCTGAGATGTGAAGGAGAAAGGAATAAATCACGATAAAAGGGAGAAGTGCAGGATTTGCTCTGAGGTGTTTACTGCAGGCTAAACTGACAGCATCTGCCCCAAGCCCTCCTGAAAGTGTCTTTCATCTGGGTTTCTGTTAAATGCATGATTCTATTTACATACATCCAACTAATTCAATCAAAACTGAACTCTAAATTGGTCCTCAAGGGAATCCTCAAAAACGCTTTTTATCTTCATGCAGAAATGACGATTAGAAGGAAAACTGGGTTGAAGAACCATCTTTCCAAGCACCTCAGAAATACTGTTAAACTTGCAAGCAGCAGAACCCACCTTGGCTTTAGGCAGGGTCACAGCTCAGGACTCAAGCACTGTGTAGCAGCAAGGGAAGAACAAGGGCTTTGACACTCGAGGGCTGAGATGACAAGTGGTAATGGCTATCTTCATACTCGTGAGGTCCTGCTGCAGAGGGGCCCAGGCAGGACACCTCTCCTGGCTTTCAAGATACCTTTCTGTCTCTCACCTGACAGAGCTACAAGACAAAGGATTTGAGAAGCCACAGAAGTACTAAAAAAGGAGATCAACCAGTGAGTTAAATCCCACCTCTTATCCTTCATGAAGCTTTGCTCTTCCTAAGTAGTGCTGAGCTTCCCTGGCCCTTCTCAAAGCCAAAGTGCAGAGCATGATATTTTCCTTTCATCCACAACATGGTAAGTTATACAAAGAACCACCCTGCCTTGACTGCTCTTTTTTAACACTGAACTACACCTCAGCAAGCAATAACTCCACTGGGCTGGCAGTGTGGAAAGAAACTGTGTACTGTGGCACATGTGGCAGTGGGAGCAGCAAGACAAACCCTTGGTGCCTCACCTGCTATAGCCAAGGCTGATCTCCAGCACCAAAATCCCACTGCTCTCAGTCCTTTGCCTCTGTCCAGTATGTCCAGTTACCTCATATGGATTTGTCCATACAGGAACAAATGGAGACCACCATGACACTTCATAAAAAGCACTCAACAGCCACATTAATGTGAGGACCTTTTTTTGTGAATAAGCTGGCGACCTAGACTGAAAAGGCAGCAATTTGGCTACAAATCCCTTGAAATAGTGATTATGATATTCAGTTAGATTCATGTATTACAACATTCCCAATTTTGATGCAGATTTGCTATCCTTGTACAGATATATCCTTAGCAATTCAGTTTGCCTTCACAAAAGGAAACCTTTGGATCACAGGATAATTTTTGAGCAACAATAGCATTTCCAGCGAAAGAAACACAAGGGTATTAATGCTAGAAAAACCTCAGTTAAAAAGAGGTTGCTACACTAAGCAGTGTGGTATTTGGGCCAGCTGGAAAACAACGGGAAGAAAACTTTGTAACAGAAAGGAAAGACAATACTGGATGAAAGTAGTACATACGGGGAAAAAGACATCTGCTGTTTTTCTGACAGGCTTAATGTAGGGTTTTCTGTGTAAGATGCTGATGAAAACTGCTATTGACTGACACAAATTCTCCCTTTTTCACACTTCCTCCTAAGAACAACAACAAGCTAAAAGGACTTGACATCCAAACAACGGCTTAATCCTCTATTGAATAAATCAGCAAATGTCCAACACTGAGATTAACCAAACTTTGCTGCCTTCAGCAGTGGGCACAAGAGGATATCAAGTGAAGACCAGGAAGAGGGCAGGTGTATATGACACCTGCACGAAACCTCCCAGGTCTTAAACTATCTTCTTTTCTGTGTTCTTCTCTGCCTGATCTTGATCAACACATCACTCTACCAGGCACTTCTCCAAGCTATGTGAAAAGGAGGTCTGTGAAGGTCTGTACAAACCTCCTGCATTTATAGCATTCTTTGGAAAGGAATTCTACAAGCTCACTGTGAACCACCTCCATTGGTAGAATTTGGCCCACTACCATCATAAAGCATGTATGGGTGGAGATGCAATATTCTGTAATGGCCTTAAGCAAGAGTGGTTATGAAACAGAAGTCAGAGTCAAATAAAATTTGCAAAGCTGAAATTCTAAAGGAAAAGACAAATGCATTTAATGAAGTACAGCTGTATCACCATTGCCATTAAATTTTATTGCATTTCTTTGAAAGTTAGGCTGACACAAAGCAGCTGACTTTTGCGGGGGAAAAAAAGTATCATATGATGGAATTTTGGGACTGAAACCTTATAATGCAAAATTTCTGGTCATTAGCTAAATGAAAGCATATTGAATTCCTTAATCACTCTGAAGAAGTGCAATAAAGACAACAAATTGTAACAGATCTTGTCAGCTGAATCCAAAAAAACTACAATAAACCAAATCCACCATGTCTGCAGTGGCAGCTCCTCTGGGAACTAAAAAAGCCCTGCGTTACCACCTTGGATTCAAAGGGAAAACAAAATTTGGTAGGATCACAGCGAGAGTAAAGCACTTCACTGCTGTGTGGCCAGGGCTAGAACACCGCATCCCTGGAAGAGTTCAAGGCCAGGCTGGATGGGGCTTTGAGCAACCTGGTCTAGTGAATGGCATCCCTGCCCATGGCAGAGAGGTTGGAACTGGATGGTCCTTAATGTCCCTTCCAACCCAAACAATTTTATGATTAAGATGCCCTTATCACTGACTGAGCAAGAGGACCCCTTATGTGTCCTCTGTTAGCTCTTGCAACAGACTTGTCCTCATGTCTTCCTCATTTCTGCAGCTACTGACCTGTTTAGGACTCTTGATTAGGACTAGACCCAACCAGAACTTACAACCAATACAAGCACTTCATGCCATTCCAGAAATCTTGGTTTCAACCAATATAAACAGTGATTATGGGGGCCTGTCTGACATTGCTACTCATGTCTGGTACCATCTGCTAAATCTGTCCACTGGTGTTGTTAAATCATCTGGGAGATTACACAGAGATATCACTAATCACTATGGTGATTTTTGAATGCAGCAGAACAGAATGTGAGTCCTAAAGCTGGCCTGAAGGAAACTGCTGAATAATGTAGCTGACATCTCCCCATGCTCAGCATCACTTGCCTCCCCCTCCCCTTCTTGTTGGCCTATCCTTCTACCTGTAGGGCTTCTTGCTGCCCATACCCAACCCACCAGCATCGCTGCCCCATCACTTTACAGTCACTTCAAATCAGGAAAGGCTCCCAGCTTGAGTTTTAAAGAGGGGAATATGCATTGCTAATGATATGCCCTCCCTAAGAAGTTTTCTGCAGAGAGTAGTGCATGTCCTTAGTCCCATAAGTGGGAAGCTGCAGGCAGAAAATCATACCTCTTATCTCATTTGGTCTTTGCACTTTGTGCCTGTATCCCTGCACCCTGTAGGAATTTAATACTGAGCCCAAGGGTTTACTGATCACCTTGCTTGTAGAGTAAAGGATATCCTTGGCACATGAGAGTAAAGCAGTCAGACACTTCGGCTTACCTCTAAAATGGAGGTAACTCAGACTTCCAATGAGTTGTTCATAAGATACAATGCTCCCTTTGACAATCACCTGTCTGTTCCAAGCACCAATTCCTACAGAGCTGTTGTAGCACTCAGGCACCTGTCACTTCACCAAGGACAAAGGAAAACCAAGCTAATCATTACATATTTATACTTCATTTCCAAAGAGAGAGGAAAGAATATATTTTGCTCCCCATTACTAAAAATCAGAACTGATCAGAGAAACTTCTCAGAAATCTACCAGGTGATTTTCCAGTCCCAGAGATACCATGCCCTGGACTTGATGGTGTTCCAGTACTCACCCTCAACACAGCCCCACAAGTAATTAATTCCAAGTTTTGACAATCAACATCTTCCAAAAAACTAATGAAAAAATTAACTCAAAAAACCCCACTCCAAACCCCAGCTTCTTGACTTAACACAATAACTTAACTGACCCTAATTGTGTGGAAGCTTTAAACTGACTATTTTAAAACTAAGTCATTCAGCTTCTACTGTCAAACATACATCTTAAGAAATATATAAAGCCCATACAAAGGTGTAGAGGAGATGGCACTCATGTTATCTTACTCGATCCAATTTCTATCTGAACACAGCTCAGAGACCAAAGTCTCAATCTAGCACGGCAGGCAGTGGGAAAGTGGATTGCTTCTGCTGTGTCTTCAGTCAAGTTTGTGGCTGAATAGCTGTATGCAAACAGAGAGTAAGTGGCAATTATTTTTATTTCCCTTTTTATTTTTTTTATAAGACAGACAAATAGGAAAATAAAACCACCTCTATTTAGAAGGTCAATTAGACCAAGCTGGAAAAAAGAAAAATATATCAAACTGAGACATTATTTTAACAGTTTCCTTTATGTTTGCTATTTGTCTCTGCACAAATTGCTGCTTTTGAATCTCTTTGCTCTCCTGTCCCCTCTTTCCAGTGCAAGTTACTTTACTAATCCTGTACCCAGCACACACAACATGATGCTGCTGCTCTGCAGCTGAATAGGCCCATCACTATTTCATGTGTTTGGAAACCTTTTCTCTTTCAGAACATCTGGTTTCATCTTAAAACCATGTTCTGAAATACACTGAGTTGAATTCCTGGGGAAGTGAGCAGGAGCCAAATCCACTGCACTCCTCCATCCATCATCCTCCTGGGCTAGAACACAACACCCCTCCCAGCACTCTACTTCCCAGGAACAGACCCCCTCCACAGTTAATTGCCCATCCTTAAAGTTTCAATTTGCAACCTGCTCTGGCCACATGCAGATGACCTCCTGTTACTGGGAGTTAGATATCCCAGCTGTAACTCTCCAAGCTCCCCTCTCCCATTGCTGCAGTTGGGCTACAGCTGCTATTCACACAGTTATTTTCCTCTCCTCTGAGTTAAGTTACCCAGCTGCTATTATATCAATATTGAGACCCTCTGACTTTTATATTACACTTACATTGTGGCTATTATTTGCATGTTTATACTTTCCTGTGGGTATAGTTACCTGATCCTATTATCTGTGCAGTTAGTTATATCTTCCTAAGGGTGTACTTACTGCACCAGCTGTATTTAAATCGTCTTCCACAGCCGTAGTTACATTGTCAGATTTATATAAATAGTGTGGTTACAGTCAACCAGGCAATGCTTGCAGTGCTGCAATTATTTATATGGCACGAGGATCCCATGGTATAAATACCTCACTCAAACTGAGTTACACTGCTCTGTGCATAAATAATTGGTGGGAAGGTGGCTCTCAATCACACTTCTACTTCAGAGTAGAGCACAGCACAGAGAAGGGAGACAGCAAGGTATTGGCCCCTGTGCCTGCACACCCACAAGGGATGTGTTAGCTTCAGAACTCCAAATTTCTCAAAATTTCTTTTCTCAGACAGAAATTATCTCATGTTGTTCAGTATCATAATTTTCCAGGTGAACTGATGTACCTGCCTAAAGGACTTGTACTGTTTCCATCATTGCAATATCTCAGTGCCAAGTCTCCTAAGACAAAATCCATTAACATACAGGCCTAAGCAGCAGCAACGAGCTACGGAATGACAGCCAGGCAACACCACACACACTGGGAACAGAAAAACTATTATTTGCTCCTAAAGGATGAGGAGTTTCACTGCTACTGTGCCACCAATTCATCAACAGAACTGATTATGTTGATGCAGCAGGTTAATACATGGCAGATCAGATCAAAGGTCCACCTAAGCTCATAATTTCTTCTTATACAGCAACCACACAAAGCAGCATGAGGAAAAAAAGATGAAAACTGGACAAATCTAGATGGAAACTAGTCTATCTCTGCCTTCAGTCCCAGTCACTCTTCCCCAGCCCATATTCATATATTCACCTCAATTAACACCTGCCCTGCAATGCTGTAAGAGAGCTGTACTTGCGTAGATGTCCAGGATACAACTCCACCAGCAAATCTCTCCTCACTTCCTTCAGGCACCAAGCTCTCTTTGACTTCCATGGGGAAGATTACATTGAGCAACACCTGCTGCTCTGTCAGAAGCATTTTGCACTAATATGAATCACTGTCCTTCCTGGCAGTGTTCAGATCCACACATCCTAAAAATTGGCAGAAGGGATTGCTACAGCCAGCAAAGCCAGTAGCTCTGCAAAGATTTGAGAGTTTGACAGGGAATCTCCTCAAGGAAGCATCTCAGTGAAAAAATACAGGAGTTCAATGTGATGGGTCTCAGAAGAGAGACACTTAAATGCTTCACTTTAAAATTGCATGTGGAACAGTTTGGAAGCGGCATCCTTGGAGCAGAAGTGGCAAGAGACTATCCACCAGCCTACAAAAGGGTTCACCTCCACTCTGGTGATGTCACCAGTGGAGTCCTTGGCACCAGGAAGGAATATTTGCAGCTCTCCTCCAGTGCAATGGTGAAATAAAAGCCCTCTTCTAAATAGTGATGGGAGGGAAAAAAGCCAACATGGTTTCTGTGCAAGTGTAAAATCCGGGTAGTAGTCAAACATCCAATACTTTCTTCTTTCTAGTTTCACTGCAGATTTCCATTGAAACATCCCCAAGGACACACACTACATGTTGTGGCAGATAAATTTTTTTTTTACCATGTAGGATTTTCCCTTTGTGACACCTTCTGCCTATATAAGATTTTCCTATTAGAGAAATTCCAAGTAAGGCAACAAACCTTTAAAATAATTTTTTAAATTGCAAAATTAAGTCCTTACAAAATAGGTGATCTCAAAAAATGTCCTCCAATTACAAAGTAGTACATAAATTATGATATAATTTATATTTGAAGTGAGATGTCAGCATAAATGCTTAGTCCAGGCTCATCAGATTGTTGGGGGTTTTTTAATGTGATAAAAATTACTCATTCTTCAGTGTTTCTACTTTCAGTCCCTACAGAAGTCCTGGAAACATTAAAGAAAATGCATTTCCCACCACCACATACCCAGTCCTCAACTGCTTCAATTCATAACATCTGAATCCAGGAGACACCATTTGATAACCAGTGGCAGCTCTCTTCTAACACAGACCATTATTTTTGCCCAGTTTTTTTTTTTTACTGAGCTCAGCAGTGCATAATTTCCTGAAGAACATCTTCCAGAAAGGCATTCAATCATTATCTGAAGGTATCGAGAAATGTTAACTCTCCTCTATTCTTTACCTCCTTAATCTCAATGATTATCTAAAATTACTCCTTAAAACATCCATCACTCTTATGCTGTAGATTTATCTGGCTCCATCTTTCAGCCATTAATTCCTCTTATGCATCTCTGCTAGACTCAAGAGCTTTCCAATAGCCAGTACTTTACCATAGTAGGAATATTTATTTATAACCTGTAACTAAGCCACTGCAAAATTATGTTGATAAGCAAACCAAACAGACTCAGATAATACTTCAAGGTGTACCCAAGCATCTAGAAACATTTCTGCCTTTGGCAAAATAAAGTTTGAAGCCAGCCATCACTAGGGATAAAAAAAAAAAAAATACTTTTCTTGTACATCTGCTGCAGGCTAAGACACTGGCTAATATAACCCACCTAAAATCTAAATCAGAAAATCTCTTTGAATCTCCACCTCTGTCTTACATGTTCACAACAAATGGCCAGATGAGAGATTTCTCTGTATGAAGAGAGAGTTAGTCCTGATTCCTTGATATCACATGACCTTTCCTTCTTTCAGAGGCATATATGACACCCTAATCTTATCAAGAGGATCCATTAGGTTTGGATTCCCTTGAATACCCTTGGAATCAAACAGGATATTATCTGAATGTATTAGATGACATCCATCAGATAAATGCTTTTTATGCCTATACATGTTATGATTCCCAGGTAAACAACTGAAACAGTCTCTCTGTATATCTTATAAAAATCAAAGACTTCCTCACAAGTAAAAATAAACTCTTTTTTTTTTTTTTAAGAAAACAGTCACACACCATGATGGAAACCAAGACACTCTTCTCCCAGGTCTCTGTCCTTACAAGGCAACACAACTCACAGGGGCAAGCACTTAGACAATTTGATGAATCACTACACCCATGACCTTCAGGACAAAGTATTCATGGTGTATTTGAGGCATAGTGAATACAGAGACTGACCATGATGCCTTAAGAGGCCTCCTAAAAACAGAGACTAGACAAGAATGAGGGAATAAAGGTAGGTATTTATTTGAAGGGCCTTCAAAGGTACACCCTGGGGAGCCAGAGGCTACTGCCAAGATGGACCCCAAGATGGATGACAGGTCATGAGTTCTTCACACTTTTATAAGTTTGGTTCATTTGCATATCAGAGTTAATTCTCCAGTTAAAGCTTCGGTTAATGATGTAATTTCCCCAAGATTGCTCCCCCTTCAGAAGCTTTTGGTTTATACTTTTTGGGCCTAGGACAGTCTGAGTGTCCTTGGAGAGCAGGCCTGGAGAGGCTCTGTTATGTCTAACCAGCACGAGAGAGCAGAAGTTAACAGGCTACAAGAAACTTTAGAGTTACACACTAGGCAGTAGGATTTGAAAAATATAAAAGTTAAAACGTAAGGCATCAACCAGAACTTCGGTCTTACATGCTAGTCTGATCTTTGAGGCATAGAATGTGTCAGGGGGCTTTTCACACATAAAACTTCTTTGATGGCCTTTGTAAAATAAGTGTTACAGGTTTCTTTCTTAGTTTAAATACTTGGCCACAAGCCATGCTTTCCCAATCACCAAGCTTAAGCCTCAAAACATCTGTAAATGGGTACAAAAATTTTATGCACCTGAAACAGTTTTCATGTGTCTGTGTTTGCAGGACCAGATCTTTTAAATCCCAGACATATATCTTTAATTATTATAAAAGTTTTGCCCAAGTCTCAAGATTATTTCAAATGATACTGGAAGGACATACTTAAATACCAAGAGATAAAAAAACCCTAACTTTTACCATTTTCTAAGCTTATTCAAGGAAAAAATACAATTATAGAACAACTGTTTGGGGGAACCAGATTAGACAGCAACAATGGTAATTAAGAGATAGAATACATTCTCCTCATTGTGCAGCCAAAACCTGTGTGCCTCAGTAGCCCACATACAGATGCAAATATGAAGTACTGAAAATTATTTGCACTTCAGCTTTGTCCTCATCTTACAGAGTGTCCATGTCCTGATTTATCCAACCATGAATAACAGACACGGTCAACAGCCAGGCTGGGCACGGCTGGTAGAGGACAACACAGCAGGGAGTGTTTTGATTGCCAGATTTTTGGTCAGTTTGGGTGAGTAGGTGACTTTGCATTATCCACAGAAAAGTCAGTATTGCAAACTGAGTATGAAACTACAGGTCAACCACAGGTTCCTCCCCTTCCAGTTCACATCTGCTCTTTGCATTCCTCAGCAGCAGCAAATATGACAAAAACAATTACACCCAGCCAATCACTCACCCTTCCCTACCAAATACCAAAACCCTGTAGCTTTCCAGGCCATAAAAATACAGCTGCAGCCTCCTCAGTTGACCAGTTAAATATGCTTATCTGCCAACAGCAAATTTAACCTTTCTGGCCACACAGCAAGGGCTGCTCCACAAGCCCAGTGCAGCAGAGCAATGCAGGACTGGCAAGTCTCATCCAGGAACCCTGGGGTTGCCTCTTTCAGTGTCAGTCACTGTGGTGTCCATATACTGCTAAAATCAGCAGGGCTGCCCTCAGCACAACTAAGCAGCTGATTTTGCACAAATTAAATTTGGCAAAGATGTTAAATGTCATGGAGTGAGACACTGAGATGGCAGCATTTAGCAAAATGGGGGAAAAAGCTCTCTTTCCATCTCACTGGGAAGAGGTAGGCTTTGAAGGTGTTTGCATGCAATTTGAAGCAGCAGATGATAATATAACCTGATTTTGATTGTAATAGCTTGCTATAAGTGTTAAATGTGCCCCATTGGAAAGAAAAATTTGGCTTGCTACAGGTCATTTTCCCCTTCTTTGTAATTATTCTGGGCACTTCTGCTGATACCCAAGCCTGGCCAGGTGTGCAGCTCTAACATGGGTTGGCCTGCACAGGTTTCTGAGGTTTGCATACATTCTCTGCCATATTCAGCCCAAATTCAAATGTCTGTCTTGTTCAGGCTGCATATTCAAGAAACATTAGATGTAGCACACATGCTAGACATTATGCTTAAGAGGAATTTTCTTTGCGTCCTCATCTCCTCCACATTTCAATACCAGTTTTCTAATTTCTTCCTCTGCTCTTCAGCTCAATTTAAGTCACACCATGAAGCTGACATGGGAAAAACACCAAAATATTACCCCAACTTATGACAATTTTTAGAGCAATTTCATCCTACTATCCATGAGCTATCAGTTTGGATTTTTTTCTCCTATGCAATCTGTCTCCTACCCTGATGACAAAAAGAAGTAATTATCAGTGATACTTTTTCTCTTTTGTAAATACTAGAGATGGGATAAAACTGGCCATTTGATTCAGAGTTTCTTCAGAGAACTGGGGAGATTTCACTTTCAAATTTCCAGATCCCAGCTCTACCATACAGTTTAGGTTCCTGGTCACTTTGAATCTCAACAAGATTAAAACTATGCAAGAAAAATACTTCCATTACATTATTTTCCACATTTCCACATCCACAAAAACCTGGAAAGCACTATCTCTGACCTCCCCAGTTCTGATACACACACACAGTGGCATATTTGTAGCACAGTTCACAGTGTGTTCATTAGCATCTCAGTTAACTCTTCCTGGGTGTCTCACTGCAGCAAATGAGCTTTTCTTTCACTGCATCCAAAACCTAGAAAAGACCCCCATCTCTGCCCACCTGGGAAGAGATTTCTCCTAGAAATTAAGAAAAAGGAAAAAAGTCTGAGGGACAGCTTTATGCTTCCATGTCCTTAGGAATGACCCAAGAGGCTGGTGCACAGCATGGTTCAGCACTTCAGTCAGTGGGGTTAATGGTCAGGAACATAACACAATGAGATTTATTTTCTCTATACCATCTTTCATAGAAGAGAGAGGACTGCTCTAAGGATTAAGAACAAGAGTTTCATAAAAGCTTCTCAAGCCAAGAACAAACAAAAATATGGCTTAGCCAAAATGAAGCTCCCATTATGGAGGTCCAAAGGCCCAGACATGAAATCAGTGCCACTGTTGGCCACACTCTGCAGCACAGAGGCTGCTTTATGGATGGGACAGAAGTCCTGAAGAGATCCCAAAACACACAAATCTCCCAGAGGTGATGAAGAGCTCCTTACTTAAACCACAGCAGTTTGATCACACACTGCATGTTCAGTTCAAACAGACCAGGGCTGCTGACCTGCTCTTAGCACAGCCATTGCCACCTCTGATAGCACATGACAGAGTGAGAAACGTGATGTCATATGCACTGAAGGCAGCAGATGCTGATAAACGACCTAATGTCAGGCAACTAAAAATAAACAAGCAGAGGGGAAGCTATCAACAGAGCCTCTGTATTTAGGTCCTCCCCATTGATACCTTGTGGTTGAAACTAGTTATGCAGGGGAAAAAAAAACACAAACTAATTTTACAAAGCCTCTGACAATGGGTCTGATTCTGATCTCTGTTCAAGGAAAGCAGTTCCTGACTGCAGAGCTTGAACACTCTTACATAAGAAATGCAGAGGCAGCAGACAAGGTTGACATCTGTGCTCCAGTGATGCCCAAAGGGATTCTGTCAGTGATTAAGATGGAACAACAATCTCCCCCTGAAGTAAAAATTATTGCAAGGAACAACTTCTCAATATTCAGACTGTGCAGACCAGCTCTAAGTGAATTCACAAGTTGCTTCCTAGCTTGGATTTGTTTCTCTCTCTGTTGCTGACTGGACACACTTTTCCCCATGTGAGAGCTTATATTCTGCAAGTCTCAGTGACCAATTTTGGAAAAAAAATTCACCAGGAGCCTCTTAAAATTAATTCCTGTTGGATGAAATACAGCACTCAAAAGACTGTTGGTATTTAACCTGTCAAATTATAAATCAGAGGGTATTCCCAGAGTGACCAAGCCTTATGATTTTACCGGGAGCCTCGACATTTAGTACTTCTTTTAAATCTGCAGTTCCTGAAGGGAAATGTGAGAATCTCAATTTTCATTTTGGAAAAAGCCACATTTGTAAACTTCACAATTACCAACAAAAAGGCTCTGAAAACATAAACTAACTGTGGCTTAAAGGCTAAGGAATCATAATTCATATCAAGGACTCTAAATGTATTTATAAAGAGAAAATAGTTTAACATCTAAACTCACATTTTGAGGCATTAGGGACAGCAAATCTAGCTGAAGATAATTAATTCAGGAGAATATTTCAGTACTAGACAATGCAAGGTGGAAGAAGAGTCAAAAACAACTCAATTTTGCACATGACTGAACAGATCCAAAAAACATAATACAAAATATTTTTCGAAGTTCAAAAGGTAACAGTAAACAGAAAAATATTAGGGAGACACAAGGCACTGCAGAACAGCAGAGAGGGCAGAGGAAAGACACTGAGACCCACCACACGCCTCTTACTCTAATTCAGGACCACAGAACCCAAAAGGATTCTTGTTCCAGGCAAGGGTGAACATGCAAAGATGAGTTTAAAGCATTTCTGCATCCACACTACAGATACCTGAGCCAGGAAAAGCTACTGGGGGATTTCAGCAACTACATCTCCAGAATATTGATAGGATCTAATTCCTGATTTATTACTTTGGTGTTCTTGCATGCAAGGGGCTGATTCGCTATGGCTGAAGATGAGGGGGGTTCTCACTTTTGAGCACACCACACCATCACTGCCTGTGAAATAGTTCCTCTGATCCACAGCTTGGAGCAGCACCCCATACTTGCGCAGATAGCTCTGTCCTGCTTGCAGGTCTGCTGGGCAGGAGAGCCTTCAAAGCCACTGCTGACTTTGGACACCACTGGTTTCTGGATCCTCAGTTCACAAAGCATCTGCTAACCTACGTGCCCAGAAGTAGTTTCCCCTTCTATAATTACTGGCAAGATCCTCGAGTACATTTTCATTTATAGCCAGAGGATAAAACATGCCAAAAGCTGTAAAATAACTTTGGTCCCTGCAGCCACTCTGTGCCACATAGGTTCATAAATCACTTCTGCAAATATTGCCTTTAAATCAGGATTTGAGGTGAGGCTGCAAACACAGCAATAACCCTTCAAACCATCCATTTTGCCTCCACCTCCTGCAGTGATATGCAGGAGAGCGGCGAGGTGCTCACCCCATGGACACTTAGGACACCACTTCAGCAGGAAGAAGCTCTTCAAGTGTCCAGCCTCTTCTGAGAGCACAAGGAAGGTGTTTTCAGTTTTAAAATATGCTACTGAGAGTGCAGGTTACCACCTTGCCAGCCTGAAAGGAGCTCTTGAAGTAACGAATGACTCCTGTTGTTCCTACCAAAACAGGGTATCACTCATCCTGACAGCATAATGCATGTGTTCCCCACAGCTGTGCAATGCATGGAGCCACCCGTGCAATTCAGAGCCATTTTACAGTAGGGCGCTACAGGGTTCATATCTTTATGTAGTTAAACAAATTCTCTATTTCATTATTGTTCATTCAACATACAAAGATGTAGCCATTATGCAGGCCCACTTGCTTGTCACAAAAAAAAAAAAATTAGATTAGCCTCCCAGGCTCCGTTTCCTCCTGAAGAATTTGAAATGCTCACAAGCCAACAGAGCAGGCGAAGGAAAGCTGCTTCATTAGGTACTTTTCAAGGTGAAAAGTTAAGGGCAAAATTAAGGAGTCAAGTCTCACTCAGATCTAAGGCCCCTCCATACTTGATCCAACTATAATAATTAGCAGGTTTCTACCTCTAAGCCCCCATTTCACACCATAAGCTTACAGGAACCTAGAGATAGCAACATAAAAACCTACAACACCAAGTGCACTTCAGCTCCCCTAGGATCCAAAATCCCAGGAGTTTCCATAACCTCCAGGGTCAGCTTTCCCAAGCAAGGGTTTGAATATTACAGGGTTGGTTGCCAGAAGAAAAGTAAATAAAGAATAATTAATTAGTAATAGGTCCTCTACAGCAGGGTAAAAGCAGCAGCTGAGAGCACAGACACCATCTCCAAAGCTGCAAAAACTTGCCCAGAGAGATGGGCTGCCCTCAAGTGGGAATTCAGTCAAGCCTCATGTATTCCTTGGCCAGCCATTGACCGTGCTGTCTGGAACAATGGCAGGAACAAGGGAGTATGGAAGGCATGAAAAACCCCACTGAAACCCAGCTGATCTGGTTGCTTTACCTTCTTGTTCACCTTCTCTGTTGCTTCTGATTGCCCTTCAGCAAATGCTGTGACTGACAGGTACGCATCAGCTTTCCTGCTACCCTATCCAGGACCGTGAAATTGCGAAAAAGTTGCAAAGAGAATTATGAAATAAATACTCTTCTATCTGATCTACTACAGCTCTCACATGACAGCTGCTGCTTTCCAGGCTCCTCTTTATCCTTCTGGCAATGAACATTAAAGAAGCATCCTGGAAATTAAATGCAGCTGAGAGAGACTTTGCACAGCTGGAAAGGAGCCCATGGCAAACACAGTCCCAAGGAAGCCAGAGAGCAACGGTAACACAAAAATCTGGCTGGCACATGAGCTGCACAGCCAGCTAAACCCTTCCAATCCCATTGCTTTGGTCTTTCAGCATCCGCACTACTACCACTGCAGAAAAGGAACAAGAGTGTTACCATGTCCCTTTGGTGAGCTAAACCAACTCCCTGAGCACATTTGTTTATCAAAGAAATGAAAAACTGTGTCATTTGCCATTACTGCTCCGTTTACACCACATTCAGAACATTAGGCCCTTTTGTTTATTCAGCACCATATGATTATGTGATTGCTCTGACGCGAGGCGGGTGGAGAGAGCCAGAGTGTGGGGAAGAGAGCAAGGAGGCGGAATTGCATTTATTTTCACAATTCCTCTTGGACAGAAACTCATTAAAGTTTAACTCACATCCTTCCGAGCAACTACAGCACATAAACAGACTGGAATATACAGTGCAAAGGAAGTTCTTTGAGAGGAAAATAGCCCAGACTTAGTACAAAGCGGGTGGCACCATGCCCACGGTTCCCATGCTGCTTTTTTGTCTGTGTGGTGCTGCTCCACAATTCCCTCTTTCCAGAAGGCATGAGGCCAGAGCCTCTCCCATAAAAGAGTTTGACCTTGTCCTTGATCATTTTATATTGTCTAAGTAGATGACCCTCTACACTTCACAGAATGAAGTCTTTGCTGATAAAAGCCAGATTCTTATTGTAGTCAGGGTGGGAGGAGGACGGAGTGTCCCAGTCAAACGTGAACACAAGCAATACTACATTGCTCCTTGAAACTGCTCTAGCTTCCATGTAAAACTAGATGCAATGCAAGTTTGCCCCAGGCTCAGCAAGACATTAACATGTTGAAGGATGGAGGCAGAAGGGGAATTCACACCTGGGTGTTTTTAGCTATTGCACGGGGAAAGGACAAAAGGGCAGGAAAGGAAAGCAGCCACGGGGAAGTTTGCCTGCCAAGGGAAAATCTGGGCATCTCAATCAAAACCAACAATCCCCAGAAGTGCCATTTTACTTTCTTCTGACTTCGGAAAAGTCCGAGGACACAGACATTTTTGACACTGAGGAGAACAGGTGCAGAACAAAGGTGCTTTTGGGCCACTCAAAGTATTTTCTTTCATTCTTACTGCTGAAAGAATGCAAGGGAAGGCAAGGCAAAACCTCAGTAAAACAGACTCCCAGACCTGGGGTTGGACCATCTAAATCGTGCACAGGTAACTGTGAAAACAGGATGGAAATGAGAGCACTTGGGCTCCCAGTGCTGCTGCCAGCATTTTGATTGTATCTTTACTAGAATTGCTGTCAGAGAGGGTAGAAGAGTGGGACAAAGCCAAACCTCATCCCAGAATTCTGTTCCTCCTCTAAAAGCAGGAACAGCCAGGGGAAATGCTCAAAGGCACCTCCACACCTGAGCCCAGAAGAATGGGATCCTAACTCTTGCTACTGCTACTTGCATGCATCTTAAAGCTATTGGAAAATTGATTCAATTGTCCTCCTATTGAAGTTGTTGGGATTTTTAAATTTATTCATTCCTCCCTGTCACTAAACAGTTCATTAAACCCAGGTCTTGGAGGGCACAATTTTAATTAGCCCTTAGCAGTCTCTAGGTGAAAAATGACCCCTCAGAAGTTGGCAGGGATAGTTGCTTGGCCCTGTGCATGCTGAATCACAGAATAGCTGATGTCAGAAACTCTGGCACAATTATTCTCCTCCCTCTCTAACCTCAGGCCATGTGGGGCACTTTTAGGAGTGAATCTGCTGTGGGTATGGGGACAGAGCCTCAACCAGGAACACCAGAAACAAGGATGTGTCCCTTTGCCTCTCTTGCTGGAGACAACCTACCTCGGCTGCCACAGGGGTAAAGGAAACCAGCTACCTTTATTGATAAAGTTTGGCAATTTTCCTAGCTCTAAAGCTCTACCCATTTGCTATTTTAAGCGAGTTCCTTCTTGGCCTATTCACTATGGATGGGGGATTGTCCAGAGCCACTCATTTTCCTTCTGCAAATGAGACCTGATGTGTCTGAAAGATTACACAGCTGTGAACAAGAGGCAACTTCAAAATTTAACTGGAAAATTTCATTTTGTATGTGCTTACAGCAGCTCTGTTCCACTCTAAAAATGCATGCAAAGACAGACATCATCATCTAGTGAATAAAGACATGTTATCCATTACTAAGTAAAAACATCAAAGAGTATATGGAGAAAAGCAAACATAATCTACCTGCTCCCTTCAAACTGTAATGAGCACCCTTTCCTGGACAGAGAGAGTGCCTGCCATGACCACACCAAACACAAATATCACCTGGAAACACTTAAAAACTGCACCTTTATAAATGAAATCTTGCTCAGTTACACAGAGCAGAATAAAATATTAGAAGCCTTTCATTTAATCCTTACTAATTATGGATGTAAAATCTGGATCTCGTAGTACTCAGCTCTTTCGTGCCCAAAGGCATTTCCCAAGCAGGCAGCTGAGGTCCAGCAGCCCTGGAGAAGAAATAGCCTTAACTGCTTATTGCTCTGCTGGGCTTCACATTCTGCTTGCTCTTAAATCTCCCTCAATTTCTGCCTGGTGACACTTACGTGTCTCTTCAACACTGTCTTGAAAGCATTTCAGCTTGTTGGATAGCACAAAGAACTGGGAAAGCAATTGCCTTCAAGTTTTAAAGAAAAAAGAGAGAATTCAGCTACCACAGTGCAAAAGCACTCATTAGGCTACGTGTAAATTTTGCTGCCAGTTCAGCTCAGATTTTCTTCTTTGTATTCCAGATCTTTCATTTCAGACAACTGAGCCTGAATGCCTTGGCCTCAAATTCCTTGCAGAAGCATATTGACCCCCTCACACAGCTAATAATCTCTTTTCTCCTGTCCATTTCACCTTGAAGTGTAAGCATCTGTCATTATCCAGAAATCAGCAGCACTGAAAAAAGAAGCAGCCTTTCAAGTCAGGCAGTCGGCTGCTCCTCATGTCCTTCCATGAACTCAACCTACTTTCACCTCTTTAATTTCCTGCAAAGATTGAAACACATGTGCTGTGCGCTGACTTTGCAAACCACACACTGAAATGGGAACACTTTGGAATAAATTACACTGAGAACTAACAGGTAGACAAAGAACTCAGAGAGAAACCTACCAGCATATACATAAACGGATTTGCTGTGCCAGGATGCCATGGCTCATGAGTTAAAGAGGCACAATGCCCCTTGAGCATCCCAGTGCTGGGCTCTGCCTCTTTGTCATTTGCAAGGCAGGAGTTGCTTTTCCCCTGACAAATGCCACATACAACAGCCACAGATAGTAAGTTGTGTTGCTGTTATGCCCAGGAGACAGATGCCACCAGAGGATAGAAGCAAAACTACTGTAATCAGTCTGATGGCAATAAAAAAACAAAAATCAATGTTGTCCTAGTCCCTTCCACACTGAAATGTATTACTTGCAATTCTCCTAGTCCATGTTCTATGATTTCTGCCTTGTTCCCTGCAAGCAACAACTACCAAAACCTCAGCCTATTAATTGAAGTTTTTCAAAACTCAAAGGCCAAGCAGGGAGCACAGGGCCCAGAACTTTGAAGTTATTGCACTTACCACTGAACTAATAAAAAAAAAAAAAAAAAAAAAAAAAGACACAATGAAAAGACAGTGACAGATGTCCAATCAGCTCCCCAAACCCAGCTAGTTATTGGGGCTGTTTTAACCAAAGGTAACATACAAACACAAAAAACCCCAGCATGTTAGTGAAAGAGTTGTCCTTGAGTTGATTTGTGATTAGCTTCTGAACAGGGTCCATTTTTCCAGGTCCCTAGCCCAACTCTGAGTTGCCTGGACAGAAGGAAAAATCTGCTCCTACAAACACTTAACAGATGGCTTTTGATTTTTCCCAGGTGCTAAGCATACACAGTTCTTTTTAAAATCTCCTCAAAGTGTAGGAATGCAGAGGTAGACCATAAATTGTACCTCCCAGGTTCCTCCGTGTCTAGCTTAGTTATGCTGTGGTTTATTTTGTTGCAATATTGACCTTAAACAATAATTGAAAAAATAAGTCACTATGGCTGAGCCATGCATTCAATCTCATTCCTGCTGCGTGCCCAGACCAACTTCAACGCTACTGAGCTTTGCTTCTCGGGTACCCTTAAGCTGCACTGTTTTATTAGAGGATCTTGAAAAAGAACTAGCAATAGGAGTTTCCTCAAACCTCTGCTCTTACTACCTCAGCAGGGTTGCTCTTTGTTCTGCAAAAATGTGCTGCTTTTCCCTTCAACTACAGGCGAAACTTCAATCAACAGAGTTAGACCAGGCTTGGAGGAAGCCTGGAGATGTTCTAAGAAAACCAAGAGCAAAGGGGCTAGAGCAGATGCAGGGAGGAGGAACCAGGTAGGTTACATATAGCTTGTAAGGAGTCTCCTCTGTCTGAAAGAAGATAAAGCAACTAAGAAGAGACTTGACTGCTAATGTTTGACCCTGAACCAGCCTCCTGTAGATATGGAACCCAACCTGTGGCACCAGGGAAAAACCCTTCTGAGGGATTCTGCAGAGAAGCTCCAGCCACCTCCCACAGCCACATGGAAGATTCAACCCCTCTCATTCCTATAGCAGGGAGAGAGTTCAGGGGACATACTGCCCTGAATCAGTTTGCATAAGGACAGAGTTTTTACCTACCCCCTATATCTTGATCTAAAAACAAGAGTACATTTGAATATGGGCATGGCTGCAGCCACTGCAGATGTGCAGGCAAACAGTGACCTGCAGTTGTTCTCTGCAGCTTTGGAAACCCATTTGTCAGACCTGTTCATCTGCCATTAATATGCACCCAAAACAGGTACATGGACAATTTAACAGGGAAACAAAATGGTATAAGACAAAGAATAGGAAGCAAAAAACATCACTTGAAATAAAATAATAGAAAGTATTTGCTGCACTAAAAAATCATTACAATACTCAGAGTATGCCTGGACAACTGCAATCACATTTCACTTACACATATAACACAGCTGAAGGATTCAATCAGACATCGACAAACATCTGATAATTGCCATTTCCAAAAACCAGCTAGTGCCTCCTGTGGGATCTGGAACACATCATTTGTCCCTGATGCAGGAAGCACCATGCTGACACCCTCCATCCACTCAGCTGTCCTACTGTCTGGCCTGACTCCCCATGATTATCCCAAAAGCCAGCCAGCATAGGAAGAAGGGGAAAAAATTAAGTAAAATTCATAATTGGTGGGAATACATGATTTACCACCATCAAAACCTACCAGACTGGAGTGATATGATGCTAACACATGACTAAGGAGAAGTAAGAAATTTGCTCTAAGTGAGAGCACTCAGAGATAAGTTCACCCATGCCCTCTTTTCCTCATTACCCACTAATATGAAAGCTTCAGGAGTTTGTGTTTCCTCAGACATGGAATGAAAGCACTAATACTCCCCAAGGGTATCACAATTTTCTGCCAAGTTAGCGGGGTGAATGTGGAATATTTCTTTGAAATACATAATATCCATTCTAATTTTCATAAAGCATTATTAAACACAATGACCTTCTAAAAACTAAGGATTCCCACTCTAAAAAAAGAAAATCCTGATATTCTCTTTCCCAACAAACTAATAGCTATCAGAATAGTGCACTTACTGTTGCACTAGTTGTTTTTATCAGATCAGTGCCTAAGGCATACAAGTAACTATCATTCCCCAAGCAAATATTTCTCTGTATATGGCCTCCAAGCAAAAAACCTACTGACTTCATGGCAATAGTCAAAAAGTCAGCCCACCTTAAGACTTGTCCATATCAGAATCACAGGCATGAAAGAGCACACACTGGTATTCCCATCTGCAGTTTCAGTGCCTCCAACAGCTTCGTGCATCCAAGTAGTTCCTGGATTATTAATCTTTGGCATCTCCTCTAGGATTTAACTCAATCTGCTGCTGCCTGCCTTATACACAGAATGCTTGGACCAGAACAGATAAGAATGTGAGGCCTTCAAGGCACCACTGGAATTTTGGTCTGCAGAGATAATGAGTCTTTGGGGCCCCCTAATAGCCCTCCAGGATGTGCTCCTGTATCACATAGACAACCCCCAGTCCATGCACACACAGCCCCAGGGTCGAGCTGGGCCACACTTGCCACAGCCTGACCCTTGACAACCATTTTCAGGGTGCACAGAGCCAGTCTTGAGTCCATAAACATCTCCCCTCTTCAACCTGAAACCAAGATTGGTTTCCCAAAGGTTGACTCAAATCAAATCAGACTCGATTTCAAAATAGTTTGTGGCACAGGGAAGCAATCACATTTTTTATTTCCAGCAGGGAGAAAAGGTCATTCCCCAACCCACAGCTCCCATGCCATCAGCTGCTACCTGTGGGTACTCTGCCAAATGCAGACTGAGAGCAGCTACTCACTCAGATACACTGAGCACTTGCTTTGCTATTTCCTGCTTGCTGCTTCTTTCTCCCTGTGCTCCTGGGAGATTTCTCAAAAGCTGCCAACTCGTCAAGGAACCAAGGCTGTAGGAAGTCTCCATGGGACTTTCTGCCTAACCCCCGTTAACATTCTAAAAATCATCCAAAACATGTCATATTAGATCCCAGCAAGCAATTAATGGGATGTCCTCTAATAGCAGCCTGCACAAAAAAGTGAGACACAGACCAAGAGCGGGCTTTGGAGCTAAACACAGCACTTCCATGAGCTGCTGAAGCGTCCCAGCACAGGACTTCTTTTAAAGTGTGGGTACAGTCTTTCAAATCATCCTGTCACTCCTGCTAGAGTACAAGTCAGACAGGGAACTGTTTGCAATATGTCCTCTCACATCACTATACTGAAACAAGTAACTGAGGCAGGGAGAAATCAGAGATTTGTTCAGCATGGTCTAGAATGAGTAGGATAAATGACCACTCAGATGTGACTCATCTGCTTTCCTGTGGTTGCTGCTGGAAGACAGCAGTGCCACACCACACACCTCAAGGTGTTCAAAGGGATCATTCCCACCAGGTTATTTTTTCACTGTGTACATCTCTGTTTATCCTGATTCCTGCTGCTGCAGGCATTTGCAAGATCTTTGCAGACATATAGAAATGAGCAGACCTTAATGTATGATTTGCCTTTCATCTGCCAGCCTGCTCTCCCCCTTCGCTGTATCTTCCCATCACACTCCAGCCTGGCTTGCACTGGAGAGCAGGAAGGACTGCTGTCCACCCAGAGGTGCAATGTCACTCCACCTATTCCCAAATTACTTGGATCAGGAGAGCAGACCTCAAACAAGATCAAGCTCTCCTTAATATCAGTTCCTGACAATTTGCATGAAAAAAGACATCTTTGCATTACTTTTCTGGTTTCTATCAAACATTAGCAAAGACCCACAGGTACCTTTGGTTGCTGTTGCTTTCCAAGCTCTAAGTGACTGACAAATCCAGAGCAAAATTTACACTAATTCAGCAATCATCCTGTATTTATTGAAAGGCTTATAATCTCCTGAGCAAAGAAATTCAAAAGGCTTAAGGAAGGGAAAAGCTGATGACAGTAGGACATGCAAAGAGTCACTCATAATGGCATCTTAAGAGGGTCTGTAATCAACAAGATACACATGGCACAGGGAGTCAGATTAAGCACAGCTGTCTTGCTAAAATGATTTGAACTGTGATGTGGGCATGGAAATGAGGCAGGCAAATAAAAGCATGTAAAAAAAGTGGGATAAAGATGGAGACAGGTCTGCATTATGATATTAGTCAGGTCACCAATGAACATTTCGAGGCTGAGAGTCAAGCTGTCGGTTTCCCAGTGGTTCTTCGGATGTTTCAGCTAAATGGGAATTTTCTTGTCATCTGTCAACATTTGGATCTGACTCACTCTTCTTTCTCTTCTCCTCATATGCACTGTGCACCCTTTCATGGGTATATGCCTGCACACAGGTTCATTTACATTCACGCAAATGTACCCACGTATTCTTGGCATACCCTGGTTATTCTAAGCCAAGAAAAGAGCATTTTAGCCACAAAGTACCTGCAGACTGTGCCCTGGCAGTGCAATCTTTTCCCTCCCTGTCCTATCAAGGTGCCTTATATTTGATATGCTGAGATCACAAGACATCATTGCCTCTAGAACTGACAGGAGAGCAGTCTTCACAGTCCATTTAACCTCTCTATTTAAATGGCAAATCGATTTTTTGTGACGCAGACATCTGTCCCAGTAGGGACTAAACCAACACTCACGAAATTATTCTTCCCAGATTACAGAGGAGCTATCAGATAGTAAAGAGTTCTCTGACAGTGACTCAAGCTTTATTTGAATCACTGCTGGAAAGATGAAAGCCTTCCCACTTCGTGAAACAAATGTGAGAAAAATCATCCCCTTGTGAAGAACAGAGCACACAAAATGTCTTGTTCCCAGGGCACAGGGAACATCTGTGAACCTTCTGGGAGCTGAAGTGCTACTCAGACACACTTACATCACTCCTGAAGTTTACTCCCAGCATCCAAAGATCTGGGACCATCAGGGTGTTGAAATCATGTGGGAGGTTCACTCAGGCTTGCAGAATTCAGCACAGAGCAGAATGTTATCCTTGCTGCACCTGGAGAATGAAAACCAAAGCAAGATTTCCTCCAGAAATCTATTTGATCACCCTTACATTAAAAACATCACTGTTCAGAAAGAAAAAGCCAAATGGCCTCTCACCCACTGGCTGAACAAGAGCGTTTTCCACATTGCTGATGCCATGATGATTTCTTGCCTTTTCTTTATATCCCTGTTATACCTTTTCACAACTTCTGTATTCTTAGTGCTTTTTGCCTACATTCTTGGACTTGTTTGTTCAGCTAGAAGACTAAGCATTTTAGAAGCTTTGTAGGTAGGGGTTAGTTTGCCCCAGACCCCAAGGTCCTCTCCAGAACACATTCTGTAAACTAAGATAGAACCATCCAGGAGAAGGCTCCTTGGGGGGGGAGGGGGGGGGTTCATTCAAGCCTCTCATTGGGGAATTTTTGATAGATATGCTAATTAGTAAGACTTAAAATGTGATAGCAGATCTTTTGGGGGTGGGCATTGCGGTGTGCATTTCAGTGCATTCCACCTGGACGTGGTGCACCTAAGGATCCTTAAAATAAATAGCAAGGTAAAATCCCTTTTCCCCTTCTTACTGTGTTTGACTCTTGATTTTAAGACCAGGAAAAGGCATCCTTGCAATACCCTGTAGCCAACCCAAAGACAATCAAGTTTCCCTTAGAGAAGCTTGCCCAGGACTTTTCACTTCTCCAAACTGCCCAGTTACCAAAAGCCTCAGAACAACCTTCTCCAAGCAATTCCAGCACCAATACCAAGGCATATGCATGGGCATCAACCACACATTAAATGCACTGAACAGTTTCTGGACTCTCTACCCCATGTGGCACATAGAATGACCAGAAAAACTCAGACCAAGCTGCAACCTCTTCCAGCAACTTAAAAAGCTCAATAATGGCTGGGGTAGGCACAGTGCCCTTTAGTCACACACCGTTTGCAGGAAAAGCCTCTTACCTTGACAAGCATCACAGCCAGACTTTTTAACTTCTTGCCCTCTTCAAAGAGTCCAGATTTGTCTGAACTATTGCTCTTACATTAAAAAAAAAAAAGACAAAACAAACCAAAAGAGCCCTTGTGTTTTGTAAGGATTACAAAAACAATTTGAACAGACTCAATACTTCTCCCAATAGCAAGAACTTTATAGTACCTTAACTACTTAAACCGCCAACCACCCACCAAAGAGCAGCACCTTCAGTCTCATTTTAGACAGAAGGCTGAGGCATAACTTCATGCCACAGCACAGAGGAGAGTGACAGTCCTTTAGCAGACACTGCTGAGAGCAGAAAACTATCACAATCCTTCAGTGTCCTCTGTGTGATTTTTAGAGCAGCCTCCAAAGCCATGCAAGGGACACCCATTAAAGTACAGGAGCTGTGCATGGCCTAGGTGGGAAGGGAGATTCAAAGATTGGCTGCATTTATGTCCTTCCTGCTTTTGATCAGGATTTTAAAACAAAAGGGAAGACATGAGGAAGAAATGGTTGCAGGATCTTGAACACAAGAAGAGATGAGAGCTCAGACCACTTTGGGCAGCCAGCGCTCCCAGCCCCACTCACCACACCAGCCCCACACACTGCTGCGATTCCATCCACCCAGGGCTAAAAGTGTCTCCAGCACTTTTCTACAGTCACTTTCCTGCCTCAGAATCAGAAATTACCACTGAGTCACTGGCGTGCAGTGACTGGAGGAGACAATTCTGCAGTTATGAGCAAAAGCAGCCTGATCTGTCTGCTCACAGTGGAGAGAAGAGATAACCTACAAGCAAATGTCTGCATTAATATGTGCCCCATATTTTTAACTTCTGTCTTCAGTTTTAAAACTGGTTTTCTGGTATTCTTCTAGTTCTCCCCTATTAATTCTTTATTCTCTGCAGCATCACCTTTCTCCACTCCATCTTTAGTTTATCCTCACAGCATTCCCAAAGGAATGCTGTTAGCTGCCATCCTTGTGTTGCAAAAAGGTCATGAAACACAGAGGCTAAGATCTGGTTTCAGGCCTACAGGTTCACACATCTTGCTTTCATGTGGGCTGTATGTCCCCAGAGATGCAACCCCAGCCAGGAACCACGTCTGGGTGCAAAATCTCAGATGGGGATGATGCTTCTCTTGGTGGTTTGTCCAAGGTCTGAGGGAACTGATGATAAAGAATAGAATTAAACCAATATCTCTCAAATATCAACCAAGAAACATCTCTAACGGACCCATCTTTTTATTATATTTCATACAGTTGCTGTTTATTTAATGTAACAGTGACCACTAGTGTCCTCTTGTCTCCTGACACCACAGGATGCACTAACAGAGCCAGAACCCAGCTTGATCCTCCATTACCACTCAGAAATCAAACACCTCCTGGTAGAAAATCTCATGTTTCACCACTGCACACAGCTGTGCTGGCACTGGAGCCTCCTGGAAATGTTTTTATAGTGTCAGGAGATGTTAATTTTGCTCAGGGCACAGTCCTGCCCACAAAGGGAAGGTGGAGCAGAACTCATCAAGTCCCACTTACCTGAGAGAACCTGTGTGGTTTCATTTCTGAGAGGGTTCAGCAAAAACCAGTCAGCAGCATCATGACTGTTGAGCCACACTGTCATTTGTCATCCAGCAGATACACACTTCCATGGGCTACTTTTTTTTCCTTTTTTTCCCCCCCTTCTAATTTAACCTTTTAAATACTATAAATATTAGTACCAGCTAACACAGGTTGAGAAAATATTTGGTAACAGGACTTCACTGGTAGGCAGAAAAACATCACAAATACAAACCAAGACCGTTCCTTACCATTGTTTTCATTATCTGTTGGAAGAAAATGTCAGACACTTGGTCAAATGTTAAAGGTCTGCATCAAAAGACATAATGACAGTAATTTAATCATCTCTGAAAAGCAACAGATCCCCAAAAGCTGTTATTTTGACTTTTTTTTTCCTCCCCTGGAAGCTTAAATATCTCAAACAGAGATGGTCTTAGAAGACTGCAGCATCTGTTTTGAACTGAAAGCAAGGGCACAGTGTTTGCTGAAATAGTCTACAGACAAGGGCATTGCTTGCCTTTTTGTTGCTGCTTCCCATCATATGCACTTGAAGGGAAAAAAGTAGAATTAGATTTAAGGACAAAAATTACACCGATACTTTCGACACTGAGTCAAACACTTCCCTCCAGTGGAGCAATTCAGGATTGCTCCTTTTTTTGTCATAAATCCTTCTCTGGCTATTTGAGCTCAAACCACGCATGCTTGTTTTTCTGGAGAAGATGGAATCTCACTTGTGCTGGAAGAAAGAGCTACGAAAGGACTAGGAGTGTCCACTTACTGAAAGGGAAAAGCAGTCACAGGTTTATTTCACAAATTAAAACACTAAAATAAAAAGCCAGCTAACTAATCCACGAGCCTTGTTACAATTTCACTGTAACAAACGTAGTAACTTCAACCAATGCCCTTCAATTTGTGCTGGAGAAGATGATATTTGCCCGCTTTCAGGCTGAAAACAGAGCATGTCCAGCCAAAACATTCAGAAACAGTTCTTCATTTTTCAGTTTTGCTTTTCTCTCTCCTAAGTGCTTTACTTCAGAAATTGAGGTGCAGATGTCAGGAAAGTCCAGCAGAGACAGTTGCCCTGCAGTGTCTTTACCCAATGAAAAGGAGTGCACCGTCCTTAAGAAGTCTCTTTTCACATTCATGCCCAAGGAGACAGCCACTTCAGAAACCACAACCCAGTCCTAACTCTTAGAAGTGTGCAGTCCTCACAACTGAGCTCAAAACAGCTGGAATGTTAAAACAGGGAAAAGATTAAATGAGAGTTAATCTTACAGTGACTTTTTCCTGAAACTACTGCTACTTTCAAGCAAAATTATAAGAAGCTATGTATAAGGTGTCAACAGCACTGACTGATGGTAAAAATGGGTCAGACCTTTGTCAGACCTTCGGTGGAGATTAGATTCTGGCTAATGTTAAATGCATAAGCTCCTGTGGAGTTCCACCACCACAAATAAATGCATCAATCCTTAGCGTGGTCTAGGAAACATGGATCTAAACCTACACGCAGGTGCTCATCTATCACTTCCAGAGAAATCTGAAGGCAGATAAACCTAATTCTCCCACCACTGTTTTGAACTCCAGAGGTCACCAAGGACCCCTACTCTTTGCTATGCCCTTTCCCCTGATGCACCATCAGCTCAACTGCTTCACATATGAATTAGTCCTTAGTGGTTCCAATGTAAATACTGTCATCATTACAGAAGCAAGTCCAGGCCCTTCCCCTACTGCTTATTCTTCTTGATCACCCCTCTGGCTGTCAGCAGCATGCTATTATTGTCAGAACAACTGGGACATCAACATAGGATTTATTGTGTCTTCAGGTAGGAATGAGAGAAGATGAACTATTACTTGGGACATGCTTTACATACAGTCTGATTAAATTCAGTCTGGCAACCCGAAAAGGCAAGGCTCTGCATCTCACTACTAGTGCCTAACAAGGCCCACTGCTCATCAATGAAATAACGAGCATTTTTAGTTTTAAATAATTATTAAACACCTTTTAAAGTTTATGAAGTTTTGTGGTCTCCCTTTATGATGACTAGATTTGGTTACAACTAGTGTAATGTTACAGAATGAAAAACAGGGTTAAATACAGAAGATCAAAAGAGCTTTCAAAACCTCAAGAGAGTGACCATCACTGACTTTAGAGGAAGATGAAAAAATGCAGGGCTGTCCTTGGGCCAGACATTACTATAAAACTAGAGGATAATGATTTCCATTTCCACTAAAAACACGGTCGATTACCAGCTGCTGTCCTTCACACAAAGGCCCCAGGGGAAAAGGGATGATTTCCCATTGGACCATGCTGTGCTAGCAGCCCGTGTCTCTGTGTCACCTCTCCCGGAAACTTCGTGAAGGGTCAGGTGCCCCATGGTGATGTAAAGTCATTATCACAAGAGGCTGGAAGTCCAGACACTCTTAGAAACCTGCCCTGTAAAGGAGATGCAATCTGGAGCAGCCCTGAACTTGCCCAGTAGAGGTTATGCCATAGCCTCACTGTTACATCATTATGGATTTTGCAGTCAGTGTAGCCTCTAAGCAAAGGTGCCCTTTGCTTGTATAAACTAATTGAGCACATATGTGCTTGACATTTCACGTGGCATTACCACCCTATTCCCCATTCCCGGTGACAGTGTCAAAAGGGCAATCAATGTAGGCAAGGAATAGGAAGTGCTGCATCCAATAGGTTAGGCCTTTCAGCTGCCAAAATGTGCTTTGCCATATCAAGTGATAGTGAAATAAACCAAGTTAACAAACTGCTAGGAGAATGAACTGATATCTCTGCTGCCTAAATCCTTCTAAATTAAAAAAGTTTCCTAAATCAGAAAATACAAAATGATGACATTTCACATATGACCTCCAGGAAACACTAAGTAAAGAAGCTCTGAACATCTCTTAGAAGTTTTTAATGGCCACACATTGTAAAGAGTGCCTGGGAGAGAAGTCGTGTTCACTTCAGTGACTGATGATCTAATAACAAATGAAAATTGGACTTACTTGGTTTGGTAGGCTCTCACATACTGCCAGCCAGACTGTGCTCCTGAGAGCACCACTGGTTTGGTCAAGGACCAGCTGGTTTCTGTGTACTCCTGCTCACAGCAGCATGAAGGCTGCAGGGAAGGCTGCAAAACATTGCTAGTCATGAAGTCTCCCATATCATGCATTTAACTGATCCCCTAGCACTGCTTCCAGGCCCCCAGTTTCTAGACATGTCAGTGTGAGTGAGCTTTGCCAGCTGTTTGCCTGATCAAAGTATGTGGATTTGAGACTTGAACCCTTCTGAGTTTGGATCCTTGCTGCTCAGGGGCTACTTTTCTCTTGGATAATAACAGAGCTCTCAAGACTGGGCTGAGAACCACTTCAGGAAGCACTGGGAGATAGAACAGTGGCAGCAAGTGGCCTTTAGGAAGCAATTGTCTCTCTCAGATTTTCAGGCCAAGCAGAAAAGCCCTTGCTCCTGCATCGGACAGTTCAGTCCCACCTTGTTGAGACTGCATCACCAGCATCACTACAGTTGCCACCTCCAGCTCCTGCAGTGTTTCCCATCACACCACATCTGATAAGCCATCATACCCCTGTACAACTCTAAGAACAAACTTCAACAGCTACAGCATTTCTTACTTTTCCTTTCCTAATGATTCCTTCATCCTATTTGCTCTGTTTAAAGTCTCAGTGTGATTTTTCCTGAGCTGACAGCATGCAAAACAGCTAAGGCTGGTTATTGGGGTGGAGAGAGAAAGGGAAATCAAATAATTTCCTTTCTGCTTCATGCATCATTACCAAACATTACATTTTAAAAAATAAAAAAAAAAAAAAATCAGAACCATGCTGGCTTTGGCTTTAATAATATACAGAGCAAAAAGAAGCCAACCTACTCCTCCACAGCTCCAAGACACAGCCCCATGGCATCGATGAGCTTGGATAACAAGGCCTGTAATTTTGCCTTAAACTAGCTGGATGTTACTTTGAAGTTCAAAACCAGCTTAAGACTATTGGTTTTCTTGTTGATGGTTGTGCTTTGTCTGTCTTTCTCTGCATTTCCTGTGACTATCTAGGAAAGGAAATGCAAATTTATAGTGTAGAATCTCCCTAGCTAATCCTTCACTGCTCATCAGGATCAGTTTTCCACTCCACTTTTCCTCCCTGGCTGCCAAGTCTCAAAACCAATCATCCATGCAAAGACAGCTCCGCCACGTGGCACTGCAGGGCTGTTCAGAGAGGTCAGCGACCAGAAATGTTCCACAGCTGTAGGTTCAATGTCACACATGCAAAAAAATCAGTAACAGTGAACTGAAATGGCCAAATCCTCCTGGCAGAGCTAAAAATACCAACAGATTAGAGCTCACATACTTTACCTATCTTCAAAGAACACACTGGCTATTGGAGCAAAGCCATCTTTTGCTCCTCTGTGAGGAGGATGAGACACCCACAGAAGGGACAAAGAGGTGCAAGGTTCCTCACCACTGGAGCTGGTTACTCCACTGTTAAAATCCAACACTGTCAATGAGCAACCACGTTGCTACACAGCATGTCATGGGCTCAGAGGACACATCACCTCGGTTTCTCAAGAGCGCATCTCTGTGTCATGAAAGCTGTTGTCACATTCAACTCCTTGCCTCAACACAACTCCTCCTTGCAAAAAGGGGACCATATTTTGCTTTTGTTACTTTTAGAAATATGGACTTGGAAGGACAGACTGGAGGAGTTCAACTCGGTGCTGCTGCTGGGCTACTCCAGAGGCTGCACAATTACGTGGGCTGGAAGGACAGCCCTTAGTCAGGGAGAGAAAGGGGAAAATTCATAAAGTGCAACACTGACTCCAGCCCTGCAGCAGTGTAATGACAGTGACAAAGCTTTTAGCAAGCTCCTTCTCGTGTCACAGAAGAAAATGCAGCCCCCGTTGGAGAAAAGGGTATAAAATACTCTAGAATTTGAGAAACAAATAGACAAAACATTCCTTCCTTTCTTTGGGAAGTCTGTGCTGGCAGCTGCAGGCTATGGAAATAAAAACTGTCTGTTAAAGGAAAATCCAGTAATGGTAAGATGACAATTTGCCACAGTTTCCAAAGCCTGCAGGAATGATGATTTGTGTTAGGTGATGCACAGAAACAGGGAGACTATAACAGAGGCAGAAAACAATAGCACCCAGCTATCCTAAAGATCCAGTGCAAGAGTCAAAGCAATTACTTCCGCAGCTTCACAAACCTTTGCACCTCTCTGTTAACGTCAGACTTTGTTATATAAATTGCACCTTATTTTGCCCTGGGAATAAAAAAATACATATATACATATATACACACATATATACAGAGTGATTTGTTTAGAGAGTGGGAAACGAAACTGTATTTTTATTTACTTTTACTCTTCATCTTTTTGTTCTACTTGTGTAGAACTCCTTGTGTTTTATTCTCTGACCAAAAACGCTCCTGCATTGACATCTCCTACTCCATATATCCTCATCCCTCCAGAGGCCAATAGAGACAAGACTGTTTTTATTATTTTCACAAGTGCCTTGTAGATTTACGGTAGATGATGTCAAAACATATCCTAAAAGTCGAATCAACGTTTGTATCCATCATGGGGAAAATGAGGCATGGGAAAAGACCTGTCCAAGGATGCTCAAGAAACCAGAGGCAGTGTCTGCTTTTACCATGCAGTAGCACAGACATCCCAGTTAGTTTGAAAGCATCCTTACAAATAGGATAGAAATCATCACCAACAAGTGGATATAAGTGCCAGAGATCCAACTCAACAGCTTAATAAATTTTAAAAATGTATCAGTCCTTGAGGCCTTTCCAGCCTTTTCCTTCCATCTTCTGCTTTCCATCTCTGTGCTACTGGAGCGGCTAAAACCAAGCTGTTCCCACAGTACTCATCTGCTCCAGACTGCAATTTTGTACTCTGCTAAAATATGATGCACATGACTAAAAGCAATACACTCACCCCAGTTAAGAGTTGCCGCAACTTCCCATGGTTTTACTGATCTCATGCGCCTTTCTCACCCACCACAGGAGGAGAAAAGGAGAAGCAAAGACACCCCCAGTGTGAGCAGGGAGTGATAACCCAGCTGCAGGAACTCCACACCTCTCCATCATAACCTGATCCTCTAACTACTCCACAGGCTCAGCCACTTCCTTCTGCTAGATCAGCCCTCAGCAACTGCTGATCAGGCTGAAGTCCATCTTCCTCTTCCTAAACACCCTTATTTCCTCAACAAAATCCTCACCCTTCTCCTCTTGTCCTCAAGTACAGCAATACTCTTGGCACTGAACATTCCCGGTGACTGATCTGAGCCATTGTCTTCCTCCTCCCTGTCCTTTCTTCAAACTTTGTTTTTTCTCAGAGTACCAGCTCTGATGCTTGAGCTTTACAGGTGCGAACACTCAGGCAAAAGCAAATTTTATGTTCAGACACTCAAATATTTGCAGGCTGTACATTTCCAGCCATCCAGCCATCCATCTGCAAACAATATGTGCAAATATGCTGTTCCAAATTCATGCTGCTGTGGTCACATACGGGCAAAGTGCAGCATTGCCAGCTGATGTACACAGTGAGTTGCCACAACATGAATTGCAAACAGCTTGAAGGAATTGTTCAATTAACAGCTTCAGGCCAAGAAGTACACACTGAAAAAAGGTTGCTATTAAATGCAAACACTGAATAAATATGTGAATTTTGCTATTTCTTTGCAGAGGAAAAACAGAACGAAAAGCTTGGAATAAATTCTGCACTATAATTATTTCCTCCTTCTTCCCACATCTTCTCTCCTGTCCCTTGTTGAGACAGACAATTTGTGGGTTTGGTCCCTTCACCCTTCCAGACCTCTCCCAAACTCCTGAAATTAATTTCTTGCCGAACATCTACAACACAATTTCATTTAGAGAACATCACAGAAGTTGAACTGAGCCATCTGCTTCCTAAGAGAAAAAGAAAATTATTTCTTTTTTGCTTCTGCCTATGGTTTGTGGGTCACCAAATTGAGATTATTCAGGCACAAAATCATGGAAGGAACTGTTATTTTTAGAAGAACACACACAGATTTCTTTTTTAGGATAATTAACAAGCTAATATTAAAACAAACAAACAAAAGGAACAACCAAAGTCCAGCTGCAAGCTTCCACTCTGATGGAGATATTCCTCCAAGAAGGGCTGTCCTTGCTCAGAAGTCTTGGTGGCACTCCTGTTCATCATGGGTTCATGTGGGTGCTGTGCAGCGGGTGGGGATTGGAGCATTGCTGGACACGGTGTAACTTGCACCACCCCTGTATCTGCATTCTCCTGTGTCTCTGCCAAAGGGGAGGAGCACAGGTGCAACACAAACACAAAAAATATTGATAGCATGTCTAGGGACCCTAGGTCTTAGAAGGATCACTCATGCTACAAATGATCCAAAACACTGAAAAATACAGTCCAGTCAGTGTTCAAGTTACAATCTATGCAACACCCCTGCACTTCATGGGTAGGCGTACGGGCTTGTTCATCAAAATATCTGTTAGGGACTAAAGTAGGATGGAGAAGAGAAGAGCTTATGATTTTGGGGCTTTTCTCCTTTAATAGAGTCAAAGTTTTTCATCCAGTTCCTTATTTCTCCATTAGGAAAATGAGAGTGAGTCCCCAGGATCTGCCTCTGTTGCTCTGCAGTAAGTGCCACCTTTGGGTTCCCCAGCAAGAGCACTGAGTGTGACCACGCCCAGTTACAAATCCAGGTTCTTAAAAGTCAGGACCACTGTGCAAAACCAGGACAAGTCACCACCATCCCTCAGCTCAGCGGGAGCAAGGAGACAGTCTGTGCAGAAGCTGCATCACCAGCACAAATAGCTGAAAAGCCTCTGCTAACCTTTTCCCACAGCACCCAAGATTTGCTCAAGGGCACCGCCTTACGCTGACGCTGCTGAGGGGCAAAGGCTCACCCAGGGCTCGGCCACTACAACCGGACACGCAGCTGGGAGATGGCGCTTTCCGTTCCCATTTCCCAAAAGGATATTTAATGTGCTGGAAAGCTTTATTTTTCACAACAGAACCAGAAATAAAAGCACAGGACCGAGACATGCTCCTGCTCAGAGCTCCTCCTGGATGGGATCGCAGCTGTCAGGAAGCATCAGAGCAGTTGGGCGTCGAGGCCAGCGGCACCTCCCAGTGTGTCCCTGCATGCGGGGAGGGCAGCCCTGGCAGAGGGCAGCCCGAGAGCCACCACCACACATCTGTGCCCAAAAAGTCACCCTCACAGGCAAGGATAAATCCCAATTCAGCATCCAAATAGCGGAAAGGAGGAAAAAGAGGAAAAAATACACAGAAGAGGAAAAAGCAAAGAACAAAGCAGAGCAGCACTCAGCATTTCTGTGCAATTGCCTCAAACAGAATGAGGATGGGTAACACACTGTAAATAAGCAACAAAATGTGCCCTCCACATCAGGAGGGAGACTTTTGCACACAAGCACGTGCACTCCCATGAAGGTGGTCACACACACAGACACCTGGGGACAGAACCCAACCTCAGCCCTGTCACTAAATACAAGGTATGTTTGCAAATATGAAAAGCTGGCAATGAAAACAGAATGTGGCCCAGAAAGACCATGAGACTCAGCTGAACACAGTTTTCTTTTTCTTTTGTGCAGAAAGGTACGTACTAGCTAGCGAAAAGAAATAAAAACCAAAGCAATTCTTCAAACATAAGGATGAATCTCCAAAAATTTTCTAGAGCTAGAAGTTCTGCTGAAAATTACTATCGGGTATCATCACGCAATAGCACAGCTTCAAAACCTTCAGCAAAGACCAGGGATGCAAAAAATAGTTAATAGAATTCAAAATGCTCTAACAGTATTTTGAAAAGCAATGACTCTCTTATAGTCACGTGAAAACATTCATGGCTAGTCAAGCTCATACACTTCAATTAGCACTTTGTTCACTCCTTAATGACTAATAAATAGTAATTAATGAGTTCCACTCCATGTATTACTTTCTCCCCCTCTCATTATTATTATTTATATGCTTTGCCCATTTAAACCAGCTAACTAAATACTTGTAAAGGACATCCCTCCTTCATCTGATAGGTGGAAAGTAGTAAAATATTAATATGTATTAGCATCCTAATCAAAACAGAGATGGTAATGTGCTTACATCCAGGAATTAGCTGTTTCAGAGGGGTTATCCGGCAGCCATACAAACCACGAGATCATGTGTGTTGTGTGCACGTGTAATGTACTGTACAAAGGAACGATATGATATCCTGCATCTCTTCCTTGCATATCTTGCCTGGAGCAGTCTGCAGTGAGCCACAGCAATGGGCTTGTGCTTGTTCCCTCCAGGATCCTGCCCCATGAGCTGACCTAGTGGCTGCCCATCCACCTCCCTTCATGTGCTCAAGTGCATCCATCCCCGATCTCCTTCTAAGCTGAATTGCATAATGGAGAAAAATTTAATGAAAAGAGAAGGAGGGAAGGCATTAAATTATATAAGCTCAGTGGCTCAAACTTTGAGAAGATCCTGGTCAATAACGATGTCACAACTCAGCTTCTTTAACATCACCCTGACAGCAGCACATTCCGGACACTGAAACACCTTGGTGTGTACCTGTGTTCCCTTTAGCATCCCTGGTCAAAGGCTCCAGGACAGACAACACATTAAACAAAGCATAACTTAGAGTACAACCTTGCTCTACTTGGGCAGAGCCAGAGGAACAGCCCAAGAGGATGTCTTCAGTCCTGCAAAGCTGAAAAGTCATGTTCAGGTAGGAGTGCTACTGCCACCAGGCAAGGTGGGCTTCAAGGCTCCTGGGACCACATGAAAGCAAATGCACTGAGGCAGGGCACGGTACAAATATAATTGAACAGTTGACCAAGGACTCAAAACCTCTGCAAGGGTCTTCTCCAAAAGCCTCCTTGAGAAAGGCTGTAATAGGTCATATATGTCCAACACTAAAATCTCCCTGACTACTTTCACATTTTTACTCCTCCACCTTGCATTCATTTCAGAGCTTCAATGTCAGCCCTGACATAAAACACGTATTTTCCCATCTGATATTATTACAGTGGCAGTGTGAAAGATTTCAAGCCATTAAACCTGCCCTGCTGATCTCTATCATTTTATATGCTATGCCATGCTAACATTTGGATGGCACGTTAACTGGGCAATTTGCATTTCACCTTCCCAGCACACATGCATCATGCAGATCCCAAAAGCCTGCAGAAGGAAGGTGGTGGGATGCTCTGCCCCAAAAGTAACCCATGCAGTTAGATTTTTGCATCTGCAACAAGACAGAGTGAAACTAAAGACAAGAAAAACACAGAGGAAAAGTAGTCAAGGAATACAACAGAGTGTGTGACTTTTCTGTGATGATATGCTTGAACAGTATTCATGTCTCATTCCCTCTCAGCTCAGTGGAAGGAGGGGACTCTGCCAGGTCATGGTACAGGAAAGCTCACCATGAATGGAAGCCAGCCTGAAGGCCAGATTTGAAGCTCAGAGCTTACTAGCCTGAAGACCATACTGGGTCAGGCTGGAAGAAGCAACCCAAAGAGCACAGTCCTGCAGCTAAAAAACAAACCCATCCTTTCATTCTTGGAAGAAATGCAGATTTCTTGATTTCACTTTTTGATCTGTACTCACATTTGAAATGTGGCCAAGATTCAAGTACTATCTTCTCCATTAAGCCAGCTAATCTGCACCATCATCTTTGTGCCGAGCTCCCTGCCTTGCAAGAAGGCATTTGGAAGCAAGACAGGCAGGACATGTCCTGTAAGAGGGTCATTTCCCTGCCCCCTATTAATGATAACCACGGCCCTGGTGCACAGAGTAAGGCTGTCATCTAGTGGCAAGCAAGCAGCCCACAATTAAATCTCATTAAGAGACCAGCAAACCCAGAGCTGTGCAATGTTATGAAACTCCACAAGGTCTTTACCATCCTCACCTCTCTCCTCTCCCTGGAGACCTGTGCATGGCAAAGACAGTAAGTCTTTGTGGCATCACTCTTGCAAAGAGAATTAATCTTTTAGTACTGTCTGATAGTGAAAATCTAGACTCATTTCCAAGTTTGTCAATACCCTTGCGTCGTGGGTTAGCAAGCATAGTCTCAGAAGTGATGTTCTTGCAAAGGGGTTCTTACAGCTCCTCTATAACCTGACAGAACCTATCAGCTGGCCAGTTTGAATATGGACAATTTTTTAGCCACTTAAAATTGTGACCGCCTCTGTCATCCACACTTAAGAATACACAACCCCCCCCCAAACGAGCTCTGTCTCGTTTCCGGTGCTGGGACAGGTGGCTGCGGGCCCCATGCGGGGGCTGGCGGGCCTGGCCCAGGCCCTGCTCGGGCCATGCCGGGCCGGGCCACGGCCATCCTGGAGCCAATGGGCCCCGTTCCACCCACAGAACCACCCCCACAGCCCTGCTGTGGGCAGCCGGAGTCACCCGGTTCTCCCTTTCCAGTGCGGCCAAGATTCAGCTGAAGCTGCACCGCTGTCTGGCAAAAGATCATGTGACCAACAGCGATAAGCAAAATTCCAGCTGCAAAGCCTGGGTGAGATTAACCCTTTTAGTGCTGTGAAGAGCTGAAAACTTGAGGGAGGAGAAAGAGGAGATGCTTAAAGCTGAAATTCTGTTGTAAAGCTATGATGTATCAGAGTACCCATTGTAATTTCATGAAGGCATGGGGGGTGGAGTGTTCAACTTGTACTTGTGAGCAAAAGCACCTGCATTGAGATAGACAGATGCTGAAGCAGCTGTAATTTGATGAGAAGTTTGAACAGGGAGAGATGGAAGTGATGAGGACTTTTGCTCCAAATGGAAAGGAGAAGACTTCAGTTCCTAGAGATGCTCCCAGGGATAGTCCTAGAAATGAAGATGAGGAAGACCCTTTGCTCCCAGGGAAGGAGGAGGGCCTCTGTTCTTAGAGATGAAATGCTCCCAGAGATGGGTGAAGAGAACTTTTGTTTCTGAATGGCTCAACCTTAAAATTGTACCCCAGTGGCCCAAGATTGGACCCTCGGAAGCAGTTGTGGGAAAAGCTGCAAGTCGTGGGAAGGGACTCACATGCGAGCAGAGAACCAACCCGGGTGGCTGTCTCGTTATGATAATGTTTTCATAGCATGAGCAAGAGAGACTCCTCTTCCTAAATGGACTGAACAAGGTTATTATGGAAGTGGTAAACAGACTGAACATCTCAAGGGTTGTCTTTTTACGTTGTCAGTAGGAGAAGGGAGAAAAGTGGGGGGGAGGAAAAGTGTTCTGAAGGTGTGGTATGATTTTTTTTTCTTTTTCCCTCTTTTAGGTCTGTTAATAAACTTCTTTATATTCTTTCAAGTTTGGTGCCTGCTTTGCTTTTCTCCTAATTCTTATCTCACAGAAAATAAACAGTAATGAGTATTTTGGACCAAACCACTACACCTTGAAAAAGACCAGTTGCCATACAGAGCTTTAAGTTGTTCTGTACAGTCCCCCTGTGGAGGGGCAAACTGCCAATCCAGCCAAGAGCATCCTAGCTCAATTATTTGCAAAACAACCAAAACAAAGGGAGGAAATAGAAAATTTTTCCTCATCCCAATTCCTGCTCAGCCCACAGGCAATTCTCCAGTCATTAAATCAGTGTCTGGTGCTGCATCTTAGTGCAGTAATAATTCCTCACTTGCCTGCACTGGTGGAGCGACAGCCAGCACTCACTTGGCAAACCCCAGTGCTTCCAAATTCACACCAACTGCTTTAGAGGCTGCTGTTGTTCCACAGGACAACTTCTTTGAGAGGTTGTTTTATTAGCAGTAATTCTGTGTCACTGTTTCCTGTCCCTGGCACAGGCAAATTACTACTGCCTTAAGTATGGGAAGGACATTCAACATCCTCTCCTATTTTATACAGTCAGATATGTCTAGAAGCACTCCAAAATCATCTGCCTACCATTGCAGGTCCTACAGTGGTTATAGCATCATTTCAGGATGTCACACAGCTGGTTTGGTTTTTTGCAAAGCCTTTTTCTTAACATCCAGTACAAAAAACTGATTACTTACAAGCCTAAAGATTTTTACTTTCTATATTGTTAACCAGTCAGAAGCTTTGCTGAAGAGTCTCCATGCATGTTCTCCACTCAGACATCCAGCCTAGAAACATTTTTAAGACTGGTTAAAAATTTTCAAGCAGCACAATTTTCTTTTTTCCATAATCAAGCAATTTGCCTCCCTTCTCCAAAAAAAAAAAATATCTATCACCCACAAGCAAAAAACTTTGCATTCAAGCTCATGAAAGCAATGAAAAAAAGAAGTGGACCATTTCTGTGTAAAATACCAAGCAATCCATATCTCCCTGATCTACCACTGTCATTCTCTTTTGGAAGAGAATTACCATCCAGCTCCAGTCATTTTGTCCCTGTCAGGTCAAATTGGATCAGCTCAATGAGTGCTGCTTTTATTTGCAGTCATGTTTGAAACAGATAAATCAGGCCAGACATCAATGGAAAAATCCCAATCAAGTGAGTGTCTCAGAAGAAAAGCGTGTGTTATTACAGGGCAGCAGCATTTGAACAGATTAGCAGGTTTATTGCTTCTCACACAGAACAGTGAATGTGTGTTCACTGAAGTGGGAGCAGTGGGGTGTCCTCTTAGCCTCAGGAGGGAGGGATCTTCAGCTTTTCACCACAGGAATCCTGAGCAGCAATGACTGCAGGAAGAGCTTGCCAGTCCCACTGCAGGACAAAACTCAGCGAGTCGTCAGATCTTCACAAGGGAGCAAATAACATTTAACTCTGTTCTTGTACCATCTGGGACACTCCTGGACCTTACAGGACACATTAGAGCCCATAACACAAAATCAGAGCAAGGGCCACCGTGGTCCCTGTCCTCCTGGCAAAGCTCAGATTACTGTATGCTTCTCTTCAAAGCCAGGAACAATCCCAATGGATAATGTGGAAAGCATGCCAAAACAGGTACTTCAACTATCTTCAACAATCCACAGGGCATTACATGACCTCAGACTACACACCATGGGAATACACTAACTCTGATTTCACACTTGCCCCTGACTGGACCATAAGGGACTGCACCTCTCTCTGTGGAAAGTAAACTGCATGTTACAAAGCAAGGTCCCTGTGGCTCTGTGTGTTACAGGGATGATGACAGGAATAAGAATTGGTTCCACTTGATGACTGTGGTTTTCTTATCAAATAGCCTCTTGTCCCTAGGCATTCTGTACTTACTCAAATTAAGAGACAATGGACTGAGAAAAACATACAGTTAAAAGAGCATTTTTCTGTGGAACATAATTTTCCTGGTGACTCAATCTGTGGAACCCAATAGTGTCCAACACCACAGAGTGGAAGGCTTAGTAGACTCTTTCACCTCAGTGTTTTAAATGACAGATTTATCTGCTTTGTGTCCTGGGACAGGAAAAATCACATCAATCTCTCAGTGCTCTGACTGCAGAGCAGTTGGTGGCCACTCTCTGTGGTGAGGCTGACATCCCTCTGCAACAAGCAAAACCATTTACAAGGTGATTCTAAAGACCTCTGCAACTCCACAAAGAAACTGTTTTCAAGCTATTCTGGACATTACCCGACCAGCTAAACCGTGAATCCAGAGAGCTCTGGTAGATCATCTCCTGTGTGCACTTCCAGCATTAAAAACACAAACTCATTTCCTAAACCCAATGTGACTGCAGCGGGCCAAGCTACATGCTATTTCTGGAAAAAAGCCTTGAGCAACACTTTCATTAATCTACAGCTGTTTGAGCAAATTATTAAGGCTACAAAGCTACAGATCTTTTCCCTTTAAATCAGACATAATTGTAACTGAATATTTCTTGTGAGCTTTGAAAGTCTGCTCCTGGAGCAGGAAATGTGTAACAGCCACTCAAAGTACAATTTATGGTTGGATTTTAAACATAAGCAAGCAATGTAGGCATCCTACTTGCAAGTACAACTGAAGCATCAAGCCTTAGACACTCAGCAGATGGTCTTCTCCACACCTTTGCACTTGAACACCTGCAGTACAGCACTCCAGCCAGCTCTAAATCCCATCAGGTTCACCTCCAGGGTCTTCCCTTGTACCAAACGTGTTGATGTTATATCCATGAGAGGATGCACTAAGCAGCCCAACAATCCCTTTTTCGCGGGGCTGGTTCATACCTTGCACTGTTTTGTCTTTTCCAGGCACAGTAGAAAAAGTCTCCTCAGGGCAAATAATATTACATTTTAATGCAGCACTTGGCACCATGGAGACTTAGTCTGAAACTTCTGGGCACCTCAGCTACGAAGAGACTAGAGATTCCTTTATAGTGGCAGGCTTTCCAGGGAACTGATAACAAGTGGCATTTGGGGAACCCAGAAACCCACCCAAAAGCAGAAAGCCTCTAACGATCAGCTCCTGGAGAGTAAGAAAGCCCTAAAATTCACCCTGACTCTGAAGCATCCTGCACCACTCCAATCTTTGGGGCTGACCACTGTTCTGGTAAGCCTCATACCACTTGCTTCCAAGAGCTGGAAGGATAGGAATCTCCACGAGAAGTTCAAGGTTTGGGAGTGACTCCAGGTCCACCTGCAGATCCTTCAGCCCTTGTAACCTCTGCTACAAGGCTATCCACATCATCCAAGTCTTGTCATTTTACATTACCTGTATTTCACCCAGAGGAACACTCCTCCTTCCTCTTGTACCACGCCCCTTTCAACTTAATCCCCCTTTCTTCTCCTGCTTCACACCCAATTCTTGCCTGCCTAGGGTGACTTTAATCTCTCCCACACAATGTCACACACAGGCAGCAAGCCTTGCTCTTCCGTATCAAATGCTGTGGGTGTAATCCTCTGTTCCACACTCCTACAGAACTACCATCTTTCTCCTGCACCCTTCCTTTTCCCTCTCCTCCCACAGTCACACAGTGGTGGATGCTTATGCTGAAGGACTTGAAGAGACTGGCATACCACTCTGACAGGCACATGAGACATCTGCCCTTTCCTGCACACTTGCTACAGATAACTGCAAGCCCCAAGTGTATGTTTAGCTCATGCTAAATTCACTGACAACCCCTCCCAAAGAAAGCTGGGACTTCCTGTGAGGTGCATTAGCAAAAATAAAATAAAATTAACAAAGCTTTATTTTCAAAAGCACCATAACCATTTCCTTGTGATCCCATACTGACTGCTCATTGCTGTGGCTGCTGTTCTGCAGAAGCCCTCGAAGCTGCTCCCCATTTCCCACCAGCAATGCCTGGGAGTAACATGGCATCAACAGGACTTCTGTGGGGGTGACTATGCTTTCTCATCTCTTTTTATCTTTTTGTTCCTTAGTGCTTGTTCCATCAGAAGTTTTTCCTCTTATGGCATTTTAGTTCAGCAAGCTGCACATCATCCCAGGCCCTCCACAGCTCTGCTCAAACAGGGGCTGGAGACACACAGCGAGACACCCACTGAGGGCTGACAGGACTTTGATGATGTGGGTACAATTCTCTCCCTGCTCCTTTGCAAACCCGGATGACTAATGAAGTATATTACCTTCTCAGCAAGAGTCTTTTGCTTTCTGTGTCCTATCTGATCCAACTGCTTGCTGCTTAATGAACTGGATGAAAAATATGCCATTGGAGACCCTGATCCAAGCTTCACTAAATTTGGTGAAGTCATATCAGCAGATGTTTTGGCCAAGAGCTAGTAAATATCCTAATAATCCGGAAAAACAAGGTATTTATTCTGATTCCAACCATGCTACCTTAAATCCAGATGGTTTCCACTGGATTAATTCTGTCAGGTGGAGGAGAAAAAAATGCTCTTAGTGTTTTCTACAGTCGGTTTCAATGAGGCAGGGGAAAACATTTGTCCCTTTCACAAAGGAGAGTATTCTCTACCTTACTAACCCTTTGAGCTCCCCAGCGTCACTGGTTATGGTATGGACAAACACACCCAAGTCCTCAAGTCTTGCACAATGCCAGCAGGAGAACAGTCCATCACTCTGATCACCTCCTTACTGCTGAAAAGATAAACTCTGAACCTAAGACACCTAGACACACCTGACATCACAAGAACTATTGCCTTGATATCCCAGTTCAAGAATGTCTCTCACAGTTGACCCTTTGTGACTGAAACAAGATGCATGAGGCCAAGAGGGATCCACGTAACTTCTGTTTTCATTACCACCCCAGCCAGCTGGGCTCAAACCTATGCATTTTCCCAGCCAGCCTTCCAGTTCTCCAGAGGAAAGGAATTAAGGCTTCCAGTAACATCTCACACTGCTCATCCCTCAACCTTCTGATTGAGTGACCTACTTGTCCCAAGAGCAGCTCAGCAAGGCCAACACTGGCATCATCCCATTAAATTAGTTCCAGTTGAGATGAGGCTTTCACTGGTATGCTACTGGGAGGTGTGATCGGGGAGACAAGGTTGGAAGGATCAACTGAAGATCCTCAGACAAGTTCCAGACCCTTGTCACTTGTTTTTCCCCTAGATAAGCACAGACAAAGGCCAAACCTTTTCAGAAGCACCTTGCTGAAGGAGCAGGAACTTTCTTGACAAATGGTCTTTCCACACTTGATTAAGAACATTGTACAGCACCTGGATGCTCTGAATGAGGAAAATAAGCAGCAATTAGATGCTAATGAAACCCTTTAAGATGAGAGACAATGAAGATGCAAGCAGAATCTCCTCTCAGGTAAGTACCACACGGGAAATCATAAATACAACCTAATTAGATATAAAGGCTGTTTCCATTACTCATCCCTCCCCACTTGCTGGCTGCTGCTGGTGGGAAGATTGGCTGAAAGATTCCTTTATAGCCAAGGTAAAGCTCAGAGAACTTATCATTATCCTGAATCTTTACCCTTGAGCCCTTCAGCATTGCAAATTAGAGCTACAACTCTTACAGTTAAAGATTCATTCATTGCTTTTGCTTCCTTAAAAAATAAAAATAAATTACTAGAGGGGTTATTAGCAAAGTAAACTTGTACCACTTGGGCCTGAATGGATCCATGCACATGAGTAATCAAAGACCAACTCCAGGACCCTGACTTTCACCTTAATTGTCCTCCTTTTCCTGCTCCATCTGCCTGCTCCTTCCCACTGGACTGATGGCTACACTAAATATATAGCAAGAAGAATAAGTAAAATTCTAAGTAGCTTCCCAGTCTCAGTATTAGTTTCTTCACTGTAAGATTCAGAGTATAAAACTGCAGCCTACTCCTTCTCTCCATGATTTTACGTGCTGCCTCCAACACAATTCCTATCCTCCTCCACCATTCCTCTTTTCCCTGGGAACCCCCTCACAGCTACCCAACTACTATTTAAAAGCAAGACTTCACGTGTGGTACCAGACATGACTTTGCAACTTGCTCCCCCAAGCAGAGTGCTGAGGGTGTGTGGGCTCCGAACACATCCCCTTCCTGCAATGTGCCCCGTTAATAAATCAAACGGGACTGACAGTGCTGCAGTGTCTCCCAGCTTTGTCTGAACCCTGGGTGCCCCTCAGGATGGCTCTGCTCCAACCCTTCATCACTACTGCCTAGAGACTCTTCCCTTCCCACTGGGGGAGCAAGGGGTTAAGGCAGCATTTTCTTCACTGAAGCAAAAGGCACCATTTTTTTTTTTCTGATAGGATCAGCATCTGCTAATGAGGTACCATTGTTTCAGACAAGTTCTGCCAGCCTCTTGAAAATGCTATTTTGATCCTTCCTGAGCCTGTACACGCAGCTTTAAAACTGCATGCATGGCTAAACAAAATCCAGATTCATCCACATCGTAAGAAAAAGGAGATGCCTGCTTTCCCCAGTGCACTGGCTTTTTCAAACTTAATTTCTCTTTCTAGTACATTTCTTGAAAACCTGACATATCCTCTACATGCTCCTAATAGACAGTCACTTTATATGTCCTGGGGAAATGTTCTTCCAATTTCCCAAAGTATTATCATCAGCAGAGATGTTCTCTAAAATACATCAGACAGGCACAACATACTGTCCATCCTGTTTTTATGAATTACACTCTTGCTGGGGAGTGGTACTTAATCTATTTCATTCCACTAGGGCAGTAGGATCACAACTAAGCAGCTCCAGATATATTACCAATATTATTAGTAAAAAGGTATTAATATTTAACATGGCCATTAGCACCACCAGCATGGGAAGGAACCCAACTAATATTATAAGGACTGTAAAAAGTGGTTCAGAAAGAGACTACACATAGCTAAATATCATCAGGCAACTCACAGGATGAAGGAGGACTCAAGCAGAGGAGTATTATAATTGGTTGCAAATTATCCTAATTGGCTAAACTGGGATTATCTCTAAAAGTTTGTGTTTAGCTTAAATTTTCCACAGGGAACTGTGGGGGAAAAGTAGTCCCAAGATCTTAAAGTGAATAATAAAGTACTGCTTTGGTTGCTGCTGCAAAGAGAAATAGCATTTGGTAAATGCTAGTTTATCTTTCCTCACACAGGTGCAGTGAGGCCGTATAGGGGAATATACAAGAATGTTATCTATCCCCTCCTGTACCCACCCAGCCTTGTTCCTTGGGCTGTACTCACAAAACCACCATCCTGTCTGCTCTTCTGCAAAACACTGGCACAACTCAAGAGGCCTAAAAGATTTTTAAATCCTAAGACTCCTGTTGTCTTGCACCTACATAAGGAAGTCCCAAGTAAGCATTCCTTTAACTCTCTTGCTAGTTCCCAGGGAATAAGAACCACAGAATACTTTTTATTTGGTGAAAATCACAGAATCAATCAGGTTGGAGAAGACCTCAGAGATCATCAAGTTCAGCCTTTGACCAGACACCACCTTGTCAACTAGACCATAACACAGAGTGCCACATCCAGTCTTTCCTTAAACACTTCCAGGGATGATGACTTCACCACCTCCCTGGGAAACCTGTTCCAATGCTTGACAATCCTTTCTGTGAAGAAATTCCCCCTGATGTCCAACCCAAACCTCCCCTGACATAGCTTGAGCCCATGTCCTCTTGCCCTGTGACAAGAGGAGGCAAAACATGAAAGTAGGCACATTCCTGCCTGTGTTCCACCTTGGTTATTATATAGTCAGGTAACAGGTTATCTGTCCTTTGTGATTTATGTACCATGAGATGGGGAGAAATAAATTACCCATTGTCCTCATCTATCCACCTATCCGCCATCCCTTACCCTTTGGCAGAAAGGCATTTTCCCATGCTGGGACTGTGATTTATCAGTTCCTCAGTGACTTCCTCAGCCCATACACCCTACATGCCTTGATATCTGGATGGGGGTCTTCCTTTTTTCCCCATGTACACACCCTACAGAAAAAGTCAAACATGTCTGCCTGTCTTACCTTCAACTCTGACCACAGCCCATTATATTGTAACTATTTCTCGGCAACAAGGGCCAGGACTGGTTCTCCCTCTATTAAAGAAAATATAACAGTAATTGGGGTTTATGGCTCTCCCTCCAACACAGTTGAAATTGCAGTCTTAAGTGGAAGCTGCAGCACTCAGAACAAAGCATCTCGCTGCTGGTTTAAGCCCCCTTGGTAGCCTAAATTGTTGCATTCAGCTACACATCACCTTACACACCCACCAGCAACCCAGTAGTTAGGGAACATTGATGGCTAAAATCCTACTTGGGATCCACCAGCCAGCACTGACAGACTCTGGGCCATGCGAAGCTGCTGCTCGAAGCCATGCACGTGATTCTCTTCTTTACTGCAGCTTCTGAACCTGGCTGCATTTGAGGAACACATCAGAATCCAACTGTCACAATTCGGAAGAAGTCATCAAAAGCTTGCCAGAAAAAAAAAAAAAAACAGAGAGTTTTTGTTTGCTTAATTAAAACTGGCTTCATAATGGAAATTATCATGGTTCATCTCAAGTAGCAATTAAGAAAGCAGGATGTGACTGCTGGCTTTGCTCAAAACATGAGCTAAGCCTTTTCTGGACTCCAGCAAATCTAAATAATGATGACTTAGCCCAGTATGGAGTAACAACAGCCCAGCACTGTCAGTCTAATTTTATCCCAAGTCACACCACATTTACATTTTCTCTGTGGTCCTAAATTTGTGCACACACAAGGATAGTGTCTAGTTTTGCAAAGGAAATGACAGAATAATCTTGAAAATGTAATCCAAGTGCAGAGGAGAATTTCAAAACAACTGGTAAATTAAAAGAGAAACACTTTTTTCCTTCTAGTTCCTTCATTTTTGATCCTGTGTCTTGAGATTTTAAGACTCCAGCCATGAGGTCTGAACTGGCAGCCCAGGGAATGATGCCAGACAGAAGGACTGAGAGGGCAGGAGTCTGGCGCTCCATGTTCATTCCATTAGAAAGAGCTTCAGCCTGAAACAAGGTAATCACCAAAGCCACTCTGAGGCTCCTGAACGAAGCTGATTTACACCAGGTAAAATCCAGCCATGGGCACTTACATACATGTCCATACAATTACACCTCCCTCTGCCCAGCCTCTGAGGGGACCAACTGGGAATGCTCATCTCCTGGAAACAGTGCCCTCAGTGATCCATTCAGCACAGCTCAGTCCATGATATGTTCAATACGGGATCCATTCAGTGAGTCTCAAGAGGTATTTTCCTCAGTTCACTGGACTCTAAGTTATGCTGGGAGCACTCTAGTTTCCATTATAAGACTCTTGTCTTTTGCTGCTTAAATCTCCACCAAATTTGAATGGATTGGGATGACATTCTCCATGCCAGGTGTTTGCCTCAGGCTACACATACACTGGCACATATATATCTGTGCATAGATATAATTCGGAAGGAAGGGTGAGATTTCATGTGAAGCAGTTCAGCTGTTTCCCAGGCTAGTGATGGAAGGGCTGAGCTCAACCACATCCAACACATCCTTGTCACCCCACACAGCTCCAGTCTCCTGATATACCCCCAAACTTCAATTTTGCACCCAGTCACTTTTGGTCACTTTTCTCTCTGTCACATGTTGTAGTGCAGCATTTTGCACACTGTCTATACAGACCATTCTCCCTGTCCCAAGAACTAGTTTGGCTAGCTGTAATTTTTGGGGTGCAACTGAGATCTTTGTTTCTATCAGCAAATGGAAGCAGGAACAATTCTGTGGCTCTACATATCGTTCCCCATGACCCAGTTGAAACATGAAAGTGTTACAGCTGGGGCACAATATATGTGACAGATTACAGGTCTTTGTTAAGGATGGGAAGGAAGGACAGCACAGAGGTATAAAACACTTTGATAAAACCTGATGTTAATTTAGTCAGCTCTGTAAACTTTACACAAGGACTTAAAATCTTTTCCAGGGCATCACAACGCCCTTTCTCATCTTCCTTTCATGCAGTCACCAGGACACGTGGCAGCACCTCCCAGAGTCTGTTTATTATTTTCATTACTTCAGACTGCAGCCCAAATAAGAAAGTGTTTGCTCCCACTATGCTTCTCTTTGCTCCGCTCTGTGTGTTTGTGCATGGGAACAGGGTGCATCCCAGTAGCAGCAGACTTCAGACACGGATATTGAAAAGAGATAAGATAAATTTCTTAAAGAAATAGAAAAAGCAGGCAATAGCTTTTGACGTGATTAGACTGGAAATCAAAATCTTGAGCTTTGAAAGAGCCTGGATACAGAAGCAGTTGCTTATATGGGCCAGCCAGGAGCTGAACCAGATGCAGGGATATAGCCAATGGTAAATGTAAGTGGACAGAGTTCAGCCCTCTCCCATTCCAGGCCAGGTAAACCTTTTCTCCACATAGCACAAAAAAGGTGGGCACATTTGCCCTACCACTGCTGCATCAGTGGCCACAGGGTGCCTGGTCTCACCATCCTGTGCTCCTGGCAGTGCTGGCTGGTCCCACACCTTCCTCCTGAGCACAGCACCCTCTTCCCCTCAGTACAGTACATACACAGTGATTAATGAAGGTTATTAATTAATCTTGGTGTCTCAATTTCAGAAGCTGCAGCCAAAAAACACACCAAATGTAACCTTAGGAAAAAAATCCAACAGTCAGAAAATGACCAACATAAAACACCCAGAAACCAAGAGACATGAACCACAAACAGAAAGAGTAGCTTCATGCAAACTGAAGTAAAGACTCCCCACAGACTACACAAAGCAATGAAAGAAATAAAAAGGAGACTCAGTCTGGCTTTTAATCTTATTTTCTCTTTTTGAGCTGCTGCTGATCTTTTCTCCCCTCAAATTTCAATCAAATATTCACTGGCACTGCTTTCAGTGCAAATAACCAACAGGCAACCTAAGAAGTGTGGCACATTTCTGTTTCACAGCTCATATAAAACCTTGCTATTTCAAAAATCTATGACTTACTGGGACTTGTTAGCACTTGCCAGTCTTACGATACTGTACTGTAGGAAAGTACATCCCAGTTAGTAGAAGAGAAACAAAATGCACACATTCTCACTGCAGTCTCTGATATGCTGGTGAAAAGAAGTTTCTGAGAGAATTAAAGCATTTCTATACAACAGAGAACAGAACATACTTTCAGCTCTACTCTGTTTTTACTCTGCCTCTCTCAGTGGCACTGCACACAGTCAGATGAAAAAAATAATTTTGCTTAAGGACCCTATACCTCCCAAGGCTTTCAATCAAGAGCTGTGAGGTTGACACCAGATTGGACTGAAATAGCTTTTAAGTGCTCAGGTTAAATCAAACAAGGTCAGATGTACCAGATGACTTCTCAGGTCAATGAAAACACACACTAAAATGAAAGGAAAAGATGAAAATAAGTAGTTGATCTCTCTCTTGATTTAACAAAGGGGGGAAAGAGCATCTGCACACGTGTTCTGACTTTAGAAAGCTCATAACTTGTCTCAGCTTCAGAGTGTCTGCACCAAGGGATCACCACAGCCTGTAAGTCTTCCTACCTCCCCGTTGTAGGATATCAGCAGTACCAGCTGCAATATCTCCCTCCCACATGCAGTCTATCCAACACTCCTTTCCTGGGTCCGTAGTTCCAAGTTCTTTATTCTATTTCTATCAAAAATATCCATTATTAACCATATCAAGCAGAAGTCTCACAAATTTAAAGGAAGGCACCTCATGTTCTTCATTTTCCTTTCCCATGTCAAAAACATAATGTGAGAAATAGAAGTCATTCGATAATATTTTCCAGACCCTTCAAAATCCACACAAGAAATTCATCCATCATTCACTTGAAATGATCAAAACAAAACAGTCTGAAACTAAGCAGTAGCACAGGGGAGTCCCGTCAGCTCTCTCCCAAACACCACAGGCAGTTCCAGGATGGCATCACAGGTGATGCCAGACACCAGCTACCTGTCTGAGGTCCCTCTCAGCTCTGCAGGTCTGCCCCTGGCACTCAGCAGGGCAGCAGTGGTCCAGGGCAGAGCAGGGCATGTCTCACCAGCTCAGCAAGCACATGTGTGCATTAGGAAAGGTCACACATTTCTTTAAGGGACTGTCAAAATCTGTGACAAGCCTCTCCTCCACTCCCTCCAAATCTGTTAGAGAGGGTCATCCTTTAGTGTTAATTATGCTGAGCCTGAAGCGGTTCTTGCAAGCCTTTGCCTCCCTCACACGCTATCCTAAGTGGTGTGAGCCCAGAGCCCTTTGATCAGAATTGAGCTGGGAACTGCAACTGCGCTTCCATGGGAGATCCCCTTAATGTCCATCACCAGGCTGTATTCAGAACACATTGATAAATCAGTGACAGAGCCAGATTTTAGTTCATGGTCTGGCCACTGATTTCAACAGCTTATCTGAGGTCTGTTCAATCTTTGTTCTACAGTGCAAGGTCAAATAAGTGACCTGCCTCAATCCTCTGATCATTTGGGAGTCTTACAGAAGAGAACCCTTTGTCTAGATACTGACGTTCTATTCCCACTGCTTAACTTCTCCCCATGGAAAGACCAGGAGAGACTGAACATGGATAACCAACAAAAAGAGCCACAGTTACTGAGCAGGTGCGTTGCAGCAGGTTATGTCTCAGCTGCCCAGTGAAATATATCTGGAAATAAATCTTGGAGACTCTAAGCATAACAGTCCCCAAACAGGTGGAATGTGACCCTAACCCTGTTCCACTCCTTTAGCCACAAAAAGGAAAGTTTACAGCTGGGTTGCTCCAGTAAAGGGTAAAAGAAATTGAAACACACAAGCAAGACATCCCAATACTCTCTTTGAGTACAGACAGATAGATATAAAAATATATTTCCATAAATATTATGGAAACACAAAGTCAAAAATCTAAATCCTACAAAGAGATCAAGGATTCAGCAGCATCTTGCATATACAGCTACCCTATCCTCCACCTCTGCAATAAAACTCTGCACATCCAATGAAAGACACTATTTTAGGAGAATATAGTCTTTGTTGATGATATATTTTGAATATTCTCTTAATAAAACACAGTAAGCTTCCTTAAGAACAGCAGCACCAAAGGAATCTCCCACCACTAATGCCTGAAGTAATTTTGCAATATAAATTTTTCATGTTTTCTTTGAATCATTATTATTTTCCTTTTTGGAAAGATTAAGTCTTCAGTTAGATGCTGTTTTTACGGGAAAAATAATTGCATCATTAGTATTTCCACTTAAATATGTTCTTGCAGTGCTTCAGGGCAGCTCTGCTTTTCTTGTATCTTCTTTCAAGGATAGAGCAACCTCACAGGTAGAACCTGCACTGCTGTACACAGCACTGAGGCAGGGCTTCCCTTCCTTCCTCTGGTTTTGCTTTGCTTTTCAGTAGAATTACCTATATAAAAAAAAAATCTTTCTTATTATTTTTGCTAATTCATATACAGAGAGAGTCTACGCACTGATAAGGAACAACTAGAAAACTAGGAAGGACATATTCTACTATAAAATCAAAGTCTGGAATGTTTGACATTTTCCACAGATTTGCTGAAAACAGGAATGAGCAACAAAAATGTCTTGCAGCAAAATATGAAAACTGAAATAGCAAGTATTTTCAGTAATGTTTTGCTTCCTTTGAAAAATCATTTCTCCTAGAAAACAAACTTTGGTGACAATATTTTAATGAGACAAATGGCCTTTCTATGAGATATAAGCCATGCAGTACATGAAAGGAGACTGATTCCTGGCTTTCTCACTGGGGCTTTCTACAATTTTCTTTTGCTTTCATTTCAAACAAAGGTCAACATAAAGAGAAAAATATTGGAGCTGCTTTCTGCATGTGGGAAAATGAAAAAGCACAACAGCAGCCAAGGTTCTGCTAGAACAGTCAATGAATTAAACACTTCTGTGTCTGACAAGCACCTACCAGTCTTGGTCTGCAATCTGGTCTCCTGTGGGATACCCACAAAAATGTATAACTAATAATATCCCTACTGTAACAGTCCAAATCCTTTACTTCTGGATCTCTCTTGCAGATGAGTAGTCACCAGTGCAGAGTGTCAGCTGCTGTCAACAAAATCCCTGTGCCTGCCACTGGGATGTCCCGTCCCAGACATGCCCAAGCCAGCAGCATCAGGAAAGCCAAAGCATGGGCAGCACTGGCAAAAGCAGCTGCTTTCCTTTGTTGCCAACAAAGGCCAGAGGCAATCCCAAGACTCTGGAGGAAGGGGGAGATCTCAGCTCAGTGTCCTCCTCACCCTCATTCTGCCGAGGCATCCCTGGTCAAAGCAACATCCCACCATCAGCACATGGAGGTGCTTGCAGGGGTTTGCATTTTGAGTGACAGGTGGACAGATTTGATTAGGCCCTAGTCAACTAAAATTTTTATCTAACACTGAAACATCCCTGAACGAAAACAACATCAGCAGCCTTAGCAAGCCTGCCCCACTGAGCTGGCTTGAACTGTCACTGGACAGATCTCTACCTGTGCCTCTTTAATGAGCAGAGAAGCAAAGAGTTGAGATGGCAAAGTCTGGAAGACAGACATGCCTCTTACATAAGCTTTGCTTTAGAAAAAATCCAATAATTAATTTCCACCCGGTAAACAGAGCTCTTTGCAATTCCATCCCACGTAAGGTCAATACCACTTTCCATTTAATTTCCTCTGTGTCCAGGATGTCCCTCACTTCCTTCAGGCCACAGTTAATTACTGTAATACATTCCCTAGTTCTGCAGCTTTGATTTTATTTTTCCAGCCACAACAAATCTGTGCAAGTGCAATGCAAGGAGATCCCTCAGATCCAGTTCTCAAACACCGGCTTTTAAGATGTGTCAAAACTGTCTGGGAAAGTTTCCAAGCACTGTATTGGGGCATTTACCTGCTCTCTACCAAGGAGATGCAGCTCCTCCATCACTAGTTTTCCCAGAGTCACAAATTCCCTGCCAGATAAAGCACAGGCAACAGGCAGGCACAGCTGGTATGGGATGCAGGTCTAGCAAGCTACGTGAGGAGCCCGCTGGTTTCCTACCACCAGCAGCAGCACAGTCAGGTCACAATGAATCTTCTCCTTTTGGCACCCACATTGACGAACGCTCCGGATGGGTCCACAGCACCTTCAGCACTCATCTCCACTGCCCAAGCCCCTGAGTTCCACATGGTCTGTGTACAGTTGTAACTCCCCCAGGGAGAGTGCTGAAGCACCACAGCTTTGCCACTACTGCAGCACTTTATCTTGTCCAGCCCAGCTTAGTGCTGGTTTCCCAGGTCCCCGAGAACTGGCAACTTAGCTTTGCCTGCAACAGCTCCAGAGAGGAGTAACCTTCCAGCAAGATTGAGCCCTGCTCTCCCCTGTGGTACACCCTTAACTCCATCACAGCCCCACAAGAAGTAATGGATCACACTCATCCATTTAGGTGGTTTTTGTAACTTTACAGATCCATCTTTGCTCAGCAGATTTGATGTTCTTACAAATGTGAACAGGAAACTGCCTTGCCTAACCTCTTACCTGTAACTCACCCCTTATGTGACACACCAGGGAATCATGATCTTTTGAGGAAGATTTCAGCTCAGCCCTAACCAGGTGAGACAGTTACTGCTTGCCTTTCCCAAGCTCTGACTTTGCTCCTCATCTCCACTCCTTGGCTTCCCTTCTTGGGCTACCTCTCCTTCCTATACCAGCTCATCTCCACCTCCCCAGGTTGCCTTACTTGGGCCTCTTCAACAGCCCAAAGCTGAACAGAAAAAAGGAAATTAAGCCCAGCTGTCCACTAAGAGGATGCTCCCCTCATGAACATGATCACACTGCTCCTGGACTGGGGGTGGCAGGGGATCCCCACACTCTGCACCAGCCCCCAGAACACATGTCCCAGGTCAGACTTCTTGCACTGCCATGCTGGATGCATGTAAGGAAATGCAGAGTTCAGCTCGGTACGCCCATTAGTTATACAAGAAAACACCCAACTCCATCCTCTTCTCAAACTAGAGCAAACCTGGGCTAACTCAGCCAATGCTAAAAAGGCTGAGGGGTCTCATATCGACTCAGCATACACACAAGTTCAGCAGTTACATTAGCACAGAGAAAAACAGAAGGAAAGAGGAGCTAACCTCAAATTCCACTGGAGAAAAACACCAGTATGTGGGTCCAACCTTAAATCTGATCCAAACCACCCACATGTCAGCTTCCCAGCCACAGATTTGTGGCACCTTTGGCACTTTGGCACTAAATCAAGGTGAACCCCTAGGAGCCAGATAGGAAGAAAATGGCTTTGCCCAATGGCTCCTGAGCATTTCATCACTATCTCCACAATACTTCTAGCTAGCATGCAGTTTTAAATATAATCCATCAACTCTAAGTATCAGATGTCCAGAATTTAATTAAACTCAGTACAAAGCAGCAGGGAATAATACCCAGAGAAGAAAGAGATAGTATCTGTCTCTTCTGTTATGCTGGCAAAAGGGGAACACTTTATTTTTTTTGTCCCAAAATTCCTGTAAAGGCATGCATATATATATATAAATATGAAAATGACTATGCCTTTGCAGGAATGTAGTACTTATTCTGTAGTTGAGATGATATTCATTAAGCAATTCTTTTGTGGTTCTTGTATGGCATAAGCAAAGGCAATTTTTCTGTATTTTTGTGTCAAACCAGCACAGAAGGGCCAGTGTGTTAAAATGCCTTATGTATGGGGAAATGAGCAGTTGTCAAAAAAAGGCATAGTGTTTCCCTGTGGGCAAGTGGAGCAGGGAGCCAGGAGGTAGAGGTGTCTGTCTGAGCAGAGAGCAGCAATGCCTATGAAGGCAGGTGATGCTCCCACACAGGACACACAGCTGCAACCCAGCAGTGCAGAGACCAAAATTCCCAGCCACCTTCAAATCTTCCAGGTGAGAGATTTCTGCCCAGCACAGCTGCCAGTCTCAGCTTCAGCATGGCATTAACAACTGCTAGCTGTGTCAGGGAACTCCTGGGAATCCCCATGACACAGTGCTCCCACTGTACCTGGGATTTCCCTTTACAGTGGTGCTGGTGGAGGAGGGAACAACACACTCCCAGGCACGGCCTCAGCCAGCATCTCTGGCCACAGATCTATCAGCTGCAGCCTAGCAGTGCAGCAAAGACTCAAAGCCTTCCGATGGGGATTTAAATTGCTACAGACTCACTTGGTAGCTGTGAGTCAGAGGACAAATGATCAGAGGAGCGGGTTTACTCAGCCACAGAGAGAAGCAAACCTGCACAGCAAGAACAGGCAGCAAATACAGCACCCCAACAGGGCACAAACTTCTCACCTTTTCAACCCAAGGCAGTCTCCAGTACATAATCCTGCTGCACCTAGACGTAAAATCGATCAAAATAGATGGTTAAACTGTCAAATTAACCAGCAGAGGGAGTTATGGCAATACAACAAAACAACAATTAATTGACAAAGCAAAAATAAAATTAAGTGCTGTAGATACTAAGATATGAATTCAAGCAAGGCATCTTCCTTTTCCCTTCCAAACATATAGATAGCAGCAGGACAGCCACCCTGCTGCAGTACAGGTGTGTGGAAATAAGGCACCCACATAGCCACAGAGGTGATGCACACTGCTATGAACACACTTGTCTGCAAATAAAGCCCTACAAGTGCAAGTCTAGGTAATCGGGATGGAGCATCCGATTAAACTCTGTGACTCTCTCTTCAGTGATCCATTTAGCAAAAGATCTTTATCACAAACATGGCAAAAGAGAAGCTGATGCCACCAGAAACATTCTGTGTTTAGCAGCTCCTTACTCTGACATCATGTACCTCATCTTTCTGACCCTTCAGCCACAGCCACTCTCTTCTTCCTCGTACTCCTGATTTATCATCCCAGAGGAATTCTCTGAGCCATGCTTAGCACAGTGGAAACCTGATCAGAGGCCTCCGGACACTGCTGTGATAGTGCTGATAAATAATTAGTGAAGGGGATAGAGGACAAGACAGAGGAAACATGAGTTTCCCACCACCCTATGAAACAACAAACAATCGTCCATGTACAGTGCTGGTCTATAATATCTATTCCCATGCTCTACCCCAGAAGAGCTGCTGGTTTGGAGTATAAAAACAAGGGTAGCCACTGCCCTCAGGGAGGAAAAGGGGGCAGAAATCTCATTAGATGCAATTGGAAAAAGTTGGACTGAGCTTGAAGGGGGAGTGGTCTGCAGGACTGTTCTAGGTCTCATAGTGAAAAAACATGGAAAAAATTATAGATGACATTTTGATTGCTTATTTCTGTTTCTAAGGGAAAAACAAATATATTCTGCAATTAAAGTAACACATTTTTCATGTATTTATTTATTTCAGTTTGAATAATAAAAAGGGCACAGATATCAGGCTGGAAGCAAGTCATGGGGAACCCTTCTGAGGAAACACCAGCTCTGCTGAATAACTAAACCCAAAGCAACCCTGTTTGAGGCAGGATGTCAGGGGACAAACACAGACACCCCCATGAAAGGTATTATCAGCAGGTGAATGAGGGGGAAGGATGGACAAGCGGCTTCTTGGAGGTCATGAGCAGCCTCAGGGGAATCTTGCCCCTCTCCAAGGATGGTGGGGGACGGGCTGAGCCAGGGTTTGGGGCTGGGTGGCTACTGAGTTCAGCCCTGGGGGCCTCTGTCAACTGCAAGAAACGCTCCTCTCATTCGGGGCTAACTCATTAAAATCACCATCCATGACCTCGCACGGCAAAGCACGGCTGCAAAATAGCACCCAGCGATCTCTGCCAGAGCTGCTGATTCACATCAAGCTGATGGGGTTTGATACGTTTGCAGAACGCTTTCCCAGGTCAAAAGGCAATTGCTTATCAAAATAATTGAGCACCTCTACGATTCAACGGGTCAGATGCTTGCTGGAGATGGGGTATGAGCAGGGTCAGGTCCTCTCTGTGCCTGGCTTGGAGCTGGCAGGAGAGAACCGCAAGGGACACTCCAACCCAGCTCCATGCGCCCCACGAGTGCTCTCTCCCCAGAGGGGACTGCATCTCCTGTCTTGGCACTTCGAGTCCTAACATGCTGTGAAGGCTCCCAATTTCAGTTTCCACTGGAATGAACTGTCCTAAACCTATTCCTCCCACCAATGAAAATTGTGTTTTCAAGACACAGGGAGGGGTAAAAAATAATTCTAGCATTCCTGATATAAAATATCAATATAAGGATTTAGACCACAAAGATTATATATAGCCACAGCTGTAGTAACTGTATCTTCCAATCTTATTTTTCCACCTAAAATTCTGGGACAAATAAAGCCCCAAGTGTTGCTTTCAGGTTTTTCCCTGGAAGGAGAGCGTTTGGAGCCTCCTGGGTTTAGCAGCTGCCCACTCGACTGTTTAAATTCATTTTGTATGTACAATATTGAGAAGAGATAAAGGGTGATGTAGAATGGTAAGAAAGGAAGGAGAAATATAATCATGTGTGGTGGCACCACACCAAACCTTGCAAGATATTTTGCAATTACTTAGCATAATGAGTCAAAACACACAACAACATACCCTCCAGGTAAAATCTAGAAGAAACACACTCATCTCCAGGTATCATCAGATGAAAGAGTATTTGCATCCACGGCCTATATCTTTATCAGCAAAATTTTAAATTAAATTTAAAAGACCTTTTACCCTACACCCTGCATAGTAATGCAGGGATTTAAAAATGCTGTGTTGCTTTCATTGCCCCCTGATGTCCTTTGATGCACTCATTAGTGACAGGGCATTCTCATTTCAGAAGAGGCTTTGTCAGGGAGAAAATTTCTCCCATATGGGATTGCAAAGACTGGGGTTTGTTTTCTTTAGGACCTGCCACACTTAAGAACTGGCTCTAGTAGCACATAAACCTTGCGAGTATTTCGCTGCCCCTCCTGCTCCAGGAGCAAGGAGAATCAGCCCCCTTTTTCAGGAAAGCCAGAGGCACTGGCATAATGCAGTAGATTGACAAGGGGATGAGGAATCAAGGAGGTCTAGGACAAGTCAGAGGTGAGCTTAGCGAAATACTAGTTTCCTCACAGCCACTATGATCCAACAAGCACAAGGGATTTTTGCACTGTGCCAAAAGCAGCTCTTGCAAAAGCACAAGTGTACCCTCCACTGCAGAGAAAGCAACAGGATTCAGTGCTGCTCACTGACAGGAAGAGTTTCCACAGACTTTGCCCCCAAGGCCTAGAGGAAGGCCTCTTTCCACCCTTTTCTTTCATCCCTGCCTTGGAACAAGGAGGCCAGAGCTCTACAGCCGCTTGTCCCCCCCCCCAGTGACACTGCTATCAGACCCCAGCTCTTTGCTATCAGTGCAGACATGCAAATTTGGATAAGACTACACTCAGTGTCAACAAAAGCTGAGGCCTCACACCAGTGTCTCCATGGTCCAGCAGCGTGTCCCAGCAAAACACATCTCAGAGGCAAGGAAGCTGCCTGTCCTGCCTGCAGCCCTGTCAGCTGATTATCCCTGGCCATGCTGCCTGTCCCTCAATACCCATTTCCCCCCTCCACTATTGTCCTACTACACCACCTCAGCCTATATTGCACTGCTCCCATATATCTGACAGAGCTTCCCTTGCTCACCCCTCCTCCAAAGAGACAATGCAAAGACACTTAAATCATCCTCAAATCCCTGTGGCAGGGGAGCGATGCAGTATTAACGAGGCAGCACAAACGGCAATGAGAACACTAATATCCAGCAGTGCCATCAAAAACAGCACGAGGCTTTCACTGAACACTGAAAGCAATCCATTTACTTGAAGGACCCAGCCTGTCTCTGTGGATTTGTGGAGGAAAAGATTCTGCATACCTTGTGCTTCCAAAGCCTAGCACAGAGATGGGGCTGTTCATTGCTAAGCCCCTGGGGACACATCAAACTCTTGACACCACAGGATTGCAACACATTTAAAGCAATCTGGTATCTTACGCTGCCATCTGAATTATACCACTGCCTTCCCGGCTGAGACACAGCAAACACCTCTTCCACACCTTCTGCTTTATCTCCTCTACTCCTCTTGCTAACCAACATGATTTACCAGTAGCTTGGGACCAACCTTACTGCCCTGCAATAAGAAAATAATCTCTTACTTGCAATCTACTACTAACCTTCAAAATCCCTTGACACAAGCCACAGAGATGTCTGATAGCAGTAACTGTTTTTAGTAAATCAAATGGGCACAAGACTTTTCAAGGCAACATCATTTTTAGCAGCCACCTGTATCTTGGATTTTTTTGAAGGCTGGAGTTGTTTCACATGACTACTCAATGCCATCTTCAAGCCATTTGGGGATATTTGTGTTCAAAGCAGCAAAGTACAAAATAAGCTCTGATTAACACAGTGATTGTTGGATGCGAGGAGCAGGGAGTTGGACTTGATGATCCTTATGGGTCCCTTCCAATTTGAGATATTCTATGATCCTGGTGCCTAGAGTACTCCAGCTGCAAAGTAACAGAGAGAAATGGGAATGTATTTCCATCTGTGGGGGAGGAAGTGCTTCAGAGTGAGGAACCCATGCATTTACAAAACTGTCCATGGAGAAATTCAGCTCAGAGATGAAGGATAGCCCAAAGGTCAGAGAATTTCGGTTTCAATGTCTCCTCCCAACATTTAGCATTACTAGAAGCAAGTCACCACCAGCTTTATCCGCAACAGAGAAACAACTTTCTCTATCCATGAAAGACGTAAGTGGCAGGACACTGCATAGTTTTAAAGGTCAGAGTGAAAGGCCATCAGGTAGGTGGACAGACAGATCAATGTTTTGATTGCCTTGAGGGAAAAGCACCGGACACCACCTTCACCCATAAGAACAGCTTTGCCATAAGGAGCACCTGGATGCATTACATCACCCAAATAGCACACCAGAGACAGAGCACATGTGCGTGGCAAACCTTAAGTACCTTGCCAGGAAAATTCAGTTTGCAAAATGTATCTTAGAGAGGCTGGCAGCTTCACCTGAAAACTTTCCACAAGTGCTGGCTTGCATGTTTCCTAGGTTTTAGCTGTAACCAGATTTTCATTGTGTTTTCATTTCTTTCCTAAAACTCTTCTTGCAAAGAACAGCCTAAGTAGGTGCACCTGAGAAAAATGCTGAAGAGTCCACAACACTTCTGTGTTCAGTATAATCCCCACAAGCATCCACACCCCAAATCTGAGTTGACCACAGTACAGAAAAAACCCAAATACTATGCCAGCCATGCCACCATTCACAGTTTGGATCTGCAGACTAAAGAAAAGAAGACTGTAATTAACTAATGGGATTAATTCTGAGACAGTGCAGTCTGTTTAGCCGAAATAAGCAGAGGGGAACAACCAAGGGATTACTGGCTAAAAGCTAGCAAAGCCTATTTGAAACAGACAATTCCACCCATCAAAGGCACATATAAATCAATGAATTGTTGATCCATCACCTTAGTTTTCATGATTACTTCTTACAATGCTTCAAAGAGCCCTTGGAACTAGAACTCCCATTCTGAGTTCCTCAGAGATCATCTACTGTTCAAAGCAATCAGATCCACAGAGGACTTGGAGTTTGCCTGCTTTGTTTTTAATGATGTACATCACTGTTTGGATAAATTATAAACCAGTTTCACCATTATCAATCATAACAGTGACTTACTCAGTCCAGCAGAGAAACATCAGGCTCTTTTGTTTAGTTTTGCTACACTTGAAGGAAAAAGCCACTGAAGTGTTCTCAAGAAGCACTCGACAGAGAGAGAGATAAATTAAACTGTAAATAGAAATGGAAATGCAAAAGCAGAGTCATCAGTCACTGCAGCTTATACAGAAGTTTAGCAGTCAGTCCCAAGTTGGGAGTAGCCAGCAACTGAATTTGGCAGCCTTTTCAGCTAATGGCAAAGGCATCGTGCAAAATCGCAGGGGAACGGGGCACCTCATGAGATATCTCACTGTTTCCTGTCACCAGAGCACTACTGCAGGAAAAGTTTTGAACTAAAAAAAAAAGTACTTACACAAGAAGAAGAAACCAAACCAGCAAAAAAAGCAGACATCCCAACCTGAATTGCACTACCCAAGGCTTCCAGATTAACTGGTTGCCACTTGCTTTCTGTCATGCCCTTCTAGAAAGGTAGGGGAGATTATTCAGCTCCTCAGATCAAATCCTGCCTGTGAGATTGAGGCCCTTGTGAACACCAGTGCCTCACTCACCACCACAACAGGACTGGAATAATTTCAAGAGGGTAATAAAAACTTCATTCCTTGCTGCCAGCTGGACAGCCAGCAGCTCACCCCACCACAGGGCTTTCACGCTGCCTTGATACTCACCCACTGAGGGACTCAAAAGCCTTCTAAAAATATCATACAGAGGTCAAGCCCACAGACATTTACCACCAATACCGAATATTGCAAAATACGTCTGCTGCCCCATCTATTGCTTACATCAGTGCAGCGAGTGATGGCTCTGTATCCCACCCTTGCCCAGGCAATGCCATCAATCCCTGCTTGCTTGGGGTCTGTCTGCATGACTCACACAAGCACCAGGATCATACACACAAACTGACATACATGACTTTGGCTTCCTCTGCAGAAGCACAAGCCCTTCCCCTAAAGCTTACCCTGGACTCTGTCTTTCCAGGAGCTTCAATTATACCTAGCAATCTTCTTTAATTCGTGTGCTGCAACTAAACCCAGCACCACTTCCTGCAAGTCACTACCTGCCAAACCTCCCTCCAGCACCAGCTGCATGTGGAAGTCCCTGCAGAGCACCCATCCTGCATTTTTATAGAAGGTGCCAAGTATTTGGCAATAGCCAACTATGAATCATTTTATATTTATGATAATATTGCGAAGCTTGAAAGATTACCACTGTGTCACATTCTTGATTTAGTAACCAACCTGATTCTGTAAATGTGAACCAAGACCTGAGTTTGTTTCTAAGCTTTATTGAATGTTCCCTGGAAGGCCAAAGCACTGGTAACCAAGAGGTACAGCACAGGGCAAAAATAAAGAGAGGAGAAGCTATGAAATACAGCCCCCTGGAGCTCAATTACTTCTGACTCATCCTCTCAAACGAGTTCTTTGCCTCCATAAATCAGAAGGAACAGAAACAGTCGCACTGCTGAGAGAGGATAATTATTCTTGCACTGTGTGAGGGGAAAACACACATGCTAATAGTGACAGCTCATGAGTCTGTGCTGGTGGCGATAGGGAGGAAAACACGCTTTTAAACACAGAGGGGCCCACTGCAGCCTGCAGGACAGCCCAGTCCCATCCACATGCTCTGAGCTCAGGAGAGCCATGGTAGCCCCTCCAGTCTGCAATCCAAGAGCCTCAGGATGACACAGAGCATGGGGACCCCCACAAGAACAAACCTCCTCATTTATATTCATATGGGCTCATCCTGCTCAGTTTCACCTGCCTGGACCAGGAGGGGCTTCATTTTGGCTGCTCATCAGGGAATTAGTGGAACATCCTGAAATAAAGGGCACAATTTCAGATATCATGCATTTTTCCAGGGATTTTTCTTCAAAGCAGAGAACTTAGTAAAATCCAGGACATTTGTGGCCTTTTCTAACACATGTAGGTTTTCATTTAGGAAACACTGCTGGTCCACAAGCAGCAGCACAGAAGAGAGAACATGACTTTGCTGGTGCAGATGCCCTATTGAGCATGTAAGAGCACATTGTTAAATATCTTCCTTTGCAGTATCCCATACACATCACCAGGCCAGTGGGTTACTATAAGATATTGCAAATCTTATTTGCCTTGACTCTTTTGTCCTGGATTTACTAATTCTCATATTTAGAGAGAATTTGTCCAGCCTATAATTATCAGCTTATTTTCCTCATTATGTTTTTTTCATTACAACGATTCAGAAAAAGCCAACAGCAGGCAAACCTTTGAACAATTAAAAAAAAAATTGTTCTAGTTTACAAATTTGGCCTGACAAAGAAAGTTATATTGTACTTTTTCTCAAAGCACAGAAGTTAACTTCATTTGGGAGTATTGTAACTACAGTTCTCCCACCAGCTACCCCAGCTACTCCTTGGAAAGCTCTTTTTGCCTGGCCAAGGATAAATTTTTAGGCTTGCAGTTACCAGCAGGACCTCATGGGAGCTACTAAATGAGAAAGAGTGGAGAGTGACACATGCATTTCTAACAGACACTATTATTTTAAATTATCCAAAATTTCAAGGCCAGAAAAATGAAAGCAAACAATCAACAAAAAGTGATAGATTCAAGTCTGAATAAGGGTCATGAATCAAAAAGCAACCTGGGATCTTAAAAAGGGCTGATGTTCTGAAAAAGAGTGTCACAAAAGCACAGATCAAGTCCTCTTGCTCGCCCCTTCTCACATCACCAAAGTAATTCTGGGGGAGAGAAAGTTAACAGCAGCCAGGGGTAAATCCAAAGTCCTTAAGCCTAATGGGAGAGTAGTTGTAGTCTCAGCCTTGTACAAAGCCAAATGCACTGAGCATCCTTTCAGTCTAATGTTTAGGTGAGCAGACATACTCTGTTCATTAAAATACTCGTTCATTCTCAGGGCAGCCATATGTCCACAGCACATACAAGAATCAATGCGGATGTCTCTACCACACCCAAATGCCAACACCAGGCAGGATGTTCTAAAGAAGACCTGGCATTCACCTGGGGAGTTTTGACCCAACCCAACTCTACTTGACCCTCACTGTCAAGTAATCAGTCCATGGTAGAGAGAGCAGACCTGTACCTGGGGGAGCAGCAGCCAAAGTAGCATGCAGAGGGTGTAGCCCTGTGACACAAAACTACAGTAGCAACCTCAGAGATAGTTCATGAAATACAGACAATTATATTAGAAATAAAAAGGACTTCAAAGAAAAAAGGTTGACATGGTCTGCAGCCCTATTATTGCCAGGCACTCTGATCCCAGAAACATTTCATTCTAACAAGGTAACACTTGCCCTGAGCAAGGAGAAAGACCTCAGCTTGATGCAACAACCACAGAGATCTTCAAGATATCTGTCCAGATTGAAAATTAAATTAATTTGAAGGTTGCTCCCCCTTCCAGAGCTTCCTTTTACCTTTTTTCTTTTTATTAGCAGAGATAAAACCCAGATACTGTGCTTGGAAGTGTATCTCACATGCTTTGCTTCTTCAGTGTAAGCATGCCATGACATGGGTGGTGACAAGAAGCAAAGCCACTGAAGTGCACTGCTTCCCAGCCCCACTCTGAACAGGTTTCAACAAGGTTATTGGGGACAGAGCTCAGCATCTCCCACAACAAGCTGGGTCTGCAAGACACCCAGGTCTCCCAGGGAATGCTTGAACTGATGCCTTGAAAAGGCTACCTAAAAACAGAGGCTAGACAAGATTAAAAGAATAAAAGCAGATATTTATTTGAAGGACCTTCAAAGGTACACCTTGTGCAGTCAAAAGCCTCCAACGGGCTCCACCCAAGATGGACACTGGGTCACAGGACTTTCACACTTTTATAAGTATGGTTCATTTGCCTATCTGGGTTAATTCTCCAATTATAATTTCAAGTAGTGATGTAATTACCCCAAGTTTGCTCCCCCTGTCAGACGCTTTAGTTTACATATTTTGGGGCCTGGGACAACAGGGTGTCCTTGAAGTGCAAACCTAGAGAGGGTTTGTTATATCTAACCAGCATGAAAGAACAGTAGCTAACAGGCTGTATGAAGTTTCAGAGTTACATACTAAGAAGTACAGGATTTGAAAAATATAAAAGTTAAAACCTAAGGCATCATTCCCCCACTACATGCTCCAAGACCTACGTGCTCCATTGGGCTGAAGTTCCAGTCTCACACCAAGCCAATGGAATGGCACATGTTGCCAAATGGCACCTATGCCACGATAGCAGGACAGCCATGGGCTGAACAGCAGCATTGCAATTTCAGTACACACCAGACAGGGAACAGCATGAATTACCACCCTACTGTGGTACACAGAAATCAAATCAATCTGTCTGCAGTCATGCCCTCAACCCTTTTCTCTCCCAGGATACCTTTCTGCAGATCCACCACTCAATTAACCTTTCATTAAAGGCTTCCTAGACATTTACAGAAAGGCCACAGCACCCATGGCTAGCACTTTATTTCACATACATTGCTACAACTGCATTCCCCCTTACAAGCAAAACTTGCAGTCTTGCCCTTCACCTGATGGAGATGGACCAGCAGAAATCACTCCCTATTTACCTTCACCATCTCTCATGGGTTTTACAGACTCCTGCTGTATTTCACCTTAGCTATCTCTTTCATAGTGTAAGGAACCTTGGTTTCCTTGAAAATTCCTGGTACAAAAACAACCCAATACCTCTGATTTAATCCTGCTCTGAGCCTCTTTCCAGTTCTCTTGGTTTATTCCAGAGCCAGGAGATAAAGAGCAGGGGGCAGTGCAAACACAAGCTTACACAACTGCAGCATGTTTTCTTCCCACTGCCTTTGCTAATAACTTCCAATGTTCAATTTGTTTTTGATCTGAGCGCTGAGCCAATGCTACCACTGAGCTCTGTATTATAACCCAGAACCTCAAGCCCCCAGAGCCTGTTGGCATCTCACAGCTCATTGCCTTATGTACATGCAGAATTACTTTTATGTGCATCACTTCGCATATTCCTACCCTGAAATTCATCTGTCATTTTAGCATCCCATCATTCTGTTTCAGAATATCCTTCTGAACATCCTTGCACTTTGCCTGTCTTTACCACCCCAAATAGTTTGCTGTGCTGCCAAAACTTATTTCTTTTCTTTTTTGCTCCTTTTTCAAGTCTCTGATTCATATTTGAAAGATACAAAGTGTCAGCACGAGACTGGCAGTATTCTGCTGGTAACTTCCCTCTACCACGAAAACTCATTATTTACTTGTACTGTCTGTTCATCTTCTTTTAACCAACTATTTTTCTAAGACCCTCCCTCTCTTTTTCCACTGCTGCTTCGTTTCCTTAAACATCGTCTGTGAGGAACCTTTGAAAATTCCAAGCAGGCTTTACCAACAAAGCACTCTGTTCCACATGCTTGTTAACTCCTTCAAAGAAGCATTTTGCCCTCTCCTTCTCCGTGTGTGTTTGTAGCTATTTTCACTTGAAAGCAAATTCTGAGTTCCATGGTACACTACTGAGGGCAAAGCTTTTTTAGTTTCAGGTGTTTTAAAAATCCATGTAAAAGGAAAAATTATGTCCCAAGTGTCTCTTACCATCTCACAGACACCTCCTGGACCCATTTTCCCTTTATGTAAGGCCAAAAAAAAAAATCCTTGCCCAAACATAACTACCAAAACTAATGCAAACCTCTTATCTTGAGTCTCTTTCCTTCGCTGTCTCAGACAGTACAGGATGGCCTCAGTCTAGGTTTAATAAAGGCTTATGAATGTCTTACTGAAAATATTTGTTTGGGCGCTGACCCCTGAAAAAAATCCAATTCATCCAGTTGCTGATTCAAACAGCATTTCAGCTCCTAAATGCACAGATCCCTTTCTGCAGAGGCCTCCCATCCCTCAGTGAGCTTTTCAAACCTCTTTATCACACTCCTCTTCACAAAGCTGTAATCGATTTGCATTTGCAGGGTAGGGCTTTCCAAGTATCCCCGGAGGGAACTAAATGCCACCACTTACAGTGATTTAAGTATGTAATTTACATGGAGCACACTGGAAATCCCAACCTTCATGTTAACATTCACTTCTTCAGCCGAGCCAGTAAAGGTCCTGCTTTCAGGCACCTCCAGCAAGCTGATCTTGATGGGCAAAATAAATGCATCAAGCCAATACCACCCACACTATTCAGCACTACAGACTCCGTGCCTTCTAGTCCGGGTACTGAAGTTTCAGCTTCACAACATTCTGTGTTTCCCGGTTTTGCCTGTTTCACCCTAATAAAAGGCCCAACGGACTCAGTTCTTGGAGATGGACTGCCAGTTCTGCAAATGTCCCAAGCTGAGCTCCAGCACTCGGTAGGAAAAAGCACTTTGGGATTATTCCTGTGCCATCAGAGAACACACATCACAACAAGCTATTCAAAAAATAGAAGCACAGCAGTGGGGCTGGTGAGAGAAGGGGATGCAGGTGAGGAGCAAGGAAATCACAAGAACCTAGTGTTTACAACACAGGTCCAAGACAGAGTCCAGCAGGGAGAGGAAGAAAACCACCAGAACCTTACCACACCTAAGGGAGCTGTGGTAGCTCACCAGGGTAGCCACACAGTGAACTGACGTTTCTGCTGCTCCTACAGAAGGGCTCATGGATGCCACAGAGCACAGAAGGGGCAGATGGACGGGGAAAGGTACTTGAAGCTCTGTGTATGCCCCAAATCCCACCTTAAATGCAAATCATGTTTGAACAAATAGTTTTTAACTTGAGAAAACGTCTGTTGATAGAAAACGCTGGCCACTTAATTTCTGTTTGTTTTCCCTTACAATTATTGTACAGTCAAATCCTTCGGTAGAAATTGCCATTTTTCCCTAGAGTCACATAAAAGTATGAACCCAGAGCTCCATCCCAGAACAATTTGCAAGAAAACATTGTACTATGGGGTACACAGTAGGGACAAAATCATTTCAGAAATGTTCACAGTGCAGGGCAAGCACCTTTGTGTTAGAAACACATCTAAAGCTGACAAAGTGGAAACACAATTCTATAGCACGAACACAGAACAGCTGGGAGCAACAGCTGGAGTCAAATCTGGGAGCTGGTATCAAGTCTGGGAGCACAGCAGCATCTATACAAAGACTTTTCACACACATTCTCCAACAGGCTGACAAGGATCCAGCGTTCAGAGTTGAATACTGGCTATGTAGTATCTCCCTTTATTGCCTCGGGGAAGATAACACAGAGGAGGAAATGACGTTTCCAGTACTGACAGATTTCCTTAGCAAACTTCTATCTTTGACACTTTCACAGTTGGTGTGCTGCCACGTGCAGGATTGAGTAACTACAGTGCTCCCCCTGCTTCTCTCTTCCTTTTCCAAGCTAATTGAATAAACTCTAAAAGCAAGCATAAAAGTCTGCAATTTTAGCAAAGTTGTCCTACATGTGCCCTTCAGACTTTGCTCTCACTGAACTATTATGATAATTTGCATGTTCACATGTCCACATTCAGCCCACAGCTACACATTGTCTTCTGTGCCAGATGCTTCACAACCACCACCAGCAGAACCATGAGCGTGGCAGAAAACTCCAAGGAGAGCAAAACCTCTGTCTCTGTGTGTGTGTGCACCAGAGCTTCACCTCCACACACATTAGAAAGGAGAAGCAATGCACCTCATCACAGACTCACCTGAATATATTCCTTGAAATTCACTTCTGATGTATGACTTTTAGCACTTCATACACAACACCCCTTCTATTTTTAATACCATCACTTTCAGAAAGTTGGTCTATTTCACATGCTTTCATCAACAATTAAGCAAATGCAAAAGAAAAAGAATGGAAAAATAAAGGTAGTGTAATGTTGATACTTGATGCTGGTATTCAGCCTTAATGTCAACTTTACTAACTTCACAAGAAATGATCAGACATGGGGATCCTTCTACATCAGGAAGCAAATATCATGAAGATAGTATGCTTCAAAGAGTATACAAGCACATGTAGCTCTCAGACTGAGAGGAGGGGGCATTTACCTTGTACCAGCATCTGCCAAGTTTTAGGATCAGGATGGATAAAAGGCATCCGGAATATGGGAATTAAGTCCCAGATCAGAGCTTTATAGACCTCACTATACAGCTTCAGAAACCAATGCTACATCTCTCAGAAGTACAAAAAGCCCACTAGCCCTGCATCAATGGTAAAAGTACACCTAAACTTCCTTCCCAAAAAAGTGCTAATTCCAGCACTTCCCATGAGAAGTGATTTTTCCCAGGCTGCAAATGCAGATTACAATCAATGAAGCTGATGGCAATTGAAGGAAAGAAGGGCAGCTCATCTCCCAGCCCATGAAATTGCAGACTGCCATCAGAAGCTATTTCCTTCAATTCAGAATATTCCCTCCCTTTTTCCCATTTAACAATGGGTCCAGAAAAAGCCAGCGACATCTGTCAAACCCAGATGGCTCACTTGGAAAGTGCCTGTGCGTCTGTTTATAGGGAAAGCGGTAGAATCAACAGAGAAGGAGTGGATATTTATGTATGTTGGAAGCTGCTCATCTCTGCAATGACAACTTGAACTTGCTCCCAGCTCCACTGCAGGCGGGACCAGAGAGATGTTGCTCTGCTGAGGAACCTTGTTTGCAATAGGCCACATCTAAGAAAGATGAGATCATGTGGTTGAACTGCTCCACCCTGCATTGCCAAGGTCTCACAGCCCTCTAACCAGGAAATTACCCTTGGGAAAAGAATATCTAGAGAATTATTCTGTGACTCTGCACACAGAAGCAGCAAACTACAGGTCCTGGGCCCAGCTGTAAGTAAAATGTAATGCTGCCCTTTAAAAGAAAAGTGGGAGGAGATAAAAAAAAAAAACGTAACTCCATACTGAAAAGAGTAATTTCCAGGGGATTAAGCTATTGTGCTACTTGCTTGTGTCTATTTTAGCTGCTGCTCAAGGTGTTAACCTCACTACTCCCAGTGAAGCAATGAAAACAACTATTATGCTGGCAATGGGATTTGCAGCTGAGAAGACATGAGTGTTAAGGAAGGAGAGAGGAGTCCTGCTAGGAACAACTTCTTCCAGTCCTAGCAGCATCCCATAACCAGCAAAAGTGTATTGTGCCTTGAACATAGCGCATCAGCCTGTGTGAGCAGGCAGACACACAAAGGCACAATATATCCACCAAACCACCGGCCCCACAGAGGACACAGCATAGCTGTCACAGCAAGGAGAGCCTCTTGAAAGAAAATTGGATTGAGGACACCTGATTTTGCTCAAGAGACCTTCACTTTTACCAGTAGATACTACCAAATTAATACCACCCAAAGAAGATTAAAGCCCTTAAGAATGTCACTGTATGGCCTAAAGTTACTTTTCTTCTAACCAAAACTTGTTCAGCTTGCTGGAAGATGGGGAAGAGAATCAAAAGCTTCATGTGATTATGGTGGGACTCTGATCATGACAGTGGGGTACAGACACTGGTGTGCTGGCTGCAGACACCACACTCAGGGAAAGTGGGGGTCTGAGTTAACGAAGCTCTAACAGCTTCTCAGAAGCCCTTGTGCTGTCAGAGAGTGACACTAAGTATCCTCACACAATGCCATTGCAAAACAGGTGAATTTAGTACTTGAAAAGGGTGCCATACTGACAGAGTTCAAAAAGTGAAGCAGCTTCTACAAAGACAGAAAAATACAACAAATACCATTTCTTTTCCCCTCCATCCAACTCCCACACCACACCAGCTGTGTGCCTCCCTGGCTCTTTGCTGGTAAGAGGATACCAGAACACAAATCCTTTCTCAACTCACACTATTTGCTCCTTAAGTTAAACAGAGAGGCAGCTTTTGCCATTTTCACAAAGATCCAGTGACCCTCCACCAACATCTGTCACTCCAGGATTAGCAGCAGCCACTCAACACCAGGGACCCTCACTCAGCACAGCCAGCCCCCAGCAGGCACTGGGATCCTGCCATTCCCAGTGAATCTTCAGACTCTGCATTTTCCACCAGCACAGGCTGTCACACCAAGCCAGTGACAGACAGGCAAGGACCTTCCATTACATCTTGCCTGTTTCCTTGCTGATTACAAAAAGGGGTCACAGCAAAGACACTTCAGCAGCTTTGCTGAGTTCTGCACAACTTTGCAGCTCCCCATCAAGCTTTGAAGGCTGCTCTGACTTACTTTGGCACTGCTATTTTTGCTGCCTGTACTAGGGATTGCTAAGGGACTCTGCAAGACATTGCCGCCATAAAAAATGAATATTTCACAATATCCTCTCCCCCCTAGTTTGCCAAAGAAACAAGTCGTACTGTATTTCCAGAAATTTATCTACTTTGAAACAAGAGCATCAACCCAGCAGACCAATCACTGGAGTTAGCTATCAGGTGCCTACTCCATCCTTCCTCTTTCTCAGGACCAGGGTAAAGGATTGAGTTGCTAACAGCACAAAAAAAACATTTCAAAGTGTGTTGCAACAGAGGTTATTTATTCCAGCCCCTCTGCTTCTGCATTGAGGTACAGGAGCTGTGGCTCAGGCAGTTGCTCTGTACTTCTATCCCAGCTACAGTCACTGAGGGCAGGAGAGATCCACCATGCAAGTCCCTTGGGGGCACTCCACGAACACCAACAAGGAGCACTGCAGAGCCTCCTCTCCCAGCACCAAGTTATTCCCAGATTCCCTAGCATAAGACTCCCAAAAGCCACCAACCAACCAAACCCACAGAGTTCATATCCTAGACATTAACTACTCAGAGGTCCAAAGAGTTCAGGCCTGCAGGGTCTGGTCAAATCCAACTGAAAGAAACATTTGTTTTGTAAGTAAACTAAAGAGTCACTGTTCAGAATTACATTAAACTGAGAAGATGAGAATTCCATTAGCTAATCTAATTTAACCTGATCTGTTTGAATTTCATTATATGTGGCTGCACTGGAGACTCATTAATGAGACTCCAGTATACAGGGATCTTGACGGCTTCTAACTCAATCTCCCAACCTGATGCAGACAGCTGTAATCATGTTAATTAGCTGCAGAACCTGGGATGTACTGTACTTCAGCTGAGCTCAGGGTGAAGACAGAAAGATTAAAATGAAGCCAAATGAATGAAAAAGCACCACCCTACTTGCATACAATTTACAGGATAGGAGTAACACACCCTGTGTGTGCACAGATGTCTTCCCTTGATTCAGATGGGGGAGGACATTGCATAGGAACAAAGGGTCCCTGGGTAAAATCAGTTAATTAGCTTGAGAAATTAAAGGATGAGACTGAAGATAAAAAAAGAATTTTCTTATATTAATGACCCCCCTACAAAGTCCTGTCAGCCATTGGAAGTTACACACCAAAGCTATTTTGGAAAACAATCAGATCATTGTTAATTCTAAAATTAGCTAATTGGGGTGTTTTTCATATAGAGAAACCATTGCTCTTACATCTGTCAGCACTCCCACAGAGATCAAGAGGATGCCAGTATGAATAAGCACTGAGACAGCCTGGAGAGCAGCTTCTGGTCCTGATCCCTGCTCAGGAGAGAAGGGCCCATGCTGCTCTCTGCTTACACTGCAGGCTCACAAACCAGGCATAAGCCCTTGATCACAGCATGTGTCATCTTAGATTTTTGTGTCAAAAAGAACCTTTGAACTCCAGCACCACTGCAAAATAAGTGGTATTTGTTGCTGTGCCCATAAATGCAGTTGTATTGGAGCAGGGGAAGCACAGGCACACGGAGAGTATCCAAGCTGCCAACTCTCACACCCTGACATCTAAGGAGGGCTGGCTCAGACAGAACCATGCATGTGAGCTGCTTCAGGTGATAAGGATGAGGGTCCTCCAGCCAACAAGACAGAAAACAAGACTACACACCCCAGCAGCAACTAGTAAGACTCATCTTTGGATTCAATGCTTTTGAGGTTTTTGGCGGGTGGGGGTGGGGCAGGTTGCCAAGCTACAGAAGTTTGGAAAGAGGGTGGGATGCTACAAAACTGCCTGGACTCTCCCAAAAGACAAGTTCTAAGGCCAGAGTCAGGCCAATTTCTGCTGGAACCCTAGGTCTCCTACATCTTCTCAGGGAAGCCCACCAGGACTGCCCAGAGAGCCTCTCCAACCACACTGAGGCCCAAGGCATTAATTCAGGCCAAGTTTTCTACAGCACAGTGACACCTGAAGCACAAACAGACATCTCTGAAGGATCCAACCATCCCAGTTAGCCTCTTGGCTAGTCTGCAAATGCATTACAGAAGCTTTAATGATTTGAGACAAAACCAGAGCATTGAAATGCTTTTCCAGCTTAAGGTCTTGTACTTTACCTTCACTGCAGCCCCCATAAGCCCCAAAGGAGCCCATTCCCAATGAGCTCATCGGGAAGACACAGAGGTACAAATTACTCCAGCACACTCCTGCCTTAATTAACATCTCCTTTGGAGCCTGCAGCAGTGGAGATACAGAGCTTGAAAAGCAGTGCAGGAGCATGTTTCATTGAGAAGGAACAGGATTCAGGCAGGGAGAAGTTTTGTAACCTTCTCCTGGCCTCTCCCGACTCCCACAGCCCTACTGGCACACAGAGCAACCTGTGGGACTGAGAGAAAACTTGAGAGCAACATCTGAAGCCTTTAAGAAATACAACGTCAAGCAACTTACAAACATTAAATGCACCCAAATGGTGCAGGGAAGATCTTATTTATAGCTGGGTTTTATAGAATTATAGATGTAATTATAGAATTAATCCTGATGTCTCATGGAACAGTGGCTCCCACTTAAATAGTGAACTGTTTGTGGTTGAACCTACTCCAGGCTTTCCCGTTCTGTGCAAAAAAAAAAGTAATTTTGATTTCAGAATTGCTTTTAAATTACAAGTGCTAGCAATAAAATTAACTGTATGAATTTCAAGCATTACACTTCTCTTACAATTTCAATTATCGATTAAGCACCATGGCTGAAACATTAAGCCTTCAAATGTTAATAGTGATTATTACTTTGCTGCTATGGGGTTTAGGGGTCTTTTTTTATTGGTGTTTCCTTGGTTTGTTGGTGTTTCTCTAAATTTTTAGAGTACTGCTTATGCTGGATACTCTGGGAGCTGTAGTTCAAATGCCATCATATTCCATGTAACCTAAGAGAAAAATTGTCATCAATTCATGTAAATACAGCGAGTTTTGAAAGCAAAGAGTAGATAAAACATCATCTTTTACTGGCCTGGCTGAAATAGCTTTATAATTAGCAATGGATGGCCTTGCTGTTTTTAGCATCCTCGTTGATCAGCCAGTATTTATCAGAAGAAGCTGCACACCACTGTCTGGGGATTTCAGCAAATGAGGTGTTGGGGGTTTATTCACAGAGAAGCAAACAGATTTTACAATCAGCCTGCCATGCCAAGTATGTTGCTGGCATAATTCCACTGGATACCCTGGATTTTTTTCTAGGGAAAAGTGGCCCCATAAAAAGAGCAGATTCAATATCATCTTTGCTACCTGCAAAACACCCACGTATTTCACAGTCTGCACTGACCAAGTGAGAGCAACAGGAAAGACTTCAATTGTTCTGTAGAAAGAATGCAGCCCCATGACCTGAGGGCTGATCGAGCTGGGTACAACACTCCCTTTGCAGGGGTGCTGCAGCTGCTTGCACTCACCTCCTAACACTGCCATCATAAATGCCCGGCAGATTTCGGCTTAGACACCTGCATCTCCCTAACAAACACAGGAAACTAATCCCAGATGGGGAACAATCACGGCAGTGGTTTATCTGCCCTTTCTGTTTATCTTTCTGGAGCAGGTTTGGAGCTACGTCGGGTGGGAAAGCTGAGCTATGGATGTGCTTACTGAGAGGGTGTGCATTTGTGCCTGCCAACACACACCTATGTGAGAGGATGGACGAGGTCGGCACAGAGTTGTGTGTTTGTTTATCTGCAGCAAGCTACTCCAAGTTGGAGCCATAAGAATTTCCACAGTCTTGCTCCACTGCACACAAGTCCCATAAAGCTCTGCTTGGCAGCTGCCTTCTCTGACAAAGCTGGTCTCTGATGGTTGGCCTCCATCACTCTCTAATTTCTTGTTCTTCCTAACTAAGCTAAGCTGATAAGCTGTGCTGAATGTCACTTCTGAAGTCACTCAGCAAAATCTCACACTCTGGCAGACAATTTAAAAATTATCTCAGTGACTTAGATTCCCTTCTTCCCTTCCCTCGTGCTGCACTGAAAACATCATTTCCACAAAAATCAAGAGCCCATTTCCTCACATCCATGCACAGTGTAAGTCTAACAAATGCCAGCTTGCTCACTGACTGCAAGAGGTGCCCCACATACGCAGCAGCAGGCAACAGGACCCACACAGGCAGAGCTGTATCACATCCCTAAGGGCATACAAACAGCTGTAGCCCCAGCATAGCAAACCAGTGCCTTCCCAAGAGTTCAACAATACCCTTTTTACTCGATGTTTGTAGGGTAAGAGACCCCATGTGCACATCAGGGCTCTAATGGGTTTTTATGCATTGTAAAAATAGGTAAGGAAACTGGAGCAGCTTACAAGAGCATCCCATCTGAAGGTAAATTACAGCTTTTGGACATGAAACCCCCATGGCATAACTCTAGTCAGTCAACCCTCACAGCAGGGAGGCAGGATGTTTCACCAGCTAGACCTGAAGTCAGCACACCAGGAGATCAGCTGCTAACAAGACCAGAAAGCTTTACAACTTCCTCACAGTGATGAAGTGAGATATGACATCCCAGAAGAAGGCCGCTTACAGGCAAGGACTTGGGTGATAACACTGTAGCATGGATAAACGGCAGCACCCAGTCTCAGGCTCAGGAGAACCTGGGCTCCCTCCTGGTTTATGCTTCTCACTTGCTCCAGGAGGAAGGAATTGCAGCCCATGCCAGCACCCCCTCCTTCTACACTGTCTCTCAGGGTAGATGATTTGAGTCTAATCCATGAAACCTCATCTGTTTCTTAGTGATAAATCCAGTTTGGAAAACTAGCACTTTAGAAATTAGCAATGTCAGATCTCCAGGGTAAGCTGTAAATCCCTGAAGGGCAGCAGCACAAAACACAGTCCTGCACAGGCACATGGCAAGTATGACAAGCAGGAAACATTCCTTCAAAAGCTGACTGTTAGATCGCAAGTCAGGTCTGAACGCACATTCTCCTCTTGCCTCCTTGGATTTCATATTTTGCCTACTCCACAACTTGATCATTCATGCCCCAGCATTACAATATTTCCCTCCTCCCTAAGCATTTGGCCTTTTAGCTGGAGACAGGGGTACTCTGGTGGCTTGGGGCACACACAAGGACAAAACATTTAAATCAAATGAAGTGGAACCATTGCTCTTGCACAGTTTACAGCTGCACTGAGGAACTCACAGCTGAAGGATGGGAGAGAGGGCAAAATCACAGGTGGGTTTCAATAGAGCATCACCACCTTGCAGCCTATTCTCAAGGAGCAGGACACCCAGCCAGGACTATGAGGAAGGAGCAGAGGAAAGGCTGCAGACAAGGAACAAGCACCCAGTGTACACATTGACACTAATCCTTTTCTCTGGCCAGCCTTTAGCACTAGCAGGGATCAGATGACTGAGCTAGATGGTCTGACACGATCTTTTTCTTACTAGTGAGACCATAATTCAAGAACATTCAAGTTCTCTGAAGAGAGCAACTGACCATTTGAACACAGGTCTGGCTGGTAAATGAGCAACAAAACCAAATGAAATCATCTCAAAGAACATTAGAACTAATATGAAAGTCTAACCTATAGCTAAGCATAGCAGGGGACTTCCATTTGATTTACCTCAGGAGCATTAATGCACCAATTAGCTCTGTTTCTCTGGGGAGAAGTCATCTCATCATTTACATACTTTGTTCATATAGTAGGGAGGGGAAAAATTATGAAAACACATGTGAAATATTTGGATGTGCCCAACTACCAAAGATTTCATAATGAACATATTAGATTAGTGTTTCTTGATGCAAAGAGGATTTTGTTTTAACCAGAAGCGTAACAAGGAATTACAGCAGCTGTGCCTGTCATTATTCTGCTTAGCCTGTTAATGGAATTGGCTTGCTAGAACCAAATTGGTTCAAAAGATTAATTAAAAACAGGTGCTTCTGTGCAGCAACTTCTCCACACCACACTGAGTACTTCATATGGCCAACCACATTCACTCTTCCTTGTGACCTGCAGAAATTCCCTTTGCTCTTCTCTGGGAGCAATAAAACAGTAATAAAATTAAATTCAGAACATTGCCTGTGTGACAGAGCATGTTGCAAGGACCACTTTAAGAAAAGCTATGTCCAATGAACTAGGGAGGCTGGTGCTCGGGAGCCTTCTCCAGAGAATGGTGTTCCCTTGGGAATGTCCTCCATGTCACTGTACACCTCAAGAGGGATAGTCTTTGCATAAGACATCTCCCATGGGATTTAAAAATCTTAATCAACAATGGCTGAAGCTCATTAGCCTCAAGAAAGGAGAGAGGGTAGCTGGAAGAAGCTTTCCAACAGTAAGCAGACAAGTTTTGTATTTGGAGGGTTTGTCACCATCTCTGCTGGTCACATGCAGCTCAGACCCAAGACTCCAACCTGTGTCAGAACCATGCTGGCTAAACTTCTGCAGGCAAGGACTTTAAATACTGCTCACACAGCAAAACCCAGTCATGCCAAAAAAGGTTTGTCATTAATTGAGAAAACCAAAAATTTTGGGGCCCAAGAATGGACCAGGAAGCAAAGAGTCTTGCTAAAAATACACAAAATTTCATAAAAGGCCAGTTGAGAGTCACACAGCCAGGGATGCTTCATTCACACATGAATCTCTTTAAAGGGCAAACCAAAAATCCATGGCCTGTGAGCCTTCAAACCCTGCTCAGTCACAAGCAGTTAGAATAACAGCAGGGCCAGACTCAGCAAAGAAAGCAGGCTCCAGCTCAATATTTTGTCGTGTCCTCTCTCATTTCAAATCCTAGAGGAGCAAAGTAGAAAGAAAACACATTTGAAGAGTTGTTTTAGCTTCATTTCTAGTTTGGGTCACAAGTTCCTGTTCTATCAAACAGTTATTAGGTTACCTCACAGCTAATTCCTATGCTTATTCCTGCTTTGCTTTGTTTTGTTTCAATCTCTTTGTGGATTGATATAAAATCCTGAGCAACAGCAGTGTTTGGAGGGGATGGAGAAGTGGACAACAGTTGCTAAACCCAAATGCTATTACGTGCCTAAAAACCACCCCACAAACCATAAGCCAAATGCAACAGTTCCTGAAGTGACCCAGTGGTTTGGTTTTCTCCATGGGTCAGTAGGACAGGACCTGCCATCACAGAGGGAAAGGCTAAGGGACAACAGTGCCCTGGGTTCACTTCCCTTCCATTGCCAGTATGGAAATATAAAATCTACAGTACTACCAAATCACTTTTTCTCTTCTTTTCTAAGAGGTAACTCTAAAACCACAAAAATATGGTGCTTTACTTTTACTTTACACCAGCAGCTGGGAATCAACAGATAATTGACTTTGCAAAATAGGCCAAACAACAAAGCACCTACAGACTGGAAGACCCTACTAAACTCCTCTCCCCAGTGTTACCTGGGCCCCCGGGTGTGAGCTGAGTGAGGCTGCCCAGCACCAAGACAGAGTGGTAACACTGGGGAGCAACACAACCCTGGCAGCCCCCACCTCTGCACCTCAGCCTGCTTACATGTGTCTCATGTCCTGCAGGGTTACCTTTCCCCAAAGCAATTACATCCCACTGATACAAATCTCACCAGTTCCACAACCCTGGTGGGATGCAAAATTAACCCTCCCTTTGGCAGCTGCCCCAGGTGCAGGAAGCCATCCTTCACGGCCAAGCTTCAGGCCTGAAGTTTAAACAGCAGCTGCTGCGGCTGCTGGCGATTCTCATTTCAACAGGGAGGTGAGAAATACTGCCACAGTCACCCACCTGCCACCCTGGGGCCAAGGAAGCAAGAGACCCTGGTTAAGGCAGGCAGCAGGATCCTCACAGCTCCTAATGACAGACAGACACACTTCCACGGCCAGGCTGCAGTCCAGCTCCAGTGCTGACAGAGCCTGCAAGATGTTCAAACCAATCAATCCTCTTGGGTTTGCTAATGTGTTGTCATCAAATTTGACTGCAAGGCCATAGGAATACCTTTTTCCCAGTAGAGCCTTCATGCTATGGTGATTTTCCCCCAATAGAGGTTTCTTTACCAGAGTGAGCACAATGCACAAGGCTCTGGATTTGCCCAAATTACCTTGCTGAAGGAGTACTGCTGCAAGAAAGCTACATCTCATCTCTCCAGAGAGGCGCTGCAGATATGGTGCAATGGCCACATTAAGCCAATTTGCCTTTTGAACTGCACAGTCTGGGAGGGGAATTTTGAACACTTTTGTACAACAAACCTTGTCCTTAATAAGCCTCTATCAGTGGGCTGCATTAATCAGACCCAGTCTGCAAAACACCTTAGAGTGTAACATCAAGGAAGTATGGGTTGCCTGTGTGAGAGGGAGTCTCCTTGCTTAGAAATCTGTAAGAGAAACTAGCTGACTATTATAAAAATATGGTCTAAACTGAAAGCAAAAATACAGCTTTAAAGAGCAGGATCTGTGCATGGGGCAGATGGGACTTCCACAACTCTAGAAGGAGCCAGGGTAAAGACAGAGTAACAAGCTATTTACTTCTAGCCATATTCTAAGCACATTCTGTGAAGAAATCCCACAAATTCAGCCCTGGCAGTAGAGAACACACAAAACCACCACCAACCAGCACTCACACAGTGCCTGTACCTCAGTTTCTACAATGCTTAGTCCCATTAATCCAACAACCTCCTGCAGCCTATTCTAAGGAGGAGCAGGATCTTCCCCCTAAAGAGACTGCACAAATCTTGCATGGCTTCCACTTTACCTTTAAAACCAGTCTTACAAACCCTGGGAGCATAAAGAGAGGAAATAAATACTACCCAGGAATGTCACAGTTGTGCTGGGAATATATATTTGCTCCTGCTCCACAGGGAACACAGAGGTCAAGTTCAAAAAAAAATTGATACTAACAAATATCAGTAGGAGATCAGAGGGTTTCTCTGGTCAGGGACAGAGCACTGTAACTAAGTACATTTCATAGTCTACCAAGCAGCAAAACACGAGGATGCTTGTAGTAGGATCTGTGTGGCTGAGAAAGAGATCCTGAAAAACACTGAAGTTTAATGAAATGAAACTACATTTCAAAACCCACCCAATTCGTCTTGCATGACCACGTGGCTCCCTTCCTGGGTGGGTACGCTCACTGTGTGCATGTATGTGATGTGTGTCCGTCTCCTGCCCTGTTTGGGAATCTCTGTTGTTTTGCAGATCCTTGAGTAAGATACTTATTAACGGTCCACGTTCCCCTTCCTTCCTGCCATTAGCAATCCACACATGATGGCAGGAAGATAGGTCTCATTGCTCTCAGGATCCCATCTCCAGGCTACCAAGTTCCTCTGTCCTTCCAAAACCAAACTGATTCATTTGCAAACAAAATAAAAATTGTATTAAACATCTGAAAACAATATCCCAAGGGAGAGTTTTTACAAATAAGCTCAAGTTCACACTAAATGTTTACTACCCAGCAGCAGAGGAGCAGTTCACACACAACCAGGTCAATGTTAGTGATTTTATTCACTTCTTTCATTCAGTCATTTCTTTATGAAAGGCAGAGTTGCTAACTACATTCATGTCAGTACTGAAAGCTCACATTCTATTACTCTCCTCAAAACCATTCTAGCAGAGAACTCCTGCTGCAAAATACAGTAGGATAAAAGAATAAATTAAATGCTGCACTAGCAGTAGTTACTTTATGCCACATTTTTCCTTTCATTTCTTTTTTTCTATAGTCCAGTCGCTCCATCCTTTTCTCTCTTCCTGCTCCACATCTTCACAGCTAAAACAGGAAATATCTATTGAGTGCACTCCTTAAAATGCAATCACTGATTTCCCTGATCTTTTCCTACACAGGGTAGAACCATGTTTTCCAGATAATTAGATACACTTACACAGTGACTGGAAGGTATTGGGAATACTTTTTTTAACTAAAAGAATAAACCCAAACTATCCCCTTTTCATGCAAGATGACAGTTTTCAGCTTAAAGTTTCTTTCCCCCCACCAGTTAGAACATCTTGGCCCAATATTCTGAGGAAACTCACTTGTGGGGCTTTTTGTGGCAAAATGATGCTGTTGGTTTTCTAGGGGTTTTTGGCTAAACAAAACAGCAACAAAAAAATTCAGGCAGTTAAATATTCAAAACATGGGAAAAGTTTCAATTAAAGGAGTTAGGTAACACCCATATGTTTCATACTAACATTCAGCAGGCTCTGCACTCACTGTTGGAGGTTTCTAATCCCCTTCCCACTCTCCTCACCTATTTTTCTCTGGGCTGAACCTGCTGTAGGGGGTTTTCCCCTAAATGCTCAGAATATCTTACAGCACCACCCTCACACCCGCAGCCCCCCTGCTTTTTCCATGTTTATCGCATTTTCATGCTGTTTTCATCATTTAAGTGCAGTTTTGACTTGCATATAGGTGGCTACATACACCACACATAGGTACATACAGCACATGGCACACGCTCCTCTCATGCCCCACCATCTCTGCTCTGCTTCCTTCCTCTGCCTTGATAGTGGTTGGCAACACAGTTGTGATCCTGCTCTACAAAAACACTCCCTGGTGCTAGAGGGAGGGCTGAGAATGTTATAAATACCCTTTTTTCTCTCCTTCATTAACTTCTCTGCAAGTACTTCTCTTTCAACAACATCAAAATAATCAAAATCACTTTTGAAATTTTTTCACTCATTAAAAATCTAAATGCATTTTTAAGGGTGAGCAGAGCATGCCAAATTAGATTTGGAACAAATGAACAAAATTTGCTGTTTTGAATTCACTTATTCTTTGCTATAGCATTTCCAGAAGCAAAATCTATTTTTAGGTGCAAATAGTTTTATCTGCTCCACCTAACACCCAGACAAACATCTGGGCTGTCCCTTAAGATGGTTTTTTTTTTTTTTTTCCCCCGCTTGACTTCTACAGATTGAGAAAGATTGTGTCACAGTCACTTTTGCCTTCAGTGTCTTTCAGGGTACCTTCCCTCTCTCACTCCCAAAGGCTTTCAGTAGCCTCGTATCTGCTGGTTCATTGGTTCAACTCTTCCTTGCTTAGCTTTCCTCAGCTATTCTACAAGATGTCAGCTTCACTTCAGCCACCCAGCCTGGCCCACATTTCCAACACTTTCTTGAAATATGTCAACCAAAGGCTGCCCTGTCTCTTCTGACATGCTGCTTTGACATGTGGAACTTACCAGTCTCCAGACAGCTGGATTTTATAATCAGCTGTTTTAAGATGGCCCCAGTTTCCACCAGTAACTCCATCCTAGAAAAGGTGGTTTGGGCACGTCCACCACATCCCTCTACAAATAAGCACACAAAGAAGCTATTTTGGAGGGGTTTTAAAGCCAGTCGCTTCCCTTTATGTCCACAAATCCCCTCTTTTTGATGCTCTTGAAGTCCTGCTGGCTCCCACCTCACCACCTGATTTGAGTTCCTATTCCTTAGCCATGGATGCACCTCAGAACGCCCTGCACATTGGGTTTCTCCTTGGCCACTTTCCTCTTTTGTTGCCTCTTGGGCCAACGACTTTGCTCAGCTCATTAAGCCCAAGTGCCACTCTCCCACTGCTTTTGCAGGCATGACAGAGCTGCAAAGAGAGATAATAGGACACAATAAAAATTCAGGGCTGCTCCAGGCTGAAAGAACAGGCTGATGACAGGTGAAAAAAAGAGCCTAGAAGCTCTTTGTAAGGTTGATCCCTTGAAGGTTTGATGTCCCTTAAAAAGGAATCTCCATCACACATCTGCCAGCAGAGGCAACACCTGGGTCCCCAGGGCCCAACGCTGATTTCTGAAGTCCCTTAAAGAAAAAGATCAGAAGCAGAGATAGTAAACTGTGAGCAATCTCCTTTTTGGGGGCTCATGGGATCAGCCTTGGGTACCAAGGCATGAACAGCCCCACAAGTCCCTGTGGGTTTCTCTTTATTTGTGGGCTTTCACTGAGTGGCAGGTTTGCACATGGCACCTCAGCTCATTGAGGGAGCACTCCCATTAAGAAGGATGCAAACAGAGCATGAAACGATCATTAGAGGCTGTTAGTGTTTTCCTTATGTGAACTGAGCTAGAAACAGAGCAGGAAAAAAAATAGAAAATTAAAAGCTTGCATGGTCACAAATGGTGCCTCCCCTGCTCATCTTCTGCTACCCAGACTTTTGGGGACATTAATACCAGGGGGAGGAAGAAGAGAGATGCTCCTTGTCTTTGCCTTTGTTGCTGTCACTGCAGAGTCCATGCAATGCCAGAGGGTCGGAGGGAAAGGATGCTACAAGCCTGCTCTGGCTGCTCTCCCATCTGGTCCTCTATTCTAGCACTCAAAACTAGAGAAATTTGTGTTAACACAGGATCTTTACTCCCTTAAATGACAAGATTCCTTGCTGGAGATCAACGAGCAGCCTTTGGGGCATGGGACCTGGATGCTTTTTGGAAGATTACATCATTACAGATCACTGCCTCCAGTCTGAGGTCAAGAACAAAAAAAAGCAAAGCATTTCTATGTCGCAGTTTCAGAGACAGACGAGCGACAAGACTCACTGTGTTCATGCACAACAGCCAACTTTTATTGAGTCTTCTTCCCCTTCTATAGATCTGAAGGTCCGCACAGTCAATCCCTATGGGCTGAACCAGTGGCCACCCGGCCAACCAGCCAACAGCTGCTTGCGTCCCCAGCGGCCTGGGCCTGCTCTCCAACAGTCCACACTGGTCAGATTACATAACCTACTGGTCAGGGTACTTATGTAATTTCAGTTATGTCTCCATTATTTCAGTTATAAAAGAGAGAGTTATAAAATGGGATTAATTGTTATTGTGAGGCCTTCAGGCCAGCTGCTGACCACCACAATAATTTCCCCCTTTTTGTTTTTAAATATAAAAGCAGCATCTGTCATCCTGTCTCCAGGGTCCTCGGAGACAGGGTGACAAACATGGCTCAGCGGGCCTAGGGCCTTTCAGCCAGAGATGTATCCCGTTGTATCGTTGGCGATGTAAGAATCACATCCAAAAGCTGTCAAATGGGATTACCAGTGATACAAATTCTCAAAGTGGCATGCAGCAGGCTTATTAACTTAAAAGTTACAATATAACAACTGTATGAACAAGAAACTTCAGAAACAGGAAAGGCAGAGCTCCAACACCTTGATGGAAGGCTTTTGCCTGCGCAGGTGTGTCTGGTTGTGGGGCTGTCCAGGCAGGGCTGTCAGCAGTGTAGCGACAGTGACGATATCGCAGTATTCCGAGGGGGGACGATGGCTCTGGGTCTCTCTCACGTCCTTTTTTGGTATACATCTTGGGGAAAGCTCCAGCTCTGGTAATAGCAGCATGTCTGCTGCTGTGGCAGCGGCAACATTAGGACTTCCTAGTCCACCGCTATTTCCAGGCATGACGCTTAAGTGGAGATTGGGTGCCTCCTGATAGCGTGTCTGTCTCAGGCAAGCATTTTTGTGATGGCTGTGCAGGCGCATTCGATGTAGCTACAGGACGCTCGGTTTACACAGAAACTTCGTGGCCAGCACTGCCAGGCATGGTCACAGAATGCGTGCTAGTAGCGGCTTGGCAGTGGCCAGAGACTTGGCAGCAGCTGGACATGGTCCTGCAGTGACCAGCGTTAAGCGCTGCTCTGCAGCTGTCGGAGGCAGGGCACGGAGGGGCTGGAGGACACTTGTTTAACGCAGCGCGGCCGCGCGGGGCGGCTCCCCCGTTTGGTTCGGTGGCAGCGCTTTCCGCCGACCGTACGTCCCGGCACGGGCGGGCGGTGCAGCCCTGCTCGGGTGCGGAACGCTCCCTGGAGACAACGTCCTGGCACGGGCGGGCGGCGCAGCCCTGCTCGGCCGAGGTGCTCTCCTGTGCGCCCGGTGCAGCGTCCACGCCTCCCGCTGCCTCTCCCGGTGCCCTCTTCTCCTCGCTGCCAGCCTCACTGGGCGCAGCGCGCGCAGTGGTCCCAGCATCGTCCTTGCATTATTCTCAGTTTTTAATTGTTTTAGCAAGTCCGCTATAAGCCTCCAAGGCTTTATCACATTAATGGCTGTCTCATCTCCTATGGAGGCCACTTCGATTACGATTTTGCCAGCCCGCTTCCACTTTTCCAAGTCCAGGGCAGTCCCCACGGAGACGTCTAGTCTGTGGCTCTTACACCATGTGATTAAGGCTGTTAAAGCCTGTTTGTCATATTTTATCCCTTTTTTTGTTAAAAAGGAAGTCCAAACTTGTAGTACGGGGTCTTCCGGTGCTGAAACCCATGCACCCATGCTGGCAACGTCTCCCGCTCTTTGCAGCTCGAAGGCTGCGGGCAGCTCGCCCCGCTGCCCCCTCTGTCTCCCCGCTATACCTGCAGCAGCTGTTGTATCACGACCAGGAGTCACCAATCGTCACAGTTTCAGAGACAGACGAGCGACAAGATTCACTGGGTTCACGCACAACAGCCCCTTTTATTGAGTCTTCTTCCCCTTCTATAGATCTGAAGGTCCGCACGGTCGATCCCTATGGGCTGAACCAGTGGCCACCCGGCCAACCAGCCAACAGCTGCTTGCGTCCCCAGCGGCCTGGGCCTGCTCTCCAACATTTCTAGGCAAAAGTCAGTATGCAGAATGACTGACTTAATAATGACCACCTGAGCAAGTTATTATTTATGGAGGACAGCAAGCAAGCCAGTGTCATTCTCTGCCAGGCTGTGGGCACACAGTCACCCAAGGAAGGGATGGCAGCAGTGGGGCAGAGCCATGGGGTTGAGACACCAGGGATGGAGCTTATTGTAAACACAAGGCACAGCCCAACACAGCTGAGCTCTGCTCTGGGACAAGGATCAGAGGCAGAGATGGTAAACCCTGAGCAAACTCCTTTTAGGGGCTAAGGGGAACATGAGATGGGATTTCCTGAACTCCCTCAGGGCTTGTCTTTATATAAAAGCTCTTTGAGTTTAATTACAATCAGTTACATTAGCTACATCAGTCGATTTAATTAAATTGCAAGGACACTCGTAAGTTGATTTAACTCTGTCTCAAATGGATTTAGCCAAAGTTGGCAAGAAACTAAATCAACATAAACCAAGATTAAATCAACTGAAGAGCATCCACACAGGATTTTGCAGCAATTTAGCAGAAACCAATTGGAAGACCCATTTTAAATGAAGCAGGGTAACTCAGGCACAGAGAAAGATGAACTTCTGGGATGAAAGCAAAGCGTCTAGCACTCCAGCAGCCCTATCTAACAGACTTGAGCTGTGAGGAAAAAAAAAAAACCAAAAACCTCCTTTTGCTCCACATCTTGGAGTTAGCATGTTATTTTAATCCACATATTATTTACTTAATTCATGATCTTCAGACTTGTTTGCCCAACAGCACTCAGCAAGCAGCTGCAATTTCTGGGCCAGGCACACAGGCTGGAGGCCCCAGATCATCCCCCATACAGCAGAGGGCTGAATGGGGAGAGCACTGGTATTTGTTAAGACAACTAAAAAGGCTGTGAATTTGTGAGCATAAAACCCTCTACTTCAAATTAATTCCCAGCTCTGAACACACATTTTTGTCTAATTGGAAGCTTTTAACACTGAAATTTTCAGTACTAAAGAGGTCACACACAGGTGACAAATAACAAGACAGGCCTGTTGCAGGCAAGTTGCACAGCACTGCTCAGTCCTGCAGCAGTGGCTCCAGGAGATGCAGTGAACTCTGCACATCTTCAGTGTGCACTTGAAACATCTTATTCTGTACCAAGAATAGAGTGATAGGAGGGTAGAAATGCAGTTTTATACATGGAAAGACCAAGCGGCCACTGAAGCACTCTGTTCCATGCAGGCAGGACCAGGTGAGTTACCCTACTCCTGGCAGAAGTCATCCCAGAAATACCCAGAAAGAGCAAAGCCCAGCAAGGATTCATAAACATATCCATTTTGATTAAATTGCTTCTTTTCAGCTCCAGGTTTGCCAGGACTGGGCCCTCCCAGACAATACCAACATCTTGCTTGCACTGCACTGGGTTATTTTTTTCACAGCTGCATTTAAACTTGCCATCACAAACCAAGCACTTCTTCTGTGAGACCAGAATGGTCCTAACTGCTTTCCCAGCAAACCAAGTGATTTATGATCAGCTTAGTGACAACTTTTTATACTGCTGTAGAACTAGGATTACAGTTCAGTGACTAGCAGGAGTTAAAGTAGAGTAAAGCTGCCATAGTGTCCTTAGTGCTTTGATGACTATTGTAGCAGAGTCATACTCTGAGAAATGGTGAGCCTGCCATAAAGTTTCAAGATCATCTTTTATTTCAGTGAGGAGACATTTCCAAGCCCAAGCTCTGTAGAAGAGAAGAAAGAGAACACCTACAGGCCAAGAACAGCAGTTTAGGAAAGAATGAGTTTCCACACCACCTCAAACTACTCCAGCCAAAACCTGCCCCCAGATCATAAAAACAGCAAAACCTCCTTGCACAAAAATCCCAGAAGCTGCAAAGCTTCTGGGTCTAAAGGGGGGGTTTCTTATCCCTGCAAGGAAGGCCATATGGTCTATTAAACCATCAGAAATCAGGTCCTGTTACAGCTCTGCAACTTGGACAAATCTCTCCAGCTCCCCACATCCTACCTATAAGATGCATCCCACAGCTTTGAAAAATTTGTTGGCAAAAGGACACAGCAGAAATACAGGGAAGCAAGCAATGTTAGAAATTACACTTAGCATAATGGGCAGATTCAATTCAGTTTAAACATAATGAATGCCTAAATTTTAGTATTTACATGCACATATTTACATTAGAAGTCATGTTTCCATATTTACTTTTCTGTGAGTTTTTTAAATTCATAATTTAAAGTAAAACTAGTACCTGGAAAATCTGAAATGAATTTGCCATAAAAATGTTATTTCTGTCTCTTCCCACACTATGTAAGAGCAGGTGTGCAGAAAGACAGCAGCAATGATGCACTTTTTAGCCACACACAGCACAGCTCTTTTGTCAGTCCAAATGCTCAGTAGTGAGAAACCTGCCACTCCTAGGAAGTTACTCTCATCATGTTTGGTTTGCAGCACACTTTACTTATCCTGATGTCCTTTCCTCTCCTAGAAGGAAATTCATTTAAGTCCATGAAGAAAAAAATCCTACCTAAGTAGGGAAAACAAAGAGCACAGAGGTTGCTTTCTGCCAGTGGGTGATCTAAGGGATGTACAAGACATGGGCCCAGGCATAGATCAGCTAATGGATTGAACATTGTTGTGAACCTCTCAGCCACAGTGGTCAGGCTTGACCTGCTGTCACATGTCTATCACCTGAAGCCATTTCACTGATTTTCATGGAAGACTTACCAGGCTCTGAAGGATGAAAGCCTTTATGCCTTTCATGCTGCTGATGGACAAAGCCATCCAGGCCTTCTTCCCTATTTGGAGCAAAAAGCTCTATCCTTCCTTCCTCATTACAGATATGATTAAGAGGGGAAAGGCAAAGATGACACTGTGCACAGAAATGCTCTGTTGCCATATATAGCAATGCCATTTCTTAGCATCCATGTTACTGCAAACAGCTCACCCCCAAAACAGCAGGGGATGATGCACTGCACTGAACAGGCTGGTGGCAGCTCTGTGTAGTGTCACATCTCAGCTTGTAGGCATCAGGAACTGAAACAAGGGACTAAAAATAGCATGACTGAACACTCCCATTTGGTCTTCCCTAGACTGGCCATTGTGGTCCACATTTATTGATATATTTTCTTATTTATCTCCTTTTTGAGGTAGGTTCCCAGTTGTTTCTTTCTTTCACATCAGAAAAGCTTGTGCATGTAATTAATTCTTCCATCCTCTGAATACTCACTAATTCTGAAATACATTTTCTGGTATGGAGTGACCATCACCCACTGGTCCAAGTAAGAGGCTCAACAAATGAACACAATATGTATCTTGACATAAATAGATTAGCTATTTCAGATACCACCTACCATGGCTTGCTGTGGAAGCCTGAGCCAGTAAAGCAAATCCCTCAGGAAATTCTGGCAAGCCACAACCAGAGGACCAGGCTGCTGCAATTCACAGCAATTTCATTCCTGCAGCATCCCCCAGGGGTCGTGCTCACAGTCACAGCAAAGCCACCCAACAGAACAATAGGGGCAGCCAGCACATGACCCAGGCATCTCCAGCATCCTTTTCTGTATGGGCCTCGTGCCTGGCACCTTCCCAAAGGGCTTTATTTTTTCATGCCCTCCTTGTGCAGTCAAGCATTAAACATCAAACAGCAGCCTTCCTACCTCTTTCCCTAGGGGCTTATTTCATTGTTTAAATGATCCTCCAGCACAAAATGCAAGGAGCTGTCAGCAGCATAGCTAATACAGTCATCACCCAAAAGCCAGCAGCCCTGTTCTGTGTAGATATTTGTATGTTATTAAGTAATCTTAGACAGGATGTGAAGGTGGCAAGGGACTGAGATTTGCACAAAAAAACTCCACCATACACCCAAAAAACCTGAAAAGAGGGAAATGATTAACAGTCATGAAACCCCCAAAAGAACAGCAAGGAATAGTTTGCTGCAGTCTTCTGCAGGAGGTACCAAACAGCAATGAAAAAATGCTTCCATGCCATACTAAGGATGGGAAGCACCACCACTGACTGTCCCTTCAAGGCTGCTGCCCCTTCAGCAAGGTTGGTTACTGGGTTATTTATCCTGGAACATTTGGCTTGCACTTACCTCAACAGCTAATCTTGGCTGCAAAGTGAATGCTCTGCTAGCAAGTTGCATCCCAGTCTTGCTTCCTCCAATTCCAATGAGGTTTTTCTGCTGTTGGCTCAGAGCAACAGCAAATCTCAACCACAAGTCCCAAGGCATCCCTTCCTCCCACGTTAATCCCTTCAGAAGGGATTCAGTAGCACAGGACTGAAGGACAATCCCTTAATAAATGCCAGGCATCAACATATGCACCAAGCAGGGCAAGCCAGCCCTGGGGCTGGGTACAAGCACTGGAACTCACATGCCAAAGCCCAGGCCCCGGGCACTGTCCCCCAGTCCCACCCACCACCCATGCAGAGTTGGGCACCTCCACCAGTGAGCTTAGAAACGCTGGTTTCTACTTGTAACCTACTTGAAACCACACTTCCTAGGATTTAGGAGCAACACTTACTAGGCAACAGATCCAGCCCCACAGCATCCTGGGCTGTGATGGGGGCATCCATGAGGAGGGACACCATGAGCTTTGTTAGAGCCAGCACAGCAGCAAACATTACAGTCCTCCTGCTACTGACCATGCAGGAGCAGACGGGTGCATGACAGAGCTTGTTTCTCCTCATGGATAGGTCCATTTTCAGATATACTTCCCTGAAGAGATACTAATACAGACAAACCCACTACACTTACAGAAACTCCGTATACTACCAAGAGAAAAAAATGGTCCCCATCTACCTCCCAGCTAATCCCATGCAACAAACTCCTGAACTCTCTAACCTTCTCCTTTCACACACAGACTTCCCTGGGGCATAAAGACAACAGAAATTTGTTCACTCTTCATTTTAAGGTGGATTAAAGCTATGGGTTACAAGCTAAAAAGCAAAAACAAAAAAAAAAAAAAATGAAACCACAGCCCAAACTCTGCTACTTTTCAGTGCTTGGTCACAGATTTCCAACATAAGATGGAGAGATCACACTGTGATTGCACACAGTGTTTTAGGATCAGTCCCTGACTCAGCCAGGCACTGCCTGGGATAAGCATCCAACTAAAGGCTCCCAAAAGCCAGCACTTCTTGAGAGAGAAGAGGCTCTTCAGCCACAATGTGCTCAGCAAAGGGAATGTACTATGAGACATACTAGCTTGTGGATACCTGGCTAAATACCAAGCAACCTGGACTTGAAAATCCTCCCTGATATCTTGTTCCCCTAATCAGCTTTTATTAGAAAGGAAAAGCCAAGCTCAGCTTTCAGGAGAGGACAGAGGCGACAAGGAAGGGGAATACATGACAGAGGTGGCTGTTTACTGGGCATCCCTTCTGATCTCCTGCTGACAAGAGGAGCTGTATGGTAGCATTTAATACCATATACCAGTGCAGAGGGACTGGTTCTGGTTTGTGGGCACATTTCTTCCTTAGGCAAGGTCCTCCTCCCCTCACCACAGCTTGCCTGTCCTTCTCATTTAATAGCAGAGATACATTCATAGGTCAGGGGGAGCCTAGCAAAGCACAGGGACATTTGTGAATGAAGAGCAACAGGAAAGGATGACAAGGACTGGAGCCACCTCTAGACAGACTCCTTTTCCCAGTCAGCCAATACAGACTTTGATCAATCCATTTATTACAAACCAACTGAATACAATACTGGAATGACCTAAAGCAAAGCTCCTTGGTGCAGTGTCATCCTGCCTACATCCACTACAGTGGGAATTATGCCTGGGAGATGCACTGTATGCTTCCCCTAAGCAAATATAGAACATTGACATGTGCTAGATCTGTACAGCCACAGTGTCATTTACAGCTTCCACTAGGTGCTAAACAGTGGGGACTCCCTAACCCAAACTCATAAACATGACTGTAAGGAAAGTTGTTAAACAAAAAAGGTTAAAATACAAGATGGGACCAAGAATAAACTTTCTTGTCCCAGACAGTGAGCTGTTTTCCCAGCCTCCTCAAGAAGAGCCATCCATGTGCCCTTGGACAGGGCTGCCTCTTCTTCTGTTCAGGAGACTCAGATCAATACCCAGGAATAGCACTGATCAATTTTTAAGAGGAATAACAGCCATCTCACTCCTTCACCAAACAGCTGCACACACATTATTTCCAGTTGCTGCCAAACCCCTAAAAGATTCACTAGGGACCACACTAATCAATTTTTATTTCTATTAAACTGATGCCTGCAGCATGCTGGAAGACACGTGGGCAGAAGGGACCATCCTAAATTAAGATCTTTAAGAGTCACCACAGCAGGGATTTACACCAAGTAGCTGGTCTTTTGAATAGGCCAGCAAAGATGAAAGAGGCAATCTGCCAGTCAGGCAAGGCACTGCTCCAACTTGGGACACCAAATCTTTCCATCATTCCTTTCTCCCTGACCTCAGCCACCATCACAGGCCTTCTGCTTTGAAAGTGAGATCTCTGAGGACTTGATAAGATAAGGTAAGGTTAAGATTTAATGGACTGACTGGCATATCTGAATCACTAATCACAGCCTTCACTGAAGAACAACTCAAATTTCACTTTTATCCAGAACTCTAGTTCCAGTCCCTCCTGTCTTAAAGTCAGCAAAGAGGATTCCTGGTGGGGACACCCAACCTCTCTGGATGTCTTCACCTGCCTCACCTAAAACACATTAGTCTTACAGAGAGCTTGGGCCTGTTTGTTCCACCCATCACTTCCTACCAACCACACCTGGCTGGAGCTCTGGACTTGGCAATGAGGGTGCCTCCACCTCAGGTGGTCACCCCAGCTCCCCTTTGCAGCCAAAGCAGGAAGCAGCCCCTGCAGACATGCTCCCCATGGATATGCCAGGTATCTGGATGGGGCAAAGGAAATAAACCACTGGCTTCCCTTCCACAATGAGGAAGGGGAACAGACAGGCAAAGTTAGGCAAACAAATCCCATCCAACAGCATCTTCACATGCAGCTTGCCAACAAGGAGAGCCTCCAACCATCTGCTTAGAGTAAAGTGTTGGGGTAATATAAAAAAGGAACCCAAGAAGTAAATTATGCTGACAGCAAATGAAATCTGACAGTACTATAGCTACATGTGTGTGATGAGCTGAAAGGATGCTGCTGCATGTGACATCTCATAACCTTGCACAAAGAAAAATCCCCACTAAGATGGAAAGTACTATTGAAAGGGAAGCAGGAGACTGAGGCCCAGACAATAAGTTCAGGCTGGCTGGCTGATGATGCTCAACAGTCAGATACAAGGACGATCCTCACACATTTCCTTCTGCTTGCCTCTTACCCAAGCTGTAACTGTATTTCTTAACAGTGGTTTAAGAATTTTATAATTCTTATTTGGGTAAGGAGGCAGGGCAAGGTGGTCCATTTTGGAGGACAGAATAACTAAATCATCACTTTTATGAAGTTAAACTACCAAGCTGTAACAATATTTCTAGAAGGTATTGCCACATCTTTTCATCATGAGATAAAGCCATCAGTTTGCATTTACCTTCTTGCATTCCTCCCAGACGTGGTCTTCTACTGCTTCATTTCTTCAAGACCCAGCATTGAAACTCTAGAGAAAGCTACACAGCCTCTTCTTTCCAGTCAGTGTCCATCAGGGATTTGGGACACCAATGAAGATGACATAAGGGCTTAGCAGACAAGAAGCCATAAAAATGAAAAAACTCCCTGTTGATTTTCTAAACCCAGGGTTCCAACATCTCCCCAGCAGGGGTTCATATCAACCTTGATAATAATAGGAAGTAAATCACATTAGACACTCCAGCATCACCATGTCAAGAGCAGAAGATAGGTGAGCTTTCAAGTCCATTGTGACCTGCCAAATACCTTGAGTACGTGCACAGGCAGATCAGTGAGACCATCTGGCTGGCAACTATTTTGAGTCTCAGTGGCTCTGGACAGGCAAAGGCTTGATCCATGCAGTGTGGGCTGCTGTGCTCTGGTACTGACCTGAGAGATGACAAATGCCACTGTGATGGGTTAGATGAAACTCTGGACAGGGAGGACTGAAACACTGGAAGATGAGACCAAGGTGGTGCTGGAGTACAAAAGGGACAAAGACCCAGAGAGCTGTTTGCAACTCCATGTCAAGAGAGACACATTGCACTGCTCAGTCTCCCAGCCAATTCAAACAGCCTCAAACTGTTATTCCTCCTTTTTACACCAAAATCTTCCTACCAGACTTAAGTAGTTTGCTGCAAAAGAACTCTCATAGCAGGGAAAGTTTACTCCAACCGTTTTAACGCTTAAATCTTCTTTCATTCCTTCCCCACAACCAAAAAAGAAAGGTAAAAGAAAAAAAAAACCACACACCAACCTGAGAACTAAATGAGCTATTGCTGAGCTGCTTGAAAGGATTTATTTTGCATTTCAGAACTTATTTCAGTACTCAGGTGCTCCCCTGTTTGCTTTGCTTTTTGCAGTGCAGTGATCTGTGCTGCTGGAAACTGTATCCACTGCAGAAGCAGTACTTGGAGCAATTTGAAGGTGCTTTACTCTTCCATTTTTTCTTTTTCTTGGATGGTTTTTCTGGTGCTTTGCCTGAAACAGCCTATGCATATAGATAATCTAATATGACTGCTTCCAAAGGCTCCCTGCTGCAGGTGTTCAGGATGGAGGTAAGGGGAGTTAGGCACTCACAGAACAAAGGCATCTATCTGGCCTCACATCCCTTCACCAGATTCAACTTCTGAGTTTCTCTCTGCTCAGGAGCTCTTGCAAGTGCATTGCCCTTAAGTCCATCTGGCAATCTTTCTCCTCCAGACACATGTCTGCATTCCTCCTCCAGATGTCTTGGGATTTCCCTCCTTGCTCACTGACAATGGCATTTTGCCTAGTGCAGCTTCTGGTCCTGGCCAAGAAGATCAGCACCAGTACTTCTGCTCATCTCCTTCGCTGTGGTCACTTCCACTTCTCCAGCACTGATCCCTCTCATACAAACGTTTGCAACACTCAGGTAAGCACCCTCATTCTGGAATTCCATTGTGAGGTTTTCAGTGACAACTCCTCCTGCAGGCTAGAGAAGCTCAGAACACCTCAGCCCACGATCACGATGCCATTGGAACAGCAGCTGCATGCAGAGGGATCTGTAGTAGCAATGGCACTCCACGGTGTAGGTGGTTAAAACAGAGATACATTTATGCTTGTTGTGTCCCTTGGGATATAGATTGTGATAACAGCCATCACTGTTGGCAGAGAGAGCAGATTTCATCTGAAATCTGGCAGTACTCACACAGGTAAATGCAGTGCCCACACCAGCATTACACCACTGAGAAAAGCTGGCAGGTAACACCTATGCTGCTCACAGAAGTGTTTACCCCACTATCAGTCATTGAGAGAGGGAAGAGCAGCAGCCCCCCCAGAGGACTCAGTAGCCTGGGAAGAAGGAACAGATCTGTTCAGCTCTACATATAAATGCAAGACTACAACCTGAATAATGCAATTCTTTAGGATCTAAAATACTTACACCAGAAGACTTTGCTAAAAGTTCCTTGTTCCATACCATAGAGATTTGTATTCCAGGAGGTTTAGAGACATGGAAACCATGTCCACAGAGGAGCCCCAGGCAAGCTCTCACCCTCCCCTCCAGGAGCATTGCTTCCCCTGCCCTGCTTCAGCTCCACACATACCACAAGCTCTCTAAACTAATTTGAGAGCCTGTAACAATCAGACACTGAAAATTAAAGAGAAAAGGAGTTTTACTAACATTGGGAAGAGCTGGTAAAGCAGACACTCCTAGCTTATTACATGAGCTTCTTTTCGCAGCCAGAATAATCCTGCAGAATAGGAACTCAAGGCAAGATGGGGGAGAAAACAGGGAGGCATTTGCAGAAATACCTGGCAGATCCACACCAGCACCCTTCTCTCTTCCTACTCCTCCTGTCCACAGGGATGACCACACATTAGAGAGCTGCACTGCACTGCTTGCACCTTCCTTGGCCTCCATCTAATCAGTGCAGCCAATAAATTTGGCAGTGGTGACAGTAAGATTACTCCTACATCAGGCACAGCAAACAAGAAGACAGTCTTTCATTCAAGTTACAGCTGCTTCTGCAAACACAGATGTCTGCAGGCAAGATTTTAAAACACACATCCGCATGCAGGAGAAAAAACCCCAACCATACAAATAACCACAAACAACATCAACTCCTCCTTCAAAACATGCAACACTCGGATGCATCAGAAAACCTATCCTTGCACAGTTCAGTTACTGTCAGGGCAGGTATTTCTTCAGTACTTACAATTTTGTACCAACCACATTCAGCAATTACTCCTGGAAAAACCATGTTGGCACTTTTACAAGGAAGGTATTATTGTAAAGAACTATTTTTTCTCTTAGGAATACAAAAAGCCACACAAAATCCTTGTTTTCTATTTAGTAACAAAAAAAACCCTGAAAGCCAAATTTCTCACATCAAAATTATTTTACACATATTTTTCACATAATTTTATATATCAATATGCAGCAGAACAGTGCACACAAGTTGGGCTAGCAAGAGTTAGGATTAAATGTTTTCCTGACAAGACAAATAGCTGGGGCAAGAGGGGAAGTGGCTCATTTATATTATCACAGGCAGCACTGTGGAAATAGTAGAATTTTGTATGGCACTTAGTTTCACTTTAAAAAACAACAGTAAGAAAAACAACAGCCAAACTTAGAGGAAAACTGCTAAGTTGCTCTCACAACTGGATTTGGGGCAGCAGATATGCCCTATTTTAAAATGTGTTAAGTTTTTGAGGGGAAAAAAAAAGAAAAGAAAGAAAGAAACAAAAAACACACAAAAATCATCACCAAAAGAACCACCTACCAAAAAAAAACTCACATTAGAAAAAACCAACAAAAAAATCCAAAACAAATGAGAAAAAACAACCGAACAACAAAACCCAAAAACGCCACACATGCCAAAGCCAAATGTTTAAATTCCAGGTCCAGATGAGCACTTGGTTCCTGTGGAACTGCAAACATGGAAAATTGTTACAGAACACCCAAGAAGGGTGGCACAGAAGGCACAGATAACACAGGTCTACATTTAAACCTTTAAAGGATTTCTTCACTAGATGGCTGCATTGCCAAGCAGCGCAGAAGTGCTTTCTCCCTTCACCCCCCTTTTTTCTAAGTAGAAAAAGTTCTGATTTATACAAGGAACAAATGCAGTCCTCACATATCCTCCATATCCTGCTTTTCCTATAAAGTCATGGAAATCAGAAGATATTCCTGAGGATGTCTCAAGAGATCAAGCCCACGCTCTCCTCACCAGTGTTTTTGTAACAGCTTTCAACTTGCTGCCATCTTAAAAATGCAATGAGCACATTCTCTTTCCCTTCAGGAGGTCATTAAAATAAGGGTTGACTTTTACCAAGCCCTAAGAAGATGCCAGGGGAATCTCACTCAATCTGTTAATGGATAGTGACAATTCATCAGTACCCACGTAAGACAAGTACGATTTTCCAGCCACCATGTAACAGCTTCATCCAGTCCATGTTTCTACAGCTCATCTTCCCTAATTCTTCAAAGGAAGTTAAAGACATTAACATGAAAACCAGCTCATACTGGCTGAGAATGTTTCTGGTAATTTATAATCCCAGTTTTGCTCTTAGCAAATTGGCCAATACTTAATATACAACTTTATTTGAGCACCTCCACCGCAGAGCTTCATAAAAACACTGAAAGATAACAATCATTGAATTTTGAAAACATAAATTACAGACCTATAATGGGAGGTTTAAGTCTCCAATTCCCTTGGAGAGGAAGAGAAGCTATAAATTAGACAAAATAAAAGCTGCAGAAGGATACCTCTGTGCAAAATTTTATTTCATATACCCAGAATAAATTTCCATTTAAGACAGGGGGAGATCTATTTACTTTCCTAAAACATGGATGCTACAGAATAGATCTATCCAGAGCCTGATGTATTACTTCATATACCTTGCTGGATGGCAAGAAGACTATAACTAGAATTAGCTGTAAGGCCAAGATACAAAACACACACACACTAGAAGTTGCCCCACAGGCTTTTTCCAAGAACATGGGTAACAACTTAGCAAGACATCTTGGCAAACAAATACAAGGATCCAGATTCTTTGGGACCATTTAGCTAAATTCCATTAAAAATCTCCTTCTCTATTTATACCTGGACTGCTAAAGCCAAAGACTACAAAGCCATAACTCCATGGTCCATGTAGAAATTCGTTGCCTTGAAATACAAATAATTTTAAAGCAACTAAATAGTTCAAACTGCCAGTATGTAAAAAGAAAAAGTCATTATTTTATGGTGATCAGAGGTGTCCGAGGCACTTCAGAGAACACAAAGAAAGGCACAATCCCTGTGGACCTTACAATCCAATTAACTTAATTAACAATGTTATTCCCCTAGTTCCTGGTAACTCCTTAAATCAATGAACTAAGACTTAATAGCAAAGTACATCACTAGCAGCTTTATTGATCATATCTGCACACAACACTGACTGAACTCCCAAAGTCAAGACTTGGCACAAAACAGCGAAAATATTTCAGCACCAGACTTCCACTTTATTATCCCAAAGCCCTGTGCAGGTACCAGAGACAGGAAAGAAGTGATCAGATAGGGACTGACATTTTACTAGTGGGAGAACAAGTAACCATGGGCTCAAAGTTGACCTACAATGCAAGAAAGAAAAAAAACCCATTACGGTATTATTCAGTTTTTAAATTAAAATTTTACATTTGTTCATCACCTCTCAAAGGTGAATCCCAGAGTATTTTATAAAGGAGGCCAGACCTCAGTTCTCCACATCTCCACACCTCCTGTGACTACCTAAAGCCCAGAACATGCAAGCAGCTCCTCAGCCTGGGCAAGGGGGATCAAAGAGGGCAGGCACAAGTCTGCAAAGAAGAAATCTTGCAGGTAAATTCCCTGCAGTTTAAATCAGATATCCCCATACAAGAGGATCTCCAGTGGAAGAGGTGCTTGACACCAGCTTCAACCGCACTACCCACCACTGCCACATCTCAGCAAGGGTGTAACACTCTGTCCTTGTCTGTAAAAGTTACAGCTGGACTAATAAGGATTAGACCTAAATTTCAATTATACTCACAAGAAGTTGTTGGCTTTTTATATATAAGGTGTGCTGTTTCTTTACCCATTAAAAAAATTGAGCAAAACAGCAGCCACACACAATGTACAAAAACAACAGGCACAAGGAGACCCCCTTAATCCCCTTTTACCAGCTCTTGTCCAGGATGATCTATTACCAGCTCCTAATGGCACTGAGGAGGTTGTTCATTTTTTAATAGGTCAGTGACTCATCCTTTTAACTCACTTCCCTCCGATAAAAATCAATGAGCTCCTGAAACAGCATTATCCTGGATGATTGGTGTTTTAACATCTCACTTGCAGGCAAAGTAGAGGTCCCTTCCAATGCTGGGTCACCACAGTCAGCCAGGAAGATGGACTCATTCTCTTGGTTGGAATCAACTGTCTCCTGGAAAGAGGACACCTTTCCACAATGATTTTTTGTGGAGGATGGGTAGATTTGTGTCTGTCTTCTCTTGCAGTGAAGTGGGAATGTTATACACTAGAGGAGAGCTGCACTTCCCAATACATCCATCCAGTCATGGCAGTGTACCTCCATCCTCTTGCTTACTTAGCTGCATAAATTAGTTTTCCTACTCCCTCAATGCATCCCCAAATTGTTGTTTTTCACTCAAATTCAAGTTTCTGTGCACAAAGAAGAGGGAAATACAGTCAAAAAACATCTCTTTATGGACCTCCGCTCCTTTACTCACATGATGTTCCCAAAACACTATCAGCAATACTCTCACAGCACAGATCAAAGTTTGTGTGTTGTCTGATAAGGTCTGTTTCAACTCTGACTTGTGAGCCTGACTAACTCATTGTGTCAAAATGAGTTTAATAGCTTGCCAGTGGCTAACCCAGCCAGCTGGTTAGTGGCAGGCTGAGGAGGTGACAGGTAGATTGGAAACAGGAATCACACAGCGTCACATTGCCTCAGAGCAGTGACTCATCACAGGAAATTTGCTGGGCTTCAGCAGGAAACTGAATGAGAAAAGCTGTAGATGGGGAAGAGTTTGCAGTGGGGTACAGTGCCCAGAGATGAGTTTGAAAAGCTGTCACAACTTTAGGGGTGTCTTCCTGGCTTTCACTTACTTGGTGTTGAATTTCAACAGGTCAAATGCTGGACTACCCCACTGTACAGGGCCACAGCTAATAAAAATATTACATTATCTTCCTATACTGAGGGGCTATGAAAAGCCTCTAGAGCCAATCCAGCCTAGAGTTAGTCATATTTAAAAAACCTGCACTTGGTCATATACACAGGGAATTCCTCAGCTGTTTTGAAACTGCAGAGGCTGCCATTATCACCTGCTCCTCCAATGCAAGGGCTGCTTTGTCAGTGGTTTCCTTTTACACAGTACTGAACGGCCTCCCCCTTCTCCATGGGGGCTTTGCCAGCATGCCCATCACACCTGAGCATGAGGGATCTGCCTGCAGAGCTATTCAGTGCTGTTCTCCCTGCACACTGCTGAGCAGCACATCCAGCCTACAGCCAGCTGTGCAGGAGCTGGATTTCTATAAGAAGCTCACAGCTGCAGAGAGAGATAACAGTGAAACAAGCCCCCTCACTACACATTCCTCCAGTCCCTTGCCCCTCACTCCCACCTCTGTGCTCTCCACCACTGCATTGAAACCAAGCACCACCATTGCAGCCTGTAATTAAAAACCATTATGTGAATTTCCACAAAAGAGAAGCACCGAAAAACGGCACCCCAAGGACTTAAAGCTCACTAAGTATGTCAGTGGCAAGACAATGAAGGATAGTCAGGAATCTGCACCCCCTTGCCCTGTCCAGAAGCCCCTGGAGACAAGCAGCTGCTCCAAGCAACAGTTGGGGAAGCAGATGGGTGGCAGAGGACAGCACTCCCTGGCCAAAAGCCACACTCTCCCTCTTAATTATTCAGAGACAGAAACTGGATGGCATTCACTGCAGTATTGCCTGTCACTGAATCTCTCCAGGCAGTACGTGACCCTTGGCAAGGGGCAGCCCAAAGAGCAGGGGAGTGCCAGCTGCCAGAGCAGCACAGGGCTCACCACAGAGCAAGCCTGGCTCTGGGAGCTGGAGGCACACGGTGCTGCACAGCTCATCCCCAGGCAGGGACACCCTACAGCCAGCAAGTTTCACCTTGCAGCAAGCCCTAGAGAAACCAGCACCCCAGCCTGGTTTGCACACGTTTTGCTTTCTGATCCCCCACCCACTTACTAACAAGTCCCTGTATAAGCACAGTGACAGTGAAGGAATTAAATTAAAGTAGGACAGGATACGCCAAAAAGCCAATTACAATGGATATTCCAAGAAAACAACTCAGGAGCCATCCCTAGATGTGGCCAAACAGCCTTGGCAGGTGATGGGTGGAAAAAAAGCAGAATAAATACAATTAAAGAAGCAAGACAGTTCAGCTTTGTGTTACACGTGAAATGGAGTCTCCAGAGGCTGAGGAAGCAGCATGACTGACTAGGGCAAATTTTGAAATTCCTCAAAGGCAGGTTGCCTAGGTGTGCAGCCAGACCCAGGCTGACAGAAATGCTGCTAACAGCACCTAATTTGCTAGAGGATTATCACTTGGTGAAATGGATGGAAACTAGATTATATAGCTGGTAAACTCACAGCACAGTTCATTACTGTAGAGGGAAATTTTTATCCACTTAAACAGAACTTCTTGTTCTGCCCAGCTCTATGCTGCAATAGATTTGCAACCCTGTTCCAGAAAGACATTTTCTACCTCATTTTTACCCAAATATTTGGCACAATTGCCATAATTATGAATATGAAAATACTAAGCAGAGAAAGACAGCCATGAAGTTACACTTGATAACTGCACTTCCATATTCATTCTGATCTGAGCATCAAAACCTTTTAAAGTGTAGTCATTATCTGTGTTCCGCGGACACAAAGACTGTAGCAGAGGCTTTCAGACTGGTTTTCTGAGTGTCACAGAACCCCTCAGTCCCACTAATCTCAAATGACAGAGAAAATACCCCAACACTCCAAGAAACTAAATGATAACATTATTTTGCTGCAAGCCGTTCGCTCAGTCAGGAACACAGGCACAGGACCAAAAGGCCTGTGGCTCAATCCCCAGTACCAACCAACTCATTAGTAAGTGCCAGCCACTCTGGAATTGCTGCAGTTACCACTGGGCTACAGCCTGATCTGTTGGGGAACATGGCAGCCGTTTCATGCAGCCAGGTGCTACTGCACAAAGTGTTTGGATAGGATGCAAAGGACACAAAGTCTGTGATAGACTCTGGAGTAGCAAGGCATGGCCAGTGAGTTGGAGCACGCTCACAGTGTCAGGACCTCATCTAAATGCCTGCCATGGGATTTGCAGCATGCCTGAGTTTTGCTTTTGTTTGAAACAACTTGGTGGCAGCACACCAGGCTCAGCTGCCTGTAGGGACAGAGCCCAAGCATTCTACCTGCAGCTACCTTCCAGCTGAGAAGGAACCTCCATGACTTGTAGGGGAGAACCAGAGACAGAAGAAGGTTGAAAAGATGATGCTCCCAAGAGGAAGAAGACTGAGACAGCACCGCCCCACCTCACACAGATCTACCTGCCCTCTAACCCCAAAAGGGAGCTTTGTGATGGTGTTTTTAAAGACATGACTACAGGTACAGTAATGAGATTGACTGCCTCCTATTCCAAGATGAAAGAAAACAAAAGAACATTTAATCTAGAAACAAAATATTCATTCCCAACAGTGCCCTCTGTTCAGGATTAACACATAGCCCTGAGACAAGCTTCTATGAATACTAACACATCTTCCAGCTCTTCACTAAATTCATCCCACTCTGACAACCCCAGGGAATTTCCCCTGACTTCCAGTAATCAAAAGCTATGGATTTGGGCAAGATAGTTTTAATGAGGGAGCCCCCACTCCTGGAAATATCATTATTTCCTGAACACACATAGAAAAACTGAACATGCACCAGAAAAGCACATTGGTACCAAGTAAGAAGAGAGCAACTTAGCATCACTAATTTCTGCAAAACTGTCACACTGCCTGACAGTTTGCCTTATTATCTTATTTTTCTCCCTGTTTCTTTGCATCTCATTTGTCGCTAAATCTTCAAGGCCTCTGCTGCAAGGGGATGCAAATGCAGACAAGCCCTCCACCCCCAGTTCTAAGTCTATACTCTGCTTCTGTGGTGACTGCTCTCATCAAACTGGGACCAAAGATAAGACTGGAACCCTCTGTGCACTGACTCTGTATGTTAAACTCAACTTTGCCTTGAGAACAGAGGAGATATTTGATTTTTTTATTTTTTAGAAATTGAAGACAGAAATAAAAAAATTCAGTGGCTAATCTCAGCTCCATCCCATGGGACTCAAGTGAGATCTCTCAGGCTTGATGTAAGTAGCAGCTCCCCTTGTGGGATGTATGAAGCAATACTCAAATGTGAGCCGGGACCTTTATTTCTTTGTACAGATGAATGAAGTGTCACCAGGATGACTAACAGTATCACATGTACAAGAAAAGGCAACAACACCTATAATCCAAATAAATACCCTGAAAAGCCTCTGACTCTGGCACAAAGCAGCAGCCAAGGTTAATATAATTGCTAAAACAAAAGCTCTGTAGTGCTTTGTTTACAGTGGAAATTAAGTTGTTTAGCAAAAAAGGGTGTTACTTCATAGACAACTTGAAGAATGTAGTATTGAATTTATTTTGTGGCCTCAGCAAGAGGTTTCTACTCGTCAAGACACAGCAGCTTAGCTGGCAGGGTCACTGACACCTCTGCTTAACACAGATAAGACATGGACCTAACCCCATCCTAACACACTGCATTTCCTTGAGCTCAAATACCACAACAACCCTCTTCTCCTTAAATGCAGTGTGGTCTTGATGCCAAATACCTAAAGCTGTCAGAAGAAAATGTTTGAATTAATTTCCCAGTGGAAAGCCACTTTCCCAATGCTATCAATGAAATCAGCAAATTTTGCTAGAGCCAGAAAATAGTTTTGGCTGACAAGTGAAAGCCAGTAATTACTAGATGCCAAGTTCATCTAACATTAATGAGGGGGAGAGTCAGTAACAGGGAAATCACCATAATTGCCAAAACAAATAAATTTTACAATCTTACTTGAATTCCTTTATTTTCCAAAGACAGAGAGAGGGGAGGAAAATTGGAGAAAATAAAAAAGGTAATTCATTCTTTTGACAAAACAAGAGGACTGATTAAAAATTCTACTTGAATTTTAAATGGAAAGCTTCATTACATTTTTCTCTCAATGGACAGAGCACATGGCAAGACCAAGTATAACTGGACAAAATGCAAACCCTTCCAAGGGGGAATGTTCCATTCCACTGTATGGTTCACCCAGGTCAAGCAGTGCAGAAAAGATGCACTCATTTCTAACAGAGACTATCAGCATGGGATTGATTTTCTCAATCAAATGCTGCCCATGTTCCAATCCCAGTTACACCAGAGTCAGAGCACGGTAGCTATACTCTTTTCAGGAACACAAACAGATGTTTAGATGGTATAACTGCTTTTGGCCCAAGACATTAACGCAGGAGCAGTTCCCATGCATGTGGGATCATCACCAACATTCACTGGAACAGGAGACATGTGGCCTCTCTGGGAAAAGAGACCATCATGGGAAAAAAGTTTTCACCTTTCTCTAGACATTACACAAGCCTTCCAGGTATAGATCACTGCTCTGAATTTCAAGGATTAGGTCTGGCTTTTAAAAGAAATGGCTCCATTTATGTGACACAGAGCTCCAGAAATGCCTAATTCACTGTCTTGGGGCTTGTCTACAACGAGGTAATTTCAACAGAGCTCTACCCCTATAATTATTCTGCTATATTTATACCTCTAAATTCACTCCATTTTCAAAATAAGTATTTTTATTCCATTATAATGAAGTCTAATAATTAACAGAACAATCAAAAATGTGACACTTGTAGGAAGGCCTACACAGTCTTAACCACAGCAAGAGAGCCTGGCATAGAGCTCCTGCCCTGGTGGGCAGCCTTCCTTTGCCTACCACTAAGCAGCTCTGCCACTTGTGTCTACTTGGAAGAGACAAACAGAAATGAAAAAAAGACACAGCAAATCATTCACCTCAAACTGGCCACACACTTCGGTTTAACCTGAGCAATCTTTCTCTCAGTGCAACCCAGAGCACCAGAAGATCTCTGGGTGAGCAGCTACAATCACAGCTCAAGACTGCTACAGTTTCAAAGACCACATCCATTTCTTGGGAATTGCCCATGTGTTTTTCCACTACACTTGGCATGAGCCCATAGCAACACCAACAGGTTTGGAGAACATCAAGCATGGCCTGGTTCCAGACAGATCTGGCAATTCTTCTCACTCTGAAATTTTCCTGGCTACCACAATTCATGGTTTCCATCAAGGTCTTCAGCATCCTGAAAGGTTCCCCCCCACACACAGTTTCCAACCTTGGCAGTCCTAAAGGAAAAGCATGCCAAACCACTGCAGCTGATGCTTTTGTCAGCACTGAGCATCATCGCTCAATATTGATAGTAAAACTTCTTCACAAGAAGCCCCACAGAGTAATAGCATAAACAAGAGAGCAGAAGCCACAACGTCCATACAGTTTCATAAAGCCAAAGTTTGCAGATATGGGATCACATTCAGATTGTAAAATCTGGCAGATCACTTCAAAAAGGAAAATAATTATCAATCTCTGTCTTTAATCAAGTTTCAATGAGGCTTTGGAGTCATTCCATAAAACCTGTGTGGCTTCATCCCCAAGTTGTGCAGGACTTCTCAATCCGAGTTAAATTTTCTGATTGAAGTATAGGATCAAAAGCAGCAGCCCAAACTCAGAGCCGTGTGACAGCCAGCAAGGAGGGGAGCAGTGAGCACAGTGCTCGGGTGCAGTTATTACTCACTCAACGGGTACCAAATCCACATCAACATATTAATGAGCAAACAAAGACCCCATCAAAGTCCAGCAGGATTTGCTCCAGCTGTTCCATCAGTTTGATAAGTGAGCATTATCCCTTAAGAATTACCACCACAGCCTTCATGCAATCCTAATTCCCCACCACACTTCATTGGAGGGTCAGAACCTCTATTTTTGTGTTTTTTAAAAGCAGTGGCCTGTATAATGAGTATAACCAACAAACAGCAGCCCATAAATTCCTGAGCTCTGTGTGAGCAAGTCCTCATCTCTGACAAAGCTTGGATGCACTGTAAAGCAAAAGTATCACATGCAGAAATACATTAATACCCCACATGCAGTGGACAGATGTAACAGCCCTTGAGCTGTAACATTTCAACTGCACACTATTTAAATGACAGCTACACAGCCGAATTTCTTTACAGAAAATTCAGTGCCAGTATAATAGATCATGTCATTGTAGGTTTGGACAAAGGGACTCTGTAAGGCAATGTATTAAAACTGAACAGACTCGACCTGGCACTGAAAGATGGTCCTAAGACAAGCTGATTTAAATAAAAAAAAAAAAAGAATTTAAAAAAAAAAGCCTTTCTGAATGACTGAATTATTTCTGATGTGGCAAGTACATGAAAAAACACTGTATTTTAAGCAACAGAACAGTTCAACTGATTTAAAGCTATACACAGCATACCATTTGCAAGATCAAAATGTTTATGGGTAAGTGAACAAAAGACAATTCACATTATTTTTAACAGCTATTCTATTTTAGTTATTCTACATATCACGTGCATATCACAAACAACATGGAACTCAATGGAAGATCTAATTTTCTGCTAATCATGCAAACCCAGCAAATTTCCATCTTAGTGGGATGTTTCTCCCTGATGCATGTGAATAAGTGAAGAAGAATTCCATTTCTAGTCATGGTTTCACAGCTATGGAGCAAAACATCCCAGTACATTGTTCTGAGGACTGAATAAAAACCTGATGTCCATAGCCCAGTTGTTATAAACCTCCTTAAAACAGACTGTTGAGATATTTTTACCTTCCTATTATAAAAATTTAAATAGCTCTGCCAAAACCGTGAAGATCCACCCCCCTGCTAAATTTTCCCCAGGGTCCCACTCCTGCTAAACTACCTACAGCAAGACAGGGCAGCCAAGAAAGGGAGATCTTGCAATGGGTTTTTACTTAGTTACCCTCATGCTACAAATCAACCTGCACCATGACAGATTTTCCTTTCCATGCACCACAGGACACCTCTGCCCACAGCTGCACAGCAGCAAAATGCCCCTACATGCTCCTACAGCTGTTTCCAAGGTAACCAGCATGGAGCTGTATACAAGGGAAGGAAGCAAATAGCAGCAACAAAATCCTGCTTTATTGTCACTTTTTGAAGCAGGTCTGAGTTGTCCCTTTCCCCTTCCCCTGCTTTCCAGCTGCCCCATGATTCAAGCAAGGGCTGGATAACTCACTTCATATTTTATAATCACATTACCTCAGTCTTTCATAAGGTTTGGTTTTGGTTTTTATTTTTATAAGGCATCATATTGGAGATTTAAAGGTGAGAGTCAAATTTTCTGCTTTTACTCAAAAAAAAAACAGCTGGGGGAGGAAGGGGAATTGTATCAACAACCTAAATTTACACTCAAACTCTGTATTGCCTCCCCCTAGAAGCAGAAAAACATCTCAGGTTAAGCAAAGGGTGTCTGCCCACAAGTGTGACCCATCTTACACAAGTCCTATGCATCTAGGTAACAGTCAGTTTCACCACTTTGGAGAAAAGTATCTCCACTTCTCAGTCTGGAGATACAGTTTATCCTTTCTAGAGACACAGTTTCCACATCCACTCAGATGTGCCAAAAACACAGAGACTTTCCCACCTGCCCACATACATTCTTGCTCCCAAAGCAGAAATTAGCCTTTGCTTCTTCTGCTACTGAAAACCTTGGAGAAGCAAGAATACAGCTCAAATCCTTCAGTCCTCACATAGAGGACAGCAGCATAAGGGGGGGCATTGGGATGGGAAAGGGTCTGGCATGGCCAACTAGTTCTCATCACTTCCTCAAGAGAGGATGAGTTATCAGGGAGATAAATCAGCAGAAGATCTAGCCACACAGCTCTGCACACACAGTGAGGGACAGAAAGCAAAACCATATGCTATAACCTCTGCTTCCAGGTCTGAGACAACCCCACAGTAACGCAGGGAGAAACTGACCAACCCCATTATTTTGGAATAACAGGTCTGTTGTCACAGGCTGGAGGGAGCATTTCTCACCAAATATTTCCAAGTCATTGACATCGGGTTTTTTATTCCTTGTAGGAAACAGAGCAAGGAGTAGGACATCCCATGTACAAGTCTCTTTGTGGTGGAGAAAACCAACACATTATATAATAAAGCATTTCTGCACACTGGCCAGAAGTCATTCCCATCTTCCAGGAGATGGAAATTTTAAGGCAAAACATGCATGAAGACACTTGCTGTGGGTGGTATTTTGAAATGGCAATCATACTTCAGCACAGTTCGTGTATATCTTGCAGTTCCCTAAGTGACTTACCATGGCTGACCTTTTCTACCAACTGTGATTAATGAAGCTTCCAATCCAGTTCTGAATGGCTGCAAATAGCAAGAGATACTCATCACATTAATATTCAGTAACCAAAATATACCACTCTTCTAATTTCAATTGTGCTCCTGCTGAACACCAGGACATTTCCTTTGGAAGCTCAAGTACTGTGGTCCTCAGAGGAAGTGAACAAATTGATGGGCCAAAGCATACATGCTGGGGGGAAAAGCTCCCCAGCTTGGGTATAAAAAAAACCCCAAACCTATCACATCCATGTAGGCATGGAGATGCCAACAAGGCAGATACAACTTGCTCTGAATAAAGAAAACCAGAAGTCAATATTTCTTCATATACTGGTTGGAGGCTGTTTACAAAATCAAAATCTGAACAGTACAGAGATTTCTTGCAGTATTGTTATGGAACGGTTTGTGTTGAAAGGAACCTTAAAGATCATCTAGTTCCAATTCTCCTGCCACAGACAGAGACAGGTCATGATGCAAAACCTCTACCATACCTGTTAACACTGCAGTGCTACAAAAACATTACCAAATATTTCCTCTGCTGCCCCTGCAGATTTATATGCTATAACACAGCCATCAAACCGATTACCTTGGGGAAAGGGGAAAGAAGTTCCCTACAAGCTCAGCTAATCTTCCTCTACACAGCGTATCAGCTCAAGCCTGCAAGATTTATGCCTCCAGATAAACCATTCTGTGATTAAATGGCACCTTCCTGAGACTGACTATTCTTTGAAACACCCATGGAAATAAATACAATGTACTCAAAGAGATGCACACCAGCCACAGACTCACTGCAGTGCTGGGACTGAAGTCAGAGGGAAGGGAGATGAGGAGGAAAGGCATTACATAGAGCCAGAGACAAGAACCAGTACATACACGTATGAAGTCACAGAGAAAGTAACCCAGCAAACACTAACCCAGTACAGCTGTACATTAAGAGGTCCCTGGTGTGAATGTTTATAAGGCTCCCAAAGCCACCCCGACCCAATGGTGCAAGAGCATCCGTGCCAGCTGCAGCAAGGCTGCGTTACAAAGCACTGCACCATAACAGGGCTGAATCCATGCCAACAGGTCTCAGTGCATTGAGCAGGGGATTGATTCACTCTTCTACAGGACCAGATTTTTAACAGGTCTATCTCAGGCGGATGGAGGCTCCAAGGGGAAGCCATAGTCCTAGAGCAAGCCGGCAGCAGAAATAGATGGTGTTCTCCCAAAGCAGTGGGAGCCAGGAAGCAGCATCAGAAAAGCACAGCAGCTCAATGACTCTGTCCTAACACCTTGCAGGGGATCTAAGAGCACATTTTCTCTCTGTGCTTATTAACCAGCAGGTTCAGAGAACTCCATGATTCTTGCATTACTCACATGAAATGCTGCAATAGTGCCACTTAATGTATTTGTTAAGTCTGTTTACCAGTGAACAGTCTAGAGAGGTAGTCTGGGAAGGGGTCCAAAGGAAAAACCTGCCATTAGCTACTTTGCACCAAAGCAGCAGGGGTTCATAAAACACACATTCCTGCTTGTTTCTGCCCATCCCGGATCAGCTCCTGCACCTGAGTCCCATGAGAGCACAGGAGAAACACACTTCATTTCAGAGACATAAACTTTCCCCACCACTCTCATGCCTGTTCATCTACAAACGCAAGAGCCGAAGCGCAACGTTTAAACCTCCCTTATGCTGTGCCACCTTGTGGATGTCTTCTCACGACTTTTATGAGCCGCAGGTCCAGCATTTATTTAACATCACACTCTTGAGCATGTAAACAAAATAATTCACAGTCACTGTGAGCAACAGTAAGCGGCACAATAGGAATCGGATTACCGTGACACGTCCTCTATGCAATTTACAAACCCTTTACTCCCCAGGCGGAGTAGGCACTGGGGAAAATTACTAGCTGAAAACAGCATCACCAATAGCTTTAGAAAGTTGGGGCTCAGATACTGCAAGCCCCTCCAAATATCCAAAAAGGACTGCGCAGCCACCTCTCGCTCAGGTTTGTCCCCACCACTTGAAGAAGAAAAACAAAACCAAAAAAAAAAAAAAAAAAACCAAAAACACAAAACACAAAAGCAGAAACTAAGCAAGCCCACGGATAGAAAGGAATATTTGCTGCGGCAAAGTTTACCGGCACGAAGAACATCCCCCCTCCAGTCCCTTCATCCGCGGAGCTCCATGCCAGTAGAGGATCGTTCCCCTCCCAGAGAGATACACACCACCAGCACCTCCCTCCCCGCAAAAGAATAACGGAAAAGGGGCGGCAGAGGGTAATTCCGAGCACCTCCAGCTCTCCTTTCCCCCCGCCGCGCTCACCGTCCTCTTGCATCCGCTGCAGGCACAGGGCGAGGCTCTTCCTCCAGCCCGGCATCGCGGCAGGAGCAGCGCTGCCGCCCCCCGGGGCAGCGGCGCGGCTGGAGGGGCCCGGGGGGGCCGGCGGGAGCGGCGGGCGCTGCCGAGCGCGGCCGGGCTCCCCGGCGCTTTATGGCCGGGCGGTGCATGCGGCGGCGGGGCCGGGGCCGGGCGGGGGAGCGCTGCCCGCCCCCGCCTGCGCACAGCCCCGGGCCGCCCGCCGCGCAGGTGCGCTCCCCCCGCCGCGGAGGGCGGGGAGCGGCAAACTCGGGGAAGGAGGGGGTAGAAAATATTGTGTCTCTCTCTATATATGTATATAGTATATTTTTCCCCCTGGGGGGTTTGCGTAGACAGGATGGGCCCCGCCTGCGAACAGGCGCCGGGCTCCGACCCACACCGGCGTCCTGCGGGTCCCAAATCGCCGGCCGACGTTGGACAGATATATGCCCAGGAAAGACAGGGAGAGCACACTGTTCCCATTCTACATTCTCTTTACAGCTGTAGCCTGTCGCCTCTTCCCTTCACCGAGCGGCAGCTGCCTGGCAGCCCCACACAGGTGCGTGCATTGACGCATGTGTTTATCCTGAAGTTGGGTTCTCTGGTAAATAAAGTTGCACAGCAGCCAGACTGATCTACTTCATCTTCTTCGCCACCACTTGCAAGCAGCTGAAGTGTATGGGGAAGACTTAAAAGCATCTTTTCAATTTCTTAATATTCCAGAGGTTTCAGCACTTTTACATGGACACAAAGGAGATGTTTATTGCATATGCCAGGGCATTCATATTTTTAATTTCCTGGGGGCGACATATCTTTGCAATCACTAGCAGCTTTTTTTGTTCTTTATAAGGTCTTTCCTTTTATTAGCTATCTGGTAGGTCTCATTCTGCATCTCTGCCTCCCTTTGTGAGACTTATTATATTATGTGCAACACCTGCTATAATCTAAAATATTAGGGGCCAAGCTCTCCTTAGCATGAGCTAATTCCAGTTTCAGAAGGCTGGTGTCTCGCACCACTCAGGTGGAGTAGGGCAGACATAATAGCAAGAAAATACATCCATCTAGATGCATCCATATGGACCTTGGCTTTTCAGTCCAGCTTTTCTGTCCCTACCTGCACGAAAAGCAGTTGTTGCAGGACAGCCTAAAGCCCTGCCAAGGGGCAGTAGCTTCACCCTCTGTGCTCTGCTCACATCTGAGAAGCATTTGCCATTTTGGGAGCTGCCAGCCAAGTGTGGCGTGGCCTATGACAAGCTGGGCAGCAGGAGCCTGGAAACTTTCATTGCCTGGTGGAAATTGAAAGTAGTAGGGAATCTTCTTGAAACAACCTCCTAAAGCTCTGAGCACATCGAGGGAGAAAATCAGTTTCTGCAGAAAGGGGCAAAAGCAGAACTCTGTGACTTTAGGGCAGTCTGGGGGATGAGAATCCTAACTGACGTACTTGAGTTAAAGGACTACAGTTAAATTCACTTCTCCTCCTGCCCCCCAAGTTCTTGAAGAGCAATGTGGGAGCTGGACTGCAGAGGATCTCTTGAAGTTATTATTGTAGTGTGCTTTTCCAGTGAGTTAAGCTGGGATAATCATAAACCCATGAGAACAGACAGCCCTCTTCATTTAACCTTAAGAGTTTGCAACACTGCAGAGGGCAGACAGCAGAATGCAATGCCCTAGGACTGCATGAGAGGTTCCCATCACAGCAGAGAGCAGCACTGTACAGGCTGATTCCCTTCCATGTTTCTAACCAGAGTTACCCATCAGTTTAAAGGACAACAATTGGAGTGATGGCACCTGAAGGCTTATTCCAGCCAGCAGGAGCAACCACTTCTAAGAGAGATGTCCTGAGGACTATGGGCAGCAGGAAAACAGCTATAGCTCAGACCTGCTATACCCCACTAGCAGCATAGAAAAGTTCACAGACATAAAAGTATAATTTTGCCCACGTTTGCCTTCAGACTAGAAACATAAGAAGGGATTGACTTCCCACCCAGCTACAACTTCTTAAAGAGTTCCTTTCCTTATGCTAAATACAGCACATTTGCACAGCTTGTTTCTTGGAGGAAAACATAACCGCCCCCCCCCTCCTCCACCCTCCTCCACCCCCACCACCACCCCTTCCCTGCAATTTCTTTGTGCTTTTGGGACTCACAACAAATCACAACTCCACAGCTGGATTGGATCAGGGCATATTATGCTAATTTACAGAAAGTTTGTGATATGCCCCAAATATTCTGATAGCAAAACTCAGAAGCTTTTTCAAGAAGGACCAATCTGAAGCCAGGATGTATCCTGGGGAAAGGAAATGATGCTCCTTCAATAGCTAAAACCCAGCACATGGAGACAAGAACTGTTGAGTTATATGACTAACTCAACCACCCACACAGGCAAATCACCTGCCTTTTCTGTGCCTTGATTTCCTCAGCTGTATTTTATAATTGCATGATGATAGCTAGGTTCTGGGCATTAGAAAAGGATTACCGGAAAAGTGATGGTTATTTGTGTAATATGCTCTCAGGAAAACTAATGAGAATCTGAAATAAACATGATACAGGAAGGGTCTTTTAAAAGTAAGGTTAAAGTGGCACTTTTTGTACCTGAAAGCTCATCTGGTTTTGCTATTTACACTGGTTGTTCTCACAAAAGACTCTTTTCCTGAAGTGTCTTTAGACTGTTATGGCTACAACAATACTACTTTTTAAAGGATACTGCTACAACAGAAATAATTAAATGTGAAAATAGCAAGTATATTACTAGCTGAAAAAGCAGCTCAGAGCTCTTAAGAATTGAATTTGACATATCCATTATTGTAGATAGGAGCCAATGCTAGTGTGGTGAGATTTTCTCAAGCACTAACTTCAGTACTTGCATGGGAAACCATGTTAGAGAAAATGAAACATACCTAGAAGTACCAGTAGGGAATTCATAAGCAGAATCAATCTAAGACAAATGCTATGGTACTTCTTTGGAGGGAAGTTGTGGAAGGATATTTCAAGCCGAAGGAAGTCCATAGAAAACTTCAGAAGTGAATAGCCACGTCCCTGAGCAATGTCTAATCTGTCTGTATAACTGAAATGTCCAGCTGCAGGATTTTAGGCACCTGTGATGTGGATACTGCCACAACTTTAGAAGGCATTGCTGTCCTCCCCCATCCTGCAGAAATGGCTGTCAAACCAAATTTGCGAGGCAGAGATTCCTCTTTGGCCACGTGCCCTAGGACAGGATGACCTGGTTTGATCAGCTGAGGACTTTACTGTGCCCTGCGCATTGGCTGTTTCAGCAGCCAGTGGTCCTCGCCCCACTGAGGAACAGAGAACAGCAAGATGAAAGTCCCAGCTGCTCCTAAGCTGGGCAAAAGGAAAGGTCTCTGCCCTGCAGTGTGTGCAGCCTAAATGGGCAGCATGGCTCAGTACAAAAACCAAGTGTTCCTTGCATGTGTATTGGGGTATCTCTCTAGGGCTGGAGGAATTGTGGGAGGTCTTGAATTACAGGTTTGCTCTTAATGGGTGGTAGAGAGCATGGTCTCTATGGTCCTGGGTAGCTTCAAACTCTGCCTCTGCCTCCTCGCAGTTTTCAGTGGCACATGAGAGGGGACAGTTGGCCCCACGGTGCTTTAAATACACTATAGCTGTAGGAAGAAGGAATACAAAAGCACCAGGTTTTCTAGTCTCAGGAGCTGGCTACTGAGCAATGGTTCAGGCCTGTCACAAGCCTGAAAACCAGGATTTGCAAATGGGATGGATCTCACCTCTCCTGCATGCTGCATGCACAGGGTGGATGATAGACAGTGATACCACATGTGTGGCGAGAGGAGGCTTCCATGTAGAGGTCCCATTTTCCTGCAGGGGTTAAGGGAGAATGTCCAGGCTTTTTAGCCTCCATTTTGTCTTTGAACTCTGCCTCCAGACAACTCCAGCAAACTCTCCTGTCATATGTTCTCTCACTTTGAGTGTCACTCATTTCATCATCTCACAAAGAGAGTAAGCTGACTCCCTGCAACAAGGAAAATCAGTGAAATGAGTCAATCTTCACTTTCAGCCCCAAACCAAGTGACTTAGGAGCTCCTCTCTTGCCAGTTCTGAATCTGCGAGGATCTGGCACTTGGGAGATCCTTAGGAGTGGTGTTCTGTCTGCCCACCATTCCCAGCAGCTTGAGTGAAGATATACATTAGGGAGGTGGCACCCTCAAGGCTGCATTATTTCAAAAGTGATCTGGAAGCATCATTAAACCCTCTGGGGAAACAGAGAGGACTGTGGGCTGCCTCCGCCCCATATTGACCTAGTGCTACTGCCAGGCAGCATTCAATAGTTAAGATCAAGCTAGAAATTACTTTGACCTATGTAATCCTACACAAAGGAAATCTATTTAGGTGTCTAGAATAATCTTTTCCTTTTTCACTCCCACTCCTAGACTTAATTAAGTAAAAGATAAATTTTTTTCTCTACCAAGGCTGGTCTACTTTGCTGAGTGTTGAAGCAGTGCACCCTGTATCCTTACAGCTGTACATGGAGAAGGCAGGGGACTATGGGAAATTTATTTCCATCCCACTGTGATATGTAAATAGCACATGGCTGCATTAATGCAGAACCAGTCTCTACTTTCACCTCTCAGGCACATGGAATGGTAGTGGGGATACAGAGCATCAATCTCTGTCACAACACAGTGTCACAATGGGTTTGTCTCACTGGCTGCTACACTCTCGCTTTTCTACAGCTATACACCCCATAACCCATATACAGCAGTGAGCAGCATTAAGATCATGGAATTTAATAATGATCCTGTCATGGTAGAAGGTTAAAGGCAATTTTAAAATGGATTATCTTCACTTTGCTACCACCAGAGCTTGATTAATAGCAATTTTACTTACTAATCCAGCTTGGTTCTGGTTTTGCCTTAAATTCAGGCAGTACAAACTGTTTACTTGTTTTGTTGCCTGCTTCTTGTCAGGTTCTTCATACTATGGACTTCTGCAGAAGTGCTCCTGTCCAACTAGGTTCTGAAGGCTGGAAGCAATCTGTCATTCTGCCTCTTCTGGGTGATACTCATCTCTCTGAATGGCTGAATACCTTTTAGACAGACAGTGAGAATGTCTTTGGATTTCACTGACACAAGTATACACCCCATTTATGGGGTCCATGAGGATATGGTCACCTCTGTGCTCTGTTCATGCTGGAAAGGAGCTGAAGTGCTCCTTGTTTCTGTCCCAAAGGCATACTTGGAGTCAGCTTAGGAGCTGGTTCTTCACTTCCTTCCTCGGAAATCACAGTATTAGCACAAAGGGGCTCAGACCCTCCTCTCATCTCCTTCCAAAGTCATCTTCCTTCTACAAGAGTCTTACAAAGTACGTATGCAACAAGCGCCGAGTGCTGAAGCACTGAGGCTGCCTGTGGCCAGCCACCCCAGGGGTTTCTCTACTTGATTCTCCTCCTCCTGCAACGTCACTGTCAGCAGATCTCTTCTCCTGGGCATAAGGCCTGTCTTTGCTGACTGCTGGGCTGATGCTAGTGCTGAAGCTTTGGTTTTGCTTCCCTTGAAGGTTCTTAACTTACAGATGCTGTTTAGAGCAAGTCACAAACACCAGTCACTTCTGCCGACAGCACAACATTGGCTGTCCACCTTGTTCCCAACCCTAATCTTGTCACTTACTGCCAATGTCCCACCACAGAGATTCTCCCCATTTACCTACCAGTGACCCAGCAACTCACAATATGGTGCTGGGAGGACTGCAGTGTAGCAAGACAGAGAAGCTTTGCATCTTCCTCACTTCATGCCCCAAACCATCAATGTTAAAGCAAGACTCAGAGGTCTGTGCCCTTTCCCCTACTAACAGCATGGTTTAGGGCTCTGCAGTGCCCCCAGCTCCATTGCAGCTGTTGCCTGTTGATTTCCAGGCTACTGAAACGTGTCAGAAATTCAATATCCAGGGTGGTCATGCATGCTACATGTTATTCTGTGTGCTACCCTCCACATCCAAGCAGACAGCAGAGTCTGAAGCATTAGCAGCTGATACAACTGCTTAATACTGTTAGTATTTGTTTACTACTGTACAACATAGGCAATATTTTTGGTCCCATCCTGTGTGAAAATCTTCTCAATTCAGCCAGCAGACAGCTTTGCCTGGGTCACTGTGAAGCTGCTGTGTGATCTGGACTGTTATTTTGGAAGACAGGAGAATTTAAAAACAAGACTGAACTCAGTCACAGCAATGAAGAGCCACTTTTCTAACTTCTGATTGAAGATGGGGTTGCTGGAAACATGTTCTTTCCCTTTCAAAACTGCTTTCAGGACTCCCTCCTTCCCTTTATCATATTAGTTTTTCCCCTGCACACACCATCACTAATAAAATGTCACCATTTGCACCATGTCCAAACATCTACTTTCATAAAGCCTCATAACATTCTCAAGCAAGAACTGTACTTGAATCACCATTTACCACAGCAGAAATCTCCAAACCATGCTGCATAGAGGTTTTCATTCCAAGCATCCACTTAGTAGCAAGATTTGCCTCTGGCTATGTAAGGTTTCATCTCTGTTCCTCATTGCAGAGGTGCCTCAGGGAAATTTTACAAATCACTTATGTGAAAGAACTATCAGGAATAGGATAGTTGGCTCTGCACCACCCTGAGGTACCAAACAACCTGAGAAGGTTTCCCATTAGGACATGCTCTACGTTTTCCTTTGTTTTCCTGATTGACAAACTGTTCTTTATGGGAAAGGATCTTTAAGCTGTTCCTGCACTCCCAAATTGCATTTCACCAGCCGTGCAAGTAAAAAAAAAAGTTGCTCATCAGGGATTTGTCATTTCTCCCAGGAATAGCTCAGTGTCTTTTAACAACCATGAAAGAAACACACAATGGAAGTACTTCTGCACCTTCTATTAACATGACTGCAGTATCTGCCATGGCCAGAAGTCCATTCAGAGCTACAGTGGAAGGGAAGTCAAAGCCAATCCCAGGTGCTCTGGACAGTCACTCAGTGAAGCAGCTGGCAGGTTTGATTCCCAATTGTTTGGTCCTGCTGATCTGACTGTATCCAGAATCCCATGAACCAGAAGCTGTGGAAAACTAATTTGTGAGGTGAGTTTCTGTTGTGCATCATTGGCAGATGGCTCAGGACATGAAGACAGGCTTGGACCCAGCCTCACTCATGCCACAGTCTCAGGCTCCCTCCCGGGCTTCCCTTAACCAGAGCTGGCATTAAGCACACATCTATTCCACCAAAACCCACTGCACTTGATAGTAAGCAGAGAAACACTATCTATCCGTCTCTCAGTAAAGCACATCACTGTTTGAATCTCATTAAAATTAACTTCAATATTACCATTAGAAAAAATTAGGTTGTTTTTTTTTTTTTCTGGTTGAGGAACAGAAGCAGTTCAAGAAAAGAGCAGGGTGCAGAAAGCAACACTACATCTCTGTCAACGTATGTTAAAAGTCATCACTATGACTGTCGTGCTTCCTCGTCCCTCTCATTGTGCCCCAGCTCCAGCTGTCAGTAGCACATTAATAACTGCAGTCTATTTCAGATCAGAGAAGGAGGCAAGACAGTTGCAAATCATTGATATTGACTGTTGGTCTTAATGGAAACACTCTGTAATTTTGCATGTACATTCAAAAGGGATAGAAAAATACAATAATTGCCATTTCAGTGTTCTGATCTCTCCCAAATCAGCTGGCAAGGAAACAAGCACTGTGGGTGAGAGTTATGAAATATAAAGCCCCCTTCACTTCCTTGCACTGGGGGCTCCTTCCTCCAGTGTTTCATAAAATACTGGAATTCACATTTTGTACAGCTCCTTGGTACTGCTGAGGAGTTGCTTGGCACTCATCAAGGCCTTAATAAAGAAATCATTGGACTTTTGCCTGATGTAGTTATTCATTTTGAAGTATTATTCTAGTTCTCATTCCACTTGTCTATACTTGACTAATAGCAGCAGCGCCACACACACTTTCAAGCTCTCTCTATGCACAGAGACTCAACATTTCTTTTCTCAATTATTGCTAAAATAACATCTACAATCACTCCAAGCTTTCTTTTGTGATACATATAGCAACACTTTGGTGCCTTCTGGGCTTCTATTTTAAGTAACCTTTGTATCAGAAGGCCTGTATGGGGAGTAGCCTTGGTATTAGGGGCTGGAGTCCTGTTCAACAACAGGACAGGGATCATTCAAGCAAAAGGAACATGGATTTCCCTAGGGTGTGTGTTTTGGTGTCCCTGAAAAGCTAACTACCCTTTTAGAGAACTCCTTACCTATTTAATCTTCAGTCTCAGCCCTTGCAAAGCCACTGTCAGCTGGGAGATTGAAAAGATGGCTTCTACGTTCATGCCACTTAACATACAAGCACTTGCCCAACTTTTATTGCAGCGAGCTGGCCAAAGTAGAACCCGAAACTTGAGTCCCACTAACCCACACAGAACTTAAACTGGCAGCTGAAAATCCAGGGCCAGCTCTTCTTGCAGTTCTGGGTTCTCCACTTGTCTTATTTCTCACCTAACTTTATATGTATGAGACCAGCAAAATGGGGAGAAGAAACCAATTTACCCCTCCAGTGCTGGAGAGATGACAGCGAAATGCAGGGGAGACACTCATTTATGTGAGGTCACCTCTGCCAAGTGCTCACGGTCTCGCTGAGACGGGAACTACACAGCTGCAATAACAGTCTCGCAGTGCCATCTACTGCCCTGAGGTCCCTCTACCAGCGCGAGTGACACCTTCGGGACATCGCTGCAGAGGAGAGCCGGGAGAGAGCCATCCACAACTATTCCTTTCTTCCTTAGACGCTGCTCTCTCTTTTCCTGGGAAAATTACCTTAAACAGCCTTTCGAGCATCTCCTCAAACACGCACAGTGCTCAACTGCTTTGTCCAGAAAGACAACTTCCGCCTTTTACTTCATGTTTTTGGGATAACTGACAGGATGATGGATAGTGAAAGAACACTTCATTGCAGATAAATCTAACTAGAAAATAGAGGAATTCAAACTAGAGTGGACCAAGGCTTTGAGCTACAGTAGGAAAAAAAATTCCCTTAGTTCTGAAACATCTAACAGCATCTTTTCACTACCAGAGTATCAGAGAAGGATTATATATACAAGATAGTTTTGTTCTCTTAATAAATTAATCATAGCTGCCACTTAGCCATCTATGCAGGCAGATGGTAGACGACTGCTAGGCCCATATGGTAGAGAAACCCCATCCCCGATTATGCTGATTTAAATCTCTTTGGTGCATCAAGGTAAAAATGATCACATGCCAGAGATGTGTCCTGCCCAATATGCAGATTTGATCCTTCCAATGCATCAGGAAATCACACGTAGAGCCATAATTCATTCTATTATGCCAGCCCATTTTCTGCTCAGTGTCAAGAACTAGACCGTCCATAAACAGCAAGTGTGCAGAAGTGATGTCTTCATGTCTGCCTCTCAAAGTGCAATTCAAATATCATTCATAACCACAGAACAAAGATTTTTATATATGTATATATATACATATATATAGTTATTCTTAAAACAGACACATCCTTTGCATTTCTTGCATTTCTAGCTTGAGAAGACAAATTAAAAACCTCAAGATAGAGATTTCTGTTGTTCTAAGGGAAAAAACATGCTGCTTTCTACTGAACTGAAATCCCATCCAGATCAAATTTTAATGGCACCATTCAATATATATAAAAAAGCGTCAAGTGCAATTCAACATTATTGTGCAAAGACTAGTAAATATAAATTATTTGCCCTCCTCCAAAGTAGCCCAGTAATGTGCTACAGGACCCAGATTTCTGCCACCATGTCAGAAAACCTGAATCTGCTGCCATGAGCCTGCTGGTTTAAAATAATTCAGCGCAAACAGCGGGATATAAACAGAAGCATTTTACAAGAAGTGATATAAATATGACTTACATCATCATTGTGACACTAAATGAACATAAATAACAGGGTTTAAACTCACAGGTAGAAAGTAGCCTCTTTGGAAAGTTACAGCTACAATGAGCATGTGTCTCTCTACCTGACACAATCAATAGCCCAATGTTTTCTTTAAAAGAAAAACGGACCGTAAAGTAGGTACATGAGCTTTAGAGTTCCCAGATGTTATGCTCTGGTAGATGCTTTTAATAGACACAACTTTACCACCATAAAAGCTCTATCTGTTAGGGCAGGTTCAGATTAAAGACAGAGCTGTAAGCAAAGCAGGTGTGTATTCACTAGCAGCATCTAGACCAGCACTTTGGAAGAGGAACAGATTCCAAACTAAAAATGTGCTTCCTTTTGGGAAGGCTACACTGTGGGTTTGTTTCTTTTAAATAAAAAGTCACAGGTTTTGGGATGGATCCTGCATTAACAATATCAATGAGCAGAAAATGGAGCATTGAACCCAACCCCTTCCCATGGGCATCCCCTCGATTATGGTCTCCCCTTTGCTGTCATATTCCCCTCTTGCCTTACCTCCGTCCTGCATTCTCCGCAGACAAAACACAAGGCACCTCCTCCAGCCCGGCATCCCAGACCTAGAGACAAAGAAATACAAGTCTGTAGTGTTACAGAGGAGTTTGCAGATGTGCAGCTGGAATACAAAACCCAGCTTTTTTATAGGGCTACACCTTGACAAAGAGGCAAGTCCATCCGTGCTTGCAAAGACAGGAAAACTCTGCTTCATGCAAAAGCCTGATTGTGAACCATCCAGGCTGCATTTTGCTGCAGGCATAGAGCAACTTCAGATGTCCACAGCAGAATAAGCAGATGGTGAAAGAAGGGTGGACAGATGAATGGGTAAATCTCAAGGAGTTGAGCAATTCCTTAAAGGGCATGTTTGTCTTTTATGCCAACCATACAGAAACCACAGACAACACAGTTCAATAGATTAGAGTTCCTGTTCAGGGGATGAAAATATCCACAGCCACCTACCAACGAAATTGATAAGCCAATTTCCCTTGGAAATTTCTTTTTTACATCTCCAATTTAGAAAACATATCTATTGGTATTTCTTAGTACAGAAAAATAGTGAAAAATTTATTCATCCTTTGAATGTTTTTTTTTTATGCCCATCAGACTTAAGAACATGCACACATTCCCCAAAAGAGGAAGGGTCACTACACCCATTTGCAGCAAAGCTTGCTAAAATGCATACTAAAAAAATCATGGCTATCAATAACAGTTTTCTAAGCTAATTCTGGTTGCAGTAACTATGTCACTCCCACAGATTCTGTAACAAGATGACATTAAGCCTATTTCTGATCGAAGCTGTTGGATGGTCTTAGGAAATCCCTACTTTCAAGCTGTATTTGAGAGGAATTACAATTTCTATACAAGTAGTACATAACAGCATTACCTCTCTCATAACACATATGAAGAGAGAAGAGAGGACAATACTGTTGACACAAGACATGATTTAAAGTGCATTATAAAACTGCACATAAAATACAGGTTCCCATAGAACAGGACAAGGCTCCTTTAGATCTCAGTTCAATTTAGCATTAAGTCATAATCTTTTTGTTTTACTTTTTTTTTTTTTTGGACTAATTTTTAGTTTGCAAGCAAAACTAAGATAGCACAAAAGAAATCTGGCATTGCAGCTTGTGACCCAAGAAGCAAAAAACCAGAGCCACAGACATGCCAGTTAAACTCTTACTATGTACCTCTTCTGGTTTTGACTTTGTGCCTAGCATCATGCAAAAGAGCTCAAACATTTATCAAAGAATTACCTTTGGGATTTTTTCTCCTAGTCCGCAAAACTGCCAATTAGCTACCCAAATGATTCTAACTTTCAGTCTTCCTAAAAAAAAAATCTATAGTGTCCATCTAGACTTTCTACCAAAGGGCTTTTGATTTCTTTATTTGTTTGTTTGTTTTACTGCAGCAATTGCACATATCTGAAAATACAAAATACAAAAATACAAAAGTCTAGACTATGCTTCAGGTGCCCTTAGGAAAATATAGAGAAGTAAGTAAAAAAAGACATGCTGAACCTTGATTTTGGGGACAGATGTAATCTTTTCTAGGAAGGAAAGAAACCCTTCTGGATCTCTGGTGCTGCAAACAGTTTTGCTTGTGCCACAGTAATTTTTGCCCTCACACACACTAAGACACACAAATTCCACAGACTAATACTCCAGCTAACCAAGATTATGAAAACTGCGGAAAGCAAAAAAGAATCTTGCTCTGTTTTAAAAAATATTTTTGTTGACATAACACAAATTCTTTCATATGATAACTTCTGACATGAAGAGCCAGAAAAAAAATTTCAAAGAAAACCAGAAGGAATTTCTGCATCCCTCAGAGAAACATGGATGAGTTGTCTTATGTTGAGTGGCTCTGAAAGTATGTGAGGGCACAGTGCCCCAGCACTAGGGCTTATCTCACAAAATGTCCAGCTGTTATTTGCTCACAGTTTTATTCCATCTTAAAGCCAAGATGTAGAAAATAAGATAGAATATCAAGGCCTTAGGGTAGGATGAAACCTCAGTGTCTGAGAATCAGTCTCAGAAGAACAAAATCTCCAAACATCAATATAATTTGGTCTGGGGCTCCTGCAAGTTTTGGTAGGGGGGTGTCAGAGAAATCCACACCGAAGCTTTGCATCTGATTCATTTCAAGTTTGTGCAGTGTCTCTCACCAATTTTAGAGGACAGTGAAACCCCACTGCTTCATAAAAAATCCCCTTAGAGCAATCCACTGTGATCCCAAATCTTCCTCAAAAATAATAAACAAGCTTTATGTGTTGGTGCAGCTTTGTGGAAACAAACACAATTAGGCCTCATGCTAAAATGAGCAGCATACTAATTGGAAGTGCTGAATCAATTATTCCCCAGGAACTCAGTGCTATTGGCAGTCTGAGATCAGACGTGGTATTTTATACAGCTTTCACAAATTCCTGATAAGAAATAAGCACAGCACAGCCACACCGAGCTTCTACTGTACACAGAAACAGAATCCTCCCCTTCCCACCTCATTTCTTTACATTAACTTGATTTTACTTCACGATTTGAAGTGTTCTTATTCCTCCCTCACTGGCATTTTATGAATTCCCGTGGGCTGGATTAAAATAAATGCACAGAATAGCCCTTCACAGGTTAGAGTCGACATGGAGCCTTTCTGAGGGAACCATATGTGTGAAAGCTTGTCAGTTCTTCGGCTGTAAATCCAAGACCACTGAACCGACACACGGGGCTCCCAGAGCCATCTGTCCGGGTGTGCTCACAGTGCCGAATCCCAAACCCAGGGGAGCCCGGCAGCAGAGCAATCCCACGGCTCCAGCAGGAGCAGTGCTCCCCCCTGTCCTGGTCCGTGCTTTTCCCTGCCTGCTGATGCTACATGAGAGAGAGCGTGAGCTGAAGGTTATCTCACCACACAAGTCCCTCGGTTCTATACAGCATCCGTGACTCTGGCTCATCCCCAATCCAGGCATGCCTAGCCAGACCTCTGCTATCCACAGAACAATCCACTGCTTCTTGCAAGCACAGAAGTGCCAGCTCTGCAATCCTCACAGCAGCACGAGCCAGCTTGGAATTTCTAGGATTAATTCCTTTTTCCACATCCTGTCGTATAACTCAGTAGAACAAATTTTCCTTACAAACTTGGTCATGAATCTCACCCTCAACCAGAAAGGAGCATTTTAAGAACCAACCCTGGCCTGGGTTTGGGCTGTTTTTCTTTCTCAGTGTTGTCACTAGGTGAGGTTTGAACAGGAAACAATAAATGATTTGTTGAAGTGTGATTTAATTAGAACAGCACAGATGTTTTCATTCATTTGTCCTATTTTTCAATAATGTGCATTTCTCTTCTTCCATTGCAGATTAAAATACTTTATGGCTCTAATATGACCTGCATTTCTCTGTATCTGGTGTCTCTCACCAGTTCCCCTTTTAAACAGCCAAAAACAAGACAGCTTCACTAGGGCCAGAAATTGCTCTTTCTCAGTTGCACACTTCACACTCCGTGCAATACAGCTGCAGCTCTCTCAGCAACTGAGCATCTCTGTCAGCTTTGCAGTTCTGTGTCCATAAACCATTAAACACGGGCCTGACCCAGCTTGCCACAAAAGCAATACATTTCAAAACTCAGAAGAACTGTATCTGGCATTTCTATCAGCTGTCACGCTGCCAAGCAACATCATCAGAGCACCTTGTATTTTTTCCACTTTAATAAAGACAAGTGAAAGGCAGCTTCTTCTTGCAACCACAGGTAACTATGATCTACAATATTTGAATTAAAACCTATCAGACAGTCCTTTTTCTTCAAGGGGATGAAAAAGGATATAAAGAGCTACTCAGTATAATTCAAACTCTGAATCTTACTCCCCAAGAGCACCTGTGCTCCTCTCTGAGATTACAGAGCTGGATCCATCACATGTAGGTGGGTTCATACTTGGCTGTTATGTTCAGGTCTCACATCTGTGGCACTCACTTATCAACTAAGGCAGGAGAGAGAGTTTTAGTTTTGGTTGGTTGGTTTGGGTTGGGGTTTTTTTTCCTGGTTGTGATTGGGGGTTTTTTGGTGTGGTTTGTTTTTTGGTTGATTTTTGTTTGGTGTTTTTGTTGGGTTTTTTTTTCTGTTGATGATACCAAACCCCTCAAGTTTTGAGGCTCTCAAGGTTTTGATAGGGGGTTGAGTAAAACTTTGCAATTTTTTTTTAGGTGTTAATCAGTAGTTATAGCTGGACAGTTATGATTAAGCAATTGCATTGTGAGCATCATATGTTTGGCTAATCTGTTGTTTTAAGGAAAAGAGAAGACATTCCCCAAATTAATGGGCTGTCTGGATGAGAGGCACCAGGAGTGAAGTCGAAACTGAGCAGTACCTGGGGAAAGGTATTCCTGGCAGGAGGAGATCATGACAACTCATTGACCAGACTCAAACGGAGGGAAGAACTGTGCCTGCAGACTAATTAGCAGAAGAAGCATGAGATAGAACTAGCAAATGGGGGGGTTGAGTAATTTGTAACCAAAGAATGTTGATGCCTTTGTTTATTAAGATTTATAAATAGTGTGAAGTTTTGATGATCGGTGAGTTAACCTTCCGTGGGTCACTACCCAGCTCCCACTTGGCACAAATGAGAATAAAAAATAAGAATACCTGGCCTCAGTGTGTGACTTGGCACTGGCATCAGGTAATGAGGCCATATTCGGGTTTACATTGATGCCAAGTTTGAACCACGGACTTCTTCATTTAGCCCCACCTCAGCTCTGGGCCAGCTGCAATCCTGTCAGTTTCTGGCCACAGCGCAGAGCACCCCGGTCCGTCACAGCAGCAGCAGCTCCAGCCCCGCGGCCGCACAAGGATACTTCCAGTAGGACCCCTGAAGGATTTGACTCGCACCTGCCATAAACGCTCGTTTTCACCCTCAGTTTGAGCACAAGGATTACCCAAGCCCAGGGAAGCCCCAGCCGGGAGAGCTCCGCCTTCACCGATTCACACCTGGCCGAGCCCCCCATGACCTCCCCTGACCTCCCCAACATGGCGGCACGGAGAGCCCGCCCGCCCCTACCAGCACTGTCGCGATAGCTCCGCGCTTCCGCCGCGCTTTACGGCAAGGCCGCGCGGCGGGGAAGGCGGTGGTGGCGGGGCCGGTCCCGCCATGGACCGGAGGAAGAAGCCGCTGGACGTGGCCGCGTCCTCGGTGAGTGACTGAACGGGGAGAGGCAAAATGAACCCCTCCGCCTCCCCAGGAGGGCCAGTGGGGCTGTGAGGTGTGCTCAGCCGCGGGGCTCCCGCGGGCGCGGGGGGCCTGGCTGGCGCAGGCCGGGCGGCTCCACCCGGGGATGCGCTGGTGCCACCGCTTGCAGGGAGAACAGCACACCTGGGAAGTGCTGGCGTTCTGTCTCCTCGCCTTAATCCCACTGCACTGTGCAGCCATTGCAACAAATGCTGGACTAAAGGGCTGTGGTAACGCCGTGTGTCGCATATCGGGTCTTTGAGTTTCGGGCCTGGGATTTTGTCCCCTCACCTTCCTGACCAGGCACACGCCCTGCACTCCAAACCCGAGCCTGCCAGGCCTGGATGTGCCTGCAGTCGTGATGTAATGATAAAATCAGGGCATAACAGGGAAAAGGGTTTTTACTTGGGAGCCGGAGGTCTATGCTGTGGCAGAATAACTTCCCACCCTTAGGGATGGTGAGGTGCTGCCCCTCTCTGCTCTCCAGGACGCTCACGAGAGATGCTGCCAAACACTTCAGATGAAGAGTTATGTAAATAGTTAATGTATGTTAATACCTAACCATGAAATATTTTACGCTGCATTTTTGGATGATCACCTCTAAGCAGAAGAGGAAACGGGTGATTTTTACAACACTGCACTTCGTTGTCCCAGGGACTTGAAAAACAAATGCTTTAGTGCTTGAGACAAATATTAATACCAAAGTCTTACACTTTCCTGATTTCATGTACATCTGTGAATTTTGTCTTCTATAGGACTTGCAAGAAAAGAGGTACAATATCCTCTTCCAGACTAGTTTTGTACTTCTGAGATAACACCCCTGCTGATGTTTCTTAATGGAAGCTGGGATGGACCTTGGTCACAGATGGCAATGCTACTCATATATTTATATAAAAAGAAGAAGAAAGAAAATCTAAAACTTTTAAACAGTACATAAAGCAGTGGGAAACAATATATATTTTATGATAGCAAACTTTTATCAACTCTTTTCTGTGACAGGATTTTATTAATTATCTAATGGTTAAAAGTTCCCTTTTCATATTCAGTAGTGTTTTTCATTATTCCTTCTCTGTTTGTCATTGGGAGGCTGGTAAAATCTAGGTGGAACTATGCCTCTCTTATTATGTAGCAAAGGATCAAGGATATCTTTGGGGATTGTTTTAATCCCTAATCATAATTTGCATTCTGTGTTTTTTTCGTTTGTTTGCTGTAAAGGGTGATCTTGGTCATCAGATCAAGGCTTCAAAGTTCCACATAAAAATGCAATAAAATGCTGCTGTAACTGTAAATGGCAGTTTTCCTAGAGATACAGTTATTTATTGCAGCAACTGATGTATGTGCATGTGATCTGTTATTTATGTGTTGTTTTGCTGGTGATGTAGCTGGTAGATCTCAAAGCCGAACTCTTCCGAAAGCAAGAGGAATTCAAGAAAGAAAAGCTATTGAAAGATGCTGGCGTCTTTGCAAAGCCCAGAACCTCTAATAAGGTAGAAGTAATCTTCCATTGTTGTTTTTGTCATTTCTTCTTAAAGTAAGGAAGTTAAAATTCAAATCTAAATAATAGTAAATACTCAGAGCTGTGTTACTAGTCAAATATAAAATGTACATGATGAGCATGTTCTTTAAAGTTCGTTTCCAGGTGAGATTCCTGTGCACAGCAGAAAGCTTAGTCTTGTGCTTATACCCATCTAAATCCCCACTTAATCTTCATTCCCCAAGGATCCACACCTTTCCATTATAGGAAAATACTTTTTAGAGGATTTTGTATGATGCTGCAGGATGGAGGATGAGAGATTCTTCCAGAGTCACTGAACTTTCTTGATAAATGCTCTGCTATCTGTTTGTGGTGTACAGTAATGAATACACAATTATCAGTCCTGTTTTGCTCTTTACTGCCCTTTGGGTTTTGTTCATTCTGTAGCTTTCCAGAAGCAGAATGTGCTGTTCCTGCCATATTTGAAGCACATGCAGCATTTACAGTGTTATGCTGCAAACAGGCCAACTGACTGTATTTTTTATTTTAAATGGAGGTAATAGAGAATAGAAACAATTTGTAGCTTTGTTACTACGTATTTAATCAGCAAGATTGTATGATTGGGTTTTTTTAACCTTAGCATCTTTGCCAGAATAGATTTTGTCTGATTTCTGAGTGCCTTTGGGTTTTTTAGCTTCTCAGCCTGTCCTTAACAATGGCACTATCCTGCAGCCTGTGTTAATTTAGGACATACCTGCTGTATCCTACAGCACAGGAATAGTCTCAAGTCAAATGTGTTTAAGATGTTATTAACAAAGTCTTTCATGATCGATTTGCAACGTTTGCATTATGGAGTTGACTTTTTTTTTTAAATGATACCATTTCAATATTTTCATTTATTTGTTTGTTGTTACACAATTGTCCTCTGCAGAAACCAAGTATCTGGACCAAACAGAACACGGGAGTTGTGAATCGAGCTGCAAAAGATGTTGAGCAGAAGGCAGAAGAGCAGGATATATTGGATAAATCAAGGTAGCTCTCGGGCTCTCTGAGAAAGGAGTGCTTTGGAGAGTTTGTTTTTTGGTGTTTAGAAAAGCACAGAAAGAAGTTATCCACATTTTTGGACTAGCAGTTCTCATTAGACCAACCATTAAGACCAGCATCAATTCCATACTTTTTACCAGTAGTGTACAAACTGCATCTCAGCAGTCTCATGCTCTTATACCCTCACATTATCACAGCTGTCTAAGTGTGTCAGGTTACTGATTTTTTTCTAAAACTCATGTTTAGAATTAGCAGCCATTGCAGTGACATATTAGAATTCAGTAGCAAAGTGTTTCTTGGGCTTGACAGAAAATTACTCGTTTTTTTCAAGAATTACCTCGTTTTCTAAATGAGTTGGTTGTACAAAAAGATATGTTGAAAATGCCGTTTATAAGCCATTTGCTGTTCTTCTCTAAGCAGTTCACTGCTCTTTGAAATTCCAGGAATTAGCTAAGGTTTTCTCTTCAGTTTCTAAGATTAACTGTAACTTTATGTTATCTCTTTTTTTTTCTGGTAAAACTGTCTTTCAGTATCTGATATCTGCAAATAATGGCTTAGCTTCCAATATTTATCTGACAGACCATAGTACTTAGATAAAGGTGGAATTCTTGTAACATCATGTTTCTGCCTACTTGACAAATTACATTTAAGATTAAATTTGTTACTTCACTAAAATTATTTTCAGTATAAATTCTGGAAATGGAAAAGAGTGTATCTTCAGAGATGCTAGTGAAGGTTCAAAACCAAAGCCAGGCATAAGTCAGCTTCTAATAAACATCTCAAGCACTCCCAGTGTTTTCCTGTTCCATTTATGTAAGGCTAAATTGGTCACTTTAAACTGTGCTTGGAATTGGTGGGATTGCAAGGTTAATTTTTTTTTCTTTTTCAGGAAGAAGCTTGAAGAGAAAGCAAAGTTGTATGAGAAAATGACAAAAGGAGACTTCCCAGGTAAACAATACTGTTCAAAAATGAGTATTTATAGATGTATAAATTCTTGGACTTTTTATACAAAGTGATGGACATGGTTTATTCCACTTTGAAAAGGAGGAAAAAATACATTTACTAGAGAAAATAAAATTACTTTTGAAGGGCAGCCTGACCAAGTAAAGCACTAGGGACTTGTTTCACTCATTTATTAAGTGGGTGGACTATATTCTGATTTTTCAATACAGTATCTCAGAAAAACAAAAATAATTGTCCTCCATTGTGCAATCTTTGGATTGCATTTCTGATGCTCTGTCCTGCATTCTAATTATTGGACCTTTATGAGGAGAAGAGGATCAGGAGGAGTCTGGCTGGTCCATATGTGAATGCCAGTCATGCAGCTAATAGGGTTAGAGAATGCTAATCTCTCCTTTTCTTCTCTCACACGTTCAGTCCCTTGCAAAAAGTAATTATTAAAATAGAATACAAATGTCCTTGCATTTAATCTGTTTTCTTTACCAGTGTCCATCTTTGTCCACATGACCCCATGCACCTTCCTCTACTTTCCTAAAAAGTGCCCTCATGAATGCTTAGCTCCTGCCAACACACCAAATGTTAAGCATCAAAAAAGTATTTGAGCTGTTAAACAGTAATCCTTTGCTTCTGAAATACTTAATGAGCAGAGAGTGTTTTGCTGCAAAGAATGCAGCCTTTTCTGTACTGCACACAATGCCCTGAAACTTCGATTCAGAAATAGACGTTATCAGTGTGGAGCCAGTTGATAGCTCCGGGTTTGTTTGGCACTGAATGAGATTTAAGTACTCCCCAATAGTGTGGTCAAGGGCATCGCTGGCAGCTGAAAAGCTGATTGTAGCTGTTTGGTATTGATTTTGTGCTTAGTTCTCTTCTTTTCATGGCTGTTCTCTAAGAATCGATTTTCTGCCTTAGATGAAGAAACTGAGGATTTGTACCTGGTGGATTTCACTCAGAAGATCATAGACAAACAGCACGAAGTACAGGAGCTGCATCAGAGTGAAGCTGCTGGGAAGACTTCAGAAAGAGACACAGATGAGGAGGAAACTCAGCCTGAAGCAGACATTCCACCACCAGAGGACCCAGATGAGGAATGGTTGGTGCTACTGATTGGGCTCAGCCATCCTGGCCACTCTTGTTCTTGAGAATTGCATGAGAAAATCCTTTTCCAAAATGTGTGAAGTGGCACCTTTGTTTTTCTTTTTTGTTAATACTACACATTGACAGGGAGGTGTTGATAGTCTTTCATTTCTGCTGTAAAGACAGTCCTCCGTGTCAGTTTCCACATAGGTAACACTGCAACAGAATCTACATCCAGGATCTTGAGAAATTGCACTCAGGGCAATGTAGTATAGGGGAGACAACTTAATATCCTCTTATTTTCTTGCATAGTTTGTATGAGTAATCATCACAGTATTGGAACAATTTTATGCTTTGATATGCTGAATTGAAACGTATTTCAGCAAAACTTGGGGATTTTATGGTATTCATATTCCCTTCTTTTATTGTGAGTGACTTAAAAACGAGCAGTCATTTTCACTGTACGGCCTTCTCTTAAAGGAGAGAAACTCTGGTTGGAATAAGAACACGATTTTCAGCATTTTTTCCACTGTTTGTTGCAGCACAGCAAATAGTCTTTGACAATTTTCTGTGTCATTCCAAGTAACCTCTAGTTTTTCATCTGAGACATTAGGAATAATTATGAAACCAGTCTTGACTAAACATTTTCCTTGCCCATTTGTTTAAAATGCTTATGGAACAAGTGATTTTACTTCTGGTAATCAGTTCAAACCAGCAGTAACCAATACAAAACTTTCTTCAAATAGTAAACTGTAGATTTGCTTACAAACTGTGTGAAAGACTTACTAAATGCACAGATCTTTAAAAGCTTGGGGGTTGGGAGCTAGATTGCCAGTCATACTTTTTCAGATGTAATATTCTTTAGAATGGGATAATTGAGGCAGCTTGGTGCTAAAGAACTTTCTACATTACAGGACAATAAGTGTAGCTCTTAACAGCTTTTTCAACAACTGTAAATCAGGTGTTCAGTATTATAAAGAGTTGAATAAGAAGCACAATAGCTTAAGAGGAACATTTTGCTTATGTTTTAGTCAGCCTTTTTTATGCCAATTGAATGCACACTATCAGTCTGTTCTGAATGGCCTTTAGACAAATAATTGAAATATATTGTAGCAATTTCATATCCACAAGAAGTCAATGTGGCGTCATTATCTTCACCATGGGAAGCAAGCAGTAGGCTGAGTTCTGTTTTGTTGTGAAAATGACATGACTTGTCTTGAACATTTTTTACACCATTTCATTTCCCAGGCGAATAGAAGTTTCAAAGGGAGATTGAATAAATGTCTGATAGAACTGTCATATGTCCCATTCAGAACTGTCCTCTAAATCTGGGAGTGTGTTAAGTGAAAAGCAGGAGCAGCTGTCACACACAGATAGACTGAGAGGTGACAAATGCTCTTTGCAAAGGGTCCTGCTTCTGTCTTCTGGTTAAGACTTCTGTCAATCTGCAGGTAGAAGTTTTGCATCACATTTCTTTTTCTTTCATTACAGGGTTGATTATGTTGATTTCTTGGGCCGATCTAGACGCTGTATGAAGAAGGATTTGCCAAGTCTACTTAAAATGGATCAGGAACTTCAAGGGAAAAGGTGTGGTTTCTCTAATGGAGCTGCATGCTCCTCTCAGTATTTAACATATATTTTTTTAATGAGAAGGAAGAGAGGCTGTACTTTGTCACCCCATTCTCAATCCAGAGTTGATGTTACTGCTTTCTCTAGATTTGCATGGTTTGCAGAGAAAGGTTTTAATAAATTGATGTAACAATCTCAGATATTTCTTGCATCTTTGAAAACTGGGGTCCTTGTATGGAAATTGTATTTCATTCCATAAAATGCCAGGAAAGTGATTTCTGGTTCTGTTTAACCTGGAAAATGATGATAGTCTTTTAGCAATTCCAAATTCCTCATGATGTTCAAAGTGAATTTGTTAGACCTCCATTTGTTTGGTTTCATTCTTCTGTTTAACAGCCGTTTAACAGCTCTTCTTTTAAAATTACTTCCTTATTAATGTTTGGGTATTAATATTTGAATATTAATATTTTGCATGGATCTCATGGGTAAATGCCTAGCTTTTTGTTACTTCAAATACCTTTCACTTTCTTATGTTAAATCTGAAATGTTCCTATACGTGATTGCTAGAATCCCCATAGATGCCAATAACTGATTATTTCATCTCCCATTCTGTGATTTGATAATTATTTATTTCATAAAACTTCTGCAAAAGGATATGATTTTATTTGTCTTTTAATAACACGGTCTACCAGTACATTGAGTTAAAGGTAGCTTTGTATTTTTGTCTTGACCATGTACCGTAGCCATCAACATTGTATCACTAAGCAGTGTCTACAATGATCTGCCTTTTGTGAAAACTGCAGTAGTGGATCAGACCCAATCATACTTGCCCTGTTTGGTACTGCAAAACTGGTAAACTCTGCTGTGTAATCCCTATTTTTTCTTTAATTAGACAAGAAACTGATGGGAATACTCTGTTATCTGAAGACATGAGAAGAGAACTTCAGAGGCAGCAGTGGGAAAAGGAAGAAGAAGAAGCCCTCAGAAAACCCATGGGACCCATACATTATGAGGACATTCGAGAAAATGGTACACTACAATGCTTTCTATCACTTAACCTTTGTATCACCAGAGATCAGTTGTAGAGGGAGCAAGAGAAAGTTACTTCCTGTGCCTGTGTGGCAGAGTGTAGGTATGTGTTAAGGCACGTGTGTAATAATTATTGAAAGTCACCGGTACATAAGTCTAGATTTATTTTTTCTTCAAATTATATTTTTCTCAAATATTTCTCTACCTCCTCCTGTGTTCTCCTTCAGGAAGCTTCACTTCATGTATCATCTCAAATAAGCCTTTTTTAGCCATGTAAAACTAATGCAGTGTTGGGAATAATTCCATGCCTGAAAGCACAATGCCTGGAGCCTGTAATTATTGTGAATTATAAACTGAATCTAACTTAAACCTATTGTTTTTCTCCTTTTCAGAGGCCAGGCAGCTCGGTGTTGGTTACTTTGCCTTTTCTCGGGACCAGGAACTCAGGCATAAACAACGGGCAACCCTGGATATGCTGAGGGAGCAGGTATGAGAGTAAAGAGCAGACTGGGCTATGAGGGCAGTTGTGGTTTCAGTGGTTACTGTCTTTTGATTTGTTGTTTAAGTGCTGTATTAGGTGATACCTGCAACTGACTCCAAAGAAATCTGGATTCTTGTTTGCTGTTGAAATCTGGTACTTGATTAGGATTGCTTGTAGTTGTTTTGTGAAGGAAAATATGTACTCATTTATAATAATGAAGGAAGATTAATACATGTTTTTCTTTGCTGTTAAGACACTTGATCAGAGAAATAAACGTGAACAGCTGAAGGAGAAGAGAAAGGCAGCTCTAGATGCAAGGCTGTCCAAACTTCGAGCACGGAAGATTAAAAAGTTAAGGGAAGCTGGATTAGAGGAAGAGGCAGAAAAACTGGAGAATAGAGGTATGATCTGCTGCCTTTTTAAGTTAAATACTTGCTATTTCACCTTGTTCTTGATCTATGGACAGACAGATTCTAATTTATATTTGTTTAGACATTCAATATTGGTATTCTGTTTTCTATATATAAAATTAGCATAACTGTTAGGATAGTGAGAGTTGATGTAATTGTGTGTAGATATAAAATCATGCCAGAAATAGCTCAGTAATGCAGGTAGAAATATGGTATGTAGATTGTAGCCTTTTTTTGATTCACACCTGACAGCAGGGATTACATGGGTTAATTATGCAGACTGAGGTTAGAGCTGCTGATATTGTACTGGCTTTTTCTTCTATTCAGATGAGATAGAATAGGAAGCAGTAACAAGTCAATTTTGATATCATACAATATACACTGTAACAGTTTCAGTGCAGTCGGTAAATTGGAGATACAGCTGACTCTAGGACTTAGGATAATGAATTTGAATTCTAATCCTGCCTCTGTGCTGTCTCCCTTATGACACTGATAGTCAGCTTGTACTGTCTGTCTCCCACTGTAAAATGTAGCTAATATTTCACTGTGTCAGAATTCCATGCAAGTGATTACGTGTGAAGTGTTCTGGAAGTGAAGAACAGCACTGTGCTGCTGCTCACTGTTACAGTTGTTCAGAAGAATAAGAATGCAAATTGTTTTCTCCAGTAAATGAAATAGAGATACTGTTCTTATTGGAGATGGAAATAAATGTTCTTATTTTTACCTGTGAGGTTCACATAGATTCTGTTCTGTAACTGACAGTCTCTACTATCTCTTCCTGTAACACAGAGGTGAAAGGTGCTGCCGAGGAACCAGAACCTCCAAGAGTTACTGCAGCAAGTAGGAAGGTAGAGGTTGTCATCCAGGAGAGGAGAGATACAAAGCCTGGAGTGCCTTATGTCCGAGAGTGGGATAAGGGCAAAGGTAAGGAAATGTAGATTCAGGAACATTGTTGGGAAAGAGAGTGCATGCTGCTACTTTCATTTCTGTTTTGTGACAGAGTATGGTAAGACTTAAATCCTTTTTGCCTTGGTACTGATGACTCTCCAGTGTCCAGGGCAGCGACTGACAAGGATGCCTTAGTGCCAGTAGCTGCTATAATGTCCCCATAATATTTTCTTCTTTATGAGTTATTGCATTTCTGGATGATCCAGACAGGTTGACAGAATGACAAATTCTGTAGTTCATAAGATGTGCAGTGTGATCTTTTCTTGATATATTCCTGTGGTTTGTGCTACCTGATAGCAGGATGTATCACACAAACAGGTACAGCACAAGACTAAAACAGGATGCAAGAAGAGACCACTTCAATGCCTGTGTCCCATTTTGAAGCATCTTCCTTGTCACAAAGTGGTGGCTGTCTTGTACGTCCTTCCCAAACCCATTGACTCATTTTGCACTATTAATCTAAGGTCATGCACATTCTTCTAGTCTGATGCCTGACTTCTAAGTAAAAGCAAACAAGGAATAGGCAAAGCACATAAATGCTCACCTTCTTTAGTACTATAACAGCATTATTCCTCTTCTGTGCAATACTGGTATTTCCAGATTCTTCTTACTTTTCACTGTCTTTATGTTCCATTAATGAACATGACTGTGAGGGGAAACTTCATGGTTCCATTAAAACCCCAAACTTTCAGATCCTGTCTCTTACATCTTTATTCTGCCCAACACTTCTTTTCCTACCTCTGGGAACACCCGGGCAGCACTGCAGCAAATACTACATTTCAGCAGAGGACAGCTTACTCTAAAATGCAGAGGGAACTAACTGTGGTTCACTGAAGGAATCTGCACTAGATTCTTGCATTTCCATGTATCATGAGGTGGAAAAGGAACTCCAGGTGGCTTTACAGAGTTGCATCTTCTGTGTTTACCAGTTTGTTTTCCTTCCTGTCTGACTGACCTTCAGACCATGAAATCTATGCTAAATCTACCATTTTCCTGTTTCTAACAGAACTGATGTTTGGACAATGGGAAAAGAAACAGGAAGAACTTAGAGATGAGCGAGACCCGGAATTTGCACCACCTTCTGATTACTTTTTGGGACAAAAGAAAGATGATTATTACCGAAGTCAGAATTTGAACAGTTCTGAAACCTCCTCTGAAAAACTGGAAACGGAGAGAGCACAGAACCAACAGAGGCCATTGGTGCAGGGCAGTGGCAGCAGCGCTGGAGATGTGCCACCATCAGCACAGGCTTCCAACAGCAACGTTCCAGATAAGCCAGTGTCGGCAGAGCCCAGTGGCCCTGACACTCAGGGGGTGTCATCAGCAGAGGATGACAGCAGTGATGACGAGGACATGCTACCACCAGCACAGGCTTATGGCTACGGTGCCCAAGGTGTGCCACCACCACTGCGGGGTTACGGCTACAGCGCCCGGGGCGTCCCACCACCCATGCCAGCCTATGGCTACGGTGCTCCTGAGGTGCCATTCCCAGTGCAGGCTTACGGCTATGGAGCACCAGGAATGGTGCCACCAATGCACGGGTACGGCTATGGCACTCCCGAGATGCCCTTTGCAATGCAGGCTTATGGCTACAGCACCCAGGATATGCCACCAGGAATGCAGCCCTGTGGATGCAGCACTCAGGATATGCCACCAGGAATGCAGACCTGTGGATGCAGCACCCAGGATATGCCACCAGGAATGCAGACCTGTGGATGCAGCACCCAGGATATGCCACCAGGAATGCAGACCTGTGGATGCAGCACCCAGGGTGTGCCTCCAGGAGTGCAGACCTGTGGGTGCAGTGCCCAGGATGTGCCACCAACAACACAGGTCTGTGACCTCAGCAGCCAAGATGTGCCACCAGGAATACACACTTGTGGATGCAGCAGCCAAGATGTTCCACCAGGAACACACACCTGTGGCTGCAGCACCCAAGAGATGCCACCAGGAACAGACGCCTGTGGCAGCAGCACCCAGGATGTGCCACCAGGAACGCAGGCCAGTGGCTGCAGCACTCAGGATGTGGCACCTCCAGTGCAGACTGACAGCGGTGACACTCCAAATCAGGAACCACTTTACCAAAGTTTAGATGATATGCTCTCTTATTATAGACAAGTGACTTGAACTGAGCAAAAAGATAAGCAAGAACCATGATCTAAAGAACTGAAATATAATTAATTATCTGCTCGGCAGAATATTATTTTCCCACATATGGGAAAAATAAGTTTATGTAAGTAGATCAAAATAAATCTCCTGGATACTTAAGCTGTTTTATGTCACAGCTATATTTTACCCTGTTGGGTTTTTTTATTCTTATCTCTTTACTAAGATTTAACTCTGACACTTACACCTGAACTTAAGGCTATATTAATTACTTGCTTTCCTTTAGTCGGTTGCTCCCAGCTGGCTTCTAGTTTGGAGGTACTACAAGTTCAGTGACAGCCATAGAAACAGTGTGGAAATGGTAGGTCCTCTGCTGCCAAATACAGAATGATTTTGTTCCTTAATCTCCTGCCTTTTGGAAGTGCAGAATATTATCTAGTGAAAAGTGGTGGTTCACATGGCCTCTGCATTCCTGAGGTCCATATACATATAGCTCATAATTCTGTGCAGCATTTTAGAGTGGAGACATTGCAGAAATCGATAAATAATGATGGGTAGGCTAAAAATAAACATGTCAGTGAAGCAGAAGCCTTGACACCTGAAATTACTGGCTTACTGGTTTAGAAAATCCTCTCATAATTCTCCAAGTGTGTTTTTCTTGCATAAGGAGTTATATATATGGCTTTCATACTTTTTTTTCCAAAAACTGTGATACTGGAGTCATTAAATATAAAAGCAGACCAGTCTCTACCAAACAAACTTTTATTTCAGAATCTTAGTAAATAAGAATACTTACCTGCCATGTAGAAGATTTTTATTTCTGAAGGTAAGTTAGATCATTCCACTTCTTTTTTAAAAGCTTATACAAGAATAAGACCTAGAAAAGCAGGTTAGAATGGGCAACTGCATGGATTGTTAAAAGGCAGAGATAAAGTCAAAATAGTGGTGATTTAAATGCAGCAGTGAACTGGCCAAAGAGACAAAGCTGATGTGCTCCTCTTGTGTGCTTCAGTCAGACCTCAGGCTGCTCTGCAAGCCCAGTGAACAGCAAGATGTTCAGTGTGACTGAAGGACGTACAGAAAAACACATTCTCTGTTCTCAAATTCTGATTTATCCTGAGCTCCTACATCACTGGCTTTTGCACTTCAATTTGCAGAGCAGGAACAGTACATTACAATTATTTATTAATTTAAAATAATACTATTCTGAAGTGAGATAATACCACTATGAGAATTTTGAAGAAAATGAGAATGGAAAACATCTTAGAGAAGATCACACCCAGTTTTCCGGGCTGGCTGATTTATACTAGAGAAGTTTCCTCTTCTAAGACCTCACAGAATCAGTATATGGAAGCCATTCGGAGCAGGGTATAATTTTCTTGGAGCTGAACTAACTCTAAAGAGTGGGCAAAGTCTTTTCAAACAGTAGAGCTTGACTTGAATTGATTATGGCAATTGTATCCTTCAATGGATTTCCCTACAAAGAATATTTGTGTCTATTTCGCTGCTATTTTAATGACATCCATTTCTTACTGCATTTTGGACTTGGTTTTTTTTGTGCCCTTCAGACTGTGGTAATTTTATGTATATCTATGATTTAGGAGTCATGCTGTCTTTGCATTAGTTCAACATTGAGCTAGAGCTGCAGTAAGGAATGAAATGCCATTTATTACATAGTGTTATGTAAAAAGATACAATCAAAGTGTTCCTTTGTTTAGCTTCCTTTCCACAGCCTAATATTAAACAGGAGGACTCTTGGCCAGGAGGGTGGTTCAGTGCCTACATTAAAGTTAAGCCAATTGAGAACAGCTCTCCCACTGCAGTGATCTGTCACTTTGCCATTTGGTCTCCTTCCCTCTTGTCTTGCTTTTTGGCTGAAATGCTTTTTGCATATTGTCTCATGCTGAGGAGCACACATCTCTGTTCACTGTCCTCCCATCAGACCACCTCAAGTTAGCTTGGCTGGGATCAGCAACCTCATTCATTTCATTCAGTGTGCCCTCTCATTCCTGGGGCAAACAATTACTCATTGATACACTGCCAAAGTTTTATTTCTCTCATATTTTGGAGCATCTTGTCTCCCTGCCCCTCTTCCTCCTCATTTAAACCAGCCCCCAGGTTACCTGCTTTGACACCAGTGGAAATGGGGGTGCACATGGGCCGTGTGGGTAAGGATCTGCCACCGTCAGTGTGTGACTGATGCAAGTGAAGCCAGCTTGTGCTCTCACTGAGCACGCAGAACTGCGAGCACACTCTTGTCTGTGGTTGTGTCTCGTGAGTTGGAGCTCTGCCCCAAGAGGTGCCAGTGGTGGCTTGTGATGCCTTCAGTGTTCTGCCCAGATGCAGGGGCAGTCCCTGCTCTCTATCTAAAGCAGCTTTGTCCTACATCTTTGTGTATTTTTCTGATACCAAAGGTACCTTTATCCAAAATGCAAGAATGATGCAATCTTGAATTTCAGCCTTCACACGCTCGATCTGGCTTGCAGGACTCAATCTGATCTCCAGAAAAGTACCTTTAGAGAAGACAATTTTGTCAGTGTCACCAGAGGCTGGTTTATCCCCTTTTGGAGGGCAGCAGGGATCTAACCTGCCTATGAACCATTGAACGTGAGATGAGGCCGATACACGGGGTAAAAACTACGTGGCTGCAGCTCTGCCAGCTCTAGCGCCGATGCCGCATCGCTCGCTGGTTCCTCGGGGCTCGGGCCCAGGCAGCCCGGGAATACAAGCAGGGCCCTACGGGCCGGAGGCTCCCGTGCCGGGCCGGAGGCTCCCGTGCCGGGCCGGAGCGCGGCGGGCGCTGCCGGGGCCGCGCTGTGCGGCCTGGCGGGGCCGGGAGCGGCCGCGGCGGGAAGCGCCCGGCGGGAAGCGCTGCGCGTGCGCAGAGCGGCGGGAGCGGCTCCGCGCCGCGCGATCCCCGCGGCCGCCGCGCGGGGGCGGCAGAGCCCGGGGCGGGGCGGGACCCCGCGCGCGGCGCCGCCCGATCCCGATCCCGGTCCCGATCCCGATCCCGGTCCCGATCCCGATCCCGGTCCTGGGCCCGATCCCGGTCGCGGTCCCGTGGCAGGGGCGCTGCCGGCGACACTCGACACGGGCTAATGGCAGGGCAAGGCCTGCCCCGCCTGTTCCCAGGCGTCCAGGGCACCCACCCTTCCCGCCCTGCTGAAACTGAGCCTCGCGTTTCAGGAGAAGGGAGGTAACGCCCCAAGCTCTCTAAAAATGTTGTTTTAACAAGGAAACCCTTTTAGAAGCACGCTGTGCACTGACAGCCAACACCTGCAGTCTCATCCTTAGGAGCCCAGACGGTACGAGCCCAGATTTCCCATGTAACTCCCCCCTGCCACTGTAGCCCAAGAATCTCGCTGTTCACAGAAGCCATTCCCTCCCTGCAGCCATCACCTGCCTTGCCTGGCAGCAGGAGCAGTCTGTCTCACTATTTCTCTTCAGTAAAAAGGCCTTTGCATTGATTCTTTCCCCTGTAACTCTCACCTTGGAAACAGCATATTCCTTCCTTCACGTCTCCATAACCAGTGTGCAATCACTGCCATTCATTTCAAGAATTAAGTTACAGTCCCAAAAGCACTGCTACCCTCTCCCCTCTCCACCCCAAAGGCATTCCACAAGTGTACAGAAGCTGTGATGTCAATATGCAGTTCAGGAAAACGGTGTAGTGACAATTTGCAGGACAAAGGCAAGTGTATACTCAGCAGGCAGTGGGACTGTAGGGCACTGCCATGTTCTGAAGTAGGAACACGAAAAGCAGTTGTTTTGGAGCGGCTGACCCCAAGGTGCTGATGATGGAAGTACAACCCAACTTTTGTTTAGAGAAAACTTAGAGCTCTTAGGAGAGCACACACTGCTATAGCCACATCTCAGACAGCTGCAGTTAAACCTAAGCCCCCAGATTAAAGCTCTGCAGATTTTAACACCTGGGCCGTGACTCCTCTGTCAAAAGAGAGAAGAAATTGAAATTTATTCTCACAAATGACTACCAAACCAGCAGATGCACTCAGGCTGCACAAGGGCACACGTGGTCTTCAGTAAAAGTTTCATTTCTGGTATAAAACAGTAAAGCCATTTTTAAACAAAACCTACAGGTAAAGAGAAAATATCACATCTTAACAAAAAGGATTTATTCTGACTAAACAAAATGTACAATGTTTCCCAAATGACCGAGTGTTTTCAAGACTCTCTGAAGCCTGCAGGTCCATTGAGTAACTTGATCCCTTCTTACCCTGCGGTTTGATCAAGCTACTTTTTGCCAGACTTCTTTATTCCACCACTGGCTGCCAAAAGAAACAACACAGCTGGTTAGGTGACTGTGACAGAGCTTAGCTACAAATGCAGTTCCTCATAAAGCTGAATCCCCCCATTAGACAGCCTGTACAGCCCAGGTCCCCACTGGTGAATTGTTTCCGCATGTGTGACTACCCCTATGTGATTTTGATCTCACACACCTTACTCTGAACAGTGACTTATTTAACATTAGAAATTAAGTTTCTCCTGGGACCTAATATGCCCTATGATTCTACAATGGAACTAAGTATTCCACCAGTTACTTAGTTTCTCCATTGATTATTTCTTACACAGCAGGATCAGAGTCTGGTCAAATCAAAATCAAGGCTAAGGGAATAAAAGCATTGGTATCCCTACACCCCCAGTTGGGATCAAAGCTCTACAGAAGCAGGTAGTAGAATTCCCTGCAGAGTCAATTATTGAAGACACTAAAGTGAAAGAACACCAGGTATTGACACAGCAACAAGTGTGGCATTTGTTGTAAATGCTGTTTTTCTCCAGTTGTGTCAGATATGACCAGTGGGAAGGAAAGAGAACAGCAAGGCTGCACCAAGCCAGGCTGCAGGGGCTGAGGGTCAGCAAACACACTCGGCACTGCAACTTGATTCCAACAGCATTGCCCTGCTAAGGCTCTTGGAAATAGGCTGACCCTGCCACAGTAACACAACAATCGTTACCCACTTTGGTAAGCATCAGACGAGGGCCAGATGACTGACACCAAGTCTAGAAAGGGGCAAAGAAATAATGGCAGGAAAGAACTCTGAAGAGATCTGTGAGCTGAAGAACCCTACACAGAATGAGTTTAGGATGGTAAGGACAGAACAGAGCCTCAATGAATTATTTTGCATCTGTCTGAAACACCAAAGACATTCCAAGTCCCACACCCAGCACATTTTTTGTACACGGATAAAAGAGAGGAGTTAGATCAGTCTGAGATAAATAAACAATATTCCGAGTCAGTGGAACTGGATGGCACTTCCTCCAAGAGCACCCAACAAGCTGCAAAGTGAAAATGCAGGTCTGCTGGCTAAGATTTAAAACATCAATACAGACACTATGCCAGAGGACTCACAGACTGCCAGCAAAGCTCCCAGACAGGGAATGGGTTCCTTGAAGAACTGGGCAACTACAGAGCAGCGAGTCTGAGCTCAATCTCTGAGAAGATAACAGCAAAGCAAATGGATGAACAGTCTTGTGAAAGTTAAGAGGATTCCCATAAAGAGTAAATCCTTCCTCACTGACCTGCTGGGACCCTGAGGTTATCAGTAAGTGTCTGAATAAAGTGAACTCGGGACTTCTTCATATTTTCACACAGTACCTGACAAGATTCCATAGCAAAGGTTGTTAGTGAAACTATTTTGCTATGGGATTGTTGGAAAGGTCTTTCAAGACTGAAAGTTTGCTGAAGAATAGGAAGCAAAGCATGAAGTTGATGGTCTTCACAGAATGGCAAAGTGGTAACATTAACGGGTCACAGGTCAGAAACACCTGATGGGAGCAGGCAGGATCCGCCTTGAACACCTCTGATCAGATCATGGCAAATGCTGGAGGAGCAGAAGGCGGGTGCAGACTCACATGAACACTCGCCGACTGTCACTGAGACAGAGACTGGGATCCATGGGCCACCAAGACACACCCTGTGAACTCACTTCAGTGACATCATGTATTTTACAGTCACTCGGGCAAAGGGGTTGAAGTCAGACTGGTTTCAGTCATTTTTTTTTCCCCTGCCAAGAATCTCCTGATCTTGAAGAAATTCATCCTCTCAGAGGACAAGCACTGGAGTTGTTAAACTTGGAGGATTGTGGCAAAGCCTGTATGTAACACATCTGGAAAGAAAAGACTGGTGTGCTTAAAAAAGAGTACAAATGTCCCTGCACATACCAGTGGAATAGGTCAGCATGTCAGACACAGTGGTTTGCCTGCTGAACCAGAACCCGCATAATGTGGGGATGAAATTGCACAGAAAAGAAAAACAAATTTTAAAAAATAGCCTCTATTTGTTCCGTATCATCTGTACCTGCCATCATCTTACTTACCTATGCCAAATAACCCAAAGGCCTTTTTATTTTTGTCAAGCAAAAACATTAAATTTTTGAAGCCAGCAAGACCCCCATTTCTCCTGCCAGGTTGGCACCTCACTTACCCAGGGGCCCTTTTCCAGCAGCTTTTGCTTTCATCTCCTCAAGTTTCTTTTGCTCCTCCTTCTGTTTTTGTTTGAATGCCAGATCCGTCTAAAGGAAAGAATAGCAGCAGTTTTTAACATCTCTTCCACAGAAAAATTCAAAAACAACTGAGAAGCAATGAGAAACAAATGTAATATTCCAGCAGCAACAAACACCTGACCAGACCGAGGCAGGATGGCTGAATAATGCTAAATATGCAGAACATTGCAGAACTATCACCAAGGTTTTTGCTGTACCACAAACTAAACTTCAACTCTGTATGTCTGGTCTTCCTGGAATTATTTCCCATGGCATAATCTCATTCTGAGATTATGATTCCTCTGATTGATAGATGTTTGCACTAACATCATTCATTAACGTGCCCTCAGTGACACGTGAAGCACAGTACACAGGCACTAACAAAAACATTTTGACTATAAAGAATGTAAATAAAATAATGCTGCTTTCACCTACAAAAAAGCGTAAATTTTTTAAAAATCCTCTCACACATATGTCATTTTTGCTGGGTTTAATAAATTTGTATAATTCCAAAAAATCTAATGAGACTGCTGGCTAATTGTACAGGCAAGGCAGCTGTTGAGCATCCTTGCTGGACCAGCCTCCAGATCCAGAAGTCAGACATACTCTGTACCTTAGATACACATTCTTCACAGACACCAAGGCTGAAAAGGACCCCAGATTTTTAACTTGGCACTTAGGACTTTGGCATAACTGAACTAAGGGCCTTGACAACTCTGATTCCACAGATTCTTCACCAATCCAGTCTATGGCTCATCTTTACAACTGCAAAGCTTTCCTCTTCTTTCACTTAAAGCCTCCCTTGCTGCAACGTAACCATATTACTTCCCCTACCTACCCCCCACAGAACAGAATATTCTGTTTCTCTCTCCGGGTTTTCCTGTCTCCTGTAGGCTAATGTGTCTTTCCTAGTAAATCAATCCCTCACATTTATCCACTCCAGTGGGTTTTTTTCTTGCAATGTGTTGCCCCCAAGTGCTTACAGTATTGCAGGGCTGGGAGGAAAAAAAAAAATCACATCACTTGATACACAAATGTTTATAACCTGATCCTTGTAAACACTTAATTAGTTCTACCATTTCTTTAACAATAAAGCTTATTTAGAAAGCTATGATTTTTTTTTCCTTTTTCAAAGAGACATTGTACTTGCTTTTTTCCAAAGACTGACACCTCATCCATGGTCCACTATTCTCAAAAATAGCAGCTGACACCCAATACTTAAATGTAACGGTTCAGAGTATCTCTAACATGCAATTTACTAGTACTTAATTTATGCAAACTACACAAGAATCCCAGAGTTTGTGCCTGTCCCAGGCTCCTCGGACTGCAGTGATTGATCGACTTCAAATCGTAGCCTGATGGTTTGACAAGGGCATTCCAAACTCCTCCGTCAGCCAGCACTGCTGCATCCACCAGCATGGTGGAACACGGGCAGGATGTCGTCATGGAAGCAGAGAAACACAGAATGTTTTGGGTTGGAAGGGACCTTAAAGATCATCTCGTTCCAAACCCCTGCCACGGGCAGAGACACCTTCCACAAGCCCAGGTTACTCCAAGTCTCGTCCAACCCTTCCTTGGACGCTTCCAGGGATGGGGCAGCCACAGCTTCTCTGGGCTACCTGTGCCAGGGATTCACCACCCTCACAGGCAAGAATTTCTTCCTAGTATTTAATCTTAACAGCCTCTCTTTCGCTTTGAGCCCATTCCGCCTCGTCCTGTCACTACCCACTCCTGTAAATGTCAGCAGGAACCCCCCGGGCAGCAGGCCCGCCGGCTCACTCACGGCCGGGGCTGAGCCCCCACCGCGCCCCGGCGTTCTCCCGCCGCCCCACCTCATCCAGGTCCTTCGTCTGCTTCTTCGGCTGCTTCAGCGGCTTCTTCTTGCCGCCTGCAAAGACAGAGGAGACAGTGAGGGCCGGGCGGGGCCGAGCGGGAGGCACCGGCAGCCCCGGGCCCGGCCTTACCCTCCCGGCCCGACATGGCTCCGCTCGCTCCGCCCGCTCCCGCCGCTCCCGCCGCTTCCGCCGCCGCTTCCGCCGCCGCCGCTTCCGCCGCCGGGCCGGGGCAGGTACGGGGCGCGGCGGGGCCGGGCCGGGCCCGGGGCGGCCGGGAGGGAGCGGCGGCTCGGCCGGGTCGGTGGAAGGGCCCCCGGGCAGGGAAGGGGTCGGTCGTGCGGAAGAAGCCGGCTGCGGGATGTGGGTGCTCGGTGGCGCCTCGGGTTGCGTTTGGCTGCGGCACGGGACCGCTGCGGAAGGCGGGACCCGTGCAAACGAGTCCCGCTTGCCACCGGCTCTGTGTGTGCGGCAGCTTTTGAGAGTGTGTTTGTCAGTGACTGCGGGCAGAGGAAACGTTTCTTGCGAGGAAAGCAAGAGAGGAACCAGGCACGTCATCTCAGATTAAGCTTTCACAACTTTCTCGTGTCCTCTGAGCTCAGGCTGAGATCACGTTCATCACAGTCTGTGACTGCCTGCATAGAAATTCTTCCTCAAATCTCAACTTTCGCTCTGTTTTTTTTTTCTATAGTCCAGTAGCCTAAATATTTGGTTAAACTCTTCAGGTAGTAATGCAATTAAGAGAGGGGAATTTTGCAGTCTGGAACAGGCAAAATTGAGCTGACGTTTATGTGGCCTACAGTGTAGAGTAGGTGTTTAACACTGCTGTTAACAGTAGATCTGTGAGTGATGCTGGCAGGAGAGAGAACTTCCTTCATTTCCATGTTCTTGTGGGTTTGATCTTCCATGTTGTTAGGTGTGTAAAACAACTGGTAAGATTTTCATAATGCCACTTGGTGTTATTATTAGCTGTTAGAAATAGCAAGGAATGAACCTGTCATGGTCAGAATTTTTCCAGCTGGTACAATACTTTTTTTGTGGAGATGCCTGTATTAACCACCTAAAATTAACAAGGAAAGCTGTTTTAAAATAATTAAAAATACTATGCAGCAGCTATCAAGTTTCCTCAATAATTCATGTTTTAATATTATATTAGTCAGAACCTAATATAGTCATGCTCAAATTTCATACAAAACCTGACTGAAAAGTTTTCCTGTTTCCAGTTCTTAGAGGAATGTACCTCAGTCGAACTCTAAGATCATATTTCAAATCAGTAGACAATAAACTATAACTAGCAGCCTGCTTTTGCAGGGTAAGCAAGAATTTTAAGCTCATTTTAAAATGCAGCCCTGTGTGTTAGAATGCTGTGTGTTTCCTGACTGAGATTTTTCTATTCTTGTGGCTCATCCTGGTTTATTACTTTTGTAGGCAGTCTCATGGGAATACCTGTGTTCAGCACTTCTGGGTTTTCCCTCTGTCCTTTACGTTTTTGTCTTTGCATCCTTTAACACTTCCTGTATCTGTGCAATGTAAGATAAAGAGAATGATCAAGGCACACTTGTTTTTTTATGAAGATTTTGTTTCCTCTCTGCCTTTTTTCCTTTTCTGTTCTTTTGCAGAAATGTGAGTACCTGTAACACAAATCACATTGTGCAATCACTGCTCTGCTGAAGCACTAAATTTCTCTGAAGTCACTCCTGCTGTTATTGGATCTGCACATGATCGTTGTTCACGTCGTGGGTGAATTAGTAATCAAGAACCATGAAGCATGGTGGGACTACTTCCTAACAGAAAATCAGAGATCTGTGACACAATTGCACTTTATTGGCAATTGTGGAAAGTTCTCTAGGTAAGCAGTGGTGTAAAAGTAGCAATGGTTTAGCCATTCTGGAGTTGATTGGTTTTGGGACAAATGTCGTTGAAGAGCTGTGAATCGGCCATACTTCAATAACATCTCTTCTTCTTCCTTGTAGCACTTTTGTTTAGTGATTAAATTCAAGACATGGGGCCTATGAAATACAAATCAAGTGTGTCCTCAGTGTCCTGTGGTCTGCAGTATCACCATTCATTGATGAAGTGGAGTCCAAAAGGGAATTTACACGTGGTGAGGACTTACTGCCCATCGGCGCCCAAGAGGCCCGAAGCCAAGTCTGCGATGGAAATGGCCATGGGTCTCCTTCATCGGATCACGGAATCAGGGACTGCTATGGGAAAAAACTCCCTCCAAAAAGTGTCTGCAACATGCAGGAATTGGTGGGACAGATATGAAGAATTTGTTGGAATCAATGAAGTTCGAGAGGCTCAGGGAAAAGTGACAGAGGTAAACATGGAGATAACGTGGAATTTTTAAAATTGTGAATAGAGCTATATGAAGCATAAACACTGGCTGTGAGGCAGAAAAGGTTATCCAGGGAGAATTATGTCTTTTCTGCTTTGACTGTCTGTGTAGGTACTGTGAATGTGTTCTAGGCTATGCATGTAGTAAATAGAGCTTATCCCTTGGATTGAAACAGAGTGCGGTTTATTTTGTTCTTGGTTTTTTCCCTCCCCCCCCCCCCAAAAAAAAACCATTGTACAATTAGCAGTTTAGGTCTGTATGGTAATAAGTGTCTAAAATAAATGCTCTTTCTTCTCAGGCAGAAAATGTCTTTATGATAGCTCGAGGGATAGTACGAGAGGCTCGTGAAAATGTAGAAGCCCAACAGATTAAACTGAAGGAAATTCGGGATCGCTTAGACAGGGTCTCTCGGGATGACACCCAGTATTTAGAACTGGCTACTCTGGAACACAGGTTGCTGCAGGTAATTTGTTGGTACTTAAGATTTGGTGAATATGTTGCAAATTTGTGTGCTTTGTTTCCTTCACTAGTGATTGATTGTCTTTGTAGATGCAGTTTAGTTCTGAAATAAGTGATCAGAGTTAATTTCTTAAGGTACTTGTTTTAGTTAGTTACTATCAATGGTTTGGTCCTCTGTGCAAATTGTATGTGTTAATGCTAAAATAGAGTGGTAAATTTGGAGAATAAAACTGAGGATAGTGAGCCTAGAAAATTAATTGTTGTAGTGGTGACCTCTACATGAGTAGTCAAGAAAAAGCTTCCATTTAATGAATTAACCCTCTGTGGGATGAGGAAACTCCTTTCTGGTTAATTCATGGAAACTCTCTCAGCTGCCTTTTGCTGGTGTCTGGAGAAGTCAGCAGGGCTGAAACAGGGAACATTATGGGGAGTGAAAGACCTTGCTCTCTCATACCTGTTTTCTATCATCACGTGGCAGATTCTCATGTACAGGATCTTCAGCTGTGATTCCTGACAACCTTTTCCATTTCTCAGACTTAAAATGATGTCTCAGTGACTTAAGTAGGATTAATAAAGAAAATCCCACATTCAAGGGAAAATTTCTGAAACTACTAATAGATGTTCCTGATATCCGTTCCTTCATCTGCACTGGGGTTTGGGGGTTTGTTTGGGTTTTTTCCTTTAGTATAGACTTTATAGCTTCATATTATACCTTCTCCTTTCATCACTGTATTTCTTGCAGGAAGAGAAGAGGTACCGAGCTGCATATTTAAATGCAGAAGAATCTGAGAGAGAAAAATTCTCTCTCTTCTCCGCAGCTGTCAGGGAAAGCCATGAGAAAGAGCGCACAAGAGCTGAAAAAACGAAGAACTGGTCTATTATTGGCTCTGTACTGGGAGCCATTATAGGTGTTCTTGGTTCCACCTATGTCAATCGAGTAAGGCTGCAAGAATTGAAAGTCTTGGTGCTTGAAGCACAGAAGGGCCCAATAAATTTACAAGAAGCCATCAAAGAACAGGCCTCCAGCCATTACTTGCAGCAGAAAGATCTCAGTGATGTCATAGAAGACCTAAAAAACGTGCTGCAAACAACAGCATCGCGGGGAGTGAAAGAAGGGGCTTTGTTAACCAGAGAAACCAGGAATGACTCCATAAAAATAGATTCTCTTTTAATGCCTTTAAATGAACAGCTAAACTACATTAAACAAGTCAGTTCATGTCTAGGGAGTTTACAACAGCAGTTTAACAGTCTGCAGGAAAGTATCACGCAGGTGCTGTCTGAGCTGCAGAGTGTCAAACTCGCCATGCACTCCAGACCTACAGAAAGAGTGATGCCAAGGCCTTCAGGGGAGGGCAAGGGCCAGGCTGCTGCTGTGAGAGATGTGATTTTGGAATTGTGTGATACCGAGCGGAGACTGGAAACGCAAATCAAGAGAAGTTCTGTTTACAGCACTGCATTGACATGTGCTATGTTTGCCATTACTCTGCCTGTACTCTATATCATAGTGAAAGGGAACTGATCCCTAATTAATTGCCACAACTTATTAGATTAATAAAGGCAAACTTGCACTCTAAGTACCTGGAGTACAAGTCCAAATAAAGCTCCCTTAGTGTTGCTCATTATGCCTTCTCCTGTATATTTGAAAAACTTGAAAAGCCTTAGTCCAGTACTGCTGCAGGCTCCATGTCAAGTCTCTGTCACACTGCGCTTTTTAACAAGCAAAGGAGATGCCACTGTTTGATCTGTTGGTTTCATTCACTGTTTCACTCTTACTCTCTAGTCTTGTGTGTCAAGACAGCACTCAAAATGTCCCTTTCAGCCCCAAATTGCACCTGTGAGGCCCAAATGGCCCCCCTCAGGCCCCAAGTTGTACCCCTGGTTGCTCCCAGTGCCCCATGTCACCCCACAATGGTCCCAATTGTTCCCATCAGACTCTTAACTCACCCCACTGGGCCCCAGTTTGCATCCCCAGCGTCCCCAGTAGCCCAAGACAGGCCCTGTAGTGTAATCAGGTACATTTTCTGGGTACCCTGACCCACAGATCCCTGTACCCCGCCCCGAGCCACTCTCTGCAGCCCCCAGCCACCTCCCAGACCCCTTGAGATTCTGGGATTCAGACAGATTTATTGCTGAGACAGACAGGTTTTGGGGCCTGACCCATGGTCTGATGTCCCTCCATCCCCACTGTTCAGCTCTCCCCGAAGTGTGGGCACAAGGAGGAGTCTTCTTCCAGTTCCACAGTGCCAGAACTGAGCCGAGGTGATTCCCCCAAGTCCTGTGTTCCCCCAGAGCCATCAGTGTCCCCCTGTCACCTCCTTCTCCCCCAGGACACCATGAGATTCTATTACATCTTCACCACCCCACACTGAAGCCACTACTGGACCAAGTGACAGCACCTCGGGATGGATATGATATAACTGATATAAAATACAGTGATTTTCACTCTGGAGTTGGATTTGTGATTTCCTGTTCCAGCTATTCCTTTGCTGTGTCATTGACCTAAGTGTCTCATGTATAATTCTCTATATTTTGCTCCTTCTTTCTTCATAGTTTTGCCATTTGTTCATGCACAGTACATCAGGAGTCGTCTTAACAAACAGCCAGATGATGAATCTAAAATACACTGAAGTTACACGTCGTAACCTTTTCCTAGGATGGCTTGTTGTGAAGTATCCAAAACATTTCTGAAGGTTCAGCTCTTTGTTACTGATAGCTGCATGTCCTTCAAGGCTTGCAAGCAGGGAAAGAGGCAAAGGATTCTGATACAGAGCTGTATGAAGTATCATGATGTTTATTCTGACAGTATAAGCCAATTATACTTTCTCTATAGACTCCTTAACCCGTCATTCCCAAGGTATTTTGTGGTTTTAGTAATCATCTATGGAGCAATCACTTTCTTATCCTTGCTAGTATCTCATTGGAACTTTCTCTGGGTTTGTCATTTTGGGGTTTTTTTTTTCTAATTTTGTCCTGCCTGGAAATTGAAATGCTACTCTACAGCAGGTGCTTTTAAGCCAGTACATTAGCAGTAATAAACACAAACTATTCCAAAATAATATTTGGAAAGGAGTGAAAGGTTCAGCTGCCTGTTTTTCCTGGAAGGATGAAAATTGGCTGATTGAGGCAAAACACTTGTCTGAACAGCTAAACATCAGTATCTGTGTGTGGCCTCACACAAGGTTTCTGGTATGGCTCAGATAAGAAATCATTTTCTCCCCGTGATGGCAGCAGATAGGCAAATCCAACGTGGAACTCCTGCGTCACAAGCACTTCTGTGGGACCTTTGCAGACAAAGGAGCAGCATGCTCACTTCATGTTGTAATGCCTCTGTGTAAGCAACTCGGAATGAATCCTGTCTGGTACACACTCTGTGTGGTGGGACTTTTTCCTATTTTAAGAGAATTTGAGGTTTTGATTATAAACTCCTAAGACTGCAAGATCTTTGGGACAGGGACATATGTGGCACCAACTTCATTTGGATCACTGGGTCCTAATGACAGAATAAAGAAACAGTGTTAGGAATGATCTTTGGTGATTCACTACCTGTAAGAGAGATGAAAGTCCAAAAGGTAGTTTGGGGTAGTGCTGATTTACACATTGATTATTTGGAGTGTGAAGTGAGTAAAAAGTATTTGTCAGGGAAGCAGTTGGATCTGCTGGCTTCAGAACTGGGATAAAAACTCCCATACACTTAGCTGTATCAAGAAGTGTGCATACAGATCAATAGGATTTTTCAAATCTATAATATTTAATTTTATCATTTCACATATATTTTTACAGGTTATATTTCTTGCAGGAGCTTGATGAAAATGAGACAAACGTGTAGTTAAAGGGGAAGGACTAGTACAATGGTTCTATTTGTAATTTGCCACACTAGTCACTGAGAAGTTTGTTCTGGTTTGGAGTTTGAGGTTTTTTTCAGTTTAACTACATAAAATTGGCCCCCCTTACTATGTAACTGGCTGAATTTGTTATTTGACATCACTGAACATTTGGATTATATATATCAGCATGGTTTTTAAATGCTGAAGGCTAGGCAGCTAAACTTGAAAGTCATGGCAGCACTCACTGAATTGTACTTGGTGGCATCAAAAATGAGCAGAGGTCTGAAGCTAAACTTTTATACAGTAAATGAGAATACAAAACCAAGGGCTGTTTATTGCTCTAGACATGTGCTTTTTACCCATTTAAAGAGAGTATTATGGTAGTCTGTAGCTTTAACTCTATGTAGATTTACAGGAAGAAAAAGTCAGTCAAGGACTGTATGAACAGTCAATAAACCATAGCAAATAAATCTGTAATAAATGATTGTTCAAAAGACATAACCTGAAATTTGAGAAGAGCTGGAAGGTGTGATGTGTATCAAGATGAAAATAACTGGATCTTGCCCTTTGTAGGGAGTTTTGAAGACTCAGGAACAGATCCTGTGTGCAGCTGGCACAGCTCTGTGTTACAAGTGATTACCATGGCTCACTTAGTTCTGCTCTTCCTTGCTAAATCCTCCTATGTGAAGTGACAGCAGAATAATTTCAATTAGGAAAAACCCCTTGTAATTAACTGTGACTATATAATAATTAGGAGAGAAGATTTGTGTATTCCCTCAATCCTGGATTAATCATCACTCCATTGTGGCAATGATCTACTGTATGTGCACCCCAAAGCCAGAAGGTGTGGCTGCAGCAGTGGCAGCTGTACCTGAGCTGGCTGAAGGCAATAGCCAGGAAGATGCTATAACATGGACTATATGTATAATCTGTTTAGTACTTTGTGCTAAACCTTTGTCATGTAACACAGACAGCAAATACATGAGTTTGAACAAAACCAGCAGAGCTGTCGTATAGGGGGTGTTTACCTGGGCACTCACCTCAGTTCAGGTACATTTGCAGCAGTGATTTACACAAGCACTTGACATCTCAGTGCACGTTTCCTGATGATTCAGCCAGGACTAAGTGAATACTTTGTTGCCTGTGCTCTTCAGGTCTATTCTAGTAAAGAAAAAAAAAAACTACCAGAAAAAAGGCCAACCCACATTCTGTTGTTCTGTTGCATACCTTTGGGTTATTAAAAAGGTTTTATAATAGATAGTTGAGTTTCACTTTTGGAATGAGGTCTCTCAGCAGATCCTTTCTTCAACGAGTAAGTTCTGCTTGCTAAGGCCTTTTGAGACTTGAATTCTTGCTCTCTGAGCAAAGACCTCTCTCAGCAGGATGGCTCAGCCAGCCCTGTGCCCCAAATGCTCATCCGAGGGGGTGGTGTTTGCAAAATCATGTACAGGTCTGGTGAGGCCAGAGACTGACCTGGGTACTGTGTATAGGTCAGAAGTAGCCAGTGTTCATTCAGATTAATTCCTCTGTCTGGCATGACACAGAAACTGAGTTAGAACCTGGTAAGAGCAACAGGAAGCCCTTTGATAGACATTAACTATAGAAAAATGGGTGGCAGTGGCCTGAGCTTGGCCCATGCTAAGCTATTTTGAGTTCTTACTGCTCCTTGAGAAACCACCAGTAACTCAAAAGCAAACAGCTCGTGGCTATGGAAATAACTTTGAATGAGGTCACTGCAGACTTCTAACAGTAGGTGCATTCTGAAGAGAAAAGTTGCCCTTCCTTCCACTCATGAGAGAACTAGAAAATGTTGCTTAAGAAGACAGGACAAAAGCAGTTAGATGTAGTGTCACAATCAGGATATATATTTATTTATTTATGCTTGAGTTTTAAATGTTCCAGCATTCTAGGATCCTGGTCGGAAGTTGCAGGTGCTCCTGTTGATTTCTTTGCATCTGTTTGTTTGGAAAAGACAGTTCCTTTCACAACATACCTTCTAAAACAAATACTTCCCTCTTTGTGGAGCAGAGGAGTGGTAGAGATGTCCTGTTTACCTCAGAAACAGGGTTGAGATTTGCAGTAGGAGTGAGTTTCATGAGCTAGGAAAAGGGAGACAATGCTGGATTTGTCCATAATATATTTAGATCTGTATTTTATTGCCGGATTTTTGCTAGCAAGTTATATTCATGACCTCACTCATAAAGCATAGAGAAGTGAGATTTCTGGTGCTTGGCAGTTGGATAATCTGAGAAGGTCTGTGCTTAAATACAGCAGCAGAGCTCCAAGATAAAGGGATTGCCACAAGCATCCCAAGCTTGTTTTGCTGTGTTCTGCAGGGAGGAAAGCAAACCCATGCAAATAGGTGTGTGCTCAGAGTCTGTTGCTCTATCCCTGCAGGTTCTGGGGTGTTGGGTACTTTTTGTATTCAAAATCCAATCCTTAAACACCAACAGACTGCTACCAGCAGAACTGTAGGTGCCCAAATGGCCATGACAAAGACCTTAATGCTGTTTCTAAACGTTCTGATAAACTGAAAGCTTGAAAGGAATGGAGTCAGATACAATCCTTCTGTTGGTCCCTGAATTACTGCTCTAAATACACTTTATTCCTGGAAGCTATAGACAGTATTCACATATCCCTCGTGACTTTCTTAACCCGTCTCATCCCCTGCTTGGAGGGGAGGAAGAGTAAGAAGGAAATCAAAAGGAGCATAAGCAGCTGCTAGCCTTGTGATTATCATAATAGTTACATAAGAAACTTAGCTAACCTGCTTAGAACCAGACATTAACAAGGGGTTTTACAGAAAAGGATCCTTTAGGGATTTAAATATACTAAAAACAACACAACTAACCAAACTTTCTGAACAAATGAAAATCAAAGATTGTTTTAATTTATTCCTCAATATGTTTGTTCTTTGTGTGACACCATTTTCAGCTGTATAGTGTTTGAAAATTAGCTTTTTCTCTAGAGTTTGATTGGTTTGTTTGGGTTTTTTAAAGAACTGCAAAATTTTTGTGCAGACTGTTAAAAACTCCTCCCAGAAGGGGGAATGTTTAATCCCACAGTGGTTTTATAATATCCTTGTCACTCAGGAGGGCTATAAGAGGGGTGGGAGGGGGGCACTATAACATCTCTAAAGTGCATAGCAGCTCTTCTTGTCCTGCTCCCAAGGCAGGCCCTGTATCCAGTTCCCTGCACCAACCCTGCCATGGGACAGAAGGAAAAGCTTCTCCTTTCAAACATGCTCTCATGGGGGTTTTTGCTGCTTTTTAAGTGAAGCTTGCAGACGTTTTTCACCAGACAGAAGGGGCTGCAGGTTGGGACTGGCTCTGGAGGAAAGGCATGAAGGGGATTAGTGTTTTGAGTCAGGAATGGGTTGGAGCAAAAAAAAGTTGGGATTTTTTTTTTTTTTTTTAAATGCTCTTAGTCACCCAGACTGGATTTTGGTGAATGCAATTTGAGTGCAGTTAAAATGTCTCTGATTAGTGAGATGATAACTCAGTGAGCTCTAAGCTGAAGAGCGATTCAGCGGGTGGGGTGTGGTAATAGGATGGCTTTTTCTGTGTTGGGAGAAGAACAAGTAAGGGATCATCTCCTCATGGGAGTCCTCATGGGCTCTGCACACAGCAGGCCCCAAGGACTCTTCAGCATAATGAAGGGCCAAGGAGCAAAGGTCCAGAGAGGCAGCCAGCCTCTCTTTCAGTTGCCTCTGAAATAATCCTTCCTTTGGGAGACCGTGGTCATGCTGCCAGATCCTGGGGACTGTTCAGCATCTCTAAACTTTCAGATATATTTTTTCCTTCATAAAATTTTGGGGCTGGGGGTGGGAGTATGAGAGACTGGTGTATTGTAACAAAGACAGTAGATGTTTAATGACAGTTCTGGACATGGGATTTGTACCAACTATGTCCCTCTGAAATGTCAGAAATGCATGTGGGAGGAAAGCCTGATTCAGACTTTCAGAGCAGCTTTATGTCTTCAGTGGAGATCTGTAGCTTCATCTGTAGCCAAAAAGAAGTGATGGGCACCCCTGGCATAAGGCAAATTCTTTACCTTGCCCAACCCAGGCCAGTGCACTCTTCCTCAGTTTGCTTTTACCTACAGCTCCTGCATCACTTCTTCACATCCTCAGAAATGTTTTCTTTTCTACACACAGAATTCGTGGCTAGGTGCTTAAGGCATAACTCCATCTTTTGTCTGCGACTGCCAAACATCTGGCAGTCAGCTCTGTAGGCAAACGACCAGTACTTACACTCAGTCACCGCATGTATAGCAAGTCAGTTGTTAGACTAACTGTATATTTGCTGATCAACAACACAGCAGAACACAGCACATCTGGGGAACACAGAAGTTACAGTGTCAGCGAGAAAAATGGGAGCATTAATTCTGTCCCTCTGTAGAGCTGTTACTGACAGAACTTACCCCTAATTCAGAGAGAGAATTTTATGCAGTCAGTTCTCAGAGGCAAGAAATGCCTTTGTCTCTTACACAGAGCACCAGCCTCTGCTCTGCGCATAACTGGAGCTTCCAGCTTCTCAGGAATAAAAATCACAAAACCAGCAGTCAGTTTATATTAGACATATCACTTCAGGCGCTTCTGCTTTATGATGCTTTTGTCACCACCGACTTTCAGCTGGAACGGTATGTCCTTCGCTGTTTTGCAGCGGGAGATAACTATGCTTTTGTCACATTCTTCAATCTCGCTAATGTGCTGGTACACTGCAAATTGGATCTGGGCTGTGCCTAAGCCTCCCGATGCTGTGTGAGTACAGGGCGACAAACTTCCCACTCACTCGCACCCCTTGGCTGAGGAGAGCCGAGCACAAAGGCTTGTCGAGCCTGACTGCAAAGTTATATTGCTACAAACGCAGAGACAAGAGAAATGCTGCCATTTCTTCAAAAATACACATCTTTAAGCCCAGCTCTCATCAGCGGCGCCGCGGACCACTCTGGCGCGGCGCAGCGCACTCGGACCGGCCGGCAGCCGCCACTCGTTCTGGCGGCAACGTGCAGAACACCCGCCTTGCCCAGGCCTCGGTCGGTAAAGGCAGAGCGCGTTGTCCCGAGCGACAGCAGCCGCTCGCCCGCCGGGACGGGGATCCCGGGCACGGCCCGGGCGCGGAGGGGCCGCTGGCCACGCCCCCTCCCGCGCCAGCCAATGGGGTCTCGCCGCCGGCCGCGCGCCCGGGGGGGGCAGCCGGATCCTGCGGGGCGGGGCCGCGCTGGGGGCGGGGCCTCGGCGGAGCGGGCGGCTGCCATTGGAGGAGCGCGGCCGGGGGCGGGGCGGCCGGCGGGCAGCGGGGCGGGGCGGGCGCTCCGCGGCTCGGTGCGGGCAGCGCTCGGCGGCGGCGGCGGGAGCGGAGTGGGGCGGTCGCCGCGGCAGGTGAGGGGCGGCGGGCACCGGGACCCTGGGGAGGGCGGCGCGGGCTGCTGCCGCCGCTGCATCCGGCCCGGGGCGAGGAAGCGCTGCCGAGGGTCAGCGGCCGGCGGCAGGTGCCGCCCGGGGGCCGCGCTTTGTCTCCGCGTGGGGGGATGGGCGCGGCCCCTCCGGAGCGGCGGCGCCTCCCGGGCGGGGCGAGGGGACTCCGGTGGGCTGGGAAAGCCCCCGCCCCGAGCCGTCCCTGCGGCGGGCTCTGCGGGGAGGAGGGCGGGGGTCGCCGCGGCTCCGCGCCCCGGAGGAGGAGGAGGAGCGGGCGGCGGGGCTGGCGAGCCCCTCCACCGGCGGTAGCACTGCCGGGATGCGGGGAGTAGTGGGACCGGGCGAGTCCCCCGCGACCTGGGCAGGGGTCGGTGGGAGGTGGCACCGGGCGGAGGGTCGGGCAGTCCGTGCGGCCGCGCTGCAAGAGCTGCCCGGCCCTCGCCTCGGAGCGCACTGACTGGGTAATTCCTGTTGGTCTGGAGATCTCGTTTTCCACCTTGAACACATTCTTTTTGAAAGAGTTTGCAGCAAGTGTTTGGGCCCCTCTGAGCAGGTGTGTTTTGTGTTGCAGGAGTTGCAATTTGAGATCTTTATTTTCTTAAATGTAAACTTTCTGTGGCTGCTGCTTTATCTCAGGGCAACAGTCTGGAACAGGAGTAGTCGTGGAAGAGTATCTGGAGTGCTGCTGTAGTTACAAAGAGGAAGGGGCTGCAACCCTGAGTGTTGTAAAACAGCGGGGTCAGTATTTTACTTAAACAAGTGCTCTATTCTGTGTAAGGCTGAATGTGATCTGCTCATTTGTGACCTCACTTTTTGAAAGGGAATCACAGAAGTGTTCTGCCTTGTGTATGAAATTCAGCAATCGATGATTTATATTAATGATATGCCTGTGTGATGTCAGGGAGCTAAGCCAGTGATGGAAGCATTCACCCCGATTCAGGGGGACGCTGATGCACTGAGCTGTTGTGCTACATGGTTTTTGCATTCTAATGGGGAAATTGGTGTTTCCCCTTGTTACAAATGGGGGCGTGGAATTTCACAGGTTTTAATAGGGTCACTTTGAGAGGCCAGCAATGCCTAGCAGAATCACAAAAGAAGAAAGCAAACAAGTTATGGACGGAGAAGAATCTGGCAGGGAAGGTGACTCCTAGGTAGTCTGGTGCTGAGCGGACTATTTCTGTGCACATCCACACCTGTGTGCAGCTTAACTGGAATCTGCAAGCCAGGGACTTGCCCTGAACTGAGACTTGGCTAGAAAGCATTTACTATAGCATGGTCATATATGGAATTTTCTCTTTAAATTTCTTCCAACATGTGAAAAGAGTTAGGTTAGTAATACGATTAACAATATTTAATAAGATTAAAATCACCAGCATAACTCTTGAGAAAGGTGGGTGCAGACTGTCAGCAGTTGACACTTTTAATCTCGACTTTCTCCCATGTGAGTGCTGTAAAGAGTTCAGGCTCCAAGACTCTGACTGCTTTTCAGGACAGAAAAATTCTGCCCTTGCCTGCTGACAGCTCAGGTATTGCCTTACCTTTCATGTCCACCAACAGCATCATATTCCCAGTGGGGCCACGGGATGTTCCCATATAAGGGCAGAGGGAATAGCTGACAGAGGGCTGTAATGAGTGTGCAGAGCCGTTCCCTTCAGTGCCAGTCTTTGTGTGAAGCGGGGTTGTTGCTGGAGCGTTGCTGCTGCTGGCATGCTTGGGCTTTCCTGGCAATGCCAGCAGAGCCTGCAAGGACTGAACGAGCCTGAAAAGTATCTGTTGCTGCCGAAGGTGGCCCCGTGAGCCTGGAGAGAGGCTGCCTGCCAAATTAAGCAGTACCAGTTGTATGTTGGGTGTGCTCTGAAGGAAAAAGCACCCACCCAGGTTGCCTGTGTAGGGTGTGTGCTATCCAGCACTGTCCAACAGAAGACAAAAGTAATTGCACTTGCTATCTTCCACTGTTGCTATTTGCTTTCTGGAGTGTTCCTTTAGCCAGCAGTGATGGGTGCAGGGAAGCATTGTATCTTTTCCAGCATAAGTTTTAGTGTCAGCTGGAGAGGGAGAACAACAGACGTGGAGTAGTTCCGAAGAAGATGAAGCAGCCACTCCCCAGAAATGCCAGAGATTTTTTTCTGGTAAAAGCTTTACTGCTGAATTGGGTAGATTGACATTATTTCTCTTCTGTCATCTTCTCTGTCTTAGTTCTTCCTGTTGCTTGTCAAAGCAAACTCACAAGGACTTCAGTTTCTTCTCCTCGCTGACAGCATCTCCATCTGTTCTGGTTTTGTTTGTAGCTGTTGTTTTTTTTTCTCCTGAAACTTCAAATTGTTTGTTGTAGCCAAGTTCTGAGCTGAACCCTCCCAATCTTGCATAAGGGCATCTTGGAGGAAGATGATAGGACTTTGATTCATCCCAGCTTGCAGGCTGTGCAGGGTGGTAGCAGTTAGAGGAGGCATGAGCCTGCCTGCTTCCTTGTAAGAATTAGCCCTCTAGATACAAGCTAGTTTCAGGAAGCAGGGCTTGGACTGGTGCCCTTTTTGCTCACCTGGATCTTCAGTGAAATGTCTTTGTGCTCTGTGTGCTGGGATCTGGTGTGTTCTACTGACTCTCCTTTGCATTCCCTATAATCTGTTAAAGCCCTGGATTTGATTTGCATTTATTTGTGGTTCTTGTGAGTATCTGATTGCAGGATTACTGTATCTGAAAGGATTCATCTTCTGCTGTTCATCAAAACCACAGGAGGGCTGCTTTTGCCTTTATGGGAATGTGCCAGCTGGTCTTTCATTGTGCTGGTATCATTTTCCCTGTCCTATTATTGGAGGCGTCTTTGATGACCTGATGGTTGTGATGATGTCTTTAAAGAAGATTCATATTGATCATTTTTTGAGCTTTGTCTGGTTTCGTCTCAGTGCCGGCAGACAATTCCTATAAATTCTTGCGTGTGTTTTTCAGAAACAAGCGATTGAGGCAGTAGGAGCATGTGCACAGTCTCATGACATGATACCACTGTTCTGGAAGGCAGAGTAGATGCTTAATTTAATTGGGAAACAGTAAACTCACGTGTTGTACAGTCTTTACTCCAGCACAGTGGTGAAAGCCAAAGGACCTTTCCCGGTGGCACACTGAGTCCAGGGGCCTCTCTAAAAACAGCATGGAGGGGGTTTTGCTACCTGCATGTTTCTCTGGAACCATGAAGAGTCAGAGACTGCGTGCTGTGGTTTGCCACAGTGATAACTGAGATGCACCCCTGCTTAATAAACTGGCCAGGGTTGTAGTTGCTGGAGCTCAGATTTGCTAAGCTGCAAAGGTGCAAAAACATGAAGGAGGATGTTCCAACCTGTACTGACATGCAGCCCTGACTAATGGAAGAACCACAGTGCTTTGGTGTGAGCTCTTTAAGGCTCTGCCTCTCCTCCCCACCTGCTTAAGTAATAAATGCGGAGGACTTGTTTTCACTGCTAATAATTTTTTTTCAGCCAAGTAGTAACTAAGACATCTGAGCTATTTTGAGGTTCCAGGAAACAATTTAGGTCTTCTTTTCATTAACTAGAAGTAAGTACTGCCTCCCCATGCTTGTGAGGGAAAGAAAAAAGAAGAAATGAATGGTTTCAGTTTAGGTCGATTTTTTGTTGTTGGTTTGGTTTTTTTTTTTGTTGTTTTTTGTTTTGGTTTGGTTTGGTTTTTTTTGGTTGGTTGGTTGGTTTGGGGTTTTTTTGGTTTTTTTTTTGTTTGTTTGTTTGTTTTTTTCCTATTTAATCAATTTTTAAATGGTTTCTAATATCTTGAATTTAATTTTAGAATGTCACTTTGAAGTCCTGCCTGCCAATCTCAAGAAAGAAAAAGAGGTGAAAATGGAGTAGAAAAGAACTTTGTGGTAGCATGATCTGATTTTAGATGTTGATCAAAATGTGAAATGAATCTTCAAATGAAACAGATCCTAAGAAATTTTCCAGATGCCAGACTTTAATTGAATGTGAACTTTAGTGATTTGCTTGCAATATAAAACCTGCAAGTACTGTTAGGATCACTTCTTCTGTGCCTGCTAAATGTGTGAGATTTTGCTTTGCTTTTGGCTCTGAAGTTTAACTGTGGAACAGCCTGGAACTGTTGAGTTTCCCCAGCCTCTGCTCTGCACCAAGGCTGCTGCTCTCAAAATTCTTGCAACTTCATAGCTACTCCCTTTTAGGAAACGATAATTCGTTTCCCTTCTTGAAGTATCTGAACACTGTAATTTTATCTTGCTACTTGTATCTATTCCTGGTTTATCTCGTGTGGGAAGTCTCTCATCCCTATGTCACAGGCTGTAAGTGGGTTGATCTTTGCTTCTGGTGGTGGTTTAGCTAGGCTGGTTCTGTACAGGGGACTGGAGTTTAGGAATTGTGTCACTGCTTGCTCCAGATACCCACATGGAATCTGTGGTGAGCCAATTGGGATACACAGCTGTAAGGTATTGACTAAATGGATTGCTGTTGCTTTGTATCTGCAGGTGCAGACAATTTCAAGTCATCACCATTCTCCTTCCCTTTGCACTTTTCCTTAATTCCGAAATTAAAGGCAGTGCTTCTGGGTTTCAGTGAAAAAAAACATGTGTGTCAGCTTATCTCAGCATAATGTGGTATTGAGTAGCAATGATGGGGTTCATCCTGCTGCTGAAGTTATTCCAAGGAGAATGCAGTCCTTGTGTCCTACCCTTCCCTGCAGCTCTGCCATGGCAGGAGAGTAGTCGTGCCTGGAACTGTGCAGGTGGAGGAAGCTGATTGTGTTCAAGCATTTATGCTGATGAAACTTGTTTTCTGACTAAATTGCATGTCATTCTATAAATAGAATGGGTATGTTTGACATCTTACCCTGTTATAATAATTCTGAAAATTACTACATAGAAGTAGTGTTTTCAGCTGAGGGTTTCTGCCCATGCATGTCATTTCAAAATAATTTTTGTTTCAATCTCTGCTCTTTTAGCTTTCCTGTACAGCACCATTTCACAATTTGGTTAAGTGTCTTCCCTGCTCTTTGTGTGGAGTTACATTAAGAACTGGAGTGCCACCTGTCTCCCCAGTCTGATCCTAACTCCTGAAGATTGTGTGCTCTTGAAATCCCTCTGTGCCTACAAGCGCCCATGCCCTCATCCTCCTGTGTGACACTGAAGAATTTTTGGGGTCTCTAGTTTCCATAAAGAAATGCCAACCTCTGTGAACAGCTGGCCAAGCAAATGCTTGAGAAAATGCTCCTGGCATTGCCTGCCAAGTGCTCTGCTCAGCTGGAAATCCTTCAGACAACAAAAATTTAAAGCAGAGGAACCATGGCTTCAGAAATGGTCCTGCCAGACCAGGCTTTGTCAGAAATAATGTCCTCACTGAAGCTGGGGTAGGGGTTTGGAAAGCTTGGAGTTAGTTAGTGGCCCTGAAGCAACTCTCTCTTTAGCAATTTCAGCCTTGATCCCAAGATTTTTTTGCATCAAACCTTCTTAAAATGCTGGAGAGAGCAATTATGTTAGTGAATTATGAAATTATCATATGTGAGAGCATTTTGGTAACACATGTGATGAGCATTTTGATCATCTGTTTGCTGTCTTCCACACACCACAGTCATAAGCTCTTCTCACCTCTCTCCTACTTTTAGTGTAGCCAGATGTTGTATGTGCTGGAGATCTCTAGTGCAGAAGCAGTTCCTGGACTTTTGAATCCCACCGACATGAATATTTTGATTTTTATTTGCTTCCTGCATATGACTTCTTGCATACAGATTGCAGTCCATTACTGAATGATTCTACCCAAGAGAATGGTAAAGCTGATGTGCAACTGAATTAATTGCATGAGATCTGTGTGCCACTGTGGGAAATGGAGAAGTACTAACCAGGGGCTCTGTTTATTTGCCAGATCTTTTTAGCATTTTGATAGAAATTGACAAAATGAGGTCGCAGAGAGGTTGAAGTACCTAGGGAGACTAAGGCATTTGTGAATTTATATTCTGATCCTTAGCTGAAACATATTTTGAATTGCATTTCATGACAACCTGAAACTTGAGAGAGATTTAAGACAAAGACTGCAAGGGCTTTTTGCTGTTTGTCCTGCGCAGCAGTGCAGCTTTCTCGTGGCTGTGATGGAGAGGTGTGGTTCCCTTGTGTGACTGTGCCTTCTGAGGCACTGCTGTGGCTGTTAAGGGGTAACACTGACTTGTACTGTTTATTTCCTCCTTTGATCTAAATTTTTTCCTCTCTTTTTGGGATTTGTAACCAGAAACTGTTCTCCAGATGTGTGACAGCCAACAGAGGTGCACGTGCAATTACAGAATGGCCCTGGGTGATTGGTACCAGCTTGTCCTCTTGGCAGCATAGGCAAAATTTGAATTGGCAGGAAGGCAGAGCAGCCCCTGCAGCACTGCCATCCCTGAGTGACTCGATGTGCCGAGCTCCTTGGCCTCAGTAACAGGCAGCTGGAGCTCCAGAGCTGGAGTGTCTGGTTGTGCTCTGTGCCCAGCACTGCTGAGATGATGCAGAGCTAAGGAAAAAGGAGTGGTGGAGTAGAGCAGCTGCCATACAAATGCTGCTCTTGCTCTCTGTACTGCCCAGAGGGCAGGTACCTGCAAGATTACCTCCTACAGCAGCACAGATGGGCAGTAGGGACTCTGTGTGCTGGCAGTGTGGCCATATAAGCAGCTGCACAGAACCAGATGAAAGAGCCATTTAGCCTGTTTTGCTTTCTCTGGGCTTGGGACAGTCAAGTCTCTGTCCTCACAGTGCCCAAGTCACCATGGCCCCTTCCGTCTCCACACTGAACTGGTCTGCAGGGGAGGTGAAAGCCTGTGTCAGTAGCCTCAGTAACAAGCTCAGCAGAGTGCCACAAATCTAAAGGCTTCTGACAATCACACTTTCTTGTTTATTATATTTTTTAGTTACTCCTGTATGTTGTAGTGGGCAGTACTGTTCTGGATGCTTGAACCTTGTAAATGCATTTTCTGTGCGTAGAACACAGGCAGCCCCCTGCCATCAATGGTCTTGCAAGTAATTGTTCTGTTTCATTGTGGGTCTGATGCCTCTCTGTACAGGGTGGTGGCATCATGAAGCTTTCCTTAATGACCTATACTGATAATGGCCACTGTTCACAATGCTTAACTAGGCTTCACCACTGTGGAGAACTGTCTCTGTTGAACTCTGTGAATAAAGGTTGTGAAGAGTAGAAAGAGTAAGCAAACTGATGGACACATTACAGACCAGTGTTATTTTGGATCCAGCCATCCAAATACATCTACAGCATCCCACCATCACAGACCTGCTGTAGCAGAGCTCTTGTCATGGATCTATGAATGCCAAACTCATTAGCTACAGACAAATAACATCTGAATAGTGTTTGCCCTCCAGTGGATGACAGGGATGGGTGTCATGCTGGGAGGAACTTGTATGCTGGTGCTGCTCACAGAGTCACAAGAACATTTCTGGTTAAGTACTTTTGCAGTTCAGTGGTCTCTTGCTGATCACAGCTTTGTGTCTGTGGCTGGTGCAGGTGTTTAGCATCCACATGCAAGTCCCAGGATGCTGCTGCACTGAGCAAAGCTGTTACAGGAGAATGACCTGCACTCATAGTTCCATGGTTTCATCCTTTTCCTGAATGTTTGAAAGCCATTGGGCTATGCATCTGTTTCCCTTCCTCCCAGTGCTGCCAGCACAGTGTGATCCTAACGGGTGCTACAGTGACAATTACAGTCTCTGTGTTCTTTGCAGGCTGCCAGAGCCTGTTGGATCATCACAACACAAATGACACCTGGCTGTTCAGCTCTAGGATTGTAATCTGCATCCCCAAATGCACCATGTAGGAAGTACCAGAAGGCACAAGGTTCTAATGAAGGAACTTCCACAATGTGTTTATTTTAAGCAGTTAGAAATTGCACGTAGGCAGTGATTCACAAGGGAAATGGTCTCTACCAGCATAAATACATGGAGCATCCTTGTTATTCCACTCAGTAATGAAAAATATATCTCAAAAACCTCTTTTCTGTATAGAGAAAGAATAAACTTCTTGTGCTTGAAAAACTGTTATCTCTACTGGGAACTGACTTCTGTGTTGCTGCTTCACAGACTGAAATAGAACTGTCAGTTGACAAAATAGTACTGATGTCTTTACCTTTGGTGAACTATAGGAAGACCTGTGTTTGTCTTCAGGCTGCTTTTCTGTGTATGCTCCGAGAAGTCTTGTGCCTTTGGCCTGTTTTGGACAGAAAGGTGAAAAGCTCAAGTGGAAGAAGGAGAATTGATCTTTTGGGAGCTGCAAGAAAAAATAAAGTATTGCAGGACTTTCCTTCTAAGGGAGCAAAACACTCCCTTTTAAATGAAGACTCTGTTTACATGTGTTAATTCCCTTTGGTTTTTTGTGGGATGGAAAGGTCACTTTGTGTCTATCTAAACGATGAAAAAATCAATGGTTTAATCAATTTCTAAAGTAGATTTAGTCAAAATGACTACTGTGGTATGGCTTGGGCTTTGATGTGTGAAGGTGTCCCAAAAAGCTGCCAGAAAAGTCAATGCAGGGCATTGCTGGAAATAAACTTCCAGAAATTGTAGGGGAATTTTCTGTCCCATTCAGTATATCCACCGGGTGGTTTTTTTCCCCTTGCCCAGTCCCAGCATGGCTTCCTCCTGGTGTTCCTACTGAAAGAATGGATCGCTGCAAGCAGATCAACAAAAGCAGTCATGCAGTTCACGTGAGCGGTCATGCATAAATATGAGCAGACTTTCTGCTGTTAAAACTGATGGGTAGCTTTCCCTGAAACCACTTTTCCATCGGCTGCTTGTTCTGCTATTTGGAGCTGCCTTGGTGATCTTGTCCCTGATAGACAGCCAGGTATTGGTGTTCCTGGGTAGCTGGGCTGGGGAGTTCACAATGAAAAGTAAATTTCGTTCTTTGAAAATGCCAAGGTAAGGATTGGTAAAAGCCACATGTTCCATTCTACACTATTGCCTTGGAATTATTTTCTTCCAAGTGGTATAACATGCAGAGCCCTTCCAGCTATCACACACCCAAACCTGCCCCGTGCTCCTGCCTGCACACAGAGCATAAGCTCTCTGCCTTGTGCTCTTTGCAAACTTAGATGTGCATTTAATGTGTAACACAAAATGAGAAGTAACACAAAATGAGAAGTGCCATGCAATGGAAATCTGGTTAGACGTGGAAGTTCAGTGAGCCTCCTGCTAGAACAGAAGTAGAGGAAGGTACCAGTCCTTGTGATATGGAGTGCCTGGTTAACATCTACAAGGGATTAATGCTTTTCATGCAGGTCTTTGGGGGGGTTTGAGATGAGTACTTATAGCTTTTGATGTATACTTCAGAGGATATACAGATATACACCTCTGAAGGGATGGGTTGTGTTAATAGTAAGAAAGTGCTGCTGGAAAGAAACACGGCAGCAGGTGACTGTTCATGTAATGTGTTTCTTGGATGTTTGACTTGGAGTCGTACAATAGTATGAATAATTGATCTGTGCCAACATCAACAGCATGCCTCATAATTATTTAATTAAAAGGATGATGCTTCTGAAATCATAGGTTACTGGGTACATTTCAGAACGTGGTATTCCTAGCAGGTGATTTCGGCAAGCATCAGTAGTGTACTCCACTGTTCAGTAGTTCATCAGTGTTCTGAAAATAAGTCTAAAGCCACTGCTAATGTTGATTCAGCAGAGAAGTAGGCCATGCTGAGGACAAATTCAAAACCATGGCTGGAAATAACTGGAATGGTGGGATTTTCTTGCTTGAATATCCTGAATAGTATGTAGGTCTTTGGCAGAATGCGGGAGGTAGTGAAGTTTTCCTTAGAACTTCTGGAGAAATGATTACATGGTGATTAAGAAAGATACAAGCTCCTTACACTCAGTACAGTCAGATAATTGACTGTTAGTGGTACCATCCTTGCAGCCTGATTTCTGTAGCTCCTGCATTAGGCTGTAACACGGGTCCAGTGAAATGACATCCACCTGATACAGGCAAGTGTGGACTTCGGTGTGCCAGAGATGCTGATTTTTCACTGATTGTGCCTCACCAAAGCAATGACCCTGAAGAAGGGGGAAGAGGTGGGGGAGGACAATCAAACTGATATTTAAAAAACAAAAAAAAAAAATGTTATAAGCTGTTCAAGGACTCAAGAAAAGATGCCTTGTACTAAGACACTGACAGGACCAATCTGTTGATTGCCAAAAAAAGCTATTGAGAGGTGACTTGGTTAAAACCTGTGCATAATTGACTCTGAGGAGCTCCTCTTTAATCCAGCAGAGAAGGAATTAATGGCTCAAGGCAGAAGGCAAACAACTAAGAAATTAGTCTGGCCTCACTGCCAGAAAGAATGATGGAGCCATTGTAGCAAATTACTAGCAGAGTAGTTGAACTTACATTTTGACCTCCAAAGGCCTTTAGTCTAGATGCCATAAACCACTACATTTCACAGAACCACTTAATGGGCCTTGTGGAGGTGTGAGTGGATAAAATGGAACAGTGCCTGTGTGTTAGGCAGGAAATCAGAGCGGCTGTACCTTAAATTATGTGACTGACTAGTCCTGGTGCAATTGATTTCTGTTTTTCTGTGCTTTAGAAATAACCCCAAGACCAATTCAGTCATGTTCTTCATCCCTGTTTGTTCTTTTCCTTCCAAACTTTGTTTATGTCTAGATGCTTTGTGCACCATAAGTGGTACATCCTGGATATAAAGAATCTTGTTCATGGCAGGAGTGTCAGCTTGAGGTTTGTACTTCAAATATCTCCTGAAAATGAAATCTTCTATATATATTTTTTGTATTTCTTAGAAATATCAGTGTAAAGGTGAAATAAATATCATATCTCACCTGTCTTGCAGTATTTATTTTATTGATTAAACTTTCTAGGAGAGTAGAGTTTTATTAAGCATTTTGTGTGTAAACCCATGTACTCTAAGGAATTGTGTTAAATTCCAATTGCATTTAAGTAATTCAGTTTCATGATCTTCTATTGCATTCAATGTGAAAATCCTATACAAGAAGTAAATCTGCTCAATGTTGTCATTTAGCCTATGATTGTTTCAGAATAACTTGTGATTGTTTACAGGCTGAAAACTAAAGAGTTTTACAAGGCTGGGAAATCATTGAGCCCATTTAGTCTGATGCTGTGTAAAGCAAGGCAGTGGCCTTTCTTGAATTTAAGCTAAACATTCAAGTTGAGACTGAATGTTAACTAAGAGAAGAGTTGCAAGTGATGGAGAGCTTGCCCTGCTAAATACATATTTTAAAATACCTTTGAGAAAAGAAGCTTGAAAAACAGACCTTGGTCTGCTCAGGCCAGAAATATGCAATTAGCAAATTATTAACCTTGTTGTGAATGGTTTAAGTAACGTGGTACTTGTTCTGTTTCACTTCTGATTGACTGTGTAATAGCCACCACCAGCAGTCTCTGCTGTGTGCTGGATTGCAAAATCTGCTAATTAACACATTAGTTTCATATTGCTGCTGCCAATGTTTGCATTGAAGAACGTCGCTTTTTTTGGCCATATGGATGGGTGGGAATATCCAGATCGTGTTATGGCTCTGTGCTCATTCATGTGTGATGCTTTGTGCTCTGTTTTTCCCAAGACATCTAATCAGGCTTGGGGCTGAGCAGTGCCTTTTTGGAGAATCTTTAACTGAAAGGTCAAAATAAGCACAAGGCCCAGAGACAAGTCTTGCTGTCACTCTTCCCAGCTGCCCCCCCGCCCTCCTTTGTGTGTCTCTCTCTCCACGTATACATATGTAGGAGTCCTTCACCCAGCACATTCATCTGTTATTTCTTTCTTGAGACCCAGGGCTTTTAAGTGCCAGTCAGGGTCTTCCCAAACAGAACACAGCTCTGCCAGCTGGATCTCCCTCAGGCTGAGGGGAAGGATGATTTGTAGTTTGGGAGCTCCGGGCACTCACCTGCTAATGGGGCTGCTGGCTTTGCACCATTGCTGTGCACTGTCAGCTGCCTGGCATTTGTGTGTCTCAATTAACCACGTGTAGGTAGACCAGGATTTACCCTAAAGGCAGTATTTGCTTGTGGACTGGGATCTGGTGGTTCTTCAAGGGAGTGGGAAGGAAAATGTGCCTTACAGTGGTCTCAAAGTGAGAGCTCCAAATGATGCCATGGAAGCTGAAGACTTGGATTTGCAGTCCAGATTGGGTCTGACATAAGTAAATTTGTTCACACTTATCCTGTGCTACCTCCCATCCATGCACTGAATGCGTTACCAGGAAACTCCCTGTGGGAGAGCATAACCATCAGGAGGGGGAGATGGTAAAATCTGGGTATTTATTCCAGCTCTCAGGGTGCATCTGAGGAAGATGCCTTTGTTTTATTGAATGAGAGATATTTTATGGTATAAATGGGCTTGTGCCTGTTGTAAGAGCATTTGAGGCAGTCAGCTCTTTTGCTTTTACTGTCACTGTTTCAGCCCTGCTTGGTTTCTCCTTTCCCTTACTTGCCAAGTGCAACTGAAAATGAGGTACTGAAACAGCCCGTCTAGTTTTTTGTATGCAATCTAGCAAATGTTAGTTCTGGAAACTGGGCTCTTGCTGCTGTTTGTCTGGTAACATTACCCTCTGTTGTTTCCTTGTGCTGCTTTTGAAAAATGCTGGTTTGGTTTTTGTATGAGAGGTGCTTGGCCCATAAATGTATTCCAACCCACCTAATAATTCTTTAAAATCTTTCATCAGGTCTTTTTTGTTATATAGTTTAAAAATAAAAAAAAAAACCAAATGCCTTCCTTTACCCCTGGAAACAGCAGTCGTCTTGTTCTGCTGAGCTGAGTGCTGCTCATACTGATCACTGCTGTTCCCTTTGTCTTCGTTTATTTTAGAGTTAAGTTATAAGCTGTTTAAGACTGGGCTATTTTTGTTCTGTATTTTTGCAGGATCTTTTACATGGGTCTTCTAAACACTAAAATAAATGTTCTTAAAGGCAAAAGTACCATCTGTATCAGGGCAAGATGGTCATTGCTCTAAAAATGAAGTTTTGTGGGTTTATTCTGATAAAACATTTTGGAAAGCACATGCCTGCACAGAGGAATGCCTAGGTCAGGGCTGGACTTATGGCCATCTTCTATCTTTATGTTGGATTGCCCTTTGTCAGCCAGATGCCTTATGATCCCACCTTCTCCCTCTATCCCTCTTTTGACAGTAGCTCTGGTGCTCAGCAGGGGCTCCCTGGCTGTGTTTGCTTTAGCTGGAGAGGTGTTTGCCTTCACTGCAGAATTCCAGTTTCCAGCTGCCGGGAAACCTGGAGTGCTTTTGTTGATTTATTAGGGCACAGTGCACCTCAGGAATGCCTTTGGCTGAGGAGCTGGGAGTGATGGAGGGGGATCCTGCCTGATGCGGTGTGAAGCCTTTTTGGTTCTCTTTACAGAAGCACCAAGCAGAAATTCCCCAAAGCAAGGCAGGGAAAAAAAACTCACTCAGCTGACTACTTTGCAGAGTGTCAAAGTGAGACTCAGTTAGGTTTCCCTGGCACAGAAGTAAGGAGGTGAATGATAGCTGCAATTTTAAGTGAGTGTTTGTGGGAGATGATACTGTGAATTGCCCTACCAGAGGGTTTGTATACGTTTGGTTGGTGTTAAGAGCTGGCATTCCTGAGCTGATGACTAGGGCTTTTTTCTGGGACTTGGCTTTGGGCCATCTAAATGTTTTGCACTTGGAAGAAGCAAGTTTCAACCTCTTTGGACTTGCAAACTTCTAAACATTTTATGATACAGATACAACAATGGATTTGGTTTTTTAATTATCTTTGGAGACAGCAAAAGTCTATGGGCTACAACTTTAAAAACCACTGATATGAGTGTGTCTTCCTGTAGTGAGTTCAGTAGAACACCTTCACCTCTCTAATGTGTTGTAGCCATCTGATGTGCGCCTCTTTTCTTGTCTTGCATGCACACACAAATACACATTTCTGGACTTTTTCTTTCATTTGAGATTTTGGAGGCTGTTGCCCCAGGTGATCTGAAACCAACACTGAGGAAAATGTTTGGTGTTTGTACAGGGTAGGGTGGTCAGCTGGTCACTTTGTGTTGATCAAGTATTTGGTAGTTGCAGAGTAGGTTGTGTTTATGGGGCATTGGTGCTGAGAAGGAATTTCCTTTCCTGGCTGAGGTAGAAAGACCGTCCATGTACAGCTTTATTCCTTTGCTTTAGCATTCCTTGAGGTTGTTTCCCTATTTTACAAATGCATCTTTTGAGAACTGCCAGGAAAATGTCTGTCTCAAATGGAAATGGAAATTTCTGAGCTCACAGGAATGAAAACCTTTGGGTCTGTGCTTACTGAGTGAAAAGAGGATTACCAACCAGCCATTCTCCAGTGTGCAAAGCGGTGGAGCAAAGTCTGCAGAGACCCTCTGAAAGTTACTGGCTTTCCCAAGGAAGGGCGCTTGTGAATAGAATTGAATAAGGTTGCTCGCGTCCCTCTTGGCTTCCCTGCTGCAAGTACAGAAAGCAGTGAAACTTGGAACTCAGTAGATGCCTGAATAAAATGGGAAATTTTTTTTTTTTAAGTAGATGCCTTGTGAACAGGTCTGGAGCCAGTGTTCCTGCATTACTGTAAGAGAATTAATGGGTTTGTGACTGCTTTTAGGCCTGAAAAAAAAGCAAGGAGGCAATGCTGATTTTTCCAGAACTGCTTGAAGGGTTCAGAAATGAGAATGGTGTGCTGGAGCAGATGCAGATGGCTTATTTTCACTGGGGACTGTTAAACCTGCCAAAGTGTAAACTGCATCTTAACAGGAAGATGTGAGACAAGGCCTGCACATCTCTCCCTCCTAATTACTACAGCTCAGCTGCTGCTGTCTCTTACGCTTACACATCTGAGAGATGACAATGACAATGTCTTGAATGGCAAAGCAATAGCAAGAAGGGCTTTTTGGGTTTTTTTTTTAGCTCTAGTCTGAAACAAAGAAGTTATTCCACCAATAGTCAAAAATATGCCTATGAAAAATCTTTCTCCCAGAAACTGCATCTGTTATTCCAGAAGACAATCAGAATTTCTGTAGATCTTGATGGCTTGTCTCCTGAGTGACTACATGTAAAGCAGCAATGAACTTTCTCCTCTTTCCCACACCGACAGCCCCAGGAATGTTCACCACAGCAGTGGGACTTCCATTTTTGCTGTCCCTGCAGTTCTGCACTGGGTTGCCTCTGTACACATTATCTTTTTCAAGAAGTTGGAAAGCTCTTCTCACCTGTTCTGGAAAAAATCTCCTGTAACATTTTCACAGCGGTTACTTTAGATGCCAAAACACTGAGTCTTTCAGATCCTCATCACTCATGGCACGCAAAAGATGAGGTAGTTTTTATGACCTCCTCTTAGAGGAACAGGTACTTCAGGGGGAAAGGATGGTACTGGGGTTGTGATGGCATTGCAGTGGTACAGCAAGAGTGGAGGCAGTGGCAGCTCCCAGTTTGGCCGCAGGTGATAGTTTTGGATTTGGTGTTTCTCCCTGAAAATCTGTTTTAGGTCACAGCCTCTCATGGCAGTCTTGCTGGTTAGCTATAAATATGTTCAGTCTCTCCTCACCCATGACCCTACTCTGTTTCACTGCATCCCTGTAAATCTCGTTTAAGAAACAGCTTTGTGGAAGTTTGTCTTCCTGCCTCCCCGCCTGTTCTGTTTAGCTCAGGAGAACATGCTGCCAGGGCAGGATGGGCTCTGATAAGACACTGCATGGGCTGATGGGGCTCCTCTTCTCCGGGGAAAAACACACAGCAGAAAAAAAGGCAAAGCAGTGCTAAAAAGCACAGATTTTTTTAGGTGAGAGGAGAATGTCCTTCTTCATAGCCAGTTCACAAATAGGGAATAAAAATTGAAGCAATGGGATGCCTGTCCATTTATATCAGCCTGGGAAATGGTGGATTTCTCTCCTGAGACCTTTGCCTCAGGCATCTTGCCAAAAGGCGTCTAGTCCCTATTCACTTCAAACACATATAGTTCCTAAGCCAGAAACATGCAGAAAGCTCATGAACTGTGATCAGCTGAAGGCCAGACAGCATGACCTGGTGCCTCATAAAAATCAATGAATGGAAGAGCTGTGACTTCTGGATGCTTTTGGAAGCACCTGCTGTGCAATGTGATCCTAAAGAGCATCACGGGGTAATCAGCTCAAACGTGGATCTAACCTGTATTTATGGTAGGAAAGTATCCTGGAATCTGTGCTGAAAGAATTAGAATAAGTGAAGTGTTTTAGCAAACACAAGCAATTACTTTCTTCATGGATCCTGTGTATGGGCTTTCTTTCTTCAGAGCACAAGGAGTTCAAGACGAATTTTACTTTGGAGCTAAAAGGGATGTTTTTAGCAAAGGCAGTGCAAGCAGTGTTGGGACAAACTCCAGGTCTTTGGTGTTCCTGAAGAAACACAAACAACTGCAGAGAAGGGTATAGCTCAGATCCTTTTGCCAGCATGCTTAGCAGGAAGCCCTGTACCAGATCTGGTTCAGGCTTCGACAAGTGACCTCTGTCACTGAAGGGAACATAAAGAGCCTCAGTGAGCTTTGGCTGAACTAGGCTTTTGCCTGTCTGCTCTGGAGAGAGAGTAACCTCAGTGTTCCCTTCCCTCCCTCCCTCAGTGTGTCTGTGAAAATACTAACTTGATTTAGCTGCCAAAAAAAGACATTTGAAAAGTATACATTGCTCTCCTGTGTCCCAACTTCTGTAAAATATGGGTTATGGTTGGTTCCTGTATATGGCACTCAGTAATTTTACAGAAGAGAAAACGGCACCACTGCAACTATCCACACAACACTTAATACAGTGAGGTCTTAGTCTGTGCTAGGACTCCAGAGTGCTATTTTGGGCATTATGAACCCGATTATATTACACATAGAGCTTAGATGGCTCAGAGGCACGCTCAGGATATTAACTGTTTCTATTAAGCTTTGCATTTGGAGATCCTTCTGGCAGAGGAGGGCGATGGCAGATGAGCTGGCATTCCCACAGCTGAACAGTGTGTGTGAGTATGGTTAGGGAGTGTTTTGTATTTCATTTACACAAGGGGTAACCCGAGTTCCGGAGCTTGCTAACTTTTGGATGCTCAGTATAGTAATCTTTTCAATGTACTGGTTTTATAGCTGCAGGTGTTGTGGAGGAGACACTTACTGATGTAGATGTACAGGAGTGCAGGAGAAACCTTACAAAGTGCTATAAATGTATCATAAGGGGAAATCCATATGTAGTGTGTCATCTGGCAGAGAATGTGATAAAGTGGCATTGACTGTGATTACTTGTGATTCTTGACAGCCTGTGCCCCTGAAAGAGTGTTTTTAAGACTTGGTTTAGTTTGTGATGAAGGTGGCTTTAGGAATAGTGAAGGTACTTCTGTTTCTCTTTAAAAAAAAAAAAAAAAAGGTTTCTTTTCATGATTTTGTTTTGTGCTGTTCCAGGTTTTGTAAAAACAAACACCCTGAAAGCCCAAACAACAGTAATAAAATAAACCCTTTGTGGATCACCTCTGTGACCCAAAGTTGATGAGTTTCTCACTGTTTGAATACACATTGTCTGCCAGGTGGGAACTCTGCAGCTCTTCCTTCCCTATAACCCTGCAAGTGCAGGAAGAGATAAGAGGAATTTATTTAATCCTGCCCTCACACTGGCTGAATTTGAAGCACACTGCCAGCAGACAGGTATGCTGAATTTGCAGCCTAAATGGCTGCCTTGGATAGGAAAGGGGGGCAGAGAGTATGGCTTTTAGGGATATGAGGCACTGGGATAGTGCTAGTGGGAGAAGAGGGGTGCTGGATGTGGTAGCACATGCTGTTGGGAAAGCAACCTCTCATCTTGCCCTTGAGGTAATGAGAATTTGCCTTTGCAGGGCTTGGGGTTAAACCCTCTTCCCAGTAAAACTGCAGTTTGCAGCTCCTTTCTCTGTACTGGGAGAGATAGAACTGTTGAGCAGGGACTGGCTACTGTGCAGCAAAGTTATTCTTTGCAGGAGACAGAAATGAGTGGATGGAGGTATCCCATGTGCCATGTGGATCTGCATGCCGCTGTTCAGTTCATGCTTACGCTGATGGAGAGGGGTTGAGTTTACGTGTGTTTTACTGATGAATATCCCCTTTCTCGGAAAGTAAACAGCTGACATCCTGACCTTGCAAAGGTTTGGACATCTTTACCTTTCGAAAGCACTGCTCTCCAAATGCGGGTCTATAGTGCAAGAAATACACGTGATGACCTTGGTGTTCCTGTGCCTTCTCAGCTACATTTTTTGTCTTGGATGCCAGTGACTCTGAGATCTGGACATTTCCCTCTGCTGTTTTGTGTTAAAAATGAAGAACAAACTGTAATGTGTGGAAGCAGTTTGTGTGATGGAACCCATCAAAATAAATTTGAGGGGTGGTGGTGGTTGAAAGAGCTTCGCCGAAACCTGGTAATTGGGCTGGATATAGTGTGAAGGAGAAAAGGAGCCAGGAAGGGACTGAATGGAAATAAGTCCCCAAAATAAATATCCCATGAGTGGGGCATGAAGAGATAAAGAGTCTCCTTCAAATCAGATTCTGTGCCTGAGCATTCCTCCAGAATTTCCTGCAATTTAGACAAATGACCAACTTCAGATTTTTAAGTGATGTTTGTGCTGAACACTTGCAGGCGTGCGTTCCCATCCAGCTGCTGAGCAGAAATCCTTGTTCTTCAGTCTTGCTGGGAGCTGGTTTGCGCTTTTTTGTGGCAGCAGCTTTTGCAATAGGAGCCCCCCCCCGGCCCCAGGATGGCTTTTTCTGTGAAAGAAGCCAGCGCAGCCAGGCAGACATTATCCCCTTGCCGGAAGGAGGGACCCGGGCTCCCTGGGGAGGAGGGACGGGGAGCGAGTGATTCATTGCAGCTGGCTGCAGTTTGGCCTCCTCTCTCTCTTTGCCCTAGGTGCCAGGGAGTGACAGCTTGTGGGCAGCAGGCCAAGCTGTGAAAAGAGGAGTGTGTGAGGCCTTTAGCTTTCTCATGCTTTATCAAGCTGCAAAGAATAGCTCGATATTCAGCCAGCGTTGGTGCAGGTCAGGAGAATGGAAATGCGAACTTAACTCCTGACATGCTGGCTGATGGCTGACCGCAGGCTCTGCGCCCACGAGGGCGGCTTTGTACCGCAGCATGTGGGGCAAAAGGGAGGAAAAGTGCCTTGATGACATGGTAAAGGTAACTTTTTGTTAAGTGGGCAGCCTCTGGAACTTGCTGGAAGAGTGAAAAGATTAAAAGAGGGCTTTCCTCTTGTGGCTTGCTGTCTGTGTGCTGGTGGAGGATGGAAACACTGGAGAGCAGAGCTACAGGAGTGCCGAGCGTCCTGGCAAAGCGAGAGGGACTGTGGTGGACGAGTGGCAGGTCTGTGCCTTCACTGCTGGCACAGCACTGGGGGCCGTGGTGCGGGTGCCCGTCAGTGCAGGGAGCAGGACGGGGCCATTCCCGGGATGTCCCCTCGTGCCGATGTCCTGCCAGCCTGTGCCGAGGGCTGCCCGCCGGCGCGCAGGGAGTTAAGCTCCTCATCGCCCGGGGGTGAGCCTACTTCGGGGTGTTGAGCTCCATTCCCACGGCTTTTCCTTTCTGAGGGTTGGGGGAGGGATCGCCTGGAACAAGTAAAATGCCTGGAGGCTGGAAAACAGCACCCCGGCCCGTCTGGCCTTGTGTTGGTCTGGGAAGGATCTGTGCTTCACGGCAGGCTGGGCAGGGGCTGCCGGCCAAGGCCGGGGTCTGTCGCTGCTGGGCAAGAGCCTGGGTTATTTCTCTCCTTTAGGCAAAGAGAGATGGCTTTGCAAGTAGTAGAGTGCCTCCTTAGGGACTGAAATCACCGCATTCTCGGCTGGACGGACGTAAAGTAGAAATGAAGCCCGAGAAGTCCCATGGGCAGATCACAGCACAGGTTAACACACAGGTTTTGTGGCTGAGGGAGAGCAGCAACACGATTCCCTGCAGCACATGCGTGTTTCTCAAAGACATAAGGGAGCAGAGTCTTTCCTTACCGCTGCTCATTCTGCCTTCTCCTCCTGCATCACTTTGAGCTGCTGAGTTGAGGTTGTTTGAAGCCCTGAGGAGCAGAAAAGGGCAGGTGAAAGTCTGAGGGGCTGGATAAGGGAGTTAGTGGGTGCTCAGATCACAGCCTGCGGCTACCTGCAAGCCTGAATCCCACTCTTTCTCCATCAACAGTGCAGGGGTCTGGGAGAGCAAGAGAGCTCTGCCACATCCCAGTTTGCTGTGGAGCTGAGTGTATCTGTGTGAGGTACTAATCCTGGCCAGCACCAATCTCCCACCAGAGGGAGAAGGGAGTTTGCGTACCTGTTCAGCCCCTAGAAAGACTGCAAAGTCGCCTCTGAGGTTTAAGGTGTGCAGTCCCTATTCTCAACAGTTTCTGAATTCAAGGCAAGGTGAACTGATGTGAGCAAATGGGAGCCAGTCGCAGCATAAAGGAGAGATGAACCGTGGGCTTGGAGTGCGGTTACACAGTTTGATTCTGCTAGGCTGTGTTTGTGCTGTATAGACCAGGTTATGCCAAACACCCAGCAAAGGTGTGGTTAAAGACTGGATTTTTGCTTGTGCATTGGGTGTCTGGCCATGCATCTGTCCCAGATCTTCTTCGCAAAGAGTGAAGTACTGTGATCCTCCCACTTGCTGTGCTGGCTCCTGTGGCAGGAGGATCTGGAGGGGAGAGAGTTTGGGAAGCAGTATTGCCTCTGTGGGCAGAGGTTTTGTGTAGCCTGGATGAGCACCCAGATACAGACCTGAGTGATAAAACAACAGTGTGCAAATGTTCTGCAAATACCAGATCCATGGTGGATCTTGTTGATTGTTAAATGCCAAAATCCCGATAAAGACTGGTAGGCAGGAGCCCTTGTTCTCTTTTCTGCACCCAGGCACCTAATGGTTGCCGAGCTCTGCTGTCGAGTGTTCTGTTCTTTGCTCTGTGCATTTATTCACCCAGCACTGGGGAATGTGGCTGGAGTGGGAGCTGGGGTCCCAGGCTGATCTGAGCTCTGTGCAACGCTGACCTGCAGTGGATGCACAAAGACAAACTCACTGGCTGCGAGATAGCTTGGGACCCAGGTGCAGCGAAGGCACCAGCGAGAGCTGGCTCCCCTGCAGGGACAGGGGGTGTGTTCTCATTGTGCCTGTTCTGGTTTGCTCCTGTGTAGCCTCTTCTCATTATTCTTGCCTTGAGCTGTCTCAGGCCCGAAGGCAAAGTGCTGCAGAAAGCTCTGTGGGCTTTCCCTTGGGAGATGTGGGGTCCGTGGAGAGTGGCTGTTCAAGGGAAGCACTGCAGTGGGCTGAATTGAGGCTGTTTCAGGCTGCACGGCTCTGAGCTAATCTCTCAGAGGCAGAGACATTACTCACCAATCAGGAATGTGTCTGTATTTTTCCTAATGAGAACAAAACATTTTATCCCTGTTCATTAGCAGAGAGTTAGCGTGTGCAGTTGCTATGCCAACAGACTCCTCTTCTCCACAGACACACTGGGGGTGTCCTCCATGCCATGCCATGGTTAGAAGGGTGAACAGGAAGGCTGGTTCTGGCAAGAAAAAGATCCCATTGTTTTCCCAGGGCTGCCTGGACTTCGTGCAGCTGGCCAGACCATGCCTTCTCGGGGGAAGGGAACCACAGCGGGAGTCAAGTGCAACAGATTTAATTTATTGGAAAAATAGTCTTTGCATTTCATGCTCTGTTGTTTTTTCCAGCTTGAGGCACACTCTTCAATAAGAGAAATGAAGGTGTCTCAACGTTCCCAAGAGTCCAGATGGTAAGCAAAATGTGCCAGGAGCCAGCACTGGGATGCCCATGGACTGCTGCAGCCTGCTGGGCTCCTCCGTGTTCCTGATCATCTCCGTGTGTGTGGCCACTGTCATGCTGGGCAGCCTCTGGATGCTGCTGCATGATGAACCCACCTGACCAACTGTACCACCTGTGATTAGTTGAACGAGTTCTCCAGGCACGTGGTCTGCTGGAAACAGTGAGTGGCTGTACGTGGGAGTGTTCACTTGTTCTCTTTGCAAAGGGAACATTCTCTTTATGCAGGGAAATCCTGTGAAGGATTAAGGACATCTCTTCAACAGCAGCTCTGTTATGTAGAGTTCTGCTGTAAGCAGATGTATTTACTCCAGAGGTTGCCTATTTGCTTGTCATTTTTGTCTTTGTCACCTCAAGTTTCTTGAGAGAGTGATTGGGAATTATGGGTTGCAGTGCTACCAAAGTCAGGCCACTGTACACCTTTTACAAGAGTCTTCTTGGCACCTCTGGTGCTGCACATGAAATACAAAAACTGCCTTTTAAACTTTGAATTTTCTGCAGAAGGGAATTAGTTTAACCTACAGACAGAAACAAACCAAAAAAACCCAAAACAAAAACGTGAGTTTCTGATGGTGATCTATAAGTAGAAATGGGTCAGTGAGTGTTGCCAAATCCAAAGATAGACTCCTGGAGCAGGAGTGACATTCATCTCTGTCTGTCAATCACCATGGAATGTGATGAGCTGCTTTGTGCTGGCTGAGCTTTGTGGTGTTGACAGCTATAGACCCTTGAAGAAATGTCTCCCTGAAACTGAATTCTTTCAGGCTGCATCCTATTAAACAGGATAGTTACAATTCCGCTGTCAGTTTGCCTGGTGAAGCACTCTGTAGGTGAATACATGGAATCTGAATATGGGAATTTGAATATCAAATGTAGGGTGGTACACCAGAGATCCCAGACTGAATGAGTTGCTGGAGATGTGCAAATCTGCATGAACTTCTGGCTGAGAAGTGAAACCCTGGCACCTGGATACTAGGAACTGATGTGGATGAGTCACTGACTTTTGCACTGGAGAGATGAGTATCATGTTAAAGCACTGAGAGTACAGGAGCCCTTCATCAGAAGGATGTCTGCTTGTTAGATTTGCAGCTCTAACAGCAGGAGGAATCAGCAGAAATAAAAACAATGAACAAAACCAGACAGCAACCCCCAGCCCAGACCTCTCTGGGTGTGCGGTCTGTGTGGTTTCAGTTTGGTAGCAGAGCTGAATTGAACTCTTAGATAATAAAGAGCAAGTTTTCAGAAAACCTCTTCCAATCTGGAGCATCCAAGAATAAATCCTGAATACATATAACAAATGTTCAAAGATTGGTGAGTCTGGTTGCCTCAGCTTTGCATTGCTCTGGGTGGTTCCAGTAAAACCACTAAATCAAAGCTGTTTGAAATAAGGAATGAGTAAGTACTTGAGATGACTTGAATTCAGGCCAGTCTCTTCTGGATCCATGCTTTCAGGGTACATAAAAAATACAAGATCATAAGGAGGCCAGAGGACTGTGTGTTGTATTCTTTTAGATATTGAGCTGATTCTGTCCAGATCCTGTTGAAAAAGTTCTCCAGCAGAAGTGCACTAGAGGACATGCTTTTTTGTACCTTTGAGTGTGAAAGATCATGTCTGAACAAACTAACTTCTGAAATGTGAGTTACGGTTATTGTCTGAGTCGCGCTCGATTTCATTCCTGTGCAGCCGGAGTAGCAACTTGATGTTACCTAGGAGAGTGTTACTTGTTCCCTCCTCTTTCCTCCCCTCCCTTTTAAGCAGTTCAGGGACTGATTTTCTGCCCTATTTTCTGTGCACCACCACAAGTAAGAGTAAAGATGAACACACAACTGCAGTGCTGTGTGCAAGGCAAGAATTCTTCAGAAGAAACATTCACCATTGCCTCTGAAAACACCTCAGGTGCTTATAGAACCTTGGGAGAACGGTTTTTTGTTTTTATCAGGACCAGTTATGGGCTATTTGTAGGGTGAGGTGTTCCTTCTAACCCTTAGAGTATGGTTCAAAACCCTAAATTGTGGGGTAGGTTTATATTTTTAAGAAGCTGTTAGCACTGAGTATTGTAACTCTAGGTAGTATCTTGTTCTGTTGGGTTTTAATGGCTTTCCTTCTCTTTTTTAATTCCAGCTATACTTCTACATATCTTCTGCATCTGTAAAAAATGCTTATTTGACTCTTAATAGTAAAACTGGCAAAGGACAGAGGAAAGCCAGGAAAGTTATTTCAGCCTGACAGGAAAGTTGAGGTTGCTTAGTCAGCTAAGTATGTATTATTAACAAAGTTCTATATCTCATAAAGAATGTGGGAAGCAATTAGGATTACTGCATTTGTGGAAGAAATCATTCAGGATTTGCAGGGAGTCATGATACAAACAGTCTCCAAACCCAAATATTCTTATATGACTCTGCAGGAGAACAAGGTCTGGTAACAATATTGTTCTGTGTAGCGTCAGGAAATCTCTAAACACTGTGCCTATACTTGAGGTAAAAGCTTCTGGATTGAAATGTTCATAAAGAACATATGACAGAATTAAGTTCTGGCACACAATCTTGTGAGGGATCTACCCTTCATCGGGGCAGGCTAATTCAAACATAAGATAATTTGTATTTTCAAAGAACTAACAGGGAGAAGAAGGTTTTTTAAAAATACACCCTATTCTGGAGGAAGAAGGGTGCAGCTGAATACTGTGGCTTGAAAGTAAACTTGCTTTTAAACAAACTCAGTTTAAGGAGTTAGGCTGAATATTTTAACACAGAACCAATGGGCAATTCACTACAGAAGTGGGGAATCCCTGCTGTATTTGATAACCATCACACTAATTCTTGCAGCTCTTATGGAAGTTGAGTTTTCTACAGCTTTAGGGAAACTACTGCCATCTTAATAGAGGTATCTTCTTAGAGTTTTTAGAAATGGAAGAGCAGCAACAGTGAACAGAGGTGAGCATTACCTTCCATACAAAGAGCAACAGAATAAGTTAGGATTCTTCCACCTGAAAAACAATAAATGACAGTTATTTTCAATTCCTGAATTGCATAGAAAGTTTAGAGAGGGAACAACTTTTTTTTTTTTTTTCCATTACAAGTATGAATAGGTATTGCATGGAGACAGCATGTAGTAAGGTTAAAACCAAATAACAACTTAGTCCTTGATGTGTGCAGTTAACCTGGGACACTTCTTGTCACACGATGTTGTGAATGCCAAACATCTGTGTGTATGTGAGGACTTCCATAGAAGAAAGAGCCATTGAAGGTTACTAAATGCATACAAACCACCCTTCTCCCAAGAAGTCCCTGAGCTGCTCATTTTTGAAGCCTGGGAGAGTATTCAGGGAGGTAAAGTGCTACTACGTGCTTGCTTCAGTCTTTTGTTTCAGGCCCGAGCCAGACAAGTGCAGCCTGGTTTGTCAGCATGGGGTGGGAGGGGGGGATTAATAAAACTGGTTAAAAAAGAGACTGGCACATCTTGTGTTCTAGGTTGGTTCTGTGCTGCTTGTGATGTACAGCATGTGCCTCTTGCTTGCTGAAGGCACTGCCTTGGGCTGCTGGAGTCTGCAGGCTGTCGGCTTGAATTTGAAGAGAGGTGGAGAGTGTATTTCTAGAAACTACACGGGTAGGAAGGGTGGTGTGAAAATGAATATTGTAAGCAGAGAAGCTGACTTTCCCCTTTTCTCTGTGGCAAATGCCGTTCCTGCTATTATGGGATGGTAGATTTTACTGAGATACAGAGACTGCTTTATTGCTGATAGCCTACATCTTATTTGTGTTAATTTCCCTCCTTTGAAAGGGTGTTTCTTGCTTCATAATGGACTCTAATTTAATTTGAGCTAAAATGGATGATAAGACGATGCATGAACAGTAAAACCTCTGTTCCAAAGCCTTTTCAAACTAAAAATGTCATGGTCTACGTGAGGTTCATAGTCTTCAGAAGTACTCAAAACACTGGTCCTATTTTAGGTCCTGTCTAAACATTTAAAAATAACTCAAAAACAGGGCTCACTTCTACATGCTTCACCCTCGAAAGTCTGCTCTTGCACTTAGTTTTAGATGCTTACCCAAATATGCAGAGGGCACAGTACAGAACAGCCCTGGTTGTTCCTTTGAACTTCTAATTTCAGAAGGAGGAGAACAATGTCAGGCTATCTGTTGTTTTGTCTCTAGAGACATGGTCTCTGCTGTTAGGCAGTATCCTTTTGAGTTTTGGGTTTTGTTTTGTTTTTTTTTAACTTTTTGTTGACTAACTTTGCTGCTGTGGCCCCTGGGGAGAAGCTATGCAAAGCTGACCGGTAGCAGAGCTGTGGTGATGTGTATTCTTGGAGGCAGGCTGTTATGATTGAAAAGTGAGTTGGTGTATTTTGGGAAACTATAGCTCCTCTCCAAGGATACAGTCTTGTGTGCGTATCGTGTTCTGCAGTGGAAGTTACTCCATGGAGTGGCTGAGGAGTTGTGTGCTCAGATTACAGCTGGGGAATACAGACAGGCCTGGGGCTGAGGGAGAATCCAGGTGGAGTATGGACAGGATTAGGACAAGAATCACCATGGGGAAGACTGGCACCAGGTGGAGGGGACTGAAGTTCCTTCCTGTTAATTGCTGCCCCATTATCTTGATTTAGTCAACTCTTTGATGCAGGAAGAAGTTTCTATCCCAAACTCTAACTCTCATCATTACTGAGTAGCAATGGGCTCAGTTGTTACCCCATTTACAGAGTATCTTTTCTGGTTTGTTCTCAGTTTCTCAGTTGTTTTCCTCAGTAGCTTGGCTCAAGCAGTGATTCTTTCTCGGCTTGTTCCTATGTGTGCTGGACCTGTCTGCCATTCTCCAGATAGTCTGTCCAGATTAGATTTAGTTTGAACCCATCTTTAGCTGGTATGATCTTTTCTATTCCTAGCTGATCCATGATTTTAACTAGTGTATTTCCCACTAAGCCCTGAGAAGATTTAAACTAAAACTTTTTTATGAGGCTAAATTTGTGTCAGCCCCACCATGGCCTCCTGGGTTGACATTAGGTGGCTGATTGCTCAGTTCGGTCCATGTATAAGTCTGAAAAGTGCTGTCTGAGCCATGCTTTCGTGGGGTTTTGATTAGTTATCTGTGCGTGGCAGAGTAAACGGTTTCTTCTCCCAGAGGAAGGCACAGTCCCTGCCGTGTGTGTGGAGTACACAGTTTAAAATGACAGAGAAAGGGTGCCTGGAACTGGGACAGTCTGCAAACAGAACTGTGCTGACCACAGGCTGTGGTTTATCCTTCCAGCACAGATGTGCATACTTTTCCCTTGTTTCCTTACCAATCTCTCTGTTCTGTCTAGCTGTTCCTTCTAGCCAAGGAGCAGCCACTCAGCTGTAGAACTCAGTGCTATTCCTAACAAACTACTGTCAATCTGGTTTTCCTGTCTCCTGGGCACTTTTTTGCCCAGGGGTGACCCTGGCAAGGCAGCATGCTCTTGAAATGCTGACAGTCAGCCAGTTATACTGGCTGAAATTCCTGCTCGTAGCAGTTTGCATTTCAGATTGGCACTGCAGACCTGTTTAGTGCATCTCTGCAGCCCTAGGGTGAAGGTCTGGGCTTCCCTGAGAGGGGAAGGGATGAGCCAGTCAGTCCTGCTCAGCCAGTGGCTGTCAGACTGTGCAGGTGGGAGGGTAGCAAACCAGATGAAGAACAGTCTCAACCAAAAAGCCTTTAAAATTCATGGCTCTCATGCACAGGTAGCTGGTTCTGAACCTTTGTGCCTCTAGGACAGCACCAAAGAACCTTTCTCAGCCCTGAACCAGGAGCTCAAATATTTTGCCAGAAAAAGTTAGTATCTCCTTAATCTGACTGAACAGAAACTCATGTTTGTAAAGCCACTTGAAAATTTCTTGTTATAAAATTGTCTTGTTATAAAATCCCTTGTTCTGGATAAGACATGGCTAGATGTCTGCATGTTAACAAAATTAACTAGAGAACTCTTGCTCCACATGGTTTATTTCTCCAAGTACCAAATCTTGCAGGGTCCCTGCTTCTGCTTTCTTTGCCACTTAGTTTTCCTGTTGCTTGTTTTCACTCCTCCAGGCTGTGGACCCACTGTGGTATGAAGGGAGAGCATTGCCTGATGGCCTGTGCACAGCAGTAGTTCTCTCACCCCTCCCTATATGCAGTCTGGTGCTCTGAATTTTGTCCTTGAAACAAGAACTTCCAAGTGTGGACTGTGTCTGGCGTGGGGGGCTGTGACTGTACAGTAGAAGAATAAGGCTGCGTGGCTGCTGCCAGCTTGTGACTCCTCAACCATGTGTACCTTGAATGCATGGTTGGTTCCTGGGCCACCATTCCATTTGAAAGCAGTGGATATCCAGTCTGCATGGGACAGTCCTTGAGACTGGTGTGAAGTTGATCCTGGCTCCCAGGTCTGCGCCCAACCTGTTCAGGCTTCTGCAGTAGTGCAGTAGGAGCTGTTGTATCTCCGATGTGCTATGTAGGTGTGAAGCTTCCCAAGCTTGGGAAGGTCCCCAGGCTTTCTGAACAGCATGGTGTGTTGTTATCTGTTACTGGCTTTATGAAAGCCTTGGCATTGGCTTCCTGAGGTGGAAGAAAATGTCTGGTCACCTCAGTTTGGATCATTATCTAACAGACCTGTGTAACCTAATTGCCAGACTATTGAGCCTAGGAGTTCAGAGCTGATGACTGAGAACCTTCCAGGCTGAGGCACTAATTCATGGAAGATTAATTGATCAAAGCGACATTTCTGATAATGCTTTAACATAACTTGAGTAATACAGGGTAGAATACACCTCATCTTGGTTTGAAGGCAAACCACAGGCAGATTGTGGTAGTGATGTGGAGTTCTGTTTATTCTGCTGTCTCTTCTGGGTGGGAGGGGATAGGTACTGCTCATGTGGCTGCATTACATTAAATGTATTTGCATGTTACTGCCTGTATTCATGGCTATAGCCAGAACTGCTGACACTCTTGGACTGAGGGGGTAAGACTGTCAAACTGCTGCCAGGCTGTATGGTTCTCCAGAAGATTAGGGGAGGGCAGAAAAGTGAATTTTATTTGAAATGAAGGAAAACACAAAGAATAATTCCTTCCTGTCCACCCACGGCATATTAGTTCTTTATAGATCTATTGTGGTACTAAATCTGAGACTTAAGGGGGGTCAAGGAAATTTCTTTAACAGAGCACCCTGCACTGCTCAGTGTCTGCAGAGCAAAAGGGTTTATTCAAGGCAGACTACAGTGTTTAACACTTGTCATTTGCATCTTGACAACTGGATGGTGGAGCTTGGGATGTGGTCCTTGTGTGTCTGCTTGTGGTCTGTACCACTGCTGGCATGAACTCCTTCTGTGGTTGGCCTCTGTTCTCCCTTCCACTGTGCAAACCTGCAGGGCTGATGCTGGCACAGAGACCATGGGGTTTCCTCTTGGAATGGGAGTATAGGACTGGTGCTTTTTCACAGGAGTTTCATAGGATGTTTGAAGCTTCTCTTCTCTCTTGCTGGGTTACTCCAAGGCCAGGTTGGATGCAAAAGAACTTGCCTTGGGGGTGTGGCCTTTGCCTCTGGGACGTGGGAGCTTGGTTAGGGGTCACAGTCCTGTCCTCTGGGAAGCATGTGCTGGTTGCAGAGATCTCCTCTATCCCTTTTGCAGGGCATCCTGCCAAGGAAAATAGACTCTAAGACAGAAGCAATTACATTGAGATAGTGTGCTGTCCTGGCTGTTTCTGGATGAAGCAGCTGGGCATTTCTGCTTTAGACAAATTGGCATAAAACAGCTATGGCAGAGCAGGATTCTGGCTTTTGTAGCCTGTTGAGCCAAAGCTTGAGAACAGGAAGATCCTGGCTGAGGCTGGGAGAGGTGCCCCTAATGACAGGGAGGGCAGTGTGGTTGGGAAGGTGTGCCTTGTTTGAGGTGGAGGCCAGTAAAATATGAATCACATCTGTTTGAAGTAGTGATGAAATCCCAGATGAAGGTTTTCTGTAATACCTGGCCAAACAGTCTGGTGTGCTCCAGCTTTCCTTTCTCCCTGGTTAGAACGGATGGTCCTGACCTACTTTACCAATCATGCTTCTGCTGAGCGCTGCCCAAGGCTTGGCTGTTCTGATGGCACACACGGATCTGCTGTGTTCACTCTGAGTGAGGAGTTTCCATCAAACACTTGGCAGACAGGGAAGAGCTGTTCCCGAAAGAGGGACTGTGGGTGCACTAAACTGGGATCTGCCACTTCTGTGCTCTGTGGCTCTGGCCCTGGGTTTGCTTTCCCATGGTGTGCGTTAACTTTTGTGTTGTGCTGTCAGGATTCAGTTAGATGGTATCTAAATGTTAACATGAGAGATACTGCCTTTAGAAACAGCCAGGGAGGTTAGGCTTCCAGCCTTCTAAATACGTTGTTAAGCAGGGCTGAAGTTACATTCTTAATATTTAAAAATAAATGAAGTCTATAAATGTACCGTAAAATAGAAGTTTAAATAGAATATCATCCTGGGGCAAATTGCAAAGCTTTGTGTAGCTCAGTGTCCTGCCTTTGACAAGATCCAGAAGCAGATGCTTAATGAGGACTGTAAGAAACAGGGCATGTATAATGTGGTGGGTTTGTTTTAGTTTTTTTTCATTCTTCCCCCCTTCCAGTTGCCTCCCAGCTTACGACCATCATCAGTTTAGTGCCCTGCTTGGCCAGGAACTGTATCTCATCATCTGATCTTGACTATATCTATTCTCCATTAATTTATATAATCCCTCTTCTAACTTGTTTATGTTTCTGGTCTCCATGACATCCTACAGCAGTGAGATCTACAACTTAATTATGCATTTTAAATGTTATTTGAAATATTCTACATCCAGTGACAATATCCCTGAGCTGACTTAGGAAAGTTGTCTGTAGCTTTGGTGAGTGCTCTGTTGTTTCTGCATTGTAAAATATGGTGGTATAATCATGTAACTCCATCAATAACTCTGTTTTTCATCTTGACACCGTCATGTTTCAGACCTCTTGACTTTTCCATATCTTCCCCCTGGTTGTTTCTTTGTCCGTCCAAAGTCCTACTCTGCTTGATCTCTCCTTATATGGAAGCTACTCCATGCTTTTGGTCATCTGTTGTCCCTTTTGTCATTGTCTCCTTTTTCAGATGTGGGAATCAGAACTGCCTTCAGCATTCGACAGCATAATGGGGATACGTGCTTTCTTTCCTAATTACTCCAAAGGCTGTATTTACCTTTTTGCTTGATACTTAATACTGAACTGACCTATGAAGTTTTCAAAGTTTTTCTAAGTGATAACAGCTAGTTTTGATCCTGTTGAGTTTATGTACTTAGAATATTTTTTGTTGGTTTTGGTATTTATTGACATCTAAGATATTGTGTAGTTACTTTAGAGTGCATGAGTTCTCTTACTTTTTACAGTCTTCTCTGACTTTGATAGCGATTACTAACTTTTTAATAATAAAATTTGCCACTTCTAGACATACTTCTCTTCTTAGATCTTATGTGAACATACTGAACAGTGCAGATTGCAGAATCAATTCCTGGCAGGTCTCACTGATAACCCTAATCTGACAGGGAAACACTTGATTGCCTGTCTTTTAAATACTTATTAAATAATGATAGGGACTGTGACTTTAATTCCGCAATTGCTTAACTTTTTTTTCAAGAGTCTTAGCTGACAGTTCTTTTAAAATCAGTTTAGTTAATATTAACCAGATTAAAAATTGTCTCTTGGATCTCAGTTAAACAGAAATGGGAAATCTACGCTTGGAATTTCCTGGGTGCTGCAGGGGTTTCTCTCTGCTCCAAATATTCATCTATATTTTGGGCAATAATTGGCTTCTTGAACTCATACAATGAAAATTGTTTTTACGTGGAGTGGTGGGCTTAGATGTATGTAGATTAGCCTAAAATCAGAGAATTTGCTCAGCAGAGCCAATTGGATGGGTAACTTCAGTGAGCTCTGCTTTCCTAGCTAGGTTTTACTACTGCTGTAAACCTATCTAGACTCTTTGGATATACTCTAAGAGAATGGGATATTTTTTTCCTAACTAGTTCTTTTTTTCCTAGTTGAAAGAATATTTAAGTCACTGATGGTATTTGTCCACATGCAGACATAACATGATAGGGCAGCTAGGAGATCGAAGGATTCTTGGGTGGGTAAATGGAGGACTGGTGGATTCGAACTGGGGAAAATAATATTTGTTCTGAGTGCAGTGTTAGAAAGCCAAAGGAGTGGCCTGTCCAGGTCAAGTCTGTCAAAAGGGAATGCTTATCCAGGTCAGGTAGCTAAAAAAGTAGGGTGTTGACAAATTGGGATGAGCTTAGAGAGCTACTAGAAAAATTAAGTATTTCTGGCTGAAGAAGCTCAGACCACTTAATGTATCCATCTGAAGGATTACACGTAGCTACAATCTGTGGTTTGGGAAAGCTCAAAGCTGGCAGGATATGTAAGGGAAGGGTTGCATTATGCTTGTCTGTCCTTCGTCTACTTCTTAGGCATCTATTATTGTCCACTGCTGCAGCTAGGGCTTCTGTGTAGGTGGACCTCTGTCAGAGTTAGAATAGCTGTCTTTATCTTCTTGTCCAAGGAGGATTAAGAAGGAGGATTAGTTTTCAAACTGTTCATACAAAAAGTGACTAGAAGCTTCTTTGACTTGGAAGATCTTGTGACAAGCAAAGCTAGACAGTATGACAAGGCATTTTACTTGGGGTAAAGAACCCTCAGACATCAGTTTGTTGGGTTAAGGTGGTAGTTTCTGTAACTTAGGAGCCCTAAGAAAAAATCCTGGGATCACTAGGAGACTTTAGTCAGGAGCTCGTGGGCTAGAAGGGATAGTTAGTGGTGTTCTGTGGTTTGATTACACAGAAAATTGGAGCAGATATTAAAGGACTTTAATCCTCAAATGTGTAACACTGGCAGAATGTTATCCTTTGGTTGTGTTAAGATGCTGAGAAACTAACAGCTGGCTTGATATCCCCTTTTAAAATGCACATGCAACATGGTCTTGAGTTCACATTGAGTTAGTATTTGGGAGGATGGTAAAGTGGAAAAGTCAACTCTCGATTTGCAATGACAGAGTATATATGAGGAAAGCTTCTTCAACAGTGAGCATCTTGTGGTTATTTCGTATTCCTTGTAAATGTTTGTGTAGTTGGTCTTGGTTTGTGAAAGGTTCACTGTTTAACATTGTATTAATCATTAACACTTCATTAACCAGTTGTACTGGAAGCTTAGTGTTTATAACATATTTTCATCAGTGCAAGGGTAAAGTTTGGTTGTGCTAGAGCTGTTCAGAAGAAATACCTATCTACTACCATCAGTTGATTCCAGTATGGCTGAAATTAATATTTAGGTGGCCCCAGAGATGCAGAAGCACTTTCTGCAGTTTTTCCAAAGACCAATTTTGAAGTATCAAAAGCATTTCCAAGAGCATTATTGAAGCATCACAAAGCTGACAATATTTTGTGCAACATTCTTTGAGTATAACTTCAACCCCCATCCAGAAAAGTACCTTGTAATGTTCAGCAATAACTATCAAGGGTTTAGAAAACATACTTTTCCCAAGTATTTATCTAAGAATGCTGTTAATTCTGTAGTACAGAATTTCTGCCACCTTCCCTTGCCATTTCATATTTGATATTTTGTCTTTAAGGGTTTGGAGGTTTTTTTTAAGTTATTTTGACCTCAGCTTTGGTGTTATTCACATCTGGTATAACAGAGCTCCCTTGTCTGTGCCAGTCCTGCTCTGACAGGGTGGCTTGGACTTGGGATTCTCCTTGGGGTCAATTTTGCTTGGAAAACAGAGATTTGTGTTCATCTCTGCTGGAGCTGCTTGCTGCAAGTGTTCTTAAACAACGGAGCAGGGAGCTGGCCTGGTAGTAGTAAATAAGACTCAAAAAAGATTTATTTATTTAATGGGAATGCCATCTTTCACAGCAGAAAACAGCAAGTCTCTGTTGAGCATATGAAGCTTAGAAGAGGAGTATAATTCAGGGCTTTTGTGCAGAAAACATAGCAGTGGTCGTCTTCCTGCTGCTGGGCCTTTTGAATGTGCTGGAGCACAAGGGTCGTCGTGCAGCTGGAAGAATGGTGCTTTTAGTTTTTAAATCTTTTAGTGCTCACACTGTGGGTTGGCTCTGCAAATGATACAGTGGAAATTGCAGGTGCAAATTTCAGAGGCCTTATTTTTTTTCAAGGCTAATTCTGCTGGGTTTGGTGGTGAGTATGAAATCTAGCCCAGAAGTTGGAACATTAACTGACCTCTCCATGTTTGGAGGATAGAATGTGGTATTAGGGAAATAATTTGTGAGTATTGGAATAATCTCTCTGTGTTGATACGCTGCTAAAATGTGCCCAAATGAGTTCTGCATTTGTTTCTTTAATAAATAAGTAAAATTTCTCAGAGGGATACGTGAGGTCAGAGAGGTAAAAATAGTTCTACAGAAAACACGGTCTGTCTTCAAATTTTAAGTAACAAAATAGTGTCATTGCTTTAATGTTACTGGTTGTTGTTATGTGGCTGTGATATAAATATTCTGTGGCACAATTGACTAATCCTCTAGCCCTTCTGTTGTGATCCAGATTAAATAAATGAAACTCAGCAGTATCATCTGGATATTAATATTTTACAGTGAGTTAGAGGCAGTGTCCAGAGTATTGTCTGGTATTTAATGGGAATTCATCAAAAAAATGGAATATTTAAAAAGAATCTTTAAACCTTGGCAATTGCATTCAGAATTAATTAAAGGCTACACACTTTTAGTGCAATCTGTCTGCAACAGCTGTGTTATACACTAGCAGTGAGCACAGGAAGCAGAATGGTTCAGTAAATCCATAAAGAGCTCTGTAGTGTAGCCTGTCATGAAACCATCAGATTTAAATGTAGGTTATCCTCCTCCTTCCTGTCCTCCCGGAGAGGTTGTGATGGGCTTAACTGAAAAGGCAGTGATGCCTGTGCTTGAGAAACAACATGGAAAATGAATCAAAAGACACTGCTGGCTTTTTTTTCCTCCCTATTCTCATGTAGGGTGCAAATGCTTCTAGCTGCTGATAGCTACACAGTCCTGCTCATTTCTAATGTATGTTTGCTCACCTAGCAATAAATACAAGTTCATTTGCTAATGGGTCTTTAGCAAAGAGCAACAAAGAGCACTATATTCAGTGTTTATCCGTTGTGCAGGGTGATTAGAACCAGCAGAACATGCTGTACCACCGTCTTGTTTTGTTTTCTCTGTTCTCACAGAGTCATGAGGACCAGACAGTAGTTTCTTATCTGGACCACGTTTAAGGACTAGCTCTTAACAAAGTGACTTCCAGGGGGATATTGGTGACTGAAAGAAGAGTAGCTATATGTCAGAGCCTTGACCACAGCGAGATCTGATTATAGTATGGTGGAATGAAGGACTAGTTGATTTTCCAACCTCTTTCCAGTACAAGTCCTCCAACAGGTAAAATGCTTTCAGTGAAACATTTGGGGTCAGTTCAAATACAGATCAATGAGCTTGTACCAAGATCTGTGTTGCTGGAGTAGAGTCATGTGCTGGGCTTCGAGTTGAAGTACTGGTTAGTTCTGCCCTGGCAGTTGCCAGTGGGGCTCTGTGGGGGACAAAGCAGTCATGCAGCTTGTAGGCACAACCTCTAGCCAGAAAGCCACTGTTTCAGAATCCATAAATCCTGGAGACACATGCCGATTTTACTGTGTAAGTGCTGGCAGAGGAAGGTTGCATTAGCTCAAAAGAAGATTACAGATTCCTCAGAGTGGTGTAGTGTAATGATGTCTTGTGATTCTCAGCTGCTTCCAGATCAAAGATTCTCTTCGCCATGTCATTGTGGCTGTTCACAATATAGTCAAGCTCCTGCTGTTGGATGGCTATCAGCCTATTGTTTTGTTTGTAGGCATTTTAAGCCTTGATACTGAGGAGACCCCAGACAGTTGCACAAGCCATCGTGACATCTGCATGATGGCAGTGCAGAGGTATAGAGACAGTTGTGTGGTTAAGGAGTTCCTTAAATCAAGTTTTCTCCTATAGAAATGGTGAAAATGCATTGAAAATAACTCACACGTTGGAGGTCGAGCAAGGTCTTTTCTGCTGATGTAAACCTGAGGGGATAGAATCAAGTTAAATCTCCTTCCTTCAGTTTGTATCTACTTGCTGGCTTTTCCCATGTAACATCTCCCACAGGATGAGGGTTTCTCTCTGGTGCCACAACAGACTCGCTCACCATCCTGGAAAAGAGACTCCTAGGATAGTTCAGGGCTGCTAGCCAGTCTGGGTGAAGCAGAGTGTGTTCATAGCTCTGAAGCAGAAAGCACTAAGTGTCCATTATCAGGGCAAACAAAAGCCCCAGTGTGCACGTAGCCCAAACACGGCGCTGGTCCGGTGTGAATCAGCAGCTGTGTGCTCTGAGGGAAAGCTGCCAGTCCAGAGCCAGCATTCCTGTGCCCGGGTATATCCTGACAGTGCTGCCTACTTACCTACAAGAACCGTGTGAAGTGGAGCTTTTCCAGAGCTTCACAAAGCCTATATTTAATAAAGTGTTGTTTTTATAATACCTTCCATCCGCTGGATTTCACAAGTAAACTAATCCTCTCAACTGGTCTTTTGGTAGAGCAAAGATGCCGGTTTTACTGACAAAGGAGCCAGAAAGCAGACTTCTGTGGGGTTTTTTTTTCAATAACAGGGGAGTAGAAGATGGATCTAGAGTCTTAACAGCTACTCAGCATTGCTGCAGTGTTTTCTGCACATTGTGTGCTGGGTGTTGTATAGAATGAGTGTAAGACACAGTTTGTGGGTTGAGAAGTTTGTGACCTAAATTGGTTAAGTCCTGCAGTAAATGCTGGTGTAGTTTACTCTTGAAATGCTGCAGATCTTTTTCTACTGCTGTGCTTTAAGCACTTCTGAGCTAAAAGCACTTCGAGTTTACCCGGAAGATCCAAGAGGGCTGATGCCTAGGAAGGAAGTGATGATAGTTTTCTTAACTTTAACTACAAAATTAATATCACCCCTGAGGAGCTGAGTTGCCAAAATGAGCACAGCAGATTACAGGCCAGTTCTGGAGGAGATACTGTACTCCTCAGCTCTGTGGAGCCTCTGACCCAGTCTGGCAGCTGTGTAGCTCTATGCAGCTTTGATACCCTGTCTGCAAGAGGGAGGGAGGGAGGAAGGAAACAGATTCACAGCTGCATCACCACCTACTTCTCAATTTAAATGAGGTGGTACTCATAGTAAATTATTGAGTACTTGCAGCTGCTTCCCTTTCTCTATGGGGAAAGCATTAATCTAAATGTTGCAGGTACTTATTACCACATTTCTACCATGCTATGGAGTTCTCCATGTTGTCCAGAGCAGTTGTTCCTATCCATGGGACAGCTTGGGTGGATCACAGTAGATTTCAAAAAGAGTTGGTCCAAATAGCCTCTGGAGAGGAGCTGAACAGGTCTGGTGGTTCCCTGGGTCGGTCCAACATCCACCCCACCTGGCTTGCTTGCACTTTGAGACATGGGACAGGGAAGGAATGGAGCATTGTCCACAAAAAAGGCATGTTTAAATCACCTTTCCCAGTACTGGGAGGAGTGCTGTGGAGAAATGAGTGCGAGTTAGAGACTTACAGCCCAGAGAGTGCAGTAACAGGTGAGCAGGTAAAGGTGGTTTCCCCCTCACCTGGACATGCTGTGTAACTTCCTAAGGAGATGGGGGCCCACAGGATCTGGCTTGGCAGGACTGGGGGCAGACTGGTGGTACCAGGGGGGAGGCTGGGAGCTGATGTGACTGGTACTCCAGAGGCTTCATCCTGGCACCCAGGTTCTGCTTGGATGGGTGATGCTCAGTGGCAGAGATGGTATGGGAAGGTTTCCTTTGAAGCACAAGTGGAACAGCCTTAGACCCACAAGAGGCTGTTCATAGCCATAAGTGGTAACAAAGAGAAGGTTTAATTATGATATCTAGATCAAATACAGAGTGAAGGACTTATAAGTTTGCTCCAAGTTGGATCTCAGCTACGGTCTGTTTAAACAATGGTCCTGCAGGTTGTGTTTGTCTTGGACAGTGGTTTATTTTACTATGGTGTTGATCATTAACACTGTGTGCAATGTGCTGGTTCCTAGGGAATTTTGGTCCTGTCCTGGAGAACTTCTAATACAGCATCATAGCTCAGTTGTGCAGGAGTCAACTTAAATGTGGATTTTTCTGATGTTGCAAGAGTAGTGATCAGCTTCAGTGTTGCATTACTTGCAGTATTGCAGCTTCTCCTGAGGATTCTGTGCCTGTCATATTGGTGTGGAGATGACTGAGTTAAATCTCTGATACTCCTGCAGGCCTCTTGCTGTGGGTGTTTCTGCTAATGCCGTGTGCTGGCTCTTCATATTTAGCTCTGTATTCTATGGTTATTCTTGGGGGTTTTTGCCCACCTCTCATAATGAGAGTGCTATTGAAGGATTTTGAGTGCTAATCTTTACTCATGGAGTTACAACCGCCTTTCCTCTCTTGCAGAGTGTTTACCATGCCTCTGGGAACGTTCTTCCTTCCTGTTCTCTGTTTCTTGGGAGCATCAATTCCACGGGGACTGCAGTATGTCACATTCTCACACAACACTACAAAATTCCTCCACCTGTCCATGGACTTGGAATCTGGGACCATTTACTTGGGGGCCACCAACTTTCTCTTTCAGCTGACATCTGACCTGCTGTTGGAGAACATGGTTCAGACTGGACCAGTTCTGGACAGTAAGGATTGTCTCCCCCCGGTCTCAAAGCTGGAGTGCCCTCAGGCACACCACACTGACAATCACAACAAGCTGCTGCTGGTGAACACTGTGCAGAAGGAGCTCATTGTGTGTGGCAGCGTCCACCAGGGAATCTGTGAGAAGAGGAGCCTGACGTCCATCGACCACGTCCTCTTCCGGCCAGAGAGCCCTGGTGACACTCAGTACGTTGCTGCCAATGATCCCAATATCACCACTGTGGGACTCATTGCCTACTCAAAGGATGAGGTGCCCTTGCTATTTGTGGGACGAGGGTACACTAGCCGAGGAGTGGGAGGAGGGATTCCTCCCATCACAACTCGGAATCTCAGGGCCCATGGAGGGAATGTTCAAGCAACAGACTCTCACTCCATTTTCTCCTATGAAGAAACAGCAAAACTGGCTGTGGGCCGGCTGTCAGAGTACAACCACCATTTCATTAAATCCTTCACTTACCGCTCCAGTGTCTATTTCCTCTTCTACCGGCGGGACCTCAAATCCCAGTCGCGTGAGTACAAGACCTACATCTCGCGCATCTGCCTGGATGACTCCCACTATTACTCGTATGTGGAGTTACCTCTGCTCTGCCAGAGCAAAGCCAACACATACAGCCTCCTGCAAGCAGCCTATGTCACCCGACCAGGAAAGGAACTGGCCCAGGGGCAGCTGGACACCGAGGGGGAAGTGCTGTTTGCAGCCTTCTCTGCCTGGCAGGCTTCTTCTGGGAAACTGAGCGAGGAGTCTGCGCTCTGTGTCTACGCAATGGAAGAGGTAGATCGCCTGACCAACTGGACTAGAGACGTTTGCTACATGAGAGATGGGAAGTCAGAAGAAGGGACAGAAGTAGCATATATTGAATATGATGTCAGTTCCAACTGTGTCCAGCTGCCAGCGGTAAGTGGCTTTGCACTTTTGAGCAGTCTGCAGCGTGTTCTTGTGTTGCTCTGTGGTCCTGAAGTTATCCTGCTTACACAGATGGATGTTGAAATCTGAGTTAAAAGCCTTGGGGCTCAGTCTGGTGTGTCCCACATGGGCAGGATTCCTTGCAGAGGGAGAGGAACTGCGTGTGGCAGTGGGAAGAGCATCTGGCGTGACCTCGCCCTGAGGCTTATCTTGTGGCGATGCAAGGCAAGAGCACTGAAGCTGCAGTTCAAGTCTTTCTTTATCTATGTCGTCTGGTCTGCACTGCAGGGAAGGAGAGGAGCATGTGTACATGCACTTCTGTGTTGGGAAGGGAATTTAAGGGGTGTACTGGGTCCCTGTTGCTTATGGTGAGGTGCTCCTCACAACAACTTCCTGCAAGGGCACTCAGGAACAAAAAGGAACATTAGCAAAACCAAGTGTCAACAAAGAGATGTTCAAAACCCTCCTGGATGTGTTCCTGTGTAACAGGTTTTAAGTGACCCTGCCTTGGCAGAGGGGTTTGGACTAGATGATCTCCAGAGGTCTCTTCCAACTTTAATAATTCTGTAATTCAGTGAAAATCCCAATTTCCTGTAGGCTGCTTTAGTCCTACAGAATTTTGGGCCCAAGAAGGACCTTTTCCCGAGCTGGCTCTTCTTCTCCAGAGCTGTAAGAGGTGTTAATCCTTTTAAGTTCAGTGACAAAGGCATGATGGGATGTTGCAGGATGAAAATGTGACTTAAAGCGTCTGTGACCCTGAATTCTCACTGTCTGGCAGCCACACTGGCTGCAAAATCAGGAACAGTGATACAAACACAGGGCAGCAGTGCTCTCCTGGATGCAGTGTCCTGGAATGAGGCTCTGTGACTATGAGCAGCCTGTTGGCACGAAGGATATTTCAGGTCCTTAGCAGAGCAGCATGTTATCTTGTGTCTTCCCTCTCCAGAACAGGCTGTCCAGATAATTGCCTCTTCCCAGCCTGGTGCTGCAGAGAGCAAAGTGGTACCACATAGCTTTAGAAGTTTTTGGGGTTGGGTGTGTGGTTCAAAGCCAGTCTTAAAATTATGGTTTTCCTTTCAGTAGCTAAAGCTGAGTGTAGAATACTTGTGGGACAAGGGGAGGGTAAAGAGCAGACTTGGAGCAGGATGAGCGTAAGGTAAGGAGGAGTATGTAAGAGTTGGGAACCAAGAGACTGCCCAGCTCGACGTCCTGCTTTCACTGTATTTGTTAGGCATGCCCCATGTGTCCTTTGAAAGGCCACAGGAAAGGACTTGTCACAGGTGATTTTTAGGGCACCTTAAGGGAGTTAAATGTCAAACAGGTATGAGCAGATCAGAAAAATCCTTCATTCAAAATGATGTAGAGTACCCTTATACCATTTGATCCAATGGAGAAGTGGGTGCACTGGGTGGGAGAAAAAGGCAGTCTCTGTGATTCCTGGTTTGTGATCTCAGGGTCCCAGCTGGATGGTTTGGCTTGAGTGGGCTGACCAAAGTGTGGTGTCTTATTAACAAGCGTGTCCAATGATATGTAAATGTCCTAACAAACCTGATCCTTCACCGTTCAGCACGCGGTAGCGGTTGTCGTTCAAATTGTATCTAACATGATGTAAGGGTCTGTGCCAACTCTAGCCTGCTCCAGTCAGGGCTGAGTGGAAGCGGCTGTCAATGGGCATTTTATGCAGGAACAGTTTTAACTCCCTTTCAGTGGTAGCAGCTTGTGCTGGATGTAAGGATAATGCTAATTAATTTCACATTTTTCTGCCTCCAAACCAACTAGTGCGTAAGGTATGCCCTTTTCCTTAGTTAGCTCTGCCTCCGGGCTTCAGCCCATCAAGGAAGGCTAAGATTGAGTTTTACAGTTCAATACAATCTCTTCAACTGGGGAAAAAAAAACCCAGCTTGTTTTTATAAGAATTTCAGACCCAGTTCATTTGTTCAGTTTCCTGGAGATTCGTTAGTCATGAGATGCAGGAGGCTATGTAGATGCTGTTTAGTGACTTGATGAATTGGAAGTGTGAAACATGTTTCTACAAGGCTCAGGAAGGCTACATGTCTTCTGTGGGTGTAGTTTTTAAGGCATGTACCTTCTCCTTTTGTTTTTTGTCCTCTTCATGCATAGATATAGATTGTCCTATTGTTGTTCCCTACCTGTGCAGGTAGGACACACACACCAGAATTCACAGCAGGAGCTGCTGCATTTCATTAAGACACTGGATGATCCCTCAAGTGCATTTTCTGCAACGTTGCCAAGATGTTATTCACTGCAAGCAATTCAAAGAGCTTCTATGTAAATTTATATAAGTACTTTATACAGACAGCCCCTGTGAGGCCACTGCTGGGCTGTGCCAGTGCTAGGAGAGCCTGCACAGGTCACGTCAGTTTATGGTAGATAAATGTGTGTGAAGTGACTTGCCCTTGGCATCACAAATAGGCAACAGCAGTGTGGAGCACAACTGGGGTACAAATATTTCTGACTTGTATATGGACTTCTTTGAAGCAGTCTTTGAAAAATCAGCCAGTAATGAGGTTATTAGGCTCCAGAATTTGTATGAACTTATACAAAGGTTGCAAAAGATAGCTAGAATCCCATTCAAAATAAGCACTTAATGCTTTGGAGCATGGAAATTTGGCAGTGGACCTCTTCCTAATAAATCTTACAGAAATTGGACAGCTGGAGAAATAGAAATCTTTAAGTTACAAGAAGATGACTGGAAGGAGCTGAAATATCAAACGATAGGTGGTAAGAAAAATGTATGTGTCACTAAAAATGAATGATAGTTTAGGAGATGGTAAAAACTAGCAATCATTAGAAGCTATAACCTCCTCAGACTTTAAGTCAGAGCCTTACTCCAAGTGTGCAGAAAAATCATTAAATCAGTATTTGAAAGGAAAACAAGAAAGCACTGGACTGAAAGCAGTGCTAGTCTAACTGGCATGGTTTGTTAATGGAACTGCTGTGTCAAGCCTTGCTTCCCTGCTAAGATAACAATGCATTTGAGAAAGGAACAGAGCTGAGCAGGTTAAATATATTTTACTGTGGGATTTCCATAGACCTTATCAAAAGCTGCCGATTGCTTCTAGTTTCTCCAGGAAGCAGTCAAGTATTGAAAAACCAAACAAAACCAACATCATCAACAACACAAATGCAAAAAAAAAAAAAAAAAAAAACAAACCAACAAACCCAAACAGAGAAATGGGAGGAGAGGGAGGAGAGGGGAGAAGGGGACCGGTTTTCTATGGGATCAGTGAGCAGAGATAAGCAGATGCCTGAGGAATGCCATGATGTGCTGTTATCATGGATCTCCGATGGGGGCAGCTCCATTGCCTGGTGCTGGATGGTACCGCAGAGCCTGAGCTGCCAAGTGCAAAGCCACGGACATCAGACAGAAGGATCTGTAACCCTGCTCACAAGGAGTCTAAGTTGACCATGTTGCCCGAGGCAAGAGAGGGCTGGAGTCAGTATGGACTGCACAGTTAATGTGCTGCTCCACACACAGCTTTGTCAGAGTAATTAGTAAGGGGCTGGAGAGGAGAGTGAAAATGTTATCCATAAGGGATTTCATGATGAAAATCTTGAATTTACACAAGCCACGTTGTTTGAAGACAAGCCACTGATCAATTAAAAAATGGTGTTTTAGATAATAATTGTTGGGTGAACAATCCTGCATTCAGTCTCCAAAAGGATACTGTAAAATTGAAATGGACATAGGACAAGGCACCGAGAAAGATATAAAGCAACAGAGGAACTATCCTGGACAAGACTGAGTTTGTTATGTAGGAAAAAGATGAATCATAATGGGATATCTTTTCTCTACACTTAACAAATAGTAAATAAGTTGGTAGTTTTCATTGTCCCTCTTTAGAATGCAGTAAGTGAAGGTTTGGTGGTACTGAGAGGGCACTAACTGGAACAGAAGGATGACTGTTTCTGCACAGTGCAGTGGAGTTAATGTTCAGAACTCTCACAAGACTTGGAAGGATTGAAGCAGTGTGCAACAGTGACTCTTACATGTGCTCTTTGATTCCTAAGTGCAGTTAATAAGCTCTTTGGAGCAGGTTGTGTCCCACCCTGTGTTTATGTATGTCCTGATGCGTTGGGGTTCTAGTTCAGGCTTAGAATTTAACTTGTAGGTGGTACAGCAAAACCATGCAGATTGCCTGAGGTGATACTTGTCAAAGGGTGGGTTTGCACTGGAAAAAGAAATTCTCATCTTTTTGCTCTGTTCAGAAAAATAAAATAAATCTTCCCCAAAGCAATATCACAGCAGTGTGTAACAGTAATGTTTTTTGGAGAACTTGAGAGAGTTTCAATGCATTTCATTACTGATGCTGAATGAACTGGCTGAAATGTCTGTAGATTTCTGTGAGAGTACAAACAGCCAACATACCTAAACTAATTATTAAAATGTGGGTGGTTTTGCTCTCAGTAAAAAAAGCTTAAGAGGGGTTAAAGCTGAATTCACTGCTGGGGAATTTGGGTAGAAGGGGATGGTGGGAAGTGTTGAATGTGCTAATTTTCTTTGTACCCATTTCTTTTGGTATTGATTTCCCTGTTCTTTTCACTCCCCCAAAAAGGACACCCTGTATGCCTACCCCTGTGGCTCTGACCACACTCCCAGCCCTATGGCCAGCCGGGTACCCTTGGAGGCAGCCCCGCTCCTGGAGAAAACCGAGGCCCGTCTGACAGCTGTGGCGGTGAATGTGGAAGACGGCCACACCATTGCTTTTCTGGGAGACAGCAGAGGAAGGCTGCACAAGGTATGATCTGCATACAGCAAAGAGGATAAAACTAACCAGGGATGCTCAGGTAGAAGGGGAAAAAGGCAGTGTTTCTTTTTCCTTGGGAAGTTGGGTTCCTACTAAACATCGTTATTATCGGACAGTCTCTTCTCACACTGTACTGCCTGGGGAAAATGTGGATGCCCCAAAAGTGGTCACATTGCCTTTGGTTACATCAGCACTGAGCCAGCAGCAGGGCTGGTGTGTCCTATGTGGTTTGCACAGGTATTTCTGGGTATGTGCTTCATGTTGCTGAAGCCACTGCACAGAGGTTGTGGTGGGAGGTTAAAATCCTTGCACACAGCAGGGGTTCCAGCTTGTCCTGTTGTAGGATGGGTGCCCCCAGCTCCTGTGGTGGTGCTTGGCCTGCTCACATCTGTGACTCCCTTGCAGGTGTACTTGGGAGCCCAGGGAGAGGCACACACCTACGCTTCAGTATCCATCCAGGTGAACAGCATGGTGAGCAGAGACCTGCTGTTCGACCAGTTGCAGGAGCACCTCTTTGTCATGACCCAGTCAATGGTAAGAGCAATACAATCCCTTCCACAGAGGAGTCGAAGCACTAGATGTTCAGACAAACTGCTGACAGGAGCAGGGAAAGCTGGGAAACTGCACTTGGTTAAGCCTGTGCTGAGCAGCAGCTGCTTACAGGAATGGGGACTGGCCTTTCCCAGAAGCTGGAGGAAGCATGGAGAAAGCCTTGTTACCCTAATCCATGGCTTGTATGCATTTTCTGAAATCTGTCAGGCTGTATCAGCAGCGATGGAGGAATGTGAACTGCAGGCTGTAAAGGGCTGCTCTGCTGGCATGAAGACAAGGGACCACAAATTCCTGGGCTCCACTGTGTTGAGCAGGAACTGTTTGAACAACAATGTGCATCTCCATTTGAGCAGAAGAAAGCCTCTGGGTTCACATGTGACCCATCTTGGTTTTGCAGGAGGTTAAAAAGATAAAAGGGAGATTTCATGTAATTAAAGTGTAGCACTTCTGTTTTTAATCAGTTAAAAGATCAAGCTGTTCTTCTGTAACCTATGAAAAGCAGAAATGTGTGGGGAAATGTCTTCAGATAGCAGAGATGTTCTCTGACCAGGGATATAACAACAGTCTTGCAGATGAAATCAAGCTGTGGAAGGAGCCATGTGAGGCACTTTTCTCTTTACCCCTGCTTTCTGTAATTCTGTTTGTGCCTAGAGGCAGTTGGAGGAGAAGAGGCATTGCAGTGCCTCAGGCTTTTGGGGTATTGGTGTCTGCTGAGTAAGAAATCCTGCTATGGATACTTTATTTGAGAGGATTTGTACACCACCACTCATATCAGCTCTTGAGCTGGAAAGGAAAGGATCCTCCTAGCAAAGGAAAAGCAGCCCTTGAGTTACTGTGAAGGAAAGAACAAACAAAAAATGAGAGCATGCTGGAAAGCCACTACTTCCTTTCACTCCCCCAGTGTGCTTTGAGATACTTGTAAAATTTGTAACACTTCAAAGCAGGAGTTGAAATCTGTGAGTGGAAGAAGATTAGGGAAATCTGAAATATATCCTTAACTGTAATTGTTCTGTCAATTAAAAGATGCAAATTGCATCATGTACTTAGCAAAAGTAATAGGTCTGGAATTAGAAGTTGGTATTTCAAAGTAGTTGACAGTAGTAGCTGAAGTGTAGTAGCAGATTAAAGAGGGCAAGAGGCTGAAATCAGCAAGGATGGTAAGTTGAAGCAGAAGAATTTTGCAAGTAAAATTTACCCCTAGATGGCAGAAAGTTTTTGTTCCACATTGATCAAAGCTTCGTGGTCTACTTTCAGTCAAAATGGTAGTTCTGCCAGGTAGAGCTGGGCAATAGTGCAGATGGATTCAGAGGCCTCAGCTGTAGCTGCTGTCTCCAGCCTCAGTCACCTGTGTGTCAGGAGAGATGCTCTCACATGACAGAGTCCAGAAAAGCAAAAGAGTGGATGATATTCAGTCTGCTATTCTGTAATTCACTTTGTTAAAATGCAGTTTTATGACTAAATTAAATTTCCTCCTTGCAAACTGTATTGTAGAATAACCAATGAATAGCAATACAGTTTGCTTGCCTCAGTGCCTCTCTACAGCCTGATGTTTAGATGTCCTTCACCAGTATGTGGTATGTGTATGAAGGGCTCTGGAAACTTGTTCCTTTTGGTTTTTTTTGTCTTTATGGGAGGATAAGTTGAGGATCAAGAAGTTGTTTTGATGAGCATTTAGATGATGGGACTTGCTAGTTAGGCATAAGAAGCCAATGACCCGGGGGCTGTGTTGTGTGTGCTGTGTTTTCCACTTTTCATTCCTTTCTCTGACAGGTGGTAAAGGTTCCCATAATGGAATGTTCCCTGTACTTGGACTGTGAGTCCTGTCTGGCACTGAAGGATCCCTACTGTGGCTGGTGTGTCCTTCAGGGACGGTAAGATAGATCCCTGTTCACCTGTAAGGATTTTGGAGGGACAGTGTCTAGGGATTGTCTCTGCTTACTCTCTTCCTTATATCTGTGTCTGGATTTAGTTTATTTTTATTTTCTTTATGAGATATTTGCTCTAACTTACCATTCTTCTCTCTGCCTCCCTAAAACACTGCCAGCAGCAATAGCAGTTGCACACAGGGGCATCTTTCCATTGCTTTTTGGGTCTTTGGCACCACTCATGATTCTCCTGTTCATTGGATTTCAGCCTGGTTTTAGTCTGACTTCAGATCAACCTCATTTCAAGTGTAGAGAAACTATCTTGTCTCTTCTTCTGGTGTCTTATTTAGCACTCTTTCAGTTCTTGCTCCCCTACTGATGTTGCTTAATGAGACATGGTTTATTCTGGTGTATGTGTCTGCCTGCTGGCTCTGCTTCCCTGGAGAAAGTCACAGGAACTAGTTCATGACCTTTGAAGCCCAAGAAGTGCCTACCTATCTATAATTTCGCAACAGTTCATCCTATGATTGAAGGTGGTGGGAGGCTGGGGCTTCAGTGGCTCATGTAGCAGCTTCCTGAAGACTCTAGCAAGGCTTGAGACAGCCAGTGTCTGGTTGGAAGCCAAACACAGACTGCTGCCCAGGGCTCTCACAGGGCTTCTTGTTGTTTCCCTGCAGGTGCAGCCGTCGCTCCGAATGCTTGCGGTCCAGGTTGAGTGAGCAGTGGCTCTGGAGCTTTAACTCTACACAGCAGTGTCTGTCTGTCCAGTCACTAACTCCAGCCAATATCAGCAGAGAGGAAAAGAGAAATGTGAGTGGTGGTGATCCTCTTATGATGCTCAAACTTATAGAACATCCTCTGCAAACTGAGGAGTCACAAGTCTTTCTGTTGCTTTCGCTGGCATGTTGAAACACTGAACCTTCAGGCCTGTTGTCTGCTTCACGTGAGGGACTTATCTCCTGGTACAGCCCGGCTGTTATTTCAGTTGTTTGGTTGTTTCTTTGTGTTCCCTAAAACTAAATGTCCTTGCCTGCTAAGAGTTACTGGGTATTCTGAAGTATGTGATGCTTGCTTGGATGGGGACCCTCCTTGTTTTAGTATCTATAAGGTGCCCATGTCTGTGCTTTCAGTGTTTCTGTCACTTGCTGTCAGGGAGACCTGAAAAGAGTGGCCCAAAATTACATCTCCTGTCTGGCATGTGATAGCTGGCAGAACAGCTAAGAAGGTGCTGGAGTGATTTCAAGTCTGTCATTGTGTCAGGAGGTGGCAAGAACCTGTCTTTTGCTAGAGGCTTGGGCAAAGGGGGAAGTTGTCAGTTGCTGCCAAGTTCAGTTAGAGAATGGCAAGAGATGATGAATGAAACAGTCAGTCCTAGGAGACATTATAGGAAAATGAGTGTTTTTGTAGATAACTACTCTATGGGGGTCTTCCTTTGAAAAAACAGAACCAAAAAATTAGATTAAATGAGGGCAAATTATTTACTGATATTATTGAACTGATAGATCTTCTTGGCCATCTCCGACTTACCTTCTCTGCGCGAGGAAGAATTTTACTCATGTTATTTTGAAGATTATGAAAGCCCAGCAGTTCTGACAGAGTCAGGAATCATGTGTCCTTCTCCAGATCCCAGCCAAGCACCAGCTTTGCCAACAGGAACAGGTTAGTGAAATGCTTTAAATGGAGCATGATAGCTCTGATAACATCGTTGGGAGAAAGTATGTTGTAGGTCGTCGTATTGCCAGGATTAACAGCCATGAATGTATGTGGACTGTCAGCAGGTGTTCATTTCATTCCTCATAATATCTGTTTGCTTTCTACTTGTGTCACACACATCCTGTGCTATTTTGGGCTGTTGCCAAATTCCAATGCCAAATTCTGATAGTTGGAAAGGAGATCCTGTTTGAAGTGTTGTATGTAAATCTGAATGTGGTCTGAAATGCAGTCTAGAGGGGTGGCTGGTTTGGCAGCTTTGTCCTAAACCTGGGGAGAGAACTCTCTTAAATATTGCTTTATTATTAAAACCAAACAAAACGCAAGCCGTCTCAAAATCCGTGCAGCGGGAGCAGGAAGTACATGTAAGGAAAGGCAAGAAGAGACCCATGGTCCTTAAAGATAAAACAAATCTGTAATGAGGTATAACCTCAGAAAATACACAGCCTGTGAGCAATAGCTGGCTGAGTATTGCTGATTGGCCACTCTAAAGAACCTGGAAAGTTCTCAATTTTTTTTCTTTGCATTGGATTTTACCCAGCCTGTCAGTGTGAGCTCTGATGAGCTGATCTCTTCAAAGAGCTTGTTCATCTGAAATAAAAAGCAGGTGCCAGTTGGGACACATTCCACACAATTCACCTAAGTGGCTGAACAGATTTTTCTGTGCAAGTATGCAGCTGGCTAATAGGTACGAAGGAATCTCCATGGACATAACATGACACCAGAACTCAGCTAACACACTCATTCAATCTCAAACTCCTTCATTTTCAGTATTATTTGCAGTATTTTAATATCTGGCTTTCACACTGCTTTAGTCTGGAACAAACCCACCAGGGTGGTCAGGAAAAGAGGGAAGAGGGCTTCATGCACTGCCCCTGCAAGCAGAGTGGGCAGGATTTGCTTCTGTTTAGTTGTATGGGCCTGAATTTAAGCACAGTTGTGAAAAATCAGTGTAGATAAAGCCACAGTCTAGTTCTCATTACTCCAAGCTTCAGATATTCTTATCAACTCCTTTGTAAGTCAGTCTTGCTTTTATTCCAAGATGCCTTACCTACATTACTTTCATAGTGTCTCTGAGGTTTATCAAGTGGCTCCTGTCCTGTAGCCTAAACTTGCTTGTGGATGATTTCTGTCCGTTTGATCTATTTGTGTTGTCCTTTTGCTTCCGCAGTGCTTCTCCCACGCAGTGAACTATGGCCAGGTGTTCCTAGCACAGAGTTTTGCTGTTTAACTGTGCCAACTTCTTCTTCATGTTCTCTTGTTCTTCAGGCTTCCTATCTCCTTCACTCTATTGCTGTTCCTTCTCTGCATGGCTTCTGTACTCTGCTAAGATGAATTTGAAGCTGATAACCAGATTCATACATTGTTTTCTAAATGAGGTCACATTAGGGCCTTAGATACCTACACTTTCCTATTCCTACTTATAATACTTTTCCCAGCTCACTAAAATATTTGCCTTTTTCCAGCTTTATTTTAAAGGTTTTATACCAACTCATCCATCACATGTAGGTGTTGAGCTCCAAGTTAGTAGCACAAACTCTTGCTTTCAGTTTGCAAGTGCTCGACCTCATCTTCTGTACTGTCAAACAGCATTATTGGCAGTCATGGGAAATAATGGCCTTTTTGGAGAAAGGAGTATTTATAAATATGGTGTCATAACCCTGAAATCCTGGGAGGTGTTAGCCTTTCTACCACTGCCAAATGCAATCACCTCTATGGCAGTGATAGGAGTTGGCAGTATTGCAGTAACTCCAGCCTCCAGCTGCATAGGACATACCCTTATTTTCTGCTCATCCTGGGTTTCAACACGCCCCTCATCACTGTTTTGTTAGCATATTTCTTCCCTTGCCATCCTATCAGGAACCCAGCGTAGGCCTGACTGATTCACATGTTAATTGTTTTGTTGTGACTAAACATTTCTTGCAAGATGAGCTCTGAAATCCCATTCTGAGAGGAGCGGTGCTCAAGGTTCTTGTTACTTACTTTTATAGCAAACTGCCTTAGAGAGAACAGCATCTCCTGGGGTTGAGCAGAGAATGCAGTATGTTCCCATTATTTGGAGAACTAATAACCAACTCTAAAGTTGGAGACATTCGTCTGGGACAAGATTAATTAGCTGATTTAGTACTGTCATATGCAAAATATCTCCTTCTGGCTGATGCTATCAGCTGCAGTAAGTTTTGACCATCTCTACAGCTGTTTGGTCTACAGAAAACAGTGACAGTCTCTTCCCAAAGAGAACAGGGCTATCCTGAGGCTTGTAGTTGATGCGAGACCTGGATTTTAAAGCAGATAAGCCTTCAGTCATTGCAAGTGAGATTACAAGTCTTATAAGCCTCTTCCCTGACTCACTTAGTTTGGTCATAGACCAAAGCTCTCAAGGTGAAGACAGTATGTGAAGGGCACATTAGTTCTAAGGGTTTCGTTTTCCTTTGGATGACAAAAGAAGACAATCAGCTTTGAGCCTCAGTGTTACCTCTTCCTGTAATGCAGAGATGGCAGTGGAATTACAGAGATGAAGATGGACAGAGCTTCAGACTAGGCTTCTTTCCCATGGGTTGGCAAGAGCTATCACAAACTACTCCTGATGAACTTGTCCAACCTGTTTTTAGTGTCCATAGGATAATGCCCTGATTGAGGTGCTAAAAGCATGAAAGGGAATCTGTCTCAGTGTTTGACAGTGTCTATCCTAAGGCATGCCGTCTCCTAACAGTATGGCAAACTTGTAGGGGCTCCATTTCTAAGAAATTTTTATTTTCATTTTCAGATCATGTCACCATAAAGCTTGTAGTGCGTTTCCATGACATCTTCATTGCTTCTGTGGACTTCTCTTTCTATGACTGTGCTGCAGTGGCCCTGCTGTGGAAATCGGCACCGTGAGCACCTGCTTTTTCTCTTCTGTAGTTTTAGGGAGGGTGGCTGTCCCTTTCTGGGTCGTCCTGTCTTAGCAGCTGCTTTTCTGTCATTCTTCCAGGTGCCAGAAGTGTGTGAGCAGTCTCTGGAGATGTAACTGGTGCATCCAGCAGCACCTCTGCACCCACAAAGCAGCATGTGAGGAAGGAACCATTATCTACAATGAAAGGGTGCGTCTCCTGCTCAGTCCTAGTCCTGTGTGCTCTCACAGCCTCTGTGAGTCAGATCTCTTCTCAGGTAAAATATCAGCTGTCAGTCACATCAAGCAAGGAGGTGAGCTGTTGGAACAAAGAGGAGCTCCCCTTGGAGTGACACAAGGCTCTGCATCCCTGATACTTCAGGGTTTCTGGGGAAGTGCCGTCAGATGAAGCAGGTCACCCTTGTCCTGGGGCTGTGCAGCCGGTGTTGTCAAAGTGGAGAGATGAGCAAGCTGGCAGGGAGGCTGCGACTGGGGAGGTGGAACAGATGCCCAGTTTGTGGCTGCCACAGGTGGCCTTGTATTTTGTGGAGAATGAAGACTAGGAGACCTCCCTCTGAGAGGAGGCCAGTGCAGGCATCTGTGGGAAGAGGGAGTGTTGCTGGATCTTGTGCACTGTGAACATTCCCCAATCCCAGCGCAAAAGATGGCATAAAATGTAGCTCTCATTAAAACTAGAGGGTGAAGCAGCCTCTTGTCTATGGGAAGTCATACGGAGTGTTTCTCTGTTGGGTTTTATGCTGTTTCATTTCTTTCCCTCTTCTCATCCCACCATGTTGTTTCTTTCTAGGCCCAGATCCCAACCTTAAGTGTGTATCCCTCTTCAGCTGCTCCCCTCACCAAATCCTCTACCACAGCCCCCACCATGGTCACAAAACCTGTCACCACCCCTGTGCATGTGGGCCCGAGCACTGTGCCCCACACAGAGCCCATCCACGTCACGCCCTCCGCAGCCTCGGAGACGACGACAGAGCCTGCGCAGACGCCCAGCTACACCTACCTGACCCTCTCCACCGAAGCCGCCTCTCTCCAGGCTGCCACAGAATCCCCTCTGCCACCACCAGCAGACAAACCTGCTGTCACTGTGCCAGAGACAACTTCTGCTGCGTCTGTCCTCTCCAGTCCATCTAAAAATGTGGATCACACAGCCTTGCCCACTGACGGGCCAGCCACAGCCCAGGAGCCCCAGCACACAGACCCACTCACCACCCTCGGGGATAGCCCTCTGCACATGTCTGCTGTGGCAGCAGTAACACCTTCTCCTCATGTCACAAGTTTCAAATGGCCTCCAAGTCCTTTTCCTACCACAGAGGCACTGACATCTGCCATCCCATCTCCCCAGACCCCCAGCCAGGTGCCAGGGAGCCCTGTTGCATCTGATGACTCTCCTGGATTGCCAGGAACTGAATTCCCTGTTTCAGAGCTCCCAACATCAGCTCCCCCACAGTGGCTGCTGGAGGAAGGCACAGAGCTCCAGGACACAGAGGACTGGATGGATTTGCTGCAGGCTGAGAATGACACATCTCTTTTCTCTGCTTCTACTCTTCTGTCGGGTGATGGTGATTCTTCAGAGAGGGATGTCCCTGACTTTCCCAGGATCCTTCACCCTGACCTCGATTATCAGTATGATGCCCCTGAGTTTTGGGAGGAGGTAGGTTACTGGGCTTTTGTAATTCACGGTCTAAGGCTGTAACTCTTTGAAGTTTTCTCACAGATTGCCTGTTTAGTATTTCAGCACACAGGAGAAGTTGTGTCCTGTGTTTTCTTTTCAGAGTGAAGAGCCTAGCTGGGGTCCAAATGCGTGTCCCTGCGTGCAAGGAATCCAGGGATCTTCGCTGTTTCCAGTCAATGTGGCAAGGAAGATAACCCTGCTGGGAAAGAACTTCCACCTCTATCAGGTAGTCAACTCAACGCCATCACCATCAAGAAATTGCATTAGTACAGGGCACTGTTTGGGCAACCTGGCCACTGGACTACTAAAAATATGTGTAAGATACAGTTGTGACTCTGCCTAGGTTTCTCCTAGAGGAATAACCAATTTCTGTGCATAAACAATTCCATAGCTGGATGTATTGGTATGTAGGAGAAAGGGAGGGTACATGTGTGCACCAGCCTGCTGGAGAAGATCTGCATGTATTTGGATTAAATTGCACCTGTGCTGCACTGCAGGTGGTAGTTCTTGGAATAACTTTCTGCTGAATCCATCCTGTTTGTGTCTCCATAAACTAAAGACAAGTCATCTGTTCCCTTTCCGTTCTGGCATGCTCATTAACATGTGGCTATTCCTGCCATACCTGAAACTTCTGCAGTGGGGAAAACCACCCTTGACAGCTGTTTCTTGGGTGTGCCTCCGATAAAAATTCTCTTTGCTTCTCAAGACAGAAGATGATTTAGTAACCTTTGACAAAAAAACAACTCGGAACATGCAGCCCACAGTCTAATTGTTACTTTATACATTACACCTGACAAACTGCACTGCTCAGAGGAGCAGAGGTGGTTCCAGAGAGATGCATATCTAGCTTTTTTACAGGAAGTATCTAAGCAGTTCTAAGTGGAAGGTTTACAGGAAAGAGATAGGGAGGAGAAATATACACTTAATGTTTTTGACACGCTCTGCCCTAATCTGTGTACTCTACTCTTCATCTCCAAGCTAGTGTTTCACAGGGATTGTACTGGCGTAACTTCACAATCCCACTGGGGTTTTTTTTAATTTCTCCTTCTGTGCTAAGTTCTCCACACAGTGACACACACGCTCCCTTCTAGGTGTTTTGTGTTGGTTTGTCTTTCATACATGGAGGCAGTCACAGCATAGAGAGCCCTTGAATATAGCACAGAGTTGGCATAATGAGGGGAATGAGAGGAGCACGCCACTGGCTTGGTGGCTTGCTGAAAGGTGCTGAACTGGAGAGGCAGGAGGACACTTGTGCAGCCCAAAGCTCTGTGTCACTGAGAAATGGTGCCTGTGTCTCCTCCTGCAGGACCAGCAGTGGGACTATGAGTGTGTCTTGAATTTGGAGGGGAGGACAGTGGTGATGGAAGCTTATGTGGAAGGAGAAGAAACAAACAAGTCCCTCTGTTATATCACCTGCCAGATGAACCAGGTGAGTGCTGGGATTACTGTGCCATTTCACAGTTCACACAGGTGCTGGTTTTGCTCAGTAAAAGAGTAGGATGGAAGGCAAGCTCTGGAGAAAAGAGCATATTTTGCAAAAGTATTTGTAGAATATTTAGCACTCTGGGGCCTTCAGATGTGATGCTGCTACTTGCCAGTACTGGTACCTTCAACCTCAGGAAGAGTGTGCAGTCTGAGCCACATGACCTGTTGCTGCACTGGCTGTAGCAGAGGATGGTGCTGTCTCTGAACTGGCCAGCACGGTGCCACTCCTGCTTTAGCTTGAGGCACTGTTGTTTGTCATTCTCTGCATCATGACTTCTGTGATGATTGTTCTTTTGTGAGAAGAAAAATGCTGTTAGTACTGATTTTGTCCTTGGGGATAGAAGCAAGCCTGTGGATTGTAAGATTATCAGGGAAAATTAAAACAGACATGTACACTTCTGGATGATGTGCGAATTTTACTTAAGGCAAGATTTGCAAGCAGAGATGTTATTTTTAGTTCACAAACTCCTATAGTTAAGGGAGAAGAACAACACAGACTCTTGTGCACATGAGCCCTGCAGACCAATTGTGATCCTACCTCTTCAGCTCTACTGAAATTACATAAATGCCAGCTTGAGCATCTTTCTGAGCAGGTGGCTTGCAGATAAGAATTGGCCACTTAGGAATGCAGTTAGGAAGTTAGACAAGTATTGTTGTGAGCACACACTTGGTTTTCAGTGTTCATCTTAGTGAACCAAAACCTGCCACTCTTTCTAGAGCCGAATTGTGACTGTGAACTGGTGAGGACAAGCATGTGCTGCCACTGCCCCAACTAACACTGCCTTGCCTACATGCATGGAAGCTCCGTGTAGGCTGTATGTGTCATGCACTATTCAGTATGGATGCTGATGCTTCTTGCCTATTCAGCTGGTTTGTTTTTGCCTTTGTTAATTCTGCTTGATGATCTTTGTCTTTGCAGTACAGTTACACAGCACCTCAACTCGAATTCAACGCTGTGGTGTTTGTACAGAGGCGACGACACCTTCGAGTGGACAGTGCTGCAGATCTTCATGGTAGGAGTGCAACACCTTCCCAGTAAAAACACAGCAGATGAAGTGGAAGGGAATTGAGAAATCCTCAAATGAGGCTTTTTGTACCTGTGGTAGTCCTATCATGGGAAAACTAAGGAAAACAGAGCTTCGCTTCTGACGCTTATCACAGAGGCAGGAGGAGGTGTGGGGTCTGTAAAAGATTCCGGGTTGCTGGGTTATGCTGTGCCCCATGGGGATGCTTGCAGATACCTCTGAATTTTTCTCCTTTGCAGTGACTTTTTACAACTGCTCTGTGGGACACACTGATTGTAGCCGCTGCCAAACAGCTGACTCAAAGTACAACTGTGTGTGGTGTGGAGGTGACAACCCCAGCTGTATCTTCAGGGGTTCTTGCAAGGAAGAAATTGAAGACTTGTGTCCAGCACCTCTCATTCACTCTGTGAGTAATTTGCTCACTGGTGTACTGCACACAGGGCAAGGAGGGCTCTGTTCTGCACTGGAAATCAAAGGGCTATGAACTCAGAGTGCAAACAGTGCAGCTCAGTAATTTATTGACCTTCTGAAGAGGAAGTTCAGTGGGGGTCCCTCTGTGTTGTGAGGATTCTAGACTGTTGTGCTGGACTGTTTGCTGGTAGAGAACAGTGGGGAACTATTCATTTGTATCTCAGCTGAAACTGGCACACCAGAATAATTCAGGAGCTGGGAAAGGGTCCACAGGGTGGATCTTCCAACTGCCCTGAGCCAGACCCTGAAACAGGTTGGCCCAACTAAGCCTGGGGCAAAGGAGGGTAAAACCTAATGATAACAGCACAGCAACGATGGGAAAGGCATGACAGGTTACTGGAATTAATTATTTTTGTCTGTTTATTTTAAATGTTTCTTGCTAACTGCCACATGACAAGTGTCTGTAGCCATGTGTCCCTTTTGCTGTCAGCTTGTCCTCCCTTCAGTGGCACACAACATCCATGTGCTGCATCTTGTCTTAGTTTACCTTGGATGCTGCTCAGGGACAGAGCTTTGACGTTTGTGCAGCATGCAATTCATTGTTGTCCTGATGCTGAGGGGGAATGGTGCTTGCTGCTTCAGTACTAGTAACATGTATTGGCTTGTGCATTCCCACTCTTCAGCAGAAATGCCCTGTGGAGTGGTCAGCATGTTGATGGGAAGGCAGAGCAGGGCAGTCTGCCTTCTAAGTGGATTATCACCTCTGGGTGGGGACTGCTGGCAACAGCAAGGTATGGGAAAGAAGGCTCCAACTGTGGTGTTCTTTATGGCCTTTCTTCTGATGAGGCTGCATCCTGGGACTAGTCCAAGTCAGTAAAAGGAGTCAACAGCAGTGACCTGAGCAGGCAGAGTTTGCACAGGGGCAGTTGAAGGGCCCTGTGCTGTAGATCAGTCACCAGACTGTGGAGGTCTGAGGTACTGTGACATTTACACATGCGCGGGTGTCTTTGCAGGTGTACCCCCTGTCTGGACCAGTGGAAGGTGGCACTAGAATCACCATCACTGGCTCAAACCTCGGGCAGAAACATCAAGACATTGCAGAAACTGTCACTGTTGCAGGAATTCCCTGTGCCGTAGATGCTCAAGAGTATGAGATCTCTAGCAGGTAGAGTATCTGTGAAACCTCCTCCCAGAGGCAGGTGCTGGCTTTTCCCTTGGCTGCTGACCCAGCCTGAGATGTCTTTGCCTTTGCTGTAGGTGTTGAGCCCTGCCCATTCCCCTGAGTAAGGTCACTGTGTGAGCAGTTGGCTCAGGCAGTGACCCTAGAGAGATAAGGTTGTGTACAAGGCTACAGCCGAACAGTGATGCCATATTCCAGCCACACTGCCCCCACAGAGCCCACAGTCAGGTCAGGGAGTTGAGGGCTCAGAACCCAGCAGTTTCATGGGCGTCTCTCTCAGCCACAGGGAGATTTCAATAAAGCAAAGGACATGGCTTGTGCAAGTGTCACTGATAGGGAAATAGCCTGACCATGTTAACACAGGGTGAGCATGGGAACACTTGGTTGGAGGCACACCCCCTAGACTGTCAGTCTTCACTTGCTAGCGAGATTTCCCTCCAGGAGCAAACTCAAAAGATCCTCTCAGCGAGGGACAGATGAGGGTGTCCTGGTGAGCCCAATGCCACTCTTCTGATGGCCAGGAGTGCCTGACAGGTCACACAGTGCTTGTAAAAGTAGTGGCAAGGAGAAGGATGATAGGCAGAAAGACCTGTTCTGCTGAATCCAGCTCATCTCAGTGATAGAGAATTGTGCAGCTGGTGTGTCTGGCCAGGGCAGAACAAAATAACAAAGCAGTAGTTAGGAGTTAAGAGGTATGAATGGGGGATAGTTAGGAAGCAAGGAGAAAGAGACATTTGTGTAGTTGGCCTGTGGCAGGGCAGGTGGGTGGGAGCTTTGGACAAGGGAGGAAGAGGAGCCAAACAACCTGCAGGAGAAGAGGAGAGCAATTGTGAGTAACCTCTTATCGGAGCTATCACAAACATGTTTTTCCATTCCATGGTAGCAGTAGTTGTAGCACCTTTCCCTCTAGGAGCCAGGTAAGATCCTGCTGGGAATGGCCTGCTGTGTTGAGCAGTGTTGTCCTGTCTGTGCGATTTGTTTGTCTGACTCCATCTGCTTTCTGTTTTCATTCTAGAATTAGAGCATAATCTTTCTGGGGTTAGCACTGTCTGTGTTCTGTATCTGTAAATCACCTGGCATCACAGGGTCTTGGCTTGGACTGCACTGCCTAAGTTCAAATTCCTGAGCCTCTTTAGTTGAGGGGATATAGCTGTGAACCTGGAACCTGCTTCTGAACAAGGCTCAGACAAAATTAATCTTCTGCTATGCAGGAAGGCTGGGAAGTCTCCTGCAGAGTAGGTTTTCTGTTAGCAAATCAGTGCTGTAACATGGGATTCCTTGCTGCTCTGTTTTAAGTACAGTTTGACTTTTCACCTTGTCAGCATCTCCCATATCAAATTACGTCTGGAAAAAGGGCTGGGAAGAATGGTTGGTGCAGATCAGGGGATCTGGCTGGTTGCAGAGGCCACTGGCTGAAGACCAGTGACAGCTAAACCCAGGTCTTGAGTCTTCTGCATCAGACACAGCAGTAATGTGTGGATTGACCACTGCTGGCCTGAGGTCCCTCCAAATGTGACTGATTTTGATAATCTCTGGACAATAGAAGAGTTCCTGGACTCTGTTCATCTCTGACACAGTGGTCTTCCTCTTGTCTGTCCCAGAAAAAATAATCTTAGATAGGATGGGCCTGTTTGGAACTGGTCCCTGCTTTTTCCTGCTGCACCTAACGCAGCTTTTTTAGAGGTGTTTCTCAGTGTTTGGTTGTGTATTCTGAGCATGACGAGATAAGGCTGGAAGAAGGGAGCTGTGGTTGCTAGACGTTTTTAGGACATGGTGTGGTGGATACAGCTCCCCTGCTCTCCCCTGGAGTGATTCTGTTCTTGGATTGTCCTGCAGCATCGTGTGCGTCACTGGCGGGAGCTGGACAGAGAGGTTTGGACATATCGTGGTGGAAGTGCCTGGAGGAGGTCGTGGAGTTTCTGGGCATGTTTTCACCTACCAGGTAACACAACTTTAATATCTCCCCTGTTTTCCCAGTATCTCTGCTAAATGACTGTTTATTGCATGAACTTACAGGACTCTACCAGGCACTTGTTGCTGGTATTTTTATCCGATGTTTCTGCTGCTTATATTGTGTGGTGTGGTGGGATTTGTTTTGTTTTGTTTTGTTTTGTTCCTCCCTCACCCCCCTTTAGATTATAAGAACAGCTGTACTGGGTAATACTAAAGATCCTGTAGAGTAGTGATTTTATTTCTTTTTTGACAATGGTAACTGCTAAATACTTAAAGATACCCTGTATTTTTCCTCTATATTTCCAATTTGAAGATTTTTTTTATTGATGGCTTAACATCTTACTGAGACTTCTGACTTTCCTTTTGTTAATATGCAAATTGCTTGTTTGACTATGCTTTTATCTTCTGAACTTCAGCAGCTGGTGGCAGCAAGTCCAAAATTCCCATGCATTGTGTGGAGAAATGTTTCCTGTCACTTTTAAACATGTTTCTGATAACTTTTTGGTATCTTAAACCCAGCAACTATGGGATAGTATTTAAGTAACTTTTAAATACAATTGCTCCTTTTTCTTCCTTTCTGTGCAATTTACAAATTATGTATCTAGTTGCATGTCTCCCTTTCCCATGGGAAGGGGAAAAAGATCCTGAAAAGTCTTAAGCTCTTCCATTTTTGGCTTGATAGAACCATTTTATATACTACATTATGCTTGTTGCTCTTCTCTTGGCTATCACCAGCATGCTATTTAGAGACTAGTAATGGTGTACATGTTTGCTTTTTATCCTGTAGTCTCCCTCCTCCTTCTCGCTTCATGGATCTTGCTTTTTTTTTTTGTCAGCAGTGACTTACTTGTGTCACTCTGCCTGGTTTCTTTAAATTTTGCTGCAGCTCCTTAGTGGTACTAAGTTTTTTTTGTTACAGCACAGGTCTCAACACAAATTCTTAGGGCTCCCTGCTGTTAATCTCCTCATCTGCGAGGCAAACAGACAATTTATTTGCTACCTTGTTTTTTCTAACCTAAGTTACTAATCCAATTACTGATCTGAACAATCCGTTTGGACTGTTAATCCTCAGGTTTGTGTATGAGGCTCACAGCTCTGCTGTTTGCAGCATCCATATGCTTTTGGCAGTCTGTGGAAAGGTCCCCGATTCCTTGCTGGTGTGACTGATCCCTCCTCTGCCCTGTAAAGTAGCTGCTGGAGCATAACTGAGGCCTGCCTATGATTTGGATCTTCTATTTTCAGAGCACTGGAGGACACTGAACACATTCTGCTGTTTTCTCCCCTTGTCTTGTCTTTTGAGTTCCTTGTCACTCACTTTCCTTTTCTTTTTTCCTTTTTCTTTCCCCCTCCCTCTTCTAGAATCCAGAGCTGAAATCCATTGTTCCGACTCAGGGCCCCAAAGCAGGAGGAACTTGCCTCACCCTTCTGGGCTCAAAGCTGCTGACTGGGCATCCTAACGAGATCAGTGTCCTGCTTGGAGACCTCCCTTGTCAAATGTAAGATCAGAACTTGCCAATGTGCTGGCTGTGCACTGTCCTGAGTCCTTCCCAGAGCCTTCCAGGGTGTGATGCTGCCTGGAGCAGCTGGAGCTCTGCTTTCCTCTGTGTTCAAGGGGATCTTCCCCTTGAGGGTCATGGCAGCAACCTCAACCATCTTAGATTCCAGCCCACCTTCCCTGGATGTGAGCAGTGCTGCACACCTCTGTTCTGCTTGTCCCTTGACAGGACTGTAACCCATCCTGACACTCTGCTTTTGCTGGTGGGGAGCTGCAGGTGGCTCCTGCAGCCTAATCCCAAGAGCTGCCTGTTCTCTTGCACCCTGGGACACATACACCTGCCTCACCTCACTGGTGGTGAGAAGGTGCACATGCCTTGGTAGCATGTATCCAGTCCCTTCTGGACAGTGGCTGTACCTGCTTTTTGTCCATGTGCTGCTCCTAACAGCTGCCCAGCAATTATTGCTTGCACAGATAAGGCACAAGAGCTTTCAGCATGAGATTCAGGAAAATAGCCGAAGAGGTTTGCAGACTCTCTGCAAAGACAAAGGCACAGTAGTATAAAATCTGTCTCTGCAGGGACTGTGTTAATCCCTTGCTCTTCCTTGTCTCTCCAAGCCTCTCTGAGATGACAGAGGATCAGCTGGCATGCCAGACGAGTCCCAGCAATGTGTCCACAGAACTCCCAGTCACCATCAAATATGGGGACCAAGAGCGGAGATTGGAAGGATCCCTCTTCAGATATACTCTGGATCCCAACATCACTTTTGCAGAGCCACCTAAAAGCTTCCTCAGGTAGAAAGAATGAGTGTCCCTTCCCTGGGGCAGTGTTCTGGGGCTGCAGCACCAATGGTATCTCTCTGAGTGGCACTTTGGGGTAAAGCTGTGTTTGTAAGAATGAGCATAAACAGAAGGATGGGAGCATGGACAAAATGGAGCTAGTGAATAACAGGTGGGTCAGATCAGCTACTTTTGTCTTTCAGTGGAGGGAGAGTGCTCAGAGTTCATGGATATAACTTGGATGTTGTACAGAAACCAAAGATCCGAGTTACAGTTTCTCCATCTGAACGCCGGCGCCGAGGAGTGGGGCGATGGCGCAGGATCATCCCAGACTCTGAGTGTCCTGAGGATTCTCTGTGCAGCATCCACCAGGTAGCACAGCACTCAATGGGGATGTGTGTGCACAAGGGTTGATGTTCCACCTCTGAAGAGGTGGACTTTCTGACCCTAGGGCTTTTTCCTCCCTGTTACCTGCTTGGATTGTACCAACAGTCTTGGCCCATGGAAGTGTTCTCTGCCAGACTGAGAGGTTAAGCACTTTCACAAACATTTCCACGGGCTAAGTCTGCCGCTGCCTACAGATGTGCAGGATTGTGATGTGGGACAAAAATAGCAAGGCAGTGGTGTGGAGATAAAGGAATCTACATCTGAGCCAGAGAGCTTGTGTGGCTCAATGTGTCTGTGCTTCAGATTCTTCCTTTTGCATATTTCAGTCCATCCCTACAGTTCCTGGGATCTCTTTCACTCTGAGATACAAAACCAGGCAGTGAAATTACCAGTGCCACTACCATTTTCTACTCTCCTGCTGCCAGTCTGCTGAGATGGATCATTACAGAGGTATTGGTGTGGTCACCAAGGTCACAGAGCATGCAGCAGAATTTGCAGAGGTAGAGGGTGGTTTGGCAGCCCAGCTACAAGAAGGATTTGCATTATTAGTGCAAATGATGAAGGGCTTCCTGTACATAAATGTGCTCCTGATGCACATGCATCAATAACAGCTGGTTTTATCAATGTTCTTAGGAAAGATTTGTGGCTATAAGGCATAAAAAAAAAAAAAAAGACTGTAATACTTTCACCAAATGTATAAAATATCCAGCCAGGCATGGGAACACTTTCACAGAAGCATTCAGACTGGGAAACCAGCCTTGCATTGAAGGTATTTGGTCCTATTCTCTCAGAACAGGGAAAGCTAAAGCTGGTCTCTCTCCAGAATTTGCTGCCAGGGGAATGTCAGAGCTGATTCCCACTGCTGAGACCTTCCAAAAAAACCAGTGCTATGAAAGCTTTCCTTTAGAGGAACATGGGGAATTCCTCAGATCTTGGATTTTTCCCCTCTACAGTTAGGCAGAGTTCTTCTGGCATTTCTCCAGGCGAGAAGAATGCAGACTGGCCCCAGATTGCTCGGGGTGGGAAGTATTGCCAAGCTGCAGGAGAAGCTTTGGTGTTCCATTACTGACACTTTTTTTTTGCCTTTTTCACTTAGTTTGAAGAACCATGTCTTGTTAACTCTTCCTACCTGATCCTATGCAAAACTCCAGCCATTAACCTGCTGTTGAGGAGTGTCCGTATCAAGCTGGAATTTATTCTGGATAATCTGAGCTTTGATTTCAACTCACTGCATCCCATGCCCTTCTCTTATGAAGTCAATCCCATCCTAAAACCATTGAATGCTGAGGACCCTGCCAAACCATATCGTCACAAGCCAGGAAGTGTCATCTCTGTGGAGGTAAGACAAAAACCAGCTGGAATTAATGTTCCTTGTATGAAGTTTTAAATTGTTGTCATGCAGTATCCAAGGTTTTTAAAGCATTTGACCTGTCACAGCACATCTGCTTTGGCCTGTGAGAAATGGTACATACGAGGAGGGAAAAGAGTGCATCACAAAAGCCTCTTAAGTCCATAAAACATTGTTAGGGGCTTCATAGGGCTTCTGGAAAGTTTTGTGGTTTGTTTTGGGGTTTTTTTTTTGATCCAAATAAACTATTTGTATGTGAGATATTAGTACTACATTATCCCTACCTCCTGTTCTCAGCTGCTGACTCTCTCATAACTACTTCCGTTTTCTCTAGAAGTAACTTAGGAGTAAACGAATCCTGCCATTAGGGAAGCCCTGTTACTAAGTGAAGGCAGGAAAATCACTCATTAAAGATGATACAGAAGAGCACAGTGGCTCATATTTTTACAGTACATGCAAGAAAAAAAATCTCTGAGGTATTTCTTTTGTATGGAAAGGTACTTTTCAGTCCAGTACTCTTAAAGAAAGTAATGGCTGTCACTGTAGGTGCAGGTTCTCCACATGCTCTCCTTTTACGTATGAGTAAAAAGTGTGAGGATGTAAGAGCCTAGAAATGTCTAGACCACTGTCATTGGGATTGAATCCATTTTGGAGATGTAGGGCAGTTTGAGAAGACTGGAAGAGAACTTTAAAAGACAAGGAGGTTGATCTGCCAGCCTGTTGGGATATCCTGACAGTGTTCTGGGCTTAGAAAGCATTAAAGCATAAAAATGTAATTAACATCAGTCAGCATGGTTTTATTAAAAAAAAGAAGAAGTCTTAATCCCCCAAAATAAAAGCAGATAAGGGAAATAGCACAGATATGTTACACCTTTGAAAGGCACTGATTGACTCACCTGAGTGTGCAGGTTAACTGACACAAGACTACCTTTTTAAATATACAGAGTGAAGAGCTGAGCTTAGCTGTGCTTTGGCTGAAGAGCCTTAAGAGGACAGGCTATTTATAACTGTACTTATGCAGTGTGCTACAGGTCCTAAAGCTAAATCTAAATCATATGCAACTGAATTTTTTAGCTTACAAAATTATCTCCTGCAGCCAGTTCAGATGTGAACCTAATCAGAGAAGAAAAAAGGCTGCTTTCATCCCGTGGTATTCATCTCCTCTATCTTCTCTGAAGCCATGGCAATACATAGTTGTTTTTTCCCTGATCTCATGTGCTGTCCAAATCTATTTCAGGGGGAAAATCTAGATCTGGCTATTTCCAAGGATGAAGTTATGGCTATGATTGGGGAAGGAATCTGTGTGGTGAAGACACTAACAAGGAATCACCTCTACTGTGAGCCCCCCTCGGAGCAGCCGGCTCCACGGCACCGCACCAAGCGGGAGGGCACGGACCTACTCCCAGAGTTCACGGTGGGTAATCAGCAGCACTGCCAGAAATCCTGTCATTTCTTGAAGCATGTGCAAGAAGTGGGAGTGGGATGTGAAGTTAGGAAAGGTATAAGCCCTGCTGAGGGATGGGGGAGGTAATGGGGGTGGCAAGGAACTGGTCTTGTTCTCAACTTCTACTCTTAAAGGCTAAAGTTGCGTGAAAGTAAACAGTATAGCTGTGTTCACTGTGCTGTGGGACAGCTCTTCTGGGGAGCTGTGTGCTCCCTGTGCCCATTCTGGAGAAGCCCTGTGGCTTTGTACTTCATTCCTGCACAGAGGAATGGAATCATCACAACAAATACTTTCTTCTTACAGGTTCAGATGGGAAACCTGAACTTCCTCCTGGGCCGAGTGCAGTATGACACCGAAAGCCAGCTCACCTTCCCTCTGGAGGCACAGATTGGTTTGGGTGTTGGTGCATCCTTTGTGGCACTGATTGTTCTGGTCATCGTCTTCATATACAGGTAAAAAGTTCTGGCATTGTATGAGGCCTTTAAGTTCCTCACAATGTTTTTCAGTGGATGTGACCAAGCGTGTACATCTTGGGCCTAAACAAGGTTACAGTTTTCTTTATTTTGTGCCAAATTCTGAGCCCCTGGCGGTGCTGGATGTGGGAGGCATGTTGCACTACTAGTTGTAGCCTGCACTGTGGTTCATTCAGAATCTAATGGGTGCTTCAAGAGACACATCTAGTTTATGGAACACTGTTTGGTACCCTGCAAAGATTCTGCTCTGTAGAAGTCGCCTCAACACCAACTGCCCTGGAGTCTTTGGCAGCAACACAACAGTTGGCAAGGACAGTCCCTGGGCTAGTGCCACCAGGAACAATTTTGCTTCTCATTGCAGGAGGAAGAGCAAACAGGCTCTGAGGGATTACAAGAAAGTTCAAATCCAGCTGGAAAATCTGGAAACGAGTGTTCGGGACAGATGCAAAAAGGAATTCACAGGTCAGTCACTGAGCTCCTGGGTTCTTGCTGCTTCAGGGAAGCTTGGAGAAACCCTCATCCCTACCTCTCTTCCCATTCCTCTGTACTTGTCTGCATAGCTCAGAAAAGGCAATAATTTATCCTGTGCCAGTGCCTAGAAACAGAGAGACAAATTCTTCCCTTTTTAATTCTCAATTCAGAGCACAGTGATCTATACAGACCTCTCTCATTCTCCACTTCATCCTCCAGACTCAGATGAAGAGCTAAAGTCAAGACAGAACACTTGGAGGGATCTCAGGGACAGCTACTAGCCCAGTCTTTGTGTAGGGCCAGTTGAATTGCAGCCCATGTTCTGGGCTTTCAAACCTTGTACTTCAGCTCTTTACAGCTGTAGGAGACCTGGGGCTCTGAAACTGTGCAGGTGACTGAGACTGTAGTCCCCAGCTAATGTGTGAAGGAGCGAGGAGCAGGTCTCTAATACTCTGGTTTTGCTGTAGGTAATGCCTGTAACCACGGATGTGTGCTGAATAGTGGCTTCCTCTTTATAAAATTGGAAAGCAGCTCCTGATTGGAACTTTCCTCATGCTGTTTCTCCTGCTGCCTATTCTAGTTTTAAATGTTCAAGCAATGAGACCCCAATATGCCTCTTCCTGAGAAGAAACATCCTTCCTCTTTCTCAGTCCCATGGTGCTGGCCCTGGTTCCTCCACTTACCTCATGCTCAGGACCGTCAGTTGAGATCATGTCAGTTGTGTCATCCTTATGGGCATTTTCTTTTCCCTCAGACCTGATGACTGAGATGATGGACCTCACAAGTGACCTTGTGGGCACAGGGATCCCCTTCCTGGACTACAAGTCGTACGCAGAACGTATTTTCTTTCCGGGCCACCGTGAGTCACCACTGCAAAGGGACCTTGACATCCCTGAGTGCCGGCGGCAAACAGTGGAGCAGGGCTTGGTCCAGCTCTCCAACCTCCTCAACAGCAAGCTCTTCCTCACCAAGGTAATGTCCCTCTCTCTGCTGGCAGCCTGCTGTGGGGGCCAGAGCCATGGCAGTGGCAGCAGGAAGTGGGCAGTGTCTGTTAAGGTTCATTCCTTAATAGTTGCCTGCACCACTTCTTCCAAGAGCCAGAAGCTGTGACTGCTTTGTTTTTAGCAGATTCACACACTGGCTTATCTCTCTCCCCACCAGTTCATCCACACTCTGGAGATCCAGCGCACTTTCTCTCCAAGAGACCGGGCCTATGTGGCATCACTGCTCACGGTGTCACTCCATGGGAAGCTGGAGTACTTCACTGACATCCTCAAAACCCTCCTGAACGACCTTGTGGAGCAGTATGTGGCCAAGAACCCCAAGCTGATGTTGCGGAGGTGAGTGAGCCAGCCATGGTCCTACTGGCAGCTACCTGAGGGGACAGAGCCTTTCTGCCTGGCTGGCAAGCTCTGAAAGGCTCTGCCAAGTCTTCTAATCCCACTTTGCTACTTAGAGGTCCCTGGGTTCGCAGCCATGCTATGTTTGGAAGCTAAACTGAGATATCTCCCATGTTTAGATCCCCAATAGCCTCCTATCTGGTCCGTCCTTCTGATCTGAACACATTTCCCTTGTCTGAGACCTACCAGAGGCTTTCCACTGTTCCCTGCTTCTTGTCTCTCCAATTCTGTAATTTGGTGCCTCCTTCAGGCTGACAAGTGCTTCCAGTAAGTGGTGTCAAAAGCATTAACCTTGCTGGTCTCAAAAGGCTTTTTTTTTCCTCTCCATTCTGTATCATGATTTAGTCTGCTTTTCTCTCAAAGGGAGTGATCTTTACCTCCAAATCTCCCCCTGTTCTGCACCACATTCCTGTGACAATCTGATGCTCTCTTTCAGGACAGAAACTGTGGTAGAGAAGCTGTTAACCAACTGGATGTCCATCTGCCTGTACACGTTTGTGAGGGTGAGCTCTTCGTCCCGTTGTGGTGTAGAGGGGCCAAAAGAGGGGAGACAGGCACAGCTTTGCTTTGTGCCTCACTCGTAGCTGACATAGTGCCAGGGTCACCCTGTATTCCTCAGGGTGAGGAATGAGAGCTGGGCTGTTCACTGGGAACAGGGATGCTTAAATCAGCATTAATACCGCTCGTTGTTTCCAGGATGTGTCACCAGGTCATTGAGGCCTCAGTGTAGCTCCTTTATCTTGAAACACACAGGCCACAGGCTGATCTGTGTGTGGAAGGACAGGTGCTGGTCTAATTCCTTTTCTGGAGGGCTGGTGAGGCTCAAGGAGTCTCTCAGATTAGTGACACAGAGGCAGAACAATGCCTTGGTCATGTGCATCTCCCTGGTAGCTGGATGGTGCACTTTTCCTGTGCATGGAGCAGGAGCTGTTGGCACAGGCTCTGTCTTTGCCTACTGTGGCTTAGCTGGGGTATCCTCAGTCCTGCTTGATATCCGTGTTCCCAAGCCTGGGGTTCTGCTGGGAGGAGCAAGCTGAATTTCTGTCCTCCTTTTCCATGCCAGGATTCTGTCGGGGAGCCCCTTTACATGCTGTTTCGAGGAATCAAGCACCAGGTGGACAAAGGGCCGGTTGACTGGGTGACAGGGAAAGCCAAATATACCCTGAATGACAACCGCCTTCTGAGAGAGGACCTGGAGTACCGCACTCTGGTAAGCACCAAATCTTCTGTCCTCTCTGGTACGACAGGGCTGAATGTCTCCACTCCCATAACCAAGGCACAAGTGCAGCATTCTGCCACTGTCTCCTGGGAGCCAGGTTTGTTCCAGCAGCACGAGTCCATAGATGATGAAGAGCTCTGCTAAATCAGGCGCTTTTGCCCCAGGCTGATAGGAGCCTTCACCACAGTCATCTGGTATGTGCTGTGCTGATGGCACATCGAAGCTCCCCCCCAGTGCTGTTGAACTGGCTTCCAGCTCTTGACACAAGGCTAAGAAACAAGACTGAGGTGTTTAACATCTGTGATGTTTTCTTTTCTGAATGTCCCAGTGAAAGGACTAGCTGTTAACTTGCCTGAATGCCAACCATCAAAGGTGTAAATATGTCAGATGTAATCTTATCAGCTGAGCAACTGTGACCTTTTCTTCCCCAGACCTTAAATGCTTTGACACAAGCAGGAGTTGGTGCAGGAGGGGCAGAAGACTCTCAAGGGATTTCTGCGAAAGTGTTGGACTGTGACACCATAACGCAGGTGAAGGAGAAAATCCTAGATCAGATCTATAAAGGGACGCCATACTGTCACCGGCCAGACCCAGACACCCTGGACCTCGGTGAGCAGAGCTCTTTGGTGACAAAACTCAGTGAGGAAGTGAAGGAATGGTGGTTTGCTGTCTGTGCACAGCACCCTGGCACGTGTAACATTTGTCATTCTCTGCTGAGTGCAGAATCACTGACCAAGGGTCACGTATTCTGGCTGGACACAGCAGGGGAGAGGCTGTAACAGAAAGAGGCAGGGGTGGGAAAAAAAACAGTTGGGTTCAGCCTCTTTCATTTCATGGTGTTCTTTGCCAGAGTCAGACCACAGCAATGACTTGGGTAAGGGGATATGGAAAGTATGGAAAATGTGTAGGAGGGGAGGGGGATTTGAGTGGAGTGCAAAGATGCTGTGGGCAGAGACTGGTGCTTCCTGGCAGTGAAGTCAATGGCAGCCTCTCAATAATATATGTCAGGGAAGATCTTGCCCATGGCAGTTAATTAATGATAGAACTTATATTGGGAGAGAAAACACTCAGTTTTCCATCTTCTGAATTCTTTAGCTGTTGATGAATAGTGGTGACATTTACAGATGAGAAGGTACTGAGGAAATAGTAGCTGATAAGAACCATGGGTGCATATTTGTGGTTTGAACCACCTGCTTGAAGAGTCACAATATAACAGAATTTGTAGAAACATGACAGGTGGAACCTGGGAGGCCATGAGGCCACCTGTCCCTGTGCTCAGAGGAGTCTGTCCTGTTACTGCAGGACTCAGCATCATTACAGGCACTTGCTCAGGTTATACTGTCTGTGAAATAGCACAGGTAAAAGTTGATGAGGACCAGGGGGTGTGTAACGAGGTCAGCCAGGCTGAAGCAGATGAGGCCTCAAATTAGCAGTTAATCCTTTAATTTTCTGTGTTTCAATGGCTGTAGAGTGGAGATCAGGGCTGGCAGGTCATCTGATATTGTCCGATGAGGATGTGACGTCTGTTGTTCAAGGAACTTGGAAACGTCTGAACACTCTTCAGCATTACAAGGTCAGAACTCAGTCTGCCATTGCCTTGTCTCTCCTCTCATCCTTCTCCACATTGTCATGCTCTGTTTGTGGCTCTGGCTCCTGGTGGACCACTGTCAAAAGGTTGGACCTTTCTTGCAGAGCATATTCAAATTAAGTCCGTGCCACAGTCTGACTTCAGCAAGCACAGCCCTGTCCTTATCCCATACCTGAGATGTGGACATGTGTAGGGCTTGCAAGGATAGGCACAAGTTCATACTGCAGTGAAGGTGATGTGCTGGATCTGTCCCTGTTCCAGGCCAGATCAGTTAGCAGGTGATGACGCACTGAGCTTGCAAAGTACCTTCTAAGAATGGAAAGAGGGATTTTTTAAAATTACCTTGCACCAATATGTCACATCTTGCACCAATATGTCAGTACCTTGCTGCAACATTTTCTAGATGTAAATTACCTCAGTCCCTGAGTATTATCTTCACTGTACTTTGTACATCTCTTTTTTAATTGGTACAGACAAGATTTTCTCACCCTCAGGAAAGATGGTGATGGTGCCTCAAAATCCCTGTTTCTGTCTCTATTTCTAGTGATGGTACAGCCTGTTTTGGTCTATGAGCACTTGCCGATTGTGCTGATGAGAAACATGCCATTTGTTTCGACTGTTGTTTTGCTTGTGTGCAGGTGCCTGATGGAGCAACAGTAGCCCTGGTCCCACGCCTGACCAAGCACATCCACAGGGAAAATCAGGATTACATCCCAGGAGAAAGTGAGTTTGATGTCTTGTTCTCATAAAATTACTGGCCAGTTAGTGGGACAAGTCTCTTGCCATAGCCCCAGCTTTGTGCTGATATAGAAGGCTGACACATGCTTTGGACCCTCAGGATTGTCAAGAAATCTGAAAGCTTGGTCAAGTAAGGTCAGAGAAAAGCAAAAGTGTGGGAGCAGAGGAAAGCTGGGCTGGGTGTGAAAATGCAGAACAAGCACAGTTGTCTGACTCTAGGGCTGAGTGCAGTCTGCAATTTGCAGAAATCTTAATACCCTCAGGTGCTGAGCATGGCCTGAGGGGAGTGATGGGATGCCAGGCAGTTTCCTTACTGCCTGGCAGAGAAACAACTCCATGGATACTCCTGTGGCATGAGGGACAATAGCCACAGGCTGCAGCTTAAGAGATTCAAATTGGATATGGACCAAAACTTCTTCAGCAAAAGCATGGTTCAACCCTGAAACAGACCACTGGGGTGGTGGGGGGATCACTGTCTGGGGAAGTTTCCAAGACCTTGAAGGTTTTGGTTGGACAAAGGCAACCTGCTGTACTGCTGGCGATGGCTGTACTATGAAGAAGGCTGGTTAGAGGCCTCCAGAGATTCCTTCCCGTTTGTGTTTCTGTTATACTGGGAAATCTTGCTTCCTTGGGGCTCACCTGGCCAAGGTCTACTGTGAGAGAACCAACACTTGTCTGTAAACAATTGCTTGGTTTAGAAACACCAATGCTGGAGGATGCAGATGAAGGTGGGATCAAACTTTGGCACCTGGTAAAACCAACAGAAGAGCCAGAGCTTCCCAAGCATCGGCGTGGGAGCTTAAGAGATCGGGAGCGGGCCAAGGCAATCCCAGAGATCTATCTGACACGCCTGCTCTCAATGAAGGTGAGAAGAAGCACACAGATTGTGTTGTGCTTGGGATCTTGTCTTCCTTCACATCCCCTGGCAGATTGCAGGGGTGTGTGTGAAGATGAAGCAATACCCTTTACCTGCAGTGGCTTTGAGTACGTTTGAGTCTCCTCTACATTTTGCTTTGCTCATGAGCTTCTCCCTGGCCTCTGTTCCACAAACCACAGGGGCTTCCTTTCTCCTTACCTGCTGCTCCCTTCAGTGGGGGTGGAGTACCCTTGGATGGGTGAGTGGCTGTCACTGAGCAGAAGAGGGTGACCTTTTATCTGTGAGGCCTGGGCTCTCTACTCTCCTCTTACTGTGCTGACTCTGTCCTGCTTGATTATCCACAGGGTACTCTGCAGAAGTTTGTGGATGACTTGTTCCAGGTGATCCTCAGTACCAACCGCCCTGTCCCTCTGGCAGTCAAATACTTCTTTGACCTGTTGGATGAGCAGGCCATACACTATGGGATCACAGACCCTGAGACCATCCATATCTGGAAGACAAACAGGTAGAGTGTTCCTGAGGGCCCTGGAGGAGGCACTGCTGACTTGTTTAGAGCTTGTAAAGTGACAGCCACTTCTGCCTACTGAGGAGGAGCAAAATGCAAGTGCAGGGCAGCAGACCCATAGGGTGAAGAGCTGGTTTTGCTGGGAGGGCAAAGCAGAGAGATGCAGTACCATGTAGAATATCTTTCAGCACTGTAGCTGCTACCTTTGCTGATGCCCTGTTGCACTTCTGTCCTCTCTACAGCCTCCCCCTGCGGTTCTGGATCAACATCATCAAGAACCCTCAGTTTGTTTTTGATGTGCAGACGTCGGATAATGTGGACGCTGTGCTGCTGGTCATTGCGCAGACCTTCATGGACTCCTGCACAATAGCTGACCATAAGTTAGGGCGGGTGAGTACAGAGGGAGAAGGGAGCATGGTTGGCACTGAGAGTTGAGCAGTGCTGCCTTAGGAAGGCAATAGTGTTTACACAGCACCATGGGGACAGCAGGCCAGGCTCCCCCTGGCTTCCATGTGCAACTGGAGAGTAATGGGGAGTCCTGGGAAGAGAGGAGGGAGGACCAGATTTTGTTTAGCAACAGGAAGTTGTTGAGGAGTGCTCTTTATTTACAGCTTGCAGCTGCTTGGGGGACAGAGCTAAACTTTAGATGGCTGTGGCAGATAGTGGGAGTTACAGGATGCAACTTGGGACATTCAGGTTGGCCATTAGAAAGACTTTCCACTATCACTACTCACCCTGTGTTGAGGGTGGAACAGTCCTGCACAGGTCACCAGAGATGGGATGGGTGGATCTCTGGAGCATGTCAAACAGCAGCTGTGCAAAGCCATAGCCAGTGTGATTTCATACTGGTGATCACCCAGCTCCAAGGAGAAAGCTGGACTAGGGATCCCAGGGGTCCTTTCATCAGCACATCACAGGGTACCTCAGACTGCATTACCAGAGGAGAGCCTGCTATTTGAAGTGCCTCTTCATGCAGAGGACAAAAAATTCCCGATCCTGAATAAATGGCAGAAAATAGCAGTGATTGCGTTACCTGCTGAGGTTAGTCCAAAGCACAGTAAAGGAGCTTCTCATAACCAGTTCTGGTTTTGGATGTTCAAGGACTCTCCAATCAATAAGCTGCTTTATGCCCGGGACATTCCTCGCTACAAACAGATGGTGGAAAGGTAAGTGATGGATGTGAGGACTTGTGGTTTCAGCAGTGAGGAGGAGGGACCATGCACTAATGGCCTGTGTACTCCTGTCTAGGTACTACTCAGACATTCGTCAGACCATCTCTGCTAGCGACCAGGAGATGAACTCTGCCCTGGCTGAGCTATCACGGGTAAATAAAAGTATTTCAGAAGTCACCTGGCCTCTCACCTGTGTATCCAGGAGAGAGTTATTAATGCAAAGATGAGATATTCCAGCTGAGTGTGCAGTTCTGCTCAGACACACTGACTGTGCCCAGTGGCTGCTCTGCACCACAGGGAGAGTGAGGGTCTGCCCAGGCAGCACTGGAGAGAAGAGGGGTTAGTCAAGGATTCAGAGCAAGAAATACGTGTGATTTTTCCTTTGCTAGGAATTGTTGGTGAATTCTCTTTCCTGTTGCTTTCCTAATGAGTTATGAGGACACAGAATTTGACAAGACAATTGCTAGGTGTCTCACGGTTTTGTCTAATTTCATCTCTTACAAACAGAATTACTCAGGTGACCTCAATTCCCTGGTGGCTCTACATGAATTGTACAAATACATCAATAAGTACTATGACCAGGTGAGTGTGTGTTTCCAGCAGATATGAACATGCCTTTCTCCTTCTACCACCCAAACAAAAAAATGCTGAAATTAACAATTAAGAGCAGCCAGACTATTCCAACACTGTGTCTTGTTTCATTGGCATGCATCACTCATGTCATGAGTTTACTTTATTCTTACCAAAGAGCAAGGGAGGAGATCAGCAAAAAGAACTTATCTCTAACTTGAAGGCTGTTGGGATTTCATCTATGCTTCTTCATTTTTACTCCAACATCCAAATAATTTACTTAAAGACATGCATTTAGTTCAGATTAATTTTCTAAAGACTTAATTTCCAGGTGAGAAGTTTAGCATTCTTTTTGCCCTCTGAAGTCTGTAAGTTACTACAATGAATCTAGAATACTTATTTTGTGGTTAATTTGAGATTATTACTACATACCCACTCTAGACTAGAGCACGCTGAATTCCAGCTTGAGGTTCTCCATGATGCGTGGAGTTGAGCTGGTTGGGTGTCGTGTGCTGGAGAAAGGCTGCCAGTGAGCTCTGTCTTGTTGCAGATCATTACTGCCTTGGAAGAAGACCCAACAGCACAGAAGATGCAGCTCGGATATAGACTGCAACAGATTGCAGCAGCTGTGGAGAATAAAGTCACAGATTTGTGACAGGCACAGACCGACTGCTCTCCCCTGGCTGAACAGGGACAGTGCTCATCCTAGTTGATAAACAGGGTGTCCTGCTGCCATTGGAACCAGACTCTCCAAGGAACCTGCAGGTGACACGAGCAAGGGGATGGCCAAGGCAGTACAAAGTACAAGCGTCCTTGCATCTCAGAGAATATTTTTTTACAGGTTTTTTTTTTTTCTTTTTAAAAGCAAAATGAAACAAAAAATTAAAGGACAAACTTTGGTTTTTCCCTGGCAGACGGCTGAGGGGCCACACAGGTCCTTCCTACAGATGTTATTGTGAATGTGCCAAGTTTCCAAACCATGTTATTGAAGAGCCAGGTGACAACACCAAGCACTGTGTCTGTGGAGTCCTCAGCCTTACACGGATGCCCTTTCCAGTGCTGGGACACTGCCTGCTGCAACCACTCACTTCCTTGAGGATCATGAAGCTTTTCCTGGGTTGACCGCTGTGCTAACCTCTGTCCCCAGCTAGCAAGCACTCCTGAGAAACTCCTTGCAGCAATGTCCCTGCTGGTCCCAGATGTTGGACATAGAAAGGAGAGTATCCGATGGTGAAGGTCTCTTGTTCCCCAGTGCTCTGGTCTCTGACAGCTCGTGTGTGGCACCTGCTTGGCTGGAATGTGCTCACCAGCATGGGTGCTTGTCATGGGGCCCACTGTAAATGAACAGCACCCCCTCACCCTTTCCCTCCGGACAAATTCAGTGTGTGAGAGTTGCTGCCTGGCTCACTTCAGTCTCCACTGACCCAGCTCGGATCTGTCTTCCTGGTTCCTTGTGGTCAGATGTTGCCCTGCTCTTTGGAAAAGCACAACAAACGCCTTGTGCCACTCCCCCTTCCTCCAGTATCCAGCTGTTCTGCTGCTCTGAACTGGACTTGTAAATACCCTGAGAAAGTTAATGTATTTAAATGCTAAAGGAGAATGTTTAAATTTGTGGCTTTGAGACAAAGCTTTTCTTGGAGAAGTATCTCTGTGCACTTCTACTGACAAACGTCTGTCAGCACTGGAGCGGTTTTCTCCACTGCTTTGTCTGCAGGGATAACTCGTAGGTGTCTCCATTGTCGTACCAGCAGCTCGCCTTTCCCCGCAGCTCAGTCCCAGGTTCTCTGTGTGCTCTTCTCTTAGGCTTGCCTTACACCTAACTCTCAGCTCCACTGCTCACACTCTCCTGTTGTGGCACATAGAAGGGTTATTTGGTGAGCTGTGAACTCAAAGGAGCTGTGAAGCACAACCACAATGTTCCCAAGGAGGGTCAGGTGTCCTGCAAAAAAGAATGATTTGTGCATGGAGGAGAGGCTGGAGCAGGCACAAGCACAGTTAGTTGGCAGCTGTCACTGGGCAGTTCCTCACTGCTCCCTCCTTAGATCCTCCACTTTGTGAATAGTCCTCTGCCCTTCTAGGAGCCAATTTATAAGGGTGCCCACTCATTCCCTTTTCCCTCACTGCTATCTGTGTGCCTGGGGCAAGTAGACAGGTCTAACTCCTCTGTCACTACTCTGAGGTGGTGATTGTGTGGGCCAGGAGGTAGCAGAGCTAGAACAGAGCAGGATAATGTCCCTACCTCTCTTTACATTGCATACAGAAGTAATTCCAGGCCTGCTCCATCAGCCCTGTGGCTTTGTGTGAGAGCTCTGCAGTTGCAAAATTGTTCTTGGAGCAATGTAACAACAGGCTAATGCTGGCCTCTCTTCCTACAAAGCTGGCTGTCCTGTGATCCCCTCTCCAGCAGTATAGCAGTATCCCCAGGTACGTGGTGTGCCCAGAGTATGAGCAACATGCCTATGCCACCTTCTGCTCCTATCCTGCTGTATGGAGCAGCAGGGTGGCCAGCTGGCTGCTGCCAAGCAAAAATAGGGCTGCAGAGTTTGTGCCTTTCTTTAGGTGAGGACCAGTTAGGGTCACACTCCTGCCTGACCACCCATTTCCACAAAACTTATGGGAACTTAGCACCTCTGAAACCTTTGTCTTGACTAAATCTGATTAAATTGGTCCCCACAAAAAGCTGGGTGGAGGAGAGGACTGCTAGATGGGAAAAAGCCAATACAATGCGTGTTAGTAAAGCCCATTCCTTTAGGGACTGCGGGAGAGATTCCTTGGTTTGAAGCAGGTGTAGTAGTGGAGTAGTGTTGTCCTGTTGTGTGTTGGTGGATGGACTTTCTGCCCTAGGAAACAAGGCCTAGTTTGTGGCCTCTCCAGCTTGCTGAGTGTCCGCCGGAAGCCACAGAATCTCTGCTGGATTTCTGGCTCTGCAGACTGGCAGTGTCTGCCCCTATTTTTGCAGAATTATCTCTGCACTTTCCCAGAACAGGGTGGCTTGAGGCTTAATTCTCATCCCACCTCCCACTGGTACCCACATCCTCCTTGCTTCCCAGTAGTGTTCCTGGATGTTGGAAATTATCTGCTTTCTCTGAGTGTATCTGTAAAAGTCTGCTTTTATTAGAGCAATAATTAAGACTTACAAATAGAGTTAAACATGGGTGATTGACTTACTTAACATCATCTGCTTGTCCTTGCATGGCTGGACTGGACCCACTGCCCAGTGCCAGTGCAGTGAGGGTGGAAAGCTGGTAGGGCCCAACTCCTCCCATCCGTCTGTCCTTGGTGTTGTAGATACCAGCGTCCTCCTCCCGTGGACACACACTGAAGGCCCTCACTGGGATCAACTTGGGTGTTTAGGCATGGCCCCTCTTCTCTCTGTCCGTGCCCCTCTTCTGTGGCAAAGTCCATTTCTATGACAGGGTTCTGTTGCATTTAAATTTGCACAAAGCAGGTTTTATTATGAAATTCCCTATTGCAGGGAAAACTTATTTATTTATTCCTCGCGATCCTTGCAAGTTTTTTCCAGTCTCTGCCTGATTCCATGACCAGCCGGATGTTCCTTGTCAAGGACAGAGAATCCTGTCTGGATGTTCCTGTTTGCTTGCAGATAGCAAGTTCTGAGGGCACCAGCAGAGAGAGCCCTGCCACCGCGGCCGGTCCCCTCCTGTGGGACACAGGCACAGCAAGGGGATGTCACTGCTCCGGTGGGACTCCCAGGACTCTGCTGTTCCTGAGTGGCAGGCACTCAGCTTTATTTAGTGCTGTGGTCAGAGGGAGGGACTTGCTTCTGCCGTGGTCTGGGTGAAAGGCTGAGAACTGATCAGTATTACAATAAATCTCCGTTAGTGTATTTGAATGTCTCTCCGGTTGGCACGATGAAGCACAGCTGGCGCCCACGTGATGTAGATGTGAGAGCTCTTGCTTTCCTCTGTCTGGTGGCAAATTTAGGCTGTACCTGAAAGCTTTTTTTTTGTGGTAGAAATGATGGCTGATTTTTTTAAATGAAAATAGAGGGTTCTTGGATGCTGCTGCCTCGGTGGAATGCTGTTTATTTTTCAGGGTGTGCCCTGGTTGCAGCAAGATGCTGCTGCTTTTTTTTTTTTTTTTTTTGTGCCTTTCTTGTGGGGATGATTATTTTGGTTTCCAGAACACCCACGACATTTGCTCTTGTAGTCTTTTTCCTGGTCCTCTGTCCTGGTGACTGTGCCCTCTCCCAGCCTTGTGACTTGGTGTCTCTCTGTCTGTTACGGTATGGTCTGACCTGCAATAAAGCCCTGCCACACCTTAGGTTCTGCTCAGAGCACCCAAGGTACTGTCTTTCTCAAGATGGAATTAATAATTAATATAAAAAGCTTGGAAAAAAATTGAATTTTGTTACATAGTGTAATAACTGTTTGTAGATACTGTTCTGAGATGTAGGAATCTATTGGTGATATAAGAGGTTTTGTCTGTAAATAATCAGTTTAGAGTCCAAATGATTTTAATAAAGAGAATTCTTACACAATAATTCAATAAATTTTAATATACAACCTCTGTGTCATGCTTGTATTGCATGATGATGCAATTACCCAGAATGTATTTGCCTCTTTTTCTTCCTCAGTGGAAACTGTGTACTCGTAAGCACCAGGACCTGGAAGCTGTGCGAGGAGCAAGGCTTTTCCCTCCTCCCTAGGCTGTGTTTCTTCAAGATAACCTTGTGCCACATTCCACCTGCATCCCTCTGCAGTTTCCAGAGCTCAAATACCATCCCTGACCACGGGAGGAGGCAGCCTCCCTCCACAGACACTCGTGTTGGGCTGGCACTGGGGGCACATGGTGTGTGGCAGCTCTGGCTGTGGTCTCTCACTGTGGGTTAGGGTTGCTGAAGGTACACTGTTGTCACTGTTGGTCACTTGTCCACCAGTACGAGGCAGAAGCCAGTGTTCCTAATTTACCAAAATAACTTAAATGAATTTCACAGTTCTTCCCAGACAGAAAGCTGGCTCCTGGCCCATCTATCCTCTTTTCTTCCCTCCCCTTCCTTTACTAGCAGAGTTTTGTACAGAGTCTGCTTCTCCCCCTCTTTTAGTCCCTCCTCTCTGTACTGTGTGTTCTTGTTGCTCTTTAAGGGGTTGCAAACCCCTTGTCCCCCGCATGCTGCCCCACAGGGCTCAGCACCCAGCCTGGTGCAGCCTCTGCCCCCTCCCTTGGTATTTTTAGTGCAGGGAAGGCAGGTGAGAGCAGAGGGGCACAGGCAGGGGGAGAACCGCTCTGGGAGGCCCTGGCCTGGGTTTGGCAGCCTGGAGCTGCAGCAGAGCTACTGCAGGCAGGGTTAACCCTTTGCTGCGGGGCTGGGGCCCGGTCTCTGCAGCCTCAGCCAGGAAACCTGAGCTGTTCGAGCCCAGGGCCCCATCGAGGGGGAGGCCAGGCCATGCCCAGCTCCGGTGTGAGGCTGCAGCATGTGGCAGTGGGGGGGAAAAAAATGTGATTCTTACTGTGTGTGGCCTTTTTCTTCCCACTGTTGCATGGGGTTGCTGGGATGCTCGGGTCCCCCCAGGGCTGTGGGGAGGATGCTGCTGCGCTTGCTCTCCAGGAGAAAGGAACAGGGGAAGTGTGGGCTCTGTGGCCACCAGCACTGTGCTGTGATGGTGTTTGTATGCAGGCACAACTGGACAGGCTGAGGTGCCTCAGGTCTGGCAGTGTGGCACAGGGATTGGTCTGGGAACAGGGATGGCTGTGCTAGGCAGAAGATGGTGCCACAGGAGCAAGTCCTGCTGACACACTGCTGCGAGCAGGGGGAAGAGTCAGGCACCCCCATGGTTTCTGGGTCTGGGGAAGGCAGAGCAGAGGGGGAGGACTTCTCTGTTTCCATCTCAGTAGAGCTGTGAATTTCCCGCTATAAATAGTTGCTGTGGAGATTGTGAATCTACTGCAGGCTGACAGGCCTGCTGCCAGGGAGGCAGGGAGAGGCCAGCAGTAAAGTGAATCCAGCGCAGCTGTCTGAGGTCTCCTGCTCTCCCAAAGCCAAGGTTGTTCCCAGAAGTAGTGGTGTGATCTGATACCCTGCCCCACTCCTCACCACGTCCATCCAGCGATGCAGAAGTTTGATGGGCTCAAGGACACCCCTCCTGGGGCAGTGCAGACTAAAATCAGAGCAGGACCAGCTGGTATCTCACTTTGGGGAGCTCCAGAACGAGCCAGATGACAAAGGGAGTGGCGTTTCCTGCCCGTGCACTGCTGCATGGTGAGTCTGTGCTGGGCCTTGGGGCTCAGAGCCCTGCCAGGGCTGTCTGTGTGATGCGTGCTGTGACTTGCAGGGATGATGTGCTCAGCAAGGGCTTGTAGGTCAGTGGTGGTGCAGAAGCTGAGAGTGTGTATTGCTCTGATGAGTTCTACCACTCCAAAGGCCCAGGTGTCATAAGGCATGACTGGTGTCGGGCAGCTCTGTATGCTGTTCCATGCAGGTTGGGTGGAAGAGTCCAGGCCACATGTGAAGCATTGCTCCTTGTCCATGACTCTCACAAACCAGGCAGGAGCAGTTCTTGGGCTGAAGTTCTCTGGGCTAGTGCAGGCCTGCAGCAATTCAGTAGGTTCTGCACAAAGTAGTTGGAATGACAGAAGCAAAATAAGTTGTATTTAATGTAAAAGTGTCAAGAAATGAAGGATTAAAAAAACCAATTGTCTTTTATCACAAAGCTTAGAAAAGTGCATTTCACTTTGCTGTACCACGTTGCATAGCAACACACTTCATCTTTTGCCAGTGGCTCCATCCAGAGAGGGTGGATGGAGGTAAATCTCGCATGCCTAAGGATGGACTTGTCTTGCCTCTGCAGCAACAAGGCTACTAGGGCCCAGTGAACTGCCCAAAGGCTCCATCAGCCCTAGGGCTAGGACAAATCTTACACTTTGGGTCTGCCTCTGGGTTCCATTTTCTCACTGAAGTCTCCTATTGCCAGAACACTCTACCAAGGGAAGAAGCTGTTGAACTCCCATCTCCACACACTCATGAGTTTTCCTTTGGCAGGTGAATGGTAAGCCACATCATTAAACCTTTCTTGTTCTCAGCTCAACCCCTGCTGTCCTCATGATGGGAGTGAAGAAGGCTCAGGCAGATGCTGGTGGTGCAGGAGGAGTGTGTGAGGCTACTGATAAGCTTAGTCTGTGCACAAATAAGGAAACTTTGATTTCAGCTCTGTTTCATGGTAAGATGTCAGCGAGTATTTGCTGTAAGGAGTGGCCATGCAGACATGCAGCATCCTGGAGGTTTATACCTAAAAGAGACTGATTCTGAACACCGTAAATGCAAGGGTTAGAGGTGTAGAAGTGTGAAGAGGGGGAGACATTTTGAGCTCCTTTCAGACTTCGGTGCAGGCTTGGATGAACAGAGTAACACCAGCTCTGGCACTTCGGGTTTTCCCTGACAGGATGAAAGTCTTGAGCCCAGTCTGATCCTTAACTCAAACTGTGTTGGGAGCTCACTGGGTGCCCAAAGGCAAGCTGTGCCTCTGGCTGCTGCGCTGGGAGAGGAACATCAGCACATGGAAAGAAACTTCAATGTTTTAATGAAGTCACACCTCTGTCTCAGCACCTGGAAGATGTTACTGTTCCAGAACAACTCCCTGTCACCAGCACTGCCAGCCCTCTATAATAATTTCTGAAAATCCTCTGGTTCAGGTGAGTTCTTAGCTTTAGCTGTGTTTGGAGAATTTAAAGGTCAATATTTCTACCTCTGCTAATGGTCTATGGGCATTACTATCACCTGTCTTGAGCTCTCACAGTGTTTATTAGCCTGAAGCCTCAGCCTTACAGCAAGTGACATTTCCAAATTATGAAAGGCTGGGTTGGGAGTGCCTCAGCTATGGTGGATTAAATCTGTATTTCATTAGCAACAAGGGCTCTGGGCTGCAATTTCAGGTGACCAGTACTGAAGCCAGTCCTACGTCAGTGCTTCAGCACTGGTGGACAGCAGCTGGATCAGTCTGTCTGTGCTGTCTTGGTGTTTGTCAGTTTGTCTTGGGCTGCCATAGTAACAAACCCCAGGAGCAGCCCCTTGCCAGGATGTCCTGTGGCCTTGCTGGGATGTCACAGGACAGTCAGTGATAAACCCGTGCTCTTCCCCAGGGCTAGACTGTGGGCAGAGGAGCAGCACTGTAGTGTTTAGAATGCAAGTTCTGTTTCACACCCCTCTGGAGCAGGAGCCTTCTCCTGCCAGCCAAAGCCCGAATTCCCTCCTCAGTAAGGATGGGGATAGGCAGGGAGTGCTTTCCCTGGCTATGGGAGGGGATCCCACAGACCCCGCTAAGCCCCTGAAAATACACGCCAGGAAACCTGAGACTCCCACCTGGCCCTGGCCTGGGACCAGCCTGCCAGCTTTCCTCGTCTGAGCTCTTAAAATAATCCCTATCTCCCTGAAGTGCCAAAAGTGTTTATAACAGCCTGACTCCAGGAGCTGCTGAAGGGAATGGGAAGGAAAGGGGTGAGGGCACAGCAGAGGTACAGCCACCCTGCAGCTCTCCAGCTCTCTTGAAAGGAGTAAAGTGCTGAAGATCACACCACCTGTGTCCCATGACTAGGTGTACCACTGCCTCCATCCCCTCGTGCCAGGATCTGCCGTGCTGCAGTGCCATGGAGGAGCAGGTGCAGCAGGAGATGCCGTCAGCCCAGTGCACAGGTCAGTCCTTGGGCATGAGGCTCCAGAGATGAGATTGTGTCAGGCTCTTCCCAGGCTAGAGGAGGCCACTGGGACCTGTCAGGCTGTCCTCAGCTGCTCCTTCCACCTGAGAGCATTTAGAGATGTCACTAATATCTCTTGGTGATGGTCCCCACAGGAGGCCACCACGCCATGAAGGAGGGAGAGATTTTCAACACGCAATACCAGGTGCTGCACAAGCTGGGCTGCGGCACCTTTGCCACTGTCTGGCTGTGCCAGGACATGAGGTGAGGGTCCAAGTGCCATTCAAGGAGGTGGGAAGGGGTGGCTGATGTCCTGGGCATGGCTGGCCCCTCTTGAAGAAACAGCAGAGCACAGCCTGGGAGCACGCCGGTCATCCCTGAGCACAGGGAAAGCCTGGCAGCAAGATCAGTGGGGTGCAATGAGCAGAGCTGGTCCCCATAAATCAAAGAATGTGAATGAGGTGGGATCAGCCCTTGCTCTGCATTTTCTTTTCTTGTTTAGACCCTGCAGTATCCATGCTCTTTTTTCTCTCCAGTCCCTTGTTGGTCCCTGGGGCAGCTGTGCTGCCAGATGCCAGCAGGAGGGATGCCCATGGGCCTGGCGCACAGCAGATCGAGGCCAAGGCTGCCTGCAGAAGGGCAGCACCCTCCCTGGAGAGCCCAGGGCTGGCTGACTGAGAGAAAGGGAAGTGCTGCTGGTCAGGGCCACTGACATGCATTGGCTGACAGCTGTGGTTCATTTCCCAGGAGGAAGAAACAGGTAGCTGTGAAGGTTCTGAAAAGCAGGGAAGGCTTTGCTGAGACTGCCCAGGACGAGGTTGCTTTCCTCCGCTGTGTAAGTATATTCTGTGGGTCTGTGCTTTGCTCCAGCTGATGGCCACTGAGTTCAGGTTTGAGTAGCAGCCTCAACACGCCCTCTGCCTCCAGGTCTCAGTCCAAGGAGCTAGGTGGGGAATAGGAAAAAACCCAAAAGTTGGGGAATTCATAGAAATCACCCTGGCTCAGCACTGGCCTCTGAAACAGGCATCTTCTCCTTCCTCCATCATACTGGGACATGTCGGCTGGGTCCCACTTGCCCTGTCAGCCCATTTCTTTTAACTGAGACTGAAATCCAGGAAAAAGGAGGAATCTGCAGAATGATAAGGTGGATAATCAACAGAAAAAGGTGGTAATGGTCTTAAGCAGGAGATGGGAGCATGTCTGCTGTACCTGTGCCATTTACAGAGGAGCATCACTCAGGACATTGCTGTATCACAAGACTGATACTGAAGTAAAAGGAAATATCTGCAATAGAAAAAAATATGATGTACCAACCTAAATAGAATAAACATCTGAAGTCAGAAAGCTTCTTCTGGCCTCTGCTAATGGAGGTGGTAATTAGGTGCCTGTATCTGGGTCGTAGCAAGTTGCCTTTGAAGTTGGCTTGAACTGCTAGTTCTAGAAAGCTCATGGTTACAGTTCTTCAAGTTTGCTGAAATACAAAGTTACATCAGCTTCAGATGAGTAAAATCCATTAAATTCTACATTTTAAATTACTCTGTGGCCTTTCTCCAACAGGTTTGAGAAAGGTTTAGTTAACACCTGTAAATCTGTAGGCCCTATCTGAAGGGAGATGAGCCAGACGCAGTGATGCAAGAGGAAGTACCAAGTGGCATTAATTTAATGTAATCAGAGGGCTGCTTTTCTACACATCAGCAGAACCCTGTGTACAGACTGAGGCTTAGCTCTGATTTATTATTAATTCTGAGAGACACGCCTGCCCATTCAGCAGCATACAGCTGGTTCCCAGGGCTGTTCCCACCAGCACTGGGGGGTCAGTGCCTGCAGAGCTGCCAGGAGAGATGATCTGGCCTCTGCTTCCAGGGCTGCTCACTTCTGTTGTGCCAGAACAAACCTTCTGGCACTGGTGCAGGTGGATCTGGCATCTGCAAAATGAGCCAAGCCAAAACCCCACCAGTTGTGGCTGTGAAGAGACAAAAAACCAGTATGAATTGCTGTACCAGGATCAGTGTTCTGGGAGAGCAAGCCCCTGGTGCTCCTTGTCACGCAGGTGTGTGGTGCTGGGGGTGCTGTAGCACCTGTGCCTGGAGGTTCACTCAGCACAGCACCCTGGGCCAACAGCACATGTCTAGGTGGGTGTAAGCACAAGCTGAGCATAGGGTGCTGCTTCCACTGAATGCTCCCCTGGCCTGTTGCAGTTTCCAGCTGCAGATTTCTCAGGCCAAGGATGATCTTTGTGTGGGCAGGAATTCTCAGTGGATTTACCTTGAACCCTTGCAAGCCCCTGTGGGCTTCAGTACCTGCAGCCTCCTGTAACAAGAACTGTCCCCAGTTACCCATGTGCTGTGTGAAGAACAATCTCTGCTTTGTTTTTGACCTCCTACATGCTGGATTTGAAGACCCCTGGCTCTAGTACAAAAGATGCGTTCACCCCCTCCACCACCCTTCCGCATCCTATAGATCTCTGCAGTACTTACGCACAGCCGACCCTTTTCCAGCACAAAGAAGTGGCTTCTACCAGATGTGGAAGCTGCTCTCTACCCCGATAGGACAAGCAGCATTCAAGTGGCGAAAGACAGCCACAAGGTCTCTGCCTCTCTGCAACCCCTTGAGAGAAATTGCTGAAGGGCTGGTGTGAGGCAAAGGAAATGAACAGCCGTTGATGCTCGGAGCATGGAGCTGTCTTCTTGGGGGAATCCCCTTCCAGCACAAGCAGGAGCACTTTCTGGGTCTGCCTGGAGAGAATAAGCAGCAGGAAATGTGCTAGATACTGTCAGCAGGATTGGTGTGAGTTGTTTTGACACTGTGAGTGTGATGGTCCCACCTGGTCAAGAGCAAGAAACAAACAGAAACTCATTCATGGTTTTCCTGATGTTGTTTTCATGGGATTTGTCATGAAGTGCCAACTCCCAGAAGAGAAGGTCTGTCAGACAGGATAGAACAGGTGCAAGGTGTCCTTGTGCATATATATATCTCTAATTGCAGCTTTCTTGGAATCCTCCCCCTCAGGTGAGCTGCATGAAGAAGAAGGACCTGGCAGGAGAAAACATTGTCTGTTTGTTAGACGACTTCAGAATGATTGGAGAGAATGGTTTCCATATCCTTCTGTGGAGAGTGCTTTTCTAGGCCAGCAAAGCCGGGGTTTACCTTGGAGAGCCACAGGATAGTGTAAACCTGCGTGCTGTGCTGCCATGAGGAGGATGAGCAGGGCTGTAGCTGGACATGGGCACATGGAGGTGGCTGGAGGGGAGAGGCTGGATTAGGAGGTATTTGGTTGCTTTGGTGAAAGGCATAGGGCTGGTGGTAACACCTTTCCCTGTTAGTGAATCCCTGACTCTTTCCCATATGTGTGCCTGGTATTTGAGGCGCTGGGTCCTTCCCTCCGATGTCTCATGGGAAACTACACAGCCCAGGGACTGCCCTTGCCTTTTGTGAAAAAGTCTTTACAGCAGGTGAGAACTTAGCTGGAACTGGGCAAGGGCACCAAGGGGCTGTTGGCTGCGGGATGTGTCACAGTCTTCCTCCCAAGGGGAAAGGCATTACTTGGGTGTTACTGCCTATGCCTGCAGCCTCCTCAGGTTTGGGAACGAGTCAGGGCCACGAAGTGCCAATAGCCTGCAGATGTACACCAGGGAGTCAGGGCTGGCACTTCTGTTCCCATCATCTCAGTAATCATTGAGTTCTCCAGCAGTTATGCTGCTTGTAGGAGTAGCAGGGGACAAACAGCCTGCCATAGTTCTGCTACTTGTGGGCAAACCATCTCTGCCCTCCTGCTGCCCTGAGAAGTCCCCTCTGGCAGCAATGCCAGACTGCTGGCATTGCCCTTGGCATCCAGCCATGGGTAGCACTGTCTCCAGCAGCTTTCTGCATGGTACCACTGAAGGCTGCTCAAGGTCTCCCTCACATCTTTATAGGAATTTCTGATTTGCTGATTTGGTCAGCTGGTTCTCTTCCCATGTTGAGGTTTTCCTGTGCAGAGCCAACTTTTCCTTCATGCCCTATAAGGATGTGTTGTGCCAATTTAAAAGATGGTGAAAACTGAGTTTCTTAAGGGCTGGCTCTGCTTAAGGAATGGGGAACCTGAGTGAGGCCTCAGAATAGTTAAAATGTACTTTTTGCCTCTTTTGCTGAGATTTATCAGAAGTCTGCACACTTGCCAAGACGAAGATTTGCTACCCTCATTCCTGTGCCCTTTTAGGGACACTAAGAAAGAAAATTGCTTCCTCCTTCATCTTATTTTCTGTAATAGCCTCTCCTTTCTCTAAAGAAGCTCCACTAACACCTGAGTAAGTTACACAAAAATGTGGTGGCATTACCTCTGTGCTCCATTTCATACTCAGGCTTTTGCTTGATCCATTATCTGCTTTAATTGTAAAATCTCAGATCTGTTTTCCCCTTTCCGATCAGCACTGAGGCAGTATTTACTTCTGATTCATTCCAGTTTAGTTATTTAAATCTTTCCCCGGGTTTCACAGTTACCATTTAAGGCTGATATTTCCCTGGAGCTGGTGTTCATCCCAGAATAGAATTTGATAATACAGAGAATATTTACCAGTTCTTTATGACTGACCAGAGTGTTAAAAAACAAACCTAAATCTCCCCATAGCGTTTTCTCTGTTATTGATTTCTGATAGTGACTGCTCATCTTTGGTAGGTGTTGTTTATCTCTCCCCTGTGACAGGCCAGGCTCTCCCTGCTGCATCACAAGCTGATCTTTCCCTACATGGCTCTCCTGCAGGGCCCTGAAATCCTCTCTCTGCACTCACTCATGGTGTCTCCCCCCTCCTGTCTGGGTTATGCTGTGTCTTCTTCTTTCCTTGTATGATGGGACACCGTCCCATGCCATGTCACTGTTATTCAAATGGAAGTTGGGGGCTGGTTATAATCAGTGGGAAGGCACAGTGATCCCAGAACACAACAGCCATACACAGTTTTTTCAGGAGAAAGCTCAGCTTTGTAACTGTAATGCCTCCTCATAGCCCCATCCCCTTCCCACCTCCCTGGGCTTGCCCAGCTGTGCTGATACCTGTGGATTGTCACACTGCCTTTTGCTGTGTCTCACCCCAAGTAGCCCTTTCCTCACTGGGCTGTCCAGGCCTGCACTTGCTCCTGGGGCTCTGCTGCCATGTGGGGTGATGGAACCCCTTGTGCCTGCTCCCACAGGCCACCCCAACAGGAAACCATTTATTGCCAATTGTTACCATCAGTGCCCAGAATGTCCCTGACTTGCACTCCCACTGTGCCTGGCAGCTCTGGCAGCTGCTGGAGCAAGGGAGGTGCTGGGGACCCTCTCAGAGCTGGTGTGACAGTGCTGCCTCATTGCCCAGGTGCTGGCAGGGCTGCACTTCCTGCACAAGTGCTGCCGCATCATCCACACAGACATCAAACCAGAGAACATCCTGCTGTATGGATGCAGCAAAAGGCTCCAAAGGCTTCTCACGGATACACTCCACTGCGACCAGGGAACAGAAGTGAGGCTAAAGGGAGCAGGTGAGCACTCTAGGGCTTTTTTAACAAGAAAATGGACTTAGCTGTTTATTGGCAGGAAGGAAATGAGAGGCAGGAGGTACAGATACCTTAGGAAAGGTTCACATCTCCTGCAACAGCCAGTACAAAACATTACAGCCAGTATAAAACATTACAGCCAGCTTATGCTGCTGAAAGGCCTTTCCTTTCTCTGCTTAACACTAACACCAGGCTGGGCTTGAGGCATCTACAGAAATGTGGTCCTGCAGGTGGGTTTGTATGAAGAGCAACTACAAGTCACAGATATCTGTTAACAGCCCCACCATGACCTCGGAGCTCACTCTCAAGGCTTCAGATATAGGACAGTTCCCCAAGTCTGGTGTTTTCAGCTACTGAAAGGTTTACATACAAAATGGCTTGATCAGAAAGCTGTACGACACTCTTGCTCTTTATTTCCCTCATTTCTGAGGTTTGTGGGAGACTTGTATGTGCTGCTAATCTTCAAGGCCTTTTGAGACATAATTTATTTGCAGAGAATGGTGTGAATATTGAATAAGATGTAGGGCTGGAGAGTTTCTCGAGAGGTTAGCTCGTCTCCCAGCAATGAGACCTTTCATAATATCCTTGCACTGTCTTCTCCTGTGAGCATTTCTCCCATGACAGTGCTGTTTTGTCTCTCAAACTCTGGGGCAATCAATGAATGCTAAATTAGTGACCGAATCTTTTGCTCAGAGCAGAAAAGCACAATATTAAGCATAGGGTGACAGCTCACTGTAAAGCACTAAACCAGGAATTACCCTTTTCTGGGATCATATAAAAGTGTAACCTTCACGTTGCTTGCCAAGGAGGCTATGTCCAAGGTCTGTGACTGCTGGGGTTGCTGAAGGCTGAGCAATTACAGATGTTTTGGTTCTGACTGGTGCTCTCCTCTGGGCCCACAGTAATTTAACTTTGGAGCTAGAGGAACCCTGCAGCAGGACAAGAGCATGTGGTCACATTGTTCCACTCTGAGCTACTATTGTCCCAGACATTCTCTTAGGTTTTTACTGGATACCAGGTCCTCTTTTGTGTTCCCTCAAAAAACAGAGGTGGCCTTTGATTTATGATAAAAAGTATTTAGGACCTTTTAGGCTGAGAAACTTCAAAGGAAGGCAGACATGCCTCTCCTGTGGTAGGTGGTGTGTACCTGCTGGTTCAGAAAGACCTGATTTCTCTTTATCCTTTCCATCTAGGAGGTGATCTTGGTAATCAATTGGAAGAACCTGATTTAATGAGCATAGGAGTGAAAATTGCAGATCTAGGAAGCGCGTGCTGGACAGTGAGTCTGTTCCAAGTCCCAAACCCATGACGATGTGGGATGCTGTGTGCTTCTTTCCATCCCACACCGTGTGTCTGTCCCTTTACAGCTGAACAGCTATTTCAGAGATGCTGATATGGGGGGGGTGTTATGTTCTGCACTCTCAGCTCCGAGCTGCACACTGTCTTCCTGAGATGCTGTCAACTTTGGACGCTTCTCCAGCTCGCAGTTAGTCCCTACAATCAGAAATTTAAAACTATGTTCAGTGTGAAATGGTGGAAGGTAGATTTCCCCCTGGTGTCAGTGGGGCCAGGAACGTGCTGGCCATGCCCTGCGCAGAGCTGAGAACACTCATTCAGTTGTGTCCCCAGTGTCCCCTCGCTGCATGAGAAGCTTGTGACCACCAGCATTGCTGTGACTGGTTTAGGGACACCAGCCACAGGGAGTTTGTTTTTGTTTTAGTACAAGCCTTTTTCCAAGGAGATACAGACCCAGCCATACCGTGCCCTGGAAGTGCTTCTTGGATTAGACTACAGCACTCCTGTGGATATCTGGAGCACGGCCTGTCTGGTAGGACTGGGGAAAACGCTGTGCCTGTAGGGGAGGTGACAGACATTACGTGGCCAGGGCAGCATGTCCTTAGCATCTACCTATCCATGTAAAGAAAGCTGCCTTGCTGAGAAGGCAAGAGGGGCTGTTAGCACTCATTCACTTTAGGGCAAAAGTCTGCAGCTGGTAAAACCCACTCCTAATTAGTTTAAGATCTAAAGCAATTCACACTCCATGTAGGTTAGCTCATAGGATTGCCTGAAATCAGGCACATGCTGCTTTTCATCCTGATGGAGCTCAAGGTGCTGTTTCACTGTTGTACAGATCAAGCCAGTGTGAGTATTTATGCATTTTAGGATGAGTTTTGTGTGATAGAGAGGGAAATTGGTACTATCAGTTAGTGGGGAAGGAAAACTCCAAGACAATTAGTGAATTAACATTGCTACTCCATTTCTAGGCATTTGAAATGGCAACTGGGGAGTGTCTATTTGATCCTCAACCTGGGAAATACTTCTCTAGAGATGATGGTAAGACTCCGTGAGTTTTATTCATTTCACTGACAGAAGTACCACAGTCTGTATCTAAATTTGTCTTCCCTCCCTCCATCTAGATCATGTTGCTCGCATTATTGAACTCCTGGGAAGAATTCCTCCTCAAATTGTTTTCTCATGGAACAAGTCAACAAAATTTTTCAGCAGGCCAGGTAAGAACTGGCATAAGGAAGTTTATTTTAAAGATCACAGTGGATCTCTGACACACTTCTACTCAGCTCATGCTGAACTCAAGGAAAGTTACTCACATAATGCAGGCTAAAAGCAGGGATGGAACACAAATGGAAATTTGACAAAGAGCAGTAACATTCCCTGCCCATCTTTGCAATCCATAAACATTCCAGGGATGAATGCAAAATCCTAAAAAATGGTCACAGCAAACACCCAACAGGGAAAGCATTTCCATTCTTTCTCCTTTGGATTTGGAGAGAATGGAAGTACAGATAGGAAACAGCTCCATGCCAGGAAGGCTGAAGAGTCTGTAACAGGCTGGATTTCACCCCATTCACTGGCAGAGAACAATGATGACCAGGAATGGGACACTCATATCCTTCCAATGTGGCTGCTATATTTAGTCTTCTGTCCCAACTGTAACATCTCTTCTGTTTTATTCTCTCCAGTTCCTTTCCCTTTGACCCATGAATCTTGAAACCCCTGTCTTTGACCACAAGGCACCATGACTTCACCCTTCTACAATTTGGCCCATCATCCTTTTCTGTTTTTATGTTCACCAGCCTATCCACAGCTCATTCAGTGCTTAGTGCTAGTCCCATGCTGGAACTCAACAAGCACCTCCCTGCACATCCACACACTTTTCTCACACTTACGTCTTCTACGGTGTTTAAAAGAAATGAGTCAAAATTAGTTCTACATTCACTCACCCTGTGAGCCAACCTGGCCTGACCACACATGCCTAACTTGAATCACTGCATTTACACCATGCACTCCCCAGGAGGAGGGTTGCTTCTCACTCAGTCATACACTCTGCTGGGCCCCACAGAGCTGGCTGGCACAAGACTAATTCAACAAGAGTGTCTTGTAAACTCTGACACTGAAATAGCATGATGCATCCGGGTGCCTGTGGGCAGGCGCAGGGTACAAGCAGCAATGGCTCTGGCATGGTTATTCTGGGAACACTTTGCACACTCTTGGCACGTTCTCAGCTAAGAAAAGTACTCAGGAACAGGAAGACTCCAAACACTAGCTTGGAAAGGTGGTTCCTGAGAAACACCCGACAGCCAAACCTGCAAGGGGCAGCGCAGGTGCAGCCCACAGAGATAATTCCAAGGCGAAGGCAGGGATCTTTCAGGATGCTTTGGGTTAATTCTGAGGCGAGGCGAGGCGCGGCGCGGCAGCCTCAGCCGCGCAGGTGTGACTGAGGCGCTGTGCCCACGCTGTCTCTACCAGGCGCGCTCCTGCGGCTCTCCCGGCTCTCCCCCCGTAGCCTCCCCGGCATCCTGGCGGACCGGCACGGCTGGACACCGCGGGAGGCGGCCGCCTTCGCCGCCTTCCTGCTGCCCGCGCTGCACTACGCGCCCGAGCGCCGCGCCAGCGCCGCGCAGAGCCTGCGGCACGCCTGGATCGCCGCACCGTGACCGGACGCGGCTCTCCCCGCCCCGCAGCTCCGCGGGACCAGCCGCAGCGGCCGCACCGCCCTCCCGCGGGGGTGGCGGGGCCGGACCGGCTGCCACGGGGGGGGAGCGGCTGCCCGCCCGCAACTCCCGGAGCGCCGCCTCTGCCGAGCGACCCGGCGCGGGCTGGCGGCTGCGCAGCCCCCGGCGCGATCCCGCGGCTCCCTCCGCGCCCGGGCTCCGCTCCCTTCCTCCCGCGTCTCTGCAGTGCTGCGGGCCGCACGCATCGCTCGCTGCGAGCGGACGCGAACTGGGCGGAGCCCCTCGGCCGAGCGCGGGCACCGAGCGCCGCGGGGCCCCTCCTGCCCGGCTCGGCCGCCCCTCCTACCGCGGAGGAGCCCTCCCTCCGCCCCACTGCCCCGCGGCCTTTGTTCGGGGCTCCAGGGACGGGGACCGGCCAGCTGTGGGTGCGCTGGCCCCGCCGGCCCGGCCGGAGGAGGGGCGGTCTCAGCCCCGGGCGGCCCCGCCGGGACTCCGCGACGGGACCCCCCCCCCAGCCCCCCTCCCCCTCGGCCCCGCGCGCGCGGACGTGCCGCGCGGACGTGCCGCGCGGCAGGCCCTGCGCGCGAGTCGCCGCGCATGCGCCCTGCGCCCCCCTCCGCCCAGGTTCCCGGCCGCCCCCCGCACCGCCCCTTCGTTCTGCCACGTGTCCCGACGCGGGAGTCGCCCCGCGCCGAGCGATCGCGCCCCGCCGGCCCCGCCCCTCGGCACGTAGCGCGGCTCGCCCGGCGGGCGCTACCGCAGCCCGCCCGCCCCGCACCGCGTCGATGCTGCCGGCGGCCGCCCCCCTCCGCCCCGCGCCGAGTGGCAGCGCCGCGCACCAATGGGACGCCGCGACCGTGGGGCGCGCGGCGGGGCGGGCGGGTGGAGCCCAATGCGGCCGCAGCAAGGGCGGGGCAGCGAGGAGAGCTCGCCAATGGCGAAGGGGGGTGGGCGGGGCGGTGGCGGCGGCGGGCGCCCCGGCGGGGCGGGACGCGGCGCCGTGACAGCCAACGGGAAGCGGGGTGGGCGTGCCCGGGGCGCCCCTGGCGCCGGCGCCGGGAATCCCCGTGCGCCTAGTGCCGTTTCCGCCCGGCCCGGGGAGAAGCCGCCGCCGCTGCCGGGGGAGGGGCCGCCGCTGCCGCGGCCGAGCGCTCGCTCTCGCCGGCTGCCCGGGACACGCCGTGGCGCCGAGCCGGGCCTGGTGCCGCGTAGGGGCCCGGGGAACGGGCCGGCCAGGTAGGCGCGGGCGGGCGGGAACCGGCCGTACCCGGCGGCGGGAGGGAACGCTGGGGCGGGCGGCTGGGCGGGCGGCCGCGGGGTCTCCTGGCGCGGCTCGCGGCCTGACGCTCTGCTCTGCGCTGCCTTGGCAGCCCGGTCGGCAGCGCCCCGCCGTGCCCCCGGAGGCCCGGCTCGAGCTGACCCGGTCCGGCTCGGTGTGCGGACGTCATGGCGGGCCCGGCGGTGCGCGGGCTCGGGACGTTGGTGGCCGGTGCAGTGCCGGGGCTGGGGCTGGGGCTGGAGCGGCGCTTTGTCGGTGAAGGCGAGCGCCGGGGAAGCCCCGCTGCAGCCCGGCCTTCTCCGCGCTCCCGTGTCCCCGCATTGTCCCGAGGGGCCGCGGGGGTCGTTGTCCGGCTCGGGGCAGCCTCCGGGCCCCGTCTGCCTGCCCCGAACCGCCAGCCTCTCCAGGCCTCGGGGGAGGCGGTGTTTGACCTGCATTTTCTGCTTTCTCATGGTGCCCGTGCGGCGCCTTCCTCCGTAACCCCCCGCTCCCGGCGCCGGCGGCTGCAGCGCGGATCCTCCCGCATTTCCTCGCCCGCCACCGCCGCCACAGGGGGGGTTCCCCGCCGCCCTACCCGCGCCCCGGCCCCGCTTCGACTCCCGACGGCATTGGCAAGGTCACTGTCGCCCGGCAGATCGTCCTTGGGTGCCGGTGACCGGAGTTCACCGCCGGGCCGAGTGGGGAAGCGGCGCCGGGCAGTGTCTCGCCGTCTCAGGGGGAGGGAGCGAGGCGAGGCCGCGTGTGGCCCTCTGGAAGCGGGGAAATGGGTGAGGCAGTGAAAGGGGGTTCGCAGGCCCTTCCCGGCCGTGTCCTCGTGTTCCTCTGACACCAGCTGAGATCCTGGGTGTGCTGTTGGGGGGGAAGAGGGTGTTCTGCGGGGCTGGAGAGGTCACGGGGTGCTGCAGAGCTCCTGTGGCTGCTGCGGGCTCGGGCCATGATGTAATGAGAGCGTTGGGGGCGAATCCCTCTCCTTGGGTGAGAGAAGAACTTGATGTTGGTGTCTGATGGTGTGCTAATACATTATGGATTTCAGGCAGTTGCCCCCACCATGGCTGGGTGTTGCTGCCAGAATCTAAATCCAAAAAAGGAATTTCTTATTTTTTCAACAATCAGAGATTCCTCTTTTCACTTGTATAGGAAATACTAGGATTTCTTTTTTTCTGCTTCTTGTGGTTGACCCAGGAAGTCATCTTGTTGCCAGCCTTCTGGGTTTTTTTTTTTTGCTGTAGAGGTGCAGGGAGGAGGGTGTTGCTGTGCTCTGGATCCTGTGGGTAAGCGTTGAAGGCAGTGACAGCAGCTGCTGTTGGCTCTGGAGCTCTGGTTGCTATGAGAGAAGCTTCACTAGACTTGGCTGCTATCTCCAGGGAAGGACAGCAGAGCAGCCTCCATTAGTGTGGTGGTGGAGGGATGGCTGGCTCACGTTCAGCAAAGGGCTTTACTTTTTGGGCCGTTTCCACAGGCCTAAAGAAGGAATAGGGGTGTGTTTTGGTCCTGTGGGACAAAAATGTCCAAGGTGGGTTTCATTGCTGTTCTTGAGTTAATGGAATTGCATTGAAGTGTGGGTTGGAAACCCTGAGTTACCCTTTCCACATATTTTGGTCTGTGTGAAAAGTAGGGCAGTGAGAATTGATATGATCTTCCTGTGAAGTGAAGGCTGCAGTTGTGTCTCTTTTGAACTCCAGTCTCCTTCCCAGCCAGTAACAGAGCCAGATGCTTTTCTTATTGTTTGTATGTCTCCTTCCTCCCCTTCCAGCGCCTGGGCCCCACTTGCCTTATTGACTGGAATTTCTGCTGTGTGCAGTGGGTGTGTGCAGCAGACACCAGCCTGCTAGTGCTGAGGAGGGATTTTCCATTCACAGACCAGGGAACTGTCAAAATAAAGGCCCAACTCAACTTTGGGACTGGAAACAGAAAGTGGGGAGAGGAGTTTCCCTCTGCTGCAGAGTACAGTTTATTCTCTGAGCTTCTTATGTGCTTGTATGTCAAAATGTATAGGAAATGTTGCTCTGCTGTGGAATAGGGAGGTGAAACTCCTGTGAATAATGGGAAAGATTCCTCCCTTTCGGTTGACTCAAATGCTTGAAGGAACAGTTTGCAGGAGGCCATTTTTGACGTGACTCTGTATTGTGGAATCTGCCAGCTCCCATCCACACTCTGTCTGCCTGACTGCAATAGCTTCCTTTTTTTTTTTTTTTTTTTCCAGGAAGAATGAGTGCCTTTCTTATCTGCTTAACTAACCATTTGGCACTGGCCGCTGTCTGTATGATATTGTGCTGTCGAGTTGGAGCTATCAGCATATTCCAGTGCAATTGTTAGAGATGAAACTGTTAGCTGAGGTATGCAGCATGGGAATACATTAGCATTAGAAAACACTACCATCTTTGTAAACTAACACCTATCATGGGGAGCCCCTTGCCCTGGCCTGAGTTACCCAACTCAGAATTACTATGAGCTCAAAGCAAAAAATTCCAGGACCAGAATAATGTGAAAGAGATTAAAATATGCCCTTAAATCCGCTTGACTGGCAGCAATCATGTGGTAGATGCCAAACACTGAGTAGCTTTTATATTTGAGGATCTGTAGCACCCAAATTGCCTCACAAGGTGGGGTGAGCAACTTTTAACCCCCCTAAAACACATCGGTCTCTGGGCCTGGAGGTGTCATCTGCTGCCTATCTTGGAGTGACACCAGTACTGAACTCTGGATTTTGTGAGCATGAAACCTGCTCCTTGGTTTGATGAAATACAGAAAGTGGTCTTCATGGTCCCTTAGTCTTTGTTTACAGTCTCTCTGTAGGCTGTTTACAGTCTCTGTGTAGGTTATAATGGGAAATTGGTCCATTGCCTCACATTCTGCTGGATAACTGGCACCGCTTTGACAAGGCCCTGGCTCTTCGTTTTACTGTCATATCCCAAGTGACCTGAAAGTAATATTCCTTAGATGATACTGTCTGAGATTTCCCCACTGCAAGGTGGGGTGATGTCCATTTAAGTCACTTTTTAGAAAGATCCTCAGTTACAGCAAGATTTTATTTTAAAACTAATAGGTCAAAGATGAAAAAACACAGGAAAAGATGGCATTGAACTGGAATCTCAGAACATGCAAAAGTTATGCTCTTTTTTTCTGGGAGGAGAAAACCCAACCAGCAATCAGTGATTTAAATTTTCCGAATGTTCCTTGAAGTAAAAAAAAAAAAAAAAAAAAAAAAAAAAAATTTCAAACTTCTAGGTGCAAAGTGTGCAAGGGAGAGCTAAATGTGTGATGTCCCAGCCATGTAATTTATTCGTCTGTCCAGTCTATGCTTTCTCTCATTTTGGATGATCAGACTTTTACAAACTTGTGTTGAATGATGTGATGAGATAAAAATGTTTCTTCTATTCTGGCAATACTAAAACAAACATAATGACTGTTCAGAGGTTTGAAAATTCAAAAATCATTGTTCTCATGACATTATTACTGTATTACAAAAGCACATTTGTGTTTTTACTCTGGTGCTGTTTGTGTGTGTAACTCTGAAATTTTGCCAATGAAATGCTGTGTTGTGTGCAGTGTATGAGAAAGACTGCAATAGGCAAAGTGTTCTTTATGTGTACAAGATGTAGTAGCAGTGCTTGAGTTGAAAGTGTTAAACGTGCATAAATGTATAGCATGTGAGTTAAGTCTCAGTTGCCCCTATGAAACTTAAGCTGCTATTTGATTTTAAAATAAAGATTTTGTTGTGTTTTACTTGTCTATTTAGTTTTTTTTCCCCTCTTCCAAATTAAAAGAAAAATAGCTATGGATATTACAGCTGTTACAGATACTACAGCCAGTCTTTGGCTCCCATGACCGACTTGTGGCAAGAGTTAGCGCACAGTAAGTTTGCACTTGCATTGTTAGGGACGGGTTTGTATAAATCTGGCTTAACCTAAACCTTTTGCTTATTTTCATCATGGAAAAAGGCACCAGACCATAATGCAGCAACAGTTTAGCATTTTGAAACCGTGTGAGCTGAGATTTTTTTTCCACTTTTTCCTTTTAATTCCTTATTGAAGTTGCTGGGGGGTTCTTGGTTGGGTTTTTTTTTTTTTCCACAGGATTTGCTATTTTGGTGGCAATTTTCCAGTATTCCTGTAGCAAATCAGCCGAGCTGTGGCCCCTGTCCCTGCTGAGCAGGGAGAATGTGCAGTGCTCCAGGCCTCCCCGCTGAGCTCACGCAGGGGTGGGACTTGCTAAGCTGCTGAAATCGCAGCTAATGCCCACTGAGCATGCTGCGAAACAGTTTTTCAACTGCTGCTAGTTTAAATTTTTTTTCTTCTATAATTAGCAAAGATGCTCTTTGTCTTGAAGGATGATCTACAGGACAAGTCAGGAGGTTCTGGTTCATCATCCCCCTCTCCCCCAGTGATGAAGTAGTATTTTCCTGTAACAAAAATAGCTAAAGGGATTTTTCCCTCACTTCAACCGATGAGTCTGAACTTGAAAAGCTGTGGCCCAAAAAAAGAAATCTTCAGTGAATAATAGCCCTAATGCTAGTTTTTCTTGCCACAAATCCTATAGGAGCATCAATATGGTTGTTTAAATTGTAAATCTGCATCATTCTGATCCTTAAATGTAATTTAAATGTTGAAACACATAGAACAAACAAACTATATTTTAAATAATATATTTGAGAAAGAAAATCTTTCTTGTGAGTTTTATTTTCCTCCTGCCAAACACACACAAACCCCAATTATTTTAATGAGCAGTATGGGAAATATTCAGCAAAGTGTACTGATGTGTTCAGACTCAAAGGTGGAAAAATGTGGGAGGATTTGTCAGCAGTTTGAGTGGCAAGCTTTTAGTGAGCGGGAGAAGTAATTTCTTTTGTGGTCAGGAATCTAATAGTCCCACATTCACCAAACACGAAGAAAAAAGGGGGAATGAAGAGAGAGGAACATAGAAGAGTGGCATTGAGAAATGGTCAGGAATTTGGCTTTTAGAGTGAAGTTCAGGAATGATCTGTTGTTTATGCTAAAGTGTAATCCTTATAAACTTGATAACGTAGACAGGTCTTGCATTCCTCCCTGAGGGTCACAGAAGGGCTAAGTTTAGCAAAGGGGAGGTATCCCAAACACTCAGATCTATCTAGTTTTCAAGGCAGCAAACTTTTCTGTTTTCATCCTGTTCTAAACAAACCTAGTTTTTTGGTGGGTTTTGTTTTTTTTTTCACTTACAAGCAGCCTTTTGAGGCTGAATGTGAGTTAGCTTTAAAACCAAAATGCCCTAAAATATTTTGAAGTAATTTCATAGTAGAAAGGTCACGGTGCTTTTGATGTGTTCATATTTAGAGCATGATTACAATTGCAATCATACACATTGACAAGAAGATATTGTCTGGATTTGGTAGCTGCTCATTTAGTGACTCAGGCCTATTCCTGTTGTCCTCACAGAACTCATACCAGGGTTTTCTTCTCCAGCCTTGTTGATTTACAGGACAAAATGTTTTCAGTGACCGTGCCAGCAACCCAGAAAACAGTTTGAAGTTCTGATACTGAGAAGAATCCTCTTGACTTTAAAGCAAGCAGTTTGAAATGCAAGTTGTTGATAGGAAAGGCATGTGAGACCCTGTCACCAAACTTTTCAACAGAACATGCCTGCTGCTACTGATTCAGTAAAGGAAAAAAAAGTCAGGATGCAGCTTGGAGTTTTAGTTCGTTGGCATCAGATAATGTGGTCTCTTGGTTTTGCATGACTTTGAATCATGAAAATAAGAGGCAGAGAATTTCTGAGGATTATGTTGATGGTCATATTTGGGTAAGGAAGCCCACGTAAGACAGTGTTGGTCAGTCTGTAGGACAGAAAGTCTCTTCTTGCTTTTGGGAGCAGAGTATGGGAGCTGCAGAGGTGATAGCTGGTGGAAGGAGAGGACCAGGAAGACTGAAACTTCTCATCACAGCTCCAGGTAGTGCAGAGAATGGGAATAGGGGCATATTTTTCAGTGTGGTTGTGTTTCCCAACCCTGCCCAAATTGCATCTTTCTGGGAATGCTTTAAGTCAGTCTTTAGGACTGGAACCCCTGCAGGATGTTGGTGTGGAAACTGCTGCCAAGGAGCAGTTCTTAAATGTTTTTATGGGAGAGAGTGAGGAGGTGAGAACATATCCTTGCTTGTAGGCAGGAAGGAATACACTGGGAAAAGTTTGAGAACCAGTGATTTGGGAAGCTGAAGTGCCCTGGGGGTTCAGCATGGAGCCCTTAAAATGGCATGTCTCAACCTGAGCTACACTATCAATTTATAGATACTTGGAAGAGTACACAAGCCTTTTGCATTTGTGTGGCCTTTAACTAAAGACACTAAAACATTATTTGCTGTGTTTCAGTGGTGTTGAATTGGAATAACTTACAATCACGCTACAAGAATGCTTTCAGTAATGTGGCTGTAGATTAACTTTTGCTGCAGCAAAGATCTGGAAGCTTCCTGTATAACTACAGCTAAAGTGAACCTTTGAAGAAAAGATGACTGCTTGATGGAGTTAAGTAGACTGTGCTTGACTGTAGAGGAGACTGGCTTGCTGGTTCAAAGTTCTCTTGCAGTTTTATGAACTTCAAGGATGCTGGGGTTCAAGATGGCCTGGAAGTTAAGAGGGAACAAGGATACTGTAGTGTGAAAGTCAGGTTCTGAGGTTGTCACAGACGCGCTTTGCTGTGCAGTTCTTCTAATTTCCACCTCAGGGTTTGCTTGTATATGGAAATTTGTGTGTTAAACTGGAATGGGTGTTTGTTACTCACTGTATATACATTGTACAGCTTTGTGCAGGTTTTTGGTGCATAACAGTGTTCCATGGCAGTTCAGGCTGACAGCCCTGTTCTTCCCAGTGTCAGTTTTGCCTCTGTTCTGGCCCATGCCTGCCCCAGTAGTGCACTATTCAGGAAGGCTACCATTCAGAAAACAAGTGCATTTCATTTTTGAAAGGAAGAGTTTTCTGCTGGCTTCTGCCTGAACTGCTTGACTGTGGGGTCAGGTTAGCACCAGTGCAGGGAGGGATGGGGAGGCTGCACTGAAGCTGTGCCAGCTGAAGTCAGCTTGAAACTATTGCAGAACTGCACCCTGCGAGCGAGGTTACTCCGGGTGAAGTTACACGAGACAGCTGAGCATATCCAACTGCTCTGCTGCTGAATGGGGGAAGTTTTGTTCCCCCTTGCTCTCTCACCCAACGGGGAGTTCTGCCTTTTCTGTTTGCCAGCTCTGGTTCCTGCTGGATTCCTTTTCTGAACTGCTTCAGCTTGCTAACCCAGCAGAAAGCTGTGTTGGGGTTATTTTATGTTTTGGGTTTTGCTGGATTATTTTTTTGCCAAGATAGTGAACTGAATTGGCTCACTGAGAGATTTGTCAGGCATCCAGAGCCCATACAAAATAAATAGGGGAGAGCATATGGGTGGAAGTGCAGAGGATGTGGTGGGGACCGGAGAAGGGGAACAGGGTCTCCGCCTTTCGATGCCACACCCAGCGCAGCCAGCTCAGGCTGTCCCCTGTAACTTCACACTCCTCTGAAAGGAGAGTGAGCCACCATCCACTGCATGCTGACAAATCTGCGCCATTCCGTGAGTTTGTGCCCTTGATCAGTGTGTATGGAGTGCTTTCTTTAGACAAGCCCTTAGTTCCCTGCTTGAAAATTGGTGGTGTAGTCTTGCCTTCATCTGCTCTTGTTTGTTTGAGAAGCAGTCAGATGTGAGTTTTAATGTAGGCTTGATCTCTGATGGTGGAGAAGTGTTACAGCCTAAGCTTGGTTCTTAACTGTTTCAAAATAGTAAATTCTTGTAAGTACACTTCTGCAGAAAGTCAGTACAGCTGAAAGCTGGAGTGATGGCTAGTTTGGGAAGATGGCAAAAAGTTAATTAGTATAAAAGTGTTACTAATCTGTGTAAGTAAATGCACCACACAATGTTTCTTATCCTTTTTTTTTTTTTAACCTAGCAATTGGAAAGTCTCTGTTTTGTATTTACTTGCCAGTTGTTAATGGATAGTGAAATTCTTCAAGGTGTGCAGAAAATTACAAATTACTGAAGATACACTGTCAAATGTATAAAAAAAAGATCATGGCATGAATTCCGTATAACTTCACTGAAAATATATATAGTATGAGTGGAACAACACAAAAATGTAATTCAGCCAAGGCCAGTTGCAGCAGAAACTTCAATCCTATTTCTTTAATATGGAAAACTTGGTTAGCAAATTTGAAATAAAGCAATTGTGTGTGCACTGCAGATCCTGTTGTGTGCTGTTCTGTCTGCTCACTGTGAGCTGAGGCTTTGTTTCGTACCTAGTGAGCCTACCTGGTCTAATAGAACTTGAGGCAGCATTTTGGCTATTTGTGTTTGAATAAAGGTATTTAAATGTTAGCATGTCATGACATCTCCAAACGCGTATTGCTGTGCAAAAAAAATTCATGATGGGTGTGAGCAGTATGTCTCATAAGCAAGAAATCTCATCTGTTGCAAGGGTAGTCTTTTATTTAATGAAAACCTTTGCAAATAGCCCTAAATCAATCATTTTGCCATAAGGGAACTAAGCAGAGTGTATGTGCTGTGTTATCTTTACAGCTGACAGCGGTTGTTCTGACTTTGCAGAGTGGCAGCTGAATGCCTAGGTGAGCACTGGGGTGATGTGTACAGAGAGTTCTGGAGACTCCATCTGAACGTTTGTGTCTGCTCCCTGCCCGTGCCCCAGGATAAGGATTCAGGGTTGGAACACATCGTTCATCTGTGGCAGTGGCTGGGCAGGAGGAGGAAAGTTTTACTAAGACGTTGCGTTTTGGGGTATGCCATCCCAAATCTGTCTCTTTAGATACGTGACTTAGCAGTAGGAAGACCTCTGCTGAGGTTAAAGCTGTGACTTGTGAGATACACAAAGGAAATACCTTAACGCTGCCCTGCAGTGGTCCTTTTTGGAGGGGCTGTTTCTTGCCTGCTCTGCTTGAGGTGGGAGGCACTTGGATGCCCAACTCCCAGGCTGTTGTCGTTCTTTTCACACCTATGGAAATCACCATTAGCACTGCTAAAAGAGTGGTGCTTGCTGCCTTTCCAGCTTAGCTCCTGAAACACTTGGAGCATGGTGTGGGTTGGTCAAAGTCAAGAAGCTGAGCACAGGATTGTTTGCATCTGACAACACAGGTTTGATCTCGGTGGATTCTCTTTGGCCACTGCAGGTTCAAAGTATCCTTTATGACATGTTCAGGTACAGAATTTGTAAGAAGATGAAAAACTCACAAACTGGGAAAAGACTTCACCCACAAGCTGCCAGGGAGCAACATAAGAGTTGAAATTGATGTGTCACAGTTCCTGTTTCCTGCTCCTGCATTTCTAAGTCTTACATATGCAGACAGCAGTAATAAATTAATAAAGAATAAAGCACTAGCATGTTCTAAAAGTGAGACTGTGCATTGAAACCTGCAGTCATTAGTTAAGCCTCTCTTGGGTGCAGCTTGGAACTGTCAGCCTGAAACTGGTCAGCAGAAATTTGTTGAATCACACATGGAAAGAGGATCTCAGGGAGAATGAAATGGGATGTCCAAATGCTGATGTAAGTTCTATGGTTTTTGCAGAACAGTATGAAAGTGTAACCAGGACCATCTTAGTGAAATCCTTTGCTTGAAAAGTAGTTTGTTTTGGTTTTGTTTTTTAAACAATGTCGCACAGCAGAGATGGATGGGAAGCAGACTGTTCTTGTAAGCAAAGTTTGTAGCTTTCTGTTGCTCTTCCAGTATCAGAGTTTAGGCGTCATTCCTTTTCCTGAGTAATAGTGAAGCAGTCTGTTCCCATGAGAGTCACTGGGCTGGGGCAATACTTGAAAGGAATTCTAAAATTTTCGGTTTTACATGAAGAGAAGGTTGTGAAGGAGGAAAAAAATGGCCTTGACACATATTTAAAAAATGATGGAAACTTTTTGCTGAAGTTGTTGAGAGATGATTGTTACTGAAATGGTACATGAGTTTAAAATGTAGAAATTAATCTTGAACAATGGGACTTTCTATGGAATTCTGTTAGTACTGAAGAGGTATAATTTGGCTTAGGTTAAAATCTCTACAGTTAAACTGATCATCGCTGATTTTTGGAGTCTGCTGCTTCTTACCCAGGATGAGTGTGTGGGTCCTTAGCCTTTACTGACAGGAATGAAACATGTGAAATGGCCACAGTGACTGAAATTTTTTTCAGGTGCTTTTTGCCCCCTAAAAGTTAAAGATGAAATGCTGGCAAGACAATGTGTCCCCACTCCTGTTCTGCTTCGAACTAGATAAAGCCCTGGCTTTCATGTCTAGAAACACTGTATGTGACATCTCAGGAGTGGTATTTTGATTTTACTGATTAAAAAATGAAGGCACAAAAAAGGAATTGGCTTGCATAGGACATCTTATAGGCAGTTGTGGAGGTACAACATGTTTGGTTTGGGGTTTTTTTGGCTTCTGGTCTAGTGGTACAAGTTGCAGTTTTAGGTAGCTCTCTCACCCACGCTAGTTGTCACCTCTGCCTACATGTCCATGTTCTGTAGTGTTGTGCTCCTTCTCTATGTATCTTCAGGTTCTTTCAGTAAAGCTGTCAGTGGTTTTAATACTGCTGTTAGTAGATGTGGTGGGGAGTGCATTATGTAATGGATACAGGTGAAAGTATTTCTATGAGCTGATGATGGGGAAGCATGGTAATACGAGCCAGGGTGTTTTTCCTGCCTGTTTTCACTAGCTTTGTAATGCTGCAGGGTAGTTTGGGTTATGAACAACGCTGCTACGATTTGTAGCCACAGGACCGATAAGCTATGTGAGGGGGCCTTCAGAGTACTTTGCCAAACTGTGTTTAGATGTCTAGTGTGCACAAAATCTATCTGCATTATTCAGGAAGATAATTCCTGTCTGTGCTGTTTTCCTCCTGTGTTGAGACCATTCTCTTATCCAACTGTTTCCCAGCTGAGGTCTCGATAGTTCTCAGTTTTTCCATAATGACAAAATCAAATTAGCCCTATGATGAGTGGTGCATGTGAAATTCCTTTCAGTTAAAGCACATTGCCCTGAATATTTTCTGTCTGCTTTTTTTTTTCTTGTGAGAATTCGGCATCTTGTGTTTGAAAGAGAAAGGAGAAAAGATGCAGATGAAGAAATGCTGTTGTTTAAGGTACAGGGAGGAACGCATAGCTTGTTTCTAGAACATAATCTGTCCAGCTGTGACTTAGTCATCTTCAGTCTTATATAAAATGCATCCAATATAAATAGTTGAGCATCTCCCTCCTGAATGCGGCAAACCTTTTATGCTTATGTGAAGATGTGAAGCTGTAACAGGCGCAAGCCATCATCTTAGGAGTACCTTCATACTTGTGAACCTGCAGCATCCATCATACTGTCAAGCCTCATTTACTCATGTGATGGGATTTTTTTTATTTTATTCTGTTCCACATTTTTTTCAAGCTTAAAGAGATTCCTTGCTGTTGGCAGAGAATACAGCACTAATAATTCCAGACAGGAGAGCAGAGAACGTAATGTGAGAACAAGGGTGGCTCTCTTGAATCAGACTGAAGGTTTTGTTCATCTCTGACAGGGCCAAAAATTGATGTTTAGGGAAGAATGTAAGGTGAGGAGATCACAGGATCTTGGCTAATGTCTCTAATTTCAGTGTAGTAGTTCATGCTGTTACATTACATGTGGCCCTGCTCTTAGTCACTTGGATTTCGCATAGCTCTTCTTCAGGGAAAGGGGGATAACTTGACTATTATGACATGCTTTTATATGGATAAATGTGTTTCCACACAAGTCCTTTGTTTATATAATTATGGAGGTTTTGGAGGGGTGGGGGAGATTTTTCTTAGTGACAAGCAGGAACTTGTAATCTTTGTAGGAACTGGCGTGTGTGAGTTGAGATATTCTGTGCTAGTTAAGGGATGATGGACAGCCTTGTTTAGGTAGTCAAGGAAACGTGTTGTGAGTGTGTTGTTAAATGTATTGATAAAGAGAGGTGCTGATAAATCTTGTGACTGTGGACATAGAAGATGGCATTTAAAATTCTATCAATACATTTGCCATTAATACATTTCATGAAACTGGGGAAGCTGGCGTCTTCAGTCACATATGTATGCAGGGGAAGTTCTCCTTAGGAGGGGTACTTGGAGCTGAGCTTCACTCGGGTAGTTGGAAACCTTCTTCAAAGGCTTCTGAGAAAGTGTTTGATATAGTTTTAGTTCTAAAAAGAAGTTTTACACTTTCTTTCATAAGAACTACAAATACACTATGCTCACTGTGAAGACTTAATGGCTTGGGTTGATGCTAGTTGGGGACCTCAAGGCTACAATGCATTGCATGATTTTTGTGGTAAATTCATATACTGTTTTTCAGGCTGTGCTTGACAAACATGGCCTAGCTCACATGTAAGCTGCAATGCCAAGTGTAAAAATGACTAGGTGAGATTTTCCAGTCTTTGTTAGGTGGAAAGAGAAATCATCAGAAGGTTATTTTTGGCCTTAAAATACATAGTTATGCAAAGACTTAGTGGCCCTGGAGAAGAAATGAGCAATGCCCTGAGCAACTGATCCAAGTTGGCCCCTGCTTTGGGGGGAGGGAGAGTGTTAAACCTTCAGTTAAACCTTCAGTGGTCCCTTCAAATCTGGAGTATTCAGTGATTGAGTGCAAGTTAGACTGGGTGTAGGAGGTGTGGGGGAACATGTCTGTTTTAGGTGGAGAGGGCAAAAGATAGGAGGAAGAAGGCTGTACTCTGATACTGGAAATGTTTGTGCTGGAGAAATTGCATCAATAGTGGAGACCTGAAATATCTGAGACTGGGACTTGGCAAGAACACACCTAGCTTTATAGATGGTTGTGAGATGAAATCAGATTTTAATTCACTACTCTTTAGATTCTTTTTATCTGGATAGCATAAAATATTTGATGATTCTTGATCAGAGAGGTGCTAGTGGGATAATGAAGTATGTTTAGGGATCTCTGAATTGTTTTGCCACATTTCAACAAAAGATGTGAATCCTTCCAGTTGCAAGGTGATGCATTTGTCAGCAAAACTGAAGACCCACCTATAAATTGTGAAACAGCATTTTGGAAAGCAGTAGCTCAAAGGGCTTTAAGGTCTTTACAGCTTGTTGCCTCCACATTGTACTTGGGCCATTATTTTATTTAAAAGGGTTAATGTGATTCTTGGGCGTATTGAGGAGGAGAAAAAAAAAGTGGGGGAAAGGAATGTGAAGCAAAATAAGTAATCTTATAAACACAGCAGTGTTGAGACTGATACTGGAATTGAATTTTGGTTTCCATGCTTCAAGAAGAATGCCAGTGTATTTGGAGAGAATTCAAAGGACAGCTGCAGAAATGATCCAGGGACTGGAAAATAAGCCTCATGATGTGAGGTTTAAAGGAGCTCAACTTACTCAGCTTATTGAAAAGACAATTGAGAGAGGACTTGATCTTTCTCTAAAAGGACTTGTGAGATTTGCTGACAAAGGCATAGCAATATCAACTGAGGTTAGACAAATTCAATTTTGAAGTACTGTTTCTTAGCAATGATAGCAATTAAACATTGGAATTGTTTACAGGCAAGGGGAAAGGAACAAACATTCATCTTAGTCTTTTACAATAAGCCCAACTTCTTTCTGGTGAAAATATATTGTGATTTAAAAAAAAAAAATTATGATAATGCTCCTTTCCTGACACTGGAGTTTAAGAATCTTTGAAGATTTCATGCCATGAGCAGTTGGAGCAAGTTCAGGTACATGAACTTGCAGTCACAGCCAAGATCATGAAATTAAGATGAATTTAGAGGAGAACTAGTTAAGCTGGCACTAGGATACTGCCTTGCATAACACACATAAGATGTGAAGGGAACTCTGAAATTTAATGCTTTGTGGCTTGCATCATTGGAACACAGCTCCTTCCCATACTGTGTTGCTTCAGATGTTTAAGATATGGTTAAGGCTTTCTGAAAGCCCCTACAGAGAAGCCCTGATGTAACTGTGTACACTCACAGTATTCAGATGAGCATTCCTGCATTCCAGTTGACCACAACACAAGTCTGTAAATCTTTTTCATCCTTTTTTAGAAACAGTATGAAAAAAATTGCACAACGGCAATATGATTACAATTCCTCTGAGAGTAAGCACAAGCTCTCCTGGTAGGGTTCATTCTTAAATGAATGTAGGATATTCTCTTATCTCTCAAGTTAACTGGACTTGTTCAGAAAGTTTATTTGTGTTTGAAACAATACTGAATAATTGTGAGAAGTGGTGTTCTAATGGCACTTGTTTGCTGGTTTTCATGCCATCCAAATGAGAGTACTTTAGCAATTCTACTTGTCCATCACTTTGTAAATTCACCTGGGGAATTGAGTGACTCAGTTTGGTAATGGCTCCACATCATGCTTCTACTTTTTATTTGCAGTTGTGCATTCCACCACTCCCTTGATGGCTGCCAAGTGTCTGTATTTCCATAGATTACCTTGTTCCAGATGCCTTTGCAGACATGCAGAGCTCTTAAATTCCCTTCTGGTAGCTCTCAAAATCTGTTGCTTTGTGCAGGTGGAGCTCTCCCGGTCGGTCCTGCCTGAGTGCATGCTCGTCCTTGCCTGTGCAGAGGAGGACGTTGAGCTACCTGGGCTGCTCTTTTCTCCTGCGTGGCTGCATTCCTGCCTCTCCTCTCCTCTCTTCCTCCTCCAGGTCCAGTCAGGGAGGAGCCCCATTGCTGTCACCTCTGCAGCTATGCAGTAAGAAAATGCTTCTATGTCCTATGGAAGAAAAGGCAGCTGAACATTTTCTGAACATTTTCTATCAATTTGTCACATAAATTGTGCTGTTTCTGAAGTGGGAAAGAGGTTGTCTGGCAGCTGCAAGTTTCCTTGCTTAGGGCTAGAGGGATAGCAAACTGCAGGAACGTGTTGGGGCACTACACAGCAGAAAGCAAAGACCTCCAGCTTCGAGATCGAGTGCAGCAACCCCTGCTACTCACCTTGTCCAGACAGCCCTGTCTGCCTTAACCTGCAGGAGCAGCTCACAGGAAGTGCTGCACACAAAAGAGGTTGTGAGGGCTTAGTTTAGGAGTAGAGAAATCTCCCTCTTCGTTGCCTTCCCTCTCAGCTGTGTCATTGTCCCCCTCTCCACAGCATCACGAGGCTGAGGGAGACGACCTGGTGGAGGAGGGCTGTCAGTGTGTTCAACCTGAGCAACTTCTTGCATTTCAACCTCTTTGTTTCATCCTGTGGTTGTACATACATGTGCTTAGTTGCATTTATGATAATCATGAAAAATGTCTTGAATGTATTACTCTGCTCATAATTTAACATTCAAAAAAGATGGAGGTAGCAGATAGCATTACACAGATGTGTTACAGAACCACTCACTCAGCATCGCTTTCGTGTGAGCTCTATGTGAGCACTCTCGGCCAACTGTTTGATGTCAATGCTGCTGTGTTACCACCCACAAGCAGTTAAGGTGGTTGATGGTGTGCTGTGCTCTTCTCAAGGGAAGAAATTACTAATTTATGTGCAAGTCATCAGAAAAAAAACAGGTTTGAGTGATTTTTGTCTTTTTTCAGTCACTGGTTGCAGGTGTTCTACTGCTAATTTCTGGTCATCTGTGTTTACTTTGCAAATGTGTTCTACTGGATTATTTGCTGTTTATCTTGTTAATAAAAAAATGGGCTATTCAAAAAAAAGTGATCATGGCTCTCAGCACTGTCTTGCCAAGCTTTGCATTTCTTGCCGCCAGTTAGGAAGTAGATATTTGGGAGTTTCTTGAATAAGCATTACACCTTTTTCTCTGTGATTGTAAGAGCAAGTCTGTGATTATATTGTTTGACAAAAAACTTACCGAAATGACTTTAAAAAATTTATATTCCTTAAATCTTGTTGGGCCAGTATATTGTTGGCTGCTGTCTTACTCTGTAAATCTGACTTTTGGGTGAACATCCACTGTTCATGGAGGATCCAACATGCAGAGCTGGGGCATGCCACGGTGCTGTGTCAGTAGTACCTGCATTTTGGGATCAGTGCATATCTTACCAGTGCCAAAATACCATATAATGTGAGATGCAACTCATCCAGAAAAGTGAAACACGATAAAGAACATCTCTTGGACATTGTTCAGCATCACTGAGTGGTTGGAAGCCCCAGAAGGGGAGCTAAGGGATTTTGGCTGATGCTGCCTTTGGGCCTCGTGGTTGCTCTCCACCACTGTCCTACTGACTCAGTCTGCTCTCTAACAGGTTTTGTGCTGGGAAAAGCACATCTGCCAGAAATGTGTGAATTTGCTAGGGGTCCCAGAACCATCTTAGATGACCAAGGGTGCAACTGGGTACCAGTGCCTGGGCAAGTGCTACTGTTGGTGATGTCTCCTAGAAAGATGTCCCTGAGAAGGGGATGTGGTGGGGCAGTGCAGTGGGCTGAGCCTTGAAACCTGTCACAGCGCTGGAATATTGCCAAAATCCTGTAAAATTCACTAGATTTTAATGCATAATAGTGATTATATAGCTCAGTAATGGATCTGACTCTTGCCAGGTGCAGCGCAGGTTGCAGGTGTTTTTGTCACCTGGTTTCTCACTCGAGGCACATCGGACAAACAGGTGTTTGTGAAACGCGGCACAAGAGCCGTTACACAAGCCTGGAGTAACTTACAACGCGGAGAAAAATGTATTTGCATGATCTCGAGCCCAGGTGCACGGCTGCAAAACTTGCCAGTCACAAACCACAGAGGCCAGGTTGGAGCTGGAATGGCACTCGGTGGTGGTTTGGGCAGGGGGGGAAGGGTCAAAATGAGTCCTGTAATGGAAAGCAGGGCTGAACCTTCGCGTGGGAGCTGCGGCTCCATAATTGCCACACTGTGTGATGTTGCCATGGCTGCCCGGGCAGTCCCTGCGTGGTTTCCTGGTGTGTGAGAGCAGGCCGAGGCTGCCGGCGAGCACAGAGCTGCCCTACGTGTTTGGGGAGCTCAGGCGTGCGCTGGCAAGCCGCGGTGATGGGAGGATCCCTGTGTGGGAGATTGGAGGCTTTTGCGCTCCGTCTCTTCCCCATCTCTTCCCTCCCAACAGATCAGAGAACGAGCTGTGATTTTTGCAGGATTTTAAAACACTTTTTTTTTTTTTTTTTTTTCTCCATTGTAAAGCCCTTCATTCTGCCTTAAGCCGGGGTCGTGTTAGGAGCGAGGCTGCAGTGTGAAATGGAGGATCCTGGGGGCACGAAGGAAGGCCGGGGGGGGCTTGCCGGGCCTGGGGGGGCTTGCCGGGCCTGGGGGGCTCTGGCATGTTTTGATCCGAGAGCCTTTGGCTGCGTTGCCATCTGCATAGCCTGTGAATAGTTTTCTCTGGCACAGACCTTGTTCCTCAGTGTTGCATCATCTCTGGGAGAAAGGCCAGGTCCGGAGCCCCAGCACAAAGGCTTTCTGAAGCCGATGAAGCTTGTTCTGTGTGCGGAGCGTCTCTCTCCTTCCTGTCGTCCTTTCCATGGGATTCCTGGAGCGGCCTCCGTCCGAGAGCCCCTTCGTCAACAGCTGCTTTTTCTCCGCCGCTTCCTGCACACCTGGCTGATGCAACGTCTGTCTTGGAAGCGCTGCTGGAGTCTCCTCTGGAGCTGGGTTGTTTGCCCCGGCGGGGAGTGGCCGGGCAGGCAGCCTTTGTCACGTGGGGGCCTTAAATAGATGTATAAAGGACGTACAGCGAGACCTCGAGGCACAGGCAGAGAGTATTTAGTGGGATTATGCAGAAATCTTTTTTCCGATACTGGGACTGGAGGTTGCAGTCCTACTCCTGGCCACTTGTTAGTGGTTAGCCTTCCACTGGTTGTAAGTTCGGGATGCTGCTCTGTGCCAGTAAATTCTGCTGATTCCCCTTCTATATTCAGCAACTTCCCGTGACTCCGGACTGTCTGAATTCTCATGAGAACTGTAATTCTCTGGCTTTGGATTTGATCCTAGTTACTGCCCTTCATTGCTGAGTTTCCCTCTGACCTTGCATGTGGTACAGGCTTTTTTTCTATGAAATACCTTCAAAATGCAATTTCAAGGTCTAAAGGTTTTTTTCTTTTCATGGGGGGTTGTCTGACAAGCTTTTAAATTTAAGGTTTGTCTACTTAGGAAAATTTAATAGTTGCATGGATAAAACCATTCATGCGAATACTATTGCATCCACAAGCAACAAAATTTAGAACAAGGAAGCACTTTGGTCTGCTAAGATTAAACCAAAGTTATTTACATTATTTAAATTAATCTTGAGTCTTACTTTATCCGTAGCCATTTTCTGGTGTAGGCAGGTCTCTTAAATTGACTCTGAAAACATAGAGATATATATGGACAAGGTATGGTGGACTGAGCAGTGGTGTTTCCAATACTGCTGTTCCTAATTGTCAGCCCCGTTGCAGAAATGTATTGTCCCTACAACAGTGTCTAAAAGGGAACATGTATTTTACCTGGTTTTGCTTTTAGTCTAGTCTTCTTGGCATCAACTGCAATTGATGAGACATGGCAATGTTTCCTTCCTGCCACCTGTTTTGGCAAAGACTTAGAGGAGACAGTCGCAGCAGTAACATCAGCGGCCACAGCTGGATTCACTGGAGGTTGGTTGTCAAGCTCTTAATCTAATCTCTGTTCTGAACCTTTTTGTTTGCATTTTTGTGACATACAGACATTTGACTGTTCTCCTTCACCTCATGGGAAAAGAGACCAGCAACCTTACAGTATAGGACCAGCATAGCAATTAGTATGTGTTCCCTGCGCTGCAGAATAGTTTTGCCCCATGACTGTCACAAAATCAAAAGTTTGTTGAACTGAAAGAGAAAAGGGATGTTTTTCCTCTTTCCTGTTTCATGTACTTGAGTAATTTTTGTATCTCCAACCATGGTGCCTTATGTGTAATCCTTTTTTCACTTGTATTGCTGTATATTTTCCAGAAAATAGTAGAGAACAGTATTTTCAAAAATAAAATATAATAAATATAATAAAATATACAAAATAAAAAATAAAATTTTAAATGCTTCAGTGTTTGAAGAATTTGTTACCTTCACCGGTGACTTGTAATGCTGTGAGATAGAACCACTGTAAAGCAACGTTTTGAGCATAAAAGGGGTTCTTTTTGAGTCTATGGGATTTTTCTGAGTTTCTCCACTATTTCTGTTATTCTTTAAATGTTATTTTGATGATTTCAAATTTTCATAGTGTTGTGATGTTTTCTTGAAGACTTCCTCTGTTCATGACCCTTAAAGTTACGAGGACTTTAACATGAAGTTCTTGGTTGGGATAGTCCTTCTCCCATTACATTGTTGTCATTCCTTTAAAACATTGTCTGTGTCACCTGCTCAGCACACTGTGTGTGCAGACCATGCAAATGCTGCCAGGTCCCTTCTCATCAGCCTGAGGTGCAGGCAAAGTTCCCTGGTGTGTGCCTGCCACCTCTACATAAACATAACCTCAGAATAATTTGGTCTGCCATGAATCACTGCTACTCTGTAATTTGCTTCTGCTTTCTAATATGGAATTTTTATGGAATTATGTTTACGTAAGACTCTTCAACCAATTTAAAATCAATATAATTTAAACTTTCCAGTAAGGTTCTGTGATGCAAATTTGATGTTTTAAGAAAGTCCAAACAAACCCTTGTCTGATATCTCCACCTCTGGAGTGTATTGAACTGTCAAGAATGTGACTGAATTGTCTAGGAGAAGGTATTTCTGGAGACAAAGTCTTACCTGCCCTTTTTTTCTCTCTTATTAAATTTCTATTTTTTATCGTAGTATCTGAAATATTTAATGATTTCAAAAGAAAAACAGGATTTTGTTTTGGTTTGTGTAATGTCTTGACTGCCAAAGCAGCAGCAAAGTTTTGAGGTTATTCTTTTTGCTTTTCGAAGTAATTTCTGCAGTCTTGGGTCAATTGCTGAGAGTACTAGACTATGCATTTTGTAATTTCTCTGCTTGATGATTTAATTTCTCTCAGTTGCTCTCTCATCATTTGTAGTCCCTTAGGGTGTAGTTCACAGAGTAGTTTAACTAAAATTGATGTTTTCTTCATCGGATAAAATCCTGTGGATAGATATGGTGAAAATTGTCTTTAAATTGTTAAACTTAGTTTAATTTCTTAAATTAAATTTACTTAGTTTCTGTCTGTTTCCAAATTTTGTCAAAATCAGTTTAACTTGCTTATACCTCAGTTTTAAACATGGTTTACATAGCCTTCACTGAACAGCTTTGTTGTGCTGACTTTAGCTAAGTAGGTGTATTCATAAACATGTGTTGATGTAGTTAGTAGTGCTTTCATAGAGCACTTCAAGAATAATGGGAATTGTTAATATGGTTTCATATCTTGTATGGAACAACTTGACTGATGTATAGGCCCGTGGATACCAAAAGTATTTGAAATCACCCATATCCTAAAAGCAGCAGTCTTGCCATTCCCTGACCTTTGACTCCAGCTCTTGCAAGTGTGGTAAGCAGGAACGGGTCTCACTGGATTGTTGCTATTTGACGTTTTACAATTTTAAAATGCTGTATTCTTGTTCTGAGAGCTTGTCAGTGTTTTGTCAAGGTTGTCTAGATCCCAGAGAGCAAAATGAACTCTGAACAAAATGTGTACATAACAAGCATTTCTTTTTGCATATAGTTGCATACATATAAACCAGGGGACAGTTTTGAGAAAGGCCTAAGACAGAGAAATCTTTAACTATTGTGCTATACTTGTCAATAATTTGGTTATCATAGCTATGCATAGCTAGTAATGAATACCAGTGTTGCCTGTTACTTTGATCCTTTCTGTTGTAGGCTAGGACTGAGTTCTTCCAGAACCCATGGGATAGAATTGGTGTCTTGCTTTGTCAGCCCACTAGCAGATGATGTATGGATCTAATGATAATAGTGAATACTTATGTCAATATTTCATTCTTTAAAACTGGCACATTTGTTTCCCTGCTGCTTAGTGAATCCAGCTTGTTTTCAGAGCAGAGCTAAGCATTTGTATTGGTAGACTCAGGCACAGTTCAAGTAGTTTTAGCAGTCTGTTTCCCAATAAGTCAGAGCTAAATGATTCAAGGATTTATCTGCTCTGCCCCTGTGTCTGTGTAGATGTCCTTATAGAACAACGTGTCTGAAATTCAGGGAATTTGATGCGGTTTTTTGAGCTAACTGTTAAATACAAAAAACCTTTATCTGATTCTGTTTGCTCCAAAGGTGCTTTCCCTTCTGTGAGGATCTGACCTTGACATGAGGTTTGTGGATGTACAGGCAGTGCTTGATTGGACTCAGGTGGACTGTGCTCATATTTGAATGGCACTGGCTGATGAGCGGTAATTTTTCAGCATGGTAATGGAAACCGTTCCTGTTTACATTAGATGTTCCATAGATCATGGTTTTCTGAAATTTCCAGAGGGAAAGATGAATGAAGAAAATCTAAGATGCTAATACTTGTTACATTGCTCCACATGCCAAGTGATTTGCCGCTGGTGGAGATGGCAGTGTTAAGTATGAACTTATCAGACCTTGTTCTTCCTGTCCCAGATGAGGCTGATGGAGAGGATGCCAAGGAAGGCTGCATGGCAGAGCTGCTATTACAAGTTTTCCACCAGCTCTGGACTGGCCTGTGGCAGTGTGAGGTGCAGGAGAAAAAAGTGCTTTGAATTTGATATGACTGGTAATGGTGTGGGAGCTTAAAGATGTGCAACTCATTATACAGGGAGCTCATCCTGTGTAGGTGACTTAGAGGCCTATTGCTGAGCATAGAGAAGATGATGGTGGTTATTGTTTAGACACTAGTAATCCTGGGTTGTCAAAAGTCTGGAATCTCTTTCCAGCTTGGGACTTCAATAACTGGAGTTGCTGGGAAGTGTGGAGAGAGATAAAGGAAGCGCTTGTCTCTCCTTTGCTATCTCCGAACAAGAAGCGGTCACGATCAGTGCGCGTGGAGGTGATTTCCCTATTTTCCCTGCCCTGGCTCACATGTTGAAGTTTCACATAATCAGAAAAAGCTTTTGTCAGTTTGTCCATGATATGTTTGTACCCTTGTTACCTTTTTATCTTTCTTGGCCTTGCATAAGACACTGGATGCACAGTGGTAAAGTATTTCAGGCTCTCTGTGGACACAGACTCACAGATGTGCACTGACCCTGCAGAGGAACAGCATGAATCTCTGTCCTCCCCCTGTTTGGTAACTGCTTTGCCCTTGAATCTGTGACCATGGGAGGGTGCAAGGGATGTGTTCTGTCCCCCCTGAGATTGTACAGCATCACCTGAACAGCACCAAAGGATGATGGAGTCTTAATTTAGGTAGCACGTACAGTCTATGAAGCTGTGCCCAGAGTTTTTTGTCTGGGGGTGAATTTTTCATGACGCTCACAAATACTTTGTAGATTCTGTCACCAAGTGTTGCACACCATGGGTGCCCAGAGGTGTCTGTATGACTGGGACACGAGTGAAAACAGGAACAACCACATCTTGAAGGAGGAAGCTCTAGTGAGCTCTTTGACTCACCATGCTTGATTGTCCCTGTTAGTACAGACTTCTAACACCGCAAGTAATAAAGAGAGTTTGCAGCAGTAAATTTTCTGCATCTGCTTTATTTGTACATGGATGGCAGTGGCTGTGGAAGTGAGCCAATGCAGCGCTGCAGCCATTGCATCCTAAACAGAGTTCTGAAAATTTAATTCACTGTTACAGCAGCAGGTGGTGCTTAACCTTCTCTTGGCCAGCTTAGATTTATTACAGTCTTTTCTGTCAATACAGGATGTTACCTGAAATAACTGAATAGCATATATTCACAGTGTAGCCAAGGCAGCCACTCACAATGGGTCAGTCCCTTGGCGTATGACCTGCGCTGAGTGAGAACCAGGGATCCCAGCTGGGGTGGCTGTGTGGGTGGATGCTCATCTGGGCTGTTCTGATGATGTTGGGGAAGACCAGGTATCTTTATACTGGTATGACTGGTTAAGGAAGCAGGTATGTAGGTGCCAAATGTGGGGGAAAAAATATCTTTAAATGCTACATTTTCGAAACCAGCTAAGTATTATCTACCTGTTGGGCCATCAAAATTACCATTTCCATTTGATTTCAAGAAGAATTGTGTTGTAAGGGAGACAGGTTTGTGCTGTGGTCTGATGCTCATTGGATTTGAATTAAGACTTTGACTTTTACTAAAACTTAGTCCAGTGGCAGCAGAGAGAACTGGGTGTGACCTTTTTTTCCTGTACAGCTGTATTTTTGGGCGGAGAGGTAGGAAGGACCTTGGGGATTGAATATACAGGAAATTGACCAGTTTGATAGGTGAACATTTAGATCTCAACCCCAGCATTTTCTGGCTGATGTTTTGCATGTTAATAGGCCAAGTTTCATGAAGTCCATACTGTAATGTAGCTTGAAGGTGATGTGGTCTTGGACAGCACTTGAAGTTGGTCTCACCAATTCATTTTGAATTGTCACATGGTCAGAGTCAAAAGTACACATAAAATAGCAGCACCAAACAGTAAAATCTGAGCATGGGTGATGGTTGGGCAAGTATTGCTGGGTCAACACAAAAGTGACTGAACTGGAATTTGCCTTGTTTAATCCTTTCGGGTTTTGGTATTTCATGTCTCTCCAGTAATCTCCTTCCCAAAAATGGCAGTTATCAGACCATTCCAGTGCAGCAGCATTTGTACAGTGTTGATAGAAAGAGGGTTTCCTATGAGAAGTGGGTGAAAACTTGTCCCAGTTACTCCTGGATTAACCAGGTATCCTGTGACTCTTTAGTCCAGAAGCTGCACCTGAAATCCTCCAGTTCTGCTGAGTCACAGGCAGGCAGGAGGCTGGAATTTATTCTGATGAAATGTCGGGCTGCTGCCAGCTGGGTATGGTCATGGCAAAGGCAAGAGATTGATAGAGGGAAAAACATCTAAACAAGTATTTAGAAAGATTACTGGGTGTGGGGGGAGGAATAGTTTTCCATGTCCCTTAAAGGGAAGGGTGCTTCAGACACTGAGGAACTTGCCTTACTTCTTTTAACCTTGTGCTAGAGTTTAACGTGACTTGGTTGAAGCAGGGATGGATGTCTGTAGCTTTTAGCTGTATTTTAGCAGCAGTTTGTCTCATCTCGTGTCTGTGTAGAAATCACAACTCTTGTCACAAGCATCAGAAAGGGTAAATAAGACACTTCTGAAAGGTCCTTTTATTTTTCTTTTAATTTTTTTTTTCCAGAAAACACACTCAAGGACACTGGGCTGTCTTGGGTTGGAACTGCTTGTGAGCTTAGTCCTGCCTGTTTCCTTTTTCATCTCCCACCTCCCTGCGAGACCATTGCTTTGGGGCATAACAGGGAATTGCCACAGACCACTTAGAAATCTTTACGTGCTACTTCTGTAATTCACCGTATACCTGTCATACTGCCTGAAAGATTTCTCAGGGATGTATGCTGAAGAAGGAAAGTATTTTCTTGTGCCGAGAGAAGTGGCCCGCCTTTTAAGACAGGAAAAGGCAATATAGCATGTAGCATTTAAACTTTCTGACTCTCACTCTTCATTTGCCCTTATAGTGAGTGTGTGTTTCTGTGTTTCTGGGGGTTTTGTGTATTAAACAATGGTTGGACCGTGGTGTCCCAAGGCAGTTCCCTGTGAGAAATTCACTACCCACAGGAAAACTTGGCTCACGGCCTCTCTCTAGCCCAGGAGGGTTTGCTGGCAGAGCCCCGAGATGCCGGGGAGCATGTGACAGCAGGCTGGCTTGTCTGCGCTGCCGGAGCCGGGGAAAGGCAGTGGAAAGTATTCAAGGCTGCCCTTAAAGTTTAACGTGCAGAGAGGGTGGTTGTCACCTTTTTTTTTTTGTTTGTTTTTGGAGCTGCCTTTGCTCCGTGCAGAAATGCAGCCTTTCTCCGTGTTGTGTGTGGGGGGGTTCTCTTGAGCTGTGTAAAATAATAGCTCCTTTATGCTCATCTGTGTTATTGAGGTTATTTACATAACGAGGAGCTGATCCCGTTTCACCTTCGGCCGCCATCCGACCCTTGGAAGTCTGCATTTATCGGCGATTTCTCTCACGGCCGTAGCAAAGCGCTGTGGTCATCAGCGAAGGTGGAGCCCGGGCTTCCCCGGCACGGCCGGCGGCTGCGCCCCGGTGCCGCCGTGACTCACCCCGGCTCCCCACGCACAGCCAATGGTCCCGCCGCATTCCCAGCGCCCAGACGTCTGACGTGGCTCTGCCCTGGGGAGGTGTCAGGGACAGTCGAGGCTCGCTGTGTCAGGGCTCACTGAGCCACCGGTGCACAGTCCAGGATGGGCCTCGTGGCCCAGGGCAGCCATCGGTGGTGTGGGAACAGCTGCTCTGCCGGTCACCTGTGCTGTAGGCCCAACGAATGCACATACAAACTGATCTCCAGGGAGAGGTCTCAGCTGGGTCCACCCTGGCATTGTCTAGTTGTCCTCAGAGGTGGGGTTTTGCCTGCAGCTTGTTTGGGGAAAGAGTTAGGAAATGCTGGTGGAGGGCTGTGGGTGATAGGTGGCAGCTGCTGCTTATATGCAGAAGGAGCTAATAGATTACTTATCTGATAATTAGTCCTCAGTTTACTTGGGGGAGGGGGGAACTATCATTATCAGCCTTAAGGCAAAGCAGCTCATTTCGTGTCAGTCCACTGTAAAAAAAACTCCAACCCCCCACCAAACTACTACCATCTATCTACCTCTTCCCTGGCCCTACATGTAAAAATGAAGTAAAAGTGATGTGGCATGTCACTGATGGAAATCTATTTATGCTTTTCTTTGCTGTGAAAGCCTTCTTCAGAGGCATACAGGGAGACCTCATCCCATAACAGAGATGCAATGCTTTGTTTCTACCCTGGTAGGTTTCCCCATGTCCGTGACGTGTTGGCCGAGGCTCTGCGGCTCCTCTCCGCCCTCGGAGCGGCCAGTCGCTGCCCTCTGGACTCCGTGATCCCCGACGGGCGTCATGAGCATTGCAATCCCTCTGGGAGTCACCACACCAGATACGTCCTACTCCGACATGGCTGCAGGATCGGAGTGAGTGTTACCCCACGGATGAGGAGAAAGGAGAAACGGGAGGGTGCCAGAGGGCTGACCTGGAGTTGGGCTGTAGGATTGGTGCCAGTGCTTTCTCCACTCTGGAGAAAGGGGCTGCTGGTCCACTGGCTGTGGACCACTGGCTGAGAGATGGGTGTTAACAAATGCAGCATTATGGAAATTGGTAAGTTTGACAGAGGATATGGGGAAAAGGAGAATTCCAACAGTATGAGACACTCAACCATGGGTTTTATATCAGCTTGACTAGTAAGTCTATACTCAAGTGCAGGCAGTTGTGTGTTTGCTGTACCCAGGCTTGATGTTGGCAAGGTACAAGCCAGCTCCTTTTCCAACAGCTGTAATGTGAGGGATCAGCATGCTGAACCTTCCTCTCAGTAGAGCCTGTTAGCTCAGACTTGGTACCAGTCTTCTATGACTGATTTGTGGACGCTTTTGGAGATTGACAGAGATGTGAGACAGCACCAGCCTGTGTAGGCACCTTTATTTTGTTTCTGCCCCTGAGCAGACTCCAAGGAGCACGCCTCAGAGAGCATCCTTCGGAGTCCCCACCACAGGACCTTGTGCAGGGCTCTCACTGCAGCCGTATCTCTGAGGCCTGTTGGAGGGGACTTACATTTCTTTTAAAAGACTCTGCTTCTGCGGAGTCAGGAGCATTTCAAAATCAGGAAATACTGCATTGTGATCTCTTCTTAAAACCTAGGATAAGACTGTTTTTGTCAGGGACGAGAGTGAGGGCTGAAGTTATTTCTGTGTGCTTCTACCTCCTGCTTGCCTGCATCCTTCTTTGAAGCACGGGCTGTAGTATGTCTTTACAAAAATTTACAAATGACATTTTGGAGATAGATTTCTCCCATGTATTATTTAAAGGTACCTACTGTGTGAATACCTGCATGTCAGATGGATCAGTGTAGAACAGAAATTGCTCCAGACTCTATTAATTTTGAGCTGTAAGAGCAGTGGGCTAAGGTATGAATCATTGTTTTTCCCTTCCATCTCACCCTGATTTGACTATGCATAGAGTTTGACTACACAGTCGCACTCTCTGCAAGACTGCTAAAGCTCTTTTTTGTCTGTCTTGGCACTGGCCCCATTCTAGGCATTCTTCTTCATGATGCTTCATTCCATCCTAAAGCCCACATTTTTACATGTTTTTAAATGGGGAATCAGAATCTAGTAAGTCGCTCATCTGTAGTGGTTACGTGATCCTTCACTTTTCAAGATCTAACATTCAGTATTGCTTGTCACCCTGCTTCTCCCACAGCAGCACTTTGAAGACTCAACATGCAGGAATTTTAAACTGTTTATGACAGGAGGAAGAGTGCTAAATAGTTTGCTCATGTACTTTGCTTTCAAAGCTGAGCATGGTAGAGAGAGGAGCCAGATGTATCTGCGCATGTGTTCCTTGTAGCGTTTAAATATCAAAAAGACTGACTGTAAACCTTCTGCAAAGCATTTTCCTTCTTCCTTGTAAGAAATTTGTAGGTCCATCTTGAGGCTAGGCTCTAGTGCTTTGAAAAAAGGCTTTTGAAGATTTTTGAATTGGTTTCTCTGCCTGTTTCCTAAAAATTGGGACTGTCAGGACTCTATTCTCCAGGCTTTGCATCAATGCACTGTTACTGCTGAAGTGTCCTTCATGGGTCTGTTCAAAGTTAAGGCTATCCTTCACTTTGGCTTTGAAACTCTCTGGTTTGATGCTTAAAGTCTGGGGTACCTGAGCTTTGTACCTCTTATAAGGGATTGATTTCCAAGATGTGCATCACAAAGGTTGTGGGGAAGGCAAAAGGAAAACTAGTTGTTCCTCTTTACAGGCTGAGCTTTAGCATCTTCCCCGGCCTCTGATACAGAGAGGAGGTGAAAATGGTGTAGTGTGTTGCTGTTCATCTGAGGGTGACATGGAGGCTGCAGAGTAGTTTTGCTGTGTTAGTCTGACTGCATATTGGAAGTTGTGGAAGCTCCTTGGCATGCTGCTGCTGAGGAAGCATGGGCCCCAGCGTTGTTGTCCCTGGACACGGTTGCACCAACAATCCTGAAGTTTTATTGCTAATGCTTGCGGCAGCACTGCTGGTATTCCAGACTGACTGTGGTTAGGAATGTGGGTGACTTGGACAGAGGATGTATCTGCTGCTTAGACTGTTTAGGCTCTTTTGCTTCTAATATTGTTTCTGAGAATATTATTAAACCTGAATGGATTTGATGCTATACCAATCTGAAAGTCCTAAAGGAGTGTTGCAAAGGCTGGATTATGTGGCAAGTTCTACATGGTAACCTTTTACTAAGAAGTATATCCTTTGAGAGAAATCACTTGTATCTCCTGCTTCTGACATTTTAGCTGGCTGTAGTCACATTGAAAACCAACAGAATTTATCATGTTGTGCACCTAAATCCTGAGCTACGGAAGTGTCGTTTGCATAGGTGTAAGGTCTTCTACTTTTTGCAGTTCTTTGTACAATGAATTATTGCTCCTTTATGTTGCAAAGACAGATCCACTTTACTCCAGAATAAGCCAGAAGCTCAGAGTTGGTGCCTTGGAGAATAGATGAGGTTGAGTGGCAGGGTGGGGCAAACTTCAGAGCAGCAGAGATTTCAAGAGCTAATAGGAAGTCCAAAGGGCAAGGGGTTACTGTTCTTGGGTGGTGCCTAAGCACTGCCCCACGCGTGATTGCTGGCCATTGTTTGATGGTGCCTGATTCATGCTGACCATGTAGAACCCACTGAAAATCCTGTGAGATCTCACCAGCGCAGCAGAGGTCCAAGGTAAAGTTTTCTTTTTCTGTATTTTTCTTCCCTGCTTACTCAGCTCCATGCTGTAATTTTGATGAAGATTTCATCTGCAGAGGTGATTCAGTAATATTCTGCCGTATTCTGATACCGGCCCTACTTCTGATCTGTGCAGAGGTTATCTGACTTGTATCTTCTACTTGTAACAGAAGACAGTGTGTTTCCTTGCTGGTGTTCTGTCTCTAGGCTCATTACCTAATATCCCCTGCATTGAATTGCAGCTGTCCCTTCTCTGAGTAGGGTTTCTGCAGCTTTCTGCTGAGGATATACCTTTGATTTTTAGCTGTTTTTTTTCACCCCCCTGTGGTGGAAGAGTGCATTGTACCTCAGCAGCAGATTTCCTGTTCTGCTCATTGCAGGTTGCTGTATAGAAAGCGCAGGGTGAATCTGATCTGTCTGTGGCCACTGTCTGTCCAGGTCATGGATTTTGTTGCCACTTTGTAACAGGAATCTCCAATTCCTGGTAGTTGCTGTCAGGATAGCTGCAGGTTTCATGCAGGTTTTATCACAGGATGTTGGACTCAGTAACAATTGGTATCTGAGGGAGAGAGAAACAAGTGCAGGTGCAGGAAAGCTGCTTAGCTGCAGTTGAAATAAGCTGTTGCAGAGATAAAATGGCAGTACTGTTCAGTGGCTTTGAGATTAGGCTAGCTGGGTTCAGATGTGAATGCTGAACTAGACCCAATTTCCTCAACAATAAGGAAACTGAGCTTCTTACATGCTAATTACCTTTTTAACTTCCCAGATTGAGACCCAGTTTAATGAGCTATATAGGGTGGCCCTTACTCAGTTCCTTCGCTCTGAAAGCAGGTTCATCCTGTACAGCTTCTGCACACATGATGCTTGGTGAAGCACATGACACCACCTTGATTTCATGAAGTCTCTTCATTTTGAGCTCATGTGTTCAATAGAAAAGAGCAGTGAAATACTGGCACTAAAAAAAATGATGATGTATTGATGGGTTTTACTTCTGGCCCTTTCTGCAGCCCAGAGTCTGTGGAAGCTAGTCCAGCTGTCAGTGAGAAGAATGTGTACTCCAGCCACGGCTATGGGGCCACCCAGAAACACAGCTATCGCGGGCTGCCTTACGCAGTGAGTACTCTCTCTGCAGTGAATCAGCTCTTTACTGTCTACTTTTACTCTTTTCTTCTTGTTCCATAGTTCTTTGCCTGTTAAGCCTTAGGAGTTTTGGCTTATTTACTAGGGAACACTAAGTTAGAGCTGAGTTCTGCCATACATTTTTCATTTCTGTGTTTATTGTTTGTGAAGTCTTGCATACTCTACAGCAAGCTTTATTAGTGTTCTAGGCGATAGATTTTTAACTGAATGAAGTATATGAATGAAGTGTGAATATATATGAATATATAATATTTTCCTGGTGGTAATTTTATGCCCCATTTGGTTTATTGTGCACTATTTGTACTTGTTTCAACTGCGCAGATTTTCATAGTGGTAACTTAAAACAATGAGAATCAAGGAGCAGTCGGGAAGAGTGGGAGCATAGCTTGAAGCTGTGGGATGAACAGGGTGTCACAGAATCACTGAGGCTGGAAGGGGCCCCTTGAGATCGCATAATCCAACCTCCCTGTTCAAGCTGACTCTGCTTGAGCAGGTTGCCCAAGACCATGTCCAGTTGAGTTTTGAATATCTCAACAGACAGAAACTCTACATCTCAGGGCAGCTGGTTTCACTGTTTAAACACTGATGTCATCTCAGATTATTAACAGTACAACAGTTAATGTCGAAATAGCCTGGTTGTTTTCATAAGTTTTGAGTTTAATTCATTGGTGCTGAAGGAAATAATTTACATGTTTCAGAGCTATTACTGTACCTTCTTGGTAGGTTGAGGAATTCAGTCTATTGTTTTACACCAGTTAAATATTAACCTGGGAACTGTGGATTTGGGACTTCAGTTTCTAGGCATCATATCTTCACATTAAAAGTAGTACTGCAAATACTCATTTTCAGGATCATAATTATGGAGCCCCTCCTCCTCCAACGCCGCCAGCCTCTCCTCCTGTCCAGACCATTATACCTCGTGCAGAACTGAATGGCCTGCACTCACCTGATGAGGAGAACTCCGGGGATAGTGAGAGCTCCTCAGAAGGAGAATCAATTCCCACTTGGTGCCACTGCAGTGTCTCTCAAGATGGTTTCCTCCTCAAGTGTGAAAAGTGCAGGTAAGCTTTGGTGCAGTGCAGATCTGGGCTGCTCCTTGTGTTGACTGCTCATACCAAACTGTGTCACCTTTGGGCTGTGGGACAGACTTCCTTTTGCTAACTGGAGCGTTCTTTCCAGTGCTTTACCCAGTATTGACCCTCCTCCTTTGCGTTGTCAGCCTGACAAGTGTTGGTGGCACCAGGAGTGGAGATGAGGATGTTAAATCGGTGTTCTTATCATCCTGGGCCCCACTGAGGGCACGCATCTTGTGACACCCTGTTGAATTTCAAGTGACTTTACTCCTACAAACCAGCTTCAATTGTACATTCTCCTTTGGCAGAGGAATGAGCAGGGGGAAGGTGATCAGACTCCGCCGCCGGAAGCAGGACAACGTGTCAGGTGAGTCTGAGGTTGTAATTCTGATAATGGTGACTTTGTTTTCTTTCTTCAAGACCTTTGTCTTTTGGATGCTGTAATCATCTAACTGTGATCACTGCCCACTAATGTTCTTTGCCTCCCAACCACACTGGGATTTTCTCCTCTCCTTACACTTCACCTCAGTTAGCTCTAGGGAAAATCAGATTATCTTGTGAACAGAAAAGGAAAATTTTCATTAATGCAGTTCTGTGACATATCAGAAGTTTGGAACACTTGTTCCCAGTTCAGGTGGGAAAACAGAGGTAGTTCTCTCAGGGAAGAGTTATGCAGGGGCAGCAAGTTGTCTTGATGAAAATGGACGTAAGGGTAAGCTGTGCGTGCTCTCAGGGATGAGAAGCTGTTGCTAACGAAGTGCTTGTCTCTCTAGGCGGGGACAGCAGTGCCACTGAGAGCTGGGATGAAGAACTCTCTCCCTCCACAGTGCTGTACACGGCCACGCAGCACACGCCGACCAGCATCACACTGACCGTCAACCGCGTCCGCAGGAGCAAACCCAAGAAGAGGAAGAGGAGTACAGAAAAGGCTCGCACTGCTCCAAAGGCCAAAAAGATCAAGGTATGTGGAGTGAGATGAGGTTGCTGCAGTTCCTACCAAATGCTGTGCAGTGTTGTCAGGAGCAGGTTGACAAGCTGGCAGTAGACAAGAAACTTTTGTCCTGTCAGGAATTGCTCTTTCTGGTGTAATAATGGGACGCCTTGTATTTGTGACCTGCTCGAGTACGTGGCTGTTGGTTTAAAAATTACCTTGCTGGAACTCCACCCTTATTTCCCAATGCTGTGCATTCATGCTCAGCACTTGGACTCAATTACATATTTTTTCCTTTTGCTATATTAGGATTTGGGGAAATAGCTTTTGGAGTCTGTCTGTTTGTGGAAAAGGGTCAGTCTGTGTGTGAACACAATGAAAAATGAAGGGAGCATGGTATTTTTTAGCAGGCTTTGTTGAGGAATTTGGGCTGCAGAGCTTCTTGGCACTGTTCTTCGGGGACAGAGATACTGCCTGTTTGGAAAACTATGTAGGTAGTGATGAACATTTGTTGAGGGATGACTTTACTGTCTTGTTTGTGAGGGTTTGGGGACTGAAATAAATTTGGATTGCTTATATTGGAATGCAAGTGTGTGAGCAGCTGGTTCTTTCCCATAATCTGCCAGCTTTACCATGATTTTCCACAGGTTAGGTTTCCCTTGAAGTTCTTCTGGTAGGCACTGATGAAATAAAACACTGGGGGCAGGAGGTGTGTGAGGTCTGGAGGGGTTATTTTTTTTGTTGCGAACCAGCTTGATTCTGTTGCTGGACCTTTCTTGTATCAAAGCAAGTGGGGTTAGTTGGGACAGTTCTGGTTTTGATCTTGACATTTTTACTAAGTGTGAGGCAGGCTTTTTCAGTTCAGAAATCCTGGCCATCAAGCTTTTCAGCAGTTTCCACTGGATTTGCATTGCAGAGTCTCTTTTTGTTCAGGTCCCTTGTTTCTTGTGTAGGTTTTCCTGTATTTCTTGTCATCTTTTATTAAGGATTGGAGTAAGATTTAGTGTGGTTCTGGGATCCTAATTCTGAGGAAATTTACAATACCTTGTTTTTTCTCTCTCTCCTTGTCTGGGGGACAGGCTTTTCGAGAGGGCTCAAGAAAGTCTCTGAGGATGAAGGTGAGTAGAAATTACAACCCTCTGTGATGGTGGTGGGGTTTTTTCCTCTTTATTTTGTCCCTCTTTTGGTTTGCCTGGAGAATTTCTGATTGTGGGACCAGCCTTGTAATAAACTCAAACCTTACAATGCACCACAAGGAGGTAGTGGTAGGTGGTACCTTATTCAAAAGGGTATCACAGGAATCGCCCCTTGAACCTTCCATTTGCTTCTGATAGCTTCCAGTAAGATAATGCAATCCAGTTCTGAGAGGTGACTGATTCATGGCACTTGGGAGTGGGGTGTTTGATGTAAGGGATGTAGAACTGGTTGTGGCTGCTCTTTGTGAGGGCAGTTATTGTTTGATTGCATCAAACCTATTTCAAGCTTGGACATCAAAGTAGTTCACAAGTTTAATGTTGGGAGCCCCTAGCAGTGCTGCCTTGTTTCTACCCACATCCCCTTACTAGGGATGGATGGACATTGTATTTATCTCTGACTTCTGCAATAGTGGTAGGTATGGCCATTGAATAGGAAGGTTATTTGACAAAAAAAGTAGACTTGAACTGTGAGCTGCATTTGTTTCTAGACACACAAGAGGTGCCTTAAGGTTTGCTCAGTTCCACTTGACCCCAGTCCTGTAGCTGGCAGTGGCTGCTAGCAGGTGGCTCAGAGGAAAAAGGACAGTCCTGTGGCATCCCTATGCACCGTCTCCATAGTGTGCAAGTGGCTTGAGAGGGTAAAAACGCATGGAAACTCTTGCTGGTTTTAATATATATGATTAAAATAATGACTGCTCTTCATTTGTCCTTGTTACTAAGACCTCAGTGTCATATGTGTCTCAGTGCTTTATGAAGCCAGTTGAGTTACTGAGCTCTGGAGTATTTGTTGAACTACTTCAACTACTGTCAATTAAAGAATGAAGCTTAAGTATTTTTCTTTCTACCAGCTTCTGTTTTCCCCTCCTTTACAAGACAGCCTAAACGGATTACCTGATTTTGCCCTCTCTTCTTTACTCTGCTTAGGACTTGCAGTTTTAACCCTCTGGGTATTAGCTTATGCTCTACATTCAGTTTCTTGAAACTCTGGTGACCATTTAGCTAGAAGGTTCAGGACTATTTTTGGAGCAGTCACTGCAAAGATTGAGAATCAGTCAGCATCATCTAGCATTATGTTGGCCATGAGTGGGTTGACAGTAGGACAAGCCTGCAGGAAATTTATGTGCCTTCGTGTATTCCATGCCTTTGCTTTTTTAATGTGCTTGATTATTTTTCCAAAGTGGCGTAATTTTTTTTCTGGCCATGTACTAGCCTAATTTTATTTTCTGTAGTAGTGCCAAGTTCCAACTTCCAAGAGGTCTTAATTCTGCATGAAATCTCGGTAGATTCCTAAGTGACACTCTTGTACAGTGTTCTGGAGGGTGCAGATGCTGAAAAATGTGTCCTCATAACCAACACTTAAATAGCTTGGAACAGATTTGCCTTTTTTTGTAGCACATTCATGTGCTTGGAGCACTGTGGATAGGTTTTCCTGCTGTGTACTATCCATTCATTCTTTGCTGTTTTGTGCAGAATTCCCCTTCTGAAGCACATGCCTTGGATGAAAACACAGCTGAAGGGTGGGAGAATCGGATACGCCTCTGGACGGACCAGTATGAGGAGGCCTTCACGAACCAGTACAGTGCTGATGTGCAGAACTTGCTGGAGCGTCATCTAAACTCTAATAAAGACTATGTGGGCAAAACTGCTATGCTGGACACAATCAACAAAACAGAACTGGCCTGCAATAATACTGTTATTGGGTCCCAGATGCAGGTAAGAACCAGCAGGACAGAGGTGGAGTAGGTCAGGGCATGGGTGAGCAGTATCCTAGCTCAGACCAACAGGCACAGGTTTGATACACAGTGAATCAGAAATTATGCCAGTACAGAGATTGATTCACAAATACTTGCATTAGACCAAATCAGTGTTGCTAAGTTGGGGATATTTTGCACAGTTCTGTGATGTGGTTAACTGTTATTTTACCATAAATACTTTGATCACTGAACGGCCTGAGGTGGAACCAGATCTGTCACTTGCTGGAGACAGGAAATTTCCTGATTTCCACCTGAGTTTTCCAGTCCCCTTTTTTATTTTATTTCTTGACTCGTGTGGAAGGCTACTTTAAAGAACCTTTCAACATTATTTCAGTATTTTGGATTATTTGGACTCTGGTAACTTCCAAAAACTGCACAACTACAGCTGATTTTAGGAAACTGACTCTCTCCCTAACTTTCCAGCAACGAGCAGTGGTTGGTGTCTTGCCGTCTTTATGGAGTGCATGTAAACAAGCAGAAACAGGAAAACAATGTGTTTGTGTGGTGTATGTCCTCCCCACTAGTACTCTTCTTATCTGTTGTTTCATCTTATCTGTGCTTTATTGAACATAGCATTGAACGCAGCATTCCTGCACAGTTCAGGCTTTTCTGGGCCTTCCTTGTCCAGGAGAATGGAGATAGGTGCATCTGAAAGGGTGGGCTCCAGAAGAGAAGTGGGGCACTTCTTCTGTAGAAAGGGACCAAAGTCAGAAACCTGAATATCAGGTGTATGTTTGTGCTTGAATCATTCTTGTTTATATCAGCTGACTCAGTGAAGTTCATGTACTCCCTCCCACCTTTCCCTCTGCTTTCACTTCAGGCAGAGCACAGATCTTGCCAGTAAGGGAGAGTGCAGGAGGACTTTGGACCAAACTTTCTTCCATTCTTGCCTCTGGTTCTGCAATAAATAAGATTTCTTGGGGGGGTTGGGGAGAAACACTTCCTGCTGGCTATGTGAGTAGCCTTTCTAAAGAGAGAAGCTGAGGAAACACAGAGAAGAAAAAGTTCTACTCCTCTAGAAATCTTAGTGTTTTTTGAGACTAAATGGAACCAATTCTGTCTGCTTCACATGGCTTTTAGGAAAAGTCCTGAAACAAGTAATAAAACACATGCTGTTTCTTGATGTGTGTACAGCAGGACACAAGACTCTAAAAGATACCATGCATAAATGTGCTTGTTCTTTTCATGCTCTCTCAGCCTCTCCCATCTCAGTACAGACATAGGTTTTCCCATAGAAAAATGTGGCTAGCATTCCAAATCAGAATACTCCAAAGGTGATACATCCCAAAGAAACAAAAAGGTAGAAACTTGGAAAACTTCACAGTGAGCTGCAGTTACTGTAAACAAGCTGTTGGTAGGTACTATCATTGCACATGCTGAGAAGGACTTTGCGGTTTCGTGGTTTCTCTTGGACACTGAGGAAAGACCAGGTGGCTGTCCTGGGTTGCTGCTTATCAGCTCCTACGTCCTGTTGTCTCTGCTCAGGAGCTGGCTGTGGAGTGTTGTGAGGAGGGCACCTGCATAGGTGTGGAGCACATGCTCTCATGCACTGCATTCTACTTTTGTTTCACTCATTTGTCTCATCTTTGGCAAGCAAACTGAGAAGGCTTCTTGGTTTGCATCAGTTGTCTCTTAACTAGGTATCATTATTGAACATAAAAATAGCTTTTCTGTGAGATAAGGGAAAATAGGTACTTTGAGCTACAAAAAAATCAGGAGGCTGTGCCAATATGCAGTTGGCAGCTGTGTAGAAGTGTTGTCGCTGCTTTCTTTGGCCATGAAGATTCTGGAGAGAGGAGAAAGGAATAAAAATAATGTTTTATATGCCCTGCATACTCATATATATACCTGCATAACAGTTGAGAGAGTTGTTTGACTTAGGTCAACAGTGATGCAAGTATATACTTAAAAGAGATTGAGATGTGCCCTAAAAGCTTTCTCGAACCAGGAAGAGTAGGGAAAGATGGGTTAAGAGTTACACATGGAGAATATGGGATTTTGGTCCTTGGACTATTTTGGATAAGACAAGAGGAAATGGTCTCAAGTTTTGCACCAGGGTAGGTTTACACTAGCTATTAGGAAATTATTTTTACAAGGGTTACCAAACTGGAACAGGCTACCCAGGGAAGTGGTGGAGTCACTATTCCTGGAGGTGTTTAAAAAACTTGTGGATGTGGCACTGAGGGATACGGGTTAGTGATGGACTGGACCGTGGTGGGTTAACAATTGAACTCAATCTTAGAGGGCTTTTCTAACCTCAATGATTCTGTGATTTTATGATAAACCAGTTTTCAGCTGTCCTCATGATGCAAAGGGAAAGTTGTGAGAATATGAAGCTGTTTAGTGGTATGAATAAAATCATCTTAGTCCTGGCTACTGCCAGCTGCTCAACAAACTGAAAGCTGTGAATCACTTTCCTGACTGTTGTTGCCAAACCAAACCCAGGGTTAGTATTTGCCCTTTGTTGCCTCTGATACTTGCTGACTTGAGCTCAAACCCCTGACTGATTTCACATTCTGAAGTGAAGAGCGAAAGGGCCTTTATAAAATAAAGCCACTGAGTATTATGCAGATGTTGCTCTGCAAATATATCAGAACAGTTTTGGCTGATTAGCAGTCAGCAGTCCCTAGCCTATGACATGAATAAAATCATTTGTTCTTTTCACACATGAAAGCATGGCAGCTAATCTACTTCATATTTCTAAATTCAGAGAATGAAAACAAGCTGAGCTGTGTCTTACCAGAAGAGCTATGAGATCATTCCTATTTCACCAAACTCAGATAAATAAGTTGTGCAGATGCAGGCTTCTCTTTCCTGCATGGATTTTCTCCTCCTCTGACCACCCCACCTTATCCCACGTGTATTCCCCAAGCTGTTTTCTGGCATGAGGTGAAGCATAATACAAGTCAGTCATGAGGCAAAGGTGAGAGTGAAGGCTACCAGACATTAACTTGCACCTCTGAAAAGTACGATCTCATTGATATTCTTGGTATTGATAGAGTAGTAGAACAGTTTAGGTTGAGAGGAACCACTGAAGGTCATCTGGTCCAACCCTCCTGTGTAGGGCCTAAGTGAGAAAGTATAAAAACAAATCAGTGATAGTATAGAAACAGAATTATTCAGCTGGAGGCACACTGGATCCTAATTCATCTAATAACTTCAGATACTTTCTTATCTCCTGTCATACACTAGGAAATCTGGTCCTATTTATTTATTCTTTGTTGCCACAGTTGGAAAGTACAAAGTGCTAAAAATAATTTAGCTGCTACTCCGTGGTGTAAACAGTCTTACCCTACAGTTCACTCATGTCATGGGTTTGTTGATCAGAAATCAGGACCAGCAGTGCGGCTTCTTAGTCTGGAAATAACATGTTTCTGTTATGCCACTTGAGTGGACTTGGGGAATCCTCTGTGAGCTCCTGTCAGGACCCAAGACTTGAAGAGATGAACACCCTGCAAGGCTCTTCAGAGTCTCCAGTACATACATGCATATCCCAACTGCTGGCAGATAGAGTGGTATAAGAGAGATAAACCCCATAGGCATGACACCTGTAGCACTGGATGTATCTCAGGAGGAGCTCTGGACCACTACTCCCATCTGAATAGGTTTCAAATGAATACTTTTATAAAGCTGTCTTTATCCTGGATCTGAGTAAGAGAAGTCAACAAATAGATCTTACTTTACTGGCTCATCCAGGATCTGCAGTATAATGTCATATTGAAACAACAAAAGTAATTTTCCTGAAGAGGTTGTATACAGAGGAGATGTAAGATCACAATCAGAAGAAAGGGTTAAAAAGATCTGTGGTTCAGTATTTTCATGTGGTCAGTACAAGGGTTTTGCTGGGTTCTCAGTGCTGAGTGCTGCCTTAAGGCGTTAACTTTTATTTTCGCTGTGTGTTCTGTCATTGTTCAGGCTGAGCCCCTTAAACTAATTTTTATCCATTTCAGCAGAGTGCTCAGTAGCTGTTTCTAATGAGAGCTCTCTCAGGAAAAGTTGGGAACTTGATTTTAGTAAAATTTTGTGGTTTACTCCTAATTTAGATACATGACTGTCATTACTACTGAAGTCAGAACACCTATGCTTCAATTCACTCTGGAAAAGTATCAAAACTGTGCCCTTATGAGCAGTGAATAGAATGCTTAGGAAGGAACAGGCACAGAAGTGGTGGCAAGGCAGCCAGTCATCTTCACATAATCTTTGCTTGCAGAGAAGTTCAATTCTTTAAGTAAGAAAAGTACTTTGTTTTTATGGAATAAGTCTTTCCTCTGCCCTAGTGCTTATAATATCCCTTCCATTATTCCATAAAATTTGTCATATTTGGATGTCTGCGCTTAAAGAATATTGTGGTTTCATACTGTCAAGACACATTATTGTGAAAATCCATTGTAATAGAGCTGTAGACTTTAACATGAGGATGTTTCAACAAACTGTCACTACTTCATTAAAAATTTATTTCTTAGTGTTAAAAAAAATTAAAAATCAACAGCACTAGCTGAGCAGAGAGATGTAGAGAAGTTTCTGGATGGAGGTGGAAATTGCCAGCTTAAGTCTTTGGCCTGTTTGCTGGAATTTACCATCCTCTGCAGAAGGAAAAGCTTGCATTTTTTTCTCTGAATGTGTGACAACCCACAATTTAGGGAAGATCTGAATTATTCTGGCTGTGAAAGTTGCCATAATTGCAGAGCAGTTCCCAGTTAGTAGCAAGTGACAGGTCTGGTTATGCCTCCTAGCTGCGAGATTGAAATAGTCTGATAGATTTGTCAGACTACTGTTGAAGGAAGGGAATAAATACTGTTTGCTTTTGATAAATATTATCAAGGTTATTGGTCATTCCTAAATTGTTACAGAATAGACTAGATATTCACCTGGCAGATTTTCTGTGTTGCTATTAGAATTTTTTTCTTTCTATGTAGGTAAAATATTCTTCATGAGTTAGAGGCCTCTGGTTCAAGTTCTCTTTTGCTCTGGTTTTTGTTACAGCTGCAGCTGGGAAGGGTGACTCGGGTTCAGAAGCACCGGAAGATCCTGAGGGCAGCAAGAGACTTGGCACTAGATACCCTTATAATTGAGTATCGAGGAAAGGTTATGTTACGACAGCAATTCGAGGTCAATGGGCATTTCTTCAAAAAGTAAGAGTACTATGAAATGATTGGTATGAGAGCATCGTGGCACAGAGAGACTAGTGTCTCTATGGGATAATGCTCACTTACAGGTTCCTGTCAGCTATGCCATCCATAGAAATGGGAAATCAAAAATATCACCTCAGCTTGATGCTCTGATTATGGATCAAACCCTCTGAAATAGATCTCTTAAACTGATGGAAGTACATAAGCCCCCAGAGCAATAGTGCTGATGGAAGTGCTGCTTCTAGTGAAGTGAGGCATACCTGTTAACAGCAATGCTGTAGGAATTGGCTGTTTTGGGATTGAGATGTTCTGTTGCTTCTCCAGGCCATATCCCTTTGTGCTGTTCTACTCCAAGTTCAATGGCGTTGAGATGTGTGTTGATGCCCGCACCTTTGGTAATGATGCCAGGTTCATCAGGCGGTCCTGCACTCCAAACGCAGAGGTAAATTCTCTCTTCATCATCACTGTAATTGCAAATACATGTTTTACATAAGCTTAGCACTTTCCCTAACTTAAAATGATGCCCTAAATGTGGTAAATTCTCTGTGTCTCTTGCTTGTTTGATGGTTTATACTTGGAATATGAGAAGGTTTGGGAACATGAGGGAGGTTTGTTTTTTTTTTTTTTTTGGAAGAGAAAGATTTCTTTTATGTCTTTCCTTTGGCTGCACAGTAGTACTGAGGGTAAGCAGGTGGTGGTAGTTGTAAGTGGAAAAGCACAGGATGAGACGAGCAGTGAAGCAGGCTTCTCCCTATGGAGAATTTGGGATAATTATTCGTAGAGTAGGTAAGAGCTACTTTGCAAAAGGAGGCTTCTGTCTCAGAAGTAGGAAATGCAACCTGTGGAGACATCAGTTTCTTTCTACTTTGTTTAACAAGGTTCGTCATGTGATTGCTGATGGGATGATCCACCTGTGCATCTATGCTGTTGCCACCATTGCCAAGGACACAGAGGTTACCATCGCCTTTGACTATGAGTACAACATCTGGTGAGTCCTTCACCTCGCCCGGGAGCTCTCCACTGCCCTCCTGGACTGGACATCTTCCTCCAGCCCTTTCCTCGCATTCTACATATTGCTCCGTTTTCTACTGAATTGCATTTCCCGGCTATTCTGTCCAGTTCTGCTGGCATATTCTACAATAGAAGCCATAAGGTAGCCTGCTGTCCTTGCTTTGGCACGTGGTGAGATGTTTAGTAGGAGATGTATTGAATGTCTCTGTGTAAGGGTTGAGAAATGAAGAGTGACACGAATTATGTTTGTGTTTTGGAGCAGCAATTATAAAGTGGACTGTGCGTGTCACAAGGGAAACCGGAATTGCCCTGTGCAGAAACGTAGCCCAAATGCTGCAGAACACCTACCTCCACCTGTTTTAGGCACACTGATTGGGGCAGAAACACGCCGGCGAAAGGCCCGTCGAAAGGAGCTAGAAATGGAACAGCAGAGCATTGCATCGGATGAGAACAGCAGTCAACAGACTGAGGAAGTTCCTGAGGGACCTGCAGCAGTCAGTGACAATGAGGTAAAACCTTTGCCCCCTTGTTATATATGTTACCGTTCAGTGCTGCAAGAGTCTGATCCAATAGCATTGGAAACTTCAGAACAGAAACTGCAGGAAGCCTCTTTTTAAACCTTTAGCACCTTAAATTACGACAGAAATCTTGGTAACCTTGAAACAGTATGGGGTTAATAAATCTGGGTTTCTCTCTCAGGTGCCAGAGAAGGAGGAGAAACAAGAAGGGGAAAAAGAGGAGCCTGTAGATGAACAGGGAGCCTTGGTCCACAGCCGACGGGCAAGTACCTCTCTCTGTCTGGGTATCACCCCCCTTAGGACTTGCTTTATGCAGTGACCAACAGGTCCAGTTGGTTATTTCACTTGTTTGAACGCAAATCCCAACTGTTAGTGATCTTCAGTAATTTGATTAACAACAGCAAAAAAAAAAGGTGGGCAGGTGGGTAAAAAACCACCCAGGTTACAGATTTCTGTTAGGGTGCTGAAGATTAGGAGATACACTATAGATTTGTTTCCTGAGTGAAAGGTTTAACTGTTACTTTCAGGGCTGTTCTGTAGTCTAAAACACTTTTAGCAAAACCATCAGCACCACATTAGAAAAAGGTAATTGCACCTTTTTTATGTTCTTGCTGCCCTTCCTTATTGCCAGTACAAGAATTTATGGCACTATATAGAACCATACCATAGGGAAGGGGCTTTCAAAGGTCACCTAGTCCTACCCCGCTGCAGTGAGCAGGGATATCTTCAATTCAGTCATACCATGAACCAAAACCTGATTGTTCTTAAAACTTCATCATTTTTGCTGGGTTAGGTTTGTAAACAGGTATCTGTTCTGTGTATGGTGTCATAAACACGTTGCCATGTGGGGAAAAGGGTATGATTAGTTGCAAAACTCAGTAAGAGGGGTAGACCACTAACAGTACTATTGGCACTTAGGAAATCTCTGTGTTTTGAAATTATTGTTGTCTTAAGCAGTCCTCTTGATCAAAATACATCTTAGTGCTCTGGGATCATTGATGGTATAGTCCTTTTTCAGCCTTCAACTTTACTGAGTAGAGCTGGTGGTTTTTTTCTTGTGTTGCACATGGCCCCTGGGATTGCTGCCTGGATTAGAATGTTTTATGCATGTGAATGGAGCTGGTTTGGCTCTTAATTCATTAATTTAAATAAACAAGAGAAAAATCCAAACAAAAATGCAAATACACAAAACAACCAACCAACCAGAAACTCAAGGAAGAAAAATACAAAAATTGCTCCCATCCTTTTGCCAGCCAACAAAAGTATTAGAGCTAGGAATTCCATGTTTTTCTTTGATATCATAATCACCTGTCTTCCTCTAATCGGAGATAGGGATCTTCCAAGTGTAAATTTCCTGAGAATGCTTTAAATGTTAAGATAGTGCAGCAACTTGCACAGCCAAGGGCCATCCAGTGGAGAGACCCTTGGATTATCGGATGGTTTTTAGAACAGATGAGATAAAGCAGTCAGTTTCCACTGAAATTTGAATGACGGCAGTCATCCATCAGATTGGACTTAAAGCTTGGAGGGAAGATTTCATTTTAATGCAGGGAGGTTGATCTCTTCTTGGGACAGAATAGTCTAAGCGAAGTGTTAGTTTCCCATCAGCCTGTAAGCCCAGTTACTGTAGGTTGCACCAGTTAATCTGCTTTAATGCGATTCAGTTTTCTATATTTGGCACCAGGTAAATACGCATATCTATGGTTTCCTCAGTCTCTCTTCATGTGTGCGTGTATGTGTTTGTAGTGTTTTTTAACAGAAAACTGTCTAGGCCAGGCTGTGGGCTCCAAGATACTTTCTCCATGACAAATCTCAGAAGACACTTGACCCCACTTCTTAAAACCCACTTGATTCTTGCCAGTCACTGCAAAATTATTGTACTGGGCTTTTTACATGCATAATTACCAATTATTTCTGCCACAGCCAGGTGATAAGGTTTCCTGTCCTTTTTGTTTACCTAATAAATGGACTTGTTTTCCCTCTCTATTCTCTCATGTTCTGTTTTTCTTATCCACTATGTAAGCTGCTTAGACCAAAGCTTTTATTTTTGAGCTGGGTCACCTTCTGATATTCTTGCTGGGAAATGAATGAATTTGGAACATTTTAATCAGTTTATGTGGTGTATTACACTTGCTGCAAATTACTGAACCACTAACTTCTGTTGCCCTGGCTTCTGTTTTGTTCTAACGTTTGGTCATTAGCAAGTAGCTCTCTTTGTTTCCAAGTCATCTCTTCACTCTACTTATGCTTTCTTACGGTTTTTAGTTCTTCAAAATTATGCATTTCCTTGTGGCTGTTTTATAAATATAACTCAGTAGTATCTAAGTGGTCCTATTTAAGAACAAAGTCGAGTTCTTCTACTTGAGCTACAAACACACTATTATGTTGTTGTTATTCTGGGAAATTTGCCATATTGAAAAATGCAAATAACTGATAAGAACTGCTTCTCTCTGTCCTCTGTCTGGCTTTTGTCATTGCTGTTTGGCAGTTGTTCTCCTTGTGCTGCTTCCCATATCTGTTCTTGCCTTGTTTATGTGCATAATTCACCATGCTTACTTCAATTTACCCTTGTGTTGTAGTCCCGGGAAGACAGGAAGGTAGAAGCCATCATGCACATGTTTGAGAACTTAGAAAAGAGAAAGAGGAGACGAGAGCAACCATCAGACCGTAACAGCACTGATGCTGAAATCAATGTCAATTCTGAAGTTCCTGAGCTGGAAGAAGTAAAAGCAGAGACTCCTGAAACTGAAGATGGAAGTTCAGCACTGAGTGCTCCTCCTCCTCCTGTTTCTAACAGTACCAGCAGTACTGGGGTGAACACACGACGGTCCTCACAAGTAGCGGTAAGATGAACTGTTCGCTATCTTGTACAAAGCTCAGATACAGCATTTCTGATCATAAGATTGTTCAGGTGAGGAGGAGCTTTGTGGGCTCTCTAGTCCATTCTGAGTCAGGTTGGGACAGCTCTGAAGCTAGACCAGGCTGGCCAGCGTTTTACCCAGTCTTGTCTTGAAAACGTCTAGGGATGGAGATTGCACCTCTTCCAATTCATGACTGTTAGGTTGAAAAAAAATTGCCATGTATCCAGTCTGAACTTCTCATTTCAGTGTATGTCCATTGATGCACCACTGCATCTTCTTAGAGGCTTCAGGCTGTTTATAGGATGACTGTTGTTACGTACCCCTCAGTCCTCTGTGGACTGAACAAGCCCAGTTCCTTCTCCAGGTGAACCCCTTTTGTACTGGTGTGAGCTTAAGTTGGATGTGTAAAGTGCAGTTATGGAAAGTTCTTTTTTTTTTGTTTGGGTTTTTTTTGACCCAGTCTACTTTGGATGCATGTGTTCCCATTTTATGGCAGGGTCCAGACACTTGCCTGGAATGCTCCATGTCAGCTCAGGTCAGGAATGAGAGCAGTTACCTTGAGACAGGCAGCAAGGTTCCTATTGCTGCTTTCTTCCTAAAGACCCATGTTCTGTCCTTTAAGAACGCAGAAGACAAAACGATAATGTGCCAGTGTTGAAGGGTCCCCAAGGCCATCTTATGAACCAACAGAGTCCAACAAGATTTTGAGAGTCAGGTAGTGTCAATAAATAAATCTCAATTCTTGATCCTGTATGCAGAGAAAAGGAATACTCTTAGAGGTGCTCGGACTAATGACAGTTTATTTTGTAGGATGCTGTCCCTGACAAAACAGTGACTAAGCCAGCTCCAGCAAAACCCTCCAGGCCCCGACCAAAAAGTCGCTTCTCTCGATACCGGACCAGTTCAGCACAAAGACTGAGAAGGCAGAAACAAGCCAGTTCCCAGCAAGCTGAACTCGCACAGGCTGTCCCAGAGGAAGGAAGCACTGCCAGCTTGGTAACCACAACAGATGTCAGCACTGTGGAAGGGCCAGGAGAAGGCAGACAGTTGACAGGATCTGACCCAACTGCTATCCTGGCTACAGGATCCCAGTCTAATCGAGCTGCAGTAAAGTACCCCAAAACAAAAAAGGTAAATATGAGCAAGTGCTCAAAGTAAGGATGGCAGAGTGGCAAATATTCATTTAGGATGCAGCAAAGAGGTTAACTCTCAGCTTAGAATTGAAGACCAAGAGGGAACGTGACTGCAACTGTCATGTACAAGCTAGGATAAACTTGGAAAGGAGGAAAAATTGCAGAAGCTTAGCAGGCAGCTGCCACATAACTGGGCATAAATTAGCTATTAATACATTTAGTTTTGTGTCTAGAAACTAGTTTTGAACAGAGTGATCAAAACAGAGTTTTTGGAGAATCTTCTACTAAGATGACTGGAGCATAAAATCGAGCTACAACATTGGGTTGTCTCCAACAGGTGAGAATTGGGTTTGGCACAGGAAGTCCTTCCTGTTGAGACAGAGGGGGGTTTTAGCAGGTGGGCTGACCTGAGCATTGCTTCCCATACACCACTGTGCCATACTTCCTTTCTTCTCCACCTGTGCTGGTTGCACTGATGTGTGTGTTTCCTCCTTTAGTACCTTGTTACGGAATGGCTGAACGACAAGGCAGAAAAGCAGGAGTGTCCAATTGAGTGTCCTCTGCGCATTACTACAGACCCAACAGTTCTGGCAACTACCCTGAATATGTTGCCAGGTCTCGTGCACTCCCCGCTGATTTGTACCACACCTAAACACTACATTCGCTTTGGTTCACCTTTCAACCCTGAGAGACGTCGAAGGCCCTTTCTGTTGGATGGCATTTACAGCTCCTGTAAGAAGGTATGTTTGCTCATGTCTTACCTTCACACGATGTATACTCACCTTACTGGCTTCCTCGTAAAGTTATTGTGTCCTTTTGGAGTTTATTTCAATGTATTCCTGCTGAGCTGGTGTGTTGAGGCAGTGTCCAGGCTATGACTGCTGACCTCCTTGCCAGAGTTCAGTTTTCATCTTTGCCTTTTGCCATGGTAGAACAGCTGTTCTGTGACTGCCCTTTTAGAAACGTGTACTTCCAGATCTGCAGCAGCTGTTTATTATCCAGCATACACAATTCAAAGAATGTTGATTGCTGCCCTTAGAAAGTTTTATGTTATTACTTTCACAGTCAGAGGATGGTTGGCATTGTGGGGATAGGACAGTGTTGCAGAGGACCTCAAGAATCCAGTGCCTCAGTTATGATCCGTTGTCTTTGGAGAGCCTTTGTGGTTGAAAAGCTTTGAGTTTGCCTGTTCACAAGAACAAGTCCACAGCTCTTTGTCAGGATCATAAGCTGCCTGTCTACAACAGATACTTGAGGCCATGCAGGAAGCCTGAACCAGGCCCAGCTAAGGATTTAGTTCCTCCAGAGATGACCACTAAATGCCAGTATTTACCCATCTGCAGGGAAACAGAAGGCAGAGTAGTTCACTCAGTCAGATTTGTATTGGAATCCATCTTCCCTGTTGCCTTTTGGTTTTGCTCAGACACTTTCCCAGTTCCTGTGTGATTACCTGAGAACAATTATATAGAAATCTTTTCTGCTCTCCCTGTCTTGGTGGCTTTCAGGTACCATGTCCTGGTTTCTTTGCCTTCCTTTGTTTGAGGGTGTTTTCCCAGAGAGAATCTTTGGACTTCACTGTTTTCCACCTTCAGCCAATTTGTTGTCATGCCCTAACAGTCTCTTCAGTATCTCCTTCATAGGTAAAGCTCTTCATGGTTCCTATATAGATGTATGACAAAACCTTGTCTGTTTCTGTGTGCCTGGGCAACCTCCTCATGCATCTTTAAGCTGAGAACTGCAAGGTTTGAACTTCTTTTGGACCTTAACATTGTCTTTGAGCCCCAGGGAAGAGAGAAGCATCCAGAGCAAAGCTGGCAGAGTTATTTGGAGATTGTGCTCGGTGCAATTGCCATACAACTGGCCAGCAAGCTCAGAATTGAGGGAAAACTATTGTCATGGAACAAGTCTTCTGATCTGTTGCTACATTTTACTCTTTTCTAGTCAAATGATAATTCTCACTGCTGGAGAGGGAGTGGACTACTCTCACTATGGATGACTTCCATTTAGTCCACACCTTCCTTGAAGTTGTGTCCAAAACTGAATGTTGTGTTGCAACTGGGACATTTTCAAAGCAGCAAAGTTGCTTTGTGTCTTCTAACCTGTACCCATTTTCTGCATCCCATTGTGGCTGAGTTTTCTCTGACAGTTTGATTTAAGCTCATGTCCGGTTCATGATTTTGTATGTTTGTTAGAACAACCCATTAGTTTTCTAGCCTGTAATTGTAGAAGTGATTGTTCTAGCCTGTGTTAAGCTGTGTTATGTTTTTCCCTATCCATTTCCAAGTTTAGTAGGAAAATCATTAATGGTGTCATCTAGCATTCTTGTTTCTTAATCTGAAAATTTAAATACCCTGCCTATTCCATTAAATAGTTAATAAAGTACTGAAAGTTGCTGTGTCCAGAACAGATGTTGCAGAAATAATTTGTTAGATTTCTACTTTTTGACCGTAAATAGTTTTTGACTGTTAACTGTTCTAGTGAGGGGTTTCATCCATTTCGTAGGAGATCCCTGGCTTTTTTCTTGGAAAATGCTTTTCAGCATTTGGTGGTTTTATGACTTAACAGTCTGGAGATGTAGAAGTCTGCTTCTCATGTTCAGGAATGTTTAGAAAACTCACAGGGAACACCTCCATTTCAGCCAGCTGAGGTCTAGAAATGGTCCAGAACTCGATGATACACTCTCTCAAGACCTGATATCTGTCTTATCTACTTTTGACTACTCAGCCAAGGAGGTTGATTTATAAAGGCTGTTGAAATAGATCACATATTTTCTTGGATTGTCAGCAGGCTTCATCCTTAAACTACTGAGAACTGTGCCAAAAAACTCAGCTGATGATGTCAGTTTGCATCCAAAGCATGGCAGTGTCTGAACCTCGCAAGGAAACTGAACTGTAACCTGCTCTCACGTTAATCACACACTGTGCAGTGACTTGGCTGTCAGATCAGATGCCACGTTTGAGGTAGAGGTGCTCCAGACTGGCTGGCACTTCTCCCTTTTCCTGGCGGCCACAGTGGAATCCTTGAGTTACATTTGAACAGAGAAGAAGCGTCTGCTGTACAGTAGTGAAGCCCAACAAAATAGATCCTGTCACCTGCTCTTCATCCTCGCATTGAAGTTTTCACTTTGAGGATTGTGGCCACTGAGTTTGTGATGTTCTTTCACGATAGCTTTGAGGAGTCATAAGACACACGTGTATCTCTAATAGGATACACATTGCTGGCATGCAGATGAACTGTGGATTGCTGAAAGGTAAAAGTACAATTTCAAACCTCTCTAGGACAAGAAGTGTCTGGTAAAGTGAGTCCTCTGGGTAAACTATACAAATGAAAATTGCTGTTTGCATTTTTTCTGCAGTTTGCTGTCATTTCACTGGATCACTTGAGTGTTTTCCCATATATTGTGGCAGTTATCTTTATAGTAGAATAAGCAAAGGTTCCTGCCTGCCATCAGGAGTCAGTTTGTATCAAGATACAGGGCTAACACACGCACTGCAGCAGCTGATTTGCTGAGGCTTCAGTTCATGTTTGCTCATGTGAGATGTGAAACATTCTTAATTGTCCACGTTCAGAAGACCACTGTGACTTGTCTTTTTTATTAGTAGCTGAAGAAAAGATTTGCTTTTATTATTCTTTTCTTGGTTTACCCTCCTTGAAAACTGCTGCTTGCATTTTAATCAGATTTTTTTTTTCTTTTTTTTTTTGCTCAAATTTGCTCTCCTGGGCAGGAAACATTTTTTGCAAAAATCAGTGGTTGTAGAGAGTTCATTATATTTGTGTCCCTTTTCTTCTAAATTATGATCGTTTTTAATAGTTTTAGGTGCCACTGCTCTGCATTTTTAGAGTTATAATTTGCTCTTTACTTATCTCTGTGTTACTGCTGATGACTGCTGCTCCCAGAACCCATGTCAGGAAGGGCACAGCCCCACCACAGTAGGTGGTGGGCTCAGTGCTGACAGCTGTGTTCTAACGCGCTCTCACCTGAGTGCATGCCAGCCAGGTAACCCTGGGCTTCTGAGCAGCCTGCCCTGCTCCACACAAGTGTAGGAGTTGGAGTGTTATCCTGCAGGATTGCAGAGAAAGTACCCGAGGAGTTTCACGTTTATGTAGTCTTGTTCTGTTTCAGCGCTGGATCAAACAAGCCCTGGAAGAGGGAATGACTCAGACCTCACCAGCTCCACAAGAGAACAGAACCCAGTGTCTATACCAAAGCAACGAGAACAGCAGCTCCTCCAGCATCTGCAAAGATGATACAGGTGAGTGCTCAGCACCATCAGGGCAGCACGGGCACTGGAGTCAGACTGGCAAAGGTGCTGAATACCAAAGGCAGCTGTACAAGTGACATCTTAATGTGTCCTGCTGCCTGATGGCACAGCTTTAGGGGTGGTGAGAATGTTGCTTTGCCGTTCATTCCAATTTCTGCAGACCCATTGTAGCTTGAGCATCTGTGAAGTTTCTCAGTATTTTCCTGAGAAAAGATAATCATAACATTGCATTATCAGTCTCGGTTCTCTGAGATCTCTTGTACACTGGAAGGGTGGGGGTAGACAGAAGAGGGCTCGGTATCATCTCTTTGCAGCAAGATGCTGTTAGAACTAAATACCTGCTGAGTGTAGGAAGGTGTAGCAAAGTCTTACGGGCACGTGTGTAATAAACAAATGACTAAGTAAGTCTCAAGGATGGAGAAGCTAAAATCTATGAGTAAAGCAGTAGAATGGTTAAATATTTTGTCTGAATTTACAGAGAAGGAGAGTGAAGATCAGCCCAGTCAGGGATCAGTTTTCCAAGCATGACAGACAGGAAGCTAGACATCACACAGATAATACAAATTTGATTATTGAAAGGTTAGATGAATAGGAAGTGAACAGAACACCAAAACCAATAAATGTACATCTCGAGGAAGACCTAACCTGTAGAATTTACTGGTGATTTCTCCAGGTTTTTTTAAACTAAGCATCAAAAAAGATTATTATTTTGAAGAGAGATAGGCCTGAGGGAAAGGCTTTAATCCTTTGTGGAAATGGAAATGTGCTTGGGCTGTATTGATGTAGCTTATAGGGAGCTGTTAGGTTCAGTTAATGATAACTGAGCTGCCTCTGGTTTGTTTGTAAGAATCACAGTGACATGTCCTCTGACCTCTCTCCTCTATTCTCCTTTCCCCTTTTTAACCTTTCCTGTCTTCCTTTCCCCAAGCTCCCTCTTATGCTTGCTTCTAGTTGAAATATTTGCTTTCCTTGTTCACTGCATGTTCCTGATTATGTATTGTTCTGTTACCAGTATCTAGGCACTGATATTGATGTAATTCAGAGGTACTTAATTTTCAGGAGTCTTTTGTAGTTGCATTGAAGATTCCCGGGCTTCATTTGGGCTGGGAGTAGGGGGAAGAAGACAACATGTGATTTGCTCATGGTCAGTGGTTCAGCCGTGTCCTCAGCTCAGTTTGTGTTTCAGACTTGCTGAGTCCCCTGAAGAAATGGAAGTCTCGCTACTTGATGGAGCAAAACGTGAAGAAGTTGCTGCGGCCGCTGTCCCCTGTCACTCCCCCGCCTCCCGTCCCTTCGGTCCCCGGCTCAGCCAGCCCACAGCTGGCCACGCCCTGCTCGTCGCTGCCCGGGGAGGAGGAGACCCGCAATGGTTACGGCGTCATGTTCTCACCCATCCCCTCTCTGGCTACCAGCCGCTGCAATACTCCACTACAGTTCGAGGTAAGTCTGCCCGGGACTGAGTGTGCTAAAAAGAAAGGAACAGCAATATTTGCAGCAGAGGCAGCACTAGGGACGCTTCCTTTTTGAGTGTGTATTTCTGAGCAGCATCACAGTCTTAGCCTCAAGAGCACTGCTGCTTTTCTCTTCACTTCTGGGCAGATCTCCTGCTCTGTGAATTGTCAAACTTCGCTACAGCCCAGCCTCCCCTCACTTTGTAGCTATCAGTAACATTAGTCTTACCTTTTTTCTATTTCTGCTGAGTAGCTCCTAAATTTCTCAGGTTTTTCAGTGATCTTTAATCATCTTCCCCACTTCAGATCTCTCTGCCTATGTGATTTTCAATTCCCCCTTCTTCCAAAGAGTACAAGTGTTCCTTCCATTTCTCAGAGGCTGTAAGACATCCTTGGCTCCTCCTTCCCCAGAGAGCTTTCAGTAACCCCAAGTATGGTAGTGATACTTCACGTCATCTTCCACTATATTCTTTGGTTTTCTTTAAGTGGACTGGGTAGAAGGAAATTGCCTTAATAGCTTTGATTTCTTGATAGTTTCCTTCTGCAAAAATTAGCAGAATTAATGAGCAGGCTGTGTATGTGGTTTCCATTGCTCTAAACTCTTTGGGAGAGTTACCAGTATTCATCCAGTCAGGACCCTCCACTCTGTGCCTGTAAATAGGAATCATGTTGTTTGCAGGTTTTGTTTTATTCTCTAGTATTGCATATTTTCATTAAAAAAAACCTCATGAAAGACTTCAGGCCAGCTGCTCATACTCTGCCAGTTAGAACCATTTAAAAAAACAGTGCAGTGATGGCCTGCTCCACACCAGGGACTACCCTGCAGGAATCCCTCATCTGTTTTGCAACAGGGCAAATATTCCTTTGTGGTACTTTTAGCTTAGCATGCTTTGATTATTTTGTTTGAGAGCCCTTTCTTGTAAGCTGTTTGAGAGGCAGCTGTGTAGAGTTTAGCAGGGAAGATTGTGGTGTGTTGAGGAGAGAGATGAAAGACTGTTTCAGGCAGAAAGAGCTTTACTGGAAACAATCCTTACCCTTGCAGTGGTTGAGGTGGCAGATCAGGGCAGTGTTGCCATGAACCTTCACAGTCTAATCACTCCTTTCCTGTCCCATCTTAGTGTTAATTAGCCTTAATTTCACTGGTTATCTATATCTTACTTGCCTTTTACCTTTTTTCCTCTTGAAAAGAATTCACTAACTCACTGGACCACAGTTTTAATGAGTGACTGAATCTCCCCAAGTATAAACCTGTGGCACTGTGGTGAGAGAGTAACAGGAAAATTCTTCCATCAATTCACAAGCTTCCTCAAGCAAGCAGAAGTTGTGACTTGGCATCTTGTCTTGCTGGGAAATACATTTTTTGAAAGCTTTTAAGAAACTTCCTTCTTGACTGATTTCCTAGCTCTTTCTATAAAACTTCTATCACAAGCCTGTGAAGCTCTCTTTGCCAGGTTTTTACAGATTGAGGTTTTTTGGACTCACTTTTGTGATCTTTTTAGAGTGGAAACAAATTAAAGGATGCTTGGGCCCTCCATATTCATAAGTGGCCAGAAGCATGATGACATAGCTCTAGCTTTTTTTGTGGAGTTTGTCAGAAGTTTTTGTTAAGAAATTCCTGAGATTCCTCAGTTTTCTGGGGTTTTCTACTTAGCAGAAAACAGTGACTCCTGCTGTTTCTCTGATAGCAGCATAGCTCTGGGAATCCTGCCTCTCTGATTCTATTTTAGGCCTGCTCAGTAGCATGGAAAGGGAAGTGCTCGGGAAGAGCCCTTAACTGTGCTGTCACAGGCATACACTGCCATCACTGATAGGTGCTCAGATGATACAACATTTCATAAAGCTGGCTGCTCAAACCTCTTCTCTTGACTTGAGCTGGAAAGGTAGCCCTCGGTGGATTGAGGAAGACATGTTTGTTTTATAGTATATGTCTGTGAAAGGTCATCTTAATGTTTGGGGGATCTTTACTTTCTGCGCTAAACCAAGCTTTTTTTCTCTCCCACGTTCTCAGACTAAAAACCATAAATGTCTTTCTCTGTATTCCATGGTGTGAAGTCTGATAGCATCAGAAATATAAAGAGTTGGCTGCTGCTTTTCTTAACATTCATGTGCTCTGCTTTGGGTACTAAGTTGCATCATGAGATGCAGTAACCCAGTCCTATCTGTGTTTCCAGGAAGCTTTAGAAACCACTTAACCAGCCGTGATGCTGTCCAGGCTGGGGCCAGTTCTTGGGATAGTTGTTTAGAATAGCCATTGCTAACCTGTGTGCTTTTGTACGTTGTAATTGTCTCTTGACTTTTGAAGTAGATGAATAACTAGATGCTTTTCCCTCCTCTAGAACGTATCCTCCCCCGAGAGCTCCCCTGCGCATAGGCCCGAGTCCATGTCACCTGAGGTAGTTATGGCACCTGAGCTGGGAGCGTGTGGGCTGTGTGTGCATGGTGGAAGGGGAGGGAGGGTTGTTCAGGCACTGGGAATAAGGGCAGAGTTTTAAACACAGTAAGGCTGAGGAGAGTTTTCAGGGTTATCACAACAAAACAAACAAATTGAAGACTGGAATTTATGATTCGCTTGTTGACCAGGCAGTGCGAAGACTTGGTATGTCTCAGCTACTGAGGTGCAGGCAAGAGATTTGGGGACCCTGGAATTACCATCACCATTTTCAGACTCAGCCCAGTCCACGAATGGTCTGTGAAATTTACTGAATAGTGACCAGATGACTGCTGGGGAAGGGAAGGCATTCACCACTAGTTTTGACTTAAGAGCACACAGTGGTACACCTGACCTGCTCTCTTCAGCCTTATCACCTGCTCACTTGCAGACTGAAAATATTGAGGAGATGCCAAAAAGTAGTATTTTGCTTACCCGCTGACCTGTGATAAACGATGAGATGAACTACCTTGCTCAGTGCCTGTTTCATAGTAGAAAATACATGCTCATCTCCAATGTGGTGGATTACTTGGAGCCGTAGTACAACAGGGGAAATGTTCTCAGCTTCAGCAGGAGGGCAGAGCTGGTGTCTGGTGCTGCTGTGTTTTTTTCCCTCTGCACTGGAATCCTGCAAAGAGGATGAAATCTTGTCAGTTGTACTCATTGTCTGAGATCCTGACATATTAATGTGGTGAAGGAGATGATTATTTTGCTGCCCTGGAGGGTTTTTGGCACTTCAGGTAGATAAATGAATATACTGTTGTATCATTGCCTAGTGCTCCAGAAACTCTGATAGCACAAAGATGATGCCATTGTGGTTTTGTTGGAAATTTTAAAATGTAAAAATGCAGTAAAAATTAAATTAATGTACTATTGTTAGAGATTTACAAAGCTCACAATGAATGAAAACAAATGGCTTAGAGGTCTTGGGTATGTTATTGTTAGGAAGTTAGCAGTGGCTGACTTGGGACAGGCAAGAACTTCGCTAATAAAACAGCAGAAGGACAGCAAATCTGTTCTGTTCTTTCCTGGCTACTGCTCTGTGTTAACATCAGCTTGGGGATGTATGAGGCAATTGAAAATGCTGGGTTTAATTCATTAACTGCCTGGGGATAGTGTTGAGCCTTATCCTCTTGCTGCAGAAAGACTGCTGAAGGGGAAAGGGCATCCCGTATTGGACAGCTCAAGTGATCATTGTTTAGTCTCAGGCATTCCCCTGTGGAATGAGCAGAACAGTGCAGAAAAGAACCAAAGGGGTAATCAGAAAGGAACAGGGAAGCAGGAAGCTAGCATTGTACGGAGGATTTTCTGACTTAAATTTTTCTCCCTACCCTTGCTTGATCCTTTTGCTGACTACCCCCCCCCCCCCCCTTCTATATCCTTCTTGGATTTTCCAGGTCTGCCTCCGATCCGACCTGGATTTGAAGGGTGGGTACCTGGATTCCAGTGCAAACACCTGCCAGGAACGGCCATCGCTGCTCAGCTTTGGATCCTCTGATGTGGCTCCACAATCCTCCATAAACTCTACTTCAGAGATGAACTTCCCAGGGAAAAGTGGGGAAGCACAGATGCTGCTACGAAGCTCTGATCAGGCTTTTCGGACAGAGTTTAATTTAATGTATGCCTTCTCCCCGTTGAACGCTATGCCACGTGTGGATGGGCTGTTGCGGGGGTCTCCTCCATTGGGAGAGAGGAAGCCAATGAATTCAGAAGCAGGCTGCTGCAGCTCTCCTGCTGAAGGGTATTTCAGCAGACACGAGTCAGGGCTGCTCAAAGAGACAGCGCATGGATCCATGTCCCCCTGCGGCGAGAGGGCTTGTGAAGGTGCCAGAGCTGCTCCCCAGAATCCGCCACAAAGGAAGAAGGCAAGTACTCCTGTAAAAGAAATTCTTAGATTGCCATGATGTTTGCAGTTCCCACTCAGGTTCTTGCAAAGACTTACAGGGAGAACGAATAGAGTCTGGGCGAGTTATTCAGGCATCCAGTGCCTGGGTGAAAACAGTTGTTACAACTGCGAGAGCTACCCTTTAGGCAAGATTTTGATGTGAGAAGTGTAAAAAAAAAAACACCGCAGTGAAAATACCTCTTCTGGATCACAGAAAAGAGAGCAGGATGCTGGCAGTTTTCATCAACAGTTAAACTGAGACAAGACCCAGAGCAGTAACAGTGCAGCTGTACAGCTGGTGGAGGTGTTATTTATCAGGATGAAAAGGGTCCTTACTAGGAAGGAGGGTCTAATGTTTCAAAAGAAAACATAGGCTGTTTATTAGAACATATTAGAACATTTCCATACCATTGCAAAGAAAGTAAGATGAAGGTTATTTAAATTTTAGCGCTTTGAAACTAAGAACACAGGAATCTAGTGTAACAAAAGCAAATACATATTGGTTTCTTACAACAGGCCAGTGACCCTCATGGGACTAAAACTGAGGTAAAATGTTAAGGTGGTGCTGTGATAAAACCTGGTACTCATGGGATAAATATCAGTGCCTTTTCCTGTGCTTGGATTTCTTTCTTTATGGCAAGTGTGGTAGCTCAGATCACTTGTGTAAGAGTCCAGCTGGCTTGAATATCTTATTTCCTTTCCATTTCTGGAGTCTCTTGATTTTTTTTTTTTTTTCCCTTTGGTTTTTCTTTTAAAATTACACGTACTGTAAAACCTTCATATGTTGAGTTACTTTTGGAAATACCCTGTTCAATATTTTTGCATCATAAAGCCTTCTGTACAGGCATTGAGTCATAGCTGATAAATTCCTCAGCAGAGCTGCCTTCTGTGGGTCCTTTATGGCTCTGTACCTTATAGTAACTCTGAGGGAAGGCACACTGAAGGGTAAGTGCTCAGCTGGAAATATTTGTGTCTTTTTGGTTCTGCTGACGTTGTGTTCCGAGGCTACTCTATCTTTGGTTGGTGTCTTTGACAAATCTGAGACTGTTTTGCCCAAAACACATTCTACCTTTGCTACAAGCAGTTTGTTTTGGTGGTAGTGCCGGGAAGTTTGCAATGTCTCCATAGCAGGAACCTGCTCTAAGCAAAACAAAGTTCTGTGCAAAGCTTCACCAAGCTTTTAGTGTTAATGTGGGTAAACTAGTACAGATGAACTGGGCATTGAAGATACCAGTTCTGCAAAGAAGACTCTTTTTACCTGTTTTGGGGATGTGCAGATATTGAAAAAAAATTACATAATGTCATGAACCAGAGAGAGCATATGTTTTGAGAGGAGGGAGGTTTAGAGGCTTGATACTTGAATATGCATATCCTCAAGTAATGTGAAAATCCAGGTGGCTAGAGAAGCAAACGAGCTGGATGTTTCTGCTGAGTATTGGTCGTAAAAAGTAAAAGGTGGGTGATCATGGCAGTCTGAATTTGCACCACTTAGCTCTTTTCTGGAGTGCCTGTAGATCCATCAGGAGTTGATAATTCCAATATGCTTTTTCAAGTTTTACCTGCAGACCCAGAAGAGTTATTAGACAGTGTGTGGGCCTGTTGCTCCCCCTGTCCTAGTCCTCTGTATTCCCTGACTCATGGCTGTATTTTCTCACCCAGGTATCGCTCCTCGAGTACCGCAAGCGGAAACAGGAGGCCAAGGAGGGCGGCGATTCCGGGCGTGGCGCAGGGACCCCCACCCGGCAGGGCAGCAGCAGCTCCGGGACTGACGCAGACGGGAATGGCCTGTCAGGCTCCGCAGCACGAACTCCGTCCTCCCCACAAAGTGGCTTCTCCCCTTCTCATCCCTCCCTGCCTCACGTAGAGGACATCAGCCCACCAGACTCGAGGGGCTGTAGTTCCTCATCATCGCTCAGTAAATCCCAGGAGAGCATCAGCAGTAGGTGGTGAGTGTTATCCTTCCAAGCAAGTCTGAGATTGCTCCACAGGGAAGAACCGAACTCCCTGGGGTGCATTTCCGTAATAATACGTGCAGTGAGATGGATTCATTTGGGTCTCTTGGTATTGTTCTGTTTCGTAATTGCTAAACAACTGTGAAGGATACCAGTACTCTTCTCAGCCTGTCTTTTAGTTCTTGGTTTAGATATCCGAAATCTGTCTTGAAAAGTACAAAGTTAAACAGTTGTTGCTCTTCCACCGGTTCCCTTTTGAGGTCTTGGGTTGTAATGTCTTGCCCAGGCAATGAAAATCTAATTCAGGTCTTTTTTTTGCTGAACCTTCACTCTTTTTGGGCATGTGTGATACTAAGTCCACTCCTATTCTGAAGGAAAGCTCACAGGCGTCTGCAGCCTTTGCATTTGAGAAGCAGGGACTGCGCAACAGCTCCAGCTTTGCTAATGTACCAGACTCTGGTCAGTGGTGTGCCTAAGGCATGGACAAACCACCTTTATGATGGTTACCATGAGAAGGTTTGATAAGGGGAAAGGCTGGTCTTCAAAAACATTTGAACCTGGTCCAAAATATGAACTAGTGCACTGAATTGCCGAGTGTGGCATTATAGTGCGAGTGATGGCTGGGATGTTCTGCTGACTGGAGCTGTGTAGGGCACTGGCTCTGCTGCTCTGGAGTCAGGTTCTGGTCATGCACACCACCAGCAGAAAGGCACACACAGACACACACCCCCCTTTCCTGATGCTGATCTCTACATACGTGGTTGGGTCATTGCTCGGGTAATGGCAGGGGGTGGCATGGGGAGAGATGCAAAGCAGTGCTGAGGGCAGTGAGAAGTATGAAATTTGTGTTGAAAGCACTTGGGTGAATTTGTAAGAGTAATAAATCTGCTTCCCTCCTTTTTTCATCACTTTTCAAGCAGAGTTTAATAGAAACAATTTGTCCTCTCTGACAGTTTTCCGTCTACCAGATATTGGGACTGGCTACAGCTGAGGCAGTCTGCTAATGATTAGTTTATCATCATTACTTTATTTTCAAATATTCTATAAAAGTGGTAATAGCCCATGTCGTTCTCCTCCTGTGCTCCTTTCTTCTGCCTGTAAAAGAGCAGAAAAAACGCCAACCAGCTGAATGAACTAAAACTATTTCAGGATGAGGTGTCAGTGTGGCATGCTTGCTTTAGTACCATCTTTTATGTTCTGTGAGCTTCATCTGGTGCTCCCTCAGCAGGTGTTGCTCTGGCTTCAGTTTCCCACATAGTTTCAGGAGTTAAGTATTGTGTGGGAATAAAGATCCTATTGTTATGGGACACTGGATATAAAGTTGAAACCATGCTGATACATTTTGAATGGGATTAAGCAGATTTGCTGCCTTTAAAATTCCTGGGTTTCTGTGTTTTAATGGGCACAGCTGACAAACGTACACTCACCTTCTACTTTTAAAAAATGCATTAGAACCTGTTACTGAGCTAAAGTGACCCAGTTTCATCTTTCACTCTGTGTGCTTAAAATCAGATACATTTCCAGACATTCATAATAATATTAGGAACAGACAAAATTGGTGAGAACTAAAATTCCATGCCTTAATTTGTAGACTTTTCCAGATTTTTGCTGAATTCTGCAATAATTGACAATAGCTTTCATTTTAAAAAAAGGGTTTGTCTATTTCAGTTGCCAGGATAAAGCCATCACAATGTAAACAGATGTGCTGCTGCTCAGTAAACCCAGCCTTGCAGAAAACAAGTCTCCAAGCAAACAAAATAATAAAAAAAACCCTAATGTAAAGCACAGTTTTCAATATAGCTTAAAAAAAATTAAATACAGAAGTCAGTTAATATGCTGTGCATTTAATATAATCTAAATATTTAAATTCAGGCATTTTTAAGGCACAAACTCTTCAGTGTGCAGAGTAAAGGCATTGTAAATCCCTGGTCATGGTGATGCTGTCTGTAGGTTAAAAGACATATTTCCAAAGAGATTTTGATAGTCCTGTGGGTGGTAGATGGAATGTTGACCCAGGGATCTGGGGTTTGTCTGTAGCTCTGTTTTTCTTCAACAGTTTGGCTTTAGGAAAGCCACTTCACCTCTTTTTCACCCTTGGGCAAGACACTTATAAAAGAGAACAATATCTAGCACTAATCATGAGTGGAGACATTTCACGGACATTATACAAAAAAAACAGGACAAAGTGGCATTAGTGGGCAAAATGGCCCAGCTAGCTCTGCTCAGGAGTATTGCAGTATCCAACTATATTGTCTTGGCACATATTATCATAAAGGTATTGAGTTTGCTTCTTCTTAGTTTGAATGAAAATAATTATGCAAAATAACTGCAGTTAATCTTAAGCCAGTACCAGGATTTTCAAAACAGTGTTGAATCTCAAAACAATTTTTCTGTAACCAGGTGATTTACTGAACTGGATGCTTATACCATGTTTTTGATTAAAGGCTTGGTGTTCTGAGGGCAGTGGCATCATGGTAGCCAGGGATCAGCAGTCTGAAATCCCACTGGAGTTTTTTTACATGGCAAAAGCAGTTCAGAAGTTTGTTCCTCATCTGTCTAAAGAGCTGGTGGTCTCTGAACCCTTGTGCATTGGTCATGTTGCTCTCAGCTGTGTCACAGCAGTCCTCAGCTGTTCCTGGGGTTTTGTTGCAGGATGGTCCCGACATCGGTGGAGAGGCTGCGAGAGGGCCGGGGGATGCTGGAGAAGGTGCTGCGGAGCGGCGCAAAGGTGTCCCAGAGACACGAATCCTCCCCTACCCGGGACAGTGCTCTTGAGAGAGATGCAGGTAGGATGGTGAAACTTTGGGACATTTGGTTGGTGGGAAGTGATGTGCTTGGATAACTTTGCCAACTTCTCTGTGAAGTTGGCTAGTTGTACCTTCATCTTTAATATTATCAAAGCTGCCTTCTGCAAACCATACTCTACTGTTATTGATACATTGCTTGAGCCTGTATCCCTGTTCTGTTAGACCTGGAAGACCTCTGGATTTTTCCAGGCATTGAATTCAAGACTGCCTGCACGTTGACTTTGACAGGGACAGCTTCTTTATCCTTGGGCAGATGGGTTAGCACCTCCTATGCTCTGAAAGAGCTATCATTTAATGCTCAATGGGCGAACATTCAGACAAGTGTATTACCTTGTTTCTGAGCATTTTACGGCAAGTATACATTTCCTTCATTCCAAATCAGACTTTTCCCCAGTAGCAGTAAGGCATGTTTGAGACCAGCTTTGAAAATTGACTTCTCATTTGGAGTTCTGGTTTTGTACACCTAAGTGCATTTTTTCAGTGCTTTTTCTTCACCTAGTCTTGAGAAGAAGTCCTCTTCCCTATCAAATATGTCACAGTTTCATGGGACCCCATTGGGAGTCTTTTCCCTGTCTTTCCCATACCAGTGGAAGTGGCTTTCTTGGTTATTTTTTAGAAGGGTAGGCAAAATCCAGGCTCTTGGAACAGACCTTTGCCCAATGTAACCTGTACTGCTCTGGCTCTTCAGTGTCACGTGAGAATTAGGATGGAGTTAAACTTTCATCTGCAGCAATGAATTCTTACTTGTTACATAAACCCCATCCCATTCTGAGTTGTGAAAACCTAATGCTGCAGCTGACAAAAGTAATTTTGTTTCCTTCATCCTAGCACAGCAAAGTACATTTTTTCTTCTTTTGCTTGCTCTGGCAATTTCTTCAGCAGCTTGTTTAGATTCTTGTTTAGATTCTTTGAGCCACCTCCCCTCCCCCAGTTGCTGCTCTGCTTCTTAGTGAAACAAATGGGTGGCTGAGTCCCTGCTGTTCTGGTAGCACCTGGAGGAGTTGTGAAGATGCACATTTTCACTTGATGTTGTAACAGATAATATTAACAGGAACTAAAAAATCCCAAAGTTGGAGGGTTTGCTGATGAGGCATGTAGCAATGAAATGGAATTTGTGTGCATTGCACGCTTCTGAGAACTGCAGCTGCTCTCAGCAAAACCTGTCACTTCATATATACTTTAGGTTGACACAGGCCAGTACAGCCAAGAAAAGCAGTTATTCATGTCCTTCCCTTGTGCAGGTATTGAGAAAGGGGGGAGGGAAATGTTGGCTCTAGCTTTTAAGTTTACATAAAGCAAATTCAAGAAGGTCATAGTTTATTTACCCTTTGTAATTTAGTCTTGCAGTAGTCTTTAACTTGTCAAGGTTTCTTTCTGAGAACAGGCGCTGCCAGTAAATTGTGCACCCCTACTGGTGTGCCCAGACTTTTAAGAAACAGTCTCTTCCAGAAATCTTTTAGATTTCTTCTGATTCTCATACTCGACTTCTGTTAACCACAACGATCTCCTGGATTGAACAGTCTCTTCTTTGCGTGACTTTTTAACAAAACTTTGAATGCCCCAAACTTCTGAATTTTGCCATTCTGCAGTACTTGGAATGTCACCAAACAGCCACTTGCTGCATCGATGTCATTTCAGAAATGGAAGGTGGCACAGGACACGTGCTGGAAGCTTCAGGCCCTGGTGTCTGTGCAGGCCTGTGCCCTGAGGGAACTTCTGAGCCTCAAGAACAGACAAGAGCTACCTCCAGATCCCTTTTAGCTAAGCCAGCACTGGGGTGTAGCACAGAAAGGACAATGGCAGCAGAGCCACGGACACTGCTGGCACTGATGCTTGTGCCAGTGCAGCTGGGGCGAAGCCAGACTTGTCTGGCAGAAGTACAGAACAGACTGAGGCAGCGTGTCCTGTTTCATGACTGAGACACATCTGTCATATAAATTCGATACTAATACCGACACTGTTTCACCAAGGCATTTCAAACGTGGCTGCTGAGAATCCCTGAGATGCTGCAGATAAACAGTTCTGTCTCATTAGTCTGCAGCAGAACTCTGATGTGAAATCATCTAGTCCCAGCAGCTTCACCCCTCCTGCAGAAAGCAGAATCACCAGCCGTGGTCACTGCAGTAAGTCCTTCTTGCCTACCCCAGGTCAAGTTCAGTGATACGGTAGGACAAGAAGCTCACCCACCCTTGAAGTGCAAGAAAGGCTTACTCTGTTGGGAAGCATTTTATCCCTCTTGGTCTTCACGTATCAGCGTGTGCTGCTGGTGCCCTTGAAACCTCAAAGCATTTTCATCATCTTGGCCTGTTACAAAAACAGGCATTTCTGAGGTCTAAGAGTATCTGTTTGTAACAGCTCAGTTGGCTTGTAAACGTTAGTCCCCAAAATGGTAGCACGGGATGTCTGTCTTTGGAAGCGTCTGGATCTGCCTTTGAGGAAAACCTGCTGACAGAATCCTGCTGACAGCCCTCTGAGAAGGGCAGTTTTGTCTCCTGAGCTGGAACTGTATCCAGTGTTGATTCCTGTAACCACAACTGAGTGAGAAATCGCCGAGACCTTAGAAACCATCTTCTACCTCTCATATGCTACTGAAAAGCCAGGGGAGCCCTGGGTGTGTCTGTGCATTATCTCCAGGTGTGGTTGTTCAGACAGGCTGGTCCAAGGCAGGTGGGCTTTGTGATAAACCAGAGCACACTGGTATGAGGGGAGCAGCCACTCTTACACGTGTGGCTGTTCACACATGTTAAGGTTTCTCAATTGTCTTTTGCTGGGTTTCTTCAGTTTCTGAAATGCTGGTGGCTGGGGGGCTGGGCTGTGTGGTGTCATTTGAAAGGGAGCTGCTGTGGCCTTGGTCTAGGGGTTGAGGTTTAACATCTTGCCTGTACATTGCAGATGCAGCAGAAGGAGACACTCCAGAAGCCCACAAAGGACCAGCAGTTTACAGTCCTTCTCGATACAGCTACCAGGTACATGCTTTCATATCTTATCTGCCCATTCTGGAATAAAGCTTTTATAAGGAGGTAAGGGGGGGGGAAATAGGGCTTGGCTGCCATTGTTCACAGTGCTGCACCTAAGCACCTTTGGATGAGAAGCAGATAGGAAACAGGGAAGTCAGCCTGACATGCCTTTTCCTTTTTTTCCCTGTGCCTTGTTCAGCTGCTGCAGTCTGACAGTCCCCAGGCAGAATCACAGACCCTGCTCCAGCAGAGCTCCTCCCCATACAGAGGGCACCTCACGCCGTCTCCTGGATACAGCTACCGAGCAGCAGCACAGAGGACAGGACACAGCCTCTCCCATGGTTCCTCGGAAACATCCCTCTCCTCCACCTCATATTCCAGCCCTGCCCACTCGGTCTCCACAGACTCCTCTGCCCTGTTTGCAGGGAATTCGGGGTATTTCAGCAGCCAGCAGCACTCTGGCAGCATCAGCAGCAGCCTCCTGAGGAAGAGCTGCCCTGCAGCTGCCAGCCCAGCACAGCAGACAGCTGTGGACTCTCTCTCTTCCGAGTCGGGCTCCCAGCTCTGCACAGGCGTGTCGGGCTCTTCCTCCACTCCCCAAAGTGCTCGGTCACTACAGTCAGACTTGCGGACTATGAGCCTGCCAAACTCTGGGCAATCTGTTCTCTACCAGGGCTCCCGGGGTGCAGTGATTTCCAATGCACAACACTATCCACACCGTGGGGGAAGCAGTGTCCATCAGTACAGACTGCAGCAGCTTCAAGGTTCTGGAGTAAAGACTCAAACAGGACTTTCCTAGGGCTGCCTGGACTTCAGGAGGACAAAACTGCCCATAGCTCCTTCCAGTCACCTCTGGAAGTGGCTCCTGGGCCAGTGTTGGGAGCTTGCACCTGATGCTGGGGTGCCAGGGGTCAGAGGCTGAGGTCTGAAATGCACGGGTGAGATTTGTGAGCAGTATTGGCCTCTGGCCTGGTAGGAGAACACAGATTTCTCTGAGGCAGAGACTGTAGCAAAGCAGTTCCCTGACATGTGGGTACATTGCAAAAACAAAAACAAACAAAAAAAGAAAAAAAAAAAAGGAAAAAAAAAAGCAAATGGTTCAAGTGCAATGACTGTGGCTCAGCCTCTGTCTCTGGTCCGTGCCCATGGCCACAGTCATTCATGCAGCATGGACACAGTTCTGAATTCAAAAGCAGTTTAAAGGAAATGTTGGGGCAAGTTAACTCCAATCTCTTTATAGGTCAGGTTCTCAGTGCGTTCTGGGGAGGGCTTTAATCCGTTACGATCATTCCAGTCACAAGCAGACGAGCGCACACGGCTGCCTTTGGGCCTGGGTCGCCACTGCCGCCGTCGGAGCTTTTTCCAGGACAACAGAGTCTCCGCAAATGCGAGCAGCACGGGAGGGGGTTGGAGCGTGTGCCTGTGGCTGCAGAGGATCCGGGGTGCGCTGTCGTGTGCTGCTTCATTGCAGGTCTGTCGTGAATGAGTGTTTAAGGTCGCTTAAGGAATCTGTGAACAGGAGCATGGCTGGGGCCGCGCTGCCACGTGCTGCCGCGCCGGGGGCTCTCTGGCTGCTGGTGCGCAATGCACAGGGGATGGCCAGGGCCTGATCAGTCAAGTGATGCTGCGGCACACGGGGGGGCTGCAGGCAGAGGAGCAGGGGGGCTGCAAGGGGCAGTGGTGGGGTGGTGGGTGGGCACCCCGGTCTGTGCCGAGCCAGAGGTACTCCAGGCAGTGCCATGTGGGGTCTTTCCCAGCTGCTGTCACCCACCAAGCGTGGCAGGAGAGCCAGCCCAGACACAGTGTGCTGTGTGTTCAATTCCATACAATTGCCAGCTTCTTTCTCACTTGTTTACTGTAATATCGGGCGTGTTTTTATTTATCTAATTTTATATTCAGTTATAACCATAGTAGGTTAGCTAATATATGACAGGTGTCATCCCTGGTGCTGCAGTGGAACTTCTCCTTTCTCTTGGATAACACAATGCTGTGAGTCTGTCTCCCCTCTCCTTGCAGATGCACAGTCTTCTTCCTCTTTTTTTAGGACTGTTACAGATTTCTCTAATTCACAATTGAAATCAGGTGTTTGTTCAGCCTAGGGGAGACTTTTAAAATATTGAAACAAAGAGTAACTTTCTCACACTGTCTGGCTGTGAGCGTGTTGGGATGGAACTTGTCACCCCGCAGTTGGGTGTCTGTATACTGTATAAAATAGGTGTAAACTTCACTTGGCTTAGCCCTGGAGGTGCAGCCTCCCCTTTCGTGCTCTGAGCAGCACGGGGCAGGCGGGCTCTGCCCTGCCAGGTGGCGGGAGGGGGCCAGGGGGGCCCTGCCCAGAGGCTCCAGCACCTTCGGGCGCAGCAGGGGGGCAGGAGGGAGGGACCCTGGAAAGCTCTAGGAAAGGTGGGGGCTGTAGCTTCTTACTCTAGTGGAGTTTTTACACCATGCTGTAACATTTGAACTTTCACAAGAGATGTAATAATTTTGATAATAAAAATACTTAACTTGAAAACTAGTATTGTTGAATTTCATACGACTGTGAGCGCTGGTGCCCAGGACATAAGGCAAGGGGGTGAGGGCATGTAAGTCTCTCTTCCCTGTCCCCTGCAGGGTAAGCAGATCCTTGCAGGACCAGCCTTGCAGACCTCCCTCCTGCCTTCTGCCAGGTGAAACTGGGAGCTGCTGTTCCTGAGGAAATTCCCCGACCTTCTGGCTGGGGTTGTGAGGTTTTTGGCTGTGTTGCTGCTGCTGTTCTTGCCCAAGCTCATTCTCATTTGGGGAGGAGATGGATGCGGAGGATGCCCCCTGCATGACTGCACCTGTTTTAAAACCTGGTTTCTGGTGTGCCAGAGCCCCGGTATCCAGGGTTTTCACTGCTTGCCTTTTCCTTAGGAAGCCTGACGTGGGCTGAGCCTGGTGTGGGGCCTGCCAGGTGTGTCTGCAGGTGCTGGTCTGAGGTGCCCATGGCTTCTGGTGTTCGACTGCCCTCACTGTGAGAATGTTCCCCCTGACACTTCGTGGGACGGCATCTGTTATGGCTCATTCTGTCCTTTTGCGTCCCCAAAAGAGTGGCTCCATCTCCACTACTCCTTCCCTGAAAGCAACTGTGGGTAGCACCAACCCCGCCCTTCTCAGCCTCTTCTGCCATCCGCACGTGCGGGGCTCACCCGGGCTGTGAGCGGTGTCCAACACCGGGGGAGCCAGAGCTGGCCGAAGCTCCCTGCGAGTCCCAGAGCTCTGCATGCTGCCCTCGCACAGCCTGGAATGCTCTCCCCACTCCTCTACCAGAGCATGCCACTAGACTGACTGGCCACTTAAGTAGTTTTTTTTTCCATCAAGACACTGGAACTGTTAGAATTTCAGGAGGCTCCTATCGGCCTGTGTTAGTCAGTGAGCTGACAGACGGAAGGGATGGGTTCAAAGGCTCCTAGGGATGGATGGGATCCCTGCCCCACCCCCTGCTTTTCCATGAAGTGGGACAGACCCATTCTCTGGGGACTTACTCTGGCCAGAGCCCCTCTTTGTGTGCCAGCCCATGTGGGTGGAGGCTCCCCACCACAGCTCAGACAGTCCCCAGGGTCTCCTTGCAGACCACCTCCTTTGGTGATGGCCAGGAAGAACCCATCCCAACCCGCCCCACACCACAGGGCTCCAAGCTTGTCTGGTTTGAATTATATTTTTCAATAAGGTTTTGTGAAACACTGTATCAAACTTTGTACTAAAATACATATATATTACAGCTACTGTATTCCTTTCTCCACTGATTTTCTTGGTTTGTTTTTCCAATTCAGCTGGCAACAGCACTCACAAGCTGGCAAGACCCGGGTGCTGCCAAGCGCAGTGGGTTCCTGTTGACCTCGTTCTGGGGGGCAGCTGTTGGAGGGATGTGGGCACCGCTGGGCTCGTGGCTAGCAGACTACACTGGCAGGAGTGCTGGCACCCACTCCATCCCGGGTGACTTTGGCTCCCAGATGGTGTTTTGGCACAGCTCCATCCCCCTCCACCCCACAGGGCCTCAGGGCACCACTTACCTGCTCCAGCCAGCCCCTGGTGCCTGGTGAGGCGCTGGGTCCTGCAGAGCCCTTCACTGCCATCCCCCAGCAGCCTCCACGCTCTGTGGCCCCATCCCAGGACCGTGGTCCCACTCTGCTCCCTGCGCCCACTCGCCCTGCTCCCTGGCCTTGCCCAGTGCGTGGGTCCAGCCCTGCTAGGGCCCCCCACAAGCCCCTGGGGGCCCTGCCCTGGGCCCTGCAAGGAGCCCCAGCTGCTCGCACTGAGACACGGCCAGTGCTGAGGACTTTATTGCATTGTGAGGGCTGTGGTGACCCAAGCCTCTGTGACTAGGGGAAGCCCACACACACACACTGGTCTGGCCAGCAAAGCCACAGCTGGGCTGCAGCTACCCATGCCAGGGTGTCGGCTCTCAGGTGCTGTGTGTGGGCCCTGGAGGCCGCCGGACTCAGCACTGCCTGGGCAGCAGCCACCAGCTCCCCACATGCCATCACCACAGGCCAGCGAGGTACAGCCAGGAGGCCGGGTGGGTACAGGAGTGCTCAGCTACACCCGGCCATGCCGTGCGGCAGGGAAAGCCTTGCTGTCACCAGTGGAGATAAAGCACCGTATGGGGATGGGGAGGGAAGGCGTTTGGCAACAGCCCGTGGCCGGCTCGGGGAGGGGTCTGGCAGGGGGGGTCCTCCTGTGCCCGCCCAGGGGTTTTGCATGTTCAGCTGCTCCCACTTACCAGGGCTTACATTCAACAGCGGCGCGAGTTGGGTGTCCCACGGCCGGCAGTAGCAAGGCCCCTGCGGTCCCCATGCTGGGGGGAGCGAGCAGCAGCCTGCAGCCCCGGCCACGCACCAGGAAACACCATGTCCTGGGCTGGACTCCCGGGGCGGGAGGCGAGGGGGCTCGAGTCAGTTTACCCTGTTTAGAGAATATGAATTTACATGTAAAAGTAGGGGTTGGGCCCCATCCCGGCCACCGGGTCCCCTGGCTGTGGAGACAGGATCACGGAGCTGTACAAAATGGGAGTGGGGAGGGGTCCGGGACCCGGAGCAGCCGGCACGGGGCGCCACTGGGTGCGCATTCAGGTGGGAGGCAGCAGGTCAGGAGTCCTGGGGATGTAGAAATCTGTTAAAAACTCCAAGACTGTTTTTTCCTTGAAACAAAACCGCAGCTGGATTCTGTTCTTGAACAAAGCGGGTTTGAGGCATCCTCCCCCGGCGGCGGCCCGCAGGCAGCGGTGGGCACGGAGCTGGCAAGGTGCGTGGGATGGTGGTGCCGGCGTGGACATGGAGGTGGCCGTGGATGCGGCGGGCGGCTGGCGCATCCCTGGCACGGGCGCCGGGGCCCGGAGGGCGGCGCGGGACGCTGTGTGGCCACTGGCAGCAGATGAAGGGCAGGACAGGGAGGGAACGCCCAGGCTGCCGGCCATGGGAAGAGGGTCCTGCTGCGGATGGTCGGCCTTATATCCTCTGCAGGGAAAGCACAGCAGGTTGGGGATGGTCTTGGGTAGGTCTTACTGCACCATCGTGCCCCTAGCATGTGCCAGGCATACACCTGTCCCCATTCCTGCCACCCACTCTATCTCTGCTGCCTCCCTTCCCTATTGCCCCCAGCCCTACTGCCTGCACAGCCAGGGTCCCCCCATCCCATCCCATCCCATCCCACATCACACAGACACCCAGCAGTCACATGCAGAGACACCACAGAGGGACTAGGGACAGGACAGTGACACTCAAGACTTACCGCAGTGCCAACAAAATCTGTGGAAACAGAAGAGAGAGAGGTCAGGCAGGGCAGAGGCTCAGCAGCTCCTTCCCACCCTGCCCAGCCTGGCTTGCTTTGTAGGTGGCAGTTAAGCCCATGGGACCCCTGCTGGGCTGCCGGAGGGGCGAAGCCCCCTAGGCTGTTCCCACCAGGATTCCCCCAGCAGTGTGGCACTCACCTTTGCTCTCTGCCTTGAGCTCCTCGTGCAGCAGGTCATTCTGCCGGTTGCCGAGAACAAAGGCCAGGAAGGAAAGGATAAGGGCGTTGAGGATGCCGATGATGGCCAGGATATAAGCCCAGCGTACGGAGCAGTCGCCCAGGGAGTACTTCCCTGTCTTTTCCCCGCACATGTCCCGTATGGTCTCTGCATCCCAGCCATCGGGAAAGATCATGCAGCCCAGCACCAGGCAGAGCGCTGTTGAGAGAGAGAGGAGAGGGAAGCATCAGAGGAGACATGGAGTGGCAGTGCTGGGATGAGCCCCCCCAAGTCAGTTCATTAAAGCAGCCCATCTCTGGCAGGGAGCCCACCTTGGCCCCATGACAGCCAAGCAATGTTGCAGGTGACAGCCACCACTGCCTCAGTAGCCCCAGGGACTGCATTTTTGGCTGCCCCAAACCTGGCCCACGTACAAATAGGGACTTCAGGCTTTTGGTTTCTTCCAGCATCAGCCACAGGATCAGTGGCTACCCACAGGCTTTCCTCAGCACCACAAGCTCCCTGCATGTGGGCAGGAGCTACCGGTGCATGGTGGGCAGGGATGCTGCCTGTGGAGAGGACCGGCATCCCCAGGAACCCCCACACCCAACCACCACACAGCCTGCGAGCACCACTCCCAGAGGGGTCACCTTCCCAGCAGGCCTCCACCCAGCATGCTCTGTGCTGAGCAAGGAGACATCAGAGAACACAGGGACAGAAATGCCAAGACAAAGCCTGTGACTGTCAAGGTAAGGAGGTGACTTTTTCTGACTACAGCAAGTACAAAAGCTCCTCACCCCATATCAGCTGGAAAGGCTAAAAATAGTAATGATGTTGGCTGTGATGCCTGCAGGTACTTTTGCCCTGAGTTAAGGAAGAACCAAGAAGCTTGTGCCCATACCAGTAAGAAGTTACCTCCCCATCCCTTAGAGCAAACACCCTGCAGGCAGGCAGCTGGAGGTCTAGCATGAGCTTTCTGGGTGCTGACATGTGTTTTGAACTGCTCTCCGTGGGGAAAGGAAATCCCAGGAAGGGAGGGAAGGGCCTGCAGGGCATCACACCAGGAGTAGGTACAGCCCTTGCATCCGAAAGAGCTGAGGCGAGGAAAGGACAGGGACACCGAGGGACACCAGCACATGTCACCCAGCAGCTGCTGCCTGGTCTCTGACTCCTTCACACATATTGCAAACCTCCTTGGTAAAAGTATCTTTGTGGACAGTGGCAAGCCCTGCATGCTGATTTACTGCCCTGCACAGCCCTGGTGGCACCCCAGCACCACACGGCTGCACAGAGCCAAGCCGGTGTCTCCAGCACATCATCACCAGGGACTCCCAGCCCGTCTGGGGGAGCTCCCTGCCCACTGGGACTGGGCCAACCCAAAACCTGCAAGGCCAACCCAAAACTCTGCAAGGAAACACAATCAGCACCAATGCCATGCACTGCATGGTAAATGGTGAGGAGCAGCCTGGACTGCTGCTGACTGACCTGGGCACCTTGGAACAGGATGGCATTAATTCATCTGAGGGCCTGAATTAAAGGGGATCAGGTGCAGCAGACCTGTGCCAGGGACTGTTCCTGTGAAAGGAGAGATGCTAAGAGGATTTTAGGATCCACTGAGCTCCCAGTGCAGTGCAGCTATGAAACAAGCTAAGGTGCTCTCTAGCAATCCCCTGCAAGGGGATGGGTTTACCCTTGTAGCACTGCTCAGGCTGGCACAACCTAGCCTGGAAATGGGCACACCTGTAAGAGATCTGCTGAAATCACTGAGGAGGAGAAAAGGACCACAGGTGCACAGTGAGGCTGGAGGACAGCACAGCAGCAGCTCCAGCTGCCTGGGTGGGCAACAGCCCTTGGCAAGAGCCACTCTGGGCCCAGAGGAGAATAATGCTGTGCCCAGGGTGGTAGAAGGCAAATATTAGTTAAAAAAAGCAGGAACCAATTTTACCTGCACTAGCAAGGGCTTGGGCAGGCTCCCTGCCTTTGTGCACAGCCCTCAGTCCTTCACAGGACTGCAGCCTCCTTCACAGGAGCAGAACAGCAGCCCCTGGGTCTATCCTTGGGCTTTGCAGGCATTGGCATGTCCTCTGCATTTCTGAGCTATTATTTGGGGTCCAGGTGGGTCCAGCTGCCCAGATAAAGCAGAAGCCTGCCAAGAGCTCACTGCTCTGAAAACACCACAGATGTTAGAGTCTCCCAGGACATCTGCAGGTCCCAAACATGGCAAGACAAGCAGTGATGCATGAGGCAGCGGATCAACGTGCTGGAGAGCTACGGCACTCACGGAGGCCACGGGAGACAGCGTTTAAGGCAAAAGTAGGGTGGCTCAAAAAGGTATGGGAGCCACTGGTGCAGTGGGTTGTCACAGCACAGTCACGGGGGACAGGCAGTGATGGCTGCTGCCAGGACACTGCCTGGCTCCAGCCTGTGTCTGCTTGCCCCGATCCCTCTTGTTCCGTGTACCTGCTCTGTACTGCACCAGGGCAAAGGGAGTCTGTGCCCTCTCCCACCGAGCAGCTGCAGGATCTCTGCCCAAGCCCTCACAGCCCATTTGACAGAATTAAACAACGTATTTACTACGGGGCAGAGGCGCGTGCCCAAGTCACCACATGCACCCAAATGCCTCTGCCCTAGGGTGACTGGCCTCTTCCCAAAAGCCTCTCACTACTCCACAGCTCCCTGGGAAGTGGCTGAGATGGGGCTGTGCTACTGAAGGCAGGTCCTCCCCTGGCAAAGAGCAGCTCAGTGCTCTCCTCTTCCCATCTGTCCTACATGTTCCCAGCAGCAAGCCGAGTCCTCTGCTCTGTCACAAGCAATTCCCTTTTCTACACGTCCCCAGGCTGCCCAGTGTCCTGGAAACACCTTCCTGGGCCTGCAGCAAGGAGTGGCTTTGAAGAGCAGAGCAAGAACAAGGAGGGGATCCCCACACAGCCCACAGGCCTCAGCGCTGCCCTCTCCAACAGGTCTGAGGGGTGAGGAGTCAGGGTTCTGCCTGCCCATTCCTCTGCCCGCAGCACCATTCTGCCAGCACCTACTTCCAAATGCCCCAAGACCCCTTGCAGACCTGCACGAAAACCTTGGTTTTTGTTTAAAGCAGCCTATTTCTATGCCTTGTAACCACAAGAAAAACACCAGGTGAGGACTCCTATGAAGAGCCACTATTAAAGAGGAAATAATAACCCACCTCCTGTCCACTTTGCTTTTAATTCCTGTTTTTCTGAGGGTGTGGTGCCAGTCGTCACTGTCAGTGGCATCAAGGACGGCTGGCTGGTCTGTCACACCCCACAGCTGCCATCCTTCCCCCAAACCCTGGGCTCCAATTCTCTCTTCTAGAGTTTTCCCAGTTGTAAAGACAGTTTTGAGAGCAAGCATTTCAGTGATCACTGGGACAGGGTGTATACGGGGGGAGAAGGATCCTGCTGGGGCTGGGGCTCCGGCCCCAGAAAGTTGGCATTTCTTGGCTTGGTTTTACAGCTTGTTCATGGTTTCCCCCTCCTCAATCCTCCCCTGTCAAGGTCCTTTAGAAACAACATGGGCATCTCAAGGGCTTTTGAAATTCTCACAAAAGAAATTAATCAAAGCGAATGCAATGTAATGACTCAGGCTGCAACACTGGAGCAAGATTTTAGCAGAACAAGGAGGCTCCTCCTGGCAGGATAACATCTCCTGGTACAAGGTGCATTTAGCTAATTTGGACTGTCTTAGTAACCCCCATGTTTGCTGAGTACCACTGCCCTGAGCAATTATGCCTGCAAGATTAAAGTCTGATGTTTTTAATCACTTTTTCTGTCTAGTTTAGTCTGCAAGTGTGGGTGAAAACTGGCTTTTACTGCTTCTGCCTGCCATGGGTGGAAAAAGCTCAGGACATGCCCTGCAGCTGTGACCTCCCCCAGAGCATCACACCGACACAGGACACACAAACAGGAAGATGTGGGGTAATGGGGGGAAAACCAGCAATCACTGGGTCCCAAAGGAGCTTTTTACACCTGACATGGGGACAGCGCACCCAAAAACCCCAGGAAACAGGGGCTGGGCCGTGCTATTGGGGTCTAGAGTGGCTGCTTCTCACCAGAAGACCTCCTGAGAGCTGAGCACCAAAAGGAAAGGGGACAAGCACAGTCCCCCTTCCTCCCCCTAAAAACTGAAATCCCTCAAAAATAAATGAACACTAAGGGCAGCGTGCTCAGGACCATTTACACAGACACGAGCTCCCTTACGGCGTTCTGCTCCACAGGCTGTTTCTGTGCCAAAAAATCAGCAGGATTCAGAATAGAGTTATGAGTTTGTATGAATCAGAACTGACAGTTACTTTATCTGGAACAACAGTTAAGGGATGTAAGCTCCAGGACATGAGCGGCTCCGAGACGCCCAGCTCAGCCCCTCCCCGCGAGTACACAGGCACATTAACAGCCGCCACGGGAGAGCTGCGCTGCCGAGCAAACCCCGCGGCTGCTGCTGCTGCGGAGCACACGGCGCTGCACAGAGGCAAGGGATGGGCTGCAGCCCGGCTCCTGTCCCCGTTGCAAGACCTGAACGGTAGGGGAAGAAGAGGAGAATCTTCAGGAAAGCTCTTTCGGGGTCCACAAGACCGTAATTCAGCAAATGCTGAGCGTTTTTGCAGTGTTGTTATTTTTGCTGCAAGGTCAGCAGGTGGAAGTGGTTCATATATGGGCAATATTTCTCCCTTTGACAGAGAAAGGGCTTGAGGATACACTGCAGAGTCACAGGATAGTTAGGGTTGGAAGGGGCTTCTGGAGATCATTTAGTCCAACCCCCCTGCCAAGGGTCACCTAGAGCAGGTGATACAGGAACACATCCAGGTGGGTTTTGAACGATTCCAGAGACAGAGACTCCACGACCTCCCTGGGCAGTCTCGCGCTCAGCAGCTGTCCCAGTTACATTCTGAGCCAGTTTGGAGCAGTGGTATCTGCATCGTATTTTTTCATTAAGAATTTCAACAAATGACTTTTATATCCATGAAAACAGTATTTTGAAACCTCAAACTCTCTGAAAGGACTTGGCTCTCCAGCAAGTCCCAGTCAGGAAGATGAGCCTGTCCTGATGTGGTTCAGCAGAGCCGCTGCATTACTTCCAGAACCAGCGAGGGTTTTGGGGCTCTGGTGCTCACTCAGGCCAAATCCTGCTCTCCCTTGGGGCTGAGGCCACACCACCACACAGCTCCACCATGCTCAGTCCCGGCAGCTGGCAACTTCCCTCACTACTCCTCTCCATGGATATGCCAAAACTGTGCTGTGCAAGGGGTCCCCACTCAGAGGGTGGCAAACACAGCTGAGGTGCAGAAGATGAAGCCCTACTCAGGGATCTGCCTCTGTTCTCAGGCCTTGGAAGGGCCCATCCAAGAGGTGAGTGTAGCTCTGAAAGGAGTTTCCCAAAGGAGAAAAGGGCTCAGATGAATATGTATTACCACATTCTCCATCAGGCAAGGTGCCCAATTAATGCCCAAATGCCACTGGTAAGGACAAAGCCCAGCCTTAAGGCCAAGAGCATGGTACCAGTTGGGAAGGCACCCCATGTGTCATGTATCCCTAAGGGAGGGAGTGTGGAGGTCTCACCACACTGACTGCTGGACCTGAAGCACAGGGAAACACGTTAAAATGTAGCCAGTCAATTCCTCCATGCAAACAGGATGGTGTGCTCAACTGGCTGCCCCTTTTGATCCTCAATAGACTGTAAGTACAAAACCAAAGACCTTCTGCAAACAGAACCCTGGACCCACTTGGGTCCATCACAATCATTCTGATGGGAGCCACATAGATGCAGTGTCACACAGAGGCGGCTGGGCTGTCTTGCAAGGGCATTAATGCTGGGCACCAGGACAACTTTGTTCAAAGATCGGAGTTAACTCACAGGGTGACTGTGTCTTATGCTACAGCGGAGTATTGGGGAATCAGAGGAAATGCTCAGGCTCCTGGGCAGCCTGGTGGTGGTGTATTCCTATGCTCTGATTTCCTGCAGATGAATCCCAATGGGGATCACCCTCACAGCCCATTTCTTTTCAAGAAAGAATCATCCCATGGAACTTTCTGAAGGTGCTCCCCCACTAATTTGGAGTACTTGGGTGGCATCAGGTGCTGTCAGTCATACAGTTGTTGATGTGATCATGTTAAGGGCCCATCTCTGGTTTTATAACAGAAGGATTTAGCAGAGTCTCCAGTTTTGCGTTACTGGGATTTTGAACAGGGCAGATGGCCACAATTCTATTTTCAATAAAGCAGAGTGTTTCCTCTTAATTAGATCCAGTTTCCTCCTGGGGGGGGGCAGTGGCTTTTGAGCTAGAGCTTTCTGTCAAGCTCTAATTAAACCCTGTCTTGATTGTTGTCCACTAATTAGACATTGATGGTTTAAAGCTGGTTGTTTTTTTCTTTTTGAAAGAGATCCTGAATTCCTCATCCTCCTCCCCCATATTCCTGCACTTGGCTTTTCTCCTCTGAAGAGCCCATCCATGTTCACAATCAGCAGCCCTTTACTCTGCACCGGCCATCCCACAGGGATGGGGTGGGGACACCTCTGCCCCATCTCTCTGCCCACCACCTGGCTCACCTGGCTTTCATCAGTGAGACCAAGTGACTTCAGGCCTCACAGTTGCTTCTGCTGTAGTAGTGCACGTCCTTCTTCAGCTAAAACCTCCCTGAGGCAGAAGCAATGTCCTTTCCTTCTTTGCTCCTCCAAGCTCTCTGCTCTGGCAGAATCTTTCAACTTTCCAGGCAGGTGAATCTCTGAAGTTTGCCATCATGATGTGCCAGAGCCTGCACCAGGCTATGACCCTGCCCTACCCGTAAGATCTGGCCTGTGGTATTCTCTCCATAGGTCATGGCAGTTCCTTCTCCAAGCACAAGGTAACACATCTGCCTGTGGCTGCCTCTGACATGCCCAGGGAAGTTCAGCCCTGCCTGACCCTGCCAGACAAGACTCTCTCTTGCTGGAACACACCACACCACCACCTCTGCATCCAGGCCCTCTCTGATGGGAACACCAGCCTGTCCTGTAGGACAGCAGCTCTCTCATGCTGTCCTGTCCCAGGGCAGGGTGGAGGGCCAGTCTCTATTAATGCTGCCTTGGACTTTCCCCGATAGAGAAGCCATGGAGCTGTGCTGCTCTGGGAGAGCTCCAAGCCAACCTGGGCTGGCTGGGGCCAGAAGGGTCAGCCCATGGCCCCACTGAGATGAGCACTCAGGGTTCTCACAAGTGCAGTTGTGAGCAACACGTGAAACCACAAGGTGCAAAATGTGACCAAGGACAAGCCGCAAGGCAAGGTGAGGGGTACCCAGAGGTGACAGCACCAAAGTACTGCTGTGGCCACCCAAATCTGAGCCAGGACAGGACAGGAGGCACTGGGGAGGAGACCCAGGGCTGCCTCCAGTGCAGTACCCTCTGCCACGCAGCTCCCTGTGCAGCAGTAGCAGCTGGGCGCTCCAACCCACTTGATTAAGCTGCTGACAATCAGTAGGATTTGGGCTCTGAGCTTGCTTTAAACTGATAAATCTTCAGGACAGGGAAAATTAAAGATGAGGGAATTTCCTGATAAGCCAAGGCAGCTGCAGGTCTGGCTGTGGTCCTGATCTGGGTGAGGGGAGGTCAGGCTTTCCAGCCCAAGCCAGCTGCAAGGGAGAGAGCTGACCTAGCGGAAAGCTCCTCACATGGAGGGGCTGTATCCTTCCACATCTAGGACTGGGGCCCTTCTCATTAGGAATAAGGGGCACTCTAAGTCCTTCCAGTGGAAGCTCTAGGTCTATTCACACTTAGTATGCAGTGGAGAGTAAGAGTGTTTGTCCACACCTGGTAAAACCGGGCAGAGAAGGAAGTGAAGGGTCTTGCTACCAGGGGAAGCTCAACATCATTGCTCAGGATATTTCTCCCAAAAGGACAGACCCTGGGTGAGGACACCTTGGAGGTCTGTGCATAAGGGGATACTTGGGATCCTTACCAATATTGGCATCAGGTCCCCTTCTGGGGAAAGGTTTGGGTTACTGTACAGTGTCACTTTGAGGAGTGAGTCTGTGAGGATCTTGGGGTACATCTACAGTGGGGTTTCATTTGTGGAGGGAGCTAAGGAGGATCTACAGACAGGGTCACTTTTGGGGGGTTAATTACTGGGCTTGAGTGGTCATGTCTGAGGAGACATCAAGGTTATGGTGTTCCTCTGTGGGAAGCACTGGAGAGAGCTGGGAAAGGCCTGTCCTCACAGCCCTTTCATGATGAGGGGGAGAGAGGGTCTGGGTACAATATGTCTTTAAGAGGGAGCTGAAGGGTGCTTTTACAAGGATGGGGGATCCATGCATGGGCTTCGTCCAGTGGTGGGGTCCCTTTGGGGGATGAGAGTTCCCCTAAAGTGAGTATCTCTTGGGGACGACCCCATGTCTCTGGGGTTGACAGAGAGGCTAGTCCCTGATGCAGAGTGTGCCGGGGTGTCTGGATCCCCAGGGGGCTGGTGCAGTGTGTCCAAGGCCATCTTGCATTTGGTCCTTGACTCTGTGCGACAGTCCCTGTTGTAGGGTGTCTCAATGCTGGTCCTTGACTGGGGTGTACTGAGGTGGGTCCCTAGCCCAGGATGTCCTGAGGTGCTCCAGACTGTCCAGGTGTCCCAGGGTTGGTGCCTGTTCTGGGGTTGCCTGAGGTGGGTCCCTGATCCAGCTCTCCTGATGTGTCCCAGGGAGCCTTACGTTTCTCTGGGGTCAGACCTTGCCTGGGGAATCCCAGATTCCAGTGCCCAGAAGAGGTGCCACCATTCCTGGTGCCAGTGCCTGGTCTGGATGTCCCAGGAAGCCCTGGAGTGTCCTGAGGACACTTCTTGGCTGGGAAGACCCATGGCCCTACAGTGCTTGTACCTGTCCAGCTTTCTTGAGCAATCCCAGTGTTCCCTGCGGCCAGCCTCTGCCTGGGGAGACCCAGGTGCCAGTGCCTAGAGCCAGCACCTGTTTGTGGTGCTCTGTCAGTGCCAGTGCCTGGCCTGCTTGTCCCAGGAAGTCCTGGGATGTCTTAGGGCCAGCACCTGGCTGGGGTGCCCTATTGATACACAGTACCTGTACCCAGCCCAGCTTTCCTGGGCAGCCCTGGTGTTCCTTGTGCCCAGGGGATACCAGGGAGCCGTGGGTGCCGGTGTCCCGAACTGGTGCCCATTCCTTCTAATTTGTTAGCACTAGTCCCTGGCTTGGGTGTCCCACAAAGCTGTGGGGCTGGATCCTGGAAACACGGCCCTGCAGTGCTTGGACTCAGCCCAGCTTCCTTGAGCAACCTTGGTGTTCCTGTAGCCAGGGACCCCACTATCACTGCTGGGGGCTCCCGGGGCGCCGCATGCTCAGCACTGCCCAGTCTCCCCACCCATCCCCCACCGCCAGGCCCGGGGCAGGCCGGTGTTCCCAGTGCCGGTGGTTCCCGGGGCCGGTGTGTACCTGCCAGCAGCTGCATCCAGGCGCAGATCTTGTAGACGGTGGCGGTGTTGCAGAAGAAGAACAGGGCGAAGCAGGTGATGCAGCCCAGCGTCAGCACCATGGAGAGCAGCACGAAGAACGCGGCCGCCTGAAAGGCGCCCGAGGGGATGGTGCTGAAGTCGGTGAAGGAGCCGCGGCACGACAGCTCCCGGCCCGCCAGCCCGCTGCCCACGCAGTAGTGAAACAGCCCGAAGTACCCGGGCTTGGGCGTGTTAACGCTGTCGCCCACCCAGTAGGGCTGGATGAAGACCACCACGTTGATGATGGCGAAGCAGATGGTGAAGATGGCCCAGAGCACGCCGATGGCGCGCGAGTTCCGCACGTAGTTGTCATGGTACAGCTTGGAGGCTTCCTGCGAGGGCAGCATCCTGCCGGCCGCCGCTGCCGGAGGACGGGAGGGGCCGGGGCGGCGGGGAGCCCGCCCGGGGTCGGCGGGGCGGGGGGGCCGCGGCCTAAGAGCGCCCGCGGGCTGCCGGGCCCTGCGACACCCGCGCCGCCATCTTGGCTGCCGCCTCTGCGTCCCGCGCGCTCCCGCCGCGCGCGCGCGGCCGTGCGCCCCCCCGCCACTGCGGAGCCGAGCCCAGCCGAGCCCAGCCGAGCCCGGGCTCGAGCCCAGCCCAGCCGAGGCCAGTCCAGCCCAGCCCAGCCCAGCCAGAGCCCGGCCGAGCCCGAGCCGAACCGAGACCCTCCGAGCCCGCCGCGCGCGCCCCCCAGGGATCGGGCCGCTCCGCCGCCTTCGGCTGCGCTCGCCTCGGGCTCGGCCGGGCTCGGGTCGCCTCGCGACGGGCTCGTCTCGGTTCGGCTCGCGTCCGCTCGGCTTGGCTCGGGTCGGGTCGCCGGGGCCATTCCTCTCCCCCAGTCCGGCAGGATTGTTCCCCGGACCGACCCCGCCCGGGGCAGCGCGTGGGCATGGCTCTGATCAGTGCTGGAAGGTCCCCGCGTGGGTGCCTTTGGCCGGAGCGCGCCCGCAGGGAGAGCGTCCATCCTCCCGCACCCTTCACGAGCCCAGGGGAGGCCCGCGGGTTGCCGGCGTAGCCCCCCGGATTGGCAGCAGACCTTCCCCACCCCCTTGGCGGGGACGGAGCAAGTAAGTTGCTGCCGCTGTGGCTGCGCCCGCTCTGGGACAGCGGGAGTCGACCCAAAACCTCTGGCAGAGCGAGGCCAGGTACACGGCTGTGCCAGGTCAGGTGTGGTGACAGGGCTGGGGTACACAACCCGGCATGGTGTGGTGGATGACTGGACTGCGGTTAACGGCTATGCCGGTAGTATCACACAGGCTGTCAGCACTTGTATGCCGGCAGGTGCCCTTGCGACATCCTGCCACCGCCCCGTCAGACTCACACCGGCCCCAAACCCAGCAGAGACCAGACCATCTCGGGCCAGTTTCATTCTCAGGCAGAGAAATGCACGGCGTTAGCTGCAGCTGAACTCGGCCGTCATTAAATGCTTGTGAAGATTCACAGCTGATTTGCAAATTAGACAAATGCAGATGAAAACCACATAGTGTTCCCCTACAAGAGCCAAGGAGCCGCGTGGCTCTGGCTGGGCACGGACACGCACAGCCCGAGCTGGCTCCGTGACACCGCCTGGGCATACGAGCCAGTGCCGCTCCCGGCTGCGTTCCGGGCAGCGATGCCGCTCACCCGCCACGGGCTCAGTGCGTACGACCACGCTCCGGGAGGGACTTCTTTAATTAAAACCCGCCTTGGGATTCTTTCTTTAGGGCGGCGCCCTGGGCACGCCGGCCAGCGGCACGGTCGGATCCACTCGGCGGGGCCTGACAGCGTTTGCCGCGTCTCTCTGCAGTTCTAAACGGGGGGCCGGAGCGCACCCCGGTACCCCCAGAGCGGGGCTCGGTACCCCGGGGCGGAGCGCGGCGCGCCCCGATGACGCCGGGAGCGGGCGGAAGGGGCGCGTCGCGGGAGGGCGGAAGCGGCGGGCGGGACGATGGGCCCGAGGCGGTGGTGAGCGGCGCGGGCATGGCGGCGGCGGCGGCCCGCGGCTGCCCCCCGGCGGGCTCCGGGGACCGCGCCCTGGCCGAGCTGCTGCTGGAGTTCTCCCGGGCACAGTACCGCGCCAAGGACGGCGGCGGCGCCGCCGCTGCCAAGGTGAGGACACCGGGTTTCGGGGACCGGGGGGCGCGAGGAGCGGGGACTGGCGCGGCGGGCATTGAGCGGTGGCTCTGCGCAGGTGGAGCGGATCGAGCGGCGGTGCCTGGAGCTCTTCGGCCGGGATTATCGCTACAGCGTGATCCCCAACGTGCACGGCGAGGTCTGCGCCCACTACCCGCGGCACATCGTCTTCCTGGAGCGCGACGCCGGCGCCAGCCGTGACTCGTAAGGCCCCCGGTCCCCGTGTCCCGTCCCGTGCCGCTGACGCCCGGCGGAGTTGTTGTCTCGGGGAGCTTCCGCGCCTGCCGCTCCGAGGCTCCCGCCGGCCGGGGGAAGCCCTGCGGGCTGCGCTGCGCTAATTATAGCCGGTGGTGTCAGCCGCTCCCGGGACTCCCCTCGCTGCCTGCCGGGGCTGCCGAGCTCCCGTGGGGCTCCTCCCAGGGCTCTTGGGCCGCCTTGGTGAAAGCTGCCAAGCTGAGTCTGTTACGCGAGGGGTGTGAAGGAAACGGGGGGGCTCCGGGGCAGCGCCAGCTTCACTGCATGTGGCCCTGGAGTAAACCTGAGCACAGCGTTGGTTGCTGGTGATTGCTGTGTTGCAGCTCGCCCAAGGGCTCAAGGTTGGGAGCGAGCCTGTGTGATGATTTCCTTGTCTTGATGAAGTGCCTATGGTCTTGCTGCAAGGCCTCTGATGTGAGAAATTTTAGTCTGCAAAGCATTTCAGGGCAGGGGATCTGATAGGGGCTAGGCAGACAAGGTAGTCTAGATAGATACTTCTGTCATTCCAGACAAGGTTCTAGGCTATTTCATCTGTCCCCCCGTGGTGAACAGGTCAGTGGGCACTGAGGTTAGTGAGCTAATGGGAAATGCTTGTTCAGTTTGGGGCACATCTGAGCCAACACATCACTGGACTTTGACCCACAAGCTCAGGATCACGTTGGTCTCACTTCTGGCTGAGCATGAGCTGCTCCTTCCAGCTCCAACCACAGCCTCTCGGTTTTTTTTTTTTTGTTTCAACAAAACATAATGCAGTTTTGCAGTCTTGACTCTGTGTCCATGACAAGAGTAGTGTGTTCAAAAGGAGGGGCAACAAGTCCTTCTCACAGGTCCAGCTGCTTTGCCTGAGGAAGGGAAACCATCAGCTGCCGTGCTAGCACGTGGGCTGGGTGCTGTAGGAGGGGGTCTTTGGAAACCAGCCACAACTGACTATCAGGTGGGAGAGTTTCTGCCTAACAGTTGGATGAGATTAGAAAGGATTAACCCCCTTGCTGCAAAAAACTGAAGTTTGAAGCTTTTAAATGTAACTAGGGAAAGCTTTAGGGAAGAGAAACTGAATACTTCTGCTTTTCCTGCTCTTGCAAGAGGAAAGGATGCTTAATTTTTCTGACAAGTATTCAAAACAAGAGTACTTACACTTGGTGCCCCATTTTCTTCTGCGACCTTTGCAAGCCAGCAGTGACAGTTAACTGTATTTATACTGTTTCTTTCCAAGTTTTGATTTACTGTCCCAAAGCAAGTCACAAAAACAGACTACACTTCATTATCACTCTCCTGATTTCAGGGTGATGAAGTTTGTAAAAGCCGTCAGGTGATTTTTAGACAAATTCAGGTTTCAGTTTGATAATTTTACTTCTATGGAATAATTATGAAACAGAGACCGTTGCACCTCTTGTGTTACAGAAGGCAAGAACCTCTTCCAGTGAGCAGGATACTCCATCTAGGACCAAGTCTCTTTGGCTACTTCTCCTGGAACCACAGAATGGTTTGAGTTGGAAGGGACCTTAAAGTTCATCCGGTTCCGACCTCCACTGCTATGGGCAGGGACAACTTGCACTAGACAAGTTGCTGAGGGCCCCATCCAACCTGGCCTTGAACACTTCTGTTTTTATCTTTGTAATGTTTTTAATCAGCTGGTAAGATCTTCTTGAAGTTTCCCACCTCTGAGAATACTGAGGTGCTTTGGAAGCAGTTTTCACATGTGCAAACTCTGCTGTACCATTGTTTCTGCCAGTACAGCTGCTTCTGGAGCCATGTAGGGAAACAGCAAAAAATTGATATTTTTAACCCAAATTGGTTCATTCTGTGGCTGCACAGCTGGGGGAAGAAAGGATGTTGCTTGATCAAAGTTTGCTAACAGTACTCTGAAGTCCAGGCAGGTGCAGGAGGAATTCTGTGTGTTTTGAACCTTTTTCTGTAGATTTTACTCCTATTTATGCTGCCTTTAATCACTAGTTCCTGTAAAAGCATTACACCTGTTCTTCAGAGCAGCTTTCCCCATTACTACAGGAGTCTTGATACAACTGTGTTTGTTTACCATGTTCACCTCTAGCTCATGTTCATCTCTTGTATTACTGAGGGTGGTTATTGAGATGAGAAGATCTGAGAGCCTTATTTGTAGCACAGCCATGACTGATGGCAGAGCAGGTCTCTCCAGTGGGTGTGCAGGCTTCCCAAGGAACAGGCATGGTGTGCCTGGGAGAGGGGCATATCCTTTCATGTCCCCACTGGGGTGCTGGGCTTCCCGCTCACTCCATGGCCTGGGCTCCTGCCAAGCTGCTCAGTCTCATTCCCAAGTGCTGCAGAAACCTCTCCGGGGAAGTGCAGTGAGTGAAACCTGGTGTCTTGTCTCGGCTCCCAGAGCGGTGCTTCTCTTAAAATTTCTAATCTTTCAGGCATTTTGTTTTTGCTGAATCTCATCTTCTGGACTTGGAAGCAGTGCCGTGGAGCTATTTTGGTAACACCACATTTAAGTTCTTGTTTCCCTCCGTATTTGCTTCTGCGAAGGAAACGTAAAGGGAACTGGAGCAGAGTGCAGGATGTATCTCTTAATTGCGCGCATTCGTTTAAAAACGGACGCACAATCAAATCCGTGCATCAGAATCTTTTGCGTTTCAACATAGTTTGGTGTTGGGAATTATACACAAAGGCATCTCTTCTCACACTTGCTCCGTTTTCCTGTCTGTCCAATTAGCACCCTCATGCTCACATTGTTTAAAGAAGATTAGCTTGGGTTTTTGTTCTTTAAATTCTGGTATATGTCAAAGATCTTTGGAGGTGGACAGCAAAATAATTGTATAGGCAGGAAAACATGAAAAAACTTAAATCACCAGTGTGAATTCTGAGAACTAAATCCCTCTTTAAAAAAAAAAAAGAAGAAAAGATTTGAAAGTCTTGTTTTCTGTTTCTCTGCTTCTACTGGCATCAACTTCTATAATATTTTCCATAAACAGATCCATTTCAATAATAGATTAATTTTTTTAATCCTTCCCAGAATGGGCAGCTGCTGGTACATTGCTCCACACTCACAGTGATTCTGAAGCTTAGCAACTTTCTTTAGCTTCCATTGTAAAGATATTAATTTATTCTTAGGCCAGTGTTGTCCTTTGCATTTAAGTTCTCCTCCCTGCTCCTCTGTTGTTCTCTCCTTCACCCTGATGCACATATTGCTGTGCATCTGCTCTTCCCATCAGACCTTGGTGGTTTCTCTTGCAGCATAGACTGTCCCTTGGTCATCCTACTCATCTTCCTGTGCCTTTTCAGACAGGGGTGGGTCACTAGAATCAGATGCTTTATCTCAGCTGAGAGCCTGTGTTCTGCACAGTAATGGTGGTACTTCTACATCTCTTTAGGGAATTTCTCATGTTCTTATTTTTCCCCTTTTTCAGGTTTACCATGTTGATCATGTATTAGCATCCAGCGGTCACGGAGTTCATCTGGCTCTTTTACTGTGCTCCATTACTGGAAAGGGCTAACTGGAAAATCTTGTTAATCATCTCCAGGTGCATAGCCATGCAGTTCTGTATGTCCAGACTTCACCTGTTTTCTAATATATCACTCTGGATGCTTCTCCAGTTCCAGCTCTAGTCCTCTCTGCATTGACGGTTCCTCCTGAAGGTCTGTGTAGTTCAGAAGTTAGTTTGGATTCCTGTCAAATGTGGGCTGATACTTGGACAAACCGGAACAATTTTAACATGTTTCCAAAATGTCTTCCAGCATGAAACACAATTCTATTTTAACTTCAACAAGAAAACCAAACAAAATGTAGTTATGCAGATGCAGCTGACATTAATCTAAGTACCTTGCTCAACCCCCTAGCTGATTTAGTTGTTTAATTACCTGGCAACACAAATGCTTGAGGTTCATGGAGTGTTAAGACTTCATTTTCTATTCTATTTCTTTTTTTCTTGCAAAACTATGATAGTGAATTCACTGTGAGGGTAGTGCTGAGCTGCTTTTTGATGGAAAGGTGATGAGGAAGAAAACAGAACATATATTTTTGTAGACACTGGCTGTCCTTCCCTCTTAATCCATGTGTTAGTCTGTGGCAGACCCTACTGATGGTGCTCATATTGCCAGTTCCTGATACTTTCATGTACTGTGCATTGGTCTTTCAAAATAAAGAAAAGGAGACAGAAGAGCATCCAAATGTGTTGTACAGCAGCAGAAGCAGTTCTCAAAGAGGTGTGTTCATGCTTACTAACTTCAGAGCTGGCTTCTAGGGAAAGGGATGGGATTGCAGCCCAGGGTGTCTGTGGCAGTTTTGCTGAAAGACATGTGAGAAGATGCTCTGTATACTGACCTGAATCTCTGCCCACTAGGTTTGAGAGCACTGTGCAGGTTGGCAAACTGCAGGATCTCATCAACCGGAGTAAGATGGCCAGGTGTAGAGGACGCTTTGTTTGCCCAGTCATTCTGTACAAGGGAAAGGTAAAACTTCATGGGTTACCTGTCTTTACTGAGAAAATGACCTTCCTGCCTACTATTTGAACTGTGCAGCCACGGCTTCAGTCACTTGTCACTTTTCCAAATGCTGTAAAAATATGTGCTTAGGTACAAGCAGGCAGCCTGTAGTAGCAAGTAGCATTAGTTCTCTAGGCTTCATAAGTTGTCTGTGAACACTTCAGGCTGTTCTCCCCCACCAAGTCATGAGCCTTGCACCAAAGAGCTAACTTTTTTTCTTCTCCTATGTATGACCCTTCTGAAGTGCTAAAGATATTTGGTGTTTCAGGGAAAGATAATTATTGTCCCTGTTTGTCGCTTACTCTTCCCAGCAGCTCCCTTTGAGTAACTTTCCTCTCTCCAGTGAAGTTTCCTTTGTCTGTTCCCTGGGGAGGCAAGATTGCATAAATGGCCTTATGAATGTGTGGGCTTGTCTGCAAGGGGATCTGTAAGAAAGTAAAATTAGATTCATTTTTATGCGAATTACTTAAACTGTGTTGAAGCCCTGTAGGAATAGTCTCATTTAGAATTTAAGTAGCTTAATTCAGTTTTCTTAGTTGAATTTAGAAACACTGTATGAATAACAAAATCATACCTGTGACAATTTTAATCTAGCTTGACTGAAGCCATCATGGGCTACATCTGCTGACCTTTTTCTGCAGGCATGAACTGCCCAGAGTCATCTTGGGACTATCCATAATCTCATCCAGAGGAATGTGGAAATAAGGCTCAAGCAGGGTATTAACAGAGCATGTGTTGCTAACTTGGCAGGAACTGACTGTATTCTCCATTGGAGAACTGGAGATGAAAATGAGATTTAAAAACTAGCTACAGATAAAGGCACTTGGGAGTTTGCTGTATTTTGAAAACTTAGTCTGGACCAGGGTTGCAGGGCAGACTGCTGAGAGGTGATAGCTGTAGGTACCAACCATTTCTATGGAACCTGACAGCAAATAGGCCTGATAAGGGAAAGACTTCAGGAGCCTGTGTGATTAATACAAAAATCTTCCTCCAGCATATTTGCAGATCAGCAACACTGGCCGGCTGGGGAGAGCTCTATGGGCGCACTGGCTACAACTATATCTTCTCTGGTGAGTGAGGAGCCATTTGTCACTGTCTGCCTGGTAAGGCTGGTCAGTGCTGGGACAGAGACCCATACATGAGGCCAAGCTCTTCCCAAGACCAGTGAGAGCTCTAGCATGGGCTGCTTGTATTAGGCTTAGCATAACAGAGCAAAGACTGAAACCTCGTGTCCTGTTTCCAAGGACTGTGCTACAGGACGGTGCCACAGCCTATAAGAACCAGTGACAAAAGAACTTGAGGCTGAAGAGTCAATTAATTCAATTATTACGGGAAACATGTAGGCAAATAAAGGCATCCCAAAGGATTCAGGGTAGCAGTTCCCAAACATTGGGGATGGGAATAGTGGAGGAAACAGGATTAGAACTTGCTGTTGCTTGACTAATCATTGGGAATCAAATGCTGCTAATGGTGATATATACTGGACTCCGGGGAAAGCTCTTTAGGGGAGTAGTGGGTGCCTGTAGTGTGGGAGCTGAAGCTTGGCTTAAAAAAGCACTGCATACCACTTTTGTGGTGTCCTCTGGCTGTCAGTCATGGGTTTCACCTGTCCAGGTACTTTACAATGACAAGGAAAGAGTGGGTTACATTAGAAAACAAGCTTTTGAGGAAGAGGAAATGTGGGGAACTACATTTAGGTGTGAAGAGAAAGCACCAAACCATGACCTTCTTGTGCGCGTACATACCTTGTCAGATTGGGGATTGAGCTGGTTTACAAAAGCTTCAGTTCTTAATGTCTTTCTTGCAGGAGGTTCTGATGATGCTTGGGCCGATGCAGAAGACATTTCCGAGGAAGACTCTGCACTTAGGTTTGTATGCATCACTGGGATGAGGAAAATGGAGTCTGGACATAAGCTGACTGGCTCAGCCACTCACTTCTGCTCTTTTCTAGTTTGGGTATCGGGCATAGGCTTGAGACCCATCACCAGGCTCAGGGTCTTGCTTTCCTTGCTTTTGGAAAAGAGTCTTGAATATTAATGGTTGGCTGAACCTAATGTAGCTGAAGCCTGCTAATAGATTGCCAGAGGGAAGGGCTGGAGACAGGAATATGTAGAGCCATTTAAAAGGTTTTTGAAGGGCACAGATGTGTTTACTTCATCAAAAAGTAGTACATCTCCAGGCTGTAGAAATTGTGTTGTATCTTATGTGTTTGTTGCAGAATGGAGTGAGATGTGCCAAGGGACCATGAGCACAAACTTGTAGTGTCAGTTCTTTGCAGAGTCTGACTCAGACCTGTGGAGACAAGGCTCGTGCTGTGCTGCTTATGGCTAGAAGTGGTTCAGGGAAGAACTGTGGCCCACCTGGGAAGAATCAGACTCATCTTGGTCAATCTTACTTGCTCACCTTGCTCTGCCTCATTCTTTCTTGCAGAAATGCAGATTCCCAGCTGTTTGACAAGGTCAGAGGGCATGACATCAAGCTGCTTCGATACCTGTCTGTCCGATATATCTGTGACCTGATGGTGGAAAACAAGAAGGTGAAATTTGGCTTGAAGTGAGTCTGGGTTAATTTGTTTTTGTGCAGGCTTTGGTTTGCAGCTAGTGTAGCCCTTATGTGTGAATTGCTGTCAGGTGTGCACTCAGCATCCTGGGAGCAGTCCCTGGAAGAGTTCTATAGCAGGGTAGGTTAGTTGATTCTGTAAAGAAAACACCAAGGTTTTAGGCCACAGAAAACTCTTATCAATGGGGGCAACATAACTGCTTTCTTCTGTTTTCTGCAGTCTGAGTGGCTTTTTCCCTGTACAGCTTTATAGTAATGAGATAGTCACCCCTTCAGAAGGGAGACAGCAAAGGAGCCCTCTGCTTGTGTATAGGAACAGAGGGAGATGTTTCTCCTGCTTGTCTCAGAGAAAAGCTTTAGTGATTTTGGGCTGTACTTATTTATGTGGATGTGTTGAGTAAGTTCTGCCCCTGCTCACTATTGTGTCAAGTCATAATGCAGGGAGATGCAACAAATTATTTTTTGGGTGCTGGTGTCTGTGTGAAAAACACTCTGTAAGTATCTGCTGTTCTCCTCTTGTCCTGTGCAGTGTGACGTCTTCTGAGAAGGTGGACAAAGCTCAACGTTATGCTGATTTCACACTTCTCTCCATCCCATATCCAGGTACAGGAATGATGGTCAGAGGGACTCCCAAGGGACAGGTGACAATCCGTTTCTGGGGACAGGGAGATAACTCTGTGTGTGTATATGTAAATGACCATGACTTGCTGAATGTTTCCTATGCTCCCTCTGGAGAAAAACTCCTTTAAACCAAGAACAGTGCAATGAACCTGGATGCTCTGGCAGTGTGAGTCAGCATTAGGCACTCTTTAAGGTGGCAAAATAATTTCTCAGCAGTCCTTATTAATTCAAGCACGGAGGAAAGGTCACAGAGGTGGAGTTGGTTAAGATGGCCTTTGACATCACTGTAACTCCAAACTACCACCTGATGCAACATATATATCTTGTTCTCTGTTATGTAAAAACCCAATTCTTAAGGGTAGTTTCTAGTCTAGTGTTCCAGAGCTCTGCTGTAAGAAATCCTCAGTGCTAGCAGAACAGTTCACCTGAACCTGCAGTGTATGACAGAGGCAGCCCTTCTCAGCCTGTCTCCCCAGCTATATCCATCTCTGTGCCTAGCAACCACTGCTGGGTCACTTGCACTCTTTACAGATGAACTGAATATTCCTGCCTGCCTGCTGATGTCAGGCTTGGCAACAGGATCAGATGCAAGGCTGCTGTGCTTGAGGTCCATCTGCAGACTCTTCTTTCTCCCTAGTGCACAAAGAAAGGGAGAGGAGGAGAAAAAACAAAACCCAAAAAAACTGTGGTGAATGATCCAGACCCAGACTTTTCCTTGATTGCTAGTTTTTGCTCTTAAACATGTTTTTAAAGGTGTATTTCCTTTTATACAGAAATTAGTGACAATTCAGAGAAGCTGCGTGAAGATTTCTGTTGAGTTTGGCATGCAGGTTGCCAAAGTATACAGAAGTAAGAGTATTTACTGGTTTCTGTAGTATGTAGCACAGATATATGTTGCTGCTGCGCACGTCACCAGACTTGGAACACGAGAAAGACTGTGTACACAGGTCTTCTGTAGTGCTGTAAGGAATGGAGAGGAAGTGACTATAGAGTTAAGCTGCAGAGTTGTTTCTGTATGGGGATCTGCATATGGTAGGCAATACTCAGTGATGGTCCTTCCTCTTGTGCCCTCTGGGACAGCTGCTTTCTTTTAGCAGCTCTTCACTGCCACACTAGAGGTAAACCTTATTAGACTGCACACACTCCCTGCAGATGTTGCCTGATTTCAGCAGTGCTGGTCCATGGGGAAATGTTGTCATTCTATTAAATCTAAGGCATACACATCTAAGGATCAGCAACCCCTCTAGTGACTGGCCAAATGCTGTGATACATTCTTATTGATGTTTCCAGGGTTGCATTGAAAGAATTTTTGTTTTGTAATTTGTTTCTGAAGTTATTCTAAGATATTGTCGCCTTAGGTGAGCAAGACAGCGTCCAAACAGAGTCACAGAATTGTTGTGGTTGGAAAAGACCTTTAAGATCATTGAGTCCAATCATTAACTCAGTGCTGCCCAGGCTCCCACTAAACCATGTCCCCAAGTGCCACATCCACCTGTCTTTTAAATACCTCCAGGGCTGGTGACTCCACTCCTTGCTGAGGGTGCACTTGATCCCCTCATCCAGATCATCGGTAAAGGTGTTAAACAGGCCTGGCCCCAATACTGAACCCTGAGGAACACCACAAAACCTGGGGATCAGACACCAACTGGATTTAGCTCCATTCACCACCACTTTTTGTGCTCAGGCATCCAGACAGATTTTACCAAGCGAAGAGTAAGAACTGTGTGGAGTGAAGGACTTGGGTTAAAATGGGGTATCTGTAGAAGCTTTTGGTATTTGTGGATGACAACAGTTATGCCATAATCCCCCATTCTTTGCATGAAGTCATTGTTTAATTGGAGTTAAATCTCAACTGACAGATTGTGTCCTGACTGCATATTTGAGGATTAGTCCTATCCTTGCACAAAGATTCTTTTCTTGGGTTTTTTTTCCATTGAAGTTACTTGTGACTTGCAGGGTGGTAATCTCTCTTCATGTTCTGTGCCTGGCACAGGGGTATCTGGGTAGTGTGGGCACTGTGGCACTGCTGAGGTGTGCACAGCACACTGGGAGAGGTGTTTTGTGTAGCCTGCAGGCAGCCGCAGTGCTAATGGTGCTGCTCAGCTGTGACTAAGTGACTGCAGCTTGCAGCAGAGACTTAAATAGTTGTTTGAGAAGGGCCAAGCCAAAGGACACATTTCAGGAGGGGAGAGCTTGGGGAAAAGCTTGGAAGTGGTTTTGTACCCCTTTCCTTCAGATGGGGTAAATCCCACGTTTGAAAGAGAAGACTGAAATGTGAGAGAAATCACAGCCACCTCTAACAGAGCCATTTCTTGTTACCTGCAGCAGATGCCCTATGAAAATTTGCTTTCTCCAGGCCTTTGCCAAGACCTTCTTTTGGTGGTTCCTTCTCACTCAGCATGTCAAGCTGATGCCTTATATTTGTGCAAAAGTCCATGGCCCTGCAAAACAGCTCCTTGCTGAAACCTCTTGTTCGGGAAAAAATGAAATCAATCCCTCAAGCTCCCCATTTGCTGTGTTTGGAGTTTGCCCTTTGCTGTGTGAGTGTCTGTGCTGCTAAGTGCCCTGGGCTGTTGTTGCTGGAGGCCGTGCTGCACAGTGTACTAAGGATTACTGCTCTTCCCTTCCCACAGGCAGCAGTTTTGATTGGTTTGGATTTCTGGAGCCTGGGGCTGCCAGCACTCCTAGTCCCACAGGGCACTTCACTTGTTAGATACCAGTTAGCTGAATCGTTGTTCATTATCTCTCTTGCTTGCAGGCTGTGAATTTTTTAAGGACTACAAAGACCGGGATTATACAGCTGAAGGTCTCATATTTAACTGGAAACAGGTACATGGATGTTACAAAACTGAGAGCTTTGTGTTTTACTGGGCCTAAGTCTTGCCTTCCAGTTCCTCAGCGATGGTATGTATGTCATGGGCCTATTTCTGATCACAAGGAGGAAATCAACAGGACAAACAAAACAGATAGGGAATGTACTAAATTATTGATTCATATGTAAAATAAATGAATCGTTATCCTGAAGTGTAGGATGATTGACCTCTCATGGAAGGTATGGATTGCTCCCAGTTTTGAATTCTGATCTCATTGATAGCCTCAGTTCTCAATTCTTTCTTCATATTCTGTCTCCTGCTGAGGGGATGGTTGAGTGGGGCAGTCCTACAGGAATTCAGAGACTAATATGCCCAACTTTCACTGTTGGGAGGACATAAAAGCTCCACTTGTCCATTAATCCTTGCAAGAGTCTGAGTTTATTCTTACAGCTTCAAGATTTTGCATACAAAGATGCTTTGCTGAGATGTTTGGTTTTTTTGTAATGCACCATGTGGCATTTGTTCTCTTGTTTTTTTCTGGAACTCATTCCCTTCAAGTCATGACTTTCCTCTGACCAACTGTGTTTTGGTTTTTTACAGGACTATGTAGATGCTCCTTTAAGTATCCCAGTCTCTCTGACCCAGTCTCTGAATATTGATTGGAGCGAGTACCAGGTGAGCAAAGTGGATGTCTCTGTGGGAGGTCAGGGATGTATTCAGGAAGGATCAGGAGAGATTTGAAATCTGACTTGCTCCTATTGCTGTAATCTGGCTCACTTCATACCATCTCAGTGGGGGTGAGGCTGCTTGACAGTTCAGAACAGCAGTGGAAATCCTGTACCCAAAAGCTCCATGGCTTGCTGTGCCCTGAGGCAGCTGACTGTAAAGTCAAGCCTTCTGGTGTAGCTTCCAAAAATTTGCAATCCATTAGGGAGATAGGTCACTAACAAAGGTAAGGAACAAGGCAGGAAACAGAAAGCAGTGTTACCTGTTCTCAGTCTCAGCTTGGCACGGGCCTACCCTGGGCAGACTTCCTTGGCTGTGGGGAGTCTTGAGAGAGGTCAATCTTCTCCTCTGTGAGCAGAGCCGAGGGACTGGGCACCTTCTTCATGGGTGTGCAAGGTGCCTTCCTATGGGAGAGGAGTAGGGAATCATAACCAACCATGGCAGATCTCCACTCCTTATTGCTGACAGCATGGCAAACAGTAATTGAACTCTTCTGTTTGCTCAAGCTTCAAAGTTCACCTTTGTTCACACCAGGAAGTATCACCTTATACTACTGATTAGTGTGCTCCATTTCACACATCAGTGGATCTACCAGGTTTTGTGGGGATTGACTGTGCTGGAGCATGTCACGTTACTGTGCCCTGTGGCTGGAAGCACCACAGAACCACAGAGCTCCCTGTGCTGTGCCAGTGTTTGTTGTCAGTAATGTAAATACTGTTCAAGTGCCAGCATAAGCAGAATCACAGAAAAGTTGAAGCAGAACTAATAGAACTACAGCTTGTGTGTGGCTAGAAACTTGTTCACTAGAATACTGAACAGCCAGTATTTTTAAAAGGATATTAAAAATTGAAGAGGGTGTAATAAATAGATGCAGAAATGATTGAGGACTGGAGAACATACTTCACTCAAAGCTGAAGTTCTCAGTCTGTTTAGCTAATCACTAAGGTGATGGAGGGTTGACTTGATTAATGTGTAAGTACATTTCTAAGGAGAAAATACTAATTCTAAATCACTCTTGACTCTGGGGAAGAAGGGCTGCACAGGAAGCAATATCTGCATCTGAAATCAGACCTTCAGATAAGGAAAAGCAGTCTTGCATGTTATTTTTGAGGATAATCTGCTGGAACATGCTGCCAAAGGAGAAATGAGCTGTCACCCCTATTTGAGATGCTCTTCTGGGCAAAGATCTTGCCAAGTGCAAGCTTCAGGCTGTACTTGGGGCAACTGAAGAAAACTTTCTTGTTCGTGGTATAGAGATCAGACTGGATAATTGGATGATGCCTTCTAAAATAAGCAGAAGATGGATTGAATTGGGCAGATAAAAGATTTTGTAATTATGTGGTTTTCTTCTGCAGGCTGACTATGTTCCCTGTTTCCCTACTCTTTTGTGGCTCTGCAGGCCTCACAGCTGAGCAATATGTTCTTTGTCTGACACTAGTCTTCAGTGTGGTTACACACAGATGTGCACACATGCAAGCACACAGCGAGGGTTCTGTTGCTTATGGTCACATGTCACTTACACCACTAACATTTCTGCCATGAAATGTGTCCAACTCTTGCTTTCTCCTTGCCAGTGCTGTCTTATTTCCCTTGAGCTAGTTCTGATTCTGATCAAACCACTGAAATTCCCTGCATCTTCTCGTGACGTGACAGTCAAGTGACAAGCTTGGGCTTGTTCTGATGTTTTTCACCTGTATGTCTTGTAGTGCTGGAGTTCTCTGAGTTCAGAGCCCTTCTGTAGTTCTGCTGCTGCTTGGGGGTCACTGCAGAAGTCCAGTGCCTGTCCGGAGGGTGGGTGAAGGTCAGCCCTCTGCCAGCAGCCTGCCAGGGACATTTTCAAGGACCACAGAGTTTTGAGCAAAGTGCTTGGGTTGTGGAAACAGGCTGCTGGCCTTGGCCTGCACATCCCATCATGCTGCTGGCATTACACATGTGGCTGGAATGTGGCTCAACCACTTGGTAAAGTGCACGTGGGCAGAAGTGGGTCAGTGCTCTGAGCATGGGCTGCTTGGAGCTTTGGGGCTGCAGGCAAAGCAGCTCCTCTGCCAGCCAGGAAGACAGTAGAGATGGTCTTTAATGCTTTATTTGCCTACTTGGTATCTTGTCCCAGAGTGCCTTTTGCAGAAGATGGGGAGATTCGTACAAAGGGGAAGTGTGTCACTTTGAGGAATGGCCATGTGGTTATTTCTGCTTTGCTGCTGTTCTGGATGGAGCAGCTCTGAACTGCAGAGGAGCCTTTTGCTGTGGGCAGACCCTTACCATCAACGTTCCTCTTTCTGCAGAGCTGGGACCTCATACAGCAGACACAGAACTACCTGAAGCTGCTGATCTCCATTATCAATAGTGATGGTAAGGCAAACACCTTGCTCCCAGCAGCGTAACTGGAGCAGTCACTGTCCCTGGAAGAGCGGCTGATGGTATTAGTGCCATTGTGGATCAGCTCCCAATACAGAAGTCACTTTTAATTCTCTCCCTTCAAAACAGGGTGATGGTCCTACCATCTCAGAACTCCAGCTCCCATCTTAGAGAGAGATTTGCTGATTCTTTGAAAGCCCTTTCTTCCTGAACATGAAGGGATATCTGAAAACTTAGCCTATTGTTTTACTATTTTAAATGTGAAGAGAAGAAACATTGTTTCTTTCCTTTTTGACTCTTGTTCTTGTTTTGCTGGTTACCTGTATTTTGTCCCCCCAACACAGGATCTCATTTGGTGCCGTTTAAGAGCCCCTTTCATCACGGACACCCCAACTCTTGAAGAGTGTCTGTTGCCCTGTGTGGCATCCCATTCCCTCTGGGCACCGTGACCTAACACTGATGGATGGAGCTGTGGCTGGTTCTGACAGCATGGCCAGCTACGCTCGCCTGCACTAGCTGTGTTGGGACACACTGCAGGTTTTCTGTAGGGTGTAGGATTTGTGCTTTGTGTGTTCCTCTGCTCAGTGTGCAGCAGGAAGGTTAGTGAGACTGAAAAAATGTTCAGGTGGAGCTGTTTTCTCACCAGTGTAGAAATAAATTATGATAGTGAGTTGCAGCTGGTAGGTGTATGTTCGGGGTAGTAAAGTGATGTTCATACCTGATGACTCTGTGTCCTGAGCAGCTGTCAGGACCAGGACAGCACATCAGCTGGTGCTGCTGACAACCCAGGACACTCTGAGCAATTTGTTGGCTGCTGTATTCAAGACAGAATGTTCTGGCTGAGCTCTGCTCTTGAGTCTGGGCTTTGGGGACAGAGAGTAGCTTGTCTCTACAGATTTGCCATAAAGAAGTCATTGCTCTCATTGCAACATCCTTTTTTTCCTTCTCCATCCTACCCCTGCCTGGAACAGATGACAGCGGGCTCCTGGTGCACTGTATCTCCGGCTGGGATCGAACGCCTCTCTTCATCTCCTTATTGCGCCTCTCCTTATGGGCTGTGAGTACCTGGCTGACCTCCTCTGCTTCTGGGGCTGATTGCTTGGAGGGTGAGTGACCGTCACCAGGAAGTGGTGGTGAAGCTGTTAATGTTCCTAATGTTTCTTCAGACATGCTGTCACAGGCAGGTAGAGGAAGACGGGTACCGTGGATCACTGTGACAGTTCTCAGCAGATCATGAATTCCCAAGTTCCACTTCCCAGGGCTGCTGCCTGAAGGTTGTGTCTTTTGCTTTGCAGGATGGGCTGATCCACACGTCCCTGGAGCCATCTGAGATTCTCTACCTGACAGTGGCCTATGACTGGTTTCTCTTTGGGTAGGAATGATAAGTTTTACTTGCCTGTGCGTCCCTGTGCAACAGGGGAGAAGCCTTGAGGGGTCATCTTTGCTGTTTGTTCACAGCCAAAGGTTGATGTTTGAGCAGCTCCCAATGAGCTGGGACAAGAAGGGCTGATGCCTTTTTTTACCTGAGGGCTCAGGCATGTTGCTATTCTTGACAGCTTGTACTCTTGTGATTCTGGCATGTGACTGAGCTTCCCTTGCTCTCTTTCCAGGCACATGTTAGTCGATCGACTCAGTAAAGGAGAAGAGGTGAGTGTTGGGTCTGGGGCAGTGGCTGAGCACTGCTTTGTGTTCTCAGGATACCTGTTTAAGGTAGCAGTGTTCACTGCCTGCTCCTGCTAGTATCAGTGGTGTGGCCAGGCTCTAAAAAGATTGTTCAGGTGCTGGAAATGTGAGGTAAGAGCCTTGCCCTGTCACTTTGTGATGCAAAAGTTGTGGGGTTGCTTCTCTCTCAGGCTACAGTTTTGTTGGGGGGGAGGGGTCACTCCTGCCCATTTCCCTCCTGTGCCATTAGTGTTCAGGCCCCACATTAGAGGGTGCTAGGACTTGCTGTTCAGCTCAGCAGTGAGAGAAGGATGTGTGACTCCTTGAAAATAAAGCTGGATAATCTTGTGTGCTTGTCCTGAGTGCCAGCCATCCTGCCTGGGTGCTGCAGCTGCGTGTGGCTTGCATGTTATCACAGGCTCATGGAGCAGCTTGTGTTGGTTCCAGTGTGTGAATTTGGTGGGGTGTGTCTGTGGGTGCACATATGGGTCTGGGATGCACTTAAAATTAGTGGAACTAATACTCTTCAAAATCTTTCACTGTTAAAAAGCAAAAAAAGATTGCTCTGACTATAGTTGCAATATAGTGTAATATCATTTCTGAATAGAAAAGAGATGGGGTGTGTGTCTAATTCTCTTGCTATTCCCCTGTTCCTCAAACTCTCACCTTACTAAGGAATCTTCTGCCTTCAAACAGCAGAGGCAGGACCCTGGCCTATTTTCCATCTTTCAGGGGTACAAAATCCCTGTTTTAGTATCATTCCTCCTATTCCTTCCTTTCCTGGTGTTCAAGGCTGGCAGCTCTGCTCTGGTGCCTGCTTGGTCATGGGTGGAGTCAGTAGCTGCAGCAGGAGAGGGGGTGCCTGGCTGCCTCTGGCACTCCCTGCTCCCCACTTCTCCCAGGAGAAGGGCACGGCTCTGCATGGGTGGGTGGGGTGGCAGAGGCACAGTGGGGTGATTGATGCAGAGTGGGGTGTGGCAGGGCACAAGCTTGGGGCCGCAAATGCTGTAGGTACCGCGTGCTTCCAGATGTGGTAGAGGTCTGCTGCTGAGGTGGAGCATGTGGCTCTAACTCTGCAAGTCTTGCTGGGTTTGCTGCTTACCTGAGTGTATAAGCAGCTGCTGCCATCTCTGTTCCGTTCTGTACTGATGGCATAAATACCTGCTGTGGGCTTGCAGCATGTGTGCAAGGCATTGATAAGGAGACTTGTTCCCCTTCTTTTCTGGGCCTCCCCGTGGCAGGGAGCAGAGGGGCAGTTTAACATGGAAGAGAAGGCCCAGGATGGGATGGTGGCAGCCCATGGCACACTGGAAGCTGGTAGCTGCAGATTTTTTGCTATCTCCTTCCTGCCAGCACCTCCTCACCAAGATAAGAGGCTGCATGGAGCCTCGGGTTCATTCCTGAACCGCTCTTCTCTTTCCCTTTGCTCAGATTTTCTTTTTCTGCTTCAATTTTCTGAAGCACATCACCTCTGAGGAGTTCTCTGCTCTGAAGTCACAGAGGTAAGGAGCCTGTGCTTGCTGCTGCATGGGCTACAGAGCCAGGGAGCTTGTTAGTGCTGCTTCTTTGGGGAGATGGAAGCCCTGGTGTCCTGGCCCAGTTTTCTTTAATTTATTCTGCACTCTGAAGGCTGCAAAACGGGGCCGAGGCTTGTGAGGTGCCACGTTGTGCTCTGAAAAACTGTCCATGCTGAAATGTGCTCTCTGCTTAATAACTGTCCGTGGATGCTTTAGCACGGATGAACCCAGAGATGTGTGCTCTGGCTCAAGCAGGCTGCACAGCAAGCTCCATCAGGCACTGGTGGGGACAGAGGGGGTGGCTGGTTTTTAACAGACTGCCCAGCATAAACCCTTATTATTTCAGGAGGGACAGAAGGAGGCAAAGCCCACCCTGGATGCTCTGAATAAGCACATTATGTGCAGTGTTGCCTGTTGCCACCTTCTCAAAGCATAGGAGGTTTGGGTTGGGACTGTTAGGAGTCAGACAGTGCACACTGGCCCATCCCCTCTCCTCTGCCCCTGTATAGCTAATTCCCCACTGCTCTGATCTGCTGTGTGTGACAGAGACCTGGCTACGGCCAGCCTCCACACAGCCCTGAAGTGTGCCTGAGGTAACTTTGTCTTTCCTTCCCCAGAAGGAAGAGTTTGCCACCTGGCTTCACCCTGGAAGAGATCTGCATGCTCAGTGAGTGCTGCTGTCAAGCATCAGTGCCCGTGGGTGCTGGTAATGGTTCATTGCTTGTGAGCTTGGGTTCCCAGCTTCAGGATGACTCCAAATGGGTGTGCTGTCTTTGGGGCCTCACAAGAACAGGGCACAGGGAAGTGTATTGCTTAAAGGGAGAGAAAGTGAGTGAGACCAAGCTGGTCTTCAGGTAGCTCTGTTTTCTTTTCTCTAGAGCAGAAAGACCGAGGCAGCACCACAAGCCTGAGCAGTGACTTCTCCCTAGGGATGGAAAGTTCCCCTGGAGCAACTGGGAGCTTTACCTATGAAGCAGTGGAGCTGATGCCAGCAGGAGCACAGGCTCAAGCAGCATGGTGAGGAGATAACCACTCAGTGGGCTGAACAAAAGGGGCAGGCTCTGAGCCTGATAGAAAAAATATTTCTGAAGTGTCTTGCCCTCCAGGTCTGCTCTCTGTAGCATGGATTCCTGACAGAGGGGGGAGGAATTTGGCTGTCAGAAGCTTTGCTGCAATTTGTACTCCAGAGCTTCTGCACCAAAAACTGGAGGCCACCCCATGTTAAAAGGCTGTCAGGCTTCTGCAGGGATGCTTCTAAGTTTGTACATAGACAAGAGTAAAGCACATTTGTTTCATTTTCACCAGTTTCACTGTTAAACTTCATCCACAAAGGATTTCATTACTTTTAAAAGATGGTTCCAAACTATCAGAAAAATTACATTTGACAGCAGCCTCCCCAGGGAAAAGTAGAGATGGTTCAGCTGCCCTAAAATGAAGCCTAATCAGAGTTTATGAAAGACATTATACAGCGGGAGCGTCTGCAGTTAGTGGGAGTTGGGCTGGGCGGCCAAGAATCCCCTCTAAATTTTAGCCCCTCTACCAGCATGAGGTGTGAGCTGAAAGCAGGGTCCTGCCTGTAGCACTGCTTAGAGACACTTCCAGGGGAGAATACAGAATTTTCAGTAGTGCCTTTTGATAGAGGGTCACATAGAACTTGCCTGGGATGCAGCTGGCTGTCTGGAAGTGGGGAAGGTGCCTGGCAACTCTACTACTCTGGGACAGGTGTTTTACTTGCTTGTGGAGTTTCTGGTGCTGTTTGGGGATTTCAGAGCCTTGCTGTAGGGTTGCCCCTCTCAGTTTAATTTTTCTCTCCTCTCCCTCAGCACATGTGAAGAGGCTATTTTATATTGCAATTATTTTAAATTAAATCTGGGTTGTGCTGGAGGCATTTGAAGTCCTCTGGGACTGAGCTTGCAGCCATGCTAGTGGCAGCAGCCTTTCTAAAGTACATTGTATATTCAATTTAAAGTGCTGAGAAGGGAAGGGAGAATATTCCTTCAGAATCACAAAATGGAGATGGAGAGTCCCAAACTGTTTGCCAAGTGAGCAACATGGAGTCCTCTAACACACAGAGCCTACCTATCCACATCAAAACTACTGCATCAAGTAGAGAACAACTTTCCACTTGCAGGGCTTCAGGGTAGTGACCTGGAAGCATTTATGTTGCTCTGAGTGCTCAGGACATACAGACTTGATTCTGCTGCACAGAACTTATGTGTGCTTTTCACAAGATGTGAAGTGACCAGGGCATGCTGGAGGAGATCAGCTGCACTTGTGTGGATCAGGGCTGGATTTTGTAACATGTTTCCTAACTCTGGTTTGCTTTTATTTCTGTGGAAGACATCAGGCTGTATTGGGCTAGCAGCTGCTCCACAGGGATGATTTGGGCTGTGCTGGGGGGCATGAGCTTGGGAAAGGGGAAGGTTGTGAGCCTTGCCATGAGTGTTCAGCGAAGGGACTGATCATGGATGTTTTACTGCAAGCTGTTCTGGCTCTGTAGTCTGGAGAATACGTAGGGCTTGCTACAAGGGAGAGGAGGGGATGTACTTTGTTGTGTTGCCCTGAAAACAGGTGGCCTCACAGTCTCTGTGCAGGGAGAGGCATTTGATTTTTAGCTGTTCAAACCTGTTTCTGCAGGCTGTACTTGAAGATGTTGGCAGCTATGATAACATGAGATGAATAATGCTTAAGAGAGGCTGTGGTGTGATGTTTGAGGGTGGACACCCTTCAAGAAATGAAGAGAGGATATCGCGCTTTCCACTGTACAATGAGCCTGTCTTTAGCTGCACTCGCTGACAGTGCTTGAGATCTCAAAGCTGAGATGCCCTTCCATGTTTTAGGGGGAATAACATCTTTTTGCCTTGAGTTTGTTTGCTTTAAAATTTTTCTTTTTTACTTTTGTACATAGGGAGGTCTTTGTCCAGTTCAGTGGTCTTGGAAGGGGAGGAAATTCTTGGGACTCTTCTAGGGAAAAAAAAAACCTAAACAACTGACATAAGAAGGAAAATCTTCTGAACGTGGAGCAGCAGTGATGTGAATTAGTCCCAAATGTGTGCCTGTTCAGCATGTAGTTGGATGGTACTGTGAGCTAAGGCCTGATGCAGCAATGGACAGTGAATCATGACTGAGTCTGAATCTGCTGGCTAGGAGAGAAGCCAAAGCAGTTTGGGCTGTCAGCATAGACAGAGAGAAAACTGAAGTGTACCTACATCTGGAGTGACTGTCAGCTGTAAGCACGTGGTCAGAAGTGTGGTCAGTGGTGCCCAAAGGGAATTGCTAAAAGGGAAAATAACACTGGTGGTGTGTCCCTGTTGCCCTCGGTGCGCACGAACGCCCACCTGGGCTGATACGCACTGTGGAGTTTGAGCAGATTGAAATGGTCTTTCCCCGCTGGGAGGCCCCTTGCTCAAGGCATTTTTGCTGCTAGACTAAACAAAGCAATCACTGTGTGTGTGTGGGCTGATGTATTCTCCCGTCTCTGATTTCCAGGTCACGTGGATGGTGATCTATAAAAGAATGGGCTAAGATGGGTTGAGCTCAGTGTACCCCCCTCACTGAGCAGTTACCCGTGACTCATGACTCCTTGGGAGGGAGGAGGGCGGGTTCAGTGGAAACAAGAGCTTGTAGCTGCTGGGCTAAAATCCATCCTGTGGTGGAAAGGCTTCCTAGTTGGAGTACATAGAAAAGTCAGCTTTCTTACCCACGTCCTCTGTCCCACAGGAGGAAGAGCTGTGCATCATCACCGCAAGCTGTGCTCTGGAGCAGGGCACAGCAGTCTGAAGACAGGCTGTCTTCCACAGGAATGGTTGAAGTTAAGTCCTCCAGCTCCTCCTCATCAACCCATTCTGATAACTTCCTGAGGATTGGAAGCAGCCCACTAGAAGTGCCCAGATCCAGGTGAGATGGGATGGAGCAGAGCATTTCTCAGCAAAATAAGTGTCTGGTAAAGGGAGTGCAGGGCTACACTTGTGTAGCTCTGGAAACACTGGAGCACCTGTGTTTGTATCTGTGGACAAACCTCGGGAGGCCTGTTCCTCTCTAGTCTGACCTTGTCTGAAGTGCTGGCCATTAAACACAGACACTCCTGCCTCAGCCCCTAGAGGAGCAAGGAACTGTACTGATAACAGCCAGCTGTCTGTTCTGCCTGTCCTCAGCGCATGCCTCAACTCTGAGCTCTGACATCTCTGCATCTTGCATGCATGCAGCTCACCGCATTTTCTCTGACGCGTCCACCAGGTTTTGAAATGGCCGTGGTGTTTGGGAAAGGAAGCTTTCCAAACCAAGCAGACCTCACTCTGCATCTATACTGTCCCCCTTTTCCCCTGCTGACCCTCCTGATGATTGGTTGGAAAAAAAGCTGGGTGCTGGTAGCAAGCAGAGGTAGGAATCTGCTGGGAGCAAGCTGCGAGCACTGTGCCAGCACAAAGGATTCTGCCCGGAAGGCTGTGTGTTCCTGCTGGGGCATGGGGACCCTGGACCTGAGCCTAATCTCACGCCATAACAGAGGCACCCTTCTGGAGCGTGACACTGCAATAGGGCAGAGTTGACTGGGGAGCTGGGCTAGGGAAAAAAGAACAGAGCCTGTGGAGCAAACACCCTGTGGTTAGGGCAACATGGAATAAAGAGACTCTGAGATAAGAGGTTGCTGTTAAGAGCATCAAATGTTTGTGTAGTCTCTGCAGGTTTTCCGATGAGTCTTTTTCTAGTGTTTCTGAAACAGCCACTAGCCAAATCTGAGTACTCTCTCATTATATGGAAAATAAAATGACAAACAAGTAAAGCATTGAAAATTTATAAGACTTTCTTAACAAGTTTCTCTTAATTCCAGAGAAAAACTCCAGTGTCTGACAGTTTTCATAAATGATGCTAACTGTTCTCCCCCGGGAAAGACATCAATAGAAGGGGTTTGAGTTGTTGTTGGGGCCCACCTCTGCATTCTCTGTAAGATGAAAAGAATCTCCCAAGAAGAGAAGAAAATACTGGAAAGAAAACAGCTTGTCTTGGGAGCTGCTTTGTTCACAATGGTAGCGCCACAATTCCTGTGTGTGGTCCCATGCCATTCCCAAGGCCTGACAGGCTGTTCAGTGCTTGCTGGTAGCAAGCTTGCAGCACTGCTTGGGAAGAAGCAGCTTGTAATGCTTCAGCCAGACTGCTCTGCAAGAGCAAAGAGGAGAAACAAGAGTAGGCAGAAGAGCACCATAGCGAGGGTTAGGGTTCCCTTATCAGACACTGTCATGGGTTGCAATTTCTGGGTTCTAAGCATGGTGTGTTTTTTCCAGAAAGGGGTTTTGACATTCCACTTGGCCTGTTTCAACTGTGGTAGTTTTTGGTCTGGTAGATAACACAGTACCTTCAGCCACCATTTTCTGCCCTGAAGGAAACAATGGGTCCCATTTTGGGTGGAGAACTGTGTGGTAGAAGAAGAGGTAAATTTTCTCTTCACCTCCTGAAAAATTGTGGTACTAAGATGGATAAGCAGGAGCTCAGAGTCTGATCAGGATGCCAAAAATACCTTTATTCCTGCAGTGCTGCTGGCAGGTCAACACCCAAGGCTCTTGAGATGAAGAAACCACTGTACTTGACTTCATAATCCTCTGTTTGCGTGGCCATAGCAACAAAACACTTTCCTCAACTGCTGCTGCAGTGGTTAAAATGGTTGCTTGTGCAATGCCAGCAGGTATCCTTCAGGTAGTTCAGGTCAACAGCCCAGTCCAAGTGCTGGCAGTCAGGGGAGCTCTGGAGTGAACAGGAGGGCAAGTCAGCAAGAGATGTGAGCAGGGCCTGGGAGGGGAACTGAGCTGTCCTAAAAGAAGGACATAAAAATGCCCCCAGTCAGACATTAGAAGCCAAACCCCTCTCCTGGCCAGGCAATGTCAACAGGCTGCTGCTGTCACATTACCAGCCCATCTTGTGAATCTTGCTCTGATCCAGAGGTCCTGGGTACCTGTAAATCCCAGGATGGTTCTTGTTAGACAAAGCAGTACAAAAGCAATTCCTGTCAGTCTTTCTGTCTTATTCCAACACGTTGGTAAGAGCACATCTGTGGAGGACAAACACACAGGAAAATACTGCATAGACTATTTGCAGAGTAGGACAAGATGTGCTGCTTGTTCTACAGAGAGCTCTGAGTATGGCAGTCACTGTGCCTCAAATTGAACCCCCTGCATGTGAGGGGGTTGCAGTTTGCAAACCTTTTCCTGTATTTGCATTTGACACTAGCAGTCTTAAGCGTCCCATGACACTGCAGAAAAATTCTGTATCTGTGTCAGGGTTTTATCATGTGTCTACATAGCACTAATGTGGATTAGCAGCTGGATAATCTTTGGTTGAATGTGCTTTTGCTAAGTCAGTTAAACAAAACCCAAAGTACTGTGATCTAGAGAGTCAAGATCTGGAGGAGTTAAATTGTGGAGGATCTGCTTTGACCAGCAGTCACAGAGAACTCCCTTATTTTACTTATTAAGGCTGCAGATGGCTCAGCTGTGGGTCTGGAGGGAGCACAGTGAGAGCAGAGTGGGACAGAGAAGCTGCTGCCCCTTGGCTTTGGATGTTTTGTAGGTAGTGAGAAGACTGTGTGCACTGTGTGTCTTGCTCCTTACAGCCACCTCGCTCAGAAGGTGTATCTGCAGTGTGACAACTCGGGGTAGTGACCACAGCAGGAGAGGAATTGTTTACAGGATTGTTTTCTGGAATTATTGCACGACCATGCCACAAAATGGGCTTGCTGGCTGGCCCATGACTATGTGCTGCAATCAGAAATGGTGCTCACAGAGAAAGGGCTGCTCGGGCACTATCCCAGCCTGTAGATAACTGCCTGGAATTCAGCCAGGGCTCCCAGTTCTTGGCAGAGTGCCATACTCCTTGCCAACATTTCCCACGCAAAGGTGGGAAGGGCTGCCCTTTACTCCAGGTTGCCACAGTCTGCCTGCACATACAGAACCTACTTAATGCTTCAGTTTGAGGCACAGAGCATATGCTGGCAAATGAGCTGCTTCCCAAATAGTCCTAGGTGTGTGGAAATACGTCAGGTGAGCGGGGGCAGCACAGGGCAGGATGGGAGCCTAGCTGTTGGCACTCGGCTCTCATCTCAGTTACGTATTAAGAAAGGGAAGGATCCCTGACTGTTGCTCTGCCTCCGGTATTGGCTCTTCTCTGGCAGGCAAGTGTCCATGTGCTCTGAAATACTGTCTTGTGCAGCATGTTGCATGGGAAGCACTGACCTAATTAAAAGGAACCATTCCAGGTTAGGAGCTGCCAGTTTATGGCCTGCAAGAGGTCCCTCCTTGTGTGAAGGAACAGCTTGCAGCTCATCTCTGTTTTGCTAATCTAATTTAGTTAATCTTGCACTTTTGAGGGAGTTTCTTCCCACTCGTGGGTCTGAAGAGGTGGGTGTGTGAAGCTCACTTTGATTCTTTTTCTGTCTGCCATTAGATGTCTGTGGCAGAGACAGCAACTTGAAGACTGGCTGTATCTCATCTCTAACCATGTCAGCTTTGCTGTCATTGTCCAGCTGCTTCCCAGGACTCCATGCTGCCCTCACTCCTAGCCAGCTTCTGGCATGGCTGTCATGTAATGCAGGCATGCTGTTCCTAAAGACTTGGGAACTGGTTCTGGTGTCCCAGCAGTTCCAGCTTGTTCCAAGGGCCTCACTGAAGCTCTTTTGGGGCCTCTGCAGTAAGACTTTACAAGAAGTATTCAAGGTAGAAATTCCAGGAAGACTTTCACCTCTAGCATTGACTGGATTGCATTGGGGTGCAGTCACCCCAGACATCTGGTCTTGGGTCTCAAGCCAAGCTCAACTTTTAAGAAGCTCTGCTGCTGTTGCAGTGCAAACACAAAATTTCCCATGCTGTGTCTTTCCAGGCTTGGCCCCTGCTGTCTCTTGAGGCTGCTCAAGATGCTTGTTGATTGTGACACTTCCTCAGGAGCCTCCTTAAAGAAGGCTTTGGGGATAGAGGGGAAGGTCTGCCACAATATCTTAGCTCTGCTGACCAGGCTCAGATCTCTGGGCCAGGAAAGAAACAACCTAGACTCTTTGCAGAGTCAATCAGTTTATTCAATTACTCGACAAGTGTTTGTTCTGCTGCCTGGAGGCAAGACTCAGAATTTACTGCCTTGAACTCCTAGACCACAGTGTTGTTGGGTTAGATGAAACCTTACTAAGTTTGCACAGCTGCTTGACAGGGTTGGGGACCCCAGGAAGGCCTGGAGGACTAGAGAGTCACTGAGTCAGTCTTGCAGGAGATACACAGTGCTTTTATCTGCCTGTACATGGCAGAATTCAAGAGATGACTTGATCCAAGAGGTGGTGTAAGATCAGTCTAATCTTAGCTGACAAGCATGGAAGGTGACCAGCAACTGGAAGCTGAGGCCACACACCCAAAGCAGAAAACAATTTTCTGTTCACCTTCTTTAGCACAGACTTATCTGACTGGTGTGGTTGATGATATTGGGCAGAGGGACATTTTTGCTATCCCTGGTGCCCTGGATCGTGGCTTGCCATGTGGGCAGAGTCTCCTGGGCAGGCTCCAGATACTCCTCTCCCTTTGCAGGAGCTGCAGAACTCTGCTCAGTTCTTTGTACCTTCACCTGGAGATCCTACTACAGTCCAGGCCCTCCTCTGCCATTCATGCTTGCCCTCTCCAAAACCTTTGTTTCTAACTGGCCACAAACCTGTCCTCTGTTCAGCAACTCATTGCTTTTTCTGGCAGAATCCTGTTCCTACCTACTTTCAGCCTGAGCCCATTGCCTACAGATCTCTTTACCCCTTTAGCTCAGTTTCTTGTCACCATGTGTGACACTTCTGTTTTTCCTGTCTGGCTGTGCTGTGCTCTCAGGGAGGTGACATTTTCCTCTTCACTCTGCGCTGAAGCAGTATTCCTCCATGCTTCTCCCTGGCATCCTGCACTGTTCCCACTGTGCTTCCATCATGGTATCGTGCTCTGGGCCCAAACACTCTGCCTGCTCTCCTTCACACTGACTTCCTCCACTTAATCTTCCAAAGGCACGAAGAGAAGTAGATGTCACTGAACAGCTGCTCCCCCTTCCCTTACAAATTCCTTGCTTTCCAGGGAAAGTTATCCCTGTCTGATCTCCTGAAGGTCTCTCTAACAGTATATGCTGCACTTTTGCTTTCAGCAAAGTGCCCTCATTTTTACTTTGGCAGTACATGCCCCAGGAAAAGCACCATTTTGCAAGATGGGGTTCTCCCAGTACTCTGACCCTCACTCAGTTCACTGAGCAGCCAAAGAACAAGGTCTGTGTGAGACACGTGAAGCTCTGCTCTTCCTGATTTCTGCTGTCATGCCCTTTAGGAGCCTGAACTGCTAGGCAGGGATATTACCCCCAAACTGCAGCTGTGATGGGAAGCTGATATACAGGGAATTGTGTGACTCTCCTTCTGTGCTTGCACAGCCAGCTCAGGACCACACTTCCCACTGCTCAACCTTGGCTGTATTGATCAGACTAATTAAATGGCAGTCCTGGAATTAGATTGAGATTGCAGATATGTTTCCTGCTGTGCATCTCATCCCACTCTTGCCTTCCAGTCTAGCTCAGGTCCTTCTTGCTGTGGGAGAGCCTGTCTTCCTGGCTGTTCTCCTGGTCCCTTGGGGAGCAGCTGCAGTGCGCCACTGCTATTCTTAGCTGTGAAGACAGCGTGCAAGTACCTGGCCCAGCAGAGCTGGAGCTGGAGCACTGCTCTCTGCCCAGCAGAACTCAGATAAATTATCCAGAAGATCTTGGTAGTGTGTAATTGAGCAGCTCTGCCACAGGCTGTGCTTCCAGCTATATACACTCTGCTGTGCAGCAAGGCACAGTAATTGCTTGCTCCCTTGGAAGCCAAGAGCTCTGGGTTTGTCTCAAGTGATTGTGCCCTCTTCTCTGAGATTTTGGAGGGACTCCTCAGATTCACTTACCATGTTTCATGCTTCTTTCTTTCCTGGTGGGAGGTTGCATACATCAAACAATTATCCTTCCTCAGCTATTTAGCCTGTCCTAAAGATGTTTTGTCACCTGATTTTTGGCACGGCCCTTTCTTTAACACAGAGATGAAGAGATGTTCAGGTGCTGGGGGTAGGTGTTCTGGGTACGCCTTGAGCGCTGGCTCTGTTCAGATCTGGTGGTAATGGCTCAGGAGTGATCTGCTTTCTAACTGCTGCCAGGACAATGATCTCTAAGTCTTTCCCAGCACTAACCAAGTCACAGCCTTGATTTGCCCTGCTGCCCTGGGATGTGCTAACAGCTACAACAAGCAACAGGGGAATGTCCTTTGTACAGCACAGCTTTCACATCTGTGAAGGTTTCAGGGCAGGATGTGCTATTCCATCTCTCTAATGGGTTTCTCAGTTCTGCATGGCCATCTGCTTCATGCTGGCTCTCTCCTGTCCAGCTCCCGGTGTGCTCCTGCTGCTTTGTTGGCCCCAGCCAGCTTGGCTCTCCCTTCGCTTTCAAAGGAAAGGCTGGGTCTGGGGCCCAGCCAGAGCTGCATGTTGCACCGTGGTCCCTGAGTGTCAACAGTGCTGGCACAGGCGCTGCTGGCCGTCCGCCCGGCAGGTCCCTGGCACTAGCGCCAGCAAAAAGCATGTGGCTGAATGATCTGACTGATCGAGCCGTCTCCCTCTCTCTCTGCCCCAGATCGGCGGACCATTCTCTGCCCGGATCTTCCGTTTCCACAGACTTTGGCAGCTGGCAGATGGTGACAGGGTGTGGCAGTATTCGGGAGCAGGCAATCCTGAACACAGACGCCTCTCTCCCTTGCAGCTTCCCGGATGAGTTCTCTAGCACTTGCCTGTAAGTGTCTCAAATACAGGATCTCTCCTTGGGTCTCTTGGCTGCCTGCGAGCACTGCAACTTTGGCACTTTTGGAGAAGCCTGGGAGCCCATAACAAACTGTTCCATCTTCTCTGCCTTGTGTTTTCTATGCACAAACTCAGTCCCTCAGCACTCTTTGCTTATGCTGAACACAGAAAGAAAATGGCACTTTTTCTGCCTAATGATGGGGGAGCACTTTGCTTTCTGTAGGAAGAAGAGGTTTTTCTCTCTTCCTTGAAGATGCTGAATTTGGTCATAATTGAGTGCGGTTGAGGATTCATGTTTGTCAGGACAGGACTGGTAACCCAGATTTTCTTGCTTTTGGATTTTGCTCACCTACATCTCCCAACTGGGGTCAGATCCCTGCTGGAGTAAGAGAAGGACTTTCCTTCTGTAACCCAAATTTTGTCTGGCCTTGTGCAGCATCATTTTCAGGTGCTGTGCCTGACCAGTGCAGAGCCACAGAGACCGTGCGTCCTGCCACATCCTGCCATGCGAAATGGCTGGGAGGCAAATGTTCCTCCCCAAATAGAAATCCACCTCTGGAAGCTTGAAAGACTGGAGATGCGTTTTAATTGCTATTAGAGGAGAATCTTGGTTTGTGCCTTCAGGCTGCAAACTCTCCATCAAGAAACTGAAATGGCAGATCAGGGGCTGCTGCTAGCAAGCAATGCAAGAGCTGTGCTGCCAGATGCTCGGGCCCTTACTGAGATATGAGTACGTGCTTTGGAGGCAGAGTGCAAGCCACATGAAAACCTATGTCTCCTGTGAGAGACAGGCTGCCTGCCCTGGCTCTCTGTCTCATGTGGCTGCATGCTGTGCTGCTGAACAGAGCAGAGCAGCTGCCTTCAAGTTAGGGTGAAGCTACAAGATCCATGAATTGACAGATGAAAACATTGCAAGAGATGTCGGACATGGCCTGGCCAGGATTTGCTCTTCTTTCCTGAGGACACACTGAGTTGCTCCTGCAGTAGTTTGGAGATGGGCAAGGGAGAAGGGACTCAAGGATGGGCATCTGAATAGTGACTGCTTTAGTGTGTCCTGAGCCTGGCTGTGCTTGGTCACTGCTGATCACCAGCAAGTTGTTTCTGCCCTTGGAGCTGGATCTGACGTCAGAATAGGGAATTCAGTAGAAAAACATGAATCAAATTTGATAGGCTTTAGGCTTATGCAGTTTGGAAAGTGACTGCTTGGGGCAGTGGATTCAAAAGGAGGAGAACAGTGGTGGTGCTTCTCCTGTGGGTGATCTGCCCTGTTCAGCTATTCACTAAAGCTGTGGGTTGCTTGGCGGCTGGGGACTGCTCAACTGAAGGTGCTGGGACCAGGCACTGCATTGAAAGGATGAAGAGTTCCCAGGGGTGTTGTGTTGATCTTAACCCAGAGCCTCCACCCTCTCTCTGCTCTGCATCAGCCCTGTTTGCTCAGGACTCCATTGTGGTTTTATCCCAGTTTTTCACAGCCCGACACAGTATGATTTTTTTCTTTTAATTCCATTTAAGTTCCCACTTTGCATCTTCACTGGCAGCAGCTCGATGAAGGTATGCTTTTCACAGCCTACTTCTTGTGCTTGTGTGGGGCTTGTCAGGCCTTACTTCGAGCTGGGGCTTTGACAGCCTCCTCTCATCCCGCACCCCGAGCTGCAGGCGAGCGGGCAGGCTGTAGGAAGTGTAGCGGGGCAGAGTGCTGTGGATTTGGCAAGGAAGCACGACCTGCCTCCGCGGTGAACTGTTCAGGGTGAAGTGCTGCAGCTGGTCTGTAGGGCTTGGTGGGAAGCAGTGGCTGGCTACTTGACCCTGTGCCTTGGAGTGTCTCACTCCATGAAACAAACCCAAAAACCCAAATACAAAATCTGCCCTGTAAAGAGGTGTGAGAGCCACAAGACACGGGACCTAACTGCTGCACGCCCTCGCTTACCTCTGCGCGTGACATCTGAGATCGCTGTACTTGGGTGCAAGTAAGTCCTGCCTTCATGGAGCTTATTTTAAATGCTAGCAGGTTTGCGAGTTCCACGTCCTAATTAGGTTGCCAAAAAGCATCGCTAATGTGTTTAGATATGTTGTTGCCTTTTTTTGCCCTCTGGCTTCTCTTTATTATCAGACACAGTAAACAGCGGCCTGGTTGGCTGCCTCGGCATCACTTGCTGTTTATAGGCCTCCCACCATATCCTCTTGCTGCTGTTTCCGGACCGAAGCTGTTGGCTGTGGGTGGTTAACACTTCCATTCAGATGAGCTGTGCCAATTTATAGCCAGCCCAGGCGCTGGAAGATTAAAGAGAATTTTTTATGGGGAAGGTTCGCACTGTGCCCTTGGAGTGACCTTTGAGGAATGTCTTAATCTCTCTGGGAACCACTGGCATGTCGCAGAGGCACCACAGCAAGGATCGTTTTAGGCTGGAGAGCTTGGAACAGCTGCCTCTGAGCCCCAGTCTTGCTTTCCCCTGCTCCCTCAGCTGAAGTCTCGCCTTCCTTCTGCTGTTTTCCCCCTGCCCCTAACCAGGTGTGTGGATCAGCAGGAGAGGAGAGGAGAGCAGGTCCCATGGGAAGTCATGCCCTAGTCTGCTCCTGTTTCCCAAGAGCAGCCAGGCTGGGGAGCAGAAGTAAAGTGCTACTCAGCTCTTCTCTTCCTATGGCTGGAGTGTTCCTTGGGGCTTTTGTCACCTTGTCTGCTCCCTCTCATCCCCCCTTTCCAAAAAGCTGTCTGTGCTGTCACAAGCACACGAGGCTGGGGCTGGTGGAAGTGAGGGATGGTTGCAAATAGGTTGGAAGCGACTGTCCGGGCACAGCATATGTGGACAGGCTTCATTTGTGTGAGGAGAAGAGGGAGCTGGTGCAGGGGCTGATACCAGCATCCACTTGGCCAAAGCACCACTTTATTTATGAACTGCAGCCTTGTGAGCACCATGGTGGTGGGAGAAATGGGACAGTGGGGTGTGTGAAGGAGGAAACCCCGTGGGGAACAGGAGAGTGAGGCTGCAAGTAGCTCCGTGGGTTGGGTTGGATGAGGAGGCAGTGGCACCAGCTGCCATCAGCTCTGTGGACAGAGCCTTTTGGGGCTGGTGCTGCCTTAGCCTCTGCAGTGCATTGAGCACCACAGACCTGCCAGCGCTGTGGACAGAGCCTTGGTCCTGCTGCCAGCCCTATGTCAGGAGTGAGAGCTGGGATGTGGAGAAGGATGGCTGCAGGTACTGACCTCCCCTTCTCTCTCCTAGACTGGTGTCGGCAAGTGACCGTGAGTCCCGTCTGGAAGAAGTGCGTTCTGCCTTTCTGGCAAGCTACAGCCGGACCATCGGCCTAAAGGCCGTGCCCCCCAGCCCCTCAGGGGCCATCGGTGGCCTCCTTGAGCAGTTCGTGCGAGGCGTGGGACTGAGAGGCAGCAGCACCCTCTGAACACGGCGTTCCCAGACCACTGCCTGGAAAACTGGGGCTGGCACGTCCCCCAGCAGAGTCCTGGGACCCTCTTCTCGGTGCGGGCACCTGCTGCACCCAGCGCCCGCCGCCAGTCCCCCCTGCCTGGGGCTGGGGGGTGCGGGGTCTTCGGCGAGTCTCTGCAGTAAATGACCCGAGCTGTGCCCTCTCCTGCCTCTTCTCTGGGCTACGGGCGGGGGCAGCGGGGATCGGCGCGGGGGAGCTGCGCTGCCGGGGGCGCCGCTCACTATAAATAGTCCGGCCCACTCTCCGCGAGCGTCGGCACCGAAATAACACCGAGCCGAACCCGGGAGGAAGCCCCCGGCGGGGCGGGCTGGGGGCTGAGCCCCTTCTGCCCCTGACTGGGAAACGCGGGCGGGACGTGCCGGTGGAGCCCCAGGAGCCGAACCCCTTGGTGCCCGGGTTGGTGCCCCCGCTGCCGGCAGGGAAGGGCCGTCGTGCTCGAGATGTGCTGAGCCGCGCCGTGCCCGTGCCGTATCCGCCCCCGGCCGCGCCTCCTCGGCGGCGCGGGAGGAGGCGGCGCGGAGCATCGGCGGCGCCCGGGCGGGGATGGCGGCTCCGGGAGCGCTGGAGCCGGCGGCCGGCAGCGTGCCGGGCACCAAGGTGGAGCTCACCGTGTCCTGCCGGTGAGCCGAGAGCCGGGCGGGGGAGCGGGAGGGCGGCGGCTAGTCCGTGGACAGGGGTGGGTGCGAAACGCACGGGGATGCGCTGCGGGGCTGCTCGCTGCGTCCCGCTGCCCGCCGCTCAGCCCCTGGCTCAGGGGGTACTGAGCTGCGCGTCCTCGTCCCTCCCCGGGTAGCTCCCGGTGTCAGGGCGTATGCCCAGCGTCCCTCTGCCCTGCTGCCACCCGTCCCGTCCCCTTCATCGGGTCCCGTGGAATGCTGGCACCGGGCACGGCTGCGTGAAGCGACCCGATGCCCTCACCCGGGGCTGGGGCGGGGGACGGCCCCTCGCGGGGCGATGCTTGTAGGACGTGGGTGATGCCGGCGGGGCGCGGGGTGCCTGCGCTGGCTGCGAGCGGCTGCCCGGCTCTGCTCATCTCTGCCCGGCTCGGCGAGCTCGGTGCAAGGCAACGGGACCGGGAGCGTAGCAGTATTAGCGATGGCGGGATGGGGACTGCGGGAGAGGGGCTGCTCGGTGCCCCGGCTTCTGGCCAGGGTCCGCCGGTCAAGCGGCGGCGGCTGAACCGGTCTGCCGGCGGCTAAATATAGCCCGTCGGAGGCACCGCTGTCTGCGGCCGGGGGTCCCGCTCGCAGGGACAGGCACCAGCGTCCTACTGGGAGGTAGCGTCCCGTGCCGTGGGTTCTGTGGCACGGAGCACCCCGACCGGGATGGGCACCTCCAGCATATCCCCGAACTATGCAAACTCTGGGCCGGGCCGGGGGCTGTCGTGCCTTCCCTCTTCCCGCGGCTGAGCCCTGGCCCCCGCTGCCAGCTTCCCGGACGGCAGGCAGAGGGATTGCGGGGCTGCGGGGCTGGGCAGCTCCAGGCAGGGACCGGGGGCCACACCTGGAGACAACCCAGGGCAGGGGTAGCCTTCGGCTTCGCAGCCCCAGGACCCAGCCCACACCAGGGTGGGGTCTCTCCCCTGCGCGCTGGGGCCTGGGGAGCTGGCTTAGCCCCGCAGCCCCCGGCCGTGCCCCAGCCCACCCTGTGCTGCCACCCTGGGGGTGCGGGAAGTATCCCAGCAGAGCCGGTAGCATTCCCCGGCACTTTCCGGTGTCACACCGCGCACAGGACGACGATCAATCGCTCTGCCGGTAGCTGTGTCGGGGGATGCCCACTGGCTGCTCAGCCCCTGCTCCAAGTGTCTCCTTTCTTCTCACTTCTGCACCCCACCATTAGCCAAGCTCCTGCTGCCGGGGCGCGGCGGGCACTTAGCCGGCGCCGGCGGCACCGGGGAAGGTTTCATCCTGTAAATGGGTTCCCTGTCATATTCAATCATCATCAGCGCTGGAGACGCTGCTCGCCGCTCGCGCGGCTGCCCCACCGAACCTTGCAGAGAGAGCCAGCGTGTCTCCTTGGAGTGCCGATGCTCTTATCCATGGGTGCCAGCACGGCCTTCTGGCATGGTGCTGACCTGTGGTCAGGGGGATGGACATGGGGACCCGTTGCGGGGCCAGGTGGGTGGTGCTCAGGGTAGCTCACGCCTGGCTCTTCCCCCAGGAACCTGCTGGACCTGGACACCTTCTCCAAGTCCGACCCAGGTGGGTGGCGGAGCCGGGCAGGGGCATGGCATGGCACAGACACGGCATGGCACGGCAGCCTGGCTCTGCTCCTCTCTCCGCAGTGGTGGTCCTCTTTGTGCAGGTCTCGGGGAGCAGCGAGTGGAAGGAGGTGAGCGTGGCCCCCTCTCCTGGCTAATCCCCGGCTGGGTTAAACGGGCCCATATGGCCACCCGTGTCCGCGCTAATGATCCGGCCCCGCCAGCAGCGCTAATCCCCCACCGGGATTAGCGCCGAGGCAGCTGCGATGGGGACGGGTCCTGGGGGGGCCACCCTCACCCCTCTCCTTGCAGTTCGGACGCACCGAGGTGATCGACAACACCCTGAACCCTGACTTTGTCCGCAAGTTTGTCCTCGACTACTACTTCGAGGAGAAGCAAAACCTCCGCTTCGATGTGTGAGTAAGGTGGCCAGGGAAGGGCTTGGCCCCACTGAGGGTGGAACAAAGCACCGAGTCAGTAATAAAAAAGGATGACAAATAAGAATACAGTGTCGAATAGCCCGGATGGGTGGGGAAGTGGGGCTGTGCGCTGGAGCATCCCTGCAGGCACCAGCTCAGGGCTCTGCTCTCCCACACTAGCTACAACGTGGACTCCAAGAGCTGCTCCGCTTTAAAGCAGGTGAGCACAGCCTGGGCCGGGGGGACGCATAGTGACGCCCCGGTGTGACACCATGGTGGGACACCCCGAGGCTGTGCCCTGTGTGGGTGCTGTTGGGGTGGGACAAGTGCCCCTCTGAGGGCTCTAACCTGCTCTCCATCTCTCCGTGCCCCATGGGAACTGGCAGAAGGTAGGTGCCTGCCACACACCAGCCTCTGCTCTGCCCTGGGAACCCAGACCTCATGGGAGTACCTGGTGGGGCAGGATGAGGCCAGGACGCACCATGGGGGTGGCTTTTGAGAGGCAGAAGGGGTGTAGGGAGGCCCGAGGGATCTAGGACAGGTCAGGGCATGTAGAGCAGTTCAGGGGGGAACACAGGATGGGTCCAGGGCTGTGGGGATGCCCTGGGGACACAGGATGAGTGTAAGGCACATGAAGCGGGCACCTGGGGTAGTCCTGGGGATGCACAATGGGTCCTGGGCTGCAAGGTGGCTCTTGGGTCACAGTGTAGGTTCAGGACACTTGGGGTGGCCCAGAGTCAAGTTGGTGGCAGGTCCCATGAGTGCATTGCAAGAGAAAGGGGTGGGTGTGGGTGGTGGGGCACTGGGGCAACAGCCCTCCAGGGTCTCACAGTGTTTTTTTTGGGGGCACAGGACTTCCTGGGGCAGGCATTTGTGGCACTGGGAGAGGTGATTGGGTCCCAGCGGGGACGCCTGGAGAGACCCCTAACGTGAGTCACACCCTGTGGTGTGATGAGGTGAGGTGGGAGGGTCCCACACTGTGTCTCCACTACCTGCTCTACTGGACCCCTCCCTGCATGTCCTGTGATGGAGATTGTGGTCACACTGCCAAGCACCACCAGCTGTGGGACAGAAGCCCCAGCCCTGACCCCACCTCTTGCCCCTGAACTGTCCTCCTTGTCCCCAAGCTGACTGCATGCCTCTGGTTCCAGGGGTGTCCCAGGGAAGCGGTGTGGGACTATCCTGCTGCTGGCTGAGGAGCTTAGCAACTGCCGGGTGAGTACCCATGTACCAGCTGCAGTGAGGAGAGGGCTGCATGGCCCCTCAGTACAGAAGCTGCTGGTGCCAGGGGTGAGGAAGTGGTTGGCAGTGACAGTCCCTGTCCCCAGGACATCGTCACGATGCAGTTGTGTGCCAACAAGCTGGACAAGAAGGACTTCTTTGGAAAATCTGACCCTTTCCTCGTCTTCTATCGCAGCAATGAGGATGGCACGTGAGCACAGGGACCCAATGGGGCAGGCAGGGTGCCAATGTCACCAGACAGCATGGCCCAACTCTGCCCTGTCCCCCCAGCTTTACTATCTGCCATAAGACAGAGGTGGTGAAGAACACACTCAACCCGGTGTGGCAGCCCTTCACCATCCCCGTGCGTGCCCTCTGCAATGGCGACTACGACCGGTACAGGAATGGGGATGGGGATGGGGACAGGGACAGGGGCAGCCATGGGGCCAGAGCAGGGTATGAGCAGTTCTTTGTGGGCTTGTCCCCGCAGCAGCAGACAGCTCAGAACTGGGTCCCGATTGGGTTTTTTCTCTTTTGCAACCCAAATTACATAAAGGCATCTCCCTCCTTTCCAGGGCCCCCACCGTGACCCAAATTTTTTGCTTCCCTCTCGGCAGAGCCGCAGGCTGGCCAGGCAGGGTGGCTCTGCTGGAAGCTGGTGGGCAGGATGCTCCCTGTGGGTTGGGCTGTGGGGCTGGATGTCCCCAGATCAGGGGCTGGAGGGGCTGTGCCAGCCTGGCTGGTGGCTCACCCACTGTGCACCTTCACTTTCAGGACGGTGAAGATAGATGTGTACGACTGGGACCGGGATGGGAGGTGAGGCAAGGGACATCAGGGTGCAGCTGAAGCTTACCAGGGCACCTCTCACCCAGGTGCCTGGCCATGCTGACCCTGTGTTCCTCCTGCAGCCATGACTTCATTGGGGAATTTGCCACCAGCTACCGGGAGCTCTCTCGCGCACAGAGTCAGTTCACAGTGTATGAGGTAGGGTAGTGGGTCAGGGTGAGAGCAGGGTGCACTCCATGCTGGGACTGACCTAGCCTCGTGCCTGCAGGTGCTGAATCCCAGGAAGAAATGCAAGAAGAAGAAATATGTGAATTCTGGCACTGTGAGTGGGGCTGGGGAGTTCCTGAACCTCCTGCCTTTCAGGGGCTGGTGCTGCTCCACCTGCTGTGTGTGCCAGGTTGGGGGGCTCCAGATCTGATCCCCTGTGCCCACAGGTGACACTTCTCTCTTTCTCCGTTGAGTCTGAGTTCACCTTCGTTGACTACATACGGGGCGGGTGAGTGGGGGGCCAGGAGCCCCCTGGCTCCTTGAGATCCCCCATGGTTGAGGGTCTCGGGGCAAGGACAGTGGTGACAGCAAAGGTGCAGCCTGGGGGTGACAAGGAGGCAGTGGGGCTGGGAAGTAGATGCAGAATGGTGGCATGGGGCTGTGGGGTGCTGGCTGGGGAAAGGGGAGCCCAGGCAATGGGTCTGGGCAGGGAAACACCAGCACTGTAGGGCTGGAAGATGGTATGGCATCCCTGTGCCGTGGGGCCGGCAGCCTCCCTCGCTCTCCCCCTTAAGGACGCAGCTGAATTTCACTGTTGCCATTGACTTCACGGCCTCCAATGGTGAGTGCACCTGGTGTCTGGGGGGTCCCCATCACCGTGGGGCTGGCCATGGGGCGGGTGCAATGGGCACTGTGCCGCAGGGTTGCCATCACAGCCCACCTCACTGCACTACGCGAGCCCCTACCAGCTGAGCGCCTATGCCCTGGCACTGAAGGCAGTGGGGGAAATCATCCAGGACTACGACAGCGACAAGCTCTTCCCTGCCTACGGCTTTGGTGCCAAAGTCCCACCTGATGGCAAGATCTCCCACCAGTTTCCTCTGGTGCGCTCTCCCTGTGGGACAGGGCTGAGGGTGAACCCAAACTCCCTGGCTGTGGGGCAGAGCTGGTCTTGGGGTGTCCACAGCAGCGTGGCAGGGGGGAGAAGCACCCTGGTTACATCCTGCCCCAGAATCCCACAGCCTGGGGGGCACCAGGAGCTGTGGTCCTCCTCCAAGTGCCCATCTCTGCCCCCCAGAACAACAATGTGGAGAACCCCAGCTGTGCTGGCATTGAAGGTGTGCTGGAGTCCTACCTCCAGAGCCTGCGCACCGTCCAGCTCTACGGTCCTACCAACTTTGCTCCTGTCATCAACCAGGTGGCTGGGTGAGCTCTGGGGCACTCTTCCCCCTTTGCCATCCCCAAATGCCATCTGTCCCACAGAAGGGCCGACTGCCCCACACCAGTGGAGTGCTTGAGGGATCCCATCCCTTTTCCCCATAGGACAGCTGCCCAGGTGACCGATGGCTCACAATACCATGTCCTCCTCATCATCACTGACGGTGTCATCTCTGACATGCTGCAGACCAAGGAAGCCATTGTCACTGTGAGTGCACCCTTGTTGCTCTGAGTTCACCTCACATGGGCACTATCCTGGCTGACACCCTGCCCCTGCTCCACAGGCTTCCTCCCTGCCCATGTCCATCATCATTGTGGGAGTAGGTCCAGCTGAGTTTGAGGGTGAGTTGGGACTTGGGGACACCAGGGAAGAGGGATGGAAACATCATCCCTTCCTCTGGGATGCCAAAGGCATCCAAAGGGCTGGTGTTTCCATCCCCGGTGTTCACCCCACTGAGGCTTGGTGACACCAGCTGTCACCCCCAGCCATGGAGGAGCTGGACGGTGATGAGGTACGGTTGTCTTCCCGGGGACGGTATGCCGAGAGGGACATTGTACAGGTAACTCTGAATCCAGACCCACCATCGGTGAGAGATGCTCAGTCCTCCTTGCTGACCCCCACAGCACCAGAGCTCTTTCCAACCGGACTGCAACATTCTTGCCCTCAAAGTTTGTGCCGTTTCGGGATTACGTGGACGACTCGGGCAACCAGGTGCTGAGCATGGCCCGCCTGGCCAAGGACGTGCTGGCTGAGATCCCTGAGCAGCTGCTCTCTTACATGAAGACCCGTGACATCAAGCCTCGCCAGGCAGATCCCGAGTAGCTCTTCCATGAGCCATGGGACTGGCTGGTGGGGCGAGAATACGTCACCTTTTTTCTGCTGGTGGCCAGGGCTTAAGCATGGAGATGTGGCCCCATTAGGGAGATAATCAGCTGCTATGGTTGGTGAAAACATGGCTGGGACACGCTTCTGGCAGTGAGACCACAGGGCTGGACATCCTCGGCTGCCTCTTCCTCCCGCCTGACGTCCAGCAGATAGGCGGGACTGTCCCTCGGCCGTGGCAGCGCGGGCAGGGCCAGTGAGGGGGGGACACAGTGTGTGTGTGTGTGTCCCGGGAGAGCAGCCTGGCGTGTGCCCCAGGGGAAGGCTGACCCTGAGTGCCTGCCGGGGGTCTCAGCCCCGCTGCTCCTTGGGGTAGCGGCCTCGCCCTGCTCCTGCCTGCGCCCCATTCCTGCCTGCACCCCGCTCCTGCCTGTGCCCTCTCCTCCGGCTCTGCTGACCAGGGCTGGCCGGCCTGCCCCGTGCCCTGCCCCACGGCCGGGGCTCCCGCCACCGGGGGGTACCGGGGCGGAGGGCAGCCGGGTCTCTACTGCGTTACCGACTGTAAATAAACTGCTCAACCGGGTCTGCTGCCGTGCTGGGGTAGGGGAAGCGGGGAGACCAAGGGGGACAGGAGGCACGGGTGGGGTGGGGCGGGGGAGGCCAGGGGGCCGATGGTACCGGGGGCCGTGTAGCCGGGCCGGGGGAACCGGGAGGACCTTGGAGATAGGGGTGACCTGGGGAACCGAGGAGTCGGGAGGGACCGGGAGGACCGAAGGGGTGAGGGGGACGAGGGGAGCCGGGGTGGGGCGGGGCCGGGCGGTGGCAGCGGGGTCTGTGATTCGAGGCGGCAGATTCGCCACCGCCATCGCGGCGCGACCCGGCCCGGCCCCGCCGCTCCCACGTGGCCTCCCCGCCCCGTCGTCGCCGCCGCCGCCGCCGCCTTCCCCGTCCCCTCCGTCCTCGCTGCCGCCGCCGCCACCCGGTGCCGCTGCCCGGCGGTGCCGTGGCGAAAGTGCGGTTGCTAAGGGCGGCGCGGCGCTTTACCCAGCGGCCGCCCCGCGCCAGGCGCCGCCGCAGCTCCATTGTTGGGGCCGGCCCGGGCCCGCCGCCGCCGCCGCCGCCGCCGCCCATGGAGCCGCCCGCCCGCTGAGCGCGGCCCCGCGCCGGGGAGCGCCGCCGCAGGGAGGGAGCGGGCAGCGGGGAGCCAGGGCAGGGCGGCCGGGGCCCGGGGAGGGGGCGGCGGGGCGGGGGGCCCGGCCCGGCCCGGCCTCGGCCCCCCGCGGCCCCGCCATGGGCGTAGACTTCGACGTGAAGACCTTCTGCCACAACCTGCGGGCCACCAAGCCGCCCTACGAGTGCCCGGTGGGCACCTGCCGCAAGATCTACAAGAGCTACAGCGGGATCGAGTACCACCTGTACCACTATGACCACGACAACCCGCCCCCGCCCCAGCACACCCCCCTGCGCAAGCACAAGAAGAAGGGGCGCCAGGCCCGCGCCGCCAACAAGCAGTCGCCCAGCCCCTCCGAGACCTCCCAGTCGCCCGGCCGAGAGGTGATGACCTACGCCCAGGCCCAGCGCATGGTGGAGGTGGACCTGCATGGCCGCGTCCACCGCATCAGCATCTTCGATAATCTCGACGTGGTGTCCGAGGACGAGGATGTTCCCGAGGAGGTGCCCGAGAATGGAAGCAATAAGGAGAACACGGAGACGCAGAGCGTCCCGCCCAAATCTGGGAAGCACAAGAACAAGGAGAAGCGCAAGGATTCCAACCACCATCACCACAACGCCTCGGCCAGCACTACCCCGAAGCTGCCCGAGGTGGTGTACCGAGAGCTGGAGCAGGACACCCCTGACGCCCCGCCTCGTCCCACCTCGTACTACAGGTATTGTCCGTGCCAGGGTGCAACGAGACTCCTAGGCTCATGCCCTGGGTTTGGAGGCGGAATTTGCTGCGCTCTGTTCAAGTGGCTTGCCCGTGGCTCCTGGAATTGGCCTCTGTCTGCCTCTCCCAGGAACAGAGCTGGCTGTTCCATAGCTTCAGGCTCCTGGGGCTCTGCCTGCTGTCACATCACAGTTCTGAGGGTTCTGTGCATCTACAGAGCTCTCAGTTGCTGCTTAGGTCATTGCCAGCAGTTTGACTGCTGTGCTCTTTCCTTGCTGGATCAGCACATAAAATTGAAACAAAACCCAAATGTGTCCTTTTGCCTCTCTTTCTGCTCTTTGGAGGTATGCCAGGATAGTTTCAGAGCCCTTCAGCACCAGTACCTGTAGGATCTGTCTGTGGGCGTAATTCTTAATGGTTATCCTACACTACTCTCTGAGAGATTTGGTGGGTGCAGTAGCCCCAGTTAATACCTCAGGCAGGAATTAACAGAGCCCCCCTGGTTAATTAACCAGAATTAATGAAACATGGTGCCTTCATGCATGGTTGTCTTGGTTGTGAGGCTGCTGCCTCCAGAGCACTGGCACTTGCTGGCTGGCACGTGCAGGCCCCCTCCTTGCACTGAAGAGTCTCCAAGGCCTGACCTTGCTCCTTAGACCAGTGTTGTTTTGTCTCCAAGCTGCTGCTGTGCCACTGTGCTAGTTAGGGTGCAGCACATTCTTCCACTTCTGCACATTCCTGCCTTGTCCCTGTTTCTTTATTTTGACTTACTGCTGGAAATGCTGGAGCATTTGAACATTCCCTCAGCCACAGATCCTGGAGTTGGGGCTCAGCAGCTCCAGCCATGTCAAACATGCCCTTACTTTCCCATGCTGTCCTTCCAGGTACATCGAGAAGTCAGCAGAGGAGCTGGATGAGGAGGTGGAGTACGACATGGATGAGGAGGATTACATCTGGCTGGACATCATGAATGAGAGGCGGAAGAACGAAGGCGTGAGCCCTATTCCCCAGGAGATCTTTGAGTACCTGATGGACCGGCTAGAGAAGGAGTCCTACTTTGAGAGCCACAACAAGGGGGACCCAAACGCCTTGGTGGATGAGGATGCCGTCTGCTGCATCTGCAACGATGGGGAGTGTCAGAACAGCAACGTCATCCTCTTCTGCGACATGTGCAACCTGGCTGTGCACCAGGAGTGCTATGGGGTGCCCTACATCCCTGAGGGACAGTGGCTCTGCAGACGGTGCCTGCAGTCACCCTCGCGCGCTGTGGACTGTGCCCTCTGTCCAAACAAGGGGGGGGCCTTCAAGCAGACGGACGATGGGCGCTGGGCACACGTGGTCTGTGCCCTCTGGATCCCGGAGGTGTGCTTTGCCAACACCGTCTTCCTAGAACCCATCGACAGCATCGAGCACATCCCGCCCGCACGCTGGAAGCTGACCTGTTACATTTGCAAGCAGCGTGGCTCTGGGGCTTGCATCCAGTGTCACAAAGCCAACTGCTACACCGCCTTCCATGTCACCTGTGCCCAGCAGGCCGGGCTGTACATGAAGATGGAGCCCGTCCGGGAGACGGGTGCCAATGGTACCTCCTTCAGTGTGCGCAAAACTGCCTACTGCGACATCCACACACCGCCAGGTTCCGTGCGCAGGCTTCCTGCCCTCTCCCACAGTGAGGGAGAAGAGGAGGATGAGGAGGAAGAGGAGGAGGGGAAGGGCTGGAGTTCTGAGAAAGTCAAAAAAGCAAAGGCCAAGTCTAGGATCAAGATGAAGAAGGCACGGAAGATCCTGGCAGAGAAACGAGCTGCAGCGCCTGTGGTTTCCGTGCCCTGCATCCCTCCCCACAGGTACGACCTGCCACCCTCCCTGGACTGGGGAGAAATTTCTCCTTTCCTCCATGCTTTGTGTCCTGCTTTCCATGTGGGCATTATCCTATTCCTCTCCGTTGCTTTTTGCACAGGTACTTCTCACTTTGTTGTCACAGAGGGCTATGGTGGTTTCCTCTGGGAGTCCTGCAAAGAGGCAGGGCCATGCGCTGCCCTTCAAAAGTGTCTGGGCCCTCAGCAGGGCAGGAAATAGCTGCTGTTAGTATAACAGTAGAAAATGAACTTGGCCGGATGCGTCAGGAAGCAGCTGGAGGTTCCCAGCACTACTTTCCTGTTGTGCTGACCTCAGGCACTGGAGTAAATGAGGCGGGGAGGAGGGAATTGCTCTCCTTTCTGCCGAGGTCTGTTCTCTCCTGGGGCTGTGTCAGGCTAAAGACAGAAGTATGGGAGCGATTCAGGCCTGGCCAACGGGCTAATCCCGGGTTATTTTGGCTCTGGAGCAGAGAGGTCTGGGGTTGGGATCCCTGTGCTCTGCTGAGCAGAGCTCATCCATCCCAGCAGCCACGTACCCCTTGCTGGGCTTCCTCAGTGTTCTCTGCCAGGCACAGCAGCAGCTGCTCCTTCTCGGTGCTGCCGGTTGGAGCGGGGCTGGGCGGCCACGGGAGCTGAAAGCTGTCTGTGAGGAGGGGTGGCTGGAGAGCACCAGGACTCCTGCCTGCCAAGGAACACGGCGATCCTAAGGCTGACTCCCCAGCACGAGGCCTCACAAGGGGTTGTGTTTCTGTCACATTCCAAACCTGTGGTTTCATGGGAAGATGCAAACACCCTTTAGTTACAGGTGCAACTGCTTTGTGCCTTGCTCTTGTTAGATTGTTGGGCTGGCATGCAAATCCCACAACAAGAGCACCTAAGAGCCTTGCCAGAATTTGTCAGTGTAGTTCATAAGTCTGGATGTCCTCAGCAGCGTGTAAAGGGCATAAGGGCATCCTAGGATGCTTTTGGATCTCATTGTCACTCTGCAGCAGATGACACCCAGTTGAAGCACAGGTTGGCCATGGAAGCATTTGCCTTTGTGGGGGTGAGCCACCAATCCTGAGCTGCTGAGCTCTCCTCCTTCCTGTGGCAGGAGCTGTGCTGGGGCTGTGACCATAGGACACTGTCAGGACCCTCAAGACTATCTCCTGTGCAGTTGGAAGGGAGCACATGGAAGCCACTACCCTCTGGGCAGCGTTCTGGTGACTTGGGGAGGCAGGTCTCTGCCACAAGGCTGCAGGCTTGTGTTTTACAAAAACTTATGTTTTTGCTCACTCAGGGCTTGCTCCATAGCAAGAGCCTCTTTTCTTAACGTGTGGACGTGTTGGCAGGCAATTTGTAGGGTCTTGCTGCTATCGTGCTCACAGCGAAACCCACACTGAGCTAGAAGCTGTTAACCTCTCCCCAGGCCTTCCTGTTGGGATTAATTATTCTTCAAGGGCTGTTGCCAGATTGCCACGTCTTCCTGTGGGAGCTGTGCTTGGCCAGTGATGGCACATGAAGCTGCTGTGCCCATCCTCTTCAGCTGAGACTGATGCAGGTTGGGTCATCCTCTGGGAAGAGCTGTCCCTGGGAGGTGGGGAGATGCTGAGGGTTTGTCCCTTTGGCTCTCTGCTAGCAGGGCATCTCTGTCCAACTCTACTGAGCAAGGCTAAACAGCCCCTCCAGACTATCTGTTGTTGTAGGAAGTAAGCAATCCCTTTTGTGATGTTTTGGGCTGTTTAGGATAGTCTTGGATGGGACCTCTGTTGTATTCATGCCTCCTGCTCCCTCCTCGTGCTTTGCCAGGGCTTGAGTTTCTCTGGTAACATTTGGCCAGACCCTCTGTCACAGCAAGTGGCCCTCAGCCCAGTAAATAATGGTTTTGGGGTAGTAGCACCTTAACACTCCTGGTCTCAGGGACCATGGGAGCTGTTAAAGGTCCAGCCCCCAGGGTGGCTGTCTTGCACCCCATCCTGCCCCAGGCTTTGCCCAAAAGTTGACAGGAAGTAGAAAGGACAAGTCTCTTATGGAGGGGCAAGGCTGCACATTTCCTGGCATCCTCTGTTGTGCTTACCCTTTGTGGCTTGGTGTTACAGAAAGTCCTGCCACGGAAAGGGTGCTCTCTGCCTGAGGAGCTTCTCAGCTCCTCTCGGGTGGCCTTGCTGCTACATGTCCCTAGCCAGCGCTTCTCCTGCAGCAGCCAGACTTGTCTCATTGATGCACTCTGTGGTTCCTCTCCTTTCCTCAGGCTCAGTAAGATTACAAACCGTTTAACCATCCAGAGGAAGAGCCAGTTCATGCAGAGGCTGCACAGCTACTGGACTCTGAAGAGACAGTCCCGCAATGGTGTCCCCCTGCTCCGCCGCCTTCAGACACACTTGCAGTCACAGAGAAACTGCGACCAGGTAAGGTCTGCTTGTTGGGGGGCTGCAGGGAGCCCTGGCTGTATGTGTGCTTCCTGTGCCTTTGGAGCTGTGGGCTTGGAGCCTTTGCTGCATGCAATGCCTCCAGGTGCAAGATGGGGATCAGGGGTATGAGCTTTCAGATGAGGAAAGGGCAGCCCCAACTGCTTTTGCTGCTTCACCTTCTCCTCTGCTCTCAGTGTTCAGAGAATTGCCAGGCAACAACGGCACTGGCAGGCTGCCATGCTGAAGGTAGTTCCTTTCTTGTGCCTGCATTTAGCCAGTGGTGGTGGCAAACCTGTCAGAAATGGCTCTAGTATGAGGCCGCTGTGTCAGGAAGTGCTCAGAGAGATGGCTGGGGATCTCCAGAAACAGTCTGGAACAAACCAAGGCTTCGCTTCCAGTTTCTGATACTGCTCCAGGAGTGCTCCCTCCGGGTGCTGCTTCCAGCCCACAGTCTGCCTCAGCCCGCAGTCAGCACTTCACAGATGTGAAGTCTGGTGCCAGAGAGGAAGATTTTTCTTCTGGCTCCCCATCTGAGCTCTAAATCTTTCTTTCTGAGTCCTTTGATGACTGTGACTGGGCAGAGGTTTCTCCTGCCTTTGTCTACTCTTACTTATTTTTGCTGGAGAAGAGTTGAGACTGTTTCTGCTCAGTTTTGGCTATGGCAGGATAAAAGGTTTAATTTTTTTGGTGCTCCAGAAATGAAAGCAACCAGAGCTGGGATTCCCTTTTTGCCCTGTTGCACTTTGTCAGAGCTGTGAGCAGCAGCACCGACCTCTTGGGCAGCTACAGGCAGTCGGTCATGTTAGGAGGAGTATTTCCAGAGGCTCAGGATGTCCACCTCCTGACATCCTAAGGGCTTGGTGACCAAGGGGCAGGTATTTAGCTCTCACCAGAGGTCAGATTGGTCTTGAATCACCTGCCTAGGTTACAAGAAAAGAGCTGTGACCTTTGCTGGACCAGCGGGTCAGGCATGCTGGTTCCCTTTGCCAGGGAAGAGCCCCAGCACACAGTCAGGAAGGCAGAGATGGGAGCACATCTTCTATCAGCTCATGGCCTCTGATGTTCCCACAGAGAGACACTGAGGATAAGAACTGGGCCCTGAAGGAACAGCTGAAGTCATGGCAGCGCCTGCGCCATGACCTCGAGCGTGCGCGCTTGCTGGTGGAGCTGATACGCAAGCGGGAGAAGCTCAAGAGAGAGACGGTAACGATTGCCCCTCCTTGGGGAGCCGCTGGGGTGGGCATCAGCAGGGGCTCCATAGAGTGCTGTAGGTGTGTCGGGTCCCCTTGTGCTGCGCCCTGCTCCAATGGCTCTGAGCAAAGATGGCTGCTCTGCAAGGCGCAGGTGGGATGCACAGGTGCTGGAGCCGGTGTTACACCTCTGCTCCCCAGAAACGGGGGTGAGGGGCAGTCCCTGCCCCTGCAAGGAGAGGAGAGGGGTTGCTGTCCTGCAGGGCTGCTGCTCCCTGGGGACAGTCCCCACTGCCTGGCTGGGGCCAGGGGCTCAGCCCCCACTCTGTTCCTTTGTTTCAGATCAAAGTGCAGCAGGTGGCACTGGAAATGCAGCTGACCCCCTTCCTCATCCTCCTCCGAAAGACGCTTGAGCAGCTGCAGGAGAAAGACACGGGCAACATCTTCAGTGAGCCGGTCCCTCTGTCTGAGGTAACAGAAATCTACGAAGTAAGAACCCCCTCCCCCAGATTTCTACTTCACTCAAACTTGTCCCTTGCTCCTGCCAAGGGCTGCCCAGGGTGTGCTCTGGTCCAGAAGATCCCTGAGCAGCTGCTGCTGGCTCACACATCCCAGCATCACTCACTCACTTGAGGGGGGTGGGCAGCAATGCCCCTCCTGGATAAGCCGAATGCAGAACAGCTGAGCTGGTGACAGCTGGGAGCACAGCACTTGGCCCTTCCTTTGCATGTGTTACTTGTGACATCCCAGGGTCTGTGAGCTGTTGGGGATTCCCACTGGGAAAGGCAAAGTGCCAGCCCTTAGCAGTTGGCGTGCTCTTACCCGTCTTCTTCTGAAGGCCTCTGCTAGGTGACTGACTGAGCAGGGACACAGGGATGTCAGACTGCCACTGCTGCAGGTAGGAGAGAGAATTCCTGAGACTGTCATGGAGTCCCTGCCTGGGAATATGGGCAAAGTCCACATGGTCTCTGCAAGGTTCTGGCAGCAGGTCAGCATGGAGGCATCTTAGCAGATGGGGAGGAAGGCTGCACCATCTCACCTGCAGCCAGCTGCCACCTGGATGGCTCTGTTTTACCTTTCTGCACTCACCCTCACCCCTGGGGCTGCACTTGCAGCTCCCTCTCCAGGGAATAACCTGTAGCATACTGGATCCCAGCTGCCTGCAGGCAGAAGTTGAGGATAGGATGCTGGCGTGTGTGCTGGAGCTGTAAAATGCTTCGGAGCACGTATCCGCTCTAGCAGGTTGAGCACAGCACATGGGCTTCCTAGTCCGGAGGCGTTGCTGTTCCTCAAGCTGCAAAAGCAGACGGCATTCCCCGATGTGCATTTGGGCAGAGCACAGGGAGCGATACCTGATTCCTCTAACAACTGTTTTCTTGGAGCAGGTACTGCTAACTGTGGCTCCTGGGCTCTTAGCTCTGGCTCTTTCCTCATGCAGGTCCCAGACTACCTGGATCACATCAAGAAGCCGATGGATTTTCAGACAATGAAACAAAATCTGGAAGCCTATCGCTATCTGAATTTTGATGACTTTGAGGAGGATTTCAACCTGATTATTAACAACTGTTTGAAATACAATGCCAAAGACACAATCTTCTACCGGGCAGCCATCCGTCTGCGGGAGCAGGGAGGTGCTGTGCTCCGGCAGGCTCGCCGGCAGGCAGAGAAGATGGGCATTGACTTTGAGACAGGCATGCACTTCCCCCACTGTGTAACAGTGGAAGAGGCTCAAATCCAAGACATTGATGATGGTGGGTACTTGTTCCCTGCCCTGGGGTACGAGGGCTACTCAGAGGTAAAGTCTGGGCAGAGTCAAGGCACCCAAGAGTCTGACCTGCCTCCTCTGGGAGGTTAAGTCTAATGCTGGGCTGTGTGTCCCCACTCCCTGGAGAGCTGCTGATTTTGTTAGCCAGGTACCTATCAGCCCCATTAGGTTGGTTCTAGGCAGTGATTTGTCTGTGTGTCCTTTCTTTCCTGTTGTGTCCTTGTTCCAGACAATGTGAATGCTGGTATTCTCCACACTGCTGATCAGCCTGCTTTCCCCAGTGGTCCCAACTGGCTGACTTCCCACAGAGGTCCTTCTCTTGGTCTTTTAGGATAACTTCCCTAAAGGGTTCACAGGTGTTTGATGCCATGTCAGCTCCTTCTTCCCTGCAGGGAACCTGGATTGCCTCGTGCCCTTTCAGGTAGAGGAGCTCCAATGAGTTCCTGATTTCTTTCATGCATCTGCTCCTCTTTGTTTCCCCAGAAGATGTGCGGCTGCTGCTCTCGGAGAATCAGAAGCACCTGCCCTTGGAGGAGCAGCTAAAGATCCTGCTGGAGCGGCTGGATGAGGTCAACGCTGGCAAGCAGAGCATAGGACGGTCCCGCCGGGCCAAGATGATCAAGAAGGAGATCACAGTCCTACGGCGGAAGCTCGCACACCCACGGGACCTGGGCCGGGATGGGCTGGAGCGGCACAGCTCCTCTGCCAGGGGAGTCCTGCAGTCCCACAACCCCTGTGAGAAGGACCTGCAGACGGACAGTGCTGCGGAGGAGAGCAGCAGCCAGGAGACTGGCAAAGGTAATGCTCTCTCCAGAACTGCTAGTCTGGGGAGCCATGGAGAGCTGCCTCTGGACAGGACTGGCTGGGGAGAGGCTGCCCTGACAGGTGCCTCCTGAGGCAGAAGGACTGTGTGGGCAGCTCCCCACACACACCTCGCTCTTCACCCCTCCATGGGAACGGGGCAGGTGGCCTCCTGTGGGATAGTCCCTTATTGTGCATTCCCCTGTGGGGCCCCTCATTTCCTGTAGTGCCTCCGATAGGGGCAGATGCAGAGTATGATATCTGTGCTTCCCCAGGCTCCCTCCCAGCATTCTCACTGGATAGTTTGTGTAGTGAGCTGTGCCAGCCAAGCAGGGGGGATTGGATGAAGGAGGCCATGTCCTGTGTCTGGAACAGCCACAGCCTGGTGTGTGTTTGGCCCTGGGGAGGGTTGGTAGGTCACTGGTGTTCACAGCTGCGGTCAGCACTCACCTGGTGAACTCAATCTCCTTGTCAGTCGAGGAACTGGATGTTGTTCCAGAGACTGACAGTTCCAGCTGTGTGACATGGGGCATGAGGTGGATTGTTTCCTCCTGCTAGGCCCTGCCAGCTCGGCCATGTTACCTGGTTTTTAGTGGCATTATGGAGCAGGCTGCCTTCGGTTTTCCTTCCTGCCTGAGGGCATGGGAGGGAGTTGCAACAGCACTGACTGCTGAGCTCCAAACGTTTTCCCAGGGCTGAGAGTCAAACAGGCCATCTGCCAGCTCCCTGGATGGAGATGCTGAGCTGGGCTCTTGTGAGGAGCACAGCAAAAGCTTCAGGCAGAGCTGCTATGAGTTACTGGGGGTTTACCACCTCTGCATCCCAGTTCTGTCCCCTAATCACTGGGAAAAGCAGGTTCTTCTGCAGTCAGGGATGATCATCTGAAATAATGTTCCCAAGAAATGAAGCTGTTTCTTGACACTACTGCCATGCAGTCCCTGCCATCAGGGCTGCAGCTGACACCTCCTTTCTCTTCCAGGTCTAGGTCCCAATTCTTCTTCTACCCCAGCACATGAAGTTGGCAGGAGGACCTCTGTTCTCTTCTCCAAGAAGAACCCTAAAACTGCAGGCCCTCCAAAACGTCCAGGACGCCCCCCAAAGAATCGAGACAGCCAGATCACTCCTGGGCATGGGAACAGCCCCATTGGGCCCCCCCAACTGCCAATAATGGGGTCCTCCCAGCGGCAGAGGAAGAGAGGGCGAAGCCCACGCCCCAGCTCCAGCTCGGACAGTGACAGCGACAAGTCCACAGAGGACACCACCATGGGTGGGTGCAGCTGGGCAGCTGTGGCCCCACTGGCAGCGTGTGGCAGGCTCTGGTGCAGTGGTAATGCTCTTGGTTGGGGTGTTTTTCAGACCTGCCAGCCAACGGTTTCAGCAGTGGGAACCAGCCCGTGAAGAAGAGCTTCCTGGTGTACCGCAACGACTGCAATCTTCCCCGGAGCAGCTCCGACTCGGAGTCCAGCAGCAGCAGCAGCAGCAGTGCTGCCTCAGACCGCACCAGGTACTGTCCCTGGCCCAGCTCTGCTGACAGCAGTGCTGCCCAGGCTGGTAGTGGGCAGCTCTCAGCCTTGAGTTGCTGGACAAGGTCTCTGGTGGTCCCTGTCTTGTTCATCCTCCTGCAGCCGGGCTGCTAATCTCTAGAAATGTGTGGGGTTTGTTCCTTTTTTAATGTAAAACCTAAAGGTATGAGCGTGTGGCAAAGAGCTAATAGGAAGCATAAACTGGGGAATCCCCTCTTCGCACAGCAGCTGCTCTGTCATTGGTCCTTCCAGCAGCCAGCACTAGCAGGTTCCTGCCTATGCCTCTAATTTGGATCAGGGCACATCTTCTGGTCCTCCCAGGTGAAACTGGGTGAGGGTCTGGCTTGCACCCTGGCAATAGCACCATCCCACTTTTCTGCCTGGTATCCCTGCCAAGTCCTTCCCAGTGCTGAGGCCAGCAGCTGGAGGCCACAAGCCCTGGTGTCCCACCAGCCTGGCCCTCTGGAAAGCAGTTTCTGGAAGCTTAACATGACTCCTGCTGATGGCTCTGCTCCCTGTCTCTGCAGCACAACGCCCTCCAAGCAGGGCAGAGGGAAACCCTCCTTTTCCCGAGTGAACTTCCCAGAGGACAGCAGTGAGGACACATCAGGGACGGAGAATGAGTCCTACTCCGTGGGCACGGGACGAGGCGTGGGGCACGGGAGTAAGTACTGTGGCTGTGCAGCCTTGTGCCTGTCCAGCACCATCACCTGGGGGGACACAGCTGACTCCCCTCTCCTCCTGTACAGTGGTGCGGAAGGGTATGGGGCGTGGCGCGGGGTGGCTGTCTGAGGATGAGGATTCCTCCCTGGATGCCCTGGACCTGGTGTGGGCCAAGTGCCGGGGTTACCCCTCCTACCCAGCATTGGTGAGTACTGCCCATCATCAGGGCCTCTGAAATCCATGTCCCCTCCCTGGAGACTGGCTCTTGGGGTCCCTGTTCTCCTCTCAGCCCTCCCCTGCTCTTTTGGCAGATCATTGACCCCAAGATGCCGCGGGAAGGCATGTTCCACCATGGCGTCCCCATCCCCGTGCCCCCCTTGGAGGTGCTGAAGCTGGGGGAGCAGATGACTCAGGAAGCACGCGAGCACCTCTACCTTGTCCTGTTCTTCGACAACAAGCGCACTTGGTAAGGCCAGGTTGCCGAGGGCTTTGAGGGGGGGGGTCCCTGGAGACGATTGTAACCCTCAAATGAGGTGGCCCCCTGCTCTCTGCAGGCAGTGGTTGCCCCGGACAAAGCTGGTGCCTCTGGGGGTGAACCAGGACCTGGATAAAGAGAAGATGCTGGAGGGCCGCAAGTCCAACATCCGGAAGTCGGTGCAGATCGCCTACCACCGCGCCATGCAGCACCGCAACAAGGTGCAGGGCGAGCAGAGCAGCGACTCCAGTGAGAGCGACTGAGCCGGTGCCCGCCAGCCGCTCCCCTGCCGAATCTCAGGGCAAACGGGGCTCGGTGACCCCCCACCCCGTGCAGCTGGCCTGCACCCACGGGGGGCCAGGGGACCGGGAGGGGTGGGGCCGGTCCCCCGTGCCCCCCCCCACTCTCCCATTCCCGGTGCCCGCTCCCCCCCAGCCTGCCGCTCCCCGGGATGCTGTTCTGGCCGCCGCCGTGCCCCAGGGCGGCCCCCCGCGCCCCGCACTCCCGTGCTGCCCCCCCCCCCCCGGGCCCAGCCCCTGGGCGGCCCCGCGCTCGGACGTTGTTTGTATTTATTTTGAAGGAAGAAAAATCTATTGATTCTTAGAAAATAAACCTCCGCTGCGGAGCCGCGGCCGCTGCGGGCGGGGAGGGAGCGGGAGCGGGGCGGACACGCGTGGCGGCGCTGGCCGCGCTTCCGGCTGCGAGCGGAAGCTGGGGTGGGGAGCGGCGGGGCCGGGGCCGGGGGCGCGGGCTGGGGTGCTGTGGGGAGGTGTGGGGCCGGGCCGGGGCTGTGGGGCAGCCGGGGCATAGCACCGCGCGGTGCCCTGACTCCGCCGCCCTCGCGGGCAGGGGCGCGCAGTCGCTCCCCGACTCCCATGAAGCTGCGGGACGCCCCGTCCGCCTGCCCGTCCCTGTGGCGCTGCCTGCCGTGCTCACCGGCCGAGCTGCGCCTGGACCTGGTGCTCTCCTCGGGACAGAGCTTCCGGTGAGCCAGCCAGGGGTCTCGGGCATCCCCCGGCCCTGCCCGGCGCGTCCGAGCCGGCCCCGATCCCCCCGTGTGCGGCAGGTGGTGGGAGAGCAGCCCGGGGGCCTGGACGGGTGTGCTGGGGGGGCGCGTCTGGACACTGCGGCAGGACGGGGACCGGCTCTGGTATACGGTGTACGGCGAGGAGGATGAGCACGAGGAGGAGCAGCAGGGTGGGTGTCCCGCCAAAGCAGCGAAGCTGGACGCCGCAGAGACGGACCGGATCCTGCGCGACTACTTCCAGCTGGACGTGGGGCTGTCGGCCCTGTACCGTGCCTGGGGGGCGGCCGATCCCCTGTTCCGCAAGGTGGCCAATGACTTCCCAGGTGAGGCGGCCCCACGGAGGTACACGGGATGGCCGTAGCACCTGCCCGGCGTTTCCTCACTGCATCCTCCCTGCAGGGGTGCGGGTGCTGCGGCAGGACCCCGTCGAGTGCCTCTTCTCCTTCATCTGCACCTCCAACAACCACATTTCCCGCATCACTGCCATGATCGAGCGCCTCTGCCAGGCCTTCGGCCGCCGCCTCTGCTGCCTCGATTCCCGACCCTTCCACGCCTTCCCATCCCTCTCGGCACTCACAGGTCCACCACCACCCCGTTGCTGCTGCTGTCATCTTGCCATGGCCTCGCCTGCGTGCACTCACGTCCCTCTGCTGTGCCCCCTCAGGCGCTGATGCCGAGGCCCGGCTGCGGGCGCTGGGCTTTGGGTACCGGGCCAAGTTCGTCAGCGGGAGTGCACGGGCCATCGCCGAAGGGCTCGGCACCGAGGGGCTGTGCCAGCTCCGCACCGAGCCCTATGCCGAGGCCCGGAGGGTGCTGTGTGCCCTGCCTGGTGTAGGTGCCAAGGTGGGTGCCAGGATGAGGGTGGGACAGGGAGCAGAGACCAGCACTGGGGGCTGACTGGGTACTGCTGGTGGCAGGTGGCCGACTGTGTCTGCCTGTTGTCCCTGGACAAGGCGGAGGCGGTGCCAGTGGACACCCATGTCTGGCACATTGCGCGGCAGCGCTATGGCGTGGCACTGGGCGGCAAGAGCCTGACCCCCCGGGCCTACCAGGAGATCGGTGAGGGCAGGGCTGGACTCTGACATGGGACTCTCAGGGATGGTGGATGGTGCCAGTGTCCCCCACACTGGTGTTCACCTCTCCCCGCAGGTGACTTCTTCCGGGGCCTGTGGGGCCCTCGTGCCGGCTGGGCACAGGCAGTGAGTACCCCCCCTTCCTGGCACCCTTGCCCCCCACCCCAGCCATGCCCACCCCATCATCTCTCCCCACTCCAGGTCCTGTTCTGTGCCGATCTCCGCAAGGGCCAAAACCAGCCAGCAGCCAGCATCAGCATCGGGCCTGGGAGAGCTGAGGCTGGGAGAGCTATGGGGATGGGCCCCTCTAGGGACACTCCAGGAGGAACAGTGACTTGAGTGGGACATGGCACCTGCTGCCAGCCTGGGATAGAAGGATGTGGGCAGCTGCCTGTTGCTTGCCCACTGTGTGCATGGGGGAAGCTGCTGCCCTGGGCAGTGAGGCTGGGTGGGTCAGGGCTGTGTCCAGCTCCCTCAGTGCAGAGCTGAGCCAAGCACCTTTGGCCTCTTGCCTTTATTACAAGCAATAAAATAGAAACATCCATTTGGAAAATTGTCCTTGAACATGCTGAGGTTGGGGGTGTGGGACAGTGCCAGGCCAGGTGTGGAGGGAGGGAGGGGGTGTGGGAAGGGGCCCAGGACACAGCCCCAAGCTGGGGGGCTCTGTGGGGTACTCGTGCCCCAATGCAGAACTCTGCTGTGAGGCTGCAGTGAGGGTAGCCCCGCATACCCAGGGCAAGCCGAGCACGGTGCCTCCACACTGGCTCCCCTGGTCCTGCACTGCAGAGCCCCCCACCCCACACAGGGCCCATGGGGGGCTGGACCCCCCTGGGCCCCCTTGGATGCAGCTACATGGGGCCATGCTCAGTCTGGTGGGAGATGCTGAGCTCTGCCTGTGGGTGGGCGCCCACACTCTGACCCTGCAGGGAGGAGCAGGGTGAGATCCTGGTGGCAGCCCCGAGGGGTGTGGGATGGGGATAGGGGGCTCAGAGCTCACCATTGCTGGTCCCCCTGACCAGCCGCTCTCCAGGGCTGGTGGGAGTCATCTGCCCAGGGACGTCCTGGCTGTTTCCCAGCTGCAGCTTTCTCATGTGTCTCACCACCGCTGTGGCGTTGAAAGCTTGCTACCAACCCCACAGTGTCTGTCAGGGGTGCCTGAGGGGCTGCTGCACCCCCTAACACCCACCAGCACCCCACACTCACCTTCCACTTGCTCTTTGCGAAGTTCTTCTTGATCTGCTCACTCACTGACTGGTGGATATTCTTGTCCAGGGCTGTGTCCCCGGCAATCCTGGAGCAAGACAGGGGTCAGCAGGGGCCTCCCTACCCCATGACTGCTGTGGGCTGAGCTGGAGACAGGGACAGACAGTGAAAGGTCTCCCCCTTACCAGGGATGCTGCAGGGCTTGCTCACAGGTGAAGCGCTTGCCAGGGTCCTTCTCCATTAGGTGCTGGATAAAGTCCTTGGCTGGGACAGAGCATGGAGCAGCTCTGAGTGCCTGTGTCCACCATTCCTCCAGGTACTGTGAAGCTGTGCCAGGCTCACAGGCCCCACTGCCCTGGTGGTTCCAGCTCACCTGAGTCTGAGATATCATCCCAGTAGGGTGAGTCGAACTCATACTCAGCCCGCAGGATCTGCTCAAAGAGCTTGGCATCGTTCTCATCATAGAAAGGGGGGTAGCCGCAGAGCCTAGGGGGCAGTGGGGAGGGGGCTGCTGGTCCCATGCAGCCCCAAGGTGCCAGGCCCCCAGGAGGGGAAGAGAGTGGGAGGGGGGATACATACAGGATGTAGGCGATGACTCCAATGGACCAGCAATCCACTGCTTTGCTGTAGGGTTTCTGTGCCAGCACCTCAGGGGCTGGGGGGGATGGCAGTGGTGAGGGGGGACCCCAACCTGTGGGGGGACCCCAACCCCACACCTAGGGTGGTGGCAGCCCATGGCAGGCACTCACCCACATAGCCAGGGGTGCCACAGGCTGTGGACATGACACTGCCACAGCCCTCGATCTTCGACAGCCCAAAGTCACTGATCATAATCTTGGAGTCCTCATCCATGCTGTAATAGAGCAGGTTCTCGGGCTGCGAGGAGAGGAGGGTACAGGGACGGGTGACTGGGGTCTCCTCCCACCGCCACCACCATGTGCTCTGTGTGTCCCCCCTCAACTGCTCACCTTCAGGTCACGGTGGACGATACCCATGTCATGCAGGTATTTGACAGCATCGAGGATCTGCCGGATCAGGGTGCTGGCATCCCGCTCGGTGTAGAAGCCCTTCTCCACAATGCGATCAAAGAGTTCCCCCCCAGAGACCCTGCAGGGATGGGCAGCACCTGTCAGCATGCCCCCCCCAGCCCCTCTGAAGCCCCCCAATCTCACTCACAGCTGCATGATGAGGTAGAGGTGGGTGCCACTCTCGTAGATGTCATCCAAAGCCACGATATTGGGGTGCTTGATTCTGCAGGGGGAGGCACAGGGGGGTGAGAGGGCACCCAACTGCCCCCACCTCAGCCCCCATGGGACAGGGAGCAGCCAGGCTCTGCACCGCAGGTCATCACACACCACTGGCTATTTTGGGCACTGGCAATAACATGCGGCAATGAGTGCTGGCAGTGGGGGGCTGTGCCAGATGTGGGGGGGCACAGAGTGGGACCCCCACCCTGGCGCTGGGACAGCCCCTACTTGTGGAGGACGGCAATCTCATTCTCAATGCTGGTCTCCTTTCCCTCCAGTGCCTTCTTGGCAATGCACTTGATGGCCACGAGCTTCCGCGTCGCCTTCTCCTCTGCCAGGACCACCTCGGAGAAGGCCCCCCTGGGGGGGGTGAGGGATGAGCAGGGCAAGGGGGCCACCAGCTGGAGCTGCCAATGCCACCCTGCCATGATTGTCATGGCGACAGGCAGAAAGTCCAGCTATTTATAGGAGAAAAGCAAGCAGGAGCAGCCCGCTGGGATGGCCGAACATGGACCCTGCCAGCAATAGGATGCCTGGCACCCTCCGCCCTCCCTGTGTGGCTGCACCATCCCCATATCAGGCAGGATAAGGCTGTGGTGTTGCTGAGGTCGAGCTATGCTGGGGCTGAGCCCCCGTGTGGGCTGTGGCAGCCCTGTGCTGTGCCATGCTGTAGCACCCAGGGCCACCCAGGAGCCAGCCAGAGCTGTTGGCAGTGCCCAGGTGGGGAAATGACAGGAGTGACAGGCAGTGTGTTTGCGCTGTGCTGGGCCCTAAGCCTCAACATAATTAACCTGCTAATCTAGCCTAAGAGCCTTACGGTGCCGTGGGCACCGCTGGGAACCCCTCTACCTGCCAGAGGATCACCCCCAGGCACCCTCAAGCACGGCACCGGGAACCAGCCAGCACCAGAGGGAGGTGGCACCTGTGCCCCACAGCATGTCCCCTCATATGCCAGTCCCACCTTGGGCCAGGATTTGAGCTGGTTCCATATGGCAGGGTGGGCAAAGCCTGAGGGGCCAGACCCATCACCACGAGTGGGTTGTCACTGGCGTGCCACCCCAGTCTGCAACTCACGTGCCCAGGACATCTCGGAAATCATAGATCCTCTGAATATCCTCGGTCCTCTTCTTCCAGCTGAGCCCATCCTGCCCCAGCGGCATGGTGCCCTATGGGGCCACCCACTCCCACCTGTGACACAAGTGGGGACAGCTTGTCAGCGTGCTGGGATGGCATGGGGACACACGGGATGACAGGGTGCTGTGGGGAGGTAGTTGTCATCCTGGGGTGATGGGAACAAGCTGTGTCGACGCAGGAGTTTTGGCGTAGGTTGCCCCACTGGGGAAACATGCTGGGACCCTCCCGATGCCCGCCCATGGGGCGGGTGCGGGGCGGGCAGGCAGCGGGAGGGCCCCAGACACACGCGTGGGTGCACGGGGGAATCCCCACCGCCATTCCCCACGCCCGCCAGCTGGCACAGCCGCGCCGGGAGGGACACGCGTGGGAGCAGAGCTGCGTGGCGCGGGTGATGCGCGGCTCCGCCGCCGCTACTCGGTGTCACGCGTGGGCACGGTCTCCGCGCGTGGGCACGCCGCCCCCGCCCCGCCCCGCCCTTACCGACGGCCCCGGCCCCGGGCCCAGCGGCGGAGCAGCGGCGACTCCTCCCGGCGCGGCGCCGCCGGACAGCGCTGACGTCACGGCGGGGGGCGGGCAGCGCGCGGCGCCGCCAATGGGAGGGGGCGGCTCGGCCGCGGTGGGAAGGAGGGGGACACGCGTGACCGCGGGCGCGCGTGGACACGCGGGAAAGGCGCGGACAGGGCGACACGCGCGGCGCGGCCACACCCACACGCTCCCCCCGCGCGCCTGTTGTGGGGATGCGAGGGCGTTCCTTGGGTAGATGCCGGACAGACCCAGCCCCGCCACTCCTCGCCCTCCTCCCCAGACTGAGCCCAGCACCAGCAGGACCCACCCCAACAGCCGGGCAGGACCGTCCCCATGATGTCCCCACACCATCACCTGCACACGGCTACCTTTATTGCCCGTGCTCGCGGCAATAGAAACCACCGGTACATGGAGAGCTCGGCCACGCACCCACCGGGCCTCCCACCCCTCCAGCCCCTTCCCCTCCCCACTCCCCCCAGTCCACCCGTGGGGTCTGGGATCTCCCCCTGCCCCACATCACAGAGAGGGACAGGGGACCGTGGGAACTGCACCGTCACAGCCACCACATCTGGCCCCTGCAGTGACCTGGCTGATGTCACCCGAGTAACGGGGAGTGCGGGGGAGACATGGGAGTGGAAGCCACCAGCCGGGGTCGGGGTGTTCAAGGGAGGGACCTCTGCAACTCCATGGCGTGCCCAGCTTGGGTCAGTGACAGCCTCGCACAGGGAGGGGACAGCAGCTGGGCTCCTTCATCCGAGTGGGGAGGCCGAGCAAACTCAGGGCATGGGGGAGGCTGTGCCAGTTCCGCCCAGTGGTGGCTGGGCTCAGGCAGGGCAGCCCCCTGCAGGTGAGGTCCACACCGAGTGGGGGGTCCTTGGTCCCCGCTACCCATCCAGCAGCTTGAGGATGCTCTCCCGCTCCTTCAAGGTCTTCCAGGCCTGGTCCTTCTCCTTTTTGGTGGGTGTGCGCTTCTTCTGCCGGGCAGCCATGATCTTGCGGAATGCGTCCATCACCTCGTTGTCAGCCATGCGGACACGCTGCCGCAGCTCCTGCCGGTGCAGCTCCTCCTTGGCCAGCCTGGGGGGCACAGGGGGGTGTGAGGCCCTGCTGGGCAGCCCCCTGCCTGCACCCGTCCCTGCCCGCTCGCTCTCACCGCAGCAGCTCGTGCTTCTTGGTGCGGTTGTGGGCGCTGAGTGCCTTCAGCTCTGCCTGCCTCTTGCGCAGCTCAGCCAACACCTCGTCCTCCGAGTCCTCGGCCGGACGGTCCTCTGACTCCAGCAGGCCCTGGGCCACCAACTCCTCCTTGATCCGCCCCTCCAGGGACTTGGTGTGGGGGACACTGCCAGGGTGGAGAGTGGCTGCTGCCCACCACACGCCCTTTGCTCCCTGTGACTCACAGTGGCAGGGAGCCAGCAGCGTGCTCGGTGCACCCACGGGCAGTGCTGAGCTCTGGGCTCGCCTGAGCTGCTCACCTGAAGGGCTTGTTCTGGCTGCGGGGAGATGTGCCAGCACCGTCAGCTCCTGAGTCCTTGCCAGTGATCTCAGGGATCGGGGAGTCCTCAACAGGGGATATGATGTTCTCCTAGCAAAGGGAGCACAAGGGAAGGGTTACAGTGCTGGGTCTTGGCAGCAATGCCCCACAGTGCCAGGCCATCATGGCGTGGCCCCATCGGAGCCCCTCACCTCCACAAGGGCCTGCAGGAGACGCTGTGTCAGGGGACCAAAGGGACACCCGTCCTCTGGCTGCTCGTGCTGGGCTTCTGACTTCTTCAGGAGGGCATCAACGTCTGGGAGGAAAAAAGCAACCCCAAAGTCACAGAGATGAGCAGTGGGGCAGGGCAGTCTCAGACTTTCTTGGGCCTGGCTCCACTGGGCACAAGCACTCTCAGCCCCTCTGGGCAAAGGCAGGGGTGGGATGGGGGCACCTTTAGTGTCCAGCTCAGTCAGCGGCCCCAGGACACCCTTCTTCTTGTCGGCAGCAGCTGCTGCCCGGGCTCCATCCTTCTGCTCCTCCAGCAGGTCCTCTTGTGCCCAGCGCTGGGAGTAATGCTTCCCCAGCGGTGGAATCTGCAAGAGCAAGGCTCAGCACAGTTCCTGGAGCCTCTGCCTTGCCTTCCACCTCCCCAGTGCCACGGCAACATGCCAGGCATGAATGCTCACTGTGAAGTGCCAGAGGGGATAGGGAGAGAGGGCAGAGGAAGGGGCTCAGGAGCTTTTCACCTTGTAATGTTCAGCCTCATCCTCCGGTGGCTTGAGCAGCTCCTCCAGGACTCTGACCTCCTCATTGGTGAGATCGGCACAGTACGGCTCCACCGATGCCCAGAACCTGTGAAGATAGATGAACTGTGAGGGGGAGCTGCAGGGGAGCACGTGGAAGGTGACACATGTCCCCTTTCCCCCTGTGGCACCTCTTCTCTCGGGCTAGAAGCAGCCCTTGTGCCAGGTGCTCCAAGGAAGGAGAAAGATGATCCCAACGCCCCCCAACACCCACACACCTGTTTGGAGCATCATTTTTGGGGATGCGGGGCACATCAATGGGATCATCCTGGAACTCATATTCCTGGATCTTGGGCTGCAGGTTCTTGGACTTGGGCCTGCCAGGCCCAGGCCCAGTCCCATGGCCCCCTTTGCCCTCCAGCTTCTGCTTCTTGGGCTTCCCATGTTTGACAGATGTGCCCACATCATGGTCCTTGCTCAGCTTCAGGAACCGCCGGTCGCCCTTCTTATCCTGCCAGTCCGTCAGGATCTGGAAAAGAGTGATGCCTCATAAGGTCCTGTGTCCAGTGCTGGGCAGGGGCAGGCCAGAGGCAGCCCCTTGGTAGGAAGGAGCCAGACAGAGAGCCTGTTCCTGACCCAACGTGGTCCCAGCACCTGCGTCTCGGCCTCCAGGACGCGGAGGCGGCGGCTGGCAGAAGACAGCAGCGTCTCCAGTTCCAGCTGCAGCGTGTCCAGCTCCTCGATGCCGATGCCATCGTCCTCCGAGCGGGCCAGCACGGCCGTGTACCGGGGGCACACCTTCACGTGGTCCACCGACTTGAAGTCATGGAACTGCAGCGGGCAGTCCTTCAGCTCGCTCATGGCGGTGGGGACCGGGCACCGAGTGGGCTCTGGGGGACCGACGGGCGCACGGGGGAGCCGGGGACAGGGGAAGTCGGGAGGGAAGGGAGTGGAGTGGGGAGCTACGGAGGGTGGCGGGGCATCGGGACTCTGTGGAACCCGGGGTGGGAGATCACCGGAGCGCTGAGGGAAACGTGGGGAGAATCACAGGGGCGCTGAGGGAACAAGGCGGGGGGGATCACCGGGGCGCCGAGGAACCCGGCGGGGGGATCACCGAGGGGAACCGGAGGGAGATCACCGGGGCGGTGCGGGGACCCGGGGGGGGATCACGGGTCGCTGCGGGGACGAGGCGGGGCCGGCCCCGGGGCGCAGCGGAGGCCGCGGGGCCGGGTCTGGGCCGGGCGCCCCTTCCGGCCCCGCGGGGGCCCCGCCTCCCCCTTCCCATTGGCCGCGCCGCGCCCCGCGCCGCCGCTCATTGGCCCAGCCCGCCCTCCATCTCCCTTCCCTAATATGGAAGCGCTGACAGGCGCGTACCAAGCGCGGCAGGCCGCGGGGGGAGCTGCGCGAAGTCTCGCCGCCGCCACCCGGCTCCGTGCCGCGGGGGGGCCGGGCCGCAGGGTGGGAGCCTTCCGCCGGCCCCCCCCCCGCCGCAGTGGGAGGTGCCGCGCATCCCGGAAGAGGTGATCGGCCACTTCCGCCTGCCGGGACCGGAGCGCCGCCGCCACCATGGTAGGGCGGGGGGCGCCCGGTGAGGGGCGGTGGCAGCGGGGAGGCTGGGGAGGGTCGGAACCGGGACCAGCGGAGTGAGCCGAGCTGGGGGGACTGCGGGCTGCTGGTCGGGGGCTGGGGCAGGGGGCGAGGCCCGAGCCCCGGGCTCCGGTCGGGGGTCTGACGCCGCCGCTGTGTCCCCGCAGACTGCCACGCTGCGCCCGTACCTGAACGCGGTGCGCGCCACGCTGCAGGCCGCGCTGTGCCTGGAGAACTTCTCCTCGCAGGTGGTGGAGCGGCACAACAAACCCGAGGTGGAAGTCAGGTACGGGGGCGGGAGGGGACCAGGGGAACCCTGCGCAGTCCTGGCTGCCCGCCCTGGGGGCCGCTGGCCCGTTCCTGCCTTTCGCTGGGCACCCCGCTAGCCCTTAGGCACGGGGTCGGTGCCGGCAGGGAACAGGGGACGTGCGGGGAGGAGGAAGGGGATCTAGCTTGGGACCGAGGGAGTGTCTGCCCCGAGGAGGAACATCTTCGGGAGGCGGGAGCATCCTGTAACAAGGCCCCCACATCCCCGTGATCCCTGCGGCTCCCCTTCCCTGCTTCCCACTGGTAAATGCTTCCCTCTGAGTCACTCCTGCCCTCCCTCTGTCCACAGGAGCAGCAAAGAGCTGCTGTTGCAGCCGGTGATCATCAGCAGGAATGAGAAGGAGAAGGTCCTCATTGAGGGCTCCATTAACTCTGTGCGCGTCAGCATCGCAGTGAAGCAGGTGAGGGGGGGTTTGGACAGGGGCCTGGCAGCTCAGCCTGTGGGGAAGCCTCACTTCCCTTTTCTCTTTCCAGGCTGACGAGATTGAGAAGATCTTGTGCCACAAATTTATGCGCTTTATGATGATGAGGGCTGAGAACTTCTTTATCCTGCGCAGGAAGCCTGTGGAGGTGAGATGACAGGGAGGGGACAAAGCAACTCCTGACTCTGCTCCTGGCACTGGGATGTGAGGTTGCATGGACAGCGGTTTGGGTGCTAAACCCTAAGGTGTTTCTCTCTTGGGCAGGGCTATGACATCAGCTTCTTGATCACGAACTTCCACACGGAGCAGATGTACAAGCACAAGCTGGTGGACTTTGTCATCCATTTCATGGAGGAGATTGACAAGGAAATCAGTGAGATGAAGCTCTCTGTCAACGCCAGGGCTCGCATCGTGGCAGAGGAGTTCCTTAAGAATGTGAGACTCTGAAATGGGAGGAGGGGTCTCTGATTTTGGGAGTGGGGTGTTGGGCTCAAAGCCAGTGTGGCCCTTGTGCCCAGAGCCCCCCTGTCCCATTAGTGAGGACAGAGTGACATCCCACCCAAGGAATCTCTTGGAGACAGGGAGGAGAAGATGCCAAAGGTCCTTGTATCCCCTTTGCTCATTAAGTGCCACCTTTTGAGACCCCCAGAGCTTGCTCAGTGGCAGCAGCAGCCTTGGGGGATGAGACCCTTTTGGTGGGTGCTGAGATGGTTGTGCAGTGCATGGGGGAGGCAGCAGGAGAAGCTGAGCATGGATCCCTGTGAGCAGTGGCCACCCTCAGCCTCCGTTCTGGGTGCCAGGACAGTGGTGAGGGCTTTCAGAGCACTGCAAGCAGGGACTAACAGCCGTGTTTTCTCTCCAGTTTTAGGCCGTGGTGCAGGACCCCGTGGCTCCCCTGTGCTTGTGCCTGCTGGGCACTGTGCCTGTGCCTGCTCCCGTTCCTCGAGGACCACCGGGCGGGGCCGGGCCCTGCCTGCCCCTCTCTGGGCCGGGTGGGAGCAGCCCCCGCTTGCGGCAGCATGGCCCCGGCTGCTGCCCCTGTCTCGTCTTGTTTTTTAAATGGTCTTGTTTGCTGTATCCACTGCCTCAGTTTCCTCCCTCCTGCCACTCTTGGCCACACTGGGGAATGGCGGGGGGTGGGGGGCACTGTGGCCCTGGGGGCAGGTCATGGCATGGGAGCAGGGCATGGAACTGGAGGGGCACGGTGTGGCAAGAGCAAACAGCGGGGTCAGCCCTGGTGGTGTGTGAGGGGCCATGGGGGGGTGTCAAGAGAGTATGAAAGGACTTGAAGCCGGCCTGGAGGCAGCAAGGGGCTTGGGGTGTGGGGCACAGAAGGATTTCAGGCAGGGTGCAGGGTTTGAGTGGGGGATTGCAGGCTGTGGGCATAGGTGGCTGTTTGTGCCCCCTTCCGGGCAGTGGAGCCGTTGTGGTGGCTGGAGCTGGGGCTGTGACATCACAGCAGTGCTGGGGTTGGGGGAGCCATATCCTGCATTCTGACATCCATGGTACTGGGGTTTAGAGGCCATGTCCTGTGCTGGATGCTTGCTTCAGTCCCCAGGAGGACAGGGGAATAGGACACCCCACTTGGCACAGAGGAGGAAGAGCCACCCACAGCTCCCCTCACCCTCAGGCTACCATGGGACAATGTGACACAGAGAGCAGCACTGCAGGGACACAGCCCCCCAGCCAGGGACAGCACTTGAGCAGGGTACACTCCAGGCACCCCACGGCCCAGCAGGCTGGGGACAAGGGCACAGTGGGGCACCCTGGGACTGTGCAGTGCCGCTGGGACACTGGCACAAGGCTCAGCAAGTCGGAGGCTGCCCTTTCAAGGCCCCAGAGCTCAGTCAGGCAGAGGCAGGCAGGTCAGTGCTTACCTCTCCTTGCCTGCCCTGTGGGACTGGGGACATGGGGACAGTGGGCTCAGACAGGGCTGTCCTCACAGGGCACTCTGCAGCCACCACCAGCAGCCGCCAGGTTGGCTGCCAGCGCTCGCTTAACCTTGAGCAGCTCAAGAAGGCCAAGCTGCATGTGGAGATGGCCATTAAGGTGAGGGACCTGATTTCACACCCCTCAAATGCCACATGCTTGCATTTACTGCATTTATGGCTCAGGAGAGCTGAGCCAGAGGAACCAGGACTGGGGCAGGCTGAGCCCATGATCTCTGTACAGGAGAAGAAGATCTTCATGGTGCAGGGCCCCTACCCCATCATCCGCCACCTGCTGCGAGCCCGGGGCTGGGTGGAGAGGAAGCTCCCGAGCATAGGCAGACAGCTGGAGCAGCACCGTGGTGACCAAAACAAGCAGCGGCTGAAGACGAGGCCACGTAATGGTGGTGGTGGGCAGGGGGAGGCACTGCTGAACCCATGCGGTGGGGCACAGCCTTTTCTGGGGACCACAGACCCCCTGCACTATGCATGGCCACCTGCTGAGGAGGAGGAAGAGAAGGAGGAAGAGCAGTGTGATGAGGACCCCAATGGCATCCATGACCTCATGGTTAGCTGAGAGGGCTGGGGCTGAGCTCCGCCACTGCCCCCAGCACCCTTCCCCTGGGACCCCCAGGCGTGGGCACAGCCTCGGACAGGGGACGAGGGTAGTAGGATGGGGGCTCTGTGTCCCACCGTGGCTTCCTCCCTCTGCCAGTCCTACCTGGTGCGGGACCGGTTGCCAAATTTCATCTGGACCAACTTCCTCGAGGCCACTGACCATGAGCTGCTGCAGCAGGACCACGTGGTGAACCACTATGCCCGGGTGGATGCCTTCACCACCAAGGTGGGAGGCTGGAGCCCTTGGGGAGGGGGATGGGGTCTAGTACGGACTGACTACCTCCTCTAAACAGGAGGGGCTGTGCCTCAGCCTACAAAACCTGCCGTGGATTGAGCAAGCCGACCCTAACACCTTCTTCCCCCGGTGCTACCGGCTGGGGACCACGGATGAACAAGAAGCTTTCATTGGTGAGCCAAAGGCTGTTGCTCTCCTGTCCCACCTTATGCTCCCACTCCTCCGATGTCCTGTGCAGGACTGGCTGAGGATGATGCCTCCCTCTTGCAGAGGATTTCCGCTTGACAGCAGCACGCAGCCTGCTCAAACTGGCCCTGGAGGAGGCTGGGGACAGGCCAGTGAGGACTAAGCAGGTCTCAAACTCTGCCAAGAGGGCAGGTGTGTACATGGAGCTGGGCCTGGAGGTGATGGCAGGGATTTCAGAGTTAGGGACATCTGATGGCTGAGCTTGGAGGCACAGCCTCTGCTCATGGCTGTGGCCTGGGATCCCCCACTCCCTCCTACCAGCCCACCTTATGGATGCTCTGCTCCCCACCCCATCCCCATGCAGCCAAAGCCACCCATCCTACAGGGAGTCTCTGGCCCTAAGGCTGGCATGGGAGTCATGTCTCTCACCCCAAGCATTCCACAGCACCGGCAGGCTTCCCCCTGTACACTGAGCTGGTGGAGGAGGCCTTGGAGGTCTGTAAGCAGCACCTGGGTGTTCTACGACACCACGACATTGACAGGGGCACCCCATCCCCCTGCAGGACATGCATCGACTGGGACCGCTTCCTGCAGGAATACTACCATGTGGCACAGTGAGTGCTTAGTGGGATGGGGGGATGAGGGGCGCCATGGCAGGGCTGATGCTGAGGCCCCCATCCCCCCCACAGTGAGGGGGCAGGGCTGGTGCTGACCAGGCAGCAGCGGAAGCAGTGCCAGAACCTTCTGCAGCACCTGGCAGAGCAGCTGCCCCAGCTTGGCATGGAGGGCAAGCTCAACGTCTGGATCCTCAAGCCTGGTGCAGAATCCCAAGGCAGGGGTAAGGCTGGGGGAAGCAGGGAGCACACAGAAGCTCCCCACTTAGGAGGGGTCCCACCATCAATGTGTTCCCCAGGCATTGTCTGCACGACGCGGCTGGAAGAGGTACTGCAGCTGGCACGGGGCTTCACAGCACCCTCGGTGCAGGTGGGCAGGTGGGTGGTGCAGAAGTATGTGGAGCGGCTGCTGACCATCTTCGGCACCAAATTCGACATCCGTCAATGGTTTGTTGTGACTGACTGGAAGCCACTGACCGTCTGGTTCTACCGAGACTGCTACCTGCGCTTCTGCTCCTGGCCCTTTTCCCTGTGTCACCTGGAGCGGTGAGTGCTCCCCACCCCAGCTCCCCACACCCCAGCACCCTGGCACCCCCTGACCCAGCCCCATTCTCCCTGCCTCAGTGCCAGACACCTCTGCAACGTCTCCGTCCAGAAGTGGTACAAGACATCACCAGACCAAGACCCCCGTGTGCCCCCTGACAAAATCTGGTCAAACAAGCAGTTCCAGGAATACCTGGAACAGCTGGGGCAAGCAGATGCTTGGCACCAGGTGCTGGTGCCCGGCATGAAGGCGGCGATCCTGAATGCCCTGCGCAGTGCCCAGGACCAGGTGGGCTTCCGCAAGGGCAGCTTCGAGCTCTATGGGGCTGACTTTCTTGTCGGGGAGGACTGCCAGCCCTGGCTGCTGGAGATCAACTCCTGCCCCACCATGAGACCCTCCTCAGCAGTGACCCGACGGCTCTGTGCCAACGTCCAGCGGGACATACTGCGCCTTGTGCTCGACCGCAAGAACAACCCCACCTGTTCCATTGGAGCATTTGAGCTCATCTACAAGGAGGTAGGCTGGGGGGATGGGGGGCAGACACCCCCCAGGCACCCCGAGCCCCCACTCCCTGCTGTCTTCCTGCAGGCAGCTGTGCCCAAGCCTCTGTCAGCACGTGTGAAGCTGATGGTCAAAGGCTGTTCCCTGAAGAAGCCCCAGCCAGCACAGCAGCAAGCCCAGGACAAGCCCCCTACCGCTGCGGCCAATGCTCTCCAGCACCCGGTGTCCCCAGGGGCCAGAGCCACCCATGTACCCAAGAGAGCACAGCATCAGCTCCTCAGCACTCTGCCTTGTGCCCCCAAGTTCCCCATGTCAACAAGGGTCAGAACCACGCAGGTGCGCCGGAGAGCTGAGCATCGATCTCCCACCAAGGTGCCCAGTGCCTCCAAGCCACCTGTGTCCCCAGGGGGCAGAACCACCCAGGTGCCCCAGCCCAGAGCCCCAATAGGGAAGCTGCCTTCTCTGGAGCAATGGAGCCACAGCCCTCTCCCCAGCTCTGACCCCCCAGCACCGTCAAAGGCTTGGGCCTCCTCTGCTGGGAGCCAGCGGCTGCCATGGCTCAGTCACCTGCCTGGGCAGCCCCAGGCTGCACAGCCCCGGATCAATGGCTGTCCCCTGAACTGGGTGCCTGTGCCACCACCCCGAGGAACCCCCAGCAACCACTGGCCGTGCTAGGGCTGTGCCTGCTGCTTCCCTCCTGCCAAGCCCCTGAGACAACCTCTGTCTGCGCAGAGCACCAGGAGCCTGTGCTTGAAGCAGAAGCACACAGCAGCTCCCAGCGGGATGCAGAAGACCTGGGACACTGAGACACCCCCAGGAGAGGACAACACACTGTCTGTCCTTGCTGGGCCAACACCACAGTACCCAGCTACCTCTCATCCCAAAGAGCTCCCACTGCTGTGTCGTGGAACCCATCTCCTCCCCCATGCACGTTTTAAAATAATTCTGTGATAAGGAGCCGGGGTCGAACCTTCTGTGTGTAAGAGTTGTGGAGAGGGCTAGGATTGCCCCTGGGATGAGGCTGCAGGTGGGAACTGGGGCTGCCAGGGCAGAGGGCAGGCAGGAAAAGCTGCCTTTGCTCCTGCCTGTGGTTGCCCCCGCCAGACAAAGCTGTGGTGGGTGAAGATGCTGCTGCATCCTAGTACCTGGAACCAGGGCAGGCAGAGACTGGTGGCAGGGCTGATGCCCCCAGTAATGCCAGAGGCACAGCCAGGAAAAATGTATCCTCTGTGCCAAGAAAAGAACTGAGTGCTGAGCTACCCAGGCAGCCGGGGGGGATTTTAATGGGGTGGCAGAGAGCAAAAGGGTGGAGTGGGTGTCCCCCTGCAGCACTAGGGCTCCTAGTGCTCAGGCAGCCCCAGGCAGCGCAGAGTGTGCAGGAAGTGGGGTGGTGGGGGGGCACAGAGGGGGCCCTCAGGTAACACCAGCTCCTGCAGGTGGATGTGGAGTGGGAGGTGATGGAGCTGCTGTGGAGAAAGGCCCAGCCGGGACAGCAACTCCTCGTCCAGCACCTGCAATGTGGGTGGGCAGCTTAGCAGGAGTGCTGAGGGCTGTGCTGAATGCCCCACCTAGCATCCACACTGACCACATACCTGTGTGTGGGTCGGGGCGGTCTCAGGGGTCAGAAAGGGCACTCCCAGCACCCTGCCCACACGGGAAGAGTGCTTGTGGTCGCCCAGGGCCGGGCACAGCAGCAGTGTCAGGTGCACCTGGAGCTGTTCTGGGAAGGCTGGGAAGGAACAGGGGGAAGGAGAGATTGCAGGGGTCAGGAAGCATGGCTGGGGTGGTGGAGGTGTTGGGGGACAGCTCACCCGTCCTAGGCTGGAGCTGGAGGAGAGCACAACCCCCCACAGTGCCCAGCACCCGGTAGCGCGTCAGGGTGCTCTTCACATCCTTCCTGGCCAGACTGTGGCGTCCTGGGGCCGGCACTGGCACCACCTGCAGAACACAGCCCTCAGCACTCCCTGGGGTACCCCCTGTACCCTCAGACTGATGGCACCCCCTTACCATGGCTCTGTCCCCGTGCTGCTGCCAGCACAGCCCAGTGCGGATCTCACCCTCCACCTCTGCTGGGATTCCCACGGTGATGGCACTGCAGGGTAAGGTGGTGAGAAGGGGACAGGACCCCCATGCCAGCATGGCAGGGTCCCAAGGACTCACCGATACGTGGCAGGGTACTGGCCTCTCAAGCGAGCATTGGTGAAGAACTGCTGGAGCTTCTTAGTGGTGTGGTAGCAGCTGGACAGGAGGACAAGGCCAGAATACACCCTGTGGGACACGGCTGCTCTGAGCCTTGGAGGAGGAAAGGCAGCCCCTGCTCCACCCCAGGACCTCCAGCCTGGAACCTCCTACCATACCTGGCAGGAGCCTTCACTACGTGGAGCTCAGCAGCGAGGCCCAGGCGTTGTCTCAGTGCTGGCAGCAGTGCATCCAGGCTCAGGTCCCCAGGGCGCCCTGGCAAGATGTTGGTGGGTCAGCACCCGCTGAGCCCCCCACATAGGTACTCCCGCAGACCCCCCATTCCTGTCCCGTACTCACCCAGGATGGGGAGGCCTGGGGGCTTGTTCAGTGCCAGCACAGCTCCTGGTGAGGGGAAGTTTGGTCAGGATATACCGCCCTCACTGTCTCCCCTGCCCCCATCCTCTCCTGTCGCAGGTACCTTCCCGGTGCACCACGGAGCCCTCCAACAACCTCAGTGTCTCCTTGGGGCCCAGCAGCCGCCTCCACCTGCAGGGGATGGAGTGGGCAGAGGGACACGGGTGGGACTTCCCTCAGCCACTTCCCTCAGTACCCTGCATCCCACTCAGCGTGTCCATAAACCTCACCCACCATTATCCGCCCTCCTTTCCACGCGTGTCCCCGCACCCTCATGCTTCTCCAGCCCCTCTGCGCTCACACATCTGAAACCCCATAGGTGTGTCCCCAATCCCAAAACCCCCCCATAACCCCAACCTCATAACCCCTCTGTACCCGCGCGTGCGCATCTCCAGGTGCCAGCACACCCGTGGGCGTGCACCCCGTGTACACACGCACCCCGTGTACACACGCACCCCGTGTACGGGCTCCCCCCCCGCGCGGCTCCGGGCCCCGCTGACCCCGCGGCGCGCGCTCCCGCTCCCACGCGCGCCAGCCCGCGCGCGGCGGCGGCGGCGCTCCCGGTCCCCGCCATGGCGGCACCGCCGCGCCTGCGCCGAGCGACCCCCCCGGCATCCGGAGCCGGCGGCCGCGGCCATAGAGCAGCGGAAGCGCGGGCAGAGGGTCCCGCCCGCAGGTGCGGCACGGCGGGGAGCGGCGGGCGGGGGGGACGAGACACCGCAGGGATGTCCCGGAGGGCCGGGTAGTCACGGGGAGGGAGGCCCGGGGGGCTGGTGCCGGGGCTGGGCTGGTGCCGGGGCTGCGCTGGGGGGGCGGGCAGGGAGGGCGGCCCCGCCTGACACTGTGCCTCCCCAGGACAGCACCATGGCCTCCCGCGGGGGTCCCCGCGCCGCCGGCACCGATGGCAGCGACTTCCAGCACCGGGAGCGCGTGGCCTCGCACTACCAGATGAGGTAGGTGTCCCCTTCCCCGGGACGCCGGGGGGGACACGCGACCTCAGCAGGCCCTGACGGCCCCACACTCTCTCCCCAGCGTGACCCTCAAGTCGGAGATCAAGAAGCTGATCTACACGCATGTGGTCATCTGGCTGCTGCTCCTGGCCCAGATGGTCGTGGGGCACCTCAAGCTGCTGCCCCACGACCAGGTGGCCATGCCCTACCAGTGGGAGTATCCCTACCTGCTCAGCATTCTGCCCTCCCTCCTGGGCCTCCTGTCCTTCCCCCGCAACAATATCAGCTACCTGGTACTCTCCATGATCAGCACCGGCCTCTTCTCCATGGCTCCCCTCATCTACGGAGCCATGGAAATGTTCCCCATGGCGCAGCAGCTGTACCGCCACGGCAAAGCTTACCGCTTCATCTTCGGCTTCTCGGCCGTCTCTGTCATGTACCTGGTGGTGGTGGTGGCTGCGCAGGTGCATGGCTGGCAACTCTACTACAGTAAGAAGCTGCTGGACTCCTGGTTCACTAGCACGCAGGAGAAGAAGAAAAAATGAGTGGGGATAGGTGGGCTCCGTGAGGTGCTGAAGCTCTGCAGTTCAGTCCTGTGGGGCGGCGCTGGCGCAGCTCCGGTGGGTGGGGAATCCTCGGGGACCACAGGGTGGGTGTCTGAGCCACACCACGGCCATGGGCTCGCATGCAAGGGGGGAGACCCCCGAGGGCGGGGGCCGTGGAGGTTCCCTGGGGTGCGTGCCCCTTCCTCCGCGTGTTGCTCTATGGAAATAAAGCACCGTCCGCGCTCCCACGCGTGTCTGCGCCGCAGGAAGCGCCGCTTGGCAGCGGGGTGGGGGGGGCGGCGGGGCCGCACGTGCCGGTGGAGGAATGCGGCGGGGCCGGCCCGGGGCGGGGCGGGGAGCGGCGGCGCTCGGCCATGGGGCGCCCGGTGCTGCTCGCCGCTGTCGCCGCGCTGCTGTTGCTGCTGCCACCGACCGGGACCGGGGCCGTCGTGACCCGCCTCCGGGTCTCCGCCAACTTCGTGAGCGCCGGGGAAAGGAGGTGGCGGGGGACGATGGGAGGTGGGCGGCGGCGCGCTCACCCCCGTCTCTTTGCTTGCAGGAGTGCCGGGCCACCGGTGAGTAGCGGCGGGGCAGGGCTATCAGCGCGGGGCTGCTCCTGCCCGGCGGTACCAGCTCCAGGGTGCGGCGGGATGGTGGGGCTTTCCCCGTCCGCGGCTACTGGGTCCTGGAGGATGGGGTGGGGCGGGGGGGCTCTCCCGGTTTCCGGGGCACTGAGCTCCCCGCTTCCGAGGACTCCCGATCCCCGAGACTTCCTGGCCCGCGGGGCTCCCCACTTCCAAAGACTCCGGATCCCCGGGGGTCCCCGTTTCCGAGGACTCGCGGTCCCCAGGGATTCCCGCTTCCGACGACTCCGAATCATCGAGGTTCTCGGTTTGCCAGGACTTTGAATCCCCGGGGCACCTCCCTTCCGAGTACACCTCCCCGGGACTCCCCGGGGCTCTCTCCCTTCCAAGCACTCCCAGTCCCCAGGGCTCCTGCTGCCTGCGGGACCACCGGCGCACGGCCGCCGCCCTTCTGCTCTCCCCCTGCAGCCGACAGGACGCTGAGCCGCCTCCGCTGCCGCCGCCCGTCCCGCCCTGGGCCGCCGCTGGAGCCGCCCGCCCTGTCGCTGAGCCGTGCCCGGCTGTGCCTGCCCGCGCAGCCCTGCCAGCCCTGCCTGCGGGTGCGCCTGGCCCTCCCCACCTCAGGTACGGGCGGGGGTGGCGGGGCCGGGCATCCCCGCGGCGGCGGGGGACACACCCCGTCCCCTCACCCGTATCAGAACCCCACGCCGGTTTCTCGCAGAGCTCGGCGGTGTCCGGGGACTGCAGCTCACCTTCCTGGAGCTGGGCTCCAGCCGGGCTGGCTGGCTGCAGGTTTGGCAGCGACGCCGGGCGTTGGGCAGCTCAGCGGTGAGTCTCGGGTGGGCGGTGGAGCCGGGGATCACCAAGGCCTGGGATACCCCCACTGACCCCCTGCTACCCGCAGTGGCAGGTGCAGTTCGATTGCTTCCCGGCAGAGAGCGGGCGGCAAGTCCTTGTCTCCCTCCGCACCATCCCAGACCGGGGCTTGGCCCTAAGCTGCAGCCATCTGGTCACCGCTGAGCCACCCGGTGAGACTGAAGGGCTTGGGAGGTGTCCTGGTGGGACACCGGTGCCAGCTGACCCCCTGCTTGCTCTGTAGGGCCTGTCTTTACCCATGCGTGGGTCCCTGAGGTGCGGGCCATTGAGGTGTGGGTGCCCGAGGGTCCTGCCCTCATGGTGCGGCTGTGCCACCAGCTGGCCCTGGAGTGTGAGGAGCTGCCCCGGCCCTTCCACCAGCAGGTAACGGCTCTGCCCCTGACAGCCTCATCCCAGACTGGGGGACACACTCCCTGCCAGCTGATGCTCCCTCCATGTTGCAGGTGCTGGTGCCAGGAGGCCACCACATCTCACTGCCGTATGAGTTCCTGGTGCCCTGCCTATGCATTGAGGTGGGTTGCCCACCCTGAAGCCACCAGAGCCTCATTGTCTGCCCTCACAGGAGGGGTGGGGGCATATCCTGCCCTGACCATCCTGCTCTGCTGCCCCAGGCCTCCTACTCCCACCACGACAGCCCACGGAGCAAACACTGCCCCTTCCATGACCGGCCAGATGCCTGTGAGTGCCTGGGGGGAAGGGAGCCGAGTTCCAGGGTTGTTTCTCGGTGTCTCCCTACCCCACTGATGCGGTGCCCCACAGATGGTCCCGAGCTGTGGTCCTCGGTGCGCTTCCACGACTACAGCACCAGCAGCAAGGACCAGATGGTGATGGTGCTGAGTGCCAGCTGCCCCCTGCGCCCACGGGCCACCCTCTGCTGGAGGGAGGCAGCAGATGAGGCTGCACCCTGTCACGACATCCCCAATTCTACAGCCAGTGAGGATGAGCAGGTGAGGGCTCCCGATCTTGAGGTGTCACAGGATGTGGGACCTTGCCACCAGATGGGGCATCCACTGGATCTCAGGGTCTCTCTAGGGCAATGGGTGAGCACTGGGGTGCCTGTGGGCTATGTGGGTCAGAGTGACACACTCCATTTGTTCCAGGTGTACATACTGGACAAGGTGGATGTGCACCCCCAGCTCTGCTTCCGAGTAAGCTCCTGTGGGTGGGTGAGCACCACCTCAGAAGGGGCTGGGGGGCTGTGGTTGGTGAGGGCAGCTCACCCTGTCCTTTGTTGATCCCACCTCCCCTCAGTTCTCCTACAAGAACATCAGCCACGTGGAGTGTCCCCACCAGCCAGGTGAGCCCTAGGGGCAGAAGGCAGCCCTGGGCTAAGCATAGGCCTGCCCTGGGGTCCCTTGCACCACTTACCCTATTTGGCATCTTGCAACCTCCTCTCTCTCTCTGGTGGCTGCAGAGACTGCCTGGAATGTCTCAGTGAGTGTCTTGGGGCTCCAGCTGCGCCTGCGCCTCACCTCCCGCATCCCTGCAGCCTTCAGCGCAGCCCTGTGCCAGCGCCGGGGTGGGCAGTGTGAACCCGAGGCCCCACTCTACACTATCACACAGGTGAGTGGTGCGGGGCTGGGAGGGACATGGTGGGGACACACCCGCACTGACGCTGCCCTTGTGCTTTGCAGCCAGAGGGCTCTGCTCCAGGGGAGCTGGCGCTGCTGCTGCCGGTGCGGGTCCTGGGCAGCTGTGTGCTGGTAAGGTGACCCCTGAGCTGGTGTCTGTGCTATGGGGGACCCAACATGGTCCCACTCTTACCCAGCCCTTCCCCAGGTATGGCGCTCAGACGTGCATTTTGCTCGGAAGCAGCTGCTCTGTCCCGACGGTGAGAGGGGGTCCTGGAGAGGACTCAGGGGGCAGTGGAAATGGGCAGACACCCCATTTACTGCCCCTCTCCCAGTCTCCCACAGGCACTTTGGGCTGCTGGGGCTGGTGCTGGCACTGGGACTAGTGGTGACTGTGCTGCTCCTCAACTGCCGTGGTGCCTGGAGGCCAGATGATGGTGAGGAGCACCTGGGGGGCTGCAGGAGGGATGGCAAGAGGGGCTGGAGTGCCAGGGGGTGCCAGTTCCTGGGCTGCACGGGTCCCAGGGTGGTGGATGGTGGATGCTGTTGAATGCCAGGATGTCCGCAGGCGATGCCCGTAGGACACGGAGCTGAGCTGTCCCTGCTGTCCCCTCCATCCTGCAGGTGTCCCTGGCGGGCGCCCCGTGCTGCTGCTGTACTCACCAGACTCAGAGGAGCACCTGGGGCTGGTGTGTGCCCTGGCCGAGCGGCTGCGCGCAGGGCTGGGCTGCGACGTGCGCCTGGACCTGTGGGAAGCGGGTGGCTTGGGACAGGCGGGCGCCCTGCCCTGGCTCTACGCCCAGCGGGGGCACGTGGGCCGCCAGCGTGGCACTGTCCTCCTCCTCTGGAGCCGGGGCAGTGCCCGGCTCTTTCATCGGTGGCAGGTCGGGATGGCCGACAGGATGCCCGGGGATGCCCATGACATCTTTGGGGCAGCCATGGCCTGCCTGCATGGGGAGCTGGGGGCGGTGGGCGGCGGCGGCGGGTGGGTCCTGGCATACTTCAGCCGGCTCTGCAGCCCCCGCGATGTCCCCCGACCCCTCCGGCCCCTGCCCACCTACCGCCTGCCCCGACAGCTGCCCGGTCTGCTGGGTGCCCTGCGGGGCAGCCCCCCAGCCCCTCGCCGCTGCCGGCGGGGCAGGGCGGGGGGGCTTCTGCATCGGCTGCTGGAGGTGGGGGCTGGGGAGGGTAGTCCCCTGCACCGGCCCCCCGGGGCAGCTGCTGGCACCTGAGTACCCGGGCTGGGCCTGAGCTGGGCATGGCTGCAGGGCTGGGCACAGCCCCCGGTGAGGGCAGGGGCTCTGCCAGGAAGAGGCAAGGCTCAGGTGAGCGTGTGCCCACTGCGGCGGCAGGAGGGGTACCCAAGGGTGCCCCGGGAAGGGGCCGCGGGGGTCCAAGCAGGACTGGCCTCAGTCATGGAGTGTGCTGCAGGGGCTGGACTGAGCATCCAGATGGTCATCTGTGGCCAGGAGTGGAGATGCTGTCCCGAGCAGGGGCAGCTTTATTCCCATACAGGGACCTGCTCTAGAGGAGAGCCCGTAGAAGCCCCTTTGGACGCCACAGCCAAGCGAGCCGTTGGGGTGGTGCAGGAAGAAGCTGAGAGATGGGGAGGCTCCCTGCCCTGCCCAGGCACAGGTGGCTAGAGGGCTGGTGCTGGGCACAGCCCGGCCCTGCTCTTTGCCTCGACATTGCCAGCAGGACTTGGTCTGGGGTGGGAGCAATAAAGGTGTCATTTTACCCTGCCCTGTTGTCTCTCTGGTGTACCACGGGGGATTTGTTGGTGCCTTGGAGGGTTGAGGGCTGCCCAGTGCTCCTCTGCTGCACGGAGGGGCAAGAGGACGCACCCGGCTGGGCACAGCCTGTACCGGCACGGCTGCCACACCGTGTCCCACAGCCGCTGTGGCTGCCTGGGGCCAGCCTGGCACCGTTCCCGTGCTATGGAGCCAAATCGTCCCTGTGGGGCCCCAAGCCCTCCCAGGGGTGGCGGGGCACGGAGCCCTCCGTGGTCGGTGCGGGAGCAGGAGGCCCCACCCCAGGGCGGTTGCTGACGCCACGCAAGGACCCGGGTGTCCGGGATCAGAGCAGGAAGCGGGAGCCGTCGGCGGCGGCGGGGCCCGTGGAGCCAGGAGAGGGGCTGTTGGGGAGTAGCCGGCGTGGGGCCGGGGCACCCCAAGGCCCCGGCCCCACCATGCACGCACTGGGACAGCTTCTGCTGGTGCTGGTGGTGGGGTCGGCGGGTGGCCGTGGGGACCCCCGCGATACCCTGGCCTGCTCCCAGGTGAGTTGGTGTCACCAGCACGCAGGCGTCAGGCACCTGGCACCACCACCGGCCTCACCCCTGCCTCCCCCAGGGCCTCACCTGCCGCCTCTTGGGTAAGTGCCATCACCATGCCATGGCCCCCGCCCCACCCAGGACATGGGCACCCCACCCCCATGCCGCCCTCTCTGTCCCCCCAGACACCGATGTGCTGTGCGGGACAGAGCCGCCGGGGCCCAGGCACGGGCTGGCCCCGGCTCGTCTGCGGCTGGAGCCGGCACTGCGCTGCACCGAGCCCACGGCCTGTGTGCCCTGCCTGGAGGCACGCGTGCGCCTGGCCTTGCCACCTGCCGCCAGCACCGCCACCGAGCCCCGCCGCTCCGTGCTGCCAGGCACCCCTGGGACAGAGGATAGCGGTGATGGGGGACAGCGGCCACCAGCGACTGGAGCCACCTCATCCCAGCCCAATGTCACTGGGCTGCTGCTGCTCTCTGGGCACGCGTACGCCTCATCCCGCTGTGTGGCCGTGGAGGTTTGGGCACCCTTGGGCCCTACGCTGCGTGGCCGAACCGTGGTATGTAGATGCGGGGCACTGGGGATGGGTGTCCCAGCACTGTCAGTCCCTGGGCACCGGGGATGTGGGCACTGGCACCAGCGCATCCCTGTGGCACGGTGGTCCTGTTCCCGTGCCTCAGGGAGGTGGGTGCTGGTGGTGCCGGTGCCTCACCGCAGTGGGGTGGTGGTTTTCCTGCCCAGGGTTGGGTGATCTTCCGGTGCTTCGAGGCACCGCTGGGCTCTGTACTCCACGTCACGGCATACACGAACTCACGGGGCCGGCAGAGGCTGAGCCAGCAGCAGCGGGTGCCAGGTGAGCCCCAGCAGATCCCCTGCAGTGGCCCCAGCCCCCCTGCCCACTGATTCCCTGTCCCCACAGACTGTTCGTGGCCCGCAGCACAGGCTGCTGTCCCCCAGTGTCAAGGTAGGTGCTGGTGTCACCCCGCCTTAGTTTGCATCCCCCGGGGAGAGCTGGGCAGTGGATACCTGGGGTGAGAGTGACCCTGGGGGTGCCGTGCCCTGTGCCGTGGTGCTGGGCAGGCAGTGTCAGCAGCTGGGTGGCCTGAACTGCCTCTTATACAGTGCCCAGGCTGTGGGTCTCCCCGGGGCAGAAGGAGGTGGTGGTGGAGGTGCAGGGGGCTGCAGCGGGGCACAGCTACACGCTCCGGCTCTACCACAACAATAGCCATGGCACCAGTGGGCCAGGGCGTGCAGTGACCGCGGTGAGTATGGACCCTGTTCCCTGAACCCCCACCCTGTCTGTTTTCTGGTTGCTGCCCCCCTCCCGCTTCCCGAGAAGCCGTGTCTGTGTTATAGGCGGTGTGCTGGGAGAGGGTCCCCTGGGAGCGGATCCCCCTGGGTGACGCTGCTGGTGGCGATTTGCCACGGGGTGACCCACATCTGGTTGCTGGTAGCAGAGCAGTCCCATGAGCTATGTCCTGCCCGCCGATGAGGTGCTGCCCTGCCTCTGCCTGCAGGTGGGCATCCAACTGGGCACTGGAGGGGTGGCAGGATGCCACTAAAGAGGGACTCCAATCTCTATGTATCTCCCTCTGATGTCCCAAGGGAGCCAGCCACAGCATGGATACTTTTCTTGTCTCTCTCCTCACTCCCAGGTCTGGCCAGAAACCCAGGACCCACTGCGGGCCACCATGTGCCCCTTTTCTCATGGTACCTTCACTCTGAGACTGGGCTGTAGGGGGCTGGGACACAGGGGGACCTAAGGGGACACCACATGGGGTGACACCCCACTCCTGGTGCCTCTGCAGATGCTGAGGCCTGGGAGCGACTGTGGGCACAGAGCCAGCTGGTCCTGCACATTGAGGGGCAGGTGCTCACCTGCTCCCTCTCAGCCCCCTGTGACCTCCTGGCTGAGCTGGTGCCCTGCTGGCAGCCGGTGCCCTCTGGGCCCTGCCAACCCCTCCCTGGCCTGCAGCAGCCTGCCAGGGGGCAGGTGAGTGGGGCTCAGTGGGGCTCTGTGGGGCACTGCGATCTTTGTGAAGGATGGTGGTGACAGTTATGGAGCATCCCTTCCACTCACAGGGACCCCAGGAGTTTGGAGGGCTGTGGCCACACCCCAACCTCTGCGTGCAGGTAGGACACCACTCTGCCCCACAGCTGTCCCATGGGCAGCCCCACATCACCCCCAGGCACTGTTAATCCACTCTCTGGGGCAGGTGTGGAGCGGTGGGCAGGTCCGGCTGACCCAGTGCCTGCGGGACCGTGAGTACTGCTGGGGTGGGAGGGTAGGGGCAGCCTGTGGGTCCAGCTGGCAGGGAGCCCTCCTTGGCCTCCCCTCGCCACCTCCCCAGCCCCCTGGCACATTCCCAGGAGCGCTGCCCGGCCGCCCCGATGACCTCCTGCTGCTGGAACACGGGGGGAATGCCTCACTGTGTGCTGTGGAGCGGGGTGCCTGCACACCCCTTGCCAGCTTCACCAGCACGGTAAAGGGGAAGGGACCCCCATGTCCTGGCATCAGTGGCACTGGTGGCACAGGGACCCCTGTGTCTGGCAGTGGTGGCACCACTGTCTGACCTGCGTGTTGTTGCAGGGAGCAGGGCACCCTGGGCTGCTGGAGCAGGATCTGCAGCAGGACGTGGCAATGGGGCAGTGCCAGCAGGTCAGTGTGAGCAGCCAGTGGGCAGTGGATAGGGACTGGACCGTGTCTGACATGTCCTTGTGTCCCCCGCAGCTGTGGCACCCTGAGAACAGCACTGGTGTTGCGCTCTGGGCCTGTCCCCTGCACAAGTGTGAGTGTCAACAGCCACAGTGGGAGAGAGGAGGGATAATGGAGGGCTGAGGGAGGGGATCCTCCTGTGGAGCCACTGGAGACCCTTGCTGGGTGCCAGGGGCCCTCGGTGGATGCAGATCCTGCCCTGCAGACCTGCGTACCCACTGGGCACTGGTGTGGATGGGGGTGCTGCTGGGGGCTGCCTGTCTCCTACTGCTGCTCTTGATGAAGAAGGAGGATATGAAAGGTGAGTGGTGCACTTCTGGGGGCTGTGTCTAGCCTGGGACCCCTCCTGGGATCTCACTGCCTCTCCTCTCCGCAGGATGGCTGAAATCCCTGAGGGCTGGCTATGGCTCTAAGGGTGAGTGTGGGCTGAGCCTGGGACTTCGGTGGGAGTGGGCAGTCTATGCCTCTCCCAGAGGGGTCAGAGGGCAGAGCGGGGTGGTCCCCCACCAGGACTACTTCATGTTTGCCTGCCCAACAGGGTAGGTAGGGGTCTAGGGAAACAGAAGAGGGTGAGAACCCTCTGGGGGGTGGGAGGCAGGCTGCAATCTGCCTCCCACCATGTCTGTCCCTTAGGGTGGGTAAAGGGTTCGGCAAGGGGATTGGGGGCTGACTAGGGGATGGATCCCACATCAGTGGTGGTCTCAGCTGCTTCCCATTGTGGCAGTTCTTTAGCTTGGGTACAGGGGGTGCTGCAGAGCTTGGGCGACAGAGGCAGGGGATGGTCTCCCCCAGCGTGGGTGCTTCCCGGCGTGCCTCCCGCCGTAGGATGGGTGTAGGGTGCCTAGGGGGATGCAGACACTGATGATCCCCCCCTCAGGTCCGCTGCAAGGCCGGCGGGCACTGCTGGTGCACGCAGCAGAGCCGGTGGCGGAGCGGGCAGCCTGTGCCTTGATGGCAGCTCTGCACTCACTGGGGCTCACAGTGGTGGCAGCACCGGGGGGTGGCAGCGGGGTAGCGACTTTGGGGCCACTGCCCTGGCTGCATGCCCAGCACCACCGGGCACTGCGTGACAGCGACACCATCATCCTCCTCCTCTCTCCGGCGGCCGTGGCTGCTGCACACCAGTGGGACACTGGGGCCAAGGTTGTGCCAGAGTCCGGGGCTGCTGAAAGCAGCCTTGGGCCCCGGCACAGTCCTGGCCCCGATGATGTCCCCACCGTGGCACCCTGCGAGGTGTTTGCGGCGGCTCTGTCCTGTGCCATGCCAGGGCTGGCGGCGGCCCACGGGCGCTATGTGGTGGCTCGGCTGGAGGCCTTGGTGCCGGCGGTGCCCCCAGCGCTGCGGGCAGCCCCTGCCTTTGCGCTGCCCAGCGGGATGGAGGGGTTCTTGCAGGCACTGGCAGGCCCAGCTCGGCGGCGGGGCCGGTGGCCGGAGCCATACGTGGCAGCGGTGGCCGAGGCTCTGCAGCGGGCAGTGGGGGAATAAAGGGGTGACATTGCTTTTGCTGAGTGTGAGTCCAGCTCTGAGTCCAGCAGGGACTGGGATGGGCTGGGAAGGGGTAATGGGGTGGACTCGGATGACGTGGAGAGGGGTGTTAGGGAGGTATAGGGGGATGGGGACAGGAAGGGGGCTAGGCTGTTTGGGGCGTGAAGAGGAAGGGGGTTTGGTTGGTTGGAGGGTGAATGGGGAACTGGACGAATTCGGGGTGGTGGTGGGGAACTGGACTAGCTCACTGGGGGATGATTGGCAACTGAGATCGTTTGGGGGAAAGTGTGAGAAGAAATTGGACCGGTTTAGGGTGAGATGAGGGGGAACCGGGCAGATTTGGGTACAGTGAGAGGGAACTGGACCAGTTTGACTGGATGGGAGGGGAGGTCAACCGGCCTGGTTTGGCTGGGGATTGGGGGGAATGTTTGAGGGCCCCGCCCAGGCCAGGCGGGCACTGGGCCGGTGTGCTCCCGGAAGCCGGCCCCCCTCCGTACGGAGTCACCGGCCGCGGCCCATCCGCGCTACCGCCGCCGGGGGCCCTTGGCCGCGGCCCCTTTAAGGCGCGGGTGGGCGGGCCCAGCGGGCGGCGCGGATTGGCTGAGAGAGGAGGGCCGGCGGCGGCCGCGCGCGGCCATTGGCGGGGGCGGCGGGCGCTGAGTCAGCGGGCGCGGCCCACGTGGTGCGGGCGGGGCGGGCGGACGATGGGGCCGCTGGCGCTGCTGCCGCGGGCGCCCCGGCGCGGGGGGCCCGGGCTGGGGGGGGCCTTCCTGGGGGCCGCCCTCCTCGGGGGAGTCCTGCTGGCGGTTCACGCCGACCCCGAACCCCACCGCGACGGGGCCGAGCCGTGCCGAGCCTGCCGCGGCCTCGCCGACAGCTTCAGCAGGGTGCGGGGCGGGGGGGCACAGGAATGATGGGGGCCACGGCGAGGGGGCACACGGGGGAGAATGGCACCGAGGGGGGTGGGGTGACACAGGCGCTGCTGGGGGGGAGCTGGGGGCGAGGGGACAGTGACCGGGGGGACCCACGGGTGGGAGACAAGGGGGACACGGCCTGGAGGTGACAGTGAGCAGGGCCTAAGGGGGTCCTGGGTGGGGTGATGTGGGTGGGGGGCCCAGAAGCATCACAGGCCGGGTGGGTAAGGGTGGTGACAGGGCCCGGTAGAGGGGTGGCTTGGGGGGGACAGTGGTGAAGTGGAGGCACTCCTACAGTATTTCCAGGGACACAGTGACTGGGCTCTGGGGAGGGGAGAGGGTGGCAGGTCCCTGGAAGTGACGTGTCTGGTGGGAGCCTACGGGTAGAGGTGTTGTTGGGGGGGTCCCATGCCTGCACTGCCACTCCACCATGCACCCAGGGCCTGGAGAGGACAGAGCATGAGGGCTTTGGTGGGGGTAACACAGCCTGGGAGGAGGAGAAGCTGTCCAAGTACCAGCACAGGTAAGTGACCCCAGCGAGGGGCTGGGGGAGCCCAGCTGCCCTAGAAGATGTCCCACACTGGCTCGTGCTCCTGCAGTGAGACCCGTCTGCTGGAGGTGCTGGAGGGTGTCTGTGCCCCCTCAGACTTCGCCTGCCACCAACTGCTGGAGCGGAGTGAGGAGCATGTGGAGCAGTGGTGGTTCCATGAGTGAGTCTTGGAACAGGGCCATGGGGGCACAGGGGATGACAGAGGACTGAGTGCTGTATCTCCCCTTCCCCAGGCGGCAGCAGCACCCTGACTTTTTCCAATGGCTGTGTGTGGACAGGCTGATGCTTTGCTGCCCGCCCGGCACCTATGGCCCGGACTGCCGGTGTGAGTAACTGTGGGATGAGCAGGGTGCTGGCAGGGCTGGAGGGGCTTCCCTGGCTGCTGCCCCCCGCCCCGGCTGCCAGCCGGCTGGTCTCTCCTTGTGCAGCCTGTGCCGGTGGGCCCCGGCAGCCCTGCAGTGGCAACGGGCGATGCGATGGTGACGGCACACGCCACGGCACCGGCCTCTGCGTCTGCAGCCCGGGCTACGGTGGCCCCTTCTGTGCCGAGTGTGGTGACGGCTACTACGAGGCCTCGCGGAACAAGAGCCACCTCGTGTGTGCTGGTAGGTGAGGGTTCTCCCGGTGCTGCCCAGGCCCTGGGTACAGACAGCTCCCCCCTGGCTGTGTCCACACCTGCCCTTCCTTCCCGCAGAGTGCTACCAGGCATGCGGGCGCTGCACGGGGCCTGAGGACTCCAGCTGCCTTCGCTGCAAGAGGGGCTGGGTGCTGCACGAGCACCGCTGCATTGGTGAGTGAAGGCCGGGGTGAGCTCGGGGCTGTGAGGGCTGCGTCCCCAGAGCCAAGGCTCAGTGGGGCCATCCCCATCTCTCCTGCAGACATAGATGAGTGTGGCACAGAGATGGCGCATTGCCGAGCCAACCAGTACTGCGTCAACACAGAGGGCTCCTACGAGTGCCGAGGTCAGAGGGAGGTGGGGGGTTTTCGTGCAGGTGGCTCTTCCCTGCTTGGGCCAACCATGGCTGGGCTGGGAAGGACCTCCAGCAGCAACCCTGGCTCCTTTCCCTGAGGCAGACTGCTCCACGGCTTGCATCGGCTGCATGGGTGCTGGGCCGGCTCGCTGCAAGAAATGCAACAAGGGCTACTGGCGGGACGGAGCCAAGTGCCTGGGTGAGTGCCTCCCGTGGACTGGGGGGCCATACTGTCCCCTCCTCACTGCCCAAGCTCTGGCTGAGCTCTTCTTCCCCCCAGACGTGGATGAGTGTGCCAGTGCCGAGGAGCCGGTGTGCACAGGGGTGCAAGAAGTGTGTGAGAACACAGAGGGCAGCTACCGCTGTGTCTGTGCCCGAGGCCACATCCGCCGAGATGGGCAGTGCGTTGAGGACAAGCCCCCTGGTATGGCCTAATGCAATGTAGGGGAACATGGGCATTCAGCAGGGGGTGTGGGACACAGTGGGGGGCTCTTGCTGCTCAGCTGTGCCCTCCCACGAGTGTTGTCCATGCAGATGCCCCAGAAAAGGGCTTCTTTGATGACGTGACTGATGATGAGGTGGTGGTGCTGCAGCAGATGTTCTTTGGTGTGATGATCTGTGCCCTCGCCACGCTGGCTGCCAAGGGTGACATGGTCTTCACCGCCATCTTCATTGGCGCTGTGGCTGCTATGGCTGGCTACTGGCTCTCTGACCGCAGTGACCGTGTCCTCGATGGCTTCATGAAGGGCAGATAGCTCTGGAGCTGCTGGGCACAAGCGGAGGGGCAGGCTCAGCTTGGGGTGCAGGGCCTCCCCCAAGCAGGGCTGGCTGCCAAGGCCGCATCCTGCACACGATGCTGTGCCTTGCATGCGTCCCCCAGCCCCCCCTTAGCATAGGGTCTCGTTTTCCCTGTCCCTGCAGAATGAACCAGGAGTACCTGATCCTGGGGGCTCCCACACAGCCCCCTCTGGCTGGAGAGGTGATGCCAGGCAGTGCAGCATCATGTGGGGGGCACAGCATGCTGCCCCCAGCTCCTCGTGCTCTGGAGGAGAGGCCTGGCATCGTGACAGGTGAGGGGGTGGTGGGGCAGGTGAGGGGGTGATCCTGCTATCTGCACCCAGCCTGGGGCTTCTGGCCCTATAGGACTCCCCTCCCATGAGGCCATTCCCTGTGGGGGAGTGGGGGGCTGGGTCCCCCCATGCCCTGAGCTGTGGGGCTGGGAGAGCTGCCCCCCCCATCCCACCCCTCTTCCCCACCTCCCTGGGCAGAGCCCATCTCCCCTCCCAGGCTGGGGGGCCAGGGGCCCCTTGCCACTGGCAGGGTGCTGTGCTGGTGAGGGGGCCCTGCTGGATGCATGAGTGTGGCTGTTGCATTTGTCCGTGGTTTGTTCGTCGGGGTGTGCCCATCTGTCTGTGTGTCCATATCTCAGGAAATAAAGTTCTGCACACCCAGCTTGGCTACTCAGGGTGGGAACTGGCAGGGATTGGGGGTGCTGCTGCCCACCACCGCTTTCACATGCCAACAGGACCGTCTCCTCCCAGCATAAACTCTTTATTTCTCTCGTTTGGCACAAATGGAACCGGCCCCTGCCCGGCCCTACAGGGGCACAGGATCAGACCCCCCGCACCCTCACACTGGGCTCATTGTCCTCCTGCGCCCCCAGTCTCTGCCTGTCGTGGGCTCAGAGCTCAATGGTGTCGCTGGAGAGGCTGCGGGAGTCCACCGCCTTGCCAAGGGCTGGGAAGGCGCGGGGAGCCTCGCGCTCCCAGCCGGGGGCTCCAGCGGGCACCAGGAGCGGGGCCCGGCTGGGCGCCTCGTCCAGGGGCAGGCTGTCGGGCGAGGACAGCCCATGGCGCCAGGGGTTCCAGCTGATCTTCAGTGAGCTGCTCTCCAGCGAGCTGGCTGAGGCGGTGACGGTGACAGTGACGGTGCCGGGGGGCTGGCAGGGGCCGTGCAGCTCCGTGAGCGAGCTGCACCGCACCATGCGCCCCAAGCGGGGGGTCTTGTCAGGGACGGGGGAGCCGTGCAGTGAGGAGCCGGAGCCGCGGCGGGGCCGGCCGAAGAGGCCGTCGTGCAGGAGGTGGCGGCGGCAGAGCGCCTGATCGATGCTGCGGCGCAGGTCGATGGGGGACGGCGGGCGGAAGATCAGCTCCCCCAGCGAGGGGGATGAGCCCTGCTCAAAGGCGGCGCAGGAGCGGGCGGCCAACATGTTGGGGCACTTGGGGCTGAGCCCCGGCATCCCGGTGCCAGCTGCCCAGGCCTCGTTGCTGTCCTTCAGAGCCCGCAGGGGCAGCTGCTCCGCCGGGTTGCGGATGAGGCTCTTGGAGATGTCATTGGCAGGTGTCCGCTCCACACCGGTGCCACCGGTGCTGCCACCGGCCCAGTCGTAGCAGTTGTTGGGGTATTCGGGCGCTTCAGCTTTGCGGCCGGCGAAGAAGTACCGCAGTGCCTTGGCCCAGCAGGAGTGGCCGGCGGGGCTCCGGCGGCGGCACCGGCCGCACACAGGCTCGGCGGCGGCCGCCAGCAGCGCCAGGGCCGTGCCCAGCTCGCCGATCCGCAGCCAGAGCTGTGCCGCCCAGCTGGGCCGGGAGAAGCGCCCGGGGGGGCCCAGGACCCCTCGCAGCCACACAGCGCTGTAGAGGTGCAGCCCGCAGACCGGCAGCCCCGCCACCGCTGCCGCCAGAAGCGCCCGCGCCCCCGGCTGCGGCCCCGGCCCCTCGCAGGGCGCCCGCAGCACCCGCCAGCACCCCCAGAGCCCCCCCAGCAGCAGCAGAGCCCCCGCCACGCAGCCCAGCGCCTGCAGCCCCAGCGCGGCGGTGAGGCCCAGGCGCGGCGGCAGCAGGTCGGCGGCCCCCATCACCGTAGTCTGCAGGGCAGCAACAGCCCCCAGCGCTGGCAGCCCCTGCAGCCGGGCTGGCAGCAGCTGAAGCTGGGCCAGGCGCTGCAGCCGCTGGAGCAGGAGGGCATAGGCGGCGAGCAGCAGGGGGAAAGGGGCTGTGCTGAGCATCAGCAGGGCCGGGGCGGGCAGGCGGCCCAGTGCCCCATAGGGATCCAGCAGCAGGAAGGTGGCCCGCAGCAGACAGGCGGCCAGCAGCAGTCCGTGAGCCCCCACAACGTGGCGCAGGTGTGGGGGCCGCAGGATGGCTGTCCCCGCCAACCCCGCCAGGCAGCCCAGTGCCAGCAGCAGGAAGACGGCAGCCACTCCATAGACATGGGCCTCCCAGGAGAAGCCCAGCTGGTGCTGCAGCTCGGCCCAGCGCAGCCCGGTCGCGTTGGCCCCCGGCGGCGGGGGGGCACGGCTGGGCTGTGGCTGCGGCGTTGATGGATCTCGGGGGGCTGGCTGAGGCGTCATCCCTGCCCGTCGCCAGGTGGCCGAGGGGGTCGCAGTGCTGGAGGCTGGGGTCTGCGTCCCTGGCGTGTCTGCAGGTAGGAAGGACGGGAACGGTCGGGGGGAGTGGGGGCCCACACCTGTACCCCACACTGGGATGCATCAGCTGTGGCACCCCAACACTACAGCGGGGGATGCCCTGTGCTGGCAGGGGCTATGCCCACCGGTGCCTCCCGGGGTTCTCTGTCAGGACGCGCAGTGCACTGCACATCCCCGGTCACGTCCCCCACCCCCTTGGGGAAGCCCCCACCCACCGAGCATTTAGCGCTAATCCCTGCGGGCAGGAGTAGATTAAGGCCGTTGTCAGGTGCAATCCTGATTGAAGGTGTCACTGTGTCCCGGCTGGGCAGCCCAAGATAGCTGCCATCCCCCCCACCAGCCCCGACGCCCCAGGGATAGGCTTCCACAGCATCTGCAGAACGGATGCACTTGGACGCAGCCCTGTATCACCTGGGTGCCTTGTCTCGAGCGTCCCCGTGGTGGGATGTGCCGTTGGCTGTGGGGTCGTCTTGGTGGCATTTGGGACGCTCACAGGGCCCACGGCGCCCCGAACCTGCTGTGGGGAGCCGACGTCCTCCTCGGGCAGCAGCCCTGCTAGAGAGAGCAGAGCAGGGCGCTGACACTTGCGGGGGCTTGGTCCCCGCCAAGGGGTCCCCCCGCACTGCTCTGGCTCCTACCTCTGCTCGGGGTGCCGGGGGTGGCCGTGCTGGAGGCGGGGGGTGGCGCAGGGCCGGTGCTGAGGACAGACTCTGGGGCGGGCTGGGGTCCCCGCTGCCCCGTCGTCCCAGGGTCCATGAGAGGGGCTGCATCCCCAGGGCTGGTGGTGGCGTGGCTGAGTGGGGCCCTCCGGGTGCTGCGTTGATGGGACGGGAGCACTCGAGTCCAGGGCTCAGCCAGCTGCCAGGACGGGGCTGTGTGGCGCAGCCGTGGGGCAGAGCTGGGCAGAGCCGGGGAGGGGCTGGGGGGCCCTCCCGTGTCCCCCCAGCTGCCCACCGGCTGCGCAGAGCCAGGGCTGGCATGGGGACCCGATGCTGGCCCCGTGCCTGTGGGATCAGAGACAGCGGCTGTGCCCAGTGGGACCGACTGGCTGCTGGCTGAAGTGAGTTGCTCATCCTGAGAGAGGCCCGGGGCCCCTGTGTGTCCCTCTGCCGCTGTGTATCCCTCTGTGTGAGCATCTGCTGTTCTCATTCCCGCCACCAGCATGGGGTTCAGGGCAATGGTGGACTGAGGGCTGGGGGTGCCGACTGTCTTGGAGACACTCTGCCTGGACAGGGACAGGTCCTGCCCTGCCCAGGGTGGCCCTGGAGAGTCTGCCCCTCTGTCCGTGGGCACCTCAGGGCCCGGTGTCCCCAGTGCAGAGCCGTGGGGCAGGGAGCTGTCCTGGCCTGCAGTCTCCTGTCCTTGCCAGGCAACAAGCGGCTCCTCTGTCACAGCCGGGACTGTGCTGCCATCCCTCCAGACCTTGGTATCAGCGCCTGTCATAGTGGTTTCCATCTCCAGGGGTGCCCTGGTGCCATCCCCCACCTGCAGCGGTGGGGACCAGTGCACGGGGTTGTTGATCCCCCAGCGCTCACTGCTTGGGGCCCCGGCACCGCTCGGCTCCCCCGATGCCTCCCAGGTGGGGGATGGGCCTGGCCACTGCTGTCCCCAGGCAAGGCTGTGCAAGGGGTCCCCACCTAAGGACAGCCCTGCTGGCAGCACCCCCTGGGCCTTGGCAGGGACCCCGGTGGCCAGGAGCATCCCCCAGGTGACGAGCTGTGCAGCAGCCATGGTGAGTACGGAGTTGGCCCTGTGGGGATGGGGGTCTGGTGAGCCAGGATCCACGGCAGCTGCCCAGGCAACTCGCGCAACTGGCCGTGAGGCTGCTGTGCCCTTGGCCACCCACTGCCCAGTGACAGAGACAGTGGCTTGGCTGTCCCTTCCCGGGCAGTCCTGGGCTCTGTTCCCAGCTGTCCCCATCCCCGTGGCCCCATTCCCAGTCTTCCCTTCTCAGTGCTCCCTGGTGCTCCCCATCCCGGTGTCTCCGGTGTGGGTGGTCCTTGGTGCTTTAATGGTCCCGACCCCCAGCATTCACGGTGTCCCTTTCCTAGTGCTCGATCCCCAGTGTCCCCTCCCCGGTGCTCAATCCTGGTGTCCCTCCCGGTGTCCCCTTCCCGGTTCTCCATCCCCAGTGTCCTCTCCCGATGTCCCCGCCGCCGGCGGCCCCTCTCCGCCGCCCACCGTTCACCTTGGTGCGTCCCGGCCGCATCCCGGCGGGATGCCCGGCCCGGTGCCCCGCGCTGCCGCCGCACGCACGGCTCAGACCCGCCGGGCCGGGAACGGGGCCGGGACCGCCAGGGTGCTGCGGCGGCGGCCCCGCGGTTCGGTGCGGGTTACCGGCGGGGCTGCGTTGCGGAGTCGGGCCGCGGCCAGTGCGGGACCAGAGCGGGAACGGTGCGGCCGCCGCATCACGTCGACCCCGCCCGCAGCGCGCCGGGCCGGCTCCGCCGCTCGGTGCGCGGGCCGCGGTGCCGCCAGCCCCCTCCCGCCGCCCGCCGCAGCACTGGCGGCCCCAGTGCTGTTGCCCCGGGAGCCGCAGCCCCCCGCGCTGACCTGCCGGTGCCGGTGCCGGTGCCGCTGCGCGGGCCGGGCTCTGCGGCGGAGCGGGCGGCGGCGGCAGCCGGTCACGCGCCGCCCCGAGCCGCGGGCACCCGCGCGGGAGCCCGCCCGCACCGGGAGGGGGGGGCGCGGGGCACGGCCGGGGCCGCCGCCGGGACGGGACCCGCAGGGCCGGGCACGGGCGGGTCCGTGGGGCTCAGCTGGGGTGGACTCCCGGGGACGGGTTGCCCGTGGCGCGGATCCTCTGGGACGTGGATTCCGGAGGGGCACCAGGGCAGGTTCCCGCGGGGCAGGACACGGCGGGGTGGCGGAGGGGGTATGCTGCCCGCGGGGTGGGCAGGGTTGCCCGGAGCGAGCAGCGCGGTGGCAGCAGGCTGTGGCCGAGGCTGATCCCGCTGCTGCCAGGGATAGGCGGGGAGAGGGGGCTGTCGGACCCACTAGCAGGGTCCTGAGGAAGGTCTGGGGGGGCCCTACCCCAAACCTGCCCCACACTTGTCTCCCAACCGCCTGGCATGGATATATAGCGCCTTGGCAGCCGCTGGGCTGTGGGATCCTGCCAAGGTTCAGGTAATTAGTTAATCTGCTTAATTGTCCGGCTGGAAAACTGCCCATCCTGCCAGGGCTTGGGCTGGCAATGGTACGGCCACGGCGCCACAAAGTCACACCAGCTCAGGACTCCATCCTGCATGGTGATACCTGCATTCCAGCTCCCTGCCTGCATCCCTGCTCCTCCCTGCCTACACCTCACCCGTGCTTGAGTCGCCAGAGCCTTGGCAAAGTCCTGTCATCACCATCGCTCTTCTCTCGCCAGGCCAGCACAGACATGTGGCACCTCAGGTCCCCATGACAGCACCTGTGTGCTGGCGGCAGCATGCAGTGCCCCCCTCCTGCTTCCTGCCACCTGTCCATTCCCGGGGTGCTGTGTTCACCACCAGTGCATGGGGCATTTCTGGTCCCTGATCCACTCCTCTGTGGGATCAGGAGGCTGTGGCAGCCAGCTGAATGCAGGGTCCAGGAATTTGGGCAATGCCGGCACACTGGGCCCCAGAAAGCAGGCAGGGCAGGCAGCTAGTCTGGGGATTAGTGCTGAGGAGGGCGCACAGGGGGAGAGTGGAGGTGATCCTGCACTGCACCAGGCACTGCCAGCACTGGGCACCACCGCAGCCAGAGGGTCTCATCCTGAGGATGGTGCAGCCGCAGTGCTGAGTGTGCAGTGGGACTGTGGGAAGGGAGATGGCTGTGCCCTATATACCACAGTCATTGGAGCACCTTTAGCACAAGGCAGAGGCACAGCAGCCACCTCCACATCCTCGGTGCTGTCAGAGGTTTCCTCCTCTGCCAAGTGACTCACTGGCAGATGAAAAGCTGAGCCCCCTGCTCTGTGCTGCTGCAGCAGCCACCTGCTTGCTGCCTGCACAGCCGGGAATGCTGGGTGGAGGATGCAACCAGTTCTCTCAGCCCCTGTGCCCATGTCCACCTAGGTGTCACAGGCTTTTGATCACTGTTCTCCCCTTTCTCCTGGGTTTTCCCCCAAGAAATCTCCAAAACTCCAGTTTCAGAGAAAATTTCCCCAGACAGCTTGGATCCCAACTTTGCTTTTTTTTCTGACCACTGTGTGTATTTTATGGTTCTGCCCTGTGCCCTCCACAGTCCTTCTTGGCTGTGCTGCAGGTGGAACCACCCTGGCACCTTCCCTGGTTGAAGGGTGGGACAAGACCACTACAAACATGGCTACTGGCAGCTCCATGAAGGCAAAGGCCAGGAGAAACCACACATACCTGGGGTATGTCTGATCCAGCAAGGAGCCAGTGACAGTGATCTGGGAGTATAGGCTGGGAGGCAGGACCAGCTCCGCCAGGGTGCAAGCAGAGTGTCTGGGAAGTCTGCTGCCACACAGCCTGCATGCTTCCATTTTTGTTCAGCAAGGCTGGGAGAGGAGCTGCCATTGTCACAGCCATATTGGGACAAATGCTCTTGTTGGCAGCTAAAACCCTGGAGGAGACCCTGAGTGGGAACACACAGAGGGGCTGTGGGGCTAGGGTGGCACCCCAGGGCTTCATCCCATTCACCAGGGAAGTGGTCCTACACACGGGGACGCATTGTTGGCTGCTGTTGCTGTCACACCTCCATCTCCAGGGATTTCGTTTTGTGCTATGCTCCAGGTTTTGCGTGTGGCAGGGAGCTGCAGGGGTCCCCAGGGCAGCCCTGTGTTGCACCCCATGGCACTGATGCTCCATCTCAGGGTGCCGAGGAGCCAGTCCCCACACTGCCTCTGCACAGGGGCTTGCAACAGACACCTCCAGAGGTCCCTCCAAGCTCAGCCATGTGCTGCCGAGCTCCCTGCAACAAGGCCAGGGGCTGCACAGAGACCTGCACTCGTCCTCGCCGATCCCAAAGCACACGGGGTGGCAAGCCCACCGAACGGGTTTTGCCCAGTAAAGGCCGTGCTGGGGCTGCTGGGGAAGGCGAGTACACAAGGGCAATGGGAACGAACAGCCACTGCTGCTGGCAGCCATCACCAGCCCCCTTCACTGACAGGGGGGTCCCAAGCTCTGGGGGCTCCCCATATCTGACTGTCCCCCCTCCACCCCCCCCTTCTCCTTGCTAATTAACATCACTGGACCAATGTTAAGCTGGAAGGGTGAAGGTTTCCATCTTTAAACATGAGAGCGGAGCTAAAAAAGGAATCCTTCCAATTCCACAATCCAGGGGAGTTAAACAGCTAAAGAGCAACTGCCGGTTCTCCTGCTAGAACAGGCCTCTGCCTCTCCCAAAAAACCAAAATAGAGACACTGGGCTTTGCTGAAGATGAGTTTATTTAAGCCAGAAAAAAAGGGATCCCAGCCATCTCCCTCGGGATGACAAAGCTGGATAATTTGGATTTGTGGCAATATGGTTTTTTCAACACCAAAATGCTTCTTTTGCTGGTAACATTTCAGATCAAAAATCAAACGTGACACAAATGCCCAAAGCAGTGGGAGCTGCCCACAGTCACAGCTGGGTACCCTGAAAAGAGTTGGTCTGTGGGAATTCAGACTGTCCAGCATCTCATCTGCTGGATCTGCCTGCTGTATCTTTGGTCTCTGAGAACCACTGCCCTTGAAAATTCCGTAATCAGCCAAGAGATACAAAAGACAAATAAAGTAGAAACAAAATAACTTCCTGGAATCTCTGAAACCAAGGAATTTCAGCCTGTAAGGAGAAGAGAGACAATAGTGGAGGAACCTGAGACGCTGGGGTTTGGTTTTCCTCAGTTAAACCTGTCCCTGCCCAAAGGTCACAAACAACTTCCGAGACAAATCTGAACCTGATCAAAATCAACCAGAATAACACTACTCTACTAAAAACCTGAACTTTTACACAACAAAGTGACAGAGATACTACGAGTGAGAAACAGAGTGAAGCTTCTGACCACAGAGATAGCATTATATCGATCTAGGTGAGGAGTTTCCAGTAGATCTCAGTGCCAAATATGACTGGCCTGACCGTCTGCTCTGCCAGCCCTCTCCTCCCTGGGAATGTCAGGTACTTCCCTGCTGTGTAAATACTTTGGTAACTCAAGCCCATGGTATCTCTGCTGGGAGTGGGCAAGGAAAGCAACATAGATCCCCTCAGCATTCCAAACCAGGGCAGAGCCCTGCTCAAACCCCACATAGTCCCTTACAATATCTCAAACTGGGCAACAGCACTTTCAAGCATCCAGGCCTGAGTCTTGCCTCTGACTAAGCAGGTAACACACCTAGAGGAATAAACTGCAACTGAAATGGTCATCCTGCACTAAGGGCTCTGAGCATGAAATAAACCCCTTCAATCAGAAGAATCACAATCAAACAGTAAAGAGCAACAGGCTGTGTTCTGCTGAGACAGTGGATTGACAGGATGTGGTTTCTTAGAGCTTGAGGGGCTTTGGAGGCTGAAGCAGCTCATTTGCTTTACACCTGTTGTGCTACACAGGGAAAGTACATCCTCCTCAGGAGAGGAATCCAAGAGATACCTTCTTACACTGGAAACATCCACTCTTTTTTTAATTTCGAGACTTCTCTTTCTTCTGCTTGCAAGTTTTTGCAGGCTTTTATCAGAGCACGGCACTGGTGGGAAATTCTTTGTAAGCCCCAGCTGAGCACTGCTGAGGATCTGCTGATGGGGAGCTGCAAAAACTGGGTCAGAGTTTTCTGAATTGAGATCAACCAAGTATCTGGGAAGGCAATTTTTTCTGGAGCTTTCCAGGTCAATAGTCCCATTTGCCTTCCTCTGCTTCATCCCACTGTCAGCACATCCAGAGTGTTCGCCTTTCCTCTTAGTGGAGTACGTTTTCTTTCTCCCTATTGCTTTTTTCCAGGACATCCTTCCAGGACTCTGTTTTGTTTTGTTCCCTACAGCTGCCTTCTCCACCTCGTGGTCTGTGGACCAGTTGCTGTATCTTTGCCCAGGTGTCACTTTCTGTGCAGAATGGTGGCAAACTTGAGGCTGCTGCTGCTGTGATGGTGTCAGTGGTTCAAACCCTTGAGTGCCTCTCTTGAACACCTTCCTCAGTGGGGTTGGATGAGGCACTTCTGGGAGCACAGGACAGTGTTTCTTCTGACTACTCCCCAGAAAGTGTCTGCCAGCACAGCACATGCAAGGATGGGCAGCAGAGCTCTGTGTCTCCAAGCTGTATTTCACCTCCTGCAAAAAGGTGTTTGCTCTGCCACAGGCTGCTGTAGCAATGGGGCTGGCTTTGTCTCCTGAGGCTGGGTTTAGGTCACCCTTAGATGTGCCATCTCCAGTAACCTGGTTCCTTCCAGGGGAGTCTCTGTGTTGCTGCCCCACTGTCACACAGGGGAAATGAGACCGGCCTGAGCAGCTGCAAACTCCCCTCCCTGGGCAGCATGGCCAGTGGGGGTGCTCCTCACTCAGGACACAGTGCTGATACAGCCCAGGGGACGTCTGGACAGACTTATCTGTCATGTGAGGGGGCAGGCTGGCACTAGACACAAGCATGTGCTGCTCAGCTGAGGTATTACAGAGCTTCTGGAAGCCAAGTTCTTTACACACTTTCAGGAACTGGTCATTCATCTGGGCTGGCAGAGACTCCAGACCCTCCTTCAGCAGCTGGATACTGGATTTCATATCCAAAATCTCCACATCTTTCTAGGGAAGCAAAAAGCAGAGCAGAAGCAGTAAAAAACCCACAAAAAGGCACAAGAGTAATAAAGTTTTAGGTACCATGTGTCAGTTTGGTATTGACATGAAGATTAGCAATTTGTATCTTCCCGTGTAATACGTATCCTCAAACTGTCCCATAAAGGTGAGAGGTTTGGTACTGGAGCATCCCCCTAACCCACTGTGTACTCCCTCTCCTAGGAGCACTGCCTTCTCACATGCTGGTGTGACACATCCTTGCCAAAAGCAATTCCTGCAGCAGGGCCTTTGGAGAAACCAGACCTGTTCAGGAGGTCTTCGACAGTTCATTCTCATGTCTCTGACATCCACTTTGTTTTCTTTTCATGTCTTTTTTCCTCCCCCTGGAAAACACCTGGCTGAAGGGACAAGGTGCTGCACTTCTGTGAGGTGCTCACCCCTCACAGACATGCACTGCACCACCTCCTCCAGCGAAGGCATGTGTCAGGTGAGGAAGCAGGGAGTGCTCCATCACGGCCTGCCACAACAAGGCACTGTTGGCTTCTCTTGCTGACCAGGGCTTCATCAGAGCTTACAGCACTGTTAGCCAGCTCTTGGGTAAGCCTCTGTCAGTAACTGGCCTGGAATTAGCATTTAATATGTCTTTCCTCTTTCATTATAACAGGAGCAGTCTGCTTTATAATCCACCATTTGAAGGCAATTTAATATTCAGTATTTTGAAGAAGCAGGAGAAATTCAGAATGAGGATTCAGAATAAAAGATTAATTTCTTCACTTACGGCTGCAAGTCTCCTCTCCATCTCCAGCAGTGCCTGCTCCATTTGGCTTTTATCTGTCAAAGCTTTCAGCACCAAGCTGCAGTGACTTTGAAGAGCATCTTCCACTAAACAGGGAAATCAATAAAAAACACATTTGGTTTTTCATTTGTAAATGTGAATAAAGTACTATCAATACTATTGCTACTTCCTGCATGGCTTGGCATGAATCACCACATGATTCTCCTGCTGTGATCTCCCCAAACCCTGAGCAGTGGACAATGGGGGGGGATGTTTAATGAAAGGCACTTGAAATTTGTAAGATGCTGCACATAGGCCAAACCTCCTTTACTGCACTCTGTTAACATGGCAGCTGGAGAAGGGAGGCTGTGCAAAGCTGCAGAATTTGGTAGGCTCAGCACAGGGAAGGCTGAGGCTTCGTTGTCTGCCAGGTGCACAACAGGCATGGCCAAGGCAGGGGGACCCCAGTATAGCTGATCCACCCCCACATAACCAACACTCTCATGCAACCAGGTGATGGTAAACAGGATGGAGGTGTAAGAGGTTAATGGCTAAGAAGTGCAACCAGAGAAACTGTGTCAAAAATGCACAGGAGGCTAAAAACTGAAGGAAAACTGCTGGAACAAATAGAGGGAAATGATGAAGGAGTGTGCAAAGATTTGGAATTTCCATTTGCTGGTCATGGGAAGAGATGTGGTCAGAAACCACCTGAGCCCCCCACTTGGTAGTGGGGGCCCCAGCAGTGTCCTGTGGAGGCACAGGCTCCCTGGGAGGGTTTTAAATTGGAGCAAGTTGCTCTTGGCTTCAGTCAGTCTTGTTGAAAAACTGATAAAACCCCAGGGATTTGTGTTATATGATGGGATAAGAATATAACTCCCCCCATACAGCTTAAATTACTCTTGTAGGAACCACTGCTGTGCCTGCTATGCTATAGGATGGGAACACAGTTTGCAGTGTGTGTGGAGATGAAAAATCTTTAGCAATCCTTTGGAAGTCTCCTTTAAAATCGTAAATTAGGACAGAGAGAAAGAGCTGAGAAAGAGTGGAGAGAAAGAGCTAAACACGTCTGGTCTTTCCTGTGAAGGGTGCAGGAAGGTGTGTGCAGATGGTGTGGAATGTTGGCTGGTCGGCAGAAAAGAGGATCCAAAGCACTCTTGCTGAATTAAACCACTGCCAAACCAATGGGCCAGGAGAGCTGAAACCCTGGAGTGCTGGAGCAGCACTGCGTACCTGAGAAAAATCAGAATAAAACCTACATTTCAACAAGTGGCTACAAGAGCTGTGCAATTAATGAATCTACTTTTGCTACAGATCCAAGGTGTTTGATTGACTTTGGTGTCAGAGGAGCTGAGAGCCCATCTGAAGCTGTTCCTGCTCACCAGTGTTTATCTCAGCTCCTTGCTGAGCACCTCTTGCCCCACAGTGCTGTGCTCATAGGCTGCAGAGCTGCAGGGCACTGGGGATCCCTTCTCCTCCTGCTCAGCTATTTTCATTAAGCTTTCAGGGACTTAATTATCTTAGTGAGCTGTGCCCTTCTGTCAAACTGTAGATGGAATTGGTTAAAGAGCTGAAAGCTATTAGGGAGTGGCAGGCAGAAAATGATTGTACAGGCTTTGCTTCTGTGAAAAAAACAGGGATGTTCTAAAAATTTGGGAAGGAAGAAAGGAAAAAAATCTGAGCAATTATGGGCTTAGTAATTTGTTCTCATATGGTGCGAGGTTTTAGAACAGCCTTTTAGGGGAAAAGTACTTGAAGATATGGAGGGAAATGGAATAAGATGGAACATGATTTTATAAAAGGTAGATTGTGATTTAATGCACTAAGACAAGGCAGGTGACTTCTTTGACAAAGACAACACAGTGGCCTTTCTGTAGATTCAAACAAAGCTTTTCAGTGGAAGTTGTACTGTAATATTAAAAAAAAAAAAAAAGGAGAAAAAATAACAGGAAACTTAAAAAATAAGCCCCAACTAAAGGGAAAATATCAGCTCTTGAGCAGGGTGTCATGAGGGACAAGGGAGCTCTGAAAGGTGCTCGTCAAGGCCTTCTCATGAGCCAAATACGCTTAAAATCTGCTGTAGTCACCTGGGTGCAAAAGCCAAAGGGCATTCAGTTAATTAGCAAGTGACACAAGGATGCAAATGCCAGCACCAGAGGCTACAGGTGAGACAGGGCAGTGTGGTGTGTGGTGGTGCACCAGCTCTGGCTGACAGAACTGCTGTGCACCCCAGGATGTCAGGAAGCCCATACGCCTTCCCAGCTATCTATGTGCAAGGAAAGAAAGAGATTGAACTGAGACATGGGCAGAGGAAAGCTACAAGTTAATTAAGTGCTTACATGGTAATCTCCTCTTATGAAAGGAGATTGAAAGTGTTTGTCTCATTCAGCCACGCAAAGCAGAAGTGTGGAGTGGCAGAGGGCTGGAGGCGCCGCTCAGGGATAGACATAGGGAATGGCACCTCCTGGCACCAGGAATCCCCTGTTCCCAGCTGTGTTTTTAACTTTGCCTCCTATGAAGGCACCCTGCTTGGGCACAGTGCACACAGCTGTCATCTGGGAGAAGGAACCTCGCAGTTGCCTCATCCATGCATCTTCCTCACACACATTGAATTAAAACCATCTCTCAGACTTGGGGTCGAGTGGAATTTCTGCATTATTTCAGGATGAACATCACCACATGGCTTTGTCTTTTTCTCTGTAGGAGCTTGGCTGATTTATGAGGATTATCTGTACATATTTCAAACAATATGCTGTTGCAGACAATTTGGTTGTTGTTTTTAATCTTCTAGTGTCTTTCTCTGACAGATTTAGACTGTTTTAGAAACCCGGAAATCTATGACTTGCAGAATGGGTTTGTAACAGGGGAGTGAATGTTTGAGTGGGCCTTTTCCTCTCTCTGGTTAGACACAAGGGCTACCAGCAATCTGAGAGCAGGTTTTTGGGGAGCCTGACAACCTACAAAGCGAAGGAAAGCAGCAGTGACTAAGGGAACAAACTCCTTCCATGTCACTTTATCACCTTCCAGGTCTACATAGTGAAGATACAGAAAGGGCAGCATCTGCAAGCTCACCTTATCTTGCTGCTCTTCCTCATATGCTTAATTTTAGCTCAGAATTATTTTTAAAACTTTCTTGTTTCCCTAGTCTGCCTATTCTTCTTCAACATAGTATCCTCTGTCTAAAAATAGTCCTGCATCCACTGGGCTTGTGATCTGCACATACATTTGACTCAGCACAGCATGCTGCAGGCAAGCAACCAGCAGCCAGCCTTTTGAATGCGTTTCATTTGTACGTGTAGGAGTATTCTGCAGAAAAAACCCTCAGTAGAGAGGAGGGGCACTCCCCTCCCTGCTTCTGTACCCAGAGGAGTGTTCAGACTTGTCAAACACTAATAAACAAAGTAAAAATGAGCATTAATAGAGACTTAAAAAAAACAGGTGTTGAGATGGCCAAATTAGATCAGATCAAGGACTCTGTTAAGTTAGGTCTCTTGTCTTTGAACATGATCAAGAAGGGCTGCTTCAGAGCTTTTCTTCAAATAAACCCTGCAGCAGATAGTTATTCAATAACTTGATCACAGACAGAAAATCTTTACTCAGTTAATGGGTGACTTATGCACAGACTTGTGCCTCTCTTGAGGTAATTTAAACAAAGCAGTTATTTACAAACTGAAACATCGCTGTGTTTTGATTTGCTGTACCCTTGTCTTCGGATGCTACTGTTTACAATAATAACATTTGGAATATGAAATCTGGCATGAGATAAAAGGCTGAAGGACCTTGGGGTAGGGCTGCCACCCTGTGCTGCAGAGACCTCCCTGCAAATCAGCCTGTACCCGGGTGCAGCTGCACTCCCAGCAGCTGAGAACTACAGCCTGAGCAGTCAAGGGAGCCTCCCAGCCTAGGAATATTAAACAGCAACTGCTTCTGATGTCTCTCCATCATCATCTATGCAGCTCATCCTGAGACTTGCACTAACAGCACAGAGGCTTTAAATAACAGTTTGGAAGAAGGTTGGTTCCCCCACGCCCAGATTCAGTAGGGGAAATTGGAGATGCTATAAACCTGGTGAGACACGGCCAGGGAAGACAGCTCTGGAGCTCAGCAGAGCGCTGCATGCTCTCCCTGCGCAGCCACGGAGCTGTGCCAGAGGGTGAAACATTTGGGCTGTCATGGCTGCATCCTGCTCAGATATACTCCAAGCAGTCAGCTGGCATTTTTGTGCTGGCTTAGCCTGGGTCCCTTTCCACAAGACATCAGATAGCACCTGCATTGTGGGACTGTGGGATGAGCTGCCCCTGATCTCACCCTGTGCTACAGCACACAGTGCTGAACTGTGACAATGAGGAGTTTCAGTATCTACTGGAACATCCACACTTCCTCTCACCATCCATGCTGAGATGTTTTGGAGTCTGGTTAAGTCCCTCAACTCAACAGTTTTGTCAGTCACTGCATGGCTAGTTAGCAGCTACATGGAAAAAACATTTTTAAAATCAGTTTCAAACCTTTTGACTTTTCAATCCATACAAAATGTAAGGGAGTCTGAACTAGGTGTCCCAGTCTGGACCATACTGTACAAGTTCAAATCTCATTTTAAACACAGCCATTTTCCCTGGAAACTTTGCCAGCAGCTACTGGGCCTGGGGAGTCTGGAAGCAAGTCATGTTTGAAAACCACTCACCAGGCACCTGGTATGACCTCATACCTCTGTAAGTGACATATTGCACATTACTTTGTCACCCTTGATGGCAGTGCGTCAGAGGATTGCCTGTGGCATGCTGGCTGGGAGGATGCTGCTCATGTGCACTGGAGACAAGGTGTTGTGGAGGATTCAGCTGTTCTGAGCTGTCACAGCTGGAACTACCAGATGGCAGAAGAGCAAAGCAGTGCAGAGAGGGCTGAGTGGTGAAAATCGGCATTTGTATTAAAAAATAGAAGGCTTTGATAGAAGTGCATTAAAATGTGAAAAATATGAAAAGAAATGATCTACAGGAGTAGAAATCCGAAGGACAGAGCAAATGATGAGTGGGCAAGTCAACGACAGAAACTGTGTATATATAAGGTGGAAGAACTGAGGCCACAGGGTCTGCCTGCCTATTTGCATCCCTGTGCACCGCACACCAAGATGTGAGCAAGACACAGAGCCCTTGTGCTTCTGTGGAAGCTGCTCAGCCAAACCTTGTCTGATCTCCAGTGCCAGACACAGCTCTACCACTGTGAGCAAGCACATATGGATAAACACTCAAAAGAGAACATTCTTTAAAATCTTCCTGCACAGAGCATGCCAGTCCAACAGCATTTGGAAACACTTTGGAAATACATTTTGAAAAATATTTTCTGTTTTGTTCTCTCCTGGTGGCTATGCAGAGTATGCCAACTGTGCTTGCTACCCACTGCTAAAAATGCAGCCTGTGATACTCCTTATAATCTTTAATGAAGACAGACTTGATTTCAAGTCCCACCTGCCTTTGGTTTTCAGAGCTGTTGGAATGTCCTGATGCACTGGTTCTCTTAATCTTCTGCATTCCTCTCCTGCCTGTGAAATACTCCACTGCCAATGATTTAACATGTCTCTGCCATGTCACCCGCATCCCAAGGTACTGTATCATCACTCACTGGCATTCAGAACTTTATTTGCTCTGAATTTAGCTCTTTATCACCTGAGTTTTGGAATTTTATACCAGTTGTTCAAGGGAATTGCCTCTTTTCAAGGCACTAGCATAGGTATCTATTTAGTGGGAACTTAATTATGCATCACTGTGATATCAGTCAAATGACAGTGTTTATCTGCAATTAACCAGTGATGGATGAACTTCCCAGAAACATAAAAAGATCAACATTGTGCAGCATGTGATGATTTTCATTATATATTCAACATTCTGCAGCATGATGCATTACAGAAAGTACCAATTTTTCTTTTCAATTGCTTTGAAAATCTAGCAGTATGCACCTCTGGGAGGTTTCTCATTTCATTCAAGGCACATTCATTTAAAATGGATATGGAGAGGAAACAGGACAGCTGAGTAAATGGTATGGAATGAAGAGGGGGAGTCATGAACAATAGATTTGATTTTCAGTGCCATGACAACAACGTCTGCACATGAGGTGTGAGAAATTAGGCAAAGTCCTGCTGCAGAGTGGACAAGTTGAGGCACTGAAGTAATTAGGAGATGGGAAAATCTGTAATAGGGAACTTGCTGTCCTGGCCAAAGCAGCCAGGTTCTTGTTTACATTAGGGTCCCACCAAGAGCACTTGCCAAGCACAGCAAAGGAGTGTTCTTAGTACAACAAGATTGGTATTTCAAATGTACAGCCTATCATGGCCTCCTGCAGAATGCATCAGAATCCACTCTTTTTGCCTGAGAGGGCTCTGTTGATTTAAAGGGTATCTGTCAAAGACGTGCCTTGTGGAAGCCACAGTTTGCCACACTGAATATTATTGTGCTTTTGCGCAGATCTGCTGCCTTCATCTCACAAGATGTAACTCATTTAACGTTTCTTGTGTATATTGAAAATGGCCTCTTGTTCTTGCACAGAGCAGAGCAAGCTCTGAGCAGTCCTGACAGGGTGTTGATAAAGTATCACACCAGCATTAAAAATTAATGTACTCTCAAAGGCTCAGATCTAAGCTAAATTACAAACAATTTCTTGAAGCATTTTCCCTCAATGAAGATTTCTGTGATTAGCCGCTTCAGAGACAGAGTTGTTCAAAAGTATTTTACATTATTAGCTTTTCTGGAGGTCACTTTTTTGTCATGGCAATAGTGTGCTTCATTATGTGCTTCTCATTCAAGAAATGAGTAGTACTAGTTTTGTTTACATCCAAAACTTAATCGCTTCAAGCACAGAGGAGTAATGGAACACCACAAAATAACAAATGAAAATCTGAGAAAGCCCTAAAAACTGAAACTGGATACTCAGGATATAAATACCTAAGTTATTTTTACTGTGTATTCCATTAGTACTCCAGATGGTCTAAAAATGACCATACTCCAGGCAAAACACAAAACCAGAGATTGTGTTTATCTATTCGAGCACAGTGTCTAACCATGCAACACCTAAGTACAAGAGGGCAGAGAAAGGGAAAAAATGAGAGAGTAGGAATGGAAAAACTTGACAAGTCCATGGCATGGATAAGTCTTATTTTCTCTCCTCCCTTAGGGAGAGCAGCTGTGAGTGGCATGACTTGTCCAGCTCACCCCAGCCTGCAGACTAGTGACATTTGGCAGGTTGACTGTGCCCTCTGCTGTCAACACGAACACCGGAAGGACTTACTTGTCTTGAAAAGGGTTTCTAGGCAAACCAAAATGGATTTGTTTTTAGAATCGAACATTTCTTCAAACTTCTCGAAGCCCACTTGCAGCTGCAAAAACAAAGGTCAATGGGAAAATTAAAATATTCAATTTTCTTTGTTTGCAAAATCACAGCCTCAGATGCCACAGAACAATGACTGCAACTCATGGAATGGAGCAGCCTGAAAATGGTTGTTTATCTGTCATTTGAAACAATTTGTCCAGCTGCTGGTTGCAACCCCAAAGAAGATCTGGGATGGCTCAAAAGGCTCATGAAATACGAATATATTTCAAAAAAGAGATACTGATCTCTAAAATAGGACTAATAATAACTAATAAAATTAATTATAGAAGGGGTGGGGGAGAGACCTTCACCTTCAGACCACAGGGACTAATCCTGAGAGCAGACTGCTTTCTTCAGGCAGAAGGAAAAAAACCCCTGGTATTTGCAGATGGCCACTACAACTTGTTTTTGCTCCAGAGACCCAGAGAAATTCTGAATCAAGTCCCCAAAGACCTTGACCCTAAGGCCACAAAGTGAATGGTTTATGCAAAAAACCTTATAATTGTTGGTTTAAAGTATTTGAGTGCTAAATGTAATATTTTAGATATCAACATAGTAAAGGAGAGAAGGTGAACACTGAATGGTCTGTATTATTTCTAACTCTTCACTGTTTTATATCCTGTATTTGAAGTAACTTACCTCTTGAAGCCTGTCTTTGATGCTGGAAATAAAGGAGCTTAGGACTTCACTAAAATGGAAAAAAACCAACAAGTATGAACCAGAAATGTAAGTTAATGAAGTGTACAAAAATTGATAAGATTACTGTAAAAATGAGTCAGGAAACACTGCAAGGCATAGTGTAGTATGTAATGTAAGCATGGAAACATGATTTCTTCAGGGGGCATAACCCTTTGAAGTCACTTCAGTTGTTTTAGGAAAACATGGACTCTGCAATGCAAAGTAAGAAAAAAATACATATACACAAATGCCCATGTATGTCATCTACATGAAATTATGGTGGTTTTACTCTCAGATTTTTGGTGCCTCTCTCAAATTTTTAATTGGCATTTGCACAACTGTCCATTAGCTGCTGGGATGTGATCGCCATGTTATCTGCTCCGGAAGGACCCAGCCTGTGTGGTGACGTGCCAGTTGCTGCGATACACGGATATTGTGTTTGGACTAAAATAACTGTGGGAAAAACATGGGAAAAGCTTCAGCATCAACAAAGCCCAGGCCAGGAAGAACAAATACTGCAAATCCTTTCCTCCTGAGATTATGCCTGTGGTTTCTGTTATCTGTCCTTTTAAGTTGAGCCAGCCTATCAGGAACCAGGCTATATTCATGATTAACCTGCCACACCAAAATGCACGGATGGTTGCTAAGCAAAGTGATAACTTTTTCCTGTCTGAAGATTCAGGTCATTTTAAGTCAATCATTTGAGTGATCTAAATTACAACAGCCAAAAATATGCAGAGGCCAGGTAGAACCTAGTTATGAGAATTAGGCAGTGCTTCTGAAATCTCTCTAGACTTATGGAAAGGAAGATACTCATTTTCTTAGTCAAACTTGCGGGGGATACAAATTGATAAATTATACACTTATCTTTGCAAAGATAATATAGTTATTTCTATAAACAGGCTTCTAATCTGGGAGCAAGTCTGGAGTGTAGGAAGGAGCATAATCCATTTAAAGAAAAAATAAAGAATAATTATGAGTGATGCCTAAACATTTAAAACTACTTTCTTATTTCATTACAAAAATCTTCCTCTAATAGGCAATAGAGAATCAAATTTTGCCTTATCAGAAACATAGTGCCCATTGAAAAGGCAGAAGAGATACATAGCCAGATTTGATCAAAGGCTTTTAATAAAAACACCCTTCACTTTGGATGTTACATTACAAAACGTACAGTGCTGAGAATTATTTATAGGTGCACTGGGGATTTTGCCATATTTCATTTTTGAGCTTCAAATCACTGGCTTGTTCCTTAAAGGCCTTCAGGACCTACAAGTACATGTAATTCTTGACATCTGACAAAGAGCAGATGCAAATCACATTAGCAAAAAACACTTTTCTGTTATCAAAAAAACAATACATAAAAATCTTGTATGGAAATAAAATTCTAGAGATATGTGCATGCTTATAAAGATGCAACCTGCAAACGTGTGTTTGGCAATCCCCTCATCTGGCCCAAATGTGAAGGCCATGCTCAGAGTCCCTTTTATCAGTCCCCACATAGCCTATAAAATTTTGAAAAATAAGGGTTTTCACAGAGAACCAATACAGAAAAAAGAAACAATGCTGATTAGATAAAGAAGGACAAAGATAAATTCAGGTTAGAGTGTTGCTGTTCCATGGGGCTTATGGCTGAATGTGTTACATAAATTGCAAATAAACCCTATTCTCTTACCTTGCGACTCGTTCCAATTAGAAATTATTTAAAATCTGAAAATACTTTTCTTGGAGAAATATACAGCTATGTCATGTATGATTTGTAAGAGGGGAAGAAGGAGCTGCAGGGAGTGACAACCACCGGCATGGAAAGAATTTCCAATGGATGTCTACATACCGGTCATATTTGTCCTTTATTTTGTTCTTATTCACTTCAAAATTTTCCAAGACACTTTTCACTCTTCCTGCACCAAAATTAAGTGAACATTTTTCTCTTGTTTCTTCATCAAATAACTGTGGTTTTGTCTGGTATTTGGTAAAAATACTGGGCTCACTCTGTGACACAAACAAAAGAAAAATGTTGAAGTACAAAAATAATCAGAACATTAATTAGAAGAAACCATTTGTTTATCCAGTGCTTTGCAGACAGAGATCACAGTGATTGGGCATGACAGATTAGATTGGACGAGGAGATTAAGAATTTAGTGAGATTATGCCTCATTTACTGTGCCTAGTTAGATCAGCTCCCTGTGGAACTGAGACCCAGCCCAAATTCCTCCAGATGCAGGCTTTTCTCTCATCTTGAGGATTTTCAGTTTGCTACAATTATAAGGTGTGCAGGGCTTTTTCCCTTCTATGTTCAAGACAGAGACTATAAATGAATTCCAGTGTTCCTGGAATTGTGAAAAAGTCAAGTTGTCAGGAGAATCTGCCTGTACAGGAATCTAAAAAAATCCTATTGAATTTCCTGGTGGATGACATCATTTTGCTGCCAACTAGCAACATCAACAGACTGTAGATGAGTTTTTCACATTCTTCAATACACATTTTCAAAGAAATTTAATATTAATATGAAAGCTTCATTCTACAAAATTTCCAGACACTGTGTGACCAAAATGGAAATGCCTTTTCCTTAAAACATAAGAAAATGCAAATTCCATTGATTTTTTTAATCATGAAAAGTGAATTTCCTACTTTGTGTCTGATGAAAACTGCTCCTAGGCAAAATGCATAGGACAGCAGATAGCATCTGGAGCTGAAGGACAGCCTGGGGCCTCCAAGCTGGCACCACTGCTCTTTACTAATCTTTGCTCCAGGTGTGTTTATTCAGATCCAGTGCTCTCTGTTAGCAGCACAGGAACTATTTTAGTGGAGGCTGGTAACATCAGAAACCATGAGCTGTAGGAGGAACATTGTGAGCGTAGAAACTCTTCATCCCTATCCAAAATCATCCAAACATCTGCCATAACAACAATGCAGCAAGGTCATTGTCAGTGCAGGGAAGCAAACACTGAGTAGCGCTGTCATTCTTCTGGAAAGCTAAGGAAGTGAAACACAACATTTTTGAAAGAAAAATAGATGTAATATTCTACCTTGGCTAGGTAGGTGGCCTAAAGACATTAGCTTGAGAATAATTTCATATTATTTTAGTAACTCAAAAAATGTGATTGAAGAAAATAATACCTATCTCAATAATAATTTATAGCAATCTGTTATAAATACCAGGTTTTCATCTGACCAGGCTGCTACTTTGTCTTGTCACAGTAAGTATGTGTATGTAGGAAGAAGATAACTTGATTTCAGCAGTTACTGATATTTGCAAATGTTACCACCTGATTTCAGCATTTTCCATTAACTTTGAGTGGTGGATGTGTGCCTGCACAGGGCTGACTGAGAGCGAGACTCACATCCTGGGAGTTCTGCTGTCCCAGCTGCGAGCCCAGCTCCAGAGGTGCTGCTGCCGACTGCACATTCTCCGGGCAGAACTGGGAGCCGAAGAGCAGCTGAGAATCACTCAGACTCGAGTAGTCACTGGCGGTGCTGTTCCTCATGGAAATCTTATTAGGCCTGAAATGGTGCAGAGAGGGATGTGAATGAGTCTGGAGCAATTAAAAAGCCAAACAGAATTCCCTACATGTCCTGCTGGAACTGCTTGATCGTGGCCCACTTCAGCATGTTAATTTTTACTCTCTGCTTCGAAGGTGCTGTTCCTACAATGGCATATGGTTGAATTCTAAGATAAACCAGATGGGTTATCTTAAACTACCACATCCACACAGAGTGTGGTAGCTCCACATTCACCTTATAGGAGTGAAGGTGTTTCTCCAGCATGTCGTGCAGACAGAAGACCAAACCCAGGACTGGGCATCTAACACAGCTCATCCTACCTGCCTTGTCAATCAGTCTTAGTTAAAGAGACACCTTGGGCTCATAGCAAGTGCTGGATCTTTCCCTTTCAGCTACTCTGGGTAATAATTTCTGTTGTAACTCAAGGGTTGCTTCAATTAATGGTAAGGCAGTTCCAACAGAATAAAACTTTCTGACTAATAGTTGACATTTCTTGGGCATTTATTCTCCACATGCCTTAAGTCTGACACAGTAGAACAACAAATTAATAGAGGTAGCATATGGCTGGATGAACTGATCTGAATTGTTGGAAATATTTCAAATATATTAACATGCTACTCAAAAACGCTTTTATTTCCCTTGAGCATTACTCAAATCTTTTCAAGATACCCTTGATTTTGTGCTGTGTTACTCTGGTTCTACTCCTCTTCAGAAACACTCTTATACTCCTCTCCTGCTTTACAGACTAGGCTCATGGCACAGGACCAGCTTCTCTCAGACAAACATTTCCCTGCACAGCCGCACTGCTTCTCATTGTGTTGGAGGCTGGTTTCAATTTTTTGGTAGCAAAAATATATACAAAAGACTTCTTTCATTTTTCACACAGAATTGTAGAATGCTTTGGGTTAGAAGGGACTTTAAAGATCACCTAGTTCCAACCCTCTTGCCATGAGCAGGGACATCTTCCACTGTACCACGCTACTCAAAGTCTCATCCCTTCTGGCCTTGAACATTTTCAGAGATGGGGTACCCACAGCTTCTCTGGGAAACCTGTGCCAGTGCCTCATCACCCTCACAGGAAAGAATTTTTTCATAATAATCAATCTAAATCTACCATCTTTCTGTCTAAATTATCACTATTCCATTGCTTCACATCCACAAGGTCTGGCAGAGTGTTTAGGTTAGGACCAAACACAAAAAAGCTGGGCCAAGTTTATATTCTCAGTTCTTGCTTTTTTTGAGCTACCAACATGGAAAGATGTGTTGCTGCCTTTGGAGCTGGGAACTAGAGACCAAAATTAATGAAAATAATTAATGAAAATTTTACACACGATTTTTCTTCCATATTAAATGATACAAGTAAAGGAGAAGGAACAGGAGAATAATTCATGTGTATAACAAGAGATGATCACCCCAACATTTATTAACAGTCACGTTTGGTTAATCCCCAGTTTTGGAAGGAGGCCAAATATATAGACACAACAGGGAAAGGATTTAGCAGCAGTACTTGAACTGCTCAGTCTCCATTATACAGTAGTGTCACTGACAATATCATATTAATACTTTTGGCTTTAAGCTCACTGCATACACTGAGCTGCAGGCAAAAATAGATGAGGTATGGGTTTCTGGATTCTCAAAAAGCCTGATAAATCTGTCTGAATTCAAAATTTCTCCCTTGATCCCTGTTTGGACTTCAAATCTGTTAAGAAAAAAATCTGAATACAGTTTTACTTGCACAGCTTCTTGCTTCCATCTCAGTGAAGCTTTGTAAAAAAAATAAATTTTCTTAATCTACAGCCAGTATGTTGGGGAGACATGTGAGCACATGGGCTGCCATGACTGCACACAGGCAGAACCCCTGCCGGCAATGTGAGCAGCACATCTCCTGCACCAGTTTTCTAAATCCTCCTGTCTTCCAGCCAAAAAAAAGCTCCCTCTTAGTTTGAGGAAGGGTTTTTATAATCTTTAGATGCTTTACTGTCTTGATAAAGCACCCCTTTGAAAGTGTCTAGTACAAGTGGTGAATATCATACCCCACATATATGCTTGTTTTCTCAGATCCTTTGTGTTATTCAATACCCAAAGCACAAGATTCTTATAACAAAAATTTTATGAGGAGTATTGAGCTGAGAGGACTTTATGAGCCAAGTGACCTCCTAGGCTTACTCTGCACTACAACCAAAGACAGCTGTTGGCTGCTCTGGAGCCCAATTTTTCTGTCTAAAGTCCACTACCTCAGCAGTTGGTTTAGGTATGATGGCACTTCTGCAAATTGGAGGGGGAGGTGAAACAGATGTCTCTTTTGAATACACTCATTCCCCATAGCAATGGATTTCTTTCTCCCTTGCTTAACACTGCTGGCAATTAATTTACTAACAAGACCATCTGGGCAAGCCATCAGCCTGGCCATGCTTGACCCAGGCCTGTCCCTGACGGAGAGATCAGACAACCGTGATCACATGTGGGATCAGATCCATGATCAGGCAATTCCTGCTCTTCTAACCACCTGACCACTCCCTTCAGAATGCCTGAGACGCAGAGATGCATGTTCTGTCCTAAATATAAACCCTTTCCCATAAACAGCGAGGAAACATCCCAGGTATGCAATCCCAGTTAGCAGTCCCTCCTAAGTTGATGCAATAGTTTACCCCAGGAGAATTTTTAGCTGTCTGCTAACATGAGCCATGCCTCAAATCATCCGTGTGTTGGTGCCCATAACATTTCTTTGGTACTGGCACTAGCATATGCATACAAAGCAAAATAAACTTTAGATATGTAAAACAAGTTCTTGACAGCTCCAAAAAATGGTAAATCATCCTCTGCTGACTGATGGTATGATTTCATTTTCCCACCTAACTCAATGCAAAGTATTGCAATATTGGCAACTCCAACCCTTTCATGTGATATGAATGTGATCTAAAAAATCTGCAGCGTTCTGCATATCTGGGGGGTCAGTTAGATCTTCACAGTCTCTGTTTCCCTGTTGCCAGTGGAAATTCACCCTTTATAGGAGGAGTTAGAGCTTTCAGGAGCTTCTTTCATTTTTTTTCTTTTCTCATTTTCACTCCAAATATTTTAGCACAATCACATGCAAACATTCACCTTTCATTCAAAGGTTCTGCCTTGCCTCAAAACAAACATGGTATGCAATAATTACTCTCTTCTTGTGTTTCCTAGATGTTCTAGGGACATTGACAAACTAAAACTTCATAACTGTAAATTGTCACAGGCCTCATCAATCTTTTTTTAAAACAGGTATTTGTATTCTGCTGTTTAGATCCATCCTTATGTGCCAACACCAAGGTTTAAGAGTAATTTGAAAAAGCAGACTGAGACTTCTACAATTTGCAACATAACATTTATCTGTAGTGCTGCTATAAGTGATTCTCTCTGGTTCTGTCATCCCCACTGAACCTGTGCCAACATTCCTCTTCTTCTCAGGCACTGTGGGTGAAGCTCACTTACACCTTTCTGACACATTTCTTCAAAGTGCAGTAAAGCCTCTTTCCCAAAAAAGAGATCTTTCTCTCATAGTAGCAGTGTCTTGAGTAAGATCAGTGCCATAAAGTCTCTCTTCTCCTGGTTCCCCTCTAGAAAATCTCACAGCCCTTTCTGCTCCTCCTCATTTAGGGGCCAGGGCTGAATCACAGCAAATCCAATTCACTTTCTAGGAGCTACTGTTAACCTGGTCTTCCTCCTGGCTTTAGCCTGTATCTATAGGAACTGTCTCTAGTTCTGCTGTACTGCTCTCATCCTCACTATCAGCTGCCTGCCAATGTGCCAATGTGCTCAACAAATGAGCAAGGATCAGCCTTGGCCTTGGGTGCAGGGGAGCTGGAGGAGTTTAAATCAAGGAGTTTTAGCTGCTATTGCAGCCTCCAGCCATTTGCCATCTCTTCACTGGAAACAGTCACAGTAAAAAATTATTCTTCTGCTTCCTGTCCTCTGGAATGGCAGGACCTGCTTGCCGCAAATAATTTGCACCACATCCTAAAAGGAATTTTTACAAACAGATTCTGGCACTGGCCCTAATGCATTAACCACGACGAAATCCCTCTCAGTTATTCAGCTCAAACACTGCCTCCAGTTTCCAGATTTCAGGTTCAAAATCCCTCTGGTCTTATTTTAATTTCTCAAGGTCATTTTTGCTTTCTATGAGTTTATTCATTATTCATTCAGCTGTGATTCAGTACTGCCCTCCTTACCTTGGACTCCATGTTAGCCCTTTGTCCTGAGCTGGTTGCCTGTTATAACAGAGCCCTTTCCTGAAGGGGAGATTGGGATTTCTGTAGAGCAGCCCTGTTTGCTCCCACAAAATGCATCCCCAACCATACTGAAAGTTAGGCATCTGGAGACAGGGATAATTTTGCCACTCCCCTCTCTAGCCTGAAGCCATCTTCCAGCCTGCACTTACAGCCGTGGTTTCTCATTCCTGTGAGGCTCTGGAATTTTACAGCTGCTCTCCTGGTCTTTGTCCTGGCTGTCTCCTTCAGTTTCTGCTTGTTTTTGGACCTAAATACAACTTCAAAATATGTGACCTTGTGATGTAGGATGGAATTTCATGGGATAATGGATTGAATGAGGTTATTAAACTTGGAAGCTATTTTCAACAGCAGAAATAAATTGTAGAGAGTAGTGGCCCAAGTAGGCTTTAACTTCAAGCATCTGTTTTGAATGCCTCTTTAATATTTTCATAATTTCTTGGCCTTACACACTCTCTGACAGGCTCTCTGCTTCTGATGTCTTTGGAAGTCAGTATATGAGTAGTTTTTATGCATTTAGCAAGTTACTTCTTTTCTCATGGTACAAGAAATTTCTCATAACTTCAATACCAAATCTAAATAATCAAGTCTAAATAATCTTTCTGCCTCAGGCAAGCATCTAACCCTTCTGGCTGCACAGTTTAATTTATTTTTTAATGAGGTTTATTATTACTATTCCAGTGTCTTTTTTTTTTTTTTTTTTTAATTAACAGTAGTGGATTTTTTGGCTTCTGCTGCTCCTGCAGATACTGACTCCAGTTCCCTACTGCCACTCTCGTGGTAGCACTACAAGAGTAAATAGCCTGAACATGGGTCTTGTGCTCAGCTCAGGGCCAAGGCAAGATATGTCTCTTCCCCTGCGAGCTCTGTGGTCGAGGCAGGTGTTGATGGTGCCTGAAAATCTACTTTCAGCATCACACCCCTGTGATGCTTATCCAGTCAATCAAAGGCTGATTGAAGCATCACTGCTTTTGTGGCTGCTGTTCTTGCATCATCTGTGATCTTCTGCCAGCCTTCTTAGCTGGGCAGGCGGCAGCACTGCTCTAATGTGGCACTTTCTCTAATGAAGGCTGGCATTTCAATCCATAAAAACTGTGTCCTTTGTCAATATACTTCAACTAAGCCTAAGCTTTCCCAGTATAGCTGTCATGTGGCCCCCTTCCACCCTCTAAAATAACTGGCACCCTGATATTATTGTCTAACCTGATAATCTTCCCTCTGCTGCATTTCTAGTATCTCTATTATGCCAATATTCATATATAAAACCAGGTGGAACAGGGACTTTGGTTGCCCACACCCTATTTCTCAGGCTGTTAGGGTTGCAGAGAAGCACTTGTGTCTCTGACAGATAACAAATAAAACCCAGAGCAGTTTTGGGCTTGTGCAGAGCTGTGGCCGTGAGAGCAATGCATCACTGGAGCTCTGCATTTCCTGGGGACCTGGTGGCAGCTGCTCTCAGAAGTAACACCCTGACTCAAACTTGCACAGAACTCACAGAGTGAGTCATACTCTGCCTAGATTATACGCTGATTTTATGTTTCATTTCTAAAGCTCCCTGAAAGAGTTTTCTGGGGATTAAACAGCATACCCTGCTGTGGTGGGAAAGGTTTCTAGTAATAGAAGTGAGCGAGGGAAAAGTAATCAACACCTTTCCCCCCTATTTCAAATACACACACACATTCACGTGTTCCTGTGGGAAACTTTTCTTTCCTTTTGAAAAAGTTAATTGTCCACAGAAAATTTTCTCCCTCTTCTTACCTCCTGCAAAAACCCAGCTGCATTTCCAGTAATGTTTTATGCCCTATTTGACCCTTTTGAACTCACTTGCAAAAAATGTGGAATGCTGAGGAGTGGGTGTTAAAATCTTGCCTATATTTTCTTCCTGTATTAATTAATGAGTTACAAGGGAAGACATTGTAGGTGATAGGCTACTTTGGAGGAGGAAGAAATTCAAGTGATCCCTTTCCAAACAGGCATCTGTGCTTCTTCCATTCATTTCCTTCCCTATGGCACAACTCCACAGAACTATTAATATATTTAAAAAATATATCTTATATATCTTGTATATAATATAAAAGTGTAATTATATATTTTATATATAATATTATGTCTTTTTAATATATTCTCTAAATTTCCCCTCCTCAGTCTCTGAGCAGAAAGAAAGACACAGGTTTTCAAACTTAGGAACAACTTAGTGAAAACTAACATACCCCCCAAAAACCAAACAAAATAAATCTGCAGGTACCAAGAAGACAATAGAGTGAAGCAACACACAATTATAAAGACAAAACTATGACAGATATAAATACATTTTTCCCTGAATTGGCTCCCCTTTGCCCCCTGCATCTGTACAAAATTTAATTAATTCATATCTATGGCAAGCATTTTTATAATGGGTAAGAAAATGACTATTATGTTTTCATTATCATCCATCACTGTGGTAACATCTGGCCAAAGAGACAGTATGACTAAAACTGTGAATTTGAACAAGTTAGTTATGTAAGTGGGCTATTTAACTAACAGAGGCTCAGAGCACCAAATTTGTCAATTAGCTTGTCTGGAGTCAAACAGAGGATGAATCCCACTGCCTTTTTTAGCCTTGTGATACAAAGGATGCTCTGAAGTACAAAATGCAGCTTGTCTTACATATTTGCCCTCCAGATGTTTACATCTGAATATTTGTTGTTTCACTGCAGATTGTAGATGTGGGGAGTTCTAGCTGCTCTTTGGCTTCTGCTGGGAAAAAAACAAGCCATGTGTATAAATGCAGGATATGGAATAATTTTTGAGTTACATAATGTGCAATAATATTGCACATCACGATTCATTCTATCTGTCCTCTGCACAGGCAAGGGGAACACTTAACTTATCTAATGAGATGAGGACAGCTTACAGGGCTTCTCCAAATACACCCTGAATGGACAAGGGTACAGCTTCCAGCTGATGCTGATTTTTAGATTCCCAGCAATGGTGGATCTATGGCAGTGCTGGCAGGCTGGGGACATAAACAGGATTCCAGGGTAGGCTAATGAATTCCCATTAGATTTCCCTAATTAGCCACAGGTCAGTTCTGGGCATGTTTCACTTCACTGCCTTCACCCCTGCCAAGTGTTTGGTTTCACACCCCATCCCGTCTCCATCTCCCCCCACTCACGCTCACCCAAGGGTTGTCGGTGTGCTCAGCATCTCCTTGATGTTCCAGATGTTGAAGTTCATGTTGTTCTCAGGGCTGACACCCCGGCAGGGAGCCCCCAGCCAACACCATGGCTCTGACCCTCACGGCCTTTCCCCACCAGCAGCAGCCATAGTGTCACAGTACCCTGCAGGGAGGAGGGAGATGGAAGAAGATGACCAGCCCCTCTCAGGGCAGTGTCACCTGTGTCCTGTGGCTGTGGGGACAGCCCAGGGGGACATGGCCCTGTAGGCCCAGGGCAGGCCTGGCCTGGGGCCCTCCACAGGGCTGGGATGCAGCCGACCACTGGGCCTGCCCACCTTGTGGGGCCTGAGGGGCCTCAGTGCCCTGGGGCAGTCCCTGGGCCTCACCCCAGGCCTGGGGGTCCCTGGGGTCAATCTGGGCCCAAGGGTCCTTGGGGTCACCCCAAGCTGAGAGTTCCTGGGTTTCACTCTGAGACTTGAGAGGCCTGGGGGTCCCTGGGTCTCACGCCAGGGCTGAGGGTTCCTGGATTTCACCTCAAGGCTGCGGGTCCCTGGAATCGGTTCGGGGCTGAGGGTCCCTGGATTTCACCTTAAGGCTGGAGGCCCCTGGACCTCACCCTGAGGCTTGAGATGCCTTGAGGTCCTATGAAGGTCCCTGGGGTCACCCTGGGACTGAGTGTCACTGGCTCCTTTCCTGGAGCTGAGGGCCCCTGTGGTCACCTCAGGGCTGAGGGTCTCTGGATCTCACCCTGAGGCTGGAGGGTCTCTGGATCTCACCCTGTGTCCATGGACTCAGAATCAGCCCCAGCACCAGTCACTCTGCAAGCCAGCCCTTGTCCTTCATCTGGAAGCATAGCCCTGGGCACAGGGGGTCATCACAGGGCACTGGGAGGAAGAGAAAGCTGAAAGCTTGGAACCTGGCACACTGAGGATTGTTCCCATGGGAGCATGGCAGCCACAGCACCCATTTCCTTCATTCCCAGAGGCTGTGCAGTCTCTCATGTAAATACCTCTGGCAGAAATGCAGAAGGATTTAATTTCACCCATCAGAAGTATGACAAAAATAACCATAATCTAAACATTCCCCAGAGAAACATTCTCAAATATAGTTTTACTGGATTTTTTGCCTTATAGTTCCATAACCCCCATGTTTAGGAATGTAAATCAGGCATGCTTGCTTGCCTGTTTTTTCCTCCTTTAATTCAAAACTATTTCAATACTAGTTAAAATGTTTGTTTCCTGGCTCTGAAAATACTCCATAAGCACTAAACCACCGCAGAAATAAGGTTGACATAAATTCATGAATAGATCAGGGGAATTATTTACATTCCCCTTTATTCTCTTTTGCCTTTAGTATTAAGGCAACCCGGAGCTCAGGGGTGTCAAAACAATGGCTTTCTTGATGCATATATCTGGTTTCCTAATCAAATCCTATGTAAATAAAGCTTTCACTTCAGATAAAAAAATTAAATTCTGGCCTTTTACCCATAAAAAGCTTATTGGAGTGACTTCACGGCGTTGTTTTTGCTTGACATTATAGCACTAGTGTTGGTTTAAATAGCTTGGATTAATCAAGGCAGCTTGATACCTCCCAGCTAAATGAGAAGACTCTGACAGGTTCATTTTCTAGGACGTGTTCAGGGATGGGGTAGTGGCTGGGCTGTCCAAGACAGCCGTGGGCTGGAAAGCAAACCTTCCTCTAGAGAGCCAAGCTGATGGAAATGTTGATGTTTATTGCACCTTTTGAGTAAATAAAAGCCTTGTTCTGCTCCTGAACTGTCTACAGCTCTGTAGTACAGGCCAGTGCATGGCACTGCTGCCAAGAGCCCTGCTGTGCATCCAGGTCCTATATGGCACTGCATCATAAACAGTGATTTTCCACCATTTTATTGCTCACGATTGAAAAGTTGGCCCAGATCTGCCTGCAGAAGAGATTGTAGAGTCCTGTACTCATTTACAATACTTCCACTGCCATTAGAAACGGAATTGCCGATGCTGTGCGCACTGATGATAAGGCTCGAGGTGTTATTTTAGGTACTTAGAAAGAGCTATTCCTATTTCTGATGTGGCTGGAGCCTTCTGGTGTGAACATCTAGTGAGTTTGTGGAATACGATAAATGAGATTTTTGTATTTCCATCTCTCCTGACAACGGAAAGAGATTTCTATATGGAAACATATTTTTTTAATTATAGGTCTGACAGCTACCTCCATTTCCATCTCCCCCATCCATAACATGCTCTGGGGAGATTAACCATGTTGCCAAGCGCTAGCTCATAGCTCTCCTTATATCTGAAATAACAGTCTGTGCTTCCAGCATTAGGGAGGGTGGCCAGATCCTTGTAGTCTTTCCTTTAGTAAAAATTAGCAGAAGCTTCCAGGAGATAGACAGCAATATGCTCGGTACATCCTCAACTTTTTTAACTTCATAGCACATTTCATTAGAAACTCACAGGAGTTCTTCATGCTAGAACACTAATAACATGTTAGTCTGCAAAAGTGGTCAGGACCTTCATCTCTCCATCCCAGAGATGTCCTTGGACATTTTCTTGGTAACTTTTCTCCCCTCATTCAAATGGGATTCTGGTCTTGTACTCAAAAGCGGAGATAGAAAACAATGAGAAATCTATGCTTAATGAGAGGTCACAGATTTCTGTTCCACTCGGGTAGAGGAGCCAAGCCAAAAGGCACTCCAGTGGGTCGATGTGCCAGGAAAGTGCGTGCACAGGAGGCAAAGTGCTGCTGACGAGGGGCAAACCCCTGTGGGGCAGGGATCATCAGCCTTACTGCTTGTTGGGGTTTTTAGGAGTTCTCCTGTTTTCTTTTTCTCTTAAATAATTTTTCCCATGTATGTTGCCAGGGCAACAAATTACTGGGTGTTTAAGAAAAACAAAAAGACGAGGGAGGGGTCCAACTGGCTACCCTCTTTCACCTGGGGGTTGGGTACATCCCGGGTGGGCTGGTGTTCTCGGCGTGGGGACGGAGGGATGCTGCCGTCGTTGTGGAGGGATTTCGTCAGCGCTGCGGGCTTCTGCTTTCAGCTGCCTTCCTTCTACCGTGAGTGGAGCTTGCTCACTGGAGCAGCTGTTGCACTGGGACCCTAACACCCCACCTTACTAAAAGAGGGACCTGTTCGCCATCTGCTTGGGTGCCTCAAGGAGAAACCCCGGGATTCCCAAGCCTGCCTTTCCCTGCCCCGCTGGAATCCGGGCTGTGGCCGCCCTGCCCCTGTCACTGCTTTGAGCCTTCGCTGCTCTGTAGCCCCGCACACCCTGCCTGCCCAGACCTCCCAGCGTTCCCGCTGCAGCTCCGGAGTTTGATACATCTCGTCTGCCACCCGGGATTTGTGCTCATCCCTGCCATTCCAGCCTGCTGTTCCCGAGGGTCCGGCCGGACACCGGGATCGGCTGCCCAGGGGTTTGCGAAGCCTTTGTCCCATCCCTTCCCGGGATCCCAGGCCGCCAGTGCCGCGTGCTCCCCGAGCTCGCTCCGGAGCGCCCCCTGCAGCCGCGGGGGAACCATCGCACCTGCCCTGCTCACCGGGAGCCGCCAGCGCCCCTGCCGGCTGCGAGCGGAACTGCACCCGAGGGGAAAGGGCCCGACAGCCGAGAAGGCTGGCACTGGGTTTGGGATTGTTTGCTGCTACTGACATAGCTACTGCTGTTTGTTTGACTGGTTATACACACACACACACACACACACACACACACACACACACATATATATATATATATATATATATATATATATATAATAGTAAAGAGCTGTAATTCCTATTCCTCATATCTTTTCCTGAAAGCCCCTTAATTTCAAATTATAATACTTTTGAGGGAAGGGGGTTGCATTTTTCATTTCAAGGGAGGCTCCTGCCTTCCATGGCAGACACCTGTCTTTCAAACCAAGACACTGCTGGAAACACCACAACAGTGAGGGGGTCTTGCGCTGCAGCTTCCCCTTCCAGCATCCTCTGGCTCTTGCAGCCACCACCACCTTGAATTTGGAAAAGTAGCCTTGGGCACCGCATCAGCAGCAGGGAGCGTGTGAAGTTGGCACACAGGGATGTCAATTTGCTGGTGACTCAGCGTCTTGATTTATCCCATTCATGCGATGCTCCTGAGGAAAAGGCTTATTAATCAGGCCTGTGTTTTCAATGCAGCTCCATGATTTAGGGTCCCCCATGACTAAACTTTTAGCAGGAGTGGAATTATTACATGCCTTGGTGGCTTCTGGAAAGAGCTGTCAGGGTGGGGAGATGTACCAAAGTGGCAGCAAGGGGTCTGTCGTCCAGGACCCCCAGAAGGACAAGCCCACCAGGGCTGAGCACAGGTCAGGGAGTGCTGTGAAATACTCATAGAAGGCTGGAGCACATTGTGCTTAGAGGAGGTGTCCCTCTGTCCAGCCCCCCACCATAGCACAAACCACTGACCTCCTCCCTGGCTGCCAGCGCATCCTCCCGGCTCTAATTTGAGGCTCACTGTTGATGCTGGCTCTGGCACAGTGGTGGTTTCTATGGCAACTCCAGAGGAAGATGCAGGGATGCTTCCAGCTGAGGTACCACCAGCCCAGGTATCCCAAGCTGCTCCTCCCAAATCATGGGCAAGCAGCCATGCAGCATATCAGGATGGACCCTGCAGTCACTGTGCCAGATAGGCACCAGAGGCAATGGAGCAGCAACATGACAATGTCTTCTGAATACTCTTTTATGAATGGTTTCCAACTTTTCCCATGCTGTGATGCCCCTGGGACATGGCATAGCCTGCCCTAGCAGTGTGTCTGATTCTACCACACTCTGTTGGGATTCAGTTTCCTGTCTCTACAGGCTTGCAGCCCACCCGAGGCTCACACTGGCTGTCTTCTCCAAAAGGTCAGACATCTGTACTTGATATTTACTTGGACTTGTGAAATCTTTCTAATGTACCAATGGAAGATCAAATCCCTCACCTGCTCTCTGCTTTGGGTGTGGAGCCAAGAGCAGCAAGGCTCAGGTGAGCCCATAGCACTGGGTAATTCAAGTGTCACCCCCCCTTGATCTCACAGTGCACCCCTAAATATCACCCACAGACACCACCAGTATGGAACTTACATTCCCTTCCTGGTTATTAGTAAGCAGGATTGCAGTGCTCCTGCCTACAGAAGCTGGACACAGTTGGACCCAGTTCTCCCACACACCAGCCACGGTCCATTCTTTGAGATGGGGCTGTGGTGCTGGATAGGGCCCAGGAACCCTGACATTAGACATCTCTTATTTCTTCGCAACACCCTGGCAGCCCTCACCATTCTCTGCCTCTCTCACACCCTTGCTTCCTCCACAAAAGCCCCTCTCCCTCTGCTGCCTTCACCCCCCACAGCCTCTTCACCCACCGGAGATCAAGCAGGAACAAGGCTGTGCCAAGGCAAGACAACCCCTGCTCAGCTCATCCTCTCCAAACAGGGGCTGGATCTCTGCATCACATTGCTCCACTCACTCTGGAGGTGGGAGAACAAGAGTTACCCCTGCTCCACAGTATGGAGTCACTGAACTCTGCCTTGGGAGGGATTTTCCTCACAGGCTGCGGCATGTGTCTGCCCTGGAGTAGGATAACCAGAGACAACACGACTCCAGTGGGATAAAATTCCACGTGTTTCATTTATTTGAGATGCTACGTCACCTCCCAGGCACTGAGCTACAGGGCACCTCTGTGCTACATGAGACATTGACTGGGTCTACGACGACACAGCACTCACTGCTACACACATGGCACGGACACGCCGTGGCACAGATGGGGCCAGACAGGGCAGTGAGGCCAGCGACAGTCCTGCCACCGCTGCTCCCTCCACACTGCTGGCGATGGCCATCCCACCAGGCAGGAATTTGCCCTGGGCTTCATTGCCACAGCCTGCAGGAGCTGGGAAGAGTTCCCAAAACTGCAGCTGCTCTGGTGCCTGGCATCATGGGACAGAGGCTTCCTGGAGCCAGGTCACCCTGGGTGAACACATGGGTGCTCACACACCCTGTCCCCGTCTTCAGGCACTTGGTGCTTGACCAGGGCTGGTCCCCGGGGTCCCACTCAGGGCACATCACGCAGGCACAGAGCCTCGACAGCGCCACTGGGACCCTGGGCCACACCGCCGATGACGAAGAGCAGGCTGGGTGCCGGGCAGCTGGAGCAGGAGCAGCGGCCAGTGGGCATGGGGGGCAGTGGCTCCCACTTTTTCAGCGAGAGGCTGAACCCTTCCACTGAGTCCAGTGGGCAGGACTGGTTCCCTGTGGAAGACAGAATGACATCAGCCCCCGTGCAGATCCCTCCCCCCGCCCCAGGCTCTGCCTTTCCCCCTCCACATCTCTTTGATGCCTCAACAGGAGCCCTGGGCTGCATGGGCTCTGAGATCCCAGAGGCAATTAGTGGGGACACAAGAGGATTAGCAGAGTCCCCACAGGGATGGATGCTGGCACTAGTGCCACACTGCTGGATCTACCTCCCCAACCACTCCTCACCCTCCCCCCTCCCCATGCCAGCATGCTGCAGGGATAGCAGAGGGCACCTCCAGCTGCAGCAGGACTCAGGAGCAATGCCACACTGCAGGGATGCAGCCAGCACCATTCCCCATTCCCCCAGTGATCTTGGGGGTCTGGCAACCCTCACTGCAGGGCTGGGGGTTCTGTGGCTGGCACCAGGATTCCCAGGCAGCCCTTCCTGCTGTATTCCCTCTGCTGAGTGACAGCGCTAACCTTTCCCCAGCTCTCTCGGGAGAGGGATGCAGCACTGCAGCCCTGCACAGTGGAGCTGAGCCACCATGGGCTGTGTGAGCCCAGCATGCTGCACATGAGCTGGGAAAAGCCTGGTTGGGGGGTGAAAGGGGCAAGGGGCACAATGGGACAGCCAGTGGGACAGGGCAGTAGGGTCCCCCCAGCACTTGTGAGGGCACATAGAGATGTTGCTGCAGACAGTGTTGCAGTAACCCCCTGGCTTTGCACAGCCAACCTCCCTACTGCCATGCAGATCACTTATGTGCCACAAAGAACGGGGATGGGAACATGGCCACGCGCCTACCCCCAGCATTACCGAGGCCACCCACGGCCACCACTCTTCCTCCCAGGCATCCAGCCACGAAGTCGGCTCTCTTCTCCTTCATACGGATGGTGCGGCTTGGCTTTCTCCACACACCTGGGTATGAGAGGGAGTGAGCCTTGCCCACTGGGGCTCCTCTCTACACACCAAGGCCAGGACACCCCCAGGTTAATCACTCCCTGGGACCAGGGAGCACAGGGCAGGATTCACCATGGATGCAAGGGGTTAATGTTCAGAGCACAGATGATCATGTCCCTCAGGCACAGACACCCCTCACCAACTCACAGAGTCATCCTGGACCCACAGGATGAGGGTCCCACCTCACCCTCCAGGGATATGGAGCTCACCCTGCGCAGGATCAAACATCTCCACGGTGTTGACGAAGTGGGGACGGGAATAGAAGTTGTGGGGCCCTGGCTGCTGCAGCCCGCCCAGGCTGAAGACAACCCCATCAACCATGGCACAGGCGGCGAAGGCGCGGCGGCTGGGCACACTGGGGTAGCGCGTCCAGCTCCTTGTCTCCAGGTCAAAGGCCTCGAAGGCGGTGACGGGCAGCTTGCCTTGCCGACCCCCTGTGCACAGAGGAGATGTGGCTGCCAGTGCCCTGAGCTGGCACTGTTGGTGTGCTCAGCAAGCAGGATGAGGCCCGCTGGCTGCAGCACTGGGGAGCATGGAGCCACCCTGGGGTGCACCAGGTCATTCTCTGGCCTGTGAACAGCAGAAGGAGAGGACAGAGGCACAGGGGATGCTTGGTTTGCCCCAGCAGCACCTACCCAGGACGAAGATCTTGTTGCCCTGCAGGAAGGCAGAGGCTCCGTAACACGGGGTGGGCATGGAGGGCAGGGGCTGCCAGTGGTCCTTTGCTGGCTCATAGACACGGACCAGTGCCTGCGGAGAGGTGTCTGCACCCATTCCCCCCAGCGCGTAGACAGCCCCATCTAGAAAAGAGGCAGCAGTGAGGCAGGGGGATCTGTTGGCAGCGCCAAAGGGCTGGGAGTCCTCCCATGCCCTCCAGGGCAGGCAGCATGGGCACTACTGAGCCCCACAGCCAGACACTGCTCCAGGGCAGCTAGGGGACAGTGAGTCCAGCCAGGCCTGAGCCTGGCAACGCCCTGACCTCACTGGCACCCTCTGGCCCCCCTCTCCACCCCATCCATCAGGCACAGAGAAGAGCACAAGGCCATTCTCTCTAATTATTCTCGGTAGTACCATCTCCCTGGAGACACCATGGCAACACAGCCATACTGCCAAATCCTGCTCTTGCTTCCAGGGCAGCCGGCCGGCACCCCTGCCTGCTCCCACCACTGTCCTGACATCTCCTCTGCCCTGCCCACCACGCTGCAGCCTGGTCCATGCCAGAGCATCCCCGTCCAGGGAGCAGACATGGGCACCACGTACAGGGACCAACCCTGGCTCCTGGCATGCTGCTTTGTGCCAAGACTCCAAGGATGCCCAGCAAACTTTGAGCAGGAGTCACAACACGTTCTATCCCTCACCTCTCTGCACAGCTGAGATGCCCATGGAGGGCTGAGCCAGTGCCGCCTTCTTCTCCCACTTGCCCTCATCCACGTGGTAGACCTCAAGGGAGGCGAGGGGACTCTGCGCCGCATCCACGCCGCCCACCACCAAGATCTGCTTGCCCAGGGCGAGGGCGGCTGCGCCAGCCCGCGGCGTGGGCAGTGGTGGGAGCGTGGTCCAGCGCTGGGCTGGCAGGTCGAGCACCTCGGCAGTTCCCAGGGCTCGCCCGCCGCCCCCGCAGCCGCCCAGCACGAAGAGCTGCCCGTCGCGGTGCGCGGCGCTGCAGTACACGCGCCGCGTGGGCATGGCGGGGAAAGTGGCCCACGCGAAGGCGCCCGCGCCCGCCGCCATGGGCCAGCTCAGCCGCCCCGGGGGTCCCCGGGCTCTGGCCCCGCCGTGCCGCCCATCCGGCCCGGCTCGGCACTGGTCCGGCCCACGGCCTCCTGCGGGGAGAGCATCCGAGTCAGCGCCCATGCACCCACCGCTCCCCCAGCCCCAGCTAGCCAGCTCCCCTCGGCGGTGCGACAGCTCCTGCTCTGCGGGGCTCCGCACTGCACCCCGGGGCTGCCTGCCCACCCCCTCCGGGCTCCCGATTGCGCCCCACGGCTCCCTGTCCGCCCCCTCCGGGCTCCCACTCTTTGGGGCTCTCTGTCCGCACCTGCCGGAGCTCCTGTTTCCCGAGGTTCCCGCACCCCGGGCTCCCACTGCCCAGTGCTGCTGGTACACAGCCCGCACTCACTGGGACTCTCGCGCGCCCGGGGCTCTCGACGCGCATCCCCCGGGTCCGTACCCGCCAGAGGCTTCCCGTTCACAATCCGGATCCCGCCAGGTTCCTGCTCTCGGCGCACCGTCCTCACTCCTGGCGCTGCCCGCACTCCCGCCCGCAGCCCGCACCCACAGGGCTCCCGCCCACAGCCCGCAGCCACCGGCGTTCCCCGGGCTCCCGCTGCAACGCCCGCAAGCCTGGCGCTCCCCGGACTCCCGCCCGCAACCCCGGACGGCCGCTCCGCCGTGCCCGGACTGCCCGCTCCGCTCCGCCCCGCCCCGCCGCAGGGAGCAGGACAGGGCCAGGGACCGGGACCGGGAGCGGGATAGGGCCAGGGACCGGGACCGGGACCGCGCTCACCTCTCCGCCCGTTCCGCCGCTCTCCCCGCCGCTCCGCGCCGCCGCCCGCCCCGGGCCCGCCCGCTGCCGGTGGGGGCGGCGCCGCGTCCGCCCCGGCCCCCCCCGCCCTGCCCCGCTCCCCTCCGCCCGGCCCTCCCGGTGCCACCGGCCCGCCGTGCCCTCGCCGCATTCACCACGCCGGGAAGGAGCCACCACAGGAAGAGGGGCTGAACAGACCCTGGCTCTTCGCTCCCTTGCTGCACGCTGCTGGTGCCAGAGTCACACAAGGCCGGGCTCAAGGAGTTGAGAACCCACCGTCCTACCCTGGAGAGAACCCCTGTCCTGTCACCACTGCAGGGACAGAACATGAGCTCAGCCCTACTCTGAGCACGACCTTGCTGGGGTCTCTCAGCAGCGTCAGGAAAGGTGCACATGGGTCTCAAACCCTCCACCAACACTTTTGTCCCCACTTGGCTGAGCCAGGCAAATGAACACGCTGGGAAAGGCGCTTCCCACCCACCAGCACAGGCAGAGCCAAGGGCAGGCAGGAAACTCACACAGAAATGAGCTAAAAAGATTTGCTTTAAAAACAGACATAAGTGACAAGGCATCCTCCAAGAACACCACACCACAAATGGCACCTGGGAATGCTGCTGATAACACTGCACTCATCCTGGCACCTGCTCTGCACCAGCCATCACTGAAGGAGCGGGAAGGGAGGTGTGAACACTGCGAGGCTGCCTGCATCACAGTATGGTGGAAGGGACCTGCCTGGTGACTGCAGGGGGACGGTGAGCCCCAGCCCTCACATAGAGGTGGGCACCATGGGCAACGCTGCCAAGGAATGGAAAACCATTTCCTCCAAGAATCCCATCACACAAGCTCCCAGGATGCTTGTGTTTGCTCATGGAGGCTCCTGATAGGATTCAACGCCCACATTGCACATTGGAGAGGTAACAGCTTGAAGCAGGAGCCTGCCTGGGACTTTGCCTGCATGCAGCAGGAAGCGAGAGGTGTTCCAGTCTGGAGCCACTCAGCCCCATGAGGTGGTATCACTGTCCATCCCACTGCTGGCTTGGGGTGTCCTTCTCCATGCAGGCCAGGTAGCGGTCGTAGTTCTCCTCACACGTCCTCACACAGTGCAGGAAATAGTCCTCATTGGCGATGGCCTCCAGCAGATTGGTTTGTACCAGGCAAATGTTGTACAGCTCCGAGGTGGGCACACTCCTGGGACTGCTGCTGCCCTGCTCTGAGAACACCTGCAGGGAGAGCAGAGCTTGGCAGCAACGCACACACCCCGTGGTGCGCTCTGCCCTCCTCTGAGCCAGGCACCTCCATGCTGGCTGTGTGTTGGGAGCAGAGGGCAGGGTGATCCTATCTCCACTCCAGCAGCAGAAGGTGAAGTTTCTTGAGATTTCCCCCTCTCCCAGAAAGTGCCTTTGACTTGGAACCAGCATGCCACACATGGGCCTGGTGCTCCCTTAAGGAGAAAGGACACACCATGTAGCTGGAAGAAAATGGCTCTGTGGAGCAGCTGACTACAGGCAAACCTCTGCCAACAGCTCTTCCTTTAGCTGCCAAAGCAGGGAACAGGGACTTCACCTTCTGATCTTCACCATGGCCTGCTTAAAGGCACCTGGCAATCTGTTTCACTCCCAGTGCTGCTCTGTCACCACCACTGACATGGGGACAGCTCTGCAGAGCTGGTGACGCAAGAGGAGGGGAGAATGGCATTCAACCTACTGATCCTGGCTGCAGGACAGCAAGGTCCCAGCAGTGAGGATGAGCCCTGCTGGGAAGATGCTTGACTGCTGCCCAGACTCCCACGTGGTCTGCTGCTACCATAACTGGATCCTACCTGTGTGACCCAGCATGGGAGCAGACCCAGGGCTGGATGCATGGCTGCCATGAGATTGGCAGAGCAGCCTGACTGACCAGCTGTGCAGGCTACCAATGCCAAAGGAGGAACTCCTTGATCAGACAAATAGCCTGAGGCTGAAATGCAGCAAGTAGAGCTGTGTGAGCCATGCTCCAGCTGCTGCAGATGTGCATGCAGCAGCCATTGCAGTAGCTCCCCTCAACCAGGCATGGCACAGACCAAACTCTATTCCTGACAGGTCTGTCCAAGCAATGACAATTCCTGCCACCAGCTACAAATCCATACGCTGAGAGAGCTTGTATGGAAGGGAATATCCAACGAGCATCCCATCCCTTGCCATTCCTGGGCTGCCTGGCAAACACTGCAGACAATTCACTGACTGCCGCATTATTCCCCCCTGCACTGTCTCCATATGGATGGAAACAGGCAGGGGCTGAGACTCGCCCATGGACCTGCAGCTCTTGTTTGAGCATTGACAGCTGTCCAATGGCCAGGCAGTTCTGTCTGCATAAACATTCTGTTTCCCAAGCGTGCTCCCCACAAACACTGCCCTTTCATTCAGATGGGTGACAGGGCTGGCAGCCTGGATATCACCGCTGCTGCCTCCAGGCATGGGGCTGACTCGGTGGGGAGCAGAGGCAGCCACCACCTGCTGCGCATTGCTGATGGCTGATCTCACCCTCCCTGTGCATCACTGCCATCGACACTGGTGGCACAGGATGCAGTGATGCCAGGGCTATGCCTTGATCCCCCCTTTACAGCCTCATGCAAAGGGGACAAAATATGTCTGACCTCACCAGGGACACCCCTAGGGCAGGCTGCTGGTGCCAGAGGGGCCTTCAAACACCTACCTGGGGGTGAACAATGGTATCTGCATCGTCCAGCCGGATGTTGTCATCAATGAAGATGTGGTGAACGTCAGGATCGTGGGGGTCTATCCACAGGGGCTTCCCACCCTGGGAAGAGAACTGATTTCTGGCCCACCTGAAACAGTAATTGGGAGAAGGAACAGTCAGGGGAGGGAGAGAGTGACAGCTCCCAGGTAATGGCAGACTGTACTGCAGGCCCAGGGCACCGTCTGAGCCAGAGAAGCAGGACAGAGAACGTCCTGTCCTGCTGCCCACGGCCTCCTGGGAAAGATGCGTTTTGCATCAAGGTAACAAATCAGGGAATCTTTGGAGAAAAGCAGGATGCACACTAGGGAATGGGGACCTCAGGAACGGTGTGAGAGTCCCGTTAGGCAGCCCACAGGCAAAATGGGGAGTGTCTAAGTGATAAGGACCCCAACAACATAAAGACTTCAAAACTAGGAGCTATCCCAGAAACTAAGAGAATCACAGGAAAGAAGATCATGCCCAATTCACTTCCTTAATGCCCTGTTTCTCACCAATCAAAGTGGTCTTGGAAGCCTCCAATTCCCTCAAAGGAGCTGAAGTAGCTGTAAAGCTTTTTTCTGTCTTCCCGGGTGGCCAGACGCTCTGCTCCCCGTGTTAGCACCACCTCTCGCTTGCTGCAGCGTATCTGGCCAGGGGTGAGGTCCACAGGGAGCTGCAGGACCACAGAAAATGGGGAAGGACAGGTTTCCAAAGCAGACAGGTTTCATGCACTGGCAGAGACACCGAGCAGCAGGGTGGAGACTCCCCACCACCACAGTGCGGAAGGATAGTGCTGGGGAGATGGCAGGAGGAGGCATGGAATGCATCCAACCAAAAATCATCCCCTTCCCAGGGATGGGAAGGAAGGACCTCCCCAGGGATGGAAAGGAACAACCTCCTAGCTGCACATTGACCCCATTTCAATCTTTGCTACACGAAAACACTCCAAGAAATAACTGAAGCATCTTCTAAAGCTCATTCCCAGCACTCCTGCCCAGTGTGCTGCCAGTGGCAGGAGAGTGCAGCTGCGATCCCCTCTGGGCCAGGAAGGCCTGCTCTGCTGCAGCCTCGGGAGAAGGCATGCTCTGCCCAACCCAGGATATCCCAAGAGGAGACCATTCCACATAGGATCTGCACACATATGCTCCCCCACAGCTAACAGCTTCATCCAGAGAACCCGGTGCTTTTAAAAGCAGTTTGGCCAAGCAGCTGGAGAAGAGTCTGACGGAGGGGGGCTCCGTGGAACCACCCGGCTGCCCTTCCCCATCACGACGGACCCTCAGGGCGCCACTCACCGACACGTCCCGCAGGGCGGGGAACTGGGGGTGCTGCCCGTCCAGAGCGCTGCTGACGGCCTGCAGGGCGCGGGGCAGGTCGGTGCCGAAGGTCCTGAAGACAACGGCGAAGGCCCTGCCATCCCGGTGCAGCGTGTCCAGGAGGCGGAAGAAGGCGGGCAGGATCAGGTGGTAGCGTTTGCCGGGCTCCCCTGGCACCGACAAGACGTCCTGCGGCCGGCCTGGCCACTCCAGCAGTCGCAGGTGGCGGGCGTGGAGGTCGCGGAAGCGCCGGCCCGGGCCAGCCTCGGTGAAGGCGGGGTCCCGGCCGTGGCGGCTGTAGTAGCTGAGGGCGCCGGGGCACGGGGGGCGCAGGGACGGGCGGTCGCTCACCCACTCCCACTCGCCTGGAAGAGAGGAACGTGCTCAGCCCCCGCCACCGTCACACCGGGTCCCCCGTGCCCCCGGCCCCGGCGCTCACCGGCGGCCCCGGCGCGGCCCCAGGTGACGGTGCTGAGAAAGGTGTTGAGCGCCGCCCGCGGGGCTTGCCCCGTCACCGTGTCGGCCACCACCACCGTGTTGTTGAGGTCCACGTGCAGAACCAGGCGCCGTCGCCGCCCGGCCCCGCCGCTCATCGCCCCGACACCGACACCGACCCCGTTACCTGGTGACGGCGCCTCTTCCGCCCGCGCCGCTTCCGCCGGCGGCGCCCCCTGCCGGCCCGGGGACGGCCCGCGCCGCCGTTGCCGCGGACGCTGCGGGGGCGTGGCCGGTTCGGTACGCGGGGGGTGTGACCGACTACGCGCCGCGGCTGTGGGCGTGACCGCCGACCGCGGAAAGGGACCGGAAGCGGAAGCGGGCGGCGCTTCCGGCGCCCCGCGGGCGGCCATGTTGGAGCGGCGGGTGCGGCGCAGCGGCGGGCGCGGGTCTGGCGGCGGCCGGTAGGTTGGGGCCGGCGGGCCCGGGCCCCGCGCCGGCTCCCGGGCGAGGGCGCTGCCGAGCCGCCCGCTGGGGCGGGCTCCGGGCGCTGGAGGCGGAGTCGCGGCGCTGAGGGCCCCGCCCCGGCCCCCGCCCCCCCGGTCCCGGGAGCCGGCGCGGACCGAGCGCGGGGGCCGCACCCCCTGTCTGCACCAATCACCTCCCGTAGCCCTGCAGGGAGGGGCCGGCCCTGGCGGCCTGCCCACCCCGGGGTCCCTCCGGCTGGCGGGCCGAGCCTTGGGGAGGGTGCAGCGGGAGCGAGGGACGGGCGCTTGGGAAGAGGCATCGCCTGTGCCGAGGGGCGGGCCAAAAGGAGAGGCAGAGCGGGGACCTGGCGGCCCCGTCGAGCCCTCGTTGGGACTGCGCACCGGCCTCCAGCTCTATAGGCTGCCCCAGCCCCGCGTCTCGGCCCTGCCGACAGCCGCTTTTCCCTGCGGTGCACCCGGAGAGCCCTTTCCATGCTCGGACAGCCAGGCCTCTAAACCCGTGCCAGCATCGGTGCTCTCCTTGCACCGTGCGGGTAGTGCTGTGTTCCCGTAGCCCCCCGGCCCCCCGGTAGTGTGTCACGTGGAGGAACCTGCTGTCGGGAGGACAGACTGTCCAGGGGTGCGTCTGCTCGTGGCTGGCTTTCCTCCAGTACAGCTGGCAGTACACCAAACAGGACCAAGCAGACAGATGTTGGGGAGTCCTGTTCCCATGAAATGTCACAGCCAGAACACCCCTTCAGATGTCCCAGCTGCTCCTGGGCTTGCTGCAGCCTGAAGATGATCCATTTTGCAGCCTGTTGAGCACATGTTGTTACTTGTGCTTCTTCGTTAGTCTCTGCCTCACTACCAGACCAAAATTAACATTACACCCTCTTTGGCTTTTCTGTGCCTGGCACTGCTTGGTCCCTTTGGAGGTGGTGACTCTCACTGCTGGCTGGTGACGCTGGCGGGGGCTCTGTGGGATCACTTCCCTGCCTGCCTCCCCTGCTTCGTGGGAGGTCCCCCGCCTGCTGTTGAGCAACTGCATTATCCTCCTCCAAATCCCTCTCCGGCCATGACGTCTGCAGAGCACTTGACTGAGATTAGTCTGTCATGTGGAGGTTCTTACTCCCCCACTGACCTGTGCTTTCCCTTCTGTGGCTGCTCTTGGCTTGTGTCTCTTCCCTGCTTGTGCAGCTGGCGGCAGCACGGGCTCTGCTCCAGTGCTGTGGTGAGACCAGAGTTCTGGGGCGAATGTGAGACACGAGTAGTTTCTTGCTCTGTCTGCTCAGGCGCTAACTTCTCCATCACAGCATTCTTGCCTGTGCACTACCCTCTCCAAAAGTGTCTCTTGACACTTCCTGCATTTCCTTGATTAGGGTTTTTAACTGAATCTTCATTATTATTTTGAGAGGTATCAATGAAGCTAAAGATTTTATGCCTTGTAGGTCTAGCACACAGCTGTGGAGCTGTGAGGCTACCAGGATCAGAGTTCTCCCGGGTGCATCCTAAAGTCCTTCCTGGACTGCCCTTCAGTGCCTATTTTTTACTGAAAGCAATAACTGATGCTTTTATGCCGGGCAGGCAGCTGTGCAGTGCCCTGAGTGTGATCCCAGTGTTGTCCCTCAGGCCTTTGTGCACTTGGCCCTGGTGATGTGTGTTTCCTTCATACTGCCCTGCTTGAATTTCCTGCTTCCTCCTCACTTGGCAGCAAGTGTCCTTGGATCAACACCAGTTTGCTGTGACAGCAAGTTGTGGACCGTTGTTCAAACAAGGGAACAGCAAGGCGCAGCGCTGCCTTGCCACAGCATTCGGCATCAATGAAGCACAACTGGAACAGCCTCCAGCCCTGTTGCCAGGTCTCCGGGAGGAAGCTGCAGCTTTGGCAGGGACTCAGAATCAATTTTAGAGTAGCATCAGTTAAGAAGCTGAGAAATTGAAGGTGATGCTGGGATGAAGTGCTCAGGCACTTCTTAGTGTTGAGATGGCTCGATAGTCCTGCTCATGGTGTGTGCACAGGGAGAGAGTTCAATGAGGGTTCAGTTTTTCCCAGGGAAAATGGGATCTGGTTACCCAAAGCTGGGGCGGGTCAAACTCAAACTGGAAACAAGATGCAGATTTTGCTGAGTTAATCATTGGAGTCCTTCATCTTGGGGTAGATTGGATGGGATTTCCTGAAATCTTTGTTTAGGTTGGAGGATATTTCTGTGAGAGATGTTTTACTTTTATTTCAGAGATAAATGAGTGACAGGATTTTCTTGATGATGCTTCTGTCTTGGGTTGAGCCCAGAATCTGAGCCAGTGTTTGCAACCAGCCACACCTGGGCTTAATGATTTCAGGTCCCGTCTTCGAAACTTGGGATAATTTCAGTTGCTGTGAGCTAACTGTCTTCTTTCTCCTTTTGAGGTGTCAAGGGTTGTTTTTCCAGTAATTTGGACCTTTTTGAAGCACCTGCTTGCCTAATGCCATGAATATTGCAGTGAACAATGAGGAAGAAAAAGCTGTCCATTCCTGGTCAAGAATTTCCTCTGCAGGACATAAAGTGCTGGAGGAAGCCCTCCGAGTCTTCAACCCAATGTCCAAGGACCTATCGGACACAGAGACCCAGCTGGTGGCCTTCATCCAAGGCCTGAAGGAGGAGGGCTACCAGCCCACGATTCTGAGGAGTAAGGATGTGTACGGGTATAGCTCGTGCACAGCGGTCACACCCAGTCAGACGGAAGGAAACACACGGCGCAACTGCGCCAGCACCACTGAGTCCACTCAGAGTCCAGCCAGGAACTCAGTGGCAAAAGTGGCTCCTTCGCCCACCAGCATTCCAGTGAGCTCTTTGAAAGTCTCTGGTCAGCCAGTCTCCAAAGGGGATTCCACAAATCTCCTCTTGAGGTCCTTGAAGCAGACAGGATCTGGCACATCCAAGGCAGCAGCGGTGGGCTTCCCTACAAGCATGTATCCTGACGTGTATCCAGCCATGAGACTGTCGGTGGTTCTGGAAGCCCTGGTACCACTGAAAACCGCAACGTCCTGTTTGGAGTCCAAGTACACACAAGGGCGTCTTGGGATCTCACCCTCCGACCTTAAACTCCTCAAGACTTCAAGTCCACCGAGGCAGTTTTCTTCAGGCAAGAGCACTAAAATACCTGAAGGAAAGGGGTACAAGTACTTGGTCAAGAAAGCACCAGATTCTGCCACCCGCGCTTTGAACCTTCTGAAGGGACCAAAGGGTGGAGTGCTGCAGGAGAGCAATGCCTGCAAAGCCTCAGGAGTTCTCAACGGGAGAGTCACAGGCAGCTCATCCCAGGGCTGCACCACAGCGCCACAGCCCAAGACCTTGAAAATCAAAAATAAGGAAGCTTTGGTGGGAAAAACAGAGTGGAAGGACAGCAGCACTTACCGGGAGAGTACTGGGCAGAAGAAGAGAAGAGCTACAGAGGCAAGAGAAGCACCACAGAGGAAAAAAGCAAATACCATTCCTGTCCAAAAGAAAACTCGACAGGCTCAGAGCACTTTGAACCTGCTGAAATTCCGGACCATCAAGGTGGGCAACTCTTCCTCTGATGATGAAGTGAGGAGGAGAGCACAGAAGATTCTTAGGGTCAACCTGTCCCCTGTGATCCGAATTCAGCCCTTGTCCCATTCTCATAGTGTGCCCTGAGTTTCTTCACTTTGTCACTTTTTTTTGTAAGTAAGTAAATACAAGCCTGGCACCAGAGCGCAGAGAGGTTTAGGAATGACTCTGTGTCTCTGGTGCCAATATGCCGACTAACCTGCAGACAGAGCAGCCCACTCTTGTGCTGTTCCTGCCTGTCTGCCACTGCTGTGCAGAACTGGCTGCAGAAATCCAAACCCCTGTGTGGGAGCACGGGACGGTGACTCTGGCCAGCATCGAGCTGAGCAGGCTGGAGGGCTCACTTCCCACCAGGCTCCCTGAACGTGGCAGGCTGTGCTCTTGTGCAGGGGAGAACACAAGACTTTCTCATGACATTGATGCACTGTGATACTGCTCTTTTTCAAGCTGTACATTTACTGGTTTTATTTTGATCAAATTTTATAACTTTATTATCTATATATCTATATATCCATATATGTTCATATGACCCAGGAGCTGTGGGAAGATGCACTTCCTTCATCCCTCTGGGATTGGGTTTGATAGCTTTTGTTCCTCCTTCCCTTCAGCTAGTCATTTGTTGAAAGGTGCCGGGGTTCCTTTGTGGTTCAGTGTTGTGACAGTCTGTCCTGGGTTCCCTTGAGCAGCTCGGAGGCAGCAGTGTTGTAGCCACTTGTTTGTCTCCAGAATGCCAAACAATTTGGAGCATTACCAGCTGGTAGTTTTAATCCTATTTTCGGTATTACCTCTGCATAACGGTGGGGGCGTGTCACAGGGCTGCAAGTCTGTCTGACGTCTCTAGGTGCCTCCTCCCTTTGTGGGTAGCAGAAGTTCTGAACTCATGGTAAGGATTTGCCTCTGAAGAGGATTCCTCCTCAGCGCCCAGCATTACTCTGCTCTCCTATACACCAGGTGCAGCTATGGATTATGAACTGTGACTGTTAGAGCCAAAGGGCTGGAATTGTTAGCAGGAATTGTGTAGTGTCCTGCCCACCACATAACTACTTTGCTGTTGCTGGGTGTTCCAGGAGCAGATTCCAGGTGCTGGTAGAGAAGACTGTTGGTTTTGGCTGGAGTTAAACCACGACAGAGACACAGGCTGTGTTTGAATGTATTAGCTACATCCTGCCAGTCCCAAAGCTCAGTGGGATATTTGAGCCTGAGTTAAAGCAGGAAAGCGAAAAATTTGGGAGGACATATACCAGCACTTAAACACAGAGAGTCGCTTTCTGTGGTTTGTGGGGATGATGCAGTAGGAGGGGAGATGGGCACCATGTTGTGGTGGTTGGCAGCCTTGCTGTGCCATCAGAGATGTTGTGAGAAGGTGTGTGGCAGGTGTGAGAGCTCTGTGTGGAAGGAGTGCAGGCTCTGCCCGTCCCCAGGAGGCACTGCAGAACCACTGCAGACGGCTGCTGTCACCTCCCTGCACCGGGGGCACGCTGTCGGATGGGAAAACGGGTCTGCGCTCCACAGGGAGGGATCTACTAATCCCAGGAGAAACACCTCATTTAATCAGCTAATGCTGCTGCTGTCACCTGTAAGGGACAACCTGGTGTCCTGGGGAAAGGAAGAGGCATTGGGCTGGGCATGGGCCTGGCTCCATGCACCACTGTGTGCTCAGATCTCTGCAGCAGTAGTATAATCCACTCATTCTCTCACCAGCTCAAAATACCAGTTGTCTGACCTAGTAATCTCTGTGGACATTGGCTGAAGGGATGAGCTCCCCAGGGAAGTCCCAGCTCCTTATATTTAAGCCCTGCCCCCCAAGCACCTGGTTGGATTTTAGTGGTTTGTAAAAGGGGTCAGTGTCTGATCCCTAGTGCAGAAAGGAAGACTGTGGTATGGAGAGAAGAGAGGATGTTCATGATGGGGTGAGAGGGCACAGAAGCTGAGCATTCTGAGGTACATCTAGTTCTCCTCTCACCCACATAGAGCAGCGTGGAGGTTCTCCTTCACTGAGCAACCTGGTCTAGTGGAAGGTGTCCCTGCCCATGGCAGGGTGGTTGAAACAAGATGATCTTTAAGATCCCTTCCAATCCAAACCATTTTGTGATTTTATGATTCAGGGGATGATTGCAAGCCCTGAACCCCACACTTGGGTTCTGAGTTGCTGTCAGAGATCATAACTTGCAGTGTTTGAGACTGACCTGTGAATGCCGCTGCTTGGCTGCAGAGGGCAAGGAAATATTTTCTTCTGCTTCTGTGTTTTAAAATGCCCTGGCAGAGAGTTCCCTGTCCTGACCTGGTGCTGGATGAACAGGGGCTCTCCATCACTGTCAACTGGCCAAAAATTGCTTTGTTCCTTTTGTTCCCACTCCTTCAGACCTTTCTCATTCCCACGCTCTCAAATGCCAGGTCTTGAAGTCCTGCACTGGTGTTTCTCTTTTGGGCTGTTTTCCCGAGGAGGGCTCTGAACTCCTGCCTGTGGTATTGCTGTCAGGCTGCTCAGCAGCTTCCCCTGTTCCCAGACCCTTATAAGGGCACTGAGAGCTGTCTTTGGAGCCTCCTCATGCAGCGCAGACGTCCCAGCTGAGCACTTGGCCTCCACTGGGAAAAACAACGTGCATCAACAAAGCTGAATTCAGGTCGAGGTCACTTTTCCTCCAGCCTGAGCGGGAAGCTGAGCACCTGAGGCCAACTTACCAGGCCACATCCCTCTTCATCGCTGTGTCTCTTCCCCCAGCTGCACTGCTGCCTGCCTCCCCACTCTTTTCCGTCGCCTCTTGTCTTTCACAGCTTGGGTCTTTGCCAGTTAAGGACTTGGCTTGTACTGTTGCTTAACACATCCAGCACAGCATCCAGCCTTAGTGCTGCCATGCCTTTCCCTGCACTGAGCTGAGTTCTGTGCAGACTTGGTAATGACAGTTTGCCCTATGTCCTCAGACCACCAGCAAAAGGTTTCTGCTCCACAGGGAGAGACAAGCTTTGGAAATGCCTCTGTGTCACCGAGACTCCTGCCAGGGAAGTGAGCACTCCATAGCTGTGTGCTTAGAGACTTGCCCATCACTAGTCCGGTCTGTCAACTCTCCTGTGCATCTCTTAACAGGCCACAGGGCCCTGGGCGACAGGGCAGCACTGGACCTCCATTCTCTGCCCTCCTGTTGTCTCTTCTTCCTCTTGCAGGTGCTTTGGGAACTTGACTGAAGGGGTTGCAGGTTGTTATAGAGGGGCTCTACAGCCCCTGTGCCAATGCCAGCAACTGCTTCCCGTCGGTCAGTGCTGGCAGAGGGAGTGCCTCAGTCTGGTGCGGGTTGGCTCCACCGTCCTTCAACTCATGGCCAGGTGTGGATTCTCCTGGTGTCCTGGGCATGTCACACTGATGTGCACAAGGCTACAGAGGGGCTCTGCGTGGACGCTGCTCTGCTGTTTAGGGAAGATGAAGGGTTTATCAAACCAGAGCTACCTGAAACCTCATCTAACCAGAGATCTCCCCCACAGGTCCCTTCCATCCTGTGTTACTCTGTGGCAGCAGAGTAACACTTACCTTCCAGGGATCTCTGCAACAGTAACTGGCAGGGCCCATAGAAATGCATTGCCCAAAGCGCTGTGGTCTCTGCTGAGCATGTGGTATGCACCTTGTTCAGACCTGTTTCTGTATTAGTCACTTTGAATTCATCCAAGTGCCTAACCTTGCCTGTGGTGTTCTGGGCGCTGTGACAGCCGAGAGCTTTGCGGACTCTCTTAGGAATGCTTTTAATGCATGGATTTGTGCCACTGTCACTTCTAGAAACGATTCGGCTAGCGGTCAAAGGGCTGTTCTTCCAACTGATTTTTTGGAAATCATTTCTCCTTTTATTCAGCTGCCAAGAAGCAGTTTATGCTTCCCCTCCACCAGATAAGGTCCTTGAGCTTCCTGCATGCTTCAGATGTCCGTCAGCAAGGCCCATGGGGAGAGTAGCTTGTCCGGCAGGCAGCTGAAGGGGAAGCTGACATCAGATACCAGTTGAAATCACAATGTTAATTGGTAGAAATGTTTTGAAGCTCATGTCCACTGTGAGCAGATTTCACCATCTGCCACTGCTTACAATTGTAGAAGTTTCTCCTCAGCCTCTTCCCTGCAAGCCATATAGTGTGTTGCTGCTGCTGCTGCTGCTTCTAAACTGTTTGCATCCCCCCTGAGCCAGCTGCTCTAGCAATCCTTGTACAGAATTTCTTAAGCACTTTTTTGCAAAATAAGAAAGGATTATTTTGTTACTCCTGCTTGGCAGCCCACAAATGCTATATCAGTGTGTGGAGGAGGTGTGCTCCCTGGAGTGCTCACCCCGCCGGACAGCTCTCAGACCAGTTCATACTAAGAGGGCTGGGGTTAGTGGGCTGAGAACCCCCCCCCCCATTGCCTGGTGCTTCCTTGCATAGAGTTCAGCCAGTTTCCAGCTAAGAACATGGCAGGGAAATTGGGAGCAGAATGGCACAGGTGATGATGCTGTGCAGGTAGCTCCATGGTCCTGCTCCACAGCTGCCCTTGTTCTGTGGCCTGTCCTCCAGGCCCTCCTTGTACACCAGCAGCACTTCACCCTGGCTCCAGCTGTGGCAGGAGGGGCTGGAAGGCTTTGGGTTTTGGAATTGAGCACAGAGTTTCTGCCCTTTTAATTGTGACTTTTTCTGTGTTCATGGCCAGAACTTGCCAGCAGTCATCCCAACTCTTCCCCTTCAGATCCAAGTCCCCTGCCCTGTCTAGGAGCTGGGCCTTTGGCCAAGGCTCAAGGGATCCCTGGATACGGAGAGCGGGTTTGTCTCTGAGCTCCAGCTGGGCAGTGTAACTTGGGCTGGGCAGCTTCCCAGGCAGGAAGGCAGGTTTTGGTGGGAGGATCCTCTTTTGGCTGTGGTTGGCAGGGTCGGTGCTGAGCTGTGGAGCGCCGGCTGCTCATTCAGGCAGGTTGGTTTATGTGGAAGAAACAGTTTCTTTTTCAGTCTTCAAAATGGCACTGGCCTGTTTGCTCCTGTGCTCAGATGGGGATGGCCTTCCAGGAGCTGAGGTGGCCCACTATTACAGCTGGTGAGGGGTCAGTAGCTCTGACCAAGGAAGAGGTGACTGGTCCGGAGAGATGGTTCCAAAAGGAATCGCCTTCCTGAGGCCCGGTGTCTTCCCTCAGCTGCTGGCTAGGAGGGCCTGTGCAGAGGCTGTCAGCTCTTTAGTGATTTCAGCTCTGCTCTGCAAGGCAGCCTCCAGCCAGACCAGGGAGAGAGATGAGAGGCTCGTGTAGCTGTTCCACACGGGATAGCTTTATTGGTCCGTACTCCGGCAAAGAGGAGCTAGGGAGGAGCAACTCCACCTCTCACAGGGGCAGGGGGCTAGCTTTATAGGGATACAGGGGTGGGTGTCAGAAGGTGAAGGCCAATGGGTTACAAAGAGTCTGCATAGGGTCTCCCAGAGGATTCTGGGTCTGCCTTCTTCTCGCCATAACTGAAGAGTAGCTGCCTTTCAGGGGGGGTCCTGCTGGGAGATTGCTCAATCGCCTTATCTCAGCAGATGTCCCTCCAGGGCAGTGGCTGGGCATACCCTACAGCCCACAGAGAGGACAGCAGTTCTGGGATATCTGGCACCTTCCTGACAGTGCTGCAGCCCTCAGCTTTGCCACCTGGGTGGGCTGGCACCACCTGTGGAGAATGGAGCACAGCAGGTTGCTCCTGAGCCCTCACGTTCGGGACTCTGCTAGAGAGCACCATGCTAGGGTTTCCCTCTCCTCACAACCTGTTCTGCCTGGAGCTGGGTGCTGTTTGGAAGGTGCCAGGTGCCTCGGAGGAATCTTGTCCCATAACACATGAGAGGCCAGCCCTTGTCACAAGGGCATCCCTGAGTGTCAAATGAAGTTTGTCTGTAGGTGTGACATTGCTGGAACTCGCAGGTTGGCCAGCAGCTGCCTCCAAAGCCATGGTGCTGAGGCCAGACCCCTCCCTTTGCTTAGAAACACCAAGGAAGTTGGTGAAAAAGCAAGAAGCTGGGAGTAGGGAAAGCTAAAGATGCCAGCAGCACCTGGACAGCCAGCAGCCTGCAGCTTCTGTGTCTGCTGCGGGAGACGTGCAAACAGAGGAGCCAAGGCTGTGGCGTTCTGCAGCACTGCCTTCCCTCCATCCTTGCCTGGCCACAGAGCTTCCCCTGTCCTGCCTGGCAGCACTACACGGGCACTAGTGCTGCAGGTGAGGGGGAGTCCTTTTGGAGCAGGCACCCCCCCAACCCTTGGTTTTCATCCCTCATTGGTCTCACAATCTGGCCCTACTCGCACGGCCTCCGAAATACCTTCCCCATGGAGTCCCTTAAAGGCCTTATTATCGTCTCGGACTCTCTCCTTATTGTCTTAATTAGTCCTTTCCATTCCTATGTTCCTGTGGCTACAGGCAGCCCCTCTGAGTCTCTGGTGATTCCCACAGACGTATGCACATGGTGCTGTTTTAAAAGAGAAAGTGCTGCAAAGCTACCCCCAGAAATGCCTCCCCTCCTGCCCTTGCTCCGCCACACTGCCCAGGCCTGGGTTGGGACAAAACGAGTACCAGTGTTTGTTCATGGCGGGGAAGGCACCGTGTGATGCCCTCCCCCTACTCTCTGCCAACCAGCGCCTCCATGAGAGCAGTTTCCATGCCACAGCATGACCGACTACTCCGGCTGGGACTGGCGCCACAGGCTCTGCTGTGGCCTTTCCTTGGGTTTGGGCATCGCAAGCAATGGCTGGGGAGCAGCAACTGCAGCCCACGGGAGGGCACGTAACAAACTTTGTATGATGATTTTACAAATGACCATCTTGTTCTTGAGTGAACTTTTTACCGTTTCATTTGTTTGTGTAGAATGTTTCTGAAGTTCTAATAATGTGTAATGTTAATATGAAGCTGGGCTGTTCCACATTCAGTGTTGTATATTTTGGAATGGCATTGCTTAGTGAAAAGACAGTGCTAGTATTATTCCACTCTTTGGAGGGAATGGGACAAAAACCAGACTGTCTTTTTTCTTAAATGAAGTGAACTTTTTGTTATGAAGTCCTAGCAGGTGTCCAGCCCTTCAATAAAATGGTGCTCAGAACCACCCAATGTGTCCAGCTTTTCTTTGGGCTATGAAAGACTGCTCCTCCCTGGGCTTCTGCTCCCAGCCCTGTGTCAGCTCCATGGAATGGTGTCTCCCGTGTGCCCAGCAGCTGCATGCTGCATGGGGCACGCTCAGCTGCAGACCACACCCCCAGCTCTTCTCCCCAGTTCTCCCAGGGAAGTTTGGCATTGCGCAAACTCCGTTGAGGATTGCCTGGTTTGGGGTGGGAAATACCCCGGATGTGTGTCACTGGTGCCGATTTACTGGGGTAAATCCGCTTTCCTGGTTAGTTCCTAGAAAGATGCAGGGTGGCACTGTGCTGGCAGGTGCTCTGCCAGCCCCAGCCTGGCTGCCCACCCTCCAGCTTCTCTCTGAATCTGCCCGCTCTGCAGCCGGGACCCTCTTGCCGGCTAATTCAACAGAAGCACCATTGTTCCCCGGTTTGCGATCTGGATCCGGTTTGTGCTGCAGGGCTGTCAGTGCACTGACCCAGCACTAATGGTGGTGGGACCGTGGCCCTGGGCAGACAGCAGCTCCGGTGCCGTGCTGGAGCTCATTCCTCGAGAAGGGAAGTGGTTAAGCAATTCTCTGCTCACTAAGGATGTTCGGGGAAGTGTTGGCTGCCTGCTGCGCGCACGGAAGTCGGTCCAAGCAGGGCTGGCCAGGCGTGAGAGGCTGCCCCTGCAGCTCAGGGGCTCTGCCGAGGATGGGTGGGGGGGCCTCTGCGCTGCTGCAAGAGTGCCCTGATCGCTGCTGAAAGGTGCTGGGGGAGCCAGGCTGTGGGTGCCCGAGGGAGCGGGGGATGCTCGGCAGCGTTGAAACGCTGGTGATGGAGGGCACAGCTGCTGGCAGATCTCCGGCCAGTGGAGCTGCCCCCGGACAGGCCATCTCCCCGGCAGACCCGGGCCACCCCCACGCGTTCAGCTCTGGGCCAGACGAGGGGATTGCAGCTTGGCATGGGAAGTCAAAGCGGCCTTCAGGGAGGTGCCTGGACATGGGCTGGGATACCTCTCTCGCCCCTCACATCCCGCTGAGGGTCCCTCCCTTCCACTTTTACTTCGCTTTTCAAGGCCAGGGATCCTGTTACAGTTGCCTTTATCAGTCCTCTTTGGATCTCCTCAGAGCAGATAAAGTTTGCTTGGCAAGATCCCTTGACACAGACGCGCTGGCCAGCTCTAATGGCTTTTTGTCAGCTCATCTCCTGACAGCTCTCCCAGCTCAGAAGGTGGTGGTCGTGCTTGACCACCAGCCTCCACTGCTGGGCACAGCCTGGCCCCTCCTCCAGGCTTCCAAGTGCCTTTCGTGACTACGGGGAGCTGGTAGGGCACTGCCTACAGCATCTCTTGTCCTGCTGAGGTGCCTGGCTGGCTCAGGGTGTCCCTGGGGGCGTGGGTTTTGGCATCCCTATGGCCGAGAGCCGCTTCTTTGTCTGCCCATGACCTTGCTTGGCGGCGGGTGGCCAGAGCGTGGCCTTGGCATGGAGAGTACACGGCTCCTCTTCCTTCCTTCGGCCTCGGCTAATAAAAGGCACTATCCATGCGTGACAGTGAAGTCTCTGTGGAACCCGGCCCTTGTGCACAGCCATGCTCCCCGCAGGGCTCCGGGGCTGCCGGCTCAGCACCCAGCTCAGCCAGTCCAAAGGATCCCAGGCAGCACCGACCAGCACAGGGTGAGTGGGGCATGGCAGAGCCCACCGTGCCAGCACTGGGCGTGAACAGGATCCATCTGGTATGAGTGCCGGGGGAATGCAGTGCAGGGCTCCCGGTACCGCTGCTGGAGATGTGCCCTGAAGAGGCACAGATGGGCCCGTGCAGTGCAGGGCGAGTCCCAGCCAGGCTGCCTGTCTCAGCAGCCCCACGTGCTGCACAACCGGGCACAGCAGCCCTGTGGGAATGCTGTGCCTTCTCCCGGCCAGCCTAGGCACAGGACACTGCTGTGTCACACGTGGGCCACCGCTAGCGTGTACCTTCCTCTGCCTCACCTTGGCTAAAGCTCGGTGCGGGCAGGTCCCTCCCCTTGCCTGGCACGGCTGCCGGAGGAGGAGACAGGCACCGGCCGTCCTCCTCCAGGAACAGCAGCTGAGCCCAGCCCGAGCCCAGCCCGAGCCCAGCGGGCCTCCGACTCCGCAGCCCACCCGGGCCACCAGCCACCTGCCCAGCACCCCAGGCTCCCACGGGCACAGGTAGGAGCCGGTGTGCCGTAGGGGAGACCCTGGGCACGGCACAGCTCTGGGGCATGGCACAGCCCTTGGTACACGGCACAGCCCCATGGCACGGGCTGGGTGCTGGCAACTGGCATGAGGCAGCACTCAAGGAAGGGGCTGCGGGGTCCCTTGGCAGTGACAGGCTGGGTACCCCCACCCCTGCCATGCTCTTCCCGGGGCTGACGTGTGCCGGACTTTGCCCGGGGAGCTGTGGCAGTGGGGAGGGACGGGTACCTTGGGAGGGACGTTCCCATCCGGCAGCATCGTGGCTGTGCCCGGGTGAGCTCCTGGTGGAGCAGATGCCCTGCATGGCTCCACCCTGCAGCGTAGCCGTGCAGGTGCCTTCGCCATGGGACATCCCCAGGTGGGGCAAAGAATGGTGCAGTGACTCCTGTGTAGCTGCACCCGCCGGTTCCTGGAGCATCAGGCACCCATCCCGCCATGCCGGCCCCCACGCCTCACTGCCAGTGGCAGCAGGCACGTTCCTGTCGCGCCGTGCCGGGAGCCCAGGGAACGCGGTGCCTCTGGCTCGCCAGCCCACGAGGCGCCCTTTTGTTTGCCGGCGGGGCCCACCGTGCCGCCCGGGGGCCGGGGCGTGCCCGGGCTGCCGACGCCTGGCCGGCCTGGCCTCCGCGGGCGGGCGGGCGGCGGGGGCCTCCAGGCAGAAGGAATCGGCAGTGACATTCCCGTAGCCTGGAGACCGCCGTCCCTTTCAGCGGGCAGCCCATTTGAATAAGAATCGTACACGGGGAAGGGGGGCCACCAGCCGCCATCCCATCGCTGCCCTTGTCCCGGTTCATTTCTGCGCGCCCAGCCCAGGGGCAGCAGGTCCCACGCCGCCCTCGCCCCTGGCCTTGGTCCCGCCGGACGCCGCAGGACGCCAGGTACCGGGGGTTCGCGGGGCTCGGGGACCCTCGTGCCAGCACGTGGCTCTGCACCACCTTGCCTACCGCCCTGGCATGGCTTCGAGCGGGGCGGGTGCCAGGACAGAGTCGCGGCTCCCCCCGCCGCCCCGAGCCCCCCTGCCCTGGGCTGGCTCCGTGCGGGGGACAGGAGAGATGTGTTTGGGCAGAGCCGGGACCAGGCTTTGATCCAGCACTTGCGAGGCTGGGAGCGGGAAGTACCGGGATAGAAGGAAACACAAAAGGCAGCTCCAACCTAAATTTAACAGCGGGACCCCGGCCAGAGTCAGGGACGCCCTTGCCCAGCTGGCTCCGGCGTTCCTGGCTCCCCTCCCAGCCTGGCCCTGGCCCGGTGCTGGTACCCCCCAGGGACACTAGTGACACTCAAAAGGATAGATCCATTCTGAGCCAGGCAGGATGGGGCATGGCACAGTTTGTGCCAGCTCTGGGGGGGCATAGCATGGCTGTGTGCCTGGGTGTGTGTGTGACAGTCCCCCAGAGCTACTCAGGTGGGTGCTGGATGTCATCCCGGAGGACTTTGAGACCCAGCTGCCCCATCTGACCCTGATTCCTGGGAAGCACCATCATGCCCGTGCAGGGGGGTGCATCCTGGACTGTGCTGTTGTGCTAGAGCCAGGAGAGGACAGGCACCATCCGCCCTGTACCCCATGCCATACCCTGCACCCTACTGCAGTGCCATCTCTGTGTCCCACCAGGCAGATCCTGTGGTTGCCCATGGACCTCCTGGCACTTGCTCTCCTCCTGGGTAAGTGTTGACCTCAGGGGCACCCTGCATACCCACAGTGCTGGGAGCTGTGGTGGTTCAGGGACCCCAGTCTCAGTGGAGGGTGCTGGGCAGCGGAGGTGGTGGCAATGGTGATGCTCCCTGGCTGGCAGCGGCCATGGCCTGACTGCCACAAAACCCAGCGGGGAATCCAGGCTGCACTAAGCCCTGTCGGGATTAGCAAGCGCCTGACCTGGCTCCCGACTCCCCCCCGGCACTGCTCGGCACCCTGGGGCTGCCCGGGCCCCCAGGAGCACGGGCAGCCCAGCCCCCCTCTCACCCCACTCCCTGCCCTTGGTCACGAGGCTGTGGCGCTGCTGCCAGCACCTTTCCGGATCATGGAGCTTCGTGCTGCATCAGTGGGTTGGGATGCAGGGATAGGACAGGATGGGACGGCTGGGGGTGGGGTGGGTGCATGGGGGAGCGGGGGGTGCCCAGGCGCCCCGGCGCAGCCCCCAGCCCACGCCCTCGTGCTCTCTGCAGTGGGGGGACAGGTGGCAGGGGGCTGGCAGGACCCTGACCTGAGCCATGGCTGCGCCCGTGGCAGCTGCTACCCGGCCACTGGGAACCTGCTGGTGGGGCGAGCCGCCCGCCTAAGTGCCACCTCCACCTGCGGGCTGGACGGGCCTCAGGAGTACTGCATCGTCAGCCACCTCCAGGTGAGCCTACCCAGCCCCAGAACGGCTCTGGCATAGACCCACAGAGCCAGGCACCTGTGAAGCCTCCAGTCACCCATCCCTGGTGGTGCCACTCCCTGGCACAGGATTCAGAGAAATGCTTCACCTGTGACTCACGTGACCCGTCCCGGCCTGAGAGCCACCGCATCGAGAATGTCATCTACCTGAGCAGCCCCCATGACCGACGGACCTGGTGGCAGTCAGAGAATGGTGAGGTCAGGGTGGCAGTGGGGTTGCCCCATGTGCATATGCTGTGGGGCTGTGTGGCCATGTGGGTCTTCCCTAACCTCATCCATCTCTGTCTCTCTGTCTCTCAGGTGTGGAGCACGTCAGCATCCGCCTGGACCTGGAGGGCGAGTTCCACTTCACCCACCTTATCATGAAATTTAAAGTGGGTCCTGGCACATGGATGCCTGGGATGGGATGGGATGGGATGGGATGGGATGGGATGGGATGGGATGGGATGGGATGGGATGGGATGGGACAGGATAGATCCAGGGGAGCTGTGGGTCTGGCCTCCATCCCGTCTGGGTGTCCTGCAGACCTTCCGCCCTGCGGCCATGCTGGTGGAGCGCTCAGCCGACTTTGGGCGCACCTGGAAGGTGTATCGCTACTTTGCCTACAACTGCTCCAAGCTCTTCCCTGGAATCCCCAACCACCCATCAGGGCTCGTGGATGAGGTTCTGTGCGACCAGCGCTACTCTGAGATCGAGCCCTCCAGCCATGGGGAGGTATGTAGGGATAGGGCGGTGCAGAGCAGGGCCAGGGGTCAGGGGGGAATGGGATCACCTATTCTTTCCTTCTCACAGGTCATCTTCAAGGTGCTGGACCCCTCCATCCCCGTAGCAGATCCCTACAGCCCAGACATCCAGGGTATGTGGCTGGGGGTGTTGGGGACGCGGGGCTGGCTGGTGTCAGGGCTGGTGCTGACAGTGACACGCCCCCAGACCTGTTGCGTGTCACCAACCTGCGGGTGAACCTCACCAAGCTGCACACGCTGGGGGACAACCTGCTGGACTCACGGCAGGAGGTGCTGCACAAGTACTACTATGCTGTGGATGAACTGGTGCTGCGTGGGAGCTGCTTCTGCCACGGCCACGCCGCCCACTGTGCCCCAGCACCGGGTGCCCCAACACCCTCTGTCCCTGGCATGGTGAGGCGCACACCATGCCAGGGACCAGCATGGCACGGTGCCCCGTGGGACCCGGCAGCCACACTGAGCTGGGTGCTCCCCCCAGATCCACGGGCGCTGTGTCTGCGAGCACCACACCCAGGGGCTGAACTGCGAGCGCTGCGAGGACTTCTACCAAGACCTGCCCTGGCGCCCAGCCAAGGGCTCCAGCACCAACGCCTGTCGCCGTGAGTGCCCCTGCTGTCACCGGCTCCTGGCACAGTGATCCCGGTGCCAGAGCTGTCAGGCCGTGTTGTGCCAGGGGTGTTTGGGGTGCTGCAGGCTGTACTTCGGGGAGGTTTGGGGTTGTGGTGCTGCATATCAGAGTAAGGAGAGTCCAGGCAGAGGAGGTTTGGCACTGGGGGTGCTGCCTGCCAGGTGTGAGCTGTGGTGCCGCATGCCGTGCCCTGGTGCTGTCCCTGCAGGCTGTGACTGCAATGAGCACTCGCGGCGGTGCCACTTTGACATGGCTGTGTTCCTGGCCACGGGGAACACCAGTGGGGCTGTGTGTGATGGCTGCCAGCACAACACCATGGGCCGCCACTGCCACCTCTGCAAGCCCTTCTACTACCGGCACCCTCGCTCTGACATCCGGTCCCCCACTGCCTGCGCCCGTGAGTGTCCTGGGACCCCAGCCCCATAGCTTGTCCCAGCCCTATGGCTCCTGGTGCCACCTGCCCCAGCCTCACAGCTCCTGGTGCCAGCAGCTAGAATTCCTCATGATCCTTTCTCTTGGCAGCATGCGATTGTGACCCGGCAGGCTCGCTGGATGGAGGTGCCTGCGATGGGCATACGGACGTGGCGCTGGGCATGATTGCGGGGCAGTGCCGCTGCAAGGAGAATGTGGCCGGTCCCCGCTGTGACCGCTGCCAGCACGGCGCCTATGGCCTCAGCCATGGCGACCCACAGGGCTGCCAGCGTGAGCTGGGAGACAGGGATGACATGGGAGGAGGGGTGGGAATGGGGATGGGGGGATGATGGAGGGGTAGGGATGAAGGGATGAAGTTGGAGGGATGGGGAACGAAGGGATGGTGATGGAGGAATGGGGATGGGATGGATGAGAATGGAGGGGTGGAAGCAGAGGTGTGGTGATGGAGGGATGAGGATGGAAAGATCTGGGATAGAGGGATGGAGATGGAAGGATGTAGGATGGAGGGATGTGGCATAGTTGTATGAGGATGGATGGAGGGATGGTGATGGACGGATGGGGATGGAAAGGATGAATATGGGATGGGGAAGGAGGGCTGTGAAGCATGTGGGCTGTGGTCCCACTGGCACCCCTCACGCGTTCATATGTGGGGGCAGCATGCAGGTGTGACCCACGGGGTACGGTGGCGGGCAGCTCCCCGTGTGACCCCATCAGTGGGGACTGCTACTGCAAACGCTTCGTGGCTGGGCGCTCCTGCAGCCAGTGCGTGGTGAGTGCCCCAGCCTGCGCCACACCATGGCTGTGGGTCTGACTTTCCCCAGCCCCATGGCAACCCCCAGGGCTGGGTTGGCCCCACACCTGCCCTACATGTTCCCTCCTCACTGCAGCCCGAGTTCTGGGGTCTGAGCTACGACTTGGGGGGCTGCCGGCCCTGTGCCTGCGACTTCGGGGGAGCCTACAACAACCGGTGGGGGCCAGCACAGCACCTGGAGGGGCATGGGTGGGGGTGAGAGTGGGGACAGGGCTGGGGGTCACGCATGGGGGGAGGGAGGGATGGGGACAAAGCTGGGGAGATATGGGGGCTGGGATGGAGGGAGAAAGAGAGGCATCTCTATCCCCAGAGATGAAGGGATGGGGACAGAGATGGAAGTAGGGATGGATGAAGACACAGACAGACAGAAGGACAGATGAAGTGACAGGATGGTCACCACCAGGTGCTCCATGGAGGATGGGGCATGTCCCTGCCGTCCCCACATCATGGGGCGGCAGTGTGACCAGGTACAACCTGGCTTCTTCTGCGCCCCCCTCGACTACTACACCTACGAGGCCGAGCAGGCCACCGGCCATGGCCACAGCCACCCCCAGCTCCCGGTGAGTCTCCTTGGGGGTCCCTGTGCTTGTGCATGGCTGTCACTGTGCACCATGCTCCATGCATAGCTGTCGCTGTGCTCTATGCATGGCTGTCACCCTGTCCTGCATGTCGCTGTCACCATGCCCTGTGCATGGCTGTCCTTGTGCACGGCTGTCCCTGTGCATGGCCACCGTCCCCTGACCCTGTCCCTGCAGGGTGCCATTCGGGAAGAGGTGCCCCAGGACTGCCTGGAGTATGACACCAGGGAGCCGGGGGGGCGGAAGGGACACTCACGGCATCAGCGCAGCCCCTCCCGTGCCCCCCAGTCCCCTGTCCCCTCGCGCCGCAGCCGCCAGCAGCCCCCCAAGGTGAGCCCTGGGACGGTGGGAGAGGGCACAGCGCGGCACTGCAGGGCAGAAGCGACCAGGGGGCAGAGCCAGGGCCAAACTGCCGGTGCCCTGCCCAGCTGGATGTGGAGGAGGTGGTGCGGGACAGTGCCGGGCGCATGGTGACGTGGACGGGCTTGGGGTTCGCCCGGGTGCGGGACGGGGCTGGCCTGACCTTCCACGTGGACAATGTGCCCTACCCCATGGACTACGAGCTGCTGCTGCGCTACGAGCCTGAGGTGAGCATGGCCACAACCATGGCCAGGGTGTGTATGGCACAGCACAGCCCTGACACTGCCTTGCCTGTCACCACAGTCAGCCGAGGACTGGGAAGCTGTGGTCAGTGTCAGCTCCCGGGTGCTGCCCACCAGCTCTCGCTGTGGGAACCTGTTGCCCTCCGAGCAGATGTACCGCGAGAATCTGCCCCACAGCCAGAGGTGCAACAGGATGGGCTAGGGTGGGCTGGGGATGGGTCCTGTTGCTATCCTTTCGCTGTCTCCATGGCCCTGCTGTGCCCATGCCCTAACACCTGACTCTGTACAGGTACGTGCTGCTGTCCCGGCCCTTCTGCTTTGAGCCCAGCACCCCTTACGAGGTGACCATGCGGCTTCAGCGGGCTGGTGTCACCCAGCGCCACCCTGGTGCCTTCATCCTCATCGACTCGGTGAGGGGGGTCCCACTGTACCTTGTGCCTAGGGCTAGCTTGGCAGGGATGGGATCATGGGCAGGGACAGGGGACCACAGGCTGGAGCGGGAAGTGGCCCCCTCTGGGGATGTGTGGGGGGTGGGGATGGGGATGAGATGGGATGAGATAGGATGGGATGGAGATGGGGATGAGATGAAGATGAGGATGGGGATGGGAAAGGAGAAGTAGATGTTGATGGGGAAGGGGATATCAGTGAGACTGGGGACTTAGATAGAGTTGGGGTTGGCATAGAGATGTCAGCATGGAAGGGGATAAGGAAGCTTCTGGGGGTGGCAATTTATATGGGAATATCAATGGGGTTGGGGGTGTCAGTGGAGCTGGGGCTGTTGATGGAGCTGGGGTAGTTGACCCCAGCAGCACTGGGACTGTCCTGGAGCACATGGATCCAGCCTAGTGGTAGGTCCCACAGTGGAGGCTGGCTATACCCCCCAGCCCCATCTCCTTTTCCCTTCCCACAGTTGGTGCTCCTGCCGCGGGTGTCAGAGTTGCCAGGCTTCCACGGAGCAGAGGCAGCAGCGCGCCAGGAGGAGCTGGAGCGGTACCAGTGCCTGGAGGTGTTCCGCATGGCCCCTCCTCATCCCCTGGCCCAGGCCTGTGCCCGCCTGGTCTGCAGCGTCTCAGCCCTGATGCACGGCGGGGCGCTGCGTGAGTGGGGAACCTGCAGGGATGGGACCGGCGAGTGGGCAGGGGGGGAGCCCTGCCTGGGGCAGTGAGTCAGGATATGCCTGTGCCTCTGGCATGGTGGGCAGGAGAGCAGTGACAGGGCATGGGCAGGTGTGGGCTGGTGTGGACAAGGCAGCCCTGGCCCCACACTGGTCCTGCTCCTGCAGCCTGCCAGTGCGACCCACAGGGCTCCCGCAGCAGTGAGTGCCAGGTACAGGGCGGGCAGTGCGAGTGCAAGCCCCACGTCATCGGCCGACGCTGCGACCGCTGTGCCCCAGGCAGCTACGGCTTCGGGCCCCTGGGATGCAGCCGTGAGTAGTGGGATCTTCATCAGCCAGGAATCACTGTCTCTCCTGTCTGTCTGTCCAGCCACCAGCGCCCTGTTCACTTGTCTGTCTGTCCATCTGTCTGTGCATGTGTCCATCTCAGCCCTGCCGACCTGCAGCCCATGAGTTCAGTCCCAGTTATCCATCCATCCATCCATCCATCCATCCATCCATCCATCCATCCATCCATCCACCCATCCATATGAGCCCCCATGTGAGCATTGTGCTGCCCTGCACTCACTCACGTGTCTGTCCATTCATGTTCTTGTGTCCACATGAGCCCTTCTGTGCCACAGCCCATGGAGTGAGCATGTTCTGGGTGCTGGTCCCCTGCCTGTCTCTCTGTCTGTTCATCCCTGTGTCCCTGCATCCGTGTGCCTGACCTGAGTTGTGCTGCCCTGCAGCGTGCACCTGCTCCCCAGAGGGCTCAGTGTCCCAGCTGTGCGACGAGGTGAGTGGGCAGTGCCGGTGCCAGCCTGGCACTGTGGGCCGGCAGTGTGACCAGTGCCAACCTGGGCACTGGGGCTTCCCTGCCTGCCGGCCCTGCCAGTGCAATGGGCACGCTGAGGAGTGCGACCCCCGGACGGGCACCTGCCTGCGCTGCCGTGACCACACGGACGGACGGCACTGTGAGAGGTGAGCCAGGTCCAAGAGGAGGGGATGGTGTGGCGTGGTGCAGGATGTGATAGATACAATGGGGTAGGACAGGATGAGATGCGATAGTATGGATATATTGGAATGGTGGGATGAGTTGAAATAGGATGACATGGATATGATGGGATGGGGTATAATAGGATAGGATGGCATGGCGTAGGATGGGATAGATATAATTGGATGGGATAGGATGGATGGGATGGATACAATTGGTTAGGATAGGGTGAGATATGATGGTATGGGATACGATGAAATGAGATAGGATGGTGGGATGGTATATGATGGATGGGAGGGACCCATTGGGTTTCCCCTCATCCTTTCAGGTGCCAGGATGGTTACTATGGGAACCCTGTGCTGGGCTCGGGGCAGCAATGCCGGCCCTGCCCCTGCCCCGGCTACCCTGGCACACGGCATTACCACGGGAGCGCCTGCCACGCCGACGACAAGACCCACCACATCGTCTGCCTCTGCGCCCCTGGATACGCGGGTGAGGGGCAGAACGGGCACAGCAGCAGGGACCCCCCGGGCAGCAGGGAACCCCTGCGCTGGGGCTGCGGGACCCCAGCACCTACAGCCCCCCATCTCTGCAGGGCCCCGCTGTGACCGCTGCTCCCCCGGTTACTTTGGGGCTCCGGAGATGGAGGGGGGGGTGTGCCGGCCCTGCCAGTGCAACAACAACATCGACGCCAGCGACCCGGAGGGCTGCGACCCCCGCACGGGGCAGTGCCTGCGCTGCCTGTACCACACTGCCGGGCCACACTGTGCCCAGTGTCAGCCTGGCTACTATGGCAATGCCTTGCAGCGCAGCTGCCGGCGTGAGCGGGGCAGGGGCTCTGCAGGGCTGGGGCTGCATGGGGGTTTGGGATGGGGGGCTGAAGTGATGCAAGGGCTCAAAGTAGAGACGAGGCCTGGAGCTGTGGTTGGGTGTGGGGTGATTGGGGTTGGGTTGGGGTGAATTTTGGGGTGTTGGGGGGCTTGGGGCTGGGGTTCAGGGCTAGGAGAGGTTTGGGGCTGTTAGAAGGGGTATGGGGCTGTGCCTGGGTTGGGGCTGTGCAGGGGACAGGGATCATGTTTGGTGGGGGTGTTGGGATCAGGGGTGTGGGGGCTGTGCAGGGGTTTGAGGCCGGGCACACTGGGAGTTACTGGGGTCAGGCAGATTTGGGGTGCTGGGGGCCAGCAGTGCACTGCCTGGGCAGGGGGTATGGGCTGAGCCCCACGTGGCCACTCACCCTCCTGCAGGCTGTGGCTGCGACCCACGGGGTACATTGGCCTCTCACTGCACCAATGGCACCTGCTCTTGTGACCGTGGCACAGGAGCCTGTGCCTGCCGGCCCAATGTCGTGGGCAAGAGCTGTGATCGCTGCGCACCCCACTTCTGGAGCCTGGGGGGGCCAAGGGGCTGTGAGCCCTGTGGCTGCCACCCCACACATGCCCTGCACCCTGCCTGTGACACAGTGAGTCCCCTGGCACCCTGGTATGGCTCCACTGCCCTCCTGGGGCCCAGTGAGCTGCACAGTGAGCACGGCACTGTCACTGCAGGTGACAGGGCAGTGCCAGTGCCAGCCTGGCTTTGGGGGCCGTGTCTGTTCCCAGTGCCAGGAGCACCACTGGGGAGACCCTGAGCAGGAGTGCCGAGGTGGGAGCACATCCCAGGGACTGGGGGAGCAGGGGCTCTGGGGGTGTGGGGTGTGGGGGGACTCTGGGTGCATGGTGAGACTCTAGGGACATGGGAGCCCTGGGGACGTGGTGGGAGACTCTGAACATGGGACACTAAGGAGACAGTGGAACACTGGGGACAAAGGACTCAGGAGATCTTGGGAATGTGGTGGGACACTGCAGGCATGGAGGACCTTGGGGAAAGAGTGGGGTGGTGGGGACATGGTGGAACCTTGAGGACATGGTGTGTCTCTGGGGACATGCAGGACTCAGGAGACGCAGAGTGCTTGATGGAACTGTAGGGACACAGAAGATGCTGGGGATAGGTTGGATTCTGGAGACACAGGGGAATATGGTGGGATGTGGGACATGGTGGGAGTCTGGGGTCATGGGGCTCCATGGGAAGGCTGGGACACACCGCCAACTGTCTCTGCAGCCTGTGAGTGTGAGCCGCTGGGTGCTGAGAGCCCACAGTGCGAGCAGGACAACGGGCAGTGCCGGTGCCGGCTGGGATTCGGGGGGCTGCGCTGTGACCGCTGCCAGCGGGGCTACCAGGAGCCCTTCCCCCACTGCTCACCCTGCCATCCTTGCTTTGGGCGCTGGGACCTGGTCGTGGGCAGCCTGCGGGACAGGCTGCAGCGCCTTGGGGCACAGGTGCAGGCACTGAGGGAGGGAGGGTCTGCACTCCCACTCAGCCCCCGTCGCCTGCGGGAGCTGGAGGAGGCTCTGGGGCACGTGGAACGGCTGCTGGGAGAGGGGGACAGCCCTGGTGGTCCCCTCCTCGATGGACTGCCCAGGCAGCTGGGTGGCACCAGGCAAGTGTGCGTGTAGGGCTGGGGTGGAGGGACCCCCTCTTGTCACCCCTGAAAGTTTGAAGCCCTCCTCCCTACCCAAAGGATGGAGCTGGACAACTTCTGGAAGCACCTCCAAGAGCTGGAGCAACATCTAGACCTGCTGGCACAGGCAGATATGCAGCACCATGACCGGCTAGCTGAGCTGAGCCGCGAGCTGGGAGACCTCAACCGAACCACCTCCCACCTTCAAATCCTCCTTGGCACTATAGTGGCAGCTGGATTCAGTGGTAAGAGCATCCAGCAAGGTTTGGGTTTGGTGGCAGCCATCCTGGCCAAACCCTGACACCTGCACCCTCAGAGTCTTACCGCAGCATCGTGGCATCGGTGGAGGCCTCACGGCAGGCGGAGGTGGTGGCCAATGGCACAGCTGGCGAGCTAAGTAGGGCACAGATGACACGGCAGGCGACTGAGCGGGTGCTGCGGCAGCGGGGCGATACTTTTCGCCGTGGCACAGCCGCAGCCCGGAAATCCTTGCGGGAGGCACAAAAACGGGTGATGGAACTCAACATTGCCAGGATCAATGAGAAGGTGGGAGCAGGACTGGCACAGGTGGTGCAGGGGTCACCCCCCCATGTACTGCTGAGCTGCCATTTCCACCATTGGCATCATCCCAGATTTGTGGGGCACCTGGAGACCAGAGCTGCAAGCACGCGTCTTGCGGAGGAGCCTTGTGCCGGGACAGTGCAGGGACAAGGCATTGTGGTGGCATTGGGTGTGCAGGGGCACTGCCTGTCTCAGCTCGAGCCCTGAGCAGTGCCCATAATGCCTCGCAGCAGCTGGAGGAGGCATTAGGGCAGGTGGCTGTTGTGGCACAGAAGGTAGGGGTGGTTGCTCCATGGCACTTTCTGGGGTCTCCTTGTGTCCCCTTTGTATGTCCTGTTCGTGCCCTTTCCATGCCACTTTGCACGACCCCCTTCTATGTCCTGTTTTTTCCCTCCCCCTGCCACCAAGCATGTCAGCTCTGTAGGTCTCTCTTATGCCCCTTCATAGATATACCTTGTGCCACCAGTGTGCTTGCCCCCTTGGGCCACTGCTGTACCCTCTGTCCCCTTGCACCTGCCTTGCATGCTCCTTTGCAGGCCCCCATCTTGTTCCCTCATACCTGCTGCTCTCCCCGAATGCCCCCTCCCAAGGCTGCCCTGTGCCCCCTGCTCAGCCAGGTGCCCCTCAGATGCAGGAGGTGCAGGAGCTGGCACAGGGGGCACGGAGCTGGGCAGAGGAGGCACTGGGGCGCTCTCAGGCCGCCCGCAGCCATGCAGAGAAGGCGACGGCCCAGCTGCGGGACTTCATCCGCCGAATCAAGGCCTTCCTGGCAGGTAGTGCCAGCACTGGGTGGGCACATGGGCATGGCAGAACTCAGTGAGCCCACCCTGAATCCACCCTGCTCCCCTGTCCCCGTAGAGGAGGGAGCTGACCCGGGCAGCATTGAGCTGGTGGCCCGGCAGGTGCTGAACATCTCCCTGCCCAGCAGCCCCAGACAGATCCAGGAGCTGCTGCGGGAGATGCGGGAGAGCATTGGCCAGCTGCAGGGGGTGGACGCCATTCTCAACAGCACAGCAGAGGGGTTGGCTGTGGCACGGGATCTGCTGGCACAGGGGCAGGAGGCCAGGCAAGTGGTGGGGGCATGCTGGAGCAGGCAGGGGATAGGGTCAGTCCCCCTGCACTGGCAGGGGCTGGAGCTACCTGTGCTGCTGCAGGGAGCGAGCAGAAGGCATAAGGGATGAGCTGGCAGGGACACAGCAGGCACTGGAGGTGGCGCGGACACAGGCAATGACAGCACGGAGCACCCTGAAGAGCGCCAGGAATGCCATCCGGGTGGCCGAGAACAGAGCCAGGGAGGTGAGGGGCATGGGCTGGGGGAGTGGAGCTGGTACCGCTGGGAGTAATGGGATCAGTGCTGTGGAGAGCAGGACTGATGCCTTGGGCACATTATGGGTAGGAAGTCTGGTGCTGGGGAAATATGGATGGCATAGGGCAGGTGCCAGCTCAGTGGGGCTGGCACCACGGGCGTGGTGGTTGCTGTGCCTGCTGCAGCCGGTGTCCACACCTGCCAGGCGGAGCACAGGCTGCAGGTGCTGGACGAGGAGGAGTCACAGGCACAGAGGCGGCTGCAGGAACTGGCACGGCACATCAACGCCCTGCAGAAGCATGGCCGGGATGCTCACCACATGGCCCAGCAAGCCAAGGAGGGGGCACAGCGTGCCACCACCACCTCGGGGACACTTACCCAGGTGAGCTCCATCCCTGCCTGGTACGCGGGGCACCAAGCAGGTACTGGGTGCTGGGGATGCTCAGCCTCACTATGCCCTTGTGCCGCCAGGACCTGGCACAGGTAACGCAGCGTTATGTGGTGCTGAAGAACCAAGTGGGCATGCTGGACAGGGTGTCTGGTGGGGCCCTGCAGCGTGTGTCACAGCTGACGGCAGAGGCCCAAGACCTCCTGGATAAGGCCAGCAACAGTAAGAGGAAACTGGAAGGTGAGGGGGAGCACATAGTGGAGTACATTTCCTGCCACCTCCCCATACATCTCTCTATGTCCCCCTGGGCCCGTCCCACTGGGTGTCCCAAGGTGGGGTCCCTCCCACGGTGGGACGCTGCACTGTGACCATGTTGCCCGTCCCACAGACCTGGAGCAGCGCTTTGGGGCCAATGAACGGGCGATGGCGGAAAAGGTGTCACGACTGCAGGCTTTGGAGCAGCAGGTCACCGGGCTGTTGCAGGACATCCGGGAGAGGGCCAACGCTTACGCCACCTGCTAGGGACCACCGGCGGGGCCGGGGGCCGGTTCTGCCCCGCCGCCCCGCAGGTCCCCGAGCCCGGGGGTCCCGTCCACTCTGCAGGTGTCTTTAGTGCGGGCGCGCCTGCAAATAAAGCCCTAAACTGTGTGTGCCTGTGTCCGATGTGTGTGCGTCCCCTAGCCTGCTCCTGCCTCCTCCCGCCTGCCTCGGCCGGCCCGCTCCCCGCTCCAGCCGGGATCCGCCCCGCGCTTTCCGCGCAGCCCCGAGCGCTGCGCCTGCCGCCCAGTTCGGAGGGGCCGGGAGGGACCGGGACGGGGACGGGGACGGGGACGGGGACCGGACTGGGAACGGGAACGGGAAGGGGAACCGGTGGGTCAGGACGGGACGGGACGGGACGGGACCGGCGGGCACCTGCCGAGCGCCCCCTTTGCGCCCCTTTCTGTCCCGTCTCGCCCCGTCGCGCCCCGCGATGCGGAGCTCGGCGAAGTGGAGCCCCGCCGCCCTCCTGCTGCTGCCGCTGCTGGCCGGTGAGTCCGCGCCCCCCGCCGCAGAGGGGCCGGTGGGCGCCAGGGTCCGGCCCGGCCCCTCCGCCCTGTTTCCGGGCGGCCGCGGAAGGGGCCCCGGGCGCGGCGGGGGGAGTCCCAGCCCCGGGCCCCCCCGCGCCCCGCAGCGCCCTCAGCCACCCGCCGCTTCGCAGGGCTGGGGGTGGCCCTGGCCCCCGATTCCCCCCAGGGTTGTGCCCGCGGCAGCTGCTACCCGGCCACCGGGGACTTGCTGGTGGGGCGAGCAGCCCGCCTAAGTGCCACCTCCACCTGCGGGCTGCGCCGGCCTCAGCCCTATTGCATCGTCAGCCACCTCCAGGTGAGTGGGGCGGGGCCCGGGAGGACTGGACGAGGAATGGGGGGCACGGGACAGGGTTGGGGACACACATCATTGAGCCTCCCAACTCGCAGGAGGAGAAAAAGTGCTTCATCTGCGACTCGCGGCGGCCCTACGATGCCCGCACCAACACCAACAGCCACCGCATCGAGAACGTGGTCACCAGCTTTGCCCCCCGCCCCAAGAAAGCCTGGTGGCAGTCAGAGAACGGTGAGTAGTGGGTGGGGGTGGTGGAGCATCCTGTCCTGTCCCGGGGGGCTCTCCTTCCCTTCCTCCCACACTGAGGAAGTGTGACTCAGCCTGTGGCCGCGGCCGCACCCCTGGACCACTGCCGGCTGGGGGGGACAAGCCCCCGGGACCTGTGAGTGGGTGCTTCCACTTGTCACACTTGTCATCCCCAGGTGTGGAGCACGTCAGCATCCAGCTGGACCTGGAGGCTGAGTTCCACTTCACCCACCTCATCATGACCTTCAAGGTGGGTGCCAGCGTGTGGGTACCCAGGCTGGGATGGGACAGGATGGAACATGCCCTCTGGGACTGTGGGGCTGGCCCCCATCCCAAATGAGTGTCTTGCAGACCTTCCGTCCTGCGGCCATGCTGGTGGAGCGCTCGGCCGACTTTGGACACACCTGGAAGGTGTATCGCTACTTCGCCTATGACTGCGCTGCCTCTTTTCCCCATGTCCCCCATGGGCCCCCACGCCGCATTGATGACATTGTCTGCGAGTCCCGCTACTCTGACATCGAGCCCTCCACTGAGGGGGAGGTGAGGCCCTAGTAGCATCCCAGGAGGGTCAGGGGACCCCCTGCACTGCTCTCATCACCTTACTGTCCCTCCCAGGTCATCTACCGCGTGCTGGACCCTGCCATCCCCATCCGGGACCCCTACAGCCCTGCCATCCAAAGTGAGTTGCCAGCCATGTGGGCTCCTGCTTGGCTGCTCTATTTTGGGCGTAGCTATTTTGGCTGCTCTCTCCCTGCTCTGGGCCCTACACTGGGGTCAGGACCCGATCCAGCCTGTGGGGTGTTGGGCCCCTCCTGCACCCTGCCCTGTGAGAGCAGCTAAAGGTCAGGCTGCATTGGGTTAAATGGAGGGGGACGGCTGTGCTACGACTGAGCCCAGCACCAGCTGTGGTTTGAGATGGGGAGTCAGGCTGGGCACAGGACACAGTGGGTTAATCACCCAAGGCTAAATTTAGACTGGGAGCAGGAGGGGAGGAATCTGCAGGGCAGGGCTGCTGGGAAGCTGCAGTTCTGGGGAAGCCATCCTGTCCTCCCAGGGCCCTCAGGCTGCGCCCACCAGGCACAGCCATCTCCTGGGCACAGCCCCCAATGGTGAGTGCTCTAAGACATCTAAAGGTGCTGTGCCAAGGGTGTTGTTCTGCCCTGGGGAGGTCTCAGCCTGCCTCTGCTGTCGGGGTGCAGAGCCCAGCCCATACACAGCCAGACTTCGCACAGCCACGTGTGTGGGAGCTGAACCCTCACACCTACGTATAGCCCAGCCTGGCCACGTGCAACCACGTGCCTGTGAGCCAAACCATGCACGGCCCTGGGCCAATACTGTATGATACAGAAAACCACAACAGCCCAGCCTGATAGCGTGCAGCGCTGCATGGATGCCCCATGCCGTGCACAGCCCATCCCAGCCATGCCCAGCAGAGCAGAGCCATGCCCAGCTCCTCTGAACCACGCACAGAGCCTCCTATGCCATGCACAGCCCAGCCCAGCTCAGCTGTGCCCAGCAGGGGTGAGCTGTGCCTAGACGTGCCCAGGCACCCTATGCCAACATGGATCTCTCCCTGCCCTAGACCTGTTGCGTGTCACCAATCTGCGTGTGAACCTCACCAAGCTGCACACACTGGGGGACAACCTGCTGGACTCACGGCGGGAGATCCGGGAGAAGTACTACTACGCGCTCTATGAGCTGGTGATGCGCGGGAACTGCTTCTGCTACGGGCACGCTTCTGAGTGCGCCCCGCTCAGCGGGGCCCCCGCCACCAGCGATGGCATGGTAGGGTGAGCCAGGCCCGTGTGCCCTGCTGGAGCTGGGTAGCTGTGCCACCTAGTCCCGCAGCTCCTCACCGTGGCATCCTGGCAGGTGCACGGGCGCTGTGTCTGCAAACACCACACCCAGGGGCTGAACTGCGAGCGCTGCGAGGACTTCTACCAAGACCTGCCCTGGCGCCCAGCCGAGGGCTCCAGCACCAACGCCTGTCGCCGTGAGTGCCCCTGCTGGCACCGGCTCCTGGCACAGTGATCCCGGTGCCAGAGCTGTCAGGCTGTGCTGTGCCAGGGGTTTTGGGGTGCTGCACAGTGGGATGTGGTTTGGTGGTGACTGGCATCATGCAGACTGGCTGGGGGTGTTTGGGGTGCTGCAGGCTGTACTTCAGGGAGGTTTGGGGTTGTGGTGCTGCATATCAGAGTAAGGAGAGTCCAGGCAGAGGAGGTTTGGCACTGGGGGTGCTGCCTGCCAGGTGTGAGCTGTGGTGCCGCATGCCGTGCCCTGGTGCTGTCCCTGCAGGCTGTGACTGCAATGAGCACTCGCGGCGGTGCCACTTTGACATGGCTGTGTTCCTGGCCACGGGGAACACCAGTGGGGCTGTGTGTGATGGCTGCCAGCACAACACCATGGGCCGTCGCTGTCACCTCTGCAAGCCCTTCTACTACAAGGACCCCACCAAGGACCTGCGGGACCCCGCGGTGTGCCGAGGTCAGTGTGGGATGGGCTGTGCAGGGTGGTGCTTTGGTGGTCACGGTGCTGACCCTGCCTGTGATCCCAGCCTGCGACTGCGACCCCGAGGGTTCTCTGGATGGTGGGCTGTGCGACAGTGCTGATGACCCAGCCAGGGGCCTGATTGCGGGGCAGTGCCGCTGCAAGGAGCACGTGGCTGGACCCCGCTGTGACCGCTGCAAACCTGGCTTCTTCGGCCTCAGCACCAACAACCCACAGGGCTGCCGGCGTAGGTACCGGGGTGGCACCTACTGGGGTCAGGCATGTTGTTTGGCATTGCTGGAAGCTGCTGGCTCTCCGTGCAGGGTGCCAATGTGACCCCCGTGGCACGGTGGCTGATGGCAGCCGATGTGACCCTGTCAGTGGAGAGTGCTTCTGCAAGCGACTGGTGACCGGGCGCAGCTGCAACCAGTGCCTGGTGAGTGGGCTGTGCCAGGGTCCATGCACAGTGCTCAGGACTATAGCACACAGACAGCTGCTCTCTAACACCCTTGCCCTCTGCAGCCCGAGCACTGGGGACTGAGCCACGACCTCCCAGGCTGCCGGCCCTGTGACTGCGATGTGGGAGGTGCTCGCAACAACCTGTGAGTCTTTTGTGGGGATGCAGAGGGCAAGGGGCACCCCTGCTGGCATCAGGGCTGATGGTGCTGCTGGGGTACCAGGTGTGCCATGGGGACAGGGCAGTGCCAGTGCCGCAGCCATGTGATAGGACGACAGTGTGAACAGGTGGAGCCTGGTTTCTACCACATCAACCTGGATCATTACACCTATGAGGCAGAGGATGCACGGCTGCATCAGGTAAGGAATAAAGGTGTCCCTGGGGAGCACATCAGGCAGAGCAGAGCGGTGGTCCCCAAACCAGCAGGCAGTGGTCTGCCTCCCTACCCAGGGCAGAGCAGTGCCTGCTGGCCAAGGCAATTTTTGTGGTCCCATCTCACAACACCTGCTTGCACCAGGGCTCGGTGGTGGAGCGTGAGCCCCCCACAGACCGTCCAGCTTCCTGGACAGGGACAGGCTTTGCCCGTATGTTGGAAGGCGGCTGGGTGGAGTTTCATGTCAGTGATGTGCCTTTCTCCACTGAGTATGATGTGGTCATCCGCTATGAGCCCCAGGTGAGCACCAGATGGTGAAGCCAGCAGTGTGATGGATCGCCAGATTGGGAGGTAGTGGTGGGGAGTTCCAGATGGTGAGGCTTTTTGACACTGCCCCTTCTCTGCCATCAGCACCCAGAGGCCTGGCAGGAGGTGGGGCTGAAGGTGCTGCGCCCCAACCCCGTCTCCGCTAGCAGCCCTTGTGGAAACACCATCCCTGCCGATGACCAGCTCTCCACCAGCCTCCCCTCTGGTGCCAGGTAAGCACCTCAGTACGGTGAGGCTTTGCTGGGGCTCACTGGAGACACATGGCTGCCATAGCTCTGCTTTGCCCCCATCCAGGTATGTGGTGCTGTCCCAGCCCATCTGTCTGGAGCAGGGTATCTCCTACACCCTCCGCCTGGAGTTGGGCTGTGCTGCTGCTCGGCAGGATCCCACTGCCAGTGTGCTCATCGATTCGGTGAGGGGCAGATGGGCAGTGGGATGGGGGCAGCAACCCTTCAGGGGGATAGAATGCAGCCATAGGGAGAGAGGGACATGACACCCCACTGACTTCGCCCTGTAGCTGGTGCTCCTGCCCCGTTACTCCTCGCTGGAGATGTTCATTGCGGGCGACCCCAGCTCCATGGAGCGCCGGGAGACCTTTGAGCGGTACCACTGTGCCCAGCCCTTCCACGCTGCAGGGCCCTCGCCTGTGGCTGAGCCCTGCTCCAGCCTCCTGCACAGCCTCTCAGCCTTCCTGCATGACGGGGCGCTGCGTGAGTACCCGCACCCTGTCCTGCACCCTGTCCCACAGCAGCTGACACTGACCCCGCTCTCTGCCTGCAGCCTGCCTCTGTGATCCCCAAGGCTCGCTCAGCGCTGAGTGCCAGCCCCAGGGCGGGCAGTGCCAGTGCAAACCCAATGTCATGGGACGGCGCTGTCACCGCTGTTCTCCGGGAACCTTCGGCTTTGGGCCTGGCGGGTGCCGACGTGAGTGCCAGTGGGAGAGGAGCCTGGGCACCCCAGGGCTGGGGGCGTGGGGAAGGGATGCTGTCTACAGCTCGGGGGCAGACGCTGTGGGTGCTGTGCTTTCCAGCATGCCAGTGCAGCCGTGAGGGTTCAGTGAGCACCATCTGCGACAGCACCACAGGGCAGTGCCCCTGTCGTGAGGGCACCCATGGCCCACGCTGTGACCGCTGCCAGCCTGGCCACTGGGGTTTCCCTGTCTGCCGGCCCTGCCAGTGCAACGGGCATGCTGAGAATTGCGACCCTCGGACAGGCAGCTGCCTGCGCTGCCGTGACCACACAGATGGTGAAAGGTGCCAGAGGTAGGTGGGGTATGTGCCCAAACTGGGGCAGGATGCTGCCAGCAGCCCCGGCTCCTGCTGACCTCCTGCCCGCAGGTGCGCAGCCGGACACTTTGGGAACCCAGCGCTGGGCTCCGGGCAGCACTGCCGGCCCTGCCCCTGTCCTGAGGGGCCCAGCACCCCCCGCCACTTTGCTGCCTCCTGCTACCAAGACAGCCGCTCCCAACAGGTCGTCTGCCACTGCAGCCCTGGGTACACAGGTGGGTACCTGCCACAGCACACTTGGTGCCCTCCGGGGTGCCCTGTCCCCGGGCACTGCCCAGCACTCTGTGTCAGCAGGTTCTCGCTGTGATGAGTGTGCCCCTGGCTACTATGGGGACCCTCTGCAGGGTGGGCGCTGCCTGCCCTGCCAGTGCCACGATAACATCGATGTGACGGACCCAGAGGCGTGCGACCGGCGCACAGGGCAGTGCCTGCGTTGCCTCTACAACACAGCAGGGCCCCACTGTGCTGAGTGCCAACCCGGCTTTTATGGAGATGCCACACGACACAGCTGCAGGCGTGAGTACCCGCTGCCATGCCGAGACAGACTTGTCTCCAGGGCCCAACATGCCCTTGGGGACCATGTGCACCCATGGCTGCCCCTGCTTGTACACAGTGCTGTGGAGTCCCTGCAGCCCTGCCCTGGAACAAGGTTGTCTCCTCTGCCCAGGCCCAGCACTGTGGCCCAGTCCCTGTCCCCATGTCCAACTTACTCTATCCCATCTACATCCTATTCTCATGCCCATTCCTGTCCCCATTGCCATCCCATCCCCACTGCTGTCTATCTGTCCCCATCCTGTCCTTATTCCTGATCCTGGTCCCATCTCCATCCCATCCCCACCAGTGGTCCTCATGCTGCTCCCATTCCACCTCCATCCAGTCCCAACCCCATCCTTGCCCAATCTCTGTCTCCATCCTGCCTCCACCCTAATCCATCATCATCCCACCCCTGCTCTGTCCCCATCAGAACTTCCATCCTATCTCCGTCCCAGTCTCATCCCCATCCCTGTCCTCATTCTCTCATCTCTATCTCTGCTCAGTGTCTCTTGGTTCCAGGTTGCTCCTGCAACCCCCTGGGCACTGACCCCAGCACCTGTGGGCCGCAGCAGTGCCACTGTGACAGGCACAGCGGGCAGTGCCACTGCCTGCCCCATGTGGAGGGCCAGAGCTGTGACCGCTGCAGCCCCAACTTCTGGAACCTGGCCAGTGGGCAGGGCTGCCAGCCTTGCGCCTGCCACCCTCAGCACTCCCTGACACCCACCTGCAACCAGGTGAGACATGACAGGGACAGGGGTTGGGGGGATGGGATGGGGCTGGAGGTGTGCTGCAGCAGTGCCAGCCTTGGCCATGCCATGTCTGTCAGTTCACAGGGCAGTGCTCCTGCCGGCCAGGCTTTGGGGGCCGGACATGCACCGACTGCCAGGAGCACCACTGGGGCGACCCACGGCAGCAGTGCCGAGGTGAGAGCTGGTGCCAGCAGGGGGACCACAGTGGGCCCCATGGTGCCCTGACACTGTTCTCCCTGCAGCCTGCGACTGTGACCCCCGTGGTATAGCCAGTGCCCAGTGCCACCGCAGCAGCGGCCACTGTGACTGCCGGCCTGGCATCTCTGGAGTCCGCTGTGACCAGTGTGCCCGGGGCTTTGCTGGTACCTTCCCTGCCTGCCAGCCCTGCCACCCCTGCTTCGGGGACTGGGACCGTGTGGTGCAGGATCTGGCCACCCGCACCCGAGCACTGGCACAGCGGGCCAGCCTCCTGCAGCACACCGGGGCTGCTGGCGCCTTTGAGGGCACCTTCCGACGGCTGGAGGAGAACTTGGCCACTGTACGTGATGTGGTGGCCACCCGCAACGCCACTGCTGCTACTGCTACCCACTTGACACATGCCATGGAGGGGCTGCGGTGAGCACCTGGCACAGGGCATGGCTCCCGGGGTAGCCCTGGGGGCAGCTTTTCACCCGCTTCCCTTGCAGGCGGCAGATCGAGGAGGCAACTGAGAGGCTGACACGGGTGGAAGGGGAACTGACAGCTGCTCAGGATGCCAACTTCAATGCCAGCCATGTGCTGAACACTGTGGACCGGGGCGCCCGTGCCCTCAACCACAGCCTGCAGTACTTGGAACAGCAGCTGCATGCCCTCAAGACCTCCAATTTCCTTGGTGAGCCATACCACAGAGCCAGGCCAGGGCGGTCAGGCCACGGCCAGGGATCTGACAGTGCCCCTGCCCCACCCCAGGTGCCTATGACAGTATTCGCCAGTCCTATGGGGAGTCGCGGGAGGCCGAGCACCAGGCAGACTCCTCCACCCGTGCCGTGCCCAGCCCTGTCAGCATCTCGGCAGCCACCCGTCACCGCACTGAGCAGCTCCTGGCCAGCCAGCGGGATGACTTCAATCGCCACAATGCGGCCAGCCGGCGGGCACTGATGGACCTGGCAGCAAGGGCACAGGCACTGAGCCTGCACCCGCTCAACGAGAAGGTGGGACCTAGGGAGGGGACTGGGGGAGCGGTACCCAGGGCTGCCCTGATCCCATGCTGCCTTGCAGGTCTGCGGTGCAGCGGGTGATGTGCCCTGTGCTGAGAGCCCTTGTGGGGGTGCCGGGTGCCGGGATGAGAATGGGGGACGACGTTGTGGCGGTCTGAGCTGTGGTGGAGCCGTGTCCAAGGCTGACAGCGCCCTGGACCGGGCACGCCATGCCCAAGAGGAGCTGCGTCAGGCTGCCAGCGACATGGCCCAGCTCTCCCACAAGGTTTGTGGCACACGGGTGCTGGTGCAATCTGGTGGCACAGCCACACTCTTCAGCCCTTGGGGCTGGCACCGAGGGTCTCTGCCCATGCTCAGGTGGCAGAGGCCAAGGGGAAGGCAGACGAGGCCCGGTTGCGAGCGCAGGCAGCCCTGGACAAGGCGAACCAGACCAGGGCCCGTGTGGAGAGCTCCAACAAGGAGCTGAGGGAGCTAATCAGCAATGTCAAGGCCTTCCTGAGCCGTGAGTGCTGGCATGCCGGGAGGGCTGGCCACCCCTGCCCAGTGCTTTGTGGCTCTGCACCTGCACCACACTGCACTGACCCTGCCCTGTGCCGCACTGCATTGTCCCAACACTGCATGTGGGCTCTGCCACCCCTTCCCCATGCTGCATTGCATGGTCCCTGCCCTGCCTCAACCATCCTGTGCCCTCCAGCCATCTCTGGCCTCCGTGCCCTGTCCCATGTTCTACTCTGCCTTTTGGTCTGCCTGCTCCTTCCACCTTGGCATGCCGGAGGGAACACAATGACTGCTTCTACCTGCAGAGGAGGGGGCTGATCCTGAGAGCATTGAGGTGGTAGCCAGCCGGGTACTGGAGCTGTCACTTCCCGCTTCACCGGCCCAGATCCACCGCCTGGCCGAGGAGATCAAGACACGGGTGCGCAGCCTGGCCAGTGTGGATGCCATCCTGGAGCAGACGGCTGGTGATGTGCATCAGGCTGGGCAGCTGCTGCAGGATGCCCAGCGGGCCAGGTGAGCCCAGGGACGTGAAGATGCAATCCCTCCAGGGACCCCCAGCCCAGGCTGTGCTGAAGCCTTGCCGTCTTGCCGCAGGTCACGTGCAGAGGGAGTGCGGGGCACAGCTGAGGCAGTGCGGCAGGCACTGGAGGAGGCGCGGCGAGCCCAGGGCATGGCTGAGCAGGCACTGCAGCAAGCTGCTGGTGACATCCAGCACAGCGAGAGAGCCCTTAGCATGGTAAGAGCCCCATCCCTTCTGACCATGGGACCCCATCCCCACCATGCACTCAGTGTGACTACACCAAACCCCCATGCCACCGATCCCCAGATGCAGACCCAGACAGGAAGTGCAGAGCAGCAGCTGGCGGGTGCCATGGAGCAGATTGGGCTCCTGGACAGGCAGACTGATGCCCTTAAGGTGAAACGTGCCAACAACAGCCTGGCAGCCACACGTGCCCAGGAGGCAGCCAGCACTGCGCGGGACCGAGCCAGCGAGGCCAAGCAGGTGGGTGACCAGGCAGCACCAGTGTGGCAGCAGGGGTCCCCAGAGGATCCCGCTGACCAGCCCCGCTGCCCAGCAGGTGCTGGAGGGGCCACTTCGGGACCGGTACCGGACAGCACAAGAGCTGGTGGAGCACCGGGCGCAGGGCGCGCAGCAGGCGGGCAGCCGGGCACAGCAGTTGCGGGAGGAGGCTGCAGGGCTGCTGCAGGACGCCCAGGACAAGCTGCAGCGGCTGCGAGGTGAGACCAGGGGGGCATGCTGGGGTGGTGGTGGGGGCAGTGGTGGGGACCAGGCTGACTCATGTTTCCCTGTCCCTGCAGTGCTGGAGGAGGAGTACGAGCGGAACGAGCGGGTGCTGGACGCCAAAGCAGCCCAGCTGGGTGGGCTGGAGGCCAGAATGAGGGAGGTGCTGGCCACCATCAACCAGCAGGTCCAAATCTACAACACCTGCCAGTGATCCCCCGGAGGGGCCTGGACCCCCCTAGAGCACCCAGCCTCCTGCCGCCCAGCCTCCACCTGCCCCCGCAGCGCTGGGTGGGGCGGGGGCTGCAGGGTACCCCCGTGTGAATAAAGTTACAGAGCAAGACCGCCTCACCACCGCCCCGTGCCGTGGGCCCGTCTGCCCCGGGGGCCCACAGCGGCTTTCCCCAGGGTGGGAGCTGGCCGCCTCCGGGTGTGGGCCACAGCGGGGCTTGGGGTCGGGCGGTGGGGCCGGGAATCAGCAGCGGGGCTCGGGGGCACAGCACACGCGGGGACCCCCACAGACCAGCGGGGCACTCCCACGGATCAAACCCGGGTCCCCCACAGGACAGACCGGGACACCCACACCGCCCCGCTCCCGTTGCTGCGGGAACGCGCCGGCACCGCCCCCGTTCCCGTGTCACGTGGCACCCCCTCCGTGTCACGTGGGCGCGCCCGGCGGCTCCCGGAAGTGCGTCACGGGCTCGGGCCTGTCTCCGTTGTCGGCCCGTTCGGAACTTCGGCGCGGCACAAACAGACCGGAGCGGCGGGCGGGGCCGTGAGTGCGGGGAGGGCCGGACCGGCCGGGCCGGGGCGGCGGCGGGGCCCGGGGACGGCGAGCGGCGCCTGGGCCAGCGCGGGGTGAGGGCCGCGGCGGCGGGCAGGGCCCGGGGGCGGTGGGAGGCCGGGATGCGGCCCGTGGTCGCGGGCGTCGGGGCGGCGGAGAGAGAGGCAGGCGGCGGATGGCGGTGGTGGCGGCCTGTGACGGGCCTGAGTGGAGAGATTGTGCGAGGCGGCAGGAGCTGGGGCGGCGGGGGCTGAGAGCGGGGCTCGGCAGGACGGGCCCAGCGCGGCAGCCCCGGGCAGGAGCCGGCGCTGTGACCTCGTGCTCTGCCCGCCGGGGCCGTTCAAACAAACACCATTCACACAGACACCGTTCACAGTCCCTTTCCCCTCCTCCGGTGCCCGAGGCCGGGCAGCAGCGCCCGGGGGGCCAGGGGCCGCTGGCTGCTGTCTTGACGCTCTCATCACTGCTCATGGCCAGCGGGTTGGAACTAGATGATCTTCAAGGTCTTCTTCCAGCACAAACCATTCTATGATCGTCCCCAGAATGGGGGAGCTGGGCCTGCCGGGTTCCTCACTCAGCACAAGGCTCACTGCTGTCATGATGCGTTGGGGGCGCAGTGATTTCCACATGGGTTGGAAGTATTTTGTGTGACAGTGCTGGCTTGAGTAGCTGCCCCGGGGGGTTCTGTGCTTGCCCTGGCTCCACCCGTGTGTCAGGTATGCCCAGAAACTCAAGTAAAAGGCAACCTTGAGCTTTGGGATTTCTGATCCCTCAGGGGAACGAGAAACAGAAGGTGACAAAAGTATTTGTGTGCAAGAGGGACGTGTTTCTGTTGACTGTATTTAGGTCATGGAGGATCTAAAAGTCCATAGGAAAAAGATGCTGTTGGGATAGCCAACCTTCTTTGCAGCTACCCCTGTAAAGGCCTTTGGGCACTGTTGGGGAGTGCTGTGGGCACGAATCAGGGAGCTCCTCCTGCCACCTGCTAAACCTGCCCCAGACACGGGGCACAAATTCCATCTCATTGAACACCTTCTGCTGTCCCTCCCCATTTGGTGCTGCTGTGGGGAGGAGTGGCCCTTCTCCTTGGCCTCTTGCTCCCTTTCCTCTGGCCAGTCAAAATATTTGCAGTCTCAGCATGAGCTGGGTTGGGAAACAGCTCTGGGGTAAGACACACTTGGGAGAAAGCCCCAGCTGGCACCTGGATCTGGTACACACCACAGCACAAAGGCAGGGAGAGCAGAGGACGGAGAGGCACCTCTGCTCCCAGCAGCAGCATGGCCAGGCTTCCCTGGCTCCGGGAAGGTTTTGTAGGAGTGCCCAGCTCATCAGGTAGTTCCCAGAGGTTCACCTGGCATCTAGCCAGAGTGGCCTTTTGCCATCTCTCCCCTACAGTGACTCCTACTGTGCCAACAGGAGTGGTGCCAAAAACCTCTGTGCCCCCGTGCACCCAAGGGCTGAACATGCTGGTTGTATGTGTGTTTCCTGGTGGCAGAAAGGCAAAAAGTCTCCTGTTTGCCTGTTCTAATCCCTGAATAACCTGTGCTTTGCCTGCACTCCTCCAAAACCTTGAGGTGCCTGTAGCAGCCTCAGGTTGCCATCAGTCTGGCAGCTGAAATGGGCAGAGCTCCAGCCTCCTTGGTTCCTGCCTGCCATGAGGAGTAACTGTCAGCAGAGCACCCAAGGGAGCTGAGCCCTCAGTGAGGCATGAGAGCAGCAGGCTTCTCTTGGAGGAGTGACAAGGAGGCACGCAACCCTGTCTCTCTTCCTCACCACTTCTTGGGCAGAGGCCTGTCCTTTCTCAGCCTCCAGGACCCTTCTCAGAGCTTGCTTTCACCCTGCCCAGCAATTACCCTGTGCCACCCCTTTGGAGGTGGAGGAAGGAGGCAATAGAGCCTCTCCTGACCCTGCATGAAGCAGTCACTGCTTCTTGTGTCCCATTTCTCATGGGATTTTCACCTTAGAGGCAAAAGAAAAACAACAAAAAACGCTTTCTCATGTTTTCTGAGCCCAGCTGAGCTTCTTCAGCGCCAGGAAGCATCTGTAGCCAACCTGTTTGGGTGTCAGTGGGGACTGGAGCTGAGTGACAGCATGCAGCTGGCATCAGAGGTCTAGCCTGGAGAATCACAGCCACGTTTCCTGCTGTGAGGGCCCTTCCCATTCCCTCTGGAGCCAGAAGTGCTTCTGCATCCTGGAGAGACCCAGTGTGTGCAGCAGCATGGGGATGACTCTGCTGCCCTCCCACAGCTCTTTGGGACTGATGCTGGACCCTGCTCAGCATCCCGGTCTCCAGGTCACTTTGGGGCTCTCCACTGCGGGTGGCAGGAGTTGTCTGTGCCAGGCAGTCAGGCTGGACTCGGCTTTTCACTTGCCTTCAGTGGCTCTTGGTTGTGAGGGCAGGTTGGCCTGAAGAGAAGTGGTTTGGATGCAGCACTTGTCATGGGGCTGGCTTTGCCAGAGCTGAGAGCAAGACCAGGCTGCTTTGCTCTCTGGGGTCCCTCTCAGTTTGTGGCTATAGCTCCACATTTGTGGCTACTTGTTGCCCCAAACATTTCTAGAACACAAATGCCCTGGCAACGGGGTGTGGTCAGTACAGGACTGGCAGCGTCCTCCCTCTGACTGAGTGTTTCCCTTGGAGGTCCCTCCTGCCACTGGCCATGCCCACGCACAGCAAGGGGTCTGTGCTTGATGCATGGGTGAAAGCAGAACTGGGTGTTCCTGAGGGGCAGCTTGCCTCCCACTGAGGGAGAGGCAGGCTCAGTGGAGCTGGACTAGGCCAAAGATGCTGTTGGGCTCGGCTCCATGTCCTCAGATGGGAGCCGGGCCGTGGGATGCGTGTGAATCAGTGCACTGGGAGCTGCGGCAGGCAGCTGGCACATGGAGGTGGGCAGGATCTGTGCAGCTGGGCCTGTCTCCCTGCTGCAAACCCCTGCAGGCTGGTGAGCACTGCCAGGGTCAGGGTGTGCAGCCGGGGCAGCAAGGGAGGAAACCTTCCCATCTCTCTGCTCTCACCACCTCCACGGAGACACCTCCAATGGGACTGTTTTCAGTGGGTTGTTTCAGTTCTGCTCTCTCAAAGCCCTGAACATTGCAGGGTGATGCTGATGAGTGCAACAGACCCCTGGGCCAGCAGCTCCCAAACCCTGTAGGGGAGCTGGCTTTGTAGGGAGGGCATGTCTGAGGGGGCAGGGGTGAGCAACCTACGTGCCCTGCTCAGCCTGCTCTTTTCCTGGGGCACGAGGAGCAGAGGTGTCCTGTTTCCAGGCCAGGCCCCGCTGACGCTGTCTGTAAACTGGCTGGGAGATAAATATTCAAGGTGCAGTCATACTGGTTAAACTCCTGGCTAGTGGGCGAAGGGGGAGGAACTCTCCTTTTGCCAGGGAGCTCTGCTCTCATCTGTCATGGGAGACTGTCTCAGGCCTGCTTCCTTCTTAGGGCGTTACTGGCTCCTATTCTGGCCCTGTTACACAGGACACTGTTTGACTGAAATAGCTGTTGCTCCAAGCTATGTGACAGGCTCCCCCAGTTGACTCTGGAGGCTCAGTTTTGCAGATCCAGGCCTCCTCATGTCCTTACCCTTGCCTGTGTCTCCAGGTGTTGTTAGCACCAGCGGCTCCTCTGGGCCAGTGTTGCTGTAGTGGGAGCCATGAGCATGACACTTGCTTTCCAGGTTTTTAATGCGTGGCACATACTGAAGACCCCCGGTTGTATGTTGGGAGCTCTGACAAGCCCATGCTTTTGGCAGTAAGCATTGTAGCAGCTGTGATGAGGTAGGTTTCCTCACTGAGTGCTGCATGGGGCTTCCCATAAACACCACGGTGAAGGTCATGTAAGTGCACTGGCCCTGAGGCAAAGAGTGGATCCTGATGCTGTTGGGCCTTTTCCACCTGCTCCTTCTGCCATGCTCGCTCTTTCCTCTCTTTAGGCCACTACTTCCTTGCCAGAGAGTTTGACCACAGAGAGTCGCCAAGATAGCTGGGCCAGGAAGAAAACGTCGCACCCCTGACCCAGACTCCATAACCGACCCCGGTGGGCTGTTTGTGTCCTCCAAACGGCTGAAAATGTCCAGCAGCACAAATGCCCCTGGCCAGAGGAGAGTGTCTCGGGGCTTGGATGATGCTACCAACAAGAAGAAGCAGAAGGATCGAGCCAATCAGGAAAGCAAGGAAGGTGAGAGCCCCTTAGCATCACTGTGGTGAGCGGGCCCGTGGTGTCTCAGCCCTGCAGCCTGGGAGCCTCGCAGCCATCTGCTGCAGGATAAGCAGATTTGACTAATCGCTTCCTGCAGCTTATGGTAACCCCTGTGATGTGGGATCTTCTTTGACACAGTGTCCTCCCTGGACCTGTAACCTCCTTCCTTTGGGCACTACTTAGCCCCAGCGATGTTAGGAAGGTTGGGTCTGTGGCCTTGTTAGCTAAAGTTCGGAGTTGGCCTTGGTGATTGTTTCTAGACTCTGCTTTTGACTGGGTGTGATCTGCCCCAATCCAGCAGGAGTGGAACTGAAACCTGTGGGTGCTCTTGCAGCTGGAGGCAATGCTGCTTCTTTCCCATCGGTTTGCTGAGGCCAGGTGTTGTGAGGCAGTGACCGGGTGTGCAGGGCCTGCGGGTGGGGCTGGTGCTTTAGCTTCTGAGTCAGGATAAGGTGTGGCTCAGGTGAAATAGTTGCTGTAGAGTAATTCCTTCTGTAACTGCCACGTATCCTTTGACAAAAATGATGCTTCAGGTGCAGGGAATGCCTGCGGGCAGGATGCCGGCAAGAGTTTCTGTGGCTCTGAAAAGCTGTTTGATTTCCATGCCTGCTCTGTTATGATTGTTGTAACCTCAAAATCACAGGGTGTTTTATAGGCCAAGGTAATTGAGTGCCTGGTGAGGTCTGTGCCAGAGCAGCCAGGCACAGTCCCTGATGCGAAATCCCACAGTGCAGAGCACAGCGTTGTGCTTTCTCTCACGTGGGAGGAGTACACCTCTTGTAGGGCCTGATTCTCTGCATCCTCTGACGTAGGGGCCTCCTTGAGGGCAGCCATGCTGCCCCCATCCCCTCTGTGAGAGGTGATGAGGGGCTGTAGATCCTCCAGGCAGTGCTACTGCTATGCTTCTCACCCTGCCAGCCCCACCGGCACCTTTGCACCAGTGGTGTGGTGGTCAGCAGAGGTTTCCTACTGGTTTGTAGCCAGTCAGGGGAGGCAGTGACAGCCCTCTGAGTATTCCTGAGTGGAGACCACAGCTCCTGTTGGCACTATTTCTCTGCTCCAGGAGAAGGTGCTGTTGTTTTGGGTGCCTTGCCTGGCAGAGCTCACTGTCCTGGGTGGGTAGAGCAGGCCTGGAGACATTTCTGGCTGTTGGAGGTATTTCTGTGGAGAGCAGGGATTAGGTGTCAGGTCAGTTTGGTTCCCCACCCTGATCTGGAAGGAAGTTTCAGATGTGGATGTTGGCAGCTTGTGCAGGAATGGAAATGTTAAAGTGCAGCTGGGCCATGTGGTTCTCTGGTTACAGCAGAATTGGTTTGAGGATGACCAAACACCAGGTTCTTTCTGTCAGATCAAGACAGGACTCCTCTATATGGCTGGGGGCTGGGGTCTGGTGCACCAAGCTGGGCCACACAGCTGAGCCTGGATGCCACAAGCTTCACAATGAGATGTGCCTCAAGAAAGCACTGCCTGCATGGTGCAGTATTGTGTTGCTCCCACTGTGGTTCTGCTTAGACTGGGATATGGTGGTATGGCTTGGAGCAGCTGTCCTGGGGCTGACTTGCTGGAAGTGTGAGAAAGCAGAGGAGGGAGATGAGCAGCACATGCAGAATGAAGGGCCTGGACACGGATTCAGGGTAGAAGGAGGTGATGTGTGAAGTTTTGGGCATCAGCTTACTGGCCTGTGTTGTGAGGTGACAGAATGACACACCTGCCTGCGCTCTGCTTCTTTGCCCACCAGTGTCTTGCCCTGAGCTCGAGCAGGCTGAGACTGCCCAGGAGAAGGACTCAGAGGAGGGTAAGTTGAGGTGTGTGCCAGCTGCCAGTGCATGGCCATGGAGTGCCCTTGCCAAGGGATCTGAAGCTCTCACCTTGTTGTCCCATGCTCTGGCATTGAGCAGAGCTAACCTGAGCACTCCTTTGCCTCAGCATTTATCTTAACAGTATGTGGCCTTCCCAGGGGTGGAGAAGGGCTGTCTGCAAGGAAGAGGCCCTGGGCATGTGGCAGGCTGCTTGCAACTCAGGTGTCATGGTGCTGTGGAGCACAGCCCTGGGACATCTCACTGCTGACACCTGCTCTGCTTCTTTGTGAGCAGGACGTCACTATGGGCTGGGAACATCCCAAGCTGTGTCACCTTGTGGGCAGCATTGGCTGGTTTCTGTCTCAGTCCAGGCCTGCTTTGAGGACAGAGTAGGACATCCTCGTGCCCCAGGGGTAGAACAAACCTGATTGAAATCAAGGTGATCAAAATCACTTTTTTGCCTTCAAGACTTCAGGGCACCACAGGGCCACACCTGGAGTCTGGCAGGCACACAAAGTTCTGCCTGCACCGGAGTATCACTGCTGCACTCTTTTTTTACCTGTTGCAGTGTACTTACCTGGCTGGCTGGCCTGCTGATGTTTCAGCCATGTTAGCCATGCTCACCTGACAGGAGTACAGTGCTTTGATGGTTGCAGCTGGGCTGCTTGGTTTGCATATGCAAAGGGGAAGTGGCAATTTTTGATTGTGGTCAGAGTCCACTTAAATCCCCCAGAGTAACTCTCTGGCTTCCTCGTTCCTTGGGAAAGCAATAATTGTTTTGTTATTGGCAGGAGCCACCCCTTCTTCCCAGCTGCCGCTGCTGCTTGTGGCAATGCCAAGAGCAGCACTGCCTTTCTGGCCTCTCTGGTTCCTACCAGGATTCATCTGCCCTGCTGCAACATGTGCTCTTGTTTGTGCCCTCTGTGACGAGGGCAGGTCCCATTTAACTGTCATGATCTCTGTTCCTGCGCTGACCTCCTTAACTGTGTGTGTGTTCAGGCTTTTGTTCCCCGGCCAAGGAGTGGGCACTTCAGGCTCATACCCCAGCAAGTGGGTGATGCTTCCCTTCCTTTTCCTAGAGCTGCTGCTGGACTGGAAGCAGAATGCCGATGAGATCATTATCAAGTTGAACTTGGGCAGTGGAGCTCTGAAGGCGGAGGACGTAGATGCTGCTTTCACTGACACAGACTGTGTGGTCAAACTACCAGGTATGGAAATAGAGCAACTGCTGCAGGCATTTCTCCATTGGGACTTGGCACAGCTCTGGGCCAAGCATGGGGTTGCAGCAGGAAGACATCAGACTTTTCCCTCAGAGGTAATGCCCTGCTGTCAGCTGGCACAGCCTCAGGCAGCAGACAGGGCTGATAGGAGAGCATTGTAGAGCTGGGGAGGGCAGGAGTTGGCCTCTGTGCCAAGTGAACAAGTGCCCACTGCTGCGCCGGTGCGTCTCTGTCCCCTGCTTGCTGGGATGGCTGAGTCAGTCCCGGGTATCCTTTGGAAAAATTACTGTGCCCCTGAGGGCAGGGAGGCCCAGGGCCTTCCCGCTGGGAAGGAGGCCAGCCAGATGTACAAAGCAAATTCAGGGAAGCTGGCTGGAGCCCTGGAAGGCTCCTGGGGTATGGTGGCAGCCTGCCTGCAGCCTTCTTGGCTCTGAATGAGTGCTTCCTTCATCCTGGGGGCAGGTGAAAGGGTGCTGTGGGTTAGGTGACAGCTGCCTGGAGCACTGCCTGAGGTACTGATTCCCCTCTGCTTTACAGACGGGCGCCAGTGGAGCTGTCAGTTCTATGAGGAGATCGAGAGCTCCTGCAGCAAGGTCCAGTGCAAGAAGGGCAACTTTCTACAGCTTGTGCTTCAGAAGAAGATCCCACTCCATAATTGGTCTTCACTTCTGGTGAGGAGGGAATGATCTGCCTTTTTAAGGGAGCTTATGGAGCCCTGGGGAGCTGGGGTGACCTCTGAGCCCCCTACTTTTGAGCTGCCCAGGGAGCAATGTGGGGCACACATGCTGTATGAGCCTGCATCCACATGCTGCATGAGCCATCTGTCACTGTCCCAGGGAGTCATATGCCTGTTTCTGCCTGCCGTGCATCTCCAGGTTCTGGAGTAGAGTCCTGGTGCAGTCTGGGAAGGGGGAGTGAGCGTGAGGATAGGAAGCCTGAAAGGTGCTGCTACCTAAATAACTTCCCACTGTGCTGCATTGCCTTTTACAGAAGAAAAGGAAAGACGGATCCAAAGAACTGGCCAAAGGGGCCGCATGCTGGGAAAATGGGAAAGAGAAAGCTGCTTCTGCGGAGTTGACCCCTGAAGAGCCGAGGGCTGAAGGCACAGAGCCACCAAGATCCCGGCGGGAGCCCTCCAACCCCAAGCGTGCTCCGGGAAGAAGTGAGGCCCTGGGAGGGAAAAGCCCAGCCAGCCCAGGGACACAGAGTGGCCCCAGCGCCAAGCGGGCAGTATACCTCAAAGTGGCTCCCACTGAAGAGGAGCTGAATGCCAGAGTCACCGGGAACACGGAGCCCAGCAAAGGGCACAGCGGGAGGGCCGGTAGCCGCCGCAATGTCAGAGCCAGCCAGGTCGATGCACCCGCGGCCCTTGCAGACCTCTCACTGCCACTGGAGAAGGTACCTGGGGACCTGGCTGGACCTGGGTACCCCTGCTTCCTCAGCCCTGTGCAGGGGATGCAGGACCCATCCCTGACCATGGGGATGTGGTGGGCTCCGTGATGCTGAGGGCTGACAGGAGGACCTGTGGTGGAGGAGCGGGTGAAGTGAGGACCCTGCAGTTGCTGGGCTGTGGTGCTAATGGGGCTGAGCTGGCATGGGATGTGTGGGGGAAGCAGGTGGTATGGAGCTGTGCCTTAGGGCACCCCAGGGGTGACAGTGTCTGTGTGTCACTGTGTCTTTCTGTATTGAAAGGCTGTGGTTTTGGCCAAGGAGACTGTTCCAGTGGAGATGCCACCTCTTGCAGCTACCACGGAGGTGTTCCCCCACCGTGTTGCCACCTGTGTTGAGAAGAGAGTCCTGCAGCCAGGCAGCCCTGCTGAGGCCTTGCGGAGCCGGGACTGCCTGCCTGTCTTGGGAGAGAGCTCTAAGGCCATCCCAGTGGGCACCCCTCCCATGGGCAGAGATGGTGAGAAGAGGGACTGGTCCAAGGATGATGTGGCTCTGGAAGCAGCAGCTGATGGTGAGTGGCCAGAGCCTATGGAGTGAGCCTGGTCAGGAAGGTCCATCTGCTCAGGACCTTTCCTGGGTCAGCTTGCAGCCTCAGCATGCAAGGAAGATAACCTTTCTCTCCATGGCTTTCCTTGCTCAGAGCCAGAACCTTTTGTAAGCCTGACCTTTGTCAAGAATGACTCATATGAGAAGGGCAATGATCTGGTGGTGGTGCATGTCTATGTGAAAGAGATCCACAAGGAGACATCCAAGGTGTTGTTCCGGGAGCAAGACTTCACGCTCGTGTTTCAGACGAGGTACAAGTTTGTCTCGGGATGATTCCAGGCTACTGCAGAGCTCCTGATTGTGGCTGGGCTACTTCTTTGTTCACCTCTGCTCACTCCCAATTTCTCTGCAGTGATATGAACTTCCTTCGTCTCCATCCTGGCTGTGGGCCCCACACGGTGTTCCGGTGGCAGGTGAAGCTCAGGTATGACTCCTGTCCTAACCCACACCAGGACAAAGGAGGTGAGAGTGCAGTGCTAGAACAGGAACCAGTCCCAGCTGGCGGTTCTGTGCAGGGAATGCTCATTTCTACATCTGGAGGTTTCAGTTACAACATGCTGCACTAGTGCCCTGAGCCTGGTCTGCCTTGGCTGTGTGCTGGCTTGCAGGGGAAGAAATCCCAGTGCCTCCTTGCCTGCAGTTCACCCCAGACTGTTCTAGAGCTCCTGGGGACAGCCAGACCAGCCTGTGTGTCCTTTGGGTGGGATATGCAGCAGGAGGCAGCCAAGCAGAATGGATGTCAGAAAAGGGGCGCTTTGTGTGTTCAGTGTGGCCAGGCTTGAGGGTTTCCACCCTGCTTTGCCGGGCTACCTCAGGATCAGTGCTAGCAGGGTTCTTACTGCCTGGAGAGCGTGGCTCTGCCATGCAAAGGCCTTGGCATGTCTGAGACTGCGGCGGGTCTGGGGCACCTCTGACTTGCTGCATGCCTTACAGGAACCTCATTGAGCCAGACCAGTGCACGTACAACTTCACGGTGTCTCGCATTGATGTCTGCCTGAAGAAACGCCAGAGCCAGCGCTGGGGAGGGCTAGAGGCTCCAGCCACACGAGGTCTGCACCCTGCCTTCTTGTCCTGCCTGCCTGCTGCACCGCAGTGGGGCATGGGCCCTCCTCACCACTCCCAGCTGCCAGCTGGTGCCAGATCCTCTGGCATGGGATTGTGGGGAAGTAGAGGGGCTGAGTGGGTGCAAGTAGGAGGGATGTGAGGCAGAGTGTGAGCCAAGTGATAGGGGAAGGGCACTGCTGTTTCCCTTGCTCACGGGAAAGAGGGGTAGAAGAGAGCCTGTGTGCAAGTGTGGACTGAGCAGTTCAGCCCCACTGTGGGCAGCGCGTGGTGCTGCTAACCACAGGCCCACCCTTCCCCCTTTTTAAGGTGCAGTGGGTGGTGCAAAGGTTGCCATGCCTACAGGCCCTACCCCTCTGGATAAGAACCCTCCGGGCAGTAACCAGCACCCCCTCTCCAGCAAGGAAGAGGCCCGAACCAGTGACAAAGAGAAGCCGCGTGTGGAAGATGGGGCTCTGGATGGCGTGGCAGCCCGTACGGCCCCAGAGCACGTGGCAGTGAAGCAAGAGCCACATATTCCTTCGGTGAGTGTGGCCACAATGGATCTGACCTGGATAGGGGAAAGAGGGACACCTCCTCAGTGTCACTCTGGAGGCTGGCAAAGTATTCCTGGAGGAGGAGGCAGTGCTCCTCAGTCATAGTTGGCAGGATTAGGGACAGCTGTTGGCCTGTCTGTCCCAGTCCAAGTGGGAGATGGTGTGATGGCTCCAGCCCTCTCTGGAGAGTTTCTTGGGCTTTTGAGTTCCTCTGGTGTTCCCAGAGAGACTCCCTGAGTGCCGCACCCTCACACCTGCCTCTGCTTTGGCAGCCCAAACCGACGTGTATGGTGCCACCAATGACACACAGCCCAGTGAGTGCCGAGAGTGTGGAGGATGATGAGGATGAGGATGAGAAGAAGAAGGTCTGCCTGCCCGGCTTCACAGGGCTGGTGAACCTGGGCAACACCTGTTTCATGAACAGTGTCATTCAGTCCCTGTCCAACACCCGGGAGCTGCGTGACTACTTCCATGGTGAGCCCACACTGGGAGCACAGCAGAGCTTGGCCACTCAGATGATGAAGCCAGCCACCCTGAGCTCCTGCATTTCTTACAGATCGGTCCTTTGAGTCAGAAATCAACTACAACAACCCGCTGGGGACGGGCGGGCGCCTGGCCATCGGCTTCGCCATGCTGCTCAGAGCACTGTGGAAGGGCACACACCACGCCTTCCAGCCCTCTAAACTGAAGGTAGGGCTCCTGGCACTGGTGCTCAGCAGGAAGTGCTGTGGGTTCCCAGCATTCCTCTGTGGGCACCTGGCTGCCCTGCAAGTGCCACAGAGAGCTGTGGGTGTGGGTGCAGCCAGGGTTTGTGCGTGGGGCAAGCAGTGCTACCAGGGGTCTGCTGGCCAGCACTGACGACTGTGCTCCCCACAGGCAATTGTAGCCAGCAAGGCCAGCCAGTTCACTGGCTATGCCCAGCATGATGCTCAGGAGTTCATGGCCTTCCTGCTTGATGGCCTGCATGAGGACCTCAACCGCATCCAGAACAAGCCCTACACAGAGACTGTTGACTCGGATGGGAGGCCTGATGAGGTGAGGGTGTTCCACCCCCAGAATTACTGGGAGAGCAGCCTGGGTGGTTTAGTGAGGTGCCAAGCCTTTTATTCCTGCAGGTGGTAGCTGAGGAGGCTTGGCAACGACACAAGATGAGGAACGACTCGTTCATAGTAGACCTCTTCCAGGGCCAGTACAAATCCAAGCTTGTGTGCCCGGTGTGCTCCAAGGTACGGCAGCCCTGGAAGTTCTGTCCCTGTCCTGGCTGTGCAGAATCAGACTCCTGACCCTCAGAGAGCACAGGTCACAGGGCAAGGCTGGATCTTGGGTCCACTGGATCTGCTGCTCAGCCACAAGAACTTCCCACAACTGAGTGTGCGTTTGTATCTGCAGGTGTCTATTACATTTGACCCCTTCCTGTACCTCCCCGTGCCCCTCCCACAGAAGCAAAAGGTGCTGACTGTCTACTATTTTGCAAAGGAGCCACACAAGAAACCAGTCAAGGTAAAGGATACTTTCTACCCTGGGGAGGGAGCCTGAGAATGCTCCTGGAGGTGCCCCAGGCAGTTGGTCATGTGCCAACTGGCTAAGCCCTGTGTTAAGTAAGGGCATGCCTTAGTGTGGTGTGACTAATGTGGCACTTTCTCGGTGGCAGTTTCTCGTGAGTATCAGCAAGGAGAACTCCAGTGCCATGGAGGTACTTGACTCAGTGGCCCACAGCGTGCGCGTGAAACCAGAGAACCTGCGCCTGGCAGAGGTGAGAGTGCTGGGCAGATACCTGCTCTGGAGGGTTAGGCCGCTATAGTAGGGCCTGGGATGTCCATCTTTCCCTTTTGTGAGGTGGCGAGCTGAGCACAGCATCCTTGAGCTGCTGCTCTTCCCACAGCTCACTGTGAGGCTGAGGTCTGTGGCTCTCTGAGGAGAGGACACATAGGGCAGCCCTCACACGGCCATGCTCCACTGCCTTCCTGGCAGGTGATCAAGAATCACTTCCACCGCATGTTCCTGCCGTCTAACTCGCTAGACACGGTCTCGCCGACGGACCTGCTGCTTTGCTTTGAGGTGCTGTCCCCAGAGCTGGCCAAGGAGCGCGTGGTGGAGCTTCAGGTCCAGCAGGTAAGAAAGCATATTGGGACTACTGGGAGGGATGCAGGAAGGCTGAGCCCTAAGTGGGACTGAGCAGGAGTGGCAGAACTGCACACAAGGGCGATTAGCTACACTGATGCCCACTGAGGCTGCCTTGTCCTGCCCCGGTCTGTCCTTGCCCTTCCCTGTCCAATGGGTCCTTTCTCCTGCAGCGCCCGCAGGTGCCCAGTGGCCCTGTTGCCAAGTGTGCAGCCTGCCAGAAGAAGCAGCTGCCAGAGGATGAGAAGCTCAAGCGCTGCACAAGATGCTATAGAGTCGGTTACTGCAACGTGTGAGTTGGCTTGGTGCCTGGCAGGAAGGGAGGGTCTCCTGCTGTGAAGGGCTGGATGGAAAAGCTCTTCTTGCTGGGAGAAGGTGGGATGGGTCTGCCCTTTGGGATGGAGCCAGCTGAACTCCCGGTGCTCCCCTTGTCCCCAGCACACCCCTCTGGCCCTGCACTGCTCCTTCCCAGGCTGTTCAAGGATGCTGAGTTCAGCAGGCACTGTATGTGTTACAGGGCATGTCAGAAAACACACTGGCCAGACCACAAGGCTTCATGCCGTCCCGAGAACATCGGTTTCCCCTTCCTCATCAGCGTGCCCGAGTCCCGCCTCACCTACGCCCGCCTGGCCCAGCTGCTGGAGGGCTATGCAAGGTGAGAGTCCAGGGAAGGAAGGTGCTTCTGCCCTGGAGCTGAGCTCAGCCCTGTGTCTGGCCAGCTCTAAATCCCACCTCCTTGCCCAGGTACTCAGTCAGCGTGTTCCAGCCTCCATTCCAGTTGGGCCGGATGTCACCCGAGCAGGGGCTGCAGCCTCTGCACTCAGACAAGCTGGAGCCCCTGGCCAAGAGCAGCTGTGCAGCAGCCACCTCCACCCCTGAGCTGGGAGATGGGGACAGGGCTTCCAGCCTCCTGCAGGAGCCCCCACTCTCACCAGCTGGGCCTGAGCTGCACCCAGAGACGGGGGATACTACCACTGTCCGAAGCAAGGTCCTGACAGCCAGGAGTTCCCTGCTGAGCTTGGATTCAGGGTTCTCTGAGCACATGGAGTCGCAGGATGACAGCTGTTGTGAGAAAGAGCCGTCCTATGAGAGAGCTCTCAAGCCAGAAGGTAAGAGGTGCTGAAGTGCTAACTGTGTCTGTGCCAGGAGCTCAGGCAATTCTCCCTCCTTGGGGTGACCTCCCACCACAGCATCACTTCTCTTGTGAGCTTGGTCTGGAGACTCTTGGGAACACAGATGAGGCCCTGGGAGCTTTGTTTTGGCAGTGCTGCCTCACCTGAAATGCCTACCTACCCACGCTCTGCCGTGCCCTGGCAAAGCCCAGGGTGTAGAGCAGAGACCTGATGAGGAAAGAGGCTGGAGCGCTGTGTTGCTGTGGGAGAGGTGGGAAGGCAGGGGCGGGCAGAAGCCTTGAGTCCTGTGGGAGCAAGGCAGAGCTGGTGCTGGCTGAGCCCCTGGGGGCTGTGAGCAAAGCACTTCCCTCGCTCTGACTCAGCTGCATGGGACCAGCCTCTCTCGGTCGGCTGCCTGGCTGTCACGTTTCCAGACATTCGTCTCAGGATGGCAGCAATGTGCAGTGAAGGGGCAAGGCAGGCAGAGGAGCACAGCTTGCCAGGGGCAGGCGCCTGCTAAAAATAGTCAAGGACACGGGCACGTGGTTGTGTCCCTTCAAGGCCGTAGCATGTGAGGTGGGGGTGGGGGTGCTGCAAATTCTTGGCCCCTACGCAGGGCAGACAGGCAGTACCAGCACAAATCTGTCCCTGCCTGTTCACAGCTGCCATCCCTGGGTACCAACACACTCCAGACTCACTGAATGCCCGCGCCACACAGTTCTACATCACTAAGATCGATGCTGCCAACCGAGAGCACAAGCTGGAAGATAAAGGTGAGCCAGAGCCCTGTAAAGTGCCACCTTCATCCCTTACCACCTCTGGCAGGGTAGTGGATCTGCCTGGCAAGGGTGCCAGAGCCTGCCTGGCACAAGGTGAACCCAGGTGTGATGGTGGCCCACACTGAACAGTGAAAGCTGCACCTGACAGGGGAAGGAGGGGCTCTGCTGCACAGAGCCTCTGCCTAGAAGCTCTTCTTGGGCATGACATTCCTGCTCTCCTCAGCAAATAAGCCAATTCCTTCCAACCTCATGTATTCTCAGAGGGTCTGTGATCTCTGGGTCGTTTCTTTGTTTGAGTGGAATGCCCACACCCATCTGGCTGTTTGTGAGGGTGCTGCTGACGAGAGGGCTGTGCCAGTGTTGAGCCCTGCAGGCTGAGGGGCTCTGCTGCCCCAGCATGGTGAACCTAGCCAGGGGGCACCTGTCCCTTTCTGGAAGCACTTTTTGATTTCTGTATCTAACTGGGATGGGCAAGATTGCTCCAGCAAGGTGGCCTGCTCCAACCTGGTAGAGTATGTGTGTGACGTCTGTGCCCCTTCACAGGTGACACCCCCCTGGATCTGACAGACGACTGCTCCCTTGCCCTGGTGTGGAAGAACAACGAGCGCCTCAAGGAATTCGTGTTGGTAGAATCCAAGGAGTTGGAGTGTGTGGAGGACCCAGGCTCAGCCAGCGAAGCAGCCCGGGCTGGCCACTTCACCCTGGAGCAGTGCCTCAATCTCTTCACCAAGCCCGAAGTCCTGGCCCCAGAGGAAGCATGGTGAGGAAGGCCGCAGGGCGGGTTCCAGCCAGCAGCAGCAGGGTTTCCCGGGAGCTACCTGGGCCTGCACACTGTTTCTACTGGCAGCCAGGAACGATGGGCTGGCCCTCCCTGTGCACTGGGAAGGGCTAAGCCAGCAGGGAGCAAAGGTAGTGCTCTGTAGGACTGTGCTGGCCTGCCCTTGACAGAGGAGGCTGGGCCCTCCGACATACCCTCTGCCAGCCCTGCATGTGGGGACCCTGGGGCTGAGCTGGGCTGGAAGAACTGAGGCTCTCCCCACACCAGTAACAAGCGCACTCTTCCCCTAGGTACTGCCCCAAGTGCAAGCAGCACCGTGAGGCTTCCAAGCAGCTGATGTTATGGCGGCTGCCCAACGTCCTCATCATCCAGCTCAAGCGCTTCTCCTTCCGCAGCTTTATTTGGAGGGACAAGATCAATGACATGGTGGACTTTCCCGTCCGGTGAGAGCCTGGGGACGATGTGCCTGGGTTGGCACTGCCTCTGCTGACCTGCAGTCCGGCCTGCATAACACTGATCACCCTTGATGGTCACCATGTCTCTCCACAGGAGCCTGGACCTGAGCAAATTCTGCATTGGTCGGAAGGGTGAGCAGCAGCTGCCTATGTATGACCTGTATGCTGTGATCAACCACTATGGAGGCATGATTGGAGGGCACTACACAGCATACGCCCGCCTGCCCAACGACAAGAACAGCCAACGCAGCGACGTAGGTGAGGATCTGTCACCCTCACCACCCCCCTGCTCCTGCAGCCGTGGTTTGTCTGCTTGCTTAACCCTTCGTCCTTCTCAGGCTGGCGGCTCTTTGACGACAGCACAGTCACCACAGTGGATGAGAGCCAGGTGGTGACCAGATACGCATATGTCCTCTTCTACCGCCGGAGGAACTCTCCTGTGGAGAGACCCCTGCCAGGGCATCCCTCAGACCACCGCACTGAGCGCACCCCCTCTGCTGAAGCCGCTGCAAGCCAGGTGAGCACTTGCGTCCCTTTCGGCACTGTTGGAGCCACAGAGCCTTTAAATGTGCTCAGGAGCCCACATGCAGGGCCTGCCCATCTTTGCCTGCACCCAGAGAGCATGGTGCAGTGCCTGCACCCCTTTGGTACCAAAGAGCTTGTGCCGGCTGGGCGTTGGAGCCTGTCTTGCCTCATTCTCACTGTGAGCTTGGGACAGTCCCTGTCCTGAGGGATCACAGGAGAGCTGGTTTTGGTCATCAGTGTGGAATTGCTGGTGGGAGGGCACTGGTAGAAGAAGGGGCACAGCCTTGCCGGAGTCTGCACTAGAGGAGTGGTTGCGAGCAGTGCAGTAGGATCTGGTTGTGCCAGAGAGCAGTAAGAACTTGCTCTCCAGAGCCGCTTTTGAGGCAGGGTGGGGGACACTTTCTGCTGGGGCCCAACTCAGGGCCAAGCCAAGTGCAAAAAAGGTAAATACCAGTGCTGAGCCAGAGGCCTGGCAGCCTTCACAGGGTGCTCTAGAGAAACCTGCCAGAGCGTGCTCTGTTGCTGGGTGGCCTGGGAGGGAGGGACTGGGGGTGGGCCAGATGGCAGGGTGCTTTCAGAATGCAGTGGTAGGGCATGGTTACACTGATCTTTGTGTGAAAGTCAGGAAGGCTGAGGCTGGGGCATAGTGTGGTGCCCACCTGGTCAGACCCCCTGCATCGTTGTGCTGCAGACTTTCCCTCCATGCTCAGCACCTCTGCAGGCCCACAGAGTCTGAGGACAATGCTCAGTTCATCTCCAGCGTGACTGCACATGTATGCCCTGAGAGGCCCTTCTGGCCTGGCCTCCCTGCCCTTCTGGCTCATGCTCCCCTTGACCCAGTGCTGGTTAGGCATCGCAGTTCTGCCCTCTTGCCTGGGGACAGAAGCTGGCTGTCTCTGAGGCTGGGGGGGCTGTCTGGCATCTTGGTGTCTGCCTGCCTGGGCTGTTCCTGCCCTGGGGGGCTGTGCGTGTCCTGGAGCAGCTCCACTCACTGGGGGCAGCCTGAGCAATGAGAAGGCTGTACTGCTTTTTGCACACTGGTGGTGAGAGCCTTCAGGGGCCTAACTGGCCCTGTGGCTCACTGTATGCCCCATGGCGCTGGGGTTCATCAGGTTGCTCTGTAGCACTGGGGCTCATTGGGCCCCTGGCAGCACCGGTTCCCCTGCGGTAATGGGATGCATTGGATCCCAGTGGGGCTCAGCAGGTCCCCAAGCACCCTGGACCACCTGCACCCTCCCTGGCACTGGGTGCCCTCCAGAGACCTGCGCCCTAACTGCTCTGCACGATCACCGACATGAAGGGCCAAGCTGTGGTTGGCTGCTTGTGGAAAATCCTCCTGGAAGCTGGGCTACGATTGGTTGTCAGAGCATTCCTACCTACCAAAGCAGAGCTGTGACTGGCTGTACTGGCACTGCGCCTCCTGCTCCTGCTGCTCCAGCTGGCTGTGGATTGGCTGTCATGTGAAAGATCCTGTTGGGATCACAGAAGCTGGGCTGTGATTGGCTGCTGCCTGCTCCCTTGCCTCCTGGACCCACCAATGCAAGTGCATCTGCTCCATCAGGATCCAGCTGCTGGCTTCACTCCCTGCGGTCCTGTGAAGACCCTGCCTGGTAGCTGCCCATGCTCCCTCCCACAGAGCCACCCACCGGAGCCCCACACACCAGAGACCCCGAAGAGCCGCGGGGGCGGGTGCGACCGCGATGGTGCTGCATGGGGAGGCGGGCTGGCTGGGCACGGGGCTGGGCTTGCAGGCAGCCGCCTGCCCCGGGGGATGGCGAGGGGTGTTGCCCGTTGTGTTCTCCAAGTGCTGACGCAGGTTTCCACATCGCAGGCTTCTCTGATCTGGCAGGAACTGGAGGCTGAAGAACAAGAGCTACAGCTTGAGGCGCCCCAAAGGCCTGCAAGAAACTCCTGGAGGCCCCGTGGCCAGAAGCGGAGTCCAGGCACCCCCCCGCACCCAGATGAAGGCTGCGTCAGATACTTTGTCCTGGCCACCACGGCCGCAATTGTGGCTCTCTTCCTGAACGTCTTCTACCCACTCATTTACCAGCCCCGCTGGAGATAGGCCCAGGCGCGTGGCCAGCTGCGGGAGCAGGGCCGCCAGGGCACGCGCCGTCCTAGGATGCTATGAGAGCAGGACAGAAGACGCTGGGAAAGATTCGCCAAGGGAAGCATGGGGCTGTCGGCTCCTGCCTGTCTGCTCTGGCATCTCCTGTGCCAGCTGGCAGGCCTATGTGGCCAGCCTGCTGCCTTGCCAAGGCACAGCCGAGAACCCGGAGCTCCTTTGCCCTTCTTTTGCTGCCCACTGGGAGTGAGGCAGACTTCATGACTACCTGCTGCTCAAGAAGGGATGTTGCTGCTGCAGTGAAACTGGGACCTGAGAGCCCCACGGGCATGTCAGCCATCTCTGCTTGGCTCCCAAGAAGGAAGTGGAGACCTGCCGAGAGGCTGCAGCAAGGGCAGGATGCCCTGACATGGGCCCTGGCTGGCCACCTCTCTCAGCTGTGCTGCTGCAGGAGCCTTGAGCACCCCTAGAGCTGGGGCTACCCATGGTCCTTGGCCAGCCCAGTCTCTCCTGCCAGCCTCCTGCTGAGCCTCCTGGTGCCAGCTGCTTGTGCACTGGGAGTGGTGTGTGCCGCACTCCTGTGCTGGGGCTGGACAGGCTTGTCACCTAGGGCTTGTGTGCTTCCCTGCTCAGCCCTGGACAGCTGCTGGAGAGCCTGGCAATCCAGACTGGGGTGCCTGTGGTGAGCACTCATCTCTGTGGGCCACTGCTTCCCAACAGTCCCTGGGGCTATGTGCTGGCAGCATCTGGGGGAGTTGGTCTGTTCAGAGCAGTGTGGTGCAGCACCTCATTTGCAAGGACAGCAGCTGCCCATGCTGCAGGAGAGGCATGGGGTCAGGGAGCACAGGTATGACCATAGTGCGTTAATAAAGCCAGGTTTTCCAAAGAGATGCAGCGTTCCTGTCCTGTGTGCTGGGACTCCCACACAGAGGCGGGGACTCCACACTGGGGTCCCCTGAGGCCACTCTGTGACCCAGCTGGCACCAGGACCATCCCTTGGGCTTTGCTGGGTGCCTGGTGCACCCTGTGTGGCAGCAGGCTCAGGGGAGAGCTCTGCCTGCCCATGCCATGGGGCACGGGCTGGGCTCTAGTCCCAGCTGTGGAGTGGTAGCCTCGCGGGACACGTGCAGGGCGTGGGGAGCCCAGCAGGGCCAAGAGCAGGCAGTCCCCTGGGGCTGGGGCACAGGCGGCAGCTCGAACAGTGTCTGACATTGAGACGTGTTGCCCTTGGCTGAGCGTGGCTCAGACAGCTCTGGCGTATTTGGGTGTGAGAGGTAACTTCAGAGCCCTGTGACTTTCTTTTCTGTCTCTGCTGCTGTGCCCTCAGCTGGCTTGGGAGGGATGCTTGGCAGTGAAGGGGTTCATCTGTGTTTTAGGCTGGGGCCGGAGCTGGACTCCCCCTACCTCTGTCCCACACCCTTCCTCCACGTGCTGAGGTTTACTCCCCTCCCAAGCAGGTCCCAGCCAGGGAGCTCGGCAGGGCTGTGCCGTGGTCATGAGGTGCCTGTCCTGGAACAGTTGCCTCATTGTCTACAGCCCTGGGTCTCGGTGGCTTCCCCCGCTCACCCGTGGTGCTGGCCTCGTGGGTCTGAGTCAGTGCCCGGCGCCAGTGGGCTGACCTCTGCTCCAGCTGGTGCTGGTGCCCCAGGCTTGGGGCCCACAAGCTGCTGCCTGCACCTGCCTGCCCTCACTGGCGGTGGGTGGCCAGCAGCGAGGCCTGACAAGGTGCTCTCAGCCCTGGAAATTCCCTCTGGCCCTGCACTGTTCCTCAGACCTCTGGCAGGCTCTGGCAGCCTGCCTGTGGCCCGTCACTGCCACCCATGCTGGGGTGCAGGGCTCTGCTCTGACTGGCACTGGCTGAGCAGCCTGGCTCTCCTGCTGGGCTGGAGGGGCTGCCTCCAGGAGCCCTGGGCACGATGCTTCCCTCTGCCCTGCTGTGGGGTTTGCCACCAGCTTCTGCTCTCTAAGCCCAGGGGCTGCACATTCTGCACGTGGGGTCCCTACCCTGAGGGGCTGTGTCTCCCCAGGCACCCCTCTAGCCCTCCAGGAGCAGGGAGGGAGATGGGTGGGCGGGGTGCAAGTCTCCCTCTCATGCCCACCTTCTGCTTGCAGGGACTGCCCCCGGTGCCGTTCGGATCTGGCCTGGCCCCCGAAGGAGCCTCGCCGCTGGCTGCGGAAGGCCTCCCTGAGCGTTTCGCCAGCCCCGCCGAGCGCCCAGCCCCCTCCTACAGCAGCATGGAAGAAGTCGACTAGGGTGTTGTGGGGGGCCTGGCCTGGGGCTGTGGGCCAGGCCGGGCACTGGAGGGATGGGGGGTTGGGGGAGGGGGTTGGGGTTTGTCCTGCGCTCATTAAACTCTCTGAACTCCACTCGCCTCTGCTGCCTGCTATCTCTCGGGCCCCTGGTGAGCCAGGGCACCATGCCCCAGTCTGCTGTTGGGACGCCCAGCACCCTGCTGCCCCAGGTGTCCTCGTGCTCCAGTGTTCCTTGGTGTGACTTGGTGCTGGGTATTCCCTAAGATCCCTCAGGGACCGGTGTTTCTTGGTGCTATTGCCAGGTGTACTCCACAGCAGTGGGGGACACAGTGTCCCCCGGTGCCTGCTGCCTCTCTGCGTGCTCTGCTGCTGGCTGCACCCTGTTGTCCAGTGTCTCCTGGTGCAAATCCTGCCGCTTTAGTGCCTCGTGTCTTCTTCTGTTGTGCCCCGGTGCGGCGAGACGTGCAAGTCCCGGAGTTGTAGTGCCTGTTGTGCGCTGAAGTGCCTCATCCCCCGCTGCCTCTCTTGTCGCCTGCTGTCCCTAGCGCCCTGCTCCCTGGTGTCCCCGGGTGTGCCCTGCTGCCTTGTGTCCCTCGTGCCCGGTATCCCCCGTTGCCACGCCGTCCCCCCTGCCCGTAGTGCCCGGAATCCCGCAGGGTCTTCCTTGTCCCCCCGTGGCTCCCGCCTCGCCCGGGGGCCGGTGCCAGTGCGTCGGGACTGCAAGTCCCGTCAAGCCGCGGGCGGGTGGCGCGGCCAATGGGGCTCGGGGGGCGGTGCGGCCGGTCGCTGCCTCCGCCGCCGCCCGGTGCCGCGGCGCAGAGAGCCCCGGAGCGGCCGCGCGGCGCCGGCCCCGCAGCCCGGCTCTGAGCCGCCCGCCCGGCCCGGCCCGCCCCGCCGCGCCCCGCCGCCCTCAATGAGGTTCTTCCGACTCACCTTCAAGTGCTTCGTGGATTGCTTCTGAGCCCCCCTCGGCCACGGAGCCGCCCCCGACCCGCCCCCGCTCCCCGGCCCCCCGCGACATGCCCCCCGTCCCCACCGACACGGCCGCCCCGCAGCCGCCCGACGCCCCGCGACGCGACGCCGCCGCCGCCGCCACAGCCGCGGCCGCCGCTGCCCCCGCGGGCTCCGGTAAGCGGGGAGCGCCGGGGAGGGATGAGCTTGGGGAGGGGGAGAGGGGGGCCCACGGCCACGCGCGACCGCGACGCGCCCCCTCCCGCCGCCGCGGGGTGAGTCACCGCTCTGCATTGTGACGTCACGCGCCGGCCTGACATCTGACGTCACGCCCCTACGCGCGGAGAGGGGCGCGCGGGGGGGGGGAGGTGCTTCCCCCCCCTCTCGCGCCCCCACGGGCGCGCGTGACGGCGGCGTGGGCATCCCCCCTCCCCCCGTCTCGGCAGAAGGCCCCGGCGGGGCGGAGGGCGCAGAGCCCCCCACGGCGGGCGAGGAGCGGACAGTGACGGCACCGCTGGTGCGACCCCCTGGTCCCCCCAAAGAGGCCGTTCCCGAACGGGAGACATGGACTCGGCAGATGGATTTCATCATGTCCTGCGTGGGCTTCGCCGTGGGGCTGGGCAATGTCTGGCGCTTCCCCTACCTGTGCTACAAGAACGGCGGAGGTGAGCCCCGTGCTCGCCCCGCGCCGCGGGGGTGAGCCCCGCGGGGCGGGGGGTGCCCCCTTCCCGCTCGATAGTGTATGCCTGGGGGTCACCCCACGCTGGGTCAGCTCGCCCTGCACCTTTGAGGGGCTCGTGGGCTACCCCGTGGGGGTCCAGAGTCACTCACGGGGCGGGGGGTCGTGGGAGCCCCCCACCACCTGCCCGTGCTGACCTACATCGCGGCAAGGGGAGGGCGCGGAGGCGCCTTTGCCATTCGCTGCGTCCGGGCGGGCGGCGCGGGGAAGGGGGGGAGCAAAAGGGGGGGCCGGGGGGACGGCAGCGGCTGAGCCGGCCTCCTGCCCCCGGCCCCAGGCGTCTTCCTCATCCCCTACCTGCTCATCGTCTTCGTGGGCGGCATCCCCATCTTCTTCTTGGAGGTGGCCCTGGGGCAGTTCATGAAGCAGGGGGGCATCGGCGCCTGGAACATCGCCCCCCTCTTCAAGGGTAATGTCACACCCTGCCCGCACCCTGCCTGCACCCTTCCCACAGCCGCTGCACCCTGCCCAGGGCCCCCGGCACCCTGCCTGCACCCTGACTGTGCCTCAGCTGCCCGCAGCCTGCTGGGGCCGGCAGCACCCTGCCCACGCCCTACCTGCTCCCCTGCACCTTGCCCGTGTCCCATTGCCACCCCTGTGCCCCGGCCAAGGGTGGCAGCTGCCTCCACCTGTGCCCCATGGCACCCTGTCCTGCCCTGCCTGCCTTGCCTGCCCCTGTGGCTCCCTGCCTGCATGCTGCTGGATCCCCACCGCAGAGGTATCCTGCCGGCTCCCCCCTGGTCCTGTGCCATGCTGCCAGCTGTCCCCACCCTGTCCTGTCCTGCCTGGGGCTGCCAGCTTCCCTGTCCCATTCCCACCAGCTCTCCCCTCTCCTGTCCCTGTCAGTTCTCCTCTGTCCTCCCGCATCCCTCCAACACCCCACATCCCACTCCATGCCGGCTGCCAGATGCCCACAGGTGCCTGCGGGCTCTGGTCTCCCCATGCCACAGGTTTAGGCCTGGCCTCTATGGTGATCGTCTTCTTCTGCAACTCCTACTACATCATGATCTTGGTGTGGGGGCTCTTTTACCTGGTGCATTCACTGACGGACACCCTGCCCTGGGCCACCTGTGGCCACTCCTGGAACACGGAGCAGTGCACGGAGCTCTTCAACCCGGACCTGTGCCACAATGTCAGCACTAATGCCACTGCCAGCACTTGGACCTCCAATTTCAGCTGTGCCGACATGACCAACAAGCGCTCACCTGTCATTGAGTTTTGGGAGTGAGTGTGGGAACCAGGAGGGTGTTGTCTGGGGCTGGGGGTGTCATGCTGGCACTCAGCACAGCCCCACTCTGCAGGAACAAGGTGCTGCGTCTCTCTGGGGGCCTCAGCGAGCCAGGGGAGATGAACTGGCAGATGATCCTCTGCTTGGTCACCACCTGGGTCGTTGTCTACTTCTGCATTTGGAAGGGTGTCAAGTCAACTGGGAAGGTAATGCTGGCAGGGGGAACATGCATCAGGGCCACCGGCATGAGAGAACGGGACTGCAACACACAGCACTGCTGTCTCCTGCCCTCCTGTGCCACTGCCCACAGGGGTGGGAGGCCCATGTCCCACATCTGTCCAGGAGGTGCTACCAGCTGCTGGGGACATTCCCAAGCTCTGGTCCTGCTGGGACACCTGTGGCACATGACAGAGAGCCCTGGCCTGGGGGGTCTCATGGCCACCCACTGCTCTTCAGATTGTCTACTTCACGGCACTCTTCCCGTATGTGGTCCTCATCCTGCTGCTGGCCCATGGAGTAACACTGCCTGGCGCGCTGGGCGGCATCATCTACTACCTGAAACCTGACTGGACCAAGCTGGTTGAGGCACAGGTGAGGGCAGTGGGGAGGGCAGCAGGGAGCTGGGTGCTAGACACCCCCTGGCACCCTCATCACCCCCTGACACCCTCCCTCACACCCCAGGTCTGGATTGATGCTGGCACCCAGGTCTTCTTTTCCTATGCCATTGGGCTGGGTGCCCTGACTGCACTGGGCAGCTACAACCGCTTCCACAACAACTGCTACAGGTAGGGCTGTGCCAGCTGCAGGCAGTCCCCCTGGTGTGTCCCAGTGACCCCATGGTGTGTCCCCCAATACCCCCTGGCACTTCCTTAAGACACTCCGCCCACAGGGATGCCTACATCCTGGCTGTGATCAACAGCTGCACCAGCTTCTTTGCCGGCTTCGTTGTCTTCTCCGTGCTCGGCTTCATGGCCTCTGAGCAAGGCGTGGACATCTCCAAGGTGGCCGAGTCTGGTGAGTGGTGGACGGTGGGTGCCAGCTGACACTGTGTCCCCTGTGACACCCGTTGAGTGGCACCTCTGACCCTACTCTCCCACAGGTCCCGGGCTGGCTTTCATCGCCTACCCCAAAGCTGTGACACTGATGCCCTTGTCCCCGCTGTGGGCCACGCTCTTCTTCATCATGCTCCTTGTGCTGGGGCTGGACAGCCAGGTGCTGTGGTAACCAGGGAGATGGGGATCAGGGAGAGGATGGGTGGCACATCCCCACTGAGCCCTGCTTTGTGCCACAGTTTGTCGGTGTGGAGGGTTTCATCACGGGCATCCTGGACCTGTTCCCCCAGCCGGGGGCTGGCTCGCTGCGTCGTGAGCTCACCGCTGCGCTCTGCTGCATCGTCTGCTGCCTCATTGACCTCTCCATGGTCACGCAGGTGGGGGACGCAGCAGGGACACTGCCAGCCAGCCCCACACCAGCTGCCTGCCCCTGTTCCTCAGGCAGCACCTCCCATGAGGTCCCACTGTGGGGTGGGAGCTCCCTGGAGCTGCTGCCCTCGTGTCAGTGGAGCTGCCCATGGCATGGGAGTCTCTGTGGGGTAGGGGTGCTGTGGGAGCAGGGTGCCCATGGCATGCAGGGTGTCCATGCCAGGTGGGGTACCGGTGCTGGCAAGGCTATGACAGTGCCAGCGTGGCGGTGTGTGGGGCAGCCAGCACAATGCTGGTGACACGGGCACCTTCCTGGCAGGGCGGCATGTACGTATTCCAGCTCTTTGACAACTACTCGGCCAGCGGGATCACGCTGCTGTGGCAGGCTTTCTGGGAGTGCGTAGTCATTGCCTGGGTCTATGGTGAGGCCAGGGGGACACGGTGGGGGGGACGCAAGGGAGACACAAGTGCCCTGACTGACGCCCTCCTCCCTGCAGGTGCCGACCGCTTCATGGACGATGTGGCCCGTATGATCGGCTACCGGCCCCTGCCCGTCATGAAGTGGTGTTGGGCTGTGGTGACACCGCTGGTCTGCGTGGTGAGCAAGGCCACCGCGCGTGGGGACACGCGTGTGCCACCGCCCCGCGCTGTGCCACGGGCACTGAGCGCCCCCCGGCGGCCGCTGTAGGCACACGCGTGTCGCGACCGTGGGGCGATGGACACGCCGGGGGCTACGGCGGTGACACGCGTCGGGGGTGGGGACCGCCAACTCCCTGCCCCGTGGGTCCTCACCTCTCTCTCCACCCAGGGCATCTTTGTGTTCCACGTGGTGAACTACAAGCCGCTGACATACAATAAGACGTACGTGTACCCGTGGTGGGGGGAAGCCATCGGCTGGGTCCTGGCGCTCTCCTCCATGCTCTGCATCCCCTGCACTGTTATCTACAAGCTCCTGCGCTGCAAAGGCTCCTTCCGCGAGGTGAGGGCGGTGCAGTGGGATCGCTCCTACCTCTGTCCCCACCCCATCCTCAGCCATGCTTGCCCCCCTGTTAGTCCTGTCCCTGGCCCAGTCCTGGCCCCATTCAAATCCCACCATCCACATTGCCGTTTCAGTCCCATCCACCACCAGATCCCATTGTTGTCTTCGTCACTGTCTGATTGCAATTCAAATCCCACCAGTGTCCATGTTGCCATCACAGTCCCATCCACAGTCAGATCCCATCCCTGTCTTCATCACTGTCTCGTTCCTATCCAAATCATGTGCCTGTCCCCATTGTCTCACTCCCATCCAAATCCCATCCCTGTCCCCATTACTGTCTCATACCCAACCTTACCTGATTCCCACAGCTGCTTACATCACTGTCTCAGTCCTATCCCTATCCCTGTCGCAGCCAAATCCTGTGCCTGTCCCCATCAGTGTCTCCTTGCAATCCCTGTTCTTCTCTAAATCCCATTTAGTCCCTTTCCCATCCTAGGCTCACCCCCATCCAAGTCCTGTTCCAGTCTTCATCATTTGCACTCCTACCAGATTCCCATCCCTACTGCTGTCTCACTCCCAGCCTCTCCCAAACCCCATCCTTGCTGACATCACTGTCTTAATCCTGTGTCTCAGTCCCGTCCCTGTCCCCATGCAATCTCTGTCCCTTTCTCAATCCCATTTCAATCCCTTCCCTGTCCCAGTTTCACCTCCACCCCCCATCCTATCCCATTGCGGGGAATTCACCAAGGTGGGTCCAGGCAGTCCCAGTGCTGTTGTCCCTCAGTGCTGACACAGTGTCCCCACAGCGCTGGCAGCTCCTGACCACTCCAATCTGGGGCCAACACCACCTGGAGTACCTGACGCCAGAGGCAGAGGCCAAGCTGCTGGCCCCAGAGCCCCCCAAGGAGAAGGCGACGCTCTTCGAGACTGTGATCTGAGCGTGGGGAGGGTCGCACTGCTCCCGCCTGCCATAGCAATAATGCCAGCACCGCCTCCCACCCACGCTGCCCCGTGCCCCCCGCGCCGCCCTGGCCACCGGCCTCGCTGCAGGGGGGTGAACACAGCGAGGTGGGGGGTGCTGGGGGCCACGGAGCCAGGGCGGCCGCGGGGCGCAGGAGGGGTCCCCGGCGCGGGGGAGCGTGGCGGCCCGGGGGGGATGGCAGGGAGGCCGCAGGCTGGGGGAGTGAGTGGGACAGCCCTTCCCTGGCCCCTGCCCGGAGCCCCCATGGCCCCCCACTCACTAACTGCTTCCCGTAGCGTTTGTCTGGTGTAACCCCAACCGCCCCGACATCTGGCAATAAACTGGGAGACCCTGGCAGCGCTGGCACTGCAGACAGGGGAAATGGGGCACTGGCAGCGGGCAAGTGAGGGGTGAGGTGTGGGGTGGCACTAGGCTTTGGGGGAGAGAGGTTTGAAGGGGATAGGGTTCAGGAATTCAGGGACACCTGGGTTCCTCTCTTGGGTGACTTGCTGGGGACAGGCTGCTGGAGCAATGAAGTCTTCATCCTTCTCCACCACAGGATGTGGGTGCCCACAGGCTGTACCAAACTCCTGTGGGACTGGGGGACCCCATGCAGCCAGGGCTGGCCTTGCTTATCAGCCCCAAGAGGCAGATTTCAGCCCAGAGGCTTTGGGGGGACCTTACTGTCCCCAAGATCCAGCTGTCAGGATCCAGCTGTACCCCAATGGGAGCTTTTCATGTCAGCTTTGTAGCTCCCTGCTCCATGCACTGTACCTTGGGAACAGCCCTGGGCTGCTGAGGGCTGTGTGGACAAGTGGATGAGGCAGCCACTGGGCATGTAGCCAGAAGAAATCAAAGGCTTAACCTGCCCCAGAACCCTTGAGCTGCCTGAGCCCTCTTGCAGCGGGGTGCCAGCTAGGGAGTGCACGTGCCCTGTGCCCCACACCAGTAGCTCCTGGGGAGGCCAGCTCCAGTTTGTGCTGTGGGAACCTGCATGGAGCCCAGAGAAAACCACCAGCATGCTGTGCTTGGAGTGGCTGCCTTCCAGTGCCTTGGCTTGATGTCAGCGTCTGGCTGTGCCCAGCATCCCATCTCCAGCAGTGCCTTGGCCACCCCTGGTGTGTGGTTGTCCTGCCCATGAAGGGACAAGGGAGAAGAAGTGTCCCCATCTGCCCTAGCCATTCTCAGGGCTGAAGCAGCACTGTCATGCTAGGTGTCCATGTCCAGTTGCTGGGATCGCCAGGGTTCCAGAGACTCTTGTTTCAGGGCGTGGGTTTGCCCCACCACGATACCCTCTCACCCTACTGGGGTGAGCCAGCAGTTCCTGCCCCACCGGCAATGCACACTGTAATTAGCGCGGGCAGGGCGGAAGCATCACTGATAATTGGCAGTGACTCTTCAGCACGGAGCCTCACGTGCCTGGGGCACAGCAGGACTTTCCGGCAGGGCTGGTCTGTGGGACCGGCTGGTATCCCAGTGTGTCGACCGCCGTGCGGGGCCTGGCTGGCTCCCCAACACCAGAGCAGGGACAGGGTTGGGTGCAGGGTGTGGGGATGAACATTGTCATCGCCTTCACTTTGTGCCACAGCACGCCCTGGTCCCACCACCGCTTCCTAAAAGGCACAGCTGTGGGGTGTTGCCAGCACAGAAGGTGAGAGCACGGGGACCAGGCGGAGGTGGGCAAAGGAAAGGCAGAGGACAAGGGTTAAAGGGGTGCCAAGGTTTCCCTTTGCTGGCTGGGCTTTCCTCGCGGGTCTCCTGTAGCATCCACGTGAGCCCACAGGAGGGGACGTGCCGCACTTTGTGCCCTCGCAGGGGCAGGCACCCGCAGCACCATGAACCGGATCACGGTGTACGAGCGTGCCAACTTTGAGGGGCTGAGCCGAGAGTTCACCTGTGACGTGCCTGACCTGCACGAGCTGGATTTTGGGAACTGCATCGCCTCCCTGAAGGTGGAGGGGCAGCCATGGATTGCCTACACGGACCCCAAATATGAGGGCGAGCCGCACGCCTTTGAGGAGGGCGAGTACCCCTCTGTGGATCGGCCCAACAGCTTCTCAGCACTGCGCCTCGTGCACCATGACCTGGGGGACCCCCAGATCACCCTCTACGAGCACCCCAACTTCCAAGGCGCCTGCAAGGTGGTGACAGAGGAGACCAACTTGGCGTATGGGTACTTCAACGACCGGGTGGCCTCCCATGTAGTGCAGCGAGGCGTCTGGCTGCTCTACCAGCATCCCAGCCGGGGCGGCTGGCACTGCCTGGCATGGCCTGGCGAGCATCTCGCTGACTACAAACTGGAGCTGAACTTTCAGTCTCGGCTGTCCCACCTGCGTCCGCTACGCCCCGGGCGGCCCCTGGTCTCAGCACGTCTCCTCTGGGAGCAGAAGCGGGTGGAGGAGGAGCGGGAGGTGCTGGTGGATGAGATTGAGGGGGTGAACGAGACAGAGTCGGAGCAGGCACTGGCGGCCAGCAGCAGCCGGGAGTACGGCACCACACTCTGGCAGAGCTTCCACTTCAGCAATGCCACTAGCCTCAAAGCCGGGCTCTCCTTCACGCTGACCGTGGAAGCCTCCAACATCTTCACGGTGCAGAAAGGGCGCAGTGAAACCAGCACTCGCCGGCAGCGTGTGGAGGTGCAGCTGCCGGCGAAGATCCCCCCACGCACAGCGCTCAGCATCCAAGTCCTGCGGAAGGAGGTAACGCTCTCCGTCCCGGTCCTGCTCACCATCACCCAGAACGAGAACGTTCGTACAGAGATGGGCGAGTACCGCAGTGTCTCGGGTACCAATGTCAGTGCCCGTTATAGCTTGAAGCCACTGCCAGCTACGGGCAGGGAGCAGGCAGCCACCAAGGGGACAGGCACAGTGCCTGGCACCAGGATGGAGCTATAGCTCTGTGCCAGTGCTAAGCAATGGCTGTCCCCTCCATGGTGTGGGACCCACTGCGACACCAGCGTTGACTCCAGCACCCGCCCGCGGGGGAGCCACGACCTGCCTTGTCTGGTTGTGTCCGGTGGCTCTGGCTGGCAGGACCTGCCAGTGCCTCCTCCCACCCAGTATTTCCAATAAACCCCCTTCCCCAACCACTCGAGTCTGCTGCTACTTGAGCTGAGGTGGGAGTAGGATTGGTGGAACACTGGGCTAGCGGGGCACTGAGCTAAGACGAGACACCAAGCTGGGAGGGGACGTCGGGCTGCCGGGGGACTCCCGGGCTGAGGCAGGAAACGTGGGGTTGTGGAGGACACCGGGCTGAGGGGGGACATCGGGCCGGGGGTGGGGGGGGCACCGGGCCGGAAGAAATAGAGAATACCCGGCTGGGGAAGCTGGTGGGGCAAAGTGGTGAGCTGGGAACACCAGACTGGACAAGACGTCAGACGGGGGAGAGCAAGGAGGACACTGGGCTGAGGCAGCCGAAGTTCCACCGGTCTGGGGAAACCTGAGGACACTGAAATGAGGGGTGTACTAGGGCAGCGGGGGGGGGGGGCGGGTGAGGAGGGAAGAGGATGGACACTGGGCTGGCGGGGCCAAACGACCACGCACGATCCGGGGAAGCTGGGGACACCGAGCCGGCCTGGCTCCGCATAAATCGGGCTGAGGCCGCCACCGCGACCCGCCTTGGGCGTGTGCGTCCCCATGGGCCTCCCGCAGGCCCCGTGCCCGGGGCCGTCGGGGCAGGCGGAGACACACAAGGCACACTGGAGGCGCGGGCACCAGCCGCGGGGCACAAAGCGCCGGGAGACGGGGCGCCGGGGGCGGGATGCAGCACGCGCTCCGCCCCCGGGCCCACCTCCAGCCCCGCCCCCCACGTGGCCGCCGCCGCCGCCGGTCTCTTTAAATGATGCAACAGCCCGCGCGCTGAGCCCGCCTCCCGCACACCCATTGGTCCGGCCGGCGCGGGTCTCCCTCCTTCCATTGGCCGGGACGGAGCGCTCTCGCTGCCGGTTGGCGGGGCGCCGACGCGTCCCCGGGCGGGCGGTGGCGGAGGCGGCAGCATGGCGGCGGCGGCGGCGGCGATGGCGGCGGAGGAGGCGGAGGAGGCGCTGGGGCTGTTCACCGGCATCGGCCTCAGCGAGGCCAAGGCGCGCGAGACGCTACGCAACGGGGCACTCAGCGCGCTGCTGCGCCGGGCCGTGCTGCAGGTGCGTCCGCCGCGGGCCCGCACCCTGGTCCCCGGTCCTCGATCCCCAGTATCCCGTCATCCCGATGTCACCTCGGGACCCGGTCACCCTGGGAACTCGCTACCCCGGCACCGGTGTCACCCTCGGGAGTCGGTACCCTCATCCCCGGTGTCCCCCCGGTACATCGGCACCGTGGTCCCGCTGTCACCCCCTCGACCCCAGCCTTCCCGGCTTCACCTCCTCCCGACCCCGCCGAGCGGCCTTGGCCCTTGGCACTCTCCCGTTCCGCTCCGGTCCCCGGTGCTGCCGGTTCGCCGGGGCTCGGGCCCCGGTCCTGCCCTGACTTTCCCCGGGGCGGCGGCAGGCTCGGAGCGCACTGGGCCCGGCGCTGGACAAAGCTACCGGGACACTTCTCTACAACACGGCCGCCCGCCTCAAGGACCCGAAGCACCTCGCCTTCCTCGTCGGCTACATCGCTCGCAGGGAGATTCTCACTGACCTGCAGCTCAGCGGTACCGTGCGGCCCCGGCCCCCGCCCGGCCCCAGCCCCGGGAGCGCCGCTCTTCATCTCTGCTCTGTCCCCAGCTGCCCTGGAGTACGTGAGGAGCCACCCCTTGGAGCCCCTGGATGTGGCAGACTTTGAGCGGTCTTGCGGTGTGGGGGTCTGCATCACCCCCGAGCAGATCGAGGAAGCGGTGAGTGGGGCTGTGACCCTGTGGAGACAGCACGGGGGACATTGGACTGGCTCCTGCTGTGCTTCCGCCTGCCTCGCTCACCCCAGTGTCCCCTGCGCTGCTCCCAGGTGGAGGCTGTGATCAGCAAGCACCGAGCAGAGCTGCTGGCAGAGCGCTACCACTTCAACATGGGGCTGCTGATGGGTGAGTGCGGACACCGGGGCAACCCCTGCCTGATGCTGGTGGCTGTCACATCCCTCTGCCTGACTGCCAGTGTCACTGTCTGCTCCCCTGGATCTTGAAAGCCAGCCTTTTGCCACGGGGAGATGTCATCCTGCCAGATCCCCCGAACAGACAGGGCATAGTACCCAGCAACAGAGACAGCCCTGGGGCAAAGGGTGTGGCATTCTGCATCAATGGCCTCACCCCCGGGCTGGGCCCTGCCCCTTGCCCACGGGGTGCCCTGTCTGCAGGGGAGGCACGGAACCGGCTGCAGTGGGCAGACGGGAAGACCATCAAGAACGAGGTGGACCTGCAGGTGGGTGCGAGATTACTGCGTCAGGTGCTGCTGTGGTCCCCTGGAGGTGCCGTGACTGGTGTGGGACCTGCCAGCCAGTCCCCTGGAGGGCCCAGCGCTGGGGACAGCCTGCCTCAGCTGGGTGCAGGCAGGGTGAGGGGAGTGATGGCTGCACAGGACATCTCCAGGCCTTGGGGCACAGGGAGCCTTTTTGACTCCTGATTTTTTGACTCCTGGCTGTGTCACTCTTCTCCAGGTGCTGCATTTGCTTGGGCCAAAGACAGAAGCTGACCTGGAAAAGAAGCCAAAGGTAAGGAGAAGGGGAGGCTGGTGACTTGGATGGTATTCTCCTGCAAAGTGTTCAGGCAGAATCCCAAATAGCTGCTCTGGGCTGAGCTGCCACCATGGGAACAGGTCTGAGGGAGTGCTGAGGACAGCAGGCTGGGCCAGGAGGGGAAGGTATGTGCTACAGCTGGGCACTCAGGATGCTCTGCTGGTCTCTGCAGGCTGCAAAGGCCCGTCTGGCCCCAGCAGAGAAACAGAAGGTGGCTGTGGTGGAGAACGGTAAGAGACTGTCCTCTCCCCCAGCCCTTTAGTTCCTGCTGGGACCTGCTTCCAAGCTGGGCCCTGGGAGCTGCAATCAGGGAGCTCAGTCCCATCTCTCTGCAGGTGACATGGGCACAGAGACACAGTCGCTGCTGGAGCAGCTGCGGGGAGAAGCCCTGAAGTTCCACAAGCCAGGTAAGTGTGAGGAGCTGCTGCCATTGTGGGGCCACTCTGCTGGCTCTGTGCCTGGTCCCAGCTCTCCATGCTGCAGAGGACTGGACAGGTCCTGTGTCCTTCCCCCCTGCCTGCTGGGCTTGGCATGGTTAGGGCAGTGCTGTATCCCTGAGCATCTTCTGCCTGCAGGAGAAAACTACAAGACTGAGGGCTACGTGGTGACACCAAACACTATGGCCCTGCTGAAGCAGCACCTGGCAATCACGGGTGGGCAGGTGAGGCCATGTCCATCAGCCCAGCGGTTCCATGTGAGAGTGACACAGCCGGGGTGGGTGGGGAACACACAGCTCACAGGGGGCACGACCAGAGGCAGCACCCACACAGCATGGGGTGCTCTGCAGGACTGCCAGGGGCTCATGTCAGTGCCACTGCTGTCAGGGAAGGTAAGAGTCTCCTGCTGAAGGACAGAGGTGTCCCCTCTCCCCCTCCAGGTACGGACACGGTTCCCTCCTGAGCCTAATGGTATCCTGCACATTGGCCATGCCAAGGCCATCAACTTCAACTTTGGCTATGCCAAGGTAAAAAGCACCAAGCTGCCCTGGCCCCTGCTTTCCCCTGCTCCTTGGCTGCTGGCCTGGCCCTGTGGTCCCTCAGGGAGCAGCTGCTCACTATCTCTTCATCCCCAGGCCAACGGTGGTGTGTGCTTCCTGCGCTATGATGACACCAACCCCGAGAAGGAGGAGGAGAAGTACTTCACAGCCATCCGGGAGATGGTGGAGTGGCTGGGTATGGCTCAGGATGGGGAGGGCAGGATCAAGCCAGGTGCCAGGGATGCCCCTACATTCAGGTCTTGTTGCTGGGCCTTTGGGCTTCTTCCAACCTGTTCCATTTCACCCATCCCCATAGGCTACCAGCCCTATGCAGTGACACACGCGTCGGATTACTTTGACCAGCTCTACACCTGGGCCCTGGAGCTTATACGCAGGTGAGCATGTGGGGCAGTAGGAATGTGCAGGGGTGGTGTTGATGTCCTATGCTGTGGCTGGGGGTCCTCCTTGCCCAGAGGATGGGCCCCTCATGTCTGGTGATGGCATTTCCCCTCCGTAGGGGTCAGGCATATGTCTGCCATCAGAAGGTTGAAGAGATCAAGGGCCACAACCCACCACCCTCACCGTGGCGGGACCGGCCTGTGGAGGAGTCACTCCTGCTCTTTGAGGTACTCCTGGCTGGGGCAGGTGCTGCATGACTGTGGGGTCTGGATCTGTGGCTCAGCTGAAAGCTTCCCCCCTCTCCACAGGACATGCGAAAGGGCAAGTTTGGGGAGGGGGAAGCCACGCTGAGGATGAAGATGGTGATGGAGGATGGGAAGATGGATCCTGTTGCCTACCGCGTCAAGTTCACTCCACACCACCGCACTGGGGACAAGTGGTAGGGAGGGCCTGCCATGTCCTGCCACATGTGGTGGGGGTGGGTCTGGACTTCCTGGAAGTGGGGAGGTGTCAGGAGTAGAGCAGCACCGTGCTTTGCCCCGAGCCAACTGTGTCTGCCTTGCAGGTGCATCTACCCCACGTATGACTACACACACTGCCTCTGCGACTCCATCGAGCACATCACGCACTCCCTCTGCACCAAGGAGTTCCAGGCCAGGTGAGCACTGTGCACAGCATGGCCCAGGGCTGAGCTGTACCTGGGAGCAGATGGCTGCATGCCGGTGGCTGCCAGAGTACTAGGGGACAGTGTGTCCATGTGGCTGAGCTGGGCTGTGCCTGTACCTCCCTTGCAGGCGCTCCTCCTACTTCTGGCTGTGCAACGCTCTGGATGTTTACTGCCCTGTGCAGTGGGAATATGGGCGCCTGAACCTGCTCTACACTGTTGTCTCCAAGAGAAAGATCATCCGTCTGGTGGAGACAGGTGCTGTGAGGTAGGAGCAGGGCCAGCAGCCAGGATGGGGCTCACCCAGGGCATGCCAGGTTGCCACACCGGTGTTCCTTAGGGACTGGGATGACCCGCGGCTCTTCACGCTGACAGCCCTGCGCCGGCGAGGCTTCCCCCCCGAGGCCATCAACAACTTTTGTGCACGGGTAGGCATCAGATAGGATGGGACAGGGCAGATGGATGCATCCCCTGGCCAGCATGGTCACAGCAGGCTGTCCCTCAGGTTGGTGTGACAGTGGCCCAGGCGACAATGGAGCCACATTTGCTGGAGGCATGTGCACGAGACGTGCTGAATGAGCAGGCCCCCCGCGCCATGGCTGTCCTGGAGCCCCTCAAGGTCACCATTACCAACTTCCCTGCTCCAAAGGTGAGACTGTCATGGGCTGTGGTCGAGTGGGGTTCCTTGAGATCAGCATTCACGCCCTCTTTCTCCCCAGCCACTGGAGGTCCTTGTGCCCAACTTTCCAGCCGATGAGAGCCGTGGTTTTCACAAAGTGCCCTTCCATCAGACCATCTACATTGAGGAGACGGACTTCAGGGAGGTAAGCCAGGCCGACTGGACCATACTGCCCTCACTCCTGGAGCTACAGCTTGTGCAGCAGGAGCCTGGCAGCACTGGAAGTGGTGGTGGTGGTGCTGCACACAGAGATCACAGGCGGGTGCTGAGCACCTGACTGTGATGCCCAAATGTGCCAGCAGCTCTGATGAGCACTGGGCAAGTATTGCCCTCAGCTTGGCCAGGACGTGTCCAACCTATGGTGCTCAACCTGGCCCTGTCTGTGGGAACATCCCACAGCAACATGGGAGTTCAAATAGCCCTGGGATCACTGATCCATGGGATGGCGGGAGTGGGGATGTAGAGACATGCTGGAGGGGAGGCTGGCTGCCCATGCTGGGACCCCTCATGCATCTGTGAACTCTCTTACAGGAGGCAGACAAGGGCTACAAGCGCCTGGCCCCTGGGCAGCCGGTGGGGCTGCGCCACGCTGGCTACGTCATCACTGTCCAGAATGTCATCAAGGTGCGTGGCCGTGGGCACTGGTGACATGATGTTGGGCTGTGGAATGTCGGGACATGGCCATGCCCCAGCAGGGAAGGGCAGCGATGGTCATCTCGTGCTGGACACTCTGGGCACAGTGAGGGCCCAGGCTGCCTGTGTGGCTGCTCTCTGCCTGCCCTGTGCCTCACAGTGGAGAACAAGGTGTCCCTGAGTTGTGGGGCTGGGGGTTCAGTCCTAGGCTTGCTGGGGTAAGGCTGCTGCCTGACAGCTTAGCTCATCTCCTCTCCCTCAGGACGTCAGTGGACGTGTCATTGAGCTGGAGGTGACCTGCACCAAGTCGGATGTGGCGGAAAAGCCCAAAGCTTTCATCCACTGGGTGTCGGTGCCTGTGACATGTGAAGTGCGGCTCTACGAGCGGCTGTGAGTATCTGGCTGCCAACAGAGGCCAGAACACGCTCAGCATGCTGGAGCAGTAGCACAGCTGTACACCAGCAGGCCCTCCTGGGGTCTGCCCACAACAGGGATCTGCCCTGGGGAAGATGATGCTCTGTGGTCCCATTATATCCACTCATCTGGCAGCTTTGGGATAAGACTCTTATCTCATGGCAGGTTTTTGCACAAAAATCCTGAGGACCCATCGGAGGTACCTGGTGGCTTTCTGAGTGACCTCAACCCTGTGAGTAGTGGCAGCAGCTGGGGTTATGGGCTCGGGGGGGAAAGTGGGGACCTCCTGCACCCAGTCCTGAGGACACCCACTTCCTTGTACACCCTACCTCTCTTGGGGCAAGGCCTTACTCTGTCTTGGAGGGAAGAGGAGCTGGGGGGAGCAGGCCTGTGGAGAGGACAGAAGGGTCAGGGTGCTAGCTGAGCTGTCCCCCCCTGCCAGGACTCTCTGCGTGTGGTGCACAATGCCCTGGTCGACAGCTCTGTCCACTCTGCCCGACCCTTTGACAAGTTCCAGTTTGAGCGCCTGGGCTACTTCTCTGTGGATCCCGACAGTGAGGAGGGGAAGGTGAGCCCTGGGATGGAGGCAGTGGGGCAGCCTGCACCCACTTGTGCAGCACCCCCTGCCCGCCATGGGGCTCTGAGCAGACCCTATGTTTCTCCCTAGATGGTGTTCAACCGGACAGTGACGCTCAAGGAGGACCCTGGCAAGGCCTGAGGGACCCGCTGCTGCTACACCACTGTGGTGTTGCTTCCTTGGGGGTCCTTCCACACCCCCAGTGCCACCGTGCCTTGGTGCAGCCCCCTGGGGTGCCTCACAGCATTGCCTCAATAAATGGAGATCGCAGTCCTGTCCCTGCACTGTCACTGCCTCCTCCTGCTCAGTCTGGGGTTGCTGGGGTGGGGGTAGTCTCCTGTTTGTCCCCCTGATGAGCCTTGGGTTGGGGGTGTGTGTGTGGGGGTGTCTCCCTTGTTCTGGGGGCACGGAGTCTGCTCCTATCTGCTGTGTAGCACTGATGTGACCCCATGGGAGCTGCAGCTCCCCCAGCCAGCACCATAATGTTGGGCTGGGGTCAAGGGTGTCGAGGTGGCATGGAAAAGTGTCTCAGGGGGTGCAGGTGGGGTGCAGGCAGGACAGGTGGGTGCAGGGGATGTGCGGGGGGGTGCAGGTACGGCAGGCAGGGCACAGGGGGTGCAAAAAAGGTGCAGGCAGGGTGTGCACACTGTGTACAAACACCGCCGGAGCGCCCTACCCCCTTAAGGTGGACTTGAGTGGGGTGGTCCCTGCCCGGCCCCGGGCTGGGGGTCAGAGGGGTGTCCCCGCGGAACTGGCGTGAAGCCCGTGCCCTTAGCCCCGTGCCTGTGCCCCTGGACCTGAAGCAGGTGGAGGGAGACCCTGCCCAGCCCCACGGGCCACCTTAAGCGGGGCCGGGGCTGGGGAGGCCGCGCCGAGCACATGGGCACGTTAAAGCAGCCCCGGCACGGTCCCGCGGCGCGGAGCACCCTCCGTCTCCATGGGGGAACTTCGCCCCGCGGTACCGCCCGGGGCAGGGCGCGGCCCCTCCGGTACAGGCCGCGCAGGCCTCAGCGCCCTCCCCGGGGAGTCCCTGCCCCGGGGTCTGCCCCGAACAAGGGCGCAACGCGGAGCCTCGCCCCAGGTGCTGCGTGGGGATGGGGGCCGGGCTGCACCCGCATGCCGCGAAGGAGCGGGGCGGCCGCGTGGAGCCCCTCGGCCAGCGTCGCCCCACGGCCACGCGGTGCCGGTGGCGTCCCGGGTACCCCGCCTGCCCGCTCTGCCCCTGTCCCCGCGTGTCCCCGCGTGTCCCCCCCGCCTTCTGCGCGCCCCCGCGGCCGCGCGCCCCCCGCACAGGACGCCCCCCAGCGGCCGCGCCCTCCCCGCGCCCCGCTGCGGCCAGGCCCCTTTAAGGCGCGGGGCGGGCCGAGGGGCTGAACTCTCGCGGGGCTTGGGGGCCGCGCTCTCGCGAGGCTGGGGCAGCGCGCTGATTGGCTGCGGGGGGTTGAATGTAAGATGGCGCCCAGGGAGCTGTGAGGGGAAAAGACTCGGGGCCGAGGCGGCGGCGGCGACAGGGCCGGGGTGAGGCGGGGCCGGGTCACGCCGCAGCGCAGCCGGGCCGGCGGGCCGGGGTAGTGCGCGGCGGCGGCGGGGCTGGGTGGGGCCTCCCTTTGGGCGCGGGAGGAGGAGGCGGCGGTTCCGGGGGCGGCGCGGGCCCGGCGGGGAGGGGGAGGGGGCGGCCCCGCCTGCCGCGCGCGCGCTTTCCTGGCCCGCGCGGGCGCGCTCCCCGCTCTTCCCCCCCCCTCCCGTGCACCGGGCCGTCCCCGTCGCCCCCGCCACCCGGGCAGCGAGGCACCGGAAGGCGCGGCCTGTGCGCGGCCCTCGGCAGCCCCGTCCTCGCGGAGCCCCCGACATGGCTCCTGCCGGGGGGGCGGGGGAGGCGGTGTCGCGGCGCCGCCTGCGGGCCCGGCCCGGCCGCCCCGCCGAGAAACAAAGGCGGCGGGAGCGGCTGGGGCAGTGCCGGGTGCCCGCGGGCGGGGGAAGCCCCGCGGGCTCCGCGTCCCCGCTCGGGCAGGACGGAGGCTGAGCTGCAGCCGACGGTCTCAGGGCCTGAATGCGGAGCTTTGCCTCGTCTTGGCTGGGTGGCCGAGCGGTCCGTAGAGTTCCCGGCTGTCTCTCGGGGCAGCACTGGGAACACCTGCGGTGGGGTGGGGGCTCTGGATACGGTCACTACTGCTGCTGCCTTGTTCTAAGTTCTATCTGCCAGTAACTCCGGAGTTACCCACCGTGCCGCGCCTGTCGCCGCACGGCGCTCTGTGACAGATGTGCTCACACAGTCGTTCCCAGTACCACCAGGCTGAGGGATACGATGGTTAGAAATTGGGCATCTTGCAATTCCTCAGTAGGAGCTGCTAGCTGCGTGGATGATCATATATTTGTTTCCTGATTTTTTTTTTCTTAATGGAATACATATTTAAAATAAAATGACTTAATAAAGAAAGAGGAACTGGGGATGGAAAGGGCTTCTTTGTTCTGTCTTCTCCAGAACGTTACAAGTCTAAGAGCTCAGGACAAGAGCAGCAGAAATACATGCAACATGGTGACTGGTGAGTCCAGATTGTCCACATGCTGCAAGTTGTGTGTGTGTTTTCAGTAACCTCAGTCTAAGTTTTATCAACTAACCGTATGTGCTCATAATCTTCAAAGAATTTTTCTTGAACTTACTTCCTGAAAAAAATGCAGTTATGCTGCACAGAGAGCAGTTACCTTACTTTGTTGGAGAAACTTATTGCCTGGATGCTCTTTTTTTAAATTTTAAAATGCAGTATTAAAAACATGCTGCTGAGATCCAGTGAGGGTGGGTGTTTGCAGTTTCCAGTGCGTGTCTGTGGGATAAATGGAATGCACAAATTATGTGTTTTAATAACTAATAGTAAAAGTGGTGACTGCAGCAGCAAGCTGCACGTGTTGCCCTACAAAAGCCTGTTGAATGCACTAGAGCCTTACAGAGGTTTTGTGCCAGAAGTGCAGGTTGGTTTAGTTTTAATAAGTAAAATTTCTGGGAGTGCAGCATTACTTTCCTGAATCTTTCTCTGGACCGGGTACCTCCACTGCTGCATAGGGTCTTGTGAAGTTTTGAGTAGTTCAGTGCTTTTAGTTAAATAATCCAGCAGCCTTAAAACTGGTGTGAATGACCCATGGAGACACTGTTACCTACAGGGTCTGTAGCTGCATCTGTAGAGAAAACCCAAGGAAGATCTTGTCCCTCTTGTGGGACGGGAACAGATGCCTTGTGGCATGGTGGGGCTCTGGTCCATGCCTTTGGAATACTGCAGGGTCTCACCTTAGTGGCTCTCGGTATAGTAACTTCAAGAAAATGTAAAGGAAATTCTTTTCTCCATGGTAGAAGAAAGAAAAGAGATTCTTTGTGACAGCTTTTGAGAGAGGAAGATTTACTAGTAGGGGAAGACTGGCCTAGTAGGCTCTTGGTTTTCATGCTAACAAGAACTAATTAAAATGGACCAGCTCAGCAGGGTCAAGGATTTGTATTTAAGAAATTAGTGCTTGCTTTGTTCTGCTTCCTGGTGGTCAGAAGAGGTTGGTGATGGTTCGGTGGTGGACCTCTGCTGCTTATGCTTCTGGGTTTCTTGTGGCTTCTGGTCTCTTATGTGGGAGAATGATGTAGCTTGTGAAAGAAGGGTTGGAGTTTCAAAAGTGGAAGTGAGGGCTATCAGCTCCCATTAGAAACAGCAGCCCTGTGACCTCCCTGCTCTCTCCTTTGACAAGATTAACAGAAGGTGGATAGCTATTCCCTGAACCATTACAACATAATAAATACCAATGCACAAGCAGGAAGGGAGCACCTGGGAGAAGTGAGCCCATCCAATTCGGCAGCAGCTGGCTGTTAAAGAGCATCTGTGGCACTTATGTCTGGGATCCTGCTGTCAAAGAACATCTGTGGCATTCGTGTTTGGGAGCCCAGCATGGCATCCTTGAGGTTTATTCCTCAGAAGAGTCTTCCTTGTCAAAGCTGTATCTGCTAGTGCACCTCAGAGTGGACATGGAAAATGATGATGCCCTTCTGAAAGCCTCACTGTAATATTGAAGTCAAATACTTGGAAGTTCCAAGTAGAAGGCTGGGACAAGTTAGTTGCTCAAAATCTGTTTTCCAACCTCAGAGTCTATAATGGAGTGTCATCCAGCTAGATGCAAAACACATTTCAGTGTGCCTGCTCTAGGTCTTGTCTGAGTCCCTACGGACGCATTAACATCATTGTTCTCCCTTGGTTTCACCCGGGGCATATGGTCACATAGCAAGGCATTAGTAATGTGTGTTGTAGAGGTGTAATCTACTCTTGGGTGGCTGTTGGAGAAGTGAGTAGTCTTACTGGCTCTATCACCCATAGCTGGCTTGAAAATGTCAGATTGGTGTCTCTGAAAGAATCGTTTTTCTGTCCAGATGTGAGCTCCACAGGAGCTTTTGTATGCCGATATTTACAGAGCTGTTGGATTTGCCATGTGAACATCATTATATGTTTTTTTTACTAAACAGTGCTGCATATTTTAAGAACATCTTCTGTAGAAATCTCATACAGCAACAAATGTGTCTTAAAGACTTCAGAAGCCATAGATAGAGCACAAATTGCCTCATGTATCTTCCCCTTACCTTTGATACTTGTTTTTTTTTTTTCTCCTGTGGGCCTGGTCCAATGCACTAGCCATGAACCTCCATGTAAACAAAAACTGTGTGTTTGGACTGCTGTCATGTAACAATGAAGAGGGGTTAGCGTTTGCTTCAGCTCTCCCAGGTTTTGATGATAACTGGGGCTGGACTTGTGCAGTGTGCTTGAGCGCCAGTCAAAGCCTGGAGTTAACTCCCATTTTCACACAGGCAGGCTTTTGCAGTCTTACATTCAACCATAGCCCTGTCTGAGTTCTACTTTGTAAAATCATGGTAAAAGGATACATAAAGTTCTCTTTTTGTACCTGTCCTCTTTAGAACTACAGTCAATGTACATAGTGATGTCTGTGTGGTTTTCCTCCTTTATGTAGCTTGATCTAGTAGTGCTGAATCACCTCTTCTAGTCCTAATCTTGTGTTGTTTCACATCTTTTCACAACTGTCTCAGTGTCCAGTGATGTGATAGCTCAAATGTATTTATATAAAGGCTAATTAGTGCCTTAGAAACAACCAGTATACTCACTGCAAAAACAATTTGTGGGTTTAAACAAGATAAGTCAGTAAGAAAATAATGCTGTCAGAATATACCCTAGAGCTGTCTGACGCTCTCAGGTGGAGTCATCTTTGGTGGTGGTGTTTTTTTTTTTTTTCTCTTTGCTTTCACTTCCGCCCTGATCATCTAACTTCTTTTTCTGTCTTTCTTTTGTCTTCACACATGGCATGTTTCATGTTAACCTCTTCCTATATTAAAAGGAGATCAAAAACTAATGCTGCTGTTGCCTTTGTCATTTCCAGAGCTCTGCTTCTCCATGTGTGTAGTTCCCTGTTTGAGGAAATCGCTAGATTCCATTGCTCTCCTTTTGCTTGCTATGTTCAGATCGATGAGGCTATCCTAGTCCTAATAGCAATGGGCTGAATGCTGCATCTGTTGCTCTTCTGTTGTGCTACCCATTAGCTGCCTAGAATAGAACTGCACGGCCTGATAGAACACACTGCTCAGTTCCCCAGCTCTGCGGCTGCAAAGCAGGGCTGCAGATATTGATTTCTGAGCCTCTCTCGCTAACAGTGCATGCTGCAAACAAATGGAATGTACAACTGGGTTTGTCTGGTACAGGACTTGCCTGGTCTGGGTGAAGTACAGAGCTAGGAGAGCTTACCTGGCAGTGAGCTCTGTGAGTAGTTCCACAGTCACACCTGGGTATCATTCAGACTCCCCTGAGCTGCCAAGGGTTAATCTGAGAAATGCATAGTAGCACAAGATGCCTCGTAAAACTAAAGCATCTGTCTTGGGCATCTGGCTGTGCATGTTTGCCAATTTTCATACAGTACTTGGTATGAGAAATTAGTTACTGGAGTTAAGAATATCCTTGCACCGAGGGAGTGCTGTAGTTAAGACTTTTACTTTCTCTTTCCTTAAGGAACCCTGAGGACTTTGCAATATGAATAATTCTCTGGAGAACACCATTTCCTTTGAAGAATACATCCGTGTGAAGGCGCGAACAATCCCCCAGCACAGGATGAAGGAGTTTCTAGACTCCCTTGCTTCCAAGGGGCCAGAAGCTCTCCAGGAGTTTCAGCAGACGGCTACCACCACAATGGTGTATCAGCAGGGTGGCAACTGCATTTACACGGACAGCACAGAGGTGGCTGGATCTTTGCTTGAACTTGCTTGTCCTGTGACAACCAGTATCCAGCAGCAAACTCAGCCAGAGCAGCAGATACAGGTTCAGCAACCCCAGCAAGTCCAGGTAAGCATCTGAAATCATCCTTGAATGTGTATATGACTTGCTAACTGATAGAGTAGTGTTCAGAGCTGTTGTCTAACCTTAAGCCGCAGACAAGTACTTAAGAGGCAGGGCCAATTAACTTTATATAGTACAGCAATATTTCCCTTTCATTTAAGGAATTTGGTAGTAAATTGGCTCTCTGGACTGTGCCTCCCTCAGGCCCTGCTGTAGGAGGAGCCACGTACATAGCAATGGAGTGGTGTCACCTATTGGAGAAATGGTCAACAGTTCTGGCATGTGCACAACTCCCAAAGCCTTCTGCTCTGAAGCTGCTATAAATACCAGCCCCCTCTGACTGTCTGGTTGTTCAGGGTGGCTGTGGGATTGAGCTTGCCTTCAGGTTTTTTTTATTACTTTAATAAAATCAATAATCTTTGAAAGGTTTTACTTGAACATTCTACAAGTTGTTGTTCTTGAACTGTCTTTTAAGTGAGGGAGAAATGCCAGAGAGTCAACTTTAGGATATAAACCAGGGGATGATACATTTCAGGAAAGGAATTCTAAAGGATGCATGGTAGATTATCCATTTGCATAGTGGAAGGAATTGTCATTTTTGTTATTTTTTAAAGTAGATATTACATTAGGTATTTTAATAAGTATTAAGTAAGCAAATCCAGCATCAGAGGGAAGAAAACCAAACCAATGTTACAACTTAGGATAACTGCTTTTGTCCTCAGATACATTTTGTAATTTGAAGAGTTCATAGGTGGCAGGGCATTTACTAAGGTTTTTCTGTGATATATCTCCAAACAGCTGAACTCTGCCTATAGCTGCAATTCTGATACACTTGAGATATGAATCATTCTTCTTTCTGTAGCAGAATGTAAAGCTGTGAGCTCTCTTGTTTTTACATTAAATGAGGGTATGGAGTCACAAATAGGGTGGAAATAAGGTACAAAATAAGTGCGAGCTTGCTGCAGTGCAGTAGACTTGTGCCAAAGGCTCACTTGCATGCTTTTATCCTACGGCAAAGACAGACTTGCCTCCTTCACTGGTAACTCATCTCCAGTTACTCTCTATTGAGTAAATAAATGCTTAACTGGGGCTTTTGTAACCTGTTGCCCTACAGTAACTTGTGTTGAAAGGCTTTTGAAGAACAAAAACCGAAGTCTTGCAGGCATGACTTGGATCTCTGCATGAGGCTATTAAAACTGATCAAGAGTGGGTTTGGTTTTGCCAGCTAGTATGTTTTCTGGAAGAAGTTTTGTTTTTCAGTAGAAGAGCTAGGAGGGTTGGCTTTTGAGTGCCTCAGCCTTAAAGATGTGGAAGGCCCCCAAACCAATTGTAGAAGTCAAAAGGAATCTTTTTTTTCCCCCCACTCATTTTTTACCTCTTGCTGCCTCCTTTCAGAACTACTCAGTATTCAGGCTTAACTCTTGCAAGTCTTTTAGTAACAGAGATAGGGAGGGAGGTCATATATCATATGCTCCAGAGAAAAATAACCTGACCTTCTTGAAAATAAGCATAGAGTTGCTGCAAGAGACCGGTTCCTGATTTTTGAACTCAATGACCTGCATCCAGAATATGAAAAACTCGTGAAAGTCAAGATTTCATCAAGTTTCCTAAAGAATGTTGTCTACTCTCTGCTCCTTGTTTTTGATGTGCCTCTGCTTTTAGATACCTGCTTTCCCATTCGTACAGCTCATAACCAGTGTTTGTGTTACCTACCCTGCTGTTCACTTTAGGGTGTTGCAACACCCCAGAACACTAAGGTGGCACATTTGATACTGGATGGGGCTGCAGCTTTTGTGTATCAGCAGTGCAGCTGGACTCAGGTGTATTTGAGCAGCTAGCTCAGAATTATCTTAGTTTTTCTGCAAGAATAAGGTGGAGAAGAATGTCTTTACCCCTTTGAAAGAGTGTTTTTCTGTCTTTCAAGATTTCTTATGGAGACATAATTTATGTTAAACCCATGATTTAGTGTTAACTTATCTCTGCACTGTCACTGTGGCAGCAGTGGCGGAGCACAGCTTCTGGATAAAGCTGGATTTTGTTGTGATTCTGGGGAGTGACAGTGTTCCGCTGTAGCAGTGCACCCGGTCCAACTGACTCCCTGTGCTGAAATACTGCTTGTGTTGTATTATGATGAATTCTGGTCATCTGCCGAAGCCTCTTAGCTTTTGATTAAACATATGTCCTGGTACTTGACTTGGTAATCTGTTTAGTTCTTGCTAATCCAATTGCAAATCAGTGGAAGACCCTTTGAATGACTATGCTTATGTCTGGCAGTGTGACAGTACTGCTGAAGGTGACTAATAGTATGACCAGTCAGATGACCTCACAGTAGCAATTGCTGCTGATGATCTTTCAATCATGGAGATAGGCAGTGCTCAGGTTCCATCCTGGATTTTACTAGCTGTGAACAACTAAAGACAGAGTGTGACTTCTTGCTGCTTTAATTTTTTCTGGCAAAATAAATTTTGTCTTTGAAGAAGTTGTCACCTTAAGGTTTTCTTGCCTAAAAGGTTCAACAAAGTCTTATCAAGTGTTTATTTTACAGGATGAATGGATGCAACTGTTGGGTTGTTTACACTAGTCATTGCTACAGTTCAAGTGTCCTGGAGCTCCTTCCACACCCAGTATCACAGGGGTGCCATAGGTGACCTTAAGAAGGAGTTTAGTGTGTCAAGAGTTGTCATACCTTGTAGTGCATCAGGGAGTGGCTGAGAAGGGCTGTGTTTTGTTCCAGTTGAGTAAGAGTTTTATCAGCTCTGCTTTTGGTCAGATTATTGCTTGTTGGTCCTGTGCATTGAGGCCATCAAATTGATTATGCCAGTGAGAAGAGGTGTTTAGTGTTGACTTGCTTCCCAAATATGGTACTTCTGCAGAGGTCAGCGAACCTTTTGTGCCTCTTACACAAGAAGCTTTAACTGAAAGAATATCAAAGGACAGAAAGTATCTTTGCTTATGATGTGTGTGGAGAAATCCTCAGTTTCAGCTTTTTATGAACAGTCTGATGTCTAGGTGGCAAGATTTTCTTGGGCAGGGCTTGAGGGGAGGATGCTACATGTGAGCAAGATCATGGAACTGTATGGGGAATGGTTAAGTGCCTGTGTAAAATATCTTTTGGTTGATACTTGTGGCTTTCTAATCGTTCAATTCCTTATGTGTTTACTGCTGAGTCTGTTCTGTGACTTCAGACAATTACAGGAGGCTGGGCGTTACTAATGACACAAGGCAGGGAAAGATGCCCTTAAATAGCTTAGAAAAAAGTCTCGTTTCTGGCTCTGCACAGAATGCATCTTTCCTTTGCTTCTGATGGATGCACCTTCCTCTTGCCTCTGTGCTGGTCTTGAAGTTTAGCTTGGAGTTAGAGTTCCTATTTGCTTATGTTTGAAAAACATGCCAGTAAGATTTTAGTGTAGCAGCAGGTATTAATTATCATTTGTTAGGGCTGAGTGGGGCACTTCAAAGAGTGGTTATAGTCAAGAGTGGTGTTTTCGAGGTAGCATTTACTTGTATATGGAAGTAGGCTTCTGTTGGAGAGGTAAGCTGTTTTTTCCTTGGTCATGTGTTTTAACTGTCTTAGACCTAAATCCCTCCCCAGTGTACAGCTTCACAGCATAATCTTGATATTGTAACTATTCAAACACACCCAAGGCCTAATTTAGCTGATGGAATTCTCTCTCTGATGTTGATGAATGAGCAGAGGAAAAACTTGGAGTGAGAGTCAGTCTGGCCGTTATTCTGAAAAGCTGACTTGTACCCTTCCCGTAGACCTTATTTACTTAGATAGCAAAGGACTTCCTGTAAAGTAGTTAAATAACAAGTTCTGACATTTCCTGCTACTTCTCTGATCAGTCTTTTCACTTACACTTTTCGTATCTGTTTTGTACTTGCATGTACACTTTCTGGTGTAACTTTAGAAGGAACTCTTTGTTACAGTGTTAGCTTTTAGTGCTGGACTTGCTTTAGCTTAGGACTGTTGAGGGAACTGTATTCTAGGTCTTCTGTCCTTAAATTGGGCAAAAAACCCTGAGATTACTCTTCTCATGCTCTCACTAACTTTTTTCCCAAGTATTTGACTTTGTGTGGGAAGTTTGAGATGCACCCACATTACTTCTGGGGGCATTTGAAGCATGCTTCCTGCAGCAAGTTGGCCACCTGCCCCTTTTTACCTCTTGTAGGTTTGGAGTCTGTCATTTGGGGTTCCCTCCTGACGAAACTAAGCTGTAAGATGCAGTCTTGTGTCTCCATGATGTCAAACTTGGCTGGTGGGCAAGACTAGAACTAAGTTTGAAATAGTCTTCTGGAAGGTATAGTGTGGACATGTTAGTACGTCTCCAGTCTTGCTCTGGAGGTCTGCTCTTGGTGTGTACTACTGCTTGCTAGTGTAAACACGCCTCAGAAACCAAGATTTCTTTGTGAAAAGATGCATTTAAGAGCCTGTCAGGTGCTCTAGGACAAGCTAGATATAAAAAAATCCATGCAGGGAAGAGTTGCTAGGTGTGCTCATTTAGAGTTAGGTTTTAGGAAATATTAGGTAATCCAGTCAGTCTACAGATGAAAGAATTAACAAGCAAAGAAATCTCAGTTGTTTCAGAGCTGCGGTTCTGAAACAACTGAGTCTGATTCCTTTTTGGGCAGAGAATCCGTGCAGGGCAGACATGTTATGACTCCTACTTGAAAGTTTGTCTATCAACCATTAGGAAAAATAATTTTGGCAACCAGGCTTCAGCTGTTCTCATGGTCGTGGGGTTACTGATTTACTCTTTGCATGTGCTCAGTTCAGGACAGAATATGTTTTTGGGCTTGATGTGACAAGATTTCCTCTAAGGGAATGTAGTTTTCCCCTCCTGTTATGATACAGCGTTGATTTCTGACACTTGATTTTCTAGTCAGCTAGTATTTGATCCAGCTTCCAGAGACTTTATGGTGAAAAGGCGTTTCTCTGTGTCATGGTAGCCTGCTGGGAGGTGATTCTTTCATGCTGTTGGATCCAGACTTTCGGCAATAAATAGTATTTCAGTACTGGTAACTTGGCATGTTCCTTTCTTGCACCAGTAACCCAGGAATTCCCAGCATAACATGGTTTTGCTTTAATCTTCAGCATAAAGGGAAGATTTAAAGTCCTCCCTGTTGGTCTTGGCCTGTAAATTTAAAACATTCCCCTTTGTACAGAGTCTTTTATAAAGTCATCTGCTGCTGGTGGGGTTAGTGTAATACTTTGTCTAACTTGCTATCTGAGGAAAAAACGGACAATGAGGTCAATATAAGAAGCCTCTGGTCTCAGACTGGGTTGAAGCCTGTAAAACTGAAATGAATGCTTGTAGCACTCCTGCATAAACCTACTAGAAAACAGGGAGGGATCTGCTGCAAGATACGGTTTTTAAAAATGGATGTGTAATTCACAGGGAATGCATAATGTGTGGTAGGTAGAGGTCCAATATCCTTTTAAATAGGACCACTCTAGTCAGATGCCTAATGTCTGTAGTTTGCAACACGGAGAGCTTCAAGTCATTCTGGAGTTTGACTTCATATTGTTTGGGTCTGGACTCATTCTTTGAGTGTTAATAATAGGGTGGACTCTAAAGCAGTAGCAAGACATCCTGGTTGTAGGAGTTAGGATTCAGTCCTGAGGGAGTTTCAACAGGCCTCAGGGCATGACTGCTCGTCTGCTGAAAGTGGTGGAAGTTGCCCCTGACTTTCAAACACTGTAGGCTCAGGCTCTGAAACAGATAATGATTCAAAGCTGTGCCAGGGGATGTTCAGGGTGGACATTAGGAAGCATTTCTTTACCGAGAGAGTGGTCAAACACTGTAACAGGCTTCTGAGAAGTGATTGGTACCCCAAGGGGGTCATTATTTAAGAGGCATTTAGACAGTGCTGTTAATGACATGCTGTAGCTTATGGTCAGCCCTGAAGTCGTCGGGCAGTTAGGCTAGATGATCAGTTAGGTCCTCTCAAACTGAAAGTCTGTTTACAAGAGCAGAAGGGAGCAAATGCTGTCTTGGTCCATTTGTTCTTAGACCATGCCTCTTGCTGACAATACCTCTTTCTTAAACCAATTCCATTACCTTTCTAATTGTGGTTGTGTGATAAAATTGTTTCAGCACAGGAGGAGACTTTGAATTCTTACTGCTAGCCGAAAAAAAGTCTTTCCTTTTTGTATGTTAGAACACTCACAGGAACTGTAATGTAAAAGTTTGAGTGGGAAGAAGATGGGGGTCCTTTTAAGGTGTTCTCAGTCAACTGTGCAAATTATGAAAGCACTACAGAAGTACAGGACACATTTACCTCTTACCATCATTTTGAATCCTAGCAGGTAAAGCAAATGTTTCTTGTGTGAAACTGAAAATATCAGTGCAATAAAACATGTAATTTGTTCAGTCTTTGGCTTTTGCCTTGCAGGTAATCTTTTGAACAAGGACTTAATTTAATAGTAAGGACTATATTAGTGATTTTTAAAGTGAAGTATTTTGAAGAATTCTTGCCTTAGGGGTGTGATTGCAACTGGCTTTCTTAAACTGAACCCTTACCTGGGATCCGTGTTTGGGCCTGTTTGCCCAAGGCAGTACTCATGCTCCAGGGCAGAACAATATCAAATAGAACTGAGGAAACATCCCATAGGTGAGTTCATCTTTTTCAATTGACTGCCTGATCAAATCACTCATTGATGCAGCTTTTGAAACTGTCATGCTGACATAAGGTCACATGCTTCTTGTTACCTTGCAGGAAATTATTATAGAGTCACCACGTCAGCTGCATTACAGTATGCTGCACAGAGTTCCCAGAAGGAACTGTACCCTATTCTTCCTGGAAATAAATTAATTCTTAACAGGAGGTGACTTATAAATTGGGCCTGCCAGTGGGGCTTTTTGCTACCCCAGTTTTTTCCTTAGCAACTCTTAATTGGCTGTAAATGGGTCCTTAACATTTTTCAAGACTTCTTAGCAGCAATGTTGGGAAGTGGATTTTGTGCACAGCAGGCCTGCATTGTAGTTCTTTTTGGTATTGTCAGGCTGGCTAGTGTGCTGTCTCTGTGTAAATGCTGCATTAGTCTGACTGGCTCCAGGAAGTGAGCTAGAAAAAGGTGAGAGGACAGTGAGTAGGAAGACATTTAGTTTTATAACTAAATAAGTCCGTGTTGGCTCCAGAAAGAGGTGTTGAGGAATTAATTCCCTCCCTTAAAATAAAGTGTTAATGAAGCCTGGAGAAACAGATGGTCGTGAGAACCTGGGAGATATCACTTCTAGGACAAGGCAAATGTAACCAGTTGTCTGTGTAAATGTGAGGAAAAGTGGAGAAGTGTCTGGACAAGGGATGTGAAGGTATTGAGACCTGAAATTTGTGCTGGGGGCTGCCTGTGACTCCTGGCTTTCAGTGTGCTGCTGGACTGCTGCTAGGTATTGTGGCAGACCTTGGACAAATGAGCATTAATGTGAGAGGGTGTGATTTCCCCCCCCCCCCCCCCCCAAAAGAAAAGGAACTGATTTGAAATGAAGTCAACATATTTTGTCTATGTTATTCAGCATTGACTAAGTGCATGAGCTAGAAAATGCAACAGTGTAATTCAGACAATAAATGGTATTAAATGGAATAAGTAAATAATGAAAAAAAGGTTGGTTTTGTCATTGCCAAAGAAATTCTTCTAGAGTTTAAAAATCATGCTGCAGGGTAGGCCATTCATGCATGATAAAGATTGAGGTTGAACTTGCCACATTCTGTGTTGACACCTGCTTGAGTAGTGTTACTATCAATGATAGGTTTCAAAGTAATATTCCCATGCTTTATGAGGAAAGAGCCAAGTGGTGGTTTTGACTTGTCTGTCAAATTGCCTGTCACCAGCTAGTGATCCTGTGGCCATCTTGGGACTGTGGTGGGCAGCAGTAAAACCATTTAAAGCATGGTAAGAATGAGGCAAGTTCCTGCGATTGTAATGTGCATGACCTTAAAGTGCTGGTATTGCAAGACCTATGCTAAAGTAACATTTTAGCAATGCAAATAGCTTTAAAGACACTTTTGGATTCCAGGGATGCAATCTGTTGGCTTGAGTCCATAGAGCTTTGAGGGTGGAGATGTAGCTCACGTGCTGTTCTCTCTCTGCTGAGAGTCATGTGCAATGCTGAGCAAACACATCTACTGTATCACTGTTAATAACCAGGCACTTCTAGAATAACTTGGTTTCATTTTCCTGAAATCTTTACTAATGGAGTAATATATGGAATCATAAAAGGGAGCATAAAAGACCTGGAGCATAGATCTTGAGTGACAGACCATCTCTGTTGAATCACTGACATTTGCTGATCTCTAACTGCTGGCTTGGTGTCATTGCAGGTTCAGGTCCAGGTCCAGCAGTCACCGCAGCAGGTCTCCGCCCAGCAGCTCTCTCCACAGCTCTCTGTTCATCAGGCTTCTGAGCAGCCAATACAGGTCCAAGTGCAGATCCAAGGCCAGGCGCAGCAGCAGGCATCCCAGACAATACAGAGTCAGTCTCTTCAGAGCCCTAGCCCATCACAGCTGCAGGCAGCTCAGATCCAAGTGCAGCATGTGCAGACTGCCCAACAGATCCAGGCTGCCGAGCTACAGGAGGAACACATACAACACCAGCAGATCCAGGCCCAGCTTGTGGCAGGACAGGCCATTACTGGTGGTCAGCAGATCCAGATCCAGACAGTCGGGGCACTGTCACCCCCACCTTCTCAACAAGGCTCGCCACGAGAGGGAGAGAGGCGGATCAGCTCTGCGAGTGTCCTTCAGCCAGTGAAGAAACGTAAAGTGGATATGCCTATTACCGTATCGTATGCTATTTCAGGGCAGCCAGTTGCCACAGTGCTGGCCATTCCTCAGGGCCAGCAGCAAAGTTATGTCTCTTTAAGGCCAGACTTGTTAACAGTGGACAGTGCCCACCTGTACAGTGCCACTGGGACCATTACTAGCCCCACTGGAGAGACGTGGACCATCCCTGTTTACTCTGCTCAACCACGTGGTGACCTTCAGCAGCAAAACATAACCCACATTGCCATCCCTCAGGAGGCCTACAATGCCGTCCACGTCAGTGGCTCGCCCACGACACTGGCTACAGTGAAGCTGGAAGATGACAAGGATAAGATGGTGGGAAGTACTTCAGTAGTGAAGAACTCTCATGAGGAAGTGGTGCAGACTCTTGCTAATTCGATCTTTCCAGCACAGTTTATGAATGGCAACATCCACATTCCAGTGGCAGTGCAGGCTGTAGCAGGGACATACCAGAATACAGGGCAGACAGTGCACATATGGGACCCGCAGCAGCAGCAGCAGCAGCCCACACCCCAAGAGCAGGGGCAGCAACAGCAGCTACAAGTCACTTGCTCAGTAAGTTAAAACTGCCTCTTGGTCTCAGTTTGTGATTAACAGCTTAAAAATGTTGTGGACAGGGAGCATGCCAACAGACAGCTGGTGTCTGGGAAGCAGAGATGCATCTGTCCCAGAAGCCTGAATGTGACATAGGGCACTTGACTCCTGATGGGTATGAGACTATCATGTAGTAATGTTGGTACATAGTTTTAGGATTCAAAACTTTCCAAAAGAAAGTACGGTCTTGATCTTAGTGTTAAAAATTAATAGATACATACTAATTGCCAGATTCTTCATAGCGGGTATTCTGAGGTCTGCAATATTTTCCTGAGCTGTTCCAGGGGTTGCAGTGGACAGGCAGGGATAATTGCAGCCAAATAAGGTGTGCTAATATGTACTAGTCATTATTAGTTACTTTGTGTTATGTTGCACATGGAATCCACAGCAGATCCAGCACCCAGGTAAAGTGTCGAAATCGGACTAGTTGTGAGCAAACTTCCTGGATCAATAGTATGTAAGATATTTAGGGGCATAAGCCCCCCTAAATACATAGGCAATTCCAGGAGGGATGTACCCTCTCTCTAGGCGGGGCAGTAAAGCTACTAGAAATGAACATCACACTTCTGGGAGTTGACCCTCTCAAAACTGTGAAACTGAGAAGGAATTTGCCTGCCTGCCCTGCACTGTCCTCTAGCATTGTGCTTCTAGAGGATCTGGGAAAATTGCAGCCATTTTGCTCTATTTGTGAAAAATGTAAGTTTGTTAAGAAGCATCTGCCAGTTCAGCAGATTTACTTCAGCCTATGACTGGACAAGGTATCTGTGGGGTCAGGGCAGAAGACTGTCCCTTGGATTGGGCTTATGGAGGGAGTTGGCTCTGGAAAGCTTTCAGATCTCTGGAGAGTAATGTGGCAGCACTCTGGAGGAGAGCAGAGGCTCAGTCCTGGCTCCTACAAAGATAAGGAGTCAGTTCGCCCTTGGACTCTTTAAGGCAGAGAGAGGCTTTCCTTCACAACTTGGTTGCCATCTGCCTTGATTAAAGTTGGGCCTTTTCAGTCAGTTTCTCTGCAGCTGTGCTACATGCTGCAGCTTCAGGGGCTGATAAGTGAAAAGCTAGTAAGAGCTGATGCAGAAAATAAAAAATCAACCAGAGGCAGCTGGAAGGCTCCAGTCTGAGACTCTTGCAGACTTTGCCTCTTCAGCTGTTGGTTTTTCATACTGAGTAAGGTCCAGGTATTAAAAGTCTCTATGCTGTTTTCACATGCCATGGTCTCTAGACTGTCAGAGCAACTTTCACTAATATTGGCACTTAGCAGTATCAAAGGAAAAGCTGCTTTTTGGAGTAGCTCTTAGGAAGGAAAAAGCAAAACTGTTTTGATACAAGAATTGCTATTTCTGTAACATTCAGGGTGCCAGTGAGAGTTTGACTAAGGTCTGTAAAGTGGTTAATTGAGGTAGCTATGAGACTCTCTGGCATGGAATTGAGAAGCTGTAGTGAAGAATGCAGAGTGAGTGCAGCTGGAGGGCTAGCTGCAGATTTTAGATTTGTCAAGGAAACCAATAGCACCAATAAGTTTCAGTCTGAGATTGAAATTCTTGGTGACCTAAGGTCTTGCTGCGAAGTAAATCTCCAAAGGGTCTGGAGATGCCTTAGGTCTGTAATAAGTCATACAGTCACTCTTCACACAATAGTAGCTAGTCCCCATTAGCAGTATTTGATATTTTGAGAACACTGCATTGAAGTTGAATTGGAGTTTTGATGCTGTGTTCTAGTCTTACTGCTTTTTACCTCTTACAAATGAATTAATCTTATCCATCATGGATGATAACAGAATGTATTTATTGTGTGCCTGTTATATACTGCTTGAAGAGAGCATGGATAGGGAGGGATGCCAGTGGTGTATCACATGTGATTGTACCCAGGACCTTCCTCAGGGCGGTCTAGGTGTGGAGCAGCAGTGGTTAGTAAAGCTGGTGGCACCTTCCTGTTCAGGGGCTGGTGGTCTCTGTGGGCTGATCTTGTAGTGAGATGGACTTCAGTGGTGATTCAGAGTGATTAGTGAGCTGAAGATAGATCTGTCCATTCAAACCGAAAGAGTTTTTGGAGTGTAGAATATTCTTTTGTGAGCAGCAATTCAGGTTGGACAACAAAAGTTGCATTCCTTGGATTGATTTCTTGTTAGGAGTATTGCAGAAGGTTGGTATCCTGGGGCTACAGGTATTGCGGGATTCTTGCTTTTTGTCCAGCTGTTGCATATTGAAGTGTGTATATAAAATGAAGTGTTTTCTTTCATAGGCTCAAACTGTTCAGGTTGCTGAAGTTGAACCACAGCCACAGCCCCAAACTTCACCTGAACTTCTACTTCCAAACTCTCTGAAGCCAGAAGAAGGTCTTGAAGTGTGGAAAAGCTGGGCACAGACCAAGAATGCAGAGCTGGAAAAAGAAGCCCAAAATAGACTAGCACCTATTGGAAGTAAGTGTCATGAGAACATGGCCTTTGTTTCCTTTCAAGCAGGATTAGGAATGACTAAAATGTTAGGCGTTTACTGCTCTGGGAAACACTTTTGTTTAATCAGTGATTGTTCCTAAATTTAAACTTCAATTTACTCTGCAGTACTAATTCTTGTGCATTCCCACTGCCGCAGGACATGTATTAGCTCTGTGCTGAGCCCCCTTGAGCACCTGGGCACTTGATAGCAATAGAAAAGGGCACTGCATGACTGTGGTGCATGGACAAAACTGTCTGGCCAAGCTGGTAGAGCAGTCACGGAGTTGCTATTTTCCTGTTGCTGCAGGGCAGCACTTCACTGAGGGCACGGTGAAAGAAGACAATAGTTACGCATTTGGCAGGGCAGAGGATCTTCCTATCAAACTCTTGCCTGTTTTATCTTTTAGTATTTCTGACAGCATAAGATTTGGATTTATTTCAATTTGCTCTACTATACTGGGAGAATGAGGTAGTGCTGGACCTGCCAGATAGAATGGCAAAGCTGGAGATGTGGGAAATCTTTCCTGAAATGTTAGGAAATAATATGGCTTTATGGTTTAAATAATATAGCTTTGTTTTGTTTCCAGGGCGTCAGCTGCTGAGGTTCCAGGAAGATCTCATCTCTTCAGCTGTGGCTGAGCTGAATTATGGTCTGTGCTTAATGACACGAGAAGCTCGAAATGGTGATGGTGAACCCTATGATCCAGATGTGCTCTACTATATCTTCCTGTGTATTCAGAAGGTAGGATGGGACAGTTTTGTGTGCTGCAGAACCGTACATGTTGCCAGCATGTGTAGGGAGACTCTTGGTTATAAAAATAGAGACTGTGGCTTCTGTTAAGCTTCCCAACAATTTTATATGAAAAAAGTCTCTTTGCTTAAAAAGCCCTGAAAACATCAGATGACTTGTCCTTAGTGCAAGCAATGCTTTCATCTACAGGTTAAGTTTGTGAATAACTGAGTTCAGTATCATAGTGAAAATAATAAGTCCATTTAGCTTTTTTGGTGGGGAGAGAAGAGTTGGATGATGTTTGAAGAAGCTGTCAGAGTCAAGACTTAGATCTAGTTGAAGCTTTAACAGGCAAGAACTTACGTGCTGTGGGAATATATGAGCTTTCTGGAAGAGCTGCAGGAACAGAACTGAACCTAGACAGGGAAATTGAGCATCCTTGTTACCTGAAAAAGTAGTGTCCACTAATCATGTGAAATAACATGAAGTGAACACACCTGAGATAAAACATGAGATCCAATCAGCTTTACTTTGTAATATGGTTTTTCCTTTTTCTGTCTTGGCATTCCCATGATAGTAACTGAGATTACCTACCCTGTAATGGCCTTGGTGCAAGAGTGCTCACTCTTCAAGTAAATTGTATTAGTCTTCAGTGCTATACTGTAAAACGCTCGACTGACTGAGTATGGGGGCCTTTAGGATAAGGTCTGGTCTGAGGAACACACTTGCTCCCGCTGTATTGGCCTGTGTTGTGAATCTCTTACAGTATCTCTTTGAAAACGGCCGAGTTGATGACATCTTCTCAGATCTCTACTATATTCGGTTCACTGAATGGCTGCATGAAGTTCTTAAGGACATACAGCCCCGTGTTTCGCCTCTTGGTAAGGGCTTTTGTTAAGAACTTTAAAACTTTCCAGAGCTTGGAATGTTTAAACTGAACCTAAAGCATGAGTGTAGTCTGAATAGAAACCCTTTTGAAGTATGTAACATCCCTAGGCCAGCTCCTGCTGGTCAGGGAGAAAAACGTTGTGTTTGCAGTGAATGCTGGGGTTGCTGCAGTTGTCAGGCTCTAACACTGACTGTCAGTGAACATTATTTGTCTGTCACTTGTCACCTATCAGAAGGCACATTGTAGGGACTTTGTAGTGTCATGAGACTGGCTTACTTGGCAGCCAGCTGATTGTTCATCTGAACCAAGTTTCCTCATCTGAAGTGGTAATACATCTTGCCTCTAATATGTATTGTTTCTTTGGGAGATAATAACAGCACTGCCGTAGTGCCATGTGGCCAGATGGATACTGTCTGCAGGACCAACTGAGTGTCCAAGGAAAAAACAATGAGTGATTAAAGCCTCCAATGCTGCAATCAGGAGATCATGGCAACAGGGATGGGGGGAGCAGTTCCAGAAGACACAGATTTTGACAGAGAACTGTATGAGAACTAGATTAAGAATTGCATTTTCAGAGCATGGAAACCTGGTTTCTCATTGTTTCATTCCCTTTGATATGTTTGGACATCAGTGAAGAAGTTACTGCTTGTGTTCAGAAAAGTAGCTGATGTAACAGGCTAGGTGGCTAAGTAGCACTGTAAGTTTTGGAATCCTTTTGTTTTCAGTCTGGCTGTTTGATCAGTGTTTTGACATTCCACAAGCCCTCGAGTTCATACTGCTGTCTGTTTTTCTGTTTATCTGTGTATTTGGAGTGTAGTATTTTTCTTCTACACAAAGGGGAAAAAATTTGAGAATCAAAGGATTACTCATGTGTCCAAATACATCACTTGGCACTGTGTGCTGACTAAAGCTGTGCACAGGGCTAAGAACTGATTTGTTACACTGGCCTGCCTGCTCTCACATATTATTGGATTAAGAGCATCTGCAGTCGAGTCAAGCCATTAATTAAAAGCTGTTTAAGTGCATATTCTTTTCTCTGTGGGCTGGGATGTATAGGCATGTTGCAGAAGTATACTCCACAACTAGAGGTTGATGGATATATACAGGTGTTTCCTAACTGTACCTGCTATTTTAAAAGTTATTGGCAGAGCACTGAATCTTGACATTAGTGAGAATCTCCTTTTCCTCCTTCTGTTAAGATTTATATGCTCTCCAATACTTACAGACTGTAAAATGCTGCCTGTGTTCATGCTGTGTCTATCCCCTGGCATGATGCTGACTTCTGATTGTTGCAGGTTACATCCTCTCCAGTCATGTAACAGAAGAGATGCTGTGGGAGTGTAAGCAGCTTGGAGCTCACTCCCCTTCCACCTTGCTCACTACACTGATGTTTTTTAATACAAAGTAAGTACTCAAATCTTGGGGAATCTTGGTGAATGAAAGAACTTCAGATACCTTAACAGGATTGGTGTGAAACTGCTGCTCTGGGTAGGGCAAAATCATGAGTTTCAAATGGTTGCACACAGAGCCCACTTGTAGCGTCATCAGACAAAGAAGATGCAGTATAACAAGGAAGTGAGCTAGCAGAGGGCAGACTGAACCTGTGGCTTTTGTATACTTTGCTGCTGGAACAGTCCTTAGCCCAGTGGTTGGTTTGAGCTTCAGCCTGCTCATGACGACTAAAGGTAACTACCTTGCTGTTGTGACGATGTCTCTTGCTTGCCTCTGAATGTCCTATGTTCTGTTCTTGCTGCTCAGGTACTTCCTGTTGAAAACAGTAGACCAGCACATGAAGCTGGCCTTCTCCAAGGTGCTGAGGCAGACCAAGAAGAACCCTTCTAATCCCAAGGATAAAAGCACGAGTATCCGCTATATGAAGGCTCCAGGCATGCACCAGACAGGACAGAAAGGTAGTGTCTAGGAGGTTTCTTTGGGAATATTTTACTTACTTGGGCTTGAAGAAGTGGATGAACCCGGAGATGTTTGCAGGTAGGGATTCCAAGGCTCAGCCAGTTACCTGCAGCCTGGCATTATATGTTTTCCATACATTCTATTCAAGAGAGCGTAGTACCTTTTAATCATAAGCTTGGGGACGTACCTTAACTGAGGCATGTGGGACTCATCAAGAACCAAGGATAATTTTTTTGTTACTTTTGGTTTTTTTTGTGGGCAAAGAGGCTATTGGGTGTAAGTGCTTATGAAGAGATGGAGAAAATTCTTTGGGAGGGCTTCTCTTACCTTGATTCATGTGAACCCATACAGAATTCCTATGTAAGTACAATCTGTCCTCTTAAAAGCACAGGATGCAACTGAGGCTTTGCAGTCTTAGTAGTGAGAAAATTTCCCTTATTTTGCGCACTGGTAGAGGAGAAATGGAAAGAAGGATATGGATGGGTTATGATTTTCAATAGCCTTAGGACAAAGCAAGCTCTGCGTAATGCTTTAAGCATTTATAGCCAGGTGCCTCTGCCCTGAACAGCCGTGTGTCTCTTGCCAGCTCTTGCACGGTGACAAGGTGCTGCAGTCTTGAGGCTCTGTGGTACTGCTCAGTGTGCTGTGCTTACACAGAGTGTCTGACAGACTTCTGGGGGGCTGGTTTGTAGTTACAGATGACATGTATGCAGAGCAGACCGAGAATCCAGAGAACCCCCTGAGGTGTCCGATAAAGCTGTATGACTTCTACCTCTTCAAATGGTGAGAGCTCTCATCTGTGTGTATAGTGCTTGTCTTCTGTGACTTGGGGAGCTGCACCCTGTGCCTGGCCTAGTTTTCAGTACTGTGTGATATTGCTGGCACAGTTTCTATATTTGCATAAATTTACTTAAATGGAGAGGGGTGTTGATGTGAGAGAGTGGGATTAACTCTGATGGCATGTAAAATGAATTTTTGGGGTATTTAAGACAAATCCTGATTTGTGAACTGGCTGCTCTTAATCTTGGACATTTGCTGTGTTGGCATGAACTTGTTCTTCTGCTTGTGAGTTGCAAGTCATCTGGAAGCATCCACTACTGAAGATAGGAGTAGGGTCCTATTCAAACCAGCTTCTGAATAAAAATAAGGACTTGCTATGGAGATTGGAGGGTGCCTCAAAGGACTCATCTATAAATTATGATGATTCTGATACTTAATATAGTAGTTCCTCTGCAATGATGGGTCTGCAGGTAGCCTGAATGTGAAAATATCCCATCCTGCTTTGAAAGATCTGAATCTTTCAAATCTGAAAGACTCTAAAAGACTCTGAAAGACCCCTAAAGCCATGTGTGTGTTATGCTTACCAGTGTGGAATAAAAACTGCTTTCTTGTAGTCCTCACCTTGGCATGTCCTAAAACTTTGGGATGAATGTTGCCCCTAGATGTATCTCTGTACCTTCATGTCTCATCAGCCAGATGTTCACTGTCAGAATTTGTGAAGCCTGGGGTGAGAACAGTGGTGGTCTCTCTCTTCCAGGACATTTTGTTAGTTTGGTTATTTCTGATCTTCCTCACACAGCCCCCAGAGTGTGAAAGGCCGGAATGACACATTTTACTTGACACCGGAGCCAGTGGTGGCCCCCAACAGCCCTATCTGGTATTCCATCCAGCCGATCAGCAGAGAGCAGATGGAGCAGATGCTCACCCGGATCCTGGTGATACGAGAGATTCAGGAAGCTCTTGCCGTGGCTAATGCCAGCACCATGCACTAAGGCATCCTTCGTGGCTCAGATGGGGTGGGGCAGGGTGATGGGGGAGGGACAAGCAAAGAGAAATTGTACAGACTTTTACACTAAAGGAGATGCCTAAGTTTTTGGTTTTTTATTGGTGTAGTTATGAAGCCCTTTTAGGCTTCTTCTCTTTAAAAGAATCTAAAGGAAAACCTACCCATTGTGTATCCTACCCAACACACCAAACTGTTGGAACCATTGGAGGCTGCATATCCCCTGCGAGCTGGGAGCTGTGGAAAGCTGCTGGTTGACTCTGGGTTTTTTTTTATGATGTAGAAAACATGAACTACAGGATTGGCCTGGTTGGCTGGGGCCTCTGTCTCCTTGGAGCACGTGCAGCCTAGAGGGCACAGAATGATGGATGGACCTGCTCAGCCAGTGGAGGAGAGGCAGGCATCTTCTTTTCTTGTGCTTGGACGTTAATTTGCTGTTATCTTGGAAGAAAGAGGAGAGAGTGAACTGCAATTATGATTTATACAAAAAAAAACAAACCAACAATTTCTATTCAGACCTTTAAGTGACATTTTTAGATGTTAAAAGTACAAACTTTACCACACTCTTCTTTTTTGGCCTAACATTGAGGCCTTAAACCTTGAGGCTTCTGTGCCTGATGGAATTCTTGTAACATACACTTGTGTATCATATAAAGATACCACCCTGTTTCTCTTATGTATTCTTACTCTAGTTGTTTATTAAGAATGACGAGCACGTCTTTTCAACATGCCATTGAACAATGTGTCTTTATTTGGGGAAGAGTGAGCTGTGAGGGTGGGGGGTCATTATACAAAGATCAGTATGCAAACTGGTTGTTTTCATCCCTGTTCATTCTTTCCAGCTCAACTCTGCTGGATTTCTTTCATCCCTACAATTTATGAAGGTAGAAGGGCATAAACTTCTGTTGAAGGACCTGAATGTCTGCTTGCTGATGGAAGCTCAGTGCCAGGCTAGGAACATGGGATCTGTGAGATCAGACTGTCCTAATGTTCTGTGGCTTTACCCCAGGCAAATCCCCCTCTCTCCACCTTTTCAAATGCATCACACCAACGGCATGATGAAGGGGTAGTGGAGGGAAAAGGCCTTCCAGGAGCAGCATATGGCTTACTCCTGCAGTTTAGCAGCCTTTTCACAGTTTTTAACACAGCCGTGTAGCTTTTGGCATCATTCATGATCATAATCCCCAGCCCTGTAGCCTTGCCTTGCTGCATCTTAAATGGTTGCTGTATTTTATATCATTAACAAATAGTTTGCTCTTTTGAAGCCAGCAGGTAGCCAACTGTGCTTGAAATGGGAGATCACTTGCCAGGCTTGTTATTTGTGCCACCAGCTTCTTGGATGCAGAGAAATTACTCTGCTTCTTGAACTTGTCTTCCCTGCTTCTCCACCTCATGTCCCTTCCCTGTTCCAAAATATACAGATAAATATTTAAATATATATTACAGTAAAAGAACTTAAACTTGTGTACAGGCAAGCAGCTTTCCTGAAGCCTCTGTTGTCCAGCACCTGTCTGTATTGAGAAGGAAGGTTTGCCCTCTCTGTTGGTTGTGCAGAGTGTAAATTGATGAGAGTAGCCATAATATTCCCTGTCTTTGTGCTTGTGAGCAGTGTTGAGGTGTGCAGCTTAGAGAGACTTCCCAAGCCCGTGATGCTTCATACTGACATTGGTGTTCCTGAGGAAGCAGGTGTGCTTGAGTTAGCTGTCAGTATGAGCAGTTTGTTCCCTCTATAGGACTCTGTGTTCAAATAAGTAAGTGCAGAGAGGTGAAGTAGCAATGCACTGTTGTTTTGTTTTACACTCTTAGCTCAGTCTGCCCTCAGAACTAGGCCAGAGGAAAAGAGCCTGGAATCAGTGCCCAGATCCCAGTGGGTAAGCTGGGAAGATAGTGCCCAGGGTGTGTGTAGTGCTGGCAGCAGGTACTGTCACCTCAGTTTGTCTCCTGGGAGCCAGCAGTTGCCCCCTGGTAGAGTGGCTGTTGGGATCACCAGTACTGTTTCAGCTGTCAGAAGCCTCTAATCCCTTCACCGTATTGTAGTGACTGGAATGTCCATCTTTGGCCCTATACTAAGTCTTTGAAGACAGGATTAGGGGCAGGCTCCCACTGTTCCAAGCAGTTGCATGTGCCTGCTGCACAGGATGCCCAACAGGCACTCACGGAGTGGCTTGCCCTTTCTTTTGGCAGTTTATCCCATCATCAGAGCAGAGTTGGAAAGCCTGCTGCCTTGGTTGTCTCCATCAAATACAGTGGATATTAAACAATCTGCCAGATATGCACTGTACCAGTTGCTTTACTGGGCAGCCTTGAGAGCCACCTCTTACACTAAAAATTGACAGAAGCTGCAATAACATGACAGAATTTTAGGGCAGTTGGAGGCTGGGGACAAACAGGAACTTCAGCCTAGCTTTCTGGGGAATCAGAATTCCATGATACCTTAAAATTCTAGATTGTGCACTTTCCTTACCACCCTTAACTGCAAGATGATCTCAAGTCTTTGTAGGGGGAAGAATTCTCCTTGATCTTGGACGATACTGGTTAAGAACAGGGAAATTTGGCACATGGTGAGCTGTGGAGATCTCCTGGTGACTGGTTTTGTCCTGATGGACTGGAGTGTTTCCATTCCTTTCTCATTGTCCGCATGTACATAGGAGAGGATCTGCTGATGCAGAAGTGGACTGCTGCACTGTTCTGTACTGTCTCATCAGAATGTCTGCTGTGTTAACTTCATTCCCTATTTTTAGAGACAATCGATATACTGTGACTTAAGGATTATTTTCCTGGATCTGGCTTCTAGTCTGCCTCTCTGGAGCTAGTTTAAAAGGTACAGTATTTCTAGAATATAAATACTATGTTCTTTGATAGTGAAGAACATGATCTGCTCCCTTGTAGGGGTTTGTAGGAAGACGTGCACAGAGTAGCACAGAAGAGTGCCGTGGCTTAGGGTTGCTATCCATGTTCTGGGAAATGTTCCCGGTCAAACATGTAAAATAGCTTTTTAACACTTTCCTATAACCAGCTTGACCGCTGCTTGAAGGGCATTCCCCCTTGGCTCTGAGAGTGCCAAACTGCTTGTACTGCTCTTGTATGCGTGTATATATTGACAGGAAGTCTCCGTGCCCTATGCCTTGTACGAGACAGGCTGAAAATGCATCGATCCCTAAATAAATAGACCTGAGAAGTCAAGCTAGAGACTGTGTGTTGTTGATTTTGAACTGTGCCCATCTTGTCACTGTGGTATGAAAGGAACCATAGAAAGAAGAGACTGACTGTTGTAAAGCACCTCACATTCTGACATGAGACTCATGTATTGGCCAAACTCTTGACATTTAACAGTGTCCCTATCTTTAGGAAACTTGTAGCCTCTTACACACGTGTCCAGAGCACCATTAGATTTTCATTTGCTTTCAAGAGGTCAAGCATTTCCTCTTTGGTGGTAATGGCTGAAGCAGCAGAGAGCAGACTAGAGAGTGGTTCTTCACTCCTGCCTGCAGTATGTAAAGGGAATGGTCTAAGTAACTTCATAGGGCCCTCATCTATTGGCTGCCTCACCCCTAGAGGTCTGGACTTCAGAGGGGTCACAAGGTCTGAAGTAGTTCCTGAACTGTTCTGCCTTGGACAATACAAAAAGACTTCATCTGATCTAATAAGAATCCTCTTCTGCACTGTTGCTGCTAGGGCAGAAATCAAGAGTCTTGTTCTCAGCTGCACCAGGGCTACTGTCTGCCTTGGCATACATAGAGAAGGGATAAGACCTTGAAATCTCCTATGCTGTGGTAAGAGCAGATCCAGAAATGGTAGAAAAGAGCCCCCTGGGTGTATATAGGGGGTGGAGGACTGCTGGTACTGTACTTGCTCATCCTCTTGCTGGACTGAGTGCTGCTGGACACTGAATGGCTGTGCAGCTGTCCAGTCCAGCCACATTCTTACGTGAATTTAATAGTGACTGACTCGGAGTTAGTGCTTAGATTCCTAAATCACTGTTAAAGTGGGATATCAACTGTCTTCCACCTTATATGGGGCTTTTCTCCCCATCTTATTGCTGGAGCTGCTCCTCTCAAATATTAAAGGGAATGCACCTTATCCTGATGATTCAGCCTCTTCTGTTTTGCTGGTGCCAATGCTTAGGAAAGAGCCCTTCTCTGCTTGAACCTCTTCCTACCTTAAGGAACATCTCAATTCTTCCAGAAGTCTTGCTGACATGCTGCCCCCAAATCTCTGAAGCAATTGCTGTGTCCTTACTTGTCGGTTCCCTTTTCTGCGTGGCTGAAGCTCTGCTCTTGGCACTGCAGTCACGTTCCCTGTAACCCTGTGCATGGCAGCCACATTTGCCTGCTTCTCCCTTCTCGTTGGAGCTCATCTGAACGGGAAGGCAGATTAAACCCACTTACAGCAGCAATAAACCATGTCTAGAACTTGAGGGAACTGCAGGAGAGAATGAGGTGGAGGGGATGTCTCAAAAAGGCAGGGTCCAGTTGCAGCCCAGGGCCTCGCTTGATAATGAGTGTGCAGCCTATATGCAAAATACATCTTGTCTGTCCCTCCTGTGTTGACCCAGGTCTAAACAGCACATGTGATTGGCATCCTGCAAAGTGACCTTCAGAACTCTCCAGTAGCTTTGCCCCGTGAGTAACTCACACTACAAATCATTTTAAAGAGATGCACTCAACTATTTTTTTAATTTAATTTTACTCTTATATTCTCTGCTCTTTGTAATCTGCTTGGAAATAAAATGTTTTTCCCTGCAGCCTTTGTTGTAGTCTGTTTGAAAACCGTTAAACTTTGTCTGATGTTTCTGTTGGAACAGAAGCCAACATGCCTGTTTACTGCTGTGCCTGTGCAGTAGTGCAACAGCTCAGGTCCATGTGTGCTTCCCAGGTAGGCTCAGCAAGCCTTTGTTAGCCTGTTCTTTTTAAAATAAGGGTAGAGAGCTGTTACACTGATCTTGGTCTGGCATGATGCCTCCTGTTCTGCTGATCCTGTGACAGGTAATGCTGATTCAAGAGTGCATGTCCTTGGCAGGCGGTGCTTTCCGATCTCTGTTCATGTTTCCTGTGTCTTACAGCTGGGTAACACGAGTAACACATTTCTTGAAGCTGTTTTCTGATCTTTGGACAAGGAGTTAACTAGCTGCAGCAGGGAGTTGTAGGCACAGGAGCACTGTTCTTTAGTCCCTGAACTAGTTATTGTTAGACAGGGGGTTATCTTGGCTGGTGTGTTATGGGGGAGCAGGTGAGAAGGGGTGTGGTTGTCTCGTGTCCCTGGTGCTCTGTGAGTGGATCTGGAATGTCACAACAAGCAAACCAAGAGGAGGAAGTTTTGTAACCTTCAGTACAGGAACTTTTCCTGATGCCCAAACGGAGCTGCAGGGATGGGAGCATCTCATCCTGGAAAAAGCCAACTGCTATGTTCTGCAAGGCTCCTCTGAGGCAGATAGATCTGTGTTTGTGCCTGTTCTGCTCCTCCAGGCACAGTCCTCCCCTCCTCCTGCTACTGCTCTTCTCCAAAATCCTCCCTTCAGCCCTGATCTGTGGTAGATGTGAAGCTGCTACACTGCAATCCCCAGTGTGCAGCTATCCTCTTCACACTGCTTGTTTGTACAGCCTGGCCTGGTGGCTTCGGGAAGAGGGGGCTAATGCCTAGCTGGGATCACCTTGGATCCTCTCTGGTGAGACTGCTGCCTCTCTCCTTCGTGCCTTTCATTCCCCTCGAGGTGCAAGACTTGCCTCGCTCCTGCCTTTTGACTTTCATCCTTTGTGCAGCTCCCTTTGACTTACAAAATTGCTTTGGATTCTGCTGGTTTGTTCCAGCTCTGCATCCACCACTGACCCAACAAGCCCATTCTTGTCTTCTGAAACTGCAGGAGTACCTGGTGTTGGACTTGGCTCCCAACCCGCAGTGTCTCTCTGTGCGTGTCACCATGTCACCCATAGCTGGGCTTTTTTAGGTGGTCTTCTAGCGGGTGTCACACTGTGCTGGTGCCAGCCAAGCCAGGGCCCGGCACGCAGGGCTCTACTGGGCTGTACTGGAGTTCAGCTCTCTCCTGTTGCCTCCTACCGGTACACGGACCCGGCTGCTCGGCCTGAACACAGAACAGCCGCGATGACCCGATGTCACCGGGCTGAACACGTACGGGCTCGGTGCTGAGAAGCTGCTCAGGAGGCACTGCTGGCGGCTGAGAGCGACACCGGGGCCCGGAGCGTCCCCGGCACCGCCCGGCACAACGCAGAGCGAGAGCCGGGGCTGTGCCCCGCTCGGGGCCCTCCGCGGCACCAGGGGGCGCTATCGGCGCCTGCCCCTGCCGGAGTCGCTCTGTCCACGCCTTCGCGGGGCGGTCACAGCGGGGCCCTCCCGGCGGCCGTCGGGGCGCGCGTGCGCTCGGAGTGGCGGGGCGGGCACGCGGCGGGGCCATGGCGGACTATCTGATCAGTGGCGGCACCGGCTACGTACCCGACGACGGGCTCACGGCGCAGCAGCTCTTCAGCTGCGGCGATGGGCTCACGTACAAGTGAGTGCGGCCGGCACGGGGGTGGGACCGGGACCGGGGCGCGGGGCCGCTGCCGTCGCTGACGCGTCTCCCCTCGTTACCCCGCAGCGATTTCCTCATCCTCCCGGGGTACATCGACTTCACGGCGGACCAGGTGGTGAGTGGCCGGGGAGGGGGAGCGGGCGGACCAGGTGGTGAGTGGCCGGGGCGGGGGAGCGGGCCGGGGGCCGGGGCGGGGGTTGCGCCGGTGCCGCCGCTCACCCGCCGCCGCCGCCTGCCTCCCCGCCAGGACCTGACCTCGGCGCTGACCAAGAGGATCACCCTGAAGACCCCGCTGGTCTCCTCGCCCATGGACACAGTCACCGAGGCCAGCATGGCCATCGCCATGGCGGTGAGTGATGCCCCGCGGGCGGGTCCCGTGTGCCGCCCTCACCGAGCTGGCGGGGCAGGAAACGCTGCCTGAGGCACCCGTGTGTCTGCCCTGGGGTCCCTTCGGGGCGAGGACGGGCCCGAGGGCTCCATTGGTGCAGCGCAGCGCAGTGTCTGCAGTGACTCACGGCCGCCTTTGTGTCCCCAGCTGACCGGAGGAATTGGGTTCATCCACCACAACTGCACCCCGGAGTTCCAGGCCAACGAAGTGCGGAAGGTGAAGGTGAGTGGCTGGAACGGCAGCACCAAACCGTGCTGGCACAGGGTCCTCCGTGGAGGTGGGCAACGGGTCTGGCCTCGCTGAATGAGCTGCATGAGGAGGCTGCTGACTTGTGCCCGATCTTGGTGTTTCAGAGCTGTAATGCTGCCAGGGTTTGCAGGCACAGCCCTCTTGTGTGCCAGGCACTTTCTATGGGCAGCCTGGGACTTGAGTCCTCCTGGTGTGGGAATATTCCCCATCGTTTCAGGGAGGAGGTTAGCCTGGAGACACTTGGATTTTAACATTTAGGTGAGACTTGTTTCTGGTTTGAGAGTCGTCCTGTTGGTGAGCATGTGGCTGGGCTGGGTGGTTGCAGACCCGTGTGAGTGGCTGCAGTAACCCATGGTCATGTGCCTCGCTCCTGTCTGGCCTGGCAGTGCTGCTCAGCCTGGCTGCTCGATCTGCTTCCTTTCAGAAATACGAGCAAGGATTCATCACAGACCCCGTGGTGCTGAGCCCCAATGACCGAGTACGAGATGTGTTTGAAGCAAAAGCTCGTCATGGATTTTGTGGGATTCCCATCACGGACAATGGGAAGATGGGGGGCAAGCTGGTTGGGATCATCTCGTCCAGAGATATTGATTTCCTGAAAGAGTCAGAGCATGACCTGCCCCTTGGTGAGGTGAGAAGGGCTTGTGAGTACCTGATGGGTATGAGAACTATGTTAGGAAGCCATGTGGCTTGTGATAAGGAGAAGGGTGAGCGTGTGGCTGGGAGGGTGTTCTGCCAGTGGGAGGGAGCAGCTCCAGCTTAGCTCTGCAGATGTGTCTGTGAGTGCATTTCCAGGAAGAGTGTCTTGTTCATTTGCACTCTCTGAGCGATTCCTGCAGTGCAGACCATGAAGTTTGTATGAGTCATGGGGGTTATCTTTCAGTGCTGTGGAAGCTCTCCTCTGCTTCACTAATTAGTTGTTGGTGTTCCTGGCTGCTGCTGTAGTGCCATACGCTGGCACTGGTCAGCTGTGTAGCAGCTGTACTCTGCCCAACAAATCCTCTAAGTGCTGAGCTTCCTTTTCTGGGCTGTCCTTCCCTGTATGCCTCATCTGGGTTACTTGCTCTTTCAAAGAACGCCCTGAACTTGCAGTCTGGCAGTTTGGCCTTCATAATGCTTCGCTGTCAGGCTCCCCTCACGCAGGAGAATGTTCTCTGTGATCCCTGTTACACAAGCTGTGTAACTGGAGATCTGCGGCGCTGTCAGGTTACACCCCCAGTGCCTCTTGGCCACGCTTTGCTCTTGACTCACAAATATTTTTAGCTCTTGCTGACCAAACCTGATGTCACATGCTGATCCCTGTTTGGTTTGAAATCGGCTACAAATACCTGATACGAAAGCCTTAAACCAGGAGTAGGTTATAAAAGTGCACACGGCCCTTTAAAGTAATGCTGCCCCTTCAGAGGAGCCAGATAAGAATCTTCCCTCATCCTTTACATGGGTCATTCAGCACTGCAGAGCAGGAAACTTGCTGCTGTCAGTGTCTGGTGCTTGTCCCTGTCACCAGGCAAGGCCAGGGGAATGTATGGTTTCCTCAATCTTCTGTCCACTGGCAGTCCAGCAATCATCTTACTGAGCCATTCATTGCCATCCACTTAAATACATGGGTTTCCTGTAGCATAGGAAGCGCATGAATCCCAGAGACTTAGGAAGTGTGGATTAGCTTCTCCCGAGATGTGGGTTCTGTCACAGCATTTTGGGTAGATGCAGGCATGGTCAGCCTCTTTCCCCATGCAAAATGTCTGTTCTTACAGTATAAATAACTAAAATGTTCCCTCTTTTCTTTGTGTGCAACTGATCTACCTTCCTGAAGGGTTACAGAGTGTTCCCTTTTAGCTTTGCCCAGCCTTCTCAAATAACCTTTCATGGGGATCACATGGGTGATCACAGAATGCTGTGGTTGGAAAGGGACTTGGAAGTCTCTTGTCAAGCCACCTGCTCGAGGCACGTTCCGCTGGAGCAGGTTTTGTGGGGCTGTGTCTAAATCTCCAAGGAGGGAGATTTCATTATCTCTCTGAGCTGCTCTCCCAGTGGGAGACCACTGTTGTGGTGAAAGCCACCATACTAGGTCAGATGTTCCCCTGTTGCCCACTGTCCAGCACTGCCCTTTGTTTTCCACCGTGTTTTGGTGCATGTTTGTCAGAGTGAGCGTGGGTGAGCATATTTGGATTGATGCAACTCCTTTGCCCCACTGACCTTACCAGCAGCAGCAGTGGGCTATTCTGGGCAGAGCCCTTCCAGGGCCTGTGCACTGGAAATGCTGTCTGAAAACGAGATCGAGGGCACCATTTCTGCCACAACAGCATGAGACTCTGAAGGTGTCTCCAGCCCTTATTTGCGTGTGCTTCAGTTAAAAGGGAGGGCTGTTAGGGTGATGTCCCAAATAAGGGTCATCTGAGAGTTGTCCCTTGTTTCTAGGTACTTTCACTTGTCTTCCTGAGGCCTTCTGCCATCTCCTGTTTTCAGTGCACTAATGGGCTTGGGACCTGATGCCAGTGCTCACATGGGGACAGCACACTGGAGGCTTTTCCTGTGTGTTTCTGGAGGCGTGTTGCTGTGCTGTGGACTCTTTGTGGAGCACTCCTGCATGGCTGCTGCGGAGCGTTTCACGTGGGCAGGGGGGGTTTGATATTTTCAGATCAGTGTGAAGGAGTTCTTGTAACTTTTTATCTTCTCCCACCCACTAGATTATGACAAAGCGGGAGGATCTTGTTGTGGCCCCAGCTGGCGTAATGTTGAAAGAAGCAAATGAAATTCTGCAAAGGAGTAAAAAAGGTACCTGTGGCCATCTGGGGCACAAGAGAGAGCTGTGGAAGCGCTAAGCTGGGGCAGCAGTGGGTGAATGTGTGCACACAGTCCCTGCACGAGTGAAGCATGGGAGAGGATAGTGAAGAGAATCCCTGCAGCCCTCTGCCAGGGTACAGAGTTCACATGCCTTCATCTCAAATGTGTTTGGAGTTGAGGGATTCTTGGCAGCCCAGTATTTGGCTGTCCATCCACTGTCTTTGATTTTCTCTCCTGGCCTTCACATTTCAGCACTAGGGTATTGTGTGTCTAATTATTAAAAAATACACACTTTATCTATGGTTAATGTAAAAATACTGAGTTCTTCTCCAATCCTGCAAACTCCTTTATCTGTTTCTTGAGCCAGGGCTTCTGGCATCCATGGCCAGTCAAGATTTGGTAACACACCTCTGAGTCTCCATCTTATGGCAGTTTCTGCCTGCCCACTGCTCCTGGTCTGCTGCACTGCTCTGAGCTAACGTCTGTCTCCTGCAGAAATCTGCAATAATGTTCTTTCTGTTGGTTTCCAGGCAAGCTGCCAATTGTTAATGAAGATGATGAGCTGGTGGCTATCATAGCCCGCACTGATCTCAAGAAGAACAGGGACTATCCTCTGGCTTCTAAGGACTCCAAGAAGCAGCTGCTCTGTGGTGCCGCTATCGGGACCCACGAGGATGACAAGTACCGGCTGGACCTGCTGGTGCAGGCTGGCGTGGACGCTGTCGTGCTGGTGAGCACCCATGGGGCGCCCATGGGCATTGTGTCAGCCTGGGACACTGGGGGTGAGTCCCCAGGTTGGATGAATGTCTCTGACAGTGTGGCAGCAGTGTGGCACTCGCTGTCTGTGTCAGAGGCCTTTATGTGTTAGAATATAGCAGTTTGTTGACCTCTCAGTCTTGTTCAGGTTAGAATTGTCAAATTGCAGGGTTTCCTCTGGCCTGGAGACTTATGCGACCTGGAGGGAGTTTGTAGGGTGCACTGAAGCCCTGAAGGCTGAGAAGAGAAACACTGTTGGTTAATACAGAATCATCTACAAATACCTCTTGCACTCTGCCACCAGCCTCTCTGATATTCCTGACTAATTTTGAATGCTCGGCTTCTTACAGTTTCCCTTTATCCCTTTGGTGTTTGTTACTGTGTTACTCTCTTACTGATGTTCAGGAGTGATCGGTGAGCCCAGAGTTGCTCTGCTGGTTTCCCTTTCTGGCCTGTAAACTTTCGGGCACAGTTGTCACTGCCTGTATTTGCACATGGTTTTCTCATCGATCGTGATCCTGTGCGTCCGGTGTGCTCTGAGGGCATGGCTGAGCAGTGGGAAATGTTTAACAGACACGATTTGACTGGGTCACGGAGGCTGACAGGGCCTGAGTACTCAGTGCTCAGCATCTGGTATTCGACCTGCTCTGCTGCACAGTGGGGAGGTGCATCCCCTCCCCAGCCCTCTTGGGTTTCACAAGGAACATTCTCTATTTCAGCTGTAGTTTGAGACAGGACTGACAGTGTCCTGCTGGTAGAGCCAGATGGTTCTTATCCACAGCCAGATGTTCTGCTTGTAGCTTGTAGAAGCTACAGGATTAAACATGAAGGATATTACTGAAGACTTTACAATAAACTGACTTTACAATAAACTGTACTGGGAAGGTACATTCCTGTCTAGGAAGCAGCTTCTCCTGGGGTTCTATGCCCAGTGTGGGGAGTCATTTTGCCCATTTACCCAGCTTAGCAGAGACCCCAGCAAGCAGAGTGAAGATCTGAAGCTTTTCTGAAGCTGCATTTGTAATCTGCAGAAATTCTGGTTGAAACTGATTTTCTTTCTGTTGCAGGATTCCTCTCAGGGGAACTCCATCTTCCAGATCAATATGATAAAGTACATTAAGGAGAAATATCCCAACCTACAAGTTATTGGAGGAAATGGTAGGCGTGTTGAAGACTCTGCTTGTCTTTAAATGATGTTTGTTTCTTAGACACAGAGGGAGCTGCAGGGATATGAATGGAATGGTCATCTTGGTAAATGTCTGTGAACTTAAAATGGTTTCCTCTGGCTTGTGGAATGGAGCAAGACCACTGTAGACACAGGGCAGTACCTTACAGCTGCAGATACTTGGAAACCTTTGTTCTGCAGCACAGTGTGCTACAGTTCTCTGTAGCACATTACACATTAGCTTATTTTACACACCAGTTTAAAATTTTGCATAATAATGAATATTGCTTGATGTGGAAATCTAATGGCAATTTTCCCTGCCTCTTGACAGCAGAGTCCAGTGGTCCTTGTCTTTACCTGATGTTGCTGTTACCCTGTACTCTGCCCTCCCTACCTCGTGTGGCCCAGAGAGTGCTTGGGACCATGCTGTGACTTCTGCTGCCTCAGCCTTTGGGTGGAAGTGTGTTGCAGAATAGCCTAAGGGGGCAGTGTCACCTCACCCACTGGGGACAGTTGGGGCAGAAACTTACTGCTCCTCCCAGACAGGCCTGGCTCTGGCACAGGCTGTTGCTCTGGGCAGGGGATGTTGGAGGCCTTGAGGGGAACCTCCAGGGCAGAGAAGTGTTGTTTGCAAATGTGCTTGTCTGTTTTCAAACCGATTTCTGCTCCCCACAGTGGTGACTGCTGCTCAGGCCAAGAACCTCATTGACGCGGGGGTTGATGCCCTGAGGGTCGGAATGGGCAGTGGTTCCATCTGCATCACACAGGAAGGTAAGAGAGATCAGCTGCTTCCTAAATAGGCTGAAGACACCTATTAGTAGAAATTCCGTGGTGAAAAGCAGCATGGCTGGGATGGAATTCTCCCGTTGTGAGGGCAGTGTCCAACAGCAAGACCAGCAAGACGTCTTCCACCTGCTTTGTCCAGGACTTCCAACCTTTGGGGTGGCAGCAGCAGCAAAGGCATTTCCCAGTACTGACCGAGACTGAGTAGAGCCGGTGTGGCAGATGGCGGCTTTGCCTGAGGGGAGCTGCTGGCTCAGCGTGGGATGGGGCTGGCGGGCAGCTCTGCAGGGAGAGGGGGTTACTGGATCCCGAGTGCTGATGGGTGAAGTGCACTGGCCTGTACATTTTCCCTTCTGGCAGCAGTGTGTGTGATGCTTGAATATTGATCTGGGCTCGGTGCCTTTGCAATTTCCAGGCCAAAATGGGATTTCTTGCTTTTGTCTCTGCAGTTAGACAGAGCTTGTGTGAGGCAGAGACTGTCACCCTTAGTTAAAAGGCAAGAGGGGCATCCCCTAGGGCCTGAAGAAAGTCTATCGTGAGGACAGACTCAGTCCTTGAGTGTTGAACCTCTGGTGGGGCACAGAGAGGTGGTGCAGGAAGGTGCTGCAGTCCCCAAGCACGTCCTCTCTCTGCTTTCGTCCTTGGTCTGTGCCACAGGAGGCAGCAAGTGAGCAGCTGCTGGCTGAAGATGTTGCATTAGCTTTGCCCTTTCCAGCATGGAGCCTGTGAGCAGCCCTGGACCTGTGCTGCATTCCCGCTTTGCCTGGCTGCAGGGGATTCCCAGTCAGGGCAGTCTGTCTCAGGTCAGCTTTCTAAGGAGGGGGGTAGTATCGTTGGGCTGACACTTCCATAGCCAGAACAGACACACATGTCCTACCCAGGCTCCGAGGCAAAGGCACGCTCTGATCTGCAGCGAGGTGAATGTCCCGGCGGTTCCTCCAGCTGCCCCAGGAGATAGGATTGGGTGCTGGTTTTAGCAAAGGAGCAGAGCAGAGGTAGAGCGTGGTGCTTCACAGGAGATGTGGTTGCAGAACTCTTGCCTGCAGCTCCCCAGGTTTTTGGCCCTGTTAAGGGCAAGAACTCTGTCTTTTTGGGGTAGGTGCCACCTCTCTGGCTGGCTGCTGGGGTAGGGCGAGCATGTGCTGTGCATAGGCAGGCCTGGCTGCCTGGGATCTGGCCTCTGGCTTGGCTCAGGCTAGGAAGGGTCTGCAAAGTCAGCTCTGTCCCACACCGTATGCTCTGCCCAGTAGCAGGTCACTTCTGGGGTCCTTTGTTCTGCTGCTGTTCTTCTGTCTCTAAAATGTGTGTGTTTGTTTTCGTTTAGCTGCTCCAAAGATCCCTCCAGACCTAAAGTCCCACAGCCCCAAATGCCCTTCTACTGTCACGGGCACCTATAGTAAGTCACTTGCCCTGTTCCCAACCCTAATTATGTGTCTTGAAGCAGGACCCTGATTTGGCTGCACATGGCCCTACTGCTTGTTTGAGAATAATTTAGCTGTAGATGCACTTGGGGTTTTGTGGCTTTGGATACTGGTTTTGAATCTGAAATTAAATCTGAGAAGCCTTTCTGATTTTGTAAAGCAGAATCTGAAGTGTCCAAGCTGAGGGAACTCAGGCCTGTCCTCTCCACTCCAAAATCCCGTTAGGAGCCTGACTGGGCTTTCTGACTGCACTTTCTGGATTCCTAGCCAGGCATGCTCCTGCTGATCCAGTACTGGGAGGTGATCCCTGAGCAGTCCTCAATCGTGCTCAAAATGTAACCCTAGTTCTGGGGAAGTTGTGCACTGGCCAAGCTTCCCATGAAACTGGCTCTCCTGAGTTATGGAGGGACTTCACCGCGCATGGCCACCTTGGCAGCTGCGTCCCATCTTTCCCCACCAAGTCTGGAGAGAAGGGGCTCTTGCCTGCCCAGCACAAGGTGCAGTGTTCTCTGCTCTGATGCTACCAGATCAAGCAGCCCCTGCAAGGCAAGCCTTAGGCTTTGTCCTTTCTCCTAGTTGTGACACACCTCAAAGGGAGAGGTTTAGTTTTGCAGATCCTGGAAGGTTTTCTCTAGCAGATGATTTTGTAGGGCCACCCTCTGCCAATGCACTAAAAGGGACAAACCCTCACCCCGACTGTGTGATGTGTGTGTGCTCAGAACCCTGCTTGGGAAGCCTGCACTCCGGCGCTGTGGCACTGGGCACTGGGACAGTCGGAGAGGTGCGATGCTCCCAGGGGCCCTGAGCCAAGCTGTGCTTTAAAAGGGCTGGTCTCTGTGGTTGCACTTGAGAGGTTTCTGCAGGCCCTGCACTGTCTATAGCACGATCCCATAGACCCTGGACTCAAGACCTCCAGAAATGGGTGTTTCTCTCCACAGAGCTCTTCCGTGGCAGTGTTTTGCAGCTGCAGTGTGGCCTTCAGCAGTGCGGAACTGTGCGAGACCATCTCTTTAAGGGCATTGATGATAAAGCTGGCAGCCTCTCCCTGGCTGGCTGAGCCCGAGCTGAATGCTGGGGTCTGATTAAATTCAGTTCTTTAACAATCTCAGCCTGGAGTCTGGCTTCCCTCCCTCAGCAGCTGCTGCTGAGTGCTGGGAGCAGAGGAACTGCAGCATCCTGGCCCCAGCAGGCCTCTGCCAGGGACGTGCTGCCAGCACTGCTGCCGTGCAGGCTGAACCACAACTGGAGTTCACACTCCAAAGTACTAATACTGCATGCCCTTAATCTTACCCAGTTTATGGGACTAACCATGACTGGAGAAAAGTCTTCCAGCTGATCATGGGGAAGGGAAGTCTCCCTGAGAAAAGCTTATCTCAGTGTTCTTGCATGCCAGTGGCTGACAAATGTGTTACAAAACATGCCTTGTGCTGGTTTTCCTCACATAATGGGAAGCCTCTTAACTGCTACTAACTGGGAAGAACAAGTAAATCCAAAGCTGGTAACTCCCTCCCCATGGGACACCTAAACCTGATGAAGGAATCCTTGCTATATTGCAGGGCAGGAACATAAATTATTACCAAACCGTTCTGCCCGTTTCCTTTTCCACTGCTGCATGTGTGTTCGTGTGTGTATGCAGACCTGTATGTATAGATATATTTATATCTATACCATATACAAGCATACCAGCTCTCTCCCAGCCAACTGCCTTTCCATTCAAGAGACACATCATACAGATGCTGGGTACATGGACAAGGGGTCTGGCAGCTCCAGGAGAGAGCAAGCAGTGGGACATGGCTACATGCCAGAGATGCTTTGGAGAGGGGCTTTTGGAGTTCGCTTTATTTCCTTCCCAAGCTCCCCACACATCTGCTGTGCACCAGGATGAGCCACAAGTCTCGTGTGATCTCAAGCATCTGATCAAAGACCCCAGTCCCAAGGTCACTCAGCTTCTTGGAGCTAAGGGCTGTGAGGACGTCTCAGCAGGCATCTCCCGGGCATCTGCTTCTCTTGCAATTCAGCCTAGGGAAGGAGCATCCAGGGATTTGTGTGTTCTGAGTGCTGGAGCATGTGTGTGCTGGAAGCCTGAAAGGGCCTGCTTGGACAGGGATGTGCTGCTGTGTGGAGCTCATCCTGTGTGTGCTCTGTCCCGCAGTGCTGGCGTGCGGCCGTCCCCAGGCCACCGCGGTGTACAAGGTGTCCGAGTATGCCAGGAGGTTCGGCGTCCCTGTGATTGCCGACGGAGGGATCCAGACGGTTGGGCACATCGCCAAGGCGCTGGCACTTGGGGCCTCCACAGGTGAGCACCATTGTAGGAGTCTCCTAGGAAGTGTTTCCATATGGCATCACACTGGGCATGAGGGCATTTACCTGCTGGAGGCATGGGAGCTGCAGCCAATGCTGTGCCCAGCGACCCTGAGGGATTTTGCCACCACTGCTGCTGATGTGCTGTTCCTGGTGATATCTCGTGCCAGTGATGATGGGCTCTCTCCTGGCTGCCACCACGGAGGCCCCAGGCGAGTACTTCTTCTCGGATGGCATCAGGCTGAAGAAATACCGCGGCATGGGCTCCCTAGATGCCATGGACAAGAACTTGGGCAGCCAGAATCGGTATTTCAGGTCAGAGATGGTGCTTTGGGGCAGCAGATCAAGCTTTTGGGGCTTCTCTGCTTCACAAATATCCTTGATTTGTGCTTTCATGCAGTGAGACAGACAAAATCAAAGTGGCCCAGGGGGTCTCCGGTGCAGTGCAAGACAAGGGCTCTATCCATAAATTCATTCCATACCTAATTGCTGGGATCCAGCATTCCTGCCAGGATATCGGTGCCAAGAGCCTGACCCAAGTCCGGTGAGTGCTTCCCCATGCCTGTACTCTTGTTAGGTCATGGTCCTGCTGTCTGGAGTCCCTGGGCAGCTGTACTCAAGCTGTGGTGTGTTCTGGATAGTTAGTAGCCATCATCCCTCATATCCAGTGGGCACTTCATCATGGATCTGCCAGCCCCAGGGCTGCAGGAGTGTGGTCTCTTGCTGCATATTCAGCTGGCTGGGCTCAAAATGTTTGGGTTACATTACCCAGCCTGGTTCTTGGGAGCACAGCAAAGACCATTCTGGCCACGGCTGGAGGAACCAATGACCCTCATCCCAGCTGTTCCACCTGAGCATGTGCCAGAGCACTGTCTTCCCTGGACTCTGCCTGGCTTGTGATGGGTGTCCTTCCCCCTCAGAGCCATGATGTACTCAGGAGAGCTGAAATTTGAGAAGAGGACGACATCTGCCCAGGTTGAAGGAGGGGTGCACGGCCTCCATTCGTAAGTGCTTCTGGCAGAATCCTTGCTTGTCACCTTGGGGGGGTGTTGTGGGTTTGAAACAGCCACCCTGTACCTCAGCTACCATGCCCTTGCCTTGGTGTGCCATTGGCTTGCCCTGGCACTGCACAGCCGTATCAGCTGAGGCTGTCCCCCTCCCTGGGCCTGCAGGATCCATTCCTTACTGCACCTCTGTCCCTGCCCTGGGTGAGGTGGGTCAGTAAAGGGGCTCCCTGGTGCTGCTTCCCTCGCAGGTATGAGAAGCGCCTCTTCTGAAGAGATCCGTCTGTGTCTGTCCTTGTGCCACTCAGCTCTGCGCTGCTCCACGCGGGAGCTGCTCTTGCTGCAGAAGTGCCATTATTCTGGGCTGCCTGGAGCTCCTGCCATCTTTAGCTTTCTGACCACCCACGGGGCCCACCTTCCACCTGGGAGCTGTGATCCTGGGCTGGAGCCTTGCACATGTTGGCCATGTTTTACAATAAAAAAAATAAAAGATGTGCAGTTGGTGTTAGCCCAGAGCCTCTCTTCCTTCTTTATCTCTCTTGCTCTCCTTCCTTGGCTCTGTCCCTTGCTTCCCACACCCTCAGGAGCAGGTGATAACCCCAGAAAGGGACTGCGTGCATGTGAAGGGCAACAGGGATGGGAGAGCCCTGAGACAGGGTTGAGGGGTAACACAGTATGGCTTCTTTAAAAATCCTTCCTGAGAGCAGAAAACAAGGGCTGGGCTGCTGAGCAAGAAAGCAAATCGTTTTACAGGGCCATTATCTCCTGCTGGGAGCTGCCAAACCCAGCTGTGGCAGCAGCCAGGATGCTGCAGGACCCCATTCCTGGTCCAGCTGCTGCGTTCTCCTTCCCCTAAACTTCTTGTAATTGCCACACCTCCAGGCCCAGTGGTTGCACCCCCTTGGGCTGTTCACTGTGTATTACCTGCCCAGGCTCCACAGAGCGATTGTTTGCCAGAAGGTGGGCAATGCACTGGGAGGGGCACAAGTTTATAAAGGAGCTGGTCTGCATTTCTGCAGGCCTCAGCAGTGTAAACCTCCCTGGCTTGGCAGGTTACCTGTGCTTGCAACACCAGGAGACAGAAGTATTTTATACCTGTATCAGTCGTACATGTCCCACACATCACTCCTGCTGAAGAGTGTGTGTTTATCATCAGTGGTTTGGGGATGTCAAATTTGATTTACACACTAAAACCAGAGCCTTGACTACAACGCCATTGTGTCGGTGTCACACACTCATTAACATGCTCATTAAGACCCTTGTTAAGCAAAGCTACCCTAACCTTGCAGCTGCATCCCCTGCCTTTGCCTGCTAAGGTGGCAGAGCTTGGGGCATGAGGCTTCTGTAAGGTCCATGTACCCTCTTCCCAAGGGGTGACATCCCCAAACATGAATCAACCAATGGGGGGACAGGACAGTGACCCTTTCCATGTCCCCTGCTGGAGCTGAGCCTCCCAGGAGAGGGGACGCAGCATCCGTGGACCAACACCACCCAAGGGACAGGGGTGCTGGGGTGGTAAAAAGCCCCACGGGAAAGTCCAAGCCAGGCCAGCACCAGCTGGGACACACCAGTTGCTGGTGCTGGCTGTGCTCAGGGAGCTGCTATGTGGCATCCCACCACCACACATGCTGCCCAGTGCCCAAGGTGAGCACATGCCCCATCAACTTGTTACAGCCTCACTGTGCTGTGCATTAACCACCACACAGTTTCTTGTACTTCCCATTTACATGTATTTTCTTCATGGAGCCCCCGATGTGCCCGGGGGTGTACAGCTCGCCGCACCAGCCTTCACCCTATCTCAGGGTGAGGCGTTCTGCTGCCAAGGTGGGGGTATGACCTTGGCAGGGCTGTGGGAGCAAAGCCTTGTGCTGTGCCCCACAGTCCCCAGCCCAGACTGGGCAGGGAGGCCAAGAAGCCAGGGAATGCAGGGAAGAGCTAAGCCCACATAACTCACAGCCCACCTGTGTGCAGAGCCATCACCCAGCTGGCAGCTCCAGACAGTTCAGTCTGGAGCGTTTCTCAGTTGGGAGTGGTGATGTCGGGGGCTTCAAGGCAGGCAGGGGAAGGACCACTGAGCCCACATGGGCATGGCAGGCAGTGCCTACATCCCGTAGGTGCCCCGCGGAGGGATGAGCCCAGCAGCCACCACGCGCCTTTCATTCATTAGGAAGTTGAAGGTTGCACATGCATTTGCCTGTGAATAGAAAAGGGAATGAGTGAAGCTCCAGCCCTCAAAAAGGAGACTCGGTTCTTCCCCATAAGAAGATATAAGAAGGTATATGACCCCCTCCCTCCCTATCAATGGGGTGCTGTCTGTGCTCACCCTTCCTTACCGTGTCCTGTACCTCCACAGCAATCCCACACTCCCGCATCTGCTTCAGCGTGGTGGGGTGCAGCCGCTCCACCCTGTCCCCTGTGCCCAGCACCAGGATCTCTGCAACGAGGGCACGACAAGGGTGGGCAGGGCAGCATTCGAGCTGCCTCGGCCCGGACCTGCCCTTCCTGCAGGGACCAATGGCTCCCGCACAGCCACCCCGACAGGGGCCCGAAGGGAAGGCAGTCCGCGCCCCCCCTGCCCCGCGTACCTATCTGGGGCTCCAGCAGCCGGAACAGCGACAGGCTCTCGTGCGAGATGTCCCGGTGGGACCCAACCTGCGGGAACACAGCGGGCGTTGAGGGGGACCTCCCCCGGTGCGCGGTGGGGACCGGCAGCCCCCGTCCCGCCGCCGGGCACTCACGTTCCACTGAAGGATGCTGCGAGGCAGGACGGCGCAGGGCCCCACCACGACGTCTCCGCTGATGGTGAAGCCGCGGGTGCTGTAGCCCTCAATGAACATGATGTTCGGGGACTCCGGCTCCAGCACCATCACCCGCGTTCGCTGGTACATCTCATCATCCGCCGGCGTGAGCCGGTGACCCCGGCAAGGCGCTCTGCGGGGACAAGGAGCAGCTGGGACACGTGGGGCCCACGGACACTCCTCGGAGACCCTACGGCACCCTACAGGCACCGCCCCCGGTCGCAGGGCAGCCGCGGTGCCGGTTGCCGGTGCAGGTACCTGCCCGCCGCCCGCCCCGCCACCGGCACGAGCCGCCGCAGCGCCGCCACCGCCGCCATGGCCGCGACCCCGCCGGAACCGCCGAGCGGCCCCGCCCCCGCCGCTACCGCCCCCCGGCGGCCGGGGCCGGGACAGCGCCACCCGGGGAGCGGGGTCGGACCGGGGCTCCCGGGGACATTTCGGGGTCCCCCGCCCGCGGGTCCTGAGGGGCGGGAGGGCAGCGACACTCACACACACCCCGCCCCCGGGCCCGGGCGTGCCCCGACCTGCAGCACCCGGGTGGGCGCCGGAGCGAAACCGAAAGCGGCCAGCGGCGGGGCGGTAGCGGCACGGCGGGAGCGGGGCGCGGGGTGTCCTGCTGGAGCCTCCCCGACCCCGCCGCCGGGAGGGGCTGTGGACCGGCCCGGGCTGCTGTGCCGAAGGCTGCGGGGCCGGAGGTGAGAGGGGAGCGGGTGGCTCCCCGGGTGGGAGGAAGCGGGCCCGGGTCTCGGCTGCGCTCCTGGCTCGGCCCCGCCGGTGTCCCGGGGCTGCCCCAGGCTCGGCGCGGCGCCCCGGTTCCCCGCGTGCCCCACTGCGGGCGGCTGTCGCCAGTCCGGGCTGAACCCCCCGAGCCGCCGCCGGGACCTCCCGCTGCACCCTCCCCCCTCCTCCTGCCGCACTCGGTGAGGCCGGTGGCACTGCGGGCTCAGAGGTACCCTGGGGCAGGGGACCCATGTCCCCCACCTGTGTCACCCACCCGGGGCCAGCCGTAGCCTAACACTGCGGGGAAGCTCCCCGGCAGTGGCGGCGGGGCATGTGCCGTGCCGTGCCGTGCCATAGGCATCAGGAATTCCCACAGCCGGCAGCCTTGGCCAGCGCAGGGTCCCAGGGAACCCCGGGCGACACCGCGAGAGCTCCGCATGGGGGGTCCCTCACGCGGTTTCAATTCCCCCCATGGCGGTTCCGAGGGTTCTTCCCCGGGGCGGGGGGCTGGGGGCGCTGGCAGCGGCGGGGCCGGACCGGACCGTGCCGCCTCTGGGCGCAGGTGCCGGGGCAGGTGCCCTCCCTCGGGGACGGTTCGTGTTTCCGGGCCCCATTGGGGGTTGATGGGGTGGCACCAGTTGCTCCAGCCCCACCGGGGCTTTGTTCGGAGCCGTTTCCTTTTGGCTCGGTCGTGCCGCCCTCCCCTTGGCACCCGGCCCGCGGCGCGGGGGGAGCCGGCAGCACAACCCCAGTCTCTGCCAGCACCCCCGGCCACAACGGCCCGGCGGCGGCTCCCACGCATCTCCTCCGCCCCGGTCCCCGCTGGTAAGTCGCCCTCTCCTCTCTTGGCCCACCGACTGCCCTAGGGTCGGGGTGGCATGGCGTGGTGCCCGTGCCCATCCCTCCTCGGCGCCAGCGCGGGCAACGGAATCCCAAAAGCAGCTGTTCCCGCTGTGCCCAGCTGCCCTGGGGTTTCGTTACCCGCGCTCGCGCTCTCGCCCCCCACGCCCCCCACGCCCCCCATTCCTGCCCACCACCCTGTGCTGGGCGAGAGCCGCGTGTCCCACTCCAACTTCTCCTGGGGCTGGGGCAGCGCCTGGGGCCACACTGGGAAAAGGGGGGTATCGGGATGGGGGCTCACCGGTGCCCATCCTTGTTGCTCAGCCCCTGCACCGGGCTGGGGGCTCTTCTGTTTCTTGCGCCCCAGCAGCTAAAAATAGCAGCTGGCTTCCTGGGAGAGTATGGGGAGCATGGCTGCTTGGCCACAGGGTGGATGTGGTCACCTGCACCAGGGTGGTGCAGGCTGTGTGACACTGCCAAACTTCCTGCCCATGCCAGCTCTCCCTGGCCCCCGCAGCACCCTCAGGGGTGGGCAGGATCCAACCCCTGGAGAGAGATGGCTTTGGAATGACACGATCACTCCCGCTGAGCAGGCAGCCAGAGAGCCATCGGGGATGTCGTGTCTGTCCAAAGCTCTTTCGGCACCTCTGAGAGCCCTCCCCAGGCCGCTGCGCTGCCAGGGCCCACGTGGGCGGCCTGCAGGGATGCTCTAGGGATGTGGACGGATCCAGCCTGGACCCACCTTGAGTGGTGACACAAGGTCCAACAAGTCGCCCTGGCCAGGCAGGGGTCCTGGGCAGCTCCTGTCCTGCGGACAGTCAGCAGTTGGTCTGGTGTGAGCAGCGATTCTCAGATCACCTCTTGGCTGTGGGTGGTGCAGGGAGCACCCCACCATGGCAGGGCTGGGGGATGTGTTCCCACTCCTGCCCTGAGGCTGCAGATTCTCATGGGCTGTGGCCTGCAGTCCCGGGCCTCCAGAGCTGCCTGAGGAAGCCCAAAATGAGTTGTTGTGTTCCTAGAAGAGCCCATGCAGCAGGATCTGCCCTCACCCTGCTCCCCCTCTTTCCCACATGCACACAAGCCCTGGAGGAACCGGTTTGGGCCCTGCGGGCAGAGCTCTTCCCCCCCCCCCCCCCCCCCCCCCCGGCCTCACAGCGAGGGCAGGAAGGGCACGGTAGAGAGGGAGGTCCCTAGCTCCTCAGGGTGCGTGCTGTGGTGGGGTTTGGTGCTTCCTGGATTCCTGCTCCCTGTCGACCAGGCTTGGTGCCGTGGGGCTGGGGGTGTGCTGGGCCCTTGCCCTGTCCCCAGTTTAGCAGTCCCCAGCATGCTTCTCAGGGAGCTGGCCAACAGCGTGAGCCCTCTGTCAGATCTGTGCTGGAGCCATTGCTGTGGAGCAGCTCAGCTCTCCAGATGTAATCAAGACCACGACGGCATGATCTAATCGCTTCCACTTCCTTCTTCCTGGTGCTGATAAGTGGGACGCTGCTCATGTGCTGGACAGGAGTAGCCCACTGGGGCAGGCCTGGGGGGCATCGCAGGGCCTGCACCCACAGCTGCTCATCGCTGTGCCATGCAGAGCCCATGCTGGGAGCACACGGGTGCCGCTGGTGTTCTCAGTCACATCATGTCACAGCCCAGCCGAGCCCTGGGGCTCGTGCTGGACAGGCTGGACTGGCCAGCCAGGGTCTGCCAGTGACACCATGCCACAGCTGGGGTCTGCCTCACACCCTCCAGCCCATCTAAACCTCCCTTTCCACCACTGCTCAGGCTGCTGGACCTGCTCCCAGGGCCCCTCGTTGTCCCCAACAGCCCAGGGACAGCTGGGCCATGCTCTGGGCTGGGCTGTGCCCTCAGCTGGGCTACACTCCCTGCCCTGGGCAGCCCGTTCCTGCCCGGGCCTGTCTGACCCCGACATGGTCTCTGGCTCCTGCTCCCGCTCGGTTCTTGAGGGTTTTAGATCTGGGCACCCCCGTGTTGGAGAAGAGAGGACACCACTCCTGTGCACCTCAGGGTGACACCATGGCCCTGCTGGGGTGAGGCTGAGCAGGACTGAGACCCTCCCGGGCCATTTGGGGTGCCTGGTTGCAGCCTCCGCCATGGTCCTGACCTGACACACCCATCATGGCGGCGCCCGCCACCCGCCACACCCACCATGGTGGTCCCGCGCCCGGTCCCCCAAGATGGCCGCTCTGCCCGGCCAACCCGCCCGCGACCAAGATGGCCGCCCGGGAGCGCCGCGCGCCGCGCCCAACATGGCGGCCACCTGCGGGAAGCGGGGAAGCGAGGCGGGATGTCACTTCCGGTCGCGGTGGCGGAAGCGGCGTTTGGGCTCCCATGGAGATGGGCGAGGGCCGTCCGGGGGTGGCTGCGACGCTGCGGGCGCTGAACGGGGCGCTCGGGCGGCCCGCCGCACTCTGGGTGAAGGAGAGCGGCGCCCGCAACCTGCGCCACCGGGATTTCCTGGCGCCGCGGGCCGCGCTGAGCGCCGCCTTTCCCGGCGGGCAGGTAGGCCGCGGCGGCGCGGGCAGGCATCGGTCGGGAGCGGGGATTTGCGGGAACTGTTTGATGGGGCCGGGGGTGGAACTGTCTTGTGCACGTGCAGCCCGGACCCTTCCTCGCACTCCGTCCGCAGGTGCCCCCCGAGGCCGTGTCGGCGGTGCCGTCGCTGCGGGGCCCAGCAGTGCTGCCGCTGCGGGTTTGCCGGCAGACGCCGGCGGGGTTGGCGGTGCAGGTGCGGCGCCCTGAGGCCTTCCAGCGCCTGCTGGGGCCGCTGCCCGGCCCGGCTTCCCCCGCGGAGGGGGCGCGGACGGGCTGCGTGGTGCTGCACTGCCCGGCCCTGCGCGGCGCCGCTGCCCTGCGGCCCCGCCACCTCCGCTCCGTCCTGCTGGCCGACCACCTGGCCCAGCTGCTGCGCGCCCAGGGGTGAGTGCCTCTGTCCCGCCCTCCTCCCGGCCCCGCGCCGCAGCCTCCGCCGCTCCCACTGCCTGCCTCACCCTCTCTCGCAGGGTCGGTGTCCGCCTGGTCCCTGCCCTCACCGAGGACAGGAGATGGGACGTCCTGCGGCAGCTCCGCATCTGCTGGCCCTCCGGCTCCGGTGGCTCGTCCCTCCCTGACGCCGTCTCGGCCTTGAAGGCAGCGCTAGGCCAGTGCCCCTGTGCCGCAGCCTGTGAGCAGGGGCCGGGCACAGCCGAGGGTGTCATCTTTAAGGTGCACCTGAAGAGCTTCGTGGAGCAGCAGGGCTTGGTGGGCTACGACCCCAATCTAGATGTGCTTCTCGGTGAGCCTCACGTGTACAACAGCTCGGGTGTGGCAGTGGGGGCTGAATGGGTGCAAATAGGCCTGTTTCCTTTCAGTTGTTTTTTAACAAAAATAAGGGGGGGTTGGACACAAATTGCTTTCCCCTCTTATTCCCCTTCAGTCTGGTTTGAGCCTGGGGCAGTCCCGATGGTGTGGGATGGCTGGGGCTGGAGAACCCCATGTCCCACTGTGTCCCTCCTTCTTTCAGTGACGGAGGGGACACTGTGGTCCTTGGCTGAGCTGCAGGAAGCTGTTCTGCAGTGCCCAGTGAGTGACCCCCGGCACTCCCTGCCTCTCGCTTCCCAAATGTCCTTCCCTTCTGCCAGGCAATAGGATTGAGCTCCCTGTTGTGCTCTGCTGCAGGCCAAAGGCCAGAGCAGTTGCTGCAGCATCATACATGTGGTGAACTGTGAGGAGGAATTCCAGCAGCAGCAGCTGGATGTGCTCTGGAGGATTTTGGATCCGGGAGTCCACACAGCTTTGCAGGTGAGCAAGAGCAACCTCTGACCCTCCTCAGTGTGGCCCCCAGCATTGATCCTTGGTTCAGGACTAGGTTTAGAACAGGGCCGGATTTCACTCAGTTCCCAGCCTCAGCCTCTCTGTCTTTCAGAAACACCTTGTCTGTGGGCCAGTGAAGGTGACTAACCCCTCGTCGCCCATTGGAGCAGACCAGTACTTCCAGTAAGTCAGTGTGCAAGGCACCTGCTGCTTTCTCTCCTGCCAAGGCTCCCTGTGGGCCAGCTCAGCCCACAGTGGATGGCTCTGTCTGTGTTTCTCCCAGGCTCCGAAAGCACCAGATGTATGAAGCTTCCGTGATAAAGTATGGGGAGCTTGCACAAGGTGAGAGTTTGCTCTGGGGCTCCATGCATGCATGGATGCTGCTCCATCCCACCTTCATTGCTCCCATGAGTCCACAGCCAGGGCTGCACCCCTGCAGGGTGCTCCTTCTCCCCTCCAGAACTGAGTCAGGTGCTGCCCTTGCTTTGGGAAGGCATCTGTATATCCAGGGCACTGGCGCAGAGCAACTCCTTCTGATGGGAGCCAGAGCCAGTGGTGTGGTGGTCCTCACTACTACCTGGTCCTGGCAGTGGTTTCCTGCCTGGGTGCTGGGGGGTATCAGTACATGGGAATGGAGCAAGCTGTGCATGATGGCACCTATATTCTCCACAGATGAGGCCTGGACAGAGGTGATTGATACCCTGACAGTGGCTGCCATCAGGTTTGAGATGCTGAGCACTGCTCATCGGAGTCAGGTAGGACAGTGGCTTGCATGGAGCCAGGGCTGGCAGGCTGTGGGTACAGAGTGAATCTGTGATGAGCAGCCTGGACTGTGACTTCTCCCTGCCCTCAGATCACCCTGGACCTGGAGAACAACAGCATCTCCACAAAGGGAACGAAGAGCGGCGCCTTTGTGATGTACAACTGTGCCCGGCTGGCCACACTCTTCAGCACCTTCCAGCGGGCTGTGGAGCGGGGTGAGCATCAGCCCCACCACTCTCCTTTGACAGCCACTCCTGGAGTCACAGGTGCTTCTTTGGGCACAACAGTCTCCCTGCTTTCCAGGCACATATCCACCTCTGCCACCAGTGTCTGAACTGAACTTCTCCTGCCTCCGAGAAGAGGTGAGTGCTGAGAGGAGGAATGGGGAGATCTGTGCACCCTTGGCTCTGGTGATGGATGCTACTGGCCCAGGAGAATCTGACACTGAGACACGTAATCCCTTCACAGGGCGAATGGCTCCTGCTCTTCAACTATCTCCTGCCCTTCCCTGAAGTCCTGCAGCAGGCAGCACAGCTGCCCCCACCCTCCACGGGGATCCGGATCACTGCCAACACAGAGACAGTAAGTGCCATGTGCCGTAGCACCCATGGATACTGCTCCAGCAGTCCCAGTCTAGGGCAAAACTCCACACCAGCAGGTACTGCCCACTGGTGAGCAACACAGGGCTGATGCTGACAGAATAGATTGCAATGCCCCTGGGGCAGTTTCTGCTGTGCTTGGGGTGGGTAAGGGCCCAAGAGCAGCCAGAATTCACTGTGCCATGAGAATGTCTTTGCCTTGCAGGTATGCAAGTTCCTGATCCAGCTCAGCATGGATTTCAGCTCCTACTACAACCGGGTGCACATCCTGGGGGTGAGTTGGATGTCCCAGCCTGCAGCCTTGTGGCCCTGCAGTCCTTTTGGGGCTGCACTGCACTTGGAGGGCAGCCATGTGGGGAATGATGCCAGCAGTGTGATCTCCCCCTGCCCCAGCCTCCAAGGGTGCACAGGCAGCAATGCCTGCATGGCCAGCCTGTCGAGGGGCAGTTTGGGCACCAGCCCCAAGCTGCCACCCTTCTCCCTACAGGAGCCGTTCCCTCACCTCTTTGACCAGATGTTTGCCCGCCTCCAGCTGCTGGGAGCAGTGAGGGATGTGTTCCACAGTGCACTGGCAACTCTGCACCTCCCTCCTCTCAGCCAGATCTGAGCAACCCCTGAAGAGCTGTGCCATGGTGTGACAGTCACCTACACACCACAGTTTGTGGGGGAGAACAGGGCACATTCTCCCACCAGGGCAAGGGGCTGCGCCAGTGGCAGGCAGGGCCCATGGTGTTTGGGGATTGGTCTGTGCTCCCTGCAGCTGTGTCCAGTGTGGGACACAGATGCCCCTCCACATCCACACCAGCAGAAGGGAAAAAAGCTTGTGTGGCACCCCAGCAGCTGGGCTGGGAGTATGAGGGAGGTGGCACCAGGGACCAGTCATGACAAAGCCAGACAGACACCAACTTCATTTCCCTCAAAACTGTTTATTGGAGGGAGCTCCATGCTGGCAGGGAGCTCCTGAGGTTCCAGGCTCCCACTGGGCTCTGAGCCAGGCCCCAGTACTGGGGTCCAATACACTTCTTGCTGGACAAATGCTCTGTGTGTCTGACATCAGGGTTCTTTGTCCTCCTTCGGTCTGGCTGTCCTGGATCCTTCTGCTGTGCAGGAACAACCCACGTGGCATTTGTGGGCAGCCACCTCCTCACACCACAGGGTGCTGCTGTGAGGGTCAGCATCCTTGTGCATTTCAGCACCATCCTCAGCACTGGAGGGCCAGGACTATCACACAGGGCTCTGTCTCAGGGCACACAAGGCTGCAGCCCACCATGTGTCACACCAGTGCCTGGACCCTTCCTGGCCTCCTGCTGCTCTCAAGCTACCAGGGCCAGGCCATGGCCTCAGTGCCCTCCCATGCACAGCTCCTCTCTGTGACCAAGACCGGAAAGCCCAGGCATGAGTCCTTCACACCTTGGAGAGAAAGAGCTTCTCCTGGGCAAGGGGGACTGACAACCCCACTTCTTCACTGCATGGGGAGCCCCAGGCTTGTCCAGGCAGGATCACATCTGCCTTCTTCCCTGAGACCACCAGTTTTGAACACCACAGCCATGGCTGTGCTGCCCCTAAAGGAGCCAAACATGCCTGTCCTCTCAGGACAGGACACATCAGTGTGCAGGCTGAAGGCAGGGGCCGCAGTGACAGGCAGAGCCCAAGCTCAGGGTGCCCTCCCAATGCAGGAAGGGACCTCGATATGTCACACACCTACCCCATTACTGGGGAGCCTCTTTGTGGAGGAGGGTTGGAGGGGGCTGTGCCACACAGCATCTCCAGGCCCTGCCCACAGAGCACACAGTAGTACCGCAGCTCGCCCCCGGCCCCTACCACCTCCCAGCAGTCCAGCTCGGCCAGGTCAGGCACATGGAAGAAGGTGCTGCTGAGGGGGACCAGCTCGCCCGGGAGCCGGTTCCACAGTGTCAGACGCTGGTCCACTGAGGCAGAGAGCAGCAGGTCTGGCCGCAGCACCCGGATCCCCGTCACGTGGGCAGCATGGGCACAGGGCCTAGACACCTGCTCCAGCACCTGTAGGCAGGTCCCTGCTGCAGCCTCACCCCTGCCCAGGGCCACCTCCAGCAGGCAGACATGGATGGAGCCATCATCGCTGCCACTGGCCACCAGGTACTGTCCCTCGGGTGTCTTGCGGATGTGGAGGCTGTTCACTCCGCAGCTGTGGGCCATGATGGTGACCAGCGGGGTGTCCAGGGCTGGGAAAACAGGCTCAGTTAGGAGAGCAACTCTCACCTTGGTCAGAGGGAGCAGAAGAGCTGCCCAGCAGCAGCACTCACCCAAGGGCTGCATCTCTCCCTCTGCTTGGTGCAGGGCATCCACTGCGTCCATGATGGGGCCAGTGATGTCCCAGAAGGCAACGCTGCCATCAGTGGCTGCACTGCACAGGAGGTGCCTCCTAGAAGGGGGGTGTAGGGGGAGTCTCTGGCTGCAGCCCTGAGGGTCTCCACAGATCCATGGAAGTGGCAGAACAGCCCCCAGGGATTAACTTCTCCCTTCCCTCCACCTGCTGAGCTGCCATCCCTGTGAGGACAGACATTTCTGCCCACAACCCATCAGTTGCAGCCCAGCATTCTGGGCTCACCTCTCCCCTTCTGCCCATGTGTGCAGGAACGCCTCCACCTTCAGTACACAGCGCTGGTGGTGAAATGACTCTGCCACTAGCACCAACTTCCGAGCAGCCTCCAGCAGCCCAAAGATCCTGTAATGGAGCAGAAGGCAGTTGGCTGTGGGAGAATAGGAGCCCCTGACACCACTGTCCCATTTCCCACCATGCACTGTCCTATGCCCAGCTCAGAGCAGGTCACATCCATGGCAGCAGCCTCCTGTGCGGAGCCCACTCTGCTGCCACCACCAGCTCCATTCTCCCTCTCAGGCCCCATGATGGCTTCTCACCGGACTGATCCATCACTGCAGGCAGCAGCCAGGAACTTCCAGGGTGTTGGCAGCTGCTTGGTGCTGGTCCCAGGCACAACTGATAGGGACATGTACCTGCAGCAAAGACACAACACTCACCAACACCTCTGTGGCTCCATGGAGGGGGGTGGCCCAGGAGAGCAGCCCTGAGCCTTTCCCTAACACCAAAAGCCCCTTGAGGCCCACGGGACACTGTATGCCAGGAATCATATGTGAAGCCACACTGGCCCTGTCTGCCTCTGCTGTGAGCCTGCAGGTGCACAGAGCAAGTATTCCAGTGGAGGCCCATGCAGTTCCCAGCACCCTCCCACACTGTGATCACTACTAACCCTGCCTTGAGCAGTCCCTGAGCATCACCTTGTCTCTGGGTCCATCTTGACAAGCTTGTGCCTGTTCTTCTTCTGCTCCCAGTGCTTGTCCAGACGGTGGGAGGCCACATGGATGACCTGGCAGGCCACAGCACTCTTAGATACTGTGTCCCCAGTGCACAGCAGCTGGTAGCACTCAATCTGTGCCCGGCCACCTGCAGAGAAGAGCAGGGCAGACAAGCCCTCATCACCAAAACCCTCATCTCCAGGTCCCATGGCAAATGCCAATGCCCTCACACTGGAAATGTGGTCACTGAGGCGGGCAAGGGGCATGGCTGCCCGAGAGTTTTCACTGAGCACCAGGACACAGGCTGTGGTGTCCTCACTGCCGGTGACAAACACATTAAGGGTGGCATGGCCGGGCACTTCCATGGCCCCCAGGTGCCGCACACAGGTGATCTCCCTGCCGTGCAGCGATGCCAGCAGCACCTGCTGCTCGCAGGGCTCAGCCTTGCGGTGATACAGCATCACATCCCCGGACTTGATAAAGGCGAACACCTCGGCCAAGGGGCTGCTGTAATAGCTCCAGGAGCGGTGCCCGCCTCCACAGGGGATGCAGTGGAGATTCTCGCCGGTTCTGCTGCTCCACACAACGAAGTTGTCAGCGTGAAAGCCCAGCACAAGCAGGTCCCCATCTGAGGTGAAGCGCAGCTCCTCAATCCACTGCAGCCCTTTGCAGGGCCTGTGCTTCTGCAGGACCTCCAGCTGCTGGTCCTGCAGGCGGAGCTGGCGGTAGACACCATCCCGGCCAGTGCTGTAAATGTAGCCCCTGTGGATGGTCACCGAGGTAACTCCTGTCTTCCCGTGGAGTCCGAAGAGCACTGACAGTGGGGACTCAAGAGGAAGAGCCCCTTTGTGCAACAAGCAAGAGGGCTCCAACTCATTGCTGGAGTCCTCAACGACCGGGTCAGTGCCACCACTGGCAATGTTGGTGCTTTCTGCAGCTGACCCCGAGGAGCTGCTGCAGGAGAAGAGGAGGAGGGAGCCCCGGCGGTCCCCGCAGACAAGGAGCCCTTCCTGGGGCAGGAAGGCGGCGCAGGTGTGCCAGCGCTGCTTGCAGGGGGGCAGCAGGTACCGACCCATGAGCCGCACCCAGGGTGCCTGCCCGGGGCGGTGGGTGACGTCCAGCCAGAGCATCTCCCCGTCGGGCCCGGAGGCCAGAAGAGCAGCAGCGGTGGCGGGGGGCAACCCGGGGCGGGGGGCCCAGCTCAGCCCGTGCACGGGCCCCTCGAACAGCCTGTGCTTGGCGGCGGCCCCGGGCCGGCTCAAGGCGAAAAGGAGGAGGCGCCCGTCGCCGCCGGCCACGGCGCAGAGAGTCTCGTCTCGTCCGTGCAGCGGGGCGGCCGCCAGCACGGCGCGGGGCCCGCTGGCGGTGGGGTGCAGCACCGGTTCCCACCGCCCCTGAGCCGCCTCGAACGTCGCCAGCCCGCCCGTCTCGCCCAGCGCCAGCACCCGCCGCGGCCCTACCAGCAGCACGGCCCGCGGGCGCTCCGGGGCCCCCAGCGCCGCAACCACCGGGAACGCCTCCGGGGCCGCCCGCCGGGGCCGCCAGAGCCGGACGCCGCCGTCGTCGCCGCCCGTGGCCAGGCGGCCGCCGGCGGGGCGCAGAGCCAAGGCGCGCAGGGCCCCGCGGTGCCCGCGCCGCGCCCGCCGCACGCCGCCGCCGCCGCCCCACTCCAGGCAGGCGCCGTCCTCCCCGGCGCTGACCGGGAGCGGCCCCCGCAGCACCACGGCGGCCACTCGCGCCCCGTGCCCGTAGCACACCAGCAGGCAGGCGCTGGCCCCGTCTCCCTCCCCGCCGCCCAACTCGCCCACGGCCCAGAGCCGCACACTGCGGTCTTCGGAGGCGGAGGCGAGCAGCCCCCGCGACGCCGCGTAGCACAGCGCTAGCACCGCGCCCCGGTGCCCGCGCAGCTGCCGCTGCGGGGCCGCCGCCGCCGCCGCCCGCCACACCACCACGGTCCCCGTCGCCGTGCCGGCCGCCAGCGCCAGCCTCGCCCAGCCTACCCCCGCCAGCACGGCGCAGCGCAGCGCCCCGGCCCCGCCACAGCTCGCCCGCCGCAGCCAGCGCCCACCGCCCCGCCACTCGTAGAGCGCCACGGTCCCACCGCCCAGCGCCAGCGCCAGCCGCCCGCCCGCCATCCACCGCACCTCCCACACCCGCGCCCCGAGCTCTCGCGCGGCCCCGCCGCCGCACGCCGCCAGCCGTGGCCCGCCGCACGCTCCGTCGCGCCGCACCGCCAGCACTGCCAGCCAGCGCCCACCGAAGACCGCTACTCGCGCCGCCGGCCCAGGCCCCGGTTCGGCCCGCAGCCCCTGCACGCTGGTCTCACGCAGCACGCTCCGCCGGCCCGCCGCCTCCGCTGGCCCGCTGCCGCTCAGTCGAAACGCCACCACCTCCGGGCCCATACCTGTGGGACACCGCGTCAGCCGCCGCCGCTGGTCCCGCCGGCCGCCCCGTCCCGGTCCCACCGCTCACCCGCCAGCAGCACGTCCCCCGCGAACTCCAGCGCTGTCACCGGCGCCACCAGCGCTACCGACTCCATCTTGGCGGCAGCAGCGCCGCCACCGCTCCCCCCCGCGTTCATTGGCCGAATCCCGCGTGCCACCGCCCAGCCCGCCGCCCATTGGTCAGCCCCGCCCCCAGAGCACGCGGAGGGACGCCCGTGTCTCCACGCTTTATTGGCGCGCGACGCGGCCCCGCCCCCCCGCCCTGCGCGGGAAAAAGTCACGTGCGCGCGGCAGCACCACCCCCCGGCACTACAGCTCCAGGTGCACCCCGCTGTAGGCCTTGTCCACTGTCCACTCGCCCGGGGCTCCGGCCCCCGCCCCCGCCCCAGCCCCCGCAAAGCGCTCCATCTCCTGCTGGAACTGCTGCTGCCGCCGGCGGTTAGGGTCCACGTTGATCCAGTTGTTGGCGATCCACTTGGTGCCTTGGGTGACCAGGCAGCCCCCGTGCAGAGCGAAGTCGTCCAGCTCCCCCACCCAGCCTGCGGAGCAGAGCCCTGTTAGGCGGTGGCAAGGAGGGCAGGTACAGCTGGGACTGCACAGGGATATACAGCCAGCAAACACCAATGCCATCTCTCCTGCCTGCACTACCTGCTTGGATTTGAGCTCACATACATCTTAAAGGAGTTACTTTTCCGGGCACTCCCTCCATCTTGGGGCCATCTCACCCTAGCAGTTAAAAGGAGTTCATCAGGGCAGGCTTCCTAAGTGCAAAATGCCCATTGCCTCCATGTCTCCACTCACCACAAGTGGCTCTCACAATCCAGATCACAGCAGCTGTTTTTCTCAGCTCTTTTGGAAAAAGTAAGGCTGGCATGGAAGAGATGGTGCTGCCACTGGAAGGCCCATGGAAGCCAGAGGCTTGCAGCCATTTTAGAGATTGCATTTCAGCAGTTCTAAATGACCTGTTTACAATGATCCTATCATTTTTCTGTGGCAGACTTGCATCAGCAGCCACTTTCCATTTAGGAACAAATTGCTCATAAAACCACAACAGGGCTCTTCTCACAGGAGAGTGACAGTCTTGATATTATCACCCAACAGCCCAAACACTGGTCTTGTGACCTCAGTGGATTTTCTAGACATGGAAACATGGGCTGCTCTCAGGGGACTTGGGATGCTACACTCCTTCCTCCCACCACAGCTCAAAATCTGTCATGGAAACCCTCTGGAGCCATACTCACCAGCAGCCTTAAAAATTCATGTCGATTCCCAGCCTGTCAGGGAAAACCGCACTGCGCTTTGTGACAAAAACAGCCCCAAGGACACATCATGGGGCTGCAGCTGAGCTACAAAGCAGGCATTGGCCCCAAGCGTGGCATGGGGTGGCCCATGTGTCCCAGTGCTGCAGAGCTGATGGCCGTGCCTTTGTCTACCTCCCCTCCCCACCCCTTTGGGCAACACCACATCAGTGACACATTTTGAATTGCAGACCAAGTTCCAGCAGGAGTTTCAGCTCGCACAGCAGGATGAAAGGCAGCTGGTGATGGTGAGTGCAGCCAAGGTCTTTGTTTGCTAGCTAGTCCTGTCCCCCAAAGACATCAGGAGCCACTGACCTACTGCCTGTAAACAAAGGCCTTTCAGAGTCAGGAAGCTCCTACCCAGCTGGTGACAAGTAGACTCTACAGTTCCCACTAGCAGGCAGCTACCACCCTTTTTTTGGCTGTTCTCTGAGCTCCCAGCTGCAGCAAGGAGATGATGGCTGTCACCTACTGCAGTCCTACTCCTCCCAAGAGCCCAGTTTTGAAGTGAGCCGGTACCTTCTCCATCTGACAGGTAGTTGTACCAGAAGACAGCAGTGCCTTGCTGAGGTTTCACTCGCAAATTGCCCTTGTCACAGTTTTTCCGAGTATCTCGCAGGTCAATGTCATTCTGGATCAAAGACTGGAGAGAAACCATAGGGAAGATGTCACGAACACGGCTGGAACAAGGCACAAGCACTGGTACGACCCTGCCCCTCACCCTTGCCTGAGTGTCCCACAGGATGACTTAAGGTTGATGCAGGGGCTTTCATAACCCAACTGGAGCAGCCAGTTTCAAGCCCCTGGATGTTCATAACCTGTTTCTGAGCAGCTGCCATTTCTTAACACATTGCCTCACACCTCACACCTCTGAGCAGGGAAAGCTGAGCTGTCAAATCCCTGTGCCTCTTCCCTTGTCCTCAGAGCAAAAAGACTGTTAAGTGGAGCATGGTTTCCCCAAAGCTCTAGCTACAAATGCTACTGCACACCAACCTCATGTACCAGATCCCTCCTGCAGCAATAGTGAATAAAGACATTCAAAAAGGGACTCAGAATCCCCAGGGGTAACATGGAGGCGAGGTTCATTTACCGTCTCTTCGTATGTCCTGTTATCAGCGATAGGAAAGACTGTTTCACCTCCCCCAGTTACATTGTTCAGGTAGAACAGCACGGTCACATACCTGCAAGACAGAGGCTGTCAGGAGACACACCTGGAGCAGGAGGAGATGCACAGGGGTTGTCCATGCCCTGCCCCTCCACCATAAATACAGTGGCTCCTCCAAGACATCCCATGGCACATGATTTACACTGTCAGCTTTTCTCCAAGAGTTAACACAAGGACAGCAAAGAAAACCCCTACCCAGAGTAGTGAATGGGCTTGTAGGCTCTGCTGGGGATGGCCCACCCACTCCGCTTTACTTGTGTGGACCCACAGGATTTGCCCACCTCCCCTTTAAAACCTCTTCATGCCAGTGATGTCCTGAGCTGGTTTGTGAGCCCACAACCTGAGCACCGAGTCTCAGGTGAGATGAAGTGAAATGGCTCCACACCCCTTGAAAACCCTCCACACCCCTTGTCTAACGTGTTCAGGGCAGAGCTTACCGGCAGGAGGTCTCAAAGGGAGCACTTTCATTGGCAACAAGCTTCGTGTGGCTGCAGGCAGTCTCAGGGAACACGGGGCCACTGTCCATGTGGGCGTGGTAGTGCCCTCCTTGGTCGTACCGCACAACCTGGAGGGGCTCGCTGTGCTCTACGATCTCAGGGGGCAAGCGAGTCAGGCGCATTACCCTGGGGAAGAGCAGAGCAGGTGAGTGGAAAGCATCCTCACCCTGGTCAGCCACTACTCCCAAGCAGTGAATAAATCCAGAGAAAGAGAAGCCCCTTCCCCAAAAGACCGGAGAGACGGATGGGCTGCAGCGAGCATGCCAAGAGACAACCAGGTCCTTACAGATCTGTTGGACCATCAGCATCGGCTCAGAAAGCCCTCATCAAGGTTAAAGAAAAAACAGAACAAAACTGACGGAAGCATCTCCAGCTCTCAGGAAGACTTTGCTTGCTCAGCAAGATCCCTTCTGTGCGTGTCCCTGGAGCCTTCATGTGCCATCTCATCACTTCTCTGGACTCCTGCACACCACCTACAGACCTCAGGGACAGTTAGCAAAGCACAGGGCCCCTGCTGAGAGTGAATGAGAGACTAGCTCTAGGAATAGTCTTATCACCTAACTCACCTTTCCCTGTTGCCTTTTCAGCAGCCTCCCCCAGGGCAGAGGGGCACTGGAAGTGATCAAGGAGACTGGAGCCCTCCTGCTCTGGGATTTTTCCACTGCTACATCTGAGATCATCCCCAAGGCAAGCAGGTACGTCTTGAGACCTGCCAAAGAACACTCAGAGCTCTGAGAATCTGGACCAGTGAAGCCCTTGGGGCAGGTGCAAGGAGAATGTGGCACCCGGGCAGGATGGCAAAGCCCCTGCAGGCGCTGCCTGGTCCCAGGGAGGACTAACAGCCTCCTTCAGTGCTGTGTCTTCATGTCCTCCTGATAGTGACCAACTGGAAAGCGTACAAGCGGAATGCTGTGTGTGCTGGCTAGCTGGCATGGAGAAGGTGGCAGCCACAGTCTGCTCTAATCAAGGCAATATGCAACCCTATTTTCCTACTGGAATGCACTGCAGAAAAGGAGTGGCCAACAGCTGTTTTTCAGGCCTCAGGACAGGTTTTACCCATGTTCTGGGTGAGGACCAACACCACAAGAACAAGCGATTCTCCAGCCAATTATCTGAAACTCACCACAACTACATGATTTGGCCTTCATGCTGGGCTTCAGCTCTTCCCAGTATCAAATCTGAGACGAAGGGAAGGGTAAGAGGTTCTCCCATCTGCCATGAGCTGCCTTACAGTATGTGTGCTCGGAGGATTAAACTAACTTGGCTTATTTAAGGTGAAGTTTTGCTTTTTAAAAAGTCAGCTCTGAACAGCAAAGACAGATTTCAGTGAAATGCATGAGTAACTAAAGCAAATGACAGTAACTGCTGGCACCCAGACAGCATTGGAAATGGGCAGTTTCTCCCAGTAAGCTCAGTTACTAATTAGAATGAATGATTTCATATACTGCCAAATCTTCCTGGTTTTATAGGGCTGTTCCCAAAACTGAATGGAGATGCTGAAAGGTTCGATTTTTCTTTTTCCCTTTCCACGGGACAATACAAATTCTTGTTCTAATGAAAACCTCCTCTCTCCATTTTGTGTCTGTGTTCATTGCTCTTTATACTCCAAAGACTTTTCACACAATTAGGAAGTGTGAATATTAGCAAGTCTGCCACTGCCTCTCCCAGCACACAGGTGGTGCTTGTGCCTATCCAAACCCAACCTCCCCTCAGCTGCCTGGCCCTTACCTTTGCCGAATGGCTCTCATGACCCGGTGTGCCCCCTCGCCCTGGTACAGCCAGGTGTGCTGGCTGTTGCGAACCAAGTCACTCATCTTCACCTTCTGGCTTCCCATGTACTTGTGGAAATCACGGATATTCAACTGCTTGAACTCCTCCAAACTTAGCACACCTATGGGAACACAGGAAAAGCCACCTGACTCTGGCGCAGGTAATAGTTATTGTGTCCTGTACTTGGAGAAACACCAGCTAAGGGCACTGCCCAAACTGCCTTCCTCACAGTCAGGGTCCACTGTGTCCACCACAGGCTGCACCCCTTCTGCCCATGATTGTGGGCTCCAGCAATGCTCTCGCCTGCAGCAGAGGACACAGAGCAACCTGCCAAAGTGAACTGTGCAGGGTCAGAACTGGGACAGGAGAAACACCATTTTAAACTTTAAAAAGCTCCTAAAACACACAAATCAATACACCAAAAGAGAGAAACAGACACCAAAGTTCTGATATACACAAGAAAGTCTGTGCCACCCAATCTCTTGACACTTATTACTTAGATATTTAAATCAACATCTTTAAGGGCAGAGTGGGACACCTCAGACTACATTTTCTATATGACCTTGCAGGGTAATTAAGAAAAAGCCAAACCCAAACCAAGCAGTGCATTATCCTGCATTCATGTAATTGCAACACATAAATGAGGAATGCATGACAGCATGGTCTTGCATAAGTAGAAATAACAGAAAAGCAAGAGGTATAAAGCAGTTTCTTCTAAAACAGGTATTTCTTGTTTGCACTCAACTGGAATCAGCAAGGACTCTTGCCTTTGTCAGCTTCAGGAAACTCCTCACGTTTGCTGTTTCCCTGTTCTGGAGAAGGGAAGCCTTGCACAGGTCCCTGGGCACCAGCATGCAGTGTGCTGCCCTGGGCTGCCCAGCACACACCATGGGCTGGGAGAGGAGCTCATTCAGGCAGCAAAGCCAGTGCTGCTGGGAGCCAGCTCTGCTCCCTGGGCACCAGCACTCCCTGGCAGGAGGAGGGACCAGCCACAAGGGTCAGCCAGGGACAGTTCCTCAGGTGCAAGTGGTCAAGACCAAATGATCCACTGTTATTATTCCTACTGTCTCTCTGTCCCCACTTCCCCTTACTCCCCACAGTCTTTGATGACACAGTGCCACATCCAGGTTGTGACCTGGTCTCTCAGTGTCATGTACCAATCTAATAACAGAGGGAAGCAGCACTCTGGAAGCAAGGTCCTGCCAATAGCTCTTTAACAGGACCTTTCATTTGTTAATGTCCAGAATGGTGGAAAAGCCACTGAGGACTCAGTCATACCCCTGCCAAGAATGCCACCAGCCTGGAGGAGAGTGCCCTCCGGATATTTATGCATTCACACTGCTACTGCTTCAACTCCAAAGCAGCTCCTCCTGGGCAGCTCTCAATGCCAGGTCACTGGAAGAGTGTGCAGAGCCTGTGCATTCACTTAATTTGATTAGGAAATGGAGTGTTGCTTAATTGAGGCCACTCTAATTAGAGCAGCAGAGGTTAGAGTGTATGTCCGGACCAGCAGGAGCCCTTGGGAGATGGGGGGCAGGAGGGGCAGAAGTGGCCTCATGGAATACAGAGAGGTTCCAGCAGCAGAGAGGGGGGTCAGCGCCAAAGGCTGACTAATAAGATCACCCCCACCTCCACTTATTCCACTCTCCCCTCACAGTGACATGGGGCTCTTGGCCTGCTGCAAAAGTCTCCCTGAAAAGCGGGGTGGCATGCAATGTGTGTCTGAACATCTGCATCCCAGGTAACAAGAGCTCTATAGTCAAAACCTGAGCAGTCTCTCAGACCAGGGGAGCAGAAGCACAGCCCTAAGACCCTGTTACAGCAGGGCACGAACCAAGGCAGGTCTGACAGGGAAGAGGGAATGCAGAGTTGGGGTCTGGTCCTGCTCCAGCAAGATCCAAGCCCAGGCAGTGGGACCACTTAGCTGCTAGAGTGGTGATGCAGGGGCAGGAGTGCTGCAGTAAGAGGGTTACACTGCATTTACTTTCCTGAGGTCTCTAAAGTGTTACTTCCCTTAGAAGAATTCAGCTAGAGAAACAGGCCTGGGCAGGGACATGGCTTATGCTCTCCCCCACATGGCTGTGCAAGGTGTCCAAGGTGCTGAGGGTGAAGGGATTTCCATGGAGCTGCTCTTACCATTCCCATCAGGATCAGCTTTGACTGCTGTGTACATCTCACGGATGTTTTCGGGGGTCATCCACCTGCCATTCCCTAGGCGGGTATGGGTCAACACCTGGAATTCATAAATTGATTAAAAAAAGGCACTGGTTCCTTGCACTCCTGAGACCCTACAGATTCCCTGCATGAGGCCTGGTGGGATCTCCTCCACAGCACATCAGCCAGACAGGCAGCAGCACATCTCTGCAGGAAGACGACTGCAGTGAGTATCATCTGGCAGCCACACACAGAGTGTGGCTGATGAGTGCTGTTATTTCCAGTTTAGGTCATGGCAAATGACTGCTGGGACTTGGTTAACCAGCCCTGAGGTGGAGAGAGCACAGCTCTTTCTCTTGAAGGGAAAGTAAAGCTATTGATAAAAGTGAATGCTTTCACTTGTCCAAAGTAAGGGCTTGGAACAAAATTCTTCCCTTCAACATGTACAGAGAGATGCAGAAGCCTGAAGAGCTCTCAGCAGGCTCTGACCTTCAGAGAAAGCAGCCTTGCCCTGGGCTGTCACTGGCACAGCTCCCCATACTCCACAGCACTCATGGTGCACAGGATAGTTCAGACTCCTGGTTTCACTTGAAATGGGAGCCTGAGGAGGGACACACTTGAACTGCCAGGACTTGCCCTGATGCACCCTGCCATACAGGGCAAGGGTGCTGAAGAGCTGTGGACAAGGTGCTCATTATCCCCCTCAGCTCATCAATAGGTGTGGCTTTGTGAATTCACAGAGTAAATTCCCCACAGGCTGCACAAAGCAGGGCCGATGTGACAAACTCACTTCCCAAGACACACAGCAAGAGGCAACCCACAGCACAGAAACATTTAATCCAGCATATTCAAAACACACATGTCCTGCCAAGGACTGCTGCTGCCTCCCAATAGCATGACAACTACTGCACATTGCCCCAGAAACTCCCATTCTGAAGGCCAGCACAAGTTCTGAGACCTAAAATTAAGCTAATTGTGATTGGTATATCCTGGGGTCTGGCCCCACCCAAGCACATGAGTAACCAAGAGAGCATCTGATGAGGGGATGTGCCAGAGGGTCCCCAGCAAACCTCCCCCAGTCTGTCCCACACTCTACCTCTTTGAGCTGCAGCTGCCCATCCTGATTGTGATCCAGCAGATTGAAAATGTCCATCTGGCTGATTTCGATCATTTCCATGGCTTCCTCATAGTCCTCTGTTGGTAGGATCTGGCTCTTCTGCAGCCCCTTCAGCTTTGCCAGATGGACAATGAGCTTGCACTCCTCCTCTGTCAGGAAGTCAGGAATTTCTGCAGCAAAAGTGTCAGCAGTAACAGAGACTGAGGAACTGTTACAGTGGGATCCCATGCTGGTGGCAGGAGACTCAGGGAAAAAACCAAAAGAGGTAGGGGGGAAATTTAGGAACTGGCTAAGTTTGGGACATTCAAAAACACCCACCCTTCTACCAGAAGGGCTCTCAAAGAGCATACACCACACACCTGAGCTGCTGGAGGCAGGTATTTTTATAGCAGCAGTTCCTAAATGTTTGGATCCTGGGGTCAAGCCCTTAAACTCTCTCACAGATACCACAATGGACAAAGGAGTGAACAAACACGTGCATATCACTGCATATTACCATTTCAAAGGTGCCATGTGGATCACAGTCTGGGAACTGCTGCTTTACTGGAAGGGAGGCCAAAAATCTTTACAGTGGGCAGTGGTGATGGCCAGGGTTTCAGACTTCCTTGCTCTCATGTGGAGAGGACGACACTTTGCACTGGCACTTTGCACAAAACCAAATCCCTTTCAGGGGAGCATGGCACAGTGCTCTACTGTGAAACTCAAACAGAAAGGAGAAAAATTCTAACTTACTCCCTCTCATTCTCTTGATCCCCCACTAAAAATGCTCTTCAAATGTAATATTAAAGAGGAAGATACTGGACAGGGAGGATGCCAGTCTCCACACCCAGGTACCTCCAGCTTTCCTTTGCAGCATCAACCCAGTCGCAATCAGGCAATTGCACAATCCCAAGCAAATTGAAGTGCAGAGAAATACACTGCTGACCATGAGGCTAGGAGATTTTTAGCTGCATGGTACATGGGCCATGCACTTGGAAAGCACTGGCAAGGTTCCATCCCAGAGCACAGTTCGACTGTGGCCCAGGAAGTTGAGAGGATCCTCCTGGCTGGTGTCTGCCACAGCGAGGGTGACCTTGTTACCAGCTGCTGAGACTTTTGAAAAGGGAAAGAAAAACCACCAATGCAGGACAGGTTAAGTGCTCCTAGACCCAAGGTCCCGCTCTCCAAATTGCAGCTCCCTAGAGCTCCTGCAGGTATGTGCCAAGGACACATTATAGATCAACTACAGCAGCCATCCTCAAATGGAGGGAAAAAATTAATTACTTTCATGACCTGAAATCAACCCTATCAGCTCAAGCTGTCAATAAGCAGTTGGCTTCCTGCTAAGCACAGACCAGAACTAGCCCTGTAGAAAATGAGCTGTTCCTGAGAAGCCCCAGGAACACAATGCAGCCAGCTGTATCCGTAACACGCTCCAAGGAAACAATTTCCGCCACAGGCAGCACAGGGTCCTTGTGCCAGAGGATGCTTCAGAGCTGGAGCTTCTACTGACCAGTTAGAACCTCATGGCACAGCACCAGGTCCAAATGAACCGTGTGCACTGGCAACCAGCACCCCCAGTATTTCCACTTCCCCAAACTGGGCTACAATAATGATGGCTTATGCTTATGGAATCTTAATTATGTGCTGGAGGAAGGACAATTCCACTCTTCAGTGGTAGCGACGGGATTTCAGAATGAAGTAGGAATTCTGTTAACTGGAAAGTGTGTAGTCATGCAGGTTGCAAGGTGAGGGGGTTTCCAGCTGAGTGCTGCCAATCCTGTCTGCAAACAACCTGGCTCCACAGCTGCAAATTAGTTCCTCTCTGCCCTCAGCTCTCTTAAACAGTTAACTTCTGGCTGTGAGACCATCCTATCTCCCTGCCTGCTCAACAATAGATCCAGCTAAACAAATGCCTCCTAATTGACTTTAAGCAACACTTGATTGCTTTTACAAAAAACAAAAGAGAGGAAAACATTAGGGTTTATGAAATAATGACTAATCCTGGAGCAAGAGAAAGGGGATGGGTTGGAGCACTGGTGTCAAACAGAGATTCAATCTTGGCTGAAAGAGCCCCAAGACACATGGGCCAAGTCATTCATCCCTCCCCAACTGCCCTCATTTCCACACCTGCTGATCTAAGCCAAACCCCTGCTAAAATACAAACAATCAGGGCCGCTGGCAAATGAAAACTGGAGCATTGTCTTCCCCATGAGGGCTCTGAAAGGGCCGCACTTAATGAGGATGGATTGACAAAGAGGTGGCTCGTAGGCTATAAAAGGCATCCCACAGTCAGGAGCAGCTCAGTCCGGGGTGTGCTGTTGGTTCACTCGCTCCAAGCATGGTCACATCCCACCGCAGGCACCCCTCCAGGTTGGGTGGCCCATGGCTGCTGGGTCTCCTGGCACGGCTGCTGCTCTGGGGCTCTCTGGGCGCTTGGGCGAGCTACCTGAGGAGATCCTCCAGCTGCATGCCCATCCCACACCGCATGGCCTTGTGTTACGATATCGGCTACTCCGAGATGAGGATTCCCAACCTGCTGGAGCATGAGACCATGACAGAAGTCATCCAGCAGTCTTCCAGCTGGCTGCCCTTGCTGGCCAGGGAGTGCCACCCAGACGCTAGGATTTTTCTCTGCTCCCTCTTTGCACCGATCTGCTTGGACAGGTAAGATGCTTTTACAAGTTACTTCAGCTGTAACAGTTAACTCCCCACAGGAGCACAACTACATGTGCCTCCTGAGAGAAAATGCATTCGATGTGATCCGTGCAGTCCCCAAGAAGCAGTGCTGCTGCTCTTGGCAAGGGGCAATTGGATTACTCAACAGTGAACATCCCTCTGAAGGCGAAACATGAGCATTTCATATCACAGGAGCAGAAATATGTTCCCTCCTCGGGATTCTTCAGCTCTCTCACCCCAGGCACTGCTGCCACATGACCTGGCTCCCCCCTCATACACTGCAGTAGCTGCTGTCACACACCAGCTTCACCTCCCACCTCCGGTGCAGAGGGACCCCAGCTCCTGCCCCAAACACATGGTTTCTCAGTTTCCCAACTGTTCCAGCAGTAGAAACAAATCCCCAGTTTTGAGGTGCAGGTCTCAAAGTAGAGGTGCTAAGGAAATTTGGTGTGTAATCAGGCACCTGCAAAGATAAGCAGCCTTTGCACAACTAGAGAAGTTCCCTAAGGAGGTGAAGGGCTTCTGGCAGCTGCCTTGTGTTGAACAGCCTTATCCCTCCTGCCCTCAGAAATTCCTTGCTTGCTTCCTGGACATGAACGTTCAAAAAAAAATCCAAGATCCCAAAATTGCCTGCTAACCCTTTAACACAGCCCTGTGCAGCAGTGGTGTTGCCAGGGCTCGACCCTCAGCCTCCTGCCAGGCACACGGAGGTGCTGACAGCTCATCCCCTCCCCAGGCTCATCTATCCCTGCCGCAGCCTCTGCGAAGCCGTCAAGAGAAGCTGCGCGCCCGTCATGGCTTGTTACGGCTACCCCTGGCCTGAAATCCTGAATTGCAACAAGTTCCCTGCAGATCATGAACTGTGCATCGCAGCAGTCTCCATGGATGAAAATTCCTCAAGCAGGAGAAGTAAGAGGTTTTGTCTTCATGTATTTTCCCATATGTAACACTGAAAGCTCAAAAGGATGATCCTACAACTTGTTTCTATTCTGCATATTTCTGGTTTAAGCTGTATTTAAAAAAAAAAATTACAAATTCTAGTTTTGTTCTGTCTGGGAACTGTGTCTAGAAAATTAGCATAACATTGACCGTGGCTTGTTCCTCTCTCAGCTGTATTCATTAGCTCCCTGGGTGCCATCAGACCCTGCAGGGTTTGGGGTAGGGGGAAGGAAAGGCTGCAAAGCCTCCAGCCCAGGCACAGTGGGAGAGCTCATGGAGTGCAGACTCCCAGCAGCGAGACGTGCTTCCAGTGGAGCTACAGAGCTGCAGCCCTGATCTTTCAGCTCTGTCTAGGGCTTAAAAATATGCAAAAAGAAATGTTTTGCAAGCCTTCTCTTTAAACATTAGAAACACCATGAAGGGACATGAGCCTCTGCAGACATGAGTTACACCAGGAAAAAGTCTGTCTGAAGGACTAAATTAACACCCAGATACTGATGAATACTAGGGGAGATTCAAGAGCAGTTAAGGGAAGAACAGATATTTCAACAATATCATTTCAGCATCACTGAATGGAGTCTGGCCATACCACTGGTTTTGCTGTTTCATCCAAATTAGGAGATCTTCACTAAGCATTTTCACTGCTGCTTTAACATGCAGCAACGCGCACAAGCCTGAACAAAGCACAAGCAGTGTCTGCCCCAGTCACAGGAAGGAGAGTTTTAACATTTCCCACCCTGCCTGTCTGTGCTATCTTTCCAGGGCCTGGGTAGCTCAGGAAGAAGCATCACTAAGAAACAGCAAACCACCACTTGTAGATCTCAAAATTTCATTGTGCCTTTTCTAGTGTAGCTTGACAAGGGTGTTATAACCTAATTTCTGCTGCAGCAGTGCCCCGAGCCAGCTGCAAGGACTGCGAGCTTGAGGAGGCCAGCACTGCCAGGGAGATCCTGGAAAGCCTCTGTGCCAATGATTTTGGTGAGTACCCTCCTTCTCCTCTCAATTGGTGCCATTCCCTGCAGCAGCCAAACAGTGTCATGGACAGAAAATAGCTTTGCCATAACATATTGACTTGGAGAAACTGAAGCTTTTACAGCAGATACCACGGATTTTCAGTTTCCACCTTACCTGTGAGGTAGCAGGAGGGCCTAGCTCCTGGCAGCACTGAAAGTGAAGACCTGCTTTATTTCTGTGGGCTCTGATTTGGTTTTGGTCTGTGACTGCTAAAAACAAGCAGTACTCTGGTTTTCCCTTGCATACAAACATTTCAATCAATGCCTATAAGAATCTTTAGCAATGCCAGCTATTTCAAACTTTAATACTGTTGTTCTAGTATTGTGACTCTCCCTCTCCTAGCCCAAGCAAGTCGCAGCACTGGCTCTGCTCAATCAGCTGGCAGAAGTTTTCAAGCAACCGTCCTGAATTCAGGCATATAAATAGAAAAATAAAAAAGATTTTTCAATAAAAGCAAAAAGGTTACAAATCCTGAGCAGCTGTCAGTCACGTCACTTCCTGAAATCCCTGCTCAGAGAAAAGTAATTCGCAGAAGACCAGGACTTTGATGCATCTGCTTGCTTGTGCCCATGATTCCTCCAGGGTTTCTGGAGTGGTGCTGATACATCTTTGCCACTCTTATGAGGGAAATGGATTGAGGGAGAAGGAGGTCTTTTCTCCCAAGTAACAAGGACAAGAGGAAATCGCTTCAAGTTGCAACGAAGAGGTTCAGATTGGGTAATACGAAAAATTTCTGTACCATAAGAATTATCAAGCACTGGAACAGGCGTGGGGTTGAGTCACCTGAAGGTATTTGAAAGACATGTAGATGTGGCAGTTGAGGACATGGTTTGATGGTGAACTGGGCAGTGCTAGGTCAGTGGTTGAACTTGATCTTTGAGGTATTTTCCAACCTAAATAATTCTGTGATTCTAAGAACAGTGTTCACTACTGGAAACTAACCTCAAATGAGAACTTTTACAAGTTCACTGCAATTACAAAAGCTCGGACAGATACTTCCCCACATTACAGAGACAGCAGAGAAGCCTTGGGCTGGCTCTATGTGTTGAATTGGTGAGAGCTATGAAGAGTAAACAGAACTCACAGCTCTTTTTCCATCCCCTGCAGCAGTGAAAATCCGAATCCTGAGGAAGAACACCACCACCACCACCATCTCGGACTTCGATCTGGACTCCTCCAAGCTGGAGGTGCTGAAGCATGGCCCGCTCCTCAGAACTGAAATCCCTGCCAGGCTCCAGCAGTGGCTGGACATAGATGCCACCTGTGCCCACAACATCATGCGAGGCACTCATGCAGGGGTCTTTGTTGTAAGTGGTGAAGTACAGAATGACAAAGTGGTGGTGAACAAGGCCTATGCCTGGCAGAAGAGGAACAGGAACCTGCACCAGGCGGTGCGGAGGTGGAAACATCACCGCTGCCCCGAACAGGCGGGACGGAAGGTCTGAAAAATCTCAATTCCAGCAACAAGAAACTGCTCCCTTCCCTATGGCTAGAAAACTCCTTTCCCTGGCAGGTGGTGTTTTGGAGATGTACAGTTGTATTTCTAGGTGATTTGAAGCAGTCATAGTGCACAGATAGGGCTTCACTACAGATCCTGTTTTACCAAGACAGAGCTTAAGGATGCAGGTTTAACATGTTCCTCTCACAAGGCTCTGTAGATCCTGGATGTGCAATGTTCAGCTTTGTGTAGGATCCAACATCACAACAAAACTTAACTATGCAGGTGAGGACAAACTAGAAGAAACCTTTAATAACAGTTCCTTCTAGCTCTCATTATCAGAACTGGTATTTCAGATTCATTATTTGACCCTGAGACACTGATGCGGTCCAAGTGCCTGCTTGCTTTCTGTCCAGAGATTACATGAAAGTCTCCCTGACTGCGAAGTAATACTTTTTATGTAATGGAGCAAATACTTTACTCTTGAACAGTCTGAGGTAAATTAACCAGGAGAAGAACCCACCCTGGCTATGCCCAGCCCCTTAGAAACTACACGCTGAACTCTGCTCTTGAGTCAGGCTGTCCCTTCAGCTTCCTGTGCTGAGAGTTGATGAGCATCCACACAGGCAAAAGGAAACAGCCATTCTCAAGCAGGAAAGGCACAGAGCAGATAGCTGAGGGTTTCTGCGTAACAGGGAAAACTATTTTTCCACATCAGAAATTCAGTGTGGATCAGAAGATTCTGGTAACTGGGGATATCACAAGAATGTTGAGAAAAGCAGAGCATGAGTGAGACATCAGCTGTTCAAAGCTCTGCTTTGGTGTGAGCAACAGCTTTGCTTGGGACTGGGAGGTGAGTCCCAGCCGCAGCACAGTAGGATATTGCAGTTCTGATATGGGAGCAGGGGAGAAACCCTCCACAGCTGCCTGGCCTTCCACCTGTACACAGGGAAGAGAGAAGATATGGGAAAACTCAGTCTCACCAAGTTCTCTGCAGCTCACTCTCTCACCCAAGCAGGACTGTCACTCCCTGCAGGGGTACGCACTGTGCCCCAGACCACAGAGCAGAAAACAGCAAATCCCCAAATGAGAAAACAAATCGGATTTCTACTGCCTAACAAAGCACTGTCCATGGAAAGTTTTCCATATTGGCTTAAACCTGTGGCTGAAATAAAAGAAAACAAGGGGAAAAAACAGCCTTTGGGAGGAATGCTTTCTGCCTTGTTGGTGATGCCTGTGCACAGACCGCTGCAGGCTGCTGGAGACACATCAGTCTGCTGGAGACATATTGCCTCCCCGTGCTCACAAGGCACACCAACAACCCACGCTGTGAGCTCCTCCTCACACTGGTGTGGGCTGAAACAAGCGCTCAGACACACTGCAATTCAGCTGTGCCCTGACATTTGTGCAGTGATTACTTTTCTTCCCTGAGGCTCAGAAGAAAAACACAGCGAATTTTCCTATTTTTATTCCTCCCCACTGTCTTGTCTTAAAAACTGCTGCCCAATCCACAGAATCTGCTGTCAGGTGGTCCCTGCAATGGCAATATCTTCTGAACAGACTGCGTTTGTAAAACAGAACACATAAAAGCTCTGAAGGTTGAAAAGGCTTTGTCTGATTTTTTCCATTAGTAGGGCTATTTGGTTACTAGTGTTTCCCAACTGAAAATCCACAGATGGTCTGACTTACAAGCTTTAGAAAAGAGGCCTTGTAGCCAGAGGGCGGAAAAAATAGGGCAGGGTTTTTTTCATAGCTCCATAAAATACACTTGGGTTTCATGCAGATGTGACTTAGCCACACTTAAAAAACAAACCTAAAGTTCCCCTACGATGTCCAGCCCATGCTCTGAAGCCCAGAGAACACATTAAATCATTTATGAGTGCCTGCTCCTGTGGTCCCACTGCAGCCTGCTCTGCTGAAAGCAAAGATGATAGACCAGGCACTGTTTCCTTAAATTCTCTTGTATGCTGCAGCACCTCGTGTTAAATCCCCAGAAACTCAAGAGTCTTTGCTAAGGACTTCTGTATTTACCAAACACAACCAAGTTAAATACACACTTCCACTAATTTAAGCAACAGAGATGCAATGCATTAGTTTTTTTAAACCAGTTGAATTAGATTGGTACTGCTTGCATAGATAGAGAAGTCTCTGGAAGTCTTTTAAAGTCAGAGCTGGCTCCTGGCAGGTTTATCCGGGAGATAAGAATTGTCTTGCAACTTGCAGTTTCTAAATAAGGGACTCCTTATCAGAGGACAAAGGAGAACAGACTTGTGGCATCCCAAATGGTGAATGTTTGTCACAGTCTGTGATGGCATCCTTAGGGAGCAAAGCTTCCCTCAAAACCAATGGAGGTGCTGGAACAAGAAGCTAAAACCTGCAGGATTACTGCTGCTAAGACAAACCTGCCTTTTATCATCCTCAGCACCTTCCTTGCAGGCCAGGACCAACTGTTTCACTTCAGTGGAACTGAAAAGGCTGGGAAAAAGGAGACAGGGGTTTTCCTGAGTGAAAACCAGAGCAATTGCCTCGACCGTGGTTCTGGTAATGATATCAGTTTTGTGATGCTGTGGGGTTTTATCAGATCCAGGTTGGTGTGTCTGTTTAGTGAATGTCAGAAATCCACTAAGAAATTCATGGTGAGGTTTTCAGTGTGTATGATCTACTTGGAAACAGAAAAAAACCCCCTCTATTTATATTATTGAAAAAGCATCTGAAAGATTCTCTACTTTCTTTTCAGAAAGAACAGGTTTTCTCTGACTTTGCAGTAGTAGTAATTTTGTAATGATTGATCCCCCCCAAATTATTACATTATCAGTGGATTTCCAGAACACAGAGTTCAATTAGTGAGACTTGACCAGTGACAGCAAAACCTCACAGAAAGGTAAAGAAGATTTAAAAATATCAAAAAGGCAGATGTGTGGTGGTGTATGAGAGAAGCCAAAAATAAAGACAAATCTAGAACAGAACATGAAATGGTGGAAGACTTAAAATCTACCAATTCTCCTGTTACTCGTTTCCTCAGTGCTGAAGCACCAACACTAAATTGCTTTTTCATAATTTATTAACAAAAGTTTGGGTATCTCTTGTCCTTTCCTTACATTGAGCATCTTCTTCATGCTTCTTGCCAGTGATCTGCTGTCTATTCCTAGTATTTCACAGAGAATCTGAAAAACCTGGAAAGGTTAATCTTCCACATTCTTCAAAGTGAGCCATCCAGAATAAGTAACCTCTGCGAATTTTACATCAAAATACCTTAAACGATACCACACTCTTTCTAACGCAGCCCCAGGGAGCAGCAGCACAGGGAGGTGATGCCAACACGCGGGAAGTCATCTTCCCCCGAGTGGGTGTTAAGACAGCGGCGGGTGTCAGACAGACACGCACACACACACACCCCGCTCCGCCGTCAGGACGGAAATCCCCCCGCTACCGGCGTGCCCGGGCCCGGCAGCAGCTGCCCCCGGCGGGGCCGGTACTCACCGAACAGGAGCGGCTTGAGGCTGAGGGTGCGCACGGCGTGGGCCCTGCCGGGCACCAGCTCCACCCGCTGCGTGTGGCCCACCTGCGGGGAGAGCAGCGGTCAGCGGTCAGCAGCCAGCGGCCCCGGCCCCAGCCCCCGGTTGCGGCCTTGCCTTGATGCCCTCGAGGCGCGGGAGGGCGCGGGCGGGCGGCGGCGGCGGCGGCGGGGGGGCGGCGGGCGGCCCGCCGGGCTCGCCGGCGCTGAGGTGCACGAAGAGCAGCAGCCCCAGGACGTTGAGGACGTAGAGATGCGCGAAGACCATGAGGACGAGGAAGTAGGGGCGGGAGCAGACGGGCCGCGGGCGGCCCCCCGGCGGGCCGGGCAGCGGGGGCCCCTCGGCCCGCGCCTCCGCCGCCGCCATCGCCCCGGCCCGCCCGGCCCCGCGTCACCACGGCAACGGCCCGGCGGGCGCTGCGTCACTGCGGGGCGGGGACAGAGGCCGCGGGCGGGGACAGCGACACGAGCCCCCCCCCCGCCCCTCCCCATCCCGCTGCTAAGAAGAGCCAGGACACCGCCGAAGTTAGAAAGTCACAATTTATTTCAAATAAACCACGGGCACACCTCTGGCAACCGTCTCCCGGGCGGCTTCCACCGCCCATGCCCCTCTCCGGTGCCTGCGAAGAAAAGCGAGGGGTGGAAGCAGTCCTGTGCCCTCCCACACACCTCAATGCCGTCCCACAACCCCAACCAGACCGGGGCTGAGAAAGGAATTCCCAGAACAAGTGCCTCATTTAAAAATAAAGTCTATTTTTTACCTGCTTAAAAAGTCTAAAATTTAGAGTGCAAGACTATAGTACAGAAACCTCCTGCTGCCCCATCTGCGGGCGGGCACAGTGACTTCGCTGCACAGGGCAGCAGTCATGCAGTTTATATATAGTGTCAGTAGAAAACGTTTTGTTACAGTCTGGGAAGCCTGAGGACGAGTAGAGATGAGGCAGCCAATGCACTAACGCACGCGAAGCCCAAATAAAAGAGTACCAGATGCAAGGATGGAGAGGTGTCAGGCTGGCGCAGGAGCTGGAAACAAGTGCAAAAAAGAAAAAAGAAAGCAAACATTCCACGTCTGTAGCAGTAATGCATCAAAGGGAAACTCGTACCTTAGAATTAATGGCTCCTGAGCCACTTTTTATTACCTACACCTATGTAACCTTGCTAACTCAAAGAGGGCCATGTACTTATTAGAGGGGAAAAAAGTGGCCTTTTCTTTTGGTGTTGAGAACCCCCATTTCCTTCCTGTCACCTGCCTCCTGAGCAGTGTCATTCACCTTACACACAGAGCCAGCAGCCCCTGTGCCCTGCATATGTCGTGTTGAAGTCTAAGACTTTCTGCACAACACCAATACAGAAATGGTCCTGCCTGGGGGGCAAGAGCAAGTCCTGTTGTTTTCCCAGAGTATAGCAATAGGATCTGTGGGTGCAATGCAGGACTTTCGCCACCTTCAGAAAGAATGTTTTGTTTAAAAATAAATGGAACTGTTGACAAAGCTCTAGCTTCAGAAAATTTGAAAGAATTAGTGGGTGCACTGTGCAATCCTTATTACTGTTCCTCAGCCAAGCATCTCAGCAGCCTGTTCAGTAAGCCTGGCCACAGCTACATGGTCTGGCTTGTCTACAAACAAAGATAAATATTTTGTTGGGGCATAGAAAAGGGAGGGAGGGAAGGAGGCTGGGAGGGAGAGAGACAAAACCTCATTCTCATTTAGCTCAAAGCTGGACAATTATGTAACAGAAGTGAAAATTCTTTGGGATTAGGAAACTCCACATACCTGTTCTGCAAAGGGATTAGGTGTCAAGATAGTTATGTTTAGACAAGAACACCAGCTTTTGTCCTAATCAGTACTTTGCACATTACATTTTTAAAGAACAGCTTAAATATTGGTTCTATTCACTGCAAACTGCTGGGTCCCAGCAAACCTTCCCCCCTCCACTATCCCTTCCCGTGGAAGCAGCATGCCAAGACTTAGCCAATCATTTGGGAAGGGGAGGAGAGACTGACCTCTAGGATATATCATGAGGAGGGCACAGAGAGGCTGCTGCTGGGTGCAGAGTAAGGAATGAAGTCAAGAGACAGTGGCTGGAGCAAGGTCAAATCTATCTCTATGGTTCCAGCCTTGAGGGGAGCCAGAACAGAACAGAGCAGGAACACAAGGAGCTATGGCTATGGAGATCTCTTGCACAGCAAGCAGTGCTGCTCCCAGAAACTGCAGACTCCTTCCCTGCCTGCCCTGCTCCCTGACTCCAGCCATCTCTCCACAAGCCTGGCCTATCCTCAGCTGCTTCTGCTGTAACACTCACTCCACGGCCAGCAGCTCCTCGCAGTGCATTCCCCTGTTCCCTGAGGATAGATCCCACACCAGGAGGGAGGAAGGAAAAGGCCTCTCAGTTTGACATTTTCTGCTGTGTACAACAAGCATGGCCACAGGATTAGCTCCTATGACAGCTACTCCTTGTTTAAACCAAGTCATCAGTCTTGATAAAATCTATGAGCCCAATTACACCTGCTGCAAATACCTGGGCCACATGTCTCAGGTACATGAAAGAGGCTCCAACAGCAGAGTTAGCTTATTCTGACACGCAGGAATTTAGCACTTTTCCCCCCTCCAGTTTAATCTTTATCAAGTGACATTGCATAAGAACAATACAGGGATGCATCAAAGGCAACACTTCCAAATACAGCATGGAAGAGAACCTCATGAGTTCCCCACAGAGGTGAAAATTTCCTCAGATCAGACTCCAGCTGCACCTTACTGGCTGCAAACAACAAGCTCCTGGTGCAGGTGACACAGATGTCTGTGAAATCCTAATATGTGGCCTGCTTCCTGTAGCAAACAGGCAAGGATCAGCATTTAAGTAACCTTTTTCATGTTAACCCCTACTAAGATGAACTAGGTTTTCATATTTTTATTTTAGTGTATATTTTACATTAGAAAAGAGAATGTTAATAAAAAAGCTCCACATGCTCCTAACAATCAATTTTCTGATAAGTTCCCACCAGCATCAATACTAATATACAAATAAATTAATTTCGCTAGTTAATTTTCTGCCTGGCTTGGTGCAGGCTCTGCACAAGCAGTGCACCTGTATTCAAGTGCCCGTCCACATTGCCAACACCTGCCAGGGAGTGTGTTGTACATAATCTTTCCTCCTCATAATGTAGTGGTGTTCAGTCTCACTTTGATGAATGAGATCAAATTTTCTCAGCCACGCTACCCAGCAGGCACAAATAAACTTTATCAGGCTGCATGGCACTGTTATAACATGGATTCTTTCACTCTGCAAAAGCCCCAAGCCTTGATTAACAACTGTATGCTACTACTCCCTCATCACTCACTTTGGCAATACAACATCCTCCCACAAAAACAAGTAAAGCAAAAAATCTACATGGAAGACCTAAAATTCATCAAATGCAGAATCTGATTTCTCTCAATTTCTCTCAAACTCAAGGCATATCCCCCAATGTTAATGTGGTCTGTCCCCTGCAATTCCTCTGTTTGCTTTTGTTTGTGTAGCTGGATTTTGCACAGCTGATTTACAAGAAAAAGAGATGTCACATGTGATCATACTGAACCAAGGCCACTGCCGGCACTGTCAGGCCAGACACAGCAGCAGCCACCCTTAACACCAGCCACTCTCCTCATGCAACGCCAACGCTGCAATGCCCTGGTTAAAGGAGCACTGGAAAATCGAGCTGAGACATTTTGTAACCTCCTTCAGTAACTAGGAGGATTTTTGGGTCAGAGGAAGGGAGAGGGGGAAAAGCCCATTAAATTTACAAGCAGATTAAGGAAAAACACTCCACTGCCAATTTATTTTTAAAAAGGGTTGTGTGTTATTCTAAGGTTTGTCTGTATATTTGTACAACCGTTGAAAATTACATGAACTGTAATGATCTAATACTATTAACAGCCATTCAGAAAAAAACTCCCTCCCGTTCTGAAACCATCAAGGGCAGGAGGGAAATGGCCCAGGAAATATGCCAATCTGAGCTCTGGCCTCTAGCCTGGCAGAAACAGAAACAGAACGATAAGAGAAGAAACTGGACTAAGAGGTGGTGTTTGCATGTGTCTGACTTGCAAGGGGAGGGGTGGCTTTGTCCTTGGCCGTGTTCTCCCAGAGGCAGTGCCTGCTTATCCCAGTGAAGCTGCCATCACTTCACTCGCTGCTCTCACCCCTGCACTGTCACTTCCTCCTCTCTTATGTGTCATGGAAGTCTTTCAGCAGGGTCCTCCGTCTCTGCTCTGCTATGTGCATCTGATTCTCTAAGTCCTGGTAAAAGAGAAGGTACAAATTGTTAGCACAAGCTCCCTGGAGAAGACCTCATTTTCCTTAGGGAGACACTAAACTCCAGCTTGAGAAGCACCCACCATCACACACCTCATGCACACTCTGCATTACAAGATCCCAGATCCTCTTCCTTTTTATGTGGCTCCCTCTGCAGTTACCTGACTCCTTCTCTGTTTAAAATGCTACACACTTAAGAATCCTGCTTTTCACCAGAAGGCTGCATGCAGTCTCCTCCAGAGTTCTATGGGACTTGCTCCACTTTGCAGGAATCCCTGCAGCCAGCCCTCCCTCCTCTCCCACAAGGCAGTGAGCGCTCTGCTTCTACATCATCTGCTGGCTAAAGGTGGTTTCTGGATCTATTTCTCAGAACCCTCACCTAAGAGCCTTAGTGCTCCTGCAGAAGTGTTAAGCCCAACAAGCAAAATCTGGCCAACAGGCCCAAGCAAGCAGAACACTCACCCCTCTGTCATAGCTGTCTGCTCGCTCCACCTTCCATGAGAGATTTTCAATTTCAGCTTCCAGCTGGGCCTGCTGGTATTCAAACTGCAAAGAGCAAAATTAGAGACATCAACAAGAAACTAGTTTAGTGGAGCAGTTTCATACCACACATTGCACTTGAGGAGCAGACAAATGTGTTCTGCTGACAGCAGAGCTGGCAGAGCAGGTTTGTGTCTCCTCCTTATCCACCTTCACCTGGATGGTGTCACCCCTTCTGGGTGCTTCTTGTGTAAAAACTCCCCAAACTGCATCACACAAAATTAACCTAGTCAGCCTAAAAACACTGCAAGTGACAAATATCTTCTAATTCATTTTATTTTGCCATAAACAGGTCACAAAATGCTCTCATAAGCAGCTCTGCAGGCATAGTGGAGGGGATTGTTAACCACTGCTGGGAGCAGCAACTTGTTCCACTGGCACAGTCAGATCCAGAAGAGAACATCTATCCAAAGCCTTAGAGAACATATGATGCCATGAAGAAAGATTCTGTAACAGGTTTTACAGGACAGCTGAGTCAAAGGAAAATCTCTTCACTGAATTCAAGATTATTTTTGTACTTTTTCAGCCCATGAGATGCACCAAGCCAGCAAGGAACTTACAGCAGGAATAAAAAGCAAAGCTATAACCTGATCCAAGGAAAAGCTGTCCTCCAGCAGCTCTTCACATGAAATATGGCCCACAGCATTGTGATAAATCTTACCAAGAAATAAATGCACACTTCCAGCCTCAAAACATTCTGAATAAATGGCTTGTTAGTGAAAGTGAAGTCCCCTGGGAAAATAACGTACTGTATAAGAGGACAGAGCTGCTGGTCGACTTGAAGAGGGAAGGTGCAAACCCACCTATTTATCCTGCCCTTACCTCAGACTGAGGAGTAATATTTCAGACACTGCCCAGCTCTGGAATTCAGCCCAGCATGCTGCCAGCTATACCCCAAAAAGTTAACAGCAAAAAAAGAACAGAACATCTTACCAGCTTCTTTCTGGGACCAGACTCCATGTAGTAGGCATATGGATATGTGTACTGCAGGGTGTAACGACACTGTCCAAGAGCGGGAGGAAGAGAGAGAGAAAAGGACAGGAGTCTCAGTCTTGGAAGTCAGCACAGTCACATTTATCACTACAGGCTAAGAAGCTACCTCCTGACAACTGGACACTTCCTGGTAGAATTTCCTACACCTTCCTTGGAAGAACTTATGCAGGTCTGTATATTGTAGAGTATAACTTCACAGAGGTCACTTCCAGATGATTTTTGGTTAGTTCACGTCCTAGACCAGAGGTACTGTCCCACATAACCACAACTCTAAAATTTCCTTCCTTACCTGGTGTTATGAATTTAGCATTCTGGCACGTATTCTCTTCTCTCTGCCAAACAAGATACAATTACCCACCTTTGCAAGTAGTTTTGCAGCATTCTGTAGGTATTGCCAGTCTATCCATGTTCCCAAGTTGTTCATAACTCTTTCTTGGATTTTCTCCTGGATTCGTTGGTATGTCTGTGCCTCCAGCTGTAGGCTTTTATTGTGATTCTCCCACTGCAAGGGGTGGGGAGACAGGGAAAGAAAAAAATGGCATGAGAACAGAGTACTACTGCTGTAAAAGCACAAGCTCTAGCAAGCAGAAATTGGAGTGGGGCAGGAGTCCAGCAAGGCAAGACATGCTGTGGGAAAGAGGCAAGGCAGCACCTCCAGTAGCAAGTGGCAGAGGCTGTAGACAACAGACTGACAGCAGCAAGAGCAGGGAGCAAACCCACCTCCTCCGAGTGGGAATGCCCTCTGGTCACACAGGGACCTTGTGCTAACAAGGGGGAAAGTCATGGTGATTCCTCTACTTAAATGGTTTCTATAGGAAGGTCAAGAGTTTAAATTAACATTTGACATGGGCTCAGTGAACTCCAACATCCATGTGCACATTGTAAACATGGCTATTTCCCAAAGCCTGTTGGTCTGGAGAGCCAGGAATGAAGACATTTATTTTATGACAGGACTTGGCTCATGCTATGAAGAATAAATTGATTTTAATGGGGAAACTGAAATGCAGCAGTATTTAACCTCTACCACATTCTCTCCTAGAGATGCTGTTGTAGAGTTGCTCTGCATGGCCAGGTGCATGGAGCCTGCTGTGTGGACAGAGATGCTCTGACGGCAACTTTAAAAAAATGTGATTACATGAAATTTTAGTAAAACCTTGCTACAGCCAATGGAACTTTGAACATGATAGAGTTTATTTCCTTTTTGTCTGTATAAAGACGTACTGCAAGGAACAGAAGTTCCCCAGTCCTGAAAGGAAATCATTGGAACAATATCTATCTACTGCAGCAGCACTCAGCCTGCAGGTACATGGTACAGTGGCACAGGTAATACTGATTTTCTCTGGCACAAGGGAATATAGGAGTGAATACGATTTGCTTTGGGTATGACATTACTGGTATGGATGGGACTTTCAGGGCAGGATTTTGAGTGAAAAACAACAGGGCCTGAAAATTCTGCAGAGATTCTCTTTGGGCAGTTTCTTGCATGGAGATTGCTGGCAATGACCTTTGCACCAGGCAGGGAGCATTAAAAGGCTACAGCAGCTCTGGCCAAGGAGATGTCTCCTACCCTCTCAAAATAGAACAAGTACTTCTTAAGGGCCTCCCTGGCCTGTGCTTGCTGACTCTGGTTTACAATATCAGGATTCTCTTTGTACCGACTGCATTCGTAGTACTCGCTGCCGTGAGTCTTCCAGTCTCCCAGACACATCCAGCAGAAGTCTGCAGAAAACAGCAAAAAACCCACTGTGATGCACAGAAAAAAAACCTCTGAGAAAGAAAAGCTTCAGGAGACAGAGCCCATCTGTTTTCAGATATTTCTGCTAAGCCAAGAAACACACACGTTTTGTATCATCTTGCAAAACAGAACTCAACAGGGAGCCAAAAATACCAGCCTGTCTTGAAGATTTTAATTGCACAGCCTCTCATTCAGCTATGGAAAGTAAACCCTGAAGTTCTGCATCCTGTACACCAAAACCACTGGGCAGAACAGCACTTGCACCTTGCACATAGTTACTTTGGGTTAGAGAAGAGGCTGAAAGTCTCTTTTGTGAGTTGCACCTTCCCCACCATGGGCACACTGCCCCATGCAAACCTCTGTCTGAATAAAACACGAACAATCAGATCCAAAAGTGAACTAAATCATGCAAAAGAAAGTCTGCCCTCAGTTCTCTCCAGGAGGCAACTACCCAGGTAACATCAGATGTCAGTGGTTTATGACACTTCGAGTTAGAAGCTGCTGAAACAGGAAGAAGGTGGAGTAAAGAGAGCAATAGTAAAAATAGCAAAACATGGCAATTTTCTGATTTCAGAGCGAGGCTGTGAATGTTCTGCTGGAAAAAGGATGGAGATTAAGTTGCTACAATAAGAATCCCTTCTGTGTTACTTATAGTAACGAGACCAAAATCCGTATTTCCTGAGTTCATCAGCCTTCTCAAGTGCTAAGTCACCATGGTATCCTGGCACTTGCCTGCTCCCCCTTGCCACAGAGCTCCATCAAAGCATGTCCAGGGCTGCCGAGAACCCCAAAGCAAAGGAAATGAGAGAGGACAGTCATCTTTAATCATCTTCCCAATAAGGTTCTGATATTACAATTAATTTCTAGTGGTACACTTAACTCAGAGGGCTGAATACAACTATCTCACTCCAAGGCAACAGAAATTAATCCCGCCATGAAAAGATAAATGCAAGAACAGGCCATCATTTTGTAGGGCCACACAAGGGGCCAAAGACACCCAGGCTGCTAATTGCACAGGGGTGGACTGAAGTTCAACACCTGCTGTTACATATAACAATTCACAGCTCCTGCAGTTTCCTCTGGGTTGAAGTTCATTATTTCCATGACTAATCAGAAGGACTTCAGCTGATCTGAGTAAATGGCTACGTTTGACAGTATTTTCAGCTGATTACAAATACAATTACATGGAAAGCTCTCCTGTGAGATGGATTCCACTGTTAATATTCTGGAGACTTCTCTATACAATAGACATGTCAGGGGGCATGAGCCAAACCAGCACTGAATCAAAAGGCAGCTGAGATGACAGCCGTGGGGAAAAAAAGCTATCACACAGAAATGTGTAATTAATATCCTGTTCAGCTTTTAGTAGGGGGAAAATATTTCAGCCCATGTTCACAATTTGTCTTCATATCACAAAAAAAAGAGAAGGGACCATCACCACTGACAAACATTGCAGAGAAAACAGCTTCCAAATCCAACTTACCATGCTTGCATTTGGAACATTGCTGAAAAAGAAGAGACAAGAGGCACTTGGTTAGCAGAAAGTGTGGGAATAAAATTCCACTTAGAACAAGGGAGGTTTGACATGTTCAGGGAATTACTCACCATGTGATTGCAGCCTCCATTCTTTTCAATACAGATATTGCACTTGGGACACTGAGGAAACAGAAGCAATTGTTAGATCCAACTCTAGCAGCCTTCTGAAGAATGACAGCACTTGTGTGGTTATTCCTCTCTGCCTTTTTTCTTTAAAATATGCATTCATGTATGAGACACATCTCATATGAGAATATTAGCATTTATACCCTGCTTCCCACCATCTCCTGACAGCTCCATTTAAAATAAGGTGAAGGCAAAGTCAGGAAGTTGCACTGCAGCACTGGACTGTTTGCTGAAGAAAACAAATTTGTTGTTACTCCTTGTAAAACTCAAGGTCTTGCTGAGTTACCACTTTGCAGTTACTCAGGCACAGGGACACAGCTACTTTGACTACAGATAATTGTCACTGTATTCTGCCTTCAGCAGCCACTAACAAATGACATCTCAGCTACCTGCAGAGACTCTGCGTAACCACAGGAGAGCTGCACACACCCCAACTCCACAGATACCCTGGAGTGTCCAGATACATTTTTTGGGTTGCACAGATATAAAGGAGGAAGTGAGTTTTGTTACTTTGTATAAATTTTCATGCCAGGCAAAATGTATGCCAGGACAATGCTCAATAAAACAGAATCTTATTTCTACAAACAAGCATAGCAGAAACAATACCATCATATGCTGACACCTTCTCCAGAGAAGGAAGGGAACTTGAAATCTCTGGTCCATCCAAGTACCCCCTTTCCTAACACAACTGAAGCTTGCAGCTAATCAGCACTGTCACAATTCCCACTGGCCATGGTAGTACAAATGTAGCTAAGAACTGTTTTGAAGTTGGGCCACAAAATGCCCAAAAGATATTAAAAGTTCCAATCTCAGACTGTTAATTTAGAGGATAAAGATAGTATATTTATACAATAATTCTATAGGTAGGCTTGCATGCACAATATGTAATACTATTTCTTTGTCTTGGGTCTAAATCTACTATAAGTAGTCCAATGTCTAATTTACAGACTTCAACTACCCCGTTTTGCAGTCCTTGCCAAATCAACACTTTCTCCCTCACCCTTCAGTTCGCAGTACTGCACAAAGTTGTTCAGGCTTAAACACCACTGGTGCCTTATTTGGTACTGACTTCGCACTTACAACACCCTCTCCTTCCATTTTAAATACATCTCCACTGATCATTTCAAAGTAGCCACAATTCTTTTGCCTGTGGGAGGACAGTGCACCTGGCTGTCAAAGACATTCACACCAGGTCTGGAACAAGGACCATCAGGTCCTTACTGCAGGAGGGCAGCTGAGCTTCCCACACAAAGCATTCCCAAGGCATTCAGTTGAGTTTTATCACTGCCATAAGGACATAATTTGTTCACATATGACAATAGCCCCTGACAGAAGTTTCTTGACAGTCCCTAGGGAGCTGTGAGAATTTGCAGTCTGTGACAAAGAAGAACACAATGCTACGTGTGTAGAGAATTACATTCTGCTTTTCAGGCAGGGCTAGAGAACAAGAAATAACATGCAGGTGCCTGTCCTTACATCTTTAGTGTGAGCACTGATGTAGTTGGCTGTTTCAGAGTCATCTGCACACTTGGTGAGCCATTTCCGAATGGTAGCGCAGTCTGTGGGCGCATGGTACATCTGCCGACACTTAAAGCTTAATAGGGGGGAGAAAAAAAGAAAAAGACATATCAATTTCCAAGGAAATGACTCAAGGATTGAGGTTTTTCTGATCATAATCTGGGGGGCCCAGTAAGGAATGCAAATGCTCTTGTGTATTACTAGAGCACAAAGACCAAGACTGAACTACAGTTCCCCCTCTCTTGTGTAAAACCCAGAGTCAGAACGAAAGTGAACCCAGGCCTGACAAACCATGGGTCAGAAGGCTGACATGTCCCTTCCTAGAGCCCACCTATGTCTCCTCTAACGTGACCGCAGAGTTCTGGGGCAGACCAGTCACTTAAAAGTAGCCTGACTACAGTGGCAGATATCAGGCACCTCAATTAGCACGACTTGACAGCCCTAGCTCAGTAAGGGCCATTTGCATGGAGATACCAGAAAGCTGGGTCTTTAAACTGGGAGTCAAATGTTTTTAATAAACTTGAAAACTCAATACCAGCAGATAGCAAGGAGGACTCCATGTTTACTACCAGAATCTGTACCAATCACTGTGTCTGCAGGAAAATTTTTAACCTAGCCAAAATGTGAGAATGGTAGATCTGTAACCCCTTGATTACTCAAGCTCTGCATTCCCTGATTGTCAGAACACCCAAGTTCCCAGGAGTTTAGGGAGCAAGGGGACATCTGACCACATGCAGAAGTCAGATCACAAGTGTCCAATTACTCAGGCTAACTCAAGTTACAAACAACTCTAGCAAAGCATTTCAGACACTTCTACACACTGAAACTGTTGGCAAGCAAAGGGAGTGGCTTTGAGAACAGCACACACTTTCCCTGTGATCTGTAACCTTCTCTGTTTCTTACCAGAAGACCTCATTGCAACGATTGCACTGCACTCGCCGGGCTTTTGGCTCTTGTACCTGTATGACCATAGGGCAATCTGCACCAGGACACAGCTGCAGCTGGTAATGGCTCTGTGGACACACCAAGGCAGTAAGATCAGCAGTGGGTACAGAAGAGCATTATCTGTTCAACTTTAACCACTCCTATACTCAAAAACACACAAGGCAGTTATTTAGTATTAAAAAAGAGTGGAAAGTGTCACCAGGTCTTGGCTACCAGAGCAGATCCTGCATTTCCTAATACGGAAGAGATTTCTTATTTACTCACAGCTTTTCTAGAACAGGGAATTCAAATGGATGTCTACAGACTAAGTCAGCACAACAAACAAAACCCCACAAAGACACTAAACAAACTATTTTACTCCATTTGAGCTCTTTCTCCATCTTCTCCTTATGTCCCAGAAGTTATTCAGCTGCTCTCCTGTGGTGGCCATTCCTTCCCAAAGGGTCTCTTATCGAGAAGAGGTGACACCATGCTTTCACACTGCTTTGCTGCTTTTTGAGTGTTCCCTGTCTGTTCCCAGTTACCAGAATACTCTTGCATATTTAACTTTAACAACTGCTCCTTTAATTTCAAAAAAGCTCATACAAAATGTACTTGAGCAAGCCAATTCAGTTGGGCTACCCTAAGCTGAGGGACCTATTTTTCTGAACCTAAAAATATTTATGTAAGAACAAGAAGGACTCGAATAATCAGATTGAAGTTTTGAAATTCTCAGCTGCACCACTGAGAATTCTGAAGCACCAGCCAAGGAGTTAGTGGATGACCTTACAGCAGAATTTACTTTGGCAACCTGCTAGAGCATTTTGTCAGTGAGGCTGTCCTACAGAAGCAGCCACATCATGCCTATTGAGGACAATTTTGCTGCAGTTACTGCAGTTCTAATCAAAAATGCAAGACACTTCAAACAAAATTTCTGCAAGTCATTTGTGACTTGACCCAGGGTATTTTAAAACTGAAAAAAATCTACTACCTCCACATAGTCCCTGAAGAGGTAGCGCCTGTATTTGTCTTTCAGCTCTTCACTAGGCAGCAATGAAAACACAAAGTCTTCTGGTGTCCGGAGTAGACAGTCCTGAGCCATGCAGGACACCCCTGAGAAGAGAAAGCAACATCTTAGCACAGTGCAGCTTATACTAAGGGGGGAATCCACAGAGGGTATTCAGCACGTTTTCCTCGGTACCATCTGTTGTTGTGGCAAGAGGGATACAACTGTGAAACAAATCAGGGCTGCTGAAAAGCTGAAGCCCAACTGTCTTCACCAAAAGATGACAGGGCACATGTGTATCCAGGACCAGTGAGTGCTTCAACCAGTATTCACAAGGTCAGATACTCAAATTAGAAAATTACATGTTACTGCCATGCCAGCATGAAAGACAGGCTAGGAAAAGCCCAAAGCAACTCTGGCAACTACTGGCTTCTCCCCAACACAAAGGGAACAGATGTTTGCATCCACAAGCACTCCAGGGGCATTGCAACAGTACATCATCACAGATGCAAATTCAATTCAACAGATTTGCAGTTTCTAACTTGTTGCAGTCATGGTCTTGACTCATCAGAATGGCCAGTGAGGCAAACACAGACTCAGCACCGCATCCACCTTGAACTCACCAACTCCAACACCATCCTTGACGAGCACTGTACAGTGCTGCTCCCAGCAGCTGCGACAGAACTGGTGCTGACAAGCCAGAGAGAGCAAGTTCTCCTTCCGGACAAACTGCATGCACACTGCGCAGTGGTGGGAGGAATGTACCATTGCCTGGGAGAGAGACAAACCAGCAGTACAGTGAAAGCAGCCCAGATCTCCCAGAGCATTTCCAGCTCATCCATAGATCCATACATCACCCTCATTGTGACAATGGTCTCCAGGGAGCTCCAGGCCCCAACAGGTTCATAAGCAGCTGGTGTGCTAAGGTGCTGCACTGCCCCCGAAGAGTCAGTCCTTCTCAAGAACCTCTAATCTCACAGAGCACAAGTTGACTGTCACTGAAGAGCTTCTGCCTCTCCTCTAGTGCTGCCCAAAACTCACCTTTACTTTTCTCATTCTTACTCTTTCCTTGTTTGAAATACATCATTGTGTTAGTCCTTCCCTGGATTTACTAATATTCTTTGTTAGCTAGGCCAGACTATCTCCACAGGCTCTGGAGAGCAGCTGTCACTGCAAGCAGATTTAGCAATGCCCTTTTACCAGACAGTAATTTTGGGTAATGGAAGATGCAATTGTAGAGCGTTTATACAGAGAGGGAAGCGAATTCACAAACTATCACCTCCCATCTCTTATCTTCTGCCTATGCTACATTTGTCAAAACAGGCATCGTCCTGTCAGCTGGAAAGGATTAAGAGGGTTAGTTTCAAATCAGGCATAACTGCTATTACTTCACCAAACCACTGAGAGTAGTCTGGTTTCTCCCTATGTAGTGCAGAGCTGATCCCTAGACAACAGATCCAGCCTTTGACACATCTCCACTCACCCCTGGGACCTGCAGAACTAGGTCTAGCCCAGCATCATCAATACCAAGGCTCTACAAAGCTGTCAGCTGGAGTTTATGCTCCAGTTTTTCCTTTCACAGAGGAAGTCATATAATCACTTTTCATCCACTTTGCTACTTGTGGAGAAGCTGGTGTGAGCCTGCCCTCGGTTTCCATGCCGATCCCCGGATGCCAGAGACGCGGAGCAGCAGCACCACGACACGCAGCCGCATGGCTGACAGAGCTGGATTTATGGCACGGCCACATGAAAGAGGAAGTAATGCAAATTTGTTCTAAGTGGCCTCACTTACGGACCAGAAAAAGATTCACTGAGTCTGTGATTGCACTGATTGCCTGGATTAGCTGCTCAACCCGAACAGCGCATGTGCTACCTCAAACCCTTGCAAGCTGCCTCTCTGAGCTCACCACTACAGCTTCTCCCTATGGGGCCAGTCCCTCTACAGACACTCACTATGAGCGCAGGTCCCCAAAATCATTCTGCATTACCAGCCGAAGCACACAGCACCTTGTTCTAGCACACAGACTGTAATGAATTGCCGAGCAAATCAAGTTTAAATTAACCTTTTAACCATAATACCTTTCTTCCTAAAATAAAATCACCATTTGTAGGAAACTGGAGAAATTATTAATGGCTCAAAACAACTGAAGTGTGTGTTTGGGTGGGGGCAGGACAAGTTCTGCAAAGGTGGAGTGGTCACCGCTCCACATCCCACCCACTGGAGCCCAGAGCCTCTGGTCCAGGCCCAAAGTGGACCAAGCCACTGGAACACTGAAAGCCCCACCTGTGGGGAGGGACCAGAACAGATAAAAAGCCATGACAAGGGTGTGCAGCCCTGATGAGTCCCACTGCCTTGGACCTTACAGCAGCTGAGATTGCACTGGATCCAAGGTGGTGACTATTGATGTCTCTCTCTTTCTTCTTTCTTCTCCTAACTTCCTTTTCGTGAAATCTGGATGGATTAGAGTTTGCTAAGTCAGTGCCTTGCCTTACTTTAATTGGATGTTGCTTTAATATTTGCCAAGTCTCTTATGGTCCAAAGTTTGTAAATAAAAGGTTGCTATTCAACCTCCTGAGAAGTTTGTTGTCTTCTCCTGCACTTTGCCCAGGGGTATCAAAGTACCTAAGCCCCTTTAAAAAAGTCATTGAGCAAGCTCAGGGTGTGACAATTTTTCAGGTGCAGTGAGTAGGGTGTCCTTGAGGACAGTGAGGAGCTACTTTCTACTGGGATAACAGACAGAGTGCTGGACAAAGGAGAACTGTTACTCAGTCAAAGCCGAATTTTCCAGCAGAGAGATCGTGGTAACCTGGGAAAGTGTGATCTTGAGCTAGACTTGCTAAAAGATTATAAAGCTCATCCAGCTTTCAATGGACAGAGCTGGGCTGAGGAAAATTGGCATTCTCTGGGTGCTCTTGTGGAAAAAATAAAGTATTTGGCAAAAAAGAAGAAAAAAAATTGGTAAGGGCAAATCCATAGTCTGCACACTTTTAGGAGCTGCTTTAATAGCTCCTCAAAGAGACAAGCACAGAGCTAAGCAATGAGATAGTGTGGTGAATGGGTCTGTGACTGAATTGGCTAAAATATTGCAGGTGACCTTGGAGGCAGAACACTATACCCAGCAGAAAACACATAATGAGTTAAATGCTGAAAAGAGACTAACAGAAAACTTGCATATTTGACTAAATGAATCCCTTGTAAGAGAAAGAGGATTACAGTTGCAGATTGCCTGCTTGAAGGGGGAGGATTTGAAGAATGAGGTGGGGCTTTCCAGCCTCACCAAAGAGGTGGAACTTGCTGATGAAGATTTCACCTTGCCTCTATCCTTGGGAGGAGCTTGATACAGCAAAGCCAGACCCCCAACCTCTTCCTAAACTCTACCCACTTATAAAGACTGATGCTGTTTATGACAGGGAGTGTGAGGAGGCAGCACCCACTGCAGCAACAAAACAAGTGCCCTATTCTGCAACTGAGCTGGCTCATCTGCAAGAAAAATACAGCAGGCATGCAAAGGAAACTGAAACAGTATGTTTGGAGGATTTCAGTGATGGGGGGAGACAGCATAAAGCTTTTGGAGGAGGAAGCACAAAGACCTTGGGGTCCTAGAGTGTCCTTCACAATGCACCATGGCAGACAGCCCAAAGGGCAGCCTACTGGGCAGGAGGTTTAGACCCCTTGGAGAGGGGAGAACCCATCTCTATCCCCACTCCAACACTGGGTAATCTCAGAGAGAGTATGCAATAGGCTGCTTGCCTCCAATTAATACATGAGAGGGGTCTTGTAACCTGTCAGTCTTCTCCCATGCTGTTGTTTGCTGAGCCAGAGAGAATAAACCCCCTGATTAAAGGACTACCTGACTCACTGAAGCTTTAGGCAACTCAATCGCTTAGAGCTTGGAGCTGCTCGTGGGGGTTGAATGCAGGCAGGACCCAGTCTTACATGGGGGCAGTTGGTAACCTATGGCAGACAGGTAGGGTTTGTTGCAAATGAAGAGTCAGACTGCTGTCCAAAGGGCGAAGCTCAGGGAATGTATGGGTAGCCACAGACGCTCATGAGAGAACACAAAATTAACACCAGATGGAGAGCTCTTTCTTTTTAAAACCAGTCCAAGTGGGACTGGGTTTTCTTTTCTCTCTCCTCTTACAGGTATTTCATGAGAAGATTATTGGTCATGAGAAAACGAAGTGGCAACAGGACTGAAGAGTTACACTGTTCTTCACTGCATCAATTATTTGCAGGCATTTTGTCTCAGTAGTTTTGTCATGTTTATATTTGTAATGTTTTGTCTCAGTTTTGCAGTATGTATAGAAGTTTGCCTCAAGCATTGTTTCAGGTTGCTGAATTGGGTGAAAAAGATTCCTATACCACTTCCTAGCACCTCGGAGCAAAATATTGAACTGTAAATTAAAGTTGTGAAAGTGTTTGGCCCAAACCCCAGGACCCTGACTGAAATGATGTGCTGGTGGGTCTTCACCTTGCCTGCCAAAGAGGTTGGAATGGCCCATTGCAGGGGGAATACTTAAGTGACAGCTGATACAAGACTCAGATAAATCTTGAAATACATGGACTAATTTGCAGGCATGTCAAATTAGAAAGATTTTTTTTTTCTTCTGGACTTTAGGCAGGTAATTTGAACCCATGAAGCTTACACTCCTGTCAGCTTAGCTTTTCCTTATCTGCTAGTTACAAGACAGCTCAGATGCCAAATCTGAGATGTTCTCTCAACCACAATCTAGAGTGCTTCCCAGATGTAGTATTTTATCACTCAAAGTCTGACATGTGGCAATGTGTTCCTAGGGTAATTCTGCATTGTACCAAGACACCTACCATGAATGAAATCTATAAAAATGCAACAGGAAGTTTCTATTTAAAGGCAGGGGGGAAAGTATCTGAAGATCTGTGTAACTGGCTACAAAACACAAGTTCTTGGTTAAAATATCAGCACTGAACTGACTCAGCAGCAACACAACTCATGGGAGATTTAGCCTAAACATCTCTGAGTTGAGCAGTGGAAACAGTCACCTCAGGTAAAAAAAAAGATAAAATTTTAAAAATCTGTTCCAGACACAGACAAGCTCTGTTCACTCTGTACAGCCAGAACTTCCTTTCAGTGTCTTTTACCAAGAACATAATCTCAAGAGGCAGCCAAGCCCATGCACTCTGCTCTTTCCATTGTGTGCCAAAAAATGATCCTAATTTTCCTGAAGAAAGTAGTTCTCGAACACTACCTGCAAGCCAACAGCAAAGCTGCTATTTAAATATTAGAGACCTCTTGAATGCATTCTCATTTCAGAAGTAAACCCAGCAATGAATTAGGGTGTCAGACCTGAGTTTGCAAAGGGTTAACATTGGACAGAGTACACCATTAGTAATGCAATCCCCCATGAGGGGGGTCAGAGGTGTCTGCCAAGGGAACAGACGGGATAGTTTGCATACTTACATGTTTGGATGAGGTGGGCTGAACTCGTGCTTCTACTAGCAATTGGGCAGCATTAGACTTGTGCCTGAAAAGGCAAATGAAGAATGATTAAATCAATTTCTGAGTGCATTCTGCATTGTTAAATTGATCCTTCTTGCCTGAATAAACAGTTGGCTCTGTGCAAATAGTACGGTAGTTTTCAACAAGGAAAGTGGAAATGTCTCCTGTGTGAGGCTCCTTCATAGAGTGAGCTGAGTTCCCATCAACAAAACTTCGTATGAGAGTTTATTCAGAACCAGAAATACTATTTCTCCTGGTAATGGATTAACATTTCCCTTATACATCTTGAGGAATAGTTTTCTACAACTATCTCCCTCCCCTGTAAAATTATTTTTAAGCTAAGATTTTCTGTCCACACTCCTAGAGCAGTCCTAAGCCCCTGTCCACAATAACACACACCAGTGAGGCTCCTGACTGTCTCCTATTCCTCTGTAAAATCAAGCTGTCCTGGTTATGTCTCACTTTAACTCCAGATTATGGTCTAGTTAAGCATTTACTCTGTGACAGATTATCACCCTTTAGGCATATGAAGCTGTCTATTGGCAGCCATAGAATTAAATACATTTTGCTGTTTGTGATTTCCTTTGTGGATGAATGTTTATATCTCACTGAATTCAGAAACAGCAGCATCACTGTTGTGGCCTTGCTGTAAGTCCTCCCTCCTCACCAGCTCTTCTTAGTTGTACTAGTGAGCTTTCTTTTGATAATGTCATTTTGTACCAAGAGAGAAGTTTGAGGACTAGATCAACTGGAGAACAATTTCCTAATTAATCGCTTTAGAAGTAAACCCTTCTTCAAATTTCCTCTTGTTTAAGTCTCCTCAGTTAACCTGCAGGATCACACTGAGCTACTATGCAGGAATCTCACCCTCCTTGAAAAACTTTCACAGGATACAGGGTAATCAAGGAGGCAACTGCATCTATGCACAGGATGCATTTTCCATACATTCTCTGGATGAAGTTGCTGGCTACAGGGCCAAAAATGTCTGGGCAGAATGAGTCAAGCTGATATGCTCTCTATTTTCGGACAATGTTCAGTTCTGAGCCAGTGTTTTGTGGAGGGGCTGCCAGCCAGCAGTGCCTCCCAGTACACTTCCCGCATATGTTTGGGCAGAGTCTGAGTCCTCTTTTTGAAATCAGTTGGAGGGCTTTGTTACAGTGACAACTGACCAAACAAGGGAGCTGCAGTGCTCAGTTCTCTCACACTATCTTCTCCTGCTCTCCAACTGCTGGCCAGTTTGGGGAAAAAAAATCACTTAATGTTAAAAGGAACAAAAACTTCAGAATGAAAGTACTATTAAAGACTACATCAGTATAGGGTCAGTTCTCCTTTATGATTTATGGCTCCTATGTTCAAATCAGAACATATGTTATCTTCATATCTATTAAATAAATACACATGCAGCACTCTCAATCTGTTATCTCAAAATTTAAGACAAATCTACCTAGAGGGTTCCTAGCATAACAATAATTCATAATTGAAAGACATTTACTGCTACTATCCTCTCCCTGTTTAAAAATTTCTTGCAGGCAGTGCAGCCTCAATAAATCAGTAGTTTTCCCCTGTTCCCTACAATGGATTGCATGTCCTGCTTCCAGGTCCAAAGACATTTGCCAAAAAATACACCTATGGAGCACCCTGAGCATTTCTACAAAACCAGGGGGGAAAGCACTAAGCACAGAAGAGATAAGACTATTTACACTTACCTTTCCAAAATCTCTGAGATTTGCCAGTGGAAACTAACTAATACTAGCTTTGCAACAGCATGTGATACCTAGGTGAAAAATAAAAGACAAAGAAAAGTCAAACCTCTCACATTTTGAAGCCACACCTCTGCTTAGGAGTAGGATTTTCACATAAAAGTTGTATAAACACAATATCCCAGTGATAACCAATTCACATTAAATTACTAGGCATGATGCTCACAGCCAGTACATCTGCAATATAAAAGTTGGAATGAAGTATGGATGTATCAAAAACTAACTCATGTACTTTGTTACAATGCACAGAGAGGAAGGAATCAAAAATGCACTGGATTAGCTTAACTGCTCATGGAGCCCCACATCCAGTCCTGACTGTCATCACCACTCTGGAGGGCCAGACTAGACTGGGACCATGGTCTTCACTAAATGCACTAAGTTGGAACCCCAGGGCAGACAGATACCACTTACTGAGGTGGAGAAGCAGCAACAGGCTTTCCCCATACAGCAAAGGGTATGGGGAAAACACAAAACATTTTGCCAGCCCTTCACTGTAGAGAAGGAAGCTACACACCGGAGCGGAGAGAAAAATAGAAAACTACCGTGACAGGACCTGTTTCCACGTAGAGCTTGCATTACATGGACTCTTGGCAAACACTAGCACAATCCGTGCTAGCCTGAGCACCATCAGAGTACTGCAGCATGACATTTAAAAGTCATGCTACAAGGGTACAAGCAAACAAGTTCTCCTTCATTTTACATATTATTTTATTTCAGAAGAAAACAGACTTCTCTGGTTGCACAAAAAGACTCGTACCCACCAAGACGACAGACATCTGCTGATGGACCTTCACCTTGCTTCTCAACCCCTTCAGGTCCTAGAGCTCAAACAAAGCAGGTGTCCTCCAAACAACAGACCTTTTCCAGGGGAATTCAGAGGGCTGACAACGCCTGTCTCCTCACTGCCATTTGTGCTAGGAAGCACTTGGGCAAGTTCGGTGTCTGCACATTCTGCATTCAAACTCCCTCTGACACTAAAGGGCTCTGCCTCCTGCACTCCAAGATGAGCTATCACCAAGGCACCTCCCTACTCTGCTCACAGAAGACAACTCCTTCTGTTCTAGCTGCAGAAGAGTTGCTTTTTTTTTTCTCCTAGAGAAGCTGTCAGTCCCAATCATTGGCTGAAATGTCACAGGCCTTCTTTAATCATGCTACAGGTGAATCACAGTATCTGATGTAATACACACAGCACACCAAAACAATCCTGGAAGGAAAACCAAGCAATGGTCACTCCTACAAAAACAGTTGGGCTCTGCACACCTAGGAGCAGAATATTCATTACTCTTCTAAGTCAATCCTGCTGAAAAGGTGCAGCTTCACAACACAACTGATCTATTGCTGCCACATGATACTGGCATTTTCCAGTGCTGGATGGTTGGGTCAGCAAATTAAACCAGGACACGAAGCAGATGTGGTGTTTAATTGACTCTTACCCATCTCTACATTCTGATGTGCCCACTTTGCTGGTCACTAAGAAATCCCAGGAATAAAAGAGCAATTTTCAAGGTACAAATAACCTTTTTTCTAGGAGAACCAAAGCATCAGCTCATGCTGTGTAAGATCTGGCATGTCACCTTCCTTAACTTTACCACGGATGTGATATGACCCTCTGAAAACAAAGGCTGCCAGGCAGCAGTGCCCTCCCTCCTGGCACAGAAGCCTGTGATTAGATGGAGAATGGCACACAAGGCTGCTACTGCCAACACACACAGTCTGCATGGATGAAGTGCCACTGCCAGCCTGGGAGGGGTTGTTATCTTAAGCCCCCAGCCTGGCAGACCCAGACAGACACCTCTGACTTGTTTGTACAAGGAAAACATCTGCATTTGAGTCTGTAAAACAAACAACCATTAGGAATGTGGTCTCTACAAGACTGGCTTGCTACAAATGCAAACCACATGCTAATGAATCATTCTTTAACAGTAATGAAACTATTTCTCAGTAGCAGTAAGGAAAAACTACCATCCTGACAGAAGAAAACAAACTACTGGACTTAAATGAGAAGCTGATTTGTAACATAGGAAAATGTGTATTTTTCAGTTGGATTTTCAGAGCCTGAGGTATAGCATTTGTTGCAGCATCACAATTCCATGGAGTTACTCGTTCCCTGAGGAGGAATCAAGTACATTCAAGACTGAAGATGTACAGAAAGAGAAAGACAAATACCAGCAGACATTTCTGAAATCTAACAAACTATCCTAACACAATCAAATGCTTTTGAACCAAATTATATGTCAGGCAAGATGTGGAATTAATGCTCCAGAAGGATGCCAGACTAACAGATCTAGAAGAATAACAAAGCCTCTGTGACTATTCCTATTTAACTCCAACTACAAGCACTGACTGGATCAGCTGTAGTGCTAATTTTAGTACTTCCATCATAAAAGTACACAAAATTATAACATTTTCAATTCATAAAGCCTGATTCATGACATGAGACCACTTTCATAAAAGCCCTGAAGCAGAAAAAGTTTTGATACTACCTGATCAGAGTGCATGTGATCTTGCAAAACAGAAGTCAGACAGTTTCAGCAACATACGCACAGTCTCCTTGGCACAGAACTACCAGTTCTTACAGATTAAAGATAGGTAACATTCAAACTGTAAGAAAGAGGAGCAAACAACTGATGATGCTGGGGCTGTGCCTGCTGAGTGGAGTCTCACCACATGCTATGTCCTGCTCATCAACAGCAAGGCTGGGAATTCAGAAGACAAATGTAAATACCATCAGGGGCCAACACTACTGAGGAGATTCCAGAAAACAAGCATGAGAAGAAAAACAAATGTTTAACAAAAGCTTGCTTCTATTGATTAGCAGTGCTCCCCAGCCTCTCCTCAATGACTGTAGACTCACAATGACTGAATGATTGTACCAAGTCAGCCAGTTCTTCCACAATAACACCCCAGAATAGTTGAAGTATTTCTTTGTAAGCAGGAGCAAAAGCATGCTGAGCACAGAAAAATACCATTGCAATCAGAAGTTTGGTCCATGTGTACATAATTCATTATCTTACAGTACTGAAGAAGCAGAGTACAGAAGCTGATACGGCTGGCACACTGTCCAATAAAGCATTTCCTGGACAGTCAGAAGGTTCACAAAGTGAAGTAGTTCAAACTTATAAAACACTTCAGAAAGAGCACTGATTCAGTCCCCTACCAGTCATTGGGTGCCACAAGATCTCAGGAACAGTAATGCTTTGACTCAGACACAAAACACATTAAAAAAAAAAAATTATGCCTCTGATAAATTGTCTGCTTTGTTTAAACTTTCCTATTCTCATTTCAGAATGCTAAGAACCAAAAAAGGCAGTAACACAGCCCACTTGGTGTCTTGCTGGCAGCAGCTCCTTTCAGTGAAATGCTTCTACAGAACCCAGTGCAGAGGGGAATGCATATTCTATATGTTGCACTATTTCAGTATTTGCCTGCAACCCATCAATTATGCCAACAGCCTACATAGCCTGACTTCTCCAGAACTCCTCTATCTGGGATTAAATTTATTAAAGTTTAGAAGCTGAAAGCAATGGTCATGCTAAATTTTTTTTCTTTTCCTCGTTCTCATTTCTCCATCACCAGCTTGAAACTTTAATATCAAAGATCAGCTCAGTCCAAATATGAACCTGGAAATTTTTTGACTGAAGACCAGACTTCTTTCTTCATGATGTGGCAGCAAAGCTGAACAGACAGAATCTCATCCAATCTGCCATTTCCAGCTTTATTTTAAAACAGGAATTTTATCACCTCCAAAGCCTCTTCCAAACCTTCACCAGTTTAAATCTGACTTACGGAGGGCTGCTGATTGCCAGGAATGGGCACCAAATGTTGATCAGTGCACTGGAAAAGGGGCGCAGTGCCTATGCACAGAGCAAGGGTGCCAAGAGGAAACTGCTCTGCATAAGGAAAAGATTCTACAGGAGCTGTAAAAACAGTCTGAAGATTTTACATAGTGCTGAACAAAATTAGATTCTGAAAGTGGAACAAAGTAATGCCATTGCACCAAACACAAATCTATCCATTTTCTGGAAGAGTGCACAATATTTTTTTCCTTATTATTTCCATCTCCATTTATCTCCTAGGTTCTTTACTCTCCAAGATAAGCAAAATTCTCACACTTCTGAAGTGTGAAAGAGAGTCTGGCACCCTTTAGGACATGAAAATATCAAAAGAATTTGCAAAGAATCTCTGCAGGTACCTTGCTGTGTTCAGAGGGCTCTAAAACAATTGTCTTAACTTGCTTCCTTAGATAAGCCAAGGTGTTTGGAGAGCTGATGTTTCATCTCTTTACAGCAGAAAATCTTTTCAACCATGCTGCCTTGACAGTTGGTAATTCAGACAGAAATGTTTCCTAAAAGCTAAAAAACCTCCATCTTTTGTAGAGCTTATATTCTACAGAAATTGCTCATGCATATTTATATTGCATGCATATCTCATGAGTTCATTTCACTTTTCTCAAAGGGAAGGCCTATTTTTTGGAGGTGTATTTCAATCCTCATTTCTGCAGAGATATGGTATCAGGAATTTAAAACAACGATCATCATGTGATTCTCAAAGAGATTCAATTCAGAATGAGTTGTAGATTATAGGATCCGGCTGGAGCTGACATCCCGTGGCTTTGCACCAAGCTGACAATTCCTGTTAGATCAGGGCTACACTGAAATGTCTGCCCAAGAAGAACACAAATGTGGCACAAAGAAATGTATCTTCCATTTCTTTTATTTTCCCTAATCAAAGCTATTTATACAAATAGATTGAAACAAATAGGATTAATCTTGAGAAGCATTTGTTTTAATCCACAAATAGTTTTTGTTAGTTCTGTAATGAAAGGATGAACTTCAAAACATACTAGTTTGTGTGTTGCATCCAAACCTCTAAAAACACACTAAAATTCTTTAAAACAGGAAAGGCACACAGAGCAAAAGCCTCTGCAATTGTTTCTGTTGGTGAGAAACTATGGCAAAATAGAGACTGAGCTGAGCTGGCGGTAGAGTAGCACCTTGGAAAGAAACCATAATTTGTATTGAGTAATTTCACTGAAGAAAACATCCCTTCAGACATGCTTTACTTCAGGATGCTGAGGTAAGGAAAGTGACCCACAAATGGAAAAAAATTCATTGTGTACTTGTTTTTCTTGTGGAAAGTAGATTGGACTCCCTCCGTGCCCCACTGGAAAAATTATGTGACTGCCCTGTTTTAACTGGAGGGTTTCTCAGAAAACTGCAGAAGTATCAGGAATTAAGAAAGGGCAACCAAAAGGGTTTTTTTGGACCATATTTTCTCCTTTGATCTACCTCTTGTAAGCAGACTTCCAATATGTAATCCTAGCAGAAAACTCGGAGGTTGCAGGGGCTTGAGATATGATTCACATCACCTGCCATAAACACCCCAAGTGTTCAAAGTCTTGTAGCAAAATCTTTTGTATCTCTTACAGGTTTCTGAGCATAAGAAGGTTGTTTTCAAAATTGAACTCAAATTAATTTCACCTAACAGGAAAAACAGACAATCTTACAACAAAATCATATATACTGCATTTCTTTTTTCTTGTGTTCAGAAAAAAAATTTTAAAAAATGAGAAAAAGCCCTCCACCTTTAAGCTTCACACAGAGGATTGATTACGATTTGTCTGACATTTCAGGCCCTCTCCTGATTAGACTGCAGGCTGCAGCAGGTAAAGAAATGCCATTTAAGAGACTGTAGCTGCACTCTCAATACTATAGAAAGGTTTTGTCAAACAGCACTCCATGAGCTCTGCTTCATCACATGGTTTTAATCTGTACCCCGTCACTCACCTTCTGGCATGCAGGTGTCAATCTGCAAGATTAGAAGCATATTTAGGAGGCAGAGTGCAGTTTGGGAATGACAAACACTGTTGGTGTTACACCACGGTTGTGAAGTTGTCAGTGCATAACCTAGTTGGCCACACACTGAAGAAAGGGGATCTGGGGTTAAATTCTGGATCTTCACATTTACACATTGCTTTAATCCACCCACTATCCTACACAGGACAGCAACAATTTCAGCTGCAGCTGCCAACAAACAGGATCAGTAGGACTCAGCTAGGAAATCTCAACATACGTATTTCTCAAGCTGTTAGGTTATTCTTCCTGAGGAAATTCAGAAATAAATATTAAAAGAACAGAAACATTTCAGCAAGCTGGTATGCCAGAAGGCATCATTACAAAACAGCTATGAGATCCCTTCTTTGAAAGATTTAGAGCGAAAGAAATGCAGCAAGAAAGCTGTAAGACAGCACACGGATATAAGATTGACGTGAGACTCCCCAGCTGTCCTCCCTGCAGTTATTCCTTCCAAAGTAACACAGTGTCAGAGCACCAGTGCCCAGCACGCGCTGCACTGCGCTCCCTGAATGCTGCCAACACCCAGCAACACACCCCACTGCACAGCCCCTGCCGAGGTGCTTTCCCAGCAAAACACAGGAAGAGTGGACAATTCCTTCTGGTTGAGAGAGAGGATGATTCAGAAGGTGCACAGGGAAGAAGTGCAATAACCTGAATCCACACAATCGTGACCAGTAGCTCAGAACACTGGGCAGCCAACCCAAACTGGGAGCACTGGTATGGGCACACAGCCACAGTGGAGCAGGGCTTAGGTAACTTTGCAATGAGTAATCCCTGCTAAGTCCCAAATAACAGAGTCCTTCATTCAACAACCCCAGCTCTAAGGGCATTTTTCTTTTGTTATACAAAGATGAAGAAGAGGAACATCTGCTTTACAAAACAGTGTTTCACAGTGCACAACACAGCTTGTTTCTGCTGCACCATCCTTAATAGGCACAGCACAAATTGGGCAAAGTGTTCAGCTGCTTCATGCTGGTCCTGTGATCATGATGTCCAGCTGTAAGCTTGCAACATGAAACAGTTACCGAGAGATTGTTTTGGCATTTTTAATGACTTGTGTCTTGCCTCTACCTCCCACCAAGATCACACTCATCAACAGCTGCGAACAGATTTTTTTGCTCACTGCAGTCATACTGGCTGTAAGATACACTTAAGGTGTGAATCACAAAGAAATGTGTGGGCTATAATCACCCTCCACATTTGTGGCTCATTTTTCCAGTCAAGTTGAGAATTTCAGCAGTCCTGGGCAGTAAGGAACAAAATTGTTTTCTTTCCTCAAATGACTCTGGGAAGGTGTCACAAGGTTGCATGGTCTGGGCTCTCCAGCCAGCTCTCTTATTCTGCTGACCAAAAGTCTACAAAAACTTAATGCATTTTTAAAATACAAAAAGACTTTTATGAGCCAAACCAAAACACACTGAAGACAGTTACACTGACGTTACAGACATACTCATGCCCTCTTGATACTACTGAATTGTGAATCTGTAGGCAAACCCCCAACTTTCACATAGCAGAACTTCCAGGATTTTTCTGTTTGGGAACAAAAAGCGGGTAAAGGATAAAGGTGTGTCTCAAATGTGAGTGCTCCTAAGGGGTACAGCTTTAGACTGCATGTCCCACATAATGTTGGCTTGGTGCTAAAAAACACAGAACACAGTACAGATATAAACCTGCATGTCCTGACTAATCTAGTGGTTTAAGGGTACTTAAACAGTGTGTTCTCTCTGCCAAACAGCACCACAGGGGTTCTGTGAAAAAGTCAAACTTGCCTATTGGGTTCTACCATTTATAATAAATTATATCTAAATATTTACTGCATACTGATACTTACCAATGTTGGTGCTCATGGACTTTAAACATAAATTTTTGAAACTGTTATGTACATGCATTTTAATATTTCAAGGGGGTTTAATTCCTCTCCTGCACCTGAGGTACTCAGGCACAGCGAGGCTTTAATCCTGCCATTTTAGATTGCATAAAGTTCCACGAAGTCATTATGGCATTGAAAGGATGACACTGCAGCACTGCAGGCTGGTTCAGATAAGCAGCACCCCACAGCACACTCTGGGCCATGGTTTGAACAGTGATACAGCAGGGCACACGTACACCAGGGTCCTGACATGTGGCTCTTTACAGACACTTTGTGATTGCAGGGAACAGGCTCCTTCAGGAAGGGCTGCTCACATGGGCTGCCAGCCCCCATGCACATGACCCTGGGTTTGCTGGAGATGGTATTTGCAAAGGAGCACTGCCAGCACTCACCAAGCAGCTCTACAAACTAACTGCTCTGTGTCAGCGCTACCGGAGTGTGTGCAGCAGCCTCAGAGGGCTGTGTTTTCATGAGCAATTACTAATCTGGTTCCATGAAAAGATGCAACATCAGTATGGTGAGCCAGAAGATACGAAAAACTGGTTTATCTATGAAAGATCAGTAATGATAACATGGATTAAGAGATTCAGAATTATATAATGATATCAAATACTTTTTGCATCTACCAAGGTTTACTCTTCAAGGGACAGGGCTAAAAAAACCCACATCACAAGCTGTAATTTCAGGAAGCATAGGAAGTAAGCTTTTTGCTCTCTGATAAATATTACCAGATTACTCAAATTAGCAAAGTGAGAAGTATAAGTTCTTCAGTCTTACAATTCCTTTGGTTTTAATAGAAAGACATCAGTACCAATTGCCTGTAAACCAACATGACTATTTTCCCTTGCTAGCTTGCATGTGCAGAAACATCACAGCTTCCTCATGACTGACAATCATCTAAGATCCAAAGTCACGGTAGTTTTTTTTTTCACAAATTCTAATTGCAACTGTTTTATCAGGTGGTTTATAACACCAATTTAAAAAAAAAAAAAGGTAACACTAGAAAACTCCACCTCATCACTGAAACAGAGAAACTATTGCCAGTTATTTAAAACATTACAGATACTCCAGACATGTATGGAGACCCTCAGCAGAGCCAGGAAGCGTCATTCACAAACAAAAACAATATGACATCATCATACACGTAATTGCTTGCCAGTGACAGGGTCAGCTTTGTTTGTACAACTGCTGAGTATCACACTGTTTGCATGTACTGATAAGCCACTCCAGGACCCACAATCACTCAATGACAACTGACAGAGTTATCTCAAAAGCAAAGTTATTACTATACCGTTTTAATTCATTATTTTTGAAAGATGCTGTATCTTATAATTATATCTATTTCTTAAAAAGAACTGTTGTAAATTCATTTGCTGGTCTGCAGGCAATACAGGCCACTCTGCTTTTGAGAGCATTGTTCTTCACAAGTGTTGACTGTGGTCAAGTGACCTTTTGAGGAATTAAAAGTGACCTATTTCAATTCACAGGCCTTTTGGTCAGAAAAACACAGTTTTGGGTATTAATTCGAGATTTTCTTCTGACATGTTTCACCAGAGATAGCCTGTCCTAATTTTAGTCAGGGTATTAACTGAACCTTCCTCAGATCTTCATATTAACAGTACTAACCAAAGAGCAAAGATTTCCTCTTCTTTTCCTTGAAAACCAATGAACTCACAGTTCTTACTAAAACCAAAATTAAGGAGAAACTTTCAGAGTAACACTTATTAAAACTCTCTAGCTTCTGTACGGTTCTGGAAAAACCACTAATGCAGTTGCAGGCCTGTGACACAGCACAGCTGGTTTAGTCTACTGCTGCCTTGTTTGCAGTGATTTTTCTATTCAGATTTCCCCACCTGACAAAAAGCAAGTCAGAAGAATTTGAGGCAAAAGTTTCCTATGACAGTAAGAGATACAAGGACATACATCTACCCACACGCAGGGTCTTATGCTTTTATCAGACCTTCGATTTCAACTGAGTGTTGTCTCTAATTGGGATAGACAAAGCACAAGCACTTTGTTGAAGAGTTTGTCTTTCAATGTTGCATGCAAACTTTTAACCATGTGCAGGGTGTTCACACCTGACCTGAAGCTAACCAGGCAATGCAAGGTTTGCTCAGTTCAGTGCCTTCAGCAAGAATGAGAACAAGGTCAGCTGTAACTCATGGGGAATGCAAACAGCCAAGAAGGTTTCCAACGACCATCCTTTACCACAACACTTTAAAATAAAATAGGAATTTAACAATCAGTCTGAAATAGCTGAGCAAAACAGTTTGAAAAACAGTTAGTGAGCAGAACAAATGAAATACTATCTATTTAAACTGTTATTAGCCACTAACAGCACAGATTGCAAATACGAAGATATAAAGCTCTGAAATTCCCTTTCTGGTCTTTAAAGTGTGTAGACAGTATGACACAGAGAAAAAACCCACTCAATACATGTGTGTGTGTCCCCAAGTTTAACCTTCAGAAAGTGAATCACCTAAAGACAACAGACAGTGGCAGAACATTCCAACACAGCTTTGAGCCCATTTATTGCATTTATTTTTAATTTGCTTTAGGGAACGATATTAATCTATTAATTTCTTGTGATAGTAAATCACTCAGATACCAAGTCATTCATTGGCTTCAACACTGTACCTCCTGAAGACAGTCTTTAATTTACCTTCAGCTTTCCCTGCTGGGGCAACCACTCTGCCTTAAGTACGAGCTAATGCTGAAAAAGCACCACGTAATCAGTATTTATCGTAAGCCAAAGGAGATGAAATCAAAATTAATTAGATGCTCAAAAAGAACAACCATCACTATCCAAGGAAACCCAAAACATTGTGAAAGGTAGTTTTAAAAAGAAAAAGCAGTTTTTAGAGCTCAAGCAAATTAATAGAAAAGAAGTTAATAAAATTCTTTTAAAAGTCTACCCCTGTTTACTTGTATCCATTAAGTCCATGGAAAATAATGACGATAAATATTTTAGCATGCTCCATTCCATTTCCTTCTTCTCTATGCTTTCTAATTCAATACTAATTCTTTCTATTACATTTTGTCTTAGAAAACTAACAAAATCACAAGTTTCCTTGGTGGGGGAGAGAGGGGAAGGAAGACAGGGTTGTTGAAGAATTGTAAGCAAGTATGCCAGGAAACAAAAAGCAAATGCTGCAGATACACAACAGATATCCAAGAAAAGTGCAACTGCTGGACTACTGCTGCTGGAGAAAAGAGAGTTAATGTGGCACTTCGAGGGCTAAAGCCTGAGTGTGTGGCTTACAAGATCACAGCTTTTCAAATTGCTACTCATATTCAATTTCATCTTTTCATGCACAAACCAAAATGCGTAGCACTTAATGTTAAAAGTAAATATGCAGGCATATTCTTGATATAAAAGAAATCCAAATTTTCTCTCCTTGGGTCCAGTTTGGGATGAGATTTGAGCTAGCAGGTTGGTATAGTCTGGGCAACTATAATATATGCTCAATAAGATCTTCAGACCTTCTGAAAATTTTATTTTAACTCTGGAAGCCTGATTTTAAGGACTGAAAGTATTGCTTTCTGTAATTTAGTTCAAGAGAACAATATGGCAGGGGTCACCTTTTTGGAGGGTGTTCCATTTGAAGGCAGACAATAAGGCACAGAAAAGCTGTTCTAAATCTTAATTGCTAAGAACCTAGAGCAACTGGCAGCTGGATCAGAAGTGCTGACCAACTATTCTCATTTGTACTTTTCTGTTGTCTCCTGTTTCTGACAATCTGTAGGGAACTGCAGGCATTCAGAGCTCAGAATGCACATTTTGAAGTAATTACAGAGACAAGTTTAAGAGCAAGAAAAAGTAAAACTTCCTTTTCTGAGGTGGTAAATGCTGGGAACAAGCACAACAGATGGCAAAATCATCAAATTATGGGTGCCCTTTAAAGCCTGTTGCTTATGGTCCATAGTCCTCAGGCTTTATGGCTTTACTGTTTCTACAGGACATTGATGTGCAAATAAAGATCAAGAGATCCCTCTCATTTTAAAAATTAGATTGGATTCAGACTGAAAGAATTAGTATCAAAACCTACCCAACATGGGTTTTTTACATGCTGCAGTCACCACCTGTCCTGCTTTCAGGGGCTGTTCCAGAGAAGAGCAACCACTAGAAGACTAGAACACCGGTTTGTTACAAAGTTGATGCAGCAGCAATTTCAACCCAGCATCCACATCTAGAGTTTAGAAAACTCTGCTTTCGTCTGGCCTGCCTCCTCTTTTGAGATACTACAGTAATCGGTTACAAAAAGAGAAAGAAAACTTCACAGAAGTCTTATTGAGCATAATACCACGGAGCTGACTCTGAGTATGACTTTTCTGTGAAATGAATTAAGTCACACCTGTTCCAAGAGCTAGCAAGTTCACTGTACTTGAATTGCTATCACTGCAACAGTAGGGTTAATACCTGGCATGACAGCTGATCTGTCTTTGAAAGTCCATGATTATTCTCTCAGAACCAATCAAGAGAAGTGTTTTTGTTAGAATTACAGAGTTTTAGCATGTTTTCCTATTTGTCAGTTATCTTCTCAAACACAGGTGTACCAAACTGCACCATTTATGGTTTGATTTGTTTCTTTTCTATATATCCTCTTTGCATTAATGCAAAGAGCTATAACTCGGGAATTTTGGTCATGAAGCTCAGCTCTGTAAAAAAAAAAGAATCAACATTCAGTAAGGAAGATTTTTCAGGCCCCAGAACCAGTACATAACAACTGTAAACCTTTGAGTCAGTTTTGAACAAGGGACCTTCAATAATGCTCCTCCAACCCCCCATAACAGCAATGTTGCCACAGCTTTTATCACAAACTGTATTGTCAGCATTTGCCTGTTCAACCACAGACTTGTCTTACACCTGTGTTAATGCAGAAACCTTTCCTCACCTTTAACGTGGCAGCCAAGCTGGCCATGTGCTCATTCAGAGTGCTCTCCGACTCCTTGTAAGTCAAGCAGGTGAACTGATATTCCTCTGGATCAAAGGCATCTGCTCCCTGCTGCTCCACGTCGTTAGCTACCCCATCATAATAATCCTCAATATCCCCAGGATCCTCATCCTCTTCCTCCTCCTCGCAATTAGGGTCATAATCCTCTTCATTGCTGTCAGAGCCCTGGCTGTTCATGTCCACGGACATCTTAATGCCCTGCCAAACTGCAGACCAGGAAAGCAAGCGCAGCTTCTTTTTTTTCCTCCAAACTTTATCGTTCTTTTGAATTCATCTGAGCTCTGTCTCCTATGGGAGGAAAAACAATTTTTTCTGTGCCTAAGAAATTGTAAGAGGCTCCATCTCAACATCAAACAGGTGATCAAACAGCCAGGAACAGACCAACCCAACGGCCCAGTAAAGAGGATTCTGCTGTGCATGTCCCTGGTTTGGATCCATTGTGACTCTTGCACTTCCAAAGCCAAGGCTGCTCTTACAGAACAGGTCCAAAACCTCGGAGGTTGGGTTATTACACTGCATCCTAGTCCCCAGTGCAAGCCCTGAGACTTCTGACATTTGGAAATTGGCTGCATAACTTTCACTACAGATCTTCTCAGAGATAAAACAGAATTTATGACAAAGTTTTTTATCAACAGCCTGAAGTGCTGACGAACAGCATCGTATCCACTTAATTAACAGGAAAAACACAAACCTCTTAACTATGACCATAGTAGCTAGAAAGGCAAACTGTGATATCCTGTACAACCTGTGATATTCTGTACAAATCCATCAAACTGTGATATCCTGTACAACCTGTGATATTCTGTACAAATCCATATTGCTTCAGAACCACAGACATTAAGAGGGACTTAGGAAAATAAGACCAGCAAACAGATCTCTCACATACACACAATTTAACAGCCTTCAATACCATCTCAAGAAAAAGAAATTGTGAAACTAGTTCATCCCTTTAAACTGGTTCTATTGGATGGGATGTGGCTTGGACTTTATATCTGAAGGGGGAAATAAAATTAATTCTCTCATTATATTGCTTTCTCAATATACGCTTATTACCTTCTGAATGTATAAATGCTTAGGTGTTGACAGCTGCTATTGAAAAAGAATCAGAACAGCTAACTTTTCTTTGTTTTTAAGATTCTCATTTGTTTTAGAAAATTCACATATCTGATAGTTATCTGAACTACAAACCTTCTGCTTGTGTAACTGAACCATATGAATTTGAGCTCTGAAAGATTCAGCACTAAAGCACAAATCAACCTTGAATTATGGTCATCTCATATTTAGTAGTAAATTTAACCAAATTTAACCAAATTATTTAGAGAGAATAAAATAAATACAGAAGAATTAAAACAATGCTGTAACAAAACTTTACATATAAAAACACATATTAAAATCAAAGCTCGATTTTCCACAAGTAGCATGTATTTGGTTCCTTAAATACATCCCCATTTTGCATTACTATGTTGCCAGCTCTGCTCCTCAAATATATTCCCTCAGTATTGCAATTTGTAGCTGCTGGGGAAACCATAATCAAGCTTTGAGAATCCTGACTTTAGAGTACAGGAAATCTCAACCACAAATTTTCATTCTTTTTCCTCAACTCATTTGTTTTCCATTTCCAGTCACCTGACCAGGCAGCAGAGAATAACCAGGAAGAGATGTGATGTACAATTAATTTGAGGGACTTCAGTGAGTTCAGGAGATACAAACCTCCAGAGAGGTTGAAGACTAGTACCTAATTACACTACTCCCTGAATTCTGGTCTTCATTCCTTTCATTTGCCTCTTGATTCCTTAGCTATCCACAGCATACGTAGCACACAAATAATTTATAGCACTGCTTTCCACAGGACTTCAGAGGAACAGACACTCAGTCTCTCCATACTGGAAAGAGACAGATGTGCAATCTGATTTGGCAGACACAAGGCAAACCCTCGTCCCTCCCTCTACCCCGCTTAGAGTCTGGGCTTAATCTGCATTGACACTGAGCTCCTGCATAAAAGAAGCAATGGATCTTTACCTGCTAAAACTTATGTTAAAAGAATGACTTATTTGAGCCTCTACTCCCACTGTGGACTATCGAGAGCCCAGTGTGCAGCAGGTTTGTTCAGCCACCACAAAGCCTGAGCAAGTTTCACAGGCCAGGGAACTTCTCAAATTCACTCAGATCATTCCACACTCTAGAGAGAGAAAAAAATAATGAAAAGACTGGGTCCTCTGCTATTCCAACACATGACAAGTCACATCCAAGGAGTGAGATGTTTGTAGATATCCAAGTAGAATAATGGGCCTGCCCAGTACCTCCCAGTTACACACCAGTCACTGGGGAGGGGGTCAGAGGAGTGCAGAGATGTCTCTCTGCGCCACCAGCACAGTTTTGTGAGCAAACAGAGGAACTGTTTGCAGAGGTAAATGGACATAGTGATTTATCAAGGAGAAAACAGTCTGCAGGACTAGGTGACTTCTGTGACTCCTGTCCCAACATTCTAGGAAAGAGCTCACTTCCAGCATAACTGGACACCACACTGACACAAGTGAGGGAGAGGAAGGATAAGGTATATGCTCTGTGGACAAAGCAAAGGAGGGTACTCGGAAAACCAGGAACAAAACTCACCCCACCTATGCTCAGCCCAATGCCCAAATCAAACTCTCTGAATACAAAGACAAGGCAGAGCTACTACTTGATAGCACTAATTTTTAAGACAATAGAGATGTTAAACTCAAAAGATAAGGTCAAAAAAGCAAGGATTATTTAGATTAAATAATTACCATAACTCCCAAGACCAAATTATAAATTTTAAACGATACTTAGATCACTTTCCTACCAAAGGGAGGATGAGTCCTTCTTTATCATCTTTATCCAAGAAACTCCTGTATCTTTACTAACACTGATACAATTTAGTTTCCTCTCTTGCTCCAGTCTCCTGCAGGAACTCCTAAACATACCCACCCCTACCCTCTGCTGTCTCCTCCAACAGTGATGCCCTTTCCATGACTCCTGCTTTGCAACACAATACTTAACAAGGTCTTTTGAAACAAAATGCCTTCAAAATGCCTTCCATCATGCCACCACATGAGATCCCACTTCATTCCTTATCCCACTACAACACTCTTTTCCTATTTCTTGCCTTCTGTGCCTACCCTTGTGGGACTCCTCTAATGACTCTTTTGGCAGAGACTCCTCCAATTGGAGAATGCTCCTCTTTTTCTGCTGATATTTCATAACCATTCCATACGGTTTTTTCTTCTTTCACCTCTTTATTTATCTGAAACAGAGAAAGTGCAACTCAAGTCTGCCTCCTGAACTCCTTATCCATGTAACCTTTAGACAGGCTAACACTCTCCCTCTTCCCTGAAACCATCCACAGCCTCAGCTCCACACTGGCTATCAATGCTAATTGCATCTTCATCTATGTCACCCAAACCCATAATCTGTGGATCATCCCCAACTGCCTCCTCACATATGCAGTGTACATCTCGCCATTCCTCCTCCACTGTTTTTTAGGTAAGGCATTTTTCATCCAAGACCGAGAAACCAGAAGATGCCCTATCCTTTTCACCACAGATGACTCTGCAGGGACCTCCTTGCAGCCATATCACACTCCCCCCGTGAACTGCCTGTTTTCCTTCCTCTTGCCAGCCTTGGTTCACACTATCACGGCTGCCTTGTCCTTCCCAACTCATCTGATTCGTTTCATTCCTGCCCTTTCTAACCTATCGTCGCTTTTAACGAGTTGTTTCAGGGATACCTACGTATTCCACGGCATCTCCGGGCTCGGGCACAGCGGGACCCAGCGCATTTAAATTACCTCGGGTCCATTCTTTTGGAACGCGTGCGAGACCAGCCCCCGCGCTTGTCCCGCACAGCCAGAGCGCCACAGACTTGTGGGAAGGCAGAGCGGGAACACCACGGGAGAGAAGCCGTGCGGGGAAAGCCCGAACGGCGGCGGGGCGAGGAGGGGCCCCCGCACGGCCGCCTGGAGCTCGAGAGCTCCCGGGCTGCGGCTTCTGCCGGGGCGGAGCGCCGAACGCAGCACTGGGCACGGATAAGCAGCCTCACATCCCTCCCGCCGGGCTCGCCCCAGCCCCAGCACGGCCCCGCCAGGAACCCCGGCACGGCCCGGCACTTACCGGGCGGGCGGCGAGAGCGGCGCCCCGGGCTCCTCCTGCGCGCCGGAACCGCCGGGCCCGCTGCGTCACCTCCGCCGGGCGGGGCGGGGCCGGGCCGGGCCACAGCGCTGGGGCGGGGGGGAACGGCTGAACCACTGAGGATGTGCGGGGGGACGCGGCCCCGCGCCCTCGGGAGCGGCCCCCGGGCCGGGCTCGGCCGCTGACAGCACCCGGTGGCGGTGACAGCGCCCAGAGCGGCCCCTCGCACCGCCGCGGTCCCGGCCCGCCCCACGCCCGCCTCCCGGCGTGCCCCGCACTGGGCTAAAGGTCGCGGTGCGGAGGGGGCGGCATTGGCTCGGCAGGGACGCAGCGCCCCGATCCCGATCCCGCTCCCGGTCCCAGTCCCAGTCCCGCTCCTCACCCTCTGCCGCCGCCGCCGCCATGGCGAAGCAGCCGCAGCCCATCAGCCCCTTTAAGAACTTCTTCGCTGGTGGTTTCGGGGGCGTCTGCCTGGTGTTCGTGGGGCACCCGCTGGACACCATCAAGGTGAGACGGCGCGGGGCGGCCGGGGACGAGGGGGGCAGCCGGTGCACTGTGCGGCCTGGGGCAGCGGGGGGTGGACTACAGTTCCCGGCAGGAACTGCGCGGGAGCGGCACCGGTCCCGGTGGGCGCTATGGCAGAACTACAGCTCCCGGCAGGCACTGCACGGGACGCGGAGCTTCCGGTATGCGCCGCGGGGAGGCTGGGCTGGGTGTCTGTAGTGCTGCCGGGCGCCCCCTGGCGGCGCGGCGGCCGGGCGTCTCGCAATCCCGGTTTACAGTGAAAAATGGGGAAAAAAGCGTCGGTGTCCCGGTGCTGGAAGGAGCTTGGGAGCTGGGATGCTCCCGCCAACCCCGTGTTGCGGCGGGGCCCCGTGCCTCTGCGCCAGGGGGAGGCCAGGAGTGACCCTGTGGAAGCAGAACTCAGCGTCCAGAGGGAGCTGGGGTCGTCATCCGGACGTCATCCCAGCAGTTGATTAGTTAAATACATTAACTACTCATTACATTAAAATTCAACCTCTTCTCTTTTGCAAAGGGCTAAAATGATGTCAATACTTCTATCAATATCTTCGGGTCTAGTCACAAAACATGCACCATAATAGCCAGAGGGGTTCTGTCAATCAAAGTTTAGATTGTAATATTTAATAAAATAAAGTTTTCCTCTCCCTCTTACTAGGTCAGACTGCAAACCCAGCCTAAGCCACAGCCTGGCCAGGCCCCACTCTATTCTGGGACATTTGACTGCTTCAGAAAGACTCTTCTTAGAGAGGTACTGTGACACTTGCCAGATGTATCAGTTGTTTCTGTACATCGCAGAAATGGAATCGTGTGCCCCCAGAGACCATACAATTCCTGGGTTATCAGTTAAATTGATTCTCATTAACATTTTTAAGCAGATTACAAAGCTTGGGGAATACTTAGCATGCACGTTCTCCAGGTACATGTCTCTGTTTTGCTAAGAAATGTTTTTGGTTCAAAATAGCATGATGTTAATGTCTGAAGTTATAGACTGGAGTGAATGTTGGCAGTTGTTTTTTGGCCTTGTTGTAGTTGGTGAAATCTTGCTGGTATTTGGAGTCACCTCTGGAAATCCTAAAATGGGTAATGACTTTTGTTGATACAAGTACTTTCTTCTATAAGGTGTTACGCCAGCTACGAGAAGGCAGAGGATCATTAATTTATAGACTTTTTTTCTCTTTTTCTTTTTATGAGAGCAGAGTGTAAATTATAGTAGTTTTTCAACCTTCTCTAGAAGGGGGACAGTGTTTTTTATTCCTGAATCACCATTAGCATGTTGTTGAGCTAGTCTGTTTTGTTTTTAGAAAGGCACACAGCCTTGATTTAAAGTCTTTAAGTGACAGACACTCCAGTTTTCTGCTTTTTAAGTTTTCTCAGCAGCTCTTTACCATTTGGTAACAATGGCTGTAAAGCACAACTGTTCTTCCGCTTGCTTGAAGTCTCTTTTCTAACTGCTGGATCTCGTTAGGTAACTCCCTGTTAAATGAAAGATCTGCCTCAAATCTGAAATCCACTTCCATTGTGGTATTAACAGGTTGTTATATAACCAAAGCAAATCCTGTTTCCCTGGTCTCTCCCACAAAGGACTGGAATGCTGTGCCAGCTCTGAATCCCTGGCAGTTTTTAACACCCCTGCTGCAGCACGGACGTCAGAGCTGAGCCATAATAATAGCCTTGTGATGGGAAGTTCAAAAGCAGTGCTGCTTCTCTACACCTACTCAATACTCATCCGTTTCTCTAAGGAAAACTATTAAACCTCTGCCAAGAGAGGTTTTTTGCTTCCCATTGCTCATGGGGAGGTTGAGCAGCAGTGGCTGATCTCTCAACCAGGTGCAATTTCATGGCAGAGCCAGTTGTGCCGGTAAGACTTCAGTGTACTGGGATGCACTGGTTTATTGGAGCAGGGGGAAGAAAGGGGTGCACAGACCAGAAAATATTTAATTTATGTGTCTAGCCTTTATCTAGAAGATAACTATCCTTTTTATTGAAAAAAAGTTCAATTTAAAGGCAAGAGAAATTAAATAAATACAGCTGCTGGGGTCCGCATTAGAATTTTTTCATATGTGCAGTCCATAAAGGGAAACATCAGGAATGTGATGTTGTGTGGGAAAAAAGTTTTGACTTAGGGTAGGAAACAAAAAATAATTTGCTCTTGAACCTGTTCCAAAGTGAATTCATGTGGGGAGTGAAGGAATTCAGGTTGCTCTCCCTGGCTGTTCCTTTAGTCAAAGATTGAATTCATTTCAGCGTTCTCAAGTTCAGTGTCAGGATTTTACAGTACTGCATTTGACAAGTTACCAGTAAAACACAGGTGCATTTCTGTGCGTAGCTGAGAGTGTTCTCTCTTGACATAATCTATTAAGGCTCTTATTTGGGTGGATTTTAACTTCACTTCCTCGTACTTGAGATGTACATGCAGGTGATGAGTATTGTTATTGAAGGGCATTCGTGGTGCCAGTGTTTCCCAGGAAGGATAACTTTGCTCTGCAGCAGTCCCTGAGCTTCAGCTAAACACGTATAACTGCAAATGAACAAAAAACCCCTTTAGTCCTCTGATCAATTTGACTGTTAGATGGATCCTATCCTGGATTGTCACCTGTCTCTTCTCAACAAGTTGAAATATGTGCAAAGTTTATGCCAAACCAAGTAATTTCTGTGATAATGTTTCTTGCAGGGAGTCCGAGGCTTATATAGAGGAATGGCAGCTCCTATCATTGGAGTGACACCCATGTATGCTGTGTGCTTCTTTGGATTTGGTTTGGGAAAAAGACTCCAGCAGAGAAAACCTGATGATGTTTTGACGTGAGTTCCTGGTTAATCAGATGGTTGGGAAAGGCGTCCTGAGGCTGTTCCTGTATTGTCACACGTTGAGTTGTGGCGCAAATTTGTGTCTTCTCCTAGGTTATAAATACAGTTCTAAAAAATAAACCACTCATGTTTAATGCTTCTGGAAGCGTGGGGCTGATAGCACAGGCTAAAAACAGACATTGTGTGGGCAGGTGCGATGCAATTCCCTTTCTACGCAAGAAGGAGCCATTAAGGAACAATTCCGGTTTAGATGAGTACGGTGAGAGTTATATAATGATTGCCTGCCAACAGTCTTGCTATTAACAGAAACTATGGGAGCAATAAATTCATGGTCAAGCAGTCTTGACAACATTCACAGCCCTGATTCTCTTTCTCCTGTTAGTTATGAGTCTTCCTGTGTCCCTTCATTAGGATATGAAAACAGCCATAAAAATGTTTTATTATTATTTATGAAAAGAGGTGTTTATGAGCAGCCCTCCTCTCAGGCATGTCTGACCTTCAGGAACAGCAATAGGAAGCTGAGAAAACTTGGTGTGGCTTTCTACAAGCCAACCTGTGTATGAAGAAAGCCCCCCACCCTTAAAGTACTCCTGTAATGGGTTTGCTGAGGTGTGATTTACAGCTCTACAGGGACTGGGCTGTAGCTTAGCAACATTTTATCCCATTATTTGTCTGCTAGGTAGGAGCTCTGTCAGAAAGCAGGAGCCCATTGTGTGGAGCCAGCTGTGGTGGGGTGTTTTGATTTCTGTTGCAGCCTTGCCTACACAGGGCTCATGTGAGCACAGCTGGCCCTGCAATGTGAGCCACTGCAAACGCAGCTCCCAGAGGGAAGCAGTGCTGAGGTGCTGGGGAGCTGCTCATGTACCCTCTGTTATACCATGGCAGTGTCCCCATGCAGGCAAGACTGAAGGGAAAGACCAGGGGAACAGTAGGGACTGAACAACAAATGCACCATGAACTTATTCCCAGCAGCCTGATCGCCTCAATGCCTTGTGTTTCATACATGTGGTACCAACAGGAAGTCTTAAGGAGCAAGCTGGAAAAGGACAGTGTAGTTTTTTGAGCCTTTATGTAGAATTCCTCTCAAGCAGAGCAGTGGAAAAGAACAAACAGTGTGTGTACTGTCACTGTGCCCAGCTGTGCTGTTCTGTGGGTGCAGACCTGACACAGTGAAGGTACAGTGTGCTTGGGACATGAGACCCAAAAATAAAGGTCAGACTCCTAGTGCTTTGGTTATGCGTCTAGAGGCAGGCAGGATGGTTGTGGTTCCCCATGCCCATTGTGAAGGGAAGTTGTGGAAGGAAAAAGATGGAGAGAAACCTGAGGAGCCTATCCTGCCTTTTCTGGGGCTGAATAATCCCAAGGTGAGCTAAAAACCTCAAAGCTTAGTTTAAGCAGGAGGTGCATGTGGAGTGGTGAGAGAGGTCTGAGTGGTGTGGAAGATATCATGGGAATTTTAGTAGAGAGAGGTGTAAGAATTGGAATAGAATGCCATCTCTTGAGCAAGTGGAGAGAAGCAGGAGGTGTGGAATTGGATTAAATGGAGATGTTAGGTCATCTTACTAGGGAAGGTAGCAGGAGGCTGTTGTGTGATGGAGAAATTCAGCTTGTTTAAGGGATTTTTGTCATGGATACTTTGCCACGTGAAAGCAGGTGCAGAATGTGTGGGATAATGGCAGGTTGGTAGGACAGACTCGACTATGGCAGAGACTGAAGGAGTGAGGGAGTGAGAGGTTATGGAAAGGAGGCTTCTGGCTGCACAAGCAGGAATATGTGTGGAATCTGGGGTCACTGAGAGAGTATGGGAGACTGGAGGAGGAAGAGACTGTTGGGAATGAAAATGAAGGGGGAGTGCTATAGCAAAAAATACAAGTAGAAGGAATATTAGCAAATAGAATGGATATGAAGAGCTGAATTGTGGTTGCTGTAGGAACCAGTGTTTTGAGTCCTAGAGATCTTAAATGTTTAGCTCTAATTGTGCATTGACAAGGCACTTCTGCACTGATAAAAAGCAGTGGATGCATTTCAAGTTCCACTGTTGTGTTCATGTGGAACAGCATAATCTGGTGATGCAGGAGTCTTTCTGCCCTTTGTTTCCTGTGTGCTGTGTTGTGTTAGGGTCTTTTCTGTTTCCTTGGGGCAGATATCCTCAGCTGTTTGCTGCTGGCATGTTGTCAGGAGTGTTCACAACAGTAATCATGGCTCCAGGAGAGAGAATCAAGTGCCTTTTGCAGGTAAGGCATTGGATGGTGGTGATGGGAATTTAATTTTAGGGGTCTTGTCTTCCCATAGCAGGAATTTCTTTGGTTAGTGCATTTACTCTGTTCTGTTTTTTGACAGGACTGAGACAACTGTCATTTAATGCAGCTGTGTCACGAAGAAGCATTAAACAAACTCACCATGGCAGTATAAGTACACACAGCATTAATTGCTCTATTCATTTTACAGAGCACAAGCCTTATGCTATGGGGCATCATATGAGGCATCCGTGGATGCCTCAGTCCAGTTCAAAGTATGGAAAAGTCAGTTTTTTCTGAATGAAACTTTTCCTAAAAAAAAAAAAAGTGTAAACTTGCAAGATCATGAGACTCCTTCTGGTGTAAAGAAGTTCTGTTACTTTGACAGTTCCCCATGCAGAGCTAAGGAATTCATTTCAAAACAGTGTTCTGACATTTGGGTGGCTGCTAGCTCTGTACCTCCTGCGGGGGTTTTAAAGTATTGTTGGAAAATGTAAACCTGAACAAATGAAATGACATCTTTAGCAGGTGTGGGAAGCTCTGCTTGTTTCAGACTGTGTTGAACTCTGTTAATATGGTGATGGGTGGTCACATGTTAGTTCTGACAGACAGGATATTATCATGGGAGCTTTTATACACATACAAATGGTTTGAATTTCACTGAACTATTTGAAGACTACTTTTTGTCAGTGTGGAATTATCTAACTCACTCAAGTTGTTTCAAACTTACACTGTGGAAAACTAAAGGAGAATTTCTCCTCTGCGTGGAACAGTAACCACAGCCTCAGCTTCAATGTGAGAGCTGCTTGAGGAAGTGAGGCAGAGGTTCCCTAGGCAGGAGCGTGTGCTCCTTCCTCTCTGGAAACACACGTGTGGCTTTTTAACCCTTGGCTGAATGATTCTACATTGACCAGAAACCTTCACTGGTCAGAAACTCTCACTTTAATCCTGCAGATCCAGGCAGCTACAGGTGAAACCAAGTACAGTGGCTCCCTGGACTGTGCCAAGCAGCTGTACCGCGAGGCTGGGATCCGGGGCGTGTACAAGGGGACGGTGCTGACCCTCATGAGAGGTAAGGGATGGGGCTGTCCCTGTCCCTGCTGCAGGGGGACTGCAGGGTAAGAAGTCTGACACAGTATGGGAGATCTCACTGTTCCTTTAGCCAATTGGAGGGGCTGTGTCACCCATTTTCCTTTTTTTTTTTTTTTTTTTTTTCCGTCTGCAGAGCTACTCCAGTGCCTCAAAGGGCCTGAGAAATAAACATGAGATTCTCAGTGAGTGAGGAAGAGATTAGATGACAAGGATCAGAGGGATATAGGAAGTAATTAAGATCTGAGAAGCCAAGAGGAATGAGAGACTTCAGGAGAGGAGCAGAGAGAACAAAGAGAAGAGAAAAGTACAGAAGTGGGCTTTTTTTTTTTAAATTATTTTCTTCTTTTTTTCTTTTTTTTCTCCTTGAGAGAAGGATTGTGCCTGTCTGTGACTGTTGCTGTATAATATTGGCTGCTTTAAAATATGTGGTGGCAGCAGTTATGCTTTCTACCCTTTTGAGTCTGGGTTATTTTGGACTGGGATGTCATGACCCCTCTCTCAATACAACAACTAAGTAATTGTGCCAGACCCAGAATCGTTTACGTATTTCAGTAATTCCCCTTTGAAAAGCTGAAATTTCTATATTTTGTTACTTCAATTTAGGACTTTGTTCAACCCTCTGCTTCTCACACAAGTGTAGCAGCCTGCAGTGTAACTCTGGCAGTGTCCCTAGATAGGGGATGGTTCTCTGGTTTAGGTATGGGTTAAGAATAGGCTGTGGGAGTAGCTTAAAAGAAAACCACAACAAGACCTATCAACTGCAGAAAAAAAATCCTCAAGTAGAATCATTAGAACTAATACATGAACAAAATTCATGAAGTTCCTGTGCTGCTGTGATGTGCTGTGCAACAATATGGACAGTTTAGAGCTCCCTCATCATTAGTGTCATGTAACCAGGTTGCAGTCTGGTTTGAAAGGCTGCTGACAGAAACGTTATTTTCCCAGTTCTTGCCTTTAGCACCTGCTCTCCATGGGAAAGTTCAGACTCCTATGTCTAGGGCAGCAGCAGATTTTTATTTTGTTTGTAGAAGAGATTCAGAAAAGGAATCTGGATGTACTTAGTGGTGTTGCTGTGTTGGCATGGGGCTGGTGTGCCTCTGGGCTTCCTTTGGTTTCCCACTCCTCACAGCCTTTGTTGTTTACCCACCAGACGTCCCGGCCAGTGGAATGTACTTCATGACGTATGAGTGGCTGAAGAACATTCTGACCCCTGAGGGAAAGAGGTCAGTGAAATCTCACAGTCATCACTTTCTGAACTTCCCAGACACTGCTGATTAATCTCCCCAGTTACAAAGAGATTTAGAGCAGTAGCTAAACAAATTTTTAAAAAATAAAAATGGTTGCTCATCTTGTGAGTTAAGCTGTTTTGGTCTGGGGTTAACTGAAAATTAAAATAATGCTCTGAATTTCTCTCAGCTTCCAGTTTGGATCTTGTTAGCCAAGCAAGGAATACTTAAAGTAGGTCTCTTCACTTTCAACCCTGTATGTGTACAAAATGCTGGGGGCCTTTGTTGAATTTTCTGTGGGGGTTTGGTTGGTTGGTTGGCTTGGGTTTTTTTTCCCCCAGAGCATGTGTGTGCGTGCTGCTGAATAAAAAAAATTGAATCTTTAGGGTAGAGTTGGTCCATCTTGGAAAGGTTGCTCAGATACTGCACTCTGTCTCTGCAGCATTGTGCTGCCTTCTGGCTGCCAGCCAGGCTTTTGGATTGTCACCTTAGTCAAAACAATGAGTTTGACTTTTTTTTCCTTTTTTTGTCTTTTTTTTTTTTACTTTTTCTTCCCACCCCACTCTGATCCTGCCACAGTGTGAGTGACCTCAGTGTGCCTAGGATCCTTTTTGCTGGGGGCCTGGCTGGGATCTTCAACTGGGTAGTTGCCATTCCACCAGATGTGCTGAAATCCCGTTTCCAGACAGGTGAGTTGCATTCCAGTGTGTCACAGCCACACTCAGTGTGGTGCTCCTGGGAATGGGCTGAGCAGTGATGGAAGATGCCTTCTGGGAGGAATCATGTCTTGAGCACTGCTTGAGACAAGTGCATGAAAAACTCAAGGGTGTTCCTAGCATTCTAGTTGGTTTCCTCACAAATTTTTTGGCACATCAGGCTGCACTGCTCTGTTTCTGCCTCTCTGATCCTGATTTGAGGTACCTGATTTGAAACCTAAGCATAGAACTCATAATAGAATTGTGATAGCTGTTTTATTACAAATGTAATTCTTTGAGAGGTTTTGTTATTTCACTTCAGACATAGTTGTATAAATTGTAGCCTGTGCTATCTGCAGTTTATAGTAATAGGGCGTGACTTGCTGAGAGCATTGCTTTTGGACAGGCAGCTCTGCTCTTTAATGTCTGTGGCCTAATTACAGTGAAGATGGCCCCAGGCCTTGTGCTTCAGCAGAGTTTGACAGGTTTTTCGTTGGTTTCTCTGCCAGTCCTGTCAATGAATATTTTTGTTAAGGCTCCCCGTCGTCTCTGTGGACTCAACTCTCCACTGGACAGTGACCATTTTTCATTCTTTTCACAAATCATGATAATCAGTGCAGGAAACTTAATTTCTTTTTCTCTGAGCAATGGCTACGGTGGTTGTTTGTACCATATCAAGGCCAAGAGGGAAACACATCACAGCTTTATTCTTGTTCCACTGAGCCAGTCCCTAGTGCTGCTGTGTGGGTGATGTGGGTCCATGGTGGTTCTGTTTAACTGGGCTGATCTGTGGGTTACCTCTTCGGAGGACTGGCAGAGGCAATATTTCCCAGGGCAGTGTCAGGAGAAGGAAGAAATTGTTTTTTGAGTAGAAGAGGTTTTAAAAAACACCTCGGGAAATCCACGTAACATCAGCATTAGAACATCCTGTGCTTTTCATTTGAAGCCTGTTGCTGTTCTTGGCTGGGACATGTGATAGGATCATTTTCTTATTAACCAGTTTCATCAGTTTTTATATCTGACATTCCTATCACTTAAGTGCAGCTCTTGGGAGAGCTGTGATCAGCAGTGCAAATAACAGCTCAGACTTCCAACCCTGACCAAAGTTGTTCTCCTTTCTTCCCTGCTTGCAATGACTTGATGATGTAAATTCTTTGGTGATGGTGAGCACCTAGCTTCTGTTCACTGAGCCTTTACTGAGCTGTCTTGTTTGTTTGCTATAGCAGTGTGAACCTGTTGAAAATCCTGGGCTGTTACATATGGCACATCCTTCAGCCCTTGTCACTGCCACACATCTGAGCTAATGCCTTGTGCATCCCTTTCAGCTCCTGAAGGAAAATACCCAAATGGCTTTAGAGATGTGCTGAGGGAACTCATCAGAGAGGAAGGAGTTGCATCTCTGTACAAGGGGTTCACAGCTGTGATGATCAGGGCCTTTCCTGCTAACGCGGTGAGTATGTTGTGATTCCAGATGGGTTTTGGGGACATGGCTGCTCACAGTGAGTGTTTGCAGTCCGGAGAGGACATGACTGCCTGTTTACTCTTGTACCATTTCAGTGAGGTTCTTGTCACTGCAGGTACTTTTGACTGTTGGTGTCCAGATTCTAAAACTGTACTTTAATCTAGGAGTAAATCATTATTCAAAACTTTTCATGAAAGCTCTTTGTTGACTTTCTCTGATATTTTTTTTCTACTGGTTGTACATCCAACTGTAGAAGATGGAATGAGTTTGGACTCTCTTCCTCTTCAATAAATAATCCTAACAGAGCCAAAGCTCTGCCTTTGTGTGGAGTGATACAGTAGAATTCTTGCTTCTGGTTGAAGACCTTTTTTGTCCTCTTCCTCCTTCCATATAAACCATGTTAGGTGTTCATAGTGCAGCATTTCAAGCGCCTTGTTTGAAACAGATTTTTAGAATCCTTATTTGTTCTGTGTTCTCTTTTCCAGGCATGTTTTCTTGGTTTTGAAGTTGCTATGAAGTTTCTTAACTGGGTTGCACCTGGTCTATGAGGACTAGGAAGCGAGAGAGGAGAAGGAAGAGAGCGCAAGTCTGCCTCAAAGAAATAAATGAATGATCACTTAATGTTTCAGGAATTATTGTTTGCCTAATACCTTTTTGCCTTCCTCACATTCTTTAGGTGGTGCTATGTGCCAGTCAGGAATGCAAGCTGTATCTGTGACACAGAGTTGGTGAGGAGTTAGGGGTGACAAATCTTCTGAGCCAACCACAGCAGTAACGCTGCTAACAGACAGCTGTCACTGTCACACACCCTACCTTAAGTACTTCCTCATGGAAGAAGGGGACACATCTTAAAATGTAATTCTTTATTTACTGAAGAAACACGTAGCTATTAATGCTGAAAAACTTCCTTAAAATAATTGCCAGCATGTACTTAACTCTCAGGGCATAAGTCAGCAGCTGCACATGGTCGTGTCTGCAAGCAATGTCAGACAATGTTCTCATCTCCTGTCGTTTTTCAGTTGTGGCTGTTTCTGTGTTAACACTGGTTTTAATCTTCTGTGTGTGTACAGCAGCAAACACAGCTCAGCAGGGGAGGCCAGAGCTATGTTTCAGTGGGTTGAGGGGTGTTGCAGGTACCATATCAGGTCTTGCATGCTGATCTTTTCTGTGGAACTAGGACACAAAATGCATTATGTTTAACATTTGAGCTAAGCTTTACTGAGGGAGCCAGTGGGGAAATGTGTTTGATTAACCTGAACTTTTCTCTCAAATCCCTTTCTGTCCCACTGAAGAGAGCCCAAATGTGATTTCAAAAGTACAGCATGGCTCATAGCAATCTGTGATATATTTGATTCATCAAATACTGTGTCCTGGGATTCAATCCCTGACATTGATGTGAGAAAATTTAACAGCACTTCCAAGAACTGAATTTCTCTGACACAAGGGGAACACATGAAGAGGATGCTGGCTGTGCAGTCTTGTTTAACTTTATTCTTTCTTCTGTTCCTTGGTTTTCTCTTACTATTATTAAACATAATCACATTTTCATTTGAAAAATGTCTAATACTGAGAAGCAAAAAGCAACTTTTAATTTCTTTTGGTTGTGATGCAGTGTTATTGGAACTCAATAAAACTAGCTGCTGCTTGGCTAGAATGAGTGCCTCCGTTCATTTACTTTTTGCATGGTCATGCATGCTCGGTTTTACAAAAGTTTTCCAATTCTTAATTCTGAGATTCATTGGGAATTAAGTTGTGCTGTGCTATCTTTGATTGCTAACCCCTTGCCTTTTAGCTTTTCAATTTCTGACATGAGCTGTGGAAAAGAATATTCTGCATTTGGCATATTGTCATACAAGTCCTGTTAGGTGCTGTGTTGTGGATGCAAGTTTTTAACTATAAAGCAACACACTAAATAACACATCTTGGAACAAATAACACATACTTTGTGGAAAGTACTTGGCGTGGTCTGTTGACCTGTACCATGAGGACACAGCCTTCACCTTGGCTTTCCACAGGCATGGGCAGCCCTAAAAACTTCCCACTCTGTGCTGCTCAGAAGTCTCGAATCGCACTTTCCTTCCCAATTCTTTGGGAAGACCAGAAGGGAACCTGCCTTCCCCAGAGTCCACCTCTTGTGTTTTACAGGGCAGGAGGGGTGGCCCCTGGTGTGGGAAAATTCCAGTCACATGGAGTTGCCTCCACATTCTCACTGCTGCCGTACCCACCATGGGCCTTCCCCGTTCCTCAGTGCTCAGGAGTGGCTGCTGTTCCTGCTCAGATGAATGCAATACTGACAGTGTGAACGCTGAGTTAGTACTGGTTTGGAGAAGTGATTACAGGATATGAACCTCTCATATGGTTTTAAACACTGTTCTGGGTTTACTGAGGCTAAATCCCAGCTAGTTTCAAGCAGATCAGGTCTGCTCTGATGGCTCTGTGCTGCCTCACCCCCAAATGCTGCCCTGTGTGGCTTTGGTGGCTGCTCTGGCCTCTTTCTGATTTCCATGCTGGGGCTGTGGTACTTAGAAGCAACTTCCAATTTTAAGAAGTGCTATAAAGCTGAATCTTATTTTCAATTCTGTTTACGTGCTCCAGAAATACACTTCTTGGGAGGGACAGAAGTGCATATTCTTTCATAAAATTCCAGAAAGTGATGCCTAAAGCTGCCTGCTCCAGCTGCCCTGTCAACTGCATCCTGTTGACCTCCTAAGCTCCCAGAAAGCTGGGAAGAGCTGAAGCAGAGGAAGGCTGAGATTCCCAAGGCTTGGTCATGAGCTGTGCACTACGGTTAGTGCTCCCTCCCATCCCAGTCCTAGCAATCCTAAGTGCTGCAGATTGTGAAAAACATAAAATTCTTGAAGACCAAATCAGGGACTAGTAGTGCCCCAGACGGAGCTGCTGGGTTTAAAAGCACGGCTCCTGCACTTGAGCAGCAAGGAGCCCACTCTCAGTCTGTGTACTGGCCTCTGGCTTGGTGCTCAGCACCTAACCCTAGCTCTGCTGTCACCAGCTGAGCCTCACCAGTCTTAAGCAGTACTTTCTCTGGAAGACTGAAATATTCCCTTCACTCTCTACTACTTCAGTTGTTACTAGTAACTGTAGACTCTTTTCCTTCTGCCAACTATCCCTTTTAATACTTTTTTCTTAAACATTTCAGATCCTGACTTATTCTAATTATATTCTATATTCTCCCCACTCCAAGGTTTTTGCAGAGCTTTGTATTTTGCATGATAACATTCTGTTGTTTACCATGGTTGATTTCATTTGGTGTTTTTAAGCTAAGTAAAATATGGCAGAAGACAATCATGAATGAGGGGCTGCTTTCCAACAGCAGTGGCAGGAGAAGAAGAGCTTTGCAAAGGCTCATCAGACACATCTGGTTGCTTATTCAAAAACTGAAACCCAGGCACCCTGGAAATACTTTAAAAGCTGCTCATGCTTCTAAAGATTCTGCCATACAAAATTTGCCAATTCCTTGCCTCTAATGTGTGCAGCCTCAGAAAGAGAGGATTTTAACACAGGCATAATTTCCTATACCCTGAGGACTCTTTTGCTTTCAGAGGCCCAGATTTGCATTCAAATGTTATTTTCTAATTGCCCAGGTTCTTGTGGGTATTCAGGCAGTGTATCTGCAGTTTAAGGGCACACAGTAGCAGCTGGTACACTGGTGCCAGCAAGTGATACCAATGATATTTTTCTTCATGCTCCTTGTACTGATAACATCTGGGTTTGCTATATCAAAATCAGCATAGAATGCCCCAAGCTGCTTGTGCTGTATATCCTCCTGGCCCTTCTGCTTTGATGCAAGTGATTTTTCCAGTGGTGATTTGAGGTGTCTGGAAGTATTCCAGAAGTAATCCCTGACAGATAAATCTTCTGTGCTTGCATTTCTCTGCCCATTGTGTGCAAGTGGCTTTTGTGCACAGTCAGCATTGCTATAGTGACAGAAAGGTCCTTGGAACACCCCTGACAAGTCAGTCTTGATCAAATTTGCCTGATTAAAGGAAGGTGCCTGTGGGAGTGACATACGGTACAGACTCCACAGTTTGGAAAAGGACATTGCAAGGTAGATCTTACAAATGGTGAGCAATGTCAAGATGGTGCATTTACTCATATTTCTCACGGGACAAGACATACAGTGAGGAAATCAAGCAATATTTAAACAGAATGCAAAAAAAAAAAAAAAAAAAAAAAAAAAAAAAAAAATCACAGTTCATCAAGATCTACCGAAAACTGATAGGGCTGCAAAGCCTTGGCACAGGATGTCCCTGAACTGCTGGTTGATGGGGTTTGGAGGGTGTGCTAGGGAAGGCACAATGAGTGTTTTATTTCTTGTATTATTTCTGTAAGCATCTGCTGCTGGACACTGTTTGGCAGAGGAAGAGACAGGCCTCAAATCTGATCTTTGTCAGTTTGTCTGGTGTTTTTACAAAATTATGGGCAAACCCTGACTAGTTCTGTGGGATCTGCACAGAGGAGGGTGGGCTGGCCGTGTACCTTCAAATAACAACATACACTAGGGCACAGCACCACCTATAGCTTTGCATGTGCCCAGCTGGCCTGTATTGGTTCAGTTTTCCATTTCTACATTGTTCTTATTATCTGCTGCCTCTTGGGTAAGAGGACTCCTATGTCGAGTTCCTGTTTGTGCAGGTGAGAGACCAGCCTTGCACACAGCCTGAGCAAAGTGGTTTTCACCACCACGCGGTTCACAGGATGACAGAGCAGTTGAGGCTGGAAGGCATCTCTGGACACAGCCCAGTCCAGCCCTTCTGCTCAAAGCAGGACTCACTAGAGCAGGTTGCCCAGGACCATATTCAGTTGGGTATCTCCAAGGATAGAAACTTCACAGCCTCTTGGGGCAACCAGTTCCAGCTTCACAGAAAACCAAGTTTTCTCTTATGTCTAAGAGGAACTTCATGTATTTCAATGTCTCTAGATCCCACTGAGAAAAGCCTGGCTCCATCTTCTAAACCTTCTCCTATCAGGGATCCATACACATCAGTAAGATCCTCATGAAGCCTCCTCCAGGCTGAACAATTCCATCTCTCCTGGTCTCGTCATATTGCATATATGGAGATATACCTCCATATCTCCTCACATTCACCGTCTCTGCAGTGCTCACTGGACTGCTCTGGTACGTCAATGCCTCTCCTGTACTGGGGAGCCCCAAACTGGACCCTGCACTCCAGCTGTGGCATCAGCAGCATTGAGAGCAGGGAAGGTTCATCTCCCCGGCCCTGGTGACAATGCTCTTCCTAAAGCAGCCCAGCAGGCTGGCGGCCTTCTTTCCACAATGGCATATTGGTGGCCCATGTTCTTCTCCTCATGACATCCTGCTTCCAACCGTAATGTGTGACTGCACTACTGACTTGTCCAGGCCACAGGCTAAAATGCCTGCTGAGTCAGTGGCAGGAAGCCATGCATGCTGTGGCACTGTGACAGTGGCACCGGGTGTGCTCTGCACTGAAGGGCTTCGATGGCGCTGCCCAACTATCCCGGCTGAAAATAGATCCGGCTGCCCTGGCAGCTGCATCCTGGGGACTTTTGCTCCTGACTCAGATGATGGCAGGGAGATGCCTGCCTTGCAGCCGGGGGCATCCCAGGAGGGTGGGTGTAGGGATTGCTGGGATTCCTGCCTCTTCTCTGCTCCCCAGGATGCCTTTTGGGTGATCAGATCCCAGGCGGCTGTGCTCATTCACAACGTCAGGCTCTGGACATGGCTCTGTCTGATGCCATTTTACACCGCACTTTGTCTTTCTGCCCAGCAGACCCTGCCCTGAGAAAGCTGTCCACTGAAGGGGAGAAACAGGCTGCCTGATGCTGGATGCTTGAAATGGAAAATCATTTCTAATTTAAGGAGATTCGTGTATAAAACTGAAGACATTTTCCATTACCTCAACGGATTAGAATAGTTCTGCAAGTGTATCTCAAACCTGGTAAAAACGTAAACTTTAAGGGGACATTGGATGGGATTTTTACTAACATGTCTCTGAATTCAGACACTAGTTTAAGTTCAGACAGTTCAGTTTAAGCTCAGACAGTTCAGTTTCAGCTCAGACAGATATGTTTCATCAGTTTATGATGCACAGGTTGTCCCTAGGCTTACCAGAAGCATGGCCATAAAGATCAGTATCAAAGTTTTAGCAATAGGCCATAGATAAGCACCACTTCCCTTTGCAGGTGACAGTTTGAGTGTCAGTTTGCTGAAGGACACAGTGCTGTTGCTAACCCTTGGCACGGAGGGTGGAAGTTTGAGATGTTTGTCTGTGCAATGAGCTGACTTCCCTTCTTCATTGGAGACCTGAGCTCAGGCTTCTCCCTCAGCGCTGCTGCTGCTCTGGGCCTGAGAGAAGTTGCATACAAGCTCTGGATACTAAAGTAAATGTTGAGCTGCCTGGATATGGATTCCCCAAGGCTGAAAGCATATCCCAGCAGCGACATTTCTCCTTGGTACTATTTCCTAATACTGTTTCCTAATAGTTATTTATTACTGTCAGCTGCTGGCTCCTTCCTCTCTCCACTCATGCCATCAAAAAATTCTAAACTGTGATTTAGCTTTGAATGTTTGTCCTGGAGATGAAAGGCAAGGAAATCAATTCTCTGTCCCTTCCCATCTTTAATCCCTATGCAGATTTCAGCAGAACCAGCTGAAATGCTGAAAAGGTGTAAAGTTACAGCAAGTCCTCCTTCTCCTGGGGCTAAGCCCATGTGATTCAGAAAAGCTCTTGAATGCCTGCATAGACAAATCCTAAAAAAATACTTCCCTCTGAAACATAATCCTCCCGCTCATCCCCCGCCCCTCCCTGCCCGCTCACCCTTGACTCCCTATCACTCACTGCCAGGCAATTATCTGCTTCGTTTACTGCCTCCTGGCCGGAGCCAAAGTTCAGGATCTGGCAGTCGATGGCAGGAGATCACTCGGCGGAGGGAACTCGCTGTTCTCCCAGCCCCACCATCCATCTCCCCATCGGAGCAGGCGTGCTCAGCTGCGAGGCACGGCCAGCTCCTGCGGGGGGGTGAGCCCTGGCTCCCACCGCAGAGCTTCTCCTGGGAAGGAGCCTGAAGCTGCGGTGGGCAGGAGGCCGGAGCAGGGTCTCCTCTTGCTCTGCCAGCATCCCAGGAAACGGGCCGGCATTTGCTGCTGCCGAGATGGGGAATGTACGTGGGCAGAGCCCTGGGTGCTCCTCCCGATCGCTGTGCCTGCCCGCTGCCCATCCGCTCCAGATGGAACACTGTCCCAGATCCCCCCCAGCCCGTCTCCATGCAGTAAAACTCCATCGGACAACGAAGTTCAGTTTCCCTGGGCTGGGGAGGCACCTGGCAGTGCTTCTGTGTCTGCCAGGGAAAATGGATGAGGCACGGCGACATGGCACTGGCGTGAAATGTCTGTCTCCCCTGACATGAGCAATTCCTTGTGATGCGGATGAATTCTCTTAGGTGCTGATGACAAATTGTTGGGAGTTTCCCCGTTTTCCTCCCTATGGGTCCAGCTCAGAGGATGAAGCATCCAACACGCCGTTTGCCCCAAAAGCACAGACTGTTCCTGGCATTTCTCTCATTAATGCTCACGAAATGCAACATGCAGCTGTCCTGCTCTCCAGTGTGGGCATGTCCAGAGATGCCAGAGCTGCCTGCTGCTTTGCGAGAGCAGCCCTTCCCAGGGACGGGTCTGTGCTGACCTCTCCTCTCTCCCCCTGCTTCGTTCCATGCTCCTACTCCGGGCACAGGCGAGGGTGAGAATGTCTGTAGAGAACTGTCCCAAAGGGAACCGGGTTGTGAAGCACGGCTCCTCTGCCTCACTCCCTCAGCAAACAGAGTTTAATACAGCTAAGCGTACTCTTTCTGGAAAAGATAAAAGCAGGCTGTGTCACTAAGAACGGGCCTCAGACCGAGGGTTTCTCAGCCCAAAGCTCTGCCTGCAGTGCCCCAGCTGTACCTCCCCAGGGTGCTGCCACCAGCATCTGCCACAGACTGTCATTTACTGGGCTGGAGCCTGTATCCATCCACACCCAGAGCTCTAGGCCTGGTTTTCAATACAATTACCTTCCAGACACCTTTCTGGGTTTGGCCTCTCCAGTATCTGATGGCAGTGAGCGGCACTGTTTAATTATGTGCTGCTTTGTTTCAGGTTGGCTGAATAGTTTCACTGATGTTGCTTAAATCTTGTCTTGTGAGAAATAATAACAAATTGTTCCCCTCCGTCTTTCCTGAAATAGTTTTTAACTTTCTGGGCCCTTCTCCTTTGGGTTCTTTTCCAAGCTGATGTCTTATTTAACCTATTCTGATATAATGCCTTCCCCCCTATTTTGTATTTCTTCTACATGCCATTTTTCAATGAAAAGATAATAGTTTCTATCAGCCATATTGATATTTTCTATTCCACTCTCTATTATTTTCCTCTGGGCACTGGCACATCTGGTTAATAAAATGGGTATTGATTTCTAAATATGCTTAAAAGTTTCTTTATTGAGTAGCTGGCTGATAATCTGTCTTCTATAGGTTCTTCTATAATTAAATTTGACTGATCTGGAATAACCCCCCCAACTTTTACTATATTCACAGAGCATTCTTTGCTGAAGGTGGTGTACACATTGGGAAAGGATGAGGGGTTTAAATTAATCCATATTGCTTAGCAACATTTACACCATCAATAAACAAGCACTGTTTTTCTAAACAAAAGACTGCCTAGCCTTTCTCCATCCTGACTCTGTTGCTGGTGATGGCAAAACTGACAGTGTCCAGCCTGCTGTATTTAGGGTGTTTCCTTCTTGCTTTGTGTCGCTTTTATTCACACTTCAACTCACCTGCTAAAGCTCTGCTGAGAATAATGGTAAGATCTTGAAGTGAGGTGTCTATGGAAGAGGCTCATCTAGATTTTCATGTCTAGTTTTACTTGCTGACAGAGCAGCTAATCACATTAGTCACATGGCTGTTTTACACTCCCTGAAACATGATTGCTAGGAGCCTTGAAAACTGTTAAATGTTTGCCCACAAGTATTTTCCCAAGTAAGATCTTTTGGCAATTGTATGTCACTTCTGAAATTTCCTACGATTTACCTTTTAAGGGAAAGATCTTTCCAAAGTCACTAATATCCGGGGATGTATGTGTTCAGGAATGTGAAGGTGAACTGCAGTGCCAACCCTCCCTGGGTGACCTGCTGATGAAAATATGAAATTCAGCTTTGTTATGTACACAGATGATTTCAATGGGACATGAAGAATAACTCTGAGATTCATAAACCCTTAGATCCACAGAACATTTGGCTGAAGTGTTGTCAACCAGTGACCCACTTTGTCTGCATCATTTAATGATGGAGAGGACAAGGAGGAAATTCCCTGGAGGGGACTCTGCCCCAGACCTTCAGAGCCTTTTCTGTGTCAAATGTCAGAAATGTCTCTGGGCGATGTGGCTGCAGGTCCTTCCTCCACAGGCACGACCTGGCCCCTGCCCCAGCTGTGCACAGCCAGGTCAAACCCCAGTGTGCTCAAACCCAGACCACAGACTGCAGCTCCTGTGGGAGACGTGACCCCCTCAGGATCCAGCAGTGATATTTGGCTCTGGCAGGACACAGCACCTTCTAAGACTCAAGTGAAGAAGGGGGTGACATATTTTGGGGGAAAAAAAAGACTCATTTCCACACACAAGCTTGTTGCGTACAGGATGCCAACTCAAGTGCCCTTCAAAATTTAAAATGCTTGGTAGAATCCAGATGGAAAGGCATAATCTGGAACCTCCTATGCTCTTATGACATTCTAAATTTGTTTTTTTTCTAGTTTTCCTCTGAGATTTGTTATTCTTTGTACGTTTAACTAATGTAACAGTGATAAATTGTTGCATCTTTTTTGTTTATGTCAAAATATCTCAAATAGAAAAGTTTTTCTCAAATAAGTAAACAACACTAGTACACATTTTGCTACAATATGTAACTATCTTACTGAAAACACTGGTACTCTTGAATGTTGACAATAATGATCCTTACCATTTGATTTCCATTTTCATAAGAGATCAGATTTTCTTGTCATATGCCATGAAGCTCAAATTAAATTAATTCTAAATATACTTTAAAAAAATTCTGATGTAAAGAATTTATTTACTATTTAATTTTTTACTTATTCTTGATTACTCTTATTTTTTTTTCTAGGACCTTCTTTGCCCTAAATATTGCTTAAGCAACTTGTCTTCATAAAAATAAATAAATAAATAGGTTTCCATTTACTGAAAGCACAGAGCAGTCATCCTTAATTTCTCTAACTTCTTCCAGTGACTGCTGTATTCATTTCCAAAAGAATGTTCCCTGAGACTTCATCTGGCAAACAAACACTGCTTCTAAGGTTTGGTCATGATTTTCCTCCTGTTCCAGTAGCTCTTGCCTAATCGGTTTGAATATGAATTTAGAGATGAATGAAAAATCTGTTATTCTATATATGTCAGAAGTAAAGTATAATCTCATTTCCCTGAGGGGAATTTGTCTCAGCAGTCTGGGAACTTGAATTGCTGATACAGTGAGTGCCTGCTGCCTCCCCTATTTTTCCTTCTTTATTGTGTCTTTTCCTGTACAAATATATACTGTTCAGAATTCCAACAAGAATTTGACCTTTCCCAAAGTACTGGCCTAGTTTAAAGTGTATTTTAAGCTATTTGCTTTTGACTGTGAGCAGAATCTGAATCCTGTGATAGGGATAACTGGGCAAGCAACTGTGTCCTTTAACATGAGATACCATCACTTCCTATTCTTACACACAGCTTCAGTCTGAAGGCCACTAGTGCAGTGCAAGTCTTTCCTTTGCTCAAGCTGCAGCAAACAGCAGCTGGAGCAGACCTTCCATGTCTGGCACTTGATCAAATACTTTCTGGAAGTAGGATAATGGATTTACAGTTTTGTCATTTTTGCCTTCGTTGTTTATTTCTTTGATCTTCAAATATCTCAGTTTAAAGGTAACTAATAATTATTTGGGTGTTTTCAAAGCCTCAGATGTGCTGCTTTGGATAGAGAAAACCCCTGTGAGGGAAGGGGCTGTACATCCCTGGGGTGGGGTCCAAGGAGGTGTGCAGCAGACAAGGAGGACCAGGACAATGGCAGGATGCTGAGCAGCAGAGCCCTGACCAGCTCCCCGTGCATCCCTGCTGTGCTGGGCTGCGGCCCCGCTGCTCCCACCCACACCCCAGTCATGGCCATGCTCTCCCCTTGTGTTTGGCTGCAGCAGGACACACTCCCACTGTGGGCACCCAGCACTGGCCCCTATTTCCATTCCATTTTATCCTTTCCATTTTATTCTGCCTCGTCTTTCCTGGACTCATCGTGTCTGTATTTTTCCACCATGGGAATAGCCTCTTCCCAGTTAAACCAGCCTTCCTGCAGCTTTCCTTCTAAGCACCAACACTGCCACTGTGCAACCTTCAGACTCACTAACTCCCAAGAAATCCTCCCATGTAACCTTTTGTTTATTCCCCACATAGTCAAATCTCATGTTTTAGCTGCACTTTTGCTATTGCAAGAACATTTTCTATTATTTTGTCCTTTTTTCCCCTTCACTTTACACACCCATTGAGTCCCTCATTTGCCATAGCTTTTTACAGCAGCTTCTCCCTCTAGACTAGTCTTTGTGTGTCTGAGACTTGGATTTGGATCCCGAGCAACTGGAATATATTTTCCCCTTGTTTTAAGACTCTCTGTAGGTAAAAACAGTTTTGCAAATTGAAACAAGATTTAAATCAGTATTTTTTTCTGTAGCAGATTTCTCCCTTTTAAGCACTGCTTTGATTTCCACAGTATTTCTTCTAAAGTTCAGCAGCAAAGTCTTGAGAGAATAGCAGCTTATTGCTTCTGTGATAAACTCTTATCTTTTTTATAATTTAATAACCCTGCCACTAAGCAGAAAACTTCTCTGTCAGTCTCTGTGCCTGTTACATAGCCTGGGAAGCAGCAACAACACTTACCCTGTCAGCTCTTAGGACAGCTCAGAATAAACAGCTTTGCAATTAAAGTGTTTATATAGTAGAGCCTCCTCCCTCCTTCCTCATTTAAGGCAATTTCATCAATCAACTGTCTTCTCATTGACTATTTTTCTGTAGCTCTCTGGCAGGGCTCACTCAGGCTTGGGATGTTTTCTCCTTGGTCTGGTTGAGCACCATCCCTCCCCTTCAGGATCCTGGACCACCTCCCATCCCAAGGCCATGGCCTGGAGTCGGGTGGGTCGACCCATCCTCCCCTGCCCCTTCCAGTCATTTCTTGTCTTTGCTGATATGGTTTCATTTCAGCCCAAGGCCAACCAAAACTGCAAGCTTGAAACACCCGTTTCAATGAGACATTTCCAATTTTCAGGATTCTTTGCCAGCAACTCTTTCGTAAACCTGTGCTGGGCTTTAAAGGGGTTGGTAGGTTTTGAGTACAAATGAAGTGAGTTTACCTTGAGATACAAAGCTAAACAGACAATAAACAGCTAATATAGCTAAATAGAAAAAAAAAGGCTATTTCTGAGCCAAGACCCCTTTCAATGCTGCATCCTCAAATCTAGTAACTGCCTAAGGGTGTTTTCAGATAAAGACAAATCAGCCAGCTATTGAGGGGGACAGTGAAGTTGCAACTGTCAAAGGTGCAAAGAAAACCAAGAGTAAACACCGTGCTTCCAGCTCTGATCAGATTTGGGACTTGCAATGCTGTTTGTAATGGCTGTGTTCCTTCACATGGGAAACTGCTCAGAGGGAAAACGTTGTCAAATGGAAACTGCGGAGTGATGGGGGCAGAATCACTCCTGATGTTCTCTGGGCTGCACTTTGCTGTCAGAAAAAGCTCCATTTCCTTTATCTCAAAGGGTTGAAAAACTCTGAGGCAGGGAGGAGATTGAGGGAGACAGGCCTTAATTACATTCTTCTTTCTCGTATGATTAAATATGAACAAAAGAACTACTACACTGCATATCCCCTGCACTGAGATCCTACTGCAAAAGAAGAGACAGAGCCAAACTTTGCCAGCAATCTTCTCATTTCATCAACAACTCTGTGTTCTGCACGTCAAAGTCTGCTCAGGATGACAAGAGAAGTAAACTCTACAAAATCCAAAGAAGGGTGTGACAGAGCTCAGCCAGACAGGGGGCTTGATTAATAATTCAAAATAATACTTTGAACACTAAATGGTCTTTCATGTTCCTCTGAACAGTAGTATAAATCTAGGCTGAATCTTTTCCAACAGGTTTGTGTTAGCTGTGACTCAGAAAAACCAGTCCCCTTTAAAGAGGTGTGAAGAGAGAGAGGAAACAGGTTTTTCCTCTGAGTGCTGCCTACAGCTTCTTGATGACTGCAGGTTAACCTCAAGGAACTGACATTGCTTACGTGCGTTTGAAAGGGAACCCCCCCACACAACTGCAGATAACGTGGAACATCAATGTGGGGACCGAGTGGCTTTGAGGTGACATCAGAACCTGAAATGTGTGGGTTTGGGGTGCATTCCTGGCTGTCATTTTTCACTTTCTCAGTGTGCTGAAACAAAAAAAGGTCTTTCTCAAGGCAGATTGGTTTTAAGTATAAGTGAAACAGCAGATGAATTGCCTCAAAAGGAGGGAGCATCTGGTACCATGCTGGTCTTTGTGCCCCAAACCCCCTTTGCAGATGTTTCTGGAGAGCTCTGCCCAGCTGTGTTGGGGAGGTGTGGAAAAAACACTGACATATCTGTTTGATATGGTGTCAAAATGCTGTCAGAATTTTGGGGACAATGCTGTCAGAATGAATACTGATGGACCTGACTGAAGATTGGTTGTAAAGGATGTTGATGGAGAAGATAAGAAATGAATTTGATGCAGGAGAGGAGAAGAAAGACGGAGAATTTCATAGGAAAGTAGAGTGGTGGAAATGATGTCCCAGGAAAGTGGCAGTTTATTCTGGACAAGGGTGAAACAAGAAGTCAGAAAAAGAGCTGGTGTGGTTGAGCCACAGAAAACAGGAGGGACTGGATATGTGATTCAGCTGGGACAGAGTAAGGAAAGGTTGGATCTTTCCTAGATGTGAAAGGAAAATTTGACTCCTAAGGCTACTGATGCAATTACCAGAGTCATTGAGAAAAAAATCAACAAGAGGTCAGGGAAAGCAGCATCCTTTCAAGGCTAAACGATGCAAAACCGCACATTCTGAGAAACATTTCCCACGGTTCAGGAATCCTTTGTAAACACAATTAACCATAGCTCTGATTGTGAGAAGAAAGACAGCTAATGTTGTGTGGAAAATGCACACAGAATGGCTCAGTGAAAATAAGGCTAATGTCAGAAATACAAGGATAGAGCAAGCAGTAGGGTGTAGCTGCAAGTACAGACAATATCTACTTAAAGCCAGGTATGTTAACACCATTGAGACACAGTTCTGCAGCATATGGTAATATTTCCAGAGGCAAAAAGTAACACCAGGCTCCCTGGAGCAGGCTCTGCTCTTCTGCAATAATTAGTGTAAGGCTTAAAAAAAGAAGTGAAGCACTGCTAACTCGCCAAATCAGCACAACAGAGGCTTGTGTTCCAGAGATGGTGTTTATTCAAGGGCTAATTACAGTAAGCAAGAGGCTTCTTAATGCAACAGTGTGAAGGGAGAAGAGATTCCTATAGGAACTGACAAATTACAAGGAATTTACCTGTCTTGTGCAAGTTTGTCTGTCCTTTATCATCCTCCTGCTTCTCAAATTGCTCTCCAAGTGCTGTGGATAACTGATGTCCAGAACTGGTGTCCATGCATTGAGGTTTGAACTCCCACATCCTACTGGCAGTTACACAGGGGGGTCCAGTGAAGTCCACAGAAGGTGTTTGGTGCAGATATCCAAAACCACTCTTGTGGCAAAGGATCTGGAGGCTCTTGAGATCATGTCACTGCTTTCCTGTGGGTTGGAGCTGGTCGCTGGAGTGCCTGCAGGCACACAAGAGGGAGGCTCTGTCCTCACAGCATTAACACAGGCATTTGCCTATGCAAATTGGTCTTTAATCTGCTGCCTATGTGGTGCTGGGTACTGGATGTGACACAGTGAAAAGCAGCACTGGACTACCCTAAAATCAATGTACAAGCTCACCTCCTTTCACAGATGGATTATGTAACAAGAGGCAATGACTTCTGATGTTGTGGTATGTTTGCAGGTCCTGATCACACAAACCAAGGACAGTGGCCCCAGCATTTGGTCCCTTCAGCAAAACTCCTCCCACTGACATTGGCTTTCCTGCCATCCATCTTATTTTAAAATGCTAGATGGTAATGGGAAGCTCCTTTTGGCTGTAGCCTTGTCTCACTACCTGAAGGGCCACACACATGGGTCACCTTCTCCTGGCCCAGACCCTGCTGTGAGTGCAGGGTCCTACACGCGCCAGGCCATGAAGCTCTGGGCTCCCACGCTACTGGAGGCCAGAGCTGTCCTGCTTTTCAGGGGGCAGCTGCTCCGAGTCGATTTGATCCACAGGCATTGCCCGCCCGATGTCGCCGAGGCAACAAGATCCCCAGGGAAGTGGGATGTGTTGCCATAGCAACACGATGCTCTTGCCTTCTGCCTCCTTCCATTGACGCCATGGAGGGAAAATCTGGGGCTGCTGGAAGCCCTGAGTCCTATCGGCGATGAAAAGTTGGGGTGGCCAAAGGAGAGCGGCAAAGACAGACATAAACACCTATTTGTAACCCTAATTATAAGCAGTTGCAATTAAAGGCTCCAGCTGCCGCTGCAGCAGCTTTGCCAGTGCTTACATTAATGCACTGCTCTGAATGAAATCATTTATGTCACATTCCTTTATTACTCATGATCACATGTTTTGCTTTATAGTTAAATTATGAATAATCTAAGCAGGATACATCTTAATGAAGCTGTCATTCTTATTCTGGATGTATTGATTCAGCAGGTTCTTTCAACACAGACTCTCTGACAGTTAATGTAATGAGCATTTTTAAATAACAGAACACTGAAAGGAGAAAGAGGGAAAATATATGACTGTCCCTAGAAACTGATGACTGCTCCTTTTCCAGAATGGTGGAAAATACTGATTCACTCTCCTCTGACCTTCACAGGAGAAGTTCAAGGCTGTTCTAGCTCTTTTTCAGCAGGTTTCCTGCTGTTCCAAGGCAAAGATCTATTATTTTCACACTAGTAGCTTCCACCAGCCGGCAAGGACAGGACCTTGCCATGTCAGGTATCACCAATCCAAGAGAGAGCTTGTCTTTCCTCGTGAGATATTGAGGAAAGGCTGGAAAGGGATGAATCATAAAACACTGCCAAGAAATTATGGAGTCCATGAGCCCCCTGGATATACAGAGTCCATCATGGACAGAGGCAGTGCCTGGTGTGCATCCTTGAACCAGTTGTCTTTTCCTGAAGCTGCAACACAAATATTAGGACAACATATCTTGTTAAGCTTTCACAACATAATTTATTTGGAATAACTGCCTTTGTGAGCAGATAATAATGGAAACGATCCAAGTATGAATGTACAGGGAGTTTTCAGAGTAGGGAAGGACTTCACACTAGTCTAGGACCAAGCATGGTGTGGCTGTGACTCTGGCACCGCCCCTCTGTGCACACCCCAACAGAAGCACTTCAGGCTGGCTGAAGGAGCAGGAGGAAGTACTGCAAAGGAAGAGTTCACAAAGCAAAGTGTACAGTAACAACATGATTAATTGCTCACTGCCATTGTTCAAAATTTTGCAAAAGCAGAACAACAAATCCTTTTGGAAAAACTTGGGATTTCTACAGTATATATAAATAAGTATGAAAGTAAATCTCACCATTTTAAGAATAAAGACACTTCTCTATTAAGTATCTTTCAGTGATAAAATAGAGTGTAAAAAATATTTCTATCATTGATAATACTCTTCTTTAATTAAATATATTTAGAATAATGCCTGACTACAAAGTACAATACTTCATAAGATCTGTATTGAATATTCATTGGTTCACAATTGCTTGTATGCTCTGAGGAAAGAGATACAGATTGAAAATATTTTACAGGTATTTACAGAAAAAATTTAAAAGGGATAATATTTTTGCAATGCAAAGCACTGAAAGGGGTTATTGGAGCCATTCAGAACATAGCTGTACATGCACGTCTCTGATATCACTGTTAGGATTAGGGAGATTGTTTGTATGATGTGTTTGCACCATCAGTCTCACCTACTGGCTGGCCTGGTATGATCAATAGGAGCTCTTAATAACTACACAAGGAAAAAATCCTTAAAAATTTATAGATAAATATTGCCAGCACGGCTATGAGGAATCTAAAGATCTTTCTGTACGGACACTAGATGTCAATGGAGAGACACTTCAAAGCAACTGCAACAAAAGGCAATGCTGCTGCATTTCTCTAAAACCACATTCTTCTTTTCCTCTTTTTCTAATGCAACTCTTCTGGGCTGATAGCCTTGGGAGTTAAAGTCAAAAACTCCCTCAGGAGCAGCACTGTACACGGAACACCCATTCAATTAGTTTCCTATGCAGACATGATTTAAGTCATAGTTGAAGGCAGCAAGCATTTTTCAGCTCTACAAACCAATCATTTTTTTGCTGAGACTGACAAAGAGGGATCTGGAAATGGTGAGGTGGCCTTATAATCCTCTGCTTTGGATGATAAAACCACCTGTTTCCTTGAATGAAGACATCCAAGCTGCAGTCAGACATCAAATACTTTTATAAAACTTAAGAACCTAAACTGAATCAGAAAACCAGCCTAGAAGTGAGAAGTTTCACGTCCCCATTATCCTCCCCTGAGATATAGATAGAATATATCATATCCCCTGAGATATGATAGAATCCTCTATCAACATTTTCATAATGTACACCAAAGCACAAGATGTGAAAAATGACAGTAAAATACAATAGGAACTGCTTACTGATTTTCTCTGAAAACTGGTTAACTGATCTTCATGCTGCAGTATGAGTTTAATTTAAACAAGTACTAACAGCTGTAATAAAGTTCATAAAAGGGTTTTCAGGTGGAAATATAAAAATTTGGGGATTTGGTGGATAAAGCTCATTTCTACTGTTGCAATCTACATTTAATACTGCAATTTCAGCACTTGGAATTAGTTAACACACCATGCCAACCTGTAAAATGAGCCCTTCATTGTAGTATTGCCCCATGTTTGTGTACAGCACTTCTGTGCCTGCAATGGATCTGTGAGCACCAAAGGGCAGGACACAAACACTGGGAACAGTGCAATGTGTCAATGGCTTCTGGTGGACACCAAAAAACATTGCCAAAGAGCAAAGACGCAGTGGCTCCTGTCTCAGTGAGAGATAAGGTGCTGCAAGAGGAGGGAGAGACTGAGGCTCAGCCTGGAAGGAGGCTCAAGGTGTCCCCCCAGGGGAGGCAAGCAAGATGGGGTGAGGGATAGATTGTGGGTATAGGGCAAACCTCGGAGGTGAAGGGAAGGGCAATTGTTGTTTGACAAGCATCTAGTGAAGATACATGACAAACGGGCAAATGCCACGTGTGAGAAATGGTTGATAACATTCAAAGGACAAAGGTGACAGCAGAAGATGTGAAAACCAGAGCTGTACCAACAGTGACAGAGCAATACACGTCTGAGTAGTGGCAGATTGGGACCCAGTACAGAAATGCTGATAACCTGAACTGCATCAGGTGGAAATGTGAGAAGATGGGGAGGGCACAAGTGTGTACATAGAGCAAAAGACAATTCCAGATTTGCAAGCAAAGGCTCAAGGAAGAAATAAATTTCAGAGCTCTTCGTATGACAAACCCCTCAACATCAACAAACTTGTGTTTGAACAGGTTCTGATGGAAAACACAGACAGAAATTGATAGTTTGGATTCAGATTAGTCTTTGAACAACTCACAGGGAAGTTAATTTTCTTTCTTCTCTTAAAACCAAACAATCTGAAAACCTTCTACCTTTATTTAGTAGCAATGTCTGTGTACTCTAAGGCCAACAAAGCCATCCAGCAGGATCAGGGCTACCCAGTGAGTGACTGACTACCATAGGACACGCACAAAGGTCTGTTCCCACCAGCTCCCTCTGCCCAGAATTCACACCAGCCTCTGTGAAGAAGTTCTTAATATAATGTTTTAAGTGCTGGGGCCAGACACTAAAGTACAACCAAAATGGGTACAGCTTTGCTTTGTATGCAAGAGAACCAAGTGCTTAGCTAAGTCCTTATTTGAATATCCCCTGTTTACACAGCAGTGCCGTTGCTTAGGGCTTCTCTGACGTGGGAACCATAAACTCTGCATCTGCTACGTAGTGTTGCTCAGGGTAGTTTAAACAACATGGTCAGCCCACATGTCTTATGTCACAGATACTACTTCTATCTAGATTCAGACACGTGCCATTTTACGTCACAAGTATGACATGACAGTCAGAGGTATTCCTTTTTACATCTAGATAACACATAGGACAAATGATTTACAAAATCAGGTGTTTTAAAGTTGGCATTTTCTACTGCCTGAAAAATTGTAATTGTTATCAACAGAATCAGTGCTTTCTGTGTTCATAAACTGAATTATGCCAATGAAAATCTGGGCATTTATACAGATGTTTCTCCCAACTTGATACTTCGACATTTATCAACAAATGCAGCAAAGCATCTTTCAAAGAATTATCCAAAATATTTTTGATGGACTAAAGGTAGTGTCAAGGTAAAAAATTTCAGCTGACACAAATACTTACATGCATTTACTTAAAAAAAAGATTGATTTTTTTCCTCATTTGTACTATTGATAGACAGTCCCATATGATTTGTTGAAGTACACAGTACTCAAGCTACTCACTCTAAAGGCTAACAAAAATACCTACTAAATCTTGCTTACTGTCACAAGCAAACCAGCTGGTGAGAGCACCAAAGTTTGGTTTCTGAGGTTTAGCACCTTCCTGAGAAGGAAACCAAAGAGAGGCAGGAGAAGCAGTTTCATCTGGCATATGGTGTTCAAGGATCTCTGCATCCTGGTGGTTAAGCCCAGGATCACTTGTTTGTTACTATTACTTCTGGTAAAAGGCAAACTCAGAAGGTTTGTGTACATTATGCACAAAGTTATATGAAGTTTATGCACATTTACAGCAACAGGAGCAAGCAGTGTGTAGAAAAACATTTGAATGTTAAACATACAAAACTTAAAACTCAGCATGTTTCTTGCAGTGAGGGTGGTCAGCCACCAGCCACAGGAGAAACAGAGCAAGGGAAGTGGGAATTTTTTCATCTCTTTATATCTTAAAATGAAGACTGGATACATTCAGCTCATAATGATGTGGCAGCCAAAAAAACCTAAGGAAACGTGTTAGAGAACTAAACAGACAGAATAATTTTTCTGCTGTGTAAAACCAGGGTGAGCCCACATTTTGGGATGCGGAGACCAGAACTGCACACAGTGCTCATGAAAGGCACAGAGGAGTTGAGCAGCTACAGAAAGGAGAATTTAATGTGATCCTGGGGAAGCAGCTGCTTTTGGAGGAGAGACTGGTAGGACTGTGAGACCTTAATTTTGAGAGGGCTGAAGCAAGATAAGAGGTTTACAAAAATCACAAAGTAGCAAAAAACCACAGGTAGATATAATTTGCCAAATCCTGGAATACCAGGAGTAGGGGGCATACGGGGAGAATGATCCAGATCTTAGAAAAAGAAGTGCTGCTTTATCTGACAGGCATTTAACTTCTGGAACTTGCTGCTTTGAGAAACCTCGGTCACTGGCTTCAGCACCAGGGGGATGTGGAAAATGTGAAGCTGTGTTCACTAATACCTGTCATCAGAATATTTAGTGTTTTCTTGCATGATCCTTGTACAGAGTTTGAAGGCAAGTGTAATTAATCCAAGATGTACATATGTTTATATAGTGTCTGAGCTCTGGCTGGTGCTGACAGGTTTATGAGAAGTGAAATATTACTTGTTATAAAAGGATTTATTTTACTTTTTAAGGAGCCAGTCAGGAGGTTTAATTTGATTATTTTTCCCCAGTTCAGGACTACACAGACTATTTTGCTTTTTCTGCTGGCAACTTTGCTGCTCCTGCCTGAGCAGGACAAGCAATGAAGCTCCACAACACTTTCACTAATGACACATCAAAGTCACATGGATCTGGGTAGAACAGGCAGGGTAAAGGGAAGAGACCTCACCATTTGGGAGCACAGACACGTGGTATATATGGGAATAACTTTCAGCCACTAAGACATTCAGCCACTAAGACATTATTAGGAGAACTATATTCTGAAATACATGTATTTTTTGATAGGAATACTGTGGTGACCAGCTTCATCAGCTACATAATTCTTAATCTAACTATATACTGGGTGCTGAACATGCCATGAAGCCAGAGGAAAGAAATTGCATTGGTCATGATGCCTGAATTAAAAATTTTATTATCAAGGGGATCAAATTAAGGCTGCAAGTTCATTTTCTAATTTATTTTCTACCATTCTTTTAATGTGAATGCTTATTACAGTAATAATTTAAAAAGTTATGCAAATTCAGGGAGAAGGAAAGCGTATGATGAGCTCTATGTATGCACAGCAGGCACTATAACAATTAACTTGATCACTGATGAGCTTCTCGTGTATTTGTGCCATCCATTCTGACGCTCACAGAAAAAAAAGTATATAAAGAAAAAGGATAAACTATGGCATAAATCAACTTGAAAATGTACTTCGTGTGACCTTGGATGCTTTTGATTTTGTCAGTTGACCTTCAGGAAGAGGATAAACAGAGCTCTGCTCTTTACTTTCCTCTGAAGCTGATTAATTGTGTGTGGACATATAAATATCAGAAGGCCAATACAATGCAGCCCTTCAGAGACTTAACAATATTTACTAGTAACACATTTTTTTCATATAAATAACCAGATTTATATTCACAGACACACATGACATAAAATTATCAACAAACATTAAAAGCTAACACAAGAGCTGACTAATGCCAAAAGCAGGCAGTTGTCAAGTGGCTGGCTGTTGTGCAAAAAAGTGGGAAAGAAAAGTAAGTGTATTCCCTTGGAATTAGACTTTCCCTTTCTTCCTTTGAACCTTCTTCCCAGTGCTTTTTACTGGTATCTGTTTCACCATTTCTACAGCATTTTAAAACTTTCATTTTTACTTCTTTACCACCAGCAATATCTTCAGCACCCAACCAGCAAAGTTCTCATCCGAAATCTAAATTTTGTGGGGGGACTAACCATAGTTTTCTTATTTATCAGAACCTTTCTCTGCACCAGTTCTGTCAGTAGCTGAAGTACATATATTGAGCAGTGAAATGTGCTCTTGTAATGTTTGAGACCATCAGACAGACACTAATGGTAGGAGTGGCAAATGAAAACTTTTGAAAAAGGTGATGGAGCAACAGTTGTTCCTGCTGTAGAAAAGAATAGAAATTAACAGAAATAGCTTGACACAAGATCTTTGAATAAACTGATGAGATGTGGCAAATCAACCTTCTGTGCTTTTTTTAAAAAATTGTTCTCTTTGTATGGATACACAATGTAATCTTACTTCGCATGAAAATATGGGATCTGTATTACAAAGAACACCTTTATGTGCCATAAGATTTGCAACTGGCCTCCCTCACTGAGAACAGCCAGTAAAAGCACTGGATGTGGTGTTCAGGGATCTGCTGCTGTGCTCTCTGTGCAGCAGTGATGAACAGGCTGCCTTTATCTGGGAGCGCAGTGAGAACCATCTGGATGAGCAAGGGGGACTCCTTGGCACATGAGCAAACAAAACCAAAACACACAGTACACTGCCTCAGACACTTCTGGGCTTCTAAGTGAAATTTTATACTTTGAGTATGAGTTGATTTCTCCTCTTTTATTGTTGAAACAAAAGAAGAATTAAATAAAAATATGTACACTGACAACATGCAGTGGTGTCACTAAGCCAACATCCGTATTCCCTTTGAGTCATGTTTGCACAGGCCTATTTTCTCCCAAGACAAGCTTCCCAGCAACATCAAACCTTAAGGGCTGATGGCTCCACTCCATGCAGCCCCTGGGCATCTGCCAAACCTCCCTTGTACACACAGATAACAGGTTTTGTACAACAAACACAAGCAAAAATCTGAATAAAGCACATTTTAACAGCATATGAACGGGTATCTCCAGAGCTCACACATATTAGCAATTATGAGGGCGACAAGGCACTGGCACAGGTTGTGCAGAGATGTGGATGCCCCATGCCTGGAAGTGTTCAAGACCAGATTGGATGGGGCTTGGAGCAACCTGGTATAGAGGAAGGTGTTCCTGACCATGGCAGAGGGTTTGGAACTAGGTGACTTTTAGGGTTCCTTCCAACCCAAACCATTCTATGATTCTGTGTTTCATTTTCCTGAAATTCTTTATCTTTAATGCTTTATTATTATCAGATCAGCACTACTGCCACCCTTTCAGACTATGTCATGGCTCTATTCAGCATTTACCAAAAGGTGTGAAGACCTGCACGTTGCTTCTCTTGCACTGACTTAAGACTGTTCTTTAATGATGTCATTCTGACAAGAACCAGGGGGTCATAGGTCCTAAATCCAACTTCAAGCAAAATTGGATGGAAGTTTGATTGGATCTGACCCAGGTCAAAACCCCTTGCTCTCCTGCTCCTGTGGGAGCTTTGAAACACCCTCACATGCTCTGTGAGGAAAGAGAACCTCTGTCCTTGGCATGGGTGAGGCCACACCTTGAGTGCTGTGTTTGGTTCTGGGCTCCTCAATTCAGGAAGGACATTGAGGTGCTGGAGTGAGTCCAGAGAAGGGAACACAGCTGAGGAAGGGTCTGGAACACAAGTCTGATGAGGAGCAGTTGAGGGAGCTGGTGGTGTTTAGCCTGGAGAAATGGAAGCTCGGAAGGGATTTTACTGCTCTCTACACGTGCCTGAGAGTGTAGCCAGGTGGAGATTGGTCTCTTCTCCCATGCAACTGACGAGAGGACAAGAGGACGTGACCTCAAGTTGTGCCAGGGGAGGTTTAGGTTGGACATTATGTGGAATTCTTTCACAGAAAAGGTGATCAGATATTGGAACAGAACAGGCTGTCCAAGGAGGTGGAGGAGTCACCGTCCCCGGACATGTTTCAGGAAAAGACTGAATGTGGCACTCAGTGTCATGCTCTACACATGATGGTGTTTGGTCAACGACTGGACTCAATCATCTCAGAGGCCTCTTCCCACCTAACTGTTCTGTGATTCTGACAAGAAATGAGTGTACGGGGTCACTGAGGTGAAATCAGAGAAAAATAAAAACGCAGCAGCAACGGCCAGGGGCCTGCCTGATCTCCACCGCTCCACACATCCCGCCGCCAGCTCTGGTCAAGAGGTTTTCCAACCCCGCTCAAACCCGTCCCAACGCGCCGTGACCGGGCTTTAACGACTCCGGCGGGCGCAGAACGGCGGGCGCCCATCAGTTCTCCAAAGAGCTGAACCATCTACGCACACACCCAGTCAACCACCCCGTCTCCTCCTGAGCCTCCGCCGCCTCCCGTGCCCGGTTCTCGTTCCCCGCTCCCGCCCCGGCCCCGCCGCGCCCCGCGGTGACGCACGCGCCCCCCCCCCCCGCGCACGCGCGGCCGCAGCCCCGCGCCCGCTCCCGCGCCCGCTCCGCGCCTGCGCCGCGGGGCCGCTCCCGCCCCGTCCCGTCCCTCCCCTCCGCGCCCCGCGGCTCGTGTGACCGGAGCGGCGGGAGTCGGTTCGCGTCCGCCTGGGAGGCCCCGAGCCCGCACCGCAACCGCCACCGCCGGCCGCGGACGCGGGGAGGGACGGAGGGAGGGAGGGAGGCGAGGCGGCCTCCCGGGTGTCCGGCACCATGAGCATCGAGATCCCGCCGGGCCTCACCGAGCTGCTGCAGGGCTACACGGTGGAGGTGCTGCGGCACCGGCCGTCCGACCTGCTGGGCTTCGCCGCCGAGTACTTCGCCCGCCTGCGGGATGCCCGCGACCAGGAGGCGGGCGGTGGCCGCAGGGTGGTCAGCTTCGACGGGGAGCCCATGCAGACCGAGTCCAACGGCGACGAGGAACCCGACCGCGGCGACGACGAGTCCGACTCCGACTTCGAGCGTAAGTGCCGGCGCTGCCGCTGAGGAGGCGCCGGGAGCGCGGGGTCCTGTCGGCGGGATGCAGCCAAGGGCCGTCGGCCGCCTCCCCGCCGTGGCCGGTACCGCTGCCGCGGCCGCCGCCGCTGGGCAGAGCGGGCAGCAAGGAGGGATTGAATGGGGGAGAGGCTCCGCCGGCTCCCGCAGCCCCGCTGTGCCGCCGCTCCCGCCCCCCGGGCTCCCCGCGGGCCGCCGGCGGTGCTCCGGGAGCCCCGGATAGCCCCGACACTCCGGCCAGAGCCCCGTCCCGGGGGTGTCCGGCGCTGCCCTGGGCGGCCGAAGTGCCCCGGGGTCTGACCGGGTATCGCCGGGCAGCTAGCGCGCTGCCAAGCATGTGATAGGGAAGATCATGTGTTATTGTGCAACCTCTTCTGTACTTATCTTTACATTTCTGTCTTTAAATCATTGTGGACGAGTGGTGTTGGGTTTTTTTCACTGAAACTGGGGTGGTTTATTGCCGCTGTTGTGTATTTAAAGTGGCTGTTATAAAGCACTGAAATAACTTTCGCTATTTAGCAACATATTAAAATTCAAAGCCATCTGTATATTGCTGTTTATACTGCCAGTCTCGAAGATGGAAAAGATACTTAACCTGAGCTGGACAATGAAATGCCACTTGCAATACTGAAATTTTTATTCTGTCAGAATTGTACTGTGTGTGTTGCACTATGCAGAGTGTTTGTAATTTGGGCTGTAATTGAGCCTCAGTGTGAGAAGTTATTTAAAATGCTTGTGCATGGTGGTACTTGGCACACCCAGAATTTTGGACCTGAAATCACTGGGTACTTTCTCATTATTAGAAAGTAGCTTAAAGAGGGGGGAAAGGTGAGAAAAGGCATGCTTTCCCTGAACTTTCAGTGCCCTCGTTTGAAGGTCTTGTGCCCTTGACCTATAACGTAAAGGTTTCTGACTTTTATTGATAGAGGATCCTCTTTTAGACCAATTACTGGATGTCACCTTGTGGATGAAGTGTGCTCTTAACATCTGCTCCCTGGTTAACAGTTTTAGAGAAACGAGAAGTTAAGCTATGGAACAAATAATTGTTTTTATTAAGGAAGCATTGAGACACCAGCTATTTTTGCAGCGCTTCTAGTCTGGGAACTTCACAAAGTAAAACACATCTTAAGCTCTTCAAAGTAGACAACCTAAACAGGACATGGAATGTATGAGAAGACAAGAGTGAAATGTACAGTCAGAATGAATTAAAAACCAGTTTGCAATCAGTGTCTGGATTTGGATGTTTTTTCTCATGAGGCAGAAGCTCTGTTTAGGGCATCAAGAAGAAAAGATGAGAGGCGAAGGGTAAAGACGTGGACACTGGTGGTGACTGAACTGAAGTTAAGGGAATGCTCAAGTAGGAGCAGAGATTTATGGAAATTACAAGTGATTTTTTGCCCTGCAGCCAAGTCAGTGGTATTTTCAAACATCTCTAAATATGAAGGAAGATAGAGTTTCTTGCAGAATGTGTTTTAAAATTAAACTCCAGGTTGGAAAAATTGCAGTAGATAGTTGGATGTAATTAAAAAAAAAAGTTCAATGTCTTTGTAGTTAATATTTTCCTTAAAAAAAAAAGAAACCCAAACCACAAAAAAAACCCCAACTGACAAAACCAAACAAAAAACCCACTCCACCAAAACATCTAATGTCTTTGAGTGCAATTTTGCTATTTTGTGATCAGTTTACCTAGATTTGTGGTTTGAACTACCATTTTCACAGAAGTAAGTGTAAAATTTTCTTTTTGAATGTTGCAACTTCAGCTGGAAGTTTAAATGTTTCCAGATAAAAATGTAAAAATTAGATGGTGGCATACAGCTTTTCAAATGCAGCTTTACATGGTGAGGCTGTCCAAAGCAGAAGGGTGGTTCCTTTGCTTCATGTTTCTGCTTATCATCTTTCTATCTTAGAGAGAAAATTAAATTAACAAGGTTGGGCATTGTCACTTGTTGTAGTAGAGCCCTTTGGGCAAGTGCCACTGTCAGTAATGCTGTTTTGCTTCCTCTCTGAAAACCTGTGCTGTTCCCTCCTTGTGGTTTCTCAGAAGCAATGCCATGTTCTCTGTAACAGCAGGTGAGGATCCCTCGGTAGGGTCAGAGAAATAATTGTTTCTTACATTGTTTAGCAGTGTGGGTGACAGTCAACCATGGCTTTGTGTTAATTAGGTTTCTGTTGTAACTATTATCTCTATCAATGAAAAAATGTTAAGTCAGAGGTTCTGATATCTGATGACTGTCATGGATAGGACAGTTACCTGTGCCTTGTGGAAGACAAGATCCTGGGTGCTTATATCTGCTTAGTATTTAAAGAACATGTGGAGATAGGGAAAACACACACAACAAGAGACTCAGATAATCTCATTGGACGGACCAGAGTCCCGTTTGTTAAGACTGCAGTTTTTCATCTTAGACAATTTAGGAAAGACTTCAGTGAATTTCACTGTTCTTTCCTAGGTTATGCTTTGTTACCTTTGAGTTGCTGTGACAGGTCAAATGGATGTTTTAAACATGTTTCCATGTCTGTTCATAAATAAAAAGATGAAATGGAGCAGTTGATTTTGTAAATCATTACGTTGAGGAAACTTAAAGCTAGTTTAAATAATTACCCTTATTGTATATGTTTGAGTAGGAAAGATCTTCACAAATAATGTGCTTGTCTTCATGTGTCTGCTTCTGGCCCAGTATTAAATCTGTGTATGTCGCTAGGCTGCACCTGCACACTCGGACTGAGAGAACGTTTTAGATAAGTTATGTGGAGTTTTTTGTATGCTCTGAGTGCATATGTTAATAGAAGCCAGAATAAGTCAGAAGGAGATCTTGGCCTGTGGTGTAATCCATGCGGCAAATGTCTTTGAGTAGTCATAGTGATGCCATAGTGGCATTCCATCCATGTGGTAAAAGTCACTGAAACTAGCTAGGCTAGCTAGTTTCAAAAAAAAAGACTTCTATTCTCTTGTGATGCTTAGGAAATGATTTCCAGGTTCGTCTCCTGTCTGACCACCCTGGAGTTTCATCCTTCATTTTAAGGACATCAGGATGTGGCTGTTCAGCAGAGTGCATTGTAAGGCATGTGTGGAAATAAAATTGATGATAGTTGTGGAGGAACCTCCAGAAACATTTATCCACTGGGCTGTGGCAGAGAATTTAAGATCCAAAGCTTTCCTCAGAGCCTTTATTTGATCGGTATAACTGCAAAATTGAGAACTTGGGAGGGTTGGAAAGGTGCAAAGCAAGACCTTCAAAAATCAGGCTGAGAATGTAACCAAGGACTGATGAGTATTCTTAAAGTGTGTCCTTGACCATGACACTTGTACTTTTAACAAGCAGGCTCTGAATGGATGTGCTAAGACTGTGAAATTAAAGCCACAGATATGGTCTGTTCACTGTTTGAGTCACAGCTTTGGGAAATCTGTTGAGGAGCACACCTGAAGGAAGGCAGAGGCTCTGCTTCCCTGTCCCTTGAGACAGCTGCACAAAGGTGCAAAGTGCTGCACCATTAACTTGCTGCTTTGTCTTATCTTTTGTAGCAATAAAACCACACCTGTATGTGTTCCTGGAGGTATTAAATACAACTAACAATGGAACTGAAATATTTTTGGAATTATGCTAACTTGAGCAACTCAGATGTTTCAAGTAATTGCAAGTATTTTATTGCAAATAAAATTTTTCCTTCTCAGGATTTCGCCTTGATATTGAAGGAAAGATTATGTGCTTTTCAGCTGCTCCCTGAGCAAAAGAGAACCCTTCTTAGTATTTTGCTTTTGAAATAATCCTCTTCAGTATGCTCTCTTGTTGTGAAGGGAAATGGTGCATATGAATCATGGACAGGTGAAAAGATTCTTTAGCTCTGCACTGAGCTTCTCAATTAAAATTCGAGGATTTGCTAAATGTCATCTTTAAAACATCAGTAGAATGTCTGAGCAGAAGGGAGTAGAGAAATGCTCTTTTACATTGTTAGATCTTGAATGTGATACAGAATGAGTTCAGTGCATCTTTGAAATATTTAACTTTTTAATTGTTAATGGAAACACTTGATATTAAACCTGTTTTAGATTGCTTGTCTTCTTATTCTTAAACATCATTTGCTTATGCTTTCTTATTCTGAACTGATATCCTTTGGAATTCCTCAGAAATCACTGTATTATATCAATCACAAAGCATTTATGCTCTGCCTACGTCAATTCACAGGTCAGGCATAACTCCTTGCTGTTTCCCTGAAATATTTCAATGAAACTTACTGAATTATAGAAGTTGAATGATGTTAAGACTTCTGCAGTATAGCATAAGAAGAATAGTGGTTCTGTTGAAAAATACTGTTGAAGTTTTCAGATGTAATTCAGGTTCATGGGATACTGCACATGTTGCTATGAGATACCATCAGCTTTAAAATGAAAGTACTTTGAACTTTTTACTAGTGCTTTCGCCTACCTACTTCATCCTTAACTGTTAATTAACTGGGAATAAAGCACAGTAGCTCTCTTCTAAAATGTGCAATACAAATTCAGTCCAAAGAGTAGCTACTGTGTTTAAAATCTAGGTAGCAGAGTGAGCACTCTCATAATCTGATAATTACTAGTTCTGCATACCTTTTTTTTTTTTTTAATAGTTGTTATAACAAAGATGTTTTGTGCTCTACTTAAGTAGTCTTTAGATTTTTAGGGAGGTGGAGGAAAAAGCTATAGATCAGCGCTGGGTTAGTGGTTGGACTCAATGATCTTAAAGGTCTTTTCCACCTTAAACACTTCTATGATCTAACTGTATTAAACCTTTGAATTTGGTATACAAAGAAAAGAAATGCACATTCTTGCTTTAAGTTTTAAAAGGTATGTTCGAGCAAGCCTAGTGACCTGAAGGTATGGAAGAAGCTTTAGAATTTTATTTTTTCTTTGATCTCCATCAATGACATGACATCAATTATAAAGCAAAGTATTAGTGATGCATCTATGTTTTAAGAGGAATATATTTCTGCATTTAATTTTCTAATTTTATTAATTCTGGCAGCATAGTATCTTGAATGAGTCTAACATAAAAAGTACAAAGTGAAGGGCTGCTGTTGTGCAGCTGCTATACTTGCACACGTCTTTGCTTGTACAGAGGCAGTTCTCCATGACTTAAATCTGAAGGATTAAGTAGAGTAGCCCCTTTTAGTACTAATGGAACTTCACTCCCTATATTTATCTTGTTCTCACGGGGGAATTTTGAAGATAAACTAAGTATTAAGGAAGACTGATTTTACTTTTCTTTAGTGGCTTAGTTGCTTGGACAGAACATGGAAATCCTTTTTTTTCCTGGAGGCCTTTTTGCTTCTGTTTTTGTTTATTGCAATAAAACAGCTTTTCAGCATTTGTTCTTAAGGTTGCAATTACTGTATTACAAGGTTAAACTAGGAATTTTTTGAATTAAATAATGTAGTTCTAAGGAAGCCACCAATTGTAGCTCAATGGGGCTTGAAGGAATGTTTCATCAGTAATCCTCTGTACAAAGGAAAGGTAATCAGAATGTGTGTGTAATACATCCTTACCTGAGATAGTAAAAGAACTGAAAGTATGAAATAAAGGGATAAAAGGTGCTGACTGGCTGAGAAACAGAGAATTGTAGGTGGGTTGACCTAAATTCAGATATCCCTGGATATTGCTAAGTGTATGTTGGTTTACATCAGGAAGGATGAACATCTATGTTAATTATAAAAACTAAGTTTCTTGAAATTTTGACATAGTATCCTTAGAGTTATTTGTAACGTCTTGCCCTCAGCACTGTTAATATTCCTGTAGCATCTATTAGATATTCCTTACAAGCTCTTGAGAAAGATACCCTCTTGTTTCAGTTTGCAGTTAATGGCTTGACATAATTGTTCTGCTTTAAGTGATCAGTATGTCCTAAAATGTGAGGAAGCATGCAGTATTTTTGTTTGTTTGTTTGTTTAAAATCTCATTTAAATTAATGTTTGTAGTCTGTTGCATACCAGTAACTTTTCACATAACTATTAGGCTTGTTATTTTCTGAAAGAGCTTTAGATAGTTGCTATAACTGTACAGATATGCTGAATTCTTAAAAGCATGTGTTTCTGTGTTGAAGAAGTTAATGGTAAGAAAAGTTGTATGAAACTTCTGAAATTATATTCTTCTAGCTGGTTCTAAAATTAAGCTAAAGGAAAATACCGTATATCAGTACTAGACATTGCACTGAACGTTAGCTTCTATTTAACTTTGCTATTTTTTGTTCATTTAATAAACTAATGTTAGAATGCTGGGGCAATTCTGTCAGTGTTCCCCTTGTGCTCATACTGAAGTTTTCTTGTACCCTCTTACCTATAAATAGAACAATGGAGATCTCGGGGAAGAGGAGGAGACAGCACTTCAAGCTATTCACCAGTCAGTCATTAAAAAGCGTTAATGTCTGACAGAGCAGTTGCTCATTATTCAAATGAAGACTGGAAATGTAGCCAAGATGAGCTATGAATGTTTCCCACTGGCTTCAGTAACATTTTCAGCTTCATGAATGATCATTCATATTTTCTTGTGAAAGAAGAGGGAGACAGTAATAAATATAACTCACAAACGTACTGGTTCCTCTTTTAGAGGGTTGTTATTCCTTCCTCTGTAATGGTCCTTTAGATTCCTTTAGTTATGCTTCTTTGTGTTCCATGCCTGTCTTTGCATCAGTACTTTTTTGGTATGTAGTAATTGTTTGGTGGTTTTTGATACATCGAGATTCTTTGATTCATGTAGATTTAATTTTTTTTCCTGAGGTACTGTCAGTTCCACAGCAAATGGTGTGTACTCTTCTCCAATCTGCAGTTTTAATGTCTTTATACGCCACTGTAATATGAAACAAAGAGGGGGAATAGTAAATCATAAAAACATTGGTTAGAAAAGCAACTCTGGGCGAATTTGGGAGACCTGAGTGTGGACAAAATGCTCATGTATAAAGGACTTGCACCAAGATAGTAATACTAATAAAGGTTGTGTGCTTATGAGGGCCTTTAATGAAAAAGCGTATTTTTCTTTTAAAAATATAGATCTGAAAGCGGGGCCATTGGATGGAAACTCCAGAAATCCATTGTGCCGAACAAGCAGCTGTTTTGTGGTCATTGGTGTTTTGCCTGTGAGAACTGTGGAGATGATTGCAGTGTTTTCTGCTGTAGTGGGAAGGATACTTAGAAGAGAGGAGATCTAGAGTAAAGCACCCTGTCTTACAGTGTTCGTACTGCTAGGATTTGGCCTCTGTTTCATAAATACACAATAAATTGTATATAATAAAGGCCGGCATTGTATTAGTAGCAGTTTTGCTTCTAGTCCTTTCCATACAGGGGCATTTCTTTTCTGTGTAGAAATGCCAAGTGATTGAGAGTGGCAGTTCTCTGTGCATAGACATGGAAATTCTCTTTAGGGGAGAAAACATCTTTAGGAGCAGCCTCTCTTCGAGGCATGAGGTAGGGACTTGCAGGTATCCCTTCTGTAGCATTGCTTTTATTGTCATTTAAAACCAACAACAATATTGGGGTTTATTTTGTAAGAAATGTTAAGGCACTCTCTGTTCTTTCATTTTATTTCCTGGTGGCTTGCAGAACAGCTTTGCTTCTGTTCAGAAATGGTCTCTAGCCTGCAGGGGCTGGCATGATGTCAGGTTTTGGTGTGAGGTCATCTTACAGAAGTCTAGAACCCTGCATTCCTTTTTGGGTATTAGTGAAGTCCAGACCAAGGTGGTCTGATCAGGGGCCTGACCAGCAACACTGAGCAAATAGTCACAAAATCTCACTCTAAACTGTTGTGTGAAGAAGGGTTAGGATTGCACGTTGGAGGGAAAGTGCATGTTCTCCCACCAGTCACTGTTCTGTCCTTCTGGATCTGAGCGGTTTTGTTGCAGAATATTGTAAAAACGTGTGGAGTTTATGTGGGGAATGAAATGTAGCTTTTGGATGAGGGTTGAGAAACTGCTCTGTAGTTTTCCTCTGTATTTTTAAATCAACTGTAGTGCCAATTTCCTCATTCTTGGTGATTGCATATTGACAAACTGCTATAAAGCAGGATGTCACAATGGCTCTTCATTTCCATTTTGGTTCTTCCTCCCTTGGGACAGCATATTGTTTTCTGCTTCCTATTGAGAAAACTGTATTCCATAGAAGAAATTAAAAAAAAAAACCCCACAAATATTTTTGTATTATTTTTCCTGGTGAGGCTCCAGTAAACACTTACTTCTGTGGCAACACTTGTGCTAATTATGATTGTTCAGGAAGAATTGCTTCCTCAAGGACATCTGTAGTGCAAGGAGCTGGTCAGTCTCTGGTTGTCATGGGTATGGGGGGTACCCTTCTCTGAAGGATGTCTCCGGTACAGCCCCCTGGAATGAAAATTCGAAGATTGAATTACCTCTTTTTTTAAAAATATTTTTGTATTTTTTGACAGTAATTGTTCAGAAACAGTTTTTAAACATTTTATGTTATCCATGTTTCTAATTAAAATTTTTAAGTATTTGTAAGACTCAAAGGTATCTCAGATTATTAAATTATGAAAGATGTCTTATTCTAATAGATTAACATTTAGTCTTCTGTCTTTCACACCTTGAGGGAAGGGTGGGGGAAAGATTCCATGCATATTTTTGTTACAAAATGCTAAAAATTAATGCTATTCAGTGGTGATGTTTGGAGACCAACTTCTGTAGTGTATAGAAATTAAGTATCACTGGATACAATGTTTTTAATTCTAATCTTGAGATGGTGTAATTATGATAAAAAGCCATAAACACAACTTGTATTTTTTACTAGCATCTCTTATATCCCTGTGAAGTAACTTTAATTTCTTACTGCTGGAAACATTTAATAATTAACTTCTTTACCAATTTTTTCATAGCACTGTGAAATAATGTAACTTTGGATGATGTGTACTGTTTTTGCTAGTGGTTTTAGCTTTTCTTAGCTTTTACATGCAGACACTTAGCTTTTCATAGCTGGAAGATCTGCAGTGTGTACATTTGTTGTGAAGCACTGTGTGACTCGGGGGAGTTGTATCCTAGAAATTCTGCTACTAAAAATCAGTTCATCTAGAAGCTGAACCATGCAGCACTTGCCACCTGCTGCAGCTCACTTTGCTCGAGGAAGTTTTTATTGTTACATCCAGATGTTGTCAGCATGAATGTTATTTGTCCAAGCCTCTTGCCGAGACTTCGGGCATCCATGAGCAGGTTTGGCAGGGTGCTTAGGGGCCTGGCTCAGTGGTGGGTTGTAGCAGTGTTGGGTTTGTTGGTTGGACTCAGTCAATGATCTTAAAGGTCTTTTCCAACCTAAATGACTCTGTAAAAGTGGATTTTCCTGGTCTGGGTAGAACACACTGATATTTTTTACTATTAACCCTTCTTAGGATAGAGAACATATGTCTGTCTTCACCCTTCCTCTTTCCCAAAAATCCTCTTCCTGTGAAAGTGCACAGGATGCAATTACTGGAAGTGTGTGTGTGGGGGGCTGTCTTGTCAAAATATGTTTTCACATGGAGATGATTCTTTTTACAGCTATATGTTTTAAGTAACTGTTGAATGTTGTTAGAAGTGTAAATCTGAAGGAAGAAAAGCTACAAAACTTTTTTTTGAGATGTGGTACAGAAGTTGTTTTTGTTCATGAATTTGGTTGTGTACCGCAGCCTAAAGATTGACAAGATTAGAAGTTTAAACAGTTTTAAATTTTAAAACATTTGTATTTATAATCCAGTCAAATTTGTTTATACTTTATTTACTAAAAGGAGCTGTAACCAATGAAACAAGGTTCACTTGTGAATTACTGATGAATATATTGTACTGGCAATGAAGTAGTACTTCATGTTGTATGCTCATAATATCATAAAATTGCTGGAGATGTTAATGTTGCTTCTGTGGAATTGCTCATACTCTTGTGTACATTCTCCCTGATCAGTATGTGTCACCCCTCAGTCCTCTGCCTGTCACCCTCCTGCAGAGCTTGGGCTGTGCTGGCTGCTGGAGAGGCATGGAAGGACTGGGTGCAATTCACATTTTGTTGTCACTACAAAAGCACCCGACAAGAAAATGATCATGAATTGTAGAGTCAGTTGTGCTTACACAGAGGATCCTGCACCTTAGAGATGAGGGAAAACAAGGCAGAAAACCTGCTGTCCAGTGCTGTGACTCTGAAGCTCCCACTACAGTATAAAATCCTGTAAATCCAGTGTACCTCTTCTGTCACTTCTGTAGATAAATCTGTATATAGCAAGGACACAAATTGTGGATTGTTGTGGGGGTTTTGGTGTGTTGGTTTTTGTTTTGCCTTTTTTTTTTTAAACTGGAAAGCAAATCACTTGAGTTCCAAGTATATGTAGAACTTCTTATAAGCAACTGACCAACACTTTCTGGTTTGGGTTATTAAAAATGTGGTGTGATACATTATACAATTTTTTTCTGCAATTTTTTTTAACGTATCACATATGGGAACACTAGCTATTTGAATAAATTTTTTAAAATTTCACAGATCAACAACATGTTGTCAGTCTTTTTTATAAAAAAAGACTGTAAGCACTTAATTAAAAAAAACCCAAAACTGTAAAAGTCAGACTTCCAGAAGAATTGAGACATCTTAAATTGTTGATCTTTTGAGAAAGACTGGTTTGAGAAAGGGCATTTACAAACTGTTCAAGCAAGAATGAGTCTTCAGAGGTGATTATGTGTGCAGGATAGAGTGCTAAACCATAGAAAGCTGATGTCGTAGCTGATCAGCTGATAATAGATGCCTTTTGTGACACTGGCTAAGCTGGTTGATACTCTTGCTGAGGTTTGTCCAGGATGTGGATGCTACTTTTATGTGGCATTACTAGAATAAGAATTAGTTTGGTATACTGCAGTAGTGTCAACATTGAACATTTTTAAAAATGCCCAAGAAAGTGCTCAGTTTGCAGTTATGAGGAACATGCCCATAGTAACAACCTGTAGAAGTCCAGGCTATTTCTCAGCCTCGCTCTTCCTACCTTATTCCCCTTAAAAAAACCCAGCCAAACAAATTAAACCCCAGCAGCCCAAAATCTGTGCAATGGCTGTGTCAGTGTTTGTAGTTACCTACCTGGAAGAAGGATGTCTGAAACTAGATGCATCTACCTGCAGGTGAATTTTATTTCTATTTGCCTTCTGGCCATCAGAACTTAAACTGGAAGCAAAGCATGAATTTTAATGAGCTGTTGAGTATCTTTGTGGAATTACAGAATGGTTGAATTTGGAAGGGGCCTCATCTTGCCTGACCCCTGTTGTGAAGCTGGGCTGCCTAGAGTGGTTGCCTAGGACCACGTCCAGATGGCTTTTAAGTATCTCAGAGCATGGAGACTCCAGAACCTCTCTGGGCAATTTATGCCAGTGCATGGTCACCCTCAGAGCAAAAATGTGTTTCATCATGTTCAGGTGGACCTTTTCTGTATTTAACTTTGTACCATTGGCTCTTGTCCTAGCACTGGGTGCCACTGAGGAGAAACTGGCTCCATTGTCCTTCAGTGCCCTTCAGGTATTGATAAGAACTCCTCTGAGCCTTATCTTCTCTAGGCTGACAGTCCCAGCTCTTTCAGCCTGTTCTCACACAAGAGATGCTCCAAGTCCCCCTCATCATCTTTATGGCCCTTTGCTGGACTCCGTCCCGTATGTCTGTGAGTCTTCTGTACTGGGGAGCCTGGAACTGGACACAGAACTCCTCCAGGTCTGGCCTTACCGGGGCTGAGTAGGGAAGGGAAGGGAAGGACCACCTCCCTTGACATGGAAACGTTGCATCAAAAGCTGTCCAGAATACCCTGGAACGAGTGTGCCTTGCATGGCACATACAGGTGTGCTTATGCCTTGAGTTAAATGTGGATGTGTGAGATTAAGCTCTGAATCAGCTTGAAATGACACTTGATTGAAATTCCTTGTGCTCTTTTATTCAGATCAAGTCAGATGACAGCACAACCTATTGCAGTTTTGCCTTATGTTAAAACACACTATGTTTCATCATTCAAATCAGTCATGTCAGCAGGAATTGTTAATGAAATGTGAAGTGACCCAGGCAAAGAACTGTGGGCTTTTATGTGCTTCTTTTACGTGTAGGATGCTATTCTTAAATTCTGCCTACATACCTATAATTAAACGGTCCTGAACTCAGGTTGACCTGGCAGGTATAGCTGTGTAACATGCCTGCTGGGTGTATGAAACACCAGGCCCTCTCCGTGTTGCTGGTTGTTTCTGCTGAGCTTCAAATCTCCTGTTCCATATTTTTCTTCTAAATTGCTCTTTTGTAGAAGTAGTTCAGTTACAGTTGTTTCATACTGTCACATGAGATACACCTGACTGAGAGTGACTCCAATGTGTTTTGTCTGAGACTAAACGGCTAAGAGGAGAAAGGAAAAGCTTCTTACTCTGCATCTCATCCGTGACTGTCCATGTTAATTTTTCCTTTCTGTTCTCATCCAAACTCAAGCAGACGAGCTGCACATCACGGATGAAATGCTAAGACCAGCCCTTTTTTTCCTTGGCATTGACACAGATTGGAAGTGCTGCTACAATCAGTGGTCAGTGATAGGTTTGTTGTGTGCTCAGGTTTGGGACTGAAACCTAGCTCTACCTTCTCAGTTTTTTTACTTTTTTACCTTTCCACTGTAATGTGTTCTGAAATGGTGGCAGATCTGCAAGTATAGGCTTGAAACTGACCATGTATGTATGCCCTGAACACAAACAATTACATCTTCCCCTTCTGTGTAATTTCCCTTATCTATGTTGGGAGCTGCTCTGAAGCTAAGAGGATCCAGTAATCCAATTAGTCTATCGGAGGAGGGCACTGGATCATGATGACTCTCTGTTCTGATGTTGCCTCTACTTGCATAATTATTTTCGTGGCAGTGTAACTGTGTACCTTAATGAGTTGTGGTCTTGAATTTTGTTTGATTTGTGTTTGTTAAAATACAGTGGCAAAGGTGGTGGAATATAAATTCCCCAAGAAAATGTATATTTCATGAAAAGCAAGTGTTGCTGTTCTTAGAGTTCCTTTGTCATTCTTACATACTGATTAGACTGAAATTTCTTGCAAGGTATCTAAGATCAGTGTGTCAGTATAACAACCAGTTGCTTGTATTGGACAGAACTTTGGTTTGTCATACAGTTTTCTCTCTGTAGATTGCTGCTTACTGCCCCATTTGTCAGAAACTTACAGCAGAGTACAGGCAGAAAATATGCAGATGACTGGGAAAATGTAATTTTGTGTTGCCATGGTTTGGCAAGAATTTGAAGCAAATGATAATGCTGTTGACTCAGGGTTGGTTTTTTTTTTTATTCCAATAAAAGGTAACTATATTGTTCGTTCTAGAATAATTAGTCTGACGTAGGAAAGTATCTTAATTCACTGATCACACCTGTTAATTGAATTTTTATTCAGGTGCTCTCAGGTCCTTAGCAATGCTTGAGTTCTAGATTTTTATAAATGCTTTGAGCTTCATTACACCATTTTGGTTGACTGAAGTTCAGTTATTGTCTCCTTTTGTATACAAGTTAAATTTGCTTAATTATCTATCATAGTGAAAGATGTGAGTGTTCAGTTGTATCAATTTGTTGTCTCTCTTTGAAAATTATGGCTGAATATGAATCATTTTGCTTATAAGTAGGTTAGGGTGCTAGTAAATTATATTAGTTATGGATATGATAGTCAATATTTGATTTCTCAAGATAGCTTTTATATCCTGATACCACATTATTTAAAGACACTATCAGTCTCAGTAGGACTTAATACTGAGCCTGCCAAGCAGCTGCCAAGTGCAGATAGCCAACATTTACATTCAGTGTTGTGTGATGGTAGCTGTGACACGATTCCAATTAAAAGCTTGGTCTGTACACTGCAGATGTCTTCTGAATATTAATGCTCATTACAGACAGAGCAGATGGAATCTCTTTAAAATACAATGCAGTGAATGTAAAATTAAGGTTGTGTTTCTAGTGAAAAACTAATAGGCAGTCAAAAATTTTCTTTTTTCTTTGTTTTTCATTGCTAACCCACAAGAATATCTGTGCATCATCATCATCTTTCTTTACATATAGGAGGAAATCAACTCTTCATTATGCATTCAAATAAAAATACAGCATTATGCCGTATTGAAGTTTTCTCAAATGCCAGATGTACCTAGAGAAGTATTAGGAACACATGCAACATCTGCTGTTGCCTCTGCCTAGAGGGCAGATAATAGTTGAAATGTAGGATGTCTGTAAGTTATTTGAGGAGTTGCTCATTGGAAAAGGCTTTGCAAAAGTATTTATAGGTGTGTGTGTGTATTTAACTGGGATTAGGAGGTGTTCTGTGTGGTGTATTAGGAAAAGTCCATCCTGCACAGGCTGGGTAGAACAAAACTGGGGAATGTAGAGAATGACAAGAATATCAGTGGTGCACTGCAACCCCGAAGTTAACTGTCAGAAGAGAGCAGCAATCCAGCTGGGAAAGTGTGTATTAGTCGCTGAAATATTCATGCATCCATTGCAGTTCACAAGACACGGAGTAAAGCCGCAGTAGTAGGAATAGATTTAAGGCCTTAAAAACAGGCAGGTTAAGTGTGGTATCGAAACTGAAAGTAGAAGGGTTTCTGTGGGAGTGGGAATTGTAACTCTCCTATTTGCAACTGTGTTTGTCTTTTCCTCTGGGCAGAATGGAGGTGTGTGAGGAGAGTGTACAGGGGGCAGAGGTTATAGAAAAGGCAGTGACAGGAGGTGTGAAATACATGGAACCAGTGCAGTGCTTCACTTGTGCCATTACCATAGCTGTGACATGCTTGTCTTCCACTCTTTTCAAACTTAATTTTACAACTGCTTATATCTGAGGCTATGTAAACACTAAAGCCAGTGCCAGTGATAATATTTTCTACTTCATCCCTATTACTTTATGAAGATTTCCCCCCAGATCTGTGTTTGGATTATATTTGTCTGTTGTAGTTATATTGCCTGGCTAATATTTCTCTCAAAGTTACTGGCCAAGCTGCTATGAAAAAGTTCCTGGCTTCACTGATGGTATTTATTTGATACATGCCTACTTTCAGAGAAATTGAGTGTGTGCTATTCCTGAGGATAATATTAATTTGGTAAGAGTGTTTTAAAAATCTAGACCACACTGGGACTGAGAACAGAGCTGCCCATGAGGTTTGGGAGAGGAGGGCACTGTCAGGGTGAAAAAGAGCTGTGTCTGGACCTTGCTGAAGCTGGTTTTGATGGTGATGTCCCAGACTGCAGATGTGGGGACCATCTCACTTACGGAGGAGTTTAGGAGTTGCCTGGTGAGTCTAACCTCCTGGTGTGAGAGGCCTTCAGTGGGTTGTTGCTCTTGTTAGTTTTTACAATGTTTAATGCATTCAGATGTTCAGAATAACGGCGGGAGTTTTAATTAGGCTTCTGAAAATTGAAAAACAAGTCCCCTTGATTGATTCCAGTGGCAGATCAGGACTGAGACTGTTCTCTTTGGAGCAATGACTTCAGTACCGTAGACATATACTTAGCAGTGGCTCTGTACTGTGATAGAATGCAAATTTAATAATAGTGAAACATAAAAAATTGTCTCAGGTTTATTGTGGGTTTTTTGTTTGATATTTTTTGGCTTGTTCACATCTTTTAGCTTACTCAGATTGCATTCACCTGTATACAGTTCATTATTTTGTAGAAAGAGATTTATGCAAGAGGCACAGCTGGAAATAATAAAAATAGACTGATGTGCTACATATAGTTAAATGACGTTTCTTATGACTCATTTAGGAATTATCTCCAAGATTTTCAAGTATGTTTGGTGGAATTCAGCTTTCCAAATAACCAAAAGTCTTTGGGGTTTGATGTTTTAAAAGGAATGAGGATGTGGAGTTAAGTCTTAGAAATCAAAACCACAGTAAAAAACCAGTTGAAATACAGAAAGCGTTGCTCTGAAAGAACTGTGTTTGTCAGAATCGAATGTTGCTTTAAATGGTGCTTCCAAAGTTTCTAATGAAAAGATTTCAGACAAAATTTGTCTTCATTAGGTTTCAAAAATCGTGAGTACCCTGAGGTATTAATCCTTCTGCCTCCTCCATCTCTGATCTCTGGTGGATCAGGAGACTGGTAAATAAAAAGATGAGGTTTGAAAGCAGGACTGGTAAGATAGGAAGAGTTAGTCAAGAGCCTTGGAAAAGAAGGCGGCTTTCTGTTCTCTGCCGCTGCATCTGGACATGGGGGTGAATTGCCCATGTTTCCTGCTGATTAGGAAATGCCTTGTGGTTCCCTAGATAAGATGCCACTGTCTTTTTCTGTATGAAGCATTTATTTTAAGGGAACTTCCAGTTATTTCTTCTTGAGATGATATTTCTGTTTCTCTGTAGTCTCATTCTCATCTTTGACCCTTTCTGGCTTTTCCATTGTCAGACAATCCCCGTGAAAGTCACATTCAAATATGTTTAGGATATTTTCTTTTTATTATCTACTTAATGTTGGGTTTGTAAGCTTAACTTTTCTGATACTACTAATGTGGCTCCTTAGCTTCCCTCTCTCTGAAATGCCTTCCTCTCTAAGCCTGCTCCTAAAAGCCCAAGCAAAATTCTCTTTTTCACTTGCTTTGCTGTACCCTCCAATGTCTTGCCTCTTCTGACAATGCTTTGAAGATTTGTCAGCTGCTTCTTGACTCTTCTGGTTCTTTGCTGCATTCCTCTTTCTCTGTGCAGTGCATAGATTTGTCTTTCTAATAATTGAAAACATTCCTAAGTCTCATTTCAGTCCCTGACAATCTCTGTTTTAATATCAGCATATGGTTATATCTTTAATCACTGCGAAATGTGTCCTTTTAGCTGAGATTGTACCTTAGCATGGGAAGTTTTTCTAATTTCATGTCTGTAAAGCAAATGCATGCCTTGTTGCTCTGTCTTTGATCTTCATAATAGAGATTACACTCATAAAAAATCAACACCAAAAAAAAAAGTGCTGTGTTTGGCTTGATCTGAGACATGTCAGCAAGAAATAGGAGACGGCTGTGTGGGTCATGTCATTGCAATGTCAGATAATGTGAAGTGCTGCTTGACAGGTATTTGTTCTCCTGTACTTAGGGTTCAGTCAGGCTGTATTAACTCCTGAATTCTGAGAGCAGGTTTATGGTCTTTTTTTGTGAGAATTCATGTCTGCTGAGAAATGTAATGAAAATAGTACCATGCATGACTATTTGGATTCAGTTGTGGAAAGAGAACATTGAAATAGTGATACATTGGAAAAAAGGATCTTTGATTTAAAAACAAACAAAACTCTTAAGGCCTTTGTCAAGAAGTGCCATCATAACCAGAGATTCACCCAGATTCCTTTCAGTTAGTCAAGCACTGATTTCTTTCTTGAATTTATCAGCTGTTTTAAAGTCTGTCCATTCCAGAGTGCATATTCATTTTTCTACTGTATTTAAAAAGCGAAAAAGAGCCAACCCAAAATAGCACAACAGCTTTAACTTCATAAACGTCTTTCTTTCACTGTCATAAATGCTTTGCTTGTTGAGTCAACTTTTCCCTTCAGAAGTTATTACATTCTTTCTATCAGAGGGGTTCTAAAAAACTTGGAAAGCAAGGGTCAGAGACTTTTCTAAAACGAGGCTTTCAGTGTTTCTCCATTTTGTGTCAGTAGTTTTAAAATCCAAATTTTAAAATATCAAATAAATTGGAGACCAGGATGTGTTGCAACTTTGTTTTTATGTTTTAATCTCTTGCTACTGTTGACAGCTGTTTTTCAATACTGAGAAATAACAAGGTGTCTGTCTCTGTTAATTTTGCTGCAGCAGAGAGGAAAACAATGTTTAATAACAATATAATTTTTGTTATTGTTTTCCAACTTAATAGATGTAAAAGTCTATTACAGAAGAGCAAAGCCTGTGTGTACCCAATCATGGATCATGGTTTCCATTTTTCTGCCTTTTTATTTTTTTAATGTTCTGTGCACCTCTCTTTGTTTCTGAAAACTCACTTCTTCCCTAGTGTTTCGTGACCTTTTGTCTTCCTCCAAATGTCTGGCATGCTTCAGCTGACACCATCAGGGTGTCTCCTGCCTGTCTCTAACCAGGTTCTGAGTTTCCATCCTCCTCTGGCAGGGGGGTGGGCAGAGGAATAGAAGGAAAAATAAAAGGGTGTCTGTAAAACTCTGACCTGTTTCTGTCTATTTTGCTCTTCTGAGAAGCCATGAGGAGAACTCTTGGGTTCCAGAGCTGCCTCTGAAAAAAATCAAAGTAGTTTGTAGCCCCACCCATGGTCCCCACCTTATAAAGCAGAGATGTGGAAGGGGTAAGTGAGAATTTGCCACTATCCAGCAAGGACATCCTGACAGAAATCATGGATACACAACTATTATGTTAGTAACAGTCACAGGGAACTCTGTTGTTTTACTTGTTGAAATAAAAGGTTCAGATTGGTAATTATTGAAGTACAGTTGCATATCTGATGATGAAAATTCTTCTTTCTGCTCTGGCATTACTTTTTAATTGCTGGGAATCCTAAAAAGCTGATAGTTGAATCTGTGAGTTTTCTCGGAGTTGTGATGGTTCCTATTTATGTAAGTCCATTAACATCTTGGTGTGTAGAAAAACAGTTTGACAGCTGTAGTCTGGCACTTCCTTATCGTAACTTGATATAACATTCCATAGAGACAGTCACGCCTCAGATTTATACTCCACTCTGCTTCTGGTATTTTGGCTTTAATGGTTTATAGTGTGAACTCGTGTTGTTTGGATAAACTTAATTGACTTGTTAAATTAGAACAGTTTACATTCTGTTTCTCTTTTTGTCTCTCTTCACATAGGATGATTTTGTGCTATGATTTGATGGGAAAGTACTCTGTAAATCACTGATTTGACTGCTTTGTTTTAATAAAGCTGGTATTTTGTGCCTATGCTCTTTGAGTACTGTACTAAGTTTATGCCACCTACTATGAGCTTTGCTCCATCTTCCATCAGGAAACCTTCAAAAAGTTGTTGATTAGAGTTACACAAAAGAGCTGTATTAAATATTTATGTGCACAATAGCTTAACTTGGTACGCTGCTATAAATTGTATTCAGGATCACAAACAGTCACGTGGGGATTTTTTTACCCTAGTTGTAATTAGGAAATGTTCATGGATCCTAGTAAAAACCAAAGTGCTGGTGAAGAAAGAGAAGTAAGTTTTCAAGGTATCTAGAACAGGGCAGTAACACCTAATAGTCTGCTGTCATGCCTGGAATACCAGTCCTTTGTCCCTCAAGTTTTTTTCCTGTGACCCTGAATTGATCTTTTGAGGTTTTTTTGTCTTTTCTGTAAGAATTTAATGTTCTTAGGATGTGTAAGAAGTGGGTAGCAGTAGCTGGGAGAATGATGGTTGTACTTCTGGTAATTTCAGGCTTGTGAGTAGTGTAGAGAAACAGCTTTCCCTGTTATGGTAGTAGTGTACATCTAAAAAAGCCTGATGGTGTTTCTTTACCAGTCACTTTTCAAAGTCACTGACAGAGAAGGGAGCCCACGCACTGTAGGAAAAGCATGCTTTTAGGTCTGGTTGTAAAGAGTAGTTTTGCTGTCACTTGCTTGCCTTAAATACTGTAATTGTTGGTTTGGTTTGAACACAGTAAAGAGAGTAATATCTGTGTCCATTTTTCACCTATGGGGCTGTATTTTATACCTGCTTATAACCATAGTCAGAACTCTTGTAAGTTAAGCATAGTGAGCCACAATTGAGTGTCAGATATTTCAAATTAAATCTCAATGCCAAAGCACGCAGAAGGATACTGGAGAAATTCCTGTTTTGTCACTTATGGAAAGTTTAAAAAAAAAAAAAAAAAAAAAAATTAAAAAAATCCCAGTGTCTGATTTACATCCCTAATTTTTCAAGTGAGAAAACTGAATGAAATCTAGCCACTGGCAAGTGGCAGTATAGTTAGTAGTAGCCACTAACTGCGTGGCACTACTGCTGTTTGATGTAAGGAACATTTTTGAATTTAAGTAATGGAATGTACAGTATTGATATATTTATGCAATTTATTAAAGTATTTTCTATTAAATAAATGTAGTGACATTCCTTTACTTTGAGCAAGAAAGGTTTTTCAGTCTGAAGCAGCCTTTTAAGTGTTCCTATCTAGTGCTTGCTTCAGTCTGTGCCTCATCACAGTATGGAGAACATGTACATGTTGAGCAGACATTCCTGATTTTTCTTGAACAGTGGAGTAGGATCATTGTCCTGAGTCACTTCTGGCAAAACTGTGGAATGCACAGCTTGATCTGCCTTTCCACTGCCAGAATCACTTGCCTTTGGCTGCCAGGGAGGAAATTGGGCCGTTTTGCTCTCTTCTGGTACAATGGTTTAATTTACCTCAGTTTTTGTTGTGTTTACCCAATTACTGTGTCTTGGTTCCCATGAGCCAAGTAAAAGCAGGAGCTGTGCCAAAGGTATGAGACATTTTGAACTTGAATATTGCTGCACCTGAGGTTTTGACATAATGGAGAGTTTACAATGCAATCATCTCACAGCAAAATCTTTTAATCTCATTATAGTTTCTGCAATTAACGTATAATAACATTCATGTCATTACCGGAGACATAGCCCGTGGTTCAGTCTGAGCCATGGCCCGTTGGTGTGCGGGCGGGGGGAGTTCTAACTGGAGATTAAAAAAAAGGTAATTGTTTCCTCTCTCAAAGCAGCAGTTTAATCTTGCTTTTGGAGATCCCAGATCGCTGAGTCGTACCAGGTCGGTGTGCTGGATCTACTGGATTCTTGTCACAGTGTGGGCAGAGTTGTACTCTGAGGGCTGTGCTGGTGTAAGAGGTTGTTACTGGTGTGTCCATCACTATTGCTTTAAATTAGGTGCCCTTTGGTGGTCAGTCTAGGAAGTAGGCTGTTAACAGTAAATGTATTATTCCCTTCCTCCCCACCTATTTTTTTGGAATCTGTCCACAGACCAGTGTAGGGGTATGTGGGACCTTCAGGAGTTGTTTCTCTTAGCAGTGCTCAATGCCAGGCTTTTCCTTCATGTAATTCTGATGGCAAGGATGCCATAGGAGTGGCTATACTGACTGTGCAATACTGAAAATTGTCATAAGCAAAGAGAGCTTTTCATTGGTAAGCCAGAAGGAAAAAAACACCAACTAATCTGCTCTACTAGGAAATGTCAGATTTTATCTCTTTAGCATAAAAATAGTAATCTGACAACACATAAAAGTGAATTTTATACATGTTAGAACTGTCACTGGTGTAAGAGATGCAAACTATCATTTTAATCTTAAAAGGTTTGTGGAGGCAGAATAATAGTACTCTCTTAACTGTCCTTAAAAGGGTATGTGTTTTTCTCATTTTTAACACTGGAAAACTTGATGCAGTTTTGATTACGCTGAACCCTGCTATGGGATAAAACAGTTAAGATTCTAAAAGAAGCCATAGTTGTTGAATTTTTTTTCTATGTTACACAAAGTATGCCAGAGTGTTCTGTAGTATATTAACTCTGTTCAAAGACATGAAAATGTTATTCTTAAACATGAGCAAGAAATGGGTATAGAAGTCACAAGGTGGAGAAAAAATTCTGTATGTGCAAGATAGAGCCCGAAATAATGTATTTACTCACTAATGGTGTTGATTATAAGTATGCAAATCTATCCATGAGGCTAGTTAAACATTTACTTAAAACTATTATGAGGTGCTTTCACAGCAAACTTATCAAGTTATGTTTTGAATGTAGTTTTTTCTTTTGTAATAAGTCACTTTGTAGTGGAAACTGAACTAATTGGTTTTGGTTCTCTCATTCTTCAAAACCTTAGAGAACTGGTAGGCATTTGACTGTGTCTCTGGACAAAAGTAGTGAGTGTTTCTGTTTCTTCCGGTCCAAACTGGTCAATTTTGAGTAGTTAGTTAGACTAGAGATGAGAGTGAATATACTGTTGCAGAGCAAATTACTGTCCAGAGCAGTTTTGTGTCACCGCTGGTGGCCACAGGCAGACCCATGAGGAAAAGCTAAGAACAGGGCAAAATGTATGAATGCTTTCAGATCAGGAAGTTGCACAAGTTTGTGTAATAAACCTGAATGGATCTATATTCCCAATGCCTGTTTCCCCTCAAGGTGAGGTAAACTTCTCACATCCATGGTGTCTTTTGGCAAGCGAGATACATCCCTCCCTTATTTGCAGGAAGGATTGCTACTGTTATAAATTGCTTAAAGATTTGAAGAGAAAGTTGCTTGAATTCTCAGGTTTATTATTCAGTGTTTTTGAACCTCTTCAAGCTTGATGTATGAAACACTGTGTCAGTGTTATTTTTGTAAGGATTATGTCATATTATAGAAGTTAAGATCTAAACTGTACAATTCAGAATAATCTTGCTTTTAATCCTGAGCATCTTTTGAGGCTGAGCATTGTCTCCCTGTTGATAGATTTGGCTGAAAACTCGATCGAATTAGTCTGATTATTCCTTACCCCCCCAACCTCTTTTGATTTCCTTTACTCTTACAAAAAAATACACAATAATAATTTTGGTCTTATTTTTCTGGTATTATTCTCAGTTTTTCATTTTCATATAGATGCAGGGTAGTTCTAAGTGCTCCAAAGAAGCTGAGTTCTTCTGTCTTTGCTAAGAAATCATTGTTCTCTATATTCTGGTGGTGCTGAGATACTCAAAAGTTTCTAACGTCTAACAAATGATGGGTCATTAAGATTTTTGTGGCATTCAATAAATCTGGCTCAGTGATGCATGTGCTTTGATGGGGCATAAAAGCTCCTCTAATTTTTAAATATTTAAAGAATGGAATAGAAAGGTTACAGGTTGTATCAGGAAAAACAGGATTGCCTGTTGAAGGGAAGACAAGTGGGAAAGCATGAAGCACTCAGAGTAGAATGATGTTGGTTGTTAGAGGTGAAGGACAGCAGGGTGCTTTGATTTTGTTCTGGATGAAACTTTACAGGTTGATTTTTTTTTTGTTTTGTTTTTGTTTTTTTTTTTTTTTTGTTTTTTTCTTTTTGGTGTTAAGTCTGAAGCAACTCTCAAAGACAGTATCTTGGTTACCATGGAAGGGGAAAAGGTGCTGTTTGCTGAAGGTTGGCTTAATGTCGAAATGTATGTGACTAGCAGAAGCCAGGCAGTTCATCCCAATCTAAAGTTCAAGTACCTTGTGCAGCTACAGCATGAGCAAAGAAGCAATGGGTCCTCCATCTCAGCCTTTTCCAGTTTCAGTGTGTGCCCTTGTAGGAGACAGCCTTGACCAGGGATGGATGACTGCAGTTACTGTGGGAGCACTGCCTTGGCAGCTCCACAGCCTGTGCAGTGTGGGAGCATAGAATGGGTTGGTGATAAGTTCTTTGGCTTCTGATCCACATTAAGTAGGTACAGCTGACCTAAAGTGCTGCAATGCTTTGCCATATTACTAAGTAAATGAGGCTGGTAACTGATGATAGGTTAGGATTGGATAATCTGTGTAGGAGGTATATTTTTTCAAAATTACGTAAAAAACCCCCCCTCAACCCAAAACTACTTACCATCCATCTTAGCATGTAATGGCCCTCAGGAATATGAAGTTTTTTTTGAATAAACACTTACTGGCTGGCAAGTAAATGGATGAAAGCTTTATACTGAAGCATTTTTAAAAGAGATTTGTATGGGGTTTGTGTACTAAAAGTATATAATGATTATTCAATTCATTCATTATACTTTGTAATAATAAATACAAATGTGTAATTTTGATTTATTTTTATTTTTTTCCAGCTCCAGTTGTTAACCGATACAACAGAAGAGTATCAGGTATGGTTTCTTTTTAAGAGTGTAAAGTATCTGAAATAGTTTTGAAATGTGTATCTGACTAAAGGAATTACATTAAAAATGACCTTACTCTTATTGCCTTATTTCTCAAAATATTTGCATTATTTTTATTTAAAATAATGAGAATTGTTTCTTAATTCGCTGTAGACACCAATGGACAACACATTTAGAGTAGTTAGAAAACAGAAATGTGGGGGGGTGCTCCTTTTTTGTATTGTTTTAGTCCCTTGCTTGTGCAGCTGATATTTATAGTTGTTGAATTAGTGACTGTTCACTTGTTCTAGAGACACAGATTATACTTTTTTATTTATTTGTTTTCTATCTCAACCAGTATGAAATGCTTTAATGAGAAACTGTTATCCCCAAAAAATTTCTTTACAAGTTGATTTTGAAGACTATTACATGAACAAAATGTTATTTGTAGATGAGAAGTTACTGCATTGTTTTTTCATTTGAGGTACAGTGTGAATTACTTTGCATGTGGTACTTTTTTTGTCTTCAAATATTTTACTAACATTTAGCTGGTCTAGAAAGTTATGGTTCTGATTTGACAAATATCTTTATGAAAATGCCAGTGTATTCAGTGTTTTCTCTCTAGTTTTGAGTTCAAGTCTACTCAGTTTGTAATTTGTGTAGATGATCTGACATGTTTTTGAGTATGTTAGTATGGTGGGGCAATATATATTGATAATATATATATGTGGTATATAAATAAATGTAAGATAAATACATGTTTATGTGCAAAATGTCCTTATACTCATGCAGTTCATTTGCTTTTGTACTGGTTGCTTGGATATGATTAAGGGTATGATTGTGTATTTATGCCACTACAAACAAATAACTGAGTATGAGAATTTCATAACTCCTAAAAATTGACAGTGCTGGTCATTTTGAGATATGATTACATGAGAAATCTAGGCAGGAAAAAATTGTATCTTGAATGATGGAGTTTGATACTCTGATAGTAAATATTGAAAGTCATATATTGTATAGTATCTTAATTTGGAGAGGCCCAAGACACTTCAGTTTCTCTGCTAATTAAACTAATCCATCTTGGAACCTACTGATGGAGAAAAATCTTAGAAATGAGGAGTGAATACATCTCAGATTTAAATTTATATAACGGCTGAGTTATTCCCAAAGTTAAAAAATTGAGCCTTAATCAGAAAGCATTTGTAATCTTTTTGACTTTGCAATACTGAAATGCACTGTTGGTGCTCACACAGCACTGAGTTGCTCTTAGTTAAAAAACAGGTTCTGTCATTTAGAGAGTCTAAAGGTTAATGTGAACAACTAAAAGGCAAATGTAAAATTGAATTGCTAAGTTGTGCAATTAGATTAAGGAGGACTGTTTAGTTGCTTAATAATGCTCCTGCTTCAGGAAGAGCTAAAATAATTCAGGGTTTACAGTTCATATTAGAATTATCATGGAGACAAACAATAATAGAATATGTGTATATTACTTCTGTGTGTTAAATACTTTCCACAAAAAAAAATGTCCGGTTTCTCTCTGTATACACTGTATAGGTCATGATCAGTGTGGGATTTGTTAAAATGCACAGGCAATGCAAACAGCATCCAAGTGTATACAAAGAGATGCAGTTTTCCTTCTCTTGGCAGGAAAAGTAGAGAAACTGCTGGTTTGGGGAGGGGGGGGGTTTGGTGGGGTGGTTTTTTTCACTCTGTACCTGCTGTGTCTGTCAAAACCTACACAGGAATGAGACTGCCTGGGCTCTGCTGGGTTACCAAACTCAGCCCCCTGCCATCATAGGCAACCACATTTTACAGTCCCTCGCATAAAATGACTGACTGATTTCCTGGGTTTGTGCTCTGAATTTGGTTTGACTTGTGTGTTAGATGCATTAGGTTTTAAGCAAGTTTTCATTCTGCAATTTTTGTAAGATAGCTTTTGTCTTTATAAACCAACAAATAACAGCAAACACTAAACCAATGTTGCCTTACAGATTACTCAGCCTAGTAGCTAAATGTTTCTGGATTTAACTAATGAAGTAAAGCAGAACAAACCATGGAGAAGAAAAGCTGGCATGTAATTCTTTTTGTAATTGCATTTAGTGTATTCTTTTCTGCTCTTCTCTTCAGAAGAGCTTTCGGCTAGTCCATGTTGAACCTTGTCAGTCCAACCAGTATTTCTGTATTTCCAGTGCAGTGTGTGTTTGTAAGGGGAATGAAGAGCAGAGCTCAGTTGCTTGCTATCAACATTTACATGCACAAAATTGCAGATTTACAGAGAATTAAAAAGGTAACATGGGATGTATTGAAGAAAAAGTCAAGCAAGAATTTTCTCTTTAAATATTTGGCTGCCTAGGGAATTACAGCATTGTCCTCATTGTTCACTAGGTTTTAATTAAAGGAAAAGTTGATAAAGTAATTGTCTATGTTATACACACAGTTTAGGACAGGCTAATAATTGTTCTGGTAAAACATTCAACTAGAGATATGTTCTTGGAGGCTAACAAGTGTTTATTATGCTCTCTTACACATAGCAGTTAGAGAATCTCTTTTAAGTTGCTTTATTAATTCATAATATTAAACTTGGAGTGTTTTCTGCTGGTCTGTTGTGATTAGTTGCCTGCAGATAACAGGATGATCATGATTCCCTTGGTGCACTATTGCAAATTTTAGAGATCTATAAACCCATAGAATAAATCTGTTCTAATGATTACTGAATTTTCATTTAGGTGTTTATTTCTAGTTATGAAACATATAAACTGTTTTGGCAAATACTGCCAATGTTGTAAATATTTAGCTGTTGTTCTTTAAAACTTACTCAAAATGGACTGTGCAGGAGGGTCATCCTGGAAAAGGGGGACTTATCTAATCATGTTCATGTAATTATTTATAGAAGTGCAGAGTGGTAAAGTAGTGTTCTCATGAAGAGAAACAGCCTTTTCCATGGAATGCTTGGAGGGAGAAGGAAAAATGAGAGCTTGATGTTATCCTAGAAATTAATCTAGTGAATAGCTGGCTTGTGTGTGGCATGTTTGGCCATGTAACTTGTTGAGATCCATGGTGTGCACACAAACAGTTGGTCAGCTCTAATTTGTATCTGAGCTGGTAGCTGATTTCATTAAAATGATCTGTTTGTAAAATCATAAGCTATATCTGTTGTAGGAACTAAAATGGAAAAAAACCACCTCACTAATTTGGAAACCTCGTAGCTCTAGGGTGCCATAGGCTGTGGTGCAATTTCAGTGCTAATTATCCAGTAGAGCTGTTGTCTTGCTGCGGCTCTAAGTGAGTTAGCAAAGTCTGAGCCTTCTGCCAGTGTAACCTGTGTTACATGGATTGCTGACTAACTCCCTTTGCCCAGGCTTGGATTGAATGGCCTGAAACCCTTATAAATTCCTTCCTCCCAAGAACTGGACTGGGTTGAAATTCATACTTGCTTCATTATGTGCCTTGATTTTCCTCCAAGCATAGCGGCTCCTGACAAACTTAATTATGTTAGTCACTTAATTTTCTGTAATGAAAGGCTGCAGAGCATGCCTGTATCTCTGCCCTTGGTTGAGGACTGACTACACGGCGCAGGGAGTGAGAAATCAGTGATACCTCCTTTCTCGATTATATGAAAGCTGTTTCAAAACTAGAGGAAGAGAGCATTGATATTTGTCCCATTATAACAGCTGGTATGTAACACTGAGGAGAATTTTGCTCCTGGCAGGATATGAATGAAAAGGTAATTGTGTTTTTGGAATGAAGAGTGTGACGCCCACTAGAGTCTCACTTGTGCATAGTTTCTCCTCTTTTAGTTTTAGCATATTTCAGAAAAGTTAAGTTATTTGATAGATTTCTGTATTGCCATTTCTAGACACCTTTGATTCATTCCACAGAACACCCACTCTCCAGCAGACTTGCTGATTTCTTCTTGGGATAGGAAAATCTGACAAAATGAAACCCGTACCATACATATGTCGCAGAAGGTTTTAAGCTTTTTTCTCCAATTATTTCTGTTTATCTGAGTGACTGGTATAATATATTTCTTTTGCCTTTGCCTGTACTCCCTCATGAGCCTTTCTTTGGCCCCAGTGGGATGAGATTACAGTTTTCACACTCAACAGCTATAAGCAGAAAATTGACCTATATAATCTAGGGAAGCAATATATGATAGTTATTTCCTTAATAGTAACATGACTGTCAGGGTCTGTGCCTGTTTTCATGTTAATATAGAAAATAATCAGATGAACAAGACTTGCCTCATTTGGTCCCTTTGGTGGGGCAGCTTTCAGCAGAGACAGAGTGGAGTGAGAAGGATCACATCTGTTCCTGGAGCTGGGTGCTAAACCTTCCCCTAAGATGGGGTTGCTGAATAAAGGTTTTGTATGTAGAGGTTAATTTTGTTTAAATGTTACTGAATCCTGTTTTCCTCTGTGGAACAAACCTTAGCATTGTGTGGGACCCTGACAGTCGCCAACTGTCAGTGTCCCCAGCAGATGCTGGATTCAGAATCAGTACTCTGGATATTTCTCTTGCCTCTAACAATCTGATGTGACACTATGGTTTGGTGTTGTGGAGTTTTTTTGGGTTTTTTTTTTTGTATTTGAGTAATTTTGTGTTTTGAATAATGTGTAAATCAATATTCCCTGTCAGTTTCTGGCTTTTTCTTTCCTCATCACATAAGCTTCCGTAAAAGGCCTTGAACTGTTGATTCTTCCAACTCACTGGTTCTTCTCTATTTTGACAATGGTGGGGATTCTTTACCTTGAACTCTTCATTAGTCTGGCTCCTGCCAAAGATGAGCAGTCATCTCATAACGTACATATGTTGCTAAAGTCTGATATTCCTCTGTGCTTTCAGTGCGATACAGCATTTTCTTCACACCCTGGCAAGATGAGATGTCAGGATATGATATTATTACACATAGTAAATTTCTTTTAGGAGCTTTAACAAAAGTCATTTTCTTATAAAACTTTTCTGTTAATTATTGCCACACAGCATGTTAGTATTTGGTAAAAAATACTGTTTTGGAACCCTGTTAAATTAGGACATCTAAGTAGCAGCAATGAAGCAAGAGGCAACACTTCTCTTGGGAGGTTGTTTTGAGTATTTGCTCTTGCAGAATACTATCTACTACTTCAGTGATAAAAATCTCATCACTTGAAATAATCAAGGGAGGAAGATGGAGAGTGATGATGGGCTTTCTCTGTGCTGTTCTCTTTGCTGTATATTTATCTGATTATTATCTGATTATTAGGTTGACTTGAAAGTCAGGATCTGGTTTCTTCTCTTGAAGCTATTTAATGAATTTCTGTATTGATTATTCATCATCTTACAAAACTGATGGCATAATAACTTCTGCTGAAAGATTTTTAGGCAGGTGATAAATGATAAGAGACTTAAGAGTTCAAAAATTCACATTTTTACAAATGGCACAGTTTTCCTGTATCAACAACCTGAAGCTTCTATGATTTTTTGCTAGCCCTAATGATAGCAAAACTGATATCATAACTAGAGTGAAAATAATTCATTTTAAAAAATGTTGATATGAGCAAAAGCCAAGCATGTGGGATGACAGATGAAAGTGGTGATAAATTGTGTGGGTGCTCTCCTGTAAGAAAGTGTCTGAATCATTATTCGTTAAACAAAAAAAGCTTGTTTTCTCTGTTTGCAATATTGGGACTTATTTAAAAATTCCTGGCATGTGATTGACATTCAGTGAATAATAAAAAGCTTATTTTTGGAAATTAATAGTCATGACTTCACAGTTAGTTGGATTTCACAGTGTTGTGAACAATTCTGCAGGGTTTTTTTAATGACATAAAGAGAAATACAGCACTGTGAGCATCCTTACTTAAAATTTAAGTCAGTGCAATACGTGGTCAGAAGAAATCTGATCCAGTCTGCTTAATGCACATAAGTGCTACAGTGGAGTGGAATTAATTAATATTTAATGTTTTAAATTTTTTTTTTCTTTCTTAATAATAGTTCATGGCTAGAGTGTCACATAAAAATTAGAAGTTGTCCAAAGTAAAATGTTTTAACTGAAATTAGCCCTTACTAAGTGGGAGCATAAGTATAGCTCTGCATATTTTAAAGCAAGTAATGCAGTATGGATCAGTTTTTCAAAAGTATTCAGATAGCAAAAGGTGGAAGTTATTAACTTCCATTAATTGTTTTACATTAAAGATCTTTAAAAAGCCTACATAAATGCTGGTCCATGTCTTTAGATACATAAATACTTTTGAAAACATCAGCTTTTAGCTGATTGTTTAAATAAAATTTAATTCCCCTTTGGTGGTTGGAATTTAATTTTTCTCTTTTGTGTGACAAAGAATTGTTGTTTTTTTTTTCTTTTGGTTTGAACTCAAGATGGTTTTTAACATGGGAATAAAAGCCAAAATGAAAATATTCCAATATGGTTTGTTGCACAAGAGACAGAAAGCAAACACACCTTAGGAAATCTCAAACTGCCTGTGACAATGCAGGCTAGAAAAGGCAGTTTTATACTTGGTGCAAAACCTGGTGCTGTGATGTATCTTTAGAGTGACCTCAGAGTCAGATGTGCTTTGTATTTTTCTTGTGAATATGTAAAGCTGCACTTCATCCCTATTTTAATATAAAGTTTCAGACAAAGTCACAGATGTTGTTAGGCTCCTGTACTGATTAATACACTCATGCAAGTTTAGGTTGCTGTAACTTCAGTTTAAATGTGAAATTGATTGAATAGTCCACGTAGAACAGAAAAGTTTAAACAGACCTGATTTAAATATGAAAAGTTGTAATTTCAGAAACTTTACTCAGTTGTTTTTAACACCAGAACCTTGCTGAGTCTGTGTGTACCCCAGAATAACAGAAAACTTCATAAGAATACAAAAAACCTCACTATAGGGAATAGAATGGCAATATGAAAACTCACTACAGGAAATACTAAAGCAATCTCAGGAACTGCTGTGAGCACTTTTACAGGGTTCTCATTTGAAGAGAGACTTGAATCAGGGCTTGACTTTGGGAGGTGGCTTGTGTGTGGGTACTTGGCTGCCTGAAGCACTTACCTGATTTGGTGTGTTTTTCCCACGTCTCCAAAATTTGGGAGAGGAAAGAGCATAATTTTCTTAAGCTCACTAATCTTCTCTAATGGAAAAACACAAAACTGGTCATAAGTAAAGCACACAGATTCCAACTGATGAAGTCCTACCCAGTATTAGTCTTTTGCCAGACCTCTTCAACTGTGTATTTCCTGCAAAGACAATCCATTTATTCAGTGAGACACTGAAGTCCAGAGCTGGCTGGAAACGAATGAGTTTGCATCAAGTGAAAGAATTACACCTTTGCCATGGCTGGTGCTCACCAGCACTGGAATTGCTCAGCAGCCACACAGGAATGGGGGGAGCTGCCAGGTTTTTCTTCAAGAGGTTGGACAGTAACTTCCCACATTTCCTGCTTTTCTGGTGTGCTAGGAAAGGAAGCAGTAGTTTCCAAGCACTGGGACCTGGGGGCTTCCACATCATTCCTCTGCACACAATCCTTTTGTGTCAAGCCACGCTAATTTCTTACTGTTCCCTGTTGCTACAGGTAAATAGGTGTTAGTTGTTCTATTCAGGGTAATGTGGTTTTTAATATATTTGGACATTCTCTAGAAATCTTTAAAAATCATAGATAGGTTGCTGAACCATTGATTTCAGAAGTGCCTTCTAACACTTAGACATCCTTTGGTTCTCTGTCATGATAGATGTCAGAAAGATACAGGTAATCTTCATTGCTAAATGAAATTTTAAGGCAAAGAGTGCTTCACTACACTTTCTCAAGATGATGGAGGTTCTTTTAAAATATTAGTTGACTTATTGCAGTTTTAGCAATTCATATGGCAGAATTGCAAGTATAAAAGCAAAAAATGCCTTATCTGTAAACTGAAAGAAAATTTCTTATTTCTATACTAGAAAAACACTTTTCCTGTTTTATTCCTAGCTAAATTCTCTCTTCTATCTACAGTTTGCAACTAAAAGCCTGTAAGCTACGTGCCTTTTTTTGGGGGGGGAAGGTATATATTTGAGCCATTTCTGGAAACTTGTGCTGTTCTGATGTAAACTGAATGTAAAATGAACATTCTCTGTGCTGTTTTTAACTGAGAAAGTATCACTGTTTCAGGCACATAAACATTATTGATGCCGAATTTCTGGTTTTATCTGCCTTGCTTACGTAACACATTTGGAAATGTGTTAAGATTTATGTGATAGGCTAAACCAGAAGATCATTAAAGCAGAAGGCTTACTTCTACAATTGTGAATCTGTGTGCTCTGAAATAGTAGTAGCATCATGTTTTCCAGGAGACCTTTTTTATGGATGACTATCTCATCGGTAAGGCTCTCTTAGAAGGCTTGAACAAGGTCAGCAGCATGTTTATCCATTTCAGTCTTCTGATTTCTTAACTTGCAAGAATAAAGCCTGCTCCATTTGAATTTCCCAGGCTTCACGACATGGAATAATGTGTAACTCCAAAATACCCTGCTACCATTTTAGATTTCTATTTATATGTAGTAAAGGGAATTGGAAACACAAGTAGCAAATTGTAAATTACTGTTTTAAGATTAAAAGGGCAATATTTTGCTTTTGGTTGTTACTGTGTCAGAGCTGTTTACTGCAATGATCAGCCACATGGAAAACCTTCTTTTCTTTTAGTCCTCTACCATGATGGAAGTATTTCTGTTGTTTTAATTTTCATGCCGACTTACCTCTTACTGCAAGTCCCAGAGCACACCAGTGTCTGATGGGATGTTGGGCTCTCTTGTTGTGAATTGAGACATGGAAGCCCAAAGGGCAGGAGCCCCAGTTGTGGCTTAGTTAGCAGATGGTTCTGTGAAATCAGGCAATATTGTCCCTTGGCTCCTCCAGCTGTACAGGAGAGACTTGCAGAGTGCTCTATTTTATCACCAGAGTGCTTTCGTCATAGGTCTTCTGGAAATTGTAAATTTTCAAATTATCAAAAACTGCAGTCTGGGAATTATAGCCTCATGAGTTTATCATCATTCTCCTGCAGCATGTGGCTTCAGTGAGGTGAGAGAGTATAACCCTTCCAATGTGTGAGCATGCAGAGAGGAAGGATAAGGTAAAACATTTGGCATAACTCATTATAACATTTATATGTAACTAATATATATAACATGTTATATGTAACTAATATATATAACATGTTATATGTAACTCATAATAACATTTATTATAATCATTATTATAGCTATAACATTTGGTATAATAAGGGCATTAAGTAAAAGTTGCACCTTGATATAATTAAATAGGCAACCACATGAAGCAAATACAATGATAAACAGCTGTTGGTTTAGTTGCCAAAAAAAAAAAGGCAAATGTCATGTTCATTTGGTTATGCCAAAGAGGTAGGAGAAATGCTTAGGAGAATTCTGTCTCTAGTCCTACACTGGCACAAGTTTTTTTATTTTAATTGCTCCTGAGTAGGAGGAAGATTTAAATAAAGATATACAGGATGAGGATTGTCTTCTGAAGTTTTGATGCAGTTCAGTAAGACCCTCAGCAAGTTGCCTCTTAGTTTGATAGGGAATGTCTTTTCCTGACAGGTCCCTGGAGCAGATTCCCGGGGTGCTGTGAAGCCTTTCGTCCGTGGTTTGTCTGGTGCTGTGTCCCTGAGTCAGTTAACCTGGGGATGGTTTCCAGGCCAGATCCTGCAGGCTGCAGAAGGAGTTAAGCAAAACAAAACAAAAAACCAACCCTGAACAAAGCCTACCTAGGAATAATAATTAAGTAGGAATGCATTGTATCTTGTTAAAAGTGCTTTATGCTTGTCTTTAAAATCTAGTTGAAGAAGTATTGTCTGCTTGAAATGCTTTCATGATATGTGTGTAAAGATATGAATCTAAAAGAGATTGTGATTATTTACTTTCTGTTTATTATTCTAGTTCTTTCATCATGAAAGTTCTCGTTTGCCCCTAGGGAAATGTAATTTTAAATACTTTGCCAAATCTTCCTGTAGCAGGGAAAAAAAAAAAATTTAATGGTTATTCTGCTGTAAGGCATTGTCTCAATTGTTTTACTGTACATCTGATGATAAAGCCTTTTAAAGAAACACTTAAAACCAGATTTTCTGTATGAATGTACTAAGAATATTTGAAAACTGCATTATTCAGAATATATAAAACAAATGCACATATGGAAATAGCTGTCAACCAATTATCATAATTTTAAAGGGCTTATTATGTTGCCTTTACTTACGCATCTTGGGAGAAAATATGTCTGTTCACGTAAAGTTGGATTTCCTGTGAAGAAAAAAAACCTATTATCATAAAAGGTGGCATTTATAATTGATTGTGCAGTCTGTTCTGAACTTGCTACTGAAAAGTAGTATGAAGTAGGAGTGTGTGACAATGGTGTTACAGTTTTGTCACAAGCCATTGTCGCTGGAACTATAGCATTTCTCTTTTGATGGAAAGAGAACAAGCTGGAGAAGTCTGATTTAGATAATCCTATTGGAAAGTCCATAATAGTGGTGAGGAAATGGTTATCAAAGATTTCTAAAGGCAAGATTAGCAAGCACTGTGACACATCATGCACTTCTCTTGGCAAAAGGGTTTATCCAGCTGTGAACTAGAGTGGAGCCTCTCCAAGCTCTACCTGGGACTTAAGTTTTGCTACTCTGTTAAAGTAATGGGCATAGGTAGTGTCCATATCAGAGGGGGGCATTTTCAGGTTGACTTGGGGCTGTAAGCAAGGCTTTGGGTAGAGCCAGCTGAGCATTTCAGCAGTGCAGGATTTTAGGGCCTTAAGCTCCATCAGTGGTCATAGGCTTCTTTGCCTGACAAAAGAAGCTGCCTGATCTGTGCAGCTTTTCAATCTGAGCAGGCTTTGGGACCAGTGGAGTGTGCCTGAACCTGTAATCCTGACTGGACAGAGCTGGTTTGGCACAGCCATACTGTGTCTGAGTGTCTTTGTAGTTAATCTGTAATACAGAAGAACTCTGCCTGTGAAGAACCAACTTGATTTAGTTTCCTTTTAACTTTAAATGACACTTGAAGCTGTTTAAAGAACTGAAAATCCATTCTTTTCCTTTCCCTCTGAAATGAATTATTTACGAATATTTCTCCACTGAAAAAAATCTTACACTTGATTTGACGTATTTGGCCATGCAAGTGGTTGCATGTTTGAATATTCTGCTTTGGTGTTTGACAAAGTTTGATGGGGGGGTTGTTTGCTCAAGTCCTGGTCATTGTAAATCATGTCCCAGTTATGCCTCTATGACAATTAAGAATGAAGTCAGGAGGTGGTACTGCATCTGGAGACCAGTCTTTTAAGACCCAAGATCTGAGTTTTGGCCTGATGCAGCAACGTTGGTTTTAACAAGAAAATTTACCCTTGATTTCGATCAGTTCTTTCATTAGTGAATTGAAGGCTGAAACCGCTGATTTTCCTGCACATGTTAACTGTTCTTTGGGTTTCAGTGTTGCTTTTCTTTCCAACCTGTCATAAATGTGAAAATGGCTCAGGTGGTGCAAATGGGTGCAGGTTCTGTTTCCTACTTGCTGGATCGAGGTATGAATCTGTCGTCTGCTTTGACATGGTGAGATCTTTCACTTGAGAAACAAAGTGCAATTTTTAAACCAAAAAGTTCTGAGCTAACCAGCAATAGAAGTGAGAGGAAACTTGAAGTTGTTTCCCAAGTGTGGAAAATCACGTTTAGCTGTGCCAGCAAAGACCTATGTATAAGTGCTGTTTAAGCTTCCTAATTCATGTGACTGCATCGTTTTGAAGTGCAACTCAGCTGTCAGAGAGAATGACAAGCCACTGGAAGTGGTCACCTTTCCAGCTGGCATAGTGCTCCCAGAAGAGGCTATGCATCTGTCCCTTGAGAGACAGACTTAGAAAATGTTTGAAGCTTTGACAAACTCAAATGCAAAGAACACTGCCTTAAACATAGTTTAAGATTACTCATCTGAATAGATAACTGGAAAAGCGGTTCTGCATGTACTGCTCTGGGTGGATTTTCATTAATGGGTCTGATAGAATCAATTGGAGGTGATGCATCCTCATAAGTAAGGAAGAGTGAATAGGATTTCACTCTGCAGTACAGAAGGTGGCATCCAAAATTGAAAAGAGAGTATGACAGGGCATCTATTTGCTACTTGTTTCAGTAGCAACAGAAATATTAGTAATGCATTCACCTTACATAAAACATAGAACTTTAATTTCCTTCTTTTGTGTGTGTCTGAAGGTCTTCAGGCCTCAGCCTCTTGGTTGTTGTTTTGAAAAAAACTGATCTTTCAGGGACAGGGATGGTGTGCATTTCTCTTGGAGGCTGAATTTACTTGCCAGAGCTAAATGCTCAACTGTTATTTGCATACAGATTTGCATAGAGTGCAAGGACTTTGATCTTGACAAAACATATATTTTGCAGAACAATATTATCTTGAGAGCGATTAAAACTTGCATAAACAAAGGTGGTGTTTGTACTGGCAAACTTGTCTTACTGCTTTTCATACTCTCCCCACCCCTTGCTTCCCCCTCACCCATCCACTACTGATGTCATTGCTGCAGCTACAGAGATCTTGGTTGCTTTCAGATGCTGTCACCTGCATAACAAAGCAGCGATGGAGCTGTATCATTTCTGAGCCTTCAGAAGTGTTAACAGATGTTCTTGAAAGCCAAAGAAGGTGTGGCATGAGAGAAAGCTAAACTAGCTGTAGAAGCTGCAGAAGCTAAGAGAGATTAAATGTAGATGGTAGGATAAAAGCCTGAATTTCTTTTTATCTCAAAGCTTCATAAAATTGAGAACTTTTTTATGTTCCAAAGCTATTTGAACTATGTATGGGTGGATTTGGAAGGAAGCTTGGTCTGCATGGTGTGAGCTGATAGAGCTGTGGATGTGTCACGCTGGTGTGTAACTTCCACTTATGAATTCTTGCTCAGCACTTGCTCAGGGGCAGAGTTGTGCTGAAAATCTCACCTAGGCAAGGTGTGATTTCAGCAGTCACTTCAAATTGTATGACGATACTGGTGAGCTTTAGGTTGCACACCATACTTTAAATTGCACATTAGGAAAACGTCTTCCCCAGGAGGGTGGTGGAGCAGGTTAGCAGAAAGATGTGCAATCTTTGCCCTGGGAGGTTTCTAGGTCAGCCTCACACTAGCATTCCAAATAGCTCCCCTTGGAGGGGTAGGTTGGACTGGATGACCTTCATTCAGAGAGAGATCCCTTCCAACTGCCATTTCAATGAGTCTGAAAAACTACACTTTTCAGGAGAATCTTGTGAGAACAAGCTTGCCTCAAGAGTCTGTTTTGTTGGGACACTTAAATAGTTAATATGTGAATTCAGTCACGTATCAAATAATGGGCCAAGGACGTTTTCACTTTGTCAAGATGAAAGATCAAATGTTTTTTCATTAGGACTGGCTGTACTGTAATGCACAAATGAATAACCTTCAGGAGTCCTGAAATTCCCTAGATTTCTGACAGGGATTGGCAGAGTTTAGGGTAGTCATGGGGTTCCTTCACAGCCAGAAGAATAGCAAAGCAGTACAGATAACATGAAATATTTTGAAGGTAAGACAGACACAAAGGTAATATGTTCAACTGTACAGACTTCCCCAAGTGATTTACCAATTAAAAATAGTAGAAAGAAAAATTGGACATATTGCAACATAAAACATGGGATGGGTTTGATGTAATGTTGCTTTTTCTTTAGTCGTGTTTTAAAGTACTTGGAAAATACTGTTGGTTGTTATGAGTAGTCTGAAAAGCTTTCTGTTGGCTTTCCAGTATATCACAATATTAATTAAGCTTGAGATCAAAAATAATAATTTTGTGTTTCTCCCCCTTTTTAACCATATCGCAACAGATATGTTACATTAAGTGTGACAGCTCTGCCTGCAAGTAAACAGGGTCCTGTCAATCAGAGCTGTCCAAAATTGAAGTCAAAATGTCTGGCCTACTCTTCTCCATGGAAAAAGAAATCCCAGCAGGAGGCTGAAGAATGAAAAGTATAATGGGAAGGCATTCTATGTGAAAGCATGGGAAGAAGTGGTATTTTGCCACATTTTTGTTGTATTTCTGTGGTGCCCATTCATGGGCATTACAGAAGCGATTTCCATATGTAGGGAAGGGCACTAAGTCCTAGTCTGTATCCTTGGTGGGCTTTGGGAGCTGTTTTCACCCTTAGTGGGTAAGATGAAATAGGGGAAACCTACATGGACAAACCTTAACCAAAGCCATTTCATACTGCAGTTATAGATGATTGTGTTGCTTTGATTGATGTGTGTTTTAAGATAAGGTTTTGCTTTAATGCTGTGGTTTTAGCTTTGGAAATAAAACTTGTTTTCCCAAGGAAATCTTGAATAGAATTTCGTGAATTACAAAGCATTTTTAGCAATAGCTTCCCTGCAGCTGAGATGGGAACAAAATCAAATTTGCAGCTTAATATTAAAATTTGAATGATAGAATGATCTTGTGGTACAGCGATCTCTGAATTCATAGATCTTGAATTTGCTTATGCACCAGTTACTTTCAGAAAGGTATAGAAGTGCATTTATAGTATGTAATATTGTGCTTAATAGAGAATTGGACTCAAATTTCTTGTAAGATACACTGGTTGTACAATAGGAAGAGAGTTTATTATCTCCAGTTTCACTATACTGTTTAAACCATGGAGCCTTTCTTCTTAGTAACTGTTCCTTATTAGAAAACCCAAAGCTTTTACAATAGACTTTGATCTTTAGTGTAAAATGGAAGGAGGAGGAAAGCTTTCACACCAAATTGCTAATAATGTTCTCTTTGTAAGTACCTTTGTATTGCATATTAAGTGGATCAGCCTATCAGTCCATGTTCTGCAGCTTTGTAGGCATCCACCTTCCCATAAACCAGTCATCTTTGGACTCTGGTGTGGACTATACTTTTTTTCAGCTGGGGAAGAATGCTGTTTATCCTTTGTGGAGTATCTGCCCTAAGTGTGGGTGGTTCTGTTAAACTAAAAGCATGTGTGTGGTAGGTGCGCTGTCAATACACTGTTTCTGTATTGTTAAACGGGTTTATTGTATGAGCAATACTTACTCTATAAATGCCTGATGCCTAATGATTATATGATTGTGTTTTTACATTGTAGTTTGATAAGTGGAGTGCTTGTTGTTGTATTTGAGTCTCCTCACTCTCTCCAGGGAAAAAAAAAGGAATTAAAATCCAGTGTCCTAGGAAAGACTTGTATCTTTTAGGTAGGGAGAAAAAAAATCCAAATAAAAAAATCAAGACACACAAAGCCAACCAAATTTTTCCTAGTAAATTATGCTAGAGTTTTGCATTTTTATAGTCCTGTTGAGTGCACAGTGACAGGGTCAACAAGCATGTGTACATTTTTGAGCTGTTTACAAGTTGCTGAATTCTAGACTTTCTGGATTTTTTTTTCTGCTTATTTTTATTGATGCTTTCTTAGTCCATTCAGCAGTTAGATGTCATTGCAGTGGGCTTCTGGGCATTCTGCTAAGTCTTCACTACTGTCAGGATGCTGGATGAAGTACAAGGGAAAATGCTTGTCTGTGTTTCCTTGTAAACTTTTGTAAGTAATGTATAACCTCAGAAGTGAGACCACCCTTATTAAAGTAAGAACACAGCTAGATGAAAACAGGACTGACTCACTTTCCTTGACTGTCTGTACAGGTGGGTAGAATGTGCAGAGCACCTCAACATGCAAGAACTGTAAATATCCATGAATTAATAAGAAAATCTGAGCTAGAACCATGGGCTTTTGGCAGCTAAAGTGTCTGTATTTAGTATTGTAAAACTGTGTAGTAGTGTAAGTGTTAAGATAACTGAAGATAGGCCTTTTCTGAGGAATTAAAACTGAACAAAAACGGTTTGAAGTTTCAGCAGCTCTGCATTATTGCCTCTCTTCCAGTTGATCCTGTAGGTATAATGATATGTTTGGCAGAGCCGTGTTCCAAAGCACAATAATGTGTGGTTTTCCACAACTGTTCTCATCCTTTAAAAAAAAACCCCACTGTGTGTAAATTTTGGAGTTGGTTTTATATCACCAATTGATGTTAATTTGGTTAAAATGTAGTAAGATAGAGGAACATGTGGGGGATGTGACTAAATATTATTTTTTCATAGACTATACTATGGTGAAGTGGATTGTTAATTTCCCAGGTTGATTTCTGTGAAAACATTATTTCTCTGTATGAAAAAACCTCCCAAAATATAGATACTCACTTGCAAATCAGAGTTGAGGTGGAGCAAGTGCCTCATCCTTCCTTGTGCTCCTTTTTTTTTAGTGTTTTGCTCTGTGCATTGCTCTGCAAAGAACAAAGCAGTGTAGCAGCAGTATTTTCCCCCTGCATTTTAGAGAAGATGCTTGTAAATGAATCTGAATGGAGATTGTTACGCTTTGATACCAGCTGAAAGGAAATCTGTGTCCATGCTTCAGAGTACTTGCTAGGCAAGATTATTTACTAAGTCACAGACTTTTTACATGAGAGTCTGAGAACAGCCATGCTGTGCCTGCTCAGAGAACAGACAGGATTTGAGCCTCTGACACTGTTATGACAAAATGAAAAGTGATTTTGTTTTTCCTGTAGGAAAATAGAAGAAATGTATTTAAACTGATTTGTTTGCTGTTCTCATGTAATTACTTCTTTTTACTTACCTCCTCTCTCTTTTTCTTCCAAGTTTGTGCTGAAGCTTTCAATCCAGATGAAGAGGAAGAAGATACAGAACAAAGGGTAAGAGTGAGGGAATCACTCCATGCATGGTTCTCTCTACAGATGGACAGGCAGATGTACATTGCCTTTTCTTACCACTTGTGCTTTTTGTGCTGAGTGTGGTGTGGTGACGTTGATAAAGTGACATTGCTTGGAAATTTTGAGCCACTTTGTCTCATGGACTTTTTTAGTCACTACAGCTTTAATACAATTTTACTTCAAAGGACTCGAGAGCTGTGCTTAAGTCTAACATGTTTAAAATTTTGGCTATTTTCCTTTCTTAATTCTCTTAAAGGCTTGTTGAGGCAATTGCTAGATCATTGATGCTATTGAGAAGAATTAGTTAAGCTTTACCACAGCTGTTTCTTCATGGGTGCTTAAAATTCCTCACATGCTTTTTTACTGTCTTTCTTGTCAGAGCAGTTCTGCCTGGGTAGGAGAAATGCTTGGTTGAAATATTTTAAGTCTGCAGCCACCTGTTTTTTCTCTTGTTCTTGAAAGCTGGGAATTTCTAGGAATTGCAAATCCAGATACTGTAACTGTATTTCTTTACAGATGGGTTTGTGTGACCAAATCTTGTAGCATGGTTGGTGAGAATCAATGTTTTTTTACTGGACTTCTGGCATTCCTTTCCACATTCCGTCGCAAGGATGCTTACACTTCTGCAATGAAAATCTAATTTAATTTCTCTAAAAAAAAGAAGGGATACTTCATAAATACACTTCATAAATAATTTTTATATACTATAAAAAGAAAAGACCATGAATCTGTCTGGTTATCTAAATGTTTGTAGACTTGGACACATTTATTCCATCAAAAGTCTTAATTTTCTTGACTGATGATTCAGTACTCCATTTTCTTTTAAACAAGGATCTGAGACCTGCTTAACTTTGGAAAATAACTTTTTAGAAATGCCTACTGATAGAACTGGTTTTTGGAATTCTTGTTATTCCAGAAATAAGAAATGTTAGTTTGGTGCATGTCAGGTAATTAATTTTTTAATGTATTTTCATGATTAGACCCTAACAAGTATATATATATGAACATTTTTATGATACAGTGAGTATTGATTCCTTTAACCTGATGTTTATAAATGGAAGGAAGTAACAAAAGATCTCAAACAACAAAGCTTTTATTTAAGCGATTTTGTTAGAAAAAAACCACGCTTCTTCAGTAACTTCTTATTGGATGGGCTGAGACTCATACGTGTGATATATGGTATAAACTCCCTATGGGCCAACAGTAAGTATACTGGGACTAATACAGCCAGAGTTTAGGGAGAAAACTGTTCACTTCTTCCTCTGTTTCATGTGCTCTCAAGCTTTGACTGCGGCTGTGGCTGTGTTAGAAGGGAAGGGAGTGGAATGGAAAAGGCATCCTCTTCTTTCTTGTCTTTTGTGACTGTTACTTTTAGTATGTTAATTGTCAGCATAATATTTTTCTTATGTATCTTTAATTCCGTTTTGCATTGTGTTTATATATATATATATATATATATATATATTTATATATATATATAAATACTGTTTATGCAAACAAGAGAAAAGGACTGTATACTTTTGACAGTTTAATTGTGTTCTGCTTTTTCATGATGAAGTTTAGTTTGTAATCATATTTCTTTGTTGTCATGACTGTTCTGTTCTACTTTGTTTTAAAGGTAGTTCATCCAAAAACTGATGAACAGCGATGCAGACTGCAGGAAGCATGTAAAGATATCCTGCTCTTCAAAAACCTAGATCAGGTAATAGCATTTTAAGGAAATCTTAAATTCAGTTAATTTTTTGTTAGGTACAGTTAATATGATCTAAAAGTCCAGACACCGTTTTTAAAGACAAGAAGGTAGGATTCTATTTAAAAGATAAAGAATATTTTCAGTGTAGTGGTGCCTAGAGATACTGCAATGAAAATTTCCAACTTCAGGAGCGCAGTAAATATTTCAAGTGTATCAGCAGCATGAAGACTGGCTTGCATGTTCATGCAGTGTATTTTTAGAAACTCAGCTGTGATCTACATCTTCAACTTTGAACATCTGGTCATTGAAAATGCAGCGAAAGTATATTGTTAATGGGCTTGGGAATTGCAAAGATGGTAAAGCAGGTCAGCATCAAGGCAAGGCATTTATATGGTGTCATCTTTCTTGGCTTTCACAGCTTCCCTGGCTGTGCTGCCTGCAAAAAAAGGAAGTTTAGTTGTGGCTGATCAGGGAAATCCAGCTGGAGCCTACTGTGCAGACCAGCATTATCCCATTTTCTGTGTGGGCTCCACATCAGTACCTGTCCTGTCTCATCTGGGGCTGGAATTGCAGCTTCCCTAAGACACAGACTACCTGGGGAGATAAGTCTATGGAGAGTCTTGTTCAGTATACTCCTGATCATGACTGAGGCTCTTAGATGGTGACCGTACAGGTAATTGACTAATAGATCATGGTGCAGTTTCTAGATATACATACAATGAAATACACGTACTGTCGACAGGAATTGATGTGTGTCCATTGCAGTGAAGCTGTGAAGATTATACCAAACATATGTGTGTGCTTTGGCACTGAAATACTATGAAAATTGAGCCATTTGGACATAAATTTGAGATAATGGCTCTTCTGTGATAGAAGTCTGGTTGTCTGCATTATTAAACTTATACTAATAAGCTGGAAAGGAGTGAGGTGCTAGTGGAAATCAACATGTAGTATCAGTATTACTTGTATTTTTGTACAGTAAAATGTACAAAAGCATGGTGCATGTTCCAGTTCACTATCCAGACCAAATGAAACGAACTCACCCTTGCCCAGCAGTAATGCTAAGGTGTGTTTTCTGATAGTTCACTTTTCCCCTTCCCCTCCTGTTTGTTTTCCAGGAGCAGCTGTCTCAGGTCCTTGATGCCATGTTTGAGAGGAAGGTGAAACCTCAGGAACATGTGATTGACCAAGGTGATGATGGAGATAACTTCTATGTCGTTGAGCGGTAAGCAGCTGTGCCTGTAAAATATAGAGGATGTTTCTTTTCAGCTTCTTAGAAATGGCAGGGAATGTTTACTCTACACGACAGTTTCTGAAGGAAAATTATTTGTTCGGTTCAATTTTTGTGCCCATCAGCATGAGCACAGCTTAACACCAGCCATATTACATGTCTCTAGACCAGGTTCTATTTTTTTCTGAAGGAAGGAGGGGGAGAACCAGCAAAAGTAGCACTGTGATAAGGGGAAGGGGTAGGAGATTACTTTCAGGAAGGAGAATATAGGAAATAAAAACCCATGGTAGTGGCTACCATGGAACAACCTGGACTTTATCCAATTAGTTTTGATGACTGACTTCAGAGAGAGTTGGGGTTGCTCTGCCTCTGTTGGTCGTGATTTGTATTTGCAGAGCTTAAGGTACCATTTTGGAATTTCTTGCATCAAGCAAATTCACATCATAATTTTGGGGATCACTTATATATACAACAGGCATATAATAGATACATGTGTGCATGGACATTTTGAGTATCTTTTACCCTTTTGAAAAGAAATCTGACTAATGTTACTTTGAATAACCATATCTAAAGAGTAATTAAGAACATGGATTTATTTCCTTCTGCACAACTGTAATGTTAAACAGAATATTACTGAGTGATTTATAAATGTCTGTTGGAACATGATCTTAGCAAACTGCTTTTGGTGCACTGTTATCTTGCTTATCACTGAAATAATGGCACTATTAATATTGTATGAAATGCTTTCAAAGCAGGTCTTCAAGACAGGTTGTTGCTTTTTGACTTGCTACTTATGCTGTGTTTAAGGAATTTGCAGAAGAATTTCTAGGTCAGAAATTGTTCGTTTGAAATTATTCTTGTTCATTTTAAGGACATTCCCCTTTTTGATTAGTGTAATTACAGAACATAAGGCTGCAGCAAATATATTCCAACCATATGCCCATTCCCCTGTCCTCTGCCGTACCAACCCCTTAGCCTAAACCAGTGCCCCATTTCTGCACTCTGGTATCTTCCTCAACTGCTCTCCTTCAATCCAATCCTATGTCTTTGGCTAGGCAGGCCAAGTCCCTGCTCTTGCCATATTCACCAGAGAGATCAGGCTGTTACAGATAAGAGTAAGGTAGTGCAGATCAGAACTTGTGGGAGCCAGAGCCACCAGTTCTGCAAAGATGAGACCTGTGCAGAACAGTGGTTCATAATTTTGAGGAAACATACACTCGGTTTGGCAGCCTCTCAAAAATGTTAGATACCATCAGTCTATCTTGATTTGTTTCTGTGCAAGGCTCTTATCCTGTTGGTTATCAAAAGCTCCCTGCTATGAGTTTTAGCCTAAAATGAAGAAGTGAAATGGAACCTTATCTTAGATATTCAGGTAAATGCTTCTATGGTCTCTGTTCTACTGATGTAATGTTATTCCACAACAGGTTTTTTCTGTCAAGAGATAGTTGTGTTGGTTTTCAGGCTTTTAGGTTTTTGTTTTGTTTTATTCCCAAGTTAAAAGTATGTGGCAGAAAGGTTGTACAGTGGAGGAAATTAAATTTGGTGTTGTCTAGTGACACCATAGCAGCCTTTGCTGTGAAGTAACTCGGCTGCAGCTCTTTTGTTGGCTATTTGGTTATTAGGAATAACTTCTGCAGTTAGGAATTTTCAGTCCCTTCTCCCTTTCCAGTCTTCCTCCACCTCCCACTCACTTATTTTTTCATGCAAAAGAATAGCAGAATACTGGACCTTATGGAAAACCACAATATTTCCACTTGTTTGCAAGTGCAAGTTCGGAGGACTCTGGCTCTTTCATGAGTAGGCATGTCTTGTTACTCCCAAGTAATTAATGCCTAAATATTCCTGAGGATTAGTTTCTTTCTGTCTAAATGAACAGTGACTTTGTGTTCTGGCACAGGCCTTTTTTTCCTTCTACATGCAATACTTCCTCACCAGATGGCTCGTGTCAGTGTGTTTCACCATGCACAGAGGGGCAGCAGGCAGGGCAGGTGCAGCCTGAGGATGCAGCAGGTGTTTAGTGCCCTCTGCATGGAGGGGAGAGCTCAGAGGAATGTGCTGCATGGCTGAACATGGGATGCTCATCGCTGCTGAGGAGGCACCTGCTGGGTCTGTGCTGATGGACCAGTTATCACTCAGGAGGGGCAGCACTGGGCTCTGCTGCCTCTTGGAACAGACTGATCTACAATCTTGCTGAACTGCTTTTTTGCTTTTTTTTTTGCCTGAGGGTTTTATATTTTTTCATGTCAGTACTTTTCACTTGAGTCCTTGGGCTTGTAATGATTACCATCTCAACAATTACACTTTGGTCTGTTTTTATTCTTCTTATCTTGCAGGGCTTTAGCTCATGGACTCTCTCACAGCTCAGCAACAGTTTTCTCAGTAAAGCTGAGCCAAGGTCACTCAGTGTTGCCTCACCAGTTCAGTCCTTGGGCTAAAGACAGCTGAATGCTTGACTGAAGGTTACGTGGTTATAGTTATTTGGAAATAAATAGCACTAGTAAGTGACTTTCAGGCTGAAAGATGGGGAGAAGTTGTTGTTGCTTTTGCTTAAGGTGCTCACATCTGGCTCTTCCAGATCGAAAAAACAGCTCTGAAGGTTGTTGCCTCTGGTGCCTCTCAGAGAATCATTAAATAGATATCAGACATTACAAGAATTAGTGACACTTTCCATCGACACTAATCCTTTTCTAGTTTACTTTTAGTATGCTGCTGGTTTCTTACTCTCCTAGGTGTGAGTAAGCAGTAGAGTATAAGAGGTGTCTGCTAGGATTGTTACAGTCTCATGTGCCTGCCTTCCTCACCTTCCTCACCTAGTACCATTTCTGGTCATTCTTTTTCCTTTTTCTTTTTATGTGCCTGGTGATGTTGTGGGATATAATACTATTTCTTCTGACAAAGATCTGAACTTGTCAGGAAAATTATACCTGTATTCAGTTGCTTAAAGCCAGGAAGGTGTTCCCTACCTGCTTTTCTCCTGGGCATGATACATTTTGTGAAGTGTCTTAAGCCAGTGGGTAGTCCCTGAACAATCTTTGTTGCCATAGCTAAGAATTAATCAAGCCTACTCCAACTGTATTTTTAATTTATTCTTTAAAGCCCTAAGCATGACAGTCCTGAAGGTGTTACAGACACTTGTTTGACCTTCAAAGGGCTAGCTTTCTGTGCACAGCCTTTTTTTTTTTTAATAGGCAGTTCCTGTGGTGTAGTTTGATGCAGATTTGTGTCTTGACTTCTGACTCGCTGTACTTGTACCTGCACTTCATCAGAGTAATCTTTTGATTCTTTGTAAATTCTGGAATAATGTTCTCTTAACTTCATTATAATGTAGGAAGTGTGCCTCATGGAGAACAGGGCAAGGAAGGCCTTTCAAATTTTAACAGGTTACAGCTGGGTATGAAAAAAGTGCAAGGAGATGTCCAGTGGCTGGACCTCTTGATCTGTTCAGAGATCTTGGCTAGATATCAGAGGGTTTAGAGCATTTTGGGGTTATGATATACCCCAAGCTGAGACAAACCCATAGTAGCAAGCGAGCAGTTGGATTGAGTGTGTCCCAAAGGTCCTGCAGCAATGCTGTCACTGAGAAAATGGGTAGAGATGGATCTGAGTCACTCTAAAGAGGCCTCACTGGGTAACACACATGCTGTGAAATGTCACTCTTTAAAGATGATGAAACTACTTCTCACCTTGGCCAGAACAGCAACATCAAAATACTGTGCAGAGGAAACTGAGTAGATCCTGCTCGTATCTATCCACAGTGAAATGCTTTATTGAGACAATTATGGTGAAAATAGTGTAGATAGAAGCAGGCGAGAATCGGGCAATTGGAAAGCTCAAAAAGTTTCATCTCACACAGCAATAAAAGGACCATTTGCATAACAGCAAAAAGCTGTTTTCAAGATTTGTACTGGAATGTTGTCTAATAAAAAGTGTTTATTCTGTTGTTTTCCAGAGGACTGTATGATATTGTTGTAGCAAAAGACAACCAGTCTCGCTGTGTGGGCCGCTACGATAATCACGGCAGTTTTGGGGAACTGGCATTGATGTACAACACTCCTAGAGCTGCCACCATTATTGCCACAACAGAAGGAGCTCTTTGGGGACTGGTAAGGAGAGGAAGTTGCTCTTACATGCATAATATTTTAAGCAGTAACTCACTGTGTCCAGAGCTTCTCTTGGTATGGCTCCTCTGCTCATAGGTATTTTATCAGAGTCTGCTATCTCATCTCCTGGCATGATAGATCGATCCATTGTGCAAATCTTTTTGGCTGACTTGCTGGAACAACTTGTCTGTAAAAACTATATCACTAGTTCTATCTGTCCCTTTATAGTTTTGCTTTTGCTGTAATTGTGGCTTTTGTTAGGGGGGAAAAGAGCCTCCTGGTTTTGTTTTCGTCCTGCAGAGGACAGTGGAGGCATTAATGCACTTTTTTTTGGGAGGAGGAAACAATATCTGAATGATGTCCTTTATTTTCAACTCACCTTCCTACCGTTTTGTCTCTTGATGGAATGGGAAGGTGTTACATATTTTCTTGAGGGTGTTAGTAATTTGAAGAGGTCAGAAAACTGTCCAAAGCTTTGTTTTCCTTCACAATAAACTGTCATGATGTTTCTGGTCCCTTTCTGTTACCTTGGAAGAGGCTCTTGGGTCAGCATGACCTATGAGATACCAAGCTAAATGATGGTGTTGCTTTGTCTCTAGCCCAGCAGTGCTGAATGTGAAGCTGTAGCCATTAGTTTCCTTTTTTAGTTCTTTTCTCTGCACTATTTGGATGGGATTATTTTCCCAGTGCCCTCTTACTCATCTGTGAGGGTTGGCATAATAAGTGGATTGTACGATCAACCGAGCCTTTGAAGCAAACAAGTGTTGTGTGCTGTCTGTGTGCCCTGGGCTCCTCGGCAACTATCACTGGGGGTTGGCTGTGTGTTGTGACCTTGATTGTAGGACTGATAGGCTGTTACACATGGCTGTTTATGCAATCTCAACGCTTGCTGGGAGATCTGACTTCTCTTTTATTTGTGAGGTGAAAGAAAAGAGTTTGGTAAATCAACCAGGGAGTAATGTCAGAATCTCATTTCTGGAAGAAGGCAGAACAAAGCAGCTAGCTACAAACTGAGCTCATTTATAAAAGGAAGAAAATGAGAAGATGATTCTTTGTTCCAGTTTGCCTTTGAAAAGAACTGCATAAATTGGGTTAATTTTGGATTTAGTTTTTCTGTGATTATGTTCAATTAATTAGCAAGGTGTAGATGAACAGGGACCTCTTGCTAGTCATCTGTTAATGTGAACATTTTATTAACTAAGGCTGCATTTTGCTCTCAAACTTCAGTTATTTCTTCCAGTTATTCTGTTTGTTGCCATGTTTTATTGTACTATTTTGTCCCTGATGTAATTTAAACATATTTTTATTAGTCTGCAGAAGTCATTGCTAAAGCTCTTTGGTTATGTGCCATTTGGGAAGTGTGGATTACTCCTGCTGCATTGCAGGCTTAGGCCAACAGAAATCTGGAAGGCTCAGCACAAGGCAGTTATCACAGTGGGTCCCTTCTGGAGGAGGGAAGCATCCTCAGCCTTTGCTGCTGAATGTGTCTGGGGGAACCTCACTACCACATATGCTGCCTTCACATACTGCCTTCATGGCTTGGCTTTTTTTTATTCAAATACTGCTGCTTCTCCTCCCTCACTGATACTCTCAAGCAGGTGAATTCTGATTTTTTATGTTTTTACAATCCCCCCACCGTTTCTGCATCTTTCTGCTTCTCCAAACATGAACGTTTGAAGAGACTTTTACCACTGAAAAATGCCTTTAAAAACTGAAAAAATCCCTTATGCTTTATCATCTCTTGTTCTCCTTTGGATAACAGTAATACCGCCCTGCCTTTCATCTTCCTCACCCTTCAATTTTAAAGTTCCACTGGTATCACCTCTGTTAGTCCTTATTACACGTATTTGCAGCATGCATCCCTTAAAAATATCCGCTTACTTGAAAATACCTCTTCACCTCAAAATGCTGCTGCTTAGGTACCAGCTGATGGTTTTGGGAACCGGAGGAATGGCTCTCAGGATGTTTCTACTAACTGTAGGTTTTTTGGTACCATTTTCCTAGCCAAATTTCTGCTTCTTTCCTCTGACTTTCTGATTTTTACACTTACGGCCCCACCTGTGCAAGGCAAACTGCAGCTCTGGCTAGGTTCGCGATCCTGCGCGGATCCAGACGGGGCAGACGCTATGAGAAACACCTGGTGGGCAGGTGCCCTTCCCTTCAGGCTGTCCGTGCGGCTCGGTTGCAGCTCTCCCGAGGCCGTTCGGGCCGGTGTTTGCCGGGGCCGATCGCGGCGCTGTGCGGGCGGTCCCGGAGCGCGCTGTTGCCGCTGGGCCGCGGCGCTCCCGAGCCTTCGGGCCCGGCCAGGCCCCGGTGCCGCGCCCGCAGCGCCGCCCTGTGGCCGCGGGGCGCGGCGGGGCTGGGAGGGGGATTCTGCCCCGCGTTTGCGCTTCACGAACGCCCCGAGCAGTTCTTCCTTGCGGGCAGCTGGCACTCAGGAAGCGGTCCTTCCAGAAGCCGGCTCTTGGATCTGAGAAGGTGGAGTGAACAAGCATGCTGCTGTTTCATATTCTGTTCCTGACCTGTTTGAGACCCGTATGAATCTCCAACTTTTGCCTTCTGTGACTCAAGTAGAGAAGAATCCAATTCAGACTTAGTTCTGCAGCTGCCTTAACAAGTGCTGGAAATGCCAGTTTACAAGTGCTGGAAATGCCAGTTTTCACTGGCTTCAGCAGGAAGAGCCAAACTTCTTCATTTAATGCAGATGTATGAAAGATATATTACCAAACAGGCAAACAAAACCCCAAAACTCAACTGGGAAAAACAGTATAAGATAGAATAAAAATTGAATTCCTAAATGGTTGTCTGAGAAGGACCAGGTCTTACAGCTCCCTGTTTTTCAGTTTGTTATTGCCAGAAGTACTCTAACAGGAGCTGTTGCAGTCGCTTTTGGTATCACTTTAGCAGCTGCTTTCCCAGCCCTGGCGTTTGCTGTAAATACTCGTTCACGTTTGTCAGTTCTTTAAACAGGGACCATTTTGGTGAAGAGGAATAATGTATTTCTCTGTGCTGTTTCTTGCAGGATCGGGTGACGTTCAGAAGAATTATACTGAAAAACAACGCGAAGAAGAGGAAGACGTATGAATTATTTATTGAGTCTGTGCCCCTTCTTAAATCCTTGGAGGTAAAACCTCTCAGAGACATCTACATCAAATTCTTGCATTAGCAGTAGCTCCAGTCAGTGTTCCTGCTATATCAGAAACCTGTCATTTTTGCTCAGAACAAAATATTAAGTGCTGCTTTGGTATCACATAGATTATACAAATTAATTTGTATTGCTGAAATTATTTTGTTAATTTGTGTAATATATGATACTAAAGCAGCACTTAATATTTTGTTCTGAGCAAAAATTTGTATTGCTGAAATTGTTTTGGTTTTTTTTTCCCCAGATCCTTTAATCATGGTAGCAATTTGCTGATTTTTATCTCAGTCTGATTTTTTTAAAGTTCTTTACACAAAAAACCCCCCCACAAAACAAAAAAACACGTATATGTGTATCAGGGAACAGGTATCAAAGTGTAGTTTGGAACTCAGGGCTGTGGTTTCCTGTGAGGGTGTGATACTGAAGTAAGGATACAGTCACTGGGATATTTGGCCTTTATCAGCCAGAAATGGTTTTAAATTTGAGACAAAGGTGTGGGCTGTGGTTGTCTTGCTTTCAGCTTAACTGATATTCAGGAGTTAAACTGCTAAAGGGAAGCACTGCTACCTGGGAACACAATGACACTGTCCTGTTGGGGTGTGTGGTGCCTGACTTTAGGAACAGTGTGTAAATTGTCACTTCCACTGATTCACCCTGTATTGTCAGAGGGCTTTTGGAACTGACCAGTTTGTTTTGGCATTACTCTGTCTTTGCTTTAAACCATAATTTAACTTTTCTTTGTTTTCTTATACTAAGAAAATCTTTTCCAGCATTAATCTTTAGTATTTGAGCTCTTAATCCCTTTGGGAGAAGATTACAAAATTGTGAAGTGTCATTAGGTGTGAACAACAGCCTCTACTATGTATTATTTTGGACATATGTTGTAGCTGTGGAAGGGGTAGATTATACAACACCTTCTCTCTCAGTGCCTGGCTTAAACTGGTTCCATCAATGTGACTTTTTTTGAGCACAGAAATGACTCAAATATTTAAAGATACAGAAAAATAACTCATTAGCACTGGATGGCTTTTTGCATGACACATTTCAGTTGAATCATGCATGGACCAGAATTTGATTTCTCAAACATAGGCAAGAGGAAGGTGCATTTGGGGAATGAATGGATTGATTACAACTGAATCATCTGCTGAATTTTAACTGTTAGGATTTTCTTCCTTTCTTGGTATGATTTTTTGCACTGCTCTGAAGCAATGAAATTGTTTTGCGGGGTTCTAAATAGGTGGTGGGAAACACTGGAGATAACTCTTATTTCTCCCTTCCTGTTTGTGAAGAGTCAAGCATGTTTCCTGGCATGCCAGGTGGGGCCTCCTGCCCCTGCTGCTGGGCATCCCACTGCAGGGCCTGCTGACAGTTCACAGCCCTTGTCCTTGTCATGTCACCTTCCTGTTCACTCTAGGAATGAGTTCTTGGACACAATTCCTCCTACACACATGTTCAAGTATATGGTGGTTAAAATATTTAAAAAAATGTTTTGCTGGTATTTCTCATTTAAGTTTGTTCTTAGGAAGTTTATAACATTTTTTCTGAGTGTTTTCTTCAATTTTCAACTGAATATTAAAGAAAATTATTTTCCCCCCCCCTCCCCTTTGCTCTAAACCAGCCAAATCAGGTACTTTTTAACGTGGGGGGTAAGACAAGCACAGGGGTGGGACACTAGATCATTTATTTCCCTGTTGATTATGGTTGTCTTGAGACCTGTGTTGCACTACTACAACAATGTCATTTTGGGGCTGTATTTATAAATGTTGTGTTTGTGTGTCTAGTGAGCGCCTGTTCATTTCAGGAGGGGTCACAGAGATTCAGGAGAGTTCATAGAGATGAACTATAATTGATTATTATTTTTAATTTTCCTCTTTGTTCCAGGCATCAGAGCGAATGAAGATAGTGGATGTTATAGGAGAGAAGGTGTATCAAGATGGGGAACGTATCATTTCTCAGGTACTTGAAATCTAAACTTCTCTATATCATTCTCCTTTTTTTTTTTTTCTGTTTGGAATTGACTTGCAGAGTTCTATTACTTGGACCAACTTGGCATTTATTCTTTTAATATTTCTAATTTATTTAAACACTTCTTGAATGTTTGGGGAATGGACAGTATGTATTTTGCTGCAAATTTATTCTATTACTTTAGCTTCTGGGTATTTCTTCTCTCATCTATGTTTTATAAGTAGTCTTTGCATGGATTCAAGATGAGTGCGCCTTCAGAAGCCGAAATTAAATGTCTATGCAATTTTCCATGAAATCCCCCATCTAGAGTTTTCTTAGGCCCCTATGACCAGAAAAAACAAGGAGTCACTAGCTCTAAGAAACTGTCAGGGTTAATTGAAACCATTGTTTTTCCTTGTGCTTTCCTGAGGTATTTCAGTGGTGTGGTCTGGCTTCAGTTGACATCCTTTGGTGGCTGGTGAATGTTTTGTCTGCTGCAGTAGATCAAGGCCAGGGAAGTGGAACATGAAGCTGGATGAACTCAAGCTATAACTATGTGATTTTTTTTTGGCTGTGACACAAATAACTTTTTGGAACACTGTTACTGATGAAATACTGTAATTTTGCATCAAGTTTAGCGGTGGGTTGCTGTGTTGTAAAAGTGCTCTAGTTCAAGTAGAAGTTAATGCAAGAAAGGCTTCCCTGAAACTGCAGATTTGGTTACAACGTTGTTCTTGTTGTATAGACAGAATACGACTCCTTGATAGTGTCTTGAATAATTGATCTTAATTATCTTGAATGTCAGATAACTGAATATAGGAAACAGGTTTGCTGATAACTGTCGAATTACTTCACTCCAAAAATATCCTCAGTTTTTAAAGTTGAAACTCTTGTTGCTTGAGACCCTGAGAAAAGTGAACTCTCAGCAAAATCAGAGCTTATAAATCAGTCTCAAAACTGGGAATTCACACCATCAGTGGTCCAATTACACAATTGATTTTAATCTTTTTTAATAACTGAATTAAGGACAAAGATGTAATTATCCTTAAAAGGAGGATTAATAGTTTGGGTAGGTCTGGGTGATGGTAATACACTGTTAAAGACGATGGAATTCTGTGCTTGGAAAAGATATGATAACTCTTACATTACACCAGTTGCATCAATACCAGGAACTTTTCTCTTGTGAGTAGTTTTACATTTTAATTACCTTTCTGGAATTTGACCCTTCAGTTAAGGGCAGTAAGCTTTAAAGCACTTGAAAATTGTTAGTAGTGTTATGAGGGTGTCTCCCACTCAGTTTGTTTCCATTCTTTTTAAAAACAAAGTACTCTTTCAGTAGTTACTCTTTCAGAAGTTATCATAGAGCATTAGTTCATGCTGTGATAGGTGGCAACGGTGAATGAGAAGTTTGCACTGGATGACTTATGACCATCCCCAGGAAGCTTAGCTAAAGGCCTAATTTTTTCTATAACTCCATGTTTAAATCTTACATCATCTTCTCCCAGCCCATATTTCATACTCCAGTCACAACCATTTCTCTCCATCCTTCCCATCACATTTATCTCCTTGACCACTTGACTTAATGTCAGATTTCTCTCTCTCCTCACTTTGTTTCAGGTTTTTCTGCTGAGCTGCTCCCGTTCCCTTATCAGTCTGTTTTCCAGCCTTTGTCTCCCTGAAGCCTTTAGTCCCTTTGCTTTTGGTTTGTAGCAGGAGGCATGTTGCAGATCTCCACTCTGACTTCCAGCCCTATGCCAGGCCCACAGGGGCAAATACAGAGGGAAAGTCCTTTCTGTCACAGATAAAACTTTAAAATTATAAAGTGTTGGTGAAGCTCTCCAGAGCAGATGTAAACTGGGATCACTTGAGGATTTGACACATGATGAGGTTGAGAGAGATGTGAAAAATGTTCCAGAACCTCTCACAGGATGACAGAAGAGTTGAGGTTGGGAGGGACCCCTGGAAGTCACCTTGTCCAACCCCTCTGCTTAAGCAGGGCCACGGAGAGTTTAATGGAACTTCTTCCTGCTGAAAGAAACACAGTTGCTAAAACCCTGTTTAATTAAAATTTGCTTCTGGAATTTCTAGGTTCTGCTTAGTTTTACTGACTATTGCCTACTTCCATTGGGATCAGAAGATTTGCATTTAAGTGATTTTGCTATATATCATCAATCTCCTTTGTGTTTTCCTTTTCTCCTGCCCTCTTACTGAATGATGTGCACTAATAGTTCCTTCCCTGTGGGCTCCTCTGGTGTATTACCCAACCAGTCACCTTTTAATGTTAAGAATCTGAGTGTTTGTCAATTCTAGCAGATTTCTGCAGAAGACATAGTTCAAAGTGAATGCATTAATACCATTTATGCATACTTTCACAGTCAAATAAAAAAGAATTTATTTTACCTTTTCTTCTTCACAGGGCGACAAAGCAGACTGTTTTTACATTGTAGAATCTGGAGAAGTAAAAATCTTGATTAAAAGCAAGGTGAGATCAAATTGAGTGACTAGGCTTTGTATTAATCAATCCCTGATTTGACTGATTAATACAAGAGATGTGAAAAAGTCCACCCTGAGTTATTTTAACATAGATTTATTATGCTGATCATCATTATTCATGTGATGTAGGTTGTAAACTCCCATATCTGTTCTGAAGCAGCCAGAAGTCATTTTACTGAATTGCAAAGGTCTTTTGCTTCTGTGTGCTGCTCTGCAAACTAACCTGATACACTCTCCCTGGCCTTAAGGTTGGAGATGAAACTTTTCTTCCATGATTATAGAAGACTGCACATTACAAAACGTGGGGTCTGTTATCTCTAGTGACACACTAGATGTTGGCATTTGAATGGATCTCTGTACAGTCTGAAGCAGCCAGGGGAACAGCCTGTGGTGCATGATAAAGCCTGTGTTAGGCTAGGTAACAGCAGTTCCCAAAGCTGTAGCAGTAGATACCTGCCAGCCTCAAAACTTGTGGGCTGGCACGTGTTTTTCTTACCAAGCTTCCAATTGAACATGTTGTTGAGGTGTTCCACCATGACTTGGGAGCAGCTAGGTTAAAGACCTGAAACCAAGGAGCTGTTGTACATGTGTAAAGTATCTGGGATTAACTGCAGCCTTGTGCAAGGACAGAACTGTGTGCAAATAATGAAACTGCATTGTTTGACAGACTATGACGAGTAAAGAAGCTAATCAAGAAGTGGAGATTGCCCGGTGTCACAGAGGGCAGTATTTTGGAGAGCTTGCACTTGTTACCAACAAACCGAGAGCAGCCTCTGCCTATGCTGTTGGGGAGGTCAAATGTTTAGGTAAGCAGATGGTCTATGTTTGCAGTCATCCTTTTCTGTTCTTTGCTTGTGTCATGGTCTGTGCTTGAGTGAGCAGCCATTCAAAACCCAGCAACTGTTTGGTAATTGGCAGTCAGATTCCAGAAGCCAGGAGCATGGGCTGGAGTGGAGCTCCAAGTGGAAGTTGCTTCCTCATGGCAGATTCTCTATTTTCTCTGTGTGTGGCCTGTACTTGTCACACATAGCCTTTAGGTCGTCTTTTAATATCACTGTGGGGTGTATTTGGCTTCTGTATTTATCCTTGAGATCAAGTTTCTATTTCATTAATCTTGTTTCTCCAAATAACAGTACAGAGGGAAATCAGAAATGTGATTCCTGTTTCTGTTGAATGAGGTTTCTGTTGAAGCCTCAGCCCTAAGTGGGTTCAACTGAAGGTTGGTGTTCTGAATTCAAAAACCAGATTGGTATTTGGTATCCTTTTTGACACAGTCTTGTTTTCACCTCTGTTCCATTACAGTCATGGATGTGCAAGCATTTGAGAGGTTGCTTGGACCCTGCATGGACATTATGAAGAGGAATATAACACATTACGAGGAGCAACTGGTGGCAATGTTTGGCTCTAGCATGGACCTGATGGATCCAGGGAATTAGGCACAGGGTACCTCAATGCCTTCTTAGTTCAAGACACAGAAAAGCCTCCTATCAGCAACACAACTCACAAGGACAACGGACACTACGGAACAGTTACTTCTGCTGTTTTCTTGGGCATTTTAGAAACCATAAACAAGTCTCAGCACAGATGGATTGCTCACTCCCTGCCTCCACTTTGCTGCTGATACTTCATTATTAGACCTAGATTAAAGATGATTCTAACCCTATGTTCACTTGGTTCAGAATGGCATCTGTCCAACAGTTCAAGTGCCTGATACGAAACCCAAAGTGTGCAAGATATAGAAGCCTCCTTCCTTCTGGGTGTTACTGTTGGGATAAATTGTCCCATCAGATTCTGTAGTGGGAGGTTGCTTGTTCTGCAGAGGCAGCCTGTGGAATACAAGCCTTTTACAGGCTGATTTCCCTCATCTGAAGCTTTCCTTACACAATATCAAATTTGCTTTTAATTGTAGCATCTGGGTTTGAAGTTAAAGTATCAATGGAACCAATGAATAAGATGGCACTGAAGTTTTGGTCCACCTGCTTAAAGGAGCAGGTAATAAATATAAAGAGCTCTTTAAACCAAGTAAACTTGAGCTGGGGACATGGGAGAGTCTGCTTAGCAACCAGATGCAGAAAATGTATTTTAAGTGTTTTCTGAGCAGCAAAGAAAATTGGTTTACTCTATGGTGTCCAACAAAGTGCAGTGGTTCAGATCAAATGGCCTGAAGGTGTCATAATTGTCATCTCCCCAAATTTGCTCCTTGTTCCTGACACTAAGTACATTTTGTGGTGGTGAGATCACAATATATGACCTTCTCTTGCTTACAGAGATCCTTTATACTGCTACATTTCCCAGGGTGCAGTTGTTGACTGGGTCAGTTTTAAAGCTTTTTAAGGAGGTGAATGTTTTGTAATTTAAATGAAGACTACTTCTGTACTTGTTTGCAGGAGCTTCCCCTAGTCCTAACATTTCACAGTATTTTAACTTCATTAGACACTTGATTGCTTCCAAATATCACGTTGATTTGCCAAACTTTTCAAAAGTTGGCAACATTTGACTTTGTAAAGCAGATGTCTTTGCTAACTACGCAGTTGGTGTGCTTGAGGAGTCTTTTTGGTTTAGGTGATAACTAAGCTAATGATCTAAAATACCTGTTAAATTTGCAGCATTTATTAGGTAGATTCTGTTTCAATAGCTTTAAGGACCTTAATTGGCATATGGCTGAGATTTTATCAGGGTATTATCTAAATAAGAGTCAGACCATAAGAAGGACATTTTTATGGTGTACAAATAGAATATATATATTAAGACATTGAATTTGGAGGTAATAAATCTAGTAACCCTTTGAATTTGCATTCTTCCACAGGTCATGCAAAACATACTGGTGTTTTATGGGGTTATAAAATTTTAATTGTGAATAGTAGTGTAACAGAACCTGCTCTTTTTATTCACGGCCATGTAAGCAAGAATGGAAGGATGCTAATCTTGAATTCCTGCTTTTAATTATTACAGTGGACATTTCTCTAAGACATGAGATGCTTAGCATCACAGAGTTGGTTTCTGGACACTTTTTTCCCCATACTGGATGAGCTTCTCCCATTTCCTGCAATATGAGTAAGATGGAAAGTTGATAAATTTGAATGACTGTTGTCCAGTTACTGTAATTGCAGTCATATTTTTATATAATGCAAATGATTTGTAATGGACACCACAGAACTTGGTGTTTCCATATTATTAAAGTCCTGGTCGTGATGTCTAGTGGCTGTTCAAACTGCATGTATTTTAGAACAGTGAATTTCCCTTGCTTTCCTGGGCTGTTTCTTTGTCATAAATTACAGCCAAAGAAGCAGCAGGTACTTTTCACTCATGCTTCCAAGGTTTAACACCAAAGACAAAAATAATTGTTTTCATCACAGAATTTAAAAAACCAAACAAAACCCAAACGAAACCAACAAAAAAAAAGACTAAAAAAAAGAAAAAAAACCACTCATCAGCTCCTTGCAGTGATAGCAGATATAACTTTAAGATACTTTGGGCTCCATGACAAAGGGTGTTTCTGAAGCCAGCTTGTGACTGTCCTGTGAACCAAACATGAACTGGTCTCTGAACCAGCCTGAGCTTCTGTGCTGCCTAAACTGTCATGTGAGCTAAAGAGAAACTTGCTGTGAATAATCACCAGCTGGCCTTTGTTGCTCCCAGGCAGAATATCCTCTCCTTTATCCAGAGGAGATTGGCAGGTTGGGCTGTCTTACAGATGGATTCTAGTTCTTAATGCCTTTGGTTCTGTGCAGGACAGGACTGTAACCTCAGCACAGGCAAACACAGGCAGTTGTTCCGAAGCTTAACCAAAAACCAGGCAAGGAAGGCAGGATTTGATGGCTTCTAAAATTCAAAGGAAAAGATGAGAATATAAAATCAAAAGATTGGGATCCCATTGTGAACAAAAACAAGCTTTTGAAATTTTACCTTTCTCTGGGCTCCCTGGAGCAATGGCATACTGGCCAATGCCATCCTGCATCCAGGGTCCGTGCAGCATCATTCCATGGTGTAGAGAGGCAGCTGACTTGGAGCTGATCCATTTAAGAATGATAATGTGCAATGTGCCTGATTAGTTTAGTCTAGTTTAACCAGCCTGTTTGTACAGTTTTGGAGCATGAAGGTAGTGGAAGAAGCTTTGGTGAGATACTCAGTATTGCCAGGAATCTGGTTAGAGCACCAGCAGTGAGCAAAATTGGGCCATGTGCGAGTGCTGATACCAAGTCCAGGGAGCGAGTACAGCACCTACCTGTGACCATCTGCCCCATCCCTGTATCTCAGCTCATTGCTTTACACTCTGTTCATTGCAGTTGTTACTGAGAATAAGCCCAGGTGTTTTGTTACCACTCAGTGTTCAATAAATCTGCCACAGAGTCTCTGAAATTGGCACTAAAGAGGGATTTAGTTTTTAATAAAACAACTCAGCAGCAAAGTGGGCACAGAGGATCATGTTCTCGGGGCTTAGAGGAAGACAGATCTCCTGTTTGTGATCCCTGCTTGTGATTGTTGTGAAGTCAGTTAGAGGAGCTTTCAGTGGTTAAATATCCTGGCACTTGGTATTTCTGTCTAATGTCACAGCACAGGTTTGACAATGTAAAAGAACAGAAAAGGGCAGAAGTGCTCTTTTCTTAGAAATAAAAGTGCAAAACTTAAAACTTTAAAAACAAAGTGCAATTTTGCACAGAGGGCAAAAAACCTCCGAAACCCCTTTGAATGTCACTTCCATTCTTTATTTTCCATTGGCTGAAAGCAGACTCTTGTTCTTGACTTGTATTTGTAAACTAGTCTTGCCAAAATACAAACACGTTGGGTTTTTTCACTTCAGATAATTTTTATTGTTACAGTCGTTGCTGATCATTTTAACTTTTTTCAAACCATAAATTTTATTTCAAGAGACCTTCCCTGTGGATTCCTCCTGGCACTCTGCAGCACTACACTGCTATTTCAAGAGGCAAGAGAAAGTCACCTCACAGGAGACACTCAACACAGCTTAGCTGGCTGGAGCTAATAATGCGCTACTAATTTTCCTCTGTGGGGCAGGAGGGGAATTAAATTCTGCATAAAGTTGCTACCTCAAGGCTCCAAGTGCTTTTAAAGGTCTTTCACTTGGGAGAATTCAATAAGACAGTTCTTAAAATTGGTCTGTTCTTTTGAGTGAAATGTTTTTTTTAATTGATTCATTGAGGGACCCTTATTTTAATTCATTTTATTTTTACTACTTGATTCTCAAAGGATGAACAGCTGCAAAGTTTGGTTCTTGCACTGTAGTGTCGAACACGAAAGAAAAATATCTGCCATATAAACATATGGTTTTAACAAGTTAAACCACTCTGGGGTTCAGCTTCACTTTTGGTTAATAAAAAACTGACCTGTTGTGTCCAGCCTTCCTGTACAGTCCTGTGTGTGCTCGTTATTGACTCGCTGCAGCTGACACAACCCCCAGCCTTACAGCAGCTCCCTGGATACACTTGGAATGCCTGAGTTCCTGTTGCCAGAGCCTCACAGAGAGCAGCACTTGCCCTACTGCAATAACCAAAAGAGATTTTGTACAGCACCTGATCTCCAAGTTTTGCTGCTTGGTGATGAAATTTTACTAATATCCTAAAAGTAATACCAACTTCTGTAGGTACTGTTGGTCCCAATAAAACTGGCTGCTCTGATAAGTCTGCCAAATTATCGTAGAACTGATTTACTGAGCATTGCAATAACTGGTTCTCAGTTCCCTGGAGGAAGACAGTATTCCTGAAGCTCTTGTGTTAGCCTACACTTAAAGCTACTGAATTTTATGTGGCAGGCTGCCTTTTATTTAACCTCACTAACAATCTGAAAATTACTGTGGTACATGTGAAATCGAATTTGCTTTTGCTGAAGTTTTATTTCTGAATGTCCAGTGGTTTATGTACCATTTTTAAGTCAGCCCAGGAACGGAGTTCAGGTGGATTGTGGTGCTAAGCATGAGAAAGCTCATGCAGGACCTTTGCACAGACTGAGCTGTGTGAAGGTGCAGGCAAAAGGTGTCCTGTGAGTTGGGCCTTGACTCAAGCACGTCATCTGTCCATTGGGCTACTGCAGTGTTACCGTGCTGGTGTCGATGCTAATTCCTGGATAAACCTTTTGGTAAAAGAAGGGAGATTCTCTGAATTTCTTTTGAGGATGTTAATTATTTCAGCAAAGCAAACGTACTTCCATCCTTTCTGCTGTTTCTCTGGTAAGGATACATTTCACGCCAATCTTTAGATCAGGTACAAGCTACTAAAATTGTGTTATCATCTGAACAGCTGTTGACTGGTGAGGTGCAAAGACAGGCTGCCAGCGTCGTTCTGTGCACTTCTCGAGTTGTTTCAGCTGTGTGTCCTTGCAAAACCGAGGCTGGGGCAGCAGAGGCTCCTCAGTGTTTGTAACCTGGTGCCAGACAGCCCCTTCAGCAGGCACTGCATCGGGACCAACACATTTATTTGGAGAAGCGAAGGAGCATCTCTGCGTGCCCGTCTCCAACAGCATGTTTGTGGTGCAGCGTGCCGTGTTTGCCTTAGTGAAGTTAAAAGCTTGCGTGCAGCACTTGGAAACACTATCTGTTCCCGCCGCTTCCCAGAGTATTCGTCTCAGACTCAGACACTGCTCTCGCTCTCCTCCGTCTGCAGGGCGGTGCCGGGGGCCCCTGGCCCGGCGCTCGGCGGAGCGGCCACGGCTCGGGGCGGTCGGGCCGCGCCTGTGGCGGTCGCGCGCAGGAGGCGCCGCGCGGTTGCCCTGGCGACAGTGACCCTGCGCGGCCGCCGTAGAAGGGGCGGGCTGGCGGCGCGCGCGGCCCGGCGGGGCGGGGAATGGCGGCGGCCGCGTTCGAGCGGCGCGTGCTGCGGCGCGCGGCCGAGCATCACTACCTGCGCGTGCGCTTGTGAGTGGCACCCCCGTCCCCCCGAGCCGGGGCCCCCACAGAGCCCCCACAGAGCCCGCCTGACCCCTGTGCTCTCCGTCCTGCAGGGAGCTGCCCGACGGCGGGGCCCGGCCGAACGCCGCGCAGTTCAAGCAGCTCGTGGTGACAGCGCTGAGGGAGCTGCACGGAGAGGTGGGATCGGGACCGGGACCGGGATCGGGGTCTGTCCGTGGCCGGCGGCTCCGGGCTCGGCCGGGAGAGCCTTGCGGGAGCGGGCGGTTGCCTCCTGGACCAGCCGCTCTGGCTGCAGAGCAGTGTCCGAGCGGTGGGACAGGGGCCGAAGGAGCAGGCGAGGCAGGGTAAATGTTCTGGGTTCGACCCTCCGGTAACCGGTTACCTGCTCGCCAGCCCTCGTTCTGACTTGCTCCTAGTGAAGCTGTGCATTTCTGTTCGGTGCCCGTAGTGAAGCGGCTTCAGCCATCCCTGGCAGTGCTCAAGGCCAGGTTGGACCGGGCTTGGAGCAGCCTGGCCTAGTGGAAGCGGTCTAATGGCAGCGGGGCTGGAACTGGATGAACTTTAAGGTCCCTTTCGCTCAAACCATTCTTTGATACTTGTTTTTAAGAATTTATGGTATTGATCCTTTTGCTGTAGAGAGGCTTTAAAAGAGGAACAGCTTTGTGGATGGGAAGGTCCAAAGTACTGTTTTTGTTCTGTTTATTGCTGGGTGACTTTAAGCAGGTTGCATCACCTCTGGGTCTGTGTTTCTCCAGGTGTAATGTGGAAATAAAAGTGGCTTCTAAAGAACTCTGAGAGGAAGGGTGCTGTTTAAATTCCAGTGGTGGTGTAGCTGAAACACTTGTGTGAGATTTGAGCATAATTGTAACACCTTTAATAATGTCATATGCTGGGGGTGAAATCAGTTGCTTATAAACCATGATAAGAACATAGGGTGATACTTACTAAAAACCATTTTTTTTTTCATAGGTTGGAGCAGCTTTGCCTGTTGATGTCTTAAAATACGAGGAAAAAACTTTGTCTGCCATATTAAGAGTTATTAGCAGGTAAGGTGCAGTCAGTACGAGCTTCCATGCCATGAAAGTATTTTTCATAAGAAAATAGAACTCTTAAACTAAGAATGGCCTTTGAAGAATTAAGCCTAACTTGCAGATACGTGCATACAGCATGCAGAAAATAATTACTGGTAACTTCGTGCATCAGTACATTATTCCTGGTTTAAACCAGAATGATTTTAATGGTTTTAAGATAGGAAGGAAGCACTATTGAAGTAGTGACTTTAAATCTCTTTGTGTAGTAAAGATGAGAATAGTTACTCTAAATGGTGACAACAGCTGCAGGTGATTTAGGTGATGAAGGAGCTTAAATGCACAGAGGGAACAAGAACAGGGCTGGTAAAGTGAACTTGAGGTTACAGTACATATCTCTGTGTCAAAGACAAGAGACTGCAGCCACTGCAATAATCCTTCAAGATACAGTTTTGCTACTAGAACTCTCTGGTGAAATTATCTGCTGTTAAACTGTTAAGGTTTTGTTACTCTTTGCATAACATTTTTTTTTATTTGAGATGTCTATGCTGCAGGAAAACAAAACCCCCCAAATTTTATTAATATATTTTGTTTTCTTTTTATTTAGTGGCCTTGTCAAGCTGTGGAGTGCTCTAACCTTGCTTGGCTTCTACCAGAACAGGAGGTGTGCTTTCCGGGTGCTGCAGGTAAAGCCCTGCGGGGTTGGGTGGCTTCCCCCAGATGTCAGCTCTGGCTCTAAGCTTGGCAGGCTGCCTAAGCCTGCTGCCTTTTCACAGAAAGATGGCCTAGATGCAAAAATGCCTTGGTTTGGGAATAAAGTGCCTGTCAGTGCCAGTGTGTGAGCCTGTGTTTGAGCAGTTCTGATCTTAAAATGTATCTTGTACAATGTGACAGTAGCGGCTGTCTCATTACTTTATGGTTTCTGTCCAGTGACAAGCCTGATGTCATTAATATATCTGCAAGAAAATAGTTTCTGGCAAGTGTTGTTCATGACCCACATGTTGGTCCAGGTTTTATTTTCCCTACCCCACTTTTTGCCTTTCTATTGGTCACTGTCAGCTGACCTTGTTTAACAATGCATGTATGAACGTGCACTTCCAGAGCTTATTTTTTTCCAGAGGATGCTGCTTAATAAAATGAGTTCTGAGAATTCTTTGTTTCTGAAGCCATGGCTAGACAAAAATCTGCTCAGGCATAGCTCTAAGTTTTTAATCTAGCATATAAAAGGAAAATTTTAAGTATTTTCAACTTCGAGTGCATTTGATGGTGGGGTTTTTTAAGGCTTTAGCTGTTCAGTTTCTGTTGGTTTTTTCTTTCCCCAAACTAGACATCTCCGTTTCTACTTGCGTTATCTGGCAACAGTAGAGAATTAGTCTTGGACTGAATGCGGTTGTTGGTTCGGCTGCATGAAGAAGGAGTTCCTGGAAATGTTTCAGCCCTTCAGGCATGGGATTTCTGGAGGGATTTTCCAACAAAGAGCCTTGACAAAGCTAACATTTATCAACTCACTACTTGGACATCCCATATTTCAGAATTTACACATAAAAGTTGGAGACAAAGCTGAACTTAGCAAGGCTTTTACACAGAATGATGTAGTTACTTTTTCTTATTTAACAGGTGACACAAATCCTTTGCATTTAAATGAAGAGTTTGCGAAGAAGTCTAGGTTTGGGAGAACTGTTGTCCATGGAGTTCTGATCAATGGGCTTATTTCTGCAGTTCTGGGTACCAAAATGCCTGGTCAAGGATGTATATTTCTTTCCCAGGAGATCCGTTTTACAGCTCCTTTGTACGTTGGTGAAGAAGTCACAGCTGCAGCAGAAGTGAAACGACTGAAGGGTTCTGTTGCACACATTTCTGTATCATGTCAGGTCAGAGAAAGTAGGAAAACTGTTATGGAAGGGATGGTGAAAGTCATGGTGCCAGAGAGTTAGAGCTGTTCATCATGTGTGACTTCAGTATAAAGTCCAGAACCAATGTACACTTGATTTTGACTCTTTTTACATGACATCACTTAAACCAGTAAATTTGCAATAAAAACCTTTCAAAATTTCTGAAAGACAGTGCACAAACTTAACCTTACTAGAACTGCATGAATATTAGAGCTTTTCCTTTTTTCACTGTGATGGATTTCACTGCCAAGGTGAAACCAACAGAACTAGGCGCTTGCTGTTACAAAGTGGCACATTTAGACAAGCCTTTGTGCTGCCACAGTGGGAAGTTTGGATTGGTAGCGCTCACACTGGGGCTGTTCTTTCTGGTAAAATCGCAGTCCACACCAGAAAAGTTCAGTTAAAACTTGTTCCTTCTGTACAAAGCAGCTGTATTGCCAGTAAGCACCAGGGGAGGGGACAGTGCTGTGGTCAACAGGCTGAACAAAAGTGGAGGTACTAACATGAGTACTGCAAGATGTGTTGTAATCTCCATGACAGCTCCAGGTGGTGTTTCCTCTGAAACTTGCCTCCCCGAAACAGTGAAGGAGGCTTTAAAAAAAATATATTGTCACACCTTGTACTTACGGTACTTGTGCTCCTAAGGGAAGACAAGCAAGGGCAGATGATTTGAGTACTAACTAAATGGCTTCTATATCCTCTCTTGAGTGTGTGAACATGGATTTCCCTTTGTCCACTGAAAGTACCTTGGTAAAGTAGATTTCTGGTGAATTCATTAGTAAATCATCTGGGTTACATTATTTTAATACTGGCATAAGATTATTGTACACTAAGAAACTCTTTTTTGGAATGACTGAGGCCATCAGGAGTAAGGCCTCCAATTGGTGGCTCATAGAACGTTCTGGCAAAGCGTCTATTATCCCCCCATCTTCTCTGCAGCAGAAAGGCATTTGAAACTTCCCTTGACTCCAAATAACCTCAGAAGTTGTCTGCTATGAAGAGAGAGTTTCTCCTCGACCTGTGATGAAAACTACTGGTAAAACAGCTGCACACTCTAACCCCAGCTGTTAGTGTGACACTGGAGCAGAGGGAGGGGTAATGTTTCAGGTGTTTGAATCCATGCCTTCCCTTTCCAAAGCTTGTAGTTTGGCCTGTTTGCAACCTGGAAGCAGTAATTAGGAAGAGGTTTCCTTATCTCGTCTGTAGGAGCTGCTTCACTTCCTGTTTCCTTCTGCCTCGGGTCATTGCCTATCACTGGCTTTTGCTGGACAAAGCACTTTGTCAAAGCAGGCCCCCTCCTTACCCTGCTCTATGTTCACCTGCCTCTCCAGGTGGGAAGTTGGCTTATGAAGTCCTATTAACAAAATTAATCAGATCTGTGCCTTACCTCCTGGGTCACTTGCAGGAGTAGTAGTCTGGGGAGTTGGGATTGCTGTTCCAGGCTGGCTGCTGAACCACAGCCACACAGTCCATTTTCCTCTCATTATGGAGCTGCAGGACAGAGGGATGAGGCTGTTCATGACACCTGCTCCAGGTGTACAACAAACTCCAGCTCTGCAGTCTTACAACATCTTACGTGTGAGTAATTCCTGTCTATGCTGTAAAAAGAGAAAATGCAGACAGGTGTCCGACTTGTAGTTCTCAAGCACTAAGTGGTAGTATTAAAATAGAAAGTTTCTTACGCTGTTGCAATCAAAGACACATTGTGGAACTCAGTTGCTAACAACTTTAAGTCTGTGTTTTGAAAAACAACCAAACCAAAAACCAAAACCCCACAAAAAATCAACTCCAAACCCTAAAATCTAGAAATTAAGTAGAATATATGGGATATTCTAATTATTTTATTAACTACACGAAATACCCCAAAAGGTAAAGAGCAGCAAGTGTACCAGCCCTTTTAATTTTCCCGGTGTCTCTGGGAGGACCAGCAGTGTCTCGGGGCTGATCCCCCCGGGGCTGCAGCGGCTACCGCCGCTGTCGGTGCCACCAGGAGCACCGGGCGTGGAAGGCTTGTGCGGCGGGGCGACTCGCCTGCCTTGCAGCCTCCGGTCGAGCCCCTTTCCCGTTCCTGCCTGCGGGGCCGGGCCGCCTCCTCGTGTCCCCATCCCGCCCGTGGCGCGCGCTCCCGGGGCGGGACCCGCGCGGAGCGGCGGCCGCGGCGCCCCCTGGCGGCGGGCGGCGGCAGCGGCGGGCGGCGGCGCTAAGGCCCCGCGGCGGCGGTGGCGGCGCTGCCGTGTTGACAGCGGCGGCCGCGCCGGGAGCAGCCCCGGGGAAGCGGGTTGGCGGCGCCGGTTCTCCGCTCCCAGCTCCGCTATGGCCTTCATGGAGAAGCCGCCGGCCGGCAAGGTGCTGCTGGACGACACGGTGCCGCTGACAGCGCAGATCGAGGCGAGCCAGAGCCTGCACTCGCACACGGTGAGTGGGGCAGGCCGGGCCGCGGGGGCAGGCGGGAGCGGCCGGGGCGGGGGGAGGGAATGGAGGGAGCCGGTAACGGGGGGTGCCCAGGGGTGCCCGGGGTCCACGGGGCCGGCCGGGGCACGGCGAGAGCGGGGCTGGGCGGGGGCCTGCGCTGAGCCCGCGGCAGCGGGGTTGGGGGTGGCCGGGGTGGGGGGGGGACTGCGCCGGGGCAGTGCGGGGTGGGCTGGGGGCGGGGGGCAGCGGTGCGGGAGGCAGCGGGGCCGCGACCTCGCAGCGCGGGTTGTAGCGCCCCGGAGCCCCTCGGTGAGATGCGGCGGTGCCGCCGCCTGGAGCCGAGGGTCGTTCGGCTCCTTCGCCCCCTCTCTGTCCGCGGGGTTCCCGGGGGCAGCCGGCAACACTCCCCGGGAGGGACCGCCGGGGGTCTGCGGGGGCGGCCGCTGCGGGGTTCGCGCTGTCTCGCGTCCGCCCCGAGCGAGGCCCTGTGAGTTACTGTAATTCCTGCTTTCCTCGGGGTGTTGCAGCCTTTGGAGCAGAGATGGGCTCTGGCTGCCTCGTTTCAGTGGCTGTGCTGAAGTTACACGTGAATGGGCTGCATTTGCCTCCGGGTCCTGCCGTGTGGCTGAGCGCAGGCTGTGAAGCTGCAGAGACCCCGCAGCCCCAGCCCCACTTCTTTGCTGTGGGGAGCGGTGACACTCAGCAGAACAAGCCCTGCCATGACTTGGGTGTCACAGATTAATTCTTCTGGGATGCCTAGGACACCTGCACACTGCTTCCATAAGAATGAGAATTGAACATACAGTAATAATCCAAATTTCATAATGTCCTGTTTGCAGTTATTTTCCACTTTAAAAACTGGGTTTCCTTTTGGTATGACCAAGCAGTAGTGTGAATCAGACAACTGGCTGTCATTTCTGATTCCTGCTTTAGCTGAGAGCAAGGGATGCTGGAGAGGAGGCCAGAGGTACCTCAGCAGCAGATATGCTAGTGGGAAGTGTGCTTTCAATGGAGAGAGAGTTTCCTTCTGTCCCTTACACAGCTCTGATTCCTGCATTGTGGATCTCTTCCTTGTTCTTTGCATCTGTTGCATACTCTTGACCTGAATGACAATAACTCTAGGTTCACCACGGGGTATACAACTAATTTACAGACTGTCTTACTAAATACTATTCATATAACTAATTCACACCTAAGAAGTGGTTTATTTTTTGTGTGAGGAACTCGCATTTACTGATGTTCTGGTCTTTCTCTGAACAGAAGTTATCTATGAGAAATTGTCTAGAGGATCTTGTGAATCTATCAGGCTGTGGCTCTCAATTGTTGCAACTCATTTTTTTATAAGTAAGACTAAAGAGGTTTAATTTCTGGCAAGTGTAATACTTTTTACCTGTTTCAATAGCTGAGGGATGGGTATGCCAAGTCCTGTGAGAAGTTGTGTAACTCCTAATACTCCCCAGTTAGTAGACCAGATTAACTTTCGTTAGTAACTTGTTTCCTTATTATGCTTTTTGTTAGTGCAAATGACAATAGCTTTTTGTGTTCTTTCCTTTGGTTTGCGTGATTCTGGTTAGAAAAGAAAATGTCACAAAATTCTTTCAGAATGATCACTCGGCAGAACTTTTTCAATCCAGACTTCTTGTGTTGTCTTGTCTGAGGGAGTGCAATAGCAAATGTTGCTGTCCTCCATCTTTCATCTCTGTATACTGTTACTAAAGGGTGTGCAGAAAAAATTATCTTCTTTACTCTGTTTTGTTCTGATCTTTTATTAATGACAGAATGCTGGAGCACCATGCCTTTTGATTTAAAATCTGTCTCTAAGATACATCTATTAGTAATTGTTTGTTTTACTGCAGAAGCTCTGTTGATAGCTGAAAGATGGCTTGAAGTGTGTGCAGCACAGATGGTTTATATAGAGCCAGTATGGGATAACAAAATACAGGAAGCCATTAACAGAGACTTTGTTTCTTACTTGATGTAAGTGGACTATTCTGTCATTTCAGATACTTCATCTTATGTCTCTGGTGTCTGAATAGTTTGCATATTGGTGGGTGATTCCATCCCTGATTTGAACTTTCCTGATTAAAAATAAGCTGCACAAATAAATACTTGTGTCTGAAAAGGTTTGTAAATTAAGCCCCTCTAAGAAATAAGGGTTGAAGTGTTTTTGTGGGGCCTGAAGACTGTATTTTACTTTGTTAAATTATAGTTAGAAGAAAGTAGGTCGTTAACTGAGTGCTTTTTAGGTTTGTTCCTCATCCCACCTCAAAGCCGTATCTTCAAAAGATTTAGATCTAAAAAATCCTTTATCCCAAACTAAGATTTGGAGAACTAGGCCTGTTCTAAAGCAAAAGCAGCCATGAAAAAATTTTCTGTTTTTTTTTTTCAGCAGCATATATTAAGATTTTATAATGTTGTTTAGTGTTGCAAGAGTTGTTTTAAACTTGGGTTTGTATTTTTTTTTCCTGTAGATCATAGCTTCTTAAAGCATTCATATGAAGATGGCTTAGGCTGAGTTTAGGTGCAACTTTAACGTGGCAACTGAACTAGTAATTATGTAAACCATCTGTTGGTGCTGAAAATAGTCAGTCTTCTGAAAAAACAGCTAAGGAAAAGGTGAAGAATTTCAGGAAAAGCTTTGTAGACATGGTGAAATATCACACAGAAGACCAAAGCTTGTGTCAAATGAATAGTTTGCTTGTGTATTGTTCTAAGCAGTTTCTGTTAATTTAAATTTAGTACAACAGACTGGGTAGGTGTAAACTTCATAGCATTGAATCAAGGGCTGTACTTGGCAGAGGCTGAGTTTCTGTTTCCTGAGGCTGAAGGTGAAACTAAACAAAAAGCCAGAACTGAAAACAAAACCTGAAACTACTATGTTCTTACCTGAAATCTCCAGAAATTTAAGAAGAGATTAAGCTACTATTGAAAATGTACTTTTGAGGATTTGCACTTTTTTCTTAGTAAGAGTATGTCAGCTCCCTGTAAATGGGGTTTTTAGATTGTTAGGGAACCAACTGCAAAATTCTCTGATAGGCTCACAGGCTCTCTGTGTTCTGTTCAAGTCAGAAGAGCTCAGAAGTTCTTACCGGAGTTAGTACATCTGAGCTGGAACATAATCTCCATGTTTCTGTGTTGCAACAATGAAGTTGTTCACTAAGGTTTTCTTTCTGTGTATTTATTTCCAACCATAATTTGAAGATGAAAATGATGCCTTTCTATGTTTGCTAAAGTTATTTCCCTGGGTAAGTGTGTTACAAGCAGTCTGAGTTTTGCTGGAATGTGCACTTAAATACAATTAATCCTATAATGTGGTGTTTGTGGAGTCCTTTTCATTTTGAAAGCCAAAAAAAGTACATATTGCAGGTGCACAATGACATCTCACTTAATAGATTCGAAATTACAAGAGCAAGCCCTGTCAGCTTCATTTTGTCTCCTGCTTTATGCTTCAATCACTAGCACTGCATCAGAGAGTAACTATGTAACTTCCAGGGGTGTGTTGGGCACCTTTCCACAGCCATGAGTCAGTCCCTTCATAGGTCTGTGTACCAACTCTTTTGTAGAAAATGAAGTTTTGTTGCTGTTGCATTCCTTGACTTCAACAGGAGCAGAATTACGTCCAATATATTAAGCCATTTGCAAGTGTCTCATCTTGATGCCAAATGTTGTGTTCTGACAACAGAGGCAATTTCAGCACTAGAGCTTTAATAAATTTTGGCTGTTAAACTTGCCTCATATTGCAATATTTTATCTGTGTATTCACTATTTAAAAGTGGCTTTCTTTTTAAGCCTTAAAATAGGATGCTATTTTCTTCCATGATAATCTAGACATTTTCCTTATAAAGAACTGCATATCTGTACCTTCAAGTCTTTTCAGCAGTAAAACTACTGGTGAGTTGTACATGTTCTGAACATTTCTTTATTCTTTTCTGAAGTGATTTTCCTTTTTCATGTGTTTCATATTTTGAAATTGAAGTAGTGAAACAGCCAATTTTGCTACAGCACATTGTTGTCTTAAAGGCAATTGGAAATGAAAAGCTGAAATAAATCCCTCTCCTGACAGACTTTCAGAGTTTTTAGTTTTCCTTAAACAATGATGAATGTTGACACTCATAGCTTTTATATCAGAAAAATGTTGGAAAAGCATTTATATTTTTCCTATATTATTCCAAATAGAAAAATGGAGCCACATATTTCTAGGACTGTAGGGTTTAGTTTAAAAACTTGTAAAAGACTTTGCACATCTACTTTACAAGGAATTCAGTCTTTCCAAAGTTGCATTCACTTTGGACAAAAACAAACATGAAGTTACTTTTAGACATGGCTTTACACAGGGAACTGTTACAGTTCACTTGTTTGAGGTTTCAGAAATGCAGTTCCTCCACTGGACTTAGTAAGCTTGATTACTCCCACCTCTCCTCCAGCCTGAGCTCACAAAAGATGGTTCTTTCATCACACCTAATTTTAAGTATTCCAAACTTACAGTTTTCACTGGCAATCTTACTAAATTAATATTGCATTTGTAGGTTCTGCGAAGATTGTAGTCAAAATATTAGTTTCCATATCATACTTTAGTAAATCCTAATTAGAATATTTTTGTTGGCTACTGAGTATTTCCTGAAAAATAATGAGTAATTTGCCTTTCTGGTGTAGGCCATGGTGATGCAGAGCACTGAAAATCTGTGATTTCTCATCTCTCTCCAAAGCTTTTTGTGTTCACTAAGTTTCATTACATGTAAATGTGTGTCCTATTTTTTCCCTGCAGTTGTCCTACTTCATAGCTTTCACTTATTGAATGGCTGACTCATTACTACGGAAGTGATACAGTGTGTGAGTGGTGCAACACACACACACCTGCATTGTTTAAAAAGTAGGGAAACGCCAACCATGGCTGCTGCTCCTGCCTCAGATGGGCTTAATGGCAGATTGTTCAATAGCAAATAAATACTGTGCTCTGTAACAGAGAGGTCTCTGAGCTTGAGCAGCTTTCCTGATGTTGTTGCTACTTTTCACATGGAAGATTTTCTAAATAAACATTTAAAAGAGCTTCTTACTAGAAATTGTTCCAATCCAGCCTACTTAAGCAGGGATTGTATTCATGCTTAATTAGGCTTTCCTCTCTTTAATGCTTATAAAATAAAGCCCTTTCAAACTTTTAGTTGATGTGACCTGAAGGTGACCTGGATCTTTATAATGGTTGGCTTTTCAAGCCTGTTGGATTAAACAGATGTAAAGCAGAAATCTGTGGAAAAACAGACTGGCTATCCTGAGTTGGAAATTTAGAGACTATTTGCTTGGGGAAACAGCATGTATTACCCAGTATTGTTGAGACTCTACATTTTATTATAAGAATCTCTTAACTCACCACTTTTTTTCTCCCCTATTTTGTCTCTGCAAAAGCCTTCTTTCCTGTTTGCTTCCTGTTTCAAAACCTAGGAATGGTGATAAAGAGCAATTGTTAAACATTTGGAGTGCTTTGCTGTGCAATTTTCACCCAGGAATGTTAACAAAATTTTGCTGAGGAAGGAGCTCTGAGCTGCTGATGCTAATGTTTTAATAAGTGCTGGATACCAGGGACTAATCTTGGTAAATTTTGGAAAAAAAACCCCACCTAAATCTTGGCTCTGCATGAAACTGGGTAAGTTCAGGAAAACATTAATCCCACACAGTGAGTATGAAACTGTTACTGGCAAAGGATTGGAGAAATGCAGTGTGGTTGTCACTGATCCATGTGGCTATTTGGAAAATATTCCTTTTCAGAAATTCTATCCAGAACTATGTAGTGCTAGGAAGATTTTAGGAAATGACAGTGTGCAACTGGGGTCACACAGCTTTCCCTGCTCCTGACCTCCTCCTCCCAGCACCACTTTCCGCTTTTTTTGACTAATTGGAGCAGCCAGGAAATGATCCCATAGGTAAAACTACTTTCCTTGGCATCTTTAAAAATGTATTTTAATCTGCTGCAGGAATATCAAGGTTGTGTCATGAAGTGGCTTGGCAGTACTGATAGGAAGAGCAGCGGATGTACAAACCTTACCTGTGTGGAGGGACGCAGGGAGGTTGTTTTAGGAATGGTTTTGTGGCCTGTCTTGTTGGAGACTCTTGCTGACAGTGACCTTGCTGCCCGTGGGCAGAATCAGAGCGGGAGGTTGTCTCTCTTCTGCAAGCTGAGACCTTTCTTTCCCAACCAGCAGCTGTTAGGGCTTCTTTGAAGTTATTTGGTAAACTGAGTCATAGGAAAAATTCTGAGCTATTCATGTAGGAGTGAAAGATGCCATGGGAATTTCTGCATGAGTGTAGCTGACCTAGACCTCCCTGAGACTGGCTGTTGATGCCTGAAATTGTTTGCAGAAGTGAACTCTGGTAATTACTAGCTTTTTCTGAAGGCATTTCCACCCTGTTTTCCTATGTTAGATGATGCTGTTAAACAGAGATGATCCTGAGGGTGCCTCTGTTTTCCTTATGCGTTCATTTATTTCCTATGGGCACAATCTCAGTCCCACTATCAGGCTGTCTCTGAAGAAGATTGTTGTAATTCAGGTTTTTTTTCCTAACCAAAACAGAATTTGGCAGAGTAATAAAGGCTTTTGTGCATTTAGACTTGAAGTATTGAAACTCTTCTCTGCTCCTATGGGAAGCATATATCAGTGGTGCTAATTATAATCCCACAACAAGCTTGTTGCCACATGGAGGCAATAGGAAGTATCAACTTCTCACTAGAACTCAGCATGCTATGGTCTGCTGATTATGTGTAGCCATGGCAGATACCGGGAATGGGATTGTATTTCTTATCCTGGCTTTTCTACTATTGCTGTTCTTTGACTTTCAATCTCATTACCAGCTTTGGGGAAAAAAACCCCTTAACCAACCCTGAAGACCATTTAGGCTTTTTCATTAATTGTATTGACAGGGTAGTGCTGAGTTGGACAACGATTTGTTATGCTCAGTGCTGATGGAGAGAGTGTGGTGAGGACTTACCTTTTCCATACAGACAGAACTAATGACCACACCTGGAGAGTGTTTGCTCTTCTCTTTCCAGTTGCAAACCCTGTGACATAAAAAAGGGACTTGATTAGTGCTTTAGGACACAAAAGCAGATATGGATGGGATGGGAAAATGCTTGAGTGAGTGTGGGGACAGATAGTTGTGGCCCAAATATGGTTTTATTTTAATATAATTTTATTGTGTGAATGATCTCTGAGCCCCGACCTGTTTATCACGAGGCTCTCCAGAAGAGCCATGTTGACCAGGGTGGTTGTGTGCAATAAGATGCTTTGATGATTGTTTAATGAATTTGTATTCTGCCTGTCCTGGCACATTTTCTCGGGGCACAATAGAAAATGACAATTACTGGATAAAGAGCAAGTGCTACAAGGGATTGGGCAATAACTCTGCTTCTTTCAAAATCCTAGAAAAGATGAATGACTGCATGTGGTGAATCATCACTGGCGTGGTTTTTCAGAGAAACAGCCAGTGTTCCTTTGAGACTTGATGAATAAGCAATTGCTGCAAATTTTTGTCTGTGTGTGAAGTAGCCTCTTCCTACTTCCCAAAATGCAGCAATGGTCACAAAACAAGAAAAGCTATGTTGGTGGCAAATATGGGTTTCCAGGTATCCCATGAATTGATTTCTGTCACATAGTTTCCAAAGATAATTACATTGGTTGAATGTCATCAGCTCTGTGGATTTATGTTCCTATTTATGGGAAATTGGGCTTCTTGTTTTGCAGGAAGATACCATAATTATGACTTCAAATGGGTAAGAGGAAGGAATATGAAGGGAGCATGTCAGGCTGACTTTCTGAAAATAGACACTTTAATTCTAATTTAACAGTTATGTGTCTTGGTTTGTGACATCTTGGATTTCTATTATTTTCAACTAAGCTGCAAGGACAAGAAGTATTTTAAATCACTCTGGTTTTCATGCTTACTTGTTTCTTCTCAAGGCTAAGTGGTTCAAACTTGCTACAGATATTTGAGAGCTCTGATAATAAAGGACATTTTAAGTGAATGTTAGAAAATAGAATAGCATTTTTGCCTCAGCAGCACTGGGCTTTGGAAGGAAATTTCAGTAAATAAAACCTGGATTAGTTAAGGTTGAATACACAAGGTAATGCCAACTGGTAATTGTAGCTTTTGCCTCTTGTCATAATTCTTGATTTACTGTACTTACTTGGTAGATGTTAAATGAGAATTTAATTCTGTGGAGGGATTCTCTGATGTGCTCCACATTTTTTGCATCCAATGGTATATTTATTTATTTATTTTTCAGTGTTACAGCTTTTCATTTAATTCCATTTGAGAGGGGAATTAGCTCTGTGAGGTTCAGAAGGCAAATTCCAAAACCAGAGGACACTTCCCGGTACCTGAAAGAAGTTACTTATAAATGCATGTAGTGGATTTTTAACTGTGAACCCGAATTTCTACTACTTCATGAATTAAACACTCACTTAGTTGGATTATCTACTTGGTATGCAGGTACATGTCAGATAGAGTTATTGTTACAGAATGGACAAATTTGGTATTAAGCACAAGGTGCTGGAAGTATCTTTTTTTTTTTTACTTGTTATTTCATTATTGTTTATTCATGATCATTTGGAATGCAGCATTAATTTTAATAGCTGAAAAGACCTGCAGATAATGCTCTGATTTGTCCTTTTGTTTGAATTTGAAATTGAAAAATTATTCAGCACTTCACATAAACCACGTTTGGTAGCTTGTCCCGGGGTGAATGAAGTCACCTGAGCTGTATGGCAGCGATGCACCGTGTGTTGCTGCACTGCAGGCAGGGCTGGTGGCACAAGTGCAGGGAGCCTCTTGCATGTCCCAGCCTGGGAATGCTGTGCAGGGAGTCTGTGTTTGGGTTAGAATTCCTCATTCTCACTTGGACTGAGTGGCTGCAGGTGCCTGGTGTGACCGGGTGTTCCCTGGGGGGTTGGTGGCACCCTGAGCCCCGGGGCAGGTCCTGCACCCTGGCTGAGCATGGTAGGGATGGTGAATGTGCTTAAAGGGCACTGGGGTCATGGTTTTTCCTACAGCTTTAGAGTGGCACAATTAGAATAAAGTGTAAAAGCACAGCTTCTGGTGTGGCTACTTCCTCCTCATCTGGCTCTGGGCACTCTCCAGCTCTCCTCACGGTTGGAAGTTTCGTTTTCTCCAGCAGCATTGTACTTTTTGGCTCTCCAGTTTCATGTTTCTCAAAGTAAATTATGTGGCCATGGAATTATATGTGTAATAAGACTTAGACAAAAAGAGCTGCATTTGTAGAGTTTTATGTATACTAATGACAAAGAAGTATCTATTACTACTTTTAGCCCAGATTAATTTTATTTCCTTATTAATTAAACAATGTCTAAAATGGAGATTATAGGATCTTATAGGACTATGTATCTATATTCTGATCTGTATATATAGTATAATCTATATTCTAGTATCTCTGTGTTATAGGATTCTGTATATCTATACGATCCTATAGGTTTATAGGATTTCCTTTTCTAGAAAAAGGACTTGCCTTGTTTATGATCTTTGAAATATCAAAAGTGTTTTCAAACTGAAACAGAGTAGGGGTAAGTAGGGTACTTTTTTGAAGTATGTCTGAGTAGGTGTGGGAAATACTTAATATCTATTTTTGAGATAACTGGATAAATCTCAAATTATGATATTGCTATATTGACCCGGTATTAGTCTACAAAAGGTATAGTAGAACTTGAAATGAAGAGACTGAAAAGAATTGGGATTTATGAATATAATTGTGGTGGGAGAATAATTAATTCTTAAAATTCAAAAGTGGTTCACTGAGATTTAGATATATCTGCATAGCTAATATATAAATATTTAACATTAAGCATGCATTATAAATGAGGAATTAACATCATGAGAAACAGATATGTTCTAGTTACTCAAGCATCTTCCAAAGCTTTTGTGGTAACCCTCGTAGTACAAAAATAATGAAAAGCTGTGCAGCTATGGGTATTGACTGGCATTTTACTTTGTTATGGTGGTGACAATAATTCCTGGGGGTACTTATTAGATACTGGAGGTGAGTAGTGAGAGGTTTCTTCGGCTGTTGTGTGTAGAGATGTGTGCTGAGTATGCTTTTGCTGGCTTTTTCTATAACTAAATTAAACTGCTCAAGTGCTCCACACGTCTGCAAGCTCTTGGAACTCTTTTGTCTTCTATGCTGGGAAAGCAGAGCGTAACAACTGTTAGGGACGGGTGGGTGTGAGCAAACCCAGCTCTGACTTTCCCCAAGGTGCTGGATATGAATTTTCTGGGTTTGAGTGTTAGTGGTCATATTTGAAGAAGTACCTAATAACTTTCTTCAGCTCATTAGTTCTCATTTCTAATGACTTTTTCCTTTTATTAGGAATACATAATCCGTGTCCAGAGAGGAGTTTCAACAGAAAACAGTTGGCAGGTAATTTCTTAAGTTGTGGTTTGTGTAACCAGGATTCTTTTTTTAGGAAGAGTTTGAAAGTTGTCTATTCCTAGCTTTTAAAATTTGAGCTGAAAAGAGAAATGTTGATTTGGAATTGAGAACATGAAGTGCTTGAATTCCTTTGGTCAAAACTAAGAGAAAAACAGTATTGCTGCCAGCTACAGAAGGCATGTTTGCTGCTATTCCGAATATTCCAGGGAAAATGCCTGTCATATGTTTCTACTGTGTGTTGGTACAACCATAATTTTAAAATCTCAAATGCCAGTTTGCCTTTCTCAGTGCTAAAATTACAGCTCTGCTGGTATGAGACCAATGAAACCAAGAAGTAGTAATGAAGATGAATGACTATGAAAAGTTGTTACATCTAATATGGTAAAAATGCCTTGTTTGCAGACAACTTTGCTCACAAATACTGTTTTAAGATAATTTTTAGAAATGCATTTTCTGTCTGATTGAGTTGTGATTAAAAACTCTTTTTTGCTCTCTGGCAGTGTGACATAAATCCAGCAGTTAGGCATTTGTACAAAGATTGTAAAAGAAGATGATCGTAAATGGGAATTACTTTTCTCTGATGGGATTTTGAGGAGTAAAATGCTAATGGAAAAAGTAATTTGTTTCCTGAACATTGTTTTTTATTTTACAGATTGTGAGGCGATATAGTGACTTTGACTTACTGAACAACAGCCTGCAGGTAATTTTCACTCCTCATATAAATTAAAAATGTCATTAGAAGGATATTCAAAATGTCTTGTGGTATTTTTATAGATTGTGGTGAAGAAAAAATAAAAATTCATGTAGCTGTAAAGAGAAATTGTGATTTCAAATGTAACTTGAATGTGTACTTTTTCACCCTTAAGTTTTCTCTTGTAAAATTTCAATTTTAGCATCAAAAGGATCAGTTTATATAGAAATGGAGGAAATTGGCAGATACTGAATCTTTCCCTTCAGTCCTGTGACTTGTTCCGGTTTTATGTGTTTTTATTTGTTCTTCCTTTGATTTGGGGAAAGCCAAGGCACATACCAACCTTATAAATTCAGCATTGAAGTGCTATGTGTCTCATTATTTATATTCCTCTAAATCACTACCAGATGCTGCTTCTCCTGTGATGGTTTTCTGTGTCACTGAGGAGTGTTCCTTGGTCAGACACTGGACTTACTGTGTGTTTTCTTCTGCTTTTTAGGACAATTATTTCTTTTTAGTTTGTGTGGGAAAAAGCAGGGTGTGTGAATGTGTTTGGGAACACAGGGGAAGCAACAGTGATTAACATCTACAGCATACAAACTCATTACTTGAGGTTTCGATACTGGTCAAACAAGACAAAAAGTGAATGAGGATAGATTCTTGTGACTTTAAAATTTTTCCCTTGTTAAATGAACTCAAGAGCTTAATACTGCTTCCACTTCTTCCCTCCTCCCCAAATCAAACCAAATCAACTATGTGCTTGATGAACCTCGGTGAGCAAAACCCTGTAAGGGTGTTGATTTGTGTGCTCTGAGTGCCCGCTGTAACTGCTTCCTGTGCTGCAGGTGGATGGGGGCAAATCAGTCATAATTCAACAGATGCAGCGTGGTTGCCTTGTGGAATTACTCTGTTAAATGTGCAGTAGCACGTAGGAACTTCTATCATGACCTAGAAACCTTCTCTGTGGTGTGCTGAATAAATGCAATACAGAGGTGTCTCCTGCTCCAGAGGCATCCAAGATTTAAAATTAGACAAACACCCACGGGAACACAAGTTGAGATGGTACTAGTCATCAGAGTACCTTGGGGTCATTGTGGTCTTAACCATAGTTTTGATAGAGATCACAGAGAGAATTTTGTGAAAGTTTTAAAAAGAAGGAAGAGTTCACTTTGCAGCCACCTATAACAAGCTACTCTTAACCATGAGGGAATAGAATGTGTTAAGGCATGAAAAGGCTTTGTTGCCTTCTCATTTACCTTTCAAATGAGGCAGCTTTAGTAGAGAAGGCAATGGACCTTTAAGGCTTAAAATCCAGAAATGACAGGTGCTGCCAAGTTAGGCCTGTGTGGCAAGTCTATAAAGTGAAGGTAAATCGGTTATGTATGATGGAGTTTAGAAAGAAAAGGCCTTTGTATCTGAAATAGAGGTGAATGATAGAAGTGTAGGGTCCAGGATATTATCTGACAGCAATTTGCAGAGTGGGACAAAGGGGAAATTTGAAACAAGAGAGACTAAGATCCAGGACAAAAATCTTAGCTGCTTGGATGACTGGAAGACATTAAAAAGGATTATCAAAATGTACCTCTCACTTCAATGGGAGGATATGAGAGGGTGGCTAAATTAGCAGGCCATGTGCTTTAGCAGTTGGTCTCCTCCAATGGCTCTTTTCTCTCACTGTTTCAGAGTTTTTTATAAATTACTCTTTGTGCTGCTGGAGCTGAAGTTTCCTCATCCATTAAGACAATGCAACACTCCTCAGATGTTTCTATCCAAAACTCTAAGCAACAATATTCCATCACAATATTCAAGTACCATGACATATTTTTAAACTCTTTAAACCCCCATTTTGTGTATATTGAAATTAGAGTAAACAAACAAAACTCCAAACAAAGCAACCTTCCCAAAAGAACCAATACGAAGATACCGAACCCTAATCTTTTTCCTTCAAAGGTAAAAATCTGCTGGAAAAATTGCTGGAGTTTCTTTTGGGTGTAAAGCCCAAGTTCTACAAGTTCTTGTGGCATGCTTGACCTCTCTGTATGTTTGTGTGGATGTGTTTGAGCACAGCTGCAGTTGAGTTGGAATGTGAATTTTCTGTTGTTAATCTGGTACTACCTATATGATAATAGTAAGGATTGAGAATTTCAAAATTGTCTAGGCTAGGGAATGCAGTCCTGCCAAATACCTTGGAAAATAATGAGGTATATGTATGTGACCCTGATCTGTATAAGAAAGTTTCAAGATAGATTCCCTTAACTCTCAGTTGTACTGGATTGAAAAGCTTCTTCCAGTCGGTTCTGCGTTTCTTCCTCTTTACTTATTTGACAGAGATCAGTGGAGATCATTGGCTGCTCTTCTATTTTGTCAAGTGAAGTGCTGGTACTGGAAGTACTGGAATTCACAGCAAGATATCTGGCTTTTGTGAAGCATTTTATTGCAGCTTTGAACAGACATTCCTGAGCAGGCTGTGGTTTGAAGATAAGAATGTTAATTCCCTGGTTCTTCCATGGAAAAGCCCATCCTGGCTTCAGTGGTGAGCTGGGGCCACTGAGAAGTAGTGTCTGAAAGCATGTGAGGTCTTTGCAAGGTCAGGCCCTCAGTGAGGTGTTCTTCTGTGGTGAAGTGTTCTTGCTGTGCTGTGCTGTGTGTTTTGGCAGATTGCTACAAAAACCTGGGCCTGAATGCTACTTTCTGCTGAAAAATAGCGGAAGTCTGATTTATAAGTTTTAAAACAAGTAATAGTGGTTGGAAAACATGTGAATTAGAGTCAGTTTCTCTCTGATGGTAGCTAGCTGTCAGGTCAAGAAGGTAAAAGGTGATTATGATTTGACATGCTTTTTAAGTGAGTAATACTAGGAAAGGACTTAGTTCTTGTTTAGAAACTCAGTTTTGAATTGAAGTAAGAGTGGTCTGCCAAAGGAGAGTTGTTTGCCTCTGGTGTTAAAACTGATTTGGTGAATTACTGGCTGTAAATGATACATGGTTGCTTTTGGATTTATTCCTGGTTTTTATTAACAGCTTCTTGTAATTCAGACATAGTTATAGTTCTTTTTCAGTCCATAATTTGAAGTCAGAAAACGAGAAGTAGGAGAAGTGCTAAAGTTAGTAGGAGACAACTCCTGTGCAAATGAAGGAGGTAGAAAGGAAGGGGAATGCTACTTCTGCCCTAGTTTGTTGTGCTAATTTGTTACCTTTTCCACTGGTTAAAATGAAAGTTGTTCAAACGCCAGAAGTCCCTGTCTTCTCCCTGGTGAACTGTTTGCTTTAGAAATGAGGTTATTGCATCTGGTGTAATTGATTCCTGCAACACACAGTTCTTAAAGATAACTCCCAAGGAGATTCAGCTTACCGAAGGCAGGTGCTTTCATCTGCAGGACAACGATGTGTTAACAACACGAAAAATGTATTCTGGTAATTCACATGATGTAATTGAATATAAACACTAAAGATGATCTCTTTGATCTGATTTACACAAGGCTTTGAAATTTTTTTCATTGTCCTGCTTTGAAGGATTTCTCTGATTTTTTTTCCAAAGTTTTGGATCTGTCAGTATAAAACAATTACTGTACATCCCCTGGTAGATTGCAGCTATTTCTGGGTTAGAAAATGGGTTTAAAAAATGTACAGGAACAAATTCAGAAGATAAAATGGAAAAGCTGCACTATATTTGAAATTACAGATTTAAAATACTAACAGAAAGGGCTTTACATTACCTGCAAACACAGAGGCAGAGGAAGGTTACTAATCTGCACTTGATGAAATAAGAAAGCATAGATCTTACCCGGAAAAAATGGTAAGGTGGGAATTGTTTTTGTGCTGTGGCAGAAGTATGTCATAGAAAGAATCTAGCTGAAAATTGTAGCCATTTAGTATCTGAAAGTTTCGTGTAGTGATCTTAAATATATGACTCACTAGGAAAAAATTGTCTCCTTGTATTTTCAGTGTCATTCCACTTACTAATCTCTTCACAGTGGGATGCGAGCTGTCATCTGGCTCTGATAACGATGCTTAGGAAAAATATAAAAGCTTGTACATACACAGTACAAAAAGAGTTATCCAGTAGTTAGCTTGTTGCTGAGAGTCTTTTACTTTCTGGGTTGCTAGTTTTATATTCTTTAGGCATTTTGAGAGCAAGGTTAGTAATTTTTCCTCTCTTTTTAAGATCTCAGCTCTAAGTCTACCTCTTCCTCCAAAAAAGTTGATTGGAAATATGGAGCGTGAATTCATCGCTGAAAGACAGAAGGGACTCCAGGCCTATCTGGATGTAATTACTACCCATCACATACTGTCTAACTGTGAACTGGTAAAGAAATTCTTGGACCCAAACAGCTATTCTGTAAATTACACTGGTAAGTAGGAAATACAAAACTGTGTTACCATTTGACTTCAGCACGTGCTGTGTATCTTCTGTGAATGCTGGCCAGGATCTACACTGAAGCATGGGGGAACAATCTTCAAAATTATCATACTGTGCATGTGACTATTTATGATAATGCTTCTCCAGCTCTGTGCATGGATCCTGCTGGGATTGTCAAATCTAAATATTTGAATTATTTCACAGAGGAGTGAAGAGGGTCAAGATCTGTATAAGCAGAACTTGGAGGAGGGGTAGTTGGTGAGAGTGACATCTACTCTTCACAATTCATAAAAAATGAAAAGAGTTGCTCTTGGGAAATAATTTGTCTGCCAGAGTGTAAGGTGGAGTTAAGTTTGTCAGCTTAGTGTTCTGTTTAAACAGCCCATCTTCTGAACACTGAATCTTTGAAGAATTGTGGTTATCTTGTCCAGCTCCTACCCTTGCTATGGCGTGTGAGACTTCTAGAACTAATTGTTTGAGCTAGGTTGAGTACTTTTTCAAGGCTAGACTAAGCCAGCCACCCTCTTCCCACAAATACTGGAAAGTCACTGCATTCCTTAAAATGATATCCCAGTGATCACTTTCTTCATTACTAACTGTTTCTTCTTTGAATTTGTCTTACTTCAGCTTCAGCCATTGGATATCATTAAATATTTGTCTTACAGACTGAAAAAATTTCCTCTTAGTGATGAAACCCACTCCACAAATTTAGTTCATAGGCAAACCAACTCTTTGCAAAATGCAAAACTTGTTTTCTTAGAAGCAGAGCCTACTGAAGGAGGAACTTACTGCTTCCTTTTCACTTGTCTTTTTTTCTCTCTCTTTATATAACATTCTTGTGTCTTCAGCTTCAAAGTGCAAAGAACATTTCCCGGATGTTTATGATAAGCTGTGCAGGAGTTGTAAATTATTAGTGACTCTTTAAGGATGCAGTATGTCTGGCTAGTGCTGAGCAAGCAATTTAAATTCTCAAGGAGACATTGTGACTTCTGTTAATTCTGAGCACTTTCACCAAGATGTTTTTCCTGCAAGTTGCTGGGAAGCTGGTGACACATGTCATTGCTTGTGGTGTTTAGAGACACCACCAATTTGTAATTTCTTAAATACTGGAGCAGAGAGATGGTATTTATTGCACTTTTTTCCTAGCATATTTCTAAAGAAAGAAGATACAATGCAGCGAGATCAGCGCATCCTTACCTTTTTGCTGTGTTTCTGTGCCAAGATAAGCCATGTTAGAGAAAATTCCTTGTTGGCATGATTCCCTTTCTCCCCCTGACTTCTCATTGAGATTTCCCCTCAAGTCACTTCATGAATAAACCAGTTGTGTTCCCAGCTGTGGGAGAATTCACTAACCAGGTGGGTGTCCTCCCCTGGGCCCCCAAAATGTATGAAGACTCATGATAGCTGGCCAAATACCTCTGCCTGCACAGAAGAGGGCACAGTAACACATAGTGAAACAGAACTAATTAGTTTACATAAACTACACTTAGTAACAGCAGCATAGATGGATGTTAAAGAGATAAAAGCACTTTTACAGGTATAGCAGAAACACTTGGTGTTCTAATGTTGTGTACACCTAATGTGGGAAATCTGAGCTGTGATTTAGACTTGGAAATGTAGATCCAATACAGATAGAATAGAGATTGGTAAGCTAAGTTTTCCAAGCAGTGGTTTCTCTTTTTTCTCTCTGGATTTGAGTTACCAGGTTAAAAATGCAAATGCCCTCTGTGTTTTTATCTGATTTCCTTTCGAATTGATTTTTCTGGCTTTTAGTCTGAATCCCTGAAGGCTTCTTTCTGGCATTGAACCTTACCTCATATGTTGATAACTACATTATACAGTGTCTTAAAAATATTTTTTTCTTCTTTTTCTCCCTCTTTGTCTCCTTTTTTTCTTTCCAGAAATTGCCTTACAGCATGTTTCAATGTTCTTCCGATCAGAGCCAAAGTGGGAGGTAGTTGAACCATTAAAAGATATAGGTAAGAAGGGCATGTGTGCATGAAAACTTAGCTGATTTTCTTCCCAGCTATATGAGTTGTCCTAAGATTCCTATACTGTCTTTGCTTGCAGACCTTGTTCTGCCTGTAATCAGTGTTTAATTAAAGCTGCTGCTGACTTATTTCTTTACTTTTTTTGTAGGTTGGCGAATACGTAAGAAATATTTCTTAATGAAAATTAAGAATCAACCAAAGGAACGGCTAGTGTTAAGCTGGGTATCTATGTTTTCATTTAATACTTAAGTCTTTCTCAATTTCACTCAAAGTTTGATTTTGACTACCATGTGTGAGTGACAGGGGAGAGAGATTGAAGAGCTCAGGCTTTGAGGGAGCTTTGGAAGCCCTTAGGTAGATGTGTGGTGTGAGAATTTCTTGTATTTCTTTCCTCTGGTGCCAAATCCAGTTTGGAAGTTCCTGTGCCTGGTCATTTGTTCCCAAACCTACACCTCAGGATTCTTTAGTTGTAATGATGTGGCTGTTAACCACAGTATAAATTTTCTCACTGAAAATAATGAGATGACCCTTTTTAAAGTCATAGGTTTTCCTCCTTGGATCTTTAATTGTTCTGACAAACTAATGGGTGAGAGGGGCATGAATTGCTCCTTTAACAACAGTTGCTTTTGCTCCTGTGCTGAAATGTGTTGCCCTGTTAGTTGTATGAGCACAGCTGTTTGTGAGACTTCACTGGAGAGTGGAGGTTACTAAAGCCTGTGGGAGAGGGGGAAGTTTTTCTTGCTGCAGAGGAACAAGGTGCCTTATCAGTTCCTAATGTACACAGTCCCCCAGTTTAGGGTTGGCAAAGTTCATTCAGTGGTAGTAATGCATATCAGGTCCGTGGGAGGAGAGAGGCAGTAATACTTATTTATGGTCAGACTGTTTGTATTGTAAAGCCATGGTCTTATTCAGCCTCTTCAGGTTTCATTCTGTATGTGTAATTTGATTGCTTGCTCTTCAAAATACGCCTTCAAACATCTGTACTAATTTGCCAGGGTAGAACATTTGATCACATTTTCTGTATGGAATGCAACATGTATTATGAGGCCATTCTTTTCCTGTTTACTTCCAGGCTGATCTTGGCCCCGATAAGTACTTGTCTGACAGAGACTTACAGTATGCTGTGAAACTTCTTTCTTCCTGTTCTGTGAGTATTACTTGACGATTTTTAAATTGTGCTAGCACAAAAATGTGTGTCAAGGACTGATCTTGGAAAAGCACATGTAGCCTAGTTAACATAGTTTGTAATTTTAAAGTTGCTTTCATTAAAGGTTTGCAAGCCTTTTAATTACATTTCCCATATACTATGAGGTAACATGTTCTCAGCACAAATAATAATCTTGCAGGATTATTTCAGGAGATTCAGTGTTGTGGTTAATTTGATTTTTTTTCTTCTTGTGCAGTACTGTGAGATCATGAGCTTTTATTTCATCTCCTCAACACCTTTAGGCTGTTAGGATAGTGCAGTTTAGGTGTAATTGCTAACCCGTGAGCTGGGATATTCTCAGGCACAGTGGATGAGGCAGTGGAATGAGTATCATTATTTTTTCAGTTCTTTGGACTCAACACAGGAGCATCTTAGTAGAGCTGCAATGGAGACTGTACAATTTAAGCTCCACGTTATAAATCCGATATGCGTCTCTGCCTGGAAAAACTGGCAGTTGACTCCAAAAGGAGCCTCTGGAGTCTCTCTTTAAGGATGTTAGCCGTATGAAAGACTGGCTGAAATGGATTTGTTTTGTTTTTAATTTATATGTTAATTGAATAATATCTTTGTGAAGTTTTCTTTGCATTTACTCCAGGTTAAGACTGAATAACTTGAGTTATTCAGTGTCACTGACAGAATCCAATTTATTACTGTAAATATACAATTCAGGCTGATCTTTTCTTACTTGTGAATTGAACACAAATGATTTAGAAAATCCATCATCTAAAATTTACCTACAGTTTCTTCTTTTGGTAGCATCCCTATATTTACAAAATCACTTTTGCCACTGCCAACGAATCTTCAGCGCTGGTTATTAGACCATTCAGTGAAAAAGGGACACTAAAGGACCTTATTTATAAGGTAATTTCGTCCCCCTACCCCCAACTCAAATGGCAGCACATATGCTGCAATGACCATACATATTTTTTATACAAGTGTTTGCCATCAATTGCTAAGCAAACTAAAACAAATACTGACTTTTCTGGGCATGATACTTGATATGTGTGTTTCTTTTAAAGGCAAAGCCAAAAGATCCATTCCTGAAGAAGTATTGCAATCCTAAAAAAATTCAAGGTCTTGAACTTCAGCAAATAAAAACATATGGAAGGCAAATATTAGAGGTACATTTTTTGTTTTGCTTTATTTACCAGCTTTTTTGCTTTATTGTTTTGGAGGCCAACTGGTCTAACTACAAAAAGTGGACAAACTTTTGAGCACACAAGCTTTATTTCAGCAGCAGACTTCAAAGCTAAATGTAAATTGAGATAATCTGCTCAGTTGAATTTAGATATATATGTGTGAGACCTTTTATGACCCCCCAAAAAAATGCAGTGGAGCTTAAATGGGAGAGAGGTGATAATATAGCGTGTTCCTTGTGTAAAAAGGGAAAGAAGTAACTCATAGCCTGCAGAACATGTGCCATAAATTCATGGTTGTTAGTGTGTTTTAAAATTTTTTTTTTAACCAAACGATCATATTCAGTAGAATTTTAAATTTTAGTTTCCAGATCTCTTTGGGAGGTGTCCATAAGCCTGCTTTGAGGATCAGCATCAAATATTTGTTTTGTGAAAAGTACTACCAGTGATATGGGAATGAATAGTCAGCCAAAGAGGATGTAGATAGAAGATCAGGTTGAGTGAGCATTCCAATGGGAGCTTCGTTTATTATGTGTCTGCTTTAGTATTGGAGCATTTAAGTTGATGATCTTATGATCTTGAGATCATCAGAGCATCTTGTGATAGTGCTTCTCTATTGGTTTTTTTTTTCCAGGTATTAAAATTCTTGCATGAGAAAGGATTTCCTTATGGCCATCTTCACTCTGCCAATGTGATGCTGGATGGGGATACCTGCAAGTTACTGGATCTAGAAAATTCCTTGTTGGGACTTCCATCATTTTATCGATCATACTTTTCACAGTTTCGGAAAATTAATGTAAGGTTCAGACAAGGAATTCATCTGACTCTTATGCAAATCTTTATTCTCCACCTTTGTTTCTGGAGAACTGACTAGAATGAAAAAACTTCTCTCAAGCCCCCTTTTTTTAATCTGAGCTTTTCTTCATCAAATCCCTTTTCTGCTTCCTCCAAACCACTGTCTGGCTGCACAGCAGTTTTGTTGCAGCACACTGGAGTGAGGCTGAGGCCAAAGGTAAGCAGGTAGAGGGGGAGTGCAGGTGAGTGTTTTTATGAAAACAGTGCCAGCACAAATAGAGGTAAAGTGCAGTTGGTTTAAAATCTCTTTCCACCCTGGTCTGTATTTTGTCAGAATGTGCATATTGTCTACTACAGTTTCACTTGTATTTCTGTACAGTGAGCACAGCTATTTACTTGTGCTTAGCTGGGAGCAGTATTCAGCCTTGTCTTTGGTAGATACTGTGAAAATTGATCAGATGCTTGCAGATCTGTAGCTATTGAAAGGTTATTTTTATTTGTTTGAGGGGTGTCTGTTTGACTGCAGGCTTTCAAAGCAAAATATTTATCTTACTGCAAAAACATGAAAACAAATTTGCCCTGTTGCAGCAACATCTTGCCCTGCCTTTAGGCCCTCATTGTAATAAATTCTATGCAGCATCACGAGATAGCTGCTTGCTGGCCTTGCTAAACGAGTTCTACTGTGTTGTCAAAGAAACAGTCACAAGTTCATGGTTAGTCCAAATCTGTTAGTGCCATCAAAGCCTCTTCAAGTAAGAGGAGCCTCTTCTGTTTAAACATGATTCAGAAATCTTGGAAATATGCTGTCTGGGAGCTTTGCATGTATGTACAGCTTGCACATGCCTAAGGAGGAGCAAAAGAGACTTTCCTAAGTTTGGTATGCATTTTTTCCCATTTTTTATTTACTTCCTTGTAAAGTGGCAGCTGGTCATTTGGTGAATCTCATTCTTTGCTGTTTGACTTAGCTAGGAAAATGCGCTTGGTTGGGGTTTATGTTGGTGTATGAATTTCTAAACTGCTGTGTGAAGAGTTTACTACTTCACACATTTTTACAGAACTACACTGCTCTCCCATTTTTACCATCACGTACAGAAAGACAACAGAGGCTGCTTTAGTTTGTGGTGTGAAGATTTCATCTGAGCTACAGTTATGCAGGGAAATGGTTGTGGTTAGGAGCTGCCTTAATGGTTCCTCTTTTCTATCTTGACATGCAAGATCACTGGTCTAACCAGTTGAGAAAAACTAACAAGTTGTGGTTTTACTTTTTTGTTCCCCCACAGACTTTAGAGGGTGTTGATGTTCATTGCTTTGGACACTTACTGTATGAAATGACCTATGGAAGACCCCCAGACACGATTCCAGTGGAGAGCTTCCCCCCTGCTCCATCAGTGTTTGTTGGTTAGTATGCAGTGCAGAATATCTCAGTCACAGCTGCCTGGATACATTCTTAGACTTTACCTATGCTGAAGTGCTGTGAAATAGCAGCCTGAGATCTTTGCACCCTGTGACTGGTGCCTTAGGTTTTACCTCAAGGCATCATGACCAGAAAGAATTAGTAATTTGGTCAAATAGAAAATGTGTTCTTCATAAAATATATGTAGTGTATGAATAAAACCTTTTTAGCTGAGTGATAAAGCAGTGTTTAGCAAGTAATGAGATGCCTGGATTCCCTTGCCTCATGTCTAACATTCTTGAAAAGCTTCTATGTGTAATAGTAATGCTATAATAAAAACCACATGCCACAGAACTTCATCACTGCTTGGTTGATGCAATACTTAGGGGAGCATCACACAGCAGTGCCAGACGTTCATTCTAAATCGTTTGCTATCCTGCTGTGCAAAAATGTGTTCATTCTTATTCTTTCTTTGGTAGTGTCAGTGTTGGAGTCCATTCTGACTTGTGAAGCTCTGAAGAATGGGATGCCAGCTGTCTCACGGCTCTTACAGATGCCGTAAGTCCTGTTTGACTTGTTTTATATTCATAGCAACGTTTTAAATTATTTTAGGAGGAGAAACTTTCTGCTCTTGTTCCTCTTTAGAAAGGTTTGCTCCTTTTTCTGAGGGATGTGTCTCAAGTGGAGCTTGATAGGCTTCATAGAACCCATCCATTGTTAATATGTGCATTTAACATTTCTTTGGCTCTTGGTGTGTTGGAGCTGTTATGTATGCACTTTATTTAGCATGGTTTAAATTAATCCAGCCATTAAAATAATGCAAGCATGATTGAGATCATGTACAGACATGTACAGGTTTAAAGGATTTAGAATAAGGAGTCTTTTTGCATGTCCCCTTCAGACCTACTTCAGTAGATTTTGCTATCAGTTTACTTAGGACTGGTGAAATAGATCTCTTACTTTGCTCAGCAGTGACATTTAGACCTGCTCTGGGTATGAAATGTAGTATGGAAGTTCTGTCTGGTTTCTTGCAGGGCTTGCTTAGGGATTCTCTGAAGCATAGACAGAATACATTTCCTTACAGGCTGCCTTCCCAGTATGCAGTGGAAGGGTGAGGGCAAGCATGGGGCAAGGCCAGGGTGCAGAAAGGGAGCACTGTCAGTGTGTCACTGAGTGGGGACCACACCTGTCTGCAGTACCCACCCTGCCTGCAGTTAGGGCATAGCATTCCAGGGAAATTGCCGTCCCTGTGCTGTGATGTGTCACCAGCATGCTGAGCATGGAACCACAGTTCTGCTGGGAGGTTCTTTTATTATTTCTTAATGTGGGATGCTGTAGTTGGGGTCTTCTAAGTGGCAGATTGTCCATACCTAAATCTGGGTCTGATCTCACAGCACAGATTGCAGCGCATTTAGAGCCTGCTCTGAGGTTCAGATTTCCTGGTTGGGAAGAGTCACTGCAGCCTTCAATTCCTTCTTCTCCTCCCTTCCTCTGCTTTTAAAGGTGGGAGGTAGAGAGAACAATGTTAGCAGGGGAGAAATACTATAGGAAAACTCTGTGAATACAGAAATATACAGGTGTTTAAAGATGTCGAATAACAATCTATGCCCAGCTGCATTTGATATGTAAGATATTAAACTTTATTCCCTTTATACCAATACTCTTTACAAAAGTGTTCTACATAGATATGCAATGCAATTAATGTAATTTAAAGCAAGTAACATAATTTAAATATCTATTTATTATAGCCATAAGAACATGTAATCTGAAAGGGTCAGAAAGTCCTGTAAACAAGGATGAACTTCCATGGATTTTTGGAAGTATTTTAAAATTTGCTTTATTTCTGAATTTTTCATTGAATACTCTCCTTAATTAACTTGATTCTAGATGTGAATTTGTTTTCTCTAGTATAAGCTTGTAATAGTTTTCCACAGGGAACAACAACTCAGAAATATTTATCTTAGAACCAGGATTGAGGTCTCTCTGTGACAGTTTTCTAGTATGTTCTCCAGGACAAAGTATCTTGGAATGGACTAACCAGTTTATTTTCAGACTACTATTGCCCTCTAGTGTCTTTGTTTTGGATGGAAAAGGATTAATCATTTATGCTGTTTCTGCTGACACTGTAGAGGGGAGAGCAAAAATATTACAATATTTGCTTTAGTTGTCTTTTCTAGAGGACAGACAAGAATGCAGATATTTTCAAATGTTAAGTTCACTTGATCTTTCACATGTTCCTTGTTAATTCTAAGACAAGAGTTGTGCTAAGAGAATGTTTTTTAACAAGAGCAATGATTTTGTTTAGGTGAAATTTAAAATAAAGTCCCTGGAAATTTTTTGTAAATAAAGAGTCCACATACTTTTAAGGAAAAGGTATTGTTTTTTGGAGGGGAACCCTCCTCTGCCTTTGATAACTGTACCCATCCTATCCACTTTCAAAATATCTCACACAAACCAGTTTTCTCTGCCTTAAGTAGTGGCTACATTCTGAGGGTTGGGTGCTGCTAATTTTACACGAGTGCTTAGAAAATAAAAAGCAGTATGTAGAAACCTGTGGCCAAGGGTTGAGGACAGAGAAGCAAAAGGAGAAAGAGGGGTTTAAGTGAACAGTACCAACAGTATTCTCGTTATGGTTTTGCCTGTCTCTTGGGAATAATATTCCTCTTTTTTTCTTTTTTTTACCAACTCACAGATTATTCAGTGATGTCCTGCTAACAAACTCCGAGAAACCACAGTTTAAGGTAGAGTTGACCACTGATTTGCTGATGTTTGTGGAAGTGCCAGGATGTGGGTAGCTATGTATTAATTGACAGAGGGGGTTGAGGAGAGCTGGCTTTATTTGCCTCTATGGCTATTGCCATCAGTGTTTGGATTCCTTTGCCAAATTGTACCTGTGAACATTGTGCCACCCCTTAGAGGAGGGCACGATGTGGTTCAGGAGTGTTCAAGAGCAGCTGCTGAACTGGAGCCCATTTGTGTAACTGATGGTGATACTCTGTCTGAGCAGAGAGACTGAGTCATGTGGGTCCCTTGCAGTGAGAGGAAACACATTGCAAAGGCCTGTGGAAGCTGATTTTGCTACATAAGACCATCAGCACCTTGCTGCCAGCTCCAGCACTGGGGCATTTCAGGAGCCATGTCTGGTCCCACTGGAGAGCTGCCCCGGGCACTTCTCCTGGAGGGTATGTGCCCTGTGTCTTGTGTTGTCAGCCTCATGGAAGTTTGGAGATGTGACTGGAGTCTCAAAGTAGTTATCAGTCCTTGCCTTTCGAGTATCCCTTCCCAGGGTTTGGTGTTCCTTTGTCCCTGCTGATCTGTAGCTAGATTTGGAGTAGAAAAACATGCATCTAGAGTCGTCTTTTCTGCTTCACTAAAGGAACAGTGTCACATATTGGGGCTTTAGATGAGAAATGTGATCAGATGAATGGTGAGTTTTGATCAGTGAAGTTGTGTTTTCCTTTATCACATTTTGTGCTATGATTTTGTTCCCCATTCTGTGTTAGATTCCTACTAAGCTAAAAGAGGCATTGAAAATCTCCAAGGAATGCATAGAAAAGCGATTAACAGAAGAACAGAAATTGGTAATGTCTGCATTTCTTTATTTCCAACAGACATTTCATTTCCTCTTACAACTTTTACATGCAGAAAGTGAGTTTTTACTCAAAAGTGATTTTGAGTAATAAAGTCTTTCATCAACAGATTTGCTTTCCCAAAAATGCAATATGAGGAGTTCTATAACAGCTGTTGGCTGTATGGCATTTCACTGTTTTAAGTGGTGCAGCTTCACAGGTAGTGGCTCCCAAGTTAGAGGATAATTTTAACTTCAGTATGAGCCTTCATCTTCTACCAGAAACAGTAAAGATAAAAACTAAAAAAAGGAAATCCAAACCTGCGAAGTGACTACAGTGTGTTTTCTTGTACCCCAAACATGTTGTTTTCAAACATTTAAGATCTTAATATGGTCTTCTATTTTTTCCTTAATTTTAAAGATTCACCAGCACAGAAGGCTGACAAGAGCTCAATCTCATCATGGCTCTGAAGAAGAAAAAAAGAAAAGGAAGATCTTGGCACGAAAAGTAAGCCATCTTTAAATAGGTTTTTCCCACAGAAAAAGATGTGTATCTTTTTTAATGTTTACCATGCACAGCTTTAGCCATAGGTACATGACTCTACTCTTTCCTGTGTTTTCTGCACTACTTCCTGGTTGTTTTCACTTCTTTAGCTAAGGAGTAGATTTACTAAAATGTTTTAGTTACAGTGGTAGCTGACTTGCATATTGGTGCAGCCTGTTTGAGGTTGCTGTATGAAACCAGTCTTAGTTAACAGCTGGTACCCAGATGAGCTGCTCTGCTCTGTCCTTCTCCCTGGGGAGGTGTTGGAGCCTGTTTTACTCTGCTCCTGCAGAACTGTCTGTGTTGCTCTTCCTTTCTGGGGTGGGGTGGGGGGGATGAGTTTTCTGCCTTTCCCTTGTAGTCAGAGGGCGCTGGAGTTCCCTGGTGCCTGGCTAAAGATATTTGAGCACAGAACAGCCTTGCTGCCCTTGTAATCACGTCAGTGTGTGCTGGGTATGGGGAGAGGGATGCTGAGCATTGAAGAACATTGTGTGATACAGTGGATGGCTGTTACAAATCTGTGTCAGTTCAATCCTTACCATTGAAAGTGATTATTCATTCCTATCGTCTATTCCTTTCTATCTGCTCCCTTTTAAAGAAGTCAAAACGCTCTGCCAATGAAAGTGGGGAAGAACACTCAGCCAAATACAGCAACTCAAATAACTCAGGTAACTACAGAGAGAAGAATTTGCTTCTACACAGCTATGTCAGTTTTTTTGTTATTACTGTCATTTTCTGTCTGAAAAGATTTAGGATTGCCAACACTTTACATATTAATATTTGACTACCAAAGTCTGATACCACTGCTTTGGGTATTTAATAATAGATAAATTGAGGGCTTAAAAATATTGTTGATGTTATATTTTCAGCTGCCTAATTTAAAGTAATGTCTCCTTTCTTCTGTGCCCCATTCGTCAAAAAAAATTATCAGACTCGTCATTCTGTTTGATACTGGAGTTGAATAACAACAACATCCATTACTGCAGCTATTAAATAATGCTGTCTTCAGGGAGACTCTCTGGTGGTCAATATTCCATAGTAGGTGTTAAAATGAATGAGAAAATTGTCTGTTTAATTGCTGCTTCAGTGCCAAAGTCTAAAACAAGAGCCTTTGACAGGTCTTCATTTAGTTAAAAGGCATGGTTGGTACTAGGGAACAGATTACCAGAGTTGATTTGCTTGGCTAAATGTGTCCAAAAGAAGCTTGTTGTGGAGTACAGCAATTGACTGAAAATCATCTCTTAGGAGAGATGGAGTGCCCTCCATGCACTGGCACAACTCTTAAGGAAAACAGAATTTGTATGCTGAAATCCAACAGCTTAAGCAACAAAAAAGAAATGTTTCCCATTGAGAAATATTGAGTGCATTTCTTATGTGTCTAGGGCTTCTCTGATATTCTGTACTGTAAAGGCACTGTTACTGTGAATGGGAATCTTCCACAAAAGATGAGGAAACAGGATTGGATCTTCAGTCAATAAAGTTGGCCTGCTTCCAATAATCTGTCTTGTCTGTGTTGAACTGCAATGTCACAGCTGTAGTTACTTGACTGTTGTTTTATTTAGCAGGCTCTGGGGCGAGTTCCCCTTTAACATCTCCATCATCCCCCACTCCGCCCTCCACAGCAGGTAAGTTCAGGAATCATTACAGTATTTATCTTTTTTATATTGTTTTTTTATTCCTCTCTGCTCCTCAGTGGTGGATGTTATTCCCAAGGATGATTAAGGGATGATGGTTTTCAAGGATGGAACATGGAGATGACAGTTACCTTGTGGCAGCCTGAGTGTGGGCATGTGCTGTCTTTGAGGGTCATAGAGAACCTTTTTATAGTTTTCTTTTTCATTTAATAACCTTTCTTGAGATATACATGATGTGATTTACCCAGAGTGTACATGCTTGCCATGAAGTCTGTATTACTCCAGGCCTACCCACACTGCTACTTTCCAGGCATTTTTTGGGCCTCATGTTGCAGTATGCATTTGTTCTGGTGTTTATGGTCTGTTGACTCTGAAATAACTGCTTGTTCATCCCTTGTTTCTTTGTATTGTCTCTTTATTCCTGTACTGCTGTGATGTATTTTCAGGAATTTTGGGTGTGACAAATTCAGTGGCTTAAGCTTCATAAATCTCCCCAGTTCTGCTACAGCCCATTGATAACCCAGTAGAGTTGGTAGAAACAAGTTTAGAAACAAGATTGATTGGAGTTAAAAATAATACCTTTATTATTTTTGGCCAGTTCTGTTTTTCAGTTTGCTGGGTGGCTGTGCAGAGACTTTTGCTAATGTTTAAGACAGGGGTGGGAAGTGGTGAAGAATCTGCTTGAGTGGGCAATAGAAATGCTCTGAAAGTTAAATTACAAATCTGGATATTGAGCAGTAGTGGATGTGCTTCAGTCTGAAAGGCTGGAAGAGGAGCACTGGCAAATATTGATAACAAAAGATGTTAACAGAGTACATTTCTAGAGAGGAAGCAGCTCATGGAATTGCTGTTTTTTATGGTGATTCTTGCCATGATTTCTAGTCCCAGGAACTTTCTACACAGCACAGCTCATTAATTAAAGCAATGCAATCAAATTTGTGTTTGCTGTGGATAGTCTTTCAAAAGACAATGCAGTCTGTGTGATGTAATTCAAATCAGTCATGCTGAAATTCAAATCAGTAATTTCTCCTTCAAGTTGAGGGCATGAGAAGTGTGTATTGTAGGAACTAACTTCTCCCAGTTAGCCTAAGCAGGATAATGACTGTGTTGCACATAACAGTGCTGTTCTCTGGATACACTGACTCTGAGCTGGAGGATTTGCTGCCAGTTCTGTGGGCTTTAATAAGGAAGTAGCTGAAATGTGCCTCCAAAATGGACAGATGTTTAGAAAGCATTTTTTTTCCCAATAAAACTACCATTTAGTTATGTTTTGACTTGGACTTGTTGGAACTTGGTTGAAAGCTTTTTCAAGTTTTAAGCATGGGATGCAGGTTTATGTGCAGATGGGGATCAAAATAGCTCAGGTTTGTGCTCAAAACTTGTCTCAGTTCAAACCATATTGTCACAGTGTGTTTGTTGGTCATCTTGTGCCAGTGTGCTCCTGATGACTTGTGGTGATCAGCCCTGTCTGAATGGTGCTTGTGGCCCTACCTGTCCTCACATTGGGAAGTGCGTTAATGAGCTGATGGCTTGGATGCTGTTTATGAGGTGTAAAGCCAAGTGTCACATTTTCAGGAATGCTTTTGTGAGTAGAATTCATAGAAGAAATTTCAGATATTAATTCTAAGAGAAAACTAGATTTTTTTTCACCAGCAGTGTTGTAGCTTTAGCTGTTCTAAGCAAGTATGCTATTACTGCCTTGAGGAAAGACACACTGGTCCCATGGTAGGACTTTATTTGTGACAAGTGATACATCTGTAGCGTGCATTTCTCTCTTCTGGTTTCCTTGTACTTACTAAAGATATTTACCTCTATACCAAAATTGCTTATGGGTGCCAGTGTGGGGAGATGATTCTCAAAAAGGCATTGAGGCTTTCAGTCTGTCTGTCTGGTTTGGTATGGCTGTGTTAGAACTGTGGCACCTCAAAGCATCCTGCTGATACAATACCATGGCAAAACTAAGGCTGATGAGGAAAAGTGCCCTCAAGAGAAGCTCTTGCTCTCGTCCTAGCCTGTAACTAGTCATGTAGAGTGTAGGTATGTGAAGAGTGAGAGACACTGACCAAGGGGGAACGGGCTCCAGGCTGACATGCCCTGGGGTTTCTCACATGTTGAGAGGTGCTTTGTCTCTGAACAAAGGCCTTGTGAGGCTTGGCTTGCAGCAGAGTGCTTGGGAGAGTCGATGGAAAACAGACTAAGGAATAAAATGATGGTTGCCTTCTGCTGTCTAATGGCAGCTGCAGCTGTAGGACTGAGAGCATGGCCTGCTCTGAGGGGAACGGTGCCTTCTGGAAATGTTGGCTCTCATGGGCTGTTCTCATTGGTGAGAATGTTTTGGGCTGGTGGTGTTGCAGGTACTTGGCTAAATAGCGATTGTTAAATCATGCAAGTGACTCTAATGTAACATCGTGTGTTTCTGACGTTCTCCTGGTGCGGTTCTTTTTTTTCTCCACAATTCTTTGCTTCTGTGAAAACCTGTTCATTTTCTTTGCGGCTAGGATCAGAAGGGATGCAGAACAGCGTGGTATGGGTTATTTAAAATTTCACTGAAATGAGCCAGTAACATACAGCAAGATCTCTTTCAACAGAGAAAAATTTGGAGAGTGTCACTTTCGCTTCTCTGGGCTTTCCTGCAGGAATAGTGAAAGAGTTGTACTTAACAATTTTTTTCTGTGCCAGTTATTCTGAATCCTTCAGTATGACATATGTTTCATTGGCACCCATATGGTGCATCTTTCCTGCCCCTCACCTTTCTGTAAAACAGTTGGAATGCTTTGGGAAGTGCTTTTCCTGAGTGTCTCTGACCCATAAGTGTGAATTCAGGTGTTAATACAGCAGGAAGTGTTTCTTGAACTGAATGGATTTTGTCTTCTGTGGCTAATCTTCCTGCAGATTTTTTGCTAAATCTCTCTAAATGCACTTTAATCCTGTAAAGCTTGAATTGTGGCATGTGCAACTGAAAGCATGTATGTTGTATTTGTTGATAAAGTATAATAGTGCTTAGAGCATGGAAAATTGTGGTTCATTTTTCAGAATTGGATGAAGTATTGTAAATGTAATATGAAATAGTCAGTCTGCTGTCCTCATATTTGTCAGTGAGTAAGAATGTATTGACTTCTATACTAACTTTTCAGCTAACAGTATCTGTTTTCCTTTGACACGAGAACTGGATGATTGATTGTGTCCTCTCTCTTTCTCTGCTGTCTTCAATAGAGCATGCATCATTTTGAACGTGAATTTTCGGAAAAGTAAGCTAATGCTGATTTATCTCTTTAAAGATGCTCTGTTTCTGAATGGGAAAGTTGGATGCAAATCTTGAAGTTGCTTAGTATTGGGAGGGAATAGAAGAAAAAAATTTGAATGTTCTTATGGATTACTTTAATGAAATACAGCATCTTTAAAAACTATCACTAAAATTATTTTCTTTGTTTGCATCCCATTCTCAGCCAAGTTTTTAATGCTGTTTGCACAATTGCTGTCACTTTATATTCATAATTAAGTTTTTGTTTCAATTCAGGCATCAAGTTTACAGCATCTGATTTACTTCCTATTCCTTTTAACACACTCTTTTAACAAAAATGTCCCTGTAAAAACCCTTGGTAAGTTCTTGTTTGAGTGTTTTATTCTTACAAATGCATGAATGAATAAAATGTGTGTTTGCAGGCAACATCTTTCAACATATGTATTGGAAGTGTCTCGTGATAGCTGAGCACTTGTCTCAAATGTTTTTTCTAGTAAATACAGGAAAATATTTCACTGTAGGGCAGAACAATTTCATCTGTAGATGTAAATGTATATGAATACGTGTGTTTGAACTAAGATTTCTTTTGCATCACTTGTGTCAAGAAGGGAAGGAACAGCTTGGTTTTGATTACCTAACTGAAATGAATGGATTTGAAGATTTTTGAATCATGCTCTTAATTAACAGGTTCAACATGTAATGTGTTCACGGCTAGTCAAATACCATTCTGAACCCTGTGTGTATTTATGTCTTAAGGTGGAGCTCAAGTGTGAGGGTGTAATTCTGTGTTATGTTTTCTAAGAGTTTAAGTACCTGATGTTGTCAGCAGCTCAATTTCAATAATAGTGAGTCCTGAGGAATTTAACAATTTTCCAGGAAGAAAGGTGATCTATGCCCCTACTTCCCTGTCTTTTCTAGTCTTGTAAAATAACCAGATCAAAATTTCAAGATAACACATGGAATCTTGGCCTAATAATACTGAGTGATCCAAGCATTTTGTGGTTTTTTTGCCCTCAGTGTGTCAAACATGTGCCTTCCTTCACTGCATGTGTTACCATCGTATTTGTATTCCCTGGCCACTGCTTTCGTGGTCATTCCCTATTGCATCTTGTACAACTACTTGCATAGTCTCTTTCAGCCTCACCTTGCAATTCCAGACAAAATTCTTGTCTTTGTTCTCTGCACTTGCATCTCTTTGAAGCCATTTCTTTTGTGATTAGCTGCTCTCAGTGCTTTTACAGCAGTTCACCTTATCTGTTTGGGCGTAGGATCTTGGTTTTGTTCTTCCTTTGCCAAATGCCAAGTTTTTCTTTCCTGACAGTCCATCTACAAGAGACATAGGACACTCTAATGCTGGGAATGTTTTTTCAGTATTTCTAATAGTAACTTGATGCACATCTTTGGCAAGTGTAAAAAGCAGATTTGGAAATGTTAGGCGGCCCCAATATGCAATTTGTTTCAGTTTGTGCTGCCATCCTGTAAAGTTTTGGTTACTTCAGAAAGCAGTTGATCCACATGCAACAGGCAGGTTAAATTGTTTCATTGATCTCTGGTATTTCTATTAGGACTTGAGTATTTCCTCTGGAAGGGAAGAGAGTAAAGATGAGCTCAATATGGACTTCCATGCTTTGTTTTCACAGGCGGCTTTCATGCCAATGATAATTTCTCCTGAAGAGCTGGAAGTGCTACAATCACAGCACTTATTAATGTACACTGGCAAAATTGGATGCTTTATGTGAATACTCTGCATTTTGAGCTTGCTCCCATATGGGAAAAGTCGTTCTTCAAAGACTGGCACAAATAGAAAATGAGGGAGTTTTGAATTATGTCTTTCATCTAGTATAACTGCTTGTTTTAATAACAGCAGTTCTGTTTTTACTGTTACTTGTTAGTCTAAAAACAACTGTTGGTGAGGAATTGAGAGGCAAATGGAGCACAGAGAACTTTTGTCTGCTTTTTTTCTGTAGTTGAGCTTTATCCTTCATCAAATCCCCTTTGAGTCTGAGTGGCATAATGTTGCTTAATTGCTTGATATTTGCTCAATTCTAACAAGCAGTTCTCCTTCAGGAACAACAGTCTTTTGGTTACCTTAATGTTGTTTTACCTTGCCCAGTATCACAGTTCTTGCCACTTAGCAGTATATTCCTCTTTGTAAGTCAAAGCTACTGGAAGCAAGTGTTAATAGGTGCCATTTGTCTCTTTAGTCTTCCTGTGGCATAACTCATGATCTAGATGATGGAATTGACATTCACTGCTGAGTAGTTCCAAGATATGAATCATTATGCCCCTACTCCTTCCAGAATATGAGACAATATAGGCCCATTATTTTACTTGTGTAGCAATGATGGTGCAATGTGCAGCAGCAGAACTGCACAAGATCAGGGTGCTTGGAAGAGCGCCTGGGGCAAATGAGGCCACTTGCCTGGATCTGAACTGCCAGGAAACACCTCCATGCAGGCCCTCACTGCTGGACCAACTGCACGTTCCACTGTGGGCTCTGGCTTCCCAGGGAGTCAGGACATAGAGGCTGAGGCAGGATGAAAAGCACAAAGTGGATGTGGCTGGCGTAGAGAGCAAGGGACAGAGTACAAAGGTCGCTAGTGGGAACAGGAGAGGCAGGCTGGAGGTGTGTGTGACAGTGTTGTGATTCATTCAGTCTGTCAAAACAACCATTTGTTACAACATGTTTGGAGAAAGTCAAATGGAACTGTGGAATTGTAAAACAATTCCAGAAAACTCTATCTGCAGTTAGTACTTTTAAAATGAAGTATAATCTGACCAAGCAAAATGGTCATCACAAATACAACAGTGATGTGGTCCTTCATTCATAAGAATGTAGAGTTACATAAGTAAGAACAGGTAGTAAAATTTGCTTCCAGTCTTTGTTACTGTTCATGTCCCAAAGAGCAAACTGCCTCCCTAGGGCCAAATAGGAGAAGCTGAATCTGGGAAGTTCTGTTAAGTGATCTCTGTTTTCCTTGGTGCAAGATCACATGTGAGTCATGTTTTGCATCTGAGTCCTGAGGCCCTTCAGGCTTCATTTCAGAGGTATCTCAGATGTCACAACTTGCCTGCAGATAGAGGCATTTGATCACTTTGGCATTTTCCATCTGTTCTGTTCTTCACACTCCACTGGCATTCAAGGGATGACGTGACTAGTGCAGGACTGACCAAGTCCAGCCAAGCAGCCGCAGTCCTCTGTGGCAGGACATGCCCAGCATAATCAAACTCCATCTTCTCTCCCCAACTTCACAGGAGCATCGTCCATACCCCCAGCACCGCCCCTGCCACCAGCAGCTCCTGCCCCAAGCACAGAGGTGCCGACGTCGCGGCCCGACGCAAGCCGAGGAGCCTTGCTCAGCTCCATTCAAAACTTTCAGAAAGGAACTCTGAAGAAAACACAGACGTGTGACTACAGTGCTCCCAGGATCAGCTGAGGCCACTGGTCACTCCAGGATTCAATTCCCTCTCCCCCTCCTGTGCAGCAACTGACCCACCAGCACAGAGCAGCTGCAGCTCCATGCTCCCTGGTTCCAGCTTTCCTCGAGTAGCAGCACGGCCCTGCCTGAATTGCTTTGCCATGCTGGGATAAGTACTCCGGTCTTTACTTGGCTGCAAGAACCTGTGTTCTCAAGCTAAAGTTTCAGGGGTACAGCAACTTCTATATAGCTGAATAAAAGAATTCTGAAAATAGGAATGACCATGATGATGGCGAATTAATGCATTTTTCCTAGCTCCATCCCACCCCTTTTTTCAAATTACAGGAATGTAGTTTTAGTCTGCTCAATTTTTCAACTCTCTTCATGCACTTGTAACTCATCTTAATTCTTGCTGCATGGAGTCAACAAGTCTGTTTTACATAATCCAACTCTTAAAGCATACTGCACAGGTGAGGGAACAGGAGAATTATATCTTATTCCCATCATCTTTGCTGGTGGAGTTAAAATGCTGTCTCATTAAGCTTGTTTAAATGGACATCCTACCTGCAACTCTAGGGGCAAGTGTTTTTAAATGAGGAAGCAGCTGAAGTGGGACGTAATAGGGCACTGGGATGTTACTGTTGATTTAATTAAATGCGAAGTTACTTCAAGCTAATTCTATCATTTAAACTTTATTGAAAGATCCTTTTTGATTTAAAACCTTAAAGAAATTGCACTTTAAAGGATTATAGATAATCCATTTTTTAAAATTCAAGTACATCAGTGTTTGTTACTATGCAGAGAATGTCTGTACAAAGTTTCATGTAACCTGTGATATTCAGTCATTTTTATTAAAATCTTAATGGAATTCCTTCAGCAGTGTGTGGTGGGTATGTTCATCTGGGACTGAACCTCCAAGCCAGACTTCCCAAGAACTGAACAGCACCTCTGCTAAAGGAAATACCCTGGAAAATACTCCTGGCTCTTCAGAAACAGGACCCAAGCTCTTTTGTCTGCTGATTGAGAGATACTTCCTCTCCCCCTGTTCACCTGAGGTGCAGAGCAGGCCCCACTGCACAGGCTCCTCAGGGCAGCTTTCCCTGTGTACCAGAAGCTGCTGAGGGAAGCCTGGCAGAGCTCCCTGGGAGGCAGTGATCTCCAAAAGGCTGCTCCGACGGCTTCCCAGCTCTTCACACACAATCCACACACCTGCTGCTTAGGCTCAGTGCAGCTGAATAAACTAACTCATTTTGCACTGCAAGAACTATAGCTGGAGTCTGCTGTTGTCAGCCCAGGCGAAGAGTTAAAAAAAAAGAAACCAGAAAAAATTTGAACAGTAAAAGCAAAGCATCTGAGCACATATTTTTTATCACTGTTATGTGGCAGCTAGTAAAGAAAAATTAGGTACTGTTTCCCATCACATACTGGAAAGACTCACAATTTTTATTTCAGCTCTTGTACAGAAGCCTTTCTGCATGTGCAGAGTGCTCTTCAAACCAGCCACCTTCTCTTAACCCAGCCCGTGGGCTGCCACAGCCTCTGCTCAGAGCTGCACTGAACTGCTGCACTGACAGGCTGGGCTTCATCTGATCAGCCTGATCATTCCTTTTTAATGAGCCTTGCAACCATGGGCTCCTACAGCCATACAGCATTCAGGGCCTGCTCTTGCTCTTTGCAGCTCTGTACTCAATCACTGCTACAGCAAGTTCAACACAGCTCCTCTGGTACTTACCAGCCAAGCAAAACCAGAGGATTTTTACCTTGCTCTGAATTTAGAACAGCACTTCTCCACAAACAGTAGCACTAACCCGACTGTACTGTTGAACAAACAAGCATTACCACATTGTTGCATACATGAAGTGTGGCTTTGGGGGTAACTCCATATAAATATTTTGGGACGTCACTATACTTTCCCCACTGTACAAAAGTTCATGGAGCTTATACAACAGAAATTATGCATACAACGTGCCCAACACCAATAATGCCTTGTAAAGCAGGACTTTAAAACATGTATTTACAACTTATATATTCAAAGCTTTTTTCACTGCAAATACTATATCCTTCACTTGAGGTATGCAGTTATCCTCTAAGATTTTTGCGTAAGGCATGGGGACATCGGCACCAGTGACACGCACAGCTGGAGCATCCAAGTAGTTAAAGGCAGGTCCTGAAACAGAAAACAGTGTCAGGTTGCCAAGTACTACAGTTTTGCCTTAATTCAATTTCTTAATTTTACTCTAGTTAAACAATTTTGTTCCTGTAGCTCTAATATTCCAGAGTGGTGTTCTGGCTTGTTTGTGTTCATGCACTCTGGCGTTTGTTCATCCACCCTGTGAAAATCCCTAGAGCAAGACAGCTCCAGCTCGTCTGACATAACCTCTGCCTTTGCCTGGCTTCATCAAGAATAATCAGGATTTAGAGTAGGGAATGAGAGCAATGTACTGTGAAACTCGGTACCTTCCATGATCCTGGCACAGATTTCAGCTCCTACTCCAAACTGGGGCCAGCCTCCTTCTACAGTTACCAGATGGTTTGTCTTGACCACGCTGGCTTCCACCGTTTCGATGTCCATTGGTCGAATGGTTCGCAGGTTTATAACCTGGGGGAAAAAGGGAGAGTGTGAGCCTTGGTGTGATCTGAGCCTGTAACTGTTTGGGTACAGGGCCCTTCAGCACTTTCAGCTGTTCTGACTCTAAAGACAAGACTCACTAAAATTTTGGTTCGGAAATGTGAAAGGCACATGCTGTTAAGGTACTTAGAAGTATTAAGACCCTTGTACTTAATACACTGAAGTTTTGCAGAACCTGAACATGAACTTTTTTCCCCCAGTTCAGGGGAAGAGAAGGGAACCCAAATCCCACTCACCTCACACTCTACACCTTCTTTAGAAAGTACAGCAGCTGCTTCCATACAATGGCCAACAGGTCTTGAGTGTGACACTAATGTAACGTGAGTTCCTAGAACAGAAACAAGTGTCAGAAAAAACCTCTTTAAGATTTAAAGCTTTTTTCTAGACCTCAGGCTCCTTTCAAGGTAGCATTAGGATTCACTTGCAAATTTAAGGTTCATAGATTTGTTTGAAATACTGAGCCCAGACATACTATGGAGAGAGGAAGGACCACATTAAGACACAAACTTTACCCTTGAATTCAGGGAACTGAAGAGGTATTTAATATAGTTTTCAGATTATCCTTTTCAAACATTTACATAATTTAGAGGTAAATTATGAACAAGTGGGCTGGAACACTACAGTGCTCTCTTTTTGCATTTTTGACCAAAATTACATACTTAGGTGTGGAAAAAACTGTTTCAGCCATCACCTACCCAATTTCTATACTACAGAACAAATCCTTTATGGAATCCTTTAGAAGGGTATAGTTTTAGCTGAGATATGGACAATCAGGTGATATTTCCTTGTAAGGACAACAAAACATGAAACCACACTACTAGATAAAAGAACATTTGAACACTTAACATTTGAAATACTTTTCTGTGCCCAGTGATAGCAGCATCCTGAACAGCCGAGGGGTTAAGACAAGTCCCCAAGCACATCAATTAATAAGGAAACAAATGTATTCTCAGCTTACCTTGCCTTTCTATTTTAGCTTTTCCAATGGGAATAACAAATTCCTTTGACTGTGCCTGTTCAGACATTTCAAAGGGAACACCATACAGTAATTCATTTTCCAGCATCACAACTAGAAGGAAACATACTTGGATTAACGTGTACATCTGCAGGCACAGGCCTGCACTGACCATTAATGGTCCTGCAGCAGCTCAAGACCATAAACCCATCCAGGCAACAAGGGAGTGAGGACTATGTTTGCAGAAGCAAGTAAAAAAAAAAAAAAAAAAAAAAAAAACCACAAATCTAAGTCTTTACTTCAATAATGAATTATTTAAAAAACTTTCCACAGCTACTCTGAAATGAGGCCAAGTATTTTACTTTTGGTACACGACAGTACAATTGCTAGTTTTAGAAAGGTCTCACATTTCTAATTACTGTTTGTGAAAAATAAAGACAAAGGCTTCCCTGCTCTTAACTAATGACATTCTGAATTTATCACTTGAATTTCATGATCTGTAAAATTGAGTTACGTAGGCGCTATATATACAAGATCTCCTTCTAACTCATCTTCATTCTTTTTAATCCCTTTATGATAGATTTACAAATGCTTCCAGATTTCCTGGTTGATACCAAACTAGCACTAAAACTGTGTACCCATCAGCAGCACAAAAATCAGCCTACTGTTAGCATGGCAGGGGACTGTTAGGGAAAGCATAAAGCCCTCTGTGTCTTTTTAAGTACCCTAAAACAGCAGTAAATCAACCTTGAGTGCTTTAGGGTTTAACCAACCTTTGTTTTTGTGGTGAAAACAGACATTCCTTAGGATTGAGTGCCAGGTATTGCCATGACCTGCTTGTGCTCACCTGGATTATCATCCCGTATTGATGCCTTCAGCAGCCCTTTGGCATCTTCTGCGCTCCAAGGACTGACAACTTTGAGGCCGGGGCAGTGCCCATACCAGGCTGCAAAGCACTGGGAATGCTGGGCTGCAACGCCAGCTGATGCTCCGTTGGGGCCTCGGAAGACAATGGGAACAGCGATGGATCCCGCAGACATATAACAGGTCTTGGCAGCAGAGTTGATAACCTGATCAATTGCTTGCATGGAGAAGTTGAATGTCATGAATTCACACACTGGTCTCAACCCTGCCTGTTAAATATACTGAAATGTATTACCATGTTTTTACATAAAAACAGTTTAATTTTTAAAACCAGAAGTAGAGAAATGCAAATGTACAAACCATAGCAGCACCGACAGCAATTCCTGCAAAGCCCATCTGAAAGAGAAGGAAACCAAGGGGTAAGGATCAGGGAGCTTAAGATGATGGAGGGATGACCAGGGTAAGAGACAGGGCAGCCTTACCTCGGATATCGGGGTGTCGATCACCCTTTTGTCGCCGTACTTCTTCCAGAGACCCCTGGAGATCTGCAGGGCAGGAGGAAGGAGTCAGGGCCCGACTGAGGCCCTTTCCCGGGCCGCTAACGGCTCCCACGTACCTTGTAAGCACCATCGTACTGTGCCACCTCCTCGCCCAGCAGGAAGACGCGCTCGTCCCGCTCCAGCTCCTCATCCAGCGCCTGGTTCAGCGCGTCCCGCACCGTCACCTGCGAGACAGCGGTAGGCGGGCTGGGCGGGGACACATTCCCCACACGCCGGGAGTCACCTCAGCCCGCGGGCGAGGTCACCTCACCGCCCGCCCGCTCGCCCCGGGGCCGGACCCTTCCCTGAGGGGCGCGAGCCCCTCTCCGCGGGCAGCCCTCCCCGCTACCTGTATGGCGGCGGGCGCGGAGAGGCGGAGGCCCCTGCGCTGCTGGAGCCGCTGGAGCGGGGGCGCGGCGCTGCGGCCGTGCGGAGCGAGGCGGGCGCCCAGCGCCAGGTGCCGCAGAGCCGCCGCAGCCAGCGCCATCTTGCCCGTGTCCTCTCGCCCTGCGGCCGCCTGACCCCGCCTCCCTCGCTCTCGCGAGAGCGCCCGCGGCGCGCGGCCTTTACGCGCCATTTCCGGCACCGGGGCCGTCGGGGACCCCCGCGGGGCCGCGCGCCCGAACGCCCCGCCCGCGGCTCCGGCCGGGCCCGCGCAGCCCCGCGGGGACGCGCCCGCGAGAACGTGCCCGCACCTCCGGGCGGCCCTGAGGGCGGCGGGAACGCGCGTCCCGGCCGCGCCCGTCCGCCCCGCCCCGTCACCGACCGCCGGGGCGGGGCTCGCCGGGACACTCCCCCGCGCCGTCCCCGCCCGCGCCGGCGGCTCCGCTCCGGCGGCTCCGCTCCGGTCTTGGGCGCAGTCCCCGTCGCTGCCGCCGCCGGGCTTCGCCTCAGCGCCGAGAGCTGCGCCCGTGAGTGCCGGGCCGGGCGGGAGGCGCGGGGACGAGCGCCCGGGGCTGCCCCGGCTCGGGGGCGGTGGTGCGGGGCGGGGGCCGCAGCCGCGGTGGGGAGCGCGTTACGGGGCGGGCAGCGGGGCAGGTGCCGGGCCGGGCTCCCGGGGCCGGGCCGGGCACAGGGAGCGGAGGGCCCGTGATTGGGCGGGGGTGGGACAGGTGTTACGGGGGTCCTGTCCCCGGTCGGGCTCGGGGAGGGCGCAGTGGGGATGCCCTGGTGGGAGCCGCGGTGCCCGGCGGTGATTTCTGGCAGGGAGGGTCTGGGACCCATGGGCTTCGCTCCGGGCGGGGAGGGGAGCGGGTCCTGCTGCCCCACGGGGAGAGGAGGCAGAGCTGGGAGTCTGTTTTGGGATGGGGGTGAGGCCGTGGCCTCTTGGGTCACTTGCGGGGAGAGAGGCAGAACGGGTTCATTTCCAGCGTCTTTGCTGAATCACTGTGATCCGGTGGAGAGTTCTTTTACCACGAACTCGTTGGCTCCTCTGGGATGGAAACGGCTGTTCCTCGGCTCTTGCTGAAGCCCTGAATCCCACTCTGGGCTTTCGAGGGGGATCTTGATGGGATTTCTGTCCCATCTTGCTGTCATTCCTTGGTCCGTGTGCGTGCTAAGCCCCATCAGTGTGTGCAGGGAGGCTCGGTGTTTCTGACACCTGCCTGCCGCCAAAACTGTTCAGAGGCGTTGTTTCCTCATTGGAAAAACACTGGTTAATATCACAGAAGCAAAGTACATGGATAAACCCCAATTATTATCACAAGTCCTGGAAGCGTGGGTGCCCCGGGTTGCTTCAGCAGGACCAGGCTGGATATAAGAGTCTTCCTTTGGGTCTCTGATAGGAGGGCCAAAGTCATACTGGGATGTGAGCTCTTCCAACAAGAAGCAATTAAAATAAAGGTTTGAAATCTGGACTTAGGATGTCGTAGAGCTCCTTGGGAGGGAGGAGGGAAGGAAACTTCAGGAGCTTGGAATTTATAGTGAAGCAATTAAAAATAAAGGAGTAAAAATGCTGAGTGGCTGGCGTGAGCATTTTCCCATCCTGCCTGAGGTAAAGACTGAGTATTAGTAAAAAACAGCTCAAGAAAAGCAAGAACTAAGTTAACTTCTAATAAACTGCATTTGTCATTATAAACTGGACTTGTAGAAGGTGATAGGTGCTTTCTTTAGTGAAGCCGATCTGCTGAACTACCAGAAGATCTGGTAACTAGTTGTTTTGAGAGTGCTCCTCCTCCTCACTCCCCTGGTTAGGGTGGCATAGAGCTGGAGCTCAGGGGTTGCTCTGCAGACCCTCAGCTCACTGTAGTTCGGTGGACAACAGTCAGCACTGGTGCTGCTCAGTGTTTGTTAGTTCAGGTGAGTCACCAATAATTTACAGCAAGAACTTGCCTTTCAAATGTTCTGACTGGCTGGGAAAGAGAGAGGTTGTCCCTGTACAGTGTAACTATGCTGGGGGATGGAGTTTCTTCTCATCTTGTGAGATCTTAAGTGTGAGAGGCAGGGAGCTCACAAAGGGGGTGAGTAGCTAAAATGCCAAGTGTATGTTGGAGTCTTACCTTGCTCTTTTAAATTTTTAAGTTGCCATTGCTAGAATTCCTTCCATCTCTCTATTGACCTAGAAATCAAAGGTAATGCTTGAAGTTAAACAGCCTGTGCTATAATATAGTTACCAAACTGTCCATGGAAGACTATTGCTACAAGTGAATCCCTTAATTCTTTTGTTTGAAAAACTAGATGAAGAACATTCAGAGCAAATCAGGTGGTCTGTGCCTCCTGACTTACAACTGCTGGGTGTATTTCTGCTCTTCCTTTGAGTACCTGTGTTACACCAGTGCCGGGGGTCTCTCCAGGAGTGGTGGTAGCCTGTAGTCCCAGCAGTGCAAATGCCTGGCAGTGCTACTGGCATCCCCTGGCCTGGCCTGAGCTTGTGTCTCTGTGTGTGTGTGTGTGTGTGTGTTTCCCCAGATGCAGATGTTCATCTGACTCTTAAATGCTTTCTTTGAATTTCAGCTTGCAAACTGGTTTGCAGCTCTGTTCTGGGAGAAGCCCTGCTGAAGTTAGTGGCACTACCTGTTGCAGCAGTGTTGCTGATAAACAGCCTTGTAATCCTCTGAGTCATAACATATGAAATAAGAGTGAGCGTTTTATAAATGCAGGTATCCGGTTTGGTGTGTCGAGTGTAAAGTGATGACTTGAGTCCTTTTCTCGCTTCTCATTGTGCCATTCCAGTTCTGGCTGTACGGGGCTGTGGCAGGAGCCCCAGTGACCGTGTCACTGCTGTGTGTCCTCTCCCTGCATGCAGAGCAGTGTCATGACAGCAGGACTGTGGTTTGACACCATCCGTGCACTTCTGCTCCTACCAGAGAGGGACATCCCGTTCGGCTTAACTGTGTCAGCAATTTGTCTGACTGAATTTCACCTCAAGTATTTTTTGTGGTTATTAAATATAGGCTGCCTTGGGATATGACTGTGTCTTGTCTGTAATTTGCTGTCTGGACAGGAGTAGCTGCATTCGCAGGGCTATCCCTGTGTGCAGTCCATTGATGTGTGACACAAGGACAGAGCTGGCTTGAGGCTGCCTGTGCTGGGAGATGGATGGAGTGTCTGCCCACCCCCACTGATGATCACTGTATTCCATTCAGGAAGATTTAAAGCATTGTTAAAAGGGCACATGTCATGAAGGGCATCCATCTTCAGCCTTGCTGTGATGTGGTTGGTGATTAGCTCAGGTTGTACCCAGACTAAGCTACTTTCACCTGTGAAGTTGTCTAGAAATTCAGAGCTCCCAGGCTGATGAGGGAAGTAGTGAATAGTTGGGATCACACTAGGGCATTTTAGGATGGCCTCCTGCTATCATCCTTTCATGCGGTGCATCTCGTTCCAGCACTGGTTTTCTGGGGAGGCCTGTGTGTGCCTTGTGGTTCTGGGTCCTTACGCAAAGGTCACCGAGATTTCTCCATGCCCCTTCTATGTTGAGGGCTAGGTTTGTTTCAGATAATTGCTCTTGTAAATTATTCACTCCAGTGTTACACCGCAGTGCTGTGATCAAAGATTAAATCATGCCTTTGCACAGGCTTGCAGTGTCATTCTCTTTCTTTCCCTCATGAAGTCTTGATTCATCTGTAGTGGACTTACATGCTGACCAAAATAACATCATATTTACCAGTTAAAATAACACTGATGGACATCTCTCTCTGTCTTTGAAATATCCTGGATGTGTAATTTGAGTTAATTTTATTAAGACTGCAGATCTCTTCTGTCATGATTACTGGCGAGGTTTCTGGCTGGCTGCATCATTTCACTTTCAAGTGAGTATCAGAAACCTGTACCAGTCTCATATGGTTTTAATGCATCTGCGTGTTATCCTCATCTTGTACTTGACCAGAATAGCACCTTCAAGGGCTGGAATTTAAAAAGTCTGGTTTATTGCTAAAAGTTTACAAACTGTACTTGAGTGACAGTTCAAAAAAAAACCAACCCAAGAAATCAAACGAAACCAAAACAACAAAAGAAAAAAAAAAACAAAAAACAAACAAACAAAAAAAAAAAACAACCCTGAAAGAATTCACTTCTTGATTTGTAAGCAGTTAAAAAAAATAATTACAGAGGTTGGCAAAAGAGCTGGTGTTCCAGGTTTATCTGCTGTTGGGGGGTGTGCTTTAATGTACTCTCTTGAGGCATGCTGTGTCTCTTAATTTGTAAAAATAGGATCCTGGTATGACTTGTTCTGTATCTTAGTATTCCTAAGTCTTCTGTTGTCTGACCTCACTATTTTCATACACTGATTTTGGTTTTTTTACTCTTTAATCCACCTGAGATGCAGCTGAGGCTGTGCTTGTGCTGCTGGGTCCCAAAGACCTGACCTGCTGGACACTGTTTAGCTCAGGCTGTGGATTTGGGCAGGGCAGCAGAGCACAGAGAGGTGGGATGTACTGCCTTGTTCTGTGGTGAATGAAACCAACCTCATTTCGTAGGATTGAGACGGGCAAGTTATCTTACTTGTTTGGGAATTAACTGTGAACCTTCAGTTGTTTTGGAATGTGGGGCTCTGGCTTGGCTAAGTCTTTGTGCTGTCTTTAGCTGGGTGGCTGTATGTTCAAGTTTGTTAGTAAAGAGGATGGGACCAGAATCTTGGGAACTGTGTGGTCTTTTAAGATGTAAAAATAAAGCTGAGAAGCTCTACCCTACTTAAAACAGGCTGACCTAAATTTTCAGCAATTCTAGCAGAGAGGCAGGCTCTGGGTAGGAATAAAGGCTTACTGATGACTGGCTTCCCTGTCCTTCCCTGGCTTGACATGGTTGACAGGCCACCTTTGGCAAATCAACACTGGTGTCTGAGGTCATTCACTTCCCCCTTCCCCGAGTTGCACAACCTGGCTGTGGATTTGCCTTGTGCTCATATGGACAGTCCCCTTGTTATGCAAGTCAACAGTTCAGCATCTTCTGGGAAGTCACAGCATGAATCTCTTCTCAAATTGCTTTTGTTGGAGTGTGTTGACAACATGTTAGATGTCCTCTGGCTTGTCCCTGCAGAGATTGCTTTTGAGAGTAGGTGTCTGGGAAGTCCATTCATACTCTTTGTCTGTAGATTAATGTTCTTGCTATCAGTTGCACTTCTCCACTACTGAATTATTAATTCTGCAGTGAGAGTTTTTTTCTTCTTAGTGTTCATTGACTTCCATGCATGATTTATTCTTCTGAGCAGTTTGAAACTGGAGCATGGGAATGTTGACTAATATTAACGGATCGCATGTGTGACCTCAGAGGTGGCTAAAGAAACTTTTTTTAATTGGGAAAATGACATCTGTCTTTCAAAATAGTCACAGTTTCCCAGGTGAAAGGTTGCTTGTGCAGTTGTATTACCCTCAGAGGTACATTGCTTGTTATTCAAGAAAACTGGGATGTTCAGGCAACTGGTGGAGTGGTTACCTGTGTGCTCCAGAGACAGTCCTGTGGGTAGCGTGATGGGAGAAGGGGGAAAAAGTGGGTTTGCAGATTCTCCTGCTAATGTGACTTTGTAGCTGAATGCTTTCCTGGCAGAGAGCCTGCCTTTGACTGGAAAGCATTCCCCTTGGTGTTCTTGTAGGTACTGATCGTCTGCCATGTTTTGTTCTGTGTTTGTGTGTGCTTTTTCCTGCAGGGAGGTAAGAGGAGGGGAATCGTATATCCTTTCAGCAGCCTTCTGTTAAACTTGGAATACCACAGTTCAAGCACTTGAACAGATGGATAATGGAGACTGGGGATATATGGTGAGTGCAAGTGTGTGCTGTGTGCTACAACTGGGCTTCCGAGGTCTTGCAGCAAAAATCCTTCCAGATCTGCCTTCTGTAGATCCAGAGCTTCAGTCATGAGAGGGAAATCTATGCCTGTTAAAACAGCCTTACAACAGCTTACTCACCTTCCTTGGAGTGCTGCACCTCCTGTGCAGTTTGTGGGCAGTGCCCAGGTTCACATTTCCTAGGGACAATCAGCCAGGACTGAACTGATGCCTTGAGCTCACTGCTATCGTTTTCCTAACACAAAGGCCAAAAATAGTTTGTGCTTTCTGCTTATCATTTTAAGGACTTTGTCATTTTATTTATAAAGAAAAATATTTTTCCTTGTAAACCTTGTCTCAAACTAGACAAGCACATCTTATTTTCCTCCCCTTCTCATTCTGCTGCCATGCATATGTCTCTTTTCTCTGGCTGGCTGCAGTCCTGGTTGTTAGAGTTGGTGGCCAGATGGGATTTATGTTCCTTTCTCTCTTGCTTCCTCATGTGCTATCTGGAATCTGATGCAGACTGGTTTGTGCTCTGGCCCCCTCTTCTATGAGACATGCTAATTTGTTAATAAATACTTCTTTCTAGAGTTAAAAGCTGAAAGTTCTTTTTTCCCCTTGCCTGTTTTAATGAAGCCTCTGAACCAAAGCATGGATTATTTTGATTGTGAGCTCTTGGACCTATGTTTAAACTTGCATCGTCTTCCTCTTTTGAGGGAGAAAAAGAGGCTTAACATTTGTTTGGCTGATTTTTTTCTTTCTTTTTTTTTTTTTGGTTTTGGTTTTGTTGTAGAATGAGAGACAGATTGTGAAAGTAGGGAACATTGCTGGGCCTCATTCTGACTAACTTGTTCTTCAGGAAATTTCTCTGTTCTCATTTCCCCATCTGTAGAATAGGAAGAAACTTGCTGCCCAAATGCAAAACTTGCTCCTGTGACAGTAGCTCAGTTGTTAAGATTTCTAAAGCATTCTGGAAATGTGTGTTCTGCATGCTAAGTATCATCCTGTCTAGTTGCCAGTTGTGCCTTGTTGCTAGGTGGCTTGGATTTGTTCAGGTTGGAACAGCCCTTAGAGGCATTGAACAGGAGAAGTGTGATTCTCTCCAGTTTCCCAGCAGTATTTGCCATGTGTGTCAGTGAGGTGATCGAATCTTCTTGTTGGGGCTTGATAAACTCTGCAATTTCTCTCTTTCTAGATGACTGATCCAGTCACGCTAAATGTGGGTGGACACATGTATACGACCTCCCTCACAACTCTAACGAGATATCCTGACTCAATGCTCGGGGCCATGTTCAGGGGAGACTTCCCCACTGCCAGGGACTCTCAGGGCAATTACTTTATTGACAGAGATGGACCACTTTTCCGTTATGTTCTTAACTTTTTAAGGACCTCAGAGCTCACTTTGCCACTGGACTTCAAGGAGTTTGACTTGCTCCGGAAGGAAGCGGACTTCTATCAGATTGAGCCCTTAATTCAGTGTCTTAATGACCCCAAGCCTCTGTATCCTGTGGATACCTTTGAGGAGGTGGTGGAGCTGTCCAGCACCCGCAAGCTTTCCAAGTACTCCAACCCGGTGGCTGTGATCATCACGCAGCTCACCATCACGACGAAAGTCCATGCACTACTGGAAGGCATTTCAAACCACTTCACCAAGTGGAATAAGCACATGATGGACACCAGGGACTGCCAGGTGTCCTTCACCTTTGGGCCATGCGATTACCACCAGGAAGTGTCGCTCCGAGTCCATCTCATGGAGTACATCACAAAGCAAGGCTTCACGATCAGGAACACCAGAGTCCATCACATGAGCGAGCGTGCCAATGAAAACACAGTGGAGCATAACTGGACTTTCTGTAGACTGGCACGGAAAACAGATGACTGATTCTGACTCCACAGGAGCCACTTCAGTGATTAGCAACTTAATTGGACAGTAAACCCAAGAGAGTCTGGATTTTGACTAAAGCAACAATATGGGCTTTTTTTATACGACTATTTATTGTTTATCAGTGAGGACTGGAGGAGTTTCATTCTCTAGCAGCTCAGTTCTTTTGTGCAGTTCAGAAAAAAAACCGTGCATGTGCCTGTTCAGTCAAGACACCTTTTTGTTTGAAAGAGGGAGTCCGAAGAATTAGTACGATAGGGTATTTTGTGTCATTAACACAATTCTCTGACTCAACTCAAAGTGCTAAAATTACCTCTTGTTTAAATGGTTTCTAATCCATCTAATGCTATGACACTGGGAGCAAGAAACAAAAAAGATTTTAAAATGCAGTTGGGGGAGAAGCTGCTATTGTGTAGACTAATTTAGTTTATAAATCAATAAACAGTATTGTAATATTCTAGGAAAACAAATCCCACCCTTTAAAAGTACTTGATAAGTACAGTTTCTTACAGTTATGACAACTGTTTCTTTCTATGCATATAAATCAAGCAACCAAATATTATCTGTAGCCATGGAAATATGATTACAAATATTTATATTGGATTCTAAATGCAAAGTGTCCCTGTGGTAGAATTCATATTTTTAATGCCTGGTGCAATATTATTCCCAAGTGTAATGCCTGCCAGAAGAAGCTAATAAAAATGTGAAATACAGAATACTGTTTTGTATTTTCTTTTTGTCTTTTAGAACTCTCATACTTAAAAAAACAAACCCAACCAAACAAAAAACCCCACACCCAAATCCTGTTTTTTTGTGCTGCAGAGTAATTCAGGTGTTCTGGTAGGGCCCTGTTTTCTTCCATTAATGATGTAATTTGTTCCTTTTTATGTTAATCAGATGATTAAAATGTCTTCATTATAGACAAAGCCTGTATTCTGAAAACTGCTTTAGATTGATAGATGGCAAATATTTGTACTGGCTAAAGGGGTAGGGATGGAGGGAACACAGAGCCTAAATACTTGTAGCTGCTAATAGAGTTGCCTGGTTTGTCAGCACTTTATCTACTGACTTTATATATATAATTTTAACTGCAGAAAGCTTTTTCTGGTGATGTTCAAGTCAAGGCACTCAAGTTCTTTGGCTTTACTCAATTTCATATAGACATTTCTACTTATCCTGGTCCCTTCGTCGTAGTTTTTAATAGAATTTCTGGTTATGCTCTAACTTGATTGCAGCTGGGAGCTTTCCATCCCATATCTGGCTCTAAAGTCCTATCTTGGGGGGTATTTCTCTGTCATATTTTGTCTCTTCATACATTGCAGGTTTTTGACTTATGTAATAAGAGCAGCAGTGAGAGCTTTATTCTTGCTATCAAGGAGGGAAGAGAAGCAGAACTGATGAAGCTCAGGAAAAGTTGTTTCTTTCTTGCAACATGTGGTAAGAAATATCCATGTTAACTGGCATTGAATTATAATCACAAGATGTTCCTTGCAACACTTCATTTACTAGCAAATTAATGACTGGCCTGGATCAGCCTGCTCTTTCCATAATTATGAAGTATAATAATTAGAGAAGCAGTATTCCAAATAATACACTTTATTGGAGCTCAGGATTTATAGAAAGACAGTATGAGCAGCTCTAGTAATGGGAAGGTAAATTCTGCAGACTGGAGATGGCATCAGCTTTGTCTGCATCTTCATTAGGCAGGAATATTCCAGTATTGAGCAAATCAAGAGCTATTTTAATTGTCAGAACAGATGTGCTTTCTAATACACTTTCTGATCGAAGAGAAGAACTTGTTCCTAAAAATGCAGGATCTTAATTTCACTGTGGATTTTTCAGTGAAGTTGGTTGGTTTGGGTTTTTTTGAAGGCACTGTATGGTTATAACACACTGAGAGAGGGTTCACAGTGTGGTGGCATTTTTTTTTTCTCAATCATCATGTAGTAGATTTAGAAAAAGAATAAGAAAGCCAAATGTGAGAGTTTTGATGCTGTCAAGACACTTGATAGAAAGGCTAGAAAACAGTGAACTCTGGACCATTCCTGACTAGATTGTCTCACAGCAGCGGGTACCACGCAGCGCTGTTGGCATCTGTCTAATTGCAAATGGCTGGCTGAGAATCTTTCCTACTTGTTGTAACTAAGTAAGCAACTGATTACTGATTATTAATTCTGATTAGTCATTACTGATGCTTCATAAATGTACTGCTGCACAAAGAACAAGAGGAAATGCATGCCCTTCACTTGGAACATGGTCTTCATAATTTCGATAGTGTGTTATGCAGAAGTGGCTTCAAATACCTCTCGTAGGCTGGGCTCATCTGTTCAGAAAGAGAATGTGGAAGGGAATTAATGGCAATTAAGATGGGAAAGGCTATAATTTTTTTCTTAAGAACAATCTCTGAAATACAGAAAGCTACACTATTAAAAAAACCCCAACCAACAAACCACCAGCTACTTCAACTATATGTAAGGTCTGTTCCCCTATATGTGCTGTTCTTCATAACCAGCACGCCATACTCATCCCAAAGGGGACAGCATACTATTTAACCTCAGAAAATATGCTTGGAGTTGAATGTGAACTGAAGGCAAATTTTGTGTTCAGCTGTAGCATTTCAAAGGGATACTGATTACCACAATAAAAATCTCACTCAAGGCCAAATGAGTTTCAAACAGAGCAATACATGTTTACATCACACATAATTTTACATTACTCCACAGTATGGATGAGTTGAGAAAGCAAAGTGCTAAAGACCATGAAGGATCAAACTGCCTTGTTTAACACTTACACTCTTTCTGATTAAACATATTATTAAAACTCCCAAGTTTTGCACTAGTAAAAGTATCAGTGTATAGAAAATACCCTGCCTTTAGTGCTGTTCCATAGTAAGTAAATACACTTTTATTTTAGCTTATTCTGTACAATGTGATACAAATCCGTGAAACAAAGAGGAATTAAAAGCTCTTGTCTCGCATTTATATTGCTTTTGTTAGAAGAGAAGCAGTTTCTGCTCTGGCTGCTGGGGAAGCTGCCCAGCTCTAGTTCATCCCTACCTGATTGGTGGGTGACTTCTGAGCCCACTCGTAGAGCCGCTGGTAAACCTGCCCATCATAGCTGCCCAGTGCAGAGTTCAGGGTCTTGTCTGTGAAGTCAAAAGCGTCCACCAGTGGAACAGCGTCCTTCCTACGGAGCACAGGAGTCACATTCCTGTTACTGAGAGGGTACTGCTTTGCAAGATGGGAAAATAAAGATAAACTTGAAAGTCATTTGCCCAGGTTTCTCCTGGAAAGCTTGTGCCAGTTGTCCTCCTTTACTGGGGGGGAAAATCCTGCTTCTTTTGATTCCTCAGAGGCATCTCTAGGTGACCCTGCCTTGGCAGGGAAATTGGACTAGATGATCTCCAGAGGTGCCTTTCAACTCTTAACAATTTTGTGATTCTGTGATGTTCTACTAATGCCCTGAGCTGTCTGCAGTGCCAAGCGGGTGTTTGCAGGGTCTTGTAATCACCTGGGCTCCATCCCTAATTCAGGACTCAATCTCATGTCAGATGTTTTCTCAGTAGTCTCTGCCAGTTTGTAATTTTGCTTTTTGTCTTTTATTTTTCTTAAGCTGTATGTGTTTGTCTTATAAAATGGAGTAAGGTTCCTACTAGACTGCTGTGAAGTTGCTTTGGTGATCCCCAACCTTCATCTACCTTTCAGTATTTCTGTTACCTCATCACGAGGTGTTGAGGTCTTCTGTTCATGTCTGTAAGAGCAAAACAACCCTGACCCATCCAAGGGCTCATCTAGCCCAGGGGCCAGTCTGACAGCATGGAGAGACACAGCACAGGCAGCATCTCCTAAGCAGGAGATGGTTTCTTTTTCCTCATCTTCCCATCACCTTGGGTATAGGAAGCTGTGCTGGCTGTACCTCACACCGGAGGTACCAGGATGCAAAGTGGTTTGCTCAAATGTTGGCATTTGCATCTTCCAGTTCCTTTTGGGGAAGAGCTGTCTGAGGGTTTGAGAAAGGCTGGGATTTTGCTACAGACCAGGAAGTGGTTGTATCCTTTCTACTAACTGTAAATATGTAAATACTCCATTCTTGAATCCTGTTAACAAGACATGGACTAACACAGAAATTGCAAGGAATTCCAAAGACTGTGTTAGGCTTTTGAAAATGTTATGTTAAACTTACCACTTAATTCAGATTCTGCTATCAGTTCTGAAAACCCTTGCTATTTGGCTCAGCTCTGTTCAGCTCTTGCTTATAGCGTGTTCTTGTTTCTCTCCAGGTGGCTTAGGTAGAATTTTACATACAGTAGCAACTCCTGTGCACCGTAAGTTATTATGTCCTAAACAAACAGCACTGAGTAGTGAAGATTGAACCCTTTGTCAAAAAGCCTCTATGGGTGTTGTGGTAAGTGAAAACCTTAACATAATTCAGAATTCAGAGAGTTGGTGATAAATGGTGTTGAGCAGATGCATCTGAAGTAGCTGTAGGCAGGATTGTTTGGGTACCAATTGCAGCTCAGCCATGGCAACAGAGTAGGCTGTATTAGCTGTGGCTTAAGCAGATTTTGCAATGTGTGATGGGTTGCTGTGGCTGCCTCCTGCCAGTGTGCTCTGACTACATATTTTCCTGCTTTCACTCTACTGCAGATGGTAGAAAGTGTTCATGACTTCTTCATTTATAATTTAAGATTTCATGTTACAGAACTTTAATGATTGCAGAGGAGCTGGACACTTGGGTCTATTTTGCCATTGAAACAAGCTCTGAGTAGATGTTTCAATCAATTTCTAGTGCTGCCAGGCAATGAAAATAAAAACTGACTGAGGTGAATTGACTGTGGAGATGTTGCCATAGGTACGGCAGCACCCTTTTATATCTGTCATGGGGATAAACTGCATAGCTGTATTGTGTACTGCCAAAGTAGCTCACCGAATGACAGCCAGGAGGTCCAGGTAGGATGCTGTGACCATGTCCATTTGAGCTGGAGATGTGTATCCATCGTGCAAGAAGGCTCCTGTATTTGAGAAGATCCCATGTAGTGCAAAGAGGTCACAGAGATGTTTCATAATCTTCTGGATGCCAGCCTTGGTCTCGAGTTTTTCCACAGTTTCTGCAAAGTTTTTCACTGCAATGTAGTGGCAGTGAGCCTGGAAAACAAATACAATCAACAGTGAATGCACCTCAAAACACTTTTAGTAGGCCAAGTGACTCAAGTGTTCTTGCAAAGAATGTAAAACCTTTTCATTTCCCTGGCACTTCTCCAGTCTGTATCCTTTGTTTGCTGGGTGACCAGGCCTTTTGCATTCCTGGCTTACAGCGACAGCAGAAGACAGAATATGTAAACAGTCAACACTGTGGTATTTGTAAACTCCAGAAAACTGCTTCAGAAATCATGGTAGTACTTATTCTAAATACTTCTGATGAATTTCCCTAAGAGTTTATGTGAAGGGAACACATTGGAATGTGCTGTGTTCTAAGTGAATGCTGGTTGTACATCAACAGGAGAAAACTTCTGTTGAAGACCTTAGACTCACGGTACTTTGGGATCAGTGTCTATGAGACTTCAGCTCCAGAAACACCATTGTCACAGAAGAACAACCAAATTTACCTCCCACTTTTGTGGTTTTAAGTAAACTGGTAATTTCTGGGTCAGACACCAGTAGAATGTCTGACCCAAAAATGACAGAAATATTAGCTGAGGTGCAGAGTAGATGAATTAGGCTGACTCCACCTGTCTTTGGAGTGACTCTTGCTATGTTGACACTGCTGTGGGTGGTTGGTGGTGCTGGGGTCTGTGTGGGTTCACTCCCCCACTGCACAGTTCCCCTCCAGCTGCAGGTGTAAGCATGGCACACCTGCACTGCAGCTCTTCCTGCTGGCACGGTGAAGCAGCAGAGGTGGAGGCCAGTGTGAACTGCAGAACCTGCCTGAGAAGCTGAGTGGCCCTGAGTGGCTACTCAAGCAATTAACCTGTGTGGAGTCTGCCCAGTGTCTGAGCCACTCAGCTGAGAGCTGGCAGGCATCAGTTCATAGAGTTGCCATGCCAGATGTGTGGGTCAATCTCCAGGGAAGGTATGGAATAAGAAGTAAATAGAGAATTGCCCCAAGAAGGCAGCAGTATATAAAAATTTGAAAGTTATGGGGAAAATTGAAGGGGTTTGGGTGACTTTTTCCTGTCCCTGAAATATTTACAAAACTTTGGGGGTGTGGATCCCATTTTCTGAAGAGTCTAGCAGCAGCATTGACAATACCACAGCCAGCCCTCTGCATATGTTAGGCTCTTCAATAACAGTTAATGATGTTAAAATAAGTTATGGACCTGTTTCAAAATCTTCTTTTCCTCGAGGGAGGAAGGCCTTCACCATAACTGTAGAGGAATTGCACTTAATTGCATATTAAAAAAAGAATTTCGGTTTTTGGAGATACAGAACGATCAACGGATTTAGTTTTCATTGATATTTAGGGCTTTTATCCCCTTGTTTTCTTTTCTGCTTAACTCTAATTCACCCTTGTTTTAGGGAACAAATGCTGCCGTCCCAAAGGTACTTCAGCTGAAAGCATCTCTTATTAATTTGATTTGTTTTATCTTTCAGCAGTAGTTAACATTGCACTTATCACTGGTTTTCACTCTTTTCCCTGCAGTTATCTTTCCAGCAGATGGAAGAAATACCAGGCATGTTTCACCTTTTGCTGTGACTCCATCAGCTTTCAGTGGAGTGGCTTTGGGAAGACTTTTCTGGGAGCCAGAAATGCTGGATTCTTATAAAAAGATGAGTGTTGGCTGGAGATGGTGGGTTTTTGTTGCAGGATATGGGAGGTCTGATTCTGCCAGTAGTAGCAGCGTAACTGTGAATGTATTTTTTCACCCTTTCATTTCTCCTAGTCTTTTTCTACCTGGCCTATACAGGCAGCAAATTTTTCAGATCTGGAATTGTTTCTTACTACAACTTTTCCACCATGCAGACCACAGTGACAATCTTTGTGGTGTCTCTTAGATGTCAACAGGAAACAATAAACAGCACTGAGGTTTTAAGCTAATCATGCCATTTCTGTTGCATATTGTTTCATAATGACCAACATCAGATATGCAGATAAATTCTGCTAACCTTTGCAGCCTGCACCAGCTGCACTGTGCACTGGTTCCACGCATCGTGCTTTTTGACTCCAGACTGAATCAAGTCCTGTAGTTTTTCTGCTGTGCTGCTTGTGAGCCTGGAAAATTGAAAAAGCATGAAGTATATTGTATGTGAATGTAGCATCCCACATGCATGAATTTGCACTCGGGAGTTATGTGTGACTGAATGGCAGACTGGAATTTCTGACATCTGAAGTTATCTACACTCAGTATGAGTGAACTTAGATTATGCAAAATCTAAGTATAAATTGTGAGAAGAATGCAGACCACCCTTGTACTGAAGGATTTCTGCCTTCTCAGCTTCCCGAGTAGTTTACCAGGGGTTTGGCTAAGCTTTTCTTGGGTTGTGTGTGTGCAAGGAGAGTTTGCAAAACAAACAGTAATACTGGACAGCTGTTCCATTACGTTTCTCCTTTTCTACACAGGGATTCAAATCCTGTTCCCATTGATACTGAAGCTTTTGGATAAGTGGCTGTTTTTACACTGGTTTCAATGACAGCAGTGTTGTCCTTTAACCTGATTTGCAGAGGTGACACCTATACAGCCCATAACTGTGTACATAATTCTGAGACCACTCATGGTACCATTTTAATTTGTGTTGAGTTGCTGAATGTGTAGTTGAAAGGCTACAGACAGAATGAGAGGCTCTGTTCTTGCTATGGTTTAAACTGAAAACAAACATCACTTTCTCAGGTATGTGAAATTTTAACATTCTATATAGAATTGCTCAGCATCCAATAAAGATTTTACTGGATGGCAACTCAGTGATGTGGTCTGGGATTTATTTTAATAGTGCCATCAACTTTGTGAAATGTAGTCGTTTGGTAGCACATGGCTTAAAAACTTCTGAGTGTGAAAGCCTCATACTGAACATCTGACATGGCTGTTAATCCTGTGTAGCCTTCCTTTTCTTTTTCAGGAACAGATGGTGCCAATCCTTGTTTAACTTACGTTATTTTATGTTCCTTTAAAGCAAGGAAAAAGCTGTGCTCTTAACACATTTCTGATGTCAAAGAGAGAAATCCTGTCTCCCGTCCTGTGTACTGACCTGACTGCCACGTGTTGATAGGCCTCAGTGTAAATATCTGGACTGAGAAAATCCAACTTGTTCTTGGCTGGACACTTCCCGTGTTTCACTGCAGCCAGGTAAGTGACAGATGGTGGCACAGGCTGGCCAGCACTGGCTGCCATGAAGCATTTAATCAGGAACCTGGGAAGAGGGTAACAGTCAGAGCAGGGTATGGTGGTGATCTCCTCACAGCAAACAGTCATGCAAAAAGTAAATGGGCCCAGGTGAGGAGCAGCAAGGTGTGACCCATCCCTTCAGTGGCCCAGAATGAACAAGTAATGACCTTCTGTTTTGCATGTTACTCACAATAACCTGACCTGTGGTGGGTCTCAGGGGTGGCCTGTCTGCCTTATTTAATACTACAGCAATCCATAATGGTAATTTTTTCAGCAGAAACTTGCTGTGGCTATTAGCAGTCTCAGCAGTGTAGTGATTAGATACATTATCAACTCTGCAACCTGAGTCTCAATGCTCTGGAGCTTTAATGGTGATTTGGTCTTCACCTCTGTGATCCCCAACACACAGTCACATTATGTTAACACATGAGACCCTTGGAGAGAATTTACAAGGAGCATTCCCCACTCCCTTAGTTTTTTGGTACCTCTGCTATGAGCTAGACTGACCAGGTCTGGAATTAAAAGGGTACAGCATTTTTCTTGACCTTGCTGTTGATCTTGCAAAAAGCAGTAATGAATGCAGAAATGTCTGCATGCAGCATAGAGCTATGTGATGGCTCTGACCCTGGGAAGTGCCCCGATTTTCTCCTTCTAGTAAAAACATACATTATTAAAAGTTCAAGCAGCTGTAGTTTCTTTATCCAGTATTTCATCTACTCTTGATAATCATCAGTCTGCGTGTTTGGAGGAAAGTGATGTTCTTGAAGCATGACTCATCCACTTTCAGTATCCAACAACTTTGCTTTCTCTGAATTGACCTCATTTTACCAATATTGTGTTACATCGTACCATTGTTGCATTGGTTGCTTAAAAAATTAACCACAAAACTTTCACAGCAACACCTTTGCTGTGCTACCAGGCAAAGAGGAAATGAGGTTATGCAGAACAGCACCTGCAGACATCCCCAAACCAAAACCAGAAGAGATAATCCAGTTCCCATACACTTCCATGCTTGTTAGACTGAAGACATGAATAGTTTATGTCCTGAGCTGTATTTTTAGAAGGTGCTGTGAGAAAGGAGTAGCTGGTTTTACTGGTTTTGGAGAAGTGGTAAAGGCTGAATAAATGAGGGGGCAGGCTTTTAGATTAACATATTTGAATTGTTACCTGGCAGCTTGCAGGAGCAAAATGGTGTTTTCTCCTTCATAAATACAAGAGGCAAGTATTTTGGTATACAAGGAAGGAAGTCCACTCAGCAGGGAGTAGCCATGGCCCCCACAGGCCCGGAGACAGATCTCCACTCCTGCAGTGCAGTGCTGAGTGATCACAGCTTTAAAACCTGAAGATAATGCATGTAGCTATTAAAAATGAGAGGTAAAAGCAGAGTGTTACTGGTGGAATCCTCAGAATAAGTTCATTTTTAAAAATTTTGTGCAGTGTCTAGGCATGAAATCCCTGTCAAGTCTCCCCCTGCATGGTGGTAGCACCCAGTTCTCTGAGCCTGGCCTTTGATGTCTGCCTGGGATGCTGCACACACTCCTGCTAGGCACACTGTGGTCAGTTTATACATTTTTGGGTTTCTCTCAGCCAGTTCTGGGTTTGGCCACCTTTGTTCAGAGTGTGTTTTCATTTCAAGCACCCAATTGCAAAATATTCTGTGCATTGTAGATGGAGTTGTGTAATAACACTTTGTGCCACCAGCTACTTGGAACGAGGCTTTCAGCCAATGGGCATGCCTTTCAAGGACTTTTCACTCTGCAATGGCTCCCAAAACAAAAAGTTTGGGGTGGTAGAGCGAATGCTGTTGCTGACTAGTTGTGGACCTGGGACACGTCATTTGAGCTCTTAGTGCTTCCTCCTCTACTTCTCTAGTGGTGAGGGGAATGCTTGTCCAGTTTGCTGAAATACTTTAACATTTAGAGATGAAAAGTGCTGAATGAGCTAATCCTGCTGCAGCTCACCTCTGGCAGCATGTCAAAGTTCTTCTTCTGGATCTCTATATACCCCCTGTTCAATAGCTCCTGCAGGTAGTCATTGATGAAATGAAAGGCATAGGCTGCTGCCAGCTGGGGCAGCAGTTTCTCTTGCTGAGTCTGGTAGTCAAGGATTTTTGCTTCTTGTTCCCTGTTGGAAGACAGCTGATGAAGCAGGGAAAGTGTGGACATGGTCACAACTACTGTTACTTTACCTGCTGCAGAACAAAATGGCATTTTTCATTACCAAGAAGCAGTGTGTGAACAGGACTGAGCTGACAGTGTGGCAGCAAATCTGCCCAGCTTGCTGAGCTATTGGAGAAACAAACCCAGAAGAGCCTAACAGTGTAGAAAAGGCACTGTGTGGTCAGTCAGTACAGAGGGGAACAGGGACTGCAGGACAGCAAGTTGTTAGGTGTTCCAAGAAAGGCAGTGGCATTGCACCCTGATAAACTTTGGCTTTTCAAATGGAGTCTTTGTGGCCCGGTGCATAGAAATGTTTCCCTGAAAATATTTGACTCTGAATTATTTGAAGTCTTCTGAGCTTTTGTTGGATGTTCTTTATCACTTCTGCTGTGGTTGGTACATTTAGGGCTTCAACTGATGGAATTGGTTATTACAATAGTTCAGCTGCTGTGCTCTTCTGTTTGGTTTGTGTTTGAACAAAACCATGTTTTCACTAGAATCTTTCTGCTTTTGAAAGGAGATTTAAATGGAAATCTTTGTAATCCATTCAAATCAATGTATCTCTTTAAAAATAATGGGGATTCAACCCTGAATACAATTCAGTGATTAAAGTGTGGATATTGGATTTCTGGATGTTGGAAGGTACTTTAATGTTGCATCCACTAGTAAAACTCTATGGAATAAGAATTCAGCAACTTGTTCACTTTGTCTGGATTCTGCTGAGTTATGGGATTACAGGGGACAGCCAGTTATAAAGAAATAAGGCCTGTGTGAGCCACTGACCTATTAAAAGTATGAAACTTATCTTGGAAAGAACTGCAAACATTCTCTTGTACTTTGACTGAAGCTCATTAATGTAAATAATGGGGAAGCGTGTTTATCATGGCCTGTCTGGGCCAGGAAATCAGCCAGTGATGGGCTGAAAGATAAGATGAAGAGAAGAAATACAAACTGGTGTGGGGGAACACAGTGTACAGTCCCCTTCCCACGGGGATGCATGGTATTACCCAGGCTTTAGCTGGGACTGCCGGCGAACCACGGAGTACCGGATGGCGATGGTGCAAGCCTTCATTAGGGGTGTCAGAACCTCGTCTGAAATGAGGGAAATGCGCACTGTTGTCATTGTGAAATAATTAATCTTCTGTGACCCCTGTCTTACATAGGTGCCATCTGGTCGAACCTAGAGTAGAGAGAAGCTGTCAGATGCTGCCTTCTTCAGTACTACTGTGGTTGTGTAATCACTATGCACGGAATAAAATGGACATAAAAATCCTTCACTGAATTCAAACAATGTTTTTATGTATGATAGATGAAAGATACCCATTTGAAGAGACAAATTCTTACTGTTTCTGGCAGAGGTGGGTTCTGCCTGCCCTATGATCCCCAGCTTCTGAATGTGGAATTCTTGACACTGACTTTCATTTAGGATTCAGGTACATTCTGCCCTTGATAAAACCTCAGAGACTTGCTGACACTCAAAGGAAGCCTTTTGTCCTGAATTTAGACAGGTCCCTGTTGTCTCTCTGGCTGTGGAATGAGAGTCTGATGGCGAGTTTGTGATGTGAGTCCACACATACCTCACAAAACTTGCTCAGCATGTTCTCCCTGGGGATGTGCACATTCTTCAGCAGGAGGTAGCCATTGTCAATGTGCTCAAAATTCATTTTGGGACCGATGTCCCCCGCAGTTACGCCTGCAGCAGGAGAAAACACAGCCTGCTTACTTCCACTTGAACTTTTTGCTCCCCATTTTGTGTCAAGATGGAGACCTCAAAAGAAGGGCACAATCAGCTCTGCTTCTTCCCCAGCATGGTGGGTGATCTTGCCCAAGGGATGAAACAAGCATTCGAATGCCTAGTGGTAGTTTGTTGCCATGATCCATGGACAGATGGATCTGTGCTGGCTGGGGTCAGAACTGAGGTATTAATGCTGAGGTGCTCAGAGCAGCCCAGGATTCTGATTATGACAAGGGCTTGGTCTGGATATGGCTGAGGATATGTTAAATTTCCCTTCAGATCAAAATGCTGGGCTTAATGATAACTACACCTTGGGTATCTGTCTTGGCTTGGCTTGGCTTGTTTTGGCAATTATATTATCTCCCTGGGCCCAATGTTTTAGAAAACATTTAAGGGCAAAATAGGCAGAGCACCTGCACAAGTGATGCAGTGTCTGGGGTCGTTTACCTGGGCAGAGTGAATGGTCCTGAAGGCTGCGTATCTGCACGATGAAGGGATGGATGCCATAGCACTTCCCATGAACATACAGCTGAGCAAAGACCACTGTGTGGGTTGCTGATCTTCCCACTGTGAGAAGAAAAACAGCCCCATTCCCTTAAGATAAGATAGAGCACAAACACAGTTAAGAGAGGTCAGTACTAATTATGTGTTGGGTCAGCACAGGTGTGCACTGGAAACGTAAATCAGCTCGCTCTTAGCTCTCACAAGTTGCACCATCATTCTTCCTCTGTTGCTGCCCATGAGCCTTGGATTAACAGTTTTGTAACAGAATATGAGAAAAAATAAACAGTTTTGAGCTAATGTAATGCTGAGAGTGGGAAGTGCTGTGGCTGTTGCAGTGACTCCAGTTAGTGTCTGTGAAATATCTTCCTGAAGGGAGCCAAGATTTTCACACTTTGGTTGTCTGAGTATTATTTACAAAGAAGATTTATTCCTGCAGAGGCAAGAGCTTTCCTGAGTGAAGTTCTTCAGCTTGCAACCCAAGGGGTTTTTGTAGATGATGGTGGCTCCCTTGTGGCCTTTGAACTTAGACAATCCCCTTTCTCTTACTTGCTTGTCCACATGTGTCTCTCTTATCGAAGTCTTCTGCTAGCACCAGGGCCCTCAAACACAGAGCTTAACCAGGGTAGATGGAGTAACTGAAGGAGGCAAAACCCAAAATACTTTGGTGGTACTTACTGTCTCCAGGCCACCATTTCATGGCAGAGATCTTTGGCGTGTTCAGTATAAACTCCTGAGTAGCAGTATCAAAAACTGCTGTTGTTTCCAAACCCTGAAGATAAGTGCCTTTAAAAGAAGAAATTTGAAAAAGATCTATGTATGTATGTATCTATGTACCTATCTCCTGGTATATCACAGGGATGGAGAGAGTGAAGGATCCCTGGAAGCTGGCTGTGGGTATTATCAGGGTTTTGTGGTTTACCCTTCTGATGAGAACCATGAATGAGAACCCCACCACCCCAGTCCCAGTCAAGGATGGACAGTTTGGAGTCAAATTCCCATGAGAATTTGGGCTGCAGCCTTGTGTCATACAGAAATGCTGTTTTTCCTGCAACCTTACCGTGTCCCAGTTCAGTCTGGGCGTAGCTTCCAATGAGCTTGTGCTGGGTGGCGAGAGGAATCCACTTGGCAATTTGTTTGTCAGAGCCCAGCACTGAAATACTTCTCATGAAGACACGGTGAAGGAGGAACGCAACATCTCCTGCCAGTGCCCTGCAGACAAGGCACAAGGGGCGTTTCTAAGGGGATGAAGTTCCAGGCATGTGATGAATGAGGCAGTGGCACTGCTGCGGTCACCAGACAGTACCACCTGCTGCCTTTTGATTTCTGCCTTGTCATACCTTGCCCAGCACCCAGCATCAGCACAGCATCGCAGGAAAAATGCCCTTCCAAGCTGCTTTTGTTTCTTCTTTCATAACAGAGTTTGCTTATGTGTTGCTCGCTCATTATTTCACTTGGTCTTGGAGGAATTATCTGTTCTGAGTAGCAGATGCTGAGCTAAAAGCACAGTCCAGCTCCAAAGCTCCTGAGACTCTGTGAGCATTTTGTATTTTTATTTTACTTCATAGGATTTTATTTAAGTCAGATTTTCAGGCTGAACTAAAAAGAAAAAACAAAGCAGCACCCTCCTTGAGAAACCTCAAACCCTAGCAATTAACTGTGGGGCATATTAGACTGAATTACACAAGTAGGTATCTGGGATCTGGATTTCCTGAACATTCCCATTCTGGAGAAATACCATGGTATGTTGGGTTTGTTGCTGTACTTTTTGCTGTTTGTTTGCTGCCCATTGCTGTTAGTGAACAATACTGGGGTTCACAGAGATTTGGCCTGAATTGAGATGTTATTTTCTTGTGGAAAAATTCAAATACATCCAAGAAACCCCTGGTTTGTTGTCTGGTCAGGTCCTTTGCCATCACCATCTGCATACATCCTAAAATGCACTATTCCAGAAGCTGTGTATGGGAACTTGGGTACAGTGATTTCCATGGCACAAATGAGAAATTTATGTAAGCTTTTTTTGTGTGTGAGAAATAATAAGAAAACATGAGGAATATGATTATATCCCTTTTCCTGGGATTCCTCAGAACATGACTGAATCACCTCACAGATACAGGTACATGTACAAGTAAGTGGCTGTGCTGTTCTCAGTAGCTGAGTGGCTGTTAGCATTGCTTTACTGCAGTGCTCTAGAGAGCATCTCCTTTCACATAGATACCTTCTATTGTTAACAAATTACTCTGACCTTTCTTTTATACTAGCCCTGAGAGAGAATTAATCATGCTGAAAGAGTGTGTGTGGGGGGGAAATATGAACAAAGACGTTAAAGGGAAATTGCTTTGATTAACAGAAAATGACTTAATGAATCCTTGGCAGCCTGGCCAGAAATAACGTTCCTTTAGCTGCTATTTGAAAAGCTGGATTTTAAATTGTGTGAGTGATTCACTGTGCTGGGCACTGGGAGCCAGGATTCTGTCGTAAGAGCTTGGTGCTCACCTGGACTTTCATCAGGCAAGAGCTGCCCTGCCAGACAGTTCTGCTCCAAATCCAGCAAATGGGACAGCACAGGGCTGGCCCTGACGCAGCCCTTGGCATTAGGGGGCCTGATAAAAGCACACCTGGGTGGGAGAAAGTGTGGATTTTTTTTGTTCTGAGGGAGCAGTGGGAGCTGCTTTTTAATGGAAATATAATGGTCAGGTCCAAGAGCTCTTCATGGTACATTTCCCCCTTCATTAGTTCCACTTGCTGTAGGCAGTCAAAAGCTCAGCATAAAAAATTATCATCTTTCGTGTGATGGGGACAACTTTTTAGCAGGGCCTGTTACCATAGGGGAAGCAGTAATGGTTTTGAACTACAAGAAGGTACATTTAGACTAGACATAATGAAGAACTCATTTTCAATGAGCATGGTGAAACAGTGGCACAGGTTGCCTGGAGAGCTGGTGGATGTCCCCTCCCTGCAAACATTCCAGGTCAGGCTGCATGGGGCTCCAAGCAACCTGATGTAGTTGAAGATGTCCTTGCTCATTGCAGAAAGCTAGACTAGATGACCTTTAAATGTCCTTTCCGACCCAAACTGTGCTATGAGTCTATGAAACACCAAAAAGTGGCTCTGAGTGTCAGCAGTGCTGTGTAAGGGACAGGCATTACCCTTCTGAGTGACACTGCTGAACTTGGACCTTCCTACTGGGTACATGATCCCACCAAACACAGTGTGCCCTGGGCAACAGCCAGCCAGGAATTGATTTAACAAAGGGGGAAAGGAGGGGCAAGCAACTGAAATGTAGAGCTCAACCCCACACAAAGTGTTAAGGAAACTTTTAAAGGAAAGGAATGTGAAAATATTTTATCCTCATTTACCTACACTCACTAAGGTGAGTTTTTTCTTTTTTGTTTTCTTTTTTCCCTTAATAAAATATGTGTTTTCTAAATACATAAAATGTAATCTTTAATTTATTTAGATGCCAGTAATGTAACTGAAACAGCATCACTTCCAGTTCTGGTTATACATTTAAAAATGTCTAAGGGGTGGTATGAGAGCTGCAGCACAAGTAAGGAGGTTGCTGAAGTGGAAATACCATATTGTGGCTGTGAACTGCTGTGATCTATCATATCAGTACCCATGTGCTGCTCTCTGAGAAGCTCCTGGTCATGTACCACCATTTTCCCTTTTCCCAAGTGTGCTGCTAAAGTAAAAACCTGCAGTACATTTTTATCCAAACCTATTTTGTCAGCTGTTGTTGTCAGCTATTTGTTCAGCCTTTGCTGAAGCTGATTCTTGTTTGGAATACAAAGCTTTTAACAAAAAATTATTTGTACATTAAAAAAAAAAAAAAAAAAAAGAAATCACCTGTAAATGTACTTATATTCAGGTCCATTCTCAGTCCATCCCATCTCATGCATCTTTTTCTGGAGATGAACAGCCTTCCTGACGGCTGATTCGTACCTCTCATTCTGGGTCTGGAAATACTGATTTTCTCTGCTAAATACAGGGTCGGATTCAATAGCTTCCACTGCAAAGCAACACAGAACAGTTGTTTCTCCGGGGGCTGGGAAAGTGCAGGCAGTGCCTCAAGCCATGCTCGGGAGGAGCAGGCAGGACTGGACTCATGGATACTGAGGTTGTGATTTTTAGGGTGCCTGCAGGCAGGTTTTGTTTTGCCAGTTCTGGCTCCCATGGCTGTCACATATAACTCTGCAAAGCAGTGGGTTTGGGGAAGCAGGAGGGGAATGGAGTGGGCCTGAGAGAGGGGTCTGTTCAGTGGAAATGGTGACCCTGCAGGGTAAGGCACCGCCCCTGGTCAGGGTGGGAGAGGTGACTTCTGGCAGAAGATACCAAGAATCCTCCAACTGCTGTGGGGGCAGTAAGGGCTGTGGTGAGCTGCATTAGCCAGAGGGTGGCTTATGGCCGGAGCCTGCTGGGTGTCTGACTCGGGATGTTACCAGCCCACTGCACTGCTGCAAAACAACACAGAGTCACTATTTCTGTGTCAGCCTGAACACTCCCCTTGTCCATTTTGCCTTAAAACCTTGAGTCTATTCATGTGGAAGGTTATACTGAACTCCAGTGGCACTGTGAAAGGGGTGATCCCAGTGGCTGTGCTGTTTTCCTTTGCTAAGTGTGTAACATGGATGCAGTTACAAAGACAACAGGGAGGGTTTTTTTCTTTTTTCCTCTGTTTCTTCCGAGCATACAGTCATTTTTTTGGCACACCCATCATGAGTGAGGGCAGCTCAACCTGGTTGAGTCAACCCACGCAAGAAATTCCCCACCTGGGTGAGCCCAATGTGCCAAGGAGGGAAGCTGGCTGTGGTTCACATGTGATGTGCATTTCTGCACAGCAGCACCAGCCCCTGCACGCATTTCCCTCGCACACAGATGCTCGATCCTCAGTTCTTATATTCCAGTTTAACCAGTCTTGCCAGAGACAGGGAATGGGAGCAGGGAGGGGGAAAAGCTTCAGACAGCAGGAGTGGCTGCGGAGGAGTCGTACTGATTTACATGAAGAGAAGACTCCAGCTCCACACTCCCACTCTTTAAAGAGATGGATAACAAGCAAATGCCCAGGAGCACATACCCCACCGTGCTGCAAACGAGAAGCAGAGCAGCAGGACACAGGCATGGCCTGTGCCAGCCCCCACCAGGGCCTCGTGAGGCCACTCACCCACTGCCCTCCGTATCCGCGTCTGCTCCGTGCCGCCATCCAGCAGGGCCGTGAGCTTCTCCACGCTGAAGGAGGCTGTTTGCCTCTCGCTGGCAAGGTCGGGGTTCACGCTGCCAAGCACTGAGCCCTGTGGGTACTTGCTGGTCTCCAGGAGAGCCATCCTGGAGGCTGCGCTGCTCTAGAAAGGGATGGGGCTCCTCTGACACTGGCACCCGTCAGTGGATGCCTGATGGAGATGTTGGCACAGTGAGGGGTGGTTTTGGTAGGCTGGCCAGTATTCATACAACCCTGCACAAGGGTTTCATGAATATTTAGGCACTATGCTGTCCTCATTGCAATGGATAATCAAGATTTATGGCACTTTAAAGAACTCAAACAGCAGGTTTTATGACGTATTTTAAAACATGAAATATTTTTCTTTTCCCCAGGCTGTCCCTAATATTCTATGAAAAGTTCATGCTGGGATATCCCACAACTATGTGTTAATGTTTAATAGAGTTTCTGGCCCAGGGGTCACAGGCACTGGTGGCTCTGCCTGTGTTGCCTCTGTCCTTGGGGCTCAGCTTTACATTAACCCCTAAGCCCATGTTAGTGAGATTTGTCACAGGACACTAGTAAAAACAAAAGCTGTGGTGAGTAGAAAATAAATCAGATTTTTCCCTTGAAGGGAAAAAGGCTGCTCCCTTTCCAAACATCAGATTACTTTAAGAAATACAAACTCTGGAAACCACTGCAAATGTGTTATCAATTCCTGCTTTTTGTGATATTCAGGCCTTTAATCCAAGGTGTCTTGCTGGAGAGAGAAAAAGCCTCGGGGGCACGCGGCGGGCACACAGGGTTGGGGTAACCCGGCGCTGCCCTTGAGGCGTCACGGGGAGCGCGGGGCTGGGCGCCAGGGACGCCTCGGCCTCAGCTTCCTCTTCCGCGAGGCTGCGTGAGGAAAACGCGGTTCCTTTCTCTCCGTGCAAACGCAGCCCCCACGTACCTCGTCTCCGGCGTCCTCCGTGGAGCCGTCCGGCTGCTGCCTCCCTGCCCGGGCCGCGGCTCCTGGGCCCTGTCCCCGGAGACGGCGCCGCGGGCCGCGGGTGTTCCTGCGAGCGCTGACCTCTGCTGGCAGGAAAATCCCTCAGCTCCGAGCGCTCAGAAGGCTCTCCGCTTCGAAACAGGACTTTCTGATCCCGCTTCAGGCAGCTGGCGCGTTGGAGATTTCACTTCCAGCTCCGTCACCAAAGTGACACCCTGCCCTTCTTCTGGATGTTTTTAATTTTGGTTTATTGTTTTCGTAGCCTGCTCCGGGTAGAGAGCAGCACCCTTCGGGCTGGCGCTGCCCCTTGCCTGGGGGTCTGACGTGCTCAGGGTTTTCCCAGCTCTGTCATAGCACTGCCCTCGGCCCTGACCGCAGCTTGGGGTGCAGGTCTGCAATGCGGGGCTGTGCCGGGGGCGAGGGAGCTTGACACGGGGCATGTGCTGCCCTCATCTCCGGCGGTCCTGAATCTGTCCCTGCTGGTGCCCCGTGGGCAGGAGATGGGAGCTCACACCCCTCACACCCTGCTCACCCCAGCTACAGCAGGATGAGCCTGACGGGAAAGGAATCCAGCAGAGGATTCCCCCTGCCCACAGCCCATCGATGGGTCTGTGCTGCCGCTGCAGACCTACGCTGGAAACTGCTTTGTCAGGGAATGAGGTGGAACGCGTGGGGTTCACATTACGGAAGGCTTGCTTTAACGTGGGAAGTTAAGCAAAGGTTGGGAAATTGGATGTAGTTTTGCGTAACGATAATTTTAAGCCTTGTTGAACCAAGCCCGGCAGTCACGAGGAGCAGCAGTCAATGAGAGCAGCCGACTGCAATGCAGTGAGTGGTTCATGGGCAGTGGAAGGTGTGTTAGGGATCACTGGTAGATTAAAGATGCCTTGTGCTCCATCACACTCCCAGAGTGACAGGGTGTCCTATGGATGTGCCATGTTCTGGTCCGTACTGCACAGCATCACATCCCACAGTGACTCGGGGTCATGAGTGCTTGGGAGGCAGTACATCTTTTTGAAGTGCTCCATGGGATTTCTCCATCTGCTCTTACATTTCCTTCTTCTGGAGTCAGAAGTGCTTGGCCTTGTGCTTCTTGAATGCTGTTTGCAATTCAGCGAGTGAGTCTGGCTCTCCTGAAGGGAGGGTGAGGGATGACAGATTGGAAAAAGCCCGCCCCTGAATCTCTTTGCAACCTGATGTTCATGCAGATTTATATTTGGGCAGGCTCAGGTGCTGCCTGAGTAGGTCATTGCCAGTCTGTGTTAGTGAGATCTGAGCTGGAGAGCCACCGGAGCTGCACACCCAGCTGGTCTCCGAGTGCCTGTGGATACCCAGAGATCTCATGGGCTGTGATGAGAACCAACAAAACCCACAAGAGCACCTGGTCATGGTCATGGTGTGTTGGAACACACCCTCATTATTATGGTGCTGATAATTTTGTATTTTTGACCATTTTAATTAGGCTGGATCTTGCCAGTATCGTGGCAAATTCAAGGTTTCATATAATACTTTCATCAACACAAAACTGTTCAGTCTGTGGCAGTTTTAGATCATTTTGGGAAATGATCTAAGTATGGAGAAATACATAGGATAGGCAGAGGCAAATTCCCGAGAAGGAGTGTTCAGCCAGGGCCAGTCTGAGGGTACCACTGGCTTGAGGAAGAAAACCAGAACTTGCCATTTCTGAGGCAGTCATGAGGAGTAAATCAGGCAGTAAAATGTAAGTGTTCCTTGACAGGAAATTTCACTGCAGCAAATTATCTAGGAGCACTTCAGGAGTGAGTGCATAGGAGAAGAGATCTCAGCATGACCTGGATAAAGAGCAAAGCTGGTATTGAAAACTCTGGCAGTAAGAGAAATTCCAGGCAATGGAGCAGTTTGAGCATAGCTAAAAGGTTACTATCTTTAAAGAGCAGAAGTGATTGGTTCTTACTCTCTTCCACAGAAGAGGAACTGTCACAATGAATGACTACCATTGGCATGGTATGGAGGTGTGTGATCACAGTAAGGAGTTTTGGGGCACAGCCCATTGAAACCTTGCTGCTTGGGGCTACGAAAGGTTGATAAAGCATTATACAAAGCCCTGTATGAGTGCCCATGTCTCATGTCTAACCAAAGGCCTAGAGAAGATTTGTCCCTTTGGAAGGTTTATGCCAGGAAATGAACTACACAACCTGCCATGGTAGGGTAGCAAGGGAGCTGTTATTACAAGCATCAAAGAGGTGGGACGATGTTTTGGAAACCTGACCTGAAGTACAGGTTAAGCAAATGAGACCCCCAGTGAGGAGCTGACTGGCACACCAGTGCCACAGGGTGTGGAGGGTCGGGAACACCACATACCTCTCAGTGTGGCAACCCCAGCAGATACCTGTTGTCAGAGAACGCATCCAAGCACCACCTCTGCCTTGTTCTGAGTCGGATGTTTGCATCTGTGCTGATAAAGACGTTGCTAATGTGACAGAGAAGTCCTTTTCATTTGCTTCACTGCATTCAGTGTGACCTGCACATGTGAAGCATCATCTCTTTTTCTTATCTACTAAATTTGTAGTCTTTGGTTGATATTAAAGCAACTTTAAAAAGGTTTAAAAATAATGAAATAGGCTCGTTGGTGTGAGGATTACTTGTCAGTTCAAAAATGTGTTTTTAAATTAAAACCAAGGATGTGTTTCCTTGGCTTTGTGTGGATTTTACCCTGCCAGGCAGGTGGGCATCCACAGTCAGTTAGAAATCAGATTGGAAGTTTCAGCGCACAAAGACTGATTCACAATTTGTGTGCCCTTATAATTTCATCAAATTGAGATGATGTCTGGGGATAAGCACTGGCTGCAGTATTGGGGGCAGATGATGAAAAGAGCTCATTGGTGAGCGAGTTAACACAACATTAACAAAGGAATTGGTGTCAGACTTCACTGGTTTTTATGTTCATTCCGTTTATTTGGCTGTTGTCTGTTTGTATCCTTGGAGCTTTTTCAGTTCCTTGTGGAAAAGAGCAAAATATGCAACCATAATTTAGTTTATTTCTTCAGAAGTGTCCACATTAAACTGTGAGTTAATTCAGTAGAGGTGCATGACATATAGTTTTATATAAATGTATAAGCACCAACACAGAATACAGACTATATACCACATATAAGCAACATACACAGTGCAAAAAATTGTCTTCCATCAATACTCTGATAATCTGTGTCTTCTGGATACACCAGTTTTATTCAGGAATGTGCTTTAGGGGCATAGGAAAAAAATTAATGCAAAAGAAATAGAGACACAAAGATACCCCAAAATCTTCCTGGTGATGCCTACACTGATTTTTTTTAGGGTGCCACCTCCTCACTGCTGTGCCATTAAGCATAAGAGCATCAATGAAAGTTGTACGGGCTCTGTGTCTGAGCCCAGCCGGGGGTTATCAGTTCAGAGGGGTGAGAAGAGCTGTGCTGGAAAATGCTGTGATGTTTAAGCCAATACTTCAACAATAGAAGGATCATTTCCCATGTACCATCTCCGAGGGGTGGAGCCTGGAGCTCTGGTCAGGGTTGAAGCTCTGTGTGCCTCAGGATGCTGCCTGCGCTGGCTGCCCCTGCTGGCGGGTCCCAGCTCACAGCCCGTGGGGCTGTGTCGGGGTCGGCAGCTGGGTCTGGGCTTTCTGCTGTCTCTCCACTGCTGGAAGGATTTGCTGTCACTCTACTAGCCCCGACTGAATTAGGACAGCGTGACCTGGCCCTCCCTTGCCCTTCGGGACACCTGCTGGAAATGACCCAGACACCCCTTAGCCACAATGGACCGTGTTGGGTGCAGCCCCTCTCTTTGCTTCGTGGACACTGCATCAAAGGGAGACACCTTGATTTATTTTTGCCTTCCAGGTAATATTTGAATACTTCGGAAGAGCAGCAAAATCCTTTCTGCCTCTTCATTGCTGACCTTACTGGATGGCTCCCACCCAAGGACTTGCATAAATGCCCCTGTCCCAGCCTGGGTAAGCTGATAACACTGATTTCATTGGTGCATATGGAGCGACAGATTGCCTCTCCTGGAGTGCATTTCCATCTGTGGCAAAATTACAAATTAATTTGCTGAATTTTTTTGAGCTCTTTGATCAAGGTTACTTAATCTGTGCTATAACTCCTCACAAAACCTCAGCACAGTAATTCTGGCTTGTTACTTACACCGATGTTATCTATGGAGTATCATGCAGGATTCGTTACAGCTATATACAAGCACCCTTAGCAACACCTTTTTGTCCTTGGAGAAATTTGGCTTTCTTTTCCCTGTGAAAAAATACTGGATGCTGCTTCTTCGTTATGGTTTTAATCATAACCTGTATAAAAAGCTTCACAGTTGTAAATAACATAATAGATCCTTTCAAATCTTGTTTGACCCATAGTGACAATATGCACTGGATTTCTGAAATAAAATCATGTTTAGAATAAGCATATGAGCAAGGGCCTTAAAAACTACAGCAGAGGCAGTGCCATGAGATGGGGTGCTCAAGGACTGAAGCTGAGTTAAGGGCCTTTATAGTCCAGTCTGTCACAAAAGCTCTATACCTGTATCACTGCTCTTGACCTGTGATGTGGCTCAGATACTTTACTCAAGCTGCCAGGTCAAGCAACAGCCCTCTGAAATGAAACATCCCACTGGACCAGGAGACTAGAGAATGGATTAGTAACTTTTTAATAAATATGTATAAATGCCCAGTTTCCCTTAAGTTACATATAGATCCACTGAAGATGTGAATAGTAAATGTTGATTAACCAGGTATTACCTGCCCAGCTGAGGAGGTCCACTGAGGCCGTTCAAGAGCCAGTGTCCAAAGGCAGTTGGTGAGTTATGCTGTTCAGGCTTTTTATCAGGGTTGATGTGAGAAGCCAGAAGCTGAGATATTCCTGAAAACACACTTCTAGTTCTGGATGTGGATATCCCAGGGCATGGGTGCTCCCTGAATGTGACAGGCTCTGTCCATACATGGTGCAAATGCACCATCCACCTCAGCTTGGCTATACCAGCAGCAAGAAGAGTTTTAGCTTTGCAATGTGGCAACTGCAATGAGGCAGATCTGACCTCTGGAAAAGGGGATGAGAAGCAGTGACAAGTAGTTTTGCATTAGGACCTACATGCCCTGTAACCCCTGGTGCCTACAGGCACCAGCTGTGTGCAGGGTGGTTAACAGGACAGCCTGGCAGTGGTGGGACATGACCACATCACCCCCTCTCCATCACAGGACATTTCTTGTGGGTCCCTATGATAGGACATGTCCAGCTCCTGGGCGAGGGGATGAAGCTCAGTAGTGCAGGGCCAAGAAGCAGTTTGTCTGTCTGCCTCATCCACAGGGATCTGCTGCCTGGTCACTGCTTCCATGGACACCCATGCTGGGAACACGCAGCCTTTGCTTTCTGCACAGAGCATTTGCCTTCCACTTGGGGTATTGATCGAACAGCCCAATGTATTTTCTGCCTGAGCACAGAACTGCCTAAAAAGCCACTTTCAAACGTTGAAACGCAGTTTAAAGATGCTTATGAAGTATAGCTGCACCTGCCTGTGCTGTACTGGTAAGGGCACACAGAGGTTAGTTTTTCTGATAGTACAGGTGTGCTGCCAAGACACACAGCCTCAGCCAGGCTTGACTGGCACACTGGTGCAAAGCCAGTGACCCTTGGGAAAGCCATTATGGTCACCTGGGCTGTTCTCAGTAATACACAGGTTGTCCCTTTTAGTTACCAGGTTTCTAGGAGGCTCTCCAGAGCTGCAGCTGCCCTCTTGTCCCCTTGTGCCTGGCAAACCTGCCTCCAGGAAGAAGCAGGAGTCCTCCAAACTGTTCCTACACAGACTTCCCTGTCTTAAATATTTTTTGTGTCTCTAGAGTTAACCAAGAGTTAGCTGGTGATTAGTGTGCACCCACAATCTGGGGGGAAAATTACACCATTCTCTCTGCATCCACTTGTGTGAGTACTTTGGTAAATACTGCACTTTTTCCACAGTGATTCCCTCCTGGTCTGGGAAAACCTTTTCTGTGCCTTCTACTGGAGCAAGTGTTAATAACCGCAAGTAGCCCCGGTGGCATGGCTGGGAATGTCCACCATGTACAGAGATTTCAGTGAGGGTGGTGGCGCTGGCCTTGGTAGGATCCTGATGGGTTTTGGCAGAAGCTATGCTGCTTTCTCGTCTCCTGTCACCGTTGATGTTCTTCTCAGGTTTTCCTTGACTTTAATGAATTCTGGTGCATGGTCTTCCTGCTTCTCCTGCTCTTTCTCCAGCTGTAAGAAAGATTTCATTGTGCACATGAAAGGACAAAAGGGCATCAGCTATGTTAAAACAGGAGGCTTCATTATTGCTGGGTCCAGTTATTATTGACCAAAGCTGAATGAGTGTGTAGTGCACATGTGGTGGCTCTCTTTTGACAAGCCATCACATCAGACCTATGTTCACCCTTAGTCTCTCCTTCTGTCCTGTTCAAACATTAATTTTTTGTTTCCTCCAGGGAGGAACATCTCCATCAAAAAAGCGGGGTAGGGCTTCACTTCAGACCTGGTATGGGAGAGGGAGGAAAAGGTTTGAATCCTTCCCAGCAAAGGAGGCCTGTGAGCCTGGGAAAGCTCTCACCATTAGGTATTGTCTAAAGTGAGGAATGTAACTGTACTGCCTTACTTCTATATGTGAAGTCTTTATGGATCTTCCATAAACCACCTTGTTTCATATTCCTTGTTCTCTGAGAGTTCCAGGCTTTGATTTTCAAGTGATCTCAGCTTGATGGACATTGTTGTTGTGTTGTTAATTAAAAGAAACTGGTTTCATCCATTTGCAGTGCAAATACGGGCAAGTAGGAGAGGCAATGACTTTATTCTCAGTGGTAATTAGCCTGCTCACTGCTTGCACTGGTTTGGGTAAGAGGGCAGGCACAGACCACCTAGGGCATGGCTGTGCTGCTGTCAAGTGCACAGTGAATATCGCTTTCCCCAGGCAGAATTTTGGCCAGGGTACAGGAAATGTTCCCCAAAGCAGTTTGGGTGAGATTGCAGCAATGTTTCTTCCAGCACTTCTGCAGCCTCTCACCCCACACTGCAGGATCCTGAGCCCTCCTGTGGTAGGTGCTGCAACAGCCCCCATGCAGTTTAGGGTTCTTTGAACTGGAAAAAAACGCCCCACAGACACTGTGTGAGACCCAGAGGAGACCCAGGGCAGTGGTGTGTAGTGGGAGTCCTGGGCGAAGTGGTACAAACATGGTGGATCCCACTGTGAGGATGAGAGTGCTGCAGCTGTGTGGGGCAGCAGGGGAGCATGTATTTTGGCTCCTGTTTTATGGAGAGGTAGCAGTGCTATACCTTGGGTTGAGCCTCAGCCTGCCCATCTCCCCTCTGCCATATGTCGGGGTGGTTAGGATAACCCAAGGGTGGCTGAAAGCTCAGTTCTACCTGATCCAGCCTCTGGTGCCTCTTTAATAGCTCTTTTTCAAAAGGAGACTGCAATTTCTTTGCCTCTTCCTCTTCCTTCTTCTGTTTGATGAGCAGGTCTCGCCGTCGGTGCTCAAGCACTCGCTGCAGCTCTGGCTTGCTCTCCACGCCCAAACCTCTGTGGATAAAAAGCAGATAAATGAGGGCCAGAGCATCTATACCTGAGGTATAACCACTGCCAGCCTGGCAACCCCAAAAATTGTCTTGGTCCTAAATGAAAACACGGGAGAGCTGATCCACGAACCAGCCCTGACCCACAAATCCATCCACAAGGTTTGAGGGTATTTGATGGTGCCTCGGGCTGCCTGCTAGGGGTGGCCTGCTGTTCGTGTATGGCACGTGTGGTGCTGGAAGTTCTGCTGATCCCATTGCACTGGGGTACCACAGCTTTCTGTGTCGGCTGTGAAAACGGGACCTTCCGTAGGCTCCTGCTGTTACTGGTTTTAACGGTGTCAGGTGTAGATTCAGCGGCGTCGATAACATGTGCAATAATGACGATTTTTTTCCCACCAGCAGGGGTAGTCATTGGGCTGCAGTAATTGTCCCGGCAGCTCCTTCCTTCCCCGCGCATCCCATCTGAAGCTTTGAAGCTTTGCTTCATCTGAAGCTTTGCTTCGGAGCTGAGGGCAGACGACTCCCCTGCTGATATGGATAGTTTGGATCAAGAGGCCGAAATGAACTGTCCTTTTCTCCTGGAAGCTGGAGGGCTTGCTGATGGCGCAGGTGCCTGACTCCCCTTTGGCCACCTGATGCATCTCAACCCCTGTTCTGGGAGGGGTGGAGTCACAGGAAAGGAGACACAGCAGGGCCATGAAGGCAAGGCATAAATGTGTGGTAAAAAGTTGGAAGGCATTCCCTGAACAAATTTCAGAAACTTCACACTGTGGATATTGCCATACCTGAAGTAGTTATGAGAGTAGTTTTGGGTGGTGTTTGGTGTTCCTGTGGGCACAGGTCTGTGTTGAGAGAGGAGGGGACCTCCCCATGCCTAAGGGCCTGCCCAGGGTGCAGGGGGTTGCGGAGTGCTGTTAATGTAAAGTTCCTCCTCAGCACCAGGAAATATCTGTTGATCAAAGGCTGGTTGGTTTTGGCCAAGGTTATTTGAAAGTAGAGGCATCAAACCCTATGGGCTATGGATTTCTTGGCAGGGTGGCAGATGCTGAGGTGGTAACTCACATCACGAGAAGCTGAACTGGCAGGGAGGAGAGAGGAACCATCCTCTCCAGATACAGCAAACCTCTGCACTGTCACAGCTTGCCTGGGGCCCAGTGCTTGCACCCTTCCAGTACCACTTTTAATGATAATTCGCATTGTAATTTCTTTTTTTATGACAGGACAAAGTTCACAGCAACATTAGTGAAGGCAGCCATAGCCTTGGCCCCAGAGCTTTCATGGTGGTTTTTGAAGGCAGGAATAACTTGGATGCTGCAAAATTACTTTTCCCAAGGCTTGAGAGAAGGAAAACCTGCCTTGGCTTCCTGGAGACACAACTTGCAATGTTGCCTGCAGATTTGTTGCTATTCTTTGATTTAATGAGCCTGTGTTGTTAGTGCCCAGAGGTGTTGACTAAGATAAGGATTTTGTTACACGAGCTGCTGATTTGAGTTACTTCTCCCTGCTGCTGTAGGGGGAAAAACCAACCAAAGCAGAAACAGGAGCAAGTCATAATTCCTTCTCTCTCCCCTTCTCCCATCTCTCCCTCTATGGTAACATTTAGCAGGAAGCAAAACTGGTGGATTTGAGAGTGATGAGAAACCAGCAACAATGGATTACTTTCTGCAGTAGGGTTTGTTTCACATATTTGCTGAAAAATACTTGGGAGGTCAGAGCCAGAGCAGGGAGAAACTGATGCTTGAGAGGGGCCACATGGTAGGTGGTGCAGGATGGCTGTGGTGGAGCTGCTTCCTGCCAGTACCTGGTGGCACACGTGGATGGGACACGGGGGCAGGCCCAGAACTGGAACACAAAGCGATGATGTGCTTTGTGTTTGCCAGTATGAAGTGCATCTCTGATGCCACAGGGTCTGCACCTCCTTCACTGCCACTCTTCTCTGCTGCTTACATTAAAGGGATTTCTTGTTCCTTTGTTTCATCATGGTTAGACCGGAATAATGTTCTGCGAGATCAAAGCCAGTGCTGGTGGGTGACCCTTTAAACTGAGCAGTATCACTAGGGAGGAGATGGTCACTCTCAAGCCAGGGACTTTTAAAAATATCTGGCTGGTATAGTGACATCTGCCTTGATGCCAAAGAAAGGTCCCTGTAATTCTTCTGATTCTGGGAAAAATCGAATCAAACTCAAGCCCAGCTAGTGCCAGTATTGATTAATGCACCCTGCTGGCAGGCTTGATTGTTCACTGAATTAATATACGTGTCTGGTTCTTGTGATGACTGCAGTCCTTTAGAACAGAGGCTGTGCTCCTTTTAATTAGGCAGCCAAAGAGCTATTGTGTCAGGGTATTTCAGGGTGTTCAGAAAATGTCAATATAAAGCCAGCAGATTTCTTGCTGTGCATAAAAGCCTCTGAGCAGAATATGATTTTATTGCACTGATGTTCAGACAGCTGCCGCAAAAGAATTATACAGTTGTAGTTTCTTGATCATTGGTATGATTTTCCTGATGTTGTTAAAAAAAGAGTTAAATTGGGGTGATAGGGTAGGCAGGAATATGAATTTGCCTGTCTTTACCCATTTGATATTTAGGGAGTTGGTGAGTGGCCTTCTTGTACAGATGATCTCACCCCAGTGCTACCTCAGCTTTCAATGGCTGCATCCAGCCTGCACCTCTTCTTGCCTCTGGGTTGACCTCCAAGTGCCCAGGAATGCTGTACATTGCTGGGGACTTGGCACATCAGTGATGAAGATAAAAAAACCAGAAAACCTCCAAGGGACACCAAAAAGGGGCTGTAGGGATGCCTTGCATCTCCCAGTGCTTGTGACTCTAAAAAGTGCCAGCCAATGCTTCAGGATGGCAGAGCAGGGGCTTTTTGTTCTGCTTTTCTTTTAAAAGAAATGGTCACATCAGAGAAAAGAGGAAAGGATACAGCAAAAGAGGACAGGATACTGTGTTTGTTTGCAAGTGAGGGGATTTATCGTGCCCTTCCAGCTTGCAGTCTGTCACTGGCACCTGTGTGTCAGCTCCTGAGCTCTGACAGCTCAGCACCTCTTGGACTGCTCCAGTGGCAGACTGTGACCTCCTCTTACCTTTTGTGGTTCATCAGCAGCTCCCTATGCAGCTCTTGATGGCTCTTCGAGGCTTTTACAGGATTTAGGAGCTTTTTAGGTTTGATGAGGTCTGGGTTTCCATCTATGTAGTCTGGGTGAGTCAGGATATTCCCACCATCTGGTTGCTCCCTCTGTATTTCTGTGTACATCGATGCTGGAAGAAAAAATGAGGTGTTTGCATGAGAAGTCTCACTCTGCTTGGTGTGAGAACCCTGGGCAAGACAGAGGAGAAGATCTGGTGCTTTTCCTGGCTGCTCGACACCCATGTCAGTGTCTGAGTGCACATGCCTTCAAGTGCTGCTGTGGGTTTCTTAGAGGTTTTTAAAAATACTCCCTTTGCGTTGATGAGACACATATTAATTAGATCACTTAAATTACTTGCCAGCCACTCGCTTCAGTGGCTGCAGAATTTAGTGCCAAGGATTAATTAATGTAAGACAGGTCTAACTAAAACTGGAAGCAGCCATGGATGGGGACTGTGTTGAGCTGCTGCTTTGGGCATTCTGGATGAGGCTGTTGGTCACATAACACAAGAAGATGCTGTGGGATTTAAGGGGCTTCTGAAACATTGGCCTGAGGAAGTCCTGCTGTATCTGAAATCTCTTGTCAAGGAAAGATTTTGCTGATATCCTGCTGACCTATTCATCAGGATTGAGTCCAGTGCCAAGAAAAGCATCTTTCGCCCATGCAGTCTGTGATCATGCTGCAATAATTTGTATGTTCTGGATGTAAGAACAAGACCCCACTGTTTTGGAAGGGATGGCAGCTTGGATTTCAGGCAAACCACAGGGCATGTTCACTGTTGATGTTTTCCAAGTCCTTTACATTTTCTCTTTACAAAAAACTCCTGTACAAAGCGAGTGCAAAGCACAAGGTGTAAGATAAACTGCATGTGGTGGGCTGCATCTTTAAATGAGGAGCACAGTAGGTCTACCTCCAATTATTCACTGTATGGTCTAATCAGGGGCTCAGAAAGAGCAATTTATTCCTGACTATTCACTTGAACAATTTGGAAGTTTACCAGTAAGAACAAAAAAAATCCCAGGAAAAGGGTGTAGGCAGCTTCATGTCTTTAAATGTCTCATTATTACAGTATTTTTTGAGGCCTAGTGTGAAGTTATATGGGTTGATGGAGCTGGAAGAAAAACAGTTGTTCAGTAATGTTGCCTCTTTCTCTTATTTCAATCTCATGTATAAAAGGAGTAAAACCTTTATAAAAGAGAAATCAATAAAAAAGCCAAGAGAAAGCAGGCTAGGTCATTCTTTCATAGTCAGTAAGCACTTAAAAATGTGAAGTGGATTGCAATCAAACAGAAATGTGTAAGGAATAATACTGCTGAAGAAAAGATTCAATATCAAACAACTTCTTATTGAATGTTAATGTGGCCAGTGCCCTACTGGTTTGGGAACAAAGGAAAACAAATCAGAGCCCATTACAGGAGTGTAATTGGGGTGAATAGTTCGGTACATATTTAAAGGGCACTTGGAAGTTGGAACCAGTGATGTTTTGTATCACATTATTTTCCTCTAGGATCACACATCACTGCTGGCAGAAGGGAAGGTGGTGTGGCTTGATGTTTGGTGTCAAGTGCCAGGCTGACTCAAACCCTTGTGGGGCTGGACTCCCCAGGCTGAAAACTGGGAGCTCAGCCTTGCCTTCCAGAGAGATGCAGGGACTGAAGAACAGCCAAAGGTTAAGGCAGTGCAATTTCATGGCTAATTTTTGTTAGATGAAAGCCAGGTTTTGAACAATGAGAAAACATATCAGATTTTCACTGGGGTAAAATTGCTTCTTTTTTTTCTTGTACTTTTTTTATTTTTTCACAGAAGAGGCAGAGAAAAGACAAGGAAGGAAGGAAGGAAGGTACAAAGGCAAAGGTTTGTTTTGGCATGAATGAAATGGCTGAACTTCTATTTCAAATGGCAAAGCTATACCTTCATTTTTCAAACAAAAAAGGCTCTCCATGGAGTAACTTCAATAAAATGCCAGGTTATTTTAATGGAAACACTGTTTTTGGAAGCTGTGTTAATAGACTAGACTCAGTGTCACCGTGTCATCCCACTGCCCTTTCCTGCTGTTCCTGTTTAGTCCAGAGCTGCCTTCAGTGACACAGATGCCCACACTTGGTTATGTGTTGGTACCAAATCCTAATGCATGTCAGGAGAAGGGCTGGGACATGTCCATCTTGGATTTGTCTATCTTAAATCCACCTGATGTGCTCTGCTGGGGGATAATGCAGTGAGTAGCAAGTGTGGAAGGATTATGCAGCCAACCAAGCCTGAAGGACCAACCTGAGTGTGTAAATGGCTGAAACTCAAGTGGCTTTGGTATTTTTCTCTGGACCAATTAGCTCTTAGGTCCTGCTGCTAAGCTGTGCTGGCTTTTGGGGCACTGGTGCAGCACTTTTATTAAATACTGTTCTCCCCTGCCTCCACGATGTATGGTTTTTCCTTTTGCAACTCAGGAGTGGGAGTCCCTTCTTCCCTACTCCAAGACCCAGATCCTGGGAGATTTGCTTGGGCAGGCTTTCCCCACATCCACATAGGTCTAACACCCAGCAATGTACACCCCATGGAGTGGTGTCATCCAGGCCGTCAGTCGAGGCTTGTGGTGTTTCCCCAGACACCCAGGATGATCAGGGAAGGGCCCCCCTTCTCTCTTATGTGCCATGTTGAGGGAGCACCGTGGTGAGCCTGGAGGTTTTGGATGGGCTAATGTGGCTATTTCCAGACTGCAGCATTTTAACTTTGCATGACCGAGGCTTGCAAAGAAGCAGCAATTTATCAACCTATTTACTGAAGGCAGATGGGGAACTTTTCCCTTAAACTAGTACAAATTAAGAAAAAAACTGAGAAGGAAGGAGTGGGAGGAACTGAAATGGACGGGAAGCTTTTCTGGCCCAGTTCTGTTAAACCAGCATGTGAAAGTCCTCACGAGGAGTGCAATTTGCCTCAGTAAACTGCAGGTACCTCTGTGCTTGGTTTTCATTGCACTAGGTGTGCCTAGGGGTGTGCAGACACCCACCTCGAGGCTTCCCCGGGTGTCTGTACTGCTGGCCCGGGGACAAAGTCAAAGCCCTGACTGGGACTGGAAGGAGTCTTGAACCTCTCTACAAGAAAAGCACTTTAAACCTTCAGAAGCCCTCAGCCTGGAACAGTTCAAGGAATGTCTTCATTTGCACTGAACAGAAAAAGAAAAATGAGAGTATAAAAATACCGGTGTGTCTGGAACACAGCTTGGGGTTATGCTGGGGGTAAGGACGGGGCATCCTTTCTCTGGCAGGTTGGCAAATAGGACCTGGTGCAAAATGTTTGTCGGGGATTAGATCTATCATCTCTGGTGTAATGCATGTCTGTGTAAGGGAGACACAGTGCTATCACGCTGCTTTTTGTCATTATTTATGGTGCTGGAGGTGTATATCAAGCCAGGTCTCTGCAGTGGATTTACAGCAGGATGTCTGTTTTTGCATTATTCAGCCATAGATCAATGAACAAGGCTCTGCTCTGGCACCTCCCTGGCCACCATCATAAATCAGCAAAAGGTGTTGGACATTTTTATTTTGTTCTTGGCAAGACATAAACAAAAAAATACATGTGGATGTTAATACCCTCTGCTGTATTGAGGAAGACAGTGTGACCTTTTAAATAGGTTTGCTCTGGAGTGTTGCTTATAAAAAGTAACTCTGCTTCAACACACTCAGGCTTTTGCTTGCTTTTAGGTATTTTCCCTTTCCTCATTTCTAGAAGCTTGAGGCTTTCTAGAGAAGGTATGTTTCCAGCTGCTTTTCTGTTAGTAAAAAGCAAGACTGCCAGGATGAGGATGCCAGGGACACGGCAGGTATTTGGACATCACACATGGATTTATCTCCTCTCTCAACTGTACTGTGAAATGAGCCTCCAGTCTCTTCTAGTTTTCTAGGAGACCACACAGTGAATTTTCAGCATCTTTGAGGTGGCCCAGAGACCAGCCACCCTCCTGCCCCAGGGTGTGGGACTGACTGGAGGACAAAAAAGACATTTTAATATCTTGGCCTACAGCAAAGCCCAAATTCCTGCTCAGACCACCTGGAAATACTTATAAATCCTCCAGTTCCTGGGAGCATTGCAATAAAATTATCACTCTGCAATCCTGGGACAAATTGTTTCCACTTCTGATTATGCTCAGCTGCAATCTTTTTGGGAAACAGGATATCAGGCAGCTTTGGTGCAGCACTAAATGCTTTTGAAAGCATGAATGTTGCAAATATATATTAAATATGCTCTACTAGGAGTGTAAAACAGGCTGTGCTGCTTGGGGTGCCGAGTGGGTTTTGTGCAGTCCCCCAGAACAAGGAGGAACCTTTTAGCCTGCTCCTGGAGAGGAGGAGGAAGAGGAGGGAGAGGAGGTGAAGGACTGGTTCATGCCCAAGGACATGAGGGTTTGGGCACGGCTGGAGCTGGGCTGTGCTTCTTTTGGCTGCTGGTGCTTTTTGGTTTTCGCTCACAAGGAGGAGATGCCCTTTACAGAGTATTTATTTAGGATTAACTTGTCTCCTGGTGGTAGATTGCCCTGTGAGCCCCTCTGCGTCAGGACTGTGCACTGCTGCAGGCAGCCTGTGCTACCGTCCTGTCGGGATGGAAATAATCCCCAGGAATGTTAAAGGGATTAACAGTCCTGGAAAGGGCATGTAACCTGAGGGATGCAGCTCTGCTTACTGCTGCCTACATGGCTACAGCTGTTCTTTACAAGGGGAAAAACTAAACAGGTTGGAAATGAAGTTAATCCGTAGCTGTTGGGTTTAAAAAGCTGTAGAGTGGAAGTCTGGGGTCCTGCCCAGCACCTGTCAACTCGCACCTGCACAGGAGAATGGAGGGTGCAGCAGGACAGCAGCTGCTTTTTGCAGGTTTTATGTGAAATGCCCGACTTGTGTTTTGCCAAGGTCTCCTTGACATCCTGCCTGCTCTGACATCTCGTTTTAACCCTGCATGTCCCTCAGCCCTTTTCCATGCCACCTGCATCCTTAAACTGCAAAGCTGTCAATGCTGCCTTCTGCAGCACAGGTCAGTGTTCAACTTTAGCTGAAATCTAGAAAGCAAATGTAGTTCACGGTGCTTTACTTCTGCTGTCTGTGTCATTTGAGAACTGATTTTCTAACTAGAGCATCTCAGAAGAGTTTTGTCAATAGGGCCAGATGATGACCAAACTGCTTTTTTAAAAAATATTGTATTGGCATCCATTTCTGGGCAGATATTTTGTGAAATGCCACTCATGTAAAAACAGTCAGAAGGCATTATTTTGGGAATGGGATCTATACTCAGAGGACACTGCTGTCTGTAATCCTGTGAGACCCTGTTACTTGGTAGAAGGGATAAGACTGGGCAAAAACCTCAGGATATCCAGGGTCAGAGGCCTGGATCTGGGTTTGTAATACCCAAAATGACCCAAAAGACCACTTCCTGAGCAGAAATGATCAGTTAAAACTCTGGTTACAGAGAAGAACCTCTGGTTTTCTGGATGCCTGGGATTTATTCATGAATGCGTCTTTTTTAAAGAACCAGGAGATCAATGAAGGGCTGCTGACAGCAGCTGGTCATACACGTCCTGCAAGTCAGGCAGCTGCAAAACCAAAACAATAGTGTAGGCCAGCAGAGCGAGTTTAAAGCTATTTATACAAGTAAGCTTAGCCTTGGAGGCAATGCGAGTTTCTGACACTTTTAACTGCAATTATGGGGGGAAACCATCCCTCTTCTGGGCTACAGACCCCAATAACATCCGGTCCCTGGGGAGCCCTCCTTTCTTCAGGGTGAGAGGACTGTCCCTCACACCCCTCTTGGGAAGGCTGAGAGGAGCAGGGCCTGTCCTCGCTTCTTGAAAGAGTTTGCACATGCAGGTGGAGGTGTGTGGGATCTTTAAACTGGCCTCTTACTTTTAAGTACTTGCATGCTTCTCCCTGTTAACTAGAAATTAATTTTTTTTTCATTTTAGAGCATGAACTCGTTGTCAATGCATTTCCAGTGTCTGAAGTGGAGCTGGCGTTTGGCTTTACAGCTTTTCTTGTGAGAGAGTAATGGCAGAAAAGGTCACGCTGTGTATTAAATCCTACAAAGAATGAAGCTGGAAGTTTGTCTTTGGTTTTGGATTCTTCAATTGACAGCACTTGCCAATTTGCATGATTTTTCTAGTGTTAATTAACTGTATTTTAGAAATACAGAATAGCTGGGGTCGGCAAAATGGGAAAGAATTGCATATCAATCTCTGAAAGCCCCAAAGCTCTGTCTGATGACAGCAGCTTTCAGGTGTGCACCCACACTGCAGAGGATCAGCTGCCAGGAGGACAAGAGGTTTGACCTCAAAGTCAGGCACTTGCTTTAGGAAGCCCCTTTCTGCATGGTTGGTGGGTTCAGGGCAGAGGGAGGCACCCAGGTGTCAACTTCAGTGAGTCAGATGTGGGTGCTGCTGGATGGGGAGGCTCGCAGTGCCTGGATGCCCTTTGGTGGGCGAGTCCCCACAGCTGAGCCCACAAAATGTGCCTTATCACCCCAGAAATCCGTGTGTTGCTGTTACAACAACCTGGAACAAAACACCTGTAATTCACATTAGCCTAATGACTGCTGTGGCTTACTGCCCTGGTGATGGATGATGATGATGTTAATAATGATAATGATGATGATAATAATAATAATAATAATAATAATAATGTGAGCCCAAAGATTGGCAGATGCTAAACATTACCCTCCCTGGGTGAGATGGCACCAGCTCCCATCCTCACTGTGATTTTCCTCTCCTCTGGTTCTAGCTGTGACAGCAGCTCGGGAGCACTTCATACCGATGGACCTGGCATGCTCCCCCATGCTTGTCACCAGGCGACCGTACCTCTGATAAATGATATGTGTGCTCTGGGAAGGAGTCAAAGAGCCTTTGTCTGCTTTTAATCTATAGTTTTAAATAATTAAGCAAGGCTAATTCTGGTATTTATAATGCAATAGGGTGAGTGTAACTTGATGTGGCTGCTGTGGAAAGCAGTTCCCGGCTATCAAGTGGCTGCCTCAGGGCAGCAGGCGCTCACACCCCAGGGTCCCCTCCCCTTCACTCAGCCCTGACGGTCGGAAATAAACCGCACGGGGTCACAAGGTCAGAAAGGCAGAGAAAACCCTAATGGAAATGTAAAACCGGGCTGGGGGACACATCCCTGCAGCTCCCAGCACTGCTGCCACGTGTCACCGCTGTTCCTACCTCTGTGTCTCTGCTGAGCACATGCTGGCGATGGGGCTGCTCACCTGTACAGCCAGTGCTCCCCTCCAGTACAGCCAGTGTTCTCTCACTAGTATAGCCAGTCTCCCCAGTTTGTCCAGTGTCCCCAGTCCTGCTTACCCTTCCTGAGTCCTGTGCCAGCACCGCAGCCCCCAGGGCCGGGTCCCCCATTTGCACCAGCACTGCACCCGCCTAAGGGAGCACAGAGCAGGTGCTGGACTCAGCCTGGGCTGCTCATGTGTCACCACCTGCTATCACCCCAAAGGTAAAGGACTCTGGATGTCACCATGGTCACCCGCTGAACTTTGCGTTCATGCACATGGATTTAGAAGAAAAAAATCGCACCAGGTTTGAGGCTTGCTGAGCTGTCTGGGATGTCGAAGTTACCAGTTGGAAATGCTTGTACCGTCAGGCAGCAGCAAGTGCCTCTGCTGGCAGGCAGGACTGGGTGTGCTGGTTAATCATTTCATTTAATTACCTTGGACTGTGATAAGCAAAGATAGCAAGGCTGGGATCTTAGTCCGTTAGCAATCACCAAGACGTCCCATGCCTTTTACAAGCAGCATGTGGAGCACTGGTTTAGTTTTGTTAGACAGTGGCAGATGCCTAGCAGTCCTTCTTGACAGTCATAAACTTAGTTTTAATATCTCACCAAATATTTGCTCTGCGCATTTACCTGCCAATGACAGAGATGCACATCAATCAGTAATGAATGCTTAATGTTAGTTCAAAGGTATTTTGCTAAATACAGAAAGTATCCGCCCATGTTGATTTGTAGGGACTGCATTAGCCCCCTATCCAGCCCAGTGCCTCTCCAAGAAGAAGGTTTGAATTGCCGGATGGGTATTCTAAGGGAATTTCTTGTGGGATATGGAAAGGCAGAAGCAGAAGGGCAGCTTCTCAACCAGTTACTGAAGCATTAAAGTACCATGATATCTCAAAAAAATTAAAACCGGGTCCCAAGTCACCTGTATATGCAGTGCAGCGCAATGCCACGGGATCAGCAGCGCGTCCCCGCAGAAGGGAGCACCAGAGAAGCGCGGATCCCCTGGGGCAGTCTGGGGGCCCTGGGCTTACCTGATTTCCGCAGCGAGGCCCTGGGAAGCCCGGGGGGCAGGTGCTGCCCTGTGCCCCACGACATGGGGCTCTGGGGGCTGCGGCTGCCGCTGCTGCCCGGCTGCACTCGCGCTGAGGTGACTTTTGGCCGGTCCCCCGGAGCTCCTGCCAGGTCCGTGCAGTGGCAGCAGGGACGGAAGGTCACGTGGAGGTGGCTGCTGCACCGGGGCTCCCTCCTTGCTGCTCCTGCCACCCCACAAGGGCCTCACTGAGGGCTGGAGCTCAGCTGGCAGCAGCCGGTGGCCTTGCTCGCTCTTCAGTGCTGGTCCCAAACGTCCTTCTGCTGCACCGAAAACTTCCCTTTGCTCTCTCTTGCCAGATGATGTTTTCCCAGGATAGATGAACAAGCTAATCGCTTTTTCTCCCCAGAGCAAACAGCTCTGTGCGTGCCCAGGCACCCGAGCTGCCTGCTCGGCACAGCCACTGCTGCTGCTGGAGAGGTTGTGTCCCTGCTCCACGGAGGACGATTTCTCCTCAACGTGCCTTAACCACGCTCCTGGAGAAATCAGATCGCCCCAGAGGAAGCCGCACGCCCACTCTCTTTAGCAACCACTGCAACAGCCAAGCCGGCACCAGGGCAACCGCTCGAGCTATCGTGATTATTCCCTGGCATGTTGCAACACCCTGTCATCCACCAACTGCTGCACGGCCCAGGGGGAGCAGCTGCTGCACCCCAGGGGTAAAGGCTGCGAGAGGGAGAAGCAGCCCCTACACGGGGCCGTGGGTGTCCTGGTGGCATCAGAGCTTGTGTGATGCCACAGCATCGCTGCCCCAGGTCTTCTACTGCTGAGCTGCAGCCCCTGCCTGTGCTGGGCTTCTTGTCCCCATCATCACTCTGGCTGGAAGGTACCATGTTGGCTGTCCCTGAATTGTCACAGCCTGGGAAACCAAAGGCTGCAAAGGTGGGGGAGAAGAAGGGGTTAAACCACTCCAGCAACTCCTTTAGGCTCTTCAGTGGGTTCTATGGTCCAGTTCTGCCCAGGCTGCCCAGTACCAGCCTGCAGATGCTCAGTGTCCCAGTCCCAGGAGGGTCAGGGATGAAGCAAAACTGTTTCCACCCAGAGGAAGGGGCTAGGGAAAGCTGGGGGGCACCACTGGTGTGCCCAGTGACCATCACACTGCGGCACCCAAGGGTGCACGGTCCAGACCATGTCCTGGCCTTACCCTCCTGGCCCTGTGAAGGACTGGAGAAAGAAGCCAGGTTCTCATGGGCACAGGGGCACTCTTTCACTTATTTTCACCTTTCCACAGTTTGCACGTCTCTACATCCCAAGATTTTCCCCCATCCCAGCCATGTTTCCCAGCCAAGGGCTCAGCAGCACCAGGTGTGAGAAGCCCCAGTCCCTCCCAGTTCGCCTCCAAACCTCTTTGAGGGTCAGCATGGGCTGCTGGCACTCACCTGAGCTGCCACTCCCTGGCTTCTTGCTTCTACTCAGACCCTTGGACTGAAGGGAATATTCTTTCTGGAAGAAAAGAGAAGAGACAAATGGGAAAAGACTGTACAGGTATTGCTGTATTACAGGAGTTGAAACACAGGAGAAGTTGCTGGCCCTTTGCTACGAGAAACTAAAAAAATTATTATTTTTTTAACCTCTTCACCGGGAGCTGTTCAGTTTAATTGACATGGGGCCTCAGATGGAGGAGAGGAGAGGAGAGGAGAGGAGAGGAGAGGAGAGGAGAGGAGAGGAGAGGAGAGGAGAGGAGAGGAGAGGAGAGGAGAGGAGAGGAGAGGAGAGGAGAGGAGAGGAGAGGAGAGGAGAGGAGAGGCAGCCTGGTTCTCATTCCAATGTGTGTGGTGTGTATCCATGTACTTGTGAGCGTGGTCAGCCCAACCTGTCCAGCCATGGATTACTCACAGGCAGAGTTTGGAAGACCCCACACAGCTTTTGCACCTAAACCAAGGCTGTGGCAAAGGAGAGGCCTTCAAGTGGGGAGGCTGTGCAGTTTTTCTGCTAAAGCTGTGACCTCACAGCCCATCTGGGCTTTTTGTGGCCCAGCAGACTCCCCTCACATCATGCATTGTCCCATGGCCTGGCTGCTCATTGCACACTCTAAAAATACCATTTGGCTCACTTTGATTGGAAAAGGAAATGGATGCACATCTGTACTACTCCTCTTGGGTCATCTCTGAACAAGTTTCAGGTCTGTGAGTTCACTGGAGAGGTGTCAAAGGGGGAAAAGAGCGTCGATCTAAACCTGATTTGAGCTCCCAAGTAAGTGTGGTTATGGCTGATGGATGTGGGAACAGAAAAGGGCTGTGATCCATCAACACCTGCTTTTGACTGAGTAAAACAAATCAGAAAAAGGCCAGCTAAATTTTCTGGATATATTTCTGATGCACCCTGGTGCTTGACAAGCTGCACATCTGGGCTGCTCTCCTGCAGAGAGAAGGATGAAGTGGGTTTGTGGGGTGCTATCCTGAACCAAGAGACTTTTCACAGCAAAGCTCTTTTTCTGGGAGCTCCTTGCAGAACAGTTCTCTTTGATATCTAAATTAGTAAGCAATCTACCCCCCGTGCTCCTGTGTCTTTGAGATTAACAAAAAGCCTTTGTTTTGCCCCTGTAGTTCCCTGAAGGTTACTTTGTGAAGGTGGTTGATTGCTGGGTGAGGTTTATCTGGAGTGGCTCCTGCAGACAAGGAGTTGCGTCATTCACCAGCTGCCCCCCTGTGTCTTAGGAAGTGGCTTCATGTCCTAGGAGAAGGTGACATGGGGAGCTCATTCCAGCATCACCCATTGCATCTCATGTACGTGGTATGGCCCCGTGTTGCTGTGAGTGCTGCAGGAGTTTGCAGGAGGGGTCTTCTTTGGGGGTATCACCCCAGAGGAGTGAGCCCAGGCTGTCCCTGAGTCAGGAGCTGGCAGAAGACCCAGGCAGTTCTTTCATGGCTCTGGGGTAGCCCTGGAACAGCTCTGGTACTTGAGGGCTCATCCCTTGGGACTTGGGCTCTGCTGTGATGGGGGAAGGACATGGTTTTCTCATTCAGTGTGCACATAAAGAGAAAATAATGCTGTACTGAATGTGCACCTGGAGTGTCACTTATGGGTGGCTGTATGGTTATTAATGAGTACTAGGAACAGGAAAGTTGTTCTGGAGAAGCCCACAGCTGGGTTCTTGTTACCAGGGCTGTTCAATTAGATGGACTTTTAGCTGCTGAGTTACTGTGCTAGCAATGTTGGCTGCTGGCTGTCATCTCTGTGCTGTGGCACCAGGAGCTTTCTTGTGTGGACATGTCTCCTGTGTATTAAAAAGCCGCAGACGCGTCAAGTGAGTTCCCAACACCAAAACTGGCTCTCCCTGGATGTGCAATGCCACCCACCGATGTGAATGCAGTGACAATGGGATAATGCTGTCTGCTCACCGAGGAGCCCGGGTACAGCTGTGAGTGACAGAGCAGACAGCTCTGCCTGGTCTGCCTTCCTGGATCTTTTTTAATCTCCACTCTCAGCACGGGGCTGGGACTGCAGCATCACTGCCAGTCATGTCTGGCTCCTAGTCCACAGGCAAAACTTTGCTCTGCTGAAGTCAGCTAGGGCTGGACTCGAAGGCAGATGGCGTTTCACCTCCTGCTGCAGGGAGGTCCTGGAGGCTGGTTAAACATTTGCTCTGCTGGGTTAATGCTTGATGTGGGCTGAGGTGCTGCTTGTGGTGGTAGGGACTGGCTGTGCAGCGCAGCCTTCCCTCTCACCCCGTGGCACCAGCTCCCAGCACAAACTCCATGCAATCCCAGTACAGCCTCAGAAGTCATGCTGGTTGCACTGTGGTGGTGACCTTGGCAGTGGCAAAGCCAAAGGCAGGGGATGTGTAGGCTGGTCAGACCATGCTGGGTCCCTGGTACCATGTCACCTCTTGGTGCAGGTTGGTAACACAATCCTGCTAATCTCCACTTGAGCCATTAGTGTATTTGCAGAGCAGGATGGCTTCTCCTCGCACCTCCCTGGCTCACAGGGGCAGTTAATGATTGCCCAGGTGATAGAGACTTTCGCTTGCTCCCTATGGGACAAAGCAGGTTATGACACTCTGTCACCAGCCAGATGGGCAGGGGGCAAGGAACTATAGGAGTCAGAGGGCTTAATTTGTCACAGCAAGGGCTTGGATGGGGAGTTTGTGTTGCAGTAAATGGGCAGCAAATGCCTATTTCCCAAACCCTTCTATTTCCATGTGAAAATCACTTCTGTGTGCAGTGTGACTGCATCTTGCCAGGAGTAAGAAGAGAAGTAGGAATAAAATCTAGTATCAGATAGTAACACTGTGCCCCTCTGCAGCTGAGCAGAAACAGTCCTGGAGACATTGCTGATGGGAGCAGGTGCCACTTCCAACCTGCGGGCAAGCTCCTCTTGCCTGGGATCCCCATCCTGCTTTGACCATGTCAGTGAGGACACCCACTGCTTCAGCTGGAATTAGCCTGGTGATTAAGTGGGTTAAATCCCACAAAACAACACAAAGTGTAAACAGTAAGTAGTTCCATGCCTTGTGTGTACTATTCTGTGTTACTCCCAAAGATCCTGGGCATCACTATGTGCCTGTAGGACTGTGCCTGGCCTTGACACGGATGCACAGCAAAGAGCTTCTGCAGGAAATGTCTGGAGGCAGTATCACAGGCATGGGCTGCCTTGAACCACCAGCTCTAGCCACTATCCTTGTCCCTGGCTCCCCACTGGGGAGTGCAATGCTCCTGCTTAAAGCTTAAAGCCAGCCACTTTGTATAAACCATTAATTGGTGTTATCTGTCCCACGTGTGGGTGCTGTAATGTTTACTTGTAGCACAACTGACAGTAATTTTGGACTATGTTTGTGCTCTGATGAAAGCAGGAAAAAGAGCCATCAGCATGGTTGGAGTGTGAGCCATGGGAAGGGTGATGAGAATGGCTTCAGGTAGGTTCAGGCACCAATACAGGTGCCATTAAGGTGCAGCATCAGAGCATCTGTGTTGCACTGTAGCCAAAGTCTGAGCTAATGAATTAGGCAAGAAATTGCTGCAATCAGGGTGATAAAGAGGTATAATAGTGGGCAAAATGCCACTCAGGCTTATGTAACTCTCCCACAGATCTGGTTTGGGAGGGAGACACCATTAGCAAGGGTAGAAGTTGCTCAACCCATTTAGAAGTAGGTGGACTCAGAGAAAGGTACTTTGTCCCTAAGGTGCTGTAGCAGCTGCTGACATCGGTGTTCAATGAATGAACACATCCATTAATTAAAATAGTCTTAGTGCTGAACCCAGAGACTCTGAAAGGAATTCTCATGACCTAGAACAAGGGTCACTGATGGCTGACAGATTGAAGCCAGCATTTGGTTCATTGATGGCTGGCAGATTGAAGCCAGCATTTCTGTGTGTGATGAAGGCACAAAACACATGATTTAGAGGTTAGCGAAAACTGTATTCTACCATTACTTTTGATTAGTCCCAAATACCTTTTGCTTTTCTCAGTGCTCTGTATGAAAACCTCTCTTTATGCCCCTGGATGCAGAGATACCATCTGAGCTGTTGCCCAAATCTCCTGTGTTATTGCTGAATTTTGGTCTATCTGTGCTCATTTGCAGCAGCTGGGACCGATCCAGAGACATCAATGAAATCATCCACTGGAAGGAACTTTGGAGGATTAGTAAGACTTTTTCCCATCTGTGATGTCAATGCTCAAAAATCTGTCAGCTCGATTGTTTTGCTGCAAAGTCCTGCCATGTGAGGTGTTGAGGCTTATTTGATTCAGCAAGCTGGGGCACATGTTTGCTGGAATGACACCGTGTTCTTGGTAACAAGAAACACAGAGAAAACCAGCACAACCCAATGTCTCATACTGCTGCTAATGCCCTGAAGGCATTGGCCAAAGGAAGTGCTGCAGTTTGGATGAATTTCCAAAATTTCTTGAGGGCTTGGAAAGGCAGTGTAACACCCTGCTCCTTCCAGAGCTGGCAGACTGGGCTCTGCCTTCCTGGTGGTGGTGATGATGAAGCTACTCTCAGGATTGTTGCGAGAAACTTCATGTTCCTTTCTCTTGCAGAAGCAGAGCAATGCTGGGTTTGGGAGGGTTACTCCTCGACAGGGAGCTTGACTGTGCGCATTCCTGTGCTCCCTGCTCATTATGGGACATTGTTACATTGGCAGGTTTTGCAGTCAGGACTGGCAGGCACCCAGGAGTCGGTGTCCAGGCACATCCCAGCATTCCTGGGCCAGCAGCAATGAAATCTGCTGCCACTGCACTGCCCTTGTCATGGGAAGGAGTCTCAGAACCACCACAGCATCCAGCGCATGCCTCAGCCCAGCCCCATTGCTCCCTGTCCTGTGCTCCGGCCGCTCGGACCGCTGTGTCCAGCCCTGCATGCACACCTGCCTAGAGGGAGCTGTGTTTTCAAACGAAGCTGAGCTTGTATTGCTCCTGGTCCCTGGCCGCAACCATAGCTGATTTCACTATCATATTGCAAAGGACTCTAAGAAATATCAAGTTATTGGTGTAACATTTCATTACTGGTCTTTTGACCTCTACAAGTCTGCAGCCTTTCTTAGGTGGAAGTGAGCTGAGGGCAGATGCATGTGGTTACTCTCACAAGAGCAGCCAGCAGCCTCGAGGATTTTTTTGACCACAGGAATTTGTAAATGTAGGCTTACAGAAGGGGATCAGGCTCTTGGTCTGGCTGTAGGGTCAGGCTGACACTCCTCAGCTCCTGTGCCAGTCTCTGGGAGCACCAGCCAGGTGGCCACTTTGCTGCCTAGTCGAGTAGAAAATTGTAAATGCTTCAAATAGTGCTTGGTGTTATTTTATTCATAAAGAAAACACAATTTGACACAGATGAGTGGTGTGCTGACCCCTGCCTGTCTTTATCAGCAATGCCATTCCCCCTCCCAAATCCCTGTGGCCCCCGAAGGCAAGCACAGCCCTCCTGTGGTGTGAAAGCTGGCAAATCAAGTCCCATTTCACTGACTGTCAAGAAAAACAGGACAAAAACCCCAAAGCAGGGAGGCAGTGGCATGGGGATGGAAGCTTGCTGGGGCTGCCAGCCCTGTGCCCGGGAGCCCCGTGGAACTTCCCACCACGGCTGAGCAAACGCCGCTCCCTGGCTGCTCCCGGCACATGGCTGGGGAGGTGGAATGTGACACACCAGACTTCAGCAGAAAATTTCCTGCAGATTAATGAGAGCAATCAGTGTCAGGGCTCAGCTCCACGGCAGGCGGTGCACAAGGCTCATTTGTCAGCATTCAAGCTGACTGTGAAGCCCGACATCCCACTGAGAAGGGCATGAAGAGGCTCTTGGCGCAAAGCAGGGCAGTGCACACACCGATGGACCTGCTGTTCCCCCTTGGTCCCTAAGGAAATCCTTGCTTACAGTTCAGTGCTTTTTAGTCTGGTCCCTTGCAAAGTGCAGAGCACACACCACCTCTGGATACCAGGGCAAAGTCAAATTGTAGCCCTGTTCACTGTTGGAAATACCTGTATCGCCCACCTCAGTGTTGTCAGCAGCAGTTAAATTGTTGCTATAATGGATAAACCATTTTTTACCTGTCTCAGGAGCTTATTCTTGCCCTGTACTGGAGGTACACTGCTGATATGAAAGACTACTCCACTATTTCTGGGAATGCTGCTGGTTGCACAGGAGAAACATCAGTCACTGGCACAAAAAGGCTCCAACAGCTTTGGAGTGAATTGTTGTCATGCTGCAGAGAGACCATTAGGACGCTCTAAAGTGCCTTGAAGAATGTTGTTTTGCGAAAAGTGAGGCTTATGCCACATGATTAATATGGACAGTGTTTATTTCTGGCACAGTGTCATGCTGTTCTAGAGCTTCCAGGCTCCAGTGGCATCATCACTCCATTTCACAACTAGGGACCATATGTTAGGGGCCAACGATAGGGCTGCCATCAGAAATTTGATCTTATGACACTGCCTTGTTGGGCTCTTTACCTGCTCAGGGTCACTTGAATTGGTCCTTATCTTGGAAAAGGTGGAGTTTGTGAAAAGCAAGGGCAGAAATGCTCCATCAGCCCCAGACTGGTAGCAGACTGTCAAAGCAGAGCGGGGTGGTCTGATCCCCGCGGGCAGCGTGTGCCAGCTGGGTCCTGTGTGGAGGCGACGCCAAAGGAAGGGGCCGAAAGGGAGGAGGTGTGGCTCTTATCTGGGATGAGATGTGTCCTGCCAGGCTGCAAATACCACCGTGGGCTGCAAATGGGTAAGGCAGCGAAGGAAGACGTGAGGGATGCCTGTTAATGCAGGGTACAGGAGGAGGCAGCAGATGCCACTTAAGCACCCCCCCAAGGAGCAGAGTGAACCAGCGAAGCCTTTAATTACTTTAATCCATTTTTTTTCAGGACTGCTGAGCTATCCCAGAGCCAGCAGGTGCAGCATTTCCCATGTATTGTTGTTCTTGGTCTTCCCACAAGCACATCGTGCACCTCCCTTCAGTCTGAGCCCTCTCTGTGACTCCCTTGCAACCCCAGTGCTGCAGGCAGCATTGGTCAGCGCTGGATAACCTCTGCTCTGGAGGAGGGGCTGGCAGCACACTCCTCTGTGTCCTGCCCAGCACCCTCACCCATGGATCAAATCCTTGTACCACTTGTCATGCATGAAGGCAGAGTTTCAATCTGGGCTAGCTGTGTCCAAGTCAGTTCCCTGTTTCACTGAGCCCATTTGAGCTCTCTCAGGACCAAAATGTCAGCCTGTTTGGAGGCAGAGAGTGGGTTATGTTAGGTGTTGGAGCTGGTTTACTGGTGCTGTCTAGGTGCTTGGGATGGAGAAGTAAAAAAGAAAGCTGTGATCTCATTCTAGGGGCTAGAGCAGTCCCATTGTGCTGAGTTTGGCTTCTGAGGACTGGGCTGCTACAGCATGTTATTCACTTTAAAAGCTACAAAAGCCCAGAGCAGTGTCTCTACTTAGAGTCTCCATGTGTCACCACCTGTGGGACTCTAAAGGGTTGAAGAAGAGGAGGGCAAGAGGCAGGATAAAGTCACCTTAGAGGGTTTCTGTGGAGGTTTTGGGACTAACTCTGGCCCAGCTCTCCTAGTCTGGGCTGTGCTATGTCAGAGAGATGAGAGGACTTAGAAATGCTTGCTGTCTTGTGATGCAGAGCTGTTATTTTCTGGGTGTGTGTTATTTTTTCCCAGAAATGGGCTTTTTATCACTAATGTCTCCACTCTTGAGGCACTTTGGGACTTTACTGGTGTGCCTCTGTGGCTCTCATCCCTGCCTCTCCAAGCAAGGCTTGTTGCAGGCAGCACATGCAAACCCTTCTCCCCAAGAAGAACAGTGCTCAAGGACACTGAAACATTGTGGTTGCTGGTTGCCATGTGGTTTTTGGATTTGCTCCTGGGGCCAGTGCCACCAAACAGCTGTTGGCATTCTGTGAGTGTCAGTGGGACTTGTTCTGCTCAGGGGCCTTGGCACCTGCAGCCCCTCTTGCTGACAGTGGAGCAGCCCTGGAGCCTTGGCTGATGAAGGGGGGACAGGTGGGGCTGCAGTGTCAGAGCAGGCAGGGTTCCTCAGAGGGCTCTTGTGCTGCCCAGGCACAGGGATGCTTTCAATGAGCTGGCAGGGACACTGGCTACCAGCTTTCTGAAATACTTGTCAGAGAGAGCCAGGAAAATCCCACTGTGCCTGCTGCTCTGTGGAGCATGATGGAGCAGAGGTGTCCCAGATGACTGCCTTGGAGTAATATTTCCTCCCACATGAGACGGGCTGCTGGACCATGGATCTTCTTTGGGATGTCACAAGGGGCTGGTCGTTTCAGACCTCTTTGTCTTTCTGTGGCACAGGCTAAAACATTTCTGTGGCTGGACTGTGGGGATCCCTCACTAGTGGGGCAAGTTGTGCTTGTGAGGAAATCCCACCAGCAGCTCCCAGAAATGCTTGTCCCCTCCCGCTCAGATGGAGAAGTTTTAAAGGATGTTCTCAAAGCCCTGTTTTCAGCATGGGAAGCCAGGTACTGTGGTTTGCCTGAACAAGCAGAGCCTCTCTCCCTGGCACTGGCGTGCTGCCTCTTGTTGTTCTAAACCAGCCACAGAGCAAAGCTCCCCGCTCAGCAGCAAGGCTAATCCAGGCTCATCTGACATTAGTGTAAACTGACACTCTTGGGAATTTGGGAACAGAGAACTTTCCCTGGGGAAACAGCTACCATGCAAACTCTGCCTTGGAAAACATGGAGAAAAGAAGTGGAGAGGTGCAGGTTCCTGGGAACAACCTCTTCCACTGCCAGAGGGTCTGGAGCATCTGCCCTGGCATCCTGGGGATCTGTTGCTGGTGAGGCTGTGCTTGCAGATTATTTGAAGGGTGTTTGCTGAGGTTAGATGGATGTCAGCCATACCAGTGGGGCCGAAGCCCTGCAGAGCAGAAGAATCAGCAGGGAATCATCACCAGCTCATCAGAGAATCAGCACCAACTCTGCAGCACCCATGAACCAGCCTGTGGCAAAGTCCTTGCCTTCCCTTCAAGAGAAGGGTACCCCAGCAAGGGTCTGTATCTTGCTGGAGCCCTGCTGTTGGCTTGGGCCCACAGAACACTGGTGATACAAGAGCAGGTTTTTTGGGACTAGGTGCAGCCTTTTAAAGTAAAAATGTCCTTGGAGCCACGCTGGCAGCCTTTCCGGTCCCTTTTGTTGTGGAGCTGGGGATTGCCTTGCACTCCACAGTCCACTACTGTAATCCCCTTGGAGTGCTGTTCTGGACTAAGCTTAAAAGAGGTGCAGCTGAGACTGCTAATGCAGGCAGTGCTGGCGAGTGGTGCTGAGCCCTGCTCTGTGCTCCCTGTGGGTGCTCTCTGGGCTTTTGCTGATAGATGGGTTCAGGACTGGCAGGTCCCTGTGCCCTGAGCTGTGCTGGTTCTGCAAGGGCTGGGGGAAGGGGAGCTTTCCTGCCTGTCACCTGGACTCATCCTGCTCTTCAGGAGAGCAGGATCCTGCTGTTCATGCCCCCCCTGGAAAGGCAGCAGAAAGAGCTGTCTTGTTTTCATCTCCCATCAGCATCAGCCTAAGGGTAAAGCACTGACCCAGGAGCTGCCAGTCAGACATCCCTGCTTGGTGCCAGCTGGGCAGTGGCACAGGCTTTTGTCAACCCAGGCAACATTTGGGAGGCTGAAATGGGAGTGACATCTCTGACCTTTTGGTACCCATGAAAGTAAAACTATCTCAGCTTTTAGGAGCTGCCAGGAAGCTGGAGAGCCTGAACTCCCGGCAGTATTTCAAAGCCAGGCCATTCAGTGCTGGGCTGTGGTGGGATCGTGGTGTTTCAGAGAGAGGGAACAGTGGGGAAAGCTGTCCAAAAGCAGTCTGGTCTGGTGGTCAGGAGGCTGGCATGGGCTGCTTTGTATGCAGCAGGGCTTAACTGGGTGGCGCTGAGCCAAGCCTGACCTAACCAGCTTATTTCCCTGCTTCCAGTAATGCCTCTACAAATGCGCCGGGGCCTGAAGGTCACGGCCACGTGAGCAGGGGCCTGGGGATTAGCTGTGGGCAGAGCATGGCTCCTCCTGGGTGTGTTATAGCCCTGAGCCACAGGAACAACTGCAGATCCCATGTGTGCTGGAGCCAGCGTGCCACTGGTACCTGGGATGGGTGTTGGAGCAGCACCGGGCTGGCTGGGAGCAGTACCTCCTGTAGCTGGCACTTGTGAGAAGTCCAGAAAAATAGATAAATGTTTACTAATCCCACTTCAACTCTGATTTTCCTTCTGGGTGTTGGTCACACTGGCCAGTGGGTTGCTTTTTCACATGTTTGCCCTGCAAGATTGTCTAGCTCTGGTTTTGGAAGAAAGTCTAGCAGGTTTGCAAAATTGTGACAGGCACTTGGTTTGGAGGTGCCCATACATCTGAAGGCCTCAGTCATGCTCAGCTGAGCATGAAGGGTCCCTGGTGGGGCAAAGGGTCACTGCTGTCCCCATTCCAGTAGAAGTTACTGACCTAGTGTGGTGCACAAGTGTGTTTCTCGTAGAGCCGGGAGATGAGCTGTGGAAGCCTAATTCCAGATCAGGGCATCGCAACTGAGCAGTGATGATGCATCTCTAGGCACTGATGTAATCAGCCATGGAAGCAAAATGACATGCAACAACATCCTCAGCACAACGATCTCTAGCCACCCTTGCAGGGCACTGATTCCACTAAACTGTTTCCATTTGGAGCTGTTTGACCGCTCTCCCCAGGGGATTTGGAGGAGAGGGATACATGTTGGTGCTGTGGGACCTGGCCCAGCTCCTCCCTGTCCTGGGAGGGAGCTGGCACCAATTCTCAGGCCAAGAAATACTCAGGGCTTGCTCTGCACTGCATCTGCAGGAGACATCCCGGAGGCTGCCGGATGCATTCAGAACAAACCTGACATTTCTCCCCAGAAAGCCAAACTTTGTCCTAATGCAATGCTTGCAATGCTCTGTTCCCCTCCTTGCTGTCCTGAAAGCCCCGGCAGGCCCCGATGCTGAGCCCATTAGATGGAATTACTTAATCCGGCCCTGATGAGTGGCACCCACTCCCAGGAGCGGGTCCCTTCCCTCTAATCCCTCGCTGCCATCAGCCGCCGTAGCACGCGCGGGGCGAGACGAGCACCACGTGAGCAGATGGAGCCCTCTCCATCGCATCCCGCCACCACAGCCCTGGGGAAAACCGCCCCGGTACCTTTTTCCCGTGAGACGCCCCCATGGTCGGATGTGTTGGCTGTGCTCCACTCTCCGGGCTGCCGGACCGGCCGGCTCTCTGCGGTCACGGCCCCGTTACTCCAGGGGGGACAGGCGGCCGTGCTGCTCCCAGCCCCTCGGCGGCTGCTGTGGGGAGACGTGCGTGAAATCCAGCCCGTCTGTGGCGGGGTCGGGTGGGAAAGCTTGCTTTTCCTCCCTTCTTCCAGCACGTGGAGAACTCATTTTCTTCATGCACCTAACGGCTGGCTCGCACCCAGGCTCTGCCCGGGCACAAAGGCAGCTTTCATGCTGTGGATGCCCGGTTTCTAAGCCGGGATCCGTATTTTGAGAGGCTGTGGAAGATTACAGTAATTGCACTTGACAGGGCAAGATGTCACAGGATGCGGATTCGCCCAGCTGCGGCCCGGCACCCGCAGGTCCTTGCCTGTGGCATCTTTCCTAGATACTCCTTTGGTGCTTTTCCCAAATGAACCCCCCAAAATAAAGGAGGATTATCCCTCTGCTGCCCATCTGCATCCTGGCTCTTGGCTCCTGTTACAGCACTAGATTTTGCAAACTTTGCTTCTGCATACACCCCAGGCTGCCCGTTTGCTGCTGCAGCGTTTTTGCCTACTGCGACCCCAGGTGAGCCCCGGTTACCTGAAGCTGCTTCCTGGGAGTCTGGGCAGGTCAGGCTTGTGTTTGGTGAAGACGCTGGGGATGTGGCACAGTGCAAACCAGCCAGGTAGGTGCCTGTCCCTGCAGTAGTACAGCTTTCAAAATGCCAAGGTACTGCAAAACCTCATTTGGAGATTGCTGTCCCTGCACCCACTGTCCTTTTCAGCTACTTTTAAAGAAATGAGCAAGTTCAATTTGACTCATTAATCCATATTTATTCCCTGCCTCTCAGTGTCTGGATATTTTAAAAACTCTGATTTATTTAGCAGGACACATTGACTTTGGCAGGAATGGCTCTTCAAAACACTGGTTGCTACTGAAGGTCCCTGCACAGGAATTGCACTTTTAAGCTCTCCCTATTTCTTGAAAATAGTGATGTACCTTAGTAATTGCTCTGTGATGGACTCAGAGCTAGTTTTAACTGCCTGTAGCATGCTGAAACATAAATTTCCTTTACTTTGGCTTGAAACCAGATTTCTAATGTGCATTGCGAAGGGGTAGGAAGGGTTTCCTGCGCCTGAATGGGGCTGGTTGTTTTTGGGGCTGTAGTTGATGCTGTGCTCTGGTTTACCCTGTGGAGCCACCTTTACAGCTCTTGGGCTGTTTTCAGTTTGGTTTATGAGTGAATCTAGATCCTTTGAGGGGCTTAAAATAGTTGGCATATTTATGCTGGCAGCTCGGTGGGGCTGTTGTGTCTGCTCATTGTGTTATTTCTTGCTGCTGCCACGGGTAGGGATGATTCAGCGCTTGGGATTAACCACTGTTGTTGCAGCAGATTTAGGGATCGATTTATGGCTGAGGTGCCATCAGGTGTGTGCTAAGAGCATGGGAGGATAAGCTGGGATAAAATACTACACCTCTTTGGGGATTCCTCTGTGATGGCTGTTTTGGGGTATTATTTCAGTTCTGCCTTTGGAAGTTCTTACAGGTGTTACATGGTTTATGTGGGGATTTTTCCTTGTTTAGGGAAAACCAATTGATTGGTAGTGTTGAGTTTTGGACCCAGGGTTTCATCCTTCAGGTGGCCAGCACAGAACAGCCTGTGTCCTTTCTTGGCCTTATCCTGACTATGCTCCTCACTTCTGCTCCCCTGGGGTGACCTGAGGGCTTGGATAACCCTGTGAACTGCCTGTTAGGAGCTATGCAGGGGCTGTTGGAAGCAGAGAAGGCTGTGCAGGAGTCTCCATGCAGCTCCAAATGCTCCAGGAGAAACACTTCATCTTCATGTTCTGCAAAACTGCTGGTCTGCTTCAGAGAATGGGGAAAAAACAGATACGATCATCGGAAATTAAAGTCTGTACATGATGCAAATTCATCCCTGTCTCTGATGGCAGATAAGCCTGGCTGTCACCCGTGCAGCTCATCTGATCCCAGTAGTGCTGGGGCATAGGGAGGGTTGGGAAGAGACGGTGCTTGGCTGATGCATCTGGACAGGAGCAGGGGGCAGAGGCTCCCAGGACCTGCTCGGTGTTGGGCAGCAGCGTAGGGACTGCTCTAGGAGGACTGTGGGGCTTTCCTGCCCTCCCTTTGGGCAGGGATCTTTCCTCTCCCGGTGGTGTCAGCTGGCCCCAGGTTGGGGTGCAGCTCCCAGTGTGTGGCTGACCCCAGTGGTGCCAGCCCGGGTTTGTTGTATCGCTCCAGAGTGATGCTGGCTCTGGCTCCGCTGGTAAAAGGCTCCCACCTATTGGTTGTGCTGCACAACTTCAGCTGCCCAAGGATCCTGCCTATCCATCCATCCATCCATCCATCCATCCATCCATCCATCCATCCATCCCTCTCTGAGGGCAAAGCAAGCCTGGCACATCCCTGGCATTAACCTGACCCTTGATGGGAATGTGTCACAGAGGATTTAGCTTGGATAATGATACTTTGGTCTGCAGATATTAACCTACATTGCTGCATGATATCCCTGTGGACTTCTGGCCTTATTGTGGCTGTAGGAGCCCGTGGGTCATTGGCAAGAGCTCCAGGGGGAAACCACCAAAGTCTGAGCATCCCCAGGGATGGCTTTACCCTGTGCCATGTGGGGAGGAGAAGCACTTGTGTGCAGGGCTGTGGGATGGGTGATGGTGATGCTCGACTGGTGGCAGAGGACCTGGCATGCTGTGCCTGTGGGGAGAAAGTGTAAATTATGCTTGAAAATGGAAGTGAGAAGGTAGTGTTTTATAACTAGAAATCACAGTTAAGAAATTTACAAAACTTTTACAAAGTTTTTAGTTTAAAGGCAGAAAAATAAAATACCCCAAATTGTCCCATAGATGAGGATGGCTTGGTTGCAACCTGGCCATGTGTTTGCTCAGGCTCTGCAGGCACTTGTACAGCTCTTCTCCAAGCCCTGCACAGTTCCTGCTGTGAAACAGCCTGTTCCCATGAGCAGGCAGCAGCTGCTGGACTCTGTGACCTGGTAGTGGAGAGCCCATGATGGGGCTGGTGTCCCTGTGTGACTGGTGAAGCTGCCCTCCATGGCAGGCTGGAGCTTGATGCTAGTCCATCTTCCTGGGGGCACAGCCCTCCATCTCCAACAGCTCAGGCCAGCCGTCGTACTTATTTGTCTCTTTGTCATTTTTAATGTGCTGCAGGAAAAAAGAGAGAGAGAAGATGAGTGAGGAGGTTGGAATGGCACAAGTTTGCAATGTGGCAAAAGTTGCAGCTCGGTTTGACGTGGGGGATAATGTCACTGGTCCTTGTCTTCTGCAGAGAGGTAGGCGAGATGTAGCTCAGGAGGTGCCGTGAAGAGGATGGAGCCTGCAGAGCTCGTGGCAGGGGAGGGCCATGTACCTTTTCAAAGGGGCTCTTGTTCATCAGCCCTTTTGCTCCCAGGAAGACCCAGTTGTCCCGGAAGCCCAGCTTGCCCACGTGGCTGCTGCCCAGCTCGGTGAAATATGCCTGTACTTTGTCATTCATCCTGAAAGAGGGTAAGAAGGTGTCAATGTGATGCCAGGTGGGTATCCCCTCTTTTACCCTCTCTGTTGGTGGCAGCAGCATGTCCAGCAGCATGTCCAGCTCCCCCAGTGTATTTCTGGGGAGCCTAGTGTTGCTTCCGTGGGCAAACTCACTTTGTGGCAGCATCATCGTAGCTTGCTGTCAGCACAAGGGTGCCACGCTTGATCCCTTGGAGGAAGGTTTGCAGCTTGGTAATGTCTGGGAGACAAGAGCATTAGGGAGAGAAAAAGGGATTTAGCAGGTACTTCTGCATGGTAGCTGGGGGAGCCTCCTCTGGGTTGGTGGGAAATAACCTGACTGTGCTGGTGCTAGCCAGGATTTGGGGCCATGGGTTTAGGGAAGGGTGGGCTCCCAAATGATGCATTCCCCATCCCATGTTCCCGCCTGGGCTCTCCTGCAGTGCCCAGGACTGATGTCCTTCTTTTGGTGTGACTGCAGGGGGGGAATTCTTCCTAAACTTTGCTTGCTAACTCTGAAATCTAGTTGTGTGAATTTACTTCCCAACACAAGAAACGCTCGGCCGCAGAGCTGCCTTCCCTGCCGGCATGCCTTTGGCTATATTGGGGAATTATTCCTCATCCCGCGTCTGTGGGATGCCTGAATCCAAGGCCCCATCTAGTGGCACATGAGCTGACTGCTGCCTTCTTCCCAGTGCCTCTCCCACTGAGCATCTCGCTCGCGAACTTGGCTGGAAATCTCATTATACTGGTGATTCTCCTTCAAACTCCAGAGTTACCAAAATTAGGTTGCAAACACAAGCAGTATAAAGGGTGATTGAGGGGGCCACGTGTCCCTGAGCTCCTTCATTTATCCTGCTGCGAAAGGTGCAGGGAAAAAGCTGCTGCTCAACCACCACCAGCATTCAAAAACTGTGTTACAGGTTGCAAAGTATCCGGATTAGTGTAACTACCTGATCTTAGAAAGTAACTTTCGCAAGTCTCAAGTGCCTTGGTTTATTCAGGTTAGTGAAATCATGTTTTCCAGGCTATTACATGCATGTAAAAGGAGAGAGAAGCCAGTCTTGGATGCGGAAGCATTCAGAGGACTCCAGGCTTGATGGTCTCAGGAAAAGCTGGGCTTTTACCACCCAGGCTGGCAAGTCTGGTCAAAGTCCACTTGACTTTATCATTAAATACATGACAGAGAAGCAACAGAAGTAGCCAGCAGCCAGCAGTGCTGGTGTGAGCCCTGGCTGGGAACCGCCAAGGAGCAGAATGACTGTGCTTACCTCCGGAGTACATGTCAAATGAGTCGGTTTTCAGGAGCTGCCCGGTTGTTCCTGAAAAGTTAAAATTGAGAACAGAGCACAGTGAGTTTGCACTGGGGTGGCTCTAGGCTTTGCCTGGCCATGAGCCTGGGGTTTCTTGCAAAATGCTTTGCTCTTCCCTCAGTGTGTTGTATCTGCTGCAATGGTGACTGTGTTGCTTGGAGGAGTTCGTGGAGCTGGTTGTGCATGACCCAGGTGGGTTTCTTCCCTTCTCACTGGCAATGCTTGCAACCATAATTGTGGCTGTGCTCCCCATGAAGCACCAGATGGATGTGCTTTTGGCTCAGCCACAGTGCCTGGGAGGGGGTCTCCAGTGGCCCATGCTCTCCTGGGGATGGAGGGAGAGTCCCTGGCTGTGGGGAGAAGGGGATCAGTGCCTGCCCAACTCACCATTCACCAGTGCAATGTTCAGGCCTCTGCCAATGTTGTTTTTCACGCTGCTCATGAGGCTGAAAAGGAAAGCAGAGATCACCAGTGAGTGCAGGGATGCCCCGGAGGTGCTGATGCCAGTGAAACTGTGGTGGGGTGAAGTGGTTGCAGATGGCAAAATACCCAGAGGTGGTAGCAAAGAAATCTATTTAAAATTTTTTTTAGCCACAAATACACTGTGATGGCCATCGATGTGTTTGGCACAGGCCAAACTTGCCTTCTTGAAGGCCAGGCCTTCAAGCTCAGCCACGGCTGCCTTGTCCCTGCCATGTGCTGCTTACACCAAGTCTTCAAAGCAGATCGAGGGTCCCACCACATTTGCAGCACCACTGATGATCTTGAAGGCAAAATAGTTCTGGGGGCAGCTCTTCTGGTTCCCACACTTGTGCTGGGGCAACTTCTCACCTGTGAGGGAGGAGTGGAGCTGAAAGTCATGGCTTTGGCCCCATGGGGAGACACTGGCCATGTCCCTGAGGGGTTGAGCGGCGCTGGCACTAGGATACAGTGGCCCACTAAGGGGGCAACACCTGGATCAACTTCTTGCATGAAGGAGGCTTGTCCTGGGGGTGGGACCAGTTGCTTATTTGAGGTTTATGGTGCCAAGGCCAGGTGCTGCTCCAGGTATGACACATGGGTATGTGCCAGGAGCATTCAGAGCTGGTGTCCAAGGCAAACCCCTTGGGGCTTTTCTGTCCAGAGTTTCCCCATTCTTGGCCAAGACAGGGACCCACCAAAGACCCCGTTGCTGTGTGCAGTAGCAAAATCCCCCACATTTGGGAGAGTGGGATTTTTTGCCTCAGGGAAGGGGTTCTTGAAGGCAGCTCTCACTCTTCCACCATCCCCCTGAACCCTGGAGTGGAGCTGTGTGATGAAGTCGAGAGCAATACTCACTGCTGGGCTTGTTTGTGGCACCTGTGGGTAGCAAGCAGAAGGATTAGACACCCTGGGGAGCTGCTGGCTCTTTCCCAAGCCAGAAGCAGTTGTTCAGGCACTAACTCTCCAAAACTGCTTCCCATGGTTGCAGGCATCCCTGGATCCACCCACCCCAGAGCAGCTTCCCACCATGCTGTCCCCTCCCTGCCCTAGTGGTCAGAACTGGTGGCTAAAGCCTCAGCCAGAGAATGCAAACACGAGTGGTCAGGGCAGTAATATCCAGCCCTGGGGGCTGGCTCGCAATGGAAACCCTCGCGCCCTCCTTCTGCATCCCTCTGGAGCCCGCTGGTGCCTCACCGAGCCAGCTCCGCAGGCTGATGGCTCTCCAGCTGCGGTGGAAGTACGTCTGCATGATGAGCCACGTGCCCAGCAGGGTGATGAGCAGCGCCACGTACCGGATCACAGCTGCCAGGTGTGGGAGAGGAGCGGGCTGAGAGCAGCCGCCGCAGCCCGGGGCAGGCACTGGAGCATCCCTCTGGTTTCTTGGGATTTGATCCGTGTGTCCCAAGGTTACCAGGCACAGGGTGACAGCCAGTGCTTGCATGGTGTGGGAAGGCAGCTAACAATCCCTCACCCTCCAAATGGATTCTGATCTCATAATTGCCATCTCTCGAGTATGTGGTGATATTCAGGCATTACTGCTCTACTGGGAGGCACTATTCATATTTCTTTCTATGTTAAAGTAAATCTGATAATTACTCAGAAAGCTATGTAAATCCAAATATTTCTTATGTTCCCAGTGCTGGGAAGGCTGCTATCCCCCAATTAGTCACTTGCTACAGCCGAGCAGCTGCTGATCCAACTGTGATTGGCATTTGGCTTTAAAGCAGCGCTCATCAGAGCAAAACGTTCCAGTCCTGCATGGAAAGAGAGTAGAAAAATGTACTTTTATTGCAGCTGAATGGCTCTTATGGAGCCAGGAATGTCTCAATAGCCATCTCTTCGTAGTCACAGAAGGTTTCACTGGGAAAAATACAACAGGCTGAAATCTACACAAATCTTGTAAAAACCTGATGCTTTTACAAAGGCCCTTTCCCATGTCCCTGGCAGGGGAAGGGCAGGGTTGCTGGGCTTGGAAGGCATCGTGTAAATGAGAATGAGGCATAAAGAACTGTACAAAAACAGACAGAGAAAAGTAAATATGTGTCCTTCCTTACCTGTTACCCGCATGGTGGTGGGCAGAGAGAGCACAGCTGGGAGAGGCTGACGGTCACAGGTCAGCCTGAGGAAAGAAGGCAATACCTTAAAGAGGGCCTGTAACCCACCAAAGCCAGGCAGATTCTAGATTAGAAGGTAATTGCTATGTTTAGTGATATTTGCAATAGCAAGGACGTCATCAAAGATGTACAAATACTTATCATGCACATGTGCTTGGTCCCACCCTGATTAAGTCCTGGAGCAGGCTGCACTGACCGAGCTCGCTTCCTTCTGGAGCCTCAGAACCCTTCCCTGTGTCTGCTGCCCCATGTGCTCCTGGTTCATTCCCTGGTCTTGGTAATGGGCCAGGCTTTTCTGTTCTGCTGATAGCAATGAGGTGGGCACTTTCAATCACAGCTTTGCTGCATTTCCTTCTGGGATGATGCAAAGTAGATTTCAAATATTAGGGACTGCAAAATGCAGTCTGAGGACAAGCTGTGATCTGGCCTTGCCCAGTCAGGGGAATCTCTGGGAACAAGCTTGTCTTCCTTAAAATCCAAAGGAAAAGGGAAGAAGGGTAGCACCATTGTGCTGAGGAGAGCAGCCAGCTTTGTGGACACCTGACTTAAACCCAGAAATATTTCCACTTGGCCAAATGCTGGAGCGTCTTCACACCGTGGACAGGGTGTGGTTATAATTTGGAGCATGAACTATTTTCTGCCTGGGAGGGTCCGTCTGCCTCGCTCTGTCCTGCTGCCACCCTGACCGATGGGACAGGCACTGCCACCCCACACACTGGGCTCCCCCAGGGGCTGGGACCACTCCTACCTTTGAAATTCGAGGCTGCAGTCTGTTGAACCTCTGTTCTGGAAACCACACTGGAGTCCTACGGTGAATTGTCACTTGTGAGATGGGTGCTCAGAGTTAACGAGCCTAATGTTAACTAAAGCAGCCCTTTAGTAATGTTTGACAGAAAACTAGTAAAAGAGCTGTGCTGAGAGTCGCTTTTCCTGTTTGAAGGGTAAATAAGGAGCAACGGGCTGTAGCAGGGCTGGGCTGAATGTTACTTTCAGGCTGCTGCGTCATGAGGAAGGAGAGAAGAGCTTTTCCTCCTGCCCAGCCCTGCTCCATGTCCCCTCCCAGGGCTTGCTGTTACTGACCGTGGCTGTGGAGCAGCCTTGGACCCTGGGCTGGATGGACCTGCATTCCCCCTCAGTGCCCTGAGGAGATGCTCCCCGTGGCTTTCCCTGCACCCAGGGGTGGGTTGCAGCATCACTGTCTGGGGTTTTTAGGCAGCCCTGCAGTGACGTTTCAGCTGATGTTTCTGGAGCCTGGCAGTTCTCCCCATGAGACCCCTCTGCCGTGCCCACACCTGCTGTGACACTGTGGCAAGGATGGTCTGCCAAAGCTGCTCCAGCATGGAGCTACCAGCTTCCTGTGGGACACTGTTCCATCTGCATTTTAGAGGAAGCCTTGGGAGGTATTTGTGTCCCCCCGTGTACCGCGACAATGTGTTTTTGATAGTGTATCAGCTGAGCACACTGGCTCCCCAGAAGCATCTCCCTTCTCTCTGCAGCTATTCCTCTCAGGGGAAGGCTGGCCCTGAGCAGGAATTTGTCCCTGTGGGAGGTGGCAGGGGGGTCCGTGATGCCTGAAGCCCTTCCCCACACCCCAGCCCTCAGCACAGTTACTCTGAAATGGATTTTAAAGCTTGTGTCAGAGCTGGCATGAGCACACCCATTTCACTGAGCTGGTAAAAGAGACACAGACCTGAAAAAGGAAAGCTTAAAGGTTTTGGAGGACAAACGTTGCCTGTGGCTGTGGAGGGGCAGCACCAGGCTCTTCTCTTTTGCTCCTTTCAGCATGAAGTTTATAAACACAGGGACCTTCTTCACATTTCTGTCTCCCCATCCCAGTGCCTGATCGATGGTGGGGACAGAAAATGGGGCCAGTTCTCACAATCGTCAGACTATTTGTGAAGACATCAAAATTGGTATTGGTTTGGGAGCTTGTTGTCTTCCCCACAAGTGCCATGAGCAGAGCCTGGATCTGGTGAAAATTCAGACCTGGTCTGTGATTTGAGCACAGCGAGTGGGGCAAAACTTCCACTGGGTTTGCCAAACCTTCCCTGTTTGGTCCCCAGTGCTACAGTGAACATTGGCCTCACTGGGGCCCATTGCACAGTCCTCCCCTTCACCAAAGTTGTGTTTTTTCTTTGCACATATTGATTTCATTGCAGAGGAAGAGAAATGGAAAAATAAACCAATAAATGCCAGTGCTTTAGGGAGGTCATATATTTATTTGGGCTATTTATCTTCACCTTAATCCCAGATAAAATTTATTGGGTGAAGTCCCTGGGTGGTGAAATTCCTGGAACCTGATTGCATTACAAGAGGGTAGCCCTGTCTTGGGATTTCTATTATATTATTTTTTAATTGTTTGCATTGATAATTTTTTCTTTTCTTCCTGGGGTTGTGCCAGAATAAAAGGTACCTGTGCTCTGGCATCTGCCAGAGAGCTGCTGGCAGGAGAGGGAGAAAAAAAAAGAATTGTGGTAGGTGTTAAACAGAGTTATTTGTCTAATAAGCCTGAAACTTGCTTGCTTAAAAAAACATTCCAGGAACAAGAAAGTTCTTGGACAAATATTGCTAAACAGGCTCCTGGTGTTGTAAAGCAAAAGCTCCACCCAAGCCTGCTCTGGCCTGAAGTGCCGCTTGGCGGAGCTGAGTTACTGCTGCTGGGAGGAACAGCCAGATCCCTGCCCTGCCAGAGAGGTTTTTCAGGATGCACCAGGTGAATGTTCCAGTTCTCCCTCAGTAGTGCAGGAAAACTTCTCTTCTCCACAAACTTCTGCCTTTTTTTCCTTTTTTTTTTCCCCCTTTTTTCTTGCTTTTGAGCTTCACATGTCCCTCTCTCTCCCAACAGGTCCCTGACTGTGAACAAAATCATGTTGGTGCAGAGTGGGGATGCGACTCTATAAAGGGTGACTGCCAGCTGCCCACAGCCACCAAGTCACCTGTCCAAAAGCCAGGATTTTCCTGCACAGCTGAATGCAGAGGTGCAGAGGAGGGACTGGTGGGGTGGGTGCACACAACCTCTGTGTTCAGGGTTTATCACCACAGGAGAATAGAGGATGCTACTGTGCCATATTCATTCTCAAAAGGAATCAGTCTGACTGAGCTTTGCTGAGTTGCTCAATAGGATGGTGCTGTTTGCCAGAGGGCTTATAAATTTCTTTGCTTATAAAAATGCTTCACTAGCTGCTGCATCCACTAAATGGCTGGAGAGGGCATCTTATAGCAAAACTGGCCCCGGCACAAGCCCACAGTTATCCAGGGTGTTGACCAGTGTTGGCTGCTTTCTACCACAAAGCACTTGGTACCTTGTGTCCTCCTACACTTCCGTCTAGTCTGGTTTCTCAAAAATCCAGATGATGCCATCAGTTTTTTAAAGGAAGTAATTCTGTCCCTGCTGGCACTGTGTGGGCAGCCAGACCTGGTCCCTTACACCATCTCTTTCAGCAGTGCAAGAGAAAACAGATTATATCCTCAGCAGCAGCTTCACCTTGGACGAGCCCCACATTTTGCACAGTGAACACCGTGCAAATTCATCCATAGCCGTGATGACCTGGCCCCTACATCACAGAGCTGATTCCAGCACATCGCAGCTCCCCGTTGACACAGGGAGTTCATTAGTTCTGACCGTGACACCAGTACAGCTGCAGCCCACGGAAAGGATGCCAGCACATGGGGCTTCTCCTTAACCTCCAGCCTACGAAAAGGAAGAACAACTAAAACCTTCCCCATGCAACCCCCTAACCTGCCAGTAAATCAAAAGAAAAGTGCTGCAGGAACACATTATTGCTCTAAAAGACGCATTTCCCCGGTCGGGGATGGGACAAGCCCACGTACCGCTCAGTGTCCCGGCCGTGCGGTCCCTCTGCGCGGGCTGTGCGGGCGCTGGCGCATCCCGGGAAGCGGGGGCTCCATGTGCTCGGCAGCGTGGCGGGGCAGCTGCCCAGCCTGCCCAGCCCTCTGTGACTCACGGCACCTCCCCGAGCCTTATCTCCCTGCCTGGTGGGCGGCTGGGCACAGCCCACGGCGCACAGCGGCCGCCGCGGTTGGGAGCACCTCTCCCGCGGGAGGGAGAAAACACTCTTTGCTGCGGCCACGAGCTCATGCGTTTCCTTTGGAGAGTTTCTTCACTTTGGACCTTGCCTTTTTGGCACGTCAGAAGAGGAAAACCTCTCCCAGGGTGGGCACCAGCCTTTCTGCTCTTTCACCAAACCAGCACATTGGGCTGACAGGGGGTGCTGCAATGGGAACAGGTGGGCGTGAAGCCAGGAGTGGTGTTCCCCAAACTGGGGTAAAACCAGAATAACCTGATCTGTCAGGATTTCCCCCCAGCCGTGCTGCATGTGTGTGGGCTGGCCCTGAGTCCTGCTTCTCTGGCTCTCATTTACAGGAAGCTGGAGGTTCCTTTTCCAAATGAGCATTTATTTATCCAGCAACAGTCCTGAACTCTAAAGGACTCCTGAGTTAACTAGAGATATAGATTTAGGACGTTTTCTTTTTGATCATTTATTGTTGTTATTATTGTGGTTCTGAATGAAGAAATCACTCCTGAAGTTAGCACTAGGGGCTCTCTTATTTTTTCCAACGTTGAACCTTGTTTATGTGGCAGCCAAGAACAAAAGTGATCCCATTCCTTCTTTCCTTTTTCTTTTCCATTTTTATCACTTAGAAGAACCAAATGGTTTCTCTTGGAGCTTTTAAAGCAATTTCCATCTAAGAACCAGTGGAGGAGATGTGGGGCTGGCAGCAACAGCGCTGCCTCTGTGACTGCAGCTTGCACAAGGCTGGAGCAGAGCCCCTGCAGGACCAATGCTGCTTCCTGATAATTAGTTTAATACCTGAGGGTGATCTCTGTATAAAGCTGTGCACTGAGCTTTTCTTTGCTTCCCCCCAGCTCTGGTCCTCAGTGCTGGGCAAGAGGTGCAGGGGGTGCTGAACACCAGGGTAAATCACAGACTCCAAACCAAACCCTTCCACACAGGGAGAGCAGAAAAGCAAACACATGCCTGGGCTCTGCATTGGGATAATTATTGCTCTCGCAAGGAAATTTTAGCTGTGGTGAGAGTCTGAGCTTAAACAGCACAGTCTAAATCAAAAACCTTCTCCCTCTCCGGGGAAATATCCTTCCTATTAGTTTGTTTAGCTTCTGGCAATAACTGGCTCAGCTCAATAACAAAGTGCCCCAAGCCCTGGTGTGCCACAGTTCTCGTCCCTGCTGTGTCCCCCTGCTTCCTGCCCCTGCAGGAGCAGGCCCATGGCATGAGGATTGTAACACCCTGGGGGAGGCCTGTTCCATGACAAGTTTTGCCTTCTGCTTCAAGGGACCTGAGGCCAAGTCCTCTATGGAGATGGAGGCATTTCTGCTGCTTGCAGAGGAAATGAACAAAACCCCTCAGCAAGGCCAGGAGCCTCCAACAACGAAATCTCGTGAGAAATGCTTCTGCTCTCTGGAACTGAACATTTCATCCAAGATGTCTCCCTGAAACCATGGGAAAAGATGGAGAACTGTGGGCTTTCCTTGTGGCACACACTGGTGTGGAGAGTCCTCATATCCCATCTCTGCATCCTGTGGTAGCCCAGGTTTTGCCCATCCACTGTGGCACACAGCAGAAACGGGCTTTTAAATCCCACCTAACATTAGGGAATGTGTCAAGTGCTGGGAATGGGGCATCAGCTTAGTCTTGACTCAGCAAATAATTAACTGGTGCAGTGCAATGAAATTGCATCAAGTCTCGTTCGCAGGCTCCCCCAGGGGGTTCCACGTGACATAGAAAAAGAGGAATTAAGAAAAAAATAATAGATGTGGCATCAAAAAAGCTGCCAGACTGGGGAATGAATAATCAGTGGTGCAAACTCACTGCACTGTGATCAGCACTGGGGTAGGATCAGCAGGAGCAAGCTGGCAAGTGAGGAGCTGCTCTCGTCCTCCTCCTCCCGCCATGTGTCAGCACTGGGTGCGTTGACCCCCAGCGAGTGGTGGGGAGCATTGGTACGCTGGTGCCAAGAAAAGTGGCTGCAGGACTGTCCCTCCCAGGATATGAAAGTTCAGCACTGGGAGAAGGTTTCCCCAAAAGATCCCTCGTCGGGCTCTGCAGTGCCCAGGACATGCTGCTTTTCAGGAGTGTTCTCACGGGGATAAATTCATGACAAATTCTCTTAGGAAAGGTTTGGCCACTTGATAAGCACAGTGGGTGTACGGTTTCAGATTGCTCCTGCCGAAGTACTGCAGATGTTAAGTGTAGCACATCTGAAAGAAAAAGATCTGCAGCTTCTGTGTTTGTCTTGGGTTAAACACCACCTGCACTTCCCGCATGCCACATGCGAGGGGTGAACGAGGGTGAGGGCTGTCCCTGCAGCCCACACCTCCCAGCTGAGCTGCTGTGGGGGATAATTCACCCTCCACTAAACCATCCTGCTCCTGTACTCACCTCTCCTCTCCCACTTTTGCAGAGGTCAGTAATCAGCACCGTTCCATTGGCCAAAGAATGAATCATACCAGCAAACTGATGACACATCCCGAAGGTTTCAAGGGTGACTGAGCATCCGGGTGAGACGCCGGCACTGTTTGCTTGTGCCGGATGGGAAGAATTGCGTGAGGATAAAGTTTTATAGAAGGGATAATATAACAATATCGGACAGAAACGTGAGGAAGCAGTTCTCGAGAGGAGGCAGGTGCTGTTTGGCCGGTGGGGGAGTCGGATCGCGGCGGCTCCCCCGGCAGCTCTGTGTGCCGGCTATTGGGGGTGCTGTTGTGTAGCGCATCCTGCGCCCGCCGAGCCCCGCGCACCGCCCACCGCCGGCTCTGCTGCTGCGAGAGAAAAACAAACAAGGGAAATCATAGCCGCTTTTACTACTAAACGAGAAATTAGCTCGTGCGGTGCTAAGCCCCTGGTCTGTGGGCCCAGCACAACCAATCTGCTTTTATTGTTTTGCAGGACTGCTCTGCAACCGAACGATGACAAATACCAGGAATTAGCGCAGTGTAATTACTCCGTATTAGCTGAATTCACAGTATAGACACAGATCATAAACAGCCATTGATTATTCCTAATTTCACATTTTTACCATTCTGAATCGTAGCAATTATGCCTGTCCGAGAGAATTAGCTTCTCTTTCAACCCTGCAGGTTCACAGTCACTGTCCTTCCTTTCAGAGACTTTTTTACTGCTGAAAAAAAGACCATTCAACACAAATCCCTCCCTACTTCTGCAATAAAATACCCTCTCCTTCCCCCCTCTCCTCAGTCCCTAAATCCCTCTGACTTTGCAGCCCAAAGGTTGCTCCTTTTGCTGCCAACTGCCTCAAGATGCAGGTGGGTGCTTGGTGTGTTCCGCAGCAGCAGTATTTCACAGTTCATTTCACCCTGGGTTGTGGCAGAGGCATCAGCAGCCCCGGCTCTTGGTGCAGGTGTTGCAAAGATGCCTGTGGGAAGGGGTCTGGGCAGCAACAAGGTTCCACATCCATCTCCTGTTGTCGGTTGGTCCATGCAAGCAGTGCTCCTGTTTAAGCAAAGATGCTTAAGGATCATCTCTTTTTTGAAATAGGCCAGGACACGATTTCCAAAAGCTAATTCACACCTCCGGTACAATTGTGTTGGGGGCCTCTGTCTCCAGGGAAATGCCTGCACCCTTCCCAGACAAGATCTGTGGCAGAGGCTAGTAGACCTCAGCACTTCCTTGCTACACACTGCAAGGGTATTAAAAAAATGAATGTAGATATAAATTATTAATATTTGCATGGGAAATTTCTAACCCTATTAGTATCATATCATTAAATTTGTTTCTTGCGCACAGGCAGTGATTTCATTACAAAGGGTAGCAGAGCGTAATGCCAGCTCTGCTGTGCTGGTTTTGTCAATTAATGATGAGAGGGAAAGAATCTGTTGTTTATCAATGGCAAGGCCTTTGGGGCTTTTCCTTTTGCTTTGCCCCTAGTATATACTGAGGGGTGGTGGGTGACTGCCACCGGGCACATGCTGCACTCGCAGATATGCTGGGGTGTTACGCTGGAACTGGGGGGCTTAGCCCAGAGGAAAGGAGGCTCAGGGAGATCCTTACTGCTCTCTACAACTCCCTGAAAGGAGGCTGTAGCCAGGTGGAGGTTGGTCTCTTCTCCCAAGTAACAAGTGACAGGACAAGAGGAAGTGAACTCAAACTCCGCCAGGGGAGTTCTAGATTGGATATTAGGAACAATTTCTTCACCAAAAGGGTTGTCAAGCATTGGAACAGGGTGCCCAGGGAGGTGGATGAGTCACCATCCGTGGAGGGATTTAAAAGATGTGTAGATGTGGCTCTTGGGTCATGGCTTAGTGGTGAACTGGGCAGTACTGGAGGAACAGTTGGACTCGATGATCTTAGAGGCTTTTTCCAACCTAAACAACCCTATGATTATAAAGTTCTATAAAGGGATGAGGGTTGAAAAGTCTCTGGTCCAAAGCACTTCCAACCGCTGGCATCGGACAGGGAGTTATTTATTCCAGGCAGTGGCTGTGGCCATCAAGCAGCAGCAGCAGCAGTTTTTTATTGCATCCATTCTAGGACACTGAAGAAAGATTATGCATGCTTGCACCATGCCAGATTTTTATTAGATTGCAGGCAGGGGTTAAACTGATCCTTGTCAGCACAAATATAATGCCCAGGGTGATGGGAGCAGCATAAATTGAGGACAAGAGGTGGCCGCTTTTACCGCTGCTCTCAAGAATGCTCTGCTGTTTTACTGCATCGTTTGCTCTTTAATTGGGACATTTCCCTCTGGCCAGGGGATGTCTTTCCTTTTTTGCCAATGAGGTGCAATAAATAAATGGGCTGAGGCACAGACTCTGAGGGGAGGTGAAGTACAGAGGGCAGATGAGTGACTGTACCAGAGCCCTTTGAATGTCCCCAGTTTGCCACAGTGGCTATTCTGGTACATCTTTCCCAAGCTGGGGACACAGGAAGGGGCTGTCTTGTGGTGGCAGGGGGTCTGAAGTAGTGCAAATCATACAGGTGCTTAATCTATTCATCACCTCCACTTTTTTCAGAGTACACGTCATGAGGTGATGGACCTTAGGGCTGGGTCAGTGGGGTGTTTGTTTGTGGCCAGTTCTGGTATGTCTGTGTCATTGTAAAGCAAATACTTGAAGGAGCATGCAACAGTCCTGCACACAGGGCTGGCCAGACCTGTTGATTGGTTACAGCAGAGCAGGATATGGGGGTCTGGCACATGGCCACCCCAGCTTGGGGCTGCAGGGCACCTGGGGGGTCAATAAGATCCTCATTCAGCTGTCCTGTTATTATTTACCTGCAGTAGTAGATTAATTAGATATCTTCCACCCCCACTCCCCTCCCTCCCTGTGCTGGCAGGAGAGGAAATCCTGCTTTTGTGCTGCTAATGGATCTCACAGATCTAGTAAAACATTACAGTGCAGACAAAATGTCTCTTTAAAAGTGCAATAGAAATTCAAACTCTCCACTGAGAACAAAGCCAGTGGGGCTTTTTGCATCTCCTGTTTTTATTATATTCTGTAACGTTTGTAAAGTAGATCACTTTTATCGAGGGAGTCTATCTCCTCTCCCAAGCTGTAATTCCTAGACCTCTTAAAGAAGATTTCTGCTCACAAAGGAAATAAAAGATAGAAATATGATGCTCTCTGACATTTGAACACACTACTGAGAATCTGAATTAAAAGGAACAAACTCAGAAAGTATCATTTATACAGCAATCAACTTTAAAAAGTCACCATCTGCTAAGAGTTACCACCTGGTGTAGCTGTGTCTTTATTGCCAGACAGAGAATAGGAAATAACTCAGGGAACTCTCCTGCACCTGCTGGGCTTTTCCTGGCACCGTGCACACTCCGAGCCGTGGTGGCTGGGGAGCCGCAGGGTGCCTCTTGCAACTCTCCTTCTACTCCAGCTCACTACAGAATATAAATCTGAGTACAGGTGCCATTAGCAGGGATGATTTGGGGTTGTCCAAGTTATCGCTTAATATCAGCTTTTCAAAAAGTCTAAAGGGCAAAAGAAATGACCACAGCTGGAACAAGGGACATGGATGGGATTTATATTTAGAAATCTGATCTTTTTCCTTGCTTGCTGCTCACCTCCTTGCTGTCCCCCACCCCAATGACATTTCCTGGTTTCTCATAGCCCTTTCTAGTTTTGTCTCCTTATTTCATCATAATTGATGGTAACATTACCAAGTTCTTTGCCCTGTGCAACCAGTCTAGTTCTCACCTTGCAGTATTTTGCCTCATTTTGGTCTTCCACTGCTCATCAGCTCCTAGAAAGGTTGGGAACTTATTGATATAAAAATTTCCCATCAAATTTTATGTCTTCCACAAAGACCACTCTGTGTTCAGGTGATTCTTAGCACAGTTTAATCCTCTGTGCTGCCACTGCTCAGTGTCACTCACTCTGTCTTGGTAATTGTGATGGTTTCCCTCCGACCTCTCCATGCACAAGACTCTATGGCAACACAATTGCATGCACAACTTCAAGTCTTCAGTTTTTTTTGGGAGGAACTGGGAACTGAGCTACATTCATGAGGTGTATCAGCTGAAAAGTGTGGAGAGACTTGTACAAGTTATTTATGCATTGTCTGCCTTGAGTTTTATACAGCAGCACTAAGTGCTGGGAAGCTGCTGTGGCTTTTCCCCACCATGTTTCCCATCACTGCACATTTATCACTGACTGCTTGGTTCAGATGTAAGGAAACAAGGCACAACAAATGAATTAAGAAAAAAAGTGTCCTTGCAAGTTTCCCTTGTGTCTGTGCTGTCACTGAACCCCATCACTGCCAGGGCTGCTGAGGAGCATCATCTTTATTTAAGCTGATGCAACAGCACCTATCATGGCAGGCAGTTGGATTCCTCTCCCCTTTTAGGAATTTTAAGCCTCTTACCCCATTCCCTCAGGAGGCCGCTGTGTCCTGTCTCCTTTCCAAGGTCTTGTCCTGTTGCAGAGGCAGAGTAAGGGATTATAGAAAGTCATGTTACTTTGTGCCTGGTGGGGAAGAATGCTTTTGTCCTCACCCTCAGTTATCCGTCCCTGTGTGTATTTGCAGATTTGTGCTGGCTTTGGGAATGAGAGTGCCCACAGTCCTTGTTGACTTGCTTTAAGGGTTTTAATTGCATTTAATCACTAAGGTCTAATTAAAGTTTGAAGGCTTTATTTGAGGGCAGTTAATAGATAAATTAGTTAAATTAATTGTGGCTTGTTGTATACAGAGATACCCTTGGTTTGGCAGAAGGGCAGCCAACACATGCTCTGATGACAAATATTTCCAGCCTGGCCTGTGGGTCCAGAGTACCCAAGCCCCTGGGGCTTGATGGTTCGTTTTACAGGGTGTGGGGCTGTGAGTGTCTTCTGCTGGCTTTCTATCATCATCTTCATCATCACTCATACAACCTCATTTATTGCAAAATGAAATAACTCTTTAAAAGCTGGATAGGAATCTGCTGTGAAGCATGTAAACAACCTGCACAGGGGCAATTGCCAAGTGCCAAAATGGTCTGTTCAAGGTTAAGCTTTACATTTTAAGCTTCTTTTAGGTGGAGGATAAACCTCAGAAAGATTCAGAAAGCAGAGTGACACTGCCTTGAAGGACACTAAATAACATCTCAATTTTTCCCTATAAATCAGCTGCCTTGGGAGCCCACACTACCATTTCATTGGTGACCTGCTTTGGATTTATCACCAGGAAAAATCAACATGCACTGAATTGTCTATAATCCTTCCTCAGATGGAGGGGGTTGAATGAGGTGGGATTTTGTTGCTTTGTTGAGATGAAATGTAATTACCTTATGGGCTTTGCATGGTGTGTTAAATTCTGCCAGTATTAAAGCGTGGTACAAGCTATAGAACTGTGCCAGTTGCTGAAGATTTATGGAGTAAAAGGTATAATTTCACACTTCACTGCATTTTATTTTGAAGTTGGATGTTGACATGCTTTTCAGTTGTTTAGATATGTTTATTTAGCCCTTACTCTTGGTTGAGACAAGTAGGCTGGGGGATTTGACGCGTGAGGGGCTGGAGTTGCCTTCCTCACTTTCCAAAGGAGACACCTGAGAGAACATGAATGCCATGCTGGAGCCCTGACCCAGCATCCCTTATGGTGACAATGCACCAACAACTCAAGCATTATGGTTTTAGAGGGTGAAAAGTCTTTGCTCTGTCTGCTGTATTTCAATAGTTTATGTTTTCCTTTGCTGTTCTCAAGAGCCATGATGCAGTTCACAGCCAGTTTGGCCCCAGAGCGAGTGGCTGATGCTACCAAAGGAAATGATAAAATTTGCAAAAGTACAAATTCCTCCAGAGATTTTCAAGCCAGACTGGCCAAATATGAGGGCCATTTGTGTAACACATCACAGAGATTCCCTCATAACTGAGGCAGTGCATGATGCTGTTCTCACATCAATAAATGGCACTTCAAGAGCATTCAAAAACTCACCACTGGTGAGAGTCTTTATAGCTGGACTCCTGTGTTTGACTCAAGAGAACTGATAAAAGAACTAATGACTCTTTTTAATGAACACACACACACACTGCCCCCCACGTATAGCTGAGCCAAGCTGGGTGAAAACTCCTTGCACTTCTGTCTGTACTTCCTTGAAAACTGCGTGGCTTTAACATCCATCAACTTCTACGTAGGGCAGCACAGCAACCAGTTCATTTTTAGTAATGGCAGCACGTGCCATTTGGTACCAGTGGTTAGTTGCTTGAAAAATTCTATAAAGAAATTTTTTCATGTAGCTTCATAAGAAGAATCCATCTATTTTTTTCCCCTTTTGTTCCCACCTCCAACAGTCACTGAGGGTCCATCCAGGAGCTGCATGGAGGAGTGGTGCAGTTCCTGAGGTAGAGTCAGGGTGAATGCAAGAGTCAAGGCCTTTGGGCTGCCAGGGGTCCCTCGCCACAGCTCTGCCATCCTTGGAAGGGGAAAGTGTTAGTCCAGACTAAAGACACACATATTTCTCCAGTCAGTGAAACCCAAACCCCTCACGCTGCTGACACTGTGGTGAGCTGCTGTTCTGAATACCTCAGCAATTCCTTCCCAAATAACCTAATTTTGAAGACTGGTGTCCAATAGCTGCTGCCCTGGCACACTAGTGATGTGTGCTGGGGAGAGGTGCTGTTGGCCCTGATGCTGCTGGACACACAACATGTGGAGCATTGGCTTCAGACCAAACCCGGGGCTCTTCAGCACCTTTGTCTTTCAAGTGACTCTCCCAGATCCTGTGCTAAGCCACTCGCCCAGGAGGAACACCTATTTCAAGAAAGACTTTCCTTTTGAACAGGATTGACTAAAAATAGCCCAGATCCAAGCAGCTGTTGGTGAGCTTCCAGCGTGCCTCAGCTGTAAAGCTCCAACATGAGGGAGCTGTTCCTGGAAGAGCCATCTCGTAATGCAGCACTGGAGGAGAGTTACTGGAAAGGGCCACCCTATTCTGGCTCTGTGTCCACAACAGGTTTAGGTGACAGTAAGCAGCTTCCTGGCCCTGCAAAAGCCTTTGCAGTGTGTTTGGGGCTTTCTGCTGCCATCAGTCAGCTGCCACCCAGCCACCGACACCTCTCTGGTGCTGTACATACAGCCAAGCCCCACAGGGCTCTCCCACCTGCACCCACACACCCCCAGCTTGGAGATGCACATCTAGAGAGACTTCCTTCTGGTAGTAACTACTGGATCTGCTTCAGAAGGGAAGTCCCTGTGTAAATCCAGTGCTGAGTTAACTGAATTGCAGCTGCTTTAGAGTCAGGGGAAGGGCTTCTGTGGAACAGGCACTGCAGCTATGGTGATGCCTATGCCTCTGTACTCCCTCATTAGGTGTTTTCTGTCTCATTACAGGTAAAAAATGACTATTATTAATATAATTTTCATTTTCCCCCTAATAATTTCCTGAACTCATCAGCCTTTTCTGGTAATGAAACATCTCCCTTGTGCCCTGTTTCACCTGCTTTAATATTACTTCATGGGAGTTGTTATCTCCTAGAAAACATTGCAGTGCACTGGAAAACTGTGGGATAGAGCTCTGTGGGGTATGTACAACACACAGCCCCCTCCCAGCCAACCCAAGCACAATGGGCTGATGCTGTGCTCACAGCAGCATCCTGAGTTTAACTGTTTAATAAAGGCTCACGACTGTTTTCTAAGAGGGCCTACATCTATAATTATTTTCTTCATGAAGTAATTTTGGTTTCACAGGTAAACACCAATCTCAGCAATTTCCACTTTTAATACACAATCTGATTTAGGACTAAACATCCTCTGCCTGCTAAATAGGTATTTATTACAAACAAGCTGGCCTGACACCCTTCCTCACCACCCAGGTTTCTCCCCACCCCCCATACAATAATTATGGTTCTGGGGGGGAAAAATATGTTACAACACATGCCTGAGGGGGGCCTGAGCAGTTTAACAATGTTTAATTACAACATTAGCAGTGTGGGTGAGGCATACAAGTAAACAAGTCATAAATCAGCTCATAAAAGGAGCAAAATAACCCCCTTCCACCCACACTGGCTGCAGATGGCACTGAACAAATGGTGTCCTGGGATGCACAGGAGGTTTGCAGATCTGCATGCCATCGAGCTGGTTACAACCACAAATGTCCCCAAGAGCTGGGTGTCACCTCCTGTCCCCCCAGGACTGACCCTTGAGGGGATGGGGTGGTCCCACTCCCTCATCCCACACAAGATTGGAGCTTTTCCCGTGAGCTTTTTCCACCAGGATCAAGGCCCTCCTGTCTGCTTGGCCATGGGCTATTCCACTCATCAACCCACTGCAAATGGTGTCATCTCTCCAGCTTGGTTTCCCTATGGAAGCAGTGATGCAACACCTGGACTGGTTTTTCAAGAGAAAATTTGGGAATTTCCATGGGATGTGGTAGCTGGTGTCACCCTGCCCACATGAGGGGATTGGCATCAGATGCTTATCCAGAACCACTGTGGTCAGTAAACCGTGAGTTAAGAAGGATTTACATGACAGTGTGAGAGAGCTGTTAAGAGCTGTTAGAGTGTGCTCAGTGATCCAGCTACAAAAATGTGCCAATGTGCTTGATAAAAGACTTTAACTGCTTTAAAATATAGTTACGGGCTATTGCATAAAGGAGAAACAGTATCTTAACTATTCACAGGCATTGAATGTGCTTTGCTTTATCATGTGTTACAGTGATTTATGCAAGATATAAAAAACAATTGTCAAAAATGTGGAAGAAAAATTCAAAGCGAAAAGCACAGCCATTTGTTCTGATAACATCTGGTAACGTGTTAATGCAGGGGAAGAGAAACATCAGTGCTGCAAATGGAAAGGGACCATTCAGCAAACTAAACTCTTCATTGGGAAAAAATGTTCCACAAAATAATAATTATCCATTAGCTTTAAAATAACCTGCAAGTTAACAGCTGTTTTCGTAGCATATCACACGTTTTTCCAGGGGAAACAAATCTATCAATAAGTGAATTTGTATTTCTTATGCTCTTTGTTTTCATGATTGGGTGAAAACAAAACCTTGTTGAAGATAGAAAAAAAGATGCCTTAGGAGAATAAAGGGTTATAATTCAGTCAAGGTTTCATAATTGCACTGCATACCCACTGCAGTGGAAAGAGAGCCTTGAGCCTGAAGATTTTGTGCAAAATCCTTCATTGTTACAGGGCCTTGCCAGTTCATATTATGTGGTTTATGAGGTGTCACGTAGTTGTACATTTTAATCTCCTGGCACCGAGTTTATTGCTGAGAGGACTGCAGAGCTGGAGGTGTCAGAGGACCAGCAAGGGGAAGCAAATTTGTGAATTAGCACCCTTATCCTTATTTCACTGGTTTCTTTATGTAGGACCCTACAAATGTCTGTTGCCAAGATTTTCTTGGCTCTGGGGTGCACATGGATGGGGTCTGAGCCAGCAGAGCCCAAGGAGGAGAAAAGCACGTCCCAGGGAGTAGGGTGGGGTGCAGCAGCTCCCCTGGGCCACCAGCCACACCAGGGCTGGGGGCAGTTCCCTGCCACAAGCAATGGCAGTAGCACTGTGGTTCAGCATCAGGACTCTGCCTGGCACTCAGTGCTACAACTCCAGCTGTAAATTTGACTACAAACATCTCATTCCCATTTAAAGAATGCATCATTAACCTGTAACAGTGGCAAAGTGTTCCCACGATTACCTTCAATGTGATGAGTGCACAAAGTGATATCAAGCCCCCTGTTTCACTTGGAGGAAGGTATAAATACCTTAAACACCTTCTATCTGTGTGTGTGTAGCTCTCAGGTGGCTCTGGAGGGGAAGTGGCAGCAGGAGATGGGATGATGGATCCATGCGAGCTGACATGCTTCTCTCGCGTGTCTCAGCACCTGCCGTGTGTTGGTTTGCTCGTGAGCTGGAAGTTAACAGGAGATATCAGCAAAAGATGACTCCTTGGAGCACCTTATGGACTGATCAGACACTTCCTTCTATTGGCACATGAGGATTTATAGATCATATTAAATGAGGTGTAATGCACAGCAAGTGATCAGGGCACTGTAATGTATCAATGGCACGATGAGCTGCCAGGCCCTCACCACTCCCAGCCCTGCTGCCATGGCAGACACCCAAGGGCAGGATGAAGCTGTTTCAGACAGAGATGGAGGATTCTCCATGCTTTGCACTGGGCTGAGTGTAGAGTCCCAGTCTGGCTCTAAGTGTGCACAAGGGAAGGGTCCCTTGCATGTATGAAACACGTCCCTCATAATAACATCTGTCATTGCTGCTCAGGACATGATACCCTGGGCTTGCATCTGGGGGTCTCACAGTAAGGCCGTGTTTAGCTCTGGCCCCTTTGCTATCACCCCAGAGAAGGCAGCACTGGGACTGGGCACCCTGGGACCCTTGATGCACTGGGAGAACTGTGTGGCACTGCAGAGGAGCAGCAGTTCATTGAGTATGGCAGGAGCCCTTCATGGGTGTCCAGAGTGTCCCACATGGCCCCTGTCCATCCCTGTTTTCCTCTGCTCAATCCCAGCAGTATGATGGGCAGCCCCAAGCAAGGATGTGCCTGCACACGGTTGGAATGACTTGATTTTACCCTACTAACATTTCAGAGCATGACACAATGGTATTCCTCCTCAGAGGCCCCTCTCAAGCCCCAGTGAGAAAACAACGGCCTAATGTACAGGAAAATCTTGCATGGGATGTTTCCTGAGCTTTATGTATTCATTAGAAAATTACCCAGTGCCATAATAAATGCATCCAGAGCTTTGATATTTTGCACATCAGGTGGTAAAACAGTAGCTGAGAATAGATTGCCTGGATGAAGGTTTCTGCCTTGAGTGCTGCAGCAGCAGATGGTCTAATAAATATGCAGTGCTCTAAAACGACGTCAGTAATTTCTGTGACCTCAGGTTCTTTGGTCTCCCACGCAGATAAAATGCACAATCATCCAATAATAAACTTTTTCATCAAAAACCCCCCTAAGCAATGTAATGTAAACATCTTTTGAAGTACACTAGCACTTTGTACTGCCGGAGCCTAGCCAGGTTTCTTTATGAAAAGTATTTTACTGTGGCTCTATGGGTCAGTGCAGAGGACCCACTATTGGCATAGCCTGAACCTCTTCTCTGGCAGTGGCCAGTCAAGGATACCTGTGAGGATTGGGATGAGAACACAGTGTCAGTCCCCAGGAGCACTCAAGCCACAATGCAAAAGTAAAATTCCTTTTTTTTAACGGCTCTCGATAGTATTTTTCTTCTGCTGTTTTGTAACCTGTTTCTGTAATCTTTCAAACCTGTCTGTTCTTCAAAACTCCCGGTGAAAGAACATGATAACAAATTAAAACCCTGAGATCTTCTGAAGATGCCACATCTGCAGGGATGGATCACCAAATGCTCTGGCTTTAGCAGAATGCTCTGCTCCCCTGCAGCCCATGCTGGACCATTGTGCCCGATGGCCAGGAGCCAACAGCAGCTGTTCAGGTGTTGTCATCTCCTTCCCCTTCCAGTGCTGAGGGGATTTCTGTGCAGAGATCTTGGAGGACGCCAGTGCAGGGGCTGTGTAATCAGAGGGACCTATGTGGGCCACATTTTGACAGAACTAGAAAAACAACCTTTATTACAAGCATAATTCTGGTGCCCTTAGAACAAAAAAAAGGTGAAACTGCTGCAGAGCTGTGCTCAGCTGGGACACCTGGTCTTTGCATTGGCCTTGTACTCACCTCCAAAAACGTCTCTCAGCACCTCGGCATCCCTCGCCCAAGTCCGCTCTCATCTGCCATGCAGACTGGATGGCACATACCTGCAAAGGGATTAAAAGCATCACAAGACTGTTGATTCACCACTGATTTACCACAGGAACCTTCATAATCATTCTTACCGTGTAGTTTAATGTCCACAGATTATTTGTCTGCTTGAAAACTGTCAAACTTGGGAACAGAACTGCTTTTAGAGTGGTGTGATAAGAGCAAAATCCTGCTCAGGTCTTTGCATCCTGGGCTGCTGCATGTGAGCCCTTGGGAGCTCATGGCTGTTCCTGGGTTTCATCCAGGACTTCTGCATTTGTGCTGGTGACAACGCCTGCAGCAGGATCCCCAAACATCACAGTCAGAAATGCCTGTACAGCTGCTAATGAGCAAGTTAAACACCAAATAAGAAGAAATGACAAATATTGTTGTTACACTTACATATTCCCATGGGTATTGTGAAGCCAAGCTTTCAGTTTATCAGGGAACTCAATTTAAATAGACTTTTTCAAGGTCCTGAAAAAAGCGGCAGATAAGGATGCCAAGTTTCTATAGTAACCATGAGAAAAGCAGTGATTATCAGCAATACCACATAGGAAAGACAGACTGGATTGTTTTTTTCATTTTACATGTAGCCCATTGCTTATAAAAATTAAGCCCTGTTTTGAAAAAAAGAAATACCATGGAAAAATAAATTGAATATGAAATGCATTATGCAAAATTATTTTCAAGGATTTTCCAGCCCATGTATCCTTGCTACTTGAGTCAGTGTTTAGAGGATGTGCCTTTGAACAGAATGCTTTATGGCTGAAGACTATGTGAATAATAAAGCATGACTTTTCATATTTTCTTACCTAGTAACCCAGGCAGCAGAGGAGAAAAATCAATATTGATTTCTTACTGTAAGCTCCTTAGGACAGAGTGTGTTCTTGTTTGGCATAATGAGGCTCAGAGGTACAGACAACACTTGGGTGCAGCACTGCAAGATTATGAAGTCCTAGAGAGGCTTGGAGGATCCCACATGGGTGCACAAGGTACCAGGCTGTCAGTGACCTGCACCTCAGGGCTGCTGCTCTCCACAGACACCTGAAGGCTGAAACCTGGTAGTTTGGCTGGACTTTGGAGAAAACCCTGGTAGATGGACCTAAGAAAAAAGAATGAGAAATGAGGAGAATCATTCCAGCAACATAGAAACACACTGCTCTGGGCTGTGTTTCAAAGCAATAAAATGTGTTTTAAAGATTTTTTCTTCCTTCTGAACTATCTGAAAGCTGGTTGTGTTTTTTAGCAAGCAGAAACAAAGCAGAGATATCAGTCACATCTCACATGTGTAAGGAACATAGAAAGGCCTGAGAGACCAATTGATTGACTTTTGATCTGCTGACTCCAGCAGCTCTACCAAGCTAACTTCAATTCCTATATTTTTAATGCAGATCCAAGGAACATTAATGAAGCCTTACTAAAATTTACTGCATTTCAAAATTTCTGTTCCCAAAAATCATAACTGATGCTGGGTTTGTAGAAATAAATCCCTGCAGTTTCATTAACATGAAACTTTATGCCCAGACACAGGTATTTTTTTTTACCTGTTGGAAAACATGCTCTAGTGAGAACTGTGTGATTCTCATGGGCTCAAACATTGCACATGACTGCTAAGAGCAAATCTCTGTGTTCCTCATCACTTGCCATAACTGCTGGCTTTGACAAATTGGCTCAACAAAGCACCTGCTGCGTGTCAGCAGTGCTTTAGTTTGAGGTTCACAGGATGATGATTAAGAAAAACATTGTGAGCAAAACTCAGAGCCCTTGTGAGCCTCCTGTGCTGCTCAAGCCAGAGGTGTTGTTCACAGCATCAGGGCAATCAATCCCCACAGATACTGAAGACATAAAGCTGCTAACTAGAACACAAAGGGCAAGGATCCCAAACTGCTGATTTTGAAAAGCAGGGTACAACTGCTTACCTATAAAATACTGCTGAATCTGAAAACAGATTCTATTTGTACTTGACTATGAACTGGGATCAATAGACTCACCCTGAACCTACTGTTGCTACTCACCTGACTCCTTATCTCATTAAAGGACTCCCTTTTGCCCAAGCTTTGCATGCCTACTGGTGCACTTCTGTATGTGACTGGTTAGTGACTGCCTGCTGTGAAGCCAGGACAAACACAACCACCCAGACAGGTGCTGGCAGACAATCCCTCTGACACCAGTATGCAGCCAGTATTTAGTTGGGTTCTTTTTTCCAAGACAGTGGCTATCTCAGAAACATCAGGGACCCAGTCTGGACTCACAGTGGTGCCCTGCAACACCCAACCTCTCCTGTGAGACATGTGGCTATGAAAGAAAGCTAATAACATGTTTTAAATACCCTTGCCACAGACAGAGGGAGTGTGGTCCTGATCACTAAATGATGCCAAAATGCCTAGATATGCACAGGCATGTACAAGCCAGCATCTGATTTTTGAAAGTCAAAATTATGATTTCATTGAACTTTTAAACTGATGATGGTGTTAGCAAGAACAGGTACAAATCTTTCTGGCTAAGGTGGGGTAAGTAAATTATCTCAGTGCAGTATCTGTCTTCCTGTGGATTTCAGTGCTACTCTTCCTCCAGTCAATTTGTGATGATATGTTTGTACCTGCCACAGAGCCAAATACACAATTTGATCTTATGCCAAGCCACTATTAACAACTGCATTTTCAATTGATTCTAGGATATTCATTAACTGGGATCCACAATTACATATAATTTACAGGCATATAATTTTAAATCACTTGCAGTGAGCTTACTAAGCTTGCTTTATGACATTCAAATACATTATTCTTAAAAATTCACTGAGTAGTCAGCTTGAAAATAATTACAGTGGGTAGCACTGGGTATAATCAAGTAGAAACTTAGAACAAGAATCACCAGAAATGCCTATAGATCACTTTTGCCACGTGGCTTTCACATTCCCTTCTGCTGTCTCCAGGAAAGTGTTACGTACTGAACTGGTGGACTCCAAAGCTCTTCCACTGACTCACCTCCATTACAGCAAAACTCCTTGGACTTCTCATGTCATGGACAACTCCTAAGCAACACCTTTTCTCCTATACCCAGCAGCTGATGTTTTAATGATTTATTTACCCTTTAGGCAAGTGTCCTGTTGGTTGGGGGATGCTCTTAGCAAGCAGCACTGCACTTGCTCTGGGGCTGGGAATGTCAGGCACAGCTCGGAGCCAAGTAGCAGCCAGAAACTTCAGGGTCAGGTTAACTGGATTTTAGAGCAAAGTACAGTACACAGTATCCATGCACAGTAATAAATCCATGAATAAATAAAACAAATAAAATACATACACAGTATTTGACTAATTTTATATAATGATTTCATTTCCAAATGCTACATATGGTCTGTTTTTTATCTGTATTCTTTCTCTGTGGTCAGTAGAGGTATTGTACATACCATAAAAGCAAAATATACACCAATGCAGGCAATTTAAAACTCCAAGTTGGAACTTTAGGACCCTCACTGAAAACTGCACTGAAGCCCAATACAGATGTGTTAAATGAATTGCATTATTTTATTGCAAGGTGTAATGGAGAAACTCACACAAACATGTTCGACCTGCCCTTCGAGCACAGCCTGCCACATGGATCACATACAGACCTCCTTGCCTTACCTGAAACAAGGCTCCAGTTTCTGAGTGTTGGACCAATCCCTCCCTGCTCTTCAGCCCTGTGTTGTTACAGCTGTAAAGCCAACGGTAGCTGATACTGTCAGCATCTCACCCCAATTAAAAATACACAGTAAGCAAGTAATGTTTTGTTTTTTTGAGTAAAACCATAATTTACACATAAATACCACCAACCTTCTTGATTCAGTTTCATTTGTTTTCATATGGAAGCTGTGAATATTGGAAATAAATTAGACTAACAAATAACTGTCTTAGACACAAGCAACTTTTATGCTATGTGATTTTCCACTGCATTACAATTTAATACAAAGCTGTAAAAATAAGACATTGTTTGACAAATATATTAATTTGGTTGCAAAACTATTGTTTAATTTAAGTTTTAAGTTATATAATAAATTATATGGCTCAGTCAGATTTTGCAAGAAGTTAGAAGATAACTATGAATCAAAGTAATATCCTCTGGTATTCTGACTATGCCAATTTGTAGTATTTCCCAGAATTTGGGTCGAAGTAACAGTTCAGACATGGATCATACAAAAGAGTCAAAGCTTCCTCATCTTCTTCAGCACTGAGGTGATCTTCACCTGTGTGAAGCGGAAAAAGTAAGAATAAATCACTCTTATTCCCTCAAACAATAACATGGAAATATCTTTCTGTCAGATGTGAGATTTTTTCTTTCAAATGTATAATCTTCTGACTTCTGAATTGTTGCCTTCAAAGTAACAGCAATTCACATTTTTATTATATTTCTGAAGACATGTACTTAACTGAGGTGAAAATAGGTCAGCTGGAGTTTGCTTAACAACTGGAATTTTCAAAGTTCAATGGAGCAGTTCACCAAAAGTACCTTTACTAATAGTGAATCAAAGTATTCTTAACTGGTATTTTCCTCAATAACCTCAATAATTTTTTAGCTTGAACAAAGACTTAGGGCCTGTAAGACTGAAAGAATTTGGATGTCTGGTATCCACTATGTCACCTAAATATCCAGGACAGGTGAATCTGTACAAAAGATCTTTTAGTATCAGAGAGGAAAAAAAGATCCTTCCAGAAAATAAAAATTTTAAATCTAGCGTGTCTAAAATTATATAAACACAAGAAAGTTTTCAGGTAACAGAAATTAACCTTTAGTCTAAAATACACTGATAAAGCCCTACTGGCTTTTCTTACAGATACTTTATATATTGTAGCTTCTCTTCTGAACCTGTCTTTCATATAAGCTAAATCTAAGTCATATGATCCTACAGCTTTTTGATAGGAGATAATTCACAGTTGAATGCAATCTGTATCTTGAATTTCATCATAAATGTTCATCCCACACTTAGCCTGCTAATACCGAGTGCTTTGTATGCCCTAACACCTCATGATAAATAATGGCCTGTTATGCAAATGGCAATGATTTCAAGCATTCAGAGTCTATTTACAGCCAGGATCACACAGCAATATATAGGTTACATTATCTGGAGACCAGAAAGTAGGTTGGTGCATTTGATGCATACAGAAGTGTGCACTTTATCCTTTTAGAAGAGATTTCATTTTTGTAGCATGTAACAAATACCATCAGAAAGAAACTGTCTTTCACTGTAACCAAAGACAAGAAGGTAAAGCCAAATTGTTTCCCTCCCTGCTGTGGGAGCTTCATCTGGCCTAGGAAGCTAAATGAGGTTAACTGGGATATTTTGTTTGGACAGCTCTTGGAAAAAGTTATGCAGTGCAGAAAGAAGGTAAAGAACTGAATGTCTTTTTCTCCATTTCAGATCACAGTACACAAGCAAACAGTGTTCATGCCTCACTCCCTCGCACAGCCTTACAATTTCACCTGAAACCACGCTGTTATTTCCACTGCATTCTTCCTTTTATTATTTTGCTTTTCATTGCCTATGCTTTCCTTCAAAATTATTCTCTTTTCTCCCCTGAGCTTAAATGTCCCTCCTGCTTTACCTTGGAACTGGCCACTCAATATACTCCCTGGTTTGAGTTAGGAATTCTTCAGACCCATCAGAGATATACCTCTTTCCCTGTGTGACTTGAATTCCTACCAAATCAGAATTATATTGCATCCAGGACTAGCTGGATTTATACCTTTATATCAATAATTCCCTGCAGGTATTTTCATGTGACCAAAAGAAGAACTTAGTTTTCTAGACCTATCTTGTTTTTAAAGTCAGGCTTCTTTCTTTTAGCAGCTCACAAGACCCCCAAATGCATTATAAGGCATTTCTAGGTGTTGCAACAAATTTCCAATGGCAGCATGGAGTTCAGTTCTGAACAGACATATGAAAACCTCACTGCTGTTCTTCTTCCTAAATAGAAGTACTGCTTAAATTAAGTGATATTCTTCTAAAAGACTCCAGTAGTACATAATGGTTGTGTTAGAAGGTGTCTTTCTTATTTCAAGTGGGCAACCTGACCATATGTAGGAAAGAAGTGCTTGTGGCCAAATTAACTGATAAACAGGTCACTTTCAAAGAAAATTTCCATAGCTGTTCATATTGCCCTGCCCACACTTTAGGGGCTGAAGCTGCTCAGAATTGCATGAAAAAACCTCTTGGCAGTTTAATTTGCATCTCAGGGTGAAAGCAAAACCAAAGCTTTTGTTCTTCAATCACTAAAAAATTATACGGTATTTTAGGTGAGAAAATAACTTGATTTTAAATGAAAACTGAGGTCTGTGATGTACATTACAGAGGGATGAGTATTTTTTTGTTGAGCTGAAAGAAGACTGAAAGTAGCTGGTGTCTGTAAATACCTGTTATGCTAAATGAAATGCTGTCCCACTGAAATCAGGGGAGCTATTGTTTCTCTGGAAAAAGACTTGCTGAAGATGTCTAAATCCATGTAACAAAGAACAGGGCAGGCATGTGGCAGCTTTTTCTGAGCTCGGAAATGAATGTACAAATAAATGTGTTGTTATTTGGATTATGTTAACAGTGTTTGCATAGTCACCACAGTCTGGAGAACTAAACTAAATCATTTCCCTTTTCCCAGAAATACATTTTTACCACATTCTAGGTTTTAATATTAGAAAACATCTTGTAGAAATCTCACTTTAAGATACATGGATCATAGTCTGACCCTGATGGAAGTCAAGTGCACTGCATCAGCTGTCAGCAGATGGTGTGCTGGAAAGAACACTGCTGATATTTTCTCCAAGATGATCCTTGAACACTGAACTACAATGATCAAATCTATACTGTAATTATGTACTGCAGGATTACTATATGAATACTGTCAGCAGCTGTAGCCCAAAAAAGAAGACTGTGTGGGTCCTAGAGTTTTTATAACCTTATTCCTTGGTCTTAAGACCAAGATACCATAAAGTTCCAGAGAATCTATGGCTCTGTCACTGTCACTTACTGTGGAGACTTTCTTGTTATGTCAAGATAAATGAAACTGTCTATACCTCAGAAATATCAATGCCCAATATGAAAAAATCTATGGAAATGTATCATATTTATGAGTCGAAATTTTCCTCATTTTATTGGGAAACCTGTTGAATAGAAGACTACTTCTCATTGCATCTCACCATTTAAATAATGGATGGTGCAAATATTGAGAAAGGAACTACAGAGTGAAATGTTTTCTTAGAAAGGAATCACCTTTTTCCCCAAAGTTAAGTCTCAACTTGAAGATTTTTTTTAAATATAAGAATTGACAAATCTTTTATTAATTTACTAATGCTATACTGTTTTTCTTTAAGGATACTTTTAGATAAAATTCCTATCTTGAATACATTATGACTCATTGCAGATTTTCAGAGCTTTTGTTATCCTGTGATACTTGGAACACTGGAAAACTGCACAGACAGAGAAGATAATCTTGGGACACTTCCCAGCATAAGAATGAAGTAATTTTCCAATGTGATACTAAAAAATCAAAAAAAGGTGAGGGTAAGCAGGGCAGCAGAATTTTCTGGAATGGATTTGAGCATTCAGTTTGTTGTTCAGATCTGGTATGTAATTGTCAGTAATGAACCAGCTCTTTTGCCGCACAAATAACTGACCTCAAGTGAAGTGATTAAGGAAAAAAAAGTTTTTCCCAAAGTCCTTGAGATATATCACAGGACACAATTTATTTAGCACCTCTTTCAAAAATGATACTCCAAACCATCTAGTTATCATCCATCAGGATTTCTTTTTAACCAAGGAAAATACCCAGATTCTAGTGTTTGATGGGGATGATCTAATCTGGCAGGCCTTTATCACACAGCACTGCAGCTTCTCTGCTACTTTCATAGAGAGGGGTGTCCAGTAGTTCAGAAAAAATCCAAACTGTCCTGTTTGGGGAGGGAAGGTCATGGACTGGTTTTGTCGTTCTCTCTTGGAGAAATGATCACTTCATTACAGCACGTTTTTTTGTGTATCTGGAGATAGAAAAATTTCTGTATGAAGTTATCAAAATCACAAACATCCTGCATATAAATGATGATATAAATTTGACTGAATGAAGGTACTAAAATAAAAAGCCAAAATAAAAAGCTATGGTATATAGGCAATTTCTGTTCTCCAAATGTGTAATCAAAGGCACATGATGTAAAATATTTCAGCTTAAAGGAAAATGAGTTTAGGAACAATACACAAAACCGTTTGGAAATTCTAGTGTGGATAACAGGAGAAATACAAATTCCCAAATATACTTCTTTTTAAAAGCTTTTAAAGTTAATAACACAGTTTAAAAAATCTACAAAAGTTATGGGTTTAATGCAACAAGCTTTGGATTTCATAATACTAATGAGAAAAGTTCTCTGGGACCTTTCATGAATTTTTGTCCAATGTACCTATAGCTCAAGGATGACTGTTCAATTCTGTTTGGCTTATTGAGGACCCTTAACACTACATATTACTTGATTCTTCAAAGCAAGGTCCCTTCCTGACAGAAAAATTGTATTTTGCTGTCACAAACAATTACAAATCTACGTCTATGAAAATGTTCCCATTTTGAGTGGCATAATTTATTTTAGACAGTAAATCACTGAGATGTCTGTACCCCTTGGACAGACAAAATACAAGGGTCCAATTTATGAGAGCTCCCAATGAATTCCTGAGACCTGAAGAAAAATGTAAATGTCTACCCTGGAAGTGTCCAAGGCCAGGCTGGATGTGGCCTTGAGCAGCCCGGTTGAGGGGAAGGTGTCTTTTTCCATGGTGGGGCGGGGGGGGGTAGGGGTTGGAACTGGACTCCAAGGTTCCTTTCAGCCCAAACCATTTTATGATACTCTATGATGATGATTCTACCCTGTTTCCTAAGATAACTGAAAAGAAAAAAGGGCATTTGAGGAAAACAAGGTATTTTCTTTATTGTGTCGTTGACTTTCCAGTTTCAGTGAAGTTCTTTACCATCCTCTAAGCAAACACCATTAATAAGCAAAAACCTGTAACTCTGGTGACAATAGTCCTCAGGAAATCACACTAAGATTTCATTTAAAGCTAAATCTGCATTTTTTCTTCATAAGAGAAGTATCTCTTATGCAAGTATAATCGTGCCTCTGAATAAGAATGTTTAGTCTTTGTGTTCTTTCTTATGTAGGTTTGCCATCCCCATTAGCATAAATTCCTTATTTTTAACAAATAAGATGCATTTTTTATGAGTTAATCTGTATAGAGTCAGAACATCAGGAAAGAGCAACAGCATGTTATTCTTCTAGCAGAGGCAAATAATACTGCATGGAAGACTCTGCTACCTTGAGCTGAGATTAATAAACAAGGGAATTTGAAACCAAAAAGTAGTAAGATAGAAAACTATGGGAAGGCAGTACCAGCACTACAGAAAGAACATTTAGAAATGTCTTTCTACCTAGGTTCTTTTCATTGTCTTCATAAATTCCTACCTTGAGTATTCTGTTTTGTTGAAGATTTAGTGTGCTCTTCTAGTTGTTGGCTTCCAGGAATGATGAGGGGACTGAATGCATTTAACCAGCTCCTGTAAAATAAGAATCAAAATATCATTAATAAAAGCACAGTTTGTGTTGCTATTTTTTCTAATTATTTTGATTATTAAAAAAAAAAAAACAAAAACCAAAAAGAAATTGCAGGTTGTCAAGTGTTTTGAAACAAAATCAAGCTAGATTTTATTATTATAAAAATAGACTTTACAGTTAATACAATTATTAAACATTAAGGCTTTCTTACTTCCTTAGCCTTTTCACCTGTTCTGTTCACATTAAAATCTGTGGTTTAGGTCAGGTTTGCTTTTCAGATTTCAGCTGGTGTGGGTGTCTCAGCACAGGGTGTACAGGAGGTGTGATCTGTAACACAGAGTTATCCTTTGGAAGCCTACAGGACTGATCAGAGTCTTTTTCTGAGGAATAAAAGCTTGGAATGAACAACCTGTGGGAGTCAATTTGATTAAAAATCCTTATCCTCTCTAAGGAAAGAGGCTCAAAGACAATCACAAGATGTGTTTGGTTTGGTTACCACTGACTTGGCAGTGCTTGGTGCCCTTGCAATAGGGTGACATAGAACGTGGTGTAACATTCCCTGTCTGGATGGGTGGTGAGTTAGAGCTGAACTTAAGACAGGAAATGGATGCCACTAAGTTTTCTGAAGAGGAAACGCTGGATTGAGTCTGAATGTTGTCGTTGATATGGGGGAAAAAACATTCTTAGGCAAATACATTATAAATAATTATATCCATTTCCTATTGTTATAAAATATTGTATGTAATAAATAAAAATTCATTACTGAACATAACATGATTCCACCCACTGGCAAGACAATATAGAGGACTCTTATCACAGGTGTCATGTATCTATTTCACTTCTGTAAAGAAAAAGATTTTGATGGGATCTTCATCATCGAGGAGAGAGTACTTTCTTGTCCTGTTCATGGACAAATTATGTCTCTCCTGGACACTAGTGTGATAACTTCTAAAAATTATTTTCATGCTATCATACATTCATGCAAAGTTCAATGTTCCTTTCACATATCCCACTTTATGAAACACTGTCTTTGATTGTTACATCTCAGAGAAAGGAAAACAGAACAGCTGTTTTTATTGTTATTGTTGTCATGGCTTTTTATTGTTAACTGCAGTGCAGTGACCAAGTCATTCAGATTATGCTATCAGTCAGAGAAAGATAGCCCTGGAAGGACACATCCAAGTCACAAAGACATTCTTTGTTCAGGTGGCCATGTTTCGTAATTTTTTCCACATCTGAAATGAATCCCCGCACACTGTGCATAGCTGCTGTTTCCTTACGTTCCCATCTCTCCTCTCCAGCAGTAAAGAGCTGTAACACATTAAAGCTTCCATATCATCATTAACTAGACTGAAAAACTGAAAGTCAACACTTGAACACAGAATTTGAGGGACCTCAATGAACCACCTCATCTTGATAGAACCAGATTCATTTTTTTGACCAACCTATTTCACTGCAAGGCAAGAGGTATGGAAGAGAATAAATTCCCATATGTTTGCTTCATGTTGATGGGAGCAGTACAGCTCTAAAAAGTAAATTAAACTTGGTTTGGGATTGATTCAATTTATGTCTGGCTGTTCCAACAGCTGGCACGAAAGCATTATGCATGTGAACTTGTGCTACAGGCCAAGGAGATTAGCCAGAGCTGTAGAGGTAACTTCAACATCCATGGCTTTGTCTAAAAGGGATAACTTTTTCCAAAGCTTGGCAGATTTCTTTACATTCCAGACTGTAATTGTCTCAACTTGATTGTCCAACACCAAGGAAACAGGTAATACACTTCTATTTTCTGAAAGGCCTTCATGATCTCATGTACAAGTTGCTTCTGTCAGAGAAATCTGGCAAGGCTCAGTCACCTGGTACAATTGCTAAAATATGCCAGCTGCTTTTTTTTCCTGTTAGTTTTTCTGCTACTTCTGGACTTGTTATTGATTCTACATCATCTCCTGTTGGCCTGTGTGCATAATCTGGGTTGAATCTGGGGACAATCACCTATCTGTTTGCAGTCAAAATGGAAAAAACTAATTTTCTGCCTCAGGAAACAGAACTGTTGGTGTAGAAATCCAGCAAGCAGTATATCAGATTTAAAGGAAGAGATATTGGATTTTCCATCATGTCAAAATGCAAAAAACATACTTTAAAATTTTCTTACACTGTCATATTATTTTCACATATATGGCCAACTTCACAGCCAATCCTTCTCTTCTGCTGTTAGCTAAGGCCAGTGGGAGCTGGTACAACCAATGTACACAGCCATATGTTTACCTAGACTTCTCATTATTAGCTGTCTGTCATTGCTCACCATATCTGCATTCCCTGAATGCAGCCAAAGGCTCTTTGTTTACACCAAAGCTTCAGAAGTTAAATGCAGGCTGATACCTAGTAGCATGGTAGAATATATTTTCTATTCCTGTCCCTTGCATGTGTGGTTTGATCTGCCTCAAAATCAGCCACCATAAACACTAGAATCTGACCATCCTCACAGGATGTGGGCTGACAGCACAAAGCAGCAGCACAAACCTGATTCTTTACAATTGCACTGAAACACAAAGTCAGCAAAGGCAAAGGTGATCTCTCAGAGAAACTGCATCAATTTTAGGGAAGGTAAGGAACTCCTGTGAGTGCCAATCTACACCTCTGCTTGCCAAGCTACCTTTCCTTCCACATTCACTACAGCTTTTGCAAAAGGCAGCCATGTTTGAGAACCAGAGAAGAACTAGAATATTTCTGCTGCACAACTGCGGGAGCAAAAGTACAAGGAGAGAGAAAGACAGTGCTCACTTCTAAAGAGAATTACCTTAGTCAGACCAACAAACACAGTTACAAAATATAAAAGCTTTAGAGTACATATGCAGTTATACAGGTCTGGTACAAACCACAAGCATTTAAAGATTCCTGTTTTTCATATAAAACATGTATCAGGGAATTCCTAAAGAAAGTAGTTGGTACCCGTAAAGCAGAGAGGATGTTAGCAAGAAGGAAAGAAAGATATTAAGGTAATTACCTCCAATGAAAAAGAAAGAGGCAATTCATTTAGAAAACAGTGAGGGAATGAAGTAATAGTATGTTGTTAAACCAGTACTTGTGCTATAGCAATAGTTCTTATTACTCAGGAAATTGGTGAATTTTAGTTTGAAGTCTCATATCTGGAAGATCTGCATGAAACATTTAGTCTGAGAAATCAGAGACGGGGTGCTTTTTGAGTATCTGGGTAATTTTATCTTTGGTTTTGTCCTTCATTTATTGGAGTCAAATATTATTCAAAAGTGTTGTTCAGTTTCATATTCATATTTATTTTGATGTATCTGATTCAGTAGATGAATAATTACTTTTTCGAGGAGGTACAAGTGTAAGATCTAATGATTTGATGGTTCTAGAAGGAGGCAAAGAAGTTTTTATCAATGACAGAAGCAACAGAGATGTGTTGGAAAGTTTAATGTTTCCTATTAAGACAGTCTTGATTCAGCTCATGTTTTTTTCTTTCAGTGTCCAAGAAAAACAAATAGTTTTGCTATTCAACCACCTCCCACCAAGACAAGTAATCAAAACTTAACAGTATTAGGGATTCATTGTTGACTTAGTATTACTTTCAAGAACAAAACATTTTACCCAACATATATTAAAAACTGGTTTACTACTTCGGTAAGTTAGTTAGCAAAGTCTCAGTTAGCCTCCTAAAATCTTGAAGAGAAATTAAAAAAAAATCTCATGCATGCTGAAATCTTCCTGGTCAAATTACAGTAGGGAGTAAGCACTGGCAGCTGATGGATAAACTTCTGAGGAGTGGGTTTACAGCAGGAATTCTGACAGATGCTGCAGCTGAGCAGTCACAACAAACTTTCCACAGTAAAATCTGCAGCTGCTTTTAAGAAGCAACTAAAGCATGTTTGTATGTGTGTGTGTGACAGAGGGTTTCAGTGAATTTTAAAAAAGCATCCTGAAAAATGTGTTACACCTTGACAAAAGGTTGAGGACTAGCATGGAGGCAACTGGCAATATTCTGAGAAACACAGTGGTCTGTGTTCCTGTTTATTGTGGTTTTATTCTGAGTCAATAAAGAGTATATATTTTTTGAGAACTTATTAAAGAAGCTAGTTTATCTCATTAAAACAGAAAATTTAATCACACATTCTGACTAATTAAAAACGCTCTATTTATGCTATCAATGCCTCCAGCTGTAATCAATACAATCAATGTGCAATGAACTATCTAGAGCTTACTGATAACAGTGTGGAATGCCAAATACTGTCTTTTGACATTGTGAGCTGCTTTGTAGGAAAGCTCAGAACAGCTACCACACACACTCAACAGCATCATGTACCTTTAGTGCTTGCACTGAAATTCTTCCTTATTCTGAAAGCTATTCTCCATACCAAAATATAACGCAAATGTTACATAATCTTGTTACATTTTTCTTAAAAAATATTACTTAAAATTCTTTAAAAATACTTTCAGATAATAGAGGTCATATAGTGAAATATCACATGGCAGCTGAACTGTGATGGAAAGCAAGAGAATCTTTTGACCTTATGAACATAATTTCAGTTTTATGACAATATCTTAAATTTTGCAGAAAAAAGGCCTCCATCAGCAAAGTCTGTTGAGAGAATTAGCGATGCTTTATTAAGTAGCACTTATCAATGACAATGTCTTAAAATTATTACCATCAACAGAAATCCTTAGTATCAGAAGTTTTTCACTGAAATCTTAATGAACACCTTTGATACTTTGATTTTTTCACAGATACTTTTGCAGACTGGGAGACTGAGAAAATGTCAAATCACTTAGTATAAAGATTTTTACTATTGCACTGACTTGAGATAGCATACTTTATTGCATTTCTTTTGGATCAAATTTAAGTTGTATTATTTAAATCAATGGGATCATTTCATCCACTTTATTAACAAAATTGAAATGCTTGAAAGTTTTAGTATGGTTTTGTCCAACAATCTATACCAAAATTAAAAGGAGTATTTGTTCAGCCTTGTAGTATACTGCAAAAGTGCAAGGCAAGGGCTCCATTATATCAAATCAGGGAATGAAAAACCAGCATCAGTTTTGTATCATTACCAACACATCAGTTTGACAGTCTATTCAGCACCTGAAGGGTACAGTCATTAAAAACACAAAAGATCGTATTTAACTGCATCTACTTAGTGAATTTTTATGAACTTAAGAGGAGAATGGACTTGTGCCTGAGTGAAAGAAGAGGAGCACATTTGCTGAACTGTGTTTTTACACTTGATTATTTGACTAACTGTGGAGGGCCAGAAAATGTGAATATATGAATCAAGTGTAAAAATATTTTAACAAAAAAAAGGACCAATTCCTGACATCTTGCTATCAACTTAAATCTCAGTGCATACTTCTGCTGTATTAGCAATATTTAATACCACATGGAGCATATCCTGCTGCAAATGCTCAAAGTGCATAAGTGATATCATACCATGATGCACTGAATGCAGAGTGCCAGCTCACATCTAAAGTATGGTTCAGTTCTGCTAAGATAGAGACTTATTTTCCTCCTTGTGCCGGTTTGGACAAATTTGGAGGAAAATAGCCTCTGATAGAAGGCAGGTTACAACCATCCCTCCCCCACCAGGTTTGGGGAAAAAGAAATTTTCCTCAGAGGAAAGTGAAAGAGATAAAAACTATTTATTTAACAAACACACAGGAAAAGAATACTAATGCTCAATAATAAAACCTCTTGCTGTGGAGAGAAAACCTGGGAAAATTTCAGAGTCCTTCCATAGTCTCTCCCCCTCCTTGGAGCTGCGTTGTGGTGGGCCCACCTCCAGGGCCTCGGTGAAGACCAGAAAAAGAAGAGAAAAAACCAAAGTCCCAGGAAAACAAAGTTCAACTCTCCATCTCCCTACAGATAAAAAGGAGCTGGAAAACCTGGCTGGAAAGCAAGCAGGGCACTTCCTCCCCTCTTGCTGCTGTTGGAAGCAGAGGAGTCTGTGTATCTTTGTGTCCTTGAAACAACTGTTTGAAAAGTTTGCTCGGTTATTTTTCCCTCCCCCCCTCTCAGGCTCAGTTTAAAGGCACAGAAAGGCACAAAGTTAATTTCTGGGCATAGAGCAGCGATAGGGGATGCACATCATAAAGTCACCCCAAGACACTTCTGTTTTTAATTATATCTACTTAAGAAAATTTAGTAGAGACTATTTCAATTCTTAGATAAATTAATAAAAAGTCACCTGGCTTTGTAAGACCCCTCATCTATTCCCTGATACATCTCTTTTTGGACCATGCATTGCTGGTTAGGCTCCTCTAGATTAAAAGATGTGAATTTTCCATTATTTCCATATCTGGTCAGCTTCAGGCACATGTGTAACTTCATTAACTTATGCCAAATTACCTACACACACCTATTTTGTTTGTGCTTAGTCATATGTTAATCCTGTATTCATAATGGGAGGTCTGAGCTTCGGGTTTATTTTTTAATGGAAGTACCTCCATAGAAATAAACTCTTCAATAATAGCTTCAGTAGTGAAGCAAGGACTTTTGTAGGCTATTAATAAAGAGATTTGTTTGACATATGTGCAAAACACAAACATTATTTGAAAATATGTTGAAGCTAATTTCAGGTACTGCCACCACATATGACTGTAATGATTATGAAGTCATCTGAGCTTTATGTTGTCTATTATTGTATCTAAAATGCTTTGAACAATTAAATTCTTGAACATTTGTAAGTTTTTACATAAAAATTCCATAAACTGAGACAAATTCAGTATTAATTTATACATCAATAATTGTTCAGTGCTACTCAGTTCCACGTGGGGAAACCAGCATTTTTAAAATGAAAAACTGAGTGAATTCACAGAAGAAGAAGATATACTACCAAAAGAATACAGAATGTACTTATACATAAAAATCAAGGATTTTTGAATGCATATTTTAACAAAAATCTTGAAAAATAACATAAATATATATTTTCCTATGACTTTGCATGAATTGGAAGTTCTATTTTGAAAAGTATTTAAGGACAATCTGGCAATACATTGATGATTTTAAAAAAAGCAAGCCATGACCTACATTGTGTTATTTTCCTGGAGTGCTACTGTAGTTTCAAGATATCATTAAATCAGCACAAACCAACACTTATCATTTCCTGCACATTTTTCACAGTGAGCTGCATTCTGACTATGAGTAATCTGTTAATCTGTTCTTTGCCTCACAATCCATCGAAGTGACAGATTCATTTCATCCCTAATACATAATATCTTCATTTACTCTATGCCTTACTGGAACTTCCTTTTTTTCCTAGCACTAAGATTGAGAAAATCACAAGCATATTTAGAAAATGCCTTTTCCCTTCCTCCAAACCACTTCAGCAAGTCCATTTTGCCAAACACTGCGCTTCTAATGGAAGCAGGGACCTCCTTAAAACCTAAATAATTTAATTGTCCATGAGTTAGTAACATGAGATCATAAAAAGTACAACTGTGCAGGGAACACTTGAATCTGCTCTTAAAACCTTAAATCTCTAAATGAAATATCTTAGGCTTGCTAGATTGGATTCAAGGATAACAAAGGAGATGTGAATCCTACTTGCTAAACAAGATATTTAGATAATGCTAGGTGCTACTATAGTTATGTACACTATAATCATGCAGACTGGTATTTGCTGAAAATCTGACCTGTCAATGCTTTCCAGTTTCTGTTTCACTATCAAAGTGGAAATGATAACTTTGTGCAGGTTATTAAAACCATACACAGTCATCTACATCTAAAAATATGAATGACCTGAATTTGGAGGTTTAACAACTTAGTAATTAAAATATTTTGCTATTTGGTTGATGTTTTGTAGTTAAATACATGAAATTTCTATCATAGCTTTGTTAAATGGAAGGAACATGTAATTTTACTTAAAGACTGAACCTTTAGATCATCACCATGTTAGTTTGCTGTCTAGATTATAGTCTTGATATTCACTAGCAATATAAATGGCACTAGTAGAGAAAACCAGTGTTTTAACATCTGAGTAAAATACTAGCTCTTTCTTCCTTGCTAGTTGTGATTCATTTATCAGAAGATCAGCTGTATAAACTGGAAGTAATGAATTTGCAAAGGTGTGTCAAAATTCCTTTGTGTTAATCTAATCTAAGCAAGTAAATTCTAGTAACTACATTAGATACTCATTGATAAGTGAATCAAATGGATTTGCACATTTAATGAAGTGTCTTTTAGGTAGGATGTACTTACTTTTTTACATATTTTTAACAATTAAATAAAATTTTAAAAAAAAATTCTATTTTACTGTTCTACCAGTTCAGGAAGCACCTGAATCTAGTGACTAAGAAGTCTTGCAATTAAAGTAATTCCTTTTTCCATAACTAGCCACCAACAGCATCTGACTGTTCTGTGCAGTTCCTAAGGCTCTCCGAGTTTTCAGAAGATGGACTAAGACTTTAGGTGCTGACTTGTGGCTGGACCAAAGCAACCCATCATCCATAAACACTGGAGATACCCTGGAAAAAGCCACACCGGCAAAGGGCCATAGCAAAAGTTCAGCTGAGTATGGAAAGAGAGATTGCAACAGTCTGGAAACAGGGATCTCATTCTTTCAATCTGACATATCTGAGAGGTAAAGTCTTTTACTGCCTATTGTCCATCTTAACATATAAGCAAGGCCTTTGTTTGAATGGCCCAGGAATATCCAGAAAAAGTGTGTGACTGACAATAAAATTATTCTCAGGAAGTCCTGAAGCTGAAAAAAAAAAAAAAAAAGAGAGATACAGAAAAAAGAGATAGACTACCTTACATGGACATGGATGTAACAGCATGTTGGAAAGTTTTGCCATGTTTTATATTTAAATCCTTAGTGCATATGCTGCCACATTTTTCCTTGTTCTTAGATTCCCATACAAGGGAAAGCCATTTTTGGATTATTTTAACAAGCTTTAGCATGTTAGCCACTCGGTTCTCCATAACCTTTCTGCAGCTAGGCTTTTTACCATCATGATT